>NC_092596.1:11977500-16977500 GCF_047663525.1 Anas platyrhynchos
TGATCAGGGAATTTCATGATGACTGGAGAAAAGTAAATACAGTCTATGAAACTCTAATAAACTTGGTGAAAATACTATTCAGCCAAGCATGGTATCTGACAGTGTTCACAGTTTCCAATAAAAGTGGACATTATCAGGAGTAGACATTCTATTTAAATAATAATAATAATAGTGCTTAGCATTGTTCAACAGACATATGATGAGGTTTATTATAGGTTGAGCATGTCAAGCTAAATCTTACATCTTGCTGCTTTCATATCAATTTACTTTAAAACTATTATTGTAAGAACCCTTACAGGAGTAATAGCACAGAATCAGCAGGTCTCGTTGCTGCTGTTGTATCCAAATATATCCAGATGCTGGTACTGAAGCACGAAGATGTTGCAAGTGTTCATGTTTTTGCCCTTTTACAAAGGCATAAACAAGATGAGATCATTCAGAAGAAATGTATTTACTGTACCCAGCTGAAGTGATCACTCACTACCTCGCAGATTGTGGATGGGAGTTTCACAGGCAGCATAGGATCTCCAGCACTCTCTGGAAGCAGGCAGCCATCTGACTTCATTAACTATCGCCATCCAGCAGGGCCAAGGCTGCTGGACAATTCTAGTTTCTTTCACGTTATGAAATTTGTGCATTTCTTCCTAAGAGAGCTGCAGACAGAACTTAAAACGTAGAACTATCAATGGATAAACCTTAAAGGAAGCAACTTGTCACAAATTCACAGGTGAGGCTGAAATTACCTGTAATTTGAAAGGCCTAATCCTGTAACATAAAGGATATTTGCCTATTTCCTATTACTGGGGATGTAGTCCTACCTAGATAAAAACTATCCTTGTACAAAAAGCAACTTACAAGATATTCTGTAGGCTTTGGCACAGGCCTTTTTTTAAACATATATTTTTAAAATCCAGATCTTGGAAAACTAAGCTCTTATTTTAAACTTCATATAATCTTTATGTAATCTCAAATACAGACTATTTTAAAGTTTCTTATTACTTGAATTGTGCTACTGTCATAAGTAGGCTTTCATACAGATAAAATGGAGATGAAAAGCTAATATTTCCTTTGTTTAGCAGGAGGTTTTACATATTCAAAAATAAATCTTTGCTTCAGAATAACCACAGAAAAAAATATAATCACAAAAAGTACTGAATAACTTAGTTCCGTAAGAAACCTGAAGCCATCCACAGATAACATGTACAGCAGATTTTGCCTATCATAAATCAAGTTCCTTTCACAATTTAAACTATCATTTAAATTAGGAGAAAAATTACATTTTGATCTCATATGATTTCTTTCTATATTAATCACTGGTCTACTGCAGTTTCAAACTTGAAAAGTCAGATAGAAAATTGAACAGTACAGGAGTACTTTTCAAACTATCTGGGCCTCTTAAATTGTTCTGTTGTGGGCTGCTCACTGGATCTCACATAGACATTTTCTAATTTACTTTTTTTAAAGCATATTTTTATTCATACCCTAAATTCTGCAAACAGAAAAAAATATGAAGCTATTTTTTTATTTAAATTAGGATCCTAGCTGCATTATCCTGACTGATCAATAAGGCTTTAGAAATCTGGATACTCCAGCCTGCCTTAGTAAGTACCATATTGCACAATTGTTATTTGAATATTGTGCTACTTTGTCAAGATTACTACTGTACTATCTCCAATTTTACAAAAACATCATCTTCTAGTCAGTCTTTACACTATTGTCAACTTCTGAGCTCAAAACAAGACAACTGAATCTACAAAACTAGAACTAGAGTACGTTATTTAATGTCTGTGCTATATCAGAGCAGACAGACAGAGAAAGGAGATGAAAATACCCTAAGCTTTCTCTGACATATGCTTTCTCTGCACAAAGAACATAACTGGGCTAGTCAGGGAAATAAAGGCCAGGCCCTGTTCTGTTAGAGCACTGCTCAGGCACAGGGGGCTTCCTTTTCTTCCATGCTGAAGTGATCCAGGTACAGAAGAGATGGATCATAGACCATAACAGTTAGCCAAGATGATATCCATTACTTCCTACCATAACGGAACATTTTGCTTTTCACCATGAGGATCATAACTCTCAGTGCTGACTTGAGACTTCCGTTACAAGTATTTAGAATTGCTGCTTGCATATAAAGCATTCTGGTACATTAGCAAGACTCGTTTGAGGTTTCCGACAATACAGAAATCCCTCTGGTAAACACCAACAGCTTAGTAGGACTACAGATGAAACAGTTTGGACTGTTTTATTCTCACCTCACTGCTGTTGGCTAAAGTTTGTGCCCTTATCCAAAGCAACACCTTGGCACAGGAAAATGTGAGAGTTCCAAGTACAGACAACTATGCTGCAAGTGGCGCAGAGGCAAGAGAGGACACCTTTAGACTGTGGTCGGGTCCTTCCACAAGCTTCAGGAAGGCTGTCAAACACAGCTCTACCCTTGCCATGATGCATTTGCCTCTCTGATCTCTGTTGCCTTTAGCTATGAAATGCAGAAGAGCCAGACTAACACTTCTTTTGACTGACAGTTTACTTTCAGACTCTATGATATTATCTTCTAGCTGTTTCTTGAAAGTAGTGGTAAGAGATAATTCATCTCTAAGTAAGAGATAATTCATCTCCTAGTGGTAGGAGATAATTCATCATTATCTCCTGAACTCGAAAGGAATTCTACCCTCCATCGTCTAGGATCCACATGTGAGTTAAATGAGACATTGGAGGTGAAGATGAGGAGAGGACACCACCATAAATTTGATTTCTATTCTCTCACTGAGATGTCAACCATTGCTGTATCAATTGCAGGGGAGTCCAACAGGGAAGAAAATACATTCTGAAATTCAAATGAAAGACACTGGTACGAAAATGATTATATTTTATTGCCACTAGAATTACTAGCATTCTGTTCTGATTTAATTTTTATTTTACTTTGGGAAGCAACTCTTGCAAAATGGAAGTTGAACGTGTGTGTGAACATTTGATTTCTTGCCTTTCCAATATAGCAGATCACCTACATCCCTACCTTTTTGATTGATTTATTTATTTTAAATCAAGAGCATGGCAAGCACCTTCCCAAGAGACACAGTTCTCCTTATCAAAATGTACAGGGCATTCTTTACAAGGTTAGTGAATGGAATGTAACCTACAACATCTGCTAATAGCTAGAAACCTACTGTACTTCTGAATTAGATTCCTATGACAGATGAGTTGTGTTTCCCAGGAGATCGGCTTTTAAATGGACCATCTATTGTTTTTTTAATTTACAGAGGTAATATACATATATATATAGCTCTTCAGATATGTCTTAGGAATTTGTTTCAGGAAAGGAACAGAAAGGTGAGACAGGCACAGAGAGGATGAAAAGCACAGAGACAGAAAAAAGTGCCCAACTCTTGCACAACTATTTCACTATCTACATTCGCTTTCATACCCTGGAAGGATCCAGCCCTTGCCACAAGACATGTGCTAGCAAACTGTTCCAATACCCTGGCTTTGGGCACCTCTTTATCCTCTAGTGGGCACAGAACACTTCATCTCTCTGCTCGCTTTTCCAGGCTACTTCCAATTTTCAAACCTCTTTAGTCAGAAAACTAGGAAAAATTAAAGCAATTTCATTCAACACATGCCAGAACTCCTAGGAACCTCGGGCCAGCTGCAGCTCACAGCATAGGCTGCAGAGGATTTTTTTGCTTTGTAAATTTACCTCCATCCTGTAACAGAAAAAAAACAACAGGGAACCCACACAATATTCCTGAAGTTTGGTATACAAGTACCAATTCAGATTCAGTCAAAAATGAAAATTGAGTGAGACAGATGCAGCCTGAAAAAAAGTATCTAAAATTAGAAAAAAAGAAATCATAAGGATAGATCACAAGATGACCTACACACACAGGTTATGAATACAGGAAAAACATTCCCCCCAAAAAATCATAGGAAAAATATGATACCTAAGCAATCTTTAATTTTAACTACCCAGTTGCACTACCTCAAGTCTTCCTGTTTTTCTAATCTTAACCCCCAGTGCCCTGGGCTCAATCATGTCTTGTTGAGAGACTCACTCACACCAAAGTGTAGCAACCTGATGTTCTGCAAATGGAAAAAGATGACATCTCCCAGGTTCATTTTAATTTTCAGTTCCCAAGTTTGTGCCAGCAGAAGTGCACCTGTGATTTCTCCTAGTTCAATTATTTTGTTTCTCTATAAAAAACAGAAATTATGATATATAAATTAAATATTTGAGACTAAGGGTTCTAAAGTGGTGTGGATCTTGTTTGTTTGTTTGTTTCAGCTGAAGTAATCATTTCCACACACAGCTGTTTGGCCTCCAAACATGTTAATTAAAACCTTTTGCAAGGATAATAAAATTTGCCATTCAATCTAACACTGGACAATTTTATAGCTGATACCAAATGCTATATGATAAACTTCCAGTTGAGTTTGAAAACATCATAGGCAGTAATGACAGATTAAGAAAGAGTTGATCTAAAAATCTCAGGTAGTAAGTTTCTCCTGCACTCATTACTGAAGTAGAAATATTTTTATAAACTACTGTAGGATTTATTTATTTTTTAAATCTAATTCCCATTTAAAAGCTGGCTTATGTGCAGTCCAGCTGAATTTTAGTAAGACCTGACGATTAGACTCTGCATGATCAAGTCCACACACCTGCTATGGAAAAAAAGCTGGAAGGATGGAATTCTTCATTAATGTGCCTATTTTTCTATACACCCTGAAACAAATTAAATTTTTAGTTTATACAGTTTGTGTAGCACATAACGCATATAACAGAGTTTTTTAAAACGTGATCATTATATAGCTTAAAAAGACAAACCAGTGAAATAAAAACTTTGCTTTTATAATGTGCTTTGAAGCCTCCTTACTCCAGGCTGCAGTGTATATATTTCAAAGTGCTGCACCCTGCCGATGCCCTGGAGGGAGAGCAACACTTCCCAGAACAGCTCTTGCTACCCTCCCTCGGCCCATGCTGAGGGCAGGTTAAGGCACTAGCAGTGCATATCCATTGTAACAAAGGCCTTGGGGGAAAAGCATCTTTTTGACCTCAGCAGAAGGTTAATTAAACTTCTTATAGATGTCACCTTTTCCTATCAATGAAAAGCTAAAAGGAAAATTACAGAGGTCTATAGATTCTTTCAAATGCCTCTGCACCAAACTGATGCTACAGAAGTCTCCTAACACCTGAGCTAGTGGCTCTATTGCAGTTCCAGCAGTGGTTGTCTTCTTCTATTTTCCTTATTTAACACGGTTAGCTGTTTCATACTCAAACATTTTATTTCTGGATGTAGCTACTTAGTCATCTAACACAAAAGAAAATTTACCTTTCAGTGTTAAGAATAAGAGCCTACTTTAATTCTGGTTGGTTGGCTTTTTTGTTGTTTCTTCATTAATGTTTGCAGATGATTTAAAATCTAGATAGCAATTGTATCTGTTGTACAAGCAAAATAGTTCATGTGAAACCATACCTGTTAATCATTTCTGTGAATAACTGAACAACTCAGTCCTTCAAAGTCACACAAGTAACTTTCCTGCAGTCCAATTCTTAATGGAAAGAAGTAAGGAGAAAAAATCTGCTGATGATTTATAAAATGAGGTCACAAGGAAATTCATTAGGTGGAGAGAAATCCTCAAGACCTTGATTCTGCAATTAGATGCATGATATTGGAGCCCCATGTCTCTAGGGAATCCTATTACTTTTAGTTGACTATCATGGGGCACCAACCTAGTGTGGATGGTCTGTCCCTATGAGAAAAATCTATGAACAGGGTATATTTGAGTCATTAAAAAATGTGAAGTTTTATATCCAGTTCAGATCAAGCCAAGAGATGGATTTCTATAAATTTCTGCCATTAATAAAAAGTCAGGAAACTGTTAATGAACAATAAAAACAAAGACAGCATCCTAATCTCATAGAGTCTGCACAGCTGAGTGCTCGATCCTATTCATCTGCAACAGGAGGAATGACTTCACTTTCTTCACACTCTTATTTTCCTTCCTAAATTAAACTGTCATTTGCTGAAAGAAAAACAAACCCAAACAAGACCACAACAAACCCTTTACGTTTTATTCCCGCATTCTGTATAATAGATAATTTGAACATTATCACCATTGAAAGCCCAGAGAAGTGTTTGTTCTTTCTAACAGTGGACATGCAAGTGTTGCATCTTGTCATATGCATGAAACCCATGAAGCTAAAGACCACCAAAGAATTTATTTACACTGTAGTTACTGAAACCTGTCATTTGAATTGTAGTGGGAACGGGACAAGGACTAGCTAATGAAAATGCTCATCAGTCATTTATTTATTTTTTTTTCTTATATCTCCTTTTTGCCCACACTGCACCCTTCAGAGTTTCATCTGGGGTGAAAATCTCCCTTCTAATTTTTAATTTTACACCCTTGAAAGATAAAGTGTGACCTTATTCCCATATTTTAAGGATGTATGACTGAGTCAAAGAGTCTTTAGTGTTTATTTGCTTTGAAATAGTCAGTAGCTTAAGGTACTCAGTCTATCCTTATCAGAAAATTTAGGTTTCTATACTGCCTCTTGGGCACTATATAGAGCTAGGTTCTATAAAGGCATCAGTATATGTAAGCAAATCTGGTGAAGAAACAATGTACCTACACTAACAGGCTTTGGGTCCAAGCAAGGTACTGCAGCAGACACAACTCAGCGTTAATACAATTGTTTGTATCTGGACCGGAGATGGTATGTGTCTGGCTGGGCCTAAGCTCGTCTTTGCCTGCAGGTGATGTTCTGATGAACGCTGCAGAGCTTGAATGTTTTGAAAATGGGACTTACAGAAAAGTTTGAAGACCCACATAATGACGTCTCAAAAAGGCTGGCTTAGGATTGCAGAGAAACACCTGCAGAGGAAGGGAGAAACATCTCCTCATAACCATGGCATTATTATTGTTATTATCATAGTAATGGGACTATCCTTTTTTTCCTTCTACAATCTCCTGCTCCATATGCTACCTACCTTCTATTTTCTGCAATTGAGATCGCAGAAGTTAATATGTAAAAAACACCCTAATAAAACAAACAAAACATTACTTTACCTAAAGGAGGCAAACCTCCCAGTCTTTAAAACAAACAAACATTGTTTGGCACACGACATAACAAGCAACAAATATTAACTACCTGAAAAACGTAATTATGCTATAACTTTAAGGTGCTATAATCAATAGCGCTTTAAAAAAGACAAGAACAGCAACAACAAAAAACAACATGTAGCCCACCTAATATGTATGTCCTGTATGGAGCAATAGGTTGTTTGCAGGTATTTTCCTCTTAGAAAAAAATAAAGCATCTAGGAACTAATATAAAAAGGCAAGAACTTTGCACCTCCACTTTTCACAGAATTGGAAGGAAACATAAAACCATCAATTTCTGGCTAAGAGAATAAGGTATTATTTTTAATTTAAAAAGGAATTATTCTGGACTTTGATAAATCAGCTTCATAAGAAGATTTAAATTAAAATAAAGTAAAAAGGAGCCCTCAAATGGCATTTTGTTGAGAGAGAGATTGACACTCAATTTGAAGAGATTAAATTCAGATTAGTATAGGTCCATATGCTAATTATGAAGTTCAGATTAATGATAAAATCCCAAAGCATAATCAAGCTTCTTTATTTCAAAGTCATGTCCTCTAGGTTGCCTTATTCAGGTTTTATAAATTTGTTCACCTTGCTAATTCTAGTAAATGAAAAGAGCTTTGCCCCACTGCATTGAAGGTAACTAAGGGATCAGCCAATACTTGTGAGTGGAAATATTATAATATTAGAAGCTAGCTATTGAGGGGAGCAAAGAAGAAAAGAGCAAAGTCACAGAGCAGATCTTGACCCTTCAGTTTCTCATGCATCAAGCAAGAAGGACACCCTATACCTAGAGATATCAGGCAAAACAACAACAAAACACATAAGCAGGGCACCCCTTGACATCTGGGCTAGGGATCCTTAGTACTTCTTAAGGTACAAGTGATAAATAGTTTATTTCTTCAGAGGGGCTAATTTTTAAACTAAAATAATGCCACAGAAATATCAGACATCAAATAAAAGTAATTAAATACATACATAAAAGAAAAACATACCGAACTAAAATAAAACACTTCCTGAGAACTCTGAAAACTAAAATTATTATTTTTTTCTTACAGACTTCAAATGCTTGCTTTGTGCTAATTAATACAGAGTCTTTCTGGGAGTATTGCTTGTTTAAGACAGAAGAGAAACTTTCTGAGTTAATAACATGGGTAAAAATGACAACCAAGAGAATCTGGGCAACACGTGCTGGGTCACTACAGTACAGTAGGTGAATATATAGTACTTACATTACTCAAGGGCATAACTAAAGCAGGAGTCCTTGAGAGTAGAATATTTCTACCTAATTGAGATTCTAGAGCAGAGAGCTTAAGCTGCTTATCAGCCACCAGGTAAGCTTCAATCTCTATGGAAGAATACGGCCCTCTCCCCTCTGGTCCAAATGATTACAGGTCATACACAATCCCAGTTTCTTCCCAAGATTATAATTTACCTGGTCACAAACTGTTATATTTTGCTGCCTTTACTCCATCCATCACAAAAATTATGTATTTTAATTACCTTTTTTTTCTCCAGCCACTGTCTAAATATTTTCAACAACAACAAAAAAACTGCAATCAACAGCAATTACACTCTGTGACAGCGCATTTCAGAAGCTGTTACTGAAAGCTATCAGATAGACCTCATGTAGTTCTGCCACTTCTTGAATTAGAAAAAGTTTTTTTCATCTTTCTTTGATCTCTGTCACTAGGCATATTTATAAAACTTTTTTTTTTTTTTTTAATTTTAAATATATATGTTTTCAATTTTTACAGTTTATTTCCATAGAAGAGGTATTTCAAAACTCTTGCAGGGCTTTGGAGTTGCCACCATGAGGCATTACAGCATCAAGCATCTAGCCCATGCTTTCCTTCTCCAAGTCCCCACAAATCAGAGATTTTGTGTGGTGAAAACTCTTCCCCAGACTAAGCTTACAAATTCTTCAGAGTCTCTGTCTTCCCTCTGGAGTCACTCATGGCTAATTAATACCTGGTGTCTTTGGCATCTTGTCTGTTCTTCCCTCATAAAAAACACCTGTTTTGTTTAAGAGGCTGTGTAAAATACAGCAAGAGCACAGGGTGGCAAACTCTGCCCCTTACTCATGGCATTGTTTGGGAGATGCAACCCACACAGATTTGGTCTCAATTACAGTAGCTTTTTTTTTTTTGTTGTTTGTTTGTTTGTTTTAAGAGCAAATATTGTAGAAACTGGTGGAAATTGGACTCTTCACAAAGAAAATATGGAGCTTAGTGTAAGAGGAACAGCCAGACTCTTTCTGTCAATGCTGCTATAAATTTTATCAGTTTGCAGATGACAACACAAAGTCATCTTTTTAGTAGTTTAAATTACAAGAGAGCTTAACTATTGTCAGTATTCCTTTACAACTGTAAAATATAAAATTTCAGTTGAATTCTTGACAGGATCTTTTTCCCTGATGTCATGGCAAGGTTATCAAAGACTGCTTGAGATGCTGATACTGCTAAAAGCCTCTGAAAGACAGAGAGAAGAAAACCTCACAGCCTAAAGTAACGTTATGACAACACATACTTTTAAATAGCATAATTGGACTGACTGTAAGGATTACATATCATTTGAAAAGGGCTGGGACAGGATTCACCCAGGCTGGCAAGGCTTCATGAAAATTATGAATTCCAGTGCATAAGATACAAATTAACTGAAATCTTAATTAAGATTATAAATGGTCTAGGACTATACATGCAGACAAGTGGAGGCAAGGCTTGTACTTGGAGAAGGAATGTTACTGAGTTTTACCAAGTTTATCCACTAACTTTTGCAGTAGAGCTAGAAAATAAAGGCAGAAGTTCAGTAACTTCAAGTCTTTGTAAAGATATTCATTGCTAACCACAACAAGAAATATCTCCTGCACATGAGAGGAGAAAGAAAATGGGGCTGTCCAAACCTAAAGCAATTGCAATGCTTACATCAACACAATATTGCTTTTGGATCAGTGTAATAGAAGATTAGCCTACAACAAGCTTTTCTAGCCTAAACACCTGTAGAAGCAGATCTTAAAGGAAGTGAGTACTACTGTCTGTTTACACAGACAAACACTTTCGGTATCACACTTCTCTTCCTTTCTGCCTCTTGCCTCCGCCTCAACAGTGTAAGTCCAAGAATAAACTGACAGCCCTCTAAATAGAATAGGAAGCTTTTATCTGGTCTATTGTAGTGTACTGTACTTCAATCCAGGCGTTTGAAGGAATGAACGACTGAGAAAGCAGTGTAGAAAAGGGACTGGAGCCAATGGACACTGAAGATATATTGACATAGTCACCAGCAATAATATCTGTGAAATGACAGCTGCACTCTGGCTGTCCTTGGCAGTTAAGTAATATTTATATGAAAGGAACAGCTGTTTGTTCCACTGACATGTTAGGGGTGCAAACTAATTGGGTGATCCAGTCATTAAACTGTCTAATTGTTTTTGACTTTGAAACACTTCCACAGTGAGTATAGAATATAGTACACTGAAACTTATGCTTCAACATCAGTTTCTAAAAAAGCATCTTGGTGTCCTGTATCGATTGGTCTAAGCTACTCCATTTAGCTTCAGAAAGCTTTTGCATTCTCAATAAGCATTTTCTCCAGAACTTATAGATCAAATAGCTAAAATTTCTTCATAGTCTTAATACTACATCCAAGCACAAGCTTTCATGTCCAAATAGCTATTTGAGACCTAGGCAAGGCTTGCTAACTGAAGCAGATACCGGCTTGAGGCTATTAGCAAAAAGGATGGTATTAAGATGAACATACGTTTGCATATTAAAAATGCTATAGTACCTTCTTTTTTAGCAGAAGGACTTAGCTTTTGCAAATACCATTTACAGAAGAAATATCTATCAAGCCATAATATGTACCAACCCTACAAACAATATTCCGTGTGCTGGGAAAATAACATCTAAATTGAGGGAAAGTTCACATATTCACATTAAAGCAAAATTAGCTATAACCAGAGGTTGATGAAATCATACAATCACTTTCTTTTACAGCTACGCTGGGAGTTAACAAGATTTTATTTCAGAGGAAATAGAGAAAGAAATGTATATATGTTAGTTTTTTGCCTTCTACTGCACATTTGGGTTTGGAAAGACTGAACATTACTTACATTCGGGAGATTTTATTAGGCACTGTTTGAGAAGGCTTGAAACATTAGTAATAAAGTTTATGCCCTTTCTAGCTTCCTGTTCTCTTTTTAAAGTAGAATGATGGGAAGAAAATGTCAGTTGAGGACCTATCTCATTTGAGTTAGCCTGTACTGAACATTTAGGAGTAATCTGAATAACTCCAGCATAACATTTCATTATTTATGTGACAGCAGAAGTCAGAGGCTGAATCAAAATCATAGCATGCTAAGCTCTGTACCATCAACAGATAAGAACATCTCTACCCAGAGAGTTTACAGACTAAAATTGGTCTCTAATTTTGTACATGTCTTTGGATATTTTTAAACAAGGAAATAGTCCAACTGTTTTTAATAGGACTTCTTGGGTACATCTCTAAAGCAACATGGAAGATGGTGTTATCCCAAGTAAGTTACTGCTGTGACAAAAAGCAGGTGAGCCCTCCTTACACAACTCAAGCTACTTAACAAGCTTTGCTGTCCAGAGTCCAGGCTACTGCCCGCAGATATATTTTGTTTTTCTTAGGGTTTTTGAGCTTTCTGATCCTTGACCCTGTGCAGATGCTGTTCATGTGTATTTGTATGATCAAAAATAGCTGCAGTTGTTTAGTGTTTCAGGTGGCAGGCCATGTTTTGCCTCCTCCACTAAATGTGGAAGATATCAAGGTGGCAGTCAAAAATGATTGAGTACATATGGGTAAGTGCTGTCCCCTTATTCCTAGGCAATTGCACAGTTTTCCTAGATGACAGTTTATGCACTTCTTTGTGGATGTAACAGATAAATTACTGATGAGGACAGCAGGTATACAATCATGTTGTCACACACGCAGGAATGGCTGAGAACAAGCGTCACGGAGTTCAAGAGAAGAATGTTTATATATTTCTGGCCTCTGGAAAGGGCACAACAAATTCAGTGGAAAATCCACCAAATTAAGGGCAGGATGTTTGAAAAAAATCAAGTAATCTTGGGAAGAACGAAGCAGAAATAGCATAGAACATTTCTCAATAATATTCAAAGTTCTCAAAATGTCATTTTATGATTATTAATCAGAAGAAAGCTGTAGTTCACAAAAAATCATCAATGGCAGCCTATGACCATAAGAAAACTGAATATATCTAGTTAGATTTGTATTCCATTATTCCAGTTTTGGAATTGTTATCCTGCAGAACCCAAGATATCAGTGAAAATATATACATGTATGATATACAATCAAGACTCAGCAGATACAAATAGTATTCACTATTGTTGGTGCCTAATGAAGATATCTGTTACAAAATTAATCAACACATTTGCAGAAGAATCCTTTATTTCCTGAAACTTCTGACATGCAAATATTTGTAAGCCACAGTTTGTTGTTTGTTTTTTTCCTGCCATGGACAATTTTTTTTATTTTTTTTTTAATTTAATTAAAAAAAATACAGCATTAACTAAGATAGAGCAAAATTCTCTTATTTGACATATTTCTCATTTTACTGTTAAGTTAGAAGTGTTGAATAATAACTGGCAATACCACAAAGAACTAAACCCAACGGTATTATTTTTTCCATTAAAACTACATACTTCCAGAATCTTTCATCTTCTGCTGATGAAAGAAGAGACTATGGATATAACTTAAGGCTCATCACATCCAGTTTAAAATTAATGAATTTAAGAGGTATTAAAATCAGCCTTATTTTTACATACATTATTATAAGTATAAAAAAAAAAAAGCTTTCCACTTTCACTGGATTGGAACCTTAAGAGGGTGGTTTCACTTCTTGAAATAAATTGTTTTCCTTCAGTGCTTACAGATACCTGACATGTGGTCAAGCAACCACTCTGAAAAGCAAGTTGCTGATCATTAAGTACTCACAGATGTCTCCTTCAAAATCTGAGAAACTTTGATTTGTGTGCAGTCAGAAACATTCCAGGCATGACACTGTCAGGTGCCAATGAATCATTTATATTGCAATCAGCTTGCAATTTTTGATAGAGTTATTAACTACAATTAAAAAATCTTAGAGGAAGGCAGCAAAATTTATCTTGTTGGTCAGGATGGTGTAATTATGTAGTATAGGTACATGTTAATTTCAACTGTTTTTGTTTGTACAAAGCTTTCATGTAACATGATAAATATATCGTATTTATCATTTTTATGTATAATAAAAATTGATTGTAAATGTTGCGGTAACTTTCTCATCAGAGAACTGTTCACATTTTCAAATTCAAACAACCAAAGCATATGAGTTTTTTCCTTACCCTCAAAAAAAATCAGCTGAATAGCTGCAGTTATTTGTAACATCTGCCCTTCTATTTTTGTGTCCTAGTGCTCTGAAGCAGTGTCAGATTTGTAGCAAGATGTAAGAATTGTGGTCAGCAGAATATATGCAAACAGCTCAGCTTATTTAAATAAATGCTATTTTATTACTAATGGAGCTACCGCCAATAAAGACAAGAGGATCTGACATATATTTCTCATGTCAGGAGTGCATCAACAGACTTACTGCCCTGAAGCATCTGCAGCCTCCTTTCTCTGTAATCTGCAACTTTTTCCATCACAGTTCCAGGAGCTCAGCAGCTTGTGCTGAAAGTCTGCTCTGTGTAATCTCAGATCATGAAATCATGAGAAAGAGCAATGAGAAACCTCATCTGGGACTCCCGTGCCACTACCTTCAATCCAACATCTCTGGAGCTGCCCTTGTCCTCAGCCAAGCTGTAGGTGTAGGCAGCCAACTGCCTAGAACTTTGGATTCTTCACCTGAATTGCCTCATAATGAGCCTTCTCTGGTGTTTTGTAGAGTTTCAGCTGGAAACTCTTTGGAAAATCCTTGCCCATAAGGATTGTCTTTGTAGTGAAGCAGCAACTAAAACCCAGAGGAATATCTGGTCTGTTTTCTTGCTGAAGAATCCTCAAATCCTTTCAACTGACAGATCCAGAATGGAGGACATTTGTCTGAATAATATTTTTGGATTAAATTTGGAAGTGCACAAAACTTCATTTCACATACAAGCTATAATAATATAAGTCATAGTACACTATAACAAGAACATTTGTTGTGACAGCAAACTGTTCTGGACTTCAACTCAGAGGCTTGAGGCTGCTGAATTAAACAGGCTCCAGAAGACCTCTAACAACCACTGTGCCACAAGACAGTAGACTGCAGCTCTCTGCTTCATGCTGGATGCTTCACCTTTTTTCGGGCACTTCTGAACAGAGATGTACAAACAGGGCACAGGTAGTAGATAACTGGAGTTTTTGAAGGAAATAAAACCTTCTTAACTTCCAAGAAAAAAAATATTTTTTTCATAAGTACAAATGTACTTGAAGTAGTACTCTGACCCCTGTTAAAATCAGCCACACAATTCTGTCAGCTTCTATAGAAACAGGACTTCAACCACAGTAAAATCTATTACAGCTCTTTCAGAACACATGCTTTAATGGAAGTCATTTTAAAAACTATATATTAAGGTCTACTCTCAGTTACATACATCATCTTCTTGATTTTATTGCTCTGACCAGGGCTCCTCAAAGGCAAAGACAGAACATTTTCAAATGTGATTTCTTTTTAAGAAATTATAAGGTTTTAAAGCAATTGAGTGTTAAAAGAATTATTTAAAATCCAGCACATTCTGAAGAACATTTTCACTCACGTTTCAAAAGCATTCCAATCTCCTTTTGTGTATCGATGAGTGAAGCAGGACAAAATTTGTCAAAATTGACCGTATCTGCTGGTGTCTAGGGCGGCTCAGTATTGTATTACTTACATTTACTGAACACAGCACATCTCTTGAAAGCACAGATATAATTTGCCTTGTGTACTTGTATATATGCCACTTTCAAAACAGGATATGAACCTCACCAAGCTTGTAGGGAGCTCTGAGTATTCCCAGCTTCTGCTGGCATAGTGCATCCACCCATCCATTCTCACCGTCCTTGGGTTCTGGCTCCTCAGTAAGGGTTCTGGTTCAATACATTTACGTTCAGCTTCTCAACAGAAAAGGCATGGTACACTTGGTCAGATGCAATCATCTTACACATCAGAACTAATTGTTTGTCAGGTTATGTGAAAATCATTTGTCTGAATCTATTAAGACATTAGACAGTTTCCTTGAATATGGAAACTCATGGAAACACTTCCAAAATAGAATTTAAAATTAAATGTCATCATTGTACATATGCAAGGGTAGAAGGAAGAAGTTATTTTTTTTCCCCTGCTGCTCTCCATTTTGATTCATACAGATGAGAGCAAGTAGATGAAAGAGATGGATGCTCCTTTTTATTTATTTATTTTATTGGAAAAGCTGAGTTGGATGCTTGTGATCAAATTTCAAAAAAGGTGATGGCAGAGGACAGAGAATTGGCAAAGATCTTGTATTATCCCAAGCGGAGTCAATTTAAATAAGAACACATTAAGGTCTCAAATATAGTTAATAGAAAAAGCTTTTCACCTAAATATTGACCTGAGATTTCATGAGTCTACCATCTTCCTTTTTAAAAGAGACAAAATAACTGAACTCTTGCAATCTTGTTGAAACCTAAACTTGTGCAGTACAAAATAGATTTGACCCACTGTGTAGCCAAGATACTAAGAAGCAATGCATATAATCACAATGTTCTTCAGAAGATGACATTAAGGTCATTATTTTTTTTTCCTCTCTTTGAAGTACTCCATTGTGAACAAAACTGTTTGAAGAACTATTACCACCAAAACTGGCTGTATATTTGATATTTCAAAAGCAAATTACGTCACAGCAGTCACTCAAAATCTACAGAGCATCAAGGCTTGTTAAAAATTATAACTATGACTAATTTTAAAATGGTATGACTTTTCTTTTAGCAGACAACATACCTAGAAGAAAATACTCAAAATATGTAATCAAAGACAACTTATAAAACATTTTTGGAAGTGACCCATGTGTCTTTTGAGCACAAGGCAATCAGAATAAATGATAGGAAAGTGTTTGCCTTATTTATCACTCTGAACATTCTATTGCTGCAATAAATATGAAACACTTTGTAAGATGGTTAGACAAAACCTTGTAAGACCTGAAGTAAGTTTCAAAAAAAATTCAGTGGAAGAGTCATATGTAAGAATGCTTTTTCAGGCTAATGTAGTCTCCTGAGACCTTGTTAAGGCTGAAAAACTAACCCAGATATTTGCATGAAGTTAGTAACTGCATCCTGTCATATATTTAAGTAATCACACCAATAAGACTTATTGCAGAAGTCTGAGATTGCAAAATACAAATTCAACAGACAAAGCATCTGGCTGATAGCATGCCTTTGATGAACATGTTTATGTTTGTGCAGCAATTTAAGACGATTTTTTCCATTGGAATTCATTGGTGATTTGGTAAATCAGAAGTCTAAGAGTATTCAGGTTCTCATCCTAGAAAGCTGTTGAAGCACATTATATTTTCTTTTTATAACAGCAGTGGATGAAGCTCAATGAATGGAAAAGAATATTAATTATACAATTCACCTTCATTCAGAGCTCTTCCTGGCTGGAGAAATTGCAGCCAGACACGCTTGAACTTCAAAGAATTTTCACTTTTGCTCTATAGCAGGCGCTGGGACTTTTCAGCTGCATTGGGCCTAGTCCAAGACATACTGTATCTAAAGTCAATGACAGACTCTTTGAACAGATGGAAGGATTTCAGAACCTTCAACATTCCCCTTCCCCCCGAAAAGTATTTATCTGCTGAACAGCACAAAAATCCCTTCTGAAAAATTCTTACTACTCATGCTAGGACATGTATACCTAACTACTAATGCAAGTAGCTTTTACAGTTTGTTTGCTTTTCTCTGGAAATGTGACTGCATCTTAAGTTGCTTAAATGTTTGTTGTTTTTTTTTTTTTGTTTTTTTTTTTTTAAATCTGCTGTTTGTAACTGAGCCGATCTGTTCCCTTTTTATTATCCATAGTATGTTTTCTTTACTTTAAAATACCTTGCATCAATTTAAAGCTTCTCATGACAAACGAGAATTTACTCTAGTGTCTCCTGAAGGATGTCCTCAAATACCAATGACAAAAGAATGGCAGAGCAACAAGTGACTTTCTTCCAGCTCACAGGTAAGTTCTTTATTAAAATAGTTACCCCCTAGCACTACTCATCTCTTCCACTTGTACAGCTCCATCTGCACTCTTGAAGCATCATCAACCCCAATTTACTGCTCAGAGGGAAAGAAACCATATGCATATTTCTAAAGCTAAAATAGCAGTTTTCTTCCCCACCCATAAAGCCTCAGGGTGTGGTGGTGGTGTTCAGTGCTTCATATTGCCTCCCTTTCCAAATATCTTTGCAAACACATACAGAAGCTGAAATGGCATAAAATTTCCCCTATTCACACCATTCTGATCATAAAGAACATGTAGGGAGAAACGTGGTTCATTATACTTGTTTTAGTTGCAAGTATGTCTGAACTAAAAGAATTATTTTACAGGCAGATCCAACAGACATGACACCTCAATTGTGTTGTTATGAAAGAAAGGGATAATTACAAAATGTTGCATGCCTCAAACACATATTTGAACAGTATATATACATATTTTCGCAGAAACCCAGTGCTTCCAGAAATGAAGTTCATATTTAAACAGTGAGGTTTGAGTCAAGGTTCTCAGAGTTTTCTCATTATCCAGTTACTACACTCTTTAACTTAGGGATGCACTTTGAAAGGAAAAATAGGAACCAATAGAGACTTGGGGAATCTTCATCCTTGGAGGTATTCAAAACTGCAGCAGCCTGATCTAACTTTGAAATTTTGACCTGCCTTGGACAGAGACTAGACCTCCAGAGATTCCCCTTGAATTAAAGTACTTGTCTGGCTTTTGGCAGTTAAATCACAACAGTACCCTGCAGTTCTCTAATACCATGAATGTTGATATATACTGAGAAGTACATCTGTAGTTTGTAAGTACAAACACATTCTGGACTGAATAACCATCTTTTGAATTTGGTGTTGGGTATCTGATGTTAAGTAATCACTCCCAGCCTAGGAATTCAGTACAGTCTTGCTCCATGCATTGATCAGCTGGTATCAAGATAGTACTGGAAAATAAGCAATACCAGGCAGTGTAAGCTCTCTCAATAAACCCTTTTAAGAACATTTTTCCTTTATCCCAACCTGAGTAACAGTACAACCCGCCTGGGCTTGTAATGCCACAGGCAAACTCCTTCTAGTTTATGCAGGATAGACCACTCTTCTACGCTTTTCAGCCAAGTGGGATTGCATGGAAAGATTGAAGTCCCCTTTGCCCCTCTTATTCTGGGTCTCTTTTGGTATTTCTTGCAATATGCACACAGCTATAAGTTTAGGTGAGGAACCTCCTTTTGTATTGTTTTATTTTCTTGAGTTATGATTAGAAAAATTCAGAATGGATGGTGTAAGAATATTGTGTTCTCACCTTACACCTTAGTGATTTGCACAGCAGATTAACTGCTTAAGCACGTTCAGGACTTTTCTGTATTTTTATGTGCTTTGTTTTAGACCACATTATGTCACATTGTGTACTGCACTCCTTTAACTCGCTTTCTCTGAGTTAATGGTTTTAATTGACGTGGCTTCATTCAAGCAATATGTATTATCAGACATAAAACTACATTTTTTACTTATTTAAATTCTTGCAACCACTGTTTTCAGACAAAAAGGATAAATTCTGCTTTGCTGCAGTTCAAGAGTGATTCACCTGACAGCACTTTTCACTGGGCCATTTTTCTGCTCAGTATTTTTCTGAGTTTGTTTTACTCTTGGCAGTATGTGTTGTTCAAAAATTACTCACAACCAAAGAGCTCAGAGGCCTCTTCTGTCAGTCTGGTCTTATGCAACACAGCAGCCAATTCCAAAAGGAATATGTACAAAAAGAAAGTTTATATTTTAAAAGAACTGTGAGATGTATCACTCGTGTTCATCTTTGCTTGTGGTTACTGTTGGGTCAATTGTCCTATCCCTGGTCAGTAGACCAAGTCATTCAGTGTGAAGAAAGCCAAACAGCACTTTTTGGGGGTAGTTAAAAAGTTAGTCTCCTCAATCATGTGTTATCAACTTACCTGAAGCAGTGGTAACAAATAATTGAAAGGACAACTGTTTTGCTCACAAATGCTCAACTCTTCTCAACGTTTTTCTAAGCAAAACCCAAACCTACACAGGAACAGAAACTGCTGTCAGAATAAGCTGCATCAAATCTGTTTTGAAAGGGACCTCAGTTTTTTTGTACTTGTTAAACTAGCTGTTTGTACTGCTTTTTATTAGCAAAATGAGTCTTATCCCAAAGATTCACCTTCAGAATAGAGGGGAGTATTTTTAGTTCTAATTCTCAGTCAGTGACTGTCATTCTCCTGCTTTTACTGTATTGAGAACACGTTCAATTTCTTTTTCAATTCTTTTGTCTCACTCCTTGAGAAACACTGACAAGTTGTGTGGGAAGCTCTAGCAAGCAAAAACACAAACAAACTAACAAAACCCAACCACAACACAACATAAGCCAAGAAACCAACTAAAATAATATGGACAACTTCCCCCCCCCCCCCCCCCCCTTTGCTCTTCTCCCTCCTCCTTCCTCCCTCCCCCCTCAATCCACATGATATACAGCCTGTATGTCTAGATTTGTTTAAAATCCTGGTGGCAATGGAAGTAGTCTCCTTTGTTGAAATTCCCTCAGGGAGATGTTAGTCAAGCAAAGCAGTTAAATACAATGTGATACCATGACTTGATTCAGACAGAGCCCCTTTGATTGCTTAACTGAAAGGAAAACAGCTCTGAGCACAAAGAGTAGCCAAATAAGAGCTCCAGTTCATGTAGTAAGGTATCATCTCAGGTTCTGTGGATTGGCAATGGTCAGGGACTCATCAATGGCTAGGACAGAAATTTGTTTCTATTATCCTTCTGGAGCCTTGGGGAATGGAGAAAAGTTCTTTACAAGTGCACTTCTACTAGCTTTGGAGAAGCAACAAAAGCAAGGATAAATCTGATTTACCATCATCAGTTACAATGGGGATTGTGCCATTCTTTTCTGCAGCACTTGAAGTACAGCCTACAACATGCTTTCCATCACCTGAAGAAGCCGGAGATGACTCTCTTGACAAAGCACAGTTTCATTTCTCTCCATTAGCCCTGTTCTGAGACGAAAGTGATCAGTCAGAGTAACGGACCATAACCGGAAAGTAAGTAGTTCTAAACACAGAAAACATATTGACAAGCTAATAAACAAAGTAAATATATATCCTAAGCCTCTCTCAACCAGGGAGGTATTAAAAAACAAAATAACAGCAACAAAACCAACACAAATAACAAACAAACAAACTCTTTCCTTGTCTTGCTATCAAAAGATATGAAATTTTAAAAAGCTTGGTCTACAACAAAAATAAGTATTAGCATCAACATAACTAAAGCAGCAAACCTTTCACAAGGAAGCAGAGGTGAGTAGATTTTAGACCTCTTGCAAGCTTCATGCTAGTCACCAGCCCTATATTGATTGCAATTTTGAGCTCCCATAAGCACAGTGATAGATACATGAGTATTGCATTTGCATTCTACTCTATACAATGCAGATGCTGAGCATCTGACCCCTCACTGTTTATGTACCCTGTATAGTCACTTCTGCCTAGATCTGATATGAAAGAATTTTTTCCTCACAGCTCTTTTGCAATGTAAATGCAGAAGGACAAATACAGAAAGCAGAATTTATTCCAAAACCACTACCTTATGCCCCTATGCTGCTTTTACTACTCCTGTAGTCTAAAAGGGGTTGTCTGGGAAGTGCCTGATTTCCACTGTTCCTCAGATACTGTAACATCTAACATGTCTATGAATGGCCCCCTGTGGCTCATATAAGCATCACTAAGACTTCAAATCAAGGAACACGGAGCTACCACAGCCAGCTTTGAACCTGAATCCATGATCTGCTACTGAAGGAGTCCTGGTGAAGAACAGAATCTGGTTCAGTGCATGCTGAACTCTCCACTCTCATCTAATAACAATGCTTTATTTTGTGTCTCTGTAAATAACATATGAGGGCTACTGGAAAATAGCCAAAAATATAATACATCACAAAACAGAAGTACGATGTAGTGAAATGGGGTCCATTTTGTAGAAAAAGAAGTAATATTTTAGAAGTAAGTTACCAAGTAAATCCATGAAAACTTGGAACATGATTTTA
Source organism: Anas platyrhynchos (assembly GCF_047663525.1). Classification (NCBI taxonomy): domain Eukaryota; kingdom Metazoa; phylum Chordata; class Aves; order Anseriformes; family Anatidae; genus Anas; species Anas platyrhynchos. The sequence goes on from NC_092596.1 coordinate 11,998,865, forward strand.
AGAAAGTGATTTATAAAAAGGCAAAACAGACACACACAAAAACCACAACAAAACACACACTAAAACATCCCAAGGCGCACACATGAAAAAAACAAATCAAACCAAGAAGCCCAACAGCATTTACCAACAGCACCACACTGTGGCATCCTACGATAACACAGTATTGAACTCTGTATATTCAAAAGAAATTAATGCTCAGAAACACAGAAACACTCCTGATAATCTACTGCAAGATAAGTGGGTAAATGTTTACCTTCTAACAGCAATAAATCTAAAATGGTACTAGATACTGGCTAAACTATTGTCTTTTAATTAAGGTAGGACATGTAATCTGTAACATTTGTAGTTATCTATGAAACATGCCAAAGTTCTAAATAAAAAAGTTGGGGGGTATTGACAATGAAAAAGATTCTTAGCTAGAAGAAAATGGAAAATATAAATGTCTGTGTGAAATCCATTTTGGCTATGCTAAATGATTCAAATTTTTATGTGATATAACTGTTCATGCTATTGTCCACATTTTTACTCTAAATTAATATGCAGTATTTTGATTTGTCTTTAGGAAAGGAGAGCTCATTTCATAACCAAAGCAGAAATATTACCGCCTCTTCTGTACACTAACATCAGGATAGATACTTTGCAGTGGATGTTGAACAGTGCTAGAATAAATTGAAAGTCTTCTGAAATTATGCATCATGAATAATGATATTATAATGTATATTCAAGGAGTGAAAAATAACTTGTCTCACATAATGAGTTGCCACCTTGTCATTCCAGGAGACTTGATTTTGCTGTGACCTTCCAAGAAACGTGATTCAGCCACAGTTTCATTAGCTACATGTTTTTTGTATGGCCTAGAAAAATACAATGGAAATCTGATTCTGAAGTCCATCACAAGACTGTTACACCACCTTTTTCAGTTTCTGGGCTGACAGCAATAATGGAATATGTGTGTATTGGAAGAGGTCACTACTTAAACCTGTAAGAATCACCCTGTTCAGTCTTCTGGCTTTTCATTCAGGTGCACCAGACTCACGAGTTGTTCCCGGTACCTGTTTGTCTATTCTGAGCCAGCACGTGCTACAAAATGAATAATTGTACTGCTCTACATTTCTATTTTTAATGATATATTTCTGCTTTATTGGAACTACTTTGATGTGGCCCTCTGCCAGAGTACTGTTTTCTGGGACACTTTCTGAGGAGTTTGACTGTGTCAATCTCCTTCCACTTTAACACAGCAGGTTTAGAAAAAACACAACCTAAGGCTTTTGTTACAGGTAAAGGCTTGCACACTGGGTAATTTGTTCAAGTGGGGGTTAGTGTTATCTCAAGTGCTGTAGATAGTTATCTTAAACCTATGAATTCGTTATCTCAGCTGGAAGAAAATTACCTTCTATAAAGTTGCTCATCTCAGCTCTCATACCTAATGCAATGTGTATTAAGACAATGAGAGCTGACTGCACTGTAGGAGGAGCACAGCTACATTTGACACCAAGTGCTTAGAGATGTGACATGACACGTTGTACATAACCTGGGAAATAACAGTCTGGCAAGCCGGTTAGCCTGAAAAATACAAGCCTCTTTCCCTGAGGTCTGCTTGACATCACATCATGAATAGCTATTAAATTGCTTTTAAGTTTATTCAGTGCACACGGCAGGTATAACAACAGAAAGAAAAAGCCTTTTCCAACACATAAAAGATTATATGGCAAATTACACATGATGGTCTTTCTTTCAACATGTGAAAGACTCTCTGAAACTTACTATTTGATGAAGTACAAGGACACGGAGCTACCACAGCCAGCTTTGAACCTAAGCTTGAGTTCAAAACAGTACAGCAGTAATATCCACACTAATAAAATATACATGCTTTGTATTAATTCACTATCTTGCATACAGTTGCAATGACTTATATCTTAATCTCCAGCACATAAGAAGTCCCTCAGAGACCCTGATTTCAGCTTTTTGGCTTGATAATTTAGAGGCAGAAACAAAACACAACAAACAAACAAAACCCACCCACAATCAGCCAACCAGAAACAAAACCAATGAACTTTGAGTGTGTGAGATTGAGTTTTTTGGACATTTTTCTGTGCCATTGACAAAGCTCCCTGGAAAAAGCAACACAACTATAAGCCTACACCATACACTACTACATTCATTTTGGTTTGATCTTTCCAACAGGGGTAACCACAGCCATGAAGATAGAGCAGCATGGGAGGTAATCTCACACTAACCATCAGAACAAGTGGTCTCAAATGTTTGCTCTATTTCCTTAAAAGTTAAATATCCTTGAATTTAAAGACACTGGGATGGAATTAAAAGGGGAAAAAAAAAAAAAGGCAAGCAAATGTAAAGAAACAAACACCACACAACCGACCAACCCGCCTCCCCTCCCCCCAAACAAACAAATCTTTAGAAAATAACAGAATTTTTCCTCAGAGGTATAAACAAAATTTAAAGGAACTTTCAATCATCAGTTCACATGGCACATTCTCTTACTCATACTTGGTGAAAAGTTTCTTCAAATGATCTTGCTGAATAAAACAACAACAAAAAGTGAAATACCACTAAAAATAGATTTGAGTGGCAGGAGATCTCTCTCTGAATTAAAACATTTTGTCCTAACCACTCTGGGCACTTTGTTTTTGCTAATTAAGTTGCCTTTTATATATTTATTTTCTTAAGCAATCGGACAGTTATTGTTCCAGTTGATATCCTGACAATTCTGATTACTGGAACACAGCACGGAAAGTTATAACAATATTAGAAGTAACGCATAACCATGCAAATAATATGAATGCTCCAAAGCTATCATAAACAATAGGATGGGTAATCATGAATGCTCAGGTTAACAAAGCAGTCTTCGGTCAAATCTTCTTCCTGATCATGTAGTTAGTCTTCTGTTACATATTTAAGACTTTTTCATGTAAGGATTTTTTTTTAAAAACGTAATTTGTAACCGCAAATTCTAGTGCATGTATAAAAACATTATGTATAGGCAAAACAAAAGACTTTACTCCTCTATGCTCTCTCTCTATGCCAGTGCATTTAAAAAAAAAAAAAAAGGCATAACCATGGAAAATGAGATTACATGATTACACTAGCTCTTTCAATGTTAAGAAATTTGGGGGGGGGGAGAGGGGGGAAAAGGTTCAAAATATGATTTCTCTATCAGAAGAATGGATCTGAAAACAATCAAAAATACATTAGGAAGGGTGACATGGTCAGTAAATTGAAGAGAAGACAATTCCTGTAAATCATCATGATGTGGTAGATTAAATTTAAAGCTTCTAAGGATATGGACAATGGACTGCTCTAGCTGGGTTCTTATAGACTGACATCAATTAGGACCATATATTTGTTTTTTCCTCTGGCTCTTAGCATATGTCATGTCTTTCTGATAAGTTGCTTTTTCCATCTGAGGGAAGGGAAATAATCAGATTGCTGATATCAAGAATAAACATTCTACCATGTTCAGAACTACACTTCTAAAACACTTCTTCAAGTAGCTAAGAAAATTTTCTCTTTCATTGACTTCAAATCACTGCAAGCAAATAAAGTTGACCAAATTAGTGAAATCCTAAAGCTCAGATTTTACAGAAAGAAACACTGTGAAAAAGGAAACACATTTGTACTACCTTTAAGAAAAATAACCTTGCAGTGCTTATTGTCAGCGAAATTTAACTCTACGTAAAGGATTCACTTTGTGAATGAAGTGAAACAACCCCCTGGACAGGTTCTAAGAAGCAGACATCCTCTTTGATTTAAAGTAGACTACGTCACTGGCAGCAGGTATGGAGCACAAGTGCCCCAGCTGACATTGTGTTTCATTCTAGGGAGTGGGAGTTTGGTAAAGCACAGAGCCACAGCCTAAATGCACATATTTTTTTGAATTAAAATCATTCAAGTAAGTCAATGGTTACTTTTTTTTTTTTTCCTTTTTTCTTTTTAGAATCTGATCACCATTAAGAAATAAAATGTTCCAATCTGATGAAATTTTCTTATCACAGTCAAAGTAGCACTCACAACATCAATAGTGTCTTATTTGCAAATATCTCTGCTCAAGCATAGCACTTCTTTTAGTCAGATATGAAAAAAGGACATGCTGATGACACTTGCACTGACTGTCTAAACCATTCATGAACAGGCATACTTTTTACCTGAGATCGAAAATTTAATAGCTTTTCCTCTGTAAATTCCTCTATTTAGGCAATTCAAAATTGCCAAGAGCAGTGGCAGTGGAAATGCCCTAAACAACCTCTGATTATTTAGAATCTAGCAGAGAAGACAGGACTATCACTAGGGATGTCTTTTAGGATCCAGAGTACCTCCCGTGATCCAAGTGTTACTGGTCAGGCAGCAATATTGAATACAACTGGGGTATTTACAACTGGGGTCTGTCTGTTGCTATGCCGATTTAATTTAGCAGTTCAAGATAAATAAACAAAAGCCAAGATAACAGCTCTTCTGAAACAGCTTATCCTATTTTCTGGAACTGAATAGAAAGTTTCTGGACTGTGTTATCAGGAACAAAAAGACTAGGTTTAGTTCTGACAAGGCAATCAACATCTGCTGCTGCCTCCAGCTGCCTCTTTCTCTGTTTCACAACTCTCAGGCCTCAAAGCAAAAGATGCTGCTGCAAGACGTTGCCTGTATCACATAAAGCAAAATAATCCAACTTCCATTACACTAAACCAGCATATAGTGACAGAAACATTAAGAGGTGTCCCTGCATAACCCGAAAACAAATTATTCTGTATCATCTAGCCTAATTTGCAAAGTCACCAAAAACTATATTCAGAGAATGATTTGTTTTCATACAGCACAGAGTAAGTCTCAGATTGCTATTTTCTTTAGGCAACTCTATACTAATAAAGCCTTCTGGTAGTTATAATCCCATCAATGTTCACTTCAGTGATAAATTATCCCACCTATTAGCTTTCCACCTATTAGTTATAACGTACAGCCTAATTCTGTGCAAATCTACTCAAAGCTAATGGAGAACGATCACATACTTTTAGATGTGATCTGAGAGCTTGTGGGTTATTTGTTTCTTTTTAAATAAAATATCTTTATGTAAGAAGTTAGATAGGGCTGATAAATCTATAGAAAGGCTAGTTTATAAATACTTTCAGAAAGATGTCTTGTAGAGCACCATTGCCTACACACTATCATTCCAACTCTTCTTTCTGTAATGAAAAGCTCACAATGTCTTAGTCTCACATTTCCCTGTTTGTGAGAAGGGAAAGGCTGGGGAGCAGAAAGAAAAAAAAACCAGACATCACTATATTCTGGCCTCACTAATGTAAGAAAAATGGCACAACTGTTTTTTAATGATATTCTAGGAAGGGAGAAGCTCATGTTTCCTTTCCAGTTTTTGGTAAGATGGTCTGTTACTGATGAATAAACTGTTATTATATATGTTAACTGAATATATCTGTTCATAATACAACATGTCTGCCTACAAACAACCTTTATCTTGGTGGTGGAGTCTAGACAAAAAATCATGCAGTTCATAATATAATTCCAACAAAGCAAAGCAAAACAAAACAAAACAAACAAAAACAAACAAACATAATTATTATTGCATACTCATTTTGATGTGACTCAATTTGATGTGACAATCTCAGATCCTGTAGTTGAAAACAAACAAACAACTATTTATAAATATTACAGAAAGCATTAATTATTTTTTCTTCCCACACCATAGTGGTGTAGGTTTATTTTTACATATAAGAACTGCTTCATAACTCAAAATAACTCATCTATAGTCACTGAAATTAAAGAAACATGAAGTTGGCACTTTTGTTGTTTTAAGAACAGATTGTTTTGAATTAGTGCCATCAGAGGACAGATTTTTAGAGGAAAAAAAAAAGGTAGTACAAGACAACAGGAAATTATTCAGTTCCTCTCATTAATCAAGACAATTTACTGAGAAATGAAAGTAGATATTTAAGTCAAAGAGAAATTTCAAAGAAACTTTTCACTTAAATGCCAATTCTGATCAAACACCAGGATAAATAAATAAAGAAAATCAAGACATCTTTGATCCAAAGTGTCCTTGAGCTAGAGGTACATCCTGAAGGAAAAATCAGAGTGGATTTCTCAAACCCATTGGCTTACTTTATAGTTGTATCTCAAAAACTTTAAGATTAAAGAGTAAATCTTCCAACAGATTTTTATGTGAGGTTTCTTCAGAGGCATTTTATTTGCTGAAAGTTGAGCAGATTCTTGAAAGTGTCTTGGTGGTTTCTGATTTCAAGCAAATAAGAAAAGACTAAAAAAGGTTAGTGGGATCAAGTGAAGTGAGGAAGAGGGTAGTGATGACAAGCTTACCAATGATCAAGCATACACATGCCTGATAACATCAGGGGAAACGAAAGTAACCCCACAACCCACATTCCTGGGCATCAGTTGACTTACTACCAAAGAATGGAACAGTACTTATAAACATTCTACAGATGAAAAAGGCAATAGGCCAGTGATGGTTACTGCTTCTTTGCACAAATAGGAAGTGAAGCCATGAGGACAAAACTTGTCTGAGACAATCTATTACACCTGGTAGTATCTTCTCCATGTCAGTTTTACATTTGAACCAAACTCTAGTTTCGGTCCAGTCACACATTTACTACTTAACCTACTTTTCCCTACCTACATCTAGACCAACAAATCAATCTTCTTTAAATTGAGAAATGGTGTATCATCACTAGCTCTTTTCATCAGTATACTACCAGATGGACACTGATGAGCATCACCAGGAAAACAGAGAAATTAAGAACCCTGCTGTTGCAATGAAGCCTGGAGCAAAGTGTATAATTTCCAAACCCAAATTACTTTTTATAATGCATTCCAGTCACAGCACAGGAAACAAAAAAGTACATACACATTTCAGTATGTACATGCCTCCATGCTACATTAACAGTGCATTTGATCCCAAGGAGAAGCTACCACAGAAAACTAGTTTTGTCGGCTGAAGGAAGGCCAGCACATCATGTTGAGGTTTAAGGTACACAATTCATCTTATTATTGAGACGTTAAGAACAAAGGAACAAAAAATGAGATATAGTTTCCAAAGCACATGGACTATAGATTTGTCTTTCCCATTAGATACCAAGAAAGATCTAGCTAAAAGAGTCTCTTCCCTCTATTTTATATTTTTCCAGTTGAATTTGTTACTTCTCTCAGCCTTCTCTTAGTAGTAAAATGTGGAATGACTTCCACATTAATCTGAAGTTAGCAGTATCTGGGGAATAAAAAGTACTCACCTAGAAAAAGGAGAAAATAGGAAGTCACACATCCTAGATGCTCTTTAGAATTGGTTCTTTCTGATGCCACAGGGTGATTTAATTTGAGCTGAAGGGCCCATTCAGCACTTAGCTGTAGAATCAAATATGTGAAGTTAATATAAAAGCTATTTTATGTCCTACCCCCAAATTTGATCCTGCACTGAGTACCACTTGGCCAGATCCCATAAAGAACATCAATTGTAACATCCCTTACAATTTTCTTTCATTCTGCATAAATTTTAGATAGTAACCCGGAACATACATGGATAGGTAACAAACATCAGATGACAGCAAGAAAGAAACACAACAGGAGATGAATTAAATAGAGAGAAGCAAATTCTCAGTTGGTGTAAATCAGTGTTGACAGCTGAAGTAAGATGACCCAAGACTGTTTTACATCGCCTGAATACTTAGCCTACTGATTAGAAAAGTGCTAAAAAAACAATCTCTGCAAAATACTCCATCTTGTGAAGTTCAGAAGAATGGAGGTGTCCTGGTCTGTGTTAAAACTGTGTCAAAATTCCCCTACTAAACAGAAAATGCCCTTATCTGTGGAGATGAGAGTCAAGCTTAGATATAGATTTTTAGAAAAATATTTTCAACCTAGAGAATTCTGTGCTTCAAAACAGCTGTAGGTAACCTTGAAACACCTGGTTAGAGACACATGCTGAAGGCTGCTGGAAGTCTATGAACTACTTGAAATGTCTTTTGGCTAGGCTTCAGCATATTTCTGATACCAATCACTCCAATCAGTAAAATGAGTAGGTGGGGCTTCTTATTGTTTCTGTGGTAATTAAGAAACATAATCATGATATACTTTCTAGGTGGCTGTTATAGCTCACATGCAGAAGCTTAAACATTTTAGCAAATCAGACCAGCTTCTTTGTTTAAGAGACATGACTGTTTTCTTTCTACATTGTGTATACTATACTAAATTTTTGCTTCTACTTATATTCTAGTTTTTCTTCATTATGGCCAGATAAGAGGTTGATCCTTCATTTTTTTTTTTGTTTATTTTGCAGGAAGATGCCATTATATCAGCTGAACATGGGATTACTGGGCTCAATAGATAATAATGTAAGTTGAACCATACAGTTTGAGATATGCCAGAAAAACAAACTTCATTATTTGATATACTGTAAATTCAATGCATCTTCATAGCATCTAGCATGCTTTCACCTAGTACGAAGAAGCTGAAACTTTCTTGGCCTATTGATTCCCAACCTTTATGTAGATTCACATTATGAGGATTGTGTAACACTTGAAGACCATTCCTGTTAAAAAGGCATCCAGCTAAAATGTTGCTATAACACCGTTGTTTTCTTACGCATCACATTAATAAAAGTCCCCCTAAGTCTACCTTCAGTTCAGCAAATTCTGGATCCTTAGCTCACTGTTAATTGAGGAACAAGTCCCACTAACTCCCCTCCATCCATGATAAACGTCTATTTTATTTAACTGTTCCTAATCTTTATCTCTGACATCGGGCAACTTTCAGTTGTTCCTTGATTGCTTCCTCTATTAACCCCTTTCATGCTATGTAAAACTTAGAAGCTTATAAAGGAGTTCAATGTTATAGCAATACTTATATTTTAAAACATTTTAAAACAAATTAAAATATTAGTGAGTTAGTACAAAATTTGGATTATATTGCATCATCTCAGGAAAGTTACAGTAAACGTTATTAAAAATCATTTCTTGTAGAGAATACAAGCTCTTTATTTAGTCCATGTATCATGTGATTTAATAGAATTAAATTATATAACCAGGATTTGGGCTAGTATTATTTAATTAATTTAATATAAAAATATAAATGAAAAGCCAAAAAGATTACAAGACATTTCTACATGAAAGTCATTGATTTGCCCATTGAAAACAGGAAGTCTTTCTGCAGTGCTCCTAAACAAGAATTATACCAAAGTTTTCATGCAAAACATTAATAGACAGATTTCAACAAATCAAAGTTAAGCAAACAGCACAGGATTTTCTCATATGCTGGTTGTTAATATTGTATAGGCCAATACAAATCTCTCAGATCACTAAAATTGTGGCGCCGGATGGAGTTGAAGGGGAGGGAGGAGGAGGAATATTGTTTTAATATATTTTAACAGAAAATTTTGAGGAGGCGTCGGTGGCTCACCGGCTTGAGGCGCTCGCATAACCCTGACCTCGCGACGTGGAGAGAGATCTGAGGTCACGGGTTCGAGACGCAGCATGGGGGTGCAACGTTCCTCCTTTTCAGTTGGAGTATAGCGGGCCTCAGATCCTCTGTATCCCCGACTCCAAAACCCCAGGGGCCGACCTCGAGTTTCCCCAGGTTCTTTCTGCCAGAGGCTCCAGGTGGGGCCATTCTCTAACTTTGTTACAGGGTCTGCCACAGAGGTTGGAATACCCTCTGCAGGGTCAACTTGCACTGCTACAGCTCGTTTCTCTGACCCCGTTACAGGGATTGGAATACCCTCTGCAGGGTCAACTTGCACTGTTACAGCTCGTTTCTCTGACACGGCCACAGGAGCTGGAGCGGCTGCAGGAGCTGGAGCAGTTGCAGGAACTGGAGCTGTAGAATCATAGAATCATAGAATATCCTGAGTTGGAAGGGACCCTTAAGGATCATCAAGTCCAACTCTTGACACCGCACAGGTCTACCCAAGTTCAGACCATGTGACTAAGTGCACAGTCCAATCTCTTCTTAAATTCAGTCAGGCTCGGTGCAGTGACCACTTCCCTGGGGAGCCTGTTCCAGTGTGCAACCACTCTCTCTGTGAAGAACCCCCTCCTGATGTCAAGCCTAAACTTCCCCTGCCTCAGCTTAACCCCGTTCCCGCGGGTCCTGTCGCTGGTGTTAATGGAGAAAAGGTCTCCTGCCTCTCGACACCCCCTTACGAGGAAGTTGTAGACTGCGATGAGGTCTCCCCTCAGCCTCCTCTTCTCCAGGCTGAACAGGCCCAGTGCCCTCAGCTGTTCCTCGTACGTCTTCCCCTCCAGGCCTTTCACCATCTTCGTAGCCCTCCTCTGGACACTCTCCAACAGTTTCATGTCCTTTTTATACTGTGGTGCCCAGAACTGCACACAGTACTCGAGGTGAGGCCGCACCAGCGCAGAGTAGAGCGGGACAATCACCTCCCTCAACCTACTAGCGATGCCGTGCTTGATGCACCCCAGGACACGGTTGGCCCTCCTGGCTGCCAGGGCACACTGCCAGCTCATATTCAACTTGCTGTCTACCACGACCCCCAGATCCCTCTCTTCTAGGCTGCTCTCCAGCGTCTCATCGCCCAGTCTGTACGTGCAGCCAGGGTTTCCCCGTCCCAGGTGCAGGACCCGGCACTTGCTCTTATTGAACTTCATGCGGTTGGCGATCGCCCAGCTCTCCAACCTATCCAGATCCCTCTGCAAGGCCTTTCCACCCTCATTCGAGTCCACAACTCCTCCAAGTTTGGTGTCATCAGCAAACTTGCTCAAAATACCTTCTATTCCTACATCCAGATCGTTTATAAAAATATTGAAGAGGACCGGCCCTAAAATGGAGCCTTGAGGGACCCCACTAGTGACCGCCCGCCAGCCTGACGCAGCCCCATTTACCATAACCCTTTGGGCCCTGCCCGTTAGCCAATTGCTCACCCATCGTATGATGTTTTTATTTAGCTGTATGGTGGACATTTTGTCCAGTAGGATCCTATGGGAAACCGTGTCAAAAGCCTTGCTGAAGTCCAAAAAAATCACATCAGCTGGTTTCCCTTGGTCCACCATACGGGTGATCTTATCATAAAAGGAAATCAGGTTAGTTAGGCAGGACCTACCCTTCACAAACCCATGCTGGCTGGGACCAATGACTGCTTTGTCCCCCAGGTGCGCCTCAATACGTTTGAGAACCATCTTCTCCATGATTTTACCAGGCACTGACGTGAGACTGACAGGCCTGTAATTGCTAGGGTCTTCTTTCTGACCCTTCTTGAAAATCGGCACAACATTTGCCAGCTTCCAGTCTACTGGGACCTCTCCAGACTCCCAGGATCGTTGAAAAATAATTGAGAGAGGTTCCGCGATGACGTCCGCCAGCTCCTTCAGCACCCGGGGATGAATCCCATCCGGACCCATGGACTTGTAAGGATCCAGGTGGAGTAGCAAATCCCGCACACGTTCAGGGTCGGTTGGGAGTTTGTCATCCCCACCGTCCCGGTCCTCCAGCTCAGGGCACCCTGGGTCCCGAAGCCCATCATCGGCATTGAAGACAGAGGCAAAGAAGGCGTTAAGCGTCTCTGCTTTGCCTATGTCATTGTCTGTGAGGAGACCTTCCCTATCAAGGAGCGGCCCTATGCATTCTTTGGTTCTCCTTTTTCCATTCACATATCTAAAAAAACCCTTTTTATTTTCTCTCACAGACACAGCCAGCTTCAACTCTAGGTGTGCTTTAGCCACACGAATTTTCTTCCTACAAACACGAACAGCATCCCTGTATTCTTTCCATGTCACCTGGCCCTCCTTCCAGTAGCAAAACACTCTCTGTTTCCGCCTAATCTCCATAAGAATGTTCCTGGTCAGCCACGCCGGCCTTCTGCCGCGCCTGCCTGACTTGTGATATTTAGGAATTGCCTGATCTTGTGCTTCTAGGAGGCATCGCTTAAAGAATGACCAGCACTGGTGGACATCAAGGCCTTCAAGAGCAGCTTCCCAGGGAACCTTGCTGACTAGTTCCCCGAGCAGCCTGAAGTCCGCCTTCCCCATATCCAGGGATGAGGTTTTAGTGGCACTTTTCCTTCTGTCACCGTAAATTTTGAACTCAACCACTTCATGGTCACTATGACCGAGGCGGCCACCAATCACCACATTTCCCACCAGACCCTCTCTGTTTTCCAGCAACAGGTCTAGGAGGGCACCTTTCCTAGTTGGCTCCGTTAGCACCTGCACCAAGAAGTTATCATCTAGGTGCTTCATGAACCTCCTGGACTTGCTCGTGTCAGCCATGTGGCACTCCCAGTTAACGTCTGGCAAGTTGAAGTCCCCCATAAGGACAAGGGGAGTTAATCTCGAGGCCTCTCTTAGTTCTGTAAAGAATAATTTATCGGCGCTATCGTCCTGGCCAGGCGGTCTGTAATAGACTCCCACAACGACATCCCCTTTATTCGTTCGTCCCTTGATCCTTACCCAGAGGCTCTCAACTTTGCCATCGCCGACCTGGAGTTCCACACAGTCCAGCCCCTGCTTCACATACATCGCCACCCCACCACCTCGCCTACCATGCCTGTCCCTCCTGAAGAGCCTGTAACCATCTATCGCAACACCCCAGTCACAGGACTCATCCCACCAGGTTTCGCTTATGCCGATGATGTCGTAGTTGCGGGACTGGGCCAGGACTTCTAGCTCATCCATTTTATTCCTCACACTGCGTGCGTTCGTGTAGAAGCATTTCAGGTGCGTCTCCTTACACTCAGCACCTTGTGGATCTAACTGAAGGACCTCACTGGCACACAGCCCCTCTGATTCTAGTGTACCATCCCTTAGGTCTTCACCGGCGTACCTGGTTTTAGCCCCTTCCCCCTTCGACTCTAGTTTAAAGCCCTATCTATCAGCCCTGCCAACTCCTGACCAAAGATCCTTACCCCTCTCCAAGAGAGGCCCATCCCATTCTGTGCCATCAGGCCCGGTGTAGCATAGACCTTCCCGTGATCAAAGAACCCAAAGTTCTGCCGGTCACACCAGTCTCGAAGCCACGAGTTTATGTGAACAGCGCACCTTTCTGTTTCGATCCCCCCTATCGGAAGGACAGAGGCAAACACAACCTGCGCGCCTGAACCTCTAAGTTGTCGCCCCAAACAGCCCGAACTGGAGCTGTAGCGGCTACAGGAGCTGGAGCTGGAGCAGTTGCAGGAGCTGGGACTGGAGCAGTTGCAGGAGCTGGAGCTGGAGCGGCTGCAGGAGCTGGAGCTGGAGCGGCTGCAGGAGCTGGAGCTGGAGCGGCTGCAGAATCCACCGTAGGGGTCACAGCGGCCGTTGGATCTGTCACAGGGCTTGGAGTGGCCGCAGGGTCTGTCACTAAGTTGATAGCAGTATCAATGGCAGCTCGATAGGCATGAGCAAGGCCCCAGCACGTTACAAAGATTTGTGTCACTTTGCAACTGCCAGAATCATGACACCTTTTTTTCAAGCTTTCTGCCAGTTTTTGAGGATTTTGCCATTGTTCAGGGGTGAATTTCCAACACACTGGGGGTGCCAAATGATCTGTCCGGCTAAATTACCGGCTAAATTGCTCTCAAATTTTCATCTGTCTAGTAACAGCAGAAAAAAAAAATAACCTAAAAAAATAAAAAAAAAAAAGCGACTCCGCGCCCCAGCGACTCCGCGCCCCAGCGACTCCGCGCCCCAGCGACTCCGCGCCCCAGCGACTCCGCGCCCCAGCGACTCCGCGCCCCAGCGACTCCGCGCCCCAGCGACTCCGCGCCCCAGCGACTCCGCGCCCCAGCGACTCCGCGCCCCAGCGACTCCGCGCCCCAGCGACTCCGCGCCCCAGCGACTCCGCGCCCCAGCGACTCCGCGCCCCAGCGACTCCGCGCCCCAGCGACTCCGCGCCCCAGCGACTCCGCGCCCCAGCGACTCCGCGCCCCAGCGACTCCGCGCCCCAGCGACTCCGCGCCCCAGCGACTCCGCGCCCCAGCGACTCCGCGCCCCAGCGACTCCGCGCCCCAGCGACTCCGCGCCCCAGCGACTCCGCGCCCCAGCGACTCCGCGCCCCAGCGACTCCGCGCCCCAGCGACTCCGCGCCCCAGCGACTCCGCGCCCCAGCGACTCCGCGCCCCAGCGACTCTGCGCCCCAGCGACTCTGCGCCCCAGCGACTCTGCGCCCCAGCGACTCTGCGCCCCAGCGACTCTGCGCCCCAGCGACTCTGCGCCCCAGCGACTCTGCGCCCCAGCGACTCTGCGCCCCAGCGACTCTGCGCCCCAGCGACTCTGCGCCCCAGCGACTCTGCGCCCCAGCGACTCTGCGCCCCAGCGACTCTGCGCCCCAGCGACTCTGCGCCCCAGCGACTCTGCGCCCCAGCGACTCTGCGCCCCAGCGACTCTGCGCCCCAGCGACTCTGCGCCCCAGCGACTCTGCGCCCCAGCGACTCTGCGCCCCAGCGACTCTGCGCCCCAGCGACTCTGCGCCCCAGCGACTCTGCGCCCCAGCGACTCTGCGCCCCAGCGACTCTGCGCCCCAGCGACTCTGCGCCCCAGCGACTCTGCGCCCCAGCGACTCTGCGCCCCAGCGACTCTGCGCCCCAGCGACTCTGCGCCCCAGCGACTCTGCGCCCCAGCGACTCTGCGCCCCAGCGACTCTGCGCCCCAGCGACTCTGCGCCCCAGCGACTCTGCGCCCCAGCGACTCTGCGCCCCAGCGACTCTGCGCCCCAGCGACTCTGCGCCCCAGCGACTCTGCGCCCCAGCGACTCTGCGCCCCAGCGACTCTGCGCCCCAGCGACTCTGCGCCCCAGCGACTCTGCGCCCCAGCGACTCTGCGCCCCAGCGACTCTGCGCCCCAGCGACTCTGCGCCCCAGCGACTCTGCGCCCCAGCGACTCTGCGCCCCAGCGACTCTGCGCCCCAGCGACTCTGCGCCCCAGCGACTCTGCGCCCCAGCGACTCTGCGCCCCAGCGACTCTGCGCCCCAGCGACTCTGCGCCCCAGCGACTCTGCGCCCCAGCGACTCTGCGCCCCAGCGACTCTGCGCCCCAGCGACTCTGCGCCCCAGCGACTCTGCGCCCCAGCGACTCTGCGCCCCAGCGACTCTGCGCCCCAGCGACTCTGCGCCCCAGCGACTCTGCGCCCCAGCGACTCTGCGCCCCAGCGACTCTGCGCCCCAGCGACTCTGCGCCCCAGCGACTCTGCGCCCCAGCGACTCTGCGCCCCAGCGACTCTGCGCCCCAGCGACTCTGCGCCCCAGCGACTCTGCGCCCCAGCGACTCTGCGCCCCAGCGACTCTGCGCCCCAGCGACTCTGCGCCCCAGCGACTCTGCGCCCCAGCGACTCTGCGCCCCAGCGACTCTGCGCCCCAGCGACTCTGCGCCCCAGCGACTCTGCGCCCCAGCGACTCTGCGCCCCAGCGACTCTGCGCCCCAGCGACTCTGCGCCCCAGCGACTCTGCGCCCCAGCGACTCTGCGCCCCAGCGACTCTGCGCCCCAGCGACTCTGCGCCCCAGCGACTCTGCGCCCCAGCGACTCTGCGCCCCAGCGACTCTGCGCCCCAGCGACTCTGCGCCCCAGCGACTCTGCGCCCCAGCGACTCTGCGCCCCAGCGACTCTGCGCCCCAGCGACTCTGCGCCCCAGCGACTCTGCGCCCCAGCGACTCTGCGCCCCAGCGACTCTGCGCCCCAGCGACTCTGCGCCCCAGCGACTCTGCGCCCCAGCGACTCTGCGCCCCAGCGACTCTGCGCCCCAGCGACTCTGCGCCCCAGCGACTCTGCGCCCCAGCGACTCTGCGCCCCAGCGACTCTGCGCCCCAGCGACTCTGCGCCCCAGCGACTCTGCGCCCCAGCGACTCTGCGCCCCAGCGACTCTGCGCCCCAGCGACTCTGCGCCCCAGCGACTCTGCGCCCCAGCGACTCTGCGCCCCAGCGACTCTGCGCCCCAGCGACTCTGCGCCCCAGCGACTCTGCGCCCCAGCGACTCTGCGCCCCAGCGACTCTGCGCCCCAGCGACTCTGCGCCCCAGCGACTCTGCGCCCCAGCGACTCTGCGCCCCAGCGACTCTGCGCCCCAGCGACTCTGCGCCCCAGCGACTCTGCGCCCCAGCGACTCTGCGCCCCAGCGACTCTGCGCCCCAGCGACTCTGCGCCCCAGCGACTCTGCGCCCCAGCGACTCTGCGCCCCAGCGACTCTGCGCCCCAGCGACTCTGCGCCCCAGCGACTCTGCGCCCCAGCGACTCTGCGCCCCAGCGACTCTGCGCCCCAGCGACTCTGCGCCCCAGCGACTCTGCGCCCCAGCGACTCTGCGCCCCAGCGACTCTGCGCCCCAGCGACTCTGCGCCCCAGCGACTCTGCGCCCCAGCGACTCTGCGCCCCAGCGACTCTGCGCCCCAGCGACTCTGCGCCCCAGCGACTCTGCGCCCCAGCGACTCTGCGCCCCAGCGACTCTGCGCCCCAGCGACTCTGCGCCCCAGCGACTCTGCGCCCCAGCGACTCTGCGCCCCAGCGACTCTGCGCCCCAGCGACTCTGCGCCCCAGCGACTCTGCGCCCCAGCGACTCTGCGCCCCAGCGACTCTGCGCCCCAGCGACTCTGCGCCCCAGCGACTCTGCGCCCCAGCGACTCTGCGCCCCAGCGACTCTGCGCCCCAGCGACTCTGCGCCCCAGCGACTCTGCGCCCCAGCGACTCTGCGCCCCAGCGACTCTGCGCCCCAGCGACTCTGCGCCCCAGCGACTCTGCGCCCCAGCGACTCTGCGCCCCAGCGACTCTGCGCCCCAGCGACTCTGCGCCCCAGCGACTCTGCGCCCCAGCGACTCTGCGCCCCAGCGACTCTGCGCCCCAGCGACTCTGCGCCCCAGCGACTCTGCGCCCCAGCGACTCTGCGCCCCAGCGACTCTGCGCCCCAGCGACTCTGCGCCCCAGCGACTCTGCGCCCCAGCGACTCTGCGCCCCAGCGACTCTGCGCCCCAGCGACTCTGCGCCCCAGCGACTCTGCGCCCCAGCGACTCTGCGCCCCAGCGACTCTGCGCCCCAGCGACTCTGCGCCCCAGCGACTCTGCGCCCCAGCGACTCTGCGCCCCAGCGACTCTGCGCCCCAGCGACTCTGCGCCCCAGCGACTCTGCGCCCCAGCGACTCTGCGCCCCAGCGACTCTGCGCCCCAGCGACTCTGCGCCCCAGCGACTCTGCGCCCCAGCGACTCTGCGCCCCAGCGACTCTGCGCCCCAGCGACTCTGCGCCCCAGCGACTCTGCGCCCCAGCGACTCTGCGCCCCAGCGACTCTGCGCCCCAGCGACTCTGCGCCCCAGCGACTCTGCGCCCCAGCGACTCTGCGCCCCAGCGACTCTGCGCCCCAGCGACTCTGCGCCCCAGCGACTCTGCGCCCCAGCGACTCTGCGCCCCAGCGACTCTGCGCCCCAGCGACTCTGCGCCCCAGCGACTCTGCGCCCCAGCGACTCTGCGCCCCAGCGACTCTGCGCCCCAGCGACTCTGCGCCCCAGCGACTCTGCGCCCCAGCGACTCTGCGCCCCAGCGACTCTGCGCCCCAGCGACTCTGCGCCCCAGCGACTCTGCGCCCCAGCGACTCTGCGCCCCAGCGACTCTGCGCCCCAGCGACTCTGCGCCCCAGCGACTCTGCGCCCCAGCGACTCTGCGCCCCAGCGACTCTGCGCCCCAGCGACTCTGCGCCCCAGCGACTCTGCGCCCCAGCGACTCTGCGCCCCAGCGACTCTGCGCCCCAGCGACTCTGCGCCCCAGCGACTCTGCGCCCCAGCGACTCTGCGCCCCAGCGACTCTGCGCCCCAGCGACTCTGCGCCCCAGCGACTCTGCGCCCCAGCGACTCTGCGCCCCAGCGACTCTGCGCCCCAGCGACTCTGCGCCCCAGCGACTCTGCGCCCCAGCGACTCTGCGCCCCAGCGACTCTGCGCCCCAGCGACTCTGCGCCCCAGCGACTCTGCGCCCCAGCGACTCTGCGCCCCAGCGACTCTGCGCCCCAGCGACTCTGCGCCCCAGCGACTCTGCGCCCCAGCGACTCTGCGCCCCAGCGACTCTGCGCCCCAGCGACTCTGCGCCCCAGCGACTCTGCGCCCCAGCGACTCTGCGCCCCAGCGACTCTGCGCCCCAGCGACTCTGCGCCCCAGCGACTCTGCGCCCCAGCGACTCTGCGCCCCAGCGACTCTGCGCCCCAGCGACTCTGCGCCCCAGCGACTCTGCGCCCCAGCGACTCTGCGCCCCAGCGACTCTGCGCCCCAGCGACTCTGCGCCCCAGCGACTCTGCGCCCCAGCGACTCTGCGCCCCAGCGACTCTGCGCCCCAGCGACTCTGCGCCCCAGCGACTC
Source organism: Anas platyrhynchos (assembly GCF_047663525.1). Classification (NCBI taxonomy): domain Eukaryota; kingdom Metazoa; phylum Chordata; class Aves; order Anseriformes; family Anatidae; genus Anas; species Anas platyrhynchos. The sequence continues at coordinate 12,017,148 of NC_092596.1, forward strand.
TGCGCCCCAGCGACTCTGCGCCCCAGCGACTCTGCGCCCCAGCGACTCTGCGCCCCAGCGACTCTGCGCCCCAGCGACTCTGCGCCCCAGCGACTCTGCGCCCCAGCGACTCTGCGCCCCAGCGACTCTGCGCCCCAGCGACTCTGCGCCCCAGCGACTCTGCGCCCCAGCGACTCTGCGCCCCAGCGACTCTGCGCCCCAGCGACTCTGCGCCCCAGCGACTCTGCGCCCCAGCGACTCTGCGCCCCAGCGACTCTGCGCCCCAGCGACTCTGCGCCCCAGCGACTCTGCGCCCCAGCGACTCTGCGCCCCAGCGACTCTGCGCCCCAGCGACTCTGCGCCCCAGCGACTCTGCGCCCCAGCGACTCTGCGCCCCAGCGACTCTGCGCCCCAGCGACTCTGCGCCCCAGCGACTCTGCGCCCCAGCGACTCTGCGCCCCAGCGACTCTGCGCCCCAGCGACTCTGCGCCCCAGCGACTCTGCGCCCCAGCGACTCTGCGCCCCAGCGACTCTGCGCCCCAGCGACTCTGCGCCCCAGCGACTCTGCGCCCCAGCGACTCTGCGCCCCAGCGACTCTGCGCCCCAGCGACTCTGCGCCCCAGCGACTCTGCGCCCCAGCGACTCTGCGCCCCAGCGACTCTGCGCCCCAGCGACTCTGCGCCCCAGCGACTCTGCGCCCCAGCGACTCTGCGCCCCAGCGACTCTGCGCCCCAGCGACTCTGCGCCCCAGCGACTCTGCGCCCCAGCGACTCTGCGCCCCAGCGACTCTGCGCCCCAGCGACTCTGCGCCCCAGCGACTCTGCGCCCCAGCGACTCTGCGCCCCAGCGACTCTGCGCCCCAGCGACTCTGCGCCCCAGCGACTCTGCGCCCCAGCGACTCTGCGCCCCAGCGACTCTGCGCCCCAGCGACTCTGCGCCCCAGCGACTCTGCGCCCCAGCGACTCTGCGCCCCAGCGACTCTGCGCCCCAGCGACTCTGCGCCCCAGCGACTCTGCGCCCCAGCGACTCTGCGCCCCAGCGACTCTGCGCCCCAGCGACTCTGCGCCCCAGCGACTCTGCGCCCCAGCGACTCTGCGCCCCAGCGACTCTGCGCCCCAGCGACTCTGCGCCCCAGCGACTCTGCGCCCCAGCGACTCTGCGCCCCAGCGACTCTGCGCCCCAGCGACTCTGCGCCCCAGCGACTCTGCGCCCCAGCGACTCTGCGCCCCAGCGACTCTGCGCCCCAGCGACTCTGCGCCCCAGCGACTCTGCGCCCCAGCGACTCTGCGCCCCAGCGACTCTGCGCCCCAGCGACTCTGCGCCCCAGCGACTCTGCGCCCCAGCGACTCTGCGCCCCAGCGACTCTGCGCCCCAGCGACTCTGCGCCCCAGCGACTCTGCGCCCCAGCGACTCTGCGCCCCAGCGACTCTGCGCCCCAGCGACTCTGCGCCCCAGCGACTCTGCGCCCCAGCGACTCTGCGCCCCAGCGACTCTGCGCCCCAGCGACTCTGCGCCCCAGCGACTCTGCGCCCCAGCGACTCTGCGCCCCAGCGACTCTGCGCCCCAGCGACTCTGCGCCCCAGCGACTCTGCGCCCCAGCGACTCTGCGCCCCAGCGACTCTGCGCCCCAGCGACTCTGCGCCCCAGCGACTCTGCGCCCCAGCGACTCTGCGCCCCAGCGACTCTGCGCCCCAGCGACTCTGCGCCCCAGCGACTCTGCGCCCCAGCGACTCTGCGCCCCAGCGACTCTGCGCCCCAGCGACTCTGCGCCCCAGCGACTCTGCGCCCCAGCGACTCTGCGCCCCAGCGACTCTGCGCCCCAGCGACTCTGCGCCCCAGCGACTCTGCGCCCCAGCGACTCTGCGCCCCAGCGACTCTGCGCCCCAGCGACTCTGCGCCCCAGCGACTCTGCGCCCCAGCGACTCTGCGCCCCAGCGACTCTGCGCCCCAGCGACTCTGCGCCCCAGCGACTCTGCGCCCCAGCGACTCTGCGCCCCAGCGACTCTGCGCCCCAGCGACTCTGCGCCCCAGCGACTCTGCGCCCCAGCGACTCTGCGCCCCAGCGACTCTGCGCCCCAGCGACTCTGCGCCCCAGCGACTCTGCGCCCCAGCGACTCTGCGCCCCAGCGACTCTGCGCCCCAGCGACTCTGCGCCCCAGCGACTCTGCGCCCCAGCGACTCTGCGCCCCAGCGACTCTGCGCCCCAGCGACTCTGCGCCCCAGCGACTCTGCGCCCCAGCGACTCTGCGCCCCAGCGACTCTGCGCCCCAGCGACTCTGCGCCCCAGCGACTCTGCGCCCCAGCGACTCTGCGCCCCAGCGACTCTGCGCCCCAGCGACTCTGCGCCCCAGCGACTCTGCGCCCCAGCGACTCTGCGCCCCAGCGACTCTGCGCCCCAGCGACTCTGCGCCCCAGCGACTCTGCGCCCCAGCGACTCTGCGCCCCAGCGACTCTGCGCCCCAGCGACTCTGCGCCCCAGCGACTCTGCGCCCCAGCGACTCTGCGCCCCAGCGACTCTGCGCCCCAGCGACTCTGCGCCCCAGCGACTCTGCGCCCCAGCGACTCTGCGCCCCAGCGACTCTGCGCCCCAGCGACTCTGCGCCCCAGCGACTCTGCGCCCCAGCGACTCTGCGCCCCAGCGACTCTGCGCCCCAGCGACTCTGCGCCCCAGCGACTCTGCGCCCCAGCGACTCTGCGCCCCAGCGACTCTGCGCCCCAGCGACTCTGCGCCCCAGCGACTCTGCGCCCCAGCGACTCTGCGCCCCAGCGACTCTGCGCCCCAGCGACTCTGCGCCCCAGCGACTCTGCGCCCCAGCGACTCTGCGCCCCAGCGACTCTGCGCCCCAGCGACTCTGCGCCCCAGCGACTCTGCGCCCCAGCGACTCTGCGCCCCAGCGACTCTGCGCCCCAGCGACTCTGCGCCCCAGCGACTCTGCGCCCCAGCGACTCTGCGCCCCAGCGACTCTGCGCCCCAGCGACTCTGCGCCCCAGCGACTCTGCGCCCCAGCGACTCTGCGCCCCAGCGACTCTGCGCCCCAGCGACTCTGCGCCCCAGCGACTCTGCGCCCCAGCGACTCTGCGCCCCAGCGACTCTGCGCCCCAGCGACTCTGCGCCCCAGCGACTCTGCGCCCCAGCGACTCTGCGCCCCAGCGACTCTGCGCCCCAGCGACTCTGCGCCCCAGCGACTCTGCGCCCCAGCGACTCTGCGCCCCAGCGACTCTGCGCCCCAGCGACTCTGCGCCCCAGCGACTCTGCGCCCCAGCGACTCTGCGCCCCAGCGACTCTGCGCCCCAGCGACTCTGCGCCCCAGCGACTCTGCGCCCCAGCGACTCTGCGCCCCAGCGACTCTGCGCCCCAGCGACTCTGCGCCCCAGCGACTCTGCGCCCCAGCGACTCTGCGCCCCAGCGACTCTGCGCCCCAGCGACTCTGCGCCCCAGCGACTCTGCGCCCCAGCGACTCTGCGCCCCAGCGACTCTGCGCCCCAGCGACTCTGCGCCCCAGCGACTCTGCGCCCCAGCGACTCTGCGCCCCAGCGACTCTGCGCCCCAGCGACTCTGCGCCCCAGCGACTCTGCGCCCCAGCGACTCTGCGCCCCAGCGACTCTGCGCCCCAGCGACTCTGCGCCCCAGCGACTCTGCGCCCCAGCGACTCTGCGCCCCAGCGACTCTGCGCCCCAGCGACTCTGCGCCCCAGCGACTCTGCGCCCCAGCGACTCTGCGCCCCAGCGACTCTGCGCCCCAGCGACTCTGCGCCCCAGCGACTCTGCGCCCCAGCGACTCTGCGCCCCAGCGACTCTGCGCCCCAGCGACTCTGCGCCCCAGCGACTCTGCGCCCCAGCGACTCTGCGCCCCAGCGACTCTGCGCCCCAGCGACTCTGCGCCCCAGCGACTCTGCGCCCCAGCGACTCTGCGCCCCAGCGACTCTGCGCCCCAGCGACTCTGCGCCCCAGCGACTCTGCGCCCCAGCGACTCTGCGCCCCAGCGACTCTGCGCCCCAGCGACTCTGCGCCCCAGCGACTCTGCGCCCCAGCGACTCTGCGCCCCAGCGACTCTGCGCCCCAGCGACTCTGCGCCCCAGCGACTCTGCGCCCCAGCGACTCTGCGCCCCAGCGACTCTGCGCCCCAGCGACTCTGCGCCCCAGCGACTCTGCGCCCCAGCGACTCTGCGCCCCAGCGACTCTGCGCCCCAGCGACTCTGCGCCCCAGCGACTCTGCGCCCCAGCGACTCTGCGCCCCAGCGACTCTGCGCCCCAGCGACTCTGCGCCCCAGCGACTCTGCGCCCCAGCGACTCTGCGCCCCAGCGACTCTGCGCCCCAGCGACTCTGCGCCCCAGCGACTCTGCGCCCCAGCGACTCTGCGCCCCAGCGACTCTGCGCCCCAGCGACTCTGCGCCCCAGCGACTCTGCGCCCCAGCGACTCTGCGCCCCAGCGACTCTGCGCCCCAGCGACTCTGCGCCCCAGCGACTCTGCGCCCCAGCGACTCTGCGCCCCAGCGACTCTGCGCCCCAGCGACTCTGCGCCCCAGCGACTCTGCGCCCCAGCGACTCTGCGCCCCAGCGACTCTGCGCCCCAGCGACTCTGCGCCCCAGCGACTCTGCGCCCCAGCGACTCTGCGCCCCAGCGACTCTGCGCCCCAGCGACTCTGCGCCCCAGCGACTCTGCGCCCCAGCGACTCTGCGCCCCAGCGACTCTGCGCCCCAGCGACTCTGCGCCCCAGCGACTCTGCGCCCCAGCGACTCTGCGCCCCAGCGACTCTGCGCCCCAGCGACTCTGCGCCCCAGCGACTCTGCGCCCCAGCGACTCTGCGCCCCAGCGACTCTGCGCCCCAGCGACTCTGCGCCCCAGCGACTCTGCGCCCCAGCGACTCTGCGCCCCAGCGACTCTGCGCCCCAGCGACTCTGCGCCCCAGCGACTCTGCGCCCCAGCGACTCTGCGCCCCAGCGACTCTGCGCCCCAGCGACTCTGCGCCCCAGCGACTCTGCGCCCCAGCGACTCTGCGCCCCAGCGACTCTGCGCCCCAGCGACTCTGCGCCCCAGCGACTCTGCGCCCCAGCGACTCTGCGCCCCAGCGACTCTGCGCCCCAGCGACTCTGCGCCCCAGCGACTCTGCGCCCCAGCGACTCTGCGCCCCAGCGACTCTGCGCCCCAGCGACTCTGCGCCCCAGCGACTCTGCGCCCCAGCGACTCTGCGCCCCAGCGACTCTGCGCCCCAGCGACTCTGCGCCCCAGCGACTCTGCGCCCCAGCGACTCTGCGCCCCAGCGACTCTGCGCCCCAGCGACTCTGCGCCCCAGCGACTCTGCGCCCCAGCGACTCTGCGCCCCAGCGACTCTGCGCCCCAGCGACTCTGCGCCCCAGCGACTCTGCGCCCCAGCGACTCTGCGCCCCAGCGACTCTGCGCCCCAGCGACTCTGCGCCCCAGCGACTCTGCGCCCCAGCGACTCTGCGCCCCAGCGACTCTGCGCCCCAGCGACTCTGCGCCCCAGCGACTCTGCGCCCCAGCGACTCTGCGCCCCAGCGACTCTGCGCCCCAGCGACTCTGCGCCCCAGCGACTCTGCGCCCCAGCGACTCTGCGCCCCAGCGACTCTGCGCCCCAGCGACTCTGCGCCCCAGCGACTCTGCGCCCCAGCGACTCTGCGCCCCAGCGACTCTGCGCCCCAGCGACTCTGCGCCCCAGCGACTCTGCGCCCCAGCGACTCTGCGCCCCAGCGACTCTGCGCCCCAGCGACTCTGCGCCCCAGCGACTCTGCGCCCCAGCGACTCTGCGCCCCAGCGACTCTGCGCCCCAGCGACTCTGCGCCCCAGCGACTCTGCGCCCCAGCGACTCTGCGCCCCAGCGACTCTGCGCCCCAGCGACTCTGCGCCCCAGCGACTCTGCGCCCCAGCGACTCTGCGCCCCAGCGACTCTGCGCCCCAGCGACTCTGCGCCCCAGCGACTCTGCGCCCCAGCGACTCTGCGCCCCAGCGACTCTGCGCCCCAGCGACTCTGCGCCCCAGCGACTCTGCGCCCCAGCGACTCTGCGCCCCAGCGACTCTGCGCCCCAGCGACTCTGCGCCCCAGCGACTCTGCGCCCCAGCGACTCTGCGCCCCAGCGACTCTGCGCCCCAGCGACTCTGCGCCCCAGCGACTCTGCGCCCCAGCGACTCTGCGCCCCAGCGACTCTGCGCCCCAGCGACTCTGCGCCCCAGCGACTCTGCGCCCCAGCGACTCTGCGCCCCAGCGACTCTGCGCCCCAGCGACTCTGCGCCCCAGCGACTCTGCGCCCCAGCGACTCTGCGCCCCAGCGACTCTGCGCCCCAGCGACTCTGCGCCCCAGCGACTCTGCGCCCCAGCGACTCTGCGCCCCAGCGACTCTGCGCCCCAGCGACTCTGCGCCCCAGCGACTCTGCGCCCCAGCGACTCTGCGCCCCAGCGACTCTGCGCCCCAGCGACTCTGCGCCCCAGCGACTCTGCGCCCCAGCGACTCTGCGCCCCAGCGACTCTGCGCCCCAGCGACTCTGCGCCCCAGCGACTCTGCGCCCCAGCGACTCTGCGCCCCAGCGACTCTGCGCCCCAGCGACTCTGCGCCCCAGCGACTCTGCGCCCCAGCGACTCTGCGCCCCAGCGACTCTGCGCCCCAGCGACTCTGCGCCCCAGCGACTCTGCGCCCCAGCGACTCTGCGCCCCAGCGACTCTGCGCCCCAGCGACTCTGCGCCCCAGCGACTCTGCGCCCCAGCGACTCTGCGCCCCAGCGACTCTGCGCCCCAGCGACTCTGCGCCCCAGCGACTCTGCGCCCCAGCGACTCTGCGCCCCAGCGACTCTGCGCCCCAGCGACTCTGCGCCCCAGCGACTCTGCGCCCCAGCGACTCTGCGCCCCAGCGACTCTGCGCCCCAGCGACTCTGCGCCCCAGCGACTCTGCGCCCCAGCGACTCTGCGCCCCAGCGACTCTGCGCCCCAGCGACTCTGCGCCCCAGCGACTCTGCGCCCCAGCGACTCTGCGCCCCAGCGACTCTGCGCCCCAGCGACTCTGCGCCCCAGCGACTCTGCGCCCCAGCGACTCTGCGCCCCAGCGACTCTGCGCCCCAGCGACTCTGCGCCCCAGCGACTCTGCGCCCCAGCGACTCTGCGCCCCAGCGACTCTGCGCCCCAGCGACTCTGCGCCCCAGCGACTCTGCGCCCCAGCGACTCTGCGCCCCAGCGACTCTGCGCCCCAGCGACTCTGCGCCCCAGCGACTCTGCGCCCCAGCGACTCTGCGCCCCAGCGACTCTGCGCCCCAGCGACTCTGCGCCCCAGCGACTCTGCGCCCCAGCGACTCTGCGCCCCAGCGACTCTGCGCCCCAGCGACTCTGCGCCCCAGCGACTCTGCGCCCCAGCGACTCTGCGCCCCAGCGACTCTGCGCCCCAGCGACTCTGCGCCCCAGCGACTCTGCGCCCCAGCGACTCTGCGCCCCAGCGACTCTGCGCCCCAGCGACTCTGCGCCCCAGCGACTCTGCGCCCCAGCGACTCTGCGCCCCAGCGACTCTGCGCCCCAGCGACTCTGCGCCCCAGCGACTCTGCGCCCCAGCGACTCTGCGCCCCAGCGACTCTGCGCCCCAGCGACTCTGCGCCCCAGCGACTCTGCGCCCCAGCGACTCTGCGCCCCAGCGACTCTGCGCCCCAGCGACTCTGCGCCCCAGCGACTCTGCGCCCCAGCGACTCTGCGCCCCAGCGACTCTGCGCCCCAGCGACTCTGCGCCCCAGCGACTCTGCGCCCCAGCGACTCTGCGCCCCAGCGACTCTGCGCCCCAGCGACTCTGCGCCCCAGCGACTCTGCGCCCCAGCGACTCTGCGCCCCAGCGACTCTGCGCCCCAGCGACTCTGCGCCCCAGCGACTCTGCGCCCCAGCGACTCTGCGCCCCAGCGACTCTGCGCCCCAGCGACTCTGCGCCCCAGCGACTCTGCGCCCCAGCGACTCTGCGCCCCAGCGACTCTGCGCCCCAGCGACTCTGCGCCCCAGCGACTCTGCGCCCCAGCGACTCTGCGCCCCAGCGACTCTGCGCCCCAGCGACTCTGCGCCCCAGCGACTCTGCGCCCCAGCGACTCTGCGCCCCAGCGACTCTGCGCCCCAGCGACTCTGCGCCCCAGCGACTCTGCGCCCCAGCGACTCTGCGCCCCAGCGACTCTGCGCCCCAGCGACTCTGCGCCCCAGCGACTCTGCGCCCCAGCGACTCTGCGCCCCAGCGACTCTGCGCCCCAGCGACTCTGCGCCCCAGCGACTCTGCGCCCCAGCGACTCTGCGCCCCAGCGACTCTGCGCCCCAGCGACTCTGCGCCCCAGCGACTCTGCGCCCCAGCGACTCTGCGCCCCAGCGACTCTGCGCCCCAGCGACTCTGCGCCCCAGCGACTCTGCGCCCCAGCGACTCTGCGCCCCAGCGACTCTGCGCCCCAGCGACTCTGCGCCCCAGCGACTCTGCGCCCCAGCGACTCTGCGCCCCAGCGACTCTGCGCCCCAGCGACTCTGCGCCCCAGCGACTCTGCGCCCCAGCGACTCTGCGCCCCAGCGACTCTGCGCCCCAGCGACTCTGCGCCCCAGCGACGCTGCGCCCCAGCGACTCTGCGCCCCAGCGACTCTGCGCCCCAGCGACTCTGCGCCCCAGCGACTCTGCGCCCCAGCGACTCTGCGCCCCAGCGACTCTGCGCCCCAGCGACTCTGCGCCCCAGCGACTCTGCGCCCCAGCGACTCTGCGCCCCAGCGACTCTGCGCCCCAGCGACTCTGCGCCCCAGCGACTCTGCGCCCCAGCGACTCTGCGCCCCAGCGACTCTGCGCCCCAGCGACTCTGCGCCCCAGCGACTCTGCGCCCCAGCGACTCTGCGCCCCAGCGACTCTGCGCCCCAGCGACTCTGCGCCCCAGCGACTCTGCGCCCCAGCGACTCTGCGCCCCAGCGACTCTGCGCCCCAGCGACTCTGCGCCCCAGCGACTCTGCGCCCCAGCGACTCTGCGCCCCAGCGACTCTGCGCCCCAGCGACTCTGCGCCCCAGCGACTCTGCGCCCCAGCGACTCTGCGCCCCAGCGACTCTGCGCCCCAGCGACTCTGCGCCCCAGCGACTCTGCGCCCCAGCGACTCTGCGCCCCAGCGACTCTGCGCCCCAGCGACTCTGCGCCCCAGCGACTCTGCGCCCCAGCGACTCTGCGCCCCAGCGACTCTGCGCCCCAGCGACTCTGCGCCCCAGCGACTCTGCGCCCCAGCGACTCTGCGCCCCAGCGACTCTGCGCCCCAGCGACTCTGCGCCCCAGCGACTCTGCGCCCCAGCGACTCTGCGCCCCAGCGACTCTGCGCCCCAGCGACTCTGCGCCCCAGCGACTCTGCGCCCCAGCGACTCTGCGCCCCAGCGACTCTGCGCCCCAGCGACTCTGCGCCCCAGCGACTCTGCGCCCCAGCGACTCTGCGCCCCAGCGACTCTGCGCCCCAGCGACTCTGCGCCCCAGCGACTCTGCGCCCCAGCGACTCTGCGCCCCAGCGACTCTGCGCCCCAGCGACTCTGCGCCCCAGCGACTCTGCGCCCCAGCGACTCTGCGCCCCAGCGACTCTGCGCCCCAGCGACTCTGCGCCCCAGCGACTCTGCGCCCCAGCGACTCTGCGCCCCAGCGACTCTGCGCCCCAGCGACTCTGCGCCCCAGCGACTCTGCGCCCCAGCGACTCTGCGCCCCAGCGACTCTGCGCCCCAGCGACTCTGCGCCCCAGCGACTCTGCGCCCCAGCGACTCTGCGCCCCAGCGACTCTGCGCCCCAGCGACTCTGCGCCCCAGCGACTCTGCGCCCCAGCGACTCTGCGCCCCAGCGACTCTGCGCCCCAGCGACTCTGCGCCCCAGCGACTCTGCGCCCCAGCGACTCTGCGCCCCAGCGACTCTGCGCCCCAGCGACTCTGCGCCCCAGCGACTCTGCGCCCCAGCGACTCTGCGCCCCAGCGACTCTGCGCCCCAGCGACTCTGCGCCCCAGCGACTCTGCGCCCCAGCGACTCTGCGCCCCAGCGACTCTGCGCCCCAGCGACTCTGCGCCCCAGCGACTCTGCGCCCCAGCGACTCTGCGCCCCAGCGACTCTGCGCCCCAGCGACTCTGCGCCCCAGCGACTCTGCGCCCCAGCGACTCTGCGCCCCAGCGACTCTGCGCCCCAGCGACTCTGCGCCCCAGCGACTCTGCGCCCCAGCGACTCTGCGCCCCAGCGACTCTGCGCCCCAGCGACTCTGCGCCCCAGCGACTCTGCGCCCCAGCGACTCTGCGCCCCAGCGACTCTGCGCCCCAGCGACTCTGCGCCCCAGCGACTCTGCGCCCCAGCGACTCTGCGCCCCAGCGACTCTGCGCCCCAGCGACTCTGCGCCCCAGCGACTCTGCGCCCCAGCGACTCTGCGCCCCAGCGACTCTGCGCCCCAGCGACTCTGCGCCCCAGCGACTCTGCGCCCCAGCGACTCTGCGCCCCAGCGACTCTGCGCCCCAGCGACTCTGCGCCCCAGCGACTCTGCGCCCCAGCGACTCTGCGCCCCAGCGACTCTGCGCCCCAGCGACTCTGCGCCCCAGCGACTCTGCGCCCCAGCGACTCTGCGCCCCAGCGACTCTGCGCCCCAGCGACTCTGCGCCCCAGCGACTCTGCGCCCCAGCGACTCTGCGCCCCAGCGACTCTGCGCCCCAGCGACTCTGCGCCCCAGCGACTCTGCGCCCCAGCGACTCTGCGCCCCAGCGACTCTGCGCCCCAGCGACTCTGCGCCCCAGCGACTCTGCGCCCCAGCGACTCTGCGCCCCAGCGACTCTGCGCCCCAGCGACTCTGCGCCCCAGCGACTCTGCGCCCCAGCGACTCTGCGCCCCAGCGACTCTGCGCCCCAGCGACTCTGCGCCCCAGCGACTCTGCGCCCCAGCGACTCTGCGCCCCAGCGACTCTGCGCCCCAGCGACTCTGCGCCCCAGCGACTCTGCGCCCCAGCGACTCTGCGCCCCAGCGACTCTGCGCCCCAGCGACTCTGCGCCCCAGCGACTCTGCGCCCCAGCGACTCTGCGCCCCAGCGACTCTGCGCCCCAGCGACTCTGCGCCCCAGCGACTCTGCGCCCCAGCGACTCTGCGCCCCAGCGACTCTGCGCCCCAGCGACTCTGCGCCCCAGCGACTCTGCGCCCCAGCGACTCTGCGCCCCAGCGACTCTGCGCCCCAGCGACTCTGCGCCCCAGCGACTCTGCGCCCCAGCGACTCTGCGCCCCAGCGACTCTGCGCCCCAGCGACTCTGCGCCCCAGCGACTCTGCGCCCCAGCGACTCTGCGCCCCAGCGACTCTGCGCCCCAGCGACTCTGCGCCCCAGCGACTCTGCGCCCCAGCGACTCTGCGCCCCAGCGACTCTGCGCCCCAGCGACTCTGCGCCCCAGCGACTCTGCGCCCCAGCGACTCTGCGCCCCAGCGACTCTGCGCCCCAGCGACTCTGCGCCCCAGCGACTCTGCGCCCCAGCGACTCTGCGCCCCAGCGACTCTGCGCCCCAGCGACTCTGCGCCCCAGCGACTCTGCGCCCCAGCGACTCTGCGCCCCAGCGACTCTGCGCCCCAGCGACTCTGCGCCCCAGCGACTCTGCGCCCCAGCGACTCTGCGCCCCAGCGACTCTGCGCCCCAGCGACTCTGCGCCCCAGCGACTCTGCGCCCCAGCGACTCTGCGCCCCAGCGACTCTGCGCCCCAGCGACTCTGCGCCCCAGCGACTCTGCGCCCCAGCGACTCTGCGCCCCAGCGACTCTGCGCCCCAGCGACTCTGCGCCCCAGCGACTCTGCGCCCCAGCGACTCTGCGCCCCAGCGACTCTGCGCCCCAGCGACTCTGCGCCCCAGCGACTCTGCGCCCCAGCGACTCTGCGCCCCAGCGACTCTGCGCCCCAGCGACTCTGCGCCCCAGCGACTCTGCGCCCCAGCGACTCTGCGCCCCAGCGACTCTGCGCCCCAGCGACTCTGCGCCCCAGCGACTCTGCGCCCCAGCGACTCTGCGCCCCAGCGACTCTGCGCCCCAGCGACTCTGCGCCCCAGCGACTCTGCGCCCCAGCGACTCTGCGCCCCAGCGACTCTGCGCCCCAGCGACTCTGCGCCCCAGCGACTCTGCGCCCCAGCGACTCTGCGCCCCAGCGACTCTGCGCCCCAGCGACTCTGCGCCCCAGCGACTCTGCGCCCCAGCGACTCTGCGCCCCAGCGACTCTGCGCCCCAGCGACTCTGCGCCCCAGCGACTCTGCGCCCCAGCGACTCTGCGCCCCAGCGACTCTGCGCCCCAGCGACTCTGCGCCCCAGCGACTCTGCGCCCCAGCGACTCTGCGCCCCAGCGACTCTGCGCCCCAGCGACTCTGCGCCCCAGCGACTCTGCGCCCCAGCGACTCTGCGCCCCAGCGACTCTGCGCCCCAGCGACTCTGCGCCCCAGCGACTCTGCGCCCCAGCGACTCTGCGCCCCAGCGACTCTGCGCCCCAGCGACTCTGCGCCCCAGCGACTCTGCGCCCCAGCGACTCTGCGCCCCAGCGACTCTGCGCCCCAGCGACTCTGCGCCCCAGCGACTCTGCGCCCCAGCGACTCTGCGCCCCAGCGACTCTGCGCCCCAGCGACTCTGCGCCCCAGCGACTCTGCGCCCCAGCGACTCTGCGCCCCAGCGACTCTGCGCCCCAGCGACTCTGCGCCCCAGCGACTCTGCGCCCCAGCGACTCTGCGCCCCAGCGACTCTGCGCCCCAGCGACTCTGCGCCCCAGCGACTCTGCGCCCCAGCGACTCTGCGCCCCAGCGACTCTGCGCCCCAGCGACTCTGCGCCCCAGCGACTCTGCGCCCCAGCGACTCTGCGCCCCAGCGACTCTGCGCCCCAGCGACTCTGCGCCCCAGCGACTCTGCGCCCCAGCGACTCTGCGCCCCAGCGACTCTGCGCCCCAGCGACTCTGCGCCCCAGCGACTCTGCGCCCCAGCGACTCTGCGCCCCAGCGACTCTGCGCCCCAGCGACTCTGCGCCCCAGCGACTCTGCGCCCCAGCGACTCTGCGCCCCAGCGACTCTGCGCCCCAGCGACTCTGCGCCCCAGCGACTCTGCGCCCCAGCGACTCTGCGCCCCAGCGACTCTGCGCCCCAGCGACTCTGCGCCCCAGCGACTCTGCGCCCCAGCGACTCTGCGCCCCAGCGACTCTGCGCCCCAGCGACTCTGCGCCCCAGCGACTCTGCGCCCCAGCGACTCTGCGCCCCAGCGACTCTGCGCCCCAGCGACTCTGCGCCCCAGCGACTCTGCGCCCCAGCGACTCTGCGCCCCAGCGACTCTGCGCCCCAGCGACTCTGCGCCCCAGCGACTCTGCGCCCCAGCGACTCTGCGCCCCAGCGACTCTGCGCCCCAGCGACTCTGCGCCCCAGCGACTCTGCGCCCCAGCGACTCTGCGCCCCAGCGACTCTGCGCCCCAGCGACTCTGCGCCCCAGCGACTCTGCGCCCCAGCGACTCTGCGCCCCAGCGACTCTGCGCCCCAGCGACTCTGCGCCCCAGCGACTCTGCGCCCCAGCGACTCTGCGCCCCAGCGACTCTGCGCCCCAGCGACTCTGCGCCCCAGCGACTCTGCGCCCCAGCGACTCTGCGCCCCAGCGACTCTGCGCCCCAGCGACTCTGCGCCCCAGCGACTCTGCGCCCCAGCGACTCTGCGCCCCAGCGACTCTGCGCCCCAGCGACTCTGCGCCCCAGCGACTCTGCGCCCCAGCGACTCTGCGCCCCAGCGACTCTGCGCCCCAGCGACTCTGCGCCCCAGCGACTCTGCGCCCCAGCGACTCTGCGCCCCAGCGACTCTGCGCCCCAGCGACTCTGCGCCCCAGCGACTCTGCGCCCCAGCGACTCTGCGCCCCAGCGACTCTGCGCCCCAGCGACTCTGCGCCCCAGCGACTCTGCGCCCCAGCGACTCTGCGCCCCAGCGACTCTGCGCCCCAGCGACTCTGCGCCCCAGCGACTCTGCGCCCCAGCGACTCTGCGCCCCAGCGACTCTGCGCCCCAGCGACTCTGCGCCCCAGCGACTCTGCGCCCCAGCGACTCTGCGCCCCAGCGACTCTGCGCCCCAGCGACTCTGCGCCCCAGCGACTCTGCGCCCCAGCGACTCTGCGCCCCAGCGACTCTGCGCCCCAGCGACTCTGCGCCCCAGCGACTCTGCGCCCCAGCGACTCTGCGCCCCAGCGACTCTGCGCCCCAGCGACTCTGCGCCCCAGCGACTCTGCGCCCCAGCGACTCTGCGCCCCAGCGACTCTGCGCCCCAGCGACTCTGCGCCCCAGCGACTCTGCGCCCCAGCGACTCTGCGCCCCAGCGACTCTGCGCCCCAGCGACTCTGCGCCCCAGCGACTCTGCGCCCCAGCGACTCTGCGCCCCAGCGACTCTGCGCCCCAGCGACTCTGCGCCCCAGCGACTCTGCGCCCCAGCGACTCTGCGCCCCAGCGACTCTGCGCCCCAGCGACTCTGCGCCCCAGCGACTCTGCGCCCCAGCGACTCTGCGCCCCAGCGACTCTGCGCCCCAGCGACTCTGCGCCCCAGCGACTCTGCGCCCCAGCGACTCTGCGCCCCAGCGACTCTGCGCCCCAGCGACTCTGCGCCCCAGCGACTCTGCGCCCCAGCGACTCTGCGCCCCAGCGACTCTGCGCCCCAGCGACTCTGCGCCCCAGCGACTCTGCGCCCCAGCGACTCTGCGCCCCAGCGACTCTGCGCCCCAGCGACTCTGCGCCCCAGCGACTCTGCGCCCCAGCGACTCTGCGCCCCAGCGACTCTGCGCCCCAGCGACTCTGCGCCCCAGCGACTCTGCGCCCCAGCGACTCTGCGCCCCAGCGACTCTGCGCCCCAGCGACTCTGCGCCCCAGCGACTCTGCGCCCCAGCGACTCTGCGCCCCAGCGACTCTGCGCCCCAGCGACTCTGCGCCCCAGCGACTCTGCGCCCCAGCGACTCTGCGCCCCAGCGACTCTGCGCCCCAGCGACTCTGCGCCCCAGCGACTCTGCGCCCCAGCGACTCTGCGCCCCAGCGACTCTGCGCCCCAGCGACTCTGCGCCCCAGCGACTCTGCGCCCCAGCGACTCTGCGCCCCAGCGACTCTGCGCCCCAGCGACTCTGCGCCCCAGCGACTCTGCGCCCCAGCGACTCTGCGCCCCAGCGACTCTGCGCCCCAGCGACTCTGCGCCCCAGCGACTCTGCGCCCCAGCGACTCTGCGCCCCAGCGACTCTGCGCCCCAGCGACTCTGCGCCCCAGCGACTCTGCGCCCCAGCGACTCTGCGCCCCAGCGACTCTGCGCCCCAGCGACTCTGCGCCCCAGCGACTCTGCGCCCCAGCGACTCTGCGCCCCAGCGACTCTGCGCCCCAGCGACTCTGCGCCCCAGCGACTCTGCGCCCCAGCGACTCTGCGCCCCAGCGACTCTGCGCCCCAGCGACTCTGCGCCCCAGCGACTCTGCGCCCCAGCGACTCTGCGCCCCAGCGACTCTGCGCCCCAGCGACTCTGCGCCCCAGCGACTCTGCGCCCCAGCGACTCTGCGCCCCAGCGACTCTGCGCCCCAGCGACTCTGCGCCCCAGCGACTCTGCGCCCCAGCGACTCTGCGCCCCAGCGACTCTGCGCCCCAGCGACTCTGCGCCCCAGCGACTCTGCGCCCCAGCGACTCTGCGCCCCAGCGACTCTGCGCCCCAGCGACTCTGCGCCCCAGCGACTCTGCGCCCCAGCGACTCTGCGCCCCAGCGACTCTGCGCCCCAGCGACTCTGCGCCCCAGCGACTCTGCGCCCCAGCGACTCTGCGCCCCAGCGACTCTGCGCCCCAGCGACTCTGCGCCCCAGCGACTCTGCGCCCCAGCGACTCTGCGCCCCAGCGACTCTGCGCCCCAGCGACTCTGCGCCCCAGCGACTCTGCGCCCCAGCGACTCTGCGCCCCAGCGACTCTGCGCCCCAGCGACTCTGCGCCCCAGCGACTCTGCGCCCCAGCGACTCTGCGCCCCAGCGACTCTGCGCCCCAGCGACTCTGCGCCCCAGCGACTCTGCGCCCCAGCGACTCTGCGCCCCAGCGACTCTGCGCCCCAGCGACTCTGCGCCCCAGCGACTCTGCGCCCCAGCGACTCTGCGCCCCAGCGACTCTGCGCCCCAGCGACTCTGCGCCCCAGCGACTCTGCGCCCCAGCGACTCTGCGCCCCAGCGACTCTGCGCCCCAGCGACTCTGCGCCCCAGCGACTCTGCGCCCCAGCGACTCTGCGCCCCAGCGACTCTGCGCCCCAGCGACTCTGCGCCCCAGCGACTCTGCGCCCCAGCGACTCTGCGCCCCAGCGACTCTGCGCCCCAGCGACTCTGCGCCCCAGCGACTCTGCGCCCCAGCGACTCTGCGCCCCAGCGACTCTGCGCCCCAGCGACTCTGCGCCCCAGCGACTCTGCGCCCCAGCGACTCTGCGCCCCAGCGACTCTGCGCCCCAGCGACTCTGCGCCCCAGCGACTCTGCGCCCCAGCGACTCTGCGCCCCAGCGACTCTGCGCCCCAGCGACTCTGCGCCCCAGCGACTCTGCGCCCCAGCGACTCTGCGCCCCAGCGACTCTGCGCCCCAGCGACTCTGCGCCCCAGCGACTCTGCGCCCCAGCGACTCTGCGCCCCAGCGACTCTGCGCCCCAGCGACTCTGCGCCCCAGCGACTCTGCGCCCCAGCGACTCTGCGCCCCAGCGACTCTGCGCCCCAGCGACTCTGCGCCCCAGCGACTCTGCGCCCCAGCGACTCTGCGCCCCAGCGACTCTGCGCCCCAGCGACTCTGCGCCCCAGCGACTCTGCGCCCCAGCGACTCTGCGCCCCAGCGACTCTGCGCCCCAGCGACTCTGCGCCCCAGCGACTCTGCGCCCCAGCGACTCTGCGCCCCAGCGACTCTGCGCCCCAGCGACTCTGCGCCCCAGCGACTCTGCGCCCCAGCGACTCTGCGCCCCAGCGACTCTGCGCCCCAGCGACTCTGCGCCCCAGCGACTCTGCGCCCCAGCGACTCTGCGCCCCAGCGACTCTGCGCCCCAGCGACTCTGCGCCCCAGCGACTCTGCGCCCCAGCGACTCTGCGCCCCAGCGACTCTGCGCCCCAGCGACTCTGCGCCCCAGCGACTCTGCGCCCCAGCGACTCTGCGCCCCAGCGACTCTGCGCCCCAGCGACTCTGCGCCCCAGCGACTCTGCGCCCCAGCGACTCTGCGCCCCAGCGACTCTGCGCCCCAGCGACTCTGCGCCCCAGCGACTCTGCGCCCCAGCGACTCTGCGCCCCAGCGACTCTGCGCCCCAGCGACTCTGCGCCCCAGCGACTCTGCGCCCCAGCGACTCTGCGCCCCAGCGACTCTGCGCCCCAGCGACTCTGCGCCCCAGCGACTCTGCGCCCCAGCGACTCTGCGCCCCAGCGACTCTGCGCCCCAGCGACTCTGCGCCCCAGCGACTCTGCGCCCCAGCGACTCTGCGCCCCAGCGACTCTGCGCCCCAGCGACTCTGCGCCCCAGCGACTCTGCGCCCCAGCGACTCTGCGCCCCAGCGACTCTGCGCCCCAGCGACTCTGCGCCCCAGCGACTCTGCGCCCCAGCGACTCTGCGCCCCAGCGACTCTGCGCCCCAGCGACTCTGCGCCCCAGCGACTCTGCGCCCCAGCGACTCTGCGCCCCAGCGACTCTGCGCCCCAGCGACTCTGCGCCCCAGCGACTCTGCGCCCCAGCGACTCTGCGCCCCAGCGACTCTGCGCCCCAGCGACTCTGCGCCCCAGCGACTCTGCGCCCCAGCGACTCTGCGCCCCAGCGACTCTGCGCCCCAGCGACTCTGCGCCCCAGCGACTCTGCGCCCCAGCGACTCTGCGCCCCAGCGACTCTGCGCCCCAGCGACTCTGCGCCCCAGCGACTCTGAAAAGAGGCGGCTGACGGGAGGCCTCCTCACAGTCTACAGCTTCCTCACGAGGGGGAGTGGAGGGGCAGGTTTCGATCTATTCTCTCCAGACACCAATGATAGGACCCACTGTGAATGGTTTCAGCCTGAGGCTGGGGAGGTTTAGGCTAGACATCAGGAAGAGGTTCTTCACGGAGAGGGTGGTCGCACACTGGAACGCGCCCCCAGCGACTCCGCACCCCCTGCAACTCCGCGCCCCCCGCTTCACACACCCGTTTTTCAATCTTCCAAATACTTAAGAACCTCCTTCAATTTCAGGCTGACCTGTGTGCACTTGGGTTTCTGCGGCCTTTTTTTTTCCTCCAGTGCTTGGAAGGGAGCTTACAAGCCACCTAAGTAATTTCACAGGAAACTGACAAGGTGAAGGAAGTACTCAAACTCCTCAACAGTAACAACCACAGAACCCAGGAACTCTTACCTGCTGTCTCCTGAACTCGAGTCACTTCCAACGTGCTTCGCAGTGAAGCAGTCCCACCAGGGTTTTTCTGAAGAAGGCACCACCAATGTAACTGGCTCATAGAGTCTCTAAAACTATTTCACAGAGAGGGCAGAAAACTTGAAGGAAAAGCAGCCTAGTAGGGAACACTGAGCCACGAGAGAAAAACACCCTAGGCTACCCAAGCCTCAGTTTCTCCTGGGGAGGCAATTCCCCCACCCGTCCTCAGGCTTCCTATATAACAAAGGTCAAATGACCCACACCTGGCAGGTTGCACTTAACAAGGGTGAAGCCAAGAGACCTTGTGGAATAAGCTCGTCTATCTGGCTTCAAAGTTTTAAGGTCTATTGCTCCTTATCACTTGTAGAAATAACCTGACAAGGGGCTTAGTGGTTACAGTTGACCTAATGAATTAACTACAAAAGGTGCACAAGGGTCATATTTCTGTTATGTGAGCAAAATTAGTACAGAGCCTGTTAAAAAAATAAATACAAATAAATAAAAGAAATGAATAAAAATAAAATGACCTTAAAGGCAAACTTGCCATCATAGATTTTCATCTGTCTAGTCATGACAGATAAACAATTTAGCAATCAGAATTCCTTTTCTTGATATTAATGCTATCTACATTTTCTTCTCTGAGATCCCTTCTTTATGCAGGACTTTTCTAAATCTAGCCCCATGACCTCTGACTGCACTATTTATAGAATCATAGAATATCCCGAGCTGGAAGGGACCCATAAGGATCATCAAGTCCAACTCCTGGCACCGCACAGGTCTACCCAAAAGTTTAGACCACGTGACCAAGTGCACAGTCCAATCGCTTCTTAAATTCAGACAGGCTTGGTGCAGTGACTAGTTCCCTGGGGAGCCTGTTCCAGCGTGCAACCACCCTCCTCTCGGTGAAGAACCTCTTCCTGACGTCCAGCCTAAACCTTCCCTGCCTCAGCTTAACACCATTCCCATGGGTCCTATCACTGGTGATTACGGAGAATAGGTCAGCACCTGCCTCTGCACTCCCCCTCGCGAGGAAGTTGTACGCTGCAATGAGGTCCCTCCTTAGCCTCCCCTTCCCCAGGCTGAACAGGCCCAGTGCCCTCAGCTGCTCCTCATGCGGCTTCCCCTCTAGGCCCTTCACCATCTTCGTCGCCCTCCTCTGGACACTCTCCAACAGTTTCATGTCCTTTTTATACTGTGGCGCCCAGAACTGCACACAGTACTCGAGGTGAGGCCGCACCAGCGCAGAGTAGAGCGGGACAATCACTTCCCTCAATCGACCAGCAATGCTGTGCTTGATGCACCCCAGGACATGGTTGGCCTTCCTGGCTGCCAGGGCACACTGCTGGCTCATGTTCAACTTGCTGTCGACCACCACGCCCGGATCCCTCTCTGCGGGGCTGCTCTCTAGCATCTCGTCACCCAGTCGGTACGTATAGCCAGGGTTGCCCCGTCCCAGGTGCAGGACCCGGCACTTGCTCTTGTTAATCTTCATGCGGTTGGTGATTGCCCAGCTCTCCAATCTGTCCAGATCTCTCTGCAAGGCCTTTCCACACTCAACCCCTCATCTGAGTCTACAACTCCTCCAAGTTTGGTGCCATCAGCAAATTTGCTCAAAACACCTTCTAGTCCTACATCTAAATCGTTTATA
This sequence comes from Anas platyrhynchos, assembly GCF_047663525.1. NCBI lineage: Eukaryota > Metazoa > Chordata > Aves > Anseriformes > Anatidae > Anas > Anas platyrhynchos. Next base: position 12,037,098 of record NC_092596.1, read on the forward strand.
AAAACATTGAAGAGGACCGGCCCTAAAATGGAGCCTTGAGGGACCCCACTAGTGACCGTGCGCCAGCCTGATGTGGCCCCATTTACCACAAGCCCTTGAGCCCTGCCTGTCAGCCAATTGCTCACCCATCGTATGGTGTTTTTGCTAAGTTGTATGCTGGACATTTTTGTCCAGTAGGATCCCACGGGAAACCATGGGTTCTTCACAGAGAGGGTGGTTGCACGCTGGAACAGGCTCCCCAGGGAAGTGGTAACTGCACCGAGCCTGTCTGAATTTAAGAAGAGATTGGACTGTGCACTTAGTCACATGGTCTGAACTTTTGGGTAGACCTGTGCGGTGTCAAGAGTTGGACTTGATGATCCTTAAGGGTCCCTTCCAACTCAGGATATTCTATTATTCTATGATTCTATGTCGAAAGCTTTGCTCAAGTCCAAAAAGATCACGTCAGCCGGTTTCCCTTGATCAACCAGATGGGTGATCTTATCATAAAAGGAATTCAGATTTGTTAGGCAGGACCTACCCCTCATGAACCCATGTGGGCTGGGACCAATGACTGCATTGTCCCCCAGGTGCGCTTCAATACCTTCAAGGATCATCTTCTCCAGAATTTTACCAGGCGCTGATGTGAGACTAACAGGCCTGTAGTTGCCACGGTCTATTTTCTTGCCCTTCTTGAAAATTGGTACGACATTTGCTAGCTTCCAGTCTACTGGGACCTCTCCAGATTCACAAGATCATTGAAAAATAATTGAGAGAGGTCCTGCGATGGCGTCAGCCAGCTCCTTATGCACCCTGGGATGAATCCCATCTGGACCCATGGACTTGTATAGATCCAGGTGGAGCAGCAAATCCCGCACACGTTCAGGGTCGGTTGGGAGTTTATCGTGCCCACCGTCGTGGTCCTCCAGCTCAGGGCACCCGGGGTGTATTTACTTCGACTGCGTAGAAGCTATCGCGCATAAATGCCAGGATCCGGATCCTCACTCACTATTCAGGTCAAGGACTGGGCTGGCAAGTTTTGGCTTTAATTTGGTTACCTGCCTACGTTGCTGTTTCCTGGCAGGTCATGGGAAGAAGATTGGCTGGCTTGCGGCAGCTTACATACACGTGGCTTTTAGGCCGCAGTCAAAGCGTTCCTCTAGATTTGGAAATTTAAAGCTGGTTGGAAAAGCCATCTGAGTGGTTAGAAAGCTGCCTGGCAGAGAAGGACCTGGGAGTACTGGTGGCTAGTCGACTCAGTATGAGCCAGCAGTGTGCTCAGGTGGCCAAGAAGGCCAACAGCATCCTGACTCCTACAAGAAACAGCATGGCCAGCAGGACTAAGGAAGGTGATTGTCCCCCTGTACTTGGCTCTGGTGAGGCCGCACCCCAAGTACTATGTTCAGTTCTGGGCCTCTCACTACAAGAAGGATATTGAGGGGCTCCAGTGAGTCCAGGGAAGGGCAACAAAGCTGGTGAGGGATCTGGAGAACAAGTCTTATGAGGAGCGGCTGAGGGAGCTGGGATTGTTTGGTCTGGTGAAGAGGAGTCTCAGGGGCGACCTTATCACTCTCTACAGATACCTCAAAGGAGGCTGTAGCGAGGTGGGGGCTGGCCTGTTCTCCCACGTGCCTGGTGACAGGACGAGGGGGAATGGGCTAAAGTTGCACCAGGGGAGGTTTAGGTTGGGTGTCAGGAAGAACTTCTTTACCGAAACGGTTGTTAGGCATTGGAACAGGCTGCCCAGGGGAGTGGTCGAGTCACCATCCCTGGAGGTCTTTGAAAGATGTTTAGGTGTAGAGCTTAGGGATACGGCTTAGTGGAGGACTTGTTAGTGTTACATCAGAGGTTGGACTACGTGATCTTGGAGGTCTCTTCCAACCTAGGTGATTCTGTGTTGTGGTCTCCGAGCTGGGATACAACCACCTGTTAGTTCAGCATAACTGAATTTTGCATTCCTTGCACTAGCTGTTCCTTCGCCTCCTCTTCAGAGACAAGGACATGCATCTCTTTCACGCTCCTTCATCAGTAAACAAACCAGGATAGATAAAGCCCCTTTCTTCACGTCAGTAAGATACCTGCCTTTGGTTTCAGTGAAAATTCAGGCCCTAGCACCTGAAGTTTCTTCTGGATGGTGTTTCTTTTGTATAGGGTAATTTCATTTCCCTGTTGAAGACTTACAAGGATGTAGTAACAATAGCAAAGGCATAAAACAGACCAGGAGGCATAGGCTGCTTTTGAGCCTGCAGCAGACTATAGGTATGATATTATCATTTCAGACAAATACAGTCTACGTAACGTGAATGGTTCCAGCATGCTTGCAATCTGCCAAAAGCCAGAAAATGGGACCTTCATTTTATGACCAGATGGAAAAGAAAAACAACAATGACAAAAATTAAGAGAAGGAACTTTTCCTTCACCTAAATTTTATTATTTTGCAACTCCTTCAGGTGTCCCCAAGGAATTATCAACACCCTTCTCTCCCCTCCCCAGCCCTCCCCCCCCAAAAAAAATAAATAAATAAATAGAGAGACATTGTGGCAGAGAGGTATAATTTCAGTTCACACCAGAAAACATTCTTCTCCCTGAGGTACAGCTAAGCCCCACAAAGCGTCAAAACAAAACAAAAAAAAAAAGAATGCCAACAAGGGATATATCTACAAGTTAGTTTTATGTACCGGCATTATTTCCTTGTCTGGTCTCGCATTCACGGCAAGATCTATCTGGGGGGGGAACGTGTAATGCCGTGCAAGGTTGTTTGGTGGTATGACTGACAACATGACTTTAAAATTTTGAGCTGTTTGTATAGAAGCAAAGTACAGAAGAGTACACTATCCCCAAGGGCAACGTAGAAACTACCTGTTGCTTCTCAGGTTTTTTGCTTCTCATCTTTCAAAGACCTCCAGGGATGGTGACTCCACCACTTCCCTGAGCAGCCTGTTCCAGAGTCTAACAACCCTTTCGGTAAAGAAGTTCTTCCTAACATCCAACCTAAACCTCCCCTGGCACAACTTTAGCCCATTCCCCCTCATCCTGTCACCAGGCACGTGGGAGAACAGGCCAACCCCCACCTCGCTACAACCTCCTTTAAGGTATCTGTAGAGAGCGATAAGGTCGCCCCTGAGCCTCCTCTTCTCCAGGCTGAACAAGCTCAGCTCCTTCAGCCGTTCCTCATAGGACTTGTTCTCCAGGCCCCTCACCAGCTTCGTCGCCCTTCGTCGCCCTTCTCTGGACCGGTTCTTATTAACCCAGGGTCCATTTCAGCATCTTCAAAGCTAAAGAAATGGTTGACTGCTCTGTTGAATTGTGTTCCAGGCAGAAAGACTCACGTTCCTATTAACATAAAGAGCTTAATACCTTGTGTAATAAATAGCTCAGTATTCAAAATAGGACTATAATCAAAGTTTACAATTTATTAAAGGAATACAGGTAAGCAAACAGCACTGGGTGCACCAGGAGTCTCTGCTCCACCAAGACGCACACCAGTTACATCAAGCAGCTGATTTTTATGCTCCTAGGCTAATACATATTCATTACTACTTCTAAAAAAAAAAATCAGGGTTATTATAATTAGATTCCGGAATCCAAACCCTCCTACTGGAGCATGCGTATCAGTCTCCGGTGGTCCCTCTGGTGGTCTCTCGTGCTGAAGGCTCATAGTCTTCCTCCCTCTTTTCCAACTTGGCTGTATGTCAGAGACTTGTGCAACGTTCCCTGCAAGCTTTGTCTTTTAGTTGTTCTTCAGCTCTCCCTGTCTCCTTGATCTCCTGCCCAGATATCAGAGACTTGCATAGTGTCCCACGCAATAGTCATCATAGTTAGCAGTTATTCTGAAACCCCCCAGATACCAGAGACTTCAAGGAAAAGTCTACAAATACATTTCCCTTCAAGCTCTCTATTGACATGAATTGCTAAAACATTCCTTTGCAAGATACAAGAACTATATACATTAACCACTGTTTTTCTTAGACTTGTGGTTATACAAGGGGATGCAAGACAGAAGGTCACATTCATCATACAATGCGGCCCTAGCGTTGTTCCATACTGACACGAATCAGGTGAACATATCTCACACTTGCTTCTGTTCTAAAGATGAGTTTTGGATTCAAATGTACCCCCTCCAAGATGAACAACTACCTTAACTATGTGGGGTTGATATTCTGCATAAGACATTCGTAACGTCAAGCTTCACAGCTTCTCCTCTGGATGCAGGAGAGAGGTTACAGACGTATAAAAGGGCAAGACAACTTCCAAAACTACATTGCATTGCCACAAAACTACTTTAACGTATCCCTGCAGGCACAGAAACTCCTTTGCAAGCCACCACAGATTAGACATTATGGCTAAAGAGTGTGGAAAGGATTGTTGAACAACCCTATGAGCGACTTCTGCGGCAGACTTCTGTGTGGTGGTTTTACCGTGCTGGGCAGCTAAACCCCACAACCGCTCTTTCACTCCCCCTCTTTTAGATGAGGAGGGGGAGAAGTAAAGCAAAGAACAACTCACGGGTCGAGATAAGGATAATTTAATTAAAGGGAAATAATAATAACAATTAAATAAAGATTATTATGAACTAAACAATTTAACTAAAGGGAAATAAAAAGGGAAAGGGGAAAAGGGAGGGGGAAAGGGAAAAAATAAAAAGGGAGGAAAACAAATAAAATAAATGAAGGCTATATGGAAGTGCAGAGAAAAGAAATTGCTCTCTTCTTCCCACAAATGAGCGATGATTGACCACGTCCTTGAAGCAGGGCCTCAACGCACGCAGCCAGTGTTCGAGAGGAGGACTGACATTTTCCCAACGAGAGCCCACCCCTCCCCTCTTCTTCCTGTTTCCACCTTTTATTGCTGAGTGTGACATCACATGGTATGGAATATCCCTTTGGTTGGTTTAGGTCAGCTGCCCTGGTGATGTTTCTCTCCTCACTTTTTGCCCACCCCCTAGGAGAGTTAGAGAAAGGCCCGATACTGTGCCACTGCTGCTCAGCAGTAGACACAACACTGGTGTGATAACTCTGCTGTTCCAGCTACAAGTGCAGAGTACAGCACTGTATGGGCTGCTGCCGGGAAAGTTAACATTCCAGCCAGACCCAGAGAAGCGCCACAATTCTGCGCCACAATTCACAGAGTCACAGAATCACAGAATTTCTAGGTTGGAAGAGACCTCAAGATCATCGAGTCCAACCTCTGACCTAACACTAAGAGTCCCCACTAAATCATATCCCTAAGCTCTACATCTAAACGTCTTTTAAAGACCTCCAGGGATGGTGACTCCGCCACTTCCCTGGGCAGCCCGTTCCAATGTCTAACAAGCGTTTCGGTAAAGAAGTTCTTCCTAACATCCAACCTAAACCTCCCCTGGTGCAACTTTAGCCCATTCCCCCTCGTCCTGTCACCAGGCACGTGGGAGAACAGGCCAACCCCCACCTCTGTACAGCCTCCTTTGAGGTATCTGTAGAGAGTGATAAGGTCGCCCCTGAGCCTCCTCTTCTCCAGGCTGAACAAGCTCAGCTCCCTCAGCCGCTCCTCGTAGGACTTGTTCTCCAGGCCCCTCACCAGCTTCGTCGCCCTTCTCTGGACCCGCTCAAGCACCTCTATGTCCTTCTTGTAGCGAGGGGCCCAAAACTGAACACAGTACTCGAGGTGCGGCCTCACCAGAGCCGAGTACAGGGGGACGATCACCTCCCTAGCCCTGCTGGTCACACTGTTTCTGATACAAGCCAGGATGCCGTTGGCCTTCTTGGCCACCTGAGCACACTGCTGGCTCATATTCAGCCGAATGTCAACCATCACTCCCAGGTCCTTCTCTGCCTGGCAGCTCTCCAACCACTCATCTCCCAGCCTGTAGCTCTGCTTGGGGTTATTGCGCCCCAGGTGCAGGACCCGGCACTTGGCCTTGTTGAACTTCATGCCATTGACCTCAGCCCATCGGTGCAGCCTATCCAGATCCTCCTGCAGAGCCTTCCTACCCTCAAGCAGATCGACACACACACTTTGCTTGGTGTCATCTGCAAACTTACTGAGGATGCACTCAATGCCCTCGTCCAGATCATTGATGAAGATATTAAAGAGTACCGGCCCCAGCACCGAGCCCTGGGGGACGCCACTAGTGACCAGCCTCCAACTGGACTTGGCTCCATTTACCACGACTCTTTGGGCCCGGCTATCCAGCCAGTTTCTAACCCAACGAAGCGTGCGCCAGTCCAAGCCAAGAGCAGCCAGTTTCTTGAGGAGAATGCTGTGGGAGACGGTGTCAAAAGCCTTGCTGAAGTCAAGGTAGACCACATCCACAGCCTTTCCCTCATCCACCCAGCGCGTCACTTTGTCACAGAAGGAGATCAGGTTCGTCAGGCAGGACCTGCCTTTCATAAACCCATGCTGACTGGGCCTGATCGCCTGCTTGCCCTGCAAGTGCTGCGTGATGACTCTCAAGAGAATCTGCTCCATGAGCTTCCCTGGCACTGAGGTCAAACTGACAGGCCTGTAGTTTCCCGGGTCTTCCCTCCGGCCCTTCTTGTAGATGGGCGTCACGTTTGCTAGCCGCCAGTCAGCTGGGACCTCCCCCAATAGCCAGGACTGCTGATAAATGATGGATAGGGGCTTGGCCAGCTCCTCTGCCAGTTCTCTCAGTACCCTTGGGTGGATCCCATCCGGCCCCATCGACTTGCTTTGCTTGTCTCTGCTTTGCTTATGTCCTTGTCTGTGAGGAGAACTTCCCCATTAAGTAGAGGACCTATGTTTTCCTTGGTCCTCCTTTTTCTGTTAATGTATCTAAAAAACCCTTTTTATTGTCTCCCACAGATGTGGCCAGCTTCAACTCTAGGTGGGCTTTGGCCACATGAATTTTCTACCTACAAACACGACCAGTGTCCCTGTATTCCTTCCACGTTGCCTGACCCACCTTCCAGCAACAATACATTTTCTGTTTTTGCCTAAGCTCCAGTAGAAGATCCCTGGTCAGCCAGGCCGGCCTTGTGCCCCACCTGCCTGTCTTCTGGTATTTTGGAATTGCCTGATGCTGTGCTTTTAGGAGGCAGTGCTTAAAGATTGACCAGCACTGATGGACGCCGATGCCTTCAAAAGCAGTTTCCCAGGGGACCTTGCTGACTAGTTCCCTGAGCAGCCTGAAGCCTGCTTTCCCCATATCCCCGGCTGAAGTTTTGGTGGCAGTTTCCCTTCTGTCACCAAAAATTTTAAACTCAACTACTTCATGGTTGCTATGACCAAGACGGCTGACAATTGGCCATGCCAATTCCCCCACAAGACCGTCTCTGTTCTCCAACAGCAGATCTAGGAGGGCACCTTTCCTAGTTGGCTCCCTTAGCACCTGCACCAAGAAGTTGCAGGAAATTTAGGAACCTCCTGCACTTGCTCGTGTTGGCCGTATGGTAATCACAGTTGATGTCTGGCAAGTTGAAGTCCCCCATAAGGACAAGGGGAGTTGATCTTGAGGCATCTCAATTCACAGAGAATAATTTAACAGCGTTGTCATCCTGACTGGGTGGTCTGTAATAGACTCCCACAACGACATCCCCTTTATCTGTTCGTCCCTTAATCTTTACCCAGAGGCTCTCAACTTTGCCATCGCCAACTTGAAGTTCACACAGTCCAGCCCCTGCTTCATGTACATTGCCACCCCCCCACCTCGCCTACCCTGCGTGTCCATCCTGAAGAGCCTGTAACCATCTACTGCAGCACACAGGGCACAGGACTCATGCCACCGGGTTTTGCTTACCCCAATGATGTCGTAGCTGTCGTAACTTCAGTTGTTAGGGCCTGAATTTTCACTGAAACCAAAGGCAGGTATCTTACTGACGTGAAGAAAGGGGCTTTATCTATCCTGGTTTGTTTACTGATGAAGGAGCATGAAAGAGATGCATGTCCTTGTCTCTGAAGAGGAGGCGAAGGAACAGCTAGTGCAAGGAATGCAAAATTCAGTTATGCCGAACTAACAGGTGGTTGTATCCCAGCTCGGAGACCACAACACAGAATCACCTAGGTTGGAAGAGACCTCCAAGATCACGTAGTCCAACCTCTGATGTAACACTAACAAGTCCTCCACTAAGCCGTATCCCTAAGCTCTACACCTAAACATCTTTCAAAGACCTCCAGGGATGGTGACTCGACCACTCCCCTGGGCAGCCTGTTCCAATGCCTAACAACCGTTTCGGTAAAGAAGTTCTTCCTGACACCCAACCTAAACCTCCCCTGGTGCAACTTTAGCCCATTCCCCCTCGTCCTGTCACCAGGCACGTGGGAGAACAGGCCAGCCCCCACCTCGCTACAGCCTCCTTTGAGGTATCTGTAGAGAGTGATAAGGTCGCCCCTGAGACTCCTCTTCACCAGACCAAACAATCCCAGCTCCCTCAGCCGCTCCTCATAAGACTTGTTCTCCAGATCCCTCACCAGCTTTGTTGCCCTTCCCTGGACTCACTGGAGCCCCTCAATATCCTTCTTGTAGTGAGAGGCCCAGAACTGAACATAGTACTTGGGGTGCGGCCTCACCAGAGCCAAGTACAGGGGGACAATCACCTTCCTTAGTCCTGCTGGCCATGCTGTTTCTTGTAGGAGTCAGGATGCTGTTGGCCTTCTTGGCCACCTGAGCACACTGCTGGCTCATACTGAGTCGACTAGCCACCAGTACTCCCAGGTCCTTCTCTGCCAGGCAGCTTTCTAACCACTCAGATGGCTTTTCCAACCAGCTTTAAATTTCCAAATCTAGAGGAACGCTTTGACTGCGGCCTAAAAGCCACGTGTATGTAAGCTGCCGCAAGCCAGCCAATCTTCTTCCCATGACCTGCCAGGAAACAGCAACGTAGGCAGGTAACCAAATTAAAGCCAAAACTTGCCAGCCCAGTCCTTGACCTGAATAGTGAGTGAGGATCCGGATCCTGGCATTTATGCGCGATAGCTTCTACGCAGTCGAAGTAAATACACCCCGGGTGCCCTGAGCTGGAGGACCACGACGGTGGGCACGATAAACTCCCAACCGACCCTGAACGTGTGCGGGATTTGCTGCTCCACCTGGATCTATACAAGTCCATGGGTCCAGATGGGATTCATCCCAGGGTGCATAAGGAGCTGGCTGACGCCATCGCAGGACCTCTCTCAATTATTTTTCAATGATCTTGTGAATCTGGAGAGGTCCCAGTAGACTGGAAGCTAGCAAATGTCGTACCAATTTTCAAGAAGGGCAAGAAAATAGACCGTGGCAACTACAGGCCTGTTAGTCTCACATCAGCGCCTGGTAAAATTCTGGAGAAGATGATCCTTGAAGGTATTGAAGCGCACCTGGGGGACAATGCAGTCATTGGTCCCAGCCCACATGGGTTCATGAGGGGTAGGTCCTGCCTAACAAATCTGAATTCCTTTTATGATAAGATCACCCATCTGGTTGATCAAGGGAAACCGGCTGACGTGATCTTTTTGGACTTGAGCAAAGCTTTCGACATGGTTTCCCGTGGGATCCTACTGGACAAAATGTCCAGCATACAACCTAACAAAAACATCTTGCGATGGGTGAGCAATTGGCTGGCAGGCAGGGCTCAAGGGCTTGTGGTAAATGGGGCCACATCAGGCTGGCGCACGGTCACTAGTGGGGTCCCTCAAGGCTCCATTTTAGGGCCGGTCCTCTTCAATGTTTTTATAAACGATTTAGATGTAGGACTAGAAGGTGTTTTGAGCAAATTTGCTGATGGCACCAAACTTGGAGGAGTTGTAGACTCAGATGAGGGTGGAAAGGCCTTGCAGAGAGATCTGGGTAGATTGGAGAGCTGGGCGATCACCAACCGCATGAAGATTAACAAGAGCAAGTGCCGGGTCCTGCACCTGGGATGGGGCAACCCTGGCTATACGTACCGACTGGGTGATGAGATGCCGTAGAGCAGCCCCGCAGAGAGGGATCCGGGCGTGGTGGTCGACAGCAAGTTGAACATGAGCCAGCAGTGTGCCCTGGCAGCCAGGAGGGCCAACCGTGTCCTGGGGTGCATCAAGCACGGCATTGCTGGTCGATTGAGGGAAGTGATTGTCCCGCTCTACTCTGCGCTGGTGCGGCCTCACTTCGAGTACTGTGTGCAGTTCTGGGCACCACAGTACAAAAGGACATGAAACTGTTGGAGAGTGTCCAGAGGAGGGCGACGAAGATGGTGAAAGGCCTAGAGGGGAAGCCGCATGAGGAGCAGCTGAGGGCACTGGGCCTGTTCAGTCTGGGGAAGGGGAGGCTAAGGAGGGACCTCATTGCAGCGTACAACTTCCTCGCGAGGGGGAGTGCAGAGGCAGGTGCTGACCTATTCTCCGTAATCACCAGTGATAGGACCCATGGGAATGGTGTTAAGCTGAGGCAGGGAAGGTTTAGGCTGGACGTCAGGAAGAGGTTCTTCACCGAGAGGAGGGTGGTTGCACGCTGGAACAGGCTCCCCAGGGAACTAGTCACTGCACCAAGCCTGTCTGAATTTAAGAAGCGATTGGACTGTGCACTTGGTCACGTGGTCTAAACTTTTGGGTAAACCTGTGCGGTGCCAGGAGTTGGACTTGATGATCCTTATGGGTCCCTTCCAGCTCGGGATATTCTATGATTCTATAAATAGTGCAGTCAGAGGTCATGGGGCTAGATTTAGAAAAGTCCTGCATAAAGAAGGGATCTCAGAGAAGAAAATGTAGATAGCATTAATATCAAGAAAAGGAATTCTGATTGCTAAATTGTTTATCTGTCATGACTAGACAGATGAAAATCTATGATGGCAAGTTTGCCTTTAAGGTCATTTTATTTTTATTCATTTCTTTTATTTATTTGTATTTATTTTTTTAACAGGCTCTGTACTAATTTTGCTCACATAACAGAAATATGACCCTTGTGCACCTTTTGTAGTTAATTCATTAGGTCAACTGTAACCACTAAGCCCCTTGTCAGGTTATTTCTACAAGTGATAAGGAGCAATAGACCTTAAAACTTTGAAGCCAGATAGACGAGCTTATTCCACAAGGTCTCTTGGCTTCACCCTTGTTAAGTGCAACCTGCCAGGTGTGGGTCATTTGACCTTTGTTATATAGGAAGCCTGAGGACGGGTGGGGGAATTGCCTCCCCAGGAGAAACTGAGGCTTGGGTAGCCTAGGGTGTTTTTCTCTCGTGGCTCAGTGTTCCCTACTAGGCTGCTTTTCCTTCAAGTTTTCTGCCCTCTCTGTGAAATAGTTTTAGAGACTCTATGAGCCAGTTACATTGGTGGTGCCTTCTTCAGAAAAACCCTGGTGGGACTGCTTCACTGCGAAGCACGTTGGAAGTGACTCGAGTTCAGGAGACAGCAGGTAAGAGTTCCTGGGTTCTGTGGTTGTTACTGTTGAGGAGTTTGAGTACTTCCTTCACCTTGTCAGTTTCCTGTGAAATTACTTAGGTGGCTTGTAAGCTCCCTTCCAAGCACTGGAGGAAAAAAAAAGGCCGCAGAAACCCAAGTGCACACAGGTCAGCCTGAAATTGAAGGAGGTTCTTAAGTATTTGGAAGATTGAAAAACGGGTGTGTGAAGCGGGGGGCGCGGAGTTGCAGGGGGTGCGGAGTCGCTGGGGGCGCGTTCCAGTGTGCGACCACCCTCTCCGTGAAGAACCTCTTCCTGATGTCTAGCCTAAACCTCCCCAGCCTCAGGCTGAAACCATTCACAGTGGGTCCTATCATTGGTGTCTGGAGAGAATAGATCGAAACCTGCCCCTCCACTCCCCCTCGTGAGGAAGCTGTAGACTGTGAGGAGGCCTCCCGTCAGCCGCCTCTTTTCAGAGTCGCTGGGGCGCAGAGTCGCTGGGGCGCAGAGTCGCTGGGGCGCAGAGTCGCTGGGGCGCAGAGTCGCTGGGGCGCAGAGTCGCTGGGGCGCAGAGTCGCTCTATTTATTTCAAGAAAATCCTTTTATTTTTTTTTTTTTTTTTTTTATGTTATTTGTTTTTTTCTGCTGTTACTAGACAGATGAAAATTTGAGAGCAATGTAGCTGGTAATTTAGCCGGACAGAGCAGTTGGCACCCACAGTGTGTTGGAAATTCACCCCTGAACAATGGCAAAATCCTCAAAAACTGGCAGAATGCTTGAAAAAAAGGTGTCATGATTCTGGCAGTTGCAAAGTGACACAAATCATTGTAACGTGCTGGGGCCTGGCTCATGCCTATCGAGCTGCCATTGATACTGCTATCAACTTAGTGACAGACCCTGCGGCCACTCCAAGCCCTGTGACAGATCCAACGGCCACTGTGACCCCTATGGTGGATTCTGCAGCCGCTCCAGCTCCAGCTCCTGCAGCCACTCCAGCTCCAGCTCCTACTGCTGCTCCAGTCCCAGCTCCTGCAACTGCTCCAGCTCCAGCTCCTGTAGCCGCTACAGCTCCAGTTCCTGCAACTGCTCCAGCTCCTGCAGCCGCTCCAGCTCCTTTGGCCGTGTCAGAGAAACGAGCTGTAGCAGTGCAAGTTGACCCTGCAGAGGGTATTCCAACCTCTGTGGCAGACCCTGTAACAAAGTTAGAGAAACAAGCAGTAGCAGTGCAAGCTGCCCCTGCAGAGGGTATTCCAACCCCTGTAGCAGACCCTGTAACAAAGTCAGAGAAACGAGCAGTAGCAGTGCAAGCTGCCCCTGTAGAGAAGGTGAAAAAATGGTATAGAGATTCAGGTCGTTTAGAACGCAGAGAGTCTTCTGCCAATCCAGGTAAGGCTTCTGCCAAAACTAAAAAAAGAGAACACCTGGGAGAAACTTTCTGAAAAGGTTCACCAACTTGAAGAGAGATTATTCTCCTCCGCACCTGTACAAAGCAGTGTCTCAGCTGTCAGGGGTAGGCGTTCACCCACACAAGGAAGACGATATGGTGGATACTCACCCCGTGCCACCCTGTGGTTTTACTTACGAGACCATGGAGAGGACACGAGAAAATGGGATGGAAAATCTACCGCGACCCTAGAGGCACGGGTACGTGAGTTGCAAAAGAAAACAATCAGGAAAAAGGAATTCTCCGAAAAGTTTGCTGCTCCAACTTCCAGCAGACAGTCCTTCAAACACAGAAACGAAGAAGATTCTGACCAGGATTAGGGGGGCCCTGCCTCAAGCCAGGGGGAGGAAGGGGATAATCGAGTTTATTGGATTGTGTGGATTCGATGGCCTGGCACATCACGTGCACAGAAGTATAAGGCTTTAGTAGACACCGGTGTACAATGTACTATAATGCCATCGAGCTATAAAGGACCAGAGCCCATCTATATTTGTGGAGTGACAGGAGGATCTCAGCAGTTGACTGTATTGGAGGCTGAAGTGAGTCTGACTGGGAATGAGTGGGAAAAGCACCTCATTGTGACTGGCCCGGATGCTCCATGTATCCTTGGCATAGACTATCTTAGAAGAGGATATTGCAAGGACCCAAAAGGGTTCCGGTGGGCTTTTGGTATAGCTGCCTTAGAGACAGAGGACATTAAACAATTATCTACCTTGCCTGGTCTCTCAGAGGACCCCTCTGTTGTGGGGTTGCTGAGGGTCGAAGAACAGCAAGTGCCAATCGCTACCACAACTGTGCACCGGCGGCAATATCGCACTAACCGAGACTCCCTGATCCCCATCCATAAGCTAATTCGTCAATTGGAGAGCCAAGGAGTGATCAGCAAGACCCATTCACCTTTCAATAGTCCCCTATGGCCAGTGAGAAAGTCTAATGGCGAGTGGAGACTAACAGTGGACTATCGTGGCCTGAACGAAGTCACGCCACCCCTGAGTGCTGCAGTGCCGGACATGCTGGAACTTCAGTATGAACTTGAATCGAAGGCAGCCAAGTGGTACGCCACAACTGATATCGCTAATGCATTTTTCTCCATCCCTCTAGCAGCAGAGTGCAGGCCACAATTTGCCTTCACTTGGAGGGGAGTCCAATATACTTGGAATAGGCTGCCCCAGGGGTGGAAACACAGCCCTACCATTTGCCATGGACTGATCCAGTCTGCGCTAGAGCAGGGGGAAGCTCCTGAACACCTGCAGTACATCGATGACATTATTGTGTGGGGTGACACAGCAGAGGAAGTTTTCGAGAAAGGGAAGAAAATAGTCCAAATCCTTCTGAAAGCCGGTTTTGCCATAAAACAAAATAAAGTCAAAGGACCTGCACGAGAGATCCAGTTTTTAGGAATAAAATGGCAAGATGGACATCATCAAATCCCAATGGATGTGATCAACAAAATAACAGCTATGTCTCCACCAACTAACAAAAAAGAAACACAGACTTTCCTAGGTGTTGTGGGGTTTTGGAGAATGCACATCCCAAATTAGTCTGATTGTAAACCCACTCTACCAAGTAACCCGTAAGAAGAATGAGTTTGAATGGGGCCCTGAACAACGACAAGCCTTTGAACAAATCAAGCAGGAAATAGTCCATGCAGTAGCCCTTGGGCCAGTTCGAACAGGACCAGATGTAAAGAATGTGCTCTACACTGCAGCCGGGGAGAACGGCCCCACCTGGAGCCTCTGGCAGAAAGAACCTGGGGAAACTCGAGGTCGGCCCCTGGGGTTTTGGAGTCGGGGATACAGAGGATCTGAGGCCCGCTATACTCCAACTGAAAAGGAGATATTGGCAGCATATGAAGGAGTTCGATCTGCTTCGGAGGTGGTCGGTACTGAAGCGCAGCTCCTCCTAGCACCCCGATTGCCGGTACTAGGCTGGATGTTCAAGGGAAGGGTCCCCTCTACGCATCATGCAACTGATGCTACATGGAGCAAGTGGGTTGCACTGATTACTCAGCGGGCTCGAATAGGAAACCCCAGTCGCCCAGGAATATTGGAAGTGATCATGGACTGGCCAGAAGGCAAATACTTTGGGATATCATCAGAGGAGGAGGTGGGTCGTGCTGAAGAAGCCCCACTGTACAACCAGTTGCCAGAGAATGAAAAGAAATATGCCCTGTTCACTGATGGGTCCTGTCGTATTGTGGGGAAGCATCGGAGATGGAAGGCTGCTGTATGGAGTCCTACGCGACGAGTTGCAGAAGCTGCTGAGGGAGAAGGTGAATCGAGTCAGTTTGCAGAAGTGAAAGCCATTCAGCTGGCTTTAGACATTGCTGAACGAGAAAAATGGCCAGTTCTCTATCTCTACACCGATTCATGGATGGTAGCAAATGCCCTGTGGGGATGGTTACAGCAATGGAAGCAAAACAACTGGCAGCGTAGGGGCAAACCCATCTGGGCTGCTGCATTGTGGCAAGATATTGCTGCTCGGGTAGAGAACCTGGCTGTGAAAGTACGCCACGTAGATGCTCATGTGCCCAAGAATCAGGCTACTGAAGAACATCAAAACAACCAGTAGGTGGATCAGGCTGCTAAGATTGAAGTAGCTCAGGTGGACCTGGATTGGCAGCATAAAGGTGAATTATTTATAGCCCGATGGGCCCATGACACCTCAGGCCATCAAGGTAGAGACGCAACATACAGATGGGCTCGTGATCGAGGGGTGGACTTGACCATGGACGCTATAGCACAGGTTATTCATGACTGTGAAACGTGCTGCAATCAAGCAAGCCAAACGGTCAAAGCCTCTTTGGTATGGAGGACGATGGCTGAAATATAAATATGGAGAGGCCTGGCAGATTGATTACATCACACTCCCTCAAACTCGCAATGGCAAGCGCCACGTACTTACAATGGTGGAAGCAACCACCGGATGGCTGGAAACATATCCTGTGCCTCATGCCACCGCCCGGAACACCATCCTGGGCCTTGAAAAGCAAGTCCTATGGCGACATGGCACCCCAGAAAGAATAGAATCAGACAATGGGACTCACTTCCGAAACAACCTTATAGACACTTGGGCCGAAGAACATGGTATTGAATGGGTGTATCACATCCCCTATCATGCACCAGCCTCCGGGAAAGTTGAACGATACAATGGCCTGTTAAAGACTACCTTGAAAGCAATGGGCGCTGGGACGTTCAAAAACTGGGATACGCATTTGGCAAAGGCCACCTGGTTAGTCAATACTAGGGGATCTACCAACTGAGCTGGACCTGCCCAATCAAACCTATTACGTACTGTAGATGGGGATAAAGTTCCTGTAGTGCATGTAAAAAATATGCTGGGTAAAACAGTCTGGGCTACTCCTGCCTCAGGAAAAGGCAAACCTATTCGTGGAATTGTTTTCGCTCAGGGACCTGGATACACTTGGTGGGTGATGCAAAAGAACGGAGAGGTGCGGTGTGTACCTCAAGGAGATTTAATACTGGGTGAGAATAGCCCATAAACTGAATTGTACCATGTTAATTAGTATATCACACTGTATGTTATCACTACCATGATTACTATAGGTGACTAATTAGAATGTATGGAAAAGAGTGTAACCTGAGCATGACATAAATGGTATGGAATAAGGGGTGGATAGATGTCCTGGTTTCAGTTAGCACAGAATTAATTTTCTTCCTAGTAGCTGGTGGAATGCTGTGTTTTGGCTTAGGATGAGAAGAGTGCTGATAACACCCCGATGCTTTAATTGTTGCAGAGCAGTGCTTATACTAAGCCAAGGACATCTCAGCCTTTTGCTCTGTCCTGCCAACGGGCAGGCTGGGGGTGCAGTAAGAGCTGGGAGGGGACAGACCCCGGACAGGTGACCCAAACTAGCCAAAGGGGTATTCCATACCATCTGACGTCATGCTAAACAATATATAGGGGTGGTTAGCCAGGGGAAGGGGGCCGGACTGCTCGGGGTTAGGCTGGGCATCGGTCAGCGAGTGGTGAGCAATTGCATTGTGCATCACTTGTTTGTACATATTTCCCTATTATCACCATTGTATTATTATTGTTATTATTGTTATTATTATTTTGTTATTATTATTTTCCTGTCTTATTAAACTGTCTTTATCTCAACTCACGGGCTTCACTTTCCATTTCTCTCCCCCGTCCCAGAGAGGGAGGGGGGGAGAGTGAGCGAACGGCTGCGTGGTGTTTAGCTGCCGGCCGGGTTAAACCACGACAGTCTTTTTGGCGCCCAACGTGGGGCCCGAAAGGTTGAGATAACGGCAGATCTGACCAGAGTGTGTTAAACTAAAATTGGTGTAAGGATTAGACCTGCTTAATAGTCACTTGTCATAATGCTGATTGCTTTAATCTCAACTCTGCTGCGCCTGTTTTCCAAATTGAGTATTATAGTACATTATTTTCCGTATTTGCTCTCTGTCGTGTTGTTTATCCTCTCCGGGCCCTGGTTTCAGATCATTATGGTACTGTGTGTTGTAGCAATGGCTTATGAGACGATGAAATATGTGGTCATGACTCTAACTTGTTATTTGTATTCAGTAACATCGTCGACTCTGTACTTTGGAAACTGTATCTTGGAAACTATTAGCAATTATACCTATTGTTTTTTTTTCATTAGGGAGTCAATCTGTGGAGGGGAAAGGGGAGGATATTTTTCCTTACTTGCTTACTCTCCCTTTCTCCTTCACCCCCCCTGTATCCTCCTGGATCACTCTGCCTTCCTCCTTCACCACTCTCTTATCCCCTGAGCTTGTCAAAATAGCTCTCCAAGATATTGAATATTTCTGGAATACTCAGAATACCATAGTCTTGTTGTTCTGCCTCATGAATGCACTTCAGATTCTGCTTAAAGTTAAACAACTACTTGGGGAGCTCATCTGGAGATCTGCCCGGAGGCAGGATAGTTGTGGGTGGCAGGGAGTATGGGCGGATATGGGCAGGCATCTAGAGCAGTTGGCACCCCCAGTGTGTTGGAAATTCACCCCTGAACAATGGCAAAATCCTCAAAAACTGGCAGAATGCTTGAAAAAAAGGTGTCATGATTCTGGCAGTTCCAAAGTAACACAAATCATTGTAACGTGCTGGGGCCTGGCTCATGCCTATCGAGCTGCCATTGATACTGCTATCAACTTAGTGACAGACCCTGCGGCCACTCCAAGCCCTGTGACAGATCCAACGGCCACTGTGACCCCTACGGTGGATTCTGCAGCCGCTCCAGCCCCAGCTCCTGCAGCCACTCCAGATCCGGTTCCTGCAGCTGCTCCAGCTCCAGCTCCAGCTCCTGCAGCTGCTCCAGTCCCAGCTCCTGCAGCCGCTCCAGTCCCAGCTCCTGCAGCTGCTCCAGTCCCAGCTCCTGCAGCCGCTCAAGCTCCTGCAGCCGCTCCAGCTCCAGCTCCTACTGCTGCTCCAGTCCCAGCTCCTGCAACTGCTCCAGCTCCAGCTCCTGTAGCCGCTACAGCTCCAGTTCCTGCAACTGCTCCAGCTCCTGCAGCCGCTCCAGCTCCTTTGGCCGTGTCAGAGAAACGAGCTGTAGCAGTGCAAGTTGACCCTGCAGAGGGTATTCCAACCTCTGTGGCAGACCCTGTAACAAAGTTAGAGAAACAAGCAGTAGCAGTGCAAGCTGCCCCTGCAGAGGGTATTCCAACCCCTGTAGCAGACCCTGTAACAAAGTCAGAGAAACGAGCAGTAGCAGTGCAAGCTGCCCCTGTAGAGAAGGTGAAAAAATGGTATAGAGATTCAGGTCGTTTAGAACGCAGAGAGTCTTCTGCCAATCCAGGTAAGGCTTCTGCCAAAACTAGGTATAGAGATGACGAAGATGACGACGACGCTGGGCCATCAAGGATTCAGGAGGAGGAAGATGAGGATGTCAAAAAATCAACAGTAACTACCCGAAGCCTAAACGAGCGCGAGCTACGAGATGTGCGAAAAGATTTTGGTCGCTGTATAGGTGAGCAGCTTGTCACCTGGCTGCTCCGGTGCTGGGACTCTGGAGCCAATTGTGTGGAATTAGACGGCAGGGAAGCCAAGCGGCTGGGATCCCTTGCTCGAGACGCCGGCATTGACAAAGCAATTGCAGATGGAGCACAATCCACCAGCCTCTGGAGGCATCTCCTCTCAACTGTGAGGGAAAGGTATCCCTTCAAGGAAGAACTTTTATGTCTACCAGGCAAGTGGACCACTATGGAGAAGGGAATCCAGTACCTGAGGGAATTAGCCGTACGGGAAGTGATTTATGAGGATCCAGACCTCAGACAAACATCCAAAGATCCAGATGAAGTCAAGTGTACACGACCCATGTGGCGGAAGTTTGTACGGAGTGCACCATCATCATATGCCAGCTCATTGGCAATAATGGCCTGGAAAGAGGATGAGGAACCCACAGTGGATGAAGCGGCTAAACAACTCCGGCAGTACGAAGAAAGTCTCTCCTCTTCCTTACAGGCCTGCGTCTCAGCTGTGGAGAAACTTTCTGAAAAGGTTCACCAACTTGAAGAGAATCTATTGTCCTCCCCACCTGAACCAAACAGTGTCCACCGACCAAAAGAGAACACCTGGGAGAAACTTTCTGAAAAGGTTCACCAACTTGAAGAGAGATTATTCTCCTCCGCACCTGTACAAAGCAGTGTCTCAGCTGTCAGGGGTAGGCGTTCACCCACACAAGGAAGACGATATGGTGGATACTCACCCCGTGCCACCCTGTGGTTTTACTTACGAGACCATGGAGAGGACACGAGAAAATGGGATGGAAAATCTACCGCGACCCTAGAGGCACGGGTACGTGAGTTGCAAAAGAAAACAATCAGGAAAAAGGAATTCTCCGAAAAGTTTGCTGCTCCAACTTCCAGCAGACAGTCCTTCAAACACAGAAACGAAGAAGATTCTGACCAGGATTAGGGGGGCCCTGCCTCCAGCCAGGGGGAGGAAGGGGATAATCGAGTTTATTGGATTGTGTGGATTCGATGGCCTGGCACATCACGTGCACAGAAGTATAAGGCTTTAGTAGACACCGGTGTACAATGTACTATAATGCCATCGAGCTATAAAGGACCAGAGCCCATCTATATTTGTGGAGTGACAGGAGGATCTCAGCAGTTGACTGTATTGGAGGCTGAAGTGAGTCTGACTGGGAATGAGTGGGAAAAGCACCTCATTGTGACTGGCCCGGATGCTCCATGTATCCTTGGCATAGACTATCTTAGAAGAGGATATTGCAAGGACCCAAAAGGGTTCCGGTGGGCTTTTGGTATAGCTGCCTTAGAGACAGAGGACATTAAACAATTATCTACCTTGCCTGGTCTCTCAGAGGACCCCTCTGTTGTGGGGTTGCTGAGGGTCGAAGAACAGCAAGTGCCAATCGCTACCACAACTGTGCACCGGCGGCAATATCGCACTAACCGAGACTCCCTGATCCCCATCCATAAGCTAATTCGTCAATTGGAGAGCCAAGGAGTGATCAGCAAGACCCATTCACCTTTCAATAGTCCCCTATGGCCAGTGAGAAAGTCTAATGGCGAGTGGAGACTAACAGTGGACTATCGTGGCCTGAACGAAGTCACGCCACCACTGAGTGCTGCAGTGCCGGACATGCTGGAACTTCAGTATGAACTTGAATCGAAGGCAGCCAAGTGGTACGCCACAATTGATATCACTAATGCATTTTTCTCCATCCCTCTAGCAGCAGAGTGCAGGCCACAATTTGCCTTCACTTGGAGGGGAGTCCAATATACTTGGAATAGGCTGCCCCAGGGGTGGAAACACAGCCCTACCATTTGCCATGGACTGATCCAGTCTGCGCTAGAGCAGGGGGAAGCTCCTGAACACCTGCAGTACATCGATGACATTATTGTGTGGGGTGACACAGCAGAGGAAGTTTTCGAGAAAGGGAAGAAAATAGTCCAAATCCTTCTGAAAGCCGGTTTTGCCATAAAACAAAATAAAGTCAAAGGACCTGCACGAGAGATCCAGTTTTTAGGAATAAAATGGCAAGATGGACATCATCAAATCCCAATGGATGTGATCAACAAAATAACAGCTATGTCTCCACCAACTAACAAAAAAGAAACACAGACTTTCCTAGGTGTTGTGGGGTTTTGGAGAATGCACATCCCAAATTAGTCTGATTGTAAACCCACTCTACCAAGTAACCCGTAAGAAGAATGAGTTTGAATGGGGCCCTGAACAACGACAAGCCTTTGAACAAATCAAGCAGGAAATAGTCCATGCAGTAGCCCTTGGGCCAGTTCGAACAGGACCAGATGTAAAGAATGTGCTCTACACTGCAGCCGGGGAGAACGGCCCCACCTGGAGCCTCTGGCAGAAAGAACCTGGGGAAACTCGAGGTCGGCCCCTGGGGTTTTGGAGTCGGGGATACAGAGGATCTGAGGCCCGCTATACTCCAACTGAAAAGGAGATATTGGCAGCATATGAAGGAGTTCGATCTGCTTCGGAGGTGGTCGGTACTGAAGCGCAGCTCCTCCTAGCACCCCGATTGCCGGTACTAGGCTGGATGTTCAAGGGAAGGGTCCCCTCTACGCATCATGCAACTGATGCTACATGGAGCAAGTGGGTTGCACTGATTACTCAGCGGGCTCGAATAGGAAACCCCAGTCGCCCAGGAATATTGGAAGTGATCATGGACTGGCCAGAAGGCAAATACTTTGGGATATCATCAGAGGAGGAGGTGGGTCGTGCTGAAGAAGCCCCACTGTACAACCAGTTGCCAGAGAATGAAAAGAAATATGCCCTGTTCACTGATGGGTCCTGTCGTATTGTGGGGAAGCATCGGAGATGGAAGGCTGCTGTATGGAGTCCTACGCGACGAGTTGCAGAAGCTGCTGAGGGAGAAGGTGAATCGAGTCAGTTTGCAGAAGTGAAAGCCATTCAGCTGGCTTTAGACATTGCTGAACGAGAAAAATGGCCAGTTCTCTATCTCTACACCGATTCATGGATGGTAGCAAATGCCCTGTGGGGATGGTTACAGCAATGGAAGCAAAACAACTGGCAGCGTAGGGGCAAACCCATCTGGGCTGCTGCATTGTGGCAAGATATTGCTGCTCGGGTAGAGAACCTGGCTGTGAAAGTACGCCACGTAGATGCTCATGTGCCCAAGAATCAGGCTACTGAAGAACATCAAAACAACCAGTAGGTGGATCAGGCTGCTAAGATTGAAGTAGCTCAGGTGGACCTGGATTGGCAGCATAAAGGTGAATTATTTATAGCCCGATGGGCCCATGACACCTCAGGCCATCAAGGTAGAGACGCAACATACAGATGGGCTCGTGATCGAGGGGTGGACTTGACCATGGACGCTATAGCACAGGTTATTCATGACTGTGAAACGTGCTGCAATCAAGCAAGCCAAACGGTCAAAGCCTCTTTGGTATGGAGGACGATGGCTGAAATATAAATATGGAGAGGCCTGGCAGATTGATTACATCACACTCCCTCAAACTCGCAATGGCAAGCGCCACGTACTTACAATGGTGGAAGCAACCACCGGATGGCTGGAAACATATCCTGTGCCTCATGCCACCGCCCGGAACACCATCCTGGGCCTTGAAAAGCAAGTCCTATGGCGACATGGCACCCCAGAAAGAATAGAATCAGACAATGGGACTCACTTCCGAAACAACCTTATAGACACTTGGGCCGAAGAACATGGTATTGAATGGGTGTATCACATCCCCTATCATGCACCAGCCTCCGGGAAAGTTGAACGATACAATGGCCTGTTAAAGACTACCTTGAAAGCAATGGGCGCTGGGACGTTCAAAAACTGGGATACGCATTTGGCAAAGGCCACCTGGTTAGTCAATACTAGGGGATCTACCAACTGAGCTGGACCTGCCCAATCAAACCTATTACGTACTGTAGATGGGGATAAAGTTCCTGTAGTGCATGTAAAAAATATGCTGGGTAAAACAGTCTGGGCTACTCCTGCCTCAGGAAAAGGCAAACCTATTCGTGGAATTGTTTTCGCTCAGGGACCTGGATACACTTGGTGGGTGATGCAAAAGAACGGAGAGGTGCGGTGTGTACCTCAAGGAGATTTAATACTGGGTGAGAATAGCCCATAAACTGAATTGTACCATGTTAATTAGTATATCACACTGTATGTTATCACTACCATGATTACTATAGGTGACTAATTAGAATGTATGGAAAAGAGTGTAACCTGAGCATGACATAAATGGTATGGAATAAGGGGTGGATAGATGTCCTGGTTTCAGTTAGCACAGAATTAATTTTCTTCCTAGTAGCTGGTGGAATGCTGTGTTTTGGCTTAGGATGAGAAGAGTGCTGATAACACCCCGATGCTTTAATTGTTGCAGAGCAGTGCTTATACTAAGCCAAGGACATCTCAGCCTTTTGCTCTGTCCTGCCAACGGGCAGGCTGGGGGTGCAGTAAGAGCTGGGAGGGGACAGACCCCGGACAGGTGACCCAAACTAGCCAAAGGGGTATTCCATACCATCTGACGTCATGCTAAACAATATATAGGGGTGGTTAGCCAGGGGAAGGGGGCCGGACTGCTCGGGGTTAGGCTGGGCATCGGTCAGCGAGTGGTGAGCAATTGCATTGTGCATCACTTGTTTGTACATATTTCCCTATTATCACCATTGTATTATTATTGTTATTATTGTTATTATTATTTTGTTATTATTATTTTCCTGTCTTATTAAACTGTCTTTATCTCAACTCACGGGCTTCACTTTCCATTTCTCTCCCCCGTCCCAGAGAGGGAGGGGGGGAGGGTGAGCGAACGGCTGCGTGGTGTTTAGCTGCCAGCCGGGTTAAACCACGACAGTCAAGAAGAGTCAGATCTTTGAAAATTCAGCCCCCAAACCAAAGAATAAAGTTCTGGAAAATATCTTTCCAAATATATATTAAAAAAAAAAAAAAGAAAGTCTACCTTTTGATGAAAATTCAGTGATATGCAGAAAGACAGATAAAGCTTTGTGGCCAAGGTATAACCTTCTGAAGATACGGTTTAGTAATCATACATCCTTAACTGCGTTAGTGTTAGCTTGTACATCTATGGATGTCCATTGCTACTTAATTTTAAAAGGTTTCTAATCTTGTAATGAAACTGTTTTTTTGACCAGCTACAAAATAGAATCTGATTTGAGCATTATAACGTAATTAATCATGGATTTTAGTGTCCCATTTGAAATAGTTTATTTAGATCTGAGAAACACATTGTATGTCTATGATTGCATTATATAAAAAGAAAATAAACTACATAATTGAAAATGAACTGTGTGTATTATTAATCATAAAATGAAACTACCTGGAGTTTAGAGCTTGGATGCAACTAACTTGCACTTTGACTCCTCTTTGGTCATTTGCAACTACGCAAAGAGAGATTGAAACTGCTACTTGACTTCATTACTGTTAGCCATATCAACAGTGCTAGGAAAGAGGCTGGGAAAGTTACGGATTTACATTTCATGGACAGATGCCAACGTTGTACTGCATCCTGTACCTTTATCAGCCTTTGTAACCTGCTAACCTATTGGAAGAAAAAAAAAAAAAAAGAGAGAGAGAGAGAAACTGCATGACTTTGGGAAATGTATAGTATAGAATATAATTGTTTTGATTTCCATCTGCAGATTTTACATTTAAGCTGTAAAACAGATAGCACCACAAATTCAGCAGGTCTAATCCCCACCCCCCCCAAAACATGTCTAGATTTACACATATCACACACAAATACACGCTCTTTGCTCTGGTTACACAGAAACACCATGTTTTTGTATCTTTTTTATTCCATTTGCTCCCAAAGAGATAGCAGTTGACATAATTGATAAAGTAGCATGACTGAAAAATCTTATTTTTTGTTCTGAAAATTTCTGGCAAAAAAAAAAGGATGGATCACCACAGCTATTTAAAACAACAACTTCTATACTAATTCTTGAAATGATCAGATTTCTTTTTTCCCCTTTCAAATTCTTGCTCTTTCCCAAAATAAAATTTTTAGGAGACGCAGCCTCGTAATTTCCATATCTTGATTCACCTTTTTGGAAATCATTGCTATTCTGGGCTTATTCTTACACTTTCCTTTTTAGGTTTCTAAAGATCATAGTATGTTATAATGTTATTATATGTTATAAATATTTTATGTCTTAAGCTTACAGAAAACCCTAGTATCCACCAGCACTGGCAACTACTTCACTGGTCTCTGCAGCTCAAAGGAAACTGTCTATATTCCTCTGCTTGGTTTTTAAAATCATTAGGCTAGTTAAATATATGATTAACAGAGCCTAGCTGCTCTGTGTTGACAAGAAATGACTACTTCAGCACATTATATTTTGAGTTACAGCTGTAAAAAAATAGGCTTTTGTGTCTGCATAAAAGGCAGTTTTTCTGGAATAGCAGAGTTGGCAGAATTAAAAATCCTTCTCGCACCTAACCTCCAAGGCTAGTTGGCAAGCTGGATGGGAAAAGGAGGAATCTCCAGTTTGTTATGGGAGATCTGTAGACTGACAAATGCAATTTTTAAATCACTATCACCCTTTTGTGCCCTTCAGTGAGAAATAATCATATTAAGACTCACACACACAGGGTAATAAAAATTATCATCATATTTTTAATCAGCATAAGGTCAAAAGAATGTAAATACACTACATCTTCATTCCATAATCAGCCATACGTGGGCAATAGCACTGTTAATGACTTGAGGAGGGTGTTATATCATACCAGGTATCCCCAGGTAAACAGGAACCTTCAGGCACATGAACATTTTAACCATAATTTCCTATACTATTGACATCCATATCTTTCATGCTTTAGTTACATCCTCAATAGTATCTGTAAGGAGGCCCATAATGGAAAAAAAAAAAAAAAAAAAAAAAAAAAAAAAAGACCTTCTAGATGAAAATTGGCTAATATAGTATTGCTGTGGTATTACATTTTTTTTTCTAGACATTAACCAGTATATTACATCCTCCAAAACTGGATCCTTAGCTCTAACAGATAAGGAGCATTATTTTTCCTAATGTTCCCCACCACTTCATCCCTGCCCAAACTGAAGTATATTGAGGTGACTTTGGGAATCCTGCTATTTAAACATTAGTCGTGATTAGGTAAAATATACCTTCAGCCACTCAGGATATATTTGTAAAGAAATAAAGGCATGCTCTGGAATATTCCAATCTAAAACACAGTTGTTTTAGATATTGGCAGCACCAAAAACTAGCATTTATGCTAGGAAAGGCATATGCTACTGTAAAAATAATGATGTATAAGTGCCTGCAGCAGTCCAAATTAGCTGAGCTTTGCAAAAGAAGTTTGAATAGTCGTCACTGAGTATATTCTAATGAAGAAATGAAGCAGATGGTGTGCTGTTTGTACTTCCTGAATTAGTGGTTATAGAAGTCAGAAAGGTATCAACTATGTGCCAGAAAAAAATAAAAATCTCTTATTACGTACTGCTGAGTAGGCGTATACAAGACTTGAAAAGGTTGAGATGAAGATGACTGTTAGCCTCTTGTCACAAATATTCCCTTTATTCTCTCTTCTGCTGCATCTTTCTGCACAACACTGCCTCCAGTAAGACAAAACTGATGTTTCTCACCTACTGTTCATATATTTAGAAATGCTGATGATCTCCACACAATTCCAAGAGATTGCAGGTAGGTTTTGTTTAACCTACAATATCTAAGCAGCTTTTAAAGTGACAACTTCCTTCCATGTGGGCATATCTAGTTTTTCTGTTATCTCCTAAACCTCATTTTGGGTACATCTACAGCTGCTCTCCCTTAGACTTCCAGTTGCCAAGTTGACTTGGTATCTTTCTGTAGTGTAGAGCCCTAACACAAAAAGGGGGAGTCTTTCAGCTGTACATTTGAAATGGGGATGAGAAAGTTTGATAGAAGCTGAAGGGAGAGCGAAAGGAGAAAGAAGCTAGCCTTAGCTACCTAGTTGACAAGAATCATTCTCAACACTTCACAAAGTCTGGAAATAAAGATGAACTTAAAATTTGAAGGGTTTTGCAATGACAGTGCAGAAAGTTAAACTCTTAGCAGAAAATAGGAAATAAGGAGTCAAATGCTATTGCACAAGCTAAAGGGAGATTGGGGCATTAGCACTAATTTTTACTGAGCTCAGAAAAATCCCCATTCATTTCAAGCTACCTCTTTGTTTTCTCTCAGTTTAGTCCCTCCATTTTTGTGTTAATTTCTTTGTCAAGGAGACAACAATCAAAACACACACACACACACAGAGCTTTCTCCAATGTTTAAAGCTAGAGTAAAAAGGAAAAGAACAAATTTGTAGCTTTCAAGACAACAATTACAATATGAAAGTATTTTAGAGTGATATTCCGAAGAGGGGATTATGTAGGCAGTCAGTAATAGGAAGTACCTCATAGATTCCTTCATTCACACACGCTGAGTAGATATTAGCTATTTTACAAGGTGCTTCTTTCTGAGTTAAATTCTATGCTGTGACTGTGGTCAAGTGAGTCAGACATCCCAAAGCAAAGCTAAAATGTAGCACTATAACAGCAAAAAACCTGCACATGCAGAAATACATTAGCAGCTTGCATATTGCTTCATATATCATTAAAGATATCAGTGTAGCTCCTAGGAGGAGCTTCTGAAGTTTGATTTTTCTTTAATGTCCCAACAAACAGATTATCTAATAAAACTAGACTAAATTAATTACAATAACTCCTACCCAAGCTATCACCGGTAATGAGCTAAACACCAATAACATTCTTAGTCTAGAGAGACGCTTTCTTTGCTTTTAACCAAATGCACACCATTTCATTAGCACAATGCTTTATTCCTGTTCTAACATACTTTTGCTAAAAGCTATTATCGGCCCATCAATATCGTCAGTGAATTGGAAGAGAAATTGTATTGAGGAAGGAGGGAAAGTGGATAGAAGGTTGTTGCTTCTAGGGCAAAGAATGGGAAAGAAGTAGTGGACAAATAGCCACTAATTTTGACATTTTGATACTCATTTTGATCTGGAGGCCAGGTTCATCCTTGAGGGCAGGTAGACTGAGGCCTCTGGAACGTAAATATTTGTTCCCTTACCTGAAGTTTGTCTCTGCAAACTGTGAGCTATACAATACAGTATTCAAATACTACTAAGATTCCACCAGTGAAATCTCACTAACACTTGGTCTGACACTTGAGAAACAAGAGGATGCATTCACATTACTGTCAGTTGTCTCTTTGTACTGTTGAAGACTTTAACCAACAATAAATTTGTTAAATGTATTTTTTTTCTGCATTTAATTGCTTCAGTCGAGTTCTGTATGGCTATATGAATTGTACCACACTAACATCAAAACTGTTCTGCTCAATCTTTTCATGAAAAGATAAGATACCAAAACAGGACGTCATTGTACATCTTGAAAATGGTAAATGGAAAATTTTGTTGTTGTTGTTGTTGTTTTCCCCTCATAAGATATCACAGAAGTTCTGAATGCATGGGAAACTCACCACAAAGTGCATTATGCTTACACCAAATATCTGGGTATTTCTTATTTATTGCAAGAACATAAAAGAGTTGGTAAATATATTTTGCTGAAGTGACTAATAATCATGGCATAAATTCCAAAGGGTTACATGCCAATTTTGAAATGGCAATTCACAAAAAAAAAATGCCAAAATATTTTCCTTAAGAGGAAATAGAAAATGGTTTGTGATTTTTCATATGTACATACTTGTTTTTATATTTGACTTTACAAACTAAAAATAAGTTGTAGTAAAATTACTGCAAACTGTTCTGCTTAGTCTAGTTAGTACACTGTAGAAAAGGATTGAAGCACACAGAGCATCTTTTATGCTTTATATTAAAAAGGGCAAGTGAATTGGAATATGTGGAAGTAATGTTGCTACATTAAGAATTAAGTTTCTATAAATAATAAAAAAAATTATATTAATTTGGAAAATGGAAGCAATGGGCACTCAAATATCATTTGCTTGAAACTCAGTGTAGAAATTAATAAATTAGAGGCTCAGGGTGACCCACTGCTCCATTAATGCAAGAAAATAAATCAAGAAGTAAACTAAATGGCTTGAATAATAAAATGTGTTAGTATGAGTGCTCTCTGAGCCACAGTTCTACTGGAGTTGCCCAGTCAAAGAATTCACCCTCTAAAGTAATTAGAATCCACGTCTTGTCATTGAATTTTTTCCTCTGAATCAATTTACTGAGATTCACAAAAGATCTGAGAAACATACATGTACATAATATGTGAGCATGCCTTCAGCCAGAGCAGCTTCTCTCTGTTGATATACATGTATGTCTAGGATACAGAATAACTTCACTCCATAACATGCCTGTCCTGATTTCCCATTATTCACACTATTTTATAGTACTTCCCTTTTAGGCTGCTTTTCCAGCTTTCTTTTCAGGGAGCTGAAATGTAACAACAGGGATAGTACATACATGGCCATAGAGACTGCCAAAGGTATTGAATTAAACTGGCTCAGAAAAGTAACTTGACATGCCTGCAAAACAAATACCATTCAATATCAGGATGACATTAAGAGCTCCTGAAGCTGTCATAAAAAGCTTAGAATGGACAGTTGAGTGCAGAAATAGGTACAGAGAGAGTCTTAATACTCAATACAAAGTCTGCATTTTACACATTGAATAGAAGTGCTTCATGAGGAGCTGCTGATACAGTGGAAGATTCCTTAGGAAAGGACCTCAAGAGGGTCCCCTAAAACATGCCCATGCCTTTCCTAACAAACTTCTAACACCATTTGAAATTACAGTCTGTTAACGCAAGTGAATTACAGTCTCTCTAGGCAAACAAAAAGTATCTTGTGTGTGTGTGTACACATGCATGCAGAGAGTGAAGTAGTGCAATATTATGAACACACATATTATATATAAATATATAAAATTCTGCTAAGAACTAAGCATCTTCTATGTGTCACCTACTAGCTTCTGTTGGTCAGCTGAATGGTCACAGATATATTCTATATATCAGGGATCAAATGTACTACTTCTCTAAACTGAAATAGCCAAACCAGTGGTACATTTTCCCAAACAGACATCATTATAAAGGGAAGTGTACATCTGCCACTGCTTTAGTTTCTGCATGAGAAAGAAGAGAGTAGTTATTTCATGTAGAGAATGATGCACTTTGCCTGCTCAAGCGAAGCTTCAGAATGTCTTTTCTAATTGTCTGCAGTTATAACTAAAACCAGTAATGAATGTATGTAAAATTTCAGTGAATAATGAATCATATAAGATCCTTTGAAAATTTAAATAAGAAATGGTGAAATCACTGCTTTTCATGGCCTTCTGCCATGAATCTTCCTGGATGTGCAGCAACATCTTTTAAAGAAGAAAGACTTTGAAAAAAATCAGTTTTAAGCACGCGCTCCACAATATTTTATTGTAGAATATTTGCAGCCACACTGTGCCTTACTTGTGATCCAGCCACAGAAGGAGAGGCATTAAAGTAACTGAAAACACCCTAGGAAAATACACAAACTAGTATCTAGGGATCTAACCCTAACCTTAACCCTCTAACCCTAACCCCCTAATCCTCTAACCCCCCAACTCTAACCCCCGACCCCCCAACCCTAAGCCCCTAACCCTAACGGATCTAACCCTAACCCCCCAACCCTAATAGATCTAACCCTAACCCTAATCCTCTAACCCTAATCCCCCAACCCCTAACCCCCCATGTACCCAACCCCAACCCCCAAACCCCCTAACCCTAACCCCCCAACGTCCTAACCCCCAACCCTAAACCCCCAACCCTAACCCCCAACCCCCCAACCCTAACAGATCTAACCCTAACACTCTAACCTTAACCCCCCAACCCCTAACCCCCCAAGTACCCAGCCCCAACCCCCAAACCCCTTAACCCCCCAACCCCCTAACCCCCAACACTAAACCCCCAACGCTAACCCCCGAACCCCAACCCTAACCCCCTAACCCTAACGGATCTAACCCTAACCCTAACCCTAACCCTATGACCGCCCCGGTGCGACCCGCAAATGCGTCCCCCCGGCAACCGCACCCCACAAACTTAGTTCCCCCCTCATTTTGGTTCCCCCCCCGGTGCGCCCCAAAAATGTGTCCCCCCGGCAACCGCACCCCGCACACTTGGTTCCCCCCTCATTTTGGTTCCCCCCCCCGGTGCGCCCCACAAATGTGTCCCCCCGGAAACAAAACCCCGCACACTTGGTTCCCCCCTCATTTTGGTTCCCCCCCCGTGCGCGCCACAAATGTGTCCCCCCGGAAACAAAACCCCGCACACTTGGTTCCCCCCTCATTTTAGTTCCCCCCGCGGTGCGCCCCACAAATGTGTCCCCCCGGAAACAAAACCCCGCACACTTGGTTCCCCCCTCATTTTGGTTCCCCCGCCCCGGTGCGCCCCACAAATGTGTCCCCCCGGAAACAAAACCCCGCACACTTGGTTCCCCCCTCATTTTGGTTCCCCCCCCCCGGTGCGCCCCACAATTGTGTCCCCCCGGAAACAAAACCCCGCACACTTGGTTCCCCCCTCATTTTGGTTCCCCCCCCCTTCCGCCCCCCCGTTGGGGTCCCGCCTAGCCCCATGGACCGCCCCCCCGGTGCGCCCCGCAAATGCGTCCCCCCGGCAACCGCACCCCGCAAACTTGGTTCCCCCCTCATTTTGGTTCCCCCCCCACCCTTGGGGTCCCCCCAAGCCCCATGGACCCCCCCCCCGGTGCCCCCCCCCCAATTTGTCTCTCCCCCCGTCCTACCCGTGCCAGCAGCAGCCGCTCGCACTCTGCCAGCGCCTTCCGCACCCGATGCTGCATCTCGGCCAGGTGGAGGCAAGCGCTGGAGGGGGGGGAATAAATTGGGGGGTTCAATTTGGGGGGGGTCTGGGGGCATTTTGGGGGCTGGGGGCGCATTTAGGGGGCGCAGGGGACTGGTTCTCACCTGTAGGACTCGGCGTCGAGCCTCCCCGGGGGCAGCTGCAGGGCCAGGATGCCTGGGGGGGTGCGGGGGAGGGCATGTCAGCACCCTCCAGACCAAAACCCCAAAACCGCTGCCGTTGACCCCAAAACCGCCGCCGTTGACCCCAAGGTGGCCGCTGGTGACGCCGGTAGGGCCACCGGGCGCCCCGCGGGCCACAAGTACCCAACCCCAACCCCCAAACCCCCTAACCCTAACCCCCCAACCCCCTAACCCCCAACCCTAAACCCCCAACCCTAAACCCCTAACCCTAACGGATCTAACCCTAACCCCCCAACCCTTACAGATCTAACCCTAACCCTAATCCTCTAACCCTAACCCCCCATCCTAACCCCCCAAGTACCCAACCCCAACCCCCAAGCCCCCTAACCCTAACCCCCCAACCCCCTAACCCCCAACCCTAAACCCCCAACCCTAACCCCCTAACCCTAACGGATCTAACCCTAACCCCCCAACCCTTACAGATCTAACCCTAACCCTAATCCTCTAACCCTAACCCCCCATCCTAACCCCCCAAGTACCCAACCCCAACCCCCAAGCCCCCTAACCCTAACCCCCCAACCCCCTAACCCCCAACCCTAAACCCCCAACCCTAACCCCCTAACCCTAACGGATCTAACCCTAATCCTCTAACCCTAACGCCCAAACCCCCTAACCCCCTAACCCTAACGGATCTAAGCCTAACCCTAACCCTCTAACCCTAACCCCCCCAACCCCCTAACCCCCTAACCCTAACGGAACTAACCCTAACCCTCTAACCCTAACGCCCAAACCCCCTAACCCCCTAACCCTAACGGATCTAAGCCTAACCCTAACCCCCCAACCCCCTAACCCCCTAACCCTAACCCCCTAACCCTAACGGATCTAACCCTAACCCTCTAACCCTAACCCCCCAACCCCCTAACCCCCCAACCCTAACCCCCTAACCCTAACGGATCTAACCCTAACCCCCCAACCCTAATAGATCTAACCCTAACCCTAATCCTCTAACCCTAACCCCCCAACCCCTAACCCCCCAAGTACCTAACCCCAACCCCCAAACCCCCTAACCCTAACCCCCCAACGCCCTAACCCCCAACCCTAAACCCCCAACCCTAACCCCCGACCCCCCAACCATAACCCCCTAACCGTAACAGATCTAACCCTAACCCTGTCGTGGTTTAACCCGGCCGGCAGCTAAACACCACGCAGCCGTTCGCTCACCCTCCCCCCTCCCTCTCTGGGACGGGGGAGAGAAATGGAAAGTGAAGCCCGTGAGTTGAGATAAAGACAGTTTAATAAGACAGGAAAATAATAATAACAAAATAATAATAACAATAATAACAATAATAATACAATGGTGATAATAGGGAAATATGTACAAACAAGTGATGCACAATGCAATTGCTCACCACTCGCTGACCGATGCCCAGCCTAACCCCGAGCAGTCCGGCCCCCTTCCCCCGGCTAACCACCCCTATATATTGTTTAGCATGACGTCAGATGGTATGGAATACCCCTTTGGCTAGTTTGGGTCACCTGTCCGGGGTCTGTCCCCTCCCAGCTCTTACTGCACCCCCAGCCTGCCCGTTGGCAGGACAGAGCAAAAGGCTGAGATGTCCTTGGCTTAGTATAAGCACTGCTCTGCAACAATTAAAGCATCGGGGTGTTATCAGCACTCTTCTCATCCTAAGCCAAAACACAGCATTCCACCAGCTACTAGGAAGAAAATTAATTCTGTGCTAACTGAAACCAGGACATCTATCCACCCCTTATTCCATACCATTTATGTCATGCTCAGGTTACACTCTTTTCCATACATTCTAATTAGTCACCTATAGTAATCATGGTAGTGATAACATACAGTGTGATATACTAATTAACATGGTACAATTCAGTTTATGGGCTATTCTCACCCAGTATTAAATCTCCTTGAGGTACACACCGCACCTCTCCGTTCTTTTGCATCACCCACCAAGTGTATCCAGGTCCCTGAGCGAAAACAATTCCACGAATAGGTTTGCCTTTTCCTGAGGCAGGAGTAGCCCAGACTGTTTTACCCAGCATATTTTTTACATGCACTACAGGAACTTTATCCCCATCTACAGTACGTAATAGGTTTGATTGGGCAGGTCCAGCTCAGTTGGTAGATCCCCTAGTATTGACTAACCAGGTGGCCTTTGCCAAATGCGTATCCCAGTTTTTGAACGTCCCAGCGCCCATTGCTTTCAAGGTAGTCTTTAACAGGCCATTGTATCGTTCAACTTTCCCGGAGGCTGGTGCATGATAGGGGATGTGATACACCCATTCAATACCATGTTCTTCGGCCCAAGTGTCTATAAGGTTGTTTCGGAAGTGAGTCCCATTGTCTGATTCTATTCTTTCTGGGGTGCCATGTCGCCATAGGACTTGCTTTTCAAGGCCCAGGATGGTGTTCCGGGCGGTGGCATGAGGCACAGGATATGTTTCCAGCCATCCGGTGGTTGCTTCCACCATTGTAAGTACGTGGCGCTTGCCATTGCGAGTTTGAGGGAGTGTGATGTAATCAATCTGCCAGGCCTCTCCATATTTATATTTCAGCCATCGTCCTCCATACCAAAGAGGCTTTGACCGTTTGGCTTGCTTGATTGCAGCACGTTTCACAGTCATGAATAACCTGTGCTATAGCGTCCATGGTCAAGTCCACCCCTCGATCACGAGCCCATCTGTATGTTGCGTCTCTACCTTGATGGCCTGAGGTGTCATGGGCCCATCGGGCTATAAATAATTCACCTTTATGCTGCCAATCCAGGTCCACCTGAGCTACTTCAATCTTAGCAGCCTGATCCACCTACTGGTTGTTTTGATGTTCTTCAGTAGCCTGATTCTTGGGCACATGAGCATCTACGTGGCGTACTTTCACAGCCAGGTTCTCTACCCGAGCAGCAATATCTTGCCACAATGCAGCAGCCCAGATGGGTTTGCCCCTACGCTGCCAGTTGTTTTGCTTCCATTGCTGTAACCATCCCCACAGGGCATTTGCTACCATCCATGAATCGGTGTAGAGATAGAGAACTGGCCATTTTTCTCGTTCAGCAATGTCTAAAGCCAGCTGAATGGCTTTCACTTCTGCAAACTGACTCGATTCACCTTCTCCCTCAGCAGCTTCTGCAACTCGTCGCGTAGGACTCCATACAGCAGCCTTCCATCTCCGATGCTTCCCCACAATACGACAGGACCCATCAGTGAACAGGGCATATTTCTTTTCATTCTCTGG
The DNA here is from genome assembly GCF_047663525.1 of Anas platyrhynchos. Taxonomy (NCBI): domain Eukaryota; kingdom Metazoa; phylum Chordata; class Aves; order Anseriformes; family Anatidae; genus Anas; species Anas platyrhynchos. Next base: position 12,071,979 of record NC_092596.1, read on the forward strand.
CAACTGGTTGTACAGTGGGGCTTCTTCAGCACGACCCACCTCCTCCTCTGATGATATCCCAAAGTATTTGCCTTCTGGCCAGTCCATGATCACTTCCAATATTCCTGGGCGACTGGGGTTTCCTATTCGAGCCCGCTGAGTAATCAGTGCAACCCACTTGCTCCATGTAGCATCAGTTGCATGATGCGTAGAGGGGACCCTTCCCTTGAACATCCAGCCTAGTACCGGCAATCGGGGTGCTAGGAGGAGCTGCGCTTCAGTACCGACCACCTCCGAAGCAGATCGAACTCCTTCATATGCTGCCAATATCTCCTTTTCAGTTGGAGTATAGCGGGCCTCAGATCCTCTGTATCCCCGACTCCAAAACCCCAGGGGCCGACCTCGAGTTTCCCCAGGTTCTTTCTGCCAGAGGCTCCAGGTGGGGCCGTTCTCCCCGGCTGCAGTGTAGAGCACATTCTTTACATCTGGTCCTGTTCGAACTGGCCCAAGGGCTACTGCATGGACTATTTCCTGCTTGATTTGTTCAAAGGCTTGTCGTTGTTCAGGGCCCCATTCAAACTCATTCTTCTTACGGGTTACTTGGTAGAGTGGGTTTACAATCAGACTAATTTGGGATGTGCATTCTCCAAAACCCCACAACACCTAGGAAAGTCTGTGTTTCTTTTTTGTTAGTTGGTGGAGACATAGCTGTTATTTTGTTGATCACATCCATTGGGATTTGATGATGTCCATCTTGCCATTTTATTCCTAAAAACTGGATCTCTCGTGCAGGTCCTTTGACTTTATTTTGTTTTATGGCAAAACCGGCTTTCAGAAGGATTTGGACTATTTTCTTCCCTTTCTCGAAAACTTCCTCTGCTGTGTCACCCCACACAATAATGTCATCGATGTACTGCAGGTGTTCAGGAGCTTCCCCCTGCTCTAGCGCAGACTGGATCAGTCCATGGCAAATGGTAGGGCTGTGTTTCCACCCCTGGGGCAGCCTATTCCAAGTATATTGGACTCCCCTCCAAGTGAAGGCAAATTGTGGCCTGCACTCTGCTGCTAGAGGGATGGAGAAAAATGCATTAGCGATATCAATTGTGGCGTACCACTTGGCTGCCTTCGATTCAAGTTCATACTGAAGTTCCAGCATGTCCGGCACTGCAGCACTCAGTGGTGGCGTGACTTCGTTCAGGCCACGATAGTCCACTGTTAGTCTCCACTCGCCATTAGACTTTCTCACTGGCCATAGGGGACTATTGAAAGGTGAATGGGTCTTGCTGATCACTCCTTGGCTCTCCAATTGACGAATTAGCTTATGGATGGGGATCAGGGAGTCTCGGTTAGTGCGATATTGCCGCCGGTGCACAGTTGTGGTAGCGATTGGCACTTGCTGTTCTTCGACCCTCAGCAACCCCACAACAGAGGGGTCCTCTGAGAGACCAGGCAAGGTAGATAATTGTTTAATGTCCTCTGTCTCTAAGGCAGCTATACCAAAAGCCCACCGGAACCCTTTTGGGTCCTTGCAATATCCTCTTCTAAGATAGTCTATGCCAAGGATACATGGAGCATCCGGGCCAGTCACAATGAGGTGCTTTTCCCACTCATTCCCAGTCAGACTCACTTCAGCCTCCAATACAGTCAACTGCTGAGATCCTCCTGTCACTCCACAAATATAGATGGGCTCTGGTCCTTTATAGCTCGATGGCATTATAGTACATTGTACACCGGTGTCTACTAAAGCCTTATACTTCTGTGCACGTGATGTGCCAGGCCATCGAATCCACACAATCCAATAAACTCGATTATCCCTTTCCTCCCCCTGGCTGGAGGCAGGGCCCCCCTAATCCTGGTCAGAATCTTCTTCGTTTCTGTGTTTGAAGGACTGTCTGCTGGAAGTTGGAGCAGCAAACTTTTCGGAGAATTCCTTTTTCCTGATTGTTTTCTTTTGCAACTCACGTACCCGTGCCTCTAGGGTCGCGGTAGATTTTCCATCCCATTTTCTCGTGTCCTCTCCATGGTCTCGTAAGTAAAACCACAGGGTGGCACGGGGTGAGTATCCACCATATCGTCTTCCTTGTGTGGGTGAACGCCTACCCCTGACAGCTGAGACACTGCTTTGTACAGGTGCGGAGGAGAATAATCTCTCTTCAAGTTGGTGAACCTTTTCAGAAAGTTTCTCCCAGGTGTTCTCTTTTGGTCGGTGGACACTGTTTGGTTCAGGTGGGGAGGACAATAGATTCTCTTCAAGTTGGTGAACCTTTTCAGAAAGTTTCTCCACAGCTGAGACGCAGGCCTGTAAGGAAGAGGAGAGACTTTCTTCGTACTGCCGGAGTTGTTTAGCCGCTTCATCCACTGTGGGTTCCTCATCCTCTTTCCAGGCCATTATTGCCAATGAGCTGGCATATGATGATGGTGCACTCCGTACAAACTTCCGCCACATGGGTCGTGTACACTTGACTTCATCTGGATCTTTGGATGTTTGTCTGAGGTCTGGATCCTCATAAATCACTTCCCGTACGGCTAATTCCCTCAGGTACTGGATTCCCTTCTCCATAGTGGTCCACTTGCCTGGTAGACATAAAAGTTCTTCCTTGAAGGGATACCTTTCCCTCACAGTTGAGAGGAGATGCCTCCAGAGGCTGGTGGATTGTGCTCCATCTGCAATTGCTTTGTCAATGCCGGCGTCTCGAGCAAGGGATCCCAGCCGCTTGGCTTCCCTGCCGTCTAATTCCACACAATTGGCTCCAGAGTCCCAGCACCGGAGCAGCCAGGTGACAAGCTGCTCACCTATACAGCGACCAAAATCTTTTCGCACATCTCGTAGCTCGCGCTCGTTTAGGCTTCGGGTAGTTACTGTTGATTTTTTGACATCCTCATCTTCCTCCTCCTGAATCCTTGATGGCCCAGCGTCGTCGTCATCTTCGTCATCTCTATACCTAGTTTTGGCAGAAGCCTTACCTGGATTGGCAGAAGACTCTCTGCGTTCTAAACGACCTGAATCTCTATACCATTTTTTCACCTTCTCTACAGGGGCAGCTTGCACTGCTACTGCTCGTTTCTCTGACTTTGTTACAGGGTCTGCTACAGGGGTTGGAATACCCTCTGCAGGGGCAGCTTGCACTGCTACTGCTTGTTTCTCTAACTTTGTTACAGGGTCTGCCACAGAGGTTGGAATACCCTCTGCAGGGTCAACTTGCACTGCTACAGCTCGTTTCTCTGACACGGCCAAAGGAGCTGGAGCGGCTGCAGGAGCTGGAGCAGTTGCAGGAACTGGAGCTGTAGCGGCTACAGGAGCTGGAGCTGGAGCAGTTGCAGGAGCTGGGACTGGAGCAGCAGTAGGAGCTGGAGCTGGAGCGGCTGCAGGAGCTTGAGCGGCTGCAGGAGCTGGGACTGGAGCAGCTGCAGGAGCTGGGACTGGAGCGGCTGCAGGAGCTGGGACTGGAGCAGCTGCAGGAGCTGGAGCTGGAGCTGGAGCAGCTGCAGGAACCGGATCTGGAGTGGCTGCAGGAGCTGGGGCTGGAGCGGCTGCAGAATCCACCGTAGGGGTCACAGTGGCCGTTGGATCTGTCACAGGGCTTGGAGTGGCCGCAGGGTCTGTCACTAAGTTGATAGCAGTATCAATGGCAGCTCGATAGGCATGAGCCAGGCCCCAGCACGTTACAATGATTTGTGTTACTTTGGAACTGCCAGAATCATGACACCTTTTTTTCAAGCATTCTGCCAGTTTTTGAGGATTTTGCCATTGTTCAGGGGTGAATTTCCAACACACTGGGGGTGCCAACTGCTCTAGATGCCTGCCCATATCCGCCCATACTCCCTGCCACCCACAACTATCCTGCCTCCGGGCAGATCTCCAGATGAGCTCCCCAAGTAGTTGTTTAACTTTAAGCAGAATCTGAAGTGCATTCATGAGGCAGAACAACAAGACTATGGTATTCTGAGTATTCCAGAAATATTCAATATCTTGGAGAGCTATTTTGACAAGCTCAGGGGATAAGAGAGTGGTGAAGGAGGAAGGCAGAGTGATCCAGGAGGATACAGGGGGGGTGAAGGAGAAAGGGAGAGTAAGCAAGTAAGGAAAAATATCCTCCCCTTTCCCCTCCACAGATTGACTCCCTAATGAAAAAAAAACAATAGGTATAATTGCTAATAGTTTCCAAGATACAGTTTCCAAAGTACAGAGTCGACGATGTTACTGAATACAAATAACAAGTTAGAGTCATGACCACATATTTCATCGTCTCATAAGCCATTGCTACAACACACAGTACCATAATGATCTGAAACCAGGGCCCGGAGAGGATAAACAACACGACAGAGAGCAAATACGGAAAATAATGTACTATAATACTCAATTTGGAAAACAGGCGCAGCAGAGTTGAGATTAAAGCAATCAGCATTATGACAAGTGACTATTAAGCAGGTCTAATCCTTACACCAATTTTAGTTTAACACACTCTGGTCAGATCTGCCGTTATCTCAACCTTTCGGGCCCCACGTTGGGCGCCAAAAAGACTGTCGTGGTTTAACCCGGCCGGCAGCTAAACACCACGCAGCCGTTCGCTCACCCTCCCCCCTCCCTCTCTGGGACGGGGGAGAGAAATGGAAAGTGAAGCCCGTGAGTTGAGATAAAGACAGTTTAATAAGACAGGAAAATAATAATAACAAAATAATAATAACAATAATAACAATAATAATACAATGGTGATAATAGGGAAATATGTACAAACAAGTGATGCACAATGCAATTGCTCACCACTCGCTGACCGATGCCCAGCCTAACCCCGAACAGTCCGGCCCCCTTCCCCCGGCTAACCACCCCTATATATTGTTTAGCATGACGTCAGATGGTATGGAATACCCCTTTGGCTAGTTTGGGTCACCTGTCCGGGGTCTGTCCCCTCCCAGCTCTTACTGCACCCCCAGCCTGCCCGTTGGCAGGACAGAGCAAAAGGCTGAGATGTCCTTGGCTTAGTATAAGCACTGCTCTGCAACAATTAAAGCATCGGGGTGTTATCAGCACTCTTCTCATCCTAAGCCAAAACACAGCATTCCACCAGCTACTAGGAAGAAAATTAATTCTGTGCTAACTGAAACCAGGACATCTATCCACCCCTTATTCCATACCATTTATGTCATGCTCAGGTTACACTCTTTTCCATACATTCTAATTAGTCACCTATAGTAATCATGGTAGTGATAACATACAGTGTGATATACTAATTAACATGGTACAATTCAGTTTATGGGCTATTCTCACCCAGTATTAAATCTCCTTGAGGTACACACCGCACCTCTCCGTTCTTTTGCATCACCCACCAAGTGTATCCAGGTCCCTGAGCGAAAACAATTCCACGAATAGGTTTGCCTTTTCCTGAGGCAGGAGTAGCCCAGACTGTTTTACCCAGCATATTTTTTACATGCACTACAGGAACTTTATCCCCATCTACAGTACGTAATAGGTTTGATTGGGCAGGTCCAGCTCAGTTGGTAGATCCCCTAGTATTGACTAACCAGGTGGCCTTTGCCAAATGCGTATCCCAGTTTTTGAACGTCCCAGCGCCCATTGCTTTCAAGGTAGTCTTTAACAGGCCATTGTATCGTTCAACTTTCCCGGAGGCTGGTGCATGATAGGGGATGTGATACACCCATTCAATACCATGTTCTTCGGCCCAAGTGTCTATAAGGTTGTTTCGGAAGTGAGTCCCATTGTCTGATTCTATTCTTTCTGGGGTGCCATGTCGCCATAGGACTTGCTTTTCAAGGCCCAGGATGGTGTTCCGGGCGGTGGCCTGAGGCACAGGATATGTTTCCAGCCATCCGGTGGTTGCTTCCACCATTGTAAGTACGTGGCGCTTGCCATTGCGAGTTTGAGGGAGTGTGATGTAATCAATCTGCCAGGCCTCTCCATATTTATATTTCAGCCATCGTCCTCCATACCAAAGAGGCTTTGACCGTTTGGCTTGCTTGATTGCAGCACGTTTCACAGTCATGAATAACCTGTGCTATAGCGTCCATGGTCAAGTCCACCCCTCGATCACGAGCCCATCTGTATGTTGCGTCTCTACCTTGATGGCCTGAGGTGTCATGGGCCCATCGGGCTATAAATAATTCACCTTTATGCTGCCAATCCAGGTCCACCTGAGCTACTTCAATCTTAGCAGCCTGATCCACCTACTGGTTGTTTTGATGTTCTTCAGTAGCCTGATTCTTGGGCACATGAGCATCTACGTGGCGTACTTTCACAGCCAGGTTCTCTACCCGAGCAGCAATATCTTGCCACAATGCAGCAGCCCAGATGGGTTTGCCCCTACGCTGCCAGTTGTTTTGCTTCCATTGCTGTAACCATCCCCACAGGGCATTTGCTACCATCCATGAATCGGTGTAGAGATAGAGAACTGGCCATTTTTCTCGTTCAGCAATGTCTAAAGCCAGCTGAATGGCTTTCACTTCTGCAAACTGACTCGATTCACCTTCTCCCTCAGCAGCTTCTGCAACTCGTCGCGTAGGACTCCATACAGCAGCCTTCCATCTCCGATGCTTCCCCACAATACGACAGGACCCATCAGTGAACAGGGCATATTTCTTTTCATTCTCTGGCAACTGGTTGTACAGTGGGGCTTCTTCAGCACGACCCACCTCCTCCTCTGATGATATCCCAAAGTATTTGCCTTCTGGCCAGTCCATGATCACTTCCAATATTCCTGGGCGACTGGGGTTTCCTATTCGAGCCCGCTGAGTAATCAGTGCAACCCACTTGCTCCATGTAGCATCAGTTGCATGATGCGTAGAGGGGACCCTTCCCTTGAACATCCAGCCTAGTACCGGCAATCGGGGTGCTAGGAGGAGCTGCGCTTCAGTACCGACCACCTCCGAAGCAGATCGAACTCCTTCATATGCTGCCAATATCTCCTTTTCAGTTGGAGTATAGCGGGCCTCAGATCCTCTGTATCCCCGACTCCAAAACCCCAGGGGCCGACCTCGAGTTTCCCCAGGTTCTTTCTGCCAGAGGCTCCAGGTGGGGCCGTTCTCCCCGGCTGCAGTGTAGAGCACATTCTTTACATCTGGTCCTGTTCGAACTGGCCCAAGGGCTACTGCATGGACTATTTCCTGCTTGATTTGTTCAAAGGCTTGTCGTTGTTCAGGGCCCCATTCAAACTCATTCTTCTTACGGGTTACTTGGTAGAGTGGGTTTACAATCAGACTAATTTGGGATGTGCATTCTCCAAAACCCCACAACACCTAGGAAAGTCTGTGTTTCTTTTTTGTTAGTTGGTGGAGACATAGCTGTTATTTTGTTGATCACATCCATTGGGATTTGATGATGTCCATCTTGCCATTTTATTCCTAAAAACTGGATCTCTCGTGCAGGTCCTTTGACTTTATTTTGTTTTATGGCAAAACCGGCTTTCAGAAGGATTTGGACTATTTTCTTCCCTTTCTCGAAAACTTCCTCTGCTGTGTCACCCCACACAATAATGTCATCGATGTACTGCAGGTGTTCAGGAGCTTCCCCCTGCTCTAGCGCAGACTGGATCAGTCCATGGCAAATGGTAGGGCTGTGTTTCCACCCCTGGGGCAGCCTATTCCAAGTATATTGGACTCCCCTCCAAGTGAAGGCAAATTGTGGCCTGCACTCTGCTGCTAGAGGGATGGAGAAAAATGCATTAGCGATATCAATTGTGGCGTACCACTTGGCTGCCTTCGATTCAAGTTCATACTGAAGTTCCAGCATGTCCGGCACTGCAGCACTCAGTGGTGGCGTGACTTCGTTCAGGCCACGATAGTCCACTGTTAGTCTCCACTCGCCATTAGACTTTCTCACTGGCCATAGGGGACTATTGAAAGGTGAATGGGTCTTGCTGATCACTCCTTGGCTCTCCAATTGACGAATTAGCTTATGGATGGGGATCAGGGAGTCTCGGTTAGTGCGATATTGCCGCCGGTGCACAGTTGTGGTAGCGATTGGCACTTGCTGTTCTTCGACCCTCAGCAACCCCACAACAGAGGGGTCCTCTGAGAGACCAGGCAAGGTAGATAATTGTTTAATGTCCTCTGTCTCTAAGGCAGCTATACCAAAAGCCCACCGGAACCCTTTTGGGTCCTTGCAATATCCTCTTCTAAGATAGTCTATGCCAAGGATACATGGAGCATCCGGGCCAGTCACAATGAGGTGCTTTTCCCACTCATTCCCAGTCAGACTCACTTCAGCCTCCAATACAGTCAACTGCTGAGATCCTCCTGTCACTCCACAAATATAGATGGGCTCTGGTCCTTTATAGCTCGATGGCATTATAGTACATTGTACACCGGTGTCTACTAAAGCCTTATACTTCTGTGCACGTGATGTGCCAGGCCATCGAATCCACACAATCCAATAAACTCGATTATCCCTTTCCTCCCCCTGGCTGGAGGCAGGGCCCCCCTAATCCTGGTCAGAATCTTCTTCGTTTCTGTGTTTGAAGGACTGTCTGCTGGAAGTTGGAGCAGCAAACTTTTCGGAGAATTCCTTTTTCCTGATTGTTTTCTTTTGCAACTCACGTACCCGTGCCTCTAGGGTCGCGGTAGATTTTCCATCCCATTTTCTCGTGTCCTCTCCATGGTCTCGTAAGTAAAACCACAGGGTGGCACGGGGTGAGTATCCACCATATCGTCTTCCTTGTGTGGGTGAACGCCTACCCCTGACAGCTGAGACACTGCTTTGTACAGGTGCGGAGGAGAATAATCTCTCTTCAAGTTGGTGAACCTTTTCAGAAAGTTTCTCCCAGGTGTTCTCTTTTGGTCGGTGGACACTGTTTGGTTCAGGTGGGGAGGACAATAGATTCTCTTCAAGTTGGTGAACCTTTTCAGAAAGTTTCTCCACAGCTGAGACGCAGGCCTGTAAGGAAGAGGAGAGACTTTCTTCGTACTGCCGGAGTTGTTTAGCCGCTTCATCCACTGTGGGTTCCTCATCCTCTTTCCAGGCCATTATTGCCAATGAGCTGGCATATGATGATGGTGCACTCCGTACAAACTTCCGCCACATGGGTCGTGTACACTTGACTTCATCTGGATCTTTGGATGTTTGTCTGAGGTCTGGATCCTCATAAATCACTTCCCGTACGGCTAATTCCCTCAGGTACTGGATTCCCTTCTCCATAGTGGTCCACTTGCCTGGTAGACATAAAAGTTCTTCCTTGAAGGGATACCTTTCCCTCACAGTTGAGAGGAGATGCCTCCAGAGGCTGGTGGATTGTGCTCCATCTGCAATTGCTTTGTCAATGCCGGCGTCTCGAGCAAGGGATCCCAGCCGCTTGGCTTCCCTGCCGTCTAATTCCACACAATTGGCTCCAGAGTCCCAGCACCGGAGCAGCCAGGTGACAAGCTGCTCACCTATACAGCGACCAAAATCTTTTCGCACATCTCGTAGCTCGCGCTCGTTTAGGCTTCGGGTAGTTACTGTTGATTTTTTGACATCCTCATCTTCCTCCTCCTGAATCCTTGATGGCCCAGCGTCGTCGTCATCTTCGTCATCTCTATACCTAGTTTTGGCAGAAGCCTTACCTGGATTGGCAGAAGACTCTCTGCGTTCTAAACGACCTGAATCTCTATACCATTTTTTCACCTTCTCTACAGGGGCAGCTTGCACTGCTACTGCTCGTTTCTCTGACTTTGTTACAGGGTCTGCTACAGGGGTTGGAATACCCTCTGCAGGGGCAGCTTGCACTGCTACTGCTTGTTTCTCTAACTTTGTTACAGGGTCTGCCACAGAGGTTGGAATACCCCCTGCAGGGTCAACTTGCACTGCTACAGCTCGTTTCTCTGACACGGCCAAAGGAGCTGGAGCGGCTGCAGGAGCTGGAGCAGTTGCAGGAACTGGAGCTGTAGCGGCTACAGGAGCTGGAGCTGGAGCAGTTGCAGGAGCTGGGACTGGAGCAGCAGTAGGAGCTGGAGCTGGAGCGGCTGCAGGAGCTTGAGCGGCTGCAGGAGCTGGGACTGGAGCAGCTGCAGGAGCTGGGACTGGAGCGGCTGCAGGAGCTGGGACTGGAGCAGCTGCAGGAGCTGGAGCTGGAGCTGGAGCAGCTGCAGGAACCGGATCTGGAGTGGCTGCAGGAGCTGGGGCTGGAGCGGCTGCAGAATCCACCGTAGGGGTCACAGTGGCCGTTGGATCTGTCACAGGGCTTGGAGTGGCCGCAGGGTCTGTCACTAAGTTGATAGCAGTATCAATGGCAGCTCGATAGGCATGAGCCAGGCCCCAGCACGTTACAATGATTTGTGTTACTTTGGAACTGCCAGAATCATGACACCTTTTTTTCAAGCATTCTGCCAGTTTTTGAGGATTTTGCCATTGTTCAGGGGTGAATTTCCAACACACTGGGGGTGCCAACTGCTCTAGATGCCTGCCCATATCCGCCCATACTCCCTGCCACCCACAACTATCCTGCCTCCGGGCAGATCTCCAGATGAGCTCCCCAAGTAGTTGTTTAACTTTAAGCAGAATCTGAAGTGCATTCATGAGGCAGAACAACAAGACTATGGTATTCTGAGTATTCCAGAAATATTCAATATCTTGGAGAGCTATTTTGACAAGCTCAGGGGATAAGAGAGTGGTGAAGGAGGAAGGCAGAGTGATCCAGGAGGATACAGGGGGGGTGAAGGAGAAAGGGAGAGTAAGCAAGTAAGGAAAAATATCCTCCCCTTTCCCCTCCACAGATTGACTCCCTAATGAAAAAAAAACAATAGGTATAATTGCTAATAGTTTCCAAGATACAGTTTCCAAAGTACAGAGTCGACGATGTTACTGAATACAAATAACAAGTTAGAGTCATGACCACATATTTCATCGTCTCATAAGCCATTGCTACAACACACAGTACCATAATGATCTGAAACCAGGGCCCGGAGAGGATAAACAACACGACAGAGAGCAAATACGGAAAATAATGTACTATAATACTCAATTTGGAAAACAGGCGCAGCAGAGTTGAGATTAAAGCAATCAGCATTATGACAAGTGACTATTAAGCAGGTCTAATCCTTACACCAATTTTAGTTTAACACACTCTGGTCAGATCTGCCGTTATCTCAACCTTTCGGGCCCCACGTTGGGCGCCAAAAAGACTGTCGTGGTTTAACCCGGCCGGCAGCTAAACACCACGCAGCCGTTCGCTCACCCTCCCCCCTCCCTCTCTGGGACGGGGGAGAGAAATGGAAAGTGAAGCCCGTGAGTTGAGATAAAGACAGTTTAATAAGACAGGAAAATAATAATAACAAAATAATAATAACAATAATAACAATAATAATACAATGGTGATAATAGGGAAATATGTACAAACAAGTGATGCACAATGCAATTGCTCACCACTCGCTGACCGATGCCCAGCCTAACCCCGAGCAGTCCGGCCCCCTTCCCCCGGCTAACCACCCCTATATATTGTTTAGCATGACGTCAGATGGTATGGAATACCCCTTTGGCTAGTTTGGGTCACCTGTCCGGGGTCTGTCCCCTCCCAGCTCTTACTGCACCCCCAGCCTGCCCGTTGGCAGGACAGAGCAAAAGGCTGAGATGTCCTTGGCTTAGTATAAGCACTGCTCTGCAACAATTAAAGCATCGGGGTGTTATCAGCACTCTTCTCATCCTAAGCCAAAACACAGCATTCCACCAGCTACTAGGAAGAAAATTAATTCTGTGCTAACTGAAACCAGGACATCTATCCACCCCTTATTCCATACCATTTATGTCATGCTCAGGTTACACTCTTTTCCATACATTCTAATTAGTCACCTATAGTAATCATGGTAGTGATAACATACAGTGTGATATACTAATTAACATGGTACAATTCAGTTTATGGGCTATTCTCACCCAGTATTAAATCTCCTTGAGGTACACACCGCACCTCTCCGTTCTTTTGCATCACCCACCAAGTGTATCCAGGTCCCTGAGCGAAAACAATTCCACGAATAGGTTTGCCTTTTCCTGAGGCAGGAGTAGCCCAGACTGTTTTACCCAGCATATTTTTTACATGCACTACAGGAACTTTATCCCCATCTACAGTACGTAATAGGTTTGATTGGGCAGGTCCAGCTCAGTTGGTAGATCCCCTAGTATTGACTAACCAGGTGGCCTTTGCCAAATGCGTATCCCAGTTTTTGAACGTCCCAGCGCCCATTGCTTTCAAGGTAGTCTTTAACAGGCCATTGTATCGTTCAACTTTCCCGGAGGCTGGTGCATGATAGGGGATGTGATACACCCATTCAATACCATGTTCTTCGGCCCAAGTGTCTATAAGGTTGTTTCGGAAGTGAGTCCCATTGTCTGATTCTATTCTTTCTGGGGTGCCATGTCGCCATAGGACTTGCTTTTCAAGGCCCAGGATGGTGTTCCGGGCGGTGGCATGAGGCACAGGATATGTTTCCAGCCATCCGGTGGTTGCTTCCACCATTGTAAGTACGTGGCGCTTGCCATTGCGAGTTTGAGGGAGTGTGATGTAATCAATCTGCCAGGCCTCTCCATATTTATATTTCAGCCATCGTCCTCCATACCAAAGAGGCTTTGACCGTTTGGCTTGCTTGATTGCAGCACGTTTCACAGTCATGAATAACCTGTGCTATAGCGTCCATGGTCAAGTCCACCCCTCGATCACGAGCCCATCTGTATGTTGCGTCTCTACCTTGATGGCCTGAGGTGTCATGGGCCCATCGGGCTATAAATAATTCACCTTTATGCTGCCAATCCAGGTCCACCTGAGCTACTTCAATCTTAGCAGCCTGATCCACCTACTGGTTGTTTTGATGTTCTTCAGTAGCCTGATTCTTGGGCACATGAGCATCTACGTGGCGTACTTTCACAGCCAGGTTCTCTACCCGAGCAGCAATATCTTGCCACAATGCAGCAGCCCAGATGGGTTTGCCCCTACGCTGCCAGTTGTTTTGCTTCCATTGCTGTAACCATCCCCACAGGGCATTTGCTACCATCCATGAATCGGTGTAGAGATAGAGAACTGGCCATTTTTCTCGTTCAGCAATGTCTAAAGCCAGCTGAATGGCTTTCACTTCTGCAAACTGACTCGATTCACCTTCTCCCTCAGCAGCTTCTGCAACTCGTCGCGTAGGACTCCATACAGCAGCCTTCCATCTCCGATGCTTCCCCACAATACGACAGGACCCATCAGTGAACAGGGCATATTTCTTTTCATTCTCTGGCAACTGGTTGTACAGTGGGGCTTCTTCAGCACGACCCACCTCCTCCTCTGATGATATCCCAAAGTATTTGCCTTCTGGCCAGTCCATGATCACTTCCAATATTCCTGGGCGACTGGGGTTTCCTATTCGAGCCCGCTGAGTAATCAGTGCAACCCACTTGCTCCATGTAGCATCAGTTGCATGATGCGTAGAGGGGACCCTTCCCTTGAACATCCAGCCTAGTACCGGCAATCGGGGTGCTAGGAGGAGCTGCGCTTCAGTACCGACCACCTCCGAAGCAGATCGAACTCCTTCATATGCTGCCAATATCTCCTTTTCAGTTGGAGTATAGCGGGCCTCAGATCCTCTGTATCCCCGACTCCAAAACCCCAGGGGCCGACCTCGAGTTTCCCCAGGTTCTTTCTGCCAGAGGCTCCAGGTGGGGCCGTTCTCCCCGGCTGCAGTGTAGAGCACATTCTTTACATCTGGTCCTGTTCGAACTGGCCCAAGGGCTACTGCATGGACTATTTCCTGCTTGATTTGTTCAAAGGCTTGTCGTTGTTCAGGGCCCCATTCAAACTCATTCTTCTTACGGGTTACTTGGTAGAGTGGGTTTACAATCAGACTAATTTGGGATGTGCATTCTCCAAAACCCCACAACACCTAGGAAAGTCTGTGTTTCTTTTTTGTTAGTTGGTGGAGACATAGCTGTTATTTTGTTGATCACATCCATTGGGATTTGATGATGTCCATCTTGCCATTTTATTCCTAAAAACTGGATCTCTCGTGCAGGTCCTTTGACTTTATTTTGTTTTATGGCAAAACCGGCTTTCAGAAGGATTTGGACTATTTTCTTCCCTTTCTCGAAAACTTCCTCTGCTGTGTCACCCCACACAATAATGTCATCGATGTACTGCAGGTGTTCAGGAGCTTCCCCCTGCTCTAGCGCAGACTGGATCAGTCCATGGCAAATGGTAGGGCTGTGTTTCCACCCCTGGGGCAGCCTATTCCAAGTATATTGGACTCCCCTCCAAGTGAAGGCAAATTGTGGCCTGCACTCTGCTGCTAGAGGGATGGAGAAAAATGCATTAGCGATATCAATTGTGGCGTACCACTTGGCTGCCTTCGATTCAAGTTCATACTGAAGTTCCAGCATGTCCGGCACTGCAGCACTCAGTGGTGGCGTGACTTCGTTCAGGCCACGATAGTCCACTGTTAGTCTCCACTCGCCATTAGACTTTCTCACTGGCCATAGGGGACTATTGAAAGGTGAATGGGTCTTGCTGATCACTCCTTGGCTCTCCAATTGACGAATTAGCTTATGGATGGGGATCAGGGAGTCTCGGTTAGTGCGATATTGCCGCCGGTGCACAGTTGTGGTAGCGATTGGCACTTGCTGTTCTTCGACCCTCAGCAACCCCACAACAGAGGGGTCCTCTGAGAGACCAGGCAAGGTAGATAATTGTTTAATGTCCTCTGTCTCTAAGGCAGCTATACCAGAAGCCCACCGGAACCCTTTTGGGTCCTTGCAATATCCTCTTCTAAGATAGTCTATGCCAAGGATACATGGAGCATCCGGGCCAGTCACAATGAGGTGCTTTTCCCACTCATTCCCAGTCAGACTCACTTCAGCCTCCAATACAGTCAACTGCTGAGATCCTCCTGTCACTCCACAAATATAGATGGGCTCTGGTCCTTTATAGCTCGATGGCATTATAGTACATTGTACACCGGTGTCTACTAAAGCCTTATACTTCTGTGCACGTGATGTGCCAGGCCATCGAATCCACACAATCCAATAAACTCGATTATCCCTTTCCTCCCCCTGGCTGGAGGCAGGGCCCCCCTAATCCTGGTCAGAATCTTCTTCGTTTCTGTGTTTGAAGGACTGTCTGCTGGAAGTTGGAGCAGCAAACTTTTCGGAGAATTCCTTTTTCCTGATTGTTTTCTTTTGCAACTCACGTACCCGTGCCTCTAGGGTCGCGGTAGATTTTCCATCCCATTTTCTCGTGTCCTCTCCATGGTCTCGTAAGTAAAACCACAGGGTGGCACGGGGTGAGTATCCACCATATCGTCTTCCTTGTGTGGGTGAACGCCTACCCCTGACAGCTGAGACACTGCTTTGTACAGGTGCGGAGGAGAATAATCTCTCTTCAAGTTGGTGAACCTTTTCAGAAAGTTTCTCCCAGGTGTTCTCTTTTGGTCGGTGGACACTGTTTGGTTCAGGTGGGGAGGACAATAGATTCTCTTCAAGTTGGTGAACCTTTTCAGAAAGTTTCTCCACAGCTGAGACGCAGGCCTGTAAGGAAGAGGAGAGACTTTCTTCGTACTGCCGGAGTTGTTTAGCCGCTTCATCCACTGTGGGTTCCTCATCCTCTTTCCAGGCCATTATTGCCAATGAGCTGGCATATGATGATGGTGCACTCCGTACAAACTTCCGCCACATGGGTCGTGTACACTTGACTTCATCTGGATCTTTGGATGTTTGTCTGAGGTCTGGATCCTCATAAATCACTTCCCGTACGGCTAATTCCCTCAGGTACTGGATTCCCTTCTCCATAGTGGTCCACTTGCCTGGTAGACATAAAAGTTCTTCCTTGAAGGGATACCTTTCCCTCACAGTTGAGAGGAGATGCCTCCAGAGGCTGGTGGATTGTGCTCCATCTGCAATTGCTTTGTCAATGCCGGCGTCTCGAGCAAGGGATCCCAGCCGCTTGGCTTCCCTGCCGTCTAATTCCACACAATTGGCTCCAGAGTCCCAGCACCGGAGCAGCCAGGTGACAAGCTGCTCACCTATACAGCGACCAAAATCTTTTCGCACATCTCGTAGCTCGCGCTCGTTTAGGCTTCGGGTAGTTACTGTTGATTTTTTGACATCCTCATCTTCCTCCTCCTGAATCCTTGATGGCCCAGCGTCGTCGTCATCTTCGTCATCTCTATACCTAGTTTTGGCAGAAGCCTTACCTGGATTGGCAGAAGACTCTCTGCGTTCTAAACGACCTGAATCTCTATACCATTTTTTCACCTTCTCTACAGGGGCAGCTTGCACTGCTACTGCTCGTTTCTCTGACTTTGTTACAGGGTCTGCTACAGGGGTTGGAATACCCTCTGCAGGGGCAGCTTGCACTGCTACTGCTTGTTTCTCTAACTTTGTTACAGGGTCTGCCACAGAGGTTGGAATACCCTCTGCAGGGTCAACTTGCACTGCTACAGCTCGTTTCTCTGACACGGCCAAAGGAGCTGGAGCGGCTGCAGGAGCTGGAGCAGTTGCAGGAACTGGAGCTGTAGCGGCTACAGGAGCTGGAGCTGGAGCAGTTGCAGGAGCTGGGACTGGAGCAGCAGTAGGAGCTGGAGCTGGAGCGGCTGCAGGAGCTTGAGCGGCTGCAGGAGCTGGGACTGGAGCAGCTGCAGGAGCTGGGACTGGAGCGGCTGCAGGAGCTGGGACTGGAGCAGCTGCAGGAGCTGGAGCTGGAGCTGGAGCAGCTGCAGGAACCGGATCTGGAGTGGCTGCAGGAGCTGGGGCTGGAGCGGCTGCAGAATCCACCGTAGGGGTCACAGTGGCCGTTGGATCTGTCACAGGGCTTGGAGTGGCCGCAGGGTCTGTCACTAAGTTGATAGCAGTATCAATGGCAGCTCGATAGGCATGAGCCAGGCCCCAGCACGTTACAATGATTTGTGTTACTTTGGAACTGCCAGAATCATGACACCTTTTTTTCAAGCATTCTGCCAGTTTTTGAGGATTTTGCCATTGTTCAGGGGTGAATTTCCAACACACTGGGGGTGCCAACTGCTCTAGATGCCTGCCCATATCCGCCCATACTCCCTGCCACCCACAACTATCCTGCCTCCGGGCAGATCTCCAGATGAGCTCCCCAAGTAGTTGTTTAACTTTAAGCAGAATCTGAAGTGCATTCATGAGGCAGAACAACAAGACTATGGTATTCTGAGTATTCCAGAAATATTCAATATCTTGGAGAGCTATTTTGACAAGCTCAGGGGATAAGAGAGTGGTGAAGGAGGAAGGCAGAGTGATCCAGGAGGATACAGGGGGGGTGAAGGAGAAAGGGAGAGTAAGCAAGTAAGGAAAAATATCCTCCCCTTTCCCCTCCACAGATTGACTCCCTAATGAAAAAAAAACAATAGGTATAATTGCTAATAGTTCCCAAGATACAGTTTCCAAAGTACAGAGTCGACGATGTTACTGAATACAAATAACAAGTTAGAGTCATGACCACATATTTCATCGTCTCATAAGCCATTGCTACAACACACAGTACCATAATGATCTGAAACCAGGGCCCGGAGAGGATAAACAACACGACAGAGAGCAAATACGGAAAATAATGTACTATAATACTCAATTTGGAAAACAGGCGCAGCAGAGTTGAGATTAAAGCAATCAGCATTATGACAAGTGACTATTAAGCAGGTCTAATCCTTACACCAATTTTAGTTTAACACACTCTGGTCAGATCTGCCGTTATCTCAACCTTTCGGGCCCCACGTTGGGCGCCAAAAAGACTGTCGTGGTTTAACCCGGCCGGCAGCTAAACACCACGCAGCCGTTCGCTCACCCTCCCCCCTCCCTCTCTGGGACGGGGGAGAGAAATGGAAAGTGAAGCCCGTGAGTTGAGATAAAGACAGTTTAATAAGACAGGAAAATAATAATAACAAAATAATAATAACAATAATAACAATAATAATACAATGGTGATAATAGGGAAATATGTACAAACAAGTGATGCACAATGCAATTGCTCACCACTCGCTGACCGATGCCCAGCCTAACCCCGAGCAGTCCGGCCCCCTTCCCCCAGCTAACCACCCCTATATATTGTTTAGCATGACGTCAGATGGTATGGAATACCCCTTTGGCTAGTTTGGGTCACCTGTCCGGGGTCTGTCCCCTCCCAGCTCTTACTGCACCCCCAGCCTGCCCGTTGGCAGGACAGAGCAAAAGGCTGAGATGTCCTTGGCTTAGTATAAGCACTGCTCTGCAACAATTAAAGCATCGGGGTGTTATCAGCACTCTTCTCATCCTAAGCCAAAACACAGCATTCCACCAGCTACTAGGAAGAAAATTAATTCTGTGCTAACTGAAACCAGGACAACCCTAACCCTCTAACCCTAACCCCCTAACCCTCTAACCCCCCAACTCTAACCCCCGACCCCCCAACCCTAAGCCCCTAACCCTAACGGATCTAACCCTAACCCCCCAACCCTAATAGATCTAACCCTAACCCTAATCCTCTAACCCTAACCCCCCAACCCCTAACCCCCCAAGTACCCAACCCCAACCCCCAAACCCCCTAACCCTAACCCCCCAACCCGCTAACCCCCAACCCTAAACCCCCAACCCTAACCCCCAACCCCCCAACCCTAACAGATCTAACCCTAACACTCTAACCTTAACCCCCCAACCCCTAACCCCCCAAGTACCCAGCCCCAACCCCCAAACCCCCTAACCCCCCAACCCCCTAACCCCCAACCCTAAACCCCCAACCCTAACCCCCGAACCCCAACCCTAACCCCCTAACCCTAACGGATCTAACCCTAACCCTAACCCTAACCCTATGGCCCCCCCCCGGTGCGCCCCGCAAATGCGTCCCCCCGGCAACCGCAACCCACAAACTTGGTTCCCCCCTCATTTTGGTTCCCCCGGTGCGCCCCAAAAATGTGTCCCCCCGGAAACAAAACCCCGCACACTTGGTTCCCCCCTCATTTTGGTTCCCCCCCCCGGTGCGCGCCACAAATGTGTCCCCCCGGAAACAAAACCCCGCACACTTGGTTCCCCCCTCATTTTGGTTCCCCCCCCCCGGTGCGCCCCACAAATGTGTCCCCCCGGCAACCGCACCCCGCACACTTGGTTCCCCACTCATTTTGGTTCCCCCCCCCTGTGCGCGCCACAAATGTGTCCCCCTGGAAACAAAACCCTGCACACTTGGTTCCCCCCTCATTTTGGTTCCCCCACGGTGCGCCCCAAAAATGTGTCCCCCCGGAAACAAAACCCCGCACACTTGGTTCCCCCATCATTTTGGTTCCCCCCCCCGGTGCGCCCCACAAATGTGTCCCCCCGGAAACAAAACCCCGCACACTTGGTTCCCCCATCATTTTGGTTCCCCCCCCCGGTGCGCCCCACAAATGTGTCCCCCCGGAAACAAAACCCCGCACACTTGGTTCCCCCCTCATTTTGGTTCCCCCCCCCCCGGAGCGCCCCACAAATGTGTCCCCCCGGAAACAAAACCCCGCACACTTGGTTCCCCCCTCATTTTGGTTCCCCCCCCCGGTGCGCCCCACAAATGTGTCCCCCCGGAAACAAAACCCAGCACACTTGGTTTCCCCCACATTTTGGTTCCCTCGCCCCGGTGCGTCCCACAAATGTGTCCCCCCGGAAACAAAACCCCGCACACTTGGTTCCCCCATCATTTTGGTTCCCCCCCCCCCCGGTGCGCCCCACAAATGTGTCCCCCCGGAAACAAAACCCCGCACACTTGGTTCCTCCCTCATTTTGGTTCCCACCCCGGTGCGCCCCACAAATGTGTCCCCCCGGAAACAAAACCCCGCACACTTGGTTCCCCCATCATTTTGGTTCCCCCCCCCGGTGCGCCCCACAAATGTGTCCCCCCGGAAACAAAACCCCGCACACTTGGTTCCCCCCTCATTTTGGTTCCCACCCCGGTGCGCCCCACAAATGTGTCCCCCCGGAAACAAAACCCCGCACACTTGGTTCCCCCCTCATTTTGGTTCCCCCCCCCCCGGTGCGCCCCCCAAATGTGTCCCCCCGGAAACAAAACCCCGCACACTTGGTTCCCCCCTCATTTTGGTTCCCCCCCCTTCCGCCCCCCCGTTGGGGTCCCGCCTAGCCCCATGGACCGCCCCCCCGGTGCGCCCCGCAAATGCGTCCCCCCGGCAACCGCACCCCGCAAACTTGGTTCCCCCCTCATTTTGGTTCCCCCCCACCCTTGGGGTCCCCCCAAGCCCCATGGACCCCCCCCCCTGGTGCCCCCCCCCCAATTTGTCTCTCCCCCCGTCCTACCCGTGCCCGCAGCAGCCGCTCGCACTCTGCCAGCGCCTTCCGCACCGGATGCTGCATCTCGGCCAGGTGGAGGCAAGCGCTGGAGGGGGGGGAATAAATTGGGGGGTTCAATTTGGGGGGGGTCTGGGGGCATTTTGGGGGCTGGGGGCGCATTTAGGGGGCGGAGGGGACTGGTTCTCACCTGTAGGACTCGGCGTCGAGCCTCCCCGGGGGCAGCTGCAGGGCCAGGATGCCTGGGGGGGTGCGGGGGGGGGCATGTCAGCACCCTCCAGACCAAAACCCCAAAACCGCTGCCGTTGACCCCAAAACCGCCGCCGTTGACCCCAAGGTGGCCGCTGGTGACGCCGGTAGGGCCACCGGGCGCCCCGCGGGCCACAAGTACCCAACCCCAACCCCCAAACCCCCTAACCCTAACCCCCCAACCCCCTAACCCCCGACCCCCCAACCGATCTAACCCTAACCCTCTAACACTAACCCCCAACCCTAACCCCCGACCCCCCAACCCTAACCCCCTAACCCTAACGGATCTAACCCTAACCCCCCAACCCTTACAGATCTAACCCTAACCCTAATCCTCTAACCCTAACCCCCCATCTTAACCCCCCAAGTACCCAACCCCAACCCCCAAGCCCCCTAACCCTAAACCCCAACCCCCTAACCCCCAACCCTAAACCCCCAACCCTAAACCCCTAACCCTAACGGATCTAACCCTAATCCTCTAACCCTAACGCCCAAACCCCCTAACCCCCTAACCCTAACGGATCTAAGCCTAACCCTAACCCCCCAACGCCCTAACCCCCTAACCCTAACCCCCTAACCCTAACGGATCTAACCCTAACCCTCTAACCCTAACCCCCCAACCCCCTAACCCCCCAACCCTAACCCCCTAACCCTAACGGATCTAACCCTAACCCCCCAACCCTAATAGATCTAACCCTAACCCTAATCCTCTAACCCTAACCCCCCAACCCCTAACCCCCCAAGTACCTAACCCCAACCCCCAAACCCCCTAACCCTAACCCCCAACGCCCTAACCCCCAACCCTAAACCCCCAACCCTAACCCCCGACCCCCCAACCATAACCCCCTAACCGTAACAGATCTAACCCTAACCCTGTCGTGGTTTAACCCGGCCGGCAGCTAAACACCACGCAGCCGTTCGCTCACCCTCCCCCCTCCCTCTCTGGGACGGGGGAGAGAAATGGAAAGTGAAGCCCGTGAGTTGAGATAAAGACAGTTTAATAAGACAGGAAAATAATAATAACAAAATAATAATAACAATAATAACAATAATAATACAATGGTGATAATAGGGAAATATGTACAAACAAGTGATGCACAATGCAATTGCTCACCACTCGCTGACCGATGCCCAGCCTAACCCCGAGCAGTCCGGCCCCCTTCCCCTGGCTAACCACCCCTATATATTGTTTAGCATGACGTCAGATGGTATGGAATACCCCTTTGGCTAGTTTGGGTCACCTGTCCGGGGTCTGTCCCCTCCCAGCTCTTACTGCACCCCCAGCCTGCCCGTTGGCAGGACAGAGCAAAAGGCTGAGATGTCCTTGGCTTAGTATAAGCACTGCTCTGCAACAATTAAAGCATCGGGGTGTTATCAGCACTCTTCTCATCCTAAGCCAAAACACAGCATTCCACCAGCTACTAGGAAGAAAATTAATTCTGTGCTAACTGAAACCAGGACATCTATCCACCCCTTATTCCATACCATTTATGTCATGCTCAGGTTACACTCTTTTCCATACATTCTAATTAGTCACCTATAGTAATCATGGTAGTGATAACATACAGTGTGATATACTAATTAACATGGTACAATTCAGTTTATGGGCTATTCTCACCCAGTATTAAATCTCCTTGAGGTACACACCGCACCTCTCCGTTCTTTTGCATCACCCACCAAGTGTATCCAGGTCCCTGAGCGAAAACAATTCCACGAATAGGTTTGCCTTTTCCTGAGGCAGGAGTAGCCCAGACTGTTTTACCCAGCATATTTTTTACATGCACTACAGGAACTTTATCCCCATCTACAGTACGTAATAGGTTTGATTGGGCAGGTCCAGCTCAGTTGGTAGATCCCCTAGTATTGACTAACCAGGTGGCCTTTGCCAAATGCGTATCCCAGTTTTTGAACGTCCCAGCGCCCATTGCTTTCAAGGTAGTCTTTAACAGGCCATTGTATCGTTCAACTTTCCCGGAGGCTGGTGCATGATAGGGGATGTGATACACCCATTCAATACCATGTTCTTCGGCCCAAGTGTCTATAAGGTTGTTTCGGAAGTGAGTCCCATTGTCTGATTCTATTCTTTCTGGGGTGCCATGTCGCCATAGGACTTGCTTTTCAAGGCCCAGGATGGTGTTCCGGGCGGTGGCATGAGGCACAGGATATGTTTCCAGCCATCCGGTGGTTGCTTCCACCATTGTAAGTACGTGGCGCTTGCCATTGCGAGTTTGAGGGAGTGTGATGTAATCAATCTGCCAGGCCTCTCCATATTTATATTTCAGCCATCGTCCTCCATACCAAAGAGGCTTTGACCGTTTGGCTTGCTTGATTGCAGCACGTTTCACAGTCATGAATAACCTGTGCTATAGCGTCCATGGTCAAGTCCACCCCTCGATCACGAGCCCATCTGTATGTTGCGTCTCTACCTTGATGGCCTGAGGTGTCATGGGCCCATCGGGCTATAAATAATTCACCTTTATGCTGCCAATCCAGGTCCACCTGAGCTACTTCAATCTTAGCAGCCTGATCCACCTACTGGTTGTTTTGATGTTCTTCAGTAGCCTGATTCTTGGGCACATGAGCATCTACGTGGCGTACTTTCACAGCCAGGTTCTCTACCCGAGCAGCAATATCTTGCCACAATGCAGCAGCCCAGATGGGTTTGCCCCTACGCTGCCAGTTGTTTTGCTTCCATTGCTGTAACCATCCCCACAGGGCATTTGCTACCATCCATGAATCGGTGTAGAGATAGAGAACTGGCCATTTTTCTCGTTCAGCAATGTCTAAAGCCAGCTGAATGGCTTTCACTTCTGCAAACTGACTCGATTCACCTTCTCCCTCAGCAGCTTCTGCAACTCGTCGCGTAGGACTCCATACAGCAGCCTTCCATCTCCGATGCTTCCCCACAATACGACAGGACCCATCAGTGAACAGGGCATATTTCTTTTCATTCTCTGGCAACTGGTTGTACAGTGGGGCTTCTTCAGCACGACCCACCTCCTCCTCTGATGATATCCCAAAGTATTTGCCTTCTGGCCAGTCCATGATCACTTCCAATATTCCTGGGCGACTGGGGTTTCCTATTCGAGCCCGCTGAGTAATCAGTGCAACCCACTTGCTCCATGTAGCATCAGTTGCATGATGCGTAGAGGGGACCCTTCCCTTGAACATCCAGCCTAGTACCGGCAATCGGGGTGCTAGGAGGAGCTGCGCTTCAGTACCGACCACCTCCGAAGCAGATCGAACTCCTTCATATGCTGCCAATATCTCCTTTTCAGTTGGAGTATAGCGGGCCTCAGATCCTCTGTATCCCCGACTCCAAAACCCCAGGGGCCGACCTCGAGTTTCCCCAGGTTCTTTCTGCCAGAGGCTCCAGGTGGGGCCGTTCTCCCCGGCTGCAGTGTAGAGCACATTCTTTACATCTGGTCCTGTTCGAACTGGCCCAAGGGCTACTGCATGGACTATTTCCTGCTTGATTTGTTCAAAGGCTTGTCGTTGTTCAGGGCCCCATTCAAACTCATTCTTCTTACGGGTTACTTGGTAGAGTGGGTTTACAATCAGACTAATTTGGGATGTGCATTCTCCAAAACCCCACAACACCTAGGAAAGTCTGTGTTTCTTTTTTGTTAGTTGGTGGAGACATAGCTGTTATTTTGTTGATCACATCCATTGGGATTTGATGATGTCCATCTTGCCATTTTATTCCTAAAAACTGGATCTCTCGTGCAGGTCCTTTGACTTTATTTTGTTTTATGGCAAAACCGGCTTTCAGAAGGATTTGGACTATTTTCTTCCCTTTCTCGAAAACTTCCTCTGCTGTGTCACCCCACACAATAATGTCATCGATGTACTGCAGGTGTTCAGGAGCTTCCCCCTGCTCTAGCGCAGACTGGATCAGTCCATGGCAAATGGTAGGGCTGTGTTTCCACCCCTGGGGCAGCCTATTCCAAGTATATTGGACTCCCCTCCAAGTGAAGGCAAATTGTGGCCTGCACTCTGCTGCTAGAGGGATGGAGAAAAATGCATTAGCGATATCAATTGTGGCGTACCACTTGGCTGCCTTCGATTCAAGTTCATACTGAAGTTCCAGCATGTCCGGCACTGCAGCACTCAGTGGTGGCGTGACTTCGTTCAGGCCACGATAGTCCACTGTTAGTCTCCACTCGCCATTAGACTTTCTCACTGGCCATAGGGGACTATTGAAAGGTGAATGGGTCTTGCTGATCACTCCTTGGCTCTCCAATTGACGAATTAGCTTATGGATGGGGATCAGGGAGTCTCGGTTAGTGCGATATTGCCGCCGGTGCACAGTTGTGGTAGCGATTGGCACTTGCTGTTCTTCGACCCTCAGCAACCCCACAACAGAGGGGTCCTCTGAGAGACCAGGCAAGGTAGATAATTGTTTAATGTCCTCTGTCTCTAAGGCAGCTATACCAAAAGCCCACCGGAACCCTTTTGGGTCCTTGCAATATCCTCTTCTAAGATAGTCTATGCCAAGGATACATGGAGCATCCGGGCCAGTCACAATGAGGTGCTTTTCCCACTCATTCCCAGTCAGACTCACTTCAGCCTCCAATACAGTCAACTGCTGAGATCCTCCTGTCACTCCACAAATATAGATGGGCTCTGGTCCTTTATAGCTCGATGGCATTATAGTACATTGTACACCGGTGTCTACTAAAGCCTTATACTTCTGTGCACGTGATGTGCCAGGCCATCGAATCCACACAATCCAATAAACTCGATTATCCCTTTCCTCCCCCTGGCTGGAGGCAGGGCCCCCCTAATCCTGGTCAGAATCTTCTTCGTTTCTGTGTTTGAAGGACTGTCTGCTGGAAGTTGGAGCAGCAAACTTTTCGGAGAATTCCTTTTTCCTGATTGTTTTCTTTTGCAACTCACGTACCCGTGCCTCTAGGGTCGCGGTAGATTTTCCATCCCATTTTCTCGTGTCCTCTCCATGGTCTCGTAAGTAAAACCACAGGGTGGCACGGGGTGAGTATCCACCATATCGTCTTCCTTGTGTGGGTGAACGCCTACCCCTGACAGCTGAGACACTGCTTTGTACAGGTGCGGAGGAGAATAATCTCTCTTCAAGTTGGTGAACCTTTTCAGAAAGTTTCTCCCAGGTGTTCTCTTTTGGTCGGTGGACACTGTTTGGTTCAGGTGGGGAGGACAATAGATTCTCTTCAAGTTGGTGAACCTTTTCAGAAAGTTTCTCCACAGCTGAGACGCAGGCCTGTAAGGAAGAGGAGAGACTTTCTTCGTACTGCCGGAGTTGTTTAGCCGCTTCATCCACTGTGGGTTCCTCATCCTCTTTCCAGGCCATTATTGCCAATGAGCTGGCATATGATGATGGTGCACTCCGTACAAACTTCCGCCACATGGGTCGTGTACACTTGACTTCATCTGGATCTTTGGATGTTTGTCTGAGGTCTGGATCCTCATAAATCACTTCCCGTACGGCTAATTCCCTCAGGTACTGGATTCCCTTCTCCATAGTGGTCCACTTGCCTGGTAGACATAAAAGTTCTTCCTTGAAGGGATACCTTTCCCTCACAGTTGAGAGGAGATGCCTCCAGAGGCTGGTGGATTGTGCTCCATCTGCAATTGCTTTGTCAATGCCGGCGTCTCGAGCAAGGGATCCCAGCCGCTTGGCTTCCCTGCCGTCTAATTCCACACAATTGGCTCCAGAGTCCCAGCACCGGAGCAGCCAGGTGACAAGCTGCTCACCTATACAGCGACCAAAATCTTTTCGCACATCTCGTAGCTCGCGCTCGTTTAGGCTTCGGGTAGTTACTGTTGATTTTTTGACATCCTCATCTTCCTCCTCCTGAATCCTTGATGGCCCAGCGTCGTCGTCATCTTCGTCATCTCTATACCTAGTTTTGGCAGAAGCCTTACCTGGATTGGCAGAAGACTCTCTGCGTTCTAAACGACCTGAATCTCTATACCATTTTTTCACCTTCTCTACAGGGGCAGCTTGCACTGCTACTGCTCGTTTCTCTGACTTTGTTACAGGGTCTGCTACAGGGGTTGGAATACCCTCTGCAGGGGCAGCTTGCACTGCTACTGCTTGTTTCTCTAACTTTGTTACAGGGTCTGCCACAGAGGTTGGAATACCCTCTGCAGGGTCAACTTGCACTGCTACAGCTCGTTTCTCTGACACGGCCAAAGGAGCTGGAGCGGCTGCAGGAGCTGGAGCAGTTGCAGGAACTGGAGCTGTAGCGGCTACAGGAGCTGGAGCTGGAGCAGTTGCAGGAGCTGGGACTGGAGCAGCAGTAGGAGCTGGAGCTGGAGCGGCTGCAGGAGCTTGAGCGGCTGCAGGAGCTGGGACTGGAGCAGCTGCAGGAGCTGGGACTGGAGCGGCTGCAGGAGCTGGGACTGGAGCAGCTGCAGGAGCTGGAGCTGGAGCTGGAGCAGCTGCAGGAACCGGATCTGGAGTGGCTGCAGGAGCTGGGGCTGGAGCGGCTGCAGAATCCACCGTAGGGGTCACAGTGGCCGTTGGATCTGTCACAGGGCTTGGAGTGGCCGCAGGGTCTGTCACTAAGTTGATAGCAGTATCAATGGCAGCTCGATAGGCATGAGCCAGGCCCCAGCACGTTACAATGATTTGTGTTACTTTGGAACTGCCAGAATCATGACACCTTTTTTTCAAGCATTCTGCCAGTTTTTGAGGATTTTGCCATTGTTCAGGGGTGAATTTCCAACACACTGGGGGTGCCAACTGCTCTAGATGCCTGCCCATATCCGCCCATACTCCCTGCCACCCACAACTATCCTGCCTCCGGGCAGATCTCCAGATGAGCTCCCCAAGTAGTTGTTTAACTTTAAGCAGAATCTGAAGTGCATTCATGAGGCAGAACAACAAGACTATGGTATTCTGAGTATTCCAGAAATATTCAATATCTTGGAGAGCTATTTTGACAAGCTCAGGGGATAAGAGAGTGGTGAAGGAGGAAGGCAGAGTGATCCAGGAGGATACAGGGGGGGTGAAGGAGAAAGGGAGAGTAAGCAAGTAAGGAAAAATATCCTCCCCTTTCCCCTCCACAGATTGACTCCCTAATGAAAAAAAAACAATAGGTATAATTGCTAATAGTTCCCAAGATACAGTTTCCAAAGTACAGAGTCGACGATGTTACTGAATACAAATAACAAGTTAGAGTCATGACCACATATTTCATCGTCTCATAAGCCATTGCTACAACACACAGTACCATAATGATCTGAAACCAGGGCCCGGAGAGGATAAACAACACGACAGAGAGCAAATACGGAAAATAATGTACTATAATACTCAATTTGGAAAACAGGCGCAGCAGAGTTGAGATTAAAGCAATCAGCATTATGACAAGTGACTATTAAGCAGGTCTAATCCTTACACCAATTTTAGTTTAACACACTCTGGTCAGATCTGCCGTTATCTCAACCTTTCGGGCCCCACGTTGGGCGCCAAAAAGACTGTCGTGGTTTAACCCGGCCGGCAGCTAAACACCACGCAGCCGTTCGCTCACCCTCCCCCCTCCCTCTCTGGGACGGGGGAGAGAAATGGAAAGTGAAGCCCGTGAGTTGAGATAAAGACAGTTTAATAAGACAGGAAAATAATAATAACAAAATAATAATAACAATAATAACAATAATAATACAATGGTGATAATAGGGAAATATGTACAAACAAGTGATGCACAATGCAATTGCTCACCACTCGCTGACCGATGCCCAGCCTAACCCCGAGCAGTCCGGCCCCCTTCCCCCAGCTAACCACCCCTATATATTGTTTAGCATGACGTCAGATGGTATGGAATACCCCTTTGGCTAGTTTGGGTCACCTGTCCGGGGTCTGTCCCCTCCCAGCTCTTACTGCACCCCCAGCCTGCCCGTTGGCAGGACAGAGCAAAAGGCTGAGATGTCCTTGGCTTAGTATAAGCACTGCTCTGCAACAATTAAAGCATCGGGGTGTTATCAGCACTCTTCTCATCCTAAGCCAAAACACAGCATTCCACCAGCTACTAGGAAGAAAATTAATTCTGTGCTAACTGAAACCAGGACAACCCTAACCCTCTAACCCTAACCCCCTAACCCTCTAACCCCCCAACTCTAACCCCCGACCCCCCAACCCTAAGCCCCTAACCCTAACGGATCTAACCCTAACCCCCCAACCCTAATAGATCTAACCCTAACCCTAATCCTCTAACCCTAACCCCCCAACCCCTAACCCCCCAAGTACCCAACCCCAACCCCCAAACCCCCTAACCCTAACCCCCCAACCCGCTAACCCCCAACCCTAAACCCCCAACCCTAACCCCCAACCCCCCAACCCTAACAGATCTAACCCTAACACTCTAACCTTAACCCCCCAACCCCTAACCCCCCAAGTACCCAGCCCCAACCCCCAAACCCCCTAACCCCCCAACCCCCTAACCCCCAACCCTAAACCCCCAACCCTAACCCCCGAACCCCAACCCTAACCCCCTAACCCTAACGGATCTAACCCTAACCCTAACCCTAACCCTATGCCCCCCCCCCGGTGCGCCCCGCAAATGCGTCCCCCCGGCAACCGCACCCCACAAACTTGGTTCCCCCCTCATTTTGGTTCCCCCGGTGCGCCCCAAAAATGTGTCCCCCCGGAAACAAAACCCCGCACACTTGGTTCCCCCATCATTTTGGTTCCCCCCCAGGTGCGCCCCACAAATGTGTCCCCCCGGAAACAAAACCCCGCACACTTGGTTCCCCCCTCATTTTGGTTCCCCCCCCCCCCGGTGCGCCCCACAAATGTGTCCCCCCGGCAACCGCACCCCGCACACTTGGTTCCCCCCTCATTTTGGTTCCCCCCCCCTGTTCGCGCCACAAATGTGTCCCCCCGGAAACAAAACCCCGCACACTTGGTTCCCCCCTCATTTTGGTTCCCCCCCGGTGCGCCCCAAAAATGTGTCCCCCCGGAAACAAAACCCCGCACACTTGGTTCCCCAATCATTTTGGTTCCCCCCCCCGGTGCGCCCCACAAATGTGTCCCCCCGGAAACAAAACCCCGCACACTTGGTTCCCCCCTCATTTTGGTTCCCCCCCCGGTGCGCCCCACAAATGTGTCCCCCCGGAAACAAAACCCCGCACACTTGGTTCCCCCCTCATTTTGGTTCCCCCCCCCGGTGCGCCCCACAAATGTGTCCCCCCGGAAACAAAACCCCGCACACTTGGTTCCCCCCTCATTTTGGTTCCCCCCCCCTGTGCGCGCCACAAATGTGTCCCCCCGGCAACCGCACCCCGCACACTTGGTTCCCCCCTCATTTTGGTTCCCCCCCCCGGTGCGCCCCACAAATGTGTCCCCCCGGAAACAAAACCCCGCACACTTGGTTCTCCCTTCATTTTGGTTCCCACCCCGGTGCGCCCCACAAATGTGTCCCCCCGGAAACAAAACCCCGCACACTTGGTTCCCCCCTCATTTTGGTTCCCACCCCGGTGCGCCCCCCAAATGTGTCCCCCCGGAAACAAAACCCCGCACACTTGGTTCCCCCCTCATTTTGGTTCCCCCCCCCTTCCGCCCCCCCGTTGGGGTCCCGCCTAGCCCCATGGACCGCCCCCCCGGTGCGCTCCGCAAATGCGTTCCCCCGCCAACCGCACCCCGCACACTTGGTTCCCCCCTCATTTTGGTTCCCCCCCCTTCCGCCCCCCCGTTGGGGTCCCGCCTAGCCCCATGGACCGCCCTCCCGGTGCGCCCCGCAAATGCGTCCCCCCGGCAACCGCACCCCACAAACTTGGTTCCCCCCTCTTTTTGGTTCCCCCGGTGCGCCCCACAAATGTGTCCCCCCGGGAACCGCACCCCGCACACTTGGTTCCCCCCTCATTTTGGTTCCCACCCCGGTGCGCCCCACAAATGTGTCCCCCCGGAAACAAAACCCCGCACACTTGGTTCCCCCCTCATTTTGGTTCCCACCCCGGTGCGCCCCACAAATGTGTCCCCCCGGAAACAAAACCCCGCACACTTGGTTCCCCCCTCATTTTGGTTCCCCCCCCCCCCGGTGCGCCCCACAAATGTGTCCCCCCGGAAACAAAACCCTGCACACTTGGTTCCCCCCTCATTTTGGTTCCCCCCTGTTGCGCCCCACAAATGTGTCCCCCCGGAAACAAAACCCCGCACACTTGGTTCCCCCATCATTTTGGTTCCCCCCCCGGTGCGCCCCACAAATGTGTCCCCCCGGAAACAAAACCCCGCACACTTGGTTCCCCCCTCATTTTGGTTCCCACCCCGGTGCGCCCCACAAATGTGTCCCCCCGGAAACAAAACCCCGCACACTTGGTTCCCCCCTCATTTTGGTTCCCCCCCCCCGGTGCGCCCCCCAAATGTGTCCCCCCGGAAACAAAACCCCGCACACTTGGTTCCCCCCTCATTTTGGTTCCCCCCCACCCTTGGGGTCCCCCCAAGCCCCATGGACCCCCCCCCCCTGGTGCCCCCCCCCCAATTTGTCTCTCCCCCCGTCCTACCCGTGCCCGCAGCAGCCGCTCGCACTCTGCCAGCGCCTTCCGCACCCGATGCTGCATCTCGGCCAGGTGGAGGCAAGCGCTGGAGGGGGGGGAATAAATTGGGGGGTTCAATTTGGGGGGGGTCTGGGGGCATTTTGGGGGCTGGGGGCGCATTTAGGGGGCGGAGGGGACTGGTTCTCACCTGTAGGACTCGGCGTCGAGCCTCCCCGGGGGCAGCTGCAGGGCCAGGATGCCTGGGGGTTGCGGGGGGGGACATGTCAGCACCCTCCAGACCAAAACCCCAAAACCGCTGCCATTGACCCCAAAACCGCCGCCGTTGACCCCAAGGTGGCCGCTGGTGACGCCGGTAGGGCCACCGGGCGCCCCGCGGGCCACAAGTACCCAACCCCAACCCCCAAACCCCCTAACCCTAACCCCCCAACCCCCTAACCCCCGACCCCCCAACCGATCTAACCCTAACCCTCTAACACTAACCCCCAACCCTAACCCCCTAACCCTAACGGATCTAACCCTAACCCCCCAACCCTTACAGATCTAACCCTAACCCTAATCTTCTAACCCTAACCCCCCATCTTAACCCCCCAAGTACCCAACCCCAACCCCCAAGCCCCCTAACCCTAACCCCCCAACCCCCTAACCCCCAACCCTAAACCCCCAACCCTAAACCCCTAACCCTAACGGATCTAACCCTAATCCTCTAACCCTAACGCCCAAACCCCCTAACCCCCTAACCCTAACGGATCTAAGCCTAACCCTAACCCTCTAACCCTAACCCCCCCAACCCCCTAACCCCCTAACCCTAACGGAACTAACCCTAACCCTCTAACCCTAACGCCCAAACCCCCTAACCCCCTAACCCTAACGGATCTAAGCCTAACCCTAACCCCCCAACCCCCTAACCCCCTAACCCTAACCCCCTAACCCTAACGGATCTAACCCTAACCCTCTAACCCTAACCCCCCAACCCCCTAACCCCCCAACCCTAACCCCCTAACCCTAACGGATCTAACCCTAACCCCCCAACCCTAATAGATCTAACCCTAACCCTAATCCTCTAACCCTAACCCCCCAACCCCTAACCCCCCAAGTACCTAACCCCAACCCCCAAACCCCCTAACCCTAACCCCCCAACGCCCTAACCCCCAACCCTAAACCCCCAACCCTAACCCCCGACCCCCCAACCATAACCCCCTAACCGTAACAGATCTAACCCTAACCCTGTCGTGGTTTAACCCGGCCGGCAGCTAAACACCACGCAGCCGTTCGCTCACCCTCCCCCCTCCCTCTCTGGGACGGGGGAGAGAAATGGAAAGTGAAGCCCGTGAGTTGAGATAAAGACAGTTTAATAAGACAGGAAAATAATAATAACAAAATAATAATAACAATAATAACAATAATAATACAATGGTGATAATAGGGAAATATGTACAAACAAGTGATGCACAATGCAATTGCTCACCACTCGCTGACCGATGCCCAGCCTAACCCCGAGCAGTCCGGCCCCCTTCCCCCGGCTAACCACCCCTATATATTGTTTAGCATGACGTCAGATGGTATGGAATACCCCTTTGGCTAGTTTGGGTCACCTGTCCGGGGTCTGTCCCCTCCCAGCTCTTACTGCACCCCCAGCCTGCCCGTTGGCAGGACAGAGCAAAAGGCTGAGATGTCCTTGGCTTAGTATAAGCACTGCTCTGCAACAATTAAAGCATCGGGGTGTTATCAGCACTCTTCTCATCCTAAGCCAAAACACAGCATTCCACCAGCTACTAGGAAGAAAATTAATTCTGTGCTAACTGAAACCAGGACATCTATCCACCCCTTATTCCATACCATTTATGTCATGCTCAGGTTACACTCTTTTCCATACATTCTAATTAGTCACCTATAGTAATCATGGTAGTGATAACATACAGTGTGATATACTAATTAACATGGTACAATTCAGTTTATGGGCTATTCTCACCCAGTATTAAATCTCCTTGAGGTACACACCGCACCTCTCCGTTCTTTTGCATCACCCACCAAGTGTATCCAGGTCCCTGAGCGAAAACAATTCCACGAATAGGTTTGCCTTTTCCTGAGGCAGGAGTAGCCCAGACTGTTTTACCCAGCATATTTTTTACATGCACTACAGGAACTTTATCCCCATCTACAGTACGTAATAGGTTTGATTGGGCAGGTCCAGCTCAGTTGGTAGATCCCCTAGTATTGACTAACCAGGTGGCCTTTGCCAAATGCGTATCCCAGTTTTTGAACGTCCCAGCGCCCATTGCTTTCAAGGTAGTCTTTAACAGGCCATTGTATCGTTCAACTTTCCCGGAGGCTGGTGCATGATAGGGGATGTGATACACCCATTCAATACCATGTTCTTCGGCCCAAGTGTCTATAAGGTTGTTTCGGAAGTGAGTCCCATTGTCTGATTCTATTCTTTCTGGGGTGCCATGTCGCCATAGGACTTGCTTTTCAAGGCCCAGGATGGTGTTCCGGGCGGTGGCATGAGGCACAGGATATGTTTCCAGCCATCCGGTGGTTGCTTCCACCATTGTAAGTACGTGGCGCTTGCCATTGCGAGTTTGAGGGAGTGTGATGTAATCAATCTGCCAGGCCTCTCCATATTTATATTTCAGCCATCGTCCTCCATACCAAAGAGGCTTTGACCGTTTGGCTTGCTTGATTGCAGCACGTTTCACAGTCATGAATAACCTGTGCTATAGCGTCCATGGTCAAGTCCACCCCTCGATCACGAGCCCATCTGTATGTTGCGTCTCTACCTTGATGGCCTGAGGTGTCATGGGCCCATCGGGCTATAAATAATTCACCTTTATGCTGCCAATCCAGGTCCACCTGAGCTACTTCAATCTTAGCAGCCTGATCCACCTACTGGTTGTTTTGATGTTCTTCAGTAGCCTGATTCTTGGGCACATGAGCATCTACGTGGCGTACTTTCACAGCCAGGTTCTCTACCCGAGCAGCAATATCTTGCCACAATGCAGCAGCCCAGATGGGTTTGCCCCTACGCTGCCAGTTGTTTTGCTTCCATTGCTGTAACCATCCCCACAGGGCATTTGCTACCATCCATGAATCGGTGTAGAGATAGAGAACTGGCCATTTTTCTCGTTCAGCAATGTCTAAAGCCAGCTGAATGGCTTTCACTTCTGCAAACTGACTCGATTCACCTTCTCCCTCAGCAGCTTCTGCAACTCGTCGCGTAGGACTCCATACAGCAGCCTTCCATCTCCGATGCTTCCCCACAATACGACAGGACCCATCAGTGAACAGGGCATATTTCTTTTCATTCTCTGGCAACTGGTTGTACAGTGGGGCTTCTTCAGCACGACCCACCTCCTCCTCTGATGATATCCCAAAGTATTTGCCTTCTGGCCAGTCCATGATCACTTCCAATATTCCTGGGCGACTGGGGTTTCCTATTCGAGCCCGCTGAGTAATCAGTGCAACCCACTTGCTCCATGTAGCATCAGTTGCATGATGCGTAGAGGGGACCCTTCCCTTGAACATCCAGCCTAGTACCGGCAATCGGGGTGCTAGGAGGAGCTGCGCTTCAGTACCGACCACCTCCGAAGCAGATCGAACTCCTTCATATGCTGCCAATATCTCCTTTTCAGTTGGAGTATAGCGGGCCTCAGATCCTCTGTATCCCCGACTCCAAAACCCCAGGGGCCGACCTCGAGTTTCCCCAGGTTCTTTCTGCCAGAGGCTCCAGGTGGGGCCGTTCTCCCCGGCTGCAGTGTAGAGCACATTCTTTACATCTGGTCCTGTTCGAACTGGCCCAAGGGCTACTGCATGGACTATTTCCTGCTTGATTTGTTCAAAGGCTTGTCGTTGTTCAGGGCCCCATTCAAACTCATTCTTCTTACGGGTTACTTGGTAGAGTGGGTTTACAATCAGACTAATTTGGGATGTGCATTCTCCAAAACCCCACAACACCTAGGAAAGTCTGTGTTTCTTTTTTGTTAGTTGGTGGAGACATAGCTGTTATTTTGTTGATCACATCCATTGGGATTTGATGATGTCCATCTTGCCATTTTATTCCTAAAAACTGGATCTCTCGTGCAGGTCCTTTGACTTTATTTTGTTTTATGGCAAAACCGGCTTTCAGAAGGATTTGGACTATTTTCTTCCCTTTCTCGAAAACTTCCTCTGCTGTGTCACCCCACACAATAATGTCATCGATGTACTGCAGGTGTTCAGGAGCTTCCCCCTGCTCTAGCGCAGACTGGATCAGTCCATGGCAAATGGTAGGGCTGTGTTTCCACCCCTGGGGCAGCCTATTCCAAGTATATTGGACTCCCCTCCAAGTGAAGGCAAATTGTGGCCTGCACTCTGCTGCTAGAGGGATGGAGAAAAATGCATTAGCGATATCAATTGTGGCGTACCACTTGGCTGCCTTCGATTCAAGTTCATACTGAAGTTCCAGCATGTCCGGCACTGCAGCACTCAGTGGTGGCGTGACTTCGTTCAGGCCACGATAGTCCACTGTTAGTCTCCACTCGCCATTAGACTTTCTCACTGGCCATAGGGGACTATTGAAAGGTGAATGGGTCTTGCTGATCACTCCTTGGCTCTCCAATTGACGAATTAGCTTATGGATGGGGATCAGGGAGTCTCGGTTAGTGCGATATTGCCGCCGGTGCACAGTTGTGGTAGCGATTGGCACTTGCTGTTCTTCGACCCTCAGCAACCCCACAACAGAGGGGTCCTCTGAGAGACCAGGCAAGGTAGATAATTGTTTAATGTCCTCTGTCTCTAAGGCAGCTATACCAAAAGCCCACCGGAACCCTTTTGGGTCCTTGCAATATCCTCTTCTAAGATAGTCTATGCCAAGGATACATGGAGCATCCGGGCCAGTCACAATGAGGTGCTTTTCCCACTCATTCCCAGTCAGACTCACTTCAGCCTCCAATACAGTCAACTGCTGAGATCCTCCTGTCACTCCACAAATATAGATGGGCTCTGGTCCTTTATAGCTCGATGGCATTATAGTACATTGTACACCGGTGTCTACTAAAGCCTTATACTTCTGTGCACGTGATGTGCCAGGCCATCGAA
Organism: Anas platyrhynchos; assembly: GCF_047663525.1. Classification (NCBI taxonomy): domain Eukaryota; kingdom Metazoa; phylum Chordata; class Aves; order Anseriformes; family Anatidae; genus Anas; species Anas platyrhynchos. Next base: position 12,107,947 of record NC_092596.1, read on the forward strand.
TCCACACAATCCAATAAACTCGATTATCCCTTTCCTCCCCCTGGCTGGAGGCAGGGCCCCCCTAATCCTGGTCAGAATCTTCTTCGTTTCTGTGTTTGAAGGACTGTCTGCTGGAAGTTGGAGCAGCAAACTTTTCGGAGAATTCCTTTTTCCTGATTGTTTTCTTTTGCAACTCACGTACCCGTGCCTCTAGGGTCGCGGTAGATTTTCCATCCCATTTTCTCGTGTCCTCTCCATGGTCTCGTAAGTAAAACCACAGGGTGGCACGGGGTGAGTATCCACCATATCGTCTTCCTTGTGTGGGTGAACGCCTACCCCTGACAGCTGAGACACTGCTTTGTACAGGTGCGGAGGAGAATAATCTCTCTTCAAGTTGGTGAACCTTTTCAGAAAGTTTCTCCCAGGTGTTCTCTTTTGGTCGGTGGACACTGTTTGGTTCAGGTGGGGAGGACAATAGATTCTCTTCAAGTTGGTGAACCTTTTCAGAAAGTTTCTCCACAGCTGAGACGCAGGCCTGTAAGGAAGAGGAGAGACTTTCTTCGTACTGCCGGAGTTGTTTAGCCGCTTCATCCACTGTGGGTTCCTCATCCTCTTTCCAGGCCATTATTGCCAATGAGCTGGCATATGATGATGGTGCACTCCGTACAAACTTCCGCCACATGGGTCGTGTACACTTGACTTCATCTGGATCTTTGGATGTTTGTCTGAGGTCTGGATCCTCATAAATCACTTCCCGTACGGCTAATTCCCTCAGGTACTGGATTCCCTTCTCCATAGTGGTCCACTTGCCTGGTAGACATAAAAGTTCTTCCTTGAAGGGATACCTTTCCCTCACAGTTGAGAGGAGATGCCTCCAGAGGCTGGTGGATTGTGCTCCATCTGCAATTGCTTTGTCAATGCCGGCGTCTCGAGCAAGGGATCCCAGCCGCTTGGCTTCCCTGCCGTCTAATTCCACACAATTGGCTCCAGAGTCCCAGCACCGGAGCAGCCAGGTGACAAGCTGCTCACCTATACAGCGACCAAAATCTTTTCGCACATCTCGTAGCTCGCGCTCGTTTAGGCTTCGGGTAGTTACTGTTGATTTTTTGACATCCTCATCTTCCTCCTCCTGAATCCTTGATGGCCCAGCGTCGTCGTCATCTTCGTCATCTCTATACCTAGTTTTGGCAGAAGCCTTACCTGGATTGGCAGAAGACTCTCTGCGTTCTAAACGACCTGAATCTCTATACCATTTTTTCACCTTCTCTACAGGGGCAGCTTGCACTGCTACTGCTCGTTTCTCTGACTTTGTTACAGGGTCTGCTACAGGGGTTGGAATACCCTCTGCAGGGGCAGCTTGCACTGCTACTGCTTGTTTCTCTAACTTTGTTACAGGGTCTGCCACAGAGGTTGGAATACCCTCTGCAGGGTCAACTTGCACTGCTACAGCTCGTTTCTCTGACACGGCCAAAGGAGCTGGAGCGGCTGCAGGAGCTGGAGCAGTTGCAGGAACTGGAGCTGTAGCGGCTACAGGAGCTGGAGCTGGAGCAGTTGCAGGAGCTGGGACTGGAGCAGCAGTAGGAGCTGGAGCTGGAGCGGCTGCAGGAGCTTGAGCGGCTGCAGGAGCTGGGACTGGAGCAGCTGCAGGAGCTGGGACTGGAGCGGCTGCAGGAGCTGGGACTGGAGCAGCTGCAGGAGCTGGAGCTGGAGCTGGAGCAGCTGCAGGAACCGGATCTGGAGTGGCTGCAGGAGCTGGGGCTGGAGCGGCTGCAGAATCCACCGTAGGGGTCACAGTGGCCGTTGGATCTGTCACAGGGCTTGGAGTGGCCGCAGGGTCTGTCACTAAGTTGATAGCAGTATCAATGGCAGCTCGATAGGCATGAGCCAGGCCCCAGCACGTTACAATGATTTGTGTTACTTTGGAACTGCCAGAATCATGACACCTTTTTTTCAAGCATTCTGCCAGTTTTTGAGGATTTTGCCATTGTTCAGGGGTGAATTTCCAACACACTGGGGGTGCCAACTGCTCTAGATGCCTGCCCATATCCGCCCATACTCCCTGCCACCCACAACTATCCTGCCTCCGGGCAGATCTCCAGATGAGCTCCCCAAGTAGTTGTTTAACTTTAAGCAGAATCTGAAGTGCATTCATGAGGCAGAACAACAAGACTATGGTATTCTGAGTATTCCAGAAATATTCAATATCTTGGAGAGCTATTTTGACAAGCTCAGGGGATAAGAGAGTGGTGAAGGAGGAAGGCAGAGTGATCCAGGAGGATACAGGGGGGGTGAAGGAGAAAGGGAGAGTAAGCAAGTAAGGAAAAATATCCTCCCCTTTCCCCTCCACAGATTGACTCCCTAATGAAAAAAAAACAATAGGTATAATTGCTAATAGTTTCCAAGATACAGTTTCCAAAGTACAGAGTCGACGATGTTACTGAATACAAATAACAAGTTAGAGTCATGACCACATATTTCATCGTCTCATAAGCCATTGCTACAACACACAGTACCATAATGATCTGAAACCAGGGCCCGGAGAGGATAAACAACACGACAGAGAGCAAATACGGAAAATAATGTACTATAATACTCAATTTGGAAAACAGGCGCAGCAGAGTTGAGATTAAAGCAATCAGCATTATGACAAGTGACTATTAAGCAGGTCTAATCCTTACACCAATTTTAGTTTAACACACTCTGGTCAGATCTGCCGTTATCTCAACCTTTCGGGCCCCACGTTGGGCGCCAAAAAGACTGTCGTGGTTTAACCCGGCCGGCAGCTAAACACCACGCAGCCGTTCGCTCACCCTCCCCCCTCCCTCTCTGGGACGGGGGAGAGAAATGGAAAGTGAAGCCCGTGAGTTGAGATAAAGACAGTTTAATAAGACAGGAAAATAATAATAACAAAATAATAATAACAATAATAACAATAATAATACAATGGTGATAATAGGGAAATATGTACAAACAAGTGATGCACAATGCAATTGCTCACCACTCGCTGACCGATGCCCAGCCTAACCCCGAGCAGTCCGGCCCCCTTCCCCTGGCTAACCACCCCTATATATTGTTTAGCATGACGTCAGATGGTATGGAATACCCCTTTGGCTAGTTTGGGTCACCTGTCCGGGGTCTGTCCCCTCCCAGCTCTTACTGCACCCCCAGCCTGCCCGTTGGCAGGACAGAGCAAAAGGCTGAGATGTCCTTGGCTTAGTATAAGCACTGCTCTGCAACAATTAAAGCATCGGGGTGTTATCAGCACTCTTCTCATCCTAAGCCAAAACACAGCATTCCACCAGCTACTAGGAAGAAAATTAATTCTGTGCTAACTGAAACCAGGACAACCCTAACCCTCTAACCCTAACCCCCTAACCCTCTAACCCCCCAACTCTAACCCCCGACCCCCCAGCCCTAAGCCCCTAACCCTAACGGATCTAACCCTAACCCCCCAACCCTAATAGATCTAACCCTAACCCTAATCCTCTAACCCTAACCCCCCAACCCCTAACCCCCCAAGTACCCAACCCCAACCCCCAAACCCCCTAACCCTAACCCCCCAACCCGCTAACCCCCAACCCTAAACCCCCAACCCTAACCCCCAACCCCCCAACCCTAACAGATCTAACCCTAACACTCTAACCTTAACCCCCCAACCCCTAACCCCCCAAGTACCCAGCCCCAACCCCCAAACCCCCTAACCCCCCAACCCCCTAACCCCCAACCCTAAACCCCCAACCCTAACCCCCGAACCCCAACCCTAACCCCCTAACCCTAACGGATCTAACCCTAACCCTAACCCTAACCCTATGCCCCCACCGGTGCGCCCCGCAAATGCGTCCCCCCGGCAACCGCACCCCACAAACTTGGTTCCCCCCTCATTTTGGTTCCCCCGGTGCGCCCCAAAAATGTGTCCCCCCGGAAACAAAACCCCGCACACTTGGTTCCCCCCTCATTTTGGTTCCCCCCCCGGTGCGCCCCACAAATGTGTCCCCCCGGAAACAAAACCCCGCACACTTGGTTCCCCCCTCATTTTGGTTCCCCCCCCGGTGCGCCCCACAAATGTGTCCCCCCGGCAACCGCACCCCGCACACTTGGTTCCCCCCTCATTTTGGTTCCCCCCCCCTGTGCGCGCCACAAATGTGTCCCCCTGGAAACAAAACGCTGCACACTTGGTTCCCCCCTCATTTTGGTTCCCCCCCGGTGCGCCCCAAAAATGTGTCCCCCCGGAAACAAAACCCCGCACACTTGGTTCCCCCATCATTTTGGTTCCCCCCCCCGGTGCGCCCCACAAATGTGTCCCCCCGGAAACAAAACCCCGCACACTTGGTTCCCCCCTCATTTTGGTTCCCCCCCCCGGTGCGCCCCACAAATGTGTCCCCCCGGAAACAAAACCCCGCACACTTGGTTCCCCCCTCATTTTGGTTCCCCCCCCTGTGCGCGCCACAAATGTGTCCCCCCGGAAACAAAACCCTGAACACTTGGTTCCCCCCTCATTTTGGTTCCCCCCCGGTGCGCCCCAAAAATGTGTCCCCCCGGAAACAAAACCCCGCACACTTGGTTCCCCCCTCATTTTGTTTCCCCCCCCCGTTGCGCCCCACAAATGTGTCCCCCCGGAAACAAAACCCCGCACACTTGGTTCCCCCCTCATTTTGGTTCCCTCGCCCCGGTGCGCCCCACAAATGTGTCCCCCCGGAAACAAAACCCTGCACACGTGGTTCCCCCCTCATTTTGGTCCCCCCCCCCCTGTGCGCGCCACAAATGTGTCCCCCCGGAAACAAAACCCCGCACACTTGGTTCCCCCATCATTTTGGTTCCCCCCCCCGGTGCGCCCCACAAATGTGTCCCCCCGGAAAGAAAACCCCGCACACTTGGTTCCCCCCTCATTTTGGTTCCCCCCCCCCGGTGCGCCCCACAAATGTGTCCCCCCGGAAACAAAACCCCGCACACTTGGTTCCCCCCTCATTTTGGTTCCCCCCCCCGGTGCGCCCCCCAAATGTGTCCCCCCGGAAACAAAACCCCGCACACTTGGTTCCCCCCTCATTTTGGTTCCCCCCCCTTCCGCCCCCCCGTTGGGGTCCCGCCTAGCCCCATGGACCGCCCCCCCGGTGCGCCCCGCAAATGCGTCCCCCCGGCAACCGCACCCCGCAAACTTGGTTCCCCCCTCATTTTGGTTCCCCCCCACCCTTGGGGTCCCCCCAAGCCCCATGGACCCCCCCCCCTGGTCCCCCCCCCCCAATTTGTCTCTCCCCCCGTCCTACCCGTGCCCGCAGCAGCCGCTCGCACTCTGCCAGCGCCTTCCGCACCCGATGCTGCATCTCAGCCAGGTGGAGGCAAGCGCTGGAGGGGGGGGAATAAATTGGGGGGTTCAATTTGGGGGGGGTCTGGGGGCATTTTGGGGGCTGGGGGCGCATTTAGGGGGCGCAGGGGACTGGTTCTCACCTGTAGGACTCGGCGTCGAGCCTCCCCGGGGGCAGCTGCAGGGCCAGGATGCCTGGGGGGGTGCGGGGGGGGGCATGTCAGCACCCTCCAGACCAAAACCCCAAAACCGCTGCCGTTGACCCCAAAACCGCCGCCGTTGACCCCAAGGTGGCCGCTGGTGACGCCGGTAGGGCCACCGGGCGCCCCGCGGGCCACAAGTACCCAACCCCAACCCCCAAACCCCCTAACCCTAACCCCCCAACCCCCTAACCCCCGACCCCCCAACCGATCTAACCCTAACCCTCTAACACTAACCCCCAACCCTAACCCCCGACCCCCCAACCCTAACCCCCTAACCCTAACGGATCTAACCCTAACCCCCCAACCCTTACAGATCTAACCCTAACCCTAATCCTCTAACCCTAACCCCCCATCCTAACCCCCCAAGTACCCAACCCCAACCCCCAAGCCCCCTAACCCTAACCCCCCAACCCCCTAACCCCCAACCCTAAACCCCCAACCCTAACCCCCTAACCCTAACGGATCTAACCCTAATCCTCTAACCCTAACGCCCAAACCCCCTAACCCCCTAACCCTAACGGATCTAAGCCTAACCCTAACCCTCTAACCCTAACCCCCCCAACCCCCTAACCCCCTAACCCTAACGGAACTAACCCTAACCCTCTAACCCTAACCCCCCAACCCCCTAACCCCCTAACCCTAACCCCCTAACCCTAATGGATCTAACCCTAACCCTCTAACCCTAAGCCCCCAACCCCCTAACCCCCCAACCCTAACCCCCTAACCCTAACGGATCTAACCCTAACCCCCCAACCCTAATAGATCTAACCCTAACCCTAATCCTCTAACCCTAACCCCCCAACCCCTAACCCCCCAAGTACCTAACCCCAACCCCCAAACCCCCTAACCCTAACCCCCCAACGCCCTAACCCCCAACCCTAAACCCCCAACCCTAACCCCCGACCCCCCAACCATAACCCCCTAACCGTAACAGATCTAACCCTAACCCTGTCGTGGTTTAACCCGGCCGGCAGCTAAACACCACGCAGCCGTTCGCTCACCCTCCCCCCTCCCTCTCTGGGACGGGGGAGAGAAATGGAAAGTGAAGCCCGTGAGTTGAGATAAAGACAGTTTAATAAGACAGGAAAATAATAATAACAAAATAATAATAACAATAATAACAATAATAATACAATGGTGATAATAGGGAAATATGTACAAACAAGTGATGCACAATGCAATTGCTCACCACTCGCTGACCGATGCCCAGCCTAACCCCGAGCAGTCCGGCCCCCTTCCCCTGGCTAACCACCCCTATATATTGTTTAGCATGACGTCAGATGGTATGGAATACCCCTTTGGCTAGTTTGGGTCACCTGTCCGGGGTCTGTCCCCTCCCAGCTCTTACTGCACCCCCAGCCTGCCCGTTGGCAGGACAGAGCAAAAGGCTGAGATGTCTTTGGCTTAGTATAAGCACTGCTCTGCAACAATTAAAGCATCGGGGTGTTATCAGCACTCTTCTCATCCTAAGCCAAAACACAGCATTCCACCAGCTACTAGGAAGAAAATTAATTCTGTGCTAACTGAAACCAGGACATCTATCCACCCCTTATTCCATACCATTTATGTCATGCTCAGGTTACACTCTTTTCCATACATTCTAATTAGTCACCTATAGTAATCATGGTAGTGATAACATACAGTGTGATATACTAATTAACATGGTACAATTCAGTTTATGGGCTATTCTCACCCAGTATTAAATCTCCTTGAGGTACACACCGCACCTCTCCGTTCTTTTGCATCACCCACCAAGTGTATCCAGGTCCCTGAGCGAAAACAATTCCACGAATAGGTTTGCCTTTTCCTGAGGCAGGAGTAGCCCAGACTGTTTTACCCAGCATATTTTTTACATGCACTACAGGAACTTTATCCCCATCTACAGTACGTAATAGGTTTGATTGGGCAGGTCCAGCTCAGTTGGTAGATCCCCTAGTATTGACTAACCAGGTGGCCTTTGCCAAATGCGTATCCCAGTTTTTGAACGTCCCAGCGCCCATTGCTTTCAAGGTAGTCTTTAACAGGCCATTGTATCGTTCAACTTTCCCGGAGGCTGGTGCATGATAGGGGATGTGATACACCCATTCAATACCATGTTCTTCGGCCCAAGTGTCTATAAGGTTGTTTCGGAAGTGAGTCCCATTGTCTGATTCTATTCTTTCTGGGGTGCCATGTCGCCATAGGACTTGCTTTTCAAGGCCCAGGATGGTGTTCCGGGCGGTGGCCTGAGGCACAGGATATGTTTCCAGCCATCCGGTGGTTGCTTCCACCATTGTAAGTACGTGGCGCTTGCCATTGCGAGTTTGAGGGAGTGTGATGTAATCAATCTGCCAGGCCTCTCCATATTTATATTTCAGCCATCGTCCTCCATACCAAAGAGGCTTTGACCGTTTGGCTTGCTTGATTGCAGCACGTTTCACAGTCATGAATAACCTGTGCTATAGCGTCCATGGTCAAGTCCACCCCTCGATCACGAGCCCATCTGTATGTTGCGTCTCTACCTTGATGGCCTGAGGTGTCATGGGCCCATCGGGCTATAAATAATTCACCTTTATGCTGCCAATCCAGGTCCACCTGAGCTACTTCAATCTTAGCAGCCTGATCCACCTACTGGTTGTTTTGATGTTCTTCAGTAGCCTGATTCTTGGGCACATGAGCATCTACGTGGCGTACTTTCACAGCCAGGTTCTCTACCCGAGCAGCAATATCTTGCCACAATGCAGCAGCCCAGATGGGTTTGCCCCTACGCTGCCAGTTGTTTTGCTTCCATTGCTGTAACCATCCCCACAGGGCATTTGCTACCATCCATGAATCGGTGTAGAGATAGAGAACTGGCCATTTTTCTCGTTCAGCAATGTCTAAAGCCAGCTGAATGGCTTTCACTTCTGCAAACTGACTCGATTCACCTTCTCCCTCAGCAGCTTCTGCAACTCGTCGCGTAGGACTCCATACAGCAGCCTTCCATCTCCGATGCTTCCCCACAATACGACAGGACCCATCAGTGAACAGGGCATATTTCTTTTCATTCTCTGGCAACTGGTTGTACAGTGGGGCTTCTTCAGCACGACCCACCTCCTCCTCTGATGATATCCCAAAGTATTTGCCTTCTGGCCAGTCCATGATCACTTCCAATATTCCTGGGCGACTGGGGTTTCCTATTCGAGCCCGCTGAGTAATCAGTGCAACCCACTTGCTCCATGTAGCATCAGTTGCATGATGCGTAGAGGGGACCCTTCCCTTGGACATCCAGCCTAGTACCGGCAATCGGGGTGCTAGGAGGAGCTGCGCTTCAGTACCGACCACCTCCGAAGCAGATCGAACTCCTTCATATGCTGCCAATATCTCCTTTTCAGTTGGAGTATAGCGGGCCTCAGATCCTCTGTATCCCCGACTCCAAAACCCCAGGGGCCGACCTCGAGTTTCCCCAGGTTCTTTCTGCCAGAGGCTCCAGGTGGGGCCGTTCTCCCCGGCTGCAGTGTAGAGCACATTCTTTACATCTGGTCCTGTTCGAACTGGCCCAAGGGCTACTGCATGGACTATTTCCTGCTTGATTTGTTCAAAGGCTTGTCGTTGTTCAGGGCCCCATTCAAACTCATTCTTCTTACGGGTTACTTGGTAGAGTGGGTTTACAATCAGACTAATTTGGGATGTGCATTCTCCAAAACCCCACAACACCTAGGAAAGTCTGTGTTTCTTTTTTGTTAGTTGGTGGAGACATAGCTGTTATTTTGTTGATCACATCCATTGGGATTTGATGATGTCCATCTTGCCATTTTATTCCTAAAAACTGGATCTCTCGTGCAGGTCCTTTGACTTTATTTTGTTTTATGGCAAAACCGGCTTTCAGAAGGATTTGGACTATTTTCTTCCCTTTCTCGAAAACTTCCTCTGCTGTGTCACCCCACACAATAATGTCATCGATGTACTGCAGGTGTTCAGGAGCTTCCCCCTGCTCTAGCGCAGACTGGATCAGTCCATGGCAAATGGTAGGGCTGTGTTTCCACCCCTGGGGCAGCCTATTCCAAGTATATTGGACTCCCCTCCAAGTGAAGGCAAATTGTGGCCTGCACTCTGCTGCTAGAGGGATGGAGAAAAATGCATTAGCGATATCAATTGTGGCGTACCACTTGGCTGCCTTCGATTCAAGTTCATACTGAAGTTCCAGCATGTCCGGCACTGCAGCACTCAGTGGTGGCGTGACTTCGTTCAGGCCACGATAGTCCACTGTTAGTCTCCACTCGCCATTAGACTTTCTCACTGGCCATAGGGGACTATTGAAAGGTGAATGGGTCTTGCTGATCACTCCTTGGCTCTCCAATTGACGAATTAGCTTATGGATGGGGATCAGGGAGTCTCGGTTAGTGCGATATTGCCGCCGGTGCACAGTTGTGGTAGCGATTGGCACTTGCTGTTCTTCGACCCTCAGCAACCCCACAACAGAGGGGTCCTCTGAGAGACCAGGCAAGGTAGATAATTGTTTAATGTCCTCTGTCTCTAAGGCAGCTATACCAAAAGCCCACCGGAACCCTTTTGGGTCCTTGCAATATCCTCTTCTAAGATAGTCTATGCCAAGGATACATGGAGCATCCGGGCCAGTCACAATGAGGTGCTTTTCCCACTCATTCCCAGTCAGACTCACTTCAGCCTCCAATACAGTCAACTGCTGAGATCCTCCTGTCACTCCACAAATATAGATGGGCTCTGGTCCTTTATAGCTCGATGGCATTATAGTACATTGTACACCGGTGTCTACTAAAGCCTTATACTTCTGTGCACGTGATGTGCCAGGCCATCGAATCCACACAATCCAATAAACTCGATTATCCCTTTCCTCCCCCTGGCTGGAGGCAGGGCCCCCCTAATCCTGGTCAGAATCTTCTTCGTTTCTGTGTTTGAAGGACTGTCTGCTGGAAGTTGGAGCAGCAAACTTTTCGGAGAATTCCTTTTTCCTGATTGTTTTCTTTTGCAACTCACGTACCCGTGCCTCTAGGGTCGCGGTAGATTTTCCATCCCATTTTCTCGTGTCCTCTCCATGGTCTCGTAAGTAAAACCACAGGGTGGCACGGGGTGAGTATCCACCATATCGTCTTCCTTGTGTGGGTGAACGCCTACCCCTGACAGCTGAGACACTGCTTTGTACAGGTGCGGAGGAGAATAATCTCTCTTCAAGTTGGTGAACCTTTTCAGAAAGTTTCTCCCAGGTGTTCTCTTTTGGTCGGTGGACACTGTTTGGTTCAGGTGGGGAGGACAATAGATTCTCTTCAAGTTGGTGAACCTTTTCAGAAAGTTTCTCCACAGCTGAGACGCAGGCCTGTAAGGAAGAGGAGAGACTTTCTTCGTACTGCCGGAGTTGTTTAGCCGCTTCATCCACTGTGGGTTCCTCATCCTCTTTCCAGGCCATTATTGCCAATGAGCTGGCATATGATGATGGTGCACTCCGTACAAACTTCCGCCACATGGGTCGTGTACACTTGACTTCATCTGGATCTTTGGATGTTTGTCTGAGGTCTGGATCCTCATAAATCACTTCCCGTACGGCTAATTCCCTCAGGTACTGGATTCCCTTCTCCATAGTGGTCCACTTGCCTGGTAGACATAAAAGTTCTTCCTTGAAGGGATACCTTTCCCTCACAGTTGAGAGGAGATGCCTCCAGAGGCTGGTGGATTGTGCTCCATCTGCAATTGCTTTGTCAATGCCGGCGTCTCGAGCAAGGGATCCCAGCCGCTTGGCTTCCCTGCCGTCTAATTCCACACAATTGGCTCCAGAGTCCCAGCACCGGAGCAGCCAGGTGACAAGCTGCTCACCTATACAGCGACCAAAATCTTTTCGCACATCTCGTAGCTCGCGCTCGTTTAGGCTTCGGGTAGTTACTGTTGATTTTTTGACATCCTCATCTTCCTCCTCCTGAATCCTTGATGGCCCAGCGTCGTCGTCATCTTCGTCATCTCTATACCTAGTTTTGGCAGAAGCCTTACCTGGATTGGCAGAAGACTCTCTGCGTTCTAAACGACCTGAATCTCTATACCATTTTTTCACCTTCTCTACAGGGGCAGCTTGCACTGCTACTGCTCGTTTCTCTGACTTTGTTACAGGGTCTGCTACAGGGGTTGGAATACCCTCTGCAGGGGCAGCTTGCACTGCTACTGCTTGTTTCTCTAACTTTGTTACAGGGTCTGCCACAGAGGTTGGAATACCCTCTGCAGGGTCAACTTGCACTGCTACAGCTCGTTTCTCTGACACGGCCAAAGGAGCTGGAGCGGCTGCAGGAGCTGGAGCAGTTGCAGGAACTGGAGCTGTAGCGGCTACAGGAGCTGGAGCTGGAGCAGTTGCAGGAGCTGGGACTGGAGCAGCAGTAGGAGCTGGAGCTGGAGCGGCTGCAGGAGCTTGAGCGGCTGCAGGAGCTGGGACTGGAGCAGCTGCAGGAGCTGGGACTGGAGCGGCTGCAGGAGCTGGGACTGGAGCAGCTGCAGGAGCTGGAGCTGGAGCTGGAGCAGCTGCAGGAACCGGATCTGGAGTGGCTGCAGGAGCTGGGGCTGGAGCGGCTGCAGAATCCACCGTAGGGGTCACAGTGGCCGTTGGATCTGTCACAGGGCTTGGAGTGGCCGCAGGGTCTGTCACTAAGTTGATAGCAGTATCAATGGCAGCTCGATAGGCATGAGCCAGGCCCCAGCACGTTACAATGATTTGTGTTACTTTGGAACTGCCAGAATCATGACACCTTTTTTTCAAGCATTCTGCCAGTTTTTGAGGATTTTGCCATTGTTCAGGGGTGAATTTCCAACACACTGGGGGTGCCAACTGCTCTAGATGCCTGCCCATATCCGCCCATACTCCCTGCCACCCACAACTATCCTGCCTCCGGGCAGATCTCCAGATGAGCTCCCCAAGTAGTTGTTTAACTTTAAGCAGAATCTGAAGTGCATTCATGAGGCAGAACAACAAGACTATGGTATTCTGAGTATTCCAGAAATATTCAATATCTTGGAGAGCTATTTTGACAAGCTCAGGGGATAAGAGAGTGGTGAAGGAGGAAGGCAGAGTGATCCAGGAGGATACAGGGGGGGTGAAGGAGAAAGGGAGAGTAAGCAAGTAAGGAAAAATATCCTCCCCTTTCCCCTCCACAGATTGACTCCCTAATGAAAAAAAAACAATAGGTATAATTGCTAATAGTTTCCAAGATACAGTTTCCAAAGTACAGAGTCGACGATGTTACTGAATACAAATAACAAGTTAGAGTCATGACCACATATTTCATCGTCTCATAAGCCATTGCTACAACACACAGTACCATAATGATCTGAAACCAGGGCCCGGAGAGGATAAACAACACGACAGAGAGCAAATACGGAAAATAATGTACTATAATACTCAATTTGGAAAACAGGCGCAGCAGAGTTGAGATTAAAGCAATCAGCATTATGACAAGTGACTATTAAGCAGGTCTAATCCTTACACCAATTTTAGTTTAACACACTCTGGTCAGATCTGCCGTTATCTCAACCTTTCGGGCCCCACGTTGGGCGCCAAAAAGACTGTCGTGGTTTAACCCGGCCGGCAGCTAAACACCACGCAGCCGTTCGCTCACCCTCCCCCCTCCCTCTCTGGGACGGGGGAGAGAAATGGAAAGTGAAGCCCGTGAGTTGAGATAAAGACAGTTTAATAAGACAGGAAAATAATAATAACAAAATAATAATAACAATAATAACAATAATAATACAATGGTGATAATAGGGAAATATGTACAAACAAGTGATGCACAATGCAATTGCTCACCACTCGCTGACCGATGCCCAGCCTAACCCCGAGCAGTCCGGCCCCCTTCCCCTGGCTAACCACCCCTATATATTGTTTAGCATGACGTCAGATGGTATGGAATACCCCTTTGGCTAGTTTGGGTCACCTGTCCGGGGTCTGTCCCCTCCCAGCTCTTACTGCACCCCCAGCCTGCCCGTTGGCAGGACAGAGCAAAAGGCTGAGATGTCCTTGGCTTAGTATAAGCACTGCTCTGCAACAATTAAAGCATCGGGGTGTTATCAGCACTCTTCTCATCCTAAGCCAAAACACAGCATTCCACCAGCTACTAGGAAGAAAATTAATTCTGTGCTAACTGAAACCAGGACAACCCTAACCCTCTAACCCTAACCCCCTAACCCTCTAACCCCCCAACTCTAACCCCCGACCCCCCAGCCCTAAGCCCCTAACCCTAACGGATCTAACCCTAACCCCCCAACCCTAATAGATCTAACCCTAACCCTAATCCTCTAACCCTAACCCCCCAACCCCTAACCCCCCAAGTACCCAACCCCAACCCCCAAACCCCCTAACCCTAACCCCCCAACCCGCTAACCCCCAACCCTAAACCCCCAACCCTAACCCCCAACCCCCCAACCCTAACAGATCTAACCCTAACACTCTAACCTTAACCCCCCAACCCCTAACCCCCCAAGTACCCAGCCCCAACCCCCAAACCCCCTAACCCCCCAACCCCCTAACCCCCAACCCTAAACCCCCAACCCTAACCCCCGAACCCCAACCCTAACCCCCTAACCCTAACGGATCTAACCCTAACCCTAACCCTAACCCTATGGCCCCCCCCCGGTGCGCCCCGCAAATGGGTCCCCCCGGCAACCGCACCCCACAAACTTGGTTCCCCCCTCATTTTGGTTCCCCCCCCCTGTGCGCGCCACAAATGTGTCCCCCCGGAAACAAAACCCTGCACACTTGGTTCCCCCCTCATTTTGGTTCCCCCCCGGTGCGCCCCAAAAATGTGTCCCCCCGGAAACAAAACCCCGCACACTTGGTTCCCCCATCATTTTGGTTCCCCCCCCCGGTGCGCCCCACAAATGTGTCCCCCCGGAAACAAAACCCCGCACACTTGGTTCCCCCCTCATTTTGGTTCCCACCCCGGTGCGCCCCACAAATGTGTCCCCCCGGAAACAAAACCCCGCACACTTGGTTCCCCCCTCATTTTGGTTCCCCCCCCTGTGCGCGTCACAAATGTGTCCCCCCGGAAACAAAACCCTGCACACTTGGTTCCCCCCTCATTTTGGTTCCCCCCCGGTGCGCCCCAAAAATGTGTCCCCCCGGAAACAAAACCCCGCACACTTGGTTCCCCCATCATTTTGGTTCCCCCCCCGGTGCGCGCCACAAATGTGTCCCCCCGGAAACAAAACCCCGCACACTTGGTTCCCCCCTCATTTTGGTTCCCCCCCCCCGGAGCGCCCCACAAATGTGTCCCCCCGGAAACAAAACCCTGCACACTTGGTTCCCCCCTCATTTTGGTTCCCCCCCCCCGGTGCGCCCCACAAATGTGTCCCCCCGGAAACAAAACCCCGCACACTTGGTTCCCCCCTCATTTTGGTTCCCCCCCCGGTGCGCCCCACAAATGTGTCCCCCCGGAAACAAAACCCCGCACACTTGGTTCCCCCCTCATTTTGGTTCCCCCCCCCTGTGCGCGCCACAAATGTGTCCCCCCGGAAACAAAACCCTGCACACTTGGTTCCCCCCTCATTTTGGTTCCCCCCCGGTGCGCCCCAAAAATGTGTCCCCCCGGAAACAAAACCCCGCACACTTGGTTCCCCCATCATTTTGGTTCCCCCCCCCGGTGCGCCCCACAAATGTGTCCCCCCGGAAACAAAACCCCGCACACTTGGTTCCCCCCTCATTTTGGTTCCCCCCCCCCGGTGCGCCCCACAAATGTGTCCCCCCGGAAACAAAACCCTGCACACTTGGTTCCCCCCTCATTTTGGTTCCCTCGCCCCGGTGCGCCCCACAAATGTGTCCCCCCGGAAACAAAACCCCGCACACTTGGTTCCCCCCTCATTTTGGTTCCCTCGCCCCGGTGCGCCCCACAAATGTGTCCCCCCGGAAACAAAACCCCGCACACTTGGTTCCCCCCTCATTTTGGTTCCCCCCCCCTGTGCGCGCCACAAATGTGTCCCCCCGGAAACAAAACCCTGCACACTTGGTTCCCCCCTCATTTTGGTTCCCCCGGTGCGCCCCAAAAATGTGTCCCCCCGGAAACAAAACCCCGCACACTTGGTTCCCCCATCATTTTGGTTCCCCCCCCCGGTGCGCCCCACAAATGTGTCCCCCCGGAAACAAAACCCCGCACACTTGGTTCCCCCCTCATTTTGGTTCCCCCCCCCGGTGCGCCCCACAAATGTGTCCCCCCGGAAACAAAACCCCGCACACTTGGTTCCCCCCTCATTTTGGTTCCCTCGCCCCGGTGCGCCCCACAAATGTGTCCCCCCGGAAACAAAACCCCGCACACTTGGTTCCCCCCTCATTTTGGTTCCCCCCCCCCCGGTGCGCCCCCCAAATGTGTCCCCCCGGAAACAAAACCCCGCACACTTGGTTCCCCCCTCATTTTGGTTCCCCCCCCTTCCGCCCCCCCGTTGGGGTCCCGCCTAGCCCCATGGACCGCCCCCCCGGTGCGCCCCGCAAATGCGTCCCCCCGGCAACCGCACCCCGCAAACTTGGTTCCCCCCTCTTTTTGGTTCCCCCCCCACCCTTGGGGTCCCCCCAAGCCCCATGGACCCCCCCCCCCTGGTGCCCCCCCCCCAATTTGTCTCTCCCCCCGTCCTACCCGTGCCAGCAGCAGCCGCTCGCACTCTGCCAGCGCCTTCCGCACCGGATGCTGCATCTCGGCCAGGTGGAGGCAAGCGCTGGAGGGGGGGGAATAAATTGGGGGGTTCAATTTGGGGGGGGTCTGGGGGCATTTTGGGGGCTGGGGGCGCATTTAGGGGGCGGAGGGGACTGGTTCTCACCTGTAGGACTCGGCGTCGAGCCTCCCCGGGGGCAGCTGCAGGGCCAGGATGCCTGGGGGGGTGCGGGGGGGGGCATGTCAGCACCCTCCAGACCAAAACCCCAAAACCGCTGCCGTTGACCCCAAAACCGCCGCCGTTGACCCCAAGGTGGCCGCTGGTGACGCCAGTAGGGCCACCGGGCGCCCCGCGGGCCACAAGTACCCAACCCCAACCCCCAAACCCCCTAACCCTAACCCCCCAACCCCCTAACCCCCGACCCCCCAACCGATCTAACCCTAACCCTCTAACACTAACCCCCAACCCTAACCCCCGACCCCCCAACCCTAACCCCCTAACCCTAACGGATCTAACCCTAACCCCCCAACCCTTACAGATCTAACCCTAACCCTAATCCTAATCCTCTAACCCTAACCCCCCATCTTAACCCCCCAAGTACCCAACCCCAACCCCCAAGCCCCCTAACCCTAACCCCCCAACCCCCTAACCCCCAACCCTAAACCCCCAACCCTAAACCCCTAACCCTAACGGATCTAACCCTAATCCTCTAACCCTAACGCCCAAACCCCCTAACCCCCTAACCCTAACGGATCTAAGCCTAACCCTAACCCTCTAACCCTAACCCCCCCAACCCCCTAACCCCCTAACCCTAACGGAACTAACCCTAACCCTCTAACCCTAACGCCCAAACCCCCTAACCCCCTAACCCTAACGGATCTAAGCCTAACCCTAACCCCCCAACCCCCTAACCCCCTAACCCTAACCCCCTAACCCTAACGGATCTAACCCTAACCCTCTAACCCTAACCCCCCAACCCCCTAACCCCCCAACCCTAACCCCCTAACCCTAACGGATCTAACCCTAACCCCCCAACCCTAATAGATCTAACCCTAACCCTAATCCTCTAACCCTAACCCCCCAACCCCTAACCCCCCAAGTACCTAACCCCAACCCCCAAACCCCCTAACCCTAACCCCCCAACGCCCTAACCCCCAACCCTAAACCCCCAACCCTAACCCCCGACCCCCCAACCATAACCCCCTAACCGTAACAGATCTAACCCTAACCCTGTCGTGGTTTAACCCGGCCGGCAGCTAAACACCACGCAGCCGTTCGCTCACCCTCCCCCCTCCCTCTCTGGGACGGGGGAGAGAAATGGAAAGTGAAGCCCGTGAGTTGAGATAAAGACAGTTTAATAAGACAGGAAAATAATAATAACAAAATAATAATAACAATAATAACAATAATAATACAATGGTGATAATAGGGAAATATGTACAAACAAGTGATGCACAATGCAATTGCTCACCACTCGCTGACCGATGCCCAGCCTAACCCCGAGCAGTCCGGCCCCCTTCCCCTGGCTAACCACCCCTATATATTGTTTAGCATGACGTCAGATGGTATGGAATACCCCTTTGGCTAGTTTGGGTCACCTGTCCGGGGTCTGTCCCCTCCCAGCTCTTACTGCACCCCCAGCCTGCCCGTTGGCAGGACAGAGCAAAAGGCTGAGATGTCCTTGGCTTAGTATAAGCACTGCTCTGCAACAATTAAAGCATCGGGGTGTTATCAGCACTCTTCTCATCCTAAGCCAAAACACAGCATTCCACCAGCTACTAGGAAGAAAATTAATTCTGTGCTAACTGAAACCAGGACATCTA
This sequence comes from Anas platyrhynchos, assembly GCF_047663525.1. Classification (NCBI taxonomy): domain Eukaryota; kingdom Metazoa; phylum Chordata; class Aves; order Anseriformes; family Anatidae; genus Anas; species Anas platyrhynchos. The sequence goes on from NC_092596.1 coordinate 12,125,856, forward strand.
TCCACCCCTTATTCCATACCATTTATGTCATGCTCAGGTTACACTCTTTTCCATACATTCTAATTAGTCACCTATAGTAATCATGGTAGTGATAACATACAGTGTGATATACTAATTAACATGGTACAATTCAGTTTATGGGCTATTCTCACCCAGTATTAAATCTCCTTGAGGTACACACCGCACCTCTCCGTTCTTTTGCATCACCCACCAAGTGTATCCAGGTCCCTGAGCGAAAACAATTCCACGAATAGGTTTGCCTTTTCCTGAGGCAGGAGTAGCCCAGACTGTTTTACCCAGCATATTTTTTACATGCACTACAGGAACTTTATCCCCATCTACAGTACGTAATAGGTTTGATTGGGCAGGTCCAGCTCAGTTGGTAGATCCCCTAGTATTGACTAACCAGGTGGCCTTTGCCAAATGCGTATCCCAGTTTTTGAACGTCCCAGCGCCCATTGCTTTCAAGGTAGTCTTTAACAGGCCATTGTATCGTTCAACTTTCCCGGAGGCTGGTGCATGATAGGGGATGTGATACACCCATTCAATACCATGTTCTTCGGCCCAAGTGTCTATAAGGTTGTTTCGGAAGTGAGTCCCATTGTCTGATTCTATTCTTTCTGGGGTGCCATGTCGCCATAGGACTTGCTTTTCAAGGCCCAGGATGGTGTTCCGGGCGGTGGCATGAGGCACAGGATATGTTTCCAGCCATCCGGTGGTTGCTTCCACCATTGTAAGTACGTGGCGCTTGCCATTGCGAGTTTGAGGGAGTGTGATGTAATCAATCTGCCAGGCCTCTCCATATTTATATTTCAGCCATCGTCCTCCATACCAAAGAGGCTTTGACCGTTTGGCTTGCTTGATTGCAGCACGTTTCACAGTCATGAATAACCTGTGCTATAGCGTCCATGGTCAAGTCCACCCCTCGATCACGAGCCCATCTGTATGTTGCGTCTCTACCTTGATGGCCTGAGGTGTCATGGGCCCATCGGGCTATAAATAATTCACCTTTATGCTGCCAATCCAGGTCCACCTGAGCTACTTCAATCTTAGCAGCCTGATCCACCTACTGGTTGTTTTGATGTTCTTCAGTAGCCTGATTCTTGGGCACATGAGCATCTACGTGGCGTACTTTCACAGCCAGGTTCTCTACCCGAGCAGCAATATCTTGCCACAATGCAGCAGCCCAGATGGGTTTGCCCCTACGCTGCCAGTTGTTTTGCTTCCATTGCTGTAACCATCCCCACAGGGCATTTGCTACCATCCATGAATCGGTGTAGAGATAGAGAACTGGCCATTTTTCTCGTTCAGCAATGTCTAAAGCCAGCTGAATGGCTTTCACTTCTGCAAACTGACTCGATTCACCTTCTCCCTCAGCAGCTTCTGCAACTCGTCGCGTAGGACTCCATACAGCAGCCTTCCATCTCCGATGCTTCCCCACAATACGACAGGACCCATCAGTGAACAGGGCATATTTCTTTTCATTCTCTGGCAACTGGTTGTACAGTGGGGCTTCTTCAGCACGACCCACCTCCTCCTCTGATGATATCCCAAAGTATTTGCCTTCTGGCCAGTCCATGATCACTTCCAATATTCCTGGGCGACTGGGGTTTCCTATTCGAGCCCGCTGAGTAATCAGTGCAACCCACTTGCTCCATGTAGCATCAGTTGCATGATGCGTAGAGGGGACCCTTCCCTTGAACATCCAGCCTAGTACCGGCAATCGGGGTGCTAGGAGGAGCTGCGCTTCAGTACCGACCACCTCCGAAGCAGATCGAACTCCTTCATATGCTGCCAATATCTCCTTTTCAGTTGGAGTATAGCGGGCCTCAGATCCTCTGTATCCCCGACTCCAAAACCCCAGGGGCCGACCTCGAGTTTCCCCAGGTTCTTTCTGCCAGAGGCTCCAGGTGGGGCCGTTCTCCCCGGCTGCAGTGTAGAGCACATTCTTTACATCTGGTCCTGTTCGAACTGGCCCAAGGGCTACTGCATGGACTATTTCCTGCTTGATTTGTTCAAAGGCTTGTCGTTGTTCAGGGCCCCATTCAAACTCATTCTTCTTACGGGTTACTTGGTAGAGTGGGTTTACAATCAGACTAATTTGGGATGTGCATTCTCCAAAACCCCACAACACCTAGGAAAGTCTGTGTTTCTTTTTTGTTAGTTGGTGGAGACATAGCTGTTATTTTGTTGATCACATCCATTGGGATTTGATGATGTCCATCTTGCCATTTTATTCCTAAAAACTGGATCTCTCGTGCAGGTCCTTTGACTTTATTTTGTTTTATGGCAAAACCGGCTTTCAGAAGGATTTGGACTATTTTCTTCCCTTTCTCGAAAACTTCCTCTGCTGTGTCACCCCACACAATAATGTCATCGATGTACTGCAGGTGTTCAGGAGCTTCCCCCTGCTCTAGCGCAGACTGGATCAGTCCATGGCAAATGGTAGGGCTGTGTTTCCACCCCTGGGGCAGCCTATTCCAAGTATATTGGACTCCCCTCCAAGTGAAGGCAAATTGTGGCCTGCACTCTGCTGCTAGAGGGATGGAGAAAAATGCATTAGCGATATCAATTGTGGCGTACCACTTGGCTGCCTTCGATTCAAGTTCATACTGAAGTTCCAGCATGTCCGGCACTGCAGCACTCAGTGGTGGCGTGACTTCGTTCAGGCCACGATAGTCCACTGTTAGTCTCCACTCGCCATTAGACTTTCTCACTGGCCATAGGGGACTATTGAAAGGTGAATGGGTCTTGCTGATCACTCCTTGGCTCTCCAATTGACGAATTAGCTTATGGATGGGGATCAGGGAGTCTCGGTTAGTGCGATATTGCCGCCGGTGCACAGTTGTGGTAGCGATTGGCACTTGCTGTTCTTCGACCCTCAGCAACCCCACAACAGAGGGGTCCTCTGAGAGACCAGGCAAGGTAGATAATTGTTTAATGTCCTCTGTCTCTAAGGCAGCTATACCAAAAGCCCACCGGAACCCTTTTGGGTCCTTGCAATATCCTCTTCTAAGATAGTCTATGCCAAGGATACATGGAGCATCCGGGCCAGTCACAATGAGGTGCTTTTCCCACTCATTCCCAGTCAGACTCACTTCAGCCTCCAATACAGTCAACTGCTGAGATCCTCCTGTCACTCCACAAATATAGATGGGCTCTGGTCCTTTATAGCTCGATGGCATTATAGTACATTGTACACCGGTGTCTACTAAAGCCTTATACTTCTGTGCACGTGATGTGCCAGGCCATCGAATCCACACAATCCAATAAACTCGATTATCCCTTTCCTCCCCCTGGCTGGAGGCAGGGCCCCCCTAATCCTGGTCAGAATCTTCTTCGTTTCTGTGTTTGAAGGACTGTCTGCTGGAAGTTGGAGCAGCAAACTTTTCGGAGAATTCCTTTTTCCTGATTGTTTTCTTTTGCAACTCACGTACCCGTGCCTCTAGGGTCGCGGTAGATTTTCCATCCCATTTTCTCGTGTCCTCTCCATGGTCTCGTAAGTAAAACCACAGGGTGGCACGGGGTGAGTATCCACCATATCGTCTTCCTTGTGTGGGTGAACGCCTACCCCTGACAGCTGAGACACTGCTTTGTACAGGTGCGGAGGAGAATAATCTCTCTTCAAGTTGGTGAACCTTTTCAGAAAGTTTCTCCCAGGTGTTCTCTTTTGGTCGGTGGACACTGTTTGGTTCAGGTGGGGAGGACAATAGATTCTCTTCAAGTTGGTGAACCTTTTCAGAAAGTTTCTCCACAGCTGAGACGCAGGCCTGTAAGGAAGAGGAGAGACTTTCTTCGTACTGCCGGAGTTGTTTAGCCGCTTCATCCACTGTGGGTTCCTCATCCTCTTTCCAGGCCATTATTGCCAATGAGCTGGCATATGATGATGGTGCACTCCGTACAAACTTCCGCCACATGGGTCGTGTACACTTGACTTCATCTGGATCTTTGGATGTTTGTCTGAGGTCTGGATCCTCATAAATCACTTCCCGTACGGCTAATTCCCTCAGGTACTGGATTCCCTTCTCCATAGTGGTCCACTTGCCTGGTAGACATAAAAGTTCTTCCTTGAAGGGATACCTTTCCCTCACAGTTGAGAGGAGATGCCTCCAGAGGCTGGTGGATTGTGCTCCATCTGCAATTGCTTTGTCAATGCCGGCGTCTCGAGCAAGGGATCCCAGCCGCTTGGCTTCCCTGCCGTCTAATTCCACACAATTGGCTCCAGAGTCCCAGCACCGGAGCAGCCAGGTGACAAGCTGCTCACCTATACAGCGACCAAAATCTTTTCGCACATCTCGTAGCTCGCGCTCGTTTAGGCTTCGGGTAGTTACTGTTGATTTTTTGACATCCTCATCTTCCTCCTCCTGAATCCTTGATGGCCCAGCGTCGTCGTCATCTTCGTCATCTCTATACCTAGTTTTGGCAGAAGCCTTACCTGGATTGGCAGAAGACTCTCTGCGTTCTAAACGACCTGAATCTCTATACCATTTTTTCACCTTCTCTACAGGGGCAGCTTGCACTGCTACTGCTCGTTTCTCTGACTTTGTTACAGGGTCTGCTACAGGGGTTGGAATACCCTCTGCAGGGGCAGCTTGCACTGCTACTGCTTGTTTCTCTAACTTTGTTACAGGGTCTGCCACAGAGGTTGGAATACCCTCTGCAGGGTCAACTTGCACTGCTACAGCTCGTTTCTCTGACACGGCCAAAGGAGCTGGAGCGGCTGCAGGAGCTGGAGCAGTTGCAGGAACTGGAGCTGTAGCGGCTACAGGAGCTGGAGCTGGAGCAGTTGCAGGAGCTGGGACTGGAGCAGCAGTAGGAGCTGGAGCTGGAGCGGCTGCAGGAGCTTGAGCGGCTGCAGGAGCTGGGACTGGAGCAGCTGCAGGAGCTGGGACTGGAGCGGCTGCAGGAGCTGGGACTGGAGCAGCTGCAGGAGCTGGAGCTGGAGCTGGAGCAGCTGCAGGAACCGGATCTGGAGTGGCTGCAGGAGCTGGGGCTGGAGCGGCTGCAGAATCCACCGTAGGGGTCACAGTGGCCGTTGGATCTGTCACAGGGCTTGGAGTGGCCGCAGGGTCTGTCACTAAGTTGATAGCAGTATCAATGGCAGCTCGATAGGCATGAGCCAGGCCCCAGCACGTTACAATGATTTGTGTTACTTTGGAACTGCCAGAATCATGACACCTTTTTTTCAAGCATTCTGCCAGTTTTTGAGGATTTTGCCATTGTTCAGGGGTGAATTTCCAACACACTGGGGGTGCCAACTGCTCTAGATGCCTGCCCATATCCGCCCATACTCCCTGCCACCCACAACTATCCTGCCTCCGGGCAGATCTCCAGATGAGCTCCCCAAGTAGTTGTTTAACTTTAAGCAGAATCTGAAGTGCATTCATGAGGCAGAACAACAAGACTATGGTATTCTGAGTATTCCAGAAATATTCAATATCTTGGAGAGCTATTTTGACAAGCTCAGGGGATAAGAGAGTGGTGAAGGAGGAAGGCAGAGTGATCCAGGAGGATACAGGGGGGGTGAAGGAGAAAGGGAGAGTAAGCAAGTAAGGAAAAATATCCTCCCCTTTCCCCTCCACAGATTGACTCCCTAATGAAAAAAAAACAATAGGTATAATTGCTAATAGTTTCCAAGATACAGTTTCCAAAGTACAGAGTCGACGATGTTACTGAATACAAATAACAAGTTAGAGTCATGACCACATATTTCATCGTCTCATAAGCCATTGCTACAACACACAGTACCATAATGATCTGAAACCAGGGCCCGGAGAGGATAAACAACACGACAGAGAGCAAATACGGAAAATAATGTACTATAATACTCAATTTGGAAAACAGGCGCAGCAGAGTTGAGATTAAAGCAATCAGCATTATGACAAGTGACTATTAAGCAGGTCTAATCCTTACACCAATTTTAGTTTAACACACTCTGGTCAGATCTGCCGTTATCTCAACCTTTCGGGCCCCACGTTGGGCGCCAAAAAGACTGTCGTGGTTTAACCCGGCCGGCAGCTAAACACCACGCAGCCGTTCGCTCACCCTCCCCCCTCCCTCTCTGGGACGGGGGAGAGAAATGGAAAGTGAAGCCCGTGAGTTGAGATAAAGACAGTTTAATAAGACAGGAAAATAATAATAACAAAATAATAATAACAATAATAACAATAATAATACAATGGTGATAATAGGGAAATATGTACAAACAAGTGATGCACAATGCAATTGCTCACCACTCGCTGACCGATGCCCAGCCTAACCCCGAGCAGTCCGGCCCCCTTCCCCCGGCTAACCACCCCTATATATTGTTTAGCATGACGTCAGATGGTATGGAATACCCCTTTGGCTAGTTTGGGTCACCTGTCCGGGGTCTGTCCCCTCCCAGCTCTTACTGCACCCCCAGCCTGCCCGTTGGCAGGACAGAGCAAAAGGCTGAGATGTCCTTGGCTTAGTATAAGCACTGCTCTGCAACAATTAAAGCATCGGGGTGTTATCAGCACTCTTCTCATCCTAAGCCAAAACACAGCATTCCACCAGCTACTAGGAAGAAAATTAATTCTGTGCTAACTGAAACCAGGACATCTATCCACCCCTTATTCCATACCATTTATGTCATGCTCAGGTTACACTCTTTTCCATACATTCTAATTAGTCACCTATAGTAATCATGGTAGTGATAACATACAGTGTGATATACTAATTAACATGGTACAATTCAGTTTATGGGCTATTCTCACCCAGTATTAAATCTCCTTGAGGTACACACCGCACCTCTCCGTTCTTTTGCATCACCCACCAAGTGTATCCAGGTCCCTGAGCGAAAACAATTCCACGAATAGGTTTGCCTTTTCCTGAGGCAGGAGTAGCCCAGACTGTTTTACCCAGCATATTTTTTACATGCACTACAGGAACTTTATCCCCATCTACAGTACGTAATAGGTTTGATTGGGCAGGTCCAGCTCAGTTGGTAGATCCCCTAGTATTGACTAACCAGGTGGCCTTTGCCAAATGCGTATCCCAGTTTTTGAACGTCCCAGCGCCCATTGCTTTCAAGGTAGTCTTTAACAGGCCATTGTATCGTTCAACTTTCCCGGAGGCTGGTGCATGATAGGGGATGTGATACACCCATTCAATACCATGTTCTTCGGCCCAAGTGTCTATAAGGTTGTTTCGGAAGTGAGTCCCATTGTCTGATTCTATTCTTTCTGGGGTGCCATGTCGCCATAGGACTTGCTTTTCAAGGCCCAGGATGGTGTTCCGGGCGGTGGCATGAGGCACAGGATATGTTTCCAGCCATCCGGTGGTTGCTTCCACCATTGTAAGTACGTGGCGCTTGCCATTGCGAGTTTGAGGGAGTGTGATGTAATCAATCTGCCAGGCCTCTCCATATTTATATTTCAGCCATCGTCCTCCATACCAAAGAGGCTTTGACCGTTTGGCTTGCTTGATTGCAGCACGTTTCACAGTCATGAATAACCTGTGCTATAGCGTCCATGGTCAAGTCCACCCCTCGATCACGAGCCCATCTGTATGTTGCGTCTCTACCTTGATGGCCTGAGGTGTCATGGGCCCATCGGGCTATAAATAATTCACCTTTATGCTGCCAATCCAGGTCCACCTGAGCTACTTCAATCTTAGCAGCCTGATCCACCTACTGGTTGTTTTGATGTTCTTCAGTAGCCTGATTCTTGGGCACATGAGCATCTACGTGGCGTACTTTCACAGCCAGGTTCTCTACCCGAGCAGCAATATCTTGCCACAATGCAGCAGCCCAGATGGGTTTGCCCCTACGCTGCCAGTTGTTTTGCTTCCATTGCTGTAACCATCCCCACAGGGCATTTGCTACCATCCATGAATCGGTGTAGAGATAGAGAACTGGCCATTTTTCTCGTTCAGCAATGTCTAAAGCCAGCTGAATGGCTTTCACTTCTGCAAACTGACTCGATTCACCTTCTCCCTCAGCAGCTTCTGCAACTCGTCGCGTAGGACTCCATACAGCAGCCTTCCATCTCCGATGCTTCCCCACAATACGACAGGACCCATCAGTGAACAGGGCATATTTCTTTTCATTCTCTGGCAACTGGTTGTACAGTGGGGCTTCTTCAGCACGACCCACCTCCTCCTCTGATGATATCCCAAAGTATTTGCCTTCTGGCCAGTCCATGATCACTTCCAATATTCCTGGGCGACTGGGGTTTCCTATTCGAGCCCGCTGAGTAATCAGTGCAACCCACTTGCTCCATGTAGCATCAGTTGCATGATGCGTAGAGGGGACCCTTCCCTTGAACATCCAGCCTAGTACCGGCAATCGGGGTGCTAGGAGGAGCTGCGCTTCAGTACCGACCACCTCCGAAGCAGATCGAACTCCTTCATATGCTGCCAATATCTCCTTTTCAGTTGGAGTATAGCGGGCCTCAGATCCTCTGTATCCCCGACTCCAAAACCCCAGGGGCCGACCTCGAGTTTCCCCAGGTTCTTTCTGCCAGAGGCTCCAGGTGGGGCCGTTCTCCCCGGCTGCAGTGTAGAGCACATTCTTTACATCTGGTCCTGTTCGAACTGGCCCAAGGGCTACTGCATGGACTATTTCCTGCTTGATTTGTTCAAAGGCTTGTCGTTGTTCAGGGCCCCATTCAAACTCATTCTTCTTACGGGTTACTTGGTAGAGTGGGTTTACAATCAGACTAATTTGGGATGTGCATTCTCCAAAACCCCACAACACCTAGGAAAGTCTGTGTTTCTTTTTTGTTAGTTGGTGGAGACATAGCTGTTATTTTGTTGATCACATCCATTGGGATTTGATGATGTCCATCTTGCCATTTTATTCCTAAAAACTGGATCTCTCGTGCAGGTCCTTTGACTTTATTTTGTTTTATGGCAAAACCGGCTTTCAGAAGGATTTGGACTATTTTCTTCCCTTTCTCGAAAACTTCCTCTGCTGTGTCACCCCACACAATAATGTCATCGATGTACTGCAGGTGTTCAGGAGCTTCCCCCTGCTCTAGCGCAGACTGGATCAGTCCATGGCAAATGGTAGGGCTGTGTTTCCACCCCTGGGGCAGCCTATTCCAAGTATATTGGACTCCCCTCCAAGTGAAGGCAAATTGTGGCCTGCACTCTGCTGCTAGAGGGATGGAGAAAAATGCATTAGCGATATCAATTGTGGCGTACCACTTGGCTGCCTTCGATTCAAGTTCATACTGAAGTTCCAGCATGTCCGGCACTGCAGCACTCAGTGGTGGCGTGACTTCGTTCAGGCCACGATAGTCCACTGTTAGTCTCCACTCGCCATTAGACTTTCTCACTGGCCATAGGGGACTATTGAAAGGTGAATGGGTCTTGCTGATCACTCCTTGGCTCTCCAATTGACGAATTAGCTTATGGATGGGGATCAGGGAGTCTCGGTTAGTGCGATATTGCCGCCGGTGCACAGTTGTGGTAGCGATTGGCACTTGCTGTTCTTCGACCCTCAGCAACCCCACAACAGAGGGGTCCTCTGAGAGACCAGGCAAGGTAGATAATTGTTTAATGTCCTCTGTCTCTAAGGCAGCTATACCAAAAGCCCACCGGAACCCTTTTGGGTCCTTGCAATATCCTCTTCTAAGATAGTCTATGCCAAGGATACATGGAGCATCCGGGCCAGTCACAATGAGGTGCTTTTCCCACTCATTCCCAGTCAGACTCACTTCAGCCTCCAATACAGTCAACTGCTGAGATCCTCCTGTCACTCCACAAATATAGATGGGCTCTGGTCCTTTATAGCTCGATGGCATTATAGTACATTGTACACCGGTGTCTACTAAAGCCTTATACTTCTGTGCACGTGATGTGCCAGGCCATCGAATCCACACAATCCAATAAACTCGATTATCCCTTTCCTCCCCCTGGCTGGAGGCAGGGCCCCCCTAATCCTGGTCAGAATCTTCTTCGTTTCTGTGTTTGAAGGACTGTCTGCTGGAAGTTGGAGCAGCAAACTTTTCGGAGAATTCCTTTTTCCTGATTGTTTTCTTTTGCAACTCACGTACCCGTGCCTCTAGGGTCGCGGTAGATTTTCCATCCCATTTTCTCGTGTCCTCTCCATGGTCTCGTAAGTAAAACCACAGGGTGGCACGGGGTGAGTATCCACCATATCGTCTTCCTTGTGTGGGTGAACGCCTACCCCTGACAGCTGAGACACTGCTTTGTACAGGTGCGGAGGAGAATAATCTCTCTTCAAGTTGGTGAACCTTTTCAGAAAGTTTCTCCCAGGTGTTCTCTTTTGGTCGGTGGACACTGTTTGGTTCAGGTGGGGAGGACAATAGATTCTCTTCAAGTTGGTGAACCTTTTCAGAAAGTTTCTCCACAGCTGAGACGCAGGCCTGTAAGGAAGAGGAGAGACTTTCTTCGTACTGCCGGAGTTGTTTAGCCGCTTCATCCACTGTGGGTTCCTCATCCTCTTTCCAGGCCATTATTGCCAATGAGCTGGCATATGATGATGGTGCACTCCGTACAAACTTCCGCCACATGGGTCGTGTACACTTGACTTCATCTGGATCTTTGGATGTTTGTCTGAGGTCTGGATCCTCATAAATCACTTCCCGTACGGCTAATTCCCTCAGGTACTGGATTCCCTTCTCCATAGTGGTCCACTTGCCTGGTAGACATAAAAGTTCTTCCTTGAAGGGATACCTTTCCCTCACAGTTGAGAGGAGATGCCTCCAGAGGCTGGTGGATTGTGCTCCATCTGCAATTGCTTTGTCAATGCCGGCGTCTCGAGCAAGGGATCCCAGCCGCTTGGCTTCCCTGCCGTCTAATTCCACACAATTGGCTCCAGAGTCCCAGCACCGGAGCAGCCAGGTGACAAGCTGCTCACCTATACAGCGACCAAAATCTTTTCGCACATCTCGTAGCTCGCGCTCGTTTAGGCTTCGGGTAGTTACTGTTGATTTTTTGACATCCTCATCTTCCTCCTCCTGAATCCTTGATGGCCCAGCGTCGTCGTCATCTTCGTCATCTCTATACCTAGTTTTGGCAGAAGCCTTACCTGGATTGGCAGAAGACTCTCTGCGTTCTAAACGACCTGAATCTCTATACCATTTTTTCACCTTCTCTACAGGGGCAGCTTGCACTGCTACTGCTCGTTTCTCTGACTTTGTTACAGGGTCTGCTACAGGGGTTGGAATACCCTCTGCAGGGGCAGCTTGCACTGCTACTGCTTGTTTCTCTAACTTTGTTACAGGGTCTGCCACAGAGGTTGGAATACCCTCTGCAGGGTCAACTTGCACTGCTACAGCTCGTTTCTCTGACACGGCCAAAGGAGCTGGAGCGGCTGCAGGAGCTGGAGCAGTTGCAGGAACTGGAGCTGTAGCGGCTACAGGAGCTGGAGCTGGAGCAGTTGCAGGAGCTGGGACTGGAGCAGCAGTAGGAGCTGGAGCTGGAGCGGCTGCAGGAGCTTGAGCGGCTGCAGGAGCTGGGACTGGAGCAGCTGCAGGAGCTGGGACTGGAGCGGCTGCAGGAGCTGGGACTGGAGCAGCTGCAGGAGCTGGAGCTGGAGCTGGAGCAGCTGCAGGAACCGGATCTGGAGTGGCTGCAGGAGCTGGGGCTGGAGCGGCTGCAGAATCCACCGTAGGGGTCACAGTGGCCGTTGGATCTGTCACAGGGCTTGGAGTGGCCGCAGGGTCTGTCACTAAGTTGATAGCAGTATCAATGGCAGCTCGATAGGCATGAGCCAGGCCCCAGCACGTTACAATGATTTGTGTTACTTTGGAACTGCCAGAATCATGACACCTTTTTTTCAAGCATTCTGCCAGTTTTTGAGGATTTTGCCATTGTTCAGGGGTGAATTTCCAACACACTGGGGGTGCCAACTGCTCTAGATGCCTGCCCATATCCGCCCATACTCCCTGCCACCCACAACTATCCTGCCTCCGGGCAGATCTCCAGATGAGCTCCCCAAGTAGTTGTTTAACTTTAAGCAGAATCTGAAGTGCATTCATGAGGCAGAACAACAAGACTATGGTATTCTGAGTATTCCAGAAATATTCAATATCTTGGAGAGCTATTTTGACAAGCTCAGGGGATAAGAGAGTGGTGAAGGAGGAAGGCAGAGTGATCCAGGAGGATACAGGGGGGGTGAAGGAGAAAGGGAGAGTAAGCAAGTAAGGAAAAATATCCTCCCCTTTCCCCTCCACAGATTGACTCCCTAATGAAAAAAAAACAATAGGTATAATTGCTAATAGTTTCCAAGATACAGTTTCCAAAGTACAGAGTCGACGATGTTACTGAATACAAATAACAAGTTAGAGTCATGACCACATATTTCATCGTCTCATAAGCCATTGCTACAACACACAGTACCATAATGATCTGAAACCAGGGCCCGGAGAGGATAAACAACACGACAGAGAGCAAATACGGAAAATAATGTACTATAATACTCAATTTGGAAAACAGGCGCAGCAGAGTTGAGATTAAAGCAATCAGCATTATGACAAGTGACTATTAAGCAGGTCTAATCCTTACACCAATTTTAGTTTAACACACTCTGGTCAGATCTGCCGTTATCTCAACCTTTCGGGCCCCACGTTGGGCGCCAAAAAGACTGTCGTGGTTTAACCCGGCCGGCAGCTAAACACCACGCAGCCGTTCGCTCACCCTCCCCCCTCCCTCTCTGGGACGGGGGAGAGAAATGGAAAGTGAAGCCCGTGAGTTGAGATAAAGACAGTTTAATAAGACAGGAAAATAATAATAACAAAATAATAATAACAATAATAACAATAATAATACAATGGTGATAATAGGGAAATATGTACAAACAAGTGATGCACAATGCAATTGCTCACCACTCGCTGACCGATGCCCAGCCTAACCCCGAGCAGTCCGGCCCCCTTCCCCCGGCTAACCACCCCTATATATTGTTTAGCATGACGTCAGATGGTATGGAATACCCCTTTGGCTAGTTTGGGTCACCTGTCCGGGGTCTGTCCCCTCCCAGCTCTTACTGCACCCCCAGCCTGCCCGTTGGCAGGACAGAGCAAAAGGCTGAGATGTCCTTGGCTTAGTATAAGCACTGCTCTGCAACAATTAAAGCATCGGGGTGTTATCAGCACTCTTCTCATCCTAAGCCAAAACACAGCATTCCACCAGCTACTAGGAAGAAAATTAATTCTGTGCTAACTGAAACCAGGACAACCCTAACCCTCTAACCCTAACCCCCTAACCCTCTAACCCCCCAACTCTAACCCCCGACCCCCCAACCCTAAGCCCCTAACCCTAACGGATCTAACCCTAACCCCCCAACCCTAATAGATCTAACCCTAACCCTAATCCTCTAACCCTAACCCCCCAACCCCTAACCCCCCAAGTACCCAACCCCAACCCCCAAACCCCCTAACCCTAACCCCCCAACCCGCTAACCCCCAACCCTAAACCCCCAACCCTAACCCCCAACCCCCCAACCCTAACAGATCTAACCCTAACACTCTAACCTTAACCCCCCAACCCCTAACCCCCCAAGTACCCAGCCCCAACCCCCAAACCCCCTAACCCCCCAACCCCCTAACCCCCAACCCTAAACCCCCAACCCTAACCCCCGAACCCCAACCCTAACCCCCTAACCCTAACGGATCTAACCCTAACCCTAACCCTAACCCTATGCCCCCCCCCCGGTGCGCCCCGCAAATGCGTCCCCCCGGCAACCGCAACCCACAAACTTGGTTCCCCCCTCATTTTGGTTCCCCCGGTGCGCCCCAAAAATGTGTCCCCCCGGAAACAAAACCCCGCACACTTGGTTCCCCCATCATTTTGGTTCCCCCCCCGGTGCGCCCCACAAATGTGTCCCCCCGGAAACAAAACCCCGCACACTTGGTTCCCCCCTCATTTTGGTTCCCACCCCGGTGCGCCACACAAATGTGTCCCCCCGGAAACAAAACCCCGCACACTTGGTTCCCCCCTCATTTTGGTTCCCCCCCCCCGGTGCGCCCCACAAATGTGTCCCCCCGGAAACAAAACCCCGCACACTTGGTTCCCCCCTCATTTTGGTTCCCTCGCCCCGGTGCGCCCCACAAATGTGTCCCCCCGGAAACAAAACCCCGCACACTTGGTTCCCCCCTCATTTTGGTTCCCCCCCCCGGTGCGCCCCCCAAATGTGTCCCCCCGGAAACAAAACCCCGCACACTTGGTTCCCCCCTCATTTTGGTTCCCCCCCCTTCCGCCCCCCCGTTGGGGTCCCGCCTAGCCCCATGGACCGCCCCCCCGGTGCGCCCCGCAAATGCGTCCCCCCGGCAACCGCACCCCGCAAACTTGGTTCCCCCCTCATTTTGGTTCCCCCCCACCCTTGGGGTCCCCCCAAGCCCCATGGACCCCCCCCCCCTGGTGCCCCCCCCCCAATTTGTCTCTCCCCCCGTCCTACCCGTGCCCGCAGCAGCCGCTCGCACTCTGCCAGCGCCTTCCGCACCGGATGCTGCATCTCGGCCAGGTGGAGGCAAGCGCTGGAGGGGGGGGAATAAATTGGGGGGTTCAATTTGGGGGGGGTCTGGGGGCATTTTGGGGGCTGGGGGCGCATTTAGGGGGCGCAGGGGACTGGTTCTCACCTGTAGGACTCGGCGTCGAGCCTCCCCGGGGGCAGCTGCAGGGCCAGGATGCCTGGGGGTTGCGGGGGGGGACATGTCAGCACCCTCCAGACCAAAACCCCAAAACCGCTGCCATTGACCCCAAAACCGCCGCCGTTGACCCCAAGGTGGCCGCTGGTGACGCCGGTAGGGCCACCGGGCGCCCCGCGGGCCACAAGTACCCAACCCCAACCCCCAAACCCCCTAACCCTAACCCCCCAACCCCCTAACCCCCGACCCCCCAACCGATCTAACCCTAACCCTCTAACACTAACCCCCAACCCTAACCCCCTAACCCTAACGGATCTAACCCTAACCCCCCAACCCTTACAGATCTAACCCTAACCCTAATCCTCTAACCCTAACCCCCCATCCTAACCCCCCAAGTACCCAACCCCAACCCCCAAGCCCCCTAACCCTAACCCCCCAACCCCCTAACCCCCAACCCTAAACCCCCAACCCTAACCCCCTAACCCTAACGGATCTAACCCTAATCCTCTAACCCTAACGCCCAAACCCCCTAACCCCCTAACCCTAACGGATCTAAGCCTAACCCTAACCCTCTAACCCTAACCCCCCCAACCCCCTAACCCCCTAACCCTAACGGAACTAACCCTAACCCTCTAACCCTAACGCCCAAACCCCCTAACCCCCTAACCCTAACAGATCTAAGCCTAACCCTAACCCCCCAACCCCCTAACCCCCTAACCCTAACCCCCTAACCCTAACGGATCTAACCCTAACCCTCTAACCCTAACCCCCCAACCCCCTAACCCCCCAACCCTAACCCCCTAACCCTAACGGATCTAACCCTAACCCCCCAACCCTAATAGATCTAACCCTAACCCTAATCCTCTAACCCTAACCCCCCAACCCCTAACCCCCCAAGTACCTAACCCCAACCCCCAAACCCCCTAACCCTAACCCCCCAACGCCCTAACCCCCAACCCTAAACCCCCAACCCTAACCCCCGACCCCCCAACCATAACCCCCTAACCGTAACAGATCTAACCCTAACCCTGTCGTGGTTTAACCCGGCCGGCAGCTAAACACCACGCAGCCGTTCGCTCACCCTCCCCCCTCCCTCTCTGGGACGGGGGAGAGAAATGGAAAGTGAAGCCCGTGAGTTGAGATAAAGACAGTTTAATAAGACAGGAAAATAATAATAACAAAATAATAATAACAATAATAACAATAATAATACAATGGTGATAATAGGGAAATATGTACAAACAAGTGATGCACAATGCAATTGCTCACCACTCGCTGACCGATGCCCAGCCTAACCCCGAGCAGTCCGGCCCCCTTCCCCCGGCTAACCACCCCTATATATTGTTTAGCATGACGTCAGATGGTATGGAATACCCCTTTGGCTAGTTTGGGTCACCTGTCCGGGGTCTGTCCCCTCCCAGCTCTTACTGCACCCCCAGCCTGCCCGTTGGCAGGACAGAGCAAAAGGCTGAGATGTCCTTGGCTTAGTATAAGCACTGCTCTGCAACAATTAAAGCATCGGGGTGTTATCAGCACTCTTCTCATCCTAAGCCAAAACACAGCATTCCACCAGCTACTAGGAAGAAAATTAATTCTGTGCTAACTGAAACCAGGACATCTATCCACCCCTTATTCCATACCATTTATGTCATGCTCAGGTTACACTCTTTTCCATACATTCTAATTAGTCACCTATAGTAATCATGGTAGTGATAACATACAGTGTGATATACTAATTAACATGGTACAATTCAGTTTATGGGCTATTCTCACCCAGTATTAAATCTCCTTGAGGTACACACCGCACCTCTCCGTTCTTTTGCATCACCCACCAAGTGTATCCAGGTCCCTGAGCGAAAACAATTCCACGAATAGGTTTGCCTTTTCCTGAGGCAGGAGTAGCCCAGACTGTTTTACCCAGCATATTTTTTACATGCACTACAGGAACTTTATCCCCATCTACAGTACGTAATAGGTTTGATTGGGCAGGTCCAGCTCAGTTGGTAGATCCCCTAGTATTGACTAACCAGGTGGCCTTTGCCAAATGCGTATCCCAGTTTTTGAACGTCCCAGCGCCCATTGCTTTCAAGGTAGTCTTTAACAGGCCATTGTATCGTTCAACTTTCCCGGAGGCTGGTGCATGATAGGGGATGTGATACACCCATTCAATACCATGTTCTTCGGCCCAAGTGTCTATAAGGTTGTTTCGGAAGTGAGTCCCATTGTCTGATTCTATTCTTTCTGGGGTGCCATGTCGCCATAGGACTTGCTTTTCAAGGCCCAGGATGGTGTTCCGGGCGGTGGCATGAGGCACAGGATATGTTTCCAGCCATCCGGTGGTTGCTTCCACCATTGTAAGTACGTGGCGCTTGCCATTGCGAGTTTGAGGGAGTGTGATGTAATCAATCTGCCAGGCCTCTCCATATTTATATTTCAGCCATCGTCCTCCATACCAAAGAGGCTTTGACCGTTTGGCTTGCTTGATTGCAGCACGTTTCACAGTCATGAATAACCTGTGCTATAGCGTCCATGGTCAAGTCCACCCCTCGATCACGAGCCCATCTGTATGTTGCGTCTCTACCTTGATGGCCTGAGGTGTCATGGGCCCATCGGGCTATAAATAATTCACCTTTATGCTGCCAATCCAGGTCCACCTGAGCTACTTCAATCTTAGCAGCCTGATCCACCTACTGGTTGTTTTGATGTTCTTCAGTAGCCTGATTCTTGGGCACATGAGCATCTACGTGGCGTACTTTCACAGCCAGGTTCTCTACCCGAGCAGCAATATCTTGCCACAATGCAGCAGCCCAGATGGGTTTGCCCCTACGCTGCCAGTTGTTTTGCTTCCATTGCTGTAACCATCCCCACAGGGCATTTGCTACCATCCATGAATCGGTGTAGAGATAGAGAACTGGCCATTTTTCTCGTTCAGCAATGTCTAAAGCCAGCTGAATGGCTTTCACTTCTGCAAACTGACTCGATTCACCTTCTCCCTCAGCAGCTTCTGCAACTCGTCGCGTAGGACTCCATACAGCAGCCTTCCATCTCCGATGCTTCCCCACAATACGACAGGACCCATCAGTGAACAGGGCATATTTCTTTTCATTCTCTGGCAACTGGTTGTACAGTGGGGCTTCTTCAGCACGACCCACCTCCTCCTCTGATGATATCCCAAAGTATTTGCCTTCTGGCCAGTCCATGATCACTTCCAATATTCCTGGGCGACTGGGGTTTCCTATTCGAGCCCGCTGAGTAATCAGTGCAACCCACTTGCTCCATGTAGCATCAGTTGCATGATGCGTAGAGGGGACCCTTCCCTTGAACATCCAGCCTAGTACCGGCAATCGGGGTGCTAGGAGGAGCTGCGCTTCAGTACCGACCACCTCCGAAGCAGATCGAACTCCTTCATATGCTGCCAATATCTCCTTTTCAGTTGGAGTATAGCGGGCCTCAGATCCTCTGTATCCCCGACTCCAAAACCCCAGGGGCCGACCTCGAGTTTCCCCAGGTTCTTTCTGCCAGAGGCTCCAGGTGGGGCCGTTCTCCCCGGCTGCAGTGTAGAGCACATTCTTTACATCTGGTCCTGTTCGAACTGGCCCAAGGGCTACTGCATGGACTATTTCCTGCTTGATTTGTTCAAAGGCTTGTCGTTGTTCAGGGCCCCATTCAAACTCATTCTTCTTACGGGTTACTTGGTAGAGTGGGTTTACAATCAGACTAATTTGGGATGTGCATTCTCCAAAACCCCACAACACCTAGGAAAGTCTGTGTTTCTTTTTTGTTAGTTGGTGGAGACATAGCTGTTATTTTGTTGATCACATCCATTGGGATTTGATGATGTCCATCTTGCCATTTTATTCCTAAAAACTGGATCTCTCGTGCAGGTCCTTTGACTTTATTTTGTTTTATGGCAAAACCGGCTTTCAGAAGGATTTGGACTATTTTCTTCCCTTTCTCGAAAACTTCCTCTGCTGTGTCACCCCACACAATAATGTCATCGATGTACTGCAGGTGTTCAGGAGCTTCCCCCTGCTCTAGCGCAGACTGGATCAGTCCATGGCAAATGGTAGGGCTGTGTTTCCACCCCTGGGGCAGCCTATTCCAAGTATATTGGACTCCCCTCCAAGTGAAGGCAAATTGTGGCCTGCACTCTGCTGCTAGAGGGATGGAGAAAAATGCATTAGCGATATCAATTGTGGCGTACCACTTGGCTGCCTTCGATTCAAGTTCATACTGAAGTTCCAGCATGTCCGGCACTGCAGCACTCAGTGGTGGCGTGACTTCGTTCAGGCCACGATAGTCCACTGTTAGTCTCCACTCGCCATTAGACTTTCTCACTGGCCATAGGGGACTATTGAAAGGTGAATGGGTCTTGCTGATCACTCCTTGGCTCTCCAATTGACGAATTAGCTTATGGATGGGGATCAGGGAGTCTCGGTTAGTGCGATATTGCCGCCGGTGCACAGTTGTGGTAGCGATTGGCACTTGCTGTTCTTCGACCCTCAGCAACCCCACAACAGAGGGGTCCTCTGAGAGACCAGGCAAGGTAGATAATTGTTTAATGTCCTCTGTCTCTAAGGCAGCTATACCAAAAGCCCACCGGAACCCTTTTGGGTCCTTGCAATATCCTCTTCTAAGATAGTCTATGCCAAGGATACATGGAGCATCCGGGCCAGTCACAATGAGGTGCTTTTCCCACTCATTCCCAGTCAGACTCACTTCAGCCTCCAATACAGTCAACTGCTGAGATCCTCCTGTCACTCCACAAATATAGATGGGCTCTGGTCCTTTATAGCTCGATGGCATTATAGTACATTGTACACCGGTGTCTACTAAAGCCTTATACTTCTGTGCACGTGATGTGCCAGGCCATCGAATCCACACAATCCAATAAACTCGATTATCCCTTTCCTCCCCCTGGCTGGAGGCAGGGCCCCCCTAATCCTGGTCAGAATCTTCTTCGTTTCTGTGTTTGAAGGACTGTCTGCTGGAAGTTGGAGCAGCAAACTTTTCGGAGAATTCCTTTTTCCTGATTGTTTTCTTTTGCAACTCACGTACCCGTGCCTCTAGGGTCGCGGTAGATTTTCCATCCCATTTTCTCGTGTCCTCTCCATGGTCTCGTAAGTAAAACCACAGGGTGGCACGGGGTGAGTATCCACCATATCGTCTTCCTTGTGTGGGTGAACGCCTACCCCTGACAGCTGAGACACTGCTTTGTACAGGTGCGGAGGAGAATAATCTCTCTTCAAGTTGGTGAACCTTTTCAGAAAGTTTCTCCCAGGTGTTCTCTTTTGGTCGGTGGACACTGTTTGGTTCAGGTGGGGAGGACAATAGATTCTCTTCAAGTTGGTGAACCTTTTCAGAAAGTTTCTCCACAGCTGAGACGCAGGCCTGTAAGGAAGAGGAGAGACTTTCTTCGTACTGCCGGAGTTGTTTAGCCGCTTCATCCACTGTGGGTTCCTCATCCTCTTTCCAGGCCATTATTGCCAATGAGCTGGCATATGATGATGGTGCACTCCGTACAAACTTCCGCCACATGGGTCGTGTACACTTGACTTCATCTGGATCTTTGGATGTTTGTCTGAGGTCTGGATCCTCATAAATCACTTCCCGTACGGCTAATTCCCTCAGGTACTGGATTCCCTTCTCCATAGTGGTCCACTTGCCTGGTAGACATAAAAGTTCTTCCTTGAAGGGATACCTTTCCCTCACAGTTGAGAGGAGATGCCTCCAGAGGCTGGTGGATTGTGCTCCATCTGCAATTGCTTTGTCAATGCCGGCGTCTCGAGCAAGGGATCCCAGCCGCTTGGCTTCCCTGCCGTCTAATTCCACACAATTGGCTCCAGAGTCCCAGCACCGGAGCAGCCAGGTGACAAGCTGCTCACCTATACAGCGACCAAAATCTTTTCGCACATCTCGTAGCTCGCGCTCGTTTAGGCTTCGGGTAGTTACTGTTGATTTTTTGACATCCTCATCTTCCTCCTCCTGAATCCTTGATGGCCCAGCGTCGTCGTCATCTTCGTCATCTCTATACCTAGTTTTGGCAGAAGCCTTACCTGGATTGGCAGAAGACTCTCTGCGTTCTAAACGACCTGAATCTCTATACCATTTTTTCACCTTCTCTACAGGGGCAGCTTGCACTGCTACTGCTCGTTTCTCTGACTTTGTTACAGGGTCTGCTACAGGGGTTGGAATACCCTCTGCAGGGGCAGCTTGCACTGCTACTGCTTGTTTCTCTAACTTTGTTACAGGGTCTGCCACAGAGGTTGGAATACCCTCTGCAGGGTCAACTTGCACTGCTACAGCTCGTTTCTCTGACACGGCCAAAGGAGCTGGAGCGGCTGCAGGAGCTGGAGCAGTTGCAGGAACTGGAGCTGTAGCGGCTACAGGAGCTGGAGCTGGAGCAGTTGCAGGAGCTGGGACTGGAGCAGCAGTAGGAGCTGGAGCTGGAGCGGCTGCAGGAGCTTGAGCGGCTGCAGGAGCTGGGACTGGAGCAGCTGCAGGAGCTGGGACTGGAGCGGCTGCAGGAGCTGGGACTGGAGCAGCTGCAGGAGCTGGAGCTGGAGCTGGAGCAGCTGCAGGAACCGGATCTGGAGTGGCTGCAGGAGCTGGGGCTGGAGCGGCTGCAGAATCCACCGTAGGGGTCACAGTGGCCGTTGGATCTGTCACAGGGCTTGGAGTGGCCGCAGGGTCTGTCACTAAGTTGATAGCAGTATCAATGGCAGCTCGATAGGCATGAGCCAGGCCCCAGCACGTTACAATGATTTGTGTTACTTTGGAACTGCCAGAATCATGACACCTTTTTTTCAAGCATTCTGCCAGTTTTTGAGGATTTTGCCATTGTTCAGGGGTGAATTTCCAACACACTGGGGGTGCCAACTGCTCTAGATGCCTGCCCATATCCGCCCATACTCCCTGCCACCCACAACTATCCTGCCTCCGGGCAGATCTCCAGATGAGCTCCCCAAGTAGTTGTTTAACTTTAAGCAGAATCTGAAGTGCATTCATGAGGCAGAACAACAAGACTATGGTATTCTGAGTATTCCAGAAATATTCAATATCTTGGAGAGCTATTTTGACAAGCTCAGGGGATAAGAGAGTGGTGAAGGAGGAAGGCAGAGTGATCCAGGAGGATACAGGGGGGGTGAAGGAGAAAGGGAGAGTAAGCAAGTAAGGAAAAATATCCTCCCCTTTCCCCTCCACAGATTGACTCCCTAATGAAAAAAAAACAATAGGTATAATTGCTAATAGTTTCCAAGATACAGTTTCCAAAGTACAGAGTCGACGATGTTACTGAATACAAATAACAAGTTAGAGTCATGACCACATATTTCATCGTCTCATAAGCCATTGCTACAACACACAGTACCATAATGATCTGAAACCAGGGCCCGGAGAGGATAAACAACACGACAGAGAGCAAATACGGAAAATAATGTACTATAATACTCAATTTGGAAAACAGGCGCAGCAGAGTTGAGATTAAAGCAATCAGCATTATGACAAGTGACTATTAAGCAGGTCTAATCCTTACACCAATTTTAGTTTAACACACTCTGGTCAGATCTGCCGTTATCTCAACCTTTCGGGCCCCACGTTGGGCGCCAAAAAGACTGTCGTGGTTTAACCCGGCCGGCAGCTAAACACCACGCAGCCGTTCGCTCACCCTCCCCCCTCCCTCTCTGGGACGGGGGAGAGAAATGGAAAGTGAAGCCCGTGAGTTGAGATAAAGACAGTTTAATAAGACAGGAAAATAATAATAACAAAATAATAATAACAATAATAACAATAATAATACAATGGTGATAATAGGGAAATATGTACAAACAAGTGATGCACAATGCAATTGCTCACCACTCGCTGACCGATGCCCAGCCTAACCCCGAGCAGTCCGGCCCCCTTCCCCTGGCTAACCACCCCTATATATTGTTTAGCATGACGTCAGATGGTATGGAATACCCCTTTGGCTAGTTTGGGTCACCTGTCCGGGGTCTGTCCCCTCCCAGCTCTTACTGCACCCCCAGCCTGCCCGTTGGCAGGACAGAGCAAAAGGCTGAGATGTCCTTGGCTTAGTATAAGCACTGCTCTGCAACAATTAAAGCATCGGGGTGTTATCAGCACTCTTCTCATCCTAAGCCAAAACACAGCATTCCACCAGCTACTAGGAAGAAAATTAATTCTGTGCTAACTGAAACCAGGACATCTATCCACCCCTTATTCCATACCATTTATGTCATGCTCAGGTTACACTCTTTTCCATACATTCTAATTAGTCACCTATAGTAATCATGGTAGTGATAACATACAGTGTGATATACTAATTAACATGGTACAATTCAGTTTATGGGCTATTCTCACCCAGTATTAAATCTCCTTGAGGTACACACCGCACCTCTCCGTTCTTTTGCATCACCCACCAAGTGTATCCAGGTCCCTGAGCGAAAACAATTCCACGAATAGGTTTGCCTTTTCCTGAGGCAGGAGTAGCCCAGACTGTTTTACCCAGCATATTTTTTACATGCACTACAGGAACTTTATCCCCATCTACAGTACGTAATAGGTTTGATTGGGCAGGTCCAGCTCAGTTGGTAGATCCCCTAGTATTGACTAACCAGGTGGCCTTTGCCAAATGCGTATCCCAGTTTTTGAACGTCCCAGCGCCCATTGCTTTCAAGGTAGTCTTTAACAGGCCATTGTATCGTTCAACTTTCCCGGAGGCTGGTGCATGATAGGGGATGTGATACACCCATTCAATACCATGTTCTTCGGCCCAAGTGTCTATAAGGTTGTTTCGGAAGTGAGTCCCATTGTCTGATTCTATTCTTTCTGGGGTGCCATGTCGCCATAGGACTTGCTTTTCAAGGCCCAGGATGGTGTTCCGGGCGGTGGCATGAGGCACAGGATATGTTTCCAGCCATCCGGTGGTTGCTTCCACCATTGTAAGTACGTGGCGCTTGCCATTGCGAGTTTGAGGGAGTGTGATGTAATCAATCTGCCAGGCCTCTCCATATTTATATTTCAGCCATCGTCCTCCATACCAAAGAGGCTTTGACCGTTTGGCTTGCTTGATTGCAGCACGTTTCACAGTCATGAATAACCTGTGCTATAGCGTCCATGGTCAAGTCCACCCCTCGATCACGAGCCCATCTGTATGTTGCGTCTCTACCTTGATGGCCTGAGGTGTCATGGGCCCATCGGGCTATAAATAATTCACCTTTATGCTGCCAATCCAGGTCCACCTGAGCTACTTCAATCTTAGCAGCCTGATCCACCTACTGGTTGTTTTGATGTTCTTCAGTAGCCTGATTCTTGGGCACATGAGCATCTACGTGGCGTACTTTCACAGCCAGGTTCTCTACCCGAGCAGCAATATCTTGCCACAATGCAGCAGCCCAGATGGGTTTGCCCCTACGCTGCCAGTTGTTTTGCTTCCATTGCTGTAACCATCCCCACAGGGCATTTGCTACCATCCATGAATCGGTGTAGAGATAGAGAACTGGCCATTTTTCTCGTTCAGCAATGTCTAAAGCCAGCTGAATGGCTTTCACTTCTGCAAACTGACTCGATTCACCTTCTCCCTCAGCAGCTTCTGCAACTCGTCGCGTAGGACTCCATACAGCAGCCTTCCATCTCCGATGCTTCCCCACAATACGACAGGACCCATCAGTGAACAGGGCATATTTCTTTTCATTCTCTGGCAACTGGTTGTACAGTGGGGCTTCTTCAGCACGACCCACCTCCTCCTCTGATGATATCCCAAAGTATTTGCCTTCTGGCCAGTCCATGATCACTTCCAATATTCCTGGGCGACTGGGGTTTCCTATTCGAGCCCGCTGAGTAATCAGTGCAACCCACTTGCTCCATGTAGCATCAGTTGCATGATGCGTAGAGGGGACCCTTCCCTTGAACATCCAGCCTAGTACCGGCAATCGGGGTGCTAGGAGGAGCTGCGCTTCAGTACCGACCACCTCCGAAGCAGATCGAACTCCTTCATATGCTGCCAATATCTCCTTTTCAGTTGGAGTATAGCGGGCCTCAGATCCTCTGTATCCCCGACTCCAAAACCCCAGGGGCCGACCTCGAGTTTCCCCAGGTTCTTTCTGCCAGAGGCTCCAGGTGGGGCCGTTCTCCCCGGCTGCAGTGTAGAGCACATTCTTTACATCTGGTCCTGTTCGAACTGGCCCAAGGGCTACTGCATGGACTATTTCCTGCTTGATTTGTTCAAAGGCTTGTCGTTGTTCAGGGCCCCATTCAAACTCATTCTTCTTACGGGTTACTTGGTAGAGTGGGTTTACAATCAGACTAATTTGGGATGTGCATTCTCCAAAACCCCACAACACCTAGGAAAGTCTGTGTTTCTTTTTTGTTAGTTGGTGGAGACATAGCTGTTATTTTGTTGATCACATCCATTGGGATTTGATGATGTCCATCTTGCCATTTTATTCCTAAAAACTGGATCTCTCGTGCAGGTCCTTTGACTTTATTTTGTTTTATGGCAAAACCGGCTTTCAGAAGGATTTGGACTATTTTCTTCCCTTTCTCGAAAACTTCCTCTGCTGTGTCACCCCACACAATAATGTCATCGATGTACTGCAGGTGTTCAGGAGCTTCCCCCTGCTCTAGCGCAGACTGGATCAGTCCATGGCAAATGGTAGGGCTGTGTTTCCACCCCTGGGGCAGCCTATTCCAAGTATATTGGACTCCCCTCCAAGTGAAGGCAAATTGTGGCCTGCACTCTGCTGCTAGAGGGATGGAGAAAAATGCATTAGCGATATCAATTGTGGCGTACCACTTGGCTGCCTTCGATTCAAGTTCATACTGAAGTTCCAGCATGTCCGGCACTGCAGCACTCAGTGGTGGCGTGACTTCGTTCAGGCCACGATAGTCCACTGTTAGTCTCCACTCGCCATTAGACTTTCTCACTGGCCATAGGGGACTATTGAAAGGTGAATGGGTCTTGCTGATCACTCCTTGGCTCTCCAATTGACGAATTAGCTTATGGATGGGGATCAGGGAGTCTCGGTTAGTGCGATATTGCCGCCGGTGCACAGTTGTGGTAGCGATTGGCACTTGCTGTTCTTCGACCCTCAGCAACCCCACAACAGAGGGGTCCTCTGAGAGACCAGGCAAGGTAGATAATTGTTTAATGTCCTCTGTCTCTAAGGCAGCTATACCAAAAGCCCACCGGAACCCTTTTGGGTCCTTGCAATATCCTCTTCTAAGATAGTCTATGCCAAGGATACATGGAGCATCCGGGCCAGTCACAATGAGGTGCTTTTCCCACTCATTCCCAGTCAGACTCACTTCAGCCTCCAATACAGTCAACTGCTGAGATCCTCCTGTCACTCCACAAATATAGATGGGCTCTGGTCCTTTATAGCTCGATGGCATTATAGTACATTGTACACCGGTGTCTACTAAAGCCTTATACTTCTGTGCACGTGATGTGCCAGGCCATCGAATCCACACAATCCAATAAACTCGATTATCCCTTTCCTCCCCCTGGCTGGAGGCAGGGCCCCCCTAATCCTGGTCAGAATCTTCTTCGTTTCTGTGTTTGAAGGACTGTCTGCTGGAAGTTGGAGCAGCAAACTTTTCGGAGAATTCCTTTTTCCTGATTGTTTTCTTTTGCAACTCACGTACCCGTGCCTCTAGGGTCGCGGTAGATTTTCCATCCCATTTTCTCGTGTCCTCTCCATGGTCTCGTAAGTAAAACCACAGGGTGGCACGGGGTGAGTATCCACCATATCGTCTTCCTTGTGTGGGTGAACGCCTACCCCTGACAGCTGAGACACTGCTTTGTACAGGTGCGGAGGAGAATAATCTCTCTTCAAGTTGGTGAACCTTTTCAGAAAGTTTCTCCCAGGTGTTCTCTTTTGGTCGGTGGACACTGTTTGGTTCAGGTGGGGAGGACAATAGATTCTCTTCAAGTTGGTGAACCTTTTCAGAAAGTTTCTCCACAGCTGAGACGCAGGCCTGTAAGGAAGAGGAGAGACTTTCTTCGTACTGCCGGAGTTGTTTAGCCGCTTCATCCACTGTGGGTTCCTCATCCTCTTTCCAGGCCATTATTGCCAATGAGCTGGCATATGATGATGGTGCACTCCGTACAAACTTCCGCCACATGGGTCGTGTACACTTGACTTCATCTGGATCTTTGGATGTTTGTCTGAGGTCTGGATCCTCATAAATCACTTCCCGTACGGCTAATTCCCTCAGGTACTGGATTCCCTTCTCCATAGTGGTCCACTTGCCTGGTAGACATAAAAGTTCTTCCTTGAAGGGATACCTTTCCCTCACAGTTGAGAGGAGATGCCTCCAGAGGCTGGTGGATTGTGCTCCATCTGCAATTGCTTTGTCAATGCCGGCGTCTCGAGCAAGGGATCCCAGCCGCTTGGCTTCCCTGCCGTCTAATTCCACACAATTGGCTCCAGAGTCCCAGCACCGGAGCAGCCAGGTGACAAGCTGCTCACCTATACAGCGACCAAAATCTTTTCGCACATCTCGTAGCTCGCGCTCGTTTAGGCTTCGGGTAGTTACTGTTGATTTTTTGACATCCTCATCTTCCTCCTCCTGAATCCTTGATGGCCCAGCGTCGTCGTCATCTTCGTCATCTCTATACCTAGTTTTGGCAGAAGCCTTACCTGGATTGGCAGAAGACTCTCTGCGTTCTAAACGACCTGAATCTCTATACCATTTTTTCACCTTCTCTACAGGGGCAGCTTGCACTGCTACTGCTCGTTTCTCTGACTTTGTTACAGGGTCTGCTACAGGGGTTGGAATACCCTCTGCAGGGGCAGCTTGCACTGCTACTGCTTGTTTCTCTAACTTTGTTACAGGGTCTGCCACAGAGGTTGGAATACCCTCTGCAGGGTCAACTTGCACTGCTACAGCTCGTTTCTCTGACACGGCCAAAGGAGCTGGAGCGGCTGCAGGAGCTGGAGCAGTTGCAGGAACTGGAGCTGTAGCGGCTACAGGAGCTGGAGCTGGAGCAGTTGCAGGAGCTGGGACTGGAGCAGCAGTAGGAGCTGGAGCTGGAGCGGCTGCAGGAGCTTGAGCGGCTGCAGGAGCTGGGACTGGAGCAGCTGCAGGAGCTGGGACTGGAGCGGCTGCAGGAGCTGGGACTGGAGCAGCTGCAGGAGCTGGAGCTGGAGCTGGAGCAGCTGCAGGAACCGGATCTGGAGTGGCTGCAGGAGCTGGGGCTGGAGCGGCTGCAGAATCCACCGTAGGGGTCACAGTGGCCGTTGGATCTGTCACAGGGCTTGGAGTGGCCGCAGGGTCTGTCACTAAGTTGATAGCAGTATCAATGGCAGCTCGATAGGCATGAGCCAGGCCCCAGCACGTTACAATGATTTGTGTTACTTTGGAACTGCCAGAATCATGACACCTTTTTTTCAAGCATTCTGCCAGTTTTTGAGGATTTTGCCATTGTTCAGGGGTGAATTTCCAACACACTGGGGGTGCCAACTGCTCTAGATGCCTGCCCATATCCGCCCATACTCCCTGCCACCCACAACTATCCTGCCTCCGGGCAGATCTCCAGATGAGCTCCCCAAGTAGTTGTTTAACTTTAAGCAGAATCTGAAGTGCATTCATGAGGCAGAACAACAAGACTATGGTATTCTGAGTATTCCAGAAATATTCAATATCTTGGAGAGCTATTTTGACAAGCTCAGGGGATAAGAGAGTGGTGAAGGAGGAAGGCAGAGTGATCCAGGAGGATACAGGGGGGGTGAAGGAGAAAGGGAGAGTAAGCAAGTAAGGAAAAATATCCTCCCCTTTCCCCTCCACAGATTGACTCCCTAATGAAAAAAAAACAATAGGTATAATTGCTAATAGTTTCCAAGATACAGTTTCCAAAGTACAGAGTCGACGATGTTACTGAATACAAATAACAAGTTAGAGTCATGACCACATATTTCATCGTCTCATAAGCCATTGCTACAACACACAGTACCATAATGATCTGAAACCAGGGCCCGGAGAGGATAAACAACACGACAGAGAGCAAATACGGAAAATAATGTACTATAATACTCAATTTGGAAAACAGGCGCAGCAGAGTTGAGATTAAAGCAATCAGCATTATGACAAGTGACTATTAAGCAGGTCTAATCCTTACACCAATTTTAGTTTAACACACTCTGGTCAGATCTGCCGTTATCTCAACCTTTCGGGCCCCACGTTGGGCGCCAAAAAGACTGTCGTGGTTTAACCCGGCCGGCAGCTAAACACCACGCAGCCGTTCGCTCACCCTCCCCCCTCCCTCTCTGGGACGGGGGAGAGAAATGGAAAGTGAAGCCCGTGAGTTGAGATAAAGACAGTTTAATAAGACAGGAAAATAATAATAACAAAATAATAATAACAATAATAACAATAATAATACAATGGTGATAATAGGGAAATATGTACAAACAAGTGATGCACAATGCAATTGCTCACCACTCGCTGACCGATGCCCAGCCTAACCCCGAGCAGTCCGGCCCCCTTCCCCTGGCTAACCACCCCTATATATTGTTTAGCATGACGTCAGATGGTATGGAATACCCCTTTGGCTAGTTTGGGTCACCTGTCCGGGGTCTGTCCCCTCCCAGCTCTTACTGCACCCCCAGCCTGCCCGTTGGCAGGACAGAGCAAAAGGCTGAGATGTCCTTGGCTTAGTATAAGCACTGCTCTGCAACAATTAAAGCATCGGGGTGTTATCAGCACTCTTCTCATCCTAAGCCAAAACACAGCATTCCACCAGCTACTAGGAAGAAAATTAATTCTGTGCTAACTGAAACCAGGACATCTATCCACCCCTTATTCCATACCATTTATGTCATGCTCAGGTTACACTCTTTTCCATACATTCTAATTAGTCACCTATAGTAATCATGGTAGTGATAACATACAGTGTGATATACTAATTAACATGGTACAATTCAGTTTATGGGCTATTCTCACCCAGTATTAAATCTCCTTGAGGTACACACCGCACCTCTCCGTTCTTTTGCATCACCCACCAAGTGTATCCAGGTCCCTGAGCGAAAACAATTCCACGAATAGGTTTGCCTTTTCCTGAGGCAGGAGTAGCCCAGACTGTTTTACCCAGCATATTTTTTACATGCACTACAGGAACTTTATCCCCATCTACAGTACGTAATAGGTTTGATTGGGCAGGTCCAGCTCAGTTGGTAGATCCCCTAGTATTGACTAACCAGGTGGCCTTTGCCAAATGCGTATCCCAGTTTTTGAACGTCCCAGCGCCCATTGCTTTCAAGGTAGTCTTTAACAGGCCATTGTATCGTTCAACTTTCCCGGAGGCTGGTGCATGATAGGGGATGTGATACACCCATTCAATACCATGTTCTTCGGCCCAAGTGTCTATAAGGTTGTTTCGGAAGTGAGTCCCATTGTCTGATTCTATTCTTTCTGGGGTGCCATGTCGCCATAGGACTTGCTTTTCAAGGCCCAGGATGGTGTTCCGGGCGGTGGCATGAGGCACAGGATATGTTTCCAGCCATCCGGTGGTTGCTTCCACCATTGTAAGTACGTGGCGCTTGCCATTGCGAGTTTGAGGGAGTGTGATGTAATCAATCTGCCAGGCCTCTCCATATTTATATTTCAGCCATCGTCCTCCATACCAAAGAGGCTTTGACCGTTTGGCTTGCTTGATTGCAGCACGTTTCACAGTCATGAATAACCTGTGCTATAGCGTCCATGGTCAAGTCCACCCCTCGATCACGAGCCCATCTGTATGTTGCGTCTCTACCTTGATGGCCTGAGGTGTCATGGGCCCATCGGGCTATAAATAATTCACCTTTATGCTGCCAATCCAGGTCCACCTGAGCTACTTCAATCTTAGCAGCCTGATCCACCTACTGGTTGTTTTGATGTTCTTCAGTAGCCTGATTCTTGGGCACATGAGCATCTACGTGGCGTACTTTCACAGCCAGGTTCTCTACCCGAGCAGCAATATCTTGCCACAATGCAGCAGCCCAGATGGGTTTGCCCCTACGCTGCCAGTTGTTTTGCTTCCATTGCTGTAACCATCCCCACAGGGCATTTGCTACCATCCATGAATCGGTGTAGAGATAGAGAACTGGCCATTTTTCTCGTTCAGCAATGTCTAAAGCCAGCTGAATGGCTTTCACTTCTGCAAACTGACTCGATTCAC
The DNA here is from genome assembly GCF_047663525.1 of Anas platyrhynchos. NCBI lineage: Eukaryota > Metazoa > Chordata > Aves > Anseriformes > Anatidae > Anas > Anas platyrhynchos. The sequence continues at coordinate 12,156,588 of NC_092596.1, forward strand.
CTTCTCCCTCAGCAGCTTCTGCAACTCGTCGCGTAGGACTCCATACAGCAGCCTTCCATCTCCGATGCTTCCCCACAATACGACAGGACCCATCAGTGAACAGGGCATATTTCTTTTCATTCTCTGGCAACTGGTTGTACAGTGGGGCTTCTTCAGCACGACCCACCTCCTCCTCTGATGATATCCCAAAGTATTTGCCTTCTGGCCAGTCCATGATCACTTCCAATATTCCTGGGCGACTGGGGTTTCCTATTCGAGCCCGCTGAGTAATCAGTGCAACCCACTTGCTCCATGTAGCATCAGTTGCATGATGCGTAGAGGGGACCCTTCCCTTGAACATCCAGCCTAGTACCGGCAATCGGGGTGCTAGGAGGAGCTGCGCTTCAGTACCGACCACCTCCGAAGCAGATCGAACTCCTTCATATGCTGCCAATATCTCCTTTTCAGTTGGAGTATAGCGGGCCTCAGATCCTCTGTATCCCCGACTCCAAAACCCCAGGGGCCGACCTCGAGTTTCCCCAGGTTCTTTCTGCCAGAGGCTCCAGGTGGGGCCGTTCTCCCCGGCTGCAGTGTAGAGCACATTCTTTACATCTGGTCCTGTTCGAACTGGCCCAAGGGCTACTGCATGGACTATTTCCTGCTTGATTTGTTCAAAGGCTTGTCGTTGTTCAGGGCCCCATTCAAACTCATTCTTCTTACGGGTTACTTGGTAGAGTGGGTTTACAATCAGACTAATTTGGGATGTGCATTCTCCAAAACCCCACAACACCTAGGAAAGTCTGTGTTTCTTTTTTGTTAGTTGGTGGAGACATAGCTGTTATTTTGTTGATCACATCCATTGGGATTTGATGATGTCCATCTTGCCATTTTATTCCTAAAAACTGGATCTCTCGTGCAGGTCCTTTGACTTTATTTTGTTTTATGGCAAAACCGGCTTTCAGAAGGATTTGGACTATTTTCTTCCCTTTCTCGAAAACTTCCTCTGCTGTGTCACCCCACACAATAATGTCATCGATGTACTGCAGGTGTTCAGGAGCTTCCCCCTGCTCTAGCGCAGACTGGATCAGTCCATGGCAAATGGTAGGGCTGTGTTTCCACCCCTGGGGCAGCCTATTCCAAGTATATTGGACTCCCCTCCAAGTGAAGGCAAATTGTGGCCTGCACTCTGCTGCTAGAGGGATGGAGAAAAATGCATTAGCGATATCAATTGTGGCGTACCACTTGGCTGCCTTCGATTCAAGTTCATACTGAAGTTCCAGCATGTCCGGCACTGCAGCACTCAGTGGTGGCGTGACTTCGTTCAGGCCACGATAGTCCACTGTTAGTCTCCACTCGCCATTAGACTTTCTCACTGGCCATAGGGGACTATTGAAAGGTGAATGGGTCTTGCTGATCACTCCTTGGCTCTCCAATTGACGAATTAGCTTATGGATGGGGATCAGGGAGTCTCGGTTAGTGCGATATTGCCGCCGGTGCACAGTTGTGGTAGCGATTGGCACTTGCTGTTCTTCGACCCTCAGCAACCCCACAACAGAGGGGTCCTCTGAGAGACCAGGCAAGGTAGATAATTGTTTAATGTCCTCTGTCTCTAAGGCAGCTATACCAAAAGCCCACCGGAACCCTTTTGGGTCCTTGCAATATCCTCTTCTAAGATAGTCTATGCCAAGGATACATGGAGCATCCGGGCCAGTCACAATGAGGTGCTTTTCCCACTCATTCCCAGTCAGACTCACTTCAGCCTCCAATACAGTCAACTGCTGAGATCCTCCTGTCACTCCACAAATATAGATGGGCTCTGGTCCTTTATAGCTCGATGGCATTATAGTACATTGTACACCGGTGTCTACTAAAGCCTTATACTTCTGTGCACGTGATGTGCCAGGCCATCGAATCCACACAATCCAATAAACTCGATTATCCCTTTCCTCCCCCTGGCTGGAGGCAGGGCCCCCCTAATCCTGGTCAGAATCTTCTTCGTTTCTGTGTTTGAAGGACTGTCTGCTGGAAGTTGGAGCAGCAAACTTTTCGGAGAATTCCTTTTTCCTGATTGTTTTCTTTTGCAACTCACGTACCCGTGCCTCTAGGGTCGCGGTAGATTTTCCATCCCATTTTCTCGTGTCCTCTCCATGGTCTCGTAAGTAAAACCACAGGGTGGCACGGGGTGAGTATCCACCATATCGTCTTCCTTGTGTGGGTGAACGCCTACCCCTGACAGCTGAGACACTGCTTTGTACAGGTGCGGAGGAGAATAATCTCTCTTCAAGTTGGTGAACCTTTTCAGAAAGTTTCTCCCAGGTGTTCTCTTTTGGTCGGTGGACACTGTTTGGTTCAGGTGGGGAGGACAATAGATTCTCTTCAAGTTGGTGAACCTTTTCAGAAAGTTTCTCCACAGCTGAGACGCAGGCCTGTAAGGAAGAGGAGAGACTTTCTTCGTACTGCCGGAGTTGTTTAGCCGCTTCATCCACTGTGGGTTCCTCATCCTCTTTCCAGACCATTATTGCCAATGAGCTGGCATATGATGATGGTGCACTCCGTACAAACTTCCGCCACATGGGTCGTGTACACTTGACTTCATCTGGATCTTTGGATGTTTGTCTGAGGTCTGGATCCTCATAAATCACTTCCCGTACGGCTAATTCCCTCAGGTACTGGATTCCCTTCTCCATAGTGGTCCACTTGCCTGGTAGACATAAAAGTTCTTCCTTGAAGGGATACCTTTCCCTCACAGTTGAGAGGAGATGCCTCCAGAGGCTGGTGGATTGTGCTCCATCTGCAATTGCTTTGTCAATGCCGGCGTCTCGAGCAAGGGATCCCAGCCGCTTGGCTTCCCTGCCGTCTAATTCCACACAATTGGCTCCAGAGTCCCAGCACCGGAGCAGCCAGGTGACAAGCTGCTCACCTATACAGCGACCAAAATCTTTTCGCACATCTCGTAGCTCGCGCTCGTTTAGGCTTCGGGTAGTTACTGTTGATTTTTTGACATCCTCATCTTCCTCCTCCTGAATCCTTGATGGCCCAGCGTCGTCGTCATCTTCGTCATCTCTATACCTAGTTTTGGCAGAAGCCTTACCTGGATTGGCAGAAGACTCTCTGCGTTCTAAACGACCTGAATCTCTATACCATTTTTTCACCTTCTCTACAGGGGCAGCTTGCACTGCTACTGCTCGTTTCTCTGACTTTGTTACAGGGTCTGCTACAGGGGTTGGAATACCCTCTGCAGGGGCAGCTTGCACTGCTACTGCTTGTTTCTCTAACTTTGTTACAGGGTCTGCCACAGAGGTTGGAATACCCTCTGCAGGGTCAACTTGCACTGCTACAGCTCGTTTCTCTGACACGGCCAAAGGAGCTGGAGCGGCTGCAGGAGCTGGAGCAGTTGCAGGAACTGGAGCTGTAGCGGCTACAGGAGCTGGAGCTGGAGCAGTTGCAGGAGCTGGGACTGGAGCAGCAGTAGGAGCTGGAGCTGGAGCGGCTGCAGGAGCTTGAGCGGCTGCAGGAGCTGGGACTGGAGCAGCTGCAGGAGCTGGGACTGGAGCGGCTGCAGGAGCTGGGACTGGAGCAGCTGCAGGAGCTGGAGCTGGAGCTGGAGCAGCTGCAGGAACCGGATCTGGAGTGGCTGCAGGAGCTGGGGCTGGAGCGGCTGCAGAATCCACCGTAGGGGTCACAGTGGCCGTTGGATCTGTCACAGGGCTTGGAGTGGCCGCAGGGTCTGTCACTAAGTTGATAGCAGTATCAATGGCAGCTCGATAGGCATGAGCCAGGCCCCAGCACGTTACAATGATTTGTGTTACTTTGGAACTGCCAGAATCATGACACCTTTTTTTCAAGCATTCTGCCAGTTTTTGAGGATTTTGCCATTGTTCAGGGGTGAATTTCCAACACACTGGGGGTGCCAACTGCTCTAGATGCCTGCCCATATCCGCCCATACTCCCTGCCACCCACAACTATCCTGCCTCCGGGCAGATCTCCAGATGAGCTCCCCAAGTAGTTGTTTAACTTTAAGCAGAATCTGAAGTGCATTCATGAGGCAGAACAACAAGACTATGGTATTCTGAGTATTCCAGAAATATTCAATATCTTGGAGAGCTATTTTGACAAGCTCAGGGGATAAGAGAGTGGTGAAGGAGGAAGGCAGAGTGATCCAGGAGGATACAGGGGGGGTGAAGGAGAAAGGGAGAGTAAGCAAGTAAGGAAAAATATCCTCCCCTTTCCCCTCCACAGATTGACTCCCTAATGAAAAAAAAACAATAGGTATAATTGCTAATAGTTTCCAAGATACAGTTTCCAAAGTACAGAGTCGACGATGTTACTGAATACAAATAACAAGTTAGAGTCATGACCACATATTTCATCGTCTCATAAGCCATTGCTACAACACACAGTACCATAATGATCTGAAACCAGGGCCCGGAGAGGATAAACAACACGACAGAGAGCAAATACGGAAAATAATGTACTATAATACTCAATTTGGAAAACAGGCGCAGCAGAGTTGAGATTAAAGCAATCAGCATTATGACAAGTGACTATTAAGCAGGTCTAATCCTTACACCAATTTTAGTTTAACACACTCTGGTCAGATCTGCCGTTATCTCAACCTTTCGGGCCCCACGTTGGGCGCCAAAAAGACTGTCGTGGTTTAACCCGGCCGGCAGCTAAACACCACGCAGCCGTTCGCTCACCCTCCCCCCTCCCTCTCTGGGACGGGGGAGAGAAATGGAAAGTGAAGCCCGTGAGTTGAGATAAAGACAGTTTAATAAGACAGGAAAATAATAATAACAAAATAATAATAACAATAATAACAATAATAATACAATGGTGATAATAGGGAAATATGTACAAACAAGTGATGCACAATGCAATTGCTCACCACTCGCTGACCGATGCCCAGCCTAACCCCGAGCAGTCCGGCCCCCTTCCCCCGGCTAACCACCCCTATATATTGTTTAGCATGACGTCAGATGGTATGGAATACCCCTTTGGCTAGTTTGGGTCACCTGTCCGGGGTCTGTCCCCTCCCAGCTCTTACTGCACCCCCAGCCTGCCCGTTGGCAGGACAGAGCAAAAGGCTGAGATGTCCTTGGCTTAGTATAAGCACTGCTCTGCAACAATTAAAGCATCGGGGTGTTATCAGCACTCTTCTCATCCTAAGCCAAAACACAGCATTCCACCAGCTACTAGGAAGAAAATTAATTCTGTGCTAACTGAAACCAGGACAACCCTAACCCTCTAACCCTAACCCCCTAACCCTCTAACCCCCCAACCCTAACCCCCGACCCCCCAACCCTAACCCCCTAACCCTAACGGATCTAACCCTAACCCCCCAACCCTTACAGATCTAACCCTAACCCTAATCCTCTAACCCTAACCCCCCAACCCCTAACCCCCCAAGTACCCAACCCCAACCCCCAAACCCCCTAACCCTAACCCCCCAACCCGCTAACCCCCAACCCTAAACCCCCAACCCTAACCCCCAACCCCCCAACCCTAACAGATCTAACCCTAACACTCTAACCTTAACCCCCCAACCCCTAACCCCCCAAGTACCCAGCCCCAACCCCCAAACCCCCTAACCCCCCAACCCCCTAACCCCCAACCCTAAACCCCCAACCCTAACCCCCGAACCCCAACCCTAACCCCCTAACCCTAACGGATCTAACCCTAACCCTAACCCTAACCCTATGGCCCCCCCCCGGTGCGCCCCACAAATGTGTCCCCCCGGCAACCGCACCCCGCACACTTGGTTCCCCCCTCATTTTGGTTCCCCCCCCCGTGCGCGCCACAAATGTGTCCCCCTGGAAACAAAACCCTGCACACTTGGTTCCCCCCTCATTTTGGTTCCCCCCCCCCCCGGTGCGCCCCACAAATGTGTCCCCCCGGAAACAAAACCCCGCACACTTGGTTCCCCCATCATTTTGGTTCCCCCCCCCGGTGCGCCCCACAAATGTGTCCCCCCGGAAACAAAACCCCGCACACTTGGTTCCCCCCTCATTTTGGTTCCCCCCCCGGTGCGCCCCACAAATGTGTCCCCCCGGAAACAAAACCCCGCACACTTGGTTCCCCCCTCATTTTGGTTCCCCCCCCCTGTGCGCGCCACAAATGTGTCCCCCCGGAAACCGCACCCCGCACACTTGGTTCCCCCATCATTTTGGTTCCCCCCCCCGGTGCGCCCCACAAATGTGTCCCCCCGGAAACAAAACCCCGCACACTTGGTTCCCCCCTCATTTTGGTTCCCACCCCGGTGCGCCCCACAAATGTGTCCCCCCGGAAACAAAACCCCGCACACTTGGTTCCCCCCTCATTTTGGTTCCCCCCCCCCCGGAGCGACCCACAAATGTGTCCCCCCGGAAACAAAATCCCACACACTTGGTTCCCCCCTCATTTTGGTTCCCCCCCCCGGTGCGCCCCAAAAATGTGTCCCCCCGGAAACAAAACCCCGCACACTTGGTTCCCCCATCATTTTGGTTCCCCCCCCCGGTGCGCCCCACAAATGTGTCCCCCCGGAAACAAAACCCCGCACACTTGGTTCCCCCCTCATTTTGGTTCCCCCCCCGGTGCGCCCCACAAATGTGTCCCCCCGGAAACAAAACCCCGCACACTTGGTTCCCCCCTCATTTTGGTTCCCCCCCCCGGTGCGCCCCACAAATGTGTCCCCCCGGAAACAAAACCCTGCACACTTGGTTCCCCCCTCATTTTGGTTCCCCCCCGGTGCGCCCCAAAAATGTGTCCCCCCGGAAACAAAACCCCGCACACTTGGTTCCCCCATCATTTTGGTTCCCCCCCCGGTGCGCCCCACAAATGTGTCCCCCCGGAAACAAAACCCCGCACACTTGGTTCCCCCCTCATTTTGGTTCCCCCCCCTTCCGCCCCCCCGTTGGGGTCCCGCCTAGCCCCATGGACCGCCCCCCCGGTGCGCCCCGCAAATGCGTCCCCCCGGCAACCGCACCCCGCAAACTTGGTTCCCCCCTCATTTTGGTTCCCCCCCACCCTTGGGGTCCCCCCAAGCCCCATGGACCCCCCCCCCCTGGTGCCCCCCCCCCAATTTGTCTCTCCCCCCGTCCTACCCGTGCCCGCAGCAGCCGCTCGCACTCTGCCAGCGCCTTCCGCACCGGATGCTGCATCTCGGCCAGGTGGAGGCAAGCGCTGGAGGGGGGGGAATAAATTGGGGGGTTCAATTTGGGGGGGGTCTGGGGGCATTTTGGGGGCTGGGGGCGCATTTAGGGGGCGGAGGGGACTGGTTCTCACCTGTAGGACTCGGCGTCGAGCCTCCCCGGGGGCAGCTGCAGGGCCAGGATGCCTGGGGGGGTGCGGGGGGGGGCATGTCAGCACCCTCCAGACCAAAACCCCAAAACCGCTGCCGTTGACCCCAAAACCGCCGCCGTTGACCCCAAGGTGGCCGCTGGTGACGCCGGTAGGGCCACCGGGCGCCCCGCGGGCCACAAGTACCCAACCCCAACCCCCAAACCCCCTAACCCTAACCCCCCAACCCCCTAACCCCCGACCCCCCAACCGATCTAACCCTAACCCTCTAACACTAACCCCCAACCCTAACCCCCGACCCCCCAACCCTAACCCCCTAACCCTAACGGATCTAACCCTAACCCCCCAACCCTTACAGATCTAACCCTAACCCTAATCCTCTAACCCTAACCCCCCATCCTAACCCCCCAAGTACCCAACCCCAACCCCCAAGCCCCCTAACCCTAACCCCCCAACCCCCTAACCCCCAACCCTAAACCCCCAACCCTAACCCCCTAACCCTAACGGATCTAACCCTAATCCTCTAACCCTAACGCCCAAACCCCCTAACCCCCTAACCCTAACGGATCTAAGCCTAACCCTAACCCTCTAACCCTAACCCCCCCAACCCCCTAACCCCCTAACCCTAACGGAACTAACCCTAACCCTCTAACCCTAACGCCCAAACCCCCTAACCCCCTAACCCTAACGGATCTAAGCCTAACCCTAACCCCCCAACCCCCTAACCCCCTAACCCTAACCCCCTAACCCTAACGGATCTAACCCTAACCCTCTAACCCTAACCCCCCAACCCCCTAACCCCCCAACCCTAACCCCCTAACCCTAACGGATCTAACCCTAACCCCCCAACCCTAATAGATCTAACCCTAACCCTAATCCTCTAACCCTAACCCCCCAACCCCTAACCCCCCAAGTACCTAACCCCAACCCCCAAACCCCCTAACCCTAACCCCCCAACGCCCTAACCCCCAACCCTAAACCCCCAACCCTAACCCCCGACCCCCCAACCATAACCCCCTAACCGTAACAGATCTAACCCTAACCCTGTCGTGGTTTAACCCGGCCGGCAGCTAAACACCACGCAGCCGTTCGCTCACCCTCCCCCCTCCCTCTCTGGGACGGGGGAGAGAAATGGAAAGTGAAGCCCGTGAGTTGAGATAAAGACAGTTTAATAAGACAGGAAAATAATAATAACAAAATAATAATAACAATAATAACAATAATAATACAATGGTGATAATAGGGAAATATGTACAAACAAGTGATGCACAATGCAATTGCTCACCACTCGCTGACCGATGCCCAGCCTAACCCCGAGCAGTCCGGCCCCCTTCCCCCGGCTAACCACCCCTATATATTGTTTAGCATGACGTCAGATGGTATGGAATACCCCTTTGGCTAGTTTGGGTCACCTGTCCGGGGTCTGTCCCCTCCCAGCTCTTACTGCACCCCCAGCCTGCCCGTTGGCAGGACAGAGCAAAAGGCTGAGATGTCCTTGGCTTAGTATAAGCACTGCTCTGCAACAATTAAAGCATCGGGGTGTTATCAGCACTCTTCTCATCCTAAGCCAAAACACAGCATTCCACCAGCTACTAGGAAGAAAATTAATTCTGTGCTAACTGAAACCAGGACATCTATCCACCCCTTATTCCATACCATTTATGTCATGCTCAGGTTACACTCTTTTCCATACATTCTAATTAGTCACCTATAGTAATCATGGTAGTGATAACATACAGTGTGATATACTAATTAACATGGTACAATTCAGTTTATGGGCTATTCTCACCCAGTATTAAATCTCCTTGAGGTACACACCGCACCTCTCCGTTCTTTTGCATCACCCACCAAGTGTATCCAGGTCCCTGAGCGAAAACAATTCCACGAATAGGTTTGCCTTTTCCTGAGGCAGGAGTAGCCCAGACTGTTTTACCCAGCATATTTTTTACATGCACTACAGGAACTTTATCCCCATCTACAGTACGTAATAGGTTTGATTGGGCAGGTCCAGCTCAGTTGGTAGATCCCCTAGTATTGACTAACCAGGTGGCCTTTGCCAAATGCGTATCCCAGTTTTTGAACGTCCCAGCGCCCATTGCTTTCAAGGTAGTCTTTAACAGGCCATTGTATCGTTCAACTTTCCCGGAGGCTGGTGCATGATAGGGGATGTGATACACCCATTCAATACCATGTTCTTCGGCCCAAGTGTCTATAAGGTTGTTTCGGAAGTGAGTCCCATTGTCTGATTCTATTCTTTCTGGGGTGCCATGTCGCCATAGGACTTGCTTTTCAAGGCCCAGGATGGTGTTCCGGGCGGTGGCATGAGGCACAGGATATGTTTCCAGCCATCCGGTGGTTGCTTCCACCATTGTAAGTACGTGGCGCTTGCCATTGCGAGTTTGAGGGAGTGTGATGTAATCAATCTGCCAGGCCTCTCCATATTTATATTTCAGCCATCGTCCTCCATACCAAAGAGGCTTTGACCGTTTGGCTTGCTTGATTGCAGCACGTTTCACAGTCATGAATAACCTGTGCTATAGCGTCCATGGTCAAGTCCACCCCTCGATCACGAGCCCATCTGTATGTTGCGTCTCTACCTTGATGGCCTGAGGTGTCATGGGCCCATCGGGCTATAAATAATTCACCTTTATGCTGCCAATCCAGGTCCACCTGAGCTACTTCAATCTTAGCAGCCTGATCCACCTACTGGTTGTTTTGATGTTCTTCAGTAGCCTGATTCTTGGGCACATGAGCATCTACGTGGCGTACTTTCACAGCCAGGTTCTCTACCCGAGCAGCAATATCTTGCCACAATGCAGCAGCCCAGATGGGTTTGCCCCTACGCTGCCAGTTGTTTTGCTTCCATTGCTGTAACCATCCCCACAGGGCATTTGCTACCATCCATGAATCGGTGTAGAGATAGAGAACTGGCCATTTTTCTCGTTCAGCAATGTCTAAAGCCAGCTGAATGGCTTTCACTTCTGCAAACTGACTCGATTCACCTTCTCCCTCAGCAGCTTCTGCAACTCGTCGCGTAGGACTCCATACAGCAGCCTTCCATCTCCGATGCTTCCCCACAATACGACAGGACCCATCAGTGAACAGGGCATATTTCTTTTCATTCTCTGGCAACTGGTTGTACAGTGGGGCTTCTTCAGCACGACCCACCTCCTCCTCTGATGATATCCCAAAGTATTTGCCTTCTGGCCAGTCCATGATCACTTCCAATATTCCTGGGCGACTGGGGTTTCCTATTCGAGCCCGCTGAGTAATCAGTGCAACCCACTTGCTCCATGTAGCATCAGTTGCATGATGCGTAGAGGGGACCCTTCCCTTGAACATCCAGCCTAGTACCGGCAATCGGGGTGCTAGGAGGAGCTGCGCTTCAGTACCGACCACCTCCGAAGCAGATCGAACTCCTTCATATGCTGCCAATATCTCCTTTTCAGTTGGAGTATAGCGGGCCTCAGATCCTCTGTATCCCCGACTCCAAAACCCCAGGGGCCGACCTCGAGTTTCCCCAGGTTCTTTCTGCCAGAGGCTCCAGGTGGGGCCGTTCTCCCCGGCTGCAGTGTAGAGCACATTCTTTACATCTGGTCCTGTTCGAACTGGCCCAAGGGCTACTGCATGGACTATTTCCTGCTTGATTTGTTCAAAGGCTTGTCGTTGTTCAGGGCCCCATTCAAACTCATTCTTCTTACGGGTTACTTGGTAGAGTGGGTTTACAATCAGACTAATTTGGGATGTGCATTCTCCAAAACCCCACAACACCTAGGAAAGTCTGTGTTTCTTTTTTGTTAGTTGGTGGAGACATAGCTGTTATTTTGTTGATCACATCCATTGGGATTTGATGATGTCCATCTTGCCATTTTATTCCTAAAAACTGGATCTCTCGTGCAGGTCCTTTGACTTTATTTTGTTTTATGGCAAAACCGGCTTTCAGAAGGATTTGGACTATTTTCTTCCCTTTCTCGAAAACTTCCTCTGCTGTGTCACCCCACACAATAATGTCATCGATGTACTGCAGGTGTTCAGGAGCTTCCCCCTGCTCTAGCGCAGACTGGATCAGTCCATGGCAAATGGTAGGGCTGTGTTTCCACCCCTGGGGCAGCCTATTCCAAGTATATTGGACTCCCCTCCAAGTGAAGGCAAATTGTGGCCTGCACTCTGCTGCTAGAGGGATGGAGAAAAATGCATTAGCGATATCAATTGTGGCGTACCACTTGGCTGCCTTCGATTCAAGTTCATACTGAAGTTCCAGCATGTCCGGCACTGCAGCACTCAGTGGTGGCGTGACTTCGTTCAGGCCACGATAGTCCACTGTTAGTCTCCACTCGCCATTAGACTTTCTCACTGGCCATAGGGGACTATTGAAAGGTGAATGGGTCTTGCTGATCACTCCTTGGCTCTCCAATTGACGAATTAGCTTATGGATGGGGATCAGGGAGTCTCGGTTAGTGCGATATTGCCGCCGGTGCACAGTTGTGGTAGCGATTGGCACTTGCTGTTCTTCGACCCTCAGCAACCCCACAACAGAGGGGTCCTCTGAGAGACCAGGCAAGGTAGATAATTGTTTAATGTCCTCTGTCTCTAAGGCAGCTATACCAAAAGCCCACCGGAACCCTTTTGGGTCCTTGCAATATCCTCTTCTAAGATAGTCTATGCCAAGGATACATGGAGCATCCGGGCCAGTCACAATGAGGTGCTTTTCCCACTCATTCCCAGTCAGACTCACTTCAGCCTCCAATACAGTCAACTGCTGAGATCCTCCTGTCACTCCACAAATATAGATGGGCTCTGGTCCTTTATAGCTCGATGGCATTATAGTACATTGTACACCGGTGTCTACTAAAGCCTTATACTTCTGTGCACGTGATGTGCCAGGCCATCGAATCCACACAATCCAATAAACTCGATTATCCCTTTCCTCCCCCTGGCTGGAGGCAGGGCCCCCCTAATCCTGGTCAGAATCTTCTTCGTTTCTGTGTTTGAAGGACTGTCTGCTGGAAGTTGGAGCAGCAAACTTTTCGGAGAATTCCTTTTTCCTGATTGTTTTCTTTTGCAACTCACGTACCCGTGCCTCTAGGGTCGCGGTAGATTTTCCATCCCATTTTCTCGTGTCCTCTCCATGGTCTCGTAAGTAAAACCACAGGGTGGCACGGGGTGAGTATCCACCATATCGTCTTCCTTGTGTGGGTGAACGCCTACCCCTGACAGCTGAGACACTGCTTTGTACAGGTGCGGAGGAGAATAATCTCTCTTCAAGTTGGTGAACCTTTTCAGAAAGTTTCTCCCAGGTGTTCTCTTTTGGTCGGTGGACACTGTTTGGTTCAGGTGGGGAGGACAATAGATTCTCTTCAAGTTGGTGAACCTTTTCAGAAAGTTTCTCCACAGCTGAGACGCAGGCCTGTAAGGAAGAGGAGAGACTTTCTTCGTACTGCCGGAGTTGTTTAGCCGCTTCATCCACTGTGGGTTCCTCATCCTCTTTCCAGGCCATTATTGCCAATGAGCTGGCATATGATGATGGTGCACTCCGTACAAACTTCCGCCACATGGGTCGTGTACACTTGACTTCATCTGGATCTTTGGATGTTTGTCTGAGGTCTGGATCCTCATAAATCACTTCCCGTACGGCTAATTCCCTCAGGTACTGGATTCCCTTCTCCATAGTGGTCCACTTGCCTGGTAGACATAAAAGTTCTTCCTTGAAGGGATACCTTTCCCTCACAGTTGAGAGGAGATGCCTCCAGAGGCTGGTGGATTGTGCTCCATCTGCAATTGCTTTGTCAATGCCGGCGTCTCGAGCAAGGGATCCCAGCCGCTTGGCTTCCCTGCCGTCTAATTCCACACAATTGGCTCCAGAGTCCCAGCACCGGAGCAGCCAGGTGACAAGCTGCTCACCTATACAGCGACCAAAATCTTTTCGCACATCTCGTAGCTCGCGCTCGTTTAGGCTTCGGGTAGTTACTGTTGATTTTTTGACATCCTCATCTTCCTCCTCCTGAATCCTTGATGGCCCAGCGTCGTCGTCATCTTCGTCATCTCTATACCTAGTTTTGGCAGAAGCCTTACCTGGATTGGCAGAAGACTCTCTGCGTTCTAAACGACCTGAATCTCTATACCATTTTTTCACCTTCTCTACAGGGGCAGCTTGCACTGCTACTGCTCGTTTCTCTGACTTTGTTACAGGGTCTGCTACAGGGGTTGGAATACCCTCTGCAGGGGCAGCTTGCACTGCTACTGCTTGTTTCTCTAACTTTGTTACAGGGTCTGCCACAGAGGTTGGAATACCCTCTGCAGGGTCAACTTGCACTGCTACAGCTCGTTTCTCTGACACGGCCAAAGGAGCTGGAGCGGCTGCAGGAGCTGGAGCAGTTGCAGGAACTGGAGCTGTAGCGGCTACAGGAGCTGGAGCTGGAGCAGTTGCAGGAGCTGGGACTGGAGCAGCAGTAGGAGCTGGAGCTGGAGCGGCTGCAGGAGCTTGAGCGGCTGCAGGAGCTGGGACTGGAGCAGCTGCAGGAGCTGGGACTGGAGCGGCTGCAGGAGCTGGGACTGGAGCAGCTGCAGGAGCTGGAGCTGGAGCTGGAGCAGCTGCAGGAACCGGATCTGGAGTGGCTGCAGGAGCTGGGGCTGGAGCGGCTGCAGAATCCACCGTAGGGGTCACAGTGGCCGTTGGATCTGTCACAGGGCTTGGAGTGGCCGCAGGGTCTGTCACTAAGTTGATAGCAGTATCAATGGCAGCTCGATAGGCATGAGCCAGGCCCCAGCACGTTACAATGATTTGTGTTACTTTGGAACTGCCAGAATCATGACACCTTTTTTTCAAGCATTCTGCCAGTTTTTGAGGATTTTGCCATTGTTCAGGGGTGAATTTCCAACACACTGGGGGTGCCAACTGCTCTAGATGCCTGCCCATATCCGCCCATACTCCCTGCCACCCACAACTATCCTGCCTCCGGGCAGATCTCCAGATGAGCTCCCCAAGTAGTTGTTTAACTTTAAGCAGAATCTGAAGTGCATTCATGAGGCAGAACAACAAGACTATGGTATTCTGAGTATTCCAGAAATATTCAATATCTTGGAGAGCTATTTTGACAAGCTCAGGGGATAAGAGAGTGGTGAAGGAGGAAGGCAGAGTGATCCAGGAGGATACAGGGGGGGTGAAGGAGAAAGGGAGAGTAAGCAAGTAAGGAAAAATATCCTCCCCTTTCCCCTCCACAGATTGACTCCCTAATGAAAAAAAAACAATAGGTATAATTGCTAATAGTTTCCAAGATACAGTTTCCAAAGTACAGAGTCGACGATGTTACTGAATACAAATAACAAGTTAGAGTCATGACCACATATTTCATCGTCTCATAAGCCATTGCTACAACACACAGTACCATAATGATCTGAAACCAGGGCCCGGAGAGGATAAACAACACGACAGAGAGCAAATACGGAAAATAATGTACTATAATACTCAATTTGGAAAACAGGCGCAGCAGAGTTGAGATTAAAGCAATCAGCATTATGACAAGTGACTATTAAGCAGGTCTAATCCTTACACCAATTTTAGTTTAACACACTCTGGTCAGATCTGCCGTTATCTCAACCTTTCGGGCCCCACGTTGGGCGCCAAAAAGACTGTCGTGGTTTAACCCGGCCGGCAGCTAAACACCACGCAGCCGTTCGCTCACCCTCCCCCCTCCCTCTCTGGGACGGGGGAGAGAAATGGAAAGTGAAGCCCGTGAGTTGAGATAAAGACAGTTTAATAAGACAGGAAAATAATAATAACAAAATAATAATAACAATAATAACAATAATAATACAATGGTGATAATAGGGAAATATGTACAAACAAGTGATGCACAATGCAATTGCTCACCACTCGCTGACCGATGCCCAGCCTAACCCCGAGCAGTCCGGCCCCCTTCCCCCGGCTAACCACCCCTATATATTGTTTAGCATGACGTCAGATGGTATGGAATACCCCTTTGGCTAGTTTGGGTCACCTGTCCGGGGTCTGTCCCCTCCCAGCTCTTACTGCACCCCCAGCCTGCCCGTTGGCAGGACAGAGCAAAAGGCTGAGATGTCCTTGGCTTAGTATAAGCACTGCTCTGCAACAATTAAAGCATCGGGGTGTTATCAGCACTCTTCTCATCCTAAGCCAAAACACAGCATTCCACCAGCTACTAGGAAGAAAATTAATTCTGTGCTAACTGAAACCAGGACAACCCTAACCCTCTAACCCTAACCCCCTAACCCTCTAACCCCCCAACTCTAACCCCCGACCCCCCAACCCTAAGCCCCTAACCCTAACGGATCTAACCCTAACCCCCCAACCCTAATAGATCTAACCCTAACCCTAATCCTCTAACCCTAACCCCCCAACCCCTAACCCCCCAAGTACCCAACCCCAACCCCCAAACCCCCTAACCCTAACCCCCCAACCCGCTAACCCCCAACCCTAAACCCCCAACCCTAACCCCCAACCCCCCAACCCTAACAGATCTAACCCTAACACTCTAACCTTAACCCCCCAACCCCTAACCCCCCAAGTACCCAGCCCCAACCCCCAAACCCCCTAACCCCCCAACCCCCTAACCCCCAACCCTAAACCCCCAACCCTAACCCCCGAACCCCAACCCTAACCCCCTAACCCTAACGGATCTAACCCTAACCCTAACCCTAACCCTATGGCCCCCCCCCGGTGCGCCCCGCAAATGTGTCCCCCCGGCAACCGCACCCCACAAACTTGGTTCCCCCCTCATTTTGGTTCCCCCGGTGCGCCCCAAAAATGTGTCCCCCCGGAAACAAAACCCTGCACACTTGGTTCCCCCCTCATTTTGGTTCCCCCCCCCGGTGCGCCCCACAAATGTGTCCCCCCGGAAACAAAACCCCGCACACTTGGTTCCCCCCTCATTTTGGTTCCCCCCCCCCCCGGTGCGCCCCACAAATGTGTCCCCCCGGCAACCGCACCCCGCACACTTGGTTCCCCCCTCATTTTGGTTCCCCCCCCCGTGCGCGCCACAAATGTGTCCCCCTGGAAACAAAACCCTGCACACTTGGTTCCCCCCTCATTTTGGTTCCCCCCCGGTGCGCCCCAAAAATGTGTCCCCCCGGAAACAAAACCCCGCACACTTGGTTCCCCCATCATTTTGGTTCCCCCCCCCGGTGCGATCCACAAATGTGTCCCCCCGGAAACAAAACCCCGCACACTTGGTTCCCCCCTCATTCTGGTTCCCCCCCCCCGGTGCGCCCCACAAATGTGTCCCCCCGGAAACAAAACCCCGCACACTTGGTTCCCCCCTCATTTTGGTTCCCTCGCCCCGGTGCGCCCCACAAAGGTGTCCCCCCGGAAACAAAACCCCGCACACTTGGTTCCCCCCTCATTTTGGTTCCCCCCCCGGTGCGCCCCACAAATGTGTCCCCCCGGAAACAAAACCCCGCACACTCGGTTCCCCCCTCATTTTGGTTCCCCCCCCCTGTGCGCGCCACAAATGTGTCCCCCCGGAAACAAAACCCCGCACACTTGGTTCCCCCCTCATTTTGGTTCCCCCCCGGTGCGCCCCAAAAATGTGTCCCCCCGGAAACAAAACCCCGCACACTTGGTTCCCCCCTCATTTTGGTTCCCACCCCGGTGCGCCCCACAAATGTGTCCCCCCGGAAACAAAACCCCGCACACTTGGTTCCTCCCTCATTTTGGTTCCCACCCCGGTTGGCCCCACAAATGTGTCCCCCCGGAAACAAAACCCCGCACACTTGGTTCCCCCCTCATTTTGGTTCCCCCCCCCGGTGCGCCCCACAAATGTGTCCCCCCGGAAACAAAACCCCGCACACTTGGTTCCCCCCTCATTTTGGTTCCCACCCCGGTGCGCCCCACAAATGTGTCCCCCCGGAAACAAAACCCCGCACACTTGGTTCCCCCCTCATTTTGGTTCCCCCCCCCCGGTGCGCCCCCCAAATGTGTCCCCCCGGAAACAAAACCCCGCACACTTGGTTCCCCCCTCATTTTGGTTCCCCCCCCTTCCGCCCCCCCGTTGGGGTCCCGCCTAGCCCCATGGACCGCCCCCCCGGTGCGCCCCGCAAATGCGTCCCCCCGGCAACCGCACCCCGCAAACTTGGTTCCCCCCTCATTTTGGTTCCCCCCCACCCTTGGGGTCCCCCCAAGCCCCATGGACCCCCCCCCCTGGTGCCCCCCCCCCAATTTGTCTCTCCCCCCGTCCTACCCGTGCCCGCAGCAGCCGCTCGCACTCTGCCAGCGCCTTCCGCACCGGATGCTGCATCTCGGCCAGGTGGAGGCAAGCGCTGGAGGGGGGGGAATAAATTGGGGGGTTCAATTTGGGGGGGGTCTGGGGGCATTTTGGGGGCTGGGGGCGCATTTAGGGGGCGGAGGGGACTGGTTCTCACCTGTAGGACTCGGCGTCGAGCCTCCCCGGGGGCAGCTGCAGGGCCAGGATGCCTGGGGGGGTGCGGGGGGGGGCATGTCAGCACCCTCCAGACCAAAACCCCAAAACCGCTGCCGTTGACCCCAAAACCGCCGCCGTTGACCCCAAGGTGGCCGCTGGTGACGCCGGTAGGGCCACCGGGCGCCCCGCGGGCCACAAGTACCCAACCCCAACCCCCAAACCCCCTAACCCTAACCCCCCAACCCCCTAACCCCCGACCCCCCAACCGATCTAACCCTAACCCTCTAACACTAACCCCCAACCCTAACCCCCGACCCCCCAACCCTAACCCCCTAACCCTAACGGATCTAACCCTAACCCCCCAACCCTTACAGATCTAACCCTAACCCTAATCCTCTAACCCTAACCCCCCATCCTAACCCCCCAAGTACCCAACCCCAACCCCCAAGCCCCCTAACCCTAACCCCCCAACCCCCTAACCCCCAACCCTAAACCCCCAACCCTAACCCCCTAACCCTAACGGATCTAACCCTAATCCTCTAACCCTAACGCCCAAACCCCCTAACCCCCTAACCCTAACGGATCTAAGCCTAACCCTAACCCTCTAACCCTAACCCCCCCAACCCCCTAACCCCCTAACCCTAACGGAACTAACCCTAACCCTCTAACCCTAACGCCCAAACCCCCTAACCCCCTAACCCTAACGGATCTAAGCCTAACCCTAACCCCCCAACCCCCTAACCCCCTAACCCTAACCCCCTAACCCTAACGGATCTAACCCTAACCCTCTAACCCTAACCCCCCAACCCTAACGGATCTAACCCTAACCCTCTAACCCTAACCCCCCAACCCCCTAACCCCCCAACCCTAACCCCCTAACCCTAACGGATCTAACCCTAACCCCCCAACCCTAATAGATCTAACCCTAACCCTAATCCTCTAACCCTAACCCCCCAACCCCTAACCCCCCAAGTACCTAACCCCAACCCCCAAACCCCCTAACCCTAACCCCCCAACGCCCTAACCCCCAACCCTAAACCCCCAACCCTAACCCCCGACCCCCCAACCATAACCCCCTAACCGTAACAGATCTAACCCTAACCCTGTCGTGGTTTAACCCGGCCGGCAGCTAAACACCACGCAGCCGTTCGCTCACCCTCCCCCCTCCCTCTCTGGGACGGGGGAGAGAAATGGAAAGTGAAGCCCGTGAGTTGAGATAAAGACAGTTTAATAAGACAGGAAAATAATAATAACAAAATAATAATAACAATAATAACAATAATAATACAATGGTGATAATAGGGAAATATGTACAAACAAGTGATGCACAATGCAATTGCTCACCACTCGCTGACCGATGCCCAGCCTAACCCCGAGCAGTCCGGCCCCCTTCCCCTGGCTAACCACCCCTATATATTGTTTAGCATGACGTCAGATGGTATGGAATACCCCTTTGGCTAGTTTGGGTCACCTGTCCGGGGTCTGTCCCCTCCCAGCTCTTACTGCACCCCCAGCCTGCCCGTTGGCAGGACAGAGCAAAAGGCTGAGATGTCCTTGGCTTAGTATAAGCACTGCTCTGCAACAATTAAAGCATCGGGGTGTTATCAGCACTCTTCTCATCCTAAGCCAAAACACAGCATTCCACCAGCTACTAGGAAGAAAATTAATTCTGTGCTAACTGAAACCAGGACAACCCTAACCCTCTAACCCTAACCCCCTAACCCTCTAACCCCCCAACTCTAACCCCCGACCCCCCAACCCTAAGCCCCTAACCCTAACGGATCTAACCCTAACCCCCCAACCCTAATAGATCTAACCCTAACCCTAATCCTCTAACCCTAACCCCCCAACCCCTAACCCCCCAAGTACCCAACCCCAACCCCCAAACCCCCTAACCCTAACCCCCCAACCCGCTAACCCCCAACCCTAAACCCCCAACCCTAACCCCCAACCCCCCAACCCTAACAGATCTAACCCTAACACTCTAACCTTAACCCCCCAACCCCTAACCCCCCAAGTACCCAGCCCCAACCCCCAAACCCCCTAACCCCCCAACCCCCTAACCCCCAACCCTAAACCCCCAACCCTAACCCCCGAACCCCAACCCTAACCCCCTAACCCTAACGGATCTAACCCTAACCCTAACCCTAACCCTATGCCCCCCCCCCGGTGCGCCCCGCAAATGCGTCACCCCGGCAACCGCAACCCACAAACTTGGTTCCCCCCTCATTTTGGTTCCCCCGGTGCGCCCCAAAAATGTGTCCCCCCGGAAACAAAACCCCGCACACTTGGTTCCCCCCTCATTTTGGTTCCCCCCCCGGTGCGCCCCACAAATGTGTCCCCCCGGAAACAAAACCCCGCACACTTGGTTCCCCCCTCATTTTGGTTCCCCCCCCCCCGGTGCGCCCCACAAATGTGTCCCCCCGGCAACCGCACCCCGCACACTTGGTTCCCCCCTCATTTTGGTTCCCCCCCCCGTGCGCGCCACAAATGTGTCCCCCTGGAAACAAAACCCTGCACACTTGGTTCCCCCCTCATTTTGGTTCCCCCCCCCCCGGTGCGCCCCAAAAATGTGTCCCCCCGGAAACAAAACCCCGCACACTTGGTTCCCCCATCATTTTGGTTCCCCCCCCCGGTGCGCCCCACAAATGTGTCCCCCCGGAAACAAAACCCCGCACACTTGGTTCCCCCCTCATTTTGGTTCCCCCCCCGGTGCGCCCCACAAATGTGTCCCCCCGGAAACAAAACCCCGCACACTTGGTTCCCCCCTCATTTTGGTTCCCCCCCCCTGTGCGCGCCACAAATGTGTCCCCCCGGAAACCGCACCCCGCACACTTGGTTCCCCCCTCATTTTGGTTCCCCCCCCCGTGCGCGCCACAAATGTGTCCCCCCGGAAACAAAACCCCGCACACTTGGTTCCCCCATCATTTTGGTTCCCCCCCCCGGTGCGCCCCACAAATGTGTCCCCCCGGAAACAAAACCCCGCACACTTGGTTCCCCCCTCATTTTGGT
Organism: Anas platyrhynchos; assembly: GCF_047663525.1. NCBI lineage: Eukaryota > Metazoa > Chordata > Aves > Anseriformes > Anatidae > Anas > Anas platyrhynchos. Next base: position 12,177,252 of record NC_092596.1, read on the forward strand.
TCCCACCCCGGTGCACCCCACAAATGTGTCCCCCCGGAAACAAAACCCCGCACACTTGGTTCCCCCCTCATTTTGGTTCCCCCCCCCCCGGAGCGACCCACAAATGTGTCCCCCCGGAAACAAAATCCCACACACTTGGTTCCCCCCTCATTTTGGTTCCCCCCCCCCGGTGCGCCCCAAAAATGTGTCCCCCCGGAAACAAAACCCCGCACACTTGGTTCCCCCATAATTTTGGTTCCCCCCCCCGGTGCGCCCCACAAATGTGTCCCCCCGGAAACAAAACCCCGCACACTTGGTTCCCCCCTCATTTTGGTTCCCCCCCCGGTGCGCCCCACAAATGTGTCCCCCCGGAAACAAAACCCCGCACACTTGGTTCCCCCCTCATTTTGGTTCCCCCCCCCGGTGCGCCCCACAAATGTGTCCCCCCGGAAACAAAACCCTGCACACTTGGTTCCCCCCTCATTTTGGTTCCCCCCCGGTGCGCCCCAAAAATGTGTCCCCCCGGAAACAAAACCCCGCACACTTGGTTCCCCCATCATTTTGGTTCCCCCCCCCCGGTGCGCCCCACAAATGTGTCCCCCCGGAAACAAAACCCCGCACACTTGGTTCCCCCCTCATTTTGGTTCCCCCCCCTTCCGCCCCCCCGTTGGGGTCCCGCCTAGCCCCATGGACCGCCCCCCCGGTGCGCCCCGCAAATGCGTCCCCCCGGCAACCGCACCCCGCAAACTTGGTTCCCCCCTCATTTTGGTTCCCCCCCACCCTTGGGGTCCCCCCAAGCCCCATGGACCCCCCCCCCTGGTGCCCCCCCCCCAATTTGTCTCTCCCCCCGTCCTACCCGTGCCCGCAGCAGCCGCTCGCACTCTGCCAGCGCCTTCCGCACCGGATGCTGCATCTCGGCCAGGTGGAGGCAAGCGCTGGAGGGGGGGGAATAAATTGGGGGGTTCAATTTGGGGGGGGTCTGGGGGCATTTTGGGGGCTGGGGGCGCATTTAGGGGGCGGAGGGGACTGGTTCTCACCTGTAGGACTCGGCGTCGAGCCTCCCCGGGGGCAGCTGCAGGGCCAGGATGCCTGGGGGGGTGCGGGGGGGGGCATGTCAGCACCCTCCAGACCAAAACCCCAAAACCGCTGCCGTTGACCCCAAAACCGCCGCCGTTGACCCCAAGGTGGCCGCTGGTGACGCCGGTAGGGCCACCGGGCGCCCCGCGGGCCACAAGTACCCAACCCCAACCCCCAAACCCCCTAACCCTAACCCCCCAACCCCCTAACCCCCGACCCCCCAACCGATCTAACCCTAACCCTCTAACACTAACCCCCAACCCTAACCCCCGACCCCCCAACCCTAACCCCCTAACCCTAACGGATCTAACCCTAACCCCCCAACCCTTACAGATCTAACCCTAACCCTAATCCTCTAAACCTAACCCCCCATCCTAACCCCCCAAGTACCCAACCCCAACCCCCAAGCCCCCTAACCCTAACCCCCCAACCCCCTAACCCCCAACCCTAAACCCCCAACCCTAACCCCCTAACCCTAACGGATCTAACCCTAATCCTCTAACCCTAACGCCCAAACCCCCTAACCCCCTAACCCTAACGGATCTAAGCCTAACCCTAACCCTCTAACCCTAACCCCCCCAACCCCCTAACCCCCTAACCCTAACGGAACTAACCCTAACCCTCTAACCCTAACGCCCAAACCCCCTAACCCCCTAACCCTAACAGATCTAAGCCTAACCCTAACCCCCCAACCCCCTAACCCCCTAACCCTAACCCCCTAACCCTAACGGATCTAACCCTAACCCTCTAACCCTAACCCCCCAACCCCCTAACCCCCCAACCCTAACCCCCTAACCCTAACGGATCTAACCCTAACCCCCCAACCCTAATAGATCTAACCCTAACCCTAATCCTCTAACCCTAACCCCCCAACCCCTAACCCCCCAAGTACCTAACCCCAACCCCCAAACCCCCTAACCCTAACCCCCCAACGCCCTAACCCCCAACCCTAAACCCCCAACCCTAACCCCCGACCCCCCAACCATAACCCCCTAACCGTAACAGATCTAACCCTAACCCTGTCGTGGTTTAACCCGGCCGGCAGCTAAACACCACGCAGCCGTTCGCTCACCCTCCCCCCTCCCTCTCTGGGACGGGGGAGAGAAATGGAAAGTGAAGCCCGTGAGTTGAGATAAAGACAGTTTAATAAGACAGGAAAATAATAATAACAAAATAATAATAACAATAATAACAATAATAATACAATGGTGATAATAGGGAAATATGTACAAACAAGTGATGCACAATGCAATTGCTCACCACTCGCTGACCGATGCCCAGCCTAACCCCGAGCAGTCCGGCCCCCTTCCCCCGGCTAACCACCCCTATATATTGTTTAGCATGACGTCAGATGGTATGGAATACCCCTTTGGCTAGTTTGGGTCACCTGTCCGGGGTCTGTCCCCTCCCAGCTCTTACTGCACCCCCAGCCTGCCCGTTGGCAGGACAGAGCAAAAGGCTGAGATGTCCTTGGCTTAGTATAAGCACTGCTCTGCAACAATTAAAGCATCGGGGTGTTATCAGCACTCTTCTCATCCTAAGCCAAAACACAGCATTCCACCAGCTACTAGGAAGAAAATTAATTCTGTGCTAACTGAAACCAGGACATCTATCCACCCCTTATTCCATACCATTTATGTCATGCTCAGGTTACACTCTTTTCCATACATTCTAATTAGTCACCTATAGTAATCATGGTAGTGATAACATACAGTGTGATATACTAATTAACATGGTACAATTCAGTTTATGGGCTATTCTCACCCAGTATTAAATCTCCTTGAGGTACACACCGCACCTCTCCGTTCTTTTGCATCACCCACCAAGTGTATCCAGGTCCCTGAGCGAAAACAATTCCACGAATAGGTTTGCCTTTTCCTGAGGCAGGAGTAGCCCAGACTGTTTTACCCAGCATATTTTTTACATGCACTACAGGAACTTTATCCCCATCTACAGTACGTAATAGGTTTGATTGGGCAGGTCCAGCTCAGTTGGTAGATCCCCTAGTATTGACTAACCAGGTGGCCTTTGCCAAATGCGTATCCCAGTTTTTGAACGTCCCAGCGCCCATTGCTTTCAAGGTAGTCTTTAACAGGCCATTGTATCGTTCAACTTTCCCGGAGGCTGGTGCATGATAGGGGATGTGATACACCCATTCAATACCATGTTCTTCGGCCCAAGTGTCTATAAGGTTGTTTCGGAAGTGAGTCCCATTGTCTGATTCTATTCTTTCTGGGGTGCCATGTCGCCATAGGACTTGCTTTTCAAGGCCCAGGATGGTGTTCCGGGCGGTGGCATGAGGCACAGGATATGTTTCCAGCCATCCGGTGGTTGCTTCCACCATTGTAAGTACGTGGCGCTTGCCATTGCGAGTTTGAGGGAGTGTGATGTAATCAATCTGCCAGGCCTCTCCATATTTATATTTCAGCCATCGTCCTCCATACCAAAGAGGCTTTGACCGTTTGGCTTGCTTGATTGCAGCACGTTTCACAGTCATGAATAACCTGTGCTATAGCGTCCATGGTCAAGTCCACCCCTCGATCACGAGCCCATCTGTATGTTGCGTCTCTACCTTGATGGCCTGAGGTGTCATGGGCCCATCGGGCTATAAATAATTCACCTTTATGCTGCCAATCCAGGTCCACCTGAGCTACTTCAATCTTAGCAGCCTGATCCACCTACTGGTTGTTTTGATGTTCTTCAGTAGCCTGATTCTTGGGCACATGAGCATCTACGTGGCGTACTTTCACAGCCAGGTTCTCTACCCGAGCAGCAATATCTTGCCACAATGCAGCAGCCCAGATGGGTTTGCCCCTACGCTGCCAGTTGTTTTGCTTCCATTGCTGTAACCATCCCCACAGGGCATTTGCTACCATCCATGAATCGGTGTAGAGATAGAGAACTGGCCATTTTTCTCGTTCAGCAATGTCTAAAGCCAGCTGAATGGCTTTCACTTCTGCAAACTGACTCGATTCACCTTCTCCCTCAGCAGCTTCTGCAACTCGTCGCGTAGGACTCCATACAGCAGCCTTCCATCTCCGATGCTTCCCCACAATACGACAGGACCCATCAGTGAACAGGGCATATTTCTTTTCATTCTCTGGCAACTGGTTGTACAGTGGGGCTTCTTCAGCACGACCCACCTCCCCCTCTGATGATATCCCAAAGTATTTGCCTTCTGGCCAGTCCATGATCACTTCCAATATTCCTGGGCGACTGGGGTTTCCTATTCGAGCCCGCTGAGTAATCAGTGCAACCCACTTGCTCCATGTAGCATCAGTTGCATGATGCGTAGAGGGGACCCTTCCCTTGAACATCCAGCCTAGTACCGGCAATCGGGGTGCTAGGAGGAGCTGCGCTTCAGTACCGACCACCTCCGAAGCAGATCGAACTCCTTCATATGCTGCCAATATCTCCTTTTCAGTTGGAGTATAGCGGGCCTCAGATCCTCTGTATCCCCGACTCCAAAACCCCAGGGGCCGACCTCGAGTTTCCCCAGGTTCTTTCTGCCAGAGGCTCCAGGTGGGGCCGTTCTCCCCGGCTGCAGTGTAGAGCACATTCTTTACATCTGGTCCTGTTCGAACTGGCCCAAGGGCTACTGCATGGACTATTTCCTGCTTGATTTGTTCAAAGGCTTGTCGTTGTTCAGGGCCCCATTCAAACTCATTCTTCTTACGGGTTACTTGGTAGAGTGGGTTTACAATCAGACTAATTTGGGATGTGCATTCTCCAAAACCCCACAACACCTAGGAAAGTCTGTGTTTCTTTTTTGTTAGTTGGTGGAGACATAGCTGTTATTTTGTTGATCACATCCATTGGGATTTGATGATGTCCATCTTGCCATTTTATTCCTAAAAACTGGATCTCTCGTGCAGGTCCTTTGACTTTATTTTGTTTTATGGCAAAACCGGCTTTCAGAAGGATTTGGACTATTTTCTTCCCTTTCTCGAAAACTTCCTCTGCTGTGTCACCCCACACAATAATGTCATCGATGTACTGCAGGTGTTCAGGAGCTTCCCCCTGCTCTAGCGCAGACTGGATCAGTCCATGGCAAATGGTAGGGCTGTGTTTCCACCCCTGGGGCAGCCTATTCCAAGTATATTGGACTCCCCTCCAAGTGAAGGCAAATTGTGGCCTGCACTCTGCTGCTAGAGGGATGGAGAAAAATGCATTAGCGATATCAATTGTGGCGTACCACTTGGCTGCCTTCGATTCAAGTTCATACTGAAGTTCCAGCATGTCCGGCACTGCAGCACTCAGTGGTGGCGTGACTTCGTTCAGGCCACGATAGTCCACTGTTAGTCTCCACTCGCCATTAGACTTTCTCACTGGCCATAGGGGACTATTGAAAGGTGAATGGGTCTTGCTGATCACTCCTTGGCTCTCCAATTGACGAATTAGCTTATGGATGGGGATCAGGGAGTCTCGGTTAGTGCGATATTGCCGCCGGTGCACAGTTGTGGTAGCGATTGGCACTTGCTGTTCTTCGACCCTCAGCAACCCCACAACAGAGGGGTCCTCTGAGAGACCAGGCAAGGTAGATAATTGTTTAATGTCCTCTGTCTCTAAGGCAGCTATACCAAAAGCCCACCGGAACCCTTTTGGGTCCTTGCAATATCCTCTTCTAAGATAGTCTATGCCAAGGATACATGGAGCATCCGGGCCAGTCACAATGAGGTGCTTTTCCCACTCATTCCCAGTCAGACTCACTTCAGCCTCCAATACAGTCAACTGCTGAGATCCTCCTGTCACTCCACAAATATAGATGGGCTCTGGTCCTTTATAGCTCGATGGCATTATAGTACATTGTACACCGGTGTCTACTAAAGCCTTATACTTCTGTGCACGTGATGTGCCAGGCCATCGAATCCACACAATCCAATAAACTCGATTATCCCTTTCCTCCCCCTGGCTGGAGGCAGGGCCCCCCTAATCCTGGTCAGAATCTTCTTCGTTTCTGTGTTTGAAGGACTGTCTGCTGGAAGTTGGAGCAGCAAACTTTTCGGAGAATTCCTTTTTCCTGATTGTTTTCTTTTGCAACTCACGTACCCGTGCCTCTAGGGTCGCGGTAGATTTTCCATCCCATTTTCTCGTGTCCTCTCCATGGTCTCGTAAGTAAAACCACAGGGTGGCACGGGGTGAGTATCCACCATATCGTCTTCCTTGTGTGGGTGAACGCCTACCCCTGACAGCTGAGACACTGCTTTGTACAGGTGCGGAGGAGAATAATCTCTCTTCAAGTTGGTGAACCTTTTCAGAAAGTTTCTCCCAGGTGTTCTCTTTTGGTCGGTGGACACTGTTTGGTTCAGGTGGGGAGGACAATAGATTCTCTTCAAGTTGGTGAACCTTTTCAGAAAGTTTCTCCACAGCTGAGACGCAGGCCTGTAAGGAAGAGGAGAGACTTTCTTCGTACTGCCGGAGTTGTTTAGCCGCTTCATCCACTGTGGGTTCCTCATCCTCTTTCCAGGCCATTATTGCCAATGAGCTGGCATATGATGATGGTGCACTCCGTACAAACTTCCGCCACATGGGTCGTGTACACTTGACTTCATCTGGATCTTTGGATGTTTGTCTGAGGTCTGGATCCTCATAAATCACTTCCCGTACGGCTAATTCCCTCAGGTACTGGATTCCCTTCTCCATAGTGGTCCACTTGCCTGGTAGACATAAAAGTTCTTCCTTGAAGGGATACCTTTCCCTCACAGTTGAGAGGAGATGCCTCCAGAGGCTGGTGGATTGTGCTCCATCTGCAATTGCTTTGTCAATGCCGGCGTCTCGAGCAAGGGATCCCAGCCGCTTGGCTTCCCTGCCGTCTAATTCCACACAATTGGCTCCAGAGTCCCAGCACCGGAGCAGCCAGGTGACAAGCTGCTCACCTATACAGCGACCAAAATCTTTTCGCACATCTCGTAGCTCGCGCTCGTTTAGGCTTCGGGTAGTTACTGTTGATTTTTTGACATCCTCATCTTCCTCCTCCTGAATCCTTGATGGCCCAGCGTCGTCGTCATCTTCGTCATCTCTATACCTAGTTTTGGCAGAAGCCTTACCTGGATTGGCAGAAGACTCTCTGCGTTCTAAACGACCTGAATCTCTATACCATTTTTTCACCTTCTCTACAGGGGCAGCTTGCACTGCTACTGCTCGTTTCTCTGACTTTGTTACAGGGTCTGCTACAGGGGTTGGAATACCCTCTGCAGGGGCAGCTTGCACTGCTACTGCTTGTTTCTCTAACTTTGTTACAGGGTCTGCCACAGAGGTTGGAATACCCTCTGCAGGGTCAACTTGCACTGCTACAGCTCGTTTCTCTGACACGGCCAAAGGAGCTGGAGCGGCTGCAGGAGCTGGAGCAGTTGCAGGAACTGGAGCTGTAGCGGCTACAGGAGCTGGAGCTGGAGCAGTTGCAGGAGCTGGGACTGGAGCAGCAGTAGGAGCTGGAGCTGGAGCGGCTGCAGGAGCTTGAGCGGCTGCAGGAGCTGGGACTGGAGCAGCTGCAGGAGCTGGGACTGGAGCGGCTGCAGGAGCTGGGACTGGAGCAGCTGCAGGAGCTGGAGCTGGAGCTGGAGCAGCTGCAGGAACCGGATCTGGAGTGGCTGCAGGAGCTGGGGCTGGAGCGGCTGCAGAATCCACCGTAGGGGTCACAGTGGCCGTTGGATCTGTCACAGGGCTTGGAGTGGCCGCAGGGTCTGTCACTAAGTTGATAGCAGTATCAATGGCAGCTCGATAGGCATGAGCCAGGCCCCAGCACGTTACAATGATTTGTGTTACTTTGGAACTGCCAGAATCATGACACCTTTTTTTCAAGCATTCTGCCAGTTTTTGAGGATTTTGCCATTGTTCAGGGGTGAATTTCCAACACACTGGGGGTGCCAACTGCTCTAGATGCCTGCCCATATCCGCCCATACTCCCTGCCACCCACAACTATCCTGCCTCCGGGCAGATCTCCAGATGAGCTCCCCAAGTAGTTGTTTAACTTTAAGCAGAATCTGAAGTGCATTCATGAGGCAGAACAACAAGACTATGGTATTCTGAGTATTCCAGAAATATTCAATATCTTGGAGAGCTATTTTGACAAGCTCAGGGGATAAGAGAGTGGTGAAGGAGGAAGGCAGAGTGATCCAGGAGGATACAGGGGGGGTGAAGGAGAAAGGGAGAGTAAGCAAGTAAGGAAAAATATCCTCCCCTTTCCCCTCCACAGATTGACTCCCTAATGAAAAAAAAACAATAGGTATAATTGCTAATAGTTTCCAAGATACAGTTTCCAAAGTACAGAGTCGACGATGTTACTGAATACAAATAACAAGTTAGAGTCATGACCACATATTTCATCGTCTCATAAGCCATTGCTACAACACACAGTACCATAATGATCTGAAACCAGGGCCCGGAGAGGATAAACAACACGACAGAGAGCAAATACGGAAAATAATGTACTATAATACTCAATTTGGAAAACAGGCGCAGCAGAGTTGAGATTAAAGCAATCAGCATTATGACAAGTGACTATTAAGCAGGTCTAATCCTTACACCAATTTTAGTTTAACACACTCTGGTCAGATCTGCCGTTATCTCAACCTTTCGGGCCCCACGTTGGGCGCCAAAAAGACTGTCGTGGTTTAACCCGGCCGGCAGCTAAACACCACGCAGCCGTTCGCTCACCCTCCCCCCTCCCTCTCTGGGACGGGGGAGAGAAATGGAAAGTGAAGCCCGTGAGTTGAGATAAAGACAGTTTAATAAGACAGGAAAATAATAATAACAAAATAATAATAACAATAATAACAATAATAATACAATGGTGATAATAGGGAAATATGTACAAACAAGTGATGCACAATGCAATTGCTCACCACTCGCTGACCGATGCCCAGCCTAACCCCGAGCAGTCCGGCCCCCTTCCCCCGGCTAACCACCCCTATATATTGTTTAGCATGACGTCAGATGGTATGGAATACCCCTTTGGCTAGTTTGGGTCACCTGTCCGGGGTCTGTCCCCTCCCAGCTCTTACTGCACCCCCAGCCTGCCCGTTGGCAGGACAGAGCAAAAGGCTGAGATGTCCTTGGCTTAGTATAAGCACTGCTCTGCAACAATTAAAGCATCGGGGTGTTATCAGCACTCTTCTCATCCTAAGCCAAAACACAGCATTCCACCAGCTACTAGGAAGAAAATTAATTCTGTGCTAACTGAAACCAGGACAACCCTAACCCTCTAACCCTAACCCCCTAACCCTCTAACCCCCCAACTCTAACCCCCGACCCCCCAACCCTAAGCCCCTAACCCTAACGGATCTAACCCTAACCCCCCAACCCTAATAGATCTAACCCTAACCCTAATCCTCTAACCCTAACCCCCCAACCCCTAACCCCCCAAGTACCCAACCCCAACCCCCAAACCCCCTAACCCTAACCCCCCAACCCGCTAACCCCCAACCCTAAACCCCCAACCCTAACCCCCAACCCCCCAACCCTAACAGATCTAACCCTAACACTCTAACCTTAACCCCCCAACCCCTAACCCCCCAAGTACCCAGCCCCAACCCCCAAACCCCCTAACCCCCCAACCCCCTAACCCCCAACCCTAAACCCCCAACCCTAACCCCCGAACCCCAACCCTAACCCCCTAACCCTAACGGATCTAACCCTAACCCTAACCCTAACCCTATGGCCCCCCCCCGGTGCGCCCCGCAAATGTGTCCCCCCGGCAACCGCACCCCACAAACTTGGTTCCCCCCTCATTTTGGTTCCCCCGGTGCGCCCCAAAAATGTGTCCCCCCGGAAACAAAACCCCGCACACTTGGTTCCCCCCTCATTTTGGTTCCCCCCCCCGGTGCGCCCCACAAATGTGTCCCCCCGGAAACAAAACCCCGCACACTTGGTTCCCCCCTCATTTTGGTTCCCCCCCCCCCCGGTGCGCCCCACAAATGTGTCCCCCCGGCAACCGCACCCCGCACACTTGGTTCCCCCCTCATTTTGGTTCCCCCCCCCGTGCGCGCCACAAATGTGTCCCCCTGGAAACAAAACCCTGCACACTTGGTTCCCCCCTCATTTTGGTTCCCCCCCGGTGCGCCCCAAAAATGTGTCCCCCCGGAAACAAAACCCCGCACACTTGGTTCCCCCATCATTTTGGTTCCCCCCCCCGGTGCGATCCACAAATGTGTCCCCCCGGAAACAAAACCCCGCACACTTGGTTCCCCCCTCATTCTGGTTCCCCCCCCCCGGTGCGCCCCACAAATGTGTCCCCCCGGAAACAAAACCCCGCACACTTGGTTCCCCCCTCATTTTGGTTCCCTCGCCCCGGTGCGCCCCACAAATGTGTCCCCCCGGAAACAAAACCCCGCACACTTGGTTCCCCCCTCATTTTGGTTCCCACCCCGGTGCGCCCCACAAATGTGTCCCCCCGGAAACAAAACCCCGCACACTTGGTTCCTCCCTCATTTTGGTTCCCACCCCGGTTGGCCCCACAAATGTGTCCCCCCGGAAACAAAACCCCGCACACTTGGTTCCCCCCTCATTTTGGTTCCCCCCCCCGGTGCGCCCCACAAATGTGTCCCCCCGGAAACAAAACCCCGCACACTTGGTTCCCCCCTCATTTTGGTTCCCACCCCGGTGCGCCCCAAAAATGTGTCCCCCCGGAAACAAAACCCCGCACACTTGGTTCCCCCATAATTTTGGTTCCCCCCCCCGGTGCGCCCCCCAAATGTGTCCCCCCGGAAACAAAACCCCGCACACTTGGTTCCCCCCTCATTTTGGTTCCCCCCCCTTCCGCCCCCCCGTTGGGGTCCCGCCTAGCCCCATGGACCGCCCCCCCGGTGCGCCCCGCAAATGCGTCCCCCCGGCAACCGCACCCCGCAAACTTGGTTCCCCCCTCATTTTGGTTCCCCCCCACCCTTGGGGTCCCCCCAAGCCCCATGGACCCCCCCCCCTGGTGCCCCCCCCCCAATTTGTCTCTCCCCCCGTCCTACCCGTGCCCGCAGCAGCCGCTCGCACTCTGCCAGCGCCTTCCGCACCGGATGCTGCATCTCGGCCAGGTGGAGGCAAGCGCTGGAGGGGGGGGAATAAATTGGGGGGTTCAATTTGGGGGGGGTCTGGGGGCATTTTGGGGGCTGGGGGCGCATTTAGGGGGCGGAGGGGACTGGTTCTCACCTGTAGGACTCGGCGTCGAGCCTCCCCGGGGGCAGCTGCAGGGCCAGGATGCCTGGGGGGGTGCGGGGGGGGGCATGTCAGCACCCTCCAGACCAAAACCCCAAAACCGCTGCCGTTGACCCCAAAACCGCCGCCGTTGACCCCAAGGTGGCCGCTGGTGACGCCGGTAGGGCCACCGGGCGCCCCGCGGGCCACAAGTACCCAACCCCAACCCCCAAACCCCCTAACCCTAACCCCCCAACCCCCTAACCCCCGACCCCCCAACCGATCTAACCCTAACCCTCTAACACTAACCCCCAACCCTAACCCCCGACCCCCCAACCCTAACCCCCTAACCCTAACGGATCTAACCCTAACCCCCCAACCCTTACAGATCTAACCCTAACCCTAATCCTCTAACCCTAACCCCCCATCCTAACCCCCCAAGTACCCAACCCCAACCCCCAAGCCCCCTAACCCTAACCCCCCAACCCCCTAACCCCCAACCCTAAACCCCCAACCCTAACCCCCTAACCCTAACGGATCTAACCCTAATCCTCTAACCCTAACGCCCAAACCCCCTAACCCCCTAACCCTAACGGATCTAAGCCTAACCCTAACCCTCTAACCCTAACCCCCCCAACCCCCTAACCCCCTAACCCTAACGGAACTAACCCTAACCCTCTAACCCTAACGCCCAAACCCCCTAACCCCCTAACCCTAACGGATCTAAGCCTAACCCTAACCCCCCAACCCCCTAACCCCCTAACCCTAACCCCCTAACCCTAACGGATCTAACCCTAACCCTCTAACCCTAACCCCCCAACCCTAACGGATCTAACCCTAACCCTCTAACCCTAACCCCCCAACCCCCTAACCCCCCAACCCTAACCCCCTAACCCTAACGGATCTAACCCTAACCCCCCAACCCTAATAGATCTAACCCTAACCCTAATCCTCTAACCCTAACCCCCCAACCCCTAACCCCCCAAGTACCTAACCCCAACCCCCAAACCCCCTAACCCTAACCCCCCAACGCCCTAACCCCCAACCCTAAACCCCCAACCCTAACCCCCGACCCCCCAACCATAACCCCCTAACCGTAACAGATCTAACCCTAACCCTGTCGTGGTTTAACCCGGCCGGCAGCTAAACACCACGCAGCCGTTCGCTCACCCTCCCCCCTCCCTCTCTGGGACGGGGGAGAGAAATGGAAAGTGAAGCCCGTGAGTTGAGATAAAGACAGTTTAATAAGACAGGAAAATAATAATAACAAAATAATAATAACAATAATAACAATAATAATACAATGGTGATAATAGGGAAATATGTACAAACAAGTGATGCACAATGCAATTGCTCACCACTCGCTGACCGATGCCCAGCCTAACCCCGAGCAGTCCGGCCCCCTTCCCCTGGCTAACCACCCCTATATATTGTTTAGCATGACGTCAGATGGTATGGAATACCCCTTTGGCTAGTTTGGGTCACCTGTCCGGGGTCTGTCCCCTCCCAGCTCTTACTGCACCCCCAGCCTGCCCGTTGGCAGGACAGAGCAAAAGGCTGAGATGTCCTTGGCTTAGTATAAGCACTGCTCTGCAACAATTAAAGCATCGGGGTGTTATCAGCACTCTTCTCATCCTAAGCCAAAACACAGCATTCCACCAGCTACTAGGAAGAAAATTAATTCTGTGCTAACTGAAACCAGGACAACCCTAACCCTCTAACCCTAACCCCCTAACCCTCTAACCCCCCAACTCTAACCCCCGACCCCCCAACCCTAAGCCCCTAACCCTAACGGATCTAACCCTAACCCCCCAACCCTAATAGATCTAACCCTAACCCTAATCCTCTAACCCTAACCCCCCAACCCCTAACCCCCCAAGTACCCAACCCCAACCCCCAAACCCCCTAACCCTAACCCCCCAACCCGCTAACCCCCAACCCTAAACCCCCAACCCTAACCCCCAACCCCCCAACCCTAACAGATCTAACCCTAACACTCTAACCTTAACCCCCCAACCCCTAACCCCCCAAGTACCCAGCCCCAACCCCCAAACCCCCTAACCCCCCAACCCCCTAACCCCCAACCCTAAACCCCCAACCCTAACCCCCGAACCCCAACCCTAACCCCCTAACCCTAACGGATCTAACCCTAACCCTAACCCTAACCCTATGCCCCCCCCCCGGTGCGCCCCGCAAATGCGTCACCCCGGCAACCGCAACCCACAAACTTGGTTCCCCCCTCATTTTGGTTCCCCCGGTGCGCCCCAAAAATGTGTCCCCCCGGAAACAAAACCCCGCACACTTGGTTCCCCCCTCATTTTGGTTCCCCCCCCGGTGCGCCCCACAAATGTGTCCCCCCGGAAACAAAACCCCGCACACTTGGTTCCCCCCTCATTTTGGTTCCCCCCCCCGGTGCGCCCCACAAATGTGTCCCCCCGGCAACCGCACCCCGCACACTTGGTTCCCCCCTCATTTTGGTTCCCCCCCCCGTGCGCGCCACAAATGTGTCCCCCTGGAAACAAAACCCTGCACACTTGGTTCCCCCCTCATTTTGGTTCCCCCCCCCGGTGCGCCCCAAAAATGTGTCCCCCCGGAAACAAAACCCCGCACACTTGGTTCCCCCATCATTTTGGTTCCCCCCCCCGGTGCGCCCCACAAATGTGTCCCCCCGGAAACAAAACCCCGCACACTTGGTTCCCCCCTCATTTTGGTTCCCCCCCCGGTGCGCCCCACAAATGTGTCCCCCCGGAAACAAAACCCCGCACACTTGGTTCCCCCCTCATTTTGGTTCCCCCCCCCTGTGCGCGCCACAAATGTGTCCCCCCGGAAACCGCACCCCGCACACTTGGTTCCCCCCTCATTTTGGTTCCCCCCCCCGTGCGCGCCACAAATGTGTCCCCCCGGAAACAAAACCCCGCACACTTGGTTCCCCCCTCATTTTGGTTCCCCCCCCCGGTGCGCCCCACAAATGTGTCCCCCCGGAAACAAAACCCCGCACACTTGGTTCCCCCCTCATTTTGGTTCCCACCCCGGTGCGCCCCACAAATGTGTCCCCCCGGAAACAAAACCCCGCACACTTGGTTCCCCCCTCATTTTGGTTCCCCCCCCCCCGGAGCGACCCACAAATGTGTCCCCCCGGAAACAAAATCCCACACACTTGGTTCCCCCCTCATTTTGGTTCCCCCCCCCCGGTGCGCCCCACAAATGTGTCCCCCCGGAAACAAAACCCCGCACACGTGGTTCCCCCCTCATTTTGGTTCCCCCCCCCGGTGCGCCCCACAAATGTGTCCCCCCGGAAACAAAACCCCGCACACTTGGTTCCCCCCTCATTTTGGTTCCCCCCCCGGTGCGCCCCACAAATGTGTCCCCCCGGAAACAAAACCCCGCACACTTGGTTCCCCCCTCATTTTGGTTCCCCCCCCCGGTGCGCCCCACAAATGTGTCCCCCCGGAAACAAAACCCTGCACACTTGGTTCCCCCCTCATTTTGGTTCCCCCCCGGTGCGCCCCAAAAATGTGTCCCCCCGGAAACAAAACCCCGCACACTTGGTTCCCCCATCATTTTGGTTCCCCCCCCCGGTGCGCCCCACAAATGTGTCCCCCCGGAAACAAAACCCCGCACACTTGGTTCCCCCCTCATTTTGGTTCCCCCCCCTTCCGCCCCCCCGTTGGGGTCCCGCCTAGCCCCATGGACCGCCCCCCCGGTGCGCCCCGCAAATGCGTCCCCCCGGCAACCGCACCCCGCAAACTTGGTTCCCCCCTCATTTTGGTTCCCCCCCACCCTTGGGGTCCCCCCAAGCCCCATGGACCCCCCCCCCTGGTGCCCCCCCCCCAATTTGTCTCTCCCCCCGTCCTACCCGTGCCCGCAGCAGCCGCTCGCACTCTGCCAGCGCCTTCCGCACCGGATGCTGCATCTCGGCCAGGTGGAGGCAAGCGCTGGAGGGGGGGGAATAAATTGGGGGGTTCAATTTGGGGGGGGTCTGGGGGCATTTTGGGGGCTGGGGGCGCATTTAGGGGGCGCAGGGGACTGGTTCTCACCTGTAGGACTCGGCGTCGAGCCTCCCCGGGGGCAGCTGCAGGGCCAGGATGCCTGGGGGGGTGCGGGGGGGGGCATGTCAGCACCCTCCAGACCAAAACCCCAAAACCGCTGCCGTTGACCCCAAAACCGCCGCCGTTGACCCCAAGGTGGCCGCTGGTGACGCCGGTAGGGCCACCGGGCGCCCCGCGGGCCACAAGTACCCAACCCCAACCCCCAAACCCCCTAACCCTAACCCCCCAACCCCCTAACCCCCGACCCCCCAACCGATCTAACCCTAACCCTCTAACACTAACCCCCAACCCTAACCCCCGACCCCCCAACCCTAACCCCCTAACCCTAACGGATCTAACCCTAACCCCCCAACCCTTACAGATCTAACCCTAACCCTAATCCTCTAACCCTAACCCCCCATCCTAACCCCCCAAGTACCCAACCCCAACCCCCAAGCCCCCTAACCCTAACCCCCCAACCCCCTAACCCCCAACCCTAAACCCCCAACCCTAACCCCCTAACCCTAACGGATCTAACCCTAATCCTCTAACCCTAACGCCCAAACCCCCTAACCCCCTAACCCTAACGGATCTAAGCCTAACCCTAACCCTCTAACCCTAACCCCCCCAACCCCCTAACCCCCTAACCCTAACGGAACTAACCCTAACCCTCTAACCCTAACGCCCAAACCCCCTAACCCCCTAACCCTAACGGATCTAAGCCTAACCCTAACCCCCCAACCCCCTAACCCCCTAACCCTAACCCCCTAACCCTAACGGATCTAACCCTAACCCTCTAACCCTAACCCCCCAACCCCCTAACCCCCCAACCCTAACCCCCTAACCCTAACGGATCTAACCCTAACCCCCCAACCCTAATAGATCTAACCCTAACCCTAATCCTCTAACCCTAACCCCCCAACCCCTAACCCCCCAAGTACCTAACCCCAACCCCCAAACCCCCTAACCCTAACCCCCCAACGCCCTAACCCCCAACCCTAAACCCCCAACCCTAACCCCCGACCCCCCAACCATAACCCCCTAACCGTAACAGATCTAACCCTAACCCTGTCGTGGTTTAACCCGGCCGGCAGCTAAACACCACGCAGCCGTTCGCTCACCCTCCCCCCTCCCTCTCTGGGACGGGGGAGAGAAATGGAAAGTGAAGCCCGTGAGTTGAGATAAAGACAGTTTAATAAGACAGGAAAATAATAATAACAAAATAATAATAACAATAATAACAATAATAATACAATGGTGATAATAGGGAAATATGTACAAACAAGTGATGCACAATGCAATTGCTCACCACTCGCTGACCGATGCCCAGCCTAACCCCGAGCAGTCCGGCCCCCTTCCCCCGGCTAACCACCCCTATATATTGTTTAGCATGACGTCAGATGGTATGGAATACCCCTTTGGCTAGTTTGGGTCACCTGTCCGGGGTCTGTCCCCTCCCAGCTCTTACTGCACCCCCAGCCTGCCCGTTGGCAGGACAGAGCAAAAGGCTGAGATGTCCTTGGCTTAGTATAAGCACTGCTCTGCAACAATTAAAGCATCGGGGTGTTATCAGCACTCTTCTCATCCTAAGCCAAAACACAGCATTCCACCAGCTACTAGGAAGAAAATTAATTCTGTGCTAACTGAAACCAGGACATCTATCCACCCCTTATTCCATACCATTTATGTCATGCTCAGGTTACACTCTTTTCCATACATTCTAATTAGTCACCTATAGTAATCATGGTAGTGATAACATACAGTGTGATATACTAATTAACATGGTACAATTCAGTTTATGGGCTATTCTCACCCAGTATTAAATCTCCTTGAGGTACACACCGCACCTCTCCGTTCTTTTGCATCACCCACCAAGTGTATCCAGGTCCCTGAGCGAAAACAATTCCACGAATAGGTTTGCCTTTTCCTGAGGCAGGAGTAGCCCAGACTGTTTTACCCAGCATATTTTTTACATGCACTACAGGAACTTTATCCCCATCTACAGTACGTAATAGGTTTGATTGGGCAGGTCCAGCTCAGTTGGTAGATCCCCTAGTATTGACTAACCAGGTGGCCTTTGCCAAATGCGTATCCCAGTTTTTGAACGTCCCAGCGCCCATTGCTTTCAAGGTAGTCTTTAACAGGCCATTGTATCGTTCAACTTTCCCGGAGGCTGGTGCATGATAGGGGATGTGATACACCCATTCAATACCATGTTCTTCGGCCCAAGTGTCTATAAGGTTGTTTCGGAAGTGAGTCCCATTGTCTGATTCTATTCTTTCTGGGGTGCCATGTCGCCATAGGACTTGCTTTTCAAGGCCCAGGATGGTGTTCCGGGCGGTGGCATGAGGCACAGGATATGTTTCCAGCCATCCGGTGGTTGCTTCCACCATTGTAAGTACGTGGCGCTTGCCATTGCGAGTTTGAGGGAGTGTGATGTAATCAATCTGCCAGGCCTCTCCATATTTATATTTCAGCCATCGTCCTCCATACCAAAGAGGCTTTGACCGTTTGGCTTGCTTGATTGCAGCACGTTTCACAGTCATGAATAACCTGTGCTATAGCGTCCATGGTCAAGTCCACCCCTCGATCACGAGCCCATCTGTATGTTGCGTCTCTACCTTGATGGCCTGAGGTGTCATGGGCCCATCGGGCTATAAATAATTCACCTTTATGCTGCCAATCCAGGTCCACCTGAGCTACTTCAATCTTAGCAGCCTGATCCACCTAC
The DNA here is from genome assembly GCF_047663525.1 of Anas platyrhynchos. Taxonomy (NCBI): domain Eukaryota; kingdom Metazoa; phylum Chordata; class Aves; order Anseriformes; family Anatidae; genus Anas; species Anas platyrhynchos. The sequence continues at coordinate 12,195,190 of NC_092596.1, forward strand.
TGGTTGTTTTGATGTTCTTCAGTAGCCTGATTCTTGGGCACATGAGCATCTACGTGGCGTACTTTCACAGCCAGGTTCTCTACCCGAGCAGCAATATCTTGCCACAATGCAGCAGCCCAGATGGGTTTGCCCCTACGCTGCCAGTTGTTTTGCTTCCATTGCTGTAACCATCCCCACAGGGCATTTGCTACCATCCATGAATCGGTGTAGAGATAGAGAACTGGCCATTTTTCTCGTTCAGCAATGTCTAAAGCCAGCTGAATGGCTTTCACTTCTGCAAACTGACTCGATTCACCTTCTCCCTCAGCAGCTTCTGCAACTCGTCGCGTAGGACTCCATACAGCAGCCTTCCATCTCCGATGCTTCCCCACAATACGACAGGACCCATCAGTGAACAGGGCATATTTCTTTTCATTCTCTGGCAACTGGTTGTACAGTGGGGCTTCTTCAGCACGACCCACCTCCTCCTCTGATGATATCCCAAAGTATTTGCCTTCTGGCCAGTCCATGATCACTTCCAATATTCCTGGGCGACTGGGGTTTCCTATTCGAGCCCGCTGAGTAATCAGTGCAACCCACTTGCTCCATGTAGCATCAGTTGCATGATGCGTAGAGGGGACCCTTCCCTTGAACATCCAGCCTAGTACCGGCAATCGGGGTGCTAGGAGGAGCTGCGCTTCAGTACCGACCACCTCCGAAGCAGATCGAACTCCTTCATATGCTGCCAATATCTCCTTTTCAGTTGGAGTATAGCGGGCCTCAGATCCTCTGTATCCCCGACTCCAAAACCCCAGGGGCCGACCTCGAGTTTCCCCAGGTTCTTTCTGCCAGAGGCTCCAGGTGGGGCCGTTCTCCCCGGCTGCAGTGTAGAGCACATTCTTTACATCTGGTCCTGTTCGAACTGGCCCAAGGGCTACTGCATGGACTATTTCCTGCTTGATTTGTTCAAAGGCTTGTCGTTGTTCAGGGCCCCATTCAAACTCATTCTTCTTACGGGTTACTTGGTAGAGTGGGTTTACAATCAGACTAATTTGGGATGTGCATTCTCCAAAACCCCACAACACCTAGGAAAGTCTGTGTTTCTTTTTTGTTAGTTGGTGGAGACATAGCTGTTATTTTGTTGATCACATCCATTGGGATTTGATGATGTCCATCTTGCCATTTTATTCCTAAAAACTGGATCTCTCGTGCAGGTCCTTTGACTTTATTTTGTTTTATGGCAAAACCGGCTTTCAGAAGGATTTGGACTATTTTCTTCCCTTTCTCGAAAACTTCCTCTGCTGTGTCACCCCACACAATAATGTCATCGATGTACTGCAGGTGTTCAGGAGCTTCCCCCTGCTCTAGCGCAGACTGGATCAGTCCATGGCAAATGGTAGGGCTGTGTTTCCACCCCTGGGGCAGCCTATTCCAAGTATATTGGACTCCCCTCCAAGTGAAGGCAAATTGTGGCCTGCACTCTGCTGCTAGAGGGATGGAGAAAAATGCATTAGCGATATCAATTGTGGCGTACCACTTGGCTGCCTTCGATTCAAGTTCATACTGAAGTTCCAGCATGTCCGGCACTGCAGCACTCAGTGGTGGCGTGACTTCGTTCAGGCCACGATAGTCCACTGTTAGTCTCCACTCGCCATTAGACTTTCTCACTGGCCATAGGGGACTATTGAAAGGTGAATGGGTCTTGCTGATCACTCCTTGGCTCTCCAATTGACGAATTAGCTTATGGATGGGGATCAGGGAGTCTCGGTTAGTGCGATATTGCCGCCGGTGCACAGTTGTGGTAGCGATTGGCACTTGCTGTTCTTCGACCCTCAGCAACCCCACAACAGAGGGGTCCTCTGAGAGACCAGGCAAGGTAGATAATTGTTTAATGTCCTCTGTCTCTAAGGCAGCTATACCAAAAGCCCACCGGAACCCTTTTGGGTCCTTGCAATATCCTCTTCTAAGATAGTCTATGCCAAGGATACATGGAGCATCCGGGCCAGTCACAATGAGGTGCTTTTCCCACTCATTCCCAGTCAGACTCACTTCAGCCTCCAATACAGTCAACTGCTGAGATCCTCCTGTCACTCCACAAATATAGATGGGCTCTGGTCCTTTATAGCTCGATGGCATTATAGTACATTGTACACCGGTGTCTACTAAAGCCTTATACTTCTGTGCACGTGATGTGCCAGGCCATCGAATCCACACAATCCAATAAACTCGATTATCCCTTTCCTCCCCCTGGCTGGAGGCAGGGCCCCCCTAATCCTGGTCAGAATCTTCTTCGTTTCTGTGTTTGAAGGACTGTCTGCTGGAAGTTGGAGCAGCAAACTTTTCGGAGAATTCCTTTTTCCTGATTGTTTTCTTTTGCAACTCACGTACCCGTGCCTCTAGGGTCGCGGTAGATTTTCCATCCCATTTTCTCGTGTCCTCTCCATGGTCTCGTAAGTAAAACCACAGGGTGGCACGGGGTGAGTATCCACCATATCGTCTTCCTTGTGTGGGTGAACGCCTACCCCTGACAGCTGAGACACTGCTTTGTACAGGTGCGGAGGAGAATAATCTCTCTTCAAGTTGGTGAACCTTTTCAGAAAGTTTCTCCCAGGTGTTCTCTTTTGGTCGGTGGACACTGTTTGGTTCAGGTGGGGAGGACAATAGATTCTCTTCAAGTTGGTGAACCTTTTCAGAAAGTTTCTCCACAGCTGAGACGCAGGCCTGTAAGGAAGAGGAGAGACTTTCTTCGTACTGCCGGAGTTGTTTAGCCGCTTCATCCACTGTGGGTTCCTCATCCTCTTTCCAGGCCATTATTGCCAATGAGCTGGCATATGATGATGGTGCACTCCGTACAAACTTCCGCCACATGGGTCGTGTACACTTGACTTCATCTGGATCTTTGGATGTTTGTCTGAGGTCTGGATCCTCATAAATCACTTCCCGTACGGCTAATTCCCTCAGGTACTGGATTCCCTTCTCCATAGTGGTCCACTTGCCTGGTAGACATAAAAGTTCTTCCTTGAAGGGATACCTTTCCCTCACAGTTGAGAGGAGATGCCTCCAGAGGCTGGTGGATTGTGCTCCATCTGCAATTGCTTTGTCAATGCCGGCGTCTCGAGCAAGGGATCCCAGCCGCTTGGCTTCCCTGCCGTCTAATTCCACACAATTGGCTCCAGAGTCCCAGCACCGGAGCAGCCAGGTGACAAGCTGCTCACCTATACAGCGACCAAAATCTTTTCGCACATCTCGTAGCTCGCGCTCGTTTAGGCTTCGGGTAGTTACTGTTGATTTTTTGACATCCTCATCTTCCTCCTCCTGAATCCTTGATGGCCCAGCGTCGTCGTCATCTTCGTCATCTCTATACCTAGTTTTGGCAGAAGCCTTACCTGGATTGGCAGAAGACTCTCTGCGTTCTAAACGACCTGAATCTCTATACCATTTTTTCACCTTCTCTACAGGGGCAGCTTGCACTGCTACTGCTCGTTTCTCTGACTTTGTTACAGGGTCTGCTACAGGGGTTGGAATACCCTCTGCAGGGGCAGCTTGCACTGCTACTGCTTGTTTCTCTAACTTTGTTACAGGGTCTGCCACAGAGGTTGGAATACCCTCTGCAGGGTCAACTTGCACTGCTACAGCTCGTTTCTCTGACACGGCCAAAGGAGCTGGAGCGGCTGCAGGAGCTGGAGCAGTTGCAGGAACTGGAGCTGTAGCGGCTACAGGAGCTGGAGCTGGAGCAGTTGCAGGAGCTGGGACTGGAGCAGCAGTAGGAGCTGGAGCTGGAGCGGCTGCAGGAGCTTGAGCGGCTGCAGGAGCTGGGACTGGAGCAGCTGCAGGAGCTGGGACTGGAGCGGCTGCAGGAGCTGGGACTGGAGCAGCTGCAGGAGCTGGAGCTGGAGCTGGAGCAGCTGCAGGAACCGGATCTGGAGTGGCTGCAGGAGCTGGGGCTGGAGCGGCTGCAGAATCCACCGTAGGGGTCACAGTGGCCGTTGGATCTGTCACAGGGCTTGGAGTGGCCGCAGGGTCTGTCACTAAGTTGATAGCAGTATCAATGGCAGCTCGATAGGCATGAGCCAGGCCCCAGCACGTTACAATGATTTGTGTTACTTTGGAACTGCCAGAATCATGACACCTTTTTTTCAAGCATTCTGCCAGTTTTTGAGGATTTTGCCATTGTTCAGGGGTGAATTTCCAACACACTGGGGGTGCCAACTGCTCTAGATGCCTGCCCATATCCGCCCATACTCCCTGCCACCCACAACTATCCTGCCTCCGGGCAGATCTCCAGATGAGCTCCCCAAGTAGTTGTTTAACTTTAAGCAGAATCTGAAGTGCATTCATGAGGCAGAACAACAAGACTATGGTATTCTGAGTATTCCAGAAATATTCAATATCTTGGAGAGCTATTTTGACAAGCTCAGGGGATAAGAGAGTGGTGAAGGAGGAAGGCAGAGTGATCCAGGAGGATACAGGGGGGGTGAAGGAGAAAGGGAGAGTAAGCAAGTAAGGAAAAATATCCTCCCCTTTCCCCTCCACAGATTGACTCCCTAATGAAAAAAAAACAATAGGTATAATTGCTAATAGTTTCCAAGATACAGTTTCCAAAGTACAGAGTCGACGATGTTACTGAATACAAATAACAAGTTAGAGTCATGACCACATATTTCATCGTCTCATAAGCCATTGCTACAACACACAGTACCATAATGATCTGAAACCAGGGCCCGGAGAGGATAAACAACACGACAGAGAGCAAATACGGAAAATAATGTACTATAATACTCAATTTGGAAAACAGGCGCAGCAGAGTTGAGATTAAAGCAATCAGCATTATGACAAGTGACTATTAAGCAGGTCTAATCCTTACACCAATTTTAGTTTAACACACTCTGGTCAGATCTGCCGTTATCTCAACCTTTCGGGCCCCACGTTGGGCGCCAAAAAGACTGTCGTGGTTTAACCCGGCCGGCAGCTAAACACCACGCAGCCGTTCGCTCACCCTCCCCCCTCCCTCTCTGGGACGGGGGAGAGAAATGGAAAGTGAAGCCCGTGAGTTGAGATAAAGACAGTTTAATAAGACAGGAAAATAATAATAACAAAATAATAATAACAATAATAACAATAATAATACAATGGTGATAATAGGGAAATATGTACAAACAAGTGATGCACAATGCAATTGCTCACCACTCGCTGACCGATGCCCAGCCTAACCCCGAGCAGTCCGGCCCCCTTCCCCCGGCTAACCACCCCTATATATTGTTTAGCATGACGTCAGATGGTATGGAATACCCCTTTGGCTAGTTTGGGTCACCTGTCCGGGGTCTGTCCCCTCCCAGCTCTTACTGCACCCCCAGCCTGCCCGTTGGCAGGACAGAGCAAAAGGCTGAGATGTCCTTGGCTTAGTATAAGCACTGCTCTGCAACAATTAAAGCATCGGGGTGTTATCAGCACTCTTCTCATCCTAAGCCAAAACACAGCATTCCACCAGCTACTAGGAAGAAAATTAATTCTGTGCTAACTGAAACCAGGACAACCCTAACCCTCTAACCCTAACCCCCTAACCCTCTAACCCCCCAACTCTAACCCCCGACCCCCCAACCCTAAGCCCCTAACCCTAACGGATCTAACCCTAACCCCCCAACCCTAATAGATCTAACCCTAACCCTAATCCTCTAACCCTAACCCCCCAACCCCTAACCCCCCAAGTACCCAACCCCAACCCCCAAACCCCCTAACCCTAACCCCCCAACCCGCTAACCCCCAACCCTAAACCCCCAACCCTAACCCCCAACCCCCCAACCCTAACAGATCTAACCCTAACACTCTAACCTTAACCCCCCAACCCCTAACCCCCCAAGTACCCAGCCCCAACCCCCAAACCCCCTAACCCCCCAACCCCCTAACCCCCAACCCTAAACCCCCAACCCTAACCCCCGAACCCCAACCCTAACCCCCTAACCCTAACGGATCTAACCCTAACCCTAACCCTAACCCTATGGCCCCCCCCCGGTGCGCCCCGCAAATGTGTCCCCCCGGCAACCGCACCCCACAAACTTGGTTCCCCCCTCATTTTGGTTCCCCCGGTGCGCCCCAAAAATGTGTCCCCCCGGAAACAAAACCCCGCACACTTGGTTCCCCCCTCATTTTGGTTCCCCCCCCCGGTGCGCCCCACAAATGTGTCCCCCCGGAAACAAAACCCCGCACACTTGGTTCCCCCCTCATTTTGGTTCCCCCCCCCCCCGGTGCGCCCCACAAATGTGTCCCCCCGGCAACCGCACCCCGCACACTTGGTTCCCCCCTCATTTTGGTTCCCCCCCCCGTGCGCGCCACAAATGTGTCCCCCTGGAAACAAAACCCTGCACACTTGGTTCCCCCCTCATTTTGGTTCCCCCCCGGTGCGCCCCAAAAATGTGTCCCCCCGGAAACAAAACCCCGCACACTTGGTTCCCCCATCATTTTGGTTCCCCCCCCCGGTGCGATCCACAAATGTGTCCCCCCGGAAACAAAACCCCGCACACTTGGTTCCCCCCTCATTCTGGTTCCCCCCCCCCGGTGCGCCCCACAAATGTGTCCCCCCGGAAACAAAACCCCGCACACTTGGTTCCCCCCTCATTTTGGTTCCCTCGCCCCGGTGCGCCCCACAAAGGTGTCCCCCCGGAAACAAAACCCCGCACACTTGGTTCCCCCCTCATTTTGGTTCCCCCCCCGGTGCGCCCCACAAATGTGTCCCCCCGGAAACAAAACCCCGCACACTTGGTTCCCCCCTCATTTTGGTTCCCCCCCCCTGTGCGCGCCACAAATGTGTCCCCCCGGAAACAAAACCCTGCACACTTGGTTCCCCCCTCATTTTGGTTCCCCCCCGGTGCGCCCCAAAAATGTGTCCCCCCGGAAACAAAACCCCGCACACTTGGTTCCCCCCTCATTTTGGTTCCCACCCCGGTGCGCCCCACAAATGTGTCCCCCCGGAAACAAAACCCCGCACACTTGGTTCCTCCCTCATTTTGGTTCCCACCCCGGTTGGCCCCACAAATGTGTCCCCCCGGAAACAAAACCCCGCACACTTGGTTCCCCCCTCATTTTGGTTCCCTCGCCCCGGTGCGCCCCACAAATGTGTCCCCCCGGAAACAAAACCCCGCACACTTGGTTCCCCCCTCATTTTGGTTCCCACCCCGGTGCGCCCCACAAATGTGTCCCCCCGGAAACAAAACCCCGCACACTTGGTTCCCCCCTCATTTTGGTTCCCCCCCCCGGTGCGCCCCCCAAATGTGTCCCCCCGGAAACAAAACCCCGCACACTTGGTTCCCCCCTCATTTTGGTTCCCCCCCCTTCCGCCCCCCCGTTGGGGTCCCGCCTAGCCCCATGGACCGCCCCCCCGGTGCGCCCCGCAAATGCGTCCCCCCGGCAACCGCACCCCGCAAACTTGGTTCCCCCCTCATTTTGGTTCCCCCCCCACCCTTGGGGTCCCCCCAAGCCCCATGGACCCCCCCCCCTGGTGCCCCCCCCCCAATTTGTCTCTCCCCCCGTCCTACCCGTGCCCGCAGCAGCCGCTCGCACTCTGCCAGCGCCTTCCGCACCGGATGCTGCATCTCGGCCAGGTGGAGGCAAGCGCTGGAGGGGGGGGAATAAATTGGGGGGTTCAATTTGGGGGGGGTCTGGGGGCATTTTGGGGGCTGGGGGCGCATTTAGGGGGCGCAGGGGACTGGTTCTCACCTGTAGGACTCGGCGTCGAGCCTCCCCGGGGGCAGCTGCAGGGCCAGGATGCCTGGGGGGGTGCGGGGGGGGGCATGTCAGCACCCTCCAGACCAAAACCCCAAAACCGCTGCCGTTGACCCCAAAACCGCCGCCGTTGACCCCAAGGTGGCCGCTGGTGACGCCGGTAGGGCCACCGGGCGCCCCGCGGGCCACAAGTACCCAACCCCAACCCCCAAACCCCCTAACCCTAACCCCCCAACCCCCTAACCCCCGACCCCCCAACCGATCTAACCCTAATCCTCTAACACTAACCCCCAACCCTAACCCCCGACCCCCCAACCCTAACCCCCTAACCCTAACGGATCTAACCCTAACCCCCCAACCCTTACAGATCTAACCCTAACCCTAATCCTCTAACCCTAACCCCCCATCCTAACCCCCCAAGTACCCAACCCCAACCCCCAAGCCCCCTAACCCTAACCCCCCAACCCCCTAACCCCCAACCCTAAACCCCCAACCCTAACCCCCTAACCCTAACGGATCTAACCCTAATCCTCTAACCCTAACGCCCAAACCCCCTAACCCCCTAACCCTAACGGATCTAAGCCTAACCCTAACCCTCTAACCCTAACCCCCCCAACCCCCTAACCCCCAACCCTAAACCCCCAACCCTAACCCCCTAACCCTAACGGATCTAACCCTAATCCTCTAACCCTAACGCCCAAACCCCCTAACCCCCTAACCCTAACGGATCTAAGCCTAACCCTAACCCTCTAACCCTAACCCCCCCAACCCCCTAACCCCCTAACCCTAACGGAACTAACCCTAACCCTCTAACCCTAACGCCCAAACCCCCTAACCCCCTAACCCTAACGGATCTAAGCCTAACCCTAACCCCCCAACCCCCTAACCCCCTAACCCTAACCCCCTAACCCTAACGGATCTAACCCTAACCCTCTAACCCTAACCCCCCAACCCTAACGGATCTAACCCTAACCCTCTAACCCTAACCCCCCAACCCCCTAACCCCCCAACCCTAACCCCCTAACCCTAACGGATCTAACCCTAACCCCCCAACCCTAATAGATCTAACCCTAACCCTAATCCTCTAACCCTAACCCCCCAACCCCTAACCCCCCAAGTACCTAACCCCAACCCCCAAACCCCCTAACCCTAACCCCCCAACGCCCTAACCCCCAACCCTAAACCCCCAACCCTAACCCCCGACCCCCCAACCATAACCCCCTAACCGTAACAGATCTAACCCTAACCCTGTCGTGGTTTAACCCGGCCGGCAGCTAAACACCACGCAGCCGTTCGCTCACCCTCCCCCCTCCCTCTCTGGGACGGGGGAGAGAAATGGAAAGTGAAGCCCGTGAGTTGAGATAAAGACAGTTTAATAAGACAGGAAAATAATAATAACAAAATAATAATAACAATAATAACAATAATAATACAATGGTGATAATAGGGAAATATGTACAAACAAGTGATGCACAATGCAATTGCTCACCACTCGCTGACCGATGCCCAGCCTAACCCCGAGCAGTCCGGCCCCCTTCCCCCGGCTAACCACCCCTATATATTGTTTAGCATGACGTCAGATGGTATGGAATACCCCTTTGGCTAGTTTGGGTCACCTGTCCGGGGTCTGTCCCCTCCCAGCTCTTACTGCACCCCCAGCCTGCCCGTTGGCAGGACAGAGCAAAAGGCTGAGATGTCCTTGGCTTAGTATAAGCACTGCTCTGCAACAATTAAAGCATCGGGGTGTTATCAGCACTCTTCTCATCCTAAGCCAAAACACAGCATTCCACCAGCTACTAGGAAGAAAATTAATTCTGTGCTAACTGAAACCAGGACATCTATCCACCCCTTATTCCATACCATTTATGTCATGCTCAGGTTACACTCTTTTCCATACATTCTAATTAGTCACCTATAGTAATCATGGTAGTGATAACATACAGTGTGATATACTAATTAACATGGTACAATTCAGTTTATGGGCTATTCTCACCCAGTATTAAATCTCCTTGAGGTACACACCGCACCTCTCCGTTCTTTTGCATCACCCACCAAGTGTATCCAGGTCCCTGAGCGAAAACAATTCCACGAATAGGTTTGCCTTTTCCTGAGGCAGGAGTAGCCCAGACTGTTTTACCCAGCATATTTTTTACATGCACTACAGGAACTTTATCCCCATCTACAGTACGTAATAGGTTTGATTGGGCAGGTCCAGCTCAGTTGGTAGATCCCCTAGTATTGACTAACCAGGTGGCCTTTGCCAAATGCGTATCCCAGTTTTTGAACGTCCCAGCGCCCATTGCTTTCAAGGTAGTCTTTAACAGGCCATTGTATCGTTCAACTTTCCCGGAGGCTGGTGCATGATAGGGGATGTGATACACCCATTCAATACCATGTTCTTCGGCCCAAGTGTCTATAAGGTTGTTTCGGAAGTGAGTCCCATTGTCTGATTCTATTCTTTCTGGGGTGCCATGTCGCCATAGGACTTGCTTTTCAAGGCCCAGGATGGTGTTCCGGGCGGTGGCCTGAGGCACAGGATATGTTTCCAGCCATCCGGTGGTTGCTTCCACCATTGTAAGTACGTGGCGCTTGCCATTGCGAGTTTGAGGGAGTGTGATGTAATCAATCTGCCAGGCCTCTCCATATTTATATTTCAGCCATCGTCCTCCATACCAAAGAGGCTTTGACCGTTTGGCTTGCTTGATTGCAGCACGTTTCACAGTCATGAATAACCTGTGCTATAGCGTCCATGGTCAAGTCCACCCCTCGATCACGAGCCCATCTGTATGTTGCGTCTCTACCTTGATGGCCTGAGGTGTCATGGGCCCATCGGGCTATAAATAATTCACCTTTATGCTGCCAATCCAGGTCCACCTGAGCTACTTCAATCTTAGCAGCCTGATCCACCTACTGGTTGTTTTGATGTTCTTCAGTAGCCTGATTCTTGGGCACATGAGCATCTACGTGGCGTACTTTCACAGCCAGGTTCTCTACCCGAGCAGCAATATCTTGCCACAATGCAGCAGCCCAGATGGGTTTGCCCCTACGCTGCCAGTTGTTTTGCTTCCATTGCTGTAACCATCCCCACAGGGCATTTGCTACCATCCATGAATCGGTGTAGAGATAGAGAACTGGCCATTTTTCTCGTTCAGCAATGTCTAAAGCCAGCTGAATGGCTTTCACTTCTGCAAACTGACTCGATTCACCTTCTCCCTCAGCAGCTTCTGCAACTCGTCGCGTAGGACTCCATACAGCAGCCTTCCATCTCCGATGCTTCCCCACAATACGACAGGACCCATCAGTGAACAGGGCATATTTCTTTTCATTCTCTGGCAACTGGTTGTACAGTGGGGCTTCTTCAGCACGACCCACCTCCTCCTCTGATGATATCCCAAAGTATTTGCCTTCTGGCCAGTCCATGATCACTTCCAATATTCCTGGGCGACTGGGGTTTCCTATTCGAGCCCGCTGAGTAATCAGTGCAACCCACTTGCTCCATGTAGCATCAGTTGCATGATGCGTAGAGGGGACCCTTCCCTTGAACATCCAGCCTAGTACCGGCAATCGGGGTGCTAGGAGGAGCTGCGCTTCAGTACCGACCACCTCCGAAGCAGATCGAACTCCTTCATATGCTGCCAATATCTCCTTTTCAGTTGGAGTATAGCGGGCCTCAGATCCTCTGTATCCCCGACTCCAAAACCCCAGGGGCCGACCTCGAGTTTCCCCAGGTTCTTTCTGCCAGAGGCTCCAGGTGGGGCCGTTCTCCCCGGCTGCAGTGTAGAGCACATTCTTTACATCTGGTCCTGTTCGAACTGGCCCAAGGGCTACTGCATGGACTATTTCCTGCTTGATTTGTTCAAAGGCTTGTCGTTGTTCAGGGCCCCATTCAAACTCATTCTTCTTACGGGTTACTTGGTAGAGTGGGTTTACAATCAGACTAATTTGGGATGTGCATTCTCCAAAACCCCACAACACCTAGGAAAGTCTGTGTTTCTTTTTTGTTAGTTGGTGGAGACATAGCTGTTATTTTGTTGATCACATCCATTGGGATTTGATGATGTCCATCTTGCCATTTTATTCCTAAAAACTGGATCTCTCGTGCAGGTCCTTTGACTTTATTTTGTTTTATGGCAAAACCGGCTTTCAGAAGGATTTGGACTATTTTCTTCCCTTTCTCGAAAACTTCCTCTGCTGTGTCACCCCACACAATAATGTCATCGATGTACTGCAGGTGTTCAGGAGCTTCCCCCTGCTCTAGCGCAGACTGGATCAGTCCATGGCAAATGGTAGGGCTGTGTTTCCACCCCTGGGGCAGCCTATTCCAAGTATATTGGACTCCCCTCCAAGTGAAGGCAAATTGTGGCCTGCACTCTGCTGCTAGAGGGATGGAGAAAAATGCATTAGCGATATCAATTGTGGCGTACCACTTGGCTGCCTTCGATTCAAGTTCATACTGAAGTTCCAGCATGTCCGGCACTGCAGCACTCAGTGGTGGCGTGACTTCGTTCAGGCCACGATAGTCCACTGTTAGTCTCCACTCGCCATTAGACTTTCTCACTGGCCATAGGGGACTATTGAAAGGTGAATGGGTCTTGCTGATCACTCCTTGGCTCTCCAATTGACGAATTAGCTTATGGATGGGGATCAGGGAGTCTCGGTTAGTGCGATATTGCCGCCGGTGCACAGTTGTGGTAGCGATTGGCACTTGCTGTTCTTCGACCCTCAGCAACCCCACAACAGAGGGGTCCTCTGAGAGACCAGGCAAGGTAGATAATTGTTTAATGTCCTCTGTCTCTAAGGCAGCTATACCAAAAGCCCACCGGAACCCTTTTGGGTCCTTGCAATATCCTCTTCTAAGATAGTCTATGCCAAGGATACATGGAGCATCCGGGCCAGTCACAATGAGGTGCTTTTCCCACTCATTCCCAGTCAGACTCACTTCAGCCTCCAATACAGTCAACTGCTGAGATCCTCCTGTCACTCCACAAATATAGATGGGCTCTGGTCCTTTATAGCTCGATGGCATTATAGTACATTGTACACCGGTGTCTACTAAAGCCTTATACTTCTGTGCACGTGATGTGCCAGGCCATCGAATCCACACAATCCAATAAACTCGATTATCCCTTTCCTCCCCCTGGCTGGAGGCAGGGCCCCCCTAATCCTGGTCAGAATCTTCTTCGTTTCTGTGTTTGAAGGACTGTCTGCTGGAAGTTGGAGCAGCAAACTTTTCGGAGAATTCCTTTTTCCTGATTGTTTTCTTTTGCAACTCACGTACCCGTGCCTCTAGGGTCGCGGTAGATTTTCCATCCCATTTTCTCGTGTCCTCTCCATGGTCTCGTAAGTAAAACCACAGGGTGGCACGGGGTGAGTATCCACCATATCGTCTTCCTTGTGTGGGTGAACGCCTACCCCTGACAGCTGAGACACTGCTTTGTACAGGTGCGGAGGAGAATAATCTCTCTTCAAGTTGGTGAACCTTTTCAGAAAGTTTCTCCCAGGTGTTCTCTTTTGGTCGGTGGACACTGTTTGGTTCAGGTGGGGAGGACAATAGATTCTCTTCAAGTTGGTGAACCTTTTCAGAAAGTTTCTCCACAGCTGAGACGCAGGCCTGTAAGGAAGAGGAGAGACTTTCTTCGTACTGCCGGAGTTGTTTAGCCGCTTCATCCACTGTGGGTTCCTCATCCTCTTTCCAGGCCATTATTGCCAATGAGCTGGCATATGATGATGGTGCACTCCGTACAAACTTCCGCCACATGGGTCGTGTACACTTGACTTCATCTGGATCTTTGGATGTTTGTCTGAGGTCTGGATCCTCATAAATCACTTCCCGTACGGCTAATTCCCTCAGGTACTGGATTCCCTTCTCCATAGTGGTCCACTTGCCTGGTAGACATAAAAGTTCTTCCTTGAAGGGATACCTTTCCCTCACAGTTGAGAGGAGATGCCTCCAGAGGCTGGTGGATTGTGCTCCATCTGCAATTGCTTTGTCAATGCCGGCGTCTCGAGCAAGGGATCCCAGCCGCTTGGCTTCCCTGCCGTCTAATTCCACACAATTGGCTCCAGAGTCCCAGCACCGGAGCAGCCAGGTGACAAGCTGCTCACCTATACAGCGACCAAAATCTTTTCGCACATCTCGTAGCTCGCGCTCGTTTAGGCTTCGGGTAGTTACTGTTGATTTTTTGACATCCTCATCTTCCTCCTCCTGAATCCTTGATGGCCCAGCGTCGTCGTCATCTTCGTCATCTCTATACCTAGTTTTGGCAGAAGCCTTACCTGGATTGGCAGAAGACTCTCTGCGTTCTAAACGACCTGAATCTCTATACCATTTTTTCACCTTCTCTACAGGGGCAGCTTGCACTGCTACTGCTCGTTTCTCTGACTTTGTTACAGGGTCTGCTACAGGGGTTGGAATACCCTCTGCAGGGGCAGCTTGCACTGCTACTGCTTGTTTCTCTAACTTTGTTACAGGGTCTGCCACAGAGGTTGGAATACCCTCTGCAGGGTCAACTTGCACTGCTACAGCTCGTTTCTCTGACACGGCCAAAGGAGCTGGAGCGGCTGCAGGAGCTGGAGCAGTTGCAGGAACTGGAGCTGTAGCGGCTACAGGAGCTGGAGCTGGAGCAGTTGCAGGAGCTGGGACTGGAGCAGCAGTAGGAGCTGGAGCTGGAGCGGCTGCAGGAGCTTGAGCGGCTGCAGGAGCTGGGACTGGAGCAGCTGCAGGAGCTGGGACTGGAGCGGCTGCAGGAGCTGGGACTGGAGCAGCTGCAGGAGCTGGAGCTGGAGCTGGAGCAGCTGCAGGAACCGGATCTGGAGTGGCTGCAGGAGCTGGGGCTGGAGCGGCTGCAGAATCCACCGTAGGGGTCACAGTGGCCGTTGGATCTGTCACAGGGCTTGGAGTGGCCGCAGGGTCTGTCACTAAGTTGATAGCAGTATCAATGGCAGCTCGATAGGCATGAGCCAGGCCCCAGCACGTTACAATGATTTGTGTTACTTTGGAACTGCCAGAATCATGACACCTTTTTTTCAAGCATTCTGCCAGTTTTTGAGGATTTTGCCATTGTTCAGGGGTGAATTTCCAACACACTGGGGGTGCCAACTGCTCTAGATGCCTGCCCATATCCGCCCATACTCCCTGCCACCCACAACTATCCTGCCTCCGGGCAGATCTCCAGATGAGCTCCCCAAGTAGTTGTTTAACTTTAAGCAGAATCTGAAGTGCATTCATGAGGCAGAACAACAAGACTATGGTATTCTGAGTATTCCAGAAATATTCAATATCTTGGAGAGCTATTTTGACAAGCTCAGGGGATAAGAGAGTGGTGAAGGAGGAAGGCAGAGTGATCCAGGAGGATACAGGGGGGGTGAAGGAGAAAGGGAGAGTAAGCAAGTAAGGAAAAATATCCTCCCCTTTCCCCTCCACAGATTGACTCCCTAATGAAAAAAAAACAATAGGTATAATTGCTAATAGTTTCCAAGATACAGTTTCCAAAGTACAGAGTCGACGATGTTACTGAATACAAATAACAAGTTAGAGTCATGACCACATATTTCATCGTCTCATAAGCCATTGCTACAACACACAGTACCATAATGATCTGAAACCAGGGCCCGGAGAGGATAAACAACACGACAGAGAGCAAATACGGAAAATAATGTACTATAATACTCAATTTGGAAAACAGGCGCAGCAGAGTTGAGATTAAAGCAATCAGCATTATGACAAGTGACTATTAAGCAGGTCTAATCCTTACACCAATTTTAGTTTAACACACTCTGGTCAGATCTGCCGTTATCTCAACCTTTCGGGCCCCACGTTGGGCGCCAAAAAGACTGTCGTGGTTTAACCCGGCCGGCAGCTAAACACCACGCAGCCGTTCGCTCACCCTCCCCCCTCCCTCTCTGGGACGGGGGAGAGAAATGGAAAGTGAAGCCCGTGAGTTGAGATAAAGACAGTTTAATAAGACAGGAAAATAATAATAACAAAATAATAATAACAATAATAACAATAATAATACAATGGTGATAATAGGGAAATATGTACAAACAAGTGATGCACAATGCAATTGCTCACCACTCGCTGACCGATGCCCAGCCTAACCCCGAGCAGTCCGGCCCCCTTCCCCTGGCTAACCACCCCTATATATTGTTTAGCATGACGTCAGATGGTATGGAATACCCCTTTGGCTAGTTTGGGTCACCTGTCCGGGGTCTGTCCCCTCCCAGCTCTTACTGCACCCCCAGCCTGCCCGTTGGCAGGACAGAGCAAAAGGCTGAGATGTCCTTGGCTTAGTATAAGCACTGCTCTGCAACAATTAAAGCATCGGGGTGTTATCAGCACTCTTCTCATCCTAAGCCAAAACACAGCATTCCACCAGCTACTAGGAAGAAAATTAATTCTGTGCTAACTGAAACCAGGACAACCCTAACCCTCTAACCCTAACCCCCTAACCCTCTAACCCCCCAACTCTAACCCCCGACCCCCCAACCCTAAGCCCCTAACCCTAACGGATCTAACCCTAACCCCCCAACCCTAATAGATCTAACCCTAACCCTAATCCTCTAACCCTAACCCCCCAACCCCTAACCCCCCAAGTACCCAACCCCAACCCCCAAACCCCCTAACCCTAACCCCCCAACCCGCTAACCCCCAACCCTAAACCCCCAACCCTAACCCCCAACCCCCCAACCCTAACAGATCTAACCCTAACACTCTAACCTTAACCCCCCAACCCCTAACCCCCCAAGTACCCAGCCCCAACCCCCAAACCCCCTAACCCCCCAACCCCCTAACCCCCAACCCTAAACCCCCAACCCTAACCCCCGAACCCCAACCCTAACCCCCTAACCCTAACGGATCTAACCCTAACCCTAACCCTAACCCTATGGCCCCCCCCCGGTGCGCCCCGCAAATGCGTCCCCCCGGCAACCGCACCCCACAAACTTGGTTCCCCCCTCATTTTGGTTCCCCCGGTGCGCCCCAAAAATGTGTCCCCCCGGAAACAAAACCCCGCACACTTGGTTCCCCCCTCATTTTGGTTCCCCCCCCGGTGCGCCCCACAAATGTGTCCCCCCGGAAACAAAACCCCGCACACTTGGTTCCCCCCTCATTTTGGTTCCCCCCCCGGTGCGCCCCACAAATGTGTCCCCCCGGCAACCGCACCCCGCACACTTGGTTCCCCCCTCATTTTGGTTCCCCCCCCCTGTGCGCGCCACAAATGTGTCCCCCTGGAAACAAAACCCTGCACACTTGGTTCCCCCCTCATTTTGGTTCCCCCCCGGTGCGCCCCAAAAATGTGTCCCCCCGGAAACAAAACCCCGCACACTTGGTTCCCCCATCATTTTGGTTCCCCCCCCCCGGTGCGCCCCACAAATGTGTCCCCCCGGAAACAAAACCCCGCACACTTGGTTCCCCCCTCATTTTGGTTCCCCCCCCCCCGGTGCGCCCCACAAATGTGTCCCCCCGGAAACAAAACCCCGCACACTTGGTTCCCCCCTCATTTTGGTTCCCCCCCCTGTGCGCGCCACAAATGTGTCCCCCCGGAAACAAAACCCTGAACACTTGGTTCCCCCCTCATTTTGGTTCCCCCCCCGGTGCGCCCCAAAAATGTGTCCCCCCGGAAACAAAACCCCGCACACTTGGTTCCCCCATCATTTTGGTTCCCCCCCCCGGTGCGCCCCACAAATGTGTCCCCCCGGAAACAAAACCCCGCACACTTGGTTCCCCCCTCATTTTGGTTCCCCCCCCCCCGGAGCGCCCCACAAATGTGTCCCCCCGGAAACAAAACCCCGCACACTTGGTTCCCCCCTCATTTTGGTTCCCCCCCCCGGTGCGCCCCACAAATGTGTCCCCCCGGAAACAAAACCCCGCACACTTGGTTCCCCCCTCATTTTGGTTCCCCCCCCGGTGCGCCCCACAAATGTGTCCCCCCGGAAACAAAACCCCGCACACTTGGTTCCCCCCTCATTTTGGTTCCCCCCCCCCGGTGCGCCCCCCAAATGTGTCCCCCCGGAAACAAAACCCCGCACACTTGGTTCCCCCCTCATTTTGGTTCCCCCCCCCTTCCGCCCCCCCGTTGGGGTCCCGCCTAGCCCCATGGACCGCCCCCCCGGTGCGCCCCGCAAATGCGTCCCCCCGGCAACCGCACCCCACAAACTTGGTTCCCCCCTCTTTTTGGTTCCCCCGGTGCGCCCCACAAATGTGTCCCCCCGGGAACCGCACCCCGCACACTTGGTTCCCCCCTCATTTTGGTTCCCCCCCCGGTGCGCCCCCCAAATGTGTCCCCCCGGAAACAAAACCCCGCACACTTGGTTCCCCCCTCATTTTGGTTCCCCCCCCCTTCCGCCCCCCCGTTGGGGTCCCGCCTAGCCCCATGGACCGCCCCCCCGGTGCGCTCCGCAAATGCGTCCCCCCGGCAACCGCACCCCGCACACTTGGTTCCCCCCTCATTTTGGTTCCCCCCCCTTCCGCCCCCCCGTTGGGGTCCCGCCTAGCCCCATGGACCGCCCCCCCGGTGCGCCCCGCAAATGCGTCCCCCCGGCAACCGCACCCCACAAACTTGGTTCCCCCCTCTTTTTGGTTCCCCCGGTGCGCCCCACAAATGTGTCCCCCCGGGAACCGCACCCCGCACACTTGGTTCCCCCTTCATTTTGGTTCCCCCCCCGGTGTGCCCCACAAATGTGTCCCCCCGGGAACCGCACCCCGCACACTTGGTTCCCCCCTCATTTTGGTTCCCCCCCCGGTGCGCCCCAAAAATGTGTCCCCCCGGAAACAAAACCCCGCACACTTGGTTCCCCCCTCATTTTGGTTCCCCCCCCCCGGTGCGCCCCACAAATGTGTCCCCCCGGAAACAAAACCCCGCACACTTGGTTCCCCCCTCATTTTGGTTCCCCCCCCCGGTGCGCCCCCCAAATTTGTCCCCCCGGAAACAAAACCCCGCACACTTGGTTCCCCCCTCATTTTGGTTCCCCCCCCCGGTGCGCCCCCCAAATGTGTCCCCCCGGAAACAAAACCCCGCACACTTGGTTCCCCCCTCATTTTGGTTCCCCCCCCTTCCGCCCCCCCGTTGGGGTCCCGCCTAGCCCCATGGACCGCCCCCCCGGTGCGCCCCGCAAATGCGTCCCCCCGGCAACCGCACCCCACAAACTTGGTTCCCCCCTCTTTTTGGTTCCCCCGGTGCGCCCCACAAATGTGTCCCCCCGGGAACCGCACCCCGCACACTTGGTTCCCCCCTCATTTTGGTTCCCCCCCCCCGGTGCGCCCCACAAATGTGTCCCCCCGGAAACAAAACCCCGCACACTTGGTTCCCCCCTCATTTTGGTTCCCACCCCGGTGCGCCCCACAAATGTGTCCCCCCGGAAACAAAACCCCGCACACTTGGTTCCCCCCTCATTTTGGTTCCCCCCCCCGGTGCGCCCCCCAAATGTGTCCCCCCGGAAACAAAACCCCGCACACTTGGTTCCCCCCTCATTTTGGTTCCCCCCCCTTCCGCCCCCCCGTTGGGGTCCCGCCTAGCCCCATGGACCGCCCCCCCGGTGCGCCCCGCAAATGCGTCCCCCCGGCAACCGCACCCCGCACACTTGGTTCCCCCCTCATTTTGGTTCCCCCCCCACCCTTGGGGTCCCCCCAAGCCCCATGGACCCCCCCCCCTGGTGCCCCCCCCCCAATTTGTCTCTCCCCCCGTCCTACCCGTGCCCGCAGCAGCCGCTCGCACTCTGCCAGCGCCTTCCGCACCGGATGCTGCATCTCGGCCAGGTGGAGGCAAGCGCTGGAGGGGGGGGAATAAATTGGGGGGTTCAATTTGGGGGGGGTCTGGGGGCATTTTGGGGGCTGGGGGCGCATTTAGGGGGCGCAGGGGACTGGTTCTCACCTGTAGGACTCGGCGTCGAGCCTCCCCGGGGGCAGCTGCAGGGCCAGGATGCCTGGGGGGGTGCGGGGGGGGGCATGTCAGCACCCTCCAGACCAAAACCCCAAAACCGCTGCCGTTGACCCCAAAACCGCCGCCGTTGACCCCAAGGTGGCCGCTGGTGACGCCGGTAGGGCCACCGGGCGCCCCGCGGGCCACAAGTACCCAACCCCAACCCCCAAACCCCCTAACCCTAACCCCCCAACCCCCTAACCCCCGACCCCCCAACCGATCTAACCCTAACCCTCTAACACTAACCCCCAACCCTAACCCCCGACCCCCCAACCCTAACCCCCTAACCCTAACGGATCTAACCCTAACCCCCCAACCCTTACAGATCTAACCCTAACCCTAATCCTCTAACCCTAACCCCCCATCTTAACCCCCCAAGTACCCAACCCCAACCCCCAAGCCCCCTAACCCTAACCCCCCAACCCCCTAACCCCCAACCCTAAACCCCCAACCCTAACCCCCTAACCCTAACGGATCTAACCCTAATCCTCTAACCCTAACGCCCAAACCCCCTAACCCCCTAACCCTAACGGATCTAAGCCTAACCCTAACCCTCTAACCCTAACCCCCCCAACCCCCTAACCCCCTAACCCTAACGGAACTAACCCTAACCCTCTAACCCTAACGCCCAAACCCCCTAACCCCCTAACCCTAACGGATCTAAGCCTAACCCTAACCCCCCAACCCCCTAACCCCCTAACCCTAACCCCCTAACCCTAACGGATCTAACCCTAACCCTCTAACCCTAACCCCCCAACCCCCTAACCCCCCAACCCTAACCCCCTAACCCTAACGGATCTAACCCTAACCCCCCAACCCTAATAGATCTAACCCTAACCCTAATCCTCTAACCCTAACCCCCCAACCCCTAACCCCCCAAGTACCTAACCCCAACCCCCAAACCCCCTAACCCTAACCCCCCAACGCCCTAACCCCCAACCCTAAACCCCCAACCCTAACCCCCGACCCCCCAACCATAACCCCCTAACCGTAACAGATCTAACCCTAACCCTGTCGTGGTTTAACCCGGCCGGCAGCTAAACACCACGCAGCCGTTCGCTCACCCTCCCCCCTCCCTCTCTGGGACGGGGGAGAGAAATGGAAAGTGAAGCCCGTGAGTTGAGATAAAGACAGTTTAATAAGACAGGAAAATAATAATAACAAAATAATAATAACAATAATAACAATAATAATACAATGGTGATAATAGGGAAATATGTACAAACAAGTGATGCACAATGCAATTGCTCACCACTCGCTGACCGATGCCCAGCCTAACCCCGAGCAGTCCGGCCCCCTTCCCCCGGCTAACCACCCCTATATATTGTTTAGCATGACGTCAGATGGTATGGAATACCCCTTTGGCTAGTTTGGGTCACCTGTCCGGGGTCTGTCCCCTCCCAGCTCTTACTGCACCCCCAGCCTGCCCGTTGGCAGGACAGAGCAAAAGGCTGAGATGTCCTTGGCTTAGTATAAGCACTGCTCTGCAACAATTAAAGCATCGGGGTGTTATCAGCACTCTTCTCATCCTAAGCCAAAACACAGCATTCCACCAGCTACTAGGAAGAAAATTAATTCTGTGCTAACTGAAACCAGGACATCTATCCACCCCTTATTCCATACCATTTATGTCATGCTCAGGTTACACTCTTTTCCATACATTCTAATTAGTCACCTATAGTAATCATGGTAGTGATAACATACAGTGTGATATACTAATTAACATGGTACAATTCAGTTTATGGGCTATTCTCACCCAGTATTAAATCTCCTTGAGGTACACACCGCACCTCTCCGTTCTTTTGCATCACCCACCAAGTGTATCCAGGTCCCTGAGCGAAAACAATTCCACGAATAGGTTTGCCTTTTCCTGAGGCAGGAGTAGCCCAGACTGTTTTACCCAGCATATTTTTTACATGCACTACAGGAACTTTATCCCCATCTACAGTACGTAATAGGTTTGATTGGGCAGGTCCAGCTCAGTTGGTAGATCCCCTAGTATTGACTAACCAGGTGGCCTTTGCCAAATGCGTATCCCAGTTTTTGAACGTCCCAGCGCCCATTGCTTTCAAGGTAGTCTTTAACAGGCCATTGTATCGTTCAACTTTCCCGGAGGCTGGTGCATGATAGGGGATGTGATACACCCATTCAATACCATGTTCTTCGGCCCAAGTGTCTATAAGGTTGTTTCGGAAGTGAGTCCCATTGTCTGATTCTATTCTTTCTGGGGTGCCATGTCGCCATAGGACTTGCTTTTCAAGGCCCAGGATGGTGTTCCGGGCGGTGGCATGAGGCACAGGATATGTTTCCAGCCATCCGGTGGTTGCTTCCACCATTGTAAGTACGTGGCGCTTGCCATTGCGAGTTTGAGGGAGTGTGATGTAATCAATCTGCCAGGCCTCTCCATATTTATATTTCAGCCATCGTCCTCCATACCAAAGAGGCTTTGACCGTTTGGCTTGCTTGATTGCAGCACGTTTCACAGTCATGAATAACCTGTGCTATAGCGTCCATGGTCAAGTCCACCCCTCGATCACGAGCCCATCTGTATGTTGCGTCTCTACCTTGATGGCCTGAGGTGTCATGGGCCCATCGGGCTATAAATAATTCACCTTTATGCTGCCAATCCAGGTCCACCTGAGCTACTTCAATCTTAGCAGCCTGATCCACCTACTGGTTGTTTTGATGTTCTTCAGTAGCCTGATTCTTGGGCACATGAGCATCTACGTGGCGTACTTTCACAGCCAGGTTCTCTACCCGAGCAGCAATATCTTGCCACAATGCAGCAGCCCAGATGGGTTTGCCCCTACGCTGCCAGTTGTTTTGCTTCCATTGCTGTAACCATCCCCACAGGGCATTTGCTACCATCCATGAATCGGTGTAGAGATAGAGAACTGGCCATTTTTCTCGTTCAGCAATGTCTAAAGCCAGCTGAATGGCTTTCACTTCTGCAAACTGACTCGATTCACCTTCTCCCTCAGCAGCTTCTGCAACTCGTCGCGTAGGACTCCATACAGCAGCCTTCCATCTCCGATGCTTCCCCACAATACGACAGGACCCATCAGTGAACAGGGCATATTTCTTTTCATTCTCTGGCAACTGGTTGTACAGTGGGGCTTCTTCAGCACGACCCACCTCCTCCTCTGATGATATCCCAAAGTATTTGCCTTCTGGCCAGTCCATGATCACTTCCAATATTCCTGGGCGACTGGGGTTTCCTATTCGAGCCCGCTGAGTAATCAGTGCAACCCACTTGCTCCATGTAGCATCAGTTGCATGATGCGTAGAGGGGACCCTTCCCTTGAACATCCAGCCTAGTACCGGCAATCGGGGTGCTAGGAGGAGCTGCGCTTCAGTACCGACCACCTCCGAAGCAGATCGAACTCCTTCATATGCTGCCAATATCTCCTTTTCAGTTGGAGTATAGCGGGCCTCAGATCCTCTGTATCCCCGACTCCAAAACCCCAGGGGCCGACCTCGAGTTTCCCCAGGTTCTTTCTGCCAGAGGCTCCAGGTGGGGCCGTTCTCCCCGGCTGCAGTGTAGAGCACATTCTTTACATCTGGTCCTGTTCGAACTGGCCCAAGGGCTACTGCATGGACTATTTCCTGCTTGATTTGTTCAAAGGCTTGTCGTTGTTCAGGGCCCCATTCAAACTCATTCTTCTTACGGGTTACTTGGTAGAGTGGGTTTACAATCAGACTAATTTGGGATGTGCATTCTCCAAAACCCCACAACACCTAGGAAAGTCTGTGTTTCTTTTTTGTTAGTTGGTGGAGACATAGCTGTTATTTTGTTGATCACATCCATTGGGATTTGATGATGTCCATCTTGCCATTTTATTCCTAAAAACTGGATCTCTCGTGCAGGTCCTTTGACTTTATTTTGTTTTATGGCAAAACCGGCTTTCAGAAGGATTTGGACTATTTTCTTCCCTTTCTCGAAAACTTCCTCTGCTGTGTCACCCCACACAATAATGTCATCGATGTACTGCAGGTGTTCAGGAGCTTCCCCCTGCTCTAGCGCAGACTGGATCAGTCCATGGCAAATGGTAGGGCTGTGTTTCCACCCCTGGGGCAGCCTATTCCAAGTATATTGGACTCCCCTCCAAGTGAAGGCAAATTGTGGCCTGCACTCTGCTGCTAGAGGGATGGAGAAAAATGCATTAGCGATATCAATTGTGGCGTACCACTTGGCTGCCTTCGATTCAAGTTCATACTGAAGTTCCAGCATGTCCGGCACTGCAGCACTCAGTGGTGGCGTGACTTCGTTCAGGCCACGATAGTCCACTGTTAGTCTCCACTCGCCATTAGACTTTCTCACTGGCCATAGGGGACTATTGAAAGGTGAATGGGTCTTGCTGATCACTCCTTGGCTCTCCAATTGACGAATTAGCTTATGGATGGGGATCAGGGAGTCTCGGTTAGTGCGATATTGCCGCCGGTGCACAGTTGTGGTAGCGATTGGCACTTGCTGTTCTTCGACCCTCAGCAACCCCACAACAGAGGGGTCCTCTGAGAGACCAGGCAAGGTAGATAATTGTTTAATGTCCTCTGTCTCTAAGGCAGCTATACCAAAAGCCCACCGGAACCCTTTTGGGTCCTTGCAATATCCTCTTCTAAGATAGTCTATGCCAAGGATACATGGAGCATCCGGGCCAGTCACAATGAGGTGCTTTTCCCACTCATTCCCAGTCAGACTCACTTCAGCCTCCAATACAGTCAACTGCTGAGATCCTCCTGTCACTCCACAAATATAGATGGGCTCTGGTCCTTTATAGCTCGATGGCATTATAGTACATTGTACACCGGTGTCTACTAAAGCCTTATACTTCTGTGCACGTGATGTGCCAGGCCATCGAATCCACACAATCCAATAAACTCGATTATCCCTTTCCTCCCCCTGGCTGGAGGCAGGGCCCCCCTAATCCTGGTCAGAATCTTCTTCGTTTCTGTGTTTGAAGGACTGTCTGCTGGAAGTTGGAGCAGCAAACTTTTCGGAGAATTCCTTTTTCCTGATTGTTTTCTTTTGCAACTCACGTACCCGTGCCTCTAGGGTCGCGGTAGATTTTCCATCCCATTTTCTCGTGTCCTCTCCATGGTCTCGTAAGTAAAACCACAGGGTGGCACGGGGTGAGTATCCACCATATCGTCTTCCTTGTGTGGGTGAACGCCTACCCCTGACAGCTGAGACACTGCTTTGTACAGGTGCGGAGGAGAATAATCTCTCTTCAAGTTGGTGAACCTTTTCAGAAAGTTTCTCCCAGGTGTTCTCTTTTGGTCGGTGGACACTGTTTGGTTCAGGTGGGGAGGACAATAGATTCTCTTCAAGTTGGTGAACCTTTTCAGAAAGTTTCTCCACAGCTGAGACGCAGGCCTGTAAGGAAGAGGAGAGACTTTCTTCGTACTGCCGGAGTTGTTTAGCCGCTTCATCCACTGTGGGTTCCTCATCCTCTTTCCAGGCCATTATTGCCAATGAGCTGGCATATGATGATGGTGCACTCCGTACAAACTTCCGCCACATGGGTCGTGTACACTTGACTTCATCTGGATCTTTGGATGTTTGTCTGAGGTCTGGATCCTCATAAATCACTTCCCGTACGGCTAATTCCCTCAGGTACTGGATTCCCTTCTCCATAGTGGTCCACTTGCCTGGTAGACATAAAAGTTCTTCCTTGAAGGGATACCTTTCCCTCACAGTTGAGAGGAGATGCCTCCAGAGGCTGGTGGATTGTGCTCCATCTGCAATTGCTTTGTCAATGCCGGCGTCTCGAGCAAGGGATCCCAGCCGCTTGGCTTCCCTGCCGTCTAATTCCACACAATTGGCTCCAGAGTCCCAGCACCGGAGCAGCCAGGTGACAAGCTGCTCACCTATACAGCGACCAAAATCTTTTCGCACATCTCGTAGCTCGCGCTCGTTTAGGCTTCGGGTAGTTACTGTTGATTTTTTGACATCCTCATCTTCCTCCTCCTGAATCCTTGATGGCCCAGCGTCGTCGTCATCTTCGTCATCTCTATACCTAGTTTTGGCAGAAGCCTTACCTGGATTGGCAGAAGACTCTCTGCGTTCTAAACGACCTGAATCTCTATACCATTTTTTCACCTTCTCTACAGGGGCAGCTTGCACTGCTACTGCTCGTTTCTCTGACTTTGTTACAGGGTCTGCTACAGGGGTTGGAATACCCTCTGCAGGGGCAGCTTGCACTGCTACTGCTTGTTTCTCTAACTTTGTTACAGGGTCTGCCACAGAGGTTGGAATACCCTCTGCAGGGTCAACTTGCACTGCTACAGCTCGTTTCTCTGACACGGCCAAAGGAGCTGGAGCGGCTGCAGGAGCTGGAGCAGTTGCAGGAACTGGAGCTGTAGCGGCTACAGGAGCTGGAGCTGGAGCAGTTGCAGGAGCTGGGACTGGAGCAGCAGTAGGAGCTGGAGCTGGAGCGGCTGCAGGAGCTTGAGCGGCTGCAGGAGCTGGGACTGGAGCAGCTGCAGGAGCTGGGACTGGAGCGGCTGCAGGAGCTGGGACTGGAGCAGCTGCAGGAGCTGGAGCTGGAGCTGGAGCAGCTGCAGGAACCGGATCTGGAGTGGCTGCAGGAGCTGGGGCTGGAGCGGCTGCAGAATCCACCGTAGGGGTCACAGTGGCCGTTGGATCTGTCACAGGGCTTGGAGTGGCCGCAGGGTCTGTCACTAAGTTGATAGCAGTATCAATGGCAGCTCGATAGGCATGAGCCAGGCCCCAGCACGTTACAATGATTTGTGTTACTTTGGAACTGCCAGAATCATGACACCTTTTTTTCAAGCATTCTGCCAGTTTTTGAGGATTTTGCCATTGTTCAGGGGTGAATTTCCAACACACTGGGGGTGCCAACTGCTCTAGATGCCTGCCCATATCCGCCCATACTCCCTGCCACCCACAACTATCCTGCCTCCGGGCAGATCTCCAGATGAGCTCCCCAAGTAGTTGTTTAACTTTAAGCAGAATCTGAAGTGCATTCATGAGGCAGAACAACAAGACTATGGTATTCTGAGTATTCCAGAAATATTCAATATCTTGGAGAGCTATTTTGACAAGCTCAGGGGATAAGAGAGTGGTGAAGGAGGAAGGCAGAGTGATCCAGGAGGATACAGGGGGGGTGAAGGAGAAAGGGAGAGTAAGCAAGTAAGGAAAAATATCCTCCCCTTTCCCCTCCACAGATTGACTCCCTAATGAAAAAAAAACAATAGGTATAATTGCTAATAGTTTCCAAGATACAGTTTCCAAAGTACAGAGTCGACGATGTTACTGAATACAAATAACAAGTTAGAGTCATGACCACATATTTCATCGTCTCATAAGCCATTGCTACAACACACAGTACCATAATGATCTGAAACCAGGGCCCGGAGAGGATAAACAACACGACAGAGAGCAAATACGGAAAATAATGTACTATAATACTCAATTTGGAAAACAGGCGCAGCAGAGTTGAGATTAAAGCAATCAGCATTATGACAAGTGACTATTAAGCAGGTCTAATCCTTACACCAATTTTAGTTTAACACACTCTGGTCAGATCTGCCGTTATCTCAACCTTTCGGGCCCCACGTTGGGCGCCAAAAAGACTGTCGTGGTTTAACCCGGCCGGCAGCTAAACACCACGCAGCCGTTCGCTCACCCTCCCCCCTCCCTCTCTGGGACGGGGGAGAGAAATGGAAAGTGAAGCCCGTGAGTTGAGATAAAGACAGTTTAATAAGACAGGAAAATAATAATAACAAAATAATAATAACAATAATAACAATAATAATACAATGGTGATAATAGGGAAATATGTACAAACAAGTGATGCACAATGCAATTGCTCACCACTCGCTGACCGATGCCCAGCCTAACCCCGAGCAGTCCGGCCCCCTTCCCCCGGCTAACCACCCCTATATATTGTTTAGCATGACGTCAGATGGTATGGAATACCCCTTTGGCTAGTTTGGGTCACCTGTCCGGGGTCTGTCCCCTCCCAGCTCTTACTGCACCCCCAGCCTGCCCGTTGGCAGGACAGAGCAAAAGGCTGAGATGTCCTTGGCTTAGTATAAGCACTGCTCTGCAACAATTAAAGCATCGGGGTGTTATCAGCACTCTTCTCATCCTAAGCCAAAACACAGCATTCCACCAGCTACTAGGAAGAAAATTAATTCTGTGCTAACTGAAACCAGGACATCTATCCACCCCTTATTCCATACCATTTATGTCATGCTCAGGTTACACTCTTTTCCATACATTCTAATTAGTCACCTATAGTAATCATGGTAGTGATAACATACAGTGTGATATACTAATTAACATGGTACAATTCAGTTTATGGGCTATTCTCACCCAGTATTAAATCTCCTTGAGGTACACACCGCACCTCTCCGTTCTTTTGCATCACCCACCAAGTGTATCCAGGTCCCTGAGCGAAAACAATTCCACGAATAGGTTTGCCTTTTCCTGAGGCAGGAGTAGCCCAGACTGTTTTACCCAGCATATTTTTTACATGCACTACAGGAACTTTATCCCCATCTACAGTACGTAATAGGTTTGATTGGGCAGGTCCAGCTCAGTTGGTAGATCCCCTAGTATTGACTAACCAGGTGGCCTTTGCCAAATGCGTATCCCAGTTTTTGAACGTCCCAGCGCCCATTGCTTTCAAGGTAGTCTTTAACAGGCCATTGTATCGTTCAACTTTCCCGGAGGCTGGTGCATGATAGGGGATGTGATACACCCATTCAATACCATGTTCTTCGGCCCAAGTGTCTATAAGGTTGTTTCGGAAGTGAGTCCCATTGTCTGATTCTATTCTTTCTGGGGTGCCATGTCGCCATAGGACTTGCTTTTCAAGGCCCAGGATGGTGTTCCGGGCGGTGGCATGAGGCACAGGATATGTTTCCAGCCATCCGGTGGTTGCTTCCACCATTGTAAGTACGTGGCGCTTGCCATTGCGAGTTTGAGGGAGTGTGATGTAATCAATCTGCCAGGCCTCTCCATATTTATATTTCAGCCATCGTCCTCCATACCAAAGAGGCTTTGACCGTTTGGCTTGCTTGATTGCAGCACGTTTCACAGTCATGAATAACCTGTGCTATAGCGTCCATGGTCAAGTCCACCCCTCGATCACGAGCCCATCTGTATGTTGCGTCTCTACCTTGATGGCCTGAGGTGTCATGGGCCCATCGGGCTATAAATAATTCACCTTTATGCTGCCAATCCAGGTCCACCTGAGCTACTTCAATCTTAGCAGCCTGATCCACCTACTGGTTGTTTTGATGTTCTTCAGTAGCCTGATTCTTGGGCACATGAGCATCTACGTGGCGTACTTTCACAGCCAGGTTCTCTACCCGAGCAGCAATATCTTGCCACAATGCAGCAGCCCAGATGGGTTTGCCCCTACGCTGCCAGTTGTTTTGCTTCCATTGCTGTAACCATCCCCACAGGGCATTTGCTACCATCCATGAATCGGTGTAGAGATAGAGAACTGGCCATTTTTCTCGTTCAGCAATGTCTAAAGCCAGCTGAATGGCTTTCACTTCTGCAAACTGACTCGATTCACCTTCTCCCTCAGCAGCTTCTGCAACTCGTCGCGTAGGACTCCATACAGCAGCCTTCCATCTCCGATGCTTCCCCACAATACGACAGGACCCATCAGTGAACAGGGCATATTTCTTTTCATTCTCTGGCAACTGGTTGTACAGTGGGGCTTCTTCAGCACGACCCACCTCCTCCTCTGATGATATCCCAAAGTATTTGCCTTCTGGCCAGTCCATGATCACTTCCAATATTCCTGGGCGACTGGGGTTTCCTATTCGAGCCCGCTGAGTAATCAGTGCAACCCACTTGCTCCATGTAGCATCAGTTGCATGATGCGTAGAGGGGACCCTTCCCTTGGACATCCAGCCTAGTACCGGCAATCGGGGTGCTAGGAGGAGCTGCGCTTCAGTACCGACCACCTCCGAAGCAGATCGAACTCCTTCATATGCTGCCAATATCTCCTTTTCAGTTGGAGTATAGCGGGCCTCAGATCCTCTGTATCCCCGACTCCAAAACCCCAGGGGCCGACCTCGAGTTTCCCCAGGTTCTTTCTGCCAGAGGCTCCAGGTGGGGCCGTTCTCCCCGGCTGCAGTGTAGAGCACATTCTTTACATCTGGTCCTGTTCGAACTGGCCCAAGGGCTACTGCATGGACTATTTCCTGCTTGATTTGTTCAAAGGCTTGTCGTTGTTCAGGGCCCCATTCAAACTCATTCTTCTTACGGGTTACTTGGTAGAGTGGGTTTACAATCAGACTAATTTGGGATGTGCATTCTCCAAAACCCCACAACACCTAGGAAAGTCTGTGTTTCTTTTTTGTTAGTTGGTGGAGACATAGCTGTTATTTTGTTGATCACATCCATTGGGATTTGATGATGTCCATCTTGCCATTTTATTCCTAAAAACTGGATCTCTCGTGCAGGTCCTTTGACTTTATTTTGTTTTATGGCAAAACCGGCTTTCAGAAGGATTTGGACTATTTTCTTCCCTTTCTCGAAAACTTCCTCTGCTGTGTCACCCCACACAATAATGTCATCGATGTACTGCAGGTGTTCAGGAGCTTCCCCCTGCTCTAGCGCAGACTGGATCAGTCCATGGCAAATGGTAGGGCTGTGTTTCCACCCCTGGGGCAGCCTATTCCAAGTATATTGGACTCCCCTCCAAGTGAAGGCAAATTGTGGCCTGCACTCTGCTGCTAGAGGGATGGAGAAAAATGCATTAGCGATATCAATTGTGGCGTACCACTTGGCTGCCTTCGATTCAAGTTCATACTGAAGTTCCAGCATGTCCGGCACTGCAGCACTCAGTGGTGGCGTGACTTCGTTCAGGCCACGATAGTCCACTGTTAGTCTCCACTCGCCATTAGACTTTCTCACTGGCCATAGGGGACTATTGAAAGGTGAATGGGTCTTGCTGATCACTCCTTGGCTCTCCAATTGACGAATTAGCTTATGGATGGGGATCAGGGAGTCTCGGTTAGTGCGATATTGCCGCCGGTGCACAGTTGTGGTAGCGATTGGCACTTGCTGTTCTTCGACCCTCAGCAACCCCACAACAGAGGGGTCCTCTGAGAGACCAGGCAAGGTAGATAATTGTTTAATGTCCTCTGTCTCTAAGGCAGCTATACCAAAAGCCCACCGGAACCCTTTTGGGTCCTTGCAATATCCTCTTCTAAGATAGTCTATGCCAAGGATACATGGAGCATCCGGGCCAGTCACAATGAGGTGCTTTTCCCACTCATTCCCAGTCAGACTCACTTCAGCCTCCAATACAGTCAACTGCTGAGATCCTCCTGTCACTCCACAAATATAGATGGGCTCTGGTCCTTTATAGCTCGATGGCATTATAGTACATTGTACACCGGTGTCTACTAAAGCCTTATACTTCTGTGCACGTGATGTGCCAGGCCATCGAATCCACACAATCCAATAAACTCGATTATCCCTTTCCTCCCCCTGGCTGGAGGCAGGGCCCCCCTAATCCTGGTCAGAATCTTCTTCGTTTCTGTGTTTGAAGGACTGTCTGCTGGAAGTTGGAGCAGCAAACTTTTCGGAGAATTCCTTTTTCCTGATTGTTTTCTTTTGCAACTCACGTACCCGTGCCTCTAGGGTCGCGGTAGATTTTCCATCCCATTTTCTCGTGTCCTCTCCATGGTCTCGTAAGTAAAACCACAGGGTGGCACGGGGTGAGTATCCACCATATCGTCTTCCTTGTGTGGGTGAACGCCTACCCCTGACAGCTGAGACACTGCTTTGTACAGGTGCGGAGGAGAATAATCTCTCTTCAAGTTGGTGAACCTTTTCAGAAAGTTTCTCCCAGGTGTTCTCTTTTGGTCGGTGGACACTGTTTGGTTCAGGTGGGGAGGACAATAGATTCTCTTCAAGTTGGTGAACCTTTTCAGAAAGTTTCTCCACAGCTGAGACGCAGGCCTGTAAGGAAGAGGAGAGACTTTCTTCGTACTGCCGGAGTTGTTTAGCCGCTTCATCCACTGTGGGTTCCTCATCCTCTTTCCAGGCCATTATTGCCAATGAGCTGGCATATGATGATGGTGCACTCCGTACAAACTTCCGCCACATGGGTCGTGTACACTTGACTTCATCTGGATCTTTGGATGTTTGTCTGAGGTCTGGATCCTCATAAATCACTTCCCGTACGGCTAATTCCCTCAGGTACTGGATTCCCTTCTCCATAGTGGTCCACTTGCCTGGTAGACATAAAAGTTCTTCCTTGAAGGGATACCTTTCCCTCACAGTTGAGAGGAGATGCCTCCAGAGGCTGGTGGATTGTGCTCCATCTGCAATTGCTTTGTCAATGCCGGCGTCTCGAGCAAGGGATCCCAGCCGCTTGGCTTCCCTGCCGTCTAATTCCACACAATTGGCTCCAGAGTCCCAGCACCGGAGCAGCCAGGTGACAAGCTGCTCACCTATACAGCGACCAAAATCTTTTCGCACATCTCGTAGCTCGCGCTCGTTTAGGCTTCGGGTAGTTACTGTTGATTTTTTGACATCCTCATCTTCCTCCTCCTGAATCCTTGATGGCCCAGCGTCGTCGTCATCTTCGTCATCTCTATACCTAGTTTTGGCAGAAGCCTTACCTGGATTGGCAGAAGACTCTCTGCGTTCTAAACGACCTGAATCTCTATACCATTTTTTCACCTTCTCTACAGGGGCAGCTTGCACTGCTACTGCTCGTTTCTCTGACTTTGTTACAGGGTCTGCTACAGGGGTTGGAATACCCTCTGCAGGGGCAGCTTGCACTGCTACTGCTTGTTTCTCTAACTTTGTTACAGGGTCTGCCACAGAGGTTGGAATACCCTCTGCAGGGTCAACTTGCACTGCTACAGCTCGTTTCTCTGACACGGCCAAAGGAGCTGGAGCGGCTGCAGGAGCTGGAGCAGTTGCAGGAACTGGAGCTGTAGCGGCTACAGGAGCTGGAGCTGGAGCAGTTGCAGGAGCTGGGACTGGAGCAGCAGTAGGAGCTGGAGCTGGAGCGGCTGCAGGAGCTTGAGCGGCTGCAGGAGCTGGGACTGGAGCAGCTGCAGGAGCTGGGACTGGAGCGGCTGCAGGAGCTGGGACTGGAGCAGCTGCAGGAGCTGGAGCTGGAGCTGGAGCAGCTGCAGGAACCGGATCTGGAGTGGCTGCAGGAGCTGGGGCTGGAGCGGCTGCAGAATCCACCGTAGGGGTCACAGTGGCCGTTGGATCTGTCACAGGGCTTGGAGTGGCCGCAGGGTCTGTCACTAAGTTGATAGCAGTATCAATGGCAGCTCGATAGGCATGAGCCAGGCCCCAGCACGTTACAATGATTTGTGTTACTTTGGAACTGCCAGAATCATGACACCTTTTTTTCAAGCATTCTGCCAGTTTTTGAGGATTTTGCCATTGTTCAGGGGTGAATTTCCAACACACTGGGGGTGCCAACTGCTCTAGATGCCTGCCCATATCCGCCCATACTCCCTGCCACCCACAACTATCCTGCCTCCGGGCAGATCTCCAGATGAGCTCCCCAAGTAGTTGTTTAACTTTAAGCAGAATCTGAAGTGCATTCATGAGGCAGAACAACAAGACTATGGTATTCTGAGTATTCCAGAAATATTCAATATCTTGGAGAGCTATTTTGACAAGCTCAGGGGATAAGAGAGTGGTGAAGGAGGAAGGCAGAGTGATCCAGGAGGATACAGGGGGGGTGAAGGAGAAAGGGAGAGTAAGCAAGTAAGGAAAAATATCCTCCCCTTTCCCCTCCACAGATTGACTCCCTAATGAAAAAAAAACAATAGGTATAATTGCTAATAGTTTCCAAGATACAGTTTCCAAAGTACAGAGTCGACGATGTTACTGAATACAAATAACAAGTTAGAGTCATGACCACATATTTCATCGTCTCATAAGCCATTGCTACAACACACAGTACCATAATGATCTGAAACCAGGGCCCGGAGAGGATAAACAACACGACAGAGAGCAAATACGGAAAATAATGTACTATAATACTCAATTTGGAAAACAGGCGCAGCAGAGTTGAGATTAAAGCAATCAGCATTATGACAAGTGACTATTAAGCAGGTCTAATCCTTACACCAATTTTAGTTTAACACACTCTGGTCAGATCTGCCGTTATCTCAACCTTTCGGGCCCCACGTTGGGCGCCAAAAAGACTGTCGTGGTTTAACCCGGCCGGCAGCTAAACACCACGCAGCCGTTCGCTCACCCTCCCCCCTCCCTCTCTGGGACGGGGGAGAGAAATGGAAAGTGAAGCCCGTGAGTTGAGATAAAGACAGTTTAATAAGACAGGAAAATAATAATAACAAAATAATAATAACAATAATAACAATAATAATACAATGGTGATAATAGGGAAATATGTACAAACAAGTGATGCACAATGCAATTGCTCACCACTCGCTGACCGATGCCCAGCCTAACCCCGAGCAGTCCGGCCCCCTTCCCCCGGCTAACCACCCCTATATATTGTTTAGCATGACGTCAGATGGTATGGAATACCCCTTTGGCTAGTTTGGGTCACCTGTCCGGGGTCTGTCCCCTCCCAGCTCTTACTGCACCCCCAGCCTGCCCGTTGGCAGGACAGAGCAAAAGGCTGAGATGTCCTTGGCTTAGTATAAGCACTGCTCTGCAACAATTAAAGCATCGGGGTGTTATCAGCACTCTTCTCATCCTAAGCCAAAACACAGCATTCCACCAGCTACTAGGAAGAAAATTAATTCTGTGCTAACTGAAACCAGGACATCTATCCACCCCTTATTCCATACCATTTATGTCATGCTCAGGTTACACTCTTTTCCATACATTCTAATTAGTCACCTATAGTAATCATGGTAGTGATAACATACAGTGTGATATACTAATTAACATGGTACAATTCAGTTTATGGGCTATTCTCACCCAGTATTAAATCTCCTTGAGGTACACACCGCACCTCTCCGTTCTTTTGCATCACCCACCAAGTGTATCCAGGTCCCTGAGCGAAAACAATTCCACGAATAGGTTTGCCTTTTCCTGAGGCAGGAGTAGCCCAGACTGTTTTACCCAGCATATTTTTTACATGCACTACAGGAACTTTATCCCCATCTACAGTACGTAATAGGTTTGATTGGGCAGGTCCAGCTCAGTTGGTAGATCCCCTAGTATTGACTAACCAGGTGGCCTTTGCCAAATGCGTATCCCAGTTTTTGAACGTCCCAGCGCCCATTGCTTTCAAGGTAGTCTTTAACAGGCCATTGTATCGTTCAACTTTCCCGGAGGCTGGTGCATGATAGGGGATGTGATACACCCATTCAATACCATGTTCTTCGGCCCAAGTGTCTATAAGGTTGTTTCGGAAGTGAGTCCCATTGTCTGATTCTATTCTTTCTGGGGTGCCATGTCGCCATAGGACTTGCTTTTCAAGGCCCAGGATGGTGTTCCGGGCGGTGGCATGAGGCACAGGATATGTTTCCAGCCATCCGGTGGTTGCTTCCACCATTGTAAGTACGTGGCGCTTGCCATTGCGAGTTTGAGGGAGTGTGATGTAATCAATCTGCCAGGCCTCTCCATATTTATATTTCAGCCATCGTCCTCCATACCAAAGAGGCTTTGACCGTTTGGCTTGCTTGATTGCAGCACGTTTCACAGTCATGAATAACCTGTGCTATAGCGTCCATGGTCAAGTCCACCCCTCGATCACGAGCCCATCTGTATGTTGCGTCTCTACCTTGATGGCCTGAGGTGTCATGGGCCCATCGGGCTATAAATAATTCACCTTTATGCTGCCAATCCAGGTCCACCTGAGCTACTTCAATCTTAGCAGCCTGATCCACCTACTGGTTGTTTTGATGTTCTTCAGTAGCCTGATTCTTGGGCACATGAGCATCTACGTGGCGTACTTTCACAGCCAGGTTCTCTACCCGAGCAGCAATATCTTGCCACAATGCAGCAGCCCAGATGGGTTTGCCCCTACGCTGCCAGTTGTTTTGCTTCCATTGCTGTAACCATCCCCACAGGGCATTTGCTACCATCCATGAATCGGTGTAGAGATAGAGAACTGGCCATTTTTCTCGTTCAGCAATGTCTAAAGCCAGCTGAATGGCTTTCACTTCTGCAAACTGACTCGATTCACCTTCTCCCTCAGCAGCTTCTGCAACTCGTCGCGTAGGACTCCATACAGCAGCCTTCCATCTCCGATGCTTCCCCACAATACGACAGGACCCATCAGTGAACAGGGCATATTTCTTTTCATTCTCTGGCAACTGGTTGTACAGTGGGGCTTCTTCAGCACGACCCACCTCCTCCTCTGATGATATCCCAAAGTATTTGCCTTCTGGCCAGTCCATGATCACTTCCAATATTCCTGGGCGACTGGGGTTTCCTATTCGAGCCCGCTGAGTAATCAGTGCAACCCACTTGCTCCATGTAGCATCAGTTGCATGATGCGTAGAGGGGACCCTTCCCTTGAACATCCAGCCTAGTACCGGCAATCGGGGTGCTAGGAGGAGCTGCGCTTCAGTACCGACCACCTCCGAAGCAGATCGAACTCCTTCATATGCTGCCAATATCTCCTTTTCAGTTGGAGTATAGCGGGCCTCAGATCCTCTGTATCCCCGACTCCAAAACCCCAGGGGCCGACCTCGAGTTTCCCCAGGTTCTTTCTGCCAGAGGCTCCAGGTGGGGCCGTTCTCCCCGGCTGCAGTGTAGAGCACATTCTTTACATCTGGTCCTGTTCGAACTGGCCCAAGGGCTACTGCATGGACTATTTCCTGCTTGATTTGTTCAAAGGCTTGTCGTTGTTCAGGGCCCCATTCAAACTCATTCTTCTTACGGGTTACTTGGTAGAGTGGGTTTACAATCAGACTAATTTGGGATGTGCATTCTCCAAAACCCCACAACACCTAGGAAAGTCTGTGTTTCTTTTTTGTTAGTTGGTGGAGACATAGCTGTTATTTTGTTGATCACATCCATTGGGATTTGATGATGTCCATCTTGCCATTTTATTCCTAAAAACTGGATCTCTCGTGCAGGTCCTTTGACTTTATTTTGTTTTATGGCAAAACCGGCTTTCAGAAGGATTTGGACTATTTTCTTCCCTTTCTCGAAAACTTCCTCTGCTGTGTCACCCCACACAATAATGTCATCGATGTACTGCAGGTGTTCAGGAGCTTCCCCCTGCTCTAGCGCAGACTGGATCAGTCCATGGCAAATGGTAGGGCTGTGTTTCCACCCCTGGGGCAGCCTATTCCAAGTATATTGGACTCCCCTCCAAGTGAAGGCAAATTGTGGCCTGCACTCTGCTGCTAGAGGGATGGAGAAAAATGCATTAGCGATATCAATTGTGGCGTACCACTTGGCTGCCTTCGATTCAAGTTCATACTGAAGTTCCAGCATGTCCGGCACTGCAGCACTCAGTGGTGGCGTGACTTCGTTCAGGCCACGATAGTCCACTGTTAGTCTCCACTCGCCATTAGACTTTCTCACTGGCCATAGGGGACTATTGAAAGGTGAATGGGTCTTGCTGATCACTCCTTGGCTCTCCAATTGACGAATTAGCTTATGGATGGGGATCAGGGAGTCTCGGTTAGTGCGATATTGCCGCCGGTGCACAGTTGTGGTAGCGATTGGCACTTGCTGTTCTTCGACCCTCAGCAACCCCACAACAGAGGGGTCCTCTGAGAGACCAGGCAAGGTAGATAATTGTTTAATGTCCTCTGTCTCTAAGGCAGCTATACCAAAAGCCCACCGGAACCCTTTTGGGTCCTTGCAATATCCTCTTCTAAGATAGTCTATGCCAAGGATACATGGAGCATCCGGGCCAGTCACAATGAGGTGCTTTTCCCACTCATTCCCAGTCAGACTCACTTCAGCCTCCAATACAGTCAACTGCTGAGATCCTCCTGTCACTCCACAAATATAGATGGGCTCTGGTCCTTTATAGCTCGATGGCATTATAGTACATTGTACACCGGTGTCTACTAAAGCCTTATACTTCTGTGCACGTGATGTGCCAGGCCATCGAATCCACACAATCCAATAAACTCGATTATCCCTTTCCTCCCCCTGGCTGGAGGCAGGGCCCCCCTAATCCTGGTCAGAATCTTCTTCGTTTCTGTGTTTGAAGGACTGTCTGCTGGAAGTTGGAGCAGCAAACTTTTCGGAGAATTCCTTTTTCCTGATTGTTTTCTTTTGCAACTCACGTACCCGTGCCTCTAGGGTCGCGGTAGATTTTCCATCCCATTTTCTCGTGTCCTCTCCATGGTCTCGTAAGTAAAACCACAGGGTGGCACGGGGTGAGTATCCACCATATCGTCTTCCTTGTGTGGGTGAACGCCTACCCCTGACAGCTGAGACACTGCTTTGTACAGGTGCGGAGGAGAATAATCTCTCTTCAAGTTGGTGAACCTTTTCAGAAAGTTTCTCCCAGGTGTTCTCTTTTGGTCGGTGGACACTGTTTGGTTCAGGTGGGGAGGACAATAGATTCTCTTCAAGTTGGTGAACCTTTTCAGAAAGTTTCTCCACAGCTGAGACGCAGGCCTGTAAGGAAGAGGAGAGACTTTCTTCGTACTGCCGGAGTTGTTTAGCCGCTTCATCCACTGTGGGTTCCTCATCCT
This sequence comes from Anas platyrhynchos, assembly GCF_047663525.1. Lineage (NCBI taxonomy): Eukaryota > Metazoa > Chordata > Aves > Anseriformes > Anatidae > Anas > Anas platyrhynchos. The sequence continues at coordinate 12,233,424 of NC_092596.1, forward strand.
CTTTCCAGGCCATTATTGCCAATGAGCTGGCATATGATGATGGTGCACTCCGTACAAACTTCCGCCACATGGGTCGTGTACACTTGACTTCATCTGGATCTTTGGATGTTTGTCTGAGGTCTGGATCCTCATAAATCACTTCCCGTACGGCTAATTCCCTCAGGTACTGGATTCCCTTCTCCATAGTGGTCCACTTGCCTGGTAGACATAAAAGTTCTTCCTTGAAGGGATACCTTTCCCTCACAGTTGAGAGGAGATGCCTCCAGAGGCTGGTGGATTGTGCTCCATCTGCAATTGCTTTGTCAATGCCGGCGTCTCGAGCAAGGGATCCCAGCCGCTTGGCTTCCCTGCCGTCTAATTCCACACAATTGGCTCCAGAGTCCCAGCACCGGAGCAGCCAGGTGACAAGCTGCTCACCTATACAGCGACCAAAATCTTTTCGCACATCTCGTAGCTCGCGCTCGTTTAGGCTTCGGGTAGTTACTGTTGATTTTTTGACATCCTCATCTTCCTCCTCCTGAATCCTTGATGGCCCAGCGTCGTCGTCATCTTCGTCATCTCTATACCTAGTTTTGGCAGAAGCCTTACCTGGATTGGCAGAAGACTCTCTGCGTTCTAAACGACCTGAATCTCTATACCATTTTTTCACCTTCTCTACAGGGGCAGCTTGCACTGCTACTGCTCGTTTCTCTGACTTTGTTACAGGGTCTGCTACAGGGGTTGGAATACCCTCTGCAGGGGCAGCTTGCACTGCTACTGCTTGTTTCTCTAACTTTGTTACAGGGTCTGCCACAGAGGTTGGAATACCCTCTGCAGGGTCAACTTGCACTGCTACAGCTCGTTTCTCTGACACGGCCAAAGGAGCTGGAGCGGCTGCAGGAGCTGGAGCAGTTGCAGGAACTGGAGCTGTAGCGGCTACAGGAGCTGGAGCTGGAGCAGTTGCAGGAGCTGGGACTGGAGCAGCAGTAGGAGCTGGAGCTGGAGCGGCTGCAGGAGCTTGAGCGGCTGCAGGAGCTGGGACTGGAGCAGCTGCAGGAGCTGGGACTGGAGCGGCTGCAGGAGCTGGGACTGGAGCAGCTGCAGGAGCTGGAGCTGGAGCTGGAGCAGCTGCAGGAACCGGATCTGGAGTGGCTGCAGGAGCTGGGGCTGGAGCGGCTGCAGAATCCACCGTAGGGGTCACAGTGGCCGTTGGATCTGTCACAGGGCTTGGAGTGGCCGCAGGGTCTGTCACTAAGTTGATAGCAGTATCAATGGCAGCTCGATAGGCATGAGCCAGGCCCCAGCACGTTACAATGATTTGTGTTACTTTGGAACTGCCAGAATCATGACACCTTTTTTTCAAGCATTCTGCCAGTTTTTGAGGATTTTGCCATTGTTCAGGGGTGAATTTCCAACACACTGGGGGTGCCAACTGCTCTAGATGCCTGCCCATATCCGCCCATACTCCCTGCCACCCACAACTATCCTGCCTCCGGGCAGATCTCCAGATGAGCTCCCCAAGTAGTTGTTTAACTTTAAGCAGAATCTGAAGTGCATTCATGAGGCAGAACAACAAGACTATGGTATTCTGAGTATTCCAGAAATATTCAATATCTTGGAGAGCTATTTTGACAAGCTCAGGGGATAAGAGAGTGGTGAAGGAGGAAGGCAGAGTGATCCAGGAGGATACAGGGGGGGTGAAGGAGAAAGGGAGAGTAAGCAAGTAAGGAAAAATATCCTCCCCTTTCCCCTCCACAGATTGACTCCCTAATGAAAAAAAAACAATAGGTATAATTGCTAATAGTTTCCAAGATACAGTTTCCAAAGTACAGAGTCGACGATGTTACTGAATACAAATAACAAGTTAGAGTCATGACCACATATTTCATCGTCTCATAAGCCATTGCTACAACACACAGTACCATAATGATCTGAAACCAGGGCCCGGAGAGGATAAACAACACGACAGAGAGCAAATACGGAAAATAATGTACTATAATACTCAATTTGGAAAACAGGCGCAGCAGAGTTGAGATTAAAGCAATCAGCATTATGACAAGTGACTATTAAGCAGGTCTAATCCTTACACCAATTTTAGTTTAACACACTCTGGTCAGATCTGCCGTTATCTCAACCTTTCGGGCCCCACGTTGGGCGCCAAAAAGACTGTCGTGGTTTAACCCGGCCGGCAGCTAAACACCACGCAGCCGTTCGCTCACCCTCCCCCCTCCCTCTCTGGGACGGGGGAGAGAAATGGAAAGTGAAGCCCGTGAGTTGAGATAAAGACAGTTTAATAAGACAGGAAAATAATAATAACAAAATAATAATAACAATAATAACAATAATAATACAATGGTGATAATAGGGAAATATGTACAAACAAGTGATGCACAATGCAATTGCTCACCACTCGCTGACCGATGCCCAGCCTAACCCCGAGCAGTCCGGCCCCCTTCCCCCGGCTAACCACCCCTATATATTGTTTAGCATGACGTCAGATGGTATGGAATACCCCTTTGGCTAGTTTGGGTCACCTGTCCGGGGTCTGTCCCCTCCCAGCTCTTACTGCACCCCCAGCCTGCCCGTTGGCAGGACAGAGCAAAAGGCTGAGATGTCCTTGGCTTAGTATAAGCACTGCTCTGCAACAATTAAAGCATCGGGGTGTTATCAGCACTCTTCTCATCCTAAGCCAAAACACAGCATTCCACCAGCTACTAGGAAGAAAATTAATTCTGTGCTAACTGAAACCAGGACATCTATCCACCCCTTATTCCATACCATTTATGTCATGCTCAGGTTACACTCTTTTCCATACATTCTAATTAGTCACCTATAGTAATCATGGTAGTGATAACATACAGTGTGATATACTAATTAACATGGTACAATTCAGTTTATGGGCTATTCTCACCCAGTATTAAATCTCCTTGAGGTACACACCGCACCTCTCCGTTCTTTTGCATCACCCACCAAGTGTATCCAGGTCCCTGAGCGAAAACAATTCCACGAATAGGTTTGCCTTTTCCTGAGGCAGGAGTAGCCCAGACTGTTTTACCCAGCATATTTTTTACATGCACTACAGGAACTTTATCCCCATCTACAGTACGTAATAGGTTTGATTGGGCAGGTCCAGCTCAGTTGGTAGATCCCCTAGTATTGACTAACCAGGTGGCCTTTGCCAAATGCGTATCCCAGTTTTTGAACGTCCCAGCGCCCATTGCTTTCAAGGTAGTCTTTAACAGGCCATTGTATCGTTCAACTTTCCCGGAGGCTGGTGCATGATAGGGGATGTGATACACCCATTCAATACCATGTTCTTCGGCCCAAGTGTCTATAAGGTTGTTTCGGAAGTGAGTCCCATTGTCTGATTCTATTCTTTCTGGGGTGCCATGTCGCCATAGGACTTGCTTTTCAAGGCCCAGGATGGTGTTCCGGGCGGTGGCATGAGGCACAGGATATGTTTCCAGCCATCCGGTGGTTGCTTCCACCATTGTAAGTACGTGGCGCTTGCCATTGCGAGTTTGAGGGAGTGTGATGTAATCAATCTGCCAGGCCTCTCCATATTTATATTTCAGCCATCGTCCTCCATACCAAAGAGGCTTTGACCGTTTGGCTTGCTTGATTGCAGCACGTTTCACAGTCATGAATAACCTGTGCTATAGCGTCCATGGTCAAGTCCACCCCTCGATCACGAGCCCATCTGTATGTTGCGTCTCTACCTTGATGGCCTGAGGTGTCATGGGCCCATCGGGCTATAAATAATTCACCTTTATGCTGCCAATCCAGGTCCACCTGAGCTACTTCAATCTTAGCAGCCTGATCCACCTACTGGTTGTTTTGATGTTCTTCAGTAGCCTGATTCTTGGGCACATGAGCATCTACGTGGCGTACTTTCACAGCCAGGTTCTCTACCCGAGCAGCAATATCTTGCCACAATGCAGCAGCCCAGATGGGTTTGCCCCTACGCTGCCAGTTGTTTTGCTTCCATTGCTGTAACCATCCCCACAGGGCATTTGCTACCATCCATGAATCGGTGTAGAGATAGAGAACTGGCCATTTTTCTCGTTCAGCAATGTCTAAAGCCAGCTGAATGGCTTTCACTTCTGCAAACTGACTCGATTCACCTTCTCCCTCAGCAGCTTCTGCAACTCGTCGCGTAGGACTCCATACAGCAGCCTTCCATCTCCGATGCTTCCCCACAATACGACAGGACCCATCAGTGAACAGGGCATATTTCTTTTCATTCTCTGGCAACTGGTTGTACAGTGGGGCTTCTTCAGCACGACCCACCTCCTCCTCTGATGATATCCCAAAGTATTTGCCTTCTGGCCAGTCCATGATCACTTCCAATATTCCTGGGCGACTGGGGTTTCCTATTCGAGCCCGCTGAGTAATCAGTGCAACCCACTTGCTCCATGTAGCATCAGTTGCATGATGCGTAGAGGGGACCCTTCCCTTGAACATCCAGCCTAGTACCGGCAATCGGGGTGCTAGGAGGAGCTGCGCTTCAGTACCGACCACCTCCGAAGCAGATCGAACTCCTTCATATGCTGCCAATATCTCCTTTTCAGTTGGAGTATAGCGGGCCTCAGATCCTCTGTATCCCCGACTCCAAAACCCCAGGGGCCGACCTCGAGTTTCCCCAGGTTCTTTCTGCCAGAGGCTCCAGGTGGGGCCGTTCTCCCCGGCTGCAGTGTAGAGCACATTCTTTACATCTGGTCCTGTTCGAACTGGCCCAAGGGCTACTGCATGGACTATTTCCTGCTTGATTTGTTCAAAGGCTTGTCGTTGTTCAGGGCCCCATTCAAACTCATTCTTCTTACGGGTTACTTGGTAGAGTGGGTTTACAATCAGACTAATTTGGGATGTGCATTCTCCAAAACCCCACAACACCTAGGAAAGTCTGTGTTTCTTTTTTGTTAGTTGGTGGAGACATAGCTGTTATTTTGTTGATCACATCCATTGGGATTTGATGATGTCCATCTTGCCATTTTATTCCTAAAAACTGGATCTCTCGTGCAGGTCCTTTGACTTTATTTTGTTTTATGGCAAAACCGGCTTTCAGAAGGATTTGGACTATTTTCTTCCCTTTCTCGAAAACTTCCTCTGCTGTGTCACCCCACACAATAATGTCATCGATGTACTGCAGGTGTTCAGGAGCTTCCCCCTGCTCTAGCGCAGACTGGATCAGTCCATGGCAAATGGTAGGGCTGTGTTTCCACCCCTGGGGCAGCCTATTCCAAGTATATTGGACTCCCCTCCAAGTGAAGGCAAATTGTGGCCTGCACTCTGCTGCTAGAGGGATGGAGAAAAATGCATTAGCGATATCAATTGTGGCGTACCACTTGGCTGCCTTCGATTCAAGTTCATACTGAAGTTCCAGCATGTCCGGCACTGCAGCACTCAGTGGTGGCGTGACTTCGTTCAGGCCACGATAGTCCACTGTTAGTCTCCACTCGCCATTAGACTTTCTCACTGGCCATAGGGGACTATTGAAAGGTGAATGGGTCTTGCTGATCACTCCTTGGCTCTCCAATTGACGAATTAGCTTATGGATGGGGATCAGGGAGTCTCGGTTAGTGCGATATTGCCGCCGGTGCACAGTTGTGGTAGCGATTGGCACTTGCTGTTCTTCGACCCTCAGCAACCCCACAACAGAGGGGTCCTCTGAGAGACCAGGCAAGGTAGATAATTGTTTAATGTCCTCTGTCTCTAAGGCAGCTATACCAAAAGCCCACCGGAACCCTTTTGGGTCCTTGCAATATCCTCTTCTAAGATAGTCTATGCCAAGGATACATGGAGCATCCGGGCCAGTCACAATGAGGTGCTTTTCCCACTCATTCCCAGTCAGACTCACTTCAGCCTCCAATACAGTCAACTGCTGAGATCCTCCTGTCACTCCACAAATATAGATGGGCTCTGGTCCTTTATAGCTCGATGGCATTATAGTACATTGTACACCGGTGTCTACTAAAGCCTTATACTTCTGTGCACGTGATGTGCCAGGCCATCGAATCCACACAATCCAATAAACTCGATTATCCCTTTCCTCCCCCTGGCTGGAGGCAGGGCCCCCCTAATCCTGGTCAGAATCTTCTTCGTTTCTGTGTTTGAAGGACTGTCTGCTGGAAGTTGGAGCAGCAAACTTTTCGGAGAATTCCTTTTTCCTGATTGTTTTCTTTTGCAACTCACGTACCCGTGCCTCTAGGGTCGCGGTAGATTTTCCATCCCATTTTCTCGTGTCCTCTCCATGGTCTCGTAAGTAAAACCACAGGGTGGCACGGGGTGAGTATCCACCATATCGTCTTCCTTGTGTGGGTGAACGCCTACCCCTGACAGCTGAGACACTGCTTTGTACAGGTGCGGAGGAGAATAATCTCTCTTCAAGTTGGTGAACCTTTTCAGAAAGTTTCTCCCAGGTGTTCTCTTTTGGTCGGTGGACACTGTTTGGTTCAGGTGGGGAGGACAATAGATTCTCTTCAAGTTGGTGAACCTTTTCAGAAAGTTTCTCCACAGCTGAGACGCAGGCCTGTAAGGAAGAGGAGAGACTTTCTTCGTACTGCCGGAGTTGTTTAGCCGCTTCATCCACTGTGGGTTCCTCATCCTCTTTCCAGGCCATTATTGCCAATGAGCTGGCATATGATGATGGTGCACTCCGTACAAACTTCCGCCACATGGGTCGTGTACACTTGACTTCATCTGGATCTTTGGATGTTTGTCTGAGGTCTGGATCCTCATAAATCACTTCCCGTACGGCTAATTCCCTCAGGTACTGGATTCCCTTCTCCATAGTGGTCCACTTGCCTGGTAGACATAAAAGTTCTTCCTTGAAGGGATACCTTTCCCTCACAGTTGAGAGGAGATGCCTCCAGAGGCTGGTGGATTGTGCTCCATCTGCAATTGCTTTGTCAATGCCGGCGTCTCGAGCAAGGGATCCCAGCCGCTTGGCTTCCCTGCCGTCTAATTCCACACAATTGGCTCCAGAGTCCCAGCACCGGAGCAGCCAGGTGACAAGCTGCTCACCTATACAGCGACCAAAATCTTTTCGCACATCTCGTAGCTCGCGCTCGTTTAGGCTTCGGGTAGTTACTGTTGATTTTTTGACATCCTCATCTTCCTCCTCCTGAATCCTTGATGGCCCAGCGTCGTCGTCATCTTCGTCATCTCTATACCTAGTTTTGGCAGAAGCCTTACCTGGATTGGCAGAAGACTCTCTGCGTTCTAAACGACCTGAATCTCTATACCATTTTTTCACCTTCTCTACAGGGGCAGCTTGCACTGCTACTGCTCGTTTCTCTGACTTTGTTACAGGGTCTGCTACAGGGGTTGGAATACCCTCTGCAGGGGCAGCTTGCACTGCTACTGCTTGTTTCTCTAACTTTGTTACAGGGTCTGCCACAGAGGTTGGAATACCCTCTGCAGGGTCAACTTGCACTGCTACAGCTCGTTTCTCTGACACGGCCAAAGGAGCTGGAGCGGCTGCAGGAACTGGAGCTGTAGCGGCTACAGGAGCTGGAGCTGGAGCAGTTGCAGGAGCTGGGACTGGAGCAGCAGTAGGAGCTGGAGCTGGAGCGGCTGCAGGAGCTTGAGCGGCTGCAGGAGCTGGGACTGGAGCAGCTGCAGGAGCTGGGACTGGAGCGGCTGCAGGAGCTGGGACTGGAGCAGCTGCAGGAGCTGGAGCTGGAGCTGGAGCAGCTGCAGGAACCGGATCTGGAGTGGCTGCAGGAGCTGGGGCTGGAGCGGCTGCAGAATCCACCGTAGGGGTCACAGTGGCCGTTGGATCTGTCACAGGGCTTGGAGTGGCCGCAGGGTCTGTCACTAAGTTGATAGCAGTATCAATGGCAGCTCGATAGGCATGAGCCAGGCCCCAGCACGTTACAATGATTTGTGTTACTTTGGAACTGCCAGAATCATGACACCTTTTTTTCAAGCATTCTGCCAGTTTTTGAGGATTTTGCCATTGTTCAGGGGTGAATTTCCAACACACTGGGGGTGCCAACTGCTCTAGATGCCTGCCCATATCCGCCCATACTCCCTGCCACCCACAACTATCCTGCCTCCGGGCAGATCTCCAGATGAGCTCCCCAAGTAGTTGTTTAACTTTAAGCAGAATCTGAAGTGCATTCATGAGGCAGAACAACAAGACTATGGTATTCTGAGTATTCCAGAAATATTCAATATCTTGGAGAGCTATTTTGACAAGCTCAGGGGATAAGAGAGTGGTGAAGGAGGAAGGCAGAGTGATCCAGGAGGATACAGGGGGGGTGAAGGAGAAAGGGAGAGTAAGCAAGTAAGGAAAAATATCCTCCCCTTTCCCCTCCACAGATTGACTCCCTAATGAAAAAAAAACAATAGGTATAATTGCTAATAGTTTCCAAGATACAGTTTCCAAAGTACAGAGTCGACGATGTTACTGAATACAAATAACAAGTTAGAGTCATGACCACATATTTCATCGTCTCATAAGCCATTGCTACAACACACAGTACCATAATGATCTGAAACCAGGGCCCGGAGAGGATAAACAACACGACAGAGAGCAAATACGGAAAATAATGTACTATAATACTCAATTTGGAAAACAGGCGCAGCAGAGTTGAGATTAAAGCAATCAGCATTATGACAAGTGACTATTAAGCAGGTCTAATCCTTACACCAATTTTAGTTTAACACACTCTGGTCAGATCTGCCGTTATCTCAACCTTTCGGGCCCCACGTTGGGCGCCAAAAAGACTGTCGTGGTTTAACCCGGCCGGCAGCTAAACACCACGCAGCCGTTCGCTCACCCTCCCCCCTCCCTCTCTGGGACGGGGGAGAGAAATGGAAAGTGAAGCCCGTGAGTTGAGATAAAGACAGTTTAATAAGACAGGAAAATAATAATAACAAAATAATAATAACAATAATAACAATAATAATACAATGGTGATAATAGGGAAATATGTACAAACAAGTGATGCACAATGCAATTGCTCACCACTCGCTGACCGATGCCCAGCCTAACCCCGAGCAGTCCGGCCCCCTTCCCCCGGCTAACCACCCCTATATATTGTTTAGCATGACGTCAGATGGTATGGAATACCCCTTTGGCTAGTTTGGGTCACCTGTCCGGGGTCTGTCCCCTCCCAGCTCTTACTGCACCCCCAGCCTGCCCGTTGGCAGGACAGAGCAAAAGGCTGAGATGTCCTTGGCTTAGTATAAGCACTGCTCTGCAACAATTAAAGCATCGGGGTGTTATCAGCACTCTTCTCATCCTAAGCCAAAACACAGCATTCCACCAGCTACTAGGAAGAAAATTAATTCTGTGCTAACTGAAACCAGGACATCTATCCACCCCTTATTCCATACCATTTATGTCATGCTCAGGTTACACTCTTTTCCATACATTCTAATTAGTCACCTATAGTAATCATGGTAGTGATAACATACAGTGTGATATACTAATTAACATGGTACAATTCAGTTTATGGGCTATTCTCACCCAGTATTAAATCTCCTTGAGGTACACACCGCACCTCTCCGTTCTTTTGCATCACCCACCAAGTGTATCCAGGTCCCTGAGCGAAAACAATTCCACGAATAGGTTTGCCTTTTCCTGAGGCAGGAGTAGCCCAGACTGTTTTACCCAGCATATTTTTTACATGCACTACAGGAACTTTATCCCCATCTACAGTACGTAATAGGTTTGATTGGGCAGGTCCAGCTCAGTTGGTAGATCCCCTAGTATTGACTAACCAGGTGGCCTTTGCCAAATGCGTATCCCAGTTTTTGAACGTCCCAGCGCCCATTGCTTTCAAGGTAGTCTTTAACAGGCCATTGTATCGTTCAACTTTCCCGGAGGCTGGTGCATGATAGGGGATGTGATACACCCATTCAATACCATGTTCTTCGGCCCAAGTGTCTATAAGGTTGTTTCGGAAGTGAGTCCCATTGTCTGATTCTATTCTTTCTGGGGTGCCATGTCGCCATAGGACTTGCTTTTCAAGGCCCAGGATGGTGTTCCGGGCGGTGGCATGAGGCACAGGATATGTTTCCAGCCATCCGGTGGTTGCTTCCACCATTGTAAGTACGTGGCGCTTGCCATTGCGAGTTTGAGGGAGTGTGATGTAATCAATCTGCCAGGCCTCTCCATATTTATATTTCAGCCATCGTCCTCCATACCAAAGAGGCTTTGACCGTTTGGCTTGCTTGATTGCAGCACGTTTCACAGTCATGAATAACCTGTGCTATAGCGTCCATGGTCAAGTCCACCCCTCGATCACGAGCCCATCTGTATGTTGCGTCTCTACCTTGATGGCCTGAGGTGTCATGGGCCCATCGGGCTATAAATAATTCACCTTTATGCTGCCAATCCAGGTCCACCTGAGCTACTTCAATCTTAGCAGCCTGATCCACCTACTGGTTGTTTTGATGTTCTTCAGTAGCCTGATTCTTGGGCACATGAGCATCTACGTGGCGTACTTTCACAGCCAGGTTCTCTACCCGAGCAGCAATATCTTGCCACAATGCAGCAGCCCAGATGGGTTTGCCCCTACGCTGCCAGTTGTTTTGCTTCCATTGCTGTAACCATCCCCACAGGGCATTTGCTACCATCCATGAATCGGTGTAGAGATAGAGAACTGGCCATTTTTCTCGTTCAGCAATGTCTAAAGCCAGCTGAATGGCTTTCACTTCTGCAAACTGACTCGATTCACCTTCTCCCTCAGCAGCTTCTGCAACTCGTCGCGTAGGACTCCATACAGCAGCCTTCCATCTCCGATGCTTCCCCACAATACGACAGGACCCATCAGTGAACAGGGCATATTTCTTTTCATTCTCTGGCAACTGGTTGTACAGTGGGGCTTCTTCAGCACGACCCACCTCCTCCTCTGATGATATCCCAAAGTATTTGCCTTCTGGCCAGTCCATGATCACTTCCAATATTCCTGGGCGACTGGGGTTTCCTATTCGAGCCCGCTGAGTAATCAGTGCAACCCACTTGCTCCATGTAGCATCAGTTGCATGATGCGTAGAGGGGACCCTTCCCTTGAACATCCAGCCTAGTACCGGCAATCGGGGTGCTAGGAGGAGCTGCGCTTCAGTACCGACCACCTCCGAAGCAGATCGAACTCCTTCATATGCTGCCAATATCTCCTTTTCAGTTGGAGTATAGCGGGCCTCAGATCCTCTGTATCCCCGACTCCAAAACCCCAGGGGCCGACCTCGAGTTTCCCCAGGTTCTTTCTGCCAGAGGCTCCAGGTGGGGCCGTTCTCCCCGGCTGCAGTGTAGAGCACATTCTTTACATCTGGTCCTGTTCGAACTGGCCCAAGGGCTACTGCATGGACTATTTCCTGCTTGATTTGTTCAAAGGCTTGTCGTTGTTCAGGGCCCCATTCAAACTCATTCTTCTTACGGGTTACTTGGTAGAGTGGGTTTACAATCAGACTAATTTGGGATGTGCATTCTCCAAAACCCCACAACACCTAGGAAAGTCTGTGTTTCTTTTTTGTTAGTTGGTGGAGACATAGCTGTTATTTTGTTGATCACATCCATTGGGATTTGATGATGTCCATCTTGCCATTTTATTCCTAAAAACTGGATCTCTCGTGCAGGTCCTTTGACTTTATTTTGTTTTATGGCAAAACCGGCTTTCAGAAGGATTTGGACTATTTTCTTCCCTTTCTCGAAAACTTCCTCTGCTGTGTCACCCCACACAATAATGTCATCGATGTACTGCAGGTGTTCAGGAGCTTCCCCCTGCTCTAGCGCAGACTGGATCAGTCCATGGCAAATGGTAGGGCTGTGTTTCCACCCCTGGGGCAGCCTATTCCAAGTATATTGGACTCCCCTCCAAGTGAAGGCAAATTGTGGCCTGCACTCTGCTGCTAGAGGGATGGAGAAAAATGCATTAGCGATATCAATTGTGGCGTACCACTTGGCTGCCTTCGATTCAAGTTCATACTGAAGTTCCAGCATGTCCGGCACTGCAGCACTCAGTGGTGGCGTGACTTCGTTCAGGCCACGATAGTCCACTGTTAGTCTCCACTCGCCATTAGACTTTCTCACTGGCCATAGGGGACTATTGAAAGGTGAATGGGTCTTGCTGATCACTCCTTGGCTCTCCAATTGACGAATTAGCTTATGGATGGGGATCAGGGAGTCTCGGTTAGTGCGATATTGCCGCCGGTGCACAGTTGTGGTAGCGATTGGCACTTGCTGTTCTTCGACCCTCAGCAACCCCACAACAGAGGGGTCCTCTGAGAGACCAGGCAAGGTAGATAATTGTTTAATGTCCTCTGTCTCTAAGGCAGCTATACCAAAAGCCCACCGGAACCCTTTTGGGTCCTTGCAATATCCTCTTCTAAGATAGTCTATGCCAAGGATACATGGAGCATCCGGGCCAGTCACAATGAGGTGCTTTTCCCACTCATTCCCAGTCAGACTCACTTCAGCCTCCAATACAGTCAACTGCTGAGATCCTCCTGTCACTCCACAAATATAGATGGGCTCTGGTCCTTTATAGCTCGATGGCATTATAGTACATTGTACACCGGTGTCTACTAAAGCCTTATACTTCTGTGCACGTGATGTGCCAGGCCATCGAATCCACACAATCCAATAAACTCGATTATCCCTTTCCTCCCCCTGGCTGGAGGCAGGGCCCCCCTAATCCTGGTCAGAATCTTCTTCGTTTCTGTGTTTGAAGGACTGTCTGCTGGAAGTTGGAGCAGCAAACTTTTCGGAGAATTCCTTTTTCCTGATTGTTTTCTTTTGCAACTCACGTACCCGTGCCTCTAGGGTCGCGGTAGATTTTCCATCCCATTTTCTCGTGTCCTCTCCATGGTCTCGTAAGTAAAACCACAGGGTGGCACGGGGTGAGTATCCACCATATCGTCTTCCTTGTGTGGGTGAACGCCTACCCCTGACAGCTGAGACACTGCTTTGTACAGGTGCGGAGGAGAATAATCTCTCTTCAAGTTGGTGAACCTTTTCAGAAAGTTTCTCCCAGGTGTTCTCTTTTGGTCGGTGGACACTGTTTGGTTCAGGTGGGGAGGACAATAGATTCTCTTCAAGTTGGTGAACCTTTTCAGAAAGTTTCTCCACAGCTGAGACGCAGGCCTGTAAGGAAGAGGAGAGACTTTCTTCGTACTGCCGGAGTTGTTTAGCCGCTTCATCCACTGTGGGTTCCTCATCCTCTTTCCAGGCCATTATTGCCAATGAGCTGGCATATGATGATGGTGCACTCCGTACAAACTTCCGCCACATGGGTCGTGTACACTTGACTTCATCTGGATCTTTGGATGTTTGTCTGAGGTCTGGATCCTCATAAATCACTTCCCGTACGGCTAATTCCCTCAGGTACTGGATTCCCTTCTCCATAGTGGTCCACTTGCCTGGTAGACATAAAAGTTCTTCCTTGAAGGGATACCTTTCCCTCACAGTTGAGAGGAGATGCCTCCAGAGGCTGGTGGATTGTGCTCCATCTGCAATTGCTTTGTCAATGCCGGCGTCTCGAGCAAGGGATCCCAGCCGCTTGGCTTCCCTGCCGTCTAATTCCACACAATTGGCTCCAGAGTCCCAGCACCGGAGCAGCCAGGTGACAAGCTGCTCACCTATACAGCGACCAAAATCTTTTCGCACATCTCGTAGCTCGCGCTCGTTTAGGCTTCGGGTAGTTACTGTTGATTTTTTGACATCCTCATCTTCCTCCTCCTGAATCCTTGATGGCCCAGCGTCGTCGTCATCTTCGTCATCTCTATACCTAGTTTTGGCAGAAGCCTTACCTGGATTGGCAGAAGACTCTCTGCGTTCTAAACGACCTGAATCTCTATACCATTTTTTCACCTTCTCTACAGGGGCAGCTTGCACTGCTACTGCTCGTTTCTCTGACTTTGTTACAGGGTCTGCTACAGGGGTTGGAATACCCTCTGCAGGGGCAGCTTGCACTGCTACTGCTTGTTTCTCTAACTTTGTTACAGGGTCTGCCACAGAGGTTGGAATACCCTCTGCAGGGTCAACTTGCACTGCTACAGCTCGTTTCTCTGACACGGCCAAAGGAGCTGGAGCGGCTGCAGGAACTGGAGCTGTAGCGGCTACAGGAGCTGGAGCTGGAGCAGTTGCAGGAGCTGGGACTGGAGCAGCAGTAGGAGCTGGAGCTGGAGCGGCTGCAGGAGCTTGAGCGGCTGCAGGAGCTGGGACTGGAGCAGCTGCAGGAGCTGGGACTGGAGCGGCTGCAGGAGCTGGGACTGGAGCAGCTGCAGGAGCTGGAGCTGGAGCTGGAGCAGCTGCAGGAACCGGATCTGGAGTGGCTGCAGGAGCTGGGGCTGGAGCGGCTGCAGAATCCACCGTAGGGGTCACAGTGGCCGTTGGATCTGTCACAGGGCTTGGAGTGGCCGCAGGGTCTGTCACTAAGTTGATAGCAGTATCAATGGCAGCTCGATAGGCATGAGCCAGGCCCCAGCACGTTACAATGATTTGTGTTACTTTGGAACTGCCAGAATCATGACACCTTTTTTTCAAGCATTCTGCCAGTTTTTGAGGATTTTGCCATTGTTCAGGGGTGAATTTCCAACACACTGGGGGTGCCAACTGCTCTAGATGCCTGCCCATATCCGCCCATACTCCCTGCCACCCACAACTATCCTGCCTCCGGGCAGATCTCCAGATGAGCTCCCCAAGTAGTTGTTTAACTTTAAGCAGAATCTGAAGTGCATTCATGAGGCAGAACAACAAGACTATGGTATTCTGAGTATTCCAGAAATATTCAATATCTTGGAGAGCTATTTTGACAAGCTCAGGGGATAAGAGAGTGGTGAAGGAGGAAGGCAGAGTGATCCAGGAGGATACAGGGGGGGTGAAGGAGAAAGGGAGAGTAAGCAAGTAAGGAAAAATATCCTCCCCTTTCCCCTCCACAGATTGACTCCCTAATGAAAAAAAAACAATAGGTATAATTGCTAATAGTTTCCAAGATACAGTTTCCAAAGTACAGAGTCGACGATGTTACTGAATACAAATAACAAGTTAGAGTCATGACCACATATTTCATCGTCTCATAAGCCATTGCTACAACACACAGTACCATAATGATCTGAAACCAGGGCCCGGAGAGGATAAACAACACGACAGAGAGCAAATACGGAAAATAATGTACTATAATACTCAATTTGGAAAACAGGCGCAGCAGAGTTGAGATTAAAGCAATCAGCATTATGACAAGTGACTATTAAGCAGGTCTAATCCTTACACCAATTTTAGTTTAACACACTCTGGTCAGATCTGCCGTTATCTCAACCTTTCGGGCCCCACGTTGGGCGCCAAAAAGACTGTCGTGGTTTAACCCGGCCGGCAGCTAAACACCACGCAGCCGTTCGCTCACCCTCCCCCCTCCCTCTCTGGGACGGGGGAGAGAAATGGAAAGTGAAGCCCGTGAGTTGAGATAAAGACAGTTTAATAAGACAGGAAAATAATAATAACAAAATAATAATAACAATAATAACAATAATAATACAATGGTGATAATAGGGAAATATGTACAAACAAGTGATGCACAATGCAATTGCTCACCACTCGCTGACCGATGCCCAGCCTAACCCCGAGCAGTCCGGCCCCCTTCCCCCGGCTAACCACCCCTATATATTGTTTAGCATGACGTCAGATGGTATGGAATACCCCTTTGGCTAGTTTGGGTCACCTGTCCGGGGTCTGTCCCCTCCCAGCTCTTACTGCACCCCCAGCCTGCCCGTTGGCAGGACAGAGCAAAAGGCTGAGATGTCCTTGGCTTAGTATAAGCACTGCTCTGCAACAATTAAAGCATCGGGGTGTTATCAGCACTCTTCTCATCCTAAGCCAAAACACAGCATTCCACCAGCTACTAGGAAGAAAATTAATTCTGTGCTAACTGAAACCAGGACATCTATCCACCCCTTATTCCATACCATTTATGTCATGCTCAGGTTACACTCTTTTCCATACATTCTAATTAGTCACCTATAGTAATCATGGTAGTGATAACATACAGTGTGATATACTAATTAACATGGTACAATTCAGTTTATGGGCTATTCTCACCCAGTATTAAATCTCCTTGAGGTACACACCGCACCTCTCCGTTCTTTTGCATCACCCACCAAGTGTATCCAGGTCCCTGAGCGAAAACAATTCCACGAATAGGTTTGCCTTTTCCTGAGGCAGGAGTAGCCCAGACTGTTTTACCCAGCATATTTTTTACATGCACTACAGGAACTTTATCCCCATCTACAGTACGTAATAGGTTTGATTGGGCAGGTCCAGCTCAGTTGGTAGATCCCCTAGTATTGACTAACCAGGTGGCCTTTGCCAAATGCGTATCCCAGTTTTTGAACGTCCCAGCGCCCATTGCTTTCAAGGTAGTCTTTAACAGGCCATTGTATCGTTCAACTTTCCCGGAGGCTGGTGCATGATAGGGGATGTGATACACCCATTCAATACCATGTTCTTCGGCCCAAGTGTCTATAAGGTTGTTTCGGAAGTGAGTCCCATTGTCTGATTCTATTCTTTCTGGGGTGCCATGTCGCCATAGGACTTGCTTTTCAAGGCCCAGGATGGTGTTCCGGGCGGTGGCATGAGGCACAGGATATGTTTCCAGCCATCCGGTGGTTGCTTCCACCATTGTAAGTACGTGGCGCTTGCCATTGCGAGTTTGAGGGAGTGTGATGTAATCAATCTGCCAGGCCTCTCCATATTTATATTTCAGCCATCGTCCTCCATACCAAAGAGGCTTTGACCGTTTGGCTTGCTTGATTGCAGCACGTTTCACAGTCATGAATAACCTGTGCTATAGCGTCCATGGTCAAGTCCACCCCTCGATCACGAGCCCATCTGTATGTTGCGTCTCTACCTTGATGGCCTGAGGTGTCATGGGCCCATCGGGCTATAAATAATTCACCTTTATGCTGCCAATCCAGGTCCACCTGAGCTACTTCAATCTTAGCAGCCTGATCCACCTACTGGTTGTTTTGATGTTCTTCAGTAGCCTGATTCTTGGGCACATGAGCATCTACGTGGCGTACTTTCACAGCCAGGTTCTCTACCCGAGCAGCAATATCTTGCCACAATGCAGCAGCCCAGATGGGTTTGCCCCTACGCTGCCAGTTGTTTTGCTTCCATTGCTGTAACCATCCCCACAGGGCATTTGCTACCATCCATGAATCGGTGTAGAGATAGAGAACTGGCCATTTTTCTCGTTCAGCAATGTCTAAAGCCAGCTGAATGGCTTTCACTTCTGCAAACTGACTCGATTCACCTTCTCCCTCAGCAGCTTCTGCAACTCGTCGCGTAGGACTCCATACAGCAGCCTTCCATCTCCGATGCTTCCCCACAATACGACAGGACCCATCAGTGAACAGGGCATATTTCTTTTCATTCTCTGGCAACTGGTTGTACAGTGGGGCTTCTTCAGCACGACCCACCTCCTCCTCTGATGATATCCCAAAGTATTTGCCTTCTGGCCAGTCCATGATCACTTCCAATATTCCTGGGCGACTGGGGTTTCCTATTCGAGCCCGCTGAGTAATCAGTGCAACCCACTTGCTCCATGTAGCATCAGTTGCATGATGCGTAGAGGGGACCCTTCCCTTGAACATCCAGCCTAGTACCGGCAATCGGGGTGCTAGGAGGAGCTGCGCTTCAGTACCGACCACCTCCGAAGCAGATCGAACTCCTTCATATGCTGCCAATATCTCCTTTTCAGTTGGAGTATAGCGGGCCTCAGATCCTCTGTATCCCCGACTCCAAAACCCCAGGGGCCGACCTCGAGTTTCCCCAGGTTCTTTCTGCCAGAGGCTCCAGGTGGGGCCGTTCTCCCCGGCTGCAGTGTAGAGCACATTCTTTACATCTGGTCCTGTTCGAACTGGCCCAAGGGCTACTGCATGGACTATTTCCTGCTTGATTTGTTCAAAGGCTTGTCGTTGTTCAGGGCCCCATTCAAACTCATTCTTCTTACGGGTTACTTGGTAGAGTGGGTTTACAATCAGACTAATTTGGGATGTGCATTCTCCAAAACCCCACAACACCTAGGAAAGTCTGTGTTTCTTTTTTGTTAGTTGGTGGAGACATAGCTGTTATTTTGTTGATCACATCCATTGGGATTTGATGATGTCCATCTTGCCATTTTATTCCTAAAAACTGGATCTCTCGTGCAGGTCCTTTGACTTTATTTTGTTTTATGGCAAAACCGGCTTTCAGAAGGATTTGGACTATTTTCTTCCCTTTCTCGAAAACTTCCTCTGCTGTGTCACCCCACACAATAATGTCATCGATGTACTGCAGGTGTTCAGGAGCTTCCCCCTGCTCTAGCGCAGACTGGATCAGTCCATGGCAAATGGTAGGGCTGTGTTTCCACCCCTGGGGCAGCCTATTCCAAGTATATTGGACTCCCCTCCAAGTGAAGGCAAATTGTGGCCTGCACTCTGCTGCTAGAGGGATGGAGAAAAATGCATTAGCGATATCAATTGTGGCGTACCACTTGGCTGCCTTCGATTCAAGTTCATACTGAAGTTCCAGCATGTCCGGCACTGCAGCACTCAGTGGTGGCGTGACTTCGTTCAGGCCACGATAGTCCACTGTTAGTCTCCACTCGCCATTAGACTTTCTCACTGGCCATAGGGGACTATTGAAAGGTGAATGGGTCTTGCTGATCACTCCTTGGCTCTCCAATTGACGAATTAGCTTATGGATGGGGATCAGGGAGTCTCGGTTAGTGCGATATTGCCGCCGGTGCACAGTTGTGGTAGCGATTGGCACTTGCTGTTCTTCGACCCTCAGCAACCCCACAACAGAGGGGTCCTCTGAGAGACCAGGCAAGGTAGATAATTGTTTAATGTCCTCTGTCTCTAAGGCAGCTATACCAAAAGCCCACCGGAACCCTTTTGGGTCCTTGCAATATCCTCTTCTAAGATAGTCTATGCCAAGGATACATGGAGCATCCGGGCCAGTCACAATGAGGTGCTTTTCCCACTCATTCCCAGTCAGACTCACTTCAGCCTCCAATACAGTCAACTGCTGAGATCCTCCTGTCACTCCACAAATATAGATGGGCTCTGGTCCTTTATAGCTCGATGGCATTATAGTACATTGTACACCGGTGTCTACTAAAGCCTTATACTTCTGTGCACGTGATGTGCCAGGCCATCGAATCCACACAATCCAATAAACTCGATTATCCCTTTCCTCCCCCTGGCTGGAGGCAGGGCCCCCCTAATCCTGGTCAGAATCTTCTTCGTTTCTGTGTTTGAAGGACTGTCTGCTGGAAGTTGGAGCAGCAAACTTTTCGGAGAATTCCTTTTTCCTGATTGTTTTCTTTTGCAACTCACGTACCCGTGCCTCTAGGGTCGCGGTAGATTTTCCATCCCATTTTCTCGTGTCCTCTCCATGGTCTCGTAAGTAAAACCACAGGGTGGCACGGGGTGAGTATCCACCATATCGTCTTCCTTGTGTGGGTGAACGCCTACCCCTGACAGCTGAGACACTGCTTTGTACAGGTGCGGAGGAGAATAATCTCTCTTCAAGTTGGTGAACCTTTTCAGAAAGTTTCTCCCAGGTGTTCTCTTTTGGTCGGTGGACACTGTTTGGTTCAGGTGGGGAGGACAATAGATTCTCTTCAAGTTGGTGAACCTTTTCAGAAAGTTTCTCCACAGCTGAGACGCAGGCCTGTAAGGAAGAGGAGAGACTTTCTTCGTACTGCCGGAGTTGTTTAGCCGCTTCATCCACTGTGGGTTCCTCATCCTCTTTCCAGGCCATTATTGCCAATGAGCTGGCATATGATGATGGTGCACTCCGTACAAACTTCCGCCACATGGGTCGTGTACACTTGACTTCATCTGGATCTTTGGATGTTTGTCTGAGGTCTGGATCCTCATAAATCACTTCCCGTACGGCTAATTCCCTCAGGTACTGGATTCCCTTCTCCATAGTGGTCCACTTGCCTGGTAGACATAAAAGTTCTTCCTTGAAGGGATACCTTTCCCTCACAGTTGAGAGGAGATGCCTCCAGAGGCTGGTGGATTGTGCTCCATCTGCAATTGCTTTGTCAATGCCGGCGTCTCGAGCAAGGGATCCCAGCCGCTTGGCTTCCCTGCCGTCTAATTCCACACAATTGGCTCCAGAGTCCCAGCACCGGAGCAGCCAGGTGACAAGCTGCTCACCTATACAGCGACCAAAATCTTTTCGCACATCTCGTAGCTCGCGCTCGTTTAGGCTTCGGGTAGTTACTGTTGATTTTTTGACATCCTCATCTTCCTCCTCCTGAATCCTTGATGGCCCAGCGTCGTCGTCATCTTCGTCATCTCTATACCTAGTTTTGGCAGAAGCCTTACCTGGATTGGCAGAAGACTCTCTGCGTTCTAAACGACCTGAATCTCTATACCATTTTTTCACCTTCTCTACAGGGGCAGCTTGCACTGCTACTGCTCGTTTCTCTGACTTTGTTACAGGGTCTGCTACAGGGGTTGGAATACCCTCTGCAGGGGCAGCTTGCACTGCTACTGCTTGTTTCTCTAACTTTGTTACAGGGTCTGCCACAGAGGTTGGAATACCCTCTGCAGGGTCAACTTGCACTGCTACAGCTCGTTTCTCTGACACGGCCAAAGGAGCTGGAGCGGCTGCAGGAGCTGGAGCAGTTGCAGGAACTGGAGCTGTAGCGGCTACAGGAGCTGGAGCTGGAGCAGTTGCAGGAGCTGGGACTGGAGCAGCAGTAGGAGCTGGAGCTGGAGCGGCTGCAGGAGCTTGAGCGGCTGCAGGAGCTGGGACTGGAGCAGCTGCAGGAGCTGGGACTGGAGCGGCTGCAGGAGCTGGGACTGGAGCAGCTGCAGGAGCTGGAGCTGGAGCTGGAGCAGCTGCAGGAACCGGATCTGGAGTGGCTGCAGGAGCTGGGGCTGGAGCGGCTGCAGAATCCACCGTAGGGGTCACAGTGGCCGTTGGATCTGTCACAGGGCTTGGAGTGGCCGCAGGGTCTGTCACTAAGTTGATAGCAGTATCAATGGCAGCTCAATAGGCATGAGCCAGGCCCCAGCACGTTACAATGATTTGTGTTACTTTGGAACTGCCAGAATCATGACACCTTTTTTTCAAGCATTCTGCCAGTTTTTGAGGATTTTGCCATTGTTCAGGGGTGAATTTCCAACACACTGGGGGTGCCAACTGCTCTAGATGCCTGCCCATATCCGCCCATACTCCCTGCCACCCACAACTATCCTGCCTCCGGGCAGATCTCCAGATGAGCTCCCCAAGTAGTTGTTTAACTTTAAGCAGAATCTGAAGTGCATTCATGAGGCAGAACAACAAGACTATGGTATTCTGAGTATTCCAGAAATATTCAATATCTTGGAGAGCTATTTTGACAAGCTCAGGGGATAAGAGAGTGGTGAAGGAGGAAGGCAGAGTGATCCAGGAGGATACAGGGGGGGTGAAGGAGAAAGGGAGAGTAAGCAAGTAAGGAAAAATATCCTCCCCTTTCCCCTCCACAGATTGACTCCCTAATGAAAAAAAAACAATAGGTATAATTGCTAATAGTTTCCAAGATACAGTTTCCAAAGTACAGAGTCGACGATGTTACTGAATACAAATAACAAGTTAGAGTCATGACCACATATTTCATCGTCTCATAAGCCATTGCTACAACACACAGTACCATAATGATCTGAAACCAGGGCCCGGAGAGGATAAACAACACGACAGAGAGCAAATACGGAAAATAATGTACTATAATACTCAATTTGGAAAACAGGCGCAGCAGAGTTGAGATTAAAGCAATCAGCATTATGACAAGTGACTATTAAGCAGGTCTAATCCTTACACCAATTTTAGTTTAACACACTCTGGTCAGATCTGCCGTTATCTCAACCTTTCGGGCCCCACGTTGGGCGCCAAAAAGACTGTCGTGGTTTAACCCGGCCGGCAGCTAAACACCACGCAGCCGTTCGCTCACCCTCCCCCCTCCCTCTCTGGGACGGGGGAGAGAAATGGAAAGTGAAGCCCGTGAGTTGAGATAAAGACAGTTTAATAAGACAGGAAAATAATAATAACAAAATAATAATAACAATAATAACAATAATAATACAATGGTGATAATAGGGAAATATGTACAAACAAGTGATGCACAATGCAATTGCTCACCACTCGCTGACCGATGCCCAGCCTAACCCCGAGCAGTCCGGCCCCCTTCCCCCGGCTAACCACCCCTATATATTGTTTAGCATGACGTCAGATGGTATGGAATACCCCTTTGGCTAGTTTGGGTCACCTGTCCGGGGTCTGTCCCCTCCCAGCTCTTACTGCACCCCCAGCCTGCCCGTTGGCAGGACAGAGCAAAAGGCTGAGATGTCCTTGGCTTAGTATAAGCACTGCTCTGCAACAATTAAAGCATCGGGGTGTTATCAGCACTCTTCTCATCCTAAGCCAAAACACAGCATTCCACCAGCTACTAGGAAGAAAATTAATTCTGTGCTAACTGAAACCAGGACAACCCTAACCCTCTAACCCTAACCCCCTAACCCTCTAACCCCCCAACTCTAACCCCCGACCCCCCAACCCTAAGCCCCTAACCCTAACGGATCTAACCCTAACCCCCCAACCCTAATAGATCTAACCCTAACCCTAATCCTCTAACCCTAACCCCCCAACCCCTAACCCCCCAAGTACCCAACCCCAACCCCCAAACCCCCTAACCCTAACCCCCCAACCCGCTAACCCCCAACCCTAAACCCCCAACCCTAACCCCCAACCCCCCAACCCTAACAGATCTAACCCTAACACTCTAACCTTAACCCCCCAACCCCTAACCCCCCAAGTACCCAGCCCCAACCCCCAAACCCCCTAACCCCCCAACCCCCTAACCCCCAACCCTAAACCCCCAACCCTAACCCCCGAACCCCAACCCTAACCCCCTAACCCTAACGGATCTAACCCTAACCCTAACCCTAACCCTATGGCCCCCCCCCGGTGCGCCCCGCAAATGTGTCCCCCCGGCAACCGCACCCCACAAACTTGGTTCCCCCCTCATTTTGGTTCCCCCGGTGCGCCCCAAAAATGTGTCCCCCCGGAAACAAAACCCTGCACACTTGGTTCCCCCCTCATTTTGGTTCCCCCCCCCGGTGCGCCCCACAAATGTGTCCCCCCGGAAACAAAACCCCGCACACTTGGTTCCCCCCTCATTTTGGTTCCCCCCCCCCCCGGTGCGCCCCACAAATGTGTCCCCCCGGCAACCGCACCCCGCACACTTGGTTCCCCCCTCATTTTGGTTCCCCCCCCCGTGCGCGCCACAAATGTGTCCCCCTGGAAACAAAACCCTGCACACTTGGTTCCCCCCTCATTTTGGTTCCCCCCCGGTGCGCCCCAAAAATGTGTCCCCCCGGAAACAAAACCCCGCACACTTGGTTCCCCCATCATTTTGGTTCCCCCCCCCGGTGCGATCCACAAATGTGTCCCCCCGGAAACAAAACCCCGCACACTTGGTTCCCCCCTCATTCTGGTTCCCCCCCCCCGGTGCGTCCCACAAATGTGTCCCCCCGGAAACAAAACCCCGCACACTTGGTTCCCCCCTCATTTTGGTTCCCTCGCCCCGGTGCGCCCCACAAAGGTGTCCCCCCGGAAACAAAACCCCGCACACTTGGTTCCCCCCTCATTTTGGTTCCCCCCCCGGTGCGCCCCACAAATGTGTCCCCCCGGAAACAAAACCCCGCACACTCGGTTCCCCCCTCATTTTGGTTCCCCCCCCCTGTGCGCGCCACAAATGTGTCCCCCCGGAAACAAAACCCCGCACACTTGGTTCCCCCCTCATTTTGGTTCCCCCCCGGTGCGCCCCAAAAATGTGTCCCCCCGGAAACAAAACCCCGCACACTTGGTTCCCCCCTCATTTTGGTTCCCACCCCGGTGCGCCCCACAAATGTGTCCCCCCGGAAACAAAACCCCGCACACTTGGTTCCTCCCTCATTTTGGTTCCCACCCCGGTTGGCCCCACAAATGTGTCCCCCCGGAAACAAAACCCCGCACACTTGGTTCCCCCCTCATTTTGGTTCCCCCCCCCCGGTGCGCCCCACAAATGTGTCCCCCCGGAAACAAAACCCCGCACACTTGGTTCCCCCCTCATTTTGGTTCCCACCCCGGTGCGCCCCACAAATGTGTCCCCCCGGAAACAAAACCCCGCACACTTGGTTCCCCCCTCATTTTGGTTCCCCCCCCCCGGTGCGCCCCCCAAATGTGTCCCCCCGGAAACAAAACCCCGCACACTTGGTTCCCCCCTCATTTTGGTTCCCCCCCCTTCCGCCCCCCCGTTGGGGTCCCGCCTAGCCCCATGGACCGCCCCCCCGGTGCGCCCCGCAAATGCGTCCCCCCGGCAACCGCACCCCGCAAACTTGGTTCCCCCCTCATTTTGGTTCCCCCCCACCCTTGGGGTCCCCCCAAGCCCCATGGACCCCCCCCCCTGGTGCCCCCCCCCCAATTTGTCTCTCCCCCCGTCCTACCCGTGCCCGCAGCAGCCGCTCGCACTCTGCCAGCGCCTTCCGCACCGGATGCTGCATCTCGGCCAGGTGGAGGCAAGCGCTGGAGGGGGGGGAATAAATTGGGGGGTTCAATTTGGGGGGGGTCTGGGGGCATTTTGGGGGCTGGGGGCGCATTTAGGGGGCGGAGGGGACTGGTTCTCACCTGTAGGACTCGGCGTCGAGCCTCCCCGGGGGCAGCTGCAGGGCCAGGATGCCTGGGGGGGTGCGGGGGGGGGCATGTCAGCACCCTCCAGACCAAAACCCCAAAACCGCTGCCGTTGACCCCAAAACCGCCGCCGTTGACCCCAAGGTGGCCGCTGGTGACGCCGGTAGGGCCACCGGGCGCCCCGCGGGCCACAAGTACCCAACCCCAACCCCCAAACCCCCTAACCCTAACCCCCCAACCCCCTAACCCCCGACCCCCCAACCGATCTAACCCTAACCCTCTAACACTAACCCCCAACCCTAACCCCCGACCCCCCAACCCTAACCCCCTAACCCTAACGGATCTAACCCTAACCCCCCAACCCTTACAGATCTAACCCTAACCCTAATCCTCTAACCCTAACCCCCCATCCTAACCCCCCAAGTACCCAACCCCAACCCCCAAGCCCCCTAACCCTAACCCCCCAACCCCCTAACCCCCAACCCTAAACCCCCAACCCTAACCCCCTAACCCTAACGGATCTAACCCTAATCCTCTAACCCTAACGCCCAAACCCCCTAACCCCCTAACCCTAACGGATCTAAGCCTAACCCTAACCCTCTAACCCTAACCCCCCCAACCCCCTAACCCCCTAACCCTAACGGAACTAACCCTAACCCTCTAACCCTAACGCCCAAACCCCCTAACCCCCTAACCCTAACGGATCTAAGCCTAACCCTAACCCCCCAACCCCCTAACCCCCTAACCCTAACCCCCTAACCCTAACGGATCTAACCCTAACCCTCTAACCCTAACCCCCCAACCCTAACGGATCTAACCCTAACCCTCTAACCCTAACCCCCCAACCCCCTAACCCCCCAACCCTAACCCCCTAACCCTAACGGATCTAACCCTAACCCCCCAACCCTAATAGATCTAACCCTAACCCTAATCCTCTAACCCTAACCCCCCAACCCCTAACCCCCCAAGTACCTAACCCCAACCCCCAAACCCCCTAACCCTAACCCCCCAACGCCCTAACCCCCAACCCTAAACCCCCAACCCTAACCCCCGACCCCCCAACCATAACCCCCTAACCGTAACAGATCTAACCCTAACCCTGTCGTGGTTTAACCCGGCCGGCAGCTAAACACCACGCAGCCGTTCGCTCACCCTCCCCCCTCCCTCTCTGGGACGGGGGAGAGAAATGGAAAGTGAAGCCCGTGAGTTGAGATAAAGACAGTTTAATAAGACAGGAAAATAATAATAACAAAATAATAATAACAATAATAACAATAATAATACAATGGTGATAATAGGGAAATATGTACAAACAAGTGATGCACAATGCAATTGCTCACCACTCGCTGACCGATGCCCAGCCTAACCCCGAGCAGTCCGGCCCCCTTCCCCTGGCTAACCACCCCTATATATTGTTTAGCATGACGTCAGATGGTATGGAATACCCCTTTGGCTAGTTTGGGTCACCTGTCCGGGGTCTGTCCCCTCCCAGCTCTTACTGCACCCCCAGCCTGCCCGTTGGCAGGACAGAGCAAAAGGCTGAGATGTCCTTGGCTTAGTATAAGCACTGCTCTGCAACAATTAAAGCATCGGGGTGTTATCAGCACTCTTCTCATCCTAAGCCAAAACACAGCATTCCACCAGCTACTAGGAAGAAAATTAATTCTGTGCTAACTGAAACCAGGACAACCCTAACCCTCTAACCCTAACCCCCTAACCCTCTAACCCCCCAACTCTAACCCCCGACCCCCCAACCCTAAGCCCCTAACCCTAACGGATCTAACCCTAACCCCCCAACCCTAATAGATCTAACCCTAACCCTAATCCTCTAACCCTAACCCCCCAACCCCTAACCCCCCAAGTACCCAACCCCAACCCCCAAACCCCCTAACCCTAACCCCCCAACCCGCTAACCCCCAACCCTAAACCCCCAACCCTAACCCCCAACCCCCCAACCCTAACAGATCTAACCCTAACACTCTAACCTTAACCCCCCAACCCCTAACCCCCCAAGTACCCAGCCCCAACCCCCAAACCCCCTAACCCCCCAACCCCCTAACCCCCAACCCTAAACCCCCAACCCTAACCCCCGAACCCCAACCCTAACCCCCTAACCCTAACGGATCTAACCCTAACCCTAACCCTAACCCTATGCCCCCCCCCCGGTGCGCCCCGCAAATGCGTCACCCCGGCAACCGCAACCCACAAACTTGGTTCCCCCCTCATTTTGGTTCCCCCGGTGCGCCCCAAAAATGTGTCCCCCCGGAAACAAAACCCCGCACACTTGGTTCCCCCCTCATTTTGGTTCCCCCCCCGGTGCGCCCCACAAATGTGTCCCCCCGGAAACAAAACCCCGCACACTTGGTTCCCCCCTCATTTTGGTTCCCCCCCCCCGGTGCGCCCCACAAATGTGTCCCCCCGGCAACCGCACCCCGCACACTTGGTTCCCCCCTCATTTTGGTTCCCCCCCCCGTGCGCGCCACAAATGTGTCCCCCTGGAAACAAAACCCTGCACACTTGGTTCCCCCCTCATTTTGGTTCCCCCCCCCCCGGTGCGCCCCAAAAATGTGTCCCCCCGGAAACAAAACCCCGCACACTTGGTTCCCCCATCATTTTGGTTCCCCCCCCCGGTGCGCCCCACAAATGTGTCCCCCCGGAAACAAAACCCCGCACACTTGGTTCCCCCCTCATTTTGGTTCCCCCCCCGGTGCGCCCCACAAATGTGTCCCCCCGGAAACAAAACCCCGCACACTTGGTTCCCCCCTCATTTTGGTTCCCCCCCCCTGTGCGCGCCACAAATGTGTCCCCCCGGAAACCGCACCCCGCACACTTGGTTCCCCCCTCATTTTGGTTCCCCCCCCCGTGCGCGCCACAAATGTGTCCCCCCGGAAACAAAACCCCGCACACTTGGTTCCCCCATCATTTTGGTTCCCCCCCCCGGTGCGCCCCACAAATGTGTCCCCCCGGAAACAAAACCCCGCACACTTGGTTCCCCCCTCATTTTGGTTCCCACCCCGGTGCACCCCACAAATGTGTCCCCCCGGAAACAAAACCCCGCACACTTGGTTCCCCCCTCATTTTGGTTCCCCCCCCCCCGGAGCGACCCACAAATGTGTCCCCCCGGAAACAAAATCCCACACACTTGGTTCCCCCCTCATTTTGGTTCCCCCCCCCCGGTGCGCCCCAAAAATGTGTCCCCCCGGAAACAAAACCCCGCACACTTGGTTCCCCCATAATTTTGGTTCCCCCCCCCGGTGCGCCCCACAAATGTGTCCCCCCGGAAACAAAACCCCGCACACTTGGTTCCCCCCTCATTTTGGTTCCCCCCCCGGTGCGCCCCACAAATGTGTCCCCCCGGAAACAAAACCCCGCACACTTGGTTCCCCCCTCATTTTGGTTCCCCCCCCCGGTGCGCCCCACAAATGTGTCCCCCCGGAAACAAAACCCTGCACACTTGGTTCCCCCCTCATTTTGGTTCCCCCCCGGTGCGCCCCAAAAATGTGTCCCCCCGGAAACAAAACCCCGCACACTTGGTTCCCCCATCATTTTGGTTCCCCCCCCCGGTGCGCCCCACAAATGTGTCCCCCCGGAAACAAAACCCCGCACACTTGGTTCCCCCCTCATTTTGGTTCCCCCCCCTTCCGCCCCCCCGTTGGGGTCCCGCCTAGCCCCATGGACCGCCCCCCCGGTGCGCCCCGCAAATGCGTCCCCCCGGCAACCGCACCCCGCAAACTTGGTTCCCCCCTCATTTTGGTTCCCCCCCACCCTTGGGGTCCCCCCAAGCCCCATGGACCCCCCCCCCCTGGTGCCCCCCCCCCAATTTGTCTCTCCCCCCGTCCTACCCGTGCCCGCAGCAGCCGCTCGCACTCTGCCAGCGCCTTCCGCACCGGATGCTGCATCTCGGCCAGGTGGAGGCAAGCGCTGGAGGGGGGGGAATAAATTGGGGGGTTCAATTTGGGGGGGGTCTGGGGGCATTTTGGGGGCTGGGGGCGCATTTAGGGGGCGGAGGGGACTGGTTCTCACCTGTAGGACTCGGCGTCGAGCCTCCCCGGGGGCAGCTGCAGGGCCAGGATGCCTGGGGGGGTGCGGGGGGGGGCATGTCAGCACCCTCCAGACCAAAACCCCAAAACCGCTGCCGTTGACCCCAAAACCGCCGCCGTTGACCCCAAGGTGGCCGCTGGTGACGCCGGTAGGGCCACCGGGCGCCCCGCGGGCCACAAGTACCCAACCCCAACCCCCAAACCCCCTAACCCTAACCCCCCAACCCCCTAACCCCCGACCCCCCAACCGATCTAACCCTAACCCTCTAACACTAACCCCCAACCCTAACCCCCGACCCCCCAACCCTAACCCCCTAACCCTAACGGATCTAACCCTAACCCCCCAACCCTTACAGATCTAACCCTAACCCTAATCCTCTAAACCTAACCCCCCATCCTAACCCCCCAAGTACCCAACCCCAACCCCCAAGCCCCCTAACCCTAACCCCCCAACCCCCTAACCCCCAACCCTAAACCCCCAACCCTAACCCCCTAACCCTAACGGATCTAACCCTAATCCTCTAACCCTAACGCCCAAACCCCCTAACCCCCTAACCCTAACGGATCTAAGCCTAACCCTAACCCTCTAACCCTAACCCCCCCAACCCCCTAACCCCCTAACCCTAACGGAACTAACCCTAACCCTCTAACCCTAACGCCCAAACCCCCTAACCCCCTAACCCTAACAGATCTAAGCCTAACCCTAACCCCCCAACCCCCTAACCCCCTAACCCTAACCCCCTAACCCTAACGGATCTAACCCTAACCCTCTAACCCTAACCCCCCAACCCCCTAACCCCCCAACCCTAACCCCCTAACCCTAACGGATCTAACCCTAACCCCCCAACCCTAATAGATCTAACCCTAACCCTAATCCTCTAACCCTAACCCCCCAACCCCTAACCCCCCAAGTACCTAACCCCAACCCCCAAACCCCCTAACCCTAACCCCCCAACGCCCTAACCCCCAACCCTAAACCCCCAACCCTAACCCCCGACCCCCCAACCATAACCCCCTAACCGTAACAGATCTAACCCTAACCCTGTCGTGGTTTAACCCGGCCGGCAGCTAAACACCACGCAGCCGTTCGCTCACCCTCCCCCCTCCCTCTCTGGGACGGGGGAGAGAAATGGAAAGTGAAGCCCGTGAGTTGAGATAAAGACAGTTTAATAAGACAGGAAAATAATAATAACAAAATAATAATAACAATAATAACAATAATAATACAATGGTGATAATAGGGAAATATGTACAAACAAGTGATGCACAATGCAATTGCTCACCACTCGCTGACCGATGCCCAGCCTAACCCCGAGCAGTCCGGCCCCCTTCCCCCGGCTAACCACCCCTATATATTGTTTAGCATGACGTCAGATGGTATGGAATACCCCTTTGGCTAGTTTGGGTCACCTGTCCGGGGTCTGTCCCCTCCCAGCTCTTACTGCACCCCCAGCCTGCCCGTTGGCAGGACAGAGCAAAAGGCTGAGATGTCCTTGGCTTAGTATAAGCACTGCTCTGCAACAATTAAAGCATCGGGGTGTTATCAGCACTCTTCTCATCCTAAGCCAAAACACAGCATTCCACCAGCTACTAGGAAGAAAATTAATTCTGTGCTAACTGAAACCAGGACATCTATCCACCCCTTATTCCATACCATTTATGTCATGCTCAGGTTACACTCTTTTCCATACATTCTAATTAGTCACCTATAGTAATCATGGTAGTGATAACATACAGTGTGATATACTAATTAACATGGTACAATTCAGTTTATGGGCTATTCTCACCCAGTATTAAATCTCCTTGAGGTACACACCGCACCTCTCCGTTCTTTTGCATCACCCACCAAGTGTATCCAGGTCCCTGAGCGAAAACAATTCCACGAATAGGTTTGCCTTTTCCTGAGGCAGGAGTAGCCCAGACTGTTTTACCCAGCATATTTTTTACATGCACTACAGGAACTTTATCCCCATCTACAGTACGTAATAGGTTTGATTGGGCAGGTCCAGCTCAGTTGGTAGATCCCCTAGTATTGACTAACCAGGTGGCCTTTGCCAAATGCGTATCCCAGTTTTTGAACGTCCCAGCGCCCATTGCTTTCAAGGTAGTCTTTAACAGGCCATTGTATCGTTCAACTTTCCCGGAGGCTGGTGCATGATAGGGGATGTGATACACCCATTCAATACCATGTTCTTCGGCCCAAGTGTCTATAAGGTTGTTTCGGAAGTGAGTCCCATTGTCTGATTCTATTCTTTCTGGGGTGCCATGTCGCCATAGGACTTGCTTTTCAAGGCCCAGGATGGTGTTCCGGGCGGTGGCATGAGGCACAGGATATGTTTCCAGCCATCCGGTGGTTGCTTCCACCATTGTAAGTACGTGGCGCTTGCCATTGCGAGTTTGAGGGAGTGTGATGTAATCAATCTGCCAGGCCTCTCCATATTTATATTTCAGCCATCGTCCTCCATACCAAAGAGGCTTTGACCGTTTGGCTTGCTTGATTGCAGCACGTTTCACAGTCATGAATAACCTGTGCTATAGCGTCCATGGTCAAGTCCACCCCTCGATCACGAGCCCATCTGTATGTTGCGTCTCTACCTTGATGGCCTGAGGTGTCATGGGCCCATCGGGCTATAAATAATTCACCTTTATGCTGCCAATCCAGGTCCACCTGAGCTACTTCAATCTTAGCAGCCTGATCCACCTACTGGTTGTTTTGATGTTCTTCAGTAGCCTGATTCTTGGGCACATGAGCATCTACGTGGCGTACTTTCACAGCCAGGTTCTCTACCCGAGCAGCAATATCTTGCCACAATGCAGCAGCCCAGATGGGTTTGCCCCTACGCTGCCAGTTGTTTTGCTTCCATTGCTGTAACCATCCCCACAGGGCATTTGCTACCATCCATGAATCGGTGTAGAGATAGAGAACTGGCCATTTTTCTCGTTCAGCAATGTCTAAAGCCAGCTGAATGGCTTTCACTTCTGCAAACTGACTCGATTCACCTTCTCCCTCAGCAGCTTCTGCAACTCGTCGCGTAGGACTCCATACAGCAGCCTTCCATCTCCGATGCTTCCCCACAATACGACAGGACCCATCAGTGAACAGGGCATATTTCTTTTCATTCTCTGGCAACTGGTTGTACAGTGGGGCTTCTTCAGCACGACCCACCTCCCCCTCTGATGATATCCCAAAGTATTTGCCTTCTGGCCAGTCCATGATCACTTCCAATATTCCTGGGCGACTGGGGTTTCCTATTCGAGCCCGCTGAGTAATCAGTGCAACCCACTTGCTCCATGTAGCATCAGTTGCATGATGCGTAGAGGGGACCCTTCCCTTGAACATCCAGCCTAGTACCGGCAATCGGGGTGCTAGGAGGAGCTGCGCTTCAGTACCGACCACCTCCGAAGCAGATCGAACTCCTTCATATGCTGCCAATATCTCCTTTTCAGTTGGAGTATAGCGGGCCTCAGATCCTCTGTATCCCCGACTCCAAAACCCCAGGGGCCGACCTCGAGTTTCCCCAGGTTCTTTCTGCCAGAGGCTCCAGGTGGGGCCGTTCTCCCCGGCTGCAGTGTAGAGCACATTCTTTACATCTGGTCCTGTTCGAACTGGCCCAAGGGCTACTGCATGGACTATTTCCTGCTTGATTTGTTCAAAGGCTTGTCGTTGTTCAGGGCCCCATTCAAACTCATTCTTCTTACGGGTTACTTGGTAGAGTGGGTTTACAATCAGACTAATTTGGGATGTGCATTCTCCAAAACCCCACAACACCTAGGAAAGTCTGTGTTTCTTTTTTGTTAGTTGGTGGAGACATAGCTGTTATTTTGTTGATCACATCCATTGGGATTTGATGATGTCCATCTTGCCATTTTATTCCTAAAAACTGGATCTCTCGTGCAGGTCCTTTGACTTTATTTTGTTTTATGGCAAAACCGGCTTTCAGAAGGATTTGGACTATTTTCTTCCCTTTCTCGAAAACTTCCTCTGCTGTGTCACCCCACACAATAATGTCATCGATGTACTGCAGGTGTTCAGGAGCTTCCCCCTGCTCTAGCGCAGACTGGATCAGTCCATGGCAAATGGTAGGGCTGTGTTTCCACCCCTGGGGCAGCCTATTCCAAGTATATTGGACTCCCCTCCAAGTGAAGGCAAATTGTGGCCTGCACTCTGCTGCTAGAGGGATGGAGAAAAATGCATTAGCGATATCAATTGTGGCGTACCACTTGGCTGCCTTCGATTCAAGTTCATACTGAAGTTCCAGCATGTCCGGCACTGCAGCACTCAGTGGTGGCGTGACTTCGTTCAGGCCACGATAGTCCACTGTTAGTCTCCACTCGCCATTAGACTTTCTCACTGGCCATAGGGGACTATTGAAAGGTGAATGGGTCTTGCTGATCACTCCTTGGCTCTCCAATTGACGAATTAGCTTATGGATGGGGATCAGGGAGTCTCGGTTAGTGCGATATTGCCGCCGGTGCACAGTTGTGGTAGCGATTGGCACTTGCTGTTCTTCGACCCTCAGCAACCCCACAACAGAGGGGTCCTCTGAGAGACCAGGCAAGGTAGATAATTGTTTAATGTCCTCTGTCTCTAAGGCAGCTATACCAAAAGCCCACCGGAACCCTTTTGGGTCCTTGCAATATCCTCTTCTAAGATAGTCTATGCCAAGGATACATGGAGCATCCGGGCCAGTCACAATGAGGTGCTTTTCCCACTCATTCCCAGTCAGACTCACTTCAGCCTCCAATACAGTCAACTGCTGAGATCCTCCTGTCACTCCACAAATATAGATGGGCTCTGGTCCTTTATAGCTCGATGGCATTATAGTACATTGTACACCGGTGTCTACTAAAGCCTTATACTTCTGTGCACGTGATGTGCCAGGCCATCGAATCCACACAATCCAATAAACTCGATTATCCCTTTCCTCCCCCTGGCTGGAGGCAGGGCCCCCCTAATCCTGGTCAGAATCTTCTTCGTTTCTGTGTTTGAAGGACTGTCTGCTGGAAGTTGGAGCAGCAAACTTTTCGGAGAATTCCTTTTTCCTGATTGTTTTCTTTTGCAACTCACGTACCCGTGCCTCTAGGGTCGCGGTAGATTTTCCATCCCATTTTCTCGTGTCCTCTCCATGGTCTCGTAAGTAAAACCACAGGGTGGCACGGGGTGAGTATCCACCATATCGTCTTCCTTGTGTGGGTGAACGCCTACCCCTGACAGCTGAGACACTGCTTTGTACAGGTGCGGAGGAGAATAATCTCTCTTCAAGTTGGTGAACCTTTTCAGAAAGTTTCTCCCAGGTGTTCTCTTTTGGTCGGTGGACACTGTTTGGTTCAGGTGGGGAGGACAATAGATTCTCTTCAAGTTGGTGAACCTTTTCAGAAAGTTTCTCCACAGCTGAGACGCAGGCCTGTAAGGAAGAGGAGAGACTTTCTTCGTACTGCCGGAGTTGTTTAGCCGCTTCATCCACTGTGGGTTCCTCATCCTCTTTCCAGGCCATTATTGCCAATGAGCTGGCATATGATGATGGTGCACTCCGTACAAACTTCCGCCACATGGGTCGTGTACACTTGACTTCATCTGGATCTTTGGATGTTTGTCTGAGGTCTGGATCCTCATAAATCACTTCCCGTACGGCTAATTCCCTCAGGTACTGGATTCCCTTCTCCATAGTGGTCCACTTGCCTGGTAGACATAAAAGTTCTTCCTTGAAGGGATACCTTTCCCTCACAGTTGAGAGGAGATGCCTCCAGAGGCTGGTGGATTGTGCTCCATCTGCAATTGCTTTGTCAATGCCGGCGTCTCGAGCAAGGGATCCCAGCCGCTTGGCTTCCCTGCCGTCTAATTCCACACAATTGGCTCCAGAGTCCCAGCACCGGAGCAGCCAGGTGACAAGCTGCTCACCTATACAGCGACCAAAATCTTTTCGCACATCTCGTAGCTCGCGCTCGTTTAGGCTTCGGGTAGTTACTGTTGATTTTTTGACATCCTCATCTTCCTCCTCCTGAATCCTTGATGGCCCAGCGTCGTCGTCATCTTCGTCATCTCTATACCTAGTTTTGGCAGAAGCCTTACCTGGATTGGCAGAAGACTCTCTGCGTTCTAAACGACCTGAATCTCTATACCATTTTTTCACCTTCTCTACAGGGGCAGCTTGCACTGCTACTGCTCGTTTCTCTGACTTTGTTACAGGGTCTGCTACAGGGGTTGGAATACCCTCTGCAGGGGCAGCTTGCACTGCTACTGCTTGTTTCTCTAACTTTGTTACAGGGTCTGCCACAGAGGTTGGAATACCCTCTGCAGGGTCAACTTGCACTGCTACAGCTCGTTTCTCTGACACGGCCAAAGGAGCTGGAGCGGCTGCAGGAGCTGGAGCAGTTGCAGGAACTGGAGCTGTAGCGGCTACAGGAGCTGGAGCTGGAGCAGTTGCAGGAGCTGGGACTGGAGCAGCAGTAGGAGCTGGAGCTGGAGCGGCTGCAGGAGCTTGAGCGGCTGCAGGAGCTGGGACTGGAGCAGCTGCAGGAGCTGGGACTGGAGCGGCTGCAGGAGCTGGGACTGGAGCAGCTGCAGGAGCTGGAGCTGGAGCTGGAGCAGCTGCAGGAACCGGATCTGGAGTGGCTGCAGGAGCTGGGGCTGGAGCGGCTGCAGAATCCACCGTAGGGGTCACAGTGGCCGTTGGATCTGTCACAGGGCTTGGAGTGGCCGCAGGGTCTGTCACTAAGTTGATAGCAGTATCAATGGCAGCTCGATAGGCATGAGCCAGGCCCCAGCACGTTACAATGATTTGTGTTACTTTGGAACTGCCAGAATCATGACACCTTTTTTTCAAGCATTCTGCCAGTTTTTGAGGATTTTGCCATTGTTCAGGGGTGAATTTCCAACACACTGGGGGTGCCAACTGCTCTAGATGCCTGCCCATATCCGCCCATACTCCCTGCCACCCACAACTATCCTGCCTCCGGGCAGATCTCCAGATGAGCTCCCCAAGTAGTTGTTTAACTTTAAGCAGAATCTGAAGTGCATTCATGAGGCAGAACAACAAGACTATGGTATTCTGAGTATTCCAGAAATATTCAATATCTTGGAGAGCTATTTTGACAAGCTCAGGGGATAAGAGAGTGGTGAAGGAGGAAGGCAGAGTGATCCAGGAGGATACAGGGGGGGTGAAGGAGAAAGGGAGAGTAAGCAAGTAAGGAAAAATATCCTCCCCTTTCCCCTCCACAGATTGACTCCCTAATGAAAAAAAAACAATAGGTATAATTGCTAATAGTTTCCAAGATACAGTTTCCAAAGTACAGAGTCGACGATGTTACTGAATACAAATAACAAGTTAGAGTCATGACCACATATTTCATCGTCTCATAAGCCATTGCTACAACACACAGTACCATAATGAT
Organism: Anas platyrhynchos; assembly: GCF_047663525.1. Taxonomy (NCBI): domain Eukaryota; kingdom Metazoa; phylum Chordata; class Aves; order Anseriformes; family Anatidae; genus Anas; species Anas platyrhynchos. The sequence goes on from NC_092596.1 coordinate 12,269,490, forward strand.
CTGAAACCAGGGCCCGGAGAGGATAAACAACACGACAGAGAGCAAATACGGAAAATAATGTACTATAATACTCAATTTGGAAAACAGGCGCAGCAGAGTTGAGATTAAAGCAATCAGCATTATGACAAGTGACTATTAAGCAGGTCTAATCCTTACACCAATTTTAGTTTAACACACTCTGGTCAGATCTGCCGTTATCTCAACCTTTCGGGCCCCACGTTGGGCGCCAAAAAGACTGTCGTGGTTTAACCCGGCCGGCAGCTAAACACCACGCAGCCGTTCGCTCACCCTCCCCCCTCCCTCTCTGGGACGGGGGAGAGAAATGGAAAGTGAAGCCCGTGAGTTGAGATAAAGACAGTTTAATAAGACAGGAAAATAATAATAACAAAATAATAATAACAATAATAACAATAATAATACAATGGTGATAATAGGGAAATATGTACAAACAAGTGATGCACAATGCAATTGCTCACCACTCGCTGACCGATGCCCAGCCTAACCCCGAGCAGTCCGGCCCCCTTCCCCCGGCTAACCACCCCTATATATTGTTTAGCATGACGTCAGATGGTATGGAATACCCCTTTGGCTAGTTTGGGTCACCTGTCCGGGGTCTGTCCCCTCCCAGCTCTTACTGCACCCCCAGCCTGCCCGTTGGCAGGACAGAGCAAAAGGCTGAGATGTCCTTGGCTTAGTATAAGCACTGCTCTGCAACAATTAAAGCATCGGGGTGTTATCAGCACTCTTCTCATCCTAAGCCAAAACACAGCATTCCACCAGCTACTAGGAAGAAAATTAATTCTGTGCTAACTGAAACCAGGACAACCCTAACCCTCTAACCCTAACCCCCTAACCCTCTAACCCCCCAACTCTAACCCCCGACCCCCCAACCCTAAGCCCCTAACCCTAACGGATCTAACCCTAACCCCCCAACCCTAATAGATCTAACCCTAACCCTAATCCTCTAACCCTAACCCCCCAACCCCTAACCCCCCAAGTACCCAACCCCAACCCCCAAACCCCCTAACCCTAACCCCCCAACCCGCTAACCCCCAACCCTAAACCCCCAACCCTAACCCCCAACCCCCCAACCCTAACAGATCTAACCCTAACACTCTAACCTTAACCCCCCAACCCCTAACCCCCCAAGTACCCAGCCCCAACCCCCAAACCCCCTAACCCCCCAACCCCCTAACCCCCAACCCTAAACCCCCAACCCTAACCCCCGAACCCCAACCCTAACCCCCTAACCCTAACGGATCTAACCCTAACCCTAACCCTAACCCTATGGCCCCCCCCCGGTGCGCCCCGCAAATGTGTCCCCCCGGCAACCGCACCCCACAAACTTGGTTCCCCCCTCATTTTGGTTCCCCCGGTGCGCCCCAAAAATGTGTCCCCCCGGAAACAAAACCCCGCACACTTGGTTCCCCCCTCATTTTGGTTCCCCCCCCGGTGCGCCCCACAAATGTGTCCCCCCGGAAACAAAACCCCGCACACTTGGTTCCCCCCTCATTTTGGTTCCCCCCCCCCCCGGTGCGCCCCACAAATGTGTCCCCCCGGCAACCGCACCCCGCACACTTGGTTCCCCCCTCATTTTGGTTCCCCCCCCCGTGCGCGCCACAAATGTGTCCCCCTGGAAACAAAACCCTGCACACTTGGTTCCCCCCTCATTTTGGTTCCCCCCCGGTGCGCCCCAAAAATGTGTCCCCCCGGAAACAAAACCCCGCACACTTGGTTCCCCCATCATTTTGGTTCCCCCCCCCGGTGCGATCCACAAATGTGTCCCCCCGGAAACAAAACCCCGCACACTTGGTTCCCCCCTCATTCTGGTTCCCCCCCCCCGGTGCGCCCCACAAATGTGTCCCCCCGGAAACAAAACCCCGCACACTTGGTTCCCCCCTCATTTTGGTTCCCTCGCCCCGGTGCGCCCCACAAATGTGTCCCCCCGGAAACAAAACCCCGCACACTTGGTTCCCCCCTCATTTTGGTTCCCACCCCGGTGCGCCCCACAAATGTGTCCCCCCGGAAACAAAACCCCGCACACTTGGTTCCTCCCTCATTTTGGTTCCCACCCCGGTTGGCCCCACAAATGTGTCCCCCCGGAAACAAAACCCCGCACACTTGGTTCCCCCCTCATTTTGGTTCCCCCCCCCGGTGCGCCCCACAAATGTGTCCCCCCGGAAACAAAACCCCGCACACTTGGTTCCCCCCTCATTTTGGTTCCCACCCCGGTGCGCCCCAAAAATGTGTCCCCCCGGAAACAAAACCCCGCACACTTGGTTCCCCCATAATTTTGGTTCCCCCCCCCGGTGCGCCCCCCAAATGTGTCCCCCCGGAAACAAAACCCCGCACACTTGGTTCCCCCCTCATTTTGGTTCCCCCCCCTTCCGCCCCCCCGTTGGGGTCCCGCCTAGCCCCATGGACCGCCCCCCCGGTGCGCCCCGCAAATGCGTCCCCCCGGCAACCGCACCCCGCAAACTTGGTTCCCCCCTCATTTTGGTTCCCCCCCCACCCTTGGGGTCCCCCCAAGCCCCATGGACCCCCCCCCCTGGTGCCCCCCCCCCAATTTGTCTCTCCCCCCGTCCTACCCGTGCCCGCAGCAGCCGCTCGCACTCTGCCAGCGCCTTCCGCACCCGATGCTGCATCTCGGCCAGGTGGAGGCAAGCGCTGGAGGGGGGGGAATAAATTGGGGGGTTCAATTTGGGGGGGGTCTGGGGGCATTTTGGGGGCTGGGGGCGCATTTAGGGGGCGGAGGGGACTGGTTCTCACCTGTAGGACTCGGCGTCGAGCCTCCCCGGGGGCAGCTGCAGGGCCAGGATGCCTGGGGGGGTGCGGGGGGGGGCATGTCAGCACCCTCCAGACCAAAACCCCAAAACCGCTGCCGTTGACCCCAAAACCGCCGCCGTTGACCCCAAGGTGGCCGCTGGTGACGCCGGTAGGGCCACCGGGCGCCCCGCGGGCCACAAGTACCCAACCCCAACCCCCAAACCCCCTAACCCTAACCCCCCAACCCCCTAACCCCCGACCCCCCAACCGATCTAACCCTAACCCTCTAACACTAACCCCCAACCCTAACCCCCGACCCCCCAACCCTAACCCCCTAACCCTAACGGATCTAACCCTAACCCCCCAACCCTTACAGATCTAACCCTAACCCTAATCCTCTAACCCTAACCCCCCATCCTAACCCCCCAAGTACCCAACCCCAACCCCCAAGCCCCCTAACCCTAACCCCCCAACCCCCTAACCCCCAACCCTAAACCCCCAACCCTAACCCCCTAACCCTAACGGATCTAACCCTAATCCTCTAACCCTAACGCCCAAACCCCCTAACCCCCTAACCCTAACGGATCTAAGCCTAACCCTAACCCTCTAACCCTAACCCCCCCAACCCCCTAACCCCCTAACCCTAACGGAACTAACCCTAACCCTCTAACCCTAACGCCCAAACCCCCTAACCCCCTAACCCTAACGGATCTAAGCCTAACCCTAACCCCCCAACCCCCTAACCCCCTAACCCTAACCCCCTAACCCTAACGGATCTAACCCTAACCCTCTAACCCTAACCCCCCAACCCTAACGGATCTAACCCTAACCCTCTAACCCTAACCCCCCAACCCCCTAACCCCCCAACCCTAACCCCCTAACCCTAACGGATCTAACCCTAACCCCCCAACCCTAATAGATCTAACCCTAACCCTAATCCTCTAACCCTAACCCCCCAACCCCTAACCCCCCAAGTACCTAACCCCAACCCCCAAACCCCCTAACCCTAACCCCCCAACGCCCTAACCCCCAACCCTAAACCCCCAACCCTAACCCCCGACCCCCCAACCATAACCCCCTAACCGTAACAGATCTAACCCTAACCCTGTCGTGGTTTAACCCGGCCGGCAGCTAAACACCACGCAGCCGTTCGCTCACCCTCCCCCCTCCCTCTCTGGGACGGGGGAGAGAAATGGAAAGTGAAGCCCGTGAGTTGAGATAAAGACAGTTTAATAAGACAGGAAAATAATAATAACAAAATAATAATAACAATAATAACAATAATAATACAATGGTGATAATAGGGAAATATGTACAAACAAGTGATGCACAATGCAATTGCTCACCACTCGCTGACCGATGCCCAGCCTAACCCCGAGCAGTCCGGCCCCCTTCCCCTGGCTAACCACCCCTATATATTGTTTAGCATGACGTCAGATGGTATGGAATACCCCTTTGGCTAGTTTGGGTCACCTGTCCGGGGTCTGTCCCCTCCCAGCTCTTACTGCACCCCCAGCCTGCCCGTTGGCAGGACAGAGCAAAAGGCTGAGATGTCCTTGGCTTAGTATAAGCACTGCTCTGCAACAATTAAAGCATCGGGGTGTTATCAGCACTCTTCTCATCCTAAGCCAAAACACAGCATTCCACCAGCTACTAGGAAGAAAATTAATTCTGTGCTAACTGAAACCAGGACAACCCTAACCCTCTAACCCTAACCCCCTAACCCTCTAACCCCCCAACTCTAACCCCCGACCCCCCAACCCTAAGCCCCTAACCCTAACGGATCTAACCCTAACCCCCCAACCCTAATAGATCTAACCCTAACCCTAATCCTCTAACCCTAACCCCCCAACCCCTAACCCCCCAAGTACCCAACCCCAACCCCCAAACCCCCTAACCCTAACCCCCCAACCCGCTAACCCCCAACCCTAAACCCCCAACCCTAACCCCCAACCCCCCAACCCTAACAGATCTAACCCTAACACTCTAACCTTAACCCCCCAACCCCTAACCCCCCAAGTACCCAGCCCCAACCCCCAAACCCCCTAACCCCCCAACCCCCTAACCCCCAACCCTAAACCCCCAACCCTAACCCCCGAACCCCAACCCTAACCCCCTAACCCTAACGGATCTAACCCTAACCCTAACCCTAACCCTATGCCCCCCCCCCGGTGCGCCCCGCAAATGCGTCACCCCGGCAACCGCAACCCACAAACTTGGTTCCCCCCTCATTTTGGTTCCCCCGGTGCGCCCCAAAAATGTGTCCCCCCGGAAACAAAACCCCGCACACTTGGTTCCCCCCTCATTTTGGTTCCCCCCCCGGTGCGCCCCACAAATGTGTCCCCCCGGAAACAAAACCCCGCACACTTGGTTCCCCCCTCATTTTGGTTCCCCCCCCCCGGTGCGCCCCACAAATGTGTCCCCCCGGCAACCGCACCCCGCACACTTGGTTCCCCCCTCATTTTGGTTCCCCCCCCCGTGCGCGCCACAAATGTGTCCCCCTGGAAACAAAACCCTGCACACTTGGTTCCCCCCTCATTTTGGTTCCCCCCCCCCGGTGCGCCCCAAAAATGTGTCCCCCCGGAAACAAAACCCCGCACACTTGGTTCCCCCATCATTTTGGTTCCCCCCCCCCGGTGCGCCCCACAAATGTGTCCCCCCGGAAACAAAACCCCGCACACTTGGTTCCCCCCTCATTTTGGTTCCCCCCCCGGTGCGCCCCACAAATGTGTCCCCCCGGAAACAAAACCCCGCACACTTGGTTCCCCCCTCATTTTGGTTCCCCCCCCCTGTGCGCGCCACAAATGTGTCCCCCCGGAAACCGCACCCCGCACACTTGGTTCCCCCCTCATTTTGGTTCCCCCCCCCGTGCGCGCCACAAATGTGTCCCCCCGGAAACAAAACCCCGCACACTTGGTTCCCCCATCATTTTGGTTCCCCCCCCCGGTGCGCCCCACAAATGTGTCCCCCCGGAAACAAAACCCCGCACACTTGGTTCCCCCCTCATTTTGGTTCCCACCCCGGTGCGCCCCACAAATGTGTCCCCCCGGAAACAAAACCCCGCACACTTGGTTCCCCCCTCATTTTGGTTCCCCCCCCCCCGGAGCGACCCACAAATGTGTCCCCCCGGAAACAAAATCCCACACACTTGGTTCCCCCCTCATTTTGGTTCCCCCCCCCCGGTGCGCCCCAAAAATGTGTCCCCCCGGAAACAAAACCCCGCACACTTGGTTCCCCCATAATTTTGGTTCCCCCCCCCGGTGCGCCCCACAAATGTGTCCCCCCGGAAACAAAACCCCGCACACTTGGTTCCCCCCTCATTTTGGTTCCCCCCCCGGTGCGCCCCACAAATGTGTCCCCCCGGAAACAAAACCCCGCACACTTGGTTCCCCCCTCATTTTGGTTCCCCCCCCCGGTGCGCCCCACAAATGTGTCCCCCCGGAAACAAAACCCTGCACACTTGGTTCCCCCCTCATTTTGGTTCCCCCCCGGTGCGCCCCAAAAAATGTGTCCCCCCGGAAACAAAACCCCGCACACTTGGTTCCCCCATCATTTTGGTTCCCCCCCCCGGTGCGCCCCACAAATGTGTCCCCCCGGAAACAAAACCCCGCACACTTGGTTCCCCCCTCATTTTGGTTCCCCCCCCTTCCGCCCCCCCGTTGGGGTCCCGCCTAGCCCCATGGACCGCCCCCCCGGTGCGCCCCGCAAATGCGTCCCCCCGGCAACCGCACCCCGCAAACTTGGTTCCCCCCTCATTTTGGTTCCCCCCCCACCCTTGGGGTCCCCCCAAGCCCCATGGACCCCCCCCCCTGGTGCCCCCCCCCCAATTTGTCTCTCCCCCCGTCCTACCCGTGCCCGCAGCAGCCGCTCGCACTCTGCCAGCGCCTTCCGCACCGGATGCTGCATCTCGGCCAGGTGGAGGCAAGCGCTGGAGGGGGGGGAATAAATTGGGGGGTTCAATTTGGGGGGGGTCTGGGGGCATTTTGGGGGCTGGGGGCGCATTTAGGGGGCGGAGGGGACTGGTTCTCACCTGTAGGACTCGGCGTCGAGCCTCCCCGGGGGCAGCTGCAGGGCCAGGATGCCTGGGGGGGTGCGGGGGGGGGCATGTCAGCACCCTCCAGACCAAAACCCCAAAACCGCTGCCGTTGACCCCAAAACCGCCGCCGTTGACCCCAAGGTGGCCGCTGGTGACGCCGGTAGGGCCACCGGGCGCCCCGCGGGCCACAAGTACCCAACCCCAACCCCCAAACCCCCTAACCCTAACCCCCCAACCCCCTAACCCCCGACCCCCCAACCGATCTAACCCTAACACTCTAACACTAACCCCCAACCCTAACCCCCGACCCCCCAACCCTAACCCCCTAACCCTAACGGATCTAACCCTAACCCCCCAACCCTTACAGATCTAACCCTAACCCTAATCCTCTAACCCTAACCCCCCATCCTAACCCCCCAAGTACCCAACCCCAACCCCCAAGCCCCCTAACCCTAACCCCCCAACCCCCTAACCCCCAACCCTAAACCCCCAACCCTAACCCCCTAACCCTAACGGATCTAACCCTAATCCTCTAACCCTAACGCCCAAACCCCCTAACCCCCTAACCCTAACGGATCTAAGCCTAACCCTAACCCTCTAACCCTAACCCCCCCAACCCCCTAACCCCCTAACCCTAACGGAACTAACCCTAACCCTCTAACCCTAACGCCCAAACCCCCTAACCCCCTAACCCTAACGGATCTAAGCCTAACCCTAACCCCCCAACCCCCTAACCCCCTAACCCTAACCCCCTAACCCTAACGGATCTAACCCTAACCCTCTAACCCTAACCCCCCAACCCCCTAACCCCCCAACCCTAACCCCCTAACCCTAACGGATCTAACCCTAACCCCCCAACCCTAATAGATCTAACCCTAACCCTAATCCTCTAACCCTAACCCCCCAACCCCTAACCCCCCAAGTACCTAACCCCAACCCCCAAACCCCCTAACCCTAACCCCCCAACGCCCTAACCCCCAACCCTAAACCCCCAACCCTAACCCCCGACCCCCCAACCATAACCCCCTAACCGTAACAGATCTAACCCTAACCCTGTCGTGGTTTAACCCGGCCGGCAGCTAAACACCACGCAGCCGTTCGCTCACCCTCCCCCCTCCCTCTCTGGGACGGGGGAGAGAAATGGAAAGTGAAGCCCGTGAGTTGAGATAAAGACAGTTTAATAAGACAGGAAAATAATAATAACAAAATAATAATAACAATAATAACAATAATAATACAATGGTGATAATAGGGAAATATGTACAAACAAGTGATGCACAATGCAATTGCTCACCACTCGCTGACCGATGCCCAGCCTAACCCCGAGCAGTCCGGCCCCCTTCCCCCGGCTAACCACCCCTATATATTGTTTAGCATGACGTCAGATGGTATGGAATACCCCTTTGGCTAGTTTGGGTCACCTGTCCGGGGTCTGTCCCCTCCCAGCTCTTACTGCACCCCCAGCCTGCCCGTTGGCAGGACAGAGCAAAAGGCTGAGATGTCCTTGGCTTAGTATAAGCACTGCTCTGCAACAATTAAAGCATCGGGGTGTTATCAGCACTCTTCTCATCCTAAGCCAAAACACAGCATTCCACCAGCTACTAGGAAGAAAATTAATTCTGTGCTAACTGAAACCAGGACATCTATCCACCCCTTATTCCATACCATTTATGTCATGCTCAGGTTACACTCTTTTCCATACATTCTAATTAGTCACCTATAGTAATCATGGTAGTGATAACATACAGTGTGATATACTAATTAACATGGTACAATTCAGTTTATGGGCTATTCTCACCCAGTATTAAATCTCCTTGAGGTACACACCGCACCTCTCCGTTCTTTTGCATCACCCACCAAGTGTATCCAGGTCCCTGAGCGAAAACAATTCCACGAATAGGTTTGCCTTTTCCTGAGGCAGGAGTAGCCCAGACTGTTTTACCCAGCATATTTTTTACATGCACTACAGGAACTTTATCCCCATCTACAGTACGTAATAGGTTTGATTGGGCAGGTCCAGCTCAGTTGGTAGATCCCCTAGTATTGACTAACCAGGTGGCCTTTGCCAAATGCGTATCCCAGTTTTTGAACGTCCCAGCGCCCATTGCTTTCAAGGTAGTCTTTAACAGGCCATTGTATCGTTCAACTTTCCCGGAGGCTGGTGCATGATAGGGGATGTGATACACCCATTCAATACCATGTTCTTCGGCCCAAGTGTCTATAAGGTTGTTTCGGAAGTGAGTCCCATTGTCTGATTCTATTCTTTCTGGGGTGCCATGTCGCCATAGGACTTGCTTTTCAAGGCCCAGGATGGTGTTCCGGGCGGTGGCATGAGGCACAGGATATGTTTCCAGCCATCCGGTGGTTGCTTCCACCATTGTAAGTACGTGGCGCTTGCCATTGCGAGTTTGAGGGAGTGTGATGTAATCAATCTGCCAGGCCTCTCCATATTTATATTTCAGCCATCGTCCTCCATACCAAAGAGGCTTTGACCGTTTGGCTTGCTTGATTGCAGCACGTTTCACAGTCATGAATAACCTGTGCTATAGCGTCCATGGTCAAGTCCACCCCTCGATCACGAGCCCATCTGTATGTTGCGTCTCTACCTTGATGGCCTGAGGTGTCATGGGCCCATCGGGCTATAAATAATTCACCTTTATGCTGCCAATCCAGGTCCACCTGAGCTACTTCAATCTTAGCAGCCTGATCCACCTACTGGTTGTTTTGATGTTCTTCAGTAGCCTGATTCTTGGGCACATGAGCATCTACGTGGCGTACTTTCACAGCCAGGTTCTCTACCCGAGCAGCAATATCTTGCCACAATGCAGCAGCCCAGATGGGTTTGCCCCTACGCTGCCAGTTGTTTTGCTTCCATTGCTGTAACCATCCCCACAGGGCATTTGCTACCATCCATGAATCGGTGTAGAGATAGAGAACTGGCCATTTTTCTCGTTCAGCAATGTCTAAAGCCAGCTGAATGGCTTTCACTTCTGCAAACTGACTCGATTCACCTTCTCCCTCAGCAGCTTCTGCAACTCGTCGCGTAGGACTCCATACAGCAGCCTTCCATCTCCGATGCTTCCCCACAATACGACAGGACCCATCAGTGAACAGGGCATATTTCTTTTCATTCTCTGGCAACTGGTTGTACAGTGGGGCTTCTTCAGCACGACCCACCTCCTCCTCTGATGATATCCCAAAGTATTTGCCTTCTGGCCAGTCCATGATCACTTCCAATATTCCTGGGCGACTGGGGTTTCCTATTCGAGCCCGCTGAGTAATCAGTGCAACCCACTTGCTCCATGTAGCATCAGTTGCATGATGCGTAGAGGGGACCCTTCCCTTGAACATCCAGCCTAGTACCGGCAATCGGGGTGCTAGGAGGAGCTGCGCTTCAGTACCGACCACCTCCGAAGCAGATCGAACTCCTTCATATGCTGCCAATATCTCCTTTTCAGTTGGAGTATAGCGGGCCTCAGATCCTCTGTATCCCCGACTCCAAAACCCCAGGGGCCGACCTCGAGTTTCCCCAGGTTCTTTCTGCCAGAGGCTCCAGGTGGGGCCGTTCTCCCCGGCTGCAGTGTAGAGCACATTCTTTACATCTGGTCCTGTTCGAACTGGCCCAAGGGCTACTGCATGGACTATTTCCTGCTTGATTTGTTCAAAGGCTTGTCGTTGTTCAGGGCCCCATTCAAACTCATTCTTCTTACGGGTTACTTGGTAGAGTGGGTTTACAATCAGACTAATTTGGGATGTGCATTCTCCAAAACCCCACAACACCTAGGAAAGTCTGTGTTTCTTTTTTGTTAGTTGGTGGAGACATAGCTGTTATTTTGTTGATCACATCCATTGGGATTTGATGATGTCCATCTTGCCATTTTATTCCTAAAAACTGGATCTCTCGTGCAGGTCCTTTGACTTTATTTTGTTTTATGGCAAAACCGGCTTTCAGAAGGATTTGGACTATTTTCTTCCCTTTCTCGAAAACTTCCTCTGCTGTGTCACCCCACACAATAATGTCATCGATGTACTGCAGGTGTTCAGGAGCTTCCCCCTGCTCTAGCGCAGACTGGATCAGTCCATGGCAAATGGTAGGGCTGTGTTTCCACCCCTGGGGCAGCCTATTCCAAGTATATTGGACTCCCCTCCAAGTGAAGGCAAATTGTGGCCTGCACTCTGCTGCTAGAGGGATGGAGAAAAATGCATTAGCGATATCAATTGTGGCGTACCACTTGGCTGCCTTCGATTCAAGTTCATACTGAAGTTCCAGCATGTCCGGCACTGCAGCACTCAGTGGTGGCGTGACTTCGTTCAGGCCACGATAGTCCACTGTTAGTCTCCACTCGCCATTAGACTTTCTCACTGGCCATAGGGGACTATTGAAAGGTGAATGGGTCTTGCTGATCACTCCTTGGCTCTCCAATTGACGAATTAGCTTATGGATGGGGATCAGGGAGTCTCGGTTAGTGCGATATTGCCGCCGGTGCACAGTTGTGGTAGCGATTGGCACTTGCTGTTCTTCGACCCTCAGCAACCCCACAACAGAGGGGTCCTCTGAGAGACCAGGCAAGGTAGATAATTGTTTAATGTCCTCTGTCTCTAAGGCAGCTATACCAAAAGCCCACCGGAACCCTTTTGGGTCCTTGCAATATCCTCTTCTAAGATAGTCTATGCCAAGGATACATGGAGCATCCGGGCCAGTCACAATGAGGTGCTTTTCCCACTCATTCCCAGTCAGACTCACTTCAGCCTCCAATACAGTCAACTGCTGAGATCCTCCTGTCACTCCACAAATATAGATGGGCTCTGGTCCTTTATAGCTCGATGGCATTATAGTACATTGTACACCGGTGTCTACTAAAGCCTTATACTTCTGTGCACGTGATGTGCCAGGCCATCGAATCCACACAATCCAATAAACTCGATTATCCCTTTCCTCCCCCTGGCTGGAGGCAGGGCCCCCCTAATCCTGGTCAGAATCTTCTTCGTTTCTGTGTTTGAAGGACTGTCTGCTGGAAGTTGGAGCAGCAAACTTTTCGGAGAATTCCTTTTTCCTGATTGTTTTCTTTTGCAACTCACGTACCCGTGCCTCTAGGGTCGCGGTAGATTTTCCATCCCATTTTCTCGTGTCCTCTCCATGGTCTCGTAAGTAAAACCACAGGGTGGCACGGGGTGAGTATCCACCATATCGTCTTCCTTGTGTGGGTGAACGCCTACCCCTGACAGCTGAGACACTGCTTTGTACAGGTGCGGAGGAGAATAATCTCTCTTCAAGTTGGTGAACCTTTTCAGAAAGTTTCTCCCAGGTGTTCTCTTTTGGTCGGTGGACACTGTTTGGTTCAGGTGGGGAGGACAATAGATTCTCTTCAAGTTGGTGAACCTTTTCAGAAAGTTTCTCCACAGCTGAGACGCAGGCCTGTAAGGAAGAGGAGAGACTTTCTTCGTACTGCCGGAGTTGTTTAGCCGCTTCATCCACTGTGGGTTCCTCATCCTCTTTCCAGGCCATTATTGCCAATGAGCTGGCATATGATGATGGTGCACTCCGTACAAACTTCCGCCACATGGGTCGTGTACACTTGACTTCATCTGGATCTTTGGATGTTTGTCTGAGGTCTGGATCCTCATAAATCACTTCCCGTACGGCTAATTCCCTCAGGTACTGGATTCCCTTCTCCATAGTGGTCCACTTGCCTGGTAGACATAAAAGTTCTTCCTTGAAGGGATACCTTTCCCTCACAGTTGAGAGGAGATGCCTCCAGAGGCTGGTGGATTGTGCTCCATCTGCAATTGCTTTGTCAATGCCGGCGTCTCGAGCAAGGGATCCCAGCCGCTTGGCTTCCCTGCCGTCTAATTCCACACAATTGGCTCCAGAGTCCCAGCACCGGAGCAGCCAGGTGACAAGCTGCTCACCTATACAGCGACCAAAATCTTTTCGCACATCTCGTAGCTCGCGCTCGTTTAGGCTTCGGGTAGTTACTGTTGATTTTTTGACATCCTCATCTTCCTCCTCCTGAATCCTTGATGGCCCAGCGTCGTCGTCATCTTCGTCATCTCTATACCTAGTTTTGGCAGAAGCCTTACCTGGATTGGCAGAAGACTCTCTGCGTTCTAAACGACCTGAATCTCTATACCATTTTTTCACCTTCTCTACAGGGGCAGCTTGCACTGCTACTGCTCGTTTCTCTGACTTTGTTACAGGGTCTGCTACAGGGGTTGGAATACCCTCTGCAGGGGCAGCTTGCACTGCTACTGCTTGTTTCTCTAACTTTGTTACAGGGTCTGCCACAGAGGTTGGAATACCCTCTGCAGGGTCAACTTGCACTGCTACAGCTCGTTTCTCTGACACGGCCAAAGGAGCTGGAGCGGCTGCAGGAGCTGGAGCAGTTGCAGGAACTGGAGCTGTAGCGGCTACAGGAGCTGGAGCTGGAGCAGTTGCAGGAGCTGGGACTGGAGCAGCAGTAGGAGCTGGAGCTGGAGCGGCTGCAGGAGCTTGAGCGGCTGCAGGAGCTGGGACTGGAGCAGCTGCAGGAGCTGGGACTGGAGCGGCTGCAGGAGCTGGGACTGGAGCAGCTGCAGGAGCTGGAGCTGGAGCTGGAGCAGCTGCAGGAACCGGATCTGGAGTGGCTGCAGGAGCTGGGGCTGGAGCGGCTGCAGAATCCACCGTAGGGGTCACAGTGGCCGTTGGATCTGTCACAGGGCTTGGAGTGGCCGCAGGGTCTGTCACTAAGTTGATAGCAGTATCAATGGCAGCTCGATAGGCATGAGCCAGGCCCCAGCACGTTACAATGATTTGTGTTACTTTGGAACTGCCAGAATCATGACACCTTTTTTTCAAGCATTCTGCCAGTTTTTGAGGATTTTGCCATTGTTCAGGGGTGAATTTCCAACACACTGGGGGTGCCAACTGCTCTAGATGCCTGCCCATATCCGCCCATACTCCCTGCCACCCACAACTATCCTGCCTCCGGGCAGATCTCCAGATGAGCTCCCCAAGTAGTTGTTTAACTTTAAGCAGAATCTGAAGTGCATTCATGAGGCAGAACAACAAGACTATGGTATTCTGAGTATTCCAGAAATATTCAATATCTTGGAGAGCTATTTTGACAAGCTCAGGGGATAAGAGAGTGGTGAAGGAGGAAGGCAGAGTGATCCAGGAGGATACAGGGGGGGTGAAGGAGAAAGGGAGAGTAAGCAAGTAAGGAAAAATATCCTCCCCTTTCCCCTCCACAGATTGACTCCCTAATGAAAAAAAAACAATAGGTATAATTGCTAATAGTTTCCAAGATACAGTTTCCAAAGTACAGAGTCGACGATGTTACTGAATACAAATAACAAGTTAGAGTCATGACCACATATTTCATCGTCTCATAAGCCATTGCTACAACACACAGTACCATAATGATCTGAAACCAGGGCCCGGAGAGGATAAACAACACGACAGAGAGCAAATACGGAAAATAATGTACTATAATACTCAATTTGGAAAACAGGCGCAGCAGAGTTGAGATTAAAGCAATCAGCATTATGACAAGTGACTATTAAGCAGGTCTAATCCTTACACCAATTTTAGTTTAACACACTCTGGTCAGATCTGCCGTTATCTCAACCTTTCGGGCCCCACGTTGGGCGCCAAAAAGACTGTCGTGGTTTAACCCGGCCGGCAGCTAAACACCACGCAGCCGTTCGCTCACCCTCCCCCCTCCCTCTCTGGGACGGGGGAGAGAAATGGAAAGTGAAGCCCGTGAGTTGAGATAAAGACAGTTTAATAAGACAGGAAAATAATAATAACAAAATAATAATAACAATAATAACAATAATAATACAATGGTGATAATAGGGAAATATGTACAAACAAGTGATGCACAATGCAATTGCTCACCACTCGCTGACCGATGCCCAGCCTAACCCCGAGCAGTCCGGCCCCCTTCCCCCGGCTAACCACCCCTATATATTGTTTAGCATGACGTCAGATGGTATGGAATACCCCTTTGGCTAGTTTGGGTCACCTGTCCGGGGTCTGTCCCCTCCCAGCTCTTACTGCACCCCCAGCCTGCCCGTTGGCAGGACAGAGCAAAAGGCTGAGATGTCCTTGGCTTAGTATAAGCACTGCTCTGCAACAATTAAAGCATCGGGGTGTTATCAGCACTCTTCTCATCCTAAGCCAAAACACAGCATTCCACCAGCTACTAGGAAGAAAATTAATTCTGTGCTAACTGAAACCAGGACATCTATCCACCCCTTATTCCATACCATTTATGTCATGCTCAGGTTACACTCTTTTCCATACATTCTAATTAGTCACCTATAGTAATCATGGTAGTGATAACATACAGTGTGATATACTAATTAACATGGTACAATTCAGTTTATGGGCTATTCTCACCCAGTATTAAATCTCCTTGAGGTACACACCGCACCTCTCCGTTCTTTTGCATCACCCACCAAGTGTATCCAGGTCCCTGAGCGAAAACAATTCCACGAATAGGTTTGCCTTTTCCTGAGGCAGGAGTAGCCCAGACTGTTTTACCCAGCATATTTTTTACATGCACTACAGGAACTTTATCCCCATCTACAGTACGTAATAGGTTTGATTGGGCAGGTCCAGCTCAGTTGGTAGATCCCCTAGTATTGACTAACCAGGTGGCCTTTGCCAAATGCGTATCCCAGTTTTTGAACGTCCCAGCGCCCATTGCTTTCAAGGTAGTCTTTAACAGGCCATTGTATCGTTCAACTTTCCCGGAGGCTGGTGCATGATAGGGGATGTGATACACCCATTCAATACCATGTTCTTCGGCCCAAGTGTCTATAAGGTTGTTTCGGAAGTGAGTCCCATTGTCTGATTCTATTCTTTCTGGGGTGCCATGTCGCCATAGGACTTGCTTTTCAAGGCCCAGGATGGTGTTCCGGGCGGTGGCATGAGGCACAGGATATGTTTCCAGCCATCCGGTGGTTGCTTCCACCATTGTAAGTACGTGGCGCTTGCCATTGCGAGTTTGAGGGAGTGTGATGTAATCAATCTGCCAGGCCTCTCCATATTTATATTTCAGCCATCGTCCTCCATACCAAAGAGGCTTTGACCGTTTGGCTTGCTTGATTGCAGCACGTTTCACAGTCATGAATAACCTGTGCTATAGCGTCCATGGTCAAGTCCACCCCTCGATCACGAGCCCATCTGTATGTTGCGTCTCTACCTTGATGGCCTGAGGTGTCATGGGCCCATCGGGCTATAAATAATTCACCTTTATGCTGCCAATCCAGGTCCACCTGAGCTACTTCAATCTTAGCAGCCTGATCCACCTACTGGTTGTTTTGATGTTCTTCAGTAGCCTGATTCTTGGGCACATGAGCATCTACGTGGCGTACTTTCACAGCCAGGTTCTCTACCCGAGCAGCAATATCTTGCCACAATGCAGCAGCCCAGATGGGTTTGCCCCTACGCTGCCAGTTGTTTTGCTTCCATTGCTGTAACCATCCCCACAGGGCATTTGCTACCATCCATGAATCGGTGTAGAGATAGAGAACTGGCCATTTTTCTCGTTCAGCAATGTCTAAAGCCAGCTGAATGGCTTTCACTTCTGCAAACTGACTCGATTCACCTTCTCCCTCAGCAGCTTCTGCAACTCGTCGCGTAGGACTCCATACAGCAGCCTTCCATCTCCGATGCTTCCCCACAATACGACAGGACCCATCAGTGAACAGGGCATATTTCTTTTCATTCTCTGGCAACTGGTTGTACAGTGGGGCTTCTTCAGCACGACCCACCTCCTCCTCTGATGATATCCCAAAGTATTTGCCTTCTGGCCAGTCCATGATCACTTCCAATATTCCTGGGCGACTGGGGTTTCCTATTCGAGCCCGCTGAGTAATCAGTGCAACCCACTTGCTCCATGTAGCATCAGTTGCATGATGCGTAGAGGGGACCCTTCCCTTGGACATCCAGCCTAGTACCGGCAATCGGGGTGCTAGGAGGAGCTGCGCTTCAGTACCGACCACCTCCGAAGCAGATCGAACTCCTTCATATGCTGCCAATATCTCCTTTTCAGTTGGAGTATAGCGGGCCTCAGATCCTCTGTATCCCCGACTCCAAAACCCCAGGGGCCGACCTCGAGTTTCCCCAGGTTCTTTCTGCCAGAGGCTCCAGGTGGGGCCGTTCTCCCCGGCTGCAGTGTAGAGCACATTCTTTACATCTGGTCCTGTTCGAACTGGCCCAAGGGCTACTGCATGGACTATTTCCTGCTTGATTTGTTCAAAGGCTTGTCGTTGTTCAGGGCCCCATTCAAACTCATTCTTCTTACGGGTTACTTGGTAGAGTGGGTTTACAATCAGACTAATTTGGGATGTGCATTCTCCAAAACCCCACAACACCTAGGAAAGTCTGTGTTTCTTTTTTGTTAGTTGGTGGAGACATAGCTGTTATTTTGTTGATCACATCCATTGGGATTTGATGATGTCCATCTTGCCATTTTATTCCTAAAAACTGGATCTCTCGTGCAGGTCCTTTGACTTTATTTTGTTTTATGGCAAAACCGGCTTTCAGAAGGATTTGGACTATTTTCTTCCCTTTCTCGAAAACTTCCTCTGCTGTGTCACCCCACACAATAATGTCATCGATGTACTGCAGGTGTTCAGGAGCTTCCCCCTGCTCTAGCGCAGACTGGATCAGTCCATGGCAAATGGTAGGGCTGTGTTTCCACCCCTGGGGCAGCCTATTCCAAGTATATTGGACTCCCCTCCAAGTGAAGGCAAATTGTGGCCTGCACTCTGCTGCTAGAGGGATGGAGAAAAATGCATTAGCGATATCAATTGTGGCGTACCACTTGGCTGCCTTCGATTCAAGTTCATACTGAAGTTCCAGCATGTCCGGCACTGCAGCACTCAGTGGTGGCGTGACTTCGTTCAGGCCACGATAGTCCACTGTTAGTCTCCACTCGCCATTAGACTTTCTCACTGGCCATAGGGGACTATTGAAAGGTGAATGGGTCTTGCTGATCACTCCTTGGCTCTCCAATTGACGAATTAGCTTATGGATGGGGATCAGGGAGTCTCGGTTAGTGCGATATTGCCGCCGGTGCACAGTTGTGGTAGCGATTGGCACTTGCTGTTCTTCGACCCTCAGCAACCCCACAACAGAGGGGTCCTCTGAGAGACCAGGCAAGGTAGATAATTGTTTAATGTCCTCTGTCTCTAAGGCAGCTATACCAAAAGCCCACCGGAACCCTTTTGGGTCCTTGCAATATCCTCTTCTAAGATAGTCTATGCCAAGGATACATGGAGCATCCGGGCCAGTCACAATGAGGTGCTTTTCCCACTCATTCCCAGTCAGACTCACTTCAGCCTCCAATACAGTCAACTGCTGAGATCCTCCTGTCACTCCACAAATATAGATGGGCTCTGGTCCTTTATAGCTCGATGGCATTATAGTACATTGTACACCGGTGTCTACTAAAGCCTTATACTTCTGTGCACGTGATGTGCCAGGCCATCGAATCCACACAATCCAATAAACTCGATTATCCCTTTCCTCCCCCTGGCTGGAGGCAGGGCCCCCCTAATCCTGGTCAGAATCTTCTTCGTTTCTGTGTTTGAAGGACTGTCTGCTGGAAGTTGGAGCAGCAAACTTTTCGGAGAATTCCTTTTTCCTGATTGTTTTCTTTTGCAACTCACGTACCCGTGCCTCTAGGGTCGCGGTAGATTTTCCATCCCATTTTCTCGTGTCCTCTCCATGGTCTCGTAAGTAAAACCACAGGGTGGCACGGGGTGAGTATCCACCATATCGTCTTCCTTGTGTGGGTGAACGCCTACCCCTGACAGCTGAGACACTGCTTTGTACAGGTGCGGAGGAGAATAATCTCTCTTCAAGTTGGTGAACCTTTTCAGAAAGTTTCTCCCAGGTGTTCTCTTTTGGTCGGTGGACACTGTTTGGTTCAGGTGGGGAGGACAATAGATTCTCTTCAAGTTGGTGAACCTTTTCAGAAAGTTTCTCCACAGCTGAGACGCAGGCCTGTAAGGAAGAGGAGAGACTTTCTTCGTACTGCCGGAGTTGTTTAGCCGCTTCATCCACTGTGGGTTCCTCATCCTCTTTCCAGGCCATTATTGCCAATGAGCTGGCATATGATGATGGTGCACTCCGTACAAACTTCCGCCACATGGGTCGTGTACACTTGACTTCATCTGGATCTTTGGATGTTTGTCTGAGGTCTGGATCCTCATAAATCACTTCCCGTACGGCTAATTCCCTCAGGTACTGGATTCCCTTCTCCATAGTGGTCCACTTGCCTGGTAGACATAAAAGTTCTTCCTTGAAGGGATACCTTTCCCTCACAGTTGAGAGGAGATGCCTCCAGAGGCTGGTGGATTGTGCTCCATCTGCAATTGCTTTGTCAATGCCGGCGTCTCGAGCAAGGGATCCCAGCCGCTTGGCTTCCCTGCCGTCTAATTCCACACAATTGGCTCCAGAGTCCCAGCACCGGAGCAGCCAGGTGACAAGCTGCTCACCTATACAGCGACCAAAATCTTTTCGCACATCTCGTAGCTCGCGCTCGTTTAGGCTTCGGGTAGTTACTGTTGATTTTTTGACATCCTCATCTTCCTCCTCCTGAATCCTTGATGGCCCAGCGTCGTCGTCATCTTCGTCATCTCTATACCTAGTTTTGGCAGAAGCCTTACCTGGATTGGCAGAAGACTCTCTGCGTTCTAAACGACCTGAATCTCTATACCATTTTTTCACCTTCTCTACAGGGGCAGCTTGCACTGCTACTGCTCGTTTCTCTGACTTTGTTACAGGGTCTGCTACAGGGGTTGGAATACCCTCTGCAGGGGCAGCTTGCACTGCTACTGCTTGTTTCTCTAACTTTGTTACAGGGTCTGCCACAGAGGTTGGAATACCCTCTGCAGGGTCAACTTGCACTGCTACAGCTCGTTTCTCTGACACGGCCAAAGGAGCTGGAGCGGCTGCAGGAGCTGGAGCAGTTGCAGGAACTGGAGCTGTAGCGGCTACAGGAGCTGGAGCTGGAGCAGTTGCAGGAGCTGGGACTGGAGCAGCAGTAGGAGCTGGAGCTGGAGCGGCTGCAGGAGCTTGAGCGGCTGCAGGAGCTGGGACTGGAGCAGCTGCAGGAGCTGGGACTGGAGCGGCTGCAGGAGCTGGGACTGGAGCAGCTGCAGGAGCTGGAGCTGGAGCTGGAGCAGCTGCAGGAACCGGATCTGGAGTGGCTGCAGGAGCTGGGGCTGGAGCGGCTGCAGAATCCACCGTAGGGGTCACAGTGGCCGTTGGATCTGTCACAGGGCTTGGAGTGGCCGCAGGGTCTGTCACTAAGTTGATAGCAGTATCAATGGCAGCTCGATAGGCATGAGCCAGGCCCCAGCACGTTACAATGATTTGTGTTACTTTGGAACTGCCAGAATCATGACACCTTTTTTTCAAGCATTCTGCCAGTTTTTGAGGATTTTGCCATTGTTCAGGGGTGAATTTCCAACACACTGGGGGTGCCAACTGCTCTAGATGCCTGCCCATATCCGCCCATACTCCCTGCCACCCACAACTATCCTGCCTCCGGGCAGATCTCCAGATGAGCTCCCCAAGTAGTTGTTTAACTTTAAGCAGAATCTGAAGTGCATTCATGAGGCAGAACAACAAGACTATGGTATTCTGAGTATTCCAGAAATATTCAATATCTTGGAGAGCTATTTTGACAAGCTCAGGGGATAAGAGAGTGGTGAAGGAGGAAGGCAGAGTGATCCAGGAGGATACAGGGGGGGTGAAGGAGAAAGGGAGAGTAAGCAAGTAAGGAAAAATATCCTCCCCTTTCCCCTCCACAGATTGACTCCCTAATGAAAAAAAAACAATAGGTATAATTGCTAATAGTTTCCAAGATACAGTTTCCAAAGTACAGAGTCGACGATGTTACTGAATACAAATAACAAGTTAGAGTCATGACCACATATTTCATCGTCTCATAAGCCATTGCTACAACACACAGTACCATAATGATCTGAAACCAGGGCCCGGAGAGGATAAACAACACGACAGAGAGCAAATACGGAAAATAATGTACTATAATACTCAATTTGGAAAACAGGCGCAGCAGAGTTGAGATTAAAGCAATCAGCATTATGACAAGTGACTATTAAGCAGGTCTAATCCTTACACCAATTTTAGTTTAACACACTCTGGTCAGATCTGCCGTTATCTCAACCTTTCGGGCCCCACGTTGGGCGCCAAAAAGACTGTCGTGGTTTAACCCGGCCGGCAGCTAAACACCACGCAGCCGTTCGCTCACCCTCCCCCCTCCCTCTCTGGGACGGGGGAGAGAAATGGAAAGTGAAGCCCGTGAGTTGAGATAAAGACAGTTTAATAAGACAGGAAAATAATAATAACAAAATAATAATAACAATAATAACAATAATAATACAATGGTGATAATAGGGAAATATGTACAAACAAGTGATGCACAATGCAATTGCTCACCACTCGCTGACCGATGCCCAGCCTAACCCCGAGCAGTCCGGCCCCCTTCCCCCGGCTAACCACCCCTATATATTGTTTAGCATGACGTCAGATGGTATGGAATACCCCTTTGGCTAGTTTGGGTCACCTGTCCGGGGTCTGTCCCCTCCCAGCTCTTACTGCACCCCCAGCCTGCCCGTTGGCAGGACAGAGCAAAAGGCTGAGATGTCCTTGGCTTAGTATAAGCACTGCTCTGCAACAATTAAAGCATCGGGGTGTTATCAGCACTCTTCTCATCCTAAGCCAAAACACAGCATTCCACCAGCTACTAGGAAGAAAATTAATTCTGTGCTAACTGAAACCAGGACATCTATCCACCCCTTATTCCATACCATTTATGTCATGCTCAGGTTACACTCTTTTCCATACATTCTAATTAGTCACCTATAGTAATCATGGTAGTGATAACATACAGTGTGATATACTAATTAACATGGTACAATTCAGTTTATGGGCTATTCTCACCCAGTATTAAATCTCCTTGAGGTACACACCGCACCTCTCCGTTCTTTTGCATCACCCACCAAGTGTATCCAGGTCCCTGAGCGAAAACAATTCCACGAATAGGTTTGCCTTTTCCTGAGGCAGGAGTAGCCCAGACTGTTTTACCCAGCATATTTTTTACATGCACTACAGGAACTTTATCCCCATCTACAGTACGTAATAGGTTTGATTGGGCAGGTCCAGCTCAGTTGGTAGATCCCCTAGTATTGACTAACCAGGTGGCCTTTGCCAAATGCGTATCCCAGTTTTTGAACGTCCCAGCGCCCATTGCTTTCAAGGTAGTCTTTAACAGGCCATTGTATCGTTCAACTTTCCCGGAGGCTGGTGCATGATAGGGGATGTGATACACCCATTCAATACCATGTTCTTCGGCCCAAGTGTCTATAAGGTTGTTTCGGAAGTGAGTCCCATTGTCTGATTCTATTCTTTCTGGGGTGCCATGTCGCCATAGGACTTGCTTTTCAAGGCCCAGGATGGTGTTCCGGGCGGTGGCATGAGGCACAGGATATGTTTCCAGCCATCCGGTGGTTGCTTCCACCATTGTAAGTACGTGGCGCTTGCCATTGCGAGTTTGAGGGAGTGTGATGTAATCAATCTGCCAGGCCTCTCCATATTTATATTTCAGCCATCGTCCTCCATACCAAAGAGGCTTTGACCGTTTGGCTTGCTTGATTGCAGCACGTTTCACAGTCATGAATAACCTGTGCTATAGCGTCCATGGTCAAGTCCACCCCTCGATCACGAGCCCATCTGTATGTTGCGTCTCTACCTTGATGGCCTGAGGTGTCATGGGCCCATCGGGCTATAAATAATTCACCTTTATGCTGCCAATCCAGGTCCACCTGAGCTACTTCAATCTTAGCAGCCTGATCCACCTACTGGTTGTTTTGATGTTCTTCAGTAGCCTGATTCTTGGGCACATGAGCATCTACGTGGCGTACTTTCACAGCCAGGTTCTCTACCCGAGCAGCAATATCTTGCCACAATGCAGCAGCCCAGATGGGTTTGCCCCTACGCTGCCAGTTGTTTTGCTTCCATTGCTGTAACCATCCCCACAGGGCATTTGCTACCATCCATGAATCGGTGTAGAGATAGAGAACTGGCCATTTTTCTCGTTCAGCAATGTCTAAAG
Organism: Anas platyrhynchos; assembly: GCF_047663525.1. Taxonomy (NCBI): domain Eukaryota; kingdom Metazoa; phylum Chordata; class Aves; order Anseriformes; family Anatidae; genus Anas; species Anas platyrhynchos. Next base: position 12,292,431 of record NC_092596.1, read on the forward strand.
CCAGCTGAATGGCTTTCACTTCTGCAAACTGACTCGATTCACCTTCTCCCTCAGCAGCTTCTGCAACTCGTCGCGTAGGACTCCATACAGCAGCCTTCCATCTCCGATGCTTCCCCACAATACGACAGGACCCATCAGTGAACAGGGCATATTTCTTTTCATTCTCTGGCAACTGGTTGTACAGTGGGGCTTCTTCAGCACGACCCACCTCCTCCTCTGATGATATCCCAAAGTATTTGCCTTCTGGCCAGTCCATGATCACTTCCAATATTCCTGGGCGACTGGGGTTTCCTATTCGAGCCCGCTGAGTAATCAGTGCAACCCACTTGCTCCATGTAGCATCAGTTGCATGATGCGTAGAGGGGACCCTTCCCTTGAACATCCAGCCTAGTACCGGCAATCGGGGTGCTAGGAGGAGCTGCGCTTCAGTACCGACCACCTCCGAAGCAGATCGAACTCCTTCATATGCTGCCAATATCTCCTTTTCAGTTGGAGTATAGCGGGCCTCAGATCCTCTGTATCCCCGACTCCAAAACCCCAGGGGCCGACCTCGAGTTTCCCCAGGTTCTTTCTGCCAGAGGCTCCAGGTGGGGCCGTTCTCCCCGGCTGCAGTGTAGAGCACATTCTTTACATCTGGTCCTGTTCGAACTGGCCCAAGGGCTACTGCATGGACTATTTCCTGCTTGATTTGTTCAAAGGCTTGTCGTTGTTCAGGGCCCCATTCAAACTCATTCTTCTTACGGGTTACTTGGTAGAGTGGGTTTACAATCAGACTAATTTGGGATGTGCATTCTCCAAAACCCCACAACACCTAGGAAAGTCTGTGTTTCTTTTTTGTTAGTTGGTGGAGACATAGCTGTTATTTTGTTGATCACATCCATTGGGATTTGATGATGTCCATCTTGCCATTTTATTCCTAAAAACTGGATCTCTCGTGCAGGTCCTTTGACTTTATTTTGTTTTATGGCAAAACCGGCTTTCAGAAGGATTTGGACTATTTTCTTCCCTTTCTCGAAAACTTCCTCTGCTGTGTCACCCCACACAATAATGTCATCGATGTACTGCAGGTGTTCAGGAGCTTCCCCCTGCTCTAGCGCAGACTGGATCAGTCCATGGCAAATGGTAGGGCTGTGTTTCCACCCCTGGGGCAGCCTATTCCAAGTATATTGGACTCCCCTCCAAGTGAAGGCAAATTGTGGCCTGCACTCTGCTGCTAGAGGGATGGAGAAAAATGCATTAGCGATATCAATTGTGGCGTACCACTTGGCTGCCTTCGATTCAAGTTCATACTGAAGTTCCAGCATGTCCGGCACTGCAGCACTCAGTGGTGGCGTGACTTCGTTCAGGCCACGATAGTCCACTGTTAGTCTCCACTCGCCATTAGACTTTCTCACTGGCCATAGGGGACTATTGAAAGGTGAATGGGTCTTGCTGATCACTCCTTGGCTCTCCAATTGACGAATTAGCTTATGGATGGGGATCAGGGAGTCTCGGTTAGTGCGATATTGCCGCCGGTGCACAGTTGTGGTAGCGATTGGCACTTGCTGTTCTTCGACCCTCAGCAACCCCACAACAGAGGGGTCCTCTGAGAGACCAGGCAAGGTAGATAATTGTTTAATGTCCTCTGTCTCTAAGGCAGCTATACCAAAAGCCCACCGGAACCCTTTTGGGTCCTTGCAATATCCTCTTCTAAGATAGTCTATGCCAAGGATACATGGAGCATCCGGGCCAGTCACAATGAGGTGCTTTTCCCACTCATTCCCAGTCAGACTCACTTCAGCCTCCAATACAGTCAACTGCTGAGATCCTCCTGTCACTCCACAAATATAGATGGGCTCTGGTCCTTTATAGCTCGATGGCATTATAGTACATTGTACACCGGTGTCTACTAAAGCCTTATACTTCTGTGCACGTGATGTGCCAGGCCATCGAATCCACACAATCCAATAAACTCGATTATCCCTTTCCTCCCCCTGGCTGGAGGCAGGGCCCCCCTAATCCTGGTCAGAATCTTCTTCGTTTCTGTGTTTGAAGGACTGTCTGCTGGAAGTTGGAGCAGCAAACTTTTCGGAGAATTCCTTTTTCCTGATTGTTTTCTTTTGCAACTCACGTACCCGTGCCTCTAGGGTCGCGGTAGATTTTCCATCCCATTTTCTCGTGTCCTCTCCATGGTCTCGTAAGTAAAACCACAGGGTGGCACGGGGTGAGTATCCACCATATCGTCTTCCTTGTGTGGGTGAACGCCTACCCCTGACAGCTGAGACACTGCTTTGTACAGGTGCGGAGGAGAATAATCTCTCTTCAAGTTGGTGAACCTTTTCAGAAAGTTTCTCCCAGGTGTTCTCTTTTGGTCGGTGGACACTGTTTGGTTCAGGTGGGGAGGACAATAGATTCTCTTCAAGTTGGTGAACCTTTTCAGAAAGTTTCTCCACAGCTGAGACGCAGGCCTGTAAGGAAGAGGAGAGACTTTCTTCGTACTGCCGGAGTTGTTTAGCCGCTTCATCCACTGTGGGTTCCTCATCCTCTTTCCAGGCCATTATTGCCAATGAGCTGGCATATGATGATGGTGCACTCCGTACAAACTTCCGCCACATGGGTCGTGTACACTTGACTTCATCTGGATCTTTGGATGTTTGTCTGAGGTCTGGATCCTCATAAATCACTTCCCGTACGGCTAATTCCCTCAGGTACTGGATTCCCTTCTCCATAGTGGTCCACTTGCCTGGTAGACATAAAAGTTCTTCCTTGAAGGGATACCTTTCCCTCACAGTTGAGAGGAGATGCCTCCAGAGGCTGGTGGATTGTGCTCCATCTGCAATTGCTTTGTCAATGCCGGCGTCTCGAGCAAGGGATCCCAGCCGCTTGGCTTCCCTGCCGTCTAATTCCACACAATTGGCTCCAGAGTCCCAGCACCGGAGCAGCCAGGTGACAAGCTGCTCACCTATACAGCGACCAAAATCTTTTCGCACATCTCGTAGCTCGCGCTCGTTTAGGCTTCGGGTAGTTACTGTTGATTTTTTGACATCCTCATCTTCCTCCTCCTGAATCCTTGATGGCCCAGCGTCGTCGTCATCTTCGTCATCTCTATACCTAGTTTTGGCAGAAGCCTTACCTGGATTGGCAGAAGACTCTCTGCGTTCTAAACGACCTGAATCTCTATACCATTTTTTCACCTTCTCTACAGGGGCAGCTTGCACTGCTACTGCTCGTTTCTCTGACTTTGTTACAGGGTCTGCTACAGGGGTTGGAATACCCTCTGCAGGGGCAGCTTGCACTGCTACTGCTTGTTTCTCTAACTTTGTTACAGGGTCTGCCACAGAGGTTGGAATACCCTCTGCAGGGTCAACTTGCACTGCTACAGCTCGTTTCTCTGACACGGCCAAAGGAGCTGGAGCGGCTGCAGGAGCTGGAGCAGTTGCAGGAACTGGAGCTGTAGCGGCTACAGGAGCTGGAGCTGGAGCAGTTGCAGGAGCTGGGACTGGAGCAGCAGTAGGAGCTGGAGCTGGAGCGGCTGCAGGAGCTTGAGCGGCTGCAGGAGCTGGGACTGGAGCAGCTGCAGGAGCTGGGACTGGAGCGGCTGCAGGAGCTGGGACTGGAGCAGCTGCAGGAGCTGGAGCTGGAGCTGGAGCAGCTGCAGGAACCGGATCTGGAGTGGCTGCAGGAGCTGGGGCTGGAGCGGCTGCAGAATCCACCGTAGGGGTCACAGTGGCCGTTGGATCTGTCACAGGGCTTGGAGTGGCCGCAGGGTCTGTCACTAAGTTGATAGCAGTATCAATGGCAGCTCGATAGGCATGAGCCAGGCCCCAGCACGTTACAATGATTTGTGTTACTTTGGAACTGCCAGAATCATGACACCTTTTTTTCAAGCATTCTGCCAGTTTTTGAGGATTTTGCCATTGTTCAGGGGTGAATTTCCAACACACTGGGGGTGCCAACTGCTCTAGATGCCTGCCCATATCCGCCCATACTCCCTGCCACCCACAACTATCCTGCCTCCGGGCAGATCTCCAGATGAGCTCCCCAAGTAGTTGTTTAACTTTAAGCAGAATCTGAAGTGCATTCATGAGGCAGAACAACAAGACTATGGTATTCTGAGTATTCCAGAAATATTCAATATCTTGGAGAGCTATTTTGACAAGCTCAGGGGATAAGAGAGTGGTGAAGGAGGAAGGCAGAGTGATCCAGGAGGATACAGGGGGGGTGAAGGAGAAAGGGAGAGTAAGCAAGTAAGGAAAAATATCCTCCCCTTTCCCCTCCACAGATTGACTCCCTAATGAAAAAAAAACAATAGGTATAATTGCTAATAGTTTCCAAGATACAGTTTCCAAAGTACAGAGTCGACGATGTTACTGAATACAAATAACAAGTTAGAGTCATGACCACATATTTCATCGTCTCATAAGCCATTGCTACAACACACAGTACCATAATGATCTGAAACCAGGGCCCGGAGAGGATAAACAACACGACAGAGAGCAAATACGGAAAATAATGTACTATAATACTCAATTTGGAAAACAGGCGCAGCAGAGTTGAGATTAAAGCAATCAGCATTATGACAAGTGACTATTAAGCAGGTCTAATCCTTACACCAATTTTAGTTTAACACACTCTGGTCAGATCTGCCGTTATCTCAACCTTTCGGGCCCCATGTTGGGCGCCAAAAAGACTGTCGTGGTTTAACCCGGCCGGCAGCTAAACACCACGCAGCCGTTCGCTCACCCTCCCCCCTCCCTCTCTGGGACGGGGGAGAGAAATGGAAAGTGAAGCCCGTGAGTTGAGATAAAGACAGTTTAATAAGACAGGAAAATAATAATAACAAAATAATAATAACAATAATAACAATAATAATACAATGGTGATAATAGGGAAATATGTACAAACAAGTGATGCACAATGCAATTGCTCACCACTCGCTGACCGATGCCCAGCCTAACCCCGAGCAGTCCGGCCCCCTTCCCCCGGCTAACCACCCCTATATATTGTTTAGCATGACGTCAGATGGTATGGAATACCCCTTTGGCTAGTTTGGGTCACCTGTCCGGGGTCTGTCCCCTCCCAGCTCTTACTGCACCCCCAGCCTGCCCGTTGGCAGGACAGAGCAAAAGGCTGAGATGTCCTTGGCTTAGTATAAGCACTGCTCTGCAACAATTAAAGCATCGGGGTGTTATCAGCACTCTTCTCATCCTAAGCCAAAACACAGCATTCCACCAGCTACTAGGAAGAAAATTAATTCTGTGCTAACTGAAACCAGGACAACCCTAACCCTCTAACCCTAACCCCCTAACCCTCTAACCCCCCAACTCTAACCCCCGACCCCCCAACCCTAAGCCCCTAACCCTAACGGATCTAACCCTAACCCCCCAACCCTAATAGATCTAACCCTAACCCTAATCCTCTAACCCTAACCCCCCAACCCCTAACCCCCCAAGTACCCAACCCCAACCCCCAAACCCCCTAACCCTAACCCCCCAACCCGCTAACCCCCAACCCTAAACCCCCAACCCTAACCCCCAACCCCCCAACCCTAACAGATCTAACCCTAACACTCTAACCTTAACCCCCCAACCCCTAACCCCCCAAGTACCCAGCCCCAACCCCCAAACCCCCTAACCCCCCAACCCCCTAACCCCCAACCCTAAACCCCCAACCCTAACCCCCGAACCCCAACCCTAACCCCCTAACCCTAACGGATCTAACCCTAACCCTAACCCTAACCCTATGGCCCCCCCCCGGTGCGCCCCGCAAATGCGTCCCCCCGGCAACCGCACCCCACAAACTTGGTTCCCCCCTCATTTTGGTTCCCCCGGTGCGCCCCAAAAATGTGTCCCCCCGGAAACAAAACCCCGCACACTTGGTTCCCCCCTCATTTTGGTTCCCCCCCCGGTGCGCCCCACAAATGTGTCCCCCCGGAAACAAAACCCCGCACACTTGGTTCCCCCCTCATTTTGGTTCCCCCCCCGGTGCGCCCCACAAATGTGTCCCCCCGGAAACAAAACCCCGCACACTTGGTTCCCCCCTCATTTTGGTTCCCCCCCCCTGTGCGCGCCACAAATGTGTCCCCCCGGAAACAAAACCCTGCACACTTGGTTCCCCCCTCATTTTGGTTCCCCCGGTGCGCCCCAAAAATGTGTCCCCCCGGAAACAAAACCCCGCACACTTGGTTCCCCCCTCATTTTGGTTCCCCCCCCCTGTGCGCGCCACAAATGTGTCCCCCCGGAAACAAAACCCTGCACACTTGGTTCCCCCCTCATTTTGGTTCCCCCCGGTGCGCCCCAAAAATGTGTCCCCCCGGAAACAAAACCCCGCACACTTGGTTCCCCCATCATTTTGGTTCCCCCCCCCGGTGCGCCCCACAAATGTGTCCCCCCGGAAACAAAACCCCGCACACTTGGTTCCTCCCTCATTTTGGTTCCCACCCCGGTGCGCCCCACAAATGTGTCCCCCCGGAAACAAAACCCCGCACACTTGGTTCCCCCCTCATTTTGGTTCCCCCCCCCGGTGCGCCCCACAAATGTGTCCCCCCGGAAACAAAACCCCGCACACTTGGTTCCCCCCTCATTTTGGTTCCCACCCCGGTGCGCCCCACAAATGTGTCCCCCCGGAAACAAAACCCCGCACACTTGGTTCCCCCCTCATTTTGGTTCCCCCCCCCCCGGTGCGCCCCCCAAATGTGTCCCCCCGGAAACAAAACCCCGCACACTTGGTTCCCCCCTCATTTTGGTTCCCCCCCCTTCCGCCCCCCCGTTGGGGTCCCGCCTAGCCCCATGGACCGCCCCCCCGGTGCGCCCCGCAAATGCGTCCCCCCGGCAACCGCACCCCGCAAACTTGGTTCCCCCCTCATTTTGGTTCCCCCCCACCCTTGGGGTCCCCCCAAGCCCCATGGACCCCCCCCCCTGGTGCCCCCCCCCCAATTTGTCTCTCCCCCCGTCCTACCCGTGCCCGCAGCAGCCGCTCGCACTCTGCCAGCGCCTTCCGCACCGGATGCTGCATCTCGGCCAGGTGGAGGCAAGCGCTGGAGGGGGGGGAATAAATTGGGGGGTTCAATTTGGGGGGGGTCTGGGGGCATTTTGGGGGCTGGGGGCGCATTTAGGGGGCGCAGGGGACTGGTTCTCACCTGTAGGACTCGGCGTCGAGCCTCCCCGGGGGCAGCTGCAGGGCCAGGATGCCTGGGGGGGTGCGGGGGGGGGCATGTCAGCACCCTCCAGACCAAAACCCCAAAACCGCTGCCGTTGACCCCAAAACCGCCGCCGTTGACCCCAAGGTGGCCGCTGGTGACGCCGGTAGGGCCACCGGGCGCCCCGCGGGCCACAAGTACCCAACCCCAACCCCCAAACCCCCTAACCCTAACCCCCCAACCCCCTAACCCCCGACCCCCCAACCGATCTAACCCTAACCCTCTAACACTAACCCCCAACCCTAACCCCCGACCCCCCAACCCTAACCCCCTAACCCTAACGGATCTAACCCTAACCCCCCAACCCTTACAGATCTAACCCTAACCCTAATCCTCTAACCCTAACCCCCCATCCTAACCCCCCAAGTACCCAACCCCAACCCCCAAGCCCCCTAACCCTAACCCCCCAACCCCCTAACCCCCAACCCTAAACCCCCAACCCTAACCCCCTAACCCTAACGGATCTAACCCTAATCCTCTAACCCTAACGCCCAAACCCCCTAACCCCCTAACCCTAACGGATCTAAGCCTAACCCTAACCCTCTAACCCTAACCCCCCCAACCCCCTAACCCCCTAACCCTAACGGAACTAACCCTAACCCTCTAACCCTAACGCCCAAACCCCCTAACCCCCTAACCCTAACGGATCTAAGCCTAACCCTAACCCCCCAACCCCCTAACCCCCTAACCCTAACCCCCTAACCCTAACGGATCTAACCCTAACCCTCTAACCCTAACCCCCCAACCCCCTAACCCCCCAACCCTAACCCCCTAACCCTAACGGATCTAACCCTAACCCCCCAACCCTAATAGATCTAACCCTAACCCTAATCCTCTAACCCTAACCCCCCAACCCCTAACCCCCCAAGTACCTAACCCCAACCCCCAAACCCCCTAACCCTAACCCCCCAACGCCCTAACCCCCAACCCTAAACCCCCAACCCTAAACCCCGACCCCCCAACCATAACCCCCTAACCGTAACAGATCTAACCCTAACCCTGTCGTGGTTTAACCCGGCCGGCAGCTAAACACCACGCAGCCGTTCGCTCACCCTCCCCCCTCCCTCTCTGGGACGGGGGAGAGAAATGGAAAGTGAAGCCCGTGAGTTGAGATAAAGACAGTTTAATAAGACAGGAAAATAATAATAACAAAATAATAATAACAATAATAACAATAATAATACAATGGTGATAATAGGGAAATATGTACAAACAAGTGATGCACAATGCAATTGCTCACCACTCGCTGACCGATGCCCAGCCTAACCCCGAGCAGTCCGGCCCCCTTCCCCCGGCTAACCACCCCTATATATTGTTTAGCATGACGTCAGATGGTATGGAATACCCCTTTGGCTAGTTTGGGTCACCTGTCCGGGGTCTGTCCCCTCCCAGCTCTTACTGCACCCCCAGCCTGCCCGTTGGCAGGACAGAGCAAAAGGCTGAGATGTCCTTGGCTTAGTATAAGCACTGCTCTGCAACAATTAAAGCATCGGGGTGTTATCAGCACTCTTCTCATCCTAAGCCAAAACACAGCATTCCACCAGCTACTAGGAAGAAAATTAATTCTGTGCTAACTGAAACCAGGACATCTATCCACCCCTTATTCCATACCATTTATGTCATGCTCAGGTTACACTCTTTTCCATACATTCTAATTAGTCACCTATAGTAATCATGGTAGTGATAACATACAGTGTGATATACTAATTAACATGGTACAATTCAGTTTATGGGCTATTCTCACCCAGTATTAAATCTCCTTGAGGTACACACCGCACCTCTCCGTTCTTTTGCATCACCCACCAAGTGTATCCAGGTCCCTGAGCGAAAACAATTCCACGAATAGGTTTGCCTTTTCCTGAGGCAGGAGTAGCCCAGACTGTTTTACCCAGCATATTTTTTACATGCACTACAGGAACTTTATCCCCATCTACAGTACGTAATAGGTTTGATTGGGCAGGTCCAGCTCAGTTGGTAGATCCCCTAGTATTGACTAACCAGGTGGCCTTTGCCAAATGCGTATCCCAGTTTTTGAACGTCCCAGCGCCCATTGCTTTCAAGGTAGTCTTTAACAGGCCATTGTATCGTTCAACTTTCCCGGAGGCTGGTGCATGATAGGGGATGTGATACACCCATTCAATACCATGTTCTTCGGCCCAAGTGTCTATAAGGTTGTTTCGGAAGTGAGTCCCATTGTCTGATTCTATTCTTTCTGGGGTGCCATGTCGCCATAGGACTTGCTTTTCAAGGCCCAGGATGGTGTTCCGGGCGGTGGCATGAGGCACAGGATATGTTTCCAGCCATCCGGTGGTTGCTTCCACCATTGTAAGTACGTGGCGCTTGCCATTGCGAGTTTGAGGGAGTGTGATGTAATCAATCTGCCAGGCCTCTCCATATTTATATTTCAGCCATCGTCCTCCATACCAAAGAGGCTTTGACCGTTTGGCTTGCTTGATTGCAGCACGTTTCACAGTCATGAATAACCTGTGCTATAGCGTCCATGGTCAAGTCCACCCCTCGATCACGAGCCCATCTGTATGTTGCGTCTCTACCTTGATGGCCTGAGGTGTCATGGGCCCATCGGGCTATAAATAATTCACCTTTATGCTGCCAATCCAGGTCCACCTGAGCTACTTCAATCTTAGCAGCCTGATCCACCTACTGGTTGTTTTGATGTTCTTCAGTAGCCTGATTCTTGGGCACATGAGCATCTACGTGGCGTACTTTCACAGCCAGGTTCTCTACCCGAGCAGCAATATCTTGCCACAATGCAGCAGCCCAGATGGGTTTGCCCCTACGCTGCCAGTTGTTTTGCTTCCATTGCTGTAACCATCCCCACAGGGCATTTGCTACCATCCATGAATCGGTGTAGAGATAGAGAACTGGCCATTTTTCTCGTTCAGCAATGTCTAAAGCCAGCTGAATGGCTTTCACTTCTGCAAACTGACTCGATTCACCTTCTCCCTCAGCAGCTTCTGCAACTCGTCGCGTAGGACTCCATACAGCAGCCTTCCATCTCCGATGCTTCCCCACAATACGACAGGACCCATCAGTGAACAGGGCATATTTCTTTTCATTCTCTGGCAACTGGTTGTACAGTGGGGCTTCTTCAGCACGACCCACCTCCTCCTCTGATGATATCCCAAAGTATTTGCCTTCTGGCCAGTCCATGATCACTTCCAATATTCCTGGGCGACTGGGGTTTCCTATTCGAGCCCGCTGAGTAATCAGTGCAACCCACTTGCTCCATGTAGCATCAGTTGCATGATGCGTAGAGGGGACCCTTCCCTTGAACATCCAGCCTAGTACCGGCAATCGGGGTGCTAGGAGGAGCTGCGCTTCAGTACCGACCACCTCCGAAGCAGATCGAACTCCTTCATATGCTGCCAATATCTCCTTTTCAGTTGGAGTATAGCGGGCCTCAGATCCTCTGTATCCCCGACTCCAAAACCCCAGGGGCCGACCTCGAGTTTCCCCAGGTTCTTTCTGCCAGAGGCTCCAGGTGGGGCCGTTCTCCCCGGCTGCAGTGTAGAGCACATTCTTTACATCTGGTCCTGTTCGAACTGGCCCAAGGGCTACTGCATGGACTATTTCCTGCTTGATTTGTTCAAAGGCTTGTCGTTGTTCAGGGCCCCATTCAAACTCATTCTTCTTACGGGTTACTTGGTAGAGTGGGTTTACAATCAGACTAATTTGGGATGTGCATTCTCCAAAACCCCACAACACCTAGGAAAGTCTGTGTTTCTTTTTTGTTAGTTGGTGGAGACATAGCTGTTATTTTGTTGATCACATCCATTGGGATTTGATGATGTCCATCTTGCCATTTTATTCCTAAAAACTGGATCTCTCGTGCAGGTCCTTTGACTTTATTTTGTTTTATGGCAAAACCGGCTTTCAGAAGGATTTGGACTATTTTCTTCCCTTTCTCGAAAACTTCCTCTGCTGTGTCACCCCACACAATAATGTCATCGATGTACTGCAGGTGTTCAGGAGCTTCCCCCTGCTCTAGCGCAGACTGGATCAGTCCATGGCAAATGGTAGGGCTGTGTTTCCACCCCTGGGGCAGCCTATTCCAAGTATATTGGACTCCCCTCCAAGTGAAGGCAAATTGTGGCCTGCACTCTGCTGCTAGAGGGATGGAGAAAAATGCATTAGCGATATCAATTGTGGCGTACCACTTGGCTGCCTTCAATTCAAGTTCATACTGAAGTTCCAGCATGTCCGGCACTGCAGCACTCAGTGGTGGCGTGACTTCGTTCAGGCCACGATAGTCCACTGTTAGTCTCCACTCGCCATTAGACTTTCTCACTGGCCATAGGGGACTATTGAAAGGTGAATGGGTCTTGCTGATCACTCCTTGGCTCTCCAATTGACGAATTAGCTTATGGATGGGGATCAGGGAGTCTCGGTTAGTGCGATATTGCCGCCGGTGCACAGTTGTGGTAGCGATTGGCACTTGCTGTTCTTCGACCCTCAGCAACCCCACAACAGAGGGGTCCTCTGAGAGACCAGGCAAGGTAGATAATTGTTTAATGTCCTCTGTCTCTAAGGCAGCTATACCAAAAGCCCACCGGAACCCTTTTGGGTCCTTGCAATATCCTCTTCTAAGATAGTCTATGCCAAGGATACATGGAGCATCCGGGCCAGTCACAATGAGGTGCTTTTCCCACTCATTCCCAGTCAGACTCACTTCAGCCTCCAATACAGTCAACTGCTGAGATCCTCCTGTCACTCCACAAATATAGATGGGCTCTGGTCCTTTATAGCTCGATGGCATTATAGTACATTGTACACCGGTGTCTACTAAAGCCTTATACTTCTGTGCACGTGATGTGCCAGGCCATCGAATCCACACAATCCAATAAACTCGATTATCCCTTTCCTCCCCCTGGCTGGAGGCAGGGCCCCCCTAATCCTGGTCAGAATCTTCTTCGTTTCTGTGTTTGAAGGACTGTCTGCTGGAAGTTGGAGCAGCAAACTTTTCGGAGAATTCCTTTTTCCTGATTGTTTTCTTTTGCAACTCACGTACCCGTGCCTCTAGGGTCGCGGTAGATTTTCCATCCCATTTTCTCGTGTCCTCTCCATGGTCTCGTAAGTAAAACCACAGGGTGGCACGGGGTGAGTATCCACCATATCGTCTTCCTTGTGTGGGTGAACGCCTACCCCTGACAGCTGAGACACTGCTTTGTACAGGTGCGGAGGAGAATAATCTCTCTTCAAGTTGGTGAACCTTTTCAGAAAGTTTCTCCCAGGTGTTCTCTTTTGGTCGGTGGACACTGTTTGGTTCAGGTGGGGAGGACAATAGATTCTCTTCAAGTTGGTGAACCTTTTCAGAAAGTTTCTCCACAGCTGAGACGCAGGCCTGTAAGGAAGAGGAGAGACTTTCTTCGTACTGCCGGAGTTGTTTAGCCGCTTCATCCACTGTGGGTTCCTCATCCTCTTTCCAGGCCATTATTGCCAATGAGCTGGCATATGATGATGGTGCACTCCGTACAAACTTCCGCCACATGGGTCGTGTACACTTGACTTCATCTGGATCTTTGGATGTTTGTCTGAGGTCTGGATCCTCATAAATCACTTCCCGTACGGCTAATTCCCTCAGGTACTGGATTCCCTTCTCCATAGTGGTCCACTTGCCTGGTAGACATAAAAGTTCTTCCTTGAAGGGATACCTTTCCCTCACAGTTGAGAGGAGATGCCTCCAGAGGCTGGTGGATTGTGCTCCATCTGCAATTGCTTTGTCAATGCCGGCGTCTCGAGCAAGGGATCCCAGCCGCTTGGCTTCCCTGCCGTCTAATTCCACACAATTGGCTCCAGAGTCCCAGCACCGGAGCAGCCAGGTGACAAGCTGCTCACCTATACAGCGACCAAAATCTTTTCGCACATCTCGTAGCTCGCGCTCGTTTAGGCTTCGGGTAGTTACTGTTGATTTTTTGACATCCTCATCTTCCTCCTCCTGAATCCTTGATGGCCCAGCGTCGTCGTCATCTTCGTCATCTCTATACCTAGTTTTGGCAGAAGCCTTACCTGGATTGGCAGAAGACTCTCTGCGTTCTAAACGACCTGAATCTCTATACCATTTTTTCACCTTCTCTACAGGGGCAGCTTGCACTGCTACTGCTCGTTTCTCTGACTTTGTTACAGGGTCTGCTACAGGGGTTGGAATACCCTCTGCAGGGGCAGCTTGCACTGCTACTGCTTGTTTCTCTAACTTTGTTACAGGGTCTGCCACAGAGGTTGGAATACCCTCTGCAGGGTCAACTTGCACTGCTACAGCTCGTTTCTCTGACACGGCCAAAGGAGCTGGAGCGGCTGCAGGAGCTGGAGCAGTTGCAGGAACTGGAGCTGTAGCGGCTACAGGAGCTGGAGCTGGAGCAGTTGCAGGAGCTGGGACTGGAGCAGCAGTAGGAGCTGGAGCTGGAGCGGCTGCAGGAGCTTGAGCGGCTGCAGGAGCTGGGACTGGAGCAGCTGCAGGAGCTGGGACTGGAGCGGCTGCAGGAGCTGGGACTGGAGCAGCTGCAGGAGCTGGAGCTGGAGCTGGAGCAGCTGCAGGAACCGGATCTGGAGTGGCTGCAGGAGCTGGGGCTGGAGCGGCTGCAGAATCCACCGTAGGGGTCACAGTGGCCGTTGGATCTGTCACAGGGCTTGGAGTGGCCGCAGGGTCTGTCACTAAGTTGATAGCAGTATCAATGGCAGCTCGATAGGCATGAGCCAGGCCCCAGCACGTTACAATGATTTGTGTTACTTTGGAACTGCCAGAATCATGACACCTTTTTTTCAAGCATTCTGCCAGTTTTTGAGGATTTTGCCATTGTTCAGGGGTGAATTTCCAACACACTGGGGGTGCCAACTGCTCTAGATGCCTGCCCATATCCGCCCATACTCCCTGCCACCCACAACTATCCTGCCTCCGGGCAGATCTCCAGATGAGCTCCCCAAGTAGTTGTTTAACTTTAAGCAGAATCTGAAGTGCATTCATGAGGCAGAACAACAAGACTATGGTATTCTGAGTATTCCAGAAATATTCAATATCTTGGAGAGCTATTTTGACAAGCTCAGGGGATAAGAGAGTGGTGAAGGAGGAAGGCAGAGTGATCCAGGAGGATACAGGGGGGGTGAAGGAGAAAGGGAGAGTAAGCAAGTAAGGAAAAATATCCTCCCCTTTCCCCTCCACAGATTGACTCCCTAATGAAAAAAAAACAATAGGTATAATTGCTAATAGTTTCCAAGATACAGTTTCCAAAGTACAGAGTCGACGATGTTACTGAATACAAATAACAAGTTAGAGTCATGACCACATATTTCATCGTCTCATAAGCCATTGCTACAACACACAGTACCATAATGATCTGAAACCAGGGCCCGGAGAGGATAAACAACACGACAGAGAGCAAATACGGAAAATAATGTACTATAATACTCAATTTGGAAAACAGGCGCAGCAGAGTTGAGATTAAAGCAATCAGCATTATGACAAGTGACTATTAAGCAGGTCTAATCCTTACACCAATTTTAGTTTAACACACTCTGGTCAGATCTGCCGTTATCTCAACCTTTCGGGCCCCACGTTGGGCGCCAAAAAGACTGTCGTGGTTTAACCCGGCCGGCAGCTAAACACCACGCAGCCGTTCGCTCACCCTCCCCCCTCCCTCTCTGGGACGGGGGAGAGAAATGGAAAGTGAAGCCCGTGAGTTGAGATAAAGACAGTTTAATAAGACAGGAAAATAATAATAACAAAATAATAATAACAATAATAACAATAATAATACAATGGTGATAATAGGGAAATATGTACAAACAAGTGATGCACAATGCAATTGCTCACCACTCGCTGACCGATGCCCAGCCTAACCCCGAGCAGTCCGGCCCCCTTCCCCCGGCTAACCACCCCTATATATTGTTTAGCATGACGTCAGATGGTATGGAATACCCCTTTGGCTAGTTTGGGTCACCTGTCCGGGGTCTGTCCCCTCCCAGCTCTTACTGCACCCCCAGCCTGCCCGTTGGCAGGACAGAGCAAAAGGCTGAGATGTCCTTGGCTTAGTATAAGCACTGCTCTGCAACAATTAAAGCATCGGGGTGTTATCAGCACTCTTCTCATCCTAAGCCAAAACACAGCATTCCACCAGCTACTAGGAAGAAAATTAATTCTGTGCTAACTGAAACCAGGACATCTATCCACCCCTTATTCCATACCATTTATGTCATGCTCAGGTTACACTCTTTTCCATACATTCTAATTAGTCACCTATAGTAATCATGGTAGTGATAACATACAGTGTGATATACTAATTAACATGGTACAATTCAGTTTATGGGCTATTCTCACCCAGTATTAAATCTCCTTGAGGTACACACCGCACCTCTCCGTTCTTTTGCATCACCCACCAAGTGTATCCAGGTCCCTGAGCGAAAACAATTCCACGAATAGGTTTGCCTTTTCCTGAGGCAGGAGTAGCCCAGACTGTTTTACCCAGCATATTTTTTACATGCACTACAGGAACTTTATCCCCATCTACAGTACGTAATAGGTTTGATTGGGCAGGTCCAGCTCAGTTGGTAGATCCCCTAGTATTGACTAACCAGGTGGCCTTTGCCAAATGCGTATCCCAGTTTTTGAACGTCCCAGCGCCCATTGCTTTCAAGGTAGTCTTTAACAGGCCATTGTATCGTTCAACTTTCCCGGAGGCTGGTGCATGATAGGGGATGTGATACACCCATTCAATACCATGTTCTTCGGCCCAAGTGTCTATAAGGTTGTTTCGGAAGTGAGTCCCATTGTCTGATTCTATTCTTTCTGGGGTGCCATGTCGCCATAGGACTTGCTTTTCAAGGCCCAGGATGGTGTTCCGGGCGGTGGCATGAGGCACAGGATATGTTTCCAGCCATCCGGTGGTTGCTTCCACCATTGTAAGTACGTGGCGCTTGCCATTGCGAGTTTGAGGGAGTGTGATGTAATCAATCTGCCAGGCCTCTCCATATTTATATTTCAGCCATCGTCCTCCATACCAAAGAGGCTTTGACCGTTTGGCTTGCTTGATTGCAGCACGTTTCACAGTCATGAATAACCTGTGCTATAGCGTCCATGGTCAAGTCCACCCCTCGATCACGAGCCCATCTGTATGTTGCGTCTCTACCTTGATGGCCTGAGGTGTCATGGGCCCATCGGGCTATAAATAATTCACCTTTATGCTGCCAATCCAGGTCCACCTGAGCTACTTCAATCTTAGCAGCCTGATCCACCTACTGGTTGTTTTGATGTTCTTCAGTAGCCTGATTCTTGGGCACATGAGCATCTACGTGGCGTACTTTCACAGCCAGGTTCTCTACCCGAGCAGCAATATCTTGCCACAATGCAGCAGCCCAGATGGGTTTGCCCCTACGCTGCCAGTTGTTTTGCTTCCATTGCTGTAACCATCCCCACAGGGCATTTGCTACCATCCATGAATCGGTGTAGAGATAGAGAACTGGCCATTTTTCTCGTTCAGCAATGTCTAAAGCCAGCTGAATGGCTTTCACTTCTGCAAACTGACTCGATTCACCTTCTCCCTCAGCAGCTTCTGCAACTCGTCGCGTAGGACTCCATACAGCAGCCTTCCATCTCCGATGCTTCCCCACAATACGACAGGACCCATCAGTGAACAGGGCATATTTCTTTTCATTCTCTGGCAACTGGTTGTACAGTGGGGCTTCTTCAGCACGACCCACCTCCTCCTCTGATGATATCCCAAAGTATTTGCCTTCTGGCCAGTCCATGATCACTTCCAATATTCCTGGGCGACTGGGGTTTCCTATTCGAGCCCGCTGAGTAATCAGTGCAACCCACTTGCTCCATGTAGCATCAGTTGCATGATGCGTAGAGGGGACCCTTCCCTTGAACATCCAGCCTAGTACCGGCAATCGGGGTGCTAGGAGGAGCTGCGCTTCAGTACCGACCACCTCCGAAGCAGATCGAACTCCTTCATATGCTGCCAATATCTCCTTTTCAGTTGGAGTATAGCGGGCCTCAGATCCTCTGTATCCCCGACTCCAAAACCCCAGGGGCCGACCTCGAGTTTCCCCAGGTTCTTTCTGCCAGAGGCTCCAGGTGGGGCCGTTCTCCCCGGCTGCAGTGTAGAGCACATTCTTTACATCTGGTCCTGTTCGAACTGGCCCAAGGGCTACTGCATGGACTATTTCCTGCTTGATTTGTTCAAAGGCTTGTCGTTGTTCAGGGCCCCATTCAAACTCATTCTTCTTACGGGTTACTTGGTAGAGTGGGTTTACAATCAGACTAATTTGGGATGTGCATTCTCCAAAACCCCACAACACCTAGGAAAGTCTGTGTTTCTTTTTTGTTAGTTGGTGGAGACATAGCTGTTATTTTGTTGATCACATCCATTGGGATTTGATGATGTCCATCTTGCCATTTTATTCCTAAAAACTGGATCTCTCGTGCAGGTCCTTTGACTTTATTTTGTTTTATGGCAAAACCGGCTTTCAGAAGGATTTGGACTATTTTCTTCCCTTTCTCGAAAACTTCCTCTGCTGTGTCACCCCACACAATAATGTCATCGATGTACTGCAGGTGTTCAGGAGCTTCCCCCTGCTCTAGCGCAGACTGGATCAGTCCATGGCAAATGGTAGGGCTGTGTTTCCACCCCTGGGGCAGCCTATTCCAAGTATATTGGACTCCCCTCCAAGTGAAGGCAAATTGTGGCCTGCACTCTGCTGCTAGAGGGATGGAGAAAAATGCATTAGCGATATCAATTGTGGCGTACCACTTGGCTGCCTTCAATTCAAGTTCATACTGAAGTTCCAGCATGTCCGGCACTGCAGCACTCAGTGGTGGCGTGACTTCGTTCAGGCCACGATAGTCCACTGTTAGTCTCCACTCGCCATTAGACTTTCTCACTGGCCATAGGGGACTATTGAAAGGTGAATGGGTCTTGCTGATCACTCCTTGGCTCTCCAATTGACGAATTAGCTTATGGATGGGGATCAGGGAGTCTCGGTTAGTGCGATATTGCCGCCGGTGCACAGTTGTGGTAGCGATTGGCACTTGCTGTTCTTCGACCCTCAGCAACCCCACAACAGAGGGGTCCTCTGAGAGACCAGGCAAGGTAGATAATTGTTTAATGTCCTCTGTCTCTAAGGCAGCTATACCAAAAGCCCACCGGAACCCTTTTGGGTCCTTGCAATATCCTCTTCTAAGATAGTCTATGCCAAGGATACATGGAGCATCCGGGCCAGTCACAATGAGGTGCTTTTCCCACTCATTCCCAGTCAGACTCACTTCAGCCTCCAATACAGTCAACTGCTGAGATCCTCCTGTCACTCCACAAATATAGATGGGCTCTGGTCCTTTATAGCTCGATGGCATTATAGTACATTGTACACCGGTGTCTACTAAAGCCTTATACTTCTGTGCACGTGATGTGCCAGGCCATCGAATCCACACAATCCAATAAACTCGATTATCCCTTTCCTCCCCCTGGCTGGAGGCAGGGCCCCCCTAATCCTGGTCAGAATCTTCTTCGTTTCTGTGTTTGAAGGACTGTCTGCTGGAAGTTGGAGCAGCAAACTTTTCGGAGAATTCCTTTTTCCTGATTGTTTTCTTTTGCAACTCACGTACCCGTGCCTCTAGGGTCGCGGTAGATTTTCCATCCCATTTTCTCGTGTCCTCTCCATGGTCTCGTAAGTAAAACCACAGGGTGGCACGGGGTGAGTATCCACCATATCGTCTTCCTTGTGTGGGTGAACGCCTACCCCTGACAGCTGAGACACTGCTTTGTACAGGTGCGGAGGAGAATAATCTCTCTTCAAGTTGGTGAACCTTTTCAGAAAGTTTCTCCCAGGTGTTCTCTTTTGGTCGGTGGACACTGTTTGGTTCAGGTGGGGAGGACAATAGATTCTCTTCAAGTTGGTGAACCTTTTCAGAAAGTTTCTCCACAGCTGAGACGCAGGCCTGTAAGGAAGAGGAGAGACTTTCTTCGTACTGCCGGAGTTGTTTAGCCGCTTCATCCACTGTGGGTTCCTCATCCTCTTTCCAGGCCATTATTGCCAATGAGCTGGCATATGATGATGGTGCACTCCGTACAAACTTCCGCCACATGGGTCGTGTACACTTGACTTCATCTGGATCTTTGGATGTTTGTCTGAGGTCTGGATCCTCATAAATCACTTCCCGTACGGCTAATTCCCTCAGGTACTGGATTCCCTTCTCCATAGTGGTCCACTTGCCTGGTAGACATAAAAGTTCTTCCTTGAAGGGATACCTTTCCCTCACAGTTGAGAGGAGATGCCTCCAGAGGCTGGTGGATTGTGCTCCATCTGCAATTGCTTTGTCAATGCCGGCGTCTCGAGCAAGGGATCCCAGCCGCTTGGCTTCCCTGCCGTCTAATTCCACACAATTGGCTCCAGAGTCCCAGCACCGGAGCAGCCAGGTGACAAGCTGCTCACCTATACAGCGACCAAAATCTTTTCGCACATCTCGTAGCTCGCGCTCGTTTAGGCTTCGGGTAGTTACTGTTGATTTTTTGACATCCTCATCTTCCTCCTCCTGAATCCTTGATGGCCCAGCGTCGTCGTCATCTTCGTCATCTCTATACCTAGTTTTGGCAGAAGCCTTACCTGGATTGGCAGAAGACTCTCTGCGTTCTAAACGACCTGAATCTCTATACCATTTTTTCACCTTCTCTACAGGGGCAGCTTGCACTGCTACTGCTCGTTTCTCTGACTTTGTTACAGGGTCTGCTACAGGGGTTGGAATACCCTCTGCAGGGGCAGCTTGCACTGCTACTGCTTGTTTCTCTAACTTTGTTACAGGGTCTGCCACAGAGGTTGGAATACCCTCTGCAGGGTCAACTTGCACTGCTACAGCTCGTTTCTCTGACACGGCCAAAGGAGCTGGAGCGGCTGCAGGAGCTGGAGCAGTTGCAGGAACTGGAGCTGTAGCGGCTACAGGAGCTGGAGCTGGAGCAGTTGCAGGAGCTGGGACTGGAGCAGCAGTAGGAGCTGGAGCTGGAGCGGCTGCAGGAGCTTGAGCGGCTGCAGGAGCTGGGACTGGAGCAGCTGCAGGAGCTGGGACTGGAGCGGCTGCAGGAGCTGGGACTGGAGCAGCTGCAGGAGCTGGAGCTGGAGCTGGAGCAGCTGCAGGAACCGGATCTGGAGTGGCTGCAGGAGCTGGGGCTGGAGCGGCTGCAGAATCCACCGTAGGGGTCACAGTGGCCGTTGGATCTGTCACAGGGCTTGGAGTGGCCGCAGGGTCTGTCACTAAGTTGATAGCAGTATCAATGGCAGCTCGATAGGCATGAGCCAGGCCCCAGCACGTTACAATGATTTGTGTTACTTTGGAACTGCCAGAATCATGACACCTTTTTTTCAAGCATTCTGCCAGTTTTTGAGGATTTTGCCATTGTTCAGGGGTGAATTTCCAACACACTGGGGGTGCCAACTGCTCTAGATGCCTGCCCATATCCGCCCATACTCCCTGCCACCCACAACTATCCTGCCTCCGGGCAGATCTCCAGATGAGCTCCCCAAGTAGTTGTTTAACTTTAAGCAGAATCTGAAGTGCATTCATGAGGCAGAACAACAAGACTATGGTATTCTGAGTATTCCAGAAATATTCAATATCTTGGAGAGCTATTTTGACAAGCTCAGGGGATAAGAGAGTGGTGAAGGAGGAAGGCAGAGTGATCCAGGAGGATACAGGGGGGGTGAAGGAGAAAGGGAGAGTAAGCAAGTAAGGAAAAATATCCTCCCCTTTCCCCTCCACAGATTGACTCCCTAATGAAAAAAAAACAATAGGTATAATTGCTAATAGTTTCCAAGATACAGTTTCCAAAGTACAGAGTCGACGATGTTACTGAATACAAATAACAAGTTAGAGTCATGACCACATATTTCATCGTCTCATAAGCCATTGCTACAACACACAGTACCATAATGATCTGAAACCAGGGCCCGGAGAGGATAAACAACACGACAGAGAGCAAATACGGAAAATAATGTACTATAATACTCAATTTGGAAAACAGGCGCAGCAGAGTTGAGATTAAAGCAATCAGCATTATGACAAGTGACTATTAAGCAGGTCTAATCCTTACACCAATTTTAGTTTAACACACTCTGGTCAGATCTGCCGTTATCTCAACCTTTCGGGCCCCACGTTGGGCGCCAAAAAGACTGTCGTGGTTTAACCCGGCCGGCAGCTAAACACCACGCAGCCGTTCGCTCACCCTCCCCCCTCCCTCTCTGGGACGGGGGAGAGAAATGGAAAGTGAAGCCCGTGAGTTGAGATAAAGACAGTTTAATAAGACAGGAAAATAATAATAACAAAATAATAATAACAATAATAACAATAATAATACAATGGTGATAATAGGGAAATATGTACAAACAAGTGATGCACAATGCAATTGCTCACCACTCGCTGACCGATGCCCAGCCTAACCCCGAGCAGTCCGGCCCCCTTCCCCCGGCTAACCACCCCTATATATTGTTTAGCATGACGTCAGATGGTATGGAATACCCCTTTGGCTAGTTTGGGTCACCTGTCCGGGGTCTGTCCCCTCCCAGCTCTTACTGCACCCCCAGCCTGCCCGTTGGCAGGACAGAGCAAAAGGCTGAGATGTCCTTGGCTTAGTATAAGCACTGCTCTGCAACAATTAAAGCATCGGGGTGTTATCAGCACTCTTCTCATCCTAAGCCAAAACACAGCATTCCACCAGCTACTAGGAAGAAAATTAATTCTGTGCTAACTGAAACCAGGACAACCCTAACCCTCTAACCCTAACCCCCTAACCCTCTAACCCCCCAACTCTAACCCCCGACCCCCCAACCCTAAGCCCCTAACCCTAACGGATCTAACCCTAACCCCCCAACCCTAATAGATCTAACCCTAACCCTAATCCTCTAACCCTAACCCCCCAACCCCTAACCCCCCAAGTACCCAACCCCAACCCCCAAACCCCCTAACCCTAACCCCCCAACCCGCTAACCCCCAACCCTAAACCCCCAACCCTAACCCCCAACCCCCCAACCCTAACAGATCTAACCCTAACACTCTAACCTTAACCCCCCAACCCCTAACCCCCCAAGTACCCAGCCCCAACCCCCAAACCCCCTAACCCCCCAACCCCCTAACCCCCAACCCTAAACCCCCAACCCTAACCCCCGAACCCCAACCCTAACCCCCTAACCCTAACGGATCTAACCCTAACCCTAACCCTAACCCTATGGCCCCCCCCCGGTGCGCCCCGCAAATGTGTCCCCCCGGCAACCGCACCCCACAAACTTGGTTCCCCCCTCATTTTGGTTCCCCCGGTGCGCCCCAAAAATGTGTCCCCCCGGAAACAAAACCCCGCACACTTGGTTCCCCCCTCATTTTGGTTCCCCCCCCCGGTGCGCCCCACAAATGTGTCCCCCCGGAAACAAAACCCCGCACACTTGGTTCCCCCCTCATTTTGGTCCCCCCCCCCCCCGGTGCGCCCCACAAATGTGTCCCCCCGGCAACCGCACCCCGCACACTTGGTTCCCCCCTCATTTTGGTTCCCCCCCCCGTGCGCGCCACAAATGTGTCCCCCTGGAAACAAAACCCTGCACACTTGGTTCCCCCCTCATTTTGGTTCCCCCCCGGTGCGCCCCACAAATGTGTCCCCCCGGAAACAAAACCCCGCACACTTGGTTCCCCCATCATTTTGGTTCCCCCCCCCGGTGCGATCCACAAATGTGTCCCCCCGGAAACAAAACCCCGCACACTTGGTTCCCCCCTCATTTTGGTTCCCACCCCGGTGCGCCCCACAAATGTGTCCCCCCGGAAACAAAACCCCGCACACTTGGTTCCCCCCTCATTTTGGTTCCCCCCCCCGTGCGCGCCACAAATGTGTCCCCCCGGAAACAAAACCCTGCACACTTGGTTCCCCCCTCATTTTGGTTCCCCCCCGGTGTGCCCCAAAAATGTGTCCCCCCGGAAACAAAACCCCGCACACTTGGTTCCCCCCTCATTTTGGTTCCCCCCCCGGTGCGCCCCACAAATGTGTCCCCCCGGAAACAAAACCCCGCACACTTGGTTCCCCCCTCATTTTGGTTCCCCCCCCCCGGAGCGCCCCACAAATGTGTCCCCCCGGAAACAAAACCCCGCACACTTGGTTCCCCCCTCATTTTGGTTCCCCCCCCCGGTGCGCCCCACAAATGTGTCCCCCCGGAAACAAAACCCCGCACACTTGGTTCCCCCCTCATTTTGGTTCCCCCCCCCCGGTGCGCCCCACAAATGTGTCCCCCCGGAAACAAAACCCCGCACACTTGGTTCCCCCCTCATTTTGGTTCCCCCCCCCCGGTGCGCCCCACAAATGTGTCCCCCCGGAAACAAAACCCCGCACACTTGGTTCCCCCCTCATTTTGGTTCCCCCCCCCCGGTGCGCCCCCCAAATGTGTCCCCCCGGAAACAAAACCCCGCACACTTGGTTCCCCCCTCATTTTGGTTCCCCCCCACCCTTGGGGTCCCCCCAAGCCCCATGGACCCCCCCCCCTGGTGCCCCCCCCCCAATTTGTCTCTCCCCCCGTCCTACCCGTGCCCGCAGCAGCCGCTCGCACTCTGCCAGCGCCTTCCGCACCGGATGCTGCATCTCGGCCAGGTGGAGGCAAGCGCTGGAGGGGGGGGAATAAATTGGGGGGTTCAATTTGGGGGGGGTCTGGGGGCATTTTGGGGGCTGGGGGCGCATTTAGGGGGCGCAGGGGACTGGTTCTCACCTGTAGGACTCGGCGTCGAGCCTCCCCGGGGGCAGCTGCAGGGCCAGGATGCCTGGGGGGGTGCGGGGGGGGGCATGTCAGCACCCTCCAGACCAAAACCCCAAAACCGCTGCCGTTGACCCCAAAACCGCCGCCGTTGACCCCAAGGTGGCCGCTGGTGACGCCGGTAGGGCCACCGGGCGCCCCGCGGGCCACAAGTACCCAACCCCAACCCCCAAACCCCCTAACCCTAACCCCCCAACCCCCTAACCCCCGACCCCCCAACCGATCTAACCCTAACCCTCTAACACTAACCCCCAACCCTAACCCCCGACCCCCCAACCCTAACCCCCTAACCCTAACGGATCTAACCCTAACCGCCCAACCCTTACAGATCTAACCCTAACCCCCCATCTTAACCCCCCAAGTACCCAACCCCAACCCCCAAGCCCCCTAACCCTAACCCCCCAACCCCCTAACCCCCAACCCTAAACCCCCAACCCTAAACCCCTAACCCTAACGGATCTAACCCTAATCCTCTAACCCTAACGCCCAAACCCCCTAACCCCCTAACCCTAACGGATCTAAGCCTAACCCTAACCCTCTAACCCTAACCCCCCCAACCCCCTAACCCCCTAACCCTAACGGAACTAACCCTAACCCTCTAACCCTAACGCCCAAACCCCCTAACCCCCTAACCCTAACGGATCTAAGCCTAACCCTAACCCCCCAACCCCCTAACCCCCTAACCCTAACCCCCTAACCCTAACGGATCTAACCCTAACCCTCTAACCCTAACCCCCCAACCCCCTAACCCCCCAACCCTAACCCCCTAACCCTAACGGATCTAACCCTAACCCCCCAACCCTAATAGATCTAACCCTAACCCTAATCCTCTAACCCTAACCCCCCAACCCCTAACCCCCCAAGTACCTAACCCCAACCCCCAAACCCCCTAACCCTAACCCCCCAACGCCCTAACCCCCAACCCTAAACCCCCAACCCTAACCCCCGACCCCCCAACCATAACCCCCTAACCGTAACAGATCTAACCCTAACCCTGTCGTGGTTTAACCCGGCCGGCAGCTAAACACCACGCAGCCGTTCGCTCACCCTCCCCCCTCCCTCTCTGGGACGGGGGAGAGAAATGGAAAGTGAAGCCCGTGAGTTGAGATAAAGACAGTTTAATAAGACAGGAAAATAATAATAACAAAATAATAATAACAATAATAACAATAATAATACAATGGTGATAATAGGGAAATATGTACAAACAAGTGATGCACAATGCAATTGCTCACCACTCGCTGACCGATGCCCAGCCTAACCCCGAGCAGTCCGGCCCCCTTCCCCCGGCTAACCACCCCTATATATTGTTTAGCATGACGTCAGATGGTATGGAATACCCCTTTGGCTAGTTTGGGTCACCTGTCCGGGGTCTGTCCCCTCCCAGCTCTTACTGCACCCCCAGCCTGCCCGTTGGCAGGACAGAGCAAAAGGCTGAGATGTCCTTGGCTTAGTATAAGCACTGCTCTGCAACAATTAAAGCATCGGGGTGTTATCAGCACTCTTCTCATCCTAAGCCAAAACACAGCATTCCACCAGCTACTAGGAAGAAAATTAATTCTGTGCTAACTGAAACCAGGACATCTATCCACCCCTTATTCCATACCATTTATGTCATGCTCAGGTTACACTCTTTTCCATACATTCTAATTAGTCACCTATAGTAATCATGGTAGTGATAACATACAGTGTGATATACTAATTAACATGGTACAATTCAGTTTATGGGCTATTCTCACCCAGTATTAAATCTCCTTGAGGTACACACCGCACCTCTCCGTTCTTTTGCATCACCCACCAAGTGTATCCAGGTCCCTGAGCGAAAACAATTCCACGAATAGGTTTGCCTTTTCCTGAGGCAGGAGTAGCCCAGACTGTTTTACCCAGCATATTTTTTACATGCACTACAGGAACTTTATCCCCATCTACAGTACGTAATAGGTTTGATTGGGCAGGTCCAGCTCAGTTGGTAGATCCCCTAGTATTGACTAACCAGGTGGCCTTTGCCAAATGCGTATCCCAGTTTTTGAACGTCCCAGCGCCCATTGCTTTCAAGGTAGTCTTTAACAGGCCATTGTATCGTTCAACTTTCCCGGAGGCTGGTGCATGATAGGGGATGTGATACACCCATTCAATACCATGTTCTTCGGCCCAAGTGTCTATAAGGTTGTTTCGGAAGTGAGTCCCATTGTCTGATTCTATTCTTTCTGGGGTGCCATGTCGCCATAGGACTTGCTTTTCAAGGCCCAGGATGGTGTTCCGGGCGGTGGCATGAGGCACAGGATATGTTTCCAGCCATCCGGTGGTTGCTTCCACCATTGTAAGTACGTGGCGCTTGCCATTGCGAGTTTGAGGGAGTGTGATGTAATCAATCTGCCAGGCCTCTCCATATTTATATTTCAGCCATCGTCCTCCATACCAAAGAGGCTTTGACCGTTTGGCTTGCTTGATTGCAGCACGTTTCACAGTCATGAATAACCTGTGCTATAGCGTCCATGGTCAAGTCCACCCCTCGATCACGAGCCCATCTGTATGTTGCGTCTCTACCTTGATGGCCTGAGGTGTCATGGGCCCATCGGGCTATAAATAATTCACCTTTATGCTGCCAATCCAGGTCCACCTGAGCTACTTCAATCTTAGCAGCCTGATCCACCTACTGGTTGTTTTGATGTTCTTCAGTAGCCTGATTCTTGGGCACATGAGCATCTACGTGGCGTACTTTCACAGCCAGGTTCTCTACCCGAGCAGCAATATCTTGCCACAATGCAGCAGCCCAGATGGGTTTGCCCCTACGCTGCCAGTTGTTTTGCTTCCATTGCTGTAACCATCCCCACAGGGCATTTGCTACCATCCATGAATCGGTGTAGAGATAGAGAACTGGCCATTTTTCTCGTTCAGCAATGTCTAAAGCCAGCTGAATGGCTTTCACTTCTGCAAACTGACTCGATTCACCTTCTCCCTCAGCAGCTTCTGCAACTCGTCGCGTAGGACTCCATACAGCAGCCTTCCATCTCCGATGCTTCCCCACAATACGACAGGACCCATCAGTGAACAGGGCATATTTCTTTTCATTCTCTGGCAACTGGTTGTACAGTGGGGCTTCTTCAGCACGACCCACCTCCTCCTCTGATGATATCCCAAAGTATTTGCCTTCTGGCCAGTCCATGATCACTTCCAATATTCCTGGGCGACTGGGGTTTCCTATTCGAGCCCGCTGAGTAATCAGTGCAACCCACTTGCTCCATGTAGCATCAGTTGCATGATGCGTAGAGGGGACCCTTCCCTTGAACATCCAGCCTAGTACCGGCAATCGGGGTGCTAGGAGGAGCTGCGCTTCAGTACCGACCACCTCCGAAGCAGATCGAACTCCTTCATATGCTGCCAATATCTCCTTTTCAGTTGGAGTATAGCGGGCCTCAGATCCTCTGTATCCCCGACTCCAAAACCCCAGGGGCCGACCTCGAGTTTCCCCAGGTTCTTTCTGCCAGAGGCTCCAGGTGGGGCCGTTCTCCCCGGCTGCAGTGTAGAGCACATTCTTTACATCTGGTCCTGTTCGAACTGGCCCAAGGGCTACTGCATGGACTATTTCCTGCTTGATTTGTTCAAAGGCTTGTCGTTGTTCAGGGCCCCATTCAAACTCATTCTTCTTACGGGTTACTTGGTAGAGTGGGTTTACAATCAGACTAATTTGGGATGTGCATTCTCCAAAACCCCACAACACCTAGGAAAGTCTGTGTTTCTTTTTTGTTAGTTGGTGGAGACATAGCTGTTATTTTGTTGATCACATCCATTGGGATTTGATGATGTCCATCTTGCCATTTTATTCCTAAAAACTGGATCTCTCGTGCAGGTCCTTTGACTTTATTTTGTTTTATGGCAAAACCGGCTTTCAGAAGGATTTGGACTATTTTCTTCCCTTTCTCGAAAACTTCCTCTGCTGTGTCACCCCACACAATAATGTCATCGATGTACTGCAGGTGTTCAGGAGCTTCCCCCTGCTCTAGCGCAGACTGGATCAGTCCATGGCAAATGGTAGGGCTGTGTTTCCACCCCTGGGGCAGCCTATTCCAAGTATATTGGACTCCCCTCCAAGTGAAGGCAAATTGTGGCCTGCACTCTGCTGCTAGAGGGATGGAGAAAAATGCATTAGCGATATCAATTGTGGCGTACCACTTGGCTGCCTTCGATTCAAGTTCATACTGAAGTTCCAGCATGTCCGGCACTGCAGCACTCAGTGGTGGCGTGACTTCGTTCAGGCCACGATAGTCCACTGTTAGTCTCCACTCGCCATTAGACTTTCTCACTGGCCATAGGGGACTATTGAAAGGTGAATGGGTCTTGCTGATCACTCCTTGGCTCTCCAATTGACGAATTAGCTTATGGATGGGGATCAGGGAGTCTCGGTTAGTGCGATATTGCCGCCGGTGCACAGTTGTGGTAGCGATTGGCACTTGCTGTTCTTCGACCCTCAGCAACCCCACAACAGAGGGGTCCTCTGAGAGACCAGGCAAGGTAGATAATTGTTTAATGTCCTCTGTCTCTAAGGCAGCTATACCAAAAGCCCACCGGAACCCTTTTGGGTCCTTGCAATATCCTCTTCTAAGATAGTCTATGCCAAGGATACATGGAGCATCCGGGCCAGTCACAATGAGGTGCTTTTCCCACTCATTCCCAGTCAGACTCACTTCAGCCTCCAATACAGTCAACTGCTGAGATCCTCCTGTCACTCCACAAATATAGATGGGCTCTGGTCCTTTATAGCTCGATGGCATTATAGTACATTGTACACCGGTGTCTACTAAAGCCTTATACTTCTGTGCACGTGATGTGCCAGGCCATCGAATCCACACAATCCAATAAACTCGATTATCCCTTTCCTCCCCCTGGCTGGAGGCAGGGCCCCCCTAATCCTGGTCAGAATCTTCTTCGTTTCTGTGTTTGAAGGACTGTCTGCTGGAAGTTGGAGCAGCAAACTTTTCGGAGAATTCCTTTTTCCTGATTGTTTTCTTTTGCAACTCACGTACCCGTGCCTCTAGGGTCGCGGTAGATTTTCCATCCCATTTTCTCGTGTCCTCTCCATGGTCTCGTAAGTAAAACCACAGGGTGGCACGGGGTGAGTATCCACCATATCGTCTTCCTTGTGTGGGTGAACGCCTACCCCTGACAGCTGAGACACTGCTTTGTACAGGTGCGGAGGAGAATAATCTCTCTTCAAGTTGGTGAACCTTTTCAGAAAGTTTCTCCCAGGTGTTCTCTTTTGGTCGGTGGACACTGTTTGGTTCAGGTGGGGAGGACAATAGATTCTCTTCAAGTTGGTGAACCTTTTCAGAAAGTTTCTCCACAGCTGAGACGCAGGCCTGTAAGGAAGAGGAGAGACTTTCTTCGTACTGCCGGAGTTGTTTAGCCGCTTCATCCACTGTGGGTTCCTCATCCTCTTTCCAGGCCATTATTGCCAATGAGCTGGCATATGATGATGGTGCACTCCGTACAAACTTCCGCCACATGGGTCGTGTACACTTGACTTCATCTGGATCTTTGGATGTTTGTCTGAGGTCTGGATCCTCATAAATCACTTCCCGTACGGCTAATTCCCTCAGGTACTGGATTCCCTTC
Organism: Anas platyrhynchos; assembly: GCF_047663525.1. Taxonomy (NCBI): domain Eukaryota; kingdom Metazoa; phylum Chordata; class Aves; order Anseriformes; family Anatidae; genus Anas; species Anas platyrhynchos. The sequence continues at coordinate 12,322,000 of NC_092596.1, forward strand.
TCCATAGTGGTCCACTTGCCTGGTAGACATAAAAGTTCTTCCTTGAAGGGATACCTTTCCCTCACAGTTGAGAGGAGATGCCTCCAGAGGCTGGTGGATTGTGCTCCATCTGCAATTGCTTTGTCAATGCCGGCGTCTCGAGCAAGGGATCCCAGCCGCTTGGCTTCCCTGCCGTCTAATTCCACACAATTGGCTCCAGAGTCCCAGCACCGGAGCAGCCAGGTGACAAGCTGCTCACCTATACAGCGACCAAAATCTTTTCGCACATCTCGTAGCTCGCGCTCGTTTAGGCTTCGGGTAGTTACTGTTGATTTTTTGACATCCTCATCTTCCTCCTCCTGAATCCTTGATGGCCCAGCGTCGTCGTCATCTTCGTCATCTCTATACCTAGTTTTGGCAGAAGCCTTACCTGGATTGGCAGAAGACTCTCTGCGTTCTAAACGACCTGAATCTCTATACCATTTTTTCACCTTCTCTACAGGGGCAGCTTGCACTGCTACTGCTCGTTTCTCTGACTTTGTTACAGGGTCTGCTACAGGGGTTGGAATACCCTCTGCAGGGGCAGCTTGCACTGCTACTGCTTGTTTCTCTAACTTTGTTACAGGGTCTGCCACAGAGGTTGGAATACCCTCTGCAGGGTCAACTTGCACTGCTACAGCTCGTTTCTCTGACACGGCCAAAGGAGCTGGAGCGGCTGCAGGAGCTGGAGCAGTTGCAGGAACTGGAGCTGTAGCGGCTACAGGAGCTGGAGCTGGAGCAGTTGCAGGAGCTGGGACTGGAGCAGCAGTAGGAGCTGGAGCTGGAGCGGCTGCAGGAGCTTGAGCGGCTGCAGGAGCTGGGACTGGAGCAGCTGCAGGAGCTGGGACTGGAGCGGCTGCAGGAGCTGGGACTGGAGCAGCTGCAGGAGCTGGAGCTGGAGCTGGAGCAGCTGCAGGAACCGGATCTGGAGTGGCTGCAGGAGCTGGGGCTGGAGCGGCTGCAGAATCCACCGTAGGGGTCACAGTGGCCGTTGGATCTGTCACAGGGCTTGGAGTGGCCGCAGGGTCTGTCACTAAGTTGATAGCAGTATCAATGGCAGCTCGATAGGCATGAGCCAGGCCCCAGCACGTTACAATGATTTGTGTTACTTTGGAACTGCCAGAATCATGACACCTTTTTTTCAAGCATTCTGCCAGTTTTTGAGGATTTTGCCATTGTTCAGGGGTGAATTTCCAACACACTGGGGGTGCCAACTGCTCTAGATGCCTGCCCATATCCGCCCATACTCCCTGCCACCCACAACTATCCTGCCTCCGGGCAGATCTCCAGATGAGCTCCCCAAGTAGTTGTTTAACTTTAAGCAGAATCTGAAGTGCATTCATGAGGCAGAACAACAAGACTATGGTATTCTGAGTATTCCAGAAATATTCAATATCTTGGAGAGCTATTTTGACAAGCTCAGGGGATAAGAGAGTGGTGAAGGAGGAAGGCAGAGTGATCCAGGAGGATACAGGGGGGGTGAAGGAGAAAGGGAGAGTAAGCAAGTAAGGAAAAATATCCTCCCCTTTCCCCTCCACAGATTGACTCCCTAATGAAAAAAAAACAATAGGTATAATTGCTAATAGTTTCCAAGATACAGTTTCCAAAGTACAGAGTCGACGATGTTACTGAATACAAATAACAAGTTAGAGTCATGACCACATATTTCATCGTCTCATAAGCCATTGCTACAACACACAGTACCATAATGATCTGAAACCAGGGCCCGGAGAGGATAAACAACACGACAGAGAGCAAATATGGAAAATAATGTACTATAATACTCAATTTGGAAAACAGGCGCAGCAGAGTTGAGATTAAAGCAATCAGCATTATGACAAGTGACTATTAAGCAGGTCTAATCCTTACACCAATTTTAGTTTAACACACTCTGGTCAGATCTGCCGTTATCTCAACCTTTCGGGCCCCACGTTGGGCGCCAAAAAGACTGTCGTGGTTTAACCCGGCCGGCAGCTAAACACCACGCAGCCGTTCGCTCACCCTCCCCCCTCCCTCTCTGGGACGGGGGAGAGAAATGGAAAGTGAAGCCCGTGAGTTGAGATAAAGACAGTTTAATAAGACAGGAAAATAATAATAACAAAATAATAATAACAATAATAACAATAATAATACAATGGTGATAATAGGGAAATATGTACAAACAAGTGATGCACAATGCAATTGCTCACCACTCGCTGACCGATGCCCAGCCTAACCCCGAGCAGTCCGGCCCCCTTCCCCTGGCTAACCACCCCTATATATTGTTTAGCATGACGTCAGATGGTATGGAATACCCCTTTGGCTAGTTTGGGTCACCTGTCCGGGGTCTGTCCCCTCCCAGCTCTTACTGCACCCCCAGCCTGCCCGTTGGCAGGACAGAGCAAAAGGCTGAGATGTCCTTGGCTTAGTATAAGCACTGCTCTGCAACAATTAAAGCATCGGGGTGTTATCAGCACTCTTCTCATCCTAAGCCAAAACACAGCATTCCACCAGCTACTAGGAAGAAAATTAATTCTGTGCTAACTGAAACCAGGACAACCCTAACCCTCTAACCCTAACCCCCTAACCCTCTAACCCCCCAGCTCTAACCCCCGACCCCCCAACCCTAAGCCCCTAACCCTAACGGATCTAACCCTAACCCCCCAACCCTAATAGATCTAACCCTAACCCTAATCCTCTAACCCTAACCCCCCAACCCCTAACCCCCCAAGTACCCAACCCCAACCCCCAAACCCCCTAACCCTAACCCCCCAACCCGCTAACCCCCAACCCTAAACCCCCAACCCTAACCCCCAACCCCCCAACCCTAACAGATCTAACCCTAACACTCTAACCTTAACCCCCCAACCCCTAACCCCCCAAGTACCCAGCCCCAACCCCCAAACCCCCTAACCCCCCAACCCCCTAACCCCCAACCCTAAACCCCCAACCCTAACCCCCGAACCCCAACCCTAACCCCCTAACCCTAACGGATCTAACCCTAACCCTAACCCTAACCCTATGGCCCCCCCCCGGTGCGCCCCGCAAATGCGTCCCCCCGGCAACCGCACCCCACAAACTTGGTTCCCCCCTCATTTTGGTTCCCCCGGTGCGCCCCAAAAATGTGTCCCCCCGGAAACAAAACCCCGCACACTTGGTTCCCCCCTCATTTTGGTTCCCCCCCCGGTGCGCCCCACAAATGTGTCCCCCCGGAAACAAAACCCCGCACACTTGGTTCCCCCCTCATTTTGGTTCCCCCCCCCCGGTGCGCCCCACAAATGTGTCCCCCCGGCAACCGCACCCCGCACACTTGGTTCCCCCCTCATTTTGGTTCCCCCCCCCTGTGCGCGCCACAAATGTGTCCCCCCGGAAACAAAACCCCGCACACTTGGTTCCCCCCTCATTTTGGTTCCCCCCCGGTGCGCCCCAAAAATGTGTCCCCCCGGAAACAAAACCCCGCACACTTGGTTCCCCCATCATTTTGGTTCCCCCCCCGGTGCGCCCCACAAATGTGTCCCCCCGGAAACAAAACCCCGCACACTTGGTTCCCCCCTCATTTTGGTTCCCACCCCGGTGCGCCCCACAAATGTGTCCCCCCGGAAACAAAACCCCGCACACTTGGTTCCCCCCTCATTTTGGTTCCCCCCCCCCGGTGCGCCCCACAAATGTGTCCCCCCGGAAACAAAACCCCGCACACTTGGTTCTCCCTTCATTTTGGTTCCCACCCCGGTGCGCCCCACAAATGTGTCCCCCCGGAAACAAAACCCCGCACACTTGGTTCCCCCCTCATTTTGGTTCCCCCCCCCGGTGCGCCCCCCAAATGTGTCCCCCCGGAAACAAAACCCCGCACACTTGGTTCCCCCCTCATTTTGGTTCCCCCCCCCTTCCGCCCCCCCGTTGGGGTCCCGCCTAGCCCCATGGACCGCCCCCCCGGTGCGCTCCGCAAATGCGTCCCCCCGGCAACCGCACCCCGCACACTTGGTTCCCCCCTCATTTTGGTTCCCCCCCCTTCCGCCCCCCCGTTGGGGTCCCGCCTAGCCCCATGGACCGCCCCCCCGGTGCGCCCCGCAAATGCGTCCCCCCGGCAACCGCACCCCACAAACTTGGTTCCCCCCTCTTTTTGGTTCCCCCCCCGGTGTGCCCCACAAATGTGTCCCCCCGGGAACCGCACCCCGCACACTTGGTTCCCCCCTCATTTTGGTTCCCCCCCCGGTGTGCCCCACAAATGTGTCCCCCCGGGAACCGCACCCCGCACACTTGGTTCCCCCCTCATTTTGGTTCCCCCCCCGGTGCGCCCCAAAAATGTGTCCCCCCGGCAACCGCACCCCGCAAACTTGGTTCCCCCCTCATTTTGGTTCCCCCCCCCCGGTGCGCCCCACAAATGTGTCCCCCCGGAAACAAAACCCCGCACACTTGGTTCCCCCCTCATTTTGGTTCCCCCCCCCGGTGCGCCCCACAAATGTGTCCCCCCGGAAACAAAACCCCGCACACTTGGTTCCCCCCTCATTTTGGTTCCCCCCCCCGGTGCGCCCCCCAAATTTGTCCCCCCGGAAACAAAACCCCGCACACTTGGTTCCCCCCTCATTTTGGTTCCCCCCCCCGGTGCGCCCCCCAAATGTGTCCCCCCGGAAACAAAACCCCGCACACTTGGTTCCCCCCTCATTTTGGTTCCCCCCCCCGGTGCGCCCCCCAAATGTGTCCCCCCGGAAACAAAACCCCGCACACTTGGTTCCCCCCTCATTTTGGTTCCCCCCCCTTCCGCCTCCCCGTTGGGGTCCCGCCTAGCCCCATGGACCGCCCCCCCGGTGCGCCCCGCAAATGCGTCCCCCCGGCAACCGCACCCCACAAACTTGGTTCCCCCCTCTTTTTGGTTCCCCCGGTGCGCCCCACAAATGTGTCCCCCCGGGAACCGCACCCCGCACACTTGGTTCCCCCCTCATTTTGGTTCCCCCCCCCCGGTGCGCCCCACAAATGTGTCCCCCCGGAAACAAAACCCCGCACACTTGGTTCCCCCCTCATTTTGGTTCCCACCCCGGTGCGCCCCACAAATGTGTCCCCCCGGAAACAAATCCCCGCACACTTGGTTCCCCCCTCATTTTGGTTCCCCCCCCGGTGCGCCCCCCAAATGTGTCCCCCCGGAAACAAAACCCCGCACACTTGGTTCCCCCCTCATTTTGGTTCCCCCCCCTTCCGCCCCCCCGTTGGGGTCCCGCCTAGCCCCATGGACCGCCCCCCCGGTGCGCCCCGCAAATGCGTCCCCCCGGCAACCGCACCCCGCAAACTTGGTTCCCCCCTCATTTTGGTTCCCCCCCACCCTTGGGGTCCCCCCAAGCCCCATGGACCCCCCCCCCTGGTGCCCCCCCCCCAATTTGTCTCTCCCCCCGTCCTACCCGTGCCCGCAGCAGCCGCTCGCACTCTGCCAGCGCCTTCCGCACCGGATGCTGCATCTCGGCCAGGTGGAGGCAAGCGCTGGAGGGGGGGGAATAAATTGGGGGGTTCAATTTGGGGGGGGTCTGGGGGCATTTTGGGGGCTGGGGGCGCATTTAGGGGGCGCAGGGGACTGGTTCTCACCTGTAGGACTCGGCGTCGAGCCTCCCCGGGGGCAGCTGCAGGGCCAGGATGCCTGGGGGGGTGCGGGGGGGGGCATGTCAGCACCCTCCAGACCAAAACCCCAAAACCGCTGCCGTTGACCCCAAAACCGCCGCCGTTGACCCCAAGGTGGCCGCTGGTGACGCCGGTAGGGCCACCGGGCGCCCCGCGGGCCACAAGTACCCAACCCCAACCCCCAAACCCCCTAACCCTAACCCCCCAACCCCCTAACCCCCGACCCCCCAACCGATCTAACCCTAACCCTCTAACACTAACCCCCAACCCTAACCCCCGACCCCCCAACCCTAACCCCCTAACCCTAACGGATCTAACCCTAACCCCCCAACCCTTACAGATCTAACCCTAACCCTAATCCTCTAACCCTAACCCCCCATCTTAACCCCCCAAGTACCCAACCCCAACCCCCAAGCCCCCTAACCCTAACCCCCCAACCCCCTAACCCCCAACCCTAAACCCCCAACCCTAAACCCCTAACCCTAACGGATCTAACCCTAATCCTCTAACCCTAACGCCCAAACCCCCTAACCCCCTAACCCTAACGGATCTAAGCCTAACCCTAACCCTCTAACCCTAACCCCCCAACCCCCTAACCCCCTAACCCTAACGGAACTAACCCTAACCCTCTAACCCTAACGCCCAAACCCCCTAACCCCCTAACCCTAACGGATCTAAGCCTAACCCTAACCCCCCAACCCCCTAACCCCCTAACCCTAACCCCCTAACCCTAACGGATCTAACCCTAACCCTCTAACCCTAACCCCCCAACCCCCTAACCCCCCAACCCTAACCCCCTAACCCTAACGGATCTAACCCTAACCCCCCAACCCTAATAGATCTAACCCTAACCCTAATCCTCTAACCCTAACCCCCCAACCCCTAACCCCCCAAGTACCTAACCCCAACCCCCAAACCCCCTAACCCTAACCCCCCAACGCCCTAACACCCAACCCTAAACCCCCAACCCTAACCCCCGACCCCCCAACCATAACCCCCTAACCGTAACAGATCTAACCCTAACCCTGTCGTGGTTTAACCCGGCCGGCAGCTAAACACCACGCAGCCGTTCGCTCACCCTCCCCCCTCCCTCTCTGGGACGGGGGAGAGAAATGGAAAGTGAAGCCCGTGAGTTGAGATAAAGACAGTTTAATAAGACAGGAAAATAATAATAACAAAATAATAATAACAATAATAACAATAATAATACAATGGTGATAATAGGGAAATATGTACAAACAAGTGATGCACAATGCAATTGCTCACCACTCGCTGACCGATGCCCAGCCTAACCCCGAGCAGTCCGGCCCCCTTCCCCCGGCTAACCACCCCTATATATTGTTTAGCATGACGTCAGATGGTATGGAATACCCCTTTGGCTAGTTTGGGTCACCTGTCCGGGGTCTGTCCCCTCCCAGCTCTTACTGCACCCCCAGCCTGCCCGTTGGCAGGACAGAGCAAAAGGCTGAGATGTCCTTGGCTTAGTATAAGCACTGCTCTGCAACAATTAAAGCATCGGGGTGTTATCAGCACTCTTCTCATCCTAAGCCAAAACACAGCATTCCACCAGCTACTAGGAAGAAAATTAATTCTGTGCTAACTGAAACCAGGACATCTATCCACCCCTTATTCCATACCATTTATGTCATGCTCAGGTTACACTCTTTTCCATACATTCTAATTAGTCACCTATAGTAATCATGGTAGTGATAACATACAGTGTGATATACTAATTAACATGGTACAATTCAGTTTATGGGCTATTCTCACCCAGTATTAAATCTCCTTGAGGTACACACCGCACCTCTCCGTTCTTTTGCATCACCCACCAAGTGTATCCAGGTCCCTGAGCGAAAACAATTCCACGAATAGGTTTGCCTTTTCCTGAGGCAGGAGTAGCCCAGACTGTTTTACCCAGCATATTTTTTACATGCACTACAGGAACTTTATCCCCATCTACAGTACGTAATAGGTTTGATTGGGCAGGTCCAGCTCAGTTGGTAGATCCCCTAGTATTGACTAACCAGGTGGCCTTTGCCAAATGCGTATCCCAGTTTTTGAACGTCCCAGCGCCCATTGCTTTCAAGGTAGTCTTTAACAGGCCATTGTATCGTTCAACTTTCCCGGAGGCTGGTGCATGATAGGGGATGTGATACACCCATTCAATACCATGTTCTTCGGCCCAAGTGTCTATAAGGTTGTTTCGGAAGTGAGTCCCATTGTCTGATTCTATTCTTTCTGGGGTGCCATGTCGCCATAGGACTTGCTTTTCAAGGCCCAGGATGGTGTTCCGGGCGGTGGCATGAGGCACAGGATATGTTTCCAGCCATCCGGTGGTTGCTTCCACCATTGTAAGTACGTGGCGCTTGCCATTGCGAGTTTGAGGGAGTGTGATGCAATCAATCTGCCAGGCCTCTCCATATTTATATTTCAGCCATCGTCCTCCATACCAAAGAGGCTTTGACCGTTTGGCTTGCTTGATTGCAGCACGTTTCACAGTCATGAATAACCTGTGCTATAGCGTCCATGGTCAAGTCCACCCCTCGATCACGAGCCCATCTGTATGTTGCGTCTCTACCTTGATGGCCTGAGGTGTCATGGGCCCATCGGGCTATAAATAATTCACCTTTATGCTGCCAATCCAGGTCCACCTGAGCTACTTCAATCTTAGCAGCCTGATCCACCTACTGGTTGTTTTGATGTTCTTCAGTAGCCTGATTCTTGGGCACATGAGCATCTACGTGGCGTACTTTCACAGCCAGGTTCTCTACCCGAGCAGCAATATCTTGCCACAATGCAGCAGCCCAGATGGGTTTGCCCCTACGCTGCCAGTTGTTTTGCTTCCATTGCTGTAACCATCCCCACAGGGCATTTGCTACCATCCATGAATCGGTGTAGAGATAGAGAACTGGCCATTTTTCTCGTTCAGCAATGTCTAAAGCCAGCTGAATGGCTTTCACTTCTGCAAACTGACTCGATTCACCTTCTCCCTCAGCAGCTTCTGCAACTCGTCGCGTAGGACTCCATACAGCAGCCTTCCATCTCCGATGCTTCCCCACAATACGACAGGACCCATCAGTGAACAGGGCATATTTCTTTTCATTCTCTGGCAACTGGTTGTACAGTGGGGCTTCTTCAGCACGACCCACCTCCTCCTCTGATGATATCCCAAAGTATTTGCCTTCTGGCCAGTCCATGATCACTTCCAATATTCCTGGGCGACTGGGGTTTCCTATTCGAGCCCGCTGAGTAATCAGTGCAACCCACTTGCTCCATGTAGCATCAGTTGCATGATGCGTAGAGGGGACCCTTCCCTTGAACATCCAGCCTAGTACCGGCAATCGGGGTGCTAGGAGGAGCTGCGCTTCAGTACCGACCACCTCCGAAGCAGATCGAACTCCTTCATATGCTGCCAATATCTCCTTTTCAGTTGGAGTATAGCGGGCCTCAGATCCTCTGTATCCCCGACTCCAAAACCCCAGGGGCCGACCTCGAGTTTCCCCAGGTTCTTTCTGCCAGAGGCTCCAGGTGGGGCCGTTCTCCCCGGCTGCAGTGTAGAGCACATTCTTTACATCTGGTCCTGTTCGAACTGGCCCAAGGGCTACTGCATGGACTATTTCCTGCTTGATTTGTTCAAAGGCTTGTCGTTGTTCAGGGCCCCATTCAAACTCATTCTTCTTACGGGTTACTTGGTAGAGTGGGTTTACAATCAGACTAATTTGGGATGTGCATTCTCCAAAACCCCACAACACCTAGGAAAGTCTGTGTTTCTTTTTTGTTAGTTGGTGGAGACATAGCTGTTATTTTGTTGATCACATCCATTGGGATTTGATGATGTCCATCTTGCCATTTTATTCCTAAAAACTGGATCTCTCGTGCAGGTCCTTTGACTTTATTTTGTTTTATGGCAAAACCGGCTTTCAGAAGGATTTGGACTATTTTCTTCCCTTTCTCGAAAACTTCCTCTGCTGTGTCACCCCACACAATAATGTCATCGATGTACTGCAGGTGTTCAGGAGCTTCCCCCTGCTCTAGCGCAGACTGGATCAGTCCATGGCAAATGGTAGGGCTGTGTTTCCACCCCTGGGGCAGCCTATTCCAAGTATATTGGACTCCCCTCCAAGTGAAGGCAAATTGTGGCCTGCACTCTGCTGCTAGAGGGATGGAGAAAAATGCATTAGCGATATCAATTGTGGCGTACCACTTGGCTGCCTTCGATTCAAGTTCATACTGAAGTTCCAGCATGTCCGGCACTGCAGCACTCAGTGGTGGCGTGACTTCGTTCAGGCCACGATAGTCCACTGTTAGTCTCCACTCGCCATTAGACTTTCTCACTGGCCATAGGGGACTATTGAAAGGTGAATGGGTCTTGCTGATCACTCCTTGGCTCTCCAATTGACGAATTAGCTTATGGATGGGGATCAGGGAGTCTCGGTTAGTGCGATATTGCCGCCGGTGCACAGTTGTGGTAGCGATTGGCACTTGCTGTTCTTCGACCCTCAGCAACCCCACAACAGAGGGGTCCTCTGAGAGACCAGGCAAGGTAGATAATTGTTTAATGTCCTCTGTCTCTAAGGCAGCTATACCAAAAGCCCACCGGAACCCTTTTGGGTCCTTGCAATATCCTCTTCTAAGATAGTCTATGCCAAGGATACATGGAGCATCCGGGCCAGTCACAATGAGGTGCTTTTCCCACTCATTCCCAGTCAGACTCACTTCAGCCTCCAATACAGTCAACTGCTGAGATCCTCCTGTCACTCCACAAATATAGATGGGCTCTGGTCCTTTATAGCTCGATGGCATTATAGTACATTGTACACCGGTGTCTACTAAAGCCTTATACTTCTGTGCACGTGATGTGCCAGGCCATCGAATCCACACAATCCAATAAACTCGATTATCCCTTTCCTCCCCCTGGCTGGAGGCAGGGCCCCCCTAATCCTGGTCAGAATCTTCTTCGTTTCTGTGTTTGAAGGACTGTCTGCTGGAAGTTGGAGCAGCAAACTTTTCGGAGAATTCCTTTTTCCTGATTGTTTTCTTTTGCAACTCACGTACCCGTGCCTCTAGGGTCGCGGTAGATTTTCCATCCCATTTTCTCGTGTCCTCTCCATGGTCTCGTAAGTAAAACCACAGGGTGGCACGGGGTGAGTATCCACCATATCGTCTTCCTTGTGTGGGTGAACGCCTACCCCTGACAGCTGAGACACTGCTTTGTACAGGTGCGGAGGAGAATAATCTCTCTTCAAGTTGGTGAACCTTTTCAGAAAGTTTCTCCCAGGTGTTCTCTTTTGGTCGGTGGACACTGTTTGGTTCAGGTGGGGAGGACAATAGATTCTCTTCAAGTTGGTGAACCTTTTCAGAAAGTTTCTCCACAGCTGAGACGCAGGCCTGTAAGGAAGAGGAGAGACTTTCTTCGTACTGCCGGAGTTGTTTAGCCGCTTCATCCACTGTGGGTTCCTCATCCTCTTTCCAGGCCATTATTGCCAATGAGCTGGCATATGATGATGGTGCACTCCGTACAAACTTCCGCCACATGGGTCGTGTACACTTGACTTCATCTGGATCTTTGGATGTTTGTCTGAGGTCTGGATCCTCATAAATCACTTCCCGTACGGCTAATTCCCTCAGGTACTGGATTCCCTTCTCCATAGTGGTCCACTTGCCTGGTAGACATAAAAGTTCTTCCTTGAAGGGATACCTTTCCCTCACAGTTGAGAGGAGATGCCTCCAGAGGCTGGTGGATTGTGCTCCATCTGCAATTGCTTTGTCAATGCCGGCGTCTCGAGCAAGGGATCCCAGCCGCTTGGCTTCCCTGCCGTCTAATTCCACACAATTGGCTCCAGAGTCCCAGCACCGGAGCAGCCAGGTGACAAGCTGCTCACCTATACAGCGACCAAAATCTTTTCGCACATCTCGTAGCTCGCGCTCGTTTAGGCTTCGGGTAGTTACTGTTGATTTTTTGACATCCTCATCTTCCTCCTCCTGAATCCTTGATGGCCCAGCGTCGTCGTCATCTTCGTCATCTCTATACCTAGTTTTGGCAGAAGCCTTACCTGGATTGGCAGAAGACTCTCTGCGTTCTAAACGACCTGAATCTCTATACCATTTTTTCACCTTCTCTACAGGGGCAGCTTGCACTGCTACTGCTCGTTTCTCTGACTTTGTTACAGGGTCTGCTACAGGGGTTGGAATACCCTCTGCAGGGGCAGCTTGCACTGCTACTGCTTGTTTCTCTAACTTTGTTACAGGGTCTGCCACAGAGGTTGGAATACCCTCTGCAGGGTCAACTTGCACTGCTACAGCTCGTTTCTCTGACACGGCCAAAGGAGCTGGAGCGGCTGCAGGAGCTGGAGCAGTTGCAGGAACTGGAGCTGTAGCGGCTACAGGAGCTGGAGCTGGAGCAGTTGCAGGAGCTGGGACTGGAGCAGCAGTAGGAGCTGGAGCTGGAGCGGCTGCAGGAGCTTGAGCGGCTGCAGGAGCTGGGACTGGAGCAGCTGCAGGAGCTGGGACTGGAGCGGCTGCAGGAGCTGGGACTGGAGCAGCTGCAGGAGCTGGAGCTGGAGCTGGAGCAGCTGCAGGAACCGGATCTGGAGTGGCTGCAGGAGCTGGGGCTGGAGCGGCTGCAGAATCCACCGTAGGGGTCACAGTGGCCGTTGGATCTGTCACAGGGCTTGGAGTGGCCGCAGGGTCTGTCACTAAGTTGATAGCAGTATCAATGGCAGCTCGATAGGCATGAGCCAGGCCCCAGCACGTTACAATGATTTGTGTTACTTTGGAACTGCCAGAATCATGACACCTTTTTTTCAAGCATTCTGCCAGTTTTTGAGGATTTTGCCATTGTTCAGGGGTGAATTTCCAACACACTGGGGGTGCCAACTGCTCTAGATGCCTGCCCATATCCGCCCATACTCCCTGCCACCCACAACTATCCTGCCTCCGGGCAGATCTCCAGATGAGCTCCCCAAGTAGTTGTTTAACTTTAAGCAGAATCTGAAGTGCATTCATGAGGCAGAACAACAAGACTATGGTATTCTGAGTATTCCAGAAATATTCAATATCTTGGAGAGCTATTTTGACAAGCTCAGGGGATAAGAGAGTGGTGAAGGAGGAAGGCAGAGTGATCCAGGAGGATACAGGGGGGGTGAAGGAGAAAGGGAGAGTAAGCAAGTAAGGAAAAATATCCTCCCCTTTCCCCTCCACAGATTGACTCCCTAATGAAAAAAAAACAATAGGTATAATTGCTAATAGTTTCCAAGATACAGTTTCCAAAGTACAGAGTCGACGATGTTACTGAATACAAATAACAAGTTAGAGTCATGACCACATATTTCATCGTCTCATAAGCCATTGCTACAACACACAGTACCATAATGATCTGAAACCAGGGCCCGGAGAGGATAAACAACACGACAGAGAGCAAATACGGAAAATAATGTACTATAATACTCAATTTGGAAAACAGGCGCAGCAGAGTTGAGATTAAAGCAATCAGCATTATGACAAGTGACTATTAAGCAGGTCTAATCCTTACACCAATTTTAGTTTAACACACTCTGGTCAGATCTGCCGTTATCTCAACCTTTCGGGCCCCACGTTGGGCGCCAAAAAGACTGTCGTGGTTTAACCCGGCCGGCAGCTAAACACCACGCAGCCGTTCGCTCACCCTCCCCCCTCCCTCTCTGGGACGGGGGAGAGAAATGGAAAGTGAAGCCCGTGAGTTGAGATAAAGACAGTTTAATAAGACAGGAAAATAATAATAACAAAATAATAATAACAATAATAACAATAATAATACAATGGTGATAATAGGGAAATATGTACAAACAAGTGATGCACAATGCAATTGCTCACCACTCGCTGACCGATGCCCAGCCTAACCCCGAGCAGTCCGGCCCCCTTCCCCCGGCTAACCACCCCTATATATTGTTTAGCATGACGTCAGATGGTATGGAATACCCCTTTGGCTAGTTTGGGTCACCTGTCCGGGGTCTGTCCCCTCCCAGCTCTTACTGCACCCCCAGCCTGCCCGTTGGCAGGACAGAGCAAAAGGCTGAGATGTCCTTGGCTTAGTATAAGCACTGCTCTGCAACAATTAAAGCATCGGGGTGTTATCAGCACTCTTCTCATCCTAAGCCAAAACACAGCATTCCACCAGCTACTAGGAAGAAAATTAATTCTGTGCTAACTGAAACCAGGACATCTATCCACCCCTTATTCCATACCATTTATGTCATGCTCAGGTTACACTCTTTTCCATACATTCTAATTAGTCACCTATAGTAATCATGGTAGTGATAACATACAGTGTGATATACTAATTAACATGGTACAATTCAGTTTATGGGCTATTCTCACCCAGTATTAAATCTCCTTGAGGTACACACCGCACCTCTCCGTTCTTTTGCATCACCCACCAAGTGTATCCAGGTCCCTGAGCGAAAACAATTCCACGAATAGGTTTGCCTTTTCCTGAGGCAGGAGTAGCCCAGACTGTTTTACCCAGCATATTTTTTACATGCACTACAGGAACTTTATCCCCATCTACAGTACGTAATAGGTTTGATTGGGCAGGTCCAGCTCAGTTGGTAGATCCCCTAGTATTGACTAACCAGGTGGCCTTTGCCAAATGCGTATCCCAGTTTTTGAACGTCCCAGCGCCCATTGCTTTCAAGGTAGTCTTTAACAGGCCATTGTATCGTTCAACTTTCCCGGAGGCTGGTGCATGATAGGGGATGTGATACACCCATTCAATACCATGTTCTTCGGCCCAAGTGTCTATAAGGTTGTTTCGGAAGTGAGTCCCATTGTCTGATTCTATTCTTTCTGGGGTGCCATGTCGCCATAGGACTTGCTTTTCAAGGCCCAGGATGGTGTTCCGGGCGGTGGCATGAGGCACAGGATATGTTTCCAGCCATCCGGTGGTTGCTTCCACCATTGTAAGTACGTGGCGCTTGCCATTGCGAGTTTGAGGGAGTGTGATGTAATCAATCTGCCAGGCCTCTCCATATTTATATTTCAGCCATCGTCCTCCATACCAAAGAGGCTTTGACCGTTTGGCTTGCTTGATTGCAGCACGTTTCACAGTCATGAATAACCTGTGCTATAGCGTCCATGGTCAAGTCCACCCCTCGATCACGAGCCCATCTGTATGTTGCGTCTCTACCTTGATGGCCTGAGGTGTCATGGGCCCATCGGGCTATAAATAATTCACCTTTATGCTGCCAATCCAGGTCCACCTGAGCTACTTCAATCTTAGCAGCCTGATCCACCTACTGGTTGTTTTGATGTTCTTCAGTAGCCTGATTCTTGGGCACATGAGCATCTACGTGGCGTACTTTCACAGCCAGGTTCTCTACCCGAGCAGCAATATCTTGCCACAATGCAGCAGCCCAGATGGGTTTGCCCCTACGCTGCCAGTTGTTTTGCTTCCATTGCTGTAACCATCCCCACAGGGCATTTGCTACCATCCATGAATCGGTGTAGAGATAGAGAACTGGCCATTTTTCTCGTTCAGCAATGTCTAAAGCCAGCTGAATGGCTTTCACTTCTGCAAACTGACTCGATTCACCTTCTCCCTCAGCAGCTTCTGCAACTCGTCGCGTAGGACTCCATACAGCAGCCTTCCATCTCCGATGCTTCCCCACAATACGACAGGACCCATCAGTGAACAGGGCATATTTCTTTTCATTCTCTGGCAACTGGTTGTACAGTGGGGCTTCTTCAGCACGACCCACCTCCTCCTCTGATGATATCCCAAAGTATTTGCCTTCTGGCCAGTCCATGATCACTTCCAATATTCCTGGGCGACTGGGGTTTCCTATTCGAGCCCGCTGAGTAATCAGTGCAACCCACTTGCTCCATGTAGCATCAGTTGCATGATGCGTAGAGGGGACCCTTCCCTTGAACATCCAGCCTAGTACCGGCAATCGGGGTGCTAGGAGGAGCTGCGCTTCAGTACCGACCACCTCCGAAGCAGATCGAACTCCTTCATATGCTGCCAATATCTCCTTTTCAGTTGGAGTATAGCGGGCCTCAGATCCTCTGTATCCCCGACTCCAAAACCCCAGGGGCCGACCTCGAGTTTCCCCAGGTTCTTTCTGCCAGAGGCTCCAGGTGGGGCCGTTCTCCCCGGCTGCAGTGTAGAGCACATTCTTTACATCTGGTCCTGTTCGAACTGGCCCAAGGGCTACTGCATGGACTATTTCCTGCTTGATTTGTTCAAAGGCTTGTCGTTGTTCAGGGCCCCATTCAAACTCATTCTTCTTACGGGTTACTTGGTAGAGTGGGTTTACAATCAGACTAATTTGGGATGTGCATTCTCCAAAACCCCACAACACCTAGGAAAGTCTGTGTTTCTTTTTTGTTAGTTGGTGGAGACATAGCTGTTATTTTGTTGATCACATCCATTGGGATTTGATGATGTCCATCTTGCCATTTTATTCCTAAAAACTGGATCTCTCGTGCAGGTCCTTTGACTTTATTTTGTTTTATGGCAAAACCGGCTTTCAGAAGGATTTGGACTATTTTCTTCCCTTTCTCGAAAACTTCCTCTGCTGTGTCACCCCACACAATAATGTCATCGATGTACTGCAGGTGTTCAGGAGCTTCCCCCTGCTCTAGCGCAGACTGGATCAGTCCATGGCAAATGGTAGGGCTGTGTTTCCACCCCTGGGGCAGCCTATTCCAAGTATATTGGACTCCCCTCCAAGTGAAGGCAAATTGTGGCCTGCACTCTGCTGCTAGAGGGATGGAGAAAAATGCATTAGCGATATCAATTGTGGCGTACCACTTGGCTGCCTTCGATTCAAGTTCATACTGAAGTTCCAGCATGTCCGGCACTGCAGCACTCAGTGGTGGCGTGACTTCGTTCAGGCCACGATAGTCCACTGTTAGTCTCCACTCGCCATTAGACTTTCTCACTGGCCATAGGGGACTATTGAAAGGTGAATGGGTCTTGCTGATCACTCCTTGGCTCTCCAATTGACGAATTAGCTTATGGATGGGGATCAGGGAGTCTCGGTTAGTGCGATATTGCCGCCGGTGCACAGTTGTGGTAGCGATTGGCACTTGCTGTTCTTCGACCCTCAGCAACCCCACAACAGAGGGGTCCTCTGAGAGACCAGGCAAGGTAGATAATTGTTTAATGTCCTCTGTCTCTAAGGCAGCTATACCAAAAGCCCACCGGAACCCTTTTGGGTCCTTGCAATATCCTCTTCTAAGATAGTCTATGCCAAGGATACATGGAGCATCCGGGCCAGTCACAATGAGGTGCTTTTCCCACTCATTCCCAGTCAGACTCACTTCAGCCTCCAATACAGTCAACTGCTGAGATCCTCCTGTCACTCCACAAATATAGATGGGCTCTGGTCCTTTATAGCTCGATGGCATTATAGTACATTGTACACCGGTGTCTACTAAAGCCTTATACTTCTGTGCACGTGATGTGCCAGGCCATCGAATCCACACAATCCAATAAACTCGATTATCCCTTTCCTCCCCCTGGCTGGAGGCAGGGCCCCCCTAATCCTGGTCAGAATCTTCTTCGTTTCTGTGTTTGAAGGACTGTCTGCTGGAAGTTGGAGCAGCAAACTTTTCGGAGAATTCCTTTTTCCTGATTGTTTTCTTTTGCAACTCACGTACCCGTGCCTCTAGGGTCGCGGTAGATTTTCCATCCCATTTTCTCGTGTCCTCTCCATGGTCTCGTAAGTAAAACCACAGGGTGGCACGGGGTGAGTATCCACCATATCGTCTTCCTTGTGTGGGTGAACGCCTACCCCTGACAGCTGAGACACTGCTTTGTACAGGTGCGGAGGAGAATAATCTCTCTTCAAGTTGGTGAACCTTTTCAGAAAGTTTCTCCCAGGTGTTCTCTTTTGGTCGGTGGACACTGTTTGGTTCAGGTGGGGAGGACAATAGATTCTCTTCAAGTTGGTGAACCTTTTCAGAAAGTTTCTCCACAGCTGAGACGCAGGCCTGTAAGGAAGAGGAGAGACTTTCTTCGTACTGCCGGAGTTGTTTAGCCGCTTCATCCACTGTGGGTTCCTCATCCTCTTTCCAGGCCATTATTGCCAATGAGCTGGCATATGATGATGGTGCACTCCGTACAAACTTCCGCCACATGGGTCGTGTACACTTGACTTCATCTGGATCTTTGGATGTTTGTCTGAGGTCTGGATCCTCATAAATCACTTCCCGTACGGCTAATTCCCTCAGGTACTGGATTCCCTTCTCCATAGTGGTCCACTTGCCTGGTAGACATAAAAGTTCTTCCTTGAAGGGATACCTTTCCCTCACAGTTGAGAGGAGATGCCTCCAGAGGCTGGTGGATTGTGCTCCATCTGCAATTGCTTTGTCAATGCCGGCGTCTCGAGCAAGGGATCCCAGCCGCTTGGCTTCCCTGCCGTCTAATTCCACACAATTGGCTCCAGAGTCCCAGCACCGGAGCAGCCAGGTGACAAGCTGCTCACCTATACAGCGACCAAAATCTTTTCGCACATCTCGTAGCTCGCGCTCGTTTAGGCTTCGGGTAGTTACTGTTGATTTTTTGACATCCTCATCTTCCTCCTCCTGAATCCTTGATGGCCCAGCGTCGTCGTCATCTTCGTCATCTCTATACCTAGTTTTGGCAGAAGCCTTACCTGGATTGGCAGAAGACTCTCTGCGTTCTAAACGACCTGAATCTCTATACCATTTTTTCACCTTCTCTACAGGGGCAGCTTGCACTGCTACTGCTCGTTTCTCTGACTTTGTTACAGGGTCTGCTACAGGGGTTGGAATACCCTCTGCAGGGGCAGCTTGCACTGCTACTGCTTGTTTCTCTAACTTTGTTACAGGGTCTGCCACAGAGGTTGGAATACCCTCTGCAGGGTCAACTTGCACTGCTACAGCTCGTTTCTCTGACACGGCCAAAGGAGCTGGAGCGGCTGCAGGAGCTGGAGCAGTTGCAGGAACTGGAGCTGTAGCGGCTACAGGAGCTGGAGCTGGAGCAGTTGCAGGAGCTGGGACTGGAGCAGCAGTAGGAGCTGGAGCTGGAGCGGCTGCAGGAGCTTGAGCGGCTGCAGGAGCTGGGACTGGAGCAGCTGCAGGAGCTGGGACTGGAGCGGCTGCAGGAGCTGGGACTGGAGCAGCTGCAGGAGCTGGAGCTGGAGCTGGAGCAGCTGCAGGAACCGGATCTGGAGTGGCTGCAGGAGCTGGGGCTGGAGCGGCTGCAGAATCCACCGTAGGGGTCACAGTGGCCGTTGGATCTGTCACAGGGCTTGGAGTGGCCGCAGGGTCTGTCACTAAGTTGATAGCAGTATCAATGGCAGCTCGATAGGCATGAGCCAGGCCCCAGCACGTTACAATGATTTGTGTTACTTTGGAACTGCCAGAATCATGACACCTTTTTTTCAAGCATTCTGCCAGTTTTTGAGGATTTTGCCATTGTTCAGGGGTGAATTTCCAACACACTGGGGGTGCCAACTGCTCTAGATGCCTGCCCATATCCGCCCATACTCCCTGCCACCCACAACTATCCTGCCTCCGGGCAGATCTCCAGATGAGCTCCCCAAGTAGTTGTTTAACTTTAAGCAGAATCTGAAGTGCATTCATGAGGCAGAACAACAAGACTATGGTATTCTGAGTATTCCAGAAATATTCAATATCTTGGAGAGCTATTTTGACAAGCTCAGGGGATAAGAGAGTGGTGAAGGAGGAAGGCAGAGTGATCCAGGAGGATACAGGGGGGGTGAAGGAGAAAGGGAGAGTAAGCAAGTAAGGAAAAATATCCTCCCCTTTCCCCTCCACAGATTGACTCCCTAATGAAAAAAAAACAATAGGTATAATTGCTAATAGTTTCCAAGATACAGTTTCCAAAGTACAGAGTCGACGATGTTACTGAATACAAATAACAAGTTAGAGTCATGACCACATATTTCATCGTCTCATAAGCCATTGCTACAACACACAGTACCATAATGATCTGAAACCAGGGCCCGGAGAGGATAAACAACACGACAGAGAGCAAATACGGAAAATAATGTACTATAATACTCAATTTGGAAAACAGGCGCAGCAGAGTTGAGATTAAAGCAATCAGCATTATGACAAGTGACTATTAAGCAGGTCTAATCCTTACACCAATTTTAGTTTAACACACTCTGGTCAGATCTGCCGTTATCTCAACCTTTCGGGCCCCACGTTGGGCGCCAAAAAGACTGTCGTGGTTTAACCCGGCCGGCAGCTAAACACCACGCAGCCGTTCGCTCACCCTCCCCCCTCCCTCTCTGGGACGGGGGAGAGAAATGGAAAGTGAAGCCCGTGAGTTGAGATAAAGACAGTTTAATAAGACAGGAAAATAATAATAACAAAATAATAATAACAATAATAACAATAATAATACAATGGTGATAATAGGGAAATATGTACAAACAAGTGATGCACAATGCAATTGCTCACCACTCGCTGACCGATGCCCAGCCTAACCCCGAGCAGTCCGGCCCCCTTCCCCCGGCTAACCACCCCTATATATTGTTTAGCATGACGTCAGATGGTATGGAATACCCCTTTGGCTAGTTTGGGTCACCTGTCCGGGGTCTGTCCCCTCCCAGCTCTTACTGCACCCCCAGCCTGCCCGTTGGCAGGACAGAGCAAAAGGCTGAGATGTCCTTGGCTTAGTATAAGCACTGCTCTGCAACAATTAAAGCATCGGGGTGTTATCAGCACTCTTCTCATCCTAAGCCAAAACACAGCATTCCACCAGCTACTAGGAAGAAAATTAATTCTGTGCTAACTGAAACCAGGACATCTATCCACCCCTTATTCCATACCATTTATGTCATGCTCAGGTTACACTCTTTTCCATACATTCTAATTAGTCACCTATAGTAATCATGGTAGTGATAACATACAGTGTGATATACTAATTAACATGGTACAATTCAGTTTATGGGCTATTCTCACCCAGTATTAAATCTCCTTGAGGTACACACCGCACCTCTCCGTTCTTTTGCATCACCCACCAAGTGTATCCAGGTCCCTGAGCGAAAACAATTCCACGAATAGGTTTGCCTTTTCCTGAGGCAGGAGTAGCCCAGACTGTTTTACCCAGCATATTTTTTACATGCACTACAGGAACTTTATCCCCATCTACAGTACGTAATAGGTTTGATTGGGCAGGTCCAGCTCAGTTGGTAGATCCCCTAGTATTGACTAACCAGGTGGCCTTTGCCAAATGCGTATCCCAGTTTTTGAACGTCCCAGCGCCCATTGCTTTCAAGGTAGTCTTTAACAGGCCATTGTATCGTTCAACTTTCCCGGAGGCTGGTGCATGATAGGGGATGTGATACACCCATTCAATACCATGTTCTTCGGCCCAAGTGTCTATAAGGTTGTTTCGGAAGTGAGTCCCATTGTCTGATTCTATTCTTTCTGGGGTGCCATGTCGCCATAGGACTTGCTTTTCAAGGCCCAGGATGGTGTTCCGGGCGGTGGCATGAGGCACAGGATATGTTTCCAGCCATCCGGTGGTTGCTTCCACCATTGTAAGTACGTGGCGCTTGCCATTGCGAGTTTGAGGGAGTGTGATGTAATCAATCTGCCAGGCCTCTCCATATTTATATTTCAGCCATCGTCCTCCATACCAAAGAGGCTTTGACCGTTTGGCTTGCTTGATTGCAGCACGTTTCACAGTCATGAATAACCTGTGCTATAGCGTCCATGGTCAAGTCCACCCCTCGATCACGAGCCCATCTGTATGTTGCGTCTCTACCTTGATGGCCTGAGGTGTCATGGGCCCATCGGGCTATAAATAATTCACCTTTATGCTGCCAATCCAGGTCCACCTGAGCTACTTCAATCTTAGCAGCCTGATCCACCTACTGGTTGTTTTGATGTTCTTCAGTAGCCTGATTCTTGGGCACATGAGCATCTACGTGGCGTACTTTCACAGCCAGGTTCTCTACCCGAGCAGCAATATCTTGCCACAATGCAGCAGCCCAGATGGGTTTGCCCCTACGCTGCCAGTTGTTTTGCTTCCATTGCTGTAACCATCCCCACAGGGCATTTGCTACCATCCATGAATCGGTGTAGAGATAGAGAACTGGCCATTTTTCTCGTTCAGCAATGTCTAAAGCCAGCTGAATGGCTTTCACTTCTGCAAACTGACTCGATTCACCTTCTCCCTCAGCAGCTTCTGCAACTCGTCGCGTAGGACTCCATACAGCAGCCTTCCATCTCCGATGCTTCCCCACAATACGACAGGACCCATCAGTGAACAGGGCATATTTCTTTTCATTCTCTGGCAACTGGTTGTACAGTGGGGCTTCTTCAGCACGACCCACCTCCTCCTCTGATGATATCCCAAAGTATTTGCCTTCTGGCCAGTCCATGATCACTTCCAATATTCCTGGGCGACTGGGGTTTCCTATTCGAGCCCGCTGAGTAATCAGTGCAACCCACTTGCTCCATGTAGCATCAGTTGCATGATGCGTAGAGGGGACCCTTCCCTTGAACATCCAGCCTAGTACCGGCAATCGGGGTGCTAGGAGGAGCTGCGCTTCAGTACCGACCACCTCCGAAGCAGATCGAACTCCTTCA
The DNA here is from genome assembly GCF_047663525.1 of Anas platyrhynchos. Classification (NCBI taxonomy): domain Eukaryota; kingdom Metazoa; phylum Chordata; class Aves; order Anseriformes; family Anatidae; genus Anas; species Anas platyrhynchos. The sequence goes on from NC_092596.1 coordinate 12,344,176, forward strand.
TATGCTGCCAATATCTCCTTTTCAGTTGGAGTATAGCGGGCCTCAGATCCTCTGTATCCCCGACTCCAAAACCCCAGGGGCCGACCTCGAGTTTCCCCAGGTTCTTTCTGCCAGAGGCTCCAGGTGGGGCCGTTCTCCCCGGCTGCAGTGTAGAGCACATTCTTTACATCTGGTCCTGTTCGAACTGGCCCAAGGGCTACTGCATGGACTATTTCCTGCTTGATTTGTTCAAAGGCTTGTCGTTGTTCAGGGCCCCATTCAAACTCATTCTTCTTACGGGTTACTTGGTAGAGTGGGTTTACAATCAGACTAATTTGGGATGTGCATTCTCCAAAACCCCACAACACCTAGGAAAGTCTGTGTTTCTTTTTTGTTAGTTGGTGGAGACATAGCTGTTATTTTGTTGATCACATCCATTGGGATTTGATGATGTCCATCTTGCCATTTTATTCCTAAAAACTGGATCTCTCGTGCAGGTCCTTTGACTTTATTTTGTTTTATGGCAAAACCGGCTTTCAGAAGGATTTGGACTATTTTCTTCCCTTTCTCGAAAACTTCCTCTGCTGTGTCACCCCACACAATAATGTCATCGATGTACTGCAGGTGTTCAGGAGCTTCCCCCTGCTCTAGCGCAGACTGGATCAGTCCATGGCAAATGGTAGGGCTGTGTTTCCACCCCTGGGGCAGCCTATTCCAAGTATATTGGACTCCCCTCCAAGTGAAGGCAAATTGTGGCCTGCACTCTGCTGCTAGAGGGATGGAGAAAAATGCATTAGCGATATCAATTGTGGCGTACCACTTGGCTGCCTTCGATTCAAGTTCATACTGAAGTTCCAGCATGTCCGGCACTGCAGCACTCAGTGGTGGCGTGACTTCGTTCAGGCCACGATAGTCCACTGTTAGTCTCCACTCGCCATTAGACTTTCTCACTGGCCATAGGGGACTATTGAAAGGTGAATGGGTCTTGCTGATCACTCCTTGGCTCTCCAATTGACGAATTAGCTTATGGATGGGGATCAGGGAGTCTCGGTTAGTGCGATATTGCCGCCGGTGCACAGTTGTGGTAGCGATTGGCACTTGCTGTTCTTCGACCCTCAGCAACCCCACAACAGAGGGGTCCTCTGAGAGACCAGGCAAGGTAGATAATTGTTTAATGTCCTCTGTCTCTAAGGCAGCTATACCAAAAGCCCACCGGAACCCTTTTGGGTCCTTGCAATATCCTCTTCTAAGATAGTCTATGCCAAGGATACATGGAGCATCCGGGCCAGTCACAATGAGGTGCTTTTCCCACTCATTCCCAGTCAGACTCACTTCAGCCTCCAATACAGTCAACTGCTGAGATCCTCCTGTCACTCCACAAATATAGATGGGCTCTGGTCCTTTATAGCTCGATGGCATTATAGTACATTGTACACCGGTGTCTACTAAAGCCTTATACTTCTGTGCACGTGATGTGCCAGGCCATCGAATCCACACAATCCAATAAACTCGATTATCCCTTTCCTCCCCCTGGCTGGAGGCAGGGCCCCCCTAATCCTGGTCAGAATCTTCTTCGTTTCTGTGTTTGAAGGACTGTCTGCTGGAAGTTGGAGCAGCAAACTTTTCGGAGAATTCCTTTTTCCTGATTGTTTTCTTTTGCAACTCACGTACCCGTGCCTCTAGGGTCGCGGTAGATTTTCCATCCCATTTTCTCGTGTCCTCTCCATGGTCTCGTAAGTAAAACCACAGGGTGGCACGGGGTGAGTATCCACCATATCGTCTTCCTTGTGTGGGTGAACGCCTACCCCTGACAGCTGAGACACTGCTTTGTACAGGTGCGGAGGAGAATAATCTCTCTTCAAGTTGGTGAACCTTTTCAGAAAGTTTCTCCCAGGTGTTCTCTTTTGGTCGGTGGACACTGTTTGGTTCAGGTGGGGAGGACAATAGATTCTCTTCAAGTTGGTGAACCTTTTCAGAAAGTTTCTCCACAGCTGAGACGCAGGCCTGTAAGGAAGAGGAGAGACTTTCTTCGTACTGCCGGAGTTGTTTAGCCGCTTCATCCACTGTGGGTTCCTCATCCTCTTTCCAGGCCATTATTGCCAATGAGCTGGCATATGATGATGGTGCACTCCGTACAAACTTCCGCCACATGGGTCGTGTACACTTGACTTCATCTGGATCTTTGGATGTTTGTCTGAGGTCTGGATCCTCATAAATCACTTCCCGTACGGCTAATTCCCTCAGGTACTGGATTCCCTTCTCCATAGTGGTCCACTTGCCTGGTAGACATAAAAGTTCTTCCTTGAAGGGATACCTTTCCCTCACAGTTGAGAGGAGATGCCTCCAGAGGCTGGTGGATTGTGCTCCATCTGCAATTGCTTTGTCAATGCCGGCGTCTCGAGCAAGGGATCCCAGCCGCTTGGCTTCCCTGCCGTCTAATTCCACACAATTGGCTCCAGAGTCCCAGCACCGGAGCAGCCAGGTGACAAGCTGCTCACCTATACAGCGACCAAAATCTTTTCGCACATCTCGTAGCTCGCGCTCGTTTAGGCTTCGGGTAGTTACTGTTGATTTTTTGACATCCTCATCTTCCTCCTCCTGAATCCTTGATGGCCCAGCGTCGTCGTCATCTTCGTCATCTCTATACCTAGTTTTGGCAGAAGCCTTACCTGGATTGGCAGAAGACTCTCTGCGTTCTAAACGACCTGAATCTCTATACCATTTTTTCACCTTCTCTACAGGGGCAGCTTGCACTGCTACTGCTCGTTTCTCTGACTTTGTTACAGGGTCTGCTACAGGGGTTGGAATACCCTCTGCAGGGGCAGCTTGCACTGCTACTGCTTGTTTCTCTAACTTTGTTACAGGGTCTGCCACAGAGGTTGGAATACCCTCTGCAGGGTCAACTTGCACTGCTACAGCTCGTTTCTCTGACACGGCCAAAGGAGCTGGAGCGGCTGCAGGAGCTGGAGCAGTTGCAGGAACTGGAGCTGTAGCGGCTACAGGAGCTGGAGCTGGAGCAGTTGCAGGAGCTGGGACTGGAGCAGCAGTAGGAGCTGGAGCTGGAGCGGCTGCAGGAGCTTGAGCGGCTGCAGGAGCTGGGACTGGAGCAGCTGCAGGAGCTGGAGCTGGAGCTGGAGCAGCTGCAGGAACCGGATCTGGAGTGGCTGCAGGAGCTGGGGCTGGAGCGGCTGCAGAATCCACCGTAGGGGTCACAGTGGCCGTTGGATCTGTCACAGGGCTTGGAGTGGCCGCAGGGTCTGTCACTAAGTTGATAGCAGTATCAATGGCAGCTCGATAGGCATGAGCCAGGCCCCAGCACGTTACAATGATTTGTGTTACTTTGGAACTGCCAGAATCATGACACCTTTTTTTCAAGCATTCTGCCAGTTTTTGAGGATTTTGCCATTGTTCAGGGGTGAATTTCCAACACACTGGGGGTGCCAACTGCTCTAGATGCCTGCCCATATCCGCCCATACTCCCTGCCACCCACAACTATCCTGCCTCCGGGCAGATCTCCAGATGAGCTCCCCAAGTAGTTGTTTAACTTTAAGCAGAATCTGAAGTGCATTCATGAGGCAGAACAACAAGACTATGGTATTCTGAGTATTCCAGAAATATTCAATATCTTGGAGAGCTATTTTGACAAGCTCAGGGGATAAGAGAGTGGTGAAGGAGGAAGGCAGAGTGATCCAGGAGGATACAGGGGGGGTGAAGGAGAAAGGGAGAGTAAGCAAGTAAGGAAAAATATCCTCCCCTTTCCCCTCCACAGATTGACTCCCTAATGAAAAAAAAACAATAGGTATAATTGCTAATAGTTTCCAAGATACAGTTTCCAAAGTACAGAGTCGACGATGTTACTGAATACAAATAACAAGTTAGAGTCATGACCACATATTTCATCGTCTCATAAGCCATTGCTACAACACACAGTACCATAATGATCTGAAACCAGGGCCCGGAGAGGATAAACAACACGACAGAGAGCAAATACGGAAAATAATGTACTATAATACTCAATTTGGAAAACAGGCGCAGCAGAGTTGAGATTAAAGCAATCAGCATTATGACAAGTGACTATTAAGCAGGTCTAATCCTTACACCAATTTTAGTTTAACACACTCTGGTCAGATCTGCCGTTATCTCAACCTTTCGGGCCCCACGTTGGGCGCCAAAAAGACTGTCGTGGTTTAACCCGGCCGGCAGCTAAACACCACGCAGCCGTTCGCTCACCCTCCCCCCTCCCTCTCTGGGACGGGGGAGAGAAATGGAAAGTGAAGCCCGTGAGTTGAGATAAAGACAGTTTAATAAGACAGGAAAATAATAATAACAAAATAATAATAACAATAATAACAATAATAATACAATGGTGATAATAGGGAAATATGTACAAACAAGTGATGCACAATGCAATTGCTCACCACTCGCTGACCGATGCCCAGCCTAACCCCGAGCAGTCCGGCCCCCTTCCCCCGGCTAACCACCCCTATATATTGTTTAGCATGACGTCAGATGGTATGGAATACCCCTTTGGCTAGTTTGGGTCACCTGTCCGGGGTCTGTCCCCTCCCAGCTCTTACTGCACCCCCAGCCTGCCCGTTGGCAGGACAGAGCAAAAGGCTGAGATGTCCTTGGCTTAGTATAAGCACTGCTCTGCAACAATTAAAGCATCGGGGTGTTATCAGCACTCTTCTCATCCTAAGCCAAAACACAGCATTCCACCAGCTACTAGGAAGAAAATTAATTCTGTGCTAACTGAAACCAGGACATCTATCCACCCCTTATTCCATACCATTTATGTCATGCTCAGGTTACACTCTTTTCCATACATTCTAATTAGTCACCTATAGTAATCATGGTAGTGATAACATACAGTGTGATATACTAATTAACATGGTACAATTCAGTTTATGGGCTATTCTCACCCAGTATTAAATCTCCTTGAGGTACACACCGCACCTCTCCGTTCTTTTGCATCACCCACCAAGTGTATCCAGGTCCCTGAGCGAAAACAATTCCACGAATAGGTTTGCCTTTTCCTGAGGCAGGAGTAGCCCAGACTGTTTTACCCAGCATATTTTTTACATGCACTACAGGAACTTTATCCCCATCTACAGTACGTAATAGGTTTGATTGGGCAGGTCCAGCTCAGTTGGTAGATCCCCTAGTATTGACTAACCAGGTGGCCTTTGCCAAATGCGTATCCCAGTTTTTGAACGTCCCAGCGCCCATTGCTTTCAAGGTAGTCTTTAACAGGCCATTGTATCGTTCAACTTTCCCGGAGGCTGGTGCATGATAGGGGATGTGATACACCCATTCAATACCATGTTCTTCGGCCCAAGTGTCTATAAGGTTGTTTCGGAAGTGAGTCCCATTGTCTGATTCTATTCTTTCTGGGGTGCCATGTCGCCATAGGACTTGCTTTTCAAGGCCCAGGATGGTGTTCCGGGCGGTGGCATGAGGCACAGGATATGTTTCCAGCCATCCGGTGGTTGCTTCCACCATTGTAAGTACGTGGCGCTTGCCATTGCGAGTTTGAGGGAGTGTGATGTAATCAATCTGCCAGGCCTCTCCATATTTATATTTCAGCCATCGTCCTCCATACCAAAGAGGCTTTGACCGTTTGGCTTGCTTGATTGCAGCACGTTTCACAGTCATGAATAACCTGTGCTATAGCGTCCATGGTCAAGTCCACCCCTCGATCACGAGCCCATCTGTATGTTGCGTCTCTACCTTGATGGCCTGAGGTGTCATGGGCCCATCGGGCTATAAATAATTCACCTTTATGCTGCCAATCCAGGTCCACCTGAGCTACTTCAATCTTAGCAGCCTGATCCACCTACTGGTTGTTTTGATGTTCTTCAGTAGCCTGATTCTTGGGCACATGAGCATCTACGTGGCGTACTTTCACAGCCAGGTTCTCTACCCGAGCAGCAATATCTTGCCACAATGCAGCAGCCCAGATGGGTTTGCCCCTACGCTGCCAGTTGTTTTGCTTCCATTGCTGTAACCATCCCCACAGGGCATTTGCTACCATCCATGAATCGGTGTAGAGATAGAGAACTGGCCATTTTTCTCGTTCAGCAATGTCTAAAGCCAGCTGAATGGCTTTCACTTCTGCAAACTGACTCGATTCACCTTCTCCCTCAGCAGCTTCTGCAACTCGTCGCGTAGGACTCCATACAGCAGCCTTCCATCTCCGATGCTTCCCCACAATACGACAGGACCCATCAGTGAACAGGGCATATTTCTTTTCATTCTCTGGCAACTGGTTGTACAGTGGGGCTTCTTCAGCACGACCCACCTCCTCCTCTGATGATATCCCAAAGTATTTGCCTTCTGGCCAGTCCATGATCACTTCCAATATTCCTGGGCGACTGGGGTTTCCTATTCGAGCCCGCTGAGTAATCAGTGCAACCCACTTGCTCCATGTAGCATCAGTTGCATGATGCGTAGAGGGGACCCTTCCCTTGAACATCCAGCCTAGTACCGGCAATCGGGGTGCTAGGAGGAGCTGCGCTTCAGTACCGACCACCTCCGAAGCAGATCGAACTCCTTCATATGCTGCCAATATCTCCTTTTCAGTTGGAGTATAGCGGGCCTCAGATCCTCTGTATCCCCGACTCCAAAACCCCAGGGGCCGACCTCGAGTTTCCCCAGGTTCTTTCTGCCAGAGGCTCCAGGTGGGGCCGTTCTCCCCGGCTGCAGTGTAGAGCACATTCTTTACATCTGGTCCTGTTCGAACTGGCCCAAGGGCTACTGCATGGACTATTTCCTGCTTGATTTGTTCAAAGGCTTGTCGTTGTTCAGGGCCCCATTCAAACTCATTCTTCTTACGGGTTACTTGGTAGAGTGGGTTTACAATCAGACTAATTTGGGATGTGCATTCTCCAAAACCCCACAACACCTAGGAAAGTCTGTGTTTCTTTTTTGTTAGTTGGTGGAGACATAGCTGTTATTTTGTTGATCACATCCATTGGGATTTGATGATGTCCATCTTGCCATTTTATTCCTAAAAACTGGATCTCTCGTGCAGGTCCTTTGACTTTATTTTGTTTTATGGCAAAACCGGCTTTCAGAAGGATTTGGACTATTTTCTTCCCTTTCTCGAAAACTTCCTCTGCTGTGTCACCCCACACAATAATGTCATCGATGTACTGCAGGTGTTCAGGAGCTTCCCCCTGCTCTAGCGCAGACTGGATCAGTCCATGGCAAATGGTAGGGCTGTGTTTCCACCCCTGGGGCAGCCTATTCCAAGTATATTGGACTCCCCTCCAAGTGAAGGCAAATTGTGGCCTGCACTCTGCTGCTAGAGGGATGGAGAAAAATGCATTAGCGATATCAATTGTGGCGTACCACTTGGCTGCCTTCGATTCAAGTTCATACTGAAGTTCCAGCATGTCCGGCACTGCAGCACTCAGTGGTGGCGTGACTTCGTTCAGGCCACGATAGTCCACTGTTAGTCTCCACTCGCCATTAGACTTTCTCACTGGCCATAGGGGACTATTGAAAGGTGAATGGGTCTTGCTGATCACTCCTTGGCTCTCCAATTGACGAATTAGCTTATGGATGGGGATCAGGGAGTCTCGGTTAGTGCGATATTGCCGCCGGTGCACAGTTGTGGTAGCGATTGGCACTTGCTGTTCTTCGACCCTCAGCAACCCCACAACAGAGGGGTCCTCTGAGAGACCAGGCAAGGTAGATAATTGTTTAATGTCCTCTGTCTCTAAGGCAGCTATACCAAAAGCCCACCGGAACCCTTTTGGGTCCTTGCAATATCCTCTTCTAAGATAGTCTATGCCAAGGATACATGGAGCATCCGGGCCAGTCACAATGAGGTGCTTTTCCCACTCATTCCCAGTCAGACTCACTTCAGCCTCCAATACAGTCAACTGCTGAGATCCTCCTGTCACTCCACAAATATAGATGGGCTCTGGTCCTTTATAGCTCGATGGCATTATAGTACATTGTACACCGGTGTCTACTAAAGCCTTATACTTCTGTGCACGTGATGTGCCAGGCCATCGAATCCACACAATCCAATAAACTCGATTATCCCTTTCCTCCCCCTGGCTGGAGGCAGGGCCCCCCTAATCCTGGTCAGAATCTTCTTCGTTTCTGTGTTTGAAGGACTGTCTGCTGGAAGTTGGAGCAGCAAACTTTTCGGAGAATTCCTTTTTCCTGATTGTTTTCTTTTGCAACTCACGTACCCGTGCCTCTAGGGTCGCGGTAGATTTTCCATCCCATTTTCTCGTGTCCTCTCCATGGTCTCGTAAGTAAAACCACAGGGTGGCACGGGGTGAGTATCCACCATATCGTCTTCCTTGTGTGGGTGAACGCCTACCCCTGACAGCTGAGACACTGCTTTGTACAGGTGCGGAGGAGAATAATCTCTCTTCAAGTTGGTGAACCTTTTCAGAAAGTTTCTCCCAGGTGTTCTCTTTTGGTCGGTGGACACTGTTTGGTTCAGGTGGGGAGGACAATAGATTCTCTTCAAGTTGGTGAACCTTTTCAGAAAGTTTCTCCACAGCTGAGACGCAGGCCTGTAAGGAAGAGGAGAGACTTTCTTCGTACTGCCGGAGTTGTTTAGCCGCTTCATCCACTGTGGGTTCCTCATCCTCTTTCCAGGCCATTATTGCCAATGAGCTGGCATATGATGATGGTGCACTCCGTACAAACTTCCGCCACATGGGTCGTGTACACTTGACTTCATCTGGATCTTTGGATGTTTGTCTGAGGTCTGGATCCTCATAAATCACTTCCCGTACGGCTAATTCCCTCAGGTACTGGATTCCCTTCTCCATAGTGGTCCACTTGCCTGGTAGACATAAAAGTTCTTCCTTGAAGGGATACCTTTCCCTCACAGTTGAGAGGAGATGCCTCCAGAGGCTGGTGGATTGTGCTCCATCTGCAATTGCTTTGTCAATGCCGGCGTCTCGAGCAAGGGATCCCAGCCGCTTGGCTTCCCTGCCGTCTAATTCCACACAATTGGCTCCAGAGTCCCAGCACCGGAGCAGCCAGGTGACAAGCTGCTCACCTATACAGCGACCAAAATCTTTTCGCACATCTCGTAGCTCGCGCTCGTTTAGGCTTCGGGTAGTTACTGTTGATTTTTTGACATCCTCATCTTCCTCCTCCTGAATCCTTGATGGCCCAGCGTCGTCGTCATCTTCGTCATCTCTATACCTAGTTTTGGCAGAAGCCTTACCTGGATTGGCAGAAGACTCTCTGCGTTCTAAACGACCTGAATCTCTATACCATTTTTTCACCTTCTCTACAGGGGCAGCTTGCACTGCTACTGCTCGTTTCTCTGACTTTGTTACAGGGTCTGCTACAGGGGTTGGAATACCCTCTGCAGGGGCAGCTTGCACTGCTACTGCTTGTTTCTCTAACTTTGTTACAGGGTCTGCCACAGAGGTTGGAATACCCTCTGCAGGGTCAACTTGCACTGCTACAGCTCGTTTCTCTGACACGGCCAAAGGAGCTGGAGCGGCTGCAGGAGCTGGAGCAGTTGCAGGAACTGGAGCTGTAGCGGCTACAGGAGCTGGAGCTGGAGCAGTTGCAGGAGCTGGGACTGGAGCAGCAGTAGGAGCTGGAGCTGGAGCGGCTGCAGGAGCTTGAGCGGCTGCAGGAGCTGGGACTGGAGCAGCTGCAGGAGCTGGAGCTGGAGCTGGAGCAGCTGCAGGAACCGGATCTGGAGTGGCTGCAGGAGCTGGGGCTGGAGCGGCTGCAGAATCCACCGTAGGGGTCACAGTGGCCGTTGGATCTGTCACAGGGCTTGGAGTGGCCGCAGGGTCTGTCACTAAGTTGATAGCAGTATCAATGGCAGCTCGATAGGCATGAGCCAGGCCCCAGCACGTTACAATGATTTGTGTTACTTTGGAACTGCCAGAATCATGACACCTTTTTTTCAAGCATTCTGCCAGTTTTTGAGGATTTTGCCATTGTTCAGGGGTGAATTTCCAACACACTGGGGGTGCCAACTGCTCTAGATGCCTGCCCATATCCGCCCATACTCCCTGCCACCCACAACTATCCTGCCTCCGGGCAGATCTCCAGATGAGCTCCCCAAGTAGTTGTTTAACTTTAAGCAGAATCTGAAGTGCATTCATGAGGCAGAACAACAAGACTATGGTATTCTGAGTATTCCAGAAATATTCAATATCTTGGAGAGCTATTTTGACAAGCTCAGGGGATAAGAGAGTGGTGAAGGAGGAAGGCAGAGTGATCCAGGAGGATACAGGGGGGGTGAAGGAGAAAGGGAGAGTAAGCAAGTAAGGAAAAATATCCTCCCCTTTCCCCTCCACAGATTGACTCCCTAATGAAAAAAAAACAATAGGTATAATTGCTAATAGTTTCCAAGATACAGTTTCCAAAGTACAGAGTCGACGATGTTACTGAATACAAATAACAAGTTAGAGTCATGACCACATATTTCATCGTCTCATAAGCCATTGCTACAACACACAGTACCATAATGATCTGAAACCAGGGCCCGGAGAGGATAAACAACACGACAGAGAGCAAATACGGAAAATAATGTACTATAATACTCAATTTGGAAAACAGGCGCAGCAGAGTTGAGATTAAAGCAATCAGCATTATGACAAGTGACTATTAAGCAGGTCTAATCCTTACACCAATTTTAGTTTAACACACTCTGGTCAGATCTGCCGTTATCTCAACCTTTCGGGCCCCACGTTGGGCGCCAAAAAGACTGTCGTGGTTTAACCCGGCCGGCAGCTAAACACCACGCAGCCGTTCGCTCACCCTCCCCCCTCCCTCTCTGGGACGGGGGAGAGAAATGGAAAGTGAAGCCCGTGAGTTGAGATAAAGACAGTTTAATAAGACAGGAAAATAATAATAACAAAATAATAATAACAATAATAACAATAATAATACAATGGTGATAATAGGGAAATATGTACAAACAAGTGATGCACAATGCAATTGCTCACCACTCGCTGACCGATGCCCAGCCTAACCCCGAGCAGTCCGGCCCCCTTCCCCCGGCTAACCACCCCTATATATTGTTTAGCATGACGTCAGATGGTATGGAATACCCCTTTGGCTAGTTTGGGTCACCTGTCCGGGGTCTGTCCCCTCCCAGCTCTTACTGCACCCCCAGCCTGCCCGTTGGCAGGACAGAGCAAAAGGCTGAGATGTCCTTGGCTTAGTATAAGCACTGCTCTGCAACAATTAAAGCATCGGGGTGTTATCAGCACTCTTCTCATCCTAAGCCAAAACACAGCATTCCACCAGCTACTAGGAAGAAAATTAATTCTGTGCTAACTGAAACCAGGACATCTATCCACCCCTTATTCCATACCATTTATGTCATGCTCAGGTTACACTCTTTTCCATACATTCTAATTAGTCACCTATAGTAATCATGGTAGTGATAACATACAGTGTGATATACTAATTAACATGGTACAATTCAGTTTATGGGCTATTCTCACCCAGTATTAAATCTCCTTGAGGTACACACCGCACCTCTCCGTTCTTTTGCATCACCCACCAAGTGTATCCAGGTCCCTGAGCGAAAACAATTCCACGAATAGGTTTGCCTTTTCCTGAGGCAGGAGTAGCCCAGACTGTTTTACCCAGCATATTTTTTACATGCACTACAGGAACTTTATCCCCATCTACAGTACGTAATAGGTTTGATTGGGCAGGTCCAGCTCAGTTGGTAGATCCCCTAGTATTGACTAACCAGGTGGCCTTTGCCAAATGCGTATCCCAGTTTTTGAACGTCCCAGCGCCCATTGCTTTCAAGGTAGTCTTTAACAGGCCATTGTATCGTTCAACTTTCCCGGAGGCTGGTGCATGATAGGGGATGTGATACACCCATTCAATACCATGTTCTTCGGCCCAAGTGTCTATAAGGTTGTTTCGGAAGTGAGTCCCATTGTCTGATTCTATTCTTTCTGGGGTGCCATGTCGCCATAGGACTTGCTTTTCAAGGCCCAGGATGGTGTTCCGGGCGGTGGCATGAGGCACAGGATATGTTTCCAGCCATCCGGTGGTTGCTTCCACCATTGTAAGTACGTGGCGCTTGCCATTGCGAGTTTGAGGGAGTGTGATGTAATCAATCTGCCAGGCCTCTCCATATTTATATTTCAGCCATCGTCCTCCATACCAAAGAGGCTTTGACCGTTTGGCTTGCTTGATTGCAGCACGTTTCACAGTCATGAATAACCTGTGCTATAGCGTCCATGGTCAAGTCCACCCCTCGATCACGAGCCCATCTGTATGTTGCGTCTCTACCTTGATGGCCTGAGGTGTCATGGGCCCATCGGGCTATAAATAATTCACCTTTATGCTGCCAATCCAGGTCCACCTGAGCTACTTCAATCTTAGCAGCCTGATCCACCTACTGGTTGTTTTGATGTTCTTCAGTAGCCTGATTCTTGGGCACATGAGCATCTACGTGGCGTACTTTCACAGCCAGGTTCTCTACCCGAGCAGCAATATCTTGCCACAATGCAGCAGCCCAGATGGGTTTGCCCCTACGCTGCCAGTTGTTTTGCTTCCATTGCTGTAACCATCCCCACAGGGCATTTGCTACCATCCATGAATCGGTGTAGAGATAGAGAACTGGCCATTTTTCTCGTTCAGCAATGTCTAAAGCCAGCTGAATGGCTTTCACTTCTGCAAACTGACTCGATTCACCTTCTCCCTCAGCAGCTTCTGCAACTCGTCGCGTAGGACTCCATACAGCAGCCTTCCATCTCCGATGCTTCCCCACAATACGACAGGACCCATCAGTGAACAGGGCATATTTCTTTTCATTCTCTGGCAACTGGTTGTACAGTGGGGCTTCTTCAGCACGACCCACCTCCTCCTCTGATGATATCCCAAAGTATTTGCCTTCTGGCCAGTCCATGATCACTTCCAATATTCCTGGGCGACTGGGGTTTCCTATTCGAGCCCGCTGAGTAATCAGTGCAACCCACTTGCTCCATGTAGCATCAGTTGCATGATGCGTAGAGGGGACCCTTCCCTTGAACATCCAGCCTAGTACCGGCAATCGGGGTGCTAGGAGGAGCTGCGCTTCAGTACCGACCACCTCCGAAGCAGATCGAACTCCTTCATATGCTGCCAATATCTCCTTTTCAGTTGGAGTATAGCGGGCCTCAGATCCTCTGTATCCCCGACTCCAAAACCCCAGGGGCCGACCTCGAGTTTCCCCAGGTTCTTTCTGCCAGAGGCTCCAGGTGGGGCCGTTCTCCCCGGCTGCAGTGTAGAGCACATTCTTTACATCTGGTCCTGTTCGAACTGGCCCAAGGGCTACTGCATGGACTATTTCCTGCTTGATTTGTTCAAAGGCTTGTCGTTGTTCAGGGCCCCATTCAAACTCATTCTTCTTACGGGTTACTTGGTAGAGTGGGTTTACAATCAGACTAATTTGGGATGTGCATTCTCCAAAACCCCACAACACCTAGGAAAGTCTGTGTTTCTTTTTTGTTAGTTGGTGGAGACATAGCTGTTATTTTGTTGATCACATCCATTGGGATTTGATGATGTCCATCTTGCCATTTTATTCCTAAAAACTGGATCTCTCGTGCAGGTCCTTTGACTTTATTTTGTTTTATGGCAAAACCGGCTTTCAGAAGGATTTGGACTATTTTCTTCCCTTTCTCGAAAACTTCCTCTGCTGTGTCACCCCACACAATAATGTCATCGATGTACTGCAGGTGTTCAGGAGCTTCCCCCTGCTCTAGCGCAGACTGGATCAGTCCATGGCAAATGGTAGGGCTGTGTTTCCACCCCTGGGGCAGCCTATTCCAAGTATATTGGACTCCCCTCCAAGTGAAGGCAAATTGTGGCCTGCACTCTGCTGCTAGAGGGATGGAGAAAAATGCATTAGCGATATCAATTGTGGCGTACCACTTGGCTGCCTTCGATTCAAGTTCATACTGAAGTTCCAGCATGTCCGGCACTGCAGCACTCAGTGGTGGCGTGACTTCGTTCAGGCCACGATAGTCCACTGTTAGTCTCCACTCGCCATTAGACTTTCTCACTGGCCATAGGGGACTATTGAAAGGTGAATGGGTCTTGCTGATCACTCCTTGGCTCTCCAATTGACGAATTAGCTTATGGATGGGGATCAGGGAGTCTCGGTTAGTGCGATATTGCCGCCGGTGCACAGTTGTGGTAGCGATTGGCACTTGCTGTTCTTCGACCCTCAGCAACCCCACAACAGAGGGGTCCTCTGAGAGACCAGGCAAGGTAGATAATTGTTTAATGTCCTCTGTCTCTAAGGCAGCTATACCAAAAGCCCACCGGAACCCTTTTGGGTCCTTGCAATATCCTCTTCTAAGATAGTCTATGCCAAGGATACATGGAGCATCCGGGCCAGTCACAATGAGGTGCTTTTCCCACTCATTCCCAGTCAGACTCACTTCAGCCTCCAATACAGTCAACTGCTGAGATCCTCCTGTCACTCCACAAATATAGATGGGCTCTGGTCCTTTATAGCTCGATGGCATTATAGTACATTGTACACCGGTGTCTACTAAAGCCTTATACTTCTGTGCACGTGATGTGCCAGGCCATCGAATCCACACAATCCAATAAACTCGATTATCCCTTTCCTCCCCCTGGCTGGAGGCAGGGCCCCCCTAATCCTGGTCAGAATCTTCTTCGTTTCTGTGTTTGAAGGACTGTCTGCTGGAAGTTGGAGCAGCAAACTTTTCGGAGAATTCCTTTTTCCTGATTGTTTTCTTTTGCAACTCACGTACCCGTGCCTCTAGGGTCGCGGTAGATTTTCCATCCCATTTTCTCGTGTCCTCTCCATGGTCTCGTAAGTAAAACCACAGGGTGGCACGGGGTGAGTATCCACCATATCGTCTTCCTTGTGTGGGTGAACGCCTACCCCTGACAGCTGAGACACTGCTTTGTACAGGTGCGGAGGAGAATAATCTCTCTTCAAGTTGGTGAACCTTTTCAGAAAGTTTCTCCCAGGTGTTCTCTTTTGGTCGGTGGACACTGTTTGGTTCAGGTGGGGAGGACAATAGATTCTCTTCAAGTTGGTGAACCTTTTCAGAAAGTTTCTCCACAGCTGAGACGCAGGCCTGTAAGGAAGAGGAGAGACTTTCTTCGTACTGCCGGAGTTGTTTAGCCGCTTCATCCACTGTGGGTTCCTCATCCTCTTTCCAGGCCATTATTGCCAATGAGCTGGCATATGATGATGGTGCACTCCGTACAAACTTCCGCCACATGGGTCGTGTACACTTGACTTCATCTGGATCTTTGGATGTTTGTCTGAGGTCTGGATCCTCATAAATCACTTCCCGTACGGCTAATTCCCTCAGGTACTGGATTCCCTTCTCCATAGTGGTCCACTTGCCTGGTAGACATAAAAGTTCTTCCTTGAAGGGATACCTTTCCCTCACAGTTGAGAGGAGATGCCTCCAGAGGCTGGTGGATTGTGCTCCATCTGCAATTGCTTTGTCAATGCCGGCGTCTCGAGCAAGGGATCCCAGCCGCTTGGCTTCCCTGCCGTCTAATTCCACACAATTGGCTCCAGAGTCCCAGCACCGGAGCAGCCAGGTGACAAGCTGCTCACCTATACAGCGACCAAAATCTTTTCGCACATCTCGTAGCTCGCGCTCGTTTAGGCTTCGGGTAGTTACTGTTGATTTTTTGACATCCTCATCTTCCTCCTCCTGAATCCTTGATGGCCCAGCGTCGTCGTCATCTTCGTCATCTCTATACCTAGTTTTGGCAGAAGCCTTACCTGGATTGGCAGAAGACTCTCTGCGTTCTAAACGACCTGAATCTCTATACCATTTTTTCACCTTCTCTACAGGGGCAGCTTGCACTGCTACTGCTCGTTTCTCTGACTTTGTTACAGGGTCTGCTACAGGGGTTGGAATACCCTCTGCAGGGGCAGCTTGCACTGCTACTGCTTGTTTCTCTAACTTTGTTACAGGGTCTGCCACAGAGGTTGGAATACCCTCTGCAGGGTCAACTTGCACTGCTACAGCTCGTTTCTCTGACACGGCCAAAGGAGCTGGAGCGGCTGCAGGAGCTGGAGCAGTTGCAGGAACTGGAGCTGTAGCGGCTACAGGAGCTGGAGCTGGAGCAGTTGCAGGAGCTGGGACTGGAGCAGCAGTAGGAGCTGGAGCTGGAGCGGCTGCAGGAGCTTGAGCGGCTGCAGGAGCTGGGACTGGAGCAGCTGCAGGAGCTGGAGCTGGAGCTGGAGCAGCTGCAGGAACCGGATCTGGAGTGGCTGCAGGAGCTGGGGCTGGAGCGGCTGCAGAATCCACCGTAGGGGTCACAGTGGCCGTTGGATCTGTCACAGGGCTTGGAGTGGCCGCAGGGTCTGTCACTAAGTTGATAGCAGTATCAATGGCAGCTCGATAGGCATGAGCCAGGCCCCAGCACGTTACAATGATTTGTGTTACTTTGGAACTGCCAGAATCATGACACCTTTTTTTCAAGCATTCTGCCAGTTTTTGAGGATTTTGCCATTGTTCAGGGGTGAATTTCCAACACACTGGGGGTGCCAACTGCTCTAGATGCCTGCCCATATCCGCCCATACTCCCTGCCACCCACAACTATCCTGCCTCCGGGCAGATCTCCAGATGAGCTCCCCAAGTAGTTGTTTAACTTTAAGCAGAATCTGAAGTGCATTCATGAGGCAGAACAACAAGACTATGGTATTCTGAGTATTCCAGAAATATTCAATATCTTGGAGAGCTATTTTGACAAGCTCAGGGGATAAGAGAGTGGTGAAGGAGGAAGGCAGAGTGATCCAGGAGGATACAGGGGGGGTGAAGGAGAAAGGGAGAGTAAGCAAGTAAGGAAAAATATCCTCCCCTTTCCCCTCCACAGATTGACTCCCTAATGAAAAAAAAACAATAGGTATAATTGCTAATAGTTTCCAAGATACAGTTTCCAAAGTACAGAGTCGACGATGTTACTGAATACAAATAACAAGTTAGAGTCATGACCACATATTTCATCGTCTCATAAGCCATTGCTACAACACACAGTACCATAATGATCTGAAACCAGGGCCCGGAGAGGATAAACAACACGACAGAGAGCAAATACGGAAAATAATGTACTATAATACTCAATTTGGAAAACAGGCGCAGCAGAGTTGAGATTAAAGCAATCAGCATTATGACAAGTGACTATTAAGCAGGTCTAATCCTTACACCAATTTTAGTTTAACACACTCTGGTCAGATCTGCCGTTATCTCAACCTTTCGGGCCCCACGTTGGGCGCCAAAAAGACTGTCGTGGTTTAACCCGGCCGGCAGCTAAACACCACGCAGCCGTTCGCTCACCCTCCCCCCTCCCTCTCTGGGACGGGGGAGAGAAATGGAAAGTGAAGCCCGTGAGTTGAGATAAAGACAGTTTAATAAGACAGGAAAATAATAATAACAAAATAATAATAACAATAATAACAATAATAATACAATGGTGATAATAGGGAAATATGTACAAACAAGTGATGCACAATGCAATTGCTCACCACTCGCTGACCGATGCCCAGCCTAACCCCGAGCAGTCCGGCCCCCTTCCCCTGGCTAACCACCCCTATATATTGTTTAGCATGACGTCAGATGGTATGGAATACCCCTTTGGCTAGTTTGGGTCACCTGTCCGGGGTCTGTCCCCTCCCAGCTCTTACTGCACCCCCAGCCTGCCCGTTGGCAGGACAGAGCAAAAGGCTGAGATGTCCTTGGCTTAGTATAAGCACTGCTCTGCAACAATTAAAGCATCGGGGTGTTATCAGCACTCTTCTCATCCTAAGCCAAAACACAGCATTCCACCAGCTACTAGGAAGAAAATTAATTCTGTGCTAACTGAAACCAGGACAACCCTAACCCTCTAACCCTAACCCCCTAACCCTCTAACCCCCCAATTCTAACCCCCGACCCCCCAACCCTAAGCCCCTAACCCTAAAGGATCTAACCCTAACCCCCCAACCCTAATAGATCTAACCCTAACCCTAATCCTCTAACCCTAACCCCCCAACCCCTAACCCCCCAAGTACCCAACCCCAACCCCCAAACCCCCTAACCCTAACCCCCCAACCCGCTAACCCCCAACCCTAAACCCCCAACCCTAACCCCCAACCCCCCAACCCTAACAGATCTAACCCTAACACTCTAACCTTAACCCCCCAACCCCTAACCCCCCAAGTACCCAGCCCCAACCCCCAAACCCCCTAACCCCCCAACCCCCTAACCCCCAACCCTAAACCCCCAACCCTAACCCCCGAACCCCAACCCTAACCCCCTAACCCTAACGGATCTAACCCTAACCCTAACCCTAACCCTATGGCCCCCCCCCGGTGCGCCCCGCAAATGCGTCCCCCCGGCAACCGCACCCCACAAACTTGGTTCCCCCCTCATTTTGGTTCCCCCGGTGCGCCCCAAAAATGTGTCCCCCCGGAAACAAAACCCCGCACACTTGGTTCCCCCCTCATTTTGGTTCCCCCCCCGGTGCGCCCCACAAATGTGTCCCCCCGGAAACAAAACCCCGCACACTTGGTTCCCCCCTCATTTTGGTTCCCCCCCCCGGTGCGCCCCACAAATGTGTCCCCCCGGAAACAAAACCCCGCACACTTGGTTCCCCCATCATTTTGGTTCCCCCCCCCGGTGCGCCCCACAAATGTGTCCCCCCGGAAACAAAACCCCGCACACTTGGTTCCCCCCTCATTTTGGTTCCCCCCCCCCCGGAGCGCCCCACAAATGTGTCCCCCCGGAAACAAAACCCCGCACACTTGGTTCCCCCCTCATTTTGGTTCCCCCCCCCGGTGCGCCCCACAAATGTGTCCCCCCGGAAACAAAACCCCGCACACTTGGTTCCCCCCTCATTTTGGTTCCCTCGCCCCGGTGCTCCCCACAAATGTGTCCCCCCGGAAACAAAACCCCGCACACTTGGTTCCCCCCTCATTTTGGTTCCCCCCCCGGTGCGCCCCACAAATGTGTCCCCCCGGAAACAAAACCCCGCACACTTGGTTCCCCCCTCATTTTGGTTCCCCCCCCCTGTGCGCGCCACAAATGTGTCCCCCCGGAAACAAAACCCTGCACACTTGGTTCCCCCCTCATTTTGGTTCCCCCCCGGTGCGCCCCGCAAATGTGTCCCCCCGGGAACCGCACCCCGCACACTTGGTTCCCCCCTCATTTTGGTTCCCCCCGCCGGTGCGCCCCACAAATGTGTCCCCCCGGAAACAAAACCCCGCACACGTGGTTCCCCCCTCATTTTGGTCCCCCCCCCCTGTGCGCGCCACAAATGTGTCCCCCCGGAAACAAAACCCCGCACACTTGGTTCCCCCCTCATTTTGGTTCCCCCCCCCGGTGCGCCCCACAAATGTGTCCCCCCGGAAACAAAACCCCGCACACTTGGTTCCCCCCTCATTTTGGTTCCCACCCCGGTGCGCCCCAAAAATGTGTCCCCCCGGAAACAAAACCCCGCACACTTGGTTCCCCCCTCATTTTGGTTCCCCCCCCCCGGTGCGCCCCCCAAATGTGTCCCCCCGGAAACAAAACCCCGCACACTTGGTTCCCCCCTCATTTTGGTTCCCCCCCCTTCCGCCCCCCCGTTGGGGTCCCGCCTAGCCCCATGGACCGCCCCCCCGGTGCGCCCCACAAATGCGTTCCCCCGGCAACCGCACCCCGCAAACTTGGTTCCCCCCTCATTTTGGTTCCCCCCCACCCTTGGGGTCCCCCCAAGCTCCATGGACCCCCCCCCTGGTGCCCCCCCCCCAATTTGTCTCTCCCCCCGTCCTACCCGTGCCCGCAGCAGCCGCTCGCACTCTGCCAGCGCCTTCCGCACCCGATGCTGCATCTCAGCCAGGTGGAGGCAAGCGCTGGAGGGGGGGGAATAAATTGGGGGGTTCAATTTGGGGGGGGTCTGGGGGCATTTTGGGGGCTGGGGGCGCATTTAGGGGGCGCAGGGGACTGGTTCTCACCTGTAGGACTCGGCGTCGAGCCTCCCCGGGGGCAGCTGCAGGGCCAGGATGCCTGGGGGGGTGCGGGGGGGGGCATGTCAGCACCCTCCAGACCAAAACCCCAAAACCGCTGCCGTTGACCCCAAAACCGCCGCCGTTGACCCCAAGGTGGCCGCTGGTGACGCCGGTAGGGCCACCGGGCGCCCCGCGGGCCACAAGTACCCAACCCCAACCCCCAAAACCCCTAACCCTAACCCCCCAACCCCCTAACCCCCGACCCCCCAACCGATCTAACCCTAACCCTCTAACACTAACCCCCAACCCTAACCCCCGACCCCCCAACCCTAACCCCCTAACCCTAACGGATCTAACCCTAACCCCCCAACCCTTACAGATCTAACCCTAACCCTAATCCTCTAACCCTAACCCCCCATCTTAACCCCCCAAGTACCCAACCCCAACCCCCAAGCCCCCTAACCCTAACCCCCCAACCCCCTAACCCCCAACCCTAAACCCCCAACCCTAACCCCCTAACCCTAACGGATCTAACCCTAATCCTCTAACCCTAACGCCCAAACCCCCTAACCCCCTAACCCTAACGGATCTAAGCCTAACCCTAACCCTCTAACCCTAACCCCCCCAACCCCCTAACCCCCTAACCCTAACGGAACTAACCCTAACCCTCTAACCCTAACCCCCCAACCCCCTAACCCCCTAACCCTAACCCCCGAACCCTAATGGATCTAACCCTAACCCTCTAACCCTAACCCCCCAACCCCCTAACCCCCCAACCCTAACCCCCTAACCCTAACGGATCTAACCCTAACCCCCCAACCCTAATAGATCTAACCCTAACCCTAATCCTCTAACCCTAACCCCCCAACCCCTAACCCCCCAAGTACCTAACCCCAACCCCCTAACCCCCTAACCCTAACCCCCTAACCCTAACGGATCTAACCCTAACCCTCTAACCCTAACCCCCCAACCCCCTAACCCCCCAACCCTAACCCCCTAACCCTAACGGATCTAACCCTAACCCCCCAACCCTAATAGATCTAACCCTAACCCTAATCCTCTAACCCTAACCCCCCAACCCCTAACCCCCCAAGTACCTAACCCCAACCCCCAAACCCCCTAACCCTAACCCCCCAACGCCCTAACCCCCAACCCTAAACCCCCAACCCTAACCCCCGACCCCCCAACCATAACCCCCTAACCGTAACAGATCTAACCCTAACCCTGTCGTGGTTTAACCCGGCCGGCAGCTAAACACCACGCAGCCGTTCGCTCACCCTCCCCCCTCCCTCTCTGGGACGGGGGAGAGAAATGGAAAGTGAAGCCCGTGAGTTGAGATAAAGACAGTTTAATAAGACAGGAAAATAATAATAACAAAATAATAATAACAATAATAACAATAATAATACAATGGTGATAATAGGGAAATATGTACAAACAAGTGATGCACAATGCAATTGCTCACCACTCGCTGACCGATGCCCAGCCTAACCCCGAGCAGTCCGGCCCCCTTCCCCTGGCTAACCACCCCTATATATTGTTTAGCATGACGTCAGATGGTATGGAATACCCCTTTGGCTAGTTTGGGTCACCTGTCCGGGGTCTGTCCCCTCCCAGCTCTTACTGCACCCCCAGCCTGCCCGTTGGCAGGACAGAGCAAAAGGCTGAGATGTCCTTGGCTTAGTATAAGCACTGCTCTGCAACAATTAAAGCATCGGGGTGTTATCAGCACTCTTCTCATCCTAAGCCAAAACACAGCATTCCACCAGCTACTAGGAAGAAAATTAATTCTGTGCTAACTGAAACCAGGACATCTATCCACCCCTTATTCCATACCATTTATGTCATGCTCAGGTTACACTCTTTTCCATACATTCTAATTAGTCACCTATAGTAATCATGGTAGTGATAACATACAGTGTGATATACTAATTAACATGGTACAATTCAGTTTATGGGCTATTCTCACCCAGTATTAAATCTCCTTGAGGTACACACCGCACCTCTCCGTTCTTTTGCATCACCCACCAAGTGTATCCAGGTCCCTGAGCGAAAACAATTCCACGAATAGGTTTGCCTTTTCCTGAGGCAGGAGTAGCCCAGACTGTTTTACCCAGCATATTTTTTACATGCACTACAGGAACTTTATCCCCATCTACAGTACGTAATAGGTTTGATTGGGCAGGTCCAGCTCAGTTGGTAGATCCCCTAGTATTGACTAACCAGGTGGCCTTTGCCAAATGCGTATCCCAGTTTTTGAACGTCCCAGCGCCCATTGCTTTCAAGGTAGTCTTTAACAGGCCATTGTATCGTTCAACTTTCCCGGAGGCTGGTGCATGATAGGGGATGTGATACACCCATTCAATACCATGTTCTTCGGCCCAAGTGTCTATAAGGTTGTTTCGGAAGTGAGTCCCATTGTCTGATTCTATTCTTTCTGGGGTGCCATGTCGCCATAGGACTTGCTTTTCAAGGCCCAGGATGGTGTTCCGGGCGGTGGCATGAGGCACAGGATATGTTTCCAGCCATCCGGTGGTTGCTTCCACCATTGTAAGTACGTGGCGCTTGCCATTGCGAGTTTGAGGGAGTGTGATGTAATCAATCTGCCAGGCCTCTCCATATTTATATTTCAGCCATCGTCCTCCATACCAAAGAGGCTTTGACCGTTTGGCTTGCTTGATTGCAGCACGTTTCACAGTCATGAATAACCTGTGCTATAGCGTCCATGGTCAAGTCCACCCCTCGATCACGAGCCCATCTGTATGTTGCGTCTCTACCTTGATGGCCTGAGGTGTCATGGGCCCATCGGGCTATAAATAATTCACCTTTATGCTGCCAATCCAGGTCCACCTGAGCTACTTCAATCTTAGCAGCCTGATCCACCTACTGGTTGTTTTGATGTTCTTCAGTAGCCTGATTCTTGGGCACATGAGCATCTACGTGGCGTACTTTCACAGCCAGGTTCTCTACCCGAGCAGCAATATCTTGCCACAATGCAGCAGCCCAGATGGGTTTGCCCCTACGCTGCCAGTTGTTTTGCTTCCATTGCTGTAACCATCCCCACAGGGCATTTGCTACCATCCATGAATCGGTGTAGAGATAGAGAACTGGCCATTTTTCTCGTTCAGCAATGTCTAAAGCCAGCTGAATGGCTTTCACTTCTGCAAACTGACTCGATTCACCTTCTCCCTCAGCAGCTTCTGCAACTCGTCGCGTAGGACTCCATACAGCAGCCTTCCATCTCCGATGCTTCCCCACAATACGACAGGACCCATCAGTGAACAGGGCATATTTCTTTTCATTCTCTGGCAACTGGTTGTACAGTGGGGCTTCTTCAGCACGACCCACCTCCTCCTCTGATGATATCCCAAAGTATTTGCCTTCTGGCCAGTCCATGATCACTTCCAATATTCCTGGGCGACTGGGGTTTCCTATTCGAGCCCGCTGAGTAATCAGTGCAACCCACTTGCTCCATGTAGCATCAGTTGCATGATGCGTAGAGGGGACCCTTCCCTTGGACATCCAGCCTAGTACCGGCAATCGGGGTGCTAGGAGGAGCTGCGCTTCAGTACCGACCACCTCCGAAGCAGATCGAACTCCTTCATATGCTGCCAATATCTCCTTTTCAGTTGGAGTATAGCGGGCCTCAGATCCTCTGTATCCCCGACTCCAAAACCCCAGGGGCCGACCTCGAGTTTCCCCAGGTTCTTTCTGCCAGAGGCTCCAGGTGGGGCCGTTCTCCCCGGCTGCAGTGTAGAGCACATTCTTTACATCTGGTCCTGTTCGAACTGGCCCAAGGGCTACTGCATGGACTATTTCCTG
Source organism: Anas platyrhynchos (assembly GCF_047663525.1). Taxonomy (NCBI): domain Eukaryota; kingdom Metazoa; phylum Chordata; class Aves; order Anseriformes; family Anatidae; genus Anas; species Anas platyrhynchos. The sequence continues at coordinate 12,367,912 of NC_092596.1, forward strand.
CTTGATTTGTTCAAAGGCTTGTCGTTGTTCAGGGCCCCATTCAAACTCATTCTTCTTACGGGTTACTTGGTAGAGTGGGTTTACAATCAGACTAATTTGGGATGTGCATTCTCCAAAACCCCACAACACCTAGGAAAGTCTGTGTTTCTTTTTTGTTAGTTGGTGGAGACATAGCTGTTATTTTGTTGATCACATCCATTGGGATTTGATGATGTCCATCTTGCCATTTTATTCCTAAAAACTGGATCTCTCGTGCAGGTCCTTTGACTTTATTTTGTTTTATGGCAAAACCGGCTTTCAGAAGGATTTGGACTATTTTCTTCCCTTTCTCGAAAACTTCCTCTGCTGTGTCACCCCACACAATAATGTCATCGATGTACTGCAGGTGTTCAGGAGCTTCCCCCTGCTCTAGCGCAGACTGGATCAGTCCATGGCAAATGGTAGGGCTGTGTTTCCACCCCTGGGGCAGCCTATTCCAAGTATATTGGACTCCCCTCCAAGTGAAGGCAAATTGTGGCCTGCACTCTGCTGCTAGAGGGATGGAGAAAAATGCATTAGCGATATCAATTGTGGCGTACCACTTGGCTGCCTTCGATTCAAGTTCATACTGAAGTTCCAGCATGTCCGGCACTGCAGCACTCAGTGGTGGCGTGACTTCGTTCAGGCCACGATAGTCCACTGTTAGTCTCCACTCGCCATTAGACTTTCTCACTGGCCATAGGGGACTATTGAAAGGTGAATGGGTCTTGCTGATCACTCCTTGGCTCTCCAATTGACGAATTAGCTTATGGATGGGGATCAGGGAGTCTCGGTTAGTGCGATATTGCCGCCGGTGCACAGTTGTGGTAGCGATTGGCACTTGCTGTTCTTCGACCCTCAGCAACCCCACAACAGAGGGGTCCTCTGAGAGACCAGGCAAGGTAGATAATTGTTTAATGTCCTCTGTCTCTAAGGCAGCTATACCAAAAGCCCACCGGAACCCTTTTGGGTCCTTGCAATATCCTATATTTATCCTAATATTCTATATATATCCTAATATTCTAAGATAGTCTATGCCAAGGATACATGGAGCATCCGGGCCAGTCACAATGAGGTGCTTTTCCCACTCATTCCCAGTCAGACTCACTTCAGCCTCCAATACAGTCAACTGCTGAGATCCTCCTGTCACTCCACAAATATAGATGGGCTCTGGTCCTTTATAGCTCGATGGCATTATAGTACATTGTACACCGGTGTCTACTAAAGCCTTATACTTCTGTGCACGTGATGTGCCAGGCCATCGAATCCACACAATCCAATAAACTCGATTATCCCTTTCCTCCCCCTGGCTGGAGGCAGGGCCCCCCTAATCCTGGTCAGAATCTTCTTCGTTTCTGTGTTTGAAGGACTGTCTGCTGGAAGTTGGAGCAGCAAACTTTTCGGAGAATTCCTTTTTCCTGATTGTTTTCTTTTGCAACTCACGTACCCGTGCCTCTAGGGTCGCGGTAGATTTTCCATCCCATTTTCTCGTGTCCTCTCCATGGTCTCGTAAGTAAAACCACAGGGTGGCACGGGGTGAGTATCCACCATATCGTCTTCCTTGTGTGGGTGAACGCCTACCCCTGACAGCTGAGACACTGCTTTGTACAGGTGCGGAGGAGAATAATCTCTCTTCAAGTTGGTGAACCTTTTCAGAAAGTTTCTCCCAGGTGTTCTCTTTTGGTCGGTGGACACTGTTTGGTTCAGGTGGGGAGGACAATAGATTCTCTTCAAGTTGGTGAACCTTTTCAGAAAGTTTCTCCACAGCTGAGACGCAGGCCTGTAAGGAAGAGGAGAGACTTTCTTCGTACTGCCGGAGTTGTTTAGCCGCTTCATCCACTGTGGGTTCCTCATCCTCTTTCCAGGCCATTATTGCCAATGAGCTGGCATATGATGATGGTGCACTCCGTACAAACTTCCGCCACATGGGTCGTGTACACTTGACTTCATCTGGATCTTTGGATGTTTGTCTGAGGTCTGGATCCTCATAAATCACTTCCCGTACGGCTAATTCCCTCAGGTACTGGATTCCCTTCTCCATAGTGGTCCACTTGCCTGGTAGACATAAAAGTTCTTCCTTGAAGGGATACCTTTCCCTCACAGTTGAGAGGAGATGCCTCCAGAGGCTGGTGGATTGTGCTCCATCTGCAATTGCTTTGTCAATGCCGGCGTCTCGAGCAAGGGATCCCAGCCGCTTGGCTTCCCTGCCGTCTAATTCCACACAATTGGCTCCAGAGTCCCAGCACCGGAGCAGCCAGGTGACAAGCTGCTCACCTATACAGCGACCAAAATCTTTTCGCACATCTCGTAGCTCGCGCTCGTTTAGGCTTCGGGTAGTTACTGTTGATTTTTTGACATCCTCATCTTCCTCCTCCTGAATCCTTGATGGCCCAGCGTCGTCGTCATCTTCGTCATCTCTATACCTAGTTTTGGCAGAAGCCTTACCTGGATTGGCAGAAGACTCTCTGCGTTCTAAACGACCTGAATCTCTATACCATTTTTTCACCTTCTCTACAGGGGCAGCTTGCACTGCTACTGCTCGTTTCTCTGACTTTGTTACAGGGTCTGCTACAGGGGTTGGAATACCCTCTGCAGGGGCAGCTTGCACTGCTACTGCTTGTTTCTCTAACATTGTTACAGGGTCTGCCACAGAGGTTGGAATACCCTCTGCAGGGTCAACTTGCACTGCTACAGCTCGTTTCTCTGACACGGCCAAAGGAGCTGGAGCGGCTGCAGGAGCTGGAGCAGTTGCAGGAACTGGAGCTGTAGCGGCTACAGGAGCTGGAGCTGGAGCAGTTGCAGGAGCTGGGACTGGAGCAGCAGTAGGAGCTGGAGCTGGAGCGGCTGCAGGAGCTTGAGCGGCTGCAGGAGCTGGGACTGGAGCAGCTGCAGGAGCTGGGACTGGAGCAGCTGCAGGAGCTGGAGCTGGAGCTGGAGCAGCTGCAGGAACCGGATCTGGAGTGGCTGCAGGAGCTGGGGCTGGAGCGGCTGCAGAATCCACCGTAGGGGTCACAGTGGCCGTTGGATCTGTCACAGGGCTTGGAGTGGCCGCAGGGTCTGTCACTAAGTTGATAGCAGTATCAATGGCAGCTCGATAGGCATGAGCCAGGCCCCAGCACGTTACAATGATTTGTGTTACTTTGGAACTGCCAGAATCATGACACCTTTTTTTCAAGCATTCTGCCAGTTTTTGAGGATTTTGCCATTGTTCAGGGGTGAATTTCCAACACACTGGGGGTGCCAACTGCTCTAGATGCCTGCCCATATCCGCCCATACTCCCTGCCACCCACAACTATCCTGCCTCCGGGCAGATCTCCAGATGAGCTCCCCAAGTAGTTGTTTAACTTTAAGCAGAATCTGAAGTGCATTCATGAGGCAGAACAACAAGACTATGGTATTCTGAGTATTCCAGAAATATTCAATATCTTGGAGAGCTATTTTGACAAGCTCAGGGGATAAGAGAGTGGTGAAGGAGGAAGGCAGAGTGATCCAGGAGGATACAGGGGGGGTGAAGGAGAAAGGGAGAGTAAGCAAGTAAGGAAAAATATCCTCCCCTTTCCCCTCCACAGATTGACTCCCTAATGAAAAAAAAACAATAGGTATAATTGCTAATAGTTTCCAAGATACAGTTTCCAAAGTACAGAGTCGACGATGTTACTGAATACAAATAACAAGTTAGAGTCATGACCACATATTTCATCGTCTCATAAGCCATTGCTACAACACACAGTACCATAATGATCTGAAACCAGGGCCCGGAGAGGATAAACAACACGACAGAGAGCAAATACGGAAAATAATGTACTATAATACTCAATTTGGAAAACAGGCGCAGCAGAGTTGAGATTAAAGCAATCAGCATTATGACAAGTGACTATTAAGCAGGTCTAATCCTTACACCAATTTTAGTTTAACACACTCTGGTCAGATCTGCCGTTATCTCAACCTTTCGGGCCCCACGTTGGGCGCCAAAAAGACTGTCGTGGTTTAACCCGGCCGGCAGCTAAACACCACGCAGCCGTTCGCTCACCCTCCCCCCTCCCTCTCTGGGACGGGGGAGAGAAATGGAAAGTGAAGCCCGTGAGTTGAGATAAAGACAGTTTAATAAGACAGGAAAATAATAATAACAAAATAATAATAACAATAATAACAATAATAATACAATGGTGATAATAGGGAAATATGTACAAACAAGTGATGCACAATGCAATTGCTCACCACTCGCTGACCGATGCCCAGCCTAACCCCGAGCAGTCCGGCCCCCTTCCCCCGGCTAACCACCCCTATATATTGTTTAGCATGACGTCAGATGGTATGGAATACCCCTTTGGCTAGTTTGGGTCACCTGTCCGGGGTCTGTCCCCTCCCAGCTCTTACTGCACCCCCAGCCTGCCCGTTGGCAGGACAGAGCAAAAGGCTGAGATGTCCTTGGCTTAGTATAAGCACTGCTCTGCAACAATTAAAGCATCGGGGTGTTATCAGCACTCTTCTCATCCTAAGCCAAAACACAGCATTCCACCAGCTACTAGGAAGAAAATTAATTCTGTGCTAACTGAAACCAGGACAACCCTAACCCTCTAACCCTAACCCCCTAACCCTCTAACCCCCCAACTCTAACCCCCGACCCCCCAACCCTAAGCCCCTAACCCTAACGGATCTAACCCTAACCCCCCAACCCTAATAGATCTAACCCTAACCCTAATCCTCTAACCCTAACCCCCCAACCCCTAACCCCCCAAGTACCCAACCCCAACCCCCAAACCCCCTAACCCTAACCCCCCAACCCGCTAACCCCCAACCCTAAACCCCCAACCCTAACCCCCAACCCCCCAACCCTAACAGATCTAACCCTAACACTCTAACCTTAACCCCCCAACCCCTAACCCCCCAAGTACCCAGCCCCAACCCCCAAACCCCCTAACCCCCCAACCCCCTAACCCCCAACCCTAAACCCCCAACCCTAACCCCCGAACCCCAACCCTAACCCCCTAACCCTAACGGATCTAACCCTAACCCTAACCCTAACCCTATGCCCCCCCCCGGTGCGCCCCGCAAATGCGTCCCCCCGGCAACCGCTACCCACAAACTTGGTTCCCCCCTCATTTTGGTTCCCCCGGTGCGCCCCAAAAATGTGTCCCCCCGGAAACAAAACCCCGCACACTTGGTTCCCCCATCATTTTGGTTCCCCCCCCCGGTGCGCCCCACAAATGTGTCCCCCCGGAAACAAAACCCCGCACACTTGGTTCCCCCCTCATTTTGGTTCCCCCCCCCCCGGAGCGCTCCACAAATGTGTCCCCCCGGAGCGCCCCACAAATGTGTCCCCCCGGAAACAAAACCCCGCACACTTGGTTCCCCCCTCATTTTGGTTCCCCCCCCCGGTGCGCCCCACAAATGTGTCCCCCCGGAAACAAAACCCCGCACACTTGGTTCCCCCCTCATTTTGGTTCCCTCGCCCCGGTGCGCCCCACAAATGTGTCCCCCCGGAAACAAAACCCCGCACACTTGGTTCCCCCCTCATTTTGGTTCCCCCCCCGGTGCGCCCCACAAATGTGTCCCCCCGGAAACAAAACCCCGCACACTTGGTTCCCCCCTCATTTTGGTTCCCTCGCCCCGGTGCGCCCCACAAATGTGTCCCCCCGGAAACAAAACCCCGCACACTTGGTTCCCCCCTCATTTTGGTTCCCTCGCCCCGGTGCGCCCCACAAATGTGTCCCCCCGGAAACAAAACCCCGCACACTTGGTTCCCCCCTCATTTTGGTTCCCCCCCCCCGGTGCCCCCCACAAATGTGTCCCCCCGGAAACAAAACCCCGCACACTTGGTTCCCCCCTCATTTTGGTTCCCCCCCCCCCCGGAGCGCCCCACAAATGTGTCCCCCCGGAAACAAAACCCCGCACACTTGGTTCCCCCCTCATTTTGGTTCCCCCCCCCGGTGCGCCCCACAAATGTGTCCCCCCGGAAACAAAACCCCGCACACTTGGTTCCCCCCTCATTTTGGTTCCCTCGCCCCGGTGCGCCCCACAAATGTGTCCCCCCGGAAACAAAACCCCGCACACTTGGTTCCCCCCTCATTTTGGTTCCCCCCCGGTGCGCCCCACAAATGTGTCCCCCCGGAAACAAAACCCCGCACACTTGGTTCCCCCCTCATTTTGGTTCCCCCCCCCGGTGCGCCCCACAAATGTGTCCCCCCGGAAACAAAACCCCGCACACTCGGTTCCCCCCTCATTTTGGTTCCCTCGCCCCGGTGCGCCCCCCAAATGTGTCCCCCCGGAAACAAAACCCCGCACACTTGGTTCCCCCCTCATTTTGGTTCCCCCCCCTTCCGCCCCCCCGTTGGGGTCCCGCCTAGCCCCATGGACCGCCCCCCCGGTGCGCCCCGCAAATGCGTCCCCCCGGCAACCGCACCCCGCAAACTTGGTTCCCCCCTCTTTTTGGTTCCCCCCCCACCCTTGGGGTCCCCCCAAGCCCCATGGACCCCCCCCCCTGGTGCCCCCCCCCCAATTTGTCTCTCCCCCCGTCCTACCCGTGCCCGCAGCAGCCGCTCGCACTCTGCCAGCGCCTTCCGCACCGGATGCTGCATCTCGGCCAGGTGGAGGCAAGCGCTGGAGGGGGGGGAATAAATTGGGGGGTTCAATTTGGGGGGGGTCTGGGGGCATTTTGGGGGCTGGGGGCGCATTTAGGGGGCGGAGGGGACTGGTTCTCACCTGTAGGACTCGGCGTCGAGCCTCCCCGGGGGCAGCTGCAGGGCCAGGATGCCTGGGGGGGTGCGGGGGGGGGCATGTCAGCACCCTCCAGACCAAAACCCCAAAACCGCTGCCGTTGACCCCAAAACCGCCACCGTTGACCCCAAGGTGGCCGCTGGTGACGCCGGTAGGGCCACCGGGCGCCCCGCGGGCCACAAGTACCCAACCCCAACCCCCAAACCCCCTAACCCTAACCCCCCAACCCCCTAACCCCCGACCCCCCAACCGATCTAACCCTAACCCTCTAACACTAACCCCCAACCCTAACCCCCGACCCCCCAACCCTAACCCCCTAACCCTAACGGATCTAACCCTAACCCCCCAACCCTTACAGATCTAACCCTAACCCTAATCCTCTAACCCTAACCCCCCATCTTAACCCCCCAAGTACCCAACCCCAACCCCCAAGCCCCCTAACCCTAAACCCCAACCCCCTAACCCCCAACCCTAAACCCCCAACCCTAAACCCCTAACCCTAACGGATCTAACCCTAATCCTCTAACCCTAACGCCCAAACCCCCTAACCCCCTAACCCTAACGGATCTAAGCCTAACCCTAACCCTCTAACCCTAACCCCCCCAACCCCCTAACCCCCTAACCCTAACGGAACTAACCCTAACCCTCTAACCCTAACGCCCAAACCCCCTAACCCCCTAACCCTAACGGATCTAAGCCTAACCCTAACCCCCCAACCCCCTAACCCCCTAACCCTAACCCCCTAACCCTAACGGATCTAACCCTAACCCTCTAACCCTAACCCCCCAACCCCCTAACCCCCCAACCCTAACCCCCTAACCCTAACGGATCTAACCCTAACCCCCCAACCCTAATAGATCTAACCCTAACCCTAATCCTCTAACCCTAACCCCCCAACCCCTAACCCCCCAAGTACCTAACCCCAACCCCCAAACCCCCTAACCCTAACCCCCCAACGCCCTAACCCCCAACCCTAAACCCCCAACCCTAACCCCCGACCCCCCAACCATAACCCCCTAACCGTAACAGATCTAACCCTAACCCTGTCGTGGTTTAACCCGGCCGGCAGCTAAACACCACGCAGCCGTTCGCTCACCCTCCCCCCTCCCTCTCTGGGACGGGGGAGAGAAATGGAAAGTGAAGCCCGTGAGTTGAGATAAAGACAGTTTAATAAGACAGGAAAATAATAATAACAAAATAATAATAACAATAATAACAATAATAATACAATGGTGATAATAGGGAAATATGTACAAACAAGTGATGCACAATGCAATTGCTCACCACTCGCTGACCGATGCCCAGCCTAACCCCGAGCAGTCCGGCCCCCTTCCCCTGGCTAACCACCCCTATATATTGTTTAGCATGACGTCAGATGGTATGGAATACCCCTTTGGCTAGTTTGGGTCACCTGTCCGGGGTCTGTCCCCTCCCAGCTCTTACTGCACCCCCAGCCTGCCCGTTGGCAGGACAGAGCAAAAGGCTGAGATGTCCTTGGCTTAGTATAAGCACTGCTCTGCAACAATTAAAGCATCGGGGTGTTATCAGCACTCTTCTCATCCTAAGCCAAAACACAGCATTCCACCAGCTACTAGGAAGAAAATTAATTCTGTGCTAACTGAAACCAGGACATCTATCCACCCCTTATTCCATACCATTTATGTCATGCTCAGGTTACACTCTTTTCCATACATTCTAATTAGTCACCTATAGTAATCATGGTAGTGATAACATACAGTGTGATATACTAATTAACATGGTACAATTCAGTTTATGGGCTATTCTCACCCAGTATTAAATCTCCTTGAGGTACACACCGCACCTCTCCGTTCTTTTGCATCACCCACCAAGTGTATCCAGGTCCCTGAGCGAAAACAATTCCACGAATAGGTTTGCCTTTTCCTGAGGCAGGAATAGCCCAGACTGTTTTACCCAGCATATTTTTTACATGCACTACAGGAACTTTATCCCCATCTACAGTACGTAATAGGTTTGATTGGGCAGGTCCAGCTCAGTTGGTAGATCCCCTAGTATTGACTAACCAGGTGGCCTTTGCCAAATGCGTATCCCAGTTTTTGAACGTCCCAGCGCCCATTGCTTTCAAGGTAGTCTTTAACAGGCCATTGTATCGTTCAACTTTCCCGGAGGCTGGTGCATGATAGGGGATGTGATACACCCATTCAATACCATGTTCTTCGGCCCAAGTGTCTATAAGGTTGTTTCGGAAGTGAGTCCCATTGTCTGATTCTATTCTTTCTGGGGTGCCATGTCGCCATAGGACTTGCTTTTCAAGGCCCAGGATGGTGTTCCGGGCGGTGGCCTGAGGCACAGGATATGTTTCCAGCCATCCGGTGGTTGCTTCCACCATTGTAAGTACGTGGCGCTTGCCATTGCGAGTTTGAGGGAGTGTGATGTAATCAATCTGCCAGGCCTCTCCATATTTATATTTCAGCCATCGTCCTCCATACCAAAGAGGCTTTGACCGTTTGGCTTGCTTGATTGCAGCACGTTTCACAGTCATGAATAACCTGTGCTATAGCGTCCATGGTCAAGTCCACCCCTCGATCACGAGCCCATCTGTATGTTGCGTCTCTACCTTGATGGCCTGAGGTGTCATGGGCCCATCGGGCTATAAATAATTCACCTTTATGCTGCCAATCCAGGTCCACCTGAGCTACTTCAATCTTAGCAGCCTGATCCACCTACTGGTTGTTTTGATGTTCTTCAGTAGCCTGATTCTTGGGCACATGAGCATCTACGTGGCGTACTTTCACAGCCAGGTTCTCTACCCGAGCAGCAATATCTTGCCACAATGCAGCAGCCCAGATGGGTTTGCCCCTACGCTGCCAGTTGTTTTGCTTCCATTGCTGTAACCATCCCCACAGGGCATTTGCTACCATCCATGAATCGGTGTAGAGATAGAGAACTGGCCATTTTTCTCGTTCAGCAATGTCTAAAGCCAGCTGAATGGCTTTCACTTCTGCAAACTGACTCGATTCACCTTCTCCCTCAGCAGCTTCTGCAACTCGTCGCGTAGGACTCCATACAGCAGCCTTCCATCTCCGATGCTTCCCCACAATACGACAGGACCCATCAGTGAACAGGGCATATTTCTTTTCATTCTCTGGCAACTGGTTGTACAGTGGGGCTTCTTCAGCACGACCCACCTCCTCCTCTGATGATATCCCAAAGTATTTGCCTTCTGGCCAGTCCATGATCACTTCCAATATTCCTGGGCGACTGGGGTTTCCTATTCGAGCCCGCTGAGTAATCAGTGCAACCCACTTGCTCCATGTAGCATCAGTTGCATGATGCGTAGAGGGGACCCTTCCCTTGAACATCCAGCCTAGTACCGGCAATCGGGGTGCTAGGAGGAGCTGCGCTTCAGTACCGACCACCTCCGAAGCAGATCGAACTCCTTCATATGCTGCCAATATCTCCTTTTCAGTTGGAGTATAGCGGGCCTCAGATCCTCTGTATCCCCGACTCCAAAACCCCAGGGGCCGACCTCGAGTTTCCCCAGGTTCTTTCTGCCAGAGGCTCCAGGTGGGGCCGTTCTCCCCGGCTGCAGTGTAGAGCACATTCTTTACATCTGGTCCTGTTCGAACTGGCCCAAGGGCTACTGCATGGACTATTTCCTGCTTGATTTGTTCAAAGGCTTGTCGTTGTTCAGGGCCCCATTCAAACTCATTCTTCTTACGGGTTACTTGGTAGAGTGGGTTTACAATCAGACTAATTTGGGATGTGCATTCTCCAAAACCCCACAACACCTAGGAAAGTCTGTGTTTCTTTTTTGTTAGTTGGTGGAGACATAGCTGTTATTTTGTTGATCACATCCATTGGGATTTGATGATGTCCATCTTGCCATTTTATTCCTAAAAACTGGATCTCTCGTGCAGGTCCTTTGACTTTATTTTGTTTTATGGCAAAACCGGCTTTCAGAAGGATTTGGACTATTTTCTTCCCTTTCTCGAAAACTTCCTCTGCTGTGTCACCCCACACAATAATGTCATCGATGTACTGCAGGTGTTCAGGAGCTTCCCCCTGCTCTAGCGCAGACTGGATCAGTCCATGGCAAATGGTAGGGCTGTGTTTCCACCCCTGGGGCAGCCTATTCCAAGTATATTGGACTCCCCTCCAAGTGAAGGCAAATTGTGGCCTGCACTCTGCTGCTAGAGGGATGGAGAAAAATGCATTAGCGATATCAATTGTGGCGTACCACTTGGCTGCCTTCGATTCAAGTTCATACTGAAGTTCCAGCATGTCCGGCACTGCAGCACTCAGTGGTGGCGTGACTTCGTTCAGGCCACGATAGTCCACTGTTAGTCTCCACTCGCCATTAGACTTTCTCACTGGCCATAGGGGACTATTGAAAGGTGAATGGGTCTTGCTGATCACTCCTTGGCTCTCCAATTGACGAATTAGCTTATGGATGGGGATCAGGGAGTCTCGGTTAGTGCGATATTGCCGCCGGTGCACAGTTGTGGTAGCGATTGGCACTTGCTGTTCTTCGACCCTCAGCAACCCCACAACAGAGGGGTCCTCTGAGAGACCAGGCAAGGTAGATAATTGTTTAATGTCCTCTGTCTCTAAGGCAGCTATACCAAAAGCCCACCGGAACCCTTTTGGGTCCTTGCAATATCCTCTTCTAAGATAGTCTATGCCAAGGATACATGGAGCATCCGGGCCAGTCACAATGAGGTGCTTTTCCCACTCATTCCCAGTCAGACTCACTTCAGCCTCCAATACAGTCAACTGCTGAGATCCTCCTGTCACTCCACAAATATAGATGGGCTCTGGTCCTTTATAGCTCGATGGCATTATAGTACATTGTACACCGGTGTCTACTAAAGCCTTATACTTCTGTGCACGTGATGTGCCAGGCCATCGAATCCACACAATCCAATAAACTCGATTATCCCTTTCCTCCCCCTGGCTGGAGGCAGGGCCCCCCTAATCCTGGTCAGAATCTTCTTCGTTTCTGTGTTTGAAGGACTGTCTGCTGGAAGTTGGAGCAGCAAACTTTTCGGAGAATTCCTTTTTCCTGATTGTTTTCTTTTGCAACTCACGTACCCGTGCCTCTAGGGTCGCGGTAGATTTTCCATCCCATTTTCTCGTGTCCTCTCCATGGTCTCGTAAGTAAAACCACAGGGTGGCACGGGGTGAGTATCCACCATATCGTCTTCCTTGTGTGGGTGAACGCCTACCCCTGACAGCTGAGACACTGCTTTGTACAGGTGCGGAGGAGAATAATCTCTCTTCAAGTTGGTGAACCTTTTCAGAAAGTTTCTCCCAGGTGTTCTCTTTTGGTCGGTGGACACTGTTTGGTTCAGGTGGGGAGGACAATAGATTCTCTTCAAGTTGGTGAACCTTTTCAGAAAGTTTCTCCACAGCTGAGACGCAGGCCTGTAAGGAAGAGGAGAGACTTTCTTCGTACTGCCGGAGTTGTTTAGCCGCTTCATCCACTGTGGGTTCCTCATCCTCTTTCCAGGCCATTATTGCCAATGAGCTGGCATATGATGATGGTGCACTCCGTACAAACTTCCGCCACATGGGTCGTGTACACTTGACTTCATCTGGATCTTTGGATGTTTGTCTGAGGTCTGGATCCTCATAAATCACTTCCCGTACGGCTAATTCCCTCAGGTACTGGATTCCCTTCTCCATAGTGGTCCACTTGCCTGGTAGACATAAAAGTTCTTCCTTGAAGGGATACCTTTCCCTCACAGTTGAGAGGAGATGCCTCCAGAGGCTGGTGGATTGTGCTCCATCTGCAATTGCTTTGTCAATGCCGGCGTCTCGAGCAAGGGATCCCAGCCGCTTGGCTTCCCTGCCGTCTAATTCCACACAATTGGCTCCAGAGTCCCAGCACCGGAGCAGCCAGGTGACAAGCTGCTCACCTATACAGCGACCAAAATCTTTTCGCACATCTCGTAGCTCGCGCTCGTTTAGGCTTCGGGTAGTTACTGTTGATTTTTTGACATCCTCATCTTCCTCCTCCTGAATCCTTGATGGCCCAGCGTCGTCGTCATCTTCGTCATCTCTATACCTAGTTTTGGCAGAAGCCTTACCTGGATTGGCAGAAGACTCTCTGCGTTCTAAACGACCTGAATCTCTATACCATTTTTTCACCTTCTCTACAGGGGCAGCTTGCACTGCTACTGCTCGTTTCTCTGACTTTGTTACAGGGTCTGCTACAGGGGTTGGAATACCCTCTGCAGGGGCAGCTTGCACTGCTACTGCTTGTTTCTCTAACTTTGTTACAGGGTCTGCCACAGAGGTTGGAATACCCTCTGCAGGGTCAACTTGCACTGCTACAGCTCGTTTCTCTGACACGGCCAAAGGAGCTGGAGCGGCTGCAGGAGCTGGAGCAGTTGCAGGAACTGGAGCTGTAGCGGCTACAGGAGCTGGAGCTGGAGCAGTTGCAGGAGCTGGGACTGGAGCAGCAGTAGGAGCTGGAGCTGGAGCGGCTGCAGGAGCTTGAGCGGCTGCAGGAGCTGGGACTGGAGCAGCTGCAGGAGCTGGGACTGGAGCGGCTGCAGGAGCTGGGACTGGAGCAGCTGCAGGAGCTGGAGCTGGAGCTGGAGCAGCTGCAGGAACCGGATCTGGAGTGGCTGCAGGAGCTGGGGCTGGAGCGGCTGCAGAATCCACCGTAGGGGTCACAGTGGCCGTTGGATCTGTCACAGGGCTTGGAGTGGCCGCAGGGTCTGTCACTAAGTTGATAGCAGTATCAATGGCAGCTCGATAGGCATGAGCCAGGCCCCAGCACGTTACAATGATTTGTGTTACTTTGGAACTGCCAGAATCATGACACCTTTTTTTCAAGCATTCTGCCAGTTTTTGAGGATTTTGCCATTGTTCAGGGGTGAATTTCCAACACACTGGGGGTGCCAACTGCTCTAGATGCCTGCCCATATCCGCCCATACTCCCTGCCACCCACAACTATCCTGCCTCCAGGCAGATCTCCAGATGAGCTCCCCAAGTAGTTGTTTAACTTTAAGCAGAATCTGAAGTGCATTCATGAGGCAGAACAACAAGACTATGGTATTCTGAGTATTCCAGAAATATTCAATATCTTGGAGAGCTATTTTGACAAGCTCAGGGGATAAGAGAGTGGTGAAGGAGGAAGGCAGAGTGATCCAGGAGGATACAGGGGGGGTGAAGGAGAAAGGGAGAGTAAGCAAGTAAGGAAAAATATCCTCCCCTTTCCCCTCCACAGATTGACTCCCTAATGAAAAAAAAACAATAGGTATAATTGCTAATAGTTTCCAAGATACAGTTTCCAAAGTACAGAGTCGACGATGTTACTGAATACAAATAACAAGTTAGAGTCATGACCACATATTTCATCGTCTCATAAGCCATTGCTACAACACACAGTACCATAATGATCTGAAACCAGGGCCCGGAGAGGATAAACAACACGACAGAGAGCAAATACGGAAAATAATGTACTATAATACTCAATTTGGAAAACAGGCGCAGCAGAGTTGAGATTAAAGCAATCAGCATTATGACAAGTGACTATTAAGCAGGTCTAATCCTTACACCAATTTTAGTTTAACACACTCTGGTCAGATCTGCCGTTATCTCAACCTTTCGGGCCCCACGTTGGGCGCCAAAAAGACTGTCGTGGTTTAACCCGGCCGGCAGCTAAACACCACGCAGCCGTTCGCTCACCCTCCCCCCTCCCTCTCTGGGACGGGGGAGAGAAATGGAAAGTGAAGCCCGTGAGTTGAGATAAAGACAGTTTAATAAGACAGGAAAATAATAATAACAAAATAATAATAACAATAATAACAATAATAATACAATGGTGATAATAGGGAAATATGTACAAACAAGTGATGCACAATGCAATTGCTCACCACTCGCTGACCGATGCCCAGCCTAACCCCGAGCAGTCCGGCCCCCTTCCCCCGGCTAACCACCCCTATATATTGTTTAGCATGACGTCAGATGGTATGGAATACCCCTTTGGCTAGTTTGGGTCACCTGTCCGGGGTCTGTCCCCTCCCAGCTCTTACTGCACCCCCAGCCTGCCCGTTGGCAGGACAGAGCAAAAGGCTGAGATGTCCTTGGCTTAGTATAAGCACTGCTCTGCAACAATTAAAGCATCGGGGTGTTATCAGCACTCTTCTCATCCTAAGCCAAAACACAGCATTCCACCAGCTACTAGGAAGAAAATTAATTCTGTGCTAACTGAAACCAGGACATCTATCCACCCCTTATTCCATACCATTTATGTCATGCTCAGGTTACACTCTTTTCCATACATTCTAATTAGTCACCTATAGTAATCATGGTAGTGATAACATACAGTGTGATATACTAATTAACATGGTACAATTCAGTTTATGGGCTATTCTCACCCAGTATTAAATCTCCTTGAGGTACACACCGCACCTCTCCGTTCTTTTGCATCACCCACCAAGTGTATCCAGGTCCCTGAGCGAAAACAATTCCACGAATAGGTTTGCCTTTTCCTGAGGCAGGAGTAGCCCAGACTGTTTTACCCAGCATATTTTTTACATGCACTACAGGAACTTTATCCCCATCTACAGTACGTAATAGGTTTGATTGGGCAGGTCCAGCTCAGTTGGTAGATCCCCTAGTATTGACTAACCAGGTGGCCTTTGCCAAATGCGTATCCCAGTTTTTGAACGTCCCAGCGCCCATTGCTTTCAAGGTAGTCTTTAACAGGCCATTGTATCGTTCAACTTTCCCGGAGGCTGGTGCATGATAGGGGATGTGATACACCCATTCAATACCATGTTCTTCGGCCCAAGTGTCTATAAGGTTGTTTCGGAAGTGAGTCCCATTGTCTGATTCTATTCTTTCTGGGGTGCCATGTCGCCATAGGACTTGCTTTTCAAGGCCCAGGATGGTGTTCCGGGCGGTGGCATGAGGCACAGGATATGTTTCCAGCCATCCGGTGGTTGCTTCCACCATTGTAAGTACGTGGCGCTTGCCATTGCGAGTTTGAGGGAGTGTGATGTAATCAATCTGCCAGGCCTCTCCATATTTATATTTCAGCCATCGTCCTCCATACCAAAGAGGCTTTGACCGTTTGGCTTGCTTGATTGCAGCACGTTTCACAGTCATGAATAACCTGTGCTATAGCGTCCATGGTCAAGTCCACCCCTCGATCACGAGCCCATCTGTATGTTGCGTCTCTACCTTGATGGCCTGAGGTGTCATGGGCCCATCGGGCTATAAATAATTCACCTTTATGCTGCCAATCCAGGTCCACCTGAGCTACTTCAATCTTAGCAGCCTGATCCACCTACTGGTTGTTTTGATGTTCTTCAGTAGCCTGATTCTTGGGCACATGAGCATCTACGTGGCGTACTTTCACAGCCAGGTTCTCTACCCGAGCAGCAATATCTTGCCACAATGCAGCAGCCCAGATGGGTTTGCCCCTACGCTGCCAGTTGTTTTGCTTCCATTGCTGTAACCATCCCCACAGGGCATTTGCTACCATCCATGAATCGGTGTAGAGATAGAGAACTGGCCATTTTTCTCGTTCAGCAATGTCTAAAGCCAGCTGAATGGCTTTCACTTCTGCAAACTGACTCGATTCACCTTCTCCCTCAGCAGCTTCTGCAACTCGTCGCGTAGGACTCCATACAGCAGCCTTCCATCTCCGATGCTTCCCCACAATACGACAGGACCCATCAGTGAACAGGGCATATTTCTTTTCATTCTCTGGCAACTGGTTGTACAGTGGGGCTTCTTCAGCACGACCCACCTCCTCCTCTGATGATATCCCAAAGTATTTGCCTTCTGGCCAGTCCATGATCACTTCCAATATTCCTGGGCGACTGGGGTTTCCTATTCGAGCCCGCTGAGTAATCAGTGCAACCCACTTGCTCCATGTAGCATCAGTTGCATGATGCGTAGAGGGGACCCTTCCCTTGAACATCCAGCCTAGTACCGGCAATCGGGGTGCTAGGAGGAGCTGCGCTTCAGTACCGACCACCTCCGAAGCAGATCGAACTCCTTCATATGCTGCCAATATCTCCTTTTCAGTTGGAGTATAGCGGGCCTCAGATCCTCTGTATCCCCGACTCCAAAACCCCAGGGGCCGACCTCGAGTTTCCCCAGGTTCTTTCTGCCAGAGGCTCCAGGTGGGGCCGTTCTCCCCGGCTGCAGTGTAGAGCACATTCTTTACATCTGGTCCTGTTCGAACTGGCCCAAGGGCTACTGCATGGACTATTTCCTGCTTGATTTGTTCAAAGGCTTGTCGTTGTTCAGGGCCCCATTCAAACTCATTCTTCTTACGGGTTACTTGGTAGAGTGGGTTTACAATCAGACTAATTTGGGATGTGCATTCTCCAAAACCCCACAACACCTAGGAAAGTCTGTGTTTCTTTTTTGTTAGTTGGTGGAGACATAGCTGTTATTTTGTTGATCACATCCATTGGGATTTGATGATGTCCATCTTGCCATTTTATTCCTAAAAACTGGATCTCTCGTGCAGGTCCTTTGACTTTATTTTGTTTTATGGCAAAACCGGCTTTCAGAAGGATTTGGACTATTTTCTTCCCTTTCTCGAAAACTTCCTCTGCTGTGTCACCCCACACAATAATGTCATCGATGTACTGCAGGTGTTCAGGAGCTTCCCCCTGCTCTAGCGCAGACTGGATCAGTCCATGGCAAATGGTAGGGCTGTGTTTCCACCCCTGGGGCAGCCTATTCCAAGTATATTGGACTCCCCTCCAAGTGAAGGCAAATTGTGGCCTGCACTCTGCTGCTAGAGGGATGGAGAAAAATGCATTAGCGATATCAATTGTGGCGTACCACTTGGCTGCCTTCGATTCAAGTTCATACTGAAGTTCCAGCATGTCCGGCACTGCAGCACTCAGTGGTGGCGTGACTTCGTTCAGGCCACGATAGTCCACTGTTAGTCTCCACTCGCCATTAGACTTTCTCACTGGCCATAGGGGACTATTGAAAGGTGAATGGGTCTTGCTGATCACTCCTTGGCTCTCCAATTGACGAATTAGCTTATGGATGGGGATCAGGGAGTCTCGGTTAGTGCGATATTGCCGCCGGTGCACAGTTGTGGTAGCGATTGGCACTTGCTGTTCTTCGACCCTCAGCAACCCCACAACAGAGGGGTCCTCTGAGAGACCAGGCAAGGTAGATAATTGTTTAATGTCCTCTGTCTCTAAGGCAGCTATACCAAAAGCCCACCGGAACCCTTTTGGGTCCTTGCAATATCCTCTTCTAAGATAGTCTATGCCAAGGATACATGGAGCATCCGGGCCAGTCACAATGAGGTGCTTTTCCCACTCATTCCCAGTCAGACTCACTTCAGCCTCCAATACAGTCAACTGCTGAGATCCTCCTGTCACTCCACAAATATAGATGGGCTCTGGTCCTTTATAGCTCGATGGCATTATAGTACATTGTACACCGGTGTCTACTAAAGCCTTATACTTCTGTGCACGTGATGTGCCAGGCCATCGAATCCACACAATCCAATAAACTCGATTATCCCTTTCCTCCCCCTGGCTGGAGGCAGGGCCCCCCTAATCCTGGTCAGAATCTTCTTCGTTTCTGTGTTTGAAGGACTGTCTGCTGGAAGTTGGAGCAGCAAACTTTTCGGAGAATTCCTTTTTCCTGATTGTTTTCTTTTGCAACTCACGTACCCGTGCCTCTAGGGTCGCGGTAGATTTTCCATCCCATTTTCTCGTGTCCTCTCCATGGTCTCGTAAGTAAAACCACAGGGTGGCACGGGGTGAGTATCCACCATATCGTCTTCCTTGTGTGGGTGAACGCCTACCCCTGACAGCTGAGACACTGCTTTGTACAGGTGCGGAGGAGAATAATCTCTCTTCAAGTTGGTGAACCTTTTCAGAAAGTTTCTCCCAGGTGTTCTCTTTTGGTCGGTGGACACTGTTTGGTTCAGGTGGGGAGGACAATAGATTCTCTTCAAGTTGGTGAACCTTTTCAGAAAGTTTCTCCACAGCTGAGACGCAGGCCTGTAAGGAAGAGGAGAGACTTTCTTCGTACTGCCGGAGTTGTTTAGCCGCTTCATCCACTGTGGGTTCCTCATCCTCTTTCCAGGCCATTATTGCCAATGAGCTGGCATATGATGATGGTGCACTCCGTACAAACTTCCGCCACATGGGTCGTGTACACTTGACTTCATCTGGATCTTTGGATGTTTGTCTGAGGTCTGGATCCTCATAAATCACTTCCCGTACGGCTAATTCCCTCAGGTACTGGATTCCCTTCTCCATAGTGGTCCACTTGCCTGGTAGACATAAAAGTTCTTCCTTGAAGGGATACCTTTCCCTCACAGTTGAGAGGAGATGCCTCCAGAGGCTGGTGGATTGTGCTCCATCTGCAATTGCTTTGTCAATGCCGGCGTCTCGAGCAAGGGATCCCAGCCGCTTGGCTTCCCTGCCGTCTAATTCCACACAATTGGCTCCAGAGTCCCAGCACCGGAGCAGCCAGGTGACAAGCTGCTCACCTATACAGCGACCAAAATCTTTTCGCACATCTCGTAGCTCGCGCTCGTTTAGGCTTCGGGTAGTTACTGTTGATTTTTTGACATCCTCATCTTCCTCCTCCTGAATCCTTGATGGCCCAGCGTCGTCGTCATCTTCGTCATCTCTATACCTAGTTTTGGCAGAAGCCTTACCTGGATTGGCAGAAGACTCTCTGCGTTCTAAACGACCTGAATCTCTATACCATTTTTTCACCTTCTCTACAGGGGCAGCTTGCACTGCTACTGCTCGTTTCTCTGACTTTGTTACAGGGTCTGCTACAGGGGTTGGAATACCCTCTGCAGGGGCAGCTTGCACTGCTACTGCTTGTTTCTCTAACTTTGTTACAGGGTCTGCCACAGAGGTTGGAATACCCTCTGCAGGGTCAACTTGCACTGCTACAGCTCGTTTCTCTGACACGGCCAAAGGAGCTGGAGCGGCTGCAGGAGCTGGAGCAGTTGCAGGAACTGGAGCTGTAGCGGCTACAGGAGCTGGAGCTGGAGCAGTTGCAGGAGCTGGGACTGGAGCAGCAGTAGGAGCTGGAGCTGGAGCGGCTGCAGGAGCTTGAGCGGCTGCAGGAGCTGGGACTGGAGCAGCTGCAGGAGCTGGGACTGGAGCGGCTGCAGGAGCTGGGACTGGAGCAGCTGCAGGAGCTGGAGCTGGAGCTGGAGCAGCTGCAGGAACCGGATCTGGAGTGGCTGCAGGAGCTGGGGCTGGAGCGGCTGCAGAATCCACCGTAGGGGTCACAGTGGCCGTTGGATCTGTCACAGGGCTTGGAGTGGCCGCAGGGTCTGTCACTAAGTTGATAGCAGTATCAATGGCAGCTCGATAGGCATGAGCCAGGCCCCAGCACGTTACAATGATTTGTGTTACTTTGGAACTGCCAGAATCATGACACCTTTTTTTCAAGCATTCTGCCAGTTTTTGAGGATTTTGCCATTGTTCAGGGGTGAATTTCCAACACACTGGGGGTGCCAACTGCTCTAGATGCCTGCCCATATCCGCCCATACTCCCTGCCACCCACAACTATCCTGCCTCCGGGCAGATCTCCAGATGAGCTCCCCAAGTAGTTGTTTAACTTTAAGCAGAATCTGAAGTGCATTCATGAGGCAGAACAACAAGACTATGGTATTCTGAGTATTCCAGAAATATTCAATATCTTGGAGAGCTATTTTGACAAGCTCAGGGGATAAGAGAGTGGTGAAGGAGGAAGGCAGAGTGATCCAGGAGGATACAGGGGGGGTGAAGGAGAAAGGGAGAGTAAGCAAGTAAGGAAAAATATCCTCCCCTTTCCCCTCCACAGATTGACTCCCTAATGAAAAAAAAACAATAGGTATAATTGCTAATAGTTTCCAAGATACAGTTTCCAAAGTACAGAGTCGACGATGTTACTGAATACAAATAACAAGTTAGAGTCATGACCACATATTTCATCGTCTCATAAGCCATTGCTACAACACACAGTACCATAATGATCTGAAACCAGGGCCCGGAGAGGATAAACAACACGACAGAGAGCAAATACGGAAAATAATGTACTATAATACTCAATTTGGAAAACAGGCGCAGCAGAGTTGAGATTAAAGCAATCAGCATTATGACAAGTGACTATTAAGCAGGTCTAATCCTTACACCAATTTTAGTTTAACACACTCTGGTCAGATCTGCCGTTATCTCAACCTTTCGGGCCCCACGTTGGGCGCCAAAAAGACTGTCGTGGTTTAACCCGGCCGGCAGCTAAACACCACGCAGCCGTTCGCTCACCCTCCCCCCTCCCTCTCTGGGACGGGGGAGAGAAATGGAAAGTGAAGCCCGTGAGTTGAGATAAAGACAGTTTAATAAGACAGGAAAATAATAATAACAAAATAATAATAACAATAATAACAATAATAATACAATGGTGATAATAGGGAAATATGTACAAACAAGTGATGCACAATGCAATTGCTCACCACTCGCTGACCGATGCCCAGCCTAACCCCGAGCAGTCCGGCCCCCTTCCCCCGGCTAACCACCCCTATATATTGTTTAGCATGACGTCAGATGGTATGGAATACCCCTTTGGCTAGTTTGGGTCACCTGTCCGGGGTCTGTCCCCTCCCAGCTCTTACTGCACCCCCAGCCTGCCCGTTGGCAGGACAGAGCAAAAGGCTGAGATGTCCTTGGCTTAGTATAAGCACTGCTCTGCAACAATTAAAGCATCGGGGTGTTATCAGCACTCTTCTCATCCTAAGCCAAAACACAGCATTCCACCAGCTACTAGGAAGAAAATTAATTCTGTGCTAACTGAAACCAGGACATCTATCCACCCCTTATTCCATACCATTTATGTCATGCTCAGGTTACACTCTTTTCCATACATTCTAATTAGTCACCTATAGTAATCATGGTAGTGATAACATACAGTGTGATATACTAATTAACATGGTACAATTCAGTTTATGGGCTATTCTCACCCAGTATTAAATCTCCTTGAGGTACACACCGCACCTCTCCGTTCTTTTGCATCACCCACCAAGTGTATCCAGGTCCCTGAGCGAAAACAATTCCACGAATAGGTTTGCCTTTTCCTGAGGCAGGAGTAGCCCAGACTGTTTTACCCAGCATATTTTTTACATGCACTACAGGAACTTTATCCCCATCTACAGTACGTAATAGGTTTGATTGGGCAGGTCCAGCTCAGTTGGTAGATCCCCTAGTATTGACTAACCAGGTGGCCTTTGCCAAATGCGTATCCCAGTTTTTGAACGTCCCAGCGCCCATTGCTTTCAAGGTAGTCTTTAACAGGCCATTGTATCGTTCAACTTTCCCGGAGGCTGGTGCATGATAGGGGATGTGATACACCCATTCAATACCATGTTCTTCGGCCCAAGTGTCTATAAGGTTGTTTCGGAAGTGAGTCCCATTGTCTGATTCTATTCTTTCTGGGGTGCCATGTCGCCATAGGACTTGCTTTTCAAGGCCCAGGATGGTGTTCCGGGCGGTGGCATGAGGCACAGGATATGTTTCCAGCCATCCGGTGGTTGCTTCCACCATTGTAAGTACGTGGCGCTTGCCATTGCGAGTTTGAGGGAGTGTGATGTAATCAATCTGCCAGGCCTCTCCATATTTATATTTCAGCCATCGTCCTCCATACCAAAGAGGCTTTGACCGTTTGGCTTGCTTGATTGCAGCACGTTTCACAGTCATGAATAACCTGTGCTATAGCGTCCATGGTCAAGTCCACCCCTCGATCACGAGCCCATCTGTATGTTGCGTCTCTACCTTGATGGCCTGAGGTGTCATGGGCCCATCGGGCTATAAATAATTCACCTTTATGCTGCCAATCCAGGTCCACCTGAGCTACTTCAATCTTAGCAGCCTGATCCACCTACTGGTTGTTTTGATGTTCTTCAGTAGCCTGATTCTTGGGCACATGAGCATCTACGTGGCGTACTTTCACAGCCAGGTTCTCTACCCGAGCAGCAATATCTTGCCACAATGCAGCAGCCCAGATGGGTTTGCCCCTACGCTGCCAGTTGTTTTGCTTCCATTGCTGTAACCATCCCCACAGGGCATTTGCTACCATCCATGAATCGGTGTAGAGATAGAGAACTGGCCATTTTTCTCGTTCAGCAATGTCTAAAGCCAGCTGAATGGCTTTCACTTCTGCAAACTGACTCGATTCACCTTCTCCCTCAGCAGCTTCTGCAACTCGTCGCGTAGGACTCCATACAGCAGCCTTCCATCTCCGATGCTTCCCCACAATACGACAGGACCCATCAGTGAACAGGGCATATTTCTTTTCATTCTCTGGCAACTGGTTGTACAGTGGGGCTTCTTCAGCACGACCCACCTCCTCCTCTGATGATATCCCAAAGTATTTGCCTTCTGGCCAGTCCATGATCACTTCCAATATTCCTGGGCGACTGGGGTTTCCTATTCGAGCCCGCTGAGTAATCAGTGCAACCCACTTGCTCCATGTAGCATCAGTTGCATGATGCGTAGAGGGGACCCTTCCCTTGAACATCCAGCCTAGTACCGGCAATCGGGGTGCTAGGAGGAGCTGCGCTTCAGTACCGACCACCTCCGAAGCAGATCGAACTCCTTCATATGCTGCCAATATCTCCTTTTCAGTTGGAGTATAGCGGGCCTCAGATCCTCTGTATCCCCGACTCCAAAACCCCAGGGGCCGACCTCGAGTTTCCCCAGGTTCTTTCTGCCAGAGGCTCCAGGTGGGGCCGTTCTCCCCGGCTGCAGTGTAGAGCACATTCTTTACATCTGGTCCTGTTCGAACTGGCCCAAGGGCTACTGCATGGACTATTTCCTGCTTGATTTGTTCAAAGGCTTGTCGTTGTTCAGGGCCCCATTCAAACTCATTCTTCTTACGGGTTACTTGGTAGAGTGGGTTTACAATCAGACTAATTTGGGATGTGCATTCTCCAAAACCCCACAACACCTAGGAAAGTCTGTGTTTCTTTTTTGTTAGTTGGTGGAGACATAGCTGTTATTTTGTTGATCACATCCATTGGGATTTGATGATGTCCATCTTGCCATTTTATTCCTAAAAACTGGATCTCTCGTGCAGGTCCTTTGACTTTATTTTGTTTTATGGCAAAACCGGCTTTCAGAAGGATTTGGACTATTTTCTTCCCTTTCTCGAAAACTTCCTCTGCTGTGTCACCCCACACAATAATGTCATCGATGTACTGCAGGTGTTCAGGAGCTTCCCCCTGCTCTAGCGCAGACTGGATCAGTCCATGGCAAATGGTAGGGCTGTGTTTCCACCCCTGGGGCAGCCTATTCCAAGTATATTGGACTCCCCTCCAAGTGAAGGCAAATTGTGGCCTGCACTCTGCTGCTAGAGGGATGGAGAAAAATGCATTAGCGATATCAATTGTGGCGTACCACTTGGCTGCCTTCGATTCAAGTTCATACTGAAGTTCCAGCATGTCCGGCACTGCAGCACTCAGTGGTGGCGTGACTTCGTTCAGGCCACGATAGTCCACTGTTAGTCTCCACTCGCCATTAGACTTTCTCACTGGCCATAGGGGACTATTGAAAGGTGAATGGGTCTTGCTGATCACTCCTTGGCTCTCCAATTGACGAATTAGCTTATGGATGGGGATCAGGGAGTCTCGGTTAGTGCGATATTGCCGCCGGTGCACAGTTGTGGTAGCGATTGGCACTTGCTGTTCTTCGACCCTCAGCAACCCCACAACAGAGGGGTCCTCTGAGAGACCAGGCAAGGTAGATAATTGTTTAATGTCCTCTGTCTCTAAGGCAGCTATACCAAAAGCCCACCGGAACCCTTTTGGGTCCTTGCAATATCCTCTTCTAAGATAGTCTATGCCAAGGATACATGGAGCATCCGGGCCAGTCACAATGAGGTGCTTTTCCCACTCATTCCCAGTCAGACTCACTTCAGCCTCCAATACAGTCAACTGCTGAGATCCTCCTGTCACTCCACAAATATAGATGGGCTCTGGTCCTTTATAGCTCGATGGCATTATAGTACATTGTACACCGGTGTCTACTAAAGCCTTATACTTCTGTGCACGTGATGTGCCAGGCCATCGAATCCACACAATCCAATAAACTCGATTATCCCTTTCCTCCCCCTGGCTGGAGGCAGGGCCCCCCTAATCCTGGTCAGAATCTTCTTCGTTTCTGTGTTTGAAGGACTGTCTGCTGGAAGTTGGAGCAGCAAACTTTTCGGAGAATTCCTTTTTCCTGATTGTTTTCTTTTGCAACTCACGTACCCGTGCCTCTAGGGTCGCGGTAGATTTTCCATCCCATTTTCTCGTGTCCTCTCCATGGTCTCGTAAGTAAAACCACAGGGTGGCACGGGGTGAGTATCCACCATATCGTCTTCCTTGTGTGGGTGAACGCCTACCCCTGACAGCTGAGACACTGCTTTGTACAGGTGCGGAGGAGAATAATCTCTCTTCAAGTTGGTGAACCTTTTCAGAAAGTTTCTCCCAGGTGTTCTCTTTTGGTCGGTGGACACTGTTTGGTTCAGGTGGGGAGGACAATAGATTCTCTTCAAGTTGGTGAACCTTTTCAGAAAGTTTCTCCACAGCTGAGACGCAGGCCTGTAAGGAAGAGGAGAGACTTTCTTCGTACTGCCGGAGTTGTTTAGCCGCTTCATCCACTGTGGGTTCCTCATCCTCTTTCCAGGCCATTATTGCCAATGAGCTGGCATATGATGATGGTGCACTCCGTACAAACTTCCGCCACATGGGTCGTGTACACTTGACTTCATCTGGATCTTTGGATGTTTGTCTGAGGTCTGGATCCTCATAAATCACTTCCCGTACGGCTAATTCCCTCAGGTACTGGATTCCCTTCTCCATAGTGGTCCACTTGCCTGGTAGACATAAAAGTTCTTCCTTGAAGGGATACCTTTCCCTCACAGTTGAGAGGAGATGCCTCCAGAGGCTGGTGGATTGTGCTCCATCTGCAATTGCTTTGTCAATGCCGGCGTCTCGAGCAAGGGATCCCAGCCGCTTGGCTTCCCTGCCGTCTAATTCCACACAATTGGCTCCAGAGTCCCAGCACCGGAGCAGCCAGGTGACAAGCTGCTCACCTATACAGCGACCAAAATCTTTTCGCACATCTCGTAGCTCGCGCTCGTTTAGGCTTCGGGTAGTTACTGTTGATTTTTTGACATCCTCATCTTCCTCCTCCTGAATCCTTGATGGCCCAGCGTCGTCGTCATCTTCGTCATCTCTATACCTAGTTTTGGCAGAAGCCTTACCTGGATTGGCAGAAGACTCTCTGCGTTCTAAACGACCTGAATCTCTATACCATTTTTTCACCTTCTCTACAGGGGCAGCTTGCACTGCTACTGCTCGTTTCTCTGACTTTGTTACAGGGTCTGCTACAGGGGTTGGAATACCCTCTGCAGGGGCAGCTTGCACTGCTACTGCTTGTTTCTCTAACTTTGTTACAGGGTCTGCCACAGAGGTTGGAATACCCTCTGCAGGGTCAACTTGCACTGCTACAGCTCGTTTCTCTGACACGGCCAAAGGAGCTGGAGCGGCTGCAGGAGCTGGAGCAGTTGCAGGAACTGGAGCTGTAGCGGCTACAGGAGCTGGAGCTGGAGCAGTTGCAGGAGCTGGGACTGGAGCAGCAGTAGGAGCTGGAGCTGGAGCGGCTGCAGGAGCTTGAGCGGCTGCAGGAGCTGGGACTGGAGCAGCTGCAGGAGCTGGGACTGGAGCAGCTGCAGGAGCTGGAGCTGGAGCTGGAGCAGCTGCAGGAACCGGATCTGGAGTGGCTGCAGGAGCTGGGGCTGGAGCGGCTGCAGAATCCACCGTAGGGGTCACAGTGGCCGTTGGATCTGTCACAGGGCTTGGAGTGGCCGCAGGGTCTGTCACTAAGTTGATAGCAGTATCAATGGCAGCTCGATAGGCATGAGCCAGGCCCCAGCACGTTACAATGATTTGTGTTACTTTGGAACTGCCAGAATCATGACACCTTTTTTTCAAGCATTCTGCCAGTTTTTGAGGATTTTGCCATTGTTCAGGGGTGAATTTCCAACACACTGGGGGTGCCAACTGCTCTAGATGCCTGCCCATATCCGCCCATACTCCCTGCCACCCACAACTATCCTGCCTCCGGGCAGATCTCCAGATGAGCTCCCCAAGTAGTTGTTTAACTTTAAGCAGAATCTGAAGTGCATTCATGAGGCAGAACAACAAGACTATGGTATTCTGAGTATTCCAGAAATATTCAATATCTTGGAGAGCTATTTTGACAAGCTCAGGGGATAAGAGAGTGGTGAAGGAGGAAGGCAGAGTGATCCAGGAGGATACAGGGGGGGTGAAGGAGAAAGGGAGAGTAAGCAAGTAAGGAAAAATATCCTCCCCTTTCCCCTCCACAGATTGACTCCCTAATGAAAAAAAAACAATAGGTATAATTGCTAATAGTTTCCAAGATACAGTTTCCAAAGTACAGAGTCGACGATGTTACTGAATACAAATAACAAGTTAGAGTCATGACCACATATTTCATCGTCTCATAAGCCATTGCTACAACACACAGTACCATAATGATCTGAAACCAGGGCCCGGAGAGGATAAACAACACGACAGAGAGCAAATACGGAAAATAATGTACTATAATACTCAATTTGGAAAACAGGCGCAGCAGAGTTGAGATTAAAGCAATCAGCATTATGACAAGTGACTATTAAGCAGGTCTAATCCTTACACCAATTTTAGTTTAACACACTCTGGTCAGATCTGCCGTTATCTCAACCTTTCGGGCCCCACGTTGGGCGCCAAAAAGACTGTCGTGGTTTAACCCGGCCGGCAGCTAAACACCACGCAGCCGTTCGCTCACCCTCCCCCCTCCCTCTCTGGGACGGGGGAGAGAAATGGAAAGTGAAGCCCGTGAGTTGAGATAAAGACAGTTTAATAAGACAGGAAAATAATAATAACAAAATAATAATAACAATAATAACAATAATAATACAATGGTGATAATAGGGAAATATGTACAAACAAGTGATGCACAATGCAATTGCTCACCACTCGCTGACCGATGCCCAGCCTAACCCCGAGCAGTCCGGCCCCCTTCCCCTGGCTAACCACCCCTATATATTGTTTAGCATGACGTCAGATGGTATGGAATACCCCTTTGGCTAGTTTGGGTCACCTGTCCGGGGTCTGTCCCCTCCCAGCTCTTACTGCACCCCCAGCCTGCCCGTTGGCAGGACAGAGCAAAAGGCTGAGATGTCCTTGGCTTAGTATAAGCACTGCTCTGCAACAATTAAAGCATCGGGGTGTTATCAGCACTCTTCTCATCCTAAGCCAAAACACAGCATTCCACCAGCTACTAGGAAGAAAATTAATTCTGTGCTAACTGAAACCAGGACAACCCTAACCCTCTAACCCTAACCCCCTAACCCTCTAACCCCCCAACTCTAACCCCCGACCCCCCAACCCTAAGCCCCTAACCCTAACGGATCTAACCCTAACCCCCCAACCCTAATAGATCTAACCCTAACCCTAATCCTCTAACCCTAACCCCCCAACCCCTAACCCCCCAAGTACCCAACCCCAACCCCCAAACCCCCTAACCCTAACCCCCCAACCCGCTAACCCCCAACCCTAAACCCCCAACCCTAACCCCCAACCCCCCAACCCTAACAGATCTAACCCTAACACTCTAACCTTAACCCCCCAACCCCTAACCCCCCAAGTACCCAGCCCCAACCCCCAAACCCCCTAACCCCCCAACCCCCTAACCCCCAACCCTAAACCCCCAACCCTAACCCCCGAACCCCAACCCTAACCCCCTAACCCTAACGGATCTAACCCTAACCCTAACCCTAACCCTATGCCCCCCCCCCGGTGCGCCCCGCAAATGCGTCCCCCCGGCAACCGCTACCCACAAACTTGGTTCCCCCCTCATTTTGGTTCCCCCGGTGCGCCCCAAAAATGTGTCCCCCCGGAAACAAAACCCCGCACACTTGGTTCCCCCATCATTTTGGTTCCCCCCCCCGGTGCGCCCCACAAATGTGTCCCCCCGGAAACAAAACCCCGCACACTTGGTTCCCCCCTCATTTTGGTTCCCCCCCCCCGGAGCGCCCCACAAATGTGTCCCCCCGGAAACAAAACCCCGCACACTTGGTTCCCCCCTCATTTTGGTTCCCCCCCCCGGTGCGCCCCACAAATGTGTCCCCCCGGAAACAAAACCCCGCACACTTGGTTCCCCCCTCATTTTGGTTCCCTCGCCCCGGTGCGCCCCACAAATGTGTCCCCCCGGAAACAAAACCCCGCACACTTGGTTCCCCCCTCATTTTGGTTCCCTCGCCCCGGTGCGCCCCACAAATGTGTCCCCCCGGAAACAAAACCCCGCACACTTGGTTCCCCCCTCATTTTGGTTCCCCCCCCCGGTGCGCCCCACAAATGTGTCCCCCCGGAAACAAAACCCCGCACACTTGGTTCCCCCCTCATTTTGGTTCCCCCCCCCCCCCCCCCGGAGCGCCCCACAAATGTGTCCCCCCGGAAACAAAACCCCGCACACTTGGTTCCCCCCTCATTTTGGTTCCCCCCCCCCGGTGCGCCCCACAAATGTGTCCCCCCGGAAACAAAACCCCGCACACTTGGTTCCCCCCTCATTTTGGTTCCCTCGCCCCGGTGCGCCCCACAAATGTGTCCCCCCGGAAACAAAACCCCGCACACTTGGTTCCCCCCTCATTTTGGTTCCCCCCCGGTGCGCCCCACAAATGTGTCCCCCCGGAAACAAAACCCCGCACACTTGGTTCCCCCCTCATTTTGGTTCCCCCCCCCCCCGGTGCGCCCCACAAATGTGTCCCCCCGGAAACAAAACCCCGCACACTTGGTTCCCCCCTCATTTTGGTTCCCTCGCCCCGGTGCGCCCCCCAAATGTGTCCCCCCGGAAACAAAACCCCGCACACTTGGTTCCCCCCTCATTTTGGTTCCCCCCCCTTCCGCCCCCCCGTTGGGGTCCCGCCTAGCCCCATGGACCGCCCCCCCGGTGCGCCCCGCAAATGCGTCCCCCCGGCAACCGCACCCCGCAAACTTGGTTCCCCCCTCTTTTTGGTTCCCCCCCCACCCTTGGGGTCCCCCCAAGCCCCATGGACCCCCCCCCCCTGGTGCCCCCCCCCCAATTTGTCTCTCCCCCCGTCCTACCCGTGCCCGCAGCAGCCGCTCGCACTCTGCCAGCGCCTTCCGCACCGGATGCTGCATCTCGGCCAGGTGGAGGCAAGCGCTGGAGGGGGGGGAATAAATTGGGGGGTTCAATTTGGGGGGGGTCTGGGGGCATTTTGGGGGCTGGGGGCGCATTTAGGGGGCGCAGGGGACTGGTTCTCACCTGTAGGACTCGGCGTCGAGCCTCCCCGGGGGCAGCTGCAGGGCCAGGATGCCTAGGGGGGTGCGGGGGGGGGCATGTCAGCACCCTCCAGACCAAAACCCCAAAACCGCTGCCGTTGACCCCAAAACCGCCACCGTTGACCCCAAGGTGGCCGCTGGTGACGCCGGTAGGGCCACCGGGCGCCCCGCGGGCCACAAGTACCCAACCCCAACCCCCAAACCCCCTAACCCTAACCCCCCAACCCCCTAACCCCCGACCCCCCAACCGATCTAACCCTAACCCTCTAACACTAACCCCCAACCCTAACCCCCGACCCCCCAACCCTAACCCCCTAACCCTAACGGATCTAACCCTAACCCCCCAACCCTTACAGATCTAACCCTAACCCTAATCCTCTAACCCTAACCCCCCATCTTAACCCCCCAAGTACCCAACCCCAACCCCCAAGCCCCCTAACCCTAAACCCCAACCCCCTAACCCCCAACCCTAAACCCCCAACCCTAAACCCCTAACCCTAACGGATCTAACCCTAATCCTCTAACCCTAACGCCCAAACCCCCTAACCCCCTAACCCTAACGGATCTAAGCCTAACCCTAACCCTCTAACCCTAACCCCCCCAACCCCCTAACCCCCTAACCCTAACGGAACTAACCCTAACCCTCTAACCCTAACGCCCAAACCCCCTAACCCCCTAACCCTAACGGATCTAAGCCTAACCCTAACCCCCCAACCCCCTAACCCCCTAACCCTAACCCCCTAACCCTAACGGATCTAACCCTAACCCTCTAACCCTAACCCCCCAACCCCCTAACCCCCCAACCCTAACCCCCTAACCCTAACGGATCTAACCCTAACCCCCCAACCCTAATAGATCTAACCCTAACCCTAATCCTCTAACCCTAACCCCCCAACCCCTAACCCCCCAAGTACCTAACCCCAACCCCCAAACCCCCTAACCCTAACCCCCCAACGCCCTAACCCCCAACCCTAAACCCCCAACCCTAACCCCCGACCCCCCAACCATAACCCCCTAACCGTAACAGATCTAACCCTAACCCTGTCGTGGTTTAACCCGGCCGGCAGCTAAACACCACGCAGCCGTTCGCTCACCCTCCCCCCTCCCTCTCTGGGACGGGGGAGAGAAATGGAAAGTGAAGCCCGTGAGTTGAGATAAAGACAGTTTAATAAGACAGGAAAATAATAATAACAAAATAATAATAACAATAATAACAATAATAATACAATGGTGATAATAGGGAAATATGTACAAACAAGTGATGCACAATGCAATTGCTCACCACTCGCTGACCGATGCCCAGCCTAACCCCGAGCAGTCCGGCCCCCTTCCCCCGGCTAACCACCCCTATATATTGTTTAGCATGACGTCAGATGGTATGGAATACCCCTTTGGCTAGTTTGGGTCACCTGTCCGGGGTCTGTCCCCTCCCAGCTCTTACTGCACCCCCAGCCTGCCCGTTGGCAGGACAGAGCAAAAGGCTGAGATGTCCTTGGCTTAGTATAAGCACTGCTCTGCAACAATTAAAGCATCGGGGTGTTATCAGCACTCTTCTCATCCTAAGCCAAAACACAGCATTCCACCAGCTACTAGGAAGAAAATTAATTCTGTGCTAACTGAAACCAGGACATCTATCCACCCCTTATTCCATACCATTTATGTCATGCTCAGGTTACACTCTTTTCCATACATTCTAATTAGTCACCTATAGTAATCATGGTAGTGATAACATACAGTGTGATATACTAATTAACATGGTACAATTCAGTTTATGGGCTATTCTCACCCAGTATTAAATCTCCTTGAGGTACACACCGCACCTCTCCGTTCTTTTGCATCACCCACCAAGTGTATCCAGGTCCCTGAGCGAAAACAATTCCACAAATAGGTTTGCCTTTTCCTGAGGCAGGAGTAGCCCAGACTGTTTTACCCAGCATATTTTTTACATGCACTACAGGAACTTTATCCCCATCTACAGTACGTAATAGGTTTGATTGGGCAGGTCCAGCTCAGTTGGTAGATCCCCTAGTATTGACTAACCAGGTGGCCTTTGCCAAATGCGTATCCCAGTTTTTGAACGTCCCAGCGCCCATTGCTTTCAAGGTAGTCTTTAACAGGCCATTGTATCGTTCAACTTTCCCGGAGGCTGGTGCATGATAGGGGATGTGATACACCCATTCAATACCATGTTCTTCGGCCCAAGTGTCTATAAGGTTGTTTCGGAAGTGAGTCCCATTGTCTGATTCTATTCTTTCTGGGGTGCCATGTCGCCATAGGACTTGCTTTTCAAGGCCCAGGATGGTGTTCCGGGCGGTGGCATGAGGCACAGGATATGTTTCCAGCCATCCGGTGGTTGCTTCCACCATTGTAAGTACGTGGCGCTTGCCATTGCGAGTTTGAGGGAGTGTGATGTAATCAATCTGCCAGGCCTCTCCATATTTATATTTCAGCCATCGTCCTCCATACCAAAGAGGCTTTGACCGTTTGGCTTGCTTGATTGCAGCACGTTTCACAGTCATGAATAACCTGTGCTATAGCGTCCATGGTCAAGTCCACCCCTCGATCACGAGCCCATCTGTATGTTGCGTCTCTACCTTGATGGCCTGAGGTGTCATGGGCCCATCGGGCTATAAATAATTCACCTTTATGCTGCCAATCCAGGTCCACCTGAGCTACTTCAATCTTAGCAGCCTGATCCACCTACTGGTTGTTTTGATGTTCTTCAGTAGCCTGATTCTTGGGCACATGAGCATCTACGTGGCGTACTTTCACAGCCAGGTTCTCTACCCGAGCAGCAATATCTTGCCACAATGCAGCAGCCCAGATGGGTTTGCCCCTACGCTGCCAGTTGTTTTGCTTCCATTGCTGTAACCATCCCCACAGGGCATTTGCTACCATCCATGAATCGGTGTAGAGATAGAGAACTGGCCATTTTTCTCGTTCAGCAATGTCTAAAGCCAGCTGAATGGCTTTCACTTCTGCAAACTGACTCGATTCACCTTCTCCCTCAGCAGCTTCTGCAACTCGTCGCGTAGGACTCCATACAGCAGCCTTCCATCTCCGATGCTTCCCCACAATACGACAGGACCCATCAGTGAACAGGGCATATTTCTTTTCATTCTCTGGCAACTGGTTGTACAGTGGGGCTTCTTCAGCACGACCCACCTCCTCCTCTGATGATATCCCAAAGTATTTGCCTTCTGGCCAGTCCATGATCACTTCCAATATTCCTGGGCGACTGGGGTTTCCTATTCGAGCCCGCTGAGTAATCAGTGCAACCCACTTGCTCCATGTAGCATCAGTTGCATGATGCGTAGAGGGGACCCTTCCCTTGAACATCCAGCCTAGTACCGGCAATCGGGGTGCTAGGAGGAGCTGCGCTTCAGTACCGACCACCTCCGAAGCAGATCGAACTCCTTCATATGCTGCCAATATCTCCTTTTCAGTTGGAGTATAGCGGGCCTCAGATCCTCTGTATCCCCGACTCCAAAACCCCAGGGGCCGACCTCGAGTTTCCCCAGGTTCTTTCTGCCAGAGGCTCCAGGTGGGGCCGTTCTCCCCGGCTGCAGTGTAGAGCACATTCTTTACATCTGGTCCTGTTCGAACTGGCCCAAGGGCTACTGCATGGACTATTTCCTGCTTGATTTGTTCAAAGGCTTGTCGTTGTTCAGGGCCCCATTCAAACTCATTCTTCTTACGGGTTACTTGGTAGAGTGGGTTTACAATCAGACTAATTTGGGATGTGCATTCTCCAAAACCCCACAACACCTAGGAAAGTCTGTGTTTCTTTTTTGTTAGTTGGTGGAGACATAGCTGTTATTTTGTTGATCACATCCATTGGGATTTGATGATGTCCATCTTGCCATTTTATTCCTAAAAACTGGATCTCTCGTGCAGGTCCTTTGACTTTATTTTGTTTTATGGCAAAACCGGCTTTCAGAAGGATTTGGACTATTTTCTTCCCTTTCTCGAAAACTTCCTCTGCTGTGTCACCCCACACAATAATGTCATCGATGTACTGCAGGTGTTCAGGAGCTTCCCCCTGCTCTAGCGCAGACTGGATCAGTCCATGGCAAATGGTAGGGCTGTGTTTCCACCCCTGGGGCAGCCTATTCCAAGTATATTGGACTCCCCTCCAAGTGAAGGCAAATTGTGGCCTGCACTCTGCTGCTAGAGGGATGGAGAAAAATGCATTAGCGATATCAATTGTGGCGTACCACTTGGCTGCCTTCGATTCAAGTTCATACTGAAGTTCCAGCATGTCCGGCACTGCAGCACTCAGTGGTGGCGTGACTTCGTTCAGGCCACGATAGTCCACTGTTAGTCTCCACTCGCCATTAGACTTTCTCACTGGCCATAGGGGACTATTGAAAGGTGAATGGGTCTTGCTGATCACTCCTTGGCTCTCCAATTGACGAATTAGCTTATGGATGGGGATCAGGGAGTCTCGGTTAGTGCGATATTGCCGCCGGTGCACAGTTGTGGTAGCGATTGGCACTTGCTGTTCTTCGACCCTCAGCAACCCCACAACAGAGGGGTCCTCTGAGAGACCAGGCAAGGTAGATAATTGTTTAATGTCCTCTGTCTCTAAGGCAGCTATACCAAAAGCCCACCGGAACCCTTTTGGGTCCTTGCAATATCCTCTTCTAAGATAGTCTATGCCAAGGATACATGGAGCATCCGGGCCAGTCACAATGAGGTGCTTTTCCCACTCATTCCCAGTCAGACTCACTTCAGCCTCCAATACAGTCAACTGCTGAGATCCTCCTGTCACTCCACAAATATAGATGGGCTCTGGTCCTTTATAGCTCGATGGCATTATAGTACATTGTACACCGGTGTCTACTAAAGCCTTATACTTCTGTGCACGTGATGTGCCAGGCCATCGAATCCACACAATCCAATAAACTCGATTATCCCTTTCCTCCCCCTGGCTGGAGGCAGGGCCCCCCTAATCCTGGTCAGAATCTTCTTCGTTTCTGTGTTTGAAGGACTGTCTGCTGGAAGTTGGAGCAGCAAACTTTTCGGAGAATTCCTTTTTCCTGATTGTTTTCTTTTGCAACTCACGTACCCGTGCCTCTAGGGTCGCGGTAGATTTTCCATCCCATTTTCTCGTGTCCTCTCCATGGTCTCGTAAGTAAAACCACAGGGTGGCACGGGGTGAGTATCCACCATATCGTCTTCCTTGTGTGGGTGAACGCCTACCCCTGACAGCTGAGACACTGCTTTGTACAGGTGCGGAGGAGAATAATCTCTCTTCAAGTTGGTGAACCTTTTCAGAAAGTTTCTCCCAGGTGTTCTCTTTTGGTCGGTGGACACTGTTTGGTTCAGGTGGGGAGGACAATAGATTCTCTTCAAGTTGGTGAACCTTTTCAGAAAGTTTCTCCACAGCTGAGACGCAGGCCTGTAAGGAAGAGGAGAGACTTTCTTCGTACTGCCGGAGTTGTTTAGCCGCTTCATCCACTGTGGGTTCCTCATCCTCTTTCCAGGCCATTATTGCCAATGAGCTGGCATATGATGATGGTGCACTCCGTACAAACTTCCGCCACATGGGTCGTGTACACTTGACTTCATCTGGATCTTTGGATGTTTGTCTGAGGTCTGGATCCTCATAAATCACTTCCCGTACGGCTAATTCCCTCAGGTACTGGATTCCCTTCTCCATAGTGGTCCACTTGCCTGGTAGACATAAAAGTTCTTCCTTGAAGGGATACCTTTCCCTCACAGTTGAGAGGAGATGCCTCCAGAGGCTGGTGGATTGTGCTCCATCTGCAATTGCTTTGTCAATGCCGGCGTCTCGAGCAAGGGATCCCAGCCGCTTGGCTTCCCTGCCGTCTAATTCCACACAATTGGCTCCAGAGTCCCAGCACCGGAGCAGCCAGGTGACAAGCTGCTCACCTATACAGCGACCAAAATCTTTTCGCACATCTCGTAGCTCGCGCTCGTTTAGGCTTCGGGTAGTTACTGTTGATTTTTTGACATCCTCATCTTCCTCCTCCTGAATCCTTGATGGCCCAGCGTCGTCGTCATCTTCGTCATCTCTATACCTAGTTTTGGCAGAAGCCTTACCTGGATTGGCAGAAGACTCTCTGCGTTCTAAACGACCTGAATCTCTATACCATTTTTTCACCTTCTCTACAGGGGCAGCTTGCACTGCTACTGCTCGTTTCTCTGACTTTGTTACAGGGTCTGCTACAGGGGTTGGAATACCCTCTGCAGGGGCAGCTTGCACTGCTACTGCTTGTTTCTCTAACTTTGTTACAGGGTCTGCCACAGAGGTTGGAATACCCTCTGCAGGGTCAACTTGCACTGCTACAGCTCGTTTCTCTGACACGGCCAAAGGAGCTGGAGCGGCTGCAGGAGCTGGAGCAGTTGCAGGAACTGGAGCTGTAGCGGCTACAGGAGCTGGAGCTGGAGCAGTTGCAGGAGCTGGGACTGGAGCAGCAGTAGGAGCTGGAGCTGGAGCGGCTGCAGGAGCTTGAGCGGCTGCAGGAGCTGGGACTGGAGCAGCTGCAGGAGCTGGGACTGGAGCGGCTGCAGGAGCTGGGACTGGAGCAGCTGCAGGAGCTGGAGCTGGAGCTGGAGCAGCTGCAGGAACCGGATCTGGAGTGGCTGCAGGAGCTGGGGCTGGAGCGGCTGCAGAATCCACCGTAGGGGTCACAGTGGCCGTTGGATCTGTCACAGGGCTTGGAGTGGCCGCAGGGTCTGTCACTAAGTTGATAGCAGTATCAATGGCAGCTCGATAGGCATGAGCCAGGCCCCAGCACGTTACAATGATTTGTGTTACTTTGGAACTGCCAGAATCATGACACCTTTTTTTCAAGCATTCTGCCAGTTTTTGAGGATTTTGCCATTGTTCAGGGGTGAATTTCCAACACACTGGGGGTGCCAACTGCTCTAGATGCCTGCCCATATCCGCCCATACTCCCTGCCACCCACAACTATCCTGCCTCCGGGCAGATCTCCAGATGAGCTCCCCAAGTAGTTGTTTAACTTTAAGCAGAATCTGAAGTGCATTCATGAGGCAGAACAACAAGACTATGGTATTCTGAGTATTCCAGAAATATTCAATATCTTGGAGAGCTATTTTGACAAGCTCAGGGGATAAGAGAGTGGTGAAGGAGGAAGGCAGAGTGATCCAGGAGGATACAGGGGGGGTGAAGGAGAAAGGGAGAGTAAGCAAGTAAGGAAAAATATCCTCCCCTTTCCCCTCCACAGATTGACTCCCTAATGAAAAAAAAACAATAGGTATAATTGCTAATAGTTTCCAAGATACAGTTTCCAAAGTACAGAGTCGACGATGTTACTGAATACAAATAACAAGTTAGAGTCATGACCACATATTTCATCGTCTCATAAGCCATTGCTACAACACACAGTACCATAATGATCTGAAACCAGGGCCCGGAGAGGATAAACAACACGACAGAGAGCAAATACGGAAAATAATGTACTATAATACTCAATTTGGAAAACAGGCGCAGCAGAGTTGAGATTAAAGCAATCAGCATTATGACAAGTGACTATTAAGCAGGTCTAATCCTTACACCAATTTTAGTTTAACACACTCTGGTCAGATCTGCCGTTATCTCAACCTTTCGGGCCCCACGTTGGGCGCCAAAAAGACTGTCGTGGTTTAACCCGGCCGGCAGCTAAACACCACGCAGCCGTTCGCTCACCCTCCCCCCTCCCTCTCTGGGACGGGGGAGAGAAATGGAAAGTGAAGCCCGTGAGTTGAGATAAAGACAGTTTAATAAGACAGGAAAATAATAATAACAAAATAATAATAACAATAATAACAATAATAATACAATGGTGATAATAGGGAAATATGTACAAACAAGTGATGCACAATGCAATTGCTCACCACTCGCTGACCGATGCCCAGCCTAACCCCGAGCAGTCCGGCCCCCTTCCCCCGGCTAACCACCCCTATATATTGTTTAGCATGACGTCAGATGGTATGGAATACCCCTTTGGCTAGTTTGGGTCACCTGTCCGGGGTCTGTCCCCTCCCAGCTCTTACTGCACCCCCAGCCTGCCCGTTGGCAGGACAGAGCAAAAGGCTGAGATGTCCTTGGCTTAGTATAAGCACTGCTCTGCAACAATTAAAGCATCGGGGTGTTATCAGCACTCTTCTCATCCTAAGCCAAAACACAGCATTCCACCAGCTACTAGGAAGAAAATTAATTCTGTGCTAACTGAAACCAGGACATCTATCCACCCCTTATTCCATACCATTTATGTCATGCTCAGGTTACACTCTTTTCCATACATTCTAATTAGTCACCTATAGTAATCATGGTAGTGATAACATACAGTGTGATATACTAATTAACATGGTACAATTCAGTTTATGGGCTATTCTCACCCAGTATTAAATCTCCTTGAGGTACACACCGCACCTCTCCGTTCTTTTGCATCACCCACCAAGTGTATCCAGGTCCCTGAGCGAAAACAATTCCACGAATAGGTTTGCCTTTTCCTGAGGCAGGAGTAGCCCAGACTGTTTTACCCAGCATATTTTTTACATGCACTACAGGAACTTTATCCCCATCTACAGTACGTAATAGGTTTGATTGGGCAGGTCCAGCTCAGTTGGTAGATCCCCTAGTATTGACTAACCAGGTGGCCTTTGCCAAATGCGTATCCCAGTTTTTGAACGTCCCAGCGCCCATTGCTTTCAAGGTAGTCTTTAACAGGCCATTGTATCGTTCAACTTTCCCGGAGGCTGGTGCATGATAGGGGATGTGATACACCCATTCAATACCATGTTCTTCGGCCCAAGTGTCTATAAGGTTGTTTCGGAAGTGAGTCCCATTGTCTGATTCTATTCTTTCTGGGGTGCCATGTCGCCATAGGACTTGCTTTTCAAGGCCCAGGATGGTGTTCCGGGCGGTGGCATGAGGCACAGGATATGTTTCCAGCCATCCGGTGGTTGCTTCCACCATTGTAAGTACGTGGCGCTTGCCATTGCGAGTTTGAGGGAGTGTGATGTAATCAATCTGCCAGGCCTCTCCATATTTATATTTCAGCCATCGTCCTCCATACCAAAGAGGCTTTGACCGTTTGGCTTGCTTGATTGCAGCACGTTTCACAGTCATGAATAACCTGTGCTATAGCGTCCATGGTCAAGTCCACCCCTCGATCACGAGCCCATCTGTATGTTGCGTCTCTACCTTGATGGCCTGAGGTGTCATGGGCCCATCGGGCTATAAATAATTCACCTTTATGCTGCCAATCCAGGTCCACCTGAGCTACTTCAATCTTAGCAGCCTGATCCACCTACTGGTTGTTTTGATGTTCTTCAGTAGCCTGATTCTTGGGCACATGAGCATCTACGTGGCGTACTTTCACAGCCAGGTTCTCTACCCGAGCAGCAATATCTTGCCACAATGCAGCAGCCCAGATGGGTTTGCCCCTACGCTGCCAGTTGTTTTGCTTCCATTGCTGTAACCATCCCCACAGGGCATTTGCTACCATCCATGAATCGGTGTAGAGATAGAGAACTGGCCATTTTTCTCGTTCAGCAATGTCTAAAGCCAGCTGAATGGCTTTCACTTCTGCAAACTGACTCGATTCACCTTCTCCCTCAGCAGCTTCTGCAACTCGTCGCGTAGGACTCCATACAGCAGCCTTCCATCTCCGATGCTTCCCCACAATACGACAGGACCCATCAGTGAACAGGGCATATTTCTTTTCATTCTCTGGCAACTGGTTGTACAGTGGGGCTTCTTCAGCACGACCCACCTCCTCCTCTGATGATATCCCAAAGTATTTGCCTTCTGGCCAGTCCATGATCACTTCCAATATTCCTGGGCGACTGGGGTTTCCTATTCGAGCCCGCTGAGTAATCAGTGCAACCCACTTGCTCCATGTAGCATCAGTTGCATGATGCGTAGAGGGGACCCTTCCCTTGAACATCCAGCCTAGTACCGGCAATCGGGGTGCTAGGAGGAGCTGCGCTTCAGTACCGACCACCTCCGAAGCAGATCGAACTCCTTCATATGCTGCCAATATCTCCTTTTCAGTTGGAGTATAGCGGGCCTCAGATCCTCTGTATCCCCGACTCCAAAACCCCAGGGGCCGACCTCGAGTTTCCCCAGGTTCTTTCTGCCAGAGGCTCCAGGTGGGGCCGTTCTCCCCGGCTGCAGTGTAGAGCACATTCTTTACATCTGGTCCTGTTCGAACTGGCCCAAGGGCTACTGCATGGACTATTTCCTGCTTGATTTGTTCAAAGGCTTGTCGTTGTTCAGGGCCCCATTCAAACTCATTCTTCTTACGGGTTACTTGGTAGAGTGGGTTTACAATCAGACTAATTTGGGATGTGCATTCTCCAAAACCCCACAACACCTAGGAAAGTCTGTGTTTCTTTTTTGTTAGTTGGTGGAGACATAGCTGTTATTTTGTTGATCACATCCATTGGGATTTGATGATGTCCATCTTGCCATTTTATTCCTAAAAACTGGATCTCTCGTGCAGGTCCTTTGACTTTATTTTGTTTTATGGCAAAACCGGCTTTCAGAAGGATTTGGACTATTTTCTTCCCTTTCTCGAAAACTTCCTCTGCTGTGTCACCCCACACAATAATGTCATCGATGTACTGCAGGTGTTCAGGAGCTTCCCCCTGCTCTAGCGCAGACTGGATCAGTCCATGGCAAATGGTAGGGCTGTGTTTCCACCCCTGGGGCAGCCTATTCCAAGTATATTGGACTCCCCTCCAAGTGAAGGCAAATTGTGGCCTGCACTCTGCTGCTAGAGGGATGGAGAAAAATGCATTAGCGATATCAATTGTGGCGTACCACTTGGCTGCCTTCGATTCAAGTTCATACTGAAGTTCCAGCATGTCCGGCACTGCAGCACTCAGTGGTGGCGTGACTTCGTTCAGGCCACGATAGTCCACTGTTAGTCTCCACTCGCCATTAGACTTTCTCACTGGCCATAGGGGACTATTGAAAGGTGAATGGGTCTTGCTGATCACTCCTTGGCTCTCCAATTGACGAATTAGCTTATGGATGGGGATCAGGGAGTCTCGGTTAGTGCGATATTGCCGCCGGTGCACAGTTGTGGTAGCGATTGGCACTTGCTGTTCTTCGACCCTCAGCAACCCCACAACAGAGGGGTCCTCTGAGAGACCAGGCAAGGTAGATAATTGTTTAATGTCCTCTGTCTCTAAGGCAGCTATACCAAAAGCCCACCGGAACCCTTTTGGGTCCTTGCAATATCCTCTTCTAAGATAGTCTATGCCAAGGATACATGGAGCATCCGGGCCAGTCACAATGAGGTGCTTTTCCCACTCATTCCCAGTCAGACTCACTTCAGCCTCCAATACAGTCAACTGCTGAGATCCTCCTGTCACTCCACAAATATAGATGGGCTCTGGTCCTTTATAGCTCGATGGCATTATAGTACATTGTACACCGGTGTCTACTAAAGCCTTATACTTCTGTGCACGTGATGTGCCAGGCCATCGAATCCACACAATCCAATAAACTCGATTATCCCTTTCCTCCCCCTGGCTGGAGGCAGGGCCCCCCTAATCCTGGTCAGAATCTTCTTCGTTTCTGTGTTTGAAGGACTGTCTGCTGGAAGTTGGAGCAGCAAACTTTTCGGAGAATTCCTTTTTCCTGATTGTTTTCTTTTGCAACTCACGTACCCGTGCCTCTAGGGTCGCGGTAGATTTTCCATCCCATTTTCTCGTGTCCTCTCCATGGTCTCGTAAGTAAAACCACAGGGTGGCACGGGGTGAGTATCCACCATATCGTCTTCCTTGTGTGGGTGAACGCCTACCCCTGACAGCTGAGACACTGCTTTGTACAGGTGCGGAGGAGAATAATCTCTCTTCAAGTTGGTGAACCTTTTCAGAAAGTTTCTCCCAGGTGTTCTCTTTTGGTCGGTGGACACTGTTTGGTTCAGGTGGGGAGGACAATAGATTCTCTTCAAGTTGGTGAACCTTTTCAGAAAGTTTCTCCACAGCTGAGACGCAGGCCTGTAAGGAAGAGGAGAGACTTTCTTCGTACTGCCGGAGTTGTTTAGCCGCTTCATCCACTGTGGGTTCCTCATCCTCTTTCCAGGCCATTATTGCCAATGAGCTGGCATATGATGATGGTGCACTCCGTACAAACTTCCGCCACATGGGTCGTGTACACTTGACTTCATCTGGATCTTTGGATGTTTGTCTGAGGTCTGGATCCTCATAAATCACTTCCCGTACGGCTAATTCCCTCAGGTACTGGATTCCCTTCTCCATAGTGGTCCACTTGCCTGGTAGACATAAAAGTTCTTCCTTGAAGGGATACCTTTCCCTCACAGTTGAGAGGAGATGCCTCCAGAGGCTGGTGGATTGTGCTCCATCTGCAATTGCTTTGTCAATGCCGGCGTCTCGAGCAAGGGATCCCAGCCGCTTGGCTTCCCTGCCGTCTAATTCCACACAATTGGCTCCAGAGTCCCAGCACCGGAGCAGCCAGGTGACAAGCTGCTCACCTATACAGCGACCAAAATCTTTTCGCACATCTCGTAGCTCGCGCTCGTTTAGGCTTCGGGTAGTTACTGTTGATTTTTTGACATCCTCATCTTCCTCCTCCTGAATCCTTGATGGCCCAGCGTCGTCGTCATCTTCGTCATCTCTATACCTAGTTTTGGCAGAAGCCTTACCTGGATTGGCAGAAGACTCTCTGCGTTCTAAACGACCTGAATCTCTATACCATTTTTTCACCTTCTCTACAGGGGCAGCTTGCACTGCTACTGCTCGTTTCTCTGACTTTGTTACAGGGTCTGCTACAGGGGTTGGAATACCCTCTGCAGGGGCAGCTTGCACTGCTACTGCTTGTTTCTCTAACTTTGTTACAGGGTCTGCCACAGAGGTTGGAATACCCTCTGCAGGGTCAACTTGCACTGCTACAGCTCGTTTCTCTGACACGGCCAAAGGAGCTGGAGCGGCTGCAGGAGCTGGAGCAGTTGCAGGAACTGGAGCTGTAGCGGCTACAGGAGCTGGAGCTGGAGCAGTTGCAGGAGCTGGGACTGGAGCAGCAGTAGGAGCTGGAGCTGGAGCGGCTGCAGGAGCTTGAGCGGCTGCAGGAGCTGGGACTGGAGCAGCTGCAGGAGCTGGGACTGGAGCGGCTGCAGGAGCTGGGACTGGAGCAGCTGCAGGAGCTGGAGCTGGAGCTGGAGCAGCTGCAGGAACCGGATCTGGAGTGGCTGCAGGAGCTGGGGCTGGAGCGGCTGCAGAATCCACCGTAGGGGTCACAGTGGCCGTTGGATCTGTCACAGGGCTTGGAGTGGCCGCAGGGTCTGTCACTAAGTTGATAGCAGTATCAATGGCAGCTCGATAGGCATGAGCCAGGCCCCAGCACGTTACAATGATTTGTGTTACTTTGGAACTGCCAGAATCATGACACCTTTTTTTCAAGCATTCTGCCAGTTTTTGAGGATTTTGCCATTGTTCAGGGGTGAATTTCCAACACACTGGGGGTGCCAACTGCTCTAGATGCCTGCCCATATCCGCCCATACTCCCTGCCACCCACAACTATCCTGCCTCCGGGCAGATCTCCAGATGAGCTCCCCAAGTAGTTGTTTAACTTTAAGCAGAATCTGAAGTGCATTCATGAGGCAGAACAACAAGACTATGGTATTCTGAGTATTCCAGAAATATTCAATATCTTGGAGAGCTATTTTGACAAGCTCAGGGGATAAGAGAGTGGTGAAGGAGGAAGGCAGAGTGATCCAGGAGGATACAGGGGGGGTGAAGGAGAAAGGGAGAGTAAGCAAGTAAGGAAAAATATCCTCCCCTTTCCCCTCCACAGATTGACTCCCTAATGAAAAAAAAACAATAGGTATAATTGCTAATAGTTTCCAAGATACAGTTTCCAAAGTACAGAGTCGACGATGTTACTGAATACAAATAACAAGTTAGAGTCATGACCACATATTTCATCGTCTCATAAGCCATTGCTACAACACACAGTACCATAATGATCTGAAACCAGGGCCCGGAGAGGATAAACAACACGACAGAGAGCAAATACGGAAAATAATGTACTATAATACTCAATTTGGAAAACAGGCGCAGCAGAGTTGAGATTAAAGCAATCAGCATTATGACAAGTGACTATTAAGCAGGTCTAATCCTTACACCAATTTTAGTTTAACACACTCTGGTCAGATCTGCCGTTATCTCAACCTTTCGGGCCCCACGTTGGGCGCCAAAAAGACTGTCGTGGTTTAACCCGGCCGGCAGCTAAACACCACGCAGCCGTTCGCTCACCCTCCCCCCTCCCTCTCTGGGACGGGGGAGAGAAATGGAAAGTGAAGCCCGTGAGTTGAGATAAAGACAGTTTAATAAGACAGGAAAATAATAATAACAAAATAATAATAACAATAATAACAATAATAATACAATGGTGATAATAGGGAAATATGTACAAACAAGTGATGCACAATGCAATTGCTCACCACTCGCTGACCGATGCCCAGCCTAACCCCGAGCAGTCCGGCCCCCTTCCCCCGGCTAACCACCCCTATATATTGTTTAGCATGACGTCAGATGGTATGGAATACCCCTTTGGCTAGTTTGGGTCACCTGTCCGGGGTCTGTCCCCTCCCAGCTCTTACTGCACCCCCAGCCTGCCCGTTGGCAGGACAGAGCAAAAGGCTGAGATGTCCTTGGCTTAGTATAAGCACTGCTCTGCAACAATTAAAGCATCGGGGTGTTATCAGCACTCTTCTCATCCTAAGCCAAAACACAGCATTCCACCAGCTACTAGGAAGAAAATTAATTCTGTGCTAACTGAAACCAGGACATCTATCCACCCCTTATTCCATACCATTTATGTCATGCTCAGGTTACACTCTTTTCCATA
This sequence comes from Anas platyrhynchos, assembly GCF_047663525.1. Lineage (NCBI taxonomy): Eukaryota > Metazoa > Chordata > Aves > Anseriformes > Anatidae > Anas > Anas platyrhynchos. The sequence goes on from NC_092596.1 coordinate 12,412,850, forward strand.
CATTCTAATTAGTCACCTATAGTAATCATGGTAGTGATAACATACAGTGTGATATACTAATTAACATGGTACAATTCAGTTTATGGGCTATTCTCACCCAGTATTAAATCTCCTTGAGGTACACACCGCACCTCTCCGTTCTTTTGCATCACCCACCAAGTGTATCCAGGTCCCTGAGCGAAAACAATTCCACGAATAGGTTTGCCTTTTCCTGAGGCAGGAGTAGCCCAGACTGTTTTACCCAGCATATTTTTTACATGCACTACAGGAACTTTATCCCCATCTACAGTACGTAATAGGTTTGATTGGGCAGGTCCAGCTCAGTTGGTAGATCCCCTAGTATTGACTAACCAGGTGGCCTTTGCCAAATGCGTATCCCAGTTTTTGAACGTCCCAGCGCCCATTGCTTTCAAGGTAGTCTTTAACAGGCCATTGTATCGTTCAACTTTCCCGGAGGCTGGTGCATGATAGGGGATGTGATACACCCATTCAATACCATGTTCTTCGGCCCAAGTGTCTATAAGGTTGTTTCGGAAGTGAGTCCCATTGTCTGATTCTATTCTTTCTGGGGTGCCATGTCGCCATAGGACTTGCTTTTCAAGGCCCAGGATGGTGTTCCGGGCGGTGGCATGAGGCACAGGATATGTTTCCAGCCATCCGGTGGTTGCTTCCACCATTGTAAGTACGTGGCGCTTGCCATTGCGAGTTTGAGGGAGTGTGATGTAATCAATCTGCCAGGCCTCTCCATATTTATATTTCAGCCATCGTCCTCCATACCAAAGAGGCTTTGACCGTTTGGCTTGCTTGATTGCAGCACGTTTCACAGTCATGAATAACCTGTGCTATAGCGTCCATGGTCAAGTCCACCCCTCGATCACGAGCCCATCTGTATGTTGCGTCTCTACCTTGATGGCCTGAGGTGTCATGGGCCCATCGGGCTATAAATAATTCACCTTTATGCTGCCAATCCAGGTCCACCTGAGCTACTTCAATCTTAGCAGCCTGATCCACCTACTGGTTGTTTTGATGTTCTTCAGTAGCCTGATTCTTGGGCACATGAGCATCTACGTGGCGTACTTTCACAGCCAGGTTCTCTACCCGAGCAGCAATATCTTGCCACAATGCAGCAGCCCAGATGGGTTTGCCCCTACGCTGCCAGTTGTTTTGCTTCCATTGCTGTAACCATCCCCACAGGGCATTTGCTACCATCCATGAATCGGTGTAGAGATAGAGAACTGGCCATTTTTCTCGTTCAGCAATGTCTAAAGCCAGCTGAATGGCTTTCACTTCTGCAAACTGACTCGATTCACCTTCTCCCTCAGCAGCTTCTGCAACTCGTCGCGTAGGACTCCATACAGCAGCCTTCCATCTCCGATGCTTCCCCACAATACGACAGGACCCATCAGTGAACAGGGCATATTTCTTTTCATTCTCTGGCAACTGGTTGTACAGTGGGGCTTCTTCAGCACGACCCACCTCCTCCTCTGATGATATCCCAAAGTATTTGCCTTCTGGCCAGTCCATGATCACTTCCAATATTCCTGGGCGACTGGGGTTTCCTATTCGAGCCCGCTGAGTAATCAGTGCAACCCACTTGCTCCATGTAGCATCAGTTGCATGATGCGTAGAGGGGACCCTTCCCTTGAACATCCAGCCTAGTACCGGCAATCGGGGTGCTAGGAGGAGCTGCGCTTCAGTACCGACCACCTCCGAAGCAGATCGAACTCCTTCATATGCTGCCAATATCTCCTTTTCAGTTGGAGTATAGCGGGCCTCAGATCCTCTGTATCCCCGACTCCAAAACCCCAGGGGCCGACCTCGAGTTTCCCCAGGTTCTTTCTGCCAGAGGCTCCAGGTGGGGCCGTTCTCCCCGGCTGCAGTGTAGAGCACATTCTTTACATCTGGTCCTGTTCGAACTGGCCCAAGGGCTACTGCATGGACTATTTCCTGCTTGATTTGTTCAAAGGCTTGTCGTTGTTCAGGGCCCCATTCAAACTCATTCTTCTTACGGGTTACTTGGTAGAGTGGGTTTACAATCAGACTAATTTGGGATGTGCATTCTCCAAAACCCCACAACACCTAGGAAAGTCTGTGTTTCTTTTTTGTTAGTTGGTGGAGACATAGCTGTTATTTTGTTGATCACATCCATTGGGATTTGATGATGTCCATCTTGCCATTTTATTCCTAAAAACTGGATCTCTCGTGCAGGTCCTTTGACTTTATTTTGTTTTATGGCAAAACCGGCTTTCAGAAGGATTTGGACTATTTTCTTCCCTTTCTCGAAAACTTCCTCTGCTGTGTCACCCCACACAATAATGTCATCGATGTACTGCAGGTGTTCAGGAGCTTCCCCCTGCTCTAGCGCAGACTGGATCAGTCCATGGCAAATGGTAGGGCTGTGTTTCCACCCCTGGGGCAGCCTATTCCAAGTATATTGGACTCCCCTCCAAGTGAAGGCAAATTGTGGCCTGCACTCTGCTGCTAGAGGGATGGAGAAAAATGCATTAGCGATATCAATTGTGGCGTACCACTTGGCTGCCTTCGATTCAAGTTCATACTGAAGTTCCAGCATGTCCGGCACTGCAGCACTCAGTGGTGGCGTGACTTCGTTCAGGCCACGATAGTCCACTGTTAGTCTCCACTCGCCATTAGACTTTCTCACTGGCCATAGGGGACTATTGAAAGGTGAATGGGTCTTGCTGATCACTCCTTGGCTCTCCAATTGACGAATTAGCTTATGGATGGGGATCAGGGAGTCTCGGTTAGTGCGATATTGCCGCCGGTGCACAGTTGTGGTAGCGATTGGCACTTGCTGTTCTTCGACCCTCAGCAACCCCACAACAGAGGGGTCCTCTGAGAGACCAGGCAAGGTAGATAATTGTTTAATGTCCTCTGTCTCTAAGGCAGCTATACCAAAAGCCCACCGGAACCCTTTTGGGTCCTTGCAATATCCTCTTCTAAGATAGTCTATGCCAAGGATACATGGAGCATCCGGGCCAGTCACAATGAGGTGCTTTTCCCACTCATTCCCAGTCAGACTCACTTCAGCCTCCAATACAGTCAACTGCTGAGATCCTCCTGTCACTCCACAAATATAGATGGGCTCTGGTCCTTTATAGCTCGATGGCATTATAGTACATTGTACACCGGTGTCTACTAAAGCCTTATACTTCTGTGCACGTGATGTGCCAGGCCATCGAATCCACACAATCCAATAAACTCGATTATCCCTTTCCTCCCCCTGGCTGGAGGCAGGGCCCCCCTAATCCTGGTCAGAATCTTCTTCGTTTCTGTGTTTGAAGGACTGTCTGCTGGAAGTTGGAGCAGCAAACTTTTCGGAGAATTCCTTTTTCCTGATTGTTTTCTTTTGCAACTCACGTACCCGTGCCTCTAGGGTCGCGGTAGATTTTCCATCCCATTTTCTCGTGTCCTCTCCATGGTCTCGTAAGTAAAACCACAGGGTGGCACGGGGTGAGTATCCACCATATCGTCTTCCTTGTGTGGGTGAACGCCTACCCCTGACAGCTGAGACACTGCTTTGTACAGGTGCGGAGGAGAATAATCTCTCTTCAAGTTGGTGAACCTTTTCAGAAAGTTTCTCCCAGGTGTTCTCTTTTGGTCGGTGGACACTGTTTGGTTCAGGTGGGGAGGACAATAGATTCTCTTCAAGTTGGTGAACCTTTTCAGAAAGTTTCTCCACAGCTGAGACGCAGGCCTGTAAGGAAGAGGAGAGACTTTCTTCGTACTGCCGGAGTTGTTTAGCCGCTTCATCCACTGTGGGTTCCTCATCCTCTTTCCAGGCCATTATTGCCAATGAGCTGGCATATGATGATGGTGCACTCCGTACAAACTTCCGCCACATGGGTCGTGTACACTTGACTTCATCTGGATCTTTGGATGTTTGTCTGAGGTCTGGATCCTCATAAATCACTTCCCGTACGGCTAATTCCCTCAGGTACTGGATTCCCTTCTCCATAGTGGTCCACTTGCCTGGTAGACATAAAAGTTCTTCCTTGAAGGGATACCTTTCCCTCACAGTTGAGAGGAGATGCCTCCAGAGGCTGGTGGATTGTGCTCCATCTGCAATTGCTTTGTCAATGCCGGCGTCTCGAGCAAGGGATCCCAGCCGCTTGGCTTCCCTGCCGTCTAATTCCACACAATTGGCTCCAGAGTCCCAGCACCGGAGCAGCCAGGTGACAAGCTGCTCACCTATACAGCGACCAAAATCTTTTCGCACATCTCGTAGCTCGCGCTCGTTTAGGCTTCGGGTAGTTACTGTTGATTTTTTGACATCCTCATCTTCCTCCTCCTGAATCCTTGATGGCCCAGCGTCGTCGTCATCTTCGTCATCTCTATACCTAGTTTTGGCAGAAGCCTTACCTGGATTGGCAGAAGACTCTCTGCGTTCTAAACGACCTGAATCTCTATACCATTTTTTCACCTTCTCTACAGGGGCAGCTTGCACTGCTACTGCTCGTTTCTCTGACTTTGTTACAGGGTCTGCTACAGGGGTTGGAATACCCTCTGCAGGGGCAGCTTGCACTGCTACTGCTTGTTTCTCTAACTTTGTTACAGGGTCTGCCACAGAGGTTGGAATACCCTCTGCAGGGTCAACTTGCACTGCTACAGCTCGTTTCTCTGACACGGCCAAAGGAGCTGGAGCGGCTGCAGGAGCTGGAGCAGTTGCAGGAACTGGAGCTGTAGCGGCTACAGGAGCTGGAGCTGGAGCAGTTGCAGGAGCTGGGACTGGAGCAGCAGTAGGAGCTGGAGCTGGAGCGGCTGCAGGAGCTTGAGCGGCTGCAGGAGCTGGGACTGGAGCAGCTGCAGGAGCTGGGACTGGAGCGGCTGCAGGAGCTGGGACTGGAGCAGCTGCAGGAGCTGGAGCTGGAGCTGGAGCAGCTGCAGGAACCGGATCTGGAGTGGCTGCAGGAGCTGGGGCTGGAGCGGCTGCAGAATCCACCGTAGGGGTCACAGTGGCCGTTGGATCTGTCACAGGGCTTGGAGTGGCCGCAGGGTCTGTCACTAAGTTGATAGCAGTATCAATGGCAGCTCGATAGGCATGAGCCAGGCCCCAGCACGTTACAATGATTTGTGTTACTTTGGAACTGCCAGAATCATGACACCTTTTTTTCAAGCATTCTGCCAGTTTTTGAGGATTTTGCCATTGTTCAGGGGTGAATTTCCAACACACTGGGGGTGCCAACTGCTCTAGATGCCTGCCCATATCCGCCCATACTCCCTGCCACCCACAACTATCCTGCCTCCGGGCAGATCTCCAGATGAGCTCCCCAAGTAGTTGTTTAACTTTAAGCAGAATCTGAAGTGCATTCATGAGGCAGAACAACAAGACTATGGTATTCTGAGTATTCCAGAAATATTCAATATCTTGGAGAGCTATTTTGACAAGCTCAGGGGATAAGAGAGTGGTGAAGGAGGAAGGCAGAGTGATCCAGGAGGATACAGGGGGGGTGAAGGAGAAAGGGAGAGTAAGCAAGTAAGGAAAAATATCCTCCCCTTTCCCCTCCACAGATTGACTCCCTAATGAAAAAAAAACAATAGGTATAATTGCTAATAGTTTCCAAGATACAGTTTCCAAAGTACAGAGTCGACGATGTTACTGAATACAAATAACAAGTTAGAGTCATGACCACATATTTCATCGTCTCATAAGCCATTGCTACAACACACAGTACCATAATGATCTGAAACCAGGGCCCGGAGAGGATAAACAACACGACAGAGAGCAAATACGGAAAATAATGTACTATAATACTCAATTTGGAAAACAGGCGCAGCAGAGTTGAGATTAAAGCAATCAGCATTATGACAAGTGACTATTAAGCAGGTCTAATCCTTACACCAATTTTAGTTTAACACACTCTGGTCAGATCTGCCGTTATCTCAACCTTTCGGGCCCCACGTTGGGCGCCAAAAAGACTGTCGTGGTTTAACCCGGCCGGCAGCTAAACACCACGCAGCCGTTCGCTCACCCTCCCCCCTCCCTCTCTGGGACGGGGGAGAGAAATGGAAAGTGAAGCCCGTGAGTTGAGATAAAGACAGTTTAATAAGACAGGAAAATAATAATAACAAAATAATAATAACAATAATAACAATAATAATACAATGGTGATAATAGGGAAATATGTACAAACAAGTGATGCACAATGCAATTGCTCACCACTCGCTGACCGATGCCCAGCCTAACCCCGAGCAGTCCGGCCCCCTTCCCCTGGCTAACCACCCCTATATATTGTTTAGCATGACGTCAGATGGTATGGAATACCCCTTTGGCTAGTTTGGGTCACCTGTCCGGGGTCTGTCCCCTCCCAGCTCTTACTGCACCCCCAGCCTGCCCGTTGGCAGGACAGAGCAAAAGGCTGAGATGTCCTTGGCTTAGTATAAGCACTGCTCTGCAACAATTAAAGCATCGGGGTGTTATCAGCACTCTTCTCATCCTAAGCCAAAACACAGCATTCCACCAGCTACTAGGAAGAAAATTAATTCTGTGCTAACTGAAACCAGGACAACCCTAACCCTCTAACCCTAACCCCCTAACCCTCTAACCCCCCAACTCTAACCCCCGACCCCCCAACCCTAAGCCCCTAACCCTAACGGATCTAACCCTAACCCCCCAACCCTAATAGATCTAACCCTAACCCTAATCCTCTAACCCTAACCCCCCAACCCCTAACCCCCCAAGTACCCAACCCCAACCCCCAAACCCCCTAACCCTAACCCCCCAACCCGCTAACCCCCAACCCTAAACCCCCAACCCTAACCCCCAACCCCCCAACCCTAACAGATCTAACCCTAACACTCTAACCTTAACCCCCCAACCCCTAACCCCCCAAGTACCCAGCCCCAACCCCCAAACCCCCTAACCCCCCAACCCCCTAACCCCCAACCCTAAATCCCCAACCCTAACCCCCGAACCCCAACCCTAACCCCCTAACCCTAACGGATCTAACCCTAACCCTAACCCTAACCCTATGCCCCCCCCCGGTGCGCCCCGCAAATGCGTCCCCCCGGCAACCGCACCCCACAAACTTGGTTCCCCCCTCATTTTGGTTCCCCCGGTGCGCCCCAAAAATGTGTCCCCCCGGAAACAAAACCCCGCACACTTGGTTCCCCCCTCATTTTGGTTCCCCCCCCCGGTGCGCCCCACAAATGTGTCCCCCCGGGAACCGCACCCCGCACACTTGGTTCCCCCCTCATTTTGGTTCCCCCCCCCGGTGCGCCCCAAAAATGTGTCCCCCCGGCAACCGCACCCCGCACACTTGGTTCCCCCCTCATTTTGGTTCCCCCCCCCCGGTGCCCCCCACAAATGTGTCCCCCCGGAAACAAAACCCCGCACACTTGGTTCCCCCCTCATTTTGGTTCCCACCCCGGTGCGCCCCACAAATGTGTCCCCCCGGAAACAAAACCCCGCACACTTGGTTCCCCCCTCATTTTGGTTCCCCCCCCCCCGGTGCGCCCCCCAAATTTGTCCCCCCGGAAACAAAACCCCGCACACTTGGTTCCCCCCTCATTTTGGTTCCCCCCCCCTTCCGCCCCCCTGTTGGGGTCCCGCCTAGCCCCATGGACCGCCCCCCCGGTGCGCCCCGCAAATGCGTCCCCCCGGCAACCGCACCCCGCAAACTTGGTTCCCCCCTCATTTTGGTTCCCCCCCACCCTTGGGGTCCCCCCAAGCCCCATGGACCCCCCCCCCTGGTGCCCCCCCCCCCAATTTGTCTCTCCCCCCGTCCTACCCGTGCCCGCAGCAGCCGCTCGCACTCTGCCAGCGCCTTCCGCACCCGATGCTGCATCTCGGCCAGGTGGAGGCAAGCGCTGGAGGGGGGGGAATAAATTGGGGGGTTCAATTTGGGGGGGGTCTGGGGGCATTTTGGGGGCTGGGGGCGCATTTAGGGGGCGCAGGGGACTGGTTCTCACCTGTAGGACTCGGCGTCGAGCCTCCCCGGGGGCAGCTGCAGGGCCAGGATGCCTGGGGGGGTGCGGGGGGGGGCATGTCAGCACCCTCCAGACCAAAACCCCAAAACCGCTGCCGTTGACCCCAAAACCGCCGCCGTTGACCCCAAGGTGGCCGCTGGTGACGCCGCTAGGGCCACCGGGCGCCCCGCGGGCCACAAGTACCCAACCCCAACCCCCAAACCCCCTAACCCTAACCCCCCAACCCCCTAACCCCCGACCCCCCAACCGATCTAACCCTAACCCTCTAACACTAACCCCCAACCCTAACCTCCTAACCCTAACGGATCTAACCCTAACCCCCCAACCCTTACAGATCTAACCCTAACCCTAATCCTCTAACCCTAACCCCCCATCTTAACCCCCCAAGTACCCAACCCCAACCCCCAAGCCCCCTAACCCTAACCCCCCAACCCCCTAACCCCCAACCCTAAACCCCCAACCCTAAACCCCTAACCCTAACGGATCTAACCCTAATCCTCTAACCCTAACGCCCAAACCCCCTAACCCCCTAACCCTAACGGATCTAAGCCTAACCCTAACCCTCTAACCCTAACCCCCCCAACCCCCTAACCCCCTAACCCTAACGGAACTAACCCTAACCCTCTAACCCTAACGCCCAAACCCCCTAACCCCCTAACCCTAACGGATCTAAGCCTAACCCTAACCCCCCAACCCCCTAACCCCCTAACCCTAACCCCCTAACCCTAACGGATCTAACCCTAACCCTCTAACCCTAACCCCCCAACCCCCTAACCCCCCAACCCTAACCCCCTAACCCTAACGGATCTAACCCTAACCCCCCAACCCTAATAGATCTAACCCTAACCCTAATCCTCTAACCCTAACCCCCCAACCCCTAACCCCCCAAGTACCTAACCCCAACCCCCAAACCCCCTAACCCTAACCCCCCAACGCCCTAACCCCCAACCCTAAACCCCCAACCCTAACCCCCGACCCCCCAACCATAACCCCCTAACCGTAACAGATCTAACCCTAACCCTGTCGTGGTTTAACCCGGCCGGCAGCTAAACACCACGCAGCCGTTCGCTCACCCTCCCCCCTCCCTCTCTGGGACGGGGGAGAGAAATGGAAAGTGAAGCCCGTGAGTTGAGATAAAGACAGTTTAATAAGACAGGAAAATAATAATAACAAAATAATAATAACAATAATAACAATAATAATACAATGGTGATAATAGGGAAATATGTACAAACAAGTGATGCACAATGCAATTGCTCACCACTCGCTGACCGATGCCCAGCCTAACCCCGAGCAGTCCGGCCCCCTTCCCCCGGCTAACCACCCCTATATATTGTTTAGCATGACGTCAGATGGTATGGAATACCCCTTTGGCTAGTTTGGGTCACCTGTCCGGGGTCTGTCCCCTCCCAGCTCTTACTGCACCCCCAGCCTGCCCGTTGGCAGGACAGAGCAAAAGGCTGAGATGTCCTTGGCTTAGTATAAGCACTGCTCTGCAACAATTAAAGCATCGGGGTGTTATCAGCACTCTTCTCATCCTAAGCCAAAACACAGCATTCCACCAGCTACTAGGAAGAAAATTAATTCTGTGCTAACTGAAACCAGGACATCTATCCACCCCTTATTCCATACCATTTATGTCATGCTCAGGTTACACTCTTTTCCATACATTCTAATTAGTCACCTATAGTAATCATGGTAGTGATAACATACAGTGTGATATACTAATTAACATGGTACAATTCAGTTTATGGGCTATTCTCACCCAGTATTAAATCTCCTCGAGGTACACACCGCACCTCTCCGTTCTTTTGCATCACCCACCAAGTGTATCCAGGTCCCTGAGCGAAAACAATTCCACGAATAGGTTTGCCTTTTCCTGAGGCAGGAGTAGCCCAGACTGTTTTACCCAGCATATTTTTTACATGCACTACAGGAACTTTATCCCCATCTACAGTACGTAATAGGTTTGATTGGGCAGGTCCAGCTCAGTTGGTAGATCCCCTAGTATTGACTAACCAGGTGGCCTTTGCCAAATGCGTATCCCAGTTTTTGAACGTCCCAGCGCCCATTGCTTTCAAGGTAGTCTTTAACAGGCCATTGTATCGTTCAACTTTCCCGGAGGCTGGTGCATGATAGGGGATGTGATACACCCATTCAATACCATGTTCTTCGGCCCAAGTGTCTATAAGGTTGTTTCGGAAGTGAGTCCCATTGTCTGATTCTATTCTTTCTGGGGTGCCATGTCGCCATAGGACTTGCTTTTCAAGGCCCAGGATGGTGTTCCGGGCGGTGGCATGAGGCACAGGATATGTTTCCAGCCATCCGGTGGTTGCTTCCACCATTGTAAGTACGTGGCGCTTGCCATTGCGAGTTTGAGGGAGTGTGATGTAATCAATCTGCCAGGCCTCTCCATATTTATATTTCAGCCATCGTCCTCCATACCAAAGAGGCTTTGACCGTTTGGCTTGCTTGATTGCAGCACGTTTCACAGTCATGAATAACCTGTGCTATAGCGTCCATGGTCAAGTCCACCCCTCGATCACGAGCCCATCTGTATGTTGCGTCTCTACCTTGATGGCCTGAGGTGTCATGGGCCCATCGGGCTATAAATAATTCACCTTTATGCTGCCAATCCAGGTCCACCTGAGCTACTTCAATCTTAGCAGCCTGATCCACCTACTGGTTGTTTTGATGTTCTTCAGTAGCCTGATTCTTGGGCACATGAGCATCTACGTGGCGTACTTTCACAGCCAGGTTCTCTACCCGAGCAGCAATATCTTGCCACAATGCAGCAGCCCAGATGGGTTTGCCCCTACGCTGCCAGTTGTTTTGCTTCCATTGCTGTAACCATCCCCACAGGGCATTTGCTACCATCCATGAATCGGTGTAGAGATAGAGAACTGGCCATTTTTCTCGTTCAGCAATGTCTAAAGCCAGCTGAATGGCTTTCACTTCTGCAAACTGACTCGATTCACCTTCTCCCTCAGCAGCTTCTGCAACTCGTCGCGTAGGACTCCATACAGCAGCCTTCCATCTCCGATGCTTCCCCACAATACGACAGGACCCATCAGTGAACAGGGCATATTTCTTTTCATTCTCTGGCAACTGGTTGTACAGTGGGGCTTCTTCAGCACGACCCACCTCCTCCTCTGATGATATCCCAAAGTATTTGCCTTCTGGCCAGTCCATGATCACTTCCAATATTCCTGGGCGACTGGGGTTTCCTATTCGAGCCCGCTGAGTAATCAGTGCAACCCACTTGCTCCATGTAGCATCAGTTGCATGATGCGTAGAGGGGACCCTTCCCTTGAACATCCAGCCTAGTACCGGCAATCGGGGTGCTAGGAGGAGCTGCGCTTCAGTACCGACCACCTCCGAAGCAGATCGAACTCCTTCATATGCTGCCAATATCTCCTTTTCAGTTGGAGTATAGCGGGCCTCAGATCCTCTGTATCCCCGACTCCAAAACCCCAGGGGCCGACCTCGAGTTTCCCCAGGTTCTTTCTGCCAGAGGCTCCAGGTGGGGCCGTTCTCCCCGGCTGCAGTGTAGAGCACATTCTTTACATCTGGTCCTGTTCGAACTGGCCCAAGGGCTACTGCATGGACTATTTCCTGCTTGATTTGTTCAAAGGCTTGTCGTTGTTCAGGGCCCCATTCAAACTCATTCTTCTTACGGGTTACTTGGTAGAGTGGGTTTACAATCAGACTAATTTGGGATGTGCATTCTCCAAAACCCCACAACACCTAGGAAAGTCTGTGTTTCTTTTTTGTTAGTTGGTGGAGACATAGCTGTTATTTTGTTGATCACATCCATTGGGATTTGATGATGTCCATCTTGCCATTTTATTCCTAAAAACTGGATCTCTCGTGCAGGTCCTTTGACTTTATTTTGTTTTATGGCAAAACCGGCTTTCAGAAGGATTTGGACTATTTTCTTCCCTTTCTCGAAAACTTCCTCTGCTGTGTCACCCCACACAATAATGTCATCGATGTACTGCAGGTGTTCAGGAGCTTCCCCCTGCTCTAGCGCAGACTGGATCAGTCCATGGCAAATGGTAGGGCTGTGTTTCCACCCCTGGGGCAGCCTATTCCAAGTATATTGGACTCCCCTCCAAGTGAAGGCAAATTGTGGCCTGCACTCTGCTGCTAGAGGGATGGAGAAAAATGCATTAGCGATATCAATTGTGGCGTACCACTTGGCTGCCTTCGATTCAAGTTCATACTGAAGTTCCAGCATGTCCGGCACTGCAGCACTCAGTGGTGGCGTGACTTCGTTCAGGCCACGATAGTCCACTGTTAGTCTCCACTCGCCATTAGACTTTCTCACTGGCCATAGGGGACTATTGAAAGGTGAATGGGTCTTGCTGATCACTCCTTGGCTCTCCAATTGACGAATTAGCTTATGGATGGGGATCAGGGAGTCTCGGTTAGTGCGATATTGCCGCCGGTGCACAGTTGTGGTAGCGATTGGCACTTGCTGTTCTTCGACCCTCAGCAACCCCACAACAGAGGGGTCCTCTGAGAGACCAGGCAAGGTAGATAATTGTTTAATGTCCTCTGTCTCTAAGGCAGCTATACCAAAAGCCCACCGGAACCCTTTTGGGTCCTTGCAATATCCTCTTCTAAGATAGTCTATGCCAAGGATACATGGAGCATCCGGGCCAGTCACAATGAGGTGCTTTTCCCACTCATTCCCAGTCAGACTCACTTCAGCCTCCAATACAGTCAACTGCTGAGATCCTCCTGTCACTCCACAAATATAGATGGGCTCTGGTCCTTTATAGCTCGATGGCATTATAGTACATTGTACACCGGTGTCTACTAAAGCCTTATACTTCTGTGCACGTGATGTGCCAGGCCATCGAATCCACACAATCCAATAAACTCGATTATCCCTTTCCTCCCCCTGGCTGGAGGCAGGGCCCCCCTAATCCTGGTCAGAATCTTCTTCGTTTCTGTGTTTGAAGGACTGTCTGCTGGAAGTTGGAGCAGCAAACTTTTCGGAGAATTCCTTTTTCCTGATTGTTTTCTTTTGCAACTCACGTACCCGTGCCTCTAGGGTCGCGGTAGATTTTCCATCCCATTTTCTCGTGTCCTCTCCATGGTCTCGTAAGTAAAACCACAGGGTGGCACGGGGTGAGTATCCACCATATCGTCTTCCTTGTGTGGGTGAACGCCTACCCCTGACAGCTGAGACACTGCTTTGTACAGGTGCGGAGGAGAATAATCTCTCTTCAAGTTGGTGAACCTTTTCAGAAAGTTTCTCCCAGGTGTTCTCTTTTGGTCGGTGGACACTGTTTGGTTCAGGTGGGGAGGACAATAGATTCTCTTCAAGTTGGTGAACCTTTTCAGAAAGTTTCTCCACAGCTGAGACGCAGGCCTGTAAGGAAGAGGAGAGACTTTCTTCGTACTGCCGGAGTTGTTTAGCCGCTTCATCCACTGTGGGTTCCTCATCCTCTTTCCAGGCCATTATTGCCAATGAGCTGGCATATGATGATGGTGCACTCCGTACAAACTTCCGCCACATGGGTCGTGTACACTTGACTTCATCTGGATCTTTGGATGTTTGTCTGAGGTCTGGATCCTCATAAATCACTTCCCGTACGGCTAATTCCCTCAGGTACTGGATTCCCTTCTCCATAGTGGTCCACTTGCCTGGTAGACATAAAAGTTCTTCCTTGAAGGGATACCTTTCCCTCACAGTTGAGAGGAGATGCCTCCAGAGGCTGGTGGATTGTGCTCCATCTGCAATTGCTTTGTCAATGCCGGCGTCTCGAGCAAGGGATCCCAGCCGCTTGGCTTCCCTGCCGTCTAATTCCACACAATTGGCTCCAGAGTCCCAGCACCGGAGCAGCCAGGTGACAAGCTGCTCACCTATACAGCGACCAAAATCTTTTCGCACATCTCGTAGCTCGCGCTCGTTTAGGCTTCGGGTAGTTACTGTTGATTTTTTGACATCCTCATCTTCCTCCTCCTGAATCCTTGATGGCCCAGCGTCGTCGTCATCTTCGTCATCTCTATACCTAGTTTTGGCAGAAGCCTTACCTGGATTGGCAGAAGACTCTCTGCGTTCTAAACGACCTGAATCTCTATACCATTTTTTCACCTTCTCTACAGGGGCAGCTTGCACTGCTACTGCTCGTTTCTCTGACTTTGTTACAGGGTCTGCTACAGGGGTTGGAATACCCTCTGCAGGGGCAGCTTGCACTGCTACTGCTTGTTTCTCTAACTTTGTTACAGGGTCTGCCACAGAGGTTGGAATACCCTCTGCAGGGTCAACTTGCACTGCTACAGCTCGTTTCTCTGACACGGCCAAAGGAGCTGGAGCGGCTGCAGGAGCTGGAGCAGTTGCAGGAACTGGAGCTGTAGCGGCTACAGGAGCTGGAGCTGGAGCAGTTGCAGGAGCTGGGACTGGAGCAGCAGTAGGAGCTGGAGCTGGAGCGGCTGCAGGAGCTTGAGCGGCTGCAGGAGCTGGGACTGGAGCAGCTGCAGGAGCTGGGACTGGAGCGGCTGCAGGAGCTGGGACTGGAGCAGCTGCAGGAGCTGGAGCTGGAGCTGGAGCAGCTGCAGGAACCGGATCTGGAGTGGCTGCAGGAGCTGGGGCTGGAGCGGCTGCAGAATCCACCGTAGGGGTCACAGTGGCCGTTGGATCTGTCACAGGGCTTGGAGTGGCCGCAGGGTCTGTCACTAAGTTGATAGCAGTATCAATGGCAGCTCGATAGGCATGAGCCAGGCCCCAGCACGTTACAATGATTTGTGTTACTTTGGAACTGCCAGAATCATGACACCTTTTTTTCAAGCATTCTGCCAGTTTTTGAGGATTTTGCCATTGTTCAGGGGTGAATTTCCAACACACTGGGGGTGCCAACTGCTCTAGATGCCTGCCCATATCCGCCCATACTCCCTGCCACCCACAACTATCCTGCCTCCGGGCAGATCTCCAGATGAGCTCCCCAAGTAGTTGTTTAACTTTAAGCAGAATCTGAAGTGCATTCATGAGGCAGAACAACAAGACTATGGTATTCTGAGTATTCCAGAAATATTCAATATCTTGGAGAGCTATTTTGACAAGCTCAGGGGATAAGAGAGTGGTGAAGGAGGAAGGCAGAGTGATCCAGGAGGATACAGGGGGGGTGAAGGAGAAAGGGAGAGTAAGCAAGTAAGGAAAAATATCCTCCCCTTTCCCCTCCACAGATTGACTCCCTAATGAAAAAAAAACAATAGGTATAATTGCTAATAGTTTCCAAGATACAGTTTCCAAAGTACAGAGTCGACGATGTTACTGAATACAAATAACAAGTTAGAGTCATGACCACATATTTCATCGTCTCATAAGCCATTGCTACAACACACAGTACCATAATGATCTGAAACCAGGGCCCGGAGAGGATAAACAACACGACAGAGAGCAAATACGGAAAATAATGTACTATAATACTCAATTTGGAAAACAGGCGCAGCAGAGTTGAGATTAAAGCAATCAGCATTATGACAAGTGACTATTAAGCAGGTCTAATCCTTACACCAATTTTAGTTTAACACACTCTGGTCAGATCTGCCGTTATCTCAACCTTTCGGGCCCCACGTTGGGCGCCAAAAAGACTGTCGTGGTTTAACCCGGCCGGCAGCTAAACACCACGCAGCCGTTCGCTCACCCTCCCCCCTCCCTCTCTGGGACGGGGGAGAGAAATGGAAAGTGAAGCCCGTGAGTTGAGATAAAGACAGTTTAATAAGACAGGAAAATAATAATAACAAAATAATAATAACAATAATAACAATAATAATACAATGGTGATAATAGGGAAATATGTACAAACAAGTGATGCACAATGCAATTGCTCACCACTCGCTGACCGATGCCCAGCCTAACCCCGAACAGTCCGGCCCCCTTCCCCCGGCTAACCACCCCTATATATTGTTTAGCATGACGTCAGATGGTATGGAATACCCCTTTGGCTAGTTTGGGTCACCTGTCCGGGGTCTGTCCCCTCCCAGCTCTTACTGCACCCCCAGCCTGCCCGTTGGCAGGACAGAGCAAAAGGCTGAGATGTCCTTGGCTTAGTATAAGCACTGCTCTGCAACAATTAAAGCATCGGGGTGTTATCAGCACTCTTCTCATCCTAAGCCAAAACACAGCATTCCACCAGCTACTAGGAAGAAAATTAATTCTGTGCTAACTGAAACCAGGACATCTATCCACCCCTTATTCCATACCATTTATGTCATGCTCAGGTTACACTCTTTTCCATACATTCTAATTAGTCACCTATAGTAATCATGGTAGTGATAACATACAGTGTGATATACTAATTAACATGGTACAATTCAGTTTATGGGCTATTCTCACCCAGTATTAAATCTCCTTGAGGTACACACCGCACCTCTCCGTTCTTTTGCATCACCCACCAAGTGTATCCAGGTCCCTGAGCGAAAACAATTCCACGAATAGGTTTGCCTTTTCCTGAGGCAGGAGTAGCCCAGACTGTTTTACCCAGCATATTTTTTACATGCACTACAGGAACTTTATCCCCATCTACAGTACGTAATAGGTTTGATTGGGCAGGTCCAGCTCAGTTGGTAGATCCCCTAGTATTGACTAACCAGGTGGCCTTTGCCAAATGCGTATCCCAGTTTTTGAACGTCCCAGCGCCCATTGCTTTCAAGGTAGTCTTTAACAGGCCATTGTATCGTTCAACTTTCCCGGAGGCTGGTGCATGATAGGGGATGTGATACACCCATTCAATACCATGTTCTTCGGCCCAAGTGTCTATAAGGTTGTTTCGGAAGTGAGTCCCATTGTCTGATTCTATTCTTTCTGGGGTGCCATGTCGCCATAGGACTTGCTTTTCAAGGCCCAGGATGGTGTTCCGGGCGGTGGCCTGAGGCACAGGATATGTTTCCAGCCATCCGGTGGTTGCTTCCACCATTGTAAGTACGTGGCGCTTGCCATTGCGAGTTTGAGGGAGTGTGATGTAATCAATCTGCCAGGCCTCTCCATATTTATATTTCAGCCATCGTCCTCCATACCAAAGAGGCTTTGACCGTTTGGCTTGCTTGATTGCAGCACGTTTCACAGTCATGAATAACCTGTGCTATAGCGTCCATGGTCAAGTCCACCCCTCGATCACGAGCCCATCTGTATGTTGCGTCTCTACCTTGATGGCCTGAGGTGTCATGGGCCCATCGGGCTATAAATAATTCACCTTTATGCTGCCAATCCAGGTCCACCTGAGCTACTTCAATCTTAGCAGCCTGATCCACCTACTGGTTGTTTTGATGTTCTTCAGTAGCCTGATTCTTGGGCACATGAGCATCTACGTGGCGTACTTTCACAGCCAGGTTCTCTACCCGAGCAGCAATATCTTGCCACAATGCAGCAGCCCAGATGGGTTTGCCCCTACGCTGCCAGTTGTTTTGCTTCCATTGCTGTAACCATCCCCACAGGGCATTTGCTACCATCCATGAATCGGTGTAGAGATAGAGAACTGGCCATTTTTCTCGTTCAGCAATGTCTAAAGCCAGCTGAATGGCTTTCACTTCTGCAAACTGACTCGATTCACCTTCTCCCTCAGCAGCTTCTGCAACTCGTCGCGTAGGACTCCATACAGCAGCCTTCCATCTCCGATGCTTCCCCACAATACGACAGGACCCATCAGTGAACAGGGCATATTTCTTTTCATTCTCTGGCAACTGGTTGTACAGTGGGGCTTCTTCAGCACGACCCACCTCCTCCTCTGATGATATCCCAAAGTATTTGCCTTCTGGCCAGTCCATGATCACTTCCAATATTCCTGGGCGACTGGGGTTTCCTATTCGAGCCCGCTGAGTAATCAGTGCAACCCACTTGCTCCATGTAGCATCAGTTGCATGATGCGTAGAGGGGACCCTTCCCTTGAACATCCAGCCTAGTACCGGCAATCGGGGTGCTAGGAGGAGCTGCGCTTCAGTACCGACCACCTCCGAAGCAGATCGAACTCCTTCATATGCTGCCAATATCTCCTTTTCAGTTGGAGTATAGCGGGCCTCAGATCCTCTGTATCCCCGACTCCAAAACCCCAGGGGCCGACCTCGAGTTTCCCCAGGTTCTTTCTGCCAGAGGCTCCAGGTGGGGCCGTTCTCCCCGGCTGCAGTGTAGAGCACATTCTTTACATCTGGTCCTGTTCGAACTGGCCCAAGGGCTACTGCATGGACTATTTCCTGCTTGATTTGTTCAAAGGCTTGTCGTTGTTCAGGGCCCCATTCAAACTCATTCTTCTTACGGGTTACTTGGTAGAGTGGGTTTACAATCAGACTAATTTGGGATGTGCATTCTCCAAAACCCCACAACACCTAGGAAAGTCTGTGTTTCTTTTTTGTTAGTTGGTGGAGACATAGCTGTTATTTTGTTGATCACATCCATTGGGATTTGATGATGTCCATCTTGCCATTTTATTCCTAAAAACTGGATCTCTCGTGCAGGTCCTTTGACTTTATTTTGTTTTATGGCAAAACCGGCTTTCAGAAGGATTTGGACTATTTTCTTCCCTTTCTCGAAAACTTCCTCTGCTGTGTCACCCCACACAATAATGTCATCGATGTACTGCAGGTGTTCAGGAGCTTCCCCCTGCTCTAGCGCAGACTGGATCAGTCCATGGCAAATGGTAGGGCTGTGTTTCCACCCCTGGGGCAGCCTATTCCAAGTATATTGGACTCCCCTCCAAGTGAAGGCAAATTGTGGCCTGCACTCTGCTGCTAGAGGGATGGAGAAAAATGCATTAGCGATATCAATTGTGGCGTACCACTTGGCTGCCTTCGATTCAAGTTCATACTGAAGTTCCAGCATGTCCGGCACTGCAGCACTCAGTGGTGGCGTGACTTCGTTCAGGCCACGATAGTCCACTGTTAGTCTCCACTCGCCATTAGACTTTCTCACTGGCCATAGGGGACTATTGAAAGGTGAATGGGTCTTGCTGATCACTCCTTGGCTCTCCAATTGACGAATTAGCTTATGGATGGGGATCAGGGAGTCTCGGTTAGTGCGATATTGCCGCCGGTGCACAGTTGTGGTAGCGATTGGCACTTGCTGTTCTTCGACCCTCAGCAACCCCACAACAGAGGGGTCCTCTGAGAGACCAGGCAAGGTAGATAATTGTTTAATGTCCTCTGTCTCTAAGGCAGCTATACCAAAAGCCCACCGGAACCCTTTTGGGTCCTTGCAATATCCTCTTCTAAGATAGTCTATGCCAAGGATACATGGAGCATCCGGGCCAGTCACAATGAGGTGCTTTTCCCACTCATTCCCAGTCAGACTCACTTCAGCCTCCAATACAGTCAACTGCTGAGATCCTCCTGTCACTCCACAAATATAGATGGGCTCTGGTCCTTTATAGCTCGATGGCATTATAGTACATTGTACACCGGTGTCTACTAAAGCCTTATACTTCTGTGCACGTGATGTGCCAGGCCATCGAATCCACACAATCCAATAAACTCGATTATCCCTTTCCTCCCCCTGGCTGGAGGCAGGGCCCCCCTAATCCTGGTCAGAATCTTCTTCGTTTCTGTGTTTGAAGGACTGTCTGCTGGAAGTTGGAGCAGCAAACTTTTCGGAGAATTCCTTTTTCCTGATTGTTTTCTTTTGCAACTCACGTACCCGTGCCTCTAGGGTCGCGGTAGATTTTCCATCCCATTTTCTCGTGTCCTCTCCATGGTCTCGTAAGTAAAACCACAGGGTGGCACGGGGTGAGTATCCACCATATCGTCTTCCTTGTGTGGGTGAACGCCTACCCCTGACAGCTGAGACACTGCTTTGTACAGGTGCGGAGGAGAATAATCTCTCTTCAAGTTGGTGAACCTTTTCAGAAAGTTTCTCCCAGGTGTTCTCTTTTGGTCGGTGGACACTGTTTGGTTCAGGTGGGGAGGACAATAGATTCTCTTCAAGTTGGTGAACCTTTTCAGAAAGTTTCTCCACAGCTGAGACGCAGGCCTGTAAGGAAGAGGAGAGACTTTCTTCGTACTGCCGGAGTTGTTTAGCCGCTTCATCCACTGTGGGTTCCTCATCCTCTTTCCAGGCCATTATTGCCAATGAGCTGGCATATGATGATGGTGCACTCCGTACAAACTTCCGCCACATGGGTCGTGTACACTTGACTTCATCTGGATCTTTGGATGTTTGTCTGAGGTCTGGATCCTCATAAATCACTTCCCGTACGGCTAATTCCCTCAGGTACTGGATTCCCTTCTCCATAGTGGTCCACTTGCCTGGTAGACATAAAAGTTCTTCCTTGAAGGGATACCTTTCCCTCACAGTTGAGAGGAGATGCCTCCAGAGGCTGGTGGATTGTGCTCCATCTGCAATTGCTTTGTCAATGCCGGCGTCTCGAGCAAGGGATCCCAGCCGCTTGGCTTCCCTGCCGTCTAATTCCACACAATTGGCTCCAGAGTCCCAGCACCGGAGCAGCCAGGTGACAAGCTGCTCACCTATACAGCGACCAAAATCTTTTCGCACATCTCGTAGCTCGCGCTCGTTTAGGCTTCGGGTAGTTACTGTTGATTTTTTGACATCCTCATCTTCCTCCTCCTGAATCCTTGATGGCCCAGCGTCGTCGTCATCTTCGTCATCTCTATACCTAGTTTTGGCAGAAGCCTTACCTGGATTGGCAGAAGACTCTCTGCGTTCTAAACGACCTGAATCTCTATACCATTTTTTCACCTTCTCTACAGGGGCAGCTTGCACTGCTACTGCTCGTTTCTCTGACTTTGTTACAGGGTCTGCTACAGGGGTTGGAATACCCTCTGCAGGGGCAGCTTGCACTGCTACTGCTTGTTTCTCTAACTTTGTTACAGGGTCTGCCACAGAGGTTGGAATACCCTCTGCAGGGTCAACTTGCACTGCTACAGCTCGTTTCTCTGACACGGCCAAAGGAGCTGGAGCGGCTGCAGGAGCTGGAGCAGTTGCAGGAACTGGAGCTGTAGCGGCTACAGGAGCTGGAGCTGGAGCAGTTGCAGGAGCTGGGACTGGAGCAGCAGTAGGAGCTGGAGCTGGAGCGGCTGCAGGAGCTTGAGCGGCTGCAGGAGCTGGGACTGGAGCAGCTGCAGGAGCTGGGACTGGAGCGGCTGCAGGAGCTGGGACTGGAGCAGCTGCAGGAGCTGGAGCTGGAGCTGGAGCAGCTGCAGGAACCGGATCTGGAGTGGCTGCAGGAGCTGGGGCTGGAGCGGCTGCAGAATCCACCGTAGGGGTCACAGTGGCCGTTGGATCTGTCACAGGGCTTGGAGTGGCCGCAGGGTCTGTCACTAAGTTGATAGCAGTATCAATGGCAGCTCGATAGGCATGAGCCAGGCCCCAGCACGTTACAATGATTTGTGTTACTTTGGAACTGCCAGAATCATGACACCTTTTTTTCAAGCATTCTGCCAGTTTTTGAGGATTTTGCCATTGTTCAGGGGTGAATTTCCAACACACTGGGGGTGCCAACTGCTCTAGATGCCTGCCCATATCCGCCCATACTCCCTGCCACCCACAACTATCCTGCCTCCGGGCAGATCTCCAGATGAGCTCCCCAAGTAGTTGTTTAACTTTAAGCAGAATCTGAAGTGCATTCATGAGGCAGAACAACAAGACTATGGTATTCTGAGTATTCCAGAAATATTCAATATCTTGGAGAGCTATTTTGACAAGCTCAGGGGATAAGAGAGTGGTGAAGGAGGAAGGCAGAGTGATCCAGGAGGATACAGGGGGGGTGAAGGAGAAAGGGAGAGTAAGCAAGTAAGGAAAAATATCCTCCCCTTTCCCCTCCACAGATTGACTCCCTAATGAAAAAAAAACAATAGGTATAATTGCTAATAGTTTCCAAGATACAGTTTCCAAAGTACAGAGTCGACGATGTTACTGAATACAAATAACAAGTTAGAGTCATGACCACATATTTCATCGTCTCATAAGCCATTGCTACAACACACAGTACCATAATGATCTGAAACCAGGGCCCGGAGAGGATAAACAACACGACAGAGAGCAAATACGGAAAATAATGTACTATAATACTCAATTTGGAAAACAGGCGCAGCAGAGTTGAGATTAAAGCAATCAGCATTATGACAAGTGACTATTAAGCAGGTCTAATCCTTACACCAATTTTAGTTTAACACACTCTGGTCAGATCTGCCGTTATCTCAACCTTTCGGGCCCCACGTTGGGCGCCAAAAAGACTGTCGTGGTTTAACCCGGCCGGCAGCTAAACACCACGCAGCCGTTCGCTCACCCTCCCCCCTCCCTCTCTGGGACGGGGGAGAGAAATGGAAAGTGAAGCCCGTGAGTTGAGATAAAGACAGTTTAATAAGACAGGAAAATAATAATAACAAAATAATAATAACAATAATAACAATAATAATACAATGGTGATAATAGGGAAATATGTACAAACAAGTGATGCACAATGCAATTGCTCACCACTCGCTGACCGATGCCCAGCCTAACCCCGAGCAGTCCGGCCCCCTTCCCCCGGCTAACCACCCCTATATATTGTTTAGCATGACGTCAGATGGTATGGAATACCCCTTTGGCTAGTTTGGGTCACCTGTCCGGGGTCTGTCCCCTCCCAGCTCTTACTGCACCCCCAGCCTGCCCGTTGGCAGGACAGAGCAAAAGGCTGAGATGTCCTTGGCTTAGTATAAGCACTGCTCTGCAACAATTAAAGCATCGGGGTGTTATCAGCACTCTTCTCATCCTAAGCCAAAACACAGCATTCCACCAGCTACTAGGAAGAAAATTAATTCTGTGCTAACTGAAACCAGGACATCTATCCACCCCTTATTCCATACCATTTATGTCATGCTCAGGTTACACTCTTTTCCATACATTCTAATTAGTCACCTATAGTAATCATGGTAGTGATAACATACAGTGTGATATACTAATTAACATGGTACAATTCAGTTTATGGGCTATTCTCACCCAGTATTAAATCTCCTTGAGGTACACACCGCACCTCTCCGTTCTTTTGCATCACCCACCAAGTGTATCCAGGTCCCTGAGCGAAAACAATTCCACGAATAGGTTTGCCTTTTCCTGAGGCAGGAGTAGCCCAGACTGTTTTACCCAGCATATTTTTTACATGCACTACAGGAACTTTATCCCCATCTACAGTACGTAATAGGTTTGATTGGGCAGGTCCAGCTCAGTTGGTAGATCCCCTAGTATTGACTAACCAGGTGGCCTTTGCCAAATGCGTATCCCAGTTTTTGAACGTCCCAGCGCCCATTGCTTTCAAGGTAGTCTTTAACAGGCCATTGTATCGTTCAACTTTCCCGGAGGCTGGTGCATGATAGGGGATGTGATACACCCATTCAATACCATGTTCTTCGGCCCAAGTGTCTATAAGGTTGTTTCGGAAGTGAGTCCCATTGTCTGATTCTATTCTTTCTGGGGTGCCATGTCGCCATAGGACTTGCTTTTCAAGGCCCAGGATGGTGTTCCGGGCGGTGGCATGAGGCACAGGATATGTTTCCAGCCATCCGGTGGTTGCTTCCACCATTGTAAGTACGTGGCGCTTGCCATTGCGAGTTTGAGGGAGTGTGATGTAATCAATCTGCCAGGCCTCTCCATATTTATATTTCAGCCATCGTCCTCCATACCAAAGAGGCTTTGACCGTTTGGCTTGCTTGATTGCAGCACGTTTCACAGTCATGAATAACCTGTGCTATAGCGTCCATGGTCAAGTCCACCCCTCGATCACGAGCCCATCTGTATGTTGCGTCTCTACCTTGATGGCCTGAGGTGTCATGGGCCCATCGGGCTATAAATAATTCACCTTTATGCTGCCAATCCAGGTCCACCTGAGCTACTTCAATCTTAGCAGCCTGATCCACCTACTGGTTGTTTTGATGTTCTTCAGTAGCCTGATTCTTGGGCACATGAGCATCTACGTGGCGTACTTTCACAGCCAGGTTCTCTACCCGAGCAGCAATATCTTGCCACAATGCAGCAGCCCAGATGGGTTTGCCCCTACGCTGCCAGTTGTTTTGCTTCCATTGCTGTAACCATCCCCACAGGGCATTTGCTACCATCCATGAATCGGTGTAGAGATAGAGAACTGGCCATTTTTCTCGTTCAGCAATGTCTAAAGCCAGCTGAATGGCTTTCACTTCTGCAAACTGACTCGATTCACCTTCTCCCTCAGCAGCTTCTGCAACTCGTCGCGTAGGACTCCATACAGCAGCCTTCCATCTCCGATGCTTCCCCACAATACGACAGGACCCATCAGTGAACAGGGCATATTTCTTTTCATTCTCTGGCAACTGGTTGTACAGTGGGGCTTCTTCAGCACGACCCACCTCCTCCTCTGATGATATCCCAAAGTATTTGCCTTCTGGCCAGTCCATGATCACTTCCAATATTCCTGGGCGACTGGGGTTTCCTATTCGAGCCCGCTGAGTAATCAGTGCAACCCACTTGCTCCATGTAGCATCAGTTGCATGATGCGTAGAGGGGACCCTTCCCTTGAACATCCAGCCTAGTACCGGCAATCGGGGTGCTAGGAGGAGCTGCGCTTCAGTACCGACCACCTCCGAAGCAGATCGAACTCCTTCATATGCTGCCAATATCTCCTTTTCAGTTGGAGTATAGCGGGCCTCAGATCCTCTGTATCCCCGACTCCAAAACCCCAGGGGCCGACCTCGAGTTTCCCCAGGTTCTTTCTGCCAGAGGCTCCAGGTGGGGCCGTTCTCCCCGGCTGCAGTGTAGAGCACATTCTTTACATCTGGTCCTGTTCGAACTGGCCCAAGGGCTACTGCATGGACTATTTCCTGCTTGATTTGTTCAAAGGCTTGTCGTTGTTCAGGGCCCCATTCAAACTCATTCTTCTTACGGGTTACTTGGTAGAGTGGGTTTACAATCAGACTAATTTGGGATGTGCATTCTCCAAAACCCCACAACACCTAGGAAAGTCTGTGTTTCTTTTTTGTTAGTTGGTGGAGACATAGCTGTTATTTTGTTGATCACATCCATTGGGATTTGATGATGTCCATCTTGCCATTTTATTCCTAAAAACTGGATCTCTCGTGCAGGTCCTTTGACTTTATTTTGTTTTATGGCAAAACCGGCTTTCAGAAGGATTTGGACTATTTTCTTCCCTTTCTCGAAAACTTCCTCTGCTGTGTCACCCCACACAATAATGTCATCGATGTACTGCAGGTGTTCAGGAGCTTCCCCCTGCTCTAGCGCAGACTGGATCAGTCCATGGCAAATGGTAGGGCTGTGTTTCCACCCCTGGGGCAGCCTATTCCAAGTATATTGGACTCCCCTCCAAGTGAAGGCAAATTGTGGCCTGCACTCTGCTGCTAGAGGGATGGAGAAAAATGCATTAGCGATATCAATTGTGGCGTACCACTTGGCTGCCTTCGATTCAAGTTCATACTGAAGTTCCAGCATGTCCGGCACTGCAGCACTCAGTGGTGGCGTGACTTCGTTCAGGCCACGATAGTCCACTGTTAGTCTCCACTCGCCATTAGACTTTCTCACTGGCCATAGGGGACTATTGAAAGGTGAATGGGTCTTGCTGATCACTCCTTGGCTCTCCAATTGACGAATT
This sequence comes from Anas platyrhynchos, assembly GCF_047663525.1. Taxonomy (NCBI): domain Eukaryota; kingdom Metazoa; phylum Chordata; class Aves; order Anseriformes; family Anatidae; genus Anas; species Anas platyrhynchos. The sequence continues at coordinate 12,438,367 of NC_092596.1, forward strand.
AGCTTATGGATGGGGATCAGGGAGTCTCGGTTAGTGCGATATTGCCGCCGGTGCACAGTTGTGGTAGCGATTGGCACTTGCTGTTCTTCGACCCTCAGCAACCCCACAACAGAGGGGTCCTCTGAGAGACCAGGCAAGGTAGATAATTGTTTAATGTCCTCTGTCTCTAAGGCAGCTATACCAAAAGCCCACCGGAACCCTTTTGGGTCCTTGCAATATCCTCTTCTAAGATAGTCTATGCCAAGGATACATGGAGCATCCGGGCCAGTCACAATGAGGTGCTTTTCCCACTCATTCCCAGTCAGACTCACTTCAGCCTCCAATACAGTCAACTGCTGAGATCCTCCTGTCACTCCACAAATATAGATGGGCTCTGGTCCTTTATAGCTCGATGGCATTATAGTACATTGTACACCGGTGTCTACTAAAGCCTTAAACTTCTGTGCACGTGATGTGCCAGGCCATCGAATCCACACAATCCAATAAACTCGATTATCCCTTTCCTCCCCCTGGCTGGAGGCAGGGCCCCCCTAATCCTGGTCAGAATCTTCTTCGTTTCTGTGTTTGAAGGACTGTCTGCTGGAAGTTGGAGCAGCAAACTTTTCGGAGAATTCCTTTTTCCTGATTGTTTTCTTTTGCAACTCACGTACCCGTGCCTCTAGGGTCGCGGTAGATTTTCCATCCCATTTTCTCGTGTCCTCTCCATGGTCTCGTAAGTAAAACCACAGGGTGGCACGGGGTGAGTATCCACCATATCGTCTTCCTTGTGTGGGTGAACGCCTACCCCTGACAGCTGAGACACTGCTTTGTACAGGTGCGGAGGAGAATAATCTCTCTTCAAGTTGGTGAACCTTTTCAGAAAGTTTCTCCCAGGTGTTCTCTTTTGGTCGGTGGACACTGTTTGGTTCAGGTGGGGAGGACAATAGATTCTCTTCAAGTTGGTGAACCTTTTCAGAAAGTTTCTCCACAGCTGAGACGCAGGCCTGTAAGGAAGAGGAGAGACTTTCTTCGTACTGCCGGAGTTGTTTAGCCGCTTCATCCACTGTGGGTTCCTCATCCTCTTTCCAGGCCATTATTGCCAATGAGCTGGCATATGATGATGGTGCACTCCGTACAAACTTCCGCCACATGGGTCGTGTACACTTGACTTCATCTGGATCTTTGGATGTTTGTCTGAGGTCTGGATCCTCATAAATCACTTCCCGTACGGCTAATTCCCTCAGGTACTGGATTCCCTTCTCCATAGTGGTCCACTTGCCTGGTAGACATAAAAGTTCTTCCTTGAAGGGATACCTTTCCCTCACAGTTGAGAGGAGATGCCTCCAGAGGCTGGTGGATTGTGCTCCATCTGCAATTGCTTTGTCAATGCCGGCGTCTCGAGCAAGGGATCCCAGCCGCTTGGCTTCCCTGCCGTCTAATTCCACACAATTGGCTCCAGAGTCCCAGCACCGGAGCAGCCAGGTGACAAGCTGCTCACCTATACAGCGACCAAAATCTTTTCGCACATCTCGTAGCTCGCGCTCGTTTAGGCTTCGGGTAGTTACTGTTGATTTTTTGACATCCTCATCTTCCTCCTCCTGAATCCTTGATGGCCCAGCGTCGTCGTCATCTTCGTCATCTCTATACCTAGTTTTGGCAGAAGCCTTACCTGGATTGGCAGAAGACTCTCTGCGTTCTAAACGACCTGAATCTCTATACCATTTTTTCACCTTCTCTACAGGGGCAGCTTGCACTGCTACTGCTCGTTTCTCTGACTTTGTTACAGGGTCTGCTACAGGGGTTGGAATACCCTCTGCAGGGGCAGCTTGCACTGCTACTGCTTGTTTCTCTAACTTTGTTACAGGGTCTGCCACAGAGGTTGGAATACCCTCTGCAGGGTCAACTTGCACTGCTACAGCTCGTTTCTCTGACACGGCCAAAGGAGCTGGAGCGGCTGCAGGAGCTGGAGCAGTTGCAGGAACTGGAGCTGTAGCGGCTACAGGAGCTGGAGCTGGAGCAGTTGCAGGAGCTGGGACTGGAGCAGCAGTAGGAGCTGGAGCTGGAGCGGCTGCAGGAGCTTGAGCGGCTGCAGGAGCTGGGACTGGAGCAGCTGCAGGAGCTGGGACTGGAGCGGCTGCAGGAGCTGGGACTGGAGCAGCTGCAGGAGCTGGAGCTGGAGCTGGAGCAGCTGCAGGAACCGGATCTGGAGTGGCTGCAGGAGCTGGGGCTGGAGCGGCTGCAGAATCCACCGTAGGGGTCACAGTGGCCGTTGGATCTGTCACAGGGCTTGGAGTGGCCGCAGGGTCTGTCACTAAGTTGATAGCAGTATCAATGGCAGCTCGATAGGCATGAGCCAGGCCCCAGCACGTTACAATGATTTGTGTTACTTTGGAACTGCCAGAATCATGACACCTTTTTTTCAAGCATTCTGCCAGTTTTTGAGGATTTTGCCATTGTTCAGGGGTGAATTTCCAACACACTGGGGGTGCCAACTGCTCTAGATGCCTGCCCATATCCGCCCATACTCCCTGCCACCCACAACTATCCTGCCTCCGGGCAGATCTCCAGATGAGCTCCCCAAGTAGTTGTTTAACTTTAAGCAGAATCTGAAGTGCATTCATGAGGCAGAACAACAAGACTATGGTATTCTGAGTATTCCAGAAATATTCAATATCTTGGAGAGCTATTTTGACAAGCTCAGGGGATAAGAGAGTGGTGAAGGAGGAAGGCAGAGTGATCCAGGAGGATACAGGGGGGGTGAAGGAGAAAGGGAGAGTAAGCAAGTAAGGAAAAATATCCTCCCCTTTCCCCTCCACAGATTGACTCCCTAATGAAAAAAAAACAATAGGTATAATTGCTAATAGTTTCCAAGATACAGTTTCCAAAGTACAGAGTCGACGATGTTACTGAATACAAATAACAAGTTAGAGTCATGACCACATATTTCATCGTCTCATAAGCCATTGCTACAACACACAGTACCATAATGATCTGAAACCAGGGCCCGGAGAGGATAAACAACACGACAGAGAGCAAATACGGAAAATAATGTACTATAATACTCAATTTGGAAAACAGGCGCAGCAGAGTTGAGATTAAAGCAATCAGCATTATGACAAGTGACTATTAAGCAGGTCTAATCCTTACACCAATTTTAGTTTAACACACTCTGGTCAGATCTGCCGTTATCTCAACCTTTCGGGCCCCACGTTGGGCGCCAAAAAGACTGTCGTGGTTTAACCCGGCCGGCAGCTAAACACCACGCAGCCGTTCGCTCACCCTCCCCCCTCCCTCTCTGGGACGGGGGAGAGAAATGGAAAGTGAAGCCCGTGAGTTGAGATAAAGACAGTTTAATAAGACAGGAAAATAATAATAACAAAATAATAATAACAATAATAACAATAATAATACAATGGTGATAATAGGGAAATATGTACAAACAAGTGATGCACAATGCAATTGCTCACCACTCGCTGACCGATGCCCAGCCTAACCCCGAGCAGTCCGGCCCCCTTCCCCCGGCTAACCACCCCTATATATTGTTTAGCATGACGTCAGATGGTATGGAATACCCCTTTGGCTAGTTTGGGTCACCTGTCCGGGGTCTGTCCCCTCCCAGCTCTTACTGCACCCCCAGCCTGCCCGTTGGCAGGACAGAGCAAAAGGCTGAGATGTCCTTGGCTTAGTATAAGCACTGCTCTGCAACAATTAAAGCATCGGGGTGTTATCAGCACTCTTCTCATCCTAAGCCAAAACACAGCATTCCACCAGCTACTAGGAAGAAAATTAATTCTGTGCTAACTGAAACCAGGACATCTATCCACCCCTTATTCCATACCATTTATGTCATGCTCAGGTTACACTCTTTTCCATACATTCTAATTAGTCACCTATAGTAATCATGGTAGTGATAACATACAGTGTGATATACTAATTAACATGGTACAATTCAGTTTATGGGCTATTCTCACCCAGTATTAAATCTCCTTGAGGTACACACCGCACCTCTCCGTTCTTTTGCATCACCCACCAAGTGTATCCAGGTCCCTGAGCGAAAACAATTCCACGAATAGGTTTGCCTTTTCCTGAGGCAGGAGTAGCCCAGACTGTTTTACCCAGCATATTTTTTACATGCACTACAGGAACTTTATCCCCATCTACAGTACGTAATAGGTTTGATTGGGCAGGTCCAGCTCAGTTGGTAGATCCCCTAGTATTGACTAACCAGGTGGCCTTTGCCAAATGCGTATCCCAGTTTTTGAACGTCCCAGCGCCCATTGCTTTCAAGGTAGTCTTTAACAGGCCATTGTATCGTTCAACTTTCCCGGAGGCTGGTGCATGATAGGGGATGTGATACACCCATTCAATACCATGTTCTTCGGCCCAAGTGTCTATAAGGTTGTTTCGGAAGTGAGTCCCATTGTCTGATTCTATTCTTTCTGGGGTGCCATGTCGCCATAGGACTTGCTTTTCAAGGCCCAGGATGGTGTTCCGGGCGGTGGCATGAGGCACAGGATATGTTTCCAGCCATCCGGTGGTTGCTTCCACCATTGTAAGTACGTGGCGCTTGCCATTGCGAGTTTGAGGGAGTGTGATGTAATCAATCTGCCAGGCCTCTCCATATTTATATTTCAGCCATCGTCCTCCATACCAAAGAGGCTTTGACCGTTTGGCTTGCTTGATTGCAGCACGTTTCACAGTCATGAATAACCTGTGCTATAGCGTCCATGGTCAAGTCCACCCCTCGATCACGAGCCCATCTGTATGTTGCGTCTCTACCTTGATGGCCTGAGGTGTCATGGGCCCATCGGGCTATAAATAATTCACCTTTATGCTGCCAATCCAGGTCCACCTGAGCTACTTCAATCTTAGCAGCCTGATCCACCTACTGGTTGTTTTGATGTTCTTCAGTAGCCTGATTCTTGGGCACATGAGCATCTACGTGGCGTACTTTCACAGCCAGGTTCTCTACCCGAGCAGCAATATCTTGCCACAATGCAGCAGCCCAGATGGGTTTGCCCCTACGCTGCCAGTTGTTTTGCTTCCATTGCTGTAACCATCCCCACAGGGCATTTGCTACCATCCATGAATCGGTGTAGAGATAGAGAACTGGCCATTTTTCTCGTTCAGCAATGTCTAAAGCCAGCTGAATGGCTTTCACTTCTGCAAACTGACTCGATTCACCTTCTCCCTCAGCAGCTTCTGCAACTCGTCGCGTAGGACTCCATACAGCAGCCTTCCATCTCCGATGCTTCCCCACAATACGACAGGACCCATCAGTGAACAGGGCATATTTCTTTTCATTCTCTGGCAACTGGTTGTACAGTGGGGCTTCTTCAGCACGACCCACCTCCTCCTCTGATGATATCCCAAAGTATTTGCCTTCTGGCCAGTCCATGATCACTTCCAATATTCCTGGGCGACTGGGGTTTCCTATTCGAGCCCGCTGAGTAATCAGTGCAACCCACTTGCTCCATGTAGCATCAGTTGCATGATGCGTAGAGGGGACCCTTCCCTTGAACATCCAGCCTAGTACCGGCAATCGGGGTGCTAGGAGGAGCTGCGCTTCAGTACCGACCACCTCCGAAGCAGATCGAACTCCTTCATATGCTGCCAATATCTCCTTTTCAGTTGGAGTATAGCGGGCCTCAGATCCTCTGTATCCCCGACTCCAAAACCCCAGGGGCCGACCTCGAGTTTCCCCAGGTTCTTTCTGCCAGAGGCTCCAGGTGGGGCCGTTCTCCCCGGCTGCAGTGTAGAGCACATTCTTTACATCTGGTCCTGTTCGAACTGGCCCAAGGGCTACTGCATGGACTATTTCCTGCTTGATTTGTTCAAAGGCTTGTCGTTGTTCAGGGCCCCATTCAAACTCATTCTTCTTACGGGTTACTTGGTAGAGTGGGTTTACAATCAGATTAATTTGGGATGTGCATTCTCCAAAACCCCACAACACCTAGGAAAGTCTGTGTTTCTTTTTTGTTAGTTGGTGGAGACATAGCTGTTATTTTGTTGATCACATCCATTGGGATTTGATGATGTCCATCTTGCCATTTTATTCCTAAAAACTGGATCTCTCGTGCAGGTCCTTTGACTTTATTTTGTTTTATGGCAAAACCGGCTTTCAGAAGGATTTGGACTATTTTCTTCCCTTTCTCGAAAACTTCCTCTGCTGTGTCACCCCACACAATAATGTCATCGATGTACTGCAGGTGTTCAGGAGCTTCCCCCTGCTCTAGCGCAGACTGGATCAGTCCATGGCAAATGGTAGGGCTGTGTTTCCACCCCTGGGGCAGCCTATTCCAAGTATATTGGACTCCCCTCCAAGTGAAGGCAAATTGTGGCCTGCACTCTGCTGCTAGAGGGATGGAGAAAAATGCATTAGCGATATCAATTGTGGCGTACCACTTGGCTGCCTTCGATTCAAGTTCATACTGAAGTTCCAGCATGTCCGGCACTGCAGCACTCAGTGGTGGCGTGACTTCGTTCAGGCCACGATAGTCCACTGTTAGTCTCCACTCGCCATTAGACTTTCTCACTGGCCATAGGGGACTATTGAAAGGTGAATGGGTCTTGCTGATCACTCCTTGGCTCTCCAATTGACGAATTAGCTTATGGATGGGGATCAGGGAGTCTCGGTTAGTGCGATATTGCCGCCGGTGCACAGTTGTGGTAGCGATTGGCACTTGCTGTTCTTCGACCCTCAGCAACCCCACAACAGAGGGGTCCTCTGAGAGACCAGGCAAGGTAGATAATTGTTTAATGTCCTCTGTCTCTAAGGCAGCTATACCAAAAGCCCACCGGAACCCTTTTGGGTCCTTGCAATATCCTCTTCTAAGATAGTCTATGCCAAGGATACATGGAGCATCCGGGCCAGTCACAATGAGGTGCTTTTCCCACTCATTCCCAGTCAGACTCACTTCAGCCTCCAATACAGTCAACTGCTGAGATCCTCCTGTCACTCCACAAATATAGATGGGCTCTGGTCCTTTATAGCTCGATGGCATTATAGTACATTGTACACCGGTGTCTACTAAAGCCTTATACTTCTGTGCACGTGATGTGCCAGGCCATCGAATCCACACAATCCAATAAACTCGATTATCCCTTTCCTCCCCCTGGCTGGAGGCAGGGCCCCCCTAATCCTGGTCAGAATCTTCTTCGTTTCTGTGTTTGAAGGACTGTCTGCTGGAAGTTGGAGCAGCAAACTTTTCGGAGAATTCCTTTTTCCTGATTGTTTTCTTTTGCAACTCACGTACCCGTGCCTCTAGGGTCGCGGTAGATTTTCCATCCCATTTTCTCGTGTCCTCTCCATGGTCTCGTAAGTAAAACCACAGGGTGGCACGGGGTGAGTATCCACCATATCGTCTTCCTTGTGTGGGTGAACGCCTACCCCTGACAGCTGAGACACTGCTTTGTACAGGTGCGGAGGAGAATAATCTCTCTTCAAGTTGGTGAACCTTTTCAGAAAGTTTCTCCCAGGTGTTCTCTTTTGGTCGGTGGACACTGTTTGGTTCAGGTGGGGAGGACAATAGATTCTCTTCAAGTTGGTGAACCTTTTCAGAAAGTTTCTCCACAGCTGAGACGCAGGCCTGTAAGGAAGAGGAGAGACTTTCTTCGTACTGCCGGAGTTGTTTAGCCGCTTCATCCACTGTGGGTTCCTCATCCTCTTTCCAGGCCATTATTGCCAATGAGCTGGCATATGATGATGGTGCACTCCGTACAAACTTCCGCCACATGGGTCGTGTACACTTGACTTCATCTGGATCTTTGGATGTTTGTCTGAGGTCTGGATCCTCATAAATCACTTCCCGTACGGCTAATTCCCTCAGGTACTGGATTCCCTTCTCCATAGTGGTCCACTTGCCTGGTAGACATAAAAGTTCTTCCTTGAAGGGATACCTTTCCCTCACAGTTGAGAGGAGATGCCTCCAGAGGCTGGTGGATTGTGCTCCATCTGCAATTGCTTTGTCAATGCCGGCGTCTCGAGCAAGGGATCCCAGCCGCTTGGCTTCCCTGCCGTCTAATTCCACACAATTGGCTCCAGAGTCCCAGCACCGGAGCAGCCAGGTGACAAGCTGCTCACCTATACAGCGACCAAAATCTTTTCGCACATCTCGTAGCTCGCGCTCGTTTAGGCTTCGGGTAGTTACTGTTGATTTTTTGACATCCTCATCTTCCTCCTCCTGAATCCTTGATGGCCCAGCGTCGTCGTCATCTTCGTCATCTCTATACCTAGTTTTGGCAGAAGCCTTACCTGGATTGGCAGAAGACTCTCTGCGTTCTAAACGACCTGAATCTCTATACCATTTTTTCACCTTCTCTACAGGGGCAGCTTGCACTGCTACTGCTCGTTTCTCTGACTTTGTTACAGGGTCTGCTACAGGGGTTGGAATACCCTCTGCAGGGGCAGCTTGCACTGCTACTGCTTGTTTCTCTAACTTTGTTACAGGGTCTGCCACAGAGGTTGGAATACCCTCTGCAGGGTCAACTTGCACTGCTACAGCTCGTTTCTCTGACACGGCCAAAGGAGCTGGAGCGGCTGCAGGAGCTGGAGCAGTTGCAGGAACTGGAGCTGTAGCGGCTACAGGAGCTGGAGCTGGAGCAGTTGCAGGAGCTGGGACTGGAGCAGCAGTAGGAGCTGGAGCTGGAGCGGCTGCAGGAGCTTGAGCGGCTGCAGGAGCTGGGACTGGAGCAGCTGCAGGAGCTGGGACTGGAGCGGCTGCAGGAGCTGGGACTGGAGCAGCTGCAGGAGCTGGAGCTGGAGCTGGAGCAGCTGCAGGAACCAGATCTGGAGTGGCTGCAGGAGCTGGGGCTGGAGCGGCTGCAGAATCCACCGTAGGGGTCACAGTGGCCGTTGGATCTGTCACAGGGCTTGGAGTGGCCGCAGGGTCTGTCACTAAGTTGATAGCAGTATCAATGGCAGCTCGATAGGCATGAGCCAGGCCCCAGCACGTTACAATGATTTGTGTTACTTTGGAACTGCCAGAATCATGACACCTTTTTTTCAAGCATTCTGCCAGTTTTTGAGGATTTTGCCATTGTTCAGGGGTGAATTTCCAACACACTGGGGGTGCCAACTGCTCTAGATGCCTGCCCATATCCGCCCATACTCCCTGCCACCCACAACTATCCTGCCTCCGGGCAGATCTCCAGATGAGCTCCCCAAGTAGTTGTTTAACTTTAAGCAGAATCTGAAGTGCATTCATGAGGCAGAACAACAAGACTATGGTATTCTGAGTATTCCAGAAATATTCAATATCTTGGAGAGCTATTTTGACAAGCTCAGGGGATAAGAGAGTGGTGAAGGAGGAAGGCAGAGTGATCCAGGAGGATACAGGGGGGGTGAAGGAGAAAGGGAGAGTAAGCAAGTAAGGAAAAATATCCTCCCCTTTCCCCTCCACAGATTGACTCCCTAATGAAAAAAAAACAATAGGTATAATTGCTAATAGTTTCCAAGATACAGTTTCCAAAGTACAGAGTCGACGATGTTACTGAATACAAATAACAAGTTAGAGTCATGACCACATATTTCATCGTCTCATAAGCCATTGCTACAACACACAGTACCATAATGATCTGAAACCAGGGCCCGGAGAGGATAAACAACACGACAGAGAGCAAATACGGAAAATAATGTACTATAATACTCAATTTGGAAAACAGGCGCAGCAGAGTTGAGATTAAAGCAATCAGCATTATGACAAGTGACTATTAAGCAGGTCTAATCCTTACACCAATTTTAGTTTAACACACTCTGGTCAGATCTGCCGTTATCTCAACCTTTCGGGCCCCACGTTGGGCGCCAAAAAGACTGTCGTGGTTTAACCCGGCCGGCAGCTAAACACCACGCAGCCGTTCGCTCACCCTCCCCCCTCCCTCTCTGGGACGGGGGAGAGAAATGGAAAGTGAAGCCCGTGAGTTGAGATAAAGACAGTTTAATAAGACAGGAAAATAATAATAACAAAATAATAATAACAATAATAACAATAATAATACAATGGTGATAATAGGGAAATATGTACAAACAAGTGATGCACAATGCAATTGCTCACCACTCGCTGACCGATGCCCAGCCTAACCCCGAGCAGTCCGGCCCCCTTCCCCTGGCTAACCACCCCTATATATTGTTTAGTATGACGTCAGATGGTATGGAATACCCCTTTGGCTAGTTTGGGTCACCTGTCCGGGGTCTGTCCCCTCCCAGCTCTTACTGCACCCCCAGCCTGCCCGTTGGCAGGACAGAGCAAAAGGCTGAGATGTCCTTGGCTTAGTATAAGCACTGCTCTGCAACAATTAAAGCATCGGGGTGTTATCAGCACTCTTCTCATCCTAAGCCAAAACACAGCATTCCACCAGCTACTAGGAAGAAAATTAATTCTGTGCTAACTGAAACCAGGACAACCCTAACCCTCTAACCCTAACCCCCTAACCCTCTAACCCCCCAACTCTAACCCCCGACCCCCCAACCCTAAGCCCCTAACCCTAACGGATCTAAACCTAACCCCCCAACCCTAATAGATCTAACCCTAACCCTAATCCTCTAACCCTAACCCCCCAACCCCTAACCCCCCAAGTACCCAACCCCAACCCCCAAACCCCCTAACCCTAACCCCCCAACCCGCTAACCCCCAACCCTAAACCCCCAACCCTAACCCCCAACCCCCCAACCCTAACAGATCTAACCCTAACACTCTAACCTTAACCCCCCAACCCCTAACCCCCCAAGTACCCAGCCCCAACCCCCAAACCCCCTAACCCCCCAACCCCCTAACCCCCAACCCTAAACCCCCAACCCTAACCCCCGAACCCCAACCCTAACCCCCTAACCCTAACGGATCTAACCCTAACCCTAACCCTAACCCTATGGCCCCCCCCCGGTGCGCCCCGCAAATGCGTCCCCCCGGCAACCGCACCCCACAAACTTGGTTCCCCCCTCATTTTGGTTCCCCCGGTGCGCCCCAAAAATGTGTCCCCCCGGAAACAAAACCCCGCACACTTGGTTCCCCCCTCATTTTGGTTCCCCCCCCGGTGCGCCCCACAAATGTGTCCCCCCGGGAACCGCACCCCGCACACTTGGTTCCCCCCTCATTTTGGTTCGCCCCCCCGGTGCGCCCCACAAATGTGTCCCCCCGGAAACAAAACCCCGCACACGTGGTTCCCCCCTCATTTTGGTTCCCCCCCCTGTGCGCGCCACAAATGTGTCCCCCCGGAAACAAAACCCCGCACACTTGGTTCCCCCCTCATTTTGGTTCCCCCCGGTGCGCCCCACAAATGCGTCCCCCCGGAAACAAAACCCCGCACACTTGGTTCCCCCATCATTTTGGTTCCCCCCCCCGGTGCGCCCCACAAATGTGTCCCCCCGGAAACAAAACCCCGCACACTTGGTTCCCCCATCATTTTGGTTCCCACCCCGGTGCGCCCCACAAATGTGTCCCCCCGGAAACAAAACCCCGCACACTTGGTTCCCCCCTCATTTTGGTTCCCCCCCCGGTGCGCCCCCCAAATGTGTCCCCCCGGAAACAAAACCCCGCACACTTGGTTCCCCCCTCATTTTGGTTCCCCCCCCCTTCCGCCCCCCCGTTGGGGTCCCGCCTAGCCCCATGGACCGCCCCCCCGGTGCGCCCCGCAAATGCGTCCCCCCGGCAACCGCACCCCGCAAACTTGGTTCCCCCCTCATTTTGGTTCCCCCCCCACCCTTGGGGTCCCCCCAAGCCCCATGGACCCCCCCCCCTGGTGCCCCCCCCCCAATTTGTCTCTCCCCCCGTCCTACCCGTGCCCGCAGCAGCCGCTCGCACTCTGCCAGCGCCTTCCGCACCCGATGCTGCATCTCGGCCAGGTGGAGGCAAGCGCTGGAGGGGGGGGAATAAATTGGGGGATTCAATTTGGGGGGGGTCTGGGGGCATTTTGGGGGCTGGGGGTGCATTTAGGGGGCGCAGGGGACTGGTTCTCACCTGTAGGACTCGGCGTCGAGCCTCCCCGGGGGCAGCTGCAGGGCCAGGATGCCTGGGGGGGTGCGGGGGGGGGCATGTCAGCACCCTCCAGACCAAAACCCCAAAACCGCTGCCGTTGACCCCAAAACCGCCGCCGTTGACCCCAAGGTGGCCGCTGGTGACGCCGGTAGGGCCACCGGGCGCCCCGCGGGCCACAAGTACCCAACCCCAACCCCCAAACCCCCTAACCCTAACCCCCCAACCCCCTAACCCCCGACCCCCCAACCGATCTAACCCTAACCCTCTAACACTAACCCCCAACCCTAACCCCCGACCCCCCAACCCTAACCCCCTAACCCTAACGGATCTAACCCTAACCCCCCAACCCATACAGATCTAACCCTAACCCTAATCCTCTAACCCTAACCCCCCAAACCCCCTAACCCCCTAACCCTAACGGAACTAACCCTAACCCTCTAACCCTAACGCCCAAACCCCCTAACCCCCTAAACCTAACGGATCTAAGCCTAAACCTAACCCCCCAACCCTAACCCCCGACTCCCCAACCATAACCCCCTAACCCTAACGGATCTAACCCTAACCCTAACCCCCCAACCCACTAACCCCCCAACCCTAACCCCCTAACCCTAACGGATCTAACCCTAACATTCTAACCCTAACCCCCCAACCCCCTAACCCCCCAACCCTAACCACCTAACCCTAACGGATCTAACCCTAACCCCCCAACCCTAATAGATCTAACCCTAACCCTAATCCTCTAACCCTAACCCCCCAACCCCTAACCCCCCAAGTACCCAACCCCAACCCCCAAACCCCCTAAACCTAACCCCCCAACGCCCTAACCCCCAACCCTAAACCCCCAACCCTAACCCCCGACCCCCCAACCATAACCCCCTAACCGTAACAGATCTAACCCTAACCCTAACCCTCTAACCCTAACCCCCTAACCCTCTAACCCCCCAACTCTAACCCCCGACCCCCCAACCCTAAGCCCCTAACCCTAACGGATCTAACCCTAACCCCCCAACCCTAATAGATCTAACCCTAACCCTAATCCTCTAACCCTAACCCCCCAACCCCTAACCCCCCAAGTACCCAACCCCAACCCCCAAACCCCCTAACCCTAACCCCCCAACCCCCTAACCCCCAACCCTAAACCCCCAACCCTAACCCCCAACCCCCTAACCCTAACAGATCTTACCCTAACACTCTAACCTTAACCCCCCAACCCCTAACCCCCCAAGTACCCAGCCCCAACCCCCAAGCCCCCTAACCCCCCAACCCCCTAACCCCCAACCCTAAACCCCCAACCCTAACCCTCGAACCACAATCCTAACCCCCGAACCCTAACGGATCTAAGCCTAACCCTAACCCTAACCCTATGGCCCCCCCCCGGTGCGTTCCGCAAATGCGTCCCCCCGGCAACCGCACCCCACAAAATTGGTTCCCCCCTCATTTTGGTTCCCCCCCCTGGTGCGCCCCAAAAATGTGTCCCCCCGGAAACAAAACCCCGCACACTTGGTTCCCCCATCATTTTGGTTCCCCTCCCGGTGCGCCCCACAAATGTGTCCCCCCGGAAACAAAACCCCGCACACTTGGTTCCCCCATCATTTTGGTTCCCCCACCCGGTGCGCCCCACAAATGTATCCCCCCGGCAACCGCACCCCGCACACTTGGTTCCCCCCTCATTTTGGTTCCCCCCCCGGTGCGCCCCACAAATGTGTCCCCCCGGAAACAAAACCCCGCACACTTGGTTCCCCCCTCATTTTGGTTCCCCCGCCCCGGTGCGCCCCACAAATGTGTCCCCCCGGAAACAAAACCCCGCACACTTGTTTCCCACCTCATTTTGGTTCCCCCCCCCCCGGTGCGCCCCCCAAATGTGTCCCCCCGGAAACAAAACCCCACACATTTGGTTCCCCCCTCATTTTGGTTCCCCCCCCCTTCCGCCCCCCCGTTGGGATCCCGCCTAGCCCCATGGAACGCCCCCCCGGTGCACCCCGCAAATGCGTCCCCCCGGCAACCGCACCCCGCAAACTTGGTTCCCCCCTCATTTTGGTTCCCCCCCACCCTTGGGGTCCCCCCAAGCCCCATGGACCCCCCCCCCTGGTGCCCCCCCCCCAATTTGTCTCTCCCCCCGTCCTACCCGTGCCCGCAGCAGCCGCTCACACTCTGCCAGCGCCTTCCGCACCCGATGCTGCATCTCGGCCAGGTGGAGGCAAGCGCTGGAGGGGGGGGAATAAATTGGGGGGGGTCAATTTGGGGGGGGTCTGGGGGCCTTTTGGGGGTTGGGGGCGCATTTAGGGGGCGGAGGGGACTGGTTCTCACCTGTAGGACTCGGCGTCGAGCCTCCCCGGGGGCAGCTGCAGGGCCAGGATGCCTGGGGGGGTGCGGGGGGGGCATGTCAGCACCCTCCAGACCAAAACCCCAAAACCGCTGCCGTTGACCCCAAAACCGCCGCCGTTGACCCCAAGGTGGCCGCTGGTGACGCCGGTAGGGCCACCGGGCGCCCCGCGGGCCACAAGTACCCAACCCCAACCCCCAAACCCCCTAACCCTAACCCCCCAACCCCCTAACCCCCGACCCCCCAACCGATCTAACCCTAACCCTCTAACACTAACCCCCAACCCTAACCCCCGACCCCCCAACCCTAACCCCCTAACCCTAACGGATCTAACCCTAACCCCCCAACCCTTACAGATCTAACCCTAACCCTTATCCTCTAACCCTAACCCCCCATCCTAACCCCCCAAGTACCCAACCCCAACCCCCAAGCCCCCTAACCCTAACCCCCCAACCCCCTAACCCCCAACCCTAAACCCCCAACCCTAATCCCCTAACCCTAACGGATCTAACCCTAATCCTCTAACCGTAACGCCCAAACCCCCTTACCCCCTAACCCTAACGGATCTAAGCCTAACCCTAACCCTCTAACCCTAACCCCCCAAACCCCCTAACCCCCCAACCCTAACGGAACTAACCCTAACCCTCTAACCCTAACGCCCAAACACCCTAACCCCCTAACCCTAACGGATCTAAGCCTAACCCTAACCCCCCAACCCTAACCCCCGACTCCCCAACCATAACCCCCTAACCCTAACGGATCTAACCCTAACCCTAACCCCCCAACCCCCTAACACCCCAACCCTAACCCCCTAACCCTAACGGATCTAACCCTAACCCTCTAACCCTAACCCCCCAACCCCCTAACCCCCCAACCCTAACCCCCTAACCCTAACGGATCTAACCCTAACCCCCCAACCCTAATAGATCTAACCCTAACCCTAATCCTCTAACCCTAACCCCCCAACCCCAAACCCCCCAAGTACCCAACCCCAAGCCCCAAACCCCCTAACCCTAACACCCCAACGCCCTAACCCCCAACCCTAAACACCCAACCCTAACCCCCGACCCCCCAACCATAACCCCCTAACCGTAACAGATCTAACCCTAACCCTAACCCTCTAACCCTAACCCCCTAACCCTCTAACCCCCCAACTCTAACCCCCGACCCCCCAACCCAAACCCCCTAACCCTAACGGATCTAACCCTAACCCCCCAACCCTAACAGATCTAACCCTAACACTCTAACCTTAACCCCCCAACCCCTAACCCCCCAAGTACCCAGCCCCAACCCCCAAACCCCCTAACACCCCAACCCCCTAACCCCCAACCCTAAACCCCCAACCCTAACCCCCGAACCCCAAACCTAACCCCCTAACCCTAACGGATCTAACCCTAACCCTACCCTAACCGTATGGCCCCCCCCCGGTGCGCCCCGCAAATGCGTCCCCCCGGCAACTGCACCCCACAAACTTAGTTCCCCCCTCATTTTGGTTCCCCCCCCCGTGCGCCCCACAAATGTGTCCCCCCGGAAACAAAACCCCGCACACTTGGTTCCCCCCTCATTTTGGTTCCCCCCCCCCTGTGCGCGCCACAAATGTGTCCCCCCGGAAACAAAACCCCGCACACTTGGTTCCCCCCTCAGTTTGGTTCCCCCCCCCGGTGCGCCCCACAAATGTGTCCCCCCGGAAACAAAACCCCGCACACTTGGTTCCCCCCTCATTTTGGTTCCCCCCCCTTCCGCCCCCCCGTTGGGGTCCCGCCTAGCCCCATGGACCGCCCCCCCCGGTGCACCCCGCAAATGCGTCCCCCCGGAAACCGCACCCCGCAAACTTGGTTCCCCCCTCATTTTGGTTCCCCCCCCACCCTTGGGGTCCCCCCAAGCCCCATGGACCCCCCCCCCTGGTGCCCCCCCCCCAATTTGTCTCTCCCCCCGTCCTACCCGTGCCCGCAGCAGCCGCTCGCACTCTGCCAGCGCCTTCCGCACCCGATGCTGCATCTCGGCCAGGTGGAGGCAAGCGCTGGAGGGGGGGGAATAAATTGGGGGGTTCAATTTGGGGGGGGTCTGGGGGCATTTTGGGGGTTGGGGGCGCATTTAGGGGGCGGAGGGGACTGGTTCTCACCTGTAGGACTCGGCGTCGAGCCTCCCCGGGGGCAGTTGCAGGGCCAGGATGCCTGGGGGGGTGCGGGGGGGGCATGTCAGCACCCTCCAGACCAAAACCCCAAAACCGCTGCCGTTGACCCCAAAACCGCCGCCGTTGACTCCAAGGTGGCCGCTGGTGACGCCGCTAGGGCCACCGGGCGCCCCGCGGGCCACAAGTACCCAACCCCAACCCCCAAACCCCCTAACCCTAACCCCCCAACCCCCTAACCCCCGACCCCCCAACCGATCTAACCCTAACCCTCTAACCCTTGCCCCCCAACCCTTACAGATCTAACCCTAACCCTAATCCTCTAACCCTAACCCCCCAACCCCTAACCCCCCAAGTACCCAACCCCAACCCCCAAGCCCCCTAACCCTAACCCCCCAACCCCCTAACCCCCAACCCTAACCCCCCAACCCTAACCCCCTAACCCTAACGGATCTAACCCTAATCCTCTAACCCTAACGCCCAAACCCCCTAACCCCCTAACCCTAACGGATCTAAGCCTAACCCTAACCCTCTAACCCTAACCCCCCCAACCCCCTAACCCCCCAACCCTAACGGAACTAACCCTAACCCTCTAACCCTAACGCCCAAACCCCCTAACCCCCTAACCCTAACGGATCTAAGCCTAACCCTAACCCTCTAACCCTAACCCTCCCAACCCCCTAACCCCCCAACCCTAACGGAACTAACCCTAACCCTCTAACCCTAACGCCCAAACCCCCTAACCCCCTAAACCTAACGGATCTAAGCCTAACCCTAACCCCCCAACCCTAACACCCGACTCCCCAACCATAACCCCCTAACCCTAAAGGATCTAACCCTAACCCTAACCCCCCAACCCCCTAACCCCCCAACCCTAACCCCCTAACACTAACGGATCTAACCCTAACCCTCTAACCCCTAACCCCCCAACCCCCTAACCCCCCAACCCTAACGGAACTAACCCTAACCCTCTAACCCTAACGCCCAAACCCCCTAACCCCCTAACCCTAACGGATCTAAGCCTAACCCTAACCCCCCAACCCTAACCCCCGACTCCCCAACCATAACCCCCTAACCCTAACGGATCTAACCCTAACCCTAACCCCCCAACCCCCTAACCCCCAACCCTAAACCCCCAACCCTAACCCCCGACCCCCCAACCCTAACAGATCTAACCCTAACACTCTAACCTTAACCCCCCAACCCCTAACCCCCCAAGTACCCAGCCACAACCCCCAAATCCCCTAACCCCCCAACACCCTAACCCCCAACCCTAAACCCCCAACCCTAACCCCCGAACCCCAACCCTAACCCCCTAACCCTAACGGATCTAACCCTAACCCTAAACCTATGGCCCCCCCCCGGTGCGCCTCGCAAATGCGTCCCCCCGGCAACCGCACCCCACAAACTTGGTTCCCCCCTCAGTTTGGTTCCCCCCCCGGTGCGCCCCACAAATGTGTCCCCCCGGAAACAAAACCCCGCACACTTGGTTCCCCCCTCATTTTGGTTCCCCCGGTGCGCCCCAAAAATGTGTCCCCCCGGAAACAAAACCCCGCACACTTGGTTCCCCCCTCATTTTGGTTCCCCCCCGGTGCGCCCCACAAATGTGTCCCCCCGGAAACAAAACCCCGCACACTTGGTTCCCCCCTCATTTTGGTTCCCCCCCCACCCTTGGGGTCCCCCCAAGCCCCATGGACCCCCCCCCCCTGGTGCCCCCCCCCAATTTGTCTCTCCCCCCGTCCTACCCGTGCCCGCAGCAGCCGCTCGCACTCTGCCAGCGCCTTCCGCACCCGATGCTGCATCTCGGCCAGGTGGAGGCAAGCGCTGGAGGGGGGGGAATAAATTGGGGGGGGTTAATTTGGGAGGGGTCTGGGGGCATTTTGGGGGTTGCGGGCGCATTTAGGGGGCGGAGGGGACTGGTTCTCACCTGTAGGACTCGGCGTCGAGCCTCCCCGGGGGCAGCTGCAGGGCCAGGATGCCTGGGGGGGTGCGGGGGGGGCATGTCAGCACCCTCCAGACCAAAACCCCAAAACCGCTGCCGTTGACCCCAAAACCGCCGCCGTTGACCCCAAGGTGGCCACTGGTGACGCCGGTAGGGCCACCGGGCGCCCCGCGGGCCACAAGTACCCAACCCCAACCCCCAAACCCCCTAACCCTAACCCCCCAACCCCCTAACCCCCGACCCCCCAGCCGATCTAACCCTAACGGATCTAACCCTAGCCCCCCAACCCTAACAGATCTAACCCTAACCCTAATCCTCTAACCCTAACCCCCCATCCTAACCCCCCAAGTACCCAACCCCAACCCCCAAGCCCCCTAACCCTAACCCCCTAACCCCCTAACCCCCAACCCTAAACCCCCAACCCTAACCCCCTAACCCTAACGGATCTAACCCTAATCCTCTAACCCTAACGCCCAAACCCCCTAACCCCCTAACCCTAACGAATCTAAGCCTAACCCTAACCCTCTAACCCTAACCCCCCCAACACCCTAACCCCCCAACCCTAACGGAACTAACCCTAACCCCCTAACCCTAACGCCCAAACCCCCTAACCCCCTAACCCTAACGGATCTAAGCCTAACCCTAACCCTCTAACCCTTACCCCCCCAACCCCCTAACCCCCCAACCCTAACGGAACTAACCCTAACCCTCTAACCCTAACGCCCAAACCCCCTAACACCCTAACCCTAACGGATCTAAGCCTAACCCTAACCCCCCAACCCTAACCCCCGACTCCCCAACCATAACCCCCTAACCCTAACGGATCTAACCCTAACCCTAACCCCCCAACCCCCTAACCCCCCAACCCTAACCCCCTAACCCTAACGGATCTAACCCTAACCCTCTAACCCTAACCCCCCAACCCCCTAACCCCCCAACCCTAACCCCCTAACCCTAACGGATCTAACCCTAACCCCCCAACCCTAATAGATCTAACCCTAACCCTAATCCTCTAACCCTAACCCCCCAAACCCTAACCCCCCAAGTACCCAACCCCAAGCCCCAAACCCCCTAACCCTAACCCCCCAACCCCCTAACCCCCAACCCTAAACCCCCAACCCTAACCCCCGAACCCCAACCCTAACCCCCTAACCCTAACGGATCTAACCCTAACCCTAACCCTAACCCTATGCCCCCCCCCCGGTGCGCCCCGCAAATGCGTCCCCCCGGCAACCGCACCCCACAAACTTGGTTCCCCCCTCATTTTGGTTCCCCCGGTGCGCCCCAAAAATGTGTCCCCCCGGAAACCGCACCCCGCACACTTGGTTCCCCCCTCATTTTGGTTCGCCCCCCCCCCGGTGCGCCCCCCAAATGTGTCCCCCCGGAAACCGCACCCCGCACACTTGGTTCCCCCCTCATTTTGGTTTCCCCCCCCCCGGTGCACCCCACAAATGTGTCCCCCCGGAAACAAAACCCCGCACACTTGGTTCCCCCCTCATTTTGGTTCCCCCCCCCGGTGCGCCCCACAAATGTGTCCCCCCAGAAACAAAACCCCGCACACTTGGTTCCCCCCTCATTTTGGTTCCCCCGCCCCGGTGCGCCCCACAAATGTGTCCCCCCGGAAACAAAACCCCGCACACTTGGTTCCCCCCTAATTTTGGTTCCCCCCCCACCCTTGGGGTCCCCCCAAGCCCCATGGACCCTCCCCCCCTGGTGCCCCCCCCCCAATTTGTCTCTCCCCCCGTCCTACCCGTGCCCGCAGCAGCCGCTCGCACTCTGCCAGCGCCTTCCGCACCCGATGCTGCATCTCGGCCAGGTGGAGGCAAGCGCTGGAGGGGGGGGAATAAATTGGGGGGGGTCAATTTGGGGGGGGTCTGGGGGCATTTTGGGGGTTGGGGGCGCATTTAGGGGGCGGAGGGGACTGGTTCTCACCTGTAGGACTCGGCGTCGAGCCTCCCCGGGGGCAGCTGCAGGGCCAGGATGCCTGGGGGGGTGCGGGGGGGGCATGTCAGCACCCTCCAGACCAAAACCCCAAAACCGCTGCCGTTGACCCCAAAACCGCCGCCGTTGACCCCAAGGTGGCCGCTGGTGACGCCGCTAGGGCCACCGGGCGCCCCGCGGGCCACAAGTACCCAACCCCAACCCCCAAACCCCCTAACCCTAACCCCCCAACCCCCTAACCCCCGACCCCCCAACCGATCTAACCCTAAGCCTCTAACCCTAACCCCCCAACCCTAACCCCCGACCCCACAACCCTAACCCCCTAACCATAACGGATCTAACCCTAACCCTAATCCTCTAACACTAACCCCCCAACCCCTAACCCCCCAAGTACCCAACCCCAACCCCCAAGCCCCCTAACCCTAACCCCCCAACCCCCTAACCCCCGACCCCCCAACCGATCTAACCCTAACCCTCTAACACTAACCCCCAACCCTAACCCCCGACTCCCCAACCATAACCCCCTAACCCTAACGGATCTAACCCTAACCCTAACCCCCCAACCCCCTAACCCCCCAACCCCTAACCCCCCAAGTACCAGCCACAACCCCCAAACCCCCTAACCCCCCAACCCCCTAACCCCCAACCCTAAACCCCCAACCCTAACCCCCGAACCCCAACCCTAACCCCCTAACCCTAACGGATCTAACCCTAACCCTAACCCTATGGCCCCCCCCTGGTGCGCCCCGCAAATGCGTCCCCCCGGCAACCGCACCCCACAAACTTGGTTCCCCCCTCATTTTGGTTCCCCCCCCGGTGCGCCCCACAAATGTGTCCCCCCGGAAACAAAACCCCGCACACTTGGTTCCCCCCTCATTTTGGTTCCCCCCGGTGCGCCCCAAAAATGTGTCCCCCCGGAAACCGCACCCCGCACACTTGGTTCCCCCCTCATTTTGGTTCCCCCCAGTGCGCCCCACAAATGTGTCCCCCCGGAAACAAAACCCCGCACACTTGGTTCCCCCCTTATTTTGGTTCCCCCCCCACCCTTGGGGTCCCCACAAGCCCCATGGACCCCCCCCCTGGTGCCCCCCCCCCAATTTGTCTCTCCCCCCGTCCTACCCGTGCCCGCAGCAGCCGCTCGCACTCTGCCAGCGCCTTCCGCACCCGATGCTGCATCTCGGCCAGGTGGAGGCAAGCGCTGGAGGGGGGGGAATAAATTGGGGGGGGTCAATTTGGGGGGGGTCTGGGGGCATTTTGGGGGTTGGGGGCGCATTTAGGGGGCGGAGGGGACTGGTTCTCACCTGTAGGACTCGGCGTCGAGCCTCCCCGGGGGCAGCTGCAGGGCCAGGATGCCTGGGGGGGTGCGGGGGGGGCATGTCAGCACCCTCCAGACCAAAACCCCAAAACCGCTGCCGTTGACCCCAAAACCGCCGCCGTTGACCCCAAGGTGGCCGCTGGTGACGCCGGTAGGGCCACCGGGCGCCCCGCGGGCCACAAGTACCCAACCCCAACCCCCAAACCCCCTAACCCTAACCACCCAACCCCCTAACCCCCGACCCCCCAACCGATCTAACCCTAACGGATCTAACCCTAGCCCCCCAACCCTAACAGATCTAACCCTAACCCTAATCCTCTAACCCTAACCCCCCATCCTAACCCCCCAAGTACCCAACCCCAACCCCCAAGCCCCCTAACCCTAACCCCCTAACCCCCTAACCCCCAACCCTAAACCCCCAACCCTAACCCCCTAACCCTAACGGATCTAACCCTAATCCTCTAACCCTAACGCCCAAACCCCCTAACCCCCTAACCCTAACGAATCTAAGCCTAACCCTAACCCTCTAACCCTAACCCCCCCAACACCCTAACCCCCCAACCCTAACGGAACTAACCCTAACCCCCTAACCCTAACGCCCAAACCCCCTAACCCCCTAACCCTAACGGATCTAAGCCTAACCCTAACCCTCTAACCCTTACCCCCCCAACCCCCTAACCCCCCAACCCTAACGGAACTAACCCTAACCCTCTAACCCTAACGCCCAAACCCCCTAACACCCTAACCCTAACGGATCTAAGCCTAACCCTAACCCCCCAACCCTAACCCCCGACTCCCCAACCATAACCCCCTAACCCTAACGGATCTAACCCTAACCCTAACCCCCCAACCCCCTAACCCCCCAACCCTAACCCCCTAACCCTAACGGATCTAACCCTAACCCTCTAACCCTAACCCCCCAACCCCCTAACCCCCCAACCCTAAACCCCTAACCCTAACGGATCTAACCCTAACCCCCCAACCCTAATAGATCTAACCCTAACCCTAATTCTCTAACCCTAACCCCCCAAACCCTAACCCCCCAAGTACCCAACCCCAAGCCCCAAACCCCCTAACCCTAACACCCCAACGCCCTAACCCCCAACCCTAAACCCCCAACCCTAACCCCCGACCCCCCAACCATAACCCCCTAACCCTAACGGATCTAACCCTAACCCTAACCCTCTAACCCTAACCCCCTAACCCTCTAAACCCCCAACTCTAACCCCCGACCCCCCAACCCTAAGCCCCTAACCCTAACGGATCTAACCCTAACCCCCCAACCCTAATAGATCTAACCCTAACCCTAATCCTCTAACCCTAACCCCCTAACCCCCCAAGTACCCAACCCCAACCCCCAAACCCCCTAACCCTAACCCCCCAACCCCCTAACCCCCCAACCCTAAACCCCTAACCCTAACGGATCTAACCCTAACCCCCCAACCCTAATAGATCTAACCCTAACCATAATTCTCTAACCCTAACCCCCCAAACCCTAACCCCCCAAGTACCCAACCCCAAGCCCCAAACCCCCTAACCCTAACCCCCCAACGCCCTAACCCCCAACCCTAAACCCCCAACCCTAACCCCTGACCCCCCAACCATAACCCCCTAACCCTAACGGATCTAACCCTAAGCCTAACCCTCTAACCCTAACCCCCTAACCCTCTAACCCCCCAACTCTAACCCCCGACCCCCCAACCCTAAGCCCCTAACCCTAACGGATCTAACCCTAACCCCCCAACCCTAATAGATCTAACCCTAACCCTAATCCTCTAACCCTAACCCCCTAACCCCTAACCCCCCAAGTACCCAACCCCAACCCCCAAACCCCCTAACCCTAACCCCCCAACCCCCTAACCCCCAACCCTAAACCCCCAACCCTAACCCCCGACCCCCCAACCTTAACCCCCTACCCCTAACGGATCTAACCCTAACCCTAACCCTATGGCGCCCCCCGGTGCGCCCCGCAAATGCGTCTCCCTGGCAACCGCACCCCACAAACTTGGTTCCCCCCTCATTTTGGTACCCCCCCGTGCGCCCCACAAATGTGTCCCCCCGGAAACAAAACCACGCACACTTGGTTCCCCCCTCATTTTGGTTCCCCCCCCCGGTGCGCCCCAAAAATGTGTCCCCCCGGAAACAAAACCCCGCACATTTGTTTCCCCCCTCATTTTGGTTTCCCCCCCCCGGTGCGCCCCACAAATGTGTCCCCCCGGAAACAAAACCCCGCACACATGGTTCCCCCCTCATTTTGGTTCCCCCCCCCCGTTACGCCCCCCAAATGTGTCCCCCCGGAAACAAAACCCCGCACACTTGGTTCCCCCCTCATTTTGGTTCCCTCGCCCCGGTGCGCCCCACAAATGCGTCCCCCCGGAAACAAAACCCCGCACACTTGGTTCCCACCTCATTTTGTTTCCCCCCCCGGTGCGCCCCGCAAATGCGTCTCCCCGGCAACCGCACCCCACAAACTTGGTTCCCCCCTCATTTTGGTTCCCCCCCACCCTTGGGGTCCCCCCAAGCCCCATGGACCCCCCCCCCTGGTCCCCCCCCCCAATTTGTCTCTCCCCCCGTCCTACCCGTGCCCGCAGCAGCCGCTCGCACTCTGCCAGCGCCTTCCGCACCCGATGCTGCATCTCGGCCAGGTGGAGGCAAGCGCTGGAGGGGGGGGAATAATTTGGGGGGTTCAATTTGGGGGGGGTCTGGGGGCATTTTGGGGGTTGGGGGCGCATTTAGGGGGCGCAGGGGACTGGTTCTCACCTGTAGGACTCGGCGTCGAGCCTCCCCGGGGGCAGCTGCAGGGCCAGGATGCCTGGGGGGGTGCGGGGGGGGCATGTCAGCACCCTCCAGACCAAAACCCCAAAACCGCTGCCGTTGACCCCAAAACCGCCGCCGTTGACCCCAAGGTGGCCGCTGGTGACGCCGGTAGGGACACCGGGCGCCCCGCGGGCTACAAGTACCGATCTAACCCATCTAACCCTAACCCTCTAACCCTAGCCCCCCAACCCTTACAGATCTAACCCTAACCCTAATCCTCTAACCCTAACCCCCCATCCTAACCCCCCAAGTACCCAACCCCAACCCCCAAGCCCCCTAACCCTAAACACCCAACCCCCTAACACCCAACCCTAAACCCCCAACCCTAACCCCCTAACCCTAACGGATCTAACCCTAATCCTCTAACCCTAACGCCCAAACCCCCTAACCCCCTAAACCTAACGGATCTAAGCCTAACCCTAAACCCCCAACCCTAACCCCCGACTCCCCAACCATAACCCCCTAACCCTAACGGATCTAACCTTAACCTTCTAATTCCTAACCCCCCAACCCCCTAACCCCCCAACCCTAACGGAACTAACCCTAACCCCCCAACCCTAACCCCCGACTCCCCAACCCTAAGCCCCTAACCCTAACGGATCTAACCCTAACCCCCCAACCCTAATAGATCTAACCCTAACCCTAATCCTCTAACCCTAACCCCCCAACCCCTAACCCCCCAAGTACCCAACCCCAACCCCCAAACCCCCTAACCCTAACCCCCCAACCCGCTAACCCCCAACCCTAAACCCCCAACCCTAACCCCCGACCCCCCAACCCTAACAGATCTAACCCTAACACTCTAACCTTAACCCCCCAACCCCTAACCCCCCAAGTACCCAGCCCCAACCCCCAAACCCCCTAACCCCCCAACCCCCTAACCCCCAACCCTAAACCCCCAATCCTAACCCCCGAACCCCAACCCTAACCCCCTAACCCTAACGGATCTAACCCTAACCCTAACCCTATGGCCCCCCCCTGGTGCGCCCCGCAAATGCGTCCCCCCGGCAACCGCACCCCACAAACTTGGTTCCCCCCTCATTTTGGTTCCCCCCCCGTGCGCCCCAAAAATGTGTCCCCCCAGAAACAAAACCCCGCACACATGGTTCCCCCCTCATTTTGGTTCCCCCCCCCCGTGCGCCCCACAAATGTGTCCCCCCGGAAACAAAACCCCGCACACTTGGTTCCCCCCTCATTTTGGTTTCCCCCCCCCCGGTGCGACCCACAAATGGGTCCCCCCAGAAACAAAACCCCGTACACTTGGTTCCCCCCTCATTTTGGTACCCCCCCCCCCCCGGTGCGCCCCACAAATGGGTCCCCCCGGAAATAAAACCCCGCACACTTGGTTCCCCCCTCATTTAGGTTCCCCCCCCCCCGGTGCGCCCCACAAATGTGTCCCCCCGGAAACAAAACCCCGCACACTTGGTTCCCCCCTAATTTTGGTTCCCCCCCCACCCTTGGGGTCCCCCCAAGACCCATGCACCCTCCCCCCCTGGTGCCCCCCCCCCAATTTGTCTCTCCCCCCGTCCTACCCATGCCCGCAGCAGCCGCTCGCACTCTGCCAGCGCCTTCCGCACCCGATGCTGCATCTCGGCCAGGTGGAGGCAAGCGCTGGAGGGGGGGGAATAAATTGGGGGGGGTCAATTTGGGGGGGGTCTGGGGGCATTTTGGGGGTTGGGGGCGCATTTAGGGGGCGGAGGGGACTGGTTCTCACCTGTAGGACTCGGCGTCGAGCCTCCCCGGGGGCAGCTGCAGGGCCAGGATGCCTGGGGGGGTGCGGGGGGGGCATGTCAGCACCCTCCAGACCAAAACCCCAAAACCGCTGCCGTTGACCCCAAAACCGCCGCCGTTGACCCCAAGGTGGCCGCTGGTGACGCCGCTAGGGCCACCGGGCGCCCCGCGGGCCACAAGTACCCAACCCCAACCCCCAAACCCCCTAACCCTAACCCCCCAACCCCCTAACCCCCGACCCCCCAACCGATCTAACCCTAACCCTCTAACCCTAACCCCCCAACCCTAACCCCCGACCCCACAACCCTAACCCCCTAACCATAACGGATCTAACCCTAACCCTAATCCTCTAACACTAACCCCCCAACCCCTAACCCCCCAAGTACCCAACCCCAACCCCCAAGCCCCCTAACCCTAACCCCCCAACCCCCTAACCCCCAACCCTAAACCCCCAACCCTAACCCCCTAACCCTAACGGATCTAACCCTAATCCTCTAACCCTAACGCCCAAACCCCCTAACCCCCTAACCCTAACGGATCTAAGCCTAACCCTAACCCTCTAACCCTAACCCCCCCCAACCCCCTAACCCCCCAACCCTAACGGAACTAACCCTAACCCTCTAACCCTAACGCCCAAACCCCCTAACCCCCTAATCCTAACGGATCTAAGCCTAACCCTAACCCCCCAACCCTAACCCCCGACTCCCCAACCCTAACCCCCTAACCCTAACGGATCTAACCCTAACCCTAACCCTCTAACCCTAACCCCCTAACCCTCTAACCCCCCAACTCTAACCCCCGACCCCCCAACCCTAAGCCCCTAACCCTAACGGATCTAACCCTAACCCCCCAACCCTAATAGATCTAACCCTAACCCTAATCCTCTAACCCTAACCCCCCAACCCCTAACCCCCCAAGTACCCAACCCCAACCCCCATACCCCCTAACCCTAACTCCCCAACCCCCTAACCCCCAACCCTAAACCCCCAACCCTAACAGATCTAACCCTAACACTCTAACCTTAACCCCCCAACCCCTAACACCCCAAGTACCCAGCCCCAACCCCCAAACCCCCTAACCCCCCAACCCCCTAACCCCCAACCCTAAACCCCCAACCCTAACCCCCGAACCCCAACCCTAACCCCCTAACCCTAACGGATCTAACCCTAACCCTAACCCTATGGCCCCCCCCGGTGCGCCCCACAAATGTGTCCCCCCGGAAACAAAACCCCGCACACTTGGTTTCCCCCTCATTTTGGTTCCCCCCCCTTCCGCCCCCCCGTTGGGGTCCCGCCTAGCCCCATGGACCGCCCCCCCGGTGCGCCCCGCAAATGCGTCCCCCCGGCAACCGCACCCCGCAAACTTGGTTCCCCCCTCATTTTGGTTCCCCCCCCACCCTTGGGGTCCCCCCAAGCCCCATGGACCCCCCCCCCTGGTGCCCCCCCCCCAATTTGTCTCTCCCCCCGTCCTACCCGTGCCCGCAGCAGCCGCTCGCACTCTGCCAGCGCCTTCCGCACCCGATGCTGCATCTCGGCCAGGTGGAGGCAAGCGCTGGAGGGGGGGGAATAAATTGGGGGGGGTCAATTTGGGGGGGGTCTGGGGGCATTTTGGGGGTTGGGGGCGCATTTAGGGGGCGGAGGGGACTGGTTCTCACCTGTAGGACTCGGCGTCGAGCCTCCCCGGGGGCAGCTGCAGGGCCAGGATGCCTGGGGGGGTGCGGGGGGGGCATGTCAGCACCCTCCAGACCAAAACCCCAAAACCGCTGCCGTTGACCCCAAAACCGCCGCCGTTGACCCCAAGGTGGCCACTGGTGACGCCGGTAGGGCCACCGGGCGCCCCGCGGGCCACAAGTACCCAACCCCAACCCCCAAACCCCCTAACCCTAACCCCCCAACCCCCTAACCCCCGACCCCCCAACCGATCTAACCCTAAGCCTCTAACCCTAACCCCCCAACCCTAACCCCCGACCCCACAACCCTAACCCCCTAACCCTAACGGATCTAACACTAACCCCCCAACCCTAACAGATCTAACCCTAACCCTAATCCTCTAACCCTAACCCCCCAACCCCTAACCCCCCAAGTACCCAACCCCAACCCCCAAGCCCCCTAACCCTAACCCCCCAACCCCCTAACCCCCAACCCTAAACCCCCAACCCTAACCCCCAAACCCTAACGGATCTAACCCTAATCCTCTAACCCTAACGCCCAAACCCCCTAACCCCCTAACCCTAACGGATCTAACCCTAATCCTCTAACCCTAACGCCCAAACCCCCTAACCCCCTAAACCTAACGGATCTAAGCCTAACCCTAAACCCCCAACCCTAACCCCCGACTCCCCAACCATAACCCCCTAACCCTAACGGATCTAACCCTAACCCTAACCCCCCAACCCCCTAACCCCCCAACCCTAACCCCCTAACCCTAACGGATCTAACCCTAACCCTCTAATTCCTAACCCCCCAACCCCCTAACCCCCCAACCCTAACGGAACTAACCCTAACCCTCTAACCCTAACGCCCAAAAACCCTAACCCCCTAACCCTAATGGATCTAAGCGTAGCCCTAACCCCCCAACCCTAACCCCCGACTCCCCAACCCTAAGCCCCTAACCCTAACGGATCTAACCCTAACCCCCCAACCCTAATAGATCTAACCCTAACCCTAATCCTCTAACCCTAACCCCCCAACCCCTAACCCCCCAAGTACCCAACCCCAACCCCCAAACCCCCTAACCCTAACCCCCCAACCCCCTAACCCCCAACCCTAAACCCCCAACCCTAACCCCCGACCCCCCAACCCTAACAGATCTAACCCTAACACTCTAACCTTAACCCCCCAACCCCTAACCCCCCAAGTACCCAGCCCCAACCCCCAAACCCCCTAACCCCCCAACCCCCTAACCCCCAACCCTAAACCCCCAACCCTAACCCCCGAACCCCAACCCTAACCCCCTAACCCTAACGGATCTAACCCTAACCCTAAACCTATGGCCCCCCCCTGGTGCGCCCCGCAAATGCGTCCCCCCGGCAACCGCACCCCACAAACTTGGTTCCCCCCTCATTTTGGTTCCCCCCCCGTGCGCCCCAAAAATGTGTCCCCCCGGAAACAAAACCCCGCACACATGGTTCCCCCCTCATTTTGGTTCCCCCCCCCCGTTGCTCCCCCCAAATGTGTCCCCCCGGAAACAAAACCCCGCACACTTGGTTCCCCCCTCATTTTGGTTCCCCCCCCGGTGCGCCCCAAAAATGTTTCCCTCCGGAAACAAAACCCCGCACACTTGGTTCCCCCATCATTTTGGTTCCCCCCCCCCGGTGCACCCCACAAATGTGTCCCCCCGGAAACAAAACCCCGCACACTTGGTTCCCCCCTCATTTTGGTTCCCCCCCCCGGTGCGCCCCACAAATGTGTGACCCCAGAAACAAAACCCCGCACACTTGGTTCCCCCCTCATTTTGGTTCCCCCGCCCCGGTGCGCCCCACAAATGTGTCCCCCCCGGAAACAAAACCCCGCACACTTGGTTCCCCCCTCATTTTGGTTCCCCCCCACCCTTGGGGTCCCCCCAAGCCCCATGGACCCTCCCCCCCTGGTGCCCCCCCCCCAATTTGTCTCTCCCCCCGTCCTACCCATGCCCGCAGCAGCCGCTCGCACTCTGCCAGCGCCTTCCGCACCCGATGCTGCATCTCGGCCAGGTGGAGGCAAGCGCTGGAGGGGGGGGAATAAATTGGGGGGGGTCAATTTGGGGGGGGTCTGGGGGCATTTTGGGGGTTGGGGGCGCATTTAGGGGGCGGAGGGGACTGGTTCTCACCTGTAGGACTCGGCGTCGAGCCTCCCCGGGGGCAGCTGCAGGGCCAGGATGCCTGGGGGGGTGCGGGGGGGGCATGTCAGCACCCTCCAGACCAAAACCCCAAAACCGCTGCCGTTGACCCCAAAACCGCCGCCGTTGACCCCAAGGTGGCCGCTGGTGACGCCGCTAGGGCCACCGGGCGCCCCGCGGGCCACAAGTACCCAACCCCAACCCCCAAACCCCCTAACCCTAACCCCCCAACCCCCTAACCCCCGACCCCCCAACCGATCTAACCCTAACCCTCTAACCCTAACCCCCCAACCCTAACCCCCGACCCCACAACCCTAACCCCCTAACCATAACGGATCTAACCCTAACCCTAATCCTCTAACACTAACCCCCCAACCCCTAACCCCCCAAGTACCCAACCCCAACCCCCAAGCCCCCTAACCCTAACCCCCCAACCCCCTAACCCCCAACCCTAAACCCCCAACCCTAACCCCCTAACCCTAACGGATCTAACCCTAATCCTCTAACCCTAACGCCCAAACCCCCTAACCCCCTAACCCTAACGGATCTAAGCCTAACCCTAACCCTCTAACCCTAACCCCCCCAACCCCCTAACCCCCCAACCCTAACGGAACTAACCCTAACCCTCTAACCCTAACGCCCAAACCCCCTAACCCCCTAATCCTAACGGATCTAAGCCTAACCCTAACCCCCCAACTCTAACCCCCGACCCCCCAACCCTAAGCCCCTAACCCTAACGGATCTAACCCTAACCCCCCAACCCTAATAGATCTAACCCTAACCCTAATCCTCTAACCCTAACCCCCCAACCCCTAACCCCCCAAGTACCCAACCCCAACCCCCATACCCCCTAACCCTAACTCCCCAACCCCCTAACCCCCAACCCTAAACCCCCAACCCTAACAGATCTAACCCTAACACTTTAGCCTTAACCCCCCAACCCCTAACCCCCCAAGTACCCAGCCACAACCCCCAAACCCCCTAACCCCCCAACCCCCTAACCCCCAACCCTAAACCCCCAACCCTAACCCCCGAACCCCAACCCTAACCCCCTAACCCTAACGGATCTAACCCTAACCCTAACCCTATGGCCCCCCCCGGTGCGCCCCACAAATGTGTCCCCCCGGAAACAAAACCCCGCACACTTGGTTTCCCCCTCATTTTGGTTCCCCCCCCCTTCCGCCCCCCCGTTGGGGTCCCGCCTAGCCCCATGGACCGCCCCCCCCGGTGCGCCCCGCAAATGCGTCCCCCCGGCAACCGCACCCCGCAAACTTGGTTCCCCCCTCATTTTGGTTCCCCCCCCACCCTTGGGGTCCCCCCAAGCCCCATGGACCCCCCCCCCTGGTGCCCCCCCCCCAATTTGTCTCTCCCCCCGTCCTACCCGTGCCCGCAGCAGCCGCTCGCACTCTGCCAGCGTCTTCCGCACCCGATGCTGCATCTCGGCCAGGTGGAGGCAAGCGCTGGAGGGGGGGGGAATAAATTGGGGGGGGTCAATTTGGGGGGGGTCTGGGGGCATTTTGGGGGTTGGGGGCGCATTTAGGGGGCGGAGGGGACTGGTTCTCACCTGTAGGACTCGGCGTCGAGCCTCCCCGGGGGCAGCTGCAGGGCCAGGATGCCTGGGGGGGTGCGGGGGGGGCATGTCAGCACCCTCCAGACCAAAACCCCAAAACCGCTGCCGTTGACCCCAAAACCGCCGCCGTTGACCCCAAGGTGGCCACTGGTGACGCCGGTAGGGCCACCGGGCGCCCCGCGGGCCACAAGTACCCAACCCCAACCCCCAAACCCCCTAACCCTAACCCCCCAACCCCCTAACCCCCGACCCCCCAACCGATCTAACCCTAAGCCTCTAACCCTAACCCCCCAACCCTAACCCCCAACCCCACAACCCTAACCCCCTAACCCTAACGGATCTAACACTAACCCCCCAACCCTAACAGATCTAACCCTAACCCTAATCCTCTAACCCTAACCCCCCAACCCCTAACCCCCCAAGTACCCAACCCCAACCCCCAAGCCCCCTAACCCTAACCCCCCAACCCCCTAACCCCCAACCCTAAACCCCCAACCCTAACCCCCAAACCCTAACGGATCTAACCCTAATCCTCTAACCCTAACGCCCAAACCCCCTAACCCCCTAACCCTAACGGATCTAACCCTAACCCTAACCCCCCAACCCACTAACCCCCCAACCCTAACCCCCTAACCCTAACGGATCTAACCCTAATCCTCTAACCCTAACGCCCAAACCCCCTAACCCCCTAACCCTAACGGATCTAAGCCTAACCCTAACCCCCCAACCCTAATGTGACCCCAAGGTGGCCGCTGGTGACGCCGCTAGGGCCACCGGGCGCCCCGCGGGCCACAAGTACCCAACCCAAACCCCCAAACCCCCTAACCCTAACCCCCCAACCCCCTAAACCCCGACCCCCCAACCGATCTAACCCTAACCCTCTAACCCTAGTCCCCCAACCCCCTAAACCCCAAACCTAACGGAACTAACCCTAACCCTCTAACCCTAACGCCCAAACCCCCTAACACCCTAACCCTAACGGACCTAACCCTAACCCTAACACCCAACCCCCTAACCCCCCAACCCTAACCCCCTAACCCTAACGGATCTAACCCTAACCCTCTAACCCTAACCCCCCAACCCCCTAACCCCCCAACCCTAACCCCCTAACCCTAACGGATCTAACCCTAACCCCCCAACCCTAATAGATCTAACCCTAACCCTAATCCTCTAACCCTAACCCCCCAACCCCCCAAGTACCCAACCCCAACCCCCAAACCCCCTAACCCTAACACCCCAACGCCCTAACCCCCAACCCTAAACCCCCAACCCTAACCCCCGACCCCCCAACCATAACCCCCTAACCCTAACGGATCTAACCCTAACCCTAACCCCCCAACCCCCTAACCCCCTAACCCTCTAACCCCCCAACTCTAACCCCCGACCCCCCAACCCTAAGCCCCTAACCCTAACGGATCTAACCCTAACCCCCCAACCCTAATAGATCTAACCCTAACCCTAATCCTCTAACCCTAACCCCCCAACCCCTAACCCCCCAAGTACCCAACCCCAACCCCCAAACCCCCTAACCCTAACCCCCCAACCCCCTAACCCCCAACCCTAAACCCCCAACCCTAACCCCCGACCCCCCAACCCTAACAGATCTAACCCTAACACTCTAACCTTAACCCCCCAACCCCTAACCCCCCAAGTACCCAGCCCCAACCCCCAAACCCCCTAACCCCCCAACCCCCTAACCCCCAACCCTAAACCCCCAACCCTAACCCCCGAACCCCAACCCTAACCCCCTAACCCTAACCCTATGGCCCCCCCCGGTGCGCCCCGCAAATGCGTCCCCCCGGCAACCGCACCCCACAAACTTGGTTCCCCCCTCATTTTGGTTCCCCCCGTGCGCCCCACAAATGTGTCCCCCCGGAAACAAAACCACGCACACTTGGTTCCCCCCTCATTTTGGTTCCCCCCCCCCGGTGCGCCCCACAAATGTGTCCCCCCGGAAACAAAACCCCGCACATTTGTTTCCCCCCTCATTTTGGTTTCCCCCCCCCCGGTGCGCCCCACAAATGTGTCCCCCCGGAAACAAAACCCCGCACACATGGTTCCCCCCTCATTTTGGTTCCCCCCCCACGTTGCGCCCCCCAAATGTGTCCCCCGGGAAACAAAACCCCGCACACTTGGTTCCCCCCTCATTTTGGTCCCCCCCCCCCCCTCCCGGTGCGCCCCCCAAATGTGTCCCCCCGGAAACCGCACCCCGCACACTTGGTTCCCCCCTCATTTTGGTTTCCCCCCCCCGGTGCGCTCCCCAAATGTGTCCCCCCGGAAACCGCACCCCGCACACTTGGTTCCCCCCTCATTTTTGTTCCCCCCCCCGGTGCGCCCCCCAAATGTGTCCCCCCGCAACCGCACCCCGCACACTTGGTTCCCCCCTCATTTTGGTTCCCCCCCGATGCGCCCCCCAAATGTGTCCCCCCGGAAACCGCACCCAGCACACTTGGTTCCCCCCTCATTTTGGTTCCCCCCCCCCCCGGTGTGCCCCCCAAATGTGTCCCCCCGGAAACAAAACCCCGCACACTTGGTTCCCCCCTCATTTTGGTTCCCCCCCCCGGTGCGCCCCCCAAATGTGTCCCCCCGGAAACCGCACCCCGCACACTTGGTTCCCCCCTCATTTTGGTTGCGCCCCAGCGACTCTGCGCCCCAGCGACTCTGCGCCCCGTCTGTTTCTACTGACCACAATGAATATTCTGCATTCACTTTAATGCACCTTTTTCAAACAGCCCGTTTTTCAATCTTCCAAATACTTAAGAACATTCTAAGGCAGGGTTACCTGTGTGCACTTGGGTTTAGGATGCCTTTCCCCCCCCCCCCCCCCCCCGTGCTTTGAATGGAGCCTAGAACCCACGTAAGTAATTTCACGGAAAACAGACAAGGTGAAGCAAGTACTCAAACTCCTCCACAGTAACAACCACAGAACCCAGGAACACTTACCTGTAGTCTTCTGAACTTGAGACACTTCCAAAGCGCTTCACTGTGAAATAGTGCCACCAGCGTTTTACTGAAGAAGGCACCACCAATGTAACTGGCTTATAGAGTCTCTAAAACTCTTTCACAGAGAGGGCAGAAAACATTAAGGAAAAGCAGCCTACTGGGGAAGGCTGAGCCCAATTCACCACAAGAGAAAAATACCCCAGGCAACCCAAGCCTCAGTTTCTCTTGGGGAGGCAATTCCCCCCCACACCTCCTCAGGCTTCCTATATAGGAAAGGTCAAATGACCCACACCTGGCCGGTTTCACTTAACAAGGGTGGAACCAAGAGACCTTGTGGAATAAGCTCGTCTACCTGGCTTCAAAGTTTTAAGGTCAATTGCTCCTTATCACTAGTAGAAATAACCTGACAAGGGGCTTAGTGGTTAGAGTTGACCTAATGAATTAACTACAAAATTTGCACGAAGGTCATATTTCTGTTAGTCATTCTGTGAGGAACATTAGTACAGAGCCTGTTAAAAAAATAAATACTAATAAATAAAAGATATGAATAAAAAAGAAAATGACCTTAATGGCAAACTTGCCATCATAGATTTTCATCTGTCTAGTCATGACAGATAAAGAATGTAGCAATCAGTTTTCCTTTTCTTGATATTAATGTTATTTACATTTTCTTTTCTGAGATCCCTTCTTTATGCAGAACTTTTCTAAATCTAGCCCCATGACCTCTGACTGCACTATTTATAGAATCATAGAATATCCCGAGTTGGAAGGGACCCATAAGGATCATCAAGTCCAACTCCTGGCACCGCACAGGTCTACCCAAAAGTTTAGACCCTGTGACTAAGTGCACAGTCCAATCGCTTCTTAAATTCAGACTGGCTTGGTGCAGTGACTAGTTCCCTATGGAGCCTGTTCCAGCGTGAAACCACCCTCCTCTCGGTGAAGAACCTCTTCCTGACGTCCAGCCTAAACCTTCCCTGCCTCAGCTTAACACCATTCCCGTGGGTCCTATCACTGGTGATTACAGAGAATAGGTCAGCACCTGCCTCTGCACTCCCCCTCGCGAGGAAGTTGTACGCTGCAATGAGGTCCCCCCTCAGCCTCCCCTTCTCCAGGCTGAACAGGCCCAGTGACCTCAGCCGCTCCTCATACGTCTTCCCCTCTAGGCCCTTCACCATCTTCGTCGCCCTCCTCTGGACGCTCTCCAGCAGTTTCATGTCCTTTTTATAATGTGGTGCCCAGAACTGCACTCAGTACTCGAAGTGAGGCCGCACCAGTGCAGAGTAGAGCGGGACAATCACTTCCCTTGATCGACTAGCAATGCTGTGCTTGATGCACCCCAGGATATGGTTGGCCCTCCTGGCTGCCAGGGCACACTGCTGGCTCATGTTCAACTTGCTGTCAACCACCACCCCCGGATACCTCTGTGCGGGGCTGCTCTCCGGCATCTCGTCACCCAGTCGGTACGTATAGCCAGGGTGGCCGCGTCCCAGGTGCAGGACCTGGCACTTGCTCTTGTTAATCTTCATGAGGTTGGTGATCGCCCAGCTCTCCAATCTGCCCAGATCTCTCTGCAAGGCCTTTCCACCCTCAGCCCCTCAGCTGAGTCTACAACTCCTCCAAGTTTGGTGCCATCAGCAAACTCGCTCAAAACATCTTCTAGTCCTACATCTAAATCGTTTATAAAAACATTGAAGAGGACTGGCCTTAAAATGGAGCCTTGAGGGTCCCCACTAGTGACCATGTGCCAGCCTGATGTGGCCCCATTTACCACAAGCCCTTGAGCCCTGCCCGTCAGCCAGTTGCTCACCCATCGCATGACGTTTTTGCTAAGTTGTATGCTGGACATTTTGTCCAGTAGGATCCCACGGGAAACCATGTCAAAAGCTTTGCTCAGGTCCAAAAAGATCACATCATCTGGTTTCCCTTGATCAACCAGATGGGTGATCTTATCATAAAAGGAATTCAGATTTGTTAGGCAGGACCTACCCCTCATGAACCCATGTTGGCTGGGACCAATGACTGCATTGTCCCCCAGGTGCGCTTCAATACCTTCAAGGATCATCTTCTCCATAATTTTACCAGGCGCTGATGTGAGACTAACAGGCCTGTAGTTGCCACGGTCTATTTTCTTGCCCTTCTTGAAAATTGGTACGACATTTGCCAGCTTCCAGTCCACTGGGACCTCTCGAGATTCACAAGACCATTGAAAAATAATTGAGAGAGGTCCCGCGATGGCGTCAGCCAGCTCCTTAAGCACCCTGGGATGAATCCCATCCGGACCCACAGACTTGTATAGATTCGGGTGGAGCAGCAAATCCCGCACACGTTCAGGGTCATAGAATCATAGAATCATAGAATCATAGAATATCCTGAGTTGGAAGGGACCCTTAAGGATCATCAAGTCCAACTCTTGACACCGCACAGGTCTACCCAAAAGTTCAAACCATGTGACTAAGTGCACAGTCCAATCTCTTCTTAAATTCAGTCAGGCTCGGTGCAGTGACCACTTCCCTGGGGAGCCTGTTCCAGTCGGTTGGGAGTTTATCGTTCCCACCGTCGTGGTCCTCCAGCTCAGGGCACCCGGGGTGTATTTACTTCGGCTGCGTAGAAGCTATCACGCATAAATGCCAGGATCCGGATCCTCACTCCCTATTCAGGTCAAGGATTGGGCTGCAAGTTTTGGCTTTAATTTGGTTACCTGCCTACATTGCTGTTTCCTGGCAGGTCATGGGAAGAAGATTAGCTGGCTTGCGGCAGCTTACATACACGTGGCTTTTAGGCCGCAGTCAAAGCATTCCTCTAGATCTGGAAGTTTGAAGATGGTTGGAAAAGCCATCTGAGTGGTTAGAAAGCTGCCTGGCAGAGAAGGACCTGGGAGTGATGATGGACAGTCGGCTGAATATGAGCCAGCAGTGTGCTCAGGTGGCCAAGAAGGCCAACAGCATCCTGACTCCTACAAGAAACAGCATGGCCAGCAGGACTAAGGAAGGTGATTGTCCCCCTGTACTTGGCTCAGGTGAGGCCGCAGCCCAAGTACTATGTTCGGTTCTGGGCCCCTCGCTACAAGAAGGATATTGAGGGGCTCCAGTGAGTCCAGGGAAGGGCAACAAAGCTGGTGAGGGATCTGGAGAACAAGTCCTACGAGAAATGGCTGAGGGAGCTGGGATTGTTCGGCCTGGAGAAGAGGAGGCTCAGGGGCGACCTTATCGCTCTCTACAGATACCTTAAAGGAGGCTGTAGTGAGGTGGGGGTTGGTCTATTCTCATATGTGCCTGGTGATAGGATGAGGGGGAATGGGCTAAAGTTGCACCAGGGGAGGTTTAGGTTGGGTGTCAGGAAGAACTTCTTCACCAAAAGGCTTGTTAGGCATTGGAACGGGCTGCCCAGGGGAGTGGTTGAGTCACCATCCCTGGAGGTCTTTAAAAGATGTTCAGGTGTAGACCTTAGGGCTACGGCTTAGCGGAGGACTTGTTAGTGTTACGCCAGAGGTTGGACTACGTGATCTTGGAGGTCTCTTCCAACCTAGGTGATTCTGTGTTGTGGTCTCCAAGCTGGGATACAACCACCTGTTAGTTCGGCATAACTGAATTTTGTGTTCCTTGCACTAGCTGTTCCTTCGTCTCCTCTTCAGAGACAAGGACATGAATCTCTTTCACGCTCCTTCATTAGTAAGCAAACCAGGATAGATAAAGCCCCTTTCTTCACGTCAGTAAGATACCTGCCTTTGGTTTCAGTGAAAATTCAGGCCCTAGCACCTGAAGTTTCTTCTGGATGGTGTTTCTTTTGTATAGGGTAATTTCATTTCCCCGTTGAAGACTTACAAGGATGTAGTAACAAAAGCAAAGGCATAAAACAGTCCAGGAGGCATAGGCTGCTTTTGAGCCTGCAGCAGACTATAGGTATGATATTATCGTTTCAGACAAATACAGTCTACGTAACGTGAATGGTTCCAGCATGCTTGCAATCTGCCAAAAGCCAGAAAATGGGACCTTCATTTTATGACCAGATGGAAAAGAAAAACAACAACAACAAAATTAAGAGAAGGAACTTTTCCTTCACCTAAATTTTATTATTTTGCAACTCCTTCAGGTGTCCCCAAGGAATTATCAACACCCTCCTCACCCCTCCCCAACCCTCCCTCCCACCCCCAATAAATAAATAAATAAATAAATAAATAAATAAATAAATAAATAAATAGAGGGACATTGTGGCAGAGAGGTATAATTTCAGTTCACACCAAAAGACATTCTTCTCACTGAGGTACAGTTAAGCCCCACAAAGCGTCAAAACAAAATAAAAAAAAAAGAATGCCAACAAGGGATATATCTACAAGTTAGTTTTACGTGCTGGCATTATTTCCTTGTCTGGTGTCGCATTCAAGATCTATCTGGGGGGGGGGAACGTGTAATGCTGTGCAAGGTTTTTTGGTGGTATGACTGACAACATGACTTTAAAATTTTGAGCTGTTTGTATAGAAGCAAAGTACAGAAGAGTACACTATCCCCAAGGGCAATGTAGAAACTACCTGTTGCTTCTCAGGTTTAAAAGTCAAAAGGTGTAAGCAGCTGTTTGAGTACAATACTGACGTATACATGAACATTTTCCTCTCCAATGTACAAGTTTGTGTGCAACATTTTTCATCGTGCTCTCAGATCAGGATTCTGATTCTAACAATGGTTCCTAGTGCAAACTTCCAGAGAAGAGGGAAGCAAACCAGTCCTGACTGCTTTGAATGAGATGGAGAGAGCAAGCAAATGTAAATGAAGAAGATAAATCTGTAGGAATGTTTTCAGATAATTGCCACTGTCCAAAAGCTTTAAAGTGGTTGAATCCTTGAAAGTTCATTACTGAAAACTCCGTCTGCATCACTGAATTTGGAGTAAGATAGACTTGCACCATCGCAGAGCCTCAGTCACAATTTAATTGGGCATTGCCTCTAACTTCACAAGAATGAAAGAGAAAAGGTCATCTTTCTACCTTGTCAGCTACTGGCAGACCTAGAGAAAGAAAAAACAAGAGTTGTTAACATTAAGATGTAATGTATTTTTTTTTAGGACTTCTCACCAAAGGTGTAATATTGAGTAGTAACCTGACAACAAATGAAAGGGAAGATGAAAGAGTAGAAGGTACTTGCATGGCCTTAATTTACGTGGCAATTGACAACAACCACAATCCGCAATGATTTCTAAGTGCCTTACACCATTGACCCTTGAGGCACAAAAACGGGATTCCCATATTAGGTAAGGGGAGTACAATCCCTCTCAAAACACGGGAGTCTGGGGTACACGACTGAGTACTGGAAATCTAAAGACTAGGGTGGTCACGTACCAGAAAGGAAACTCACATTTTAGCACTAAACAACTATCTTTAGAGACAGGCTGGGAACCATAGAATCACAGAATTTCTAGGTTGGAAGAGACCTCAAGATCATCGAGTCCAACCTCTGACCTAACGCTAACAGTCCCCACTAAACCATATCCCTAAGCTCTACATCTAAACGTCTTTTAAAGACTTCCAGGGATGGTGACTCCACCACTTCCCTGAGCAGCCTGTTCCAGAGTCTAACAACCCTTTTGGTAAAGAAGTTCTTCCTAACATCTAACCTAAAACTCCCCTGGTGCAACTTAAGCCCATTCCCCCTCGTCCTGTCACCAGGCACATGGGAGAACAGGCCAACCCCCACCTCACTACAGCCTCCTTTAAGGTATCTGTAGAGAGCAATAAGGTCACCCCTGAGCCTCCTCTTCTCCAGGCTGAACAAGCTCAGCTCCTTCAGCCGCTCCTCGTAGGACTTGTTCTCCAGGCCCCTCACCAGCTTCGTCGCCCTTCGTCGCCCTTCTCTGGACTGGTTCTTTTTAACCCAGGGTCCATTTCAGCATCTTCAAAGCTAAAGAAATGGTTGACTGCTCTGTTGAATTGTGTTCCAGGCAGAAAGACTCACGTTCCTATTAACATAAAGAGCTTAATCTTGTGTAATAAATAGCTCAGTCTTCAAAATAGGACTATAATCAAAGTTTACAATTTATTAAAGGAATAGAGGTAAGCAAACAGCGCTGGGTGCACCAGGAGTCTCTGCTCCACCAAGACGCACACCAGTTACATCAAGCAGCTGATTTTTATGCTCCTAGGCTAATACATATTCATTACTACTTCTAAAAAAAAAAAACAACACAGGGTTATTATAATTAGATTCCGGAATCCAAACCCTCCTACTGGAGCATGCATATCAGTCTCCAGTGGTCCCTCTGGGGGTCTCTCGTGCTGAAGGCTCATAGTCTTCCTCTCTCTTTTCCAACTTGGCTGTATGTCAGAGACTTGTGCAACATCCCCTGCAAGCTTTGTCTTTTAGTTGTTCTTCAGCTCTTCCCGTCTCCTTAATCTCCTGCCCAGATATCAGAGACTTGCATGGTGTCCCACGCAATAGTCATCATAGTTAGCAGTTATTCTGAAACCCCCCAGATACCAGAGACTTCAAGGAAAAGTCTACAAATACATTTCCCTTCAAGCTCTCTATTGACATGAATTGCTAAAACATTCCTTTGCAAGATACAAGAACTATATACATTAACCACTCTTTTTTTCTTAGACTTGTGGTTATACAAGGGTATGTAAGACAGGTCACATTCATCATACAGAGCTGCCCTAGCATTGTTCCATACTGACACGAATCAGGTGAACATATCTCACACTTGCTTCTGTCCTAAAGATGAGTTTTGGATTCAAATGTACCCCCTCCAAGATGAACAACTACCTTAACTTTGTGGGGTTGATATTCTGCATAAGACATTTGTAATGTCAAGCTTCACAGCTTCTCCTCTGGATGCAGGAAAGAGGTTACAGATGTATAAAAGGGCAAGACAACTTCCAAAACTACATTGCATTGCCACAAAACTACTTTAACGTATCCCTGCAGGCACAGAAACTCCTTTGCAAGCCACCACAGATTAGACATCATGGCTAAAGAGCGTGGAAAGGATTGTTGAACAACTCTATGAGCAACTTCTTCGGCAGACTTCTGTGTGGTGGTTTTACCATGCTGGGCAGCTAAACCCCACAACCGCTCTCTCACTCCCCCTCTTTTAGATGAAGAGGGGGAGAAGTAAAGCAAAGAACAACTCACGGGTTGAGATAAGGATAATTTAATTAAAGGGAAATAATTATAATAATTAAATAAAGACTACCATGAACTAAACAATTTAACTAAAGGGAAATAAAAAGGGAAAGGGGAAAAGGGAGGGGGAAAGGGAAAAAATAAAAAGAAGGGAGGAAAACAAACAAACAAAATAAATGAAAGCTATATGGAAGTGCAGAGGAAAGAAATTACTCTCTACTTCCCACAAATGAGTGATGATTGACCACGTCCTTGAAGCAAGGCCTCAACGCACGCAGCCAGCGCTCGAGAGGAGGACCAACGTTTTCCCAACGAGAGACCACCCCTCCCCTCTTCTTCCTGTTTCCACCTTTTATTGTTGAGTGTGACATCACATGGTATGGAATATCCCTTTGATTGGTTTAGGTCAGCTGCCCTAGTGATGTTTCTCTCCTCACTTTTTGCCCACCCCCAGAAGGGTTAGAGAAAGGCCCGATGCTGTGCCACTGCTGCTCAGCAGTAGACACAACACTGGTGTGATAACACTGCTGTTCCAGCTACAAGTACAGAGTACAGCACTGTACTTCTCTGCCTGGCAGCTGTCCAACCACTCATCTCCCAGCCTGTAGCTCTGCTTGGGGTTATTGCACCCCAGGTGCAGGACCCGGCACTTGGCCTTGTTGAACTTCATGCAGTTGACCTCAGCCCATCGGTGCAGCCTTTCCAGATCCTCCTGCAGAGCCTTCCTACCCTCAAGCAGATCGACACACGCACCTAGCTTGGTGTCATCTGCAAACTTACTGAGGGTGCACTCAATGCCCTCGTCCAGATCATTGATGAAGATATTAAAGAGGACCGGCCCCAGCACCGAGCCCTGGGGAACGCCACTAGTGACTGGCCTCCAACTGGACTTGACTCCATTTACCACGACTCTTTGGGCCCGGCTATCCAGCCAGTTTCTAACCCAACGAAGCGTGTGCCAGTCCAAGTCAAGAGCAGCCAGTTTCTTGAGGAGAATGCTGTGGGAGACGGTGTCAAATGCCTTGCTGAAGTCAAGGTAGACCACATCCACAGCCTTTCCCTCATCCACCCAGCGCGTCACTTTGTCACAGAAGGAGATCAGGTTTGTCAAGCAGGATCTGCCATCCATAAACCCTTGCTGACTGGGTCTGATCGCCTGCTTGCCCTGCAAGGGCTGTGTGATGACTCTCAAGAGAATCTGCTCCATGAGCTTCCCTGGCACTGAGGTCAAACTGACAGGCCTGTAGTTTTCCGGGTCTGCCCTCCGGCCCTTCTTGTAGATGGGCGTCACGTTTGCTAGCCGCCAGTCAACTGGGACCTCCCCCGATAGCCAGGAATGCTGATAAATGATGGTAAGCAGCTTGGCCAGCTCCTCTGCCAGTTCTCTCAGTACCCTCGGGTGGATCCCATCTGGCCCCATCGACTTGTGCACATCCAAGTGCCGTACCAGGTCACCAACCAGTTCTTCGTGGATAGTGAGGGCCACATCCTGCTCCCCATCCCCTTCCACAAGTGCAGGGTACTGGGTATCCAGAGAACAACCGGTATTGCTGCTAAAGACTGAGGCGAAGAAGGCATTAAGCACCTCCGCCTTTTCCTCATCTCTTGTAACTAGGTTTCCCCCCGCATCCAGTAAAGGATGGAGATTCTCCTTAGTCCTCCTTTTTGTGTTGATGTATTTATAAAAACATTTTTTGTTATCTTTAACGGCAGTAGCCAGATTGAGCTCCAGATTGTGGGAATAGAAATGTTGTTTTTGCAGAGTTACATTGTTTAGAAGGAGGGAATGTGGTACTGAGATATGCTTACAGTGATAAGAAAGTTTAGCAGGCGACCTAGTAAAATGCAGACAACCAGACTCCTTAGGACAATTAGGTGAAAATCACGGTGTCAAGTCAAGTCAGATAAGTGAAGAAACATTACCACTTCAAGCAGTAAAAATGACAAAAGAAATTTGAAATTTAACAGGCCAGCAACTGAAGGCCATGCATTGTTTGTGAAGCATCAGATAGATTGTGAACCTGGATTACCCACTCAGTGGGGAAACAGGGGAGGGTCCTGCCATCAAAAGGTATATAAACTGTGTTTTGGAACTAGTAGATGCGCTCTCTCCTGCTTGTGGGGTGCCCGCCATTGCAATCGCGAATAAATTACTACTTCACTGAGATCCTCGCCTGAGCCTAAGTTATTGGCTACGGAGTGTTTCTCACAAGATGAGCTTTGGCCTTTCTAATTTTGTCCCTGCACAGCCACGCAACATCCTTATAGTCCTCCCTAGTGGCCTGTCCACTTTTCCAAAGATTATAAACCCTCTTTTTTCTCCTAAGCTCAAGCCAC
The DNA here is from genome assembly GCF_047663525.1 of Anas platyrhynchos. Classification (NCBI taxonomy): domain Eukaryota; kingdom Metazoa; phylum Chordata; class Aves; order Anseriformes; family Anatidae; genus Anas; species Anas platyrhynchos. The sequence goes on from NC_092596.1 coordinate 12,482,295, forward strand.
AATTCTCTGTTCAGCCAGGCTGGTCTTCTTCCCCGCCAGCTCGTCTTTGGGCACTTGGGGACAGACCGTTCCTGTGCCATTAAGATTTCCCTCTTGAAGAGCTCCCAGCCTTCCTGGACCCCTCTGCCCTTCAGAACCGCCTCCCAAGGGACTCCACCAACCAGTGTCCTTAGCAGCACAAAGTCAGCCCTCCGGAAGTCCAATACAGCGGTTTTACTGGTCTCCTTCCTGGCCTCGCCAAGAATAGAGAATTCCACCATTTCGTGGTCACTCTGCCCAAGACAGCTCCCGACAATCACATCCTCCACCAGTCCTTCTCTGTTTGTGAAGAGAAGGTCTAGCGGGGCACCACTCCTGGTAGGCCCGCTAACCAGCTGCGTCAGGAAGCTATCTTCCACGCTCTCCAGAAACCTCCTAGACTGCTTCTCTGGGCTGTGTTGTGCTTCCAGGATATGTCAGGGAAGTTGAAGTCCCCCATGAGAACAAGCGCTGAAGATTTCGCAACTTCTGTCAGCTGCCTGTAGAACTCCTCATCTGTCTCCTCATCCTGGTTTGGCGGTCTATAACAGACCCCGACCAGGATGCTAGCCTTGTTGTCCCCGCCGATCCTAACCCAAAGGGACTCGACCTTGTCATTCCCAGCCTCGAGTTCTACAACATCAAAAGACTCTCTCATACAGAGAGCCACACCACTACCCCTTCTGTGCTGCCTGTCCCTTCTGAAGAGCTTATAGCCAGTCATTGCAGCACTCCAGTCATGAGACCGGTCCCAGCACGTCTCCGTGATGGCAACCAAGTCGTAGCCTGCCCGCCGCACGATGGCTTCCAGCTCCTCCTGTTTGTTACCCATGCTGCGTGCATTGGTGTAGATGCACTTCAGCTGGGCCATTGCCTTATCCCCCGGCCTTACTATTGTTCCCTCTGGCACAGCTCCAACAATCCTTGCTTTAGCCCCATACCCCCTTCTTACCTAGTTTAAAGACCTCTCAACGAGCCCTGCCAGCTCCTGGCCCAGGATCCTTTTTCCCCTAAAAGATAGGGACCCGTCTGCGGCCATCAGGCCGGGTGCCGAGTAAAGTGCCCCATGGTCGAAAAACCCAAGATTTCTGCGTTGGCACCAGCCCCTGAGCCACATGTTTAACAGGTGGGCTTTCTGTGTCCTCTCTGTACCCCTCCCTGCCACTGTAGGGATGGACGAAATCACCACCTGCACTCCTGCTCCATCCACTAACCGTCCCAGCCCCCTAAAGTCTTGTTTGATAGCCTTCAGGCTTCTCTCTTCAATGTCGTCACTACCTGCCTGGACTATCAAAAGAGGATAATAGTCAGAGGGGCGAACCAGGTTGGGAAGCCTCCTGGCAACGTCCCTGACCCTGGCCCCAGGGAGGCAGCAGACTTCCCTACGGGTAGGGTCAGGCCAACAAATAGGGCCCTCTGTTCCTCTAAGAGAGTCTCCCACAACAATAACCCTTCTGTCTTTCTTGGTGGAGGCAGTCCTGAGGCGTGGAGTTGACCTCCTCGCCCTAGGCATCCTCCTGGGAACACTTGCTACCTCTTCCTCACCCACCGGTCTCTCAAGCTCCAGGGCCTCAAACCTGTTGTGTAAGGGCACCTGGGAAGGTGGGACCGGAAGGGGAGGGCATCGCTTGCGATGTCGAGCAGGGACCTGTTTCCATTCCTCCTCAACTCCCAGATCCCCTCCCTCTGCCCGACAGCAACAGGGCAGGGGTCTGTTAGGAAGCACGGCCGAAAGCACAACAGACACCGGTTGAGTCAGATCATGCTGCTCCATTTTATTGCCCGAATAGCCTAACTTTTACAGTGAACTTAACAGGGGCGGACAGTGTTTCACACAAGATTATTGGTCAAAAGCACTCAGACAAACAACTAGAAGAAAACAACCCCCCTTGTGATTAGCAGTCACGTAGTTCTTGTCCTTGAAGCCAGCTGCTGGTAACAATATTTTTCTGAATTCCTCAATTGGGCAATGTGGGAATCACTGTCGTGGGAGCTTCTCACAGTTATTCTGGTAGCTTGGTTTGCTCAGCTACAGCAGGCCATGAGATTTTCTAAGGCCTACTCCTGGTTGCTTAAGGCAAGCTCAGATCAAACAATTGTTCCACGGACTCATGTCCAGGCCCTGTATGCCAATTCCCAACAATTCCCCCTTTTTCTTTTTGTACGAGCAGTACTTGGCCGAAGGTTTTTTCATCAGACGTCGAATACATAACATAACACAACTACAATGACATAACAAAACTTAAACCTAATAACATTACAATTACTGTAATCACTTAATGGTAACACAACTTAAACCTAATCACACCACAACTACTATAGTCAATGAATGGTACCCCGACAAGGTATGTAACAGAAGGTGTGCTAGGGCTGGCTAGACTTTCACAGAAGGTGGTGGTATTCAGTTTCCTAGCCAGGGATACCCAGACATTCTCCTTAGGATCGAAGGCTGTCCTTGGCAGTCCTTGAGTTGGCGCAGCCCATGTCATTGTCAGAATGATTATCAGGAACCTCTTCATGGTCGTCTTCGGCATGTGCAGATTCTACGGCTGCTTCAGTCCACTTTGCAGGGATCCACCGGGTACCTGTTTCCGGCACCACTTCAAAATCTCTATAACATTTTTGCAAGTAACCCTTTAACCACATTTATCACAATACTACATGCAATGATGATTGACACCACAGCGAACAGAATCCTTAATCCCTCTTTGACTAATGCCAGTAACCATCTATGCGTTGTTTCAACCAAGTCAGTGAACCATTGATTGAAAGGGTTGATACCATATTGAATCTTTCTCATGTGCTCTTTCAGGAAAGTAATGAATTTGTGAATTGACTCATTATGATCAAAAAGGTTTAAACAGTACATTCCCTTAAATTTCTCCAAGTGGCTACTTCAAACAATGACTCCGTACTTGTGAAACATGATTTTGCTCGACCGATCGCAACTAGTCCTGCTAGTTGCTTACAATCGACTCCCCGTTTTTCTAAAAAGCGCTGTAACAAATCTAGGGCTACTTCGTCCTCCATTTTCCTATGATTTTTGCCAGCACCAATTTCCTATGCTTTCAGCCTGCACTATGGCAAAAGCATGCTCTCACTCACACAGTACACAGCACAATCGCACACACAGAGCACAATCGCACACCCAGAGGCCTCTGGCACATCTCAATCTCAGTCATACCACAATCTCATTCACAAGAATATAATTTAGCTGCTGACTCTATCTGCTGTTTACTCTTCAATATTCTCCTTCTGGCGACAGCCGCCTGTGTCTTCAACAGCTGGTTTTACGCGTCGGCTAGGCACCCAGATTGCACCTGTAGGGGAAGAAACACAAGCGTAACCGCGCCCCAGGCAGATCACTTCAGCAGGGCCTAGCCATTGCCCTGTTTTCATGTCTCTGTATAACACTGTTGCGAAGCACGGACGAAAGCACGACAGACACCAGCAGAGTCAGATCATGCTTCACCATTTTATTGCCCGAATAGCCCAACTTTTATAGTGAACTTTACAGGGGTGGACAGTGTTTCACACAAGATTATTGGTCAAAAGCACCCAGACAAACCATTAAGAAAATAACACCACCTGCAAGAAAAGAACCTCCCTTTTGATTAGAAGTTAGGAAAACAACCCCCTTTGTGCTTAACGGTCACATAGGCCTAGTCCTTGAGGCCAGCTGCTGATAACAATACTTTCTGAGTTCCTTAATTGGGTGATGTGGGAGTCATTGCCGTGGGAGCTTCTCACAGTTACTCTGGCAGCTTGGTTTGCTCAGCTACAGCAGGCCCTGAGACTTCTAAGGCTTACCCCTGGTTGCTTATGTCCACGTCCTGTATGCCAGTTCCCAACATAACACCTTCATGCGTGGTGGCTTAGAAGTTTCTGCCCCGGCATGGTGACGTACTATAGGGGGCTCAGTGCTGTCCCCAAACACACATAAATGGTTAAGTACAAAGAGAGCCTTTCCTATTCTTTCTTTTACGTCTTCAATGTCTCTGAACTTTTCTAAGTATCCTTTCATTGTTCCATCTGCCCTTTCCACTATCGCCTGTCCTGTGGAGGAGTGTGGGATGCCAGTAACATGATTGATATTCCATAATTGCATAAATCGTTTCAGTGGCCCACTATTATAAGCTGGACCATTGTCAGTCTTGATAGTGCTAGGTACCCCTAACACAGCAAAACAACTAGTGAGGTGATGCCGCACATCCCGAGCCTTTTCCCTGGGTTGTGCAGTAGCCCATGTCATGTGGCTAGAGGTATCTATCGTTACATGCAAGTATTTTAACTGTCCCAAGGCTGTAACAGGAGTGACATCCATTTGCCACACTTCATTAGCTTTCAACCCTCTTGGGTTAACTCCACACCCGGGTCCCATTCCTAAATTATGATAACTACATATGGGACAAGCCTTCACGATTGCTTGAGCGTCAGCATTAGACAAATTGTAGGCTCGAGCTAGTCCCTTCGCGTTCTGGTGAAATATGGAATGAGCTTCTCGAGCTCGGCAAAATGGTGATAGTGGAGCTTCAGTGACTGCAGCAGCAACTAATCGGTCGGCTCGGGCATTGCCTTCTCCGAGCCCTTGTTCCCACTGATGACTGCGAATATGAATCACTGCATACGGCTTACTTCTCTGTGCGATTGCAAGCTGCAAACTTGTCAATAGTTGAACCAGTCGTCCATTCTGCACTTCTCGCAAACTTGAGTCCTCAATGCGATTTGCTATGCCTACTACATAAAGAGAGTCAGATACAACACTCAACGGAACATCTTTCCATTTTACAAACGCCCATACTACTGCGAACAGTTCTAGTGTCTGTAATGAATCCTCTTTCTGAGCTTGCAAAATCTGATGTTGCCAGCCATGCTCATCCTTCCATGTCACTGCAGCAGTTCTGGAGCACTTACCGGCATCTGTAAAGACTGTTATTGCGTCTGCAACTGGTTGGGGTGATCACTTTGGTCTACTTATCCAGCCCTGGTTTTTCATCCAGGACAAGACAGGAGATTGTAATGGTTTTGCTATTAACATGGCTCCATCATGCAATAGAGCAGTTTGCAGTTCCTCAGAATTTTGTATATACCATTCCAGATCACTTGACTTCATGGGTAACCATATGGTGTTAGGAGGGGCCCCGTCTACTTGCAAGGTTCTACTTCGTCCCTTTTTAATTAATTCTGCTCATGTGGTGATTTTTTCTTGAATTGTTCGTCGTGGCCGCAACGGAGGAGCTAGCCATTCTAGTACCACCGTATCTCCCTGCTTCTCCCCCATTTTTATTTTTTGCTGTGTTATCGCACCCATCAAATATTGGGGGCCACACAGAATAGTTAGATCAAGAGGCGCACCCTCTATACGCCGATGCGTAGCCCGTGTTGTAATCATTGAGGCTATTAGCTGTAGTGCTTGTTTTTGTTGGTCTGTAAGCTGAATTGGTGCTGCTGGATCTGTCCCTCGTAGCAAAGGTCGTAGTTGATTTAACAGCTCGTTGGGAATACCAACCACTGGTCGAATCCATTGCAAATCACCCATCAACTTCTGGGCGTCGTTAAGAGTCTTAAGGTCTGATTGTATTGTCAATTTCTGCGGTTGGATCGTAGCATCGGAGATATGCCATCCAAGATATTTCCATGGGCTTGTCTCCTGTACCTTCTCGGGGGCAACTACTAAGCCTCTCTGTTTAAGTTGCTTCGTTAGTTCATCCTTTTGCTGTGAAGAAAATGGTGTTGACTGGGCCAATAGAATATCATCCATATAATGACAGATTATTGTTCCTGACCATTTTCATCGCAACGGCTGTAGAGCATCGTCGACACAGAATTGACATAGAGTTGGCGAATTTCGCATTCCCTGCGGCAGGACCGTCCACTCAAATCTCTGGTCTGGCCCTTCTCGGTTTATTGCAGGAAGTGTAAAAGCGAATCTTTGTTTATCATTTTCATGGAGAGCAATTGTGAAGAAACAGTCCTTTAAGTCCACTATGAGTAAATGCCATCCTTCAGGTATCATCGCAGGATTAGGCAACCCTGGCTGCACTGCTCCCATATCGTACATCTGCTTATTTACCGCACACAGATCATGGAGCAGCCGATACTTACCCGACTTCTTTTTAATCACAAAGATAGGTGTATTCCACGGGCTCGTTGACAACCTTAAGTGCCCCTGTTGAAACTGTTCTTTAACCAGCTCATGCGCTTGTATCAGACTTTCCCGTTTTAACGGCCATTGCTCGACCCACACAGGATCATCATTCTTCCACCGGAGCGGGATCGGGAAAGTCCAAACAATGGCCATATCTATAAAGGGCGTTCCCTATAAAGGGCGTTCCCAGGTAAGGACCATTCCCATTTGAGCAAGGATGTCCCGCCCTATTAGTGCGTGCACCCCGTCAGGCAACGGACTAACAGAGACACAACATTTCACCACTTTGTCCCCTATTGTCCACCGCAGGGGTGGTGACTGACGGCAAGTGTCATTCCTCCGACCCCGGCCACCGTGGCATTGGTTTCAGATGTTGGCCAATGCTGCGGCCAGTTGTGTGTGCTGATTATAGATACATCGGCTCCCTCTTGTGGCTGGTCGGAGAGGAACGGGTTCCCCCTCGGTGTTGCTGTGCATGCGGCCGCGTTTTGTGTCGTCGCGGGGCGACTCTTCCCGCTGTTCCAGCCGTTTCCCAACACGTTGCATCGACATGCCGCTTCACTGTGATTGCCCGACTGACAATCTGAGCACCATACTGCCCCAGCTTTGCAGTTTCGTCTCACGTGTCCAAAAACACCACCAGGATAACATCGCAAGCGGTGTGGTATTTGGCCACCAGGGGGTGGTGCTTGACCACCAGAGCGTGACCCGGCGGTTTGCAAAGGAGCAAGAGCTGCAAGGACTTGACTCTGTGTAAACTCAGCATGCTCTTTCATAGCCTGTGCCTGCTCTCGCATGCTGTCACCTAATTGCTTTACTGCCTCTACTAACATAGCCTGTGGGCCTACTGGTACCTGAGCCATTCTTTCCAACCCTTCCTCGATTGTCCATGTCACGGGTAAGGAAGCCAATATATTGCGAGTAGAAGGGTTGCTATTCTGAATTGCGCACTGTTTTAATATCGTGCCCTGGAGGTAATCAGGCACCCCAGCCGCCTGTATGGCGTTTGCTATGCGGTCAATAAAAAGCCCAAATGGATCCTCTCTACCCTGTTTGATTCCCATGTAGGAAGGTATTCCCCCTGGCCCCTTTATCCGATCCAATGCTCTTCTGGCCGTTCTCATCGATTCCTTCGCTTTATCAGGTCCCAGCAATGCTTGTGCTTCTGTCCTAAAATACGGTCCTACCCCCATCAACTCTTCCAGCGTGACCCCATGTAAAGGGTCCCCAGGTGCTCTTACCACTGTGACTGCTTCTTGACAAGCAGCCTGCCAATGGGCATTAAATAAGAGCTGCTGGTGTTGGGTCAAAATTAACTTCATTATGCTACATATGTCTCCTGGAAGCAAAATATTAGTTCCCCAAATATAGTCCAACATCTGTCTCGTAGGTTCACCTTTCAGACCTGACTCATTTACTGTGGACCGCAGCTGAGTTAACAATTTCCAGTCCAAATTCACGAGATTAACCGTAACATTACCCTGGGCGTCCGGTGGTGAATATACTACCGGGAAGGCCTCTTGAACCAATTGTGCAGCTATCCCGTGTTCACCTTCGCATACAGCCTCATCTGCTATTTGCTTCCACACCCTCTGCCTCTCCTGAACACCTTCTATAAACGGGCTTGTGTTTTTTCTGTCTGGTTTTTGCTCTCTTATTTCCTCATCCATTTCCCCACTTTTGTGAGAAGGAGCCGGTGGTGCTGCTGGTGATGGCGGGAGCACCAACACCGACTCTGAGAAGGATGATGAGAGAGGAGGAGGCTCCCATTGCCCCCTGAGGCAGCGTTATCGTCCTCACTGAAGGCGGCAATGGGTAATCCCCAGCTCCCCCCATCCCTCCCTGTTGAGGGTTAACACTACCAGCACTTCCTGGCAATCCCAGTCGCTCTGTAGCAGCAGCAGCGACTCTCTGCTCAGCCTGATGTATAGCTAAGGCATTAGTGACTGCTCTCCAAGGCTTCAGTAATTTTTTAGCAGTCTTATTTTCATTAATAACTTCATCAAACAATTTGTCCCCAAATTTACGCCACTCTGTTTGTTCAAAAACTGTATCCGGATTGATAAAACAACCCTTTGTTACTCCATATGCTAATAATCCTGGTAAATCCTTTTTGCAGCCTATACCCTGCGTGCTCCGTTTTTCTAAAAAGCAATTGAGCAAATCATACGCCGCTTGTCTCTCCATACCTTTATTTATGCTGTTGCAGCCTTTGCGAGACCTCGTTCCCGCGTCCCTGCGCGGTTCCGTTTCCCGCGTTTCCCCGCAGATCTCTTCCCACGCTCCCCACGGTTTCTTTTCCCCGTGTCTCACCATGAGTCCTTTGTCCGGGTCGGTGCTTGGAGTTTCTCAATGCTTCTCAGGTGTTCCGGCTTCTGTCAGGTCTGTGTCTCTCAGAGCCATCCGTGGCTCTGCAGCGTCTCTCAGGGCTCTCTCCGTCCGGCAGGAGTCCCTCCGTGTGCCTCGGGTCTCCCGGCGCCGCTCCGATGTGTCGGTCCCACGCCGCTCTGATGTCCCGGCGCCGCTGCTCTCCCGCTCCGCTGCGATGCCCTGTTCAGGTCTCAGCCTGTTCGGGCGCCATTTGTTAGGAAGCACGGCCGAAAGCACGGCAGACGCCGGTTGAGTCAGATCATGCTGCTCCATTTTATTGCCCGAATAGCCTAACTTTTATAGTGAACTTAACAGGGGCAGACGGTGTTTCACACAAGATTATTGGTCAAAAGCACTCAGACAAACAACTAGAAGAAAACAACGCCACCTCAGATACTGGTTTGTACAGCCTGGGAGGAAGATAGTCTCTCCTCACTGGTGGACCTATTCCAAATCTTTCTCCACAGCAGAGACGCAGGCCTGTAGGGAAGAGGAGAGGCTTTCTTCACACTGCTTTTGACTTACATGTTGTGAAAGCGGCATTTCTTTTAGGAACAGCACAGTCTTGCGACTTCCACTGAGTGAAAGTTGTCATAACTCCACCAGTACCTTCCCCATCGGTTTCTACTCACTGCAAGGCATAATTTGAGTGCACATTAAGGCACCTTTTTCCACACTGCCCGTTGTTGAATCCTAACAAATAGTTAAGAACATTCTTCAAAGTCAGGCTTACCTGTAAGCACTTGAGCTTCTGAGTTGGTGGGGCTTTCTTTTTAGCTTTCATTCTCATTAGATTTGGAAGGGCTGGAAAGGGAGCTTAGAAGCCACGGAAGTAATTTCACTGAAAACAGACAAGGTGAAGGAAGTACTCAAACTCCTCGACATTAAAGAACCGTAGAACCCAGGAACACTTACCTGCCAGCTCCTGAACTTGAGTCACTTCCACACTGCTTCACAGTGACTTCGCACCACCAGGCTCTCACCGTACTGAGAGGGCACCAACAACATAGTTAGCTCATAGAGTCACTGTTTCACAGAGATGGGAGAAAAGGTGAAGAAAAAGCAGCCCACCGGGGAACACTGAATCCGCTCCACCACAACAGCAGAAAAGCACCCTAGAGAACCTGAGCCTCAAACTCCCCCACCAGGAAGGCAATTCCCCACAAGTCCTCAGGCTTCCTATATAGCAAAAGTCAAATGATCCACACCTGGCAGGTTTCACTTCACAAGGGTGGAGCCAAGAGACCTCCTGGAATAGGCTCATCTACCTGGCTTCAGTCTTGTAAGCTTAATTGCTCCTTGTCACTACTAGAAATAACCTGACAAGGGGCTTAGTGGTTAGAGCTGACCTAATGAATTAACTACAAAAAGTGCACAAGGGTCATATTTCTGTTAGTCATTCTGTGAGGACAAGTAGTACAGAGCCTGTTTAAATAAATAAATAAACAAACAAACAGACAAACAAACGAAAGAAAAGACATCAAAGAAAAAAGAAAATGACCTTAAAGGCAAAATTGCTCTCATAGTTTTTCATCTGTCTAGTCATGACACATAAAGAATATAGCCATCAGAGTTACTTTTCTTGGCATTAATGGTATTTAGATTTGCTTTTCTGAGATGTCTTCTTGATGCAGGACTTTCCAAAATCTAGCCCCGTGACCTCTGACTACACTGTTTACTTCCACTGCGTATAAGCTGTCAGGTATGAATGCCAGGATCCGGATCGTCACTCACTATTCAGGTCAAGGACTGGGCCAAAGGTTTGGGTTTTGATTTGGGTACATGCCTACCTTGCTGTTTCCTGGCAGGTCATGGGAAGAAGATTGGCTGGCTTGGGGGAGCTCCTGTACACGTGGCTTTTAGGCTGCAGCCAAAGTGTTCCTCTAGATCTGGAAGTCTGAAGAGGGTTGCAGCCTCCAAGCTCAGATACAACCACGTTAGTCTGGCGCAACTGATTTTTGTGTTCCTTGCACTGGCTGTGCAAGGAACCTCCTCTCCAGAGGTAAGGACATGCGTCTCTTCCGTGCTCCTTCATTAGTGTCGCATTAAGGGGTGTAGCTGATTAACCGTTATGGGACCGGTCGGATTCAGGGTACCGAACCTGTCGGACACACCAATAACGCGTCAACCGTCTGGGGTCCGGTCGGATATTCACCAGTAACGTGTTAACCGTCTGGGGTCTGCTTGGATTCAGAACACTGAACTATCACGGTCACAGATTCACCAATAACATGTAACCACCCTTACCCTAGTTGCACTTAATGAGAGCTATGACAATGCAATCAAGTGTGATTTATTACAGCAAGAGATAACCAGGTTCTTTGGATTGCCGGCAATAGTGCCTGTCTGCAAAAGCAAGCTAGCATGCATGAAATACACAGGTGTTACAGGTGCACAGCCTAGAAATTAATGCGTTAAACGGATCAAAGATTCTAGAAAGATTTATAACTGTTATATATGGAGTGGAAATTCGTGTCGAGAAAATGGTTGATATTAATAAAGAGGGGGAAATTTGGAACGTGGCCATGGGCGTTGGAAAGCCCCGTGGTTGAGATAACATTAGACTCTTAACGACGAGGCCATCAGGAATATAAAAGTGTTTAGAGGGAACAAAGAAGGGTGATTCAGGAGACTCCATGCAGTCTCCGGTTTCTTGTTCTCCAGTTAAGGCATGGATGTTTCTGGGTGTTTGCTGTTGTCGTTACATTCAAAGTTGTTTGAGCAATGAAAAGTTGTTTTGAAAAGAACTGCCGTGGAGAGAAGGGTATAAGAGGGGAGCCTGCCCTCAAGACAAAAAAAAAAAAAGGGAGCACGATGAAGTTACATCAATAAAGAAGCAGGAACAAGAAGTGAAGAGGAACAGGCTGGCAGAATGGAGACCAGGACGGGAACAGGCACTTTGATTGCCTCATGAAGATAGGTTTGGCCAAACTCAAACTGCTCAGAGAAGCTCGTACAGAAACTCGCTGGAAATAGGCGCACTGGAGCTGGAGAGAAGCTCGAGCTGAGAGAAGCGGACCTGTGCACACAACTGCCCCTCGCTGGTAAGCAGTTGCGCGTTATGAGGAATCATACGTCCTTAGGAACAAAGATTGTCCTGGTAACCTTACAGCTTATTCTCCTTATTAACAATTGGACAGTTTATGAGCCTCAAATATGGGACCAAACTGAGGTCAAGGTGTGCAACTCTGCAACTAAAAATGACAAGGTTGCAGTGGGATTGCTCGGCACCTGGTGAGCAGCCTCTGAGGCCTTAAAGAGCCCTGTGGTGCCACAATCACAAAGGTGTGGTTTGCCAGACAGTGAGGGAGCTGCGGGCTCCTTTACTGATCCGACTGCTACGCCATGGGCCCCTCTGCTGTTACAGCCATCGAAGGCTTTTGCTGTTGCGCTCCCTGCTGACCTGGACATGCCTTTTGACCCAGGTCTATTGGCCTTCGCAAGGAGATGGATATGCTTTTCTTCGATCTGGGAAGAACGGGATACATAAGGCCTTAAGACCGAGTTGCTTGACAACTTAAAGCGAGACACATCGCTCAAAAGGAATGGAAAATGGAGACTGTTAAGTCATGGAACTTAAAGGATTGTTTGTTACCTCTTCTGATCATGCATATGTATAGGCGTACTCGATTTTTATTAAGTTATGGATCTTAGAGGATTGTTTGCTACCTTTCCTGATTGTACGTATGTAGAGGCATACTTGCGTTTAGTATGTAAAGCAATGCTCTGTACATTTAGGATGTTTGATGTTTGTGTGCGAGTGTTGGTGGAGCGTAGACTCCCCGCACACCCAGCGCTGTTTACTTGCCTTTTATAGCTTTTCTACCTTTTAGAAATGTTTGTTTTATAAATATTACAAAATTCAGATTGAGTTGAGACCTCATTTATGACAATAACCAAGTGTTCAAATCTCACCCAAAGGCATCCCAATGGGGGGGGGGGGGAGAAAAAGTCTGAGCCCATCGACTGGTCCCAGGAGTCAGGAGGTCCGAAGGATGTTGTATTCCCTTGGTGTGGTACCTCCCCTGATGGTGGTATCTTCCCTAACATCCCCTCTCTCTTAGGCCAATTTATATTATTTTCTCTCTTTTGGGTGGAGCTTGAGTGGCTCTAGCCAAGCATATCTTAGTTATGATTGGTGAAAAGTTCTCCCGTCTCCGTTTAAAGTAATAGACTCCGAGAAATTCAGAGCGCATGCTCGGTGAGGGGTGGTTGCTACTAAACAAAGCAGGATAGATTAAAGCCTCCTTCTTCAAGTCAGTAAGATACTGGGCTACAAAGATGGCGAAGGGCCTAGAGGGGAAGTCGTATGAGGAGCGGCTGAGGTCACTGGGCCTGTTCAGCCTGGAAAAGAGGCGGCTGACGGGAGGCCTCGTCACAGTCTACAGCTTCCTCACGAGGGGGAGTGGAGGGGCAGGTACCGCTCTATTCTCTCCAGACACCAATGATAGGACCCACAGTGAATGGTGTCAGCCTGAGGAAGGGGACGTTTAGGCTAGACAACAGGAAGAGGTTCTTCACGGAGAGGGTGGTCGCACACTGGAACGCGCCCCCAGCGACTATGCACCCCCCGCAACTCTGCGCCCCCCGCTTCACACAGCCCGTTTTTCAATCTTCCAAATACTTAAGAACCTCCTTCAATTTCAGGCTGACCTGTGTGCACTTGGGCTTCTGAGGCCTTTTATTTCCTCCAGTGCTTGGAAGGGAGCTTAGAAGCCACCTAAGTAATTTCACAGGAAACAGACAAGGTGAAGGAAGTACTCAAACTCCTCAACAGTAACAACCACAGAACCCAGGAACTCTTACCTGCTGTCTCCTGAACTCGAGTCACTTCCAACGTGCTTCGCAGTGAAATAGTCCCACCAGGGTTCTTCTGAAGAAGGCACCACCAATGTAACTGGCTCATAGAGTCTCTAAAACTATTTCACAGAGAGGGCAGAAAACTTGAACGAAAAGCAGCCTAGTAGGGAACACTGAGCCACGAGAGAAAAACACCCTAGGCTACCCAAGCCCCAGTTTCTCCTGGGGAGGCAATTCCCCCACCCGTCCTCAGGCTTCCTATATAACAAAGGTCAAATGACCCACACCTGGCAGGTTGCACTTAACAAGGGTGAAGCCAAGAGACCTTGTGGAATAAGCTCATCTACCTGGCTTCAAAGTTTTAAGGTCAATTGCTCCTTATCACTTGTAGAAATAACCTGACAAGGGGCTTAGTGGTTACAGTTGACCTAATGAATTAACTACAAAAGGTGCACAAGGGTCATATTTCTGTTATGTGAGCAAAATTAGTACAGAGCCTGTTAAAAAAAATAAATACAAATAAATAAAAGAAATGAATAAAAATAAAATGACCTTAAAGGCAAACTTGCCATCATAGATTTTCATCTGTCTAGTCATGACAGATAAACAATTTAGCAATCAGAATTCCTTTTCTTGATATTAATGCTATCTACATTTTCTTCTCTGAGATCCCTTCTTTATGCAGGACTTTTCTAAATCTAGCCCCATGACCTCTGACTGCACTATTTATAGAATCATAGAATATCCTGAGCTGGAAGGGACCCTTAAGGATCATCAAGTCCAACTCCTGGCACTGCACAGGTCTACCCAAAAGTTTAGACCACGTGACCAAGTGCACAGTCCAATCGCTTCTTAAATTCAGACAGGCTTGGTGCAGTGACCACTTCCCTGGGGAGCCTGTTCCAGCGTGCAACCACCCTCCTTTCGGTGAAGAACCTCTTCCTGACATCCGGCCTAAACCTTCCCTGCCTCAGCTTAACACCATTCCCATGGGTCCTATCACTGGTGATTACAGAGAATAGGTCAGCACCTGCCTCTGCACTCCCCCTCGCGAGGAAGTTGTACACTGCAATGAGGTCCCTCCTTAGCCTCCCCTTCCCCAGGCTGAACAGGCCCAGTGCCCTCAGCTGCTCCTCATACGGCTTCCCCTCTAGGCCCTTCACCATCTTCGTCGCCCTCCTCTGGACACTCTCCAACAGTTTCATGTCCTTTTTATACTGTGGTGCCCAGAACTGCACACAGTACTCGAAGTGAGGCCGCACCAGCGCAGAGTAGAGCGGGACAATCACCTCCCTCAATCGACCAGCAATGCTGTGCTTGATGCACCCCAGGACACGGTTGGCCCTCCTGGCTGCCAGGGCACACTGCTGGCTCATATTCAACTTGCTGTCGACCACCACGCCCGGATCCCTCTCTGCAGGGCTGCTCTACGGCATCTCATCACCCAGTCGGTACGTATAGCCAGGGTTGCCCCGTCCCAGGTGCAGGACCCGGCACTTGCTCTTCTTAAACTTCATGCGGTTGGTGATCGCCCAGCTCTCCAATCTACCCAGATCTCTCCGCAAGGACTTTCCACCCTCATCTGAGTCTACAACTCCTCCAAGTTTGGTGCCATCAGCAAATGTGCTCAAAACACCTTCTAGTCCTACATCTAAATCGTTTATAAAAACATTGAAGAGGACCGGCCCTAAAATGGAGCCTTGAGGGACCCCACTAGTGACCATGCGCCAGCCTGATGTGGCCCCATTTACCACAAGCCCTTGAGCCCTGCCTGCCAGCCAATTGCTCACCCATCGCATGATGTTTTTGTTAGGTTGTATGCTGGACATTTTGTCCAGTAGGATCCCACGGGAAACCATGTCGAAAGCTTTGCTCAAGTCCAAAAAGATCACGTCAGCCGGTTTCCCTTGATCAACCAGATGGGTGATCTTATCATAAAAGGAATTCAGATTTGTTAGGCAGGACCTACCCCTCATGAACCCATGTGGGCTGGGACCAATGACTGCATTGTCCCCCAGGTGCGCTTCAATACCTTCAAGGATCATCTTCTCCAGAATTTTACCAGGCGCTGATGTGAGACTAATAGGCCTGTAGTTGCCACGGTCTATTTTCTTGCCCTTCTTGAAAATTGGTACGACATTTGCCAGCTTCCAGTCTACTGGGACCTCTCCAGATTCATAAGGTCATTGAAAAATAATTGAGAGAGGTCCCGCGATGGCGTCAGCCAGCTCCTTAAGCACCCTGGGATGAATCCCATCCGGACCCACGGACTTGTATAGATCCAGGTGGAGCAGCAAATCCCGCACACGTTCAGGGTCGGTTGGGAGTTTATCGTGCCCACCGTCGTGGTCCTCCAGCTCAGGGCACCCAGGGTGTATTTACTTCGACTGCGTAGAAGCTATCGCGCATAAATGCCAGGATCCGGATCCTCACTCACTATTCAGGTCAAGGACTGGGCTGGCAAGTTTTGGCTTTAATTTGGTTACCTGCCTACGTTGCTGTTTCCTGGCAGGTCATGGGAAGAAGATTGGCTGGCTTGCGGCAGCTTACATACACGTGGCTTTTAGGCCGCAGTCAAAGCATTCCTCTAGATCTGGAAGTTTGAAGCTGGTTGGAAAAGCCATCTGAGTGGTTAGAAAGCTGCCTGGCAGAGAAGGACCTGGGAGTACTGGTGGCTAGTCGACTCAGTATGAGCCAGCAGTGTGCTCAGGTGGCCAAGAAGGCCAACAGCATCCTGACTCCTACAAGAAATGGCATGGCCAGCAGGACTAAGGAAGGTGATTGTCCCCCTGTACTTGGCTCTGGTGAGGCCGCAGCCCAAGTACTATGTTCAGTTTTGGGCCTCTCACTACAAGAAGGATATTGAGGGGCTCCAGTGAGTCCAGGGAAGGGCAACAAAGCTGGTGAGGGATCTGGAGAACAAGTCTTATGAGGAGCGGCTGAGGGAGCTGGGATTGTTCGGCCTGGAGAAAAGGAGGCTCAGGGGCGGCCTTATCGCTCTCTACGGTAAGATACCTGCTTTTGGTTTCAGTGAGAATTCAGGCCCAAGCAACTGAAGTTTCTTCTGGATAGCTTTTCTTCTAAATAAGATAACTTCACTTCCCTTTCATCTGCAATGATTTCTAAGTGCCTTACACCATTCACGCTTGAGACAGAAAAAAGGGATTCCCATGTTACGTAAGTGGAGCACAACCCCTCTCAAAATAGGAGAGCCTGAGGTACGCTACCGAACACTAAAACTGTTAAGAGTAGGAGGCAACGGACTCAAAAGACAAAGGAGGCTGACCCTCTCCGGCTGTTCATGTAACAGAAAAGAAACTCAGATTTGGGCCCAGGAGCTGTGATTTTAGGGAACGGGGCCACTCCCCAACATGAAACAACTCTAGAACCCAGGAACACCTAGCTGCCAGCTCCTGAACTCGCGGCACTTCCAAGCAACTTCACAAGCCGTACCACCAGGCTCTACTGCACGGAGAAGGCACCACCAATGTAACTAGTCATAGAGTCTCTAGAGCTATTTCACAGCAAAAGTAGAAAACAAAAAGAAAAAGCAGCCTGCTGGGGTTCAATTATCAATAATAAGTTCCATTGCTCCTTATTGATAAAAGAAATCACCTGACACAGAGTTTTGTAGTTAGAATAAATTTCATGAATTAACTACAAGAGGTGCGTAAGGGTCATATTTCTGCTACTCATTCCGTGAGGAAAACTAGTTTAGAACCCGTTAATATAAGAGAAATAAAAATATATAAATACATGAAAGAAGAAAGGGAATGAAATTACCGGCTAAATTGCTCTCACATTTTCATCTGTCTAGTAACAGCAAAAAAAAACAAAAAAAAATAAAAAAAATAAAAAATAAATTAAAAGGATTTTCTTGAAATAAATGGAGCGACTCTGCGCCCCAGCGACTCTGCGCCCCAGCGACTCTGCGCCCCAGCGACTCTGCGCCCCAGCGACTCTGCGCCCCAGCGACTCTGCGCCCCAGCGACTCTGCGCCCCAGCGACTCTGCGCCCCAGCGACTCTGCGCCCCAGCGACTCTGCGCCCCAGCGACTCTGCGCCCCAGCGACTCTGCGCCCCAGCGACTCTGCGCCCCAGCGACTCTGCGCCCCAGCGACTCTGCGCCCCAGCGACTCTGCGCCCCAGCGACTCTGCGCCCCAGCGACTCTGCGCCCCAGCGACTCTGCGCCCCAGCGACTCTGCGCCCCAGCGACTCTGCGCCCCAGCGACTCTGCGCCCCAGCGACTCTGCGCCCCAGCGACTCTGCGCCCCAGCGACTCTGCGCCCCAGCGACTCTGCGCCCCAGCGACTCTGCGCCCCAGCGACTCTGCGCCCCAGCGACTCTGCGCCCCAGCGACTCTGCGCCCCAGCGACTCTGCGCCCCAGCGACTCTGCGCCCCAGCGACTCTGCGCCCCAGCGACTCTGCGCCCCAGCGACTCTGCGCCCCAGCGACTCTGCGCCCCAGCGACTCTGCGCCCCAGCGACTCTGCGCCCCAGCGACTCTGCGCCCCAGCGACTCTGCGCCCCAGCGACTCTGCGCCCCAGCGACTCTGCGCCCCAGCGACTCTGCGCCCCAGCGACTCTGCGCCCCAGCGACTCTGCGCCCCAGCGACTCTGCGCCCCAGCGACTCTGCGCCCCAGCGACTCTGCGCCCCAGCGACTCTGCGCCCCAGCGACTCTGCGCCCCAGCGACTCTGCGCCCCAGCGACTCTGCGCCCCAGCGACTCTGCGCCCCAGCGACTCTGCGCCCCAGCGACTCTGCGCCCCAGCGACTCTGCGCCCCAGCGACTCTGCGCCCCAGCGACTCTGCGCCCCAGCGACTCTGCGCCCCAGCGACTCTGCGCCCCAGCGACTCTGCGCCCCAGCGACTCTGCGCCCCAGCGACTCTGCGCCCCAGCGACTCTGCGCCCCAGCGACTCTGCGCCCCAGCGACTCTGCGCCCCAGCGACTCTGCGCCCCAGCGACTCTGCGCCCCAGCGACTCTGCGCCCCAGCGACTCTGCGCCCCAGCGACTCTGCGCCCCAGCGACTCTGCGCCCCAGCGACTCTGCGCCCCAGCGACTCTGCGCCCCAGCGACTCTGCGCCCCAGCGACTCTGCGCCCCAGCGACTCTGCGCCCCAGCGACTCTGCGCCCCAGCGACTCTGCGCCCCAGCGACTCTGCGCCCCAGCGACTCTGCGCCCCAGCGACTCTGCGCCCCAGCGACTCTGCGCCCCAGCGACTCTGCGCCCCAGCGACTCTGCGCCCCAGCGACTCTGCGCCCCAGCGACTCTGCGCCCCAGCGACTCTGCGCCCCAGCGACTCTGCGCCCCAGCGACTCTGCGCCCCAGCGACTCTGCGCCCCAGCGACTCTGCGCCCCAGCGACTCTGCGCCCCAGCGACTCTGCGCCCCAGCGACTCTGCGCCCCAGCGACTCTGCGCCCCAGCGACTCTGCGCCCCAGCGACTCTGCGCCCCAGCGACTCTGCGCCCCAGCGACTCTGCGCCCCAGCGACTCTGCGCCCCAGCGACTCTGCGCCCCAGCGACTCTGCGCCCCAGCGACTCTGCGCCCCAGCGACTCTGCGCCCCAGCGACTCTGCGCCCCAGCGACTCTGCGCCCCAGCGACTCTGCGCCCCAGCGACTCTGCGCCCCAGCGACTCTGCGCCCCAGCGACTCTGCGCCCCAGCGACTCTGCGCCCCAGCGACTCTGCGCCCCAGCGACTCTGCGCCCCAGCGACTCTGCGCCCCAGCGACTCTGCGCCCCAGCGACTCTGCGCCCCAGCGACTCTGCGCCCCAGCGACTCTGCGCCCCAGCGACTCTGCGCCCCAGCGACTCTGCGCCCCAGCGACTCTGCGCCCCAGCGACTCTGCGCCCCAGCGACTCTGCGCCCCAGCGACTCTGCGCCCCAGCGACTCTGCGCCCCAGCGACTCTGCGCCCCAGCGACTCTGCGCCCCAGCGACTCTGCGCCCCAGCGACTCTGCGCCCCAGCGACTCTGCGCCCCAGCGACTCTGCGCCCCAGCGACTCTGCGCCCCAGCGACTCTGCGCCCCAGCGACTCTGCGCCCCAGCGACTCTGCGCCCCAGCGACTCTGCGCCCCAGCGACTCTGCGCCCCAGCGACTCTGCGCCCCAGCGACTCTGCGCCCCAGCGACTCTGCGCCCCAGCGACTCTGCGCCCCAGCGACTCTGCGCCCCAGCGACTCTGCGCCCCAGCGACTCTGCGCCCCAGCGACTCTGCGCCCCAGCGACTCTGCGCCCCAGCGACTCTGCGCCCCAGCGACTCTGCGCCCCAGCGACTCTGCGCCCCAGCGACTCTGCGCCCCAGCGACTCTGCGCCCCAGCGACTCTGCGCCCCAGCGACTCTGCGCCCCAGCGACTCTGCGCCCCAGCGACTCTGCGCCCCAGCGACTCTGCGCCCCAGCGACTCTGCGCCCCAGCGACTCTGCGCCCCAGCGACTCTGCGCCCCAGCGACTCTGCGCCCCAGCGACTCTGCGCCCCAGCGACTCTGCGCCCCAGCGACTCTGCGCCCCAGCGACTCTGCGCCCCAGCGACTCTGCGCCCCAGCGACTCTGCGCCCCAGCGACTCTGCGCCCCAGCGACTCTGCGCCCCAGCGACTCTGCGCCCCAGCGACTCTGCGCCCCAGCGACTCTGCGCCCCAGCGACTCTGCGCCCCAGCGACTCTGCGCCCCAGCGACTCTGCGCCCCAGCGACTCTGCGCCCCAGCGACTCTGCGCCCCAGCGACTCTGCGCCCCAGCGACTCTGCGCCCCAGCGACTCTGCGCCCCAGCGACTCTGCGCCCCAGCGACTCTGCGCCCCAGCGACTCTGCGCCCCAGCGACTCTGCGCCCCAGCGACTCTGCGCCCCAGCGACTCTGCGCCCCAGCGACTCTGCGCCCCAGCGACTCTGCGCCCCAGCGACTCTGCGCCCCAGCGACTCTGCGCCCCAGCGACTCTGCGCCCCAGCGACTCTGCGCCCCAGCGACTCTGCGCCCCAGCGACTCTGCGCCCCAGCGACTCTGCGCCCCAGCGACTCTGCGCCCCAGCGACTCTGCGCCCCAGCGACTCTGCGCCCCAGCGACTCTGCGCCCCAGCGACTCTGCGCCCCAGCGACTCTGCGCCCCAGCGACTCTGCGCCCCAGCGACTCTGCGCCCCAGCGACTCTGCGCCCCAGCGACTCTGCGCCCCAGCGACTCTGCGCCCCAGCGACTCTGCGCCCCAGCGACTCTGCGCCCCAGCGACTCTGCGCCCCAGCGACTCTGCGCCCCAGCGACTCTGCGCCCCAGCGACTCTGCGCCCCAGCGACTCTGCGCCCCAGCGACTCTGCGCCCCAGCGACTCTGCGCCCCAGCGACTCTGCGCCCCAGCGACTCTGCGCCCCAGCGACTCTGCGCCCCAGCGACTCTGCGCCCCAGCGACTCTGCGCCCCAGCGACTCTGCGCCCCAGCGACTCTGCGCCCCAGCGACTCTGCGCCCCAGCGACTCTGCGCCCCAGCGACTCTGCGCCCCAGCGACTCTGCGCCCCAGCGACTCTGCGCCCCAGCGACTCTGCGCCCCAGCGACTCTGCGCCCCAGCGACTCTGCGCCCCAGCGACTCTGCGCCCCAGCGACTCTGCGCCCCAGCGACTCTGCGCCCCAGCGACTCTGCGCCCCAGCGACTCTGCGCCCCAGCGACTCTGCGCCCCAGCGACTCTGCGCCCCAGCGACTCTGCGCCCCAGCGACTCTGCGCCCCAGCGACTCTGCGCCCCAGCGACTCTGCGCCCCAGCGACTCTGCGCCCCAGCGACTCTGCGCCCCAGCGACTCTGCGCCCCAGCGACTCTGCGCCCCAGCGACTCTGCGCCCCAGCGACTCTGCGCCCCAGCGACTCTGCGCCCCAGCGACTCTGCGCCCCAGCGACTCTGCGCCCCAGCGACTCTGCGCCCCAGCGACTCTGCGCCCCAGCGACTCTGCGCCCCAGCGACTCTGCGCCCCAGCGACTCTGCGCCCCAGCGACTCTGCGCCCCAGCGACTCTGCGCCCCAGCGACTCTGCGCCCCAGCGACTCTGCGCCCCAGCGACTCTGCGCCCCAGCGACTCTGCGCCCCAGCGACTCTGCGCCCCAGCGACTCTGCGCCCCAGCGACTCTGCGCCCCAGCGACTCTGCGCCCCAGCGACTCTGCGCCCCAGCGACTCTGCGCCCCAGCGACTCTGCGCCCCAGCGACTCTGCGCCCCAGCGACTCTGCGCCCCAGCGACTCTGCGCCCCAGCGACTCTGCGCCCCAGCGACTCTGCGCCCCAGCGACTCTGCGCCCCAGCGACTCTGCGCCCCAGCGACTCTGCGCCCCAGCGACTCTGCGCCCCAGCGACTCTGCGCCCCAGCGACTCTGCGCCCCAGCGACTCTGCGCCCCAGCGACTCTGCGCCCCAGCGACTCTGCGCCCCAGCGACTCTGCGCCCCAGCGACTCTGCGCCCCAGCGACTCTGCGCCCCAGCGACTCTGCGCCCCAGCGACTCTGCGCCCCAGCGACTCTGCGCCCCAGCGACTCTGCGCCCCAGCGACTCTGCGCCCCAGCGACTCTGCGCCCCAGCGACTCTGCGCCCCAGCGACTCTGCGCCCCAGCGACTCTGCGCCCCAGCGACTCTGCGCCCCAGCGACTCTGCGCCCCAGCGACTCTGCGCCCCAGCGACTCTGCGCCCCAGCGACTCTGCGCCCCAGCGACTCTGCGCCCCAGCGACTCTGCGCCCCAGCGACTCTGCGCCCCAGCGACTCTGCGCCCCAGCGACTCTGCGCCCCAGCGACTCTGCGCCCCAGCGACTCTGCGCCCCAGCGACTCTGCGCCCCAGCGACTCTGCGCCCCAGCGACTCTGCGCCCCAGCGACTCTGCGCCCCAGCGACTCTGCGCCCCAGCGACTCTGCGCCCCAGCGACTCTGCGCCCCAGCGACTCTGCGCCCCAGCGACTCTGCGCCCCAGCGACTCTGCGCCCCAGCGACTCTGCGCCCCAGCGACTCTGCGCCCCAGCGACTCTGCGCCCCAGCGACTCTGCGCCCCAGCGACTCTGCGCCCCAGCGACTCTGCGCCCCAGCGACTCTGCGCCCCAGCGACTCTGCGCCCCAGCGACTCTGCGCCCCAGCGACTCTGCGCCCCAGCGACTCTGCGCCCCAGCGACTCTGCGCCCCAGCGACTCTGCGCCCCAGCGACTCTGCGCCCCAGCGACTCTGCGCCCCAGCGACTCTGCGCCCCAGCGACTCTGCGCCCCAGCGACTCTGCGCCCCAGCGACTCTGCGCCCCAGCGACTCTGCGCCCCAGCGACTCTGCGCCCCAGCGACTCTGCGCCCCAGCGACTCTGCGCCCCAGCGACTCTGCGCCCCAGCGACTCTGCGCCCCAGCGACTCTGCGCCCCAGCGACTCTGCGCCCCAGCGACTCTGCGCCCCAGCGACTCTGCGCCCCAGCGACTCTGCGCCCCAGCGACTCTGCGCCCCAGCGACTCTGCGCCCCAGCGACTCTGCGCCCCAGCGACTCTGCGCCCCAGCGACTCTGCGCCCCAGCGACTCTGCGCCCCAGCGACTCTGCGCCCCAGCGACTCTGCGCCCCAGCGACTCTGCGCCCCAGCGACTCTGCGCCCCAGCGACTCTGCGCCCCAGCGACTCTGCGCCCCAGCGACTCTGCGCCCCAGCGACTCTGCGCCCCAGCGACTCTGCGCCCCAGCGACTCTGCGCCCCAGCGACTCTGCGCCCCAGCGACTCTGCGCCCCAGCGACTCTGCGCCCCAGCGACTCTGCGCCCCAGCGACTCTGCGCCCCAGCGACTCTGCGCCCCAGCGACTCTGCGCCCCAGCGACTCTGCGCCCCAGCGACTCTGCGCCCCAGCGACTCTGCGCCCCAGCGACTCTGCGCCCCAGCGACTCTGCGCCCCAGCGACTCTGCGCCCCAGCGACTCTGCGCCCCAGCGACTCTGCGCCCCAGCGACTCTGCGCCCCAGCGACTCTGCGCCCCAGCGACTCTGCGCCCCAGCGACTCTGCGCCCCAGCGACTCTGCGCCCCAGCGACTCTGCGCCCCAGCGACTCTGCGCCCCAGCGACTCTGCGCCCCAGCGACTCTGCGCCCCAGCGACTCTGCGCCCCAGCGACTCTGCGCCCCAGCGACTCTGCGCCCCAGCGACTCTGCGCCCCAGCGACTCTGCGCCCCAGCGACTCTGCGCCCCAGCGACTCTGCGCCCCAGCGACTCTGCGCCCCAGCGACTCTGCGCCCCAGCGACTCTGCGCCCCAGCGACTCTGCGCCCCAGCGACTCTGCGCCCCAGCGACTCTGCGCCCCAGCGACTCTGCGCCCCAGCGACTCTGCGCCCCAGCGACTCTGCGCCCCAGCGACTCTGCGCCCCAGCGACTCTGCGCCCCAGCGACTCTGCGCCCCAGCGACTCTGCGCCCCAGCGACTCTGCGCCCCAGCGACTCTGCGCCCCAGCGACTCTGCGCCCCAGCGACTCTGCGCCCCAGCGACTCTGCGCCCCAGCGACTCTGCGCCCCAGCGACTCTGCGCCCCAGCGACTCTGCGCCCCAGCGACTCTGCGCCCCAGCGACTCTGCGCCCCAGCGACTCTGCGCCCCAGCGACTCTGCGCCCCAGCGACTCTGCGCCCCAGCGACTCTGCGCCCCAGCGACTCTGCGCCCCAGCGACTCTGCGCCCCAGCGACTCTGCGCCCCAGCGACTCTGCGCCCCAGCGACTCTGCGCCCCAGCGACTCTGCGCCCCAGCGACTCTGCGCCCCAGCGACTCTGCGCCCCAGCGACTCTGCGCCCCAGCGACTCTGCGCCCCAGCGACTCTGCGCCCCAGCGACTCTGCGCCCCAGCGACTCTGCGCCCCAGCGACTCTGCGCCCCAGCGACTCTGCGCCCCAGCGACTCTGCGCCCCAGCGACTCTGCGCCCCAGCGACTCTGCGCCCCAGCGACTCTGCGCCCCAGCGACTCTGCGCCCCAGCGACTCTGCGCCCCAGCGACTCTGCGCCCCAGCGACTCTGCGCCCCAGCGACTCTGCGCCCCAGCGACTCTGCGCCCCAGCGACTCTGCGCCCCAGCGACTCTGCGCCCCAGCGACTCTGCGCCCCAGCGACTCTGCGCCCCAGCGACTCTGCGCCCCAGCGACTCTGCGCCCCAGCGACTCTGCGCCCCAGCGACTCTGCGCCCCAGCGACTCTGCGCCCCAGCGACTCTGCGCCCCAGCGACTCTGCGCCCCAGCGACTCTGCGCCCCAGCGACTCTGCGCCCCAGCGACTCTGCGCCCCAGCGACTCTGCGCCCCAGCGACTCTGCGCCCCAGCGACTCTGCGCCCCAGCGACTCTGCGCCCCAGCGACTCTGCGCCCCAGCGACTCTGCGCCCCAGCGACTCTGCGCCCCAGCGACTCTGCGCCCCAGCGACTCTGCGCCCCAGCGACTCTGCGCCCCAGCGACTCTGCGCCCCAGCGACTCTGCGCCCCAGCGACTCTGCGCCCCAGCGACTCTGCGCCCCAGCGACTCTGCGCCCCAGCGACTCTGCGCCCCAGCGACTCTGCGCCCCAGCGACTCTGCGCCCCAGCGACTCTGCGCCCCAGCGACTCTGCGCCCCAGCGACTCTGCGCCCCAGCGACTCTGCGCCCCAGCGACTCTGCGCCCCAGCGACTCTGCGCCCCAGCGACTCTGCGCCCCAGCGACTCTGCGCCCCAGCGACTCTGCGCCCCAGCGACTCTGCGCCCCAGCGACTCTGCGCCCCAGCGACTCTGCGCCCCAGCGACTCTGCGCCCCAGCGACTCTGCGCCCCAGCGACTCTGCGCCCCAGCGACTCTGCGCCCCAGCGACTCTGCGCCCCAGCGACTCTGCGCCCCAGCGACTCTGCGCCCCAGCGACTCTGCGCCCCAGCGACTCTGCGCCCCAGCGACTCTGCGCCCCAGCGACTCTGCGCCCCAGCGACTCTGCGCCCCAGCGACTCTGCGCCCCAGCGACTCTGCGCCCCAGCGACTCTGCGCCCCAGCGACTCTGCGCCCCAGCGACTCTGCGCCCCAGCGACTCTGCGCCCCAGCGACTCTGCGCCCCAGCGACTCTGCGCCCCAGCGACTCTGCGCCCCAGCGACTCTGCGCCCCAGCGACTCTGCGCCCCAGCGACTCTGCGCCCCAGCGACTCTGCGCCCCAGCGACTCTGCGCCCCAGCGACTCTGCGCCCCAGCGACTCTGCGCCCCAGCGACTCTGCGCCCCAGCGACTCTGCGCCCCAGCGACTCTGCGCCCCAGCGACTCTGCGCCCCAGCGACTCTGCGCCCCAGCGACTCTGCGCCCCAGCGACTCTGCGCCCCAGCGACTCTGCGCCCCAGCGACTCTGCGCCCCAGCGACTCTGCGCCCCAGCGACTCTGCGCCCCAGCGACTCTGCGCCCCAGCGACTCTGCGCCCCAGCGACTCTGCGCCCCAGCGACTCTGCGCCCCAGCGACTCTGCGCCCCAGCGACTCTGCGCCCCAGCGACTCTGCGCCCCAGCGACTCTGCGCCCCAGCGACTCTGCGCCCCAGCGACTCTGCGCCCCAGCGACTCTGCGCCCCAGCGACTCTGCGCCCCAGCGACTCTGCGCCCCAGCGACTCTGCGCCCCAGCGACTCTGCGCCCCAGCGACTCTGCGCCCCAGCGACTCTGCGCCCCAGCGACTCTGCGCCCCAGCGACTCTGCGCCCCAGCGACTCTGCGCCCCAGCGACTCTGCGCCCCAGCGACTCTGCGCCCCAGCGACTCTGCGCCCCAGCGACTCTGCGCCCCAGCGACTCTGCGCCCCAGCGACTCTGCGCCCCAGCGACTCTGCGCCCCAGCGACTCTGCGCCCCAGCGACTCTGCGCCCCAGCGACTCTGCGCCCCAGCGACTCTGCGCCCCAGCGACTCTGCGCCCCAGCGACTCTGCGCCCCAGCGACTCTGCGCCCCAGCGACTCTGCGCCCCAGCGACTCTGCGCCCCAGCGACTCTGCGCCCCAGCGACTCTGCGCCCCAGCGACTCTGCGCCCCAGCGACTCTGCGCCCCAGCGACTCTGCGCCCCAGCGACTCTGCGCCCCAGCGACTCTGCGCCCCAGCGACTCTGCGCCCCAGCGACTCTGCGCCCCAGCGACTCTGCGCCCCAGCGACTCTGCGCCCCAGCGACTCTGCGCCCCAGCGACTCTGCGCCCCAGCGACTCTGCGCCCCAGCGACTCTGCGCCCCAGCGACTCTGCGCCCCAGCGACTCTGCGCCCCAGCGACTCTGCGCCCCAGCGACTCTGCGCCCCAGCGACTCTGCGCCCCAGCGACTCTGCGCCCCAGCGACTCTGCGCCCCAGCGACTCTGCGCCCCAGCGACTCTGCGCCCCAGCGACTCTGCGCCCCAGCGACTCTGCGCCCCAGCGACTCTGCGCCCCAGCGACTCTGCGCCCCAGCGACTCTGCGCCCCAGCGACTCTGCGCCCCAGCGACTCTGCGCCCCAGCGACTCTGCGCCCCAGCGACTCTGCGCCCCAGCGACTCTGCGCCCCAGCGACTCTGCGCCCCAGCGACTCTGCGCCCCAGCGACTCTGCGCCCCAGCGACTCTGCGCCCCAGCGACTCTGCGCCCCAGCGACTCTGCGCCCCAGCGACTCTGCGCCCCAGCGACTCTGCGCCCCAGCGACTCTGCGCCCCAGCGACTCTGCGCCCCAGCGACTCTGCGCCCCAGCGACTCTGCGCCCCAGCGACTCTGCGCCCCAGCGACTCTGCGCCCCAGCGACTCTGCGCCCCAGCGACTCTGCGCCCCAGCGACTCTGCGCCCCAGCGACTCTGCGCCCCAGCGACTCTGCGCCCCAGCGACTCTGCGCCCCAGCGACTCTGCGCCCCAGCGACTCTGCGCCCCAGCGACTCTGCGCCCCAGCGACTCTGCGCCCCAGCGACTCTGCGCCCCAGCGACTCTGCGCCCCAGCGACTCTGCGCCCCAGCGACTCTGCGCCCCAGCGACTCTGCGCCCCAGCGACTCTGCGCCCCAGCGACTCTGCGCCCCAGCGACTCTGCGCCCCAGCGACTCTGCGCCCCAGCGACTCTGCGCCCCAGCGACTCTGCGCCCCAGCGACTCTGCGCCCCAGCGACTCTGCGCCCCAGCGACTCTGCGCCCCAGCGACTCTGCGCCCCAGCGACTCTGCGCCCCAGCGACTCTGCGCCCCAGCGACTCTGCGCCCCAGCGACTCTGCGCCCCAGCGACTCTGCGCCCCAGCGACTCTGCGCCCCAGCGACTCTGCGCCCCAGCGACTCTGCGCCCCAGCGACTCTGCGCCCCAGCGACTCTGCGCCCCAGCGACTCTGCGCCCCAGCGACTCTGCGCCCCAGCGACTCTGCGCCCCAGCGACTCTGCGCCCCAGCGACTCTGCGCCCCAGCGACTCTGCGCCCCAGCGACTCTGCGCCCCAGCGACTCTGCGCCCCAGCGACTCTGCGCCCCAGCGACTCTGCGCCCCAGCGACTCTGCGCCCCAGCGACTCTGCGCCCCAGCGACTCTGCGCCCCAGCGACTCTGCGCCCCAGCGACTCTGCGCCCCAGCGACTCTGCGCCCCAGCGACTCTGCGCCCCAGCGACTCTGCGCCCCAGCGACTCTGCGCCCCAGCGACTCTGCGCCCCAGCGACTCTGCGCCCCAGCGACTCTGCGCCCCAGCGACTCTGCGCCCCAGCGACTCTGCGCCCCAGCGACTCTGCGCCCCAGCGACTCTGCGCCCCAGCGACTCTGCGCCCCAGCGACTCTGCGCCCCAGCGACTCTGCGCCCCAGCGACTCTGCGCCCCAGCGACTCTGCGCCTCTTCCCACAGCTCGTTTTTCAATCTTTCAAATACTTAAGAAGTTTGTTCAACTTCAGGCTGACCTGTGTGCACTTGGGCTTCTGCAGCCTTTTTTGTTTTCCTCCAGTACTTAAAAGGGAGCTTAGAAGCCACCTATGTAATTTCACAGGATACAGACAAGGTGAAGGAAGTACTCAAACTCCTCAACAGTAACAACCACAGAACCCAGGAACTCTTACCTGCTGTCTCCTGAACTCGAGTCACTTCCAACGTGCTTCGCAGTGAAATAGTCCCACCAGGGTTCTTCTGAAGAAGGCACCACCAATGTAACTGGCTCATAGAGTCTCTAAAGCTATTTCACAGAGAGGGCAGAAAACTTGAAGGAAAAGCAGCCTAGTAGGGAACACTGAGCCCGATTCACCACGAGAGAAAAACACCCTAGGCTACCCAAGCCTCAGTTTCTCCTGGGGAGGCAATTCCCCCACCTGTCCTCAGGCTTCCTATATAACAAAGGTCAAATGACCCACACCTGGCAGGTTGCACTTAACAAGGGTGAAGCCAAGAGACCTTGTGGAATAAGCTCGTCTACCTGGCTTCAAGGTTTTAAGGTCTATTGCTCCTTATCACTTGTAGAAATAACCTGACAAGGGGCTTAGTGGTTACAGTTGACATAATGAATTAAATACAAAATTTGCACAAAGCTCATGTTTCTGTTAGTCATTCTGTGAGCAAAATTAGTACAGAGCCTGTTAAAAAAATAAATACAAATAAATAAAAGAAATGAATAAAAATAAAATGACCTTAAAGGCAAACTTGCCATCATAGATTTTCATCTGTCTAGTCATGACAGATAAACAAATTAGCAATCAGAATTCCTTTTCTTGATATTAATGCTATCTACATTTTCTTCTCTGAGATCCCTTCTTTATGCAGGACTTTTCTAAATCTAGCCCCATGACCTCTGACTGGACTATTTATAGAATCATAGAATATCCTGAGCTGGAAGGGACCCTTAAGGATCATCAAGTCCAACTCCTGGCACTGCACAGGTCTACCCAAAAGTTTAGACCACGTGACCAAGTGCACAGTCCAATCGCTTCTTAAATTCAGACAGGCTTGGTGCAGTGACTAGTTCCCTGGGGAGCCTGTTCTAGCGTGCAACCACCCTCCTCTCGGTGAAGAACCTCTTCCTGACATCCAGCCTAAAACTTCCCTGCCTCAGCTTAACACCGTTCCCGTGGGTCCTGTCACTGGTGATTACGGAGAATAGGTCAGCACCTGCCTCTGCACTCCCCCACGCGAGGAAGTTGTACGCTGCAATGAGGTCCCTCCTTAGCCTCCCCTTCCCCAGGCTGAACAGGCCCAGTGCCCTCAGCTGCTCCTCATGCGGCTTCCCCTCTAGGCCCTTCACCATCTTCGTCGCCCGCCTCTGGACACTCTCCAACAGTTTCATGTCCTTTTTATACTGTGGTGCCCAGAACTGCACACAGTACTCGAGGTGAGGCCGCACCAGCGCAGAGTAGAGCGGGACAATCACTTCCCTCGATCGACCAGCAATGCCGTGCTTGATGCACCCCAGGACACGGTTGGCCCTCCTGGCTGCCAGGGCACACTGCTGGCTCATGTTCAACTTGCTGTCAACCACCACGCCCGGATCCCTCTCTGCAGGGCTGCTCTACGGCATCTCATCACCCAGTCGGTACATATAGCCAGGGTGGCCCCGTCCCAGGTGCAGGACCCGGCACTTGCTCTTGTTAATCCTCATGCGGTTGGTGATCGCCCAGCTCTCCAATCTGTCCAGATCTCTCTGCAAGGCCTTTCCACACTCAGCCCCTCATCTGAGTCTACAACTCCTCCAAGTTTGGTGCCATCAGCAAATTTGCTCAAAACACCTTCTAGTCCTACATCTAAATCGTTTATAAAAACATTGAAGAGGACCGGCCCTAAAATGGAGCCTTGAGGGACCCCACTAGTGACCGTGCGCCACCCTGATGTGGCCCCATTTACCACAAGCCCTTGAGCCCTGCCTGTCAGCCAATTGCTCACCCATCGTATGGTGTTTTTGCTAAGTTGTATGCTGGACATTTTTGTCCAGTAGGATCCCATGGGAAACCATGGGTTCTTCACAGAGAGGGTGGTTGCACGCTGGAACAGGCTCCCCAGGGAAGTGGTTACTGCACCGAGCCTGTCTGAATTTAAGAAGAGATTGGACTGTGCACTTAGTCACATGGTCTGAACTTTTGGGTAGACCTGTGCGGTGTCAAGAGTTGGACTTGATGATCCTTAAGGGTCCCTTCCAGCTCAGGATATTCTATGATTCTATGATTCTATGTCGAAAGCTTTGCTCAAGTCCAAAAAGATCACGTCAGCTGGTTTCCCTTGATCAACCAGATGGCTGATCTTATCATAAAAGGAATTCAGATTTGTTAGGCAGGACCTACCCCTCATGAACCCATGTGGGCTGGGACCAATGACTGCATTGTCCCCCAGGTGCGCTTCAATACCTTCAAGGATCATCTTCTCCAGAATTTTACCAGGCGCTGATGTGAGACTAACAGGCCTGTAGTTGCCACGGTCTATTTTCTTGCCCTTCTTGAAAATTGGTACGACATTTGCCAGCTTCCAGTCTACTGGGACCTCTCCAGATTCACAAGATCATTGAAAAATAATTGAGAGAGGTCCCGCGATGGCGTCAGCCAGCTCCTTAAGCACCCTGGGATGAATCCCATCCGGACCCACGGACTTGTATAGATCCAGGTGGAGCAGCAAATCCC
This sequence comes from Anas platyrhynchos, assembly GCF_047663525.1. NCBI lineage: Eukaryota > Metazoa > Chordata > Aves > Anseriformes > Anatidae > Anas > Anas platyrhynchos. The sequence goes on from NC_092596.1 coordinate 12,513,122, forward strand.
GCACACGTTCAGGGTCGGTTGGGAGTTTATCGTGCCCACCGTCGTGGTCCTCCAGCTCAGGGCACCCGGGGTGTATTTACTTTGACTGTGTAGAAGCTATCGCGCATAAATGCCAGGATCCGGATCCTCACTCACTATTCAGGTCAAGGACTGGGCTGGCAAGTTTTGGCTTTAATTTGGTTACCTGCCTACGTTGCTGTTTCCTGGCAGGTCATGGGAAGAAGATTGGCTGGCTTGCGGCAGCTTACATACACGTGGCTTTTAGGCCGCAGTCAAAGCGTTCCTCTAGATCTGGAAGTTTGAAGCTGGTTGGAAAAGCCATCTGAGTGGTTAGAAAGCTGCCTGGCAGAGAAGGACCTGGGAGTACTGGTGGCTAGTCGACTCAGTATGAGCCAGCAGTGTGCTCAGGTGGCCAAGAAGGCCAACAGCATCCTGACTCCTACAAGAAACAGCATGGCCAGCAGGACTAAGGAAGGTGATTGTCCCCCTGTACTTGGCTCAGGTGAGGCCGCAGCCCAAGTACTGTGTTCGGTTCTGGGCCCCTCGCTACAAGAAGGATATTGAGGGGCTCCAGTGAGTCCAGGGAAGGGCAACAAAGCTGGCAAGGGATCTGGAGAACAAGTCTTAGGAGGAGCGGCTGAGGGAGCTGGGATTGTTCGGTCTGGAGAAGAGGAGGCTCAGGGGCGACCTTATTGCTCTCTACAGATACCTCAAAGGAGGCTGTAGCGAGGTGGGGGTTGGTCTATTCTCATATGTGCCTGGTGATAGGACGAGGGGGAATGCGCTAAAGTTGCACCAGGGGAGGTTTAGGTTGGGTGTCAGGAAGAACTTCTTTACCGAAACGGTTGTTAGGCATTGGAACGGGCTGCCCAGGGGAGTGGTGGAGTCACTATCCCTGGAGGTCTTTGAAAGATGTTTAGGTGTAGAGCTTAGGGATACGGCTTAGTGGAGGACTTGTTAGTGTTACGCCAGAGGTTGGACTACGTGATCTTGGAGGTCTCTTCCAACCTAGGTGATTCTGTGTTGTGGTCTCCAAGCTGGGATACAACCACCTGTTAGTTCGGCATAACTGAATTTTGCGTTCCTTGCACTAGCTGTTCCTTTGCCTCCTCTTCAGAGACAAGGACATGCATCTCTTTCACGCTCCTTCAGTACTAAACAAACCAGGATAGATAAAGCCCCTTTCTTCACGTCAGTAAGATACCTGCCTTTGGTTTCAGTGAAAATTCAGGCCCTAGCACCTGAAGTTTCTTCTGGATGGTGTTTCTTTTGTATAGGGTAATTTCATTTCCCTGTTGAAGACTTACAAGGATGTAGTAACAAAAGCAAAGGCATAAAACAGACCAGGAGGCATAGGCTGCTTTTGAGCCTGCAGCAGACTATAGGTATGATATTATCATTTCAGACAAATACAGTCTACGTAACGTGAATGGTTCCAGCATGCTTGCAATCTGCCAAAAGCCAGAAAATGGGACCTTCATTTTATGACCAGATGGAAAAGAAAAACAACAACGACAAAAATTAAGAGAAGGAACTTTTCCTTCACCTAAATTTTATTATTTTGCAACTCCTTCAGGTGTCCCCAAGGAATTATCAACACCCTTCTCTCCCCTCCCCAGCCCTCCCCCCCAAAAAAATAAATAAATAAATAGAGAGACATTGTGGCAGAGAGGTATAATTTCAGTTCACACCAGAAGACATTCTTCTCCCTGAGGTACAGCTAAGCCCCACAAAGCATCAAAACAAAACAAAAAAAAAAAAAGAATGCCAACAAGGGATATATCTACAAGTTAGTTTTATGTGCCGGCATTATTTCCTTGTCTGGTCTCTCATTGACGGCAAGATCTATCTGGGGGGGGAACGTGTAATGCCGTGCAAGGTTGTTTGGTGGTATGACTGACAACATGACTTTCAAATTTTGAGCTGTTTGTATAGAAGCAAAGTACAGAAGAGTACACTACCCCCAAGGGCAACGTAGAAACTACCTGTTGCTTCTCAGGTTTAAAAGTTAAAAGGTGTAAGCAGCTGTTTGAGTACAATACTGACGTATACATGAACATTTTCCTCTCCAATGTACAAGTTTGTGTGCAACATTTTTCATCGTGCTCTCAGATCAGGATTCTGATTCTAACAATGGTTCCTAGTGCAAACTTCCAGAGAAGAGGGAAGCAAACCAGTCCTGACTGCTTTGAATGAGATGGAGAGAGCAAGCAAATGTAAATGAAGAAGATAAATCTGTAGGAATGTTTTCAGATAATTGCCACTGTCCAAAAGCTTTAAAGTGGTTGAATCCTTGAAAGTTCATTACTGAAAACGCTGGCTGCATCACTGAATTTGAAGGAGTAAGATAGACTTGCACCATCGCAGAGCCTCAGTCACAGTTTAATTGGGCACTGCCTCTAACTTCACAAGAATGAAAGAGAAAAGGTCATCTTTCTACCTTGTCAGCTACTGGCAGACCTAGAGAAAGAAAAAACAAGAGTTGTTAACATTAAGATGTAATGTTTGTTGGTTTTTTTTAGGACTTCTCACCAAAGGTGTAATATTGAGTAGTAACCTGACAACAAATGAAAGGGAAGATGAAAGAGTAGAAGGTCCTTGCATGGCCTTAATTTACGTGGCAACTGACAACAACCACAATCCGCAATGATTTCTAAGTGCCTTACACCATTGACCCTTGAGGCACAAAAACGGGATTCCCATATTAGGTAAGGGGAGTACGATCCCCCTCAAAACACGGGAGTCTGGGGTACATGACTGAGTACTGGAAATCTTAAGACTAGGATGGTCACATACCAGAAAGGAAACTCACATTTTAGCACTAAACAACTATCTTTAGAGACAGGCTGGGAACCACAGAATCATAGAATTTCTAGGTTGGAAGAGACCTCAAGATCATCGAGTCCAACCTCTGATTTAACGCTAACAGTCCCCACTAAACCATATCCCTAAGCTCTACATCTAAACGTCTTTTAAAGACTTCCAGGGATGGTGACTCCACCACTTCCCTGAGCAGCCTGTTCCACAGTCTAACAACCCTTTCGGTAAAGAAGTTCTTCCTAACATCCAACCTAAACCTCCCCTGGCACAACTTTAGCCCATTCCCCCTCATCCTGTCACCAGGCACGTGGGAGAACAGGCCAACCCCCACCTCGCTACAACCTCCTTTAAGGTATCTGTAGAGAGCGATAAGGTCGCCCCTGAGCCTCCTCTTCTCCAGGCTGAACAAGCTCAGCTCCTTCAGCCGTTCCTCATAGGACTTGTTCTCCAGGCCCCTCACCAGCTTCGTCGCCCTTCGTCGCCCTTCTCTGGACCGGTTCTTTTTAACCCAGGGTCCATTTCAGCATCTTCAAAGCTAAAGAAATGGTTGACTGCTCTGTTGAATTGTGTTCCAGGCAGAAAGACTCACGTTCCTATTAACATAAAGAGCTTAATACCTTGTGTAATAAATAGCTCAGTATTCAAAATAGGACTATAATCAAAGTTTACAATTTATTAAAGGAATACAGGTAAGCAAACAGCGCTGGGTGCACCAGGAGTCTCTGCTCCACCAAGACGCACACCAGTTACATCAAGCAGCTGATTTTTATGCTCCTAGGCTAATACATATTCATTACTACTTCTAAAAAAAACAACAGGGTTATTATAATTAGATTCCGGAATCCAAACCCTCCTACTGGAGCATGCGTATCAGTCTCCGGTGGTCCCTCTGGTGGTCTCTCGTGCTGAAGGCTCATAGTCTTCCTCCCTCTTGTCCAACTTGGCTGTATGTCAGAGACTTGTGCAACCTTCCCTGCAAGCTTTGTCTTTTAGTTGTTCTTCAGCTCTCCCTGTCTCCTTGATCTCCTGCCCAGATATCAGAGACTTGCATAGTGTCCCACGCAATAGTCATCATAGTTAGCAGTTATTCTGAAACCCCCCAGATACCAGAGACTTCAAGGAAAAGTCTACAAATACATTTCCCTTCAAGCTCTCTATTGACATGAGTTGCTAAAACATTCCTTTGCAAGATACAAGAACTATATACATTAACCACTGTTTTTCTTAGACTTGTGGTTATACAAGGGTATGCAAGACAGAAGGTCACATTCATCATACAATGCGGCCCTAGCATTGTTCCATACTGACACGAATCAGGTGAACATATCTCACACTTGCTTCTGTTCTAAAGATGAGTTTTGGATTCAAATGTACCCCCTCCAAGATGAACAACTACCTTAACTATGTGGGGTTGATATTCTGCATAAGACATTCGTAACGTCAAGCTTCACAGCTTCTCCTCTGGATGCAGGAAAGAGGTTACAGACGTATAAAAGGGCAAGACAACTTCCAAAACTACATTGCATTGCCACAAAACTACTTTAACGTATCCCTGCAGGCACAGAAACTCCTTTGCAAGCCACCACAGATTAGACATTATGGCTAAAGAGCGTGGAAAGGATTGTTGAACAACCCTATGAGCGACTTCTGCAGCAGACTTCTGTGCCGCTCCTCGTAGGACTTGTTCTCCAGGCCCCTCACCAGCTTCGTCGCCCTTCTCTGGACCCGCTCAAGCACCTCGATGTCCTTCTTGTAGCGAGGGGCCCAAAACTGAACACAGTACTCGAGGTGCGGCCTCACCAGAGCCGAGTACAGGGGGACGATCACCTCCCTAGCCCTGCTGGTCACACTGTTTCTGATACAAGCCAGGATGCCGTTGGCCTTCTTGGCCACCTGAGCACACTGCTGGCTCATATTCAGCCAAATGTCCACCATCACTCCCAGGTCCTTCTCTGCCTGGCAGCTCTCCAACCACTCATCTCCCAGCCTGTAGCTCTGCTTGGGGTTATTGCGTCCCAGGTGCAGGACCCGGCACTTGGCCTTGTTGAACTTCATGCAGTTGACCTCAGCCCATCGGTGCAGCCTATCCAGATCCTCCTGCAGAGCCTTCCTACCCTCAAGCAGATCGACACACACACTTTGCTTGGTGTCATCTGCAAACTTACTGAGGATGCACTCAATGCCCTCGTCCAGATCATTGATGAAGATATGAAAGAGGACCGGCCCCAGCACCGAGCCCTGGGGGACGCCACTAGTGACCAGCCTCCAACTGGACTTGGCTCCATTTACCACGACTCTTTGGGCCCGGCTATCCAGCCAGTTTCTAACCCAACGAAGCGTGCGCCAGTCCAAGCCAAGAGCAGCCAGTTTCTTGAGGAGAATGCTGTGGGAGACGGTGTCAAAAGCCTTGCTGAAGTCAAGGTAGACCACATCCACAGCCTTTCCCTCATCCACCCAGCGCGTCACTTTGTCACAGAAGGAGATCAGGTTCGTCAAGCAGGACCTGCCTTTCATAAACCCATACTGACTGGGCCTGATCGCCTGCTTGCCCTGCAAGTGCTGCGTGATGACTCTCAAGAGAATCTGCTCCATGAGCTTCCCTGGCACTGAGGTCAAACTGACAGGCCTGTAGTTTTCCGGGTCTTCCCTCCTGCCCTTCTTGTAGATGGGCGTCACGTTTGCTAGCCGCCAGTCAACTGGGACCTCCCCCGATAGCCAGGACTGTTGATGAATGATGGATAGGGGCTTGGCCAGCTCCTCTGCCAGTTCTCTCAGTACCCTTGGGTGGATCCCATCCGGCCCCATCGACTTGTGCACATCCAAGTGCCGTACCAGGTCACCAACCAGTTCTTCGTGGATAGTGAGGGCCACATCCTTCTCCCTATCCCCTTCCACCAGCTCAGGGTACTGGGTATCCAGAGAACAACCGGTATTGCCGCTAAAGACTGAGGTGAAGAAGGCATTAAGCACCTCCGCCTTTTCCTCATCTCTTGTAACTAGGTTTCCCCCCGCATCCAGTAAAGGATGGAGATTCTCCTTAGTCCTCCTTTTTGTGTTGATGTATTTATAAAAACAGTTTTTGTTATCTTTAACGACAGTAGCCAGATTGAGCTCCATATGAGCTTTGGCCTTTCTAATTTTGTCCCTGCACAGCCTCGCTACATCCTTATAGTCCTCCCTAGTGGCCTGTCCACTTTTCCAAAGATTATAAACCCTCTTTTTTCTCCTAAGCTTAAGCCACAATTCTCTGTTCAGCCAGGCTGGTCTTCTTCCCCGCCAGCTCGTCTTTGGGCACGTGGGGACAGACCGTTCCTGCGCCATTAAGATTTCCCTCTTGAAGAGCGCCCAGCCTTCCTGGACCCCTCTGCCCTTCAGAACCGCCTCCCAAGGGACTCTACCAACCAGTGTCCTTAGCAGCACAAAGTCAGCCCTCCGGAAGTCCAATACAGTGGTTTTACTGGTCCCCTTCCTTGCCTCGCCAAGAATAGAGAACACCATTTCGTGGTCACTCTGCCCAAGACAGCTCCCGACAATCACATCTGTTTGTGAAGAGAAGGTCTAGCGGGGCACCACCCCTGGTAGGCTCGCTAACCAGCTGCGTCAGGAAGCTATCTTCCACGCTCTCCAGAAACCTCCTAGACTGCTTTCTCTGGGCTGTGTTGTGCTTCCAGGATATGTCAGGGAAGTTGAAGTCCCCCATGAGAACAAGTGCTGAAGATTTTGCAACTTCTGTCAGCTGCCTGTAGAACTCCTCATCCGTCTCCTCATCCTGGTTCGGCGGTCTATAGCAGACCCCGACCAGGACACTAGCCTTGTTGTCCCTGCCAATCCTAACCCAAAGGGACTCGACCTTGTCATTCCCAGCCTCAAGTTCTACAACATCAAAAGACTCTCTCATATAGAGAGCCACACCACCACCCCTTCTGTGCTGCCTGTCCCTTCTGAAGAGCTTATAGCCAGTCATTGCAGCACTCCAGTCATGAGACCGGTCCCACCACGTCTCCGTGATGGCAACCAAGTCGTAGCCTGCCTGCCGCACGATGGCTTCCAGCTCCTCCTGTTTGTTACCCATGCTGCGTGCATTGGTGTAGATGCACTTCAGCTGGGCCATTGCCTTATCCCCCGGCCTTACTATTGTTCCCTCTGGCACAGCTCCAACAATCCTTGCTTCAGCCCCATCCCCCTTCTTACCTAGTTTAAAGACCTCTCAACGAGCCCTGCCAGCTCCTGGCCCAGGATCCTTTTTCCCCTAAAAGATAGGGACCCGCCTGCAGCCATCAGGCCGGGTGCCGAGTAAAGTGCCCCATGGTCGAAAAACCCAAGATTTCTGCGTTGGCACCAGCCCCTGAGCCACATGTTTAAGAGGTGGGCTTTCCGTGTCCTCTCTGTACCCCTCCCTGCCACTGTAGGGATGGACGAAAACACCACCTGCACTCCTGCTCCATCCACTAACCGTCCCAGCCCCCTAAAGTCTTGTTTGATAGCCTTCAGGCTTCTCTCTTCAATGTCGTCACTACCTGCCTGGACTATCAAAAGAGTATAATAGTCAGAGGGGCGTACCAGGTTGGGAAGCTTCCTGGCAACGTCCCTGACCCTGGTCCCAGGGAGGCAGCAGACTTCCCGATGGATAGGGTCAGGCCGACAAATAGGGCCCTCTGTTCCCTAAGGATAGAGTCTCCCACAACAATAACCCTTCTGTCTTTCTTGGTGGAGGCAGCCCTGAGGCGTGGAGTTGACCTCCTCGCCCTAGGCATCCTCCTGGGAACACTTGCTACCTCTTCCTCACCCACCGGTCTCTCGAGGGCCTCAAACCTGTTGTGGAAGGGCACCTGGGAAGGTGGGACCAGAAGGGGAGGGCATCACTTGCGATGTCGAGCAGGGACCTGTCTCCATTCCTCCTCAACTCCCAGATCCCCTCCCTCTGCCCAACGGCGACAGGGCAGGGGTCTGTTAGGAAGCACGGCCGAAAACACGACAGACACCGGTTGAGTCAGACCATGCTGCTCCATTTTATTGCCCGAATAGCCTAACTTTTACGGTGAACTTAACAGGGGCGGACAGTGTTTCACACAAGATTATTGGTCAAAAGCACTCAGACAAACAACTAGAAGAAAACAACCCCACCTGCAAGAAAACAACCCCCCTTGTGATTAGCACTCACGTAGATCTTGTCCTTGAAGCCAGCTGCTGGTAACAATATTTTTCTGAATTCCTCAATTGGGCAACGTGGGAATCATTGTCGTGGGAGCTTCTCATAGTTATTCTGGTAGCTTGGTTTGCTCAGCTACAGCAGGCCATGAGATTTTCTAAGGCCTACTCCTGGTTGCTTAAGGCAAGCTCAGATCAAACAATTGTTCCACGGACTCATGTCCAGGCCCTGTATGCCAATTCCCAACAATTCCCCCTTTTTCTTTTTGTACGAGCAGTACTTGGCCGAAGGTTTTTTCATCAGACGTCGAATACATAACATAACACAACTACAATGACATAACAAAACTTAAACCTAATAACATTACAATTACTGTAATCACTTAATGGTAACACAACTTAAACCTAATCACACCACAACTACTATAGTCAATGAATGGTACCCCAACAAGGTATGTAACAGAAGGTGTGCTAGGGCTGGCTAGACTTTCACAGAAGGTGGTGGTATTCAGTTTCCTAGCCAGGGATACCCAGACATTCTCCTTAGGATCGAAGGCTGTCCTTGGCAGTCCTTGAGTTGGCGCAGCCCATGTCATTGTCAGAATGATTATCAGGAACCTCTTCATGGTCGTCTTCGGCATGTGCAGATTCTACGGCTGCTTCAGTCCACTTTGCAGGGATCCACCGGGTACCTGTTTCCAGCACCACTTCAAAATCTCTATAACATTTTTGCAAGTAACCCTTTAACCACATTTATCACAATACTACATGCAATGATGATTGACACCACAGCGAACAGAATCCTTAATCCCTCTTTGACTAATGCCAGTAACCATCTATGCGTTGTTTCAACCAAGTCAGTGAACCATTGATTGAAAGGGTTGATACCATATTGAATCTTTCTCATGTGCTCTTTCAGGAAAGTAATGAATTTGTGAATTGACTCATTATGATCAAAAAGGTTTAAACAGTACATTCCCTTAAATTTCTCCAAGTGGCTACTTCAAACAATGACTCCGTACTTGTGAAACATGATTTTGCTCGACCGATCGCAACTAGTCCTGCTAGTTGCTTACAATCGACTCCCCGTTTTTCTAAAAAGCGCTGTAACAAATCTAGGGCTACTTCGTCCTCCATTTTCCTATGATTTTTGCCAGCACCAATTTCCTATGCTTTCAGCCTGCACTATGGCAAAAGCATGCTCTCACTCACACAGTACACAGCACAATCGCACACACAGAGCACAATCGCACACCCAGAGGCCTCTGGCACATCTCAATCTCAGTCATACCACAATCTCATTCACAAGAATATAATTTAGCTGCTGACTCTATCTGCTGTTTACTCTTCAATATTCTCCTTCTGGCGACAGCCGCCTGTGTCTTCAACAGCTGGTTTTACGCGTCGGCTAGGCACCCAGATTGCACCTGTAGGGGAAGAAACACAAGCGTAACCGCGCCCCAGGCAGATCACTTCAGCAGGGCCTAGCCATTGCCCTGTTTTCATGTCTCTGTATAACACTGTTGCGAAGCACGGACGAAAGCACGACAGACACCAGCAGAGTCAGATCATGCTTCACCATTTTATTGCCCGAATAGCCCAACTTTTATAGTGAACTTTACAGGGGTGGACAGTGTTTCACACAAGATTATTGGTCAAAAGCACCCAGACAAACCATTAAGAAAATAACACCACCTGCAAGAAAAGAACCCCCCTTTTGATTAGAAGTTAGGAAAACAACCCCCTTTGTGCTTAACGGTCACATAGGCCTAGTCCTTGAGGCCAGCTGCTGATAACAATACTTTCTGAGTTCCTTAATTGGGTGATGTGGGAGTCATTGCCGTGGGAGCTTCTCACAGTTACTCTGGCAGCTTGGTTTGCTCAGCTACAGCAGGCCCTGAGACTTCTAAGGCCTACCCCTGGTTGCTTATGTCCACGTCCTGTATGCCAGTTCCCAACATAACACCTTCATGCGTGGTGGCTTAGAAGTTTCTGCCCCGGCATGGTGACGTACTATAGGGGGCTCAGTGCTGTCCCCAAACACACATAAATGGTTAAGTACAAAGAGAGCCTTTCCTATTCTTTCTTTTACGTCTTCAATGTCTCTGAACTTTTCTAAGTATCCTTTCATTGTTCCATCTGCCCTTTCCACTATCGCCTGTCCTGTGGAGGAGTGTGGGATGCCAGTAACATGATTGATATTCCATAATTGCATAAATCGTTTCAGTGGCCCACTATTATAAGCTGGACCATTGTCAGTCTTGATAGTGCTAGGTACCCCTAACACAGCAAAACAACTAGTGAGGTGATGCCGCACATCCCGAGCCTTTTCCCTGGGTTGTGCAGTAGCCCATGTCATGTGGCTAGAGGTATCTATCGTTACATGCAAGTATTTTAACTGTCCCAAGGCTGTAACAGGAGTGACATCCATTTGCCACACTTCATTAGCTTTCAACCCTCTTGGGTTAACTCCACACCCGGGTCCCATTCCTAAATTATGATAACTACATATGGGACAAGCCTTCACGATTGCTTGAGCGTCAGCATTAGACAAATTGTAGGCTCGAGCTAGTCCCTTCGCGTTCTGGTGAAATATGGAATGAGCTTCTCGAGCTCGGCAAAATGGTGATAGTGGAGCTTCAGTGACTGCAGCAGCAACTAATCGGTCGGCTCGGGCATTGCCTTCTCCGAGCCCTTGTTCCCACTGATGACTGCGAATATGAATCACTGCATACGGCTTACTTCTCTGTGCGATTGCAAGCTGCAAACTTGTCAATAGTTGAACCAGTCGTCCATTCTGCACTTCTCGCAAACTTGAGTCCTCAATGCGATTGGCTATGCCTACTACATAAAGAGAGTCAGATACAACACTCAACGGAACAGCTTTCCATTTTACAAACGCCCATACTACTGCGAACAGTTCTAGTGTCTGTAATGAATCCTCTTTCTGAGCTTGCAAAATCTGATGTTGCCAGCCATGCTCATCCTTCCATGTCACTGCAGCAGTTCTGGAGCACTTACCGGCATCTGTAAAGACTGTTATTGCGTCTGCAACTGGTTGGGGTGATCACTTTGGTCTACTTATCCAGCCCTGGTTTTTCATCCAGGACAAGACAGGAGATTGTAATGGTTTTGCTATTAACATGGCTCCATCATGCAATAGAGCAGTTTGCAGTTCCTCAGAATTTTGTATATACCATTCCAGATCACTTGACTTCATGGGTAACCATATGGTGTTAGGAGGGGCCCCGTCTACTTGCAAGGTTCTACTTCGTCCCTTTTTAATTAATTCTGCTCATGTGGTGATTTTTTCTTGAATTGTTCGTCGTGGCCGCAACGGAGGAGCTAGCCATTCTAGTACCACCGTATCTCCCTGCTTCTCCCCCATTTTTATTTTTTGCTGTGTTATCGCACCCATCAAATATTGGGGGCCACACAGAATAGTTAGATCAAGAGGCGCACCCTCTATACGCCGATGCGTAGCCCGTGTTGTAATCATTGAGGCTATTAGCTGTAGTGCTTGTTTTTGTTGGTCTGTAAGCTGAATTGGTGCTGCTGGATCTGTCCCTCGTAGCAAAGGTCGTAGTTGATTTAACAGCTCGTTGGGAATACCAACCACTGGTCGAATCCATTGCAAATCACCCATCAACTTCTGGGCGTCGTTAAGAGTCTTAAGGTCTGATTGTATTGTCAATTTCTGCGGTTGGATCGTAGCATCGGAGATATGCCATCCAAGATATTTCCATGGGCTTGTCTCCTGTACCTTCTCGGGGGCAACTACTAATCCTCTCTGTTTAAGTTGCTTCGTTAGTTCATCCTTTTGCTGTGAAGAAAATGGTGTTGACTGGGCCAATAGAATATCATCCATATAATGACAGATTATTGTTCCTGACCATTTTCATCGCAACGGCTGTAGAGCATCGTCGACACAGAATTGACATAGAGTTGGCGAATTTCGCATTCCCTGCGGCAGGACCGTCCACTCAAATCTCTGGTCTGGCCCTTCTCGGTTTATTGCAGGAAGTGTAAAAGCAAATCTTTGTTTATCATTTTCATGGAGAGCAATTGTGAAGAAACAGTCCTTTAAGTCCACTATGAGTAAATGCCATCCTTCAGGTATCATCGCAGGATTAGGCAACCCTGGCTGCACTGCTCCCATATCGTACATCTGCTTATTTACCGCACACAGATCGTGGAGCAGCCGATACTTACCCGACTTCTTTTTAATCACAAAGATAGGTGTATTCCACGGGCTCGTTGACAACCTTAAGTGCCCCTGTTGAAACTGTTCTTTAACCAGCTCATGCGCTTGTATCAGACTTTCCCGTTTTAACGGCCATTGCTCGACCCACACAGGATCATCATTCTTCCACCGGAGCGGGATCGGGAAAGTCCAAACAATGGCCATATCTATAAAGGGCGTTCCCAGGTAAGGACCATTCCCATTTGAGCAAGGATGTCCCGCCCTATTAGTGCGTGCACCCCGTCAGGCAACGGACTAACAGAGACACAACATTTCACCACTTTGTCCCCTATTGTCCACCGCAGGGGTGGTGACTGACGGCAATGTCATTCCTCCGACCCCGGCCACCGTGGCATTGGTTTCAGATGTTGGCCAATGCTGCGGCCAGTTGTGTGTGCTGATTATAGATACATCGGCTCCCTCTTGTGGCTGGTCGGAGAGGAACGGGTTCCCCCTCGGTGTTGCTGTGCATGCGGCCGCGTTTTGTGTCGTCGCGGGGCGACTCTTCCCGCTGTTCCAGCCGTTTCCCGACACGTTGCATCGACATGCCGCTTCACTGTGATTGCCCGACTGACAATCTGAGCACCATACTGCCCCAGCTTTGCAGTTTCGTCTCACGTGTCCAAAAACACCACCAGGATAACATCGCAAGCGGTGTGGTATTTGGCCACCAGGGGGTGGTGCTTGACCACCAGAGCGTGACCCGGCGGTTTGCAAAGGAGCAAGAGCTGCAAGGACTTGACTCTGTGTAAACTCAGCATGCTCTTTCATAGCCTGTGCCTGCTCTCGCATGCTGTCACCTAATTGCTTTACTGCCTCTACTAACATAGCCTGTGGGCCTACTGGTACCTGAGCCATTCTTTCCAACCCTTCCTCGATTGTCCATGTCCCGGGTAAGGAAGCCAATATATTGCGAGTAGAAGGGTTGCTATTCTGAATTGCGCACTGTTTTAATATCGTGCCCTGGAGGTAATCAGGCACCCCAGCCGCCTGTATGGCGTTTGCTATGCGGTCAATAAAAAGCCCAAATGGATTCTCTCTACCCTGTTTGATTCCCATGTAGGAAGGTATTCCCCCTGGCCCCTTTATCCGATCCAATGCTCTTCTGGCCGTTCTCATCGATTCCTTCGCTTTATCAGGTCCCAGCAATGCTTGTGCTTCTGTCCTAAAATACGGTCCTACCCCCATCAACTCTTCCAGCGTGACCCCATGTAAAGGGTCCCCAGGTGCTCTTACCACTGTGACTGCTTCTTGACAAGCAGCCTGCCAATGGGCATTAAATAAGAGCTGCTGGTGTTGGGTCAAAATTAACTTCATTATGCTACATATGTCTCCTGGAAGCAATGTCTCCTGGAAGCAAAATATTAGTTCCCCAAATATAGTCCAACATCTGTCTCGTAGGTTCACCTTTCAGACCTGACTCATTTACTGTGGACCGCAGCTGAGTTAACAATTTCCAGTCCAAATTCACGAGATTAACCGTAACATTACCCTGGGCGTCCGGTGGTGAATATACTACCGGGAAGGCCTCTTGAACCAATTGTGCAGCTATCCCGTGTTCACCTTCGCATACAGCCTCATCTGCTATTTGCTTCCACACCCTCTGCCTCTCCTGAACACCTTCTATAAACGGGCTTGTGTTTTTTCTGTCTGGTTTTTGCTCTCTTATTTCCTCATCCATTTCCCCACTTTTGTGAGAAGGAGCCGGTGGTGCTGCTGGTGATGGCGGGAGCACCAACACCGACTCTGAGAAGGATGATGAGAGAGGAGGAGGCTCCCATTGCCCCCTGAGGCAGCGTTATCGTCCTCACTGAAGGCGGCAATGGGTAATCCCCAGCTCCCCCCATCCCTCCCTGTTGAGGGTTAACACTACCAGCACTTCCTGGCAATCCCAGTCGCTCTGTAGCAGCAGCAGCGACTCTCTGCTCAGCCTGATGTATAGCTAAGGCATTAGTGACTGCTCTCCAAGGCTTCAGTAATTTTTTAGCAGTCTTATTTTCATTAATAACTTCATCAAACAATTTGTCCCCAAATTTACTCCACTCTGTTTGTTCAAAAACTGTATCCGGATTGATAAAACAACCCTTTGTTACTCCATATGCTAATAATCCTGGTAAATCCTTTTTGCAGCCTATACCCTGCGTGCTCCGTTTTTCTAAAAAGCAATTGAGCAAATCATACGCCGCTTGTCTCTCCATACCTTTATTTATGCTGTTGCAGCCTTTGCGAGACCTCGTTCCCGCGTCCCTGCGCGGTTCCGTTTCCCGCGTTTCCCCGCAGATCTCTTCCCACGCTCCCCACGGTTTCTTTTCCCCGTGTCTCACCATGAGTCCTTTGTCCGGGTCGGTGCTTGGAGTTTCTCAATGCTTCTCAGGTGTTCCGGCTTCTGTCAGGTCTGTGTCTCTCAGAGCCATCCGTGGCTCTGCAGCGTCTCTCAGGGCTCTCTCCGTCCGGCAGGAGTCCCTCCGTGTGCCTCGGGTCTCCCGGCGCCGCTCCGATGTGTCGGTCCCACGCCGCTCTGATGTCCCGGCGCCGCTGCTCTCCCGCTCCGCTGCGATGCCCTGTTCAGGTCTCAGCCTGTTCGGGCGCCATTTGTTAGGAAGCACGGCCGAAAGCACGGCAGACACCGGTTGAGTCAGATCATGCTGCTCCATTTTATTACCCGAATAGCCTAACTTTTATAGTGAACTTAACAGGGGCAGACGGTGTTTCACACAAGATTATTGGTCAAAAGCACTCAGACAAACAACTAGAAGAAAACAACGCCACCTCAGATACTGGTTTGTACAGCCTGGGAGGAAGATAGTCTCTCCTCACTGGTGGACCTATTCCAAATCTTTCTCCACAGCAGAGACGCAGGCCTGTAGGGAAGAGGAGAGGCTTTCTTCACATTGCTTTTGACTTACATGTTGTGAAAGCGGCATTTCTTTTAGGAACAGCACAGTCTTGCGACTTCCACTGAGTGAAAGTTGTCATAACTCCACCAGTACCTTCCCCATCGGTTTCTACTCACTGCAAGGCATAATTTGAGTGCACATTAAGGCACCTTTTTCCACACTGCCCGTTGTTGAATCCTAACAAATAGTTAAGAACATTCTTCAAAGTCAGGCTTACCTGTAAGCACTTGAGCTTCTGAGTTGGTGGGGCTTTCTTTTTAGCTTTCATTCTCATTAGATTTGGAAGGGCTGGAAAGGGAGCTTAGAAGCCACGGAAGTAATTTCACTGAAAACAGACAAGGTGAAGGAAGTACTCAAACTCCTCGACATTAAAGAACCGTAGAACCCAGGAACACTTACCTGCCAGCTCCTGAACTTGAGTCACTTCCACACTGCTTCACAGTGACTTCGCACCACCAGGCTCTCACCGTACTGAGAGGGCACCAACAACATAGTTAGCTCATAGAGTCACTGTTTCACAGAGATGGGAGAAAAGGTGAAGAAAAAGCAGCCCACCGGGGAACACTGAATCCGCTCCACCACAACAGCAGAAAAGCACCCTAGAGAACCTGAGCCTCAAACTCCCCCACCAGGAAGGCAATTCCCCACAAGTCCTCAGGCTTCCTATATAGCAAAAGTCAAATGATCCACACCTGGCAGGTTTCACTTCACAAGGGTGGAGCCAAGAGACCTCCTGGAATAGGCTCATCTACCTGGCTTCGGTCTTGTAAGCTTAATTGCTCCTTGTCACTACTAGAAATAACCTGACAAGGGGCTTAGTGGTTAGAGCTGACCTAATGAATTAACTACAAAAAGTGCACAAGGGTCATATTTCTGTTAGTCATTCTGTGAGGACAAGTAGTACAGAGCCTGTTTAAATAAATAAATAAACAAACAAACAGACAAACAAACGAAAGAAAAGACATCAAAGAAAAAAGAAAATGACCTTAAAGGCAAAATTGCTCTCATAGTTTTTCATCTGTCTAGTCATGACACATAAAGAATATAGACATCAGAGTTACTTTTCTTGGCATTAATGGTATTTAAATTTGCTTTTCTGAGATGTCTTCTTGATGCAGGACTTTCCAAAATCTAGCCCCGTGACCTCTGACTACACTGTTTACTTCCACTGCGTATAAGCTGTCAGGTATGAATGCCAGGATCCGGATCGTCACTCCCTATTCAGGTCAAGGACTGGGCCAAAGGTTTGGGTTTTGATTTGGGTACATGCCTACCTTGCTGTTTCCTGGCAGGTCATGGGAAGAAGATTGGCTGGCTTGGGGGAGCTCCTGTACACGTGGCTTTTAGGCTGCAGCCAAAGTGTTCCTCTAGATCTGGAAGTCTGAAGAGGGTTGCAGCCTCCAAGCTCAGATACAACCACGTTAGTCTGGCGCAACTGATTTTTGTGTTCCTTGCACTGGCTGTGCAAGGAACCTCCTCTCCAGAGGTAAGGACATGCGTCTCTTCCGTGCTCCTTCATTAGTGTCGCATTAAGGGGTGTAGCTGATTAACCGTTATGGGACCGGTCGGATTCAGGGTACCGAACCTGTCGGACACACCAATAACACGTCAACCGTCTGGGGTCCGGTCGGATATTCACCAGTAACGTGTTAACCGTCTGGGGTCTGCTTGGATTCAGAACACTGAACTATCACGGTCACAGATTCACCAATAACATGTAACCACCCTTACCCTAGTTGCACTTAATGAGAGCTATGACAATGCAATCAAGTGTGATTTATTACAGCAAGAGATAACCAGGTTCTTTGGATTGCCGGCAATAGTGCCTGTCTGCAAAAGCAAGCTAGCATGCATGAAATACACAGGTGTTACAGGTGCACAGCCTAGAAATTAATGCGTTAAACGGATCAAAGATTCTAGAAAGATTTATAACTGTTATATATGGAGTGGAAATTCGTGTCGAGAAAATGGTTGATATTAATAAAGAGGGGGAAATTTGGAACGTGGCCATGGGCGTTGGAAAGCCCCGTGGTTGAGATAACATTAGACTCTTAACGACGAGGCCATCAGGAATATAAAAGTGTTTAGAGGGAACAAAGAAGGGTGATTCAGGAGACACCATGCAGTCTCCGGTTTCTTGTTCTCCAGTTAAGGCATGGATGTTTCTGGGTGTTTGCTGTTGTCGTTACATTCAAAGTTGTTTGAGCAATGAAAAGTTGTTTTGAAAAGAACTGCCGTGGAGAGAAGGGTATAAGAGGGGAGCCTGCCCTCAAGACAAAAAAAAAAAAAAAGGGAGCACGATGAAGTTACATCAATAAAGAAGCAGGAACAAGAAGTGAAGAGGAACAGGCTGGCAGAATGGAGACCAGGACGGGAACAGGCACTTTGATTGCCTCATGAAGATAGGTTTGGCCAAACTCAAACTGCTCAGAGAAGCTCGTACAGAAACTCGCTGGAAATAGGCGCACTGGAGCTGGAGAGAAGCTCGAGCTGAGAGAAGCGGACCTGTGCACACAACTGCCCCTCGCTGGTAAGCAGTTGCGCGTTATGAGGAATCATACGTCCTTAGGAACAAAGATTGTCCTGGTAACCTTACAGCTTATTCTCCTTATTAACAATTGGACAGTTTATGAGCCTCAAATATGGGACCAAACTGAGGTCAAGGTGTGCAACTCTGCAACTAAAAATGACAAGGTTGCAGTGGGATTGCTCGGCACCTGGTGAGCAGCCTCTGAGGCCTTAAAGAGCCCTGTGGTGCCACAATCACAAAGGTGTGGTTTGCCAGACAGTGAGGGAGCTGCGGGCTCCTTTACTGATCCGACTGCTACGCCATGGGCCCCTCTGCTGTTACAGCCATCGAAGGCTTTTGCTGTTGCGCTCCCTGCTGACCTGGACATGCCTTTTGACCCAGGTCTATTGGCCTTCGCAAGGAGATGGATAATGCTTTTCTTCGATCTGGGAAGAACGGGATACATAAGGCCTTAAGACCGAGTTGCTTGACAACTTAAAGCGAGACACATCGCTCAAAAGGAATGGAAAATGGAGACTGTTAAGTCATGGAACTTAAAGGATTGTTTGTTACCTCTTCTGATCATGCATATGTATAGGCGTACTCGATTTTTATTAAGTTATGGAACTTAGAGGATTGTTTGCTACCTTTCCTGATTGTACGTATGTAGAGGCATACTTGCGTTTAGTATGTAAAGCAATGCTCTGTACATTTAGGATGTTTGATGTTTGTGTGCGAGTGTTGGTGGAGCGTAGACTCCCCGCACACCCAGCGCTGTTTACTTGCCTTTTATAGCTTTTCTACCTTTTAGAAATGTTTGTTTTATAAATATTACAAAATTCAGATCGAGTTGAGACCTCATTTATGACAATAACCAAGTGTTCAAATCTCACCCAAAGGCATCCCAATGGGGGGGGGGGGGAGAAAAAGTCTGAGCCCATCGACTGGTCCCAGGAGTCAGGAGGTCCGAAGGATGTTGTATTCCCTTGGTGTGGTACCTCCCCTGATGGTGGTATCTTCCCTAACATCCCCTCTCTCTTAGGCCAATTTATATTATTTTCTCTCTTTTGGGTGGAGCTTGAGTGGCTCTAGCCAAGCATATCTTAGTTATGATTGGTGAAAAGTTCTCCCGTCTCCGTTTAAAGTAATAGACTCCGAGAAATTCAGAGCGCATGCTCGGTGAGGGGTGGTTGCTACTAAACAAAGCAGGATAGATTAAAGCCTCCTTCTTCAAGTCAGTAAGATACTGGGCTACAAAGATGGCGAAGGGCCTAGAGGGGAAGTCGTATGAGGAGCGGCTGAGGTCACTGGGCCTGTTCAGCCTGGAAAAGAGGCGGCTGACGGGAGGCCTCGTCACAGTCTACAGCTTCCTCACGAGGGGGAGTGGAGGGGCAGGTACCGCTCTGTTCTCTCCAGACACCAATGATAGGACCCACAGTGAATGGTGTCAGCCTGAGGAAGGGGACGTTTAGGCTAGACAACAGGAAGAGGTTCTTCACGAAGAGGGTGGTCGCACACTGGAACGCGCCCCCAGCGACTATGCACCCCCCGCAACTCTGCGCCCCCCGCTTCACACAGCCCGTTTTTCAATCTTCCAAATACTTAAGAACCTCCTTCAATTTCAGGCTGACCTGTGTGCACTTGGACTTCTGAGGCCTTTTTTTTCCTCCAGTGCTTGGAAGGGAGCTTACAAGCCACCTAAGTAATTTCACAGGGAACAGACAAGGTGAAGGAAGTACTCAAACTCCTCAACAGTAACAACCACAGAACCCAGGAACTCTTACCCTGTCTCCTGAACTCGAGTCACTTCCAACGTGCTTCGCAGTGAAATAGTCCCACCAGGGTTCTTCTGAAGAAGGCACCACCAATGTAACTGGCTCATAGAGTCTCTAAAACTATTTCACAGAGAGGGCAGAAAACTTGAAGGAAAAGCAGCCTAGTAGGGAACACTGAGCCCGATTCACCACGAGAGAAAAACACCCTAGGCTACCCAAGCCTCAGTTTCTCCTGGGGAGGCAATTCCCCCACCCGTCCTCAGGCTTCCTATATAACAAAGGTCAAATGACCCACACCTGGCAGGTTGCACTTAACAAGGGTGAAGCCAAGAGACCTTGTGGAATAAGCTCATCTACCTGGCTTCAAAGTTTTAAGGTCTATTGCTCCTTATCACTTGTAGAAATAACCTGACAAGGGGCTTAGTGGTTACAGTTGACCTAATGAATTAACTACAAAAGGTGCACAAGGGTCATATTTCTGTTATGTGAGCAAAATTAGTACAGAGCCTGTTAAAAAAATAAATACAAATAAATAAAAGAAATGAATAAAAATAAAATGACCTTAAAGGCAAACTTGCCATCATAGATTTTCATCTGTCTAGTCATGACAGATAAACAAATTAGCAATCAGAATTCCTTTTCTTGATATTAATGCTATCTACATTTTCTTCTCTGAGATCCCTTCTTTATGCAGGACTTTTCTAAATCTAGCCCCATAACCTCTGACTACACTATTTATAGAATCATAGAATATCCTGAGCTGGAAGGGACCCTTAAGGATCATCAAGTCCAACTCCTGGCACTGCACAGGTCTACTCAAAAGTTTAGACCACGTGACCAAGTGCACAGTCCAATCGCTTCTTAAATTCAGACAGGCTTGGTGCAGTGACCACTTCCCTGGGGAGCCTGTTCCAGCGTGCAACCACCCTCCTTTCGGTGAAGAACCTCTTCCTGACATCCGGCCTAAACCTTCCCTGCCTCAGCTTAACACCGTTCCCATGGGTCCTATCACTGGTGATTACAGAGAATAGGTCAGCACCTGCCTCTGCACTCCCCCTCGCGAGGAAGTTGTACACTGCAATGAGGTCCCTCCTTAGCCTCCCCTTCCCCAGGCTGAACAGGCCCAGTGCCCTCAGCTGCTCCTCATACGGCTTCCCCTCTAGGCCCTTCACCATCTTCGTCGCCCGCCTCTGGACACTCTCCAACAGTTTCATGTCCTTTTTATACTGTGGTGCCCAGAACTGCACACAGTACTCGAAGTGAGGCCGCACCAGCGCAGAGTAGAGCGGGACAATCACCTCCCTCAATCGACCAGCAATGCTGTGCTTGATGCACCCCAGGACACGGTTGGCCCTCCTGGCTGCCAGGGCACACTGCTGGCTCATGTTCAACTTGCTGTCGACCACCACGCCCGGATCCCTCTCTGCAGGGCTGCTCTACGGCATCTCATCACCCAGTCGGTACGTACAGCCAGGGTTGCCCCGTCCCAGGTGCAGGACCCGGCACTTGCTCTTCTTAAACTTCATGCGGTTGGTGATCGCCCAGCTCTCCAATCTACCCAGATCTCTCCGCAAGGACTTTCCACCCTCATCTGAGTCTACAACTCCTCCAAGTTTGGTGCCATCAGCAAATGTGCTCAAAACACCTTCTAGTCCTACATCTAAATCGTTTATAAAAACATTGAAGAGGACCGGCCCTAAAATGGAGCCTTGAGGGACCCCACTAGTGACCATGCGCCAGCCTGATGTGGCCCCATTTACCACAAGCCCTTGAGCCCTGCCTGCCAGCCAATTGCTCACCCATCGCATGATGTTTTTGTTAGGTTGTATGCTGGACATTTTGTCCAGTAGGATCCCACGGGAAACCATGTCGAAAGCTTTGCTCAAGTCCAAAAAGATCACGTCAGCCGGTTTCCCTTGATCAACCAGATGGCTGATCTTATCATAAAAGGAATTCAGATTTGTTAGGCAGGACCTACCCCTCATGAACCCATGTGGGCTGGGACCAATGACTGCA
Source organism: Anas platyrhynchos (assembly GCF_047663525.1). NCBI lineage: Eukaryota > Metazoa > Chordata > Aves > Anseriformes > Anatidae > Anas > Anas platyrhynchos. The sequence goes on from NC_092596.1 coordinate 12,534,530, forward strand.
TTGTCCCCCAGGTGCGCTTCAATACCTTCAAGGATCATCTTCTCCAGAATTTTACCAGGCGCTGATGTGAGACTAACAGGCCTGTAGTTGCCACGGTCTATTTTCTTGCCCTTCTTGAAAATTGGTACGACATTTGCCAGCTTCCAGTCTACTGGGACCTCTCCAGATTCATAAGGTCATTGAAAAATAATTGAGAGAGGTCCCGCGATGGCGTCAGCCAGCTCCTTAAGCACCCTGGGATGAATCCCATCCGGACCCACGGACTTGTATAGATCCAGGTGGAGCAGCAAATCCCGCACACGTTCAGGGTTGGTTGGGAGTTTATCGTGCCCACCGTCGTGGTCCTCCAGCTCAGGGCACCCAGGGTGTATTTACTTCGACTGCGTAGAAGCTATCGCGCATAAATGCCAGGATCCGGATCCTCACTCACTATTCAGGTCAAGGACTGGGCTGGCAAGTTTTGGCTTTAATTTGGTTACCTGCCTACGTTGCTGTTTCCTGGCAGGTCATGGGAAGAAGATTGGCTGGCTTGCGGCAGCTTACATACACGTGGCTTTTAGGCCGCAGTCAAAGCGTTCCTCTAGATCTGGAAGTTTGAAGCTGGTTGGAAAAGCCATCTGAGTGGTTAGAAAGCTGCCTGGCAGAGAAGGACCTGGGAGTACTGGTGGCTAGTCGACTCAGTATGAGCCAGCAGTGTGCTCAGGTGGCCAAGAAGGCCAACAGCATCCTGACTCCTACAAGAAATGGCATGGCCAGCAGGACTAAGGAAGGTGATTGTCCCCCTGTACTTGGCTCTGGTGAGGCCGCAGCCCAAGTACTATGTTCAGTTCTGGGCCTCTCACTACAAGAAGAATATTGAGGGGCTCCAGTGAGTCCAGGGAAGGGCAACAACGCTGGTGAGGGATCTGGAGAACAAGTCTTAGGAGGAGCGGCTGAGGGAGCTGGGATTGTTCGGCCTGGAGAAAAGGAGGCTCAGGGGCGGCCTTATCGCTCTCTACGGTAAGATACCTGCTTTTGGTTTCAGTGAGAATTCAGGCCCAAGCAACTGAAGTTTCTTCTGGATAGCTTTTCTTCTAAATAAGATAACTTCACTTCCCTTTCATCTGCAATGATTTCTAAGTGCCTTACACCATTCACGCTTGAGACAGAAAAAAGGGATTCCCATGTTACGTAAGTGGAGCACAACCCCTCTCAAAATAGGAGAGCCTGAGGTACGCTACCGAACACTAAAACTGTTAAGAGTAGGAGGCAACGGACTCAAAAGCCAAAGGAGGCTGACCCTCTCCGGCTGTTCATGTAACAGAAAAGAAACTCAGATTTGGGCCCAGGAGCTGTGATTTTAGGGAACGGGGCCACTCCCCAACATGAAACAACTCTAGAACCCAGGAACACTTAGCTGCCAGCTCCTGAACTCGCGGCACTTCCAAGCAACTTCACAAGCCGTACCACCAGGCTCTACTGCACGGAGAAGGCACCACCAATGTAACTAGTCACAGAGTCTCTAGAGCTATTTCACAGCAAAAGTAGAAAACAAAAAGAAAAAGCAGCCTGCTGGGGTTCAATTATCAATAATAAGTTCCATTGCTCCTTATTGATAAAAGAAATCACCTGACACAGAGTTTTGTAGTTAGAATAAATTTCATGAATTAACTACAAGAGGTGCGTAAGGGTCATATTTCTGCTACTCATTCCGTGAGGAAAACTAGTTTAGAACCCGTTAATATAAGAGAAATAAAAATATATAAATACATGAAAGAAGAAAGGGAATGAAATTACCGGCTAAATTGCTCTCACATTTTCATCTGTCTAGTAACAGCAAAAAAAACCAAAAAAAATAAAAAAAATAAAAAATAAATTAAAAGGATTTTCTTGAAATAAATGGCGCGACTCTGCGCCCCAGCGACTCTGCGCCCCAGCGACTCTGCGCCCCAGCGACTCTGCGCCCCAGCGACTCTGCGCCCCAGCGACTCTGCGCCCCAGCGACTCTGCGCCCCAGCGACTCTGCGCCCCAGCGACTCTGCGCCCCAGCGACTCTGCGCCCCAGCGACTCTGCGCCCCAGCGACTCTGCGCCCCAGCGACTCTGCGCCCCAGCGACTCTGCGCCCCAGCGACTCTGCGCCCCAGCGACTCTGCGCCCCAGCGACTCTGCGCCCCAGCGACTCTGCGCCCCAGCGACTCTGCGCCCCAGCGACTCTGCGCCCCAGCGACTCTGCGCCCCAGCGACTCTGCGCCCCAGCGACTCTGCGCCCCAGCGACTCTGCGCCCCAGCGACTCTGCGCCCCAGCGACTCTGCGCCCCAGCGACTCTGCGCCCCAGCGACTCTGCGCCCCAGCGACTCTGCGCCCCAGCGACTCTGCGCCCCAGCGACTCTGCGCCCCAGCGACTCTGCGCCCCAGCGACTCTGCGCCCCAGCGACTCTGCGCCCCAGCGACTCTGCGCCCCAGCGACTCTGCGCCCCAGCGACTCTGCGCCCCAGCGACTCTGCGCCCCAGCGACTCTGCGCCCCAGCGACTCTGCGCCCCAGCGACTCTGCGCCCCAGCGACTCTGCGCCCCAGCGACTCTGCGCCCCAGCGACTCTGCGCCCCAGCGACTCTGCGCCCCAGCGACTCTGCGCCCCAGCGACTCTGCGCCCCAGCGACTCTGCGCCCCAGCGACTCTGCGCCCCAGCGACTCTGCGCCCCAGCGACTCTGCGCCCCAGCGACTCTGCGCCCCAGCGACTCTGCGCCCCAGCGACTCTGCGCCCCAGCGACTCTGCGCCCCAGCGACTCTGCGCCCCAGCGACTCTGCGCCCCAGCGACTCTGCGCCCCAGCGACTCTGCGCCCCAGCGACTCTGCGCCCCAGCGACTCTGCGCCCCAGCGACTCTGCGCCCCAGCGACTCTGCGCCCCAGCGACTCTGCGCCCCAGCGACTCTGCGCCCCAGCGACTCTGCGCCCCAGCGACTCTGCGCCCCAGCGACTCTGCGCCCCAGCGACTCTGCGCCCCAGCGACTCTGCGCCCCAGCGACTCTGCGCCCCAGCGACTCTGCGCCCCAGCGACTCTGCGCCCCAGCGACTCTGCGCCCCAGCGACTCTGCGCCCCAGCGACTCTGCGCCCCAGCGACTCTGCGCCCCAGCGACTCTGCGCCCCAGCGACTCTGCGCCCCAGCGACTCTGCGCCCCAGCGACTCTGCGCCCCAGCGACTCTGCGCCCCAGCGACTCTGCGCCCCAGCGACTCTGCGCCCCAGCGACTCTGCGCCCCAGCGACTCTGCGCCCCAGCGACTCTGCGCCCCAGCGACTCTGCGCCCCAGCGACTCTGCGCCCCAGCGACTCTGCGCCCCAGCGACTCTGCGCCCCAGCGACTCTGCGCCCCAGCGACTCTGCGCCCCAGCGACTCTGCGCCCCAGCGACTCTGCGCCCCAGCGACTCTGCGCCCCAGCGACTCTGCGCCCCAGCGACTCTGCGCCCCAGCGACTCTGCGCCCCAGCGACTCTGCGCCCCAGCGACTCTGCGCCCCAGCGACTCTGCGCCCCAGCGACTCTGCGCCCCAGCGACTCTGCGCCCCAGCGACTCTGCGCCCCAGCGACTCTGCGCCCCAGCGACTCTGCGCCCCAGCGACTCTGCGCCCCAGCGACTCTGCGCCCCAGCGACTCTGCGCCCCAGCGACTCTGCGCCCCAGCGACTCTGCGCCCCAGCGACTCTGCGCCCCAGCGACTCTGCGCCCCAGCGACTCTGCGCCCCAGCGACTCTGCGCCCCAGCGACTCTGCGCCCCAGCGACTCTGCGCCCCAGCGACTCTGCGCCCCAGCGACTCTGCGCCCCAGCGACTCTGCGCCCCAGCGACTCTGCGCCCCAGCGACTCTGCGCCCCAGCGACTCTGCGCCCCAGCGACTCTGCGCCCCAGCGACTCTGCGCCCCAGCGACTCTGCGCCCCAGCGACTCTGCGCCCCAGCGACTCTGCGCCCCAGCGACTCTGCGCCCCAGCGACTCTGCGCCCCAGCGACTCTGCGCCCCAGCGACTCTGCGCCCCAGCGACTCTGCGCCCCAGCGACTCTGCGCCCCAGCGACTCTGCGCCCCAGCGACTCTGCGCCCCAGCGACTCTGCGCCCCAGCGACTCTGCGCCCCAGCGACTCTGCGCCCCAGCGACTCTGCGCCCCAGCGACTCTGCGCCCCAGCGACTCTGCGCCCCAGCGACTCTGCGCCCCAGCGACTCTGCGCCCCAGCGACTCTGCGCCCCAGCGACTCTGCGCCCCAGCGACTCTGCGCCCCAGCGACTCTGCGCCCCAGCGACTCTGCGCCCCAGCGACTCTGCGCCCCAGCGACTCTGCGCCCCAGCGACTCTGCGCCCCAGCGACTCTGCGCCCCAGCGACTCTGCGCCCCAGCGACTCTGCGCCCCAGCGACTCTGCGCCCCAGCGACTCTGCGCCCCAGCGACTCTGCGCCCCAGCGACTCTGCGCCCCAGCGACTCTGCGCCCCAGCGACTCTGCGCCCCAGCGACTCTGCGCCCCAGCGACTCTGCGCCCCAGCGACTCTGCGCCCCAGCGACTCTGCGCCCCAGCGACTCTGCGCCCCAGCGACTCTGCGCCCCAGCGACTCTGCGCCCCAGCGACTCTGCGCCCCAGCGACTCTGCGCCCCAGCGACTCTGCGCCCCAGCGACTCTGCGCCCCAGCGACTCTGCGCCCCAGCGACTCTGCGCCCCAGCGACTCTGCGCCCCAGCGACTCTGCGCCCCAGCGACTCTGCGCCCCAGCGACTCTGCGCCCCAGCGACTCTGCGCCCCAGCGACTCTGCGCCCCAGCGACTCTGCGCCCCAGCGACTCTGCGCCCCAGCGACTCTGCGCCCCAGCGACTCTGCGCCCCAGCGACTCTGCGCCCCAGCGACTCTGCGCCCCAGCGACTCTGCGCCCCAGCGACTCTGCGCCCCAGCGACTCTGCGCCCCAGCGACTCTGCGCCCCAGCGACTCTGCGCCCCAGCGACTCTGCGCCCCAGCGACTCTGCGCCCCAGCGACTCTGCGCCCCAGCGACTCTGCGCCCCAGCGACTCTGCGCCCCAGCGACTCTGCGCCCCAGCGACTCTGCGCCCCAGCGACTCTGCGCCCCAGCGACTCTGCGCCCCAGCGACTCTGCGCCCCAGCGACTCTGCGCCCCAGCGACTCTGCGCCCCAGCGACTCTGCGCCCCAGCGACTCTGCGCCCCAGCGACTCTGCGCCCCAGCGACTCTGCGCCCCAGCGACTCTGCGCCCCAGCGACTCTGCGCCCCAGCGACTCTGCGCCCCAGCGACTCTGCGCCCCAGCGACTCTGCGCCCCAGCGACTCTGCGCCCCAGCGACTCTGCGCCCCAGCGACTCTGCGCCCCAGCGACTCTGCGCCCCAGCGACTCTGCGCCCCAGCGACTCTGCGCCCCAGCGACTCTGCGCCCCAGCGACTCTGCGCCCCAGCGACTCTGCGCCCCAGCGACTCTGCGCCCCAGCGACTCTGCGCCCCAGCGACTCTGCGCCCCAGCGACTCTGCGCCCCAGCGACTCTGCGCCCCAGCGACTCTGCGCCCCAGCGACTCTGCGCCCCAGCGACTCTGCGCCCCAGCGACTCTGCGCCCCAGCGACTCTGCGCCCCAGCGACTCTGCGCCCCAGCGACTCTGCGCCCCAGCGACTCTGCGCCCCAGCGACTCTGCGCCCCAGCGACTCTGCGCCCCAGCGACTCTGCGCCCCAGCGACTCTGCGCCCCAGCGACTCTGCGCCCCAGCGACTCTGCGCCCCAGCGACTCTGCGCCCCAGCGACTCTGCGCCCCAGCGACTCTGCGCCCCAGCGACTCTGCGCCCCAGCGACTCTGCGCCCCAGCGACTCTGCGCCCCAGCGACTCTGCGCCCCAGCGACTCTGCGCCCCAGCGACTCTGCGCCCCAGCGACTCTGCGCCCCAGCGACTCTGCGCCCCAGCGACTCTGCGCCCCAGCGACTCTGCGCCCCAGCGACTCTGCGCCCCAGCGACTCTGCGCCCCAGCGACTCTGCGCCCCAGCGACTCTGCGCCCCAGCGACTCTGCGCCCCAGCGACTCTGCGCCCCAGCGACTCTGCGCCCCAGCGACTCTGCGCCCCAGCGACTCTGCGCCCCAGCGACTCTGCGCCCCAGCGACTCTGCGCCCCAGCGACTCTGCGCCCCAGCGACTCTGCGCCCCAGCGACTCTGCGCCCCAGCGACTCTGCGCCCCAGCGACTCTGCGCCCCAGCGACTCTGCGCCCCAGCGACTCTGCGCCCCAGCGACTCTGCGCCCCAGCGACTCTGCGCCCCAGCGACTCTGCGCCCCAGCGACTCTGCGCCCCAGCGACTCTGCGCCCCAGCGACTCTGCGCCCCAGCGACTCTGCGCCCCAGCGACTCTGCGCCCCAGCGACTCTGCGCCCCAGCGACTCTGCGCCCCAGCGACTCTGCGCCCCAGCGACTCTGCGCCCCAGCGACTCTGCGCCCCAGCGACTCTGCGCCCCAGCGACTCTGCGCCCCAGCGACTCTGCGCCCCAGCGACTCTGCGCCCCAGCGACTCTGCGCCCCAGCGACTCTGCGCCCCAGCGACTCTGCGCCCCAGCGACTCTGCGCCCCAGCGACTCTGCGCCCCAGCGACTCTGCGCCCCAGCGACTCTGCGCCCCAGCGACTCTGCGCCCCAGCGACTCTGCGCCCCAGCGACTCTGCGCCCCAGCGACTCTGCGCCCCAGCGACTCTGCGCCCCAGCGACTCTGCGCCCCAGCGACTCTGCGCCCCAGCGACTCTGCGCCCCAGCGACTCTGCGCCCCAGCGACTCTGCGCCCCAGCGACTCTGCGCCCCAGCGACTCTGCGCCCCAGCGACTCTGCGCCCCAGCGACTCTGCGCCCCAGCGACTCTGCGCCCCAGCGACTCTGCGCCCCAGCGACTCTGCGCCCCAGCGACTCTGCGCCCCAGCGACTCTGCGCCCCAGCGACTCTGCGCCCCAGCGACTCTGCGCCCCAGCGACTCTGCGCCCCAGCGACTCTGCGCCCCAGCGACTCTGCGCCCCAGCGACTCTGCGCCCCAGCGACTCTGCGCCCCAGCGACTCTGCGCCCCAGCGACTCTGCGCCCCAGCGACTCTGCGCCCCAGCGACTCTGCGCCCCAGCGACTCTGCGCCCCAGCGACTCTGCGCCCCAGCGACTCTGCGCCCCAGCGACTCTGCGCCCCAGCGACTCTGCGCCCCAGCGACTCTGCGCCCCAGCGACTCTGCGCCCCAGCGACTCTGCGCCCCAGCGACTCTGCGCCCCAGCGACTCTGCGCCCCAGCGACTCTGCGCCCCAGCGACTCTGCGCCCCAGCGACTCTGCGCCCCAGCGACTCTGCGCCCCAGCGACTCTGCGCCCCAGCGACTCTGCGCCCCAGCGACTCTGCGCCCCAGCGACTCTGCGCCCCAGCGACTCTGCGCCCCAGCGACTCTGCGCCCCAGCGACTCTGCGCCCCAGCGACTCTGCGCCCCAGCGACTCTGCGCCCCAGCGACTCTGCGCCCCAGCGACTCTGCGCCCCAGCGACTCTGCGCCCCAGCGACTCTGCGCCCCAGCGACTCTGCGCCCCAGCGACTCTGCGCCCCAGCGACTCTGCGCCCCAGCGACTCTGCGCCCCAGCGACTCTGCGCCCCAGCGACTCTGCGCCCCAGCGACTCTGCGCCCCAGCGACTCTGCGCCCCAGCGACTCTGCGCCCCAGCGACTCTGCGCCCCAGCGACTCTGCGCCCCAGCGACTCTGCGCCCCAGCGACTCTGCGCCCCAGCGACTCTGCGCCCCAGCGACTCTGCGCCCCAGCGACTCTGCGCCCCAGCGACTCTGCGCCCCAGCGACTCTGCGCCCCAGCGACTCTGCGCCCCAGCGACTCTGCGCCCCAGCGACTCTGCGCCCCAGCGACTCTGCGCCCCAGCGACTCTGCGCCCCAGCGACTCTGCGCCCCAGCGACTCTGCGCCCCAGCGACTCTGCGCCCCAGCGACTCTGCGCCCCAGCGACTCTGCGCCCCAGCGACTCTGCGCCCCAGCGACTCTGCGCCCCAGCGACTCTGCGCCCCAGCGACTCTGCGCCCCAGCGACTCTGCGCCCCAGCGACTCTGCGCCCCAGCGACTCTGCGCCCCAGCGACTCTGCGCCCCAGCGACTCTGCGCCCCAGCGACTCTGCGCCCCAGCGACTCTGCGCCCCAGCGACTCTGCGCCCCAGCGACTCTGCGCCCCAGCGACTCTGCGCCCCAGCGACTCTGCGCCCCAGCGACTCTGCGCCCCAGCGACTCTGCGCCCCAGCGACTCTGCGCCCCAGCGACTCTGCGCCCCAGCGACTCTGCGCCCCAGCGACTCTGCGCCCCAGCGACTCTGCGCCCCAGCGACTCTGCGCCCCAGCGACTCTGCGCCCCAGCGACTCTGCGCCCCAGCGACTCTGCGCCCCAGCGACTCTGCGCCCCAGCGACTCTGCGCCCCAGCGACTCTGCGCCCCAGCGACTCTGCGCCCCAGCGACTCTGCGCCCCAGCGACTCTGCGCCCCAGCGACTCTGCGCCCCAGCGACTCTGCGCCCCAGCGACTCTGCGCCCCAGCGACTCTGCGCCCCAGCGACTCTGCGCCCCAGCGACTCTGCGCCCCAGCGACTCTGCGCCCCAGCGACTCTGCGCCCCAGCGACTCTGCGCCCCAGCGACTCTGCGCCCCAGCGACTCTGCGCCCCAGCGACTCTGCGCCCCAGCGACTCTGCGCCCCAGCGACTCTGCGCCCCAGCGACTCTGCGCCCCAGCGACTCTGCGCCCCAGCGACTCTGCGCCCCAGCGACTCTGCGCCCCAGCGACTCTGCGCCCCAGCGACTCTGCGCCCCAGCGACTCTGCGCCCCAGCGACTCTGCGCCCCAGCGACTCTGCGCCCCAGCGACTCTGCGCCCCAGCGACTCTGCGCCCCAGCGACTCTGCGCCCCAGCGACTCTGCGCCCCAGCGACTCTGCGCCCCAGCGACTCTGCGCCCCAGCGACTCTGCGCCCCAGCGACTCTGCGCCCCAGCGACTCTGCGCCCCAGCGACTCTGCGCCCCAGCGACTCTGCGCCCCAGCGACTCTGCGCCCCAGCGACTCTGCGCCCCAGCGACTCTGCGCCCCAGCGACTCTGCGCCCCAGCGACTCTGCGCCCCAGCGACTCTGCGCCCCAGCGACTCTGCGCCCCAGCGACTCTGCGCCCCAGCGACTCTGCGCCCCAGCGACTCTGCGCCCCAGCGACTCTGCGCCCCAGCGACTCTGCGCCCCAGCGACTCTGCGCCCCAGCGACTCTGCGCCCCAGCGACTCTGCGCCCCAGCGACTCTGCGCCCCAGCGACTCTGCGCCCCAGCGACTCTGCGCCCCAGCGACTCTGCGCCCCAGCGACTCTGCGCCCCAGCGACTCTGCGCCCCAGCGACTCTGCGCCCCAGCGACTCTGCGCCCCAGCGACTCTGCGCCCCAGCGACTCTGCGCCCCAGCGACTCTGCGCCCCAGCGACTCTGCGCCCCAGCGACTCTGCGCCCCAGCGACTCTGCGCCCCAGCGACTCTGCGCCCCAGCGACTCTGCGCCCCAGCGACTCTGCGCCCCAGCGACTCTGCGCCCCAGCGACTCTGCGCCCCAGCGACTCTGCGCCCCAGCGACTCTGCGCCCCAGCGACTCTGCGCCCCAGCGACTCTGCGCCCCAGCGACTCTGCGCCCCAGCGACTCTGCGCCCCAGCGACTCTGCGCCCCAGCGACTCTGCGCCCCAGCGACTCTGCGCCCCAGCGACTCTGCGCCCCAGCGACTCTGCGCCCCAGCGACTCTGCGCCCCAGCGACTCTGCGCCCCAGCGACTCTGCGCCCCAGCGACTCTGCGCCCCAGCGACTCTGCGCCCCAGCGACTCTGCGCCCCAGCGACTCTGCGCCCCAGCGACTCTGCGCCCCAGCGACTCTGCGCCCCAGCGACTCTGCGCCCCAGCGACTCTGCGCCCCAGCGACTCTGCGCCCCAGCGACTCTGCGCCCCAGCGACTCTGCGCCCCAGCGACTCTGCGCCCCAGCGACTCTGCGCCCCAGCGACTCTGCGCCCCAGCGACTCTGCGCCCCAGCGACTCTGCGCCCCAGCGACTCTGCGCCCCAGCGACTCTGCGCCCCAGCGACTCTGCGCCCCAGCGACTCTGCGCCCCAGCGACTCTGCGCCCCAGCGACTCTGCGCCCCAGCGACTCTGCGCCCCAGCGACTCTGCGCCCCAGCGACTCTGCGCCCCAGCGACTCTGCGCCCCAGCGACTCTGCGCCCCAGCGACTCTGCGCCCCAGCGACTCTGCGCCCCAGCGACTCTGCGCCCCAGCGACTCTGCGCCCCAGCGACTCTGCGCCCCAGCGACTCTGCGCCCCAGCGACTCTGCGCCCCAGCGACTCTGCGCCCCAGCGACTCTGCGCCCCAGCGACTCTGCGCCCCAGCGACTCTGCGCCCCAGCGACTCTGCGCCCCAGCGACTCTGCGCCCCAGCGACTCTGCGCCCCAGCGACTCTGCGCCCCAGCGACTCTGCGCCCCAGCGACTCTGCGCCCCAGCGACTCTGCGCCCCAGCGACTCTGCGCCCCAGCGACTCTGCGCCCCAGCGACTCTGCGCCCCAGCGACTCTGCGCCCCAGCGACTCTGCGCCCCAGCGACTCTGCGCCCCAGCGACTCTGCGCCCCAGCGACTCTGCGCCCCAGCGACTCTGCGCCCCAGCGACTCTGCGCCCCAGCGACTCTGCGCCCCAGCGACTCTGCGCCCCAGCGACTCTGCGCCCCAGCGACTCTGCGCCCCAGCGACTCTGCGCCCCAGCGACTCTGCGCCCCAGCGACTCTGCGCCCCAGCGACTCTGCGCCCCAGCGACTCTGCGCCCCAGCGACTCTGCGCCCCAGCGACTCTGCGCCCCAGCGACTCTGCGCCCCAGCGACTCTGCGCCCCAGCGACTCTGCGCCCCAGCGACTCTGCGCCCCAGCGACTCTGCGCCCCAGCGACTCTGCGCCCCAGCGACTCTGCGCCCCAGCGACTCTGCGCCCCAGCGACTCTGCGCCCCAGCGACTCTGCGCCCCAGCGACTCTGCGCCCCAGCGACTCTGCGCCCCAGCGACTCTGCGCCCCAGCGACTCTGCGCCCCAGCGACTCTGCGCCCCAGCGACTCTGCGCCCCAGCGACTCTGCGCCCCAGCGACTCTGCGCCCCAGCGACTCTGCGCCCCAGCGACTCTGCGCCCCAGCGACTCTGCGCCCCAGCGACTCTGCGCCCCAGCGACTCTGCGCCCCAGCGACTCTGCGCCCCAGCGACTCTGCGCCCCAGCGACTCTGCGCCCCAGCGACTCTGCGCCCCAGCGACTCTGCGCCCCAGCGACTCTGCGCCCCAGCGACTCTGCGCCCCAGCGACTCTGCGCCCCAGCGACTCTGCGCCCCAGCGACTCTGCGCCCCAGCGACTCTGCGCCCCAGCGACTCTGCGCCCCAGCGACTCTGCGCCCCAGCGACTCTGCGCCCCAGCGACTCTGCGCCCCAGCGACTCTGCGCCCCAGCGACTCTGCGCCCCAGCGACTCTGCGCCCCAGCGACTCTGCGCCCCAGCGACTCTGCGCCCCAGCGACTCTGCGCCCCAGCGACTCTGCGCCCCAGCGACTCTGCGCCCCAGCGACTCTGCGCCCCAGCGACTCTGCGCCCCAGCGACTCTGCGCCCCAGCGACTCTGCGCCCCAGCGACTCTGCGCCCCAGCGACTCTGCGCCCCAGCGACTCTGCGCCCCAGCGACTCTGCGCCCCAGCGACTCTGCGCCCCAGCGACTCTGCGCCCCAGCGACTCTGCGCCCCAGCGACTCTGCGCCCCAGCGACTCTGCGCCCCAGCGACTCTGCGCCCCAGCGACTCTGCGCCCCAGCGACTCTGCGCCCCAGCGACTCTGCGCCCCAGCGACTCTGCGCCCCAGCGACTCTGCGCCCCAGCGACTCTGCGCCCCAGCGACTCTGCGCCCCAGCGACTCTGCGCCCCAGCGACTCTGCGCCCCAGCGACTCTGCGCCCCAGCGACTCTGCGCCCCAGCGACTCTGCGCCCCAGCGACTCTGCGCCCCAGCGACTCTGCGCCCCAGCGACTCTGCGCCCCAGCGACTCTGCGCCCCAGCGACTCTGCGCCCCAGCGACTCTGCGCCCCAGCGACTCTGCGCCCCAGCGACTCTGCGCCCCAGCGACTCTGCGCCCCAGCGACTCTGCGCCCCAGCGACTCTGCGCCCCAGCGACTCTGCGCCCCAGCGACTCTGCGCCCCAGCGACTCTGCGCCCCAGCGACTCTGCGCCCCAGCGACTCTGCGCCCCAGCGACTCTGCGCCCCAGCGACTCTGCGCCCCAGCGACTCTGCGCCCCAGCGACTCTGCGCCCCAGCGACTCTGCGCCCCAGCGACTCTGCGCCCCAGCGACTCTGCGCCCCAGCGACTCTGCGCCCCAGCGACTCTGCGCCCCAGCGACTCTGCGCCCCAGCGACTCTGCGCCCCAGCGACTCTGCGCCCCAGCGACTCTGCGCCCCAGCGACTCTGCGCCCCAGCGACTCTGCGCCCCAGCGACTCTGCGCCCCAGCGACTCTGCGCCCCAGCGACTCTGCGCCCCAGCGACTCTGCGCCCCAGCGACTCTGCGCCCCAGCGACTCTGCGCCCCAGCGACTCTGCGCCCCAGCGACTCTGCGCCCCAGCGACTCTGCGCCCCAGCGACTCTGCGCCCCAGCGACTCTGCGCCCCAGCGACTCTGCGCCCCAGCGACTCTGCGCCCCAGCGACTCTGCGCCCCAGCGACTCTGCGCCCCAGCGACTCTGCGCCCCAGCGACTCTGCGCCCCAGCGACTCTGCGCCCCAGCGACTCTGCGCCCCAGCGACTCTGCGCCCCAGCGACTCTGCGCCCCAGCGACTCTGCGCCCCAGCGACTCTGCGCCCCAGCGACTCTGCGCCCCAGCGACTCTGCGCCCCAGCGACTCTGCGCCCCAGCGACTCTGCGCCCCAGCGACTCTGCGCCCCAGCGACTCTGCGCCCCAGCGACTCTGCGCCCCAGCGACTCTGCGCCCCAGCGACTCTGCGCCCCAGCGACTCTGCGCCCCAGCGACTCTGCGCCCCAGCGACTCTGCGCCCCAGCGACTCTGCGCCCCAGCGACTCTGCGCCCCAGCGACTCTGCGCCCCAGCGACTCTGCGCCCCAGCGACTCTGCGCCCCAGCGACTCTGCGCCCCAGCGACTCTGCGCCCCAGCGACTCTGCGCCCCAGCGACTCTGCGCCCCAGCGACTCTGCGCCCCAGCGACTCTGCGCCCCAGCGACTCTGCGCCCCAGCGACTCTGCGCCCCAGCGACTCTGCGCCCCAGCGACTCTGCGCCCCAGCGACTCTGCGCCCCAGCGACTCTGCGCCCCAGCGACTCTGCGCCCCAGCGACTCTGCGCCCCAGCGACTCTGCGCCCCAGCGACTCTGCGCCCCAGCGACTCTGCGCCCCAGCGACTCTGCGCCCCAGCGACTCTGCGCCCCAGCGACTCTGCGCCCCAGCGACTCTGCGCCCCAGCGACTCTGCGCCCCAGCGACTCTGCGCCCCAGCGACTCTGCGCCCCAGCGACTCTGCGCCCCAGCGACTCTGCGCCCCAGCGACTCTGCGCCCCAGCGACTCTGCGCCCCAGCGACTCTGCGCCCCAGCGACTCTGCGCCCCAGCGACTCTGCGCCCCAGCGACTCTGCGCCCCAGCGACTCTGCGCCCCAGCGACTCTGCGCCCCAGCGACTCTGCGCCCCAGCGACTCTGCGCCCCAGCGACTCTGCGCCCCAGCGACTCTGCGCCCCAGCGACTCTGCGCCCCAGCGACTCTGCGCCCCAGCGACTCTGCGCCCCAGCGACTCTGCGCCCCAGCGACTCTGCGCCCCAGCGACTCTGCGCCCCAGCGACTCTGCGCCCCAGCGACTCTGCGCCCCAGCGACTCTGCGCCCCAGCGACTCTGCGCCCCAGCGACTCTGCGCCCCAGCGACTCTGCGCCCCAGCGACTCTGCGCCCCAGCGACTCTGCGCCCCAGCGACTCTGCGCCCCAGCGACTCTGCGCCCCAGCGACTCTGCGCCCCAGCGACTCTGCGCCCCAGCGACTCTGCGCCCCAGCGACTCTGCGCCCCAGCGACTCTGCGCCCCAGCGACTCTGCGCCCCAGCGACTCTGCGCCCCAGCGACTCTGCGCCCCAGCGACTCTGCGCCCCAGCGACTCTGCGCCCCAGCGACTCTGCGCCCCAGCGACTCTGCGCCCCAGCGACTCTGCGCCCCAGCGACTCTGCGCCCCAGCGACTCTGCGCCCCAGCGACTCTGCGCCCCAGCGACTCTGCGCCCCAGCGACTCTGCGCCCCAGCGACTCTGCGCCCCAGCGACTCTGCGCCCCAGCGACTCTGCGCCCCAGCGACTCTGCGCCCCAGCGACTCTGCGCCCCAGCGACTCTGCGCCCCAGCGACTCTGCGCCCCAGCGACTCTGCGCCCCAGCGACTCTGCGCCCCAGCGACTCTGCGCCCCAGCGACTCTGCGCCCCAGCGACTCTGCGCCCCAGCGACTCTGCGCCCCAGCGACTCTGCGCCCCAGCGACTCTGCGCCCCAGCGACTCTGCGCCCCAGCGACTCTGCGCCATTTTTACATCTTTCCAATACTTAAGAATTTTGTTCAACTTCAGGCTGACTTGTGTGCACTTGGGCTTCTGCGGCCTTTTTTGTTTTCCTCCAGTACTTGAAAGGGAGGTTAGAAGCCACCTATGTAATTTCACAGGATACAGAGAAGGTGAAGGAAGTACTCAAACTCCTCAACAGTAACAACCACAGAACCCAGGAACTCTTACCTGCTGTCTCCTGAACTCGAGTCACTTCCAACGTGCTTCGCAGTGAAATAGTCCCACCAGGGTTCTTCTGAAGAAGGCACCACCCATGTAACTAGCTCATAGAGTCTCTAAAACTATTTCACAGAGAGGGCAGAAAACTTGAAGGAAAAGCAGCCTAGTAGGGAACACTGAGCCCAATTCACCACGAGAGAAAAACACCCTAGGCTACCCAAGCCTCAGTTTCTCCTGGGGAGGCAATTCCCCCACCCGTCCTCAGGCTTCCTATATAACAAAGGTCAAATGACCCACACCTGGCAGGTTGCACTTAACAAGGGTGAAGCCAAGAGACCTTGTGGAATAAGCTCGTCTATCTGGCTTCAAAGTTTTAAGGTCTATTGCTCCTTATCACTTGTAGAAATAACCTGACAAGGGGCTTAGTGGTTACAGTTGACCTAATGAATTAACTACAAAAGGTGCACAAGGGTCATATTTCTGTTAGTCATTCTGTGAGCAAAATTAGTACAGAGCCTGTTAAAAAAATAAATACAAATAAATAAAAGAAATGAATAAAAATAAAATGACCTTAAAGGCAAACTTGCCATCATAGATTTTCATCTGTCTAGTCATGACAGATAAACAATTTAGCAATCAGAATTCCTTTTCTTGATATTAATGCTATCTGCATTTTCTTCTCTGAGATCCCTTCTTTATGCAGGACTTTTCTAAATCTAGCCCCATGACCTCTGACTGCACTATTTATAGAATCATAGAATATCCCGAGCTGGAAGGGACCCATAAGGATCATCAAGTCCAACTCCTGGCACCGCACAGGTCTACCCAAAAGTTTAGACCACGTGACCAAGTGCACAGTCCAATCGCTTCTTAAATTCAGACAGGCTTGGTGCAGTGACCACTTCCCTGGGGAGCCTGTTCCAGCGTGCAACCACCCTCCTCTCGGTGAAGAACCTCTTCCTGACATCCAGCCTAAACCTTCCCTGCCTCAGCTTAACACCATTCCCATGGGTCCTATCACTGGTGATTACAGAGAATAGGTCAGCACCTGCCTCTGCACTCCCCCTCGCGAGGAAGTTGTACACTGCAATGAGGTCCCTCCTTAGCCTCCCCTTCCCCAGGCTGAACAGGCCCAGTGCCCTCAGCTGCTCCTCATACGGCTTCCCCTCTAGGCCCTTCACCATCTTCGTCGCCCTCCTCTGGACACTCTCCAACAGTTTCATGTCCTTTTGTACTGTGGTGCCCAGAACTGCACACAGTACTCGAAGTGAGGCCGCACCAGCGCAGAGTAGAGCGGGACAATCACTTCCCTCAATTGACCAGCAATGCCGTGCTTGATGCACCCCAGGACACGGTTGGCCCTCCTGGCTGCCAGGGCACACTGCTGGCTCATGTTCAACTTGCTGTCGACCACCACGCCCGGATCCCTCTCTGCGGGGCTGCTCTACGGCATCTCATCACCCAGTCGGTACGTATAGCCAGGGTTGCCCCATCCCAGGTGCAGGACCCGGCACTTGTTCTTGTTAATCTTCATGCGGTTGGTGATCGTCCAGCTCTCCAATCTGTCCAGATCTCTCCGCAAGGCCTTTCCACCCTCATCTGAGTCTACAACTCCTCCAAGTTTGGTGCCATCAGCAAATTTGCTCAAAACACCTTCTAGTCCTACATCTAAATCGTTTATAAAAACATTGAAGAGGACCGGCCCTAAAATGGAGCCTTGAGGGTCCCCACTAGTGACCATGCGCCAGCCTGATGTGGCCCCATTTACCACAAGCCCTTGAGCCCTGCCTGCCAGCCAATTGCTCAACCATCGCATGATGTTTTTGTTAGGTTGTATGCTGGACATTTTGTCCAGTAGGATCCCACGGGAAACCATGTCGAAAGCTTTGCTCAAGTCCAAAAAGATCACGTCAGCCGGTTTCCCTTGATCAACCAGATGGCTGATCTTATCATAAAAGGAATTCAGATTTGTTAGGCAGGACCTACCCCTCATGAACCCATGTTGGCTGGGACCAATGACTGCATTGTCCCCCAGGTGCGCTTCAATACCTTCAAGGATCATCTTCTCCAGAATTTTACCAGGCGCTGATGTGAGACTAATAGGCCTGTAGTTGCCACGGTCTATTTTCTTGCCCTTCTTGAAAATTGGTATGACATTTGCTAGCTTCCAGTCTACTGGGACCTCTCCAGATTCACAAGATCATTGAAAAATAATTGAGAGAGGTCCCGCGATGGTGTCAGCCAGCTCCTTATGCACCCTGGGATGAATCCCACCTGGACCCATGGACTTGTATAGATCCAGGTGGAGCAGCAAATCCCGCACATGTTCAGGGTCGTTTGGGAGTTTATCGTGCCCACCGTCGTGGTCCTCCAGCTCAGGGTACCCGGGGTGTATTTACTTCGACTGCGTAGAAGCTATCGCGCATAAATGCCAGGATCCGGATCCTCACTCACTATTCAGGTCAAGGACTGGGCTGGCAAGTTTTGGCTTTAATTTGGTTACCTGCCTACATTGCTGTTTCCTGGCAGGTCATGGGAAGAAGATTGGCTGGCTTGCGGCAGCTTACATACACGTGGCTTTTAGGCCGCAGTCAAAGCGTTCCTCTAGATCTGGAAATTTGAAGCTGGTTGGAAAAGCCATCTGAGTGGTTAGAAAGCTGCCTGGCAGAGAAGGACCTGGGAGTACTGGTGGCTAGTCGACTCAGTATGAGCCAGCAGTGTGCTCAGGTGGCCAAGAAGGCCAACAGCATCCTGACTCCTACAAGAAACAGCATGGCCAGCAGGACTAAGGAAGGTGATTGTCCCCCTGTACTTGGCTCAGGTGAGGCCGCAGCCCAAGTACTATGTTCGGTTCTGGGCCCCTCGCTACAAGAAGGATATTGAGGGGCTCCAGTGAGTCCAGGGAAGGGCAACAAAGCTGGTGAGGGATCTGGAGAACAAGTCTTATGAGGAGAGGCTGAGGGAGCTGGGATTGTTTGGTCTGGAGAAGAGGAGACTCAGGGGCGACCTTATCGCTCTCTACAGATACCTCAAAGGAGGCTGTAGCGAGGTGGGGGTTGGCCTGTTCTCCCACGTGCCTGGTGACAGGACGAGGGGGAATGGGCTAAAGTTGCACCAGGGGAGGTTTAGGTTGGGTGTCAGGAAGAACTTCTTTACCGAAACGGTTGTTAGGCATTGGAACGGGCTGCCCAGGGGAGTGGTGGATTCACCATCCCTGGAGGTCTTTGAAAGATGTTTAGGTGTAGAGCTTAGGGATACGGCTTAGTGGAGGACTTGTTAGTGTTACGCCAGAGGTTGGACTACGTGATCTTGGAGGTCTCTTCCAACCTAGGTGATTCTGTGTTGTGGTCTCCAAGCTGGGATACAACCACCTGTTAGTTCGGCATAACTGAATTTTGCATTCCTTGCACTAGCTGTTCCTTCGCCTCCTCTTCAGAGACAAGGACATGCATCTCTTTCATGCTCTTTCATCAGTAAACAAACCAGGATAGATAAAGCCCCTTTCTTCACGTCAGTAAGATACCTGCCTTTGGTTTCAGTGAAAATTCAGGCCCTAGCACCTGAAGTTTCTTCTGGATTGTCCTGGTTTCAGTTAGCACAGAATTAATTTTCTTCCTAGTAGCTGGTGGAATGCTGTGTTTTGGCTTAGGATGAGAAGAGTGCTGATAACACCCCGATGCTTTAATTGTTGCAGAGCAGTGCTTATACTAAGCCAAGGACATCTCAGCCTTTTGCTCTGTCCTGCCAACGGACAGGCTGGGGGTGCAGTAAGAGCTGGGAGGGGACAGACCCAGGACAGGTGACCCAAACTAGCCAAAGGGGTATTCCATACCATCTGACGTCATGCTAAACAATATATAGGGGTGGCTAGCCGGGGGGAGGGGGCCGGACTGCTCGGGGTTAGGCTGGGCATCAGTCAGCGAGTGGTGAGCAATTGCATTGTGCATCACTTGTTTGTACATATTATTATTATTTTCCCTATTATCACCATATTATTATTATTGTTATTATTGTTATTACTGTTATTATTATTTTGTTATTATTATTTTCCTGTCTTATTAAACTGTCTTTATCTCAGCTCACGGGCTTCACTTTCCATTTCTCTCCCCCGTCCCAGAGAGGGAGGGGGGAGGGTGAGCGAACGGCTGCGTGGTGTTTAGCTGCCGGCCAGGTTAAACCACGACAGTCAAGAAGAGTCAAATCTTTGAAAATTCAGCCCCCAAACCAAAGAATAAAGTTCTGGAAAATATCTTTCCAAATATATATTAAAAAAAAAAAAAGAAAGTCTACCTTTTGATGAAAATTCAGTGATATGCAGAAAGACAGATAAAGCTTTGTGGCCAAGGTATAACCTTCTGAAGATACGGTTTAGTAATCATACATCCTTAACTGCGTTAGTGTTAGCTTGTACATCTATGGATGTCCATTGCTACTTAATTTTAAAAGGTTTCTAATCTTGTAATGAAACTGTTTTTTTGACCAGCTACAAAATAGAATCTGATTTGAGCATTATAACGTAATTAATCATGGATTTTAGTGTCCCATTTGAAATAGTTTATTTAGATCTGAGAAACACATTGTATGTCTATGATTGCATTATATAAAAAGAAAATAAACTACATAATTGAAAATGAACTGTGTGTATTATTAATCATAAAATGAAACTACCTGGAGTTTAGAGCTTGGATGCAACTAACTTGCACTTTGACTCCTCTTTGGTCATTTGCAACTACGCAAAGAGAGATTGAAACTGCTACTTGACTTCATTACTGTTAGCCATATCAACAGTGCTAGGAAAGAGGCTGGGAAAGTTACGGATTTACATTTCATGGACAGATGCCAACGTTGTACTGCATCCTGTACCTTTATCAGCCTTTGTAACCTGCTAACCTATTGGAAGAAAAAAAAAAAAAAAAAGAGAGAGAGAGAGAGAGAAACTGCATGACTTTGGGAAATGTATAGTATAGAATATAATTGTTTTGATTTCCATCTGCAGATTTTACATTTAAGCTGTAAAACAGATAGCACCACAAATTCAGCAGGTCTAATCCCCACCCCCCCCAAAACATGTCTAGATTTACACATATCACACACAAATACACGCTCTTTGCTCTGGTTACAGACAAACACCATGTTTTTGTATCTTTTTTATTCCATTTGCTCCCAAAGAGATAGCAGTTGACATAATTGATAAAGTAGCATGACTGAAAAATCTTATTTTTTGTTCTGAAAATTTCTGGCAAAGAAAAAAGGATGGATCACCACAGCTATTTAAAACAACAACTTCTATACTAATTCTTGAAATGATCAGATTTCTTTTTTCCCCTTTCAAATTCTTGCTCTTTCCCAAAATAAAATTTTTAGGAGACGCAGCCTCGTAATTTCCATATCTTGATTCACCTTTTTGGAAATCATTGCTATTCTGGGCTTATTCTTACACTTTCCTTTTTAGGTTTCTAAAGATCATAGTATGTTATAATGTTATTATATGTTATAAATATTTTATGTCTTAAGCTTACAGAAAACCCTAGTATCCACCAGCACTGGCAACTACTTCACTGGTCTCTGCAGCTCAAAGGAAACTGTCTATATTCCTCTGCTTGGTTTTTAAAATCATTAGGCTAGTTAAATATATGATTAACAGAGCCTAGCTGCTCTGTGTTGACAAGAAATGACTACTTCAGCACATTATATTTTGAGTTACAGCTGTAAAAAAATAGGCTTTTGTGTCTGCATAAAAGGCAGTTTTTCTGGAATAGCAGAGTTGGCAGAATTAAAAATCCTTCTCGCACCTAACCTCCAAGGCTAGTTGGCAAGCTGGATGGGAAAAGGAGGAATCTCCAGTTTGTTATGGGAGATCTGTAGACTGACAAATGCAATTTTTAAATCACTATCACCCTTTTGTGCCCTTCAGTGAGAAATAATCATATTAAGACTCACACACACAGGGTAATAAAAATTATCATCATATTTTTAATCAGCATAAGGTCAAAAGAATGTAAATACACTACATCTTCATTCCATAATCAGCCATACGTGGGCAATAGCACTGTTAATGACTTGAGGAGGGTGTTATATCATACCAGGTATCCCCAGGTAAACAGGAACCTTCAGGCACATGAACATTTTAACCATAATTTCCTATACTATTGACATCCATATCTTTCATGCTTTAGTTACATCCTCAATAGTATCTGTAAGGAGGCCCATAATGGAAAAAAAAAAAAAAAAAAAAAAAAAAAAAAGACCTTCTAGATGAAAATTGGCTAATATAGTATTGCTGTGGTATTACATTTTTTTTCTAGACATTAACCAGTATATTACATCCTCCAAAACTGGATCCTTAGCTCTAACAGATAAGGAGCATTATTTTTCCTAATGTTCCCCACCACTTCATCCCTGCCCAAACTGAAGTATATTGAGGTGACTTTGGGAATCCTGCTATTTAAACATTAGTCGTGATTAGGTAAAATATACCTTCAGCCACTCAGGATATGTTTGTAAAGAAATAAAGGCATGCTCTGGAATATTCCAATCTAAAACACAGTTGTTTTAGATATTGGCAGCACCAAAAACTAGCATTTATGCTAGGAAAGGCATATGCTACTGTAAAAATAATGATGTATAAGTGCCTGCAGCAGTCCAAATTAGCTGAGCTTTGCAAAAGAAGTTTGAATAGTCATCACTGAGTATATTCTAATGAAGAAATGAAGCAGATGGTGTGCTGTTTGTACTTCCTGAATTAGTGGTTATAGAAGTCAGAAAGGTATCAACTATGTGCCAGAAAAAAATAAAAATCTCTTATTACGTACTGCTGAGTAGGCGTATACAAGACTTGAAAAGGTTGAGATGAAGATGACTGTTAGCCTCTTGTCACAAATATTCCCTTTATTCTCTCTTCTGCTGCATCTTTCTGCACAACACTGCCTCCAGTAAGACAAAACTGATGTTTCTCACCTACTGTTCATATATTTAGAAATGCTGATGATCTCCACACAATTCCAAGAGATTGCAGGTAGGTTTTGTTTAACCTACAATATCTAAGCAGCTTTTAAAGAGACAACTTCCTTCCATGTGGGCATATCTAGTTTTTCTGTTATCTCCTAAACCTCATTTTGGGTACATCTACAGCTGCTCTCCCTTAGACTTCCAGTTGCCAAGTTGACTTGGTATCTTTCTGTAGTGTAGAGCCCTAACACAAAAAGGGGGAGTCTTTCAGCTGTACATTTGAAATGGGGATGAGAAAGTTTGATAGAAGCTGAAGGGAGAGCGAAAGGAGAAAGAAGCTAGCCTTAGCTACCTAGTTGACAAGAATCATTCTCAACACTTCACAAAGTCTGGAAATAAAGATGAACTTAAAATTTGAAGGGTTTTGCAATGACAGTGCAGAAAGTTAAACTCTTAGCAGAAAATAGGAAATAAGGAGTCAAATGTTATTGCACAAGCTAAAGGGAGATTGGGGCATTAGCACTAATTTTTACTGAGCTCAGAAAAATCCCCATTCATTTCAAGCTACCTCTTTGTTTTCTCTCAGTTTAGTCCCTCCATTTTTGTGTTAATTTCTTTGTCAAGGAGACAACAATCAAAACACACACACACACACAGAGCTTTCTCCAATGTTTAAAGCTAGAGTAAAAAGGAAAAGAACAAATTTGTAGCTTTCAAGACAACGATTACAATATGAAAGTATTTTAGAGTGATATTCCGAAGAGGGGATTATGTAGGCAGTCAGTAATAGGAAGTACCTCATAGATTCCTTCATTCACACACGCTGAGTAGATATTAGCTATTTTACAAGGTGCTTCTTTCTGAGTTAAATTCTATGCTGTGACTGTGGTCAAGTGAGTCAGACACCCCAAAGCAAAGCTAAAATGTAGCACTATAACAGCAAAAAACCTGCACATGCAGAAATACATTAGCAGCTTGCATATTGCTTCATATATCATTAAAGATATCAGTGTAGCTCCTAGGAGGAGCTTCTGAAGTTTGATTTTTCTTTAATGTCCCAACAAACAGATTATCTAATAAAACTAGACTAAATTAATTACAATAACTCCTACCCAAGCTATCACCGGTAATGAGCTAAACACCAATAACATTCTTAGTCTAGAGAGACGCTTTCTTTGCTTTTAACCAAATGCACACCATTTCATTAGCACAATGCTTTATTCCTGTTCTAACATACTTTTGCTAAAAGCTATTATCAGCCCATCAATATCGTCAGTGAATTGGAAGAGAAATTGTATTGAGGAAGGAGGGAAAGTGGATAGAAGGTTGTTGCTTCTAGGGCAAAGAATGGGAAAGAAGTAGTGGACAAATAGCCACTAATTTTGACATTTTGATACTCATCTTGATCTGGAGGCCAGGTTCATCCTTGAGGGCAGGTAGACTGAGGCCTCTGGAACGTAAATATTTGTTCCCTTACCTGAAGTTTGTCTCTGCAAACTGTGAGCTATACAATACAGTATTCAAATACTACTAAGATTCCACCAGTGAAATCTCACTAACACTTGGTCTGACACTTGAGAAACAAAAGGATGCATTCACATTACTGTCAGTTGTCTCTTTGTACTGTTGAAGACTTTAACCAACAATAAATTTGTTAAATGTATTTTTTTTCTGCATTTAATTGCTTCAGTCGAGTTCTGTATGGCTATATGAATTGTACCACACTAACATCAAAACTGTTCTGCTCAATCTTTTCATGAAAAGATAAGATACCAAAACAGGACGTCATTGTACATCTTGAAAATGGTAAATGGAAAATTTTGTTGTTGTTGTTGTTGTTTTCCCCTCATAAGATATCACAGAAGTTCTGAATGCATGGGAAACTCACCACAAAGTGCATTATGCTTACACCAAATATCTGGGTATTTCTTATTTATTGCAAGAACATAAAAGAGTTGGTAAATATATTTTGCTGAAGTGACTAATAATCATGGCATAAATTCCAAAGGGTTACATGCTAATTTTGAAATGGCAATTCACAAAAAAAAAAAATGCCAAAATATTTTCCTTAAGAGGAAATAGAAAATGGTTTGTGATTTTTCATATGTACATACTTGTTTTTATATTTGACTTTACAAACTAAAAATAAGTTGTAGTAAAATTACTGCAAACTGTTCTGCTTAGTCTAGTTCGTACACTGTAGAAAAGGATGGAAGCACACAGAGCATCTTTTATGCTTTATATTAAAAAGGGCAAGTGAATTGGAATATGTGGAAGTAATGTTGCTACATTAAGAATTAAGTTTCTATAAATAATAAAAAAAATTATATTAGTTTGGAAAATGGAAGCAATGGGCACTCAAATATCATTTGCTTGAAACTCAGTGTAGAAATTAATAAATTAGAGGCTCAGGGTGACCCACTGCTCCATTAATGCAAGAAAATAAATCAAGAAGTAAACTAAATGTCTTGAATAATAAAATGTGTTAGTATGAGTGCTCTCTGAGCCACAGTTCTACTGGAGTTGCCCAGTTAAAGAATTCACCCTCTAAAATAATTAGAATCCACGTCTTGTCATTGAATTTTTTCCTCTGAATCAATTTACTAAGATTCACAAAAGATCTGAGAAACATACATGTACATAATATGTGAGCATGCCTTCAGCCAGAGCAGCTTCTCTCTGTTGATATACATGTATGTCTAGGATACAGAATAACTTCACTCCATAACATGCCTGTCCTGATTTCCCATTATTCACACTATTTTATAGTACTTCCCTTTTAAGCTGCTTTTCCAGCTTTCTTTTCAGGGAGCTGAAATGTAACAACAGGGATAGTACATACATGGCCATAGAGACTGCCAAAGGTATTGAATTAAACTGGCTCAGAAAAGTAACTTGACATGCCTGCAAAACAAATACCATTCAATATCAGGATGACATTAAGAGCTCCTGAAGCTGTCATAAAAAGCTTAGAATGGACAGTTGAGTGCGGAAATAGGTACAGAGAGAGTCTTAATACTCAATACAAAGTCTGCATTTTACACATTGAATAGAAGTGCTTCATGAGGAGCTGCTGATACAGTGGAAGATTCCTTAGGAAAGGACCTCAAGAGGGTCCCCTAAAACATGCCCATGCCTTTCCTAACAAACTTCTAACACCATTTGAAATTACAGTCTGTTAATGCAAGTGAATTACAGTCTCTCTAGGCAAACAAAAAGTATCTTGTGTGTGTGTGTACACATGCATGCAGAGAGTGAAGTAGTGCAATATTATGAACACACATATTATATATAAATATATAAAATTCTGCTAAGAACTAAGCATCTTCTATGTGTCACCTACTAGCTTCTGTTGGTCAGCTGAATGGTCACAGATATATTCTATATATCAGGGATCAAATGTACTACTTCTCTAAACTGAAATAGCCAAACCAGTGGTACATTTTCCCAAACAGACATCATTATAAAGGGAAGTGTACATCTGCCACTGCTTTAGTTTCTGCATGAGAAAGAAGAGAGTAGTTATTTCATGTAGAGAATGATGCACTTTGCCTGCTCAAGCGAAGCTTCAGAATGTCTTTTCTAATTGTCTGCAGTTATAACTAAAACCAGTAATGAATGTATGTAAAATTTCAGTGAATAATGAATCATATAAGATCCTTTGAAAATTTAAATAAGAAATGGTGAAATCACTGCTTTTCATGGCCTTCTGCCATGAATCTTCCTGGATGTGCAGCAACATCTTTTAAAGAAGAAAGACTTTGAAAAAAATCAGTTTTAAGCACGCGCTCCACAATATTTTATTGTAGAATATTTGCAGCCACACTGTGCCTTACTTGTGATCCAGCCACAGAAGGAGAGGCATTAAAGTAACTGAAAACACCCTAGGAAAATACACAAACTAGTAAATGCTTTTCAAGGACTTAAATAGCTGCAAGGCAGTTTTGCTTTAATTTCAAGTTAAAACCAATTTAAGCTAATCTCATTCCAAAAAGGAAAGTGAGTAACTTCCTATGAGCATTGACATTATACACACTACTGCACAATTCTGGTCAACCAGCAAACCTATATGCATAAGTTCCTTGTTTCACCCTAGGATGTTTTCCTTACTTGCTTTATATGGCTCTGTAAACCTGAAGTATTTTAAACCAGAATTAGTCATATGTTATTTGGATGTAGTCAGTATTGTCTTTCACTCTCCTGCTGTGTTTTTGACTCAGAATCATCCTTTACACCTGCCATACATTGCAGAACTCAATCCTGAAGTCCTAGCTTACGAGAGACTAGATAATTAAGAGGAGTGATGTCAGATTGCCTGGTATGTTCCGGTTATCCTAGATTTATAACCTATACAAAGTGCCTGCTGAAGTCACTTGTACATTTAAATCCAGTTGGCAAGGTATCCAAGAATGATAATCCCCAGCTCATCTAAGTGGTGTTCTATTTCTTTGCTTCTTTTGTATTCCCCAAGCTTTATTTGAGTTTACTGTATCTGTTGGTGGGCAAATATATGTCACTGGCTGAAGATACAGTGCTTTCATGCCATGTGCTGAATACTGATGAAACAATACTTCAGGTAGTTAATAATCAACAACCAAAAAAAAAAAAAAAAAACAAAACAAAAAACAAACAAACAAAAAAAACAACCACAAAACAAACAAAACAACAATAACAAAAAAAAAGCAACATTTGTGTATCCAACACTTGACCCAAATTTAAGATACCAGGTTTCCCTAGTAACTATTTTATTTTTTTCTCCTCATTGTCTCTTAAGTGTTTATTTGTGATAACCTACCCAGCAATTCCCTGGACATCACTGGAACGACATGAAAAGTTGGTGGGAATAAAACTGGGGTGGGGAAGAAGCTAATCTGATGTCAAGGTGTCATGGCTTTATTTTTGGTAGTAAACGAAGAAATGTCAAATTCTTCAGAGAGGTGAAGGAGATCAGAACTCCTCCATTTGTCCTGGCTCATTAGTTTTTGCTTTCAGATTTTGAGGGTTTTGGCATTTGGCAGGGGATTAGAAAGTTCCTAGAGTGAAACTCTTAAAAAGGATATCTCTGGCTTTTTCTGCAACAGAAAAAAAACTTAGGCTCCAGTCAAAGATTTTAATTTTCCTTTAAGAGGCATGACAAATTTTAAGCTTGGACTGAAACCTAATGCAACCACCCAAACACGAGTCTCATTACCACAAGAATCCTTACATAAATACTAGGTTTTGACTATGTAATTTTCTGTAAGGATATAAACTTGATAAATCCATTTGTCCTACAGGTACGTTCCAATAGAAGGTCAGGGGAGAGTTAAACAACAGGACATTTAGATAAAATGCTTTCACATCCAAAGCTGGCATAAATCAGCATTGTTCTAGTCACCTTAATCAAGCTACAAAAATTACTTTATCTGATATTTCCTCCCCCCCCCCCCCCCCTTCATTTCGATATAGCAATACTAGATTTCAATACGCAGCTGATCAAAAATTGATTAAAGTTTCTGTTCAATGACTTTTCATAATTTAGATAAGCAGTGTTTTGAAATCCTCTCTGAACCATTTGTACAAGCTAAACCCTTGGAAAACCCTTTGACATTTGTAAAGCAAAGGTTAATTTGATTATTTTTGTTCATGTGAGTTATTAATATCTTAATATTTTAAAATGTGGCCATTTCACAATAAACACATTAAAACCTTTACAACTCAAAATAGTTTAGTTAATTTCATTTAATAATGGAAATGAGGCTTTTGGTTCCCAGCAAGTCACAAGCATACTTTTACTCACAAAATACATTAGAAGGATTAGAACATTAAATGTTCCTGAGAACAATTCATTTATAATTTTAGTCAGGAACATTTGTAGTGATCATTTCAAAGAGAATAAGATCAACAGAAAAGAAAAACACTTTTATTCAATTCCAAATCATCAATTTCCTACAATTAAGGTTTTACACTGACATAACACTTGCCTTCTGGATCTCTTCTGAGTCAATTATATTATCTGCTTTTGACAGAAATGAGATTTGACTTAGATATTTAAATTTTATCAACAGAAAGTGCTTAGTGAAAACAAAACACAACTAAGGCTGCTTAGAGAGTGTAAGATTTGCTCTGATTTCTGTGTCTTTATCCTTTTTTCCTTTCTCAGTACAAATCTGTTAGATTTTCCAATATGCTGTTTTAGTTGTGGCTAGTTCCCTCTTCTTCCACTTAATTTCCAAACTCAAGGAATATATTCCTCACAAGTGTTATCTGAAAGCTCTCCTAATCTTATGCTCCTTAATCCTTACTCAGTTGCAAGTCCATCAGGTGGATTGTTCTTCCACTTCTTTGTGGAAGGGGACAATGCTTTTTTTCTGCATTTATTCCAGGTTCTTCAAAAAAAAACCCCAACATGAAACGACAACAACAAAGAAAACCTACCACCACCACCACCAAAAAAAAACCAACCCACTTCTTTTTATTAATATTGTTTCTTAACAGTAATTTCACACATGAAAAGCTGCTGTCATGTACTGAAAGTGAAGAACAACCAACCTCAGAAACAGATCAATGTGCAAAAATGTGCCAACTTAAAATCAAGAGAAAGCAATTTTAAGAGGCAGGTAGGAGGAGCTATAAATATAATTTCTTCAGCAATTGCTTTGCTCTCTCTTTGGCATCATGCAAGTTTACTAAACACATACAACTTCAGAGACAAATGTGCATTTAATTCACAAGCAGTCGTAAGAGAACAAATGATTGAAAATGTAATCTGGAAAATATTTTAGCAATATTGACAGAAAAGCTATCTGAATAGTGGGCCAGACAGCTCTCAGACAGCTAAATAGTATTAATTGTTTGAAAATGCCAAAGCAGATTCTTTAGGAGTATACATTCTGAAAATGATCTCTAGACTGTCTCCAGCAATGATGCTCTGTGATTAATAACCAAGAAACATTAGGAACACCATTTAATAGGAACCATTCTTTACAGAGCAGCAATTACAATAGCTGTGATTGAAAAAATATTAGGAGAAATAACTCTTTTGTGCTAGTATTTGCTTCCTAGATTTTAAGTAATTGTCTTGTATCATTTTTATTATTTTTTACCCACTGTGTGTTTCTGTAATTCAGTCTGCTTCATAGCATTCTCTAAATATTTCTACTAAGCTTTCTACTAAGTCACAAATAAATTCCATTCTTTTACCTTCACTACATTTGAATTGAGTAAAATGGAATTACTTTTAAATGAGAAGTTTGGGGCCCACTGACACATAAAAAAATTTCTTTAATGAGAGAAAGAAGATACACTTTTTTTAATAGTTTCACAAAATATCATAGCATACCATCTACAAATATTTTTGTAGATTGCTTCTGTATTACATTTGTCTTTGATTATGTTGAAATTATTGAAAATGAAGACAAAATTTGGCATGCAAATAGGCATAGCCACAAGATACCAACAGATGAAGAAATGAAAGTTGGAATTGATCATCTATCTGCAACAATGATGTTTTAGCACAGTCAAAGCTACATCAAATTTATTCATACAAAAATATCTTCAAGGAACATAATGAACACATAAATTCTGTGTATTTATATAAAGCATGATGGATTAGCTGTTTCTCAAAAGCTGTATTCTTAAATTTCATGGTCCTTTTTGCGTGAACTGGATTTCTACCATGATTGTACAATCTGAACAGAAGCTTCAAAGTGAGAAATAATATCTAAGTACAAGTAATGTTCCCTTTCTGGAAATATTTCATGACACACATTTAAGACTTTACAAATCATGCATTCACAAGAAGATAATTATTTTTGCATGCATGTTAAACTTAACTGAAGAAATAGCTCCTGTGCATCACGCTATGAGACTGCTAAAGTTAGGTTAGAAAACATCTGTAGTGTAATACAACTTCAAAAAGGCTATAAGATTATTTAAAAAATCATGCCTTGTGCTACCTAAGTAATCAATCATTGTGTGATGCCTTAAACAGGACAAGTCAAAACATATCAAATAATATCTACTAATTCATTTATATTTTACTCACCAGGAAAGAGAACTCTGGAGACTGAGGACCATAAGTATACACACATGTTACTATCTTCTTTAACCTGTAAGAAAATAAGAATGAGTTAAGAAAAAAAAAAATAAAAAAAAAAAAAAAACACACAAAAAAAAACTCATTCTGATTTTGCTGCTTATACTGAAAGAAATTTATTCACATTATTTCTTATTTAATTACTTTGATCATGCTCAGGGTCCTTGAACCCTCCATCAGTACAGGCAAAGCTTGTGTTGCCAACAGAGGGTATCCTTATTCTCATCACTTTACTCATCATAGTAAGCATAGTGACTCAAAAATGGTCCAGGATAACTCTTTTACTGCTCAAAGCCCCATCCAATCCATTCAAGGCTAGGTTAGATGGGGCTTTAAGCAACGTGGTCTAATGGAAAGTGTCCTTGTCCATGGCAGGGGGGTTGGAATTAGATAATCTTTGATGTCCCTTCCAACCCAAATGATTCTATGATTCTATGACTCTGACTGCCCCCTTCAAAATAGGAGTGGAATTTTTCTAGTGAAAACTGACAGGCTTTTGAATTTAACTGAATTTTTAACCATTTCCATTTATTTTGCCCCTGACTGTATTATCCATCTTAGCAGACTGCTAAGACTGTTAGACATGTATAAAAAGCTAAGCTTTTCTTATCACTTAAATATGCAAAATAGGGATTGTAAAGTTTGCATATTATATTAGAAAAAGTAAAAAACTCCTTGCTAAATTTCATCCTCACTCTATATGAAGTAAAGACATTCCTAAAATCTTCCTTGCCACAAAACTATACTCAAATTTCATATGTTGACCATGTTGCATGTATTCAGGTACAAAACTCAGAACTTCAGAGAACCCAGTGGATAAATGGGGCAGAATGAAACTGGTTGGTATCTCTGAAATGACGGGCAATAACGACAGCTATAATAAGACAGGATGGCTGAGAGAAAGCAACAGAAGAAGAGATTATAGGAAGTTGCCTTGTCAATCCAGGCAGAGATCATTTATGATCCAAGCACTTTCTCTGCCTGTTGAGATAAGACAGTTCTAGCATTATAATCATAGGATTGATGCACAGTTCAAATGACAGGAGCTTAGGTACTGATGGCTATATCAATTTGATTTTGTAGATATGGCCCCGCAGATAAGCCTGGAGTTGCCCCATTCAGTTGCCTAGAACTATAGAATGAATCATAATACAGATTCCAGTTATAAAGTTGATGTGACCATAACAAGAAGTTCTGAGTCTCACTGGACTAATGCTGAGGATATTACAGAGCCAGATTTTTCATCAAGTGAAGTTGCAGCTGCTTTGCTTTGAAATCTGCAATAAAATGGAAGTGAAGAACTCTGCCTTTCTCACATTTTTTTCATACGCAATAGTTTAAGATTCTGTTTTAGGCAGGTTTCTTGTAATAGTAGTAGAATTAAATGGTTACATTAATTACATTTATTGAACGGTTTGATTCTCTTAGATATTACTTTAAAACAAAATGTCACTCTGTGGACTGTGAGAAGGACGTATTTAAGATATTTGGTTAATTAAGGGGCCTCCTGAAATTGTGCCCATGGATAGGTAGAGAATTAAATTCCTCCATCAGCTCCAGTGCTAAGGAGATAATGGGCAGCCTCCTATTATTTTATGTTTATCATCAGGACAATTTTGAGAAGTGAAGTCTGTAGTTGCTGTGTTTGCATGGACAGTTTCGTGTATGCTGAAACTAAAAACTACATTAAGTAAAAGCTGACTTATCATATTGAATATTTTCTTTTAGCCCTGCAGCTCCTGAGTTCCCAGCACTCAAGAACCGATACTGAAAATAATGGATCTACAGAGCAGCCAGTAGTCAGGTTCTGGGAGGGAGTATCAAAAGTCAAATGCTGTTTATGTAAATCAGTCAAGAAAATGAAATACAGTATTTTCTCAGAGGTTGAAGATTAAAATTCTTGCAGATACCACTCCTACTTCTTTTCATCAACCTTCAGTCCCAGGAACCTAGGACCAGTACAGACAGTATAGTCCTTTGAAAACAACACTCCATGTTCAAGCCAGCATCAAAGCATAAAATGAGTGAAAATGCTTGCAAATAGTTTCATACCAAAAGAAGCTCTGTTCTGAAACAATGCTGTAAACTTCTTTCTTAAAGGTTTAACATTTTAAAATATTTGGATATATTTGCACATTTGATGTAATCTCCCTTTAAGGAAGATCTTCTGCAAGGAAGATGTGGTAGCAATTGATGCTAGAGATAACAAGGGAGATGAAGACTGTTAACACTTCTTTATCACTTCATCAGTTGCTAAGTTTAGTACTTAATAGGATATCTGAGTTGACAAAATTTCTGTTACTTCATTTGAGTTTTCAGAGGTACATGCCTGAAATGGATGTGCATATGAAATAAAATGTCCCCCACATGAGATGCTTTTAGAAGGTATATGATTTTCATCGAGGAAGTTTAAGAGTTAAAATCAGAAAGCCAAATTAAGTTCCAAAATACAGATGTGCATGAAAAAGTAGAATCTGGACCATAACAAGAATTTTGTCATTTTAATCCATTGCCAATATTAGAGCTGGAATATTGTTCAGTTATGTAAATACATTCACCTGTTTTTTTTGCCTAAATAAATCCTGAAAATCACCACTTCAGGCTTCAATACCTACATATAGATTTGCTGTAGGGATGATAAACTGTGATGAAGCTCCATCTTAAAAGCATTATGTTGAGTGGTATTAATGGTTATTCCTCAGATTATGCGTCATTGACCTTCACGGAGCCATTGACGGAAGTCTGCGCAGTCTGCATATGCAGACTGTCATCTGTGGGGTTTTAAAACATAGGCCTGTGCAGGCACATGTGCAAGCAGACACAGCATTTTAAAAAGCTCCCAAAATGTTAGCTTAATAGTAGTGTAAACCCATTTAAAACAGCAATATTCCATGCTGTTCAGAGGGACCTCAGTAACACCAAATGTGTCCTGCACAAAAATAAGCATGAAGAGTATTTACAGCCCAAGGAAACAACAATTGTACTCCATTAGAAGGCATAGTTTTAGCCTAGAAGTGAAAGAGAAAATACAGGGCTTAGCAAAAAAACTCCATCTTCACATTAAACACCCTGAAGCTTATAAGGTATTAGGCCTGGAAATATTAAACAAGTTATATCCTTTCTTATGCTAGTGAACTGCTGCAGCCATCAGATCAGCAAAATGCAAGGCCTTTCTCCAATATTTACATGAGGACATATCACTGCATTATCAGAGTTTGAATGAAAAAAAAAAATAAATCATTTATTTAACCACAGAGCACCCCCAAGCAGATAACAATATAAAGATAGGGAAATAAGGCATAGAAAAATTTATATTATCCAGAAGGGATTATGAAGGAAACCTGTGCAGGAAAAAGGAATCAAACTGTTTCTAGCTGGCTAACTCTGGGCTGACCTGTAAGCACTGGAATATCCTTTTCTCTACAGCAAAACATTATCCCTCTCCTATAGTTACCAGAGTTTCTAACAAGTCCTGCTTTCACTATTCCTGGAGCTAACAGGGCAGGGCAGGGCAAGGAAGGGAAGGGAAGGCAAGGCAAGGCAAGGCAAGGCAAGGGGAGATATAGAATTTCTATAAACACTAGGATAAAGATGGAAAAGCCCAAAGACTGAAGGATTCTGGAGTCACAATCATAAATCCTCTGTGTTGTCTTGATTTTATTGATTTTTTTTTGGCTGTGAAATCCTGGATTTGATGTTCTGTGTTTTGGTACAATATAAATACAGTTCCAGGTTATGAAACAAAATGGTTATATTGCTGAAATATATAACCATACACACACATTCAAATATACCTAAAATAAAAAGAAAAGAACCCTCAGCTTTCAAAAGCATGAGTTAGAAAATGTCGGGTTTGAGTATCAAAGAGATTTAATAGCTCTGGGTTGTACTGGTAAAC
The DNA here is from genome assembly GCF_047663525.1 of Anas platyrhynchos. NCBI lineage: Eukaryota > Metazoa > Chordata > Aves > Anseriformes > Anatidae > Anas > Anas platyrhynchos. The sequence continues at coordinate 12,568,218 of NC_092596.1, forward strand.
TCCTATGATCAGTATAAAATCTTTCATGTTTGACTGGAACTTACAAAATGATAAATGATCTAGACACAAAGAATAATTCTGAAATGCATTATTTTTCATGTGTATAAATAATATGTTCTAAGAAAAAGCTTGAAACAAAATTCATCAAAATTCAGTTTATTTTAAATCAACCTAAACAAGCAGTTCCTGACAAACTCCCAAACTGAGACTTTGTGATCCATTTTTTGGCTGAAGATTTTTTTTTTTTGCAGTAAGTCACAAAGCCTGGAAAATAAAGCATTATAATGAAAATTATGTGAGACCCTGAAGTGTAGCAGCAGGAATACTGCTCCTATAATATTAAAAAAAATAATAATAATTCAAACGACCACTTTAAAAGCAGAGTAATAGCCAAACAGCATAAAATGACATCAAACCCAAAACACAGCAGCATTTTAATAGAAGAAAGCAAATTCATCATTCTGGCAGTCAGTAATTTTATAAAAGCTCCTGTTCTCATTATGCCTCTTAGTGTTTTAACTACAGATAAAAAATAGAAACAATTTTAGGCTATTCCCGGCAGACTCAAGTAGGTTTAAGGGTGACTGACCAGATGGAAGAGACTCACTTTTAAAGCACTATGCTTTTCCTTCCGTTCCCTCTGGCACTGAAAAGAGAGAAAAGCACTTCTGAAAATTTCAGGCTGTGCTTGTGGAAGCAGTAATATATGTTTAGCTAAAATTATTTTAAATAGGCTACTGTGACTCCTGATTTACTATATTAAAAACAATTGGAATGTAGCACAATAGCTGGCTGGGGAAAAAGCAATTTTTGAAGAACTTCAGGTTAGTACAGGGAAAACTCTGCACATGAGAAAGGAAGTACTTTCTGTAGAGTAAAACAAGAGGCCATGGGTCAGGAAAGGTTCCTATGGTACAAGTATAATAGATATTTAAAGTTACAGTCAGGAAAACATGTATTTCTCGAGTGGTGATGATATGAAATGGTTATTCTCTTGGCCTATAGTTTGAATCCTATCGCATCTACATGAAAACCACCTCAACAAATTTTGTCTTCTGGATGTCTAATGCAGAGAGGTTGTTCTTAGTTTCAGCACATTCAGAACCACTAATGATGTATGGTATAGGGTGTGACACAGATTCGTTCATCAAAAATCTCTGTCAGTTTTAACAGGTCAGTAGGACTCAGATGACTCCTCCCACTCCATCCCTGTTATAAAATATCTTTGACAAGATTAATAGGTATCCAGTTTGGATTGCACTGACATTAGTATAAATCCAATGACAACAGTGGGATAAGCATAATACTTTTATCCAACCTAAGTTCATCATGCAAAGTGCACATTTTTCAATCATTTTTACTTGGAATGGTCAACAAACAAAAAAATCAATTGGGCTTCTAGCAGTGAATTGACAAGATATAGAACTATAATATTTTCTTGTAAGTAAGAAAAGACTTTTTTTTTTTCCTGTGGATACCAACAAGGGAAAACTCAGGTCCACGGTTACTGTATTTGTGACTTTTGTAGTAACTGTCACTCAGAGTCAGCATTGTTGGATGCTCTGTATTTGGCTGTTATACAAAACCAGTGGATTTTGAATGTTTACTAAAAAAGCATCTTCTCAGTAAGATGCAAGTGTTGGGTTTAGTCACCAGTCTGAAGATCAGATCCAGTTATAAGATTCTCTGTGTAAACTCTGATGAAAAGGCATCCAACAGTCCACCCTGAGTTATTGTGTGGTGCTTCTGAAGTGAGTCAAACTCATAATGCTTTCAAAATAGAGAGTGACTACTGAAGTAGGCAGTAAAAGGAAGTGAAAGGGATTCCTATCTGCTCAGTAACTTAAGCATAAGCATAAAATGAATAATTTGAGAGTCAAAACAACAAAACAAAGTCCAAGTGTATTGCTGCATAAGTGATCCAGTGGCAACACTCCAGCCCTCTCTGCTGTCTTGCACCTTGTGAGACTCTCTTGTAAGGGCCAATACGAGACATCACCTTTCATATAGGCAAAACAAGCTCATATCTATTTTTTTTCCTATTGTAATGAGTTTCATTGCAAATGTAGAACAAGGCTTGGATACTTCAAATAAAGTGAAAAAAAGAGCCACTTCATCATTTTATCCCAAACAATACAAGTTAGATTGTGCAAGTCCATTGATTTCATCACTCAGGTTCTCTCCTGATCTAAGTTCAAAAGATGAGCAATTCAAATCTACAGATGAACATGAGATATAAGTGAAGAACAAGTTTCAGAGTGTGACTGGTACGGACCTAATAAATTTCTGATTTTTCCACTCACCTACGTGTAAATTGTGGCAAGTCCAAAATAAATTGTAATAAATGCTAAGAAACGGAGTCTTGGAAATCAGCAAAGAAGATGTGATTATTCAATAAATATTAAATTGCCTAGTTTGTTAAAAATTCAGTTAATAGTGTTATTGGAATTGAAACATGCAGATAATACAACATATTTGAACCCTTGGCTTGTTCTCTTTTTGTGCTCATATTACATTAGTTTACAGAAGCTGAGCTAGTGAAATCCATGGGGAAACATTTTCTTTCAAACATGCTGCCTGCTATCAAGAGCTGGGCTCTGATAGATTTCTGATATGACCACTTGCCTGGCAGGCATCTTGGTCTTTTTCTTATATATCAAACTGAATAGAAGTTCCTTTGATTTACAAGTCTTTAAGGGATAAAAATCAAACTTACACCTTTAGAGTGAGAAAAAGAAAAAAAAAGAAAAAAAAAGTTGAATGAAGACTTTTTTAGGAAGAAATAAAACTGAACAAGAAACAGAAAATGGGAATGAAGATTCTGGAGAAGAATCTGAACACTAGAACATCCAAACTTGGGATGTATTTGACAGAGTCTGATAAGTGTGTAGATAAGGAGGAGGAAAACAGTCAGAAGCTGGCTTCAACTTCCCTATCTTTTACAAATCCATTTTAGTCTAATGCTTATGGTAGTTTTCCTAGAGACAAAACCAGTGGCTTTGCATAGTTCACTGATTGCTGTGTTCTGGACTACTCTGCCCTTAAACACCTTTAGAGTTTTAATAGGTCTTATCTATTTTCAGTTGACTATTCTGGTTATATATTCAGATTTTCTGATTTTCTTTTTATTGTACCATGTCTTAGCAGTAATGCTTCTGGGACATGTTTATCTATTGCATGGACTATTTCTACTTATTTTGAACAAGAGCCTCTAAAATAGCTGTGCATTAGTATTTCTGCCCATGTTGTTCAGCCTGCATGTCTCATAAGGAGGGGCAAATATCAGGGTAGTTGAGACTTTAGAGTAGTTGAGGCTTTAGAGATAGCAAAGGATTCTAAAAATCAAGTTACAATTTGTAGTCCTTCCCACACTTCTCTGCTTATCAAAAGTACATAAAAAAGAAAGTCAACAAACTATGTATGTTGATGAATTCCACTTATCTGACTTTCATGAGTACCGATTGTATTGAAGCTTCTCATATGTTTTAAGAAAGCACTATTTCATCTTTTACATGTAAACGGCAGTTGGTCTAATCCAGCTAATTAGGATGAAAGCCAGATTATGTTGAACTCAGCAGTTCTACATAAAATGTTGAAATATTGAATCCAGTATTTTATTCCTAGTTATAATTTAAAAAATTCTTACACCAGTTATTAGAACTTCCACTGATAATGATTTAAAGATCAAAGCCAAAATTTCTTTAAGTGGTATATTCTTTATTGCAGCGCTGGATGCACGGGGGATCCTTCCGCCTATCGTGCATGTTCGAAGTGACAAAATATCTCATATTTATACAGCGAAACAATGAATATTCAATTAGCACCCATACATATTCATTACCTATCCTAAAGTGAGTTTATACTATATCAGGCAGACAAGCTCATCCTCATTGACTTTGCCTTCCAAGGCTAAGAAAGGTGAAGTTGGGCTCCTCCCGCAGGGGGAGGCAGCTTTCAGAGCTGCAGGGCCAGATTTGAGGATCAAGGATTAGTTTCTGGGTGCCCAAGGGGCCTTTCGGACTTTCTGGAGCAGGAGAAAGGATTTAGCGCCCTTCATCCTTAGGAGCTGCAACCCCTGTGGCGGTAAGCCTGCTCCTATCTCCCCCTGTGGACAAGGAAAAACAGTGTGCAGGGTGCCAGAAAACTTGAAAGGTTTTATTGATTGACAGGAAATAGTATGAATACTGTATTTATTGGAAATTTATTCAGTGCTTACATATGTGAATTACCCCTGTAGCATGAACAATTTGGCACACACACTACATGGAGCAATCCGCTGGGCACCCAGTGCTGCAAATAAAGAATGCCTGCCTTCGAAAACTCCAAATTGAGTCTTAGAGAGTTTCTTTGACTGACTTTCACGCTATCACCCAAGGACAGGGCCCAGCTCCACACCCCCCTCTGGGGGACACAGGGTTGGAATCTCCCCAGGCTGAGGCCAGAAACACGGCCGCTGCTGCTCTGCCTTATCTCTTGTCATGGCTGTACCTCAGTGCCACAGCCCAGGCTGCAGAATGCTGAAAGTTCTGGAAAGTTCCTCTGGAGTCGGGGCTGGAGGGCTGCCCCTGCCCCTCTCAGCTGCTCCCTGCCCTGTCCCTGGGCTCTCCAGGAGCCATGGAGCCGAGCCTTGGCGCGGGTTCCTCCCCAGGGCGCAGGGGGCCACCCCCTTCCCTCAGCTCGCCTCAGCCCACGCCCTGCTCTGCCTGGCCGTTAGCAGCCGCCATGGCAGCAGCAGCGCCTGGGAGCGTTGAGAAGCCGGCTGGAACCGGCTGCAAAGGGCTGGAACCAGCTGGATCCGGCTGGAAGGGGCTGCAACGGGCTGGAACCGGCTGCAACCCGCTGGAAATGGCTGGAAGCAGCTGGAACCGGCTGCAACAAGCTGGAACCAGCTGGAACCGGCTGGAACCAGTTGGATCCAGTTGGAACAGGCTGGAACCGGTTTGAACCGGTTTGAACCGGTTGGAACCGGATGGACCCGGTTGGAACCGGTTTGATCCGGTTTGAACCAGTTGGAACCGGTTGGAACCGGTTGGAACAGGCTGGAACCGGCTGGAACCGGTTAAAACCGGTTTGAACCGGTTGGATCTGGTTCGAACCGGTTTGAACCGCTTGGAACCGGTTGGATCCGGTTGGAACCAGTTGGAACCGGTTGGATCCGGTTGGAACCGGTTAGAACCGGTTGGATCCGGTTGGAACCGGTTAGATCAGGCTGGATCCGGTTAGAACCGGTTTGAACCGGTTGGATCCGGTTTGAACCGGTTGGAACCGGTTTGAACCGGTTAGAACTGGTTGGAACCGGCTGAAACCGGTTGGAACCGTTTGGAACCGGTTTGAACCAGTTTGAACCGGTTGGAACCGGCTGGAACCGGTTTGAACCGGTTCGAAAGGGTAGGAACTAGCTGGAACCGGTTTGAACCGGTTGGAACTGGTATGAACTGGTTAGAAACGGCTGGAACCGGTTGGAACCGGTATGAACCGGTTGGAACCGGTTGTAACCGGTTGGAACCGGTTCTAACAGGATGGAACCGGTTTGAACCGGTTGGATCCAGTTTGAACCGGTTAGAACCGGTTTGAACTGGTTGGATCCGGTTGGAACCAGTTAGAACCGGTTTGGACCGGTTGGATCCGGTTTGAACCGGTTAGAACCGGTTTGAACCGGTTGGATCCGGTATGAACCGGTTAAAACCGGTTTGGACCGGTTGGATCCGTTTCGAACTGATTTGAACCGCTTGGAACCGGTTGGATCCGGTTGGAACCGGTTGGAACCGGTTGGATCCGGTTGGAACCGGTTAGAACCGGTTGGATCCGGTTGGAACCGGTTTGAACCGGCTGGATCCGGTTAGAACCGGTTTGAACCGGTTGGATCCGGTTTGAACCGGATGGAACCGGTTGGAACCGGTTGGATCCGGTTTGAACCGGTTAGAACCGGTTTGTACCAGTTTGAACCGGTTGGAACCGGCTGGAACCGGTTTGAACCGGAAGGATCCGGATTGAACCGGTTAGAACCGGTTTGAACCGGATGGATCCGGATTGAACCGGTTTGAACCGGTTGGATCCGGTTGGATCCGGTTTGAAACGGTTGGAACCGGTTGGAACCGGTTGGAACCGGCTGGAACCGGCTGGAACCGGTTAAAACCGGTTTGAACCGGTCGGATCCGGTTCGAACCGGTTTGAACCGGTTGGAACCGGTTGGATCCGGTTGGAACCGGTTGGATCCGGTTTGAACTGGTTAGAACCGTTTTGAACCGGTTGGATCCGGTTGGAACCGGTTTGAACCGGCTGGATCAGGTTAGAACCGGTTTGAAACGGTTTGAACCGGTTGGATACGGTTTGAACTGGTTTGAACCGGTTGAAACCGGTTGGATCCGGTTTGAACCGGTTGGAACCGGTTTGAGCCGGTTAGAACTGGTTGGAACCGGCTGGAACCAGTTGGAACCGGTTGGAACCGGTTTGAACCAGTTTGAACCGGTTGGAACCGGCTGGAAACGGTTGGAACCGGTTGGATCCGGTTGGATCCGGTTGGAACCGGTTTGAACCTGTTTGAACCGGTTGGAACTGCCTGGAACCGGTTTGAACCGGTTGGAACCGCTATGAACCGGTTAGAACCGGCTGGAACCGGTTGGAACAGGTATGAACCGGTTGGAACCGGCTGGAACCGGCTGGAACCGGTTAAAACCGGTTTGAACCGGTTGGATCCGGTTCGAACCGGTTTGAACCACATGGAACCGGTTGGATCCGGTTGGAACCGGTTGGAACAGGTTGGAACCGGTTTGAACCGGTTAGAACTGGTTGGAACCGGCTGGAACCGGTTGGAACCGGTTGGAACCAGTTTGAACCAGTTTGAACCGGTTGGAAACGGCTGGAACCGGTTTGTACCAGTTTGAACCGGTAGGAACTGGCTGGATCCGGTTGGAACCGGTTGGAACCGGTATGAACCGGTTGGAACCGGTTGGAACCGGTTGGAACCGGTTGGAACCGGTTCAAACAGGATGGAACCGGTTTGAACCGGTTGGATCCAGTTTGAACCGGTTAGAACCGGTTGGAACCGTCTGGAACCGTCTGGAACCGGTTAGAACCGGTTTGGACCGGTTGGATCCGGTTTGAACCGCTTGGATCCGGTTTGAATCAGATGTCACCGGTTTGAACCGGTTTGAACCGGTTGGATCCAGTTTGAACCGGTTAGAACCGGTTTGGACCGGATGGATCCGGTTGGAACCGGTTTGATCCGGTTTGAACCGGTTGGAACCGGTTGGAACCGGTTGGAACACGCTGGAACCGGCTGGAACCGGTTAAAACCGGTTTGAACCGGTTGGATCCGGTTCGAACCGGTTTGAACCGCTTGGAACCGGTTGGATCCGGTTGGAACGGTTTGGAACCGGTTGGATCCGGTTGGAACCGTTTTGAACCGGCTGGATCCGGTTAGAACCGGTTTGAACCGGTTGAATACGGTTTGAACCGGTTTGAACCTGTTGGAACCAGTTGGATCCGGTTTGAACCGGTTGGAACCAGTTTGAACCGGTTAGAACGGGTTGGAACCGGCTGGAACCGGTTGGAACCGGTTGGAACCGGTTTGAACCGGTTGGAACCGGCTGGAACCGGTTTGAACCGGTTTGAACCGGTAGGAACTAGCTGGAACCGATTTGAACCGGTTGGAACCGGTATGAACTGGTTAGAACCGGCTGGAACCGGTTGGAACCAGTTGGAACCGGTTCTAGCAGGATGGAACCGGTTTGAACCGGTTGGATCCGGTTTGAACCGGTTGGAACCGGTTGGAACCGGCTGGAACCGGTTTGACCCGGTTTGAACCGGTAGGAACCGGTTGGAACCGGTTGGAACCGGTTGGATCGGGTTTGAACCGGTTGGAACCGGTTAGAACCGGTTTGAACCGTATGGATCCGGATTGAACCGGTTGGATCCGGTTGGAACCGGTTTGAACCGGTTGGAACCGGTTGGAACCGGCTGGAACCGGTTGGAACCGGTTTGAACCGGCTGGAACCGGCTGGAACCGGTTGGAACCGGTTTGAACCGGTTTGAACCAGTTTGAACCGGTTGGAACTGGCTGGAACCGGTTGTAACCGGTTGGAACCGGTTTGAACCAGTTTGAACCGGTTCGAACCGGCTGGAACCGGTTGGAACCGGTTGGATCCGTTTGGATCCGGTTGTAACCGGTTTGAACCGGTTTGAACCGGTTGGAACTGGCTGGAACCGGTTGGAACCGGTTGGAACCGGTTGGAACCGGTATGAACCGGTTGTAACCGGTTGGAACCGGTTGGAACCGGTTCTAACCGGCTGGAACCGGTTTGAACCGGTTGGATCCAGTTTGAACCGGTTAGAACCGGTTTGAAGCGGTTGGATCCGGTTGGAACTATTTTGATCCGGTTTGAACCGGTTGGAACCGGTTGGGTCTGGTTTGATCCGGTTTGAACCGGTTGGAACCGGTTGGAACCGGTTGGAACCGGTTTGAACCGGCTGGAACTGGTTGGAACTGGTTGGATCCGGTTTGAACCGGTTGGAACCAGTTTGAACCGGTTGGAACCGCTTGGAACCGGCTGGAACCGGTTAGAAGCGGTTTGGACCGGTTGGATCCGGTTTGAACCGGTTAGAACCGGTTATGACCGGTTGGATCCCGTTTGAACCGGTTAGAACCGGTTTGAATAGGTTGGATCCGGTTGGAACCGGTTGGAACCGGTTGGATCCGGTTTGAACCGGTTTGAACCGGCTGGAACCGGCTGGAACCGGTTGGAACCGGTTCTAACTGGCTGGAACCGGTTTGAACCGGTTGGATCCGGTTTGAACCGGTTAGAACCGGTTTGAACCGGTTGGATCCGGTTGGAACTGGTTTGATCCAGTTGGAACCGGTTGGAACCGGCTGGAACCGGTTGGAACCAGTTGGAACCGGCTGGAACCGGTTGGAACCGGTTTGAACCAGTTTGAACCGGTTTGAACCAGTTTGAACCTGTTGCCACCGGTTTGAACTGGTTTGAACCGGTTGGAACCGGCTGGAACCGGTTAGAACCGGCTGCGTCCTCCATCTTGTCTCGCTCTGTGCCCAGTGCCCGGGCGTTGTGCTTGTCGCCGCTCAAAGCATTCGCTTCTTTGGCTTGCCTGTCCTCCTGTGCCCTCGGCAGGACTGAGGCATTACCCCTCGGCTTTCACAGCCCTTCTCCTGCCCAACACGCCCATGCTGGCCAGAGATTTCCTGAGGTCTTGTCCTGGAATCCCTCAGAGATTTCTGTGCCCTTGGGCTCAGCCGGGTCCAGATCTGGAAACGGGGGGTGCTGGCCTTTGTTCGGCTGTGCCAAAATGCCAGCCGAGTGCTCCTGGGACTAGTTTGGGTGGTTATTTTCCGAGTTTGAGGAAGAACGTGAGGGAAAGAAGAGCGGGAATGGTGGCACCAAGGACTTTGGTTCTTCAGCTGCTTCTCTGTTAAATGTGGCAGCTCCCAGCAGTGTCTCTGTGTGGAAGAACGATGGGGGAATTGACAGACTGCTTTGAGTTCAGAAGCGGATGACTTCTGATAAAAGGCCTGGTCTTCATGAGGGTAGCCATCTCAGTTTTCCCTAGCTGATGTAAATAAAGACCAGGTTTTAGAGTTCTTTTATCCATTTTTATTTTTTTATTTTTTTTTATTTTTGTGCATATGCTATCATGGCTAAAACCCAAGATGAATTCACTCTGTTGTTCTCTTGAAACTCAAGAGAATCTGCTGCCTCAGAGCACAGTTTCCCTGTTTTCTGGAGAAATGGTGCTTCTTCCATGAACTGAAATACAGGGATGTGAGCAGAGCTGTCTGAGCTCCAAAGTTGTAGATCAGTCATTGTTCTGCACAGAAGATTCAGAAGAGGACTTGTTTCTCCAGTATTCTCTCAGAACAAAAATTTGCATTACCCGGAATCATAAAGTCATTCGGGATAGGAAAAGACCTTTTACTCCCACCTTTAAGGAAGTCCTGACAGGTTCACCACTAAACCATGCTACTGAGTTCTGCTAGGCCTTCCCTCCCCTCTCACACCCCACAGCACAGCAGCCTGGAGACAGAGACAGAGCCCAGCTCCACACCCTCCTCTGGGGGGCACAGGGTTGGCATCTCCCCAGGCTGAGGCTAGAAACACGCCTGCTGCTGCTCTGCCTCATCTCTTGTCATGGCTGTGCCTCAATGCCACAGCCAAGACCCCAAATGGCAGACAACTCCAGAAGAAGCAGCAGGAATTCCAGTGGGACGAGGCCAGAAGCAGTGAGGCACAAAGGGCTTGGCCTGCTCAGCACAGAACGGTTCTCCAGCTCTTCATCCTAACAAAATGCCAACACCTCACTGTGGCCCTAGTCTAGCTGGAGAACAAGTGTGAAGCAAGGCAGGAGAAAGCTGCGGGGTGCAGGAAATTCCCCGTTGGTGCTGCCTGTGTCCTCCAGCACAGCGCAGGAGGAGCTGCCAGAGAGCCAGGAATTTCACAGCCCTGCTGAAGAGCCCCTTCGCGGGATATTGCCTCTGTGGCTGCAGAAGAAGACTGGCACTTGACTGATTTTCTTCTCTCCCCCTCGGCCCCAGGCGATTACCACACCGAGGCATCCAACAAGCACGTCTTTAAGTGCCCGCCAGTGCAGTCCATGGCCTTCTGGCACGAGGCCTTCAGAGCAGACCACCCTCCAGGCAATGCGACCCCAGGCAGGGCAGAGAATTGCAGCCTGAGCAAGCTCCAGGGGCAGCCTGCTGCTCGGCCTTGGCAAGGGGCCTGTTTCCAAAGCCCCCCCCTGACCTGTGGGGCCAGAAGCAGTAGCTTCTCACTCCATCGCCTCCATTGGCCTCCATCGCCCACCCTCTCTTCCAACTCCTCGTGCAGGCCCTGGCACCTACACCTTACCCAGGCTGATGGGACCCAACACAGCCTACACAACTGCCAGCCCGTGCTACTCCATGAAATGGAAGAGCAAGCACGAGCGCTTTAATACGGACCTCTCGAAGGAGAGCGATGCTTCCCTTCTTTTCTGCACTGCCTTGTGAACCTTGGCTGCCTTCCCCACACCAGGAGCAAAGCCACATGCTGTGCTCGCGGGGCCACAGAGCTCTCCCAGTGCTCCATCAGGAGAAGAGAGCGCAGGGAGGCTCTGCCCACACCTGCAAGCGCCTCGCATTCCTGCTCTGGCAGTTTGGATGAACAAGAGCTCATCAGACCTAATGGTCACCTGCCTGCCGCTCTGGAAAATGCCCCTCTTCGGAGGGGAACAGACTGGGCCACTGCTGATGTTGTCCCAGGCCTCCCGCACCCCTTCTCTGTTGAGCCACTGGCGTGTAGCCCTCGAGGGGACTCGGGAAGGAGAAATCTGCAGATTTGTGCCCAAAAAGGTTCCTGTCTCTCTCGCAGACTCCAGGTCCCGCCGCATTCCCAAAGATCGAGGTGGATACCTACAAAAGAAGGGCTCCCATCTACACCATTGGAGCCCAAACCAAACTTGGAGGGGACAGAACTGTCCAGCTTGGGCCCGCGGACTACCACACAGGAATGGTAGGGCAGCCTGCTCGTCTCTCCTGCTGTGTTTTGCAACAAGCAGCCCTCAAGCATCTCCCCCTGCAGCTGGGGCTTTGCAGAACAAGCAGGCTTCTCGCTGCGGATGAGAAATGCCGAGCACCCTTAATGAAACCCCTTTTCTTTTCCCCTTCCAGGTGACGCTGATCAAGCCCCAGGCACCCGAAACCACTTTTGGAATCCGGCACTCCATCTACACCACCCCGCTCATAGTGGAATAAAAAAAGATTCCCCCAAAGACCGTGTTTGTTCTTGAGCTGTGAGGAGAGGAACGGGAAGGAAGGGAAGAGGGGTGTGAGTGAGGAAGGTGCCTTTTCTGTAAGGTTAAAGCCGCAGCAAAGAATCGCCAGAAGAGAGCCCTGCAATGCAAAGGGCACATCTGTCAGCTGTCCGGCTGTCTAGCCAGCTCTGCCAGCACCTTTTCACCTGCTTGCCTTCAACCCAATGGGGCTTGCATCCTGATTGCTCCCTTCACCCTGCCCCAGGAGCACGCCTCAGCTGCAGGCTATGGAGCTCCTGGCTGAGGAGGGATGCCAGCCCCAAAAAGAGCCATCAGAGCTCAATGCTGTGCTGTGACAGCACTCAGGGCCTTCCCTACCCACTCGCACCCCACAGCAGAGCAGCTTGGAGACGGAGACCTGTCCCCAAGGTCTGCCTCCTTCTGGGGGGCACAACGTTGACATCTCCCCAGGCTGAGGCCAGAAACATGGCTGTTGCTGCTCTAAATGTGCCTAAATACCTAAATAAATATATACTCTAATATATCCTCTAAATGCCTACATGCCATCTCCCAGGCTCCCGAAGCCTCTATGCTCTCGTAATACGTTTCCATGATGATGCTGTGCCCCCCCCATAAAAGCTGGCAGCTGCCCCCCTGGAGTCAGTGTCTGTCATGAGCTCTGCCTGCCCGCAGCAGCTCTCTGTGCCCTGTGACTGTGAGCAGCTACAGCAGTGGCATGATTTAAAGATCAAAGCCAAAATTTCTTTAAGTGGTATATTCTTTATTGCAGCGCTGGATGCACGGGGGATCCTTCCGCCTATCGTGCATGTTCGAAGTGACAAAATATCTCATATTTATACAGCGAAACAATGAATATTCAATTAGCATACATGCATATTCATTACCTAACCCCGCCTACCCTCGCTTCGTATGCTAATTAGCTTATCAGTCCTTGCACTTGCGCAAAGCCTTCCAAGAATTGTGGGCCGGGGTCTCCAGGATGTGGGCAGTGGTCTTTGGGAGGAAGGCCGTAGGTCTTCCTCGTAATGCACTTTTCACCTTTGCTTAATCAGTTGTTTTCCAAGCTGTAAAAATGCTGAGTTGGCTTTCAGTTTAACTGAGGGTCGGCAGATAACAGGAAGTCTCAGTTAACAAGACAAGACAATTGACTCAAGTTATCTCAAGTCTCAGCCTGACTAACGGTTAACAGATACTGGGATGTTTTCAAATAACAAGATGCTTAAACATAACAAAAGGTCTACAGATAACAAGATGTCGTTTACTTTGTCCTTGCTAACTTTTAACCACAAGTTTTATTCTATCCTAAAGTGAGTTTATACTATATCAATAATGCTCATCATCTTTTAACACTTAGCTTGGGCATTTTACATTCAGGTCATACAAAACTCAGGCAATAGCTGCCAGGTCATATTCACCTCTAGGCAATTTAGGTATGTGGGCAAGACAAAATTTTACTTCTCTAAAGATGAAAGGAGACAGACTAAGAAATTAGTCTAGTAGCCATAAGAGGAAGCCAGGGGAACTGCAACAGAACCAGGGGGAGATCCTTGAAGATGTGGCTGGTAATTGCTGCAGACACTCAATAGTCCTAGTAATTACAGCTGCTGTGGCCCCACACAGACTTATTTGTCCATTAGCAATGCTATGGTATCAAAGAGATGGTTCTTCAAAGCTCTGAGGTATGCAAAATAGTTGGTAATTTAGCAACTTGGCTGACCCCTCAGCAAAGCAATGTCCACAATGCGAAAAACAATATCACACAATTTGGAGCCAGTACATCTAAAATAGAGAGGTCAAGTGGCTTGTCCAAGACAGGTAGACAGTCAGCAGGAATTCTGGTTGTGTTTCTCTGGGAATTCTGCCCCTTGGTTTGCACTCCCAAGAAATCACATTTTGTTGTTGACATACCAGTTGAACAAAAGGTTTAAACACATACTTCATGAAAAGAAATTTAGGCAAATACTCAAAAAGTTGAGCTCTGACAGACTCTCCTGAGACAGGCCCATACAAATACCTTTTTATTTTCCAGAATTGTGCTTACAAAAGGCTACCATTTCATCTGTGCCACCAGTCAGTTATTTTAGTTTTGCAGCCAGAGCTGCAGTTTCAGTGAAGATATCCATCCTGAGCAGTAATTAGATGTGTGATTTGAAAGCAATAGTCTAACCATACCTACCTTGTTTTCACAACCTAATATTTTTTATGATGAGAGGATTTCTTGTCAAGGTCATCTTCACAGTTGCTGAAGACCATGCAGTGGGTGCTTTTATACAGCAACAGCAGCACAGCCACAGTAAAATGAACTATGTCAATGAAAGCTGCATTGATTCTCCTTGTATGGGCTACTGACAGCATTAGCCCTGAGGATTTGTCAGGACTATGTTCCAAGTTTATTGAAGACAGTCATTAGAGTACTGCAAATTGTCATCCATACGATTTCAAACTGCAGTTGCTCAGCTATGTAAGTCTTAAGCTCTCTGCATATTGATTATAGCTTGGCCTTAATAGCTTGTCATCTAACCTCCCACATTGGGCTATCCCCATTTTTGATTAATTCTATCATTAAAGCACTATTCACAATTTCATTGTAAAGTCTACATCTCACTAGTTAACTCTTAACATTCAATGACAGGTTAGAAATTGGCTAGTCCTCTTGGGAAACAAGTAAAAATTTCAGCATGAAATAGAATTATTGTGCCATATCTTTATAAAAAAAATCTAGCTAACCTGCATTGCCATTACTGTATAAAGATTATTAGGTCATTTTTAAAGTTTGACTGGAAAATGTCCTTATGTCATAAGTTGTTCTTGTGCATTTTAAATATCTGGAGATGTATAAGAGATATCCAACATTATTTCCCATTAATATTTGCAAAAATTCCAAAAAAATAGCAAAAAAATTAAAAAATCTAGAATGAATTGATAATGTAAATGCCCAGCTTCATCAGCTGAACAAAAGATAAAGTGTAGAAGTTGTAGAGATTTTATATCCTTCTCATAACTAATGCCAACATTTTTTTGTATTGTTATTAAGGCTTTTTTATAAACGGAGATCAATATAAATGTATACTTTGGACCTGAGCACTTTATCTGTAATTCTGCAAAGCCAAAGAACTACAAGAAGACTTGCTGACTTAGATATGGTGTGGTTTGGTTATCCTACAGACTTTTTTTTTTTTTAATTAGAATCTTCACTGACTTGCAAATTACATCCAATTTATGCCCCAAACCAATCAAAGACTAGTTAAATGTTCAGATTCAATGATACTGATAACTGAGTTTATATTTATATCCAGCTTACAGCATGGAGAGAAAGCCTTTAGCAAATAGCACAAAGCCTAGAACTTTTCAAAAAATAGGTCCCATCACACATTGAAGTGGACACTACAATATAGGTCTCATATGATATAAACAAGATTTGGTTACTGAGGCTTTCCTATGGAGATAAGTAGTTGTATATCTCATGTATTGCAGGATCAAGCCTAATGATTTGTAACATAGGGACACTGACATGCTAAATTGACTTTCTTCATTGAATGCCCCACAAAACTGCTGAGATTGACCTTTCTTGTTATTGTTTTTTTGATTGTGCTTTTTAGTATTTAATGGTGGGAATGTGTTATGTAGCATCATTTTTAAATGTTAACTTTGACTTAGATTTATTTTTTTTAGCTACAAAGCAAGCCTAAATGCTACTATGATACTTCTGTGAGTTAAATGAATTTGCAAATATATTGGAAGTACTTTTTACATTCATAACACCTGAAGAAAAATCTATGTTAAAAACTTTGAAAATTATGTATTTCCAAGCTTTTTATGAGCCAGCTTCTTCTGAATGCAAAATTCCCAGCTGCTATTTCTGGTCATCTGATTTATAAGATCATATTTAAATGTTATTTACCCTTTTTAGGCTTCATAAAACAAACAAACTAACTAACTAAATAAGAATCCCAAGCATTTAGTGCAGTACTGTTGCTTTTATAACCCATTTATTTGGTATCCAGAAGAAAAATGTCTCTCTTGGTAAAATAAATGGCCTGCAAATATCTGTAAATTAGACCAAGATATATAGCAAGATGACATTTATCAGTAAGGCTTTATCCTGCAAAAGAATGAGCATACTGGCCTCAGGCCAGGTAAACAATAATAGCCTATTCACTGTACAAAGTTTAATCCATGCATAAATTCTTTAGTATACTAGAGAATAGTACTCAGCATCTAGGAGACAGACTTGATAAAAAGCACGCTCAAAAATGCATAGTGGGATTAAAATTTTGTTCTGAGGTGAGCATAAAAGCAGCAATAGGACCTCTTAGCTCGTAATCTTTCATATAGGAGACAAATGATAGACAAAATGTCAGTACAATCCAACCAAGTATCACAGAAATGCTCAAGTTGTACCACTACCACATACACTAGTATGTGCTAGAATTCTCACCTGAATTCAGTGCTCTCTCAGTCAATTTTATTATGAACTTTTCTGGGTAGCGTCGATACAGCTGAGACTCAAGAAAGGGAACTTGGAGCTGGTGGAGCTCAAGACAGAGTGTCATCAAGGGTGAGAATAATTTAAAAAAAAAATGACTACGTACCATTATAAACTATATGGGCTTCATCAATAAAGACTATATTTCTTTTAAAGGGTGTTTTTCCAGTTCAGCACATTGGCCTAAATAAGTGAAACAAAATGCAGTAGGTTCAATTGTAATAATGATTTTATATATCTCTCCAATTATTCATCTATAAATACTGTTTGTTTTATGGAGAGTAAATTCAAAGGCTAGAGAAAACTTATTTTGCTACTAGGAGTAAATATAGAATAAATACACTGAGTTTATAGGACTTTTCTCATTGGAAAAAAAAAAATGAAGAGAAAGAGGAATTTGACCCAAGGTATCTTGACTAAATAGATATTAGAGTGCTTGATGTACAAAAGATGCATGAGATGAATTGACAGCCAGCACATTCAAGTTCCAGTGCTGAAGGCCTAAGCCAAATGATACATTCAAGTCTCAGAGGCTCATTAACATGCAATAGCATTTTTACAGCTTACAAGAAAAAAGCTTCTCTTTATTTATTGGTGGGGGGCTGGCTGAGAAAGAAAGACTAAAAAGACTGTTTAAGTCTCCAAAAAGACTTTTAAGTCTCCAGCCTGTCCAGATCTGCACCTACTGCTATAATTAAGCAAGGGGGAGGGAGGGCAGATATAAAAGTGCTGGACATTCTCCAATAAACACTCTCCTGATTAGTCAAGTCTCTGTATTTATTTCCTAAAGTCTAAAAACAACAACAACAACAACAACAAACTTTCTGTTTTTACAAAACAGTCTTCACAAGAGGTGGCAGTGCTGTATGTACAGGAATAGGCTGTAATGGCTGCACACTGTATTACTACTCTGCCCTCTTCTGGGACTGCCAGCATAGTGCTTAGCCAGCCCACAGCAAGTGATGGCATGGACCCAGCAGATTGTACAGTAGAAATGTATGATTTGACACCTGAAAGACTGAAAGACTTGCTGTGAAACACTGAGTTTCCTTGCTATTTACTTTTTTCATTCTAATTAATAAGATATGAGGAATACTAAAAACAAAAACAACAACAACAACAAAAAAAAAAAAAACACAAGACAAACAAAACAAAACAAACAAAACACAAAACAACAAACAAACAAACAAAAAAAGATGTTTTTGTTAAAAACAACCAGACCAAACAAAACAAAAGCCATGGTAATACTTCTTTATTTTTTTCTGTCGTATTGCCTGAATATTTTCATTCAAACTTTGAACTTTATTAAAATGGAAAATATCAGATACTTTGTTTCATTTTAAAATTCAAAATAATATGTTGATTTTTGAGTAAGTTTTGACTGACTTTTGCTTTTTACTTACTTTTCATTGCAAAGAGGCATTTCTAGGCAATTTCAGGCTAATTAATGACTGCTTGCCATCATCACATTTAACATTTCAAAGGAAATAGAAATTAACATTTTAAAGTGGCAACACTTAAAAATGAAATCTAAAGTATATTTTTGTAATCTATATTAATCTGCTGTTCCCAAAGATTTTGAAAGCTTCCATGCTGTATTGGGAAAAAATACCCCATTCCCCAAACCAGGTCAGAGTTGTTTGAAGGCATAAAAAACAAATAAGGTACCCTAATTTGAAACTGTGACCTTACTAGTATTGGTGAAAACTTTCAACCAATTTAGAAAAAAGGTCAGAAATTCATATATGTACAATTTATTTTTAAAAAGAAAACACTTTTTGTGCTAACTCCTTTCTGGTGGCCCACTCAATCTTTAAATCTACTCTTTGTAAAAGTTAGAAAGCTTTCTATTAATAATGCTTGACTGTGTAGATGTCACTTTACAGCACCAACATCCATCAGACAAAGCATACACATCTACTTTAATTACAGGCATACGAGTGTAAAAGTTACAAAAAGTAAGACATTTAAGAGTCAACATGCTACTTTCATTAATGAGATCTCTATAAACTGTGTGCTCTCCAGGTAAGGTAGACCTCATCTTTGTGAAATTTCATCTAAATTTTTTATAAAGTAGAGTTCAAGAATTTAGACAAAAAGTCATCAACAATTCATTGAGACACAGAATAGTTACACTTCCTGAGTAGTTCATTTGCTGTTTAGTTAATGTGATGACCTGTTGTACTGAGGATAAGTTATTAAGTAATGAAATAGGATGATTGGATTAAGCTAATTGCTTGCTTTGAAATGACATTTGTACATAGTTTCTTTGGCCTTGCTAGAATGAATTATATAAACTAAGTCATGTTTTTTTGTGTTGTGCCACAACTTCCAAAGTCTTATTTTACCTGATAGATGGGATTGCTAAAATTGTGATTAAGCAAACAAACAAACAAACAAACAAAAACAGGTCACATAATATACTGCTGCTGTGAAACACCAGGAGTCACGTGCTGGACTCAGCCTGAGATGCACAGGCAGAAGATATATTAATAAGTATAATTATAATTATTGGTCTGAACAGATTGTTTACCAAAACAAATATATTACATAGGGGTATACATGATCTAAGATAAGTTTTATATTTAGAATAATCATACTGAAAATAAGGCTGCTTTATGAAGAAGGTCTAGGTTTTGGCTGTTTTGCTTTTTTTTTTTGTTTGTTTGTTTGTTTGTTTGTTTGTTTGTTTTTCTGTCCAATTACAATGGGAAACCCAAATTTCCGAAAACAGAAAGTCTTTACTACAGTATCGCTGCTGGAGATTTTTTTGTGAAGAGGCTAAAAGTTCCCACGGGTCCCCATCTGTTCTTCTTACTCTGTGTGCGTGAGGTGAGCAGTTAATGGCCTGCTCTGGGTAGGAGAGTACAAGGCTGATAGCTGTTTCAAGTTTAATCCCACAGTGGACACAAACAAAATGAGCCAACATTTCCTTGGTACATCACTGGTTGCACTGTATGTCCCATAACTTTAATCTGCCCTGACAAATCAGCCAGTGTTTCTGACAGGTTTTCAGACAAGAACCTGTTTTCAGATAGGATCCATAATCCATTTACCATCGGTTCAGTCATTGCATCCTCTGGTGCAAAAGACAGCATAGGGTTAAGGTCAAGAGGGGCAGAAAGTGTCAATGGGGTAGAAAGAAAGGGAGAAGAGATGACAGCAAAGAAAAAGAAATGAATAAAAGAAATGGAAGGAGTTGCAAGAAGACAAATTTTTGGCAGAAGCGGCAGAAGCCTGTCATTGCTGTGCTGCCTCCAACTGTCCCAGTCCCATGGAGATACTTGCCATGGTAAGGGCAATGTGTTTGTACCGCACTTTTTTGGTAGTTTCTGTTCTTGGGCTCATTTTAAGGTTGACTGAAATGAAAGGAGCCCCAGGAAAAGTGAACAATATTTTTTCCCTAAAACAGTTAGGCATGGCTCAACAGCCCACGGCTGCCTTTAGTGAAGATACTATTCTGAACTCATTTCCCATGGTGAGGCTTAGGGGAAGCAGGTGTCGGGGCATTGCTCCATCCGCTGTTCTTCTGCAGACCTACCCCCACATCTCAGGAACTCTCAGTCTCTCTTCTGAGAGATACTCACTGTGTGATAAAGCCATAGCTTGGCTTGTCCTGCAGCCTCATGTCATGGACTTTCCTCTGCCTTTTGTAGGTATAAGCCTCTCTTCCACAGAAACTGGGATAGCAAGCCAGGAAAAGAATCATTTTAGACAAGACTGAAATGCTGGCACTTGTGGGAGTAAAACCACGCAAGTAAGTTACAGCCCGTCTTCTTAGAGTCTGCCTTTCCCTTGGGCCACCTGCAGCTTAAGCTGAATTTAACTTCTGATATTTTAAATGGTAAGATTAGGCATAAAAATTTAAGCAACATCCAGTATGTTACTCATGCACCTGTATATATATTTCTTCCACAGAATGGTAGAAGAAATAATTGTGAGACCTTTATGTTTTAACCAAGCTAATATTCTCTCTGTTACATTGATCAAAGTTATCTGAAATTACAGTCACAAGCAAAATTTATTTTTGAAGGGACTTTTCACATTATTTTTTTGATTGTCCTAGGGTAAAATCGGATCCTGTGTAGACCCAAAAGGCAGCTAAGAGATAAAGCTTTTGTGTAGAAATCTTGGGCTGTTTTCCTCTAAACAAGAAAGTTGGTTTTGTCTGCTTTAGTTTCCAATTCTTTCCTGAAAGAGAACGCAGTTCTTTTAAAATTACTTGTTTCCTTTAATCTTAACCACAAATTACATGTCACCTTAAGCATTCATCTTTTTCTATGCTGTGTTATTTCATCTTCCCTTGCACACGTTTTGTATCTGCTATATATGCTACAGAATAATCTTACATGAAAGTTACCTCTCTATTTCTCTTGTAAATTGCTTGGATATATGCTAAATAGTATGAAAGCAATTTATCAAAATTGTCAGATGGACTTTCTTGCTATATCTAAACACGAATCAATCTTCAATGGAATTCTGAGCTAACAGAACTAAATATATACACTCGGTGATAACGAAAATAATTACAAAATGGGATTCTGCAGAGCTAGGTTAGAAATGTGGGAAATGTACAGCAATGAAGCTTGACACAGCTATAACTCTGAAGATGTTTAGATGTTAATGTGTTAGAGTGAATTCCACCTGAAAGGAATTGGGGTTTCCTTTGTAAATATTATTCTTAGAATCTAAGTGAAATCTTGAATTGGGGATAAGTAGCTAGCAGGATTTTTCTTGCTGCTTCTAATTTTTACAGTATACTACCACCTAGAGGTTCTCTTGTTCTCTGTGCCGTTTATGTGAGAAGTGGAAAACAAAATCTTGGGAGCTTTTTACCATGTGCATAGAGAAGACAGATACAGGGTGAGAAAGAAGACAGAACCAAAACGTGGGGAGGATGGGGTTCAATCAGAAAAGAAAAGCCACCAAAAAAGAGGTTTCCTCAGTCATAGTTCTCCAGTACAAAAGTTATAGCCACTCAAAATCATGCAAAGATGATTTTAGATCTAAACCAGATTTTTTTCTCGAGTCCTTTTGGATATTCCATGTCTTGCTATGTCATAAGAAAAGGTTGTGCAGCTATTTCCTACCCCAACTGCATCACAGAGTAGGCACAGATTTTTCCCTCTCGCAGAGATATATAATCCCTCCCTCTCATCCTCGCAAACATTTTCAACCAATACTAAAAAGAATAATCACTTCTGAGACATGATTTTACTTTAATTATGCCAGATGAAGTTTTCCTATCTGAATCACTAAATGAAATAATTAACATCATCCATATAGAATATTCATTCAAAAGATAAGCATGCCATCTTGTTGGCTGAGTCTAATTCTTTTTACACATACTCAAAGCCACCACATTAAAACAACAACAAAACCAACAAAAACAGTTTAATTCTTGACACCAAAATATTGTCTGTAATATTTAGCACATATAATTCTGTCTGATCGCTTATGCTTTTTGCAGCTGTGAATCTCTCCTTTGTAACTTTATGTTTCAACTAATCACAACCTCACCATTTTCAAACCGGATACTAATAACTTATTAAAAATATAAATTAACATGTAACAGTACATTGGCACTGTACCTAATGGCATTGGTTAAGTCATGTTTTCACCTCTGTGTGGTAGGACACATTTTTCTATTGCATTCTTGGACCCAGAAGTCATTTGTGTTTCCATTACTAGCAGACCTTCAAGGTACATGGTCTAGGATGGTAAGATATTCTATGTATCTCCTCTCAGGGCTCTTTGTAAAAGGGTGGCCAGCCTAATCTTAAAATGTGTTTGCTTGTTAGTTTGTTTTTCTCCCCTAACTTACTTTTATCTCATAGATTTATGTTGGATTTTACTGTGGTTTAATTTTTCACAAATATATCCAAATTTTACTCCACATATTACCAGGTATGAATAACATAAATGTTCACTGCTGAAAGTGATGCTTTAGGCAGTTCCTACTCATGTGTCAATATGAAAACAACAGGCTGATGGCGAATCTTGATCTTCAGAAAGCAAATCATGTTATTTTCTGTTATTGTTTTGGAGAAGGATATTTCAGATGTAAGTGAGACAATAACAAGAAGTAGAAAAAATGGAGTAAAAAAAGTGGGAGATAAATTATACAGTGACAGAAGAGAAACAAAGAAGAATTTCTTTTGATCATTTGTCAATTTTTACTAGAGCTAGAAAATAAGATGTTCGGGTATGCAAATTATAGTACACCATGACCACAAGATTTGCCCTATGAAGTGATTGAAATACTAAATTCATATCTTCAGATTACAAACCAAAACCTTTATATCCAGTGTAATGATTTAGACTTCAATCAGCCATACGTGGGCAATAGCACTGTTAATGACTTGAGGAGGGTGTTATATCATACCAGGTATCCCCAGGTAAACAGGAACCTTCAGGCACATGAACATTTTAACCATAATTTCCTATACTATTGACATCCATATCTTTCATGCTTTAGTTACATCCTCAATAGTATCTGTAAGGAGGCCCATAATGGAAAAAAAAAAAAAAAAAAAAAAAAAAAAAAGACCTTCTAGATGAAAATTGGCTAATATAGTATTGCTGTGGTATTACATTTTTTTTCTAGACATTAACCAGTATATTACATCCTCCAAAACTGGATCCTTAGCTCTAACAGATAAGGAGCATTATTTTTCCTAATGTTCCCCACCACTTCATCCCTGCCCAAACTGAAGTATATTGAGGTGACTTTGGGAATCCTGCTATTTAAACATTAGTCGTGATTAGGTAAAATATACCTTCAGCCACTCAGGATATGTTTGTAAAGAAATAAAGGCATGCTCTGGAATATTCCAATCTAAAACACAGTTGTTTTAGATATTGGCAGCACCAAAAACTAGCATTTATGCTAGGAAAGGCATATGCTACTGTAAAAATAATGATGTATAAGTGCCTGCAGCAGTCCAAATTAGCTGAGCTTTGCAAAAGAAGTTTGAATAGTCATCACTGAGTATATTCTAATGAAGAAATGAAGCAGATGGTGTGCTGTTTGTACTTCCTGAATTAGTGGTTATAGAAGTCAGAAAGGTATCAACTATGTGCCAGAAAAAAATAAAAATCTCTTATTACGTACTGCTGAGTAGGCGTATACAAGACTTGAAAAGGTTGAGATGAAGATGACTGTTAGCCTCTTGTCACAAATATTCCCTTTATTCTCTCTTCTGCTGCATCTTTCTGCACAACACTGCCTCCAGTAAGACAAAACTGATGTTTCTCACCTACTGTTCATATATTTAGAAATGCTGATGATCTCCACACAATTCCAAGAGATTGCAGGTAGGTTTTGTTTAACCTACAATATCTAAGCAGCTTTTAAAGAGACAACTTCCTTCCATGTGGGCATATCTAGTTTTTCTGTTATCTCCTAAACCTCATTTTGGGTACATCTACAGCTGCTCTCCCTTAGACTTCCAGTTGCCAAGTTGACTTGGTATCTTTCTGTAGTGTAGAGCCCTAACACAAAAAGGGGGAGTCTTTCAGCTGTACATTTGAAATGGGGATGAGAAAGTTTGATAGAAGCTGAAGGGAGAGCGAAAGGAGAAAGAAGCTAGCCTTAGCTACCTAGTTGACAAGAATCATTCTCAACACTTCACAAAGTCTGGAAATAAAGATGAACTTAAAATTTGAAGGGTTTTGCAATGACAGTGCAGAAAGTTAAACTCTTAGCAGAAAATAGGAAATAAGGAGTCAAATGTTATTGCACAAGCTAAAGGGAGATTGGGGCATTAGCACTAATTTTTACTGAGCTCAGAAAAATCCCCATTCATTTCAAGCTACCTCTTTGTTTTCTCTCAGTTTAGTCCCTCCATTTTTGTGTTAATTTCTTTGTCAAGGAGACAACAATCAAAACACACACACACACACAGAGCTTTCTCCAATGTTTAAAGCTAGAGTAAAAAGGAAAAGAACAAATTTGTAGCTTTCAAGACAACGATTACAATATGAAAGTATTTTAGAGTGATATTCCGAAGAGGGGATTATGTAGGCAGTCAGTAATAGGAAGTACCTCATAGATTCCTTCATTCACACACGCTGAGTAGATATTAGCTATTTTACAAGGTGCTTCTTTCTGAGTTAAATTCTATGCTGTGACTGTGGTCAAGTGAGTCAGACACCCCAAAGCAAAGCTAAAATGTAGCACTATAACAGCAAAAAACCTGCACATGCAGAAATACATTAGCAGCTTGCATATTGCTTCATATATCATTAAAGATATCAGTGTAGCTCCTAGGAGGAGCTTCTGAAGTTTGATTTTTCTTTAATGTCCCAACAAACAGATTATCTAATAAAACTAGACTAAATTAATTACAATAACTCCTACCCAAGCTATCACCGGTAATGAGCTAAACACCAATAACATTCTTAGTCTAGAGAGACGCTTTCTTTGCTTTTAACCAAATGCACACCATTTCATTAGCACAATGCTTTATTCCTGTTCTAACATACTTTTGCTAAAAGCTATTATCAGCCCATCAATATCGTCAGTGAATTGGAAGAGAAATTGTATTGAGGAAGGAGGGAAAGTGGATAGAAGGTTGTTGCTTCTAGGGCAAAGAATGGGAAAGAAGTAGTGGACAAATAGCCACTAATTTTGACATTTTGATACTCATCTTGATCTGGAGGCCAGGTTCATCCTTGAGGGCAGGTAGACTGAGGCCTCTGGAACGTAAATATTTGTTCCCTTACCTGAAGTTTGTCTCTGCAAACTGTGAGCTATACAATACAGTATTCAAATACTACTAAGATTCCACCAGTGAAATCTCACTAACACTTGGTCTGACACTTGAGAAACAAAAGGATGCATTCACATTACTGTCAGTTGTCTCTTTGTACTGTTGAAGACTTTAACCAACAATAAATTTGTTAAATGTATTTTTTTTCTGCATTTAATTGCTTCAGTCGAGTTCTGTATGGCTATATGAATTGTACCACACTAACATCAAAACTGTTCTGCTCAATCTTTTCATGAAAAGATAAGATACCAAAACAGGACGTCATTGTACATCTTGAAAATGGTAAATGGAAAATTTTGTTGTTGTTGTTGTTGTTTTCCCCTCATAAGATATCACAGAAGTTCTGAATGCATGGGAAACTCACCACAAAGTGCATTATGCTTACACCAAATATCTGGGTATTTCTTATTTATTGCAAGAACATAAAAGAGTTGGTAAATATATTTTGCTGAAGTGACTAATAATCATGGCATAAATTCCAAAGGGTTACATGCTAATTTTGAAATGGCAATTCACAAAAAAAAAAAATGCCAAAATATTTTCCTTAAGAGGAAATAGAAAATGGTTTGTGATTTTTCATATGTACATACTTGTTTTTATATTTGACTTTACAAACTAAAAATAAGTTGTAGTAAAATTACTGCAAACTGTTCTGCTTAGTCTAGTTCGTACACTGTAGAAAAGGATGGAAGCACACAGAGCATCTTTTATGCTTTATATTAAAAAGGGCAAGTGAATTGGAATATGTGGAAGTAATGTTGCTACATTAAGAATTAAGTTTCTATAAATAATAAAAAAAATTATATTAGTTTGGAAAATGGAAGCAATGGGCACTCAAATATCATTTGCTTGAAACTCAGTGTAGAAATTAATAAATTAGAGGCTCAGGGTGACCCACTGCTCCATTAATGCAAGAAAATAAATCAAGAAGTAAACTAAATGTCTTGAATAATAAAATGTGTTAGTATGAGTGCTCTCTGAGCCACAGTTCTACTGGAGTTGCCCAGTTAAAGAATTCACCCTCTAAAATAATTAGAATCCACGTCTTGTCATTGAATTTTTTCCTCTGAATCAATTTACTAAGATTCACAAAAGATCTGAGAAACATACATGTACATAATATGTGAGCATGCCTTCAGCCAGAGCAGCTTCTCTCTGTTGATATACATGTATGTCTAGGATACAGAATAACTTCACTCCATAACATGCCTGTCCTGATTTCCCATTATTCACACTATTTTATAGTACTTCCCTTTTAAGCTGCTTTTCCAGCTTTCTTTTCAGGGAGCTGAAATGTAACAACAGGGATAGTACATACATGGCCATAGAGACTGCCAAAGGTATTGAATTAAACTGGCTCAGAAAAGTAACTTGACATGCCTGCAAAACAAATACCATTCAATATCAGGATGACATTAAGAGCTCCTGAAGCTGTCATAAAAAGCTTAGAATGGACAGTTGAGTGCGGAAATAGGTACAGAGAGAGTCTTAATACTCAATACAAAGTCTGCATTTTACACATTGAATAGAAGTGCTTCATGAGGAGCTGCTGATACAGTGGAAGATTCCTTAGGAAAGGACCTCAAGAGGGTCCCCTAAAACATGCCCATGCCTTTCCTAACAAACTTCTAACACCATTTGAAATTACAGTCTGTTAATGCAAGTGAATTACAGTCTCTCTAGGCAAACAAAAAGTATCTTGTGTGTGTGTGTACACATGCATGCAGAGAGTGAAGTAGTGCAATATTATGAACACACATATTATATATAAATATATAAAATTCTGCTAAGAACTAAGCATCTTCTATGTGTCACCTACTAGCTTCTGTTGGTCAGCTGAATGGTCACAGATATATTCTATATATCAGGGATCAAATGTACTACTTCTCTAAACTGAAATAGCCAAACCAGTGGTACATTTTCCCAAACAGACATCATTATAAAGGGAAGTGTACATCTGCCACTGCTTTAGTTTCTGCATGAGAAAGAAGAGAGTAGTTATTTCATGTAGAGAATGATGCACTTTGCCTGCTCAAGCGAAGCTTCAGAATGTCTTTTCTAATTGTCTGCAGTTATAACTAAAACCAGTAATGAATGTATGTAAAATTTCAGTGAATAATGAATCATATAAGATCCTTTGAAAATTTAAATAAGAAATGGTGAAATCACTGCTTTTCATGGCCTTCTGCCATGAATCTTCCTGGATGTGCAGCAACATCTTTTAAAGAAGAAAGACTTTGAAAAAAATCAGTTTTAAGCACGCGCTCCACAATATTTTATTGTAGAATATTTGCAGCCACACTGTGCCTTACTTGTGATCCAGCCACAGAAGGAGAGGCATTAAAGTAACTGAAAACACCCTAGGAAAATACACAAACTAGTAAATGCTTTTCAAGGACTTAAATAGCTGCAAGGCAGTTTTGCTTTAATTTCAAGTTAAAACCAATTTAAGCTAATCTCATTCCAAAAAGGAAAGTGAGTAACTTCCTATGAGCATTGACATTATACACACTACTGCACAATTCTGGTCAACCAGCAAACCTATATGCATAAGTTCCTTGTTTCACCCTAGGATGTTTTCCTTACTTGCTTTATATGGCTCTGTAAACCTGAAGTATTTTAAACCAGAATTAGTCATATGTTATTTGGATGTAGTCAGTATTGTCTTTCACTCTCCTGCTGTGTTTTTGACTCAGAATCATCCTTTACACCTGCCATACATTGCAGAACTCAATCCTGAAGTCCTAGCTTACGAGAGACTAGATAATTAAGAGGAGTGATGTCAGATTGCCTGGTATGTTCCGGTTATCCTAGATTTATAACCTATACAAAGTGCCTGCTGAAGTCACTTGTACATTTAAATCCAGTTGGCAAGGTATCCAAGAATGATAATCCCCAGCTCATCTAAGTGGTGTTCTATTTCTTTGCTTCTTTTGTATTCCCCAAGCTTTATTTGAGTTTACTGTATCTGTTGGTGGGCAAATATATGTCACTGGCTGAAGATACAGTGCTTTCATGCCATGTGCTGAATACTGATGAAACAATACTTCAGGTAGTTAATAATCAACAACCAAAAAAAAAAAAAAAAAACAAAACAAAAAACAAACAAACAAAAAAAACAACCACAAAACAAACAAAACAACAATAACAAAAAAAAAGCAACATTTGTGTATCCAACACTTGACCCAAATTTAAGATACCAGGTTTCCCTAGTAACTATTTTATTTTTTTCTCCTCATTGTCTCTTAAGTGTTTATTTGTGATAACCTACCCAGCAATTCCCTGGACATCACTGGAACGACATGAAAAGTTGGTGGGAATAAAACTGGGGTGGGGAAGAAGCTAATCTGATGTCAAGGTGTCATGGCTTTATTTTTGGTAGTAAACGAAGAAATGTCAAATTCTTCAGAGAGGTGAAGGAGATCAGAACTCCTCCATTTGTCCTGGCTCATTAGTTTTTGCTTTCAGATTTTGAGGGTTTTGGCATTTGGCAGGGGATTAGAAAGTTCCTAGAGTGAAACTCTTAAAAAGGATATCTCTGGCTTTTTCTGCAACAGAAAAAAAACTTAGGCTCCAGTCAAAGATTTTAATTTTCCTTTAAGAGGCATGACAAATTTTAAGCTTGGACTGAAACCTAATGCAACCACCCAAACACGAGTCTCATTACCACAAGAATCCTTACATAAATACTAGGTTTTGACTATGTAATTTTCTGTAAGGATATAAACTTGATAAATCCATTTGTCCTACAGGTACGTTCCAATAGAAGGTCAGGGGAGAGTTAAACAACAGGACATTTAGATAAAATGCTTTCACATCCAAAGCTGGCATAAATCAGCATTGTTCTAGTCACCTTAATCAAGCTACAAAAATTACTTTATCTGATATTTCCTCCCCCCCCCCCCCCCCTTCATTTCGATATAGCAATACTAGATTTCAATACGCAGCTGATCAAAAATTGATTAAAGTTTCTGTTCAATGACTTTTCATAATTTAGATAAGCAGTGTTTTGAAATCCTCTCTGAACCATTTGTACAAGCTAAACCCTTGGAAAACCCTTTGACATTTGTAAAGCAAAGGTTAATTTGATTATTTTTGTTCATGTGAGTTATTAATATCTTAATATTTTAAAATGTGGCCATTTCACAATAAACACATTAAAACCTTTACAACTCAAAATAGTTTAGTTAATTTCATTTAATAATGGAAATGAGGCTTTTGGTTCCCAGCAAGTCACAAGCATACTTTTACTCACAAAATACATTAGAAGGATTAGAACATTAAATGTTCCTGAGAACAATTCATTTATAATTTTAGTCAGGAACATTTGTAGTGATCATTTCAAAGAGAATAAGATCAACAGAAAAGAAAAACACTTTTATTCAATTCCAAATCATCAATTTCCTACAATTAAGGTTTTACACTGACATAACACTTGCCTTCTGGATCTCTTCTGAGTCAATTATATTATCTGCTTTTGACAGAAATGAGATTTGACTTAGATATTTAAATTTTATCAACAGAAAGTGCTTAGTGAAAACAAAACACAACTAAGGCTGCTTAGAGAGTGTAAGATTTGCTCTGATTTCTGTGTCTTTATCCTTTTTTCCTTTCTCAGTACAAATCTGTTAGATTTTCCAATATGCTGTTTTAGTTGTGGCTAGTTCCCTCTTCTTCCACTTAATTTCCAAACTCAAGGAATATATTCCTCACAAGTGTTATCTGAAAGCTCTCCTAATCTTATGCTCCTTAATCCTTACTCAGTTGCAAGTCCATCAGGTGGATTGTTCTTCCACTTCTTTGTGGAAGGGGACAATGCTTTTTTTCTGCATTTATTCCAGGTTCTTCAAAAAAAAACCCCAACATGAAACGACAACAACAAAGAAAACCTACCACCACCACCACCAAAAAAAAACCAACCCACTTCTTTTTATTAATATTGTTTCTTAACAGTAATTTCACACATGAAAAGCTGCTGTCATGTACTGAAAGTGAAGAACAACCAACCTCAGAAACAGATCAATGTGCAAAAATGTGCCAACTTAAAATCAAGAGAAAGCAATTTTAAGAGGCAGGTAGGAGGAGCTATAAATATAATTTCTTCAGCAATTGCTTTGCTCTCTCTTTGGCATCATGCAAGTTTACTAAACACATACAACTTCAGAGACAAATGTGCATTTAATTCACAAGCAGTCGTAAGAGAACAAATGATTGAAAATGTAATCTGGAAAATATTTTAGCAATATTGACAGAAAAGCTATCTGAATAGTGGGCCAGACAGCTCTCAGACAGCTAAATAGTATTAATTGTTTGAAAATGCCAAAGCAGATTCTTTAGGAGTATACATTCTGAAAATGATCTCTAGACTGTCTCCAGCAATGATGCTCTGTGATTAATAACCAAGAAACATTAGGAACACCATTTAATAGGAACCATTCTTTACAGAGCAGCAATTACAATAGCTGTGATTGAAAAAATATTAGGAGAAATAACTCTTTTGTGCTAGTATTTGCTTCCTAGATTTTAAGTAATTGTCTTGTATCATTTTTATTATTTTTTACCCACTGTGTGTTTCTGTAATTCAGTCTGCTTCATAGCATTCTCTAAATATTTCTACTAAGCTTTCTACTAAGTCACAAATAAATTCCATTCTTTTACCTTCACTACATTTGAATTGAGTAAAATGGAATTACTTTTAAATGAGAAGTTTGGGGCCCACTGACACATAAAAAAATTTCTTTAATGAGAGAAAGAAGATACACTTTTTTTAATAGTTTCACAAAATATCATAGCATACCATCTACAAATATTTTTGTAGATTGCTTCTGTATTACATTTGTCTTTGATTATGTTGAAATTATTGAAAATGAAGACAAAATTTGGCATGCAAATAGGCATAGCCACAAGATACCAACAGATGAAGAAATGAAAGTTGGAATTGATCATCTATCTGCAACAATGATGTTTTAGCACAGTCAAAGCTACATCAAATTTATTCATACAAAAATATCTTCAAGGAACATAATGAACACATAAATTCTGTGTATTTATATAAAGCATGATGGATTAGCTGTTTCTCAAAAGCTGTATTCTTAAATTTCATGGTCCTTTTTGCGTGAACTGGATTTCTACCATGATTGTACAATCTGAACAGAAGCTTCAAAGTGAGAAATAATATCTAAGTACAAGTAATGTTCCCTTTCTGGAAATATTTCATGACACACATTTAAGACTTTACAAATCATGCATTCACAAGAAGATAATTATTTTTGCATGCATGTTAAACTTAACTGAAGAAATAGCTCCTGTGCATCACGCTATGAGACTGCTAAAGTTAGGTTAGAAAACATCTGTAGTGTAATACAACTTCAAAAAGGCTATAAGATTATTTAAAAAATCATGCCTTGTGCTACCTAAGTAATCAATCATTGTGTGATGCCTTAAACAGGACAAGTCAAAACATATCAAATAATATCTACTAATTCATTTATATTTTACTCACCAGGAAAGAGAACTCTGGAGACTGAGGACCATAAGTATACACACATGTTACTATCTTCTTTAACCTGTAAGAAAATAAGAATGAGTTAAGAAAAAAAAAAATAAAAAAAAAAAAAAAACACACAAAAAAAAACTCATTCTGATTTTGCTGCTTATACTGAAAGAAATTTATTCACATTATTTCTTATTTAATTACTTTGATCATGCTCAGGGTCCTTGAACCCTCCATCAGTACAGGCAAAGCTTGTGTTGCCAACAGAGGGTATCCTTATTCTCATCACTTTACTCATCATAGTAAGCATAGTGACTCAAAAATGGTCCAGGATAACTCTTTTACTGCTCAAAGCCCCATCCAATCCATTCAAGGCTAGGTTAGATGGGGCTTTAAGCAACGTGGTCTAATGGAAAGTGTCCTTGTCCATGGCAGGGGGGTTGGAATTAGATAATCTTTGATGTCCCTTCCAACCCAAATGATTCTATGATTCTATGACTCTGACTGCCCCCTTCAAAATAGGAGTGGAATTTTTCTAGTGAAAACTGACAGGCTTTTGAATTTAACTGAATTTTTAACCATTTCCATTTATTTTGCCCCTGACTGTATTATCCATCTTAGCAGACTGCTAAGACTGTTAGACATGTATAAAAAGCTAAGCTTTTCTTATCACTTAAATATGCAAAATAGGGATTGTAAAGTTTGCATATTATATTAGAAAAAGTAAAAAACTCCTTGCTAAATTTCATCCTCACTCTATATGAAGTAAAGACATTCCTAAAATCTTCCTTGCCACAAAACTATACTCAAATTTCATATGTTGACCATGTTGCATGTATTCAGGTACAAAACTCAGAACTTCAGAGAACCCAGTGGATAAATGGGGCAGAATGAAACTGGTTGGTATCTCTGAAATGACGGGCAATAACGACAGCTATAATAAGACAGGATGGCTGAGAGAAAGCAACAGAAGAAGAGATTATAGGAAGTTGCCTTGTCAATCCAGGCAGAGATCATTTATGATCCAAGCACTTTCTCTGCCTGTTGAGATAAGACAGTTCTAGCATTATAATCATAGGATTGATGCACAGTTCAAATGACAGGAGCTTAGGTACTGATGGCTATATCAATTTGATTTTGTAGATATGGCCCCGCAGATAAGCCTGGAGTTGCCCCATTCAGTTGCCTAGAACTATAGAATGAATCATAATACAGATTCCAGTTATAAAGTTGATGTGACCATAACAAGAAGTTCTGAGTCTCACTGGACTAATGCTGAGGATATTACAGAGCCAGATTTTTCATCAAGTGAAGTTGCAGCTGCTTTGCTTTGAAATCTGCAATAAAATGGAAGTGAAGAACTC
The DNA here is from genome assembly GCF_047663525.1 of Anas platyrhynchos. NCBI lineage: Eukaryota > Metazoa > Chordata > Aves > Anseriformes > Anatidae > Anas > Anas platyrhynchos. The sequence continues at coordinate 12,601,098 of NC_092596.1, forward strand.
TGCCTTTCTCACATTTTTTTCATACGCAATAGTTTAAGATTCTGTTTTAGGCAGGTTTCTTGTAATAGTAGTAGAATTAAATGGTTACATTAATTACATTTATTGAACGGTTTGATTCTCTTAGATATTACTTTAAAACAAAATGTCACTCTGTGGACTGTGAGAAGGACGTATTTAAGATATTTGGTTAATTAAGGGGCCTCCTGAAATTGTGCCCATGGATAGGTAGAGAATTAAATTCCTCCATCAGCTCCAGTGCTAAGGAGATAATGGGCAGCCTCCTATTATTTTATGTTTATCATCAGGACAATTTTGAGAAGTGAAGTCTGTAGTTGCTGTGTTTGCATGGACAGTTTCGTGTATGCTGAAACTAAAAACTACATTAAGTAAAAGCTGACTTATCATATTGAATATTTTCTTTTAGCCCTGCAGCTCCTGAGTTCCCAGCACTCAAGAACCGATACTGAAAATAATGGATCTACAGAGCAGCCAGTAGTCAGGTTCTGGGAGGGAGTATCAAAAGTCAAATGCTGTTTATGTAAATCAGTCAAGAAAATGAAATACAGTATTTTCTCAGAGGTTGAAGATTAAAATTCTTGCAGATACCACTCCTACTTCTTTTCATCAACCTTCAGTCCCAGGAACCTAGGACCAGTACAGACAGTATAGTCCTTTGAAAACAACACTCCATGTTCAAGCCAGCATCAAAGCATAAAATGAGTGAAAATGCTTGCAAATAGTTTCATACCAAAAGAAGCTCTGTTCTGAAACAATGCTGTAAACTTCTTTCTTAAAGGTTTAACATTTTAAAATATTTGGATATATTTGCACATTTGATGTAATCTCCCTTTAAGGAAGATCTTCTGCAAGGAAGATGTGGTAGCAATTGATGCTAGAGATAACAAGGGAGATGAAGACTGTTAACACTTCTTTATCACTTCATCAGTTGCTAAGTTTAGTACTTAATAGGATATCTGAGTTGACAAAATTTCTGTTACTTCATTTGAGTTTTCAGAGGTACATGCCTGAAATGGATGTGCATATGAAATAAAATGTCCCCCACATGAGATGCTTTTAGAAGGTATATGATTTTCATCGAGGAAGTTTAAGAGTTAAAATCAGAAAGCCAAATTAAGTTCCAAAATACAGATGTGCATGAAAAAGTAGAATCTGGACCATAACAAGAATTTTGTCATTTTAATCCATTGCCAATATTAGAGCTGGAATATTGTTCAGTTATGTAAATACATTCACCTGTTTTTTTTGCCTAAATAAATCCTGAAAATCACCACTTCAGGCTTCAATACCTACATATAGATTTGCTGTAGGGATGATAAACTGTGATGAAGCTCCATCTTAAAAGCATTATGTTGAGTGGTATTAATGGTTATTCCTCAGATTATGCGTCATTGACCTTCACGGAGCCATTGACGGAAGTCTGCGCAGTCTGCATATGCAGACTGTCATCTGTGGGGTTTTAAAACATAGGCCTGTGCAGGCACATGTGCAAGCAGACACAGCATTTTAAAAAGCTCCCAAAATGTTAGCTTAATAGTAGTGTAAACCCATTTAAAACAGCAATATTCCATGCTGTTCAGAGGGACCTCAGTAACACCAAATGTGTCCTGCACAAAAATAAGCATGAAGAGTATTTACAGCCCAAGGAAACAACAATTGTACTCCATTAGAAGGCATAGTTTTAGCCTAGAAGTGAAAGAGAAAATACAGGGCTTAGCAAAAAAACTCCATCTTCACATTAAACACCCTGAAGCTTATAAGGTATTAGGCCTGGAAATATTAAACAAGTTATATCCTTTCTTATGCTAGTGAACTGCTGCAGCCATCAGATCAGCAAAATGCAAGGCCTTTCTCCAATATTTACATGAGGACATATCACTGCATTATCAGAGTTTGAATGAAAAAAAAAAATAAATCATTTATTTAACCACAGAGCACCCCCAAGCAGATAACAATATAAAGATAGGGAAATAAGGCATAGAAAAATTTATATTATCCAGAAGGGATTATGAAGGAAACCTGTGCAGGAAAAAGGAATCAAACTGTTTCTAGCTGGCTAACTCTGGGCTGACCTGTAAGCACTGGAATATCCTTTTCTCTACAGCAAAACATTATCCCTCTCCTATAGTTACCAGAGTTTCTAACAAGTCCTGCTTTCACTATTCCTGGAGCTAACAGGGCAGGGCAGGGCAAGGAAGGGAAGGGAAGGCAAGGCAAGGCAAGGCAAGGCAAGGGGAGATATAGAATTTCTATAAACACTAGGATAAAGATGGAAAAGCCCAAAGACTGAAGGATTCTGGAGTCACAATCATAAATCCTCTGTGTTGTCTTGATTTTATTGATTTTTTTTTGGCTGTGAAATCCTGGATTTGATGTTCTGTGTTTTGGTACAATATAAATACAGTTCCAGGTTATGAAACAAAATGGTTATATTGCTGAAATATATAACCATACACACACATTCAAATATACCTAAAATAAAAAGAAAAGAACCCTCAGCTTTCAAAAGCATGAGTTAGAAAATGTCGGGTTTGAGTATCAAAGAGATTTAATAGCTCTGGGTTGTACTGGTAAACTCCTATGATCAGTATAAAATCTTTCATGTTTGACTGGAACTTACAAAATGATAAATGATCTAGACACAAAGAATAATTCTGAAATGCATTATTTTTCATGTGTATAAATAATATGTTCTAAGAAAAAGCTTGAAACAAAATTCATCAAAATTCAGTTTATTTTAAATCAACCTAAACAAGCAGTTCCTGACAAACTCCCAAACTGAGACTTTGTGATCCATTTTTTGGCTGAAGATTTTTTTTTTTTGCAGTAAGTCACAAAGCCTGGAAAATAAAGCATTATAATGAAAATTATGTGAGACCCTGAAGTGTAGCAGCAGGAATACTGCTCCTATAATATTAAAAAAAATAATAATAATTCAAACGACCACTTTAAAAGCAGAGTAATAGCCAAACAGCATAAAATGACATCAAACCCAAAACACAGCAGCATTTTAATAGAAGAAAGCAAATTCATCATTCTGGCAGTCAGTAATTTTATAAAAGCTCCTGTTCTCATTATGCCTCTTAGTGTTTTAACTACAGATAAAAAATAGAAACAATTTTAGGCTATTCCCGGCAGACTCAAGTAGGTTTAAGGGTGACTGACCAGATGGAAGAGACTCACTTTTAAAGCACTATGCTTTTCCTTCCGTTCCCTCTGGCACTGAAAAGAGAGAAAAGCACTTCTGAAAATTTCAGGCTGTGCTTGTGGAAGCAGTAATATATGTTTAGCTAAAATTATTTTAAATAGGCTACTGTGACTCCTGATTTACTATATTAAAAACAATTGGAATGTAGCACAATAGCTGGCTGGGGAAAAAGCAATTTTTGAAGAACTTCAGGTTAGTACAGGGAAAACTCTGCACATGAGAAAGGAAGTACTTTCTGTAGAGTAAAACAAGAGGCCATGGGTCAGGAAAGGTTCCTATGGTACAAGTATAATAGATATTTAAAGTTACAGTCAGGAAAACATGTATTTCTCGAGTGGTGATGATATGAAATGGTTATTCTCTTGGCCTATAGTTTGAATCCTATCGCATCTACATGAAAACCACCTCAACAAATTTTGTCTTCTGGATGTCTAATGCAGAGAGGTTGTTCTTAGTTTCAGCACATTCAGAACCACTAATGATGTATGGTATAGGGTGTGACACAGATTCGTTCATCAAAAATCTCTGTCAGTTTTAACAGGTCAGTAGGACTCAGATGACTCCTCCCACTCCATCCCTGTTATAAAATATCTTTGACAAGATTAATAGGTATCCAGTTTGGATTGCACTGACATTAGTATAAATCCAATGACAACAGTGGGATAAGCATAATACTTTTATCCAACCTAAGTTCATCATGCAAAGTGCACATTTTTCAATCATTTTTACTTGGAATGGTCAACAAACAAAAAAATCAATTGGGCTTCTAGCAGTGAATTGACAAGATATAGAACTATAATATTTTCTTGTAAGTAAGAAAAGACTTTTTTTTTTTCCTGTGGATACCAACAAGGGAAAACTCAGGTCCACGGTTACTGTATTTGTGACTTTTGTAGTAACTGTCACTCAGAGTCAGCATTGTTGGATGCTCTGTATTTGGCTGTTATACAAAACCAGTGGATTTTGAATGTTTACTAAAAAAGCATCTTCTCAGTAAGATGCAAGTGTTGGGTTTAGTCACCAGTCTGAAGATCAGATCCAGTTATAAGATTCTCTGTGTAAACTCTGATGAAAAGGCATCCAACAGTCCACCCTGAGTTATTGTGTGGTGCTTCTGAAGTGAGTCAAACTCATAATGCTTTCAAAATAGAGAGTGACTACTGAAGTAGGCAGTAAAAGGAAGTGAAAGGGATTCCTATCTGCTCAGTAACTTAAGCATAAGCATAAAATGAATAATTTGAGAGTCAAAACAACAAAACAAAGTCCAAGTGTATTGCTGCATAAGTGATCCAGTGGCAACACTCCAGCCCTCTCTGCTGTCTTGCACCTTGTGAGACTCTCTTGTAAGGGCCAATACGAGACATCACCTTTCATATAGGCAAAACAAGCTCATATCTATTTTTTTTCCTATTGTAATGAGTTTCATTGCAAATGTAGAACAAGGCTTGGATACTTCAAATAAAGTGAAAAAAAGAGCCACTTCATCATTTTATCCCAAACAATACAAGTTAGATTGTGCAAGTCCATTGATTTCATCACTCAGGTTCTCTCCTGATCTAAGTTCAAAAGATGAGCAATTCAAATCTACAGATGAACATGAGATATAAGTGAAGAACAAGTTTCAGAGTGTGACTGGTACGGACCTAATAAATTTCTGATTTTTCCACTCACCTACGTGTAAATTGTGGCAAGTCCAAAATAAATTGTAATAAATGCTAAGAAACGGAGTCTTGGAAATCAGCAAAGAAGATGTGATTATTCAATAAATATTAAATTGCCTAGTTTGTTAAAAATTCAGTTAATAGTGTTATTGGAATTGAAACATGCAGATAATACAACATATTTGAACCCTTGGCTTGTTCTCTTTTTGTGCTCATATTACATTAGTTTACAGAAGCTGAGCTAGTGAAATCCATGGGGAAACATTTTCTTTCAAACATGCTGCCTGCTATCAAGAGCTGGGCTCTGATAGATTTCTGATATGACCACTTGCCTGGCAGGCATCTTGGTCTTTTTCTTATATATCAAACTGAATAGAAGTTCCTTTGATTTACAAGTCTTTAAGGGATAAAAATCAAACTTACACCTTTAGAGTGAGAAAAAGAAAAAAAAAGAAAAAAAAAGTTGAATGAAGACTTTTTTAGGAAGAAATAAAACTGAACAAGAAACAGAAAATGGGAATGAAGATTCTGGAGAAGAATCTGAACACTAGAACATCCAAACTTGGGATGTATTTGACAGAGTCTGATAAGTGTGTAGATAAGGAGGAGGAAAACAGTCAGAAGCTGGCTTCAACTTCCCTATCTTTTACAAATCCATTTTAGTCTAATGCTTATGGTAGTTTTCCTAGAGACAAAACCAGTGGCTTTGCATAGTTCACTGATTGCTGTGTTCTGGACTACTCTGCCCTTAAACACCTTTAGAGTTTTAATAGGTCTTATCTATTTTCAGTTGACTATTCTGGTTATATATTCAGATTTTCTGATTTTCTTTTTATTGTACCATGTCTTAGCAGTAATGCTTCTGGGACATGTTTATCTATTGCATGGACTATTTCTACTTATTTTGAACAAGAGCCTCTAAAATAGCTGTGCATTAGTATTTCTGCCCATGTTGTTCAGCCTGCATGTCTCATAAGGAGGGGCAAATATCAGGGTAGTTGAGACTTTAGAGTAGTTGAGGCTTTAGAGATAGCAAAGGATTCTAAAAATCAAGTTACAATTTGTAGTCCTTCCCACACTTCTCTGCTTATCAAAAGTACATAAAAAAGAAAGTCAACAAACTATGTATGTTGATGAATTCCACTTATCTGACTTTCATGAGTACCGATTGTATTGAAGCTTCTCATATGTTTTAAGAAAGCACTATTTCATCTTTTACATGTAAACGGCAGTTGGTCTAATCCAGCTAATTAGGATGAAAGCCAGATTATGTTGAACTCAGCAGTTCTACATAAAATGTTGAAATATTGAATCCAGTATTTTATTCCTAGTTATAATTTAAAAAATTCTTACACCAGTTATTAGAACTTCCACTGATAATGATTTAAAGATCAAAGCCAAAATTTCTTTAAGTGGTATATTCTTTATTGCAGCGCTGGATGCACGGGGGATCCTTCCGCCTATCGTGCATGTTCGAAGTGACAAAATATCTCATATTTATACAGCGAAACAATGAATATTCAATTAGCACCCATACATATTCATTACCTATCCTAAAGTGAGTTTATACTATATCAGGCAGACAAGCTCATCCTCATTGACTTTGCCTTCCAAGGCTAAGAAAGGTGAAGTTGGGCTCCTCCCGCAGGGGGAGGCAGCTTTCAGAGCTGCAGGGCCAGATTTGAGGATCAAGGATTAGTTTCTGGGTGCCCAAGGGGCCTTTCGGACTTTCTGGAGCAGGAGAAAGGATTTAGCGCCCTTCATCCTTAGGAGCTGCAACCCCTGTGGCGGTAAGCCTGCTCCTATCTCCCCCTGTGGACAAGGAAAAACAGTGTGCAGGGTGCCAGAAAACTTGAAAGGTTTTATTGATTGACAGGAAATAGTATGAATACTGTATTTATTGGAAATTTATTCAGTGCTTACATATGTGAATTACCCCTGTAGCATGAACAATTTGGCACACACACTACATGGAGCAATCCGCTGGGCACCCAGTGCTGCAAATAAAGAATGCCTGCCTTCGAAAACTCCAAATTGAGTCTTAGAGAGTTTCTTTGACTGACTTTCACGCTATCACCCAAGGACAGGGCCCAGCTCCACACCCCCCTCTGGGGGACACAGGGTTGGAATCTCCCCAGGCTGAGGCCAGAAACACGGCCGCTGCTGCTCTGCCTTATCTCTTGTCATGGCTGTACCTCAGTGCCACAGCCCAGGCTGCAGAATGCTGAAAGTTCTGGAAAGTTCCTCTGGAGTCGGGGCTGGAGGGCTGCCCCTGCCCCTCTCAGCTGCTCCCTGCCCTGTCCCTGGGCTCTCCAGGAGCCATGGAGCCGAGCCTTGGCGCGGGTTCCTCCCCAGGGCGCAGGGGGCCACCCCCTTCCCTCAGCTCGCCTCAGCCCACGCCCTGCTCTGCCTGGCCGTTAGCAGCCGCCATGGCAGCAGCAGCGCCTGGGAGCGTTGAGAAGCCGGCTGGAACCGGCTGCAAAGGGCTGGAACCAGCTGGATCCGGCTGGAAGGGGCTGCAACGGGCTGGAACCGGCTGCAACCCGCTGGAAATGGCTGGAAGCAGCTGGAACCGGCTGCAACAAGCTGGAACCAGCTGGAACCGGCTGGAACCAGTTGGATCCAGTTGGAACAGGCTGGAACCGGTTTGAACCGGTTTGAACCGGTTGGAACCGGATGGACCCGGTTGGAACCGGTTTGATCCGGTTTGAACCAGTTGGAACCGGTTGGAACCGGTTGGAACAGGCTGGAACCGGCTGGAACCGGTTAAAACCGGTTTGAACCGGTTGGATCTGGTTCGAACCGGTTTGAACCGCTTGGAACCGGTTGGATCCGGTTGGAACCAGTTGGAACCGGTTGGATCCGGTTGGAACCGGTTAGAACCGGTTGGATCCGGTTGGAACCGGTTAGATCAGGCTGGATCCGGTTAGAACCGGTTTGAACCGGTTGGATCCGGTTTGAACCGGTTGGAACCGGTTTGAACCGGTTAGAACTGGTTGGAACCGGCTGAAACCGGTTGGAACCGTTTGGAACCGGTTTGAACCAGTTTGAACCGGTTGGAACCGGCTGGAACCGGTTTGAACCGGTTCGAAAGGGTAGGAACTAGCTGGAACCGGTTTGAACCGGTTGGAACTGGTATGAACTGGTTAGAAACGGCTGGAACCGGTTGGAACCGGTATGAACCGGTTGGAACCGGTTGTAACCGGTTGGAACCGGTTCTAACAGGATGGAACCGGTTTGAACCGGTTGGATCCAGTTTGAACCGGTTAGAACCGGTTTGAACTGGTTGGATCCGGTTGGAACCAGTTAGAACCGGTTTGGACCGGTTGGATCCGGTTTGAACCGGTTAGAACCGGTTTGAACCGGTTGGATCCGGTATGAACCGGTTAAAACCGGTTTGGACCGGTTGGATCCGTTTCGAACTGATTTGAACCGCTTGGAACCGGTTGGATCCGGTTGGAACCGGTTGGAACCGGTTGGATCCGGTTGGAACCGGTTAGAACCGGTTGGATCCGGTTGGAACCGGTTTGAACCGGCTGGATCCGGTTAGAACCGGTTTGAACCGGTTGGATCCGGTTTGAACCGGATGGAACCGGTTGGAACCGGTTGGATCCGGTTTGAACCGGTTAGAACCGGTTTGTACCAGTTTGAACCGGTTGGAACCGGCTGGAACCGGTTTGAACCGGAAGGATCCGGATTGAACCGGTTAGAACCGGTTTGAACCGGATGGATCCGGATTGAACCGGTTTGAACCGGTTGGATCCGGTTGGATCCGGTTTGAAACGGTTGGAACCGGTTGGAACCGGTTGGAACCGGCTGGAACCGGCTGGAACCGGTTAAAACCGGTTTGAACCGGTCGGATCCGGTTCGAACCGGTTTGAACCGGTTGGAACCGGTTGGATCCGGTTGGAACCGGTTGGATCCGGTTTGAACTGGTTAGAACCGTTTTGAACCGGTTGGATCCGGTTGGAACCGGTTTGAACCGGCTGGATCAGGTTAGAACCGGTTTGAAACGGTTTGAACCGGTTGGATACGGTTTGAACTGGTTTGAACCGGTTGAAACCGGTTGGATCCGGTTTGAACCGGTTGGAACCGGTTTGAGCCGGTTAGAACTGGTTGGAACCGGCTGGAACCAGTTGGAACCGGTTGGAACCGGTTTGAACCAGTTTGAACCGGTTGGAACCGGCTGGAAACGGTTGGAACCGGTTGGATCCGGTTGGATCCGGTTGGAACCGGTTTGAACCTGTTTGAACCGGTTGGAACTGCCTGGAACCGGTTTGAACCGGTTGGAACCGCTATGAACCGGTTAGAACCGGCTGGAACCGGTTGGAACAGGTATGAACCGGTTGGAACCGGCTGGAACCGGCTGGAACCGGTTAAAACCGGTTTGAACCGGTTGGATCCGGTTCGAACCGGTTTGAACCACATGGAACCGGTTGGATCCGGTTGGAACCGGTTGGAACAGGTTGGAACCGGTTTGAACCGGTTAGAACTGGTTGGAACCGGCTGGAACCGGTTGGAACCGGTTGGAACCAGTTTGAACCAGTTTGAACCGGTTGGAAACGGCTGGAACCGGTTTGTACCAGTTTGAACCGGTAGGAACTGGCTGGATCCGGTTGGAACCGGTTGGAACCGGTATGAACCGGTTGGAACCGGTTGGAACCGGTTGGAACCGGTTGGAACCGGTTCAAACAGGATGGAACCGGTTTGAACCGGTTGGATCCAGTTTGAACCGGTTAGAACCGGTTGGAACCGTCTGGAACCGTCTGGAACCGGTTAGAACCGGTTTGGACCGGTTGGATCCGGTTTGAACCGCTTGGATCCGGTTTGAATCAGATGTCACCGGTTTGAACCGGTTTGAACCGGTTGGATCCAGTTTGAACCGGTTAGAACCGGTTTGGACCGGATGGATCCGGTTGGAACCGGTTTGATCCGGTTTGAACCGGTTGGAACCGGTTGGAACCGGTTGGAACACGCTGGAACCGGCTGGAACCGGTTAAAACCGGTTTGAACCGGTTGGATCCGGTTCGAACCGGTTTGAACCGCTTGGAACCGGTTGGATCCGGTTGGAACGGTTTGGAACCGGTTGGATCCGGTTGGAACCGTTTTGAACCGGCTGGATCCGGTTAGAACCGGTTTGAACCGGTTGAATACGGTTTGAACCGGTTTGAACCTGTTGGAACCAGTTGGATCCGGTTTGAACCGGTTGGAACCAGTTTGAACCGGTTAGAACGGGTTGGAACCGGCTGGAACCGGTTGGAACCGGTTGGAACCGGTTTGAACCGGTTGGAACCGGCTGGAACCGGTTTGAACCGGTTTGAACCGGTAGGAACTAGCTGGAACCGATTTGAACCGGTTGGAACCGGTATGAACTGGTTAGAACCGGCTGGAACCGGTTGGAACCAGTTGGAACCGGTTCTAGCAGGATGGAACCGGTTTGAACCGGTTGGATCCGGTTTGAACCGGTTGGAACCGGTTGGAACCGGCTGGAACCGGTTTGACCCGGTTTGAACCGGTAGGAACCGGTTGGAACCGGTTGGAACCGGTTGGATCGGGTTTGAACCGGTTGGAACCGGTTAGAACCGGTTTGAACCGTATGGATCCGGATTGAACCGGTTGGATCCGGTTGGAACCGGTTTGAACCGGTTGGAACCGGTTGGAACCGGCTGGAACCGGTTGGAACCGGTTTGAACCGGCTGGAACCGGCTGGAACCGGTTGGAACCGGTTTGAACCGGTTTGAACCAGTTTGAACCGGTTGGAACTGGCTGGAACCGGTTGTAACCGGTTGGAACCGGTTTGAACCAGTTTGAACCGGTTCGAACCGGCTGGAACCGGTTGGAACCGGTTGGATCCGTTTGGATCCGGTTGTAACCGGTTTGAACCGGTTTGAACCGGTTGGAACTGGCTGGAACCGGTTGGAACCGGTTGGAACCGGTTGGAACCGGTATGAACCGGTTGTAACCGGTTGGAACCGGTTGGAACCGGTTCTAACCGGCTGGAACCGGTTTGAACCGGTTGGATCCAGTTTGAACCGGTTAGAACCGGTTTGAAGCGGTTGGATCCGGTTGGAACTATTTTGATCCGGTTTGAACCGGTTGGAACCGGTTGGGTCTGGTTTGATCCGGTTTGAACCGGTTGGAACCGGTTGGAACCGGTTGGAACCGGTTTGAACCGGCTGGAACTGGTTGGAACTGGTTGGATCCGGTTTGAACCGGTTGGAACCAGTTTGAACCGGTTGGAACCGCTTGGAACCGGCTGGAACCGGTTAGAAGCGGTTTGGACCGGTTGGATCCGGTTTGAACCGGTTAGAACCGGTTATGACCGGTTGGATCCCGTTTGAACCGGTTAGAACCGGTTTGAATAGGTTGGATCCGGTTGGAACCGGTTGGAACCGGTTGGATCCGGTTTGAACCGGTTTGAACCGGCTGGAACCGGCTGGAACCGGTTGGAACCGGTTCTAACTGGCTGGAACCGGTTTGAACCGGTTGGATCCGGTTTGAACCGGTTAGAACCGGTTTGAACCGGTTGGATCCGGTTGGAACTGGTTTGATCCAGTTGGAACCGGTTGGAACCGGCTGGAACCGGTTGGAACCAGTTGGAACCGGCTGGAACCGGTTGGAACCGGTTTGAACCAGTTTGAACCGGTTTGAACCAGTTTGAACCTGTTGCCACCGGTTTGAACTGGTTTGAACCGGTTGGAACCGGCTGGAACCGGTTAGAACCGGCTGCGTCCTCCATCTTGTCTCGCTCTGTGCCCAGTGCCCGGGCGTTGTGCTTGTCGCCGCTCAAAGCATTCGCTTCTTTGGCTTGCCTGTCCTCCTGTGCCCTCGGCAGGACTGAGGCATTACCCCTCGGCTTTCACAGCCCTTCTCCTGCCCAACACGCCCATGCTGGCCAGAGATTTCCTGAGGTCTTGTCCTGGAATCCCTCAGAGATTTCTGTGCCCTTGGGCTCAGCCGGGTCCAGATCTGGAAACGGGGGGTGCTGGCCTTTGTTCGGCTGTGCCAAAATGCCAGCCGAGTGCTCCTGGGACTAGTTTGGGTGGTTATTTTCCGAGTTTGAGGAAGAACGTGAGGGAAAGAAGAGCGGGAATGGTGGCACCAAGGACTTTGGTTCTTCAGCTGCTTCTCTGTTAAATGTGGCAGCTCCCAGCAGTGTCTCTGTGTGGAAGAACGATGGGGGAATTGACAGACTGCTTTGAGTTCAGAAGCGGATGACTTCTGATAAAAGGCCTGGTCTTCATGAGGGTAGCCATCTCAGTTTTCCCTAGCTGATGTAAATAAAGACCAGGTTTTAGAGTTCTTTTATCCATTTTTATTTTTTTATTTTTTTTTATTTTTGTGCATATGCTATCATGGCTAAAACCCAAGATGAATTCACTCTGTTGTTCTCTTGAAACTCAAGAGAATCTGCTGCCTCAGAGCACAGTTTCCCTGTTTTCTGGAGAAATGGTGCTTCTTCCATGAACTGAAATACAGGGATGTGAGCAGAGCTGTCTGAGCTCCAAAGTTGTAGATCAGTCATTGTTCTGCACAGAAGATTCAGAAGAGGACTTGTTTCTCCAGTATTCTCTCAGAACAAAAATTTGCATTACCCGGAATCATAAAGTCATTCGGGATAGGAAAAGACCTTTTACTCCCACCTTTAAGGAAGTCCTGACAGGTTCACCACTAAACCATGCTACTGAGTTCTGCTAGGCCTTCCCTCCCCTCTCACACCCCACAGCACAGCAGCCTGGAGACAGAGACAGAGCCCAGCTCCACACCCTCCTCTGGGGGGCACAGGGTTGGCATCTCCCCAGGCTGAGGCTAGAAACACGCCTGCTGCTGCTCTGCCTCATCTCTTGTCATGGCTGTGCCTCAATGCCACAGCCAAGACCCCAAATGGCAGACAACTCCAGAAGAAGCAGCAGGAATTCCAGTGGGACGAGGCCAGAAGCAGTGAGGCACAAAGGGCTTGGCCTGCTCAGCACAGAACGGTTCTCCAGCTCTTCATCCTAACAAAATGCCAACACCTCACTGTGGCCCTAGTCTAGCTGGAGAACAAGTGTGAAGCAAGGCAGGAGAAAGCTGCGGGGTGCAGGAAATTCCCCGTTGGTGCTGCCTGTGTCCTCCAGCACAGCGCAGGAGGAGCTGCCAGAGAGCCAGGAATTTCACAGCCCTGCTGAAGAGCCCCTTCGCGGGATATTGCCTCTGTGGCTGCAGAAGAAGACTGGCACTTGACTGATTTTCTTCTCTCCCCCTCGGCCCCAGGCGATTACCACACCGAGGCATCCAACAAGCACGTCTTTAAGTGCCCGCCAGTGCAGTCCATGGCCTTCTGGCACGAGGCCTTCAGAGCAGACCACCCTCCAGGCAATGCGACCCCAGGCAGGGCAGAGAATTGCAGCCTGAGCAAGCTCCAGGGGCAGCCTGCTGCTCGGCCTTGGCAAGGGGCCTGTTTCCAAAGCCCCCCCCTGACCTGTGGGGCCAGAAGCAGTAGCTTCTCACTCCATCGCCTCCATTGGCCTCCATCGCCCACCCTCTCTTCCAACTCCTCGTGCAGGCCCTGGCACCTACACCTTACCCAGGCTGATGGGACCCAACACAGCCTACACAACTGCCAGCCCGTGCTACTCCATGAAATGGAAGAGCAAGCACGAGCGCTTTAATACGGACCTCTCGAAGGAGAGCGATGCTTCCCTTCTTTTCTGCACTGCCTTGTGAACCTTGGCTGCCTTCCCCACACCAGGAGCAAAGCCACATGCTGTGCTCGCGGGGCCACAGAGCTCTCCCAGTGCTCCATCAGGAGAAGAGAGCGCAGGGAGGCTCTGCCCACACCTGCAAGCGCCTCGCATTCCTGCTCTGGCAGTTTGGATGAACAAGAGCTCATCAGACCTAATGGTCACCTGCCTGCCGCTCTGGAAAATGCCCCTCTTCGGAGGGGAACAGACTGGGCCACTGCTGATGTTGTCCCAGGCCTCCCGCACCCCTTCTCTGTTGAGCCACTGGCGTGTAGCCCTCGAGGGGACTCGGGAAGGAGAAATCTGCAGATTTGTGCCCAAAAAGGTTCCTGTCTCTCTCGCAGACTCCAGGTCCCGCCGCATTCCCAAAGATCGAGGTGGATACCTACAAAAGAAGGGCTCCCATCTACACCATTGGAGCCCAAACCAAACTTGGAGGGGACAGAACTGTCCAGCTTGGGCCCGCGGACTACCACACAGGAATGGTAGGGCAGCCTGCTCGTCTCTCCTGCTGTGTTTTGCAACAAGCAGCCCTCAAGCATCTCCCCCTGCAGCTGGGGCTTTGCAGAACAAGCAGGCTTCTCGCTGCGGATGAGAAATGCCGAGCACCCTTAATGAAACCCCTTTTCTTTTCCCCTTCCAGGTGACGCTGATCAAGCCCCAGGCACCCGAAACCACTTTTGGAATCCGGCACTCCATCTACACCACCCCGCTCATAGTGGAATAAAAAAAGATTCCCCCAAAGACCGTGTTTGTTCTTGAGCTGTGAGGAGAGGAACGGGAAGGAAGGGAAGAGGGGTGTGAGTGAGGAAGGTGCCTTTTCTGTAAGGTTAAAGCCGCAGCAAAGAATCGCCAGAAGAGAGCCCTGCAATGCAAAGGGCACATCTGTCAGCTGTCCGGCTGTCTAGCCAGCTCTGCCAGCACCTTTTCACCTGCTTGCCTTCAACCCAATGGGGCTTGCATCCTGATTGCTCCCTTCACCCTGCCCCAGGAGCACGCCTCAGCTGCAGGCTATGGAGCTCCTGGCTGAGGAGGGATGCCAGCCCCAAAAAGAGCCATCAGAGCTCAATGCTGTGCTGTGACAGCACTCAGGGCCTTCCCTACCCACTCGCACCCCACAGCAGAGCAGCTTGGAGACGGAGACCTGTCCCCAAGGTCTGCCTCCTTCTGGGGGGCACAACGTTGACATCTCCCCAGGCTGAGGCCAGAAACATGGCTGTTGCTGCTCTAAATGTGCCTAAATACCTAAATAAATATATACTCTAATATATCCTCTAAATGCCTACATGCCATCTCCCAGGCTCCCGAAGCCTCTATGCTCTCGTAATACGTTTCCATGATGATGCTGTGCCCCCCCCATAAAAGCTGGCAGCTGCCCCCCTGGAGTCAGTGTCTGTCATGAGCTCTGCCTGCCCGCAGCAGCTCTCTGTGCCCTGTGACTGTGAGCAGCTACAGCAGTGGCATGATTTAAAGATCAAAGCCAAAATTTCTTTAAGTGGTATATTCTTTATTGCAGCGCTGGATGCACGGGGGATCCTTCCGCCTATCGTGCATGTTCGAAGTGACAAAATATCTCATATTTATACAGCGAAACAATGAATATTCAATTAGCATACATGCATATTCATTACCTAACCCCGCCTACCCTCGCTTCGTATGCTAATTAGCTTATCAGTCCTTGCACTTGCGCAAAGCCTTCCAAGAATTGTGGGCCGGGGTCTCCAGGATGTGGGCAGTGGTCTTTGGGAGGAAGGCCGTAGGTCTTCCTCGTAATGCACTTTTCACCTTTGCTTAATCAGTTGTTTTCCAAGCTGTAAAAATGCTGAGTTGGCTTTCAGTTTAACTGAGGGTCGGCAGATAACAGGAAGTCTCAGTTAACAAGACAAGACAATTGACTCAAGTTATCTCAAGTCTCAGCCTGACTAACGGTTAACAGATACTGGGATGTTTTCAAATAACAAGATGCTTAAACATAACAAAAGGTCTACAGATAACAAGATGTCGTTTACTTTGTCCTTGCTAACTTTTAACCACAAGTTTTATTCTATCCTAAAGTGAGTTTATACTATATCAATAATGCTCATCATCTTTTAACACTTAGCTTGGGCATTTTACATTCAGGTCATACAAAACTCAGGCAATAGCTGCCAGGTCATATTCACCTCTAGGCAATTTAGGTATGTGGGCAAGACAAAATTTTACTTCTCTAAAGATGAAAGGAGACAGACTAAGAAATTAGTCTAGTAGCCATAAGAGGAAGCCAGGGGAACTGCAACAGAACCAGGGGGAGATCCTTGAAGATGTGGCTGGTAATTGCTGCAGACACTCAATAGTCCTAGTAATTACAGCTGCTGTGGCCCCACACAGACTTATTTGTCCATTAGCAATGCTATGGTATCAAAGAGATGGTTCTTCAAAGCTCTGAGGTATGCAAAATAGTTGGTAATTTAGCAACTTGGCTGACCCCTCAGCAAAGCAATGTCCACAATGCGAAAAACAATATCACACAATTTGGAGCCAGTACATCTAAAATAGAGAGGTCAAGTGGCTTGTCCAAGACAGGTAGACAGTCAGCAGGAATTCTGGTTGTGTTTCTCTGGGAATTCTGCCCCTTGGTTTGCACTCCCAAGAAATCACATTTTGTTGTTGACATACCAGTTGAACAAAAGGTTTAAACACATACTTCATGAAAAGAAATTTAGGCAAATACTCAAAAAGTTGAGCTCTGACAGACTCTCCTGAGACAGGCCCATACAAATACCTTTTTATTTTCCAGAATTGTGCTTACAAAAGGCTACCATTTCATCTGTGCCACCAGTCAGTTATTTTAGTTTTGCAGCCAGAGCTGCAGTTTCAGTGAAGATATCCATCCTGAGCAGTAATTAGATGTGTGATTTGAAAGCAATAGTCTAACCATACCTACCTTGTTTTCACAACCTAATATTTTTTATGATGAGAGGATTTCTTGTCAAGGTCATCTTCACAGTTGCTGAAGACCATGCAGTGGGTGCTTTTATACAGCAACAGCAGCACAGCCACAGTAAAATGAACTATGTCAATGAAAGCTGCATTGATTCTCCTTGTATGGGCTACTGACAGCATTAGCCCTGAGGATTTGTCAGGACTATGTTCCAAGTTTATTGAAGACAGTCATTAGAGTACTGCAAATTGTCATCCATACGATTTCAAACTGCAGTTGCTCAGCTATGTAAGTCTTAAGCTCTCTGCATATTGATTATAGCTTGGCCTTAATAGCTTGTCATCTAACCTCCCACATTGGGCTATCCCCATTTTTGATTAATTCTATCATTAAAGCACTATTCACAATTTCATTGTAAAGTCTACATCTCACTAGTTAACTCTTAACATTCAATGACAGGTTAGAAATTGGCTAGTCCTCTTGGGAAACAAGTAAAAATTTCAGCATGAAATAGAATTATTGTGCCATATCTTTATAAAAAAAATCTAGCTAACCTGCATTGCCATTACTGTATAAAGATTATTAGGTCATTTTTAAAGTTTGACTGGAAAATGTCCTTATGTCATAAGTTGTTCTTGTGCATTTTAAATATCTGGAGATGTATAAGAGATATCCAACATTATTTCCCATTAATATTTGCAAAAATTCCAAAAAAATAGCAAAAAAATTAAAAAATCTAGAATGAATTGATAATGTAAATGCCCAGCTTCATCAGCTGAACAAAAGATAAAGTGTAGAAGTTGTAGAGATTTTATATCCTTCTCATAACTAATGCCAACATTTTTTTGTATTGTTATTAAGGCTTTTTTATAAACGGAGATCAATATAAATGTATACTTTGGACCTGAGCACTTTATCTGTAATTCTGCAAAGCCAAAGAACTACAAGAAGACTTGCTGACTTAGATATGGTGTGGTTTGGTTATCCTACAGACTTTTTTTTTTTTTAATTAGAATCTTCACTGACTTGCAAATTACATCCAATTTATGCCCCAAACCAATCAAAGACTAGTTAAATGTTCAGATTCAATGATACTGATAACTGAGTTTATATTTATATCCAGCTTACAGCATGGAGAGAAAGCCTTTAGCAAATAGCACAAAGCCTAGAACTTTTCAAAAAATAGGTCCCATCACACATTGAAGTGGACACTACAATATAGGTCTCATATGATATAAACAAGATTTGGTTACTGAGGCTTTCCTATGGAGATAAGTAGTTGTATATCTCATGTATTGCAGGATCAAGCCTAATGATTTGTAACATAGGGACACTGACATGCTAAATTGACTTTCTTCATTGAATGCCCCACAAAACTGCTGAGATTGACCTTTCTTGTTATTGTTTTTTTGATTGTGCTTTTTAGTATTTAATGGTGGGAATGTGTTATGTAGCATCATTTTTAAATGTTAACTTTGACTTAGATTTATTTTTTTTAGCTACAAAGCAAGCCTAAATGCTACTATGATACTTCTGTGAGTTAAATGAATTTGCAAATATATTGGAAGTACTTTTTACATTCATAACACCTGAAGAAAAATCTATGTTAAAAACTTTGAAAATTATGTATTTCCAAGCTTTTTATGAGCCAGCTTCTTCTGAATGCAAAATTCCCAGCTGCTATTTCTGGTCATCTGATTTATAAGATCATATTTAAATGTTATTTACCCTTTTTAGGCTTCATAAAACAAACAAACTAACTAACTAAATAAGAATCCCAAGCATTTAGTGCAGTACTGTTGCTTTTATAACCCATTTATTTGGTATCCAGAAGAAAAATGTCTCTCTTGGTAAAATAAATGGCCTGCAAATATCTGTAAATTAGACCAAGATATATAGCAAGATGACATTTATCAGTAAGGCTTTATCCTGCAAAAGAATGAGCATACTGGCCTCAGGCCAGGTAAACAATAATAGCCTATTCACTGTACAAAGTTTAATCCATGCATAAATTCTTTAGTATACTAGAGAATAGTACTCAGCATCTAGGAGACAGACTTGATAAAAAGCACGCTCAAAAATGCATAGTGGGATTAAAATTTTGTTCTGAGGTGAGCATAAAAGCAGCAATAGGACCTCTTAGCTCGTAATCTTTCATATAGGAGACAAATGATAGACAAAATGTCAGTACAATCCAACCAAGTATCACAGAAATGCTCAAGTTGTACCACTACCACATACACTAGTATGTGCTAGAATTCTCACCTGAATTCAGTGCTCTCTCAGTCAATTTTATTATGAACTTTTCTGGGTAGCGTCGATACAGCTGAGACTCAAGAAAGGGAACTTGGAGCTGGTGGAGCTCAAGACAGAGTGTCATCAAGGGTGAGAATAATTTAAAAAAAAAATGACTACGTACCATTATAAACTATATGGGCTTCATCAATAAAGACTATATTTCTTTTAAAGGGTGTTTTTCCAGTTCAGCACATTGGCCTAAATAAGTGAAACAAAATGCAGTAGGTTCAATTGTAATAATGATTTTATATATCTCTCCAATTATTCATCTATAAATACTGTTTGTTTTATGGAGAGTAAATTCAAAGGCTAGAGAAAACTTATTTTGCTACTAGGAGTAAATATAGAATAAATACACTGAGTTTATAGGACTTTTCTCATTGGAAAAAAAAAAATGAAGAGAAAGAGGAATTTGACCCAAGGTATCTTGACTAAATAGATATTAGAGTGCTTGATGTACAAAAGATGCATGAGATGAATTGACAGCCAGCACATTCAAGTTCCAGTGCTGAAGGCCTAAGCCAAATGATACATTCAAGTCTCAGAGGCTCATTAACATGCAATAGCATTTTTACAGCTTACAAGAAAAAAGCTTCTCTTTATTTATTGGTGGGGGGCTGGCTGAGAAAGAAAGACTAAAAAGACTGTTTAAGTCTCCAAAAAGACTTTTAAGTCTCCAGCCTGTCCAGATCTGCACCTACTGCTATAATTAAGCAAGGGGGAGGGAGGGCAGATATAAAAGTGCTGGACATTCTCCAATAAACACTCTCCTGATTAGTCAAGTCTCTGTATTTATTTCCTAAAGTCTAAAAACAACAACAACAACAACAACAAACTTTCTGTTTTTACAAAACAGTCTTCACAAGAGGTGGCAGTGCTGTATGTACAGGAATAGGCTGTAATGGCTGCACACTGTATTACTACTCTGCCCTCTTCTGGGACTGCCAGCATAGTGCTTAGCCAGCCCACAGCAAGTGATGGCATGGACCCAGCAGATTGTACAGTAGAAATGTATGATTTGACACCTGAAAGACTGAAAGACTTGCTGTGAAACACTGAGTTTCCTTGCTATTTACTTTTTTCATTCTAATTAATAAGATATGAGGAATACTAAAAACAAAAACAACAACAACAACAAAAAAAAAAAAAACACAAGACAAACAAAACAAAACAAACAAAACACAAAACAACAAACAAACAAACAAAAAAAGATGTTTTTGTTAAAAACAACCAGACCAAACAAAACAAAAGCCATGGTAATACTTCTTTATTTTTTTCTGTCGTATTGCCTGAATATTTTCATTCAAACTTTGAACTTTATTAAAATGGAAAATATCAGATACTTTGTTTCATTTTAAAATTCAAAATAATATGTTGATTTTTGAGTAAGTTTTGACTGACTTTTGCTTTTTACTTACTTTTCATTGCAAAGAGGCATTTCTAGGCAATTTCAGGCTAATTAATGACTGCTTGCCATCATCACATTTAACATTTCAAAGGAAATAGAAATTAACATTTTAAAGTGGCAACACTTAAAAATGAAATCTAAAGTATATTTTTGTAATCTATATTAATCTGCTGTTCCCAAAGATTTTGAAAGCTTCCATGCTGTATTGGGAAAAAATACCCCATTCCCCAAACCAGGTCAGAGTTGTTTGAAGGCATAAAAAACAAATAAGGTACCCTAATTTGAAACTGTGACCTTACTAGTATTGGTGAAAACTTTCAACCAATTTAGAAAAAAGGTCAGAAATTCATATATGTACAATTTATTTTTAAAAAGAAAACACTTTTTGTGCTAACTCCTTTCTGGTGGCCCACTCAATCTTTAAATCTACTCTTTGTAAAAGTTAGAAAGCTTTCTATTAATAATGCTTGACTGTGTAGATGTCACTTTACAGCACCAACATCCATCAGACAAAGCATACACATCTACTTTAATTACAGGCATACGAGTGTAAAAGTTACAAAAAGTAAGACATTTAAGAGTCAACATGCTACTTTCATTAATGAGATCTCTATAAACTGTGTGCTCTCCAGGTAAGGTAGACCTCATCTTTGTGAAATTTCATCTAAATTTTTTATAAAGTAGAGTTCAAGAATTTAGACAAAAAGTCATCAACAATTCATTGAGACACAGAATAGTTACACTTCCTGAGTAGTTCATTTGCTGTTTAGTTAATGTGATGACCTGTTGTACTGAGGATAAGTTATTAAGTAATGAAATAGGATGATTGGATTAAGCTAATTGCTTGCTTTGAAATGACATTTGTACATAGTTTCTTTGGCCTTGCTAGAATGAATTATATAAACTAAGTCATGTTTTTTTGTGTTGTGCCACAACTTCCAAAGTCTTATTTTACCTGATAGATGGGATTGCTAAAATTGTGATTAAGCAAACAAACAAACAAACAAACAAAAACAGGTCACATAATATACTGCTGCTGTGAAACACCAGGAGTCACGTGCTGGACTCAGCCTGAGATGCACAGGCAGAAGATATATTAATAAGTATAATTATAATTATTGGTCTGAACAGATTGTTTACCAAAACAAATATATTACATAGGGGTATACATGATCTAAGATAAGTTTTATATTTAGAATAATCATACTGAAAATAAGGCTGCTTTATGAAGAAGGTCTAGGTTTTGGCTGTTTTGCTTTTTTTTTTTGTTTGTTTGTTTGTTTGTTTGTTTGTTTGTTTTTCTGTCCAATTACAATGGGAAACCCAAATTTCCGAAAACAGAAAGTCTTTACTACAGTATCGCTGCTGGAGATTTTTTTGTGAAGAGGCTAAAAGTTCCCACGGGTCCCCATCTGTTCTTCTTACTCTGTGTGCGTGAGGTGAGCAGTTAATGGCCTGCTCTGGGTAGGAGAGTACAAGGCTGATAGCTGTTTCAAGTTTAATCCCACAGTGGACACAAACAAAATGAGCCAACATTTCCTTGGTACATCACTGGTTGCACTGTATGTCCCATAACTTTAATCTGCCCTGACAAATCAGCCAGTGTTTCTGACAGGTTTTCAGACAAGAACCTGTTTTCAGATAGGATCCATAATCCATTTACCATCGGTTCAGTCATTGCATCCTCTGGTGCAAAAGACAGCATAGGGTTAAGGTCAAGAGGGGCAGAAAGTGTCAATGGGGTAGAAAGAAAGGGAGAAGAGATGACAGCAAAGAAAAAGAAATGAATAAAAGAAATGGAAGGAGTTGCAAGAAGACAAATTTTTGGCAGAAGCGGCAGAAGCCTGTCATTGCTGTGCTGCCTCCAACTGTCCCAGTCCCATGGAGATACTTGCCATGGTAAGGGCAATGTGTTTGTACCGCACTTTTTTGGTAGTTTCTGTTCTTGGGCTCATTTTAAGGTTGACTGAAATGAAAGGAGCCCCAGGAAAAGTGAACAATATTTTTTCCCTAAAACAGTTAGGCATGGCTCAACAGCCCACGGCTGCCTTTAGTGAAGATACTATTCTGAACTCATTTCCCATGGTGAGGCTTAGGGGAAGCAGGTGTCGGGGCATTGCTCCATCCGCTGTTCTTCTGCAGACCTACCCCCACATCTCAGGAACTCTCAGTCTCTCTTCTGAGAGATACTCACTGTGTGATAAAGCCATAGCTTGGCTTGTCCTGCAGCCTCATGTCATGGACTTTCCTCTGCCTTTTGTAGGTATAAGCCTCTCTTCCACAGAAACTGGGATAGCAAGCCAGGAAAAGAATCATTTTAGACAAGACTGAAATGCTGGCACTTGTGGGAGTAAAACCACGCAAGTAAGTTACAGCCCGTCTTCTTAGAGTCTGCCTTTCCCTTGGGCCACCTGCAGCTTAAGCTGAATTTAACTTCTGATATTTTAAATGGTAAGATTAGGCATAAAAATTTAAGCAACATCCAGTATGTTACTCATGCACCTGTATATATATTTCTTCCACAGAATGGTAGAAGAAATAATTGTGAGACCTTTATGTTTTAACCAAGCTAATATTCTCTCTGTTACATTGATCAAAGTTATCTGAAATTACAGTCACAAGCAAAATTTATTTTTGAAGGGACTTTTCACATTATTTTTTTGATTGTCCTAGGGTAAAATCGGATCCTGTGTAGACCCAAAAGGCAGCTAAGAGATAAAGCTTTTGTGTAGAAATCTTGGGCTGTTTTCCTCTAAACAAGAAAGTTGGTTTTGTCTGCTTTAGTTTCCAATTCTTTCCTGAAAGAGAACGCAGTTCTTTTAAAATTACTTGTTTCCTTTAATCTTAACCACAAATTACATGTCACCTTAAGCATTCATCTTTTTCTATGCTGTGTTATTTCATCTTCCCTTGCACACGTTTTGTATCTGCTATATATGCTACAGAATAATCTTACATGAAAGTTACCTCTCTATTTCTCTTGTAAATTGCTTGGATATATGCTAAATAGTATGAAAGCAATTTATCAAAATTGTCAGATGGACTTTCTTGCTATATCTAAACACGAATCAATCTTCAATGGAATTCTGAGCTAACAGAACTAAATATATACACTCGGTGATAACGAAAATAATTACAAAATGGGATTCTGCAGAGCTAGGTTAGAAATGTGGGAAATGTACAGCAATGAAGCTTGACACAGCTATAACTCTGAAGATGTTTAGATGTTAATGTGTTAGAGTGAATTCCACCTGAAAGGAATTGGGGTTTCCTTTGTAAATATTATTCTTAGAATCTAAGTGAAATCTTGAATTGGGGATAAGTAGCTAGCAGGATTTTTCTTGCTGCTTCTAATTTTTACAGTATACTACCACCTAGAGGTTCTCTTGTTCTCTGTGCCGTTTATGTGAGAAGTGGAAAACAAAATCTTGGGAGCTTTTTACCATGTGCATAGAGAAGACAGATACAGGGTGAGAAAGAAGACAGAACCAAAACGTGGGGAGGATGGGGTTCAATCAGAAAAGAAAAGCCACCAAAAAAGAGGTTTCCTCAGTCATAGTTCTCCAGTACAAAAGTTATAGCCACTCAAAATCATGCAAAGATGATTTTAGATCTAAACCAGATTTTTTTCTCGAGTCCTTTTGGATATTCCATGTCTTGCTATGTCATAAGAAAAGGTTGTGCAGCTATTTCCTACCCCAACTGCATCACAGAGTAGGCACAGATTTTTCCCTCTCGCAGAGATATATAATCCCTCCCTCTCATCCTCGCAAACATTTTCAACCAATACTAAAAAGAATAATCACTTCTGAGACATGATTTTACTTTAATTATGCCAGATGAAGTTTTCCTATCTGAATCACTAAATGAAATAATTAACATCATCCATATAGAATATTCATTCAAAAGATAAGCATGCCATCTTGTTGGCTGAGTCTAATTCTTTTTACACATACTCAAAGCCACCACATTAAAACAACAACAAAACCAACAAAAACAGTTTAATTCTTGACACCAAAATATTGTCTGTAATATTTAGCACATATAATTCTGTCTGATCGCTTATGCTTTTTGCAGCTGTGAATCTCTCCTTTGTAACTTTATGTTTCAACTAATCACAACCTCACCATTTTCAAACCGGATACTAATAACTTATTAAAAATATAAATTAACATGTAACAGTACATTGGCACTGTACCTAATGGCATTGGTTAAGTCATGTTTTCACCTCTGTGTGGTAGGACACATTTTTCTATTGCATTCTTGGACCCAGAAGTCATTTGTGTTTCCATTACTAGCAGACCTTCAAGGTACATGGTCTAGGATGGTAAGATATTCTATGTATCTCCTCTCAGGGCTCTTTGTAAAAGGGTGGCCAGCCTAATCTTAAAATGTGTTTGCTTGTTAGTTTGTTTTTCTCCCCTAACTTACTTTTATCTCATAGATTTATGTTGGATTTTACTGTGGTTTAATTTTTCACAAATATATCCAAATTTTACTCCACATATTACCAGGTATGAATAACATAAATGTTCACTGCTGAAAGTGATGCTTTAGGCAGTTCCTACTCATGTGTCAATATGAAAACAACAGGCTGATGGCGAATCTTGATCTTCAGAAAGCAAATCATGTTATTTTCTGTTATTGTTTTGGAGAAGGATATTTCAGATGTAAGTGAGACAATAACAAGAAGTAGAAAAAATGGAGTAAAAAAAGTGGGAGATAAATTATACAGTGACAGAAGAGAAACAAAGAAGAATTTCTTTTGATCATTTGTCAATTTTTACTAGAGCTAGAAAATAAGATGTTCGGGTATGCAAATTATAGTACACCATGACCACAAGATTTGCCCTATGAAGTGATTGAAATACTAAATTCATATCTTCAGATTACAAACCAAAACCTTTATATCCAGTGTAATGATTTAGACTTCAACATTTAGATTTACAACACTTGGAAAAGAAAGAGAAAAAAATGTGTTATGGAAAAGAAATATGCTTAGGGTCAGAGAGACTCTTTTGAGCCCACTTACTGTGGCCTCCCAGGGGAGCTACACCTTTGAAACACTCCAGCATGAGGTTCACTTTTCATTTAATACTGACCAGCTAGACCAGAAAGCTCTGAATAACATCGCCTCTATTTCAACAATGATTCCTTGAGAAGCCTGGATATCCTGACATAAAACAGTCTCTTTTCCATAGGGATTCATTAGGACCCATGTTATCTGTAGGGAGTACTCAGTCTTTTTGCATTCAGAAGCCCTGATGCCACACCGACGTGAAGTCCCTTTAGTTATGGCACTACAACTAGTTTATCATTTCCGAAATCTCCTGGAAATTCCAGAAAAGGGTAAATAGGGGCAGGGTTTTTTTTGTTTGTTTGTTTGTCTTTACCAGTCACTGCAGATAATCCAGGAGGACAGAGCCCCACAGGACTGTTGCCCCCATTATAGGGAAGTAGGCATAGTGTTTCCTGCCTCCTCACTTGCAAGGTTTCTGCCCATACCCTTTATCTTCTCTCTGCATGTAATGGGAGATAGTTTTATTCATGTTAACAGAAGTAGTGAAGTCTATTCTTCCAGAGAGAAACTGATCCCAATGGAATTAAGCATAATCCTCTTACCTACTTAATAGAGTACAGACTAAGTGAAACACTGAATAATCTTTCCTGTGATTATATATTTTATTGATGGGTATACGTTGAATATATTAAAGATAATTTTCCAGTTTCTAATGTGATATGAAATGCCTCCCATGAATTTTAAACAAGATATGCGTCTTTTAAATGGTTTTCTTACACTCATGTACCAGATTTTTACTTATTGATTATTGATAAACTGGAAACAGATTCTCAGGAACATAAAAAAGATATATTAGTTCGCTTGTTGTGTTTTCTCAATGGTCTATAAACTCCCCCTTATATCATTTCAGCATCTGCATTTATCTTTTGCTAACAATAGGGTCTCTAACACGTTGTAGGCAGGAAATCATGTGCATATAGCAACTTCCATGAACAGGAAACTGCAGAAATAGAGTGTAGATGGAATTCTTATGATTTTGGATTGCTTCAAGTATGGGATTTTCAAAAACAGTAATTAACTCTCCTTCTTTATAATCAAGTAGCAAATTTTTGGAGTGATCCTTTACAGTCTCACCTGGGACTTGACATTGATTTTCTCCTGAGTAGCCCTCATACTATGACTGAAACACTTAATATTTGCAGGTATTTCACATACTTATTCTGGGTCTTCATCCTCCAAACTATCAAGTGCTCTCAAAGGGGAACTAATCTTTCCCCTTAACCAGAGCAGTTTCCATGATTTAAAAGTATCTATTTGAAACTGACACTGGCATAAGCATGCAAAACACACAGTTGGTTTTCGTAGTTCAGTTAGGATTAAAATGGAGATGATAGAAATAAGTCATGAGTATTCAGATAGGTAAGTAGTAGCTCTTGTTATACCCCACTGTGATCTGAAGCTCTCATAAATACGTTAAAATCTCTTTCTACATAATAATGTAGAAACAAGAAAGATGCAAACAATTCTTTGATGCTATTATATCAAACTTTAAGTTCATAGGAAACAAGATACTTTCTTTGGGTCTTCACAGAACACTGCATATGGACAGAGTAACATTTCCTTTAATTTTGAAGAAACATAAATTGTGCCACAACCTGTAGCACAGTTACAGCCAGTGCTAGGATGAGTAACTTATTTGGGATGATTTAAAAGAATAATCTAGTTGTGAGGTGTTCCAATGGTCTTCTCTGCGTTTAACTATGAGGGTTTTGTTTGTTTGTTTGATTCTAAAGAGATGGTCATATCATATAAATAGCTGGAAAAAAACAACAGTTGGAAAACCTAAGCACATTCAGTGGAGACAAGTATGCTTATGTGGGCTATTTTATCCATTCTGTTGCCACAACCACATAACTTTCTGTATGAGCCCTTTTAAACTAAGGGTGGCAAGATGGTTTTCTATCTTTAGCTGAGTGTTTAACTTAGGCACTTAACTTACACAATCACCAGCTCTGCCTACCCTATACAGTCAAAGTTAGGATGACAGGGAAGAGCCCTTAATAACAGAGTAACATATTTTTATGATTCTTTACACTAGCATAACTTGTGAAGCTAGCATATAAAGTCATGCCAATGTCCTCTCTCTCTATATAAAACCTACTGTCTCTAAAGAAAGCATAGATAACTTGAATGTTTTCCACTTTCTACATATATTTGTATTATTATTAGAAATTTTAACAAGATTAAAATGGTTTAGAAAAGTCATAGCTAAAAGTCTTCTCTTTCTAAAAATATTAGCTCAAGGGTAAGAAAACCATCTGAGAGAGACAGAGAATTTGTCACTTCATTTTAATGTTTATACACATAACTGTGATTTCAAGGATATATTACATTTGTTAGGTACTAATAGTATTTTTTGAGAATGAATACTTTGAAAGATGAAAGCAAAAAGAAGAAAGAATATGAAAACAGACAGAAATTTTTCTTAATACTGGTTCAAAATACTAAGTCTACTCCTGGGTAATTACAATAAATTGCCATAAATATGCCAGCTAATATTATTTCATGATAATAACATCATGAACACCAGGCAATTTTGAAATTATATTTAAATGAAGATTGGAAAAAAAAATCACTCCAATCAAGAACAACAAAAAATGCCTTTTAAGATGAACTATCCCCCTCCAATTACCTAAAATTGATGGCTTCTTAGGAATAGCTAGTTCCCATCAGCTCAGTATTTTTAAAATTGTAAATATATTTTGAGCTCGTTATTATTATTCTGATTACTATGAAGAGTTTGGGGCCAATGAAACTCTCATCACCACCCTCCATCTATTTCAGGATATTAGCTAAGAGAATCAGATAAATATTGAACAGCATCCAACATCCAGTTCTTAAATTTCAGTATTCTGAATATCAAATAAAACCCTAGACAAGTGAAATGTAATAATGTCAGCTTATAAGAAATGCACTAATAAATTCCACAAGTTTGGCTTTTTACATTGTTAGGAAGTGATATTTTATATCTCTATAAATGCAGTTTTTATATATTTTATATAATATACCCACTTCATATGTAGAAATGTGTGTATGTGTGTACACATGTAGCATGTACAAGTACGTATACAGGCATATGTATATATATTTAAGCACTTATTTTTATTTTCATAAGAAAAATCTTGTATGAGGATCAGAGAGAGAAAAGAAGTACCTTGAGATAAAGCCCTCTTTGAAAGCAACAGATATAATCGCACAATTTCCTAACCAGATGTCCAACCAAGGAGTTGAAACACTGAAAGAAGAATACCCCGAAAGAGGAGGTTTAACTGAGTCAGAAGCATTCTGAGAAGTTAAAACAATGTTTGTGAAACGTTTTCTGGATATTAATATTGCCCAGACCAGAACAGCTTTTCTTTGCACAGCAGGTCTCCTTCCTCAAGAACATTTATAAAAGCTTTTTGAAGATTTAAGTGGAGCTGTCTGATATATTCCCATGGGGATGGCTGATTTCCATGTTCCCTAAATCCAGAAAAAGTTATTTCTGTGGTGAAGAGTTAATGAGTAAATTTATCTTGGATACAGAAGGACCCAAGCAACCCATTTTCTACTGCCTTCACCTCTTCATTCCCAGTAGTTTGATCAGGTCATAGGCGGTTGACCAAAGGTGCTCAAATCAGGGAAGGGATTTGAATTTGGATCTCTCATATTCTACAGCTGCTTGAATAGCAAAACTTGTCGGGGGAGACAAAAGCCTTGCCTCTTTATTATACCTTTGATCCAAGAAGAATCCTCGGTGAAAACATTGTTTAAACCAGTATAATTCCCCCAAAACTTCCTGCTTTCACAAAATTAAATTTATTGCCAAAATCAAAATAACTGAACAAATCCTAACCAGCTATACCAAATTATTTGTTGTGATAATAATTTGTTATTAAAAAATATATATCCTGGAAATACAGGAAAAAAATGTGTCTGTTCTGCAAAACATCACTAGTAATCCTTCAATAATTTTTTTTTTTTTTTTTTTTTTTTTTTTTTTTTTTTTTTTTTCTGTTGTAGTAAAGTCATAAAGTAAGGAACATCATCTGTTGATGAAGTGATCTGTAGTCAATAAACAGAGAGGTGGCTTCCTGAGCTTTCCTGGCAGCAGTCTGCTTCTCAGCCTGTTATTCTGGATTTAACTTGCCAAATAACAACACGGGAAATCTCTTCTTGCTAATTAGACAATTATCCCATTCTGGATTCTGGATTCAGAAGGACATATCATCATAGCTGCAGCTGGCTACTGCATACAGGCAGACTGACATGGGTAATGTCACCACATTTTAGCACATCTCCTGTGGGCTAAAACTGCCTCCTCAGGAATTTCTGTAAAACCCCATGTGCAGTGCAAGTCCACACCCTTGGCACAGTTCCCTGAAAGACAAACAAAACTTCCTGTTCCATAAGATGTCCCCTAGCACCTAATAATATGAGTGACCCAAAAATAGTGACCTATGGAGGGTATTTGCAGGACTAGTTACCTAATTGTAGAGCCATTAATGTAAATTGAAATAGAATGAGCAGTCACATTTTAACTAACATTGAAATAATTGTGTGGAATCATGTGCCACACTATCCATTTAAAAAAGCAAGTTACAATCAATCTTTGCTTGCCGAAGTTTTCTCCTATGTAAGACATTTCATACTAAACAGTGAAGTTAAAATTACTGCTGTGATGTATGCTTATTCTGAGATAATTATCTTTTGCAGTAATTGTGCAATCTTCCTTCATAAATGCAAGACAAAACTTTTGCTTTTCTGTGTATGTGGAAGTGCCATATTCTCATGCTTAATTTTTTCCTCTATATTCATACATTACGAATTTAGAACATCAGTTTTAAAGGTGTCTCTCTGATAAATAAGTTTCTGTCTGCTCAGTATTTTTTCCTGTCAAGCAAATTATATTTATTTATTTTTAACTTTCCTTTATGTTAGAATAAAATGCTGATGGATATTGGTTTGCATAGATCTCATGAGAAGTTGAAAAGATGATTTAATATTTTCTATTTGCAGTGAAGAAAAAGGCCCGAAGAAAAATGACAGCATTTGAGATTTCTTGCCATTGCTAGACTGAAAATCAGTACAATTTGATGTGTTGTTTTGGTTGCTTTTCTTTGGTTTTGCTTGCTGCTTTTTATATGACCACCACTGAATTAAAAAATAAACAATTAAGCTAAAACTTTATTAACATAGGCAATGTGATTTTTCAGGCTCATAAACTACCTTTTAAATCAGTAAAAATCAGACTTTTGATGGTCTGCAGTACAGTCGCATTCTCTTCTGTACTCATTGTCATCTTTGTATATATCTGTAGGGGGCAATAGGTAATAAGAAATGCCTAGTCTCACATTGTCCTCAAATACCATCAGAAAAGCTGCAAGCAAAAGATTGATTTTATCAGGTCAACTAAAAGTCCAGAAAGTAAATTATAACCCTTTAGCGTGGATCTTTATGTATGTAAGATGAGAGATTACATGCTATTAATCTAAAAATGCTGACTAAACAGTTGTTCTGATATTCCAAACTATTTAGATTTCCCTATTGAGAGCTCTCTTTTATACTCTCTTTTGTACTTCTAGGAAGCCCCATTTTCTACATTGCCTAACACAATGATGTGCAGCATGCACATCATAATGCACAAAACAATGGAAGGCTATGGGCCTATAATGGAGGTAATAAAGAAAAAAAGGAATAGTCACTTCATTTCACTGTCAGAAAATTTTATATGAAATGATCACACCTTGCAAAACAAAATGGGCCCTAATATTCAGCTGCTCGTGTATAACTATTGGTTATACTAAGTATTATACAAGAACATGCATCTCAGAAAAAAGAAGGCGTGAATAAGACAAAAAAGGATAATGAAGAGGAAATTGCTTGAAACAGGATGTCAGAGAAATGCTAGCACTTTATCTTGGCTCCATCAGGACTGGTGAAAACAGCAGAATTTGGTGAAGAGGGTTTATATGAAGTAGCAGCCATCACTGGAGCAGAGAAGAAACATATTTAGGAAGGGCAGAACAGGAAAATAAAGTTTCAATCCAAGATTTTGTTCAAGATCCTACCTCTCACTCTCAAGCATAACATGTCAGAGACCTTAAGAAACTTAGTGTCTGTATGTGTTACAGTTGTTCTGAGAGACAGCTATCATCTTAACCATTGACATATTTAGACCAGAAACAAGGATGAATCCTCCATGGTAGCATACCTGAAGAAAGTTCATTGCATCTGCCTCATTCATCAAATCTCTAAAATCTCTCTGATAGTGCATTGAGGCAGGCGGACCTTTAGGACACAAAGAAAGAGCCTCAAGTTGCCCCAGAGGTGGTTTAGATGGATATCAGGAAGAATTTTTCTTCGCAGAAAAGGTGGTTAGGTAATGGAACAGGCTGCCCAGGGAAGTCACCATCCCTGGAGGTATTTAAGAGATGTGTGGGTGTGGTGCTTAGGGACATGGCTCAGTGACTTGACAGTATTAGGTTGATGATTAGACTTGATGATTTTAAGGGTCATTTCTAACCTATCATTCATCAATGCAGATGCTTCAACCAACTCAGTAGCTGCAGATTTGAGCTTCAGTTCACTTGCTAGTTTCTTTGTCCATCCTTTCCATCTCCTCTGTGGTCTGCCCTCTCCTCCTCCCTCCCTCCAGCCTTTGCTGGGGCACTGGCCCCTGAATTACCTAGGAGCCAGCATTATTTTCCTAAGCACAGAACTCCCTAAGCTCCTTTGCTCCTTCCAGTCCTGTCTGTTTTTCTCTTTGGTCAGCAAAATTGCCAGCATCCAACCTTTCTTTAATTAGCAATGGTAATATCGAGGCATTTTATATTACAATAGCATTTGACATAATTTAGAACAGAATTCCTGCCAAAATCCTCTGCTGCAGTATTCTAAACTTTGCCCTTCTGTATGACCCAAGCAGAAACCCATGAAGGGAATCTTCCCTGCTCTTTCTTTAGGTCTCACTGCATATAGCCAGGAGGATTTTATCTTTAATGATTGTGCATGGCATGAAACATTAATATTAATAGGTGAGAAGAGGAAATGAAACTCAGATGCAAGATTCTTCTTATTTGTTTTGATTGTTCCAAGTGAAAATATCAAATGCAAATATGAAACTACTATAAACAATAAAAGATAAAAGTCTATTACTAGATTGTAGTAGTGAGAAAGATATCAGCTGCATACATGAATTGAAACATCAGAAGTGACTTCGATTCCTGTTCAAGCACAATGATATCCTCTAGCACAGAAAGAAGTAACTAAATTTACAGATTGAAGTGGTTGTGCATTGGTGTCAGGAATATATTTAGAATGCAGTATTCCTTTGAGGCTATTTTTTGTGTCATAAAGTATCAGATTCCAGTGTGTTACATGGGAAGCAGTATTTATCTGTAGGGTTTCTGATGCCAGGATGCTCCTCAGCAGTTTTTTTAACATACTTTTTTCGCTTTCAATAAATTCAGTATGCACTTTCTAGTAAGCTTTTCTACCAAGCATTCATCCACATCTCTGAATAGATGTTGAATCCTTATCCTTTTTAACTCATATTCTAATTTGAATGAGATAGGATCACTAAATTATGCATACACAACAAGATCATCTCAAATCACCAGAAGGCAAATACATTCAATGCACCGTATTTGTAGTTTATTGAAATAAAAGGAAGACATTCATTACAAGCTTAACTTCCTTAAGAGCTCCTTCTAACATGTTTTGAGTTACTACTCTCCAACCACCATGTGAGTAGTCTTTGAAGAATCTGTAGCACTTTAATAGATATAATTGTACCTTGCAATAAAGAAAGCACTCAATTATTTAAAGCAAGACTATCTAGTATTTAAAGGTTGACAGTGAACACAGGGACATTTTGATTCATTTCTTCATTTGCTGCAGACCCATTTAACTTTAGATAAGCACACTTTCTGTTGACCTTGCCTTTCCACTGTATGATAAACCTGTGACCTAAGTAGATGTCTGGAGAATATAACTCGTTGGTAACTGTAGTTGGATACTTCAGCAGTAAGACCCACACAAGCATCTAGATAGGTGTATAGTCAAACAGCAAGCTGGCTGTATAAAAATACATTTCTAACCTCCTATAAGGTAACATTATGTGGAAAAATGTTTAGAATCACAAGGGAGGTTTAATTGCTCTCTTAAGAGTAAATTAGAAATTTGAGCACTGTCAAAACAGCAAAAGTGGAAAGTGAATGTTCTACATTTTTACTTTGTAAAATAATTTGTATAAATTGTTAAAGGATTCAGTGATTGCTCAAAGTTCTCCTATTTTCTTCAAGGATTTCTTAACCTACTGTTGAAGAACAAGTTTTGTGGAAGGTGTTATTTTTAACCTATTTAGATTAGAAAGATTATAATTCTTAGCTGCAGGCAGAGTTTCCTAATCCCGAGTGTAAGAAACCTGTTTAGTCTCCTGTGTGACTGCTAGTAGATCTGTTTGGGTCATTCTATTGCCCACAAAATGTACGAGCCTCCACCAAACTCCACTTCAGCTGTTTTGCCATATATGTAACAAAAACTAGAAGAGTTTAGCATAAAAATTTAACTAATACCCCATGAAGTTTACATAAGAAGTGAAGAGCATGAAATTTTGAAAGACGGAAAATGATTACCTAGAACCATACATTCAGCTCTCCCTCTCTTGTTGTTACAAGATGTCACAAATTTCTAAATAATCCCAAATTTGTATCTCACATAGGAGATATCTATCTCCCAGACCAGGACAATGGCCACCAGTGTCCTGTTGGATTATTGATTCATTACAGATAGAGAGAGAAAGAAGCATGTAGTGAAATCACCAAACATGCTTCCCAGGAAAGAGATCATAGCATAAAATTAAGAGCATTTATATTAGGATAGATTATTTTTTTCCTGTGAAAATTCAAGCAGATGTGACTGAAGGCATCTACAATTAACACTTCTGGGGAACAGTCATTCACACTGCTATCTGTTCTCTTGCAGATTCCAGTTCTCTGGAATCATGCTAGGACTGTTATCTTGCTGCAGAAGTCACAACAACAGCAACAACCACATAAAAACTCAGCAACACCTACAATTCATGAGTATGACCTTAACAAACTGAGTTCAGTAGGACATTGTGTAGACTTGACATTACCTTTATATTTAAACACAAAGTCGGAGATTAGAATATCATAGAGCAACTGTAAAACAAACAAACAAACAAGACACCACTACTCAGCCAGATAACTGTAATCTGTTACCATGCTATCAGTGCCTTATTTTCCATATCTTGCCATTCCATGAATATGCATATTATCTGTTCCAGTCACTGAAATACCAGAACATGGACATGGCCACAAAGACCTTATTGAGTAAGACAAGTGAATGAGGAGGAAAAAAAAAAAAAAAAAAAAAAAAAAAAAAAAAAAAAAAAAAAAAAAAAAAAGCCAGAGGGATTTTTTGTTGTTGTTGTTGTTGGTTTTTGTTTTTTTTTTTTTTTTAATAATAACTACAAAAATAACATATAAATTATGCTTCTATCTAAAAGCATGGCAAAAAATGTATTCTAAAGGATATATGCATTAACCTTACTCTTGTATTTAACTCATCAGAAAGGCTGTTCTACATCAGCTAAAGTACAAAGAGTACAGGTTAGAGTCTGAAAGCACAAAAATCACAAAAAATGGAAAAGCCTAAATTTTTGTTTCCTATTTAGATTACTCTGACCAGTTGTATTTTAGCTGCTTTTATGTTAGTGTGTTTGGAGAGTTTCTGCAGTCATAATTATAAAACTGCAGTTATATGAGGTGTTATTTTGGATATACAGTTTTTTTTAGATATTAACTAACTCTTTTTTGGTGTTGTATGTATGGGTTTTAGTGTTATTCCCTCACCACTCTACTAACCTAACACAAGCTCCCATATCAGGAAGCCTCCTGTTTCATGTATATGTCTTCTCATTGTTCAGAGTCAACTTGCTACATGTACATCATACCTGGGAAGAGGCAAGTTTTCAGCCTTGATGGAAGAGCAGGAGTGCTATAAGGTCAAGGCAAACAGTATACTTTACATGGTCTGCCTTGATCAGTCAAAGACCCAAGCTACAGAGAATTGTTTTTCTCAATTTCCCCTCTTGACCACAATTCCATGAAGTATCATCTTCGTACTTTCTTCCAATAATGTTCCAACTTTATGAAATCAAAAGATTACATCGTGTCCAGATTAACTGTTCCAGCTTGCACATCTCAGTGCAAAAAGAGTATGTTGTCAGAAGCATGGAGAAATACAATCCATTTAACCTAAAGGTGATGTGATCTTTAAAAGCAATGTGTAGCTCTGGCAGAACCAACATAACATCTCTCTGAAATGTGATTGCAATAGAAAATGAAGAGGCACAAAGTATTGACATACTTTAGAACTAGGAAATCACTGAGATTTTCTACAGTTGCAATGTACCCTGTTGTAACCATGGCTTGCATTCTGATGATCCTTCATGAAACATATCCATTCTACTACCAGTCACTTCTTTTTAACATACCAGAGTCACTGCTTTCATCAGTAGTATGGGATACAGAATTGGATTTTTTTTTCCATAAAAAGTAGTATGTGGATTTTAAAATTCTGCTGTTATAATAAAAATAAAATCAAACATACAGCCTTTTAAAGAGAGAAAGATAAAAAATGAGTACATTTCAGGACCCATTTTTTAAGGGCTTGGCCAAAACAGATTTAAAAATACAAGAGTATGTTTTCTATTCTGAGAAACATTTTTTATGACAATGACATAATGATATGGTTTCTGAGTATTACTTCCTTAATTAGGTTTAAAAAGATGCAAGTTCTATGTCCAAGAAAGAAAATCACATCAGAAGTTATAGACCTCATTCAGTCACAAGTTTTCTGTCTCTGGCTTGGTTTGTTTAGCTTCACCATGCTCACATACTTCTGCAGATATGAGAATAGTATGCTGTAATTTGAACAAGAGCATTAGCAAGCTGAATATCTGTGTACTATAGCTAAGCAGGAGCAGAAAGATGCAGCACTGCTTTTTCAATGCAGAGAAAGGATTTCTGGTAAGCACAGGTAGGACCTCTTTTGCCTACTATATCAGCTAATGAAGGAAGCAAAAAAGATCAGGGAGAGAGACTGAATAAGATTCAGTGCCATGCCGTGTCAGAGAAGAACATAATTCCTGAGTTGTTGACATGCAGAAGTATTTGTGTATGCTCCATACTTAGGGAGCATAGACACATTGTAAAGTAAGCAAATTATTCTTCCAAGTAACTCCTGAGACAGTATGCTCCTCACAACCCATTGCAATGGGATTCTGGCTAAGATTTTTTTGGCTCTATTTAACAAGCCTTTGGAGTTCACAGAATCAAAGAATTGTTGAGGTTGGAGAGGACATCCGCAGGTCATCTTGTCAAATCCTCCTGCTAGTGCTCAGTCACTGTCACAATAAAAATGTGCTTCCCAATGTTCAGAAGAAGCTTCCTGTGTTTCACTTAGTACCCATTGCTTCTTGTCATGTCAGTGGACACCAATGAAGAGTACGGCTCTGTCTGCTTTGTACCATCCCTTCAGGAATATACACATGTTGATAAGATACTCCTGAACCTTCTTTTCTTTAAACTGAAGAATCCCAGCTCTCTCAATGTTTTCTCATAGGAGAGATGCTCCAATCCCATAATCAATTTTGTAGCCCTTTGTTGGACTGTATCCAGCATGACTGTGTCTCTCTTGTACTGGGGAGCCTGGAACTAGACACAGCACTCCAGGTGTGGCCTCACCTATGCTGAGTAGAGCGGAAGGATCACTTTCCTTGACCTGCTGACAATACTTAGCCTCATGCAGCCCAGGATACCAATAGCCTCTTTTGCAGCAAGGGCACACTGCTGGCTCATGTTCATCTTGGTGTCCACTATGACCTCTCATTCTGCCAAGACACTTTCCATCTCAGTAGCCTGTTGAACTGCATGAGGTTCATGTCAGCCCATTTCTGCAGCCTGTCAAGATCCCTGTGGATGGCAGCATCATCCTCTGGTCTATCAGCTACTTCTCCCAGTTTTGTGCCATCTGCAAACCTGCTGAGGGTAAACTCTGCCCCATCCTTCAGATCGTTAATGAAGATGTGAAACAGAATTGGACTCAGTAGTGACAGCTGGGGTACACAGCTACTAACTGGACTCCAACTAGACTTTGTTCCATTGATCACCACCCCCTGGGCCCACCTATCTGGCAAGTTTTCAATCCACCTCAATGAAAATTCCTCATATGAAAAACATTAATTGTACTACCCATAATAATATTTCATATTAATGACTATTTGCAGAACATCCCATAGTTTCCCATTTTATTTCACATTTTGTTGTTGCATATTGTGAATGTATTGAGATATGTTAGAGATGAATAACTTCAACATTCATTAATTAAACAGCTTGCATCCACCTCTTAGTAATTCCTTTTTGGATTCAGAAATGAATGAGTTAGCTTAAAAGGGAAAAAGCATAAATAAACTTACGTTGTAGAAAAGATTTTCCTTTTGTTTTCTTCTTGTACAAACAACCCCTGGTTATCCAATAACCCCTAAATTCTCTTGGCCAGATTCTCATCTCATACTGAGTGTATGAAAGCAATTATAAAGTGGCTTCCCTCAGCGGGTTATCTGACTATCAAACTGTAAAAGTTAGAGCTAATTTCCAAGGACATACCAATTTTCCCACACTTTAATTTGCCCTTTTATAGAATAGTGATATGATGGGCAGATGTATGGCAGATAAATTGCCTAATGACATCCAAAGTAAGTGGCTACAGTTCAGTGATGTGTGAAGTGGTCCCGATATAAAACTCGCACCAGCAGAATGGTAGACTTGATGACCTAATGGGTTATTCCTATTTCTGATGTCCAGAATTAAGTTATAGAGTACATAAATCAATGTAATATCCTGAAAGGGAAATGCTATAGATATAAATGATATTAATTACATATAGGAAGGCTGTCATTTATTTGGTAGAACTTAAAGGAGCACTACTGCCTGTTACTAGATATGTCTAAATGCCAGTAGTTTTCATTCAGTGCAATGGAAAATCTTGACATCTAATACAATGGCTTTGAAATCAAGTGATTATTCATTTAGCTGGAGATGAAGACTGTGGTTGGAGTTGAAGGCCATAATTTCCTTACCCTTTATTATGTGGTTTAGATAATGGTTTGTTATGTAGTGCATGTGTAGCTGAAGTATATCATCAGGTTTTTATTTATTTGGGCTCTGGCATAGTGCATTTCTGTGTACACTTCTGATGACTCATTTCACTTTTTGATACCCAGAGGATCCTCACAGAGTATTGATGTCTTGCCCTTTGAAACGTGAGAAGACTTGAGCACTTGTTGCTCAAATGACAGGGGCAAAGGAATTTCAACAAAATGTTTTCACTCTGTTCTGTATATAACAGTGTGCAAGTACAAGAGACATTGACACACTTCTCTCTTCCATTTGCAACATTCCAATATGGAAAGAACCACTATACAAAAATCACCGTTTCCTGATTTGAAATTTAAGAAACACTGATCATGGACGCTGGTTGCTGTCTGCCATATATTTATGGCAGAATAAAAGTGATGGCATTCCGTAAAAATTGCTGCTGTTGTGGTTAAGACACATACCAAGCTGCCATACCATGCATTGGGTAAGTAATGCAAACTATCTGCATGTATACTCACAAGATGTGGCAAATGCAAAGTAATCCTTACACTGAAATGAAATTGAATAAATACACCAGGAAACAGGAATTAGTTTTCAGCTTTAGCCTTAGCACTCCAATGTGATTTTCTGGTGCCTCTTCACAGTAGGCCACTACGGCAAGTCAAAGTGCCTTCAGGGTGCAGATGGTCACAGTAAGGCTATGTATAGAAAATGTATTAACATAATCTAGCTGGAGGAGGAGAAATAACCCATCTCCACACTGGAGAGACAAGTCATGTGAAAATAAGAACATCACTCTTTGTCATGGTGACGAAGAAATTTGGTGAAATGAGAAGAGGCTGTTTCAGCTCAAAGAGAACATTCAAAGAGAGAAATTCATTTCAGGATCAGAGTAAACACTGCACTGGTCTAAAGTGCAATAACCTTGATAAAGCTATTAATTCAGCAATGCCGTCATCTATGATATCTACATGCCAAAAAGCAAGAAGTGTAATGGCTGACTTCATTAAAGAGAAACCCAGTTGGCCACCTATAGCAGTGGTGGGAGACATTAATCTGAACTTCATGAATTAGGTCCAAGATAGCATCCAAAGACTTGTTGGGGTTTTTGAAGATAGCATACTACTAAGTATTGTGTGAATATGCAGTGAATTGTTTCACTGTGAACAAATTTCCCCTCGAACTCTGTCCAAAAGAGTTTAACAGATGTTTCCTGATCTCTCAAGGTAAGCAGATACATCACCAATGATACATGTCCACTACGTAAGTTCAAGTGAGAAATCCTTTACAGCAGGACACATTTCCCAATGTATTGTTATGTATTGATGAATTTAAGGTGAACTCATCAAATTTTTACTACTTCAAGCTAAACTGAATATCTGAGGTTGCCGCAATGAGTTTACAAATTGTACTTATTTTGGAGTAGCTTGGGAACTGATTATTCTCTTTGAAGGACACTGAGAGGGAATCTGTAACAAACTCCCATTGACATTCAGTGTTACTACATGTATATAACTGGTTATCTGGTCTTAGGCAGTGAAGAAGGGACAAGGAAGGGAGTCTCTCTGAGATGGCCTCTTAGTACTGTGATTGGCTTTGTGAAATATCTGTAGCATGCCTTCCTTAAGGGTAGTGGGAAAATGCACGTAAATACATGAGCATTTACAAAAATACTCATATTTACAAATAGGGGAAAAACCTGAAAATGTTCAAGGCATGATTATTTCATGATTATTTCATGATTATCTCACCATGGTTTTTACTTCCCATTAACTAAACTAAACAGTAAAGCAAAGATAACTTAAGCTCTGACTTGAGGCTGCTGTTAAAGATAAAATCCCAGTGCCAGTCTGTTGTGACATGTGAGCTGCAAATCATCATACCGGACTTAAAAATCACACACGTCCACTTTGATACATCCCTTCACTCCAGTAATTAAATCAAGGTGATTTGGGATTGTAATTGCCATTTTGAATGTTTGATTTTTAAAATCATACAGATATTCATAAATGCAACTAGGTATCTATTCTGACTAGTAAGGAATTTTAAACTTCAGGTATCTGGAGTCTCAGTCTATCTCTCAGAGACAGGACAAACCACTTATATTGTTCCAAAAGAGCCTGTGTTGTTAAGTCAAAGGTAGAAATTACAACTTCCCAGATCTACTGGCATAAGTATGCTAAAAGTCATATGTTTAATCCTATTCTACAGATCTACAGAATACAAATAATCCTTTCTTTCTTTCTTTCTTTCTTTCTTTCTTTCTTTCTTTCTTTCTTTCCCCCTGACATTATTCATGGGTTTCCAAAGTTTTATTTCTTTTTAGAACTCCTTGGGCACCTCTGAAATTAGAATAAATTTTCTCTGAACAGGGAGCTGTGATTTTCTATTTTATACCATGCTTTACTATATCATTATTCCTCCCAGCAGAGAGTGTTTTGGGGAAATATTTGTGGCCTCTTCATCAGAAACATTTGTCTGCTTGACAAGTATTCCCAACAGTTCCTTTTATCAACTTGGATGATATTTTTGAAT
This sequence comes from Anas platyrhynchos, assembly GCF_047663525.1. Taxonomy (NCBI): domain Eukaryota; kingdom Metazoa; phylum Chordata; class Aves; order Anseriformes; family Anatidae; genus Anas; species Anas platyrhynchos. The sequence continues at coordinate 12,642,118 of NC_092596.1, forward strand.
TTTATCTATATTGTATGGAAATAAATTATAAATACATGCTTTGAGACGAAAGGTTCCTACTGACTTTATCAGATTTTCATTATATATAATATCATCTCTTCTCTGTAAATGACTATTTTCTTCCTCCTTTGGTCTCATGAGATTGTTTCTGTATCCTTTCAGCCCTGTCATCTGATCTCACAATATATTTTATTTTGAGAATAAATCTAGTATCTTCCAATCTGGAGAAATTGTTATTACCAGAGGTACAAAACTTTTCTTTTTCCTTCCTTCCTTCCTTCCTTCCTTCCTTCCTTCCTTCCTTCCTTCCTTCCTTCCTTCCTTCCATTTCTTTTTTTGCCTATAACTTCCCTCTCACAATGTACAGCATTCCATTTTCAAATCCAGTTTTGCTAATGCCATCACGCACTTTATGTTTTGATTCATCCATTTAAACATTACATAGACTTATCACTCATAAGCAACTACATCAAAGTTTCCATAATTCTTTACTATCCAACTCTGGAAGAAAATGACATTTTGAAAGTCATTTTTACTTCTCACAGGAAATGTAGCTATATTTCCTTCCAATCCTAATTCAAATTCTTTGTTATGCAAAGTCTAACAGGGAGACTGTAGCAGAGTCAGGAATCTTATTATCTGTCCCAAGCATGCTGGCTCAGAAATATTATTATTTTATTTTTTTCCCCATAGTATGTTGCTCTGTTACAATTTCACGTTTAGGGAAAACAAAAATGAAAACAAAACAACAACAACAAAAAACTGTAACCATATAGAGATCCTACATAGGAATATGTTCTTATTGCTGCCCAGATCCTAACCCTTTCAATTTCTATCTACCTTTCTTTCTATTTAATTTACTTATCAACTCATCCTGTAAATTCTTTCAAGAAGAGATTAGGTTCATGTAGATATGCACAGCTACTAACACAAAGGACACCATTCCCAGTCACAGCCTCTAGGCACTCCCGTAACACAAATAATAAACAACATTATCGGATTCTTCTCTCCCTTGACTTGCTGCCATAACCAGACAATGGCTTATTACAAATTCTGCAAACCACTGAACAACCTAGTAAAACTATCAAAGCACTAAGATGCTTTTGACTGTAATCTCATTTCAGAGTTTGGATTTATCGCCAGTATAATCAGAGTGCTCAGCATCTCACATGCTGGCTACTGTCGCAAGGAAACTAATCCCCTAATTCCATTATTTTTAATAAGATTTTAATTAGGCCATGTGAATTTGTGCACACATACACTCGTGCACACACAGACACACAAAGTTATTTATTAAAAAAAATAAGCTCTTTTTTTCAATGACTAAGCAAAGAGCATCCACTTGGCTTTAACTTTAATTTCACTCTGGTAACGCTGCACTATATATGCCCATGGACAACCTGAATCTACACCTCACGGATCAAACACACAGCAACCCTTTAACACAGCAGAACAGCTACACAAAATAAAGATGATAAGAACAGCCTGAAGAAACTCTTATGCTATCAATGAAAGACAATAAATATGTAGGCAATAATATTAATGAAAGCTAATTGCCAATTTTTTTACATTTGCATAAATATTTTAATAATTATATGCATATTTTAAAAAGTATCTTCAAAGATAGCATGGTTCTATGGAACTAAAGGAAAAATCACTTGTCAGAGGTAATGTCAAGTCATATTCTGAGAATGTTTTTCATCTTTTTCAGAGTGGGATTTTCATAAATGATCAGATTTTGTTCATGAAGCAAATACACAGCAATGAAGAGGTCTTCTGAAGGAGTCTGGTCAAAGCAAGAAGTTCAAATTTGGAAAACTATTCCCTTCCTAAATATATATATATATATTTGTTGTTGTTTGAAAATAAATCTTGTTGTTGCTGTTTTTCTTGAAGGACAACTTGTGATAATTTCTTTAGGTGTCACAACATGACTTTTTTTTTCTCAAATCTCAAGTGAAATCCTAAAACAAAAAGAATTTGGCCACCTGTTATTTTTATTCTGGTTCACAAAAATCTACTTCCCAATATTCCTTGTCAGTGTGAAGTGTCATTTGAGAGTAAGAAAGATGCTGCCATGCTACTCTTCCATTTATTCCTCTGATGGTATAATATTAACAAACAATGGCTTGTGCACTGTTACAAGTATTTTAGAGAAATGCCACTATGAAACTAAATTCCCACAGTATTTGGGGCACTTACATATAGTGGAAACATGATGTCTTGCTAATTGAACACCATTCACACATTAGTAAGAATTCTTACCATTCCTACCAACTGTAACCTGTACCACCTCTGTGTGCAGAATGTGTACCTCAGTGGACTAAACTGCTTAAAAGAATTCAACAAGACATTACAATGCTTAATTAGTTTATTCCATAGAAGAGCTAGGAGTTGATTTCATTTCACCACACAGGCTTTTATTTTTTAAGGTGAGAATAAAAGATAAGCAAGCTTTCTCAGAAGTGAAGTTACACTAACAATAACATGTTGCAAGGTACTGTTGCACATGGCCTGTCTCTACCAGTTCTCAGGGCGCAACCACTTGGTGAGCATGGAACCATGCTGAATCAGGAATTCAGCTCCTCTCCTAGTGCAAAACTGAACCTGAAACCAATTTATGTATGACCTGACCAACAAGCCTTACAATACTCGCAGAAACAGATAAAACCTTTAAGTACCAGCTCACTCTTACAGCATTAAAAAAAAAAAAAAAAAAAAAAAAGAGAGAGAGGGAGAGAGAGAAAAGAGAGAGAGAGAGAGAAAGAAAAAGATTCAAACTTCATAGTAACCCCAGACAGCCATTCAAGAATACCAGTGATGTTTTGTTCTGCAGGAAGGTGAATATTTGCTGAGACAGCAGAATAAAAATGCTTCAGCAAATTGGATTAATCAGGAAGGTTTTGGCAAGTTCTCACAGACACAAGGTGCTTTAAAATTTGTAGTTCCAACACACCTTTTGGCAAATACTCTTCTTGTGATTGCTTTTCAGAACATGCTCAGCATCAAAAACATTTTATCACTCTAACCTGCAAATGTTAGAAAGCTCTTCCAGAAGCAAAATAGTATTTTGGTGACTTAACCATCTATGACAGTAATGCTAGCAAGAAGTAGAAATATTTATTTTAAAAAGTAGTAATGGAAACAGAAAAAAAAACAACCAGCCTCGGTCTTAATGAAGCCACGTAAGAATTCTGGAGGCCTATTTTAAAAGAGCACAGTGATCTAGACCCTTAATTAGATCCTGTTCCTGTGGCTTCTAAGTATCGAAAGCAATAGGATTTCAGCAATAACAAAAATACAGAGATGTAAAGTCTTAGAAAGAGTCAGTAGGGTTTACTGCAATATGTGAAAAAAAAAAACAACACATTTATTACTCTCCAACAAGTTCATCATCAGAATGTTCCCTGTTGAATATATGAAAAAAAACCAACAAACAAACAAAAAACAAACATGAATGCCAGCTCAAGCAGTAATACAGGGCAAATTTACAGCTTTTTTAAATTCACAAAGAACAGCGTCTTCTTCAGACTTATACTTTGAGGTGGCAGGGATGGAAATTCTAAGGCATACAAAGTCCCTAGGTATTTATGGACCAATGTAAAAAACAAAACAAAACAACAAAAAAACACAGCACCAACGAAGACTGTGATAGGCCTCAGTAATAAGAATAGCCAAGGTCATTAGTGTTTCATACTGTAACTAAGCAAAAATAAGTATTCTCAGGAACATAAATATATTTGCCTGACACCCTGATTCTATTAATCTTTAGCCTTTCTTTAAAAGGTCACAGGCATCATTTCACTCAAAACATAACAAAAAATTGTTCTTCCAATACTGTGAAGAGCACAGTCCCAGAACACCAGAAATATATTGTGCATTTTTGCTTCTTTATGTTCTTTCTTAAAAAAAAAATGAAATTTGATGTGTGCAGGAGAAGGAAGATGGAGAAATTTAAACATCTTGAACTTTTATGGTAGACAAAACTCTAATTATTCATTGCCACTGTCTTACTTTACCCAGATTCATGGAGGTGTGTATAACTCTATTAATAATTTTGATGTCACTGTAACTCTGGATTTCCATATAGAAACTAAGAAACTTGTCCCTGACTTGATTTTGTATTGTAAATTAGAGAGAGAACATTTTCTTGATGACAGTAATGAAAGCGGAACATGAAAGTGGAACATGTAACTCACTACTCAGACCAGTGCACCTCCCCCCAATAGTTTTGGCTCGAACACAAAATTAACTTTTCATGGTCCATGATTTAACACTAAATTCAGAATGTAAAAGTAAGTAAAAAACTATTGCTTCTTTTATCTTACCTTACCTTAAAATGATTAATCCTTCTAACACTGCTTTAAAAGATCATTTGAAATCTCTGTTTTGTCAAAGAAATAACATTCTTAAAATGCATTTTTAAATGCCATCAGTGTAACTGGCAATAAGAGATCTACAACTCTGCATAACTCTGAACATTAATATCTAGAAGTACCAAACCTTGTCCTATAAGAATACAAAATTTTTATACAACATAAATGCTACTCCTTTAATCTCCTCTCTGAAAAGGTTTAAAATAAAGAAATTCTGCACTTGCACCTGCCTACTTCAGTTTGGCACCCAAGAGTTTCTAAGTTTCCCAGTACCATGAAATAAATTGTTTTCTCTACAAGTAACTATTACAAGGCTGTAGCAAAACGTGATAGCTGTCACCACTACAAAATACAACTTTCCTTGCTAAAGCATTAATTGATCAGTTCTGTTCATGGATTAAGTGGGGTGGTGGGTGAGAAATTACTAGTCTCACTTTGCTAACATTGTTTATGCACATATGTTATTGAAATATTGAAAAGTTTTCTGCCTGACCACTTCAGGGCTAACCAAAAGTTAAAGCATATTATTGAAAATACATATGAAAATAAAATACAAATAAGTGTTTTGATGAAGATGGTAGGAGAAAGATATTGTGGTTTAAAAATAGAAAAACATATTTTTCACAAAAATGTACAGCTATTGGCTGTTTAAATCCAAGAATTTTATCTCCCACATTTCACAAAACCGATAAAAATGGTAATAGTAATAATGATAGTAGTAATACTAATAGTAATAAATAATAGTAATAAAACATGCATACTGTGAATCTATAGGAATTAATGTAGATACCAGTAAATATGGACTTTTTCTCTATTAAAATATATGACTATTGAAGCAAATAGTAAAAACTTTACATTAAAAGCACTGTAAACTATCTCATAGTACTCTGAAACAAAAGTTGTTTATCAATTTGTCTTCTTAGTTTAATACAAATAATGGGGTACCTCATTGCTTCAGTGTCATAATTTTTATTCTGGTGTGCTGGTTTTCTCCTTTTTGTGTGTGTGCACTTTGGTGTTTGTATATTTACTCCTCTATATTATATAACCTATTATTTGCACTGTGTATGTTATGCGATACCTAAGCATTTTTCACATGCATAGAACTTCTAGAAGTATATTAAAAACAAACTGAGTTTCCCCAGATGGTCATATAGCATTAATTAAGTAAAACTTCTATTCCCAAGGTGTGCTTGTTTCTGCTAATATCATCAGAACTGCAGCTCTATTCTCAAGCACATTTATAAACAGATTGGCTTTTGTTCTTCCAGAGCAGCAGAGGCAAATCTTCATTGGATATAAAACAATGAAGGCACATGGAAGAAGAATGGAATGATGTGGGTTTATATCAGTTAAACACCCAGTTTGAATAATTATTTGATGAAATCGAAACAAAAAATAAGATAGGATTGATTAAGAAGTTTAAAAAGTCAATCCATTTTCTACCTTTCCAGATAGGTGCAAACCAAATGCTTTTCTTGAGATCAAAGGAGAAATAAAAGGAATAGACGTTGTTCCAGAATTGGCAATTTAATTGAAACAGAATTTCTAAAAATTCTTTAGAAATTATTTAGAAATATTTAGAGTTATTTAGAATTATTCATAGTCTATTAGAAAAATTTATAGTCTATTATTTAGAATTATTTAGAATTTATTTTTGAATATTTAAATTATTTAGAATTATTTATAGTCTAAATAGACCTTATTTAGAAAGTCTATATGTGGGGCAAGGGGACAGAGGGACCACTGACTGATATCTAATCTAGATTGGAACTGTTTTTTGTGTGAAATAATATTTACTGGGTCAATGAATTTTTTATTTATAAGGTGGTGTCAGATCAATGATTATTCCTAACATCATTAAACCACTGAAAGGACATTTGATACCCACATAGTTATTTCCTTTTCCATGCACACAGATAAGTATAACACCATAGGGTAGATTTAGAGCATCATAGCTACCTACTGCAGAGATGCTAACCTAATTAACACAGGGCTTAATTCTTAAAGAAACAGAATCTTGTCAAAGAGCCAACAGAGCTCTGTCGTAGTTCAGCACAGTGACAACTCACTACTGTTATTAAAGTGCATTACTCTATGATCAACCTTGTTTTTTTGTTACTTAATCAACTATTTGACTTTTAGCAAGCGATTCAGTGGTGACACATTAAGGAAAGGATTTTGGAAAGACTGCTGACTCCTGTACTGAAACACTGAAGTTTTAGCATGCATTTTTGTTTCTTCCTAAACTCTAGATATCCACCTGTAAAAGTACTATCAAGTGCATTTTGGCAAGCTTTAGAAAATATGACTATAAAAGTTCCCCTGAAACATCCACCACAGGGGCCTACTCAGTACTTCCCCCTGAGTATCAAAATACAGCCATAAGTCCTTAGAGGGCTTTAGACTTTTGCTTAATAGGGAATTCATGGTCTGGTTCTATTAGCATATGTCACATGTTTATTTACTCCCACCACTGTTTTTCTTTTTTGGTCTCTCAAATCTTTTCATTGCAATCAGTCCACAGCATTTTTCCAGTCACCTTTCATGCAGTAAGGCTTCGTGAAACATGGTCTTGCTGGCCTCAAGAGGGACATTTTTCGCACTGTTGCCAGCACTGCTGGTGTTTTATGGGAACAAGGACTAGGGGGAGACATAGTTAAATACTTGTCAGTGAAGCATTTGATAAACAGCCCTTTTGCTACTGCAATTACCATATTTCTTGATTGCTAGGAAATAGGCACTTGATAAACATGTGGTTTCATTGTTTACCCATGTTTGCTTTCAATTAAAAACAGAAACCTATAATGTACATTAGAACCGTGCTCAGTTTGGTTTGAAACTAAGCAGGTAATTAATGACTAGACATTGCGCCTATTTATTTAAGACAGTCTCCAGAGACTTCAGTGACTGGTTATTACCAAGATAATAAGCTTGTTAGAAGGCTATAGGAATAGCAGCTTCTTTGGGACTTTTTTTTTTTTTTTCCTTCTGTCTAGTTCTTGTACTTTAAAGCCTTTATTATTATTATTATTATTTTATTTTATTATTATTATTTGTAATTTCAAGCCTTTTGGCTAGTCATCAGGTGTTAAATACAGGCATAGTCCTTCCCACACACTTTTATATGGTAGACTAGATTTTGCAATTTCCATGTTTCTATTGTTTCAAAGAATTTTTGAGCTGCTGAGCAAATCATGTTCTCTGGACTGTTTCATTGTCATCATTTTTGCTTAGCTGCTAAATCTGGTTAATCTGTTGCATTTGGTCAGGCTACCCAGCTGAAGTGACCATTTGGTAACATCCAAGGCTTAGGTTTCTTTCATGATCTCACCCCAACTTCTGTAACTGTATTTTAAATCATGTTTTTATGGTAGTTATTTTAAGTGAAAGCTTTGCTTTGTCTTTTACCTTAACCTGGTTGAAATTTGGTATGACTTAGTAGATCAACGGATACTACTCCCTTATAAAATAGACCACGTATCAGATATGTAAGATTTCTGCACATAAAATAGCATATTCCATACTAGAAGATACTTGTGTCTAGTTTAAGATCTAGTGTCAGCGGAGTCATGAGAAAAAGTTCTCCAGTGAGCAGATGGGCATCTGGCATGGAGTGTGGTAAGAGACCATACCTGAAAACCTTGAGTCAGACTGGGATTATCTCAACAACACTGACAATGTCTGGTGGAACACAGGCATTAAATTGTGCTTCTTTGCAATTAAGCTTGCAGTTGAAAGTGTATATATACCACTTCATGTACCCCGAGGACAGGAGAGGTCATTTTAGGCAGCCAGTAATTAACATCAAAAAAAGAACATAAGAATGCAGACAAGTTTTCAAAATAAATTAGGTGCTTAAATCTCTATAATTTTCAATGAGAGTTAAGCACTCAATATAAAAAAATAAAATATATTTACTTATATTAAAAAATAAGACTGAAGCTTTCAGTTTAAAAATTAAAAATAATTAATCTTTATAGTGTATTTCTTCCAGTTAGAAAAAAGTTATATGTGTGATATAGCAATGCACATGATCCAGAGGTACATGTTCACACAATTTATATAATATGTGTGTATGAACGCACACCTATAAAATGTATATATATTTGATGATATATTTTATAATTAGTATAAAGCTAGATATTTGTGCTTCCTCTATGCAAAATGGGGTAGATCAGTTACTACCAGTGTTTAAAGATCAAAGTCACATTTACTTTGTGTCTGTATGCATTATATATTTCTATCATCCTTTTTTTTAGATTTATGTGACTCATTTTGTTTTTAAGTTATTCATTCATTTGCATAACTGAAAGTTGTGCCGATATGCCTGAGGAACATAAGTTCTTTATGTAAAGAGAATTCTTTATGTTTTTTTTTTTTTGTTTGTTTTTGTTTTTTTTGCATAAATAATATGGTCATACTCCTAAATGACACACATTGCTTATTAATGAGACAAAAAATAGCCTTTTAAAAAACTAAATTCAATTTAGATTGGTTCCTTTATAGAAATAATGAAGAAATAATCACAACATGACCATTTATGCAATTTAATAGAGTGATTCATTGAACTGCTAGAATCATATGGCTATAAGACAGCATAATGCTTTGCAGCCACATCTGTTGTCATTAATCTAACTCTCAGACTCCCTTTTGGTTCCACTGGAAATCTGAGCTGAGTTGTGTTGATTTCAGTAGGAAATGGATTATATCCTTAGCAACGTGATGAGTGGAATTCAAGACTGCAACCCTTACAGGTTTCCTACCATTTGTTTCTGAATTTTTCTGTGTCTCCGTTTTGGTCATAGTTCCAAAGCAAGAGATTACATTCTGTTTAATTTATGCATTTCTGCAGAACAACATGAAAATGCAAGCAGTTGATCTTATATTTGGAATAGTTCATTGGTGTAACCCCTATACTGTTGGATGTAAAGACATATTAATAAATTCCTTGTTGAAGTAGGCCTTAATGAGGCGATCTGAATTCTCTCAGATCAGGTCTATATTGAAAATGTAAATATGAAATATTTCTGATGCAAAAGAAGTTAGGAAATATTCCCTAAGGAGATATGCATCCACAGATAATTTTTGTAGGTTACAGAACAGACATTAGCGGTTGGAATCTGCACTTACTTATTCTAAAGAGCCAGTCTTGTTTAAGGAGACAAGAAAAAAATCTGAGATTATTTTAACAATTTTTAACATAAAAAATAACCATATAAACATATTTTAACAATTATTTTAAAAACTAGACTACAGTGGAAGATGGCCTGTGGTAACATCAGATGCTCAGTGAGAGTACTTCTCCCAAATATTTAAGACACAGAAAACAATAAATGTATTAAAAATTGCAGGGGAAGATGAGCATATTTAGGCACCTAAACAGTTATATATGGGTGCAAATTTTCTCCATGAAATGTGGCCAAAGCTGAAAGCTTTACCTCTTGACATTTAATGACCTTTAAAGCAACTTCACTGAAATATACACTACCAAGAGTTTGTCAATTTTCAGGTAAGGACACAAGGATATTTTTTTCTTTAAGGCAGCCGCACATGCCTATAGAATGCTATTTAAACATGTAGAAATAGAACTGAGTCATGTTTTAAGTTGCTGCACTTAAGACAAAGATCATAATTACACTTTGGATGGCAAACAACTGGACAGAAAAATTTTCCACTTGAAAGGTAGTGTTGAATTCTATACTTCTTTTATGTTGAACTTGTTCATCATAATTTTGCAACATTTGCAAAAGTGGAACAGCAAATTATTCTAATCATGTTTAAATATCTAATTTATTTGTTAATGGAGAACTAAGCAATTACGAGCTACTGTAAAACATCTGCACTATCAGAAATTGCACATTTCTGTTTTGGGTTTTTGGGTTTGCTTCCTGTATACAATGCTCTCAACAGAGCAAACTCTCTCTCAATCAAGTATAGGCTGCATTTTTTTTTTCATTCTGTACATGTATTTCATTTTCAAAAGGTATTTCAGAGGGAGATGAATATTTTATTTCCTAGAACTGTAGCTCTAACCTCTTTCATTAGAACAGCATTATCCTGGACAAAAATACTTTCAGAAATACTGGACAGCTGCATATCTGAACAGTTCTTCAGATTCAGCTTCCTAGTTATTGTTCCAGGACTGAAAAGACCTAATTCTAAAAGCAAAGGAGGACAATAAACAAAAGTGGAAGGTCAGTATATACTCATAAAAAGAAAGAAACATAAAATTAAAGAGGAAGCAGTGGAAGAAAGATAATGATGCAAGAAGATATGCAATAGCAAAGAAGTAAAAGGAAAAAAGGAAACATACATACATAATTGTGATAGTGAAGACAGTAAGAAAAGCATCCTAATTTCAGCCACATTGCAGAAGGAAAACTAAGATGAACTGTCTTATCAAGGCTATGGGAAAAAGACACAAATTTTCTCACTGCGTTTTTAAGGAGAGAAGAAATCCTAAATCCTTCCTCTAACTTCAACTACTCACTTTAACTCCCGCTAGTGGAATGTCAGAACTAGAAATTCTATAATTCTGAGAAAGAGCTTTAGTTCATTAGGGGTACACAGGATGGGATCATCTGAATAAAATGCACTGACTAGTACATCTGCAATGGCAAAGCATCAGTTAGAGAAGTCATTCACTTAGATATTCTCACCCTTAGCCCCTTCACCCTTAGCCCCACTTGCTATGGCTAGCAAGCAGAAAATGGGCCAGGAATTATTATTATTTCAAACTTACTTACATGGATGAATTATCACCCATTCATTTAAAATATGCAATTAAGGAGGAAAAGTTATCCGTTATATTTGCAAAGAATTTCTTACATTTTCTAATTGACACTATTTTGAAGGACAGTTATAATTATGGAGAAATCATATGGGCCATTATTAATGAAGAAAGCCACAACTTTCTTATCCACCCAACTTACTCCTAGCTGTCCTGCAGATCTGTATTTTAAAATTATCAAGAAGTGAACATCCATTCCATTGTTCCACATAACTTGATCATCTGTAACTTAACCACTCAGGCACTAACTAAATAACAAATAAAAGAGCTTTTACCACTAACATTCAATACATCACATTATGTCTCAATACACAGTATGTTTCTGTACCATTGCCTGGGACTGGATAAATAAGATAAATGTTTCAGCTTCTTTAAACACTGAACTAAATCAGGAATATCTGAAGTCCTTAAGAATGCCTGTTTGTTAAACTCAGTTTTTGTTTTTTTGGTTGTTTGTTTGCTTGCTTGTTTATCCTGCCACAATACTGATTTAGACATTTGCATGAAAGGGAGAGGGCTTTTTAAAATGAAAAAATGAAACGTTTCCTGGTGAGAAACAGTTTTCAGATATTATGTATTTTGGTACTCCTACACAGTGCTGCACCTTGATTCAGTACGTATTTTATCATCCAGTGTTTTAGAAAATGGAATAGGAGTTTCATCATCAACTGTGCAGCAAAGATCATTTTTCCATATTTTGAAAAGAGAATTAAGTTCTGAGTATTAGGTAAAAAGAAGCAATTTTTAGTCTGGATAAATATGGCCTTTTTTTTTTTTTTTTTTTTTTTAAGAAGTAATGTGTTGGCAAGTATCATGCTCCTTCAGCACATGGATACATTCTTTATTCCTAACCTGCTTTCTTCTTTTTCCCACTGTAAGCAGACAAAGCCAAAGGAAAACACTGGAAAGTGTAATTTCACTGCTTCCCAGATTTGTAAGGCAATAAACGTACAGAAATATATAGCCAAATATGTATAGTCTACAGTTTGAGCACTAGAAAATTGTGAGGTACATGAATAAACTTGGGTTAACAGCTATTTTCATTTACTGGAATTTAATATAGCCTGCTTAAGTAAGCAAATACATCTGCTTAAAGGCTTATAGGATTAGGACATGCATCCTAATGGAATAGGCTAAAATCCCCAGAACAAAACGCCCTCAAAATTTAGAAATTTCAACATGCATCTGAAATTCTTATCTCAGATCTGTGTGATTCAGGTTCTTCACATCAACAAAATCTGCCCAAGCAGAGGTGAGATATATTTGTAATAAATAGAATAACCTAATAACCTCACTGATTTCTACCATATGTAACATCTGCAATGTGAGACAGCATCATATCCTTCCATGGTCTCTAGTAAGCCACATACAAATGAATAAAATCTGTCCATAATACCACAGTAGAAGGGGAAAATTATTTTGTTTTAGCATTTAGTGTTCAGCATCTTTTTTTTTTTTTTTCAGAGAAGCCTTTTATTTTAAAGGAGGAAAATCTTACTCCTTGTGTCTGAGAGCAGCTATTTCATCAATCTATTTTGTTTCTTGAAAAAACATAGCTGAAGATGAAGATCGTGTACTGGTCAGCATGTTACATGTCTCTTCCCTAGCACAGCCTAAGCTTCTCCTACACAGCTTTTATAGCTGTCCAGTTCAATGTCATTAATTAATTGCTGAGCTTCATGCAATCATGAATGTTTTTACTCATAACTATGCTTCCTTCATACTAAGATTCATATGAATCTTATCCATATTCCCCCTGTACTCAGCTCTGGTGAGGCCACACCTTGAATACCGCATTCAGTTTTGGGCCCCTCACTACAACAAAGACATCGAAGTGTTGGAGTGTATCCAGAGAAGTGCAATGAAGGTGATGAAGGGCCCAGAAAACAAGTCTTACAAGAAGTGGCTGAGGGAATTGGGGTTTATTTAGCCTGGAGAAAAGGAGAGACCTTAACGCTCTCTATAACTACCACAAATGAGGTTGTAGTGAGGATGGTCTGGTCTCTTCTCCCAAGCAACAAGCAATAGTACAAGAGGAAATGGCCACTGAAAGGGTTGGGAAGCATTGGAACAGGCTGCCCAGGGAAGCAGCTGAATCGCCATACCTGGAGATATTTAGAAGATGTGTAGATGTGGTATTTAGGGACATGGTTTAGTGGTAGACTTAGTGCTAGGTTAATGCTTGGACAAGATGATCTTAGTGGTCTTTTCCAACCTAGATGTTTCTATGATTCTATGAATTTTGTAGGCTGTCATTGTCAAAAAGGGATGAAGAAGGTTTTTCCTTCTGCTGCCTCTTGCAGGCATGCCTTCCCAAAATATGTCAACCTTGTCATTGCTTTTGTTTACAAGAGCCACTCTGGAGCCCAATTATCACTCTTAATCCAGGATCATTTCAGTCTCCAGACTCTCAGTTCCTCCATTCTTTCTTCCAAAAGGGAGCTAGAGGAGAAAAATGAGTCCTAGCTCTTTTACCCAAGTATTATGCAGTATTATTCCCTCTAATGGTATTTTTTTATCTCTGACTATTGTAAAAGATAGGCCTATAAAACTTTTTTGGATTTACAGGTGTGCAGCTTGGAAACTCTGTAACCCTTTTGTCATCAAAATGAAGAAATCTGAGTACAGTTCCAAACTGAAAATTTGAAAATCATGAGCCACATATTAAATTTAAATGTGAATGACTGTAGGACTGCATTTGTACCAAACAACACCCAGTTGGAATGTGGCTTATGGTCATTTCAACAAATCTGCATGTAAAATAACATGCACTTTTAGCCATTAGTTAAGTTAAGTATGTCATCTTTGACACAAAGCAATACAGACACTCTTGAAAATATTTTTAGTGGTTTTAAGTATTTGTATCAACTTTTTCTTTTACTTTGATTTTCTTGATTTCCACAGGGAAGACCATAAAACTATGGTCTGTTGCCGTGTTGCCTCATAACTATATTTTATATCTAATTTCAAGTCTCCCTCAACCTACAGGGAGATTTTTTATCATTAAGAATAGACTCCAAAATCTTTCATATCCGTTCTACAGCCAGAAGAAATAATTGTATGAAAAGCTACAATACACCATAAAAATGTGGCTTTTTTAATCTGTTTCTTATTTGAGTCCAAAGTTGAAAGTAAAGCTTTGTGAATAAAGTTTAGATGTTAACATTCTGAGCATATCTCAGTAAGTAATTACAAATAAAATTTTCATAGAACCATAGAATATCCCAAATTGGAAGGGATGCACAAGGATCATTGAGTCCAACTCCTGATTCCACATAGGACCACCCAAAAATCAAACCATATATTCAAGAGTGTTGTCCATCTTGAATTCCGACAGGATTGGTGCCATGACCATTTTCCCTGGAGATTCTGTTCCAGTGCCTGGCCAGCTTTCCATAATTTCTAATTTGAAACTCCCCTGTTGGTGCTTCATGCTATTCTCCTGGGTCCTATCGCTGGTCAGCCTCGAGAGGCCAATGCTTCTCTTGCCCTCTAGACCCTTCATCTTCTTTGTTACACTTTGTCTATTTGCATACTTTAAAAACTTTCTATAAGCAGATCTTATTTTCTCAAACATATTCATTATTACTTGAATTTGTTCTACCATTTGTTATGTGAATCAAATAATGAATTTCTTCTACATGGATATCAGCTGATATATAAAACTTCCATATTCCTCCTTTCTTTGACTTGCCACGTAAGCAATATGGTAGTGTCAGCTTCCTTACAAGTGGATTATAAGGATGTGCTTAGCCATACTGGAGGCTTGGAACTTTGAAATTCATTTTTCCCAAACTTTAGTACCAATACAAATTCACATGAAATGAAAGGGATGCTATTTTATCAAAAGAAAATACCTCATGGAAAATATTTTCAGAAATACATTAGTGGTATTTACTTGGGATCAGTTTGATATAATAAATTAATTATATGACCATACCTGAAATCTTAAGACAGAGCCATAAAGCAATCATGGGTTTTATGTTTTCAAGAGGGGAGAAAATACAGCTATTTTGGAGTAATATTTTTTTGCAAGCAAGAAAAGCAGAATAGGTTCAACAAACTGACAGAAGGAGCAGAAAAATTATCCCCACTTGTTTTCCTCTCTGTCCTTCTCCCTTGACATGCTACAAAATTTATTTTGAATAAATAGGTTTCAAAGACCTCCCAGTGTTTTTAGAATGGGTATGTATTACCGTAAAATACAGGTCGTATTTGTGCAGTATTTGTATAGAAGTAAACATAATACACATTCAATTTTTTGGTGTAACTGCAATCCCAGAAAGATAACTTCATTTTCTTAGTGTCTTTGGCCCTCCCATGCTGCTAGTGTATTCTCAGGGACTAGCCAAAGAAACAAAAATAATCAGCTTAGATTCAAACACAAAAGTAACAGTGGTTCAACATCACACAATCTCTTTTCCCCATGAAAATTAATTTCATAGCTATTAAGAGAAGCCTGCGAATTCTCACAACTACAGTCTAATTGTATCCTTGAAAATACCTGATAGAACTACATTTTTTCCTAATATATCACTGTATCTTTTTCTTTCATCAGTATCTAGAATGCAAAAGCAAATTCCTTTTCTATTTGCTGAAAGCGCATTGTTTTATCATTTCAAATACTTTTTTTTTTCTGTTTGTTTGTTTTGTTTCGTTTTAATATCTCATCATACATATCCCACATTGGAAATATTTAACTTATATTTTCTTCATCTGTCAATGTTTTCTAAGTGCTTAAGTAATAAATTTTGTCAATGGTTCCTGCCTGAATCTCAGCACATGCAGAAGTAAAATGGTGCCATGGAGGAAAAAGACACCCCCCAGCAGGGACTACAATCATCTGGCTTTCTGAACTCTACTGAAATTGCCAGGTTCAGTTTCCAGCTCCTCATGAGATCCATCTTATGTTAGAGAGTTAGTCAGTGCTTTGAGTTGGCAATAAGAGTTTAAACCTCTCTGAGATGGTTGATCTTCAAACTTGGATTTCTGTAACTCAGATTCTGTTCAAAAAGTAAAGACAGGCATGGATGTGTTAAGAGAATGTTAAGGAATTCAGTAGCAAAGTAAGTAAAAATAGATGCAACTGCAGAAGGCAGTTGGCCTTTTCATTGGCCAAGCAGTGTATTTTAGTTTCTTTTTTATGCTACGATACTTCTTTAATGATACTGCAGTGGAGAAAATTACTGTGGTGAGTTAATTATACCGTATGGTGTTTTCTATCTAAATGAAGATGTTTGGATTGCCAGCTCAAAGCACCGCAGTGCTGCTTAAATTTAACGGCTAACTACAGATGAGCATTTGGAGAGGTCTTTTATCAGACTGATCAAACTGCTGATTATTTATACTACAGGAGTGCCTTGGAGCAAGATAGGTCACCACCCTAGCTGAGGAGGTGCTGCAGAAATACATGTTTGAAAATGACAGTAGTGTCACAGAGGACGTTCCAAGTAGTGACGGTCAAAAGGATGGAAAGCAAGTCTGATCTTGAGGTAGCTATCAAAACCACACTCCATAATGAAGACCACTGTGCTGAATTATTAATATCATGCTGTACTGATTTGTACCATGCCCTCACTACCAGATTATCTAACCATTTTGTAATTGTGCATTAAACAATATAGTAAACTTCCATCATAAATGAACTGCAAGAACAGTGTTGCATAACATTAATTTACTTTAACTTGTGGTGTGAATTGTATTTGAAAACAAAAAAACAACTGTGGACTCAACCATGAAATATTCCCATTCCTGCATTGGTCCCCTAAAATAACTTTCCAAGTTAGAGCGCTGGAATTTGTATAAAAATACTGCAGGTGGATACAAAATATACTGATTTGTGGGTTTGATTTTCTGAAGTACTGCAGTGACTGTATAGTGATTCAATTTCTTCATTATTACATGCAGATAACTCAGTTACAGGAGAGTCCATTGTTTTCCACATAATTTCTATGTTTGTGGTGTTAGGTATTATTAGTGAACATAGGGTCCTAATACAATTAGACCAGAAATCCTCCCTGAAACAAAAGCTATCATTGGCCTGGCAAATGCAGCTTTGATTTATTCATCTAAATATATTAATAGTACCTGGACATAAATAACTTCTCTATTTAATTCAAATATGATAAGTTCATTATCTTGGTTTACTTGTGGCTCAACATAAAATCAAGAGATACAAAAGAAGGCATGATGAGTTTGTAGGAAATGTAATCATTCCACAAGATAATTGAATTTGGATGTCCTCTTCCAAAACACTTCTAATGTCCTATTTGAATAGAAGTAGCTAGGCTGTATTAATGTTAACTTAAAGGATATAAAGAGCCCTATTGATTCTGTGAGGTCAAGACTTTGCTCTAAATAGACACACGCCACCCTTCCAAGGGCACAAATCAGACTTACCCAGGACCATCCATGAGAAGATTAAATATCACAATGCTAGTAAATACATTTGTTTAAACTTTACAAGCACGACATAACCACATCTATTGTCTACAATTTCTTAGATTTCTGTTATAGTTTTATATAACAGTCAATTTAGACATTTATGAAAATTTTATTTTATTTTTTACTGAAATAGAAATTTGAGAAGGAACTAGGATACATCTATGCTAATCTGTAGGTGAATACCCAAGGTGTTAAGCAAGACAATATTTTCCTGTGTGACCTGATCTAGGTGTTCCTGCTCTGGCAGGGGGATTGGACTAGCTGATCTTTCAAGGTCCCTTCCAGTCCCTAACATTCTATGATTCTGTGATTCTTTCTCTCCCTGCATATTGTATAGGCTTGTCCAAAACTCACAGTCAGAGTATGCCTACTGATTTAAAATCCTTGCAAGACATAGGTAAGAAAGACCTAGATTACTGATTCTGTCAAGACTAGCGACAGACACAAAGCTGGTCTTTAGTGTGATCAAATATTCAGGCTACCCAGAGAAAAATTTCAGAAGATTGGAAAAAAAATACATGTGACATGAACTTTAGGCACTCTAGGTGGGAAATAACTTGGAGGACTAAAATTTGCATTTTAAGCGGTGCAAGAGACACAGGCAACTATTTTGATTTCTGGAAAGTTCAGTAGATGTGAAGTCAAAGGGCAAAGGTGATGGGACCTAAGAATTTAAATTCATTTACCTAATTATCATTACCTCTATGTTCAGAGATTTTAAAGAGAAGTCTGTACACCTAAAAGGGTGATTTCCATTCTGAGAGACATACCAACAAGGGTTTAAAATGCATGTAATTATTATCACCATGTACTTACAGCATCCATGTATACCAGTAGCTGATGTGAAATCACACTGAGCTCTATGTAATTCTCACTGCATTTCTATTGGTAGATGAATCAGAGATTTTGATACACTCATGCCATGAATTGTATCACAGACTTATGAGTCACTTTTTAAAAACATGCCTTTAGCCTTCAAAGAGGTTTGTTATTGCAACAGCTATGGTAGAACATTCATAGCAAACAATCTGCTTTCATGGTAACTATTCCCAGTTCTGTTCCTCAGTTGCAGAACGATCTGGAGCATCATTAGCTATGATTGCAGTTTGGTTTCTTCAAACATAAAACTGAACTGAGATATTATTCCATATGCCCCAGAGGTATTCTAAGACCTATGACAACTTTGCAAGTATACACAAATGCACGTATAAGAAAGGAGAAACTGTAGTTCCTATAGCATCCCTATTAAGCACTTGGTATTTCCAGAAACTATTCTCTGACACTAATACCAGTAATGGTGGTGACAGAAAACATGGAGATGCTTTCACCTTCTGTTTTAGCCGATGATATACAAATATAAGCCACTAGAACAGACAGAAGTATGTGATTTTTAATTCAGGTGCAGATGGGAGTGGGTGGAAAGGAGAAAACAGTTGGGATAGAAGCAATATAAAATCATGTACATAACAGGAACCTTTTGCTGGTTGTTCACCAGAGAAACAGTGCTAAAACCTTCTCTCTCACCATGTGGTGAGAGAGGAGCTTCAGTATCTAACAATGTGATGTTAGATACTGAAGCTCCTTCAGCCCTTTAGATGAATTAATGCTCTAAATTTTAGGAAGGGAATGAAAATTGAATGGCAGAAAATAATTTTGTGTACTGCAGCCACACTGTAATTCAGCATATGCTAAAATTTGTTCTTTCAGGATTCCCATACGCATAGAAATATCTCCCTCTTACTTTAAAGAAGTCCTTGAATAGATGCAGAGCAATAATAAATAGATTGCATTATCCGACCAAATGTTCTTCGCAGTGTCTAGTAACACATTTATAATATTTAACTCATATAGAACATTTGGTTAAGAGATATCAAGACTCATCATAAAGAATGGCAAAATCATTGTCTTCACTTTGCATTTAAGCAGATTGAGGCATTAAGCAATGACATTGACTAAGCTTCAGACAAGAGTTTAGAGCCCAGCTTCTCTGTCAAAAAAGCCACTAGTAAGACTTTAGACGTGCTTTAAATATACAGCCAAATAGCAGTGTGGAGAAAAAAAATACTTAAAATAAGATATAGTAGTTTATACATTGCTAAGAGTCAAATTAAGGCAACAGTGAGAAAGAGTACAAGGAGTAAGAAATAGGTATTTAGAGGTGATAAAGAAGGCTAAAGAGTGAAAGTTAGCAATTAAGTTTGTCTGGAAGGCTAGAAACCACTACAGTTTATCTGTGCTAATGGATAGCATTCAACTGCCAAGCTATATTAAATATCTTAGACACTCTACAGAGTAAGAGTGAGTCCTGGCCATAAAGATCGTGTAGTTGAAAGAAATTAAGAAAAGACTACACATGGCATTTGATACAATTGAGATAAAAGGAATATTGTTAACTTGGCGATGTGATAACATTATTGAAGACACCAAGAACTGATTATATTCATTCACTAGAAGTTACATTCCTCTCCCTGCAGATTTGGGTTGTTTTTCTTTTCCTGATTATCTCATGAGGAAAATAAGTTTTTACAATACAGGTGAAATGGTTTAAATTACCTAGCAGACTGTGGTAAAGTTATATAGAAAACTGTTTGTTTTTAACATTATTTTGGGTCAGCTTTCGTAAACTTCGTTGATTAGGAAATAGAAATATTCCAGAATTACAACAAAAAGTCTGTCACTGTTGTCATGTTTGCACAGTTCACACTGGCAGTTATATTCATGCATATGAAGTCTTTACTAAACAGTGACAGGATCACAGAGGCTCTCAAGTATCACATATTCTCTCAAGTATCTTTCCCTGGTGAATTTTAGTAGCCTTTATGACAGCGTGCAAAATTATAATTATGACCTTCAAGTGCTGCTGATAGACAGACTTAGCTTTCTTGACTAACCAAGCAGCCCATTTCATGGATGTTATGCATCATGCACTTCTGTAATGCTTATTCCTTATACTGTTACTTATCCTTGATCAGTATCTTTTGTAAGTGCAAGTCCCCTTTCCACATTATCATTCTGATTCAACATAGCTGGCTGTGTCCAAGGTAGCACGCCAAGATACATAAATTCAAAACACTTCAGAAAGTACTTGGACAGAGAAGGAAAAATAAAAAGTCCAGCCACTAAGTGGCTGAATGGCTTCTGACAACTGTCACATGTCCTTCAGAAAAGGGCTGTTAGTAACCACCATTTTCTATCTCATTTCAACACCCTAGTGGAGACCTCTTCTGAGACCTCACAAAGAGATAAATGAGCATTTACTAACATCTGTACTGGTCAGGTGCTGTAAATGTGCTTTAAGGAAAAAAAAGTGTAGGGGCACTGTTCCTGTGTACAGCCCAAAGCCCAAAGCTCATGCCCAAAACTGCAGTTTAGAGAGGCCTATAAAGGGAATAGCAAGTGGAAGATCTCATTCCCCTTGCACCCACATGCCTAATTACTATGGTCATTTTATAGACAAGTACTCATTTCAATAGAGATATAGCAAGATTACTTCAGGCAGGGGACCAACAATCGTCCATAAAGGAATCTACTAAAGGCAAAAAATTTTGTACACCCATCCCCACAGCTGTCAGATGAACACTGTAAATATCTTGTTCTGACACTTAGATTTTCATATTTCTTTTTACTATTTATAATATTGCATTACTAGATAAATTTATCAGACAAAGCCTGGGGAATCTTACATATATGTGAACCCCTCCAGCTTCTGTTAGCTGGAAGATGCTATTTTGAATGGGGTAAGACATTTATCAACAGCAATGGCTAATAAAAATAACTAGCCTTGAGGAATAAATAAATTTCCTTGAATTTATAAACCATTTCAAAATCACATATATATGCTCTAAAGCACTGTAGGTACCGTCCTGTCTGTCTTCATCACGGAAAATGATTTTAGAATGGAAAATTATTCCAATATTTATTTTCATCAGGATCCAAGTAAGTTTCTTTAAAATTTGCTAGGTTTCTAGAACCCTGTGTTCCTCATAACTTCATAGTAATGCATTATTTGGACTTTTCCTAATCTATCACTAATATATGCATTAGATACATATATATATAGTTCATACATATATATACATACATATATATATTTCAAGTTGCTTTCTGGTCTCAATCACTTCTACAAATGTCTCTGCAATTTTGAAGGCTTCTGAGTGTTCAGAAAAAAATATATTTAAATAAAACAAAATAAAATAAAAGCACTTACCTGCATTTTGTCATCCAAAAATGGTTTTCTTCCAATGTAGAATTATACTTACTAAAAACAATCTTTCATATTCAATACTTAAGTTCTTATAAGAAGAAAATACATTTTCTGTGGGGAACTAATTAGCTGCATTATCTGTGACTATTGCCACACAAGAGCTTCTCAAAGGCACCTGATAATGGACTGCTTCCCTTCAACCTTCAGGTCTTTTCTACCAGAAACTGTTGTACTTAGTTTTGTTTATTTAATGTCAGATCATCAAAAAATCTCATGCTTGTTATTCACTTTATCCACAACAATCGCTTGTGTCTTAAATTCCTCACTTTGTGCATCAGACCATGCGCTAGGACTTGACTGGCAGAGAAGGAACCTTGTGCTCAGGGGAAAAGAATGGAGAAGAAAGACTGTGGGGCAATTCTGGATCCCAGAGATAAAGTTTTGGCACAAATAAACTCTGGATTCCTAAACTGAAAGAATTCAAAGGTCTTTGGGGTCAAAGTCAAAACTAAGTCTTTCATGTGGCCTGCAACTTTTACTTTTTACAGGAAGAAAAAAACAATGAGGAGAAAGCAGAAAGGCAGGAAGAAAGGAAGACAAATTGTGATGTATTTGAAAATAAGAAAGCAGAAAGTAATTGATACTCTGCCTATGATTTAGACAGAAATGCCTAATTTTGTAGAAAGTATGTTAGTCCACAGAACAGCAAAGCACGGACTAAAATCAGAATGAAGCAAATCTCTTTGGAAAAAATAATAATAATGCTAGAGCATTCTGTTGGAGAAAAGTATGAAAAGTAAAAGCCAGTTTTAGAATAATAACCAAGAAATTACCTTTCCGTAGGACATGAAGAGGAAGTCAGGAAGCTCAATGATGTAGCAGTGCAGATCGTTTCATCTGCAAACGGAGGGAAGATTAGTTATGTCTTAGTTTCAGCCAGGGACTCACAAAAGACTACTGCTGGAGGCTTAAGTCACTTTGGTGAGGCAAAAGGAAGTTGCTGCTGTTCCTAGATGAAAGAGAATAAGAGAAAAGGGCCAATTACTTTAAACAGCAACACAACATTGTAACATTTTTAATCAAGCAAGAAAAAATGGGGTCCTTTGAATATTAGTTCTGTACTGCACTACTACTGTGAAGAAAATAATATGTAAAAAATCTCTTATCTGAATCCAGCACATTTTGTCTTTTTCTTCTATCAACCTCTTAGCAAGTCTGATGGTTAAATATTGGCCTTAATACTAGCCTGAACACATTTATCTGGGGACATCTCTTGGTTCATTTGGTTTATTGCTTTAGAAACAAATGGGGAGTGTCAGAAAACTGTAACATAAGGAAGCCAAATTTTGTGTGAATTGGTGTGTATCACAGTGTTTTTTTCCCCTGTCTTAAAAATGCTCTCACAAAGGTGCAAAACAACATCGCTTATTGGCTCGGCTCTGGTCAGCAGTGGGGCCCTTACCAAACATGAGGCAGCTTCTAGATCCTTCTCACAGAAACCACGCCTATGGCACCTGCTACCAAAACCTTGCCATGTAAACCCACTACACCTGTATAGTTCCACCACAGCATGCTAAATTCCCTTTTTCACGTCCACTATAGAATCACCACACTGAAATCTCCTCTTTGGATGGAACACCAATTTTTCTGTATCACGAATTATTTTCCACAAATGAGTTAGGACCTTAGTTATTTTTAAGATCTCTGTTTCTCTCCTATGTTGCAAACACTGAGTTGAGACTGATTAGTGAAGTCAGGGAAACAGTCATATGGTCTTCATTTTCTAAGGAAAAGAAGGTAATATAAAAGCCTAATTAATTTCACTTCCAGAAACAGTGGATTTTTTTTATTTTTTATTTTTTTTGCACAGCATAAGAAGCACAAAATTGATAGCAAAACACACTTTTTCACTTTATTCTTATATTTCTGAGAAGTTGCTGATCAAAAACCAATACATGCATAAAAGCAAGCAAACAAACAAAAAACCCCACATAACTGAAAAAAAAACACACAAAAGTAAGACGCTCCGATTAATTACTTAAAATTAGAATCTAAGATAAGTTAGTATATTGATTAAAACTTATATCTGATTGCCATTATTTTTTTTCCAGAAAGTTACGTATAATTATGTATTAGATACAGGATATCATGTCTCTACCCTATTGAAATGAAAATACCTTTTTCTCATCTCAAAAGCTGAGTGTCTCCACATCTTATAACAGAAGACTATGATGAGATATGCACTTTTTTTTTTTTTTTAATCTATCACCATTTTCTCAAAGGTCCACTTCAAGTTACAAAACTATCAAAAATTCTGAATTTGAACTTTTCTATCACAAATTTCAAAGCTCAAAAGAGAACAAGCACATGTTGAACTAAAGTTTTCAGATGCAAAACCTAATATTTTATTTCAGGAAATTTATGAAATCATTAGAACTAATAGTTAATTCATTCTGTTTTCCTCTAAAAAAAAATGAAAAGTTTTTTTTTTTTTTTTTTTTTTTTTAAATGCCTTTTACCAGTGAACACTATTCTGGCACTTTTGCAGTCATGGTGATATTCCAACAATGACCCAGACAATAGTTTTGTAATATTCACAGCCTTAAAACAAGTAGCAGTATTATTTGGGTGTTATCCGTTGTTTTTAGAAACAGACAAATCTCGGGCTATTTCAAAATTTTGCTAAAAGAAGGATGAAATATTCATTAAACAGCAAAAGTTTGTAATTTTTCTTCAGAATTTGTTTTTGCTAGGAATTACTGTCATAGCCTTGATTTGATTATTGGTTTATTAAAGCCTTGCATGATGGTCATCGTTTCCCAGAACCTTTTTATACAATACACAGAATTATATTTCATTTTTATATTAATGTGCTCTTTTAATATTAAAATCCTTCATTAATGTGAGAGGAATCATTAAAATGCTTCTAATGTTAGCTTCATGCTAAGTTCACAAACCACTTTATAAATTTAAAATCCATTCAACAAGCTGACTTCTTAGCACACTTGTCACAGGGTAGCCTTTTGTTGTCTGAACTGATGACATTGGTTACTATGGAAATGGTGTATTTCAAAGGGGAAGAACATGAAATTAAACCAAAAGAGACAAATGTTAAACACAGGACAGGTATAGAGAGAGATGTCTGTGTATGTGCTGCATTGCTACTTGTTAGGAATACTGAACCTTAGATTGTCTAAGAGTTGGTGAGACTTAAGACATATAAACACATCCTCCCGACTCATATACATGTAAATCTCAGAAATGTTGTTTCTTGTACCATCCAGAAAAGGTATACACCTTTTTTTATCTATGCCTTCATCCTGTCTTCCTCTCTGGTCTTGATGCCTTTCAACTTTTTCAAGAACAAAAAGGGTTCTGAGAAGATAAGCTGCTTTGTTTGTCCCTTGTACAAAACAACATCCTCCTTCAGGCTCTCCATTATTGCCTTCTCTTTGACACCATCAAACACAAAATTCTGTCCTAATTTCCCATATGACTCTTTTAGAACATAACAAAATAGAAATCCAGAAAATTGTAATTATTTTTCAGTCTCTTCTAAAGACTACTATCTTCCCAATGCAGACATAAAAACAACATAGAAATGAAACACAAGTGACCAGAATAAATGACGTCATGGCTTGTCCTCCTCTATATACAGCTCAACTCTAGTAAAAAAGCTTCTGCTTTTTTATCTGAGTATTCTGCTGTCATCTTTACCCACTATTGTGTTGTACCCTCAGGTTTGTATCATTCACTCTTCTTTCTTTTTCATGGCAGGAAGGTGCATTAATTATATATTCGTCATCAAAACCAACACATTTGTACAGGTTTTGGGAAAGAACAATATTTGCTGCAAAGTCCATCATATCAGTTTCACATCTAGGATGATCTCTGGCTCTCAAAACAGAAAAAAATATGTTATTCTCTTAATAACATGCACAGTTGCAGAATGGAAGAATTTCAGCAGTCTGAATCAGCTCTTCATTCCCTTTTGAGGGCACAATAACATCATAAGAAGGTCTGCTGGCTCACAGTTGGAATCTTCTATCAGTTCCCTTTCTGGAAAGCATATGTAATGGATTCCTATCCAACAATACCATGCACAATTGATGGGGAGGGGTAAGGATAAGTACAGCTTCTTCATTATTAGTATAAAGCTTGGCAGAGAGCTCCAAAACCCTTATGCATAAAGCACTGAAAGTGAGATCAGTTTCCTACGAAAGTATTTAGAGAAAATACTGACATTTTAACATAATTTTGGTTCCAGATAAAGACAAAGTTTGTTGTTCTTGTTTGTTCATTTGTTTGTTGTTATGCAATAGAATTTTCCAAACCACATGATTTAAGAACAGTGGTTTGACCCATGTTTCAAGCTCAATGCATTTTACATTCATATACTTTATTTCCTTATCACATTTACACAAACATGATCCTGCAGCATCCTTGAACAGTAACAGAGAAGCATTTCTTAACACAAAACCATTCAATTGAAAATGTAAACTGTCTCAAATATTGTCATGTACAGCCAGTCACTTTTCAGTGGAAGAACAGTTGTTCTATGTAAGGCAGACCAGGCCTCTGTTGAACTTACTAAATGTTTTGCTAGACTAGAACAAGTTCTCCTTTTGCTATTTGATTAATTCTTTCCCTGCTTCCCATACATTTGCTAAACCGAAGTAAGTCATAGGCATTTTTAGGCATAGATTATAAATAAAATCAGTTAAAAATCAGCTATTGGGTTAGGTACTAGAAGGTTATATCATGTCTTCCTATAAATAGTTAGTATTTGGCCATGTAAATCTTTATATTCACCTTTAAACCTTGTATTCAATATCAAAAGAAACACAGAAGTCTAAGACCTGATCCTATAAATCATTCCTTGTAGAACAGTTCAGGTTCTATCAGGCATATCTATGGGACTGCCCATATTGGTTATGTTAGAGCAGGACTTGTCTTGGTAAGGTTAGGTTACACTTAGCTCATTGCAACCTGTGTGAGATTGTGAGATCAGTGCTTTTAGTGATCTTTTAGTGACTGCATTTGTTATTGTACCAGCCTTTCCTGGTCAGAAGTATTTCCAAGTAAATTAAATCTGGTATAGATGTTTTCTGCTCTTCTCTTACTTAAGAAAAAAATACAACAACAACAACAACAACAAAAAAAAACAACATATCATTTCCTCTTCCATTGCTTTTCCAGCTAGTAGTTTAGCAGCTGCATAAAAGAGAACAACAATGTACCCTTCACCTCACCTTAAACTACACATTACTGAACAAGAATACATCAGAAAGAAGGTATTGTTCATATCACAAAACTTTGTACTTGCAACAAACAAAATTAGATCAACTGCTGATGCAGGGGGTGACCAAATTCAGCCACTGAGTTGTTTTTCCAGAGCCAATGCTGAGATAAAAGAAGCTGATGCTTGATGTTATTTGACTTTCAAAAACACCTCCTTAAAAGTATGATAAATGTCTTTTGCAGTTTGTGACTGATTCAAATAATGCTGGAAACCTGTTAGCACCATGTGAAAAATACTAAGATATTCTTCCCCCTGCTGGATTTGAGTAAGACAAATGAGAACCCCTCTTCTGGTATTAACTGCTAATTAATATTGATTTTAAATGGAAACCCCATTCAAACTATAAAAAACATCAGAGATTCTCCTTGGGCCGTCCCCTCCAGATTGATTCAACATCTGGAATATCAGAGAAAATCATACCCATCTGGGATATTTGTTTCTTTAAAATATCTATCCAACACTTTCACAGCTTGCCCTTTCTTCAAAATTCAGGGATAATTTCATGGACAAGAGAACCTTCTTGGAGGAGAGAGCTCATTTCTCCATGGAGAAGTAACTTTTATAAACTCAAACAAGAATTCCTCACCATTACAAAGGAACAAGATGCTGCTTAATATTCTGTCTGCAATGAAGCATACTTGTATATATCTGATGCTGTGACTATGTTTTTATACCTTATCAAACAGAAAAAATCTTAAGAGAAAAAAATGGCAACTAGCTAGACTTGCATGCTGAACCTGCTGAAGTTCTTCCCAAGACATTTTGATTTCATAAAAAAGACCTACACAGAATTGATAACAACAGTACTTTTGTCAAAACTTTTGCAATATTCATCTGCTTTTCCCACACAGCCTCTGGTGGCATTTGCAGACAAATGATTAGATAACTCAGCTTTCATTTCTTTAAAATAAAATCAAGCTGGAGAGGTAAGAGTTTCCAGTCTTCATAATAATGGAAAAGAGCTTGAAAATATGATACAAATGTAGGATGAAGGCTTTGAGAATTTTTTAAAATCTCAAGATTACACTGAAAAATCAAGATTTATTTTTCTTCTTCTGGATACCCCTCAGAAGATATAATTTTTACTATTTTTTACTATTTTTCATTTCACTAAAAATTTCTATACATAGATTTTTAAAGGAGTTCACAATATTAGTGCCATTGAATAGGAGATTTTTCTTTCTTTTTTTTTTTTTTTTGGTAGTGAACTAAAATTTTGTAATGCATAGATAATGCAAAAAGCCTCACCTGTAATGGTAGATAATGCAAAAAGCCATGGAAATTCATGTGTTTTTTGTTTTTTTTTTTTTTCAAACTCCATTCAGGAGGAAGCACATACCTTTTATAAAGTTGTTTTAAGAATGATGGTCTATTTAGAGTGAAGGAGACAAAAAAAATGGATTCTGGCTGGAGGAGACCAAAAGTATTCTAACTGCTTTAATCTAGAACTCTTTAAATGAGTTCAAGCTTTTATAATCTATCAAGCAACTTGCAGAAGGTGAAAGAGCTGATATATTTTCTCTCCTAGTTAATCAAATACAGATTATGTCAATATTATATTGCCATAAAACAGCTCCTATACAGATATCCACTTTCTGAATCAGGCTAGAATTAACAAACCAGTAATTAGAGGCCAAACTCAGTGATCTCTCATCTCCGGCTATTAGTACTGTTCACTTCCTTTCAGTGCTGGAGTTCATTATCTTGTTCTGAATATCAATTGCTTTTTATTTGTATTTTTAATTCTCTCAGATAAATTACATGTGTCTGATTCATTTAGATAATTCAGAGCTAAGATTTTTATAACGTTGACCTTTGCAAAGATCTCTTTGCCATCTGTTTTTATATTTAATTAGCTTTTTTCTTTCTTTCTTTCTTGCAGGATTCTATCAAAAAATGAAATAAATGAATATAATTACCGTTATCAGTTTGCCCTTATTTGATCTCCTGACCATAGTCTCAAATGCTGATGATTACACAGTATTTCCACTGTGGACTTGTCATTATACATCATACTTCTTATAACTATTAATAATGATAAGAAAGTAGAAGATACATTTTTTTCCCCTAAAGGGAACTCTTAATCAATAGCAGAAGATACATTTTGGTTCTATTCCTTCTCTTTTTCTTGTTCTTTCCTCAAGTCCTTTGAGCAATCTTGTATTTGTTACTCAAAATACTTTGGAAATATTTAAATATTGATATAAGCAGCTCCACTGCTGGTGACACACAATTTCTAACAACTATTAAAGTAATATAAACACATACTTAATATGAGAGGTTAGACTGGGCATTTGAATTTTCAGAAGCTAACCAACAAAATGGAAATCTGCTCTTGGGAGTTACTTCCAACTCTACGGCAATTCCCTGTCCAGTATTCAAAGCATAATACATGTACATTAATTCTAAACAAAGTACTCTGGGCCTAAAAGCATATTCATCCCAGTAGTTAATACCATTGTTTCACTTATGCCCAGCAATGCCTTTTTCCCATTCTGTTAAGGCTGGTTCATTTTAGGGCAAAATTATTCATACCTGGACTTCCAGGG
This sequence comes from Anas platyrhynchos, assembly GCF_047663525.1. Lineage (NCBI taxonomy): Eukaryota > Metazoa > Chordata > Aves > Anseriformes > Anatidae > Anas > Anas platyrhynchos. The sequence goes on from NC_092596.1 coordinate 12,671,786, forward strand.
CATCATGGCTTAAATTGCCGCAGTATATAAGTGTTGTCCTGCCATAATTGAAAGCATTGCTCTATAACAAGTGTAAAGTGACTAGAACAAAAGGACCAAAAGAAAGATCTTACATGTCTACACACATCCAGCAGATAGATGGAAGCTGCCATTATTCATGTCTCAGCTGGGGTCTGTGCAGCTACAGGATGGTGCTCATGTTCCATACCATCTGAGCTGCCTACGGAAAGTGGATTTCATCCCCTGTGTTTTTTTACAGAAGTTCTTACATTAAGCTTGATTATTTGCTCAGTAAAGGGGTGAATTGAATCTTTCTAGTACACAGTGTTAAAAATATTCCTTTTTAAAAAGTGTTTATTCTACCTCCTAAATTCTTCAAAAAGTCATGCATACAGAACGAATATTGTCCAAATAAACCAAGCAGATGAATTCCTACCTCCTGAAACAAGATTTCAGAACTTTATATCAAATATTTCCATTCCATAAATTCAGATCCTTTGTATTTTAATTTCTAGTGGATGCCTTTGATCTCCATGGAAACTGCTTCAAGGAGGTTTGAAATGTTACGTATTATTTAATATATCTTATATTCACATAAATGTTGCCAGAAGATCTGTCACATCTGTTCAAGTGTAAAGTATCAAGGGATTTAAGAAAAGGAATACATTGAATTAAAACTCATTGTATCCCATCATTGTTGACACCACTGGCCTTGAAATATTGTCAATGAGACTCCTGAGAACAATCTTGAAAAATCAATAATCTCAGCAGAAAATGCAACAATTATTATGGTCGATGAGCTCAAAGTATCATATTCTATAATCCATGCCATCGAAGTTTTGGTTTTTAAATAACGAATGCTTCAATTGGCATTCATACTTGTAAAGTAATAAAGTTTACTGGGATAAATGTGGCTATTCTTTGATACCTCACACAAATTACATACATTACATACTTAAAATCTGTAAATATTTTGGCAATTAAGGAAACAAAAAGAAACTGATAACTCTTGTTCCTTAAGGTTTCACAAAACATATAATTTCATAATCTTTTATATATATATATATTTACATTAGTTTAATATTAAAGAAAAAAGAACATTTTTTCTTTTACAGTTATGTTAAAAGTAATCCTTGAAATTGTTCAATACAGTTGCACCAAGGTTTTCCCTGGATATGAAGCTTCTTCATAAAACTACCTCTACTGAAATCTTTTTACATTATGGTACAAAGTGCTACATAATCCTCAGCTTCTTTGGCTAAAAATAAGGATTTCATAATGAGATACTTCAATGAATGAAGCTGAGCTGTTTCTGGATGGAATTCCCTTTTCAATACTTTCCTATTTCTGTCTTTTATGGGAAGTTACCCTATGCACTTGTGCAGCAAGTACAGTGATTTGTGATAATATCAGTGATCCCTAGCCAAAGACTGATTCACCATGTGAACTTTTCACTAAACCTCCTTGGGCCTTTGTCAGTGCTGAAGTTAAAAAATGTACAAACAAGGGGATTTACTTTGAAAAAAAAAAAAAAAAAAAGCCTTTTCTGCAAATTGCCGGAAAAAAAAAATTAAAAAAAAATCCCTGCTGTCAATGAGAGAGAATCTAAAAAAAGGTCCTGTCAAACCCTTTATTAAAAGTCTGAATGAATACAAAAGCTCTTTCTGTCACTGTAACACACAGAATGGCTGCAAATTGATCTTCTTTTTATGAAACTGAGAATTAGCAGGTAAAGAGTTCTGCCTGCCTCATTTTTAAATATTGACAAAAAAGTTTCAAGATTGCACTAACTTGTTTCAAAATCTCCTTTAAGGACATTTCTTGCTGAAGAGAGGTGATATAAGCAAATTTTCACTAAAAGTTAATGCAGAAAAAAAAAATCCCATCAGAAGGAAGAGTGATTTAAAGACATTCATAGTCAAGGAAAAGCCTACACAAGTGAGATTGAGATTGCAGCATGCACAAACTCCACTGCAGCTAGCACCAAAAGCAACTGTAGTGAAGATGTGGCACCCATTGCCAGATGTTCACCAAAGACCCTCAATAGGTAGATGTGCTGCAGCTGCCTCCTCTTTCCTTTCTTTCTGCTTTTCGGCCTACATTTAATAAAAACTCTGCCTGAAACCTCATCCAAAATGAGAGCTTGCCAACCTTACCTCATTCTTTAATGCTTTATAATCCTAACTCTGAAATAGAGGTCTGGTTCTCTATCAATACATCTAACATACTGTACGTGGCACTTTGACCCACCCTTTCTCAAGCTGTGAAGACCTGATGATGGAGAGGATATGGCCCTGAGAATTTCTTTAAAGGTACTTAACTCCTCTGTCTCTAAACTGAGGCAGGAAAGGTACATTCCTAATGCTTGCAGGGATGGAGAACAGAGAGGCAGGAGACTGTTCCTACCAGGGAACAGCTACCCAGATGAAGTAGCTCTTTGGTGAGAGAAACTTATTTCAAGTAGCTTTGCTTAGAACATGGGGAATACAAATATTTTCTCTGTTTGGATTTAACACTTAGGGAAGCATTTCTCTCCCTCCTTTACTGGCTATTACTAGTGTTACAGTGAGAATGGACTAGTTAATGTACATGGTAATTATAGCATGCAATATAACAATGGCATTATCACCCTCTAAAAAAGTCAATATAGGTGTGGGATTTGTTCTTTGCCTTGCATTGTATTTATAAGAAGAAGAAAAAGAAGTTTAGTACAGAGGATTTCTTCAGGATTAATGACTGACTAGGTTAATGGTCTGCAACTCAGTTGCTATTGCTTAATAATGATACTTCACATTCATCTGGTTCTTGTCTTTGAAGGATCTTAAATTTTAACTATCAGGTGTCATTCAGTGTATTTATATTCTAAGTATCCCAAAGTATTAGTGTAGAGATGTGGGTAAGTGCAATACCTATTATGTTCTAAGCAATAGTGCAGAGGTTTGAAAATTAGTTTAGCAGCATTGATAGGAGAGCTACTCTTTGCAGGGGAACTACTGCAATAGATGAACAAAAACACATTATTTATTTTAACAGTCTACTTGGAAGGGTGGACAAAGCAAACAATAGCTCAATAATGGCAGACTCCTTGAAGACTCGTCTTCAGTATTTCACTGGTACTGCCAATACCTTTTGATAAGTTTTAATATTAAATTATGATTGTTTGTCCTGGTTTCACCTAGGAGTTAAATTTCCTCTTAGTATCTGGTAGGGTGCTGTGTTTGGGATTTAGGATGAGAACAATGTTGATAACACACTGATGTTTTAATTGCTGCAGAACAGTGTTTACACTAAGCCAAGGACTTTTCAGCTTCTCACAATGTCCTGACAGTGGGCAGACTGGGTGTATAGCAGGAGCTGGAAAGGGACAGACCCAGGACAGCTGACCCAAACTGGCCAAAGGGGTATTCCATACCATCTGATGTCATGCTGAAGAATTAATATGGGAGGCCTGGCTGGGGTGGGGGGTGCGTATGCTTGGGGAAAGGCTGGGCATCGGTCAGCGGGTGGTGAGCAATTGCATTGTGCATCACTTGTTTTGTACATGCTACTATTAGTAGTACTATTATTATTATTATTATTTTCCTTTATCATCTGTCCTAATAAACTGTCTATATATCAACCCACAGGCTTTCTTTTGTTTTTTTTTTTCTGATTCTCTCCCCCATCCCATAGAGGGAGAGGGGAGGCTGAGCAAGCGGCTGTGTGTTGCTTAGCTGCCAGCCAGGTTAACCATAACAGTCCTTTCAGCACCCAACGTGGAGCTCAAAGGTCTGAGATAACAGATCTGACCAGAACGTGTTAAAACAAAATTGTTCTAAGCATTAGATCTGCTTAATAGCTGCTAGTCACAATGTTGATTCTTTTGATCTCAGGTCTGCTGTGCCTGTTTTCCAAATTGAGTTATGCAGCACATTACTTACTGTATGTGTTCCCTGTCGTGCTGTTTATCCTTTCCGGGGACTGGTTTAAGATTATTATTTTACTGTACAGTGTAACACTGGCTTATGATATGATAAAATTGCTGGTCATGAGACTAATCTGGTATTTGTACTCAGCACTGCCGTCAACTCCATACTTTGGAAACCGTATCTCAGAAACTATTTAAACTGCAAAACCCTAAAAAACTGGTAGAATGCTTGAAAAAGGTGCATCATCACCCTGGTAATTCCAGAGATACACAAATAACTGCAATGTGATGGGGATTGGCCTAAACTTACCGTGCTGCATTCGATGCCATGATAACGCCAGTGACAGATTCTGTGGCCACTCCAAGTCCTTTGGCCATTCTAACCTCTGACTCAGGCCCTGCAGCCACTCCACGTCCTGTGACAGGCCCAGTGGCCACTCCAACCCCTGTGGCCAGTCAAACCCCTACGACAGGCCCTGAGGCCACTCCAGGCCCAGCGGCCACTCCAATCCCAGCAGCCACAACCCCAGTGGTCATTCCAACCCCTGTGATGGGCCCTGCAGCCATTCCAACTCGCGTGACAGGCCCCAAGGCTAGGCCCCCCAAAAACAAACAAGCAAACAAACCTTGTTTTCGAAGCTGATTTTTCAATGAGAATGAAATAATTCCCTCAGAAAAACAGAGTTTTGAGGTATATCATCATTTCTATATCTTGGAATTAGGAATTACTTCCCAATTTTGTAATTCATTTATGAACAAATGCCATCTATTACTTGTGGTATAAATCAAAAAGTGTGAACATGAATGTTTTGACAAGAAGATATCTTTTTCTGAACTGCTCTGATATATAATATGTAGATGTATGGCCATAACTTGTTGCAGGAAAAGACAGTTGAACTCCAAAGATAAGAATATAGTCTAATTTAAGAGGTATCTTGTTAATCAATAACCTTTAGACTAGAAGGCAATGGGGTGGAATAGTCACAGTAAGGCACAGAATGGGGTCAAGAAAATCCTCATGTTTATGACTATTAGATTCTCAAATAGGTCAATAAATGCTTGCTTAATATGGTAGATTGTCTTATTTTGATTAAATCCAGCACCTTGTTTTTCTCATATTAAATGGCATTCCAACTAACCTAGAAATAAATACTTCATAAAATGCTTCTTGGAAATTTAAGTGCATCGTATCGACTGTATTTACCTCTTCTATAATGGCAGTAATCTCTCTGAAGAATTTCAGCAGTTTCATTAGGCACAACCTCTCATATTTTGTCACCAAGTCAAGCTGTGCTTATCAGCAGAGGAGTACAAAATAGGACTAAACTAAACTGCAGCAGCTCTCACCTGTTGTTTGCACAACACAAGACCAAGAGAAAAAGACATTCAAGTGCAGTGCTAATTTAAGCCATCCTTTATTCTTTACTAACAACTTCATCCTTATTTTGCTAGGACTAGGAAGAGCTTCCAAGGTAATTTTTTTTTTTTTTTTCATATACAAATTGCCCAGTTATTAAAACAAATCTGTAAACATACATTAAATTATTTGACATTGTTAACACACAGAGCCTTCTATGCTGTTCTGTTTTGTTTTGTCTTTTTCTGAGTAAAATAGCAAATCCAACATATCAACCAGATTAAATAATAGCACATCATAATCCACAGTTTTAAGCATTTTACAACTAGTTAAAAAAAAAAAAAAAAAGAGAGAGAGAGAAAAAGATGGATGTAGTTAAGTCTAAAATGGTTATTTCAGACACCAGATATGTCAGGTATCTGCCTTTAGAATTTATATAGACAATAATAACTTTGCCTATTCCCATGTGAATCATTAAGTGTCATAATCCTACTTAAAGTCCAGTTCTCCAAAGAACTATTAACTTCCCTAAGAACTGTTCGCATACCAGGGAACACTTTGAATCCTTTATTTATTTATTTATTATTATTATTATTTTCTATGAGGTAAAATCATAATTTATCTATGGTCTATATAAAATAAATGGTATATAGTTTTGGGCCGTACAAATGACGCATAAAAACACTAGCAACTTGAAATTCACTTGCCAGATGTGAGCCTGCTATGCAGAGAGGTATAATAGATCCCAGACTCTCTGTGACTGTTGCATCAGATCACGCAGCCAGATGATGAACACTGCTGCTCCAATCTACTCCTTGTTTGGTTTCCATTTGCAAATTGGTCAGTACACAGATGGTATTTCTCCTTAGCCTACTCTATTACTTTTACCAACACCATGCAGATTACAATAATACACAAGGGCTTTAAATAGCACTCAATGAATTTCACCAGAAGAAATTTTTGAATCTCTTCAGTGGTGAATATTTCAAAAATGTTTTTACAGTGAAAACCCCACATCTTTCAAAGAACACTCAATCTACCTTTAAAAGTGTACTTTTGAAGGTAATATTAACTCCTGAGAGTAGCCTGTAAGGTATCTTTTTTATATATAGGAAGATAACAAAGTTAAACAATAATCAATTGTAGAAATCTTCTGGCAAGATCTGATTTCAAAATGTAATTCTCCTAGCCTAGGCTCTGTAACTCGCTATATATCATCATAGATCCCATCCTTATTGACTGAGCTGGGAGGCCTGCAGGGCTTGTTAAAGCCTATAAAATCTATTTAAAGGCTTTCAGCTTTGGCATTTGGTAGAAGCAGCCTGACATCAGCAAACCAGAATTACTTTATCTATGCAAATAAAAAATTCAGTGTAGTTGTAGGATTTAAGACAGGAACTTTCTCCTTTTTAAAATCTTCTTGGATGATGTTGCATGATAAAATGCAACATACCAAGACACTTTCAGCATCTGTTTTTCCCCTAAAAGTTTACTCATAACATAGTCCAATATCCTTCAGTGGCATAACTTTGTGAGTGGATAATCTTCAGTCTTGCCAAACATTTCTACCAAGTAGCCTCCCAAAAGGTTCACACTAAGAAAATCATCTGCATTACCTTTCTAGGAGCAATTAGCAACAGATGCATCACAGCTTCCATGTAATTATCAGCACCACATAAAGTGAAAAAAAAAAAAAAAGAAAAAAAAAAAGAAAAAAAAACTGTTTTATACATTTGGGCCTTAGTTCAACACTTGAATACAACAGGCAAGAAGCTTGATTTGGGAGTGATAACTTAATCAAGTATCTAGATCTTACTGAATAAACTCTTTCTCTAGTCCTAAAGTACTAGATATGTGTTTGCATCCAGTATTGACAGGGTACAGTGTATCTTCAGATGTCCTACTTTTTATTGATCCCAGAACATATAGACAGGAGTAAAAAAAGATCTAAAAAAATCTGGTTATTAGATTAAAATCCCAAAGGCACTTCTGTAAACATTGAGTGTGCAGGTTTCAAAACACTACCAAGTGTTCCTTGGTAAACAGATTTCATATCATGGAGAACTTCTTGTGCTCAGCCTGCTATATCCATGGATTACAGTTACACCAAAACAGAGAATCAGTGTCAGAATAGAGTACCAAAACACATCTGAAAGATGGAACCTTTCTTTCTATGTTATAAGCCATTGTCATTAAACATCAGAAGCCAGATCATTTGCTATTAAGTTCTGCTACTCAGGACTTTGATCCTTATTTATTTGTTAGAGGACTGTTCAGGTTTTTGTTTATTGCTTTCTTTTTCCTTTGATCTTAAGGTCACACATATAAAAACTTTATCAGAATTAAGGATTTGGAACAGAAGATGTGTAATTATGACTATTTCTGGAAATCATTTGATTGAAAGAGTAATCTGCAGATAGGAGTGATGTGCAGTTCATTGCATTTTCTGCTATGAAATATGTTAAGAATACCTTTAGTTATTACTGACTGACAAATGAGATGTTATGTATTGGAAGGCAAAGGTTATATCACAAGCTACCATTTATGACAGAGTGCTGATAGACTATTTTAATTAAGTGTATAAAGAGGTGTATGATAAAAAAGGGGGAAGGTGCTGTAACATTGCAAATATGTATAGTCATCTAGACATTTTAGTCATGTTTTCTCAGATATACCCTTTTATTGCACATTGTTAGTAACAAAAAGGTTGCAGGTCTAAGAATTAACTTTTTGATCTGACAGCACTATATTACTGAGAGATTTGAGTCTCAGAGTAATGCTTTTTCTCTCCTGTGAACCTACACAAAGGACAAACTCAGAGTTGCTTCTTTTTGTATGGTCAATAAAGCACTATAAAAGGTCACATCACTCTTCTCTTGTTGGACTGGTTTTAGTGAGAATGCAAGAGTTTGTTTACTTTTTATAAAGAATATGTCAAAACATAGCGTGGTCCTAGTGAGCATCATTACAAATAGGCATTCAGCAGACATTCTGAAGATCGAGGGGTATTCAGTGGTGATGATCCCAGTTACCATTTGTAGACATGGATCCAGTTTTTGATACATGAACTAATGTCCAGGGGAAATTGTAGATTAGAGGTTAGGGATTTTCCTTCAGACTTCATTTATTTATGATGCTATTGGCCTCTTCTGCATCTTCAGACAAGAATCTTCAGAGCCTTAATTGTTGATGATTTTGAAATTACATCATTCATGTAGGGGCTAATACTTTTCACCTCATTTTGGAGGTAAGTATTTCCATTAATTTAACTGTCTTAAGAGTTTTCCTTTTGGCCCTGATGTATTCAAGTATCATTTTATAGAGTTGTAAGCATATAAGAAAAAAATGTAAGAAAAAAAAATAAAATGAAACAAAACAACAACAACAAAAAACACAACTTAGATAAAGTAATTCATTACAGAAATCTTATCCAATAGTTAAATACTATGAACTACTTATGACTAAAGACTTACAGCTTCTCATTAAAAAAACAAACAAACAAACAAACAAAAAACTATTGAGCACTCTTAATGTCTACCTTTGGAACCATTGGTAGTACATTCCAGTAGCCATGGAATGGCTTTTCTGGAAGCAATGAAATTCAGAACCATCAATAGTGCCCAAAACACATGCTAACTCAGTGAGCTATCTTGGACAACAAAGAATGGAGACACAACAGTAGCAGATTTTAGCTTCACTCAGTCATCAGGAATACTAAAATTATTGTTAGGGAAGAGGATTGACAAAACAATCACAGGAATAGAATTATGGATTCACATATCTGGGAAGCTAATTAATGCTACTGATCCAGCCCCATTTATGGTACCAGAAGAAATACCGGCAAACGTTAAAGTATTTTTAGGTATGATAGAATGAGAGTAGATATAGATCAGAATTACTCTGATGTTTATATCAAATAGCTGCTTCAGTATACATACGGTTCTGAATGTGCAAAATAGCTATTGGCAGTATGTTTTATTTCTCTAATTGATTTTCAAGAAAGACACTAAGGTATTGTTTTTGTTGTTTGTTTGTTTGTTTTTGAGTGTGTGTTTTGTTTTTTTTTTTAACCTCCTCTCACCTTCCAGAAAGACAGTCTGAACAAAATGAAATTTAGCATGCAGGAGTTCTGGACCCTTGTAAATGTAATTATTTGGGGAGAAAGTGTTGAATGGTTGCTGGCTTGGCATCTGAACAGAAGCCAGGGAAGGAAATAAGAAATGCCAGAAAAAGCAGCATGGCAAATAGACAGAAATCCTATTAAATACTCAAACCCGAAGAGAAAATAACCATGAGAAATACACAGCTGGAACAGAGTAGAAAAATAGAGTCCTCCATATATTTCTCACAACTAAAACTCCAGTAGATTTCATGGGTTTTGAATCAAACTTCCAAGAATGGAAGATATGAATGATAAATCAAACAAGAAGATATAGGAGAAAAAATATTGAATAAGGAAGAAATAAACTCTCAATTTAATAAATGCTAATATTTTTGGGACAGACTATATTATTTAAAAAAGCATAATTCATTCAGGTTAAAGTGAATAAATACTGAACAATATTTTTTGCAAACGACAACAAATTGAAGGTTTGATTTGTCTATGAGCAAAGATTTATTTATTTTTTTTGTAATTTAAATGCTTGTTTAATATAAAAATAACTTGAATTGTAAAATAATATTATTTTAAAAAATAATAAAATGGAATAAAAATAACCTTGCAAAGTCTTCTCCACATGGTGTTGGCATGAATTCATATATTGCTTAAAGAAAACAAAGGCAAACAAAAAACAAGAGAAAGCCATGCTCATCTGTTATTTTCCCTTCAAGTATTTTCTGCTGAGAGAATACATCACAACAGAGAAGTATAACTTGGTCATTTTACCTATACATACCTCCAATGTAGATAGGTAATTCCTAATAAGGGAGCATTATACTTTTGGTGTCTCCACAGACACTATTTTACCAATGAGACCTTTTCTCTTCCTTTTTCACATTTTGTCCCTTCTCATCTGCTCCTTGACCTTCTTTTAACTTGTAACTTCCTTAACACAACAGAAACTAGTATATTCTTCCATTTATTCTTCAGCTAAAATCATACATTTTTTTCAGGGCACTGTAAATTAGAAGGACCATCGGAAAAAAAGGACATTTGATATTTTAGTCTGCTGTGATTTCAGAGGCTCAAGAGATATTTTTTCTTTTCTATTTTTTTTTTTTTTCCAAAAATTGTCTTGCTAATAGTTGTCTGAATGCAGTTTTACTGGAGGAGGAAGAAAATATCCTAATTTTCTAATAACTGCTGATATTAATTAAAAGAAAGAAACATGGTTTCTATACTAATGTCCATTTTGATAAACAATTTTTACCTTAGTCTAAGTTTTTTAAAATCAGCTTCTCCTTTAAAAATATATATTTCTGACCAGTTCTCTTTGTATTTGTTATCTCTTGTACCTTAGGAATTTATATCTGTAAATATGTAGAAATGGGGAATGGGGAATTTTCCTTATTTCTAACAGATTCACTTAACTGTTTCATAATGTAATTTAGCAACATTTCACTTTTTTATTTATTTGTATATAGATTGGAAACCACAAGGAAAACATCACCACAACATGGGAACTCTTATCTCTCCATAGGAAACTGGAATTGATATGCTTTTAATCAATAATATGTCTTCTTGCTTCAGGATATTTAAAACCAAAACAAAATTAAAACTACACTCAAGTTATCATTCTGCTGCATGCAGAGCATTTGGCCATTCTTCATGGACCACTTAGTACTTCAGAGGTGGGCAGGAGCTTCAGAGTCAGTCAGGAGGGCAACTGGGATGTTGTTTTCTTCTTAAATCCCTGGTAGTCTGGTTGCTGCTGCCCACAGACCAGTGTGGAAGCCAGAATTCAAGACTGCTGATCATTTTGTATGGCCACTTCCCATGTCTACAGCAAATGAGTTCTCTACAGCAAATTATTTCTCAGTTCAAAGGTGGTGGTGACAGTTGTAAAAGTGAGGAAATTTCAGGACTGCAGTAGGTGATCTCAGTGGAAAGCAGAAAAACAATAGTAACAAAAAGCACAGCAAGGCTAATTGGATCATCAATTGTATTTTGATCCAATTTAGCACTGGATCAAAAGCAAGGCTCCATCATAATTGGTGCACAGGTTCAACAGCAATAAAAAGTTGCTTTTTTGAACACCAATTTCAGTTCTCTTGTTTCTCAGAGATTCTGATAATCACACAGAATCACTGAATGTTAGGGATTGGAAGGGACATTGAAAGATCGTCTAGTCCAATCCCCCTGACGCAGCAGGAACACCTAGATCACATCACACAGGAATGCGTCCAGGTGGATTTTGAATGTCTCCAGATAAGAAGACTCCACAACGCCCCTGGGCAGCATGTTTCAGTGTTCTGTCACCCTCACTGTAAAAAAATAAGTCATTCTTCATTCCCCTCAGACTATGGGATGCAGCTTCCTCCCCACCTATCCGGAAGATTAGTAGCGGGTAGTAGTCTATCAAGCACACCAGGTTGGGGAGTGTCCTGGTGATATCCCTTATCGAGGCTCCACATAGACTACAGGCTTCCCTTCAGTGAGGGTCAACTCTGCATATTGGGCCCTCTGTTCCTCTCAGAAGGGAATCTCCTACTACAATTACACTTCTTTCTTTCTTTTTGAAGGCAGTCTTGAGGCGTGTGTCAACTGCCTCTTCCTGTGTGACCTTGTAGACGGGCCTTCCACCACATCCTCACCTACCTCTCCTTCAAGATCCAGGACCTCAAACCTATTATGGAGGGGCACCTGGGGAAGCAAGGTAGGTAGGGAGGGGGATTGCCTGCGGCATCAAACTGGGACTTGCTTCCAACCTTCCTCTTCTTTTTGTTCCCCTCCCTCTGTCAGACAGTGACAGGACAGGGGCTCCACCACCCTCTGCAAGGCATCACCCCAGTGCTCTTCTCTCTGGCACACCAGGGAGTTACTCCACCAGTCAATCTCCTGCTCACACACCCTGATGCTCCTTAGTCTCTCCACCTCCTCCCTGAGCTCGGCCACCATGGTGAGCAGATCTTCCGCCTGAGAACAGGCAATCTCCCTGCTGCCCTACTCCCCCAGCAGCAGCAGGCTCAGGCACTCCCCGGAGCCAGAGGCCTGAACAGCCATGTCTCTGGGCAGGCCCTCCAGCTGGGTCACCACAGTGTTTTTGGAGTGAGCTCTCTGCCTAGCGGACACCATGGTAGGTGTGTGATCTCACAGACTGCCAAGAGCCAGTGCAGAGCTCCTGCGCCCTGCCACACCAGCTGTACACCCCTGCAAATGCACTGCTGGCCCCTCCTTGCTCACGGTGGGCAGCAACATGTCACTGCCCTCCCAGAGGCTTTTTCCAGGCAAAGGGCCTGGGCACAGTCGCTGTTGCTAATGCCCACTCCCTGTCAGCCTCTCTCAGGAGAGCTGGTGGGTGCGGCCTAGTTGTGCTGCTGTCCTGGGCCTTCCCTGGCAAAACAAGGGCACGAAATCCTCCTGTAACGCACAGTCGGGTGCTGCAGCTGCGCTGGCTCCGAGGTGGCTGACCTCGACTACTATAGTCTGGGTATAACCTTCATACCAGCTCACATTTTAAAAGAAACGACAGGTCTATTCTCCTATGCCACAGACAGAGTAGCAGAGTCAATTGCTGTCAACAACCCATAACTCTCAAAATATCAAAATAGCTACATTAACCCGTTTCATCACTGACCATTCAACTGGAATATATATATATATATATATAAGCATACATTGATGCCATTAACTGTACAGCATTGTGTATTTTGACATACATAGAATTTTTGATGCTTCCACAATATGCTTTGGACCATGATCTTGCTTTGCCTCGTAAATATTGCAAGCAAGTGTAACTTCAAGTGGAAACTGGAGTTAGCAAAGGCTAAAATTGACCTTGGCTAATTAATAGGATTTCTCATAAAACAAGGCACAGCTGACACTGTTTTCTATAATCTGTATACATCACAAATCCTACTGGTGAGCTCTCTAGAAAATATCCAAACAGAACTTCTGGGTGTGAAAATAGTTCTATTTTTCCTCACCATTTAAAGTGTAAGTAATCAGATTTATCATTAGCTCCTTTGTATTTGCTTGAGAGGAATTTATTTTAGACGCTTGTCTTCTGATGAAGCTATTAAAGAGACATTTTTACTCTTAGCTAGTTTTTTAAAGTTTTTTGAAGTTTTTTAAAGGATTTTTTTTTTTTTTAAGTTGCAATATATCAGAAGCTTTAAAGCTATTGCCTTAAATTTCAAATAGCAAGTTTAATCTTTGTAAAGGTGCTGAGTTCTGTGAAACTCTGGACCATTGTTTAAATTTTTGCTGAGGGATAATAAAAAAAAGTCAGGTTTGTACTATGATGTGCAGTGGGAGACAGCATAAGAAGATTTCTGGTTAATATGCATTAAAAGTAGTATTAGCTCCAGGTTTTTAAATCCTCTGAGCTAGTTACATTCCAGTATAAAGCATCTCATTTGACCATTTAAAATTCATTAATATGGAGAAAAAAAAAAAAAAGACAGTTGTTTGCTAGCTTAACAAAGAAGGACTAAATTCTATCAACATTTAAAATTAAAGAGAGGTATTCAAGCCCACAAACCCCTAAGGGGAAATATATTTATCATGAATTAATGAGGTCACTTGTATGTTGGATGTATGGTATGTTTAAAATATTTGTGTATACCTTTCTAGGATCTGATACTACTGTACACAAGCTTATTATAAATCTGAGTTACATAGCCTGTTTCTCCTACTCCACCTATAAGGATTTAGATTTCTTAAACTTCTAGTACGCCAATTTCATAAAAATCTTGTCAGCATATATAGCAGCAAGTACCTATTGAACATCCAGGACAGACAGACAGACTTTCACGTGCTTTACTCGTTACCAGAAGATCATTCTGAGAAACAAGAGTGAAGGCAGAAATATTTAAGCATTTGCCCTTTATTCTCTCAGATAATTATATCCACAGGGTAACATTCAACTTACCCTTCATAAGCAGGCTGAATACTTTTTCTGCACTTGGAGAGCTGTATAGCTGCAGTTTTGATTAGCATAATTGTTGCAATGGTGATGGAAAAAGGGTCTTCAAAAGATAAATGTGTCATTCATAAAATTCTGATGCAGGAAACAGATGTACAATTACAAAACTGTACAGGGACCAGTAGATTTACAAAAGGAATAAAAGAAGTTGGATATAACACACATATTCTTAAGTGGACATTGCATTTCCATATATCATAAAATCACAGAGGAACAGTGACCGCTGGAGGTTGCATGGCCCAGCCTCCTGCTCAGAGCAGGGCTAAATATAAAGTCAGATCAGTTTTGTATTCAGCTGAAGTAGAACTCAAAAGTTAATCTTCATTTAAGAAATGGGTGTCTAAAAATGTTTCTTGCAAGAATGCCCTTTTCACCTACAGTTAGAAGAGGCCAATCCATTTTCATGATGATGTGATTTCTTGACATTCTTTTGGCTCCATACAAGAAACTCTGAGACTCATTGGGAAATTCATGTTCTCTGACAGCATTTTAAGTGGTCAAAAGGAAACCAGAGAGTTCATGCATATTTTGTGGAGTTGATGGTTCAGAGAATTTACAAATCCAATAATTTATGGAGCATTTCTTTTGGAACTACAATTTTAGGGTAAAAGTTCTTCACAGGAGAAACCCACCTACTGGAGAAATATGAATGATATTTTTAAGTTAAAGCTTTGAAATACATGAATAATTGGTACTAAATGGATAATAAATATACCATACCAATACTCCAATCCTTTCTTCTCCCTTCTTACTAATAGATCTTATTCTTTATTACTAATAAGCAATATATGCAGTCCCGAAGGTGTAGTTGTAAACTTCATTGTTTATTTCCAGGTTTCAGAATTACTTCCACTGATTTTATGATGCTTATTACTCTGCTATTAACTATATTTATTAAAAGCAAAAAATAAAAAATAGAGCAGCACAGAGATATTTCAAAGAAACATAGATTTCAATGCATACACAAATACATTTTTTTTTCAATATACATTGTAAATGAGTTTGTAAGGGCAACTTCATATTTTTCTCTAATTACCTGAAAGTCCCTCCTAATACAGCAGCAGTATTCAGGAAGTGTTACTACTAATGATAAAAAAGCCATTGTGCATCTGCAGCTGTCAAAATGCTCCAACATCAGTACCAGTAGGGTGAAGGACTTTAAAACCATTTAGCTGCTTGCTGCTTTAATTGGAGAATAGTGAACATAACACAATTCAATGCCAACAAAGTCCCAGCAGTCCCAAGAATGCTTTCAATGAGTTTTTGATCAATGTCAAAATATATACGCATCACCTATATATAAATCACCAGTGCAGTAAAAGACAATATGGGAAGCACAACAAACCAGGTATACTCAGTGCACGAAGGGTTTTGTATGCACCGGGACATGAATCTTTTGGTGACTTCTGCATTTAGATGGAGTCCCTTCCCATGTGTGGAGGAAATCACAAATATGCCAGAGAAAACTGAAATAGCAGGAAATGAAAGATGATACCACTGTCAGAACAATAGTGCACCAGAAAGCTTTGAGGGGTAGATAGGGTAGGTTTTTGAATTGCCTTAAAAATGGAATATATACTTGACTTTTAATGACTGGCAAACTCGGAATCAGCATCTGACTGATAATGTCTTTTAGATAGTTACAAGATTTGCAATATGATGATTATGTTTCCTTCTCATGAGGTTAAACAGAAGGAATCTTTATGATTGTGTTAAAAACAAACAAAGAAAACCAACACATTTTTAGGAGAAGGATCACAGAAAGCACTAGTAGTGAATCCCCAGTTCAAGAGGCTTCCTTGCTATTGTGAGTTTATAGATGTAAAATCTCCTGTGGGATGGAAATAGGAAAGTCTTCAGAATCACCAGTTGTCTGTCTCATTTTCCCAAGCCCATCATTCATGTCTTCCACACAGGACAGAGAAATTGTGAAGAGCCCAATGCTGGCGATTGATTGCTGGTGGTATAGCTATTCCTTTTACAGAACTACCTGACTATAATGTCTATGAGTAGATTAATCATTTCAAGGATGATACTGAAGATAAAAAACAAGACTTTCAGACTTCGTTAAAAACAACCCTATAAGAAAGTAATAGGCTTTGAGCCAATGACTAACAAAACTCTTCATCTGAGTCTGGATAATTATTTTTCTTCATTAAGCCGTCTATAAAATACTTGATTTGATTGGATGCTTTTGTTCTTGGCCTCTGTTATGATTTCATTAATGGAGCAATATATGATTTTCTGCATTGTAGCTACCTTTTGGCATTTCCCTATTGTGAAAGGAATCAGAACAATTTTGCAAGTATGTACAATATTTTCTGGCAAAGAATCTGTATGCAGCCTAATCATCTTACTGCCTATTTACTTATATATTTCCACTAAAGGTCCAACACCTCTTTTTCAAATTGGAGAAAAAAATATATATGTTGGGAAACACATAAGGGTTTTAACATTCAGGTATGTTTGATGTTTGTGCTAATAGCTTGATATTTCTGTGCCCTTCAATTAGCTAATGACCTTAATATATTTACATGTGGAATAGAAGGAAATGAAAGGTGTGATAAGCAATGTGTGAATCTCCCGGTTTTGTTCACAAGTGACAGCTTTACAAACGTATTTGTTCTTTTTCTGGCATAATACCTTCTTAAGTGGAATTGAGAAATGCCCAATTCCAAACTGAGGATAAAAAATAGAGTAGTTAAGCATAATTTATTCCACAAAGTCAAGACCACTGTATTGCAGTACCTATCTTGAATTTTTGGGGAAAAAATTAGCTTTCTTTTTTTATGGGTTGGGCTTTACATTAGTGTTCTTGAAGATGTTAATAGTGTGCTATGCCAGATAAATACTGGTAAGGTGTTAACAAGGAATCAACGTAAGATTCTCAAAAGCTTTCTAGTTCTAACACAGGTAATACCAAAGCTGTTTCTTTAAAAGTATCCCCAGAGGAAAGCTATAAAGTTAAACTAGCAATATCCATAAACAAACAAACAAACAAAAATTGACCAATTCGGGGCCATTTCTATTATGTAGCTATTGTTCTTCCTGCTTCTTGGGAAGTGTATTCCCCATTTTTGCTTAGCCCAAGATCCAAACAAAAATCTGGAAAAAGAGCTGAAACTAGTAAGATAAAAACTAGAAACAAGTGCAGTTTATTATACTTAAGGGTGTGGAGGAAAAGGGAGACTGGAAAAAAAGGCATGAAAGCAAACTGCCTAAATAACTTTTTTTTTTTTTTTTTTTTTTTTTTTTTTTTTTAACTAGGCAGCAGCACTACAAACCAATACTGCACTTACAACAGACTGAAAACTGAATGTAAGTCATCATTCAATGCTGTCGAATGCAAAACGTACACATTCTGAGAGGAAAAAACGTTCATAATTTGCAGGAAGGAGATAGTGATCCTTGCGTTTAAATGGAATTTTCTGTATTTCAGTTCTTCCCATTGTGTCTTGTCCTGTCACTAAGCACTACTGAGAGTTTGTAGAACTGATAAAACCTCCTCTAGAAGAAAGTCTTTATTTTTTGTCATCACTTTTTAAAATGTGATGTACATAAACCCTTAAGGAGCAGACAAATTGGGATTGTCCTAAAAAAATCAGCCAAGCAATAGGAGAAGTTAAAGAAATTAGTTCAGCTTTCAGTAATAGAGGCTAGATATTTGTTGCTGTAAGGGATCCAGCTGTATCTTCCCCAGAGCATATAAGCAATATAACAGCTTTAACAGCTTTCAGCATCCTTGGTTCTGGGATGTACCATGTCAGGAAAACAAGAAACCTTGGCAACTCTTTCAGAAGCAGCAAAAATTAAAATGTTAAAGTAAATATTGTGAGCCAAATTATATGGAATTTTATGGGAAAACTTTGTCTTGTTAAAAAGCTTCTAATCAGCCTTAAACTTGAACTGATGTTGGTGAGCAGAGCAGATTTTGTCTGAATCTTTCTTTCCTTGACTTTGTAATAAGAAGCTAAACTGGTAAAAGAATATCTTCCTTGCTTCTCACAAATAAAAGAATCTGATTGTTAGATGCTTTAAAAATACGATGTAGTATCTGCTCCAGGCCCTCTGAAGAAGGCCCTTATATACATATATTTATTATTTACTGCCAAAGACAGAGAAGACAGTATTTGCAATTTTAATAAATTCCAATAAATGTGTACGTTGCTGAAGAATTGTGAGCATGGGGAATTTATTGAATGAAGTACTGTAGATGAAGATGGAAGCTAGGACAACTAGATCTGGGATTTAACCAAGCTTTGATGTTATGCCTCAGACTTAGCACTTCAAAAATGTTTAGGTAATTTGGAGTCAAATACAATCCAATTGGACTATTGCTTCCTAGTGTTAAGAAAGAATCAGAACGTGGCTTCATGACTCTGAAATGCTTTTGTTAAAAAGAGATCTGCATCATCTATTTATTCTGTAGCATTCCCAATTCTTACTGTTTCCAGTGTTCTGTGTGATTTGCATTTCACTCGCCCTTCAGTGGAGCTGGACTGATGTAGCTATTGATAGAAAAGAGCAACACCTTACTACCAGTGGTGATACAGTCACATGCAAATGATGAAAATTGTCCAAAGTGAATGTGTAGAAGTATTTTTCATATTTCTCTGCTTCTGAATTCTGAGTGCTTTAGATTCAATATGGAAAAAGCACAGATTACTTAAGGTAACGGTGTTTTAATAAATGACTTAAAGAAGCATTGTATAACTTTGAGAAATATTTTTCAGGCATGTCAATTTGGTCAGCTTGTTATTCTTGTGCTGTGCATAGGATTAGAAACCAACCTCCTTTTCTGTGGTCAGGATGTGCCTTTTGTAGTCCAATGCACATAGCTGTCTGTCTGCATCACTACCATGCATTTACCATACCATTGTGCAGATGGACTGTCTAGTAAGCTTACCTGCAGAACCTCTGTCCTCAAGTACCTTACTTAAAGGCCAAAATGTTTTTTTTTTTTTGTTAAGTGTTTACAACAAAATTTTAGTTAGATTAAGCTTATTCTTCTCTCAGGGGTTTCACATGGAAGTCTGCCAATCGTCCCTGTCTATGTGTAAAAATGCACTCCAATTTTCTGCTCACATTAGGATTAATGGGGAGGGATTGCAAAGGGAATCACAATATATTCTCCCATCCATCTACTGAAGATTGCTGAGAATGTACCAGGGTTCAAAGTTCCCAACACACAGACACTTAGTAAAAAATGAGAGCATTTACTACACCATGACTAGTTACAGTCATGCATGAGTTGCTTTTCTGTCACATATTAATAACAATTTGAAAGTTCATCAAACAACTGTGTTTTCTTGTCACCCTAGTCTTTTCCACTGTGAGAGGAAAAGTCCCATATACTGTCTCTATCAGGACCCTTCCCAATGGCACCATTTGCCTTTTATAACTTGCAAATGTTTTGTGCGTGAAGTCTAACACAACCAAACAAAGGTCATTCTTTAGCTTACTGAAAACCTCACTGATTCTGTGAAAAATGGTGAGGTACCATTCCAAGTTTCAAAATCATACTTACATTTTGCTATGCCAATATTTTATCTCTGTATTTTTGAGTACATCTACTGGTTAACAGAATTTTGGAAGGAGATACTTAGTACATATGGAAATGGTTTAGTCCAGCCCCACTGCTGGGGCTGACATGGTATGACATGGTATGATATAGTATATCAGCTATACTATAGTCATACATACTATACATAGTCAGCTATAGTATACTACTCAGGTCCTTCTCCCATCAGATTTTGAGTATCTCCATGGATAGAGACTCCAAAATCTTTTTTTGGCAACCTGTTGCAGTGTTTGATCACCCTCAAAGTGAAAGTTTTATTTTTCTTGTGTTTAAGTGGAGCTTTCTGTATTTCAGTTCTGCTCTTTGTCTCTTGACCTGTCACTGGGCACTACTGAGAGAAATCCAATTCAGTGACACTAAGACACGGGGCACCAATCTCTCGAGCATGCTAGCAGATACCTTCTCGCTTCCACCTTTCTTAACCTTTGGTCAAGTGGAGAGTGTTGCTGTCTTTCTACTGTCACAGAAACAGTAGATATTTAAAAATATCTTGTTTTTCTTCACAACAGTCTTTTAAACCTGAGATACCTGGACCTCCAGGAATGAAATAAACTGTATACAAATGTGTTCTTACACTGCAGCTATGGTTAGCTTCTGTTCATAACATTGATATTTCTCCTCCGATTTCCCAAAGCCCATTTTATATTTTAATAATCCATTCATCACCTATAATCTTTTGTATTCAGCAGCTCTGAAAATGTGAAAATGTGAACATTCAAATGGTGCTATTTTCTGTTAAAGATCTCACAGACACTGCCTTTTAGCATTAACAGAGAATTTATCACAGACACAATATCTATTATGTTTGCTCCCTCGTGTTGTAGTACAGTGCATTGAAATATAATGTATTGAAATACGTTATATTGAAATATAATGTATTTTTACTTAAAAGTATCTGTGCACTCAAAAGGATGTCTGCTGCCCCTGCAAACATTCATACATTCAACAACAACCACTTGCCAGTTACAAGGAAAACACAACATTAATTTGAAAACATTTCCATGATGTACATTCAAATAGCTTTTTGTCTGCAGTTTGTATAGTGCCTGGCACAACAGGTTCACACCACAGCTAATGCTTTTAGGTGTTCCTTCAAGGATACAAAATATGCATAAAAACAACAGGAAACTCTACCAAATGTTGTATCTCTCTCTGCTTCATTTCATAAGGAGACAAACATTGTTAAGCCCAAAGGTTTGCATGGGAATGTACAAATGAAACACATGAAGATCGTTCTATCTGTAGAGGTTTCTACATGTATCTCCCTGTACTGGCTGCAGGCAGTACACACATCAAGCAGGCCACAACAACATCTGAAGGATACTGTAACTGTTGAGCAGCCTTTTGGATTTCTCCAATTTTATCATGATACTCCTAACACCTCCAAGGACCAGATAGCGAGGATGGTGATGATTTGCTGTTGCAGAACTCTATTACAAGATAACATTCAGACAATTAGATCTATCCTGACCATCAGATTTTCAGCGTATGATTTCCTTTATCTGTAATAGCCTTTCTGATCTATAAGGAATACTACTGAATGTATGCATCCATAGGTACACATACACAGTCAATAGAAAAAATACCATTAGAAAGTGCTGAAATTCACGGTGATATATTCTACTTTTGCAGAACCAATGAAGTTTATTGTATATATTATACATAGTTTCATTGGTCCGGGTCTTTTCTATTTGCTCCATAGGAAGGATGCTTTTAATATGTGGTAAGCAATGCCGTAGAGGTATATTTGCCTAGGTTTATGCTATGGAATATTGTTCACCATATGTTTACTTACAAACTAATATGAAAATATGGGGTCAGGGAAACATTATGTTAATTGCTTTAGTGGATCAAAACTATTTGGGACGGTTTGTGTGCATATGTATAAAGAGCAGTGCTGTGGAGACAGATTTCAGCAGCTAACTGGGAGAAGTTTATGATTTTAAAGGGATGAAAATTAACCTTGGCTTCTTTTTGAGTCAAACATAGCTCTGATAATTTGGGACTCTCTTATACATTTATATTTTCCAGCATCATAGACCTAAAAGGCTATCTCGAATGCAAGTATGGACCTTTTGCCATTCATTCATATTTACTGCTTTCTTATAACAATACCTCTTACTACCTTTAAATCCTGTCGGTGAAACGGCTTTTTAGGCTGCTGAGCATTCTGCAAAGACTAGGCTTATTGTTTTTTGACAGTCAACAACAGTCAAGCACATGTCTATTGTCCCATCATACTACTTTATGTGTTAAAGACCATCTGTCCATTCTTTTCACATTCGTGGTTCTTGAGCATTGTCTCAGCATGAGACAGGGCAAACTGAGTTCTGCCTTTTTACAACAGCTCTGTGCAAGATGATCACTAAAATGTTTTAAACCTTTTAGGTATTAATATTAAGTGGATTTACAGTGAATAGGTCTGTCTAATGGATCAGCTTATTGTATTCACTGACAAAGACATCCACATGAAGAAAATGCTATTAGCTGTGCAGAGGAAGAGGAGCTCTTCTTAACAGTTTTCTATTCTCTTGATGTTGATTATAAATTATGAGGAGTCTGACCTCTGCTACACATTAGCACTACAATTTTTCTAATAGTTAGCCCATAATTATGCTTATTCTTTCTTTTTCCTTAAATTCTTAGTTAAAAGTTAACATTTCTTCATCTCTTCTGATTCACCAGGTAATCTATAAATACTTTCAGGTGGGAAAACTAATTTAGGAAAAAAAGGAAAGAAATTAGGTATTTCTAGTGTGTGTCTTTCTCCTCCTTAACTCTTTCATCTCCATTAAAGTCTCTTTTGATATGCATTATATAACAGATTTTATAATATCCCATTTCCCTTTATTTCTCATTTACTCAAAAAAAGTAACAATAAAAAATATTACAATAGCTTGATACTGTCTATTTTGTACTGTCTGATTTCTAGAAACTACTGAATTGCCAACTTCCACTATGGGCCAGCCTGTGTCAAACACCATAAAGTCAATGAAAGTTTTGTCTCCAGCACAGGTGATAACTAGGATTGAAGTGCGAAAAGGACAGCTTCAGTTCAATGCTTGTTACAAGGCTGAGGAGCACAGTAATAGTTTCAAGGATGCTGCTCATTGCAAGGGCAGAACAGACATTTCTCTGTCCACAGTCTGCTAGATGGATTTGATATGAACCTCCTGGCATGCTGCCTCTCTTCCTGTGTCTTAAATCATGCACGAAGAATTTAAAACCAGATCCTAAAAAAGACCTAAGCACATCATGAAAATTCATAACCCTGAATGAGGTGCCATGATACGTTCACCAGATTTGATTCCCAGCTGTGGGAGATCTTCATTACCAGCCAACCTGTGCAGCTGAAAGCCAGCAGAAGTCATCATGTACAGAAAATGGCTGTATAAGGAAGTCAGCAACTGTTTAATGTAAAATGTGAAAAGAATTTATAAGAGCTTGTTTCATTTAAAATATACAGGTTCTAGTTCCGTACTTTCACCGCATACACGTTTCTGTAAAGAAATCTTGTCAGATTTCTTAAAGGGTTAAAACAGCCTCAGTTGTGGATACAAGCAGTCCTTCACTTCACACCAAATCAGCTCATAGTATTGTAGTCCTAGGTAGGAAATTTGGAGATTGGTGTTTGAGCCTCCATAGACAGTCAGACAATAACTCATGTCTTGGGTGAGCTATTTCCTGTATCTTGGCTGAGCAGGCTAAATTAATTTGTGCAAGAAAAGAAGCATCAGTGTCACTTCCCATTTTCTTAGTGCATCTAGTTAGAAAAAATTTGTGACCTCTGATTCAGACATAGAGAGATAGACGTACAGTGACTGGGAATGTGCAACAGTGAAATACTAATATTATTGAAAGACGTTTACTTTCATTTCTTTCTCTCCCAAATTCAAGAAAAATCAAGAAAATTTGGGAGATAGGAAAACTGTCTCCCATCCAGGTTTACAATATCCTTTAAAAAAAAAAAAAAAGATTGTTAAAATCCATGTTATCTTTCCCTGTCTTTACTGGGAGGAACCCAGATCTGAAGTATTTTAATGAAAACTTCAGAGAAAGTAGCACTTGACAAAATAACCCAAAGCCTGATGGTGATTGCATATACACTCAGCAAAGAGGAAAACTGAGAGAGATTCCACACCTACCACAAATCAAGTAGAGAGAGATACTCAGCACCAAATTTCTCATACTGCTGTGGGTTACTTTACCTCAAGAAGTGACTTGATGCTCTCTGGAATGAGAATAGGAATCAATCCCTATTTGAAATCCAGAGATCATTTTTTTTTTTTCCATTAATTTTCATCAAACATGACAGATACCATCAAAAAGTTTCACTTTTGACAGATCAGCTCTCACTGACCCTCCAAACTTCTCTATTACCCCCCCCCCCCCCAAAAAAAAAAAATGCTCTCTATTATCTCTGCTGACTGAATTTCCAAGTAGCTTCACATGAACTCTTATGGTAATGTACGGTAATTAACACATTCTCTTAACTCATCTTAGAATTTAATGCCAAATCCAGGCAAGCAGCAAGGACTATTAACTTTTATGACTGTATAATGACAGAACAAAACCTGCAAATATAAGTGACCTCCAAGATTTGTTTTGATTCCCAGCCATTAAGAAATAAATAGCTAGTTCATTATAACATACAGGGAATTTATTTTGGCAAATAGATCAGGCTATGGCAATTAAGAGTAACATCCTGACTTCTATGAAATTTGTCCTCAACTATTATCCAATTTGTCTACTATCAAATTGGTGACAAAATGTAGAATTCTGACTTCCCAAAAGGAAAATATCTTATGTATACAGAAAGTTCACAATTCTGCTTCTCCCTTACCCTTCTGTTATTTCTCTTGAACTATGAACCTTTCAACATACTGCATGATTTGACTGTTCTGGCATTATAATCTATCTTTGGATAGATTTAAAAAAATAAAAAAATTCTTCCTTCCAACATTCAAGAGTACAGAAAAGCCATTGTAAATACTTGCATAAGTCAAAATACAGAGTGATCATTGCAAATCTTAATTCATCTTAAAACAGGAAGAAAATTATTTATATGTTCTGTAGAGGATTAGTTTTGTGGTGTCTTAGCTTCCTGAATGCTGTCAGACAAATGAGAGAGACAGGAGAGAGGAGGCAATGGAAGCTTAAAACTGACACAAGTGGAGAGTGAAAGGCAATGCCCCCTGGAGTGGTTGGTACCTTCTTATTAAATTAGCATAGACATAATGCAAAATGTGACTTTTAAAATCAATGGGATAAGTAATATGCTGGAGGCATTTACCCGTCTCACTTGGCTCTAAGAAAAGGAACAGATAGTTTGGGCTGAATATCTCACTTTTAGAAGTCTAGTCATACTTAGGTGTGGTTAGTAAGAAGAAGCCTCATGTTTTCTGGGCTTTATCTTGTCAGAAGCAGCAATCAGAATGACCCACTCCTGGGTTTATTATATACATATTAAAGTTCCATATTTCTTCATTTAGTTTGTCTTTCCCAGTGAAATATAATAATTACATGTAGGCTACCCAAAACCACATTTCTAGCATATTTTATGACTTTTTATTTTTTTTCAAGTAGGGCTTGTAGTCATCAAGATGACTTCAAAACTTATATTTCAGTCACTCATAATGTCCCTGATATAAAAATATATCTGTGTGTAAAAGCATGTGAGAGAATGAATGCTCATTTAAAACATAATTGGTCAGCAGACATATGTTTGGATAGTGCTGCTGTAAAAATAATTCCTTTAAAATAAAGCACAGCTTTCTTGTTAAGTTTCTTTAGTTAGTATACATTCCCATATGGAGCTTTTTTTTTTTTTTTTTCTCCTTTAAATATATTTCCCTGGAGCCACTCATTTCCATTTTGTCCCCCAAATGTACTTTTCCTAACACATTTAAACAACAACAACAACAACAGCAACGCAAGATTAAAATCTGTAGCCGCAGAAGCCTATACACACACAATTCACCTTACCTCTGCCACCAGTCCATCTTCACAGTTCTCAGTGGCCAACACTGGGGGTCTGGGTCGCACTTGTGGTGCCTCAGTAAAAGTGGGACAGGAGGTGCAACAGCCATCTCACAGCTGTCATAAGTAGCTGCAGCACTGCCTTCCTGCCTCTGTGAGGCATATTCTGAAACTTATAATAGCCTCTGGGCACTCAAAAATACTCTCGTGTCTTGGAGATGTCTTCAGTGTACACAGGCGGGGGTTAGGGTTCTGTGAGGAGATGGGGACTTGAGAATTTGACCCTTACTGAGATGGAAATAACTATTCTTCTTTAGATTTTTCACTACTTTTATATAGTTTACATTTTTCTTGTACTTCTTTCCAGATATAACAATACTATTCTCGCCTTACAGCTAGGCACTCACACATAGCCGATGGAGTTTAAACGCAGTCTCATGCCAGATCCACATGAACCTGGTCTCCTTCATGTATCCCACTCTACTACTAAGTAATAAAAATCACTCCCTCCTATTTTCCAGGGCTTTTGCTATGTTTATATTTTATTTGCTCACCTCTTTCACAGCACACCTATTTTCTTCTTGGACGGATTTATGAAAGTTCAAATAATTAGATTATTCCTTGTAATCTTTCCAAGCATGCTCAGTAACAATCATATAGTACCAGTTTCTCTGAAGTCCACCTTGTCTGTGACAAACGTTGTGCAAAGATGCTTCTTCCATTGCCAACCCACATGCAAATGTACTTGGCTATAATCACTACAGCAACATAAAATGGCTAATAAAAAGAAATGACTGAATTAAGCATAATTATACTTAACAAACTAACTTGAAGATTTAGTTTGCTCATTAATGAATGCATTGAAATTTACTTATACTGCATCTTCTTAGGCTTTTCTGGAAAATATCAAGTATAATATTTTGAAATATGTGAAAAACAGTGTTTGCTTCCTACACAGAAATGTAATTTGGCCCCCAAACCACTTCACAGTCTTTGACCTCAGATGACTGCCCTGAACATGGATTTTTCCCATTAACTCTTTTACTGCAAATGGAAATATCATTCCCTTGCTATAAGGTTGTTAGTGCCAAGGGCTGTATTCTGGCTAGGACTGCATGCAGGCAACTACCAGTAAAGGGAAATTTGCAAGTATAATTCCATTTTCTCAGCACTGAAACCCACTGAAAACAATCCAGTTAAACAAGCAAGAAAAACTTTTCGGGAAGATTGAAAAGGGGAAAAACATCTTATGTATATATGTGTGAGTTTACTAATATTAAAATCTAGGGTCTAAAGTCAACAAATTGCAAAGGGCTTGCTTTTATTTCACATTTTTGTAGGAAAATAATTTATGTACAAATAAGAAAGAACTAAACTTGAGATGGTGTTGCAAAACTCATTGACTGGTAGGTTTTGTCAATGGTATGATTTATGACCCAATATCACAGTGCTGAGATCAATAGTGATAACTCTGTACTCTTATATGGCTCTTTGTTTATTTGGCAGAGTTTAAAAACATTTTATAAAAGACCTGAAATGCACAGTCACTCAGAGATCTTTAAAGAGCTGTCATCTATCTGCTAGGATCATTATCCCCATTTTACATGATGAGTAAATAGTGATACTGGTCCACTGGGCAATATTCTGCCATCCTTCAGTGAAAGCTGAGGATTGGGCACATGCCTTGAGGCAGGGCTTTGCCCCCTGAGCCTCACTGCTGCCCTTGGCCAGATATTGGTGTTCAGTGTCAGCATTCATATACAGGCCTCTGACAGACTTTTCACCTTTTTTAGGCCCTAGGGTCTATCCAGGTGCAGGGATTCATTCACATAGTAGAAAGACTGGATCCGTACAGGACACACTATTCACTTTTCAGATTCCAGATCTCCAGAAGTAAATGCCTACTTGATAGTGCTTAATGGTGGCCATGTGGCCTCAAAATGTTTCATAAATTCCTTCCTGCTGGTAAAACCTGTGATGTTGGTTATTCCCTTATGCCTTCATACTCTGCTGTGACACCTTATAGTTGTGCACTTTGTATATGTGATTTTTAGTTTCTTCCAAGGTGTTAAAATGCTTTCTGCCTGGAAGTGTGTAAGGGCATGTAAGTGCTGATCTTGCTATATTATTTGCTTTTAGGGGTTGCAAAGGATTGGACTTGATGGATCAAGTAGCTGTTTCGTTATCTCCATTCTTAGTGATAAAATAGGGAGAAGTGCTGAATGTGCAATTATGGAAGAAAATTCTGAAATAAAAAACAAATGACTGGTTTCACTCTTTGATTGTGTATTTTCAGAAAAACATATGTTTAATTTCTATCAGCCAAATTACTACAGAAAAGAACTGGGAAAATTCAAGTCCTTGCAACTATTTTTTTTTTTCCAAACAAGTAATGTTCTTTCTCTTTGCTGGTGATAGCATTCTCAAAGGAATTTGTGGGTGATTTTGGAATATTTTAAGATCTGACTTGTTAAGGGCTCCATCCCAGGAGACAGGCTACCTTTTGAAAAGTGAATACAAATGTATCTCAAACTGTCATAGCCCAGATGCTGGTATTCACAGTATCATCTTCAGGGGCTGGGAATAGGACCCCTTCCCCACATACCACTGGCAGGTTGTGTGGCATCACCCCATTTGCTCGTACTTCTGTTCCTCATTCCTTCTTGGTCTGTCATCTCTGCAGAATGTGCAGGAGACTACCTTTAATTCACATCTAGTTTTCTACACAGGTGGGCCTCAACTGCAGCTAATAACTTTACCTGTGGCTGTCTTGCAAGTATTGGTTTTAAGGACAATTATATAGGAAACAAAATTAATTCAAAGACATTTATTGTTTAAAAAATAAAAATAAATAAAAATAAAAATAAAAATCCTTCTTTACATAATTTTAGACTCTTTATTCTCTTTCTCCTCTACAAAATAATAGCTTCCAGCAGCTGGCAGGAACTTTCTGTGAATTTAAGTTTGGAGCTAAATAAGGAACATGGAGAATGTCTGATTGTAGGGATCACTGCAAAGAATTGCCCTCTTTTTGTCATTATTACAGATCATTAGATGCTAATGTCTTACCAGTAGCATTGGTTTGCAAGTAAAATACTGAGGCTCTTGGAAATCCTAAAGGTGTCTATCATATTTTCAGCTAAGGCCCTGATACAGTAGTAAAATGTTAATGGTGTTAGGAATAATTGAATCCTTGCCTTATTACATATGGACTCGTTTGAAAGCTCATTATTTATTTGGCAAGTACTTAGCATAGCAAATTAATCTAAACTGACACATGAGAATAAAGTAGGTAACTCAAAATGAAAGCCAAAATCAAGATTAAAGAGGTAAGATCAAGCCTATTTATTTGAACACTAGTAAAATGTTTTGATAAATGGAGGGGTTTCAAATGGCTGTAGAAAATGAAAGAAAAGACCAAAGACTACAAATAAAGGCAGAATTAATTGCAAGTTGGGAGTTTATTCTTAGGAGAAGTGAGTCTAGTCCAGTGAGTCTACAGATTTCCTTTGTATATGACTTCTTGTTTAGAAAAGCTACCTGAGAACTTTGGTTAGTTGGACAGATGTCCTAGTTAGAGCATTATTGTAACTTTCCACTGTATTATGATTATTTTAACTGAAGCATTGTAAAGAAGCTAGAACCTCATCTTTGATTCGTCACCTTGTGTTCTCTCAACAGTTTCATAGATGAACAGGTGAGGTGAGCATATAGGTGTCTCGAGATGGATGGCTTTGCACAGCAAAAGACAGATATGCACATCCTCAGAGAAGGGAAGAGAGGGAAGAAGAGGAAACAGATTCAAGCGCTTCAGCTTCACCCCTAGAATGAGCAAATCTGAGTACGCTTGCAGCCTGTGATGGTTGCAGCTGCATAGCTAGTGGATGGGGCAGCTTCTTGAAATAAGCTTCAGAGTATTTACTGCATAAGTACTTTTTATTGCCTCTTTTTCATTGCTTGTTCACTTTATTTGGATCACAATTCATGAAAGTATTTAAGCATTTCAAACAGGTGAATGCTTCTATTGAATTAAAAGTTAAGTACATACTTAAGAACTTTGATAGTTCAGGGCCTCAATCATAAAATGCCATAATTAGGGCACTGCAGCCATTTGTGCGAATCAGTGAGATTTACTTCTTTGAATCCCTTGAACATTGGGGCATGGTTTTCATACAAGGAATTTGCCTTTATTATAAGATATAGTTCATTTCAGAGAAGTGCAAAGCCGTAACCTACTGCTCTGTAGGCCACGTGATATATACATACATATGGAAATTAAGCAGATAAACTGGAGCTGCTTCTGAAAGTCTAAGCTATATGAATGCAGAGTAACTTAGGATGATGATGTACCTCTTAATTACTGTCAGGATCTTTGGATATTAAAAATATGCTGTAGCTATTTTTAGCTGAGGCATCAAAGATGGAAAGTAAAAGAAATAAGGAAACCCTTGCAATTAAGTAAACAAAAGAAAATGTGACACCTCATAAATACAGAATAAAAAATTAAAGTAGCCATTTTAAATAGCTCAAGCAGTGATTTCTAATCAGTTCTAACTGGTTGCAGTAGACATGTAGAATTGCAGTAATAAAGCAAATTAGCAAAGGGGCACAACTTGATATGATGACTCACATCAAACCCTCACAGAAAAGCAGTTTCATAAAGCCAGTTTCCTGTGAAATTAAAGTAATAATTTGCTTTAGGTATTTTATTTTCCAATGAAAATATTCAGCCACAAATAATTTTGGAAGGAATATTTTATTGTTTAGGTAGAAGGAAAAAAATCCACATAACACTCAGTTGGACAGCTTCAAATGGACTTTAGGCTGACAGTAGTTGAAATGTTATGTTTGTGAAGCTGGTGTTTTAAAATGCAGAATTTCAGTCTCGTGTTTCTAAGTTTAAGCTGGTCACTGTCAGAATCAAGATAATGTATAGGAATTTTCCCTGTCCCCACCAGAATGCAAAATGATGTAACTGTGTAAGAAAAAGCACTGCATAGTTGAAGCAACAGATTATTTGGTTTTGATCAGCATAGTGTATGGCACTCTGAAGTATTTTGAATATGTGTGATATAAGGAAAATCTAAATTTCATAAAATAAATAAATGGGTACAATGAATTTTGAAGAATCAGGGGAAAAGTTGATTTGCAACAGTCAGAGACCCATGAGTATAAAGCAGTTTCTTGTAGTCTTTTTCCTTTTTACCAGTCCAGGATAAAAATTGCAGGAGGTTCTGGGCAGGATGACAAAGGAATGTAAGTGGCAATCTTGCCACACAGGTCAGTGTGAGAGGGGGGGTTTGGAGGGCATTTTGCATAGTTCCTCCATGACTTGGAATTTGTATCAGGTGCATTCAGAAGATCTTCCTTTGCATCCAAAGAAGTCTCAATGAAATCTCTCAGTGTTTGCATGAAATCAGAGCTCGTTACAGGAATAAATGGGAAATTTGGAGTATGTGACAGCAGTGAATAAGATATATCTGGTAAGTGACAAATAATGCTTTCACATCAAAGTTGTCCCAGTAGCTTTTTGGTGAGCTAGAATAGGAATCAGAAGTAGGGACATTCAAACTCTCCTTTTAAGAAGTGTTTACTCTAGTGTTTTCCTTGAATGAGAAATGTGAAATGTTTCTCACCTTGTCCATATATATAGTCTTGGGTTCTTTTAAATCTTTGTTACAATTTTATTCAAATGTTTTTCTTTTTATTTCTCTTCTGTTTTCTTTTTCTTTCCTTTTGGTGACTTAAAATACATGTTAATGTATGGTGATCTAATTAATGTTTTGGGACACTAATTACTATTTTTAAATTATACCCATTTGAGGAAAAGAAATCAAAGTTTTCTGTTTCTGATTTTAGAAAATTAAGATTTTGAAAAGATGACAAACTGTATTTAGTATTGGCAACCTATAGCATGCATAAAAAAAATAAAAATATAACTTAATTTTCATTGGTAACCTTTCCTTATCCCTGAGTTGTTTCTGGAATTCTGTAGAGCAGTAGGCACACACAGAAAAGAAAGGGTTCCTTTTTGCAGTTTTCAAATAACATAATACATGTACATATATGTCAAAAAAAATGTAAATTTAGGAATAGAGGATAAACTGAAGAGAAGCATGTGCTGTAAGGAACTTTGCCCTATTTCCAGTGGATTGAGATTTGCTTGCCTAGGAAAGATAAGGTAGCAAAACTGAGACATAAAGATGCTTCCACGGGAGAAAACTACATTGATTTTATTGCCCTAGAGTAAAACTCCAGCTGATATAAATCATGTTCTAAAACATAAAGAAAAGTGAATTAATACATTAAGCAACATAATGCTTGTTTTTCATGTGCATCAGATGGGTGAGTTTACCCATTCTTTTTGATTTGCCAGTATATGACTGAATTCATATGAGGGGTATCTTTCATGGAGCATAGTTAATGTACCAGTTATTGGTCACGGGGACGCGGGGGGAAACGTAATGACTGTATTCCAGACCAAAGTGGGGCTGGCATAAATACATATATTCCACTACAGGTTTTTAAATATGTTTTGTTTAGTCTGCAATTCCTTTTCTTTATGTCAGAGCCAGATAATAAACTACCTCAGTTGGAGAGCTGTGAATCCAGTTTTCTGGCCTTGTTATTTTTCAAGACACCGACATCCATCACTTGTTCCAATTGTAAAAGGAAATGGACCTGCTCAGTTGCCAGCATGGTTTTCTGCAACTTGCTACGGCTTGCATTATGCCAGCTGAAAAGTTAGTCATGCTTTCTGCTTGTTTATTGCATGCAATGGCTATATATCATAATAGGGTTATATTTGAAGCTACTGGAGTCAGAAGAATCTCTGCTTCATCATCTTATTTCTATGAGTACTGTTTACATAAGTTCTATGGCTGATGCTATACTTATTGGAGAAATTAAATGCTGTAAATCCAATTTCAGTGGTACCCTAGGGTGACATTAGAGAAATAACTGTACTAGCCAGTTTTAACATCCATAGCCATAAACATCTACACTTGTATATTAATATTTGTAGTATTTTGGAAGAGGAATGCTAAATGTGGAACTATTGCAAAATACACATGATCTTCATATTTAGTTACTCAGACATAACTTCTTTTTAACATAAACGTATGAAAGGTATGGATAGAAAATCCTATAAAATGAAGCCAATATATATTTACTATGCAATCAGATAAAGGAATAATCTAAATGGGAAAATCATTCTTATGCTGATAATGACTGACTAGTGAAATCCCAGTAGCGGTATACCTGTCTACTTTTTAATTGTTTACATGTTGATATTTTTAAGGAAGAAGTAATAGGATGACATGAAAAGATGCAGCAAAGGAGGAATAAATGTGGCTTAAGAAAAGTCAATTTTCAATCTAAAAGTTGGCAGTAAGGGTTGTGTTTCTCCCTTGATCTTTGTGCAATCCCTTTCCTTATATCTGTGAGGATTCTCTGTGAAAAGTATGTAATTTTAGTTCATGTCATACTATAAGACTGCTGCCTGTGACCTGAAGAGTGACATTCTGTGGTTACGCTTCAGTTCTGGCTTTCTTATCTAGACATCCTCATTGCTATAAAACTTGTTTGGGTTCCAGTCAGAGCTCTGCCATCGCTGTAGCCCAATTGGATTCTTCTAGAGATGCCAGCTCTCTGAAACTCCTTGGCAGGCAAAGCTGGTTTCAATTTGGCTTGATTTAATTTTACTTTAATTTAAAGAAGATGAATGCTAGCCATTTAACTGATTCTAAGAAGTATTTCCAGCAAAATGCAGTTACTTTCAAGGCCAGGTATAGAGAATCAGTGCAGTACATTTTCTGAAAGATGTCACACGGACTAAAATCCTGTCTGTCTCTGAGCAACAAGTCAAGCAGCAGTAAAAACCTTATAAACTACTTCAACATTCCCTTACTGTGAAATAGGAAGAGAGATGGAGGCACCTTAGTCCGTGGGTAGAAACACAGCCATCTCCTAAGTCATGAGAATAGAGAGCCAAGTGCAGTTTGATCCAGTAGTGATTGCTAATGTATCCAGATATTCTTATTCTGTTATGAAATTTCCCATTAAAACCTGTCTCTTAAAAAAAAAAAAAAAAAAAAAAAAAGATTTCCTTTATGCTGTATTTTTATAGCTTTTGGCGGCTTTTCTTGGTACTTTGGTACTTGGAAGCCTAGACTGGTAGATGTTCATAAAATATCTAGTGGCCACCTGCGATAAATCATACGTGGTGTTGTGATGGATCAAATATACTGCACACAAAAAAGACATACTTATGCAAAATAACTCTGCTCGTGCATAATCTATCTTACTGGGACCACAGAGCATATAATCTCCTGAATTCTTCTTTAATGCAGAGTGGAAGGCTACTTTTATCATCACTACAAAACTTTTTTTTTTTTTTTTCCTGCTCATTTGTAGCTGTTATATGTAGCTGTACAGACAGGCCACTGAACAATTAAGTTCAATTTTGAATTCAGTTCAATTTTGAAATGTTTAACAAGGAAAAAGTGCAGAAGTGTGTGTGGTCTGTTGACAGATGCTGCTGAGAGAAGAGGAACCACTTACGTCAAGGTGTAATTCATAAAATTTAAATAAATTGGCACATTTTTAGGGCTTGTGCTCCATGCATTCCAGAAGGGGTCCTGTCAGTCTGTTAGAGGTGTGACGTGCACAATTTGTGATCGTTCTGTCAAGTCCCAACCATCATACATCAGAAGAAAAAAACACCTTAAAAATTAAGCACGCATACATTCACTTAAATCTGTTAAAAATATGCAGCTTGTGCAACAGATATATGAGGGGAAAAACAGGAAAACATTCAATCTTTACTATCTCCTAAATTTTGCTGTAAGTAGAAAATTCATTTATTCAAGGCTGATAATGTGAAGGATAGACATCACTGATACCAGTAAGTGATACACGTAAATGAAACCTCTCCATTGAGCTTCAATGCAAATAGCATTTGTTAAACCTAATACATATTACTTTGTCAGGAGAGGTAGTACTTAGTTACTAGAAGAACTATTATCTATTTTCCTTCCTAAATATCCTTGTATGAAGATATAAGCTGATTTGGAGCATAAAGTCATTACTTCACATATACATGTAGCGTTTTCTTGCATGGTCTAAAAATTAATTTTATTTCTTTGCTTTAATGTAATTGTTTCTTGCTGAAATCTGTAGTAACATTTTTAAAATACCTTTCCTGAGAGTGTTGAGATTCTAAATTATTATTTTCTTGTAATTGTCAGAGCTATGCATGAAGTAAAATGCAATGTATGATGCTTTTCCAGATATCATCCTTTATTTTGATCACATACAAAAGTATTCTGCTTTGATTTTTGCTTGCTCGATTGATTGATTTTCCCCATTTTTTACCTCCCTCCCCTCCAGCCTGGTTTATGATTTTCCTTTCTCCACATGAAAAGTAACCAACGGAATAATTATTAGAAAAAGAGAAAATAAATGCAGCAGAAAGCATAAATGAATTAGGTAAGTGAAATTAGAGGAAGTGAATTTACATAAATATCTCAAAAAGGTGGTTTGTACTGCACACTCCCTGTTTTGGTGAGAAGTTGTCCTCTGTAGCGTTGGCTTGATTGGCAGCCGAAGATGTTCTTCAGGTTTGGTTCTATGTGTTAAAATTAGAGAATTTCACAACATTCAGTAAACACCAATGTTATTTCACTTCCTGCTTATAGGAAATTGATCATAGTGATTGCTCAGGTATGTAATTTTACCACTAAATTTGGGCAGTAGTAAAGATAACTGTACTGTTACAATACAGATTTGCCCTTTTGTTAATAACTGTGTATAATTCACATCATTTTAAAACTAGTTGTGGATGACGTCAGTCATTTCTCATAATGGATTTTACTCTTGACTTTGGAGGCTTTTTGAATGACACGCACACAAAAAAAAAAACAACAAACTTTAAATGGTGGGAGTAGAAAAAGTATTAGAAATAATGTTGGAATTTGATAAGAGTTTCATCTTTTTTGTTTTGACAAATATTTTATTTTTGCAGTCTTAAAAAATAAATTTTAAAACATTGCTTTTAAAACAAGCATATGAAACGTACAACCAAATAAACCTACAATCTACAACCATATGAAACAAGCCTTGCTTAATGAACTCTTAATTATAAATGTTTTTGGCCTATTTCCTAATCAGAATTGCCTGAAAAAAAATATGGATACAATTGGTTTTCTTTACCTAATATGTTAAAACTTATATATATATATAAAATCAGATTCCTAAAAAAATTGTATTACTTTTCTTTCAAAAATATTAAATGCACATATTTATACAAAATATATGTAGTATAAAGCAAAGCACAACCATTACCCACTGAGCTCAAATTTAATGAAGAGCATTTAATTAACTGTACAACAATCAATCAAATGCCAGCAAATTTTCCAATAGAAAAATCTCCTTCTCTGTCTGCATATTATCTCTTAGACCACTATCTTGTATGTCTGGCATCAGTAAAAATAAAAATAATAGCTAATTGGCCTCTCCCTCCGTTTTCATGCACTAATACAGCACTGATAAAATTGTCTACTTTTTACTTACCTTGGTAGCTACATTTTAAACTTCTGCTCTTGTCTTTTACTTTATTTCTTGTCTCTTGATTCTGTTTAAGAGGACTCATTCCCATGTACAATCTTTTTAGTTTTGTACAGACTAGCATTAGTCCAGACCTCTCTGTTGGCTAGCTTATTACTATATTTCTTCATTGACTCCCCTAATGTTTGAAGGAACTCAGGCTCTGCATTTCCATAATGAACAAAGGCATGGTCTTTATGCCATGGAACATTTATCTTTTGGTTGATACTACAACTGAGTATCAAGGACAGAAAGGCATATGAAACATTTCTTTAGTAAGCCATGGGAAGAAATAAACATATATTGAAGATGTTCTCTTATTTTGAACTGGTTTTCATTTCCCTCTTTACATTTGTGTGGACTTGATATCAGTTAACCAGAGTAGTGAAGGTTTAAGCTTGATTAGTATTTTTGCTAAGGTGATATATGAAAGAATGAGCTTTATCATGTAGGTCTTAGGAAGGGCAGTGATCTAGGAAGTAAAATAAGTCCAAAGTGTAGGTAAAGGCTTTATGATGTAGAATTCAATCATGAGGAAAAACCTGCTAGGCTTTAATTGGAACAAATGTAGTCTGTACCCCTGTATATTCACAGTGTCTACTCACAGAGATTAGATAGTAAGTTTAAAGGATGCAGCTTAGCGGATTGTGATTCTTGGGGGAGATAAAGTAGCATAGCTAAAGCACCAGGTAAGTACCACTGTTATACAAGTATTTTTTAGTATTGACTGGAATAGTAATTAGTGATGTATATGAAAATTCTTTCCATACAAGTCTTAGGAGTCAGGATTTTCTCTCTGATATCTAAACACAATTGGCTTTTTCTTACTCAGCTTGTTCTTCATTAGCATGTGCAATTTGACCGCTAATTAGCATGATCAGCAATTTTATTCCTGACTCAGGGCTGCACAACTGCGACAGATTTTTTGCTAACAATTCTTTCACCATCTAATCTGAAGTTCTCTAAAGACTAACTGACTTCACAGGTGCCATACACTTGTGTATCATTACCTCAGCTGCCCTGGAAGCTGAGATAATGATGGGACAGACAGCTTTCAAAGAAGTAAATGGGCTTAAGAATTAGTTAGCAGCTGAAGAAAAGGTAAATGAAAATGAAGACGTGTACTGTGGAGTTGTGTGGTTTTGTGTTTTTTGTTTTGTTTTGTTTTGTTTTGTTACCTTGTTTGTTTGTTTGTTTTCCCAAGTGGAAGTTTAAGCTTTTTTCACAAATCAGTTTGTCTGCCTAGAAGCAAGCAAGCCTATCATATAGAGGTGTGATGTCAAGCGTTAGCCTCATTTTTATTTTAGCTGTCTGTGGTAATAACCATTACAATCCAGGCTGTAAAACTTCATTATGTCTTCTCTTGTTGACATGCTTATAACTTCCATTTTGAGATGACATTTTCCACACCTGGTCTCTGTCCTTTTTAATTCATAGTTTGAATATAGAGGGCATAATAGTCCCTGATGTTCCTGATTATTTTTTTCTTTAAAATAAAAAAAGCATGCCAGTAACTCAAGCTTAGACATGCTAAACTTTGGATGAAAACTAGTGGACAGGGGTCAAGACTTTGGAGCATGAAGGATATCTGTATTTGGACTGTGACAGCTTGATAGAAATCCATACAGGAGATAAGAAGTTTCCTTCTGCCATCTTTGTGAAGTGTGAAGAAAGAGAGCCTTACTTGCTTTTCTTTGTCCTTGTCTGTAGCACACAGCAAATGGTGGAGCACTCAAACTCACAGCTTGAGTTTTAGTTCACTTAATTACAAAATCAATATTAATAGTGTTGCAGTGGGAGAAAACTTAATAGTAATAATAAATACACAGGACATAAAAACTTGTAAGGCATAATGATTTGTTTCTCAATAGTAGAGATGCAAAACTGTGGAGGCATATTATGAATACCTTATTCAACTAGAGACATGTAATTTGAACCACTGGACAGAGATTGCTTTTCAGATAGTTGGCATGAATGTGCTAGTGTAAAAAGGAAAAGCCATTCATTTCTATAAAGTTCTTTATTACAGTCTGATACAATGGACCAGTTCTTCTGAGGAGTTAAGGGTTACTGTGGAAAATTCACTTGAAAAAGGCTACTATATTCTATCCATTTATGGTATACCATTTCATATGTATTCTTATGTTCCATTGTTAAACAGGACTAGCATAGGATTCAGGAGTTAGCACATTCTAGTGTGAGCAAGAGCACTTCAGCAGACCCCAGGGAAGACATGCTAAGTTCCCCCAACCACAAAAGCAAGGCAGATAGAGCATAGAAAAGACTGGGTTTGTCCTGCTGTAAACCGCATCAAGCAAACTCAAAGCTGATGAATAACAGTGCCCCTGCACAGCATCCTTGATGATGTTATTTGTTTCATCTGATATCCCTCACTGCCCGTTGGGCCTCATCAGGCTCCATTTTGGCCCAGCTGAAACATATTTCCCAGGTAGTTTTTATCAGTCTCAGAAGGGGCTACAGGGAAGTTTTCCTGAGGCTTACTGAGCAGTTGAGGTTAGTACCTAATCTATAAGGTTTATTTCTTCACTGAAGTTGTTCCCTGATATTATGATACAAAAAGAAGGGGCTTGAGTCTGTGTAGTTGTATTCTGGTGCATGCTTTTGAATGTTTATTATTTCTCAAAAAAACAAATGTACACCTGAACCAAAATGTTATCAGCAATTTTCTCTTAAAAGAACACTTAATTAGTTGTGTGTTCTAGTTTATTGCTGCTCAAGCATTCAAGCATACATGTGATGCAGGATGCTAATTCTGATTGTTACTTAAGGTAAAATTTCTTTTATTTTAGCACTTTATATGTGCAAGCTGCCTGGAGGGAATCAACTACTGGTTTTGGTTTGTTTGTTTCTTAAATTATTCTTATTTTTACTGTTATTAGATCTCAACTACAGTTGGGATTGAGGATTTTATTAGTGATGTTTTTACATGTTATAAATATCTAAAAGATGCTGGAATATTGTTTTAAGATGCAACTGAGTGTTCAGAAAGAAAAAAGGATTGGTTTGCTGATATACCCACATAAATACTGAGCATTTGTGCATGAAACTTTTCTCTCTAACTTTCATAGAGCTGCATATTTAACTTAAATACTTTGGAGTTATATTCATATAGCTAAAGTAAGCTTATAGCTATAATTATCATAGAATCACAGAATTTCTAGGTTGGAAGAGACCTCAAGATCATCAAGTCCAATCTCTGACCTAACACTAACAGTCCCCACTAAACCATATCCCTAAGCTCTACAATGTGAATGTCTCTTTTATGTGAAAGCAGAGAAGGTTTCTGCAGTGGAAATTTCATTCTGCTGAATGTAGTTACTGGGAGTGTTGAAAACTTACCTGTTGATGATTTCACAACAAATTGCTATGCCACTGCTGCTTCAATTTGTCTTTTTTTTTTTTTTTTTTAACTTCAGTACTTGAATCACGTTTTCTTTGTGTTTAAAGCTATAACTGTTTTCTTTACTAATTGAAGATATAACAGTAATTATGTCTGAATACCACTTCTAATACGCTCTGATACATTCTTGCCTCTAAACTCAGTGGTTTTCCATGGGTTTTTGATTATCTGGTGTAATTCAGTAGTAATTTGAGAGAAACATTATAGTATATGTCGTTTGTTTTTTGTTTGTTTGTTTTTTAAGAGAAATTGTGGTGAACAAATATTTTCTTACTGCTTCAAGGTTTGCTTTCTTTTTTTAAAAAAATATTTAGGCCTTGCACATGTTATAGATGCAAATTATTTGTGAAAGAGGCATCATCTGTATTTTGTAGCTGTAAAATGTTCGACTAGCTTCCTCAAATCTGTAAGTAGATTGGTGGCATGGAGTTACGTTTTGCACTCTTGCTGTATTTTTTACATACTAGTACAGAAATTCCTGTAGAATGGTTATTTAGGCTATCTAAACTATTTTGAGTTATCCATATCTAACAATATTTCACTTATAAGTAAACGTAATAGTCCCATGAACAAATTAAAATTTACCTTGTGATGGAAGATCATTAAAATATTGAGGGAAAGTAGATGCTGGGAACAGCATAGACAGTGAAATAATTTAGGCCAAATAACTTCATCAGATTTTTTCTGTAAATCAGAGTTTATGTAAGCAAATAGTTGTACTGAGCTTATGTAAATATGGATTGTTCTGGATAGAGTGTCTATTAAATTTGTTTTTTATTCTATCTGCTTATGATGGAAAACTTCATCTGATTCAGAGGACTTCTTATGGATGAAAGGCTTGCTAGAACCAGTAAACTTCTCCAGTAAGATTTGTTTTCAAGCAAAAAGTGATGCTATTCCCTACCAGAGAGCTAGAATTAATACAGCTTATAGCTACAGGAATGTTATTTGTCAATGACTGGGTGGTTATTTCCAGTGCAATAGAGTTGTACCTTTTCCCCTCTTCTCTGAAGTAGTGCAAATACACAGTAAACTTCCAAAAGAAGGGGGGGGGGGGGGGGGGGAAAGGATGGATGAAGAACTGAATGGCTTTGCAACTTTATTTTTCCTATAAACAGTTGTAACATCAATTGCTATTCTCCTTTTCATTTCTTTCTGACCTCTTTAAAAAATACTTTTTGGTAACGCTCAAAGAATGAGAAATGCTGCTAAAGCTGATTTTCTGCAAGCTACTTCAATTTGTAGTTCTAAATCCCTTAAAAACTAGGGGACAAGAGTAATTGGACTTAAAAATATTTTAACATACTAAACAAAAATTAGGGTTCAATATTGGCTGTGCTCTCCTGGATAAGATGATAACAGCTGAAGTATACTGGCAAAGGCCTGATTGGAGAGATAAAGTAGTAGTTTTGGGGTCAAATTTGTGTATTGATTTAGAATTATGACTCACCCTTGATTCAAAATCTGTTTGCGGAACTTCAGCAGAGAGATGGCTGTGGATGTGCTGACCATGATGCTGAAGTTGTGTGAAGGCTAAGACTATACTGTAAATTTGCTTGAATTTTGTTTTGTAACTGTGGACTATCAGGCTTTCCAAACTGTAGCTGTGGTCAAGAAATGCACAGAAGTAACTCTTCACTTCAAGTTACCAAACCTGACTTTGTTGCCCACTCAATTCTGTATCTCATTTGCATTGGATATAGTAAATTAGCGCCCTTTAAAGTCTTTAGAGAAATGTTGGCTAGAACAGCTTTCTTGCAAAAGATTGCTTTCATAGGATGTGCACCTGCTCATTTATAATGCTGCTGGAAGTGCTATAGAAATCCCTAACAAAAAGTGGCCCTGTTCTCCCCTGAGTTACCACGTTTCCTTTCCAGGC
This sequence comes from Anas platyrhynchos, assembly GCF_047663525.1. NCBI lineage: Eukaryota > Metazoa > Chordata > Aves > Anseriformes > Anatidae > Anas > Anas platyrhynchos. Next base: position 12,713,601 of record NC_092596.1, read on the forward strand.
TGTATCGGCCTAGTCTTCCCTCTCTAGCTTGCTGTGAATGAGCTACAAACCAGCTACTTTTAATCAGACTTCCTAGCATTTACAAGCATAGCTGAGGGAAAGAGGAAAGGCAGCTTACCCCACACAGCTGCCAGCTTTATTAAAAGGGAAGTACTCTAACAACACTTTGTTGATGACAGTGCTATGAATCTAAAGTTCCCTTGTGTTTTCCTTTTGCTTTGTATTAGACAGTCAGGCTCAAACTTCTCTAGATGAAGCTGTTGCTCCATGTATGTATATTTAAAATATGCTTTTGCATTGTAATCTTACTTTAAAATGCTGCTGTTTACAGTTGAATTTATATTCATTTTTTAAACTAAATCAAAAGAGTCTGAAAAACCATCTGCTCACCAAAAGAAGCCAATGAAACTATTACATCTCTCCTTTGGACTCCATCAATCAGCTAACCAGATGTGTAAGCAGATAAAGGGAAGTATGATCTATTTTGAGCAGGATTTGTTTACTTATGTGAGAGAACTGTTAGTATCTCATGAAATCCATTAGGGGCATGGGCTTTAGATTTAGAAATAATTTGTATGTACAGTATTTTAGTAAGGTTTCCCCAAAAAAGTAACAAATGATTTAGCAAAAACAAAATACCTGATTTTTCTCGTTCTATATTTTAAAAGTAAAAAAAATTTAAATTGATATGCAAAGGAAAAATATTTTGTGTATTTCCAAAATTGTACACCCCCAACCAAACATCTAATCTCTTAATGCCAGTGTGCTCTGGAAAGAGACATCTCAACTGTTTCCATTCACTGGGTGGCAGTATGGATTCAGAGCCACAGATAATTATGGATGGATAAAAGTTATAGAAGTTATGTCACCAGTCTCTGGAGGTAAAATTTCTGAGGAGGTACCAAGTGTTCCCTGCTATTGGTAACCTTCAGCCACATGCAGGATCAGCTTATGTAGAAAAGCAGTGCTTCAAGGACATTGCCTGTTGGAGCCCGTGGGTTTTACTGTACAGGAGCAGTACAAACAAGCGTGCAGCAAGAGCTGTGGAAGTTTTTCTCAGCACACAGTCTATAGTGAAGCTGAGTCTGAATTTAGGATCTTAAAGGTACGCTTGAGCTTTTAATGTGTAAAATATTCTCATGGTAATCTTTCTTTTTTTTTTTTTCCTGAATGTAAATTCTTCCCAAAATTTACTTAATTTACTTTTTGGTTTTCAGTAGATCATAGTTTTATTTTTTACTTTTGTATGCTTGGGGAGGGAAAGGGGCAGGAAAAATTAGTCACCTTCTCACTACCCCCAAGTCCTTGTTCAGATAGTTATAGGTTTTAGGTAACTGTCACTCTGTGGCACTGAAGTCTTTGGAATGTAGAATACTGTCAGAGTGTTAAAATGTTTAGGTAGTTAATAGGCATTTGAAGGTTATTGCATAAGGAGGTGTTTGGTGTTACAGGCTTGTTCCAGACTCATGTCCCTGCTAAATGCTTCATTGAAAGGGAACAGTAGACTTAAAGAATATGCACATTGCTGTGTTTAGTATCACTGTCAATATCAGCTGAAATGATTGCTGCTGGAAGCTCTCAAAAAATACTTTCATTACTTATCCTTCCTTATCCTTCATTACTTATTCTTTCCTATTTTTATCTCCCCCCTTCTCCATAAAGTGTAGAAAACAAAACATTGAAATTGTTAAGTTTCCTATTTATAATTAATCTTTCAGAATATCTGGACTTTGGAAAATGTTCTATAGGAAAAAGTGGGGTGTTTGTTTTTAGAGTAATCACTTCCATTTGGGAGAAATGTGAAATTTCTGTTAGTTCTTGCTACATCATTCTGATAGACTCTGCTTTAAGCAGTTTGGATTTTAACTGTACTGTGAATCTAAGCTGCTGTTATACTGCCCTATTGTTGGTGGCTGGATAATAGGTATAATGGATTAGTCATTGTGTGCACAAAAGAGTGGAAAAGAGATAAGGGAATGGACTAGTTCGCATGTAACCATCTTTCCCTCTTTTATGCTGATGTGCCAAAATGATGGAGCGCAAGCTGTGCACAGACTAATGTTTCACCAGCTGAGTTGATCTTTATTAGAAATATGTTCCTATACTTCCTAGGTGTCTTATCAGAAAGGATGTGCATTAGAACCAAAAATCAAGAAATGAAACTCAAGGGAACTGACCTTCACTTGTTGTAGTGCCTAATGAAAATCTCAGGTGCTGCAGCGTAACAGATATGGCTGAGCCACAGGTGTAATACAGTAGTAGAAAGCTTGGCATGAGGTTGGGATATGTCAAGTGAGAAATTTTAAAGGAAACAGGAGTACTGACAAGCACTCATGAATGCCTCAGAAGAAAAACAGGGCATACGCCTTACTGACAAAACCTGCTCTTTAATTTGAAGGATGACTCAAGAGCAAGTCCAAATGGATGTTCAAAACCAACTTTCAAGTAACATTAAGAATTATGCTTGTCAACATTGCTACAAATTATGTTATTTGAAGTGAGTAATCACAATTCAAGTATGAAGGTTGACAAAGTGTATGGGGAGGACTAACTGCCAGAATAGATAATTATTGAAGAAAGGAAGTTAAGTTTTGTGATGTGAACCCTTGGGTGTTGGATGTGCTGTGCTGGGTCCAACTTCACAAGCTTGCACTTGAGGGCTTCCATTGGTAACTGGGGAAAAAAAAAAAATCTTTTTCCAACATGTGGCTTGGCCTCTAGGCTTCATATTTGAGTTACTGTTTGCTTGCTTGCTTACTCCTGTGCTCTCCTTCCCTCACTTTCTCATGTTTGGGAGCTTAACCGTAAGTAGAGAATGGAAGTGAGATGAACCTGGGTGTGTCTGTTTTGGTTTTTTTGTTTGTTTTTAGCTCAGATGTCTTACCATAGTACCCTTCCAAGCCAGGCATCCTTATTTTCATTCCAGGGAGTTGAAGCAAAAGATCTTGTCATTGTATTATTACTAGGGTGGAGGTGCAACCTCCCTGCCCAGCAGCAGGGACACATACAAAAAAGAGGCAGAGAAGTAACAACATCTAGAGATTGCTGAAAGGTATTGTCTGAATTAGACGAGGAAAAATTGTATAGGCTTTTTTTTTTAAAAAAAAAAAAAGTTCTTCATTCATGTGAATGACTTCTGTAGCTGTCAGCAGGATAACTCCCTGCGTAGAGAGAAGGCTGGCATTTTGTACTAATTGTATCAAGGTATAAGACTTATTTTTAATTGCAAATTCTTTCCTTGCTATACAATGTATCCTATGGTCCCTTTTTTATCATAAATATGGTATATATTATAATTGGCTGTAATAATTGAACAGGAAGGATATTTCTTAAGGGATTTTTGGGCTATTACATGGTCAACAGCAGCTTTTCTTCTTGTATTGTTGGGATTCTTGAAGAGGTAAAAATGATTCAGGTATTACTATGAATTACTTTGGTCCTTCAGTTTAGTCTTACACTGTCTTAGTCCACATGTATCTATTTGTTTGTTGAGAGTGAGGTTCTTAATTCAGTATAACCTGGTGGATGTTAGTGAGGTGTCCATAATAGCACAGGATATCTAAATCTAGGAATTGCCTCAGTCACGGAATTTTTCATGCTAATAGTGAAGCTGCATACATTGCAAATACAATTATAAAGCTGATGATCCTGGAGGCTCATTAGCTGAAAATGCCGGAGAAAGAGAAAAGCTTGAGAATGTATCTCAGTCACTATGATCTTTGCTGCTCTGCAGCCCAGAGCAGCAAATGTGCTCCTAGCAGATGTTTATCTGCCTACATATGTAAATGTATGTATGTGAGTAATGATGAATTTTACATTTAACACTGCAGTACATAGGAAGTGTCTATGTATATCAGTGAAGCTTGTCTAATAATGTTTTGCTTAGTATATAAAGTCTATGTGCAGGGGAGGAAGGATTTAAGAGAGATTTGTCTAGTCTCATGGGCTGATGTTAAGTCTCACTCACTTGAACCCTGTCTTTCATGTTCAATAGATGCTGTAACTGTATTAAATGTGCCTAAGTAGAGTGCAGTGGTTTCTACTGTTTCATAACTACCAGGCTTATTTGACCAAATCCATGGTTACTCACATCTAGGAAGTAAAACTGGCAAAGGTTATAGTGGCTTTCTTGCTGAAGAGACTCCGTGTTTGTTCTGCTTTTATATTTATATAACTCCAGAAGTAGTGGTCTACCTCCATAAGTCCCCCACCCCTTTCAAAACTATTCAACTGACTTAAGTGCATGTTATTAAATGTCTCTATCACCTGTCAAGAGTAACTCAGTATCTATCCCATCATATTATGAAGTTTCAGTGGAGCTGAGCAGTTCACCAATAACAACTCTGACATGGTATTCATTTTGTTCAGAAAAGGTTGGTGATAGAACAAAATACCATCATTCAAAATTCCTTATTAAGGTAAGTATGCCAGCTATAATGACGTGTCTGTGAGGTTACCTCTCATCAACCAGGTAGAATAAAAGGCAGGAATTAGAGACCCTATGATGTGCATCCAAGGATAATTCATGGCCCATCAGCAATCCCATTGAAGTTGATGAAAATGTGCTGTTGACTTCAGTGGAAGTAAGATAAGGGGACCTGTGTAAATTACAGTGTGATTCTTAATGCAAGTGGTTTCCTTTCATCTCTCTCAGTGCAATTACATTGATCCAGACATTTGATTGTGTCGTGCTCTACTTTACTTACAAGTAGCTGACCTCAGCAAAGATTTTTAGCCTATTTTTACTTCAAAAATTCAGTTTTATATGGCCTATAATATGCCTATAATATCTTATTCTTGTACAAATGCTCTGAAGTGTTAGATCAGTAATAGCAACCTTTTCGCCCTGTAGTTCTCATCTGCTTACTGTTGAATTTGGAAGGAAAAGAACTCGGAATTCAAAGTAGCACCACTTGTCTATTTTTTCCATAATGTAATAATTATATATACATTAATACATATATATAATATATGTATTATATGTATACATATAATAATACATATAATATACATATATTTAATGTAATAATTATATATACATTTCCATAATGTAATAAATGTAGTAATTTCATTTGCTATTACTCAATCTCTGCTATAATTATTAGTTATGGTTGTTTCTACTTTTAGATATATGTAAAGATCCATAATAATGTCCCAAACACCCTTCTGTTTTGACTTGCTAATTGTTAGTGTTGTGCTATTACTTTTACTGGGTTTACAAACTGACCCCATTATAACACAGGGAAATTACAGAGTGGCTAGCAAATATATAGGTGTTTGCAGAAAATTATATATTTTAAAGCAGATTGTTTAAGGCAGTAACTTCAGTCTGTTGTTCAGATTTAAGTGCTGTGTGAAAAGGTTTGTTTTGGGTTATTCTATTTGTCAGGATATTGATTTAAAGCTTTCATCATGCCTTGTTAAATTGACTAATATTATTACCAGTATTTGCATGAGACTTGAGTGCTGGTCTTGATAACAGAATTTCATTTCTGAAGCCTTAAATTAAAGCATTAAATAATATACTACTGGCATGAAATTTTAGCAGACCAGTGCAAATGCTCCTTAAATGCAAGCATTAATTTATAATCTTAAAGCACAAGATTATAACGGTAACGTGACCTATTGACATTAGAAAGCTTTAAGTGAAGATGATGTACTTACTGTTTATCTGACTGACCCTTTCTTAGTTAGTTAGGTAATTCATAGTAGATAATATTTTGTCACATAATTTGGGAATCAGATTCTCCAATGCTCTCTATTTTAAAGATGCATGTAACGAAAACTGAGCAGCACTACTTGTGGTTAAAGTTAATTTAGTCGTTATAAGCAACATGATCATAATATTTTATGTTCTTGCACATCACATTAATATCTAAATAGTCTCTCTGTAAAATTGGCTGCAAGAGTATTAGTTTTTAAACATGCTGGAATTGTGTTGGTGGGTTGTATTATCAAGCCTATAGCACTCATTTTTAGGTTTGGTGTCAGAATATTTATTAAACTTGTATATTTACAGTAACAGTAATATCATTTTTGTAGACCAGCCAAAATGGTTGACAGAAAACAGTTGAGTTTCTTGGTTCTTCAGCTTTTATTTCAAACCTGAAGAGAGCTTGAAAACTTGAAAGCTAAATGAAAAGGGAGAGCACTGTTTTGGGTTTGACTGGTTAATATATCTAGCTGAACTATCTGAAAGCAGAAGCTGTTGCTACCAAGGGAGTTGGAGGACCACCTTGATGCTGAAAGATATTTCAAGGTAGTTGCTTTCTCTAATGGGAAATAGGTAATTTATTGCTTGTGGTACAAGGAAAAGTTACTGAGAAAAAGAAATGGTCTAAGTGATTAAAATGTGATTGATTTTTTTCAGTCCACTTAGTCTGAGCTTTCATTTAACTTTCAAATTTTTATATTGTCTGAAGGAGGAGCAAGGTAAGACTTGGTTATACTTTTCCAAATAAACTAGTTAATTTAATAAAATGTTTCTAGAATTGAAGTGTCCTGAAGGATTTTTTGACTCAGTAAAATATTTTGAATTCAATGTTTGTATCTTATCTCTATTTCATTGTTAAAATCATGTATGCAGTCTACTTTAAATACTATATGCAAATAAATGTTTAAAAAAATAATCCTTTTTATGCTTAGTTACACTAAGGTTACATAAGATACTACTGTATCACAAAGAACTTGTCTTGTACCAGTTGATCCTCATCGGTGAGGATATTTCACTGAATGTCATGCTCTATAACAGTGTGTACTTCAAAAAAAAAAAAATACGGATATGGTAGCAACATGTTGCTTTGGCTCTTGATTGTGATCAGAAACTATGGAAACACAACACTTGGATCAATGGCCAGCTGCTTTATGTTAGGTGGGGAAAAAGAAACTTGACTTTCCTGAATAAGCTACCATTGTAAATGGAAATATTGCTGCTTTGAATATTGCTTCAAATGTTCTAGATACCTCAGTGACAAAGGCCCATCTCAAGGAACTTAGCAAATATAGCGTTATCATTTGTTTTGAAGGACTGCTGACACTCAGTTTTCTTCTTTCTTCAACCTCTTTTAGAACCGTACTCATCCACTTGTTAAAAATGCTTTCCATTTCACTTAGCAGAGTAACGCTTCCTCAGCTGAAGTATCAGTCTGTTGTTTCCCTAGCAGCAATCAGATCACTTGATTCTGTTCTATTCTTCTTCCCTGAATTGCTGTCTATAGACTTTATTTAATGTACCTGCCAAAGACACCTTTCTCCTTTTATTGATATGGATGCAGCAGGTCAATTTTGAAGAAGGAAAGGGAAAGGAAAAAAGCTACCATTGTAAACAGAAGAGGGAAGAAATAACGCAATAACAAAATTGTCTTAACACAAGAATGAGATTTGCTTGTGATATATATATATATCAAGAATCTAAACACAATGGCTCTCTATGTCCAATTATACTGTTACTTTCTCCTCTGCAATATTTTAGGATTGGCTAGACTAGCCTAGCAAAACACTTCAGGATCCTGATTGTATTTTAAGCCCAGTGATACTTACACAATTAAACGGGAAATAATTTGGTCTATTTTTTAAGTAATGTTGCTTTTTTAGGCTGACATAGTTATTCACAGTGCATATTAGTGGGGAAAGTGGAGGCTTACAGCTAAAATGAATGTCAGGGGAGAGGCAGAGTCAGGTTTAGTGTGAAACTGCTGGGATGTTGCCTTTCAGCAAATGCATGTGCTTCTGGGAAAAAACAAATGGGTGTAGTGTTTCTCTTCAGTCTAAACACTTGTGGATCCAAGGAGTTATAGCAGAGATCATAAACAGACCTGAAATGTCTGACTTCTCTACTGAATAGCAATGCTTCTGGTTTTTAAAGTGGAAAAACACCATCTAGTGAGAGCTCACAGTTGAGGGATAGTGAAATAAATAGTAGTTTGGGGATGCCTAGTGTTGTGTGTGCTCTGGAAGTATGGTAAGACTTGGCAGAAGCTAAAACAAAGAAACAATGATGTATACCTGTGTATACAGGTGATAGTGATACTGTTGGCCTCATTATCATCTGTATTGATTTTGGAGAGATTTAAAGATTTAAGAGCTAAAATTGGTTGAAGGAATCCTTGTATGGGCCTAAAAGGTAAGAGATCCTGAGATGATCTGAAGTTATCTGCATTACCCTTGTGGCAACCTTAAACTTAGTTTGACTTTGGGATGCTGCAAGTCCCATCTGTGGCTGGAACCCCTTGCAGAAAGGATCTCAGGATGAGATCTCACCTACATGCTAATGATTTCTATCATTAGTTGTGTGCCAGTGCTGTGAGGATGCATATATGGGAGGTGAATACTTGTGAGAAAAGAGGTCCTCTGTTACCACAAAGTTGGTCTCAAAGTTATTCTTACAGGAAAGTAAAATGCGAAATTGATTAACTTATTCTTAAACACAGCCTTGAACTTATTTCTACAAGGGAATCCAGCTATTCTGTTCCATCCTGGTCCTGGCTGTTGAACCCTTAGGGCAGCTGAGTCATTAGGGTTTCCAAAACTGAACTGTGAACCCAGACTGGATGTGACTGGCTTTTGGATGGGGAGAAGCTATGTTTGTATGTGCCAAGACCTGATCTGAAAAGGCTATGTAGAAGAATGGGCTGCCATGTTGCAGCTGAGGTATAGTAATGAAGTAAATAGCCTAGAACCTGTAATGAACTAAATAAACTAACTTAACTTCAGTGAGAAGATTACAGCAATCTTTCTCCTTTCATGAAACTTAAGCTATGAAGTAAGGCACTGTGTAATGCAAAATAATGGTCGCAGGTCTTCAAGGAAGTGCAGTGTTGATTTTTTCTTTAAATCTCTCTGAAGTTAAATTGTTATCTAATATTTTAGGTGATGTACTTCAGATTTTACTAATAAAAATATGTACACACAGAAACATACTTTATCATGTGTAAAACTGCTTCTTACTTTTATGCTATGGTATAGTATAGGGATGCTTCCAGTTTAGCAAGCTGGAGTCCCACTTCTAGCACTGGAGATTAAAGCACTTGCATCAGTGCTCAATTATTTCAAGACTGAACTTAAAGTAGCTTTCTGCTTAAGGGCTGAGCAGAGGCCCTACTCTGGTTTTGAAGGCAGTGCTTACAGATTACTTTAAGTGTGATGTATTAAGTGTAAGAGTATATTTCTGAAGACTTGCAATTTAACAGCAGAGAAATTTTCCTATGGCTTTCATCAGTGAACAGTCTCTAGAGTACATAATGTATCTGCTTTTCTTTGTGCATGACATGTTTCAATATCTTGTATTTTTTTATATTTTTGATGCATGTTCATGGCTACATTTGCATACACTCCATTATGTGATGTATTAATATCTGAACAGCAGTATTTAAAGTGTATTCCCAGCAGACCCTGCATAAACAGTGAGCTTGAAATTGGCCCTGGGCAAAGAGCTGATATACAATATCAACATGCTTGTATTCAGACATTCCCTCAAAGAGTGATGAGGGACGGACACAAATATGTATTGAGCGGTTAAAAAGTACTGATAACAAGTGTGTGCTGTCCTCATCCTTGGAGAGCAGGGGAACCTACTAGTAGTGAAGCCCAACTAGAAAGGCTCCAGGTGTGTGTGTCTGCCAGACTGTCTATTTTCCAGAGGTGCTCATACATACAGCACTACCACTCAGTGCTCATATCCATACCTGAAAAGCAAGGAAGCAAAGATGCTTCTAAACCTGAGCCTTTGAAGACTGCTGGACAAACAGGCGACACAATGATCTGTAAATCAAAGAGAACAGATCTGGCTGCACAGTTAGTTCAGTGTTGCAAAGGCATTGTTAACAAAGATCCCCTCCCCATGAGAGTTCTCTGTTTATGCATAGTGATGTTGAACTGTCTTCTTTGCAACCTGTTAAATATTAACTTAATCCTAGGCTGACTCACCTCTGTTTTTGCAGGCACATAGGTAATGCCACTTTGGAATAGAAAGCTATGTACTCCCTTGTCAGCCTTTTGCTAAAAGTGCTGCAGTAAAATGAATTATTTCAGCTCCTTGTTCCAGAAAGGTCACACAAACTAATAGTTTTTTTTTTTACTGTGTTGATTTGATCTGCCCTGTACTTGCTTTCTTGAGGAAGCTTGGTCAGCCTGAACAGTATGACAGGATGGCAAGTGCTTCTATGTGTAAATCTCCATCTCTTTCTTGTGATAAACCCACAACATTTTGTCACGACGATGACCAGCAGATCTGCTGGCTTTCACTGTTACTTTCAGCCTTCATTCTCTTCTTGATTCTTAACTATAAATCATCTTTGGTGTGCACTATGCACAGTACACATCAGGACATATAAACCGCTTATTATTAAACTGTTTCTCCCAGACCTGTTCTGCTTGAAAGGACACTGTCTGCTTCTTCCAGTTTAGTGCAATATTTTCCTGTCAACGGAAAATTTTCCTTTCTATAGAGATGAGATTACTTTGTCATATTAATATAATGTGCTATAGCTATCTATAGCTCATTGAACTTTGTGTAGCATGATAATATGATGCAAAGAAAATAAATCAGCTTCAAGCTATTACTAGAAAATAATGATATGAATGGAGAGAGGAATTTGCTGCATCTGCTGATTTTTTTTTTTTTTTGAGTTCATTACAAGTTCTGGGGCAGTGGTCCTAGCTTTCTCCTATTCCATATGCTTCAAATAACAGCTTTTCATCTCTGTATGGAAGAAGCTCTGGGTAGGAATTGCATTGTAAACTGTATAAACTATTCTGTTTTCCACACAATTATTTGTATTGAAATTCTCCTTCCCTCTTTTTGCCTGCCCTACGCTACTCCTCATTAGCAACTTTTCTTCTTCATTTGCTCCATCAGGGGTCTTCAGCTGCAAAAAATCACTACCTCATCCATACTCTCCACAGAAACCTCACTTGTATTTTATCAGAGAAGTGACTCCTGTGATTTCTTCCATTTTATTTTCCCTTTCGTTCTCTGATCTCTTCATATACAACTCCCTCAGCTTACTTTTTCTTGTCTGTCTTCATTCATGACTGCACGTATACTTCCTATTTACTCTTGAAATAAAATCAAAACAAACTCCTTTGTACTTAAATATTTTAAGTTCTGTCTTAGATGGCCCTAAGTATTGCTTTTACACAGTTTTCAGCTGTCTTTTTCTAGCTGAAGCTGCAGAACACCCTGTTTGTGTTTTTTTTCTTTTTTTTTTTTTTTTTTACCAATGCTGACCTGCACCAACCTTGCAGGAATCTGCAGTAAATATTCCACACAATCTTTTGACACTTAACATCTAAGATGGAGCTAAAACACTCTCTCTTGGGAGTTTGACCAGGAGCTCTGTCTTCAGTCCTTTGCTCATCCTATAGCTACTCTCATTGTGGTCTCTTCTGCTAATCTTAATTAAACCGTAGACTTCTAAGCTCTTTACAAATCATAGCATAGTCTAGCTAAAGTTCTTAACAGGTTCTTTCTCTTTCATTTCACACAGCATTCTTTTCTCTAAGGTTGACAAACTTGCTCTTGCATCCATTCACATGGTAGATCCAAAAAGTGTTTTCCGTGGCTTTTGGTGCTGCTTTCTCTGCTGTTCCACAAGCTCTCCTTTGTTGTTGCTGTTGCACTCAGTGTGTGGGATTTACCTCTAATTCTTAAGCCCCAGGAATTAGATCACTACCTCCCTATATCATATGTCATTTTTGAGATGTCAGCTTCTGCCTTCAGGCTATTGTTGATTATTCTTTGCTAGATAAGCTATCTTGTGTTGCAATTGCTTGTTATCTAAAGCTTATTTACACATGTTGGAAGCTTGACTTTATCTTTAGAGGTATGGGATGTTTAAAAAGAAGACTACATATTCTACCTGGGTGATAGTAGGTATCTGGTCTTCAAATCTGGATAATTTAGATGCCATGCTGTCCTTATTTTTGTACAATAACTTATCGAAGACATCAGTATACTGAGAATACATATTAATTAGACACCTTATTGCTTTCTCTACCATGTTAATAGATGGGTTAACTGAGAAGCTAAGATTAAAGTCTATTTCCAGGCTGATGGGAGAAAACAGAAATTTTTACCTATTGGTTAAATACCTTTACTAAAATTATGAAGTTTGTGGTACCCATGGGAATGGAACTCAACTTCTGATCCAATTATTCAAATGTGATATTATGTATTCCTGTAAAATGTACATATAATAAAAGTCTTCCTAAGACTTGAAGTTGTAGTCATCCATTGGATTTTGAGTACCTTAGCTCTTGAAAGCTCTGCATTTTACATCTCACTTAAATCTAATCTATAGAGTGGGAAGGAATCTTCTGTTGACTGCGAGTGTTAGGTGGTATGTACGCTCAGGGGTGTCATCACTGAACCTTGATGAAACTTGACGTTTCCTTCTCTCATGCAACCAGTCAGTGTTTTGTGTAAACTTGTTATGTCAGCTGAAGTGTTAGTGAAGTTGCTTAGTGAACTGGACCGGAGACCTAATGAAGCTTAAAACTGCCCTTGAAAAATGAATTATTTTTAACCTGGATCAGTTTGTCCTGTCACTATGCAAATGCTTGTGCTGACATGGAGTGGATGCAGCAGAGATAAGAGTATCCTTTAGCGGTGTTATTTGTAAACAGTAGGTTCAGCTGTCTATTGGAATATACAAAGGTGTTTTGGTTCTCTTTGTAAGTCAAAACTGCAGTAACTCACCATGTCTGGACAAGTAATACCACTGTCTTAACTGATGTTAACTACAGAGGAATAAACTGTTGAAATTTAAGGTGCTTTGAAGAGCTAGGATACTAATGGCCATTTAGAAGGCATATACTTTACAGATTTCACGTTATTTTAGCACATCCCAAAATTTCATTCTATTATGTTCTCTGGACTTGCTGTGTGAAGATCATATGCAAAGCAAACACTCTCACATAAAACAAACCTTTTCTGGTTGGATCAGTTACTGCTCGCATTCACTTACCACTGATTAATCTTTTGACCTCAGCATCACATTCTTTGCTTTCTTCAGTGTAGGAGTACCAGGGCCAACAGGTACACCTTCAGGTTCTGACTACGTCATGTCCACCATCTGTTAGCCATCAGTCTGAAAAGGTTGTCTGCTAGCATGTCTATGTACATGACAGCTCTATGCTTTGAAAACATAATGTAGGGACTTGTATTATTGAGACTTCTTTTTCAATATTGATAGCTGTGAGTGTCTGCAGTACTTTTCTTGCAGTAACTGAAAATTATAGCCCAGTGGAGAGCTCGGAATGTGTTAAAGACCTCCAAGAATAATCCCTTCTTGTGCCCTGGGCTTAATTTCTCATTTGCACAATTCTAACTGAGGATGATACTTACGAAGTGAAAAAAGAATCAGGGCAGAAGATGTTAACTTACATTTTCAGTTTTTGAGCAAAGCACAGATGTCCTCTTCCAGGTAAATTTTAATAAGCTTTTGGTCTTTGAAAGTGTAAATAATTTATTAGGGTTCTACTGCAATTGCCATGTTTCAGAAGAGTAAATGCTAACTCAAAATAAAGTAACTCAAACAATGAATGTGGATGGAATAGTGACTAAAATGTGTTATAACCTTAAAATGTTAGTTAATAGTACTGAATGTAGCTATTAAATGCAAATTCAAACGTGAAAGATTATTTCCCTCTTCATTTTTTACAAAAGGCAGCTTCAAGTGGTACTTTTACTTACCTCTAACTTTCTGCTAAATTGTGCTTCCAGTTGCCAATAGTATTGAGAGAATGGATGGCAGAATTTGGTCTATTATTTTAGCAAAATGTCCTTAAACTAAGCAACTCCATTTCCATCTGAAAAGATACAGGCGTTTGTGGTATCTGCATGTTTGAGTAGTTGCTAGAATGCTATTTATTTTCTAGGTATAATAATTTCCTCATTTAAGGAGGAAAAAGAAGAGGAAGAAACAGATATTGTTTGACTAATGTATAAATAAAATCTAGCTCTTTAGCACTATGAAATCTGTGATTTGTACCTGCTGTTACATCCCAAGAGGAGACAGGGTGATGAGTAGTTCTGGGCTATCTATTCCAACCATGTCTGTAAAGGAAATTGAGTGAACCAGAAGTTATAGCACTAAAACATTTCTCAAGCTTGTGTTTTGGGTTTTGTTACTCCTATAGCAATAGCAGTTAAAGTGTATTATCTAATGCTCATTTCAAGCATCTTATATGGCTCTGACACTTTATTCATGTAGACACATAGGCTGTTTCATTTTATATATATATATATGTATATACACACATAAAAAATAACCTTAAGTGCACACAAACGCATTGCTTTATAGCTTTGTGGCTATGCAATATTAATTTTTTGTTACATAGTGTAATTGTTAACTTCATCTCTTCCAATCATTCCGCCTTTCTACTTTCCCATGCTCGTCAGATGGGCTCTCCAATAGTAATAGTCTGTTACTCTTTTTATTTTTTTACTCTTGTATTCTAATAAGTTCAATGCTGAATCTCTCTTGCTAGGGCCATAATGAATCATCTAAGTTAAAAGGAAACATCTAGTGTGAATGAGATGGTACAATTGGATACTTTCATAAAAAACAGATTTATACATATGTAATCTGACAATTTTACCTGTATCTGTTTATATAGACCTATGAGATGACAGTCTTCTTGGAAGCAGGTGTTAATTAAATTTAACTAATTTAATTGATGTTAAATAAATTTCTTTTCAAGTGATGTAGAGAGAATTCTGAAATAACATTCTTGACCAATTAATCCTTCACCCATAAAAACTCAGGATCAATAGGATACTTAAGTAATAAGTATCAAGTAATAAGCTTGATCTCACCATCCCTGTACTTTTTTGTATAAAGTATGTCTTCGCTTTATAGTTCTTTCCTTCCTTGGTAAAATCTCTTCAGAGGCTTTGTGGATCATTTAGGCTGACACCTTTTGACTTCACTCCAAATTCTAAATTTAATGTGAATGGTGGTGGGGAGCAATCTTGTGCAGAAGCATATACTTGATTTTTTTCTATTATTTTTAACAAAAAAAAAAAAAAAAAACATGTTTATAAACTATTTGCTTTGGAGTTAAGAGCAATGTGTTAAGGAGCAATAAATATGAGTTAACTTTTGTCAGGGTTTCTTATTGATACAGGGAGAGACTGAGCTCTATCAGATGTTCAGCCTTTCTCCTTCTCAGTATTTTTATATGGTCTCCCAATGAATGTGTTTACAGTGCAGACTGATGTCTACTCTGCAAAATTACAAAACAACAAGAGAAAACAGGGTATTATTTATCTAATCAATAAAATAGAATGGGCATATTCTTCATGCAGGATCAGCAGGTAACTTTGCCTTGTAATCAATTCCATGAGAGATTTCCTAGATTACTCATTTTGATGGAATAAATCACATCCTTAGCTTCCTCTTACTCCAGGTGGTTACTGTTGGTTCATGTATCTGTACAATTTGCCTTCTGTGACCAAAGTTTGCCCCTGTCATTCAGAAATGAAAAAGGACAGTTGTATCAGCATAAGGCTGCTTCCATATTTAAAAATAAAAATGAAGAGCCAACAGTTGTTGGGGTATGTGGATAAGGCTGTACCAGCTGCTAACTCATTCAGTTAAATTCAAGGTCTTTTTAAAATAATGTTTGAAAAATACTTTTCAAAAACAAGGTATGGAGTTACTTATTCCTTCTAGCCTAGGTAACTTCATGAAAAGGGGAGAAATAAAAAGCATTAATTAAACTTAAAACTTGTTAACTTTTCTATTTTCCTCTGAAGATAGTTAGTCTTCCTTTTGAAAATTCATATTTCCAGTGGAGAGGGGAAATAAAGTAATAAGGAAAAAAGTAGTATGTTTGTACAGAAGTGAAGCTGAAGGAAAACAGAGGTTACCCAGTCTGTGTGTGGGGGGAGGGATCTTTTAAATCTTTACCCCAAACCTCAAAAAATTGAGTTACTGATAAATGGTAGTAGCAGAAATTAAGCACACTCTCTGTACCTAAATAAGCTCCAGTTATTGATGTAAGGCTTGTTGCCCTTTGAAGTATTGTCATATGGGTGAACTCCTAGTGTTGTGTTTTCCAGATGGAACCGGTACTATTGTTATGAGGAAAACACTTGCTTTGTAGTGTCTCCTGCCTCTTTGCCATCTCCTGTCTTTCAAACCATACAATGTGTTTAAACAGGTTTCTCTAACAGTGAAAGACAGTGCTTGCATTGGTTGTCTGCATTATAATTGGTAGTTGTATAAAGCTAAAGCTGTTTAGACTATTGTTCTCTAGTGCTTACATTTTTATTTCACTTCTTTACTACTTGCATGCGTGAGTAGTGATGAGACAAATGAATTGCTGAATATTGGAGCAGATTTGTGGCCCATTTTGTTTTATTCTGTAGTGAGGGGCTGGATTCTGCAAGTCTTGTTGGAGTGGAACAACGCACATTTTCTGTGATAACTCAACAAGAATGAGGAATTTTATTGCTGGAGGGTAGGGACAGAACAAGGAATGAGAACACTTGCAGGTCTTACAGGTTTTGGTTTCAGTTCTAAAGATCTTCCTTCACAAGGAAGGTAGTATCTGATTTTGTTGCATCTCTAAAAATACATTACCCAGCAGTCTTGAATTGTTTGCTTGTTGCAGCAAATACATGAGGGCTCTGGAAATAGTTTAGTTTGCAGCCTGCTCATAAAGGCATCTGTTCCCCCCCCCCCCTTCTCCTCTTTTTAAATGAATTTGGCTGCTTTGCTTTTTAATAAATAGTCTGTCATCCATTACATAATTACCACATGTGTAAAGATATATAATTTAGTAATGTAGTTGGGGAGAGATGCTTAAAACATTTTAGTGGCTGCAGAATTCTGTGTTTTGCACCGTTCAAGGCTTCTGCTTGGGCCTCAAAGCATACCAGAATGCTTTGTATTCAGGTTGGGAAGTTATGGGTAGCTGCTAGGCATATTACTGTTTACTTCTGTGTACAAAAGCTAAATTTTGTAAACCATGTGAGACAACTGAACTTCTTGCAGCTATAATGGACAGTTTTCACTCTTACTTGTCTCATTCCTTCTTCTAATTGTATTAGTAAGCAAATATAACTCTAAATTTTGTTCCAGTTCTGCTGTTCCTATGTGGACAATTAGTGGGTCTACATGTGTATCTCACCAGTGCTAGTTCAACTAGAGATGAGTGGTTCAGAGTAATAACAGTGTCTTCATTTAAAAACAAACAGAAAACTTATTTAACTCTGTTGCTGACTCTTCTGGCTTGATCTTTCTATTTATGTGAGATCGTTAGTATAGCAGTAATATTCCTTACTGTATAAAACATAAATTCTTCTGCCTTGCATATCCTCAAATTTAGATATGGTTTGACCAGTTGTTAAAAAACAGAGTGCAGCCTACAAGAACTCAATAGCTGTCTTTAAGAATACGTCAATGAAGTCTATGGACTTCTCCAGAGTTAAATGTCAATTTTATTTTCATATGAATTACATGCAGTCAGTGTGTATTGTCATGTGGCAGTTGCCATGAAATAATAAAACAGATCTGGTAAACAGGTTTATTCACATATAAGTAGTAATATAGATCAGGCAAGCTGTGTTTTTAAAAGAACTAAAGCAGCTGTACAAGGTTAACTTGATTATGGGGGCAGAAATCACTCAGTCTAGTCTCAGCTAAAAATATTTATCTATATTCCTTCTACTGTCACCATTTAGTTATGCAAAGCTTGATTAGAAAAAGTGATCCAATGCAACAGACGTCTATCAAAAATAGACTTCAGGAAAAATGCCTGCATCAGTAACATTTAATTTTACTAGGAGCAGAAGATCTATTTTTCATGCAGCATATCTAAATGAAGAAACCTCTGTCATATGAAAGACAGCATAAATAATGGTGTCATTCTGTACACATGGCTTTGCAATGGAGTGCTACATAATTCTCTGTTTAAAGCCTGGTAGTTTTTAATTCTATCCTGAAAATCTGATTAAAAGAAACTGATATTCCAACACCACAATTTTATATATAAAATACATAAATATATATTTCATCACTGCAAGAAAGAAAAAAGCAACAATTATTTCTGAAAGCTAGTTTCCAGTAATATGATTCATCAGAGGGAAATTTAACTGTAGCTGTTTTGGGGAGTAAATTATTGTTGTAGTTAAGTGTGTGTGTGTATGTAGGAGCTGAAGGCCATGTCTGAATACAGGTTAGCAGGAATGCTGAGATACTGTAACCAGAGTTTAGGTGTTACTTGAGAGATTGATTCAGCTGCTCCAAGAGAGGAAGCTGCAGGCCTCGATGGTTAGGTGCTGATTGATCTTGGTTATATCCTGTGAGAGGCAGCAAAGATACCAGAGCCTGTTTCTGGAGGCCACAGTAAAATAATCTACCAAACCTTCCAGGTAGAAATGTGTGTTGGGAGCACTGAGAAAATGAGTAATATCACTCCGTATGGGGTATCAAGTACAGTACAGCTGTTCTATTTCTCATCTCTGAAATTGTGGTGAGCATACAAGTTGCTGCTTACTCAGTTGGGTAGTAAGCGTTTTTAATAACATGTCTGGGACTCAAATACTGTACTGGTCTGTATCAGAGCAGAAATCTTCCACGGGCAGAGAGAAACCAGGGTTTTCCAGCATGGACTGCACAGTCCATTTGAAAGACCTAATTATTGGGATACTGAGATGGTTACTTTCTTATCTTTCTTGATTTTTTTCATTTGAACTCTTTCACTGCCTAAATAGTTAAGTATTTATTTTGCTGGAGAGCAAGAGAGAAGCCCTGATTTTATAGCTCAGTGGTTATAGTACTCATGTGGGCTATGGAGAGCCGCTGCTGCTGCAGTTAATATTTATTCATATAAAATCAAATCAGTCCAGTTGAAGAGATTGAGGGACCATTCCCAAGGCACCCACTGGCTCCTGGAAAGAAACCTACCTGGTGAATGCAGGGCTGGAATCTGAATGTTGCTCTCCTGTTTAAGTGGGCTTTTTGATCAATAGCTTAGCAGTTATTGCAGGGCTGCTGCTTCTCTGGTTCTGATGACCACTTCTTGATATCAGAAATGCTTCTCAGCTGAGTGTTATCAAAATTATTTTCTTTCATAAGAATAAAATTACTTTTGGCAAATAAGTGCTTTCCACTTAGTAAAGCTACATTAAAATTCCAAGTTGTTTTTTTTTTTCTTGTTGGCAGTAGGGAAACTTTATAAGGCTTCCTGGGCAAACACTGAGCTGATGTGATGAATATTTGAACTAGCAAGGATGTGTACACTTATTGGATGTACTCTGGGAGATGTGCAAAATCTTCACTGGGATTGTTCTGTTAAGGATGATATACTTGGGAACTGTGTCACAAAATATGAAACTCAGTGCTATTCAGTCCTAAGGGGTCAACTGGAAAAACTGCAGTCACAATCCAGTTCTGCAACTATCCAGTTGCTGAAGATTAGTATGAACATTTCTGTTCAATGAGAGATTATATTTAGCAAGTTATCATTGCGCCCAAAACAATCGTTAGTGCTAACAATACTGACAATCTGGTGCATGAATCATCAGAGCATTAAATGTGTAAAACTTTAAAAAAAAAAAAAAAAAAAAAACACACAAAACTATCAAGACTGGCCAATGATAGATCAATTGTCATTCTGTAACCCTAATAACACTGTAAAATTATCTCCCTTTTTATTGAAAAAGCAATCATAGCCTCTTTTCACTTTGTTTTATATTTTCTGCCACAGTGCTGGATATATTCATAAATAAAATGATAAAACTATAAAAAGAAACATGTAAATTAAATATATGTGTGCCAAGAGTTGCAATCTGACATGGTAATCGTTCATTTAATAATTCGCATTTTTGCAATAATGAAATTCATAAATAGCTAGGAATAGCAGTGCTAAAACATGCCAGAAAAAATGATGCTGGTGTTATCAGGTGTTTAATGTTCAGATTGTCAGCTCTGGGGGCAAAACAGTTCCTGCAGCTGAGGAAGACTAGGTGAATAGCAAATCAATATATTTTGGAAATTATCTTTGTAACCTTTAAGTGAAGTAATAAAATGTACTCATGGGGAAGAATGATGAGTCTCAGATCAAGTGCCTGGCAGCTGATTGCGTATGAAAATTAATATGCTTTGAATACAGATTAGTTCAAGTTTTGTAGCTGAATTTGTCAAATCCTAACTTCCAGTGGATGTAGGTGTATAAACATGACACAAATTTTAGTTTCATCAATTTGAAAAGTATGCTTTGATGTTGGAAAAAGAGGTATTTCTTCATGTTGAGGTATCTCTTCACTTTAGCTAACCACTTTTCTTAAAGTATGCATGAGAAGCTCTTTTTTTGTTATGTGTCTTGATGAATACCCAGAACACTATGCCTGCAAATTTCCTGCTATGTAGTTACAGAAAACCTCTTATTTCAGAATCTTATACAGAAATACAGATGAAGATGCCCAGAAGACACTACATGTAACACTGCCAGCAGGAAAATCCAGAAATGGATCTGTAAGTTGCATATCTTTCTAAATAGTCAAATTTAAAATATGTATCTAAATGATTTTACAGATGTGATCAAAATCTTGTGTTGGAGACTTTGTATACCATCAGAACACATGTCAAGTCTTGTAACAGTGCTAGAGACGTGCCTTGTTTAATACAAGTGGAGACATTAGAATTTACTGGATGATAATTTTAACAGAAATATCAAAATTGACTATTTTTTTGTAGCAGCTTCGAAAGATGGTTTCTTTGTTGCTTCGTTGTCCTTTGCTACCCTCATCTCCTGTTCTGGTTCTTTGTTAGGAGTGGTGTCATCTACAGAACGTCCAGTTCTGCCCTTGAGAGTTGCACAATTTCTGTCTCTGGACACTTGTCTTAGCTGTGTTTTGAGATGAGCAATTTCTTTAAAAAATATATCATTAATTGTGGTATGCATTTGGAGCTAAAATGGTTCTGCTGAGGGTTACAAATACTTATCCTTCCTGCCCTCCAGATACTGGGCTTCATAGTACAAACTTAACAAATGTCCCAAGATTTCTTGTTCATTACAGGTGTTTAGATACTTATTTGCAAAATTGTTTGTATTATAATGGTAAAATATACTCGTGGGGACATTGTTATATTTCACCTTAAGCACTGTTGTTGCAAAAAGGCTTGTTGTTCCAAAGATTTCCTTTTAGTATGCACATACATGCAGTAAGGCCTAAAAGTGATTCCTCAAAATTAAACTGCAGGAAGAGAAAATAAGAAGGGGAAAGGGGGAGGCGGGAGGGGGTGGGAAGAGAAGATTAAACTGTTCGTACTTTATCCAAGTTTGATAATTACCTTCTTGGATTAATTTTGTCTAATCCATGTAGCTATTGATTTGGCAATAATTTGTGTTATATCATATAATTAGCCATGCTATACCATCTTTCTTCACTTTTGAATTATGTTTCCTAAGGGTTTTTGTACTAAAGCGTTGCCGATTGCATATAAATTAGAATAATTAGTAGCTAAAATTTTTAGCAGTAGATGGCACTGTAAGGTATTATCTTAATTTATATGATTTTCCCTGAAGAGCTGAATCCTGTCCAGCATTCAGAATGAAAAATATACTGTTACTGTGACTTAAACACCCTTATAGGGACATGTGTTGAAAGAGATACTTCTCATAGTTAAACCTTTTTTTTTTAAGATTATGTTTTTGGAAAAACAGAGCTTTGTGCTTATTTCAAATGGCACTTTTTTGGGGGGTGGGAGGAAGAGGTAGAAGAGTTCACTGCTTTGCAGAACAGGAAGTTTACCTTTGTAGCTATTTGTCTCTGGTAATGATTTCATATATTTATCTGCACAAATCAATGAATGTTCTAAATTCTAAATATTTGAATTCTAACTATTCTAAAAGTTTTGCCTTCTCTTTCTACTGATTAGCAAAATAGTAGTTACCAATTAAAAACAATGGTTTAAAACGTGTCCTTGTCAGTATTCCATAATCCGTGTCTTGCCCTATGGTGCAAAGCATTAGTGCTAAACATCAGATATGTTGTTGAAAAGCTATTCTATTGTGGTGATAAGAGCATTTTTGGAAGCTTGTTTTTGATGGACAACTGGGTAAATGTACAAGAGTGTGAACACGACTGTAATAATTCGTAGTACAGTTAAATCTCTGAAGCTATTTGTATGGACAAATAGGATGAGGAATTTGCTGTCTGAACTTTGGCAACCCAGAAGATCTGATATTAATTTCTGGAAGATAAAAAAAAATAATGAAATGCAGTTATTAATCTTATAAGTCCCAGAGGTATGTTTTGAAAGTTGAATTGAAGGACTTAAATATTAATAAACATGAAAATTAATGTTTCGTAGCTGTCAATAGCTATTAGTCTCTTCAACAGGGAAGTCTTATGTTGCTTGTGACTTCTTCAGTTTCCAACAAAATTTTTTGAAGTGATCATTTTGTTCTCAGCGAGGCTTTCAAAACACTGGTATCGCTTCTTCAGTACTCAAATCTCTGTGAATGTCACTGCCATAAATAACCACATAATGTGTGCCCATAGTGGTGCTACATTTTCAGAATGAATTCAAGCTCCAAAATATGGAAGATAACAATGACAACAGTTTAAAAGAAAATGTACAGGAAAGCTATTAAGGAATCTCAACATATATCAAGTCTTCCTTTCCAGATGAAGACTTATTTTAGCTTAGATTTTAGCTGAAACTTAACTTTCAGTTGAAAGTAGGAGGAGAATTACAGGCCCTTCTTCTTTTAGCAGTAATAACCTTGAAAGTGATGATAGCTTTTTCATTATTTAAAGGGCCATTGAATCATTCCTTATGTATTAAGGAACTGGAATTTGCAAGAGTTTGTGGGGGGTTTTTTGTGCCTTTTTTTTGATGGTTATATTTTGATTTGTTATCTTAAGTTATAGCATTTACTTCTGTGGTATCCATAAATCATGTAACTTATATAAGTAATTATCTTTGAGATTTTGGGAAACAGTTGGTGCTTGGAATTGCTTCTATTAAGTGATGCCAATAATACTTTATCCTAATAAGATGATTGAATATTTAAATGATTGACAGAGAATTTTAATGATCTATTTAATGTTACCTTAATGAGTTTGAATCTCTGTTGTTCCACTTCCAAGTTGTATTCTATGCTCCTTCACTGTAAACCTTGAATTGTAAACACAGAAGAATGTGGTTGACCCCAGTCCTGAAAAGATAAAGCAAAATGGCTAACTTCATGCAGAAATGTAGATCTACTTTCAATAGGATTGTTGCAATATGTAAACTTTGGAATGGATGTATTTTTGTGATTGGAAAGTTCAGAAGTGTGGCTCTGCATGTCTCTGTTAATGGGATGATAATTTAAGGTAAATATGGAAATGTGGTAATTTTCACATTCTCATTAGTGTCCTGGAATATGATTAATATTAATTTTAAATGTCATTTTTTTCTTGGTAAAACTGGATAATGTGAAATTGACTTCTAAAGTTAGCAGCTTTTATTTCCTGTTTTCTACCTGTGGACCTGTGCGTTAATTCTGGATGTTGCAGTTTATGTGCAGAAATAGTGTCACAGCAGATGACTCCTTAATCTATTTACATGTTCAGATTTTTTTTCTGCTTTCTTTCAGGGCTTTATTTGGTCCATGGAACAATAGTTTGGACTAGTTAACTGTGAGCACATGAAGTGTCAATATATCTCAATCTTGACAATAAATAACTGAGCTGATGTTCCAGTTTTATTTCTGACTGTATAAGATGATACCTATGAATTCCTGATCTCGGAAAGTAACTGCTTGCATAGAGAGACATTGCATTCAAAGTACATTACTGTTGAACATCAGTGGAGACTGCAGTGTTCACCACAGTACAGGGCTAATGCCACCAATGTTTAGTTTTTCTTTCAAGAATTTTCACTCTTGAGGGTGATACTCTTCTTGTTGTCACAATAGTTCTTTGCACAGTGGACTTTCTGAAGTGAGCCATGCAGCTACCTGATGTACAAGTACAAGGCTTGAAAGTTTTTCTTCCTCAGGTTCTGAATATTGTTCCTTTTCTAGGAGGGCAATTCTTAATTTACGCATACAAAAATTTGTATTTTATTTACTCTGGTTGCTCTATGGCCACACAGCACAATAAGTATTGATTTTTTTTTTTTACTTCTTAGAATGAAGAGGTATTAATTAACATTCAGGCAGTACAGAATAATGGACTATAGGCACTGCTTTCATTATGTATATGTATTTACTTTTGCTTTCCATCAGTTTCAATGTTTAGCTAGAACAACCATTAGTCCTTCATTAAACGTGACCCTAGGTGTCCCTCTTTCTTTGCTTCAGTAATGATTTCTGGCAGGAAGTGGAAAAAGTCAGCCTATGTTATTAGGTGACTATTGTAGGAGTCAGCTGGCTGAGGAGAATCTCAAGTGTCCTAAGTGGATAATAATGAAATACTGATTTGGTATCTGTTAATTTCAGATAAACCTTTCCTGTTTCATGACTTGTTCTGGCCTCATCATTTTCGTGTGTTAAATGTTTTTCTTTGTGAAACTGAGCAAGACTCCTGGGTACTTTCCTATGTGTCCACTGAAACTTGCCTTTTGAAAGAGTCAATTCTGTTTCTTCCCACTAGATTTTGTTCTTATGTCTTGTTTTATCTATTCATATGTTGCTAAATAAAAAGTTACGCTGCCTTTAAATCTCAAAGTCTGATCCACACAAACAAGGCTGCTACTCCGTTAATTGTCAAGTCCAATATCAACAGTTTTTATTTAGTTTTAAGTGTTTTAAAAAACTATTTTTACAAGGAAATGTTTGAGAACTTTAAAACTTTTTGTTTTACTTTGGTCCTACCCAGAACTTCCTGCACTCCTTACTTATTTTCACCAAAATCATTTAGGGCATTCTCATTCTGTTGTTCCTTTTAATGTGAATTATTTTCAGACTAAAAAGTGAATGTCCTGGCTTCTTTTATGTCATGAAATATATTAGCTGAACATGTGTTCTGTGACTCTGAAGGATTGAATCTGATGCAGTTCTTCATAACAGGTTGGCACTATTCCTGGAACTGCTTGCTGATTTGATTGTACTCATCTGCAGAGTAAAGCACTGTGAGATGATATAGAATATATCCCCCTTGAAAATAAATTTGTTCTTGACTGTCTGGTCCATAATCAGGCAAAGCACCTCCTGAAATCTGAATAGTATTTGCTTGTTTCCCATTTGTACCAGAAGTTGGATAATTGTAGTGGTTAAGACAGTACTAAGCTTATTATTTAGCATTCTTTGTAAAGAGATCAATGAACTCTACAATTGAAATTCAGGAGTAAGTATAAATGCATCCTTTTATTGAACAGAAGAAAGGTTGAACACTACCATACAAATATAGATAGATTTCATGCATTTGAACAAGAGTGCCTTATCCAGTATCTAATATATTTCAAGACACTGCATATACAAAAGTATTTGTATATACTCTTGTATGTATTTGCTTCAGAATTCACTGTGATTCAACATGCTATGCATTAAGCTTCATTGTCTTCTCCTTTGCACAAAAACATCACTGCTCCACAAAAAGCAAATAAAAAGCAAACTATGGTGAAAAATTTGTTCTCTTACAGGCGCTGTAAAAGGCTGGATACCATCTCTTAACTGTCCTTAATTGAACAGTGAAATTTCAAAAGTAAATGTATATCAGTGGGTGGTAAGAAGGCAGTAGCTAGTAGCTGTAACAAATAGCTAATGTAAGGGGGAAATTGCACTGCATTTCAGTGTTTACTCAGGTAAATGCAAAAGTAAAAAGCTTAGATGCTGTTATAATCATATGTGTATGTGAATATGCCCCCACATAAATGAAATCTCAGAATAAAGTTAGTTGTCCAGGTGTGGTGTAAATGCCTGAAGTAACTAGGAAAATAAAACTAACATTCACGCTTTTAAGGAAAAGGTACAGCATTGAAGAGGCTTTCAGGGTAGGGCATAACTGCATTATCTGAGCATTCCCTAGGCTCCCAACCTTAGATGCTATCGCGCTGGGGAAACTTGGTGTGCTAGCTCTAAGGAACACCACGGAGCGTAGAGTGGAGTGGAGACACCACGGCTAGGCTCTGTAATCAGGTGGGGCCTCGATTGTTCTTGTGCACAAAGCTGCACTTTTTGCCACCCTAAGCCAAAGACCTGTCATGTTTTGACAAATGCTGTACCCTAGTGTACTTTTTGCTCATTATAATATCATTATAATACCAAAACACACCTCCATCCCAAAAGCTACCCGCCTCCAAGGTGCGACCACCCCTCACTGAGCATGCGCTCTGAATTTCTCGGAGCCTATTACTTTAAACGGAGACGGGAAAACTTTACACCAATCATAACTAAGATATGCTTGACTAGAGCCACTCAAGCTCCACCTAAAAGATAGAAAATAATATAAATTGGCCCATGATAGAGGGGATGTTAGGGAAGATACCATCGTCAGGGGAGATACCATCCCGAGGACATACAACATCCTTAGGACCTCCTGACTCCTGGGATCAGTCGACGGGCTGAGCCTCTCTTCCCCCCCCCATTGGGACGCCTTTGGGTGAGATCTGAATATTTGCTTATAAATCTCTATAGAGTCTTTGATCCTTTTAACGCGTTTATTTCTAGGCTGCGCACCTAGAACCCGCACCTAGAACCCGCACCTAGAACCCGCACCTAGAACCCGCACCTAGAACCCGCACCTAGAACCCGCACCTAGAACCCGCACCTAGAACCCGCACCTAGAACCCGCACCTAGAACCCGCACCTAGAACCCGCACCTAGAACCCGCACCTAGAACCCGCACCTAGAACCCGCACCTAGAACCCGCACCTAGAACCCGCACCTAGAACCCGCACCTAGAACCCGCACCTAGAACCCGCACCTAGAACCCGCACCTAGAACCCGCACCTAGAACCCGCACCTAGAACCCGCACCTAGAACCCGCACCTAGAACCCGCACCTAGAACCCGCACCTAGAACCCGCACCTAGAACCCGCACCTAGAACCCGCACCTAGAACCCGCACCTAGAACCCGCACCTAGAACCCGCACCTAGAACCCGCACCTAGAACCCGCACCTAGAACCCGCACCTAGAACCCGCACCTAGAACCCGCACCTAGAACCCGCACCTAGAACCCGCACCTAGAACCCGCACCTAGAACCCGCACCTAGAACCCGCACCTAGAACCCGCACCTAGAACCCGCACCTAGAACCCGCACCTAGAACCCGCACCTAGAACCCGCACCTAGAACCCGCACCTAGAACCCGCACCTAGAACCCGCACCTAGAACCCGCACCTAGAACCCGCACCTAGAACCCGCACCTAGAACCCGCACCTAGAACCCGCACCTAGAACCCGCACCTAGAACCCGCACCTAGAACCCGCACCTAGAACCCGCACCTAGAACCCGCACCTAGAACCCGCACCTAGAACCCGCACCTAGAACCCGCACCTAGAACCCGCACCTAGAACCCGCACCTAGAACCCGCACCTAGAACCCGCACCTAGAACCCGCACCTAGAACCCGCACCTAGAACCCGCACCTAGAACCCGCACCTAGAACCCGCACCTAGAACCCGCACCTAGAACCCGCACCTAGAACCCGCACCTAGAACCCGCACCTAGAACCCGCACCTAGAACCCGCACCTAGAACCCGCACCTAGAACCCGCACCTAGAACCCGCACCTAGAACCCGCACCTAGAACCCGCACCTAGAACCCGCACCTAGAACCCGCACCTAGAACCCGCACCTAGAACCCGCACCTAGAACCCGCACCTAGAACCCCTGTAACACCTGTGTATTTCATGCATACTAGCTTGCTTTTGCAGATAGTCACTATCACCGGCAATCCAAAAGAACCTGATTATCTGTTGCTGTAATAAACCATACTTGATTGCATTGTGATAGCTCTCATTAATGCAACTAGGGTGAGGGTGGTTATCCGTGATAGTTCAGTGTTCTGAATCTAACCAGACCCCCAGACGGTTAATGCATTGTTGGTGAATGTCTGAGCGGACCCCCAGGTGGTTATTACGTTTTTGGTGAATGTCCGAGCGGACCCCCAGTTTTGGTGAATGTCCGACTGGTTCAGTACTCTGAATCCAACCGGGCCCGTAACGGTTAATCAGCTACACCCCTTTAACGTGACACCAGGTAATTTACTGATGAAGTTATCTGCCTCAGTTTTGTTTCCTGCACCAGATATTTCAGAAATTGAGTATGAAATAATAAGGAGATTATAGTTAAACTTCAGAGGACTTGTACTGACTGTTCACATGCTTCATCCTTTAATGAATATCTTCAAAGAGGCAGTGGTGTCTTCATCTCAAAAGAGGCTTTATGAAGTCACTTTTTAAGCAGCACTCGGTTTTTGATGTGCTGGTCAAGCAGTGATTCCAAATACAGTCATTTAAGATTACAAGCCTCATATCAAATCATTTCTGAAAGTCTTGCCATTGTCTTCAATGAGTTCTGGATGAAGCTATTTATCAGACATTCTTCATTCATCCTTGAATCATATTCCTGCCTTTTGCCTTTGCGCTGTTATGTTCCTGCTTATTTTTTCCTATGTCCTCCTTTTCTTCACATATTGTTTTTGCTTATAACTTTCTTCCAGTAGCCTCTTGCCACCCTAGGCACTTCAGCCCAGGAAGACTGCTCTTTTCCATATCACCAGCATTTCTCTACCTCTTTCAGACAGATAGTTCTGCTAGACATCTCTCTTTTATGTATCTTGCCTTCAAACTTTATTTCTGAAGGGATCAGGTTCAAAGAGCTGGCATGCTGCTTATTGCTAAATGGTGTATAAAACCAATGACTTAGGCTTTGATTCTATGAGGACTGCACAAATATGGGGTTTATGATACATCTTTGGGCTAGAATTTTAGAAGTCAAACTCTTGTGTAATTAATTTTGTTTTCATTACACTTTGAACCTTTTGTGTTCCCTACTTTCAACAGACAGTGGACAAAATTATTACAATTTCCTTAGTGTACATTGTTTTACAAGGAATCAGTGTCATTAAGTGATCTGTTGAAAATTACCACAAAAGGATCACTATTTCAAGATACTGTGTGTGGCTATAAACATAAGCATACATATGCTTGCTATCTCAAAAGTACTGCAGTGCAGAAAGGCTGATTATACTACATATACTACATGCTCCATATAGTATTTAGTTACCACTTCTGGAGGATACAACTATTAATACTTAATAGCAGTCCATTTCCTATCGATTTGTTGCAACCCTAAAATAAACTCGTTCTAGACCTTATCAATATTAGAAACCCACAGAAGTAGAATACTTAAAACAGTGAATTACGTCTTATTTTTAGTTGTAATTCATTAAGAGGAAAATAAAATCTAAAGATAAATATAAAATTTAAAAATGTCACAGAAGATGAAGAAAAGGAGCCTGTAACTTCGGCCTAGTAATTTTTCACAATTTAATCAACGGTACTGTAAGGGGTACTAGCAGAGAATGAATTCTTTGGTTGTTGTTGAATGCTGTTACTAGAAAAACAGCTGAATGTCAAGTTCAACAGGGTTGGATCTGGTGTGTTGATTACACAACCTACTTTGTTACTTTTCATTAGAAGTTAAATATACTTACTGCAATTTGGATGGATCTGAACCAATTTAGAGATTTAGATGTACTTTCCTAGCTCAAATAGACTCAAACTGAAATGTAGTGTGAAAATAAAGTTATTTTAAAGTCTTTGGTCACTAATAAAACTTTGTTGACTGTTCTGTGTGTTTTCTTTGTGGGCCAATTTAAACTTCAATTGTGTATCTGGAAAGGTATTTCATTAGGTATTACACAAAACAAAAATGTACCTAGTGTGAAACTAGCAAATAGTCATGTAAAATACTCAGCCCTGGAGCAATAATGCAGGTAAATACAATAACTGCATTAAACTGGTTACCAAGGATTGTGTAGCTGGATCAAGTTGCTATGGAAATGTTTGGTCCCTGCTCAGAGATGCTAGCACTGCTGTTGCAATCTTTTCTAGTTGCCTCACTTTGGCCAAGTAAAAATGGGGGGGTGAGAGTGGGGAATAGTTGTGGGATACAGATTAGAATTTCTGGAAAAGGACATGTAGAAACCTTAATCTGGAAGTAGTGTTACATATCTGATCTTTGTTTCATCTTCACCTTAATAAAATGTGACTCACTGAAGTGTGTGTAGTCCTGAGTTGCTATGATGTATCTTACTGGTCTTTAGCAAATCTTGAAGTACAATTTATTTCACGTTATCATTACAAGATATATATCTTTCTCTGTAGTAGAGTGGAATCTCTTTGAGATCAGGGATCATTTTCTGAAGCATACAATTACACCATTGTAATGAATGGTGAATAGATACTGAATGATGATATGCCATGACAACTGCATAACATGATGTGTCAGTCTAGCTTAATACTGGACTGTCATATTTTAACAATATCATGAATATTGAGTAGACAATATGATGGTCTTAGATTCATGCTACCTGTAGGAATGGAACTAGTCTTGGTGACCTACTGCAGAACATACTACTGTGATGTTTAGCTTGGAGTAGAATAGCCCGTCCTCGCTTCCCATTCAACTATCCCATCTCAATGGATTATTGGAACTGCTGTGCCAATTAACATACTTGTAGTAGATGTTTGTTGAGGTGGGGAGTATTCCCTTTTTTTGCCTAAATAAGAAATAAACTCTCTGAAGCTGATGGTAGGTGTAGAAACAATGAATATTGCACAGTTTTTGCCCATTTAATTTGAAACAAACAATTTCTAGCCCAGCTTGAAAGAGTAGATTCTTAGTTGGGTTGGAACTTGGGTTTAGTTCAAGATTGCTGTAGCTTGACAACAGACCTCTGCTAGAAAATATTGCATTCCTTCTGCTGAGCAACTGTACTTGGATGCTTTCCATGTACAAAATAAACATTTTCTGTTCCCCCACTCCAAATGCAAAATTGGTATGTTCTCTCCTGTTCTTATTGGTCACATAGTATGTTGATGGTATTAGTGGCCTGTCAAACCAGTTTATAATGATACCAAGTTCTTGAAAAGAGGATCATTGACAGCAGGATTGCAGTCATTTGGTTTGGGTAATAGATGTTTATTGTTTAAGTATTATTGTTCTGTTAAACTCTTGCCTTCCTTGGAAATTGTATTTGGCGTTTGTGCGTAGGGTTTAGGGGAATCCAAGCTACCTTTGAATAGGTGGTGTCTGTTCAGTGCACCTTGGTGCTTCATGATTACTTTCAGATTAGAAATCAGTTAACATCAATTCTGAATCCATCACAGTCTTTCACAAACTAAGAGTCCTTCCTTTTCTTATATGCATTGTCTTCTTTGCTTTTTAGATGACTCTCTCCAATTATCCACATATTTTTCTGGAGAGCCATTTTTATCCCTGATTCTTTTGGTGCTTCTCTTAAGCTCTTTGACTATATTGCTGTTTCCTTGAAGGAAAACAAACATAAGCTGTTTGCTTAAAACTTACATAAAGAAGAAATCTTAGAGCATCAGACTTGCATAATAATAAAATGGGTGAGTGACAAGGCTAGGGAGATGTACTGAGGGGTAACATAAACATGGTAGAACTGCTCAGACTTGGTAGCATCGTTCATCAAAGTAAATAACAAATCCAGCAGTGGTGTATGATGTTAAACATGCCAGTAAACTACTATTAGAAACTCCTGTTTTACCAATCCCTTGGACCAGTGATCACAGCTCAAACTTCAGGACTCTGCTGATGAGCAGAAAGATATGGAACTGAATGATTAGTGCAGATTTACTTCAAATAGTTTCTTTGGATTTGTTCACAGCTTCAAATGCACATGCAAAGTTCACAAAGCTTGTAAACTTCATGTGGGCTAGCACTCCACCTGCTGAAAAGAATGATTGCAGTACAGATCATCTGTGCTTTATTTCGAAGATAGTACAGACTGGCTTGATTTAAAATATAAATAAACTGAAAAAAGAATGAGTTACAGAATGTGCTCAAACCATTGAAATCTACAAAACTCAAATCCCCTGGGCCCTGTGCATCAGGAACTTAGCCATCTCTGCAAACAAAGTTTTCCAAAAGAGATTTAAAAAATAAAAATACCAAAAAGACAATTGGTTCAGGAACATCTCTTACAAAAGGAAGTGAATTTTCAATCTAGACAAACTCTAAACAAACCTTTTATATTCACTGTGGGTTATTTAAAATATATATGTATTTTTAAAATGTTAGGAATATCCAAATACTCATTTGTAACTTGGTATTTGAATAAGACAATGGAGAAGTTGTCAACTAAACAAACTTCCCCTATGGAGTTGATGACAACTGTGGCTCTGAGTAAGAAGGAAAAACAAAAAATACTTTGTCCTTGGTGCAATTGTGTGTCATCAGCACTAAACTGAGAGAACATTTTGTGTTTGGGGAGATGAACTCCTAAACTGAGAGAACATTTTGTGTTTGGGGAGATGAAGGGGTGGGTGAGGTGGGGTGGGTGGCTGTGTGTGGGGGGGGGAAGGGGGGTACATAAAGAAAGGGAATGGGAAGCTATCTGTTTCTTAAAACACACAAAATGTAAAAGGAACAATGTTTCAGTGGATTGATGAGACTTGGCCAGACATATCAACAAGAGCTAAAAGCGTTTTCTGTTCTCAGGAAAAGACTGGATGCCAGCACTCAAAAGTAATTTCTTTCTTGATGTAAAGTAGTAGGTATGTGGCAATCTGTCAAGTGAAGGACTGTAGAAACAGATTAACCTGGGCTGATTATAATTTGGAAATGAGGTTATTTAATAAAAGAAATGTATAAAGTTGCAAGATATCACCAAAAATATATTTGCTTAGCAGATCATGTAAAACAGTCTGTATAGTATCTGAGGTGATAACAACAGCAAGAGTGGTTTTTACGTCTGTTCTTCAGTAGTAAATAGTGACTAAAGTCAAGCACTGGTAGCCGTCTTAGACTACTTGCATCAAACTTGAAGAGGAAAGCACCAGAAGGTTTATAGAGACAATCTGACTCAGAAGAACATGTTTGTTTCTTAGCAAGATATCTTAAAGGAAAGGAATAATATAGGAGGAAGGAGAGAGCAGGAAAACTGTCACATCTATGGAAAGCTGTTAAAAAGCCGATTCTGTGAAAAGACAAAGGTGTTTCTAACAGGAGAATGCAGCGTTGAAGCTTGGAAGAGACCAAAGTAACTTCTCTAAAAAAAAAAAAATACCTTTGCATAGCATATTCTCTACATCTTATTAGTTTCAGTTCTTCTTGGCTGTAATGTCACATATGTTTCCTACAACCTAATTATAAAATGCAAAGTGTTTTGTTTTTCAGAGAGACTATCTTGTGTACTGTAGGTAAAATGGAATCATTAGGGTTTTTACTGGAAAAGGAAATATTTTGTTGCCATGAGCTAAGTGGAGTTGATGTATGTAGCAATGGGAAGGGAGACAAAAATAGAAAAAACATCACATGCTACATTATCTAGCTATACCTTGAGCTTTCTCAAGATAGGAAAAGTGGACTCTGGAAAGACTAGATCTTAGAATAAAGATGAAATTCTGCTGAATCGAAGGAGGCCACAGCTTGTCTGCTGCTCTGATCTAGCCTGGTGGTACTTCTATGAAAGATTATCTATGAATCTTTGTGATATTCATGTTGACCATACGCCTGTTGACCATAAATGATAATACTATTCTTACGCTTCTCAGAGATTACCCTATTGCAGATACCACAGATTACCCCTAATCCCTCTGGCCACTGATAGACTAATATGATTTGTGTTTTCCCAAACATAATGCATGTTCCAAAGAAGTAGGGAGCTTTGGCAATGAGTTTGTTTTCAAACAGAAAAAAGATGATCTGTCCTTGGATTTTGTTTTAATTCTTCTAATCAAAGTATTAAGTTATAAGAAAAAAAGGGGACAGGGGAGGGTAACTGGAACATGTGAGCAGAAGTAGGTGCCTAACTCAACCTGCTCCTTAATATCTTCCATAACATCGCTCAAATCAAATATTCTGTACCTCTTTCTGAAGTGTTAACTACAGTGTTGCAACTCGCCGATGCTCTGTGGTTGTAGACATTTTCAGCTGTGCTTTCAAATTGATGCCTAAAAGTAATGTTTAAGGGTGTTTTGTGGGAGACCTCTTACAATAGAAGAAATATTAAAAAAAAATATGAAAAGACAATTAGAAACAACTTGACCCTAAGAATGTTAGACTACAGTAGAATTGAGAAACATTTTGATTTGGAAAAGGAGGTGAAAGTAGTAGTTGTTGTACATTTAAAAATTAAATACAGATGATAAGCTGTAAGTATTATATAATAACTTACTGACGTTGGTAATACTAATAACTGTTATTGCTGATAGTGCATGAAATCAAGTCAAACTAATAAAATATAGTATTTATAAAGAAAAGCTTTTGGAAGCAGAATTCTAAGAAATCATTTTAAAGGAAAATCAAATTCAGACTCTTTCCCAGTCTAATGATTTTTTTAATGAAAAATGGAAGTGAACTTGAAAATAAATAAATAAATAAATATTTGGAAAAATAGGATCTTTGACTTTTGGTGTAAGGTCAGCAAATCTTTCAACCTTTTTAAGATAATTGATGTTTTAATACCTGGAATTAACATAATTCTTTGAGGTACATACTTACAAGAGCAGATGGGGGTAATTAAATGGTGGCTTATTATTCAGTCCCTTAACACTGGATACCATTGTTTGATTTCTGTTTAGTAATGTTGGAGCTGTTCTGTTTGTATGTGTTCAAATTTTAATTACAATCATTTCCCGTGTCTGATATTTTCTTTCATTTTTAATACATCTGATTAGTGTTTCAGGGCCTCCTACCTTGTTTTCAACATACAAATGAGGCTTAAATTCTTTAAGGGTTTCGATAATAAGTTTTTGATTATTGAGGAGTTGGTTCTCTTTCTCTGTTGTTCATTAGAGTATTTTTCTTTAAATCTTTGCTACTGAAGATTTTTCTTCATTAAGATAGTATATGAAGGGTATACAGGTTAAAACCCTGTGTATAGTTGCATGCTATCTGCTTCAAAGCTCTAATTTAGAAGATACGTGATTTAGTACTTGATTTGCTAACTCAGGCTAGTTGACTAACATCAAGGATTTCTGAAGGTTATGGTTCTGGGTGTCTCTCTTTACTAGTCTTATACTACCTTGTATACAATGATATACAGTGATACAATGTGATACAGATTTTTATTATTATTACTTTTTTTTTTTTTTTTTTTTTAACCTAGAACCTTTGAAAACAAGCTGTGATTAAAAATCAATTTAAATCTAAAGGGGGATGTTCTGGAGTTCCATGTTGATAGGCTGATGCATTAAGTGATACTATCGTTAATTAAATTTTAGTGGCAATAGTATGTAGTGGCATCAACACTATGACTTGGAAGACATTACGTGCTCTTCAGCTTCTAATAAGAAGCTCACTAACTTTAGCAGAGGTTAGTGAGTAAACTGCTTCAGGGCTAATCTCTTGACAATCTCTAAATTCAACTGAATGAGTGAGTTGGTGCAATTTGGCTCCCAGAAATTTTTTTATCAATAATCATTTCAGAAAATATTAAACATACTGCTTCTATAGTGTTGATGTTTTTCCATGTGTGGAAATGAAATGCAGTATAATCTGTGTGCAAATTTGTACTCTAGATCTCGGAAGACAAGAATTTTTAGACTGTACTTAGAGTCAAAAAAATATTTTCCATGCATCCTGCATTTTACAAAATACTGTTAAAATAAAGTTCGTTATGCTAACATAGGTCTGTCCCTCTGTATGTACATTTACCTGAATATCCTTCTGAATATCTCTGTAATGATTTGATCATTGATTATAATCTTCAAATGTGAGTAAGTGTAATCTGTAGGCATTTAATGATGCTTATTTTTGCATTAAGTATAAACAAATTATATGTCAATGTAAGATGTAACTTTTAAAAAATATATATATATATATAGTATGAATAAAATGGGTTAAAAGAAAAAAAGTATGATAATTCTTTGTCATACCTTTCAGATTAACCCCACCCTCCCTTCCCCTGAGTCCTGTTAAATAAATGTTACCTAGTAGTCATCTGACAAAATACCTGATGAGAATTGATCAGGAACTGTATTTTAAAAATCTAGAAAACAATTTCTACACTTCTTGTGGAAGCTGTCAGTTACCATAAATCAGCAAGACACATCATGACCTGAAAAATGTCCTCTAGCACATATCTTATGAATTGAATCAGGGACAAAGATATGCCCCTGTTTATGCATCCTTTCACTGCAGAGCATGTCAGCAGCAGGAAAAATGCTAGTTTGTGGAGAAATCCACAATGTAAAGAATTAAAAGTTGTGGTAGAGTCATGTAGGCATCTTTTAGAGAATACAAGAGGATATAGAATAGGGAGTTGGTAAATCAAAGTGGAAGTTTGACTGAACTATGGTATTTTAGTTTATTATCTAATTTATCTATAGTTAATTGTTTAGTTTAGATCCCATTCTTCAGCAATCCACAATACTTGGTTCCCTATTTGCCATTTCTGGGCCCTCTCATAGGTTGAACAGGGTAATTACTGTGCAGAGGCAAAAATTTTCAGTGAGCAGTGTTATGTCTCTTTTGTTAAGTTGTCATACCTTATATTTTGTTGATTTACTTTATACAATTTTCCTTCTGAATCACATGCCATGCCATAAATTGTTTGCAGTTGTTGTTGATCAGAATTTCCACTTAAATTTTCATAAGCCTTTGTAATACTTTTTATTTCTTTTTTTTCATTTTCTTTTTTTTTTTTTTTTCCTGGCTGTCTCTTTTCTGTGTATATTGGTGGAGGCTTGGTCTCAAACCAGATGTTTTGTGCTGTGTGAAAATGCTGGAGAATCAGAGAAGCCCCTTTTTAGCAGGCAGAAGGTTTTGGCCTGATGAACGTTATCAATGATGAGCATAAATGTAGTTTAGCATGCCGTATGTCTTTTTTATATTGTTTCTTAGTGGTGAGGTTAAGGCCCTAATAATTTAATTACATAGCATCTGGAATTGGAATCAGCTTTTCTAGCAGTCTTTCAAGAGAAAATTAAACGGTAAAACTTGGAGAAAAAAAAAAAGAAAAAAGTACTCAAAGACATCCATGCTCTGTTTCCTTACTCTTAAGATGCTTAATGACAACAAACTGAGCTTACTTGATAATCTGCTGATTTATTTAGGTGCTAAAATAAGAGCTAAACTCCTTTGAAAATCTGGCCCTAATACTAGCAATGGTAGAACTACTTATATATTTAAAAAGGCTTAAAAGTCTAAGAATAGAGTTGCTGATTTCTTTTTGATGGAAACTGGTGCAAACCATGATATTTGCCCCACTGAGTAATATGCTTTGCCTAGTTTTCAAAGGAGAGAAGACAGCTAAGCACTCGGTGCTTATATAATATCAGTGCCATTTAGTGTTTCTTCCTGGACTTTCCTGTAGGTGAATGTTTAGGGACTTCCTGCTTGTAGGCTCGGTTCTGTGCTACAAGAATGGATTATATATTTGTCCTGCTTTTTTTTTTTTATTATTATTATTATTTTTAGCATCTAGCACTGGAAGATATAAATTATTTGCTGGCTTACACAATTGTTTGAATTATTCAGTGCTGGTGAAATGTCATCTTGTTGGTCACACCTGCATCTCTCTTAGGGTATATATGTAGTAATGTAACCTGATAAAGAATGAAGGGGGATTTAATAAAACTTATTACTGAAACCTATTTTAAGTGAGAAGTCATCCAAGCTTGTCAAATATCTGCACACATACTGTTTAAAACACTTCCTTTTGTGTATTGGCTGCCAGATATTCTTTTTCTTAAGTGTTTCTGTTGCTTAGGTCTGTTCATTTCTGTGTAGTTGCCTTTAGTTTGAATTATTCTGAGAGACAAGTCTAGCCTAGTAATGGCTGTAGTATTCTCAGCTACACCTGACATACCTTCTAAATTAGCATGTTTAATATGCCTGGAAAGGCCTCTGTAGAAACCTGCAATTTGATGAAAATCCTTTTTTCCTATTTACTGAAAGTCTTGTCATAGTGAAATAGTGGTTGGTAATCTAAATCAAATACAGTCTACTCTGCACGGACAGCACTTCAAGGGTGAGAATGTTGTGATACCTCCTTGATCTCAGAGTACATCAAATGGGAAGGAGCATGCACTGATTTTGAAATGTTTAGCAAACCTTTACTAAAGAAAGAAAACAGATATTAGGCAGAGTTGACTGGAGAACAGTTGTTCTGTTTTGCAGAATACTGTATTTCCAAAGTTATTTGGTTGGAGAGATGTGAGCATCTTGAGCAAACAAATAGTGTTCTGCTTTGAAACTGTTCACCTGGCAGTCTGCCTGGGAGATGTCAATGTCAGGAGCTCATGCTTAGTATTCCAGGTCATTCAGGCTTTCAGCGCATCAGGTGAGCTGCCAGGAGCTAAGCAAGCTAGTGAGAAGGAAGGAAGCAAGGCGGAAGGCTTCTCATAGAAACATGGCTTGGCATGCGATTCTGGAAAGCTTGTCTTGGATCCCTTGGACATTGCCAAAATTAAATTGTTGCACATAATATTTTAATTTAAATGAGTCAGCAAAATCCTTGGAGTAATATATTTGTTTTACAGTAACATTTAATTTTAGCTTCATCCTGAACAGAAGAATAGTAGTGATAGAATAGTAACAGAATTGATGGAGGTAGAACTAATTCACAAATCAAGGCCTAATAACAAGCACTTTCTCAGGACCACTTCTGTTTACATATTGTATGTAGGTAGAAGCACAGTAGCAAAATAGTCATCATCCATGTGCTGTCTCATGCATCCTAATTTTCACAATAAAAACATGCATCTCTGGAAGTGATTGGTACAGATAGATAGCAAAGATGACAGGCAAGCAGACAGAAGGCAAACAACTATACTGCTGACATGTTGGAAAGGAATGAAGTTATATAAAGAGAGAGAAAAAAAAAAAGAAAAAAAAAAAAACAATTGGAAACCTGCTTCTAAGTATGTTTTTCTCTGAAATTCTGACATTCTAAAAATAGCATGAGAATAAAAAGGACTGGCTCAGTGTGGTATGGTCACATGCAGATGAACAAGGAAGTAAATGATAAAGTTAACATGGCATATGGAGCAAACAATCGCTGTACAAATTTGTGTTTTGCATTAAAATCTTATTGATTGGCTAACTGATACAACGTGCATTTGGAAAGAGTAAAAAGAAATTAACCTTTTGCAATAAGACTAAATTTGGGCTGGATTTCCAGTCATAAGCAATTTGTTTAGATTTCTGGGTGATCACAGAAAGAATATGTGGTCAATATTATTATTATTTTTTCAATAAGGTAAGTCTGAAAAATAAATTAGCAGTAAATATTGAGTAAATATTTATTTTTTTATATAACACGTACGTTTTGGAGCTTTAGAAAGAATTGATGGGGCTCAGCTAATCACTATTAATCACTATTGAACTCAATAAATAAAGGAAAAATTAATTCCCTCAGCTGTAATTTCAAGACCTACTAATACTAGAATATATTTATACATTTTAGAAAGATTTAAACTATAAAAAGAAAGTTAATCAGTTTGTATTAATCATAGTCAGAGAGAAACTCCACTGACAATTATAAGAATGAAAATACACATCGCAATCAGTAATTGCTGTGGTTTAACTTTCTAGATTTGGCCTTTGATTTAATGTATTGGTTAATTAGGTAAAGATAATTACAGTTTTGTGTTAAATAGATATTCTAGACATACGGTATGTGTTAATGGCTGAATATGAAGATGAGTAACCAGTCTGCAGACAATAGTGTTGTTCAATGCTGATGAGAGATTTTAGGCAGTTACTTTACTAGACCCTGAAGTATTGTCATTACTTGGTTTGTTCCTTTACAGCTTGTAGAAACTTGGTCCCCAGTATGACAGGATAAAACAATGCACTTTATTTTCCACAATATGAAAATAAACATATAAGAACTAAGCTACCATCAAGTGCATACAATAAGCAGTTTTTGTGTTGATCTTAAAATCAATTGATTATACATGAGCAGGCCTCTGGAGAAAAAAAAAAAATTCATTAGTATCACCATATAGTGATACTATATGGTAGTATTTTTAGTATTTTTCTGGAAGGGAACAGAGCTAAAAAAAACATCTATTCCCTTTGGACAGATTAGGTTTGAAGCAGAAAATTAGAGAATTGCATATCTTCAAGTGTTAGAGTACCCTGATTTCTAAAAGCAGCATATCAACGTCTGTTGCCATGCTTTATGCTTTTTAAAAAGGGAAGCTCCAACTTTCAATGGTTTCTTTGCTGCT
Organism: Anas platyrhynchos; assembly: GCF_047663525.1. Classification (NCBI taxonomy): domain Eukaryota; kingdom Metazoa; phylum Chordata; class Aves; order Anseriformes; family Anatidae; genus Anas; species Anas platyrhynchos. The sequence continues at coordinate 12,753,924 of NC_092596.1, forward strand.
TGGCTAAGCCTCATTACAGGGTCAGGTACTTGGATCTAATCTGTACAGAATAAAAATCTTGTCCCTGGGGTCTTAATTGCAAGATGGTTATCCTTTAGAAGGGTCAGTGTTTCTTCTCCCCGGATATGCAGTACCATTAATCTTAATATGACTTATAAAACCCTTTCAGCATCAGAATTTTTTGCTTCAGACTTTTACACATGTAGAGCACAAATAGCCACTACATCCTCCAAAGGAAGCAAGCTTTTGCAGGCATAAGTACTTTGGAAGTTGTGCAAACCCTTCTCAGTAATGAAACTTCACAATGTAGCAAGTTTCCCCTGTTGCTCCTTCTCGCTTCTAGCCAAGTTTCTCACAGCAGCCTGAGCAGAGTTTTTGTATGCCTCATCAGTGGTAGTTTCCTTCAGAGACTGCATTCCCACATCCAGACGAAGAATTGCTTGGATGAAAGTTGTCTTTAGTATATTCCTTTGATTCATAACTCCTTAGTGCTGAAAAAAAGGAGTATTGTCTGTGTGATTGTGACAAGAGCAGTATGTCTAGCAAATGTGTAAAATGCTCTGTGATAAGTACACGATGACTTGGCTTCTAGCACTAATCAGAATATTTTGAGTACACTTACATTTCTTACTGCTTATTTTGCTTGTGTTTCTGCTGGGGGTTATATATTTCACAAGCTTATATTGCCCCATATTTAGTACTAGTTCTTTCTGATCAAAAGCAGGGTCTGCAATGAATATTGTCTTTATTAAGATAAATTTTGTCCCTTAAAATATAGTATATGGAAGTTCTGAAAATCTTGTGAGTTCTCAACCTGTCAAGTTCTTTGCAAGCACTTTGAATATAAATTGGATAAGCGCAACAGCATAGCTCCAGCTTCTAAATGGAGCACAAAGGACTTTATTTCAACTGGAAAATGTACATCTATTGTGGTTTATACTAACAGAATAAGACATTTGAGCATGCTGAATAGATTTATTAGCCCAGAGGTCTGGAGAACCAAGTTCTCAAGAATACACTGAAGTATATTGAGGTGTCTACTGAAGTAATCTGTTAATCGTATGGATGTTTTTTTCATAAAACAGTAGGTGCCTTTTTTACTGTATTAAGAGACAAATGGAAGGTATATTTGAATCCACTTAAGGAAAAAAAACTGTTTTCCTTAGGAATCTGTTCCAAGGTAGCAATGATAATAAATTATTTTAATAGAGCTCATGAAAAAGCTCAATAGATCAACAATTTTATTACTATTTTGTTTGTAGTGAAGTCAGGAAAAGTATTCTTTATTTCAGTTATATCGCTGCAAATACAAATTAAAATCTTGTACTTCTTTATTTTCTTACATTCTTCAGAATTAACTGTTGGGGTAAAAAGGAGTCTGGAGAATCTTATTTAATTATGAAACTACAACAAAGATATTCTCTACTGTTGGTACTTTGTAAGGCCTCCATTAGACTGAAGTTTTTTAATCTTTCCAGCAGCCTAAGCTAAATGATGCTATGTTTAATATAATGTATTTTTTAAAAAATCTTTCCTCATTGCCCTATAATGCTACTAGCGATAACTGATTAAAATGTGATAACTGTTCCAAAAATAAAGATCAAAGCATGTTTAAAAAAACAAAAACAAAAACAACAACAACAAAAAAAACACCTCTGTAAGAACTCACATTCTCAAGATTTTTCCTCATGATTGAGGGATTATTTTTTTTTTTTAATAAAATGGAAATATGTCATTCTGTCATAATTATGATTTCAGGATCTGGGACTTAAAAGCATATAAATGCAAAAGCGATAAAATTCAGAGTTTAACTGGATTTTTACTCTGTTTTCTAGGACAATATAATCTGGACTTGTCTGTTCAAACTGGGTACCTTGAAAAATGTCAGCACAATCTGGCAAACTGTGTAGTAGTAATTTCATGTAAAGCTTTGTCTTAACTCATCAGAAAGAATTGATATTCTTGAATGTGCTCTTATTAACTGTTATGTGAACTTCATTATATTATGATGTACAAGTTTCCTGTTTTCCCTCCCCCAGTTGAAAGCATGGGCCCATAGGGTTTAAACTGAAATTCTTTGTTTTCCCTTTTCATGAGATGTAAACAATGTATTTTATTTTGGGTCAAATCATATCAAATGGAACAATTGAACTAGGAAGCATTTCATTATGTATCTGTCTGAACCTAATTAGTTGTCTGCATTATGAGACACCAAAGCGCCTCATGGGAGTTGTGTAGGTGTGGCATGCTCTCCTTTCTCATGCTTTTCTTGGCTGGCCTAAATATCTTTTACATACTGCAGTTTCTCCTTTGGCTGATGACAGCAGCAGGTCATGAAAAATCCTATTAGATTGTGTTCCACAGAGAGAACAGGGCTCAACAGAAAGAACAGCTCAGCTTGCTGAACAGAGAAGAGCAGTGCATTTTGAAAGCTAGTCTCTGCTCTGAAACATAAAATTTAATACTGTCTCCTTTAGATGTTAAACTTTAGTGTCTGATTTTGGCAGAATTCTGTGTGAATGCTCCCACTGCATACAACAGCAGTTGTGAGGCTGTTGCTTTTCTGTGCTCGACTAAAACAGTGACCAGCTTCGTGAATTAACACGTTCCCCCTTGCATGGAAACTATAGAGAGAACACCCTGGGTTAGAAGGACTCACAAGGATCATCAAGTCAAACTCCCGTCTCCACACCAGACCATCCAAAAATCAAACCAAATGTCTGAGAGCATTCCAAATGCTTCTTGAACTCTGGCAGGTTTGGTGCCATGACCTTGTTCCAGGGAACAGGTTCCCTAAGGAACCTGTCCCAGTGCTCAACCACACTCTAAGTGAAGAAAATGCTTCTCTCTCTTTTGTGAAGACTTTACCCCCAAAATGGGACAATATCTCAGCATTTATTTTGCTGATAGGGTTCTGTTAGGCTTGAGGTGTCTAACTCAATGTCTAGAAAACAGGAAGTGTTTGGTTAGATTTGGCTTACTTTTCAAGCTTCCAACAATCACTAAATATTGATTTGCTGTGTTTATTCTTACTGCTGTATTATTGATTTAATTGAAATTTTGCAATAGTGGTAGTATCTTACATTTTTGAGGTGATTGGGAATAACTTGAAAAATAGCATTGTAAGGTTTTTCGACATTTTGGTTGGCTGTGACTAGGCAAAATGGCTTTCAGAGATTAAAATCTTTTTTTTTTTTTCTTTTCTCCTTCTAATTTATCTCCACAAATCGGAGAAACACAGTGAAGATAATCACTGTCTTATCAGAGAAAGGAGGAAAAAGAAGCATGTGCCAGATGATTCAATGTGCAAGTAGATGTAGTGACCAGATGGGAATGTTTAAGTAATGAAGACGCGGGGAAGCAGGATGGAAGCAGACATACTGTATAGATATTTATCAGTAGTGAATAGATTGAAGCATTTCAGGCTGAAATTATTCATTTCAGTTACTTTATTGAGCACATCGAAGTACTATGCTGAAAAAGATGACACATATTGCATATCTATAGTTTCTTCAAACGTGAGTACTGCAAAACAGCTGCAAAATTCTAACAGCCAAATCACAAAATAAGGCCAGCTGTTCTTTGCTAAGATGACTAATACAGAAGAAAACAGAGGTGCTTTAGTCACTAGAAATGAAGTTTCCACAGAAAAGAAAGCAAGAAAAGAAGTATAAAACAGAACTTCAGTGTTATTATATTGGTGATATTGTTATGTTTCTTTGCAGTATCTTCTGATTCTCCATGTAGTCTGAGTAGTGGTAAAGGGAAGTACAGTGAATAACAATAGCTTTCATTATGAGTAAATGTTAGAGCTGAAAAAATATTTTTGAAAGGAAGTCTCTGCAAACATTTGTTTGGATTTCTGAGTGCCTTTGCCTTGATTTTGCTTACTTTCTCGCTCACTTGCAGAAGGATCAAGTTTTCATGGAGAAGATATTCCCAGAAACAAATTGTGAAGTTGTTTGAACAAGTGTCTGAGTTTGGCATAGAACTCATAGTAAAGATGGGGTAGTACCATTCCTTCACTTGTTCAAACATGAAAAACTGTGAACACTGTTTATTTTGGAACTAGGCATAGCTGAATTGAACTCAAGAGTAGAGCACACAATTTTTAGGTGGTTTTAAATATAGGTGTTGCACTTTTTTTCTTCATGGAATGAATGTGAATTTGTCAATTTTTTTAACTTGGGTAACTAGCACTATTCTGAGCATAACAAAATCAATAAAATAACATGGCGTTGCTATATATGAAGTCAGAGAAACAATGTAGGTCCACACGCCATCTACCATAGTGGCTGAAATTGGGTGCATTGAAAAGACTAAGAGACCAAGACAAGTATGCAGAGCAGTTTCTTGGTATAGTTGCCTATCCTCAAACCAAAAGCATGAATGCTCTTGGAGAGGGATTCAACAAAGTTTAACAAATTTCTTACCAGATTTCTTCTGAGAGAACATTAGATTGATGGATCTCAAAGATTAAAAGTGCATCAAGTGTGTGGTTAGTTCAAGTAAATCACATTTCTTACTATCACTAATAATTATGTCTAGAACTGCAAGTAGGTCTAAGTTGTTCTGCTGACCCAAGTGACACTTTCAACTGGATATACTGAGTCAGCTTCTCCATGAGTAAAGAATATTACTTAAATTCAGTTTTTCAGTTTTTCTGCATCTGTAACAGGGTATCTTAATTCCTCTCTTTCAAATCCGTTCTTTCTAATGTATTATAGTGAGCATATGAGACTTCCAAGCCTACCTGTGCAGATTTTTCTCACATGTTCAAATGTTGCCCTCTTGCCGGAATTATTTGTATCTTTGTATTTGAATGGACTTTTACTGGAAATTTGTTCTTTGTGTACAAGATTTTCCTTCTTTTTCTCATTTCACTCCCTCCCTGAATCTCATAGGCAAAATTCCTTTTGAGAACTCTGCAGTGTTGCTTCCCTGCTGTCTAGATCATGCTTTTGGGTAAGATAAAGGATTAAAGAGAGTATGTACATTCTTCTATTCAAAAATCAGAGTAAAATGCACACACTGGTCAGAATCAGCTACTGGTACTTTTAGTTGCTGAGCTGAATAGATACATTTTTTTTTTTTTTTTTTTTCTGGCTTAGATCAAGATTCACTAATTCTGAAAAGATGGAATGCAGGTGTTTTGGAAGAAAAATATCAGTGAGCCCAGTAAGTTACATGGATTTCCAGCTGGATCCTGACTTTTTTGACTGCTGCTTAACTTTTTTCATGTAATGTGGCAGTGATGCTAAATATTTCAGTGCGTACAAGTCTCCTTTGTCAAATGTGATTGTCTTGATACTTGTAATTCTTTATTATAAGAGTTTTGCTGCTTTGTTTGCTGCTTTGCAATCCCTAGTTTTTTCCAACATTAATTGATTTTTACCCGTGTTAAGATGATTTGCTTCTGCATTTCTAACTTTGAATTATATGTCATAGTAAACTCATCCACTGGCTGATTTTAAACCAGACTAAGTCAGCAAAACTACTTAAAATTGTTAGGTGCATATTTTAATGTGTCAGCTGCATTGATTTTCCAAGGAATGTAACAGCTTGCCCTTTTCAACAAGAAAAGACTGAGGCAATAGAAGTGAATGTAGCTTTCTACAGCTAAAATTTAAGCTTCCCTCACTTAATATTAAGAGAACCAAAAGCTACATACAACTATCTATATGTAAAAGGGCTATATCAATTAATGATGCTGTAGTTAATTTAAATGAGTACATATGAGAACAAGATGGTGAAAGAAAATAACATGAATTGATAGGGAAAAAATGTGTGTATAAGCATAGGATAAGCAGTAGGATTCTGGGGGAGCCTCACTATGGGGGAGTTCTCACTATGAACAGCCTGATATGAGATTTGAAAAGATCTGAGACCAGTAAGAATCAGGCCATAAAATAATTAGATTAGAGATTAAGGGGTGATCATACAATGAGTAATGAGGAAGAGAGTTTGTAACTAGGCCAGATACTCACATTGGGACATTTAAACTGTGGACCAGCTTTGAAACTCAGAAAAGCTGTAAAGAAAGGCAGGAAGGGGGGGGGATAGGTATTCTATTAGGATAGTGGGGTTAATCTCTCACCTGAGACATTTCTGATTCCAAACTAGTTTGGTTAATATAGGCATGAGACTATCTTGAGACATGTAAAGCATTGCAGAACTCCAGTAGAAGTGGATGGAGAACAGCATCGTTGAACATAATAAAAATAACTTTTGCAGTATATTAAGTGTTATACCTTCCCAAAATGGCTAGAAACATCTTTGGCTGGAGGTAACATCTTTCATATAGTTGATTTTAGTTTGCTTTTTTTTGCAATTGATTTTATTTACCTTATTACAAACTTGAGAAACAGAAATACGAACAAACAAAAGAAATGAAACTTTCTCTTTGTGGATAGAAAATGTACCTAGAGCATAACAAAATAACTAGGTGAAATTTATTTTGTCTCTATATTCACTAAAATTTTAACTTTTTCAGGAGATTTCTGAGTACTAACAAAAAGAAATAAAATGGTGAGCATAAGAAATATGTCTAAATGAAAAGAAACTTCATGAGAATTGAAAAAATGTTAGACATGTATGAGGGCTGAGAGTGGAAATGATTGATTAAAAAGGAAGTTTTATGACCCACAAAGTGAAACAAAGCAGGCTTTATCACCAGGTTGATATTCTGATATTGATGTTATTTTAATAGTGAATTGATATCAAATATTCTCTTTCAATCTCATCAGGATTTTTACTTCTTTCTATTGATGAAAAAAAAATATAATGACAAAATGGGATACACCTCTAAGTACCTTCCTTTCCAGATTTTTGTAATTATTGCTTGTCCTTTGTCTAACCGGGAGCCGTTTTTGTCACATGTAAATTAGGTCAGAATAAGAAGTGGAATTAAAATAAGTGTCTGGAGAAAAATGCATTAAGAGAATGAATAGTGAAAAGATAGATTAAAAGTAAGGCATTCATAGCTACCATAACAATCCAAGCAAAACCTACTGAGGCAGATCTCTTGAAGGAAAGCAAAAGGAGACATTTGCATGAGATAAAAATGCCCATGAGTAAAAGAGTTTTGTGCCTTGGAATTAGTGATGAAAGGAGGTCAAGGAACTCCGTTTGGTATGCAATAACTGTTCAAACATTCTTCTACATTAATCTTCTGTGTCAGCTAGTTTCCTGATACTGCATCTGCAGAGCAATCTTCTGCAGCTTGAAGATATATACTCTGAAAGAGAGCTCCAACACAGGAGCAAATCAGGAGGGGAAGCACTAAAAAGCCCAACCCTACAAATATCTGTGTGATAAAATTAAATAATGCAGAAAATAATGAACAGGTAAATAAAGCCCCTCAGACTGATTGTGAAAAATACTTTTGCTAAGTATTTGCTAATAAGTAAAATATTATATTTAATTCCCCAGACATACATGGGCATAGGAAGTCTCTTCTTTAAGCTACTTTGCAAAACACACACACACACAAAAAAAAAGCTCTTAACAGGGGGGAAAAAAAAAAAAAAAAAAAAAGAATTCTATTGTCCAGTTCAGCTTCTGTTCTGTTTTTTTAAAATATTTTTCCTGAGTTTCATTAACAAAGTTGAAGTAAAACTCTTTTACCTGTTCTCCAAGGACAGTTTGTTATAGTTGCATATATGTAGACAGTATTCCTCATCCATATGTGGAGCAGGTGGAGTTTCATTCAAGTGTGGTACTTGTTCAGATGGTTCAATGGTATATTTCCTATGTTTAAGGTAAGATATGCAAATTTTTCCTTTAATTTTGACAAAGTCTGTTTTGAAAAAATCATTTAGTGTGCAACAAAGGGAATCAAAGTTATGGTTAAATTACTCTATAGAGTTTTCTGTTCTTACATATGAAAAATGTTTTACAAAAGGCTTGGGAAATATCTGTCCGCTGTGGGAGGGAGGACACTATTGGAAAGCAGCTGAAATGAATTTGGGTCCAATTATTTAACATTATTTTGAAATATTATGAAAACTTTGAAAACACAGGAGTGAAATAAATAAGTTAGGAAACAAAGGAGTGAAGTCCCATGAAAAGTGCAGCATGGGAAGGCAATATAGTTGTTGTAGTGCCTTGTTCATTTCTTTCACAACTAATGACTGATACATTCTCCAGCATGTAGAAAACCGATATTCGGTCTCCTTACTTTATCTGTGATTTGGTGTCTTTCTCCTCACAGAAACACTGTGAGTGCATTGAGAAATGCTCTGAGTACAGGTTGAGACAGATAGAAATATTTATATACTGAATCCTCACTGCAAAAGAATCTATGATAGGGGATATTTTAAATGTGATCTCAACTGTTTAAAAAAAAAAAAAAGTATCCTAGTCACTGTCTAACTTCCCTTTTCTTTGTTTTCATTGATGAATATTTAATACATTCTTACCATGCCGCAAAATAATGGAACAAGATTACAAAACAATCTCAGAAGATTACCTTTTGCGTGTTGAGATCATCCAATTTTATTAATTAAGTTCAGGGGCATGCTGAAAAAACACTGACATAGTATGCTATGTCATAATCAAAAGGTATTTGTGATACTGTGACTGAGATGGCCCTATAAATATCAAAGACAAAAAGTAGTATTCCCTGTTTTAGTGCCACTTGAGAGAAGATGCTGTTGGAGTTTGCATCTCAGGAATTTATCTTTAATTCAAAGAATACCTGAAACTAGTGGAACTCACAGCTGTTGTTTGAGACATGCTGAGCTACCATGTGGTTCTTGAGATAGGTTAAGTCTTGTTCAGCTAAATGATGGTATATATACTACAAATCTTTGCATACACTACTCTCCATCTGGCAACTTTTGCTTGAGTCTTGCAAGAATGGGCATCTCTGTAGACAGCAAAAGTACGTGAAGTATGTACTTTATATACTATATACTCTATATACTTTCAATCGATTTCTCCCGAAGTTGGAAGAAAAGCTGTAGTTCTCAGCACCTGACTGAACTCAGGCTTGAAAGCAGCACGTGGCCCTTACTGAAACCTTAGAGCACGAGCCTGATGAATATGCTAAAATGGACTGCAAACCTACTAAAGCATATTTTGAGTATTCCTCCAAAAATGTCATAAGTAGAGCTGCTTTAGAATATTGCAGGCATCTGGTTCTATAGAAGATTAGTGCGCTTCTCTTGGTTCTTGCATGTTAAAAAGTCAATTACTGCAAACGATCTCTGTAGTTTCTAGATCATTACCCACTTTTCCTTAAGCAAAAATATCCTTGTTCAGAGATTGCTTAGTGTATAATCCAGTTGCTTTACATTTGTAATGCTTTCATGAGATTTGTAGTATCTGTTACCATAACATTAATTAATGTTACCATGTCATGAATAATTTATTTTATTGTCTACTGAAGGTCCTCCCACTTTTGTGTGTGTGAATGTAATTGATTTTTTTTTTCCTCTAGAATAAGAGCAGCTGTGGTATCTAGTAATGATACTAATGTCAGGACCTTACTGAAGAGTAGAGTTTCAGTCAAGGGTAGTGAGAAAACACTGTGGTGATATCAGACTCTCTATAGAGTAGAAGCGTTCTTGGAGAGCATGGCATTTTTGGACTGAAAAATTGAATTGTGCAACATAATTTTCACAGTGCGGAGAGTTTATTCCCCTTGTTTTTTAAAAGATGGTAAAGTATAATGTCGTACTTAATAAATACAGGTGTTATCTTGGAAAAGGTAACTGTTTCCTCCATATTTTGAAGCACTGAGGTAATTTCTGAAACTTTTCTGTATTTTGATTAGAAAAATGTTGTTCTCCTAAACATGTAACTTTCAATTGCAGCTAATGTAATATGTTTGTTTATGAAATAAACGTAATGACAAAGATACCTAGAGAGCCAAAGGGGTTCCTATTGCAGGTGGTATTCTTTTTGGAGATCATTTTCAAAATACTTAGAGTTTGTAATTCTGTGAATATAAATAGTGATTACAGCATTTAATAAATAAAATGTACAAGTGAATATTTACTAATGGGATAAGTATCAAATAATTAGAATTAAAGCTTATAGCCAAATGCCTGCTTCTTGCTGAAGACATTTTTCTCAGATGTATTGATTTGAACTGATGTTCCATAACAGCTCCTAAAAATTTTGTAATACATTGACATTTCATATCACTTCCTTTCACATCTACTGCATCATGTTATGGGTAGCAAATATAACTTAGTTTGGCTTTTTCTTCCTGTTTGGCTTGTCAAATGTCTTGAAATGGAACACACCCTTGAACTCTTTCTTTTGGTTTTTGTAGTAAGCACGTTTAGTATGACAAAAATCGGTGCTTTTCTATTTGTAATTTACGGTGTCAGTCATATCTGAGTTTGTGACACTGAGGCATTTCCACATTACTTTGAGGAAAGAATTAACCTTTGTTCACCTTTCCTCACTGTGTTTTGCACACAGACGCTGACCTGTGACTGGTTCTTTAGAAGTGGGGAGTAACTGCCTGGGGGAAAACAAGACTTAAGTCTTAGAGGTGGTTTGGAGGAAAGAGGAAGGAAGGGTTTGTTTTTATCTCCCTTTGTCCTTGCTTACAAGATATTCTATCAAACAAACTATTTTTTAATGGAGTTACTTTGATACCAGGAGATACATATTTGAGTGCTTAGCTGAGGCCTGTCTAATATGATTTCTGGGGGAAGTGTTCGTGAACAATATTTCTTTTTCTTTTATTATCCAACAAAAAGTAAGCATTGAGTATCAGCATTCACAACAGAAACGTGAACGAATCGAAAACATAGTTGTTCATAGAAAGCACAAAGGGAGTACAAAGGCTGAGGAAAGTAATTATTTCAAAAGTATAAGCAATATATAAAATGGTATTTTGTATTACTTTTCAAACACAAATATTAACAATGTACGCTTGTATTGAGACAATAGGGATGTAGAAATTACAAGATAGGGAAAATAGACAGGAACACTACACAAACCTCTAACTCTACGGTGCATCAGAGAGTGTTCATTTTAACCTAAGCTAATTCCTGCAGTACCTTTTGAAATAATTGCTTCATTCTTGCTCATAGATTTGATTTTGATGTTTTAAAGTGCTAACAATGAGGTGTATATGAGACTGGTATGGCTAGTCCATTGCTCCTGTTTCTTTCATACCAGTAGGTATGAAGTGGAAATGTTTTTAATTTCTGTCTTCATTTCTGTATCTCAGCTTACATTTTAGCCAAATGGAGAGTAATTATCTTGCTTGTAGAGTGCTTTATGAAATACTGATGACCAGTATTAGTGATTAGAATTAATAATTGTTAACATTATTATTGACGTCTTTTTTCTTGATTTTGTTTCCATGTTTAGTTCTGAAGGATTAATTAGTATGAATTCTAAAATGGACAGTCAGCTCCAAGATATTTAGAAGCTATGTTTCCATTCCTAAAATTTATTTGGCATACAGAGTGCTTTTGCTTTTTCCATTTCTGCTCCCTGCAGCACTTTATAGTAGACATTAATTCTCAATTTTGGAGCTCCCTTCAGTCACCCACATACTTCTGGTATCTGCCCACTGCTAATGAATATGAATGAAATCATAAAATAATTATTGTAAAGTCTGATAGAAATGGGCAGGTTTATATAAAACACTGTAAAGTATATATTTTTAAGAACCTTCCCTGTTATTCTTTGTAGCACATTCTGACATATGTTCTTCAGTAATTTCTCTGAGAAAGGAAATTATTTTAGATTAGAGGCACAAAAATCACACAAGAGGCAAATACTGAAATTCTTAAATTAAATTTTATACAGTACTGTGCATATGAATAGACTTGTTTGAATTATTCATTGTGTATAACTCATTGGCCAAATTCAAGCCTTTTATGTTGAGGCACACCATAATTTTAATAGCTTTACTTGTTGATTATTTATTGCACTTCAATGTAGACTTTGTAAGAACAAACATACAGCGAATCTTGCTCTGAAATATTATGCGGCCAAAATAGTGGTATAGAAATCTGTGTTTTAAACATTCATTTTTAATCCCTTTACCTAGAAATAAGATTCAAATGTTTTCCTTCATGTGCACCATAATCAATATGTCAATATGGAAAACTTTCCATAGGGAATAACAGGACACACTCACCTACTCTTGGGTAAAACATTCTCCCAGTTATGTGAACAGATCAGCTTTCAGGGGAAGGTGAATTGCCAAGCAAATATGGACAATGTAATTAACTTTTTTGGGGGTTGATTTTTAATGTCATTGTGGATTCTCAAGTTGGTAATTAATAGAGGCTTTTTTTTTTTTTTTTTTTTCATTTTGTCAATCTATGTAAGAAAGCTACTGCCAAACAATGAAATTGTCAACACTGTAAACCTATATGAGAACCCATGTAGAATCTGTTTGCTTTAAAACTTCAGTTTGTTCAGGTGAAGGTAGATGGAAAGTACAAAAGCATCCCTTTTAATAATGATGCTTAAAATATTTGTTTGCTTGACTAAGACATTGGTATTTTCAAAACAGAATATGTATACTTATGTACAAATAAAAACTAAGTAAATAATGAAAAGAAGCTTCTTATTCCAGGTGTATCTATATGCAGCATGTATAAAGAGTACTGATAAAATATTTCTGGTCTGGTTACTTCATTTGGCTTAATGACTATGTGTAGATTTACCTGTAATTAGATTAGTTCCCCAAATAGACCCTATGTCTAGACTGAAGGAAAAAATGAAAGATCCAAACTGTTCAGAAACAAAATAATAAGTGAAAAAATAAACCAAGCTAATTCTGAAAGTTCTGGCACCAGAATGCAAAATTACCAAACAAAGCATGTGTAGGTTACATTAATATGGTCTGAAATTCAGCGTACTCTATCTTCTAAATATGCTTTATTGTGATACACTTTTTTTTCCCCCGTTCCATTATTATGGCATTAAGATGATGCCAGTACATTACTGCACTAATGTGTAGCTATCTATGTGTCACCCATTCAATATTTCATTACATTGTTGTCAGCTAGAAGCAAATCTTTTTGTGATCCCTAAGTTTTAAAACACTGAGTTTCTGCTGTACTGATACTAAGACCAGTTTTCATAGCAGGAGTTGGTAAGTAGTTTTGTTTGTCACAAATAAGGAGTTTGGATAGTTATCATGATATCGATACATCAGGACACAGGAGAAGTTCTACTCAATGTCTTTGTCACTGATCACACCTCAGTGTGGTTGGGGTTAGGATTTTAACCACAGCTGGCTAGTGTGATGACCGTGCAACTATGTTTCCTGCTGGAATGTCAGGAACACTCTGAGGAACCTTCTAGTTTTCTGCCATGCACAGAAATCCTTAACAGGAACTGGAATTAGTTACTTCTGTGTTCTTAGGTATTAATTAATTTTTAATGATCCTGTTTGCTGTCCCACCAGTAGAAGGAGACAGCAGTAAAATTCAAGGTGCTCTCATACTTTTTACGAAATGGAAAATAGATGCTGTTGTTGAGATGCTGTGACTTAGCACTTTGCAGTGACTTGCATCCCAGATGTCTCTGGAGTGAATTTACTTTTTTGCAGATATGACTTGGAGGTGCTGCCTGTGGGACTTGAGGCATGTAACATTACCAGGCATTGTAACTATTTTCTCTATTTTCATCAGACATCTCTGCCAGCATTACAGCCTTTTCCTCTACCCCAGTCTCTCAGAATTTGCATCAGGCATCTTTTCCTTGCTGCTGTGGGTAGTAGTGGAGACTGTTAGGATAGTCACAGTGCCATGAAGCTGTGACCTAATTGCTTTTGGTCTGTCTCAGTCTAGTTTTTTTCCTACAATTTGTATTGAAACTCAGTAAATATGCTTTCTTACTCAGTGTTGTGCTCTTGTACTTTTGCTCGCTCACTTCTTTCTTCTCTCTTCTGGTGGCCAAAGCCTTGATCATAAAGATGCTTCAATCTAAATATACAAAAACATTTTTTGAAAGTAAGGCTTGCTGGAATCCCTATTTGCTGTGCTGCTGATCAGGCTAGACCATAGTGGTGATTTGGCACTTGGAGATCATATCACAGTTGCACACATTCTGGAATTGGACTAAATGTTGTTATTGAATCCTAAAAGTAGAGTCTGTAGCTAAAAAATAAATAATAATCTTAAACTGAATAGAAATGTAAGACTATCAGGCAAATCTTGATTGCAGTCTGCAATGATAAAATGGTGGCTCCTTATATTTTCCTTATTTTTTTAAATAGTTTTATCCTAAATACATTTTCACTTTGTGACACATTCTGTTGGTATTTGGTATTTAAAGTGATATTTAAAGCAAGCAAGTTACAGTATATTTCACTAACATAGAGCTGCTATACTGTTAAATAGAATAGTGTCTGTACATAATGTAGTTTGTGCTTTTAAGTGTTTGTTATTTTTATACTGAGTTCGTTATTTTACATTTACCCAGTAAATTAATCTGGTGCAGCTGGTACATATCAAATCCAGATTGTTGTGAAATATAATTGCTTGAAACCTTGTTTCAGTATTTCAGAGACTATCTTGCTGACAAATATAATGAGTTTATGTAACTGAATTAGTACCTATCCAAGTAATATACATAGTTCTCTTTCATCTGCTAAAAGAGACTTTAATTTAAATGACAATTTTATCTTTTCCCTCATAAAGAGCCATTTATACAAATGACAAAAATCGGCCATATTCAATGAGATTCTTCTTTTGAGAAATGAAATCTTTGGGAAATGTAAGTCAAAGTCACCCTTGACCTCCAGATGGACCTGTGTATATACTAATATATGCACACATTAAATAAATATATACAGATAAGCATTTTTATGCTACTAAGCTATGAATTGGCCAACCTTCATAGCTGTGTATGAATCTGCTAGTAGCAATGAAGGTATGCCATTCCCATTTGGAAACTTAATGATCATTTTCTAGGATTTCTTCATAGGCTGGATGAATGAAAACACAGAGCAACAGATTACAAAAACATTGCAGAATGGATTCTCTGTCAACACCAATAATTCTCTCTTGTCAAATGAGTTCTATTGAAATAGAATTTGTACAAGGTTATACTTTATAATGTTTCTTTAACAAAACATGTTTAAATTACATAACTGATAACCTGCTTCCATACCTCACTCTATTAAAGTCACCCGTCCCCATGTATAACAAGAAATTTTCCTGCAGAAGGCTACGTAAAAGGTGTCAGTGCTTCAGGTTTGGTTTTAAAGCTGTTTGGTTCTTAATAGGGACTAAGAAAGTAAAGAAGCTGTAATGGCTTCAGTGGAAGTCTTCATCCTTCGCAAATATTTCATCTTTTCATATCTTTATATAACTACTCTAATTACTACTGGTTTTGTACATGTTTGTCATACTTAATATTGATTTATCCTTTTATATCACCTTAAAATGTTGAAGAACACAATTACTATTTAAATTGGAATCATTTTTGTTGCTTAAGAATTAAAAAGTCTTGAAGTCAGTTTATGTATGGACTTATGGTCAGACCTGATTTCAGTAGGCATTATTTCTTTCCAAACTAATACGAACAATTATTTTCATGCAATAATTCCTATAGTCAGCATCAAATGTATTCCTTAACCTAGTGCTAAAGGTTAAGAATTTACATATTAATACATTTTTTTTAATTGAGTCAGGAGTGTACTTATATTTTTTAATAGAGGCAAGAATATTTTATAGTCAACTTGGCATAGTGAAGATAAAGAACCAAGATTAACCCAGGGAAATTAGCCTGGATTATGTCTGGCTACCTGGACTACAATTCTGCAAGTAACTATGCATGTGCTTAGCTCAGGATACACTGGAGTTCACTTGGCATGACTACATTGATGGCTAGGATGAAGCACAACAAATAACAGTGGTCTTATGTATCATTATGATACATAAACACATCATAGCCTTTCACATTTTTTTGCATTGTAAGAATTCAAATTTTTACTATTCTATGTAAGTAATTGAAAGTAATTCCTAGAGGTAGAGAAGCTTGTGGATTGTTGTGGCTGCATGAAGTTGTAGATGACTAGATGGTACTTGCTTCCAGTCTACCAGGAAATACAAGAATTTATTTCTACCTGATATTATTGCATCTCAATTGTTGCTTGTTCTTGCATCCCTGCTTAGCGTTCAGAATCAAACGCAGCAAGCTACTGGCCTGGAAGATATATCATGCCTATAACTTTCACTTAAGTATACTTTGCAGGAATAAACCACTTAAGATGAGATGAAATTAAACATCAGACTCAGTTTATAAAGGCTTCAATCACAGTAGAACTAGGGTCAAGTAAAGTTCAGTTTGAAACAAATTAAGAAAAAAAAATAGATGAAATCAGACATGAAGAAGGGTCAGTGACTACGCATGCACTTACTTGAAGAACAAAACAGCCAATCCATTTACCTAAGTGTGGGGAAAAAGGAGCTGTGGGGAAGAAATCAGTTACAATTGATGTCTACTTTATGGGCAGAGTGGGACCGGTACAATTGCTTCATTAAATGCAGGTATTTTTCTGGCTTAAATCACTGAAATCAATTCCACTAATCTCTAATAAGTGAAACAAGATATGACTTCAAGGGAATTAATGCAACCCAAATGAGACTGAATATAGATTTAATGAAGGAATATATTTACATTATATATCTAAAATGATTTGACAAACTAGTCTACAAGTAATGATGTTCTAACCTGGAACAGGAAAAAGTGGATTAATTTTAATGTGCTTTATTTAAACTCAATGAAATCCCCAACTTTGTTACTTGAAGGATTATTGCATACAATGGGAATTATTACAATTAGTATAAAAATGCAAGATTTTTGAGACAGCCTTCAAGAAAAAAGGAACATGAATTTAATACTCACCAAGCTCTTTAATTACAGCAGATGAATGCTGTTACAGTTTCAGAAATCAGCTTACTTACTCTACACTTTAAATGAAGACATAATCCTTTTCTCTCTTTTTAGGACAAATGACCCTTCATTTACACCTTTGAAAGATTTTCTCAGTTATTGAAATGTATCTATGCTCTAACTATTTTGTTCCAATATCCTTTTGGACAGAAAAGGATGTGGTCAGGGTGGGTCCCAACTGTGCAAATACAGTGAAGGAAATTTGATGCTCTGTTAAAGATAAACACCTCAGGATAAAAAGAAAAGTTAAAAAAAAAAAAAAAAAAAAAAAAAGGAACAGTAGCATAAACTGTCTTGAAGTGTGTTTTAAGTATTTGGAACCATCTGCAGAAGCAAAGAACCCACACAAACACTGAGATTAAAGTGTACCCTGATGGAATCAGTAATAAATAAAATATATACATATATATATATGTATATATAAAAATAAAATAAATGAATAAAACACTACAGTATTTTGGGGAAATCAGATTTCTTTAACAGGTTCTTGGCCCGTGCAAGTCTATTGCTCATTATTTCGTTGTTTTTTGTGGGTCTGGTGTTTTTTTGTTTGTTTGTTTGTTTTTCTTGGTGGCAAATTATTTGGTATCTCCGTCAAGAAGCAGAGATTTCAGGGCCTTGTAAACTAGCTGCTAGTCATCTGTGAGTTGCTTTATTTGGAGTCATTCTCTGGAGAAATATGTATGCTATTATCATGATAGTACTATGGGCCAGCTAGATGGAGCAGGACCTTTGGTTATCACAGCCTAAATGGCAGCCTGAAAGACTAAAATTAAAGTGGAAAATCTAAGTATCCTTGTTATGACTCCCATGTACACACAGACTGTTGACAAAACCTCACCTCTGCTTTTGTGTTTTCAAGGCTAAGGTAATTAAATGGAACTCAGAGGACAGTGACAATTCCTTAATAATTGTTCATCTGGTTTAATGAGTAAAAGAGTGTTGTTCATATGCACTGTTGTATCATTTAATCCAGGGGACTGTACATATGGGACCTTTTTCTAAATGAATGGATATCATAGTTTAAAAAAAAAAAAAAAATCCGTTAAAGAGTCATAGCGAGAGAGTCTATTTCTGTAACTGAAGCAGAAGTGTTAATGTGAAAGGCAATTGTATGAATGAGTTTCAAAGGCCTTGTTGTCATGTATTTTGCATTACAAGTTTTCTAAGGAGAATCTTTTCAGTCCCATGCTGTGTATTGTAAAACTTTGTTCTGTTCTTTGGGAACAACAGCAATTAAGATGTAGATCATGCAAAACATTTCTGGTTGTGCAGTCATTAAAAGTGATCTCTATGGCCCTGTCGTGGCACTGTTGGGAATGTCTAAGGGCTGCTACAGCAGCACCAAAAAAACAATCCTAATTCTGCCTACTCAGCCAGTGTTTAGAGTGTTATAAGGTAGTGTTGGTCTATCCATTTTTTTTTTTCTTCTTAGTGAGAAGAAAAATAAAAAAAACGACTCTGGTTTATTCTTGTGGATAATATGTCGTTATTTGAATTTCATTCTATTGTTTCGTG
The DNA here is from genome assembly GCF_047663525.1 of Anas platyrhynchos. Classification (NCBI taxonomy): domain Eukaryota; kingdom Metazoa; phylum Chordata; class Aves; order Anseriformes; family Anatidae; genus Anas; species Anas platyrhynchos. The sequence continues at coordinate 12,772,335 of NC_092596.1, forward strand.
GTTTTTTTTTTTTTCCTTTTATTTCATCTTTCAAAATGAAATAAAATGGAAATAGTCCTTTATAGCCTAATTGTTTTAATGCATGGTGTAGACAAAGCCACTTACATTATTTCAGTGCTTTAATATAGTCTGGCACCTGCATGTTTTGCCAGCTTTATAGAGAAGCCTTATATATAACAAGTACCTACAGTCCTTGTCTCTGTAAGTACACTTCAAAGTGTTTTAACCTGATGATTATTATTATTTATTTATTTATTTTTGGATGAAAGGGAGTTTGTTATTACTTTGTTTGCTCATGTATTTGAGGCAGTATATGAAGTCTCTCCCTTTGCTAGAAGGGGTCCCTAAGAAAAGTATAGATGAAAGCCAGTCTAAGATTGAAATTCTCTTCCCAACTTATACCAGTGACACCGCTGAGCTCTGTGTGGGTAATGGTAATTCAGGTTAATGTTATCAAAGAAGCTCTGAACAGTAAGTGCTCTGTGCCATTTTCTTCCTTCAGTGTCCCCACCTGATGGAGGAACTTGGTACAGCAGAGGGAACACTCTTGCCTTGAGATGTAAGGTATCTATCATGTTCCTGAAGCAGGTGTTTGGGTTCAAGGAGGGGACCTAGATTAGAAACTAATGTGCATAGAGTGTTCTGCTGTATTGCTTTCTTACTAAAAATAGGTAGCCATATAAGAGCCTTCTTTTATAATTTGATGTTGTTTATGCTCAAAGTTTGTCAACCATTTCTCCAAAATGGAAGGAGAAACAAGGGAGAAAAATATGCAATGAAAATTAGAGGGAAACACAATATATTTCTCAAAGTGTATCTATTTTGCCATTTATTGTATAATACATGGCAGGTAGACAGTTAAAGTATGTCAGAGAATGGAAACCAGAAGGAGGAAAGAAGACAGTGTTGGGCTCTACCCTGACTCTAGCTTGACATCTGCATCTAGCTCAGAGAAAAGGTCCTTATACTGGATCACTGATATCTAACACATTTTTCCACCTGAGTGTCACAGTTGTTTATGATCAGATGGGCTTCCCATTGTACCTTCTCTCTGGTAACTAACATTTAGTTTGTGTTCCCAGCTCCATGAGTTTACTCTTTTATATTGGCATGTACTTTAAGTAAAAAAAAAAAAAAAAAAAAAAAAAAAAAAAAAAAAAGCAGAGTCCAAAACTTGATAAAGAATTTGGGATATAATGAAAGAATCTGCAATATTTATGCAGTGTGAAATAGCAGAACATGTTTCTTGACTTTTTTATCTTATACAAAATGTTTTTGGCTATCGATGTCTGTTATGAAAACAAATTAACATCAAATCATGATGTGGAAGTTATCTTTTACTTTGGTGGAACAGTAGCTGACTTGTGTTTGTGTTGCTACAGAAATAATTTCAGGCTTTTCTCAGGTGTCAGGCATCATTTCTAAGCAAATGAATGTTGTGTGAGGAGCTAGAGGAGTCTTGGGTGTACATGGGCCTGTAAGTTTAAGAAATTGCATGTTTGTGAACGGGAATAGGTTACTATTAAGACACAATTCATTTTATATATATATATATATATATATATATATATAAAATATATAGCCAGCCAATTTGCATTGACTTTCTAAAAATTATAGGCACTTTACACTAATGATGATTGAAATGAAATATTGAGAAGCCTTATTTACAAATTGCCATAACCCAAGATGACATCAGATACTTCAAAGGTTAAAATTCTTCTGGGATATCTCGGTGATTCATCATTAGATTTTGTTCCTTTTTGATTTTTCCTGCCAGTAAAACTTTTCTAGTAACATGATTATTTGTTTAGTAAGCTGTTTCTGAGTTTTTCTTTGATATGTGAACTTGTGGTCACACATATGGGTGTCTGTCAGTATGAGCACATTTGATATTTTTTCATTCACATACTGTGAATCCATATTTTTTTGCTAACAGTGTTGAGTTTTGTATAACTGAAGAGTTTAATTTATGTTAAGAGCTATTCAAAGGCTTTCAGAACAAGAGTAATTGTCTTTCATTTGATGTTGAGGAAATCAGAAAGACAGCAATAATTATGATTATATTGAGTATAACAGTGCTGGGGAAAAATTGCCTATCTATATACAAAGCAAGCGATAAAATGATACGTCTCAAAGGTATTGTGACAAATAAATCAACAATTCCAAAAATTGTTCATTGAAAGTTTCTATGATGAGTTTATTTACCTTTTAAGATCCCCAAAAGGAGTTACTAGAGACCTTCATCTGCACACTTCAGACAGCAATGGCAGGCTATTTCATTACCAGCCTTAAATATAATATATAAACAAATATATATACATGTTTATATGTATACATATATATTATATAGATATATATATTTAGCTTTACCTCAACAGTACTGACATATTTAGTTTCCTTAATTTAAAAATCCCTTCTTGCCTATAGAGAGCCTGACATTTTCTGCATACTATGCTATATCTGGAAAATTTATAGGAGAGTGCTTATAAAGTAGAACTTCTGAGAATAAAGCAGTAGTCTGTGAATTAGCCTTCTGTTGTGTTCCAGTATGATTCCTACAGGAGCTGTCATCCAGGGCTCAAACCTGGGACATTTGATGATGCCAGAGGCAGGGATATTTACTGTAATATATTATATGAATTATAAGTAGCAGTTTATCTGACTCAATGTTCCTTCCCTCCCCATCTTGTGTTTGATTACCTTTACTTTTCTAGTCTTTGCTCTAGAAGTCAACTTTATTTTACACAAACTTTCCTGAAACTGGACCATAGTACACTATTGTTTTCTTTCAGTCAACCAAACTCTCTTAACTGCTGTAAAAGTTTCAAACCACTGTTTCTCTTTTCTTTTACTCAAGTCTCCACTGTGTCCTAACATTACTGATGTTTCTTCTTCACTTCTTTTTTCTGTTTACATGCTCCTACTTTTATTTTCTGTTTGGATACTGACACCTTTTGTCTGACTTTGGCATTCCTGAAAACATCATCTCATCTGTTGTAATCTGGATGTAAACTAATGAAATTCATAACTCAGGTTCCCCTTCAGGGTGCTCTAATTCTGCTCAAAATTTTCATCAAGGTTATCTTATTGAGCCTTTATTTTCCCATGTGGTTTTCATGCATCTTCACATAACAAATATTACACTTCATTGGTCTCTGTTACTAAATAGTGCTAGATTTTCTTCCCTCTTCTAATGCCCACCTTCAGTTTCATGAAGTGCAGAATAATTTCCTTACCAGCTTGGCTAATCGTGTTCAATCCTTTTTAAAAGCCCATGTTATGCACAAGAAATGAGAGAATTATGAGAGACGGAAATCAAGAAGATAAATGCTGAGATTAACCACATGGTGTAATAGTTTCTCATACAAACATGCACATACACAAAAATTAAAGGCACTTTTCCTATGATATATGCTGTATTTCCCAGTGTTGCTTGCCTGTTGTTTATATATTTTGTTCCATTGTTGGCACTACAGGGATTTTATGCCTTATGCTGTAAAGAGTTGGAGTGACCCTGGTACCTGCTCATAACTGCAAAGAACTGTTTGGTGGGACTGTTCTAATAGCTTCTGAATATACCTCAGCATATACACCACTGTTTATGAGGGTATTACTGAATACTTGCCACCATACACATCTCAAAGAGTATCCTATAATGCTGCAAGTGGGTAAAGCAGGCGTTGTTGTTCATTTGTAATTGTGTTTATTCTACTTTAACTAAAATCTGTACTTTAATCCGTCTGCTAGCGAGCAGAGTATATTTGTATTGAATTCATATACTTTCTGACACCCATCATGTCTTTTCTGTTGAGTGAAAAGTTGTTTTAAAACACCAACAAAAAATACTAAGTGGGCTTGCAATAATTCATTGTTATGAGGGCATGTATGAATAAGACAGTTTTATTCCCAGTGGAAATGTTTACTAATGGCCAAACAATACCTGCAAACACAATCCAATTCTCATTAAGGTTAATGGGAAGCAGGTTACAGACTTGTCTAACAATGGACAGGGCACCAATTAAGCATGTTTGTGTGTAGAGGAAAAAAAAAGTCACTATCAGGTTTATGATGCTTTAAATCATTTTTTCCTCTCTGTGTTTTCCCTATTCTTTTTTTTATTATTATTATTATTTATTTTTTTCCCCCTGAACTCATTAAAAAAAAAAAGTCTGTCTAAAGTAGAATTGGCCCTTCCCAAAATATTTTATTAGATATTCCTTCTCCCTTTCCTCAGCTCCTGGAAGCAAACCCAAGCTTTTACTAGGCATCATATTGTAGCTCTTATTTATTCAAATGGAAAAATAACCCATTTCAGCAGTTCAGCACAACATTTTGGGTGAAAAATTGCCCAAAATGGAAGACAGAAAAATTTTGGTTCCTTTACCATGACACTACTCTTCATAGGTCTGGTGCAGAAGATGGTATAATGCTTTCCTTTTGTTGTTTGTTTGTTGTTTCTTAGCTTGGTTATGTCCAGTTCAACACTAAATAGGCAATGCTATTAAATTCTAATCACTTGGTTGAACAAAAGCCTGCTTCATAAATCATTCTTTAATAGCTTGTCTAAAAATTCTTTAGGGTGTTGCAGCTGCATTACAATGTTGCTTGGCCGGTCAGACTCTAATTATAGAAATTATACATCCAGCAGTTAAACCAGTAAACAAACCTACTCAGATTGGTGCAGTAATGCTATGTCAGTTAGGATCTTTCATGTTGATTTTGGATTTCTGTCACTCTAATCCTACTCTGCCCTGGAATATCTATTATTACGTATTTCCATTGTATGCTTGGACTTCACACAGAGCTGTTTTAACTACTGTTTATAGACAGCCTCACTAGATTACTCCTTTAGAAGTGCTACGTGATTTAGCAATTAATTCAAAAATAAAACAAATTAAAAATATCCTCCAGCATGTGGCAGAACAATTAAATACAATATAGAAAAAAAGGAAAATGATACTTATACGTCATTACTTTGCTCTTCTGGTTATGTTATAAGGAATCTAAACAATATAAAAAATATTTATAGCATTGGTGTTTTAGAATTAGGACTAAAATTAGAGTAGCTATAAGGTTGGAAATTACTTCTGTCATCTCCTAGCTGCACTCCCTTCTTTATTTTAAATTGTAGATATTTCCATTCCAAAGTTTGACAACATTACAGCTGCACCCCAGTTCCTGGGGTGCAGGAATTTAAATGGGGAGGGAGGGGGTGTAACATGTAGCTTGCAAAATACAAAGTGCTAATTGTTTTCCAATTTCCATTAGTATCAACATTTTCTTTTAGCAACATAAAATAGATGCTAAATTAACAATATAAAGAGTTGTAGGACAAGGGAGATCTGGAAGACAAAAAAACGTCTTAATTAAGTATTTTCAGTACAAAATTAGAACCATTGGTTTACTTTTTTTAACTGCTGGTATAGTTTTAATTCTTATCAGTTATTCTTTCTGGCATTGTCCAGCACACAGGTCACAACACAAAACTTAGTTTCAATCCATTGCTTATATGCTACCTATTATGAATCCAAGTATTATCAGTACAATGGGATGCCAAAGGTATCTTAACAGAATGAGTAGATGCCTGGCAGAAACATAATCTATATTTTTGCAGATTAGTTTACTTAGAAACCACTACAGATGTAGTATCTTTCCCTATGGAGACAAGATAAGGGCTGTATTTTGTAGTATGTATGTGTAGTGTTTACTGAGCTGTATTTTGTAGTATGAATGTTCAAGTTCTTTCTTTTAACAGTTCTCTGTATGCTTTATTTCAAAATTGGTAATCAAGTTTGTCCCAAAATAACATCTGGGCTAACCCACAATTTCCTAAATTGATCTATTTATAGATTAACAGTCTTGAACTTGAATGAATTGAAAAGATGTTTTTCACTTGGTAGATAAAGTAATAAAATGCTTTCCAATGACAATCCAGTAAATTAGCATCAGTTTCAAACACTATATGGACACAAGACTCTCTTCACTTAACCATGAGGCTAAAACAAAGCTTTATCATCTGGGTTTATAGTATAAAAAGACCAAGGAAGAGCATATGTTTTTGTTTGAACTGTGTGGGAGAACTTTTTCTGAGCTTTGTTCCTGCTCCAAGTTCTTCCATGCATACATAAGCCTCTCCTGACCCTGGTGAGAAGGAGAAAATCCTGAAGCTGCTGATGTTGCCACTGCCTCTGTGGTTTGGAGGCCTCCCACTACCAATATGCTCAATTGTATGGAGTTAGAGTAGGGTCTGCTGCCGTAAAGATGAACTCAAATTATTTTGACCTCACTGGTTGCTCAGCCTCATTTAAGTCCTGACAGAAGAGAAATTAATAACAGTTTACTTTTATGTCAGTATAATGAAATAAAAGCTGTTTGAAAGGTAATAGCTGGAACCATAGTTAAGAACTTGTCACAGAAGCAGCTCAAGAAGGACTAATTATTTTACAAGTAATTTCACTGAATAAGATACTATGAAAAAGAATAGGAGTCATCTAATTTCCCATAAAATTGAAACCAGTCTAGTTTATGCTGGCCTGTTAATTTATTTCAAATTTCATCAATCCTTGATAGTTCATTCCTTCAAAATTTTTTGCAGAAAATGATTTGGGAGTTTTTAAAATGTTTTGTGAATATTCTTCACTTTTTGAAGTAATTAGCAACACTTAGTGTTCTAACAACAATTAAGTATGGTACAGCAAACTGCTCATTGGCAGTGTAAGTTTTTCATAGGAAGGAGTTGTTCCTTCTTGCAGGAAAATGAGACCACCATATCTTTGTAAGGGCCCCTAAGAAATACTGCAGTGTAGTACACTGAGGCACCAAAGACATGTTACTTCTGTGAGATTTGAATCCATTCCTAAATGTAGATTTCATGCAAGGCATGAGTACAGTATTTACAGAGTGGTTTAATTCATCCCAGCTTCCATAATTCAAATAGAAATATGAAAAAATTAAGTGATCATCAGTTTCTCATTGTACACAGGATCTTTTTTCCTAATATTTGTTAGCTTTTGCCTGTTGTGAAGTAAGCTTAGCTATTTCTGCCTGCTAACTCTTACCACAGGTAGGTGGGGAAAAGGGCCACCATCACCTTCATGAACTTTGCAGATCACTCAGAAATCATAATTTAAGCACTGTCAGTCACGAATGGTTCTAATTAAATTATTCCTCTTGCTTTTGCTTGGATAGTCTTTGCATTGGATTGCTGATGACTTGCAAGCTGTGAATTCATACTGTTGTACTGACATAAATGCAAATTTTTGTATTTGTATTCATTGCAAATGTTTACATGAGAGCCTACCTTTTGATGTGAAGTTCTACCTGGATTGATGTTGTGACAAGTTTTTAGCAAGTTAACTGGTAGATCTGATGAGCATAAGGTGCAGGAGTACCTTTAAATAATGTAACATTTGGTTGCATTTTTTTTTCTTCATAATATTTTTAATGGTAAACTGAAACAGATACTGTGTGAAAACTAACATATTCCTAGTCCAATACGTATTTGCTTCTTATTATGCATTTTAGCACGTTGTTACTGAATTTGAGTTGACAGATAACCTTGGGCAGAATGGTTATCATTGCATAAAATGCTAGAAGTCTATGCTAGGTATACAGAAATCAGCATTTTGTTTGTTTTCTTTCAGCTTGGGCTGTTTAACAAGCGTAGTTAGCACCATAAGCATTATATCAATTTCTCTTATGAGAAGTTATTAAACCAATAGTTTGCCTGAAGAGTTATGGGAGCATCATGCATTGACAGATTGTGGCAATCACAGTCACATTTCTATGTTCACCGCCTGGCTCACTGTGTCTGCATGTGGGACTTGCACTTTTCCAGAGGCTTCTTCTCTTGCTACAGTTCCACACATAGCCATCGTGTCTCTTCCTTTTTGAGTAAATGGATCCATAATGCTATGTTATATTGACACCTAGAAATGTGTTGGCTCCGTGTTTTGTACATGCTTTCTGTTGCTCACCTTATCTCTTCTCTAATTCCTATTGCCAGGGAGGAATAGCTAGACACTGGCTGCAGCCAGCAAGGAGCAAACCCTCCAAAAGACTTCCATTAATTATCCATTTTGGTACAATTTCCCACTTAGTGACTTATTTCCTTTCAGAAGTTGCATGCCAATATGACTTTCAACTCCACGTTTTGTACTAAGAAATATAATTTTGCTTGCATCTCGGTTCTGTGGAAATCTGAGGGGGTCAGATTACCTGGTGGTAATCGACTAGCTTATTAATTAGATGGAGCTGAGAGGTTTGTGGTAGGTGGATGTAAGGAAATGATGCACAAAGCTGGTTTTCTCCCTGCCATTCCACAAACAGCTCAGCCCTGAACAATCAACACTCCTGCTCTTGCGAAGTGAACTACAGCAATCCATCTAATGGAATTACAGTATAAATGCTTAAAAATATATAGTATAAATAGCTGCTTAAAAATATGTCCAGATGCACATTCTCCAGTACTAAGGCATGTCTGGCCAGTTTTCTAAGATCTTTTGCAGCATTTTTAACAGTCTCCATCAGGACTTTTTTCACTATGGTATTTTGGTATTTAACAGATGCTTGCGTATTCAAGTTAAAAGGGAAATAAGGGGTGAAAGAAGACTATTAATTTCATAGAATCATAGAATATCCTGAGTTGGAAGGGACCCTTAAGGATCATCAAGTCCAACTCTTGACACCGCACAGGTCTACCCAAAAGTTCAGACCATGTGACTAAGTGCACAGTCCAATCTCTTCTTAAATTCAGACAGGCTCGGTGCAGTGACCACTTCCCTGGGGAGCCTGTTCCAGTGTGCAACCACCCTCTCTGTGAAGAACCCCCTCCTTATGTCAAGCCTAAATTTCCCCTGTCTCAGCTTAACCCCATTCCCGCGGGTCCTGTCACTGGTGTTAATGGAGAAAAGGTCTCCTGCCTCTCGACACCCCCTTACGAGGAAGTTGTAGACTGCGATGAGGTCTCCCCTCAGCCTCCTCTTCTCCAGGCTGAAGGCTGATTTGTCTAATAACAAGTCAATTACATTTAATATGCACTCTTCCTCAGATGAGTATGAGGATAATAAATCCTAATTTAAGAGAGATTAACTCAACCTTTTTCCATGCTGTCATTTTTGGAATGTAAATTGACTAAAAAGTGATCTAACAGCAATTTACACCCACTTCTAGCATGTTTCAAATGCTGATGCTAGCTATGTGGAACAATAGAAGTAATATTAAAATATCTAATTGTTTTTAATGAGTACAGCTGCTTTTATGTGAAGACAAATGGATAGTAACTCATGTTTTCCAATTTTGTTTGCATTCACAAACATGCATTTTATATGTACATTGAAAGTAGCGTCTTTGTGTATGTATTTGTGCATTTACTAATAACGCATATACAAGTAATATATTGAATAAAAAGTGAAAGTTTAAGTTAAACAAGGAGATCAAAGATGGATTTGGAGTAATGTATGGTTCATTATAAATAAAGCTATAAGAAGTGAAAAAATGGACACTCGTGAAATTAGTTGTATAGGCTAAGTGGATATGTAGTGGGAATATATAAATGCTATACCTTGTTAGCACTTACTTTCTAATACACTGATCAGTTGGAAACCTTTGATTTATATAGAAGTTTAGTATTTTTAGTAGGCTTGGCCTGTTACATTCTAATATAAGCAACTGATTCATTCTTTTATTTGCTTTCATACTTTTGCCACCAAATTATGTTTTTGCTTGTTTCAACAGATATCCAACTTCCAAAATCATATTTACCAATTTCTATGTTTAGATACTTGCTAAAGTATACCAAATGCATTCTGGCATTTTGTAGATTTTCCTCATTAACATGGACCAGACTGAGAATCAGTGTGTCTGATCAAAATTGCCAACTAAGTTTTTATTTTTACTTGGTGTGTTAGTACCAGTTGTAAAGCTTCAAGAATATTTCCTGCCTTTCTTTCTGACTCTAAGGAATGGCAATGATGCATGCTTTCTATTCAGTTTCATTCCTGCTGCAGATGAAAACTTCATTCATTAATTTTCTGTAGTGATTAAAAGGCGAGTCTCTGAGGGATTACTTTCCAAATGTAGAACATTATTTTTGGGTTCAGTGACTTCATTTGTTTTAGTGAAGAAGTAGAAGGGTGGAAGGAAGTTAGGGAGACACTTTCAGCATTTGTGGGAAATGAGTCTTGACCAGCTGCCCTCCTCAGAAAGTTAAGAACAACCAGAAGCAATTTCCTATACTTAAAAGATATTAAGATTTATTAGACTACGAATTCAATTAGAGATTCTTTCAGTAAGGGGTACTGATTTTGTTGGATTTTCTGGAGTTCTAAGAGAATTATGTTCCCATCCTAAGTTGGGAAGAGGAGGGATAGAAAGGAAAACTTAGAAAAATGTTCCATTACTCCTCCCTGTTTTTAGTGTTTCTGTTTTAATACACCGGCTTATATTTTGTTCCTCTTCCATTTTGTTTGTTAACCCTCCTTATTCTCAGTATATTCTTCTGTTCTTTCCTTCTCTTTCCATGCACGCTGTACTGCAGTCTTTCCACCACCTTTGTTTTTCTTCTGATATTTCTTGTGCCATTTCCTTGTCACTCTTTTCCTTTGTTCTGCCTCTTTAATGCATTTCTCAAATTTTCTTTCTTGTCATTATTGAACTCACTTTTTCTTTTCTTTTGTATCCCATGTTGATACTTTCAGAAACAAAAATCCTCTTTTATGTTAACTGGAGAAGCTTCTTCTTTAAGTATTTGTGAAAAATTATTCCAGGTATAAAGTATGCTATACAAACTAGTTTCTCTTCTAATAGTACTCTAAACAAGCTTCTCTTTGTTCAAAATTATGTCATTCCATATTGTTACACACAAATTATGCAAAGAAGATATTTCTAATTATTTTAGAAATCCTAACTTTTAAATTTTTATACCATAAATTTACATTCTCTAATAATATTAACAGATATATTTTTTCTGTTATGAGTATGTTTTCCCTTCAGCAGGAAGAAACACTTCGACATATTAAAATGTTTTTCTTCAAAATTAAATTTTGACAGTTATGACACAGTTTGATTTGAGTATGAATGAGCATGGATTCCCAGTTCAGCAGCTGTCCTAACATAGTTCTTTTTGGAAGATATGAACAATTCCAGTGGTAGTTCTACAGTTCTTGGAGTCAAAGTTAACTGGTAATTAAAAAGAACTAATATTTAGTTTAACTGGAATTTAAAATAACGCAATTATATTTTGCAACCTAAAACTAATTTTACTGACTAACCTTAGCATTTTCCACGCATGAGAATTTTTATTCTGTTTATTCTGTTTCCATTAAATGGTGACTGCCAGTGTCAGTTTTTAATATTCTGGCACAAATTTAAAATGGTGACCCCAATACACATGAAGTCTGCAAAACACTTTAAAACTATTAAGGTATGCTCAACTGAAGAGGCCCAGTTTACAGCTGTTACTGGAATAAACAATAATAGACAGTGCTGCAAAATGTGATTTTAAAAAATAACAATTTTTAAAAGAGATTATAACTTCCTGTCCTCATGTTTTTTCTGAACCCTGAAGCTTGCGTGCTATTTTTGAGGCTGCAGATGAACATGAAAGGATTCTGGCAGGATGTAAATCATGATATCATTAACATTTCAGCCCAGTTTCTCTCCAGCAATGTGTAATCTTAGCAGAGATGATTGATCGGATCAAGGATTAACAAGATAGATCTTATGGGTCATTTCCCCGTATTTCCTCATTTTCTTTCCCCTTTTGCTAATCCTAGTTTCAGATAACATCGTTCAATCAATTTCACTGCTTGTCTAGTTCTGTATTCTAATATCAGATATCTCTCTTGATAGATACCTGTTCTTTCTACTTTCTGTATGTCTCCTTCATTTTTGGTTGTACTTCATTATAAAGTATGGTGGAAATATTTACAATAACATCCAATTGGCCTTGAAACTATAGGACCTTTTATTTTCCTGTTCCCTTGATATCAAGTCTCCTTAGTAGATGCAGCATTTAAATTACAGTGGCTATTTGTATTATGTAGAAAATAAAAGGGAAAAAATATATTTTTTTCTTCCTGTTGAAGGTTTTGTGCATCATGATTAAAAATATATTCTACTGTAAACTACTCCTAATTCTCTCTTTTTTTTTTTTTTTGTTTTTATTCTCTCAAGTGAGGGAAAAGGGAGGAGGTGGAATTGTCATCTTTTTTTTTTTTTCCTTCATATCCATTTAATTCTTTAAAAAATATGCAGGACTCTTAGGATTATGGCTTTTTGTTTGAATTTGAAGCATAGGAAAAAATAATTGGTTGGTATTGAAAAGTGATATGTGCTAGCACTGAGTCTGCAAGGTAAGCAGAAGACATCCTGTGGGAAAGAATTGTTAGATACCAAAACTGTGTCTTTTAGAGGCAGTAATCTGTGTGCAGAGCTCTCCAGTCCATTTCCTACGAGTGATACCCCATTTGTTAGGTAATTGTAATGGAATCTTGCTATGGATATATTAACTGTGCTGCATATAGAAAAAATATTTTTTCAGTTATTACACAATCTTTCCAAAACCCCATGGGAATTTCAGAAGGAAACTGAAAGAAATTGGTTTATGCACATGTTAAGCATCTCTTCATGTATTGTACTTGAGAAGGTGTGGAAGTTACAGAGTGTATGGGCCAAATATAGGGTGATCTTAATATACCACAGGTTAGTCACCGCAGGTGACTAACTCGGATTTAAATCTTTCTTAGCTTCTCTGTACTTTATTGTAGCATAATTTTCTTATTAACTGAAGGAAATGTACTGGTCATTAGATACCTAAGCATTAGTATTTAATAGATTCATTGGCTCATATTAAGTGCAATTTCAAGTATGCTTCTAAGAACAAAATAATATATTCCATAATATAATGAATGCAGTTTATAGGTAGTTTTATCAGTATTTTGTATGCAGGTATGAAATTGTATCAGTTTAATCATCAGTGGTTTTGTTTGACAGAGTAAAAATTGGTCACAAAGATGTGGCTATATTTTTTGAGGTGAAAGGTGTATTGAGATGGAAGAAAGAAATTTGGATTTAATGTTGCATGTGAAAAGATGATGTCTCAGTGAACCAACACTTCTAGATTGCTAGTGTTTAGTGGAGTGCCTGTTACTGACGACTACCAGCATTCCAGTCCAAAAGGATGGTTCCTCATGCATATTCAGACATGTGTTGTCTTCATGTACAAAAGCATACACTTAGTCTGGATGCCCTATTCTGTAAAGGAAATAAAATATCAAATGTAAGCCTCCTCAATAAATTACCTGGTGAACTTCACTTCTGTATATTTCAACCCCCCTTCATTTAACAAGGTAGTTCTAAAACAGTCTCATGCCAGGGTATTTTATTGTACCAGGACCAGTACCTTTTATCAAGCTGCTGAATATTAGGCAGATAGGGATAGTCTGCTTGTGAAACCAACACAGGATACATACAGCATGTGTATTGCTGTGAGTATATATTATCTTATAAAAAAATAAATCAAGTATTAGTCCTGCTTAAAGTGTGCATTTTTGTGTTACAAATATGCAGTAAGCCAGTAGAAAATACAGGAAATTTGTGTCTCCCATGTCACTCACTCCCCTCTCTTCATATCTGTGACTAGATATGAAACTAGCAGGAGGTCCTTTTTGCACATTTTTCCACCACCAAAACCTTCAACAGTGTGTGTCTATAAAACATTCTGCTGTTGTCGTAATTTAGATTAAACCTTTCTTCTAATATCGGTGCAGGAAGATATGCAGCAGAGCGTTTTTATTTTCCCTGTGCTGAGTTTTCTGATGGAGAGTAAGGATGGAGTGGGAAGTTCTTCCGTGTTTGGGTTTGGTATTCTGGAGAGATTCCCCTTTATCTGGAGCAGTGGACCTCTCTGGCAAGTTACTAGTCTGTTAGGAAGAACCACTTCAGAATTGCTTCAGGCACCAGCTAGGTTTGATGTATCTTTCTCTTCCACTGAACTGCATCCAGACTGAAAAATAGTTGAATATCATTCTGTTTCAAGTTATTCTCATTATTGTTCTGTTATTCTGTTCTGTTCAGTGGTTGTTCTGAATGGTTATTAGTACAGAGCTGTCTTGCACAGGCCCATCCCTGAAGCAGGGAGCCCTGCCCAGTGCAGAGTGGATTTGCTCTTACAGATGATTTTATAGAGGACTCAGAGAAGTTGGGACTTCTCTGAAGATGCTAGATCCACATTTTCAAAGCCATCCATGTCCTGTGAGATAACTTTGTCTTAGAAACTGGTCTTCATGTAGGTGTGTATGTGACAATTCAGCTTGTAGTTTTTTGTTTGTTTGTTTGCTGGCTTTTTTATTTTTCATCTTCCTGAATCAACTTTTAAAATACTGCTTGTCATGTATCTGGAGCTCAATTCAGTCTCCACAAAGTAGAGATAATAATGCAGAAACTGAGCAGGGATAAGATTCGAAAGAGGCCCCCAAAACAGGATGAATCTTTTTTTTTTTTTTTTTTTTTTTTTTTTTTTTACCGGTTTTATTACCATTCTAGCTATTGTCATCCTTTCTGAATGAGAGACAATGAAAGACTAGATTTTTGTATCTGCCCTTGTTTTCCCCACTGTGGGTGAGATTCTCTAGAAAGACTTACCTGTCAAGCCTCATGTTTGCAAAGATAATGCTCAAAACATCATCATATGATGGGATCTTTAGCAGAGTATAAGGTCACAAAGCAGAAGAGGGTTCACCAAGCCCTCTCTAGGGATGCTTACTTAGCAGCTGTCCTACCCTCACAGAAGTAAGCTTAGATGTTGCATCACCATCTGATTCAACATAGTGCTGATTTGGAAACCCATGAAGGTTCTTGAAAGCTCTGACGTTATATTCTTTCCCCGTTTTGGTATACAGCGTAGAGCCAGGTAACCTTTCCCAGGGATGCTCATCTTCAGTAATATACAGAACATTCAAAATGGACAGCTATACAGCCTTACAGAAAGAAGAAAAGATGATGCAGAGGGTTGAAGCAAATAACTTCCAGAACAGGAGCATGCCTGATAGATGCCATGTGGTCTGGTAACACCAGGGATCTCTTTGAACAGGATAAAACCCATTACGAAGTTTGTCACTTTTTAGAGACTCTTTCCTTTACTGTGTATGCAATGAGAATTTGGCAAAGTAGCATAGTCCTTTTTCTCCTTTTTCCCCAGCCAGAAGGTCTCACATCATATGCCTGAGTTTTCTTTCTGAGTGGCTTTCTGGTTTGTTCTTGTGTGGGTGCAGTTTTGAAACGGATTCTTTTTAACTAGCGTATGAGAATGACTGGTGATATGAGGTCTCTTAGTGATCCTGCTGAGATAATGCAGGCTGCTTAGGGGGCTGTGGTATTAAAAATAATAATAAAGCAACAACAATCCCCTCCTTACAGCATTTGTCTTCCCTGCTTTCTTTTTTTTTTTTTTTTTTTTTTTTAAGGAAGGAGCAGTGTATGCCTGGCTACATTTATCAATAGTACTCCTTATTCTCTAGGAAATGGCAGGCTGTTGTCTCACCCTCTCAGCTGGGCACCACTCCTGCACAGTGGTTGAGCTCAGAGCACGGCTGTCACATTGGGCTGTGCTGGCAGCCTTGCCTGGGGAACAGAAGGAACCGGGCAGCCTTTCTGTGCCCTGTCATGCTCCCAGAAGGGAACAGGACTTCTGTTTCATTAGCCAACTGCTCTGTGCTGTCATTCCTTTCTCCAGTCTGAAATTTTACAGATACAACTTGGGAAAAATAAATTATTTATAAATGCAAATTACATCCAAAGTACTTTTGTTGGGGCAGAAATATATTACAAAAAGCCTGCAAGCCACTGGAGGTTTTAAACAAAGAACGTTTATTACTGAAAGTCATTATCAAATATAAATACATAGGCCAGAAGATGAGCCCTTAGGTATCTAGCTTTAGTTTTCCAGTGTATTTGCTTATTACAGTCGACATTATGCTAACTTTATAGACTGGCAAGTAGTTAATTTACTAATTTCCTGAATGCCTTTGCTACAGACTCTACAAACTGCTTTAACCACCTTTATTTGGAATTGTGAATTTTACAGGCATCGCTGACTGATGTGTGATCAATTTAAACTGCTTCAATTTTACAAAACAGAGCTTTCACCTAATGATTTTTATTTTTATTTTCTTTTACCCTTTGTCTTCCACATTATTCAGTATTTGAGAGGCTCTCAGCCTTTTGAACAAGTGTAAAGGCAAGAAGTTACCTGCAATCCCAGGTATCTATACTGGAATTTTAACACACAAACAAATTTTATGAATGCCCCCCCACTGAAGGAAGGAGGGTGAGAGATCAGTATAAGAACTGAATATTCAGCTATGAGCATGCTTTTTTGTTTGGTTGGTTTTTTTTACAGGCCTGCTACTGTCAGTATAATCTTTGCCCCCAAAACCACTGGGGGCTCTTTCAAAGTTACTCCGGTGATTACCTGAAATTAGTTTATTCTTGTCCTGGTGGGCGTGTTTAAATGTTGGAAACAATACAGAATGTTGCATTTAATAACACATTTCAATAAGCAGAGAGTTTTTGAAAATCTTGATACATAGATATGTGTATTTATTTATTTATTTTGAGTTAAGATAATCTTAATATAAACATCAACTCTAATATCTGATCTGCTCTTGGGTATTTGCTAATATGTTATAGTTCTGTTAACAAAAAGCTAAGGTAATATAGTCTGTTAACTACATAACATTTATAAATGACTACTGAGCTGAGACTGCAAAAAAACAAGATGTCAGTTCTTCAAAACCTAATGATGGTTTAAAGAAAAAAATCATTCTCAAATGGGACTTTTTTGACACATTTACTTTGGCATAATGAGTGCACCTGACCTGCTGTATATCTGCTGAATGCAGGACACACACAACTGAATTATATTTCCCTGTTCATTCCTTGTGTTTTGAAAATACATTTCTTATTGTGTATTACTCTTCTTTTTCTGTCTAACCACTATCTTCTAATTTTAAATATACAATGCAGGGTACTCAGATGGTGTCAATCAGTATGACTCCCTGGACTTTTATTCTGCCAATTTAAATGAGCTGAAATTTTAGCCTTTACCTGTATTATTTTAAAAGTGATAGTGAAACATTTCCTTTCTGTTAGCTTGAAGGGCTGAACCACATTTTATTTTTCTGAAAGTGATTGTAATGAAACACATGCCATCTAAAATTACATTGCCAGTTAGGTTTGTGAGCTGGTGCTATAGGACATATTGGGAAAAAGTTTTAAAAGTGCCCGTGAGACTTAGGAACCTAATTTCCATTTCAGAAGTGATGCTATAATGGAGAAATGTACTTTCAGCTGAAATTATGGTACAGATGTTTTTTCAAAAATTTGGACATACACTAAACTCTTCTTTAAGACTTTGAGTTTGTAAAACAGCAAAAGCACAATATATCTATAGTGAAACCCAGCTCTGAAGGCATTTTATGACTCACTAACACCTACCTCATGGGAAAGCCCAATGTAGTTTTTGTGCATACTTTGTCTCTCATGTTCCCCCCTTCTCCCTGAAGCACTAGTGGAGAATCTGGTGGTTCATTTCTCTTCCTCTCCTGCTATTTAAAGTAAGTGTGAGCTCTGGCATTGAACTCAGACGAGAAAAGGTCATCACTGTAGGAATAAACTGCACATGGGACTGCATTTCTTTCAAACAGATGGCAGCCATGTACTGTTGCAAACAGACAAAACTGTCGTGCTGCATCCGTGTGCAATCTGATGATTAAAGGCATTCTTTTGGCACTTGATAGAAAGAGAGATACTTTCCCTCAAGCTGAGGAGAAAAGGAGCCCATGTTTCCCACTTACTGATCCTGTGCTTCAGCCAGAAAACTGTTATATGGGAGAAGAGTACAGGCATTGTCTTTCCTCATGCTATTGTCTTTCCTTGAAAATAAGACTGCCTCTGCTTGCTTAAAAAAAATAATAATTTCTCTTAAGAGAGGGTTTTGGAATCTAGATCCTAATATGCCTGCATATAGCCCCTTTGAGAGAAGTTTTGGAGTGGAGATGTGAACTGCTGTCTGATTGAAGGCTTCCTGTCTACCTTTCCAATGCTCATTCAAGGATCTTTGCACCTGACTGTGGGGTTGGATTTTTATCTAATAAAATAAGATATTTATCTAATACATTCAAGTGTGAATTGTTAAACCACCTGATGTCAGACATTGTTCATGTGTCTCGCATTTACTGTTTCCTTGTGATATAAAAATTGCCAGAACTTTCAGTAGTTATTTCAAACTAATAATGCAAAGCAGCTTGATTAAGCTGCCATACAACATAAAGTGAAGTGTTGTGTTTTTTTGGGTTTTTTTGTTTTTTTCCAGTTACATGAACTGGCTTTTTAACTTAGTGAGATAACTGCCTGTTTTCTAAGCACACTAAAAATGTCATTAGCTAAGAACCCACTCCTCAGAAGTAAAAATAGTAGGGAACTAATTTGCATTAGACCATCAAATAGGTTATGAAGGTCCATCATTAAGACCCAAACCCTTTCTTACTTCGTACAAGATCATAATAATTTAAAATTGCCTGCCTGGCTTCTGACATGCCCTACAGAGATTTGATTCACTAAATTCTTACTCTGTCTCATCTGAGAAGTGTCCAAACTTCTTTATGCATAACGAATAAGGGTATTTGCAACATAACAAAGCCTGTGTGCCTATACCCCTTGTTATTTTCTGGGCCACCTGGGATATTGAAGGGTTTTGGACTTTATTTTTCTTCTTCCTTGATACACTTGTGCTTAGGTGGCTGAATAAAAATGTGATTATCTAACATGATAAGTAGCAGTTCGTATGAATCCAAAATGAAATGTCAGGATAAAAGACAATGTTATGGAGTGGCAGTATCCTTATTATGACTAAAGTTTGCACTGAATTTTTGTTAGGAACTATTGATGATTGACACATAACTTTCAGGACACGGAAGGAAATGTTTACAGTCCTAGTAGTCTAAGTAGCCAAAGTTTTCTTTCAAGTAGTAAAAGTGCTCCCTCAGGAACAAACATAATGAAGGAAGTAGAAGAGCTTAATGAAATTTTCAGGTTCTGTTCAGGTGAAAAAGTATTCTGGATCTGCTGTAATTCATATTCAGTAGCGACATAATGTTATGTGGGTATCAGCTTTATGCAAGTGCAGAGCAGATCTGAAATAAGTAGTCGTTTGTTTGCGTTTTGTCTCCCATTTACAAAAGTGTGCATGACTGCTTTAACACCTGACTAACTGAAGGACATCATATTTTCCCGGTGGACTTGGGAAGCGTGCTACCATGTGAGATTCCGTATCTTAGAATTATCATCTTCAAATTAGGCATGTATAAATCTTCACGCAACTTCCATAACTGATTATTATTGTAATCAGGAGGAAATCTTCCTCTAGCACCAGTTGTAATGTCTTACGTTGTAACATTAAACTGCTAGAATTTAAACTTTATTGCATTCATTGCTAGAAGAAGGATTCCAGATTTAATAGGCAGTAGGCTGAGGCACCAATGGTGAGCACTCCAGTATGGGCTGGAAGCAATTCCAGAAGAATGCATTTGTGATTACAATGTTTGCTTCCTCAGAACTTCATCTGGGAGGCATCTGTCACCAAGGTGACTATGTGTATCAATACATTTTCATCAAAGCCAGTGGGTAGATGGCCTAATAAATGGTGGTTGCTGGAGGCCCATGGCATAATAAATAACACACAATAACTAAAATGCTTTATTTTATACTGTGTTTATTATTATTATTTAGTTATTGTATTTTACATTGTTAATTCAGTTTCTTGCTGTTCCTTGTTCATGGTTTCAGATGTACCAAGATATCTAAGCACTAGTATTTAATTCAGTGGGAGTTAGGTGCTTAAGAAATGTTATCTGTGAGAATCTGGAACTCACTGCCTTGGGGCTTAGTTGTCCTGGTAGCAGAAGAGGACAAAAGCCCTTCCTTCCCTGTGGGAGATGAAGGAGAATGTGTGTGTTAGCCATTGTAAGGTGCTCAAAGGCTATACAGGTCAGGAAGTACTTAAGGTTGAGAAATGAAATTAATAAGCTGTTTAATGACAAGTGATGTCTTGGTTGCAGTACACCTTGAAATAGGTTTTTGATCTGTACTGTGGGAGCTTGTCACTTGGAAAATTTCCATGCCCCCGTGCAACCCTACTTTAACAGAAAATTCAGATTTTCAGACTAGAGATGTTCAAGAGCCAAAAAAATGTTTTCTGGAGCCAAAAAAAATCAAATATTTTTCTCCCACTTAATTGAAACAGTCTGGGAGCAATTGTCACATTTGGTGGCCACATTCATTCTCTGATTTTTTTTTTCCTGTAGCCAGAACAGCACTGCTGAAAGATGTACGCAGCCTTACATATTCTATCTAATCAGGAACGTTTCCACTTGCATTTGATAATATTGTCACCCATGGTAGTGGTGATGACATTTTCTTGGAGATGAGCCCTGTGATTAGGTCCATTTGGACCCATTATGAAGGTTTAAGGGGTTATACAACCTACTTTCCTTCTTGTTATAATCCCCTGTTACATATTAACCATCTGGCTTGGTAGAAGCTGCCTCCTAACAGTTTTTCATAGCAGCCCTTGTGCCAAATTTCTGTTCCCATGGAAACTGTTTTAGGAGTGCTTTAAAATTTGAGAGGTGTACTAGAATGGGTCATACTTCCTTTTCTTTAGTCTTTTTATTATTATTATTATTATTATTATTATTATTATTATTATTATTATTATTATTATTACTGCCTAGTGTTGCCACCAGTCCTGAAAAAGAAGAGAGTCATGAGTTTTGGTCACCAGTCTTGTATCTCAATTCTCACTTATGTTCTGAAGAACTCTTAAAGGTTTTAAAGCTACTTTAGCACATCTTTTAAGAAAGAGTGAGGAAGCTGTGTGCATTAACAGAAGGTAGAACAACATCAGAAATATTTTAAATGGGATTTTGAAAAAAAAAAAAAGTGCTTTTGTCATCAGTGATTAGATAGGCTCATTAAAAATCAAAGGAATTGTACTGTTTATATCCCTGGATATGAGCAATGTCTATATAGTTTTTAAAGGATTTAACTAGTCCCATTTCATACAAAGGCTTTCAAAATTTTTCAGCTTTGGAAGATGTTACCTGACAGTTCTATAGGAAAAATAATAAAATATTTGTTTCCAATTCATAGGAAACTGATCCACTATATTTCTTAAGTATTTTGTAGGAAGAGATTAAATGTCACAGTTGCTGAGATCTACTCAACCGTTGCACTAAATCTATGTGTTAATATTCCCATCCCAAGATTCCACTCACAAAACCACAGGCTTGGGACTAAAGAGAAGAAAAAATGTAAAAACTTGAGTTGAATTTCATTCATGAAGAAGGCAATGTTTTTAAACTTTTCTTGATTACACTTTACCATAAGACGCTATTTGTTGCATGCATTTGACTTGTTTCCTGTGAATTATTTATATGTACATAGGCTTCAAAGAGGAATCTGTTGCCATACCTATGAGGATTAGGAGGGCAGAAATAGTCTGTCATGACAGTATCTCTCTTTTGACTTAATATTAAAAAGATTTAATATATATTTTCTAAGCAACATAACATTCTGCTAACTGCTAGAACAAAGGTTTACTCAAGGTGCTCAGTGGGCAGAATAGTAATTTCCAGACCATTAGTTTACCACTGTTTCTCCCACAGAATCCTTTCAGAAACACAGTTAATCAGGAAGTTGAACTAGAGTCCAGTTAAAAGGCACTACTGACACTTACATGCATTTCAGTATCTTCCTTAACAGTGACAAAATAGAAATCGGAAGCCTTTTACTAAAGCTCTAGTTCTGTGAAGAAACTGCTTTTATACTTCTTTACATTAAAGGTGCAATATAGGAAATTATAGGCTTTGGAACAGTTTCAGAAGCTGCTTTACTCTTTGCTTTAGCTTGAAAAATTTAGACAAAACACCAAGACATTTTTTCATATTTCTCTTTGTCTTTCACTTAGGTCTGAAGTTTTCTCTAAGAATCCTGGGATCCTTTCCCTTCTTTCCTATATGATTTCCTTTACAGTCAAACTTCTGATCTTTTCCGTGTTATTCTTCCACCACAAAATGGCTAAGAAACATGCCCTATTATAAAACTCAATTCATGGAGAGATTCTGAGACTATTCTCACTGTAGTTACGCTTTCCCTCAAACCAGTAGCATTAAATTCCCTCTTCTAAAAGTTCAGACTTTAATTGTGATTTACCCTGGTCTCTTTCTTGAGAGTTACCACTTAAATGATCATCCAAGTGGAGAGATCTTTTACTTTTTAGCACAAGATGGCAATGGAAAGGCAGAAGAGAAGATGATGTAAACTCAAAATGGAGTTTACATGCTGAAACACTGTGTCTCTGATCTCAAACAAAAATAAGTTGTACAAGGACTTCTCAAATCAGCAAAGAGGTCCATCAAACTAAAGGTCAACAAGCACTGTTTAATCTGTTGTAGAGTCAAGCCCTGGTATAAATCTGAAGGGCACCATGATATAATTAATAATTAACCTTTAAAAAAAAAAAAGTGTAAACAGAGGAAAATAATATAATTCCAGCAACCCTTGGGTAAAATTAGGGATTTTCATGCCCACCACAGAATGTTAAGAATACTTGAGTCTGAGCAAAAGGTGCAATAGAATGTTTTTCAACACATTTTGGAAATGGGCAAAAAAAATGTGTGGTTTTTTTTTTTTAGGTAATTGACAGAAATCCTTCAGAAATGTCCTACTAAGTCTGTGGAGCTTTATATCAGATTATAAATGTCTAATTAGCCGAATGAGACAGGAAATCTTAAGTAACAGGTGCAAACAATTAAATAATCATCCAGCCTGTTATGCAAAATAAGATTTAAATAACACACATCCTGACTTTTTGCAGTTTTATTAAGAAGGAGAAAGGGGTGGATACTTACAAATGCAATATATGTTCTTTTTTTTTTTAACTGAGAGAGGGGAATATACATCAATACCTCTTGTTATCTCAGCGGAGAGGTGGAGGGCAGTAGAGGACTCGGTGTCCCAGGGCAGTACTAGATGCACAGCTTGGACTTCTGCATCTTCTCCTACCATGTCCTGTAGAAATTCCAACCAGATCTTTTGTGGCTGTTCAGGTCTGGGAGAAAGAGAGAAAAAATGGTGCATAATAAAACTGCAAAACAGAAAAATAATTTTTCTCACTAAAAGTACAAGAAGAACAATTGTAGGAAGAAAACTGCAGTCAGTGAACCTGTGATGACTCAAGATTTGTTCTATAGTCTAGTGCACATCACCTGACCATATAGTCTCTAAGCTGTTCACATAGGAAGTACCTAATAGCAGGGAGCAGCACGTAAATGGAAAAGTTAATTGATGGACTCGTTATGTGGCAAAACCCAGCAATATGCAGCTGAAAGAACTGAAAATATTTCATTCTGAATTTAAATTGCAGTTTACAGACTTTATACTTTCTTTTGCTGCAGCAGTATCTGCTTAAAAAAAAAAAAAAAAAAAAAAAAAAAAAAAAAAAAAGCAAGCTGCAAAAATGTAATAAAATAGTCAATATGAAAATAGTTGAGAAATTCTTGGTAATAAACAAATGTGCGGGAAGATCACCCAAGTGTGAAAAGGAAATTAAAAATAAAAGTTGGGGGATGGAGGAATAGTTCTAGCTAGTAGTTCTAGTCTCTGGCTAGAGAAGGTACTTTGGGATAGAATGGGAGCATATATTGTAATCACAAAGGTTTGGCTTAGGTAGATTGCTGTGGGAGGGAAAAAAAATAAAACCACAGTGTATTTTGTAGCAAGAAAAATATCTGCAGAAAGCTTCCTTTCAGAAGTGACTGCTGTTCTCATCAATTCTTGGCCTTATGTGCTGTTTCAATATACTAATCAATCCTCAGCATATGCTGTTGTTCATACTGTACCGTACGAGTGCCCCTTGCTGTTTGTTAAGGCATGTATTCCTAATGGCAAGGACAATCTTTGTGGACTATAGAGACATTTTTGTTCCATTATCAGGAAGAAAACTGAACATTGTGGCAACAGCATCAATGTAAGGGGACAATAGGTCAGTATTGTGGGAAATATGTCCTGAGCTCCATGTGCTGCATGGCATGTGTCTCTGGCACAAGAACAGCAAAGCTGCCTACATACAGTCATAAGTGCAAACAGTCCATAAGGTTGGTAGAACCTGGCAGAATGTTCCATGCTGGAGGGTGTAATATAATAAATCACTGAAGTCAGTGCTGCTGGATATGTTGGGTATTTAATATCAGGACTCACAACCCAAACCTGAAAAGACTTGCAAAGGTTTAACTTTGCATGATGACTATTTGTGCTGTTGGTAGGAACTGATCATTTAAACATGTAATTCTTTGAAGGATCTGGGTCCCAAGAGATTAAATAGCTGTCAGAAG
The DNA here is from genome assembly GCF_047663525.1 of Anas platyrhynchos. NCBI lineage: Eukaryota > Metazoa > Chordata > Aves > Anseriformes > Anatidae > Anas > Anas platyrhynchos. The sequence goes on from NC_092596.1 coordinate 12,796,787, forward strand.
CAACAGCTGTGCAGCATTCAGAGGTGAAGATTCAGGAGGTGCTAGATCAGCAGGGGAGGAAAAATAGGGGAGTCAGAGATACTTACAATGGTTCCTCTTTCCATTTGAAGCACACTTTTATCTTATTTGTGTCTGGATCTATTTTACAGAAATGCAAATCTGGCCAAAGAATATTCCAATATGATACAATACAGAGCTTTAACTCATTCCTGATGTGTAAGCGCCATAGACATATCAGCATATTTATCTCCCACATATTTTTTTCATTTATATATGTTTTGTGTAACTATCATAATAGTAGCAATTAGAAAACCTTTAAAAATAGTAGATTGTGGTTTTTTTTTTGTGTTGTTTTTTTTTTTCTCATTTAAAGTATTGTTCCCTTGTAGGGGTGGGTGTAAACATAATTTAAGGGCAAATGTTGTGAAATCTTATTCTATAGAAAGAGTGTATTACCATACAACAATTACATAATCAATTACATAAGCACAAGCATATGACAAATGTCTTGGAATAAATTGTAGGTAGAAACCACTTTCAAATAAAAAATAACCACTCAGGAGTAGCATGTCTAAATGCTTATCTGCCCCACCAATCTCTATGGAATAGATGGATAGAAAAGAATTATGTAGTCTCAGTTCAGTGCAGCTGGTGAAAAGATTAAATGGAAGGCTGAAAATGAGACAGATAAAAACTGAAGTTCAGTGAAAATACTAAAACATTAGTTCACGTATTGTTGGTGACTAGATTCTGACATAACTGCATCCTTAGGATTCTGTTGGATTTAGTTGTAGTGCATGATTCTAAACAATTTTGAAGCTACTTAGTAGTACCTAATCTAGAATAAGGAAGTTACAAAAAAAAAACAAATGTATTTGAAAATTCAAGATATGAAGTAACATCTTGTTTGTACCAAAGAAGAACTTCTACAAAAAGACTTCTCTGAATAAATTCTTCAGTGGCCCACAGCAAGGTGGTTCCATGCATTCCAAATACTGATTTAAGTTTTTGTTTATGAAGGTATTGTGTTACAAAAAATTCAAAGGTGAAGTTTCCTCCTTTTCGTTCCTGTCTTGAAATGAAAGTTAAATAAGTAGAAATATCCTCATTAACCATTTTCACTGTCTGTATCCTAGCAGGCAGCTTTTTCTCAGCAACATGCCTGGTGAGATGGAAATGACTCTGGAAAATGATAGAAGGATACTTTAGATACAGAAATTATTAGATTTAACAGCTTAATTTCCAGGACTACACATCATACAGTGCTTGCACAGGAAGCTCTGATTGTAATGATAAGAATGGATGAAACATCAGATCCCTCTCTAGAGGAAAATACTGATCCTAGGTGAGTGCCCAGCCAACTGAGTCTTCTGTGCCAACTGGACAATAGCAGTAACGGCTCTTTCCCAAAAAGTGATATGGTCACTTTCCAATGTTTCAGCCTTTGGCTGTCTCCCTGCGGGGCCAGCCAATTTTTTCCAGCTGGTCACCACATTGTAGTATTGGAAGTGATAGAAAAGCTAATAACAGTCATCTGTACACAGACAATTGTCTTCTGTATTTTTATTTTTCATTGCAGTTTCTCAGTGTTAAACCCATAAGCCTTCTACATCCATATCTGAAAATATTAAAAAAGCTTGGCTGTGTAGTATATAAAATGTCAGAGCTAAAAGGAGTACAGATAAATATGAACATACAGAAGGACAAAAAAGTTCAATTTCTTTCAGTCTTTGTAATATTGGATAAAGAAATTTGGAGTGCAACATATGATTGTAACTTTCAGCTTCCTTGGGATTATTAAAAATATGTGCAATGGGACTATTAAAAATATCTGCAAATGTGTGAGATGTATGAAACGTTAGATGACACTGATTTCCCACCCCACCCCCCTTCTTGATTTCAGTACAATATGTTTCAAGATCCCTGGGTTTTGACTTGGTTTTGGAGGTTGCTTGAATACAAAATCACAATGCAAAATCAATGTGACTACTGAGTCTCACCTGGATTACTTTCAGAGCCTTAGGAAATGGGAAATTTAGTATTTAACTTGCAGGAAGTTAAGATGCAGTTAATAATGTCATCACAGTTTAGGATATTTTATTTTATTAAAACATTTCATGTTTTCAAACTGGAACAATAGGCCTATACTAGCCTGGTCTAGGAAAGGCACTTTCAAAATAGATGTCCTTATCCACATGGTTTTAGCTGAAAGGTATAGCAACACCCAGATCAAATACTGTGAACTTCTACTCTTCCATGTTTTTGAAGTCTGGGAACAGGCTAGAAGAAAATAAGTGGAGGCAGTGGTGAGATTTTTAGCCTCGTTGTTTTCTTGCTGCTCACTGACTTTGACTATTTTAGGTGCTATTCAAGAGAACGTTTGTACTGTCAGGTACAAGAGGCAGTTTGCTGCAACACTGGCTGCAACCTGCCATTGCACCATTACTACTATGTCAATTATACAAGGATTTTTTTGTAAGCAAGCCCGTAAAGAAGAAGATCCTCTTCCTTAAAGAAAAAGATCCTCTTTTCTGAAATTTAACTTTAAGTTTGATTTATGCACCAGATAGCAGAAAAAATATTAACCTTGTGTGTCTTTATTCTGCTGCAAGCTGTGTTTATTTTAATTGATTGTCTCACTGCACCATTCTGTGAGTAGCTGGCAGTTCCTGTACCCAGCTGAGGTAAAGAAGAATTTAAGCCTGCATTTGTCAGACAAGACTACTAGTGTTTTCTTGAGCCTCTTGTGTACACCTCACATCAACTAAACTAATCTCTGTAATGTGATGGAAATTACTTCACCTGACAAAATCTGCTTTTGGCAAGGTTACCAGAATGAAGTGAGTGAATGTGAAAGTATGAATAGAAGCTGAAAACATGCGTCTCTAAATAGTTAAAGGAGCCTGAGCTGTAAAGCAAAATGAAAAGGAAGGACTACGTGATCCACCAGTAAGAGGAAGCTAGGCAATTTTAGATTAGTATTGTGCCAATTTTGGGGGAGCTTCATAGCAAGGTGCTCAGTTGGAAACAATACGTGCCTGATTTCAAGCAGTGTTCTTTCCTCCAGCACTCAGGAGTCCAAATTAATTCTTTGGTGCAGTACCACCAACAGAGCCAGTCAAAACCAGTGTCATTTTGAAACACTGGCTCTAGGTGTTGTTATATAAACAGCTTGTGAATGATGGGTTTCACAAGAATAAAAGAGAGAAAAGAATAAAGGACAAGAATAAAAATGGCTTAGCGCTTCAGGTTTCAATGTACAAAATTACATCTAAATGCCAGATTAATCCCTATTAAGATGCAAATACTGTGTTTGGACAAAGTGAAGCAACTTATGCTTTCTCAGGGGACAATATGGACCACTTCAATCCATACTGCTGGCCAGAGTAGCTTTGCTAACATGAATGTATGTGCTGTTGAAAGGTGTCATCTGCTGAACACCAGAAAGTCTAGGGAATGAGTAAGCCCTGCTAATACTCGCTTCTGTATCTAGCTTTCAGCTGTCCCAGAATATGCAGTATTCTAAGTGCCGTGTGGAAGGGGAAAAAAAAAAAAAAAAAAAAAAAAAGCTGGGAAAAGTGTCTTTTCCTGGGGAATGGTAGAGGGAATTCCATTTGTCTACAAAATTCTGCATACAGCGATAGTAGCAGGGAGTAAATAGCAACAATTCGTGGAAGTTTTTTGAAAAATAGATTTGCTGGAAGTGTCTGAGTATTGGGTTTACAGGATTAGCCAAAAAGATGTTTTTTCATTTTGTTTAACCACCCTCTTTTTAAATGTGCCAGTAAGAAAGACAGGTGGGAGACTGAATTTCATGAGATGCTATAAATACAAATATGAGTCTCCTAAGAATACTTACACAAGAACTGCTCTACTAGTCCAGCCCTGAGCTCCCTTTTATCCAATAAAATATCTGCAGCTGTGGAAGGTAAGAAGCACTAGAAAACAGAATGTCATATATAGACTACGTATGGAGTGGTTCTCTCCTACTTCCAGTTCTTGCATATCAGTGATCTGGGAAGAGGGATAACATTTCTGATGCTTGTGATAAAGGAAATCTGATACTAGCCTACCTCTTAAGGACCTATGTATTTTCAGCTTGTTTATAATTTTTGGAGGAAAAGTTCAGAGGTTACATATGAATGGAAACTAAAGATTAAAAAACTGACCTTGAATTAAAAAATAAATAAATAAACAAATACCTCTTTACTGATTATTAATCTAACCATACTACATTTCTTTCTGCTGATGTTCTAAATAAAAATATTGTGCAGAGTGCATAATTCCTGGTATTTATACTTAGGTTACTTGAAATCTCTAAATTCTCCTATTAATGATGCTGAATTAAAGGTACATGTATACTAGGTCTTTTATAAGTGTTTATAATTTAACATCACTTACATGCTTGATTTCTGGGTCTTGTGTTACCAACAGTTGTTGATGTAAGTCAATTGAACTCATCTTCTTGTGTTGTTGCTGTCCACTTTTCTGTACTTTTTTCCTGTAATGCTCACATGACTTTTCCAATATATTTCTCAGAGCTCCATGATTCTCTGTGTATTTGATAATGCAAATTGGTCACTTATATGGAAATACATAGTACGTGTGTTTTGTAGATCTGTGCTAACATTACACATTATTCATTTGTCAATAATCCCAAGGTACTTCTGTAGAAGACCAGAGCCTTTCTGATGCTGTATGCTGCAAAAGTTTAGCAAAACCTGTACATATTTCTATTTGCAGAAATAGAAATTATTTCTAGTTGCAGAAATAATTTATTTACCTTTTTGTTGGTGAATGTCTTAAACTGCAAAGGAATAAATTTTAAAGTATTACGTTATATGACAGTATTTCTATTTCTCTTTGTGTAGGACTTTCTCATCTTTTTCTTTTTTACTGCCCAATACAATACAATGTACTTAATTTTGAAGATGAACCTAGAAGAACCATAAGTATTATGATATTTTCTTAGCAGTGTTACTGATTCTTTGTTATTAACTTTCCTATTTGGACAATATAGGGAGACTGGCAAGTATTTTTCATTCAACCTGTTTTTCCACTTTGATCCAAAGGCTTGTTATTGTTCAGGAGTCCTATCTTTGTTCCTCTTTTTCTAGAACTGAATGGATTTTCAAGTTGTGGAAACAGAGGTATAGGGAGATAATGTTGAACATGTGTGACTCAGACCATCTGCCATTCTTTTTAGTTATGCCGATGTCCTTTCCTTTTAGAAAGTGAAGCTATGAAAAGAACATGTGGTATCAGAGGAGAAAAAGAAATGTGCAAAAACACATTTTTGTTGTTTTTCTTTTAAAATGTGAAGAACAAATAAAGCTAAAGTGATATTATTACCAGAGTTTTGATCTTGGGAAATCAGCAGTTTGACACGTATTTAAATTAGATTAAAGTATCATCTGCCCTACAAGACCCTATATATCTTTGTAAAGTAACTGTAAAGTAGGTGTGAATCTGAGGGACGTTGCAGCCTTGTATTTCTGTTTAACAATACTATAACAGCAATCATTTTGCATAAAACAGCAGGCAGACATATTGTTGCCTTATATCTCCCCTTTTAGATTAACTGACTGTTTTTCTGAGGTTATAAAACTGAAAAAAAAAAACAAACCATCAATTGAAAATAAAATTGTCAAAATTTTCTATTTCTAAAACCAGTTCTTAAATATTATGTATAATTATTAGTTCAGGTCAGTGTTTTAATGCAACAGTAATACCTGGTTCAAAGTAATTTAGAACAGTCTACATGAAACATCTGAACAATCACAGAGAGCTGTGCATGCATAGGGATCATCTAGCTTACCTGTTAAACTCATTAAATTTAGCTTTCATATCAGCTAACTTGAAATACTTAATGAATGTGGTGTTTGTTTAGCTTTATGATAAGGAATGTTACATACCCTTTAATTTCTTGAACATGCACAAAATATTACTCTTAGAAATATTAGAAATAGTAATATGTACAATGTAGAATGTATTATCCCATGTTCACTGTAAGGGAATAAGCTATATAGATAAACACAAAATTATGATGGTATATGTGCTTCCATAATAGGGGAGCTATACCAATTTAATTCTGCTGCGTATTTTTTTTGCAGCTCAGGCCTGTGCTAGAATTAATTATTAGTCCATTAAACTGATGTTCAAGATGATTCCAAATGCTATCCTATACAAACTACTTGTGTGTTCCGCCAGCATGTCATCCTAAACATTACTATTCAGCAGAACACTAAAGATGGATTAGGATCAGAGGTGTAAATTTCAGAAAGGGTTAGGAGCCTTAAGTCCCTCTCAGAACACCAAACTCTGTATTGCTGCATCTGGTATGGAAAACTGGTAGTGCTCTTCTGGGGCTAGCCGTGCATGGCAGTCCCAGCAGTGTTGTAGCACAGGTCCCTGGGAGGCAGCTGGGATGTTTTTACAGAACCTGCAGCATTCATTCCTCTCAAAGAGGAGGTTCTCCTGTCTTGGATAAGGAAAGAAAGTTAACTCAGTCATGTACCTGAACTGACACAAGGACATTTAGCTCTGCTAATGAACTGACAAAAGTATCACAAACTTGGTATGTAATGACCATAGCTACTAGGACTTTTCCAGCAGGCTAACTTCCTAACTTTTAGCCTGTCCTTTGGACATGACTTGGAGGAGCCATCTCCTGGCCAGACAGTAATAACTGTCCTCCTGTAATGGGTCTGTCAGCAACTTTTCTACATTTGTGAAAGCAAAATCTTTGTTGGAGGGGAAGGTTAGAGTTTAAATGTCAGAGCATCATTCTTAACTCTGTAAAGTGTGCTAGTTTACAACTGTATTTTATAAAGGCATATAAGGAGAGGAATGCATGTCATTTGTCTCTAGCTCCTGATAGAGCCTAGACATGACAATAGCTGAGTGACTCCAGGGTGATGAAGGGGTTTGGGGAATGAATCTAGCCTCGCTTCCTGAGATTGAAGGAGACCACAAAACATGCCTTATCACTTTCTGAGTGATGTGATGCCCTAATGTTGTGCTAATATGTAGGAAAACATTATTATTCAAGTCACAGTGATTTTGCACTTAGCTGGGTGAAGAGGATTTTGAGAAAAGAGTATCTCTGATGAAGGGTTGATAACAAGACCCATTCCTCCAAGTAAAATTCCTATTAATTGAGCAAAAAAAAAAAAAAAAAACAAAAAACATCAATATCTTTCATTTTAATCATTCTTTCTTTTTTAATTACATACTAAACCAAGGTTAGATTGAGATCTTCTTTGAATACAAGAGTCTGAACTGCTTTATCTTTTTACTATGTAGGAATAAAAATATGTTTTGCCAGAGGTGTTTTTTTCTTCTTTTGGGTAGCAATTCTTAAGCAGGAGAATGAATCTAAATGCTGAGAAATATTAATGATATATACCAGCATTTTAAAGAAATATAAAATTCTTCTTTGGAAGAAGCATAGAGATATCAGTGGAGATTAATTAATTAATAGCAATTATATTTGGACCACTGAATCTGGAGGGAATAAGTATTCAAAAAGAATATTTTAGTAACCTTAATCTAAGTAGATCAGGGTACAAAATTAAGTTTCATTTTTTTTTATTTATTTTTTTTTGTCCTGAGTTAGAATGAAGAACAAACAAAGCAAAATTTTGTAACAAATTTTAACATGCACATGTATCAACTGAAATATTTTGCATGACTAAAACAAAGTATTTAAGTTTTGTTTTTTTTCAAGACTTGTTCTCTTAAAAATTATAAGAGATATGTTTTCTATGAATAATTCAAAATGAGAAATGAAAATGTTCTAAAAGTACCACTTTTTGTTCTAGATACAATTTCAATAGTATTAATGCATATTTTTATGTTTTATTTTTGGTTAAAATACCATTTCTGATTAGTTTTTGCTTTAAGCTTTTAGAGATTTAGTCCCTGGTTTTGATTACAGAAATTAATCAGGTCTGAACTCTGTGTTAAAGCTTTTAGTTCTGTTTATAGAATCTGTCAAAGAAAAAATGCCCATAAAATCACACTTTTGGAAATAGAACAATTATTTTAGGAGCCTTGACCTTTGAGATAATAGGCCATGTTTTCAGCTGATGTCAACTGATGTTCCTTTACAAAGACTGTGTCTCTGACCCAGAGTTGATTAGGGTTTGGGATCCTGGAATTTCAACTAAATGTTAGTGGATTTTATGATGAAGGCTTTTTATTGCTCAAGAATTGGTTGTAATTCACATAAATATATGTCTGTCAAAAAAATAAAATGAATGAGTTGGCACAGAATTGCTGTTACAGTAATAAATGTCACAGGCTTCATTCTCAGTGTAAATGGAACTGTGCAATCAATAATGTCTACCACAAAAGTTCTCAGGCTGGTCCAAGGAGTCCTTGCCCGTGGTCTAGGGAGAACCGTCTGGTCAAAGGGGGCTGACTCTCTTGGTTTCAAGATGCCAAAAGACATTAAAACATAATAAAAATAAATTACTCTCATTTTGCTTCTAAGTAGTTGCTACAGTTGCCACACGCTTATTATGCAGTCAGAAACATGAAAAGGGAAAAATATCCATGAGCTTGTGTGTCAACATTGCTGTTTGGAAGAATGTTTGAGGACTTCTGTACTTGTAGGCCACCTTTGTTTATACTGATGAGTTTTCACTAACACTGGTACCCCCAAAAGAAACTGCTGTGTGTTTCTATTAGTTCACTTGACTTTCTTAATAAGCTCATTGCAGAATTGGGCTGCAAGATGCTTCATTTATAAATGTGCATATTTTTTCCCCATTACCTTTTTGCCAGTAGTTTAAGGGTATCTAAACACAAAAAGTTTCTTTAACTAATGAGTTATATTCTTAGTCCTTTACTTTCTGTGTTGTCTGTCTACCCTATAAAGAAGTTTACTCCACTAGTGGGTGAACCTAAGTTATTGATAAACCATCCAATGGGAAGAAGATGTGTTGTTGCCAAAGATGACACCACATTTGCTACCATTGAGAGTATTACCCATCTTCACTGCTTCCAGAAAAGAAAGCACTGGTGTGTGTGTGGGGGGGGATGGAGGGGGGAAGCTATAGAGGGGAACCTTTTTAATAGAAAGCACACATATTCATGGACTTTGCATCCCCACCCAGCAGCCACAGATGGGAGCTTATGTCTGGACTTTTGAATTTCCAGTGAATACTAAATAAAAGAGCTGTGTTCTCAGCATCTGCAGTTTCTATACCCAGACGTATGTATACCCAATATTTTGTTATATCTATTTCCCCTATATTAAAAATTTTGACTTTGGCTTCTGCATTTGCATCTTCCCTGCTGTTGTTAGCAGAATTCTGTGAGCATTGGATGCTGTGAATCATTAGATGACCTACTTTTTATCAGGCTTTTATCTGGTGCCTTCTGGCTTCTTCAGAGTATGAGCTTCTCTGTGTATGCGAGCGCGTGTCTCTCTGCTTAGTTTTCAAAGATATTTTTCTCCAATGTATTAATGGAAACCAAAGGGACAACAACAACATCAAAGTCAGCATATGTTTCTTCTTTGTTTTGCCAGTTTTAGTTGCCCTTGGGTAATGTTTTGAAATGACTATTTGGTAATAAAGGAAGTTATAAGCGAAATATAATAAAGGGAGTTATTTTAGAAATAGAATTAATTGTGGTTTTAATGCTTCACGGAGTGAATCAATGTACAGCTAGGGGTCAGGCTGTGTTGACTTTGTAGTCTTAGAGCTGACAGTTTATGAAGAGGATAGTCCTTATAAGCTGCCTAGATCTGAAAAGTTTTTTTCCTGAAATAAATAGCTCTGTTGGGATACTGTGTTAGTATTGCTCATACGTATGGTTGCCCAATGCATCCCTTGTAAGAACTGGCTGTCAGGATTTCTTAGCTTTTTAAAACTTCAGTCAGTCTGAAAATTGCAATGTCAGGTATCTGCCCAAGGCTGTATTTTTCAAAGTGTCAACCACAATGATTCAGCTATTTCAGAGAACGAATTTGGAAGAAAATATATTTTCTATCTCAGAAACGTATAGGTTAAGACAAGCTAGACCTACAGGCTTCATAGTAGCCAATGAACATTTAGCTAAAGCATTGCCCAGTTGTCAAAGAAGTACCTTCTCTCTAGTTTAGATATATTAAGTTATAAGTCTTGGAAAAACAAATTAGTACATCCTAGCATCTACTCAGCCTACACAGAGCTTGCACTAGCTTAAGGCACCATCAGTACAGGGCATCCTTCCCTCACTTATTGTAACGTGAGGATCACCATCAGTGGAAGATGACAATGGAAAGAGACTTGGCAAAAAGGTTGAGAATAAAACTGAGAGCTGATGAGGGGATAGAATCTTTTTCCACAATCAACAGATCAGGGAGAGAGGCAGCTTAAAAGAGAAACTAGGATGGAAATCAAGGGGGGGGGAAATAGGGTTGGAGGCTGAGAATAAAGGTTAGGAGTCAAACAACAACAAAAACATTTAAGGTGTGAATTATAAGGAATTTGATCGCAAACCTAAGGATAATCCACACAGAGTTATTCTGGAGCTAGATCAAGATCTTGGCACTCAATTGTGTCCGGTGTTACACTTCACATCCCGTCTGTAGCAGCATCCATGCTTGGTTTGCTTCTTGGCCACTTTTCTCTGGCAGCAGCTTCTGCCAAAGGCAGTCTCTTGCAACATCAGCTCTCTGACAGGGAGCTGAGCTGTCACAGCTGAATCCCTGCTGGCTGGGGAAGCCAGGCTTCCCTGGCCTCCCATGCTGCTGTCCCTCCTGTAGGGAGCAGGGAAGGTTGTGGCCCCAGCAGCTGCAGCATCTTCCCATCTGTGTTGCTTGGACTCTGGAGGCAGCAACAACCACTGCCACATCTCAGCTCTGGGTGTTACAGAACAGGAGGCAGGAGAAGCCTTTTTGCCTAATTGAGCAATGCTAGCTGCTGAGCAGTCTTGTCTGCTCTAGGGAAAAGGCTGTGGTCTTGGTGGAAGCCTCCAGTAGGCTGGATCCAGTGTCCCTGGACACTCTAGAGCAGTGATTTCTCTGCTTTATTTACTGTGCTTTGCTCAAACCTTAGAGTGATTCCAGAACCCTTTATGTCCTCATGGGATTTTTCTCTGGCTCTCAGCATTACTGTGTCTGATTGCTCGAGCAAAAGAAAGTCAAAGTGAGGTTATGCAGGCTACCTTAGAGACAGTATTTCCTAACTTGTGTGTGCTTGACTTTATAACCTTAATGCTCTTGCAACATAGAGGTTTTTGTGTTACATGCCTAGAGCTGTGGCTGTTTCATATTGATAAATCTCCATAAAAATGGGGAACTGAGTTTATAGAGCTCCTCTTGTGGCCTGTTTTTATAGTACATGTGCTACTTACATGAAGACACTGTTTTCTGAACAAAAAGTTGCACATAGTATATGATTATCTTGGGTACATAATTAATATGTCTGGAAACATACTGCAGAGTGATGAATAGTTATAGTTCCCTTAGCACAAATATTTTAAAAGTGAGATTCTTGCATTTTATCCACAAGAAGGATATTATGGTTCAAAAAAAATAAATCACCTACCTAATGCTCAAATTGAGTTAACAAAAATGCAAATGAGCCAAGGATTGGCATATCATAACTATATTTTAATTTTTTTTTTTTCCCCGTGGTATGGCTAGAAATCACATACACCCACTTGGATCTGCTATTTTAGAATTTTATGTTGTTATTTTTATTTATTTATTTATTTTCTAGTTAAAGATCCAAGTGTAGATCTGTCGAATATTCTGTCACTTTGGGGAAAATATGGTTTTAAGAAGACAGTCAGCTCTTTCAAAACTATCAGCTCTCCAGAGATTTCAGCTGAAAAAGGTGACTACAAGGCAGTAAAGTTTTATTAATTAAAATTTGGTGAAGTTTAGAGCACTAGTTGCCACAGAAACTTAATTCCTGCCCCATAATATTCTGTTAGATGAGAAAAGATGAAGAACTTGGGAGGAAATATGCTCTCTAGCAGAGGTACTCCTGTAAGTTCAATAACAAGATTTTTCAATTTATAACACAATAATAGAACCTATATAATAAAACTAGCATTGGAATTAGTCCTGAAATAGCATCAGTGTCTGGAAACACTTGACTATCCAGATCATGCACAATGATGCATTTTAAATACTTTTTAATCTTTGTGAATAAAAAGTCTTATTTATTAGTTAAATGTTAAATGTCCGTTATTCGAGTTCTATTTCTAAACTTGCCATTCCTAAAAATCAACATTTTGGAAATATCAAACTCTGAGATTGAGTATTTCAATTTATCTGTAGAGATGTTTTTTTGTATAGCTTTACAGAAGGTATCATAGGCTACCCAGAATAAAGCAATTTTAATAAGGTCTTTTATAAAGATCATAAAGTGACTGGTGATGGTAAGTAACTAGGATAAAGGCTCTGCAATGCTGCCCTGCCTTGTCTCTTCAGTCAGTGAAGGGAAAATTGTAATTGATAAGGGTCACAGTCCCTCTTATCCATGAATGTGAGGCAGTGAATAGCTCTTCAGGCTGAGCATACTAAAGATGCAAAGAAAACCAACCATGTCAGAGATAAAGGCATAATTAGCTTTCTGGAGTTGGGAGAAGGTCTTTATAAATGAATTGGAAAGAAAGCTATGATTTTGGGAAAAAGACAGACCAAAAGAAATGCTATGTTCTGTTGGTGAACAGATCTATTGGGATCCCAGTGCTGTTCATGCTTCTTTCAGTGACTGTAGGTTTCCCTTGTAATGTATATATTTACATTGGTGCAAGTTCACAGCATTTTCTCTTTTAAAGTTAATAAATAACATTCAGACTTTACGTGAATTTTTCTTGTTCGTACTGAACTTTTCAATGTGAAATAATAAACAATTAAATGAAATAAGTTTTGTGACTTCTCATAGTGGCTGCATTCAATGCAAGCTATCTATGGCTACATGTGCAATACATTTCCTATAACAAAAGCAGACATCCAAAAAATTATTTACCCAAATAACGTCATCTGAAGTGTGTTACCTGTAAAACCAAAGAATCTAAGATTAGCTGGCTGTATCATCATATTTCTTTATAGTCCAGTGTGCACAGCACAGTGCTGTGGAAAGTTACCCTTTGTATTTGAAATGATCAATCTTGCACTCTAAAATACATTAGCTGGGTGGTTCCAGTTAAGCTAATTCAGGCAACTTAGTATAGCATTGAACTGTATAGTTTTAAGAAATGAAATAAGTATTGTGCTGAGAGATGATTGTTAGATGGAGATGAATATTTAAGTAGATAATGGATTTTTTCTGAGGGAAAAAAAAGAGTAAAAATGGAACACTATTTTCATTCCCATATTTCATTCATTTAGAACAAGCTCATCTTGTTCTAAACACCTGAGATGTATACAGAAGATTAACACCTTCCAATTTTAGCACCCTTGCTAGAAATAGTATTATAATAAATGAGCCTTAATACTATTGATAATCAATATGATTTTTAGAAGCATGGCTTAGAAATGATTAGACCACTTTTTTCAATTAGCTGTAATCTATAAGATATCATGAAAGGAGGAGGAAAACATAATTAGGCAGCCTGAGATACTTTGTTCAAATGTCATACTTTTTAAATGGATATATTACAAAACTCTATTGTCTAATGTGCTTTGAAGTCTATCATTTTGCTTAAGCAAATATACTCGTAGGAATCTCTTACAAGATCCAACATTTGGAGAGCTGTGCATGCCAATGTAGATGAGGCATGAGATATACCTTGACTAAAAAGTCTGCTGGGAGCTATCCTTACTTGAAATGGTCTAACTGCAACTAATGCAATGAATGTCATCTCAGTCATCATGGTTAAACTCAAAACTTATATAAAGAACACAAGAACATCTACTCTACCACCATTAATATATATATATATATATATATATATATATATATAATGATAATAATAATCCAATGCTGTACAATTTTATGCTAATTTTGTCTAGAATGCTTTTTTTTTTTTTTTTAATAGAGTCAGAGAACGTATGGGTGTTTGAATGTGTGAGATCAATCTCATGCTTGAAGTTCATATAATTTCTCCAGAAGTGTTATTCAGCCCATAGTCTCTGGGCCACTGTTGGACTGTAAGACAACAGAAGACTGTCCACACAGCTAAATACTGACTGTACCAGCTCATTTATAAGTTGTAAGTCCATGGGTTGTGCTAATGTTTTAATAGTGAATAATTTAAATTAAACATTTTTCATACTAATAATGAAATTATTAACTAATAAATAAAAAAGCACAGTTCTATTTTTCTTTTCTCTCTCTCTCTCTTTTTTATTTTTTTTTTAACTTTTAATTAAGTGGACTTTCAGCTAAAGAGTGAAGAACATGGTCTGAAGAATAAAAGGATGAGGGAGGTAGTAATAGCATACATTAGTCTATTTCTGTTAAATTATGTTTGCTAAATTAGGTAAATAGCTGCTACTTGAAATTTTGTCTGTATAGTTAAATATATAAAGATAAATTAACGTTGCCTTTAATCCAGTAGTCTCAACCACCAAGGGTCTGAACAGCCTTACTTCCGCTGCCAGTAAGGGGAGCAAAAGGGTGAAGATAACAACTAAAGAGCCAGGAACAAATCTAAGGATTTTATTTCAATTAGCCCGTTGTTAGGCTCTACCAGGTTCTCCAAAGTGGAGATTTGCCTGTTTTTATCCTTGTGTAATGAAAGTGAAACTCTCATTGAGAGAGAAGCTCAGTGGTGCTAGAAGTCAGCAAAAGATTTATCACAAGGGGAGCACAAAAGTTTTCCGTTTGTGCTAGGTTGTGCCATGTTTATGCCCACCAAACAACCTTTTACGAGTTCATGTTTAATGTGTGTTTTATATATATATAGGAATTATATGCATTTGGAAGTCTAAAGTTTCTTCTTCATGACAGAAACAGAGCAGCTGAAAAATTTTGTTGTTTCTATATGTCTAGGGTCAACACAGTGTCATCTTACAATGTCAGAAAACAGAAAATCATAATGCACGAAAACATCTTACAGTAGCAGTTCTATTGATTAGTATGAGACTTTGGCAGAGTTTTGTGAGTCCTGCAGTCGGTACTATGTCCCATTCAAGAATTTCTCTTCTATTAATATAACAAAACAGAGAAATGAACGAACACATTAGTAATACAATGTATTTAGAGTAATCTGCAGGGAGACTTCCTAAATAAAGCTTATTAACTGTCACCACCTCCTCCAAAGCAGAATTATTCTATATTTATATTGTCATAAATGAGACAGAATTTGACACAATGAATCTGTGTCATTGAAGTGTTGTGAAATCCGCAGGATATTTTTGCTGATTAAGGATGACTGTAAAATAGTTTGCTCTCTCTATGCAAGGCATTGTGGATAAAATATTTGAGTTCAAAATCGTACTGATTTCTCATCAATAAAGTCAGTAATTTTTGCTGTTTGTCAAGCTGAAAAAAAATCTAAAAAGTTACCTTATTTCCCTGTGTGCATGCAATTATAATACATATATCTCCAAAAAAGAGATTGAGAATTTTGCTGATGTGTATATATGCATTTCACTGCTCTTCTTCAATTATGTATAACATTACAACCACCATTTTCAACTAGTTCACTCTGGTAGTTAGAAGCAGCACAATATTACAGTATCCACATTTTACAGAAATAATCCTTTCCCTGTGTTCTTACTGTTTTCCTTGTATGGATTGCTGCTGTAGCATTTCCTAGCCCCCATCAACAAAATTATTATGAGACTAAGCTGAATTTGGATCTTACCTTAGCAACAAATTATACGGACTATCATTTTTTTTTTAATTTTTTTTTTAATCTTAATTTTTGGATCAACAGTGTTGTAAACTACTTGTAGGTAAATGTTGGAGAAATAAAGAAACAGGTTTTGTAGCAGTGTTTGATAGGGCAAAAAATATTTTCTGACATTTACTCTTTCAAAGTATATTATCTAGCTTGTCATCTCATTGTGCAATTTTCAAGTGCTTTGCTGTAGTGGGAGTGAAAGAAAAATAAAAGTGGGGGAGTGGTGGGTGGAAAAAAGGAAGGTACAATCAAAGAACTTGCAACATGGTAGCAAAAACATACTTCATTTGAACTAAACAGCCTTTGAATTTTAGCCTTACTAAAGCTATTTAGCCTATTATTGCTGCTAAAAAAAAAAAAAAAGTCCTTATGTTTAATGGAACATTATTCAGACTGAGGAAAGATACTTTTGCTTCTGGTTGTATAACACTAACTTAGCTAAAGAAGAAAGTTGTATTTATTATTTAAATACAGAGAAATTGATATTTGGTGGCACAATTCATATCCATCTAGAACCAAGCAGATATGTAACAAATTAATTTCTCTGCCTGATTGAATAGATTGGCAGTTTCTGGGAACACGGAGCTATATGATATAAACACTTAATATAAAATGGTCTCTGAGGTTACTCACAATGCAAAACTGTCGTGCATGTCACTTATTCTATTTCAATAATCTAAAACAAGAGCCTATGAGGAAAAAGGAAGAAGAAAAAAAAAAAAAAAAAAAACAAAAAAAAACACAAACACAGGAACTTTACTTTGAATGCATAGGTTAAAGTCACTGTCCTGCTGCTCTAATAAATTATACTGGTACTCTATTAATATTCCTTTGAGTTTAAATGTAACCAAGACCAAGGCCCCTTTCTTATTTGAAATAAATTCACAGGAGATCTTAAAATCTACAGTACAAGAATAAAGCCAGAACTATGGCTTTCCAGGTACCTTGTTCTATACGGCTTCTCTGCATTTTCATAGATAGTAAACTATATGCTAGCAATTGACAGAAGAAGTTGCACCTGGTCTCTTCTCAGTTAATTTTCCAATGCTTTATTTTCTCCTCCCACTATGCCTCTCCTTTAAATATCATCCTAAATGCAAATGGAGGTCTGCATGGGTAGCTTTATCAGGATTTTTATTAGTTTGTTATGAAGAGACACTTTAAAGATAGTATGGAGTAGCAGAAGGGTGAAAGCTAGTTCTTTCTCAAAGTTATAAAATGGCAGTATGCCTTTTCTCAATACATCTGATGCCATGATTTTAATATATTGTTAATAAATAGTTAACGTGATTTCAGATATTGTTGTCTGATTGCAAATAAACTTACTGGCTATGTATGGTGGATCTTGGCTTCCAGTTAGCCTGGAATAGTTTAACTTAATTTTTTTTTTACAGACTTGAAACTGAGATCGGTATAGAGATAAAGATCTTTAGCTGTTGGACTTGCTATTTTTGCTGCCCCATTTGATACCTTATAACTGGTAGCAATAGCAATAATATGTTTAGTGTTTAGGGAAGAGTTTTTAAAGTCTTTAATATAGCCTGTGGAGTCTTTCTCATCTATGATCTTTGTCACCTGTACTTCGTTATGTTAAAGTATTGTTTCCCTGGCATTTCTTAATTCATAATATAGATATGTTCAAAGTAGTCAAATATTGCCTATAGTTATAGTATGAGATACTTCTCCCTTCAATCCAGACTATTTAAATTTCCCAATCTCTTTATTTGCATAGTTGCATGCGGCAACATACTCTAGGAGGCTGTACCAGGTGTTGGTCAAAGATAGGTCAGAAGGGTCTGTCTCATGAGGAGATGGTCATTTTGAAATATTAGTGCACTGTGTGTATGAAACAAACTGTGGCCTGTTTTTCATTTCCAGGCAGTAGAGCTGCATGAAAGATGTTAAATGCTATAGGCCATACTCCATCCTTTTGCACGTGAATAATTTTGCACGTGGCAAACTTTGAGAACAATCTGGTATTTCAGCTCTGTGTTTATCTCCAAAATTAATATCAGGTAAATTTGTTCCCTTGATGGCAGATGGTTAGCTAGCATTCGTGCTTTTTCATTTTAATTAATTGCTTCTCATAAAATTTGTTAGCTCCTAGTCTCAATCTCTTTTGTCTTTTCATATATTTATAAAATTCTATTATATTTTTATGCCAGCAACACATTTTTCTTTCTTTTTCCATATAAAAGGATACATTTGTATACATAAAGAGAAAAATGCTTTCATATTTCCTGTTCTATGTCTTATGCTGCTTTAAATATATCCTAAAATGAATTTTCCCAGTATATCTGTAACATATTTAAAAGCACATCTTATTTATATTCAGGAAGGTTGAAATTCCTTGTGGTGAAAGGCATTTGTATCAACCTATATCAAGAGCTAGCAGAGAGCCACATCAAAATGTTACGATAGAGGTGTATTGCACCTGAGCAGCAGTTTGGTGTGGCTGTGGTGTAAACCAACTTTTAGGTACTCGGATTATGGCCTTTTTTTTTTTTTTTAAATATTGGATTTACTTTCCAGTCCAGTTTCACCTTCAGCATTTTAAGCTCCTTGATCATATATACATATGCTTATGTATATATCAATATCAATTTTAATCTATGCAGGACAAGGGCTTCCGAATGAAAACTTTATTCCAACTAGAGTCTTTATCTTTATTCCAACTGTTATTACTTGGCCAGAATCAAGCCCTTCCCTTTTATGAAAATGTTTTTGGTTTTTGTTTTGCTATTGGGACTGCCATGGCCCAGATCTAAGTGGGTAGAGCAGGGACATGGGCAGCCATCCAGATGGCTGCTGAGAGTCCCCTGAGACTGCAGTAAGCAGTACTGTTGGTGTAATGTAAATAAATAATAAAAAGTTATGTCTGATGTTTGGTTTTTAATCATTCGTGATTTAATACAATCAGTTATGTACTACGTTAATTAAATCAGATTCCAGACACACGTATCCCTAAAAGAGAAACATCAATATGACTGAGAATCTTTGTATGGTTTTGATGTTTTTGTTTTGCATTCAAGAGTGAAATCAGTATGTTTTGCAAAAAAAAGAACAAATCCTACTTTTAGAGAACTGACAATAGGTTAAATTGAAGTGATATCTGGATTATAAAAAATGCAAGCTCATGAATGAGTCTTGAATATTGATTATCCAAAGTGCTCAGCTTAAAACAAGGTAACCAGTTTTACTGTTTTACTCCTTAGTAATATTTTTAAATCAGCCACCATAACTCTTACAATTACCTTGATTTAACTTACAGTTGAAGTTATTGTCTGGAATATAAAGAAATTATGATTCCTCTAGGGTTAGAGCAAAGAGTATATAAAAAACTGCAGGTGGGCTACTGTCTCCAAGATACAGTAGGTTGTCTCTGCAGTACTGCAATAAGTACACCTTTCTCTCATTTTCACCTGTGTTTAAAAGACAATCCTCTAATTAGGCCAGCAGGAACAAATTACAAACATATGCGGCAGCTGTAGTCTGCAAGTTGCTTTATGCATCCCAAAGCAGGCAGTCAATGGTCCAGTTCTGGAGAAGTTAGTCATTTAGTCACTTGTAGCTCATTTTATGATACTATTTTAAATGACCTTCACTGGCTGGAAAGGCTGTTACATTTTTCAAGACATCCGAGATACACAGTTCCTCTTATTTCCTAAGGAAATATCTAGGCCCATGCTGAATCTGTTACAGAAAAACACCTGAGAACTCAAGCTCGGTTGCGATTCCCATCAGAACAATCTCACAGGGGACTGATTCCCTTGGAACGCACTGTAAAGGGCAGCTAGACCCTTCCCATCAGAACTGATTAGAGGATAACTGATTAGTGTGGCTTCAGTAAGTTGTAAGTATTCTGTTTGCTTGTTCTATAAACCAGTTCACCATTAATAAAACCACGCTAATTGCAAACGGGTCACTAAGAAAAAAAAAAAGACAACAACAAAACCAACAAACTTTACTTTAGGAAAACTGTATGGAATTTGTTGACATTTTCATGAGTCGTCCTTTTTTTTTTTCCTTTTTTTTTTTTTTTTTTTTTTAAGTGAGAGACAACTTTCAAGACAAAACACTTTTTTATTATGAAGGGTTTCTGTGAAATTAGAGACCAGAAATTGTGGTATTTTGGGGGGGGACGGGACAACAACAAAGCCATTCCGAAGCGTCTAAATGAAAGATTTTGTGTAGTCACATTATTCATTATTGGGGCTTACAGTTTACAAAACATTCTGAAATTTCAAGATTTAGCCCAGTACAAGTTAGGAAATATTCTGAAATATCCTGTAATTCTCTTAGAGAGTTTGGTTAGGGAGCAAGTAGTGAGCCACATGCTCCAAAAAGCTGTTTTTGCTTTAATACCAGCTTCCATCTCCATTCCTGTATTTTCTGTGTTTCTTCCTTGAGATGTTCTTGGAAACATTGTGACAGGACTTCTGAACTTATTCAGGGCTGTCCGATATGGAGTTAAATTTTTTACAGATGGACTTCAGTCTGGAAATAAAATATAAGAAAGTGTTGTAATAGGGATGATCTGATTTCCTTGCATAGTATGGCACTCGTTTACAGTGATGGGTAGTGCTTACAGTAATGTAGGCATGCAGGAAGGTGTGCATTCCACACAGATGAACTCTTGTTCATTTACAGCAACTTTAATTATGCTAGTAAGAACTCTAAATACATTGTCAGTAATATAGTACTTTAAATCCATAATATATAAAATATATTAATTCCTGTTAATTTGAATTGCATTATCATTTCTTATTAGAAGGTATCTTACAGGAAAGTCTCCAGTTAATTTTAGTTCTATAAGAATTTCCTAAAGACTTAAATCCAGTTGGAGATGCAAAGGAGCAACTAACATACTAGTGATGCTATACTGATTACTTATTTAAATTTTATTCTCTATGCAATATGTACTTTCATATATTTCTACTATGGTTCCATTGATTTTTTTCATAATAAAATACAATTGAATTACATATATATATATTTTTTTTTTCATAAGAGTAAACCTACATAGTCATAAACCATGGAGGTCATAATAAGTGTGTCAGGGATATTCATCAAAGGTCTGGTCATGTTAGAACACCAAAATTCTACATTTCTAGGTTGTTCCATAAAAATTTACCAAAAGTTACTCCAGATTATTCTTCCTAGTAGTAAGTTCTTAATAAATACTATTGTGAATTTTTCAGTTGCCTTCATTTTTCAGTAGAAAATTCAGTTTTAGTCAGTGTTTATGGAATAAAATTTTCCTTGGATGAAATTTCACCTTTGTCAGGAAAACTGATTTTTTCACTATGGGAATCAAATAATTCAAAATTAATGCAGTCATTATTCAGCTATTTGTTATGTACTGACCAGAAATTTGGTTTGCCTGAGTTCCACAAAAAGTATAACTTATTTCTTGGATGTATAGGCCTTTGCACAAGTCATTGAAGATGTAGCGGTTTGTAAGATTTGAAGCAGGTAACTCCTAAAGCACCCAAAAAGAATTAGAAAATTAACAGAATGTACAGCTTACCTTAAGTATTTTTTCTACTAAGTACAGTATTCTAATTTGAAAATATATCATTTTGATTGAAAATAGTAAAGCAGCATTCTTTTGAGGTAGTTTCTGTATTGCATGGGAAATTATAAATTGCTAAATGATTTGAGATGAAAATATCAGAATTTGTGCAGCTTGGAAAACTTTGAATATTACTGTTTCAGTAATTCCTTAGGAGTGCTTTATTGGTGGCACCAAGAACACCCATGATTAGAAATACCTTGTTCCCCTGAGAGTGCGAATGCATAATGCACAGTGAATTGAAAGGTGATGTAACTTCTTTTGAATTATGCAGGAAGTTAGACTCAGGGATGTGAAAAGAATCACCATTGTGCTGTTACTAGAGTCCCTTGTTTCTGAAGTTTTACTGTTTCCTGGGATTTATATAGATTTTCATTCTTAATATCTAAGTAGTATCTACTACCAACATATGTGTATATTTACCTAAAAACATATTTTTAAAATCTTCCAGCAATATCCAGTATGGAAAAAAAAAAAAAAAATGGTGACAGAATTGTTCAAAAAATTACTTCTGACAAAAACTGATTTTCTGAATATAAAGTGAGAATCTCTTTTTCCCTCTGAAACTTACAGGTCAGACGTTCAGCCAGCACTGGCCCAGAAACAAAACCTATCATATGTCTTCTATGGAAAAAAAAAAAAGTAGTTGCAAAGTTGTGGGTTTTTTTGTTTTTGTTTTTGTTTGTTTGTTTGTTTGTTTTTTAAGATCTTTGTCTAAGCTTATTTCATAGTAAAATTAAAACTATTTTATTTCCATTGTATTTCACATCTATGATTAGAAGAGTTGACTTCACATAATAAAATGGTGCCAACTACATGCAAAATTATTTAATTAGGGATTTTCATTATTACTGTCTTTTTAATAATTGAAACTTTGTGCAGGAGAGAGAGACAACTCTAGGAATCATTAGTTATCTACTTTCTGTCACTTTAGGGGAAAACTGGAATTGCTAATAAACTCAACATTTCCAAACGAAGGGCCCCAGCACTGATGAACTGATTTACGTAGAAAAGGGCACATTTATAGGTGGAAAACTATAATAAAATAGCAGTCTTTTCTTTTTATTACTTCATTTCTTGAGAGCCCTACTGCATGGGGATGATTATGATAATTATCTTTGCATACTTAAGCTTTATTTATATTGATGTTTAGTGAGTTTCATGGAGTTCAGTTCTGTTTTTTGTTCATCCATTATCTGCAAGATGGTTGTAAATGTAACTCTTCATAATGGGAAGTCTGAGGTATCTTATTCATATCTATAAATGCAGAGGAAGGAAGCATCAGTTACAGAGCAAGAGCTGGACCTTATGACGAAGTAAACCTTTTATACTCAATATATTGTTATTTAAATAACCCAGTGTTATCATACCTGCAGTAAATGTTGAGAATATCCTGATTCAGAAATATTAGTCAATTAGACTAAAAGACAGTTGGACTATGTCTTGCTATGCATCTTTGAGTGAAACTTACCTCCACCAAAAAAAAAAAAAAAAAAAAAGTTGTTTTAATTAATCTCTTTCTAAAAAGAAATGTGTGCACTCAAAGCCTGGCCTTTTATTTGGAATTAAATAGATAGGATTTGTGGGATAATCATGTATAAAGTTAGCATGCCATTTTTTCTGTTTCACGGGACCACAGTGGGCATTTTTCTAGCCTTCTTAAGAATGTAAGTCTTCTGGTCCCCTGGCATACGCAACTGAGATTGGTGCCTGAGACTTTATGGTGAAGTATTTTGTTATCATTCTTTGTGCTTTTAACTGCATGCAGTGAAATTATATATATGAAATGAGAAATTCTTGTATATATGAAATGAGAAATTCTTGTTCTTATCTCAAAATACATCCAAAGCAGAAAATGAAGATTTTTGCCCTTCAAGGCAGCAAAAGTAAGAATTTGTGACTTTTTAAATGAATAGGTCTACCAATTTACTGGTAGACCTTCTATCCATGTAACTCTAATGCTAAGAAGCATTCTTAGAAGAATAGAATAATTTAGGTTGGAAAAGACCCTTAAGATCAAGTCCAACCATCACCTAACACTACCATAGAAGGGTGGAAGAAGTAGAGTTAGCTAAACAGGGTTAATCTAGGGCTAACCCAGAGTTAGCAGGAAAAGAAGAAGCTCTTAATATGGGTATTCTGAGAAAATTCTGAAATTCATATTGTTTGTGTATACTGTCTAGGTGAGGGTCTGAAAAATGAACATGCTGTTATTGGCTAGTTTCTAAAATTCAGTTCTGTCTTATTCCCAGTCTCCATGAATTTTCAAAATAAACATTTCTGTTGATCTTAAAAAATAGTTTTTGCTCTCCAAACATTGAATTTATTAAAGGATCAGGAATTTCAGTGACTTCAACAACATAAATCCATTAGGTACTTCTAACATAACATACATAAAAGTGTATAAACAGGTTGAGTTTTATTTCCAGTGGACCATATATTAATTAACTGGAAAGTCACTTTATTTTCTGTAATTTGGTTATCAAATTCTTCTCTCCCACAAGTATTTCTGAAATGCCAGACTCTCTGCCAAACTATTTCTTATGCTTATTGTACTTCTGTCATTCTTTCTTCCCTGTAGGAGGAAAATATTGTCCTAATCAGTATACTTCATAGATACTGTAAAATCAGTAAAGCAAAGCTTGAATTCTGATCAGACTTGTTTTGTTTGTTTGTTTGTTTTCCATTGAATGTCCTCCATACATGCAGTTACTTCCAATTTTAGGTAAGAAGGCAAAAGGGATTAATTTTACCCTGGAATTTTACCATTTATATTTACAAAACTTATTACCTGGATAATAGAACAAGACAATACTCTCCAGAAATACCTTTATTAAACAGAAGTGGTCCAGTAATGTATGGGTTATGATATAATTTCATGGAACGAATACAGAATCTCTCTGCCTCTTCAGACCTTTATAAATAAATAAATAAACAATTAAGAAGCAATAATTTTGTCTTAATTTTTCTCCATGGAAATTCCAATAATGAATTATTTACCATGACTATTTTGACTTCAAATTTAGCAGAGTAGATAGTGTAAGTATTAAAAGCATCTATAAATGTATTATGAGCTCATCACCTGGACACTGGCAGGATAAATAATAAGAAATATTCGGTGTCAATCTAGTTTAATACGATTTACCTGAAGATGCTATCACGTCATATTTCTAATACATATGAGATGAATTAAACTCAAATAAAGGGTTGTCAGAACTTATAAAATTGAAAATGAAAAAAAAAAGCACCAACATTCAGTCGCAATCTGATAGAACGTAATGGGCACCACATCAGAAATCTCCTTTTTTACAATTAATTAAAATTCCAGGCTTAGAACAGAACTAAGAGCTTCTTTTGTTTAAATCATGGTGTGTAGACTGTTTTGTACAGGAGTATTTAAATCTAAATTGTAAATTCAAAGTGATTGTGCCGTGATTCCATAGTTTTTTTTCTTAGAGTGAGCAGAAATAAAAGACAGTATTTAATGTTTTTCCTTTTTCTTCAAGGAGCAAAGGTATACAATGGTAAAGGAAAGGATTTTGAAACCTTGGAAGTGGGGTCATATGACTAAAATGCAATTAGTAGAGCTAAACTTAGTTCTTTTCCCTTTAGTAGCAAAACAGTGTTTAGCATTGTCTGCAGTGGGAGCAGCAAGCAGCTGGTGTGTTAAGACCATTGCCAAAGTAGTCAGATGTATGGCATTATTTTTTAATACGTGGTATCAAGAGCTTTGCTTTCTTGGCCTGAAATATGAGTGTTTCACTATTGAAGTCAATCTGAAAAATGGTGTACTTTTGTAGAAAATTTCAACTTTAGGTTAATAACAATGAAAAGAAAACCATCTCTGAAAACCGCAATTGGTAATTTGAAAGTATCGATTGAGGTGTCTCCAAGTTCTGTCAGACTGGTGCCTCCTACTGGTGCCTTAGTCAGTGGTGGGCTAGTCAATATCTCTGAGAATTGTTCTGACTTGTGTTGCTGATCTGTCTAGTGTTGTGTTGTTGGTTTTTTTTTTGTTGTTGTTTGTTTGTTTGTTTGTTTTGTTTGTTTTTTTCCTGGTTATGATCATCATAGAAGATGTAGATCAGACATGGACATAGGACACTGGAGAAGATGAAATCATCTAAGATGAATTCCCATATAATACACCAAGAGATTTTTTAAATGCTTGTTTGAAAGGAATGAGTAGTTCAAAGGGGAGAAATAGAAAAGGTTGGCAGCATAAAATAGTTCATTTACAGTAAAAATTTACATTTTTACAATGTACATTTATTTGACCAAAAGCATACACCAATTATGAAAAAATAGAGTTAAAATTGAGATTTTTCCATTAAAGTCAGTTTAAATGAGAACTTTCTCATCAGGGCGGTTACTATGTAGTGTTTAATTTGGCTTACAGTGAAACATGCAGCTGTTGTTGGCGAGCCTTTAGAAATGAGTTTTATTTGAAGTGTTCCTTTCCTTAATTACTGGCATACTCTTCCAAGGAAGACTTTCTGGGTGTTTTGCCATTCATGTCTAAGTATATAAAATAATAAAACAAGTAAAATGAAAATACCAAATTAAAACCAAGACATATACAAACTGGAGCTATTGGAGTCCATGTGCTTTTAACAAGTCCTTTGCAGCTTATTTGCTAACAAGGTGTCTGAAAACTACTAGGATCATTTAAGGGTCAAGGTGTCTCTTCATGTTTGTTTGTTCTTGGGCTTTTGTTTGTTTGTTTGTTTGTTTTTAAGTCGTTAAGAAAACTTAAAGAAGCATGCAGAAGGGAATTGCTCTCATCCTTTGCAGTTCTGATGTTGAAATCATTATGGCAAAACTTCTACTTCAAACTTGCACTGAGGAATTACAATATTTCCTGTGCTTTCATTGTAGCATTGAGGCTAGATTAAACAGAAAAAAAGCTGAGTTAATTCTCACTTCTGCATAACTACAAAGGCCAGGAAGAAATCAAGAAAACAAAATACTAATACGAACCAGTATCTATTTTCCACTGCATATTAGATTGCCAAAGACTTTCACTGTTGCAGAATGCTGTCACAAATAACACATTCCAAAAAACATATTCAAGTTTGTTGGGAAATAATGATTCATTTCTTATTGAGATTCAGCCAGTACTTGACAATTAATGAAACTCTAAGCTTATTTAAAAATTGAATACTTCTTAAACCCAATGTGCTTCCAGATTACAAAGTTCATTAATGTACTGGCTCTTGAAAATCAAAAGGGAAAAATGAGATTACAGGACAGAGGAAATTTAGCTCCATCCCTTGAAGCTCATAGTAGCCATTGGGATTTATTCATATGTGCAATTTTGTTGTTGTTTTGTTTTCAGGTAATATAAATCGTTATCATGGTCTTTGTACTCTGTGCAAAAATACACACTGAATTAACAGTGCATGTCATTAATGGAGAACTAAACTATATGAAAGGGCTAAGAAAAAAATGCTTAGGAGTGACAAAAGAAATAAAGGCTGAAAAATTCAAATGCTGAAGTGTATTCTGGCAGCTTCGTAATATGGACTACACACATTTGTTGTAGGAAGCTGAAGATGTGAGCTTGGACACAGGATCACATGGTGAGGCATCTATAGGGAAAGGAATAATTTGAGGTGAACCATCCTCTTTATATGTCCCTGATATGGTATGGGTTCTGTATTCACAAACACTTTTTAGAAATGAGCACAATTATAGATTGATCTCCCAACTATGTCTTCATGGCCCCCAGAAAATCAGAATATCCCAGTTTGAAGCTTTCTGGCTGAAGTGTTTTGGTACATGTTTGTTGTTCTTACATTTGTAGTTCATTCTCTATCCTTCAAATCCTGCTGCAGGCACCTAATACAACTACTTTTTAAAAGACAATGTTTTATGTGTTTCTATTAATCTCTGTCTCTCTGAGACAATTAAAGAGATTTGTGCAAAAATTAAAAATCACTTCTTAAATCATAGAATTACCCTGTGAAGTGCCCAAACTGAAAACAGAATGGTAAATACCCATTTTACAGGGTTATGGAGTGACAAATACCTTTAAGAGGATACTACCTAATTAATATTATTATTCATATTAAAACATGCATCTGGTTCATTACTGATTTTTATGCACAGTATCAACTTTAACAACCATATATTTTAATTCAATGTATTTTTGGTTTACTTAGCATTAGCACTAAGATTCATTGTAGGCACAAAAAAATTAATAGGCACCTAATTAAACATATAATTCATTGAGACTAATTGTGGGAATTAATCTCAGTAAAATTGAACAACCCAAAATAAGATCTTGTCCCACTGAAGATATACACTATGAAGAATGAGGCAATATATCTTCTTTTATCACATAATCAGATAAATGTAAAACATGGTAATTGTTGTTTGCTATAACATGACATAGTGAAATGAATTTAAAGACAGTAGAATTTACATTATCTTAACAGCAGTATAATTTCATGAATATTTTGTGTTTTAAGATTACAAAATAAATCTTATCACATCCCATGTACACTTTCTAGGAAAGAGTTGTGTTATATGAAACATTTAAAGTGGGAAATAGACGTTTGTTGAAGGGTAGATAGGTGAGCACAAATGGAACGGAGCAAGACTGTCTTTTAAGATGCTTTGAGTGTCCTGGACAAATAGGCTTGTCATTGACCATATTCATGCTGAAGCTCACAGTGGTTTAATTAGCCAAGTAAGGCTGATCTTTTTGTCTATGGGTGTATTTGTTTCCCAATTTTTGCTGCTGCTATTTTTGTCATTACTTTGCTGTCTTTTGATTCAGGAGTTCTGTACAGATGAAAAATGTTTTTGCAGTAACAACTCATGGTGTGACCTGAAAGGACTTTCAAAATATTTTATCAAGTTTCTAAAATGATATTCTAGGTTACCCAGAGTTCAGGCTTGCCCTGGGTCAAGATGTATTGGTATTAAGAAACCACTCTCAAATCTCCATGGTAGTGGTTTTCACTGTGAGCTGTAGGGATTATTTCAATCCACACAGTGTGCACTGTTACTAAGTTGGTAATTCTTTAGTAGTGTGCAGCAATACTCCAGAAAGGGAACTAAGGAATGCAATAGCTACTTGAAATAGCAATGGGAAATTTAAAAACTCAGAGTGCAACTGTTTGTGACAGGAAGCTTAACCTTGCCTTTTTACTACATATTTAGTAACCTCAGCTGCTGTGAGTCTTTTATGTTTCACCCCAAATGTAAGAACAACTTCTCAAATGTAGCACTTCCCTGCTATTTATGCTGGTGGCTGTTAGAGCCTCGAGGTCAAGCATTTTCAAGTTGAATTTGGTCAACACTTTTCAAATGTCAACATTCTGAAATTATTTTTTCCTCTCTTCTTCACATACATTATAAGAGGAAAAATGATAGATTTACTCACAAGGTCATATGAGAAGCTGGGACAGAGAGAGCAACTTGAATTTAGTTTGTGGGCTACTGGTGGCTTCATAACAATGATTATAAAGCTTAGACATGCATCTTTAAAAAAAATAAAAATTTGGGGATTAGGAAAGGCATCCTGAGAGAGAATTTCAGGAAACATTTTGAAACTAAATACTGTGATCTGTTGAGGATTGTGGCAACAGTTAGAATAAAAAAAAAAAAATGGAAATTTGCATGACATACGATAGCTTTATCTGATCTAAAATATTGTTTAAGTTTTTGGCTTCTTAAACAAAAGGCTAAATACAGGAGAGATGAGAGTCTGTGTACAACACTGCTTCTTAACTGTACAGTGAAGGATGAAGGCAACATAGAATTAAAATTTGTCTTGGATGGGAAAGAGAACAGATTTCAGTATGAATAATGAGTGAAAAATTGAACTTGGGATAGCTTGGGCATTTGACTGAGAATGAAAGTTGTGTGGAGAATTGAGTCACAAATAACATACACTGCTGCTTTGTGTATTGCAGAGCAGGTCTGCTCCATGGTTGTCCTGGCTCTCGGCCTTTTTGGTGATAAGCACCTGGTTGAGCTGTTCCCTGCACAGTCCTTTCTGCACAGACTTGAAAGAAGCATCATCAGTGAGGGGTTCTCAATGTGCTTCAGCAGGTCTTGGATGTCCATGGGCTCAGGATGGCAGGAGAGCCAATTATGTTTTGTTTGATGTTTTAACCAAAAGAACAGCCTCACTGCAATCTTTCAGAGGCTTTTTACCATTTCTCTTTTAACGATATCTTTAACTGTCATTTGTGGAATCAAAATAGTGAAGTACTTCTGTGAATGAATTATTCCTTACTGAAAGCAACATATAGTACTCCTCAGACAAGGCAATAAAGTCCTATTGGGATGCTGTAATTCTCTTCTATAAGACATTGCTGGCTCATTCTGAAATCATTAAAAATCAGCTACCAAATCAATGAATCTCATTAGAAATCTGTCTTTTTGCTTAATGCCATTGATTTAATCTGGTTTAGAAATCCTTATTAACCACTAGTCAATTAAATTCATGACAGTTATATAAATTAGGTAAACCTGAGTACTATCTCAGGTAAATAGATAAAGTGATTATTTTGTAAGGTTCTGTTAATTAAAAGACATAGTTTAAATACTTTGTACCCTCTACAGCTTAAATATATTCTTCAACCAACAGTAATAATCTATTAGTAATATATTTATTAATATGCTAAAATTTAAACAAATGCTGGATTGTTTAAAAAAAAAGTTTGTGCAGTTGATATTGTGTATGACCTGCACAAATCTGAAAGGTAATAATTTGCTGAGGAAATTTATTTCTGTGAGACAAATACATTATCCCTGAGCCTAGCAATCAGGCTTAAATAGGTCAATAGCATGGAGGTATAATTGATGGAGCCAGTGCACCCTTGCAGTCTTCTGAACTTTACAGCATCTGCCCACATCCTCTGCGTTTATCCTAGTACCTCATCTCTTGATGAGGAAGAAAGGTGAACTGGGAATAACTCCTCTCTCTCCTTTGTAAGGTGGTGCAAATGGTTCTTTGCTTTGCAAAAAGCAGAAATAGGGACCAGGCAGTCTATAAATCCCTCCATCTCCTATTCTGAGATGAGAGGAATTTTCTAGTTAAAAACAGCTGCATCTCAGTGATTTTTTTTCAGAATAAGAACTCAGATAATACCAAACCCAGGACAGAACAGATTTTGGGATAAAATCCCAAGTTTTCTAAACAAATTCAGTGCTGTTCCTTAAGAAACCCGCTTTTTACTCACATTTTCATCTGTCTTTTAAGAAAAAGAGAGCTGAATATTCTCTTTACATGTATTCAAATATTAAATAGAAGCCCTTTTTTAATACCATCCTCCCATTCTTTTAATTCGTATTTGTAAAGACTGCAAAATAGAGGAAGAAAAATGTCAGTTCTGGCTTATTTGTGTTTACCACATAATTGTGCTTAATTGTTGATGATTCTCTGTGAAATTCTACTGAATGAAATGCCCTCAAATAGTAGTGTTTGCTTTAAATAGGTTTACTTTTGTGTTTCTTGTTCACTAATAATTTGAAAAGAAGATACTTTACTTGTGTGGTAGGCTTCCTTGGTTCTAAATATTCTTTGTTTTCTTGATGAGTGCTTTTCAAATGTGACAGTATGTGTTTCCATTGCTGAACACAGTGTACTGAGATGCACTGCTGGAAATGAATTAATTAAAAAATAATCTGTTTAGGCTCAGTCTACAAAAAGAATTGGGTGTTGTGTTGTTCAGCACCTAAGCTGATATTTAAATGTATTTTTAAATTCTGTCCTTAGCAAAATAAATCAAGAAAATATCCACTGGCTTCCTTCATGAACTGAAGAGTGACTTTCCCAATTCCTCTCTTCTTTTCAAGGCTTTTTTCTTTCACATCACAAATATTTTAAGTGTAACAAAATTATTCTACAATAATCCTGAAATTAGCAATGCTCATCCACTGTTGTTCCACCTATTCTGAACCATCTATTTTCTTCTAATTTGAAGAGTAATATATCAACATATATATCAACAGCATGAAGTTGTCTCAGGGGAGGTTCAACCTGGATGTTATGAAAAGGCTCTTCATTGAGAGATCAGCTGGGTACTGGAACAGGGGATTTTGGGGTGGTCCTGTGCAGAGGCAAGAGTTGGACTGAATCTTTGTTGGTCCCTTCCAACTCTGGATATTCTATGATTCTATGAGAACCACAGACACTGTTATCACTGTGATTGTGCAAACCCTTACGGAATCTATCTACCGGTCTTCTTTAAGTGAGTATCTACTGTTGTGATGTAGCCTAAAATTTACAGGCATTTCCTTGAAAAAATGAGTTTATGCTAAATTTTAGATGCCTATAACATGTGTTTCATATATCTACATCTAAAGATATGTTATATATATATATATGTATGCGTATATACATATATACGCATACATATATATATATATATAAAACATATATATACATTTGCCCCATCCCTGAAGGTGTTCAAGACCAGGTTTGATGAAGCCCTGAGCAACCTGATCTAGTGGGTGGCATCCATGCATATAGCAGGAACTAGGTGATCTTTGAGGTCCCTTCCAACCAGAGAGAATCCAAATACATGATTCTATAAGGCAGTCATCACAGCTCCTGTCAGAGAAGGCAGAGTAGAAGTGGGCAATTCCAGGGATGCTTTGTCTCATCTAAAGATACATTACCAAAATAGTTCAGCAAAAACGTGTTTTAGAAGTGCTTTTTCTTTCTGTTACCTATAAAGGGAGTCTATAATTAGATCATAGATGGTAACATCACAGATGTCTAAAGTTAGATGATATAAATCCCACACTAAAATTTGGTGTCTGCAAATTTTAGATCTAATTCTAAGAAGTGCAGCACACATTTATAAAGAACACTTTGAAGGGGGTTGTTGGACCACAGATATCTATATCGCTTTTACTTTTTCCTGGGATTACCAACAGCTTTGATTTCTCAGCCCAGTTCTTGCCCACAGAGAATTTAGCAGCTACCCTGACAAATGAAATGTATTTTTATGCATGTTAATTTAAGAAATTAACTTTAAAACAAGCTTTTAAAAATAAAACCAAGATATACTCTCTACATTAATCAAAGGAAGCTGAAAATTGACATAATGTCAGTACTTACATGTTTACAGAAGTCTACTTCTAATCATAACCTCATATGGAGGTTAACCTTATATCCCTTTGGTGTTGTATAAGGTGGAAAGAATCTCTTCATGTTAATAAGTACATCAAAGAAAAAAATAATCTCTGATCAGCAGGAATACCACAGCATAAAGATTTTTGTTACATTCACTCTCTTAGCTGGCTGCTATTCCAAGCTATTTGTATCTTTTTTCCTCCCCCACAAGCTACTAAGATGATATCCTGGCTCTACTGAAATCTCTGGAAGCCTCAAACAGTGAAGCTCCTACCTAACCCAAGTGGTACAAAGTACTGGAAACTGATGTTCTTTTCTTGAGTTCTGCTTAACAGGAGACTGAAGGGAAGACCTGTATTGTGGGCTTTCTAGATGAGTCAGGAGGAGTTTGAGGCACTTCATGAAAATGCACGTACATCCCTCCAACTAGTTGCTCTAACTTGATCTGGGCATTTTGAAGAATAAAAGTTTTAAGTTTCTTGTGCTTTATAAGTTGACACCTAAGAAATGTGCAAATACATCTAAGAGTCTTTGATCTTAGTCTCATTCACTAGAAAGATGAAATAAAGATTAAAGCTTACTTAAGCTTTACTTCAAAATCTAGATTTTACTTAAAATCTAGAGAAGAACATATTTTTGACTGTGAAAGTAAAATAAAAAATCTAACAAAACCAGACTGTGACCTTTAGGAATACTTTCCATTATTGAGCATGTCAAGGCAGATGGTGAACCAAATTCTGGAGGCTTTTTCTTTTTTTAGTGTATAAACAATGTATTAATTGTTGTTGATTAAGGCATTACCTGTGACCTGAGGGGACAGTATTCTCATGGAAAGGTTCATAATTACAAAGATGCCGAGGGAGTTAATGCACTGGACTTCAATCTAGGAAATATAGGATCCAGGCACTGTGTTGCTACAGAGTGACTGAGAAGCCTGGAATACACTTAAATCTTGGACTTCAGTGTTATAATACTGAATCTGAGAAACTTTAAATGTTAGCTAAGTAGAATGTAAGGTAATGTAATTATACCCAGAACGTCTTTATGTAGCCCATAGAGATCTCATCCCCAGATGATAACATAAATATAGAGCTCTAAATCATATTTTCTTATTTAAAGTTCCATAAAAACAAATCCCCACCATCCTTTCTTTATGATTGGAAAATTGCTGTAGGAAGATGGGAAGTGCACCCATGCAACAAAGACTAAAGCCCCATGATTCTGGCATTCTGGATCCCAGCTGGATTGTAGGCACCTCATTCCTTGCTGTGAGTCTCTGCATTTAGCTTCAGAAGGTAACAGCACTTCCCTCTGATGTGAAGGGTGAATATATTAAAGATGGACAGAATAGAATGAAGAGAATGGGAACTATATAAATATTGGGTTGTTTTTATGGTAGTGATAGAATATGTAATTGACATTGTTCAAAACTACAAAACTCATTTTATGTGAGGTCTGTATCTTTGATGTTGTAATTAACTTATGTCTTCTGTGTGCCACTCAGATACTCTAAGGCTTTTACAAGTCTTGTTCATACATGAATATGAAATACAGCATTCTATTTGTTCAGTTTAGTGGTTTTGATTACAAACAGATTATTCACAGGTGTGTCTCAAAACTTCTCTAGTGCAAATTACTTTATTTTCAGTTTATTTATACATAAGTCTGAAGTGTTTAGCAAGAAAATAATAAAAAAATGAAGTACTGCGTATTCTTCATTTTGATGTAGCTATGCTTACACTTGTCAAAATATTATTCTTTAATCTGTGCTTGAAATAGGCTAGCGATCATTAAATATGAGATCTAGAGAAGTAGTCGTGGTTAATTAGTAAAGAGCAACTTGTTTATGGATGCTAAAAAATATTTAAACGGCCTACATCTTAAAGATGCTGGGGAATTAACTGTTAATGTGAAATATCTTGTTAATTCTCATGATTCAGAAGTTAAAACTTAGTTCCAGTTCCTTAAAGTATTTGGGCATGCAATTTTCACTGATCTCAGTAGGATCCTGCTAGTAACTCATACACTTCTATGAATTTGCCTTTCTATTGATGAGGCACATATTCTAGAACCTCTGCTGTCCAGCACATACTGGGAGACCTTTGCATGAGGACTGATGCTGTAACATAGTCTGACTAAATTGGCTGTCATGAACCAGGAGTTTGTGTAGAAGGCACTGGAAGAAGCCATGAATTCTCACGACTGACAAAGCCTTTTACTTATGGCTAAGCACTAACCTGGCAACACCTGGCTTGCCCCATGAGTCTGCTGCTAGGAAGAGTACCAAGGTGCTGAGATCCCAGTGTTGGTTCCACAGGGCTTATTCACTCAGGCTTTCATTGTTCAAGAGAACCAAAATGCTTCTGGATCACATCTTGGCTTGAACAATTAAAATTTTAGATAAACCTAGTGCAGTCCCTCACTGAGGGAATCTGGTCTTCACACCAAGATTACATACTGAAAAAATTGCTTATTATTTAAAGAACTGAATCCAAATCAGAAGAGGTGTGGTCCTTAGACTGAAGTCTCTGGCCAACCTCCAAGTTCCATAATGTTCCAGTATAAACGCTTCTTCTGCTGGATAGAAAAGACTTTTCCTAAAGAAGAATATAATTGAATATTTAGTCCCTACAGTTCAATCATGATTAGACTTTGTATGTCTTAAGAACCAACATTAGGCTGAATTGTTGCTTCCTTTCATTGAACAATATTAGTTTTGCTACAGAAAACAATAAGGGAATGGGGTCCTGGGAGTGCTTAAGAGGAGAAGGTTGAAAAAAAATCCAATGTATAGTGTCAAACTGAGATTTGTTCAGTGAAATCATAGAAAAATTATCACAAGGCTAGAGAAAAATGAAACTCCAAGAGCACTCACTGAAAAACACAAAATTCTTGTCATTTCAAGAGAAAAAAAAGAATAATGAGCAGGGTTCCACTGTGTAAGAAGAATACTATTTGACTCAGGAAAATATCCTCCAGTGATGAAGTCACAGTGTTTTCAGAAGAATTCAGTGTTATGTTGGTCTGGTTCCACAAAAACAGAAGTGGGGGAAATAAGCTCAAGAACATTAGCAAAATACAATGTGCGGGTGTTTTAATTTATTTATGGTCCTTGAAAAAAATGGAGATGGCTAAAATACTGGGGAAAAAAAAAAAAAAAAAAAAAAAAAAAAAAAAAACACTGAAAGCCATATTTACGGTAGAGGGTCTGAACTGATTTAATACCAAATTTGCCTTTTAAGTACAGCTTTGCACCTTCTGAAATAAAGGATTAGTTGCTAGGTTTACATAAAAATGGGAGAAAACTGGTTTCTGGACTATGTTTAATTTAAACAGAACTTGATTTTCTTGAAGAGTTTGCTGCAAGTTCCAGAGAGAAAAAAACATTGCAAGCATTTCTGAAAATACTTTTTATTATCAAAGAAAATGGGAATAAGAAATCTGGAGAGAGACACTTAACTCGATATTAATAATAAAAAAAAAAAAGTTTATATTGTAGTGCTTAGGAGATAGATGAATACATTCATGGTGTTGTAAACTTTCAAAAAATCCTCAATGTAGTAACAGTTTGTAGTCACAGATATTTATTTAGAACACAATGCTGAACATCTTTACAAGTAACAAGCAAATGCTGCGTGAATCTATCAAATGTCTTCAGCCATTATAATGTTACAAGGCTTTCTAACAATTGATTAGGAAGTAATGTAATGAAGCGCTTTGAAGAATTCATATTATTTTTTCTTTTGTTACTAGTAACATTTTTTCATTTAATATGTTGAAATGGCAGATGTGTATTATCCTCTTCAGTTTTTTGTTTGTAAAAAGTAAGATTGATTATTCTAAAATACATCATGTTAGTGAGTGTTTTAGCATTTGACAATTGGATTTTGATAAATGATATCAAACAGAAAGAGGCTGTTCCTGCACTGTAAAATTGAAATCTGAGCTATCCATTTCCACTACAGTAATGCAGATTAAACTTTCTGCTATTTAACTGATATTTATTTCTTAACTGTGACAATGGTATTTGAAATTAATAATAATTTAAAAACAAAACAAAACAACCTCTGGAGAGGAACAATAAATATTTTTGCCGTGTTTCCTCTGCTCTGCGGAAGAACCTAATTTTATTTCTTTTCCCCCTCTTCCCATCTGCTGTAGGGTTCTAGAGGTTCATGGGCCTCCTGTTGTCTTCTCCCTTTGAACCCGCTCTGAAATTTAGTTCTTTCTCTCAGTGAAAGCCAGGCAGGTGTCAGCATTGCTTCTGAAGAGAAAAGAGAACAGAGGAAAGGTATGTTTTTAGTTTATCTGAACTAAACCTACAACTTTCCTGAATAGCTGTTTACTGTAGAAATTGTACCTATTCTCTCCTTATGTCAGACATTTGTATACCACTTTATGAAAATAAAATTACATACCGCTTTATTTACACTGAAAATAGTTTATCACAACGGTTCCATGATACAAGGAAAATTATCTCCATTTTACATCTAGGGAAACTGAGTGACAGATATCACTGTATTTTTGGCATGGCCTGAGAATCAATTGCAAGTAAAAGTTGGTGACCATTCTTCTGTCCAATGATATATTTATTTCACTGCTGTTAATTATTTAAGCATTTAGGTCATTTTAGATACTGAAGTCAATGTCAACCTGCCTGCTGATGGGCTTGTTACCTTGTATTAGAAGAGAAATATCTTGTGAAGGAAAGAGAAAAATCATAGGATTTATGCTGCTGCAAATGTTGACAACTCATGGACTTTTTTTTTTTTTTCTTAATAAAATACAGCACTCTAGGAATGCTGGACCACTAACAATTATGACTATTAAGCCCTCTAAATCTATGGTTTTATACTGCGTGTCTTGAGTGGTTCTGAGTTACTTTTACAGAGAAGGGCAATACGATCTGCAGTTTGTTCCATCAGCACTGTGCAGTGTAGCACATGCAGTTCTACTAGTATGATATAGTAATATATTACAACATTCCTGTTAATCAGGAGTAGAATCGAAAATGGGTAACTGGTTTTAGAGGAGACACTGAGTTTTGTGCAGTTGCTAACCCAAAAGTATTTAAAAGATCAGACTATGGCAAGGAAATGGAAAAAGAGGTACAGGAAAGTGAGGAATAATTTCAGGAATGATGTTATAAAAAGCAAGAAGAAAAGGAGAGAAGATGAATTTAAAAAAAGATTTTTTTGAAATGCATGGATCAGAACAGAAAATTAAGGTCATGGGCTAAGTGTACAGTCTTTAAAATATAGAAAGAAATCTTTAACAGATTCTGGAATGAAAAGTGTGCCAAACCTGTCAGAGTCATTCCACAAAGGCATGTGTACATTACATTAAATCTGCTCTAAGAGGCATTTTAAGCTTGCTTATGCATGGATGGGCATCTTGTTCTTCTCTTTCAGAGACATATGCCACTAAGAAGAGACAGAAATTAAAAGAATTATTTTATAATATAAACAGTCTCTACAAAGCTCATCTTAAAGGTCAACAAATGGAACACTTACAATGCAGAACGTGCATGTTTTATTTCAGCAGTTCATGACAATAACAATTGATGTTATAGCTTAATGTCAGTTTAAACTTCTAAATGCCTACGCCCATGTTTTTATACACTAATTCCAGCTAAAAAGAATATAGTAATTGGAAGATGATGACAAATTAACTGAATTCCTAAGAAAGCAGTATCTCTTTTTCTAAAGGCTTAGAGCTAGCACCCAGATCAACAATTATTGAGAGGAAGGGTACACACAGGAGTCCTTTGGTTTAGTTCAAACACCTGGGGAGCGATCCCAGACACTCAGCACAGTCCTGTGGAGAGGCACCAAAGGAAGCTCTGTTAGAAGCCCACCAGTGTAGCCACAGTAATCAAGTGTTCTGTGGGGTGTAATTAGTTAAGTTGGGTAATCACCCACACAGAGCCTGTCCTGCCATCAAGTGTTGTGTGCACAGAGCATCTCAGCTGGAAGCAACCAGTCTGTTCCTGCTCAGAGTAGCACTGTATGCCTAGATGTCCTGAAAATATCCATTTGTCCTCAGAAACTCCCATTTTCTACATTTCTTTCTAAACCATACAAATTCACTATATTGTTTATTGTATTTGTTTTGTATTGTATTGTATTGAAGAGTTCTCTTTGCTAGCGTGGAATAATATTAGGTATAGCTTTCAAGCATCTCTTAGGTTGCCATCATGTTTTTTGCTGTTTTGTTTTTTTGTTTGTTTGTTTGTTTCCTTTCTCAGTTTGTCAGAGAAGTAAATGTAATTTGCAGACTTTGAAATAGCAGTTATGATGTGTGCCTTGGAACTGACATATCAAATCTTCTCATTCACACTTTAGCTTGTGAATTCATGGCATGGACTGTGAAATCTTGTTCATTTAAAAAACCACTGCAAATAGCATAGTAAACAAGCAGAACGTGGAGACAGATCCTTTTATTTCCTGTCTTGCTCTAGTGTCAGTGAGATGTGCTTCCAGCCGTTGTCAGTGGGCTTGATGCTCCATAAACAGCACGGAGACCTGCACATAGAAGTTAAAACTTGATGTTTATGGTAGTAGGCAATACAGGAATAGAAATAAGCAGTTAGTACAGGGAATTTGAAAGGGTTATAAAGAGACAGGGGGAACTTACAGCTGCCAGGCAGCTGCCCCCAAATGTGAAAGTATGTGAGTCTTAGAAATAATAAACCAAGAGACTGATCGGAAGGGAAAGTGAGCATTTCAGTAGTAAATGTGAGTGCATTGCTTGTCAAAGACATGGAGAGTGAAGACAAGCCAGACAAGCAGTGTGTATTTAATGCAATAAAGGGGAGCTTGTAGAATTATCTAAAGCATGGCACCAGAGTCAAAGTGACCAGTTAGGAAAGCAATCATCACAGTGAGTAGGATGTAAATGTAGTTTGTAAGGCTGAAATTGAGACAGAGGTAACAAGAAACTGTTTGAAAGTTTGGATAGGAAAGACCATAGCTACTATGTAGAATGAAGCAGAAAGATTGTAAGACAGCCTTTATTTGGGTCTCTAGAAAGAGAGTTGTACAAATAGTGAGAGGAGAAAAAAGCTCTAGTAGTGATATCTTCACCATGGTAAACCAAGACCTACAGCTAACACTCTGTAACAAGGTGCTTGCTTGGGAGGAAAACCTAGCTGATGAGCTGAGCCTGAAATCTGCATGAGATTTCATCAAGTTTGGTTGATAGGTTTTGTTTGTTTGTGGGTTTTTTTTGTTTGTTTGTTTTTATGTGTTTAATCAACAAATTTCCATAAAATTTTCCCCTCCAGAAAACTATGGTTTCACAATGTGAGCATTTGAGTTTGAATTTCAGCCACTTCTACAGGAACAGAATGCATGACAAGCATCTTTTGCCAGGACACTAGGCTCTATAGAGACAGGCCAAGATAGTGTTTTGGACAAAATAAAAGTTATGAGTATCCTGATTTACTGCAGCTTTGGAAGTAATTCATAAATCCTAGTGGGAAATGAAAGTCATGATATCTCTGAAATATTTATTGGTCTTTTTTCTTGTTCTTTCTTCTTTAATTATACTGAGGTAGTAAACAACTTTACTCACAATTAAGCAGATTAACTAGTATTTCAAATTTAATTCTCCATTCCTTCGCTCTTGCAGATTTCAGCTAATGGTATGTGTTCATATGCGTGCCTGAAGATTAATCATTGTAACTCTCATTAGTTTTAATAGGGGCCATGTGAATAATTTTTCATGTAACATGTTGAAATATAACTTTCTTATTAATCTTAGAGAGAGTTACGGGGCTAATTGCTGGCAATCATGCAGGAGATGAATCCCAATATGCTGTTTGTGAGTGGGTTCTTTTGATTTCCCAGACATGTACCAGTATTTCCCTTGGCAGTAACCAAAATAATTTCTAATATAGGTGGTAGCTGTGGCAACTGTTTCAAAATATTTAAACACTTTATAGTGTGTAAGTTACTGCTGGCTTGATATTGCAGTGATTTACATATCCTTTAATGAAAAGTCAGGTTTCCAGCATTAATATGTAAAGTGTGTAAAAGAGTTCAGGCACTTTCCGATGAGGTTTCCTTTCTATGATCTTTGCTCACACCAGTGGTCATCTACTAGGAAAATTAATTAAGAAGGGGCAACCTGTCTATGATTTCAATATGCCATTTCGATTCTTAAGACTAGAATAGGACTGTGATAACCTCTGGGGCTGCTTTATCTGGGGTAGAAGGAAACAACTGATAAAATCATTCAGAATTTTTTCTTAACCTTGATATTCTACCATTCTACTGTGTGATTGATACTGTTAGCAGAGATCTGGGAGCTGAACTTTGCCCCTGCCTTCATGCTAGCACTGTCTGGGGTGACTCAGCTTCATGGCACAGAAGCTTGAATGCCAGAAAGCACTACAGGACTGTTGGGCAGCAGATAGTTATCTGGGGCAACACTCTCCACGGGCCCAGCAGTTGCAGGGAGTGACCTGCTGCCTTTGAGTAGGGTTGGAAGCATGTTTCACAAGGGATATGAGGGTGATTAAAGGAGGATGTAGATGATACAGCATCAAAAAAAAAATATTGCTGGATTTATTGCCTCTGAGAATGGAAAGCAGAATCTCCAGAGTAGAAGAAAGGAAACTGAGGCAGGAGTTCATAGGAATTATATCTTAAAAAATCTTACTCTAACTACTCTTATGGACTTGTTTTCCCCTTTCTGTGAAGATGGCAACCGTTAGGAAAAAAAAAAAAAAAAAAAAAAAAAAGATTCTTTTATCAGAGTTCTGTAATCATAACTTTTAAGGTATAGACTCATAAATGGTTGCTTATGTCTTCTCAGTAAGTGTTTATACCAATACAATGAAGGAAAAGACCAGTTACAGTTACAGTAGATGATGCAAGAGTAAACGTAGTC
This sequence comes from Anas platyrhynchos, assembly GCF_047663525.1. Lineage (NCBI taxonomy): Eukaryota > Metazoa > Chordata > Aves > Anseriformes > Anatidae > Anas > Anas platyrhynchos. The sequence goes on from NC_092596.1 coordinate 12,838,159, forward strand.
AGAGAGAGTGAATAACATTATAGGCAACATGCATGTATGCAATAAGTTTGGATGTCTTCTATAACTCTGATGGTGCTGATGATTAATAAACAAGCAAAAAGGTGATGATTAATAAACAAGCATCCTGCAGGTGCTGTTAAGTGTAAGACCAAGAGACTGTTAGGGTATTTCATTCTTCAGAAAAGGCACAAACTCACTGCATTAATGAGTTAGCAAATGAAGTCCAGTCTGCTTAAATACTAAAGTGAAAAATGGAGGCTTTGCAGTTGCACCAAGCAGATTGGGCAGAAATAGAGACCATGTTGATAATCAACACCTTAAATTAACCTCAACCTTTCGAATCCTGTGTAAATGAGATCAAGCCATGTCCTGGAAAGAGATTTTGAAGACATTCAAGCATTAAACATGTGAAGAGAAATACTCCCACAAAATAATTATAAAAAGCTGCCTTTGCAACTTGCTAATGTCTTTCTAAATTAATTATTTTAAAAACCTGCCTTCTTGATGATGTCCAGAGATTTCAATATGAAATGCTAAGGCTAAATATTCATACAATACTGTTGATTTTCACCATATTTCACAAATATTGAAATTGATCCAAAGTCCTCTGAAACAAGATTTGTTTTAACATTATCTTTAATCAGGTGAATTTTTCTATTGGGCTAAGGATCATCCTCAATTATTAAAGCAAAATGGGATTCAGACATCCTTCTGGAGTGCTTTTACTATTAAAGAAAAAAAAAAAAACCTTCAGAGAATTGGTACATATACGAAGATGCCATCTGTAATTTTGTAGTTTGTAGTCCTGTGTCTATTCTGCTTTATTCCTAACAAGGGTAGCTGTGTTTAGAGGTCTGAAGGGCTCACTATTAAAAGACTGTTAAAGAGTTTTTTTTTGGAAACTAAGTGGAACTATGCAATATGCTATGGATCTGAAGTTCAAGAAAGGAGTTAAAATATCAAGGGAGATAGAAGAATGTGTACAGAGTGAGTAAACTGTAGCAATGATAATCTGGGATGGCGTGAAAATGCTCTGTCTCAGGGGATTATGAATTCTGTGACATGCAAAATATGGTTGAGAATGTCTGTAAGTGCAAAGTAAAGGACTGGATTTTTTTTTTTTTTTAGATGATTTGTATTGTAGGAATGTAAGTATCTGCAGTTTTTATCATCTGAAATCCCTGAAGGTCCCTCTTGAAATTTCCTGATGTATATTCCTATAATTCATAGTCTATTCTACAGGTTAGCTCTGAAAGTTTTTCAAAATTCTGATATATTTAGAAACACTTGTAAGATGCATTTTAAGTAGTGCCTCTTCAGCTTCAGCTTGGATAAATAAATATAGCTGTGGTGTAATTGCCTGAAGTAACTAGGAAAATAAAACTAACATTCACGCTTTTAAGGAAAAGGTACAGCATTGAAGAGGCTTTCAGGGTAGGGCATAACTGCATTATCTGAGCATTCCCTAGGCTCCCAACCTTAGATGCTATCGCGCTGGGGAAACTTGGTGTGCTAGCTCTAAGGAACACCACGGAGCGTAGAGTGGAGTGGAGACACCACGGCTAGGCTCTGTAATCAGGTGGGGCCTTGATTGTTCTTGTGCACAAAGCTGCACTTTTTGCCACCCTAAGCCAAAGACCTGTCATGTTTTGACAAATGCTGTACCCTAGTGTACTTTTTGCTCATTATAATATCATTATAATACCAAAACACACCTCCATCCCAAAAGCTACCCGCCTCCAAGGTGCGACCACCCCTCACTGAGCATGCGCTCTGAATTTCTCGGAGCCTATTACTTTAAACGGAGACGGGAAAACTTTACACCAATCATAACTAAGATATGCTTGACTAGAGCCACTCAAGCTCCACCTAGAAGACAGAAAATAATATAAATTGGCCCATGATAGAGGGGATGTTAGGGAAGATACCATCGTCAGGGGAGATACCATCCCAAGGACATACAACATCCTTAGGACCTCCTGACTCCTGGGATCAGTCGACGGGCTGAGCCTCTCTTCCCCCCCCATTGGGACGCCTTTGGGTGAGATCTGAATATTTGCTTATAAATCTCTATAGAGTCTTTGATCCTTTTAACGCGTTTATTTCTAGGCTGCGCACCTGTAACACCTATAGCACCTGGAACACCTATAACACCTGGAACACCTAGAACCCACACCTAGAACCCACACCTAGAACCCACACCTAGAACCCACACCTAGAACACCTGTAACACCTGTGTATTTCATGCATACTAGCTTGCTTTTGCAGATAGTCACTATCACCGGCAATCCAAAAGAACCTGATTATCTGTTGCTGTAATAAACCATACTTGATTGCATTGTGATAGCTCTCATTAATGCAACTAGGGTGAGGGTGGTTATCTGTGATAGTTCAGTGTTCTGAATCTAACCAGACCCCCAGACGGTTAATACGTTTTTGGTGAATGTCTGAGCGGACCCCCAGGTGGTTATTACGTTTTTGGTGAATGTCCGAACGGACCCCCAGTTTTGGTGAATGTCCGACTGGTTCAGTACTCTGAATCCAACCGGGCCCGTAACGGTTAATCAGCTACACCCCTTTAACGCGACAATAGCTAGAAAACACAATATATAAAAGGAACTATTCTAACTTTCAAAATATTTCGTAATATATATATAATAGTTTTGTTGTTTTTGTTGTTGTTGCTTTTAATTGGATGTTACATATTTTATACATTTTATACATTTTTTATCTTGTGTCATGAAAGCTTCTGTTCTCCCATCTGGTTTTCTTTACTCAGAGTTGCTCCTATAAATCCTTAATTCAGTATGTCATTTGCACGTATGCTTTACTCTAGGCATGTGACCATTCCCATTTGAGGGGAGATGAAATAGGGAAAAGATTATATACTTTAGCACTGTGCTGGATTGGGACCCCAACAATGCTTTCATAATAGTTTTTTGTGGTTTTATTTATTTTTTTTTTTTTCCTTGGATTTTCTGGAATGTATTCTGTGGCTTCTAGAAGAAAATGATTTACATTTAATCTATAGCCTTATTCTCTTTGTACATAACATCTTGTTCTGAATACCTTACGACTGGTAATAGTTTTTGCTGAAGAGAAAATTTACTATCAGGGAAAACCATTTGTGTATGGGTTTGTTTTTTAGTTCTGTGTTCAGGAAAAGGGACTGCAAATGTGCTTTTTGCAGCTGCGAATATTTGTTTGTGTAAAACCCATTAACAGAAAACAAAATAAATTACATAACCCACTTTTTTTTTTAATATCAGATCATCTCACACTAAACTCACTTTTGCAGTTGATTACACTAAGTGTACATAGGTAAAAATATTGAAGCTAATCCAAGGGAAAGTGTATAACACAACAGTACTTGTCCAAGCAAATGCCTAATCTTAGGTAGTAATTATATATTTATATACCAGTTTTAATTCATTCTCCTCCTACCAGTTGTGTAGAAAATACATGATTTCCTGTTTAGCTTTACTTAAATCGAACATAAGAGGTGGAAAAATAATTGTGAAGTTATTAAATGTTTTTGCAAATCGAAAGCTATCTTTAGGATGCTTTCCCAGTGGGAGACAACTGGAGAAGAACAATTAGAAAAGTGTTTTACTTCTAGTAAATCAAAGTGACTCATTTAGGACTGAGATTACTCCAAGTTTACATCACCAAAAACCTCCCTTACATGTGACTCAAAGTAATCATGGTCAATTCATGTCTGGCCTGTTCTGAGTATTTGTCGTGGTTTAATCCGGCCGGCAGCTAAACACCACACAGCTGTTCGCTCACCCTCCCCCCTCCCTTTCTGGGACAGGGGAGAGAAATGGAAAGTAAAGCCCGTGAGTTGAGATAAAGACAGTTTAATAAGACAGGAAAATAATAATAACAAAAATAATGATAACAATAACAATAATAATAATAATACAATGGTGATAATAGGAAAGTAATAATATGTACAAACAAGTGATGCACAATGCAATTGCTCACCACTCGCTGACCGATGCCCAGCCTAACCCCGAGCAGTCCGGCCCCCTCCCCCCGGCTAGCCACCCCTATATATTGTTTAGCATGACGTCAGATGGTATGGAATACCCCTTTGGCTAGTTTGGGTCACCTGTCCTGGGTCTGTCCCCTCCCAGCTCTTACTGCACCCCCAGCCTGCCCGTTGGCAGGACAGAGCAAAAGGCTGAGATGTCCTTGGCTTAGTATAAGCACTGCTCTGCAACAATTAAAGCATCGGGGTGTTATCAGCACTCTTCTCATCCTAAGCCAAAACACAGCATTCCACCAGCTACTAGGAAGAAAATTAATTCTGTTCTAACTGAAACCAGGACAGTATTATTTGCTGAACTTAGTGAAGTAAATTGGTATCAAACCAGTTGGTTTGTGTTGGTTCTGATGTCAGTCCTTTAGCATTGAATATCATTTTCTGTATGATAAAAATGTTAGGGCAGCAAAGTGGTGATGGAATTACTGGAGTGCATGTTTGTAATTCTACATGCTGATGTTCAATGAGAAAATCTTATTTTGCTCCCACTTGATGTTGCTGATTCTCTGGATAACTAAGTTTGGACTGGCTTAATTTCTTTGCCAAAATAATAGCTTCAAGGTAAAGTGAGACTATGAAAACACATCGCATGGAATACCTGTTATGATGGTACCCCAAGGGGAAGCAGCTTGAACTACCTGTTGGTGAGTGGGGTCTTCGAAAACAAGAATAAGAAAGGAGCACTGTGCTTGCCTAGGTCTGCAAAGTCACACTACTGAATCCTTTCATTCTTGACATTACAGCCACATAATTAGATTTCTGATCTTCTCCACTGCTGCAGGTTCCTGGAGAAGAAAGTTATTTGCTCTAATAGGATCCTACTACATGGGTACAAAAAAGCAGTTTCATTAACTTGCATGTTTCCCTACAAAATTTCTGTCTTTTTTAGAAATGATGGTGCTCTGATTCTGTTGTCTTGCAACTTTCAGTGTTCATACTGAGAAGGAAAGAAACAGTCCTGTTCCACTATACAGATGTAATTTCCTCTAAACATGTTCAAGCCAATAACTTGACTAAGACAGAGGGAGAAAATATGTTCAAATGAAAAGCAGAATTGCATTGCATATGTAATGAAGCTGCTGTGCAGAGAACTTTAATTCTTGTGCCTTCTAGAGACTGATATCTTGTGTTTGCAACAGGTTAATAATATTCAGAAGTGTATATAAATCTTAGCTATAAATAACTAAAATCCACATAGCATGATTTCTAGTTGAAAATGTATTCCCTTTTCCAGGTAGCAGAAAAATCTTATTAACCAGCATGGTTGTTTTTTTTAATAGGTTACTGTATACTGACACACATACACATGCATTTTTGTTACCTGGCTTTTTTAATAAATACTTTAAATGAGTGTCTTGTAGACATGAAGAAGACATCAAGTCACTCAGCAACTGTACATTCTAGGCATAAGCTAGATGGCTGTAAATCATCGTGAACTGAGCTCTGCAGCTTTCACCATGAATAGGTCCATGAACTGCAGTTTAGGTTTTGATACAATTTCAGCTACCACATTCCAGTTGGAATGAAGTGAAAACTAGGAGAATGAAACACATAAAACTGATAAAAATCTTCTCACACAACCTTTTATCCAAGCAGACAAATTGGATTTTTCCACCTTAACACTTGACAAAATCACACACACACACACACAAACACACAAAAAAAGCAATTTTTCTGTTTTCATTTGAAAACCAATATGTTTTATTTAGATATATAACTTTAAATATGTCAATTTAAATTTTTAAAAAACATTTTTATTTACAAGGAATCATTTTATTATTGTTGTTGTTCTTTATTATTTTATTATTATATATTTATTATATATTATTATATATTTATTATTATTTATTATTATATATTATTTATTATTATATATGTATTTTATTATTATTATTGTAGAGCTTAGGGATATGGTTTAGTGGGGACTGTTAGCGTTAGGTCAGAAGATGGACTCGATGATCTTGAGGTCTCTTCCAACCTAGAAATTCTGTGTGATTCTGTGTGTGATTACTTTTTTTTTTTTTTTTTTTTGGTATCTGAAAGCTTTTCTATAGAAGGAGATCATTCTCTCCAACAGGTGTGCAGAGAAATCACCTGTAACCACTTGATTCAGCACAAGGTCAGAGTAACTGGACAGATGTCCTTAAGAAGAATATAGTGTATGTCCTTAAGAAGAATATAGTGTATATCCTTAAGAAGAATATAGTGTATGTAGCTGTGGTATGCTTGCTACTTATTCAGAGAGGTGCTATCTCTTCTTTTTTAGATTAGCCTCCTGCATCCCTGGCTACCATCCCATGTTGCTTTGTTTTTCTAAGTATGTTTTCTTAAGCGTTATGCTGGCTGAATTTAATGTAATTTGGAAATGCAGTGTGCTGTCAGGACTAAGTTCAGCTCTTCCCAGAGAGTGCAGAGTGCTAGCCTCCAGGTAGAGCTGGTTCAACATCCAAAGTAGCAGCATTTCTGTCTTCTCTGTATTACTAGTGCTTACAACTGCATGGGACAGATATTCCTATGCACCACACTTGGGAACAAAGCTGAACTTGAGTTGTGTATCAAAGATACTGCAGGAGGTGTCAAAAGGTACCTCCAGTCATCTCTTTACAGGCCGAAGTGTTTGTCATTGCATAGGTTGCAATCAAAAAGTCAGTATGTGGTGAATAAACACAAAATATTTGCAGTCTTGGAAAAAAAAAAAAAAAAAAAAAAAAAAAAAAAGATGTATATTTAAAGTCGAACAATTTACATTAAAATTATGGACCTGGCAGTTTAGTGGTATTCCTAATTCTGCTAAATGTGGATATTTTATCCAAATATAGTCATTTTAAGCTCACTGTCAGGAAAACTGTTAGAATTATTTATATGTATTTTACTTATATTCATAGGAGGGAAAAAAAGTGTTATAAAAGTAATCAGACCTTGTTTAAATTGTCATTAGGATCTTCTGCCTGCCCTCTTTACTACACAGTGCAGGAAAGAAGTGTCTGTTCTATTGTTGCTACATTCAAGTATCCTCACCTCTTATGGTGTTTATCATATTTAATGACTTTACTCAAAACTGTTCCCAGGCTCTTGCTATTTTGAAAGAATCTAAATTTTCATTAAACCAAAGCCCTATAGCATTTTGATGGCAGAGAGAAGCTGTAAGTGTGCACAGTGTAATTCCAAAGGTTTAAAAATAAAAATCTAGTGGAAAGTCCAGCTAAAGCAAATGCCCTGATTTTGTGAGTACCGGACTGACAAGTTTTTGAACAGTTAGCAATTTTTCAGAAGTTAGCAATCCTATATAAACTTAAGATACTGCTGTGAGTACTGGCATATAAGAATCTTGCAGTTTCACAGCTGGAAACTTGAGTAGACTCTAAATGAAACACTTCACAATTAGATGATCCTTCAAGCACCCTTCCTCAGCTTACTGAGTTTTAGATTTTTACTGTGAAGCAAAATCCTGCATTTTTCTTGAAAAGGAAATAAAGATGAGGGGGAGGAGAGAAAAATTAAGATTCAGTCATGACAAGAAATTTAGATAAGTAAATGGGCAGCCTCTTTCTCTTTCCTCATCTTAGTACAAATGCTATTTAATAAGGTACCTACAACATTCAATTAGGACCAATCTATGCAAGATGCTCCAAACATTTATATGAGTTCACACTCATCTAAAGTATTAGAGATGTAATTACCAGCCGGGTGCTACAAAATTACGTTGAACGATACATTTATCTCACAAGCATTCAGAAATGCATCAAGAAAATGTTCCCATCTGCTGTATGATCAGGCTAATCTTTCTTCATACCAGCCTACCCATTAAAACAATCACTTTAGATAAGAAAAAGACATTCCTAACTGTTGCCTTTTTTAATTTGCAGCACACATACTCTAGTGTTTGAGTGATGGTCAATGAGTTACAAGTAAGCATTGCTCTGCTATTCTTGGAATTCACATTTGAACTATTTAGTTGCTTCATGGATTTTTAGTGAGGTTGATTTATGCAACACTGGTAATTGAATAGGAAATAGCAGTACCCAGCAGCTTTGGGAAATTTGGGACATCTAATATGTAGTTGATATGATAAGAAAGTTAGATGATTATTCCAGGCTCAAGGAATAATGTACATGTAGTTTATCAAATTGTAGATGCTGTTTCTAGGAATCTTTACAATCAGTTTATTCTGTATTGGAAATATTGATGTAACCTTATTAATTTATATGAAATACAATATTTTTTGCATTTGAAACACAAGTAAGGTGTTTAAAGCTCTAGCAAATCCCTTTTAGCTGTTATAATAATAATAAAATTCTGTGACTTTTCCATGAGACCATCTCTGTCAACAATTCAAATTCCATAAACATCCAAAGCTTTGCCAAGCTTTAGTTGAGAGAAATTGAAGATATCCATTCCATAAAGTTTACCCTAGTCTCTTTGATTACTACACTCCTGTATTGCGTCTGAGACAAATAACTTTGATCAATTTAAAAACATGTATTGCTTACTCTGAACTTCACCATTTTGGCAAGCTTTTCCCAAATAAATAAATAAATCAAAAGAAAGTGGAAAAAAAAAAGTGAAGGTTTAAAAAAAAAGAAATGACAGCTGCTACATAGAGTAAGCTGTTTATTGGCCCAGGATCACTGGATAGGTATTTTGGTTTTGGTTTTATTTGTTATCGTGCTTTTGATTAAGGATCACATGAGCAGCATCAGGTTTGCTGTGTTATGATCTAGCCAGTGCATACATTTGATTTTGCCTATGTGTACAACCAGCCTCATCTCCATGTTCTCAGCAGTAGCTTAATCTTGCTGTTACCATTGTCAGAAAGTCAGGAGCTATTCATACATGCATATTTGCTGTGCAACATACACATCTTGCCACAGGATGCAGATCTTTTTTGAATACGTAGATTTCTATAGTTCATAAAATAAACTGTCTTAAAAGACAAACTGTGATATATGCCCTATACAAGAAAATTAAATAGTGGCCTCTGTTATCTACTGCATAACAAACCCTCTTGCTCTCTATCTGCTAACATTCTTGGTCATCTGCTGAATCAATTATTTATAAGGAAAGATGCTATAACCTTTACCTCTTGACCTCTGTATCTCCAGGGTATTTTTTCTACTGCCAAAGAAAGTCACCTCCCTTCCTGGATTCCTCTTCTTGCAAACTGAAGATCAGGAAAATCTGCCTATTCTCTGCATCCTGAAGCACATTTACTCCTTTATATATTTCTTTCCCATTCCAGTTTTAATCTTTTTTTTTTTTCTTTATGTATTCATGGGACTTTGAACTCCAAAAGCGAGAAACATCCTTTTTTAATTCTTTGTTAATTATGTTGGAAATGTTCGAAACATTTGTTATTAATTATGACTCATATTCATATATGAAAATATTAGTGAACAGGCATACATACATATATTACCACATGTATGTATGTGGGTATCATTCTACCTGGGGACCTTATGGCTTTTGAGTAGGAAACCAAGCCAGACTCAAATCCTGTTTATCAACATAAAAATAACCTCTCCTTAAACCGAGACTTGTTTGGCACAGATTGGATAAAAACAAATTAGAAAAATGAATGGGCAGTGCTGAAGCTTTCTAAAGACTTTTCCAGCAAAGACTAAAACTTCTCAAAAACAAAAACTGCTTGTAGGAATTTCTATTGGGAAAGTTTCTCAATGTAAGGATGGAATTCTAATGACAAGAGAGGTTCTCCACAACGTGAGAGCTCTGACTGTAAGAAGAGGAGCTTGGCTCCCACACTGGCCAAAACTGAAAATCTGAAAAATTAGGACAAGCATTACAGGTGACAGGTCTTGAACTGACATGAGGTGGGTGGGTAATGTCAGTCAGAAAGACTTTTAGTGATGTGACAACTCTGTGAACACTCTGTGGTTAAGAAGAAGAAGCTGTTGTTGAGTATAAATGAGGAAAAGTGGCCTGTTAGTGAAGGGCTAGAAAAACAACATCTGCAGCAACACACTGAACAATAAGTGAAGGGACACCCACACATTTATTTTTTTTCAAGGCCAAAGGAAAGAACATTGTAATTAATGAGATGCTAAGTGGTCAAATGGAATGTGTAATGATAATAGCACACACATCATTGTATGCTCAAGGTTATGCAGGAAGAAAATGCAAAAAGTAGGCAGGCTTCTGGGGAGGATCTGAAAGAGCTGAAACTGAGGAGATTTCCTGGGTATAAAGCCAAGGGCTGACATTATTGCTCTAAGTACCATAGAAAACAGGCAGAAATGGAGCCCTTTCTTTGCTCTTATTTATCTTATAATGATGACAGGACCACAGAGAGATGAGTAAGGATTTAATTTTGGATCAGCTAAAATTCTATGGCTCACTGAGTGTTGAGTTCAGTTTTATGGACAATGCTTTACTGCTAGCGGAAAAAAAAAAAAGGGGGGGGGGGGGAGGAGAAAGAAAGAAGGAAAGAAAGAAGGAAAGAAAGAAGGAAAGAAAGAAGGAAAGAAAGAAGGAAAGAAAGAAGGAAAGAAAGAAAGAAAGAAAGAAAGAAAGAAAGAAAGAAAGAAAGAAAGAAAGAAAGAAAGAAAGAAAGAAAGAAAGAAAGAAAGAAAGAAAGAAAGAAAGAAAGAAACTACTAAAAAAAAGAGCCTTAAACAAGTCAGATCCTCTTCTTCCATTTACATATTCCTCCCCAAAAGCGGAAGAGGAAAAAAGAACAAAGATTCTCTGAGAGAGAGGTAAAATAACTCGTTAGTTTCTTAGGAATTTAGTCATTTAAGTACATTTAGTGTGTTTGGTTTTTAATTTGCAACAAGTAAATATGAATGTGCTACACATTTATCATGAATTAAATTACCTCCTCCACAGAAGTGTACAAAATATTATATGCTACTAGAAGGCCTAGTAACTGGCAGTGATATATTTGTATCTCCTTTCTCAATAGTAATATTTGTTTGAATTATTTGAAATTTTATGACTTATTCTTTACAAATACAATCAAGAATATATTTGGTATGCTGCCAGATAGCTATTCTAACTCTGTACAACACTGTAAAGACCAAAGAATTACACTTAAATTATATAGATTGTATACCATGATAAGTTTTGTTGCTTATAACGTTGTATGTTGTGATGAATGGGAATCCCTTTCACTAAACGTATTTGAAGTTGAAAAAGAGTATAAAGGTAAACAGGAGAAACTAAATAATGTAACAAAAATCCAGCTGAGATACGTATCATGCACAATCGCCTCAATTACACATCTCAGCCAGGATGCAGTTAATAGTGATTCACATTCAATTTTGTCTGGCAGAGAAGGAAGAAAGAACAAGGATGGATATTTTGATCTGTTGGTGGAACTTGAGGTTGATATTAAGGTACAGGGTAAAGGCAACTCAAAATCAATGTCATACTAAATCTAACCCATTTAACTTCCTTCCAGTATAGAGTATTTGAAATGTACTTTTTCTGGTAGGCATTGTTTTCTCAGTTATGCACTTACAGTAAACTTAGACTGGGCAGTGCACATGCAGCAGATCCTAGCCAGTGGGTTCACTGTTGAATGCATGGGTATATGTTGGGCATATATGTTTTTTGTCTATAATGTAATGGGTGATACACCTTCAACCTGCTATTATAATAAGACCTATGAAAGTTTGAAAATTCTGCAAGTTTCAGAATTCAGATGGATATTAGTAAAATATGGTAGAATGTTGCTCTGCAGCAATGGACTAATGAGGTGTGTTCACAGAATCTTCTGTTCTAATATGACGATAGAGTGTTGGCTGTTTCTGTTGTACCTGCTCACTTGCACCTTGCTGTACCTGCATTGCCTGGCCAAACCAGGTTGATTACTAAAAGCCAGAGCTGGCAGATTTGTAAATCGCACCTTGGGAAAAGAATATCCTGCTCTTTGCCCTAATAATCTTTTCCTTAGTGTTCAGTAGTGGCACTGAAATGCTATCAGATGATGCAGTGTTTACCTCTAGGAAAGTCCTATTAGAAAATCATTAATGACAGCACTCAAATGTTCAGGCCTATAGGCCTGAGGGCAATTTCTTGTATATCGTTTATGCTAATAGAGGAAGAAATAAAAAATGTAAGCCAGCTACTTCTTTATCAAGTTTCTCTGCATATTCTGCAGTTAACTGTATTTCAGCATGCAATTCAGCAAAACATAGACACCTTATTTATTGTAATATCTATTAATAGTAGAGACAGATGTCTGAAGCAGAAAGTAAAATATGAATTTGAAATTATTTTAGGTCTACAGTAGATGTAACTGTGAACTACCCTGTTCAGCAGAACAGATAAAATAGGAAAGAAAAATCCTGAACATTCATTGTCTTTTTATCCATCTTCCTACAGTTATGATTATTTCCTACCCAGCTGCTATACAAACAGCTTCTCCCTTTGTCAGTGATCCGTGGCTTATGCCTACAAATTTCAAAGGAAAAGTGTGAAAAAAAAAGTGAGATCATTATTCAAAGCAGTGTAGTTTGAAATAAAGAATATAATTTCCCACAGCACTGGGGGAGGGTTTTGTTCACTGAGCAAATACCTGTTTGAAAGTAAACCCAAGTTGTTCTTTTACTGGCTAGTGTGCAAAATGGGAGATAAGGTTAATCACCCCTCAGTAAGCCTTTACCTTTGTAGTTCAGGCATCACAAATTTCAAGCATAAATAAACAGTATTCTACATACTTCAGGAACATTCAGTAAAATGGAGAAAGAACAAAATAAGTAGGTTTTATTCTCATATTTATATTAGATTGAATCCTGGTTTATTTTCTAGTGGACATGGGACGGTTCTTAACTGCAGTGGATCTTTCTTGTACGTAGAAGTAAATTCTGCAAAGAGAAACATTGCATTACTAACAGATAATAGATATGACAGGGATGGAGGAAGAGGGGGAAACCTGTGTTGGATGGACTTTTTGTGTCCATACCTATATATAGAAATATATCTCATTTGTTGTCAGTTATGGTGCTTATCTTGAAGCCATTTGTATTGTCTGTTGGAAGGGGGCATCCCGAGTAAGAAAGGATCATACAAAAAAAAAAAAAAAAAAAAAAACACAGAAGGGAATAAGGAGGTCTAGGGAATGGAAGTGGCAAAGTAGCACAGGTTAAAATATATGAGCTAGGGATGAAAATATGAGTAGCTGTTTTTCCATTCTCTTGAAGGCTGTCACTGATGATGAGTCCCTACTAACCCCTAAATTAAATCTCTCTACATTTGATTCTCCTCCTTTTGTCTGATGTCATGTTAGAGGTTACAATCATTGGACAGCTTGTTTTCATTTCTTATATGAAATGAAGTTGGGAGTTATGACCTTTTCATTTAAACTTTATATTTAATTTGCTGGCTTATTATGAGCTGGCAGAAAGCATTGTAATAATTTCCTAGCATCTTGATCACACTTGCAAGCTTTATTTTATAGCAAAATAACCGCAAATGTCCCTGAAGCAGGAAGAAGAATATTTCTTTAAAATATTGAATATGGTTCTTAGACATGTACTCTTTTCTCAATTGAACAATACTTCCCTTTTTATTCTACAAACAACCTCCAGGGGATTTTGAAAACAAACAAACAAACAAACAAAAAAAAAAAACCAATCAGCTTAGTATCCATAAACTCAGCAATCCATCATTGTTTGTGGATTAACCGACCTGCATTATTCTACCTGCATGTTCTTTGAAATGGTCAGTGCTTAAGCATCCTTAGCTCTGGCTATTCATGCTGACATTTAAGTTTTTGTCGTGGTTTAACCCGGCCGGCAGCTAAACACCACGCAGCTGTTCGCTCACCCTCCCCCCTCCCTCTCTGGGATGGGGGAGAGAAATGGAAAGTGAAGCCCGTGAGTTGAGATAAAGACAGTTTAATAAGACAGGAAAATAATAATAACAAAAAAATAATAATAACAATAATAATAATAATAATAATAATAATACAATGGTGATAATAGGAAAGTAATAATAATATGTACAAACAAGTGATGCACAATGCAATTGCTCACCACTCGCTGACCGATGCCCAGCCTAACCCCGAGCAGTCCGGCCCCCTCCCCCCGGCTAGCCACCCCTATATATTGTTTAGCATGACGTTAGATGGTATGGAATACCCCTTTGGCTAGTTTGGGTCACCTGTCCTGGGTCTGTCCCCTCCCAGCTCTTACTGCACCCCCAGCCTGCCCGTTGGCAGGACAGAGCAAAAGGCTGAGATGTCCTTGGCTTAGTATAAGCACTGCTCTGCAACAATTAAAGCATCGGGGTGTTATCAGCACTCTTCTCATCCTAAGCCAAAACACAGCATTCCACCAGCTACTAGGAAGAAAATTAATTCTGTTCTAACTGAAACCAGGACAGTTTTCAGTTGTAATTGTTTTAGGACAGGCTTTTAAAGAGTTCCAGACTAAACAAACTCAAATAAAAAGAAATAATTGTTCAGCATAGTATTGCAAAGACTTGATTATAAATTTATAAATTAACATGCAGAAAATGAAACATTTATGTTATATGTGTGTCAAGCAACAGCCTGTATCAATTAAAACACTGAAGTGAACAAATAATTTGCCATTTTCCAATTTCACTGAATGTGTTAATTTCTTTTGTACACCTTATTTTGTTGCTTAAGCTCGCTACGTGGTGCAACACTGCCTATTTATTTATTTATTTTTATCCTAACCAAAAGTTTATGAAATTTTCTACCTAATTCTAGCAAAGGTGATTCATAAGCATTTTGTGTTCACTTACTAACTTAAGTCTAAGAGTATAAAGGTAAATTCAAGTGAAGGTTAGTGGAAAAAACCCTACTATCCTTCCACAGTTGTCATGTAGTTTTTCCCAGTGTGATCCTGATCATGCCGATTTAGAGCAAAAGCTGCAATGAAATTGCCACACCAAGTGAGCTAAAAGTACAACACATTAGGTTGTCAAGCACCATGCAAAAAAGATTTTCAACAGATGCCATACTGATCAGTCTTCCCAAAAAGAAAATCATTTCATGCTCAAGAAAAATGGCTACATAAAATCTCTTATGTTTCCCTGGAGGGGCACCATTTCACACATTGAAGTATCACAAATGCAGGCTCCTGCATCAACAAAGGCAGGTTTGCTGACTACAGAGGTGCTAGCTGCACCTTCTGGGCAGTGTGATCGCACTGAAAACAATAGGAGACGTAATACCATTGGCATCTATGAACAGAATAATTTCATTCTACAATGAGACTCTAGAATTTGTTGGTGGTGGGAGAATCTGAAAGAAAGCTTTGCAGAAGAATTGTTCCAACCGAGGCCTCTGCAAGGGAGGCTTTGGACTAGAGTAATGCTGAAAGCCTTGAAAAACGTTATTGAGCCTGCGATCTCTGCATTTGAAAGCACGAGTAACTACAGCATTAAGTAAAGCAGCAACACGATAAGGACTATAATCTGACCACTGAAAAGTAAATGAATTTTCCTGTGTACCCAGAACTTTGTTCTGTGACCATCTTTAAGTCAAGCTGACATATTACATCAGGTAGGGCATTGATTCCAAAACGACCACAAACTACACAGTAAAAGAAATTACAGTAGGCTAGATTTTCACAGCTGCATGCAGAAACAGAGCAACACAGCCACTCCAGTTCAAGCTGAGACAAAATCTATTTGGGGAAGAGCAGGGACTACTAATACAGGGTAATTTGCAAAGCTACAAATTGCAGGCTGCTAATTGGGAGCACCTGAAGACATTCTTCAGGAAGTGACAGTAGAGGGAAAAGCAGAAAGTTTAAGAAGTAGGAAACACATCAATTGTAGAATAATTTATTTATTTATTTATTTATTAACCAAATGCAGATAAATGAAAGATAATTGTTGGAGGTAAGTTGTCCAAGGGCAGTTCTTCTTGCTGTGTTGTAAGTTTTTCCTCTTTGGAATTGGTCTCACTCTAGGCTGTAATAGCATACTTAAAGCACAGCACAAATAATTGCTGTAGAGTAAAGCAACACTGTTAGCTAGCAGTATCACACTGCATCAAGGCTGCTGACATAGGCACACTACATACTTTCTTTTCAGCATCAGTCGTTGGGTTAGAGACCGTGTGGATAGAAAGGAACATGCATTGTACTAATTTTCTTGGCAAATGTACAACCTGTCTATAACTAATGGAATTAGAGAAAAAATACTGTAGGGAAAAAATAGATTTAGGTGTTTATTATGTATAAAAATAGAGTGATGCTTCCTATCTGTCTGCCTCCTGGGCTCCCAAATTAATGTGCGGCAGGATTAGGGGAAGACAGTGAAAGATTTTAGTGTTCCTTCAGCTTGAACAGTTAAACAGAATCAAAAAGGATCTTCTCTGACTTATTCAAAATCTTTCCTAGATTCCACATCTTCAGTAGAGTTGTCTGGCCTCTTCCTGGGGGAAGAAAGTGAGTCCCATAAGTAATATATTCATTCAGAATGAGGGGGAGACCCCCAAATGACAATGCTGGCAGAAATGTTTCCACTTCTTGTGACCTACATTTCACTTCAGCAATATAATGAGTATAGCTTTGGGCCTGGAAATGGTTCCTTATCTCATGGGTAGGAATATGTACAGTGGTTTCACTGATTTCCTTGGGATTATTCTTAGAAGTGAAGTTACTCATGCAAATGATTGAAAGCTTATGGTTTGGGGGTCCATTTTCACACTTTAATGAATCACTGACTGGATTATTTTATCATCATCTTCCTATACTTGAACACATTTTTAGGGTTGTGGCATTGTTTAGGGTGTAAACTCTGTGCATTATGCTCATGTGCTAATGAAGAATTGATGTTTGTTACTTATACTCTATGTTTCACTTTCACACATTTAATACATAGCTGAACATTCCTGTTGCAGTATAAATATACTACTGATGTGCTTCAGTAGGGATTTCCATGGATCAGCTGTTTTATAGGTCACTGCAAATAAGCATAAAAAAAATTCCTATACTCTACCACACCTATACGCATCCCTCTATGTGACAGTAACTATTTAAATTGTACAGAGCTTTGTTATCCACCCTGAATTTATTACTTGATCTTCTATGTTAAAACTAGAACATTTCTCTGAAAGACATGTTAGAAAATGTAAACATCAGCCTAGAAATGGTCTTTCAATGACCTTCCAATCATTAACTACATAAACTTATGTAACGTGGTCAGACAGTAGAATAATAATTTTTGAATTCAGAACAAGCAGGAAAAGGCCTTTGGTATTTTCTCTGTTGTGGTATCTGTAAGACTAGTTCTTCAACCCAGTGGCTTCAGAATACTTCAGGTCCAGTGCCCAAGAATGCCTTTTGGTGGAGATTTTTGAGAATAAAGTCAGAAGATACTCTGTTTAGAAATACAGAGGTGGTATGTTTTTTTGTTGTTGTTGTTGTTTCTTTGTTTTCCCAAGGCTTTGTTTAAATGTGGAGAGTGAGGATTTTCTGGCAAAAGTGGCACTGAGGAATGTAGTTGGTCAAGAAGTAAAATGGCTAAATGTGTTTTGGTGCCACATTAAAAATTGAGTAAAGCTCATTTTTCTATCATGTTATGCTATTACATTTTCTTTCAAAGTCTTCTGCTGTAAAAAGAAAAAAAAAAAAGTAATCCCTTTCATTTTATAATCTCAGATGTTTGGCTTGCTGCATTGCTTTGATTTGGGATGCAATTTTATTTATTTATTAACCTACTGGTCCTTTTAAGTTTTCCAGTTCTCATTTGTTAAAGGTTTGATTTAACTGCATGTTCTGGGGAGGATATCTGAACCCCAGAGTCTTTTGTGTTTAACAAGATTCAAAGCACAGTAAACTGGCATATGTCTCTCTTTTAAAGTGCACTATGTAGTTGCTTGTAATCAAGGCCATCTGTCATTTAATGCATGCCAAGTACCAGCTGCAACTGTGGCACTGGTTCAGTAGCCTTCAGTACAGTACCTGCTGTGGACAGCTTTGCAGCCATATCTGAGGTCAGAGTTGGGATTGGCAGTCATGAAACACAGAAGGGATGGTATATAGAACCTTTCAGAAGCTCTTTTCTGTCTGTGTTGTCACTAGAGAGACACCTAACAGGCTCAAGTCCTGTAGGGTCAAAATCTTCATCAAAATATCATGTTTCTGAAGAAGTGGAGCTCTTTCTTGACAGTTGGTACACATGTTCAAAGTGTCAGCAGTGTCTATAAGCTGCATAGAAATTTTTTCACTTTTTTTCTCAGACAGCAGACCCAGTTCAGTTGGTATCACAAACTTTTACATTATCTAATAATAAAAAGAGATTGCTTCAACTTGCAAAATAGGTTATAAAGAGTCACACAATATCACAAGCTATGCAGCTCTTGTGATGCTTTAGATGATTTTGTCACTCATAACAACTGTATGTGTATCCTAGAGAGCTCTCTCAGCTGGAGTTGGTAGTAAATTTTGACAGCTATTTTTCTTTTAACAAATATAATCTTTTTTTCCATCAGGCCTTGAATAAGAGCATACTAGACAGTGAAAAAGGATGAATAAATAAATAAATAAAAAGCTATCTCAAAAGCTACTGGAGAGGTACCTTTTTTCAAATAGTGGTCAGTTTCTTTGAACTGCTCTGTAAGTGGGGCCTTTCCTCCCCATGACTTTTCCCTTAAAAAATCGTGGTCTTAAAAGTCTTTGCAAATGCCCTGTTCACTTTGGGGAAGATTTTGATATTCAGGGTGGGACTCTGAGAGAGCTCACTGGGACCACAATCTTAGAGGTACCAGCAACCCGCAGGAATTCATCCAGGATGTGGGATAGCTGGATTAACATCATTGCTGTGTCATTTGCCAATTTCAGTTGGGGTCCAGTTGCTCCAACCCATGGGCTAAATTGAATATTCTCTCTACCTCTTGATTCTTCACAGATATCTTCATAGAGTTCTACTTTTACCTTTAGTCAAAGTGGGATGACTTCTTGAAATGTCAATTTCAAATTAAAGCTACTTCTCAGCTAGGTCTAGTTCGAACAACATATAATATTATGTGGTAGAGTTGTCACAAATGGGCACAAATTTAATTTGTTAGTCTATAGCAGCAAACCTTGCACTCATTTTTATGGCAGTTTTGGCTGTAGCCTCCTGAGAGGTAAGTGCAATGATCTGTTAAACTGTGTTGAAATATTCCAGTCATTGTTCTGACTCACAAAAGTAAAACTCTTGCTGTTTTCATGGTACAAAAGATTTCATAATATTCTTGGAGCTTTTATCTTTCCATGGTTCACAGTCCTCAAAATAATCCTAAATGAATGTTTGACTGTGAGAGTTTGACTTACTCTTTCAGAAATATACCTCATAGTGGATCTTTAGGAAGCTCTTGCTAAGACATCATCTCATACGTTCTTAACATAAGTAGTGCAAAGACATAGTTTTCAAGCCATCTGGGTGAAAGTCTCTATGTCACTACTGAAATATCCTTTCCAAGATCTAGTCAAATGGGAAGAGTTGAAAGTTGTGACTAAATTGTCTTGTGAAAGCAAAACCAGAATCTAGCAGGGTCTGAGCATCAGGTAGAAAGTTACATTTTAGAAAAAGGAAATGATGAGGCAGCTTTTAGCTGAACAATTTCACAACTATGACATTTGTTTTTATGACTTCTGGTCCATTGCTAATTTTAAGGACAACCAACAGTGACACTCAAGGCTGCAAGGTATGCTGGAGTGCGTGAAATTAGCTTAGTGTCTGAAAGTGTTTGAATGGTGGCATTCTAAGTCCCTGATCTGAAGTTAGATGCTAAGGACTCAGACACCTAATTGACCTAAATGGATGCAAACTAATGTACCCACAGTATTTGATCCTGGGAGAATCTTGCCCTGTAACTTAATGAAGTGTTTAAGACTAAGTTTTGTTGGACCATAAGTACATAAAAGTTCATAATCTATACCATGGCAAACTGCTAGCTGTGACCAGCAATATTTAATAAAAATATCTTCTGGGAATAATGACCATGATATCTACCTCCTGTGCAGTCTTCTACAGGGCGCCTCTTGTACTAATTCCTACCAGGCTAGAGAACATATTTTATTTTATATGGCTGATATCATTTAATACTCCAAAGTAGCTATTTGTATCTATACTTATATGTGCGCATTGCAAATTCAGAAAAACATGTTAAGTGCAGTAAGTTGAATTCAAATTGCTATAGAAATGAAGCATTCAGGTTAGATATAAATAGTCCTGTACTATTATTATTGGATGTAGTGTTGTCTGACTTTTAGTTTCCCAATTTGCATTTTTCTCAAATGGTAAAATGCAGGTGAAGTGCTCTATTTGAAGGAATGAGGTCTTTGTTGAGTGTTCTGTAAAACTGGGCATTTCTTTGGATAAATGGCTTAGATATAGTGCATATTAAACTGTCTGTAGGAGTTTGATTCAAAGCCTGTTGAAATAATGCTTTTATATGCAGCTCTGTATTCTGTTAGAAATTTGTTTATCTGTTTAATCCCTTTATCATTCAAGGCTGTGAGGTGCAGAGAGGGCAAGGCAGGTGGAAATCATAGACTTTTCTTTCCATTTCCTCTTTTTTCCTTTCCTACAGTTACTCTTGAATATGTGATTAGGTTCAACAATATTTATCATCAGGTAAAATCTTAAGGACAATTATTTCCACAAGACTTGAAGAACATTGATTAGTGGTTTAGATAAAAGGAAGATAACTGCTATGGATAGCGGTGATCTCAGCCGTTTACACAGTGCTGACCTATCAGTGTGTTCATGTAGGTTGGTCAGCTGAGTTTTTATGACACAGCCTAGTTTGAAGCTATCCACACAGAAGTTGAAGGATACAGATGGAGAATGCAGATGGAGTTTCTGTAAGATTAAAGGTTTATGTTTCAATTAATGCCTTCATTTAGTCATGGATCACGTGTTTTAACTACCTTAAGCCTTGAATATCCCATAGTTTCTTCTGTCCAGGGAACTAGGGAAATTCTGCCTGCAGAATTCTTAGCAGCTAGAAATTCAATGATTTTATGTATTCTATATATTTATATATTTATTTTTTTATTTATTCTATATATTCATATATTCTAATCTCCAACCTTACAGTATTTATCTTTCATCGGATCTAGTATAAAGTTTTTTTGTTTGTTTGTTTTCAAATCCTCTCCTTCCCCACACCAAAAGCACCTCCTTAAATGCACACTTGAAATAAGGATGTATGACTGGAAATGCTGATGCTTTATTTACATATATGATTATTTTCTTGTTTTAAATAAAGAAGATAATATGAAGATTCTAACTGATAGGATCATTCAAAGAGCAAAATGACTGCAATTTAACATAAAAGAAAATGCTTTGGCATTTCTTAAGCAAACTGCTATGATATACAGCAAGTTACATTGACGACTTGTGTTTACACACACTTGTGTTTGTGAATACAGTGATTGTGTCAATAGACAGATAAACAAGTAGTGAAAACATATAATTGAATTTCCATGAAGTAGGGTGCAAAGGCATTGTGTTTTTCTTCAAAATCTTAAAAAAAAAAAAAAAAAAAAAAAAAAAAAAAAAAAATTGGCATTGCATTCTTGATGTGCTTATTTTAGACTAAATATTTTTGATACAGTGGTTTTCAAAAAGTTTCAACCAACCTGCAAGCTGCTTGGAAGCACACTGCAGAAATTTAATATTCAAATGTTTGCTTCCTGTGGGTAAAATAAGCTATTAATTGAAATGTAAACCTTTTGACAGGTTTTAAGGCAAAAGACTTTTACATTATTCGAGGATAATAGGCCTGAGGAGAAAACCACAACAGTATGTGTCTGAAAATATGCAAGTTACTTAATGTTATAAAATATACTTGAAAACTTAATACTGCAACTCTTTCTGAGGGCTAATTTTTCCTAATAAACATAAGCCTCTTTCTGTGAATGTTAGTAGAGTGTAAAGCATGATAACATGGAGGGAATGTGTTGTATTTTACAGCTGTGACATTGCTAACTTTTTTTTAATATTATTATTTTTTTTACTGAGTAATAACATCCCTGCTTATGAAGTCTTAAGTTTAATAGAGATCTTTGTGGTGTTTTTTCCTGACCTGCACCTGGAAGTTTTGGCCTTTTGCTTCTTGCCCATAATTATTTCTGCATTATTTGAGAAGCTTTGAGCCAGATGATTGGATTCACAAACAGCAATTAGATCAAAAACTTCTGAATGGATGATTTTTATGGCGCTTGGGGATCCCAATTTACAGAGGCAGTAGAATTGTTGTGCCCATGACAGCAACACTTGTTCTTGCTGTGAAGGTTCAGTCTGCATTACCAGTTGCCATTGGCTTAGTAGGTTTTAAGTTATCAGAGTATGTTATCCTGACCTTGGTATGTTTATTCTTCAGCTGACTTGTCTGTGCTACATGCATGGACTTGTTTGCCACTAGAAACAATGACCTGTAGTGGGACTTTACTGGAGCAATCATTAGAAGGGGTCTTTTTTGTTGTAATGCTTTGCTTAGCAAGGGGGAAGAAAGTTTATGTAATCCCTCCTTAGAATCTCTTATTGCTAAAGTATTGTTGGTTATAATTAGCAATGATGGTTTAAAAATAGCTCAGATGGGTTAGATAAGTTTGCTTAAGGGGTCTTTCTCCATTTTTCCCCTATTACATATTTAAGAAACTGCTTTCATCATAGATATGATTCTTAGAAAAGCTTTTAAAAGTTTTAAAGAGTTCTCAATATAGAACATCTGACAGTAAAATTTTTATTTTATTTTTTTTTTGCCAACCTATCTTTTCAATACTTCTATATAATAAATATTCGTCACTTACACGCTCTTTCTTGCGTCTGAAGGGACCATGCTGATTCAAAGATCGAAGCCGAAATTCCTTTAAGTGGTATATTCTTTATTGCAGCGCTGGATGCACGGGGGATCTCTCCACCTATCGTGCATACCCAGAGCGGAAAGCAGTCTTGAATTTATACAATCAATCTATCAATATTCTACAAGCGCCTATACGTATGCATTACCTATCCCCGCCTTCCCTCGCTTCTCATGCTAATTAGCCTTTTGGCACCTTGCGCCTGCGTAGAGCCTCCCAAGAATTGTGGGCAGGGGTCTTTGGGACGTGGGCAGGGGTCTTTGGGAGGAAGACCCCGAGTCTTCCTCACAGTGTACTTTTCACCTTTGGTCAGGAATCTGCTGAATTGGCACGTTTCTTAATTGCGAGAGCTGGTTGTTGCCAATTCTTCCGTTTGTTGTATCTTTATAATGAATTCCAATGTCCAGTTTTGAGATTTATAGTCCTTACGTTTGTTTCTCTGTCCGTCTGCCGCTTCCTTATCATGAGTTCCAGTGTCTTGTTTCGAGATATACAGTCCATGTCTGGGGATTGTCCTTGCCTCCCCAATGCCTCCGCAGTACCTCCTTAATCAATCCCCCCTTTTCTTTTCCCATGCAAATTCTTTTGCATCAGATACTTTCATTATTTACAGTAACACAACAAAGCAGGCATCTAAACAACATGCACACAAATATTCCTAACACTACTAATGTTATAGAGCAATGAACACTTGTTTCAAACATTGGAAATTGGGCAACCAGGAGGTTAACTTATTCCTTATTTCACTAAAACTCCATGAAAGATCATCTTTACTGATCTCATGTAGGACCCTTGTCTGCTTCCATATTTCTTCCAGGTCGGTAGAGATCCTTCCACTCTGATCTACATACACACAAAAACTTGTGTTTATTACTGTACAGACTCCCCCTTGAGCGGCCAGTAACAAGTCTAGGGCCATCCGATTTTGTAATACTACCTGTGATAAACTAGATATCTCTTCTTGTTGAGCCTTTATAGCATCCAGAGTTTTGTTTTCTAACTTCTCTATAATTGCAGAAATATTAACTATCGCCTTTTCCAATTCACTCACTCCTAACCATGTGATAAACCATCGAACAAAACTATGAAAAGCGGTGTGTCTCTCTATCAATGGATTGTTAATTTTTCGTCTAATTCTCCGGATATGATTTCTCAAATAACCTCGAGGCGCTACATCATGTATGGTCAAACTGGGGACTACTGCGCCAAGAGTGCAAGTTCCCTTCCAATTCTCGGGCAAGACCTTACGGGCTGTATCATTGCATAGCCAATACCACCCTTTTCCTTCTGGAACCGGCCAGCTGGTTGAATTTGCCCAACTGCTAGTTGTACTAATATCAATTGTTTGATTACAAGATGTCTGATTTCCCACATAAGTAGTACCCGTATTTATACAATCCTGTTTTCCCATACCCCTAGGTGGGTTACACCTTTGTACACATACATAGTAAGATTCCAACGGCACAAAGCTACTCACTTCTAGTTCCAAAACTTCTTCATATTTTCGACCCCAAGATGTGTTTTCCCACAAATTAGTCCAAGGTAAGTTTGCAAGCAAGGGAATCCTGATTAACGATACACCCTTATTCCCATGCTCTGGCAGATGGGTGCATACCCAACAGTTTGTCTTATTAATTACTTGAGAAATTGTTTGTATCAGGGACAGGTGTAAGTTCTCATCCCAAGTTGCCCATCCCAAATCTGACAACCACACCCCCACAATCATTAGGATCTGGAAAAATGCAATTTTGCTGGTCCAATTGGGGTCGTGGTCCATATCGTCGCCGGGGCCTTCTTCACCCTTGAATCGTGGATCCAAGCTGCTTGCTCCTTAATCTTAATGGCGGTGTGTGTTGTCAGTAATACCTGGTATGGTCCCGTCCACTTTCTTTCCGTTTCTCCTCTAGGGGTTGTCCTGAAAAAGTCTTTATATATATAATCCCTGAGCTTAAAAGGGTGGATTGGTTGATCCAACCGTCTAGCCCAGGTCCTGAGAACAAATTTATGTACTTTATTTAATTATTTCTGAAGTTCAGTTATATATGCATATAAATATTCTAATCCTAACTGCGTTCGATCCTCTCCACTAAATAGAAATGGATACGGCCTTCCATATAAGATTTCAAAGGGACTCAAATTCCCTTTTATTCTAGGTTTAACTCAAATTCTAAGTAATGCTAAAGGGAGGGATTGAGGTCATGACAAATTAGATTCTTGTCCGATTTTAGCTATTTGTTGTTTAATTAAATGTTTCATTTTTTCTACCTGTCCACTTGCCTGCGGTCTATAAAGAGTATGCAGTTGTCTTTAGAATATCTTTAGAATCTTACTTATCTGTTGTACCACTTGCACACAAAAATGTGAAACTCTATCAGAAGACATTGCTACTAGAATCCCAAAGCATGGTATTATTTCATTTAACTAGACTTTAACCACTTCTTCTTGCTTTGTTTGTTCGACAGGGAAAGGCTTCAGGCCTTCCTGAAATCATGTCAGTCAGAACCAGTAAATAACAATACCCCCCTTTTCTAGGGAGTTCTGAAAAATCAATTTGCCACAGTTGCCCCGAATAATTTCCTTTACTGATTATTCCAAATTTTATTCTATTCTTGGTATTGGGGTTATTTTGTAAGCAAATGCTACGTTGTTGAGTTACTTGTTTTATTGTTGTATATAAATTTTGTTCCACTAATGTCTGACTCAGGCTCTTATGCAGTGTGCCAGCTCCCCAATGTGTTTTATTGTGTTCTGTAAGAACTATGAGCCATGTCAAATTAGGGGGTATTATTATGCGGTTATCTTTTAAATATACTCATCCATCTTGTTTCATTTTACCTTTCAAATCTTCAATTAATTTTAAGTCTTCTTTTGTATAATTTGGATATAGTTTGGATTTTACCGTCTGGTATCAAAGACAATGCCTTCACCTCAGTTATTTCAGCTGCCCGCTTAGCCTTTGCCAATCAATTTCCAATTTCAAAATCGGTGTTCCCCTTTTGGTGTCCCTGACAATGCATGATAGCTACCTTTTCTGGTTGTTTTACAGCCTCTAACAATTTTAAAATTTCTTCTTTCCAAATTGCTCCATGAGCATGTACCATGCCGAATGTATATTTGGAATCTGTCCAAATATTTATTTTCCTTCCTGCTGCTAGTTCCAGTGCTCGCATAAGAGCAATTGTCTCTGCTTTCTGGGTGGACGTCCCAGGGGTAATGGTTTGGACTTGATTACCTGTTGAGTGGTTGTAATGGCGTACCCTGCCTTACGTTGTCCTTGTTTCACAAAGCTGCTTCCATCAGTATACCAAGATTCGTCAGCATCTTCTAAAAGTTCTTCCTTAAGATCGGGTCGATTAGAATACACAGTCTCCATTGTTTCTATACAATCATGGGTTATGGGTTGATCCAGAGTTCCACTAAGGAAAGAAGCTGGATTTACGATGTTAATGACCACAATTCCCACATCATCTTGTTCTACTAATATTGCTTGATATTTTAAAATCATCAATTCTTGTTTAAGTTGTTTAAAGACTTTTTGTGCTTCTCCAGTCCAGACTAACTTTGACTGGTTAATCTTTATCAATTCACATAGAGGCTTTACCAATCGTCCATAATTATAAATCCAAAGGCGACACCAAGCTGTCATTCCTAAAAAGGTTTGTAGCTTCTTTACCGTTTGAGGTTCTGGAGTCCGGCAAATGACTTCCTTATGTTCAGTTCCTAGTTCTCGTTGTCCTCCCGAAATTTCAAATCCCAGATAGGTCACACTTTGTTGAGCCAGCTGGACTTTCTGTCAAGAGACTTGATATCCATTTTAAACCCAGAAAATTAAGAAAACTTATAGTCCATTGAATACAGCTCCCTTTAGTCTCGGTAGCTATTAAGAGATCATCTACATATTGTAACAAAGCACCTTCAGTGTCCGGAGGCATCCATGTTTCGAGTTCCCTTGCTAATTGGTTTCCAAAAATAGTGGGGCTATTCTTGAATCCTTGAGGTAGTAATGTCCACGTAAGCTGCGTCTTTTCTGCCTGAATTGGGATTTTCCCATTCAAAGGCAAATAGGTTTTGGCTTTCTGTGGCTAAGCCTAGGCAGAAGAAGGCGTCTTTTAAATCCAGTACGGTAAACCAGACTTGACTATTCTTTAATTTAGTCGGCAAAGTATAAGGGTTTGCCACTACTGGATGTATATCCTCAGTGATTTTACTTATGGCCCTCAAATCCTGAACTAACCTATAGCTTTTTTCATCTGCCTTTTTAATTGGCAATATGGGTGTATTGTATTCTGATTCACATTCAATCAATAATCCATACTGTAAAAATTTATCAATTATCTCTTTAATTCCTTTCCTATCTTCTATCCTCAAAGGATATTACTTAACCTTAACGGGTTTCTCTCCTGGCTTTAATTTAATAATTATTAAGGTCACATTTTTGCTCTTCCAGGGACTTCGGTAGCCCAAACTCCTGGACATATTGATCTGTGATCTCTAAAGGTATTTCACTTTTAGGGTCAGTTTGTATTAGTGCCAAGCTTAACACATTTATTAGTTGTTCTTCTCCTATTCTTAATTTCATTTTCCCTTTTTCAACGACAATTTCTGCTCCTAATTGCTCTAATAAATCTCTACCTAAGAGTGCCCATGAGGAGTTAGGCGTATATAAAAATCTGTGTATGCCCCATTGTTTCCCTAACTTGTACTTCAAAGGTTCACAAAAATAAGCCTTTTCGGTTACACCTTGTCCTGGTTTCAGTTAGAATAGAGTTAATTTTTTTCCTAGTAGCTGGTAGAATGCTACGTTTTGGCTTAGGATGAGAAGAGTGTTGATAACACCCTGATGTTTTAATTGTTGCAGAGCAGTGCTTATACCAAGCCAAGGACATCTCAGCTTCTTGCTCTGTCCTGCCAACAGGCAGGCTGGGGGTGCAGTAAGAGCTGGGAAGGGACAGACCCCGGACAGGTGACCCAAACCAGCCAAAGGGGTATTCCATACCATCTGACGTCATGCTAAACAATATATAGGGGTGGCTAGCCGGGGGAGGGGGCCGGACTGCTCGGGGTTAGGCTGGGCATTGGTCAGCGGGTGGTGAGCAATTGCATTGTGCATCACTTGTTTGTACACATTATTAGTAGTGGTACTATTATCATCATTGTATTATTACTACTACTATTATTATTATTTTGTCTTATTAAACTGTCTTTATCTCAACTCACGGGCTTCACTTTCCATTTCTGTCCCCCGTCTCAGAGAGGGAGGGGGAGGGTGAGCGAACGGCTGCGTGGTGTTTAGCTGCCGGCCGGGTTAAACCACAACACACCTTTTACCCTAACATAATAATTCTGTGAAGGCATTAATGCTTGATTTAGAACTGAATACGTTGCCCCATATCAATAAGGAATTTCACTTCCACTCCTCCCCTAGCTTCATTATAATCAGTGGAGGATCCACTAGGGTAGATTCCCCAGGTCCCCGTTATTCCTGTTGAAATCAGGGACCAATGATTACCCTAGAAAAAGGCTAGTCAATTTGTCCTCCGAAGCCAGGTCCAAACTGTTTTGTTTTATTTATTTATTTATTTATTTATTTATTTTCATTACATTTCAGAGTTGGTCCAAAAATTCCATAGGGGTTTCTTTTAGACCTTGTTGGAAGCATATTCTCAATTCCCAATTCATCCAGATTTTAGTATTTACTTAGCCGTTCATAATTTTAGGGATGATTAGGGTCTCAGTGGGGTCGGTCAGGGGAATGCAGTTGTCCACAGTTCCCTGAGCGGTCCCATCGGTAATCTGAGCTCGCACATGAACTCAGGTTGTTTTAAGAGTTAACTGCTTTTCTGTTTCCATAACAACTCTCTCTTGGACCCATCATGATCCATTTGCCCCAAAGGGCTAACACCCATGATTTTAAGATCTCTGCCTAGAGCAGAGGCAGAACTATTAACATTCCTACATCCTCTTTCCCTGCTCATTCAACTTCAAACACCTTTAACACTTTCAACAACCCTTTTAACACTTCCTTTATCTTTCTCCAGAATGCCAACATCAAAGGCTCAGTCAGGGGCCAACTTAATTCCGTACCTTTTCCCACCAAGATGCTGAAACAACATCAGTATACAACATTTCATCCTATTCTCCTTCTCAAAACCAACATTAACTGTAGCAAAACATTAGAGTTTAAAGTTCCATTTAGGGGCCACTTTTCTCCACATTCCAGCTTATAAAGCGGCCACCATTGATTACAATATTTTATCAATGTTTTCCTGTTCACACTTCCACCGGCAGATCCTCCAATATCCTTCCAGTGACTCAAAACACATGTGTTCCAGTGACTCTAACGCACTTTTCTTAGGAATTTCACTGCTTACTCGCCCCCCCATTTTCCAGTTTACACTTTCAGAATACACGTGTTACTTACAAAAGCGTATCACAAAAACGTATCACTCACAAAATTACAGGCACGCAATATCTTTCAGTAGCGATGTCACAAAGCTACTATTACCAGCAATATTGCTAAAATCACAATAACAATAGTCAGAGTCAAATTCCACATGCGATAAGTCAGAAAACCGAACTGTGTAACACTGTAACGATATCTCTCTTATAACAATGCCACGAACCTACTATTACCACCAGAAAAATAGCCAAAATCACAGTAACAATAACCAGAGTTAAATACCATACTCCATGAGTCAGAAAACCGAAATAAACAACACAATTCCAGATGGACCTTAAAGCGAGCTCTTTCCTTAAGGTCCCCAAATATACTTATGGTGCTTACCACAAAGTATATACCAAACACTGCCTCGCAGAAGATCACCTTCCGACTTACAGACAGTTCCAGATACAGATGGACCTCAAGGTCCCCAGATATACTTGTGGTACTAACCACAAAGTATATACCAAATACTGTCCTGCAGAAGTCACCTTCCGACTTACTGGACAGTCCCAGATGACCGGTCTACCAGAAAACCAAACCAGAATAAAGAATATACTCACTTACAATGATGGGGTCCTTGTCTGCCTCCGCAGTGATCCGGTGAGTCGAGGAGTCCCTCCGGGAAATCCCGGGGGTACCCTAGGGAGTCCTGTCCCCAGCGGGTCCTGCGGACCAGCAGAGAGGTTGTCCCATCTGGGGTGCCAGATTGATTCAAAGATCGAAGCCGAAATTCCTTTAAGTGGTATATTCTTTATTGCAGCGCTGGATGCACGGGGGATCTCTCCACCTATCGTGCATACCCAGAGCGGAAAGCAGTCTTGAATTTATACAATCAATCTATCAATATTCTACAAGCGCCTATACGTATGCATTACCTATCCCCGCCTTCCCTCGCTTCTCATGCTAATTAGCCTTTTGGCACCTTGCGCCTGCGTAGAGCCTCCCAAGAATTGTGGGCAGGGGTCTTTGGGACGTGGGCAGGGGTCTTTGGGAGGAAGACCCCGAGTCTTCCTCACAGTGTACTTTTCACCTTTGGTCAGGAATCTGCTGAATTGGCACGTTTCTTAATTGCGAGAGCTGGTTGTTGCCAATTCTTCCGTTTGTTGTATCTTTATAATGAATTCCAATGTCCAGTTTTGAGATTTATAGTCCTTACGTTTGTTTCTCTGTCCGTCTGCCGCTTCCTTATCATGAGTTCCAGTGTCTTGTTTCGAGATATACAGTCCATGTCTGGGGATTGTCCTTGCCTCCCCAATGCCTCCGCAGTACCTCCTTAATCAATCCCCCCTTTTCTTTTCCCATGCAAATTCTTTTGCATCAGATACTTTCATTATTTACAGTAACACAACAAAGCAGGCATCTAAACAACATGCACACAAATATTCCTAACACTACTAATGTTATAGAGCAATGAACACTTGTTTCAAACATTGGAAATTGGGCAACCAGGAGGTTAACTTATTCCTTATTTCACTAAAACTCCATGAAAGATCATCTTTACTGATCTCATGTAGGACCCTTGTCTGCTTCCATATTTCTTCCAGGTCGGTAGAGATCCTTCCACTCTGATCTACATACACACAAAAACTTGTGTTTATTACTGTACAGACTCCCCCTTGAGCGGCCAGTAACAAGTCTAGGGCCATCCGATTTTGTAATACTACCTGTGATAAACTAGATATCTCTTCTTGTTGAGCCTTTATAGCATCCAGAGTTTTGTTTTCTAACTTCTCTATAATTGCAGAAATATTAACTATCGCCTTTTCCAATTCACTCACTCCTAACCATGTGATAAACCATCGAACAAAACTATGAAAAGCGGTGTGTCTCTCTATCAATGGATTGTTAATTTTTCGTCTAATTCTCCGGATATGATTTCTCAAATAACCTCGAGGCGCTACATCATGTATGGTCAAACTGGGGACTACTGCGCCAAGAGTGCAAGTTCCCTTCCAATTCTCGGGCAAGACCTTACGGGCTGTATCATTGCATAGCCAATACCACCCTTTTCCTTCTGGAACCGGCCAGCTGGTTGAATTTGCCCAACTGCTAGTTGTACTAATATCAATTGTTTGATTACAAGATGTCTGATTTCCCACATAAGTAGTACCCGTATTTATACAATCCTGTTTTCCCATACCCCTAGGTGGGTTACACCTTTGTACACATACATAGTAAGATTCCAACGGCACAAAGCTACTCACTTCTAGTTCCAAAACTTCTTCATATTTTCGACCCCAAGATGTGTTTTCCCACAAATTAGTCCAAGGTAAGTTTGCAAGCAAGGGAATCCTGATTAATGATACACCCTTATTCCCATGCTCTGGCAGATGGGTGCATACCCAACAGTTTGTCTTATTAATTACTTGAGAAATTGTTTGTATCAGGGACAGGTGTAAGTTCTCATCCCAAGTTGCCCATCCCAAATCTGACAACCACACCCCCACAATCATTAGGATCTGGAAAAATGCAATTTTGCTGGTCCAATTGGGGTCGTGGTCCATATCGTCGCCGGGGCCTTCTTCACCCTTGAATCGTGGATCCAAGCTGCTTGCTCCTTAATCTTAATGGCGGTGTGTGTTGTCAGTAATACCTGGTATGGTCCCGTCCACTTTCTTTCCGTTTCTCCTCTAGGGGTTGTCCTGAAAAAGTCTTTATATATATAATCCCTGAGCTTAAAAGGGTGGATTGGTTGATCCAACCGTCTAGCCCAGGTCCTGAGAACAAATTTATGTACTTTATTTAATTATTTCTGAAGTTCAGTTATATATGCATATAAATATTCTAATCCTAACTGCGTTCGATCCTCTCCACTAAATAGAAATGGATACGGCCTTCCATATAAGATTTCAAAGGGACTCAAATTCCCTTTTATTCTAGGTTTAACTCAAATTCTAAGTAATGCTAAAGGGAGGGATTGAGGTCATGACAAATTAGATTCTTGTCCGATTTTAGCTATTTGTTGTTTAATTAAATGTTTCATTTTTTCTACCTGTCCACTTGCCTGCGGTCTATAAAGAGTAACATGTATTCTGTGCATCTTGTACACACTGTGTGAAGTGTACTGCTCAGACGCTGCATTCAGCTTTCATAAAACAAATCGTTTCACAGATAATCAAATAAAATAGATGTCAGGGAGGAAAAGGTATGCCATCACAGATGGGAGTGTAAGCATTAAAATGTGAGGAACACTTCTGGACAGGATTTTAGTGCCTTCCATATGTGGTGGAGAACAGACTTGATTTCTTGTTGGAAGCAGATTGTGAATCTCATTCCATACATGCAGCCCCCAGGGGGTAAGATGCACGTACCTGTGGGAGGGGAAAATGGATATAAATCTCAAACTGTGGGCAGAGGATTGGGTATCATAGAAAATTTTCTGAACTTAGTTATTATACCTTTTCAAAGACTGTTTTGTTCTTTCTGTTTTGCTTATTTTTAGTTTTAATGAAGATCTCAGGCTAAAGAATGATGAACAGAGATCATGCTCATGGCTCTGCTGGCAGAAGAAAACTATGTAGAGGAAAAAAAAAAAAAGGACAATTCAGGCTTCTGGAAACAAGCTTATGTTTCCAACTGTATGGGAACTGGTCTGAGAATTGTGTATGACAAATTCTGCCAAAAATATGCTTAGTCTTTACTCATTTTAAAGATGTGTGCAGCAAACTGATGGGGGGGGAAAAAAAAAAGAGAGAGATCACCCGGTAATAAAAAAGATGTACTATACTGAAATTTCTCCTGGAAGAAGAAGAAAAATATGTTATTTTCTTTACCAGTATTTTTAAAATATAGCTTCATGTATATTGATATAGGTGTTTATAAATCACACACACAAAAATAATGTGATCAGTGTAATTCACTTCTAAGTACAAGATATCTGTGAATGCTGGGTCTAGTGATAGGTACAATTCATTCTTTTCTATTTTTTGTCAAATACAGAGTGTTCATAAACCTTCTCAGTCACCACTCCACAAGAAATGTTATAGAGGGAAACTTGTTTTGAAAATGGGGAAATGTTAATTATAAATAAATTCCTATACTATTCTATTTATTAGAAAATGGTTTAAAATAAATCTAATTTGAAATTATTAGCTTATTTCCCCATAAATTGTTTCACTTTCAGAAAGGAGATGTCCTTACCTTAACCTTTTTCAGTCCACTGTTTTCTGTTGTCATTGGGCATGCAGATATTGTGAGAAACGCAGTGTTCATAATTTAATACAAAAACACATAGCAATTCACGTAACTTTGGTGCAGGCTGTAATGAAGTTCTAATTCTGCAGTTTACCACAACTTTAAAAACAATAAATATTAACATTTACCTCTTGAACATCAAATGTCCTCTTATGAGGCTAAACTATAATTATGCTTTCTAGGAATGTCATTTTCCTTCTGATAGATGGACTTATTTGTTTATTTGAAAAACCTGCCTGTAGTCAAATCTGAACTTTGGGAGTTAATACGTAACTTCTGGCAACCTCTTGACCTGAATGCTACTTGTGTACCACAAAGTATGAGAGAAAGGAGACCCTGCTAACATAAATCTTACTTAATTTTTCTACAATATTAAAATTTTTCCAAAGACTGTAAGTAGAAAAAAAAATTTACATCCAGATTCTGCACTGAACAATAGAGTCTTTGTAAACAGCATCCAAAAGTATTTTTACTTTTAAATATACTTTTAAAAGTATATTTAGAGGCCATTATTTTTCAGCTAGAATATCTGTCCAATAAATTGCACTTAACTGGTAGTAGCTGGTGGAGTAAAGCTACTAACATAGTTGTATGTATGTTGGGCTAGGGCATGCAAAAGATAAGACCAGCTTTTTTTTATATCTGAAAAATTCTTAGGCCCTGGATTAGGATTCTCACAGGTCCTGTCTACATTAAGGTGGACAGATAAATTACAGTAATCTTGACGCTACTTCCATGTAGCCTAAAATCTGGATTAGATCTGAGCTTGCAGGAAAGCCATATGAAGAGGAACTAGATCATTAGACTAGCATGTGGGAAATGTGGGTTTAGGTCCTGTTTAGGTCCCCGTTCTAGCATACTAAATGCCAGTAAGTAAATCTGTTCCTTCACATTGTCTCTATTTTCTCATCTGTAAAGTCCGGATTTCTCTTGTGGAGTGCTTTGAGATCCAGAGATGATACCTAGTATTTAGACTGAGGTAACTATTACTAGCCTTAATTAACAGTCCTGGATTGCTTGTCCAAAGAGTAGGAACTGAGTAATATTTGGCCTGTGATTTTTTATGTCTTGAAAAAACTGTGATCTTTTCCTGCTATTGAAAGAGTAATTGAGGTTAGGACCTAGCTGTCACATACTGCTTGTGATAATTTTCAATATCTGTGTCTGACTTGTAAAATTTTTCTGAAAATGATATGCAGTATATTTAAATGAGCTCCAATCAAAAGCTTCACTTACAACTTATGCTCCTTCAGCATGAGGGATACTCATTTCAAAGTCTTTAAATAATATTCATGCCATTAGGAATTGTAAAGGGAATGGACATCCATATTATTTAAATTGTTGTGTTTTTCTCTGCTATGCCTCTGTGGGAGTGTTGAATGCCACACAAGAGCTATAATTGAGAAATCCCTTGCTCTCTGTGACTCTGATTGCTATTATAATTGGAATAATTTGCATTTTTATGAAGACACCATTCTGTCTTCAGGCATCCATGACAATGTTTTGTGTTTTGAAGATCATTTTGAAATATACACAGAAATTATTTGTTTTTAGTAGAATGGCTCTTAACTTGCAAGCAAATGCAAATTATTTGGGGCCAAAGGAAATAAAAAAGTCATAAGTATCTGAAGAAGAAGCTGTTAATAAACAATATCTCCAGAAATTGACTCAACTGCCTTGTTATGCAAGGACACTTTACTAAAACATGTTCTTACAGACACAGTGAGAAGATTTCTTGTAATCTTACCAATATATAAAATTACTGCTAGGGTTAAACCTCCCAGCAGGTCACTTCATTTTCCCTGCAAATGCCTATCACAGAACTTGTTGGTTTTTTCACTGTGGGAGCCTGAGGATCTTACTATGTGTCTTCCAGTTCATTTGAATGCTTGCTTAGTCTCTGGCATAGTAGAATCAATGAATAAGTGGTACCATATTAAGAAAATTACATTTTAAGAAAGTAGAATGAAAACATGCAGCTGAGGCCCTGGTACCACTTTCACCTACACCACATTAACAGCAAGCAATGTTTTGTTCTGCAGTTAAACTGTGTTGAAGTGGGAGTGACTAAACTTGTGGGAAATTATTGCCTGTAATTAAGAGTTTGAACAGTTCTCCCTTATCCTGCTAAATGCAACTGTACCTACACGTAAGGAGGAAATGCATGTGTAAATGAAAATTACGTGCCTGTGACTAACATTGAGCATATCTTAATAGGAAGTCTTACTTAAAGAATTTTTCAGTTCACAAAAAATTTCACAATTGAATTTACCATCTCTGAAGCCTGTGGAATACCAGAGGCAAAACAATCAATGTAGATCAGCTGCACTTATCTAGCATCTTTAAGCTAATGCTAGAGATCTAAAAAATGTCCAGTTATGCACAATGATCATAGGTTCTCTCCAAGCTGCAACCTGTAACTCAAGCTATTTTAACCATCAGTTGATGGCAGATTCAGAAATACTCATGTGAAATAATGTTTAATTCATGATCCTAGTAATTTCAGTTGTGCCCCTCTCTTTCTCTACTCAGATGAAGGAAGCAAAGACCTCACCCCTCTAGGAAGACCTCCATTTGTAGTACTCTCTTTCTAAAGGAAATATACGTGTCACAAGTGAATGTCTTAACCATATTGCTTTGCACAAGGTAACTTGTGAATTAAGTGTATAAATTACAGAGAATTAGTTAAAATTACCTGCAGTGTCCAAATGCTGCTTTCTGATGCTTTTATCCCATTAAATGCCTCTTCCATATTGATTTTAGTTGGACTAATTAGGCAGCATGACACTGCTCAGTGAAGTATGTTGGGATTGGGTCCAGAGATATCTAGCAAAGGAGATTAAAATGCTTCCAATACTGGCATGTTAACATCTATTATATATTCTGCATATATAGGTATTAATATGTTGCTGTATACTTTCTAAAATATACCTACTTGTAATATGGATTTGCAGGCAGGGCTCAGAGGGTTGTAATCAGCACTGCAGTCTAGTTGAAGACCTGTAGGTGTCCCCCAGGGGTCAGTTCATCAACGACCTCAATGAAGGGATAGAGCACACCCTCAGCAAGTTTGCTGATGACACATAACTAGCCTGCTTATCCTAGAAGAGAAGACTGAGGCAATCTTATCAATGTACATAGATATCTTAAGGAGGGTGTCACAAGAGTCAGGACAGATTCTTTTTG
Source organism: Anas platyrhynchos (assembly GCF_047663525.1). NCBI lineage: Eukaryota > Metazoa > Chordata > Aves > Anseriformes > Anatidae > Anas > Anas platyrhynchos. Next base: position 12,874,826 of record NC_092596.1, read on the forward strand.
GTGGTGCCCAGCAACAGGATGAGAAGCAATAGGCATGAACTGAAACAGAGGAAGTTCCATCTGAATATGAGGAAAAAACTTATTTTACTGTGAGGGTGACAGAGCACTGGTACAGGCTGCCCGGAGAGGTTGTGGAGTCTTCTGAAGATATTCAATATATTATATATTCTATATAATACATGTATGTGTGTGTGTATATATATAATATATTATATATCCAATGTATTACATATTCAATATATTGAGTATCTTCTTCTGAAGATATTCGAGTCTTATTCTGAAGATATTCAAAACGTACCTTTACATGATCCTGTGCAATGTGCTTGTGGTGACCCTGCTAGAGCCAGGGGGTTGGACTAGATGATCTCCAGAGGTTCTTTCGTACCTCAACCATTCTGCTATTCTGTTTGTATTAAATCTCCAGCTAACCTGGGGGGGGGGTGGAAATAATAATTAAAATGCACAAATGTAAGCACATCTTAATATTTTAAGTATTTTAATATTTAAAACAATATTTAAAACATTTTAATGTTTAAAACAAGAATCAATACCTATCATTTATAATAATTTTAAGTTCAGATTGCATTTTAAGAATGGAAACATCAGAAAACATTTGTTAGTTTAGGTTAAAGGTTGTCTTCTGTGTACAGTTTTTAAAAGTTGTACATGTTTTTACAAATCTGACCTTCCTACCTGTTTCAGATTGGAGTGTTGTTAGTGTAATAACAGTTTGCATTACATTATTGATCTGCATTTGAAATCCTTTTCAGATTCAAAACCTTGTGTTTCTTGTGTTATCTTATTTGGGGGTCTGTAATGCACACATTGCTGAACAGCAATATTCCCTCTAAAACTAAGAATTTTAGGCTGAAGTAGATAGTAGTTGTAGGCTTGTATTTGTTAGTGTTCTTCTAAAAAGAAGCCAATCCTGTGAGTAACTCACAACTACATTACATACTGCAAATAGGAAGTTCATATTTAATGGAGATTATGCTGCCATAACAAGTGTTCAGAGATTCATATCAAAGAAAACATGGTGAGATTGTTATAAAACCCCTTAAATCTTAAAATAAGTAAAAATAATTAAAAAAAAATAGTACTGAAGAATTATTTTCTTAAATTCTTTAAAGCTTTCATGAGTTTTCTTCAATGCTTGGCCATAGAATCCAGGTCTTTGAGAAAACAAACAAGTTCCTTAAGAGCCCCACTAACTATCTGACTATGATAAATCCTTGGCTTACAGTTCTCTTTTGGCTGGAAGTGGCAGTGCAGTTGTGAGGTATACTTTCCAACCAGCCCCTTTTACCACATGTTTTCTTTCACATGGTACTTTTGGGATTTCTGAACTATACTTCTTTAGGGGGAAAGTAAATTTGCAACACATTTCGTTTATTAACAGTGCCTGTTGGACCATATTACTCGCTAGTATGGACAAAACCAGAGCATTCAAATGCTGGTGTTCTAAGGTAGAAGCTTATATCTTGATACTGATCGTGCAGCAATTTGGTGCTTGCATTGAAACTTAGCCTGCTGAAATCAGGTGCTAATGTTGGAGTGTCCATTCATTCTTTGGCTTCATCAGATTAGACAAACAGCATAATAAACAGCATAAATCAGCAATCAGCGATATTTATTATCCTTAGTTCTCTCACAGAGGCACTCCAAATCAGGCATAATCAAAACCTATGTGTGGATTTAAGGTACAAAGCCTTTTCACACTTAAAGGCCCTAAGATAACAAACTTCTGAGCAGCTAGAACCAAGCACATTGGTTCACCCATAGTGGAGAAGTCTTCAAGCACATACTTGACCAAATGGCACATGATTTGTTCCACTAATTTTATTATAACATTTTTCTTCATGCTGTTCATAATTAAAGGTCATCATCTCCATTATGAACCTCTATCTTTGCTGCTTTACAATTTTGTCCATAATTGACTGCAGGAAGCTGCAATACAGGATCTTGTCACAGTCACTGCTTGCACTGACTTAAAATAAAAGCTAAGGTTTTTAGAAACAATTGATTAGTTATACCCTTCTGGCTTAGACTGGTAATAGGATCATGAATTTCTGAGGGTAGGTGGAAGAGTGTCTTCTCAGAAAATCAAGCTTCACTGGGCACCCATTTCAAAATTGTGTCTCTTGCCTAATGAACAGTGTAAGTTTGTCCCTTTTTTGAAATGAAGGGGTGACCAGAAATTTGATGCCAGATGCTCACCACAGTTTTCTGATACAAAGGAGCATTCACTTTTCAAATGGAGTTTGCCATCATTAGCCTCTTGTCTTCTGGTATTTAAAACCAAGCAAAATGTCTGAGGAAAAGGCTATAATAGAACAGGGGTAGCAGATAATTTTAGTAAGAAATATTACTGTTTCATAGTTATGCTACACATATAAAGATTAAAGACTTCGTAAATGAATACTGACACAAACTGCTACAAATGTTATGAAAGTGCAGTCTGGCTATTTTGTGATTCCTTCTTGCAAAACTACTGATTTTACAGTGGCATATTGTAGAGCCTTATAGTGATTTGACAATTTCAGTTGGTCCTTCTAGGCCTGTCTTTTACATTCTTTGGCAATGATGTTTGAAACTAATATGCAAAGGATGCAATCTACTGTCTTTTATGATCATGACAAAGCTATAAAATGTCCGTTCTTTTGTAGACCATGACATTTTAAAATGCTTCTGATTTTACTAGCTCTTTTCTGTTATCATGTTTATCCTCCTGTGTCTCAGTAGCACTATAAATGGTGCCATTGTTTTATATGACAGCTCCAAGTCATCACCTTCCTTAAAAGAATTGTATTGGATCTAAGATGAGGTTATTCTTATTCTTCAGAGTCACTGTCAGGGCCGGTTCAACTTTACACCTCTTTGTAAACCCATTCAGTTGCTTTAGTCTCAGAATTTTTTCTAAAATATCTGAGCCATTGTGGAGCATGAATGATCACACCTACTCTCTATAAAGGTAGGAGAGAGGAAGACTGAGTATTGTAAGGAAGATATGGGGAGAGAGGAGGAGGAAGGGAACCTGTACCCTTCTCTCTGCCTGCATCTGAGTCTCTGTGGGTGATCTCAGTGCACTGTCCTGCCATAAAGCTGCTCTGTTGCATGGTATGAAGCACTGCAATAAGGATAGATATACAAAGCAAAAAAGTACCAGTTTATGAGTGCCTTTATTTAGAACAGAACTTTATGCTGTTAATTCAGCTAGGCACTAGAGGATGTGTCTGGGTCACCCAGTTCTGGGAGATACGTATGTGTTCAACATTTGGCACGTTTTCCTTAATGTTTGGGGCTTTTTAACAAGGAGCTTGAGTATTTATTGCTTAAGACCTGCTTAAATGTTTTTGTTGTTGTTGTTGTTTGTTTGTTTTTGAGTTGGCACTGAAATAAGAAAGCAATCACAGAGAAACTGTAAATCAAAATACCCGCCTTGTTCAAAGGGAGTCCTTGAGTTCCATGATGAATTATCCCTCACATCTGTGCACCAGGATTCTGACTGCAGGGAAAAGGCTCACAGAGAGGTCATCTGAATAAGGAACACTTGAGAGCAGCAGGACACTGTTCCATGTGTCTAGCAGAAGCAGGATAGCTGGCCAAGAGAGATTGTAGTGTAGCACCTGCAAACGGTTTTATGCCAGATACATTTGGTCATATATGGAGTAGTGATCCCAGCATGGATCCTAAACATTACTGGCATTGATCTATGCGTATAATTGTTGCAGACAATTGTCATTTGACAATTGTTGCAGTCTCTCTACAAGGTTTCTGAAAACACAAGAGGGGCTCTTTAACTAAATTATATCACTAGTGCTGTGTCAATGGCAGAAAAACTCATGTATTTCAGACAAATAATTACAGATTGTCTTAGTATTCTGAATTGAGTTACTAATATTCATATTTAAGGTAATATCATTTTCATTTGTTTGTCTGAGAAATACTATTTTTCGAGTATTAAAGAAAAGTACTCAGAAACTAACCTTTCCATCAGTTCAGTTGTTTGATGCCTCTTCAGCCTCATGGTCAATCATTTGTCATCAGCTTTAGCTATTGTACGCTCTTGAAAAGAGCCTGCAAATTTTATTGCAGTCTGTAGAAATCCTCTTTCTCACAAGTATGACATCCACGTACTCCAAGAATGTATTACAGAATACAAAATATCAAGAACAGGAAGTTGCTTTGTTACTTCTGCATTTGAAGTGGTTAATACTCATCATAAAACTGCAGCACAGATTCAAAATGGTGTTTTGTAGTACAAACTAAATTCTAAATCTAATGAGATTGGATTATTTGGGTGGAAACCATTTAAAATCCCCCTTACCTGCTGTTTTAAGAGCTTACTGGACTGGCATAGGTGGGTAAAGTAATTGGCACATGCGTCATTATCAGAGAAAATATTCACATCGTCTTCTATTTTCTTAATCCTAAAGAATTAGAAACAGTGATTCAGTTTTTAATAGTGACACCTGAAAGACTGCTGTAAAACACTGCAGTGAGATATGAAAAATATGAGAAAAAATATAAATATGTATATAGAAATATAAAAAATATATAAATGTATTATGGACATTTCACAAGCATGATTTACCTCTTGAGAAACCAGGATATCAGCAGTGAATATGAAAATTGACATTTAAATTTGTTTGTCTACAGATAAGGAAGTCCTAGGATTAAATAAAAACTTACCTGTTCTCCCATCTCATATGAGTCAGCACAACAACAAGAAAAAGACCACATTCATTCCTTAGGAACAGGCTGAGTAAAATTTCCTAACAAGATAAGCATGCTTTCCCTTATATCTTTCTAATATATTCAGTTAACTGTTGCAACTAAAAGATAATAAGCCAAAGCTCATTTCAATGTGTGTTTTCGAACCTTATCCTCCTCATGTAACGTACTGTTCCCTTTAATAGACTCCTTACTGCATTCTTGTTCAGATGAACAAGAACTAGAAAACAAAGGCTAGAAAAAAAAAAAATCTAGAGTAGCTGTAGCATGCCAACAAAATATGGTCTTGCTTCTTGAAAAAAATTCATGATGTAGTTGGACTGACTCTTGTTTTACTCCACCTTAGCTCATGTGCGTTTGACTAATGTGACCTTTGATGTGACTGTAAGGAGAAAAGAAGTGAGGAAGATGACTAGAAGGAAAAAGCAAGAATGTAAGACAGCTCTTCCTGCAGCTTCTTTCATATTTTATTATATTAGGAGAAATGCCCAATCCCTCTATTAAAATTAATGTATGAATCCCAGTCACTAAAATGCTTGTGGTACTTTGAAGTTTGACTTGATTAATATGACCGTAATTTCCATGAAAGCAAAGACTATCATTGGCAGACAAAGCTTGAAAGGAGAAAAAGATGTAGGAGATGCTTTGGGACATTTTTTTCATGTTACCCTTCTAGTCTTTCTAAAAAGAAGCTTTTGGTCACCCCCAAATTACAGGCTTCAGAGAACAAAATTGCTTAATTTCTTGTTAGCTAATCTTTGTCTTGGGCTTTCAAATGATAATAAGGCTTTTCTTATAAATTACCACATTTTGTGTGTATGGTAAGAACAGAAAGAGAGCATCATGGTGCCTTGATGTGTTTATGCGAATTCTGCAGTGCACCCAATCCAGTCATAGTTTGTATGCCTTTTGTTAAATAAAACTTCAACTTACAATTCTAATCTAAATGACCAACTCTTAAAAAGCACTAAAGGAAACTTTCAAATTATGCTGATTAACCTACAATGCTTGCTTATTATAATGTTTTGACAATATTGCTTTTTATTTAAACTCTACTGCCAGGCAGTACCTCATGGGGAGCAGGCAGGATGTTTGCTGAATGAAGACAGACATTATAGCATAGCATTACAATATGCTAATAGCTGAACTATCTCCACAGCAGTACAGAAAATAAATTATGACTCAGCCATATCTGCTTCCTTGCTCCTCTTAGCTCTGGGAAATAGTGTAAATTAGCTCCTTATTGTCCTTTGTGGAGTTGATTTTTGACTGTCTTTTGGTAGGCAGCCTGGGATGGCAGGGTTTATTGCTACTATAAGCAAGTGCTTGCTAGCTGACAAAACAACCTCCTTCACTGAAAACAAAGTGAGGCTCTGTTTAATGTAAGTTCCCATGACAAGTAATTTTTTAGAAGGGCTCTTATGTAATTTCCCTTGGTTGTGTTATTAATAGTACCATTTGATTTAGCAAAAAGAAACTTTAAAGTTTTTAATCTAAACAGAATAAACCTTCCTTCCGTGGTATGTATTTCATAACTGTTCTACCCCCTTAAGATATCATTTAGTATCATTTACAGGCTGCTGTTCAAATCCCCTAAAATAGTAAAGCAGGGGTTAGCTATTTGCTTTTCACTGGTTTTATATAAGGCCTTGTTCAATCCCTAAGTGAAAGATTTGGTCTTCTCCTCTAAGAATAGGAGTTCATAACAACAGTGAATTTTTTAACTTCTAGGTCTCTGAAAAAAGTTCTTCAATAGTTGTCCTGCCACCGTTTCTCTCTCTTTTGCTGTAGGTGTGTAAGCAATGTAGAAGGACATTTGCTAGTTAACCAGATTGCTGTATGAATTGAATGTAGGTAGTCTAAACCAAAAATATTTAATATTGGTAGCTGATTACTAAGCAGATAGCAGCTTCCATAAACGAGCAGCTCTTCTGCTGCGTGCCTGTTTCAACCTAAGTCTCACACCCTGGGAAGATCAGAACACACTCAGTGGCCCAGATCAACTAAACACGTTTCATTTTGAAGAGGTGCCACAGTGTCTCTCTTTTCCCAGCATAACAGAACAGTTGGCAATCTTTCCTGTGACATAAAGAGATCTTTTCAAACCCAATACGCCTACATAAGCTCTTAATGTCTTTTACTTAAAGGAATTATGTTATGAAAGAGTCTAGGGTGCATACAGTTTCATAATCTTTTCCCTCTGATTCCTGTTACTCCAGAATAATTCTGTCTACCAGTACATTATGAAAACTTCCACACTTGCATGTGATCCTGAACAGAGAGGAAATTATATTTTTTATGAACAGATCTAGTAAATGCTCTGGGATTTTTTTGCTGGTGTTCACATCTCAGAGGAAGAGCTCATTGGACCACATTTCAGTCTTTCCCAGCGTACAGTCATCAAACTATAATACAGAGGCACTTTTTCCAGAAACAATATTACGTCCAAATATCTAATTTTAATTAAAAATGGAAGAGCTGGACTTAAAAATTAATGTTAAAGAAACCTCAGCATGATATAATAGTCAATAAGAAAAGTAATTTACTATAATTAGCTAGTACTCTGTATGCATTCATGTCCAGCAACTGATTCTACAAGTGGCAAAGTGCTCACAAAGACGGAACCTTAAGTATAACAGAAAACAATCATGTCCCATGGAGACTGAGTAAAAGCAGGAGTATTTTTGCATTTGGACCTGAAACCATCATTCAGGGAAAACTCCAGATGACTTCAAAATGTTTCACCTCCAAGCAGTGAAACTCATGCCTATATTTATTATATTATTTATTTTTGTATAGCTGCATCCTGAAGTGCTCTGCAGAGTGGTTGTAAATAATAAAATGACCAAGTTAAAAAATGAATATTAGAGGGAGAATGAGAAATTAAGAGCTGTAGGCAAGGGAGAAGGCAAGGATATGTTTAGAAATGGGTTAGGAAGTCAATGAGGTGGAAAGAGGCTACTTCAGATGGCACAACAGTCTGAGAAGGAAAGAACTACAAGCAGTAAAAGGTCTCGTATGGCAATGCAGTCAAAATCATGCAGAAAATATGGAATAAAAGGGAGAATACAACCCTAAATTGGTTCTGGGGGAAGTAAGAGAAATATGTTAGGAGATTTGGGAACCAAAAGAGTAAAACTGAAAGTAGATAATTTTTTTGAGGATTTCTCTTAAAAGAACTGCTCTTAAGAAGCAACTCCCTTAAATAGACCGAGGACACATTCTGATCTAATTTTCACTTCTCACGCATAATTTCCACTGAAATTTATAGAATTCGATGCTTAGAAAATATCAGAAATTAACCTGAAGTCTATAAGAAGCAATCAGGACTAATTTGAATTTATAGTAGTGAAATTTTGACTGCAGTAATCTGTTTCTTAAGAAAGAGGGGCGAATTTAAAGAATATATTGATATTGTAAATGAAACAAGTACAAAAGCTGAAAGTAAAGTAAACTCTCTTAGGTAAGCCTTTCATTGAATTATGTTAATTCCTGCATCCTTCATGTTGTGTCAGTTCACAATGATTTTCTGGAAGCATTTCTATAGGCAGATAATGTTGAGTAGAAATTCCAATGCCTGTATTACTAAGCAAATGATTCTAGTGCCAAGGTAAGAGTGAACTCTTCCCAACTTAATCTTTCTGGTACCTTGGTTTTGTACCCTTGGGTGAGAGGATGGAGCCAAGGTGTCTGGAGTAAGTTGGTTAACTAGTGGTGTAGTGGTGTGGTTGTTCTTCTGTCACTCTTACATGCTTGCCAGCAACCTGTCAAGTCAGTTCAGGGTCTGCAACGGTCTTGTTGCTTCACAGTAAAATATAGGTCTTGATAATCTAGCCAGTTCCTCCCATCAGTACAAATATGAGCTTTAAAGCCACATATTAACTGTGTGGCAACATACTTTACAATTTTCTTCTAAGTATTGTAATTAACAAAGATGCAGTGCTTGTTAAATCTGACATAACTCATTCAGCACAGTGCAATGATGTAGGCACATCTGTGTATTTGCATACTAACAAAGTCTAAAAATACTTGTATAAAAGACAAAAGGTGGTTTTTGAATACATGACCCGGTCCCAGTTTCAATTATATGTTTCAGTATAAAGTATTATGATCTTGTTTTTAGCTACATGTGTGTGACTACCTAATTACAAGGCAAAGCTTTTAAACAAAGGGCTTGATTCTAGCTTTCACAATGGGGTAAATTAGGATTACCACTGTTGAACAGAACAGAACTGAGATGGTACACAAGCTTCTTGAAATGAGAATTTTGCTCAAATTAAGCCTTGTCTATTTCTTTGTATATGGAAGAAAATACATTAAAATTGAAGAATGGATAAGGTGGGATTGGCATTCTCAAATTGGCTTTTGAGATTTACATCGTTACTTTACTGGTTGGAATAGGACCCGATTGCAAGGAACAAATGCTGACTCAGCAATTAGACCTTTCAATCTGTTACATGAAATGAGACCATCTAAGTCAAAGTCTAAAATTATGTTTGTCCCCATATACCTAGTTTCTTTGAAGTGAAATTTGGAAAGGAAGCAAAACAAATTTTGCATTATATTATTTTGCATTATTTTGCACTGTATTTCTCCTGTGTTTTCTGCAAAGTGAATACTGTATACAAATAAATATACTTGTAATCCATACAGGGTTAATAGTATACAAAGAAGGAGAATGTCTGAAGGACAAATAATATCCTCATCAGTGGGAGCCCATAAATTGGAATATACTCCGAATGGACAAAAAATCGTCTTGTTCTTTCTGCTGATGCTGGGATCCGAACACAAGTGAGAGGGAAAACTAGACTCCTCAGTACCAGTAAGTTAACTTTCTTTCAGCACATAAAATTAACTTCAGTAGAAATCAGGCAGCCATGCATGAGAGCAGAATTTGGCCCATACTGCATTTTTTGTCAGTGTTTTAGTACAGTTCATAAGATACTCTTTTGCTCTCTTCATCTGTGACCCAAAACTGTTTTTTGTCAGTGTAAAACTTATTTTTACAGTTCTAGTAAGATTTAATATGGACCCTTCCTTAAAGAGATAATTTGCTTTGTTCTGTCAGATTTCCACAAGCCTAAAAACAATGTTTTTTAGTGGGCATGTAATTAATAATTTTATTGCTTTACATATTTTTATTGGACCTTTATGCTGCAGAAAGGTATATTAACTCATTCAATAAATACTTCAAGCTGTTATTTCAGCAGTGGATGAAGTCTAACTTAGTTTAGAGAAAACTGAAAATGAAAATGAGTATATTTAAGTCACTGAGTCGCATTGATGCCTAAGCTTTCCCATTAGTACAGTCATGAATGTTTTTGATAAGCATGCCATTCTTGTGTGGTTGTGTGTACTGTTATATTGCTTCAATCAAAAAAAAGACTGTGAAAACTGCATAGCTTATACAGGCCAAGTACTGTTCCCTCTGGGGAAAAAAAAAAAAAGTTTGGTATAAACAGGACTGTACCATAAATTGGCACAATCAGATGGGTACAGAATTGTTTAAGTTCATACATAACATTTGTGTATAAAATGATTCCTTAGTTTAAAAGATGCAAAACAATCAAAGTTATTGTGTCTCTATCTGGTGACTGTGTCTGAATGTATTTATTTTTTTTTTTATCTAAATTCATCTTATCCAAGGAATGGTTGCGTCTGTTGTAATGCACTCTAAATGTTTAGCCCAGCAAGAAAGGACATAAGCATAGCTATAAATGCAAGTCGCCCTTTTTCCTGATAACCTGGCAAAATAAAGAATACCATAAATATATAAATTACCATTTTTTTAATGTTTTGTCTTTATGCTTTCGTCTGTAAGGTAATTGTTTTTACTGTAAAGGATCTGAAGATCCTTTTTTATTTATGAGTATCAGTGAGTTGTGAGTGTATCGCAGGAGGAGGGGAGAGAATCAATGGTTTAACATTTGAAGTACATCTTTTACATCCAAGGTTACAGTGCGTGACCCACAGAAGGTGAACCACATGGTTAATGTCTAGCAGTCTGGAGCACTTTTTATTATCTGAGCTCTCATGAGAACATAGGAGGTAACATTATGTACCAGGGCCACCCACAACAAGTAGGAGAGGTATTCCTGATCTTTTGCCAAAAAATGTTGCCCCGTGAAATGGCAGTGGCTGGGAAATATGTGCAAGAGAAAAAAAATACATTAAATGCAAATGCCTATAGTGGTGTGTATTGTTTGAAATTGAAAACAAGTAAAAACAGGTTTAGTTTAAATAAAAAAGCAATTATATTATATCTATTTCTTATATGATATAAGAAATAAAATAAGAAATATATTATCTCATATATGTTCAGCTTGTTCTTAATAGTTGAAACAAGAAAATTACACTCTGGTCATTTGAATTAGTATTTCATTAGAATTAATATAGCTTTCTTTTTCCTTGTTATTGTGAAATTCAAGTTGCTTTTTAAAAAAGACGATTTATCAAAGCTTTTTGAAATTGAATTTGTTATTGTTTTCCTTCATGAACAAAACTTTGTGATAGAAGATTAATGTTTTACAAGGTCTCTGTAAGAATAGGAAGTCATGAATGGATTTTTCAAACTTTAGACAAAAAATGTTATTTTTAATATAAAATGAAACAATTGTGATTTCATTAAACAGTATTATAGGCTATTATCTAATGGCAGTTCAACTTTATAAAGAACATTTAGATTTATTTAGGTAATCCAGCCTTTTAATAGAGAATATATTAGTGAAGTCAAGTGCATATGAAGCTTCCATACTGAAAATGGTACACAGTCGTATTACATCGTCATTATCTTTCTAAAATAGCTGATTATTTAGCAATCACTGGAAAAGATGCATATTCTTATCTCTGCATGGTTAATCTTGTGATACCTCTTCAATAGACAGCAAAACTGATGTATATATTTGTGATTTACTCAGAGGACATTAGAGGCAGAGCTCTAAGTAGCTGATTTTTTTTCCAGGGAACGTTATATATTCTAACAAGAATAGAGCAATATCATTATAGTTTGTCTCTGTAGTTAAGATGTTTAGAATGCTTCAATTTTCTGAAAAATACCTTTCACAGTTAAGTAAAAAATTCTTTTCTAATTTAAATAGATGTGTTCATGTAATACTGCAGGGCATTCTTTACACTGACTGCTTATGAAGTTGTCAAATGATTTGAGTAACTTCTTTAAAAATAAATCCTCTCTCAGTAATACAACTTGCTAAACTTATACCTCAAGCTAATAGGACTCTTCCACACAAAAGGACTGGATAAAAAAATATATATTAATGGCTATTATAAAGTCCAACTTTTAATTTAGTTTCTTTGGATGGCTCACTATAATTTGAAGTCTTTAAATCAGAAGTAGATAGTGTTCTAAAATACATTATACTTCGACAATTATGAGCATAAAGTAAGAGCTCCTGGGTGATGTTCTTTGGCCTGTGGGAGGCATGAAGTTGGACTAGATGATGGTAATTGCTCCTTTTTGCTGCCACGTCTATGAATCTAAAGTACCTTTTCCAAAATCCTGAGGGGAGGGAAGAATAGATGGTCATCAAGGAACAGTGATTTCTATTAATGCAGCCTTCTAGCTACCCTTTCTGACAGTAGCTCTGTGTACAGAGATCACCATTCTGCTTTTTTCCATAAAGTAAGGAAGTGATAAAAAACTTCTAGCAATACTTGCATAAGGTGATATTCAAGATACTGACTTCATCTAAATGAGAGTTAGGGTAAGTTACACCCCAAAATCATTCTACCTTTTCATTTTACTACACATCCTAAAAGTAATTTTGCTAAAAGGAAGCAGACCTATTACCATCGGTGATTTATTCAGAGGAGTTCGTTCTAGTTCCCTTGTGGCTATCTTCATGTGCTTAAGGCACATTTCCCTAACCAATTTCATACTCTGTGAGCTCTCTCTCTTTCTCCTTTACCTCTTTTATCAGGAAAGGATCAAATTTTCTCACCTTGAAACAAGCTTGTTCTACCCTTTTGTGCAATCATGGGAGATAAGCGCATCATTTAGATAGTCTCACAAGTAATCAGGAAGGTAATTGCTAGATTAGCTGCCACTGCAGATTTCTCTTCAAATCCAATCTTCATTCAAAAACAAGTGACTCCCTGACCTCTGCAGAACTAATAATATCTAAATCCACTTAGAAATTCTCTTGGTCTTCATGTAGGTGTTTCTCAGATTTCACTCTTTCTAGAAAAACAAGTAATATTTAAATTCTTTCCTCCCACTCATTCTTAAATCTTTGGAGCTAAGCGCGAAAGCATCCTGAGGTCATTCCATTTGATTGATGTCCCACCTGAATTCCCGTCTCAGTTTTCTGCAATGCAATATTTTTCTTAGCCTTCTCTTCTTGAATTTCTCCCTTTTCTATGGAGAAAGTAACCTCCAAAATATGCCAGTAAGTATAATTAGCTCAGGTGATGGGGCTCTGGCTATTCCAACCTCAGGAAGTTCTAGCTAGTAAAGCTGCTGTAGAGCTTCAGTATACGTTTTCTGTCCTGCCAATGGAGAATTCATCTTTTGTGAAATATGAATACACTGATGGAACATATAGCTTCATTTCTAACTCTTGCTTTGTGTGTATTTTAACTCTTGCTTTGTATTTTAGTTAGGGATATTTAATTTATGATTATAAATTAACTCAATTTTGTTCCCTTCCTTTCCTCTTCTTTGTCCCTTCCCCTAAACATCTCATAAGAAGTTTTGTATGATCCCCACATTTTCTCTCCTCCATCAATAATTTTATTTGTCCCTATGTCTCATGAGTCCTATATCCTGTTAGGGAGTAATCCCTTTTCATTTGCCTGATTTTCAAGCTGAGTCACTTTGGTAGTTTTCTCACTGGGGACAGCCATTCTCCTCTGACAGTCGTAAGAGTAGCCCTTGTGGTATAGGCTTACTCTATTCCTCACTAATTCAGTTACTTGGATTCCTGCACCTGTTTGCACTTCTATGATCCTTGCAGGGTCTTTGTGTTTAATTTGATGAGCTTTTATTTGGATAACCCAACATCAAGCACATTTAATTTAGCATTCTAGACAAAGCCTCAGGGGTCAGCTTTGGCATTAGCAATGATATTACAGGAGGAAGGGAATAAGCAGTGGGAGAGGTTTATTGTGTAGCTGGGAAGCAGTACTGATGTTGTTTCTTATCCCATAGCAATAGGGATGGAGGCAACTGCCAAGAGGCACCTAGTATCCCTTTCTGGCAGCCCAAGCAGAAGACAAGCAGTTCACAGCTTGATTCCTTGCTTCTGGCAGCTCAAAAATGATAAATGCAACAGTAGTTCTGTGGAAAACAGCCTGATGAAAAGGCATAATTAGACATCATTTACTCATGGCAGACAGGGAGGTATATGCTTACAGTACTTACTATATTGCATTTCTTTATTAAACCTTTTTTTAGCTCTGCTCTTTCTGTAGAGTTTAAAGGGTATTGCTATTATCCTGCTAGGGTAGAACAGTGAGAAGACATTTTTATTCTGTAAGTTAGATGGTTTGAATACCTGCTCAGCTGATCACTGGGAAACGTGTTGGTGAGGTTGAGATTTTTTTTTCTCAACAAAATCTTTAGTAGTGTATATTTCAGTTTTGTACCAGATGGTATTGCTAATAAGCTCCCATTCAAAACAAAAGTATCAGTTTCTTGGTAAAAATACTGTTTTCTTAAACTTACATTCATTTCACCTTTTTCTCTTTTGGTGATGCACTAGTAGCTTGGGCTTTTTTAAAGGAAAGTAGGATAAACCTATCATTTCAGAAGTAAAACGCTAGAGATTCAGTCCTTGCCTTGTTTGTTCAGCTGGAAAGATAAGCAAATTCTCTTACCAAGAGATAAGCGAGGAGGAGCAAATGGGTGACTACTCAGCAGACAGGTAAAATTCAGTGGAGGTTCTATTCTGCCAATAGTTGAAGAAATGGCTGTGCTGGTTTAAGGGGAAGTGTCCTCTCGGTGATTTGTTACTGCCTTCCATTGAATTCTGCACAGTAGACCACACAAGCACTCCTTGTTACACTGTAAAACAAGTAAAAGCTTACCTTCAGCTTTCAAAGAAAGCTGCTTAAATTAACCCTGTTGATTTTACACTGCTGTAGCTGAGGAATATCAGTCTGAGCCATTCTCCTGACTCAGCTGAAGGAAGCAAGATGCTGATGAGAAGGTGAGGCCTTTTAGATCAGTGGTCGAATCTGCAGTGACTTATTGCTTAGATAAATCTAGATGATTTAGAAATGCTTGTGAATAACAGCAGTTTTTCTAGTTATCAGTGCTCATTTTCAAAACAGATATGACAGATATAACCTTTGCAAATTTATGAAAGTTATAGGATCAAGCGAAATTAAGTTGAGTCTATGTCACACACTAACCCATAGTTAAAAAGCTCTTTTGGAAAAAATGGTATTGGCAAAAAAAAAAAAAAAATCAAAACCTTTTGTGTCAGTATCTCTTTGGTTGAAATACGATCTTATGAAATGAAATCAAAATGGAGCAGTTATGAAAATTGGATATGCCACCTTGAAGTTCCATGCAAAGTTAAACTGGAATGAAATCATACAGAAACAACTTTGTTCTTTACTACCAACAGTATTCAGAACAAAACTAAATAAAATTTACAAAATATTTATTGATTAAAAAGCACGTTTATCAGCCAGCTTTGTTTTAATTAGAGGAAATCTAGGCAATTAGAGATTGCTTACATCTAAACCAAGTGAACGTGTTTGGTATGTATTGGCTTCTCCTGTGATGAAATCTTTGTGACAGTCATCTTCCATTGTAACCATAGCACTTCTTAAGCACTGCACAACATTATCAGAGGGCATAAGAATAACTTCTAACCTTGAAAATAAACTCATGTCTCAATTCTCAGTTTCCTGTCAGTAGTCTCTTTAATTAAAGAGAAACTTTTAAAAACATAGAGATGATAGATTATTTCTCCTAGAGAAAGAAAGTTAGAATAAGACTCTTGTGAGTTTAACTTTCTGGATTTTAAGAAGCACTTACGTGAATGTTAATGGATCCTGAAAAAATTAGATCATACACTGTTTGCAACTGCAGAAAGGGTGGGGAATCCTAAGTAAGCAGAACTGTGGTTACTAGAGAGAGACAAATCCCTTCTTATCTAAAATATAATGGAAAACCATTATTAAAAGCTCCTGAATACATACACAGAGCACAGAGTAATCACAGATTTCAGACAGCTGCTGTAAATACATCGTGCACATAGTGGCAGTAAATTAGAACTTTTGAATCCCAATCACATTCTTCCATACCTTACAGTACCTTATGCCTCCCTCCGAAAAGAATATTATTATTTAGGAAAAAGCTGAAACACGTAACTTTGCTATTGATTTACTTTTTTGAGGAAAAAATTGTGGCTGCTGGTTCTTGTGTACACAAAAAGCTCAGGGAGTTTTACTGATGAAGGCATTCATGGGTTTAGATCTACCTCTTTAAATATGTCAGTCAATGTTATCTGAGCTACTTGACCAGACAGTGCCAAAATAAGGTCACTGAAGGGTTGGGATGAATTGTTCATAATAATGCATTCTGGTTTGGGAATGTGCTTTGGTCTCTGACAAAATTTTTGTTTGTTAGTTTTTACTGCTTTTGTTTTAATTTAATTTTTTTTTTTTAAGAGAGGTGTGTAAATAATAAAATTTTCAGTGTTTCTATAGCATGTGATACAAGATTAAGAGTTCACAGATCTAGAATTAAAGTCACTTTAGCCATAAATACCGATGACTTGAGATGTATAAGCGGAAGAGCTGAAGGAGTGAATCTATTTCCCAAAAATACCAAGTAACATTTATACAGCTGGTGCAGCTGGATCTACAGCTTTTTTTTCCCCAATCACTACAGCTGAAATACATGGAACTGAAAAGATGGTCTTTTTGGAGATAGGACTAAAAGTGATTTCATCTTGCTGTTTGACAGCTATCAGCCATACCTAACATGGAGGATGTATGTGTTCTGAAAAGTTTTTTAGGGAGGTTGAATTTCATCACAAGACTTTTACTTTTAAACATTGCTACCTCCTTCCAGCAAAACAATTCTGATGAAGTGGATAGCTACTGCTGTAGGATTTCAGTGTGCTCTGGCCCTTCAGTCAGAAAAAAAAAACTCTTGGTGTTTCTTGTTACTGAATGACACCAACCTTCATCTGACACAAAATTTAGTGGAAGAAAAACTCTGTTCCTTCACATTTCTCTGACTTAAAAATAATAGTCCATTTGAACTTTTTTCTTCTGAAAAATCAGTGGAATTTATGCTCTGTATTATCCAAGGTGACTCATACTATTTATTATGCTTGTGGAAAACAATTATTTATTTATTAAAAAATAAAATCAATTGATTTGCAACATTAGAAACAAGTTTACCTAAGTATGTAAGAAAACATCGAAATTTAAGCCTTGTTACTTGTTATCTAAATATAAATTTGAGAATTACTTTTTTTCTTAGCTGCTCATGTATCTTGGATATACTGGAAGGAAAAAAAAAAATAACTATGTAGCTTTATTTTTTTCTGTCCTCCTTACGATAAAATGACCACCTACTAAGAAGTGTGGTTTTGTAGAGAGGGGAATGAGTTGTTCTTTAGCTGCCATGTTGCTGATCTCAGGATGCTAAGCAAACCTTGGGGAGATACTGGAATAGCATGCTGTTAATGAGAGAGAGCCTCATTTAGAAATGGAGGTAGCTAGCAGTAGTGTAGGCAACAAAAACTCTGTCTGAGATTCATATCTACTTTTCAAGGGTTTCTACACCCCTTAATATTCCCTACAAGAAAGTATTAAGCAATGTTGCAGAATAACACTTAAGGACCATGTAAGAAAGGCAAAGAAATCAGCATCTCTCTGAGAACACTAGGTATGCTGGCTTATATGCCTTTTCCTCACCATTTTGGAGGGATTTTGGTCACATCATCACCCTGTTTAGGATTCATATGAATTTTCTCAATGCCACTTAAGCTATACTGCAAGCATTGAGCCAACAGATGTAGGTAATGCATCTATGCAGTTAGAGTGTTCAAACTTCTTATTTGACACCTTGCTTCTTTACGATGAGCTTGAGTCTGGAATAATAAAACCATATGCACATACTGGTAATTAAGACATGCAGCTGGAACTGAGAAGGTCAAGAGCTAAATGATTCCAGCTATACTTGGGGAATCCATGTGACAGACTAGAATCAGTGGGTCCTTGTGGATTGCCCCCTCTGACATACTAGAAAGCTTCTCTTGATAATACATTAATAGTGACAAACTCATGAGCATTGCCAGAAAAATCCCAGGAGCTCTTGTAAAATCTTGTGAAGCAATCAAATGCTTATTTATTTATTTATTTATTTATTTATTTATTTATTCCTTAGGATTTCTTCTCGCTTTTCTCTCTTATGCAAAAAGAATAATGTTCATAGCACTGACACACATTTGCAGTAAATTACTATTGATTTTATCAAATCACTCAGCTGCATTTTAGTGTTAGAGCAACTCTGGGGTCATTTATTGCATCCTATGGTGTATACAACATTGATGAGCATTGTGTGCTGAGAATAACACTGCTGACATTGTGGAAGGAAATGACTCTGGGCAGCTTCAAAATACAGGCAGTGGTTAATTGGATAAAAAGCTTTATTCAGTGGCAATTGGTTTGTTCCTCTTCACACTCCCCAGTATCAGAATTTACTGAAAGTCTCCTCAAACAAGAGGGAAAAATAACCATGAAAGTAATAGGCAAGCTCTTATTATAAAAAAGAAAATAGTTCTTTTAGAATGGTGTGAAAGAATCTGTGCATGAAAGGTCATACATTCATCCTTAATATATGTCTCTGAACTGTTAGAAGTTCTACCCCCTAGTTTATAGCCTGATCTAAAGCCATTCTTCTGTTTGTCTGTTTATTTGTGTGTAAAATTAATGTTTCTTTCTCTACATAGTATCCACTTGGATTACACTTAATACACATTGTAGGCATTTAATTCTAATAATCTGAAATGACATGTAGTATGTGAATTTTCTGTTGGTATTAATAGGATTAAATCAAAAGTGAGATATGTACTGACAGAGAGGTAGAAATTAAGGATCATAAAGATAATATTTGAAATGTTTCTTAAATTGGTATAAAGCTCAAAAAAAAAATGCTAGGAAAATAATTAAGCAGTGGAAACAAAGGAAGTGTGCTGTTCAGTTCTAAAAGAACTGAGGGTAGAAACAGGTGGAACAAAAATGGCAAAGAGCAGTTTTGAAATCTGTTAATACAGAAAAATAATGGCCTGATGATTTGATAGAGGCCACAGAGATTCTAATATGTAAGAAAGGGAAGCAATAAACTGAACAGAAATTTAGAGGTCAATTAGTTTAGCTTCATCTGTGGGAAAACAAAACAAAACAAAACAAAACACTTGTGAATTCTGTGAAGAAACCAAATATGGGAATTCCCAAGAAAACCTGAGAAGAAATTCAATACATGAATTATGTTCCCTTCTCTTTCCCCTCAGTATTTGAGGTTTTCAGCTAAATTATCTAATAGAAATCATTTAAAATGAAATGCTTAAATGTTCCTTAGTAGGTAGTAGGAAAATTTGTATAGAGGAAAGGAAGAGGAAATTATATATACAGAAATTCTATATTTGAAATAAATAACTAGGGAAAAAATGTGTGGTAAATGAAGAATCTGTTGTATTGCCCTGAGGAAAGCAAGCTGAAGGGTAAAGAGAATTACTATCTGCTGAATCGGAAAGGCGTATGGGTTACTGAGTATTACATTTCTGTCAGGTACTGTCCTTTGTGTTTATCCTCATGAACTGAAAGAATCACATCTAACAAATAATCTACAGCTCTAAATTCAGAATGTGTAAATAGGTAATTGTACATTTATGTACAGAAAAAGCATGCAACATGGGCTGCCACAGAGTTCTTAGGAACAAAGAATTATTCTTGTTGGAAGGATAATAACTAGAGAGCAGACAGATTCAGTAGAGAAAAATGTGAGTATTTCACCTTGGTGGGATAGGATATTGCTCGCTGTAGGAGGACACTTGAGTGTCTAGCACTGGAAGTTAGCTTTTCAAGATGTGGCATTTACACAAATAGAGCATCTTTCAGGAGAGGGCAGTAAATGTTACTGTAACCTGTAACTATTTTGTAGGTTTGGGGACATGCATTCTATGCATTTAATCTTTTCTATTTCTATGCAGGAAGGAGAATAAATCTTACTTAACACTACAAAAAGAAATAAATTATTAAAAAAAAAAAAAAGCCTTAAGGTAGAAGTTTGAAACAAATTTGTGATATTGCATGATTTTTCATTCCATTTCAAATGAGTCTTCATCATCTTATTAATAATGCAAAAGGACATGGTCTTATGGTGGTCTTGATGATCCAGTTCTTGGGTAGTTTTTATTCCAGATAATATAATTAAGAGTTCTTTTTATACCTAGTCAGACAAAAAGGGTTTGAATGCCACTTATAATTTTTCAGCAAGCTATAATTTTTATTAAATGTTCTTTATCATTATTTTTTTTCATTAAAGATTGCTCCTAAATATTCTGTTGTTGAACTAAAAAAATAAATATATCCTTCAGTTTTTGATTCAATCTATGTAATTTTATTTTTCTGTTAAAGCCATTATTAGCAGTTTCAGGAAAATAACTGCTAAATAGATTTAATTAATAATTAATAAAGACAATACAAGTGGTACCTGCTACTACTAGATAATATGAAAAATCCAAACTAAAACATTCTTGTGCTATATAGTTTGGGAGCATATATAATATTCTTTGCTCTCTCAAGAAAGATCCATATAAACCAGTGGAGACTGAATGAACTTAAATAGCAGTGTAATCCATATAGAGCACATTCATCCATACAGAGAATCTACAGAGGGCTGTAAGATGAAAGATGCAAAGAACATACAGATGGATACAGATTAAATTTGGAATATGATCAGACAATCTTTTATGTTAGAATGTTTTAATAATATCCTGTCCTTTAGGTCAGGCAGTATCTGATAACAGGTATGGTACTAATTCTTTGTAATGGGAAAAAAAAATACCTCCGGCTATAGGCACATTGTGAAGCAAAGTCTGTTATACGTAACTCCTGGAACAGTAATAGGACTTATATGCTTAAGTCCCCCTGTATCATTTAACATGCATATGCATAAATCAAACCAGCATGAAACCAGGAACAGTTTTTACTAGTCATTGGGCTTTATTTTTCACCTTTGGTCTTAATAATAACAAAAATCAATAATAAATTAACTAAAAATTAATGATAAATTAAAATTTTAATTAATTAGATAAATTAAAATTTTAAAATGCATTTAGTACAATCTATCCAGTTAAAATCCACTTTAAATTTGACAAAATAAGATTTACATACCACTGTTGGATGTGAGAACCCTGGAGAAAGCATTAAAGTATCCAGATCACATGCATTTTGATGTTATATATTTAGTTATTTTATCAGACATCCAGTTTGTCCAGTGTCATAAAGTTGATGTCATGGAAGACGTCAATACTCATGAGATGTATCTCCAGACTTGTCACCTCTGAGTATGTGTATCACGCTGTGTATGATATTCAAGTTTGTTTGTTTGTTTGTTTGTTTGTTTGTTTTTTACCGAAATGGGAAATACACAATGGTTATTTGATACCTTCATATCTGTTAATACAATGTACAGATCTCAGCATTCTGTTCCTTAACGGTTTGCTTTGTCAGTTCTTCAGTTAAAGGCCTCATTTTCATACCTTGTAATCTCAAAATTCTCATTAAATTCAATGAAATATGGACAGCAGGGCACAGACTTGGATCTTTAACCAACTCTATGACACACAAATCAAGCATTAATGCACTCACATTGCTAAGATTTGCAACAAAGCACTTTTACAGTCAGTGGAAAAATGTGAAATTTCATTTAGGATCCCATGATTTTTATATACTGAAATTGTTTCTTGAATGTTCTGAGGATTATTCTGCAATTCTGGCACTGTACAGCTCCTGTTGATGGGTTAGCTGTGCTTAGGGGCATACTGGCACCTGTACCTACCCAAAGTGGTGAAAGATGCCACTGACAAGTCCTCTTGCTTCCTTCCACATGCAGATTTGTGCTTCATCCAAAACTCTCTGGATGCAAATGAGAAGGATTATTTTGTTCTTGATCATAGCAGCTAGGATGGCAATGGTTAGCAATAACCTCTTTTACACTTAGTAGGGCTTTGAACGTGGGTATGTCTTGTAGTAGGCAGTATGGAAGAGTACATAAAGTACCAAAACCCATGGATCTTCTCCTAAGA
The DNA here is from genome assembly GCF_047663525.1 of Anas platyrhynchos. Taxonomy (NCBI): domain Eukaryota; kingdom Metazoa; phylum Chordata; class Aves; order Anseriformes; family Anatidae; genus Anas; species Anas platyrhynchos. Next base: position 12,896,857 of record NC_092596.1, read on the forward strand.
ATTGGCAGTTATCCAATGACAGCAGTTGTGTAGAAATATCCTATTTTTTCAGTTGTATCTTTGCAAAGAAAATGTCTCCTTGACATTTCTTATGATATTTCTTACTAACAGTTGTACACCAATGTTTATGAACTGTTGTGTAGTTGTATGGAAGCACCATGCCACAGATGTTAAAGGAAGCCAGGGAAAAAAGTTACCATCCATTTGTTTTAGAGTCAAGCTAACACACCTTCCATTGGCCGAAGTATTAAAATGTTTGATTCTGTGTTTTGGGGTGGGAAATACTTGCTATTTCTTTCACAATGACTGAATTTATAATAATCTTCTAGTTTTATTTATCTGTTTTGAACTTTGTACAAGCAATTTACATATAATTTTAAAGTAAAAATTACCTCAGTATAACCTACAGAGTTTCTATTAAATGTAGTGTCACTCTGTAAATACTGGACTATATACTGGTTATTAACTTAGATCAAAGAACTCACTTTAATGAGTCATCATACCCTTATTATTCACTTTTTGGTGATTCATCTTAGTAGAAGAACTTTTTTAATTGAGTTACTCTAGTTCCAGCAAAAACACTTGGGCTCTGAGATTCTACGTTCTTTGTTTGATTTCCAAGGACAAGCCAGAACCAAAAGGTTTACGACTGAACGAACAGGAATAACGTGTACCATACAATATAAGTTCAATCCTTTATTGAAGGTTACTGGTGACATTGTTAAAATAAGCACAAAATGTGAAGGGCTTGTTTGCACCTCCAGAATTATAAGGTAAAAATACTTCTGGTTGCTATGATAATTGTCGCAAATGGTAAGGAAGGATTTTTGAGATAGGAATGAGGTTTACAGTTGTAAGAAGAAGGATTCTGTTCTGTTAGCTAGCTGTTCAGAACAGAGTGTAGGATACTGATGGCCCCATACCATACTGTTTAAAACAAGGTGGATAGTCTCTGAATTTTTCTGCCTTCTGATGCCAGTTGAATGATTGATGTTAATTCAAATAATCTTAAAATGACTGTTGACAACTCCAGAGAATCTTCCAAACAGCTTCAAATTTACAATGTTTGTGACCCAAAAGACAATTCATCTATATTTATGTTGATTTTAAGCCCATAAATTCATGCATTTGAACTCTAGTATCTTGAAATTTTTAAAATAAGCTTATATATTTTGAGCCATCTTTGGAACTCCAGCTGTAGCAAATCGGAGAAAAAAAAAAAAAAACACAGCACAAGCAAACTATAGTGTGCAGCAGACCTGGATAGAGATTAATTTATTATCTGAAGTTAACTTAATTCAAATTCTGACCTAGTTTATTTTATGTGGTGGGAATACAGAGGTTTATAACCTTCACTGTTCTATTTGCTTGGGATTGTGTTCATTCATTGCTTCATTTTCCTCCTCCAGCTTTTTGAGTACCTTCCTCATGTTATCTTTCAACCCTATATTTGCAATCCTTATTTGGTTTTCTTCAGCACCTCTGCATAACTTGTCTTCTCAAAGTAAAATGAGATGTTGGAAGTTAAATAAAAAATTGCAGTTTCCCCATACTATTACCTGATCTTGTACTCTTGCACTAACTAGATATCTTGAATATGTCAATGAATGGAGGTCAGAATTTTAAAGGTGTAAAAAGGATGATATGCATTACTATCCCAACAGTTTTACAAGGCAAGTCCTGGAAACCATGTTGATAATAGTGAACAGTGTTTAACTACCGAATGGCATTCTAAAGAATACTATCAAAGTTCAGTCCAGATATAGTGTTGGAAAAAAAAAAAAAGATAAAAAAAAAAATCAAACTCATGAACCAATGTCATAAGATACATATCTCCAAATGTATCATACATATCTTGATGCATATGGAGATTTGCAGGAAATACATATTTTCCAATACCAGGAGCATCTTGGCTAAGGCAATGTTTCTGCACTGTCAAACATTATCCACTTCAAGAAAGATGTATCCAGATGGTTCATAATCTAGAAGAAGTTAAATAGTTCATGGTCTGAACTATGGTGAAGCATTGGTTTGATATAATAAAGAACTTAGGGAAGACATGAAATTTTTATGCAATAATCTATAGGAGCTAGATGATAAAACTGCTCTTTGTGTCTACTGAGGTAGGAAGAGAGCTGAAGAGCAGCTGCAACAAGGGATTTTGTGTTAGTAAGGAAAGGTTTCTGATGATTAGGTCTGGAATAATAGTCTGGAATCTCCACCAGTGGTCTTTTAATCAGTATCTCTTAGAAATTATGTTTACAGTTGATTCTGCCTGGGGAACAAAGGCCTCAGCCAGAGGATCTTTCAAGGTCTCTTGAAACATCACTCATTCAGCATCACTTTTGCAGATGTCTGTGTTACTAGAAAAACTCATAGGCACTTGTAAGCTTTGTTTGTTTCATGGTTGTCCCAAACAGTAATCTTTATGTTAAGAATGCAAATTCCTTCATGGGAAGATCATCATGATGTGTATGTAGTTGACTGAGAAATTCAATCTTCTTTCTGGTAATGATATTACTTAAGTATTCCTTACCATGGGTTCAGAAGTGCTACTTCTCAACTACTACTTATTACAGCTATATTGCAGACCATTCTTTGTCTGCTGTACCTATTCTACTAGCATGATAGGTTGTAGTTGTTCATGCACTGAAGTCAAAGGAGTCATCTTACTCATTGTGCAATAACAGAAGCTGATGTTGCATACTTCCAAGTTTCATGTCTGTAGAAGGTGATTGCATCTGTTTATTAGTCACATTAGAGGGGTTATGACCTTTAAGCTAGCAGGCAAAAGTATCTTGTGCTGTTGAACCCATTAAGCCGCCGTGTAGAAGTATCAGAACCTACAAAATTAAAAAGGAAAAATATGTAAGTTAGGTGTTCAGATGTAAAATAGAGTTTAATATGTGTTTATATGTGTTAATATGTGTTTAAGGAACTTAAATAAGAATCTTAGCAAACCAAGATGTTAAGGTTTCTCCAATTTGATTGGAACCTGAGAAAACTGTAAGTTCCTATAATTTTGGTTTTTAAAAACCTTATTTAGGTCCCTGGTGAAGGGCATAAGGCCATCCACCTGGCTTTTTTTTTATTTTAATCAAAGTTTAATTTAAAATTGTTCTACTTGCCCAATTTCTGCAGGATGGCTTTATTTTTCACAGCTATACCATAAGAAATTAAGAACTTGCATTTTGTGTAGTCTACCCATTTCAGTAGTGATCTGATTTAGTATTTTTGCTTTTCTCTATGAGAAGGGAATTTAATAAATATATAGCGAGAGACCAGTTTACATCTTATATAAATAAATTCTATTGAATTCTTATTGTGGTGTTAACAAAGAACAGTATGTCAAGCCCATTTCTAATATGCATATAATTATTTGATTAAAAGGACATTTATGTGATCACCTACAAAATAATATTTCTCTTCTCTTTGTTTTCGTTTTTGTTCTATTTCATATTTTTAAAAATGCCAGAAAATCACAACCTGTGAATAGAAAGGCCAAAGTGTAAATTTACTTCTATTCAAAAGCTTTGGTATTGATTTTATTATGTGCATGAATCCAGATGGCTCTGTTCTTTACCTGCAGAAGAATATGTTACTGCGTTGTGCTTGTTAGGTAACTATGTCTAGTTAAAAGAAAAAGCTTTTTCCTGGAAAATGTCAGTGTTAGCAAAGTGTTCTGCAGTGATTCAGCCTAAATTGGAATGATTCATTACAGCAAAATGGCATAAAACACTTTTTAATTGATTCAAAACAAATGTAAGCTGCATTTTCTCAGCTTATGCATTATGGGGGTTGTAATTGAGGGCCCTTTATCTGGTGTTTTAGACAGAAATGAGGAATTGCTCTAGGTGTATCATAAAAAATATGCTCTAACCGAGAAGCCTAGCTTATAGGATGCAATGGGATGTCATGCTCCATATCTGGAAATGGATCAAAGTCTAAAACAGGGTTGTTTTTTGTTTGTTTGTTTGTTTTATCCAGAGTTATTTTTCTCCAGGCACATCTAATGGTAATATTTCTCTCATTTTAGAATGAAAGCACATGTGGTAGTGTAAAGACTAGGGGAAAGTCCAAAACTTATCAAATTAATTTCTATTCCATTTAAAACACAAAAGCTTATGAAAATGAGAGAGAACGTGGGAACACACCATGAACTAGCATATTTTTGTGCAGTTGTTGTCGCTTCACTTCAGAATTGGGAATATCTTCCAGCTGCAATGTCTCTCAACTCATGCTTTTTCTCTGGCAGTGATGCTGGGCATAGTACTGTTTTTTGTTGTTGTTTTTAATGTCTCTAACAGTTTGCCCAGTAAGGTTATTCAGGCTGGGGTATGTCACTTGCTATGTAGAAAATGTGGTAATATTTTACAAATGTCTTAGCTAAAAAAATGCAGATTCCTCCTTGCATCAAAGGAATTCTAAGAGAGGGGAGGAGTTGGAACTGCTTAGCAATAGTCCTCGTTGTTTCTGAGTCCCTGAAACATAGAAAATAATCAGCAATAGTCACATGTTGATGTTTGGACTGTTGACCTTAGAACATAGCATAAAGTAATTATTTGTTATTGACATTTTTGAGTATAAAAAATTGTACTCGTTAATTTTGAAACCTAGCTAAAAACCCATGTACAATGTTGCTCAGGCTTGTACAAACACTGTGAAAATAAGAGAGTAACATTTGGAAAAGCATTGACTAATTAAAGGCAGGACACAAGGTCCCAGAAAAAGCAAGGAATGCTTCAGTGAGCTTTTGAGACTATCTGAGGAGAAGATGGCCATACAAGGCTTGAACGTTATATACTTACACATTAGATTAAGAACAAGCACAATGACAAGGCCCCACATCAGCTGCCTTCTTTCTATTTGACCCTGAATAATAAGATTAGTATGAAGTCTTGCCAAAAACTCAATCTGTATGGGGGAAAAATAATGGGATCTCAAGTTAGAAACACACATTTGGCTGCCTACCATGCACAGAGCTGTGGGGCAGAAAGTAAAGCAAGGACGCTAAGATAAATGATGGTGAGATTTTTGAAACTGCAGGGCATATCTGCCTGGAAAGAAGTATTCAGAGCATAAGTGCAGTATAGGAGAGGTTGTATTTCCTAATAACAAAACACATTCCATCCTACTGAATTCAACAGTTAACATTATTTATAGTCTGAGTATTTTTTGGAGACATAAAAAAGCATATAGCCTGCTGATAGGTCATGTCTTCATTCAACACTTTTCTCTGAGCTAGTAGTTGTTTGATTTAGCATTGTTATTGTGCTACATTTTATGTAGCAGAATTAGGAAGATCCTCTCTTCTTAGTGAGGTGGCTCTTTAACTTACAAATAAATCCAGATATTTTTCCTCCATGTGCAAGCATGTGATGGGTTCAGGTAACATATTATGGCATTTCCCATGTGTCTAAGAAGGGGAGTATATTCCTTGATTTTGAGTTTCAGGTTCATATGACTGTTTTCACTTTCCACATCACTTGGCAAGCTCTTAGCAACGAGTCTCTGGACAGGATGTCCAGATAGGGAGGAGAGCTGTTGGTGTCTGTCAGAGGCACTGCTCCTGCAGATTCATGGGGCTACTCCCTCAATTTACAGCTGGTCTCCAGTGTCTCACCACCTCCACCTGAAGTATCAACTTGTAAGTGTAAACTAGGATACTGCAGTCTTTCCTGCTACAATCTGCAGCATACATGCTGGCCAACATTCCCCCCTCCACCAAACATAAACCTTTTTCTTTGTCAGATAGTTCCCCTGTGGCCTATCAAACTTGTACTGCAGGGGTAGTGATCTGAAAGTGAGGAAGAGAGTGAAAGCAGAGAAGCAAATGTCAAGCAGCAAATGAAAGTGGAAACACCTGTTTGGCACTGAGGAACAGCTGTATGTGTGCAGCTGCTGCTCTCTCTCCTTAAGTGACACATGCCTGTTGCTTTATTTAAGGTTGACCAGGTTCTCCATAGGCATGTAAAATATAGTTGATGCTATTTAGAAAAGGAGGCTCCTTCACCCTATGGATTTACTCAGCTCTAATCAGAAGTTCTACAGCAAATAGCAGACCTATAAAAGTTGCATCTGTTTTTTTTGTTTGTTTGTTTGTTTGTTTTTTACTGTTTTATTTCTTCTAGAGAAGTTTTAAATGGAGACTGTTTTTACTACTGATTGTTAAATTACACCTAATGACTTTTAGAAGATGACATAAGGCCCAGGTCTTATTTTGAGCTATCATCTGACTTCATTTACTCTGTTAACTGACCCCACAAGCAATGTTATTCATGTAGGAGCTACTTAATGTTATGTAGGAGCTATGCCTGTTGGAATATGCATATTATTTTCACATTTAATCTATATTTTCTTTTTTAATAGGATTTTTTTTTCTTTTAGAAAATGCAGTTTTGTTGCAGTTTAAATGCATTTCAGGTTATTTCCATAACCACTTTGATTATGACAGATTATTTGAAATTAAAAATGTATCTTTCCTACATGCAGGAAAAGTTTCATTCCTCAATCATATGTATGCACTTAATTCCTGATGGAGAGCACCAAGTTCATGGTCTAATTATAGGTAACCGCTAAGCACCACCAAATTGTTTTGCATTGAGCCAGAAAGTATAGGAAGTTTGAGATTGCAGGTTTTGTAGTAATATCTGAGCTGAAAGTAATTGGCCCACAAACTGAGTGTAGATGCCTAGCAATGCTGCAAACTGTGCGGAATTGCCTAGCCAAAAAGGACTTAATGGCTGTTGAACACCAGGCCACAAATGCACTGCTGTTTCTAATAACCAATCCATAACCAGTGTGCCTGTATTGCACTCCATTATTTTTCTTTTTTTATCTTGTACTGTAGGTTTATCATATACTAGCAATAAGTAATTAGTATAAAGATAAGTTAAGTTATCTATGATGAAACTCAATCAGCTAAAATCCATAGGCATCAATTAATTTTGCCACAACATACACAAAGATAATTGGAAGTCAGGAACATATGGGAAAATAAGATTAGGGCATTCCATTCATATGAAATTCAGTATTCATATATCCTATTCTAGAATAGGTAAAAAATTAAATGTGAGAGGTGAGGAACTTTTTTTTCTTATAAAAAAAAAAAAAAAAGTCAATCCCCTATTGCAACAGCAAAGAACAGTGATCTTTTGTAAAATATGTTATTGGCAGTGCTTTCTTCCATTTGTGTCTGCCAAGTTTTATGACAGTGTACATAAAATCAAATGTAAAAAATATCTTTTAATTAGAGTACTCATCATCTTGCATTAAAAATTGGTACAAAAATATAAATCCCTTTAGTGGATGGCACTTAACTCCAATTGACAGTAGTCCCAATCCTACATGCTTTACTCATAGCTTTAATGTCAGTGACGTCAGTGACTTTTGTGCAAGGCCAGAGTTTGCCTTGAGTCATGTTTGCTCAGAGGGAATAGACATAATTTTCCTTAAAGGTAGTTTTCTTTATAGTATAATCCAAGAAAAATCTTAGAATTTCACATCGAACAAAATGTTTTTCCTTCACAGGAAAAATGTTCTTTTTCCTGTGAAGGAGTGATGTGCAGAGATCTTATATCTGTATGCTTTCAGTATGCTAAAATTGACTGACTGGTAGCCTCCTGTCCTTGTTTTGTATAACACCTAGAAGGCAGTCCTGCATAAGCATTCCTCCAGCATGTGAACTGCCAGTGAAGTGCAGTGCTGTGCATGGCATCCTCAGCTCAGGGGGGACCTCCTCTCTGTGTCATACTACAGTAATTTCTCATATGAAATATGATAAATTCCTCTGAAATTCTACACATCTACTAACTGCAGTGCTTTCTCAAATGTCATTAGTACCAGGAAAAATCTAAATGGCCCCTACTGGGCAATAATCAAAGACGGGGAGGAAAGGGAAGGAAAACACAACAGTGCTCAGTTACACTGACGCAGCTTTGCAGTAGCTCAGTTGAAAGAGCTCTTTTGCTGGCCACAGTGTACCCCTGGCAAAGAAGACCTACTTGTAGAAAGGTATACTTTTGCAGGGGAACATTATCATGTTTAGATGAAAAGCTCAACAGGGCTCCTGAACTTTGTGATCTGCAGTTTGCTCTGCTCTACCATACATCTGTGGCTGCAAATGCTCCCTGCTGTGATTTGCTCCTGCAGGTAGTCTTCCTACAAAGACCACAGCTACCTTCCAGCAGACTGTTTGCCACCTAGTCGTCTGTGGCTATCTTGCTGCACGCTACCTGGTTAAAAATGCTTTGCAGCAAGTTTTCAGTGCCTCTCTCCCTTTTTTCACCTCATTATAAAATTCAGCAACTTGATCTGCTCTTGGTCATGTACCTTCTGGCATCAGTATGAGACCTTGCAACATGATGTGTGTTAAGAACGCCACTTCTGTACTTGATTAGCTCTAATTTTCCGAGGTTACCTTTAATACACTTTGCATTCAATGCCATGTTTTCTGTGCAATTTATTTACTGTTTGTTTATGGTTTCAATAAAAGCAGAAGAAACACAACCATAACAATTAAAACCATGTATTGTTTCTCTAAGAAAATTCTTGTAATTAGTATGTTAATTCCCCACAAATATGACCATAGCTATATTAGCAGCCAGTATTACCATATGCTTCTGGGAAGAAAATAATTACCAAATTGTTTAAGAGCCTTCTGGGAAAGGAGAATAGAAGATCTGATTTAAGATGGTGTGATGTCTTGAGAAAATTACACTGTGTCCCTGTCATATTTCTATCTATTATGGTGCTGTCTGCTTATGCATTTCCATTTGAAGAGTGTTATAATTTATCATGCAGCTAGAGAATTCTTCAGAATTAGGGCTAGTTATGTATCAGTAAGCAGAACATAGGGGGCTGTTTGATATGAGGCAGAAAGCTAGCCACTAGCTGAAGTTGGGGTCCGTCTGTCAGAACGACTTGTTTGTTATTATGGAACCTTGTCATCAGAACTTTGAATTTAAATGAAATGATATGATTAGATTTTTTTAAAGAATCGTTATGCTATACTGTCTCTGTATTTGGAATCCTACCTGAACATACTTGTCATTGCTGTGTATTAGAAGTTCCAAGACGTACGAAAGGAAAGATTATCTACAGCAGGGTTGGCTTAAGACTCCTTCTGGGCTTCTGTAGCCCAGATAACCTTGGATATCTTCTGCTGATTCAGATTCTTGTGATGATTACTGCCTCTTTCCTCACCCTGGAAACACACATTTCCTGTCTAAACTATGGTCTGTAAAGACAAGTAGTGCAGTGATGCCATATGCTGATGAATCAGTGTGAAAGGAGTTTGGTGAATTATAGCATAATTTTAAAAGAAAAGGCTCTTCCAAGTCCAGGTATTTTGCTTGAAATAGGAAAAAAGAAACAAAGGTTAGTCACTTTGGTTTGTACTTATTTTGCACATATCATAGGGATTTTCCACTGTTTGAAGTCTTTCTAGTTCCTCAGCTTTAGTATTTACAGCGAGCGGGAAAACATTCATTACCTCCTTCTTAGTCACTTGAACATTCTGGCTAAGGAAGCCTAAAAGAGCAAGCTGAATCTAAATATATAGAACATTCTTTAGCTATATCAGCAACTCCAATTCTTTGTTTCTCACAGGTATATAAGAATTTCTTGCAGAAATTTTCTAAAGAGAATGCTGCAAATCTGCTCTGAAAAAACATAGATTTCTGAGAAATTACCGTATACTCATATAAATGGTCTGCAACATTGTCCTGTTTCTATTGCATAGCTACTCAAGCAGAATATACTTTAGTCTTTTTTTTTTCTTTTTTTTTTTTTTTTTCCTTTTTTCTGTAAAGTTGCACTAGATATACTGAAAGCCTGCAGGTTGCCTTGGAATTGGGGTGGGGAATATTCTTTCATGTGATCTGATATTTTAGAAGAATTTCAAATGAAAAAATAAATAAACAAGCTTTGTAAGCCCTCAAGACTCAAAATAAAATAATGTTGTGTGAAGATTTCTTGGGAAAATATTGCTATGATATAGTAAGATGGAAAATATATATTATGTTCATTCATTCTGGTTTGTTTTGCCTGGTTGTCAGTTTGGAATCTTCCTTCTTACCAAAACAAACAAACAAAAAAAAAACAACAAAAAAAAAAAAAACAACAAAAACAAACAAACAAAAAAAAAAACAGCTTGCTTTATTTTCCTAATGAAACAATTTAACTTTTCACAAGAAGCCCACAGTGTTTAGTATTTTAATGTCTTAAAAATTAATACTAAAATGCTGAGGTAATGTAAAGTAACTACTACATTTTAAGATAATATATTAAATCTCATTTATCTATGAAATCTGTATTTATTCAGCTCAAATACGCATCTTTCTAAAAATCCAAGAGGTTTTTTTGGAGGTGTTAGGAAACAGATATGAAGGCAATGTTATTGGTATTATTGGTAGCTTATTCCCTTATCAAAATAGCAGATTTAGTCGATTTTGTTTTTCTATTAACATAGTTTAAATATTATGGTTAATTGTGGATCCAACACTGATATTGATGAAGATCTGTCATGGACAAGAGAAGAGTCCAAGAAACAAATTAATACAATCAAAGAGTACTTAGTATGAAAACACAAAGCCGTCTTCTGTTTTGCGAAATTAAAGGGTTAAGAATATTCAGCCAATGTAATGATTTCATTATTTTAGCATCAATGGGTACTTCATCATGGGTAATAGCAGTGAATGGCCTTAGGTGTCTAATATTTGTTCATATGCATTCATTGCACTCACCATGACAACTCCTGTGACAGTGTATGCTATTGTGTGCACGCAAATTCATAATACAGTATATTTCCATGTCTAGGATATTGTGTTCAGACTAAAAGAAGATACTGTTAAGTACTGCTTTTCTAACTGTAGAGTGCTGGCACTGATTTTATTTTAATTGCTGAAACTGCTAAGTTTCAGTTTCCCAGAAAGAAGTGATTGCTATGTTTTATGTTCTATGTTGCTAGAAGTGATTTCCATGTTATACTCCATAATAAATGTTAAAGAAAATCTATACATTCTTTAAAAAGCTATATTCCACAAAGAAACATCATGATTCTTTTAGTTACAAAGGTATTACCATGTGCAATTACATTGAAATGAGATAGCATTTTTACCGTGATTTGCTTAATTCTGTTGATTTTGTACGGTAACACTGTATTTTTGAGGTGAGTTCTGATCATGCTCTTAAAATACTTTGTAATAACTAACTGACTCCTATATTCACTCTCTGAGAGTATGTGGTAGATATGAACACAACAAACAATACAGACTAAACTTGACCGGAAAGACTGATTTTAGATATGAATCAGTGTGCAAAACTTGTATACTGCATTATCCCAATCAGTTTAACTTTCTTCTGGAAAATTAATTTATGATAATATACCACAGAATCATCATGCATTTGACCTTATTAAACTGGAGTAGAAGCAAATTGTATATCATTGACTTTAACCTTGGTTCACTGTGTAGATGAAAGAAAATAATTGCACTAGTAAAAATAATAAAATGGCTGCGTGCAGCTCTACAAATTGAATGGACCTTGGCTCACTGCTATTATGAATGATTTAGCCTATAGAAATGGAATTTTGTAATTAACAGTAAACGGGGACAGAAAAAAAAATACTAGCACTGGCTGCCTTTAAGCAAGAATGAATGGATGCAACTGTATTAGCAGCTAGTTATAAATATTGAGAATGGTTTTAAAGGCTAGAACAAAAGAAAGGGATGTCAGAGTGGAGATAGAAAGTGGCCTTAGAATGAGGATTTTTGTAATCCAAATGAGATCAGTAACTAAGGAATCCCTAACTATTACTACAATTAAGAAAATGGAGCTAGTGAGACTTGCTTATGTGACTGTGACAGAAATTTGACCCAAGCACTGTTGGGGGGGGGGGGGGGGGGGGGGAAAGAGAGAGAGAGAGAGAGAGAGACTGGAAGGATGCCTTTGCTGAGGTTAATGCAAATATTCCAGTCCCCATTTTGGGTAAATAGCACATTTGCAATTGATGCTGCTGAGCAGTGGAATGGGTTGTGGGTATGTGTATTTGATGGTCACTTAGGTGAAGGGTGAAGGGTATGCAGTTCTTCTTATTCCAGAACTGTTAAACCAGCAGCTCCAAGACTCAGAAAAGGTACTGCAGAAATTGTCATTTAAGTGGCACAGTCCCCCAAGGCAACTTGAGATTTAGATTTTTAAATCTATTACTCAACGAAAAGAAAAAAAAAAAGTATGCTGCATGGTTTTTGCTTCTTTCCTTTTCCATCTCTGATTGCTATTCTTTCTTCCAGAAGGGATAGTCAAATTCTACTTTCTTCTATTAATTTAATTAGTACTGTATTGGTGTAACTGAGAGCAGAATTTGTCCTGTGCTGCTCAAATTAAATGAGAGCTCCATCAGGCTGACTCTTTCATATTACAGTGCATCTTCATTAAAATAACATTTAATACCATCTGTAATTTCAGCCCTTTAGTCCTTTAGTCCTTTTCTCATGCAGAGTATCACTCTGACAACATCAGTCAGGTCGGGCATTTTACTGCTTCCTTCACAGAAATTGGCTATTGCCAAATGTATGTTTGATTTGGGGGGGGGGGGGGGGGGGGGGGTGTGTGTTCAGAGGGGGGCCTTTGATGAACATTTGATTATTTTTCTATTTTTCTTTGATATTAATGAATGATGACAAGATTTCATTAGTAATACAAGCATGCTAAGAATACCTTTTTTTTTTCTTTTTTTTTTAATGACAAAGCAGTGCCACGCAACATTTACAGCCCAGCTGTTAACATGAAAGAGGACACACTGGCAGTATAACCAGTACACAGTTGGCCTTCTTTGCTAGAGTAGTTTCATGCCAAACACATGAAGTTTTAATTATAAGCAGTTTAAAATATTTACACTGCTGCATTTTCTTATTCCTGTACAGAAACAAGATAAAAGTCCTTTTGAAATGTGATGACAGAAAGTATTTGACACCAACACCATGCAATTGTGATGCCTAATTAATTAGTCTGAGCGAATATTTATGTTGTTGGAATTTCTATTATTGCATTCTTTGCTCAGTGATACCCTAAGTCCCAAAGCGTCATTGCTTGAAAAGACCTGAAATAAGTAATCCTCCCTCCCTCTTTGCCTCCTTTCTTCCCTCCAAAAAGACAGTTGGGTCTGCTATGGAAATCAAGTACTACTGCTTAGGGTGTTGCAATGCCTTTTATATGTGTTGTTTCTGGAATGAGATCCACAGCTCTGAGTGAGTCACTTAAGCATCCCCTTCAGTGCGTACGTTTGAAGGTACATTGAAGACCTCTTTCTGAATTTGAACATCAGCTCTTTTAAAGGCTTAGCTAAACTCACTGCCTTTTTAATATCACAGCTGGAACCGGAATGTGGTGGCTGCCTTTGTAAAATGTCTTTGGGATTAGCACAGATGCCCACAAAGAGATAAGATTTGGGTTTTATGCCCTACTCAGCCTTGAAGCTCTTCTGTATGCCAAGAAATAGTCTTAGGACTTATTGGCTAGGGAAAGTGAAGGGGATATTCTAGAGCTGACTAGGAGATGAGACATGTATTCTACACTGAAAAGTGTAGAATACATGTCTCATGTATTCTGAGACATGTTTTTTGTGTTTTTGCTTGTTTGTTTGGTGGGTTGGTTATATAAAGATAATTAAAAGTTTCATCCCACTTTCTGGAGAAATTGGTGGTCATTCTACCGATAAGTGCACGTTTATGTATGTGTACAGATATGCACACATGCATGTATATGTGTTTGTACATGTATACCAGCTTTTTCCTATGGTGTTTTTTTTTTTTTTTTTTGAATGGTTACTTTGCGTCAAATGAAGTTCATGCTCATAAATGCCCATCAGATAGATTTGGAGTCTGCCTGGTGGATCAAACCCCACTGGGAAGCTAAATAGAAGAAAACTTCAGGTGCACAGATCATTGTAAATTCAGCAGGATTTGCGAGGAGTGTTATTGAAGCTCAGTACTCAGGCTCTTTCATGTATTTGAGCTCTCATTCTTACAATAGCTCTGATTTTCAGAATAGGTACCATCAGCTGAAAAGTAATTCTTTTTTTTTTTTTTTTTTTTTTTTAAACTCTAGTCACATGTTCCTGGTCTGAGAGAGCAAATCGGTGCTTTCTGATGAGTACACTAGAGTGTTGTTTTAGATGGGGTGGAAAAAAATATGATGAGCAACAGGGAGTTGTTGTGGTATCTGGCAGTAGTTGGTAAGAACAAGCTTCCTAACATAGACATGGATTTTTTTAAAAAAATTCAAGATATGGATAAATGTGTAAGATTTAGCCTTGTCTAAATCTAAACTGCAATTTATGCAAGATGGGGAATAAGCTACTGCATAATTAACTATATCTTGTAAGTTTAGTAGCTATCCTTATTGTCTATCCTTTATCAAAGTAAAATCAGAAAACTGTCTACATTGCAGACTAAAGTATACTGTAGCCACACCTGAGGTTTAAATGAGCTATGTTGGATAGTAGGAGACCTTGCTGAGATCAAGGTAAATTAACCTTCCCCATCTTTCTTTTGTCATGACTATGCAGTTCTCATTACCTAGACTAGCTCACATAACATTAACTTGGGTATCTTACAGCTACACCATTTTCTGTCTTTCAGATATATACATAATCAGTTTGCTTTTTGTCAACCAAGAAAAAGTCAGCTGCTTATATTACACTCAAATCAAAATGTTTCCTATCCTGCTAGTCCCACAACGTGTTACAGCTATGTTCTTCCCAAGCTGTATGTAATAACTCTGAGTGTTTATTGGGTCTCTTGAAAGTTGTAGCCCAATGAGTGTACATATATATATAGAGAGAGAGAGAGAGATTTTTTTTTTTCTGACTTTTATTTCAGTGTTACCATGCTTTCTACAGTTAAACTTCTCCTCCATTTAACCAGTACTTCAGGTCTTCTATGAATTGCAGGATCTGCTAATCTCCCTGTCTTTCCCTGTGGCTGCTCTGGCTCTGAGCTTGCATGTCCCTGGCTCGGCAGGATATCCAGGCATCTTTCCAGTGTCACAAATGGGATAGACAGACTTGACAATCCACCTGATTAGTGCAAATTTGAGTATTTTAATTTGGAAAAGGAAAGGAGTACAATGGTTTCAGATTTACTTCTAAATTGTTTTCACTGACTGTTGCCCCTAAAGGGTGAGGAATGGAGCAGTGAATTGGCAAAATAAAAATCAAATCCCCAATGAGTATGAAACAGGATCAAAGAGAGGAAGGGAGAAACACCAGCAGAAACTAGTAAATGCAGTCTACCACTGACATATAGTGAACGAATATGTTTTTACTGCATGTGTATCTACACTTGTAAGAAAGATGGCCACTCTATCTAAAGTACTCACTTCTGTGAATTTTTTCCTACAGTATGACCATTGCCTATACCACTATCTGTACAAGAGAGTGATCAACTCCATCTGTCATTATTTAATGGTTTCTTTATCTTACACTGTATCTTTTAGGCCTTTTCTACTCTATTCAGAATGTTTCTTCTAAGTAACCCATTTTTCTACTGCTTTCAAACATCTTTTTTCTTTTACTTAAGTCATGTGAGAAAAATAAAAAGTGGCTTAATTTGAAAAATGTTTATAATCCTTATAATCTTTTTTTCCACCAAAAAGATTCAGAGGATCAATTAGTGATATACTTCTCTCTAATAAATGTTGCATACATCTACCATACAGTTGCATAGAGCACCTTCCCAACCCAGAGCTGTGAAGCCCAATTGATTGGGGAGGGGTAGAAATTAATCAGAGGCTATTAATGAATATTCATGAGGGTTGTAATCAATGCTATACTTGTGTCATTGCATAAGTAGAACATAGGACTGAAAAAAAGTTGAACTCCTTGGATAATAACCAGGATGTTCTTATTACCTATTACAGGTTATACCTTAATGCAACTTTCTTACTTTTTTTTTTTTTTTTTTTGGGGGGGGGGGTTGGTTGTCTTTAAAGTGAATCCCAATCTTTTGGTTTGGTTTCAAAACAATTATTCAGAGCCTTATAAGGCTTGATAAGCTTGATTCTCTGTAGCTAGCATTCCATGCTCCATGACTTTGATAGCAAGTTATGTTCTGGAGTTAGAGCCTTGCAGGTAGGAAGCCCAATTAGAAGGCTTCCTAAAGGGCTTAGATGTGGTTGATTGCCCCACAGTGTAAAAAGTCAGGTAACTCCTGTGGTGCTAAATCCTTCAGTATGCTTTTTTGGGGGAAACAAGAACAGCGTATCAAGGAAATTATGCTGACCTTCTGCCTTGCAGGCAACCTCACAGATGATACTCTCAGGAGGCAAAAGGATCCTCAAGGTGAAGAAACATGGTCCTTATCAAGATTTAAGTTATTAATAAGTGCCCCATTGAAACAGTTACCTATGGGCATCATTTTCAGCCTCTCTTTTAATTAAAACTCCATTTGCTAGAAGTAGCTGTTTAAGTCTTGCAGACTGTAATATTGTGTCGAATGTATAGATTTGTAACACAAAAATATGTTCAATAATGCCTTTCATTCAGCTTCCATATATTTTGTGATGCTGGCACAATAAGACACAATAAAACATGGTACATTGCTTGCTCCTGTACCACTGATGTGAAAGCAGAATGCTATGAATATAAAAGACACCGTAAGCGAAATCATTGCAGAAAAGCCTGAGGCTCATCATTTCTTATGGTGTAGGGTTTTTTTGTAAAGATTCACAGAAGTTTGATTTTTAAAAATATCTCAAAGATACTTTTTCACTTTCTCTCCCAAATTAGTGAGAGTTCTTCCTTTTGAATAATGTCTGATGATCTGTGTTACTTCAGCCTTTCCAGGTCATCTGAAAACCTGTGGCTGAAATGCCATATACTTCTCCAGTAAGATCATCATCAGGAACAATTTTTAACATGCTTCAATCTGTGCTGCTGCATTACTATAGCAGGAATTTAGTTGATGTCGATTAGAAAAGTTTTATATATGAATACCTATTAGGTCTTAGATTGAAATTGCTAAATTATTTCATATCAAACACTTAGATCAGAGTGGTTTGGGGTCATGGTCTGCCAAGTTGGACTTGATCTTAAATGGTCACCTTGTAATAAAAAAAATCCTTATCCTACTAATTGCATTTCCAACTGCAATGAAGTGCTGCACAGAATATGAACTGAGGTTGTGCAGTTTTGGAGATGGGTGATTTAATACCTCTTGTTTCCCCATCTATACTTATTTCCTTGTACAAAGTAAAGTGCCATACCCACTGTGTGTTTTAGACTCCTGTTTCATAGCAGTGTTTCAGAGAAGTAGATTCTGCCAATCTTTAGTAAAAAAGGAATTTTCCATCTAAGGAGAAATTATCAAAGCCCCTCTTTTGAACTCGTCAATACTCCTAAGTGGCAGCATTTACTTATTTATCTGACATTATTCATGCGTGTAACAGCCTTTGGCTCTTTTCTTCTGAGAGTAGAGGAAAACTCTTTTATGGACACTGGGTTCTCAAGGCAGGCATTTCACTGTCATCATTTATGATTTTTGATCCATTTTGGCATGGTTTCCTGTTACTATATCTAATATTAGAATGGAATACTGAAAGCCTGAAGCAGGAAGAAGACTTTTTGTAAAATCTGTTTGGTAGCCTAGCTGGTCAGTCTATTATTTTTATACAGCTGCACCATTCCCTCCAAAAGAACAGTTCATGAAATAAACTTGCAAAAAAAAATTACATCTTTGGTGAGAATGTTTGAAACAGTTTTATCTTAGAAACATCTATGTGTTTTGTTGTTTTTTTTTGTGTTATAAGGTATAGACATGGGGGAGAAAAGCACCAGAATGACACTTGAATAAATTCTGATATATACTCAATCTAATATACTGCTTTTTGAATAATGTTGGATCTTTTGATGAAGATCTACTTAACTTATGATGAATAGTATTTTACCCCACAAACAGACATTGATTTTTGGAGAAGAATTTGAGAGGTAAGATAAGCTTTAGGAACAGCTGCAGAGGTTTTTGAAAGAGTATGACTTCAGGCAGTACTAAAATCTTTCAGATAAAGAAGACAAATCATTCTGTCATGAAACACATTGATCAATCAAACTCTCAGGAGAATCAGTGAGATGGTAGTAGTATGCATCTATTACCCAAAAAATAGGCAGAGGGTATAGACTTCTATGTTCTTGGAAGGAAATGTTTTATTATGAGAAAATCAATTACATTTATTTTATGAGGTTTATGGTGGCTTAGAGGTAAGTGGTTTGTTTTTTTTTTTTTGGTTGGTTGGTTGGTTGGTTTTTTTTATTTACTCCAATTTGTAACTAGAACAATGACACACTGCTTTCCTGTGATCCTAAAGGTTCAATAGTCACTAGATGTTGTATCAGAATGTAAGATATTTTCTTTAAAATGATGCACGTTAAGTTGAATTTGGCAGTAGAATTGAATTGAGCTCGCCTATCTATGTTATGTACAATTTACTTTTATGTGCATATATAAGATACAGCTCACAATCTATACACATCACATAGTCTTACGTCTGTCATTTATTTAATAGTCACAAAAGAAAACATTTGTCAAATAAAGCAAAATGAAACTCTGATTTAAATTTCTCATCGTTGTAACCTGGCAATTAGGTGTTTTTTTACATTAGTCACGTGACATAACAGGTTAGATGTACTCAAGGAGACATGCTGAACATTTATTATCTCCAGACTATTTATATACCTTTCATATTATCTTCCAGATTATGTAAGGAATTGGCCCAAGATACAATTGGTCTCAAATCAAAAAAGTAACAAGAAAAAAGATGCAAGTGCTCCTTACTGAATACATCAGTCAGGATGAAGAATGACTTTGGAGTCTTTATTGCTAGGGAAATATAAATGTAACGCCTAATGCTTTCTTTTGGAAGTAGCCATGGAGAGTTTAAATACGAGGAAAAATTCTGGATTTCTAAATGGCAAAATTAATCTTTTTGGGGGGGTCTTTATGCTGGCATTTACCGTTGGGCACCTGAGAATTTGGGGCTAAATTTGAACGTAAGGCTCTAGTATTTTAGGCTAACCACTCTGGAGAACAATCTTGCATTCCTTGCACACCCAGCTGCCAAGTTCCTGCTGAGATCAGTGAGTGGGGATTTTTTGTGCGTAAAGAATGAAAGATCAGGTTCCAAATAAATGTTTGGATAGAGCTACTAGAAGACTTTACCCCTTTTGTAAAGCCTCTTGTATTGGTTTAAACTTAAAGCTTGAGTTCTCTTCTTCCCTGATACTCATTATTTATGAAAAATGAATCAAGAATCATTTTCACTGTTGAACAATGCCAGGAGATTTTATTAGACATTTTTATGTGCAAGGACCGTTCTGGAGAATAAATGTGCTCTTATGTTCGTTGCTCACTCTAGTTTCTCTTCCTGGCAGCTATGACAATTATTTACCATATTCTTCGACACTGTGGTTAGAAAAAAGGCAATAAAAAAAATAAAATTGAAATTCTGACTCCATTGAAATAAAATTGATTTCCGTTACTGATTTCAGTCTCTTCATCCACAACACACTTATTTGTTTCTTGCTGGAATGATGAGAACCACCTCATGTTTTGTTCAGATTCATTTAAAAAAAATAAATCAGGTTTTAAAAGCAACAAACCACAAAGCATAGCAGAAAAAACTTACTCATGTTTGACAGCTTTTTAAATACTCTTAACAGTGCTCTTAATCAGTACTCCAAATGGAATTTGATGTATTCTGCCTTAAGAAAACTATTTATCTTCAAATTCTTTGTGGCTATTCATATTTATCCTTTGACTCAAGTCTGACAGTGACCTGTCTTTTCTAGAAAGCATGTTAAGCTGCATTGCACCTCAAACTCACTGACATTAACAGAGCTGTCCCCAAATAACTGTATATATGATCCCTGGAGCTGTTTGTCTCAAATAAGATCAAAGGTACATTCCTTTGAAGTAGAAAACAGGAAAGCATGTTGTCCATTGGCTTGAAAGAGTCTTGGCCCTTCAGAGAAGTAGAGGCGTTAACTCAGATTACAACATATATACACTGCAGCACCATGAGCTGACACAGTTTAAGACTAAACAGATTTGGATTTAGGGGGTCTAGTTTGAGAAAATTGAACATTTCATCTTAAGTCATTATAACCCTCTCAAGGCATGTTTTACAATCAATTTTGAATTGATTTGTTATTTAGAATATTTTATCATCTTGTGAAAGAAACATTTTTAGGAAGTGTCCTTTTCACTAAAAAAATACTTAAGTAGAAAATCACCGGTTTTACTAGCACAAAGTTAACAGCCATGACTCAACAGATCTATATGGATGTGTTGAACTCCTGTGTTTTTCTTTAATTCAGTGCAATCACTCCTTTACTTTTCTGTCCATGAGGATCCTGAACTGAAGCCTAATCTAAAAATCAGGGAGATTTCAACAAATCTTAGTGTTCATGTCTCACACCCCTAAATTCAATGCTTATTATAAACATTAGTTATTTTGCATTTCAATGATCAGAGTTCTGCCAGAGTTCTCATACAAGAACAGCTACAGAGACCTACCATACAGACTACACATCAGATTTTCTTGCCTTCTTGCTTTTTCTCTGTTATTGCCAACTTGCTGGCAGGCAGTAGTTTCAGATAATTTCCATCTAATGTTTTGGTATCATATAAAGAACAAAGGAAAGTTGTAATGAAACATAAAAGACGTTTTCATTCTCCAAGAAGAAACTGAATGCAGTTATTGAATGAGACAGTTCAGTATTATTGTATCCTGGAAAATTTCACTGAGTTGTAGCTAACAATATCTTATGCCTATATCTAAGCAGGAGTAGGAATGAGATTTATGAAGCAGAAACAATAATAAAAATTCTAACTTTAAATTGGCTGTACTTCAAAAATACATTGAGATCAGCATTGGATTCAGTTTACTCAAATAATTGCAGCCGAAGTGTATTTGAGGGCATCTTCTCTTATACAGAAGAGAAAAAAAAAATGACATAACAGAACTAACAAGTATAGTTCATTGGGGGTGACTGAATGTATGATTTCTCTCCTAGCATTAAAAGTGAATACAGAGCTGTGACGTGGTGATTACATCTCACCTAAAAGGGGTAATTTATATAGCTCCAGGCATATTGTTAGAATTTGGCCTTTTATCACATTCCCCCTTTCAATTTTTTCACTTCCAATCAAAAGGCTTATCGATTTTGGTTGGATATGGTAGGGAGACTCCAATAAATAATATGGAAAAAAGTGCTCTCTTAAAGTAAATGATCATACAGTGCAGTGCAGTGAGATGAGTGCTTAAAGTGTTAAGACTATTGATTCTTCAAAGGAGCATTTCTGTAACTATTATTTGGTCACTGAAGTCAACAGGACCATTATAATGAGTAAAATTTTTGTGAGTCACAGCTCGGAGCTTGCAATCAAAATTATTTTCTCATCTAGTATTAAATAGTATTAATTAAATGCACCCACAGAGTTACTTGCAGAAATAGCAACGTTACTTAGAAGTTGAGTGTAGTTACATAGGTGCATTATTTCATAAGATCATACAAATCAGCAGCCTTTGCCCAAATGAGCTTATGCTTATTAGAACGAGAGGGAATCATTTTGATGAGCAGAAGTTAAGATTTTAGGAGAAACAACAGGGAAGAATTTAGGGAGCATTTTTGTTAGGAAAGCGATATTATCATAGAATCATAGAATATCCTGAGTTGGAAGGGACCCTTAAGGATCATCAAGTCCAACTCTTGACACTGCACAGGTCTACCCAAAAGTTCAGACCATGTGACTAAGTGCACAGTCCAATCTCTTCTTAAATTCAGACAGGCTCGGTGCAGTGACCACTTCCCTGGGGAGCCTGTTCCAGTGTGCAACCACTCTCTCTGTGAAGAACCCCCTCCTGATGTCAAGCCTAAATTTCCCCTGCCTCAGCTTAACCCTGTTCCCGCAGGTCCTGTCACTGGTGTTAATGGAGAAAAGGATGCAGGATACTATGTAGGATTTTGTTTTTTCCATTAAACTCAAACTTTCAAAACCTGTACCTCAACATTTCCAAGTACTTTGCTCAAATCTAAAGATTAAAGAAGACATCCTTTGACTTTATCAATACTGCTTTTAACCATTGTATGGTTGCAAATAGAGTGGTTCTTCATTTCAGGCACAGGTGGTATAGATAAGGATTGTTTCATGGTTAATGTGCATGCTACACCTTTCTTTTTATCTTGCCTTGAGGTATTGCATACATAAGATCAAACTAGTTTTAGAAAACTTCCAAAAAGTTGCAGTCTTAATGGTTCCATCTACATGAGTATAAATGACTTTATAAAGTGCTGCAGAGTCTGTAGAGTCATGCTTTTCATTCTTTTTTAAACTTCAGTATATTTTCCCCTTTTTAGCTGAAAGAAAAAGTATTTCATTTTCTGGTAACTCCTTCTCCTTATGTAAGGATGAGATGGATCTCAAGTACATAAGTTCCTTCTAAATGTGTATACAATCATAACTAGAAAATAATATTTTGTTATATGTTCAGCATCATTTATCCTTATATTGTTTTCCTACCCATATACTTGTTCCTGATGATCTGGTTAAACAAGTTATGAAGGCCATGAATAGAAACTATTCTTCTTGTGTTAGCAGAGGGATTTTTTTGCTCTGATTTATAACAGGTGACCCAGGTCCAGTTCCCTCACAGAGGTGTTACAAAGTTTATGGTAGGATTGCTCAGATAGAAAGCCATACTCTCTACCAATTCAAGAAGCATGAAAGTGTATAAACTGAATCCAATGTATCCTGGAAAACAGTCTCACTCAGAGATGGGATACCATTGTCAGATGGAAAACAGGTCTTATCCAGTGTAACTTTTTTTTTTTTTAATCTTTCTTTGCTCTGTAGCACAAAATATTAGAAATGCCAGATCATAAAATCCATACAGTGCATAACCCTGTCCTTTTATTTATTCTACAAAGTGCTATAGGCACATGACACTAATATTAGTAAAATGACTCACCAGTAAATGGGCAACATAATTTTCAAATCATTCTTTAAAATCACAGTGATACAAAAACTAGAATTATATCATTTTTGCAAAGGATGAGTTAGAAAAATAAATGCTACCCACAAAGCTATTTAGAATTATAGGGTGTTGTTTGACTTGATAGATACTCTGCTTACTATGAAGGAAATAGCTTTTTAATTCATATGTACCTAGTAAGAAACTGCATAAAGTGTCTGAAGGAGTAAGATAAGAACTTTGATCTCATGCCTTCTGAAGTTTCTTGATTTGGGTTACATCCTGTCTGATTATATTGTATAATGATCAGACTTATGTTTATTAATTCATCCATCTAGAAAAACATTATCATTCAAAATCAAGTATGTTTGGCTTTAAGACTGTAAAGTCTTCTAGTAAAACAGCAGCTACACTAAGCCATTTACTGGAGAGAATTGTTACTAAAGAGAGAATCTATTACATTTTTATAGAGAAAAATCATAAGTCTATACTTCATACTTCTGGGAAGGCATTAACAATAAACCAGATAGGAAATCATTCAAAATAACATGAAGGAAAATAATTGTATGATCATTGGAGAACCTTGAAGAGACTGATAGTTATACTTGTAAAAATGACAATAGGAATACATCCTTTACAAACGTCTTGTAAATGGAAAGGTTTATTATCTTTGCATTTTGAGCACCTCATTTTTCTGGTGATCATATGAAAATGTTCAAATGATTTTTAGCAACTCTGCTCTGAGGAAAAGTTCTTTTTTATTATAATTTTGTGTTGAGCTTGGGGAAAAGGCTTGGTGATTTCCACATTCATGACAGGGGCACAGGAAAGAATGGAATAATAAAAATTGGGAAATTATGTTTTCAGTAAACCACATCTCATGTTTATATCCCACTTTCTTTGTTTTTTCAGCAAACAGTGAAAGAAAGAGACGTATTTAGATACACAGCTATCATCCATTTTTTTATAAAGCTCAACAGCTGTTCAATACTACACAGCAATGTTATTGTACTATGGGCAGGAAATAAATGCTTTCACTGGATCTGACAAATGTGTTTAGTTGATCAAAATATGAAAATATGAGACTGAATATGGACAGCAGAATTCTAACTTCAGTTCATTAAAAACTCAGAAAATTGTTTTGTGGCATCAAAAGGGTCAAACTGTGTCTGTATGTCTCAGTCAAGATGACATACAGCTACAACAATGGAATACAGTCTTTTTATTAATTTACTTACATGAATGTGCACTGATATGTTTCTCTTCTGTTTCTATGGAGGTTGCCCATTATTGTCAACGGGAACACCACAGAATAATATGCCTTTTGGTGTCTTTAGTACTTTTTCAGCAACAAAACCAGCATGTTCATAAAAGGAGTTTGATACAGTATTCTTAGTTTTTACAATTTTAAAGGAATATTCAGAAGAACTGTTGGAGAACTTATCTTTCAAATTGAACTGATTCTAATCTGCAAAAATAAAAATCAGAAATCATGTTCTGACAGAGAATACAAGCAAACTGGCTCTAGCAAATTACTTTTTTAAAGGTTAAAATCAGAAGTTAGACGTGAGAGAATAAAAACATGATGAAGTTATAATCATTTATGTAAAATGTATAGTTTAAGAAGAGTAATTCTGAGCAGCTTACTTTGGCAAATATCATATTTCTATAAAACAGCTGATGAGTACAATCATTTCCATGTGATTTAAGGGGAACTGAAGGCTACTGTTTACACTAGATACATTATCACTTTAAAGCATTAAGGTCATAATGTTTTCTCCATCTCCTACTCACTCTGATATGTTTGATGCATTTATCCAGAGAATGGGGATATGCTGGTAGTTACTCTATTTTTGAGTTCTAAATGGGTGCACAGCAAGAGTTACAGGGGGCAAGTCACTATGCTAAGTTTTTCTTGTGAAGGGTTTCACGGTGACTCCACTAAAACTGGAAAAAAGTCTCAGTTCTGGTATATGGGTGAGGCTTCACTGACTTCAGTAGAGTCAGACAGAGTTAAACAGCTGAACGTCTGACCTTATGTATCATCAAGAGGCAAATGAGTGTTATAACCTCCTTGCTATTCTGGGTCTTTAATGGACTTTCCTGTTACTACACGTTGAGAGCATTAGCAATTTTTGTTATGTATTATCATATTACAACTGAACAGTTAAGCAGGGGAGATTTTCAGCATGGAAAGTATTAAGAGAAATTTTGCTTTAGTTTCACAGTAATTTCCATGATATAAAGAGAAGTATGTATGAAACTTTTGAAAAGTCTGTTCTCTGTATGCAATTAAATTATTTATATTGTGTATAATGAATATGTTCAGTGATTTCAGTAAAGAGGCTTAGCTTTTAATCCTCCTTTAAAGATAAGAGATCACAGAAGTGAAATGCAAATTTGAGGTCTTATTTTATGTTTGTACAATAATATCAAGCATTTTTCACTGTGGTTGATTATTAAATATACAAATTATTTTTAAAAAATCCAGAAATCCCCATAGGCTAATGATTACATTATCAATGCAAGCAAATTCCTCAGCACAACGCTGAAAGAATTAGGCATAACAGCAGTTCAGCAGTGTCTGAATCTATGGTGTAGCAGATGAGAAGTTGTTTGAAATACCTTAGGTTCCCACAGGTAATTTGAATAGCTAGTAAGTAGAGTAACTGAATGCTCCAAATACACTTATTTAAGGAGAAATCTTCCTAGTTTCAGATGCTATAGAGTCCCCAAACACTGATGAACTACCAGTTTCATTACATGAGGTTGAAGAAAGGGAGAAATAGAGAACAGACAAACAGATTCCAGATTCTCTAACAACCTGTGGTAGGACACTATGCAAAGAAGAGATGTCATGACTTTGGTCTGTGAAGTATGTGAAGCTAGTGGTCATACACTCAGATAAGGAATAAAAAAGGCCTGTGCCGGAGCAAACCCTGAAACCTGTGAGAGATGGGGTCTGATTCATGCATTTCTACTGATACATTTACTCAAGGTTTAGAGTGGCGTGAAAATTCCAAGAGGTTCAATACATGCATTTTCCTATGAGATACATACATGTCTCTCACTGTTGTTGAAGTTCACAGTGAGCTTCATAGAGTAAATCAGTTTATGGAAGTAGGCAAGCTGCTCAGAATATTAATGAAATTTGATTTCTTACTGGTTCACATAAACAGTCTTCCACTTTCCCTTATCGTTATAAAGCAGCGATCTTCCAGCTTCCAGTGAAGGGACTGACAGACTGGTGTGCAAATGGACATCTTGCAAGTGTGAACCTTACTTGCTTAGGAAACAGTTCTTAAAATGTCCTCAGGCTTTGACTGTCTTTAAAAACAAGAATCAGACTTCTGATTCTCCATAGAAGTGTGGTGTAGACATGGAATTGCAGGAAAGTCATAGGAAAAGGAACCTCTCCAATCAGGTTTCAAAAACTATTCTCCAAAACCAAGAAGTTTTGTTTGGTTAACCCTAGGTGATCACTGGAATTTCTGTGACTCTGAAGGCTGCACATTTGAAATATTTTCTCTCTTTAATGCAGGTGGCAGTCAACAACCTTATACATATATGAAGTCTCTATATGTTGAGTTAACAAGTTCTTTCTTTCTCATCTTGCAATCATTTTAGAATTAAGAAAGCTGAACAGGACACACTGTGTATATTTCATTAAATACAGATCCACAACAGCAGTCCATATTTGCCTTTTAAACTCTGTCATACACTAAAGGAAAAAAAAAAAAAAGAAATCACACAGCCTATTCTTTGTTACTGTTGCAATGATTAAATTTTTTTTTTTTTTTTTTTTGCAAGTTTCTGTGCAAAAATGTCAGGCATATTATCACTTCAGCCAAGTTCTGACAGGCCCTGTTGAGCCATCCTACAGGTTAAATTTGTTTAATTTTACTGTTGGAATCTTCATTTAAACTTCTTTTAATCTCCGTTCCATGAATCTATGATTTAGTCACTGAGCAGCTGTATGCCACTAATTAAGACACAATGAGATAAAGCAGGAAATTTGATAGCTGAAGTTAATGGGAGTAACAAAGATTCACCCACATGAAAGGATGCTTACTCGGTGTCAGTTTGCATTAAGTTGTACATTATTAATAATTCTATCTAATGAGATAAATTGCAATACTAAATGTATCAACTGAAAATAAAAACAAACAAAAAAAAGCCATTGAAAAAGCATGAAATTGTTGATAACTATAAATATATGACTTATTTGAATAGAGTCCACACTAATATTTTATGATCTGAAAATAATTTATACCAAAGAAGGATTTTGTCTTACGTTATGTGGATGAAAACTTAATCTGATTTCTCGTTCTAGAGAACAGACCTCCCCAAAGAGCTTGAATGAGAAACAAATACAAGCATCTCTCCACATTTTGGCAATATTTGTCTGAGGAGGGTTGAAACTCATTTAATTTCATTTGAAAAGATTTTACATCCCCTGTGTTTACTTTGAAGTTGAGACTCAATACAAAGGAAGCCGCAGCACTGGAAATATTTATTAATCAGATCAAACCAGTGCTTTTTATTAGGTCTTTTTGCTCATGCTAGTTGAAATTATTTTTCAGAATCTAGCAACTGTCATAACTTTCTACAGAGAAAATCTGTCATTCACTAAAAAGACTTGTTTAATGCAAAGATGCATCAGGCTGGTTTTGGAGAGTGTCCCAACCATTTCAATTTCATTCATTGTTTCAATCTTTAAAAAGAAAAATTAATAAAAAATCTATGATGGATCTCTGAAAATCTATCATGAAATTGAAGCTTTTTCAATTATTTTGAAAATCAGAGAGAAAGATTATAAATTCAGTCTTGTAAACACTGTTACTCTTGGTATACAGAATGTCATGTTTTATACACAATAAGATATGTTGTCACAGCAAATGATATTTTATTTCACTTACTCATGTGCTGTGAATAACTCTACTTCTCTCATGAATGCACAGAGTTCAGTAACTGCATTTTTCTGTTATTTCTGCCTTGTGCAGACCCCAAGACACGATTTGTCTGATGCCCTCTCTGTACCCCACAATTTCAGTTAGGCTTCCAGATTCATGGTTCATTCCAAGTGCAAGAAAACAAGTATATGCTACTCAAGATGATAGTGACTTCTGTCTACTCTAGTATCATGTCAAAAATTTTATCTTCCTTAGGATGCCAAAAGAATGCCAGTCATTATGAGATCTGTCTTATTTCTACTGCTTCAGACCAACTCACTAAAGAAACAAATCTTGCTAAGTTAAAGGTAGTTCTGGAGTATAAAACAACAGTAATTAAAAACTGTTCAAACCCCAAAATTAACAATAATTAATGTACGTTGTTCATTTTAACATAAATTTCACTAAAATCTCCAAACTAAGAACCATATTAAAATTTATGGATTTGTGCAAATTGCACAAACTGTGCTCGGTAGTAAATTTTTTAAATATGTTCCACATTATTTTGCCAATACACTGTCTTTTAAAATCATCCTATTGATTTTCCCCACTTTATTGCA
Organism: Anas platyrhynchos; assembly: GCF_047663525.1. NCBI lineage: Eukaryota > Metazoa > Chordata > Aves > Anseriformes > Anatidae > Anas > Anas platyrhynchos. Next base: position 12,925,397 of record NC_092596.1, read on the forward strand.
TCAAATCTTCAGCACTACTTCATATCCAAAATATCCAAAAAATTCAGTTGTATTTTAGAAACACACCATGTTCTGTGTACTTTTGATGTGAGGAATAGGAGTCCTAGGAGGCCTCACAGAATTGAAGTGCTGAGAGATACTATCTTGTCAGATGTCATCTCATCCATCTCCCTGGCATGAGGTATAAGTACACTCATGCTATTTGTCTAAGGTTTATTTTAAAAGCTGTAGTCTAATAGATTTGATAAAGTACCTTGATAACCTCTTTCAGTGGTTCACTAATCATCTGATGGAGGTTTTTTTCTGTATATAAAACATAAACCATTTTTGCTGAAAATGAGGAGAAATTAGTAAGTACTTGACACAGTCTCTAAATATTGCTTATCCTATCATCAAAGTCATTAATGAAATGTTGACTGGTGTGAGGGCATGGACAGGCTTCTTTAGGAACCACTACTGGAAATCCCAGTTCAACTAGGAACCAGTTGAACTAACTAATAGTTTTTTTTTTTCTTTAGTCATACATTTACAAGATAGTGTTACCATATAAAAACATTTCCCTCCAGTTGTTTAAAAACATTACTGATGTTTTCCCATAAATCAAAGGTTGTTTTTTTTTGTTGTTGTTGTTTGGTTGGTTGTTTTTTTTATTATTATTTTTTATTAAACAAGTTTCACCAGATGTACAGATAAGAGCTCATCTGGGAATTTATAGAAAATTTGCACAACATTTTAGGATATGGCTTTTTGAAAATACATTTTCCCGAAATCAGCATTATTACACAAAGCTGCATTACTGTATACAAGGAACATTGATAAAATAGGACAGTCATTGTGTTAGTTTTTATTTTTTCATTCTTGCACTAGTAGTGCATTTCCTTGTAACGTGCATTAATATACAGGGCTATCAACAAAACAAATCGGAGTGGAATTTTTATGAGTTTTATGGGATTGCTGAAGACTTTTTTCTCATTTATGAAATTATATATTGCATTCTATTAAAATTATCATCAGATTAGTACAAAACAATTCACTACCAGAATGTTAAATCAAAGTCTGAGTGAACACATGAGAACTGTATATGTGAAGTTTCCAGCAAGGAGATGTTTATCAAATTCAGTATCTGTTTCCTTATATATATGAGGACTCTGAGCCTGGATTTCACTGGACTTGATTTGAATGACTTCCCAGGCAGTAGGAGCAAGGCCTTGATGTGTTAGAACAGACAGTTGAATCTCACAGAGTATTGTTTCATGTGCCTAAGAACTACTGTGAGATTTAAACTTCCTTCGTTCCCAATTTGAATTTCTGTGAAATGTTTTGTGGTTCTGACAGGACATATGCCCCTCCCACAGCATTTTGATTACTTATAAGTATTTCAGCAAAGATGCCTTCACAGTACCTGGTAGCATAATAAAGATCACAAATAATGGTTGATATTTCTTGATTTCTTGAAACGTGTAATATGTCTTTCTTGGTATTCCCTCTTTTTTTTTTTTTTTTTTTTTCTTTCTTTTTTTTTTTTTCCCCCCTTTGGCTATCTATCTTAAAAGGCAGGTAGTACAGTATTCACCAGCTTCTGTATCTGTTGTTATACGCACACTTATTTATGTGTTTGCCTTCTATTCAGGCTCAAGGACATTTTCTCACTGCATTCAAATGCCTTTCTGGTGGCTGATTACTTTGGCATTTTCCTATTCCATTTCTGGCAGTGTTTCAGTGTATGTTTTTGCAAGGATAAGTGAAGTTTCAATGAAGTTAAATGGAAAGAAATACAAGTTAATGAATTGTTCAGCTTTGGCTTTGCGGTCATCCAGTTAAGTATTAAGATGCAAATGTTGTCAGGAATATTACAGAATAGCTGAATTAAAATGATGCAAACAACTCTAGCGGTTTTTCAGGTGCCATACTGAATTATTTTTATCTTCTTTTTCTAATTTTCCAGCAGTTTTGCATTCCCTGTACAGTAACCTACATCATAAATACAAGACACAAACAAGATATAGAAATGAGTTTGAAGAATCTATTACAATAAATTCTCTTGCCAAGTTTAAATGATCTGTTAGATTCAGTTCTATTGTTGAGTTATAATATTTACCTGTGATTTTTCTTTGGTTGAATTAAAGATTTATTACAGCCAATAATATGTTCCCTAATTCCACAGTCTAACAGCTCTCAAGTTTTTCTTGATTGTCTGGTGTGTGCCTACAACTTATTTGCATTTTTTATAATTATTGTGTACAAACCCAAACAAATCATACTATTCCACGGTGGTTATAGACCAGAAAGTTTTCACATTTATTATTTGTCTTCTCTTTGGTGATTAATTTCATTTGTTTGTGGTTATGTGGATGTAGATAGATTGCTATTTCAAATGTATATTTTAGTTTCCCTGTAATACAGAGATGCCAAGAAATATAGTTTTATAAGGTGCTGATATGGTTTTAATCCATAGAGTATATGCCCTACTTCTAAACACATTCAGTGAGATACACATAGTTTCAGGCTCATAGTTTCTCTTTCCTAATCATTGCTCAGTCCAAAAGCCATTGCCATTAGATATGTTTCAGATTGCTTCTCCTCTTGATTCATGATTTTCTGTAGTATTGTTTATTTCATCAGGGTTAAACAAAATTCATTATGGTTTTAAGATTTTTGTGATGACCGTTTTCTAGCTGGATTTATTATCTTTTTTTTTTTTTTTTAATTTATGAATATTCTGCTCTCTACTTTTGATGAAAAATTGTCAAATTTATAACTATCCACTAACTCAAGATTAATCTAGAAAAGATGATAAAGAGAACAGCAATTCCATTTTTTATTCACTCATGAAAATTCAGTTTCTGTATTTCCAAATTTCAGAATCTGGAAAATGTAGACTAGCCATTTTTTATTTCAGCTTTTGCTTTTGGTAAAAATATTTTGGTTTTGTATTTTGTGGTGTTTTTACTCTGCATAATCTATTTCTCTCTCTTAATTGACTTTGCAGATTCTTTTCAGGGTTTTTTTCTTTAGGTGTGCTAAAATTTGGAACATCCAAATTATGGATCTCATTTTAGGCAAGCAGATCATGGTGTCTTTCCTTTCTGAAGCATGAGTGACAAACAGTCAGCAGTCTGGATCAAGCACTAAAACTATATCACATATCATCTATACATGGACAAACTCTATGGGTTTTCAAGCACTTTTGAAGGGGGTATGGAAATCATTACATTTGGAAAATACTATTTATTGCTGCTACTTTCATTCTGGATATGTTTTAATAGCAATTCTTTTGATTGCTATTTATTTTGAATAGCAACTTTTTGATTGCTTAATTCTGTAGGGGAAAGGACTGTTTACATTTATTTCCCCAACACAAAGATGGGAAAATGCTAATGTGCTTTGCTGGTTTTAATCATAGCTACCACAGTTTCATGGCTGTGCACATTGACTAAAACTACTGATTGCATAAATGAAGGAAAATGGAAACTACTTTCAACAGAAATTAAATCCAGAATATGTGCAATGAGAAGGGATTGATAGAAATAAGTATTGAAATTTCACAATAAATACAGTAACAACAACAAAAGTAATATCATATTTTTTAAAGTAATTGAAGAGGGCGGTTTCCATGAAAACAGTTTTGTTTTAATCAAGCATGTACATAGCTAGGTAGCTCTCAATTCATGTGAGAGAAGTAGCACATTATAGCATAGAAAGGGCTGGACAGGAAAGACAGGAAAATAGTTATTTGCTTAGAATGGCTGGCAATGGTTGTGTTTGGTATTGGTAATGATTTTAGCAGCACTTCAGTTCAGGTTATCTCAACGGTGACAGCCAAATAAACATGTTGAGGTGGGACCTGTTCAGCCTACTTTAGAGCGTTCTTTTAGAGCTCCAGTAGAAGTAGTAGTATCAGATTATAATGCAAGGTTTTATCCATCAGTTTAATACTAAATATACTTGGATCTAATATATAAACTGCATTTCTGTGTACACAAAACAGTATCACAGATTTGTACTTAGTGACTATATTTAGGAACTTCACTGGTACATACAGCTTTGTTCTTTCCTCTCTTTCCATTCCATTTCTAATGCCAATATGGGTTGCTTCTGTCTCACAGAGCAAGTGATTATTCTGCAGTGAAGCTCCTGAATTTGATCTGTGATAGCTGCCTACAAATGCCAGCATTGTCCGTTACATTATTGTTGCAATTATTGGCATGTTCTTTGAAAAGAAATATGTTTTTATTTTCAAGTGTGAGCTATTTTATGAAGCTACTCTAGCATAAGCAAGATTTCTTGCTTTAAAAGAAAAAAAAATGTGGAGAAAATGCTTGAACAGTGAGTAGATAAAGAAAGTGAAAATATGGAACCATGCAAGCACTTAAAATTAAGACAAATTAACCCAAAGTGAGTCACTATCAAAGACTGCATAAAAGAATGACATTAACTTTCACTTTTGTAAAAAGTTCTCCTTTCTTTTCTTTTCTTTTCTTTTCTTTTTTTTTTTTTAAGTGTAGACTTATTTATCAAAATACGAAGAGCCTTGTCTTATGTTTATATTTTTACATTAAGAGTGTTCTTACCTTTGTTAATATAAAGATTGAAATGAACTAAGAAGCTCCAGGGATGAGGTGTTTTGAGGATATATAGGGATTTTTCAGCCCTAAAGTTCTAATTTGCCCAGAATGCTATAGAAAGTCATAACCCAAAGGCCACCCATTGCCTTCATGTCACAACAACCACAATTGTTCTTCAGTGTAGCTAATCAGTACCAAGGTTATTTTTTTGTTTGTTTTGTTTGTTTGTTTGTTTAAAAAAAAGCACTTTTTCCCCCCTGCTGCATCCTATGGCTGTTCTAAAAGAGTATTTATATGAGACTGGTCACTAGGGAAATGCAAAAGAGTGAAAGAGCACAATTTCAGGGGCAAGGGGAAGTAACTTGATGGCAACTTGATGCAGCAGTAATTGTAAATATTTGAAAGTTAAGTTGTGATATGATAGCTGACCTACACATTGCTGTAGTAAGATTAATGTTGGAAAAAGCTACAAAAGTAAGATCATATGGATACAAGATTCATTGGAAAAAATACCTTATATTCATCCACATCATACAGAAAGAGGAAATATTCATTAGGGATTTGAAAAATGCATAATGTTTGCCTCATATCAGAAATCACTATGTTGCATCCATTTTCACTTCCTTGCACTTTCCAGTATACCCTGCCAGGCCAGCTCAAAATATTGTAAATAGGCAGCCTAGGCAGCCTCCACAATTCCTCCAGGCTAAACACCCCTGAGTACAACTGCAGTGAGTACCAGAGCTACTACAGAAGATAAAGCTTGATTCCATACGAAGTCCCCTGTTAGTATTATAATGAATTCACCTAAATGTAATAAGGTCACCATGATGGTCAAATCATTCAGACAACAATTCTCCAGCCAACTGTTTGAAGTCCATCTTCAAACACCTCAAAAGTGTCATGAATTTCCTTCAGCCTGTGATGATTTCTTTCAGGATGAATGAAACTGAACATACATACAACCAATGGCTATTTTGGCTGCTCTGCTAGCACAGTTTGTAACCACAGCTTCTAACCATAGAAATCATCACTGAAAGAAGCTTGGACCATGTTATCCCATGTAGAGCTTGTAACCATAATTCTTCCCAGGGCTGGGCCTGGGGTGACAGTGTCAAACTGCAATCACTACTAAGACTATTCATCTCTTTAGCAACAAATCCTAAGCCAGACCTAGTGGATTGTCTCAAATAGATATATGCGTAAGAAAGTCTTGACAATTAGCAAGCTTTGAGTGCCACATACCAAACAATAAAAGCCAGATTTAGCCAGGACATATTTGTATCTCTCAAATCACTTCCTATTACTCCTCATGAGTCAGAATTGCCTTCAAGGTAATTTAACTCACTGTCTTGTCTTCCCTGTTGATAAAAAAATAATCTCTTCCTCTGAGACACCTAATGGATGATCCCCTGAAATACATGCCTAAATAATTATCTGTCTAGGAGACTCTTTTATATGGTGAGTCATCATTCACTGTCACTATAAAGGGCTTGTTCTAATTTTGAGACCCTCATTAGAATTAAAATATCAAACGATGTATAAGCTTCTGACAACCAGTCCACTAGAATTGCAGCAGTAATTCTGTAGAGCAAGAAGAAAACAAAAACAAATGTTCTGTTTTCATCATAGAGCAAAGTCAGAGTTCAAGACACTGAATATTTTTGATCAACAATTTTAGAGAAATTTTCTCATACCAATTGTATTGGAAGCAGAGCAGAAATATATGGAGAAAAACATAGATGCAAAATATTGCACTTCAGTGCAAACTTCAACAGTAACTCCAGGGAAGGAGCAGAATGTAAGTTACTGTATACAAAGAGAATAATTTATCTTTTTTATCCTTTTGGAAGAATAGGTAGGCTTGGGATTACAGGAGCTCTTACAGGATACTCTATTGGTTCCTATGAAGACTAGGATGGAGAAAAAAAAAAAAAAAAGGTAGAAAAAAATATAACAAGCATGTTGAGTGATTTCAAGTTTCCACAGACAGCCAAAGTCATCTGGTCATACTCTTTCTTGTAATGGTCCTTGTATTGGATTTCTTTTAGAAGGAAAAGGAGAAAAAAAAATACAAAAATATCCCTTGCAACAAGCAAAAAAAACAGAGCCCAGTATGAGTTTAGATGCAGAAGTCAAAATTAGGGGGGGAAGGAGGAGGGAAAAAAATGTTAAAAAAAAATAAAAAAGAGGGATTGGAACCTCCATAAAAGTAAACTGCTATTTGTGCCTACTTTCAGACATTTAAATGTTTGATTGGTGGGATTTGGTTAAACCATATGTCAAAGCAATTCTTGAAAGAAAACAGCTTTTTACTGAAAAAAAAATAAATAAATAAACTGCACACGTAAGCTAAAAAGTTTAGAGTCCAAATAGATCTGGTCTGTAGATGAGAAAATTGTTACTCAGCAAAATTAGACGAGTCAGGGCTTTTCTTCAGAACATAAGGGGAGCAATGCAGGGGGAGGTTAGGGTACAACAGAAGATGTTAAATGTGTGGGTTTCCTGCCTACACAGCAATCATATCAAAAACGAATTACACCAGCATAGTTCTGAAAGTTGTTGTGTACTTAGTTTATGCAAGCTCCATAACCTAGTTTATATTGATGCTGCAGTTCTCATTGACTGGATTAATTGGTTGCACAGAGCTTTGCATGAGCACAGTAGCTCCTGTATGGTACCTGTATGAGCAGACAGGGCCTCTCTGTCACTATGGGGAGAAAACTGCTTGTTCTTCTTTGTCAGAATTTACCTTGTACTCAAACTCAACTGTAACTCAGATGACTTCAGAAGTACATAAACACAGAGTGATTTTCTCCCCAGTTCCCACTGCTCAATACCAGTGTGAGAAATCATCCTGCTTTGTATCTACTGTGCTATATTACCACTATTTGGCAGGAGTTTGCCAACGGTTAAAGCACCTCTTAAGAGCAGCTCAAGAAAAGAAAAAAAAGAATAAGAAAAGAAAGAACAACCCCTACCCCAAAAAACTATTGCATTTATGCACCTGTCTCATGCCTTTGTATAGTGCTTTGATTTGAGGCTTGGCAGCTCTTGCTTCAGTATCCCACACCTGTGTCTGCCCCTCCACATTACTTCTCTGCTTGCTCCCGTATCCTCCTCTTCAGCTGTAACCATCCTCTTTCCATCTGCTGAAGAATTTCATGTGTATCAGTAGTCAGTTAAATAGATACAGAAACAATTGAGAAGAAATACATAGTTTGATTCCCCCAAAACTAAGAATACTTCTTTCTTCATTGTCTTTACACAGGCTTCTAACATCTCCCTGCCCTCTTTGTGTTTAAGCATTCTGTGTAACCTCCAAACACACAGACACCAAAAATACATTAAAGGTTAAAATAAGTACAAGAAGATTGAGAAAACTTCCATGGATATTTAGCATTGCAATGAGTGACTGTCTCCTCCATATCATACCACAGATACTGATATAGCTCTAGCATGGCTCTGCTAAAAGGAAGAAGACCCTTTTGGAACTCTGATATTCAGGGCATATTGCACATCCTATACATGCTCCCTACTCTTCTATATGGTCAAGGAAAGGGACCCTTCTCTTTGATTGTTCTCTGCCACAGAGACCACAGGTACAGGAAAACTTGGGCCCCATCACTACTGCATCGCGGCTCTAGAAATGGTTAGCTGTGGTAGCAAGGATACCAGGACTCAGGCATGCACAGAGGGTGCAAGATATCTATCAATTAGCTTATACTTCTTGGCTATGTTAGAGCTTGGAAAGATGCCTTGGTAGCTGCTGCTGTCAGCAGCAGAAAGGAAGGGTCTGGACGTGCCAGGGGATGGCTGTATGTGGTGGTTCCAGAAATGGTTCTGGAACTCCCACTTCAGAAACCCACCCAGACCATCAACCCCATCCTGCGGCAGCAGCCATCAGACCCTCATCACCAGGCTGACAATATTCAGCTAAGTTTACCCAGCTGAGCTGCTCTGCCATGGACATGCTGCTGGGGCTCTGGGCTCACTTTTCAAAGGGTGCAGGCTATGCTGTGAATGACTGTATGTGAGGTACCTTCCTCAATAAAAGTAATTGTGTGACACTTTACCTCAGCATTATCATTCCCCATATATTCCCTTTGGGAACATCTGTTATATAAACCTCTCTCCTCTGCATGTTGCATGCAGAACTGTCCCTGCAGTACCTGGCACCACTGCTGATCTCCATGCAATGCCTGCTCTGTAGTCACAGTGGGTCGCTGTACTCTGGCAAGAACAAACCCCCTTGCTTAGAACTCACCATTTTTAATGGTGTATTACGAGTGTGATATCAATTCTGTGGTAGGTGGTCTTTTGTGTTAATTGTCCCAAGTGCAGCATACAATACTTTATTTTATACATAATAACGTGAACAACATTAGCTACTCTTTAACAAGGCTATTTCTTTCCTTGTTGCAACCATTAGGTTTACATGGAGATTATCAATTAATGTGATCTATCAGAGATTGTGCTATTGCTTTAAAGATGAATGTGATAGAGATGCCTGTAAGTTTGTCTTGTGTTGTATTTAGTTCAACTGGGGCATGATGCCACCAGGGTCTTTGAGTCATTTTATGACATTTCCTTTGCTGTGTTTCCTTTGAAGGCTTTTTTAATATTTTATATTTTAAAAAAACCCTAAAATAAAAAATATATAATGAAATCATTGTTATTAAACTGTGCACGTTGCCAGTTTAATATGCTAAAAGGCTTGTGAATGTTCAGCAACTTCTAAGTCAGCCTGTAACATTTGTGTGTTTATGTGGAAATTGTTCCCAATCAACAATGAATGTGAATGCATGCACAGCTGTGGGCAAAAAAAAAAAGAAATATCTACATTGACATTGAAGAAAAACGTCCATTTATTCCTTGATAAGGTGAGTTTGATACAGCTGAAATATCCAGCTATAAAAATTATGAGGATTTCCTTTTTCTCTGAATAAATTAAGAATGAAGATAAGCATTATTTTTCTGCATAGTATGGCTGGATTCATTTCTGCCTGCTATACTTCACCTGTAATCAGTCCTGTCTAGCACAGAATTGGCAAACAGGGTGCCATCTCGTGGACAAAGACGACCTGTACTTACAATAATACAGATTTAGCTTTTCTCCACCTGTTTGAGTGGAATCACTACCAGTGCATAAAAATGACCTAGTACTATAAGCTGCAGGCACTTTGATACTCCTTCCCCTCCGATAAACAGCAACAACCTTACTGGGAGTGTATCAGAAGGCAGGTAGAATCCAAACATGCATTTCCCTGGAGCATATTATTTTGAATATTACAGGGGATAACATGTAGCAGATATTAACTTGGATGGTTTCTTAGTAGGGAATGGTTTCCTGTAGTGGAAAATGTACCATTTTTATCACAGTATGTTAATTTTAATATTTTGGATGCCAGTAAAGATCATTCACAACTTATATTTAGAGAGTCTAAATGATTAAGAACATTCCCTCAGCTTATGTTTCAATCCAGTTTTGGAATAGAGACAAAGTCAGTAATGCTTATCTATTAATAGCCAATAACAAATTTTAACAAATTGCATGTTCTGTGCAATCTGTCCATAAATTAGTAAAAATAAATAAATAAATAAATAAATAAAGATGACTTGCCGCATCATACCATCCAGCACACTCTATCTGTAGAATCATACACACAAATTTCTGTTATTTCTCTGTTCACTCTGAATCTCAGCTGTCTCCAATAAATAACTATAAAATAAACTCAGATCCTCTGCTTAGCTTTTGTTTGTCATTATAGCATTATTAGTATTGTATTGGTTCCCTGTCAGATTACCAAACGGTACAAAAACACTGCAAATTAGGTGCACACATAAACTTGTATGAGTTCCTGTTAAATTACAGTGTATGATAAAGGGTTTGTGACAGCTCTGAGTTTTCATTCTGGGTTCCTACTGGCTGTGAGAAGACAAGCCACATCTGATAAAACACAAAGCTAAAGTGGTTAGTGCCTGAACAGTCAGCATGAGATTTAGTCTAACAGAAATGTCCTGAACTAACTTGAACCACCAAAGTGAGCTTAATGCTTTACTAAGTGGGAACAGCACTTTGCATCCTGTGACTGCACTGTTTTTGATCTGGTACTGGAAGCTGGGAGGATGTACTGTCAGACCATGGCCCAGGAAGCATCTTAATTTGCCATTTCACAAACACATCCTCTGGGACCTGTTTTAAGCATCACATTTGCTCATCACTCACTTCTGTCCTTTTGCACCTCTGTCAGTTGTCTGTTCTTGCGTAGTAAACCAAGCTGCTAAACATCTTGATTGTTCTGTGTGTGCCTGGGTTTGTGTGTGTGTTTGTGCATGCATGCATGCACACGAACACACACTCCAACCTGGAGTGGGGAGGGTAAGGAAATTGCTCATTTTGAGATCTGCTGGCCCAGAAATGTTGTCTAACTGCACTCTGAGATGCCCAGTAGGCACACTGAAGTCATCTAGGCTTCTTTTGACTTAAACTGTTGTTGAGTAAGGGATGAACAGACTGGCTTGTCAGAAATAATGGCACGGCAGTTCAGCCCACTGAAATTTTCAGGTTCTTTCTGAAACCTTTAACAAATTCATGTGGGTACAGTACGAAATGCAGTGTAAACAAAGTCGAGTAGGTTAGCTTACTAAAATGATCCAGATGTTTTGCTCCTAATATAGAGATATCAAGTGAAAAATGGAAAGGTACCATGCAGCTTGATGTTTTATGCATTTTCCATGACTTTCTGCAAAACATTCAGCTGATTCACTGAGTAATGAAATGTTGTATTCACTCAGGCCAGCTCTTCTCTTCTAGTGCCAAGGGTAGCCTTGGCTGCCTGGTCTTGGGGAGTTTTGTTTCTGTTCTTATAGGGAGAGTGGAATAATTTTTATGTTCTCCTCTTCCATAGAGGAGAACATACAAAATAAAATCCCTGTGCCAGGTCTCAAAGATCTTTCAAGGGTGAGTTTCTAGATCACAACAAGCTCTTGTACAGCTAGAGGAAGCTTGGTTTAGGCACGCAGAACTAGCTGACTACTGATTAAAAACTGACTTCAGTGAAGTTTTTTTTCCCCTGTTGTTTGTGGCCAGCCCCCAGATGCTGTTTGGTTTGTAACTAGTTTGATAGGTGGTCCTTCATCCTCCTCCCCATGCCTAGTCACCTTTCAGCTCTGTAGGTCTCTGCAATTCATAGTAGACTAGCTGCAGGGCCACCACTCAGTGACAGCATGATGTTATTCTCCTTATTCTTCAGAGCCCAAATCTTGACTGAGGACACTCTGCAAGATCTGAGCAAATTGAAGTAGATTCTTATCAGATGAAACCACAAGAAGTTACCAAATACTAAATATTATCTAAGGGCTGAACACTTAAAAAATATACTGTGAATAATTTTGTTCATGAATGAAACATTACAAATAGTGTAAGTTGCAAAGAGTAGCTTTTCTACCTTCTTATTATTAGGGGGAAAACTCTACTTTCATTTACATAATGTGGGTGGCAAGTTGTGTACAGATGTTGTATATTAATGTGTTAACTGAAGGCAGGATTTGGGTCAACATATAGTCCTATAGGACACAGAGCCCTTCAAACAGTTCCTTGCAACAGTACCAGAGAACTGTTTAGCAGGTTTCTAGTTTCTAGAGCTATTAACAGGCAATTCTGTATAAGTGACGATATTAATAGTTCCTTGGTGGATTTCAAAAATCAAGTGTAAAAAAACATAAGAAAGTTTGTGGGACCTCCTAGACATATGCTGTGTCTAGCTTTCTTGTTGCAGTTCTGTGAAAAGCAGTGAAGCAGACAAGATCTGTCAACAATTATTCATCAAATGCCTGATTTGTTAAATATTGCAAATAAGTTGCTTGCTGAATAATAAGAAACCAGTTCTGGAACTTGCTTCTGTGTAATTCAAAGCTCCTCCCAATTAGATATTAATGCCTGGACTTTCAAGTATATTAAATCGAGTTCCTATTTTAATTTCATTGCTGCCTTTTTACAAGTTCCTATATAATTAACAATGATTGCTATTTGAAAAGTTCTTCATTTTTTACCCCATGGAACAGCTTAGAAGTCATGCTAGCTATCTTAGCAGTCATTTGTTTTGATAATTGTCCTGTTTTCAGCTGGGATAGAGTTAATTTTCTTCCTAGTAGCTGGTATGGTGCTGTTTTGGATTTAGGATGTGAATAATGCTGATGTAGTTGTTGCTGAGCAGTGCTTACACTAAGCCAAAGACTTTTCAGCTTCTCATGCTGCCTTGCCAGGGAGGAGTTTGGGGTTGCACAAGAACCTAGGAGGGGAGAGAGCCAGGACATCTGTCCCAGACTGGCCAAGGGGAAGACCCATACTGTATGACAGCATGCTGAACAATAAAAATGGGGGGAGTTGGGTGGGGACAGGGGGTGCCACTGCACAGGGTCTGGCAATGGTAGATAGTGTAGTAGACATTCATAGGCATTAACACACAAGTTGGAGAGACAGTAACATTCCCCAAAGCATTAAAGTTACACTTCCAAAACAGATACTTTTAGGAGTTAAAGTCTCACCAAAGAGTTTTGGTTTAGAGATTGTTAATGCCTTTCAATAGTTTTCATATATCTACTCAGGCAGATTAGCCTGTTCTTAGACTCCAAACAAGGCTTTATGAGCTATGGTCTCTGACTTGCTCAGAGTTTGAGTCCAATGGCCTATGAGTCTTGCCCTACTGCTCAAGGTGAGAAAAATGGCCCTGCAGGAAGTGTGGATTGTCTGCTACTATAGAAGGGCCTAGGCCTAGATTCCTAAACAGGAATGTTGGCAGATTCAGTCACATCAAATGTGACAGCAGTGTGCTCAGCTACTGACTCCAATCTTTTCAGTGACCCAAATGCACAACTTCACTGCCAGAGATTTTCCAGGCCTCCAACTCCAGTTTCTCTGGAAGACATGAAATGGTGGCACTAGGTTAATAAGCAAATCTGGAGCAGGTCTGGAATATCTGTCCTTTCCAGTTCTTTCCCTTCAGCTGGAAATGCAAGATACTTTCAGTTGCTTCAGCTGACTCCCAGCACAATTCCTCCATTTCGCAGAGGTGACAGGGTAAAGTACTTGCAGATAATTTCCTTCCCCTGACTTTGGCAGTCCAATTTTATCTAAGAGCTTTTTTCATCTTAGATTTGCTGTTGTACATATAGTTTACCTCTTCTACCCTTTAAACAAACCGACAAAAAAAAAAAAAAAAATAAAAATAAAAAACACCACGTAATGATAATGATTCAAAGTGGGGCTAGAAGGTGGGTGGGAAATGGGTTGCCAATATTAAGCACCTCTTGACATCAAGAGGAGCTTAAGTCACAGTAAGGTACAATTTTGGGCCGTGAATCTACATTGATTGATCCTGTACCACAATGGGGAGCAAAATCTGCTATCTAGAAGCACAGGTAGAGCTTTTGTTTTCTCAGAACTAAGAGTGCAGGTTAGGTTCTTCTCTTGTGGCACTCAAGTGTCAGGTTAAGGAATGAGGTAGCAGATGCAAAACTGGAGCAGTTCTGCCTATACCAGGAGCAAAACATTCTTGCTCTCACCATCACCTCCTACCCACCTGGGTGCCTTGCACATGGGCTGTATATCATGCACATGCCAGCTCCATACACTGACAATGAATGCCTCAGCACATCCACTTGCTGTCTGCTTATTACCTAATTTGGGTCACAGGGAGAGTCTCAGGGCCACCCTGGTGCGGTGATATGCAGATACCCACTGTGTTTTCAACACAAATGCAATCCCCCAGGGCATTTTCCAGACTGCTAGAATGCTATCTCACAGATACAAGGGAAGGCAATTTTCTGTAGTGTGAAAAACTTATCATTTTTAAGGAGCCATTAAATGAACAGTAACTCACCAAAGAAATCACTGCTTGCCCTTTCTCAAAACCTAGTTTTGTTACTGTTCATTGCAGTGAAAATAATGATTTCAAAGAATGTAACACTTGCCTTTGTATATATTAATATGGTCTTCCTCTGTGTGTCCAAATAGATTTTTGGCAGCTTCACTAGGGCTCTGTAATTGTCTTTGATTAACCTATACATAATCATAGGAAGCTGCAAGAATGTAATGATGAGAATTTTACTTAACAAATGGTCTTATCAAGTGTTGTTCTGTGTATCTGTGTTTGCTGCTCCACTCTTCAGAAAAGCAGGCTGGAGAGAATACAAGAGAGTTGTTGAAATGAAATCTAAGAAATGTGAGCTCAAAGTACTTCAGAGAGATGCAGTGAACCATAACGTTCTTCAAACCACAGGCCGTACTCTCTCACTGCACATGTGTTTGGATGGTTCTGATTTACAAATTGTTTGGAAAAAGAGAGGATTAAAGTCCCTGTTATTTGTCACTTGAAACCTTCAAAGTAGTTCACAAAGAAAAGTGATGTGATTTTCTAGTCAGACAGACCAGCATAAAGGCAGATGTGTGCAGCCCTGCTGAGGAAACTGTGACTTGAACAAAGAATTAATAGTAGGGAATTTGAAAACTGAAATCCTTGATCAGATTATACCACCATACCCAATGTTTGTCTTCCCCTCTCTCCCCTCCCCCAAAAGGCAAGTAAGACAAAAAAACATACCTAATTCTCATAAATTTTAATGAAATTACACATCTGAATAAGAGTTAGGTGACTTAGGCAACTAGAGACACTTGCAGATCGGAATCTGTTCTAAAGCCTGCATCAAAAGCCTGCCATTGCATCAAGAGTTTTCTTACACCTGGTTTTAAAAAAATGGGCTCAAGCCCTGTTCTTCTCATTCTCCTCTGAGACTCAGTGATAAGGAGTTAAAAACAGAGAACTGTGTTGATTTATAAAATGTGCCGTAAAGAACATTATCAGCTGAGATGAATATTATAGTTTGTAATATTTATTGTCAGAGAAAATGAAAATGTTTTCTAAATTTTAAATTTTAGCTATAAACATTGGTAAAGTTTCAAGTGATTTGAACTGAACTGTCAGTGTGTTTTCTGATCTGTTTTGCTTGCTTGTTCCAAATGTTTGTTTATTTTCTTCCTGAATTCTTTTCAGATGCAGAAAGTTTGTAAAATATACAAAGCCAACATACATGTTAGCTCTGTACTTCTTTCATCTGGGGAAAGGAGCTCAGAACCTAATGACACTTTGTGAAAGAACTGTGTAGTGATGCCACGTAAGAGTCCCAGGATAAATGTTCTGGAGTAGGTTTCCCCACTCTGATCTCCTGTACTTTGTATCTGACATCTCTACCTCAGGGATACCAGTTCTGCTTAGTATTAAGTACTGCTGAAAATTAGTTTTTATTGAAAATATTTCCTTTTAATATACCTAATTAATTACAGTATAACTCATAAGGGAAATACAACAAAATGATTAAATGTTGGGTAGGGATTTTTCGTATGATAGAGATGTCACATCATCTGAAATAAATCCAAAGGTGATTGTTGACAGAACAAAGGCCATAAAATTCAGCTCTTAGGCTCTATGATGCATTTAGGAAATACTGATTCTCAAATACCATGGCTTTGGTAGACTAAAAAATATCTATATTCTAACAACCATTCAGTAAATCTCTGGAATTGAGATAGTCTTCTTCCATGATTTAGAAAACAAATACATGAATAAAAACAAGATAAGATGTTAGTGAGATATTAGGCCTGAACTAAACAGAACAATAATGCAGGATAGATAACTACTTCCAAAAATTGGATAACAGTCTGACTGAGCATTCTGAGTTTATCTGACTTCATTGTTTTGTACTCTGGCTCCTAAATTGCACTTTTCAATGCCCGGTTAGATGTGGGTGCAGGTGGAGAAATGTTACTAAATGCTGGTCTCAAAAAATCAGATGCCAAGTTGAAACTTAAAGGACAGCTTCACCCCCACTCACCAGTGACCTCAGCTGAAACTTGGACCACTGTATGCATGTATCCATATTGACCTTCCATCTATACAGCAGATTTAAAGGTCCAAAGAGATGGAGATACAAACCTTTTCAGAATGTTTTATGATATTGTGCACCAGTCAGAACTAACAAGCTGAGACTTGAGGATGTAAGCAATATTTGAACAGAATTTTATGCTATTAGTTTACCAATTTATATACTTACAGTACGAACAAATCCTGATTTGCATAGGAAATGGAAGTTTATTTTCAAACAGACATTACGCCGTGTATCTTTTAACTAAAATAAGAAAACATCAGAAACCCTCATTTTAAACGAAATGAAACGTGACTTCATTGGCTTCAGTGAAAGATGCATTACACCTTGACTTTGTCCAAAAATTACTTCAAGGACCCCCATGAAAGCTACAGTTATTAATGGGAATGCTGACAAGGGAAGTTATAATCTAGTGATATCCATTGCAACATCAATGAAAGCTTCTTTCAGTAAACACCGGAATGACAACAGTCTTGGGATAGAGAAAATGGCACAAAATAGGGTAAGAAAAAGGCATGAAGTCAAGACAGTATGTATTCAGAACAAACTGAACAGGGGGAAAATTAGATGTCTTAGATCTCTTGGCATCTGTAAACATCAAGAAGACATCACATTTCAGCTAATCTTAAGGCAAAGCAGCCATATAAAGTAATCTACAGGCTTTCTAAAGTAAACCTACAGGCTTTCTTGGTCTTCTAAAGCATGGAAGATAATAGAAAGTAATCCTCTTCCTTTTTTGTTCAAAAATGACTTTAAAGTAGGGAGGGCTTTTTTTTCCCTTCTCACTCTGTAGAATCTATTTTAAATGACCTATTTAAATGTTCTGCAATTATCATGCTTTTGTATATTTTCCATTTAGAGTGAACAGAAGGGGAATCCCTTGAAGTTATGATATTTTAACTAACCAAAGAATAATCTTTTTTTTTTTTTTTCCCCTGTCTGAATTCCTCATACAAGGTGTCTTAAAATGGATAAGATAGGTTCATTACTGTTGTTATAATTGTCAGCTGCCGTCAGTTCCATTAGTGGATAAAGGTCTATCTGAATATTATTCATACACTCCTAGCCAACCTCCTAAATTCTGTACACGCTTCTTAAAACTTTCCCCTCTGCTGCTCTTTCCAGCTGCTCGTCTGTTCTTCAGTTGTTTTATGTGATCCCTGCTAGGGTCTTCTTGTTAAGATACGTCAAGGTTTTTTTCTTCTTAATCCTTTTGCAATGCTTCTTACTTATTTTATGGATGTGCTTGTGGAGGAATCGTTAAGTGAGGCAGGACATGTGAATGTTGAGCAGTTGGGAGACAATGGGCTGGTGAAGCACCGTACTCAACTCACATGAGCCTTGGCACGTATGCAGCTGGCTGAGGGCCAATCAGGCTCAAGGACACGATGCCCTTGGGCCATCGGGAAAGTCCCTAAGGTGGGACAGGTAGCCAAAAGAAGGAGGACCAGACGAAAAAGCCCGGGAAGTGTTAACCAATCCTGAGCTTAGTTTCTGCAATATGTATGAGTTCATTATGTTCAAACTAGATAAAAGGCGACTGAGCTATCCATTAAAGTTGAAGTTCACTGTTCACTCATATTGATGTGCTGGGTCTTCCTTCCGTCGGCAACATGTGCTAATGCATTTTATCATTTGTTTCATTAAATACATCTCCCCTTATGTTCAGAGCTTGCTGGCTTTCGATTTGTCTGGCAGGTTATAACTTCACATCTTTGAAAAGACCTGAAATGTTGTATGTCAGAAGAGCATTCAGGTCACAGATCTTGAGATTAAGCAAAGACATTGTATTTGATTTCTTTGCTTATACAGAATGTTTCTACAGGCATATCCTCCTCTCATCATAAGAGGATTCAAATAAGGTTAGAATTCTCCTTTATACCGTGATGTTTCCATCATGCAGGCATTGATTTAGACTTTTCACATAAATCTCTCTTGATCTTTCACTATTTTGTTAATATGCATAAATGTTTCTTCTGAAAATTAGATATCATGGACACGTGGGGAGAAAAGGTATCTTCCCTTTTTAAATGTTAAAGGGCCCAAGGGTGAGAAAATCTGGACCTTGTTCTAGTGGAACAAACTCTTCTAGAGTTTACTTTCCTTCTTTTGTTTTTTATATAAACTTTGATTAAAATTGAATTCCCCTGTATTTATATGACTGTGAAGTTGCAAAGGACATTGTAAAAATGATATAATATGTGTTGTTGCTAGTGTTCAGTTCAGTTCATCCTTCCATGTCTCTCCCACCTTGTAAGGAGCTAGGCTTTGACACCTACTGGACCTCATTATAAACCAATCCCATTCCCTAATCTGGCTGAAAACTAACCTAACCATGAGAAGGAAAAAATAAAAATATTTTGAGGTTAATGAGTGGTTCAAGGAGTCTCTAGTAAATGACAGAGATGGCACAAGGGAGGACTATGACTAGCCCCTTTGGCTGGTAGGGACATGAAAAGGAGGAATAGTGAGGACAGTCTGTGGTATCTTGCCTCTTTCATGAAACTGCCCTGTAAATAGAAACATGAATGGAGCTTGACCTTTCCTACTGACACACCTACTTTTCTGTCATTTTTTTCTAGGCACCTGTCTCACTTTTATCTGTAGATGCCAGACATACCATGTTGTCAAAAGCTAGGACACCCTTAGCAGTGCCATGACTACAAGGCACTACAAGGCACTATTATATCATCAGAATTCTCTTTCTTTTGAAGTAGTTTGTAAGCTGTAGGGAGTTAAAGAAAGGAAAAAAAAAAAAAAAAAAAGTCTTCTCAAGTCATTTGAAAGTCTTCACTGCCCCAAGTAATCACTTTACTCACCTCAAAACCTACCTTTAATTTTTTACAGATATTTCTGTGTTTTTCCGTCTTCTTTTTCATCATTCAGCTTCCTTTCCCTGGTGCATCTATCCAGTGGAGAACACAGCAGAGCTGTCTCTACATATTACTGTGCTTAAACCTTTGTTAAGATTTCATTTTACCTGGATTGTAACTTTCTGAGTTGGTTGTTTAGGCCTTGGAGAGAGCTATATGAAGCGGCCAGCTAATGAGAAAACCCCTTCCACCCAGGCAGGGCTGACATTCTTGAAAAAGATGAGATGTCCATATAAATCTCAGTTTCTTCCTTGAACATTCTGATTTGGCATCAAAATATTTGTTGTTCAAAGCAAACATCTCTTCTTTGATTACTTTTTCAGCATTTGTTCCCTGAAGCCTGTTTATATCAGATAAGCAGTGGTCTATAATCATTAGGTTTAAGAACATGTCACCACTCAGTTAATGAAGTAGCTGTGATTTCTGCTCTCTTGAAAGACCGTGGTCCAACCTTCCTTTGTGAAAAGCTACAGGTAATAGGAAAGCTAGAGTATGCCTTATTTTTTAAAAACAGTAATGGAAAGTCTGTCAGTTTATGAGCCTTCAGGCTTCATGGAGGTCTTCACTGAAATTAATAGGACATGTAAACTTAGAGGAAATTAGGGCAGCTACAAAAGAAACCCCAGAAGCAAAAGAAGATTAAAGTAGAGCAGCAAGCAAACTCATGCAATATCTTAATTTTGGTTTAGATATTTCCTCCCTCATGTAAGTCATTCCCTAAACCAAGCACCAAATGTAATGCACCTGGCTTCTTCTGTAGATGTCTGTTCATTCTGCCACAATTATCTTTCAGCTGATGAGCAAAGGAATGTCAGTATTTGGGAGGTGGCCCTCCCAGCATACTGGGAGACACAGTAGTTAGCTAACAAGTTGCTCTGTACTCATTCCCTGTTCCATAAAGTCACAGCTTGAGGCTCTTCATCCAAGATCCAGAACCAGCTTAAGCTTTTATGAAAGCAAGGTGTGTTTTTTTTTTCCACACTTAGTCTGGATGAAAATCACTTTATTCTCTTTTGTCATGAAGCTTTATTCGTGAACTGTCTAAGAAATAAAGTAAGAGACTTTTCTGCTTCCAGGTAGCTTGATAAGAGGGTTATACCTTCCATCTTCATCCATGTAACAAGTTTATTTCTGGAGTTCTGGAAGGTGATAAGGGATAGTCTCACATGTGAGAAAAACTTGAGGCAGTGAGAATTTATATTAGAGTATTCTAAATAAGTTATTCACATTCTGTTAATGTTATGTGACCTCAACCTATCAAACCTGACCAGGTTGAAGCCTAACAGCTGTGGCATTCATGCCATGAAAGAGAGCTACAACTGCTCCATTGTAGTAGACAAGATATGTTACTAGAAGCAACCAAAGAAACAAGCCTTGTCATATGATAATTTTTTTCTCCTTCATAGAGCACCTCTTTCTGTCCTCCATCATTTCCAACCTGGGTCAAATTTTCTTAAACTTGGTATTCCTCTGCAATACATCACCATTGTTATATTATTTTCATAGGCCATTCACTCAGGGAGGATATAGTATTATTTCCTAATTCAGAAATATTTGATAATATCAGAGTTTTGTGGCATGGAATCCTTACTGTAAATATATGCCTTTTCCTAAGAAATCAGTTTACAAGAGTGTTAGGCAGGATAACAGCAGTTGCTTCTATGTTTCACATTTGACCTTAGATCATGCAGTCTTACTTAGCAATATTTCAGATAAGTTCTGCATCCACTAGTTTTTGTTTGGTTTGTTTATTTGTTTGCTTTGTTGTTGTTGTTGTTTTTCTTTGTCTTCTTATTTCACACTCTTCGTTGTCTCAGTGGACAGCAGGATAGGCCAAGCTTGGCTTGAGCTTCTAACAGTGAGCTAGAGATTAAACAATCCCTGGGTAAACAAGCATAGAGAAAGAAAGTAAGTAAACATGTACTGATGGCACTGCACTGGCATATTGCAATTTAATGAATTTAAATGCCTGCCCACTGTGCCCTGACCATTATATCTGGCAAGAGTACTGTTATGGGGCTGCACATCCGCCCAGGCTGAGTTTACAAAGTCAGCAGACCCAATACCAGCAGCATGCCTACTTTATCAAACTTTCAAGAAATTGACTCATTGCAAATGACTGGGAAAAAATGGAATGAAAAACCCCTACCAATCCTCGTTGAAGGGATGCATATATGTCAGTGTTTTCTTGGGTGATGTTTTCCTGGAGCAGGTGATAGGTTATTTGTTGCACATTGAAGAGGGCTCCTAGATAAAATGGAGTAAGTTAGGTAGAAATAATATGGAGCCATGCAGAGACGTGTATTTGACAGCATTTCTTCCACCTTATTTAGCACAGTACTCTTTCACAGTGGTTCTGCCTTCAGTGTATTTCAGACTCACACTGTTTCCTATCACACTGTACCTTTAAAAGGATGCACATGCAGAGACTCACTCCAGTACATACAGAGTTTTCAAGGATGCTCTCCCTCCCCCTTTTCTGACAGACAGTCTGGCTAAATACACAGGAGACGAGGACAATGAGTAGAGTTATTGCCTTTTTTTTTTTTTTTCCTCCTCAAAAGGCTATGTCCTATCAGTTGAAGCCCTATTATAAGATGCTTCTCTGTAGTCATTGTTGTATTTTGCTGTGTTGGTTGTTGTTTGCTGAGTATGGCAGTTGTTACTGATTTATCTGTGAGCAGAAACATGCTGTAGACTTGTTAAACAGAAATTGTTTAACCATGGAAACTCCAGAAGCAGACAAAGCCCACATGAGCCTTTACTTTTTATTCAAAGCATTGTTAACCAGCTTCCCATGTGTTTAAATGAAATAGTTTCTTTGCTACCTGGGCCCTGTGCAAAGTATCACAACATTAACTGTTGGTCTGTCTTTATCATTCTTTTTGAGAAGGAAGGCATAATGTGTGGTGTTAACATAATAATTATAAATTAGAGTCCAATTCATAGTAATTCCCTGTAATTTGTGGTGACTTTTATGAGAGTTTCGTCTTCTGGCATGAACCTTTTCAAACAGAGCAACCCAAACATAACTGTGTGCACACTGCTTCTCTCCCAGGTATGATTTTGGCAGCAGGGTACACCAGGCTTGCTCACAGCTGGCCAGCACATAAGTCAATGCATGAACAACTAAGGCCTGCTCCCCAGCTGGTCATGGTAATTGCAATTTCTAGTCTTTGTCTTCAGATTTCAAGAACCACAGGTGTGTGGGCAATCAGTATCTCTTGTTAGTTCAAACTAGAGGGTACTAACCCTTTTTTAAATTTCAGGATTGCAACAGACAAACTGGGGAGAGAGCAGAAACATGCAATTCAGTACATGGGGAACAATCATTTAGGATGCTCTTGCAGCCATAAGCAGGACATAAGCATTTATGAGACGTAAGCAATTGTGTTAAACAACCCCACACATATGTACAAATGCAGCCTCAGTTCAGATAATAATCTTCATGCAGTTAGCCTCAGCCCATCAGTCCAGGCTATCCAGAGCCTCCTGCAGAGCCTTCCTACCTTCAAGCAGATTGACACATGCACCTAACTTGGTGTCATCTGCAAACTTAAAATGTGCAGGTAAATCTCCCAAAGAATGCTTAGGATTTTTAGCTCTCATTTCCTGTCAGTTCATTTTTCATAAAATTACTGTGGTCAAAATAAAAAAGTAATTCATTGAAAAGTACTTCCCTTAACTTAAGCTGAAATCCTATGTTCCTGTGTAATTAGCAGCTTACGGAAAATGCTCTCCAAAGTTTTGGGCTGTGGGCAGGACATTCAGCATTTCAACTGGCCTCTGCATTTTGATGATTGTGTTGCTGAAGATTTTTCTCCTGACAGACATCAAATGCAGTTTTAGTTTAAGGTTCTTGCAACAGCCCAGAAGTAACTTGGGAGAGGTAGGTGACCAAGCATGTCTGTGTATTTAGAAGGAAAATGTTATATAGAAGCTCTCACAGAAATGTGAAAGGCAGCAAAATATAAATAAGTTTAAATATAGTTTCTGAGCAGATTACATGATGAATTTCAGTAGCCAAAAGTAAAAATTACCTTGCTCTGCCATTAACTTCTCTTAGATGCAGTAATGACATGATTTATAAGCTAACTGTACTATTACTGAATGCCACTCGTGCATGTCTCCTTCAGTGGGGAGTGGTGTATCTCACCTTTCCACTTCTTCCTGATACGTCTCTTTGCAAAATACCATGTTACTAATCTATCTGCTTGATAGTTTTTGCTCTCCTTTTTCTAAACTGAAGAAAAATACATGTTCCTGTAGCAAACAACAGACAGGCCAGAGAAAAAAAAATATCAAGAGGAATAAATGAGGTTCCATCACAACTAGACATTTAAGAAAAGGTGAGAGATGTCAATAATGGGCATGGTGTGTAGCCTGAAGTAATCTTGGAAACTTCAGGAAACCAGACTAGATAGTCTGACTTGCCCTTTCTGTCTCTTCTGTCTTCCAGTTACTATCTACCACCAGGCTACCTAGAAAATTTCTACTGTTGATGACAGAAGTTTAGTCTAGATCTCAAGGGGGTACAACCCCTAGGATTCTAGGATGTAACCCCTTAAACTGAATTATTCCTTAAGCATGCAATCATCTTAGATCACAATCTTGACTTTAAGCTCATGCTTATATTATACTTTATCCTCAGTTTGGTTTGGTTTGTTGTCCTGATGTATCAGCCTAAATCTTAGTGAGTCTGACATGTTGTGGGTTAGGACAAGTGGCTTAGAACCACTTAAATAAGATTTGGAGGAGGAGTTATTTTTCATGACTGCAAATCAGAAATAATAAAAAAAAACTATACAGCATACTAAAATCTGAACAATTAAATTGTGTTGCATAACTAAGTTTCATTGTCAGATAAGTTCTACAGCATCATGAACATATGTCATTGTCAATAGCCACTTGTAATACAAACATCAAGAATTATTTAGTTATAGCGCAATTGCAGTTCTCTTCAATGCTTCTTCATTTCTTGGTTTACTTGGTCAAAATATGATCTTTTGTTATGCTCCTTGGTTGACTTTTGATTCAGTCTCTAAGCAAGGAATGGTGGTGGGAGTAGGGATCTGTCTTTGATATCATCTTTATGGTGTTTCACCTACTAAATGAGCAAGGAAGTTTTTAACATCCGGCTTAATATAGCTGGTTAAACAAAACTGGCACCTTCATCTGTACACCTGCATTTCTGTGCCTGTTAAAATATACTTATAAGCCAGATATTTTTCTAAATTAATTTTATTATAAACCTATTCTCTCTATTCTAGAAGTTTATTTAAATAAAGCAATAGAGAAAAACAGCTTAAACTATAAGCAAATCCTTCTAAACAGGGCCCTTTTTATACATGCATTCCCTTTTATGTGAATAGTACTTTGTTAATGGTTCAATAATTAAGGGAGTTTACATTTTAAAGACTTCAGTTTTTAATTGGCTGAATATTAATCATAGATCACTTTCAGTTCTGTTGTGATATGCAAATTATTGATGTCTCAGCTGCATTTGTTTTCAGGTATCAGTCTATCCGCATAATGCAAAATAACATTCTGCAATTATTTCAATTAGATGCAGACAGCTTTCAGAGCAAGCTATTTATTTCATATCTGTAAATGAAGAAAGCAGTTGCTGTTTTTCCATTCCTTGATGTTTACTACCCCAAACTACCACTGGTATGGGTGCAATACATGACCAGTTTTCTGTGTGAAATTATGTTAGCGTTCACAGTAAAGGACAAACAGTTGAACTCCCCTTGCAAGATTTCATTTGGTTAACTGACTCTTCTGCCTGGGAAAGAGATGTCACCTTGTTCAGGGGTACTCGTTACCTTTTAAACTCATATTATGAAATGGAGAGTAAATAGGAGTTCTAAATTAGCAGAATCTGTTTTGCACAAGTGCCTAACATTGGAGGATTTTTTTTTCATCAGACTGCAGCTGTTACCTAAGCAGAGGAGGAATTTCACCTAACCACAAAGAATAAGATGCACAAATAGCCGCGTTGTCTTAAGAACGGGTTGGTTACGTCTCCTCACAGTGATTTTGTTCCATAATTGCGATTCACATTGAATGCAGCAAATGTTACCGTCCTGCCCACTCAGTTTCCACCTCTACTTTTGTTTCAAGGCGGGGGAGGGGGGAATTGTCAGAAAACCCGAGGAGAGGAGGGGGGGTCCTTTCTTTCCTCTCCTTCCCCCTCTCTGCCTTTCCCAGCACCGCGGTGCTGGGCGGCCGGGGGCGGGCTGGCCCCGTCCCGGCTGTGCCGCGGGCTGCACTTGTGGCTGCGGCCGCCCATGGCAGCAGCAGCGGGGCCCCGCCGCTCTCACCGCCCCGGGGGGCGCCGCCCGCCCCGCCGCAGCCGCCCGAGCTCCCCGGGGGCGCAGCCCGGCATCTCTCCGGGAAAGGTAACGGCGTGTGCGGGAGAGGCTTTGGAGGCTGCGATGTGCTGGGCTTGCCTCCCCGGAGCGGCGTCTCCTTCCCTCTCCGAGCGTGTGTGCGTCTGTGTGCGAGGCGAAGGGGAGGGGGCTCTCTGCTGCGTGCAAGGGGTGGGCGAGAGCAGTGCGATGGGAGCGGGCGCCCGTGTGCAGAGGGATCCTCTCCCCGCATGTGTGCGGAGGACCGCGGTGGCGGGGCAGGGCTCGGCGGGGCGCTTGCTGCATGCGGCGGAGCTCGCCGGGCTACCGCAGCGCCGGGCAGCGCCTCCGCTCCGCACCCGGCGCCGCCGGGGGGTGCTAGCCCCGGGGGAGGGGGGCTCCGCGGAGCTGCCGGCGGGGAGACTTCGAGGGGAGAGCAGCGGAGCGCGGCGGGGCCGCGACGACCCCCGGCCGCCGAGGTAGGGAGGGTGCCGAGCCGGCCGCCGAGCATCCCCCCCAGTCCCCGGGGGCGGCCGGCCGCCCCGCCGGGCGTGCGAGTGCGGGCGGGGAGGGGGCCGCGGCGTTTGCGGTGGCGTTTTAATTGCTCGGAATTATTCCGAAGGTTTTGTTGCTACTACTGTAATGATTATTGCTGTTTTAAAAGGGGGATGGGGGGGGTGTGCAAAGCTGAGGAGACGGTGGCTTCCTGCCGGAGCCCTCTCCATCGCGCTCGCCTCTCCCCGGCAGCCGGCCGCCTCCCGGAGCCCCGGCGGGGCTGCATGAGCCGCGGGAGGGACGGGAGGGCAGGATCCGTGCGGCGGGGCTGGGGGAGAGGGCGTGAGGATGGATGCCCTGCGGGCTGGACTTTGCAAAGGTGCGGGAAGAGGCGGAGGGGGGGGAGCGGGGGGGGCACACGGCTGTACCTTGTTGCGGAGGGGTGGAAGGGATGGATGCCGGGCTGCATCGCCGCGCTGTGCCCGCTCCCAGCCGCCGGGTGTGCGCGGAGCGTGTGCGCCCGCGCCCCGCCTGCTTTCCCTCGCCGGGAGGCAGAGGGCGACGGGGCGCCCACGGCACGGGGGAGCCGGCACCAGGCAAGCCGGCTCCGGCCACCGTGTTGCGGCAAAAAATTGCGGTAGTGCCTGCGCTCCTGGCCGGGCTCGCCGCCCCAGCGCCGCGCCGCGTCCCCGCTCGGCACCGGCCGGGGCCCCGGGGCTGAGGAAGAGGAGGGGACCCGAGCGTGGGCGAGGCAGGGATACGGCGGGGGGAGCTGGGGCAGGGGGCGCGGGGCTGCCCCCGGGCACTCTCGCCGCGGGCAGGGCCGGCAGCCCGCGGGGATCAGCAGCTGCTGCTCCGCACCCTCTGCTCCCTCTGGCCCCTCTCCGGGGCCTCCCTGACCCCTTCAGCCATCCCTTTCCCTTTCCCTTCCTTGCTCCCTCCGCTTTCCCCCTCCCTCGTGTCCTTCTGTCCTCCCTTCCTTCCAGGTCCCCCGGCGCATCCTCTCCTCCCTGCGGCTCCCTCCAGCCCGATTCTCCTCCCTCCAGCTGGCTCCTGCTTTTTCCACTTCCATCCTGGCTCCCTCCTTTCAACTCGGTGGCTTCCCACAGCGGGAATTGAGAGGGACAACAAGTTGGGAAATGGGGCAATGGGAAAGCTGGGGGTGGGGGAGGGATGGGGGAGTGGGATGAGAGGGGGAGTAATGCATCGATTATTGACTGATTTTTTTAAAAGGGGGACGGGGGGGAAATCCAGCTTCTAACTCAGAGGAAATGCTGTGGCTCCAGTTCTGCGTGAAAAATGGCAGCTCAGCTGGCCTGACAATATGTGGAGGGTTCTTGAAAGCCACTGCTGTATCAGTGCAGGGATCAGAGCAAATTGCATAAGTTTTTTTGTTTGTTTGTTTGTTTGTGTTTTTTTTTTTAAAAAAAAAAAGTTCCTCTCAGGCAGGTTTCAGTAGTGTCAAACTGGCAAACTGTGGCTGAATACCCTGCAAGTCAGGGTATTGTTATTCCGGGGGATGGGGCTGTATGCCTGTGCATGCTTCTTCCATATCTGTGTGCTTGCATTGGTCACCCGGAGCTGATCTCATTTTGTGGATAACTCATTGTATTTCTGTGATCAATGTACCACCAATTCTTTTAAACTGGGTATAACAAGAGACAGAAACTATATTTGTGCATGCCTGTGTATCCCTTGAGTGAATTTCACTCTTACTGTAGTGATAACCTGTATGCGTCAACGCTATAGATACCTACATTCAGTATTGACATTCTCTTCTGTGCCTGCATCTTCATCCTTTCTATATGGTGCTTTCCCAACCTAGATGCTTGGGCATGCATAACATCAGCATTTATGTTTAATATCCCTGAAACGCACAGCAACATATGAGCAGTGCAGGGCTGAGGAGAGTAAATATGCATAAAATTGGAATCTCCTTTGGTTATTTTACTTTGTTAGCTATGCATGTTTGTCATGTACAACAGATAGAAATATATTTGACAGACCTTAAAGTTATTTGTGTTTGTTTACAGAGATTTACATTCTGTATTTGAAATTCTAGCTCCTGTGTATTTGTTTGGTTGTTAAAATCTTTCATGTTATTTTAAATTCAATGCTTGTAGTTTATCTATAATCCTTGGCAGGTACAGTAGCTCAGTGGAATACAATTTTTAACCCAAATGACTTTTTGGAACAATGACAACTGAAAAACGTTTTCTTTTTTCTTTCCTTCTTTCTTCTTTAGATTCTTTATCTTTGTTCAGGAGCCTAAGGTTGCTTGCTGATCACAAGAAGATGTTTCTGTGGCTCTTTCTGGTTCTGTCATCTCCAGTTTCTTCTACAACTGCAGATGCTGATATATCTGTGGAAATTTGCAATGTTTGCTCCTGTGTGTCAGTTGAGAATGTACTTTATGTCAACTGTGAGAAGGTTGCAGTCTACAGACCAAATCAGCTTAAACCACCATGGTCTAATTTTTACCACCTAAATTTTCAAAACAACCTGCTTATTATTCTATATCCAAATACCTTTCTTAATTTCACACATGCAGTGTCCTTGCAATTGGGTAATAATAAGTTACAGAACATTGAGGGAGGGGCCTTTATGGGTCTTAGTGCATTAAAACAGTTGCACTTGAACAACAATGAATTAAAGATTCTCCGAGCTGACACTTTCCTGGGCATAGAGAACTTGGAGTATCTCCAAGCTGACTACAATTTAATCAAGTTTATTGAACGGGGAGCCTTTAATAAGCTTCACAAGCTGAAAGTCCTTATCCTTAATGACAATCTGATTTCATTCCTTCCCGATAATATTTTTCGATTTGCTTCTCTAACCCATCTGGATATACGAGGGAATCGAATACAGAAGCTTCCATACATTGGAGTCCTGGAACACATTGGGCGAATTGTCGAATTACAGCTGGAAGACAACCCCTGGAATTGTACTTGTGATTTGTTGCCCTTGAAAGCATGGCTGGAGAACATGCCCTATAATATCTACATTGGAGAAGCTATCTGTGAAACTCCCAGTGACTTGTATGGAAGGTTGCTGAAAGAAACCAACAAGCAAGAGCTGTGCTCCATGGGGACAGGGAGTGATTTTGATGTGCGTGTTCTACCTCCCTCGCAGCTGGAGCCTGGTTACAGCACACCAAATGGCCACACCACTCAAACATCAGTGCACAGATTAGTCACAAAGCCGCCGAAGACTACAAATCCTTCAAAGATCTCGGGGATAGTAGCAGGCAAAGCACTGTCTAATCGTAATCTCAGTCAAATTGTATCTTATCAGACCAGGGTGCCTCCTTTAACTCCTTGCCCAGTCCCCTGCATTTGCAAAACACATCCTTCAGACTTGGGATTAAGTGTAAATTGCCAAGAAAGAAATATAGAGTCAATGGCTGAACTCCTACCAAAACCTTTAAATGCCAAGAAATTGCATGTAAATGGCAACTATATTAAGGATGTGGACACTACAGATTTCATTGAATTTGAGGGGCTGGATTTACTACATCTAGGCAGCAATCGGATTTCAGCGATCAAAGGAGAAGTTTTCCGCAACCTTACAAATTTACGGAGATTGTATCTCAATGGCAATCAGATTGAGCGTCTGAGCCCAGAAATGTTTGCTGGCCTCCACAACTTGCAGTATCTGTATTTGGAATACAATGTCATCAAAGAAATCTTAGCAGGCACCTTTGACTTGATGCCAAATTTGCAGTTGCTCTACCTGAACAACAATCTTCTGCGCAGCTTGCCAGCATACATTTTTGCTGGGGCACCGCTTGCCAGGCTGAATCTGAGGAACAATCATTTCATGTACTTACCTGTAAGTGGTGTTCTTGATCAGCTAAAATCTCTTACACAAATTGATTTGGAAGGTAATCCGTGGGACTGCACTTGTGATTTAGTTGCTTTAAAACTGTGGCTTGAAAAACTAAATGAAGGTATTGTGGTGAAGGAATTAAAATGTGAAACACCTGTACAGTTTGCTAACATTGAACTTAAGTCTCTGAAAAATGAGATCCTCTGTCCTAAACTTTTAAACAAGCCATCTGCTCTGTTCACTAGTCCCATGCCCGCTGTCTCTTTTACTACACCACTGGGACCGGTTCGGAGTCCTCCTGGTGGCCCAGTTCCATTGTCCATCCTAATCTTAAGCATATTAGTTGTGCTTATTTTAACAGTGTTTGTTGCTTTTTGTCTTCTTGTTTTTGTGCTTCGTCGCAACAAAAAACCAACTGTAAAGCATGAAGGGATTGGAAATCAAGAATGCAGTTCTATGCAACTGCAGCTAAGAAAGCATGATCACAAGTCAAACAAAAAAGACGGACTAGGCGCAGAGGCCTTCATTCCTCAAACCATTGAGCAGATGAGTAAAAGCCATACTTGTGGCTTAAAGGAGTCTGAAACGGGCTTCACGTTTGCTGATCCACCAGGGCAAAAAGTCATTCTGAGAAATATTAATGACAAGGAGAAGGATTTATTGCATGTGGACACAAGAAAAAGACTTAGCACAATCGATGAACTGGACGAGTTATTCCCTGGGAGGGATTCCAATGTATTTATTCAAAATTTCCTTGAAAGTAAAAAAGAATACAACAGCATAGGGGTCAGTGGCTTTGAAATACGTTACCCAGAGAAACAACAAGACAAAAAAAACAAGAAATCTCTAATAGGTGGTAATCATAGTAAAATTGTAGTAGAACAAAGGAAAAGTGAATATTTTGAACTAAAAGCTAAACTTCAAGGTTCACCTGACTACCTTCAAGTCCTTGAAGAACAAACAGCTTTGAATAAAATATAGATCATGCAATCTTATTGCCTACAGAGGACATTTATTTAATGATGAAAGTGCCTTTTGTTGACTTTTAACTTCCAAATACTATATTATATTGATAGGCATAGAGGCAGGTGTATCCAGGGTTGTCTGATTAACTGTAGCTGCATATGACTTGTGAAGTAGAGGAGAATCTCCTTAATAGATTTTACTACATAAAGCTCATACCCTGTGGAATCCTATAGGGATACTGCAAACTCTATTGCCAAAGGGATGCTTTATACACATTACACTGAATTTAACCTCAAGAGGCATATACGTTTTGTACCTTAAATGCAAAACCATCGTCTCCTTGTGATTTGTTAGAGCAAACACAAGAAACCTGGTACTGGTGTTCATACCTCAGCTGGGTCCTTCATCCTGCACGTGGATTTAAGTTGGTGGAACTGGAGTAATCCTTTTGTGGTGTTGTAATGGCACTGTTTAAAGATTATCTGAAAAGTAACAAGCATGCAAAGAGAGAACATTCGATAGTATGTGTAAATTGGTTACATTTATGGCCTGCATCTTGAAACCACTGGAATTATAATGTTAAATTGTGAAAATATTTGTTTAAAATATACCATGAATTACATACATATGAAATAAATTTGACCACTTGAAACATACATGTCTATACATAAAATTAAAAAAAAAAAAAAGGTAAGAAAACAGTTCAACCTGACTTCTGCAGTATTTGTGGCATCTGAAGAAAATATTTGATGTTTATGCAGAATCTGCTGTAAGACTCATCTCCAATTAAAACTCGAGTTCCTTCTCAGTTATGTGAAACACTTGCAACTCTAACGGGTTGTCCGAAATTGTCAAAGTGCTTACTGTGTGAGCGTAGCAGAAATTATTTTTGTAATATAATTCATATTTATGAAATACTTTGTATACTAAATAGGAAAATATATACTCCTTAATATGTATTTAATATGCCTGACTTGTTTTCCTGATCGCAATGCATTAATCATTCAATATAAATAAAACCAGAACAATATACCAAACAGAAGCCGGGGGATGTGGTGTATAGAATTATCCAGAATTAAGTGATCAGGTATAATAATAATAAAATTGTTCTGTACTATTCTTGTGAAATTAGCATACTATCTTATTTCAGATTTGTTACCAATGGTGCATTTTGAAATAGATTCATTAGTTTTTTAGTATCGTGTCTCAGGCAATTATTTGCCATCAGTTGTCTTGCTTTTCAGGGTTCTATAGCTTAATCTATATATTTTTCACTACATGTATTTACAGGAATTCATGGTAAGGGTAATATTTTAATTGTATATGCATAAGTTTTCTGTTCTTATTATCCGTCTGTCTGCTGTCAGTCAGAAAAACTGATCAGAACAGAAAACAATATGGCAAATGACTTCTGTTTAAACCAACAGTGTAAAATGAATATAGTGGTCTCAGTTCAGAGTACTGTGTATTTCCTATCTAGAGTAAAAACTTGCTTTTATGAAAGCTGAATCTGAATAGCTAGGAAAAAAAGAAAGTAGTCAGGAGAATGGAAAATCCCCACGTTATCTCACTAGTACCTTGAGATGAGAATGGAGATATGTTGGTAAAGCATCGTACAGAAAATCTATACTATGAGATTAACAAAAGTTTCTTGACATGAACAGGAATTTTTCCATGCACTTCACTGACCTTTGGATAAGACCCTCTAACTCCTTTGCTTCCAAAGCCCTTTTTTCCCCTCATTCACCTTTTATAATCAATACATAAATCAATCAAGATTAGTAGGATGTAAATACTAATCTTTGTCATGAATTCAGAACTAGTGAATATTACAGCAAGACCCAACAATACTACTATGGAAAAGCCTGTGTCAGCTATTTCCATTATAAACTGCTAATTTCAGTGCTTTATGACACTGCTGTAAAATTTTTATTCTGGAACAATACTTGGCAAACAGCCTGCAGTATATTTTTACAAAGATTAAAAGAAATAAAAGAAAAAACCCACACTGCTTCTTTATTCCAGAGAAAGGAAAACAAAGAGATTTTTCTACCTTCAGACATTTGTTTATGCTCTTGTAACTTAGAAAGAGGGTTGTTTTATTATTTTCTCTGTAATCTGAAGTATATAAATTACTTCAGATAATAAAATTATTAATATAATGGCTGAATTTCTTTCAAAAAGCTGCTGCTATCTATGCACAATAATTTACTTCATTCAAGCTGTCACAGGGATATTCAGGAGATGGATACTATGCACATATGCATTTCTGACATAAAATGTTCTTAGTTGGCCAGTAACACAATACATGGCCAAGACCTGAAAGAAAATATTTGAGCTCATTGTGTCAAGAGTCTATGGATTAAGGAGTGTTAAAGATGCATTGACATGATAGACCTTAATGGTTCCATCAGCAGGCTGAGAATAATGGGTCGCTGTGACTGCTCTGCACAGTCCTGCATGGCTTTGAGGATATGTCAAGGTTCACAGGGATTTGCCAAAGCATAAGGCTTCTGACGCTTCAGTGCACTGTCAGAGACTGTCATGTCCCATACTTTTCTGCTTAGAGGAATGTGTTAAAATGTGAAAAAATAGCAAATAAGCTAATAGATTTAAGTGATGTTAAAAAAAATTATATGTTCATGGCAAGTGTTGCCCCGAGTTAATGACAAATTAACTCAACATATTCCAAATTCCCCAGCTAAATAAATTAAGTTAGTTTCTTTCTATTTTTTTCCTTTTTTTTTTTTTTTTTTCTTGGTCTGCGGTATTTGCTTTTCCAATTAAGACAGGAAGAACTGAGCTATTATACTGTACCATTACACTGGGGCAGATTTTCCTCCTCATGGAGGTCCCAATTCAGTAAAGCATTTAAATTTAACTTAAATCATGTATGGAGTTATTATTATTGATCTAATAATGAAATACCTGCTCAAGAATGAGGCTTAGATGGATTTTTGTTGTTGACTTCCAAAAGAGCAGGCACAGAAGTATTGTGTGTAATACATGGAGCCCAGTTGTCTAACCATGAACTTTTGGTTGCTTTTCTCCCATGAGTTGTCCAGTAGCTCTTTTGGGATTATGCAGTTGAGTGTAGGTTCACCAGCATCAATAAAAATTGCACAGTCTGGACCTTCCTGTAGAAATTGTTCCTGAGTATTTTACATACATGGTGCATTATATAGGCATAATAGTGTGAGTAAAGATTGCAAAGTTGGCAAAACACTATATTTCTGTGATATTGTTACTTTGAATGGCAACCTTAATGTCAGTTTATTTCCTCCATGTTTTGAAAACAGCATGTGTCTGTACAGCAGTTTTAGTGTAATGTCCATTCAAATCTACAGTCAGTCTGTCTGGGAAAGTGACTCTTTGGATGTGGCTTTACGGATCTGTCTGTTTGTTATATTGGTTTGAGTGGGCATGGTTGCAAAATGGCTGTTAAGACCCATAGACATAAACTAAATCAACGATGGTGTTAACATAACCTGTTGTGTTCACTGTATTATGAAGAAGTTTCCATTTTTAAATGCAATTAATAAAGTGTAATCATTTCCTTGAAAAAATAAAAAAAAAAAAACACAATTGTGTAATTTTATCAGAAAGCAACTACTGTGGTACAAGAACGCAAGGCCATTAAATGAGCTACATTTTGCATTTAGTGTTCAAGATTGACAACGATATAGAAATGTAATATAAAAACATCTTTTAAAAAATAATTTTTATTTGAAAAAAGCCATAATGACATTATAAATTATAAAAGGTATAGCCTAGTGAAAAATGTTAACAAATGTTTCTGAATCAACAAAAGACATCCAGAACTTGATGATAGTATAATATATATTATATCTTTTGCATGTTTTGTACATTGATGTATGAAATGAGCACACTGAGAGGTTTGGATTTTTTTTTGTTTGTTTGCTTTTTTTTTTTTTTTGTGGCTGTTTTTGGGGGGGTTTGGTTTGTGTTTGTTTTCTTTTTGGTTGCATCCAAAGAGTTAGGCAGGAAATACAAGAAGAATGTATTTATAATCACTCTATTTTGAAATAAAGAAGACAAAGTGTATTGGTTTTACCCTGCTTCAATCATTACTATTCTAGATTAGTTTATAATTAAAGAAGTTATTTATAAAGTCCAATCCAATGTAAAATGATAGAAAACTATTGTTTATGACATCTGTTTACCTTTGGCAACGTCAAAATATTAGCCAGTGTTGACTTAAAGTTTGTATGAAGTATAAATAAAATTGTTTGGTACAATAATATTTCTGAAACTAGACTTTGTTAAACGCCTGTAATATTCTCTTTCAGAACAGTTTTATAGAGGACAAAGAGAATCTATAATGTAGTTAAACATTAATGTTTTTTAATCACTTTAGGCAGTTTATATTTTTTTATGATAGCTTACCATATTTTCTGTTATCTAACAAACTCCTGGTTGCCTTTGTTGTACAAATTGTCCCTCAGAAATCAGTGGTTTTTTTTGTATTAATAACATGAGCAGAATTTAATTTTTATTTGGGTTCTGAGATCTTAAACACAGGAAAGGTTAGAGAGACAATCCCATAAGACTGGGATTTTTCTCAATCTTTCCCCCTTTTCTTAAAAAGAAAAAGTTTTTGTTTTTTTTTTTTAAAAAAAAAAGTTGCAAATCCTAATAATAAACTTCATTGGAAGACAGAAGATCAAGAACAAAATTATGTCTAGATTGTGCAGATTATGTCCCCGCTGTGCAAGGTTTAACATGCATTATATGGTGATGAAGGAGAATCAGAATATGGGACAGACTAGCAGATCAGGACTTCGTGTAGATTTTTTTCCTGCTATCAGCTTTCTGCATCTATTGATGCTTTTCTGCTATCAATATAATGTTAGGAGCAAACCCATCACATTAATCAGAATAGTGAAGGCCTATGTATATATTCCATAGGAGTTCTTTCTAAACAAAAACTTTAGGAGTATGAGTAAGGTTTTTCTTTTTGTTTTGGTTTGAAAATACTGTGTATGCATCATTTTCCTGAGTGCAGAAGAACGTGGCAGTTTCCTTTAGTATATTTTCTCCATTATTTTGTCTTTAATTCTATTACAACTCATTCATCCTTATGTATGCTGACTGGTGCTGTGTTGAAAAATAAAAGTAGGAATGTTAATTCTCATAAACAAACTCCTCTCAATAACATACTATGTAGATATACATTAGTTTGTATATTAGTATATGCTGAATATACCTATGTATACATACTAACGTAAATCCAGAGTAATTCATCAGACTTCAATGGAATAAAATCATCTTTACCATGGTGAACACAAAAACAGAAATTTACCCTGTTATGTGAGGATCTTATCTGATCTTTCTGTCAGTGGAATCAGAAATAAACTTTTTTATCTCTCTTCTTTTTTTAACTTGAAAGAAAATGTAATTTTGCTTTTTGCTCTATTAATATGTGTTGTAGAGCTGTTCTTAATTTCAAATAACAGCAGGACAGAATATAAAGAGGTATAGTCCTATGCCTGTTTGATATTAGTGGAAATCTATTCTGATTCAAGAGCTGTGGGCATCCTGTTGATTTAGTATAGATGCAAAACTATTTAAATTTGTTATTTTAATACTTAGACTTGGAATATATATCAGATAAAAAAAAAATGCTATCGTAATAATACATGTTATTTTCTCCCTTTAGTGGAACACCCCCTGCTCCTATTACTCATCAAATAGGGACATTATTGCAAGTATATTTATTTTACTTTTAATTTTATTCATGGTTATTAGTAATACTTCATATAATTTATTCATTGCTGGAAAACATTTTGAGCAGTCTGTTATTTCCAAAATATCAGTCATTAGTCACAGACTGATGCTCTATTATATTGATTTTTCATTCTCTTGCTAGGAAGTTTTGTAGTCATTTCACACTAAATAATTTCTTAAAGCCACAAGTAACAATCTGGATAAAAACAAACAAACAACAACAAAAACTAATCAGTAATAAATCTGAATTTTATGTATGTGTGTATATGAATGTATAAATATGCATCTATATGTGTATGTGCAAAGACATAAAATGGGTCTATGAGTGTTACATTATTGTCGCTTTGGTCTTTGTCTCATCAGAAACAAAAAGGTGATCTCTATATGGTTTTATAGCCATTTGGCGTATGTACAATACCAAAGAAGTTGTCCTCAGTCAGTTTCCCTCATCCACAAGCATTTCATTTCTTGATTTCATTTCATACCATTTCCTGAAGTGTGTGCACCATGCACTATGACTGGACTTCATGCTGTCACTTCATCTTCAGTGTGCCAAGTCTTTTACAGCAGAATGTTTGTTTAGGCAGCAGTGGTTAATAGCTGTTTCTAAAGAGGCAGATGAACAGGATTTTTCAATTTATTTAAAAAATAATAAAAAATGCAACGGATGGTTTCTGAGTCATGTCAGATGATGTATGTGATCCAGAACAGAGAGGAATAAGAAATGGTTTAAGCTTCTGTTAGGAAGATTCATTCTGGGCTTTTGAAGTTAGACAATCATGGCTTTTCATGACTGTAAGGTGTAGAGCGTAAAGGAAATGTCATTCAGTTAATTGAATCCTGACTGCAGGTTAAATCATGCAGACATCTGCACCCATTTACCAGAGGTAGGTTTTGGTGTTACCATTCACTGGAGTCTTGGGCAAATTACTTAGACTAAAATAGTGAGGCTTTTAAGTGGGATATGGAGACATTTGTGTGTACATTGTTTGCTGTTTCAGTAGGGAGTACTCTGCATATCTAGTATTTGTTGAACAATTTTTTGGGTAGAGACTTTCTTCATGAGATACATTAGTGCTCACATCTGAATATGAGCCACTGCACAGTAAGTACATCTCAATGAGCAAAGTCACAAAGGGCAGAATGTTTTGACAGATTTTGAGCTCTTCACTGCAAGAAACTGCAGGAAACAATGTACCATACAGCAGATTCTCTTGCTCCCCGGCAGGATTTCAGAGGCTCTGTGAGTCCTTCTCAGCAGGGTATTCTTCTTGTCTACACACTACAAATAAGATACCAGATCACCAGTCTGGTATATGTGCAGTCTGTGTTTGCTTATACCCAAAAATAAATTTTGAGGAGAAGAGTGGGGGGTGAATCTTTTTTTTTTTTTTTTTTTTTTTTTTTCTCCAGGATAGAAAAATAAAAATACCGATTTTAAAGATTGACCAATTTTAAAGATTGGTCACATTGTTGGATAATATTTCTGTATTCATAAAGTATTTTAGTAAAGAGGACAGAAAGCATGTAGTTGGTTTCATATTTTTGGCATGCAGCTTTTCAACGTGTTCCACTATTGGGTTAGTATATGCCTTGAAAGACAAGGAACTCACATGTGCAGCTCAGGGCATGAGTTATCTTAACTGTCTTGCTGCTTGTTGTGTGGTAGAAATAAAATGTAAGCTATGGAACGTTCCCCTCTCTGCTTTAAAAGGAGTTAGATCAGTCATTGCTCTTCAGGACTGGTCTTCAAACTCCTCTCTTGCAGCTAGAGGTGTCTCTATAATTTGAAGTTGGCAACAGTAGTGCAAATGTCATACAAGGGTTGATGTCGTTGGATGGGGTTAATGCTTTGAAATAACTGGTATTTTTATAGTTTCTTAAATTCTGCCATGCAGTTGCACAGATCCTAGTGAAGATCTTTACTTTTGGGATTGATTCAATAAATCAGCAGGTTTCCAGATGTGATCAATAGATGGTGTCTAAGTGTCCAGCAAAAAAAAATAAATAATTCGCACGTTTTTTTCCAAGATGTAAATAAAGAACAACAGCATCATGAATAACCCATATTTAAGATTTCTTTTTGTTCAATGGAAAATTTTTTCTCCTTAACTAAGTGGTTTTATCTTTTAAGTAGAATTTGAACTTTTATTTTAGGTATTGGAGCAGTGCCATGAATGTGATTTTGTTGCAAATGATAACATGCATGGTCAGCAACTAGAAGCAATAGCCAACAAGAACAGCAATGTTATACACTCTCTCTGTAGTTTTGTCATGTAAAGTATAACGTTTCCACCACTTCAGTATTCAACAGAAAAAATAGTAAGGATTACATATTTTAAAGCATGTTGGTAAGGATTTCCTTACATTTGTAATGTGCTTTCAAAATGAAAGCAGTATGCAAACCATGAGTATTATCAGCATACAACCCATTTCAAAAGGGGAATACCATTGTAGTGTTCATAGTGTTCTATTGTTCAGGTTGAAAAATATCACTGAAAATGAATAAGCTGGGTTTTCCTTTCTGTTTACTTTTCTCCTTCAACCATTGAATAGACCCATTTTCTCTATACAGAGCAATACAGCTTTCAACCATACACGAGAAAATTTATAAGCCAAAAAAAGATAAGCAAATAAGTTCCCTCCAAAGAGAATATCTTCAGTATAAAAATAAAATAACTTTTTTTTTTTTTTTTCAAGATTACAAGACTGGGACCTGTGGTAATTCCAGCTTATGCTGGCTAGTTATGGGACTGAGATGTGGAATTGGAGTCAGTTCCTACTTCCTTTACCCACACAAATGTTTCCTTTGACATTATATATGCATGAGGTTAGTTTTCCTAGTGTCACTTAGGGTCATATGGGGTCAAATGAACCAATGTGTATTCATTGGTAATGAATGTAGTGAAAGTAATGCAGGTATTTTCCATGGGCTTCTCAAACAAGATGCATCCAGGGGCAACAAAAGCATGGGGATGCGTTTTGCTGAAGTGTTTTCTTCTATACCCTCTGAAGGAAAATTCTTTGGCATGGCCCAGAATGTCCTGGGCATGGGACAGGCAACAGAGTTGTAGCAGGGCTCTGTAACTCCTTTGTTCTGACATTGCAGGGAAGCAAAGGAACAGGAGAAGAATAGCAGACCAGCTCTGTATAAGATTTTTTGCCTGCTACTACAATAAATGTGTGGGTCCCTGTTTTACACCAGGAAAAACAGTCTTCCTTTCTGGGTCCAATCTAAAGTTCTAAATCTAAAGTTCGGTACCAGTATGGAAAAGCTTGACTGACCATACTTGTCCTCCACAATACAGCTAAACCAGAACCTGTGTCAAATTTGTAGATGTATTTTTCCCCTCTATGTATATAGTGTACAGTCAAACTTGCATTAATAATGCTCAATGATTCTGTAATGTACCAGCCATAATGCATGTCCACATACAAAATTGTCATTTCCATTCATTATTGCTAAGTAACACTGACAGTAGACACAATCTTTTTTTTCTTTTTTTCAACCCCAAAACCAGACCAGTGGCCAGACTCTGAGTCTTGTGCCCTATAAATATTCAAAAAATGAATAAATGATTATCACAACACTGTTTCTTGTTAACAAAGGTTTTCTCCTTGTTTCCTCATCCCTCTGTGCAGCTGAAATTCCTTTAGTCCGTTTCCAACCCATAAGGAACAATGAAAAATCCTCTACAGGGAAACTCCACTTTATGTAATGCACTGAAGATGGCACTGTAGTAACAACTTCACACAGTGAATGATAAGATATGTTTGTGTTTGTTGCTAGGAATTTATGATTTTTTATTTATTTAGCTCACCTAACATGAGGCAAAAGGTCCGTTTTCATGCAGCACCACCTGACACTGCTACTGTAATTAAGGCTGCAGAAATGTTTCAATTACTTGGACTTATCTGCAAGGAGATTCCAACCCATCCCAAACTACATGGAATAGTTTATAGTTGATCATTGTTGAAAGTTTTTGTTTGTTTGTTTAATTAAGGAGAAACAGAAAAGATAACAAAGGATATCCCTTCCACTTTTCCTTATCCGTAACTTTTAAGGACTACATTAAATCATAAAGTCTCTAAGCAAGTCTCTAAAGACATAGTAGGTCACAGGGCAGGGCCTCATGGTTAGTGGTTTTATTATATAAACTTTCCAAAATTCAGTTTCCTGTAGATTTTGGAAGATTTTATGCATGTGAAATACCACCTTCCAGTTTAAAATAAATAAATAAATAAAAAGTGCACACATACAAAGAATGACAGTGATAGGTAAGAGTCAATTTGTAGCAAGAATAAAGAAAAACAAAGAGATTTAAACTGACAGTTCTATAGGTCTAAAATAATCTCTTTATCCATTTCTTTATCCATACCTTTTAAACCTTTCACTCATGTCAGGTGGGAGTTTTGGTTTGTTTTGAAGTGTGTGAGTAATTGGGCCCCTGTGCAGCAATTATTTCTCACAGCTACTTCCATCATGTATGCCTAAGAAATTTTGGAGGGGATTAAAATTGGAAAACTTGTATCCTTCTTAGGATTTGAAATCGGTGGAACTGTTTGTGTGAACTGCCACTACAGTGCTTTTTTTTTTTCTTCCTTTTTTTTCCCCCTGGTGTTGAGAAAAATTGCAGGATTTAAAAACCCACTGATTTCCATAATAGACAGCTGATGTCCCAAATGATCTAATACTCTCTGTCAGCAAGCCATAATGGGAGGAGGTGAGGGTTTCAAACCCCCCATGTTATGTACTTACATACTGGGCTGCAGAAAGAGAAGGGTTTAGGCTCTTTGAGGGGTGCTTGACTTGTTTCTGTGTCAAGGTGATGCAAAACCAGCCAGATATTGCGTGACTTCAGGGAAACCTGTGCAAAAGACTGAGGTGTCATTTCTAGTTGAAGGGCCTGGCCCCACAGCCGTGGAGCTTCCCTTTCTTTGGTCTATTTGATCAGGCTGGCATGCTTGCTCCTTCTTCCATCAGGGATTTTTATTTATTTATTTATTTATTTATTTTCTGAGAAGCAGCAGCCTTAGGCCTGGTATGCTGGGAGGGAGGGAAAACAACATTTACTTTGCTTGGCACAGATTCCTCTGATCGATTAACAAGCAGTGTTTGCCTCCTCAGACAGCCTTAGCTTGTGTTCTGCGGTGGGAAGGATGACAGTCATGTGGGGCATGGGGAGAGGTGTTACGTGAAGCATTTCTAGTGGAGTCACAACGAAGTAGACACAAAAATGTGTGGCTGGCAAAGTGAATCTGGCTGTGTTACAAGTCAGCACGACAGTGGAAACCAGCATTGGGACCATCCTTGGGCCCTGGCTGAAAGCTGAGCTGCTGAGCCTCAGCTCTTCAGCATCACCTTAGGTACAGGGCTCAGGAGCTCAGCAGCAAGTTCTGTTGGAGCCAGGGCTTTAAGTCTTTTTTTTTCTTTCTCCTACACAACAGGCATTTCAGATGTCCTTTGTGTGCAGCTCTTCAAAGGTCTGGGAGTTAAATAACTAAATATGTTGAGGGCCTTGATCTTCGAATAAATCTGGTAGTAGCTCTTTAATTATCCCGGCAGGGAGCTCCCCTTTGCACATGGCATTCTCCAACTGCCTTTGCTCTGAATCTTCTTTACATTTCCTTTCTCTGCCTGCTCAATGCTTCCTACAAGAACTTGGCAATTCCCTCTGCATAAGAGGATTGAGAACTGGTTTTGCTCAGGTTTGAATGA
This sequence comes from Anas platyrhynchos, assembly GCF_047663525.1. Lineage (NCBI taxonomy): Eukaryota > Metazoa > Chordata > Aves > Anseriformes > Anatidae > Anas > Anas platyrhynchos. The sequence continues at coordinate 12,967,884 of NC_092596.1, forward strand.
TAATCAGGGGTTAATCTTTTCTCTTTGTGCCAGCATCCTTCTGCCACAGCCTCCAAATGCACTAAAGTAAAATGCAGATGACGGATACAGACACAAATGAGGCAAGAAGTTCATGGTAAGGTAAGGAGATATTTGAGAGGCACTGAGGGAGGAAATGAAGCATTTCCTCCTTGTTTTGGAGATCCAGTGCTGGAATTTTTGCTAGAGGTGACTTTGGGACCATGGGATTGCTTAGTCGCTTGTGAAGCACTTAGCAAGCAAATCAGTGAATTATGTGGAAGAAGGCTGAGCTGCTATAGAAATGTGCACTCCAACTTATATACTCATGTAAACTTTCAGAGATCTCTATGATGCATTGGCCATTAATGTTTAATTTATCACTTATTAAATATTTCATTTTGTATAGTTCTTTAATGGAAAGGTGATGGATTGTGTTGTCTACAAGAATCTGTATATAAAGATCTGGCAGATCTCTACTTCCTTTGAAAAATAATTTTATTTATGTCCAATTTGCAGATGGTAAAATGTATTAAAAAGTGATTAGTCATGTGCAAATGTGTTGTATCTGTTTAGAAACAGATACAGGGGTCAGCACCAGCAGTATTTGTATAGCAAAGGGGTAGTCATTATGAAACTGTAGTGAAACTGCCACCTCAATCTCCACCATCCTCATCATCACTCGAAGGTTAGAGTGATTGCCTCTGCTTCCCACAGTTGACAGAGCAGTGATTTTGTGAGGACTTAAGATACTAGCTCAGGCCCTAGTGCAAGGAAGACACAGAAGCTACACAGTTTCTTCATGCTTGTGCTCCCAGACCAACGGCAGTGCAGTTAAGTCTGTGAACCCTTGGGAACTGAGGCCTTTGCTGCTATGGTGCCCATGCTCTTGGGACGGGCTACTATTACCTAGCAGCCCAAGACAGTAGAGATGAAACATTATCAACACGTAGTGTTGTGCAACCTCTTTCCCTTCCTTTTTTATGACAATGTCATGTGTAAGATCTGGCCACATTCTGTCTCCTGTTTTGTGGTCACACATGGCCACCATCTTCACCCCCTACGTCCCACGCACAAATCCTGGCATATCTTGAAAGCAGTCTCCCTCCCAGCTTTTCAAGCCTCCTGATGTGTGGCAGACCGTAAACTCCTCCCTCTTCCTCTTCCAGTAGTTTTTGCTCTTAATCCAGCAAAGAGCTTTCTTAGGTCTTTAATAGCAAGCTTAAGGTTAAGCATTTGTTTAAGTACTTTGCTAAACTGTGTTTTGCTGAATCCCTGCCAAATGAAAACAGATGGGCTAATTTACCCTGATGTTCTGTGAGCCTTCAGGAGAGCTGTAAGAGCAGCAGTCTTGATGAAAGGTGTACTCCAAAGCAAGGGAGAGGCAGAGCTGAGCAATTCCAGGCCGTGAGATGGTTCTGAGTTCCCTGGGAAGCTACAGATTTGGGGATCATGCTCGCCCTCCTTATTGCTCCTCTTCCAGGGAAGAATGTCACCTTCTCTGCAAGCAAGTGTCATCCAGCCTGTGAGGCTCCCTAGTATCTACAAGGAACAGAGCCAGGGAACAGCAGTCTTCCCCTGTTTGTCACCAAGAAACAGCCATGGCTGGGCTGAACACAGTGGGCAGGACTTTTCATTCTGCTGTTTCATCCAGCCTCTGTTGTAGCATGTTTGAAAATGAATCTTGCTCCTCTTTTAATGACAATTGTAATGGTCTGGAAGTAGAACAAATTCTTGATGGGTTCTTAAAGCTGCTCCCTTTTACTAAGGAGCAGCTAATATAATTTGCCGTGCTTTGGGATTGAAAGATTTTGGAGGCTGATGTTAATACATTGGAACTTGTATAGAATATTGACAAGTGCCCACCATTCAAGAAACAATGAGATAAATTTAATCTTTTGAAATATGTCATGTACTTTAAATAACTATTAAATAATGTGCTGTGTAACATTACAAAACAACAACAACAAAAACTCTTGTTAGCTTATAAGGACAGATTAGTGGAGCCCTGTGTTTAGAAGAAGTGAATAATGTTATTCACAAACCTGAAAAGGTTGCTGGTGTTTTGTTTTCAGATGCCCTCGCTGTAGTATGAGGTCTCAAGAAGGTATATGATAACGAAATACAGTCCTAAGGAAAAGCAAAAGTGAGCACGGAATTAAAAGTCGTAACATAATTCAAGAACAGCCTAAATCAATACTACATTGGCATTCCTTATTGTTCTAATGTTTTATGTAAGACTGTTTTGTGGGTACGGTTTGGTTCCTGTAACCAATGGCCCTCCTACTATTCACAGGAGTCTACTTGTTACCAAAATGTGCGTTTTTATAATAGTTTTAATGCCAAATAAAAAAGTACAGGAAGAAATGAAGGGTGGTATCGGTCTTTAAAATGTCTTTCTCCTGAATTATTTACACTATTTATTCTGCAAGATCAAATGCTCTTTAAAAACAAAAATCAAACAAACAAAAAGAAAGCATTACAGGGAGTGCGCAAGAGATTTCAGAGGTTGGATATGAGCAATAAATCTTTGCTAAGAAAGAAAAAACAATAAAACCACCTCCAAACCTCAAACAGAAAGTTTTCTTAAGAAATATCAAAGACTTGTATTGTGGGACTGTAAAATGCAGACCCAAATCTATCATTTTATTTTTACAGCAAGGTGTTGTCAAGCTCTTCTCTGATCCAAGACTAAACAGCAATTTGCAGAATTGGGCGGCAGAACAGAAATCACCTTCGTTTTCAGTACACCATAGGCTGGAATGAGCCACTGCATATTTTAGCCTCTGCAAAAGCAGTGAATTTCAGCCTCACTCACAGCACTTTCTTTTCTTTGATAATTAACTCTGATATGTGAATAGTGAAGTCTCTTGGTTTAATACAGTGAGAAGCAAAGGGTGTATATGGACTTCCTACTCACCTACCCTAATTTTTGTAACCACTTAGAGGGCATCAGTGGATGTGTTTCTTAATGTCAGTAGATATGTACTTGGGAAGGGAAGGGGTGCAACAGGAAAAAAGAATCACTTTTTAGTCAATTTGTTGAGCTTAGGAAATGCTGAGTTTGGCTTCTTAGGAAAATCTAGTCTGAAATGTCTAGTGGAAGGTACAGAATATATCCAAGAAAGAATTTTTTGCCTTGAGTTCATACAGACATTTAAGTGGAAGGGACAGAGAGCCGTACTATCTGTGTTAATCTTACAGAACCAGGTGCTTGGGGCAAGCAGGCCTGCTCCTTGCTGATGTTGGTAGTAAGTGTGCTTGTATCTTACAACCTGCAGGACAGCCTCCAGGCAGCCATGTCACCCAGGAGCCCACTGCTCACTGCCAAAGAGCTGAGGATGTTCTCAGCCTTGCCTTCACTCTGAGCATGGAAAAGGTAGGCTTGACCCTCTGTAGCAGGGAGGATGGAAACCGTTTGGTGTGGCATCCCCTGTATCTGCTGGAGTCAGCCAGGAGGGCTCCAGTGACCCAAGGATGACTGTTAGCTACTGCTATAGGCTCAGCAGTGTCACAGCAGTGCTCCTGGAAGGGTAATGTGTGGAAGAACAACCGCTATTTTTTCCAGCGGATACCATGGTAAGATGGGGGCCGAGAAAATGACTTATACTAACTAAAGCTTGTTCCTCTCTGCTTTTCTTGCTTACTCTGCAGATAAACAGAGACCAGGTGCCTAATTTATTCAGATAATCAGTTTTGTAATTTAATGTTACCTCCTTGTCAACGATGGTGGACTCTAGTTCAGACCCATGGTATTTGCTGCTGCAGCAACTCTTGCTGGCAGAGAAACTAGCAAAGGAGCAGGATGTAATTCATAAGTTCTTTACAACTGTGTAACCACGGATACCTAAATGGTGCAAAAGACTAGTGTTTACAAAGTTTAGTGAATTATTTCCAGAAATGGGAAGCACAGATTGTGAGTTCTCCCTGGGACATATGTGCCGGAGATGAAAAGGAAAAATAATGCTATTCTTTTGTGCTTATGAAAGAATGTTCCGTTGTGTGTTCTACTTTCAGTTGTTCTCTGACTACAGCAGATTGTGATGGCAAGGTAGACTTTGATGGCTCAATTTCATATTTAATGTTAGGTGGGGGGGCAGCAAATTGCTGACAAAGAGGTAACTTTGTAGAGGCTATTGCATCAAGCAACTACAGTTCATTGGTTAAAAAACAGCTCTGAAATATAAATTCCCCAGGATTCCTCATTTCAAGTGCAAATAAGTCATACTGTCCTACAAAAATACGATTTCTAAAACAAAATGTAAGTGCATACACATCATGCCTGTTATGTTTGCATTATGTTTTCTCTCCTTATGCCTGTTATGTTTTAACATAAATCCCCACATAAGGCAGTCTACTAAGGGCATCTTTCATTTATTTTTTAATCTATTTTTTGAGAGTTTTTTTTTTCTTTTCCTTAGACAAAATGAATTGTTCTAGGATCAACAATTGCCATCTGTTTCTTTCTGCACTACTTCATAGTACAACATCCTGTTGCTTCAGTTTCTACTTCCCAGGTTAATGTCTTCTTCATTCATTCATTCATTCATGCAATTTAGTCATTCTAGTTTTATGCTAGACTTAGAAAGGATGCCCAGCTAAGTCTATAAATGGCTCTAGCAACTCATACACAAACAAAAGAACCCAAACCTTTCAGGATAAAGTCACCCAAAGAAACAGACCCTTTCTTTCTTCTGATGCTTTCCCAGCCATTCATCAGTATCAGCATGACCTGTTGTTTTTCAGTGTAGCTTAACAAATCATAGCAGGGGAACATAGAGGTGATTAAAAAAAAAAAAAAAAAAAAAAAAAAAAAGCTCAGGGGAAAAAAACAAACAAACAAAAAAAAACACTTAAAATGTGCTGCTTTGCAACAAAATCTTTTTTTTTTTTTAAAGTGTTAATTGCTAAGCCACTGAAAAAAATCTCATCTTTCATTGCTGAAAATAATGTAATCTGATTGAGGTTGATGCTAAAGCCTATTGGGATTTTTCATTTATTTATTTATTTTTGAAATGGAAGATTTTCCAGATCTTTCCAGAGTTTGAAGAAAAAAAGAAGTAATCCTGATAAATTCCAACAAACTTCTGTATGTCATTGGTTTCAGTGAGTACAGATAATAGTTTTCTCATCCCACCTTGCGTGATTGTCCAGGTAAGATCAGCAGAGACATATGGTAGAAGCCCTAACTTTAATAACTTCAGGCCTATTCTTGTATTTGTGACATATTCCTTATTTGCTTGTTCATGTTCACAACTTTGCCATACCCTGTATTAAATACTCTGTATTTAATTCAACATGTAAAAGCACATGAACTAGCAGCCACAAAAGACAACTACTTTGAAATATTTTATCCTAAAGCACCAGGAGGTTGAAATTCCCCTCTTCCCCCATAACACAGCCAGAGTCTGGATACAGAGGTCTTGATGGAGAAAAAAAAAGATTTCCCTTAGCTTTACTGGCCTTTCCAAAAGCCCCTCTGTTTTCAACAAGGGTTAAACTTAAACATCATATGATCAAGAACTCTCTTTGACTTGGAATTGCAGCAGGGTCTAAGGCAATTTGGGCCCTTATTGTAGCCAGTAGGAAGTGGCAATGTCTGTGCAAACCCATGCACAGAGGTGAAGCTTTTCTTATATTGTTGTTATTGTGTTTTTTTTTGTTTGTTTGCTGGTTTTACAAAATCTTCTCTTTACCATACAAACATGATAAGTGCAAAGGTTTGTGAAGAAAGTATTTACTTCTCAGTTGGCTTTTGTTGGTCTGTGCCATATAAACACTGCATTATGGATGTAATGTAGTGTTGCTACTGCTTCCTTCAGAGCAAAGCAACTTCCCCAAAATATACAGATTTATGAACTTAGTGGGAGAACTGACCGTAAAGAAAAGTCAGCATTTGATCCTTGCTAGTGCAACTGGCTTGTTCAAAGACGCAGTGAGGAACCATACTGCTGATGTAGCTTTCCCACATTAGTTTTGTTTTTCAGTGCAACTGTTAGCTCTGCTACCTTGACTAGGATGTCAGCTTAGCTTCTAAACAGCATTATTATATTTGATTTTCACTGATGATTTCATTTTTACAGTTACGCCCACCAGCCTGAAAACCCATGATGCAAGGCAGTGTTTAAGGGCTTTACACTGTACGTAGCTGTGTGGAGAAGCTGCAGCAAAAAACGTGTGCTCTGCAGGGCTTACTTTTAGCAGGCAAGTGATTCAGGCTTCGATAAGGAGCATCCCTTTGAACATGCTTTTTTTTTTTTTTTTTTTTTTCCTTTTAAACCAATGTTGCAGCAGAACTGCAATTTGCCGTTTTACAGCATGTTACTAAAAATACTATGATAATGATTGTTTATATTATATCCTCCATGTCCTGGTTCTAGCTTGTTTTGTAAGAAGCTTACATTTTATTATTTTAAAGCAACAACACCAGCAAGCACCCCTCTAGCTTTCAAGCCAACCTCAGGGTGGAAAGAGGCTTGTAAGTCTCATAACCCAGAAGCCAAATTAAATTGCGTGTGGAGAAATTCATTATTCGTGTCTGAAGACTTTTAAAAAGTAAATAATTTTTAAAACCTAATTTTCAAATGCTTGAGGTTAACAGCCTAGAATGGTTTGAAAGTCATGTAAGCCTGGAAGGCGATGCTGGTCTATCCAAGTCCTACATTTAAGTGTACGAGGGACGTTCACCCATCCAAATGTAGCCGGAAGCATCTGCGATAAGTGTGAAGAAGGAAACCTGTGTGGTCAGGAGTAAGGGGGGAGGGATGGGGTGAAGATGAAGTTTGACTCAGAGCTTCCGCATGGTCCCCGTTGCTGTGGAAACAAGGGCCTTTGTCTGCAGAGCCTCCTGCATCTCTATACGTTCAGAAGAGCCATCTCTTCTGTATGTCATTAGGAGACGTCTAAAACGAAGCTGATCAATTAAGCTTCTGTGCTATGAGGGGAAGACATAGACAGTAACTTAAATTGTGTGCTTAAAAGAAAGTAATGAATCACCCTTTTATGCAGTGACATATAGTTACATCCAAATGCCATGCTGTGCTTCTTAGGGAGAAGAAAAGGAAAGAATAATAAAAATGGAACTGGGCTTTTAAATTCAGTTGCTCGCAACCTTTCCCATGTCCTTCTTATCCTTGTGAATGAGCCAATCAGTATATAATATACACAAGGTAATGGATGAATAGAGGGAGAATAAGATACTATTATACGATTATTTCTTAAATTAAAAAGGCTTAAGCTCTGAGAAGTAGATGCTTCCACTTAATGCACATTTTCTTCTGCTATTTGCAGTTTGTTTGTATGAGCGACTGTCTGATTGTTACCCAGGCAACCGAAGCAGGCGTGAATTTGATTAGATATAGTTTCACAGATGTGGGCACTGTTTCAAGCATTGTTTGGCGTTTCTGTGTATGTCCAAGAGAGAATTCACTTTGTTAACTTTTAAGAGTTATTTCTGTTTGAAGGACAGGGAAGAGAGATGCAGGGATCTTAAAATAATCATTTTTAGTTGGGGTTATCTCAGCTCACTAGTTACTATTTGTATTTAGTAAGGTGGTGACTTGGTCTTATAAAAAAAGTCAGATCATTTTAGAATAGAATAAGGAAAAATGTGGAAAAATTCCAGTATTGACAGCAGGGAGATGTGTAAAAGTACAAGCTGTTTTATTGTCTCCACTGAAGCAGATGAAATTATCATCATCAGTCTAGAAGCTAACATCATTAAAATGTGAAGACTATTTGGTCATATCATAGTAATAAGAGTACTGGGAACATATTTTGATATTTAGCTATGCACGGTCTGTCTTGTGAACTGATGGCAATATTGTGCTCAGTGTGTTTATTTTTCCAGTGGAACTTGCAGATGTAAACATCTGTTGAATGTATAGCTGGAGGACAACAGTTTGACATTCTGCATGAGCTCTCTTGATAAGCAAAGCTTACTTTCTTCTCCTTGTAAAAAAGCACAAGTGGGAAGTAGACTTTGGAGATGATGAAATAAAATGAAAAGAATTCCCCTAAAACTGAGTGCCTCAGATTTCAGAATGCAATTCAGTCTTGCAAAGACGTAAACCTACAAGCTAATGTTCAGCTCAGTTTCCAGATACAAAATCCAAGGGAGTTGAGATTTTCTGTTCTATTTCAAGCTAAACTCTAGAATAAACAGGATTAGCTATTTAACTGTGATTACTGGCTTGGGTTTGCAATGACCTGCAGTCGGAGAGCTGGAAACAAGCCTTCCCCACAGCACATTGAGTAACCTTGAGAGCTTTATGCACTCTCCTGCAAATGTGCATTAGAATTATTTCTCATGAGCAAATTAACTCTTCTTTTATGACCCCATTTTCGAAAATGAATTATTTGGCTGCCAGCAAACTATAATTCATATCTGGTCTCTGATTTTATAAGACTGGAACCTTCTTCTGGGAACATTTTTGTCTGGCTTGCTAAGGAAACACAACTTATGTGATGACGTTGTCCATCTATCTGAGTCAGTTACTTGCTAGCATTTGATTTTCTTGGCAAACTGCAACCAGAATTGCAAATATCAACTAATCTGATAGCACAGAGAGATCTGTAAGATGTTAAGTTCCTACACATTCTGTTAAAATTGGAAGCTGGGTACATGGGAAAGAGCCTTTAGTGAGAGAAAAACGGTGAAAACTCCATTGCTCTTGGTTCAGTTTAGAGCAGCCATGCAACCAGTCAGCCTTCAGCCAACTGCTGCTAGTGTAGCACAAGGCAGAGCTTGGGATAGGTTATAGCAGGGGAAGGCCCTGGGGATGAAGGAGCTGCTGTCGGAGAGGACAGTTATAGTACGGGTCTGGAAATCTGCAGGGCAGAGCCACTGTGGTAGAGCTGTGGAAAGACATATTTGTGGGGGAGTAATAGGGCAGGAGTTATCTGGAAGCCAGACTTTTTCATTTCTGCTGCTATTGAGATAAATTGTTTTACCACATCGTTTGGCTATGATTTGATCCTGGGCATCTGTAAGGCAACTGAAAAAAGCTGTACAGATCAAAACATCATTAATGGATGACTCCCACTGACTTGAATGGCTGTTGAACTGGGATCCTGTTTGGCAAAAACAAGCAGGAAGGGATCAAAGAAAAGAATCACTAATTGAGAGTAATTAAAAATCCATAACCTAGAGGCTTTATTTGTAGTGTAGCTCAACCTTCTTGATTGCTGGTCAAAAAGTACAGCCATGAGCAAAAAGTTCTTACACACTAAGGTGAGATTTTTATTGCAAGACTTAGGAGATATGCTGAATAATGTGGTTGGGAAAAAAAGAAAAAAAAAAAAGAAAAAAAAAGCTAATGCTTTTTTGTAGATTGCTGAACATAATGAATTAACTTATAACTACTCTTACTAATAAAATTGGCTCTGAACCCCATCTGTACAGACTTTGATTTTCTGCAGATCTATTTCTTAGTCATGGTTGTTAACTGAGAAAGTGTGAGAATGAATTCTACCCTTCTAGCTGATGGACAGTAATGTGCTTTATCATCAGATGGCATTTTTTCTGAACTTAAACTAGGTAAGTAGGACCTTTTTAGTATGACTGTTGCTAGGAATGCATACTTTTTGGGTGTGCTCCGTGCATAACTGGGGAATTTGCATGTTTTTATTTACACATTTGTATTTTCTTTGGCAGGTTTATATTCCCATAAAGAACAGCCACCTTCCAGTACAAGCATGCTCAAAAGCCTGTTTATATAATTGCTGAGAAGTAGGACAACTGCTGAAACCTCTACCCCACTCTTCCCCACAGAGTTAACCATGCATACAGAGTTGCTCTCTATTGGCCTAGCAGTGGGTACTAATTGTGTCTGTTTGACCATTTTTGGTCCTGTTAAAATAGAACCTGTTATTTGAAATAAAGGCAGAGGAGAGGAATTGACATAATTCAATACAATTTTATCATCTATTAAATGAAATGGGAGTGGATTTTGCTTTCTCATTTGAGTTATGACTACTAACAACTCTGCATACAAAAGTAATGATTCTGGTTTAAATATTCCCAAGAAATAACCAATACCTCCCCTTCTCCCCCAGGGTTGTATAAAAGTAAGGACAGAAATAGATCAATATTTTGTTTTTTATTTTTCTTCATCCTCTAGATTGTCAGATGAAGCACCATAGGAGACTTTAAAAGCCTGTGTATATGTATATCTAGATGCATCTTATACAGGATAACTATTAGTCCAACTTCACAGAAATGGACTCAGATAAAGAATGATAAGTCACATGTTAGTGATGGTTTGTGTCCTTTAAGAAATGAACAAAGAAGCCCTGTCAGGGCTGTAGATCTGGTACGTGCTAATCGTACTGAGCAACGGATCACATTGTTGTAAATGTAAGGATACATGGACTAAAGCTTGTCGGTCCTTATAAATTGTCAAGCCACATACAGGAAAATTGTACTTTTCTTGTACGTTAAAGTCCCCTCAGGAAAGAAATTACAGCTTACACTTTTTAAGAGTATCAATAGTGAGTCTGGCTTATATAGCACCTTTCTAGAACAACGTATCTCCTTGACACACAAGCATATGCAGATGTGGAAACATTAAAAATCATAGGGAATAAAACAATTGGAGATTGGATGCTGTGTTTGAGGATAGCTCAAGTGTTCAGGCTATAATATGATTTCATAGTAATGAGAGTTCACTAGATTCTTGCTTGTAAGTAGCAGCATAAATCACCTGGTATTTAGTCCATAGTATGTACTGCTGCACCCTCAGATACAGCCCTTCTCAACTTGCCCAAGTATCCTCAGCAGGGGCAGTGCCACAATAGATTCTGCCAACATTACACAGGTTCAGCAGCACTACGAAATATGTGCTGTTACTGTATGGGAAACTCTTCATCAAAAAATGTTTCACTATAAGCCAAATGTCGAATACTGTTGTCATCAGTAAAAACACTCATACCCATCTAACAATTCAGATGTATAAGGATGTAAAAGCTGAAGAATCGATGTAAGAGTAATAGAATATGGATTGTAGCCATCATTTTTTTTTGTACTTCTATCAATTAAAAATAATAAAAAAAAAAATTAAAAAAATAAAAAAGAAACACACAATAACGATCAAAATCAAATCAAAATCAAGCCATAAGGCTCTAGTGGAAGGGGACAAACCTCTTAAGAATTCAAGATGTTTTGCAAATATGCTGTATCCTGAAAAAAAAAAAGGACAACATGCAATCAACTGCTGCTTTCAGTTTATGGTTGAACAGTTTCTTCACAAGCTAAAAACCAGAAAGTACTGTACTAGTATATGGCCAGAATGCATATCTCTGTTGTGTTCACAATCCTGAATTGAGACAAGACTGTGCTACCTCAAAACATGCAGAAATCTGGTCATCCCAAATTGCTCAGGCTTTCTTAAAGTGACTAGGGAGACAGACAAGAGGATGTGCTTGTACTTCGCTTGTACCTTTTACATTTTTTCTTTTGCTTGCTAATAGAGTTTTCTTACAGGCAAAACTAGTTTTTCAGCTGGGATCAGATTTTTGAAAGAATTCGTGTCTCATTGGGCATCCAGAGAGCACAGTGACAGTTTGAACATTTTTCAAATAAGCTGCATGTATTTACAGCAAGTCTCAAACCGTCAAAGTGCTTTAAGTACTTGCAACTACCAAGCAGCTATATTTAAAGATCATGGCCAGCACACTTTTGAAAATAGGGCAACATTATCTAATCCTTACAGTTAACATTAATTTGCTCTTTTATAACATCTAGAAGCCATGGATATCGGTTTTCTCTTAAATGGACAGGTCTGTACTGTAGGCTCTTGTAAGTCTGTAGTTCCCAAGCACCATTGCTGCAGCCTGCCTTATGTTGCAGCCGCCACTAGGCATCTCTGTCCCTAGGTGCTGTGTGCTGATGCTGCAACTGAGGTATTTTAATGGTTCAGGTTCTGAGCCGCAGCAATGGGGACAAAGCTGTGCAAACAGCAGGAGAAGTTGCTTTTTCTCTTAGTCACTGATTAAAGCATGGGTGTGAGGTGGACTAACTCCACTGTTACCAGGTTTTTGTGCTGAGCTGGGATTTCTGCGAGACTGAATTACTTGCCTGCTGTAAGACTCCCTGGTTCAGGATGTGCATATGCGCAAAATAAACTAATTTGTAAAATTAAAAATAAAGGCAAGCTCCACAGTCCTGATCTCTCCTCTACTAGATGACATGGCATTTGGGTGCTGAAGTATCTACTGATAACACTGTTGTATGACCCAGCAGAGCAGTAAACGCTGCCTCAGGCTATAGGAAAGACAATTTCTAATTCATTAGGAAAAAAAAAAAAAAAGAAAAAAAAAAAAAGCTGCTGTTAGTGGAGCAAAAGAAGTCTCTCTGAAAGTAGCAACATACAACCATTCAGCTGCCTTGTGCTTGTGTTGTTTTGCCATTTGTTTTTATATATAGAAAACACCTACAGCTACAAATACTTAAAGTTGAAAACCTTGTATTAATGTATTTTTCCTCATTTATATACTAAACTCAATCTTGCCAGATTATACTTTAGATTCTGTAATAGACTGGAAATTTTAAGCATTTCTGAAATAAATATTCCTCTAAGGGCACTGGGCCTGTTCAGCCTGGAGAAGAAGAGGCTGAGGGGAGACCTCATCGCAGTCTACAACTTCCTCGTAAGGGGGTGTCGAGAGGCAGGAGACCTTTTCTCCATTAACACCAGCGGCAGGACCCGCGGGAACGGGGTTAAGCTGAGGCAGGGGAAGTTTAGGCTTGACATCAGGAGGGGGTTCTTCACAGAGAGAGTGGTTGCACACTGGAACAGGCTCCCCAGGGAAGTGGTCACTGCACCGAGCCTGACTGAGTTTAAGAAGAGATTGGACTGTGCACTTAGTCACATGGTCTGAACTTTTGGGTAGACCTGTGCGGTGTCAAGAGTTGGACTTGATGATCCTTAAGGGTCCCTTCCAACTCAGGATATTCTATGATTCTATGATTCTATATATTGTTTTAGGGTTGTTGATATCAATACTTCATTCCACTTCTGAAGTAAGATTTTAGAATATATCCTGCTGCTTCACTGAAGCTATAACATATCATCTTCCCTATAGTGCATACAATTTGTAATTTAGTTGAAAAAAAATAACAAAAAGACAAAAAAAATAATCTGGTTTTATAGAAGTCCAGGCTCATGCTGTCCATTGTCATTAAAAAGAAACAAAAAACATACTTATCTGCAGTGCCCACAGGAAAGGAATTTTTCATAGCTTTGAATTTAGAAATCAAATGTACTTCAATTTGGGAGAGCAGAACTACTTCAGTGACTTTCTTTGGTTCTACTTCAAATTGAGATCTGCATCAGGCTTTCCATTTTCAATTTATTCAGTATGGCAACTGTTTTGATACATAGATTAAATTGCTGTGAGGTTTGTATTTGTCCAGCCATTTCCTCTTACAATAAATTCTCTAGATATTCACTTGGGGGGATATGCGTAGTTTTTTTGCTTAGAGAAGAAGTAACCCTGAGAATCAGCCATGAATGTGTGTCAGAAAGTGAAATATAAAGTAATAAATTATGTGATTTAGATATAAATGTATTTGGTAGTATGAGAGGAATAGTGTTAGTGGAAAGTCAACGGGATTCCTTTGGTAATGCTGATGCTATATATAGCAATAAGGGAAACATATATATGTATGCATTTCTTAGGTTGTTGATGTCAGTGAAGTCATATTCTGTTTCAGTAGCCATGAATCTTGCCTAATTCATGCAACTGCTTTTTTTTTTTTTTAATAGCTGTCACTCCATTTCATTATGGCTATTTTAGATGTCTTTATTCCTTTCCCTCTTCCCTTTTAAAACTCTTCAAAACCTAAGATGAAGGAAAGAAAGAAGGAAAGAAGGAAAGCAAGCAAAGGAAATAAATAAATAAAAAGAAAAAAAAAACCACAACACAACAACAAAAAAACACCTAGAATGTAGGTCAGCACAAGCAGTTTGTGGATGAAATGGTAACTTTATCCAGGCCAAGTAATGGAAATTGGTTTCATTTATGGTGCAGGGAGATGATGATAAGATGAAAGAAAGTGTAAAGGTTCATCTGGTGTGATGTGGTCCATCCATTGATCAATGGATGCTAAATAGTTCAGCAGAATGGGAATCCTGTAGGCAACATTTCTACACAGTAGAAGGGAAAACAGGTTAGTGCCCTAAGGCTGCAACATATCTCTATTTTAGTAGCATTTTTTCCACATGGTGTTGTCTGTTCCTGTTTGTTTGTTTTTGTTTGTTTGGTTGTTTGTTTTTTTTTTTTACAGAGAAAAGCGCAATGCATATTTATTGCTTTACTCTTCCATCTCTTGAATAGAGAAATCAAGCAAGCTTTTTGTTATGGCTGCAGGCTACCATTTGCAAACTGCTGGTTATCAGAGTGTATTGTAACCTCAAGATACCTAGAGGAGTTCCAACGGAACTTTGTTTTAAGCTTCTAAATGCACGTGTTGCTGGGCAACTTCTGTATAACTACACTGTAAAGATACTGATGTAAAAACATGGGTAACTTTTATTCATCTAGCACTACATAAGATACAGCACATAAACAGCAACCAAGATTAGAGCTCAATTTTGTTTCATTCTAAAGCTATGCAGTAAAGGTCATCTGTTTCCCAAAGAGTTTCCAATCAAAACAGGGGAGTCATTCTGGGAAAAAGGATGGGTTTTTAGCAGCATTTGCTAAGGCTCTGCAGTCTAGGTCACCAGGGAAGCTCCACTAGAAGCAGAAGCTTAATGATGATCTCAAGAATTAAAAAAATAATAATAAAAAAAGTATATGAAGAAATACAGTTTCTTTAGAAGCACCTTTTGTATTAGTCACATTCTATTTTCCTTGTATTATTTTCCTTTCAACTAATGTTGAAAAATATTTATTTTATAACAGGCATTTAATAGGAAAACTTAATATGGGCCACAGAACAGCAAAGATATACATCCTTGTGTAGTGCTCTTCCCCTCGTTTTAATGACTGTAACAAGCAGTGTGTGTTTGTGTGGTGAGGAAGCAAGATTATATTGTATTGAGAATGAGGCAAATATGTGATAGGTCTTATACAAATGGCATGGGTTACTTGCAACTGGACTCCTAAAGAAGTGAAGGGCTGAGATCTGCGTGGCAATGCACGCTTGTTTGCTGGTTTTGGTCTTCTCTAAAGGAATCTGCTTGTAAATGGCAGTTGGTGTTTTATTTGAGAAGAGAAAAGTGCACTTGAAGTCAAGTTTCCTGGAAGATAGTTGTCAAGGCTTGAAAGACGCTTTCTAAAGTTGAAAGAAGCAGTGTCTGGAAGCTCAAAAATTTGTGAGGCACTGCAGAAAACCTGGAATTAAAGTTCTATTTATTTTCTTTTTAAAGAGCAGCTGCTTGAACAATCAAAATTTAACATAAATGAGCTATCTAACAAAAAAGTCCTGGCTTCTTTCAGGAACTCCCCACTTTTCTTTTTTAGTTGCCAGCTGCAACTTCCTCTGAGTTCCTAGAGTTCAATACACATGTATGAACTTTGAGAGCAGAATAGGACAATATTTCAGTTTATTCTGATACAGTTGACACAGTACATGGTCAGTCCTCAGCTAGGCAAAGCTTCCATTTTCCTCATGCAGTTATTGAAAGCAGTTTCCAAGAATTTCCTAATGCTCTGTTAGCCTAAGAACTACTTCTTATGGATGGGCTAAGTTACTGTATGCTTGCTGCTATCTATTTTCCCTCTCCTCACCTCACTATATTTGGTCAAGGGGGCATCTTTGCTGTCTGATCTCTGTTCTTTCTGAATCAAAGCTAGTTCTTATCCAATGACCTTTGCATACGCTTATGTGAAGGTGAAACTTTGGAATACGGAAAATTATCCAAAAACATTGATTTAGTTGCCCTGAGTGTGTGACTGCATGTTGCTGTAGTTTTTTTTTTTATATTATTATTATTTTATTTTTTTAGATTTCTTTCCTGCCTGACCAACCTCATCTCTTTCTTTGACTGGGTGACCCACCTGGTGGAGGAGGGAAAAGCTGTTGGCATAGTCTGCCTAGACTTCATCAAGGCCTTTGACATGTTCTACCATAGAATTCTTCCGGAGAAGCTGGCAGCCCATGGCTTGGAGAGGTACACTCTTTGCTGGGTTAAAAACTGGCTGCATGGCCAGGCCCAGAGAGTGGTGGTGAACGGAGTGAAAGGCAGCTGGCAACCAGACACCAGTGGTGCTCCCCACAGTTCAGTGTTGGGGCTAATCCTCTTTAGTATCTTTATTGATGATTTGGATGAGGGAATTGAGAGCACCCCTCAGTAAGTTCTCAGATGACACCAAGCTGGGGGGAAGCACTGATCTGCTGGAGGGTAGGAAGGCCCTGCAGGACAGGATGGGTTGATGGACAGAGGCCAATGGGATGAAGTTTGATAGGGCCAAGTGCCAGGTCCTACACTTTGGCCACAACCCCATGCAGTGCTACAGGCTTGAGGGAGAATGGCTCAAAAGTTGTGCAGAGGAAAAGCATCCGGGGGTGCTGATTGATGCTGAACATGAGCTGGCAGTGTGCCCAGATGGGGTTGTTTGGTCTGGAGAAGAGGAAGCTCAGGGGAGACCTTATTGCTCTCTACAGCTACCTGAAAGGAAGGTGAGGGGAGCTGGGGGTCAGCCTCTTCTCACAGATAACCAGCAATAGGACTAAAGGGAATGGCATCAAGTTGTATGAGGGGAGGTTTACTTTGGATATGAGGAGACATTTCTTCTCAGGAAGAGCAGTCAGGCATTGGAACTGGTTGCCCAGGGAGGTGGTGGTATCACTGTCCCTGGGGGTGTTTAAAGAAAGGTTGGACACGGTGCTGAGGGACATGGTCTAATGGGTGATAGTGGTGGTAGGGTGATTGTTGGACCAGCTGCTCCTGGAGGTATTTTCCAACTTTAATGATTCTATGATTCTGTGAATTTGGCATATATATAGACAAGAAAAATATGGATGAAGCTACTGATCTTGTGAGCAAGTCCCTGATGCATTGTCCAAGAATGATAGTAACTTGGGGCTATGTGTGTTAGAGCAATAGTTCAGGACAGTAACCTTTGCTTCTGAAACTGTTGAGCTCAGCCTCCTTTCTCTCCAGATACATGCGATTCATACTGCTAAAGAAATTATAAAAATACATGGGAGAAAAAAGGATCATAGAATCATAGAATCATAGAATATCCTGAGTTGGAAGGGACCCTTAAGGATCATCAAGTCCAACTCTTGACACCGCACAGGTCTACCCAAAAGTTCAGACTATGTGACTAAGTGCACAGTCCAATCTCTTCTTAAATTCAGTCAGGCTCGGTGCAGTGACCACTTCCCTGGGGAGCCTGTTCCAGTGTGCAACCACTCTCTCTGTGAAGAACCCCCTCCTGATGTCAAGCCTAAACTTCCCCTGCCTCAGCTAAGGATGTGTGTACAGTACTCAGTTGCTAAGATTAATATCTGTCTGAAGGTCTGACCATCAGCCAAGATTTCAAGCTAATCAAATGTAGGGAAATGAAGCTATGCAGTACATTCATTGAGGTAAGAATTAGGTCTACTTTGATCCATTTTCCCTGCTGCCTCAGGACAGCCGCAGTTACAGTTTGGCTAGATTAAATCTGCCCAGGGAGGGTAGTGCTTTTGTTGTGCACAAGCTGGCCTGCTGAAAGCTCCAGTTAGGGACTTACTAAGGCTTGCTAAAGATGAGTTATACCAAAGACTGAGCATCTTGAAGGAATCATCACCTTCTTTGTCACTTGTTCTGGCTTTGTTAGTAAACACTTCTCACCTGTGACAGTCATTGATAAATCTCAGACAGGAATTTCTGGTCTATTATATACATCATTCAGTTGCTCCCCTCAGGGAGGTGTTTTTTAGAATTTGGCATGTTTTATTGCTCAGATGGCAGCATTAGCAGTATGGTGCTTTTCCAGTGTCTTTAGTGCAGTCGTCAGGAATGTTAACACGAAGATGGTGGGAGACAACCCTCCCTTTCCTGCTTCTCTACCTGAGATCAAGAACTGCTATACTAATGCAAAAGTCTTCATATACTAAACGTAGGTTTCAGCTGTAAAATCTGCAATAACAGCAATCCCTAATAGGCAAACCTCCATCCTATGAGTTAACTTTAAAATATCAAATGTACTCAGTGCAGATTTGTTTGCCTTATATCTGAGACCAGTTTCTGTAGCAACATGATTTATGCTGACCTCCAGGTATCTTGCTTAAGACAGATGCCACTGCAAGTTCTTTATATGCAATTCCTAAGCTTTCCTCATCCTTCAGACTCCAATTCTGTGCACTGCCTAGGTTCTTGCCAAGTCCCAGTGAAGGCAGCAGGATTAGACACAGGTTTAAAGTTAGGCCTGAGCTTCAGCACCTTGTTGGACTGGGATCCAAATTACCATAATGACAAGAACAGAGTATTAAAACTAAATGGTAAGTTTATACAAACCAATATAAAAATACGCTGGGTTCCAAAGTTCTCCCATCTTATTTGCTCTCAAAGGATATGTAAATCCACAGTGGTGTTTACATTTAAAAAGGCTCGTTGCCATTTATGAATGTACTAATGCAATGCAGTAATTTTCTTCATGGTTAAGACCCCAGGAAGTTATGAGAAGGCAATATGAATAACTGTGCGTAAGAGGGTTTTTTTTAGCTGAAGCCAGGGTTTTAGAAATTCAAGATACATATTAATGAGTACCATGCCCATGAAAGGTGCTAGATTAACCTTCCCTAAGAGCAGAATCTTCAATTTATTCACCGGAAAAGTGCTACATTAGCAGCAGCGCTAGCATTGCTGTGTTGGGAGCACTCCCTATCCCTGTCACGTCCATAATGTGGTAAAACCCCAGGCATCTGCCTGCTTTTACACATGAGACTAGAGCCATTGGAATTAAGGGGACTGATTCTTCATTTTTTATGTATCTAAAGAGGTTTGCTGTACTCTGGGTTTTGTAATAAGATTGTTTTGGGAATGAGAAGAATGCTTGTCCTCTAGACCTGTCCATCCTTTGTGCTTACAGTGCTCATCTCAAAACTGTGAATACAATCGTAGTATGTGGTGAATTTTTTTAATGGTTAGAAAGGTAGCTACACAAAGGCCATGGGAGAGGATAAATAGTTAAAGTAATGCCTGATTTGCAGCTAGCACTTCTTTTCAGATGAAACATCTTTCAGATGACCACAACTTTTAGATCAGCTTAGGCCACCTCCAAAGCAAAACCTGGGAGGTGGGAAGTCTACTTCTGCTAATCTTTTCACTCTTTAGCAGTGCTGGTGGAGTTCATCAGTTTGGCAGGAACATTCAGTGCCCGTGACTACAACAGGATTGTTAGAAAACTTTAGTAGCGCATACAAGACATAGATTTCTTGGGTTTGTGTAAGATAGTGCCTAGGGCTGTATAGTTAAAGTAGATGTTGATACACCACAGCATCCTCTAGAAAACTGGGTTTGGTCATTCACTGTTGGAAACTATTACATTTACAGATGTCAGTGAACCTACACTGATTTACAGCAGCTGAGGTTGTGGCTTGCATGGTTACCCTACGGCAGAGGAAAAACAGACATTACAAATTGAATATAAAGTTGTAGAAGCAATACTAAGAATTAGCTTTGTGAACCTGATGTGTACTTAGTTGATGGGTATAATTCAAAGTGTAGTTTCACGCTTGGCATCTACTTTTGGCAGTAATATCAATTTCTTCCCAAAAGCAGGCACTTCAAGGCAAATACAGCCTTCATTATGAGTTTTTTTCTCCAAATATTTAATTTTTGAAAACTGGTAAATAATTTGATGCATTTTCCATTTCTATTAATATTCATGAAAGTGAGGAACTTCCATAACATTACATCATTAAACTGAATACCAGTAAAATGATTTGAGGTCTACAGCAATGAAATGTAAATATTGAACAAACTTCAGTTACTCACTTAAAGTGAAAAAAAAAAAAAAAAAGATTAAATCATTAAACATGAAGAAAAATATGTAAATGCACCAGCAAAAGAGAATTCACACCTTTGAATAAAACATGGGCACTAGTGCAGAAGTATTTTAGAAAGGGAGAAATAAAAAAGCAGTCTAACCACAATTAATTGTAATTCATAGTTCCATGATACTTTTATTTCTGGGGAACAGTGCATTATTCGGATGTAGCAGAAACATTTATAAATGTTTTTCAATAATATATTTTAAGGATGACCTTTTAATGTGAAGAGAAATCAAATTAAACATAGTTGCTTCTTGATAAATATATACTTCATATTTACAAGACAAAAACAAAAAGTAATGACAAAATTAAGCAACTCCAACAAATTACACAAAGATGCCTACATATTGGGATTCCTTCTTTTTTCAGCACTGAGGCAATAAGAAATACCTAGGTGGTCATTATTTCAGCCATTCCAACTATAATGCAAAAGATTATCTGATTATGCCCAAAGAACAGCAGAGTAAGCCAGGGGATTTATTTTGTACAAGTCTAAATTTTGATCATTGTTCCATGCCAAATTTAATAATATAAAATTTTTTTGAAGTTTCAATATTCAAAAGCCTGTTTCAATTTATTTATTTTTTTAATATGTCAATTTTTATCAATTATTTATATAGATTTTATATGGCTAAAGCAACTGATCTGTCTGTCAGAATCAAGGCTATTAGGTGGTATCAGTCATCTGTCAGAGCTAATGAAGCAGGCTGGCTTTGGCATCATTGCTAAGCAGGTGTCTGTAAGCAACCAATCCCCCAAACAATCTTCTTATGTGTAAAAAGCACTGTGATGCCACAGATGTTCTTTGTCTTCCTCCAATATGTAACCATTATACATCTTAATTTCTTTTAAAAAGTAAACTTGCATGCATTTATGTCACTAAATATTTGCAAATAAAGATCAAAATCTTAAATTAGAATTTTTAGGAACTCATAAGGCAATTTAGTTGACAGTAATAGAAAACTCTCTTAGAATGTGTTCTTTACTTAAATTCCCTGAGCTGTCTTAGTGTAGACTTGCCTCTTTATTTTCCTGGAAATCTGAAGTTCACATTCATTTCTCAGTTTCTTATTGTAACATTGTCGCATCACTGGGACAGTGCTCCATTCGTGCTTTGGGTTTCAACTTGTTCGTTAATCTCCAGAAACAGTGAAGAAAGAGAAAAGCAGAGCTTGTTTTTCTGTGCATGGTTGGCTGGGGGCATAATGAATTCTGTTTGCACAGAAGCTGTAGCTTTAAGAGAACTGTGGTGTGTTTCTTAGTAAGGTTAATTTTAGTAAAATGACAAGAATCTTTATGTAAAAGTAAATAAAGAATGAACCAACCTTCCATTCAGATTCTATATATCTCGCTAGAATCACGTCATGATATTTCACTCACAGTAAGACTGTGATTGATAAGGCTGCATAACTGAATAACAGGTAGAAAGAACAAGCACTGAGCTACATGAGATCCAGGAGCAGAGGCTACTCACTAGCACTCTCTGTGCCTCTGGTCTGTGCCTCTCTCCTATCACCTCTCTTACCTGGACAGGAGGGGACAAAACGATGATTTACCAGAACTTTATTATCCTGCATCAACAAGGCAGAAACAAGGGAAGGGATAACCCTCTCAAAGATTCATTCTCTCTTGTGTTAGTTCTGAAATAGTACAGTTTTGTTTTTGTTTTGTTTTGTTTTTTTTTGTCTTGGTTTGGTTTTATATTACTGTTTCTAGCAGGGGACATGGTATTTTTTTCCAGGAAAAGAAGGACTGGTCTCACCTGTGATCTTTCTGGTTGCCCCAGGTTGGTTCTGTGGCTGGCTTTATTCTTGCTGCAGAGGTGCATATTGCAGGGCTTATCTGCCAGATGCTGGCAAAATTCCTACAGAAACAAAGAAACCCTGCAAACACCAATTCTCTTAAAGGGAGAGACAGCACTGTATCAAGGAAAAGCACATAATCATTGTCTCAACAGCTGGGCAAGATAACACTAACCCTGGTTTCTGTCATAATAAACTACACCACAGCAAAGAGAAACTGCCACAAGCAGTATGGTCTGTACTCTCACATAGTGAATACAAATTCCCAGACCTGACTTTATAGAGGTAGCCACCAGGCCCGACTGTCCTTGCTTTTGAATCATCTAGGCTTGCTCAGCCCACACACTGTGCAATAAACCTCATAGATTGCCCACCATCACTTGCCATTTTCCTTTGTATATAAGGGAGAAAGCTACCTATACAAGGTAGCTATACAAGGGTCAAAACTGAAAGTATCGCTGTTTCATTGCTGAATGGCAATGCTGAGAAGTCTGCCAGAGTCCAAAATAGCAGAGGGGATGATTAACTTAACCAGTTTCTCCTTTGTGGTCTTGCTGAAGGTCAACACTTGGGACAACGATATTGATCCTAAAAAGCCACATACATCAGTGTTGCTTTTTCATGCTCTAGGTGTGTTTTTGACACCATCGTTTCTGCAATATTCCCATTGCGGCACACTGGCCATTCTCTATGAAATTAGGAAAGCAGTTCATTAGAAATTCACTGCTGCCAAATTATGATTTAACCAGGGCTTTCTGCCAGCTGAAGTGGCCCATGCATTTGGCAATCCATCATCTGTTAGCAAAGCACATTGCTTGGAACAGGCAACACATTGCTCCCCCTGTATTCTTCACAAATGGAATGTCTTCCATATTCATCAGAAAGTCTGAGAACAATTTTCTTTTTTGACATCTGTGTTACTGCTCCTTGTCATCAGCCATCTTCCTTGAAGAGATAGCTTTCCGCTTCCTGATGGATCCACACCTCACAAGGAGCTCTTTGTCACCATTGCTGTCTGAAATCCCCACTAAGATTATACGTTTGGAAGGTATGGCTCTGCCAACAGAAAGAATAGAGGGAAATGATGCTAATAAAACAAGCAAGCAAACAAACAAAAAGCTAAACAAATGCCTGCTTTGCAGATGTGGTCATAATGTTGATGATGATGTTTATGGAAGTTCCCTATCTCATTCAATATTTTCCCCTTTTCTCAAGGGAAGTTTCCTAAGCACAACATAGTACAACCCACCTTACTATTTCATAATCAAACATTTCATAATCTAACATTTGTAAGCTGCCTTGTATACTACATTTGCTGCAGACTTTGACTTCATTAAAATCTTTTGTGCAGCTCCAGCCTGCAGTTTGTTTTCTGCAGATCCTTGATGATAATGGGCTCATTCTGGTTCTGAGAATTTCTTGAGTGCTTTGAAACCTCACTCAACTAAACACAAAAAGCGTGAGACTTTGAGTAGAAAGGAGAAGAATCTGAGTTTGTCCATGGCATAAATAGTCAAGTCTCTGCTGATGGCACTGGGTGTTACACTAGTCAGTTTGTGTGCTAGTGTAAAAAAACATGCTTATATGATGCTCGCATACTTTCATTTAAAGCAACACATGTTGTTTGTAAAATGAATCTGGAAATGTTCCAGTTGGAGAGTCTACTGAAAGGCATAAGCCATTGGCTTGGTCACAGTCTGCTTTTATCTGTTATGGTGTCACCGATTAGCATGTAAAAAAACAGATGAAATAAATGGAACAAACAGGAAAGACCCTCTTCTAAACAGAAACCCCAAATACACAATGTCGTCAAAGAAATTCAAGTAGAGCTTCATGTGCAACCAAAGGTTTTGGTATTTATAACCAGAACCAAAAAGGCTTTCCTTTGAAAGTATTTCCCTTGGGTATCTTTATAGTACACTGCTGAAAAATTTACTTTTTCTGTCCTGAAGCTGAGATTAGAAAATAGTTGTGTACATTAAGTAGTACAGAGATGCTTGTTATAATACATCTGAGGCTTGTACCACATTAGAAAATAGTATTAGTACGTCACACGTGTGAATGCTTTTTTTTTTTTTTTTTTTAACATGTAATGCAGTCTATTATTAAGCTGTGTATTTAACCAGAAGCTAGACCAGGTTGGACAAAAGTGGAAAAAGGAAACAGTATGTACTGGAAAAGACTGGTACATTTGGTCACTCTGCATTGACAGAAATAGTTTAAACATGGTTCTCAGAAAGCAAGAGAAACACAACTTTCCATTCAGCTTTTAGTACTCGTGACTAGAACAGAAGCCACTGAATCAAAAATGATCAAGGCTAAGATTCTCAAAGTCTGCCTCTGGGTGCTGCAGACCACATGTTCATTCATTTCAGAAGGAATTAGGTGTCCATTTCTGTCAGTTCAGAGGTTGTTGCAGAAAATACAATGTGAATTCTCAGTACTTGCTATGCTAGAAAATGTTATCTATTGCTTAATTCAAATCCAGTGTGTATTATATTTACAAACATACTTTTACCTTGGCTCTAATTCTAAATTCTAGAGTAATTTCATAGGCAGAATTCTTTATCTGCAAATAATCTCTTTTTGCTTCTCTAGAAGTGAATACCATGTGACAATACTTAGGTCAAGCTTTTTTTATTATTATTATTATTTTTTTGTTAAACAAGTGCTTTTGGTATACTGGCTCTTCAAGAGCTTTTTCCCAGGGTGATGTTATGCAGTATCTTGCTTTTTTACCCAACTGTGATCATCTAGAGAATTGTAGCTGACCGTTGATACCATCTGATGCACGTCAGCCTCAGCATAGCATCATAGCCTCTGCTTGGTGATGTGACCCAACCCAGCACTTGTATCTCAGGATGTAATGTGAGAGGACATGGAACTACCTCAGCTATGAGAAGGAAGACATATAAACAGATCTGCATGTGTCACAGCTACAGTTGCATTTTTCATGCCTTTCTGGAAGAATCTGGACCTGTTATTGCCAAAGTATGTCCAGGATATCAGTGACTGAAGGCATGAAGGTAACATTGAGGAGCAATTAGATGCCATTATTTGGGGATATAGAACACCATAAACACCACACCAGTTAAAGAAGTCCCGTGATAATTCATCTGGCCTATCACGTCAAATATTTTAAGGGCAGGGAGAGGAAAGTTCATGACATATTGTTCTCTATCCTTACTAGTAGATGAATGATCACAGAACTGCTAGATCTGAGAATTAAATGATAATAACAGGCCTTGTCCAAAACCAGTGGAAGGCTTTTCATCAGTTTCAGCAGATTGGGGGGTAGGTCTGAATATCATTTAAGTGTTTACTTCTTAAAGTCTAACCAAATGTACTAGCTAAATTTTAGGGTAGTATAATACATCAAATTCTGGGTAAGAATTGCAGCAGCTTTAATAGAGTTAAATAAGGTTAAATCAGCTAAAAATGTGGTTCTCAGTTTTCGTTTAAATAGCAATGAATGGACAACTAATGCTGCTAACAAACATAAAGTAAAACCAAGAGAGTTGCATAGTGTACAGTTTGAAATGTCACCAAAAGAAGTGCTGATCCCTGTGTTGTATATTGGAGAGAGAGGGAGGGAAAAAAAAAAAAAAAAAGGGTTGTTCTTAATTATTTATGACTGAGTGATTTATGGATTTTACATTGTGGTTCACTTTTGATTTTTTTCCATGTTTGCTGTTTTCCCTTGATTTCAATTCAACAATCCCTTTAATATTGATCTGGAAATGACAAGCAATGCAAATTTTTAATGCTGTGCATCATGTGGCATACTTCAATTATTGAGATTTATTGTCATGAATAATTTATAGATGTGTTCTTTAATTTTCTATTGATTGTTGCAATCTTTTAAAAAATGAATGCAGTCCTCAGGAGGCTTGGTGGATTAGACCTGGGTAAATGTCTTCAGCACTACCACGTGTGGCTGAGATTTTCCCACATTATATCACAGTACAGTCTAGCACTGTTTTTTTGACTACATCTTAAAGGGAACATTTTAGATATATAGTAATCCAAGCACTGATGTGTTTGTTGATACTGTAAACAAGACCAAATATTCCATAAGCAGCAGTTTTACACTAAGACTATGAATCTTTAGCCCAACAAGAGTATTTTCAGTTCTTAGGCTGCACACAAACTAGCGTCTTAGGAGTTAGAAGCATTAAAACTAAATATCTAGGACAGTAACCATGCCTGGAGGCCTAGAGAGAATGAACTTCAGTTGGGTGCAGAAAGACAGATCTCAGATTTTTTAAGCACTACACATTCAGAGAGGTTTGGTGTAACCACGATGACATGATGGTGGAAGTAAGAGGTGTGAGATCACTTAGCCTGAGAGGAGAATGACTTCTTTAGAGAATACAACATTCCAAGGGTGAGACTGCCAGGTTTTAGGAACAAACAAAGACAAGAAAAACTGTCTTGAAGTGATAAAAAATCAGGCAAAGAAATAGTCTGCCTTTTCACAATGCAACAACAACTGTGCTAGCTGCTAGCTGTGTGCTGTATCAAGGACACTACTGAAAACGGTTTCCAACCATAGGCAAAAAAAAAACGTGGTAGAAAGGTTATTCTTTTGCAGTGTAACAATCTGAAAGTTGATTTTCTGATAATAATCATTTTTAGATGCTATGACCTGTTATCAGGAACTTATTTCAAAATAAGGGAATGACATAGATAACTTTGATAGAAGGAAGTTTGTGGTTCAAAATTATTGTAGCAATTATTTACCCATTGTCTTCTGACTTCTCTTCAAATGAAAAACAATTATATCCAAACAAGGCCACTGCATGTATGCTTTACACCTGCCAGTTGAGAAAAAAAATCACATATGTTTTTACAGGGGATGAAATTTTAATAATAATTGGTACTTACCTATTACCTATCTCAACTAATTCAATGCTCTTTCAAATACCAGTACTTGAACCTTCATTGCACATAATTCAGTACAGTCATTGCTCCTTTTTATGGAGCATTAAACAGCAGCACAGCAGATGAGATTTTCAAAAGCATCTAACATTGCTGTCCTCACTTCTGCTGAAGTTCATGAGAGTTTTCACATCGATATTTATGAGTGAGAACCAAGAGAACACCAACTCTCTCATTGACCTCAGCAGCAGGAGAGAGAAATCAAGGCTGGTGGACTTTGAAAAGCTTTTCCTAAGTGACTTCAGCCAACATGTCATGGTAAGACATAAGCTGAAACAGGCAGGTCACTTGAGTCACCTTTTCCAACAACCACTCCACATTGCCTTTGTGGGGAAGTTTTAAGATGTTTCATTCACCTGCTGAGAACTGAAACCACAGTGCTTGTGAGAAGTCTGTGAATGCAGTCTCTGTTTTCTCATTGCTAGGGTAGGAGAAGAGAAAGGATGAAGGTATAAATTTTGTATCTCATAATAATGAATGTTTGTGTAACTCCAGATGACTAGGAAGACATTTTCCCTGCACTGCCACATGTAGAACAAAAATATCAAAACTTTCAAGTACATTTGGGATCACAGAATCCAAGTTAAATATTACAACTCATTATACGGTCACAAGCCATTAGTTTCAACTCCAAATTGGCAAGAAAGCTGCAATTTGGAATTCATATGCATGTGGGAAAAAATGTGCTTAGAAAAATCTAAAAATTAATCAGAAAAAATGTGTTTCATAGCAACTCCCTTTTTCCATTTTAATACCCTATTGCTTGTGATGATGGCTCATTAGCTTCTGACAAATATTTCATCATTTAATCCTCAGACTTATTTGAGAATGGCTACATTACATTTCTGTTCTGGCTTTAAGGAGGTTTATATTTGTTAGTCTTCATTTCAAATTTACTTAATGTTAATCCACTTCACCAATTCATAGTGATTCAAATATATGTTTATTCATTTGTCATTCTTCTAAAATGCTGTAACTGTACTTCAGATGATGTAGGAAATTGTGTAAAACAGTTCTTTTCTTCACAGTGATACTTATTCCAAGTCACTGCTTAAAAATAGTTTCATATTACCTGTAGAAATCTACAGAAAGATGTGGTCTGAACAATTAATGATTTCCTACAGAATTGCAGTCCATTTCTCCCCCTCTGTTCCATCAGCCTGTTAAAGTAATTCTACCGGTAGCTAGCAAAAACTCAGAATGTTCATTAAAAGAAAATGACAAATCTTTTTTCCTTAGACACTGTATGATAAGTGTTTGGGAATTACCAATGCCAAAAATTTTACTGCAGCTCTGTACTACCTCCATAAGTAAGCGGGAAACATTTATCTTGGTTTGACCTTTGTTTGGTATTGGAGAAACTATCTTAATGGATCAGTCAGGTAGTATATAATTTTTCTGCATTTACTAAAGGCTAAAAATGTACATCTGCTGTCCTTAGTAAATAGAAACACATGAAAAATATGCAGTCACTGAATGGGGATGCCTAACTTTTCTTTGTAGCAACCTGTGCTACAGTTTGTACACTGATTACATTAAAAGAATGTCCTGTGTCGCAGCCCTGGGGGGTCCCCTAGGGAGTCCCAGATCTCTCTAAGTTCACCCAACTGCCGTGTCTGGATCCTAACAAAATGGACCCTTGTTGGTGTGAGTAGGCTGGTAGACCAAATGCTAATTCATTCATTCTTATGTATGCAACACCAAGAGCTTGGATTAGACCTTCAAAATCACACAAAATGTGTGCCATTGTGGCTCCAAGAAAGAAGATCAGGCTGGGAAACTTGTTTTTCCACCACCTTCACCAACCAGTAATTCTAAGTGTGAGATTTAATCTTTCCTAACTTCGACTAGATGCCTAACTTTGAAATGGCTGAAACATCTGTGTTTGGGCTTCCTGTGAACCCAGGACGTGTGGCTGGTAAATCTCAACCTAATGCAGATATCCAGAATCACTGAGAAGAACCATATTCTGTAGGTTCTAGACTGTTCGATTTACACGGAGTCCAGATGATGAAATATGACAAGATATTTAATTTTGGATAGCCAAAGTTAGGTGAGATACATTCTATACAAATGACATGCAAATTCTTGTCACCAGCATGGCTTACAAGAATTAGTTTAGATTGTATGTACTTATCAGACAACAATGAGTCAAAGTTGTTTTGACTATATCATTTTCCTCTAATGTGACAGAGTATGGTAGGAATAAGATTATACAAGCACAGAGTCCTTCTGCATAATTTGTATAATGATGGTGATTATCATATCGGTAACATTTGGGAAAAAGAAAGCAATTGGCAGAGAATGGGAAGAAGAGGAAGCAAACACACTAAAACAATGATCTAATATCACCAGAAAAAAAAAATAAAATATATATATATATATATATATATATCCAAAATTGACTTCAGGATTGCAATTACAAACATATATTAATATGATTCCTCAGTGGATGTAGCAGAACATAATTTAAACTGAAGTGCACTAGAGAAATTAGAAATTTTCTCTTTTGTTTCTTTTTGACATGACAGAGGTCTGGATAAGTGTTAGGCTTTAATGTAAATTACCAAGATTAGTATGTCTGCAATTTGTCTACAAATAGTCTTCATCTGTTTAATTTCCTTCAATACTGTCACCCTCCATCTCATCCTCTTTGAGATGCTCCAAGGACAGAAGAACTGTCAGGGTGAAAGAATTATTTAAACTTAATTTTAAAAGGCTATCTTTTTTTTTTTTTTTTTTTTTTTTTTTTTAGGCTTTCCTGTAATCAGGCTAACTATGTTGAAATGTAAATACAGAATAAATCAAGATTGTGCTTCTGTGTTCAAAAAATTCCAGGATCTCATAGTGTACACTGCAAAGAGGTTAAAATCATAATATTATACAGCTACGTTAAAATGATCTATGCCTCAGTTTCTGGAGAAAGGTTGGATAAATAAGCAGGGTACACAAGTACTAATTTTGTCAAGTACTTCTCTAAGAGCAGCTAATTAGAACCACTTAAGACAGCAGGAGTTACATAGGAGAAGTTTTCAGTATTTTTTGGCTTAAAAATTAATGGAAATTTTTCACCGGTTCAAGAATATTTGGATGATCTTTGGTGTAATTTGCCAAAGCTCTTTCATTACTTTTATTCTAGAAAGGAAATTGATTGTATTCTAAAATTTAAACCACTCCTTTCTCCTGGCTTCCCCAAACCTACTTTTGCTCTCAAAACTTTGAGGTCCACTTTGCAAACTTAAAAAAATTTAACAGAGATGTTCCACTGTAAATTTATCATTTTTGCAGGGCTTAATCTCAGCTTCCACTTCCTTGAGGCTCAAATAACTTTTCTTCCTCTCCACAAACAAAAAGATTGTGTAGGGAAATACTGAATTTTTTCACCATATTATTTATCCCAAAGCGCTAATATGGCCACATAGTGTTTTATAGCTATGCAATTTGTGTGTATATGTGTGTGTGCATAAAAGAAGAGGAGGGGATACATAACAGATGGTTATTACAAATGTTGCTTTACTGTATACATTTCATCTGCAGATTCTGCTTTTGCACATGAACCCTTTCAACTATCAGACTGTATAGCACAAGGGCTTACACAATATCGAGTAATTTTTGGCAGTTGCTGCTCTGTCTTTCATCGGTGCCAGATCTTTGGCAGTATAAGCTGAATCCCCGTCTAGTATACAGCAAGCACAAGGTCCTCATTATACTGGAATTTAATACTCAGGGCCAGAAGGCTCTACATACAATGTAAACCCAGAATGTCTCCCTTGCCTTTTGACTGAACAACTGTTTAATACGTAGTGCCTTACAAAGCTGCCATAATTAAAAGGATAATTATTTATATACACATTCAGATCCAATGTAAATAAATAAAAATAAAGAAATTAATGGGATAAATTTCAGAAGTTAAATATCCTTAAATATATGCATTTATGCCACCAGGGAACAGTGACAATTGGCACAGAAGTCTACGTAGGGCATTATGACATATTCAATATAACAGTCTGCAATACTAGAAACAGGGTGCATACACAAATATGCAGTTGGGCACATACACCAAAAATTCTTTTCTGCACATCCTTCAAGGCATTGTTTTAAATATTAGCAATAGCTTTGAACTACCAGACAAGTTTATGCAATGACCTTTAAGTTTCAAAGTCCATTCATTTTCCAAGTGGGAAAGGACGAATATCTTTGCACTATGTCCATGTAAATATCCCTCTTCCCAAAGATATCAGTTCAGTGCTGTGCTTATACTGCCAACCTACACAGCTAAACAATTAGTTACAAACAAGGTTTTGATGAAGCACCCACCCTCTAAGATTAGATTTCTTCAAACAGAGCCTTAGAAGTTTATAGTTCCCAATATCACAGTGATTCCTACCATATCAGCCCCATGGAGGATCTACACCCACCTCCATACTTTAAAAAGTAAAGAAAAAAATCTACTGAATATTATCTCCTGTTCCATAAGAGGCAATTAAATGGAACCTCCTTCCCCCACACACTATATTAAAAATATTCATGACATCCCCTGTTGAGTTGCAGTTGCCTCTCTTTTTACACTGATACTTTCTTTCCACATTGAGCAATCACGGAGATATCCTGCACAGAAGAAATATTGCAGGTCTTGCATGGAGCATATTATACATGTCAAGAGGAAGCTGTTGGACTTCCTTTGCCTGAGATACTTGCCAAGTACTTTCTGTTATTATATCTGCCTGATATAATTTAGTTTTGATTTTTGACTCAGTTCCTATTGCCACCAGCTCTAAATTATGAACTCAGTTTTTATTTACTTAGTGCAAATTTGACAGAGGCACAAAGAGCCAGATTCATTTCTTACACACATGGGTGGACAAAGAGAACCAGAAGGCATTTTGAAGAAGACTGGAAAATGCTCAGGCATTAATTTATCATCTCCTTGTTAGAGGAGTGGAAAAAAAAAAGTGCAACTTAAGGATACACGAGGAATAGAAACACGAAAGAGCATGAAGGTTATACCATTTTCTTCTGAAATGCACATTAGTAATTGTTTCGCTAAGGGGTCTCTGAGTATTCATTTCTGTTGCACAATTAAGTGCTTCACAGCCTCCAGATGATTTCAGCCCATTGTCTTTCTCCCAGCAGGTATCTTTGATAGCAAAGCTGGTCAGTGTTCTGAATCCCACCACCCAACCACATCCAAAGAAAGATTTGAGTTTCCTGCTGGGTTTAGGGTAGTTGTTCTGAAAACAGAGAATATATTTTGTCATTTATTTTTATTTGTCCCTTATCCATACCCCAGCCTAGAGGCTTTGTTTATTTCTTTAACTGTTTTTGGATATGAGTAAAGCCACAGTCCTAAGGCACGGACTTTAAGTAGTTCTCACTTTACACCTGGGGAGAAAGCTTAGAAGACAAATTAATGTAAGCATGGTTTGCTTTGACCCCTACTTAAGACTGAGTATCTGTAGTCAGAGGGATACCTATTATATGATGTTTCCTTCCAAGTGACCACATGTGGAAACTGAGTACCAAGGCAGCACTTACAGAAATGCACAGCAGTATAACACTGAGAATCAGAGGAAGTTTTCACCTTTTCAGTACAAGTAAAATTCTTTCTCTCTTTTAACATACCCTCCCTACATACATTACAATTTAGGTGCCTAAGTACTCTTCTGGATTATATCCTGAAGGAATAGGTAATCCGAGTAGGTCTAATAACTCCAGATCAAATGGCTGTTAGAAGGAGAAAGGGAGTCTTTAGAATGGCCAAGTCAACCTCCATGGTCAAGGTTGTAAATAGAAATATGTATTTTATTAACTTACCTTCAGTGTTCTTTTTTATTATAAATGAAGTGAGGCATTGTAATCAGGAATAAGATATCCATACTATGCAGACGTATACTGTGCCTTATATCAGTTCATGAGTGTTTGAAGTCATTCCATTTTGCCTTGATTTTAAAGTAATTTCACAAAATCAAGCATTAGTTACTATGAGGCTGCTTGGCACAAGAGCCCATAGGTATCCTGAAACAAGTGAAAACTGAGGTGAACTGTTCACATTTCTTTTTATAGTAGTATTATTATGACCTTGACGGCATTTTCATGAGATTATAATTTTTTCACTAAAATTCCCTCTACAGGCTGAGATTTATCACAACAAGGCTTCAGTATTTTAATAGCTCCTTAAAAGATTAAATTAGACTCTAATGCTGGATAAGGCTTTACTGCTTAGATCAAAGCTGGCTGAAATTCAGTTTTGCTTCATGGGAATTTAGGATATTTTGACCAAGTTTTTATTTCAGTATGGAGATGAAAGTAGAGTTGTCTAAACTTCCCATGGAAGCAAAATCAACAACAACAATTTTTTACATTAGTCATATTTGAGAAACAGAACAGAATTTGGTCAGATGGAAACAAATCAATACTGCATGAGTACCAGTTTCCCAGAGTTTCCAGGAGTTTCAGAACAACCAAGGAAATTCCCATGAATTTCATGAGGTACAGTGAGTTAAGGTGCTGGAGACAAAGTCATAAACATGGTTTACCAGTGCTTTGAGGAGCAGTGCCTCATTACAATGGGCCTAGACAACTAAGACCCTCCTATAAGTGCAGTCCTGTGGGCCTACATCTGAGAATGTCCTCCCAATGCTATGTTTATTTGCCATAAAACAAAGAAGCAGTCTTCTCATTTTTAAAACGGAGACAAAAAGAGAAGACTTTGCCAAGATGTAAATTCATCTTTGCAACACTTAGCCTTGGAAAGTCAGGGGCTGAGTACAATCAGGAAATTATGGCAAACTACTTGAGAAGAAAAGCCTGTAATTTGTACTGGAGGATGATGCATCCCTCCATTCAGGATTCACATAAAAATGCTTTTATTTTCAAGTCAGGAAACTTACTTAGCTCCATATCTTCAAACAGAAAATTTAGGAAAGTAGTCCTGATTGATTGTGCCAGTACATTGAGGTAGGAGGTATCTTCAATACACTTCTCCTCACTCACTTCCAAAGTTGTTCCACTTTCTGTAAATCACTAAAATAATCATTTGATCATAGGGCCTAAGAGAGAGAGTGACTTTGCAACCGAGTGGGTTAGATGCACTTTTAGGACTGTCTTGTGCATGGAGAAATTATATGGCTCCAGAGTGAGATGACAAGCAGCATGTTTGAAGATCAATATTTTAGTCTTAGCTACACTTGTAGTAGACCACATATTTATCTGTCCAAAAGCTCAAAATGAAAGTTGTAGTTGAATCAGCAGCTTAATGGTATTTGTCTATGAATGCAGAATATATACTACTTCTTGTCAAAAGGCATCCTGTCTACTAGTTTTTCTTGGTTTAGAATACCAAAATGCAACATAAATACATTTGCTAAACATTATAATTAAATAGTACTTGCTATGACAAGAATAATAAATGCATACTTAAGCTCTGTAAAGGTGTAGTTTAATGTGGTTTTTTGTTTGTTTGTTTGTTTGTTTGTGATTGGTTTTTTTTTTAGTTTTCTGAGAAATCATTATGGCTTATCATATTGTTGTATAACTCTACGAAATATTTATACTCTATTAAGGATATATAATACAAAATGCACATTTGTTTCTCTATATTTCTAGCAGAGCCCCAAAGCAGGTATTAAAATATAGGTGGTGAACAAGCATTAACCAGAAATCACAGAATTTGATTAAATCTGAATATAACTGTTGATAGAATATTAAACTCAGAATGAGTCTCCTATTCCATCGTGTATTAACAGCACTTTGAAAATGTCTGTACAAAAACAAACAAAAAAAAGAATAAAGTTATTGTACAGCATCATAAAAATGTTTTAGTAATCATGAAATCGTGGAAAAAAAACTCTACCTTATTCCAAATCATTAAGGTTATTTTTATAAGAATTTATGCTGTCTTATTTGATTGGTGCAGTGATTGCTAATTTAGGAATGATCTTACCTAAAACAAACTGCAATATTTTACTGCAAACCACAGAAGAAATTGAATCTGAACACACCCAAAAAAGCTGGCAGAAGTGAGCCATTAAGCCATGCCCTGTTATTTTACACCCTGTCACGTTAAATCTGAAATTTTATCATGGTTTTCCAACTGAGGCACCCTATACAACATCAGCTGTCATTTTTCTGGGTGTGCCTCAGCTTTCTCATAGATGTTACTGTGAGCAAGGGTTGGCATGGGACTCACTACATAAGGCAACATTTTCTCAGTACAGGTCCCTAGGTTCATGAATCTCAATGAGGAGTAAGTTGTGCTGTTTCTTCAAAATAATAATCCATGTAGGAAAATCACCAGTTAAAGTAAATTCATGAATTATATTCATCATGGAAGCATGCAAACTTTGTGTTCCTCCTTTTTATAGGATGGGCAAGAAATTTTTACAACCAACATCTTGTGACCAAAAGACCTATCAGGTTTTCTATATGGACTCTTATTGGTGCTTCAGCAAAATGATGAAGTTTGCACATCTAAAATCCTGCACTCTGAAGGTGCCCAAATAAAACCTGAGTCTAAAACTCTAACCCTGAGTGTTGATAATCTAGCAGACACAGCACACGCTGTGCTTCCTTGACTCAGTCAGACTACTAATTGAATGCAAATAATGACATAAGAATAGTTTGCAAGATGTGACAGTGCTAGATGAAAGGAATAGAAAGTGTTCAGCATCTGATCTGCATCTTTTTTTTTTTTTTTTTTTTCCCAATGTGGCATTTTCAGTGAGAGAAAATTAGGCTGAATTTCAGAATGAGTGAAAGATCCCCAAACAAATAAATTTTGAATAACACTGTCTTTTGAATCAAACAGCAACACTGTTTCCTCTGAGAAAACAGTTTGAAAATTATGAGCTTTCTTTGAGTTAGCATATGCCAAAAAATGGGTTGAATTTCAGCTGTTTTCAGAGTTCGGCATATACTTTCAGCCTGCTCTCAGTTTCTTTCACTATTAAAAAATGTAAGAGACTCTTTCTCGGTGCTTAAAAGCCAAAAAAATATGCATTAGCTTGTAAAAATCATATTCTGCAAGGTTTAAAAGATTTCTTTGGTAAAACATTAGATTTTGAAAATTAAGGCTATGCTGCTTCCACTAGGCTTTCGCAGGTCCCACAAGAAATATATTCTTGTTTCAGGTTTAGAAAAATATAAATCTCTTGACGGTGATGCCTCTGGCTTTTAGTAGGACTCCTTCATGGTTAGTGCAGGATGGAAAGCTATGTGTCTCTGGTTCCTGCTGAGTGAAGACAATCAGGAGGTATTGGGGATGTGCTGGGGCTCAGCAGACTCAACAGTATCACTTCAGTACCAAGCCAGTAGCAGCACAGTGTGAGCAGAGCTTTTCTTGATTCTTACAGCTGATGGTGGCTTGGATGTTTACATTATTTCTTTGAGAAACAAGTGTAATGGCAATGGAGAAGTACCTTCTCAGGGCTGACAAACCCCACAGTGTGTCAGTGTTAACATTTCACAGGCTAAGTGGAGTGAGATGGGAGAAATCGATGGAACAGTTCTGGAGATAGTGCTGCTAAAAGAAAGGTGCCTTTTTGTTGTTTTGTTGTTGGTTTTGAGTGTTGGTTTTTGTTTCAGGTGTTTGTTTTTTTTTTTTTTTGTCTGTGTTGGAAAATATTTCTTCTATATAAATATAATAACAAAACGTTAATAGCTATGAGATATATTGAGGTATATGTTAATATACGTGAATAGATCACATTTGCAATTTTAGGGCAATTTTAACTTTACAATGTGACCAAGTATGATCAAGGGATGTTCTATTTGTTTTTTTTTATTTGCAAGAAGAGGGGTTTTAATAATAAATGAACACATACTAGTCTGGTCGTTACATAATGAAACAAAAAAATGTTACAAACTGCTTTGCTTTCCGTTAGTGGAGGGCCTGAATAACTGTGCAGAAAAACAAGTGTGAGGGAGCTGAGGATCAGCCCTGTACCATCCATGTTTGCTCCGCGTTCCATTCTGCTGCGTCCTGATGATGAGAGCCGTGAGAAGGCTCAGTGATTCATCCCGTAGGTGGCTGCCTGTCACGGGTGGGTGAAGTTCTTCCTATATATAGCTTGTGCATGAGTTCACAGCACATTTGGGGATGGCTTGGAATGAAAGGTGCTCTCAAAAAGCCCTGGGTAAATCGATGTTATTTTATTATTACAGCTAGGTGCTAGCAGCTGACAATTTCAATAATTGGATCAACATTCCTGCTGGAAATGCCAGCAGGTTTGACTCAGCTGTTTATGGTTCTGAAGCACATAAATTATATTCTAATAAACTAATTTTATTTCAGGTGAGATTTTAGGGTGATAGCAGAAAGAAATCTGCTGTCTTTCACAGAAGTTAGAGATCCCAGTGCTGCTGGCCCAAATGACATTTCCTCTGTCATGTTGTGAGTTGGCCAGACATGCAATGACAGTTTCAGTTTATGGCTGTGGTGTGGATAAGCTCAGTGCTGCAATACATGTATAATGGCTCAGTGCTTAGAATTCTCACCCAGGATGATGAAGTCCCCATTTCTGGCCCTTGGTCTGTTACCGGCACTGCATAGCTCATCAGGGCTGTGAATCCAAATAGGGACAGGAATGCTACCACACCCAACTGAAGTTATCTGGGTTTTGTAGTGTAATCTAATTACTGGGGTAGGGTGGAAGCAGTACCTATACGACAAAATTATTGTCACCTCAAAACAGATCTAAAGAAGTAGACTGACTTACCCAGATAATAAGGGTTTTTGCTACTCTTCTGGTGTGAGAAGTCACTTGGAGTCTCAGTAAATGATCACCCACAGAGTACTGCAGTTAGAACATCATCTTGGAAGAGAAGCCTTGTCTTCTTTCTAAAATCAAGAACAAACTTCATGACAGGACAGTAACCTCTATATGTCTAACCTGAAGGTTAGAGCAATTATCTGAAACCCTGCAACATGGGACCCGCTTCTACCTCTTTTTAAACATAATGTACATTATTTTAAAATCCCTTGATACCAAAGAAAATCTGGTCATTAACTTCTGTTAAACCTCTTTTACACTCATGACAAAAAAATATGTACTGAAGTAATACAACTTTACTTTTACTTGGTGAATTGTAATTGCATCAATAGTCTCACGATTTCAAAGCAGTGCTTCCTAAGATGATCGACAATTTGTATTTTGGAAGAAGTAGCACTGTGAACTTCAGAAGTATATTTATTAGGTCCAAACCCCTCAAACTTATCCTTTACAGTCTGTTTGCTTACTTTCTCCATCACTGCCTCTCTCTTTCCCTGGCATGAATAATGTATCTTTAAATTTCATGTGTTTTTTTCCCTTTCTCTTAACATCCAGAGAAAAATGGAGATGTTAATTTCTTACAGTGGCAGCTAAGACAAGCACAATTAAGCAGTTTACTTTCTAGGGATTGCTCACTGAATTCTTCAAGAAGTTCCTCTGCAGATGATGTAGTTGAGGGCCACGCCATCCATTCCTAGCTGACAGCAAACAGATGGTCTGTCATCCGAATTGTTCATACTTCTAGGAGGGTACACCATTAATGAAGCCAAATACAAGCTTGCGATTTCAGCTCCCTGGTATTATATAAGTGGAGCTGTATACTATAAGAGTAATTTATTAGATCCCATGTGTCATTCATGGAAACCAGTTATGCTGAATCTGTGACATCGAAAAAATCATCCTTCTCCAGTAGCGTATGTTAATGGTTCTTTGCATTATTTCTGACAAATTTTATTTTTCCACAGGTGAATAAGTTCTAAAATGCTGCTTTGCAACTCCAAGAGTAGTAGTGCATCTCTGTATTTCCTGACATATGCCAATGTTAGATGTCAAGAGATACAGAAAAACCCAGGAGCCAATCAGTAATTGTTTTTAGATTTACATAAAGTCTCCCCCCGCCACCCCCACACACACAAACACACAATCTAGAATAGTCTATTTGTTGGGGGACAACATAAAGTTCTAGTGACTTGGCGGCTTGGTGGGATGCTATATGTAAAAACTCAGATTTTAAAACATATTCAGCTACGTAATTCCTCATATCCTTTGAAAATCAAAAGAAATAATAGTTAAAGTATCAGATCCTCTCACAAATATTCCAATTGAAAATATGCCAGTTGAGAAATATCTGGTCTCTTGCTTGATGTTTGTTTCCTAGAACTGAATTTCTGCAGAGCAGTGATCTGTGTGATCATGTTCACTGATACAAAAGGTGCATTGCTTCATAGTCATTTAGTACTTCTGTATGTGGCAATACAGTAATAAACCAGTCCAAAATCCTAAACAATGAGTGATGATTTTAGTATAAAAAAATATACATGAATAACTGCTGTGGTGCTTAATCTTAAGAGGTATATAAACTGTATGGCCAATAGTCTTAAACATGGCATTAGCGTTCACATAGTTTGTTTTTCTTTGGCTATATTATTCTCTGTAACATATATACCGCTTATATTTTTAAAAGAAATTTCTTCAGGCTCCTGTAGACTTGTCAATTTTATAATTGCTTGATAGTTTTGTTCAGCAGAATAATTTAGAAGTGTGTCTTGTGTGCTGTCACCTTTGATTAGTAAAGTTCTCTATGGGGGGATGGCGATGTCTGAAGGCTAAAGTGGTTACATTCAAGGGTTTTATTTGAGAAATTGTAGTTTTTTTAATAAATGACTGCCATTTAAGAAATCTTAAAGTGTTTGGAAAAGCATTGTTCCTAGGGTGTATTATTGTACCTTTTTTTTTTTTTTTTTCATGTTCACCATTTGCTGTTCTTCTATTCTTTCTCAATTACTATTGATGTTCAGGATGCCTGTCAGCTGATGCCTTTTTATAAGCTGTTCTGCAAGTTGAACACAAATAACATGACAGCTTGCAGGCTACTTGTTGTCATGGTTTTCTTACTTTGCTCCGGGCAGTGCCATATAAAGAATACTACATCTCGACTCCTATTTGCATCAACCAAATATTTTAACATTAACACAATAATATCAGAATGGCAGGATGTTTATGACATTACCAGCACCAAGAAAGCAGAATAAAATTATGTTCTGTTTCTGCCTACACATTTTCACCCACTCCCAGGCTCTGTACTACTGTGGTTACAGAATTGTTGGTTTCTGTGGAAGTAAGTTGATTTCAGGTTCTGGGCCCAATTATGAAATTTAATTTCAGCTGTCTTTCTGACTGCTCTTGCAGGCATTCATTAAATGAGATGCAACACAGGAAATGCCACCCTACATGCTATTCTTTGAACTGGCTTCCAACAATTTACTCTGAGGACACCTTAACTTTAGAAGTTCTGTGCAACACACAGAGTTCAAAAAAGCTCCAAGAAATTACAGCACTGATGAAGAACAGGTGAAAAATAACTCATATAAGATCATTGCCAAAATTATGGATTGTAGAAATTTCCTGCACCAGGAAATACCTCTCCATGAGAATAATTCTCCTGCAGTTTAGGATAAACTTTGCTTTATTTTATCTTATCTACTTCAGGAATGAGCTAGCTTGAAGAATAAATGCTTTGCGTATGCAAAAAGATTCATTTTTAAGCTAAACTCTTTGAAGTTGTTGGATTGCATGAACTTACATACAATAACTAACAATAGCTAACTCCATTTTAACATTTCTGATAGAAACTCTGCTTGCTCCTGTGTTTTCCTTCTTGCTTGGGAGAAAAACATTACAGATACCTGTACAACTAACTTATTGCTTTCTTTCAGAAGTTTTCTCAGAAACATGCTTGAACATGATGTGTAAACAAACCTGATTGTGGGTATGCTGCTGGCACACAGAAATACTATTGAGCACGAAGACTGGTATCACCTTATTGGTTCTTGTCTTGCTCCATCAGTCCCTCTGTACTCATCTGTATTTTTCATTTTAAATCCTTTCTGAGTGAAAAAACACTTTTAGTTCTACTTTATACTTATGCTGTTTTTGTTTGTGTAAAACTTTACATATTTGTATAAAGTCTACCACTGTGGAATTCACTATTGTTCCAATAGGTTATGTTAACATAACTATTAGCATAGCATTCAACTAATACTCAATAACTACTACTGCTATTATTCTCCTTATAAAGATTACCTTCATAAAGGCCAGGAAAATATAACCGGAGAATAACCTTCCCATGGTCGCATCTCTTTATTTAGGCTAGGCTTGCTGCTTTCAGCCCTCAAGGCAAAGATGCACATCCTTCTCTCCAAGCAGTGTAAAAGAAAGAGAGTTGTCTTTGCTACATTCACAAAGATTAAGGCCAGATTGGACCACTAGATACTCCAGTCTAACATGAACAATATTATGTACACACAACTTTTAGACCTGTTGGAGAATAAAATAAAATAAAATAAAATAAAATAAAATAAAATAAAATAAAATAAAATAAAATAAAATAAAATATGAAAAGTATTTAATTAAAAATGAAAAATAAAAAATACCCCCACCCCCAAAAGAATGAAATTCACACAAAAATCCCACACATTTTCTTTCTTTCTTTCTTTTTCCTTTCTTTCTTTCTTTCTTCCTTTCTCTCTCTCTCTCTCTCTTTCTCTCTTTCTTTCTCTCTTTCTCTCTTTCTTTCTCCTTTTGGGGGAGAAAAAAAAACTAAAAAGCAAATACTTGGTATGAGTTTCAAACCTGATTTTTTTTTTTTTTTAATGGGCTTAAAATTGAGCAACTTTGAATTGGCAGGAAGAAAAAAAAATCGAAAAACCATTAAACCAGCAAGCAAACAATATACCAGTTAAGACCCCAAATCTCAGCTAACATGGAAGCTTGCTGTGTAATATATTACTTCTGATTCTAAAGCATTTTTCACTTGGGAAAACCTGGTATAAACATCATAATGGGATTCAGAGGAGAAACAGTAATGTTGAGAAACAGTGAAGAACCGGTGTAGATAGATTTCAGAAATGTATCTGCAGATATGGAAGGACCGTTGTCCCTAATAGCATTAGCATGTTTGCCTGAGGAAACAGAACTTACTAAATTTCACAACTAAATGGCCACATTTCCATAGTAGAGAATGGAAGAGATTAGAGGTAGCTGCACATGAGTTATCCTGGTTTCCTTGAGTATATCTTAGAAGAAGCTTTTTGTATATTTTTAAAGTTAAACTTGGTGATGGGCACTGAAGTCATTGTGGCTACAGATGAGGCTTTAATTCTAAAACAGAGTGGTGGTAAATATAGCCAACCAGGTTTGCAATTGTGTTTCTATAAAACAAAGATATTGTTTCTACCGGTGATTTGTACATAATAATTTGTCTTTGACTGTTCATCAAAGCCTTTTGTACTTCTTAAGTATTCACAGAAAAATTCTGCTAAAAAAGCAGATTGTATTTTTCCTAAGGCCACAATGGATTCACGCAGGTCTAGTTATCCGTATAGTTTGGCATAATGTGGGCTAGGTTTTAGAATCATTAAGGTTGGAAAAGACTTCCAAGATTACCTGGTTCAACTGTCCCTCCCCTCCCCCCCCCCAACCAATATTACCCACTAAACCACATCCCTAAGTAAGATACTTAATCTTTTCTTAAACACCCCCCATTTTGTAGTCTGTTACCTTTCCTAGCAGCCTTTCTAGACAGTTATTTCAGCTTTTTTTTTTGTTCTGTCGGAAGAAAGAAATTAAGGATATAAGGATGCAATTTGCTTAAATTAAGT
Source organism: Anas platyrhynchos (assembly GCF_047663525.1). NCBI lineage: Eukaryota > Metazoa > Chordata > Aves > Anseriformes > Anatidae > Anas > Anas platyrhynchos. The sequence goes on from NC_092596.1 coordinate 13,010,266, forward strand.
TATTCCAGAATAATTCCATTCCCCAAAATACTCTCAATTACTTATCACTTCATTATAGAAATGGAGACCAAGCTTTTCTTCCAGATACATAGTCCTAGAAATACAAAAGAAAGTAGGAATTACTAAGTAATTGATATATAACCTGCTTAAGGCCAGCTAATGAACAGATCAATAGCCAGGCATTTTCTATAGCCTCAAAGCATTCTGAAAAATGAAATGCCACCAGGCAAATCTGAGCAAGTTTCACCTTTTCCCTCATTTGCATTCATATTGTGCTCTGTTTTACTCCCAACAATTTTCATGTGTTTTTTTTTTCTCCCCCACATGTCACAGCACATATTGGTGTACACATAAACCCATCCTGCTTGTGTGAAGAGAACTTAAAGCCCCTTTAAACAATTATTAGGTGAGATGTACTTGTGTATTGTTCCTTGTATCACCCATCTCTATAAAAAGGGGATGCACTTCTCTTCACTGCCTTCCACAAGGAAAAAAAAGAATAATAAAATAAAATAAAATATAAAATAAAATAAAATAAAATAAAATAAAATAAAATAAAATAAAATAATAAATAAAATACAGCAGCTGGAATTAATTTATCACACAGACTGCTGTAAAATACTTGCTATGCAATTACTTACAGTAAGGCTGAGCAGCATTTTTGAATCCACGTTTTCAATTGAAATTGTGTGCTCTTACAGAGATGCCTTCATATCTAAACTTTAAATTGTGTCTTCAAAGAGAAGGTTTATGAGTAATAATTTTTAAACTGGGACTGTATCTTTTTTTTTTTTCTCTGAGTGTTGGTCTGACACTTTGGTCAACTTGGAGATAAAAGATATATGAAAAATAAATTCAACTTCCAGGTTGAGTGTGATTTTACAATTCCCAGAAAATGGGACAGACCCATTTCTGGAGCTCCATCAGAGAATTTCGGTCCAACAGGGCACAGACTGTTTTTCCAAAATACCCTTAAGATTAATAATCTTAAGATTCTGTATGCATGAACCAGCTCTTCAATGAGTACTCATTGGAAAGGCAAGAGAATGACATACAATTAAGTATTATCACATATATATTTTAATATGGCATAATATAAGGTCAAGTGCTCATAGCTGGTTTTCTGTTGTTGTTTGACCCTGAATTATGCCATCTATAGTGTTGTTACTGTACAGACAACAAAAAAGATAAATGATTAGATTAGTGTCTCTCTGCTATCTTTTTAATAGAAGTAGTTAAAAAAATGTTTTTAGAGAGATCTTAAATACAAGAATAGAGCCTGAATACAAAATCAGTTTATCTTCCCTATTGTACAAACCAGGTTTGGAATCTCAGATTGAACTGTAGCCTTCCCCTAGAATGGTAGGTGGAGTGGATGGAAGACAGTATGTGATAGAGAATTCAGCTAGTGATACAAATGCCAATAACTCCAATAAGTAATTATATCTCCTTATGTATTTATCTTCACTTGAATTTCTTTTTTTGGATTTTAAGCCCCAAGTCCCAAAAGGTAGCTTCCTCTATGGTTTTATAAAATAGATTTGAGGATCATGTTTGTGAAAATGATCCTTTGGGAAAGCTGTCCAATCTTACAGTTAAATAACTGCTACTGATAACTAACCTTTTATACTTTACAAAAAGTTCATTCTAAGTATGTCTCAATGAGCCTAAATGATCACCATGCCTATCCCACTCTACATCTTCAAATATTTTCTAATTGTCTTTTTCATTCCCTGAAGAACTAAATATGCCTCCAAAGGACACCTTCTTAATATAATCTCAGAACAGGCCCATCAATTTTGTGCTTACATAACTCAGTTAATTTCCCATTCCTCTGCACTTCGCCAAAACCATTTTTAAAATGCATCATCCTGTTCACATAATTAAATTTACACTGTATTTATTTCCTTTATCTCTTCCTAAAATAAAAATCCATTGCATCTTTAACCTCTTCTTTAACAGCCTTACAAATTCACAATGCATCAGACCAGTGAGTGATACCTACTTAAGTAAATATGATCACAGATGTTCTTTAATACATTCATGTTGTTAATTGGTTGCACTTTATTCAGTAACACTGAAAATAAAAATGAACCTGCAAATGTTGTCTGAAAAATCCTTCCTTTTCATTGTTACATTTTTTTACAAGGGACTTGTCCAGCACAGTACACAGAGGTGGGCTGGTATACAAAATTAATCTGAGACCGATCAGCAAAAGTCCATCAGCATGTTTACATAACAAAGCATCTAGATTTTATTTCTTTTATGATCCAGCTGTCAAGAGGATTCAGTCTGGATGTGTGTTAAGGAACATTTCATGTCAACATCTAAGATTAGTACACAGAGAACACATTTTCACAACAATGCAAATGTAAAACCTGACATTTATTCTGCATTTTGAGAATTTATGACAGAATTTGTTAACCCAGAGATTAAGCATTAAATGGCTCAGAACTGCTATGGAATCAACAGTAGCATCTCTGCACAGTGCTTTCCTCAGGAAAGAGCAAGCGCAGTGCTGACATCAAGGAATGAAAAAGCTAATGTTTTTGCTTTTTTTTTTTTTTTCCTGGTATCTACATAGGCTATGGGCTGTCTGCTTTATGGGTGCCTTTGTACCTTCCAATAATTAACAGAAACCTAGTGTCACATATTGGTCACCTTTTAGCAGTTACAAAGCCTAGGGTTATAACCCTAGTGCGTTGCAGAGCTTCAGAAAGGTGTTGTGTCAGCATGGTCGTTTATGCCATCAGTGTCTCTAATCTGTTTTTTCATCTGAACTCATCAATATTCTGATCTACAGTATCACAGTTGGGGTCTGTTTGCTCTTCAGATAGAATCGGTTACACATTACTCAGGATCTAATTATATTGGACTACACATGATGTAAAACCAGGCAATTTGTTTGGAATAATAAAGTACATTTATCAAAAATATTTTTTTTGCCACTCAAAATTTCCATAGGAGGATTTCATAGGTTTATGTTGGCCTTGCTTTCACATGTAATGCTGTTTTACAAAAAAAATAAAAATAAATAAAAAATGTTGATACATGTTCAGTAGTTCAGTAGTGCTCAGTACTTAGTAGTGAACCTTTGTGAGGAAATGATTAAAGGACTCCTCTCAGTTTCAATAAAACTTTGTCAGGAACATTACTGTTCTAGAGGTTTACAGAAACATAAATATTTTCTGTGTTCTTTGGTGATATTATGATAGTCTAGACAATTTAGAAGGCTGTAAAAGTCCTGGCTTGTATAATTTCCGTAAGAGTATAAAATACATGCATATGTAGTCTTTCACTCTTTTGCTATAAAAGGCTAATAAAATAAATAGTCGTATAAAAAAATGTGAATATTATCATTCCCTTTAGCAGATAAAATCTGATTAAACATGGTTGTTTTTCATTTTTATTACACACTAACAGGAATATTTTTATGGCAGGCAAACGTGAGAAATTTGATTTAGACAATAAGATTCAAATCCCCCAAAGCCTATATTTTAAATTTTGGTCAAAATGAAAATGAAATTCTTTGGGGACAAATTTTTAAAAATTACACACACACACACAAAAGCTTCTTGATAATTTTTAGCCCAAAGTGCTATGAATTTGTTTTTGAAACTACATTTTAGTGAAATTATGTACATTACTCATTAAACAAACAAACAAACAAAAAAATCATTCAGTTACCCAAGAATTCCTGTAGGGTTACACTTGTGCTTAGGGTCATGGTACCAAGATGTGAAATAAAAAATGTGAAAGGATTACAAATATGTTTTTAAAAGCACTAAGAACATATGAAATAATGTCTGAGTAGCATGTGTAAGGAGGCACCCTGCAAGTGGAGCTGTGGATTGGTTTAAGCCACAACAGAATTTGTTCACAAATGATTTGCATGTCTATCTAACATTAAAAGAAAAAAGAAACCATGTCACTTTTGTTCAGTAGTATCTATTTCTTCACTCAGTATTGGTCTTTAATTAAAAAATAGCACTAATTATAAATAGTAATCTTTAAACTCCAGTCAGCTCAAAATGATTCCTTCTTCTCTTCCCATGTGGCATGAGAGTGCCAGTTCTCAGAACTGTGAGCACTGCTACTCCACAAATAAATGATAAAGGTAAAAGTAGAATGAGCAAATCATTTTGGAAGGAAACTGGATGCCAAGGAGAACTTGTTCAAGTATGCCATTAACAGAACACTGCCATCCCAAATCTACGTGTATGTCCTGTACTTTAGCCGTTAGATTCATTATTGATGATTTAGATGACAGAATGGAAAGCACTTTTAATTTGAAGATGATAACAAGACAGGAGGGATGACAGCTACTTTAAAGGACAAGAATGAAATTTGAAGTGATGTGGAGAAATCAGCAAAATAATAACTAATTCAGTGGTGTTAAATACAAAGTGACGCATAGCTACAAGACAGAGAAGGACAATAATAGAAATGATTCTCCTGACAATGATTGCAGAGTTAATGGACCAAACATGAAGCACACATCCACAGTGCTTTAAAGTACTGCAACTTGTGTGTAGGTGCCTACAGACACCTGAAGACTCTGTAAAATTGGTGTGACTCAGATGGACTACTACATTAGATTTGGCCACAACATTAAAGCTGGATCAACTGAAGAAAGTCCAGAAAAGAGCAAGAAGCACTAAGATATTTCCAGCAAAACCTGTGATGAAAGCTGAAAAGTACTGGCTTTATTTAGATGAGAAAAGACCAAGAGGAGAAAGGAAAAATGACTCCAGACTTCAAATGATAGCTGACATCAACAAAATGCTGGCAAAGAGAGGAAAGTATTTATGTATTCTCCAGGACAAGTAATGAATTTAAGTTCCCACAGTGGAGATTTAACATAATGCTGAATGGCAAGACAGTTAAGTGCTAAAACACAACTATTCAGAGAAGCTGGGGATTCTACATCATTCAGGGTATTTTCAAAACAGGTTAGAAAAATGGCTGTTAAATATTATTTAGATAAAGCTGAATCTAAAGGAAATCAGTGACCTCTTGAGGTCATTCCTATTCTTGTGGATATGTGCCCTTCACCAGATTTTTCTTATTTTTTTTACAACTCTAAAATACAGACTACTTATTATACATCACATGTATTGAGCTGAACACTAAGCCAAATTACACTGACTTCAACACAGCCTGATAGAATGTTATCATCAAACAGCATTGAGTCAATAGTACAGGCAAATCCTTGATACAATGACTGCATTTTATTCTGAGAGGGAAAAAAATGTTGGTCAACAGACTGTTACCCTCATTTTTATTTTATTTAAGAAATATAGTCTAGCAACTGTTGAAATTTAGTACAGTAGCTTTACATATAACAGATTTGTGGTCCTCTTTTGCCTTTCACTGCATTTAAGAGACAGTAAAAGACTGCTAAAAATAATGAGAGTTTGCCTCATAAAAGTTAGGCGTTAAAATAATAAGCTAGAGGCCATAAACACAAATGTCCCTTGGAGATTTTATCCATCTGGACTAGACAGAATATATAGCTACTCAAGTTATTTTGCAAACAATGTTAACAACATTATTCTAAAGTTTTCACATTGAATCTTAAAAACCACAACACACAGTTCTTCTGTTCCAAAGGCTCCCAGACTTCAGATTTACATCTAAAACTCACAGATGGCCTTATATTGTAATGGACCAAACCAAATCACTGACTCAGGAAAATATTTAAGCAACAGTTAAATCCATCTTCATTCAGCAAACCATTATAATATAACTCTAACACTATTCACATTTAAAATAAAGTTCTTTTTGCCCCCATGGGCTTTCACATATGCCCAGTAATATGCGGCATTAAAAAAGAGATCAAGCCGTACGTACTGTCAAATGTAGGAATATTTGGGAGCTGGAATGCAAAGCTAGAGGCACATGTCAAGGTCAGACTCTGAAGTGAAACACTCTGCTACCTGTAACAGCTGCAAGTGCCAGTTCGCTCTTACTCTCAAGTGTAGTGGTTATGTCTATAAAAATCTGAATGGAATTTCATTACATAACTTTTCAAGGAAACAAAGCCTGTCTGACTCTATCAGTATGAAAACAGCTATTCTAGATTATCATATCGTTTTTAGTTGCTCAGCACATAGTTTTCAGAGTTTACTTTGAAATTACTTTGCTCTATTTTAACTAATGTGGCTGATCTAATTCCTAAAGCTTTAGTCCAAAGTGATAATTGACAAGCGTCATATAGCACTTATAGGAGAAAATTTAAAATCTATGCACCACACATGAGTGATGTAGCTTTCTCAATGAACGGAAAGTGCTTGAAATGAGTTGCTATTATGGCTAAAGAATAAATCAGTTAATTATGAAGAAAGAGTTATCAGATCTGTCCACATGGCTACCTTCTTAAACATCTTGCTATTCTGCAATAGTCAGCAGAACATGTTCCCAGAGCAAGGCAAGCTGGGAGCATTATATACAGTACTTACAGGGAAGCTAGGAAATGTGAAAAACTTCCAGAGATGCTGCAAGGAATGTCACTGACTCCAACCCCATGCTCATTAGTACATATATCTAGCTGGAAGTAAGGTTGAGTCTAGTGCTAAAACAGTAATAAGAAATGTAGCAAATTACATCAAATTGATTTTGATCAGAGATAAGCATTTGCTGGAATGCTGTACTAAGCTAGGGCCTATTGGCAAAGACCCTGGGGTCAAAGAGCATAAATAGAAACACAAAGGTTCAAGTGATTTGTTGCTTGTAGACTAGAGGAGAGACTCATGCACTTGCTAGACTTGGGTGGCATTTGGAAAATCCCGTAATGGTGATGTACAACATTAAACCTTGAATAGTACTGTTAAAGATTTAATGTGGTCTTGGCACCATAGGCAGGCTGAAAGGAGACTGATCATTAATCACCTTATCTTGATCCTTTTTGGTTAAACAATTCATTACTGTCCCACCTTTTTTTTTTTTTTTTTTTTTTTTATTTGCTCTGTTTTCAGCCATGCCTGCTCATTTTTCCACATCTCCTAACCTCATATCCATACTCCCTTCTAGACAGCCCTCTCCTTGAAAAAAACAAGTCTCCTCCACTTAGAAGATCCACATATCCTTCTTGACTCCCATGTGGGTCCTTCTTTGTTACTCCTACTCTTCTGGCACCTGTGGCTTACTCTGTAAAATCCCATAGGGTCTACATTTCAGCAATTGCAAAAGTCTGGATTTTTTTAAACCCTAATGATGCTGGAAAGTTTTCATTCTACCTTACTTGTAAGCACCAGTGGGAAGCACAATATAATTACTTCCCCCTCTAGTGTTTTCTATAGGTCCGGACCCCTGATTTGTTTCATGCTTAACTCCAGGTTCAAACACGTTTCTTCAAGAAGAGGCACGTGTTTTTCCTGTAAGTTTTCTGGTCCAGTAGTCTGAGCACCTATACACTTGGTGTGGGCCAGGGCAATGTTGCGTCCTTCTCCTTCCTTCAGCTATCAAAATAATGCCCTAAATCTTCAGCTATTAAATTTCCTGGGATGGATATTTCTCAATTTCTCTCCTGTTGAAATTGGCCTTTCAGCATAAAATAGTACATTCTTTGTTTTAGGACTTAAAATTTTAGTCTACCAAAACAGGAGGCCAAAGAATTATTTTTATTCTCTCTCATCCGGTGAATATTTATGCATTGTATTCAAAGCAGAACAGCAATTTTTACAGGAAAGACGGATAACTCCATCCCTTAAAATCCCATAATGTCATGTTCAGACATCCTCTAAAAGCTGGGAATCCTGAATTTAAACCCTTGCTCTTTATCAGCAGGATAACAACCATCTAATCAACATTTTCCACATCTCAGGTGAGAAATTTAACCTGTAAACTCTTAGCATTGACATAGCCTTTCCAGAGGTTGCACAGCCTAGAAAGGTCATTTATGAACACAGCTGTGCTGGTGCATAGAAGATCTCATTTGCTGATCTTCTCAATCTTCTTTACAATAACCCTTAAATTTACTTCAAAGGGAAGACAGGATAAGTCTCTCCTGGTACATATATCCAAGGCAGCTCCTGTTGTCAATCTAACCTAATGTCTCTCTGCTTTACAGATCACTAATGAAGAATATGAAAGACAGAAAATTTTAATGTACTTCTCGGTGTATGAAGGAGAGTGTGGCAGTGTGAATGGATGCTTCTCCTCTAGAAGGTGGCTGTATATGTGAAGTTCTAAGTAACATAATGCTGTGATAGACTGTTTTATTTGTTTTTTTGAAGGACATTATAAATAGTCTGTAAGCAAATATGTTAAAGTAAAACATAAACCAATCTTTAGACAACTAAGTTCTAACTGAATTTAAATTCAATTACATTTTTTTACCTTTTATTCTTCTGGATCTGACTGGGACCAAGATAAGTAGAGACAAAATAAGTGCACAAAACATAACTGTGTATGTTTCTAAAGCCAGAGGAAAGAGATGAAACTCCTGTTCCTCTGCATCTCACCTCACTCTGCAGATAATAAATCTGCAATTAGGTCAAGTTGATTCAGATAAACAAGATTTTCTGAATTTAGTGACTACTACTTTAAACCATAGATCCTCAGTCAAGTGGTTAATCTGAGAATATCACCCATTGTATTTTCAAGGTTTTCAAATTATTTGCTGCTGATCCTATTTGTAGCAAAATCTATCACCATTCTGTTGATATTCATGAGCCATCCCTAAGTTCCACAAATGCATTTGCTATCAATAAGTGTTTGCGACATAGTCTGGGTATTTAATTTTCATTCTTCTCTTTCCTTTTCTTTGTCCATTTATTATAGGAGTAGTAATTTTTCATGATTTCTGAAATATTTGGTCACTTAAATCACTCAGAGTTATTTCTACTTCCTGACAGTGTGACAAAGGCTTTAAAAAAAATATATATATATATATATATATATGTGAGAATTGTAAATGAGGGAAACCCTCTAGGACCATAGAATCTGCCACCCTGGAATAAACAATCTGGCATATAGTTCAATATTTTGCATCTGACAGTTGTCAGTACTTCATCCTTCAAAAGACAGAAGAAATCTGTAACTGTAGAAGGAAAATAATCAGACAACTGGAATACAGTTCTTTGCCTGAACTCTCTACCAGCTAGAAAGTGGTTAACATCTTCAAGCAGAAGTCAAAATGCTTTCTAATGTTATCATCATTATTAATGCTGTCTGTTTCAGGACATATTATAAAAATATTCCTGATATTTTTATATGTTTATATTGAATTTTATTTTGTTGTTGTTGTTGCAGTTTCAAAATAGCAAAAGACAAATACAGCTTTTTTTTTTTTTTTTTTTTTTTTTGGCACAAAGGCTTAGTCAAACAGCCATTTACAAAACTTTCAGGATAAATACAGACAGAAACACTAAAAAGCTGTCAAAATGACTACCTGTGTCTAAAAGTATTAGTAAAATAGACTTGAAATTTCTACTCATGAAAGAGAAATTTTGGATTCTTAAATAGCAACAACAGCATTGGCAAAAAACAACAACAACAACAAAAACAGAAAAAAACCTCTAGGATAATAGAGTAATAAAAATAGAAAAACAATAGAACTAAGGAGATCTCTTCTCTGTGGGACTGCTGTTTGATTAATTTTAATAATCTGAGTAAAAGTATTTTCACAAAGATGGACTGTGATTCTTATTCTTATCTAATTTTAGCCATGCAAAAAGAATACACATCTAGTCAAAACACGGATATTTAGGCTGCAGTTTGGGACAGTGGGTAGAGATGGGCTGATTTTGTAGTTATTGCTAAAGTCATCATAGATGAGCAAAGATGAGCCTTACTTTTCCCCAGTCTTTCCCAAGGATGAAGTAAGCCAACTGTATGCAGAGAAATCAGATATGGACTAAAATACAGCATATTCCCTCTAGGTCTTTTACATTTTTTGCTTAAAAGGGGTGGATACATGCTATATAGTGAGACAATCTACTTGCGTCTTTGTGCTCATGGGCTAAATTCTGTGAACTGCTAAGTAACCTCAGCTTCCCTTACAAACTATAGGAGTTAAGAGTACACATCTCTAACCAGGGGTGACTCAGTCCCTCTCAGACTCAAGCTTTAAGTAACCAAATTCTTTGTTAATTGTAATCTGGCAATGGTTTATTGAAAAGTAGAAACATTGGGAGATAGGTGTTTCTAACTCCCATTATTATCACTGATCAAAGATTTATAAAAGTCAGCATTAAGTTCTTTTGAAATCTTATTCCCAGGAAGCACAGCTCAGAACAATGCCACTCCATATTATCAGTAGGTTTTACAGTAAGACCCTTATTAGATTGCAATTGATTTGCAGCAATCTATTCATTTTCAGTCAAATTAAAACAACCTTTATCGTAGTGCCACAGTTCATGCTGGTACAGTTAATGCTATGTGTGAGCATTTCTATTATGAAAATCTTTTCTTCCCTGGCTTGGTTTATAGCTCAAGCATAAAGAACTCACATGGCACTGAAACTTGTCATACAAAGTCTCAGCCCAGGGAAGAATGTTATTCTTTGAAATAAATAATAGTAGAAAAAGAATTTGACTATTTTCCCCCAGCAAGAATATAATGAGGTGACAGACGGTGGGAATGTAGTGCTGGAACTGATCACTTACCCCATCAGATCCACATTCTTTAATTGTAGATGACTAAGTAACAAAAGTGAGAACCATGAAAATGGGTAAGAATATCTGTTTTGTCACCACTGTCTGCATTGTACCAAATACAATGTTAGATAGGAACTGAAGACATGACCTTATATAGTCCCTATTGCCTTTAATATTCCCTGAATTTCAAGAAGCAAACAGAAAACAGTCACAGGGAAATGCAGGAAATGCAGCCATGTCCTGATGTTGCACAGACAGACAGAATGACAGAAAGAAAGAGAGAAAGAGAGAAAGAAAGAAAACAAAGTACTTACCTCGCTTGCACAACACAGCCAGAACAATCTGCCCCACAGGGAGCACCAGTGGAGAAGCAAGAAAAGAAGCTGAGCATGATAGAAAGTCAAGTTAATAGAAATACACTAGGAAGTAGTCATGAAACTGCAGGTGTCCAGATGAAGGATAGACCAAAGGGTATCCTTTATTCTCTGTATCTGGTGTTTATCTTGGATTCATGCTTTGGGCTATGTTTTTAACTCACTGTTAATGGGAGTTGCACAAAGCTCACTGCTTTGCTGAGAGCATGCACTCCTGTATCTTCGTGGGCTTAGAAACACAGTGCTGTGGACTATTGATTTGTGAATACAAGAGATATTTTAAGACCAACATAATGGCTCAGGTAGCCATTGTGGAATTGTGGAACTGTCACAAGAAAGTCTAATTTGCTTTAAAATGTATTTGAATGAAAGATGAATAGCAATGTAATCAGAATAAATAAATAAAATAAAAATCTCAAGTTCAACCTGCTCATTTATACCAGAGACATTTTTTTTTCAAAACATGCAGTTCCCCTTCTCTACTCCTTATTCCCCTAACTACCAGTTTGTACATCTACTGGACTCCTATTTATCTTATATAGAAAAGTTTGTAGGATGAGGGAAATGCAAAACAAAATGGTGGTCCATTCCTAACACAGGTCAGCTTCCTAATGACTTAGCATCAGGCCCCACATATTATACTGGCACCACTAGAGAGATACTGAAGCCAGAGGAGGTTCTGGCTGCCACCAAGAAATTATCTGTGGTGACTTCATTCCCCACGATGTCTCCTTTCTGTATAGACTTTTACTGCCATAAGACTATACAGACTGACACATTGTAATTTTCTCTATACTCAAAGACTTACACTTCTTTGGGAAATCATCTTCTGTAATACTGGAATTCCCAATAGAAATGTCAACAATTCCTCACAGAATTATATAAAAAATGTTGGTTTCAGGGAAATAATTTTGTAACACAAAGTGATATTAACATCGCATTAAGATCAGAAGAGTCTCAGGAATCTCCTAGGACTGAGAGACCCTGGTTATTCTGCTGTCCTTCATTTCTACTGTGAAATCTGTTCCTGAGTGCAAAAGCTGAAAGTGTCATTTAAACAGACCAGGCTATTTTTAAGCATTAAACATTAGAAGAGTTTGAGTAGCAGACTTCAATGTCATGGTATATGTACAAAGGAAGATTAATTGATTTAATGTGGGAATAGTCTCTAGCATCAAAAGGAAAGCCAGGTACCTTGGTGTATTCCTTAGTCAAGCAGCAGCTGATAAACAAGCTTGCAATAAGTTAAATATTTTCTTTTTTAATTCCAGCTGGACTTATCTTTCACACAAAGGTCAAACTGCATTTCTAAACTACCAAGAATCACTTGTGCATGTGGCTTTTTCAAAGAAAAAGGTTGTCTGTGTAAAACTTAACACATGCATACAGTTGGAAACAGCTTAGGATCCAATCCAGAGATAATTTGTGATGATGGAAACCTTTCTATTCATTCTAACAGGAGCTGAATTGTTCTCTTAGGACAAGATCTTACCATACTTATGGCAGATCTTGTATCAGGCCTGTTGATGTTTATTCAACCCTGTATCTGATTATAAAGAAATTCATCTCATCAAGTAGAGATGCCAGCTCTTTTCAAATTTTGTATTGGTTCCAAACTTCTTGCAATTTAACACCTATAATGCAGAGCAGCCAAATATGAGATGCAGTGAATTAAACTATGGTAAATCTTTACATAATAATTTCAACAACATAGATTTATAAACTACACAAAACTGTAAATTCTCTTCAGTCTTCAAATGAAAGAAAATAATGTGAAAAGCCTTTATTGTTGTCATATAATCTTGAATCAATTTGACTTTATGACTATCTCACATTTATTGTTCAGTTGTAATATCTCAGCCAAACTATTTGAAGATGATCTGTTTGTGTCTTTTTTTTGTTTTGTTTTGTTTTTATCACCTTATTTCCCATAAATGTGGAACAATTATTAGTGAAGTGAATCATTTCATCAGTTTCTATAGAGATTATTATACAGCTACAACAGAAGGAATACTATTTAATTTCCATTATTCAAGTAAAATCTAGTGATATTTTTTAATTTTTCCTTTTTTTTTCCAATACACAGTTCATTCAATTAAGGCTGTTTCTAGTCATTGTTTTATGGACATAATCTTGGTTACTAACAGTAATTTGAACATTTCCTTTGTGATGGTAGAATCTGTAGAAATTCAGAATCTGCAGAAAGTCTATAGAAAATGACAGAAATTTCAAAAGATCTCTAATTACTCATAGAAATTAGTGGTAAATGTGAATGTGCAATGTGGACTTTTGGGAGAACTCTTATCAATTGATCTTTGTTCAACCTTGTATGTGACAACTCAAGAGAACTGTATGTATCCAACAGCAGGTTTTCACTCATTACTATCCCCCTTATTAAGATTCAGATGTAGGCACATATTAGCAGATAAATGACTGATGAGAACACATGTTGCCATATGCTGAATTAGAATATAGTTGTCCCTAATTCCAGCACCAGTGTTACACTCTGACATCAACACTGCCATTCTGCTACATGACAGCAGATGTTCAGAGCCTTAGAGGGTGGCTTCCCTGTGAGGGAGAAAGCAATGACATAGATGCTCTACATTTTAAACTCTAAATGTTACTGACAAAATTTACACATATACAAAGATTCTGAATTTAGTTGTAGGACATGCAGGGCAAAGACAGCTCCAAAACAAAGGTGGAAAATTGACTTGTTGACAATTTGACAATTACAGTAACTGTATATTATTAGTAGCTTTGAAGATAGAAAATAAGCTCCTAATTCTAATTCGGAGAAGTTGCAAACTTTAAGAAAACTAACCCAAATTTATCAGGGTGTTGACTAATTCTACAAAAACAAAAGAAAAAAAAAAGAGGAAAGAGGAAAGAGGAAAGAGGAGAGGAGAGGAGAGGAGAGGAGAGGAGAGGAGAGGAGAGGAGAGATCTTGTAAATAAACCTCCCCATGACTTCTCAGGTGCTTGCTATGCATTCATGATAGTTTTTTTTTGGAATAAAAACAACATGAAAGAAATGGTGCAGCTGGAGACAACTTGGAGAAAAATTAAAAAACAGAGAAAAGTTAAGTTTCCTTTTGATGTAAAAGGCAGATGTATATTGCTAGTTTATCATATTCTTAGATTTTTTTTTTCATTATCTTGCTGTCTTCACCTATAATAGCTAAGCCCACTGGTTTAAATTGTTTAAGACAACTTAACTAATTAATTAAGTTAATTAAGGCAAAATTTAATGCCTGAAGTTAAAACACAAAGACCAAATCTTACCAGGAACACCACAGGATATGGGTAAATATTTTAGTTGGTCAATATTAGGTATTTTTTACACACACTCATGGACAGATATAATTTGACATATGTGCTTAAACAGTTTCCAAGACTGAGCACCTAACCCAGTCTCTAGAAGAAAAATGGGGATCTTTGCCTCTGCTCAAGTATAGTGATGGCTCTTAACATCTGAAAATCAATCATGGTGTATGCCAGGCTGTAAGTGAATGTGTTCCAGTCTGAATAGAAAAGTACACAAATTTTGGCATCTGTACTTCAGCTTGTCTCTGTTGTAAGTATTGTCTATTATTTTACTTGTTATAAGAGCTTGTAACGTACAAACAAGTTAAAGAGCCTATAGCAGAACCTTGGCCTATTGAGCCGTGTGTCTCCATGTGTATCTTTTCTCCTCATCGTAAAAAACAACACATCCACAGGGCTGATTTAGAAATAATTGATTGTTTGTGGAATATTTTCTTTGGATGTTTTACTAAATACCAACATTTAATTTTTCAGATAGTCACTGATCCTTTTGTTCACATTTGGCATGTAATGAAGACCTTGTGTAAGGCATTACTTTATTCTGACCTCATCATTTGTGCTCATAACCCTTCCTTCTTGAGCCTTCCCCTTTTAGGTTGTTCATGTGTATTTTAGTGTAAATAACACAGAATATAAGAAACACTTTTACTGTCCATGTGGCACAGAATAATCAACCTATCAGTCATCTTCAATAACAGTCTTACAAGGTTAAAATACGTCTGAAATGGCTGAATGTCTGCTGAATCTCTAAGCTATAGAAGTGTAAAGCATACTGCTTAGAACACAGCAAGCAAATGAAAGCATGCATTTTAAGTAGCTTATTGCAACAAGATTTTGTGCAATATGATTGTAGTCAAAGCTGGACTGCCAGCTTAATTCTTTAGATAGGCTTTCTACTCTTTGACAGGATCTAAATCCACTGGGAAAATCTCAGACCCAGTTTCTAGGACTACAAGCAGAAAACAGAATCCAAGAATCCAAGTAATTCACAGAAAGAGCAGATAGCAGTGCCGAGCCTGTATTTAGAGACTGGAAATCTTTGTGTTATTTCAAATTATTAAAAATCATTTTATACAAACTACATGAGGAATCCACCACAACCATACAGTAAATGATTTTTTTATATTAACCCTCAGACTTCTTCCAAGAGAGGGCAAAAACAACAGCTGATTTTATTTATTTGTTTATCTATCTATTTATTTACTTAAAGAATAGTAGTGGAATATCACGTATTATCTAAAAGGTAATAATAAAAGGAATCTTAGAGTGATTCACCAGTTAATTTTGCCATGTACAGCTCTGAAATATTTTGTATAAAAACAGTATGTAGATACTCCATATGATCTATGTCAAATATTTAAATGTTTTCACATAAATGCTTGTGGGGTTTTTTTGTTTGTTTTTGTTTTTGTGTGTGTTGTTGTTGTTTTTAATTTTAACAATATTTTTATTATCATTTTCCTCTAAGGTAAAACAAACATCAAAATATTGAAATTCTTCCTTGGACAGAAATTTCATTTTCTCAGCAGCTCTAGATTTCATGCATCTAATATCCATACAATTCCATTTTGTATAAATAATGCATACAGACTATTTTCAATTCCTTAACTTTTTCCTCTTCAGCCTCTTTTTATTTTCTGGTAAACAAACTTTTTTTGAAAATATTATGTATCCCAAGCACAACACCAAAAGTATGACACCAAAACTGACTTAGAAAAATATTTAAAAATAACATTTAACTAACATAGAAAAGTTAAAGTCTCTTGTGCTGAAGATATGAGGCAAGTAGGACCTGAATACGGGAGCACTAGCTGTTTGTGAATTTTAATTTTTAATTTTGTTGAAGGCTAAAAGAAATTACAGAAAAAAAAATCGCCTTTCTTGTGCAACCTGTGTGCCCAATATTTCACTCTTTTTCCACAGCGATTACCTTAACCAACACAGGGAGTCCCAGTAAATGCGGTATTCACTGGCATAGCCACGCAGCCCTGGGCTGTGCATGGCAATGGGAAGCAATTGATACAGTTTATTGTGAATGCTCCAAGACATCATTTTTAAAAACAGTAGCTGATAAGAACAAAGAGGCAAATACAACTATTCACACTTAACTACTCTGCTAATATTTCTAAAAGTAATGTAAAACACTCTTCTGCCCACAAACTACCCCAAAGCCAACATGGCAGGGAAAGGCCTCTGCTGGACTCTGTCACAACCTGTTGGGGTTAGAAATCATCCCACGACTCAGCTGCAAAAGGCTTCAACAAACTCCTCTCTAATTAGATGTTTCTACCACCTTGTTAAATATCATTAATATATTATTATTATTATTATTCATTTCCTTGACTGAGAATTGGATTTTGGCTATCATACAGGATTTGCATACCAATCCTTTGCTGTTATAAGTCAATGACATTCTTCTATTTCATACTACTATTGCTTTTGCCTTAGTGGCTAGATATTGTGCTTTCATAGAAATAGTAAAGCACAAATCTAAGCTCAAGTTGCTTTATCCATGGTAGTAATTTTACTGTAGGAGTTTAGGCTATTCTTGGAACACCAGAGCAAGCAAGGGCTGTAATATCCTCTTCTAAGATGAAGATGACAATCTTTGTCCTAGAAAGAATGAAATCTGCTTTATTAATTATATTCTTCTGCATCTCTGCATCTTGTAGGCCTGTATCCTCAAAGGTATTTTGTTATCTCTGTGTCCAAGAAAGGTTCAGTATCTGGTACCCAGCTTCCCACTGACAAAAGATATTCCAGTCATTTTAAAGAGGCTTTATGTGAGTACAAATTAGCACAGACTTCAGGTTGTTTCTACCTGTGACTCTTCAGTTCTCTGGCGGTTCTTTTACCAGTCTGCATATCTTCATAATGCACTCAGAACAAGGCTGTGCAAAAGGCAGCTGGTGATGGTTACACCTCCCAGAGCCCGGCTTAGTTCTGTCCATAGTTCATATTGCAGTGAATCCCATCAATGTCAGCATGGAGTCAGGGAGTGCAATTAAAATTTCAAATCATGTAGTTATCTGTGGGTTTGCAATGATGAAACACAGGTTTTGAAATAGTAAGTTATACCTGCTTCACTCTAACATAAAGATGTTCACTGACACTTGATTTGTTCTCTGGAGAGAGATCCCAAGCTATAGCCAGATTGCTATGAGGCTCCTGCCAGGCCTGAATCATGCTGGCCAATGTATAAGAAATGGAGACCTCAGTATGACACATTTCCTAATCCCTGGGGTTAAAAATTCTTATGAAAAATGTAACTATTTGCAGAATCTTTTTACATTTTATTACATTCAGATTCCTATAGCATTTTAAGATATTGCACTTAATTACTCAAAGGTGAGAAAACTTCAGTATGAACACTTCTACACATAAAGTGTATGGAGTAAATAAGGAGTATTAAAGTGTAGGAAGTCAAGTTGAATACACTTTGTAAGCTGTTGTGGAATAAGAGTTCTTTTTTTTTTTTTTTTTTCCCTGTGCTTCTAGTGAGTAATGAACATGATTATTTTACTGAGAATAGAGGAGAAAATGGAGACTAAGCAAACAACTTCAGTACCAGAAAAGTCTACTTCATACATTATGTTGATAAGGAAAATGTAGCTTGGTGAGTTTACAATGCTTGAGATTCAAATTGAATTGATATAAATAAAAGTGCTTTGTATGCATTGCAGAGCACTTTCAGGAGGCTGTTTCCTGCTTTTCACGATGCAGTATCTTTTAATGAAATAGGTGTTTGGGCTTTTCAGTAATGATGTGATGCATTTTATCTAGACTATCTTACACTGCACAGGAATAGGAAATTAGTAATTGAGCAACATGGTACATTTAGTCAGTTGTCCTCACACTGAAATTTCAAAAATAAAATTACTTAAAAAGCTTTTAGATTTTATCTTCTTTAAAATTTTCCTTTGCTCTAACTCCTCCCCAGAGGCCCAAGTTTATTATAGACCACAAATACTCACATAAAAGATTCTGGCTAGACTCAATACACCTTAGATCCTTTTCACTGGAGAGCACAATGAGAAAAGCTGACCAGAAGAAATGCAGTTATGAATTCACATTAGATCTACATTTTGCATGTAAATGTAAAAAAATATCTGTCTCCCTTATTTCTGAAAAATTACCATAAAAATCTCACTTTTACTTTAAATCTGAATTTTTGCTGCTTTCCATGACAAAGCTACTATATATACTAGGAATATACACCATGCTGTTAATGGCTTTCAGACCATCTCTGCACCAGTTGATAATAGAACACTGATCAACTTCTAAAGACAGATGTACATTCTCAGACAGCCTAAAGACACGTGTCTAAAACCAAGGCAAAACTTCCAGATAATTATTTTGGTAATGGTTCCTCCATATGTTGCAGCACACCACTTATTTCACAAACTGAGATTTCATCTTTTGCACCTGTCCTGGCAGAACTCTGCCTTGTGAAACACTGCTATCCTTATGTATTATATGCCCAAAATGTCTTTTAGTCACATGATGAATCTTTTGTGGAAAAACAGTGGAGATAATGCAACCATACTGTACAGATTTCAAACTGGAACCTGAAGTAGGAAAATATCAACACTAATACAAAATGCCCTAACACAATAGAGTAAATAAACTTTACCTCTTAATAATTTTATGCATTAGTCACTGTGTAGTTTGAAAAATTTACAACAAGGTGATGAAGATCCTGTTGATTAACCTTAAATGAAAAGATACAAGATTTTTACTCTTCAAATTCCATTAATAAATTAGCAAATAAATTGTCTGCATATGAAACATTCCAGTGACAACTCCCAGTGTAATTCTTATATGAATTACAGGAAAGGAAATTGAGCTTTGACTTCCAGATTTTAAAGTGTGTTAAGACTTGAAAAATAAGATTTCTTGGGTGGGTATCTTGAAGACTTCTTGTAGTTTTGTGTTTTCTGAAGTAAAACTCTAATGGGAACTTTGGGTGTCCAATGCTATTCTTCCTGGTACTTCTGCCAACACTGAGCCTCATTGCCTTGCATATTCTGAGAGTGTCAGAGTCCTAGTTTACAGTCTGACTCTTAACACCTATGAAAGTCCTCCTAAGGGAAGAATATTTATTGATTTGATCAAAGGTTATCAAGCACTAAGAAAGTAATGACAGGTTTTGGATGTATCTTACAAACAAAATATAACTTCTGATATTTGTAAGAGAAAATACCATTTCAATGTAAAGTTATAATGAAGAATTAAAATAAGTTAATATTGTTCTGAGTAAGGACTCATGAGACACATACCACATTTTCATCATAGTTTACCATCCCTGTTAAACTTATTTAAGACTCAACTTGATTAACTTAATTCCCTAATGGTAGCTCTAAAATATGTATTTTTTACTTAAGTTAAAAAATACATACACAGAACACCCTCATGCATTGTGATCAAATAAGGATCTCCCTTTTAAATATATGGAAATCAGTTACTTTTCCATGTATTTTTAACAGAGATGATGGTGAAACAGTTTAGAAATGCTATCAGTGCATCTACTGCTGCCCATGTAGAGGCTTGATGCTGATGCCAAATGGACAAGGCATCAGCACTGATGCCAAGAACAAGACTTTGGCAGAGATGGAGATTTGACTCATGGATACATTCCTAAGGGAAGAAAAAATACTAAATTGAACGTCACAGACATTGCTGCTGTAGCAACGCCTGGTAGGTTGTTTCAGGAAATGTCAGTGGGGTAGATCTTTGCCCAAGATTCTGAGAGTGGGAAGCTCAGATCATTCGGGACAGGAAAGAAATGGGGGAATATTGGCTTAAAGGCATGTTTTCGCTTCCTTTCCAACATCAGAGAGGCTTTGTATAGGTGTTCCATGAAAGTGACTCGGAAGGCAGAGACAGCTGCTCTCTCTACAGCTTTTGTGGACTATGTTTCAGGTTGTTGAGATATAAATTGAGATGAGTTGGACCCCTATCATAACTAAACTGCCATTAATCCAGAGAAATGTTTTCAACAGAGAGGAAAAATGAAAGAGAGTTATGTACAAGGATGTGAAATACAGAAGTACTTACATCACAGAAGCCCCTATCACAAATGTCTGTTCATATTTACCCAAATGGGCAAAGCCAATCCCTTTGTACCATTTATCTCCATCATACTGAGAATTTATTTACTCTTGCTAATGAAACTTGTTTTAGAAACTCATTCCATTCTATAGTCAGAACAATGTAAGAAATAGACGGATTTTCTAGAAGACAGATTTTACTCTAAAACACTTCAAGATCTTTCATGGAAGAATCCTCAGTATGGGAAGTGGCCAAAGAGCCATTGTCTAACAGTCAGTTAGATACACAATAATGGAGTAAGTCTTCCTTCTCTGTAACGGTGACATTAGCTTGTTATGACTATCTGAAGAAAGAAACACAGAAGTAGCTTATTTTGGAGCAGTATCTTTAGTCAGCTATGTTGGAACAGATGCATATGGTTCCAGTGAGACTAAGGCCAGAATCTGTCTCATTTTGTTTAAGCCTTTTTGATGTAACTTTACTAGATGCATATAAATGACTTTTACTTGACATGGAGAGAAATAACTCAGGTTGGTTTTAATGAGATCTAGATTATTAACTGCAACACACATTGTTCTTTTTCATATACTGAGCACAGCCGAGTAAATTTTAATTGTGATGCTTAGGGATTTTCATTAGCAGTGAAACCCCTTGTGCACTGAAATGAGAGTATTCCCTAGAGAGTGCAGAAGCAAGTAAGAAAGAATATGCAATGAACTGAGCTTAGTGAAAATGAAGGTCAGAGCCAAAATTTATGCAGGAAAAAAAAAAAAAAAGACACCTTAGGAAACTGCATTATTAAATACAACCTGGAATACATACACCTTGACAAGTAGCAGGGAGAAATTGCTAGTTAGTTCAATTACAATGAAACGGTAAAATGTAGGTGGATTTGCAGTGAGTTTGAAAGCCAAAATCCAAAATACATTTTAAGGAACAAAAAATTCACTGATTTACCAAACAAAATACGACTTTATCGGCTAAATTCTTGGCTTGTATGACTATCAAGTATCAATTTGTACTGCTTTTAAACTAACATACAGGTGTTTCTTTTCTAAAACACAAAGTGTAAAGTATTTGTCACATCAATCAAATGAAAGTCAGTAGTACTACCAGTACAGAATTTGCCTTAAAGGAAAATTATAGCTTTATGCTGCAGTACAGAAAAAAATAAAATAAAATATTAAGCATAATCAGATGTAAAATTTAAGTGAAAAACTTTATTGGGGGAAAGAACTTAAAAAAAAGGGGGAGAAGGGGGGAGAAAATCCTCTCTAGAAAAATGTCATGATGTGGACAAACATGGACAGACAAATTTTGGATGATGAAGACTAATCAGCACCATGTGAATTACTCCTGGGATAGACAAAATACAGTAAACAAACTCTGAACAGAAAGAGTACTGCGGGCTGTGAACAGCAGAAAGCAGGCAAATTATCAAACAGAAATGACTGACAGAGGGCCTTGCGTTTACCATTGAGCAGCAGCATGCCTTATTCAGTTTGGCTACAAATCAAGTGAAATTATAAAAGTTTAATAATTGTCTGAGTTCTTGTGAGGCAGCAAGGATACCATACTGAGCACTCACAGGTATTTGATATTTGACAGTGAATAGTTATTCCTTTCCTAATTTGCCTGACATGTCCACCACAGGATTTATCCTAGGGTTATCCTGTTCACCAAATCTCATCTAGAAAAGTGCTTATTGATGAGTATTTGAATTTTACTCTTTTTAAGTAGAACTTCTTGAAAAAGTTTTTCTTCACAGTTGGATGTCCCAGAAGGGTTTTAATGTTCACTGTGGACTACTGAGTCTGATGAAAAGCCTGATGGAAAGAACTGTGGCCTTTCAAGCAGTTTTAATAGTGGCTTTCCTCTCTTTCTGTTCTAATATCATTTACATAATTCAGCATTTGAACTTACTGATTAGAGCGATTTATTACAGTTGTCAGTCACAGTAAAGATTATAGTTAAAACTTTACAGTATTGCAAGAAACACAATGGTTAAGCTTACAAACTTAATTGTGATGTTACTGTGGTATTTTCTGCGTTTTTGTTGTTGTTCTTTGTTTTTTCCAAGTGTCTGGATAAAAAAAAAAAAAAAAAAGAAAAAAACAGAAACACGAGAAAGTTGAAAAATGCATGGAAATGCATGGAAAAGCATCATTATTCTCAGCTTTGCCTATATTCAACCACATATGCATCAAAAATAACTCAACTGACACTGATAAGAGTTACTCTGCCTTTAGGGTGGAGAAACCAAATAGAATATGGTTTACTATTCACTCAGCATCTCTGACTGATGGGGAGATGTCACGCCTAACAGTTAAAACACGTGGCCTTGGATTGGCATGCAATCAAACGCCCTTGCAAAATGAAAAAAATGCTGAGATAACAAATAGTCTATCCTCTACGACAAGCTTTACGAATTTCATTGCTATGTTAATAGACAGATGAACGTTTTGCATATTTAAACTATTCTGAGAAAAAACAACAGTTTGAATCTTTACTATCATGTCTAGAAGTTTATCCCCAAAGTACATGACTTTCAAGTAACCCTGAACTATGTATACTATAAGCAGATATGTTCTGCTCCTCCTTTCAGCTGACCAGAAGCAGTAGGCCTGTATTAGCCTGAAAAAGACTGTATTAGCAAAAACAGGAGTTAACATCTCCTGCTTCTCTGACAAGCTTATTAGTGTGGGCTGAATGCCTCATTAACCCTGTGAGTATGGCTTTTAGTTGGTTCAGAAATCACACAGCATCTTAGGGGTGCCTGCAAAAGACTGATGAAAACTGCACTATATTGTATTTAAGACCAGACAAGCAGAGATTTCAGTATGACTCTATGAATATGATTTTAGGTCATAGATGTGTATAGGACTTCATATCTTTCAACTCTCTCAGTACAGACAGATCCTACATCTTAAGAAGTGTTTAGTAATCTCATAGTGATGCTTAAAGACAAGTAAGATGAAATGCATGAACTATCTTTATAAACACTGACTGTTTGCCAAGTCTACTCATTTCCTAAATAAAAGGCTTTGGGAGTTTATGTTATAATCAAGAAAGAGGAGGGAAAAAAAAAAAAAGGAAAAAACATGAATTTCTAAAGAAAAAGAGACAATTTCTAAAGAAAAAATAATGCAAAAGAATGGAATTACAAACTGAACAGAGAGGTGGAAACCTTTCTGAATAAGTTGGGGGAAGATAGTCACAAGCATACCAGAGGAAGAGTTAAATTCTTTTCCTTTCATTGAGTGTTTCAGAAGGACAGGAGAGCAGGATAGGAGTTTATTACCTGCTGTAAAGTGTTCTCAGACAGGATGAAAAGAATGGTTTGCTGGCCTTGTAACAAAGTAGCTGTTAATCTCATGCATACACCCTAGTGCTTTACTTCAGAAATCTGGCTTGTGCTGAATCAAATGAACAAGGATCATGACTTGATGGTAGCTTTAAGATGTTCAAAACCTACATAAGCCAGATATAAAGCACTGGCAAGGGACAAAAGAAAAATTTCAGCTAAGAATGATTCATGGAAGATATAATTGTGTAAGGAAGCTCTGGGAAGGACTGGAAGACTTTCATTTATGTGAGCTTGATGAAATAGTTATTTCATTCACAAACTGGTTCCCATTTTTTCCACTTCCCACTCTTCATATCTCTAGAATTTCTCTTTGCCAGACTGTCAAACTGTTGCTGTTTTTTTGTTTGTTTGTTTGGTGGGTTTTGTTTGTTTGTTTGTTTCAATTAATAATATAATTAATAATATATATTTTGTTCTATAAAATCCTTGGCACTTATAGAAATATCAAGTAGGAGCATCTATGATGCTTTTTTTCAGGAAAAAAAAAAAAAAAAAGGAGAAAATCTTAACTGGCTACTAGCAGGAAATAGACATGTCTGCTTTTACAATTCAGGATTGTGTAGGAAACCTGGAAACAAGCTGGTGAGAAATGTCCCACACTTCTTCATTTATGAGTGTCTGTTTAGATTTTGTATGGTCTTCACTTAATGGAGGTGACGCTTTTTTCCAAAGGGCACAATGGAAAAGTGTTAGACTTCATAAAGGACCAACAAGGTTTGTGAATTTAGTAGGGTTTGAGATCTGAGTAAAACCTCAGTGGTTCTGACAGCAATCCCCTCCTCTGCATTCATTTCTCCAAAACAGTCAGAACCTTTTTTTTTTCAGCTTTGTTGCCTCCTGCAGCTGACAGTTATTTGACACAGTTAATGACCACAGTAGGTATTGAAAGCCATCAGCCACTAATAACCTTCATTGTTAAACAGAAATAGGTAGTCTCTCTTCTCCTTGGCATAACAAGGAAAATAGCCATTTTTCTACTGCAGGAATTAAAATTATTTGACACTAATATTCCAATAGTGCCATACACACTGAATAGTAATTTACAGGTGCAAAAGGACAGAAGTTTCCCACTGCACATTAATATCTTTCTCAAGAAGAAAATTCTATCTAGGCTTTGATAAATATCATTTTCTGGCTTCAGTGCAAGAAGTTGAACCCCTTTCCCTTTTGCGTGTTAAAAACCAAGAACTGAACTCTGTAAACAAGACTGTTCAAGTAAGGAAAACACATAATTAGATCTTAATTTTAGAGGAAGGAACTGATAATTGTGAGATTACCCTTCAGCTGTAGGAACATCTTGCTCCAGGAAAGGTTCCATTGAATTAAATAAGGCCATTTGGGTAACAAGATAATATTCAATACAAATATTAGTTTCAGAGATTTAGATACTGAACTAAACAATTTCATCAGCAGTCTTACAAAACATGTACTTGATCTGAAATATAAAGATCACCATATTTTTCTGTTAAATAGACAAGTCAATGCTAGGAATGCTGCCAAATTAACACAAATGTATACTGTTGTGTAAAATTATTTTATGTATGGTTATTTTATGCATTAAAACATCAGGTTGCTGCATTTTAAAAATCTTGTTCTTGTTTTCTGTTTTCTAGATATTTCTTCATTTAGTCCCCCACTTCTCATTTGGCAACGGGACAAAAAATACTCAGCTGCTTTCAACATACATGGAACTGTTTATGTATTTGGATCACCACATACCAAATACAATGAACTGTTACAAAGACCATGTTACAAAGAACAGCATGGCATGTTAAACCAAAGCACCAACTCCTCTCTTTAAAATTGTAAAAGGCTACAGAAACAGCTGAACTATTTTTAGGTTTAATACAAGATTAATTTTTACAAAATCTGTATTATATATGTATATATATATATATCATTATATATGTAGAAAGTAAAGCAAAATTGTTTCCACCTTTTAAATTCAAAAACATTTCTAGGTCCATTTAAGCAGCGTTAAATAACAAATTTTAAAGGATAATAGATTAATGAAATACTTAGAAGACTGAGATATGCCATATGGGCCAGGACAAGAACCTAATGAACACACAGAAGCATCTTTATTGATATGGAAAATTTTCAAAATAACCAGTAGAAATGAAATCACTGGGTGTATTTCTCCAGGTCAAAATTGTCTGGTGAATAAATTTGAAGATTTAAACATTATGGTCATGCAAAGTGATTATGAAATAGATATAAGAACCTGGAAATTAACACTCAGAGAGATAAAACTGCACTAAAAACAGTACAGCCATGATGATTTATGTTATTCAAGGTGTGGTCTTAATGTCCACTATGTAATAATTGAGTGTATGCAAGTGTTCAGGTGTTTATTTCTGTTCTACTTTTCTTCCCTTCAAGGGATCAATTGTAGACATCTTACCTGAAGCAGTTCTAGGAGAAAGACAACAAATTTCTTCTCTCTAGCATAAAAAAAATGCAGAATAGTCACCTTCCATCACCCACCCACAGAAAATATCCCTCCATCAACACTTTTTCACTGACTGAATCACCTTAAACTGCCTACTGATCAGATTAGACACAAATTAATTTCTAACTAAATTGCCTCATGACATATCACAAGCCATCACACGTCTCACAGTGTGGTGCCTCCATTATGTGCAGTGACATTACTAGGTGATACGTCATGTTCAGAAAGCACCGTCTCTTTAATTGCCTGTCACTACAAAACACTTCTGTTTTAAATAACAACAATTCCTAGCAACTTTCTTTTCACAACTGAATTTATACAGTTCCGTGCTGAATCTTAGAGAAAAGGCAGGAGAACAGGATAGTGGTAAAAAAGGATATCTGTCCATCAGCTATGCTGAGCAGAGCAGATGCGCTTTCCATAATCATCTGGCCTCCAGCAATGTTATCATCCCTGGAAGTTTCTCCAGAAGTACAGTTAACAAATCTACTGGACTTTCAGTAGAGCTGCTGGTAAGAAAGATTTGCTTGAGCACCTTTGTGCTCTTCTCCATATCTCTTAGAGGGCTGCACCTCTGTAACTCAATAAAGTTGAGATGACACAGGCAGAACAATGGTCTCACAAGTTAACTTGAAGTGGATTTTGGAATAGGTTTAAGCACAGAGGGTTTCATAACCTCTCAAATTCCTGAAGCAATGTCTAGAGGAAGAGACTGTCAGTGAGGTTACACATCATTCCTCCCTGACTGAGTGAATACATATGAGCATCTCCCTGCTACTTCTGCACAACCAACTACATGCCCTGCCACTTTCCAACTGAGCTCAGTTAGGTGCACATACTGTGTTTGGACCTAGTTTGCTGTGTTCTCATTTGTGAAAACAAAGTAGTAGCTGACCTGAACTGAGATGAGGTTAATCCTGAAATAGATGGTAAAATAAAACAAAGGGTAAAAATTATATTCAGGACATTTTATATATTTATTTATTTTGTTAAATTTTGCTGACACCCCACTCCCTGCCCTAATTATATCCTACAGTGACTCAAGATATTTTCTTGGTCTGCTACTGTCTTCAGGCTACCTGCTGTATGTTGTGTCACTGTATCATCTTTAATTTCATTTTGCATGTACATCATGAGAGATAAGACTGTCTACCCTTTGTCAAACCTCAATTTTTTGTTGTGTCCAAATGTCTCCGATGAAGCAAAAGAGGTGAACACTGCTATCCGTGCAGAGATCAAAAGACAGGGAAACAGATGTGTTCTTTTGTGCAGAGCTGTTTTATAGGATTAACAAGAGAAACAACACTGGGGGCAAGACAGAGGAGTTAAAATAATGTTTGCATTAGACAACTTTTCCTCCTACCACCAAATTTACAAACAGCAGCAAAAATCATCTCCCATCTGCAAGAAAAGCAACTGGGCATTATATACTGCTACAAAGGCATAGTTTTCAGACAGCATCTCAACTTTGAAGAGTACAGGTCAAATTCGGCACGAGTTACTGTCTAAAAGAATTTGATACCATCGACCTTATCTTTAAGTCTTGTTCATTTCACATGATGATACCATCAAACAGCTTGCCACAATTGGCAATTGTTGCTTAAAAAAAAAAAAAAAAAAAAAGAGGACAAAGCATTACATTATAGTGGCATTAAAAATGTCCAAGTACAAAATCTTCTACGAAAGGGGCTGGGAGGAAGTGCAGGGGTGGACTATTTGAAAAACCACAGCTGTACAGCCAATGTGTTTGTCTTGTCTGTAGCCTCTCCCAAACTTTAGCCACAATGTATTCAAAGTAAACTAGGAAACAAGTTCCTCCCCTTTTCATTTAACATTTTTGGCCTAATTCTATTTTTCTACTGTTTTTCAAGCTTTCTTATTTTGGTTTATCGCTAACAACCTTCCTAAGATCATTTTATGGACTTAGAAATACAGTAAATCCAACTTTGCACCCCCAAAACAATCCAAAGGCACTGGCCTACTTCTAGAAATTTGTATTTTATTTTATTTTTTAACCTGAAGCAAGCAGGAATCATAGGATCCTATCCTGAACATGTTCCACAGAACTCATATTTAAAAAAAGAAAAAGTCCCTTTTCCTCACTTTGGATAAAAAGATGCATTTTTCTAACAGCTTCAGCCTCGCTCAGTTTGCTATTTCAGTCAGTTTTGTTGATTTTGATTATAAGAAGTCAAAATAAAAGTTCTGGAAATCCCAGGTTACTTGTCATTTAAACACAAAGGATCACTTGTCCATATATAAACTGAGGTCTCTGACTGAAAACAAAAACAAGCCTTTTATTTTGTTTCATTTTGTTTCTCCTTTACAGGACTTAGGGGTTTTAGATGGTCATTTAGCTGGTAGTGGTATCTGTTACAAATAGACTGATTCATGGGGGATTTAACATAAGCCAGGTTCATTTTAGACCAGTACTCGTCTTTGTTACTTCTGATAAGCCTCCCTGACAATGCAAAAATAACAAGACTTGAAAATAAATAATGTTTCAGTCAATTAGACCTTATTTTAAAAAGGATTCATGGCAATTCAATAACTTAAAATCATTTGGCTTCTTGCCTCCTTCAGTAATTATTCTGACTTATTCCTTGTAGCTGATTCAAAGCTGTCTAGTGGCATACCTTCCTCACCAGTAAATGAAGCCTTTCATCTTGGCCAAAACATTTCATAGGCTAAGGAGACTAGATGAGGTTTCTTTGGTCACAATATCCAGCTCCTTTTCTTTTGGAGTTAACCATGTAACAAAGCCGTGCTCCCACCTTTTTTTTTTTCATATACCAGGATGCCTGATTTCACAGTAGATGAAAATAGAAGGTGGGAAAGAAACAATCAGTCATCAAAAACAATTTGGGGAGTCTTTATAGCCTCTAATATCTTTGCACCCATAAAGGAAGGCAGTAATTAGATTAGGATATTTTTAAATGATCCATTCTTTGCATGAAAAGCTGGTTAATGGGACATTTTTACTGGCAATGCAACTTGAGACGTAGCTGTAGCTGCTGAAGATTTATATGTTTCTTTTTGATCGTGTGTTTTTTGGCTGATGCTGCCATTAATATTTAACTCTGAGGGCCTCTAATTTTATTACCTGGGAAACAGTTAAATGCTGATAAGATGTGAGACTCTACCAAGAGACAGATACTCAGTAAATATCACATTATATCTATTACTCTGCTCATAAATAGAAAGACTAAACCGTGTGCCTTTTTCAACACTGAAGGAAGCTTTTTCGGTGACTGACTTCTCTATTTTCTATGTAATCAAATAAGACCACAGAAGATTCTCCAGGCAGTTCAGAGCTGGTGCTTCTGACCAGAAACTGTATATTAGATTTTCAAGAGGTTCAAAAGGCTACAGAAGAAAATGGTAAGTCAAAATATGTAAAATATTTATTTGCATACTAGTGCTTTTAGAAAGCTTTATTTTCTAAATGATTTCTCTACAAAACCAGACTATAATATCATGATAATCTTGTAATATTTTAGCTTAATACTCCCTTTAAAGTGATTTCATATGCTTTTACAGACTACAGAATACGCATCTAGGACACTGAAACTTTAGATCTAAGGAAACAGAATCAGAAGTCTTCATTTCCATTTCTGTTCTAGTCCTTGATTTGCTGTGTTAAGATAGAGAAATCAGTTCAGTTTATAGAGCTGCCTAAAAATATATAGATATATAAATTTAATTTCCAAAAGCTTTGGAGTCTTGATTCACAGGTATCTCAAACCATTGTATTAGAGGACTGATAAAATTACTGGATGGGGGTTGCCTCTGTAATAGAATGTAACCCTTTTTATTTGTGTAACACTGGCAAGTAGATATCTCTGCTTTTAACTTCATTATATTCAGTGATAAAGACGAAATTTTGGTGACCAAATTTTAGCCTTCCTGAGGAGTTCCAAACCATTCCCTTCAACTGCCTGCTATACGTCACTCATTGCATGGGATTTGTGATCTAAGAAAACTGATTTATTTTTTTCCTGCTGTCTGAACAGATGCCTGAAATATCCTAAGCAGGAAAATAGTAAATAACAGATATTACAAAACAAATATGAATGTTAGATCACAACTGCCTTTGTTCAAATCCAAATGCAGGTATTCACATGACATTCTCCAAAAATAGTGCATTGTGTGAGCATTCACACTTGGCAAGCAAGGTATTTCATGAGGGTTGAATGTAACAAATTTCAGGGGATTCACATCAGTATTGTTAACATAGTTTATTAGTATTTATCTGTCTTCAGGTGCTTGGAGACTCTCATGTGAGAAGTTATAAATATACACTAAGTGCAGCACTTTTTTTCCTCGATATCTTTTTTTTTTTTTCTCCAGATAAAAGAAAGAGGCAATCACATATCAACAAAAAACACTCAGCAAGGTGCTTTCTGGGTATTTGACATTCCTTTTTAATTTACACCTATCACAAAATCACTTTCCGTGTGATCCATAAATCAAAGAATTAGAATAACTTCCTGCCTTCTGGGCATGGAGTAGATAGAATTTCATAAGCATACACTGTAAATCCCATTCCCAGAATACCAGAATACAGACCTATGAGACTGTGCTTCTCTACCCATTTTCTTCATTTTTAACTGAGCAATAGTCAGTTACAGGGATATCAGACATTGTATTAGATCTCCAAGCCAGAGTCAAGAAACACTGGCAGCAAAACTACACTGATTATTATTTCATGCTCCTCTCCTTTCCCTGCCTTTCCAGTGATTGTTTCATGCATTTATTTTGGTAACAAGAAAAAAAAAGTTAGTAATCCATTGGTTTTATCCGAATTACTAGGTACATCTAGATGATACAGCACAATGAAGAGAAAAGGAGAGCTAGTACCACACCAGTACATGAAGCTAGTTTTTCTGAACAGCCCACCAGAGTGTCGGTGGTTGGTGGAGCTCAGCCAGAGCTGAGTTTGCTTGAGCAAACTGTGTTGTAAAAGTCTAAGTACCACAACTAAACATTTATTAGGATTTACACACCTAGCCTCCAGTTAGTTCCATGACCTTCATTCACCTTCTGAAATAACTCTGTAAATCCAGCCGTACATTACCTACAATGTGTATCCCATTCAATTGCAGTCAATCTGATAGAAAATGTTTTGGCAGAACAGTTTTGTATCTGCATCCTTAAACCTGCCAGAAAGAGTGAATTTCTCTCACAACAGATCAGTAAAGTCAAAATGCATAATTCTTTTGCTGTTTTAACTCCATGTAATACAGATTATAACATAATGGTTTAAAACTTGTTGAGAACAAAATATTCTATATTTCTTTTCACCATTTACTTACTTATTTATGCGTTTTACGAGGTTTCTACTTTTCAATTTTAAGAGAACATGAAACTTGCTAGAAGAGGTCGGAAGAAAGTCAGCTCTCTGGTCTCTAGCAGGGACCAACAGGGCATGGCTCAAAGGCCACAAAACATAGCAGAAGCTCAGGAAGCCTTTGGGACATCTCCTCTGCCTCCTGCAACTGGTGGCTGAATATTTCCAGACTTCTAAACTGTGAGTTGGAGAATCAGCACTTTATACACTTTAGTCCTATATCACTTAAAACACTCCTGGAAATCTCAAATCACATGAGTGAAGTTTTGAAAATATGTCAATTAATGTGGAATGAACTTAGGACTTTCAATTAGTCCCCAAATCTTTTATAATTTCCTATTGAAACTGATATACTTTCTTGAACTGACAGTTTTATTTGGAACTAGGGAAAGTAGCTAGTACTTTGTAGAAGATGCCTCCTGCAAAGCATTTTATTTTACGTAGTCACACCATTTAATGCAGATTATTCGATAGCTCTGAAACAAGGCAATAAAGTCATCAATTTAGTTGTTACAAATTGATCGTGCAGTACATTTTGATAAATTATCCCTTTTACTATCATATGGAATCACTGAACACTGCAATGTTCAGGCTACTAAATAACACACTCAAATGTTAATGCTGATGTGGATTTTATATTGACTTTGACCTTAGAAAAATTATTTTTTTTCATCTTCCTACAAGCTGCATATGCAGAACTATTTATTGTTAAAGCAAACTATGCAAATGTAATATTATGGCAGTATGCATGGGTCCTTTTCAGCAACTGACCAAAAATACCATAAAAAATTAAGATATATATTTAACATGCCTAACAATTCACAGGTAACCAAGTACAAATAAAGAATTAAGTGCAATTTTTTAAACAGAAGAATCATTGCTGAATATTTATATCTGTATATACTAGGATAAATATGGAACTCAGTTTAAGATGATACAAAGGGATTCTTGTGATAATGAGCTTGCATTCCTGAATGCCATTATTTCCATTGGTAAACTAAATTTCCAAAAAATTTAATTGTTCCAAGCCAAAGCAGAAGAAAGCTGGGGGAGGGAGGGAAAGCCCTAACACTGTGGAATGGTTGGTCAATAAGGCTCTAAAAGACAATATGATCATAAGATAAAGTTTTTAAAGCATTGAAGCAATTAAGAAGGGAAAATGAAAATGAACGGAGGTTGAAAGTCTGATGAAAAAGAATCTAATCCACTGCTGCTGAAAATCTTATCCATATTCTTCTAAGAACATCACAAAGGTAAATGACATAAGGAAAAGATTTTCAAAGACACAGAAGGACAAATAAGAGCCCAACTCCCATTAAAAGTTACTTTGACTGCTTTCAATAAATCCACTAGAAACAAATATAGACTCTTAATTTATGGAGAAATGGGAAACAATTTGTTTTACTCAGAGCATTATGAATTGCAGTGCTAAACCAAGGAGGAGAACAATTTAGATAACCCTATCACTCAGACAGCAGGAAAAAAAAAAAAAAAAGTTTGTTTTTTTGCATTGAACAAGTGAAGGATGGTAATGAGAAAGGTATCAAAATGACAGTACAGAGACATTCACTGAGATAAACCTACCCATAAGGAAGGCACCCACAACATGATGATGATGATTTTTCAGCAAGTTCATGACATGCAACTGTTTGACATCCTTCATGGAGAAATTCCCCAGAGCAGCACTGAGCTCTTAGCAGCATTGAGTACTTTGTCTTAATCTAACAAGCCACAGAAAATACATGGAACAATGATTTTAAACGCATTCTTAAAGACGAGAAGGTCCTGTTTGATTTGCTACACAGTGGGCAATTGTTGCCTGTGCAGACTCCAATGAAGATGAACTTCAAATATGAGTATCATTTCTAGTTAGCTTTTCTGTCTGATAGCCAAGTACCTAGAATATATAAAGACATAACCAAAGCATCACAGACATGTCAGGGAACTTTTTGTTCATACTCAGAATATTGTTTTGCTCTAGTTTAGCAAAGTGGCAAGAAGAGGGTTTAAAATGAGTGATCTTTGTCCCCTGCCCCTCCCAGCATAAATACTGGAAAAGACAGCATTCTTGGAAGCGTGAAGAGCAGAATACGACTTTAAGAAATATGAAACCCATTTGGGCTCTCTAAAATACAGAAAAAATATACTGCAGTTTCATGCAACCTCTTGTTTCAAGGAATATGCTCTTACTGTAAGTAGAAAAGCATATGCTGGAGCAGCCCAGCTTGGTGGTTGCACTGCAAAGCTACAGACCTACAAAGCTGCATGGGGGCTTGGAGGCAATCTGGGCTTGAAGTGTCCTTCTGTGTCATATAATATAAACATATAATTCTGAAAGTCTGTGAGAGTTCAACAAGCTCTGAAATTACAATGTAAAAAATAAAAAAGCAACAAAAATGTGAATAACATTTGAAATTTTTTCTTATTTCACAACTTCTTAACTTCAGAGATGCAGTAAAAGCTGTTCTCAGGTAACAGATAGTTGTAAAGTGATTTAATATCCTCAGATGAAAGCAGCCATATAAAAAGTAAGTCACAATAGATTGGTATTTGTTATTTCGTGGCATACACAGAGCTTGTTCTCATTTATGTGGCAACAAACTGAAGAAATTTCAGCACTGTTTATAGGTGGGGAAGGAAACAATCAATTCCTAAGTGCCACGTATACAGGGAAGGCTGTATTAAACCAAAAGGATTGCAGCAGTTAGGTTAGGGAGAGAGTGGATGTATTTCAAGAGCACTGAGTAACTCTTCATTTACCCTGTGCATCAGAGCTGGCTCTAGCTTCCTCAATAAAATAGACTAAAGTTCAAATTAGATGCTCCAAATGAAGGCGAGTCATTCCTGCCATGGAAGGGGAATGAAAAGGAGAAAACAGACTCAGAGGTAAAGGCAGCTGGAGGTAGCTGCAAGGATCCCAACTTGCTGTCCCCGCTCCCTTGCTGTGAGTGTGGGACATTGGATGGGGTGGCACCGCTGCTAAAGGCAGCCGCCTACGTGGCCGTCATGCCTTACAGCCCATGGGGGCCCTAGCAGCTGGCACCAGGGCTGCCAACTTTTTCGACTCACAGATACAGCAAGCAGGGTGGCTACAGCTGTGTAGCTCTCGGTGGCTTGTCCTGGGTGGCTGGCCATTTAGCTTGCGCATAAAGCCAGCTTTGCTGCATCTTGTTGCATATCCAACTTTTGACAAACTTGAAACTGTCCAGCACTGCCCTACTGCCAAAGAAGTTATGTTAACATTTCTATTGCCCTAATGGTGCAGGATTGTGTGGTGGAGGATAGCGAGGTATATGCATGATACAGAGTGGATGTTTTATTATTCATCTTATGTTCGTCAAGTTTTTATTACTGTGCTTCCCAGGGTACGTGTTCAAACTAAATCACAGGCATGCATTCACTGGAGTGAAGCCACATGGGCAGCAGAAATAACAAAAAAACATAACAAAAACACAGGGATCAGTAGTGACCTGGCTGTGTCATTCTCTCCCACCAATGAAAATGAGAGCTGAATGGGCACTATATTACCACAGAGCAAATGAGCCCACAGCTATTGCTGGCCAAAATGTTTACTGCTCTTGTTCCTGCTGTGTCATTCCAAGGATTTAACTCCAGTATGAAGGTAGATAGTATTGCTTTTTTTTTTTTTTTTTTTTTAATACAGCCATCTGCAATGCTGAACCTTTAGCCTAGATGAGCAGGCTTCTCATTAATCTTGTTTTTCATTAAAGAAAATGAGATCATAAACAAGAATAGGAAGAGGGATCTGGAATGCTTTTTAGAATTTATCACAAGCCTCCCTGTGTTGATGAATTATTTATATCTGAAGTTCTTCAGTGTATACTATGAAATTGACGTCAGAGGGCTTTTTCCAGGTATTTTGGGAGAGACACAAATGTGGAAGATTTTTTCTCCTCAGCCTCTCCATTTTCCCTCAAAAACTTATAAGTCTAGCAATTGATTTAAACCAAATGTGATCAAAAACAGTGATTTCAGAGAATTTAATGTACATTTCATGACTATTGGTCAGCAGGTACAGGACAGATAGCATAGAAGAAAAGGGTCAGAGCAGACCCTGCATCATTAGAACATGCCAGATGACCTACCCCCAAAGCATTTATACCATTAAGATATCTCATTTTTCATTGCTTACAGAACCACATCTACCAGAATCAATATTTATCCAATAATTTTACCAAAAAGTGGCAATTACATAAATAATAATCATTTTTATCAGTACTTCATACTAATAACTCACTGTTAGTCAGCATCCATTAACCTGTGCCTCTATGGACTCAAGATAGCTGCACTATGTTACAGAAGAAAAATGTTCCATTTCATATTCTTCAAGTGGATAGTTAACAAGCAAGCAGCTCAAAGTGCTCAACACTAGTAAGGAACGGTTGGGACCAATTACTTGTTAAAAACTAGTCATACTGGAGAATTAAAATGAATTTAATTTCCTCTTGATCCTGTCAGACATATGGAAAGCAGCTTCAGAAAATCCATCCAACAAGAATTTAAGCCTGATTACACATGCCAATTTCAATATGACTGAAAAAATAGAACTGATTATTTGAGGCAGTCAACAAATTGTCTTAATTTTTCATACTGCTTCAGTAGCTTTTAGAAAAAAGCCCTCCAAGAGTCTGCTTACCCTTCCAAGCTCTCTCTCTGGAGAAACAACTTTGACTCTTTTTGTGTCCTGAGAGCACATGGGAAAAAGGAAGAAAATGTGCTTCCCTTTTCTCTTCTGCCCACACATCATCCTTTAGGTGAACTTCATTTACAGTTAATGTCTTAATGTTCTCCCCAACTAAAATGACAAAGATCCGTTGCTTAAAGTGATCCTCCAAAAGTTATATGTATAGAGGGATTAGTATCATTGTATGATCTCTTACTTTTGAAAACTGACTAGGTGTTTCAGTCTTTAGGGCAAAGCCATGCTGTATTATGTTAAATAATAATAATAATAATAATAATAATAATAATAATAATAATAATAACAACAACAACAACAATAACAATAATGTGTTTGTGATAAAACAATGCCAAGCAAAATTATCACTGCTGCTGATTGCATAATGACTTGCTTTCATTACAATATTCATCTGCCATCCCAAACTACTTACTACTTTATTCAACTCCTATGCCCCTTTCTCAATAAGCTTTTTGAATTAGGAAATATAATTTATTATGAATTTGTACTATGTCACTGCAAGACATTGCACATTATTCCCAAAATAACTTTCAATAAAAAATCCAAAATAAGGCCAATATGTAAGTTCAGGTAAGAGAAGGTGTTTAGAGCTGACCCAGAATTTGAAGTTTTTGCAGTGTTCCCTCAACCTTAGTCTGCCAGGATATCTAGGAGGCTAAAAAGATCTCCTTCAGTATGTAAA
This sequence comes from Anas platyrhynchos, assembly GCF_047663525.1. Classification (NCBI taxonomy): domain Eukaryota; kingdom Metazoa; phylum Chordata; class Aves; order Anseriformes; family Anatidae; genus Anas; species Anas platyrhynchos. The sequence goes on from NC_092596.1 coordinate 13,047,193, forward strand.
TTAGACACTACATTACCGGAAATGAAGTGACATTTAAGTCAATTAATTTATACCCAACTTAGTATTTTGATAATGATGACATAACCATTCCTTTTAATTTAAAGGAATTATACTACTGGAGTTATTTATTTACTTGTGTAATTTTCAGTTCAGTAGGTAGCCAATAGCCAATCTTTTGCCAAACTATTAGGATCCAGGTTGGCCACCATATCCAACAATTACTTCTATTACTTCTATTTTTAGCCACAGGCATACATATTGAACCCTCTAAGTAGAAACAAGTTTAGAATCTACAAAATTCTTCCATGGTGACATTTGCTGGAGATACTTTCTGTTATGCCAGAGAGATTTATTGACTTTGCAATGAATCACATCAGAATGTTATGTGCTTAATACTGGCCCGTGTTTCATCTGAAACCAACTGTAACATGTTCAGTGAAAGCAGAATTAAGACACATTTAAAATAAATAAATAAATAAATAAATAAATGAATGAATAAATAAATGAAAATGAAACCTGTGGATTCAGTTTCTGATCAGCTATAAAAATCACATCCTGAACTGGTAAAAATAAAATAACTTCAGAAACATTTTTCAGATTGGGACCAACCTCCATGGGATGTGCTGGAAGCTAGGATGTGAATGCTGATTTCAGTATTATGCTTGAAAAGAAAACACTTTGAATCTTATCTTGTAGGGAAGATCATCTTTTCTCTGTTGATCCATATTGCTGGTGACCAGACCAACCAACTCAATTTTTAAAACACTTTTAAAATGATGAACTTGGCGGATATACCCAAAGTACATCATATCTTACAGGTGTTTGTTTGTTTGTTTGTTTTTCAAAGATTCTACACAGTCTTAATTCAACACGGATAAAATAGAAAAAAAAATCCAAATTACTTCATTAAATAAGTAAAAAATTGTCTGCCATCATTCCAGTAAGTTCAGCACAACTGAGAACTAAGTAAAAATGCATTTTCATTAAAAAGAATACATTATTCCCCAGAAGATATGAAATAGAAATCTTTTTTCCATTACATTTTGAATGATCATACTTATAAAGAGAAAAATACTGAAACTTCATGTTATACCCTCTTGCTGGTGTTCATTTTCTTTTTACTGAGTAGAAATATGTATTATTTTCTTTCAGGAGAAAAAACTCCTGGCATAAGATTTTCAAATTTCAGGGTATACATTATAATCTCCTTAAAACAACAATGATCCAGAAACTAAGCATAAGCCCTGTCAATGACACATTACCTTTCTACATCATATTGCCAAAGGTCATAAGCTATTCATTTTCCAGCTATTTTGTTAACGATGCTTTGTAAGGATTTTCTACTGTATTTTTTTTCTTGCCACATTCCATAAATCATCACATACAACTCTTACCCTTCTGTAACAAATGAAAATTCAGTGTTGCAAGAATAAAAAAAAAAAATCAGGAGTTGCAAGAATAATAAAAATGGGAAATCAAAGATCCGTGAAGCCATATGTGGCCATATGTGTGAATTCCAAAATAGAATCATTTCATTCCAGAAGTTAGAAAGATGGACTTACGTATGTAGCAGTTAGGCAAACAGATTGTTTCAAGTCAACCCAAACAGAAGGCAGCTGCCATGCTCAGTGTTCCTTGGGAATCATGTATATTTCATCAAAGATAATTTTTATATATTCAGTTTCTCAATTTGTGATCTATTTTCCTGTGTGAAACTCATGGACCATGCAGACCATTATGAAAATCCAGGTTCAATGCTAATATACTCCATATTAAAAATTAAACATATGCAGAACAGGACAACTACAGCAAACCTCAAAATCTTTTCCAAAAGATTTTGTTTTGAAAAGGCCCGTTGAGTTAGAAGAACAGAAGGAGGGAGAGAGAATCATCTGCTTCATGAATATTATATTTCTGTTGACAAGAGACTGATTTTGTAAATTGCTGATTACTAGACAATAAAGGATAAACAAAGTTTAACGTCGTATAGTTTTATATTCTTCTTCCCCTCTATAAGAGTAAGGTTAACCTAAAACACAGGAGGTTCATCAGCAATCCACTAACCCCTCTCTTCTGTAAACTCTAAAATATCGCTCTCCATGAATTGATTTTCTTTCATTCTCTGCTGCAGGCATAACTGTTAATGAAGTTGCCAGGTCTGCTGAGATTCTAAAGATTTATTTGTTATACTGAACATAACGTCAAGTCAGAGAGTTATTGGCTGCTTTACTTTGACAGTTTTATTCATGAAGCAGAATACTGGAACTTACGGAAGCTTAGCTCATTCGATATATCATTCCTGAAACTTAGTTAAAAGATTAATGTAAACTTAGTTTAAAGGAGAACAATTGCATTTAACATGCAAATATTTTATAAATAAATTGTCATAAAACATCTAAGTGAATTATTCTGTCATAATCACTTTGAGGAAAGTTGTGGGCTGACTTCCTTGTACCAGCAATCAATCCAAACAATAAAAGTCAGTATTAGAAATGTCCCTTTAAATGTCCTACACTGTTCAATGTCCCTACCCACTATCATACTAATATTTGTGTTCAGCTACATCAAGGTAAATTTGGAATTCAAATTTAGATCTAGGACCTAAAAATTAGACTTCAGATAAAACATCAGTTTGCTACCTCCAGCAAGAAGTAAAACCACTCAATATTGTTATTTGTACAGTTGCGATACATGCAGCAAGAGAGGAAACCCACTATTCAATGTGATGTCCCGTTTTAACCATAGCTCAGTGCTAAGATTCAGACTCTTTTGGCTCCCTGGCCTTGATGATTAGGATAGCATAACCCAACACCTGCCAAGCTTGGCTGTGAGCTATGAGGGTTTTATCATCAAAATGCTATCATCAAAAACATCATCATCATGTTTTATCATCAAAAACAAGCTAGGGTTTTATAATCAAAATTTTAAGAAACATAGGAAAAACAGACTGCAGATTGAGAGCTGTTTCCCATTAAGACACTGGTGGTCTTAAACCACAGTCACTCAGAGTGGTCTCACGAGTACCAAAAGGAAATCAAAAAAGATAATCCTAAATTATTTTAGGAAAGTTAAACCTAACTTGTTTGCTTGATGGTGTTTAAATTGAGTTGTTTAAAAAAAAAAAGAAATTTAAACAAAAGAAACTGTTATGACCATCAGTGATAAATGCTGTAGTTTAGAAAAACAATACTCTGTTCTACAATCAGAAGGAGGAAAATTACGGATGCGGGTGAGACACTTTCTGGAAACTGAAAGCTTTAGCTTACACAGAATGTTTTCAAATCAAAAGTAGAACAGTTTAAAATTGTCAGCAATTAGCTTAAAACTCTGTTTCTATGTTGTTCTTTCTGAAAAAATCCCACAGATAGAGAGTTGTCCGCATTTGCAGAGCTGGATTTTTTGTAAAGAAAACTCAGTTATTGGACTGAGTGTACTGAAAAAAAAACTCCTTTAACTGTTAAATTCTATTCATTTTGGCATCACAGACAAAACAAAAGAAAACAAAACAGAACAGCAAACAAATAAACAAGAAAACTTATAAATATTTAAACGTGCAACATTTTGGTAGGATTTAGTAAGGAAAAATGAATTTGGTTTCTTGAGCCATTTAATCAAATATCTATTTTCTGAAAATCTGAATTTGCTAATCAAAAACATAGCATCACAAACTTTAGAAACATTCGAGATTTACTGAACTCAAATAAATAAATATAAAATCAAACTCCTACCTTGAATTAAAGAAAGGATGCTTAAACCTTTGAGTGAAAACATTTTTTTCTGAAGTGACTATAGGCTTCAACAAGACATGCAAGCACCTGAACAGAACAAACAGGGTGTTTGGCCTCCTACTCTCTTAGACAAGTCCAGTGACACCAAATAAGCTCTATCTTAAAACCAGTTTGATTTTTCCTTTTCCTCTCAACCCCACTCCGAAGACAATCAAGTACTCCTACTAGAAAATATGTGCCTGTGGATCTTGAAATATAAAAATTAGAAAAAAAAAAAAAAACAAACAACACTTGAATTTAATAATACATACATACATATTTGCCAGAATATAAATGTATGAAAGTCAATATTTATGGCCTTCCAGAAACAAGATACATGGCAGTGCAGAGAGGCAGGAAGGCTTTTATGAGTTTGGGATGGCTGCATTACTCAGGGAAGAACTAAATTCCCATAAAAATCTTTACACCCTTCCAATCACAGTGTGTTCTGTGTACATTTTCTCTTGTAGAAAATAACATTTTACAGTGTTTTTAAAATATTATTTTTTGTCTTTCCTTTACAAAGCAAAAATACCTTTAGCTATAATGTGTCAAACACAGTAGGAAAAGAATATGATATGGAATATATCCATAATATATTAGAACACAGAATGAGAAGACACTAAAAAAAAAACTGTGCTGCTCTCTCAGTATTCTCTATGTCAGTGCTTTGCTGAAAACAGGAAATGACTTGATCCAGCCATGAGATATTCCTTCCACACATCTAGTCTTTCCTTTGGCATATTCTGATCTTGCACTAAAATTGGTTCAGTAAAATCTGGACCTTCCAATTCCCAGTAAGTGCATTTTGCTTAGTGCTCCCCCATTACTCTCTTGTTGCAGTTTTCACTGAACGTCAGTGTTATTCTCCCAGTCCCAAATCATATCACATCATATATTCATGCTTTATCAAATCGCATTCATGTTTTCAGTGTTTTGTGAATAATACTTAAAATCTGTGTCCAAAATAAGGCTTTTGCTTCCATTGCTTCACTTACAAAATAGCTTAAAATGTCTCAAAAAACAAAACCAATCTCATTTCAATAACTTATTCTTCTCTCATCCCCCAGGAAAAACAAAAAGCAACAAATGAAGAACAATTCAGGTTTAGGCAACCTGGATGTTTTTGTTTCTTCTTTTCCTGTTCCTTTGTTCTGTCACTAAACTGAACGTTGCAGTCAACCCTGGCCAGAGGCAAAGTACAGTGCACATTTATCACACAGTTCTACATATTATCTCAGGGACATCACCTACAAACATGTAACACATCATTTTCTGTAAAAGCTCTTTGCTCAGCAGTCTCTAATGCCTGAATTTGTCATTTGACAGGCAAAGGTGAAGATGAGACAAAGTGAGAAAAAAAAATGTTTTTTCTATTAGGTGATGGCAGAAGTTTCTGCAGGATGCCCCCCCTCTCAGCCAAACTCCATAGAATGTCGAGAGTTGTTCTACACAGGTAAAATTGGTCTTCAACTATATAATTATTGCAAGAATTCATGGAATAGCTCGTGTCTATCTCCTACGAAAATGACCAATTTCATTAGAAAAACAGAAGTTCAATAAAATACAGCAGAGTTTCACAAACTAGGGAAAAACACATGTTCCTGTTCAAGGTCATAGACCCAGTCTGAGATGTTGTTAAATTAAAGCTACCCATTTGAGATGCTTAAATTATCTGTGTCATGTGGATTGGGACCATTGACAGCTGATGAGAAAATTACTTCTATACTATCTCAGGGGAATTCCCATACCTATTAGACCTCAGTGGAAATGAGATAAGTTTTCTTTAAGCTCCTTCTGGGCTGTATGCCAGAGTTTGGCAGAGTGCATAAAAGAAACAGAGCTCCCAGGCCAGCAATAACTTAGGTTTGGATTTGGTGTTTGACAAGGAATGCCCAAATGAAATAAAATAAAAAAAAAAAAAAAAAAAAAAAAAAAAAGGTTTTGACTAGGTGAATCAGACAGTATGATGTCTTTCAAAAGAGCTAATGTTAAGAGACAAATATCTTCTTATTTCCAAACAAGAATTGGTGGGTAAGAAGATGGGATTGCGTGTGCAAACAAAGTTGAGTTGTTTTGAAAAAATAAACATAACAACAAGGTTATCAGTTTAGCAGCCAAAGTTTTACAAAATACGCTGTAGGACAGTTATAGATCCTGATGTGCAATTTCTCAGATGCACATGACAGATCATAATAAATAATAAACCAATGCACAAATGTAGCTTATATCTTGGGGGATAATGCCACATTCTTTTCACTTGCAGGTCATCAGCTGTCGTTTTAATTCCTATCATTAAGGCCTTCTAAATCCCTCAACACTGGCAGTCTGCTTCTAAATAAATAATGCTGGATTGGATAATGCAATAACTGAATGTAACAGAGCAGAGTATCTTTTCTTAATTATCACAAAAGAAGCAGGGAAAGTGTACTTTATTTCAACATTGTACAAGGTGCTTTTTGTCCCTCCTTACTTTACATAGTGCTAGGCACTGTCCATCTTTTCTTTGCATCTATCTGTTCACTCTTAGGTGAACAATTCTGTTGGTATGTCTTTTACATTTGACTCTCTCCCTGTTGGTCCCTCCCTCTGGCTTCATTAACATATTGCAATACAAGATATGACCATGGATATTTCACATTGTATGGACCCTCAACAGGTCTCTACTCCAACCTCCCGGATGAGCAGGGTGACCTACGAGGTTCAATCAAGTTACCCAGAGTTTTATGTAGGTTAATCTTGAAGGTCTCCAGGAATGGAGACTGCACAACCTCTTTGGGAAACCTGTTCACTCTCCTCATGGTGAAAAATTTTCTTCTTGTATCCAGTCAACAATTCATATAACTTAAAGCATAATCCCCACTGCACCTTACCATCTAATTTTTTGAAGAAGGTTCCTATTTCTCCATGACTGATCATACACAGACTCCTATAGCCTCTATTTAGAAACTAATGGAAAGCTTACATTCAGTTGTTATGCTCTACCATTTAATGTTTGTTACCTGACACATGAGTAATATGTTCTTTCCTATATGATTTGGTTGCCTTTTCCACCCAAATCTCTTTTTCATGGTCTCACCTGTGTTTCCATGATTTAATACCATCATTGGTTTATTAATCTCTGGAGAAAGTGTTTAGAAAAAAAATATACCTAATGCTTGAAAGAAAATGAAGTAATACTGCAACTTTTCACTTATTTCCTTTCAATATTTTTTCCATAGTGTACAGAGATCTACAAATATCATGATGTTGTTTTGTAGATGTAATCTGGAATATGTTTTGAAGTACACTAAAGAAGAAATAAGTCTCTGCACTACTACTATTTACACAGCTAAACCAGTCTGTCACAAAGCTGAATGAAAAGTCATAGTATCCTTGCTTTCAGTTCCAGGCCAAGCTCAAAATGCATTAGGGTACTCTAAATTTTATCAGCTGCCATCATCTCCTTTGGCATTGCTTGCACCAGGAGCTCCAGAAGAAGAGATATAAAGAACAATCTCATTTGTTCCTGGTCACCTAGGATTTCTCCACTTTAAGAGAATCCTCAGTTGGAAATAGCAAAATTAGAAAAATCTACCCACAAGACCTGAAAGAGTGGCTAGGCATAAAGAATCTGATCTGGTGTCAGTCATTATTTTAATTGCTTTTTAAATATAAGATTGATAAAACAGGAAAAAAAAAAAAAAGAATCTCTGAAGACAGCCTGCAGAACAGGTTAAAAATTTTATGTGAATATTCATTTGCTTTGTTCATATTCTTTTTTGTTTGTGTTTCCCAAATATTCCAGTGAAAAAGCTTCCCTAGCTCAAGTATTTGCAAAGATTTAATACTGTATGCTTGAATTGCAAATGATAGTACACTGAAGTATGTGGTTCACATTGCTTTTAGTTGTAAGTCATTTGAACAGAGGACAGTAAAGTTGCCACATGCTTTCCCTAAATGAATATTCATAATTGAGTGTTTGTGAATGCCTCAGAATGACTGACTTTAAAGACAAAATGGAAAGCCTACAAATAATTCTGACTAATGTATAAATCAGAGAACAGTGGATTGAAGAGAATAAAACAAATGGATACACTTCAAGATGAAAAGCACAACCATGCTCTTCAGTCATATGGCTAAAACCTACCTCCCTTTATTTTGCTTTAACAACCACCAAAGAACAGCCTAGGTCAGCCAGCCTCTGCCTTAAACTTACAAAAGCTTTTTTTCACCTTCTTTCAAAGGGGGCATATTTGTGTTTTGGAGGCTGTGCATGTGAGAACCTCAGGTTTCCTTCTCCAAGATACTAAGGGCACTTCCTTCCGGGATGTGATCATTTTCTGACCCTCACCTTCACTGCACACCAGTTAAAAGCTAGAAACAAATCACAATCAGGCATATCTTTAATCCTGCCTATACTCTCCAATTAATGTGAAAAGAGTTCACAGATCTTTCTGTCAGTCTAGCTTGCATGAGAAATTCTTCCTTAGCTGCTGAAACCTGCCAAGAGTATTTCAGAAGCACAAGAGCAAAAACTGCTGTGAAAGAATAATTACTGTTACCATAAGAGATTATAAGGTTATAAGGAGATCCATCAAGACCCATCCAAGTTTAGCCAAAAAAAAAAGCAACACACTCAATTCTTTCTGTTTATGAGTCTAATGTTCAAATACAGAGGAAAATGACTATCATCTCCAGGCCAAAGATAGAGCAAGGGAAGAAAAAGAGGGGTTTCTCGATTGCCCATGCAGGACCAACCCCCAGCTGTCTTGTGCACCCATACAGGAACAAGGTGAAAATTTGTAATGCAGCAATTGCAAGGAGTCCAGGCGAGGGGAGGGAGAAGGCCCAAAATAGAGTTCTGATCTCAGGCAACTTCAAATTATAGACTGCGTTGGAAATGAATGACATCTCAAAGCCAAGTTGCTATAGTGAACCTGGAGGAGAGTAAGCGTGCGTGTGTGTATAGAGCTTCCCACTTGATTCATTGCTGGTATATGCAAATTGCTGGTATTGTTTTGTTGGTAAATCTACTGTGTGCTATCAATGTCATCATCAGATACTCATGAACTGTGACTCACAGCACATCTGACAGTTTTTTTGTTTTGTTTTGTTTTTTTCCCTTGAGCTCTAGCTTTGGATTTTCATGTTGGTCTGTGTGCTCCTAGAGGACCAAATTCTGAAATATTTTAATCAGGAAACACAACTGCTATATCTGCGGAGGCCAGGCGTTTACAACTGAGAAATTGCTTTGACCCCAGAAGAGTGATTGAGAGACAGAGAAATGAATTGTAACTTTAAACGTAGCCTGCATGAAAAAGCAAGCAAGAGAGAATGTTGTTTTTTTGGGGGGAAAGTCTTATTTCACTAGAGACTTAGGGCTTAATAGGGTCTGAAGCCTTGGCTTGCCCTACAGAAAGGAGTATGTCCATTGGAGCAGAGTTGAGCTTAGTGAATGTGGGGCCTCTCTGAGCAAAAACCTGAGTCTGCATTGATTTCCTACAGCAAGATACTGCAACATTGCCTCAAGTTAAAGTTAATTCTGTTTGATACTGTTTATCTGGTTAAGACATATTGACATGGAACATTTTTCAATATAAGAAGATTTAGACTCCTATTTGTGACCAGTGTCAGAGAGGATTCCTGCATCACTTGGCTGACAGCAGGCAGGGAAAGCAGGCAGCCTGTGAGAATTGCCTACCATTAATAATCTGGTATATTTCCAGGTGTTGTCACTGAATGTCACTCTGACATATTCCCTGAAGAACCTTCAGTATCTAACTGACACAAGCACAGGTGAGATTTGTAATAATGCTCAGGAGTCTCACAGAAGGGTTCTCACTCAGCTTCCCAGTTCTGCATCTGCTTGTACAGAGACAAGCCTTTTGATAGGCCTCAAAAGTGTCACATAAGATGTCTTGTATCTTTCATATTTTTAATGCAAGCTTTTGCTTGCTTGCTACAGCAGGCTCAACTATCCCCAGCTGCTACTACTTCTATTTCAGGGAGCTGTTTTATAAGTACCTCCTCTTAAAGAGTATGTTGTAATAGAGATGAGATCATAAGAGACTTAGATACAAGGACCGCAAGTTTTAGTTAGCAGGGAATGAAGCCCTGAACGTTTCTGTTCTTAAGCTCAGTAAAGGGTATAGAGATGAAAGACAGAAAGTGCCTACTGTTTCCCCTTCTCCCGTCCTCTTCCTTCCCCAATCCATTTGTGTTTTTTGCTGTTCTGGAAAATCACGCTTGGCAGTCTTCATCCAGTTGAAGCTTTTCTTCTGAACAGAAAAAATGGTGCTGATTATGGATCCTGTTCCATGCAGGCAGTTTACACATCTTAACATTCATTCACATAAACTCCACATCCTTAATGATAATGATGTGCATCCTACTCTTATAGTTGGATCTTGGCAAGTACTATCAAATATTCAGAATTTCTTCTGTCCCACCTTTTAACACAAATTACAAGCACTCAGATTTTCTGTAACAATACAGTAAGCAATACTTTTAAAGGCAAAATACTTAAAAGATTTAAATAATAATAATAATAAAATTTTATTCAGATATCACCCCAGCAAGACCTAATGGGTAGTAGACATTTGCATTCTTAGGTCCTTCAGAGTACATGAGACCTTTCAGATAGCTGTAAGACAATCCTAATTCTGTAATCAACAGGTGAAAAAGTAGTGGAACTGTCAGCACATAAAGCTTTATTGACTTCTTGGACTAAGACATTCAAAGTCTGAATTTCTGCTTATGGTCTTACAAAGAAACATATGATCTACTATATTAACCACTAATATCATATCAGTATTTGCATACTAGATCAAATCCCACAACTCCTCAGTGGATCTCTGGATACTAAGCAAAATTTCCATAAATGAAGCTCACTCAGTATTTTCTTAATTTATACCAGGTCCTTGGAACACTCTGAAATTTAAATACTCTAATCACAGGCTGCACTACATTTCTCTAATAAGCAAGAGTTCATGGAACGTGCTGCTCTGCAATAGAACACATCCTACGGTGGCTCATAATACGAGTGGGAAGGTAACAGACACTTTTAATAGCACAAATTAACTTGATGGTAATGAGGAAGCCTCTCTGTCAGTGATATCACAAATTAAATTATCTGCTACCTTGCTAGTGATGAGCAATAAATAAGAAAACTACAGGATTGCTTATGAATAAAACAGCACCAGATCAGCCTGAAGATCTCTGTCCTGGAATCGTTTTGGCATAGCAGCATTTACTCCCTTAACTCTGATACCATTTGTTTGTAGGTAAACTGGATCTTCAGCATTATCTTAATTAAGCTTTTAAAATTTAATTTCCTATTTCAAAGGAGAGTATCTTGGGCACTACACAGCATGTTTCCATTAACAATGCAGCAGCTTCAACAGCCTACTTTCAAGCTGAACAGAAAACAACAACAAAAAGAACTCTATCATCCATGTCCCCATGGGGAAAGGAGGGAGATCTGTGCAACATGAGTCTCTTGATAGTCACCATAAAACACAATAGATTTCCCAAAGGAAGTCAGTCACTATGCAATTAAGCTCCGAACTATGCTTTAAGACCATATAGTTTATTTAAAGTAAATTTTGAGTCTGTAGGCAAATGTTAAAGACAACAAATACTTTGTATTAAAAGGCGTGTTTTGGTGTTTTTGAGGGGGGAAGTCTGACATTTTAAGATTTAATTTATATTAGAGCTCTTTGTTTTTATGACTTTGAAAATAGTTGAAGACACTAGCACATTATTTTCTCAAAACTAGTTACAACAGAACAGGTTTGCCAACTGTTATAGCTGTAACAAAACTCATTCAAAGAGATTCCAAGACTGCTCTTGGTAGTTTAATAATTAATCATATTAACTACAGATGCAATGCCCTTACTTGGCACTTGTTAAAATTGCAAAATCTAAAAGATCCAAGACAATGAATGATCCAAATAGTTAAAGTACAATGAATTTTTAAAAACTTCTATAAAGTGCTATGAATCATTGATGTCAACCAAGATTGTAAAATATAGAAATATTAATGATTGTTTTCTTTGTTGTTGTTTTTTCCATACCTTTGATACAATTCTGTACTTTCCACTTAAATGCAGAATGTATAATATCTCATGAGTCATTACTGAGAGATAAAGATGAACCTGCAGCAACTGAACTTAAAATTTCACAGCTCACATAATATAGCACTGATGTACTTTGTGAACAATTGAGGATAAGGTTTGTATTTATCATGTGCTGGTGTTTTAATTGAAGCAGTTTAATAACACTTAATATATTATGCAGCCTTTTCCAGTTAACATGCTATTGTAACTAAGTATGTAAGTGTAATAAGGTTAACTGAGCAGTCTTTTGGCAAATTGGTAATACAGAAACATTACTAGTGTTTCTATTTTTTTTTTTTTTTTTTACCAACCGTTTGCTAATAAAAGTGATATGAGAATAGAGATACAAAACAATGCAGGTCTGAGCTGTTTCAGTCAACAAGGTAAGGCTAAAAAGGAGTGAAAAGTAGTAATCCATTCTCCTCAGTTAGAATTTTCAAGATTTCACGGAGAAATAATGTTTTAGCAGTCCTGGTCAGCTGGAACATAAAAATAAATGCATATATGTGTCCAGTCAGAGAAAACATGCTGATAAAAGCTTCTTTTAGAAGGTAAAAACAAACAATCAAACAACAACAAAAAACTAACACATAGTTGACAATGTTACCTACAATAAAAAGGTAATGACCTTAGTAGACATGAATAATTTTAGCTTTTGGTATTAGACAAAGCCGTTTGGCTGTAATTCCAGTAAGATTAGTGTTCTGTTAGATACACTAGAGTTTAAATAGTCCTAAATTGTATACGTTGCACATAGTCCATACTTTTATTTCCCTGCTTACTAGAAAGACCAAATTTCCTGAAATAGTCTGATTTTATGGAGCCATATTTCTTTGTATTCATGATGGTGAGTAGCAAGAGATCTCTTCTTAAATACTGTTCAGAAAGTTTATCTTTTGTGTTTAGTAAGGACAATGAAACTACTCACAGATAGCCTCCACTGGAAAGAAAAGATATTTTGCAGTAACTATTTTGTAAAATAATGGAACTAGGTGAACACCTGAAGAAAATGAAAAAATATTTTTTGTATAACTATGTCTGGCAAATTTTGAGTCTTGAGTAAAAGTGTTTTATAGACAGATCACTCAAACAGCACCATTAAAATTAAACTATATTCAAGTACGCTCTATTAAAATTGAAATAGTTACAATTTTCCATTCAGGGAATGAATTAAAATATTGCATTATCTAGTAAAGTTATCTTAAGATTTAAGAAGATTATACTGAGAAAGCAAGGCAAAATGTTAAAGTATATTTACCTAAACTATTTTGAATTTGCAAAAGCATCCCCAAGATCACAAGTAGAAACAAAAGTTCCAAACATCCAGATAGTGCTGAAAGTAGTTTTAAATTCATTAATAAGTAGTTGGATCTTTTTGGCTTATACGATGATATTTACAGGCTAACACATAGTAAAATATACAATGATGAACCTAGAACAGCAGGATTATGAAGACTGCAGTTGATAAAGTAGGTAAACAATCTACTTATAATATACTGAATGACTGTGTGTAATTTTTATGTATGTTTGTTAAAGGTAAAAACAATTCCGAACTATTTATTCATTCATGTGATCAAAATAAATTTCCATATTTTGTGATACTGCTTCAGTCACACCAAAGAGCTTTCATTATTTAGTGCAACTATAGAACTGCAGTTGATTCATATTTCTGTTAGATTTGATTTCAGACATTCATAAATGAGATATGGACAACTGCAACACAAGTACTAATGCTGCTTGTCTTCTGTGAATGATAAAAAGTCTTGTCAATGCTGACAATTGACTGACGATTTAGGGGCAAAAAAAAAGAAAAAAAAAAAAAAAAAACAAAAACAACACCCTTATCACCCAGTTCCATAGAATTTCTTCCTTTATTGCAGTCTGGATACAATATTAAAGCACATTCTGTTTCAGCTTGTTTTAATTGTTGGTTTGTCACGTTTGTTTTGTTCTTACTTTCACAGTAGATTTGGACAAGAACTGTGTACAATTGAGTGAATTAACAAATTGCTTAGACTTGTTTCTACTTATATTTAGAATAAGAAAACTGAGAACACAAACCTTGTTGCAGAAAAAAAATTGTGTGAGGACAGTGGAAACAATACAGCTCAACACCAAATCTCTGGGCATCTAAAGCTCAGCCAGATTATGCTGGAAATGCTACTACTGTACTTTTTAGTACAATTTTAACCACTTTTTAGGTCTCTCTGGTGCGATGACACATTCTGTTTGAAGACTGAAATGATAATCTGTAAGACTGGGATCAAAGGCACAGAGATCTGGAAGCATCTTGCTGTCATGGCCATACAGCAACACCTTACCTGCCACAGGATTCCATGATATTGAGAAAAGACAGGTACAGTTTAGGCTTTCTTGTAAATAGATACACCAGACGTGTTTAGCATGCCTAATGCCTTCAGTGAGGTCTCCTGCTTCTTTGTAGATAACTACCTCATTTTTACTTTCACTTGACTTTTCATTTTACTAATCATTTTTAGTTTCCAACATAATACTCTCATAGGCTGTGTTGCCAAATGCAGTATCATTCCTAGGCTCATATGGGCAATAAACTCACACGAAAAAGTATCAAGATTATATCTAGCTCTGCAGAGCAAAGCAAGCAAAATAAACTGTAAATCCATATATCCATCCATACTCTAGTCCTCTGAGTTTGTTTCATAGTTACAGATTTATGAAGTCCTCTCATCCAAAAGTACAGTCTCAATTTCGCAGCTTTAAGCGTTACGCTTACATCTTGACATAGCACAGTAAATGTATTTATTTATGTAAATTATCTATCATCTTGTGCCTATTTACAGAAACAAAGACAGGCCACAGGATACAAATATATCTTCCATAGCTGCCTGCCTCCTCTTCCTGCCATCCACACACATGCAATTTACAGCCATTTTTGTTTATTTCCCTCAAAAACAATCTGATAAGACAGAATGTCTCTGACCTTGGTGACTCACTGTTACTCAAACACAGGCTAGTAACATGAATTCACACCAGGACTATTTGCTTCCAAACAAATAGTTACAACTTGCCTAAAACCTTTAGCAAGGTTTTATGATTATACATGATTATACAGGTATTCTAAGTTTGTAATTTCTTTTTAACATTTCTCAGGCAAACGAGCAAAATATAAAACCCTGGTGCTATACTGAAAAACAGTTAGGGATAGGCCAAGAACAAAGCTTGAAATTGTGCTTCCAAGGCTCTGCACAGTGCTTGTGTGCAATGAGTGCTACAACCTGTCATCTCTTGTTGATATGAGAAAAAAACTATGCATGGCAAATAAAATTATAAAGACCGGCAACACACAGATTTTCTTCTGATAGATTATGATATTCTACTTGAACCAGAATGGACCATGACAATGAGAATACATGCGCATCTGTTAATGTGCGTACATCTTGCTGATGCTTCAAACATCCTTCAAAGAGTCAGGAAACTATGCATTCATAATGGTTGGCTACCATACTGAATTTTCTTACTTCATCAGTAAAAACCAAACAGCTTTTTTTTTTTTTTTTTTTAATATTTTTTAAAAATTAAAAAAAAAATTCATTACAGGAAGCTTTTGAATTACAGACTGACTCTTACAGTAACTCTTATAGTAAGCCTTTTTAATACATTCTATCACTTCCATATTTTACTGTGTAGTCAGCTTACTTGCAGCATACTCAATAGTTAGTAACTTTAGCTTTACAGTTTAAATAGAAGTTGACTACCTTCCCAAAGAGATTGCTAACAGCCTTCAGACTTTTGCTTTCATTACTCAAATACACACTAAACTCAAAATTAATCCTTGATGGTTTTCCTTGTAACAAATCAGAATGCTGCACTCTGCTTGAGTCCACAGTGGCCAACAGAAGGCTTTCTCACTGAGTAAATTAGCAATATAAATTCCACACAGCTGAATGTATTTAGGTGCATGGTGAGATCATTAACCTTATTATGCCACCCCATCTTCGTTTTAAGCTTCCTACTAATCTGTTGTTAATAGATAAATGTGCCAAATTATTGCCTACAAATGCCTTTTCCTACAATGGAAATCATCATTTGTGCTGCTATCATTTATCATTCATGTTTCTAAGGTGCCTCTTATGCTAACATGTGGAAGACATTACAAACATTTTGTAACTCCACAGAGGCAAGCACTGGTGCTTCTGGCGGTCTGTTTGTTCCCATCTGTGTATTCGCAGTCAGCCAGCCAGGTTGAGCTGGCTCACTTCAGAGCCCTGTTGTTTAGGAAATATTTTGTGACACAGAAGAGGTTCCTGAATTCTGCAAAATTATAGTTCAGTTTGCTGTCTCTTGGCCTTCTCCAGAGGAAATTCTCTTTCCATCACGCCAACTTGCCAGCATTTTGTTTAGACTCAGACCTACACCTGGTATGAAAAGCCTAGTGCACAGCCCCATCTAAAGGGACCTGCTAGCTGGTGGCATTATGCTACAGGGAGACTGATGCGGCTATCAGCATGGAATGATACAGCTTCAGCTGCTAGCAGAGAATTGCCCAACTGGAGCTGAGTCTTGCTCCCTCTTCAGGAAGTATACTAGCAGTCACTTGCAAAATCCCACTATTCCAGGTTGCTTTTTTCTGTCACGAGATTAAGTTTCCAAAACTTCTCCCATGTCTAAGGCACTCTCACAGGGAAGCACCTTACCCCTCTCTCTCCTCACAGCTCAGTTTCATACTATCTTGTTAAGACCGGTTACTTAATTCGTCCTTGTGACTAACTATAACTCACTTTAATTAATTTGATATTTTTGTGTCCTTGATGTTCTCAGTACAAGTTGACAGTATTCTCTGGAAACATTATTTCTTCAAGTCCCTCCACGTGTGTCTGTTAGCTACTTCTTTGTATTGCTAGTGAATCTAAACAACACCTTCAGGCAAACCTTGATTAGCATGTTAATTAGGAAATTCCTAGCAGGCACTTTGGGTGACAGCTTACTCCCATACACCAACAATAAAACACGTTCAGATTGAGATACCAGGTTGAATTATAAATATGGACACACTGGAAATGCTCATCAAACAAATAAATGCATCTCTACATTCCATGTCCCTTTCCCTTATTTCTTCTGAGGTTAAAAAAAAAAAAGTCAAATAAAAAAAAAAAATGCTTTTGCAAAAGAAGTCAGGCACTGGTTTCTGAAGCAGTCTCCAGGGACTGTTGATCTTTCTATTACTTCTCTTTACTGTAAACACAAACACAGATACAGGACTGAGAGCTATGGAAAGCAAGGCTAGTCGAGTACTCCAAGCACCTCTTTGCTAGCTGAGACCTAATCCCGTCCACACCTCACTGAAGGCTACGGGAATGTTTCCAGTGATTGTGGCAGGCTTTGGGTAATGCACAAAATGAGCAAGGTCAGATTATGAAACGCATGAAACACAGTTCTTCTGCTTTACAAAACATGCAAGTCCCAGCTGATGTAAAGCCTGTGCCATCTCCCTTTCCACATATCTCATTGCACCGCACTAGTTGCTACCTGACAGTGAAAGATATCCAGAACAAATTGGTACAAAGCACTGACTTTCCAATACTGGTTTAAATGAGCAAGATTATCACATACCACCTCAAACTGAAATGTACTGCTTTCCTTTCCTTTCCCCTCCTTCTTCCAAAACAAATGGCCAAAACTGAATCCAGGTCCACAGTTGTTTAAGAAATGTTTATTTATCCTTAAAAAAAAATCTGCCGTTACAATTTCTTGCTTTGCTATTTTGGAGCTAAGGCTCATTCAGCATGCATCCAGTACACAAGCAACAGTGATGAAACACAGTTGCAATAAGAACTAGTTCCCAGCTGAACGAAGAATGCTGATTTTTTATTGTGCATGGGTTGGTGAGGAAAAGAAAATGCCCATCGTTGTTCTCAGTTGAATTATTCTTCTTTTCAATAGATTTTTTTAATATGGATGGAATCTCAAAGTGTCCCAGTACTCCCGCATAATTTCCTACTGAGTAGTGCTTTAATCTGCTATTAGTCTCAGTATTTTCAGTGGGGCTACACAAAGTATAAGGACTTTTGCAGATAACTACACAGTAAGATTAGGCAAAGTCTGAGTGTGATACTGTCCTAGCGTGTCTACTGTAATCCATGTGGGGAAGTTTCTACCCTGGAAACAATGACATGTTTGTCAACGGTGTATTATCAAAGCATTTAATTAAACTAGGGCTGTAGGTTCTGTACACAACATACCAGACTGTGAACTGCGGCATCTGAAAAGAGAAATGGCACCCTTCCTGCCATTTTCACTCCAAGGATGGTAACCCTCAATAAACAGTAACTCCAAAAACTTTGCCAAAATCTGAGTTTACCCATTAGAGCTCCAGTACACTACTCACCATCATCTTGCAAAGGGAGATTCATCCTCATGTATGTGTCCATTAAGACACCTGGAGTATGGACATCCTCTGCAAACCAGAGGCCCTCCTCTGCCTCCATTCCTCTCCACAAAACATAGCTTGGACAGACAACTTTGACTAGAGAGATAACATTTAGGATGCTAACATTAATCAATATCCTACTACCTTTGTTCTGTCAGAATCTAGCTGGTTTTAGTAGAGAAGGGACGATACCACAGTAAAAGCTGAGGTCTTTTGTCATGTTTGGGAACCACCGTTTTTACCTGCTTTTTGATCACTTTTCCTTTCATTAACCCACTGTGGATTAGGTCAGCTTCAACACAAAATTAATTGTGGCAACTTTAGCTCACCATTGTACAACAAAGAGGCATATTCAGGCCTAGAAATCCCTTGCAGTGAAATGGCACAAAAGGGTATTCTTTCCTGGTGTCTAGCTCAGTCAGTAATTTATTCTAGAGGCAATATGGTACTTGATACACAGAGAGGGGAGTGCATACAGATAGAAAACATTTGTGTTTGGGGAAATTAGGTTACTGAAGAAAAAAGCAAATAAATGCTAATTTTCAGTCTGAAGGTTTGAGATGGGGATTGGGATAGTTCTATCATCAGTTCGAATAGGTAACCTTAAAATTAAATAAATCGATTATTTTATAAAATAAAAAGATCAATGTATGTGAGGGTTATTTTATTTTATTTTAATTTTCAGACCAGTCCCTCAAATAAATAAACTTATATTCATTCCCAGCATCAGAAAACTGCAGGACATTTTTGTTGTCATGTATGTTGTCCCCTTGTAAGTAAAAGCATAGATAAGACCATTCATAAAATCTGAACTCATCTTGGTTGGAGAAGAGGTAGAAAAATTCAAATTCTGGAGGCTTATTCATAAGCTTAGAGACTTGATGTTGGATGGAAAAAAAAGAGAAGGCAGCAATAAGGGAGGCACCATGAAGAGAAAAAAGGTGAGAAAGAGGTTGGAAATTATTTCCATATAATTATATGGAAATTATAAGTGAACAAATATTTCACACTAGCAAAGAAGTGGAAAGGAAAGAGAGACTGTGGAGCAGTAAGGAACTAAATTCCATAATAGCTTTCTTGCCAAGAGTGAGCTATTATGAAAAGCGAATGCAAAAGATGGAAAAGGTGGTTCTGAAGAATCTGCAACAGAGTTCTCAACATCACAAAAACACACTGAAGCATAAACAGGCCATTCCATTAAATAAGAGGAGATTTAAGAAATCGCAGCATTAGTGTTCAATATATGTAGGCATGGAATCCTTATACAGATGCCATAAGTTATTTATCTGGAGAGGGAGTTTTTAGAAGTTTGGGGGGATTGATAAAATTGATAAAAATCAATTTTTATCAGATTAAGAGAAAAAATAAGGAATTTACTCTGGAAAATTACAAATATATCTACATTTTCTATTTTTTTCTCTTTGAAAATAAGGTTTTAGTACTTTCAGAGCAAAAAATGTATTATGCTTAATTTTTTTATGAAACAAAGTACTGCTAGGCAGGCTTATATAATAAATGCCTATATGTTCATTATTTTACACTAACAACAAATGCACTCAATAACTGAGATGGAACTGTTCTGCACATTGAAGTATTTACATGTACAGTTTGCCTGTAGACATTTCTAAGGTAAGGAAAAAAAGAAGTGGAAATACAAAACATCAATATTATTGACTTTTAAGCAACAAGATATTCACATAATACTTCTGAACTCTAGCCCATATTAAAACAAAAACAAACCAACAAAAAAAGCATAGTTCTTTAAAGCTGATGCAGAAGAAAACTAGATTTTGTAGAGGCAAAAACTGGAAAATGAACATGTCATTCCTACATATTCATTGAAACATGGCTCCAGGGGATATAGATATACATAGAATATATGCATTGGAGCAGTATAGTGGCATTAACTTGAAAAAGTCCTTTAAATCCTAAATAATTTTAGAACACATCTGGAAGAGTTGAAGTGTAGCAGCAATATAATTTTTGATGTTGAGTATTCTTTTGGTACTCATGCAAAGTATTTCACAAAAAATATATTTTTCCTCCCTCAGGAGCTCTCCAGATTTTCCTTATTTTTCCTCAGGAGAAAGAATAAAGCAAACAACATAACAGACATTTCCTCCTCTTCCACCACAGCCCAACAAACACACATAATCAAATGAGAAATATGTTTTTTGCCCTTCAAGTTTCTTAGTGCTTTCTTATCTCAGCAATCTTTAGGAAATGTGGGCAATAGGAAGTGTATGTTATTCAGCTTGTTATTTTCTTGCTCTTCATATTCTTGGTGGGAAAGTAAGAAGAAAAGGCAGGTGGCATAATGGCTTTCTTGAAGAGAGTGGAACCTAAATTTCACCCCGGCTACACATTCATTTATATGTTGCAATTCTTAACAAAATGGTTTTTTTTCAAGTTGTGCTTTACATGTTCTTTGTAAGAACAGACTACTAGTGTCAAACTGTAATAGCATCAAATTATGCAATGTGAGCAGTCAGGCCCTGAAACCAAGTATTTTTGCATTAAGACAAAAATGCATGCATAGAATGAATTGTGCAATCACAATGCATGTTGGTAGCTATGGTTTTATCTGTTCTGTTGTTTGGTTTTACTAAGAAGAGAAAGGAATGACAAAGTTTTCACATGTATGACCCAGAATCAAAAAGCATTCAGGTGACACACCCTAGTTAATGTGTTTGTCAATATAAAACAGCTTAAGTAGGGAGACCATCTGGATATTGGTTTGATTGCTCTTACAACATACATTATATTTTGGTTTCAAAGGCAACTTGGATCTAAAAGCCATTGAAATATGTGGAAAGCCTCCTACCGACTTCGGTAGGCTTCAGTAAAATACAATGTAGCCTCCAGCCTGATTTCCTGTTAAGAGTGCAGTTGTGGATTATCCAGTAGTTTAGGAGTACTGAAGATTTCACCTTATGTCAGTATTAGATTTACAAAAATAGAAGCATATGGATGAGAACACTACCACCACACATGCAGAGTTGTGAATATTATTTCTTACCTCTTAAGAATATCAAACACAATCTCCTTTCACCAACAAGGTTACTAAATACATGTTCCAAAAATTACATATTTAAAAGATGCAAGTGAAAAGGATATGGTAACACTTTACATACCCAGTAGCACAGAGCTGCAGCATGTTTGGATGAGATCTTCCTTTGTTTCTAATTGGTAGAGGGGGAAGGGAGATATCCCAATTCCTTGACAACATTAGATATCATTAGATATATAAAGACAATCACAATGTGTTTAAAAATTTATATTTTAATTTACAGCCAGTAACTTGCATAGTCAACTGTACCCCCAAATAATACACAATACCAAATAACTATCTTTCACCATGAGTAATACAGTGTTATTGTGCTGGAATATCTCACCAAAAATGTTGGTGCTGGATTTAAAAATGCAGATTTACTTAAAAGTTTAAGAAGGTGCTTGTTTTAATTGAACAGTACCCAGTGTATGGACAGCCTTGCTGAAATTCTGTAATAAAGAATATTATTTAATTATCACTGTTGCCATTAGTGGTACTGCATAATGAAATATTGGTACTGTCTTTGGCTTTGTTCTACAGACAATTTAAGAATTATCCTTTATGTTGGTGTAGACCAACTACAAAAGCCTACTGACATTCTTTTCCTTGTTGGCATATGTTCTTTGTTCTGTTCTCTGTAATTACCAAGCCTCCAGTATACATGTACACTTGAATACACTAGCAATGAAAATGGAAAACATAAAATATTTAATACTAAACTTTCAAGGTGAACACACACACATACACAGATACACATAAATCCCCTACTTCTTACAAATCTATGCCTACATTGTTGTTTTTTGACTGAGCAACCTACAGAAGAATATTTCTATATATCTTAGGAATGCTACAGGGACCATAAGCCAAAACAAACAAACAAGCAAACAAGCAAACAACAACAACAACAACAACAACAAAAAAAACTCGCCACAGAAACAAACAAACATTATAGTTACTTTCCAATTTCAACCTCATCCAGAACAGACAGAGCAGAAAACGATACTTCCCATGCAGGGGTCTCTTGACTCTCATTGAAAGACAGCACACTATTCTAGAAATCTTCAGATAGCATTTGTCTCTCGGGACACTGTAATCCACTAAAAGTGATTAAGAAGACCCCAACTATCTAAAATCTATGCCAAGGCTGACACTAAACTAGCAGCTGCCCATTTAGAGCCAAAAATGGTGGTTTGGAGGCCCTGGTGTCTGCTCTGCCCAGCAGATACTGAATGAACAGCTATTAATTACAGCACATATTTATGCCAGTGCACTTCCCAATTGGAATACAATTCAGTGCATTTCTCTTTGCACAGAAGACAACAGTTTTTAATAAACTAGAGGGAACTTCCCATTCTCTTCCCCCTGCATTCCCATTTGAAAAAAAAAAAATCGTTCTCCAGGAGAAAAGAAAACTGTAGAGTGTGTATATCCCTCTTCAGTCTTATCAACACACAGGTATAAATAAGCTGTTCTATTACAATACCCATGAAAATCAGAGGACTTTGAAATTTATTTTCATATACACCATTCCTTTGTTTTCTTTCCAGTCTGCCCCATTTGAGATTTGGAACAAATATTTAAACTCAAGCCAGAGTAGGAGAAAAAATTACTCAGGATCTTCCCAGGAGGAACTTCAATTCCATGCTTTTGTGATAAAGTTCATTTTTTGTTTTGTTCAGCTTTTTCCACTAACAATTTCTTGTTCATTTTGAACAAGCAACTACCCACTGGATACCCCAACATGAACACCCATCAAGCATTGTTGGATACCCACAGTTCACATTCTTTTCCTCCATATTGCTCTTTTATACAAATAAATGTTTAACATGATTTCAAATCATAAAACCCTTTTTCAAATCTCTCTCACTATAACCAAAGCCATGTTATGCCCTTTTTTTTTTTTTTTTTTTTTTTTTTTAATCAGGGAAACAGACTCTTCCTCTCAGCCAAAGTTCAAATCTCGTATCTCCAAGTGCCACTCAAGCTGTTACACTCTAAAATTCATGACTCCTGTCATTCAAGCAATCTGGAGGAGGCAGAACATCCTCGGTGCTGCTCTCTTGACCCTTTGTAAAGCTAGCAGCAGTGTTTTTCAGCACAACAGATTAACCTGCTACTCATGTTCCTTTCTGCCTTTGGCTGCATCTGACTTCTTGTCTCCATTATGTAATAAGTAAATCTTTAGTCACTGAAAAAACATGTTGGTCAGCAGATAGATTTCACCACCTCCTTCCCCAGAAAAATGGTTTGGATCTGGATTCATTTTACCTGAATTACTGAAGTTGAAGGTGACAAGCTCGGATATCCAACTTTGCTCCCACCTAGGAATTCATTGCAATAAGGTCTGTTTCCAAATCAATGACCTTGGCACTCTTGGGGAATTAAATGAAGTTATCACAATCACTGTCTGAGCTGAGAGTCTGGTGACAATCACTCCACCACTGTGGAGTACAGGTTAATCTGGGCAGTAAATTGGGATGTTCTTCTAAAAACATCAGCAATATTGTAATGAAAATGTCAGTAAATCTATTCCCTAAATTACAGCAGCCTTAAGTAACAGGGACGTGGTAGTACAAAAAAGCTAATTAAGCAAGTATCGGAGGCATCTTTTAATGCCTCCCACATTAATGTTTCATTAAGGAACTCCTGGAACTGCTCTTAGACTGGAATAATCACAGCATGCATGTGTTATGGACAGCATAAATGATAATGTGAAGTGTAGGACAGTACAAAGCATAGACTTAAATGTTAATCAGTCCTATACATTATCTAAAGTTTGTATTCTTTAAAATACAAACACTGAGAAGGGAAAACCCGTATTTTCTTCATCAAAACCACCTACAGCCTTAGGTGTAGAGATGTTTTTTTACTTTCATCAGACCACCCAGAGGCAGGTCAAATGGAGTACAACACATGAATGACAGTTTTGCTTCCTTATGATTTTCACACACAGAAGCTGACAGCATGACTATACATGTGCCTGACATCTTACCAGTGTTTTTCATGCTCTCCTGTAATAAATCTTTGACAAACAGCAATGAAAGTAGCAATGTTTTCACAAAAGATGGCTTGGTCATCATGGTACCATCATGGTATTCATACTATAGAAATGAAACTTGACTAAAGACATGGTTGGGCTGCACCAGCCCAGAAGACCTACCCCATTAAACTGTTCTCCTTTGTGTTTGTCAGACTTGAGAGACTTGTGTTCCATTTGTTCACAGTCCACTGAACATTTACAACTTTCATGGCTAGGTGACAGCTTTGAGTATAGAGGCTAACACTGTAGGGTAAAATAGACTACATAGGTCTTAAGTAGATGGACACTTTTTAAACTATCAGCAAATTCTGTGCTTCCTTATACCATGCTTAATAGTTCCTCTTAGGTAATTTGCCATGTCAGCAAAACAAACACAGAAAATTAACCTATCAACTATTACCTAAATATTTTTATTAGAATCTGAAAGTCAGCAAATTCTCATATAAAACACTAACAGACCACATGGGTTTCTTAAAAAAGGTCTGCATGTCCCATAGAGAGTAGGTAACAATCGTTATGAAGGCTAAAGCTTTGACACCGGGGCATTTTTTCAATATTCATTGAAAATAACATAGGCATGTGCCTGCTAAACCCCACACCAAGGCAATATAACTGTATGCATAATTTTCTGGTTACAAGATTACCATTTAAAACTAGCATTTAAAACACAAGACTAGGCTCTGAAGTATTTTGGAAAACAGAACAAAAATGAAAATCTTGATTAGCCTCTGTTAAAATACGATAAATCCTCACAGAATGGAATGGTTTTCAAAGCAATACCACAACTTAATTTTTGCATATTTAGTAAACATATCTCAATGTTAGCATCTCTATAAAAGAGAAGGGAAAATATTGAAATGAATGACAGATCTCTACCTATGAACACATCCTATGGTTGGAGATCATTAACAAAGGTGGCATGGGGTTGCCAAATCCAGAACCTCTGCACTAAGTGTTTGCCACCTGCATTGCTAGGATGAGCTGTCTTCAGAGACAGATGCCGTTTGGTCTTTCTTGTGTTTCAGAGGAAGGAATGTCACCAGGACATACCTTCTCATTGATACACTTCATAGTAGAGGAGGTGGCCTGAAAGCTTTTACTAATGCAAATGTAAAGCTCTGAAGCTTGGATCTTACTAGCATGGACACACCAATAACAACGTAAGAAGGAAAAGCCAATTTCGTTTCTCCTCTAATTACAAGATAGCTCTCAGCAAACATGTTCAGCTTTCACCTGTTATACTTTTAATGTCACAACTAACCACCAAAATAACCATCATTATACAACACTTACATACCAGGGAAATTTCCCAGTATAAAGGCTCTCAGTTCCACCTACTCAGGCTAGATGTGTCTGTGCCAGAAAGGCCTGAGCAGATCGTGCAGTGCACACTGTGCTAGCGATGAGGCTACGTTCTCCTCAACAAAGCAATAGGAAAATTCATATACAACACTGCATTTTCCATTATTTAAAACACTGGGCACTACTGCTATTGTTCTTCATCCAAATTACAGCTTGGTGAAATGAACCGCAGTCGTGTACTAAGAAAATTTATGTTCCTGTTTCACTGTGCAAACCTGGAAAGAGTACATATGGAAAAATGGGCATGTGTCTTCATACATGGAAAAATAGGATTGAAATCCCTTGCAAATGCTGGAGGAGGCAGGGGATTTTTACATACAGATCACTGTCAGTAATGGGTAAAGTGTCTTACAGTTTGGACTCTCTTCATGGTACAAAGTTAACACTGCTACATTGACTTTATAAGAAAATGTATATGAAATCAACATATTTTAAATGGATTTCCTGTGTCTATAATGTTAAGGGCATTTGAGAACACAAGTATGAAACTGCTTTATAAATTAATAATGTCTACTCCTTATGTCAATACGTGACAGAAACAGGTTCGTGAAACTTACTGACTGTGAATGATTCACTTAAACTGCTGCTGAGCCAAAAGTAACAAAGAACAAATCACTTTCCAGCCAACATGGCACAGTCCCATTGCTTGAGGAACTGAAACCAGCAGGAACGCTGCAAGGACAGAAAGGGTAGCAGACTCTTCCCTCCAAGCCCAGCCCTCCTAAAGACAGGGAGATGGATATTACTTCTGTTCTGCTCTCTGTGAAACCAAATTAGTGCTCTCTGGAGCTGAACTTGCTAGAAAAGGGAAGACTACTCACTAAATGACAT
Source organism: Anas platyrhynchos (assembly GCF_047663525.1). NCBI lineage: Eukaryota > Metazoa > Chordata > Aves > Anseriformes > Anatidae > Anas > Anas platyrhynchos. Next base: position 13,073,750 of record NC_092596.1, read on the forward strand.
AGAGGAGCTGAATTGTTTGTAGATGCCAGGCAGTGCGGGAGCTCAGAAGAAGAGAGCTCTGAATCTCATTAGAACATAAACAAAGCAAACTTCTGATATAGGAAAAGCTCTGACCTGACAGCTCAAGCAGAAAATGATACAACTTGTCCCTCTGCATATGTCCTCACTGGGCAAAACTTCTTCAGGACTGCTCTTAAATCAAGCAGATTTCAGTGCATCCTCTGGAGACAACAGCTTCCTGCAGTACCACTGGGTCCCTTGAAAAGATCTCTTCCTTTCCTACTCTCAGAGGCTTGGCAGCATGTTTGCTTCTAACTGTCCTCAAGAGTATCCTAATTTGCTCTTCTTCTATAGGTCCAAGCTGAGTGAATCAGTCCCATACAAGCTGTGCTTGTGCACCAGAATATTTCCTACGTGGGAAGCATGTTTGGGGAAGGCAGCAGCTCTTTCCCTTGAAGACATGGCTTGATCCAGAGTGCCAGATGAGCCAAGATAAAGCATACAGGCAATCCACCCTCTGCTATCTTCTGACTTAAAAAAAAAAAAAAAAAGGAACAGCACTAGAAACAAACAGAATGGATGGTGTCTGCCAGATCTGCTTATTTCAATACTAATGGCCATTCAGGACCTTGAAATTCTTAGTACTCTGTATTCTGGCTGGTCTTTTCTCCTGCCAGTACAGTATGTTCAATTGGCACACTGTTACATGCCAGGGGCCATGCTGCTAATCCATGAGAATGTGGCAAAGACAACAGAATTAAGTTTTAACACTACAAGCAGCAGTTCTTATGCATTGGATTGCTTTACAGCCAATGTTGCCTGCATGAAGGTTCACTCCTCACAGACCTGCCACAGAGCCCTCTAGCAGCACAGAACAAGTCATCCTACTGGTTATAGTCATATACCATCAGAGCAGCATACAGACATAAACGGGGATTTATATATCAGACAGATCTTTAACACTGGGCAATAACATTACCCAGCCATCTCCTATCACTGTTGTGAAATTCATCTGTGAAAACAGAGGTCCCCATGGTAGTGGAAATCATGCCACGCAGATGCTGCTCTATGCTCTTTCAATCCTTTTGTTGGTCTTTAATGTGCCTTTGTTCCTCTGCATGCTGCAGAAGAGAAATGAACAGCTGGTGATTGTCTCCAACTTTATATCTAGCTTTTATTTAAAAATTTCACAGTGCCTCCAATCTTCCCAGCAGACTGAAACAGAATGAAAAGCCTTACTTACAATACACATTCCTCCTGTGCTTCTGTATCTGGCATTTCGAGTGCAGGTTGCTGGATTCCCCCTCTCCAGCCTTATTCCCCAGCGTCCTTGCTTGCTTGCTAGATGCATTTAGAAAGCATCCGACTGGACCACTAACAGATGGCCTGCTGTGACTTCAGGCACCTGTTGAGCCAGGTGTTTCCATATTGAAGCTATTACAGACAATTCAATCTATGCTATGATGCTTTTTGAGATGCTAAATGATCACTCTGATTTAAAGTACAGCAGCATGAAGTTTTTGAAAGCCATATGCCATCACTGCTTATATAGATAAGGCCAACTACTCAGTGTAAATAAGTATACCTCACAGGAAAAGAATAGAATAAGATGATTTGCATTAGTATGACCCATATTCTGTAAGTAGATTTTTTACAATGCAATTTATTCCTAACAACTAGAAAATTATTAACCTTTAGAAGTGGCTATTCTCATCTCCTGAAGTTCCATTTGACTACAAGAGGGAGCCTCCAGCTAATAGACTACTCTTTATAAAATCTGCTGTAGAAAATTTCAAACACTGGATCCACTGGAAGGCATCACAACACGTTGTACAAACATTTCATGGGCCACTGCCACTTCTGAGTGGTCCATGAAATAACAGCTTTACTTACCATGCATAAAACAAACATTCCAGTGAAAGGAAGGAAATCCAGGTTTTCTAAATATGTGGACTGGGACTAGCCTTCACATACAATGTTATTCGTAGCTACCAGCAAGTAAATTCCATCTTTTAACAGATTGCCTGGAAAGAAAGGGGACTGCGAAAGAGATCCTGCTACCTTTTCCTTCAGTTCTACCCTGTCCATTTCCCCAGAAAGTTTCTGGAATTTACCAGCCCCCACATTCTGCAAGTTGAAAGGGAAGAAAAAGAGTTTACCTACATTGGGTTTAGATCTTAGCAAGCACAGGTGGTGCTCCACAATCAAATATGACCAAACAAGAAATAAAACAATCCCTGTAAATTTCTTTGCCATTCAGACACAGGAAAGTTTGTCTATAAATTGAAGTATATGTCATAAGGCTTGACAGTTGCATGAGATTTATATCTTAAGCTGTGTTAGGAATACAATAATGTGTTGCACTGCACAGTGCATAGCATGATTTTTAGTCCCCTGAACATCTCACCCAACATTTAGACTCTGAGCACCATTTGGGAAAGAATTTGGAAACCAAGAGAGATGCCCGGGGCTAGCAGCATCGACAGCAGGTGGTTCTAGCTAGCAGCCAGTGCTTCTAACTATACCGTGCCTGCACTACAGCATCCAATGGCTCTGTGTCAGTACATCAGATTGTTTCATTACAATGCAAAGGGGGGACTCAGGTCTACCTGAGAAGACAAGGTATTTCCATCAGCACTGAGCAGCCCATGTTGCTAAAAATAGAACATTTTGACTACCACATCACAGTGTGGAAGGCCAGCAGTAGAAAAGAAAACCCTCTACATGTATAATCAAAATAAGAACCTATGAAATTACTCAGACAGAGCATTCAGATTCCAGATTGGGGTCACTGGGATTCACATCTCCTTATCTTGTTCTTGCTGTGAGATTTTTGCTCATCAGTCCTGTCTCCTTCCCACATATGCTGAACATGGTGGAGCAGCTTTTCGCAAGCAAGGACCTCTTCAACCAGCTCTGGTTAGGCTGCCTCCAGCCTATTACCAGGATGGCCAGATTGTCATTGCTGCTTGAGAGTGGGACTGATGAGCAGGGTCCACATCACCTCTCCATCACTTTTACTCTGCAATGACACAAATTCAAAACCTCAGTTCACTCTCCCCCACTTCTCTCTTTACCTCTCTGTTCTTGTGCACTTTTAGTTGAACCTTCTGTTTAACTGAAGGCTTAGCCCTGGCATTCTCCCATTTACATGTTTTTTAAGCAGAGAATATGCTGAATTTACATCATCTAATGACTTCCCGAACCCTCCATGTCCCATTCTTCCCCACTATGAGGATCCTAATCAGCACTTTTTTAGGCCAGCCTTTGGCCTGTTTAACAATGCCAAAATCGCATCAGTCAAGAAGAGTTTGAACTGAAAATCTGGCCCTGCAAAAATATTAATTCAGTTAGAGGAAGGCAATCTTACAGAAAAATATTCCCAATTGTTAATTTTTGCTATAGCTGTGTTATGTTAGCTCATTGAAATTTAATTGCTAAAGGGTTATAAGAGCCTAGAAACAGACCTAGCATCTGTCTTTTTTTAATGTCTCAATTATCACCACAGTAATTTAATGGCACCGTGTTAGAGAATCACCATTGACATGCTAATGAATGGCACCATGTTCACTTACATTAGCTCTATTTTTAAGAGGTTATAGGTTGAAAACAGACATTTTATGCTTCAGATATCACTAAGGCAAGCTGTATCACATTTATCTCATTTTGCTTTTACAACTCAAATTACGTATCTTAAAAATGTTCACTGAACAGTGAACTGCAAATGGGTTAAACTGTGGTCAATTACAATTATGTACTTGCTTCTTTAGATCAAAATAAGTAACACAAATCCTTTCAAACCATTTATTACTCAATTTGTCTGTCAGCATTTACTGTGGAAATTCTGCTCAGTTTGCTTTGTTTTTCACAAACAGATATGTCCTTTACTATTAGCTTTTTTAATTGAACAGTCATGCTTTATTATAAATGTTTTACGCTATTCTCATTTCAATAAACCAAGTTTACCTATCAATATTTGTCTTTCATTTATTCTGCAGAAACTGTTGCTAACCAAAATGTCCCAAATCTATTACATCTAAATGATCACAGCAATTTCCATAATAAGAGATGCAATGATGTACACTGAACCATTTATCTGCAGGCTTTCAACACATCGTATATGAATTTCTATAGACAAGTAATAAGGGATTGACTTCACAAACACAATGGAACAGCCTTCTGAGATCAACTACTAGTGTTATCATCAGAATTAATTTTGCATGGAAAGCTGCATCCTGACAATAATGTGAAGGGATTTTTCACTTCAGCAAAATTAGCACAAGAGTAGCAAATGTAAATAATAATCCTTTCATATTTAATATTAACATATATTTAATAACTTTTTTTCCAATTCATTTCATTCTATCACCCATGCATGCCTTCATCAGTTCCATTGCACAGCTTAGTTCTGCCATGAACAACAGAGGCAAGGCTGCAACAGATTTAGGTGCAGGAATCAACTGTGATGTTTCAGAATGTCTCAGCTCTCCTGGCTTTTCAGTCCCACACACAGATACACAGAGGAGTATACTTGAAGTTGTATAATAAAAAATTAAGCTTTCTAAGTGTATTGTTGGCAACACAATCATTACAGAGAGAGCTTCGTTATATTACATCTCACAGAATAATCTCTCCTCTGTTTAACCTACATAGGGAGGTTATAATTGCACCTTCGAGTCCTCAGCACTTCAGGCAGTGGTCATTGCACCCCCTGGTGTCCGCAACTCCTATAGCAGCATCTAAAAATCTAGGGATAAAAAAGGAGATAATTTCTGCAGCTTTCTCTGTTCTCCCTGCTTCTGGATTTTAATAAATAAATAAATAAATAATTTCACACAAGCCTCTAAATGCAAACACAGTTTTTAGGTTTTCTCCCATTTGACACTTATTGCTTTTGTGTTGTGATTGTTACTTCCTCCCCTGGATGAGAAAGAGAGAAACCAAACCCGGGCTTTTCTGCAGGGTTAAGTGTAAGGGGTTTGGGACAGGGAGGCAAATACGACTGTTAATTTCTCTGTCTGCCATCACCTTTCATAGAAAAATACCACAATGTGTGGAGCTAATCTTGTTACTGAGACATTTCTCTGGCCAAGTGCCAGGTTGTTCCTCTGTGGCTAGGCTACAGTCTTTTAGGAGAGTTGTCACTAATTAGCTTCGTAATCACAGTGAGGGAAGCAATGAGGGTGGAGGAAAAAATTGGTCATTCCATTAACTCTTTCTTATCTGCAACCTCAGGAGCTTATAGAATTGCATCACAATAATAATTACTATCTGTCTAGTTGTGGATGTCCACACAGTTTTACTCTGAGACACCCCTTCCACTGCTCTTTCACTTTTGCTATTCTATCACATAAGATGATGCTACTGCATTTATTTTTTATTTTTTTTTCATAAAGAGGTAACCTCTCTGCATAGAGCCATCACACTTCCTTTGCTGAGACGTATGGAAAACTTCCCAAGCCAGACTATGCCACAGATGTGTGGTATGACATCACACAAAGACATGAAAAAGCAACTGAAATTCAATCGGTGACCTTAGAATCCTAGAATGATTGAATGGCTTGTGTTGGAAGGGACCTTAAAGATCACTTAGTTCCAACCCCCCTGCCATGGACAGGGATGCCACCCCCCAGATCAGGTTGGCCAAGGCCCCATCCAACCTGGTCTTGAACACCTCCAGAGATGGGACATCCACAGCTTCTCTGGTCAACCTGTGCCAGTGCCTCTACCCTCTGAGTAAAGAATTTCCTCTTTACATCCTCTAAGTCTCCCCTCTTTTAGTTTAACACTGTTCCTCTTTGTCCTATCACTATCTGCCTGTCTAAAACGTTGATCTCCAAACTTGTTAACATCTATTTGAGTGGAAATCTTACACCTCCACATTTGCAGGAGAGCCTATATTCTGTCTAAACTTGTTTGTCATCCTGACAAATTGATCTAGGAACAACGTCACAGGAGAATTGTGGAAGACTCTTCCTCTCCTCCCTCATACTACTCTTTTAGACAAAGGACATAATTTGCAGAGTAAGTTTCAACTGAAAATTTAGGGGCCAGTTGCCTAGATGAGCTTAAGGCATATATTCTAGTGAATATTTTTCCCTAGTACCATGTTGATTGCTTGAAGGTGAGTTTGTAATACACTCACTGGCTATAACTATGGCCGGTTTATATTTTCTTATGCTACTCTTTATTAACCCTCTACAACTGTGAGCTTGGTATCAATCATTAGAGGGATTACAGCCATCCTCACACAATTTAAACCTGAAGGGTAATACATGGTCCTTAAAAGAAAAACTATTTATCACAGGAGGAGTCCAATCTATCTGCAAGTATCTGTAACTGGGGACTTCAAGATATAGGGCAGGGAATAGAAATGAATTAAACCTTTGTGATGTTGATCTAAATACGATGGATGATACAATCAATTGCAACTTCTTCAAGGGTCTTCTCACTCATGTTTTTCAAAATTAGATTTACATTGGTACTCATGAAAATTCATTATATTAACCTCCAGAGTGACTTGGTTAAAGGTCCTCATCCCGATTAATTGTTTTCAACATGCAATTGCAACTAGGTAAGGAACCTTTCACCTCCAGATGACTGCTTGGGATTTTATGTGGGTCAAGAGGAATTGAAGAACATTTCTAATTTGGATCAATAATCTCATGAGCTAGGAGAAGTAAATCACCATTAGAAGGTTGAACAATGCTGGGTTAAATTAAATTCACAGCTTCCTCTTATTCCAGGGAATACGTGTATACACTTGGCTAGTTAGGATACAGCTAAGCAAAAGTTTGGCAAAAATTCAGGTAATATTTTTTTCCAGTGACTTTCCTTTCTTTTTTTTTTAAGTACAATTTTTGTGAAACAACATAATAAATGGGAAATATGAAAAGAATTACCACAGAAATTGATTCTTGTTTCATAGTATGTAGTCAACAGAAGTCACCTTTCTACAGGATCTCTATTTAGCAAGACTGCTTTAGCTAAACACTGGAACGTAAAATATGGATTTTTATTTTTTTCTCAGAATACAAATCCAAATTCAAAGCCATACTTAAATAATAATAATAATAATAATAATAATAATAATAATAATAATAATAATAATAATAATAATAATAATAATAATAATAATAATAATAATAATAATAATAAAAAGTCTAGACCAGCTCCCAGGGAATTCTCAAAAGCAGCCTTGAGTGCACCATCAATGGTCACAAACTCAAGAACTGATGGACATAAAAGTTTCTTATGTTGTACCAGGTATAAAATAACAAAGTGAGGAAAATAACCATAGCTTTAATCTGAAATTATTTTTAAAATACTCCTTACCATAAGAGACACATGGGCTTTATTAAATAATAGCTAATCTAAGAACTTTGTAACTATATATTTCTAGGATATATTTTTATATTTCATCTTCCATGTCACGCTAATTTTTATGTACAACCTCACACAGCCATAAATTCCCTTTCAGTTTTAGCAAGCTATTCTCTTGATCAGAAAATCTGGCTGAATTATATACTCAAAGCAGTCACTTTGTATTTTTTTCTCTTATAACCAGGCACCACCAAAACACTCACCACAATTTTATTAATTATTAACTCCCTAAAGACACTAGGCATTTAAAAGACAGATGGAAATTACCATAAATTTAAATTAAGGCACAGAAAATTAATCTTTGGAACACCATATTCTTTCTACTTTTAGTCTTTAATATTTCTCTTCAGGGGAATTGCATCAGAGTACCCACAAAGACTTTATCCCTGCTGTTCCCCAGGCTTTTCAGCAAGGATGAATGCTTACCACGCTTTTAAATTTAGGGGTAAGTACATATAGGATTAAAAAAGGAGAAAGTCTTGGAATCCCAAGTCTTGGAATTCTGTATGCAAAACACACACATTCTATTCTTCAACTTCAAATCTATCAAAACCTGTCACAAACTTCAGCTTTTGTGGCCAGAGCTTATTAACATTTGCATAATCACGTCTATGAAAAGGTCTTCTCCTACACATGACCATGTTCAGCTCCCAACAGCAAGAGCAAGAATTAATTACCAATGTTAAAAGTGCCAAGAATCTCAGCTCATCTGATTGCTGAGGTCCTGAATATCACATCAATGATCAGAAGCTTGAACTTAAAAATTCCCCTTCTCCTGTTTCCTACTTTGAGAAAATATGCAATGTTGTAGCAATGTACATCAATGGGATTCATTCTGCAGCTTCTTGTCTCCTGACAGAGGGATTTAGTACAAATTCTGTCTTGAGACTTTCTATGAATCTGGACTGCATATACCAATGTTCTGTTCTTAAAGCAAAAATGCAAGTCACAAACATGAACCTTCCAAAAGAGAAAGTACTACAGTGTGGCAATGACAACCAGAGCAACAATGGCACAGGTATATATGCTTGGGACTGTTTTCACTTTTCTCTGCAACATAGCATGTCTGCTCCCCAGGACCAACAGTACAACACCTCAACCTGCTGTTCAGTATAACCATCTCCAATTCTTACCATTAAAGTAAAGCCTCCTGTAAAACATTTATATGTTTCAAACCTCACCAGTGCAGAACTCCCTGCCACTGACTCCTGGACTACAGCTCTGGCTCTTAAGATGTTAATTGTACAACTCTCCCTAGTGAAGATTAATGCATATTTACTTTTATGGTGTCTCTGAGAGTAATCTAGTGCCAAAGGGTGAATTTTCCTCACTGTTCAAGTGTTTTAATTAAAACAAGCCATGTAACATTCAAGCATTTAAAAACAAGCTAAACCCAAAGGATAAACCACAGCAATCACCACTGCTAGTAGCTTGGCAGGGTTCTGTGACCCACAGTGCCTGCAGCAGCCCTATGAGCTTTGCACGCGCCAGTACCTGGCTGGTCTGAGTGTAAGTACCAGCAATGGCATGCTTCATGGGGAGCACTTCAGGGGACTGATCTGATCGAAGCCAAACGTAGTTAGCTGGAGGTTCAGAGGTAGATGCATGATTGCTGTACCACACAGTACAAGAGAGCTCTCAATACCCACAAACATGAAGGCAGAGGTAACCAAATTTTAGTTAGTCTTTTCAAGTTTTCTCAAACAGAAAAGGCTTCAAAAAACACAGGGGACTGGGTGTCTAATTTTCTGCACACCAAGGGCTTCAATTGATTTCACTGACAATTTTTTATAAAGAATTAAGACTTTTATAAACAGTGACACAAAAAAAAAAAAAAAAAAAGGAACACCAAAACACAACGTTTATAAACTGCAAATTTCCTGCTTTGTTGAAATAACTTCCATGGCTTAAAAGGGAATTTAGACCATGTAAAAAGTGGAATGCAAACAGGTAATGGAGCATACTACAAAAGAGAAACAATTATGCATGACAAACACTCTCATACTTTGAGCAGAAGTTCCAGAAACTTGAAAGATTAGATTAAATCCAACTCATTTAGTCCAATAACTTAGGCAGAGTCAAATTTAATGATAAGAGTAGGTATGTAATTTTCTGCACTTGTTTTGTGTAGTGATGGATGCATTTAAAGATTAGCAGGTTGCAAACACTTCAATTAAAATATATTTGTTATAATGCCACCTAAAATGAAGCATCTCAAAATGAATTGTGGGTAGTACACACAATATGCTCGTGAGCAGAGATTTGAACCCTCATGAAGAAAGCTCTCAGCCTGCCTTGAAGAAAACTATAATCAATCTCTACTGTTTGTCCAGTGGGCTTTGGAAGAGAGAGTAAAGCCTGAAGGATGCCAATATTTATATCTGAGAAATTCAATTTTATCTGACAGCAACACTAATCACAAAGAAAGAACAAAACAAAACCAAACAAAAAAAAAGCCAACATACTTCAGTGGTTAATTTTTCTTTTCCCCTCTGTTGCAACTGCTCTATTAAATTTAATGAAGTTCTCCCTAAGCTTTTCAAAGCAGTGAGCTTTGAAGAAACAAAGATGGGATACAGCAATGCATAAGGAAGAATTTTCCTAAACAAGCTAGTGGGAAATATGTAAATAATCCCAGCATAGACAAGTCCATGCACAGCAACAATTGTATAGAAAAGCCTACATTGTTCTTATCAGATGGTGTTTCTCCTGTAGTCCATCTGGTAGAGCACTATATTTAGGTCCCTTGGGGTAATTCCACCATATGCTCTTTTCTGTGATTCAGTTTATTATATATTTTTTTCTAATGCATTCATTCCATGAGGTGTGTGGTGGCCCCTACTGGTGAATGCCACTTTTGGCATTTGTGAATGCCACTGTTTCCTAGGTTCAATAAAGGCCTCTGTAGAGAGGCCATGCTACAAAGCCAAGTATTCTGCTTCAGAACTGAAGTCATCAATTATTCCTTGGAATTATAGGCATTTTGCTGCTATATTTGACAGTTTCATGTTCCACATGAAAATGCTACAGCAGTCAGGCTGCTGTTAACGTGACCATAATAATGCATTCTTCCCATGAAAAAAAAAAAGAATTTTCTTTGAGAAAAAATCTCTGGCAATTTCTTACAGATCAACAGTTCATTTTTCTAACCATTCTTTTAATGGTGACCTATGTTCTTGAAATATTTGACCCACATATATTCTATGTTTAATAAGGATTTGTGAAAGCCATGCATCTTTTCTAACAGACACGAATTAAGAAAAAAAAATATATATCATGACTAAAGCATTCAGTGATCCAAATCACAAAAGTAAGTAACTATGGCTCAGCTCTTCCAACGTTCATATTTGTTGAAAACATCCTATCAATCAGTGGACTTAAACAGGGTTGAACTTACCCCAGTGACATCTCCTAGATTGACTAAATGTAAGAGACATTGCTTTTTGACAGCTGGTTTAGTTCACACCAATCCCATGGGTAACTGGTACTATAAGGAATACTGCCCTATCAGTTCTGTTTCATTACATCTATCTTTCCACCCACAAGAAGTCATATAGTGAAGTGATGTACGATCTTTGGTTGTCATTAGCAGGCTTCACTCATGTCAGAACTGCGTGCAAAATAAAGAAAAAATGTAGACTTGATTCACATGAATGTTATGCCATGTCTCTATTCAGGGCTGGGTGTGAATGCAGGTGCTTATGTTTAACTTGTTTCTTGAAAACTTCTATAAAATATCAACATTTCTGGGACTGAATCCAGTAAATAAAAATAATGAAAATCAAGTGATTATAAGAAAACTAAACATAGGTAATGCAAATTAATCTGAGAACCAGCACATTCAAGAGGGAAGTATTCACTTAAATCTACACAATCTGTGATTACCTACAGATCAGAATGAAACTGATCTTTATCTTTCACCAGCCAGCAGTGGAAAAAGGTAAAATTTCTGTGGGTTATGCCTAACTCATTCTGAGATATAAACTAGCAAATTCCATTCCCAGTATTACAAATATATCTGTTTGGCTTATGCAAATTACCCTGGAATGCTAGTACCCCAGACAGCTGTATTTTAGGTGAAAAAATATGTTCTGTTAGAAAGCAAGGCCATTCTGTTCTGCACAAAAGATTTTGAATATTCTTAAAATCCAAGCAATGCTCTCTCCTTAAAAATTAAATACAGGGACTTTGAAAAGATTTATAAAGCAGTGCAAGTTCTATTAACTTCTGTTGTAATTTGTAATTACAAACTTTCTAATTTTTAAATTACAGAATGAATAGCAAAGGTGGGTTTCTCTTGACTTTACAATGGATTATTTCAGTAGAAGTTAGAATGACAGGACCACACTTAACACAGGCTGCATGTTGGAATTTGGGTAGTAAAGCATGAGACAGAGGTTATTCCTAAAGTCAGACCTGACCCAGGCACACTCTGAAAATACTAGAAGATGCCATGTTTTCATCTTGGACCAGCTGATATTTTTACAGAAACATAACACACATTTTTGGGTATGTGAATTATTTGTAAGTCTGAAATAGAAATAGCTATCCAAACTGAGGAAGGGTTTATGTGTCAAAAGATGGCCAGCATTTTTCAATAACTTCACATGGTAATTAATACCTTCATTTGCACCCCACATATACCCTTAGATCATCATAAACGACAGTGCTGCTATAATAATTCATCTTTATATAGATCTGGCATCTCAAACATCTTGCAGTTAAACAGCAGACTGCTTGATGTATTTACATGAGTTTTAAGGATTATAGAGAACTTCATACACACTCTTTTCTTCTTTTGAAAAGGGGAAGACAGGGAAAAGAAGCATTGTCAGTACATCACATTTAGAAGAAGAGTCTTCCAAACATGACCCAAGCATTACTGATCCAGTACTGACTTCCTCAGTTTGCCAAGCAACAAGCAATGCAGATTAACAGATAGAATCACGTTTGCTCTGCCAGTACTCATTCTGATGGATCATGACCCAGCTTCAGTCTGGAAGCTGTGCAGACACATTAGCATGGCTCTCTGTCCACTGAATTCAGCATGGCTTATTAATTCAGACACACAACTGTGTTGTGCCGTGCACAGCAGTTGGTGGTCTCCAAAATCATTGCTAACAGGCAGCATGAATATATGGCTGTCTAAAAACATCTCTGTCGTCACACCTAAAACGCAATAATGTAACAGAAAGCAGCAGTGCTTTGTCAGATCACTACTTCATCTAGCTCAAGACCTGCCTCCAACAGTGGCTGAGATTGCCAGAAAAGAGCACAGGCTCAGGACAAGTGTATATAATGTTTCCTATGTGGACTCCCAGATCTACAGGGACATGACCTCTTCCTTAATGCCTATTAATCCACCCTCTAGTGACATTTGAGATGACTGATTTATTATTGTTCATTTTTTACAGATTGGATGCAGCATTATATACAAACTGGTGTTACTGTGGAGTAGTGAATATTCTTAAGCAGTTGTAAGCTAACTAAGACACTAAACATATTAAAGGCAAGTGCCATATGTTTTCTGACAAATACATAAAGCTTGAAATAATCAGAGCTAAGACTTACTTCCTGGCTGTATATTGGTTTCAGAATTCTGCATACAGGGCTTGCTCTGTGGGAAGGAAAAAGTCTTCATAATACGTTCAGGCATCCTGGTCTTCATTAAAACAGTATGCGCTCCTCCTAAAGGGCAGCACACATCTGAGAATTTCAAAGTATTTAATCACTCAGCTCTGAGATAAGCACTGTCTCTAGGTTTCACCTCTATCTAAACTAGATCCTTCCACCTTATAGACAGAAAAATCAAACATTCTAGAAGATAGAGTGATGTATACATAATGAAAAGGAAAAAAAATTAAGTTGATATGAAGTTGAAGTTATAAAAAGAAAGATTATATTTTTACACTTAAATATCAGAACTAAAAAGCCCATCAAATGAAAAAAAAAAAGAAAAATGTATTTAAAAATGTAGAAAGCATCATATGTTTGCCATCTTCCCAACATACAACATTCTCACCTGTTATGTAGCTAAGTGTTTTCCTAGGCTCTTCATAAAAAAATGTTGGTGTGTGCAACCTAAGACATATGGTAGACATGATCTCTTATCTAAGGTCACCACACATACTGGAAACAGAGCTTTGAATTGAATCCAGATTTGCTCCTTCTTTTCAGTTAGAGATCTTTCTATAAAGTGTACTGGGTCTGGCTGGAATGTTAACTTTCCCGGCAGCAGCCCATACAGTGCTGTACTCTGCACTTGTAGCTGGAACAGCAGTGTTATCACACCAGTGTTGTGTCTACTGCTGAGCAGCACTGGCACAGCATCGGGCCTCTCTCTAACCCTCCTAGGGGGTGGGCAAGAAGTGAGAAGAGAAACATCACTAGGGCAGCTGACCTAAACCAACCAAAGGGATATTCCATACCATGTGATGTCACACTCAGCAATAAAAGGTGGAAACAGGAAGAAGAGGGGAGGGGTGGGCTCTCGTGAAAACATTGGTCCACCTCCCAAACACCGGCTACGTGTGTTGAGGCCCTGCTTCAAGGACGTGGTCAATCATCACTCATTTGTGGGAAGTAAGAGTAATTTCTTTCCTCTGCACTTCCACATAGCTTTCATTTATTTTGTTTGTTTTCCTCCCTTCTTTATATTTTCCCTTTCCCCCTCCCTTTTCCCCTTTCCCTTTTTATTTCCCTTTAGTTAAATTGTTTAGTTCATAATAATCTTTATTTAATTATTATTATTTCCCTCTAATTATATTATCCTTATCTCAACCCGTGAGTTGTTCTTTGCTTTACTTCTCCCCCTCCTCATCTGAAAAGAGGGGGAGTGAGAGAGCGGTTGTGGAGTTTAGCTGCCCAGCACGGTAAAACCACCACAAAAGTTACATTGTCCACTGCCCAAGACATTTTTAACAGAAAAACAAAAATGCATCAGTTCCTAGAAATTAACCAATATATCTTTCCACTTAAAAGCACGTTTCACAAAGGCAAAGCATTGTACACAGCTCAGTGTAGCTGCCTTTGACTTCTACATTACAACACGATGCACTGGTTTAGATCAACACTTCCTGCAACATGTTGCTTACATGGAGTCAAGAACGCTCTGTGAATAACAGTAAGGTCAATCTCTTGCATCTCTCTAATCAGTGATCATTTCTGCATAATAATTGGGTGAACGACAGAAAAGAATCAGCAAGCCTAGTCCAATAGAGATTCAGTAAAAGTAATTCAGATGAACACTATCTGTGCCTCTTTAAATTCAGTTGTGATTTATTTATTTTTGCTAGACTTTTCATTTTATTCAGCAATGAATTCTAAGTCAGGTGGTAAACAGCATCTTAATTTATATTCACAGAGGTCTACATCCTTTGAAATACTCTCAGTCCCAACTGCAATTGCTGAACCTCTTGATATGAAGTACACACGTACATCAGCCTCACTACTGCTGCTGCTGTCAGGCAGCTTGCTAGAGTCACTGTTGTCATCACTGTCATGATGCATGTTTCATCAACTATACACTTCATAACATACAAGGAGAGAAAATGACTGCATGGCTTTTGAGGATACTGAATAGCCATAGGCTATAATAAACCATCTTAACTACCCAGGCCTGGGGCAACATGTCAGGTAAGTTGATTAAGTTTGGATTAGCAGAGTGAAAAATCTGCTATTTAGTACTCCTTCCATGCAGGTAACTTTTTGACTTCAATCTCATTTGTGAACAAGGAATGGAAACAGGGATCACATCCAGAGGTGATGTCCCCACTGGGGACACCATAAGCAGCTGACATTTTTGAGTGTCTCTTTTCTTAGCATGGACCTAATGAATACTCTGATGAATGCCTCTTCCTATCTTGATGTCAACTCCCGAAGTGCCTCATACAGAAACGGAACAGAGTCCCAAAAATTAGTGATTTCACTTAACTTTCACTCAATAGTGATTATCACTGGTTTGGCAGAGACAAAGCCAAGGCCTGTGGCTATTTATTCTCCCATACTCGTACTATTCCCCTATTCCTTTGTTCCACAGCTTATGCTGAAGTAAACAGCTTCAGGGAAGATCCTTCCTTGTCCAATCACATGCATGTGCAGTAACAGGAGCTCTCTCTCAGAGGTAACAGCTGCTCCTTCTCACCTTCTCCACAATAATGGCTTTCAGATAGCCCCAGTAAAAATGGTCTTTATTACTGTTCTTGCTCACACTGCACAACAGTTAGTTGTACTGATGGAAACTGACATAGCTAGTTAAGTCAAACTACAATGGCAAATCTTTCAGTGCTTCTGGGTTTAGTAACTGGTAAGCATAAATCTAGACCTTTGGTGCAAATCTCTTTTATCCATCTGTTCTGAAAGGGCAGAATCAAATTTATGGACACATTCAAAGCGCATGTTGTGAAAACAAGAAAGACCTTGCCACTTCATAAATGTTCACAACTCTGTCCCACTTTTGAATTTTGCATGTTTTGGGGCTAAGACAAAAACTGTTCACTCCCTGTATGCTTCTTTGTTGATTTCCTTCTAGGTTGTCATCATTAAACTTCAAAACTGAAAGCAAACTCATGTGCTTATCTTGTTGTTATTTAGAACATACCAGAGAAAAGTTTATGTGATAAGAACTTTACCAGATCCTACAGAAACTGTGTATATGTTTGCAGGCTTAGCAGAAATAGTAACAAAGACAACCAGCAATCACAGTAGCACTGGACAATTACTTCACAGTCAATACTCAATACTTCATTCAACACATCTTTTTAACTTGCATAATTTCTGTTTCTATTTGTGCCTAGGAACATTTTCCCTCAAAATACCTGGCATTTGTCCTTTTGTACAAAATGTGAGCATCAATTTCCTTGGTTGACTGGCAGCATTTCTACCAGCATGCCTTTGTGATGGTTTGGACCCAGAACAGGGTCACACACTTTCCCCTTTCCAAGTAATCTCTTTCTACTCAGCTACACCTGCTACGCACAATTTGTTTGAAATAATTCTTGGCTAAAGGTTTATTCCAAAATCCATACACTTCCAATCCGGTGTGTAATGCATCTTATATGCACTAATCTTTTTTTTTTTTTTCTGCTTTCAGTCATAAAAGTTCAATGTTAATGAATAAATAGAAAGTTTTTGTTTGTTTCTGTACAATTCTTTTAAAAATCACAAAAAAAATCTTCGACTGTCCATATACAAAACCACACAGAAGACTAGGTGGTAAAGTGATCCTGTTTAGTTACATTAGTGCTTGTGAAAAGTCAAAGCAGATAGTTCCTAAAATAGGAATAAATAAAAGAAAGTTTTTGAACTTCTTCCCCACTTCCTTTGCATCCACTGTATAGCCGTGAAGTTGTGAGAATGCAGGTAGAGTATAAACTACATTGTTTCCTGAGACTTTGGTGAAGAAACACCAGGATCTGAGGCTGGGTGCTTGAGGTACCTTTTGCACATCAGACAGAGGAGTAGCTCCCTTCTTTTGCACCACAGGGAGTGTCCTGGCTCTGTCTTTTATTGCGGTACCTTCAGAAGCTACCTGTGATCTCTCAGTGTCACAGCACCACTTAAGTTATTCTCTAAGATTTCAAAGCTATTTCCCTTTGTAAAAGAAAAAAAAAAAAAGATATCTACTCTGCTCAGATTCTGCTCATTGAAAAAACAATGGCTTTTTGAACCTTTACAAAAGTAAAACACAGACAGTGTAATTGACTAGAAAATAGAAATGTAGCTTTGTCACATAATCTACGTTTTCTTGCTTCCAGGAATCCTGTTAAATAGATTTGTTTTATTGATGAACTTTTCATTTATACGGTAAATCTAGCCTCATTTTTGAGACTTTCCACTTAGTTGAAATTGCTCTTTTCTCCTGCATACCTTGATTAAAAGGAACCTGGGGGAAAAAAAATAATTAAAAAAAAGTATATTCTAGAAATTAAATCAGTATGTTTTTTTACGAGTGAGTGTAATATACTGAAGAAGCATAATATGTATTAAAAATATTTAGCAAAAAGTACTGGTAATCTAAATACAGCAGTGCAGCATGACAGCAGCACTAACTGCAGTATTCACTGTATGATACAGATCCATTTTGTCACGTTACCGTGTGACAAAAATTGCACTGGAACTCTTTTAGATATTTCTCAAAGTATATAAGCGAATCTGATGACTAGAAGAGCATGGCTTTGCTTTACTGGTTCTATCCATAATTTCTAAGGGTTCACTACACCCTTGCCTGGACTGCCACTTGCAGGCAGTATCTAGGGATGTGAACCTGCAAAACCATATTTCAGACATGATGAATGTCTATCTTCCATCTTTTTGGGAAGGCACTTTGAGAATCTCATTAAAAACAATAACTAATTAAAAAAGAGGGGGAGGAGCAAATTAAGAATTGATGGATTTAAAAGACATCTTTATGGGGACAAATTATGACAGCGATACTGTATGTGGTATAAACAACATCTTCTTGATTTCCTACAGATGACTTCAATGCTTACAAACAGTATGACACCAAACCCACAGGAATAAATATCCTCTTTGTTCAGAGGGGACCTTGGGATCAGACTCCCAGTCCTTTACATTTTTCACCATATGTTTGGAAACCAAGAGTTGTTCTCAACAAATTTTGAAATATTAAATATTAAAAAGTACTGCAGCTAACTAAAATTGTGGCGTGATTGCCAGAAGTAATCTGTGTTTGTCTCTACTTTAATTTAGAATACATAAATATATTGATGAAAATGCTTCCAAAAAAATGTTTGATAGTAAGAATTTAAAAAAAAAAAAGAAAAGAGAGAGACAGAAACACGCAACCATGGAAGGGACTCCTGTCTACTACAGGGTTTATATCAGTAGTGCATCAACATGGTGCTTGAAAGCTCCCCATATTAGAAAGGTAAGAACATCTCAGTGGGTGTCCTTAGATCTCTGAACCATAACCATAGTTTTACATGAGAAGGTGAGGAAAGAATATGTTGTGATTATTGGTGATTGAAGTCATTTCAGCAATGTGAAACAGTTGCTATGTGGGAAATACAATCTTACCTCTAGAAAAGCAAAGGATTCCTACTTCCAAATGTATCTATTCAACACCTATTCATGGCTTGCCCTTCACTCTAAAATAACACTAGCAATGATGCTTTTCTGTTCCTAAAAAAATAATTTAAAAAAATCCAATCTCTTATCCTGCTATAAGATGTCACAAATTTTTCATTTTCATTTTCAAAATCTCCCCAGAGCACCAAATGACAGTTACAACTAAATTAAACTAATGCATGCATCAAAATGGCAGCTCTGCATTAAATTCTCTTCAGGCTAAACAATCCCATTGTGTGTGCATATGTATAGAGAGAAAGAGTGCATATCTGTAAGAAAACAAACACACGAAGGCAGATTTACATACATATCATACTGAAGGTTAAAATAATGACTCTATTTTACCTAGAAAGAGATCGATATTCTAAAAATTGCTTTCCATATATTTACGTACAGCAATACATCACAAATAGAAATATCAGATTCATTCACTGTGAAACACAACTAAGTTTAGAGCTTACAAGTCTGTCAACCAAAACTGTTTTGTCTAACGTTTCCCAAGATGTATCTATCTGAAAATTACCTTTTGTCTTCTGCACCTCAGTGTGACAGCTCAGGTTTCAGCTGAGGACAACTGAAGGACATCACAGTATAAAATTATAACATTATGGCAGCTGCTAAAACAAATGGAAACACAGAATTACAGTATACAGTACTAAAAATGAGTATTTTAGTAGCATGGATTTGTCTAATAAAATTTTGTGAATGTCAAATCTTTAGCCACAAGGACGCTAAAGACTTACATGAATTAAACAGATGTTTTACATGCTGAGCAGTGAAACATGGTAATGATATTCCTATCTGCTCCGTAAATAAAATACCTTTCCTAAATTTCAGAGAAAGCAAATACTTTACAAAGCAAAATGGCATAGCGCATGGCTAAGCTTCACACCAATCCAATAAATGTATAAACATTAAAACTTACAGTTCATACTTCTATTACGTATTCCATCAAATATGGCTTGAAATTCTTACGAAATTCTACTTCAGTCAGACACTAACTTATTAACTACTGTAAAGGCCCTAAAGGCTGGTCAGTCCTCCCTGCAGAACAAAGAAATCTAGTTTGTATGCATTCAATGGAATTACTGCTGAGAATTTGGCCCTTTTTTTTCTGCCAGCTTCCATTTTCACATTGTCACAAACATGTGAGTTAACTTACACACTTCTGGTTTATTAGAGTAGTTCCTAGCACTTGGTATCCCCACAGACCTTTTGGCGATACATGATTGACAGAACACAAAGGGCACAGTGTTCAACTTCCACTAAAATTAGTGAGATCAACTGCTTATATACCTTTGAAAGTCTGGGTCAGATGACCTCAAACCTTATTCTAAGTTTCTCCATAAACAACAATGACATCATTCTGGAATGACTCATTTGATGCAAACGCCTCCTCAGGCTTTCCAGTGTTCACTACCTTGCTTTGAGTAGACAAGCTGGTTTCACTTGTTCAGGCAAAAGTACAATAGTCTTTGACAAAATTTGTGTTATCTGATGCAAAGACTGAAAAGAGATATTACGTAGGATTTCAAAAGTCCTATGTTGTAATGAATCACAAATTTAGATAAAGTAGCATTTTTTCAGACCTAAATTATAGCCTGAGTTCTACCAAAGTTTGGTAATTAGGACACCCTGTCCAATTAATCAGAAATGTGTAAGTGCAGCCTAACAGAATTAAACTTTAATGAAGAGGAAATATATCCTGTGAAATATTCCAAATTATCAGAAAAATAGGAGATTTCACTGGCTGATGAGAAGCAGAACTTTGAGGAGTGAGTTACAGTTATTTTCAACAAGTTATAACAAAACAGTTATAAAGTGCCATAGAGTATAGATATATGAAAATGCTTTTTACTTAATGGAGGATGACTAGCCATAAGGAATGTCTTTCTGCACAGTGTATTTTAAGCAGATAACAGCAAACAGTATCCATATTTCAAAAAGCCTATAGTTTCATTAACCCAACACTGAGAGAGTACATGCTGCATCTCAGCAGGGAATAGAATGGCCTGAAGTTAAGGAGCTACATATAAAAGTCCAAGCATATATCAGCAGAATCAAAATTCAGGCAAAGAAACATCTGAAATTTTGTTACACATTCATTTTGCTATTTGACTCTCCGAAGGAGTTTCCTGATGTGAGGAATTTTAACTGTCATAAACATGTAAGGTATCCTGAATCTCGTAAGCATATAGACTTCCTTGATCATGATACTCTGAAGTTCTGCCACACAGCACAGTTATTCCTAGTGCCTTGGTTTTAGTGCACATAGCTTACAAGCTTATAAGAGGTTCATGTATCTTTTCTAACGAAGTCAACAATGCGGTGCAGTTATAAATCTCTAGTCCTTGATAAGCTTTTTTTGAGACAACAGTTAGTAAAGACATATCCTCTGGGATTTAGATTCTCTTGGCATGCATTTACCCATGTCACATAAAATAAACTATGCATCTGAGATGGACAGCTGGATGCCTGCCACCCATGAATGGAAAAGCTAATTCCTGACTAATGTTAGAAGGGATGGATACAGAAGAGCAGAGCTTTGCTCTGTAATTTCCAGCATTCATTTCATGAAACCAACTGGAGGAAATAGGGACTAGAGTGAACAGGGTGCATGCACAGGTTATCTTAGTTCCCTGTGATCACCAGGATCTGTATCGGGTACCTAGCTATCTAACACCTTTTCTAAGAAAATTTCACCTTTGATAGTTGCTGTAGGCCAGATTTAATAACAGATTTGAGTCACCTGAGCTAGTCACAGCTTTATGTCCATTGTAAGTGCTTAGGCTCAGGTACAGAAAGTTCTAGTAAGCACTGTGGCATCCTGGAGAGTTAAATGCCTTGAAAAAAAAAATCAAAATCCAAAAACTGGAAGCTGCTGGAATGTTGCAAATAGGAAAGGGCTCTTGACAGAAGGGACTGCATATCTGGTGAGAGATGGGAGAAGAAAACCTTCAGTCAGTGCTACAAGAACTCATACTTTAACCTTGGAAGCTATTGAGCCCTACAGGTAGGAGCATAATTTTTCCTTTCAAAACATCAAATGAACCTTACTAAATATACTGCTGTCCTGAGAAACCATGGTTTAAATATCCATGGCAGACAAAAAAAAAACAATCCATATCTCCCATTTCCCGGAAAAATGATTTAGTTACTACCACAGTATGTGAAAAGAGTGTATTACTTCTTCCTTTGTAATTAACGAATGAGGATTTCGAGCTCAAGTCTGTGATCCTTTACTAGGTGCATACTGAGAGCCTCCACCACGAAACCTCCACAGCAGTTTAAACAGGGAAATATATATTTCTAGACTCTGGCTGAGTTTCCAGATAATCATCCCCAAGAAGTAGTTTTCAGTGTGACTATAGACATAAGAACTTAATGGAGGAAATGCTTTAGGCATCTGCAGGTTCAGTTATGATATGGTGTACAAGATCACGGTTTTGAAATTAAATACACTGATTCAGCCAAAGTCTTTTCTCGGATCTGGCTTAGTTTATGAATTAATTTTTCATAATATAGGATACACGTTGCCATAGTTCTGGTTTGGCCAGAGTACTGAAGTGGGACATACATTTTAACTGGCTAACATTTTTATTCACAATATTATGTGACTCTTTATATTTTAGCATGTAATAAAACTGAATTTTAAAGGTAACCAATTAATACCATTGGGTTAAATGCAATAGTTGAAATAGCATATTATTTACCATGTCTGATTATAAACTTAATTATTTTCCACAATCCATATCAGTGTTTCAGTTGTTCATGAGACACAGTCAGGTAGGCTAATTTGACAATATCTTTGCTGCTTTGTATCACTCATAGTAATTAGCCTCTTATCATCTGCAGCTATTTCCTCTTGTGTGGTTAATGTACATTTAAAATGTCCAAAATAAACTATTTCCCCAAAGTGATATTTTAGGTCAACTTGGCCACAGGCCAACTTTTTAATATCTACCTTTACTTTTGACTTAGCATTTCTGATTCCTACTGTAAGATAATAAAGGAAGCAACTCCAGCTGAGAGAAGAAAAAAAAAAACACAACTTGCACTGACCATTTATGGATATTAGCAAAGATGGAAAAAAATAGTAGAGCTTTGAAAATTGTCCAGGAAATATCTGTCCCAGCAAAACCTCTGAAAACCTTGAACTTTGAGGTTCTTTAGGAATTGGCATTATGTTATTTCAGTTCTGTCTTATATTCTATGGTATAAAAAAAAAAAAAAAAGGCCAGGGAGGGGGGTGTAGCCTACTCATCACATTAAGTATTTTATTTATCAAAAAAGGGCCCAATTCAAAACTCAGTGAAACTAAAGGAAACATTTTTAATTATCTCAACAATCTTTAGGTCAAACTCACCTGCTTTCATGGAAGATGTTAAAATTTAACTGGATTATTTCTCTTTGCTGAGTGGTTAGGTTACATAAGGATGAGGCATGGCATGATAACTGATTACTATAGCAGTCTAGGAGTGAAATATGAAGTGCTAGCTGGATTAGTTGATGAGTTTTTTATTGCTGCTTTTTATGTGAAGGAAAAAAGATTTCTCTGTAAAATTATATCTAGTTAGATTTTACAAATGATAATGGTGACAAAACTTTTCAGTTATCTGAGATGCTTTAATCATCTCCTGATTAGTCAGGGAATATTTATGTTAAATAAAATAATCTAGGAATAAAAGAAATTAGCTTTCCATTCCTCTCAGACTTTCTACTTCAGGACTATACCAGCTTTGTTCCCGTAAAGCTCTTCTCATCTTTGCATTCAGTAGAGAAAGGAAAGGTCTGATGATTCTTCTAAATGCCCAAGGGCTTTCCTGTTCAAAAGTTTAGGAGGGCTCATGGAGTTATTACTGAAGCTACTGCAAAGCAAAACAGTTTTTAAACATTCCAATGCAGTTTAGTATCCTGCTCTATGATTTCACCGAACAGTATCTCCTTTATCTTCTAAAGTGTTATCACAGTGTTATACCTTATTCATAGGATAATGCAAATTTGACAGGCACCTCCATGGAGTCATTCCTTAGAGCAGTCCATCTTTGTGCACAATATGTAAGGGGAAGAAAACCACCAAGAAAACAGGATCTAAACCATTCTGAATTCCTCTAACAATCAGTGCAGGTGAATAACTACAAGGACGCACACAATAAGAAAAGAGCTCAGATGCCACCCATAAAACCAACATTCACAAATGGTATCCCTCATCTATGGACCACACAGTCTCCAAAACACAGTCCATGTTCTTTCAAAGTACAAGCTGTAATTCTGCAAAGAAACCCATGTACAAATACACATGCTTGAGACTTCAACACTGCCTCAGTCCCACTGGCACTGAGGGCAAAGTTTGCATAAATTTAATTTGTATAAGCCCATAAAGGATGAGATACCCACTACTAAAATAAGAAAGTGAGTAAGTGGCAGGTCATACTAATAAAGTACAGAGCATTTTAAACACAAAACGTACTTTTCAGAAGTTACCTCTTGGTTACCTACTTCTCAGTTAGTTAAGAAACTGACAGAGTCTAGGAAAAAAAGTGGTTTTGACTGATGGTCTAAAAGAGCTTGAATACACTCAGTTAGAATCATAGAATCATTAAGGTTGGAAAAGACTTTTAAGATCATCTTCTCCAACCATCCCCCTACTACCAATGTCACCCACTAAACCTTGTCCCTAAGTGCAAGGTCCAACCTTTCCTTGAACACTCCCAGGGACGGTGGCTCCACCACTTCCCTGGACAACCCATTCCAACATCTGACTGTTCATTCTGAGAAGAAATGTCTCCTAACTTTCCCCTCCATTCTACACAAACTTGTCATAGATTAACTTCTGGGGCACTGACCATGGTGAACATTCATCAAAGACTACACAGTGTTATAGATTTTAGGGAACTCACAAATTCAGGACCACAGGGGAGTACTGTGGTTAGTATTTCACTTCCTACTTAGAACAGACCATTTAATTTCACCTAGCTGTCTTTGCACTGAAGAAAATTCTCTGCAACATGAAGGTAGACACCTCAAAAACTAAGATCAAAGCTCCCACACTGAGATTTTTATACCAAGAACTGAGAGAAACTCAGTTCTCAACTTTGAAGGTTCCACAGTTTTCAACATGGTTGCAGAGCAGGACCACACCAAACTTTAAATCCGAGAGGAAAATCTATAAACCTACCCCTAGAGCAACAATTAAGAACTACCTTATATACTATTATGTGGTGAAGGAAAGAGATTGCAGAACTTAATCCCACTGCAAAATACAATATAGGTTTATAGCATATTAGTATTCTCAGAAGCAGTTTTAAATCCACCTAGATTTTTAGGATTACTTAATGAACTTATTTGGCATTATTTGTAATGGCTGTGAAAAAGCTGCCCAATGTTGCTTTCCCTCCTTATTCATGTTTCTCTTTATAAAAGAGGAAGGTGTTAAGTCAAAAATAGGAGCTCCTGCCAGAACTACCATTCTGTGCCCTCATGGGATCACAGTTATAAATCCTTCAATACACTGCAAAACATAAATCAGAGTAACTGAAGATTGAGTTCCTGATTGCATGACAGAACGTACCGAACAGAGCATGTGTATGCAAGTATATACACATATATATGTACATATATATACATATATGTATGTATGTATGTGTATATGTATATATATATATACACACAAAAGTAAGTATGTGGGTATGGGGCCAAGACAGTTCTAGGCACAAAACATTTACTGTCTGAGAAGGGATAAGTTTGAGGATGACCTTTCATTTTCATTTGCCCTTTCAGAAGACATGATTAAACTTTTATCTGCTGGCATTGTAATTGATTTTCCCCAAAGGACCATTTATCAGAGAATAAACTGGTTTTGGACCTTGAAGTGTATATTTTGTGGCTTTTACATATCAATTGGTCTTTTAAAAGAAGCCTTCCTTTCCAAAAGCACTTCTGAGAATATCAGAAAAAAGAGTAAAAATAATTCAGACAGACTTCCTGGCCTTTTGTCAGTACATTATTCCAGCAAAGCTTGTCAACTGAAAGATGAACTTTTGAGAAGAGATAGTTTCAATGAGTAGGACTAGACACAACTAAAAAGTTGTACGGGAAAAGCAGGGGTCCAAGAAGACTTTGTTTTAATCAGTATGCAGGGAGATGACTGTTCATATAAAGTTGGGACTTTGACAACAAAGGTACAAATCCTCTTTCCCCTCTGTTAGGGAAGGTGGAAGATACTTCATAGAATCATACAAGAGCTTGGCCTCTTCCCTTTGAAAATAAATAAATAAGTAGGTGTTAGTAAGAAGATAACACCTGCTATTCAAATACTTCTCTTAATGCTTACACTCAGTATATTTATGTGGTAACAACTACTTTGGGGAAAAAATAACAACAACAACAACTGCCAGTTCACAGATTTTTTTCAGCAACTGTCTTTCAGCTGTTTTTGTCACTAGCACAGACACAGACTTCTGGAGGCTGTTTCTCATATGTCACATCGATTGATCATTACCTTTAAAGAACTAAATCCTGATGCAGTGAAATATTTCTGTATATTCTCAAATCCAACTGACTTCAATTTAACAGTGAACATGCTGTCCTGAAATATAAAACTTAGACATTCTATTTAGGGACAGGCAAAATGTTTTCAAACTCCAACCATGAGCCAGAACTTCTTAACACTGAATGTTTAATTAATCCATTTTAACACTGTTTCTAATCAGAGTACATACAGTAGAGAGAATCACATAATTTCATAAGCAGTCCAATACTGGAACGTGCAGAATCAGACACAGGATTCACTAATTGTAGGAACAAGACTTAGTACTCTAGATGCACTAAGAATAACTTCATTGTTGCAACTAGAAAGGAATTTAAGTTAACCAGAAAGTAATTACCTGCATGGTGCAGCAGAGGTAAAGTGATATCTAGATTTAACACTTATGTTAATTGAATTATACATCTGCTGTGGGGAAAAAATAACTCCCTTGAATTCAAATTATATTCTCCCAAATGTGATTATATGTAACACATTTGCCCATTCTCAGACAATAATAAAGCAAATATTGTTTCACCAGAAGGCAGAATTACTAGGAATTTTTACTGTAAGAAATACAAGAACATACAGATAAAAAATTTGGGGACAAATGCTAACCCTCTATAAAGACCTTTACTTGATTCCAAGTCTAACAAGAAGACTTGGGAAGTGACCCAACACAGCATCTGAGCACGTGCTTAGCTCTGAGCTTTTGAGTTAGTTGTCTCAGTGTCATGCGTAAGAGTTTTGGCATAGCCAGACATTATACAAGCTGTAGATTTATAAGTTATATAAGGTGTCAGTTTGACAAATCATTCATCTAACAAGCCTTCAGGGCAGTAATTAAATACACCTTTGGTACCTAATCCTCTCTTTTGGAGGGGGCTACTTAAGAACTTTGACTTCTGATGAATACAAGAAACAGAGTTGCATGACATGCCAGGGCTCCAGATCAACACTGATGCTGCCTGTCAGGAGCTACTTGTAGCTTCTTGCAGTCCTCTCTGATTCAGTCATACAAAAAATAGAAAATCAGAGACCAGAAGGAAGGATACGATTCAGATGGATTTGCAGAGTTGTCTACACCACCAGATTAGGGAACACTTTATTGATAAATAAAACTTTGCTGTAAGATCTCCCAGAGAAAAGCGATGTCAGCTTTGGTAATTTCATTTACAGAAGAACAGCTGAATTACTGGAGTACAAGTGCCGTGCTGATGGCTAGCCAGCAGACTTGAGGCAAAGCCTGGAAAAAGACCTGTGTAAGAATGCAATAGGCAATACTGAATCTCTGAAAAATCCACCACAGGGAGAGGGTTATAAACCAAGGAGAAAAATCTCAAAAGACTTTACTTATGGAACAGTCTTAGTTTGAGGCAAGTTAGTTTTAAAGCTATATAGCAACTGAGATGAAAAATGCACTTTAAAACTTGCCTTGCTTTCCAAATGAATGATGGGTATAATTTACTGTTCAAATGCACATGGGAAGGGATTAGTTTATTGGGTACGCTGGCTTGTCACTGCATGCATCTCACTTGTAGGAGCCCTTAGGCACTGTTCAGAGTTGGACACTGCTCTGATTTAGCAGTCACCAACTGGCAAAAGGGACAGCTGCACCAGGGATGATTCTCAAGCACAAATGTTTGTGCTGATTAAGCTAATTGAGGTTAACTTCTTCTAACTCACTATGCAAAAAGCTGTATCTTGCCTTTGGCTTCAGCCAGGGGATATCATGATAACAGCTACTCCAGCAACTGCCCAATATCCTAGAAAAGCTGGCACTAGAATCAAGCAAAAGAAATGAACTGGGGGGGAATATAGGATGACAAGACAATTTGATCTCTAGAGATGTGCAAATAAATTTAACAGAATGTTAAAAAATACTGACTTGGAAGGAATGTGTCTAAGCAGCCCCTTGTTCCAATAAATTCAAACCTTAACTCTGGTCTTCCATCTGGCACAGTAATTTCCAGGGCGATTTGAGAATTAATGTGCAGATTTTAGAGTATTTAGAAAAGTCAACATTTCAACATAATGGTTTCTCAACTTTAACTGTAGCACAACTGGTTCCCTACTATAATTAAATATACCTTGTCACAGGAATTTTCAGTCAAAATGATAAAGAGGTTACCAGTAACATGTGTGATACCTTTCTAGCTTGGATGAGAGCAGCAATTTTGTCTACATACTCTGTGGCCTGTTACATAAAACAATATGACATCATCTATTTGTCCAAATGAGAAAGTGACGCCTTCACAGACGTCATAGCAAAGTTCTCACTACGCACACGCCCCAAATTACAATATTTAGCAAAGAAAAAATGAGAAATGCTACAGAAGTATGACAAAGGGACTGGCATGATACAACACTGTGTCTCATACTTGCAGTGCAGTAAGGAACCCAGAAAACAGAAGATATTCAGTAACAATCTTATAATGAGATTGGATAATGAATTAACTGAGGCTGTTCATTTAAAGAAGTGATCTAAATTCAGTGAGGACCAGCCTACAAAATTATACCACTTCTTAGAAAAAAAAAATAACCAAACTTCAAAGAGAGAAGTAAGATCTTGGTTGGAGTTAGTAGAGCCCTGATAAGGTCAGTGCAGCTGCGCTGATCTATACTAGCTGAGCATCCATTTAGCGTATCACCTAAAAAACAAATTGAATCTTTGCAGAGAGTCAGTAGCATTTCAGCAAGACTAGTGACATGTTCTCTACACCTCAAAGTAGGGATCCCAAGAGTACAAGCACATACTAGAGACCTTGAAAATACAGGCACAGGATGAAGCCAAAGGCCTGCAGCATCTAAACACAAGTGGTCAATTTTTAAAGGAATGTAACCTTGACAGTTGGCTAGAACTAGTTTGAGGGCATAACAAAGAGAAAAATAAGTGGTATCCAGCATATGTAAAATGACTTATGTTGGAAAAATACAAAGGTAGTAACAAGAAAGTATAAATATGAGTCACAACCTTTACAAGAACAGAAGTGAAGCATACAAGCATTGTCCCTCAGAGTTAAGGATGCTCCACAGCTTCAGTGGAGAGAGTACTGCTTTTTGATTTGTCACTCACCATATTTTCCTCCTTCTACTCATCATACATAATGTATTATATTTACTAAGTAACTGGGTACAGTAAGTTAGAATTGTAGAGAGCTGTGTGTATATGTATTTACAATGTGTTTTCTATTCTAACCTCATCAAATGACAAGGTGATTAATATCAGCACATTGTCAGAGTAAACCTTAAAATATTTAATTTTGTCCATAGATATGCATTAATACAGTAGCAATAATAGGTATACAAATTCCACATTCCATATCTGTGCTGTTCTAATTTATTTTAATCGTGTATTGCGTAAAATATTTTTAGCACATGGTGTAAAGAAAGTAGATAATGATAGATGCAAACAGGGAAAATTTAGAAATAGTAGCAAACTCCTCATCTTTTATCATTCCCCTGCACCAAAGGGCAGGAATCTGAACTCACTGATCTGTGAAGTTTGGTACGTGCAGACTATATCACAGACTTAGAATTTTGGTTCAGTTTCCTTTTCCAATCCTCTGCAGAACTGTATTTACAAGCTGCACTTTGACATGTGAGCAAGGATGTAGAACCAGTGGGCTAAGGCTAAGATTGCTACTGAAAAAAGGACCCTGGACCACAGTGACAAACATGTTTCTGTACTTAAGTGTGAAGATGTACAACAAAGATCTTTAAATGCATTCTGGCTTTTAACTCTTTCTATGTCAACTGGCTTCTAAATGCCTTTGTGGATCCAGACCTTTCTGGAGCTGCAGGTCTTTCCACCAAGATCCCTTACTCAGCCAGGAGTAGAAGAGGTAGGTGCAGACAGCACAGATCAGGGAGTAGTAAGTGAAGCAACCTGTAAAACGGGACTTTCTGTCCTCCTTCCCTCATCCCAAAGACAAACTTTAAGAAAAACCTTCTTTCATTTTGCTTCAAAGCTGTGTGTTACAGCCACTCAGTATGTAAGAAAACCTTCTACCCTTTAATACTTAAAACCATACTGTCTTTTGTTAGCCTATTATCATCTGGCATATGTCACACTGCAGTGAAATTGGTTTAGTCCTATAGAAGGCAATGGGACACAATCAGCCTGTTGATTACAATACCAACATACTGATGGCAGCAATACAAACACAAATATCCTTTAAAATTCTCTGGTGCTTGTTCTAGACATCAGTAAGTTGTGCAAATTAGCTGTTCGCTCCAGCATTTTGGCATTTGATTTAAAAAACAAAAAACATAAATAAACCTCATTCTGCATCACACACTTTTCTCTTAGGAGTAACACACGGAAAAAAGAAACACACAGTTTGATATTATGAAGTAGTAGGGAATGCTTGGCTGTTCATATTGCTCAGTTCGTTTCACATTTCTTTACTCATTTTCCTTCAAAGAGAAAGATTCTTCTGCACTATAGGATTTGATACATTGTTCTGCACTGCTGCATTCTGGATAGGGAGGAATACTTTAAAACTATTGACTAATGTCCATAGGCATCTGGGGAGCCATCCTTCCCTTTACAGAATCTTTGCACACAGATCCCATTTGGGGAAGATGTGTGGCACAACCCTCAAGGCTGCCAGTATGCATAACCCTCCTGTGACGAATAATCTAAGCACCAGTGTCCCTCAGCAAATATTATACAGTGCTTTAGTGTTCCAGACTCTGAAACGCAGCTTTAACTCTGACATCTACCCTCCCCTGAGCTGGCTTGATACAGCACTTGAGTCACATGGAAGCAGGCAAAATGACCTTGTGAACAAGAATCTACTATGCAAACTTTATAGTTAGAAAAACTCCACACTGCTGCCATTTGCCTTCCAATCCAAATATTACTCCATGATTTCTCATTGCAGTTGAATTAGCACTCAGAGCTCTTGCCCAGGAGGCAGACTGGTCTGCAATAAGTCAGTGGGACTTACCCATGGGGAGCAGGGAAAGGAACTGCCTTTAGGTGTTAGTAGTTCCTTTGGGGTGATAAGGCAGAAGAGGAGATTCTCCCTTTGACCTTGAGAACTTTGTTCCTCACCTTATTCCACCTTTATTCTGTCTGCCATAAAATGACTATCCACAATATTGTGATGAATCAAAAAATAACTGCGGTAGGCATAGTGACTACATTGTCATTCTGTAAAGTAAGAGTTAAATGTATTCATCCTAGCAAGCACTTGAATTTGTTATGCTATCAAAAGCAGGCAGGCAATATTCAAAGCATTAAACACAATAGTGCATTTCTAGAGGATTAAGTCTATATTTCAGGTATGTTGTCACATGGGACTAAAGGTCAAGTACTTACAGCCAACTGATAAGTGAAATAATCCTCCAGAAGTACTTTGCCTGCAGAGACTTATTATTCCGAAACAGAAATTATTACAGAAGAAAAAATTAAAGA
The DNA here is from genome assembly GCF_047663525.1 of Anas platyrhynchos. Taxonomy (NCBI): domain Eukaryota; kingdom Metazoa; phylum Chordata; class Aves; order Anseriformes; family Anatidae; genus Anas; species Anas platyrhynchos. The sequence continues at coordinate 13,105,171 of NC_092596.1, forward strand.
AGGAAAAAAATCCAGAGCCTTATTTTTTTTCAGATCAATTCTATAAACATAACATTCTTCAAAGCCAATCAGAAAAGCAAAATATTTCAGCTATTCTGAATATATTCTATTTCTTGATTTCAGATACTATTCATATCACTAGGGTAGCACTGTGGATTAGTTTTAGCTGATTACATGAAACCAATATTGTTTAAAAATTCAAAATACTACAAGCCTGCATATGTCTCGCACCTGTGTGAAGAAGTTTGAGACTGCTACAGTGGAATGACTGCTTAAATTGACAGTTATATCTGGGAACTGAAGATACTCTGCCATTGTCTGCCTCTCTTATCCTTGAGGAATATGGTGCAAAACATACTTGATGCAAGTTAAGGAGATGAGGGATGATTTTGTATATGTGAATCTTGTTCTTGCAAGATCCCTTCCAAACGTCCATTTTATTTTAGTGAAAAATTCTGCTTAACTGAACTTCTGTGGCACTGCAGCTGCATACACAATGGAATTGTCCTTCAGGGCAGCTCCCAGTCAAGACTAACCCCAGCTGTGCCACAATACCAACACTTGTCAGAGAAACAATTTAGTTTCTAATCACATGGTAGGCAGACCCGAAACTACTGCACAAGTTAAGTTAAAGAGGACACATTTCTCATTGTCTGATAGAAAAAATCCTACAGAATTGATGTCAGAGCCCCATCATTTTCTATTACATTGCTACGCCACCATAACAATAAAAAGCATTTGAAAAAGTGTGAGGGATGCAACATTCATCTGAGAAATTTTTTACAGTTCTTATAAGGCTTTTTTTTTTCTTTGTCAGAACACACATCAAATAAGAGAGACACTAAAGTTAAGAAAGAACATAGTTTTTCTGATTTCCCTAGAAAATCAATGGACAAGAAAAGTGTTTGCATTACCCTCTTTCAAAACAAGACAGTGAAAGGTCTGATCCATATTCAGTAAGTTTTTCTAGAGCTTAGAGAAGGCCCAAACAGTAGGGAGAAGAGAAAGTAAATAGAGATTCTAGGTATTTGTGCAATCTTTTTTAGCAAATCCTAATTGCATTTTCTTTGATGAAACTTTCAATGACAAAGAGCACAATTCATTTAGAAGATGTGGTAATATCTATTTTAAATGACATTTTACTGGCACAAACCAGGTGATTTAGGTTGGATGGGTTTACATTACAAAAGAACAATTGCCACCAGCTGAGGATCAAGCTCAAAAACATGGGCCTGAGTCAATGAAGAAATCAAATTGGAAATTGCCATCATCTTAGCAACAGTATTTAAGATGTTCTCATGTATGTCAAACAACAATCCAATTTCCAGAAATACTATTTTTGGATCTCTGTGTTCCAGGAATTTTACACAGGTGACATCTCCCATCATATACGGAAACTACCTCAGACAAGACACTCTGTCATCACTACAAACTAAACCACTCCCAATTCAGATAAGCATGACCTTTTAAAAGGTACCTGCATGTCATCTCACTATTAAGTACTGTATCCATAATCTGCCCACCATTCTGCAATCTAAAAATACTGCCGAAGGCATTTGTTTGCTTTTCTAGTCTCATAATTGCAGCCTGTTTCTGCAGCAGATTTTGACATTCTCTTGTTTGCTAGCTGAACTCATTCTGTCATGAAAGGTCAGAAAGCAAACTGCTCCAGAATGTCAATAGGTGTTTAAAGTATTCCACCTCTACCTGAATTTCTCATGTGCTAAACAATCAAGTGTTGATTTAGAAGTCATTAACTTTAAGGTAGGCAACTTGAGCCCATAAAGGGAAAATTTTCTCTTTATTTATCTTCTTCAATGAAAATTTGAGTCCAGGTCACATTGACCAATAGCAGATACTTAAAGATGAAGACTATTGCATATTGCATCCCCCATAACAGTTCCATGACGTGTATTTAATGCCAGTGATATTTAATGTCACGTTTCAGAAGGCTGGCTTGTTTGTTCAGCCAATGATGTTGCATTATAGATATATTAATATGACTTTCCTCTCGTTTTCCACAGTGATGCAAAGGAACTCTGTTTAAGTCAAAATAAATAGTATCTGGTGCTATATACTATTTTTCATATGTGTTATTCAAAGACACTTTACAAAGACAGTTCAGGATCATTATTTCTAATAAGAAAGGAGAAATTCATTGCAAGCTGGCCAGTTTGCCAGTATTAAAGCCAGGAACATAATGCAGGTGCAGTGCATGGGATCAAACAGACTCAGTTGCCCAAAAGCAGACTAACAAGCTACAGTGATGACTGCATCACTGTAATATGGCAGAACACCAGTGAATTTGTGAGGAAATCACAAGACAAAGGAAATATTTGTGATTCTCAAAGCTGTAACTGTGTAAAATTTTGAATTAGAAATATTTTCTGAAAAGCACTCTTTTCCTAACTTTATTTAATCAAAAATTAGAGAAAGTTCGTGTTTAATCTACGCTATAATTGAAACTTGATATTTATTAAACTCAATGCTACACTCCCCAAATTGAAATTCTTTACTGATGAAGATTTCTTAACATTTTGTTTTCATTTTACATTATGTTTCCTTTCTCCTTTAAAAAAAGAAGAATGATTAGAAATAATGCTATTTTTCTCATACTTTTTAGAGTGTTTATTATGTCTTTAACATTTCTTTGGCATTCAATATCCTTCAATGTAATTGAGTTTTGAGAGCTTATTTTGAATCCACTCACTTCATCAAAATAGCTGTAAAAAGAAATATACATGCAGCAGATCACATATAAACACAATACATTTCAAGATCTAGTTTGCAAAAAGGAACCTACTAGAAAAATCACACTGCGAATATCATGAGAGAGTGGGGGAGCTGCATATATATTATTTCAAAGCTTGTGAGCTTATTTTCTCTAAAAACAATGAGTTTTCTACATTCTTTCTATTTTTCTCCAGTAAAATGAAATATATAAATAAATATATATCAATGAAAAATAAAATGAAACATTTGTTTTCATATTCTTAATCGCTTAGCGTATGTTTGTTTTAAACACTAGCTTCAAAAAGGGTGAATAAGACCCAGTTTTGCAGAAACAAACAAGCACCAAAATGTCATGATCAAATACAGGAAATTTCAGCTCAAGAGAACTTCTTGTTTACAAAGTGAGGAGCAACAGAAAATGGAGTTTACAGTGAAGCTGCATTTCTAGCACAACTTCCTATTTTATACATAAATGATAGATCTCTCAATGTATGCTGCAGTAGTTTAATTGGAAACAAAAAAGCTAGCTAGTCTCTGAAAAACAAACTGGAGACTGAATAATGAAGTAATCTCTGAACACTGCTTCAGTTTGCCATGCAGTCTGTTCCTTTTATCCAGCAGCATACAATTTAAACATTTTTGTTTATTTCCTGATTATTTTTTTCTTTACAAGAACAGATAGACAGTACCAACTATTAGTCGCCTTCACCATTAGTATGCCATATGCATGCTGTGCTCCAGCTGTCATGTTAAAAATGCATAAGGCTAAATTAAAAAATGCTGAAAAGACTTTTGGTGATAATCAGATAACTCTCCATGTAAAATATGATTTAGAATGATTATATTTTCCACACATTTCATATCAGTAATATAGCTGAAGGATAAAAGAATACCACATTTTGATAATTACCCCTTATGGACATTCTGTGTCACGTTATTTCTCAAAAACATTCAAGAGTGCAAGCACTGCATTACAGCTTCAGCTGGTACAGACAGTAGTGAATCCAGCAATTTTCACCAGCTTGAGTGTTCTGATCAAATGCGACCAACAGCTTTTCTCTTTGGAAGGAAAACAAACTCTTGTAAAAATAGTTATCAGACGGCTCAATAAATTCAGTGAGCTGAACTATGATGTTCAGCTGAAATCAGACTAATTACCATGAATTCCAGAAAGTTCTCAGCCCAAAAGTGATCAGGGTTTCTGGAAGCTAGCTAACCTCAGATGGAAGATGAATCATGCAGATGAAGCCAAACAAGCTACCATAAAACAAGACTCTCCTACATGTGTTGCATTTGAGGGAAATGTATTTTAACTGGTTTAGTCACAGCCTTTCCTACCCGTCTGTCCACAGCAAGGACACAATGAAGGAAATATGTCATGGTCATGGCCATTGGACTCTTTTTTTTTTTCTTTTTTTTTTTTTTTTTTCATATTTCCCCAGTGTGCAATCAGCTGCATAAACGGTTGCCTCACTTTCTGCACATAGCCTTCTCTGAAGCATCCCAACGTCATTTCTCAGCTTCACTAGAACCTTTAGTGGTAACACCCCAGCAGCAGTGTTAGTTACACTTGGGATTATTCTTTTCAGGTAATGTAACACTAGGAAGCTACATTCTTCTTCCTCACTCAGTTCATGTAAGTTATCAGATGTGCTATGTCACACTGCTGCAAAAGCAGGGAAGAACAGCAGTAAGAAGCAGATCCTGTGCAATCAGACCCGCTGCTGGGCATAGCAATGGACCAGCTCTTAGAGCATGGTTTCACTGACTGCAACAGGCTTTGTGTTTAGAAATCTGCAGATGCTGAATGTCATTTTATTTTTGTTATTGTATCCCCAAAGTCCAATAGTCAACCTGGGACAACAGATATTGTAAAATAGTATTCTCTGAGGGATTTATAGAATCCTTCCTTTTCAGATAAGAAGACTATAACCTAATCCATCATCCTAGCCTGTCTGTGGTTTTGTTTTTTACTCATGGGAAAGAAACTCATCAAAATTATTGTTCAGCTGAAGAGACTTATTTTTAAAGCAAAATAATAATAATAATAATTCTAGACAATCTGTATATCTACACAGAGGTTAATAATTGTCAAGTCAGAAAAAACATGCACATCTAGATTATTTTTTTATTTTTTCTTAGAATACTGCATAGTGAAGTCTAACAATTCTTCCCTCCAACTAAAGAAATTAAATTTCTAAATTTATGATTATTCAATTTATTATAAGAAAACGTATTTACTGAGGATCAACCAGCTATCAGAAAAGGATAATCAAGAGAATTCAGTGTTGTGCATAATGAAGCATTCAACTATTTTAAAAAGACATGTAATTTATTTTATGTTTAGTAACAGGATAGATTCATTACATGTTTTATAACAGACACTAAAAATCTATCTTGAGCAACTAAAAATCTATCTTTCAGAAACCTGGCCTAGTGGAAGGTGTCCCTGCCCATGGCTGAGGCAGGTGGAATTAGATAATCTTTAAGGTCCCTTCCAACCCAAACCATTCTATGATTCTGTGTTCCTGCCCACAAGCTGTAATTTTAGACTTAAGGAAAAAGTCCACAACATTCTGAGAACCACACATACATAACAAAATTAAAAAAAATAAACCACAGGTGTTTTAAATATGAGTGTACTAAAGCATTATTGGAACATGAATCACTTTTGAGATGCAAGTGCATTGTTAACTCAGAATTTCTCAGTTACTAAAACTATTTACACTGGAAACTCCATCTAGACACATTTCACCAATGTAGAAAAAAAATACTATCACACTTTCTCTAGTAATTAAAATGTGTAGCATTTCAAAAACAGGAATAGCTATTTTCTATTTTCACAGTATATCTAACCTAGGGGACAGCACTGGTGTTACAGAATGGACTGAATTGCCAACAAGAAAAATGTATAAAAGATCTACATTGCACATAACTCTATGGGAATTCTCCATTGTTGCCAATGCTTTAGTACCACTATAAATAGAATGAGCCCTAAACAAATCTAATTTAAATGAAGGGATACACTGACCCTTATGCCAGGCCAGTCTCCTCATGTAACAGATAATAATACATAGTTATGCAAGATTTCTCAGCATCTGCTCTTTTCCTTTTCGTGTTGAACCCTATGCCAACAGCGGAATTTTAAAACCTTCTACTTAAATGTATGGATTTAATATATGGCAGTAAGTTCAAGAAGTATCACACTGAACCTTCTGTAAAAATACAGATTGACTTTATAGTGAACGGGATCGATATCTGATATCTGACATACCTGAGTAATGTAGGGAGTGCACTGTGGAATCTCACAGCACATGTAGATGTGAAAACCGTATACACCAAATGGCAATTTAGTTCAAGTTTTGAGACTTGGTGGGTTAATGAATGAGACATGGTGGGTTAATGAATGAGACATGGTGAGTTAATTAATCTAATAAAACAGAAGATCAGCATTTTATAATAAAAAGAAAGCATTTAAATTTGCTTTAAAAGCAACAGACAAGAGTATATGGGACAGAAAAGTAATACTTCACAGTAAAATTCACTCAAGCAATTGATCTAGCCAAACACTGTACCAACAGTCAGACTTGAAAAACAAAAATTAGTCAGACAGCCTTTTATTTCATCCAGTAGTTAAAGGAACCTCACTAAGTGTTTGGAGGAATCATTACATGTTTATCATGTAGGGCAATCATGCTTCTAACTTATGTTAAAAATAAGTGTGTAATTTCTTTGACATAATCAACTTTGGCAGCTTTTTTTTCAGAGGAAAGACCAATTCAGGGAAGTCTCCTGAGCAAAGGAACACAGCTGCTTTTGCAGTCAGAGCTCAGATGGAATGGGAACATGGCATCAATCCTACAAGCAAACCTGTCTCTTTCACATCAGTGACTGATGCGCCAATTTTGAGGTCTCGAGGGACTCTACAATTTGCTCCCTTGTAGTCTATTTTTTGTTGCTGTTGTTGCTGTTGTTCTTTTTTTTGACATTTCTATTCACCGGAAAAGGAAATCAATTGCTGCAGTAATTTGTTTCTCATTCCCTTTTCACTGAGTCCACTCCTAGGTTTCTTTCTATAATATGTTCCAGAAGCATCCTATTGTTACATTTATAAAGGAAGGTTTGCTTTCTTATTCACGTATGTAATACCACACGCCAAAACTCACATGCTGCAGTGTAACATAGCCATCTACACCTTATACATCTTAGACGGTCAATTAGCTGTCAATGGTATCTGAAGCAGTCCAGTCCAGATAAATTTGTCTACCTGCTTAACCAGGCCTTAAGTATGTAGTCCCTCATCTCATTTTTTCACATGGGTATGAAGCTCAGTTCCGTTTTCTCAGACCTTTCAAGTTTGTTTTTTGTTTGTTTGTATTTGGTTTGTTGTTTTTATTTATTTATTTATTTCACTGTTAAGAAGGAAAAACCTGAGAATTCTAAGAGCAATGCTCCCTTTTCTTCTTCAGCCAGGACTCTACGCTTGGCAGGATTACAGGAAAGAACTGGCAGCTGCTGTGTACTTGGTGGTTGGTCAAGCCGTCTACATCACCACAAAAAGGAAGGAGTTCCTAGAACTTCAAAGTGCCTTTCCTTACAGAGGGTAAAGAGTAATTACCTCAAACCAAAATATCAGCAGGAAGAAAAAGCTTCAGAATGGATCAATAAAATGAACAGTAACAAATTGCTTTTACTGATTCAACAGTTCTGTGTATTTCTTAAATTCTTCTGAATTCATTTAAGTTTGACATACATGGACTGTCTTTATTTCAGCTCCCTTCTACATCTGGGAACACTTCTTTCCAACCCAAACTTCAGAACTCTTTCCTGTCTCCTGTTATTCTCCCTGATGCTCTGTAACTTGTTTTGTTTTCTGACGCTGCTTATCATTTTCAGCCTTCAGTTAGTAGTAGCAGCAGCAACCATTTTATCAATGTCGCTTGAAAAGACCGAGCTAAATTATATAGCAAAATTATAGTATATAATGATGATGATTTATCTTTTTTAATTAAAAACAATACGCTTGGATAAACTAAACAGTGTCTAGCCATAGTAGTGCAGTATTGAAAAATGTAGGTAATATAATTTTTCCTGCTGTTTGTTCTTCTGCTGCTATGTAAGTATTCTTTCCAGCCATCAGATATCATATGTAAATTCTAATTCCAATGATATAAATAGCAGCCACAATCATGGAGCTGAACTACTTCATCTCTAGGAAAACATGAGCAATATTATTACATTGCATGCATATATGCATCATTATTAAGCAAATAGTTGTTTGGTGTAAGACCACAAACCAGAAAATTAACCAAGGTATCTCATTACATAGTATGATCTCTCCAGATGTGACTGAAAGTCCATGAAGTATTGCCCATTTTTCTAGTTCTAAGAATACTTCATTGTTATTAATTAATATAGATTATTATTAATTGAATGAACAGTTTAGCTGTGTTGTACCTTCATTGTCTTTTCAGTTCTACATAGTTTATTAATGTATTCCCTTCACTTCTATTTTTAAAATTTCTGTTTTGTTGAATGGAAACTCTGCAGCTGTTCACTTTGTTTCTTTGCAGTATATCACAGGATGACAAGTAAATCAGCAGCTCTATTTTTTTTTTTTTTTTAAATTTGGACAGAACACTGGAATACAATGGTTTTGGGTTAAAGAGTTGTGTGATACTTTTTTAAGAAGAAACTATTCCTATTTTTGTCTTAGCAAAAAGAGAGAGCTTAGCAACTGAACAATGGGGGACACAAATACTTTATTCTCAGACATCTTCATCACATAGAATTCAGTGACAAAACTTCAAATGATGTTACCATGAACAGCATTTGGCCCTAGATTTTTCCTTTATGAATATCACACTTGTTTCTGTATCCTGGGCAGCACTGCATGCATATTATATACTTAACAGCATTTCAGTACCTCCGTGATTTTAGAAAGCCCTTAGAACCATTAAGACATGAAAAAGAGTTGATAACAGGAACAAAATGGGCATAAAATTTTACCTACCATCCTCTCCTTCAGTAAGATCTTCTAAAGAAAATAAACACTCATTTTACAAGGTAGAAATTGCTATACCTCATCTTCCAGCAGTACACTCCATATACATTGGGCTTAATTTAAGCTTTCATTTTTTTCTGGTAGTTCCTGTGTTACAGTCATCATGTCACCCCCTCACATAGAATCCAGGCTGTATAAATCAATCTCCCTTTTAGGGAACATTACATTTTATCTTAAAATATCATCTGTATCTGTGCTATTTCAAAAAAAATCAAAAAAAAAAAAAAAAAAAAACTTAAGAAAAAAAACACCTTCAAACTTCTAACACGCTAAAATAATCTTCTCTAATTTTCTCAGAATACAGGGACTTAGCTGACCCAGTCACATCTGAACTCTTCAAAACTACCTGTTTTGTCTCTTCTATTTTGTGTATCTAAAACTACTGTGAAGGCCATATAAGAGTATCTACATATTACTTTCTGGCAATCATCTTACATTTTAAAGATTCAGAATGCTAATAAACTAATTCCTCTTCTTGAACCTTGTTCCACCAAATCCAAGGACCAAAAAAATCAGTCTAGAGATATTTCAAGTTACCTAGTGTTAACCTCTGCATCCTGGATAATATTCACAGTGTCATCTAGGGATTTCAGTATTACTAAATCAAATCCACTTAAGCTACTGACAGAAACCTTAAATATACATGTCTATACAACAAACAGAATCACTCAAAATTATTTCATCTTGTAAAATTTACAAACTTTCCCCATCAATAAACTATTATAAAATATTATATTTACCATAAGAGGTTTGTTATTATGATATTGTACAGCTTCCCATTGATTTATTCCATTCTTACACAGACTTTCAGCAATTACATTGGTGATGTTAGTGTTTTCCTGTACAAATATTATATGCCTATTGAGTATTTACACAGCAGCTCTTCCCATTAACGTGCACTTCCAGGATCTCTTATGAAAAAATAACATTCAAATGGATATGGAGACAAGTTATTTCAAACAGGTAATCAAATACATTTATCACATTCACTAACACTTAAGTAGGGAATCATAGGACACGGATGGAAGTTAATGAATTTCTTCTACATAAAGAAATTTTACTGTATGTGTATTTTGACTGTATCATAACAAAGAAAGTTTTTAATGCTTATTCCAGCACACAACTCTCATCAACACAAAAGGAGCTTTGCTAATATAAGAATTGCAGAAACGGGTACACAGCAAAACAATCAGCAAAACTTTTAAATTTGCTTACACTTGTGTTGAATCAGGACAAACAACTTAGGCCATACAAATTGCAACAGCATTAAATGAAAAGCATGAAGCATTTCTACTAAGAGAAGTAAAACATTCCTACACCCTCAAATCACACTCCAGCAAAGAGTGTAAAAATATTCCTTATTGCTCACAGTCAGCAAACTTGGACAATGACAAGCCAAATGAAAACTCACGCTCACAGTATGAAGTTAGAAAGCCCCTTTAAACAAAAAAAAAAAACACAAAACTTCAGTACAACATGGCAAAGTAACGCCTCTAAGAGACTTTGCTATATTCAAGAACTCCAAAACATTATACATAGGTAACCAAAAATAATTAGAAACAAAGGAAAATCATTATACCGGTAGCAAAGAAAAAAATAGTGTTGATTCTATACAGCTTACAATAGAAGAAATGACAGATAAAGAAATACTCCTTTTTATTTCACAAAACCTTCCAGTTACACAGAATTTTGTGTTTATTAAATCCATATAAAACCATAAATACTGTATTCAATTATTTGAGAAACTGTTTTATAGCAAGTAGAGGGTTTATTGAAAAAAGAAAATACACAAGAAAATAAATAATAGTATATCAAATATATATTAGGAAATTAAAACAAAGATAAATTCCTGCTGTACTCTTTGTGTTTGTTTTTTTTTGTTGTTGTTATTAGTAACAACAAAAAATGCTAACACTTCTGTGAAGAAATTTCAACCCAAAAGTTGCTTTTCCAAAGGCAGCACTAACTACATCACGTTAATTCAAGCAATTTCTTAATAGAAAACATTTTTCCAGGATAGAAGATAACTGAACATAACATAAATAGAGCATCCTAGAGTCCAATCCATGACCTCCTGCCCCAAAACATACACTACAATATATTCACCTTTGAGCACATGAAGTTCCATTAAGCTTAATAGCGTCTTATATCAGAGCTTATTGCTAAGTTAGGGAACGTTTCTGTCTCTTCTGGCTGAAGTCACAGAATGACTTCAGAACAGAGCAATGCATACTTTTTTTGGAACAAGTGCTTTTTTCAGTAAACCAGATCTTGTTCCACTAGGTAAAATCAGTAACATATGTTAAGAAGTACAAGGATATTACTACGGTCACAAAAAAGTACATGATGAACCATTTCCAAACAGAAGATTGGATGACTAATAAATAAATGTTTGTAGCTCTTAAACAGCTGTATCAATTTGACATTATAAAAAGTAATCTCAACTGTTATTAATCTTCTGACTTTCTCCTTAGTAGTTGGTTGATTCTTTACAAGCATTTCAGAGGAATCATTAAAAAAAAAAAAAAAGTTCAAAAAAGCAGTCTTCTACAATTACTTTGTATGAGAGAACTGCATTGGGAATAACATGGTATATAATAAACAGAAAAGGATATTGTCAAAATGTCTTTTCATCAAACATATTAGACACGACACAAAGTACTTGACATGAGATTCTACTTTATGGGATATTATTCTTCATAACAGCAAAGATATATGATAGATTGTAGAATATTCATTGCATACTTGAGTTTCTCAGACCCCAAAAGTTGTTCTGAAACTGAACATAATTATGCACACATCAATAATCATATTATCCATGAGATAGTATAGGGCTTAACTAGTTTTCAACATTGTGTTAGCTAAATTTGCTGGTAGTGAGTTAATTACATTTACTGTAATTAATGTATCTTGTTAATTAATAATTTGGGCAAAGATTGCGTCTCTAAACTCAGGTATTTAGTTGTTCTGCCATAAAGGTAACTCAAACAGAATACAGAAAGAAAATCAAGCAACTAAAATACATAAATAAATATGGTGGGAAGAGAATTTTCATTTTTCTAGCGTGCTTGAGTTGGAGCTTTGGTGCTCAGCATGTGATATTGAAATATGAGATTTAACTATTCACTGAGATAAAAGGACAATTCACAGTTTTCAGAATTTGCTCTATCATGAAACACAACCCTACTTATTTCTGAAAGTAATTTCTTTTTAAGGTTTGCTACCAATATGATAGGTATTTATGCCTTCCTATAGATAGATAATACTCAACTGACAGAAGGGTGAAGTCTTACTGAGAGTTTCTGCATAAACAGCTATAATTCTACTAAATGGGTCTTCAGGGTCTTGTGGAGAGCCCAATAATTCTAATAATTTTCTTATTACCAGCTTCCTTCATACTAGCTGGATCACTAACATTCATTTTCCATCTTCAGAAATGACAAAGAAAAGGAAATATATTGACAGCTAACAGAAATGGACATGATAATAACAGTAAATGAGTATACTAGCTAAAATAAGAACACTGCTTTTAGTAATATAAATTTTTCTACTTTACATAACAAGACAGATACCATTCTGAGAGCAATGTGACCATTCAGAACATTAATAAAAATAGACAGGAAGGTACGGGGTTCTGACATTTTTATTTATAATCATATTTCATGGACTGACATTAGGATTTGGTTACACTCATGCAGCACCTTATTTGAAAACGGTCCTATTTTCAAAACAGAGCACAATAACCTACAAAACAGAAGTGGAAAATCTGGGGATGCAGGATTTGGATTGATCTTGAATAAACCTTGTGATGTCGGATATATCAGCCTTGACCTAATAAATGCTAAGCCTAAAGCTGATTAAAGGGAAAAAAAAAAAAAAAAAAAAAAAAGTGTGCATAAAGAAAGCATTCCAAGACAAACACAGGGAACAAGAAAAGCCTAACACCATAATTTAGAGATCTGCTGACAATTTATGAGTACACTGCTAAATCAAACACAGTCAGTAGACATGGGATTTTTTCATACAAGCAGAAATTTTAGATAAGATATAAACAGAGCTAAGAGGAAACTTATGGTCTGGAAACTATTCCCACTTCAATAAAAGATGACACAAAAATCAGCTCTCCCTATTGCTATTCCTGTGGGATCCTCTCTCAGAACTTTTCGACATCTATAGTAGCCTGTGCCTCTCTTGAGTGATAGAAAGTATTTCTTTACTGAGTTCATAACCTAGTGATGCCAGTAGAAAATATCCATTTGATTTCAACAGGTTTCAGGTCCATCCCTATCTATAGAAAGGCTCATTCTGAACTGAGAGTTCCAGAATACACTGAGGACTCACTGTAATTATTCTTCACTTTGGCAAGGCTTCAGACCTCCTCTTATGGGCCCAAGCAGGCCTTGAAGTCAACTGTATCATGCCCAATCCCCTTATCAATTGAAATAAAAAAGCACCAACAGCCATACACAGCTGAATTGCACCTCTGATCACACCGACAGTAAACATTTCAGCTGCTGAGGGATCTTTTCTCTCGCACATGTCATGCTGCTACATAGGGCACATGCATAATATTTTCTTTTATTTTGGCTAATACTTATTGCTTATGTATGTAACATGTGGTATCCTGTTATAAATTCAATTAAATGTTAATGCAAACATCTGCTCAACTTCATTTGTATACTGATGTATCAGGCCAAGAACTAAAATTGTTACCCTCTGAATTTTCTTTACATTATACTCTCCTCCAAGGGAAAAGAGACAAGGGAAAGAAACCTGTTAAATTGACACTGGGCAGCCACAAACTTCTTTAAATTATTGACACTTTAGAAGAGATCTGTATCAAAGCAACTGAGATTAAAGGTGTAACAGTTAAAACATTAACATTTTTCTTGCATGGCTTAGGGATCTATTGGGAGTTTCCACTTCCATTCACCAAAAAAGCAGAAGAAAACAAAACAAAAACCAGCAAAGCTAAGTTCAAAACAAAGTCATGAATGAGTTATTAGTTTCTAATGAGAGTTTTTCTGGTTTTAGGTAGGTTTTTTGTTGTTGTTTTTTACAATGGAATAATATTCCATGGTGGCAGAATTTTCAATTTCGTATCAGGACTGAGACATGAATTTCACATTTTTCTTGGGCCTGTACAACATATATATGATAGTGAATACTTTAGAACAGCTCCTCTAATTCAAGGAATATGTTTGCATCTGTGTTCAGAGACAGACCATCTCTCTGCGCTTCTTGTATAAGAAGCTGATTGTCTCAATACTGCTTTTTGGTTGGCTATTTTTGGTGTAGGTACGTGAGACTTTGGGTCATAAATCAGTACCAGTGAGTTTCAGACCTACATGATTCCACAATTATTATTCTTCAACACTTAAGTCCTAGCAGTATATCATAAACTTTGATCTCAGGCGGTGCTCAAGAATCGTGTGACATCTCCTAAACAGGAAGCGCCAGAGGAGGTATCTGATTTTGCAAGCCATCCCAGCAACTATCATACCTGACAATAACTTGTCGCGTTAAAGGGGTGTAGCTGATTAACCGTTACGGGCCCGGTTGGATTCAGAGTGCTGAACCAGTCGGACATTCACCAAAACTGGGGGTCCGTTCGGACATTCACCAAAAACGTAATAACCGCCTGGGGGTCCGCTCAGACATTCACCAAAAACGTATTAACCACCTGGGGGTCCGTTCAGACATTCACCAACAATGCATTAACCGTCTGGTTAGATTCAGAACACTGAACTATCACGGATAACCACCCTCACCCTAGTCGCATTAATGAGAGCTATCACAATGCAATCAAGTATGGTTTATTACAGCAACAGATAATCAGGTTCTTTTGGATTGCCGGTGATAGTGACTATCTGCAAAAGCAAGCTAGTATGCATGAAATACACAGGTGTTATAGGTGTTACAGATGTTATACAGGTGTTGTAGGTGTTACAGATGTTACAGATGTTATAGATGTTGTAGATGTTATAAGTGTTACAGATGTTATAGGTGTTATAGGTGTTATAGGTGTTACAGGTGTTACAGGTGTTACAGGTGCGCAGCCTAGAAATAAACGCGTTAAAAGGATCAAAGACTCTATAGAGATTTATAAGCAAATATTCAGATCTCACCCAAAGGCGTCCCAATGGGGGGGAAGAGAGGCTCAGCCCGTCGACTGATCCCAGGAGTCAGGAGGTCCTAAGGATGCTGTATGTCCTTGGGATGGTATCTCCCCTGACAATGGTATCTTCCCTAACATCCCCTCTCTCTTGGGCCAATTTATATTATTTTCTATCTTTTAGGTGGAGCTTGAGTGGCTCTAGTCAAGCATATCTTAGTTATGATTGGTGTAAAGTTTTCCCGTTTCCGTTTAAAGTAATAGGCTCCGAGAAATTCAGAGCGCATGCTCAGTGAGGGGTGGTCGCACCTTGGAGGCGGGTAGCTTTTGGGATGGAGGTGTGTTTTGGTATTATAATGATATTATAATGAGCAAAAAGAACACTAGGGTACAGCATTTGTCAAAACATGACAGGTCTTTGGCTTAGGGTGGCAAAAAGTGCAGCTCTGTGCACAAGAACAATCGAGGCCCCACCTGATTACAGAGCCTAGCCGTGGTGTCTCCACTCCACTCTACGCTCCGTGGTGTTCCTTAGAGCTAGCACACCAAGTTTCCCCAGCGCGATAGCATCTAAGGTTGGGAGCCTAGGGAATGCTCAGATAATGCAGTTATGCCCTACCCTGAAAGCCTCTTCAATGCTGTACCTTTTCCTTAAAAGTGTGAATGTTAGTTTTATTTTCCTAGTTACTTCAGGCATTTACACCACATAATTAAAGGATCCTCCTGAACTCTTTCATGCTGTCAGTACTGACAGAATCTAAAAACAGATGAATAGAGCTGACAACTGGGAGTGAGGACATTCCATGAAAACCTATCTGGGGCAAGTTAAGATTGGAGAGAAGTTCATGAATCAAAAGAAGGTGGTTTTGGAACTTGCTGAACTATTCCCACTGTAGTACATAGACTAAGAAGATGGAACATGTCAGGACAGATAGTAAACTAACAGTAATGAGTAGCAAACTAAAATAAGCAATTTAAGGCTTCACCAAGAAAAACATTCAGAACACTGTCATAACTGTATTAATTGTCTTACTCTTGGGAAGCTAAAATAGAGCATTAGTGGTCTCTGATGGCAATGCCGTGGTGGTTGGTGAAAATGTTGGTGGAATGTTTTGAGGACTTCTAAACTAATTGGATTAGTGCTTATTAGTGCTTATATAATTAAATAGGATTACTCTGACTCTTCAAATTAATAGGATTTTTCCTTATCAATTCCAAGCCTAAATGTTACAAAATTGCATATTTCTAAATAGTTCCCACAAGAATTGTGTGAATCACGACAGTACCCAGACTCATAACTGCAAAGTGGTTTCTCTGAAAGCTCCCTCCTGAATGTATTTATCTGGTGTTTTCAACATCCTCTGAATAAAAATATAAATCCAAACATACCAATGTTTTCCAGTGCCTTATTTGCACTTATACCCATTCTAAACTGAATTTGCCAACCACACACATATTTACCAAAACAGGACTTTCTCTGAACGTATAATAATACAATGTTCTTTCCAGAATAAAAGGTTGCTTTACGGATTACTCTTTTTTTTTTTTTTTTCCCTTTAACCTATTTCCAGTCCATTAAGCTGCTGTAATTTTCTGCAACTATTTAACTTGGACATTAACCTTTGTGGCTGGCTGCTATCTCTTAAATACATTTATTTGCAATATACTTCACTAGATTATCAGAAACATTTTTCCTTGAGAAATATGGAAGGCAAATTAGTAAGCTTAGTACAGCATCTTTGCTGCCATTTCTAGTTTTGGACATCCCAATGAGCTCTCGCATGAAATCTCTGATATTAAAAACTGTGTTTTTGGAAAAATACATTATTAAATCAATGGAAAGAAATCTACATCAGTGCAGGATTTTATTTACAAACACCAATTTAGATGGTAATTTATACAGACCAAGCAGACCAATGCACACATACTTGACATGAATTCATGGAATTCATAATTTCAATAACTCTGTCTCTATTTCCCCAGCACGTTCCATCACCAGGGTTCTTCCAATGAAAGTCTGCTTTAGGAGCTTATGTTCTCTGCCAATTAGTCCATGGATACAGCAAAACAATCAGTATCAGGCCACTCGTTTTCCACTAATTGGGAGCCTGTGCTCCTCATCCACTCCTTATACTGCTCCAGAAACCTCTGGAGATTCTTTCAGAACCTCCTTTAGAAACAAATCCTATGGCCCAACAAAGTCAGTTCTCCTTTTCAGTCATCTCATACCCAAAAAGCGATTTCTGATCATATCTTCATTATGAAGGTGTATCACTTACTGTAGGAGTTAGAAACCTGCGAACGAATTAACTCACAGATTGTGCAAAACACGTAACAGTGAAGAAAGGATGACCAACCAAATCCTTCAAAATTGAGGGTGCTCTTCTCTTTAAAAAAAAAAAAAAAAAAAACTGAAATATTCTGTTGCACTTACTTCAACCAAATTTTTAAAAGCAACTTGATTCAAACCTGCTATACACTCTTTCTCTCTCTCTCTCTCTCTCTCTCTCAGTGTGCATTTAGATCACGTGATATATTCATACATTCATACATTTTAATTCTGTCATTTCTTCCTCTGTCTGAATCACTAATGATGGATATTGAGGCAATGCTGCTTTATTTAATACCATGGCTGCTACTACTACTAATTCAGATTCTTCATGTAGAATTGTCCTCTGCTAGAATTTTCTCACATTGCATATTCCTTCACATAGGGAAAAAAAATAAAATAAAAAAATCCTTAGCCTTGTAAGCTATGCTATACTGAGAACACTATCAATCAAACACAGAAGTGCTGAAAACTCCAACTTATGTAAATCATTCTCTCTCCACTATACTGAAGTGTTTACTCTAGTCTTACAGTTTTCATTGATTGCAAACTTGACATCTACACTTTCAGTAATTTTGAAATTCTACCACTGGTGGTAAAATATAACTCAAATATAAATGTCTATTTCCGACAAATTCAGTATATACAAAAAGTGATTGCACTGACATTTATAAAAAGGTAATCTTCATTTTTAATGATGGAAACAGTTACGCAGATGCTGAATTGCAAGAAAATTGCAAAAGTTGTTCTTACTATGATCACTAAGACCCTTTATGTGAACCTGATTCACTTTTATTCCTAGTTAAAACTGACTTTTCTATAAAATTCAATTTAGAATTAAAATTAGAATAAAATTTCAAATTTGAATCATAATTCTGGTGACATATATTGTTAGATATTTCATTGTGTTAATTTTGAATATCAGCTAAGACTCTGAAATATGAGAAATGTCAAATGTTCCACAAAGCTAAAACTGATAACAGAAAATATTTTAGATTGACTTTTACCATCTTCCCTTTTAAGATTTGTTTAAAAAGCTTTGCTGAACTCCTGGAATTATTTTTTTTTTAAAGCCAATGCTTATCGTTTCAGGTCCAGTTCAAGCAGCCTAAAAACTGAAATGCTAAGGAAGTCAGCCATCTCATCTTATTCCTGTAGAACTCCTCCTAGTAATTGAGTAGAGGAGAATGAATGCAGTGAGGGAATTTTTTTTTGTTTTTTTTTTTTTCTTCTGCCAGTACTAGCATCAGTTCTTCCATTTTTTTCCAGAGCTGGAAAGATACAGAGTGTGAGATACTCATAGCATCAAATCACAGCAACTCTTCCTTACATCTGCTAAGGTATGTTTTCTTCTTTAACCTGATCTTTACACCGTATGGGTTCCGCTTTAGTGGCTGAATACCATTTTCTGGAAAAAGGGAGGCATGGAATGGACTTCCTAAAGGCTGTTTGACCCCAGCAATAAGACCCCAATAGAAATTACAGTTGTCTTATTGGAAGAACTGAGTGGCACAGGCCAATATTTGCTATGCTTTTGCTGTGCCCTTAAAAGCAACAATAACATGATCCAATCATTCAAACTGCATTAACAGCAGCTGAAATTTGTTTTATATTTTCTTATTTGCCATAATTAGTCTCCAAAGCTCATAATTTATGCTGTAGTTAAAATCCACAATGCCCTGCTATGAACACTTGATGCAAAATTAATGAATGAATAGGCAAATTCCCTACCCCAAGCTCTCAACACAGTACACTCCCT
This sequence comes from Anas platyrhynchos, assembly GCF_047663525.1. NCBI lineage: Eukaryota > Metazoa > Chordata > Aves > Anseriformes > Anatidae > Anas > Anas platyrhynchos. The sequence goes on from NC_092596.1 coordinate 13,124,171, forward strand.
GGAGTTTTTCTTTATTAAGCACCAATGAAGCATAAACCTCAACTTTTTTTTTTTCTTTTGCTTTTCATGTTCCTTGGGTTTCTCCATAGCATAATTTAAGACTTGAGTAAACAGCAGGTGGAGAGGTTTAGAGGCTGCTGAGTGCTGCTGCTCACGTTTGCAAGGTTTGAGCAGATGCCCAGATTCAATTCTGCAGGGGATAATTTTATGTCTTGCATTGGGCAGACATTCTTTTCTTCATTATAGAGTATCTGGATAAGCCACAAGAACTAGCTGTAAGAATGCACTCCCTAATAGAAAGGGATAGATGAAAAGGGAAAAACTATCTTTACGTCAGTTACCTCAGTCCAGAAAGATTAGGGGACTACTGAAGAATTCAGAAAGACATTTAAAAAAAAAATACAACTTGTTCCTTGCAATATATGTTTCCAGGTAGATGCTGTATTGCTTTATCAAGATGTCTGCACAGGTAGCTGGAAATTTACTGAAAGTTGATCATTAGTGGGTCATAATCAGCCTTTATGTTAGCTCAGGGTTCCAGCTTGCTCTTCCACTTCCTGGATACTTCATAGTGACTGACTGGATATAATCACATGCAAGGTAACACAAGCTCACCAGTCAGAAAGCTAAGATTAAATGACACATTCTTACCCCCAGTTTCTGCTGCTATGTGTAGATTAGGGGTACCTAGCTTGAGCATCTTGGCTCTTTGAATACTAACCAGAAACTGAACACAGTTACTGAAGGTGATATAGTAACAGTCTCCAAGGGAGAATGTACTGTCAGGAATCAGTTGACAAGTCTGTTTTTTAGGTCTCTAAAAAACAAGGTTTCAATTGAAGCAATATATCCCATAACAATCCTTCCAATTCAGCACACTTGTCAGCAGAACCCTATTGAGAAAAAGTCGTGAGCAGCTCCAGCTCTGAATGTTCAATATTTAGAAGTACAGCAGTCCACCTTTTTCTTGGGAACAGCATTCCCAGACCAGCAGGTTTACAACGTATAGACAACGCAAAGAAGCAAACACCTGAATTGCATCACCTGCTACTATACTGCTAGCTACTGCCAAGGGAAATCAATGAAGGACCTGGCTTAGACAGTAGCATGCACTATTCAATGGCAAAGCCCTACTTAGTGTCTTCCACTATTTTCAGGCCAGTTTATGTTTTTCAGTGAGTGAAAACAGGCACATGTTAGCAAGGCAAGAGTTTGCAAGCATGACACACTGTAAGGTACAGTGTCTAACAGCAAGGTTACACTATTCTTATCCCTCTGATGCACTTATCTCAAATCATCTTGTTATTTCACAGTCAAGGTAAAAGTCATCTTTTCTGGCAACACTGTACAAAACTTGCATACCATTCAAAGGACTGAGCCAAAGACAGGCATGCAGCTCTCTCTGTCTTTTCATTTACTAGAGAAGGCAGAGAGAGCTGCATGTGTCTTCGCTGTATGTGCCCCTTAGTTTTTTCATCTTCTCAAAGTGCATTTTAATCTGTCCTTTTAGTACTATTGTGCTCATTGATAAAACCTGACCTGCTTGAATGTGCTTGGTAAAAAAAAAAAAAAAATTACACTAATGTATTATTGGCACTTTCAAGTCTTTCCTCTTAATGTATATTTTATCTCTGTAAATATAAGCATTTTAAAATTCAGTTATTGTTCTTTTCATGAGCTTCTGATTGAAAAAAAAAAAAAAAAAAAAAAAGAGTTTTCCAGTTTATTTGTAAGTAGATCCAAGGCAAATCATCACTTCTTCATGCATTTTGCCTACTGAGAAATTGATTTGACTTGAGCAGAACTGCATTAAAAAGCAGCATGAGAAGAATACAGGAAAAGAGGAAAAACGGTGTGATAATTATAACAGATATCTATCGACCCTATTATTAATCTTGGATGTTACTCACAAAACTGAGTAGCAGGCTCATTAGCAGAAACATAACCTTATTTTTAACAGTTATTTTGCATTCGTTTGCAGCAAAGGCATGACAAAGTAACATGGATTTTGTATATCTGTCTTATGGTTTGGGTGATTAAATACTGGGAAGGCACTAAGCAGAGATGGATTACAAACAATTATAAAAATAAATATTTGATCCAGCTTTTAAGTGGAAGTTCTAAAATTTGAAGCTCAAGTCCTAATTACATATTTCATGTCATACAAAAATTACATAGAAAGCAAATATTATCAACATTACCTAGAAAGAAAAAAAAAAAAAAAAAAAAAAACAAGCATAATCTGTATGTTAGCATAATATTCTGTTTTTATTTCTATTGCTTCTGGTGTTGCATCATTCATAAAGGTTACCTTTACTAATGGTAGTAAAATACTTGAAAAATCTATCCCAATGATCATGTCTCTATTCATTTCCTCTCATCCCCTATCCTGGCAGAATGTAGTGATGTCATTAATTTTGAAAATGCAAGTTTCTATGGTGTTTACAGACCAAGTTTCTGCTGGAGCACTGAAATTTTCAAAGCACAAGCCATTTGAGAATTCCAGCAAATAACAGATTTGATCAACAAGTTAGTTATCCATAAAATCCAAGAGATCTTGCTTGTTTCAAACACCTCCTTGGGCACTCCCTAAGGCAAACTCAGCGTACAGTTTGAACAACTTCTCAACTACTGACTTCTGTCAACATGCATCTTGTAAATCCCATAGGTCATGGAAAAAAATTGTATTTTAAGTAATCAAAGTAAACCCTACTGCTTGGATTAATTAGTTCAGCAAACTTGTACTGTCTCTAAGCATAAGAGGTTCACAGATCCATAATGCTGTTGTTCTGAAAGATAGGTTTCAAAATCTTATAGCTGAATCACTAGCAAACAGATGACTCTTTCCAACTGACAACAACTTATTTTTAAACATACAGACCACAGTAAAGAAATCTGCTTGTCCACGACTGAAGACCTTGTGATGCCCTAAGAACACCATTCAATGATACTTACCTACTATATCTAAAATAGTTTTTCACCTTATTACCTTAATTTTTATTTTCTAGATTTGAGGAGAGTTACTTCTGAAATGTGTACGAATCCACTTATCATTTCTATCACATAGCAGAGTTCCTGATTTGTGTAGTGGGGAATGACGTAATGCCGTTGGAAACTATTTTGAAGTGTTTTGAGGTTGCAAATTGGCAAGAAAATGACAAATCACCAAAACTGTGAAAATAAATGAATACAATAAAAATATAAAATGCATAAAAATATAGATCATAACAACTTAACTCCTGAGGAAATTCAGACATTTTTACAAGGTGGTGTGATATTTCTGAATATTGATTTGAAGTGGAAACTTCTTTAAAACTAGATTTACACAAAATAACAGAGGTAGCCTACAACACATTGTCTTAATTTTTCTCCCTGAGATTCTACATAACTGAATTCTTGGCACAGTGTCACCACTTAAAATCAAATATGTGATGTGTAGACTTAATGCTTTTAAAAACATTTCTAAGAGAGTACAAATGAAAACTTTGTTCTGTGTAAATGAAAAGATTTCACAGTACAGAGGAACAGGGTTAAAAGCAACACAAGGACACTTCTGGAGCTAAAAGCAAGAATAAGTTGTGCAGTACAACCATCATGTAGACAAATTGTTTACATACAGCAGAGAGGAAAGCTGCCAGAAAAAAATACTTCAATATTCATAGCTACTTTTCTTAACCATTTCTCACCTGGTTTTGATTGTGTTCAAAAACATATCTTTGGCATGAAGTAGCAGATGATCATTTGAAACTGTATCATACAAAATAACTTTGCCTAAATAAAACTCTAATTAGTCTTTTTTAGTTTTTAATTATCAATTTTCCCCTCAGGCTTCCAGGACCACCTGTTACTCTAAAATTCATAATCATTTTAAACACAGTCTCATATTAATCTTTTTCTTTTGATTAAATTCAAGAGCATTTTTATTCTCTTCCAAGAACACAACATTTTAAAAATGCTACTTACTTTGCTAACTGGTCATTCATATGGTCATTCATAACTGGTCATTCACCATTATTCATGGTCAATCATGAATAATAGTTAACATTTTTGCTAACTTTAATTGTCTTTCAAAATAACAACTGCTGTATTTTAATTGCACTTCTAAAAAATATCGATGCAAATTGTATTTTATACTGAAGATATTTTCTGTGACTACCTGAAAATTCAAAGAGAAAGAAAACACTCTGAAGAGAAAAAAAAATGCACATACGTTTTTTTTTCTGTCTCTCCAAAAATCTTTGAATAGGCTATCTCAGCAATCATGTCTTCATCCTTTTACTCTTGTCCCCTATCCTGACATGATATACTGACCTCATAGAAAATGCAAGTTTCTGTGGCATTTATGAACCACATTTCTTCTGGAGCACTGAAGGCCAGTTATCAGCTGGATTCAACATCATGTAATCAATTTGCAGAGTAACATTACAGCATGACATAACAAAGGACAAGACCCCAGCTGCTTAGCTCCAGGTATGATTTTGTATCCTTGCATGGAAGCTTTTCCTCTTTACAGGTAAACTTTTTCATTTGAAAGGTACACAGGTGCACATTTCATTTTATTTTTTCAACTTACAGTGTGTCACAATTGAAAACTCTTTTGCCTTGCTAATTTTGACCATTTTCACTCACTGAAAAATCACTCAGATTTCAAATTCAGTGCATTATCAACATGTCTGAAGAGGGAAAATAGCCAATATTCCTTCTCTAAATCTCAGGACTCAAAACACGGTGATCATCAAAATTTTCTTGACCCAGAGACCTCATGATGAAAGCCAACCTTTAAGCACTTGGAATTCAGCTTATGTGGTAGAATATAAATTTAGCATAAGGTGTCAGGTTGTGTGGTATTCAGAATGATAAATACTTTGAATGGCCCAAGGAACCTATTAGCAGAGAATGTAAGATAAAGAATATTATTGTGATGTATGAGTAGCTCTGGAAAAGGAAATCCTAAACACACTCTGAGCTTCAATAGCTGTAACTGCTGAGAAACCATGAGGATCACCTCCAACTAGACATGATTAATTTTTTTCATTTAGAACTATTATATGTGACAGTTAAACCATTCATCCCTGTAATGGTTTTAAGATCTTTAGCAGCACACTGGTCAATAGGAAATCCAGGTATGTTTCATACGAAATTGTGTTGGTTTATGACCTCTAGGACATACGTTAGGCTAGGGCTATTCCTTAGAATTTTTACTTAGAGAGTCAAGTTTTCTAACTTACATGTAAATTGTCTTTTAACCTAAGTATTCTCTGATCTATCTACAAACACATCAGTTTACAAGTGCAGAACTGCAGATTATATTTATCTCATCACAGGACAACGTTACCAAGTGAGTCAGTAGATTCAATACAACCTATCCAATCCAAGCAGTTTTTTTCACCAAGTAAAAACCAACATTCACCAACAAAAAGAGAATGTGTCTTTATTCTAGCTAAAATTATCTCTGTGCCTACCTATGAAAACTAAGTTGCTTTTATTACCCTGAAAATCATGTTAAGTTAAATCTACCAAACATTGTCAGAAACTGAAAAAAACTGCTCCAAACTCACTTCTCACAGCTGTTGGACATCCGCTATCCTTAAGAGTGTGTATATTATGAAATTCAAAGGCTTACTGGCAGTTTATGTAGACATACTGATGCTGGCTTTAAATAAACTAGCTTTGCTGCAGACAGGAATGTTGCTATGGTAGCATTTAAGTCAATGCAGGCCACAAAACCTAAGTTCAGGGATCTAGTGTCCACTAACCTCCTTGTTGCCATGGTTGCACTGCTCTAAGTACCAGCTAATTTAGCAAATTCTAATCTGACTTTGCTCGTTGCAATCTGGTATTTAGATTACACTATAGACCTACTCTGAGATTAGGAGGACAAACTATAGAAAATATTTCTGCCCCAGTCTTCCTAAATAAGATTGTAGTTGGGAAACAAGATCAAAGTGTCACGAATTCCCTCAAAATAAACAGAAGTCATTCACTTACACATTTAGCATATTCCTTAACTGAAGCACTATTTTTATTCAATCCTGAGTGGCTTTTTCAATAAGACAGGAGTAACATTTTCTTTGGTACTTCCTAGCAAAGTTCAGGATGCAACACACTGTGCTTATGCACTCTGTTTAGGGAGTTTAAAAATAGCTTTATTGCTAGAAAAATCTTGATCAATAATGGGAGCCTTACTCTTTCTGACTGATAAGATTTGGTTTTGAGATTAAATTATTTTCCTTAAATACCTTATATTACTTCACTAAAAATAGTTTGTAACCAAAACTTTTATCCTCCCATCTACTTTTTCCTTCCTCTATAAAGGATTATGGGTCTAAATCTGAGGGAAATCACCCTTAATCTAAATGTTTACAAAATCTTATTCACTTAGAAGTAATGTGCAATTGTTGTTTTTGTTTGTTTGTTTGTTTTTTAATATTTCTTCTTTATGAGTATCAAAAGAACAAACTTTAAAATTTGTATTTTCCTAGCATTGGCAATGGTGTAGAAAATATAAAGTCCTAATACATTTTCTCTTCTGGCTGAAGTTCAGTCAAAATTTTAGCATGACAAATCACTGCAGAACTGCTTCTTCTACTTCTAAACGAAAATGTAGTGTAGAGGGAAAGACAGGTTAATCCTTTTAGGGGAGCTGGTTGGTATTTGCTCTTCATCTCATACTTATTTCCATTAATTATGCTTTCCCCCCTTGCTTAAGCATAATGACTATAACCGCTTTATATAGTAGGCTTAACAAGCACAAAATGCCTTTGTGGGATATCATGAAGGTTGCTTCGCCACTTGCACAATAATGTAATTTAAAACTAATGTACAGTTGCTTGTGAAGTCACCGTCTTTTACCAAAAGGAAAATCTCATATTTGGCCCAGACTCCCTCTTTGCATTTGGGATATTTATACCTTTTCTATTTACAATCTACTCTTCTAATGCCTCTCATTTACTGGACTATGCGCTACTGTGTTTTTTCTTGTTCTTGGTGGACAAGAAAACTATTTCAGCTTCATTCCCTAAGACTGAACCTCAAAATGAAGAAAACAGATTCACTGCTGTCCACATTCATATCCCAATGCTGCAGACTATAACCTTGGAATATTAGAACAAATGCAGCATTATAAAACACATAAAACACATCAGTATATCCTTCTCACTAAACAATATGAGATTTATTTTTCTTTACAGACTCTGGCAGGTAGAAAATTTACTTAGATGGAATGTTCTCTGATATTGCTACAGAGGCCAGAGCAACTGCACACTTTTCACTTAACTCAAAATTATTATAGAAAAATAGATTGAGGTATAAAAATGAGAGATACAAAGGTGAGCTTAGTTAAAGTTTGAAGTAGAAAACTTTAGAGGCTAGTTCAAGAGGAGCTGAGAGTACAGATGCCCAGATCTTTAGTCTTACTCTGCTACTGCTTCGAAGTGGTAAGGAAAGGCTGACTTTTCATATTCTTTCTCATTTTCTGCATGTAATTCTCTCAATTTTCAAAGCCACATCCCAGACACTGAATTCCTTGACAAACCCCTTATAATAATAAAAATTCTTGTATTACAGCAAGGTTTTATTATTAAGAATTTCCTAGAATGACAGCTAAGAGCTTCCCATTTCTTACACAAATAAATGCATGTTGCAGTTAATATGACTACTGCTAATCTAAGTGGATGTAACACACAGAGACTGAATGTAGCTAATAAAGAACAGTCTCTGAATGTGCCCCCTTCTGAAGAAGCCAGGCTTATTTTGAGGGCAGCAGGAAAGCTTGTCAAGCTGAACAAAGAAAAAAGAAAATATTTTGTTAAAAATTAGATTGATCAATTAAATGTATTGACTGATTAGATGGATGGATGGACATCTTTCCTGATGTCCATCTGTTTGAAAATTTTTGTTCCTCACAAAATCCACTTCTCAACACAGTGGTTTGATGTTATATTGAATGTCTTATGAAATCCGGCTTTCAGCAAATGTCTGATGACAAAACCTAAAGTACAGAGGGGAAGAAATAAGTCCTAACTGGTGTGCTAACCTGGCAGTCCCTGCTCCACCACTGAACAGCTGGTAGAGGGTGCTTTATACAGTGTGGCTTCCTCATAAGTACACACCCCTGCTATGCTCAGCAGGGATGAAGATAGGTTTGGCATGCATCCTGCCCTTTAGGGCCCTGAGGATTTTTCTCACTTAGCCCCCTATATAAAACCAGTTCTGCTGCTGCAAATGGAAAATAGCAGGAATACAGACATTCCTATCCTTTTCTCTGAAGTCAGTTTATGGCAGTCCTAGTGGTGGCCAAGGAATCTCATTAAAATGAAATCTCTACAACTACTTTTCTACACTTCCCTCACACAAATCCATACCCAAGAGGTATATACAAAGCAATGAGGTGTAAAAATGTAAATATCACATGATATAAATAAATTATAACAAGATAGTGGGCATTTGTCACATCCTCGCCTTGCATAAACATTGTGACAGCATCACTGTTCAGTGAGCATCATTGACCCAAAATCTGTGGGGAATAGGATGCAGTTTATGAAATGAAACTGAAAATCTTTCTGACTGAAAAGTCAGAGGCCCTATAGTTTGGCGTGACTTTTCAAGTTTGCAGTTATTATCCAGCTACACTTTCTCTGCACAGAGAATAAGTCTTTCCTCTTCAGAAGTGACAGGGATAGAGGAGGAAGTCTATAAATCAATGAGGTACAAGACTTATCTCTATCCAGTCATGTATGGATTAAATAGGACTACTGGAACAAAGATAGTCTCATTTTCAAGGTCTTTTCTTACAGTAAATCTAAGCAAACATGGATTAGATTTCCCCATAGTAAAGCTGCAAACAGAGATATGCAGGTGTTTGAGTTTTTTTTTCCACATTTTTTGTTCCTTCAAGCATACCTGTATTTTATTATTTAACGGTATTCAAGATAACCCAATAAAAAGTTAAATTTATTTCCTTTGTTTTATCCTTTGCGGCAAAGTTTCTGATGCACACTGTGTTGCATGCATTCCTAAAGTTCTTCTGAAGAGCTCCGTATGTAAATACCGTAACAAAAGAGATTTAAGTCTCTATTACAGGTTACCAGCTCTGCCATAGGTAATCTGGCAAAGGAAAATCATGCAAAGAAGTCTTGGCTGGCCTGTCTAACTTGCTGTTACTGGACAAGTAACTAGTTCTGAGTCAGATTCAATGAGTACTCTTAAGTACTGAACTCAGATAACAGTAGAACAAAACATGTAAATGGAAAAAGCTCTTTGACAAAAAGAGATGAAATACAGCAGCAGAGTCTTATTATCTAGCTTTACTTCTCCTGATAGCCCATTTTCCACTCCTTGCCAAATTAGCAGGATCTGTATATGCTGATTTTTAGATTAGGGGTTAGAAGGAAATTCTTCACTCAGAGGGTGGTGAGGCACTGGAACAGGTTGCCCAGAGAGGTTGTGGATGTCCTATCCCTGGAGGTGTTCAGGTCCACATTGGACAAGACCCTGGGTAACCTGATCTAGTGGGAGGCATCCCCACCCATGGCAGGGGTTTGGAACTGCATGATCTTTAAGTTCCCTTCCAAGCTGAGCCATTCTATGATTTTACAAATTAAGCAGATATTTTTAAAAATCAACAGCAAATTCAACCAACCAACCACCACCAAAGAAACTCCATGCACAAACAGAAGCAAACAAACAAGAAAAAAAAATTCAATTTGATCATAAATATGTTTCGTTTCTCTCTGCATCTATTTCTTCATCATTCACTCAACTCATGGCAGTTGTCATACCACCATGCTCAGCCACAACTTCATCTTCCCACTTTACTGCATATGCCTTGCAAATGTCTTTCCTGCCAACATCTTGGCTATATTAACAGCAAAGCAAAGACTGAAAATATGACTATAGTTTCCAGACTTGATCATATTAGTCTGTATGTTTCCTTATAACAAGATGCATTTCTAAAGCAGTGAAGGAAACTTGTTAAAAATAGCAAAACCATGGACTGTTTTTGTGATTACATATACGTAATTACCATGTTCTTGTATGTTCTAGTAACACTGCATGTTAGAAAGTATTAAATTGGATGTTGATTCCCTAAAAGGAAATATACATATATATATATAGCTTTACAGTCTCCAAGAATTTCAAACTCTTCCATTTAGTTTTAACGACAGTTTCATCTGCAGCGTGGATTATACTGTGTCTGGGTGTGTAGGTGTGAACATTGTGGGATTGCTACTAAAGCCCTACTACCAGTGGGATACAGTTGCAAATGAAAAAGCTATTCCTTACTCATTTTGCTGTGGTTGTATATTATTGGTGAGCTATGTCACTCACATTTTCAAGTGATCAGCATTATCAAGACAAAAATGGGTCAAGATTTAGCTTTCTCACTGCTTTCTCTCAGTAATTTATTACTGTTACCTACAGACTCTACCAACATTCAGTCCCGGTGGTAACAAGTTTTCTTCAAGAATGGGAGATTATTCATTAGCTGTATCTAATAACTAATGCAGACGTCATCAAGAAGAAAAGAATGTTGGCTGTTGATTTCCACTAGAGATTATATACAGCATGGCTTATAAATTGTCTCCACATGAACATGTTTATGGCATGAAGAACATTTCAACAATATAACACAAATTCTGAAATACCCAAAATTTATCAGATAACCCTCCCAAAAGATGTAGAGCACAATGTTATAACCACTTCCAGGTTGTTGTATTAGCATTTCTATTAAAGAATTTCATTTTGCTTGAACACGCTAATGCTCAAAAGAGACATATTTTGCTCATCCTCAACATTCAGGAAGCCATCCGCAGTATGGTTCTCTCCAACTAAATGATTCACATCAATTATTTACAGCTGACCATAAACTAAACACTTCGTAATTTATTCACTGACAAAGGAAACCCCATTACTCAGGGAGAAAAACAGCAGAAATATGCTTTAGCAGTGCAAACTCATAATGACCATTCTGTCTTGAGCAAAGGTCTCACATTTTCCTTCAAATTATGGTAAGGATGCTTTCTTGGCTGAGAAAAGGAAGCAGAAGGAATTGGATTGTAAAGATTTTTGATGGAATATGTTATGAAATATCTGTCTCTTACAAACAAAAATGCCAGCCCACATTTAAACACTGTCATTTGCTTTAGGACAATTGTTTCCTTTAAGGACTTTTAAATGAATCCTTCATCTTTTGCTGCTCCTGTAACGCAGGCATGATTTGTTTCTGACCTTAAAATTGAGATGTAGCAAGCTTATCTTTAAAGAATTCATCTAGGTAACTCTCATCAAAGTTACTGAGTAATAAAGCCAGGTTAACCAAAGCAAGATTAGCTCTGGGATAACATTAAATTACAACCCCCCATACACTCTAGGTCAGTCTACCTATTCATTTATCTTTCTGGAAAAATAACGCATATACCATGCCACTAGTGTATAGAACATATGGCTCGATGATTATTATTCCACAGCATGAAGTTGTTGCATGATATACAGTGTTCTCTGCTGAAGAGAAAAGCACTTCCATCAGAGAGCAGCAACACATAACTTGCCTGTTTGAACACCAGCTTTACTACCTGTATACAGGACTATAAATGTTTCAGCAACAATCTGAGGTATGTTTCTAAACCTTGAAAAAGTAAAAATGAACAATATTCATCTGAACTTTCTGAAAATTCTTGTTCCTCCTCTCATACCTTCAGCTTATTAGATGCTACTGCTACCTGTGCTGGTGTAGCCTAAACATATTCAATTCATCAAGATCCTGAAGCTGAAAACAAATGAGAGTGGAAAAAGGACTAATTGCAAAACAGTCTGTAGTAGATCAAAAACACTTCAGTTGTCCTGATGCACTGGAGCTGACAAGTATAGCTCCATTAACTTCAAAAGGCTTTCTCTTCAGGACTCCAAAAATAAGTTTAGTTTCACAAGTGTACTGCTGTTGATGTGTGATATTTTAGGGAAGAATTCATAGTGAGGTACAGTGAGTCGCACCTGATTTCTCTGATAACATGTCCTTTTATCATTACTCTTGTGCCTCAACAATAAGATTTCTTCTCATGCTCTAAAATAAAAACAAAGTAATTCCTCAGATGGCCACAGATCATTAAGGTATATTACTGAAGAATGATTAGTATAGTATGCAACTATATTTACAGAAATTTAGTTTGTATTTAATGCCACCTGCAAGAAAACTTTTGTCTATGAGAATAACAGGTGACAGGTGATTTCACATATTGTATTTCAATAAAAGTTATTATATATACATAGACTACAATGTTACCAAGGAATAGCTCAAAGTTCAGTGCACCAGCAACACAAGAAGATTTTATTTGTAGATATGTGATTGTATAATTTAATTTCACATATGATCAATCTTACTGTAAAAAACATACAGTAAATTTTATTATGAACTTCTGGAGAATGTAATTTTCATAGTAAGGAAAACTATAAATAAGTATTCTTGCAAGTGACATATGCATTATTCTAAATGAGAAGCAGCAAGTCAGTCAGGGTCTATCATCTTTACATCACCCTATAAAAAGAACAATGTTGTTAGAATTGGGTCCAAATGTGGATATTTTCATGACAGACATTTGTGGAAACCGTGTTCCATGAACCTTCAAAACCTCAAGCAAATTTTTGACTGCAGGACAGGGAACTTTTTTGAGGCAAGTCAAGTTTCTTCGTGTTATCAATATGAATTACATCAGTACCTAGAGACACCACCTGAAATCAGCCCTTGTTGTAATAGGTGCAATATTTATATGTAGCAAGAGATGCACATAAAATCTTATCATCAGGATTGTCCAAGTATTAAAGAGATAAAAAGAGGTAAATGGCAGTTAAGGTCATGTTTTATTCCAGGCTCAGATGATGACCTGCTACCTGGTTGTCATCTCTTCCTATATTGTGCTGCACCATCTAGCAGCTAAGTCCATTTGAAGAAAAATGGCATCACAAACAAAATTCATACAAGTACATATACTTCCAAGAAAAAAGTTCAGGGGTGGAAAAAAAAAAGCATATATTCAAGGCCACAAGTTACCCTATCAGCAAGCTGAACAATGCATGGTCTTCAAACTAAAATAGTAAAGAAACAAAATGTTTTCAATTCTTATCAAGATACATTTTAAAGTACATCTGAAACATACCAGTAAACTATATACAAGCATTGGAAAAACATCACCTTATGATTCATTCTCCGTTCCTATCAGTTCCAGTTATTTAGAATTATTCTTTGCAATTTACTCAAATACAGAAAAGGAAGGATAGTCATGGTTTAAAACAAAACAAAACAAGGAGGAAAGTCTTTATGCCCAATGTTCTGTAGTACAAGATTGCATTTGAAGGGAATGCATTATATAGAAAATCTTGTAAATGTAGAATACTTCTTCTTTTATTTTAAATAAAATAGGCTATTAGTTTCATAACCTGGTATTTAATAGAATCTTGGATCATAATGAGATGAGTCTTACACCATACACAACGGTGTACTTCCAAGCAAGAAAGCTCTTATTTTACAAATGTTTTGTTGCTTAAAAAATTATTTATTTTTTTTTCTGAAAAACTTATCTCTGTTGCATCCCAGTGTCAGTGGAACCAAGACACCTTTCAACAAGTCTCTATCTTAGATGCAATACTGGTACAAATAATACCAGCAAGCAGAATTTTACACTGATTCTTGTCTGAAACATTAAGTCAGGGTCATGATAAAAGAGCTTATGAGAAAAAGTTCAGCCTTTGTTTTTTACCTGTGAAACAGCACATAGTCTTAAAGAAACAGGCGACTTTGCATATTATTTTTAATGGAAGTTAGTAATCTGTATGCTTTGAAAACAATTCTTGGACAAAGATTGTTTCCAGTTATAACTATTTAAATCCAGAGTAGCTTAACTGGTATCTACAAAGATGTTCAAGTTTACATAGAAGCCACTAAGAAGAATTTGTTTCTACATTCCACATAAACTGATTTACCAATTTTTAGTTTTCCTTTATAAAGCACAGTATGGACAACTACAATTATTCTAGGGACACTGTGGTATATTATTCTGTATGGCAATTCCATCTAACTTTAAAGGAAGTAATTAAATATGCTCTAGCATGTTGCTGTAAAATTGATTATCACTTTGCTATGAATAGCCATGCATTTATATATAAAGATGAATGTTCCTTTCTAGAAGTGGATCATTTCCAGATTAATGGCTAAATTACTATTCCTTGGAAATTAATACAACTAGGTCTATTTCTGCAGCAACTTAAATCTTCACAAATTAAATGTAAATGCCTTGCTCTTTTCCTGCCCATTGTCCTCCTGCTTTGGTGAGGAAAAAAAAATAAATAAATAAAGATAAATTCTGTTGTCACTTAGGTGGGAAAAGTAACTTACAAAGTTGCTGGTTGGTGTTGTAAAGCCCAGTGTTGCAATCGTGTTAAAAAAATAAATAAAAATCATGAATCAAACCTCTCCATATGATGAAATGCCGTATTTTTAATGAACAGTATCAAGCAAGGAAGCAAGGTAGTTTCATTTCTTTGTTTGACCATTTAAAATTACTTTTTTTCAATTTTCTTCCAAGAACCATACAGGCTAGTACCTTTAAAAAATAAAAGGTGGCATTCTCACATAATCACAGAGTGGGACTGTGACAAAAACAAACAAACAAACAGAAAAAAAAAAAAAAAAAAAAAAAACAGATATTGGAAGTGGGTTAAAGTGGTGTCTTGAAAGCTGAATCTGACCTTAAGTTAGTTGCTGGTTGTTTCATTAATCTCTGACACTATTCATATATAGTTTACCTTGCCCCTTGAATCATGCTTTGATAACTTGATAGGAATAGTGTTCCCTGAAGTCAGTTCCCAGAACAATCAATGCAATAATTTTCCTGGGACACCAGTAATACTGAGTAAGAATGCAGGTCTTATCCAGATCTCCTTACAAGCACTATTGTGTAACAGACTACTGTAAGCAAAGATTGCCTAATTAGTAAAATCTGTTTTTTCTTCAGCTACTAAAAAGCAGTCCCTTTTTAGTCTCTTTATGTTTGTTATGAAGTACCATGGAAACTCAGCAGCAATATAGTGTGGCATTTGCAAAAATATACACAGATTGAACAGGAAAAATTGAAAATTAAATTGAAAATCCGTGAACCTTGCTGTGTTTCTGTGATATGTGCATTTTGTTAAATTATTTCTTGATCATTAAGCAATTAAACTATTCGTCCTGTTCTAAGTGAGGAAACAATTAATGATTTCTCTGGTTTCAGAAGCTAGAGGGAAGATTAAAAAGCTATTTTTAATGTCTGAGGAAAATTGACAGTTGCGAATCAATAAGAAAATGACAAAAAACTCAGCAGACTCTGGTGGCTCACCAGGACAGTATGATAAAATTTCCCAGTTTCTAAAGACAGTCATATACAAGTGCTGTATTCAAGTGGTAATGAGACGTATCAGTCTTAATAGCTGACACTGACGTAGATACAGATGGAATGAAAAACAGTACAAATCCAAAGCAGAATTTCAACTAACACTTCCGGACCTAAGTGACCCTAAAGCAGCTGATATTCCATATTAAATAAATAAATAAATAAAATCACTGAATCTACCTCTGTGATTCTTTTACCAAAGAGACCAGGCAAAGGCACACATCTACTTCTCACATGAGCAACACTAACATGTCATTCCCTTCTCAGAAAGTTCCTTCCTCTTTTCTCTGAAGAAATCTTTAAATGGAGGTTTGGTTTAAATAATCACATATTATGGTGTGCTATGTGAAAAGATGAAGAAGGAAGCATTGTCCTTTATTTTTCCATCTCCCCATATACAGTATCAATATTACAGCCAGAGCTCTGGGAAAAAAAAAAAAAAAGAAAAAAAAAACGTTTCCTCATCAGTAACTTGTGACTCAGTATAGTGTTTCCCCCATGACTGACCAAAAGCAAATCTAACTCCTGACATCTTTATTTAGGCCACGTATGCAAGCTCTGTGAAAACCTAACCTGTGCAATGAGAGATGTCCTGAACCTTTGACATTTCTACAGATATACATCAGTGCCATAGAGATTTAAGTGAACATTTCAATTCCAACAGAGTAAACACATCATTCTTATTGATTTAAACTTACCTAAAAAAGATTGAAAACATTAACTTCATAATGTCTAGTTTAATGGTTGGCTGGCTGATCTTATGTACTACATTGACAGCCCAGCAATGAATCTAATCCTCTAAAATGCATGACACTTTCAAGAAATTAAATGAAATTTAATTGTGGCATCAGCTCAAATATACCCATCCCCAGAAAACTTCTTGAAGTACAGATTTCAGAAATAGCACAACATTGAAACACAGAAGAAAATATGAAAGCTGGTTTCTTTTGACTATTCTCCAGAATTCTCATTTTTAAAAAATTTGACAAGTGAAAGTAAAGCATATGATTCCTGAACAAATGAAAAAATCAAAGCTCACAAAGATAAAAATAATATATTTCACATTAAAAAAAAAAAAAGGATAAGTATCTCATTATGCTTAAAAATGATCTGTAATTCAAGTTGCACTTTTATTCATTCATTCATTTATTTATTTATTTTAAATCTAGTTGAGAATTTTTAAGAACAGTAAGGCACGGAGTGATAATGACAAATATAATCAATACTTCCAGAAGTTCAGTACTTGAAAGAAACACTCAGTGAGAAAAAAAGTTAAAACAGTTAAAAACTTTCCCATGTAGTGCTGTTCCCAGTGGAACATATGCAAAATAGCAGCAACAAACAATTTATCCTAATAAATTTTCAGTGAGAAGGAGGGTTAGTAGTTTTTAAGGTTTTCAGGCAAATCTCCTATGAGGGAGATCTGTGATGGCAGCAGCACAAGGACATGATGAGTTGCTCCACAATTTCCTTCTAGAAGAACTATATCCAGTTCAATTCTATTTAATTTTTGGCACCTAGTAGATGCTTAAAATAGAGCACAGTTCTCCTTCAAACCTCACTTAGAGAGGAAAGAGAAACAATGGTCTCTGAAAAGCAATTTTTTTTTTAATCAGTCACTTTTTGGAGTGCCTTTTCTGTCTCTTTTCTAGAGGATGGTCATTACTGACATTATGGACTCTGTGTGAACACACACCTTGACCTCAAAAGAGATGGGAATGACCGTAATGCATTTTTAATATTTTTCTTAATAACTGTTAGTCAATCACTGGAAACTCTTTCCCTTTTAAATCATACCATGAAAGATGAACTTGAACATTTAGAAAACTTTGTTACTACACATATACCAGCAGTAACTTGGAAGGAAATGCAAAGCCCTTTCAGTCATACAGTCCCATTTCATTGCATTACTTATTTACTTTAAGGGGCTAAGAGACAAGACTTAAATATTGCTTTAAAAATCTATATCTATGCTCTCAGCTACATAATTACCAGCTTTCACAACTCTGGAGAGAGTGATAATGGCTAACACAAATGATTCATGAGCTGAAGTGCCATCACACCCATAAGGGGTTAGTTTACAAGAAAGAGTTTTCAGTAGCAGTCAGACAACATCAGGCCTACAGACAATAATCAGCAAAGACGTAATCCAGTTCCCACCAAAGTCACTGTGAATGTTTCCATTTGCTTCAGCAGGTGTTGAACCAAAGAATACTCTGCTGGAGAAATGCTAGCTATAAAAATACTCAACTGACAATGACCACTGTATCGCTGGAAAGCCTGCCAAAGATATTTGATGATCACATTTGGGTAATCTTGTGAACGAACTTAAACTCTTGTGAATTAACTCCTTATCTGTGCTCTAAGGGAAAACAGAAGTTTAAATATTAATTATCACCAGCATCTTAATCGCCAGTGCTTTCATGTGCAAGATTAGCATGTCAAATGAACATTTTCTCTATATAGGGAATATGGCATGGAAAGCAATTGGTGAAACAGTTGCCACTGTTTTTATGGCATTCACTTACAGAGGCCAAAAATTTCAGCAGGAGACAAGTATGTTGCAAACAGCTTTTTTCCCAGTGCAACACAGGTCTTTCAGAGACTATTAATCCTACCAGCATTTTAGAGGAATCATACCACCTACAACAGAGATGGAACGATTCCAATGGTCCTGTCCAACTACATCTATCTCTTAGACGAGATAGATGTGCAAATTAGGTAGTCCTCTGCCTACTAGAGATTCTGGTATGCAAAAATATCACTTTAGGAATTGGCAGATTCTCCTTGGCCTGCAATTTTGTGTCTTTTGCTCTTCCATATTTCACAGAAGATAAAATTTCCTAACTTGGCAGCCAGGAACACAGGAATGAGAGGACAATAATTCTGTAATTACTTCAGAAAGAGAATAGTAAGGTTTGCTGTCCTTGTGTGTCATCAACATCTAGTCAGGAAGTTTAGCATACAGAAATAGCATTCTCTGCTTATAAGAGGAAATAGCATATAAAGTAGTAAAACTGAAAGGAATGGGAACTGGAGAGGTTACTTCAGGTCCTAGAGAAACTAATAACAGCACTTGTGTTATCTATGCTGTAATGCAAGGGAATTCTCCATTTTCTAGAAGGAAACTACAGCCAAGGACCTAAAATTAAAGAAGTAAACTTTATGTATGAAAAATGGAGAAGGATCTTAAATATGGAAATCATCCCCTCCAAAAGAGGAATTTACACCGGATAAATATAAGACATCTGCAGAGATAGATGCAAAAAAATTAAAACAAGATGCCATGGTGAAATCTCACTTTAAGTGATTACCCTTTAGTTACCATGATCATTTTCTAATAAGAATGTAAGTAGATTTTTTTTTAATTTTAGCACATGGCTATCCCTAATGTGGGACATAAAAACTTAGCAGAAAACTATGTGATAAAAAGGGAAATGTTAGACCTGATATTGGAAGTGTCTAAGAACCTCCGATTTCCTCCTCCTTAGTTATTGCATGTATAGCTTCTGCTTTTATATTGCATTACTTAAATACTAATTCACTGTCTATTTTGCATTTCAAAGAGTGGTTTTCTTGACTGTAAATAGGCAAGTTGTAGTTTTTGTTCCAGGAACCCCAAACTTCTAAAAGACATTCCCCACAATTTCATGAGCTTCCTCCCCTTGACATTCCTCTCAGCTATTAGCTCCTTTATTCCATTTCATATAAATACAACTTTCCCTCCTCTCACACAGTGGTAATGGCAAGTACAATAACATTCACATGAATTTACTTGTCATGAGACATTTTTTAACCTAACTCTGAGCATCCATGTAATACCTATAAAGAAAAAGCAGAACAGAAGCAATGAAAATATGTTTATGAAGCTCCATGCTGTAAGAAGTGCTAAAACTAGATAAGGTGTTGCACAAATGTCTGTGATTCTCTGTGCAGCTAATCACTACACTTAGTAGATGCATTCTGTGATACTCTCAATATTAAGCCGGGGGGAAAAGAAATGGAAAATAGAAAAAAGAGAAAGGAGAAAAAGAAAAAAGATCTCTTTGAAACCCCCTTAAAAGAACCAGTTCAACTTTTTCCACATTCTTAGATATTTTTTTCTTTCAATTTTTTCAGAAACCTTTTCAAAGTCCGTTAATATTTCTAGTTAAAGAAATAGTTTATTTGTTGAACACTGTTGATGATGGACTCCATCACACACCTTTTCATTATATTGTCTATTCCACACAAGACCAGTTTATTCTTTACTTGTCTTAACATCAGCAACTGTTCATGTTTACATTACATCTTTAGAATAAGGCTCTTTCCTGAACTTGACTCTTCAGTTGCATTCATTTAATAGTCTCTCATGGGTATATCCTTTAAAACTCTTGTCTGCTGCAAGATGTATTTGGCATGGCAAGCAGTTTGCACCCTGCTGTGCTGTGTAACGTATTATATCCCAGTGATATCTTTCAGTGGAATCTCTGCAGCACAGCAACTGGCAGAGGATTGTAAGCAAAAGGGATAAAAGATCATTTTCTTTCCATATTTCAAAGCAGTTGTTTTCTTTTTCTTTTTAGACAAGCTACTTAATTTTTAATAATGCAGTATAGAAGTAAAATGCGAAGTTGAAATTAAATGAAGAGACAAACAAAATAGAATTTCTAATGAAAACCAGGTAATCATTAGTGTGGTGCATTAACAAATCTGTCAGAACAGAAAAAGTACCTTCATGCTAGCAATGGTTTCTCAAAATGCCTCATGAGATATACACAGAAACTTGAAAGATTTATCATTACATTTAGAACTCACTATAGGACAAATGGTTTAGACTGAGATTCCTGGACAGAATTCCAAATGTTAAGACTGCAACTGTTCAGGTGTTTCCCAAAATCACCATATGATCCACTTATCACTTATATGATCCACTTATATAATCCAAACATACACCCTGTCTCACACACTGTTATCAGGAGGTTCAATTCATTTACTAATGAATATCTTAAGCTTGGTTCTCTGCTGGCATTGCTGGAACATTAATTTCTGCTTTATCAATGGCTTCTGGGAGCTCTCCTTCCAGCAGCCTTCGCACCTCGCTTTGGGGTCTTTCTGTTTCAGCCTATCTTTTACTCATAATAGTATCAAAGGTTTGAGTTTTATGCTTTATTAAATATGGCTCAACATGACAGGTACTGTATTACTTTGATTTTTGCTGGTGGGACATTTTATACATGCAATGAACATACAGTCAATACCATTGCACAGGGCACATTTACCTTGTGTACAGACAACATGAGTACCATTCTCAGCACTCTCTGTCCAGGAAACTCTGCCAAAAACTCATCTTAATAATGTACTCCAAACCTGTCAAAGGAAAACTGCTTGCAATGGCCATAAAAATCAGAAACAGAAGCAAGGACGGATGCACACGGCCAAAAGCGGAGCAAGGAAAAGGAGACAGAATAATTTTGGAAACAATCTAAAAATTCATGTGAATTTAAAATTCATTAATTAGATTAATTTATTAATTAGATTATTTTTTTAGATTAGATACATATTTGTAAAATGTTATTTAATGTGACTATATCATTGTGACCAAAATATAAGGTTTTCGTTCACCTCTTCATGCTGCATAAAGCAAAAAATTAGGATAATAACACCTTCAAGGCATTGAATATATGTTATAAAACTAGTTTTAATTACAACACAGTGTGTAAATGCAGGAAGACATTCCTATTGAGTTACTGTAATGTTGCTATCATAGACTGACAGCAATGCTGCACTTGCAGATGATTTTGCACCTGTCTTTGTCAACTGGGGATAGACGAATTTGCGAAACACCTTCAGGCCTGAAGAACATTTGTGCATACTGGCTGTAATTCTGTTATCTGTTATTTCCACACACACATGATGTTATGAAGAAAACTGCAGATATCAGTAATCATGGGAATTGAAAGACTGTGTAGATCTTACACAAAACACTACACAAAGCAAGGTGCCTATTTATAATTCATTGTCAGCTGCCCCCTCACATCTTTGCCAAAGGAAATGCCTGGCAGATCCAAGTATTGTTTAACATCCATCTTAAAGCAAAAATTACACTTTTTGTGTAACAGAGTTTGTTCCATTCACCTGCTGATTTCAGTGGAGACATAAAGCCTACTAATATCATCAGAGAAAAACAAATGAGAGTCTGACATCATTTTGGAGTTAATACCTGTAAACAGCAACTGAAAATGTTTCCTGGTAACTGCACCCTACCCACAGGTCCACCAATCCCATTTAGCATTTATCATGCTGCCATATATTCTGTCTGTTACTTGCATATCTCTATAAGCACCCCAGATAGCTGGGAGTGTTTGTAAAACTAACCTGAAATGATGCTAATTGCTTCCTGTGAACATGCAGCTGAATTAACTTTTCTTCAAATTTGCCCTGAGGTTCTACATTAAATATGCCACTGGTGCAAACAGGATGAAAAGAGGAAAAGATAACAGGAAATAAAACATTCAAACCTTTAATCTGTTTTTTCTTCTTTTTCCAAGTTCACAACTGCTTGCCTAATTCTATTTCCTTCTCCTGATTGCCTACCCTTTGCATCTTTGGTACCCATGTCCTCACATACTCTCTTCTATTTGCAGTCTTCCCATCCTTATCCCTTCATAAACATTATCTGTTCTACAACTGTGCCTAGATCTCTGCCTTTGTGAAGGGTACAAAGAGAGAGAGTTCTTGACTCATCCAGGTTGCAATAGCAGAGAAAGGTTAATACCTTAATATAAGTTACCTGATTGAATACGACAAAGTGGATGCCCCCCGTCGACAACAGCCCACCAGTGGAGTCAGAAATAAAGCCCGTATCTCTGAAGTCAGACCTGTATCTAGTTGCAATCTAAACCAGATTTTTTTTTAACTCCATCATAAGAATCTCCAGTTAAACAACACTTAAGCATTTCAGGCAATTAAACATGAGCATTACTTTTAATAGCAGTGTTGTGGTTTAACCTGGCCAGCAGCTAAGCACAATGCAGCTGTTTGCTCACCCTCCTCCTCGCAGTGGGATGGGGGAGAGAATTGAAAAAAAAAAAAAAAGAAAAAAAAAAAGGAAAAAAGGAAAAGCTTGTGGATTAAGATAGGGACAGTTTATTAGGACAGAATAATAATAAAAATAATAATAATAGTAATAATGTGTACAAAACAAGTGATGCACAATGTGAATGTGATTGCTCACCATCTGCTGACCGATGCCCAGTCCAGCACCGAGCAGTGGTCCCCTCACCCCAGCCAGCCACCCCCTATTAATTGCTCAGCATGACACCATGAAGTATGGAACTTCCCTTTGGCCAGTCTGGGTCAGCTGTCCCGGTTCCGTCCCCTCCCAGCTCCTGCTGCACCCCCAGCCCACCCACTGGCAGGGCAGTGTGAGAATCTGAAAAGTCTTTGGCTTAGGATAAACACTGCTCTGCAACAACTAAAACATCAGCATGTTAGCAACATTATTCTAATTCCAAAACACAGCACTATACCAGCTGCTAGGAGGAAAATTAACTCTATCCTAGCCAAAAGCAGGACAAGCTGTCAATAGACAGCCAGATGTGATGACAAAACATAATTTTTATGTCTGATATACAATAAGCAAGTCAGACTCGATCTGTCATAATAAGTAATTTTGTTACTAACTGAAGGCTTTGGGGATCTTACTATATAGCAGTTTTTGAGGACATCCCTAGTAAATATGGGAAGAACTATTCCATCCACCTCCACAGATATGCTTTACATGACCTGTTTTATTGCACTGCTGGTTACTTGACCTATTTATCCACACTTTCCGCAACGGTGCCACATTTTCAAGCTTTTAAAATAATCGTTATAGAGACAATATGTAATCTGTACTTTAGTTATATTGATAACAGGATTATTCACACACCTGAAGTTGAGAAGAATAGAACAATCAGGTGTTTACCCACATCTCTTCCCACCAATCAATAAAATCAAAGTGCCTATGGTAATGATGAGTTTGCTCACATTGAAATTCCCAGCTACAGTACAGAGACTCACCACCTAGGAAAGAATGGAACATGGAAACAAAATTCACAACTAAATAAAAATGTGTGAAGATGTCTCAGTTGAGAATGAGGATTTATTAGGGAGATGAGGCTGTCGTACAGACAAGTTATAATATCAGGAATGACTGAAAGCAAGAGAATGGCAAACTAGAGTCAGATTGCATCTGCCAAATTAGCACAAAATATTCAAAATATGCCCATCAACCTCCATTTAAGAGCTAAGTGGCAGGTACAATCCTCAGCAAGAACAACAATTTGGGGCAAAAAAAAGGAGAGTTACTATCACATCTCTTTAATATCAAAACAGTATAGCATAGACAGCCTGCCAAACTCAAACTGCATCATTAACACAAAGAAAACTGGATGCTGGACAAGATCATGAAATTGTAATGGACTTAGAAACACAGCTACGTCTACTTCAGACATTTTGCAAGAAAAAAGCATCAAAAATAGAAAATATGTTGTCTTTTTACCTGAACCTCCAGGAAAAAGAAGCTAATTCTTATTTGTATCAGTGTACCTTACTTGGAATGAAAGATGTTAATATTCTAGAGGAAAGCAACGCATAGAAAATGGATTCTGAGCCTCATAACAATGCTACTATTGTTATCTCACCAAAAGAATTTTTTGCTTATTTTAATGTTTGTGAATCTTAAATTAGGTTATAAAATCTTACGAAGTAACACATCCCTTTTTAGAGGCCTGACACTCATACAACGTCAGATGGAGGCATGCTCTGATTGCTTAATGACATTGATCAATGAACTAACAGCACTTTCACACAAAAATGACCTTTACCTTCATCTGAAATCAAATGCACAGATGTGCTAGAAGAAAACATGGATTGAGGAGTCCATTTATTATTTCTACTTAAGGCATTGTCACAGCCATTGATCTTTAAGCTATTTTAGAAGCAAGATCATAACTTTTTGAAATGTATGTGGTTTAGAATTATTTTTAGCTAATATAGACAGTAGAGCTAATGGAGTGAATACTATCATTTATTAGTTAAACAAACAAATGTGTCCATATAGATGAAAGACTAATATAACAAACTATAGCTCGTTTGATTTACATACACTGTAGTTACTCCTTTTAGTAGCATACAAGTCATAAAATGAAAGTTTAATGAGACTTTGTTTAAATAAATGAAAAAAAATATTTTGATTACATTTAAAATTATTTGGATGATATTTAAAACAATCTTAAATTGATTGCTTCTATCATATTTACAAAACATGAATATAGATATATTCTCGACTACAGAAGAGAACTGTAGCTTTAAAATTTCCATCTGAAAAGGATGTAATAAAACTGTTATCTTTACTACATGCAAAGACTTGCTAATTTGTGGTCACTGTGAATATCATTACATATAAAACCAAGTAAATTTTTATGCCAGGCAACTGCCCACCATATGACAGCACTTTCAGTGTTTGCATGAACCATTACAACCAACTCATGTCTCACAGATAGCACAAGCAATGAATAGTAGAGTAATCTAACACCAAGATAATATTCATTACAGATTTAGTATCTGTGATATAATTAAAATATATATATAATAAAAATGGCACTCAAAAATCCTGTTGTTAGTGTCACCTCAAATTCTCTGCTACGAAATTGTGAGACACATCATCTTATAAGTGAAGATATGTCTAGAACACAACACATCAGTTTAATTCACTTTGTGAAATTTCTCTTACACAAGCTCTGCTTCAGAATTCATACTGAAAGCACATCTTTCTGGGAACTCCAAATTAAGGATTTACTGCAGTGCTCTGTGTTAGAATCTTTTATTCAAACAAACAAACAAAAATATTTTTTAAACATTTTTAGTAGTGACCTGGCTGAAATTCTGTTCTGCAAGGATCTCATAAATGGACAAATACATAGCATTTCAGTTACTTTATCTCAAGTAACTGAGATTTCTTAACTTTCTTAACTCTGAAGGCCTTTGCTATCAACTGTACCAGTACCATAACAGTACCATCCCTTTTTGTGAAACAACCCAAAATTGCTTTTGTCCATTTTCCATATCCTTATCTCTGTAACAAACAATATAAGGTACCATTTCATCAAAATCAGCAATATTTATTTATGGCTTGGTATGACCATTTGATAATGCTGCTTGAAAATATGAAGGGGTCTAACAATCAACCTGGCGAGTGTTCCAGAGCCATCTGAGATGTAAAACTGTTTGAGCAACAGTCTTTGATTCCCACTACATGGCAACAGAGTACTGTGCTGCAGTTGGTTGACTGACATGCACCTCTACGTGATCACATTTATCATACCATTTTCAGATCTCACATCTGTCTGCGCTGAATGATGTGGATCTACTGTGTGTTCTCTAACAACTATTTAATCTCTATCTTGGGGTCAAAAGCTCACCTGGCTTCTGAAGAGTACAGAGATCTTCAGCCTCCTCTGATCTGCTTTCCTACTTTAACTTGCCATAAAAAGACTGAGCTTTACAGACTAATCACTTTCATGTTGTCTTGTCATTCAGCAGCCAAATCCATCATGCTATTTCTAGACCCTTCTGTTTCACACTGGAATGAAGGGCAATGCTACCAGATATAAAGTTATTTTTTAGACAATCAAAGCATCATGTGTGGCCAGGTGTATGGTTCACATGTGAAAGACTGCTCCGTGTATGATTTTTATTAGGTCTAAGCACATAGGGTTTATGGCAAATGCTTTAGCTTGGCAAAATCTACTAATGATAATAATAGTAAAATATCAGTTACTCTGATTGTATTTGGATTAAAAGTAGCCACTTTAGCAATCTTTCACATTGTCATTATAAGGCAAATGAGTTCTAACTGTATGCTGCTTGAAGACAGAAAAATCCAGTGAGGCAATTTCATTAGACGTGTAGGGCAGAAACTCCAAAATTATAACATAACGTCAACTCTGCTATGAAGTCAAATCCCACTAAATTCCCAAAATATTCATAAGTTTATGGTAGGCAATGAAACAAAAGATCAACAATTAAGGGGAATCACAATCGTATTAATATTTTATGCTAATATATTGAAATTGATTAAAAGTTTTGTGTGTTTTTTTAACCACCACTGATATTACATATGCATAGAATATTTTATAAAAGATTATATTATGGAGTCAGTTAATTACCTACCTGCTGCACATTAAGTATTCATTCAGTTAAATTAATTTACATAATAATAATAAAACACCTACAAACAAAAAAGAAGGGTGTTTTTCTTATACAGGCCATTTAAAATAGCTGTATCTTTGTGCCTTTTTTTTTTTTTTTCGCTTTTCATTATAAAGGAAACACTGAATAATGTTTTGTCATGTTGAATTTAAACCCTGTGAAAGAGGATTTCGGACTCAATTTATTTCATGGTGTTTTCAGTTTATTTTGCAGGTGGACTCAGTAAATTAGAATGCTCATTAAACTGAATGGAACTAGTGGCACCATATGTATCAAAAGCTTTACTAAAATCCAGGTAAGCAACATCCACGGCCTTTCCCTCATTTACGAAGTAGGTTATCGTGTCATAGAAGGAGATCAGGTTAGTCAAGCTGGACCTGCCTTTCATAAGTCCATGCTGACTGAATGTGATCACTTGATTATCCCATATGTGTCACGAGATGCCATTGAAGATGATCTACTCCATGACTTTTCCTAGTACCCAAGTCAGATTGACAGGCATCCTGGACAACTGCTGATAAATTATTGAAAGTGGCTTGGTGAACACTTCCACCAGCTCCTTCAGTACCCTTGGATGAGTCCCATCCAGTCTCAGAGACTTTTGAAAGTTCAGATGATGTACTAGGTCACCTACAGTTTTCTATCGGATTATAGGTATTTCATCTTGCTCCCTGTTACCATCTTCTAACTCAGTAGACTGAGTTAGAAGAAAACCTACCAATATTTTATTTTACACATAGCAGAGACTATAAAACAGTACAGTTAATAATAACATTTTAATAAATGCTACCAGGCCTCTTATTATATTCTCAAAATTAATGGCTCAATTACATGACATGCTATACCCTGCCTTTTTTTTTTTTTTTTAATTATGCTTCCGTTGTGGTTGGAAGTATTGGAATTTCATAAGCTTTTAAAACAGTTTTTCAAAAGTGAGTATTCACTAGTTATGACCCCAATTTAATGGAAAAAAGTGGCCTTTTTCATTGATAACATAAGTTATTTAGTGTACAAAATAGCACCTATTTTTAAATGCTGCTTTTTTGAATGATATCAGCAACTTCAGTTCACGTTTTCTCTTTATAAAATTGTTCTTACAACTGTTTTTATGTTGTATTAAGTGTCATCTCCATTACAATAATTTTCAGTTGATTTTGACTTCCATATTCATAAATTCATTGCAATAATAAATCGTCTGTCAGTGCTTCCACATTTTCATTTGAACTTGTTAATGAATAGCTCAATAAACATGTAAATGCCTGCCATATTATTTACATTTACAGTAAACATACCAATCCTTTTTGAATTCTAGCCTTATAGGAAAGCTTGTCATATAGGCTGATTACTGTTATGGCTGGATCCCCGTACAGAAGAAATCATTCCCCTAAGAAGTTTTTTAAAAACCACTTGCACCAACACAAAGGTGTTTCATGTTATTTCACATTCTGCATAAATGACGCTGAACTTCAGTCTTTGCAAGAAAAGTTATTTTTGCCACATGTGAAAATAGTTCAATAATAATTTCATTCATTCTTGGATCAACTATTGCACTGAGATACCTTCTTTGGAAAAACACTGAAATACCAGTAACTTGCATTTAATTATATTCACAACATCAAAATGTTCATGACAGAGAAAGATTTATGAGGATTTCAATTATTGGCTAGCTCCACACAAAATACAGATGAGTAATATCAGCAACTGCTCATTATGAAACAGTTTGAATTGTTATCTAGAGATGAAAAATGTCTATAGGTGCTAGCAGAAGTAAGAGTGAAGTTCTCTGCTCTCAAAAGCCATTAATGGTTGTCCATGAAAGGTAGGATCACCCATTTAGTTTTAAACAAATTCTAGGTTGGTGAATTTTGTAGATATAAGGAAATTCAAAACTCGATGCTGACAGGGCTCAGATAACATGGCATACAGTCATGTCATATCAACATTCATAGCTTTCTGAGAAAAAAATGTTTGAATCACATAAAAAATACTTATGCTTCGTTAGCTGGAGCTGCTATTGAAGTAGTACTTCTCACAAATATCACAATCTGATATTTGCAGTACAGCTGACATCTACAGTGTATCATCTGAAAAGCCAGGAAAAGAAAAAGCTGTTTACCTTACTCATGGGAATCACCATATTGCCAAAAAGAGGAGATTCATACTTGTGCACCACAAACTATTACATAAGAAGTATCACCTTTACATCAGCTGTCAAATTAGCTCCACTCTTTGGTGTTCGGTTTTGTGGTTAAAAAAAAAAAAAAAAGTTCTGTCACTGAAGTCTCTTCAGTCACACTATTCATATTTATTAACAGTTTTTCACTGTAAGTTACATCACCTTATATTATGGGTTTCTGCCAGAACATAGGCCATACACATACAGTTTGTTACATTGACATTTATTGTCAGTTTTATTTGCAGTTTTATGGATGTAGCTTCAAAAGTTAGATGTATTTCTATTATTTTCAAGACAATGTTTTTATGTGATAGTGCACTTGCTGAAACAATTACTATTCCAAATATGGGAATTAGTTCTATTTGATTTATGTCAGTCAGATGTGACTGATGGAAGCTCTAATGACAGCCAATATTTCAGGTGATGAAGTGCATGTCTTATAAACACAGCACACATTGCCTACACATAACCTACTGTCAAAAGTGTAAAACAAAATTTGCTAGACTTGTCAGTGAAGAATGAAATCAAATTCCTCAGTGATGGCAACTCAAATATTCTATTTAAGTAGTAAGCACTACTTATTTGGGAGCTATTTAGCTACATTTATGTGTGCTATCAAGCAGAAATCAAGAAACTTTGATGATACTCATTAGCTTCACAGCAACATACACAAAGGAAGAAGAAACCAGAAGGCCTAATCAGCAAAGCCTTATGGGCATTAAATAGCTAAATATCTTCCAGCATTAAGGCTGTGGTGTTTCCATTTTCACTGATCAGTAACTATTCTCCATACCCAACAGTAGTTAGGAATTGGCAACAACTAGAACTGTATTTATAAATGCTTCACTTTTCTCCATTATGCAGCTAATGAACTGAGTAAGAGTTGGGAACCTTGAGAATGTGAGCCTAAATGCTTGATATGACCCTCAGCAAAGGTTGTCCAACATTATATAACCATGCTGTACTTGAGTAAGAGAAAGCTTTTGCCCTGATCAGATTGGTTTTGTTCCAGCAACTTTATCACTACTGACATTTGTTTCATAAAATTTAAAATTGTTTAAACAAATCTATGCTTCATATAGAGAAAACATCAAACTTGACAGTTCTAGAAAAAGGGGTAAATAAAAAAGTGCTAGCATTCACTGATGATCCTAAGGTATTAGGGGTTTTAAAAATTAAGGCTGATGGGAAAAAAAAATGCAGAAGACCTCAAAGTACTGAGCAATCAGGTTACAAAATAACAAGCGAACCCGAGTCCTATCTGCACATAGACAGGAAAGAATACTTGTAACTCTGAAAACACCCAGTAGTGTTAAAAAGCCAAGAATGCTGTATTTCCGGAAAGAAACAGCAAAACCAAACAGAAACCACATGTTGGTTTTGTACTGACTTGCAGTACATCTGCGTACGTGATTCTGTGTTCAGTTCTACTCTTTCCTTTCAAAACTAAACACAGGAATCTGAAAAAAAAAAAAAAAAAAAAGTAAGAAAAGGGCAGCAAGGGCAATCAAAGCTACAGAATGGAGAACAGACTTGGACTTTGTGCTGTGAAAAAGAAATGACCATGGAGGTATTTAATAGATGTCTTCATGAGTAACAATTTGGAATTCTTAAATGAAAATCTCAGGTGGCAGGTTCAGAATAAAGAAATAGTAGAGCTTAATCACACACACTGTAGTGAAACATTGGGATTAACTGCTTCAAGAGTGGTGCAGATACCAAGAGTTCATCTAGGTTCGGAAAACCATTGAGTAAATCACAGAAGGAAATACTTCCCCTTGGGTTAGTAAAGCTCAAACATAACACATTTGATTGAGAAGATTCCTTTAATGAAGTTTCCATCAGAATTCCATTTGCCTGAGGAACACTAGAGAATATGATAATGATACCTCAGAAAAAAAGTTTAAAAACTATGCAAAAAAAAATAAGAGCTATAATCTTAATGGGATTACAGTCCAAAGAAATTCGAGAAAAATTGAGGATGCTAACACATCAGCATATGTTTTGCGATAATCAATGTCTACAAAACATATGAAAATGTAACTAAAGACATTGTTACCAAGAGGCATATTCAGACTTGGTATGTTTTCAAGATGATCAACTCTGTCAAGAAAGTTGCTTTGTTTTCCAAGGAAAGCTTTCAGTAGTATTTAGCTATCTTATTCACTAAATTAATTTGCTGTGCTTTGCAAATTACAACTGCTGCAACAATGTAATAAAGCATAGTTTATACTATTTAATTCTATGAAATAAGTAAACAATAGTTACAGATGAATGTCAAGAATTTAAGAGAAAGCTATTTGAATAGATCATTTTATCATTTCCTACTCATTTAAGCCTTTAAGTTCCCCAGGAATAGCTATCAGTTGCATTCATCAATCCATGAAGGTTATCTGAACACCCTTTGAGATGAACACTTTACAGTAGTCAATGAAAACCAAACATTACATTCTTTAAGCCTGGGAGGAAGTTGGTACCTAAATAATCTTGAGTTGGTATTTCTTCATTTTTAGCAAACCATGCTTGTTCTGTAAAATGGATAACATGTCTGACATATCTAAATTGTAAACCGCCATCTGCCATCTACAATTCCCTTCCCCTTTTAAATATAAAAGAGTGCAATCCTTTCTTCATGCTTATAGCAAAGTGATGGCTGACAACCAATGTGTCAATCAACAAACTGGCACAACCAACAGCCTCCACAAACTTCATTTACATCAAAAATAGATAAATAAATAAAATTCCCCACATCAAAATCAACATATCATCACATTGTGGACAAAGCAGACCATTTACACACACACCACATTTTGTCCCTTCACCACATTACTACCACACATACTCTTCATAACTATTACACCACAAATTATTCACTAGTCTTTTACATCTTCTCAGGTAACTAGTTTGGGCCACTCTGAGAGACACTGAATTGGGCTGTTCTTTGGCTTAATCCAGCACAGGTACTCATATTCTGAAGTCAGAAAAAAGGGCAGGGGAATACAGCTTTTATTTTCCTTAAAAACTGTTTGTAGTTTAAGTATCCTAGTGTTCCTGCAGATGATTAAACATTACATTTGCAGATGATTTAAACATTACATTTCCCTTCTTCTACTCCTTGTCTTTAAATCACCTTTAAAACCCTTCTGTACCTGTTATAGGCAGTGAAACTGTACCAGATAATCCATGTAAGGTAATTTAATTTGAGAGGATGTTCAGGCCCTTTAAGTCAGCGGGTGATGCTCTTTTCCAGTTTAAAATATAAAAATGGGGGAAGATTAATCAGTGCCACAACATGAGTGCTGATGAACATTCATTAGTAAAATTGGCAAACACTTTAGAAACATCATATGCAGTGTAAACTGAACACAGCAGACTGTGCAAAGGATACAGAGTCTATGGGGCTGTCACTCAAGTGTCCTCCATGCTTATGTACATCACACTTAACTACTTTCTAAATCACCACAAAATCAAAAGCATGTACTCTTGCTATCCACTGCCTCTTGCATGTATCCACACAAACATAGCAACATAACCTGAAGTTTTGTAGCTTTTACTGAAAGCAACAATGGAGTTGAAGATTTATATATGAATATATACTAGTATATATGAATATGAATATATACTAGTATATATACACTTTGTATATATAAAAGTATATATACACATTTGTGTATATACATGTATGAGACAGAGAATTAAAAAGAACTTATACATGGATTTTCTTAATTGATGGGGTTGGGCAGTGACATTATCCAGTGGTATAAATGATCTTCACAAACAAAATACAGTACATAGTCTGTTTGTCTGCAACAGGTCCAAATGCATACACTTACTGAAATTAATGTCATTCATCACATTGATGCATCACTGTCATTCAGATAAAAGAAAAAAAAAAAAAAACTTTACATCTTCCTAGAAAATGCAACAAAGGAAAACCGAAATTACTGTTCCATGATAAAGTATAGTTCAGTAGAAGGTTAGTATATCTTTCCAGTCTGTATTTCCATATGTATTAAAGACAAAAAATTTTGACACCAATAGCCATAATCACTAGCTGTCAGTAGACTTTCAGCAAATGTGTAAAAAATGTCCACTGGAATTCCCACATTTTTAATTAAAAGGGAGGCAATTATTTGTTATAGATTTTGGGCAGGTCATTTTATATGTACATGACATATCTAATGAAATATTCATTTCTTCTGCCCAATGCAAACAATGCTATCAACACAGAAGATAGTTGTGCTAGCAACTACTTGGTACTATATATTGCATTTTAAAAGAATGAAGAAAATAAATCATTTTTTACTGTAAATGAAATCTCATTTAGAGTTATTAACCATTTATACTTAGAAATTAAACAGATAATTTATACATGCCCATATAACTCATAATCAGATGCATCAGCGTACCCATAAGACAATAAAATAAATGACACAAATGTCTGAAGAACCTTCTTCAAATGCGGCTGTTATATACTTTGGCATTTTTAACTGATCAGAGATGTATACTGCTGGGAGCTTTTGCATTGGCAC
Source organism: Anas platyrhynchos (assembly GCF_047663525.1). NCBI lineage: Eukaryota > Metazoa > Chordata > Aves > Anseriformes > Anatidae > Anas > Anas platyrhynchos. Next base: position 13,157,536 of record NC_092596.1, read on the forward strand.
AGATAGAATGTCGATACCTGAGAAATGCTCATGAAAATCTCTTCTCTGTAAGCCTTCCATTAAGCATCTGAGATATTTACAGTTCAGTATACGCATACACAACCAAAAAAAAAAAAAAAAAAAAAAAAAAGCTTTAATTGTTAATATATTGACTTCCATAAGTTAGAGATTTAATCACATACCTAATTTGAATCCAGATCTGTGTTAGTGTTGCAAACGTTCAATATGAAAATGATAACCTCTGTGTTTCTCCCAGATAAACTCTCAGTACCAACTAAGATGTTTCAATCATACCTACTTCCCATCCAAAGCACTTTTAATACTTTCAGATCACCTACTAGAATTTTGATGCAGATTTACATAGGAATTTCCAAACTTTGAGGATAAGCCTTGTTACCAGAATCTCTGCATTACTGTCTATAAGAAGAGGGGAAGCTTCACACAATACTTCTCAACAAGCAATTTTGTTTTGGTTTTGATTTAATGGGAAAACTTGAAACAATCAAAAAAAAAAAGACCACACTTTCATTTTTCCATTATTGCAAATAACATGTTATCTGGAAGGAAAATGTTTGTGCATGATCTTGGGAAAAATTTTGTCAGCAATACACATAATATTAAAGATTCTGCAACATCTAGTCTCTCCTTTCAGCCTTAAGTCTGATGTTATGGTTTCAGAATGGCCTATAAGATTAGCAGGTTATATAAGAAAAGAATTTTAACAGCACTGGATGTTGCACGTAAGAAAAAAAAATAAACTATTGTCTGTTTCTCTGAAACTATGTCTGTATTGTTATCTAGGAAAGTAAGACTTAAAAGAGGTAGTTTTAACAAATAATCTTTTATTTCTCTAATCAAGAACAGTCAATGGTCTGTTTAGGGAGTTACAGACTAAGACACTATTGCTAATACTAAAGAAGAAGGAAAAAAAAATAAATTATCTTAGAACCTTGGAGCTTTAGTGTGATTTGACGTTTTCCTGGAATCTTTTTGGGCTCTGTATCTTGGCTTATAAGAAGCTGATATTTTCTTCACTGCCTCAGTCTGAAGTAAATATTCCTGTGTATGCTCTTACTTTTTAAAATATTTACACATGTTTCTTCTTACAGACTTCTGTTAATGACAGCAGTGAGACTACTGACATATGGTTATAGAACAGATGCCTACTTTTTTAACTCAAGGTATTAGGTAGTTAACAAGTTTCATTTAGAAATGACTTACAGGACTATTAGTAACTGTAGACTATTCCATGACATATTCCTCAGAATTCATCCTGAAGAGTGACATTCACATATCCTCTAAGCTCCAAGAGGATATTGCACCATAACCCTTGTGCTGTGAATAGTACAGAGGATTTATTGTGTCTCTGTGAATTCCCAGAAGCACAGTGATCTGAGTAGGCCAATGACATGAGAAGAGATCACCACCTTGTGCCTTTCAGCTTCTTTCACGCAGGAACTGTCAAAAACTCTTCCTCTTCTACAAAGCATTTGTGTGACACTGTGGAAACACTGATGGTACTAGATTTCCATTGACTTGCTAGCCTATTAAAAGATTATTATCCTCACAGGGAGGTGTTTTTTTTTTTTTATATGTATTCCTCAAATCCCTGTGCTGTGGTTAGTGGAGAATAGAAAAGGCCATATACACCCTTGCATTGTGGCACGGAAGGAGATTGTCAGATAGATATACCTTCACACTGTCCTTTTCCAGAGTTGAAGCTATTAATAGCTATGTTTTACAATCCACATTTCAAAAACACCCTCTCCAAAGCAAACGTTCACGATGACCTTTAATTCTCCTTATATTAGCAGCAAAGGACCTTTCCAGAAATATTTAGCCCAATGGCACACATTTTGTATTAGCCCTTGCTCATTCAAGCTTCTTGAACACGTCTGGAGGGTCCTTAAACAAATTTTTCGACACTATTGATGGAACCTTTCCGACAGCTCATTAGGCGAATGGCAGAGAATTCATGAGCTTTTCCAAACATGCCTAGAGACTTGTGTTCATCAGAGTTCAGAGCTAGCTAACAAATTACTGCAGCTCTAATTAAAATGTAAAGTAATTCTAAGCACACAACCTTTGGTAAATCAAATGCACCAACTGATTAAAAAAATTGTTTCAATTGTAGTAATAGTTTACCAAAAGAGAATATTATGTTTGCACTTAATGAAAATGAAGAACAATTTTATATCACAGAGTATCTGGAAGCTGAGCAGAAAAAGGGCATTTTTAAAAAGTTACAGTTTATGAAAGAGGCTCCTTGTTGTGATGAAGAGATTATTAAGACACATTTTTAACACAAACTGCCATGATCTCTGTAGTGCAGACAAATGGAATTTCTAATAAAGCATACATTATATCCTTCTGATAATATTATTGTCATTAACAGTGTTTCAATGAAAACCCTATGTACGGTAATAATTACAATGCTTCACTAGAAATTGACTTCCAAAACTGAATACTCAAATTGAGGTTAAAGGCCAACAACATTCCCATTAAAAGCTAAAGCTCCTCAATATGATCTCAGTTAACTCCTATAGCTTCATGTTTCATATCCAATAGAAGCAGAGAGTGAAATTTCAATATGTAAACTTATATTGAGATGGTTGTTCCATAAACATTGCCTCAAAGTTTGAAAGAAGCAAAAAGAATACCAATATAGACTTTTTAGAAAAGTTTTATAAATTGTAAAGTTGGACAATGTTATTGAGAGTAACAGTAAACTCACACTCACACATTCAATACTGTACTCACTTGCATTCCTCAATCACATACTGTGATAGTACAGAGCAACAGTGAATAACAGTGTAGAGCTCTGTATGGGTACTTCTCTGTGGCTTAAATATCAATAGAATTTGCATTAAAATTTGTATTATTTATATATTTATATATATAAAGAAGCATAGCAAAGAATATAATTATGGGCCATAAACAAAAATACTGGAAGATTCTCTTAGAAGTCTGTACAAATGTACAGAAACATCTGTCTCAGAAGTCTACCATTAAAACAGCTTGAACTTGAAATCTCTCAAACATTGCCTTACTCACTGAGAAAATACACACACAAGACTGATTCACTCTTACGAAGTGTAACTTCTATTAAGAAAATTGTGTTTCAATCTCTTTTGTTAGAAACTGCAAAAATATGCCACGATTATAATGCCCAAAATTTTGTTTCACGAATAAGAAAAGTTCTAGTTTATGACCTTCCTTCACTGTTCCTCTGTTTCCTTTCTCCTTCTCCAACAACAGCATATTCTAACAAGATTGGTGCTGTCAAGCAACAGAAGAATTTAGTCTCTTTCTGCACCAGTGGTTCCCTCTCTTGAGGACTCCACGAATTAGGGCCTCATCAACTCACAAATACAAAGATACAGAGGGTGACCAATGATGCATCACATAAAGACCCGCAGCAGCATTTATTAGCAGCTGACATAGAGAATAGTTTTGCTTTATCACAGCAGTAATGAAATATACAGGATTAGACTCCAGTTTGTCTCCTGTGCAAAGCTTCATAGCCAAACTTCTCTCTCATATATGTGTGTCAATGCACAGAATGCAAAGCACATTTTTCCTTTCAAAAGCTCATGATACAGCAACTTCCAGACAGGGAGCTGCTCTTACATTGTTAATGCATGGCACAAATACCAGCTCCTCAGCAGCACATGCTTGAACTAACTAGTAAAATCCCCATTCTCAGTCTTACATCCTGTGAACAAGCTGACAAAGAAATTAAGTCTGATTTAAGAGCCTCAGTCTCTCAAAACTGATGGATTGAAACGCATTGATCCTAAGACTTTTATGCACATGCTTAACTTTCAGTGTGACACTAAAATACATCAACTTTTGTGTGACATAACCAAGGCTGTAGCAAGGAAAACTGCCTTGCTGCTGTACATCTCTGAGTGAACAGAGGGAATCACTCCAAAAGTGATCAGTGCAACAACATGCACCAACATAGCACAAACTTATCGTCCTCTCTAGCTATTAACTCCCTTCTTAACTGGCTTGTAAAAATCAGATGAGGGAGAAGTGTCCTCTTTCTCAGGACAAAATTTCTAGGCAGAATTTCTAGATGAAGGAAAATACAAGGGTTGCAAAGCTTCAGAGAACAGTGCTCTTCACTATGGAAACTTCAAAGGAAATCCGTGCCTCACTGAAAAGCAATAGTTCTCTAATGGGATTTCGTCCACCATACTAGAAGGAAGACTCCAGTATCAGGAACATTTTGGAGTCCTGCTGTTGTTCCAATATAATCTCAGTTAGAAGCATAGAAATGCAAATGAATTTTCTTTCCAGTCATCAGAGGAAATGGGTTAAAGATGATCAAGGACAGAAATTCTTAGGTTTCAAGCTTTGAAAGAATGAATTCCAGAATCCAGAAGCAACTAACAGATCAATATTTTAGTCTTTCATCACCTAACCTGTTCCCTTCATATTAAAACACAAATTCTATATTGCACACCTTCTGCACTGACCCCTATAATAAGTTCCTCTCTGCTCAGGGAAATATATTTTAGAGATATCATGGCTAATTCTCAACATCTAAATAAGTGATGCAGTGTCTTTCACAGACAGAAAATACCTACTATTTGTGTTCTGTTTAAAAATGAAATAAATCCTTCTCTTAAAAAGTAAAATAAAATTAAAAAAAAAAAAAAACTCTTTAAATATTCTGGCAGTGTTAACATTCTCTCCATTCTAAGATCTCCCATGAAAATGCAAATCCATGTATAGCTGTGGATTCTGAAAACATGCTCCACTGGGTGTTCAACTATCCTACCTTTGCAGCCTTGTAACTGTGTGATTCGTCAGCATATTCTTTCAGGGTTGAACTCAGTGATGTTTCTCAGCTCAGCAATATTTCATTTTTCACCAATGCCAAAAAAATACAGCTGCATGACAAGAAGCTTAAAAGATTTTCAGTATAAGTTGCTTTCTTTCTTTCACCTCTTCCTTTGTTTTTGTTTTTGTTTTTCTATGTGTTGTTTAGTCAGGAGATGAAGTCTTATAACCCTATAACTAACAATGTCAGCATTCATTTTTCTGAAGATTGCTTTTCAGGGTTTCACACTGTTTTTGGTGGGTTTATCTCCTATCAACTAATTTCTATGAATGGTGGAGAAATTTGAAACTATGTTTGAGATGTTCTTGAGATTTCTTTTAAGGTCTGTGTTGTCTTTAACTTATTTAAGGCTTCCATTTGTTCACATATACAAAGAGGATAAAACTCCATTTAGGCAGAGAGCAGTGAAGGATGGCTGATTACCTTTATGACAATGAATTCACTGCATCTTCCCTGCACATCCTTTCTTCTGCCACAATGATCTGAAAGGCTCTTTCTGCACTGCTCTTATCTAACCTATAGCTTTCCTTTCTGACATTTCTTTGGATTCTCCTTTTGGTAAATGACAGGGATGGTACAGCAGATGGTACAGGACTCAGATTCATTTGTTCTACCTACCATCAGAGGTAATTCTCCATTGCTATGAGAAGGCTTGTTAGTGGCTCAGATGTGTAAGGTGAGAGAAGCCATTTCAGCACATCACAGAAAACAAGTATCCGTTCAGTTTTGGGAAAAGCTAAAAATTCTCTCTAGGTGGATTTGGGGGATAGGTTGGATAGGACGTGGAAGGACCAGAACTGCAGTTCATGACTGCTGACAGGAACTCAACTAAGGACTTGCATTCCCTCATGTATTCCACATATTTAGGACCACAGGCTTTCCTGAAGCTACTTCAAACCAGACCCACAAGAAGCATGGTGTCTTAGGTTCTCTGCTTCTGTGTCTTTGTAGGCATAAAGGTCTGGGCAAGAGGAAAGTTATACCTAAAAACTGCAAAAGCTAAAGGAAGATATAGTTTAAAATGATAAGAGGCTGATTTCCCAGCCTTTTATTTGCTGCTCAGCTGTTCAGCATTATCCTACATACTGAAAACAGTTAGTGCAGGATTATGGCACTCATTCCACTCTTTCTAATAAAAAAAAAGGGGGGGGGGGGGGGGGGGAATACTGATCTTTCTCTTCTGAATACCTTGGAAAGGATCCTCTTTTTAGATCCTTGTTCTGCCTCCACAACAGGAGAGATAAAATGGCTGGAACTACTTGCTAATTTCCTGCTGGTACAGACTATCAGTTAACTTCTGCTCCCTAGGTGTGTCTAACCTCAGTTTAGGGTGAAAGCTAGAGCAGGAAATCCGGTAAACTGCATGTGGTAGAGTACCTGGCCCTTAAAGCTACAAATGCTCTCATTTCTTTTCCTCCTTTATTTTATTTTTAAAAGTTCACAGGAACATTTATTCCAGCCTCTGAACATAATCACTGAGTTTCATAAAGAACAAGATTCCCACAAGGCCTCATAAAAGTTATTCTCGGTGTTATAGCTCTACTTCAAAGGGCAAAAAAAGCCATTTTACAATAACCTTGCTGTCATAGAGTGCTTACAGCCAGGGCCTTCATTGAGTATAATCCATAATAAAAAGGAACCCTTTGGGACTATCTGTCCGATTGCCATGTGCAAAACAAAGCAGAAAAAGTGCTGGATACTCAACTGTACATTAAGCTGCTGACACTCACAGCATCAAAAATAAAGGAATAAAAAGATAGGGTAATTACATAGCTCTATCGAAGTGGCCTTCTCAGAGGGATTTGTTTTGCATATACATCATGTCTTTTAGTTCCAATTTTCTTTTTTTGTATAATTTTTATTTTTTTAGATCAAGCTATCATTACTTGCAATGCACTCTGCACAACTTTGTGTTGATAAAGATCATTTGAACTCCATGTGGACTAGAATTTGGCAAGTGCAAATCAATTTAAACCCTACATTTCTAACTGTCTCAAACGTAATGGCTGTTGTGCCTCTGAAGAAAAAGATCATGCAATTTTACATTCAGTCAGTTTGTGCATTTTTTTCCTCCTGCTTTAATTTTTTTGCTTAAAATTAAAATTAATAACCTAGACTGGTAATATTTACCTCTTGACACATCTATAAAGGGATGGAAATTTTTACAAGAAGCAAACATGTCACAAAAAGAAAACTTCTGATCAAAGTCACATATCACAGATTAGTTTCATGAGTAGTCTTGACCACAATAGAGATCTCCTACTTCAAGAACTCCTTTTCTAGCCTCTTTCATCTACACTCTCTTTCATCATCTCTTTCTCTTTTTCTCTTCTCTTCTCTAACATGCTTAGTTAATACCTTCCATCATCTCTTATTTTAAAGGATGTGCAAGATCACATGCACCAATGGCTATTATCAGATGCTTTAAGATAAAGCATAGATTTGCTGTAGACCATTTTTCCTTGACATTTTCTGTAGTTTACAGTTAATCTTCCTTTTAGTAGTTTTTAAATCTCCGTTAGACACACCCTTATTGTTACAGAGGTCAGCTTGAAGTTGACACCTGAGAGTTATTCTACCAAGAGAAAATGAAAATTTGCTGATATTTCCTATGGTTACTTTTCAGACTCTTCCTGAAGAAGGACTGAGCTAGTACCTATTTCATACTCAAACTCAACAACTCAAACTCACAACTCAAATCAAAGGGAGGAGGACTGACTTTTCAGTCAACTATAAGGAAAGAGAATCTAGCTCAGGATGCAAAAAGAAGGAAGATGCAACGACTCAAAGCAACTTATTAAATTTATTAGCACCTGGACCAGTGAATCAAAGGAACACTTCAGAGCCAGAAAGAGAAGTCATGCCAACAGAAGAATGTTTCTAAACTAATCAAGAAAGAGACAGAAGAAAACATATTGGGATGAAGAAAATACCCAACATGCTTTAATAAACTTCTCTGAAATGTCTAAATGTCTTTGTAGAAAAAGGCATTTGCTTTCACAGAATAAGCGATACAATAGAACAGATGCCATAGCCTCAGGCATTTCAAAGCAAAATCTATAGGTTCTGTTTAAGTTATTGACAAAGGGGATGAAGTATAGGCTGAGGCAAATAGGATTTTTCTTCTATTTTCCAAGCCCTACAAAGGAATAGCTTATAGAACAGCTCTAGCGAGAACCACTGAGGCATTTTTAATCAGGTGCTCACTTACTCAATTCCGTGTTCCCAGTTCCAAATAAAAGAGCAACTGTCCCAAATATAGAAGCCATGCAACAGGTTTAAAAAAAAAAAAAAAGTCTTAAACATGCCAAAACTAAACCATTAGTAAAGCTCATAATGTTCTGCCTCCTAGCTGATGACAAGAAAAGCATAGGATTTAAAGCATTTCTTTGTTATATCAACAGTCATAAACATACCTCTGGAAATCTACATTTCTCTCCAATTGCTGATGGTACAGTACGGTGAAGGTATGTGAAAGGTATCAGCTACAGTCACACCATTTTATTTCTATGTGACTACTGGACAAACTACAGGTCCTCCAATAATTGATGTAATTGAAATCTTAAATCTCATTCAGTGAGAGATTTGAAATGAGAAGCGAGTTGACTAATTTAGCAATGCCATCCTTATTGAAGAGGTGCAAATGAAGTGCTACAGGCCTCCACACTCTAAATTACATCTCAGTAAGCTGCCATCAAAATATTCTGCACCTCCAGTTCCAAAAGGCCAAACCTTCCACAAATCCCTGTGGCAATTAGAAAAGTTACTTGTAATACAGGCTTTTAAGCATTATTAATTTTAACAGTTCCACTAAAAGCTTTTAACTTGGAGAAAGCTTCCTACGTAATTTCTTCTTATAGAAGAGCATTTTCTGGATGTCAGAAATACTGGAGTTTTGAAAGGAGAACTCAGACATTATCAGAATAATCTGAAAAGCAGCATATAGAATGTGCTTAATGATCATGAGCTACTGTCTATAATTTCCTCAAATTTCAAAAGATTTTCAGTAAATTTAATCCCTTATTTTTTTAATTCACATAGAAAATGGCTCTGTTGTGTAAAATTTGCAGAACACAACAAATTGACAAAGGCATTTTTAGAGTATAAATTTAATTGAAAAATTAAGCTTTCTCATTACTCAGATGTTGAGGGGTTTATTAAGGTATATAAAATGAATAATATTTATCTCAGTCCAGACTATATTCATTTTTATATTATAAGGTGATTATTATAAAAACTAAAAAGGATTAAAGGTAATCATTACTGTCTTCTAGATTTAGGAAGTAAATATAGGGAATTTACTGGGGAAGTAAAAACTAAGCATGCTTTTGAGAAAGAAGACTGTAGAACCAAAGACCATGAAGTAGAAATATGTAGGTATACTCAGCATGATGATATTCTTTTTGTCATTCTTACTGACTTCTGTTTCTTTGTGCACAACTTTTCTTTCTGACCTGCTTATATCACTGTGATACACTTGGTTGACCAAAAGACAGCTTTATTCTTTAAAAGCTGCTGAGTTTTGCTGAGTGCAAAAATTATCTTTAAAAGACCTGACAGATAAATTAGTCAGTAGGTTACAGTTATGTACAATCCATAACAAAAGTTTCCACTGATTTTTTTTTCTTGTTGCATAGAAATTAACTCACAGAGCAAGTGATATTTCTGTGTACTTTTAGTGCTTGTCATTTAATAATACTTTTTTGAGTTTCAAGTCATGCCATTATTCATACCAAAAAAAAAAAAAAAAGAAAGAAAGAAAAGGCAGATTGCTAGTTAAAAGTCCGGATTTGTTTCTGGGGCTTTTAAAAATAAGTATACAGTATACTCTTAACAATGCAGCTGCATTGCATAAAGGTGAACTGCAAATATGGACAATTTCCCTTCTAGCAAAGATACAACATCCCAATACAAGCCTTAGGAATAAAATGTACCAAGTCCTAAACATTAAGCAGAAAAAAGTAAGAAAACTTGTTTTGCTAGCCTTGGAGATATAAGACTTTTCATAACATGCGTAATTTTTCATCAGAATTCAAAACACTTTAAAATCAGTGTTGTTTTATACTTAGAGAAATTGAGGTACAGTGAAGCAAGACTGAATTGCACAGGGTCACCAAGAAGGACACAAACTTCCAAGTAATCCCTAGTTAAACTTACACATACAGATGCCTCTTTCAGGACTGCAGTTAAAAAAATAAATAAAAATTTGTAATGTAGAGGTTCATGCCTATTCATAGGCATTCATACATATTTTCTTAGATACTTGTCTGATATTAACCCCTGCATCTTGTTGTTTTATTTTACTTGGGCCTAACTACTACTTATTACTGAGAAAATACTAAAATATGAGTAATAATATTTTCACCTTATTCAAATTCCAAATCTTTTTCTGCTAATTAATTATTGTTAGGAATAGCTGCACAAATGTTATCTAAACAGAAACCCATGAGAGTTGAAGACCTCCAGAAATGCAGAAATTGCTCAAGCATTGTGTAATATAATCTTCAGAAATAGAAATAAACCTTATTTTTATAGTGCGAGAGGATGTAGTAGAATGCATTATTCCATTAATTACTTTTTTAAAAAAAACTAACTGCATCAATGAAAATGCTTTTCATTCTTTTTTATAAATCATATTATGAGCACAGAATTTGCTTCAGGTTTTGAATGATGATGTAAATAATTCAGGCATAATACTGTCAATGGCACTTGGATTTGGCCTCATGCTTAAACCATATTAGCTATAAATTACTATTTTACAATTCAAGTCTTGTTGCCTGAGAATGAGATGATTAGAGTGTAATAACTGCAAGGCTTTCATTCAACCAGTTAAGTAAACATTTCGAACACCCTTTAGAATAAAGCTTGGATTAAAAAATGAAGAAAGGTGATACATGTACTTGAAAATTTTGGATAACAACTACCATTAACTTCTTAGATCAGGGAACTGTAAAATAGAGAAAAATAGAGTCATGTCAAGTCCTGGAAAAAGAAAAGAAAACAAAAGGAAAAAAATCATTAAATGATGTCAAAATATAAGCAGAAAGAGCTTACTACCTGTATACGTACATGAGGAATAAGAAATGATTCCTGTCCCATTTCATTCAGATATGCTTAAGAAACTAATGCTCAGAAGCTCCTTTTGGGTTGTGAGGGTGACTTGAAAGCACCTTTCTCCTGTTCATCGCTATGAAACACTGTCCTCTTCAAATAAGAGGCACAGAATACAGACAATCTTTTCCAGACACTGACAGCCAGATCAGCCTGCTGCACTTGGCCTGTTACTTTGGAAACTCAGAACAAGAGGCTAACAGACTGCCTTCATTCTCGCATACTTCTGTCAATTTTTCCACCTGGAAGACATAATCCTACTCAGGGAAATTTTACTTTTCAAAGCATGTCATTGTTCTTTTCTCTTTCAGTAGAGTTTAAAATGCTTAGCATCATTTCAAACTGTCCTTTTCCCCTAATTGTAATATCAAACTATTGCAGCCTTCAGAAGAGACAAAAATAAAAAATAAAATAAGTGACTCTCTTGCCCTTGGTATATATATTGAAAATTAAAAGTTTACTAGATCAACAGTGTTCTTAAAACTCAGTTTGTGGCAGTATCCTTAGCACTCTTTTGTATATTTGCTTAGGAACTGTGTTGCTACAAACTACAAGTGACATGGTAAAATTAAAATATGGAATTTTCAAATGTGAAAACAAAAATGCAGAGAGAAAAGGCAGAATTGTGATTAGAAGCAAAGAGGAAATAATTTGAGACGTGTTTGACTACAGCTCTCTTGGTATCCAGTCAGATTATCATGATTTACCAATGCAGTTAAACACTTAGGGGTAGAATCTGTAAAAGATGGCACAATATTTCAGTTTCAGAGAGTCTACATTAATGAATCTTCTTCTCCAACTCTCAACTGGAATTAAACCTAGGTAAAATGAAGTGATTTGCCATATAAGTAAACTGTGTTGTTTAGTTGGTGAGGGAGAGTTCCAAGTCTGAACTGAATTTATTTATAAAACATCAGACTTTTAACATCAACGATTACACAGTAAACATCAGAACATAGATAGAAAATGAGAAGGACCCTGCCTCTGTCTTGGACTTAACACAAATTCATCGAAGCATAAAATCATAGAATGGCTTGCATTGGAAGGGATCTTAAGAACCATGTAGTTCCAAGCTCCATCTTCACAAGGAGTTTATTCCTAGTCTCATTTCCTTCCTAGTCTCTTAAAGAGTTGCTTACACATTTACAGAAGTTCATATTTACTCCTTACAGTGTTGGTATGTTATTAAACAGAAAGCATAAATAATAGCATAAATTTGAAATAGTTTTAAAATATTTTTCCAATTTGCATGTAAGAAAAAAAAAGAAAAAAAAAAGCCATTGTAGAAGAGGCAAAATTTCTTATCTTAAGGCCATCAATTGTTTTTATTCCAGTATTTTTCAATAACTCCTTGGGCAAAAATTTCTTTCAAACTAAATTAAAAGGTTCAGGCAGAAGATCTCTACATAGAGAATATTTTATCTTGTAATTAATGTAACTAAACTCATGATAGTGTTATACATCTCAGACGATGCTAAGTCAAGTAATTTCCTGCTATTCCAGCATCACTTATGATTCTATAGAATGTTGTGGTTTCGTTAATCATGCTGAACTGCAGCAATTATTTTTAAATATTTCCTGTGCAGTAAAATTGTTTTTACTGTATCTTGGTATTTTCTTATGTTTGAACTGTTTTCTTTCACACTCGGTGCTTTTGTTTTCATTCTCACAGCATTTGTCAGTCTTTGTTCACAACTGCAAAGCAGCCTAATAATTTCCTAGTTATAGCTATGATACTCTGTCATCATCATTCATGTCATAGAATTTCAAGTTTATTTTAACATAAATGAACCATACCAAACTTTCCATTATACTACACAGGTCATCTCATTTGAATTACACACAGTTGAGATTTGCTTGATATTAATGACATCCAGAGGGCTTTCCCCATTTCACAGCACAAAATTCCTTTTTGCAACTTTGCAGCCATTCAAGGTAATACCAAGGTTTCTGCCTCAGACACAAGCAGTGTCTTAAATGCCTTTCTCGTCAAAGCCTGAAAGAAAATTTTGTCTATGCAACCTAACACCATGAGGTGCTAGCAACTGACTTACAAGAGATTGTGCTGGAAATACAGTCTATTACTTTGCTTGAAAATGGTAAGTATCAGATGATCCCCAGGAAATGACTTGCATCATAACACAAGGATCTTAGAGTCCTACAACCACAGCTAGACCACTGACTTGGATAAGGGTTTCTTTTTTGTTTTATTCGTTTAATTCACAGAACAGTATGATGAGAGATGATTCACAAAACCACTTCTGGAAAATTGGTAGTCTGAATTGAACAGCACCTCTACATCAGAAGAGATTAAATGCTACTCTGACTGTACAAAGTTGTGCTAGCAACATGAAAAACCCACAGCAAGGGTTTGGAGTTTGAATAGTTGATAGGAGAGACCCAGCTCATTTGGAGTTCACAGAACAGGGTCATCACAACACAGTGCCCAGTAGGATAACAGAAAATACGTAAAAATTAAACTCACTTAGACTACAGATCCACTCTGTAGGTTAACTTTCCCAGCACATACTCCTCTGTGGGCTATCTGGTTCCAGGAATATGCAGCAAGTGAGATAATGTATTTCATCTAGGACTGAATAGTTAGAGAATAGGAAATAAAAGTATAAGCTTCAGAGGTGACTAAAGAAGAAATGTGTGAGCCAACAGAAAGCTACTCTCCAATCTTGTATCTTGAGGATCAGTAAGGAAACATGGTAAAAGCTTTATAAAAGAAATAGATGGCTGCTCTCCATTTTTAACCATGAAAAATTGTGGCATGTATCTTACCACAGATGAAGCCTATCCACACAGACTGATGTGACAAAAGCACTCAGACCTAGATTTGGTTTAGTCTTCCAGAGGAGCCATGGATTCATCTTCAGGATTCATGTATTTTGGAAGCTAGGATGCAGGTATATAGATGCAACGCAAATTAAGGTACTCGATCAAGAGCAAATTAACTCTGTGTGTGTACCTATAGCTCATACACATACCTCTCTTCCCTCACTTTTTAGGGTAGAGTATGCATAATAAAATCCATTCAAAGAAAGCTGTAGTCTACCTGTCAGGAAAACTGTACCAAGTACCACTTCCATCTAGGAGTCCATTCAACTGCCTGCATTAGGAAAACCTTTCAGAATTCTTGCAGAGATTCGGGCACCTTTGGCATAGTCAGTGAACATATGACTGGTTTTGTGTCTTCCCTTTCTGAAGAGAAGTCTATGTAAAAATGAAGCCAAACATTGTGCTGAAGAATGCACATCTCAGTTAACATATGCTTTTATGCCAGCAGGCTTTCAGCCTATAAAGTTTCTTGTCAAAATGGAATGCAAATTTATATATACATATATCTTTTTAATTTTGTCATTCTTAAGGGAGCTCGAGTATTCATCCAGTACTAGCCTCTCTACCACTAACATGGCTAAACCAGTTTGATTAAGTTCAATACTCTACAATTTATCTGTGGAAGAGAGAAGGACAGGACAATAGTATCAAGAGTATCTGAGTATCAACGCCACATTAAAAAAGACTCCTTTGAGAGTCTTTCAAAAGAAGGTCCTTTGAGGCTGTAAAATGTAGAGTGGAGTAATACAAGATTCAAGTGACGTCAGAAAAAAAAATTCCCTTATTCCATTGTAAACTGAATGAGTCTCCATACACCTCTTGAACACCTGCAATTATCTTTTCTTCTGCTTTGTATTAATCTGCATATTTCATTACCATTTCTTGAATACTACATGAGTCAATTTAGTAACATACTGTAGAACTTCTGTAACAGGAGGGACTGCTTTTCCTTTGCACAGGAACCAAACACAATCAGAGTTTCTGCCTGGGGTAGATGCATTTGGTGCTTTGAGGTGTAATATAATAGATGACAACCATAGTGATATCACCTTATTAAATATATAATGAACTATTTAGTGATTTATTGCATCACTCTTTAGCTTACTGTGCATTCCAAACAAGTCATAATTATTCTTGCATGTAATTATATACAAATCACATCCAAGTATTTTTATGAGTTTCTGAAAGTCAGCATGCAAAAAGGTTGCATCATTACAGAACTTGTATGAAATTACTTATACAATTTTGGTTTCAAATCACTTTATTTAGACATTAAATCACAAATACATAATTTAAAAACATGCAAAAAATAAAACTGAGAAATAAAAAATCAAAAGGATCGACCATTGGTCTAGAGATTTTGAGAGTGTAATGTTTATTTCGTGCTCTTCATCTAAAAATGCATCTAAGGAAACAGGAATGTCAGCAGAAGAGCAAAGGAAAAAAAAACACTTTGTACACTAAGGCTAACCAAGGAATTGTGTTTCTACTACTAAAAAGAGAGGTTGTGTGGGAGCATGTAGAGGTACTTATTTACAAAGATTAAAAGAAAGGTCAGGAAGTTATGGAATAAGGGTGTTTCAATGTTGTTTTGCATTGCTGGCAGCACAGAAGCTCTGTTGCTATAGGATCATTCTCTGCACCTACTATTAATTATATGTAATACCCCTGTACATATGCACGTGAATCCTAGGCTGGAGCACCAACCACTGAATCCACCCATGCTCCCAATCCCACCTCTTCATGAATCTATCTTTATCTTTTTCTAAAATAAATCTAAATAATTTCTTAATTATTTAACAATGTGCCAATCACTAAAAGGCCAAAAGTGATTGAAATGATTGAACAGACACATAAAAAAATAGGTACACTGAAAAGAAAAGTAAGCCTCATTATAGTCTCCTTTGCATTCCATCACAATTCCCTTCATCCTTTCTCTGATATCTCTGCTGCAAGTCTTTTTAAATATAAATGTATAAATGTATACATCACCAAAGAAATCAAAATTTACAATTGTAGCTTCACTGAAACTAGAGTTATAGAAGAGTTTTTGTGGCATTGTATTTGTGCCATTATTCCCCAGGAATTCTCTGCTCTTGTTTTTTCTGCTTATCTATCTTCTAGAGTGCAGATTAAGGCAAGCTCTCTGTCTTCTGTGACCAAAGTGCAATAAAAAGCAACAACTGAATTTAAAATATTTATTAGAACTGTAGAGAATGAAAAGAGAAAAGCAACCAAGGGAAAAGCAACAGCAGAAGTGCATTGGACAAGGTTACTTTAACTGCCAATTAATGTTCAAAAGTATCCTCTGCAACAAGCACAAACATGACAGTCGTGAAAAAGAATAAGGCTGGGGTGTTATTTTAAATACTTGATACAAAGTGCAGCTACTGGAAAGTAGGTTCTTCCCCAGGAATTCCTACACTGAACAATGTATTTTCCCTCCCTTCTTCTGAATGGATACTAAACATCCCAGGCAAAGGTTCAAAGCTCAAAGAACCCATCAATTTTGAATTCCCAAGCAGTGCACAGAGAGCAAGGGCAGCTGTATCGGGCAGCCTGTGTCCGTCAGTAGGGGAACAAGATAAATGAGGCACTATATACTAGTTGCCAAGATAACTGATATGAGGAACTGCCGCCTGAAGTTTACAACTTGCTTTGCCACTGTTGCTGCATCCCTTGGCCCCTTGTGCCCCTTCAACTTCTTGACTGTTTAGATGGGAAGTTCTTGGAGTAAGTATTTCACAAACACACAACAATAAAAAGTACCTAGCCCAACAGAGCCTAAGGGACCTGAGGCAGAAAGTCTATAAAAACAATATATAACAAGTCTTCTGCAAAACTGTTTCTTTACCATTAGTGTGTTGAAGTGTTTTGAAATTACTCATTTATCCTGTGTTTTCCGCATACCAAATTCCTCTTAAAACAGAATAGGAACTAGACAGTGCTTCTATTGCCAAACTTTTACACATTTGACTTTAGAGCTGAGTTTTCCTTTAATTGTCTTCTTTCTCCTACATAACCTGATTAATGACATGCCTTTTTTCCCCATCAGCATCATGTGTTTGAACACTGCGTTGAATTGTGACTTTATCTAATGAGCCATAAATACTGTCTTTTATAATATATCAGCTTTTGCCTTTGGGCTTCTGTTACCTAACACAAACTTGTCCCATTGATATTCCTGCAGTCTTTCACAGTTAATAGTGTTTTTTTAGCCTTATTTTTGTAACACTATCCTATTTTCAATAGTTGACTTCCTAACAGTCATATTCATAATTAAAATACATTTAAAACAAAAATCAAGTACCATTACGTTAAAATATTTGCTATTTAAAAAGTAAAAATATATAAATTGCAAAATGAGGTAGTTAGTTTCATTTCAAAAGAAAGAATATTGTTCAAATACTAAAATGAAATAAACATTTTTTTAAAAGCACCAAGTGATTTAGGATCTCTGAATTAACTTTTAAAAATAGATATGCATTAATTAATGTTTCCAAATATTTTTTCATCTAAAGATATAGCCACATTTTGCAAAACCGTGTAGACTTTTCTCTCTTTGAAACCGGTATTAGAAAAATGTTGCCCAAGGACTTACTCACTTTTGAAAATGTGATAGTATTGAAAGGAATAGAAATCACTTAGAGAGCCTGAAGTTGCATAGTGTATAAAGGGCTGCAATTAAAGACAAAGAGGTTAATGACTTTTAATCTGTGTTTATGAGGTTGTTGGTTGGCAGAAAATTTCTTGCCTAAGGAGCTTGCTAAGAACACAGGAGTAAGCAGACAGAGGAGATGGGAACAAAGTGTTTGGTTAAAAACAACTTCAGGCACATAAGCCTCTCAGTTTACTGAGAAATACTCAATTACTTTTATTATACTTTGGGCTATATCACTTTTAGTTTGGGCTATTTCTTGTTCTGCACAAGTACAAGACTCACAAGCCATCTATGTAAGAGACATGGGCTAGAAAAGCTATACAGCCTAGAAGCTGCTCCTCTTTATGTACCAACCCAATAAAAAGAACATTCATATTTTCAGGAAGGAAAGGGAGTTTTCCATAGCTCCATGTCCATGAAATTTTGCTTTGTGAGTGAAGTTTTCAGCTATTTTATTACTGTAATATCCATTATGTGGCAGATACTAAACGTTAATAAAATATAACTGATAAATTTCAATTCAAAATATTTTTATTTATAAAATGCATTATAAAGTCACAGTATCTCAACTTGGAGCTATGTTCTGTTTAAAAGCTAGCTTACACAAGCTTTTACTCTTTGTTAACCCTTACAAAAAGGCACAGCGGCCCTGTCTTCTGACATCTTATCCAACAATTCTCTACATAATCAGTGTGGCAGAATGAGTCCAACACTCAACAGTCACTCATGTTACATATCCCAGAATTAACTTCTAATTAGATGAGAAAGGTGAACATTCCCTTTTGTCTTGGCATAAAACAAAGTTTTCATAAATTAAAGTTCTCCTCTTCCATGAGGTGAAAAACAAACAAACTAACTAAAAATCACTAATCTCATGGAAAGTCAATAAAGGTATGATTTAGGCTGGTTGGATTTTTTGAGTGTCTCCAGTCTCCATGTTAGATAACTGTCTCAGTGTTGCACAGGAACCAACAATAACACAAACTGTCTTTCTCAAGGTTCAAAGATAAAAATAAAGTAAAGTAAAAAGTAAAGTAAAATAAAATAAAATACACTGAAAATCCAATCAAATAATGCATGATTTAGGTAATTATCTTCACTCTCAGACCTGTTTGCCTTTACATCCTGATTACCAAATCTCTTTGTGTTTTCTGAATGCTACATTCCCCTGCTACTCATTACCTATCACTGAGTCATGGGTATTTGATACACAATTTATGTTTTGCACATAGGAGACAAGGTAAACCTGTAATTTTGACTACTGGTACAATTGGAAATGAACAGCATGGCAACAGTAAGTAAAACTGAATTCTCTAATGGACAACAGAGGGATAACTCACTTTCAAACACAAGTTTCTCCTCATTTTTTCAGAGACTAAATGAGTGGATGTGGAAGGATTTACCTCCAGCAAGAAAAAGCTCAACAAATTGCAGTTGGTGGTAACTAAATAATGACATATTGAGCACTAAGGGTACAATTTTCCTAAGTACATTTAACCAAAGACTTCTTACAGAAGCATGTCACTTTCATGCTCTGAATTACAGAATTAAGTGAAGATATCATACACACTGTGAGTTTCCTGGATTCACAGATTTAAACTTGTACTAACCATACAATTTCCCAAACACTGTGTAACTGGTCAGGGCAGCAATTTTCTTATGGACTGCAATGCAATGAGGTCTGCTTTGATATACATCAAGGTGAAGGACCTACTACATTCAGACCAGCCATGATTTAGTTTGGATCTGCACTCCCAGTACACAGAACATAAGGGAATTGATCTTTAGAAGTACGCAGACAGAAAAGTGTATGCTAGAAATTGTTTTCCCAGACAGCCTCTTTCCCATCTAGAAAAGAAGGGAAGGAAACTACTGCATATGAAGTAATACAAAACATCCCTTTCATGATATATCACTTAATACAACTGCACCATTTACAAGCTACCAAGAAAATTTAAGTATAATATGAAATATATACTTTTTAAAATATCAGTATTTAAATGAAATAATAGTTAGGCTAAAGGCAGGCTAAAAGACTTTTCAACAGAAATTCACATATTCATAGTTTCTCTCTGCAAACACATCTCTCTATACATTTGTAATGTTCAATATTAGAGGTCTTTAATTCATGACTTGAGCATACACAATTGACTGCGAGACTTTTCAGTAATGTAAAACTAAGACTGCAGTAACAGCCAACAAAGACTGTTGTTCAATGCTTGTTGTTCAAAGCTAGGATCCCCCACAGAATGCAGGACTGCTGACAGATAAAGAGGAAATACTGACAGAACTGTTTCTGCTGCAGTGAAATTTCACTGAAGCTAAAAACATTTCTATTTCAACAGCACATGTGGACTGCTGGGCAAAAATGGAAGAAAGACACTATATAAGATAAAACATAGTCTAGACTGGATGAAAGCCCGGTTCAAGTCCCTTATTTAGAGTGATATGGATGAAATACTTTGCTGTATTTCAGCTAGAGTATTCTACTGCAGATCTTTCCAAGTCAGGACTTAAATCTCCTTCTCACATCTGCAGCCAGTTGGTACGCATAGCTTTCTTCAGTCTGCCACCATTTTCACAGCAAAACATTCAGATTATTTTTTTTCCAGTTAAGTTCTAACAAAAACAAAACTACAAAGCTCAAGAACATGCTGCAGAGCAAAATAACTCAGCTTTCTCAAGAAGACCCCATCCTGACATAACCAGCTAACAATCTAAATGTGAAATAGATGAAGCAGATGAATGGCTTTGATTCACAGCACAGAGGGTTGGGTTTAAGCCTTTGCTTTATTGAGCTACAGAACACAAAAGATGTGGCAAAAAGCACAAGGTTTTCATGGTCAAGGGTATGTAGTCCAGAAAAAATATAAATAGGCACTAAAGATATTCAAGTGTGATGCTCCATATCATTATTTGCATCTAAATAGCTGCTAACCCAAAACTGGCCTTCAGAAGGCCTGAGGGAATTTCCCTTCTAAAATATTTCCTCCACAACTACCGATGCCATGGTTAATCTGTACACAGTTTGGAAAAGATTGTGCATTGCTTGGACAACGTTGTGCTGTTGAGTTTGCAACTCAAAGACAACATGCAGCAAGGGGAGAGATGGTTGCATTGTTTCTCTTCTCATGGACCTTTCTCAGCTGCACTAAATTCTTCTTTTTCAAACTCCAAATATCATTTCAGTTTGAAACTCCAGAGTCAGTTCAGAGTAAAAACCTCTTTCACCCATAAACATAAACATACAGAAGCCTAACTTTTATATCAGTTCTCAAAGTAACAGGGCTTAAATGAATTCCGCATCCCAGACTATGTATGTGTTTTGAAAACTTTTGATAACACATCGAATACAAAGAGAAGTTTCTCTGCAAGCCACTATACAAGCAAATGTGCTCAAAATAGGCAATGGTTACATATATTTTTAAAAGATACCTTGAACTCCACTGAGTCAGTATTGACTTCATGCAAATTGTCCTTGAGGATTTTGATTGTTCCATAAAGTGTCTCTGGGGCTGTTAGGAACACTGCACACTCCCCTTGCTACTATTAAATGAAATGATGCATAGCATACTGGATGGAAAAGGCTGAAAAATTGGCTTGGGTTGAGGGGGAGATTCTTGTACAAGCCTAGAAAATTGAACAATCTTGAAAATCCATAGCAACAAACAGTTTGCCTAAACTAAGCAATATAGAATGCATCTGAACTAAAGACCCACAGAGATACAAAAATACCTTATGTATATAGAAAATAAAGCAAAAATAACCAAAATAAAATAACACATTACAACTATTTGCTCTTCTAAGTAAAAACAGTACCAAAATTTTAAAGTCACTGTAAATATTGCCTGAGGAAAAAAATAATAAAATAAAATAAAATAAAATAAAATAATAAAATAAAATAAAATAAAATAAAATAAAAATAAAATAAAATAAAATAAAATAAAATAAAATAAAATAAAATCAGAGATTCATGGAGAACTCATCCTTACAGCTGATAGAAAAAAAAATCAGATATAAAAAAAGCCATATACTTGGGTGGGGTTATTAAAAAAAATCATGCTGAAGGATTAAACTTGCTTCTCAGTTATTCATTAAAAGGCTTTGGGGATGGAAGGTTTATCACCTTTCCACTTGCAATTCTTAAAATGTATTGTCAGCTACTAGTATATCACAGATGAATTTCAGGAACTGAAATTTCCCCAGTAATGCAATTTCTTTGTTTCAGCGCATAACTAAGATTTGAATACCATTCAAGTTCCTTGTAAAGCTCAGCTCAAGAGTTTCGATGGGATGTATGTTAATAACTTGCATAAAAGGGGATATACATGTAAAATAGCATGCATGTTTAAAATACATGCATGTAAATTTCTAAAGAGTTTATCAGTCATTTGTTTAAAAAGTTGTGCATTAGAGCAGAATAGGTGATGATGAGTCCACAGTGCTGGAAAACAAAATGAAAAGGAAAAAAAAGGTGTGGTGAAAAAATATTTGGATTAATTATATGCATCCAAGTTGACAGCACCTGATTCAATTCACCCTAGGGTATACAGGAAACCAGCCAATGTAATCTGTGAGTCATTAATGATTATTTTTTTGAGAATTTGTTGAAGATATAAAGAGAAGCTCTAAAGGACTGGTGAAGGGCAAACTTTATGAGTATTTCCAAAATGAGAAAAAGGTCCTGGAAAATTATAGATAGCCAATCTTACTTCAATGTTCAAAAAGATACTAGAACAAATCACTTAAGAGTCAATTTAAAAGCACCTACAGGATAATAAAGGTGATAAAAAGCAGCCAACATGGATCTGTCAAGAACAAATCACATCAAAATGATCCAATTTCCTTCTGTGACAGGATAATGGGCCTAGCAGATAAGGGTAAGGCATTAGAGACAATCTGTCTTGACTTTAGTAACGCACTTGATGCTGTCCCTCAGGACACTCTCATGAGTAAACTAGGAAATTTGGTTTCAATGAAGACAACAGAAGATGGGCACAAAACTTCACATAAGAGCAGTAAGCAACAGTTTGCTGCCAACTGGAAATGCATTTTCAGCTCAGTTCCAGAGGAGTCCGTCCTGGACCCAGTTCTAGACATCTTTTCAATCAACACTGGAATGATAGGATAGAGAAAACAATTCAAATGTTAACTTATACAGAGTTTACAAATAGCTGAGAAAAAGGATAGAGTCCCAAATGGATATAAAAAATAAAAAATAAAAATAAAATAAGTTAATCAGTTGTAGAAAATTCAGAAGTGTTTGCCTTATGCCATCAAGCAAAAGTCTATATAAAACTCTGCACTTTTTCTTACATGTTCACATTAAATTTTGTTCAGTGTTTATTAATTGTTTCTACTGTCCTGAAGTAGTAGCCACAGGAAATGGACTCAGGAAAGCTAGTATTATTTTGGGACACTTATACAACTTCCCTCCATTTTTTGACTTCCTTCAGCAACACCCTAGATTGAAATGTATTTCTGTTTGTCTAAAGTGTGTATTTTTAATTTGATTTTAAGTTTTGAAGTAGTGGCTGTGCCATGTTAAAAGCATAAAGCTGAAAACTTTTCCTGATTTTCCAGACAACAAAAGTAGAAAATAGGACCAATCATTAACTTGTTATTTTATTTATACAATCAATCAGTATGGAAACAACCTGACCTTCTTTCAAATCACAGTGGATTTTTCAGATCTATCCAGTATTTTGCATTAGGTGTTCATAGATTTTTATAGAAAACATTTTGATGCTCAGATGAAAAGACACTTTAAAGGCAAATATATTTACCAAGTCTATCTTGATATGTTAGGTAACTAAAATATATTTTGTCATGGAAGGCATTAGAACCATACTTCTCAAAAAAAAAAAAAAATGCAGATCTTCTTCCTATTTTGATCCCAACTCATTATAATGCTTGAGTGAGTTGTTTCAGCTCTCATTCTATTTAAAAGACAAAGGATAATTATTTCTCTATTTACCTCCCTGTGGTGAATAATTAGTTAATCTTTGTGCAATGACTTCAACCTGTATAAAAATGCTAAACGTTATTATTAGCATAACCCAAGCTGGGTAGGATATGGAAAAAATACCGTTGCATATATCCTATCATATCCAATTGTTATGCCTTGCTGTACAAAAAAAAAAACAAACAAACAAACAAAAAAAGAAAAGCTGTTTTGAACTGAGATAGAACAGTGAAAAAGAAATGCTGAATGCATTCTAAAAAAAGAAACAAGAAAGAGACCAAATAGAGATATCAACACAGAACTGACAGCTTGTCAGGACAGAGGGGAAAAGTATGCGTGACCCAGTCAGCCAGACAGCCACACCTCCAAGCCAAAGACAGCTCAGCTGGAAATAGATCAAAACTTTTAACAAATGTTCAGAGTGATCTCAGTCATTCATTTAAATGGGAAATCCCTAAACCCACAATCTTTAGCAATTTGTAGCAAGTAAGAATTATGATAAAAGTGTGGAATTTGCAGAGCCACAGAGATTCCTCTGGAAACTGCTGCAGAGTTGAATGAGGGGGATAAGACCTATGCAAAGTGTAAAAGATGTAAGCAAAAACCCATATCCCATAGTTTAAGGGTTAAAAAAAAAAAAAAAAATGCAGTTCTGCAAGATAACATGACTCTTTATAATGTCCAACAGGCCATCTATCTTGCCTCATTCTTTACATTTCACTGTCAAAGGTGAATAGCAAGAGAGGGAGAAAGAAAGGCAAATTAAATGACAATTTAAAATCTCTTTGCATTAAAGATGACATGCCAGTATGCTGCTACTGAAGCATATCAGAGGGTGAATGGTGACTTCTACCAGTGTACACTGCATATGCAGGCCCAATGGTTTTTGGTACAGACGTTCTTTTTCCATAATGCCACTACAAACCTAGGTCCTCTGCATTCAAGGACAATTTTTGATTTACAAAGGCATGCTTATATGTTCTGCTACTAAGTCTTATGGCCTCAGATACGGCAAAGAACCGCATTGCTGACAGAGTTAAAAAGACTTTTACTTGCTCAGCCAGCCATGAGATGAGGGATGGTCAATCATCAAAAGAGGATGTGCATTTAGAGGTTACACTGCATTAAACTTTTTTTTTTTTTTTTTTAACCATTAGTTACTATTCCCTGTTTAGTTTTGCAGGAAAAAAAAATACTAGTGCTTGTATTTTTCTTCACAGAAGTGAAACTAATTGTAAGTTATTTGCTAATAATGCACAGTTAAAATTTCTATAGAGATTTTGTAGGTTCTTCACTGCTTGAATCATCAATCTGACAACTTGTGTGGGGAAAATCAGTATTGGTAAGGTTGAAAAATCCTGTTCTGCAAGAGCAAGCATGAGTGACAGAAGTCGAGATTTAGGAAAAAAAAAAAAAAACAAACAGCTGAGTAAGGGCCTGTGGGTAATCCAAAATCAACCATCAGCTAGAAGATTCAGATACATGCACACTTTATATTCAACCCAGTTCAACCCAGGCTAAGGCTCCAACAGGCAAAGATAATGAGTATTGAAACATAGATCTGGGGTTTGAACATCTACAAAATGGGGTTTTGCATTTCTGCTTTTCCTTCTCCTGGTGACTAACTTTGTCCCTTCCTGCCTTTCATCCCATTATGAAGTATTGAACAGAACTGTTATCTGAGCAACCTTTAGCTGTGTAAGCATCTCAGAAGAGACATAGGTTTATCCTTTGCTTATTGCTCAAGCAAAAGACAATTCTCCCCAGAAAAGAAATTCTGTGTAAGAAATTATGAGGTTAGTACAGGCTACAGGTGTAAATTATCTTCTTCCCATCCCTGCAGTATAAACTATGCATTCAAATACCAATCTGTTTTTATCTACAGCATCCCCCAAGGTGAGCAAAAACTTGGCTTTCTTCTTGCTACCTGATTAGTTATGTTAGTTACTATTAGTAATGATTAGTTACTATCTATATTAGTTACATTAGTTATGATTAGTTACTATCACTTCTGCTAACATGTAGTATTTTATTCAGAGCATGGTTGCCTTGGCTTTAGCTCTCTTCAGAGCCCACCATTTCACTTCTAATTCCTGGGCTAAACAACCCAGCAGACTTCAGAAAGTAAAGCCTCCATGACCAAAACTCTAATCCTTTCCGATGCACAAAAAAAAAAAAAAGTCAGCTTTTGGTTCCCTGACCACAGGTCTATGAAAGCACTCTGTAGTACAGTGGTCATCCTCATCTCTATCCAACTTTACTCAAAGACTTCAATTTAAAAAATCATAATGTAAAAACAAAAATAAAAAAACTTTTCAGTTCAAAAAATATATGTGTATGCTAAATTCTACACACTGTTATTTGCTGAAAATCCTCCTTGGGATAGGGTCTAACTGGAATTAATTTCCCCTCAGAAAATAAGTAATGAATTATTGTGGCTATAACAGGAATTAATTAATGATGAGAATCACTCAGGGTGAAGATATCTGTTGACAACACTGAAACAAAAGCAATATTCCTGCATTCAGTAAAAGAAAAGGTAAAACACATACCTGACCCAGTGCAAGAAATGACCAACTTTATCACTGATTTAAATTCCTCCAAGGAATCAGGAGGAAGAGAGTTGAGCAGAAAAAGGCACAAGGCCAAAAATAAAGTCAGTGTACTTTTATGTGATGCCTAAAAAGCAAAAATAGAATGCCTGAAAATAAGACAAGCCTTTGATATAAAATGTACTGCTGACTGGCCAAAATCAGCGGGTCAGACAGATCACAGGAATCTCATTGTACCATAAGAGTCTACAGAAACTAATAAGATCAATTTTCTAAGTGGTGATAAACTCATGAGAATTTCTGTAGATGTAATTACAAACAGTACAAATGGACTAATGCTGTAAACCTGCAGATTTCTTATGAGGAGAAGGATATTTAGTGCCTCAGTCTAGTCCACTGCCCATGTTCCAAAACAGGTATGGAACGGGAATGTAAGACTAGTGCTGGCATATGCAATAGTTTCTCTAAGTATCCTCAAATCTCTGCTTGAAGTTCAGGGATGTTCTGACCTAAAAGAAGTTCCCACGGATTTGGTACCTGTTAATGAATTTCTTTTCAATACACCTTTCTCCGAGCCTCTGAAATTTTTTCTCATCCATAGGATTATATGGAAAAGAATTCCCCAATTTCATACAATAAGAAACTAACATTTTCTTTTCTTGTTTTGAAACTGCCACTTGGTAGTTTACCTAGCCTCCCATGGTAAAAACATAACAATACACACAGCATATGTAACAATCTGTTACATTTAATTACAAATTAATGCATATGAGAAAAAATAGACTTTTTCTCCTGTGTGTTTCAAAAAAATAAGAGATATGTTATATAACTTTATTTTGGAGCAATTTTTCCAATGCATAGCATTTTATTATTAAAAAATACAAGAATAAAAGGGAAGGCAGAAGGGGGAAGAAGCTAGTTCTCTCAGCTCTGTTGTGGCTCTAGTTCAGCACATCTGTTGGTTATCATGTTGTCAGTGAAGTATAAAGCTATAATGCATGTAGCAAAAATAAAGCTATTTTAGAGTTTGAAAGTAAAAGTTTTATGTCTTCAGATAACAGGAGTGTCTGAATTAATGCCAATGAACTTTGAATAGACAGACTCTCCCATATTTTGAGATTCACTGGGTAATATAGAAGAAGTGGTACTTTTCTTTTTTTTTTTTTTAATATAGAGAAATTTAAAAAAATGGACTTTGGATTACATCTCTTTTTAAAAACTATGAATATATTTTAAGCTGTTACAGCAGAAGAGCTTCTGTGCCATCACTCCTGTGAAACTATCATGTCTTTTTTCTTGGTTCTTCTTTTTTATGACAGTGTTTCTACTTCTCTCCTTTCTATTATACACCTATAACATTTTTACTGTCCTTTCCTTCATCTCTTGCTCTTCCAGAGTACCTATGGGAATGTACAGTTTGTTTTTTCCATCTAAAATAATAAAATCAAATCTAAATTATATGATTACCAAGAAAGAAAATACTGGTTTACACAAAAGTATTAGAAGATAATGCATAAAACATTCTGTTTCATTCTTAAGAAGAATTCAGGATTTTATTTTCCATTGCTGTGAACTTCACTAAAATCTGTTTTAATGTCTTCATAATGATCCTTAGATCTCCTAAGAAATACTCCCAATTTAAAAAACTTTCATTCAGAAAACATCCATGAATTGGAGGAGTTCATATCTATCCTTTCTGCCTCTTTGACCTTACCAAGTTTACATTCCATACGGATTCATGCTGCTCAGCTCCTTGGCCTTCCTGAGCTGATGGGTGCTAAGATGGGTTTGCTCCTCATTCTTAGGCACTAGAGCACTGACAGAGAGAACTACAGAGTTCAGACAGCAATCTAGACAACATTTGGGAAGACTGGTCTCTGACTGCCTTGATTCCATTCTCCTTCTGTTACCCAGGGCTTTCTCCTCTGTCTGACTTCCATTTCTCAGGCATCACTTTTTAACAGGTATTTCTGCACCCCAGGAACATAAGATTGGATCCTGTTTCTGTTTGCTGGAAAATCTACGTTCCACCTGTTCCTTACATGAAGAGAGGAGAAGGAACAGATTACAAAACATAGGTGTGAAGATGGATAGTTTTTTTAATTGCACATAATTGTCTCACAGCCCTGATCCATATGAGATCCGTGCCCTCACCTGGCACAGTTCTCATCTCCTTACAGCATTAACACTAAAACCTCTGTATAGCTGAAAAGGAGAAAAAACAAACAAGTCCTGGATGATGTCCTCCAAGGAATAACTTATGGGGGCTAAGAACAGAAATAAGATTGTCTTAAACTCAATCACATATTTCAAGAGCCTCTTAAAGTAAAGCAAATGAAGACATTTCTAAAAAAAGGAAACAAAGCTCTTCACAGTCACAACTTCTTAGTCTTAATTATTTTAATTAATTTTTTTTTTGGTTGCAAATGCAACGTTTTTATGCTTTGCCACTTCTGTGTAATCAAGTTTCTTTCAATATTAGCTGATTAATCTCTGCTTTCTCTTTCAGATGATTGCATTTGTTCAAAGTCAGAGTTCAGCTCAAAATGACACACTGTAAGAATAACCTACTGAAAAAGATAATCCTTGTTGGTAATTAGCTTGTAATGACTTCTAAAGGGAAAAAGAAGCTTCAAGTGAAAAACAAGTGTTTTTCTTCTCCACAGTATTTATGTCTTAAGGAAATACTGCAGTAATGCCAAAAGTTATTGGCTTAGTTATTAAATCACAAGTGGTCTTTTGTCAATTTGAGACTTAACAATACTCTCTCTCTTTTTATTTTATATTCTTTATTTTATTTTATTTTTAAACTGGGACTGAAAAGCACTGAAACAGACACTTTGGTGTTTTTTCCTGGAGAATTTTTATCCAGAGGTTACTTGAATTCTACCTATGATGTGTTAACAATGAAATCAGAATGGTTAGCTTTACACCAAGCAGCTTAAAGAAATGTACAAAGGATAGCCAAAAATAAATAAATAAATAAATAAAAAAGCAGTAATTAGGGAAGGAAACACAGGAGATACAACAAACACGACTGCATGCACATTTGGTCCAGCAGGGATAACAGCACTTTCTTTGTGCCCTAAACACCAGATGGTGTGGGACTGCAAGGATTTCAAAGCAAAAGCCTCAAATACTCAAGTTTCAGCTAGCTCTGTTTATAGTACAAAAATCTTTTATCTAATCTGCCTTTCAGCTTCTTGCAAGCAACAGGCAGCAAGAAGTCCCTTAAAAACTATTCAGTTTTCCAGCTTGATTCTAGTTCTTTAGCCATTCGGACTACTAGAAGAGTATATGGTGTCAGAAAAAGCTTCTTGCATACTGGTATCTCGAAAATATGATTGGGACTTATTTCTTATGTTGTATTTCCTTCTCTATTAGCTGCCATCTACACATATTACAATATGCATTGATAAATCATACTGTACTAAAGTGGGTGATGAATCATCAAAATAATACTACTTTTCATTACTTCTGCCATGAACATCTTTGTTGCTCATCTTTTATGCTGCTTCCTTGCCTTAGGGTTTCCTGTTTTTCAGTTATTCTGACTCAGTTATTCTGTGAATTACTGAGTTTTCCATTTTACTGGACATCCTCCATCTTCTTTAACAGTCAGATTTGACTAGATAGTCGATTGTTCACAGTGCAGACGTGCTGTTACTTGAGCTGCTATGTCCCAATTCAGCTCCAGTGGATCATGGTGAAAGCCCAAAATCGGAAGCAGTAATGATATGAAGAATTTCCTTAATTTTGTTATTGCAGTGATGTTAGATGGTTCTCCTAAATTGTGTTGCAAATTCCAGTCTCATTAGTGCTTTTTATGCCTTCCTTCCTATTTCCATATAAAGCTGGCACCTGTCATTCAAAATCTGCAATTTCAAAGCAGAAGTCAAACCAGAAGATATTACAGCCAAAAAAAGTAACACACTGGGGGCAGTTTATCTGCAAGACTACCTCTACTCATCTTGAATAGATTTGACTCTGGACATTGCTTGAAAAAGAATACTAGAACACACATGGCATAATGTTTAACCAAGATATTTCTTTTGCTGTAGTAAAAACCCAGATTCCACCATATTCAGAGCTTTGGAAGGCAGAAGGAAAATTAAGAACCCTATCAAGTCTCATGAAAACTAGATGGAGCTTCTCTGCATTCACTCAGAAACAGAATAGTTTGCAATGAGTCCTCATTTATTTCTATTTGTCCTTTGTGATACTGAAGTTTGACTTATATGTACTCTGAGTTCACACTATTCCTACTCCATAGGTTTTAACTTTTGAAATAAGAAAAAAGAAAGAAGCCCTGGAAGGCATTGAAAAAACAGTATCCAGGCAGTGACCAATCAACACTGCATTGTTAATAGTATCAAAGAATCTGTTTTAGGAAGACAAATTTTTAGAATTAACACTTTCAGGAATGACAGCAACAAAAGACAAAGATCCATGCCCCTGTATCTTGTTGAGGACATACAATGGGTCCGAGTTTGGCAAAACAGCATTATGTAACTGTTTCTTTCTCAGCATTATTGTTTTTGCCTCCCATCCTGTGGCATGATAGAATCAATTTTAGCAAATACAAACAGATCTCTTGCTCTCTTGCTCTACACTTTAATATATACTATATATATAATAGAGAGAGATCCTCAGAACATGCCTCAGCACAATGTCAAAATCCATGAGTTGACACTTTAGAGTATCCAGTACCCTCTTTTTCAACTTTTCTTTTCTTCTTTCCTAAAAACATTCAGTAAGAGGTGTTTCAGAAAAAAAAAAAAAAAGAAAAAAAAATATACTACTTCTCCATAATGGTCTTGCTTTATCAAGTTCACTGTAGTTTTCCATTAAAAAATATTATATGAATCCAGCAGCCTAACAGATACATAACCATGTTAACAGGCATTCAGCACACCCACTTGTGAAGCTATCCCAGTCTCCTGCCGAGAAACATATTCTTTGTCCTTGCATTACTTTTTATACCCTCACATCATTCCCTAGCTCTGGAACAGATTATCTCCTGCATAAATGTATAGTATATTAGACAAATACATTAATGAACTGATGGAAAAACTGACTTGCATCAAAAATTTCTTGTCCTATCCAAAAAAAATGGTATTTTAGCAAAACTTATGAACAGGAAAATCAAATGTGTTGGTCTAACTTCTAAACATATATATATTATATATTATATAATAATATATAATCCCATAAGGAAAAAGACTTCATTCCTCATCACCATTTCAGCACTTAAGGAAAGTTAACAGCATCTCTGTGCTTGGTTCCCTCTCTGATGTGAAGGAAATGAACATATTGCCAGGCTCCCACAAACGAGTATTTTCAAGTTTGCATAGCTTTGTTATTTCAAAACCAATTGCTTCAAACAAGGCAAAGCGCATATTACTCATGCCTCCTGCTGAGCTTGATGCTTTAAAAGAGAGGCTTTTAGACTTATGTAACACAAAAAAGTGCCAACGTTTTCTTAACAGCAGAAAATACCCTTCTCCTCACATTCTTATGCTGTAAATCATGGACCTAGCTGAATGTTTGTGATAGAACT
Organism: Anas platyrhynchos; assembly: GCF_047663525.1. Lineage (NCBI taxonomy): Eukaryota > Metazoa > Chordata > Aves > Anseriformes > Anatidae > Anas > Anas platyrhynchos. The sequence continues at coordinate 13,189,081 of NC_092596.1, forward strand.
ATCCAAAACAAATTTGGAGTTTAGACCTAACAAATGAAAATTCAGTAAACCGGTAGTCAGTAAAAATAGGGGATTTGGAAAGAAATGTCTCAGAAACTAAATATTTCTGTTGCTAATCAGGCACTCCTTGATATCTTGATTCTGCACTGAATTACCATCTGAATGCATAAAGCTGTACTTGGCACACAAAACAGAATTAAAATGTTATTTTTTCTAACAATGCCACAGTCTATGAGGAAGAAGGCTGGAGGTATCAAAAGGACTGTCCAAAATAAGTCTCCTGAGATGAAAGCTGTCTGTGCACATAAGACTTCCGTGCTTTGCATCCACAAAATACAGACCAAAATGGGAAGACCAAGATGGAAAGACCAAATGATCCCCAAACATATGCTTTGGATTACCTCTATCACGTTAGATGCTGAGCAGCCTTAGTGGCTTAAAAGATCAAAGCATTCATTTCATTGCCACTGTTTGTCATTAGAATCTTAGAAATTAAATCTTTATTAGTGAATGTTGCAATTACTCTTACTCAAACCTTTGTTAAAAAAGTACTGTATTTTGTACATGGGAGAGAGAATGCCTGTTCTAAGGGGCAGCATGAAAACAGCTCAAAGCAAATGAACACTGCACTTCAAATTTATTTTTTTTTTAATCTCAGAGCAAATTTGGCATGAAATGCTACCAAAATTAAGTTACTAGTTGGAGTTAACACAGTGTCCTTAACAACCTCTGAACCCAGCAATAATTCTACCTTGGATATAGAAAATCTGCATCTGTACCCATACCTTGGCTTTGTATTCTTTCCCAGATGATATTTTCTTAAGGCCCATATGTTTGGGGGATTTCAGCTATATTTATAATACATATAGTTATGCACAGACACGTAAACATAGAAATATCTTTACCCCTTATTTAGATGACTCCAAAAATAAACAGAAAGAAATATCCAACTTTCTTTAATTGTACATGATTAACATAAATGCTTTTCTGATTTACAAGGTCTGAACCAGAAAAATCAAGTAATATTTGTACTAAAATACCTTGGCACGGTATTGTTAAGACATTAAGGTGTGAATAGAAGCAAAAAGACGCTAGCTCTTCATTCATATGAGCCTGAACTATACATATGGCAACTGTCCAAACTGAGGATGTTCCCCCCTGCTGCCCAATCTAGAAGAACAAGACACACTTTGGGCTTCGTACAAACAACTTTCCAGCCCTTTCTCCCTTCTGAGTAAAACCCCAAGCACAAACTCCATAATCCTTTGTATTTCCTGTTTGTAGTCATTCTTTTACTTGGCTGACAGATTACAGCCTGGTGTGATGGAAGAGTAGCATCTTCTTAATTGACTTGGCAGTACAGAAGGACAGAGCGTAGGACTGCTTTGTCATCTAAATCATGCTGTTTAGGCAGAGCCTCTACTGCTACTTTGAAACATCTGGCCCAATTAAAGCAGGACAGTGTCCTAACTCATCTGAATGGCAGAGGAAGGTTAATGTTACATGCCCCAAAGGCAAAAATCTGTTACACGCAGTATCCAGGATGTTCTTACCTATTACAGAAATTTTGGCTGTCTGAGGGAAGTTTGTCAAGCTAGGCAAGAAATCAAGAGGGGGACAGGGGGAACAATGATGACAACAGTTCAGTTCAACACAGAAAAAATGCGTGCACACCAACTTCTGCCAGTGCTGGCACTGCAGGCACAATACCTTAGGATTTCAGGCATATTTTCTTGGTTATTTGTAAGCACAGAAACACATAAATGTAGCTTCTGCGCATGCAAAATGGATATCAGGTTAAAACCATCAAAAACATCCAAGGAGAGGCACTGCACAATAAAGCTGGGCTTCTTGCAATGACAGTGAAAATTGTTCATCCCTATAATGTGCAATATGAATCTTCAATTATGGGTTCAGTATAGAGTCTCTTAGTGAGCTCATTAAACTTGCTTTATATATTTCAAACAATAGTTTTCCAATAATTCACATGTTCTTCACAATGGTAACAATGTGGTAATCTATTTAAGAGAGAGAAATTAAAACAATTTATTGTATTAATTAGTATCTTTCTTTCACTCAGAGATATTTGTTCCAAGTAATCTGACAATTTAATTGAGGATATCATTGATTTAATTATTATTTTTTTTCTTATGAGGAAGGCTGTTACTATTGGATAGTGCTGGAAATTAACGGGGGGGGGAGGGGGGGAGGAGGAAGGAAAGGAGGAGGAGAGACACCCTAAAAAAACTATAAAGGAAAAAAACATTATTTTATTCCCTCACACAGTTCTTTTGAAATTCACAGCCCTTTCTTGTTAGCCTCTATGACTTTGATAGATCAAAAATACAGGCAGAGAAGCACTAAATCCTAACAACCCAGGCTATTTCAGTGATGTGGCTTGACCATTAATCAAAACAGTGTCTATATGTATAAAATGGCATTAATTGGTCTAAATTCAGATACCAATTTCCTTTCTTTCCATAGACTAGTTTTTGTAGATTTTTGAAAACCTGATATTGATCCTAAACCCCCCCACACTGAAATGTCTTCTTGCTCTGATCCATCTGCTTAATGTAATCAAAAGATTAGTGCCTTAACAAGACTACTTAAAAGCATGTGACTCATTTTTATTTAAAAGACCATTCAGGAATTCATTGGGAGAAAAAAAAAAAAAAAAAGGTTTGAAAACAAAATTATATTTATAAATTTAAAATATTTAATTTGAAGGGGCAGGAAGTGACTTTCAGGTTCCTAGCAGAACTATAAATTGAACAAATCCAAGATGGCATGAGCAGATACCTTTACAAATGTTTTCTTTAAGTTCTTTGACACAACCCTTCAATTTTTCTCTTGCTCCAAGATAATGCCTTACATCTTTGTGCAGATACAACATCCTGGAAAAGCAGAACAACATTATTCTTTAATGGAACTAAAATGTTTTAAAAACAGAGCAGGATAACTCTGTTGCTGTTTGTCAAGTGCAAAGAGCACTAGCACTTCAAAGGAGAGAAAAAGAAAAGAAAAAAAAAAAACATTATTAGGTGAATCAGAACCAACTCACTAAACACTTCATAGGAAAACACTGTTGTTTTTTTTCCTACTCATTACAAAACCAAAGGAGAGAGATGAGAGGTACTTGAAGGACACGATCTTCAGATATACCGTATTATTTTTGTGTTTTTTTGCACAAAGATATCTAGAAGTATTCAGGAAGAATAGCTAGAAGACCTCCTTCATTGCTTTATTTCAATTTAGCCATATTCCTCAATTATCTCTCTGCATTATTCACATACAGTCATGGCTACTTACTATTTTATGCTTGTATCCTACACAATTGAAGTCAATGAGTGACTTGTAACTAACTTTGTTCCAAGCAGGTTTTGTCCCTATTAACAGGCAGAGACACACAGCTCCAATTAGTCTTAAACAGTGGTTGTAAATACTCAGTACTTATTCTTGTCCAAAATTAACTGCTTCTCTTTATTTTATTTTATTTTGTTATTTGCAAGAATTATTATTGACAGCAGGCTACCTTGTATGTGACTTTTTTATCTGTCTTTGTGAATGACAGGTACCAAGTCAGAGGGGTTTTTTGTTTGTTTGCTGTTTTGTTTTAAAAGGTGGAGTAAACAAAGGCCATTCTAGCATATGAGATTTCAGTTGGCATGCATAAGCACTGTAAGCTTTATCATTCCAGTCACTGTGCAGAGAAAAACAAACCAAAGCTGAATGCATCCTAATGACACTCTCCCTCCACCCATCTCCCAGTTTCTCCTTCAACCAAATAGTGAAATCTTTGGAAAAAGTTTGAAGGATTTTCTTTCACTTCCATCCTATCCTCAGTGAGGGATCATGAATATTTGTCTCTCACTTTTAAAACATTAGATGCAAGACATGGCACTCATTAGTGTCGCAACATTGCTGATTATATTGCTGTTAGCTCAGACTATAGTTCACTTTAAAGGACACTCTCAAAGAACCCAAATTAAGGCTCATTCCATCTTAATTATGCACAAAATTAAGAGCATGAGAACCTCACCAAACAACCTGGTCACCTGAAGTTATAAAACCGTTTAAGTGCTTTTCTGGACTGGTGCTTTTATGACAATGTGGAAAATTATTCAACCATTAAGAAGCTAGTGAGATTTAAGAACTCTCCCAAAGATGCTGGATACAGTAAAGCACTGTAGGGTCTGAACCACAAGTACATCATAGGCCTAAACTTAAATTTTCATTATACTCAAGGTGACCTTGCAGTGTCTATAACTGCTTCTATATCTGAATAATGTGCTGAGTGATCAGAACACTAGCAACCTCCATCATAACTTGGCCACAACTTCAGGATGTTAGAGATGGGTACAAGTATATAACAGAAACCTTCCTGAAGAACTAAGTAGAAGAATGGTTCAGGGTTTGAGTTTTGGATGGTTGGTTTTTGAAGAAATACACTTGATTATAATGTCTGTTGTTGTTCTTGGAAAATTCAGCCAGTGTAAGAAAAGCTATCACAATATTGATATGTAAAAACATAACTGGGTTGTTTATTAAGTGATTATATCACATATTTTACTCCTAAAATCCATTAATAAAAGAACATTGGAAGAGAATATAGGCAGTAAGATATTGCTCTCATCTCTACTTCCTATAGCTTTGAAAATAACTCTTGTTAAATTGTTTTTAATTTTAGTTCACATATTGCCACTTTAAACAAAGCAACATACGTTAATATTCTACATAAGTAGCAGAAGAAACACGTCCAGAATTCTGCTTTCTCTTTGCCAGAATACAAGGCAGAGAATCTAACAGTGAAATTATTCCACCAATTATTAAGAACATATAAAAGTCTTTACGCAGACTGAAATGAGAAATATACCTAAGATCCAAGTCAAGCCTGACAGATGTCCTGGACAAATCAGTTAAATACCTAAAGCATTTAAACTCAAGAAGTAGCTATGCTTGTAGACCCTGGAACATTAAATCAAATTTAAACTGCCCCAAATGAGAATATCCACCTACAAGCTAACTCATTTGTCTTCAGTATGAGATAAAATGCCTGTATTCACTGCACAGTAGGAGTATGTAAACAGGCAGTTATCCCGTTATAACCAACAGGCTCTACAGCTATGTTGCCATAGTCAGGTTGCTTCGGCAGCACCTCCATTTTAAGAGGTACTATCCATCAAAAACACGTGTTGCTTGTCCTCCAGCTGCTTGTCTTGACAATAAGTTACTGTGCCCTCAGTTATGTAAGGCTGTATATCCACATTAGCCTGTTAATTATTCCAATTTAAAATTGTGTAGAATCGTTTACCGAAAAGGTAGACGAAGCAGAAGCAACTATTTTACTAACAGTTATTGAGATTATGGGACCTTCTGGCATGGGATAAACAGAGATCTGAAACCAAATCTACCCTCTAGTGAACTCTAACACTGAACTACAGCAAAGTATGCTCTGTAGTACTCTAGAAAACTAACTTTTATTTTAAAAGAATGGTTTAATTCTTTTTCTTAAATTTTAAGATAAAGTGTTTCTGTGGACAGTTGACTAATCTCAACTCCACCCTGAGACTAGAACAAACACAAAGTAAGCAAATTAGAAGCAAGTTCCAGCAATGTCAGCAGACTTGCATTTGTACTCCGGGTATAACATGGCATGTGCCATATTGACCTCTTAAGAAGTATATCCTAATAAACTTTTCATAAAAACTGAAATTGCTGTGGGAATCACTCTCATTATACATTATTTCTGTGATCTGTTTCTGCTATAAATGAAACAGAAAATATATAGAACATAACAAACTGCTAATAAGCAGTGCTTGTAGAGTGTTGATCCCTGTTGAGACACATCTTTGAAATCATTACGTCTCTCCAAGAAACACATTTACGCATTATTTGTTTTAATAGCCATAGATCAGAAACCCACCCTTTGTGCCTCCATATAAACAATTCTGAAGTTTCCGACCATTTCCAGACTGCTCTCTCAGTCCTGTGCTTAATTCTGATACTGTGAGAACTGGAATAACTTGTGTCTTATTAATGTATTTGTGTAAGCATTTGCATGTTACAACAACTATTTAAACCTCAAAAAAAAAAAATGTTTTCTACAAGAAGCAGGTGAAAAACAGCTCCACTACAAGGTCTGAGTCAGCAGCAACCTATGGCAGAATTCAAGAGAGACAGGAATGTCTCAAACTCTGAAACTGTGCATTTGCATTTTTCAGTTTTGGCAAGTTTGTGATTCAGGCCCCTGAAAGGATTCCCCCTTTCTTCAGAACCTGGCAGATAATGCAACAGTGATGGCAAACTGCTGTCTCTTCTCCGCTTCATGTTCCTGAAGCTGGAATACCCTCAAAGAGGTTTTGCTGAGAGGTTCTGGAAAAAGCATTCACACAAAGTGTAGCAATCTTGAACATTTGATTTGATGCACCACAGGAATCATTTAGTCTGCCAATAAACCTTGAGGAGAACTCTCTAAAAGTCACAGCAGGAAAACATGAGGGAAACAGATTCAGAAGCCTGCATCCTGGAGGTGACACTCTCTGGGATTAAGTGGTAAAGCAATTTAGACTGATGATTTACTCTAATGAGCTGTAATACCACCACCATGTCAGGCAGGAAACAGGTTATATCCTGTAGCAAAAGGTTTTGATTTGGCTTTCTGAAGGGATCTGAAAATATATCATGACCTGGTTGCATAACCTGTAGGATACTAAAAGTACTAAAAGAGAAATGGATCTCAGACTTGGTTCAGTTCTCAGCAGGACCACTGACATTCTGTGTAGTTCCAAAGAAGCTTCCTCAGCTTCATAACTTCACCTGTAAAATGGAGATAGCTTTTTTTTTTTTTTTGGTGCACCTTTTCTACTTAATTTTTAAGCATCTTGAGTGGAAATTTTCTCATTCTTTGTCTACAGTACGGTATAGCTCAGAACTTGTCTGTAAGGCACAGACCAAGAGCAGAAGAAAAAAAAAAAATATATATATATATATATATATACACTCTCCAACGCCATATAGATTTTGAATCATTAACTATGAAGAGAGATCTGTATTCAAAGCACCCTCCATAACAACATCCCAGCTCTAACTGTTGCTACAAGAGATTTTCTTCCCAAAACTTCAAGTCATCTCAGACATCCTGGCAGATCTGTGAAATTAGATCAGATACAGTTTTAGCAGATTGTGTGGAGTTTTGTGCAGTGTGTGTGTGTGTTGTTGCTTGTTTGTTTGTTTTAAACTGAATTTCTAATAAGGAATTTGGAATCTTCAGAATTCATATACATCTACAAAAATCGCCTTCCTTCCTCTTTTTTCTGCCAAAAGCCATGAAGAATTTGTGCTTTTTTGTCAGTATTTTGTAATATTCGTCTTCAAATAGACAGCCATGTCCCTCCTGTTCAGTCCCAGTTGTAAGACATCTGAGCTAGACATCATTTTCCGAAGGTGTTATAGCTTACCAGTAGAGGCAGAAGTGCAAACAGGTCTATACTACTCAGAAGGTATGTTTCATAATCCTAATTGTATCCCAAGTAGCACCAATCCATAAAGGAGCTGAATCACCTTGTCCTTAAGTTCACGTACGGGTCATAAGGAAAACCAGCAACAGAACTGTGTTTTTTTCAGCCCCTCTTTATTAACTAGGCTTCACAATATACATATGCACAAGCTCATGCAAATACTTTTTATCAGGCATCTTCCCATTAAGGTTTAAGTTACGAATTAAAACTGAAAAACACAGTTATAACCCAGCTGATTAAGATGACATTGCTGCCACAATTGAGGCTGTCTTTCCAGCTCTCAAAGAAAGGGCCATGTGAAGACAGCATGCTGAACTTCTACACAGGTGACCATTCTCTTGGCAAAAGTACAGACAGTTCGGTTAACAGAAAAATCTCTTCGGAAGATGCCAAACACTTTGGGTTAAACCTCATCCATGTGTTTATCGTTAAGCACACTTACAAACTCCTACTGACTTCAGTAGTTCCAACCTAGTCCCTTCATGGGCAGGTACTTAATTTTGGGGTTTGTGCCAAGTCAACAGAAGCTACTTGTGCGCCTACACTTTAGTCCATGTTTGAGTGCTTTGCTGGAGTGGGTCCAGTGCCCTCTTTTCAGAAGTGAGTATTTAATATGAAACAAAGCACTTGGCATGCACTTGGTTTTAAGGATGTTTTAGAGTATTGTATGTGTTCTCCTATCATTCTGCAAGGGGAAGTCCCACTGCAGGCAACCCGAGGTCTGTATTAAAAAATAATGGATGAGAGTCATATTCAGTCATATCCTAACTCAGACCAAAGCATCCTATTTTTTGTGAGATAAGCACAGTGTGTGCTAAACTATGCAACTGTGAGCTGCTGTTTCATCTACTGCAGATTTTATTAAGTTCTTTCAGAGAGGAAACCATTAGGCAAAAGCTGTATTCAATCTGCAGGAGCAGATAGTGCAGATGGCCAATGCATTACTCTCAAACAGAAAAGCTAAGCACCCTTCTGGCTACATATAAAGTTCTGGAATGAGAATATATGAACAACATGATTATTTGGACCAGACAGTTCTGGCTAGAAACAAACTGGCAGCAGTGACAAAATTTTCAGAGCAGTCATATCCCAAACTGGAATGCTGCACAGTATTTTCTTTATACCTGAAGCAGTTCAGTATCAGAGCATCTCAAGTGCCATACAGTTTATTTAAAGATGATTTTTTTCCTAACTGAATCTTGAGTGAGTCATCAATCACTGAGCAGTTCCATGCTGTTTTTCCTCTATCGCAAGCTAACATTAAACTTTGTATAATCACTTATGACAGTGTTTTTCAAACATTTTTAAGATGCAGCCACTTTTGCCTCATCAGTCTTCCTGCCACCCTTCCATTCCCTCCAGCCTTCCTCCTCCCCAGGCATCAGCACCTCCATTTCTCCTCAGCAGGGGAACAAAAACAGGCTGTAATTACTGTCTGCAAGTATTTACTCACTCCCACATCTTAATGGAACTGAACTGCTGATCTTTCCACAACCCTAAAATAGGTCTCAATACTCAGCTGAAAAAAAAAACATACTGATTTAATAAACAATGCAGTCTCCAAACATCCCAGTTTGGCACAGTTACCTCTGTGCCAAGATAAACAAAAATATTTGGAAACTTATCTTTACTACCATTGCAGTTTTTATATGTACAGGACTCTAACATTTATTGTAATGCCACTACCGCACATAGGCCATGCAAACAGTGCAAGGAAGCATTTGAGTAGGAACAGCCCATACACTATTTGAAGAGAGACACACCACTAATGTTCAAATACTATTAGACTGCTGCATAAAAAAAACTTCATTTTTGATGGAATACCATTGTAAAAATACATGCTTACATGCCCCTTACTTGGACCAGTAACCCCACTGCCTGAAATAAGCAGACCTTGATTTTGCTGTTGGAGCCAAGCAGAAAACAAATCTACAGTAGGAAAACATATTGTTCAGAATTTTCCCTTTAGGTGTGTTCAGGCAACATTAGTTATACTTTACTGCAAACTTCAGTATATATTTGAGTATGGTCTGTGTGCATGTGTAGGTGGGTGAAACGGGGAGTAGAAAAGTAGGGAAGGTTCATTCTCTGGAGCAGAGTAAGCAAACTGGTTTGTGCTGACAAGACAAGATACCAAAAGGAATGAGGAGGTAGGCATACTAAGTATAGGAGACAGGCACAACATTTCTGAAGTAATTCAGACTCTGTCTTAGATATCCGGGAAGTGGTAGTTAAAAAAACTGTCCCCCAACTTCAGCAGAAAGTCAAACGAATGGTCATTAAAACATAAATAACTTGGAATACACTTTAATGCCATTTTAAATCTACAGTAAGACAGGGAGACGCTAGGCAGTGAGCCATCTAATCGATCTTCTCTCTTGATATACCTGTTACCCACAATGAAAAAGGAACTAAACTGAATAATATATACCAGAAATCAATTACTTTGATTTTAGGAATACATTCAGAAAATGAGTATGAAACAATTGGCAAGAAAGAATTGAGTAGTCATTAGTCACTGAATCACTGTATAGTGTACAGAATATTCTCCAGTCAGACATACTCAACGTGCCAACAGTAATCCATGTATTTAATAGGGAAGGGTGGACTTGATCTACTGGCTTGAGAATCTTGCCTTAGAAGTAAAACAAGTATAGAGGGTTTTTTTTGTTTTTGTTTGTTTGCTTTGTTTTTAAATAACTGCATTTACATTTCCCTATATTAACCACAAGCTTAATCTGACAATATATATTTAAACCCACCTTTCTGAACTTTCTTCCGGCATAACAATTATAACATGACCCATTACACACCATCTCTGAATTAGGTCCACCACTGATAACAGAATTCAAGAGAACTCCGTTCATTCACTTAATTCCCATTTTGAAGAAAAATAGAGTATATATCTAATTATAAGGACAAACTTCACAACAGAAGTGGGGAAAAAAAAGAAAAAAAAAAAGGTTTCAGATATATCCCATTTTAGATCTAGCTAATTCAGTGGAAGAAGCTGCAGTACTTGTCTACTTGGCAGTTACAGATAAAAACTACTTACCTTCCTTTAGCTCTTCCTTAAACACTACCAACAAAAAAGATGTTTCATCTGAGCAGAGAAAACAATCAGGTAACTATAGACATCACATTGAAGACAAAGCATCTTCTGTAGTGCTGAGATATAAAAGAATTGGTATCAACAACACTGCTGTCAGTGAGAGTGCAAACACCAGCCTTTAGAGAAGGTTAACCAACAGGACACCAACACAAGTCCAGATTTCTAAGTCTGCAGGTAAATCAGAAGCTAACAACTGAAAAAGTTGTCACACTGCGTCATGCACTGCAAGCGTTTCACTTAGCAGGCCAACTGGTGGTCCAGGGCTGGTCTGCTGCCCCATCACACAAGGAGACTGGAAACAGCTGCTCAAGTGCTGGAGCCAGTGCAGAAGCATAAGCCTCTCCCAGCACCTGTCACCTCATGTTTGAAACCTAAGATATGGCTCTGATCATGCAAAACGAAGCCGGGGCCCTGTCTCCTCCTGAACTTCTGCCTGGTATGAACAGCTGAGAACAGCTGCTGCTTTTCCTTTAACACCACAGGCTGCTAGGCAGAACCCCCAGATGGGCTCCAGCTTCTACAGCCACAGAGGTGGGATTATCCTAACTGCATTACTTCTAAGATTGTAACTCTGTAGAACAAAATGCAAAGGTGATCTCTGAAAGTCAACTGAAACTTAATCCATATAGCAATGAAAACTGAAATCACATCCGGCATCTGATTTAGCTTTGTATAGGTAAGCTTTACCAAAAAAAATCTATTTCTGTCTACACTCACTTCTACGAATTCTCAGGAATACTTTGTAGATCAACAGTCTTTGCAGAGTCTCTCTTCTCTTCCCAGGAAGACTTTGTTTTGCCAAAGTTGCAGGCAAGCTTACTGCAAAGTAAGAAAGACTGTAATTGCCAGCCAGACTTCTCAAAAAGTCATTATATGCCCATTTAATATGTGCAAGACAAGCATTTCTTTTTTTTTTTTTTCCCCCTTCTATGCAGAATTGGTAGCTAATTTTTTTTACTTAAACTTGTGGCTCTATTAATCTCATTTTAATGTTTTTGCCTTCTCTGGTTCCATTTCCTACATCATTGCGAGACTGCATCTCATCACACACATCTAATTTATCATTTTAGTTTGAGTCATTAATCTTTGCCTCTCCTCCAAAAGATAATCCATGTTTAATAGCTATATAATATAACGTGCATCAAGGTGCTGAAGGACTATTTTGCAAACTTTGGGAGAACATTGTAACTACACCAAATATAATTACACATCCAAAAATCATTTTTTTTAAGAGGCCAAAAGTTCTCTCTATAACAGCAAAAGCTAGGAATACATTATAAATAATTTTTGCTTGAGTATTGGGAGAAATAAAAGAACATAATCAGTTCCCTCATGTCCTCCTCCCCCAGGCCAGTAAATGTTATCTTTAAACAATGAAGATAAGAACACAGTTTAAAAAAAAAAAAAAAAAAAGCACTGATAAATATTTACTAACTCAATAGCATCCTCCTTGAAGAGGCAGAACACTTACAGAAGATTAGATTGTCAAACAAATAAATGAGCCTCATATTGATCTTGCATACCTTGAGACAGAATTTAACCTGTGATAAGCACCGTGTCTTCAAACATTTCTCCAATTATCTGCTACTACTTTCTTGACTCATAATTAGCGACAGCACAACCTAAACACTACCAAACAAGTACTAGACACTAAGGCATTGTATCCAAGAATCATTTTACTTTTATGAATTGGCATATTTAACAGCTTTGTCTTTTAAAACACTGCTTAAAGCTTCATAAATATTTTCTTCCGGACTCCAAAGCTATTAGGTTTCTTCAACCCAATGTTTTAGCTGACTAGTGCATTGGAATGCTACATCACCAACCATGTATTTGATTTTCCCAAATTAAATTAAAATAGAGGAAGTAAAATAGAGACCTTTGTCTCTATTGACTTAAAAGCTGGTCACAATGCAGCTGGTGCCTAATATTAGGCAGGAATATTAGACTGAAGCGATCAGCAACAAAGATTGTGTTAGAACTGCTGCAGTAAGACACTTTTCACACTTTATTCCTGCTTCTCATTTTACTGTATGAGGAGGAATTGGGGGTATACATTAGAATGATCACCCAGCCTTTCTGGAAAGTTGTGGGTTTTTTTGTTTGTTATTACTGTCTTTTAGTTTCATTGTGTGACATAACATGGGACGAGAGTAGTACAGAAATTAATCAAGTGGTCAGCCAGTCTTGATCTGAGGGAATACCCCTGACCATATTCAAAAGAATAATAGAATGGTTTGGGTTGGAAAGGACCTTAAAGACCATCTAGTTCCAGCCCCCCCTGCCATGGGCAGAATCACCTTGCACTAGACCATGTTGCTCAAAGCCTCATCCAACCTAGCCTCGAACACTTCCTCGGATGGGGCATCCACAAAAGAGTTCAGCAAACTTTGAAAGAAAAGCTTTACTTTTTGATTTTGGTGGAGCAAGAACTGAAAGTAGAATCTTTCACTGAATTTATGTCAGTACAGACTCCTTGAAACAATAAAAGGATAATGTGACAGCTATCCTACCACTTCACATCACAACTAGAGTTTCAGATAGAGAATAGCTTTCAAAAAAAGTTTTTATTTCTTGAACTAGAATTGCCCATTTTTTAATAGCACAATTTTGTGAAAGCATTAAACAAACTTTCTATATGAATGGTAGATGCAAATAATGAAAATCAAATTTGAGAAACATTGATCTTCAAAATTCCTTGGGGCTCCTGGGAACATACGGAAGTGATCAAGTTTATCAAGTCATAAATAAATGTTATGTAAAATAATGATAGATTCCATGTTACCCAGTCACTTCTCTGATTCCTGAATTCCTACGTCTGAGCTTTTTGTTTGTTTGTTTGTTTCCACCTTTTATTTAATGAATACGTTTCTTAACATCAGTTGGACAAAGACTCAAAAACGGGAAGGCAAATAAAAAGTAATATACATTAATTGGTTTTCATATCCTTATGTTTTAATCCAAGCTTAGAAATTGGATGCCCATCAGGTAAATAGTAGAGAAAAAGAAAAAAAAATGAAAAAAAGTCTAGAAACACAGTAATACACAAACACCATTTAGATGGTCTGCTCCCATAGCCCTTGCCACTGATGGTAAATTTAATAACCTTGTTTAATATCAACAACTAAAAACAGCTCAAAAAGAACCACTGCTCCATTTTATGTTTATTTTAATGGATTGTTATAACACTTCATTATTTCCTCTTACACACTGTACGTGACTTAAGTATAATTAAATCTGCTGAACTTTTGTTAAAAATATTATAACTGCAACAAATACAGAAATTATATTAACCATGAATCACAATACTAATGTTATTTTAAACTAACACTTTGTGCATGATGCTTTATACATCATAAATGATTCACAACACTACAATAATGAGTAAATTATAGCTGATCACTTTCCAATTTAAAAAAAGGAGAACTGAGTGACAGACTTTCTTCCAAATTCTTACTAATGCACAGCTCACATTATCCTTCCAATACTTATCTAACTTTACAAGGAATATGCAGTACTAAACTCTCCCCTTTGTAATTACTACAATATTTGATTTCCAATATCCATATTTTAAACCTTTCTAAGTTGAAAATAACTGATCAAAGTCCTGTCTTTCTCAGCTTGACTCCAAAGTTTCTTACATTTCAATGGATGTTAGGGTATTGTGACAATTTCAAGTTCTCAACAGTCTAAGGCCTGTGCTTACCTTTATATACATGTATATATATGTGTATATATATATATATATATATATATATATATATACACACACACACACATATTTCAGTAAATACTAACCTGGCAGTTCAGTGGACTCAGAGCACAAAATGGTTGCTCTTTGCAAATCAACCACGAGCACGCTACAGCTGCTGTGGCTGAACTCGGCGTCAGTTCCACCGTTATTCCACAAGGAGGCACGGTGCTCTTGCAGCCTCCACTTACAAACCTCGCTCAGCCTCTTTCCTGCTTTCCAAATTATTATGTCTTCAAGAGAAATGGAGATGTGGTGTTCACTTGTAGCAGCAGATCTGTCCGGTGTTTTTTCACTTCTGAATGACCCTCAGTTTTATCCAGCCTACTCTCATTGACTGTATTTGCCAAGGACTGTAATTGCCATGGAAGACTTTACTTGTCTATCTGCTGTTTCTCCTTGTCAGGACTTAGTACTGATTTCCAACCACTCACTTCCCTCCTTTGCTGTTCTTAATCAACCAATGTATAAACACCACCCCATTAGCAGAGTCAGGTGGGTCCATGTGTACAAGCTGCTTATGAGTTCTTCTTAGGAATGGATTCATAATCTAAATACAATTTAGTTTCTTTCTCCCTGTTCCCACCATCCCTCTCCACCTTACATTTTAGTTCTTGACTTCTGTTAAAGTCATTCTCAACTCCTGATGCCAACAGTGCAAGCATTCAAACTCTCCCAGCAATATTAGCAATTTTTAAATGTGAAAAGGTGGATCTTTTTCTTTTGAAAGCTATGCTTTCAGTGTACACCATCAGCTCTTTCTGTGATTTGATACAGTCCCTTGAACTCGGATACTTGCACTGATTTTCATAGGAGCTACCACTTGGCTTTGGAAAGTGTATTTTCTTTAGGAAAAGGACACTGCAAGACCTTTGATTCATACTGAAGCACCTACTTTGCAGGTCTGAGCACCTAGATCTCAGCCACAGCTTTTTACTTAAGTGAAATGAGAATCCATTGCACATCCTCTAAACACCTTGTGTTTTTTTTTTTTGTTTTGTTTTTGTTTTTTTTTTTTTGGTTTGTTGTTTGTTTGTTTGTATGTTTGCTTGTTTTCTTTTCTGTCTTCAGAATGTTTTAGATAAAGTTAATATTGACATGCATGGTACAGTTATGACTCAAACTTATGAAACTGTATTTTTATGGATACTTAGCAGATGTAAATGCATGCACCTATAATATCAAAGAAAATGGCTGAAAGTCATAAGAGATAGAACAATGTTGTTGGGTGGCTTTTTTTCATGGTACACTGCAACGCCTCACTAATGCTATGTTCTCTATTAAAAAGCAGACAAGGTACAGTGGCATAGTTTGTTGCACTTCACTAAGAAACCAGTAAACATCCTACCTAATGTTGCCAACATACATTTTCCATGACAACCATAGTACCCTGCTGACAAATGATAATGTCATTGCAACATATCCTTAAAGCACCCTAATTACTACTGTTTGCATGAGAGCATGTGAGCTGGTGTTGACTTGAATTGAATGAGCAAAGTTTTGGGGGCTAAGCTAATAAAACAACTGGGAAGATGTGAGTACCTTATTTTTTAGGCAAGACAGGGAAAAGAAAACAATGCATCTCATTAATATGATGCACACTACTGCTGCACATGTTCTACTGATGTTTAATACAGTGAACAGTACTTGGTGCCTCACAGCTTTGGAAGATTCACTCTGTGAAACAAGCAAAATTCCATTAAATGCATCTGTGCTAGTAATCTGCCAGTATGATAATAAAATAATCTGTTCAGGAATCAGAATGCAGACTGTAAGCAAGACATCCAAAATGAAATATGGTTTAAACTATTGTTTAAAAAAAAATACCTCAAATAATTACAAGTGTGCATTTAAGCCATAGGAATATAATTCCACTTTATTCTGATACCTCTTGCCAATAGATGACTCCCCAGCTAGAAAAAGCCATCCGATGTATGTGGAAAAAACAGAGCCATGGCTGCGACTGAAATCAAGCATTTCTGTCCTGCTACAAATTCGACTTTTTAGAATTATATTGTGCAGTGTTCCTGCTCAGCCACAATGAATAACTTTCCTCAGTCATTAAAAATACTTTTCCTAGGCTGTTTCAATATGATTATTCAGCTTACAAACACCGGAAAAAAAAATCTGTTTTATGCCAGTGGGATAAAGTGTTCACTAGTCAGGCACTATAACAACTCTTCAATAACTCCATGCTGATCTTGAAAATTTCAAGCCTATTTTCCCTGTTACTGAAAAATCATTCACAAGTATAGATAAGATTCACTTGATCTCAGTTATAGGGAGGTACTGTACATGAAATCCAAATGCATAACCGTAAAACAACAAGAGTGTACAGTTTCCTCCCCTCTCCTGCTTTTTTCCTGCAATATCATGCTCGAAAATATATTATTCAACACCAAATAACTCTTAACTTCCATGAATGAAATGCTTGAAATCTGCAGAAAATTGCCTGTTTACAGCTAACACATCCCTCAGCTGAAAGGACATCTCATGCTATTCAGATGCTCTTTGTGCTGCATGTTTATCTTGCAATAACTAGTTGGCAAACATACAGCTGGGAAGAAGTGATTTATTAACGATATGAAGTAGTTCCAATGTGGATTTACTAAAAGCTTACACAATGCTAAAGTATAATGAATTGCAAAGACAAACAACACATCTGGGTTTTCCATTCATTTATATTACAGCTAGTACAAGTTTACTGGTTTCTAGTGAGATAAATCTTGAAATCCTAATAAGAGAAAGCACAACTCTCTGCAAAAATTGCCAAAACAAACCCGTGACAAGGATCACAGTTGCTCTTTGGAACACTAAAAATTAAAACCAAACAGTGCAATCAACCTAAGGGCAAAGTTTGGCTGCTGAAACTTGGTTACATACTTCAGGGCACGTAAACTATAAAATGAAGTTCATTTTTAATCAAGATCACGCTTTTTATATAGGAAAATATTAATGCTGATGTCCACTAGACCTATGTGATAGTTGCTCCACTACTGAGCAACAGAATAATTCTACATGCACACTGTATTACTTTTAAAATCATGGGTCTGTTTTTGCAGGGTATACAAAATCACCATTGCTTTATAAAAAGGTAACGTTCTCCCAGGCAGACCAAAAGTGCCAAGAGTTGCACACTGTTTCAGCTCCAAAATCTCCTCATGATTTATTCCCAGGAACTGCTTTTCCAAGCACAAACACTGAAAAAAACCACCCATTTCAATGCCCTGCAAGAATCCTAATATTTCCTTAGAAGCCACAAGACTTCACTTGAAAAATAAATGTAAAGCTTTTTCCCTGCCCCTTGCTTTTCTAAGCCTAGCCTAAACAGGTGTCCTTGTTCCATATTTTCAAGACTTTCTCCAAACAACAGTTAGAAGCAATTTCACTGAAAATAAAAATAGATTCTCATGAAATCTGTTGACCGCAGAAAACAAAGTGTGAAAAGAAACATCACAGAACCATGACAAAACCTGACAGGTTTTCAACTCTGTGTTTTTCTTCTGATTTCTGATAAACTTTAATGATGAGCAGAAAACAACTGTTTGCTAGAAATACTTCTCTTTTGTGTGTGTATTCACCTGAGTCTTTCTGACAGATTTCAACATAATATTTGAGGTTAGGTTAAGTTTCTGTTACCATAAGCAAAGCAATTATTCCTTTTGGTAAAATAAGGTGACCCATCACATTTAAGACATGGAAATGCAAAGCATTTATGATAAAATACCTAGGCCTTACAATATAAGACATTATCTGGTTAAGCCAAAAACACTCCTTAACTGCCCTGTCCCACAACAATTGTAAGCTTTGTTACTTTAATTTAGAAATGGAAACTAGAGTTTATTTTAAAATGTAGCACTGAGGTAAATATGTTCATAAGCTATTGTAGGATGCAGGAACTGACACACATGCTGGAATCACTTATATTTTCCAAATCAAACCATGCTGATTTAGGGTGTAATAGGTTTGATAAATGGAAGAGGCTGCCAATGGTTTCACTTAACTTCAGGTCTGAGATGTACTTTTACTACAAGACACACATCAGAGAGAAACACCTACAGAATCAGCACTGACTTGTTACCAAAACAGGTGATTTCCAGATTTTCCACCTGTTAGGTCATTAATTCTATTAAGTTCAGGTTCTCTTTTGCTTAAACATTTTTAAAATAAATATATTTAAAAAAAAAAAAAAAAAAAAAAAAACTTCTAAGTCTCAAAACTTGCAGCCTAAAGGCTAGAATATGTTTAGTGTATGGTCTCAAAGCATTTAGATACTTATTTTTCATTCATGTCTGCTAAGCTTCATTCTCTTGCTAAGGATGGTACTGATGCTCAACTAACTGCTAAGTAATACACTTTTTAAAAGAAACCCACTTTAGTTTTCATTAAATTACTCCTAAAGAACTTTTAGTAATCTTTGAGTATGCAATGATATGAAGATGGCACCAAACATTTATTTGATGACTCTCAAACACAAAGAGAAACAGCTTTGAAATGAAATGATTTTGCCAAGTAAATCTCCTTGCTCAAGAAATAATACGAGCATCAGAGCTCAAGCATGCAAATTCTTGGTCTTACATTATTCCCTATGTTTCTTCTTCCAAACTATTCTTGGTAGCACACCATGATATTTGTTGCTACACTGCTGCACTTTCATAGCTTTTTCTGCTGCATTTTCTGTTCTGCACTGTTGTCATACTTCCTTTCAGAAAGCCAGAGCAGAAGAAATGTATTTTATCACCTAGCCAAAAAGGCAGTTATCAGAAGATAATACAGTCACACAGTCAGGACAGAAGCATCTATGGGACCAAGAATTTCAGGAATTTTACATTTCACTAACTTGTTTAACCGGAGCTTAAAAATAAATCATCAGGCACAGTTCCCTTTTGCAAGAGCAAAAGAATCCTGCTGCAGTTAGTTTTACAGGGCTGTTACAGAGTGCAACCCTGAGTTCCAAGAGAATTTAAAGGCCTTGACCCAGTGCAAAGCCACTGGCTTTTTCTCCCAGGACTCTTCACTGAGCTTACCTGGGTCCCTTGCACAGATAGGAGTTGTGCAGCCTATCCATGGAAAGGCTTGTAAGATGCCTAGATTCTGCTTTGATACTTGCTAAAAAATGCTAGAATCTTACCTCCTAATTTAATTTTAACTGTGTTCAATCATATATTGTGCTTAAGAATCACAGAAGTCAAATTGTGACACACATCTACAAATAGCTCTGGTGATGTAACAAGGCTATATAAAGAACAAGTTCCTGTTCAGTTTGCTAAAATATATTTATACATTTATACATGTACTTGTGTATTTACATATTATATAAATATTTATATGTGTGTGTATTTTATATAAACACAATTTCATTCTTTTATACAGAAATTGCTGAAAGCTAGCACAAAACACAATCTGTTAATTCACATTACAGTTATAGAAATATCAATTTTAATAAAAATAAACAATGCATAATTCA
The DNA here is from genome assembly GCF_047663525.1 of Anas platyrhynchos. Lineage (NCBI taxonomy): Eukaryota > Metazoa > Chordata > Aves > Anseriformes > Anatidae > Anas > Anas platyrhynchos. The sequence goes on from NC_092596.1 coordinate 13,208,928, forward strand.
TAGCCACCTTTAAGGATATCTTCAAAGCATATTCTTTTTTTTTTTTTTTTTTTTTTAAATTTAAGGCAGCTTTCATCAGCTTTATGTGAGTAAGAAACAGTTTTCAGCTTTTACAAATAGAAATATTAAGATAGACGTTCTTTTATTACTTTTTTTTTTTCTTTTTTTTCACCATAGCTTCTCCTCATCTCTCCAAACTAAAGATGTTTGTGGTATTGGTCGGCCTTACAACACATGTAAATCACACTGAAATCTATATATTACCTTAGTGATTCAAATATAACAGTACTGTGGAACATAGAGATATCTTTGTTTGAAATTTGGAAATGGATAGTCTTTAATACCAGGCCTGGAAAGAGAAAACTGAACAATCATTTCAGCCCTTTTTATTACAGTTATCATCTTTATTCTAGACTGAACACTGCAAGAACAGATAGTGATGAAATGGTTATGTTTCCACCACGGAAACTGTATTACCAAATTAAACAAAAAGAAAAGACCTTTTATAAAAATAAGGGTGCATATGAATCTGTCAAGTTTTTTTCCAAAACTATGGATTTGGAGTGACAGTCAAAAGGAGAAGGAATTAAATTCAGCTTTATAAGACTATATTCTTATTTACATCAGTCAAAGCTTGTCACAGGTTAACTGTTTTCTACTGTTGTGAGATCAGAAACAAATTATACTTTTTTTTTTTAATTCAGCTTGTGCATGTATATATGCGTGTATGTACATGTACACACTGAAAGAAGAATCTTACCAGTTGTCTTCCCACGTTTTTCTGCCACATTTGCTGTTCTTATGCTCTGCAAACAGAAGATCAGAGAGAGAATAAATTCAAAAGAAAAAATATATAATTATACTATTATTTACTACCTGATTATCAATATCACAACATATTAGTGGTGTTATTTATAAAGTGATTAGGGATAAAGTTGTAAATCAGATGTTCAGAGACATGTAATGTTTCTGGGAAGAGTATTAAGACAAATTCTTCTCTTTACTCTATTTGATTATTTTTTAAAATATAAGAAGTTTTTCTTCCACCTTTTTCTACAATACAAGTGAGGGATTGAAATGATGAAGAGCTAGCAGAAAAATGTTATGCCACCTTAAACAATGGACATTGTTATCTGTGGCTGTTTGGATGGTGTGAAGGAAATACTGGAATTTTTTTTTTTCAAGGCAATATGACTTATGGATCCTTGACAGCCTCTCAGTTGTGCAGCCACTGAATATTCTCTTTTTATAAATAGTGAAGCTGTGCTGGAAAGAATTGCCTTTTTCATTCAGAGGAATAATGTGGTTACATTGAGAATACTTACTGTGCTTCCAGATGTATCAAAGGTAATACATTCCTTCTTGGCTAATAAATCACTGCTTTGAATTTCAGAAGATATCTGTAATATTAAGGAGACCAGGTTTTTGTTCTCAATATCTCAAGTTTGGATTAAGTGCTTAAGCGGTTACAGTGAACAGTGTGTTTGCTGAGCTGGAGGATGCATACCAGCTGTAGTTTTCTCGACCAGGGTCATGTTCCACCTCAAGGACTGTGGTGTAAATGCCTGAAGTAACTAGGAAAATAAAACTAACATTCACACTTTTAAGGAAAAGGTACAGCATTGAAGAGGCTTTCAGGGTAGGGCATAACTGCATTATCTGAGCATTCCCTAGGCTCCCAACCTTAGATGCTATCGCGCTGGGGAAACTTGGTGTGCTAGCCCTAAGGAACACCACGGAGCGTAGAGTGGAGTGGAGACACCACGGCTAGGCTCTGTAATCAGGTGGGGCCTCGATTGTTCTTGTGCACAGAGCTGCACTTTTTGCCACCCTAAGCCAAAGACCTGTCATGTTTTGACAAATGCTGTACCCTAGTGTACTTTTTGCTCATTATAATATCATTATAATACCAAAACACACCTCCATCCCAAAAGCTACCCGCCTCCAAGGTGCGACCACCCCTCACTGAGCATGCGCTCTGAATTTCTCGGAGCCTATTACTTTAAACGGAAACGGGAAAACTTTACACCAATCATAACTAAGATATGCTTGACTAGAGCCACTCAAGCTCCACCTAAAAGATAGAAAATAATATAAATTGGCCCAAGAGAGAGGGGATGTTAGGGAAGATACCATCGTCAGGGGAGATACCATCCCAAGGACATACAACATCCTTAGGACCTCCTGACTCCTGGGATCAGTCGACGGGCTGAGCCTCTCTTCCCCCCCCATTGGGACGCCTTTGGGTGAGATCTGAATATTTGCTTATAAATCTCTATAGAGTCTTTGATCCTTTTAACGCGTTTATTTCTAGGCTGCACACCTAGAACACCTAGAACACCTAGAACCCACACCTAGAACCCACACCTAGAACCCGCACCTAGAACCCGCACCTAGAACCCGCACCTAGAACCCACACCTAGAACCCACACCTAGAACCCACACCTAGAACCCACACCTAGAACCCACACCTAGAACCCACACCTAGAACCCACACCCAGAACACCTGTGTATTTCATGCATACTAGCTTGCTTTTGCAGATAGTCACTATCACCGGCAATCCAAAAGAACCTGATTATCTGTTGCTGTAATAAACCATACTTGATTGCATTGTGATAGCTCTCATTAATGCAACTAGGGTGAGGGTGGTTATCCGTGACAGTTCAGTGTTCTGAATCTAACCAGACCCCCAGACGGTTAATGCATTGTTGGTGAATGTCTGAACGGACCCCCAGGTGGTTAATACGTTTTTGGTGAATGTCTGAGCGGACCCCCAGGTGGTTATTACGTTTTTGGTGAATGTCCGAACGGACCCCCAGTTTTGGTGAATGTCCGACTGGTTCAGTACTCTGAATCCAACCGGGCCCGTAACGGTTAATCAGCTACACCCCTTTAACGCGACAGACCAATATATGCATTGTAAGACTGTTTCTATAGTAATTCCATGTATGTGACATACACATACTGTAATGACTTCTCTGTTTGCATAACTGTTGACAATTTGCACATGTTTACTAAAATAAAAATTGTTCTGTTCCACTTCATTATTTTAAGTTCAATATTACAACATCATAAATAGGAATACCACTTAAAATTCAGATGACATCTGACTTGAACAATTACTTGGAATTTACATTCTTGATTAGAATTTGCAAATTACATTATGTGTACATTTAAATATACACTGTTTTCTGTATGAATTATAACTGAATACTTCAGAGTACTATCACAAATAGATTTCTTCCCTATAGAAATATGGCGCATAGCTGTCTTTTCTCTCAAAAATATACACAAATAGGCTAGAGGAAAAAATTTTTTTTTTTCTTTTAAACTGTAGGCTGGGTTACTGAAACTCTTCCCAAAACTAAACTCAAAGCAAGGCTCTACTACACGTGTTGCTAGTCATGAGAAAGAATCCCTTGCTTATAAAATTTAACCGTCCGCATATTACAGGAGCAACTAATTAAAAAAAGCACGGGTACTGGGTAAGGAATGTGCATGGCAACAGAAGTCCTGACTGCTCCTCCATACTCTTACTTTCTCTGCTGTTTCAGGTACCCGCATTTTTCAGCAAGGCAAACTGCAGCTAATGAAAAAGCTGCTTTGCATATTAAGGGTGATGGTCAGCAATTATAATTACAAGGCATATTTGAATTGTACAATCCTTAGTGTGCCTCAGTAGGCATCACAATCTCTAAAACACAGTGTTTTAGAATCCATTTATTTCTAGTTTCCATCATAACTGCTTGTGCAAGTCTTTGGTACCATTTTTGCTTTAAACACACTGAAGGCTGAGTTATTCTGGTCCTGGCAACAATTCTGTTTATCTGTGTGTAACAGCAGTCCAACAATGCATCACAGTCACCTAAATTTTTACGTCCATTACAGTCCTGAGTTCACAGGTGCCTCTTATTGTCTAGGTCTTCCTGCACATAACCTTTGCTGCTGTTTTATGTCCCAGATTGAGTATTTAACCTGAACTTTCTTTCCCAGCTGTGATGGCCAGAGATCCAAGCTAAATCAGTCTGCTCCTCTGAATAGGCCTCACTCATACATCTGCTTACTAGTTTCTATCATTCTCCAGATTCAGATTTCAGAGATCTAAGGACAGATGGGGTGGTCCAACAAGGCCTTTCCTTCTATTTTGCCATTTCTGCCTGCTCTCTGGTTCTTTCTGCAGACAACTCTCTCTTCCCATTGCTTTGTGGGTACTTGGAGGAAGTCATCCTACCTCCACATTGGTGCTGAATCATTTAAATTCTGCTTCAGTGAACTGTACATCATTGTCTAAATAGTCAGTGTCAGCTACCTTTTTTTTCTGCAATACACACTTTCAGTTTTCTAATCATAGCACTTGTCTGAGTGACAATTCATCTTCCAGAAACGGGAGAAGTAATGTTCCAAAACATAGTTTCCATCATTAAAGAGAACAAAGAGGAAAAAGATTGGACTCAGAGTTAGGACAGAATTTTATGGGATCAGACAATCCCTTTCCACTATCAGTCTGTAATTTTACATGACTTGTAATGTTTTATGCATGCCCTTAGGGATTCACAGCTAGCTAAAAGATATACTCCCTGATTCACTTTAGTCCTGACCAGCTGTGAAATGTGTATTTCCCCATGATGAGCTCTTAAATCTACCGTTATCTTGTTTATACTACATCCTATCCTATAACCAGAGATTACTCATCTCTTGATATGAAGACTGTACACAACTGGTCATTTGCTGCGACCAGCTTTCAAATTTGAATTATTTTATTGCTTGTACCCTATGCTATTCACTGCAGTGATTGATTAAAATACCTCATTTAAAGACACAAATGCAGTATAACAAGCTGATGTGTACTGTCTTTGAGTTCCATCTGTTATATACTTTGGAAGATATATCCACCTCAGTTTATTTATCATTAAAAGCAATTACCTAAGGCAATGCTTTATCCTCCCACCACAAATCTGCAGACTCAAAAGCAAGTTATTTAACTGGTTACTGGGAATCTGCAGTGGCTTCCATTGTGATGTTTTGCAAGAGCTTGTCATCAGACAGCATATCCTCAATATACCTAAGTGTAATTGAATGGAATCATTCTGCTCCTCCTTTGATGATTATAAATAGAGCCCGGACAGCTAGGCTTAGAGCACATTTCAACCATCTTAAGTTGCATGAAATGAATCCCACCACAGCAGCCTTGTATTGTTTGGAAACGCTCATTGATAGCTCTATACCGGGAATTTTATTTAACAAATAAACGTTGGCTTGACAAATTAATTTCAAAAACTGCACTGATGGATAGACTTAGCAAGTCTCATTGTTTCCTTTGCCACAAAGAAGGGTCTTCTAAAAGGTAAAGGACAGTCTCAAAGTAGATATGAGTCATGCCTTTGTAAAGCTGCTAGGCCTAGGGTTGAGTTTAAGTGGTACTCAGAAAGAATGGTGAGACAAGAGCAAAAACCTTGCCAGTCATTGGCAACAAAGTGCCAAAAAGTACCCAGGAGTTTGTTAAAAGGCCCGAACAAAGTATAGGCTCTTATAACTCCTAATATACCAAAGAGAGCTACTTACAGGAAATAAAAATTTACTCTTACTCTTAGCAGACTTTCTTCATACAGACCTCTTAGTGGCAACCAAGCTTCCAAATATTAAGGTCTGATTTATACCTCTTACTTTTTCTCTTGGCTAATGAATTGTGCTAGATTAATAGAAAGCAACCCACTCAGTCAGAAATAGATCTTCATTTTAGCTTCTCAAAGCAAACTGTCATTTCTCCATCAAGACAAAATGCTGGTATAAAGGAAGACAAATAAAAAACCTATATAGCAAGGGATAGAGGCATAGCAAGTTCACTTAACTGTTTCCATTTTCTTTACACCAAATATTCCATGTACGTCTTTGATTATGATTGTAATTTGCACAGAAAGGCAATCCTAAAGTGATATCGCACACTCTTGTACCTTTTAACTAGACACGAGTGCTCAAAGTCCTTAATATGTAATGGATACATGTTTAATGGGTGGAATACGGGGAGGAGAAAAGTGGTTCCTTGCTAAATTGCTGACATGATGAGATTTGTCATTTCTTATTAGGCAACGTAGGGCAATGCCATGGCTGATTATATCTTTTGATGCAACAAAAGCTGAAACAAAAGTGCTCTTCTTAAACTTCTAACAAGCATCTGAAAGTAACAAAATACCTGCTGCAACTGCAGGTAACTATAAGCTCTTGCACATTGGTACTTTCCATAACTCTGCAGTGCCTGGGGGAAGGGGAGGTTATAAAATATTCTCTGCTTCAAGTGAGAAGGTTCCAAGTCATTAAATGCCAGATCTTCCATACACAAATAAAACGCTCTGAATTCTTCTCCTTAGGATGCTGGCATTGATATTCTTTCATGGCTCTCTTTAGCGTAACAGATGCTAAACAGTGAAATCACTCTTAGTAAATATATACCTTGTTCTACAGTGCCGGTTAGTGACATGAAATCTATTTATACAGGTGGGTAAGCACTGAAACACCTCATTAACTCCTGTTTATTCTAGAGAGTTTTGGTAAGGCTTTAAAGCCCCACATCCCACAAACTGATTCTTAATATGAACCAATGCAGATCAGACTGGATTTCTACTCAGTCATTACATCAGCAAGGATATCAACATCACATCAGACTGCAAGTGAAGCACCTAACCAATGATCTAGACAGAGAAACATGTAGGGTGTTTTTTTAATTATCAGGTTTGCATATGTTCTTATGTTAAATCACAAGAATGTTATGTTACATTTTATCATATGTTCTTATGATAAAATCCCATATAATAATGATAAAATCCCAATACAAACTTTAAGAGACTACTTCCCAGAGGCTTTCAATCTTCCTGTATATATTTTTACTATCACAGTTGCTTCCTATGGCTTTCGAGGAGTTATGTTTTCTCCCCATCATTTCCTTTTTCTGCCTCTTTCAGTATCCTTATTCACTAATCGAACAAGCCCCTTTTTCTTATCTCTACTAGCTTTTTCCTCATCTTCCTTGTGTTGACAATAAAATCAGAACTAACAAAAAAACAATTTTGTCCATTTTGAGTTGTAAGTATTGTCTACACAAGCACGTCCTCAAGCCCCTATCTGAACTCATCAATTCTAATTCTATCTATAACACTGGAAAAATGGGCTCATTCAGTAATTCTTATAGATGGCAATTTCATTTCTAAATAACTTCGTAATGTTTCCTGAGATTTCAGTAGTTGCTTATTTTTGTTTTTTCCATCAGTCTTCTAATCATCCTTAGTGCTGTTCTCAGTATGCATCATATTTCCAGGTCAGGCACTATCTTTAAACATACAAAATGAAAACTTTATACATTTCCCGCAAATTCCTTGTTTCATTCTCAGCTTGCTGGTTCCATTAACCATTGCTAATTGACTTTTTAACTTTTTGCCTAAATCACTCTCTTTCCATTATTAAACTGAGCTACTAATTCAATTTCCCTGGGCCGCTAACAGGATTTATTTTTTCTTTATTTGCAAAAAAAAATCCAATGATTAACTTGCCATTTTTCTCAGAATAAACAAGATGTTCCAAAACAACTTGCATCCTCCCCATCACTTGGGCAGCTATAATTATTAATTCTTGGAAAAATGTGTGATTTCCTTACAATCTGAACATCTACTGTCTGAAATGCCAGAGGCCCAAAGAAAATGACACAAAATCAATTCCATCATTATGGGAGCTATCCTTTACAAGCAAATAAAAACAGAGCCAGAGATGCCATTGACTCTACTACCCCTGAAAAAGAGTATTTTCTTTTAACTTCCTCCCAGAATTTTTCCTCAGCCACTGCCTAACTTGGAAGGCTATCTGCAGGAAACGCCTTTGAAGTTCAGCTCAGCGAGCAAGGCTTCTGCCATGCAAAAGATATATGCTCTAACTCACACTATCCTCCCTCCCCTTCCCCTAGATCACCCCTCTTGAGGACTTTGTTCCACCACAAATTTCCCTTTGGACTGAGACAGTTTTCTCACTAAAGTTTCTGAGATTTCAGAATGCCCTTATTTTACACTGGATGAAGTCCAAAACCTTTGATGTTCTTCTGCTAATTAAAAGATAGACAGCCTTCCTCAGAATAACTATCTTCTGATTAAAAAAATAAATTGATCAAAAGATTTCTGTCTGGTAACAGACTACTTCACAGAGAGATTCCTTAGATAACAGACCTAAAATCACAGAAAAGAGCAGCTCTATTATCACTATTATTAAAGAGAAGAAGAAAGGAAGAATATTTACTTTAGGACTCTCTTCATGACAGGATCACCCAAGCACCCGGTGACCCCACCAGCCTCCCTGAGGAAAAACCTGTTTAAACTATAAGCCAAAAGCACGCATAGTCTGTTTATCATGAAAGACCTGTTTTAACAGAACACAAAACAGCAGATTACAATAAGATAAATAAGACCCAATGTGTGAGTCCGGATGAATAAAAAGTCTCCAAAGATGCCACCCCCTGCAGGGTGGGCCTGCTCCCCAGCCCAGACTCCTAAAGGCTTCCAGAACCACATGGACTCTTCTAGACTCCTACCAGGAATCTAGACTCTTCTAGACTCCTGCCTTGCAACTAGCACAAGGGCCTGAAAACAACCGCAAGGGCCCACCTGCTTGGGCTGCCACCCTCCTTGCAGAGGGTCCTGCTCTCCGTACTGTCCCTGGGCAGCTCTTGCTGAGGGAGCCGGGCTGCCCCCTGCCCCACAGCGCCCAGCTCGCTGCAGCACCCGCTGCAGCCCATCCATAAAGAAAGGCAAAGATGGCGCGTTGTGCTGCCATCATGGCCTTGCTGCGCTTCAGGGGTGGCAGTAAAAAAAGCAAAGAAACATGAAGAGAAGAATAAATGTTATCACCAGATTTGTTTTGTGGATAACAACCGATTTCCTCTAATGCATGTATGGACACCTGAATTTTTCACCCCGATTCCTCCTTTTTTTTTTTTTTTTTTTTTTTTTTTTTTTTTTTTTTCCAGTTTGCTAGGTTTGAAGCAGATCTTAATACCTGCTAAGTGCAGTAAATAGGCGAGGTCAGGACCCTTGCTAACAGACTCATGAAGTTACAGCTTTTTCGGGCTTTGTTGGCCTGAGGCAGACCACCACAACCACACAACCTTCTGTGAGACCCCTCCTGTATGTGCTGTTTCATTATCCTAGGGAAATTATAGGAACCTCTTTTACACCACAGATTATGAAATAAATAGTTAGTTAAACCTATGGAAGTCTACAGCAAAACTCCACGGTTTAACGAAAATTCAGAGAGATGAACAGATACATGCGACATGAAACCTGAGCTATTCTGAGAGCTCTGCTGCCTGTAATACTCCACAGTACAACATACATACACTGCAGTAGATTTGATAAAAGTAAATGGAGCATTGCTCATATAACTATGCACTGTTCAGCTGCCAAGAAATGGTGTGAGGCTGGCTTGAGAACTGATAGATTAGTGGACTAATACAGCAAAATATAGTAAGGTCTTATTACACTATCAGCTGTGATGTAATAAGTAAACACATCATGAAGTTATTTGGGGTGGCTCACAACAACAAAGGTAGATATCTGGATGCTACTGTATTACACTAAGAGAATGAAAGCTGGTTAATCATTAATCAACTTATTAATGATCAATGCACACTGTAGAAGTATTTTCTATTTATATCCTAAATTGTGCAGCTTAGGAAATGGTAATAGCGTATGTGCTAAGTCAATGTGAGACACAAAAAGAACAGTTTCATAACAAGTGAAATGAGAGACAAAATTTCAAGATGTCATTTCTCTTCAGATGATAATAATGTGCCCGTAGCTTCGTAAAAAGTCTAAGGGTGTTGGGAAGAGAACCCCCAGTGTCTGATTTCCTCTGGCATGAAACCATACCCTCTCCAACAGGATTTAGTGGAGGCTGAATGCAGTAAAAAGACTTAATGATCTCTGAATCAGGCTTGCTTTTTTGTGTCACTGACAGTCTGTCCCTTTGATTACTGGCTGTGGCTTTTCTCCTGATGGCTGGTAAAAGATGTGGCAAACATTTCAGCTGCTGGAGGATTGCAGAGAAAATGTGGAGTCTGGGAGCCATTCTAAACACTGTTGAGAGCAGAACTTTGTAAGGTGTCAGCTTGTTTAAATGCGTAAAGGAGAAAAGAGCACTGATGAAAATACCTTCAAGGACACTTCACCATGTTCTGACAGAGAAGGACATTGGCAGCCCACTTTTTTTTTTTTTTTTAAACTATGCTCTCTCTGTTCTGTCTGAGCCAAGAAAAGTAGCGTAACTAAAAATTGAAATTATAGGAAACTGTCAAAATTATCTTTTCTGATTTAGGATGACTTGCTTTAGCAAGACCAGGGAGGGGTTTTTGTGTGTTTTTTGGTTGGTTGGTTGGTTTGGTTTTCAGTTTCATCATAACTGAACCTCAAAATACTGTCTCAGTATGGCAAGGAACACGAGCTCTTCAGCTTCCAGACTACAGCATGCTGCTTGAGTACAAACCTGCCTGAGAATACAAGTAGAGTCAGTAGTTATCTACACCGCCAGCTCTGTCAGAAAGCCTGTCCAGCAGTCCCAGTCCTCCCAGCCTGCACACTGTTTACACCCACAAAGCTATAAGGTATTTCGCAGGGGGGAGAGAAAAAGACCAAAAAAAAAAAAATGTGGAAAACAGATTTCACAATGTTTTTAATTTAAAATTTGTTGAGGGGAAGGCTGGACTTTTAAAAATACCAAATAGCCATGAGAAGGGGAAAAACTCTATTTGTCCTGCTCACCACAGCTAACTTTGTTAGAATATATGACTTAACCAAAATTCCATGTCTTTGTTTATTTTACTTTGGGAACATATTTATCTGTTGCTACAATACTTATATCAGGACTGTATGAAGCACAATCCAGCACAAAATATGTGTGCTACCCAAGGAACTCATAATAGAAATATATTACACCCATATTAATATTGATGGGATTTAGTAATTAACATACTAAGTACTTAGAGACAATTCTTGAATTGCAGTTAGAATTAAACTTTAATCAGAAACATCTGAAAGCAATAACTAAAATGAAAATAAATTGATAAAAGTAAAATTTAATTTTAAAATCCAATATTCAGTATGAAGTGCATATTATATCCCAAGAACATACTTAGTTCTTCTTTAGTGCAACAGCACATATCAACATGACATACACTTGGGTTTTGGTATCTTTACAGTATTCTCTCACTGTTACAAATGAAACTGCACTAGATCCATGTTTAGTCAGCTACCATTTTCTATGATGGAAATTGTAGGATTTGAATTTCGTAACCACAGAAACCCTAACACTCAGAGCCACACGCTTGGCTATAGAAGCAAAATTGACAGTTCCAACAATGGTAGATCACTGGAAAAAAAATCTAGAGCTATGAATTTTACCATACAAAGGGCAAAAGGTAATAATTCATTTGTGCAACTCATCAGAATCTAAATGTTATTTTTAAATTACTTATTGATTATAAAAGAATGACTATTCCTTCAGCATGTGTATCTGAAAATATTTTAAAGAAAATGGTTAACACTATTTTGGGATACAAACCACTTTCTGTACTCGATTTATGTATATGGTAGCTCCATAAACATGCACTGTCTTACTGAAGCTCTGAGGAATTGAACAAGGAAACAGCATGAACAAAATAGATAGCAATGATAATTTACATAGGCCTACTTACATGGTGAAATTCACAGTCTCAAATACTACTTGAGGGCATACTATTTACAGTCAAAGGGACACTAATTACATAGACTGTGAATAACTTCATAGAGCTCAGAAATGAGCTTGTATTTTAGAATACTTATTATGAATTTATAGCTTCAGGCATATCAATATAGGTACCTTTCACCCAGGCTGCTTAGAAATGAGGGCAGCTTTCTTTCTGATGCTATCCACATAGACAGAAACCAGGAAGGGTCCAATATATAATGGATATTTCCACAGAGTCTTATTACAGTGAAGTCTGCATCTGTATAAACCAATTTTTTATTTTTTTTTGTCTTTTGTCTATCTTCATCACTTTATTTAAAGCAGTTTTAATTTCAAATTTTGTAAATACTCAATAGATGACTTTGTGAGATGTGACATGAAATTTCTGTTCATATTCTTCTCTTAAGGTTAAATATATGATTACACAGACATTGATCAGTGGATTTACTTTATTCTATGCCTAAATAACGTAACTGTTTTCTACCGCAGAATTGTCAATCAATCAGAGGTCTGGCCACAACTTCTGCTGTAACTCCTGCTTAAACGCCTCTCTGGGCTGGTTATCAATCATTATGATAGATTTGTGAGGGTCTCATTAGCCACGTAATTTTTAAACATGCTAATTTTCTGACGCCAATACAATTAAGTTCAATTTAAACAAAAGGGTTAAAAAAACTTTCTTTTTTAAATATATAAATGAACCAAACCGTTTCACAAACTTCATTTATCTAGTTTTTTTGTAGCCAAAACACAGCCACGTGCTTTATTGTGCAAGCTCTTACTCTTAATTTTGTCATTGCCAGGAATGCATCTAAATATGATAGTCACACTTACCCTACTCCTGTACTAAAGTCATTGTATCTGAGACTTTAATTTTGTTTCTTCCTAGACAGTAATTTGGTAAAAATATTTCTCAACCTGTCATGCTTCCAAATATATTCCAGACATGGAAAACCTCTCACATTAAACACAAAATAGCCTTTATTCAAATTAGTAGCCCCAGTGGCTCAAAGAGGAATTATTCCATAATGAAAACTTCCAAACTTTGCCATCAAGTGCTCTTTGTCTCATTTTAAAAAGCATATTTATGAAAAAAAGGCAACACCACAAGGATTTCTCTTGTACCATAGGGATCTTTCTATTATATCTTTCAACCAGGCCGATCGTTCTGAAGGAATTCACTTAGCATGTCTAAAACCTTTTGATTTTTAAGCTGAAGTTTATGAAGTAAGAAAAACTGGGGAATGGATCCTGAGAAAATGTATTAAAGTCCTTGTAAATATCAAGGAAATTTAGTTTTCATGAAGGAAAGAAATATCCATCTAGTCTGATGCATCATCCTGATGTTTGACAAATACTGGCCAATGAAATCTTCCAGGACACAATACTTTCATCTCCAGAAATTGCACTTTATTTAATAGCAATCAATGGTAGTAAATAGTAAACATAGACATGGTATGATTTACTTTAGTTATAGCTAAATTTATATAGTTTAAAGTATGAGCATCATTACTTATTATTATACATTAATTCAACCCATATGTTCACGACTTCTAGTGTAACCAGGGAAAAATGGCAGTCATTAATTCCTGTAAAACACATGGTTTATGAAGTCAGTTACCATTTCTAGCATTTGGAAGACTCACTGAAATTGAATAGTCAGTAATAATGATCAGTTTGAGAGATACCTCTACTGTTACTGTGCATAAAGAAGCATATCTAATGGTAGTTCAGGTTACTGATGCAATGAACCTAAATCCAGGCTCCTCATTGCTTTCGTGGAAAAAAATGAAATTTCACTATGATTACCACTGCATATAAACAGTGATTTTAACGTCATATTCACTAAGCTGCTGAATGCCAAAGTTCTTCTCCATTTCTCAGGTTTTATTGAAGAAGCAAATTAAAAAGCATCTGATTAGTCATGTTCTACAGCTTGTAAAACAGTCGTGTCCATTTGAAATTGCATTTCCCTGCAACACCTGAGACTTATTTGGTCTCCAAAGCATCTCTGAGATCTTTAGAATCTTAGATCTAGAATCTATTTTCTGATTTTTCCTCTAGTACAAATTAAAAAGTAATGTCATCAGATATGTAAAATAGTTTTTGGAGACAAGGTGTCAATCCACCATAGGCAATTTAAGTCAATTGGATGAACTGACACTAAAATAAATTCCTCTTGATACAGCAGTTCATTCCAATCTGTTTTAAAATATGAAAATAATATTATACAACATAAAATGAGACTGACCCTTAACCAGTTAATAGCTCTAAATTAAATTAGTCCATCAATGGATTGCTTCTATGTAAAAAGGTCCTTTCATCTGTTAAAAGGTTGAATATTCAAGCTGATCTTTCTAACAGATGCACTATTTTAAAATGAAACAAATGAAAAAATTATTTCCAGCAGTGTGAATGAGCACTTTGCACTTTTATTTATTTGTTTGTTTATTTATTTTGCACCTATATTCTCTCTGCTTCTGCTTTTAAAGTTGAGTCACAGTTGTCATTTAGGTTTCTTGATGAAAAAATACATGTATATTAAGTACAGTTTTTCGTGTGAAATATGAAATATTTCACTCAGGTTGCTAAAGCACATTTCATCTGCTCAATTGTTAGCTAACAGGGTATGTTTCTATTAAGACAATGGGGAAAAAAGTATAAAACCAAATAAAATGCAAACTTGGTTTGAATGTGAGGATGAGTTTCAATCAATAACTGATTTTAATCTTAAACATAGTTTTCTATTCTCTTCTAGTAATGTATTCTAGATGTATAGAGTCATTTATTTTTAGGCTAGATGTAACACTGAACTCAACACAGTCTTAGCTGCACAGCCAAACTGATAAAATATAAATCAGTCTGATTTAGGAAGAGGTCCTATTCCCTAACCTTTGCTGTGGTAGAGAAGCTTCACTTAAGTGGGTTGCATTAAAAATTCTTACCTTTATCAATTTCTACTGATTGCCTCTACGGTAACTTCCTCTGAACTGATGGTGAGAGTGTAAGTATTTATAGCATGGACCTAGGAGCAAACTACTGTTTCATCAGTAGTTACCAAGTTCGGAACCGTTACTCTAGCCCCAAGGAGAAGAATCCTGCAATTTCTCTACATCATCTATGTGGTCTGCGAGCTAGGATTGTATCAAGGTCTTCAAGTAAACCACTGTAAAGTTCATATAAATACAGTTTTGTTCTATGCAAGGTCAGCAACTGATAAACTTGCTCCTTCCATTGTACTAAAATTGTGGTTACTGAGACCACACAACACAAATCCTTAAAATTTTGACTTTATTTGATCTGTCAGCTTTCTAGTTTGCATAGCAGAATCTGTCACAGAGCTTTGGCTAATAACTTTACACGATTTATTTTTTTTTGTTCTTCCTCCCCCCCCCCCCCCCCCCCCCAACAAATGCCTTTGGAAAGAAAAAAGGCACAGTTTTGTTCTGACAGTAAACTATCAGTACAGTCACAGACTGGCTCTTGTAAGTTATTAGGCTTAGTTAATTAATGAGAAGACGCTGGTAAATCACCAAATAATAGCCATTTCACAATGGAGATTCCTTGAGGTGCTATAGCAGGCAACCGGGACAATTATCTTATGTGGTTCCTGATATACAGTATAATTGTTAATAAACTTGTATCTTCAAGACAACTGTGATTGTTCAGCTCTATGTATTCCTTTGAGATTGACATAAAAAGGAAATTTTCTGAGACTGAGAAACCCAGCCAGTGTGGACCTTTCTACTTTTATAATCCTATAAGGGTTTAGGGACTCTTTTCTTCCCCTCCTCCAGCTTCTAAAAGGACTTCAGTTTGATGACTTCTGTCTGCACCGACAAAAGCACAGACATTCACAAGCAGGATCACAGCACAACAGGGAACCACTTTAACTTTATTTCAAGGCACCCTTTTGCAGCGAAGTATTGTAAGCTTAATATTGAGAATTTTCAACCTTTTGTGAGCTTAAGTCACACCAGGAAAACTTAACGCAGCTTTTGTCTGAAAAACTATATAGGTGTTCATTTAATATACATACCATACACAGTGTCTTGAACCTATGCCACTAAGTCAGTGGGAGCTCTGCCTGAACAAAGGCAGAATAAGACCCAATATATGATTATAATTATTGTAGTAAGAAGATTTACTTATGCATATAAAATCTAGCTAAAACGACACATACTTCAGGCTCTCAATTCTTAATATTTAATATGTGTTAAGTGTTTTAACGGTATTAAAATAATCAGCCCTACTGCGATACAATTATCCTTTTAGAAGAAAGAACACCTTCTGTTGCCCCTTAATCATGTGGAAAACTACCTATAAAACAGAAGTCTTGCTTCATTCCTGAAAAGTTTCACAGATATGGGTTGTTTCAAACTACGAGGAATGGAAGTTTCAGCAACTCAGCTATTAGTGATCACTAAAGAAAACACGTCACATAGAAGAGTGGCTAAAGTTATATCTTGCCTCCACAGAAAATTATTCCAACAATAAATTGTTACTTTCATTCATCTCACCAAGATGAATATCATGAATAATGAATACATTATGATTCAAGAAAAAAATTCTAACCATTGTTAATTTCATAGCTATTGTATCTGAGTAGGGATTGACACATCCCTTCAGTCCCGTAACCATCCTTTAAAAGACATGACAATGGTGATTAGCATCACAGGGGGCTAAGCATACTCATCCTAGTTATTCTTTTGCCTCTCTAGAGACTTTGGGGGGAAGAGCCCACTAGGAAAGGAAGGCAATGAATTTTTATGGGAAACTGACGGATCTTTGAATTATTCCTCACTTCAATTGCTACTGTGGAAAGAGGAAAAAAAAAATTGAAAATCAATACCAACACAATGTTTCATGCCATCTAAGAATTATGAAGAGGATTGAATGGGCTCCAGATATCCGAGTAATGTCACTGATATACCTGTTGGTCTTTAAAATCATAGTCTCAGTGGAAACAGTATACCAGTTCCCTACTGAGTAAACTAAACAGTCTTCTGGTTTTCTGAAAAAGGAACAAAGACTACACTTATATTGCATAAAATTGATTATTTTATTTTCCTTATGTGTAAGTTTATGAGTCTATCGTAAACATTGAATACTTTATTAAAATACCTTTCTGCTCTGGGTCATCCAGACATCTAGGGAAAGATTTATTTGCTGGTGGCAAAATTCATAGAGAGCTCATCCTAAATCTACTCATTAGCTAAATTTGATGCTGGAAGACTTAGTACATTTATAACCACTACATCAATTTCATACTTCGTAGCAAAGAAGCACATCCTCAGATATTTAGAGCTAGGTTGCAGTATATGTATCTGTATCAGAATAACATAAGTAAAGGTGTATTGAATGAACAAACTAAAAGGCAAATTTTAATCTACAATGTTAATATTATGTTTGTAATTTGTAAGAGATAATTTATAGTCATTATTTAATTTTCCTCAAACCGGCAAAATGAAAACTGGAGTTAATATCAGGATAAAAGTTCATTGCATACAACAGAGTAATGATTTCAGCACTATAATATCAAGAGAATTGTTTCTCATTTTGTGTTAGACTACACAGTGATGGAAAAATAAAAGGTAGTCCACAGTGGCATGGCAGCATTCTCATCAGTCAAAAGCACCATAGCTCCCATTGAGGTGCTTTTGCTTTGACACATGATATGCATTCATATGAAGTATTTCACAGTTAAGAAATCTTTATTTTTAATGTTTGTAGCAGGGGCATGGATAAAAGACTTCCAATCCCATTGTGGAAGCAGCTGACTCTCTCCTTGAAAGAAAATCACCCTTACTTTTCATTCTGCATATTCTAAGTATTCCCTGCTCCACACAAGCATCATAAGGCATATCAAGGTAAACTCCATAGATGGCTTTAATCACCATCAGTGTAAAAGCTATTTTAGAAAATGTAAGGGGTCAGAACAAACTTTAAAGATAGAGCTACACTGTAGGCAGTGGAAGTGTTTGCTGGCTCCAAATGTCTCTAGAAGCTACTTTTATCTCCATGTGGGAAGCAAAAGCCAGAAGTACACCATGCACATGCCCTTATTTTCACACAAAGGCAGCTCAGTATTTGAGCCAGAAGGAAGCTGTGGATGACAAAAGCATGAAAGCTATGAGATACTTTACAGGGTTCAACTGTCCCAGAGCATAGTCAGGGCCTACATGTATCATGACAACTGTTCATCCAGAAGTCAGTGAATTCAAACAAATTTATACCAACCAACCAACATGTTGGGACTTGTTAACTTCTATATTTTCTGACTAATGAGTTAGTACATATTCATTTCCTTCAAGTATCAAGTCATCAAAAGAACTCGAAAACCTGAACACATATCACCTAACTTACTCATATATTCTGTTAAGAGAGAGAGATTTTTTTTCTTTCATTAGAAATCATCTAGCTTTGTTTGCCACACTACCTATCAGCATGATTAGTCAGCTCTTTCTTTTATAATAATACAGACCAAACTATACAAAAATGTAAAGTTGGGGAGAATAATACATTTAGAACTAAAGTCAAGGATTACTTTCAAAAAATCAATAAATAAAAAGGGTGAAAAAGTAATAAAGTAGCTACTGAAATAAAGAGGTGACTACTTCGGCAACATCAGACAACCATACTTCATTGTTTGGTTGTTAAAGCATATTAACTATAAATATTGTTGCCAGCAGAATTAATTCACTTTTAAAAATTAAGGCTTTTATAATCCTAATACAACACTTATTAGTGCAGGTTGCTCTGCCTGGGGGCTGAAACAACTTTATTCTCGGTTCCCATGATGAGTACCATACAAAGTGTTTGATGCTTGCTGACTGAACTCATTCTGTCAGCAGAACAGTTGATATTTCACACTAGAATGCTAACTGTACTTCAAGGACAAGTCATCTGATCAAAGGGTACCACAAATCTTCACAGAGGATGACAGATGGGAAATGGTAAAGTGTTATTTATGTGAATGACCATTATGAATTTAAGATGCTCTTCTAAGCCATTTCACCATTACTCGTTCACCTTTTAAATAACCCCTAATTCTTGGCATTGCAATTATCATTCAACTGCATAATATTATAGCTGAATAGTCAGTTTATGTGACAACAGCATAAGCTACCGCATATACACAAGTACAGACACACAAATGCACACACATACAAGTTTAGAAGCTTGTGGGTTTGTTTTTGTTTTTGTTTTTTTTTTTTTGTTTGTTTTATATTTAGATGTTATAAATACTCAGTGATCCAAGACAGAAAAATGACCTGACATTTTAAAAACATGAGGTAGTCAAATACCAAAACCAATCCATTTTCCCTATTTAAATATTTCTTATTTGGCATGAAGGAATTTACTCAGAAATGACAAATACTCTCCTTATAATGGACTTTTTACAGCTGGTGTAAACTTCAGAAGAGTACTGGTTGAGAAAAAAGCATCTTCTCAATTGACTGATGTAGGTTCATAATCTCCAAGACAGGACATTTTGGGAAGTAAGTTGTTGAATGGAGGAAAAAGAGAAGTGAAATTGAGCTGCCAAAGAGGGAAATAGAGAGAGACAATAAGTCCTTAACTAAGGCCTATTCTGTGGACACAAAAGTTGTGTCCTTGAGGTGGAACATGACCCTGGTCGAGAAAACTACAGCTGGTATGCATCCTCCAGCTCAGCAAACACACTGTTCACTGTAACCGCTTAAGCACTTAATCCAAACTTGAGATATTGAGAACAAAAACCTGGTCTCCTTAATATTACAGATATCTTCTGAAATTCAAAGCAGTGATTTATTAGCCAAGAAGGAATGTATTACCTTTGATACATCTGGAAGCACAGTAAGTATTCTCAATGTAACCACATTATTCCTCTGAATGAAAAAGGCAATTCTTTCCAGCACAGCTTCACTATTTATAAAAAGAGAATATTCAGTGGCTGCACAACTGAGAGGCTGTCAAGGATCCATAAGTCATATTGCCTTGAAAAAAAAAAATTCCAGTATTTCCTTCACACCATCCAAACAGCCACAGATAACAATGTCCATTGTTTAAGGTGGCATAACATTTTTCTGCTAGCTCTTCATCATTTCAATCCCTCACTTGTATTGTAGAAAAAGGTGGAAGAAAAACTTCTTATATTTTAAAAAATAATCAAATAGAGTACAGAGAAGAATTTGTCTTAATACTCTTCCCAGAAACATTACATGTCTCTGAACATCTGATTTACAACTTTATCCCTAATCACTTTATAAATTCAAGGACATTTCGGGACATTTCGCCTTTACTTTAGACAGCAAAGAGCAAATATGAACTGGACATCTAAACTGAAATATACAAAGCAGTCAACAGGATTTATATCTGTTCCTTGAAATGAATAAAAGATATCTAAAACCCCTTAGCATCTTGGAAATTTCAGCTCTAAAGTGAAGGCTTTGTACAAGCTTTTTACACACAAAAAACAGAAGGCTTCCATGAAAGTCAGACCTAAGGTATCTAGGTATCTATGAATCTAATCACTTTTAAGATATGAACGCTCAATACACATTAGTTTGATCTTTTTCTCCCTGAGCAAACTGCTCCCTCACACTTTCCTGTCTGTTCTCGAATTGCATTGAGCATTACCTAGATGATTTCTAAGTATTCAATATTATTGAATATTAGTGAGTTATTCAGTAACATACCACACAGCAGCTACCACAAGGAAAAATCAAAACAAAGACTACATACTGGTAAACAGTGAGTCTAACTACTACTTCATGAATGTTATCAAGTCTGGATTGTCCTGTATAGCTTAGAGAGACAATATAACATTGTAGAGTACCTGCAACCTGCAGAGTTTGTAATGGAATAAAGATCATGACACAATTTTTTGTGTGCATAACATCATCACAGCAGGATTTCCATGCTTTAAAAACAGATCAATAGTTATGAAAGTTTACAGAGTTTAAGCTTTTTGCCAAGCAGGAATGTCATTTAATAAATTATGCATTAAAGGTAAAACATTCAATAAAGCTGTAAGAAAAGCTTTTTTTTCCTTAATCCTCCTACTTCAAGTAGACCCCTACAATTAATTAGGATGAGCTGAACTGAGCTCTTCAAATGTAGTGTAATAAACAGTAAGTTTGACCTAAACTAAATGTATACCCAGTGTAAACTAGCAATTGAAGTTATTCAGTTGTCATATAAATAATGTGCTCAAATCCAAACAAATTACAAAGACTGTTCTTTGAGTTCTAGCCCAAATCTTCTTAATGTCAGTGGAAGGATTACTTGTGTTCATAATGAGAGTTGGATCAGACTAGCAGAGGCTAATATAGAAAATATCCTGCCATGAAAAACTTAGCTTGTTTGAGAGAGAGACAACATCTTTTGCTTGCTAACATTCCAACATACAGCAGTTGACCACTGATCCTTTGATTTATATACCTTAACTTTCCTTTAATCAGAATGAGACTATATCAGAATATGACTGAGATCATGAAGAAATCAAAGCAAAATGGCAGCAACTGCAGATGAAATATTAAGGGATCCCACTGGAGCAATCTCTCTTCCATTCTTCTGCAAGTTAATATCCATGAGAAATCAGTAGGATATTTGTTTGCATTGACTCTTCAAAATTAAGCACTTCAAAAAATAATCCAACCTGAAAAGACAAGGACCCTTCCTGAATCTAGTCTGAGACTGTTTTGATTATAGCAAATGTGAAAACAATAAGCAATTTTTCAGCTTCCACACTATTTGGATTTTCTCCAATCTGGGAGAAATATTCAAACTTTTTTCCCATCTACAAAGCCCTGGAAGCAACAAAGAACCTGTATATTTTGGAATAGCTATGAGGATGTTTGAGATAATGGCATCACATTGACTGATGTAGCAACATTAGGCAAGTTTCTAGTTCATAAAAGGACCAAACAGAAGTTGAATCAAGGTAAAGAAAGATACAAACTGGCTGATAAACCACTGCAATAAAAAAAAAAAAATCTGCTTGACCAAACTGAATTTTGATTGGATGATTTTGCCTTTGACTCTTTCAGCTTTTAATCTTAGAAGTCAGAAAAAAAACAGAAATGATCAATATGAGACATATTTTGTAATGTGCCTCAGAGAAAAGCACATGAAGTGCAAAAGATTTTAAACAAATTCAAATATAGAAGGCATGATTACTTTAGACTTTGAGGAAGCAAGAGAGCGAAGAATATGTTCATATGTCAGGATCAAGAGGAAGAATAAGGGCAACAGCTCAGATTCAGATGCTGTAGAGTAGTATTTGTGGGAAAAGGTGTCTCTGTGGAACAGCTGCAAAATAGTCTTAAAGTCTGCCTGTTGACGCCTACCCTGTGCCAAATATATACATATAGCCACTCATTAATTTACAGATCTGAACATATATGCCAGGTGGGTTGAAAAGGATACCTGTTAAGTCCATCCTACAAATAAGGAAGTATTTTTATCCTATTCTCACATCTTCCTTTTCATCTTTGTTGTTCCTCATGTTTCTGCAGTTATTTTCATCTTTCTCCCATAACAGTTGTTTAATGGGAATGAGATTACATTTGACCCAACCCTAAATCTGTCAATGTACTTTCTTTTGTGCAAACATAATATACTTGAATAGTAATAATGGTAATACGTGGCCATGGTAGCTATAAAAACACAGTTAATTTTTTGATAGTAAAGGCAACTTACATTTTAACTATGTATCACCCCAGGAAAATTCTATGAGTAAGGAGAAATATTATGAAATCCAGGAGGAAATTCTTTTCTTATAGAATGACTGAGGTAGTGGGAATGAAAGGATATAAATACAAAACAAAATCACTATCACAATATCATAACCTGGACTCAGACAAACCAGTATGTACCTTTTTATGTGGCATAACTTTTTGCACTTAATTCAGAGTCAGTTGACATCAGTAAGAAAAAAAGTCTTACTGAATTTGCTAGCATTCAGAGAAAGCTGTAAATCTGGAAGTAGCCACAGTGCAACCATTTGTAATTTTTATGTGATAGGTTCATGGGGGCTATGTATGTATTATGTAGAATACCTGTCAAAATCTGGCAACAGTCACTGAGAATATCATGCCTCCTGTGGAGTCACAGGACTTGGAATGAAACTTTTTTGGTCCAGAACCAGTCCTGTAACTACAGGGACAGGTATTCATCTAAGCAAGAGTAGAACATCCTGACATGCAGCTGAATTTACAAAATGCTCTTATGGTAAAAATCTCAAAGAGAAATTAAGTCCATCCCGGTGTTCATGGTATTATCTCGTCTGATGACTGAGTTTTTAAAGTTTGGCATTTCATTTAGAGCTGTAAAAATACTTAACCTTCAGTCTGAATTGCATTCAAACGTAGAATTGTTTCCAACTTGACCTGCCTTTCTGAATTAGCAGTGGACTGCTTGATATACTTTTAATGTCTGCAGACTGGCACTGGAGAGGAACAGTCGTGGTCGACTAGCTTATCCTGCCATGTTCTAAACCTGCCATGCATTTAGAGTTCAAAGTAAGGTCAGCTGAGAAGCTCATGTGCTGCCTTGGGTCCCACTCGGTTAACTCTACTTCTAAAGGCAGGAAACTGAGTTTATTATCCAAGTCCCTAGGTATTCGATGTATAGGTATACCCAATGATGCTTAAAAGAAGAGTATCATTTTTCATTTGTACTATATTTGTATACTGCTATCTGTCAGGTCAAAGCAGTAAACTCAGGCTAAACTGGTTTTTGCTTTAGAGCTGGATGCAGTGAACAGGGAGCATTGTTCTTTTATCATTCAGGATACAAAGATATTCTTAAGAAATCAATTGATTCTATTTTCTTTTATTTTGTTTTCCTAGTGTGAGTCATTAAGAGGCCAATTATTTATAGCATGGAAAGAAGTAAGCATTACCCATGAAAGCCAGCAGAGATGTCCAGAAATACAAACTGGAGTTCACTAAAAAATCTTTAGCAGAAGTGCTTCACTTCGGTGGAGTGACATTAAGATTACAAACCCTGAGGAGGTAACAAATGCTTTCTGCAATGTATAACTATACTCTACTGGCCCTGAGAATCTCAGCTTTTTCCTGGCTGCATGGGGTCCGCATGCTGTCTGATACTGACTTGGAAGTGTAAGTGCTTCTGGAAGAACGCTCTAAAATGTTTTATTTGTGAATCAAATGGTAGTTAAAATAAACATGCAAATATCTTATCTCTCTAAATACAAAAATCAATTCAGGAACCCAAGCATGGAAAACTATTACTCTCAGCTTTCTGTTAACAGTATTTTCACAAGCTGTCTTCCAGTTGCTTTCTAATTACTAGATTTAAATTTGGTTGGGAAAAAGTCTACATAGTTCATGGAGTCTTATTCAAGTATTTAGCTTGGAAAGCTTGTATTTTAAAAATATGTGCCACCATGCAAATTAGAACTAAGTCACTAACACATTTTTCTCAGCTTCTTGTGAAAAACTTAACTCCTTTAATGTTATCCCAAGGATGAGAAACTACAGTGATACTTTCAAGTGATGTGGAAGAAAAGACTATCAATTTGATCATGATATTTCTGTGATAAATGAAAGCTACCTCCGTAGTAATGTGTCCAAGGGATCCAACTTGTAAGAATGACAGACATTTTCCAGTGTACAATCTGTCAGACCCCCCAGTAAACAAGAAGAGTTCACAAAGAGGAAGTCATACAGGGCAGAATATCAACACAAAAATCCATGATGATTTTTGCCATCATTGCTGCTGTCATCTTTCAGTTTGCCTCTAGTCTGAGCTGCTTTGTGAGAATCTTTCTTTCATCCCCCCATTTGGGTCTATTGTGAACCGAAGGAGATGTGCCTTACCACCTAAGAAATTAAATAAAGCAGTATGTTTTCTCCATGCCTCCCCCAGTTTTTCAGTTATACTGACTACTTATTACATAGATCCATAACCCACTAGCTCCTGCTGCCACTTGGCACGTCCACCAATGCCTCAAGATAACAACTCCAAAAATAAAGAGGATACAGGTGTTCAAGTGACTTTCTAGCATCATCCAAATCCCGTCAGAGGCCCTATGAAGGCTGTAGTCTCAGCTGCTTACAATTGCTTTAATCAGAAGGCTATCTTTCACTTCATGTACTTAATGAAGCAGAAAACTTATCTTCCAGCTTTATCTAACATAGGATCAACATGCAGAACAGTCTTGTGTTTTGTTCAACACTGACTTATTCCCAAAACAGAAATGCCCTGTGCCCTCTGCCTTGAATAGCTTAATTGTCAGTTTTCTGTGACTTCTCTTATAGTTAAGAACTCCAAAGCAAAAGAGTTTCTATCTTCTCATACCCATTCCTCATCACTTGCTTCATCATCTCTTCAGTTCACCAGTCTCCTCTAGGATTCTCATCCCATCCACTTTACCCACATAATGCCATGAAATTGGACTCTTCAGATGACTGGTGACAAGCTACTACATTCCTCTTGTGGGGAAAAAAAAAAAAAAAAAAAAAGAGTGTAAGGAATTGTAACAAAAATGTTAGTCTTCAGACTTTCCATGTTACTCTTCTTGCAGGTGTTGCAGGTGAAACAAGTAGATAAAGAAAGTCCAAAAATAAATAAAATAAAAAAGTTTTCTAAATAGCCGAGTCAGGTCTTTCATAATTAGAGATGAAATTCTTAACTACAGACCAATCTACGAAAGCCTAAAGGAAAATAAGCCAAATTTACAAAGAACAGACTGTAGTTGTGGTGAACATTCTCTTTGTTATGACTGCAATGGCAAAGCTTTTATATTGTGGTCTTTGTTGTTGTTGTTGTTATCTGTTGAATTTAAATACACATATGAAAAAGAAAAGATTTTTAATGTGTTTTACAAATGGAGAACTAAAGTGGTATTTTACACTGAAAGATAAAAATATTTCTAAAACTGTCCTCAAGACCCAAATCATTTCACATACATACAGGAAATCTCCAAGAACAGGTTCAGGCATGGCTGAAGGTCACTGGAACATTTGGGAGCTGCAAAAGTGTAGCCATTAATCATTATAACCAGATAAAACTTTCTTTGAAATCTAAGGATTCTAGCTGGCTTGGTAAGAAGGGTAAGGCTTCCTTTCTTAGATCATATTAAAAATCTCCTGGAATAACATTGGAGAAAATTAATTATATGAGACCCTTCAATAGAATATGGAGAACAAATTCAGTAAAATGAAGTTGTTATGCTGGATACAATTAATATTAATGCTATTATTTGTTCTGGAGTAGCATCAAGAGAACAGAGCACAGCATAAACTACTCTTCAGACACCACAAAAAGAACCTGAAGAATTTCTGCCAAGTGCATCAACTGCTATGACAGGAAACTACTCTAGTACAAACTAACAATGAAATTGCTGCAATTTATTAGTTCAGCATCAGTTGTCTTACGTATGATAGGCTAAAGCATTGATTATCAGAACAGTGAAGGTGCAGGGAAGGCTGGAGACACAGGTGATTATCTAAGACTGATCTGGGAAACTACCAGAAAAAAATTATTTTCCTCACCTTCAGATTTGTTGAGTTTAAATAAACAAATAGAAAGACTTTACCCAGCAGAGTCATAACAGCCTTGACAACAAAACAGAATGACATATTTAATAACCCCAAACAGTCCAGAAAGCAGAAGAAAACTATGGTACAATAGTTTTGTTTGTTTGCCTGCAATATAACTTCTTCCTTCATTAAACCAGCCATGAAAAACATTGCAATTGCAGAACAACCTTACACTGGTAAATAAGAAGAAACAGTTACTCAGCTAAATCAGGAGTTTGGATTGTGACCTTAATGAATAAGTCTTGTTAGAAACTGAACTTTTTGTGCAGTGAAATTTAAGTAATCAGTCCCCTGGGATCAAAGAAAATATCTTTAATTTGATCCCAGAGTAACAAACTGGCACATCAGCATCCCCTCAGAGAGGAAAGAGACAAGTTTGTTTACTTTAGCAAAAGGTGGATAGGATCCTAAATATGCAGTGTTTACTTGGACCTTTCTGGTTTGGCAGCAAATAAAAACACAGTTTTCTTTGAAAAGGAGAATACAAACACAAATCAGAATACTGCTGTCTTACTTAACAAATATGTAATTTGTGTGTTTATGTAGAAACCAGCCACAAAGCGTAAATACAATCTCCTTTAAGTCTGGAAATCAGGTCTTGGCCTCTCAAATCCAGAGGTTTTACTGTCTGTACATATATAGATAAATCATATACACAGATTTATCATAGATGGAGAAGAAGATGGACAAAAGCTTATAAAGTCTGTAGATAAACCAAATAGCCTTGTACTTTTATTTTCTGGCAATAGCCAATATGCTTAATGAAAGCATAAAAGAAATAAGGATAAGTATAAGGTGATCCTTCTGATAGTATAGCCTCCTGAAGAAATAAAGTGCTTTACCACTTTAAATAAAATGGTTTGGATGAGGCAGCATCCAAACCATTGTGTTTTATGACCACTGATGGAGCCGGTATCCATAAATTTGTCTAATCATCCCTCTTCTAATAACTTAAAATTGCAGCCTCTAACTCAATTTACCCTGTGCAGTACAGTTCATTTCATTTGTTTTAAACCTGCTGCTAATCATGCTTCCCTGAGAAGCTGTTGATGCCCCATCCCTGGAAGTGTCCAAGACCAGGTTGGATGGGGCTTTGAGCAACCTGATTTAGTGGGAGGTGTCCCTGCCCATGGCAGCAGGGTTGGAACTAGATGACCTTTAAGGTCTCTTCCAACCCAAACCATTCTATGATTCTATGATTTCATTGCTAGTGAGTTACTCAAAATTCAATGCACAAATTTACTAAATTTACTACAAATTTACTAAACATTTACTAAATGTTGTGTTTGTTGTCCTGCTTCTTTATTCCTGTTCTAATCATTACCAGCATTGTAGGGACTGTGGACTCAAGTCTTCAACTGCCCTACAAATATTGTAGGAATCTGGACAAATGAATGAACAAAACTTTGTCAGGATGTATACATGTATATTAATAGTCATAAGAACAACTTCAAACTGAGTTTTTACTCAGGAAAGTTATCAAAGTTTGTGAAAGGTCACTAGTAACTGAATTACATCAGAAGTTTGGAGTAAAAATATATTTGTTATTCTGACCAAGTATTTTATTTGTATTATAACCCACAGGGATCCTAGAGATTAGGCAGCAGTTCTACTTCATCTACTGTTGTATGGTTGCTACAACTCTCTTCCCATTATATTTGTTGTCCTGGTTTAACACAATAATGTACAGGGTCGCATGCCTAGATCATTTTATTCTTGAAAAAAAAAAAAAAAATTTGGCTTTCTAAAGTTCATCTTGTGTCTGAATTACTAGCTGTATATTCTTTAAAGTTTATCATCCTTTCAGAAGCTTTCTTCTGTTCTATTTTTCATGAAGAATTTCAGAACTAGCTTGGAAAGATTAAGCAAGAGCTGCCATTAAGTTCACAATATGAAAATAAAGTAATCTGTTTGCTTGATTGATTGCCACAGTACTCTCCTAAGATGTGACTAACGCAAGCTAAAGAGCAGTGCAGGGAGGTCATTAAGGTTTGTATTGATTTCCTCTGAATTCTGGATAATATATTAGCAGTCTTTGTTACTTCCACTTGAAATTTTTAATTTAAATAACCAGAAACAACCAAGCAGTCAATCATTTGCTTCCCTTAAAGCCAAGACCATTTTATATTGGTATTTCAGGTAGAATAGAAGGCATAATGTTGCGGTGCGTTATGCATGCTGTTAGTCCCACTAAGACAATGACATTAGAATAGGGCAAGTAAATGAGCAAATGACACACTGAATGTAAGGTTTTTGACTGCTTCTACTGCTGTCTGACAGATCAAGAAATTGAGTAGAAATAAATGCAATTCATCTTAAGCAGTAACAGGCAAGAAGCAATTGGTTTGCATGGGAAATAGAAGGAAGAAGGCAGGCAGACTACATGTTAAAATATTGTGGGGGAAAAAAATGATCAATGATGGCTTTGTGTTGGAGTTGTGATCTGGACTGGAAAAAATGGAAAAAATGAATGTATTGTGGGGCCAAATTCACCCAAGTTTTATGAAAGATGAATTTCACTTTGCTGAACGATATTTGCTTATCAAGGCTACAACTTTCACATGAAGAAAAAAAATAAACAGCAGTATTGTAGCCTTTTATGAGTGTTTTCATGATACAAAAGTTTTAAAACTTAATCTGATACTTCTTTCTGTGTCAAAGATGGTATTTTTTCATTGTCTGTACCACCAAAATCACTCTTAGATGGGCTTCACCAGCTTTAGATTTTTGCCATCTTTCATCATTGTCACTTGCAATAGTTTTCTGCTCAGAAAACATCAGAAATCCTTCCTTTAAAAATAAGTCTTCTACTTCCATATAGTAGCTGGCAGAAAAGTTTGTAACTGATATATTCTTTCTAGATCAAAATGTCCAGACAGAAAGTTTTATGTGGGTTTCTAGAAGTAGGCTCTTAGTTCCTGCTCCAACTTTCAAGTACATCAAATAGTCTGCAACTACAGCTGAACATCTGCAACAAAGATGGTTAAATAAAGATATTTTTCCAAAAGCTAACTAAATGAAAGCATAATAAGCATGGATATTCCAAGGCCTGTTAGATACTCCTGTTTGTTGAACAAGTTATCCAACGTCTGTTCACTATCTCACAAATAACAAATTTCTTTTGTGATAAGGCGGGTAATTAAACTATCTACTAGAAAGACTACTGAATGATGCATCTTAATTTTGATATTTTAAAATAATCTTTGTCTACTGAATAAACCCTTTTAAGACCACAGATGTTCTACAACTTCAAATGTGTTTTATCTCCAAGTTGCTAACTTGGAAAATCACAGTCTTGTGATTTGTCTGTGGTTTCACATGACCAATGACATCCTGACTTCACCAGTGGATTTCTCCGCATGTTCAAGACCTTCCTTAAAATTCTGCACTGAACATAAGCATTAAAAAGAGAGCCAATGACATGAAACAGCAGTCTCCCAAAAAGAGCTGAGAGGCACCTGTCAATTCAAACAAAACAAAACAAAAAAAATCAAAGCCAGGATATGCTCACATTTACGACAGAGTTCCCTTAAGTTCATATTACTGTAAACTAGACCATAATCTGGTGGTTTTATTTCAGACAAAGGGCAAGCTGGTAGGAACTTACACAAATAGGTCATGCACTGCCAACACATTACACACCAGGAAGGCTAAAGTTAGCAGTCACAAGGGATCTCCTGGATTTTCTAAAGTTTCTTGTTCCATTTCCAATGAGCACTAGAATTTTCTATCAGCATCTTGCTCTTTGTCAAGAGGATTTTTCCCTGATCCTACAGGCAGCCACACCCCTGACCTCCAGAACTGGGGCCATAGCAATATTCTCCTAATGCTACAGTAACACCATTTGCAAGCTTCATCTTCAGGGTGACACACATAGCACAGATACTGATCTTCAAACTCTGTATGATGATAGCAGCAAGGTCTTTGCGTAAGTGTCACCGTGACAAAGAAAATGCTAGCACTACCAATCTATTGAAACAAGTAGGAAGTAGAGATGCAGTCAATAAATACCCTTTCTTTACTTCCAAAAGTAAGTCTCTGCTTTGGTGCAGCAGACACCACACATCTCTTGAAATAAGAGGAGAAAATTAATTTACTTGGTACTCTGAGTGATTGAGGATGTGCACGTTCTTGACATTTACTTTGGTGTGGTAGTCTGGCATTTGCAAAATGTTCTGTGCAACTGGACCATTCATGCTCAAGGAGGGCTATTCTTACTAGCCTCAAACTACTTATAAATTACAGCTGGTTTCTGTGTCAGTTCATTTAAACCAATTTGAACAGGCTGCTGTAGGATGTCCTGTAGCAAAATGATCAGTGTCCTTGGAGACACTGATGGCTTCGTTTTTGTGACACTTTCCTCCCATGATTTGCATTGAATGCATCCTAACAGCATTTGTGACTTTCTTGTCTCCTTCCTAGTAAGTCAACTACTAATTAATCAAAACCTGATTTTAATTGGTAACATTTTCACATTAATTTGAAACATGATTGAAAGTGCTTCAAGTCAAACATCACCTTCTGTTCTTCCCCAAAAAAGTGTCAAAAACCCCCTCTCAAAAAAAAAAAAAGTATATATTAAATTCCTTAAGAATAGTATTTTCATAATACTTGAACAAATATACAGCAAAGCTCGAATTCAAGAGCATTCAGACATAAGAATTGCTTGCCAACTTCGATTCACCATGTTTTGAAGGCTTTCTCATCTGTCTAACACAAGCATACAATCACTCGGACACCATTTACAAAGTGCAAAATAACATCAGCATTATTACATTATGGTACTATATGCTGAACATTTCAAAATCACTGCATGATCAAGTGGACTAGTCTGACATCTGACCTTTGTTTCAGTTTTAAGTATAAGTTTGAGAAAATTTATTGTCCAGCTCCCTGATCTAAGCAACAGCTCTTGCTAGTGCAGAGTTGAAACTAATGATCACTGTGAAGGAAGCATCCAAAAAGCATTTAAGAACTGGTACTAGGGGGAAAAGAAAAAAAAAAAAAAAAAGAAAGAAAAAAGAGAGAGAGAGAGAGAAAAAAAATCAAAAACAAAAGGCAGGGGAAAAAAATATGATTCCTTGGAACAAATGAAGGCCCCAAATGCCAGCAGCAAGTCTATTCATCTTCAGAAAGTACTGAACTAGGTCACTGAGGCTTAGCGATGATACCCACATTTAGATCATTATTAAAATAAGACCAATTTGTTTAGACAATGAGCAGCCATCATCT
The DNA here is from genome assembly GCF_047663525.1 of Anas platyrhynchos. NCBI lineage: Eukaryota > Metazoa > Chordata > Aves > Anseriformes > Anatidae > Anas > Anas platyrhynchos. The sequence goes on from NC_092596.1 coordinate 13,240,470, forward strand.
CTTCACTTCTCATACCTTCTTGTAGTACCAGACAGAACCTACAAGGAAAGCTGCTGATTCTTAAGATCACTGAATATCATTCCACATTTAAAAGTAATTTGATTTGCCAAACACCTGCATATATTGAACATAGAAGACTTCCTCTGACCTCAGAGTCAGATTTACATCCTTTAAATTATAGGGCTTATATATGTTAAGCATCAACACCTGAAAATATTACCCCAGTGACCTATACAGATGTTGAATAATGATTGTAAACAGTTGCTCTTTTAAAAAATATGATTTCCAGCTTGAAAACATTTTAGTAGGATTGTATTCATGCAAACTTGCAACGTTCTCATGAAGCTTTTTGAGCCGATGCAGATCAGTGTAATAGAAAGAGCTAAGTAAAGTTCTGATATAAGAGGATGTGTTTTTGATAGAACAGATGTAAAGAGCTTTATTCTTAGTGTGTTTACCTTACTAAAGAGTTTGGTTTAAAACTGAGTTTTCATTTCGTGTTCCAGAGACTATTCCAAGAGCAGAACCTATTTATTATCCTAACACTTAAAACCTTCTGTATCTGAAGGATAAAGATATCTCGAATACTGAATGTGATTGGACTACAATACATGCAACAAGGTGGTGGTGTTTTGGATTACGGGTGGGAGTAGGGCAGTTGGAAGGGTGTTCCTAAGGTCATAATTCAGTCCTAAAGTCAAAGTTTGTTCCAACAACTGCAACATTCAGGCATAACAGAGCAATGAGAATGCCATTCTGATAGCAGACAGAACCCTATAGTTTAAAATAGGCACCTAAAAAAGTCTTCAACACATTTTTACCTTCAAATTAGGTCGTAGAACTACAACATTCTTCTGATTACTGGATTCAAGTCAAAGGACCAAAAAAAAATCTTTATCATCTCTGCATGGTTTGCTGTTTTCTAGGCAAGCATGCTGACTGCAGCATAAAGCCACACTTCTTTATTAAAATGTCAAATTCTTTTCTGTCCCAAATTCCCCTGAACACCAAAGGATGTTTCTGAAGAAATATTTTACCAACAGTTGAATTTCCAAACATTACATTAACAAATCATGGAGTAAAACAGAGGTGAGAAAGGCTATTGTACTGCATTGCAGTTTTATTTTACTTTCTAAAACTGCTGAATATTCAATGGTGATAAAATAGTATCCACAGACAAGAAGGCACCAATTCCATATAATGCATATTTATTGAAATAATAAAATGATCTGAACCAAAGGCAATATTATTATTAAAATGAGACAATACACAGTTATATAGCTCCATAACTTTATGTGGTACTTTGCCAAGCCTAAAACAGAACACCTATAACAGACACATATTCTAAATGTGAGAAATGAAACATGATGAAATTCAAAATAAAATATGGTTGAAAATAAAAATTAGAGTTTAAAAATAAAAATAAAAGGAATGAGTGAAATAATTTCATAGATTTTCATATAAAAAACTCTCAACATACCAACTGAAGTCAGGATATTTGCCTTTATAAACTGCAGATGCTTTTTGTTTGTTTTCTCAAATACATTTTCCTGATCCAATACAAGAGAGAAGGGAAAGTGCAGGAAAGATCCAGTAGAAGAAACATTACACTACAAAGTAACTCAACTATACGGTCTGCAGTGTGCACAATGAATCCTCTCCATGCTCTTGGAGAACTGTCACTCAAGTCAGAGTTCCCACATGAGAGATGCATGGAAAAGATCACAGGGCAAGGAGGATCAAGAAAGTTCTTTTTAATTGTTATATGAATGCACAGAGGAAGAGAAAAAATAAAAAATAAAACAACATTCTTTCACCTAAACCCTGCCAATTTTCTCCAGAATTTTTTTTTTTTTTTTTTTTTTTTTTTAATTCAGAAGTCATTATCACTGCATCACAACATGCTCAAGAGATACACATACTTCCACTCTAGTTGGACCACAATGTTTTTGCATTAGTGAGGGTTGTGATGGTAAAGTAGCACACAACATCAGTAAAGAATCTGTTCCATAAATTTGAATGCACTGATGAACCTGATTTCTCTACTATCATTTTCTTCTGAAAATTTATAGATGAGGACCCATAAAAGCACATTTATGAGTTTCCCATTTTTAAAGGAATGCAAAAAGATTCTCTTGAAAGAACCCAATTCCCATTAACCAAATGCTAATCCATAAGAGAACTGTCCAACTGTCTAGAATCCTATTTCTCTTTCATACAAATGCCAGTAAGTATCCTCAATGTTCACTGAACAATTAAAGAAGGGGGGTGGGGGGGGGTGGGGAGGGATTGTTTTAGAAGTCTATTTTCATTCTCGGAAGCCATGATAGAACAAAACAGATTGATTAGAATTCATATTTTGCTTGACTAAAGTGATAATGGAACATCTAGCTTGTCAATCTTGTGTATACCAATATTATTTCACTGACTACCCTGGACTAATTTTTGCTAACTGAGAATGAAGCTCAACACGTCTTATCATTATCCTCTGTGGTATGCAATTCAAAGATAAATATACATTTTTATCTCTGAGTAGGATAAATCCAGAATAAGCTTTCTGAAATTAATTGGGGTTACTGCAGTCTTACTCTGATGTCATTCAGATCTGTGCATTGTCTAAAATAAATACAGCATATTTGTACAAGAGTGAATGAATTTCACTGGAGGAAGGGATTCTGGTATTTGTGAACAACACAGCAGCTCACCAGCAGAGAGAGAGATTAAGCAATCACCACCTAAGAAGTAAGGCCATTTTTTGGCCATGTGCACATATTTAATATCCCCCCTGCAGGAGAGAGAGTCTGCTGGCTGACTCTGGGTCTCCATGGCTTTCATTGTGCACCAGCACAAAGAGACTGACTTCAAGTCAGCATCTCAGCCCTGCTAGAAATGTCACAACCAGAAGCTCTAGCCCTTGAATTCAAGACAGTGAAGAACTTACAGTTATCCCAGTCTTACACAGTAGTCCACAATGGGCTGCTTCATTTTTAACTTCTACAGTGACAACAGCAATGAAAGTTTTAAACACACATTTTAAATGAAGAGAAATCATTTGAGCTATTTTCTCAAAGGAAGAAAAAAAAAAAAAAAAGTCACCTAATATGAATAAGAAGAAACCAGAACAGCTGATTAGGAATATGGAAAGCAAGCTAATTCTGCAGTGCATATTCTGTGTAAATGTTAGAGTGACTCTCTCAGTTTTCCTGTTCTATTTAGCTGACTATTACACAGAATTCAGTGAACAGTTCTGGCAGGAGGAGTCTCTCTTGATATTTAGAGAGATTTCACATGCATGACCTCATGTAGATCTGCTCAGTGATACGCATGAAGAGCCAGAGAAGGACACAAATAACATTCACTGGGGACCAGTGCTGGTCCTACTGATACTGATGGGGTTTTGATTGTTCCCTTTGGTGAAGCTGATAGTTTTAATAAAAAAAGATGAAATCCCAAAGTGAATCTAACTATCATCCAGTACAACTGACACTGCGGGAAGTACAATATGCAGTTAGAAAGAAAATTAACTGTGTTCTCTACAGCATATCCATCATGTGTGAACAGTATAACAACTCTGGATAATCAAGACTGCTTTTTTCATTTAGCTAAAAATAAATATTGAAAACACACACTAATCATCCCTTCTGAAAAAAAAAAAAAAAAAAAAAAATCTATCTTAAATCATACTGACAACCATCTAATTATCAGGATGCTCATAAGCAAGTCTCCCCTCCAAGGGATTAATAATAGAAGACTGACGCTTTCCCAAAAGACCAAGATATTATACAAACGAACTTTTGATAGTTCTTCTATGCCTGTGCACACCTTTCTTGCTAGAAGATAAACAATTAATTTCTATCTAATGCACTCTCTTCTTAACACACAATCATTCTACTAGCTTTAACGCTTCTGAGACATTAACCATATCTGTGCACACTAGCACATCTGTTTCTCCACTGTATGTCTGTTTATGCATTCATAAGATGTATTGACTCATAACAAGTGCATAGGGCCCTGCACACTTAGGGTTGACCCTTGCAAAGACATGTATACCACTGATATGCAACAACTATCCCTTAACTGAACTGACAAAAGGAATCACCAACATGGCTCCACACAGTAACACCAGCAACAAAGAGCATGGGAGCACTATTTACATTTCTAAATCTATAATTTATTGTGCCTCAGCTCCCATTCTTAAATACAGTAGCTTCTGGCATTCACTTTTACAAACGGAGAAAACAGGAAAATATATTTTAAAATTCAGTTTTTACCAAGCTAATACATTGGAAAGCATTACTTGAATGTAATGAAATGCTAACTAGCAATGCCACACACACACGCACACACCCCAAGAGCCCCAGCAATTGCAGTCCAGAGCCAGCACCACTGAACGTTGCAGAAAATTGTCAGTTCCATGGACAGAGGCATACAAACTCGATTTAATGAATGTCTGATATATAAATGAAGAGTTCAACATAATGTCTCATGAAAACAGCATAAGACTTTATAGTGAACTAAGATTAGAATTACAGGTTACCCTGGTTACAGCTACTGATGAATTTCAAACGAAGCTAGAATTAGCTCGAATCATTCATTGCATACATTAGCTAGTGTATGAAAGAAAAAAACTTGACAATGAATTATCACTTGGGAAGGCAATTTTGATCTGAACTGATGTTTCACTAAATGTAAACAATTTTTTAATTAGTTTTTTCAATGACTTCAGGTTGTGCTATTATTGATAGTACCCCAATTGTTATTTGCAAATAAGCAGAGGCTTTGCTAAATAAGTTATAGCAGACTTTGTAATTAATTTTGGTGCAATCTACTCTTCTTGGTAAATCCTCTGGGAAATTAACTCATACAGATACTAACACAATTATTTGTATTAAACCGCCTCTGATCTTCAGCAGATAAGTTTACTTTGATAAAATACATGGACTTGTAAAATTTCACAAAGCTGGACTTCAGCTGACTATTTCAAAATTCAACAAAACAACAACAAAACTTACTGGAAGAACTTAATTATTATTTATTAATTAATCACTAATACTTCAGCAGTTGTGAGAGCTCAGCATTTGTACAGTTTACAAAAGAAAATGGTGGCTTTCCTGGCAATCTGAGTACAAGAAGTGACATGCAAGAAGATAGGAACAAAAACTTTGTTCTTTTCTCTTGTTATAAAAGGCAGCACTGTGTCATTGGAAGAGATTAAGTTAGCAAAATGGAAAATGTTTAACGAAATTTCCTACTGCATAACAATAAATTAATAGAAGAATAAAAGTTTTACTGCTAGCTTGTCATATATTCAAGACAGTGCCTACAGCGTAACTAGTGCTGCTTTTCAATACATATTAATGTTTTCAGGAAAGCAAACTTTTTCTGCTTTATTGATGGACTTAATTCAGAATACAGGTACACATAAGATTTCGCTCTGTGTTCTCAGGTCATCACATACCTGTGTAATTTATTGCCCATAAACACGCCTATATTGTTGTTTCTTTTGATGGATTGAACAAACCTGTCAGGATTATCTCTTGTCAAGGGCACCATGCTGTTAGGTAACTGCAGTGAAATAATGCTATTAATGTCGGTAGACTCTAGCCTGGAATACTTATTTTGCCTCCTGCAATTCCTAATAAAACTGTAGTGTCAGGAGAGGAAAAAATAGAACTAATCAAATTTAGAACATTAAAATACAGTGGATTTTGAACACTTATTGGAGGTAACATCATGATCATGAAAAGTACGCAATTAAACCTGCCATCATAAAAACAACAGCTATTTTGTAATCACTAAGCAAAACACTAACAAACTAAGACTGAAACAGTTTTCAATCACCTTTCCACAGAACATCAAAAGCATTGTTTGGATATGGATCCCTGTTTAACAAAGGGAACATTTCAGACTGTTGATAGCTAACAGTTAAAAGCAGAATCTAGATGAAGCTGTAAAAGTTGTCTTTCAATATCACAAACACTTCATAAAAACAGGTCTATAAATTAATTATTTGATTTATGGTTCCAGTGAAAACAGACATAAATTAGGGTCACAAAATTCTTTAGGCAGACTAACTGTTATGCTATATAACAAAAGAGAAACACACTTTTCTCATAGTAGACACTGAAAATAACCATGAAGCTATTGTTAACTTAATTCTTTGTAATACATACTAAGGGAGAGAACATCAGCAGGGACAGAAGCAAGCGATCCATTTACTGACATGATATTATAATAATTTCAGCCAGTTCAGAATCTATCATATGCAGCAAACATCACTTGAAATATGCATGCTGAGTAGTTATCCATACAAACAATATCTCTTCTTCTATAGCTAGCACCTCCAGTGGCATACTTCTCTGTGGTATAGGAGAGCTTCTGACAGAGATTTAATGCTGGAGAGGAAAGATTAAGTGAGTCATTTAGAAAGACTGAAAGAATTGCATAGGAAAGTTTACATAATGTCACCCTTTGATATGCCCTAAGCTCAAACCATTAGGAGGATCAAGCTCATAGTTCCACAAGCTATTTTGGCCATCATTCATGAGCTATCATTATAAATGACTTTCCTTAGAAAAAAAAAAAAAAAAAATGGAACCAAACACCCAAACACAGTGTTTTTTATAGGTTGAAGTACCAAAATGAAAGCAATCTGGAGATCACTGTCAATTTTAGCTCCTACTAAAAGCCAGCAGTTTTATGAATGGCAATGTTTTCTAAGCCAAGACCTAACAAGGTAAACATCTCCTATCACGTAGTCTTGTGAACATCTGGTATCAATAATCATTTCCTCTACTGTTCTATCATCCTTCAAGAAAGAAACAACTATGTGTTGCCTGTAATTGATGACAGATTGGAGTATGTTTAAATTTTCCTCTGATGATCAATAGCTCATTAAATGAAACTGCTTCACAAACAAGTTAATAGTTAAGAACGTGTTAAAATTCTTTGAGGTATCTAAAGGCCAAAAGCTCTCCAGAGTAAAAACAAAGGTCAGTGATTATGAGTCCAGTTTCCAATAGTGATGAGGCAAGTTTGCTTGACTGCTGAGGGCAATCACGGCGTATTGATGTGCTTAGGGCCCTGGCAAAATGCTCTCCTGCAGAGAGCAGTCTCCTTCACTTGTAAGAGGTGTCAGCTCCCTCCTGGTAGACACAAAGAGGATGGGAAGAGGAATTTTTTGCCTTGAAAAATGCACCTGTTTCATGCATGAACACCTTAGTCCAACAGCAAAGACTTCAGGAACTCCTCAGGTCACTTTGCACGCTGTGAGAAACAAGTGCTGCTGCTGAGCCCACTGGAGTTAGGAGCCTCCAGCACCTTCTTAAAGGTATCAGGGGTTTAGAAAGTGACACAGTTATCTTGGCTGCGTATTTCCTGAATGCCTCTACATTTAAAGCAACCATTATTGATTCTTTTATCCAGTAACCTTCTTTTAAACTAATGGATTAAGACAGACAGTCTTCCTAAACAAATAGCTTATACATACAAAATTTTAAGTAGACAACAAATCATTTCTTTTCCCCATCCAAATTGTTCTCTGCCTGATACCCTTTTGAAATAAACTCACCTATCACTTCCATGGAGCTAAACAAAGATTTATGTCAGCTGAAATCTACCTTTAGTCTACATTTGAGCTCCTAAAACAATTCCAATGCAGTGCTGTACTGGAGGTTTTTCATTTATAGACAGAACTTCATTGAAAGAAAACAAAAACTAGCAAAAATAAAGATTCTAACACATACAATCTAGCTTGGTAAATCAAGGCATAGACAGAAATTTTCTAATACTCTGCACATAGCTAGTGAACTAGGAGATGGGAGCAAAAATCTGCTTTCTACTGTATGTTTAATCTGCATTTCATTTTGTTCCTGGATGAAAAAAAAAAAAAAAAAAAAAAAAAAAGCAAAGACAAAATAGAAGAACTGGGAAACTGGAATGCAAAATATTGGAGGAAGAGCATAATAACTTTCAGCTGAAAGATATCTGTAATAAATTGTAAGTTTCTAAAAACTGTGTTTAGTTCTGCCTGTAATGCAATCTCGATACTGTCTGATTCATGTTTTCTACTGTTTAAGTAAGCATGTTAAAAGCGATTAGACAAAAGAGAAAGTGCATTATATAATAGTCTAAAGTAACTTACTAATTGATTTTCAAAGATCATTGAAAACTGTAATTTATTCCTAGACCTTAATGCTTTCCTACAAAAGTATCATTAATATGATTTTTAAATCTGCTTGCAGATTTAATACACACTTCATTTAATTTATGCCAGTGAGTCTACAAAAAAGGTGAACAATTTGCAGAGACAAAAGAAATTTATATAAACAAGCTTGTAAACTACTGTTTGAAGGCTTCAGAATGTATATGTACAAAATTATCGACACAGATGATTTCATGAATAAGTTGAAGCTCTTACATATTTGAGAGAAAAATAAACACTTAAGAAGTTTGAGATCATTCCTACACCTAAAAAAAAATCCATGTTCAGGCTTTTGCTTCCATTTCATGTTGCTTATATTCCAAAGAAGTTCAGCCTTGCTTGATTCACAAGAGGGTTTCATTTTTCCCTATCCTTAATGTATACCTATGATTACCTAAGGTACAACCCCAGAAAGGCTACTAAGTGCTAGGAACGCCTGCCTAAGATATGTAAATCTTTCTATGTGTTGTATAAAGACTGTAGGACTTCAATTCTCACTCTGCACTGGAGACACTTATAGCTGAGTACCACAGTGCCCAGCGCTGTGGCAGCCACGTCTGCTTTGGAATGACTCGGCGCCACTGTAGTCACATATTGGACATGTCCCAGACCAGAGCCACAGACATACATTAGGTGCCTGGGAATTTCCAGTACCTCCAAGTTTAAAATGCAGATGCTAGAACTGTAAGCATCTAACTTTTGCCAGCACCCACCCACCTGTCATCCAGATAGAAATTTTGTTACCTAAACTTACTTGGGGAACTAGCTATGATTACTAGCCAATGATTACTCCATTAAAAAAAAAAATCATTTCTATATTTTTCTATATTTTGTCTTTTTATCTTTTTTTTTTTTCTCTGCTAAATTCTTTTAGCTACACTTACATCTACTGCAAAAAGAATTCACCAACTTTCATCAAAGCTATGGCCTTTAAAGGTAACCTAATATGTCATCAAAGCAGCATTATCATTTTCTGAAAACAGAGGAAACTCTGTCCTCTAAAAGAAATTAAGGAGGAGAGGAAATTGGTTGAGATATTAAAATATGTCTGCAGTGAGCCATTTAAAAGACAATAGCAAGAGAGACCTTTACTGAAAGGATAATGAGAAAATTGCTTTGCACTCAGCACAGAGTGTTTATTGCGAAGACTCCCTTGTAGCCTTCTGCTTCCAAAAAAACAAGCAATAGTTGAATGTTACAGGCAGAGGATGTCAAGAAACCAAGCTGTTGCAATTTAAGGTGTTATTTGTCTTGAGATTTTTTTCTTCTTATATGAGATGGACTAAATACAGACAGATATACTTGTAATATGCATGCACAGTACTAACTTAATAGCTAGCAATCATCTGTTCATTGCAATCATCTTGAAACTATCAGCACTTTATTGTAAATATGGGTTGGTTTGTAAATGTTGTAGTCGCATGTTGTTAAAGTTTTCCTCACTTACTTTGCTTTCAGGCCCCTGTGTACTGGGTTTATGTGGGAAGGTTGTGGTAGCAGGGGGCCGCAGGGGTGGCCTCTGTGAGCAAAGCCCAGCAGCTGCCCCATGGCAGATCAGAGTCAGCTCCAGCTGAATCCAAAAGGGACCTGCCGCTGGCCAGAGCTGAGCCATGAGTGATGCTGGTTGTGCCTCTGGAAGAGCATATTTATGGAAGGGAAAAACCTGCTGCACAACAGCAGCTGGGAGAGAGGAGTGAGAAGCAGCCCTGCAGCCCCCAAGGTCAGCGCAGAAGGAGGGCAGGAGGTGCTCCAGGCACGCAGCAGCAGTTCCCTTGCAGCCTGTGAAGAGGCCCCTGGTGGAGCAGGCTGTCCCCCTGCAGCCCATGGGTCCCACATGGAGTAGATCTCCACGCTGCAGCCCATGGAGGAGCCCCTGTGGAGCAGGCAGATGTGGCCTGGAGGAGGCTGTAGTCCGTGGAGAGCCCATTCCCTTGCACCACTTGGGGGGAGGATGCAGAAGAAGGTGGATGGCTGAAGGTGGGTTTGGTTTGCTTTTAGTTTATCACTGCTCTAGTCTGCTTGTGATAAGCAATAAATTACATTAACCTCCTTATCTTTGAGTCTGGTTTGCCCATAATGGTAATTGGTGAGCCATTTCCCAGTCCTTATCTCAACCTCTGAGCGCTTCCCATTGTATTTTCTCCACCTCTTCCTTTGATGAGAGGCATGAAAGAGCAGCCATAGTGGAGTTCAGCTGCCCATCAGGGTGAAACAACCACACAATGTTTCACTGAGAACTGTTCGGAAAAGCAAGGATCTGACTGGGAAGGGATAGAAATAAAGAGTAGGATTAAATTGAATAAATTAGGGAAAAAGCAATTTTCAGAATGGAAGAAATATGCTGCTCCTCAGCCCCAAATTGTTGTAGCAAATTTTTCCAGCCTTAGAAAAGTAAGGAAATGATGCTTCTTTCATTTCATAGAGGAGGAACTGAAGCACTACATGGAAAAATTACTTGGAAGTATCAATATCACTGACTTAAACCCATGACTCCCAAGATAAAGCAAATGATAGAAATAAAAATCACAACTGATTTCCTTTCAGTTTCCCATTTGCTTGTTGCATAATTTGAAAGACCATGGTCTGTTCTCAACAGACAAATGTCCCCTCTCAGTTACATTCCTTTGTCTTTTTTCTCAGCGCAAAGGAGATGTGGCAGCTGCACCAAAAATTGACTTATAAAGCTGGTCTACCTGGCCAGAAGTAATAAAAATCCTTGTTATATCACTACTGTGGAATAACAGAGGATGCAAGTTCATAGAGGCATCATCTGAACACTTTCCATGACAATTTAACTCACTTCTCAAATAGAAAAGAAATTTGATGGGCGTAAAATAGCTTCTATTGACTAACATTTTCATTATGTAGCACAATACAGCTCAGAAAAGAATCGTCTGTTACTGCTGGTCTCTAATGGGCGTTTATTATCCCTTGGCATGCTGCAGTGCAAGGGTACTGCAAGTGATTAATGATTTTACCTGCTGCAAACAAGCAATTGGAGAAACGTCCATTTCATTTGTTATATGAGAAACACTACTAAAGTGTAACTATCCAAGTACTTGTAGAGGAGGACACTTTATAATTAATAACAAATAGACTCAGCCACATTAAAGACCATATAAACTGGAGTTTAGAAGTAACACCTTTTATGAACTGACAAACCTTTCCCTGCTGGTGTTGAGTTACAGAATAGATTCATCTTTCAGAAGAACATGTTTTGAAAACATCTTGTCACAGAAGAAGCTATGCTATCTCTGCTGAAAATAGACCTACCAGTCTGGGGATGATCACACCACAGGCATTACAAGTTGTGGTCTTTATATAGTCCTGCAATAACTTGTACCCTAGTGTCTCCCTCATTTTAAATTGGTTCTGCTGAGATGACATGGTTCACTCCTACGTAACTCAGTGTTTTTATTGGTGAGGCTAAACTTTTCTGCTGGTCTCAGTGAGGCCTGTCTTCCTCTGCCAATGTTTTTATACCCACAGAGTGGACTGCAGCTGCCCAGCACAGTTTATGTGCTGCTAGCAACTTAATACATATCAAAGAGAGAATTCTTGTCTGTAATGAGGGAGGGAAAGAATAACTACAAATCCCAAGGCTCAGACATTATGGTAGATCTAGTGCATTAAAAGTACATGTTCAAGCTATTAATTTAGAGCAGTAATTAAAATCTGAGCCTCCCATATGACAGATTCTAAGTATTTTAAGCATCTAATGCACTTCTCAAGTAGGTGATTTTCTGTTTCATTTTCATTGTGGACACTGTACATTTCATGTATGTCTTTACCTCCCATTTTGACCAGACCTTCCATCCTGCATCTGCCTGAAGTTTGGGATTGGAAAAGGGGAATCAGCATTTTTCAAACAGGAACCCTCTAAATCTTTTACAGAAAGTTCCCAGATGAATCTCGTTGAAAACACTCATTACCCTGAGGGCTTCCACCCTACTGAATTTCAAAGGTCTTTTACAAGCAGTTGAGGTGTTGAAACTGTTCAAATAAAGGTTACAAGAACCCTCCATAATAGGAAGTGGCAAGCCGCAGAAGTATAAGAATTGCTACTAGTTCCTCCAGTAGAAATTACCTGGGATAGCAATGTAATAATGATAGCATTAGAGAAAATGAATGTCTCTAATTCCCAGATGAGCTGTTGTCCTGTAACTTACAGATCTGTCTGGGATAATTTCCTCTTTCAGTGGCGTTCCTATCCGAGTGCGATAGGAGCTGCCCACGCAGCCTCAAGAATGTCAGAGCTGACGCTGTGAAGAACAGCAGCTCTAACGATTACCTGGCCACCCCGCTTCAGCTGCAGTCCCCCTGCACTCCACGTACTGATATCAGTAAAACTTTCCTACCTCATAAAGCATAACCTGATTAATTATCAATAGCATGCATAATGGGTTTGTGGCAGCTTTTAGACCATCATGGCCATAATAAGAAAAAGGATATTGTATAGCCACTTGTCAATACCGCTGCAACATCCACAGTGCTGTTACAAAGCCTAAGCCACCATTCCTGTTTAAATCTGTTTACAGAGATTTGAGTCAGAACATTTGTTTTTAGGCAGGAGGCTAAAGTCCTGATTCTGACTTAACCCACACCAGTTTTAAACCAGTGCAATTCTTTTGATTCCTGTGGAGTGGTTTCTATCATACACTGAAGTGAATGAGATCAGAAATAGACAAAAACTCCCTGAACTGACATGGCTGCTTCTCTCATGTTTCATTGCCACTTAGTGCCATCAGATTGTGCCTTCGGGTCTTGCTGACGCACTGTCTGAGCTTCCCCTTACGGCAATTCAGCCACAGAAGATACAGCAAAAAGACAGTGCTTTGGCTTTATATTTATTTCTCTCCTTCCTTGTCCTTCTTTAACAGAACCACTCATTTCCTCTTCCTGCACTGACTTTTTCAGTATGAAAAAATGAAAATAAAAAAACTTGCAGAATGAATCTTCCAACCTTCCCTCCTTATTACACCAATCACAGATTGTTCAGAGCCACCTTCTCTTAAATAAGTGGTTCTGTAAACCACTGTTTGTGTCACTCTGCAATCACAGCTTTTAGCATATCCCCTTGCAATACTCACTACTTTCTTTTAACTATTTTTACATCTTACAAAGAATGGATAAACATAGGTACTGCCAAATAAAGGTAGCAATATCTTCCTAGCCTCCGATAGCCTTGTCATCAATTCCTCAAACAATGGCTGTTAAATTGCCCACCAAATCGCTTTTTGAACTCCTAGGTAACTACATGTTTCCTCACAAGCTTGACCTTCCAGCTAATATGAAAACATGCAGGAGCAAATGGAAGTTGGCTTGGATTTTCATCTCTCCGGGTCCTCAGATGTTTCAGTGAAAGCAAACCAAGTTATCTTTGGGAAAAAAAATGTCAAACCCATAACATTCGGAGAGTAATTTGTTTACATGTTTCTAAAATATTGCAATACAATATTTTTGCTTAGCATTTTTTCTTGGTGAGAGAAAATATTTGTACAGCTTTTCCTTTCATTGCAATCAAAGAAAATGAAGTGTCTAGTACCTGTCATATGTTCATGGTCATACCGGCAAGAAACCTGCATAAAACACATTTGTTTGTTTTATTTAAATAATCGCATTACCTGCCAGCAGAATGCAAACAATACAACACGCTGAAACAGATATCAAAATGTATTTGAGTCAGGAAGATAAGGAGGCGAACAGTCATTTATATTTCAGAGTATATGAAATAATCCTAGCAAGTGTGTTTGACTCTTACTTTGTTAACATCAAAACATATTTGCGGGGCAGTTCATTTTGGTTCTCGGAGCACCTGTCTAAGGATGGGACATGCACTGGAAATCAGAAGGCTCAAGACAGCTATCAGAGACAAAATCCTTAACTTTCAGGCAACTTAAGCATAATGATGTGAATCCCACACTTTCTAAACCTATAGTTTACCCTTTATCAATACACATAAAAGGTAATATTTTACAGAGTAAGAAGAGGCAAGTTAGAAGTGTGATGTGGCTCTAAACCAATAATGGGTAATAATCAAATGTATAGGTAAAGCACTCATTAGTTTTCCAGCCTTGACCAAATCTGTCATACATTTGGATTCTCACTCCACATCCTCACAGGCTGGCCCTAAAGCCATATTTAACGAGTCAAAGATGTATCAGGGTTCTACAGGCACTTCAAACTGAAAGAGGATGTCAGATGAAGAGAGTAAAGAAACAAGAAAATGAGAAAAGCATGAAGAACAAATGAAAGAGAATTGGGAAGAGAGCACAAACAGAGACCATCAATAACAGCATAAACACTGGAGTAGATCTCCCATGAAGACTGGGAGGAAGTTAGTATAGTGAAATCTAGCATGGCTATCTTATGTCACCTCCTAAACTGCTTATTAGGAAGTGTTACACAATACAACACATGTATGGAACTGGGATTGATACAGACCAGCACAGCACTTAGGGCAAGAGATAGAGGAGACAAGCCTTCACTGATAAAGGATGCATACAAATATACATAAGACAAATTGCAATGACAGCTCTATATTTCTACTGAAGGATGTAGTGTGCAACAGTGAAAGAACCCCCCTGGGCAAACAGAGCTTTCAGTGAACTTCTGCTAAAATGCTGAGATCTGTGCTACTGAAGGGTTTGATTTAAAAAACAGAAAGAGATGATATGTAAGCTGCAGGCATCATCCAACATACCGTACTGTAACCCCAGAACTCAGTAAACAAGGATGGAGAGGTAGCTTAAAACGTGCAGCAGAACCATGTCCTGTGGTTTTTATTAAATTTAAATTCTTACAATTATTATTAAGTCAAATAATAACATAATGACTCTGTCACAAAGCAGAGAAAAAAAATGACAGTTCCCAAACAAACAACAATTGAAATGTGGGGCTGAGACAGTAAGAGCAAGATGCTCTTAGCACCTTATTCTGCTAGAGGCTTCAAACACAAAATGTATTGATCTGTCCCATCAGACCACTACGAATGAAAACAAATATTAATATGCATTAATTCTCCTTCTGTAGTCTTAATTCAGTCCAAGCATGAAAGCATGAGAGGAATATGAAAATGTAAAGATCAGTTTTCACCTTGTGCTGTACAAGTGAATTGTGTTGCTCCCTGAGAAAGATTCTGGAACATTGCTGTGAAAGGCCCTGTCCCTGCAGGAAAACTGAAATAGAGGGTGAGCACATAGGTGAATAGATAATAGAAATGCTTTTGAGAGAACAAAAGATGAACAAAAGAGATTAATATCTTATTCTGTAAGTAGACTCTCAGGACTTTGCATAGCATTTCAAGTGGAAATAAAAATTCCCCCCAAAAAATTAAAAATTGGCACTTCTGTATAGTCCAAGCTATCATTCCCCAGTTCTTTCCTCCCTTTGAAGTTACATCACTGCAGGTACAATAAAATCTACCCAGGGCAGAAGTCTTTTACATGTTTTGCCAAGGAACCACACCTAAAGTCACTTCAGAAAGTTGATCCGAGGTGTGCTTCACTGAATGTACTGGAAACGTTGCTATTAGCCTTAATAAGCAGTGTCAAACTTTTAATGTGCAATAAAGCAGCCCACTGACTTAATGGTGCTCCTCATGAAAGCACATTATATCTGTGCTCCGTGCGTATTCCCAAGTGACTCAGCATGCTGTGGGTTTTATCATCAAAAGGCTTGAAACTTTCTTACACTGGCCAGGAATGTAAAACTACAACAGACAAGTACAACTCCTCCTCCTCTTCAGTCTCACTTAACTGTAATGTTTCATTAAATAGGAGGAAAAAAACTAAAGGACATTCTGCCAGTTCTTACAGAGGGACTTTTAAAACTCCAGGACCCCCCGTTAGAGAAAGAGAAGTCTTGTTATGGTAGTGAAGGGAGGATGGGCAGCAAAGGGGTGAACAGGGAAGAGCTATTTGAAGTTCTTTGTTAGGTGGGTAATACTGAGGACCAAGGGAAATGACCCCCTACATTTCCCCATTTCCAAATTAGCATAGGTGGAGGCATGCTAAAATGATTCTATATATTATCTCACACGAAGCAAGCTAGAGCATCACCACTGCACTGTACTGTGCTTGTTTAACCACGTCTCTTAATACAGAAGAGGGACAAATACTTGTAATTGCTTCCTCCTGGATGTTATTGCTGTGGTTATAACATCTAATTTTTAAAAGGTGATAATAGTATCCAGAACCTCCCCCTGCTTGCCCAAAAGTCTGTTCTTAAAGGATGTGTACATAGACAGACACAGCCAAAAGTAGAAATAAGAGAATAGTATCTGGAAAATATGAACATTTTGTCTTTATATCCTTTAAGGAAAAAAAGGACAGGGTGGCTCAAGTCATAAGCTCATTGTATTAAACACTGAAAAATACACAGCCAACATCTTTATTATAAATCTTCAAAACATGCTGTTTTTTCTCTTGAAGAATGTGTACCGTTGAGTATCTGAGCTTGAAATATAATAAGAAAATTCCTGGAAATTCTCAGAACCCTCTCAACTAAGGCTATTTGTTAAGGACAGCACAGATCTTAGAAAGCTTGGTTAGATAAACAATCTTCATTTCACTTCACTTTTGTTACTGACAACTGTAAGATATATCCTCATAATACATCACAAATGAGCTTAGGCCTCACTTACTGTCTGCACAAAGGTAATTTCTTCAGCTTTCTATGAGTTATGAAGTCAAATCCAGCTCTTGTGCAGACAGGTGTGAGGTTACTGACTTCCAGCATTGCTACATTTGGGCCATGATCATTTACACACTTCTGAATCATTTTTTTCCTATACCAGCAGTGCATGACCTGCCTTCTTTACTAGAATGCTGCATTTCTCCTCCAACTAACCAGTACTTTTGCCTAAAGGCAAGTGGTTGGTCCTGCATACAACCTTCCCCTCTCTACCTGGCAGGTATTTCACAATGCAGTTTGCTAGACTTTTCCTGTAAAACCTTTGCAACCTGAAACTGGAATTATATCAGTTATGAGACACATAAACCTCTCAGAAACAAATTGAGTGAGTCTCTGAGGCTACAACATAAAACTTCAGATTTCTCCCCCCTCACCCCACAAATGATTGTTTTGCTACAAATCCATTCATTTATCATTAGCGTGTTCCATCTTTTGTTCTCAAGTAACTGCAATCCATTTTATACAGCCTCTCTCTTACCTTTAAAAGTTATTAACAGTGTTACGGAGCTTTTCAACCAAGCCAAATATTGGCTTGCCTAAAGTCTAGCATACAACTTTTGCAGTCCATACGCACCAAAACTTCATAATTCATAATCTATGAGCACAGATCCCTTTTAGTCTTTCAACTGGAAACCTGCAGGACACCCATATGTAAATATTCTTTGCTTGAAATTTGATTTAGATCACACCAAAACATACAAAATATTTTCCTCTGTGTTTTGTTGACAGGTTTATGCGTTAGCCAGACTCTTCTATGCAAGGATTAGCCTCTGTCCATCTCAGCCAGATAGAAATTACTGAATATTTCTGGCGAACAAAATACATACCTATCATGATACCTCTCAAGCATTTGTAGCAATGCTATAAATACTCTTGAAAAATGCACAGAAGGCAAGATAGCAATGTCTGGTCATACAGGATGCAATGTCAGCATCTATACTGACAGACACAGTGTTTTTATGGGGAAGAGTCTACAATTGATGGCTGCCATGAAATATTCTGACTATTGTGCTGTTAAAGCACACTTAGGTCTTCCTCTCAGTCCCCTCCAAGGGACAAACAGTAAATCCAGTCACATCATCTGTGCAACATTCATAATATACAGAAACACTAGGATACAGGGTAAAAAAAAAAAAAAAAAAAAACCTCCAGACACCTGTGAAAGCATATGAAAATTCTTCCTCTTACACATACCTTCATTCATTTAGTACTATATTATGAATAGTTAGCTATCCCATTAAAATTCAGTGGTGGACTGCAGAGTACTGAAATGTGAATTTGCATACTAATTAACAACAGAAAGTTCTGCAATCAGAATTATCAAAGACATATTGGACTAATCTCTGAAGGGAAGAAGTCCTGATTTTACTTGATATTTGCTAAAAAATATGAACCAGCTACCAATTATAAAGTATTCCTGACTGACAGATAAAATCAATTTGGCTGTAAGTAATTTAAGAATGTCTAAGTTTAAATCATGTCTTAAGGAGTGACTTGTACGACATAAATTTTTGTTGCATATACTAAATGAAGAAAGACATTCAGTGAAGACTTTCAAAATCATCCAACCTGTTTCTGTGCTGAAAAGAAAGGAGAACGTAAGACAGACTTGCTGTACGTTGGTGTCTTCCACAAGCTAGGCCATCATGTTTGGACATATGCTGAATAAGGTGAAAGGCAAAGATCACCTCTTTTACTCAGGTGAAATGATACAAAATGCCCA
Organism: Anas platyrhynchos; assembly: GCF_047663525.1. Lineage (NCBI taxonomy): Eukaryota > Metazoa > Chordata > Aves > Anseriformes > Anatidae > Anas > Anas platyrhynchos. Next base: position 13,259,090 of record NC_092596.1, read on the forward strand.
TACCAAGAGGCAGCAGACTGTTTCCTATTTTAATAGCTGTATTTTTCACCTATTTGGGGGTGACCTTTAGCCAGACAATGTTTCATGTGTCCTTTTTCCCTTCCCCTTTCCACTCTTCATTAATATTTCAAAATATTAAAATATGACATTCACCACTTCAGTTAGAGAGCCTGTCTGGTCTATGATTTTGCTCTTGCAGTTTCTGTATCATTTAAACCTTTCAGATGCTTTGAATCAGGTGGCATCAACCATCAGCAATAGGAATAGCACAGACAGTCCTGAGAAAGTACTTGTTAGTCAGACATCAAGCTCTTTCTTTTATGCTTCCATGAAAAACTCACAGGATGTGCAATGTGTAAATGACAACAGGATCTGGCTTCTGTGTTTAAATCCCCCACTTGAGCCACGTGGAAAGGCCCTCAGAAACCAGCCTGTGCAATCCTCCCCTATTGCATGGAGAGCCCTTTGTGGTGGAGAGCTGTGTTTGTGCCAATCCTGCAGTCACAGCACTCGGTGTGAAGGGCTCCGAGCCAGCAACATCAGTGCAACAAGTCAGAAAATGCTGCAGGAGGCTGAATTGTATCTTCCTGCTCCCCTTCACTGCTCTGGGTCATTTAGGCTTAGCCTAAGCTGTTCCCTAGCAGAATGGCTCTGAGCTCCTGAGTGATGCTGTGCTGCCAATTTGACATCTGTGATGGTCAATACCCCAAAGGGCAAAACCAAACACTTGAAAATGAGGTTATGAAAACTAGAGTACTCTTTTGAAATTACAGGTCTTGGTGGCTGACAGCCCTTGGTGAAGCCTTTGGTAGCATCACAGGCTCAATCCTATGTTACCAAAAATAAATAAATAAATAAAAATAAAGTTGGTCTGTTGGGGTGCAGGAATAAAGGCTCCAAATTCAGAAACAAATGCGTTGCTCTACCCTTGATGTTGTTTCTCATTAAGATCTGGAGTCCATGTCTAAAGCTACATGTGCTTAGAATACTCTACTAGCTAAAAACTTATAAAACATGCATTGTATCACAAAATAAGCATTATATCAAATAAAATAAAGCAAAAAATACATGACATCACAACCTCGATCACTGAAATTCACTATAATTGATACATATGGAAACAACAAACTAAATTTGTCCATGACTTAGTTTCTTCTCTTGTTCATATCGGTTCTTCAGCTGGTGGTGTAAAGTCACCAGTAATATCCCTTACATTTGGCATTTTGTTTTATTTCCTCCTGTCTGAGCATTAAACCTTCAGATATTCCAATTACATATGAAAGATGGGTCTCTTCCTTTTACTTCACTGTAGATGTTTTTCATTTGCCATTTGAACTATGTAAATGAACGTTGTCAGCTTTAGTTAACTTCAAAAGCTACACTTCTGATCTGTCTTTCCAAATTTTTTGATTTTTAATGTCTAATTTTTTTAGGTTTTAGCCGCAAGCCTATTCATTCTATACAGATGGAAGCAAAGCATACAATTCAACAGCAGTTGTTACTAAAGGAACCATCTTACAGACAATAATCTTGGAATATCATGCTCCTTGAATTAAAGTAAAAGAGAAAAATACGGAAGAGAAGAAGAGATATTGAGAAACTACAAAGAAAACCAAACTAATAGGAAAAAGAAGCTTTCCCAAAAATGTCAATTGGCCCCAGAAATTTTCAAAATGCTTCCAATACCAAATAATTTGATTTTTTTCATATTTTCTGTCCAAAAAACTGAATTTAATTTTCAAAACCTGGAAATTATTTTAAACTTACCATTTAATCCTGCTTTCAGTTTCTGCTTTTACTGCACCATAAATTTAAAGAGAGTTGCAACTCAAATTTTCTTTAAAAAATTGTGAAAAAAATTACTGACCATCCATAATTATAAGTTACTCTAAACACGTAGCATTTTATCATAGGTGAGTGCGGTGAGTAGGAATAGTTTTTAGATGCAAAGGGAAAAAAATATATAGAGAAAAAATATACCTGGAGAATGTTTATCAGCTACAGACTTTGTCTTTCTTTCTCCTTTCAGCTCATGGGACTTAAATTCCAACATCTTAAATTTCTTACAGAATTTTTTAATACAGTAGGAGATTTCATCAGGTCTGATAATTCATGCACAGCTCATGCACTACTAGCAGTTGTCTTTACTTCCAGGAAAGGCCACTGTAGCTTCTAGCACTGCTAATGATGTGCACAGCTAAGCTTTTTAGGTTCTTTAAAGCGCCAGATAAGATGCCCTAAGTAAGCATTATGTAACTCTCCATAGATTTTTGTCTAGCCCTTTTTCATCTATCCTAACTAGCATTTTGCTGAGTAAGCTCTTATGTTCATTTCTTACATATCCTTAACCAATTGCACGAGAAGAGCATCTCCAGTTTTACCTCAGCTGAACTTCTGTTCACCACAAAAATTCTATTTTTCATTACAACTAGTCAAATGCTTCATTAGTTTCCAGTTTACATATTTTTCAGTTATGTTTCTCCTGAATTTATTTCTGTTCTGACATTTTGTCACGCATAGCTTTGGTATCACTGCGCCAGTTAAGTCCCTGCTACTTTCTGGTAGCCAGATTCTTGTATAAAGGACTGTGCACCATTTCTGGGTAAGCGTCTTTCAGGACCCCCCACACTGACACAAGCAGGAGTACTAAGTGCACCTATTTTCTGAAAGAGGAAGTTAACAGAACAGTAGCAATCACGAGCATTCAGCTCCACTAGAATTGAAGCATTAAGAGGTTCATCTCTATTTTGCCTGTCAGTAAATTTCTTCTATCATAACAGCAACTGCCTTGCTCCTTTGACAAAGTGTACGCTCTGTATTTCACTCTTTTCATTACCCTCTGAATGCTCTATTCTACCCTTTATCTGTCTCATTACCACAGCACCTATCACAAGAGGCTGATGACATCTGAAACTGCGTAACAAAAACTGACACATAAAGGTGTATTCAGAGGTAATTCACCACAGCAGGTGACTATCATAATGCAGCTGATTGAAAACTGGCATGATGGCCAGGGCATGGCAGAGGTGGACTGTTCAGTGTAAGTGATAATGCTGCGTGCATGAAGCAGTGCTAAGTGCTTATAACCAAAGGAAAGACAGCCGCCGCATTCAGCGCCACTGTCTTCATTCTCACCTCCAGCACTCGCTGTGAAAAGGCACATTACAAAACTGTCATCTCCGAGGTGTTAAATATGGCACTCTGTGCTTACACGCTGTCTCCATGACAGCCACCCGACACGCAGCCGAGCAGTGCATCCTCCTGACACTGTTGGGCTCCTCGGCCCCGGATCGTGCACACCAACCTGCCGCCAGCTTCCCCAACACGAGGTCAGCAGGACAGGGAGCTTTGTACCAGGAATAGGCTGTGATCGGGTGTTTTCTCCAGCTATCAGTGAGTGATTTATTGATGCAGTGAAGTTCATGCATTTTTACAGCCTTTCAGCACTGGGAAGAAGGCAGGTGAAATGCCATTCAGACCAATTCGTATCCCCTTCTACAAAAAGAGCAGGGTGGTGCTGACAGAGGAGCTGCCAAACAGGAGGCCATAACAGGCAGAGGTAGCAGAATGATAACAGATTGCTGGAGTTAAATCCAGAGCAAAAAGTAATATGCTGTGGAAAAAACGATATCCAGGAGGGCAAATTATGTCTTTTAAATGAAACATTAGACTGAATCTTGCCTCCAAACAGAGACGGGGATGTGAAGGGAAGCATGAATGGGAAGCTGGTGAAAAGGGAATGACTAGAAGCAGTAGGAAGCCTCTTTTGTCAACTCCATTTTAAAGCATACAACTTCTAAAATTAATAAACTTTTTCACATGTAAGAAAACTGGGAAAAGAGTTTTTTTTTTTTTTTTTTTTTTTTTGCATTGTTTTTGAGCTTTGCAACTGGAAATAAGATGCCTTTGCTACTTTTATAGTATTTTATTTTTTAAATCATGCTTGGCAAGCAAGCCGCTGATGTTATATTACTTGCAATTCTGTTCTTTTCAGAGGTATATATAAATCAAACAGAAGAGCTTGTTAACCTTGAATAGGATACCGTGCATGTGCTATTGCTCTTGAAGGCTTATTATACTCTACTACTTTGGAAAAGGCCCCATTTCTACCAAACAGGTGGAATAATGAGAACTCTTCCTCTCTTGATCACCTGCTTCTAAGGCATGAGATAAGTAAAAACTTAGCTATTAAAACTATCCCATACATGACTGATGCATGCTGAACCTCAAACAGGAACTACAGTTAAGGAGTACTATGCCTCTTGTTTTTTGGACAGATGAGATTATTTCTGACACTCACCACACAGCAGCTGTTTTATGCTTGATTTTCCTAATGAATTGAATCCTTTCTCCAAGTTGTGTCTCAAAGGAGTATTATGCTGTCACTTGGTTAGGTTAAAATAGATTTCTAGATCTTCTGACAACAACCTCATGGACCTTAGTCCACAGTTCTCAGAGTCCTTTGATAGATCCATATTGTTATACATTATTTTTCCTCAAAGGGTAACATCACAATGATGCAAAACCACTGCACAGTACTAATTTCAGACCTCACAGTTACACAGTTACCCGGGAGGGTAACTGATGGTAACCTTGCATATTTCTTCAGATACAAAGGTGATGAGGGTTTTCCATCCAGCCTTGAATGTCTGCAGATTCTGCACCACAGCATCCAGCTGCAAATAGAAGATTTTGAGGTTAAGCCTCCATCCTTCACTTTATGCACCAATGGAAGCCACCCAAAGAGGCAATTGAACACACTCACAGCATGGTCATGCCCATTCTCTGAAAATCCTTCAGAGGAAACCACACCTTGCTTCCATCCCTGCCATAACTCTAAGCTATTTAATGAATAGAGGTAAATTCATGCTTTCAGCTGGGCACCGTGCTTTCTGAAGCATAACAATAACAGGTGATGACAAAACATTACATTACAAACAAATTGTGTTTGATATGAAAAATGTATTGTCCACTTGAGATAAAATGTACTACTGTGGCCATAAATCTGCAACTGGAACTGAGTGAAAATAAGCAGCTTCAGGTCAGGGAACTGCACATAGGTGGAGGCAGTATAGATCATCTTATAATTTAGAGGCAATGGTTGCAAAGTGCTTAGCTCTGATGGGGAGAATTATTTACAGCAAGTGCAGAGAATAATCTAGTGATATGTGAGGCTCCACAGTTACATAAAAGAGAGAGATTGCCCTTTGATCCAAATATCTGTGCACTCTTACAGCCCTCATTACAGACGTTGATCATCCAAGCCTTCTGCATTGCTGCTAGATGAAAAGAGATGAGAGTGATATTATCTCTCCTGCTCAGCAACTTATCTATGGGAGCTGTGGAATTATTTGACTGATAGGGCTGTACAAAAAATGGAGCCTGTAGTGATCACTGTTCCTTGGCAACTTTGCCTTAGAGAATGAATGCAGTGAGTTCTGCCACACAAAACCACAATGACTGTAGAGGAAACAATTTTTCATCCTGAAATAAGCAACCTCTCACATATATACCAACAAATACATACGCTTTTCTTTCCAGTTATTGCATTATGCTTATTCTGTTCACAAATTATTATTATTAGTCATATGCTTTTCTTAAATAGAACATTTTCCAATCATAAGTATAGCTAAAAAGTCATACACAGCACTCTGTGTAACAAAATCTCCATCAAATCCCCCCTTGACAAACATATTTACATAACTGAGATCAAAACATTAAGCTTGAGGATACTGCATGGGAAGAAAGATGGAAAGAAAAAAAAAAAAATAAATGCATCTAAATCTGAACCTACATAATAAATGTATTCTTCTATCAGAAGAACAACCTGTTGTGCTAAATGCTTCTTTACTTGCAGAGTTTAGCCAATGCTAACTCTGCAAACACTCTGAGTTAGAATCTGCTCTTGCATGATCTCATACCTCCTTTTAAACAAAGAGAAGGAGGCATGAGAGCACAAATAAGATGTTTTTTTTTTTTTTAAAGTAATTTTCCTCTATAGTAAATAATATCAGTTTTCATGGGAGCTCTCACTTCTATACCGGTAGCCTGGATAAACTAATCCTCCCAATCAGTTGTTTGATACTCTCAGAGATTTATGTGCTTTTAGTCAAAACAAGAAAGCTTTTCTGAAGCCTGCTATTCATGTATTGATGTAATTTTTATGATGGCAGGCCAACAATTCAGTAGAATGAAACAAAACAGTTGGGTAGGCACAGCTTTCCTTTGGAACACTCGCTGGATTTTTTAACTCGTGTTGATTTAGATACCGATACTGCTCATATACAAAAAAGAACAACCCTCTGAATTTTCAGTATGGAGATGAAGAGATTATTTTTTTTAAGAAATTGCAGCCGCAGAGAAAATTGCCATCAATAAAATGATATATGATCATTTATGCAGCAGAAATAACTAATAGAGCTGAGACTGCACAAAAGTGTAATGTTCATCTTACACAAAGTATTCTTCAATGAGACTATATGCAAATCAGTATTTGTACTGTCGAAGATACTGATTAAACTTATAATTTAGGTTTTTAATTGAACTTTTTTATTGGATTTTTCCCAATAGTTCTGCCTCATGTATATGAATAATTAACTGCTGCAAAATAAGTTTCCAAAATAAAATCATAAATTCCAGAATTATTTTTATTTTTTATTTATTTTTTTTTAATTCTGGCAATTTTCTGCAGCATACAGGCACAGAATCCTGTGCCTGACTCTTACTATGTTCCATACGCACGATCCTAATACAGCTGTACAAAAAGACAGAATGCAAACAAGGTATATCTGTAAATGGTGCAAATTCACACACACAAAAAATACATTCATAAAATAAATATGACTGTTGTCCTGCAGAATAGCAAGTTTGACACAAAGGTGTTTATGCTATATACTATGGATTGGTATTTTAACCTTAATTATTTTGGGAATAAGAAAAGATGAAATAAGGACACATTAGCATTACTGCTTCTGAATTTAGCACTGGTGTTTCATTGGCTTACAAATGAATATCTGTCAGCTGAGTTCAATGAGGCAGTAACTTCACAGTGCTAAACATCAGAGTGATGCACTACTTGAAACTCCAACAAGGCAAGGAAAATAAAGTAAAGCACATTGGATGTGAATATAGAACCACAGAATATTCTGAGTTGGAAGGAAACCACAAGGATCATTGAGTCCAACTCCTGGACACATTCATGAACAAAATCTATGAGAGAAGCTCAATGATCTTAACCATCAACTAAATTAAACCACTTGGCTTTTAGCCTCTCAAGTTAAAAGCCAAGATTCTCCAGACAGATAAAAATAAGACTAAAAGCAATCACAATACTAACACGTCAGACTGAAAGGAAAAATATATATATATCCTGCTTTGTTTATGCATAACAAAATATGATAGAGTAACATCTCATGCTCAATTAACATATCTTTTGGAGGGAATTATAAATGATTAATAGCTGATAACAGGTCATGCAAGGTGTGACTAGTATGCATTTCTGATGATTATAAATATACAGTCAGAGGATGATAAGGACGGCTCCTGTCTGTCAGCAACCTATCAACCCTTACTGCAACCTATAAAAATTTATCAACTATTTACTATCCACGACAGAGAAGATCTAGTGGACTAGCTTGAGAAAGAGAGAATGTAAACCAGACACTACTGAAAACACAGTGCTAGCTAATGTGTAATGACTGCATTACCTTACAGTATCTAATCATACAGAGATATCATAGGTTTGCAGGAACACCTAGGTATGATCCTCGGACATAAATGAAGTTTCTTGGGCATTTCAATTGCTGTCAGCTATAGAGACCTACTCAAAGTCCTGTAATGACTGAGGTGAACAGGCATACATCTGACATTGGTTGTGCCATGATTGTTACAAACACTACTACTAGCATTGCTGTTAGAGTCCTTTGGTTGAACTGAGATTATAAAATGCGTCACTTTATACTAATCTTTGGGAAGAAAAAAGATGGCACAGCAGTACAGAATCAAGGTTCAGATTTGTGTGTGTGTGTGTGTGTGGTTTTTGTTTGTTTGTTTTAAGAGCAAAATGGCTCTAAGTTAACTGCCTACCTAGCAATATTGAATTCATTTACAGAAGTATAATTCCAGAAAAGCCCATTAGCTTCAGTGAAATCATTCCACTTTTATACTGCCATAATTTAGGTCAAATTCGGAGTCCTACTTTAATCCATATTACACAAAGCATTTTCACAGACATGTGGTAACAAATCCATCAGTTATGTTACGTGGAACTCCTGATGCTGTATATTCTTTTTAAAGAAAGACAGGTATTCAGCTGCTTGTTTATCACTTACATTAGCAAAATTAAAATATAGCCCATAAACAGCTGAATGTTATTTCCAATAAACCTGAAATGGAAATGGGAAACACTATACCAAGCAGGTGAAGTTACTTTTAAATGACATCAGCTGTTTATGTGTACTAATTTGTGAAGGCCTAGTTTTCAAATCTGCATCTGTAACACTAATGCATACAGACTGCTAATACACCTTGAATCCTTGTAAAATGCCTCCAGTCTCCAAAAAATTCAGTTATTTCTGTGAGAAGACATGCGCTACATGACTTAACGTCTGTTGTTTACCAACCCTTTAAAAACACTGTTGTTGCAGAGGCAGCCCCTTTTTCAGTGATGGAAAGTGTTGGCTGTCCTGGCCACGGAGACAGGCTTGGAGTTAGTTGTCCAGATCACTTACTTAACCTTCTTATCAAACCAAATCCTGTTGGGCTGTCTTTCTTTATGGCGAAAAAGCTATTCCTGCTTGCTGATGCTCCAGCCTCTTTCTGTAACCACTTCTTACTACAAGGCCTGCAAAGATTTCCATCAAACACCTTGGCCATAAACAATCACTTGAAGCTCTACCAGTGTTGCCAATAGAGACAGGCAAAGAACAGAGCCACCTTGCAGAGCTAAAAGAAGAGGAAAAAAGCATCCCAAACTAAAAGGAAGTTTTTCTTTTCCATTAACTGTTTTAAGCCTCCTGGGTGACTTTGTGGAATCACTGCGGCAAGTTGTGAATGATGTATGAAATGAGAAATCCCTGCCCACCCAGTGGAAAAAGAATTTACAGACAGTGCTTTGCAATCACTTACATGCTCTGCTGTTTGATGTAGTATTTAGCCAACTTACAACCACAAAAGCCTGCCAACCACTGAGATAGCAGCATTTTTTTAAAATTGGAGGAGTCTTTTTCAGCACTGAAAGCGTGGAAGCAAAGTCTATTCTGCAGTCTATTAAAGGTATCATACAAGTTAAAAATTCAGTCTGCATTTTCAAGCTGACCTTCAAAACAATATTGAATAGCAAGCAATATAGTTTTAATATAAGACTAGAAGAACATTTTTATCTCTTGAGTTACACTATTTAAAGTTAATAAAACAGAAAAGTTTGTATTTTATTTCATCTTTATAATCTGATTATGTTACACTTGTTTTGTCTTTGTATACAAATGCGTTCTTTGAGATACAACAAACAGAGACACGGGAATTTAGGAATATGAAAGAATTTAGAATTTACAAAGGAGATATAAATTTTCCTTAATTGGTTATTCTTTTATCCATAAAAAATGTTGTTCAGTAAGCACAAAACTGACCTCCTTTTAACTTAGAGACTTTTAATTTAAAACATATTTCAAGCCTACTTCAAGGTTTTCTTACTGAACTGTTTCAAAAGTTCTAAGAATTCAGAGATCCTTTATATAAACCTTAACAATTTCAAGCAAGTATGTTCTTTTAATTCTTAACTTTCATTTGAAAAGTAAGAAAAGTTAAAGTCTTTCTGAAAAGAAATGTAATTCAACAACAACAAAAATAATAAAAGATGTATGAAAGAGATATTATCACTATAGAACATTATTAATGATTGACCACATTATAAGTTTCTTTGTTTTTATCTGAAGTTAATTCTAAGTGGAAACTCTTGCAAGTAAACATGAGTTTTTGATTTACAAGTTTTTTGCTCCTCAAATAAATGATGCAATCCTTACTCCTATTTAAAAAAAAAGGGGGGGGGAGGGGGGGAGTGCAGATTTTCCCTATTTAAATTAATGAACATTTTGCCATTGGTTCATTGGCAAGATTTTTCAACGTAAATCACTTCTCAAAAACCTGGTGCTAAAACACTTAGATTAGCCTAGCACTTACTGAAACCATAAAAGCTATAGTTGACACTGGGGTAAAGCTAATATTAAAAGGAGCTTGTGCATGAATGTATGTGTAGTCATACATGCATTAATAGCTACCCCCCGTATGTTTTTTCCTGTATAAAAGACTAATAATTAGACCCCAGTATTTCAATTACATCCTTTCATACAGAAGAGTTAGTGTTCCATTGTTTAGCCTCTTCTCTACCAGCAAGGATTAAGTGGAAAAAACACTTAAAAGTCCCGATACAATATTTACAGAAACAGTGTAATTATCTAAGCTCAACAGTGAGCAAACAAACTTCCACAAACACATTTTAGCAATGACCAAGTTTCCACGAAGAGCTAGACATTCACTCAGTCCTAGCAGTAGTTCCCTCGACTACCTTTACTACTTGCAGCATGACTACCCCTCAATTTATTCTCTCTTTGGCAGACTATATCACTTCCATTAAAACAATCCATGCCTTAAGAATAAATTTAGTAAAGACATTGTTTAATAAACATTTTTTTCAACTTGTATTTCTTAAACACGGAGAGATTTTTTTCAAATTTTTAGTTTTTCAGAAATTGCGAAATCTGAAATGAGAGTTTTTCCCATGCTCTACCCTGGTACATTCCTCTTTTTAAAGAATGACTCCTATTTTCACTGGAAGATAGTAAATAATATCCAGACTTTCAGATCAGCTATTTATTGCGTTTTTATATAGCAGTTTTTAACTGAGATTAACTGAAAGGGCAGCTAGTGTTAAACTGGCATTCCTAAAAATCCATTGTTTCCAACTGATATTACTATTATGGAATTATTTCCATTTCTCTTCCCTTGACCTTCCATGTGTTTAAGTGCAACAATCTTTCAAGTAACTGTGGTTACATATTAAAAAGACATGGCTGCCCAGCATTAGAATTCAGTGGAGCTATATAATGCTGTTTCAGAAGCTTTTCTTTTGCAATCTCATGGTTATCAGAACTGCTTAGAAATAACAATTAAGAAAATGTTTACCAACAATATTTCAGTTGTCTGGGACTTGCTGAAAGGGAGCTATATTCAAGATGACAACACATTACAGCAAGGTGAGCAAAATATTTGGAAAAAGATCCCGTAGGAAGTCCACTACTGTCCACATAGTTTAAACATTTGAGTGTCACTTATTCAAAATGTCATCAGCACAAGCAGTTTGCCTCAAGCGCTGGATTAGCAGCTGATTCATTCATTTTAACTTCTACAAATGCCAGAAGCAGTTCATGATCTTTGTTGTCCAAATATATTTTGTCACAGGAAATCCCAGCAAATACCTAATATTATATCTTCTCTTTAATGGGGTTTTGCATTCATGTTTCTGCATCTGATTTTAACCTCTATTAATTGTAGCATCAATTTTTAGTTAATAAAAGGTGTCAAATTTCAGGAGTATTTTTAGCGAAGTATTTCTTTCTTAATTTCTTTCACATTAAAGCACGTCAGAGTTAAAAGAATTCTTTTGGACTTCTGAGCAAAATTGAGTGATACATGCATCATCTAATGAAACTACTATCACCAATATATACTGGCACTTAAATGAATTATGTTTTTATGCCACTACTCTATTATGAGCTCAAATTAATAAATAAATACTTTAAATCTGCACTCTGCTGGTAGTGTGGCTATTAGATCCAGACTGAGTTTGCTTTCTGCTACATGGAGCTTTTCCAGCCATTCAACACATGCAACAGTACATGCTCTTTGCAGCTATGAACTGATTTGGCCCAGAGCTACTCTTCTGGAGGAAAGTGAATGCATACTGTCAGCAAGAATTAGAATTACTTTAATAGCGTAAAATGAAAGATATTCCTTTTGCAGAGATCCTAGCTAGGTGAGATGGAATGGCACCACATCTATTCAATATTTTAACTTTCTACAATGTTGATATTGTTAAAAAAAAGTACATAAAATATTTACCTGCCTAGCTCATTGTAAGTGAAGAATTTGGACGATATTTAGCAATGATTATCAGAAAAATCACGTACAAGTATGACAGAAGAAAGATGATCTGCTGGCACATCTTTCTGAGGTGAGAAGTCTGAAAACAAAGACTTTGGTTAGAGTTTCAGAGTTTGATCTCTATTCCTGTTCTGTTTCTACATAATATCACCAAGAATCATGAACTATTCAGCATACAACTGAATCAAAACAAAGACAACGATTTCTTGCCACCATTTTTATTTTTATTTTTGAATCTGAGTAGTTATAGCAAGGTTTTTGTGTTTCTAATAGTAAAGAACTTGGGATCAGATGCTTCAAAAATAAAAGGGCACGTCCCAAGAAACATAGTGTGAAAATAGTTACTAAGTAAGAAGAAGTGCCAGAAATAAGAGGTCTCCCTCCAAAAATTTGCTTAATTTTAACAAGTGATGATTTCAACTGACTTACAGTATTACAAGATGGCTGTACAGAATCTAACTTCTCTTCTGTGACTGATCACTAGCTATTTGCAGCCCTTACCACTCACCAGCAGTGGCAGCCCTTTCAAGCATAATGCAGCATCCACACTGTCAACATCAGCAAACCTGTCTAATTATGGCCATCAGCTTACACCAGCTGCTGCTCTTACAAAGAATGAGGATAGATGCAAGTCGTAGTGTGGTATTGCAACCATACAGACATCATTTAGCCAGGAAGGACATAGCTAATACTTTTTGATTTGAGCATACCCTTATGCAAATATGACTCAAGACAAAGTATTCTTGTTCCTTTATGTGAAACTGGTCTGTTCTCCTCTGAAGTTATCATCCTTATCATCTGAAATTGATTCTTGTGTATCCAAGAAAACAAACAGCATATAGTTTTACTTAAGAGCTATCATCTCACACAAGTCCTGAGAAATATGAAGGATGGCTTAAATTGAAAGGGACTACTAGAACTGGAAAATATCACTTAGTTAAAACACTTTTTTTCCCAGCAATTTAACAGAATCTGCTGTTGTTCTGTGGGTATAGCGCCAAGACACAAATTATCTCTGCTGAAAGGAGCTGATAAAGCCAGAGATGCTCAATTGCCTGTAACTCAAGAAACGGAAGTCCAGGCATCACAAAAAGTGAGACAAGTGTATGAACAGATATTTGAGCTTGTCAAGAACAAGCAGCAATGAATGCTTCATGCTGGATTCCTAATTCTTCAGTCCTTGCCAATAAATTGCGACCCAAATGCTCTTATTTTTCTTATTTAAGAACAAACTATAGCTCTTATAGTATGAATCATCTTAGAGAAACGTTGGGAAAGCATTCTGGTTCATTTCAGCACTGTCATCTATCTGTATGGTCTAGTTCTGCAGCAGGAACTTTTCAAAGCAGTTTGCAGGGTAAACAGAAGACATCCTTGAAACAGCTCTTGTGAGGATATGCACATGGTATCTGTTCATCAAAGAATGATTATTAAAGGCTGAATACTGAGCTTTAGGCACAGTACATTCCTTTCCTGAAATGTATTATGAAGACAAGTATCAATATTACACATAGCATCTACATCTAAATAATATAGAAAACATGATTCAAGGAAACACCAAATATTGCTAGCGTCTCAACAGAAGCACAGTTACATTTGAAATTTGCCAAAATCTAGAAGAAAAGAATTTTCTCAGACAGCTGTCGGCTGTTCTTTCAGTTTCTCATGAAATAATGCATTTGAAATTGGAAACACATGGAGAACTGGAAACAGTTTGATCCCTAACAGCTTACTCCCTACATTTACTTTGAACGAGCATGCATTAGCTCTACCGAATTCAGTAGAGCAACATCTATGCCAGGTCATTTTTGATTTTGGTAATTATCACATGGGGACACCTACTGGAGATGTACAAAAGTTGTTATACTGGAGAGGTGTAAGCTAAAAGAGCTTCCAAATGACTCTCAAAAAGGCACAGTTTCACTATGACCCCATACAGTGTTCTCCACTTCAAAGTCTGGCTGTTTGTCTTACAAGGATGAAGTTTTATAAAGTTCACTAAGAAAATCAAAAATGCAGTCTGGTTTAAAATACTCTCTCCATCACTATCCACCTTGTATAATCTTCATGATGTGACAAGCACTAAAATATTCAGTGTAGCTGTGGGGCAGGATAAAAGGCACGTGAAAGTAGATAGAGAATTTATGGACACAAATGCTAGGCAGTAACAGTTCTGAACAGCACATGCTCATTTGTACCTTTGATTTTTTAACTGGATACTCACTTTGTGGTTTGAACAGATATTAAAGATGTAAGAAAGGGAAGCAAGGCAAGCATCAGAGCAATAGGAATAAAATGTATGGTTTAACTATGCCAATGAGAAAATACAGACAAATGCATCCCCAGGAATTATTCTCACTGAGGTCCATTCACCCTCATGCAAGGATATCTGATGCAACCCTAGCATAAGCCCTTTTTAAACAGGGATAATTCAACGTGATACAGTTACTCAAGATCTCGTTCCAGTCCTCCTCCATGCACCCTTCAGCTGGGTGCCCCACATCCCTCTGCAAGAAAGTGCAGAGAGGGAAACCAGCCTGGCATTCACAAGGTTGTATTCTTGTTCCTGCTCTGGTGCTGCCATAACTTCCAGGGCGTACAGGGCTCTTGCAGCATCACAGGCAGATAATTCTTTGTATGGTTCTGAAAGTTTTGCTCAACATAATGTACTTTTTTGTTGTTGTTGTTGGTTTTTTTATGAGTTACTCTTTTAGTTCATAGATAATTAATTAAATTAAAAATGCCATGCTTGAATGTGTCATGTATCAATTTTGAAGACTTAATTATAAGAGTGAATTAAGCTTTGATTAAGCTTTTCTTCTGAGAGCAGTAGCTGTCATTCTCCTTTGTGTTAAAATAAGAGAATCACTCTGGCTCAGTCTGCAAAAATGCCACCATATTATTTATTTCTGACAACAGTCTAGAAGTCAGGCTTGTCTGAAGACAAAAGCTGTAGGTACAATGGTCATTTTCTACATTGTGCATCCACAGAGAGCCATGGCATTATGTTCTCCCCGCAAAAACTAGTAGAAAAGATCAGTGCAAAGTGCCAATAACAAAACATTTAGAATAACATAGTTAGGATCATTTTGTTGAAGGAAACTGACATTTGAAAAGGAAATAGTTTGTTGTGTCAACCTGTCTAAGTGCTGTAATTTCTATTGTGGTTAGGGGGTTGGGTTTTCTGTGTTTTTTGTGTTGTCTTTTTTGGCTTTTAGGCATGATGAGATTGTGTGAAAATTGCAGAGACTCTTGCACTTAAATTGATACAGAAAAATCTAAGTAATCGGAGTTAATTAGAAATCAGGAAATTTCAGAATTGGAACTCTGAAAAACAAAGCACTACTACTTGAATGAATCCTAGCTTGAATAGAGAGGAGGAGACTGAAAACTGTTCAAAAGAACATGATTCTTAATTTGCATGTTCAGAAGATACCTTGGAAATATGCAACTGCTTGAAATCCAGCAAACTTATGAACTCTACAGGTAACCTGCTTCACCTATTCCTTGTATCTCCATGAGACCAAAGCATATATAAAGTGGCAGGTGATATGTTCTCAGGCACTTAGATCTTTTGAAAGTGCTCGACACAGCACCCAGTAACAAGAATTAATCGTCAGCAGGAATAGAGGCTTAGTTTGAACAGAGACTGAAGGCTACTTAATAGGGAGGGAAACAATACCCACCGAACAGGACCGCTTTCATGGAGTGCACATGCCAGTCATTCACTTGGACAGATTCCTATCACCTGAAGCTCTGCCACCATTATATATTAGCTTAAAACTGGACTAAGGTGCTATATTTAATTCCAAAATCATAATTAACAGCTTCCCTTGTGTTAAAGCAAATTCAACAGCCCCATACTTTTGCCATGGAAATGTAATCCAGTTGATGCCAAACAAATAGCAAGAGCTTCTGTTATTATTCATATTATCACAGCTATTAAAGGGCACCACTACAGTATTTAGAGAATGGAAATTTAGGCTCTATTTATTACAAAACCTACACTGTTGCACACAATGCTTGCCTGAGATAGTAACAACAAGGAAAAATAGATGAGAAAAGGCAAGCATTCTTCATTTTAGAGACAGCAGCAAAGGCAAGGAATCCAGTAGTTTCATACCACCTAAATACAGTCAAACTAATTGAAATGCCTCAGTTAAGAATACAGAAGCTTGAGGCTTTTTGTATACTCAAGGGGAAGAGATCGGTACACTGCAGATCTTAGGAGGGCTGATTAGCTATGAAGAAATGCCACACTTTGCCTACTAACTATTCAGGGAGCCGCAGGCAGCAGCGTGACTACTTTGTGTCTCATTAAATTTCGGAAGTTAGGTTGGATAAATCCAAGCCAGAGAGGTTAGAAGACTTGTCCAAAGTTAGAAAGGGTGACTTGGCACAACAAAGAATTGAACCCAAAACTTGGGAATCTTGGACCACTTTGTTGGTCCTGAATCATCTCTAATACCATTAGCAAAACTGAAAGTACATAAAACTGAATTTAGAAATATCCTTGACTAAATGAAGCTACAGTTTGGTAAAACCTACACATGCTGAGAATCCCAAGTATACATCTACTTCCTAAAAAACTCCCATAGGGAGCAATTGCAATAATCCATTGTTTCTGCTCTGAATTGCCCCCAGGAAAATATAGAGTGCCTCAGAGCACAGGCAGAGTTTCGATACATTTTTATATTTGTTGATTGTCATGAGTTGAGCCCTTACAGCTCAACTATACCACGGAGAGGCAGGTCACGCCATCAGGAAGGGTGTAAGTGTCCATTTGTATTCTGCTATTTCTGCATCAGCTTTTTTGTACCAGAAGGAAACTCCACGGAAAGTGAGGAAAATAATGAGGTACAACTACACATCCAAAGCATACTGTCTCTGAGGTGCCTGGAGTAGATGATTGATATCGGCAAGAATGAATTGACACTGTCTGTAATTGATGCCTTTCTTAGCAGTTTTTTATATCTTCTCTTACATTACTTTTTTCCTGGAGTAAGTGTCAGGAAAGTTAACCCCACAATCACACAGATTACAGAGACAGAGGAAGTAAAAAAAAATAAATAAATCACAAGCGAGTATCAGGAAGAGTTAACTCATCTGTATGCAACCTATCCAAACACTAACATCTTCTTAACTGTCTCAACTATTTGGATTATAACCTTCTCAGGACATGGACAAACCCCCATTCTGAAACTGTACAGTAACTACTACAGTAAATTCAGTGTCTCATCAGTACCCACAGCTGCACTGAAATATGTATTAATAAGAACCCTTCAGTTTCACACCAGAGGCCTAATCCTAACAGTCAGTAAAATGACAAGGTGCTTCACCTAAAGCCAGTAATGCATTTCACTCTATAAAACAATTATTTAGTACTTTAGAGAAAGGTGATGGACAGTTTTCATTAATCTCTTTACTCTCCACAAATGTTTGCTTGTGGTTGAAAGAGGGAATTGCTAGATGAAGGTCAGGACTGCAGGTGTGACTCGTCCAGCAGCTGCAAATGACCCATAATACTTCCAGCCAAACACTTAATATTCTAGTCAACTAGAAGAAACAATTATAGTATAGAAAGTTTATGACAGAATTGGCTTTGCAAGATTTATATTTAACAACCCCAAACAAAAAGTTACATAGGAAGTACAATACATCATTTCTAATTCTATGCATACACTCCCCAGAGCAGCTACAAGAACACAGGAACGCAGGATGTGCCATATCAGAGCAGCTGATGGCTCTATCAAATCCAGCATCCTGCCTGCATTTCAATGATGGGGGAAAGCATGCCTTGAAGTCGTTTCTATTATAATTTTTCAAGGTTATGAAGTACTTTTGGATCTTTCTGAATGAGAAGTGCTATGATAAATATTTTTACTATAAATACTGATAAATATTTTTACTATATGCATGCAGTTGTAATATAGTACTAAAGGGAGACAGGTTATGGAGTGCAGTTAAAACTCTTGCAGCTGAGAAGAGAGTCATTTTCATTTTTATTTTCTTTAGCAAATAAACCAAGTGGGAGAGCCATGAAATCATTCTAAACATTATTTAGAAATATATTATTCTTGAACGCAGACTTTGAGGCAAACTGATCTGAATACAGTGAGTCACATTGGTTTTTAAATTAAAGAAATTAGTGAGAAATTAAAAATAACCCCAATAATATTGGTGCCTACTTGGTCTTCTTAGGTAATTCCCAGCTTTCTTTGATTTGTGCACATTTTCAAGCAACGTTTGGGTTTCCCCACACATTGCAACATCTAGCACATACACTGTTCAAATTCTCCACGCCAAACTCAGCACCGAGCCGAAGGGCATAGCATACATGGTAGAAAGAGGTGTGAATTACGCACCAGTTTAGTCTCACTTCTGCATTTGGCCTTATAATTGTAATTCTATACTAACCACATTAAATGAAACGTGTTTCAAAACGCCAGGTGGAACCAAATCGGGCAATACCTTGGGCAGGCTTTGGAAATATTTATTCAATGGAACACGAGAAGAAGTATAGCGGTTCACATTCTTAATCCAGTTATTCTAGTGCTCTGTCAACAGAAGCCATCATTACCTGACACAGAATAAGGTTAAGGAAATCCTCCCATGTAAAAAATATAATTAGAATTCTCAGATCCCTAATAAGTGATTTGTAAAAATGCCTCACCCCAACTCTTTTTACAGTCCACTTTGAATTGTTCTGCTTACAGATGTCCAGGGGCTGCCAAACACTAGAATACAAAGTCCAAAGCAAGTAATAGCACTTGTGGTCTCTGTTCCTTCACTTACATTTTCAGGAGTCATGGTCAAGTTTTTTATTTACTATATGACTGTTTATCCATCCTTTCAAAAAGATCATGAAGGGGTTAATGTAAGAGTTTGTTGGGAAGACCTTCCTAATCACCACATAGCCAGAGTTATATAAATATTGCAATACTCCGGCAAACATCTGCTGAACCTGATCACTGCAATTTCAAACCCTATTTTTTCCTGTCTGCCTTGAAGGAAATATCACAACAGTACAATCCACTTTCGAGAGCCCTTTCACTGATTTTTTTTTTCATCTTTTTTTACTTCTTCATTGCACAATGCTATTCATCTCAGAATTTATCCATTTTACTTTTCCTTTATTATACTGTTTCACTTTTTTTTTCCTGGCACTGTCCCTTCTTCCTTCCCTTCAGTCACAAGGGACTCACATTTATCAGGTTCCTGCATACACATTTCAAACTTAATCAGACTTTAAATACATAAGGACCTATATACATCCAACTTTCTCCTGCAGTTTTATCACAAAGTTTATATGAAACCATATTGTAGCATTGAGGGTAACTCATTCAAGATACTTGCTGTTCTTGTTTTACCATGAACATTTTTGTTCTCTATTTTTTCCTCTAGTTTATTATCCTGCAAAATTACAGTTTCCCCTACCGCTACCATCCCCTCACAACTCTCTTCAGTCAAACACTTTCCATTCCTTGTTTGAATGGGATTAGTCGCTGTTTTGCAGGTAGGTATTTTGCATTCCACTGACTCCAGTATTAATTTTTATTGTTGTCAATGAGACCTCCACAAATACATTAAAGATCTATGCAGAAACTAAGCCACAATAGCAAACACAGACACAACTTTCAGATTCCATAAAGAAAATAAATGAAGCCATATAGGAGTTCTGACAACTTGATAACACAACATATCTACCCTGCTCAGGGGATGGAACTTGAAATTATTTTATCTGGCAATAAAACTGACTTCAGTTTTCTTCGAGCATAGTCAGGCACGTCGCACCTGTACCCTCTGCAGAAGACAGTTTATTGGTATTTACAACATAATATATTAGTAGTCATAAGCACAATAGTAATAGGCTTGGAGTTCACTGATGCTGACTGGAACACACATGGCATACTTTCTAATTAAATCATCCGTACAGACCAACACTAATTAAATCTGATAAGCCATGTGAACAGGAGGCACTTATTCGCTCTATGGGACACATGAAAACAACCGCACCTTAAAGATTCAAATAAAAGTAAAAATACTTCTTTAGCTTTAAGGATAGAGTCCAAAATGTGATTAGCCTTTGTGTAAACTTTTGGATGCTGATTTGAACCTGTGACTCAAAGAGGCAGAGGCAGGTTAAAGATCTTGGCCAGTTCTGATTTTTCTGTACTGTTTCCTCCTCTGAAATTCAGTGCCCACAGTGACCCAGCCATCGCTAGTACCAGCGGGTGGAGTGCTGCTGAAGGAGGTGAGGCTTCAGAGGTTGACATTTTCTTCAAAAAAAAAAAAAAAAAAAAAAAAAAAAGCTTACTTTTTTATTACAAAGCACCGATTCATGATAATGCTTATCTCATGTAATTTGAACTTCGATTCTTCTAAAGGGATTTAGAGGAAACACACTCAGTTTTTTCTAGTTAAAGAAAACATTCCTGTAGAAAGAAAATGTGCAATGTGTTATTGGCTTTTACCTTAACCTTTCTGAGCTCTGTTTTCCAGGCTCTTTTTCATTCTGTCTACACAGCACTTCACCTCATGCCATCCCTGTGTTTTTCCTCTTTACCTTGTACCTTAAGGATATGTTTTCACTTAAAATAAATTCTACCACATTTGAGTTTACATTTAAACACTTGAAATTACATACAGTAACCTTAATCAGTCTTTATGCAGAAATGGCAGATTTATCACATGATAGAACATGACACTGGATGCCAGAAAGTCCCAGCTACGATCAGAGAATGGCAGCTTCTTAGAATTTGGCAACAAGGGAAAAGTAATGGTGTTGTTAACATGAAAGCTGAAATCCCAGGGCTTTGCAATGACTTAATAATCATTCAGGAAGTAACAGAATGAATTTGATTTTTCAATGAACAGGTGAATTGGATTTTTCAGTTCCTAACTATGGAATGACTTCCAATGAGGTCTTTCAGTTAAACTCACCAAAAAAAAAAAAAAAAAAAATCATATCTAGAGTTGAAGAGGGATATCAGTCTTGAGAAAAATGCTTTGCCTTTTGTTGCATCTCTAGAAAACTCTGCCAAACTGAAGGAAGGATGTTTTACATTTTCCAATCCAGCAGTACGTGACTAGTTCATTTCAGTCTCGTTCCCAGGTTCTAGAAAAGGAGCTTTCTAATATTATTGAGGGACAGAACATGCAAATTCCAACCCTTACTTAAGAGGTTAAAATCTCTCTGATTTATTATAGATTTACATTCTATTCAATTTACAAAGTAAAGCGACACTCCCAGCTGCCTCCCACCTTCATTTGCCAAGCATATGATGAGAAACTTCATTGCCTTTCCTTCTAAAATGTAACCGTTTTTCCTTCAGTGCGCAGGGGGGATAGGGCCCTGGTACTCAGAAACCAGCCTGACTTCTGCAAAACAGTCTAGGGATTTAGGATTACAATAAACAGAAAACTTATATTATACAGTCAGGGCAGCTATGAAATCTCAGCTACCTGCCGTCTGCAAATTTGCAACTTTTAGTTGGGAATGTTTACTAAAACTTTTATGTGTTTTGGTTTCCCTGTGGGGTGGTGTTATGATTAGTTCTATCTGTAGTACTCCAAACCAAACTCATTTTTCATTCTGACTACAAATGGTGCTCACTAAATACCAATTTGCAGAGTTTTCATTAAGGCTGGGAACACTAGACCAGCAGTATTTCAATAGAATATAATTTCCAGAACACACGCTGCTCCTGCAAGTAGACAGCTCTCCCACTGGAAATACAGGAGCACCAACAGCCCCACTGGAAATCTGGTTTCTATTCGACTTAGCAAAGCACACACATGGTGTGAAACAGGCTTTGCTACAGAAAGCTTACAAAATAGAGAGGAATTAGGAAGAAAGCAAGCTGCAGAAAATCGGGGACTCAGTCATACTGCTAGAAGAGAAGGGAATGAAATTCAGATCTGTTCGCACAATCCAGTGCATTTTCTAGAACCAACTCTTACTCTAAGCATCCAGCTTAGCACATGATGCATACTAACAGTCATCCTTCTCACACATTTTTGGCTATGTTTGGCTGCTTTGCTTTGTACTCTCCTCTTCCCATGTGGAATCTACAAAGTCAGTGACGTCTTTAAAAACTGTGCCTCCATATGGCTGAACACAGCCTAAACATTTTGGGTGCTCTTATAAATAAAAATAATTATTTAAGTCTTACTGATTAACGGATTAAAGCTCCTTTTGTAAAGAGGTCTGGATGCAGATTGTATTTTTCATGGACTAAATCTGTTTGAATCTTTGGCCTTCAGGGACCTTTCTGTTTATTAACACCATTTAGCATTTTCTCAGCTTTTAACGCTCTGTTGTTTAGCTATGCATGACATACTTCCAATGGTAAGTTAGCACAGCAGAACAACATGTTTTGCCTGCCTTTTTGGATCGTAAATATTTGTACTGCTTGCTATCAACAGCTCTCTGATTCTGTACCAGGCTGTGTATATAAATATATATATAGAGAGAACTAGATATAGAACTGGATACAACATTTATGAACAAATATATTTAAAGAAACATTAGGCAAAACCAATCTCTGTATAATAAGTAATAGAGTCATTTGTGTGAATGGACAGGTCATGAAACAGAAACATTCAGGAGGTTTGTGGTTAAGGTACCCACATTAAAACATTAACTTTCATCCAGAGTGGCAGAAGCTGGCAGACGTGATTTTGCTTGTACTAACTCAATAAAGGCAGGTCAAACCCAGTTAATAAATCAGACATCACAAAGTGGCATGCAGTTCTGGTGCTCTGAGAGAAAAGAGGCGCAGACTTCTCTGTCTCTCAGATTCTTGCACCTCTGCCTGCTGTCCTCAGAACAGGGAGAAAAAGGAGGGTCTCACCCAAGCTCATTCCTTGTTGCTCACATTATGATAGGACTGATCGAGCCCATTTCTTGAAGAACTCAGCTTGCTCAAAAAACTGGTGGCCATGGCGCAAACTGACAGCAAACTCCTTGGCAGGCACAATGCAATCAACCCTTACAATAGGGCCTCCAACAGCAGCCCAGTTACTATTAACAAGTAATGACAACTTAATCCAAATGGCTTAAAACACACAATTGGACTAATATTTAAATCACCAACTACTAAATGCATTACTCACCTCTCTGATGCCTAGTACTCATTCCCCTTGCTGAATAAGTAACAGTACTGAAACAGAGGGGACCAATCGATTTATCTTTGCAAAAGCACAATTTCTCTACGTGACTACACTGACTCCTGGGAATAGCAGCTGCTGCAGGATTTATGGTGACGTTTGCTAGCTTCTGAGTTACACCTGCTCATTACTTTGTTTTCCCTACACTGAAGAGAGGCGTGATAGATTTTTCTGTAGTTAAATTTGGAAACCATATGATCCTGACCTCTCATGTCACTGATTTGAATCCAAACCCTTTTTTTCTGATTTATTGAGAATGGAGTCAGACCCAAACACTGAGCAACTGCTGACCACCACCCCACTAATAGCTTACTACGTCATGGTATGGCAGAAGTATATGTGGACTGGTATGTCTATACAGGACACAAGCTGTTCAGCATAGGCTGTTTTTCACTTCATTAACAGCGGGAGACTGGCCAAAACTAAGTTAACAGTCTATACATAAATCTGCTGGACATAAAATATGCTGCAGGGCTCATTCGGCATTTTTTTAAAGGTAACATTAATCACATCTGACAACAGACTATTGGTGTATTCTGTGAACACACTGGGGAAGGTACAAGGTCAAGAGTCCTGTGGCTGGAATAATCAAAGATTTGGAAAATTTGCATTCACGGTAAGATTCATCTAGTAGATATATACATCCTAGGTGAAAAAAATAACAAATGTGGGCATGCTGAGCAAGTGGGAAAACATGTCATAACCAGTTTAAAAAAAAAAAAAAAAGAATTACATAAGGGGTTAGAAGGGAACAGTCAAAAAGGAAAACTAAATAGAACGGTAGGATTCAATGCCCCTCACACACATAGACTGCAGACTGTAATATACTGGAATATTGGCTTGGAAATTCTGCACATTTCCCATAAAAATGAAAAAATATTCTGGCAAGATACCACAGAACATATTGATCAGTGAGCTGCATTAGTTTTATTTTTCACTATCTCCACTGACTGCAATATGGCTTTGCAGTGTGCATGGATTTCACTTATAATTCACTTCTTATAATATTTATAGTGGACAAATTTGGGATACATAATCACATTTACAGCTACTGGGACTGCTGACGCTGAGGCACAGAAAACAAAGGCTTCTTCTGGATGATAAAGGGAAGGTGGCTAAGGAGAAGGGCACAAACACATTAAATCAGCGTTGCTTTACAGATTCCCAAATAGATTTCTCCACTGAGATGAATGGGCAGTTAAAACCTCCCAAGCCATTGTTTTTTCTAGGCTAGTCACTAGCTGAATAAAATGTCACCTATTTGGCTATGTGCCTCATTTAGGTTTCATTATTATTTTTTAATAAAAGCCAACTCAGTGTTGCTGTTATCTGACTAGAAATTTGAACAGTCTCAATATCTGCAGTTGGACAAAACCAGCAGAGATGAACTTGGCAAGAAGCAGCACCGGTTTCAGAGGACAGGTGTTAAGCATCTTTCAGCTGGTATAGAATCCTAACGATCTTTTTCACGTGCTTAAAATATACATATACATGTATAATCTGGGTAATATTTGAAAGTGTCCAAAGACCTAAATATATGTGGATAACATTAAAAACAAACAAACAAACAAACAAACAAAAAAACGTTTATTTGCTACAGATGGCATCTATAGGTCCCCAGGTAGACTTACAGATTTTGGCTATAATCTCAGAAGCACCCAGGGGTGCAGGTACACCAAACAGAGCCATGCTAAATTTGAGACACTCAGATTAGTTAACACCATTCATTGTTGCAGAAGTAGCCCTTGAAAGAGAACAGCCACTTCCCTGGGGTCAAATTAGCCCAGGACCTGCACCATAACTGCACAGTCCTGGGGGCAACTCGCTCAGAGCCAAGTGAGTTACGACTGCAGAGTGCCACACTGCACAGTATTATATCTGCTCCAAATAGCTTGGGAGCTGCCGAGATGACAGACTGCCTGAGATATGGCTGAAAAATAATTAAATCTGAGGTAATCAAAAGCAAACATTTTCTCTCTAAGAGTTGCAAAGAGGGCTTGGGGGTATAACCATTTACTTGTTTTTCTAATACAGATTTTGACCATGGCAGCAGGTTCAGCTGTTCCCTCACCCTCCTGTCCTACACCATTCCCTGGAAGCTCTGCTACTCCCTTAAGATGGCACGGCAGGTCCTCAAATCCCACAAATGTTTCTTGTGGCTGCCAAATAGGGCTCACTGACATGGACCAAGCCTGTAAAGCTCTTTCTGAAGTTTACAATGCTTTGAGTTTATTTTGAAACGCAGTCATCCCAGAGGAAAATCTTCAAATTGCAGTCAGGTCCTTTGTGATACTACAAAGCTCTGCATTTTGCCTAGCAGGGATGAGATGCTTCATATGTGTATGTTTTTGCCATCTCTATCTCCTTCAGTATCAATGTAGAGAGGATTCACAGTTGAAATAACAGAATGTCTTTCTTCTTTTGCACTTTTACAATTAAATGTTAAGCGTGACGCTCCTTTTTCAAGCCAAAGTGGCCTTAAAAGCTAATAGCAGTAAGAAACAAATTACTGAAGGAAAAAACATCACATGCCTAAGGAGGAAAAGAAAGCTGGCACTGGTACATATTTCTCATCCAGCAGTAATGTGGGTTTTGTCAGGTAGAAATAAAAGTCATTCACCTTTCTTATAGCCTGATCCAGATTACTGCAGATATAATGCAGAAATATGTTAAGTATAGAATGAGAAGATATCAGCTACTGCATATGGTTATTTTAATTAGGACCTTGAAAACCTGAGTAGTGAAATTTTAAGAGTATGTACTGACATTTTAGGCATATGTGTGATGAATATTTAAACAATCCTGTGAAATACCTGCCTAGAATTAAAAATACTGCCTTTATTATGACGAGTGATATTCTTTCTCGCATGGGCTTAGACGGTATATTTAATGTTTTTATGCAATAAAAGGCTGCTGTATTATGTGTGAGTCTCCATATGTGGGTGTAGAATGACAGATATCTAAGAAATAAGCTCATTAGAATTATCATACCATGTTAGATAGTCACCATACATTTCCTCCGTGCTCCTAGATGCACCAAGAGGCTAGATGTTTTCAAAAATGTACATTGAAGATAGACAGATGTAGAGTCAAAGCATACATAGTAAAAGGTGACTATTATACATATAACATTCAAATGGCATACCAACAATATTTGGGGTAAATATCTTTAATTGATCATGTACAGTCCACATCCCTCTTTTTGTGTAAGAACATCCCTTTTTGTGCAAAGCAGACCCAGAAGTAGGAAAGAGAATAGTGTGCCATTAGCATACTAATTAGTATTTAGTAAGTTATAACTTCAAAAATACTCTGCTTTTCGCCTTGCACCTTGGGAGGTTCCTGGCCTTGGTTCCCAAGACTTGTTGGATTACAGGGCTGCATTAATATACTTCAAAATACCTTCTAGCATTAATTGCAGCATTCATTATTTGCTTCATGTCCAGCCTCAATCACTGATTGTGTTTCTGCTGGATGCAGAGTCTCAGGCTCACAGCAAACATTGTTCTGTCACAGCCTCTCTAGCCCACCAAAAAGGTAGAACTCAAAATAAGTTCCAGGATATAAGACAGCAATTGTAACACTGTTTTACAGAGCAGGAGATTAAAAAAAGTTCTTGATGTTAAATACATCAACTAAAGCAGTAACTTTTTTATTCCCTGCTTTCTCAAAGAATACTGCTTTCTTTTTCTTTCTGCTCACTAAAAGAGCTAGTTGAGCTCACACTGCTTCAGAGCCAGATGAGACAAAGATACAAGGCTGAAGAATATTTATTTTTTTTATTCCATGCCTTATATTTGAATTTAATTTATAATACTGAGTACTCACAATAGCTCTTGAACTCTACACTTAGATTTTTGGAGTATTTTTAATAGTAAAATTGCTACTGCCTCATCTGAATAGGGATTTCTGCTGGTGCAGGTCCCTGCACCAGTAAAGTAGTAAACTTTCTGCAAGTACTGATAGATTGGGCTGTGGTCAAATCAATACAATTATGTCTATTTATACCACCGTCTCTCTTTTAAAGGATTTTACAATATTTGTAATATCACTTTTTATCATTTCACTCTCCAATTATAAATAAAATGGCTAAGTAAGGACAATTCTCAGAATAAAATGAAGCAGAAATAGCCTCTTTATGAAAAGCAAAGTGACACCATTCAATACTGTCTAGATGGCAATTAAGTATAATATTTGTACCACAGCAATATAAACAAATTAATTTAAAGGCAAACAAGAACTAGCATCATATCGTAGACAGGCATAGTACAGTTTGAGAAATTATTTACAAATTTAAAATTACAAAGTTTCTTCTTGGACAGTTACCTGAGTGCAGAAACACAAATCTAGTAAAAATTCAAGGAACTGTCCTTAATCTGTCCTTTGCATTGGAAGTTGCTACTTCTATAATAAAGACTGGGTGTCTGGAGGAAGGCAGGGGGAAAGAAAAAGGAAAGGAAAAAAAAAAAAAGATTTTTTCACAGACATAACTGAATCTAACAAAACCCTTTTGCCTGTTACCTATGAAATTTGCCTGGCACATATACTTGGGCTATCAAATGCACCCCAGGAGAAAGATAAAGTCTTTACCCACCCTATGGAGCTGCCCAAGAACAGCAGTTCAGACAGACGGTCTGGTAGCCAAATGAGCAACAAAGAAAAGTGTTGCCATGTATGGCCAATGCCCAGCTGCAGAGTGAATCTAAACCCAGATACTAAGGCATTGCCAAACCTCATTTTAGCACCATCAAAAATAGAACAAAATAAAATAAGTGCAAGGTTAGCACATCTCTTATCACTTATAATGAACTCACACGTATAATGGCCTTAGTGAAGAGCACACAGTTTAAATGGAATCTTCTTTAACAGATACTCTTATACTATATCACCATTTGAGTGGTAACAAGCAGCATTCGTTGCACTTTAAGTGTGCACATAACAGTAAAACACTGAAGCATGAAATGGAAGTCACAGACTGTGGGCTATCTTGCTAAGCAGTGCTTCACATGCCCACTGGAAGCAGATCATTTGAGAAAATGGCAGGCACTCCTATTACTATTTATTATATCTCAGTGTAACCAGTCACTGAGAAGTTTGTTAATGGAGTCTAACAAATACTGATATACCTGATTGTGCTGTGCCACCACCAACAAATTTAGAAATATTAGGGAAGGCTATTTTCTAATATATTCCATTGTATGCAATTACATGCCAACAGCACTGGTTAAGTTTTAACAAAAGCCTGACCTTCATCTTACTTTTAGCTGATTCCCTCTGGTAAAATCAGAGATGGCAGAAGAACAGGAAACATCATTCCAAATACACAAGCTCTTTGCAACTTTGAGAAATCACTATAATTAATGTACATATACACGTGTATGTTAACATAGCTTAAGCATGTCTAAGTATGTTTGAAATACGACTAGCAATAGTGAAAAATTAATATACTGGTTTCAGAAATCCAAATTTGCCTTCTGCTTAACCGTGACAACATAAAAATGCAGAAATTCAGCACCATCTGGAAATACCCCATTAAATAAATAAATAAATAAAACACCTTGAACCTTAATTCCTTGGGAAGCAATGAAAGTATTAATAAAATAGTACAAAATTAGTATTGGACAGAAGCATACACAGAATATATTCAGAAAGCTTTGTTAACAATATAGCTACTATGACAAGGACAAAGCAATTAATATAAATTGGTAGTTAGTCTAATAGTTCTGTTTGTGGTATAAACTTGGTTCTAATATACAGCATTTCTGGTTCTTCAGGCAGCAGAAAACTTACAACTTGAATTATCCCTAGCAGTTTGCCTCTTGCTGTTTTCCTGACAGCTTCTGGACTAAAGGCATTTATTAATTTCCAGACCTGCCCACATACCTGTTAGATGTCAGCCTCTATATGCACACTACCAAACCAAATAAGAAAAAATAAGGAAGCAGGAGTTACTAGAGAAGAACAAGTGAATGACTGTATTGCTTTACGTAACTCTGGTAGAAATCTTTCATTTAGTTATATTTTTTTCAGTTATCCATATCCTTCTCCAAGCTGAAATTGATTCAGCAAGGATGAGATGTCTGTGAAACAAAAGAACCTATTGGTTTTATGTATTTTCTTGAAATATGTTACAGAATATTTATGCTTATCTTTTATGCTTACCTTAATGCTTATCATTTACATAAACATGCAAAAGATAGCCTTCCTCCTTGAAAATTATTGCTAAAATCAGCAAGGTGGGTCAGACTAACTGTTTTACAAATGGCAGAGGTCAACCTTGCTGAGACCTTATGGTCTCATCATTCATGATGTCAAACAGCAAAAATATGGGAACTGAACTTTCAACAAAATGCTGTTTTCAAAAATATAAGAAAAAGACTTTTTTTTAGCTGAAGTCATGAACAAAAGACATCTGTTACAAGGAGAACAAAAGATGTTGAGGGTTAAAAACTAATGTGTGTGTGTGAGAGGTGGTTTTGAATGAAAGTTATGACCTGTCAATGAAAAAAACGTTTGAACTTATTAAAAATAATAATAATAATAAAAACATTCAGAATTAGTGTTTTTCCTACATTACAAACAACTCTGAATCCTAAAAAACTGGCATTCATGCTTTCATGAAAGAGCTGTTATTGAGATAGTGCTTCTATTGTTGTCCAGGCATCGAAATAGGTTTTCATCATAACATTGATGAATACCATAAAGCATAGATAGAAGCACTCTTGAAAGCAATAAGAACAAATTTTGACTTTAGTCTGAACAAGCAATTGCATTGTCCAGGACAGACAATGACATTTGACTCCATGAGAAACATTAAACACATTTCACTCATTAAAGGCTTATTTCAAGGGAACCTGGTTCTTGCTTACGAAGGATTTGGTTGGATTCCAAACTGTTATACCCAACTGTGGTTTTAGTCTTTATATTTGCTACTCTCGTAACATTGAGGTGACTGAACATTCTTTCATGTATATTTTATAATTGAGTGGCTTATTATTTCAATTTTTTCTTTTTGAATAATTGATTTTTTGGCAGCAGTGAGGATCACAAATTCTTTTATACTTGATGCTTGGTATTCTCCATTTGGTGGATGCTTTTACAAATGGTTTGTTTTGAAGGCAGTCACATAAGGTAAAGAATTGATAGGGCTATCTTCTGAATTTGGATAAGTCATCTCATGACTTAGATGATGATTGCAAACCATCAGCAGAATACAAAATAAAATGAAAAATGTTTAAGTACCCCAAGTAGTGGAAAATCTTTACAATACACAGCATATCTCTATGAAAAATGAATACAGCACTAGAAATTAGTATCAACTAATAACAGGCAAGAGGGCTACACTCACCAACTAATCCAGACTCCAAGATTAATCTGAGCTACTTCTCATCTCAGCTGACTTTAATTAAATCTCTCTGCCTCGTTTCATGAGTTGGTAAATCTTTTAAAATTAATTCCACACTCCTGTTTGTAAGTTTGTTTTACTTCCAAACCTGGCTAGCATGTCTGAGAATCTGGTACCTAGTACATCTTAGTTGCTTCCATAGGCTTTTAAAAATGTTTCATCATGGCTAAGAATTGAATTTAAATATATTTCTGAATTCAATCATAGAGGGTTGTAGTCATATCAGTTACCTTAAAAAATATATGCTAGGATTCAAGTGATTTAAAATCTTCCCACCCCAAAACATTCTTGTAAATCATTCCACAATGTTTTATCATATTTAAGTACTCTCCCATTACTCTTTGAACGTGTGAAACATTTTCATCCATTATTGTCAGCAATTTGTCTTAAAGAAGCTTCAAACTGGAGCCAACATAAATCTATTCTATGCCTATATTACCGGGCAAAACATAGAAAACTCCCAATTCAATGGCATCCTCTAGACACATTAAATATCATGTCAGCTTCTACACTTCACTTTCTTCTTCTTCTCCTGCATTTTCTTTTGTACAAGAGGGAAGTTCCTGTAAGCTAGGCTGCCCATGGCACCTTCCTCCTGACAGGCAGCAGAGTCACTGACCACAAGTGAAAATCATCAGGTTCAGACAGGATTGGCTGAATATTTATCCATATCTGTAACCATGACACCTTCAGAAATAATGGAAACAATCAGCAGTTCTGTAAACAGCACAGCACCATAGGAGAGGCTAAAATTATAGAATCATCCCATTCTGTATCATAGTATACCATTAAGAAATCACCCTACTTGCTGAACAGAATCACCTCTTACTATGACTGCCTCGTTACAGCTCACCACTATCCTCAGCTTCCCTTGATCTGTCAGGAGGAGGCACATACTGTGAGCTTTCCAAGTCTATTGATTCTGACATGCCTGCCATTTCCTTAACAAAACAACTTGCCTGTTTTCCACATAGAACCCTGGCAAGAGAACATTTACCATCTGGCTCTTAAACAAGGGTCAAGGAGCCAAGGAGCCAAGACATATTGTTCTGCTCAAACATGTCAACGAACCCTTTATCTTCAGATGCGATTTGGTAAGTTGCCTTGACTAGCAGAACAGTATCTCTGCTGTTTCACTCTCTGCCTTTGAAACAGAGAGGCTGAAAGCTCTAAGTCCTGCATCACACACTTTTAAATCAGTCAAGGTAAATAAATATCCTGTCATCTGCACCTTCCACAGAGAAAAAAATAAATCAATGCAGACCCCAGGCAGCCTGGCATATCTTTAGTACATGGCCAATGGCTACTGGAAGAGGAGGGAGGGTACAGACTTCAGTGGGCAAGACTGACTTGTAGTGGGTGAGCAGGTTTGGATTCGATTCTGCAAGATTCAAGAAAAAGCATTGCTCTGTGACTCTTAATAGGGTGATGCCCTTGCTAGTGTTTAAAAACAAGTTTTTCCATCTTTTTCAAGGTACTACAGGATAGCCTGCACTCTGATCTGAACATGCTGCCACTCAGTTACATTTCCACATGGAAGTCCTGCACGCTGGGGACTTTGCAAATGTTCCTGTATTGTCTCACCTGCAACGCTACCCTGCACAAACGGAAACATAAGCCCTCCACAAACAGCGAGTGGTGCTTAGCACAAGTGCTCACTCATTTTACAAAGTACCTGGCATAGTCATGCCTGTATGTCTGCATGCTATGTAAATCACTCCAAAATGGCATTTTGTTGATGGAATAAGAAACTGCTTGACAAAATGGAAAGGCCGCTTTCCCAAATCCCTTTTCAGGGAGACAAAAATCAGCCAACAATCTGACCACATCTGCTCCATCTGCTGATGATCACAGCTGAATTCACATCTGTGCAGGCAGCTATTTTGTGTCAGTGTCATGATGATGTCAGAAAAGAACAGATTAGCAAATGAGGTCTTGGAATAATTTGTAAGGGTTAAGATACAGATTAATATTGTAGCAATTAAAAGGCTAGAAAAGGTGACAATATTACTTGCAAAGGTGCATGTGAATTTGTATGATTATAGTAATTAAAATTATGACAATGAATTATTGATAGACAATAAATATCAGAGTTCATTAATTTACTGTTAAGTTTGATACCTCAGGCAAAGAAGAATGAACACAGTCTAAAAGAACAATTCCTGTTGAATATCACTGAAAGATGTAAAATAATGATGCTCTATAACATTTTTTCAAAATTATAGGAGTTATCCTTCCTGTCACATGAAGAACAAAGGATCTGATACATTCTTCTTAGAAAAATTTACCACCTGCTGAACTAAAATCAGCAAAATTAGGTACTTACAACAAATTGTATGATAAGGAAATCCCCAGGTAAAATATATTAAAAAAGACAATCAGAAATGCCTTTTGGCCACTAAAATATAGCAAACAACTGCCTGTTTAAGATTTAAATGAATGGAAGGAGGATACAGTTACAATTATTTAAACAGTAACTAATTTAATTTTCAATAAATTTATCAAATTTTAAAATTTAGAAGTTTTTGCTCTGTTTTGACTACACTAGAGGACAGTAGATATACTTAGACATATCAGGAAGCAGCATATTAAGGTATGTAGCTTACTAAAACTTAAGACTGGTTCAGCACATCCAAGTCAGAAATATCAGACACAAAAATACCCAAAGCTACAAGTAACACATAAACATTTGGTATGGCAGACTTCAGTACTATTTAGTTTTCTCAGGAAGGGTAAGGATACATACGCTTTTGTTTTCCAAACTGTCACTGACATACCACAGTGGGAAGGATGAAAGGCTCAGGATTTAATTGGTACCATCAAAAAAAATAAAAAAAAAAAAAAAAAAAAGCCTCACATGGTGTGGATCCAGAATGGTGTGCTACTTCCAAAGCTAGTTCCAAACCTCTGGAAACAGTTTGAAAAAGTGTATACTCTTGAGCTGGAATTCCCTCTATTTTGTTAGGGAGCTTAAGGAACCAAATTGAACTAGTCTGATTCTATCTTCTATGATACAAAATTCTTAGAAGAGAGAAATCGCCTTATTTCAAGTAAATGTCTACAACATGCTGCTTTTACAGGGAGCTCTCTCTGGAAAAATGATTCAAGGTCAATTCAGAGACAGAAGTCTTGAGACAGAATTTGACTATCCGTTGCTTTCTACATGCATTCTTTGTGACCTCCTGGCTCTCTCAGGTTGCTCTGTATGCACTTGCTCCAACAGGGGAATAAATTCAGACTGACCTGGCAATTCTGCAACACTACGCAGAATTTCTTAAAGAGGAGGAGATGTTCAAACCTCATACTGGGTATATATCAGTTACATCTATACCCCAAGAAAGGGGTCTGCAAACTAACACCAACAGTAGAGAACTTAGTTAAAACAAGAAGGGAAGAAGAAGAAGAAAAAAAAAAAAAGAAAAAAAAAAAAAAAAACAGACTTTCCATCTGTTTTCCCAGCTGCTTCTGTAAAGACAAATTTCTCCCTGTTGAAAATGACAAAATTGTTGTTGTAGTGCAGCCTTTTCAGAAAAAGCCACATGAATTCTTGACTGACAAGCCCTTTAAACAATGGCATGAGTCAAGTTTTGTCTTGCACTTGTTAGATTTGTATGTAAGAGACTTTCAGAAATTACACAGATGAGAGATGAAATAAGGCTGAAGGAATGGCCGGAATATATTATAAACAAAATAATATATTTACAATGTAGTTATTTTATGACATGAACTAGGGAAAGATGAGGGAACAATAGTTTTGACAGGTCAAAAATTGACTTTTTTCAGTAAAAGTTTTTGACAGAAATTCAGGAAACATTTTTTGTGGAAAAGCAGACCCCATAGTGGAGAATAGGGGTACAAAGAATCCCAACTCCATCTCTAAGATTGCTGCATTACTGAGTGCTTAATATTACTGCTTTTCAACAATGCCGTAATATCATCAGGTATTTCATATTGGGGCTTTACTCAGCAGTCAGAGAAAAAGCTGTCTCTTTCTTTCTTACTGCTCAAAGACTCGGTGTGGGAGGCAAACAGCAGTATGACCAGCATGAGCAGGCTTCCCACACGCTGCTCCTCTGTGCAGATCTCTGTGGCACAAGACACTTTCCAAATCCCACAGCATCACGGCTCACCCCTTTCTGAACTCTGCCAACAAACCCCTTCTGGCACGCGATGTCTTTCTCAAAGCATAACCATATCAGAAACCAAGCACAACCCAAACCTCTCTGATCCAGTCAGAGCTCTGCTTTCACCATGCCCTTTCACTGCAGACTCATTTACTGCTAAACTGGTTTTTGAAATGCAGTGTGACAGTCTCATTCTTCCCATTTTTGAGGCAGAGTTCTTTGTTCTGAGCAGTAAATCCTGGGATTAGTTAATCTGTAAATTCTACAATATGCTCCTTATTTCTTAAAGATTATTCTTATCTCAGGGAAAGCTGCTTTGACTATTTTTGTTTTCTCTTTTCTTGTATCTCAGGCCTTAGGGAGCGGATTGCTAACATCACAACTCTGAGGAGGCAGTTAGCAGGGGCAAAGTTCAATTAATTTGAAGCTAGGCAAAGTGAGTGTCAAAAGACCTCCACACATCCATTAAACCAAACAACAATATGCAGATAAACTCTCCACAGAGTATTCTGAGCATTTGTACTTCTCAAATTCCTTGCTGCACCAATAGTCTCAAGGCTGGTGACTTTTCGCAAAGGACTGAAATTAATGAAGTACCCCTTAACAATCCTCAACTTCATAAGAAAAGAACTACTCTAGTAGTTCTTCCTAATTCTAGTCATCAAACGCTTTGAATTTAAAATGTGAGGTTGTTTTTATTTATTTGTTTTTGGTTTTGTTTTAAAAAGCAAGGACTGTCAGCAAAAGCCAAAAGTCAGTTCTGAAAATGGAACCTAGTTAATAGATGATGTTCTCATTTTTCTCATTTCAGTAACTTCCACATTTTATTTCATTTCTCTGAATGTTTCTTCCAGAAGTAATAAAATATTGCTGGAATACTACAGTTTGTCAGTAAAGTGTTTTCTCATTAGCAAGTAGAAGTGGAATAATACAGACAAGGAATTGAAAAATACAGAGAGCAATGCAGAAAAAGACAGGGAACACAGAGGAAAATGGCGACTATAGGAAAAAGCAGCATACAAATAAAATTGATGTGTTTGCTTTTATGCTTTGTGGAAATGGGTGAGACTAATGCTGACTAGTAAAATTCTCCTTAGCTCCATTGGTTTCAAAGATTCTACAGTTTAACTGATGTTAACTAACCCTACATAAATGCATTTTAAACACGTTGTAACTGCTCTTGATATGCTAAAACATGCAGGTAAAAAGAAATGTCATTTTATTTTTCTCTCTAGAAATCTGACCACAAATGCTGCTCTTTCTTCTAAGAGAAGCCTTTAATTTTTTGATTTACAATTTTGTAAAGCATGTGAAAAACAGTTTCCTGGATAAACAGTCTCTCACTCTATTGCAACATTTAAAAAATAAATAAATAAATACATAAATAAATAAAGCACCTGTAGTATTTAACAGAAATGAAACTTGTTAGATGCTGTAGGGAAGTTTCAAAGAAGCTTCTCCAAAGGCAGAATTATGCTCTTCTGTGGTGGTTTTACTGTGCTGGGCAGCTAAACCCCACAACCGCTCTCTCACTCCCCCTCTTTTTTAGATGAGGAGGGGGAGAAGTAAAGCAAAGAACAACTCATGGGTTGAGATAAGGATAATTTAATTAAAGGGAAATAATAATAATAATTAAATAAAGATTATTATGAACTAACAATT
Source organism: Anas platyrhynchos (assembly GCF_047663525.1). Classification (NCBI taxonomy): domain Eukaryota; kingdom Metazoa; phylum Chordata; class Aves; order Anseriformes; family Anatidae; genus Anas; species Anas platyrhynchos. Next base: position 13,295,609 of record NC_092596.1, read on the forward strand.
TAACTAAAGGGAAATAAAAAGGGGAAGGGGAAAAGGGAGGGGGAAAAGGAAAGTAAAAAGAAGGGAGGAAAACAAACAAATAAAATAAATGAAGGCTATGTGGAAGTGCAGAGGAAAGAAATCACTCTCTACTTCCCACAAATGAGCGATGATTGACCACATCCTTGAAGCAGGGCCCACCCCTCCCCTCTTCTTCCTGTTTCCACCTTTTATTGCTGAGTGTGACATCACATGGTATGGAATATCCCTTTGGTTGGTTTAGGTCAGCTGCCCTAGTGATGTTTCTCTTCTCACTTCTTGCCCACCCCCTAGGAGGGTTAGAGAGAGGCCCGATGCTGTGCCAGTGCTGCTCAGCAGTAGACACAACACTGGCGTGATAACACTGCTGTTCCAGCTACAAGTGCAGAGTACAGCACTGTATGGGCTGCTGCAGGGAAAGTTAACATTCCAGCCAGACCCAGTACACCTTCCTACAGGTCTTTTGAACCATTATGTTAGACTGCTAGAACAGGGCTGTAATCTCCTATTAATTTTTATGGGATGTTTAAAAAAAAATCTATGGAAAATTAATTTCTTATTAAGTTCCATGATTATTTCTTGAGGCATACTGTAGTATTGCTATAACTAATGATAATGTATCATTTAGATAGCACATTTAACCTTCAAAGTACTTTACAAACATTAAATTATACTTTTTTTTTTTCCTGATATAGTACAAATACCAGTGCTTTCCAGAGAAACAATGAGCTCTATTAACACCTCAGAACTGAATTTAGAATCATGTCTGCCTTTTCTGAATTTCAATGCCCCAATATACTGGGACTAAAAACATGGAAGCGAATTTAAATGACGTCCAAAATTCAAAACTTTCCGACTCGAACCATTAGAGAAAGGTATGAACCTAAATCTAAGCTTCTGAGCCCGGATATTGTTTCCACGCAGCTGTCAGCACTATGAGTTGTCGGAATGAAGTGGGGAAAATGTGAAAAAGTGATGACTAAAATTGCCTGTGCCCCATAGATTTCCCATTTAAATCAAAGGCAAAACTGACTTCAAAGGAAGCTGGAACAGCCACAAATAGTATATGTAAAAAATGAGGAACGTTTTCCTTATGAAGACAGCTAATATTTTATAACGGTGCCTGTTGTGCCTGAAGCTTATTTCTTTCTGCAAAATGTATTCCCCAATATTTATATCCCTTTATATTCACAAGGATTAAGAACAGTGAAGCTGTCTCAACCAGTTAGTAAAATCCTCCATGCAAAGGCTGTAATCCTCAACGTTATTGGAATTGAATTGTGGACCATGACCCTCAACAAAGTCTGCAGACAACAGCTCTCTCAAATGAGCTTCAACATGGCCAAACTGGACTAAACCAGCTCCAACTGGAAATAACTTTTAAGTAAACAATATAATATTTGATGGTCCAAATCAGTGTCTGGCGCACTGCCACCAGCTTCCACGCAGTTACCCCAGGGATAAATTGTCCTATTTTGTCTAAATTAATTTGCTCGTATGTCTGGAGGTTACATACTTTTATGCATGCTTTTATGAAAATCCACATATAACCTTCAGTAATCCAAAAGAACCTCAAAAGAATAGCCTACTGAGTTCAAGTTTAAAACACCTTGCAGTTTTAAAATAACGTCAACTCATAAGAAAAACATTTAAATGACCATATTTAGACTGCGTTTTTATGTTTAATTCTAGGTAGGCCAGTGCCTATTTTGCTAATAGCTTATTGCTCAGCTATACTATTTCCTGAAAAGTAATTGCACAAAAAATTGTCAGGCTACATAATAGACATGGCTTAAAACCAACTGTGACATGAACACAAGGAAAATAAGGTGCTGTTACTCCTAATGAAATGTGATTAGAAATTATGAGATAAAAACGTCAGACTCATTTTTAACATTATTACATAATATCATGTTCTCAGTATTTGTGTGTGTATTTTTGTGCAAGTATTTATAAATTCTGTATGCAATATACCACCGTAACTTCGTTGATCGGAGCCTAGGCAAGCAAACTTGCCTATTGAAATCAGTAGGAGTTTTGTTATAGACTTCTTTGGGAAGAATTCCCACATTACATTCCTACATTCCTTCCTACATTATTCACAACACTTAATGCACTAAAGACTGGAAAAAGTAAGAGGGATCTGACATGATGTTCAAGTATTATTTTTGTACTCTAGAAGATGATTCAAGGCTTTGAAAAGAAAATATGTATCTTTGTTGTTTCAAAACCTATTTGAAGTCTTTTTAGTGTTCAGCTATAAATCTAACCACAATTTCACTATAGCACTTGTAGAACAAGTTGGCATCACTAAATTTGTTGAACTGCCGTAGTGGTCAACTGGACCCATACTTTCAGCATAGTGTTCTAAGGAAAGGAAATGTTTGTGATTATATGGTGTGTGTTTGTCAGGTGGTGAGTGCTTACGAGCCCATAACTTAGATGTTAGAAAATCCAGACAAGCACCACAAAGCACAGGAAAGCAGGCTCCAGTGTTTCTCCTCCTTTTGAAAGTACCTCATTCAGACGGACAGGCTTTTGTCACCTCAGGATGACAGGACAGTTCTCAGGAATAGGCCATTAATCAATCAGTGGTTATCTTTTAAAGCTCAATATCTACTGATGAAAGATGAAAATTGAGTGAACAAGTTACTGTTTTGAACTTGATAAATATCAAGTTCCTACTGGTAACCACAAAGCAAAGGAAGAGCAGCAGAGGAGAGAATTTCTGGTTCCAGAATCTTCAGTAACTGTAAATTTCTCTGATAAGAAGCCTTCACCACTTTATATTGAGGCCACTTTAAACTGAGGAGAAGAGCTTTTATGAAAACCATGCTCACAGAAGAGTAGAGATTTTCATTTAACAGAAGAGAGATTGGTAGTGTACCTTTGTTTGGGGAGTAGGAGGGGAAGAGGCTGTTAAAAGACCAGAAAGTGTTCTGTAATGACATCAGTTAATCAGTTTCTCTGTATTTACCACCATATGCATATAACAGTGCAATGCTACGTTTTCAATATGTGAACGTCCCATGGTTGCTCACCAGAGATGATCAATAACACAAGTTTGAAAAGGTGTGATCCTGGACTTCTTTTTGGGTAATCCTTCCTCTACTGCCAGTGGGACCTGTGTTTCACTAAAGACATCAGGATGAGTTCTCTGGTTTTGCTGAACTACAAGATCTATCCTTGCCACAGTATGTCCACGTTATTGCTGCAAAACAAATCACTGAGGTCCATAGGACTGCAGTAGAGCTATCATCTTGGCAAGGCACAGACATGAAGAATTAGGGAATCAAACAGCAGGAAGCTGTATTGAATTTCATCTCCCATGGCAAGTGAACGCAGCCTACGTGAAACACTGACAAAGACTCCAACTGACTCTGGAGTAGTGAGTAGTGACAAGACTAAGAAAGTGTTTAACTTGGAGTCTCTTTTCTAAGAAGAGGCAAAGGCCATGTTCACAAAGAACACTAGTATCAGAGGCCTTTATTGCATTTTGAACTAATTTAGTTTCACATTCAGACTATTCAAGCAAGTCTAGCTTTCTATTTTCATCAGCTGCTGTTTATTAAGAGTTTGAAACAGTAAATGATGGCAAATCATTTTCTAATTTTTAATTTTAGTCCAAGATTGTTCTGATAACCATATTGGCTTGGATATAAACAACAATAAATGCAAATTGGCTTCCACAAAAAGGATAGACAGTTCTCTAACCACTGTAATTAATATTGCTAGGCTGGGTACTTTAAGGTCCTTGTGTTTCTCAGAGTTGCTATGTGCTAGCTAAAATCTGTTCAGTCAGGCTGATTTTGGCGTTCATCCACATATATTAATTTGGCCCAGAAGCATTCCAGAAACTTAATTAAGCTGGCAGGTTGCGTTCTCTTATAGTCCATCTTGAACACAGTCACATTTTTAAAACTTGAATTAGCAAAGAAATTAATTTGGGCTGCCTACTTAAAACTCTAACAAAAAAAAAAATCTGCCTTTAAAAAAGTAGCATTGTTTATATTAAAGTGTGTTTTAAAAGCACCCATTTTTGTGGAAGTGAAGATGCAGACTTTGCAGTAAATAGGTGATTAATGCCTCAAAGACAGTGCACACTCTGCAGCTGGTTCCTTCCTTCAGCACTATAGTTCATTCCCTGCCATTTGTGATATACTCAGACCTTGACTGTTTAGCTGCTGGCTCAGCCCACCTAACTGTTCTAATCAGCCATGAAAACCTTTTTATTTACTGCTAAGCACAGTGAAAGATGGACCCGAAACAACACTTGAAGTTAAAAGCTTTCCACATTCTAATCAAACATTCAGAGCTCAACCTTACTTCTATGCAAGAAAATAGGTACATTGTTAATCACTGTAATGTATTTTTACTTATGTCTCCAGGTGGTGCCTGTGCTCTAATTCAGACGCTATGTATGGACAGCAAAGCTTTTTCTAAAATTTTGTTTTGGGGTGCCTGAATATAGTCCTCTTTTTACCCCAAAAGATGAGAAATAAAATGGTTAATTTGGGTAAATAATGGGTAAATACCCATTTATGACACTCATAGAACCTGTTCAGAGGACCAGTGATACCTGGTGACCTGTGGGTCTTGGTTCATGTTCTGTGTCAGAATGGGGTTCTTCAAAGAACAGCAATGGAGTTAGGTACAGGAGAAAACTGATGTCCTTGGGAAGGCCTGCTAGCTAACAGGAAAAAATCCTGACTTAACCCAAGACAGAAATTCTTCCCTTATTTTCCAAGGGGAAGGAACAAAAGTATAGGATTTTTTTTATTATTCATTTATTTTTTAATTCATGCAGCTAGTATTCTTCCAAAGAGGGGGTGAAAAAACAGCTAGAAATGTCTCAAAGCACACCTGCTACACCTCCACTGAGTTCTACATTGGTTTGTCTCAGAAGGAGTTAATTGATCAGGCCCTTAAAATATTTGGTTTGTATTTGAGTACCTCTATGTGCTGTATTTTGAAGAACAATTTCTGTAGGAGGATTTGCATGCATTATTGTAGTAAATGGAAACTCCCATTGAGAAACTGAGCATGAGTATTATTTCACCTAAAAGTCTATTGTTAATAGCTGCATAATATATTTATTGAAAAAGATTTTAAATAAGCTAATTCAGTGAGCAGTTGATAGCAATTATGTGACTTCCCCATGCTGAACACAAGCCTTCAAACAGAGAATAGATCAAAACAAGGAAGCTCTTTGTTTTTCCTACTCATGAAGTCCCAAGCCACCTATGTTCAAATGACACATTCTCTATTCTGCCTACAGAGGATTTAACTGAAAGAAAGTTATTCCCTACCCAAAGATCAAATTAAGTCTATTCAGGAAACAAAGTTAGAAACTGAATTTCAAATAATTTAATTACACTATATAATTACTTTACAGGATCCATAAAGTATTCATTAAACAATAGTAATTCCTACCTGATTCCCACTATGACACACATTATGCCTTTGAAACATAAAAGAGTTTAAATTCTTTCTTTTACTGAGCTAATGAAAATGTTAAATTACACTAGCAAGAGCCAACTGAGCAATTGAAACAACCATTTCAAACAGATGATCTGGGATGATACAGTATGTTTCAAGGTGGGAAAACATTATTAAATAAATTGCTAGGGCATGAATGCAACACCCAGCAGTTAAACTCAGCGGGCCATAAATGATTCTAACTATGATTTCAGCATTATTAATGTGTTCATCTATCTCTCCAAAACAGTCACTGCAAATATGGATAAATTTTTGAAGACAACTATTCTATAACAGAAAGAAGTCTCACGTTGTCATTTAGTTACCATATACATTCATAGAATTATTATTTGTCATTTAAATAACCACTGATTAAAACAAACAGAAAAAATATATATAAACCTGTGTCATCTTTAGTTGCTATTTTGTTGTTCTGGTTCACTGCGCATTTAATTAAGATTAGGAAACCCAGTCTGCATTCTGTAGTCCCCATAGTTTCAGTGGAAATGCCAGTTGGAAGTATACTGCAACAACATTGCCTTTTTCCATCAAAATTAACACCAGTCTCAATCCCTTCACAATATGAGAGTTAAGCCTGCATACATTTCTCAAAAGGAATTACAGGGTAGTTCTTCTTACGTGAAGTAATGACATGTCAGCACTGCAAAACGCACTTAGGCAATGGCTGTCACTAATTATATCTGGATTTGTAGTCCGTCAGCACTGAGGTTCGACTCACTCGGCCCACTCTGGGGCAGAGCACTGCAACAACCAGGCTGGGCTGCTCTCAGGACCTGAGCTTGTATCTTACTCAGGACTCCAGCGATCACTACATTTGTATCAGCAAGATGGGACAGTGCAGATATACTCATAGAAAGCATGACTCTGTTTCTCAGGGTCTAGGCTGCTTGGCTCTCATCTTTGACACCCATCTCTTCTGTGAACGCAAGCTATTCACTCTCACTATTTTTAACTTCCCCATATCAGAGAAACTATGATTTCAGTTTGTCCAACTTGTTGATATGGACTTCCAACCACCAGGGCTACCTCCTGTTGGGCACATTTACTTAAATTTAAAACCAGGGACTCTGGTTGTGGTCGTAAAGCATTTCACATCTGTCCTGCTTTACGTATGAATTCAATTTACAATACCACCCCCACCCAGGGTCTTGAGAAACACTTCTCGTGATCACTGTCATATTGATATTGAAAACTGCCTTTATGAGCAGATGGGCAATTCCAGCTGGCTTTGGAGTTCCACCCTCTCCTGCTATGCACGCAAGAGAGGTTCCCATTTTTAGCTGGCTTAATTTAATTGTAAATGTTGCTACACCACCTTTAAGCAGTTCATGGCAGAGAGTCCCGAGTCAGCTCATGGCCCTCTGGGCATTCCTGCTCTACGAATTATAAAAGCTATTATCAGTATGACAGACCAAGGTTTTCAGTAAGAACCAGTGACTGCCACAGAAATTGCACACAATTGCCCAGGCAGCCCCCCAGTCAAACAGATACCATCTATAGGAACACACCAGTGCCTCCCCTCTATTATCTGTGGAATGAAATGAACAAATTTAGAGCAGATGCATTTGCAAGGAAAAAGCTCTTTGTGTGATCTGAGAAACTTTACACTTTTTTTTTTTTTTTTAAATTAATTAGTAGCCAGTCCAATCACTAGAAAAAAAAAAAAAAAGGAAGAGTGCGACCATTTCAGAGAATCCACAATGTTTTTCCAGGTGTTTTAGGCATACTCTCAGACACAACACTGAGTGACAAAGAAAGGGCAGAGCTATTCTGAGAGCTGGATGAGACATGAAATTTCTTTATGTCCAACAGAGAATTTTTTATTTCCAAAAGATCATGTGTGTGCCAGAGGCATTCAAAAGAACTTAAGTGAATTGGAAGAAACTGTCAGGTTTCTAGGTACCTTTCTTGCAGGTTGCTCTGGATATCCCATTCAGTTTGTCCAGTATCATGTAACAATATTTTGACCCATAAGAAAATCTAATGGGACTTATTCTCATAATAATTGTTTTAGTTCCCCTCTTCAAATTGATGAATTGCTGATGAGGTGGTGGCCAGATCCATAATACTTAACACACACAGCTGTGTGTTTTGCAGGAACAAAACTAACCAAGAAACTCAAAAAAAAAAAGAAAAAAAAAAAAAAAAGGCAAAGAACTGCCAAAAAAATGCAAAATACCTGCCAAAGAACACAAACACAAAAAACAACTCATCAAAGAACACCACTGTGACAGAGTGAAAAAAGTACAAAAAAAAAAAAGCCAGAACACCTGCCAAAATGCCATAAATGCCAAAACCCACCAAAAATTCAGAAAAAGTAACATTTCCAAGAACTCAAAGACCCAAAAATGCCAAAATCCCATGGCCCCACAAAATCCCATACTTTATTGCAAAAATGAAAAAGAAAAACCTTCCAAAAGTGTAAAAAAAAAAATCGTCCCCCAAAATGGCAAGAAACCACACCATAAATTCAAGAACCAACCAAAAAAAAAAAAAAAAAAAGAGCAATGAAATCCCCAAAATGCAAGAAAATCCTGCTAAAAAACACAAGAAATGCTCATCAAAATAAATAAATAAATAAAAATAAAAATAAAGCATGACAAAAGCAAACTATGGTCATTCCTGTTTATTTGTGTTAAGTTGCTCCATGTGAATCTTGAGCAGGGTTACACTAGGCTCCATGAATATCCATGGAGCCACCTCTGCCACAGATAATTCAGTCTTATGTAGAAAAACCACCTTTATTCCTATTTCATATACAGCCTGGAAAGAAGCAATGACTGACTCAAGGACACAGATAGAAACCTTCTGAGTTCAAGACACCCCCTCCCCACCCACAAAAAACAGAAAATCTACTGAAAAACATTTAAACTCAACTAATCTAAACATATCCCACCGCAGAGTAAACTAAGACTGCAGCACATCATCAAAGAAGTAGAGCCAGCGTGAGCATGACTTTCTGGAGGCAACCTTCACACTACCAGCTGTCAATGACATTTTTGCAAGTTGAAAACACCGTAGTAAGTTTCCAAGGAAAGGGATGGCAATAAACAAAAATAAGTGGTTATGAAATCTTTTTTGCCATTAACCATTTAAATTTTCATAAAACTGGAGATTCTCCTAAGCTTCTGTATTTCAGTTAGGCTGGACTTGAAACTTTCCCTCCATCTGTATCAGAGGGTAGGCAATAGACATTACTGCAATATAAATGACAAATATTAGTAACTGGAAAGTTTATAGTGCTGCAACATATTTCTAAATATTCTTGTTTGTAGCAGGACAGGAATACACAAACATTTCGCAAGCCCTGGAGGAAAAATTTCTAGTACGGAAGAAATCAATATAATATGTTTATCATGTAATTTACCACAGTAAATTAGCCAAGCTATGAGCAGGGATATTATTTAGATCAAGACTGTTGCTTTTGCATTTTTGTTTCTTCACCTAATTTATTCTGGTTATTCTATATCTGTGCAAATGTCTACCTAATTATGCAGGCTCATAATTTGACTAAAACAGCAAAGCAACAGTAAGAATCTATTACTAATGATGTGAAAGATTGCTCTCTGTCTATATTTATTGTTTAATTCCCTGTGCATTAGTTCTTCAGCATGTCTAGAAAGAAGCATTCATATGATGGGTAGTGCTATGAGTTGGTCTGCAGGCAGATTTGTATTTCAGCAGCATGAAAGTGATCTACAGACACCCTGTGCTCTGTACCGAAAGATCATTTAGAAAAATATATTGTAGCTTACGCACTGTTTAACCCTAAGATATTTTGAATGAAATAATTCACTCTGAATTCAATTATAAGCAGAGCACCACCTTCTCTTTACATAAAACTTTCATAGTGACCTTAAGAAATGGCAAAACAGAACCATTTCCAAATAAATTAACTTGCTATTGATTTCTTACACATGAGACTATGAGGTCACCAGCAGCGTTTTCTGAGTAAGAAGCTAAAGGATATTTTACTTTCTGGTTTGTATTAGGACTAGCAGTGAAGTTCTTACAGAGCCAAGGGGCACTTGCTATCGACCATTTTGATATTTGATATCAACCACTGCTATGAGTTGGACTCGATGATCCTCGTGGATCCCTTCCAACTTGGGATATTCTGTGAGCACAGAATATCCCAAGTGGCCACCATCACCTGAGGCAGATGGCTCTGTGGAGGTGTCCCTGGAGCGCATCGCATGCAAGGTAAGGAGAAGCAGCTTAATGTTTATAGAGAAAGATTAGGCTGAAGTGGTAATTCCTGCAGACTGATAGCAAGCTGCTGGTTAATTAAGACAGCTGATCCTCTGTAGTTTTTTAAACCAGGATAATTTGGTTGTATATCTAAGCCTAAGAAGATCTTTCACCATTCTGTCCCATATCAACTACAGTAGAAGAAATATATATGTTTCAAAACTGCCTGAAGGATAAGTAAACTTTCTAGAACGTAGCCCTGAAATTTCACAGATGTTGCATCCACTGGCCCATCTGCCCTTACAGTAGTAAATGGAATAGCTTATCTGTACAAATTGCTAAAGTGTGCTTTTATGCATCATACCAGAAGCCTTGGACTTCCATGGCACTGGCTTAGCACAGAATATCTGCAGTCTCCTGGGCTTCACTCACCATCCCTTCCCAGCAAGACAAGACAACAAACAAGAAATGGATTTCTCCAGGCCTCTGCCTCTTTTCAGAGGTAGAACTGCTGTCAGCATCCCTTCAAGTTGTTGCACACCAGAAGGCAAATACTGTCATGGTGGATACTCTGTTCTCTGTTTTGGGAAGGAAAGGGGGGCAGGGAATCAAGCAAGTCATTTAAGGGCACTGTGGTTTAGATCCCACAGCGAGCATATTGCTATCCATCACTATCAGCTGATTCCTACAGATATGATTCAGACATCCAGCAGACATGTAATCAAGAGCCGATCACACATCCTAGGATTCATTTTAGCTGATGTGTCTCAGAATCAAAATCTGCGATCTGAGCAAAGAAATCTTTAGCTGTAGCTTCTAGGCTCTAACTCCCACCACCAGCTGTGGTTCAGAAGCATGCAGCCTCCCAGTCCCAGCCGTGTACAGACTGTCTCTATTGATTGAGGGTTCTTAGTTTAGAAACTTCCTCCTGCACACCAGCCAATAATCTGTCTGCCAGTGTCTCAGTCATGCCTCGCTTCCTTGGGATCATGTTCTCAGACTGCAAGCTTCTGCTGTGACAAAAATGCTTAATTTGAACACTGGATGACTAAATACTAACTATAAAATACTAATGAATGCAGAGAATTTTGTAACACTGGTTTAGAGAATAAGCTCTTAAGGCTAGATGTTTATTTAAAGTTTCCAAATCTGTTCTATCATCTTGTTCTAGAGGGGAATCCACTGTACTAGAGATTTCTTTTAAAATGTCAAGGCCTTTAGCTATCCAGCTGGAAGTCTTTAAACACACACATCAACTGCACGAAGCACTAGTAACTCAAACGTAACTAACTCAGAAGCCAGTAGCTCTGGCTTTTAAATTAAAGAGAGTGAATAAAGTAACTTTGAGCAATTCAAAGTCATTACAGATGCTTTTCCTCCCTATCACTCAACAGAGAAGCCTGATCAAGGTGCCTAACTTACCCACTTGTACTAGTGGTTCTCAATACTGCCCAAGATTGCTCAGTTCATGTGATAACCGACTACCACCAGAACCCCAAAAGCATCAAAAACCAGAAACATTTTTCTGGTGACAGCCAATTTCCAGAAAACAAGCTCAGACATTTAGGTACTACTTTTCCTTTTTTTTTTTTTTTTTTAAACAATGGATTTGTCTGTCTATTCCCTTTTCTTGAAATCCTGACATGACAAAACATACATAATTAGCAACACAACAGCAGTCTCTTTAGGGGAGCTTTCCTTTTATTTTGAACTAAAACCAAATATAAAGAATTTTCATTTTATATATATCTAAAATAAAGAAACCCTGTGAAGTTTAGCTAGTAGACGTTTGCTGTGCTTTCAGTCATTCAAGTCAAGATCATCTAGCAGCTATTTGTATGCATACTCTCCCCAGACTGAGTTGGTTTTGTCTCTGTTGATCTTTCCTGTTTGAACATACTTGTGCTCATAATACCTCTCCAAGGGTAGCAGCAGAGTTATTTCTAGCAGAATAATTTCCTATTATTATGATTTAACTGGTGGGGGAAGAAAGAAAAGAAAGAAAAGAAAGAAAAGAAAGAAAAAAAAGAAAAGAAGATTGCAAGAATCTGAATCTTGACTGCATACATTCCACCACTGTCAGCAAGAAATAGGCTCACGTACATTAAGGTCTGACCAAAAGTCATTTTCAAAGGAGCACAGAGCTGACCAGCAAAACTCAGTTTTCCACATCCTAATGCAGTGCCCTAACCACTAGATTACATCTTTTGAACTCACTGTGCACAGTCAGGGATTCGATTTTCAGAAGCGAGAATTTGGTAGCTGTTCTTTTCCACTGCTTAGAAGAAACTTGGTTCCATCAGGTTAGATCAGTGACTTGGAGATATAACAGAGAAAGAGAGACAGTATCTTCATGAAAACTTAAAAGGATCTGAGGGACTTGAATCAGGAGAATAACACCTTTGCCCACTCTATTTCACACACAGTCTGACAGGGAGACCTTGAGATAACAACTGTAGGAAATAGCCATGATTTCTGATTCCTCCCTAAACTCCTAGTTATTCTTCTTCCATGGAAATCCTTGATCTAGCTCCCTAAGATTAGTGCAGAGGAATATTCACAGGAATAGTGCCATCCATACATGCTAGGGCAGATCCTCAATGCAATTTCATTTAAAAACAAGTAGCTATAAGATTGCATGTAACAGAAAAACAGAGCACTGCTGTATTTTGTTAATATAAAGTTGTTTAGAAGCACACTTTAATACTCCACATAAAATTCACAGAAGCCACTGCTGAGTTAACACTTATTTAAAGCATTTTTAAAATGTGACTGAGACATGTTTGTTCATGTGGAACTTAAAATTATGTTAATGTTGCCATACTGGCCCCGCAACTGCACATGAGAGACCTGAACTGATCATGTGGGGCAAACTTCAAAGTGAGATGAGTCAGAATTGCTATCGTCCATAGGAGGGGTGCATGAAGCCTATATATGTATATATATGTGTGTGTGTGGATATTTACATATAATGTACATATTGTAAATATGCTTATATTACCTATATATATCTTTTACATTATATTGCATATATATATATGACTCCTAAAAAGAAAAGGGAATAGTAACACCACCTACGCACACACAAAATCAAACCCAAATAAACAACAGGGAGCACTGCACACTGAGTTAAATCCTGCTAGCACCTGTGATACAGTGAAATCTGCAAGCATAACAGCTTTCAAATAGATATTTTTCTTACATTAATTATATTGTGTAGCAAATGATACAGGTTCAAGATAGAATCACAGAATCACAGAATCTCTAGGTTGGAAGAGACCTCAAGATCATCGAGTCCAACCTCTGACCTAACACTAACAGTCCCCACTAAACCATATCCCTAAGTTCTACATCTAAACGTCTTTTGAAGACTTCCAGGGATGGTGACTCAACCACCTCCCTGGGCAGCCTGTTCCAATGTCTAACAACCCTTTCAGTAAAGAAATTCTTCCTAACATCTAACCTAAAACTCCCCTGGCGCAACTTTAGCCCATTCCCCCTCGTCCTGTCACCAGGCACATGGGAGAACAGGCCAACCCCCATCTCGCTAGAGCCTCCTTTAATATACTTATACAGAGTGATAAGGTCACCCCTGAGCCTCCTTTTCTCTAGGCTGAACAAGCCCAGCTCCCTCAGCCGCTCCTCATAGGACTTGCTCTCCAGGCCCCTCACCAGCTTCGTCGCCCTTCTCTGGACCCGCTCAAGCACCTCGATGTCCTTCTTGTAGCGAGGGGCCCAGAACTGAACACAGTACTCGAGGTGCGGCCTCACCAGAGCCGAGTACAGGGGGACGATCACCTCCCTAGCCCTGCTGGTCACAGTGTTTCTGATACAAGCCAGGATGCCGTTGGCCTTCTTGGCCACCTGAGCACACTGCTGGCTCATATTCAGCCGACTGTCCACCATCACTCCCAGGTCCTTCTCTGCCTGGCAGCTCTCCAGCCATTCCTCTCCCAGCCTGTAGCTCTTCTTGGGGTTATTGCGCCCCAGGTGCAGGACCCGGCACTTGGCCTTGTTAAACTTCATACAGTTGACCTCAGCCCATCGGTGCAGCCTATCCAGATCCTCCTGCAGAGCCTTCCTACCCTCAAGCAGATCGACACACGCACCTAGCTTGGTGTCATCTGCAAACTTACTGAGGGTGCACTCAATGCCCTCATCCAGATCATTGATGAAGATGTTAAAGAGGACCGGCCCCAGCACCGAGCCCTGGGGGACGCCACTAGTGACTGGCCTCCAACTGGACTTGGCTCCATTCACCACAACTCTCTGGGCCCGGCTATCCAGCCAGTTTCTAACCCAACGAAGCGTGCGCCAGTCCAAGCCAAGAGCAGCCAGTTTCTTGAGGAGAATGCTGTGGGAAACGGTGTCAAAAGCCTTGCTGAAGTCAAGGTAGACCACATCCACAGCCTTTCCCTCGTCCACCCAGCGCGTCACTTTGTCGTAGAAGGAGATCAGGTTCGTCAAGCAGGATCTGCCTTCCATAAACCCATGCTGACTGGGCCTGATCGCCTGCTTGCCCTTCAAGTGCCGCATGATGACTCCCAAGAGGATCTGCTCCATGAGCTTCCCTGGTACTGAGGTCAAACTGACCGGCCTGTAGTTCCCCGGGTCTGCCCTCCGGCCCTTCTTGTAGATGGGCGTCACGTTTGCTAGCCGCCAGTCAGCTGGGACCTCCCCCGATAGCCAGGACTGCTGATAAATGATGGATAGGGGCTTGGCCAGCTCCTCTGCCAGTTCTCTCAGTACTCTTGGGTGGATCCCATCCGGCCCCATCGACTTGTGCACATCCAAGTGCCGTAGCAGGTCACCAACCAGTTCTTCGTGGATGGTGAGGGCCACATCCTGCTCCCCGTCCCCTTCCACCAGTTCTGGGTACTGGGTATCCAGAGAGCAACCGGTTTTACCACTAAAGACTGAGGCAAAGAAGGCATTGAGCACCTCCGCCTTTTCCTCATCTCTTGTAACTAAGTTTCCCCCCGCATCCAGTAAAGGATGGAGATTCTCCTTAGTCCTCCTTTTTGTGTTGATGTATTTATAAAAGCGTTTTTTGTTATCTTTAACGGCAGTAGCCAGCTTGAGCTCCAGATGAGCTTTGGCCTTCCTAATTTTGTCCCTGCACAGCCTCGCTACATCCTTATAGTCCTCCCTAGTGGCCTGCCCAATTTTCCAAAGATTATAAACCCTCTTTTTCCTCCTAAGCTCAAGCCACAATTCTCTGTTGAGCCAGGCTGGTCGTCTTCCCCGGTGGCTCATCTTTGGGCACATGGGGATAGACCGCTCCTGCGCCATTAGGATTTGCCTCTTGAATAGCACCCAGCCTTCCTGAACCCCTCTGCCCTTCAGAACCGCCTCCCATGGGACTCCACCAACCAGTGTCCTGAGCAGCCTAAAGTCAGCCCTCCGAAAGTCCAATACAGTGGTTTTACTGGTTCCCTTCCTGGCCCCGCCAAGAATAGAGAACTCCACCATTTCGTGGTCACTCTGCCCAAGACTGTTCCCGACAATCACATCCTCCACCAGTCCTTCTCTGTTTGTGAAGAGAAGGTCTAGCAGGGCACCACCCCTGGTAGGTTCACTAATCAGCTGCGTCAGGAAGCTATCTTCCACTTTCTCCAGAAACCTCCTAGACTGCTTCCTCTGGGCTGTGTTGTGCTTCCAGGATATGTCAGGGAAGTTGAAGTCCCCCACGAGTACAAGCGCCGACGATTTCGCAACTTCTGTCAGCTGCCTGTAGAACTCCTCATCCGTCTCCTCATCCTGGTTCGGCGGTCTATAGCAGACCCCGACCAGGACACTAGCCTTGTTGTCCCTGCCGATCCTAACCCAAAGGGACTCGATCTTGTCATTCCTAGCCTCGAGTTCTACAACATCGAAAGACTCTCTAATATAGAGAGCCACACCGCCACCCCTTCCATGCTGCCTGTCCCTTCTGAAGAGCCTATAGCCAGGCATCGCAGCACTCCAGTCATGAGACTGGTCCCACCACGTTTCCGTGATGGCAACCAAGTCGTAGCCTGCCCGCTGCACGATGGCTTCCAGCTCCTCCTGTTTGTTACCCATGCTGCGTGCATTGGTGTAGATGCACTTCAGCTGGGCCTTTACCTTATCCTCCGGCCTTGCCACTGCTCCCCCTGGTACAGCCCCAACAGTCCTCGCTCCAGCCCCATCCCCCTTCTTACCTAGTTTAAAGCCCTATCAATGAGCCCCGCCAGCTCCTGGCCCAGGATCCTTTTTCCCCTAAAGGATAGGGACCCGTCTACGGCCACCAGACCAGGTGCTGAGTAAACTGCCCCATGGTCGAAAAACCCAAGAGTTACCCTTGTTACCGCTATTTGCAGTGGATTTAGGTCCAGCAGTTGGGAGGATGTGCCACATATCAGAATGACTGCCAGCCTGTATAAATTACTTCAGGACAAGGATGGCACCCCAGAATTACCAAGTGAGCCATGTCAAACTGTTGCTCAGGCTTCAGAGAGAGAGGTGGAAATTTCTCAAGGTCTGAAACTCAGTTGTTATACATCAGACAACTCATCCTGCATAAACATTTATAATGTTGTTAATTATATATACTTTGAGGGATTTAACGCATAAACACAATATATGCAATATGCATATAATTTAATATACACAAACAAATGTAAACATAACATACATACGTGCATATGTATATATATAGAAGAGAAAGATACCTAAAATGAAGTTCACATGCAGACATGGAGCGCACTTTGAAATCAGGGACACTGGTTGATTAAAACAAGAGTTCAGAAAGACAAACCTTTTGACGATCATCTTAAAAATGGCATTCTGGAATTTACCAATATTTTCCACCTATTAAATGTATGATTTCTTTCAAAACTGACAAATGAACCTAAGGGACATATGAACCATAAGAAGGGATTTGAGAAGTTCTACTTTGAATTGCCCTACATTCTACTAAATACTTCCCTTTGCATGGCATTTGTCCCTGATATTGGAGACTATGGGTTGTCCAAAACAAGGTTCTGGGATGATTACTTCCAAATTCAGAAGATTTAATTATCTCATTATGGAAATTAAGCATCATCTGATAACTAATCCTGCTGCATCTTATTATAAAACATAATCAAAAGCAGACACAGTATGATATTAAATACAAATTAGCATTAGAATAATGTAAATGCTAAGAAATAACCTTCATGTAAATAAAGATTTAAAACTGCATAATACTAGAGGAGCTATTGTGAAGCCACACACAAATACGTAATTACAGATATGTTGCAGAATGTACATTATATTATCATTGCATTATAATGTGGCCATTGGGGTCCAGAATTTACAGCTGTATTACAAAAAGGGCTCCTTCTAGTGGGTAGTGGAAAGAATAACTGAGTAAGAACATCGTGGCAAAGTTTAATTGAAATCTTATTAATACTTCTATGCATCATGGTTCAATTCATTCAATTTATAACAGATAAAATTTAAGACATTATAATTTTTAAATTAATAAAATAATCCCCAATCTCCACAGCAAGCTGACTCTTTATCTGCTGCTTTTCATTTTATAAAGCTTTAGTCTCCATGGGTATGGAGATTCTGTGCAGAAGTTAGCAATCAGTGCTCATCTCTCTCCAGAGATACTTATCTGGTCTATCTCATGAAATTTTTTTATTATTTTACACTATGTATAGATAAACTTGGCTTACAGCAAAATTCTCACAATCACGGCATCCTTTTGAACATTTCTCTAGCTTGTTTATTGACAAGGAAATAGAGATCTCTTTTCTTCTTTGACCTAATTACAAATAATTATCCCCTGGGGTACAAGGTTAGCAGCAGGCATACGTGGGAATGGTCACTTTCCTGCATTATCCACTAACACAAAAATACACATCCTGATTATTTATGATGGCCAGCTTCCTGCAGTATTTTATCTCATGATTATATATGGCTTAAAGATATTTTGCCTTTGGGACCCATACGGTTGTGGAATAACATATATTTTTTAAATATATAAATTAAGTGATAAGGCTCTGTGTAGAGACGGACTTTTACTACTCTGTGTTTCCAGGGGTGGGATGTGCACAGAAAGATCCTCCACAGCTCAACATTCCTCACACTCCTTGGCCACACTTGGTGGGAACAGACGCCCTGTGAGCTGTGCCAGGATGTGGAGGTGCAGCAGAACAGCCCATCAAGGTGCCTTGCTACTTCCTCAGATGCACAGAAAGACTTGATGCAGGTCTGGCTGCACAGACTATGACTGACATCAAAAGGAAATGGGGTGTAGCAGAAAACAAACTTCAGAGAGACTGGGAAGAGGCCCCCATCCTAACAGCTCCTTTTAGGGATCACAAGAACTGGTTATGTGGCTAAGCCAATGTGATCCTAACAGTCCCATCAAAATGAAATTCAGTCAAGAACAAGTGACTGAAGGTCACGGCAAGAAAAACTGAGCAGACTTCTGCTCTCATACATACCAGTAGCTATATGCATATTTTGGATGCCTAAGAATAACAGTGCAGCAGTGATTGCCTCACCCCACTTAAGCTTATATTCTTTTTTAGTCTACCTGACCATAGTCTGTGAAGGCTGCGATTGCAGATCTGAAGTTGTTATGTGAAAATCTGGTTTTGAAAGATTTTTCAGTGATCTGTAGACTGACAGACAAAACACACCGAAGTATGAATAGGACTCATTCAATCCATTCCTGGTTCTACTCTAATGCTGCAGAGAGATGGTAACTATTTGCTGGCACAAATGTGTAACATAAAATCTGCTCTAGCCATTTGCAATGGCAAATGTTTGTCCCCCAGATGTCTACAGAAAATTATCTTTAGCCTCCTAAGCAAAAAAAGAGGCATTTTTGGAAAATTTTTGGATATTTCACATGTAGCTTAAACATCATTGAAATGACCTCTAAATATAACTACGTTAACTACCAAATATACCTTAAACTGAAGAATTTTGAAAAACATGAGATTTTGTTTTATTTCTTTGGTACTGTACATCTGTCATGTCAGGGACCAAAAAGGGGGTTATTAGAATACTATTAACTTGAGAACTCATCTTGAGAGCTTCAATCCACTGTGGTATACTGTACCAATGCTTATAGAGAGAACGTTTTTATTTCACAGTCCATTGAGTCAATGGATGGAGCTGTCTCAGTCTGCTGGGTTAATGTGGGTGCTTCTGATACACAGTAAATGCATTTACGGTATTAAAGAGCATCACTAATTTTTTTATAAAAAAATACATGAAAAGTTCCATATTCTGAATAATATCTTGGCAAAATAAAACAAGTCAATTATTTGTTTTTCAGAATAAGAAAAACAGTTAGTTCATACTGTAAATTATTTGCTAGCTTTGCCACCAAGATTTAAAAGGGAAAAATAAATTTATTTTTCTGAAGTTATGATAGCCCAGAGAGCATGTTTGAAAGGTCAGTACTGCACATATCAATTCATATGAGGGATAATTATACACACAAGTAGCTCTGCATTTATGACGGATTATATTCATTAGTAATGTTTTTCAAGGTCAAGTTGTTGCTAGTTGAGACTGAACAATTTTAAATTTCAAAAGAGGCAAGAAGTTCCTGCAACTGCAGAAAAAAAAAAAAAAAAAAAGATGTTTTGTGAGGTGTCCAGTCACACCCATGTTCTGTGCAAAAGAGGTTACACCATTAAAAAGAGGTTTTCGGAATAAAACTGTTGAACAGAATTCTAGCATGGCTAGCACAAATGGTGCTGTTTTAATGTTAGACCTTTTTCAGAGTCCTGATAACTCAATGATGATTCCATTTAATTCATGAAGCATGTGAAAGCCTTGAAGGGCTGGCAGTCTCACAAGAGACACTTCATTGGCGTTTGTTATCTGCTGTTTTGCTGACTCTTACTTTAGGAAACTTTAATACAATATGATAGAGGTTACAGACAGAAGTTCCACTGACTTTCCTTGTGAAAGAAGGCAGATTGAAATCAAGACAAATAGCAGCTGTCTAGTACTTAATAAAATAATATACCTTTATGAAGGAAGACTCATAATTTGCATGAGGACAAAGGAAAAAATAGAGAAATTTGTATGTACTATGAAATTTGTGTCAAAGTGTCATTTGGTTATTTATATTCTAAGCATCACCAGTTGGAAAAATATTTAACCTTTGTCCACTGACAGAATTATTTATTTTTGACATTATTCAAAGACTTAATCAACTGGGAATAATGTGCAAAATCTTCATATGATGTCTTAGCACAGTATTATTTCATACTTATTATAGATCCTTCTTAAATCCTTACATTTAATGAAACCATTATAATAAAATAAACATTTCTAAAAAACAGATTAGAGATCTTGTAATATTTTTAATTTACTCACGCATATTTTCAGTCCAAATACACACCTAATGGTTAATTAAGTCCTGAGAACATTGCAGTTTTCCAAACAGTAAAATTATTTTGAAGAGCTGGGTTATTTTCTTTGATACAGGTAATTATTAGCACTAAAGCTACAAAGAGAGCCTTAACTTTATTGGACTTCACTAACACCTGCACAGAAAGCATCATTGCTGATACTGACTGATGTAAAGACTCCCTGGCTAGTGTCCACAGAGGCTTCTACAAATTAGGTAGTCCCTACAGGTGCCAATGCCAAGTTCTCCCTCCACTAACAGACATCTTACAGGCCTGAAAGAAAGAGCAAAGGGGTCCATAGAAGAAGGCAGATCTCCAACACTTGGCTGAAAAAGCCATCAGCTAGTGTATCTAAGTCCAAGCTAGGTATTTTTGTCCTTCTACTGTGCTACTTATGGACAAGGAACACTCCAGCACTATGTCAGTTCTGAACTTTAAAACATCTGAAAATGCTTAGAAAATACCATGTCCATGTTTTATTTTTCATTTCCAAATTGCATCAGGGCATAACTTGTTACCAAGTTAACATATGTTTAAGAACTTACACTCTCTTATGAATAGTATTATAGTAATACCTATGACTCAAGAACATAAACCTTAAACTAAAACAAAACCTTAACTCTGTCTCATACATGGAGTTTCATTCTCCCAACTTCTGACAATGTAAGTGCAACCAACTACTGAATCAAACAACCATGAGCATTATTTGAACAAAATAATTTGGCTAAGAGATTGGAAGCAATGGCTGTAGTACACCACACATTGTGGCACAGAGTAGCTATGAATTTACATTTATAGAAAAGTGGTAGCTATGCATATGGCACTTCCAATGAGAAACAGTACAGTAAATAATCTTTGTGTGTTGACCAGCTTATTAACCCCTTTACATTAATTCAGATTTATTTTACTTACTGTATTGTTTTCTTGATGGTGGATGAGAAGGGTTCAATAGTCAAGAGGAGGTGATTAATTCAGGATCTAAAATAAGAAAACAGCTGCGTAAGTCCTGGTTATCCCATCCTGAAAAACATTTTAATGTGAAGTTGAAAGACAATTTTCAGGGTTAAAAAAAAAAAATCAGAACAAAATGTAACTGTTCAAAATGTGCAAATTGCTTTTTATTCACTTACACTGGTATAAATCTATAATAATGCAGTGACTAATTGTGCCCTGAGTAGGCAGAAGTGTGCCTGACTAAAAGATTGGAAATGGCAGTTAAATAATTAATGTAAAAATATGTTGATGATCCTAAATAAAAAAATGTGAGATATTTGAAATGAAATAGATGGAATTAGGCAATCTACTTACTACATAAGAGGCATTAGAAATAACCATTAATTGCATATGCCACAAATAAACAAGCCTATGAAGGAGACGTTAACATCTTTCCACTTCTGCTTAAGAGGAATGTGCCACAATGCAGTTAGTTTCTCAACAATTAAATAAATAACTCTATGCATCTAAATACATTTTTAAGGTACAAATACAAATGTCACAGCTTATATGATAGGGAAATTACAAAATTAAGAACTAATATAAATGCTGGAGAGAGGAGGTGGTGATGGAACAAAACAGACCATACACACTTACTTGATATTAAATGAAGATTGATTACTTAGATGCATATTGTAAAGCAAATTAAATTAAAATTGTATTCAAATACAAAGCCACCATAGGAAGAGTAATTCAAAACTAGGATCAGTAAGGTAGCTGTAGCTTTCTGAAGGGCTTTGAGAGCTTGATGCAGAGAGAAGCACAGAAGAAAAACAAACAGAAAAAAAAAGGCATTTTGAAGTCTTTTTGAGACCAGTTTTCCTAAGAGTGTGTAGTTGTGGTTCATCTCTGACAGATCAGTAGTATTATTCTAAATAGTGAATGGATCAGAGAAAGCTGGGGAGAGACACCTGAGCCTAACACAACCGGGCAACTTCATCAGCATCAGAGTTAGCACTGAGAGTCTAAAACAGCCTATGCAGCTGGGAGAGTCCTGCCTCAGAGACAGCTAATGAGGCATCGCGGTAAGTAACATTTTCAGCATCACTAAAAAAAGAAATCATTCAGCTTCCTCTGCCTGCATATTCTTCCCTCTCTATTTTCTTCTTGAGCAGACAGAGTAGAGCTGGGGGCTTTATTGTTGCTTGGTTTTACTACTGATTGAAGAGATATGCTTGTACTTTTAGATATATTTTGAAACCCAGCCTCCTTTTGCAGTAGCATTTAGGCCTGCAAAACTTCTATCCATGTTTTAATGTAAACTTCTGGGACTGAGCTTACAGCAGCCTGTCAGAGGAATGAGTGCTCCAAATGATGCTATCCATCTTGTGGCCATGCATTTTGCAGGTGCAAAGAAGGATAAATGATTTTAGTCTAATCTAGTACCTGCCTTAACAGTACTCTCATCACCATGGTAACACTGAAGGAGAAACACACAACTAACCTTTAAGTGTCAGCAGTATGGAAAACATGTTTTGTTCTTTATTTTATTTTATATTTTTTTGTAAAGGTATATAATGCAAAAGATTCAAAACCAAAGACTCTTAATTTGCTCCCCATGCTTTGAGAGGCAATTCTGTTGTGCTCCTTCTTTTGCTTTTGTAAATTTGCACTGTGCTTCAGGGAAGAGATTTTCTTGACAGACTTGCAAATCAGGAATAATTGAGGACTTTGACGAGTGTAAAACTCACGCAAAGCTTCTGTGACCTTGGCATCTCGATGAGTAATACACAGTTTCCTGACTTCATTCAGCTTAGCACTCAGATTAAAAACAACACTGAGAAGCTTCAGCAGAAAACT
Source organism: Anas platyrhynchos (assembly GCF_047663525.1). NCBI lineage: Eukaryota > Metazoa > Chordata > Aves > Anseriformes > Anatidae > Anas > Anas platyrhynchos. The sequence goes on from NC_092596.1 coordinate 13,318,501, forward strand.
ATGTACATACAGCCACACACAAAAACAAAGAGCTTCCTGGCCATCAAATGAGCCCTGAAAGACTAAAACAAGAATATACCTGCCTTTAAAACCCAGCTTTGCACACACAAGCATTAACTGCTTTGGCACAAAGACAGTTTATGTGAAAACTCACAGGGGACTTGAGAGAAAGTCTTTTCTCTTTACAGTGTCAGGAAAAGAAGTCACATTGATGCTGCTCCATTTTCCACAGAACTTGTCAGAATCATGCATTCACATTGGGCCAGCAGCCAGGAAGTGCCCAGCACGTAGCCCCAGTTGACACTACACAGTGGGAAGCAGGCTGGAGAATGACTGATAGGATTAAGGTCCATTCCTGGGTCTTGTGCTGGCATTACAGGTTTGCAATGTCCCTGTGTGATGCAGATGTGATTATGTGTGTCACCCGGCGGGGGCTCTGAGCAGCCTCCGTTACATTTCCCACAGCGACACCACTCTGGCCTTGCAGAAGAGTGCCCTGGGCAAACGGCACCACTCTCCAGATGTGTTCTGTCCTTTGATAGAGCAGGTTGAGGAGACAGGAATCCACAGCTCCTCGTCGTTTGCTCCAGGCAGACATCTGTGTTCTCCTGTTAGTCTGTTCATCATCTGACAAAGTTTTAACCCAGGCATAGTCAGCATTTGTGAGAAGTGGCATGCAGTATAATAAGCAAGTCTGCAACCATATTTCTTTTCTCTGTTACATCTAGTGTTTGTAGCAGCAAATCAAACAACAGATGTATAGCATCTAGAGTCAGAAAACGTGTTATGTTCCAAACAGATTTACTCTGCAAATATTGGAAGATATTTTCCGCAGCTAATACTATAATTTCTACATTTTTCTTATAAAACAACCAGGATATGATAATTAAACAGGCTACGTAGCTTAAACAACAAAACCAAAAAGTTTATCTGCTTAGAAAAAAAGAAATGCAACTTCAGAAAAACACCAATAAATGACACTGAATTGTGTATCTGTTTTGCTTTGTTTTATATCTCAATAATCAGGATCTTTTTTTAAAAAAATACAAATGCAGGTAATCTTTTTAGTATAAATTCATTTGGGAGAATAGAGATTCAATTACTGTTTTCAGACACTTAAGGTGAGTGTAATACCTGATGACAGTGTCTAAAATTATTATTTTCCCCATAAGTTTCCTTTCAAGTTAAATATTTAATTTTCTAATTTCAGATTTGTCTACTAGTCCTATAGGAATACACCGGTAGAATGTGCTTAAAAGAAGTGCTAATAAAAACTATCAATTGAGCTTAGACTGTCTACAATTTGAAAATGAAAATCTTATTTAAGTCCTTAACTTTAGTAATATGGAAAATAAAAGAAATAGAAAACTAAAGAAATTAAGGACCAGAAGTCTGATCACATTACCATGGTACCACTCGTAAATGAAGCCACACTATGTCTCTCAACAATAAATGAAGATTTAAGCTAGGCAAACACATCACATTTTGAAAATCACAATAAGTATCAGTCAGATTTTAGGCAAAAACAGTTGTAGCATGTGAGATGATCTCTGATATTTAATATTTAACTAACACTTACTAAAGACTATAACAAACAAGCTTCAACTGCACTTAAAAACTCACACTCGTCTAGGTTAACAGTTTAACAAAAGCACAAATGTGACCTCTCTCCTTCCAGGCTGCTGTTTGGTGGTTGCCTTATGAAAGACAATTTAGCTAATGATTCAGTTAATCTTTTTCTAACCACCCTCATAAATCTTGGATAAACCTGATGAAGGTTCAAGCATTATTTTAAATTACTCCTATTTATAGTCATGCCCAAACAAAAAGACTATAAAGTAAAATTCTAACAAAGGTTTATATCCATATGGTATGATTCTAAAATTAAGATTTCTTCACATCCATAAGTCCCTTCTCCTGTCATTCTAAAGCTGATGCACTTATTTATTTCCCTTTTCCATTCTTTATTTCCCTTTTCTTGCACAAAACTGATCAGCAAAAGACAAAAATGGGCAACAAACCTTTAGATGTTGTAGTTAAAGTCCATCTACATCTTTTATGGTAAGCAATGCAAATTTTGGCTTGTAGAAATAACCTTATTAGGTATGCAGGCTTTTCTTTAGAAACACTATCATAAAACCCACAGCTAAGTCATTAATCTTTTCAAAAAGCTTGTTGAGATCCCCATAGGCATTTAAATGGATCATAACAGCCTCACATATGAAATGTAGAGCTGCAGCCAAGGATTTGACAGAAGTGCAAATTTGGACAAATAAGACCATCAAAGCTTCAGCAGAAGAGCTTTCTGTCCTCTCCACAGGACCAGGGGTTGATAAGACCCATCACTGAGGATGAAACTATAAGCAAAGAGATAAAAATGCCAAATTCATGCCAGAAACCCATGGACTGTTAAAAGCCTCCCTGGTTGAAGCCATCAGATATTAAATGATTATATTATTACAGAGAGACTGGCACCAGAGGATAAAAAATAGAGTATTTGCCCAGAGGTCAGTATCCCCATTTGTCTTACTGGGTGATTATGTTGCACTCACAGGAGTGAGGTGAACACTTGCTGTATTGAACCAACTGAATTATGGTAATCTGTTACAAAAGAGTTACACAAATAGAGAAAAAGACCAAAAAAAAAAAAAAAAAAAAACTGGGATAAACCCCACAAATAAACTGTTACAATACCCACAGACAATGACAACTGGACCAAATCCACTTACAAACTAACCAGTCCTCTGAAAGAACAGGCCCAGATTTCACTATTCATCTCCAGATTTTACTATTCATCTCCAGATGGGTTCGAGGCTACTTTCCAGATTAGGTATGTTTGCTCCAGGTTTTCTTACAATACCAGGATAAAGTATTTCACCCAGAGATCCAGACCCAAATCTATTGTACTCGAAAGCTGAGATTGTCAGAGTCATCCATCAAAACTATTCAGACAGTACTATGAGTTGAACTGGAGTTAAAGAAGCAGAGAACTTGACAGATGCTGCACAATGAGACCAAAAAAGCTTTGCCAGATCCTGGAAAATACATGAATTTTTGAGAAACACCAACTACAAAGTGTTTTTAATGAGATTTGCAGAGCAAAAAGAATCATTGGCCAGGAGAAAGACTGCAGGTATGAAAAAAACGAACAGAGGCTGAAAAACAAACCTCACAGCTGAAGCAAAAGAAGTAACCAATGTTCTGCTTTACTAAAATTTCATAATCTTCAGGAAGAACTTTGAAAACACCCACACTATTTGTTTTCATTAACCATTCCTAGTTTGTGCTTTCTCAGGATCAGCCAAGTAAATATGGAGGACTTCAGTAGTAATCTAATGTACAAAATACACATTTTTTCTTCCCCGCCCAGTCTTCATGGAAATGCTTAATGTTGTGTAAGAAAATAAACAGCACATTTTAAAAGCTATACCGCAATGAGACACAGAAGAATGTGAATGTGTGTTTGCATTAAGGGAGAAGAAATATGCAGCCTTTGTGATAAGTTTCACTCTTTTTTATACAGACATCTTTTCTGAGATTTCTGCTGAGTAGTTAATCTACTTTTTCTTTTTAAACAGGGTATAAAATAACTGGGAAATGTTGCACCATCCACACGGAGAATTATTTCCAGTTATAGTTAGCATGCAAATGAAGCATCGCTCCAGCATCTAATCACACCTCATTTTGTTATAGGTCTGAGGAACTCATCTGCTTTAAGCGCATCAGTACTTTAGAGAAACATTTCATGATAGGCGTAAAAGGCCTGTGAATATGCAGGATTAATAAGCAGAAAAATAGCTGTAGCCTTTAAGTTCAGCCTCGGCCAAGAAACCTAATGACCATACTCTTCACTCCCAAAGCATGTTCAGCTCCTGCCTTGCTGTACTGTCCTCAACAGTTTTGTACCACACAGGCTTGATTTCTCTACTTGAAAGTGCTGACTCCATCCCTGCCACTGTGGGGAAGAGGACGAGCAGAAACCAGACTGGCCCCATCGAACATCAAACACTTGACCAAGGTTGCATATTGGAGTTCAGTGTCCCAAAGCACTGCCTCTACATACTTCAAATGGACAATTCAGTTCAAAGCCATAAGAGATGAATCCTTGGCTGTTCCTACTACTGAATTAATCATCAGATCAGGAACTCATATGTTACTGAAATAGACTGGAAAACTATCTCGCTGAGGTGAGAATGGAAAGAAAAAGTAAAAAGCTAAAAATATTTTATAAGCTGAAAATAGAAAAGAAAATCTATGCTGGCTCATCTGGAATGTTTGGTTTCAATATTTTGTGTTTCATTTAATGTTATTCCTTCACAATTTCCAACTAAGAATTATCTTAGCTTTCAAAGAGAAAACCTATTTGAAACAAAATCCTGGAACATTTCCATTTTGAGAATGTCAAAACAGAAAAGAGTGACAGCTCTAGAACTTTTTGCAAAATGGAAAATGAATCAGAGTGACTACTTCCCCATGAAAATGATGAATTGGTATTTCACAAGGACTAGATAGCTGAGTATAACCAATGATACTTCTGTTACAGTTCAGTCATGAGGATCTGTGAGCTGCAAGCACTCACCCACCCTCCTGCTGCGAGAAGAGAGCAGCAAGCTGTCAGAGGTGAAGCCCAGATGGGGATGCTCTCTGGATTGCCTGCCCTCCCCAGACAAATCTGAAGCCACTCTTCCTGCCCCCTTCATACCAAAGAAATGAGCATTTCTACTAAAGCAATGCTTCCTCCTCTCTTTTTGCCAAAGAGCTGTTTTCTCATTTACTTCAAGCTGCTCTCTACCAAAAAGAATAAAAAATTAGAATTTGTTTAAAGACCCTTTGAGAGCTACAAAAAATCATACAGAATTCCTACAAAGTCCATTTTGGGACATTGTTCCTCAGCTGTTCCAGTTTTTAATAGGTTGTCATTTATGCTGTTGTTCCTCAAACTGTCTCGTGTTTAATTTTGTAAATTTACATAAGGAATGCAGAATCATGAAACCAAAGTTACAGATGCTTTACAGCCTATCAAAAACAAACCTCAAATATTATTTTCCTCATCTTTTATTTGTCTGTGGTCTTTTTTAGAGATTTCATATAGGTTTTGCTTTACATTTATGTAATCAGACTGCCTTTTATTGCAGCAGAAAGCTTCCTGCTTGGAATGCATTTAGTTAACAAGAAAATGCTTATTTATTCAAACCAAACACTTTTTGCTGTACTGTAAGTCAGGCTCACTGTGACTGTCTGTCTCCGCTCCAATTAATATTTAATTATTTATTCAAATTAGAGCAGCTTCTATGGGACCGTGCCAGTCCAGAATAGCCAATAAGCTGGGGGACAGAACATGCATTTGCAGGTACCCCAAATTCAAACTCCCATGGTGATTTAATATGAGGGTCTGAGAGGCAGAACGATGACCACCTCCCCAGCGATGAGAAGAATCACAGCCAACCTACTTTGAATTGCTGCTGAGCATCTCAGTGTCAAGATCAAAGTCGGATGTGTTGCCTCATATGAAAAGCGGGGATGAGACTAAATTACTTCACAAAAATGTGCTGAATAATTAGCAGCTGTATGGTGTTTTGACATTGCATGCTTTTTAGGAGGAGGAAGGGATATTGTTCTGAACACAATTTCCTAACTGTTCGTGTGTGCCACTCATTGTAAATCTTCAATCAGAAATGGGCCCAGGAATGACAAAAAGATTCCAGATGTATAAAGATGCATGAAAAAGAAACATCATCTTTTCATATTGGTCAATGTTATAATATATTATTACCAAGTCTGTTTTTCACAAATACAAGCAGAGCTAAAAATAAATAATCCATTGGCACCTGTCTAGACTTATGTTGTTTTCATATTCAAGACTTGCTAGACCCCACATTAGCATGTCTTTAAGCTCAGTGAAACTGTATTTTGAACACAAGCAGGAATTACAAATATAAAATTTTAGTTATGCTCTTTTTTTCCTAGAAATACTTTACGTAATGCCCTGTAATATTCATGAATATTTGTGTACAGATGGTCCCACAGTAAAATCTTCCCTGGATGCTAGCAGAAGTACCTCACCACCTATCCCAGTAATGTCCCACACATTATAAAACTTCTTTGTGAGCCGGAACATGAGTACTAAGGCAGGCTGAAAAAAATATTTTTAAAAAGTGCCGCATCTGTGACATAACTATGAGATGACATTATTTTCTCTCTTTTTTTTTCTTCTTTTTTTCTATCTTCTTTTTTTTTTTTTTTCTTCCAGGAGTAATTTCCTAATCAAAGCCCAGAAGTTGTTGAGCTAATGAAAATGTCACCTGCAATTTGATGGAGATAGTTTTGATTGCCTAGGTGTCATCATGCATACTGCAGTGTTTTCTCAATGACTGCAGAATATCTCATTTTCCTCTTGAGTACAGGCTCATTGATAACTGGAGGAATGATGCAGAGAAGCATGAGCTGTGTGGCCAGTAGTTAACAGCCCCACACACCACACCAGTTCTTCAATATGTCAGGACATCTATCAGAATGAGTAAAGCTGGTTAATGGCTTTTCAGGGCTAACTGAGTTAATTGCTAATCATGCACCTACAGATTTAAAACATTACCAAAAATAGTCCTGATGCACACAGCAAATTTGTGTAATTGTGTACTGTTGGTGCTGATTGCTTTGCATCAGACCCAAAATATTGTGCAATGCAATCAGTACCAACAGTACACGAGGGCTGAACACCAGTGTGTTTAGTGTTTGACAAAGAGAAATAAATACACCTTTGGCAACATCTTTCACACATTCCAGTCAAATTCACCAAGCTCTGAGTTTAGAAACAAAAGGAGCCATGAGAACATCTTTCAATATTTCAGAACTAAAATATCTGTTTTAAGAAATGTAGCATGATTTTTCTTTTTTACTTTTCTTTTAATGCCCTTGTAGAATAATTAAGTTTTAAAATATGTTTTTATTGAATTTCAAAGCTTAAACATTTTTTCAGTTTGTTTCAAATGCTCAAATTATTTTTAAAAAATGAATACCAATTAATAAATATATACGTGTATATGTAGTTGTTCTTTGATTAGGTCTCTACATTATGTAGACATGGCTCACTTTCATAGCTTTCCAGGATTTTAAGGTATCACTTGCAGTCTGATGAGTACTCTCTCAAGTACATTACCTACCCTCATTACACTTGTAGTTTATTCAAACATAAACTAGAAGTAGTAATACTTAGCTTGCTCATTTAATTCCAACTCACTGGGAGCTGAGTACCTAATCCTAATACATCTGTTGTTTTTTTTTTTGTTTGCTTTGTTTTGTTTCATAAACTACCATTCTGATGTTTATATGCAGAGATGATCAGAATATTTTAGCAATCTTGGTTTGTTTTAATTTGAATTTTTTTTTTTTTGGAAAAAAAAAAAAAAAGAGGCATGTCAACATATATTTTTTTCAGCATTTTAAGTCTCTGACTGAAGAGAGAGCACAACTTGAACCTCCAGCTGCTCAATCCTATGCTGCTCACCTAGCAATAGAAGTAAAATTTTGTGCTACAACATACTTCCTAAGATTATCAAAGAGTTCCTATAAACAAAGGAGTTTGCAGATGAATACCATGGCATGTGTGCATAGAGGTTGTTCACAAGATATTCGTACAAGTATTTTCTTTCCGTAGTATCAAATGTGCACATTTTTGTTTCTGTGAAGGGTAAGAAAATACATATCACCCTGACGAAGTCCAATTCTGTTGAAGAGGTTTACCTCAACACTAGTACTGATGAATCAGCAAGTAACCTCACAAGCCCTTTAGAAGGATTGGATGCAGAAATAATTATTTCTTGAGACAGTCCCCGACAAGATTGTTGTTTTGATGAATTGGCATACATGGAACTCAGAAATGATGAATTGCACTGACGTTAATTCTATTAAAAGTTGCCTAATATGCACATAATTTGATTTATGAATTTTTCAACATAGAAGAGCACCCTCATCTCATATAAAGCAAAACAGTCCCATTACTAAAACATAGCAATATTACAGACGCTAGATATTGAATAACATCTTCCACTCTATAGCTCTTTACATTCTCAGCAAGTTTTATTGCGGAATATGACAATCGATACATATATCTGCATACTTGTGAAGTCAGACCTGTCTTGTCTACTCTCAGAAAAATGACAGTGAATACATCTACTAGTTCTACATAGTCAGCAGTGTCTCACTTAAGTCGCTGTTTGCTAAGTAGACAAAATAAATGTCCATGAGGTGTTTCTATCTCAGTACACTGGGATGCATCAATTTTTAGGTTCTTTTAGTCATGCAGTTCTACGATTCTCTGATCCATAACACTCATAACAAATCTAAGCACAATGGAATAGAATAATTTATAAAAACTAAAATACTGCATGTTTATACATATTTGATTTATATCCCTCTCTAGAGTCTTGTACTGGCACTACAGACAAGCTAACATAAATGCCTTTTTCCATGAAACTAACCCTGAAACCCTCTACAAAGCCATTTTTACTACTGCAGATGAAGAGAAGAGAAAGAAGATACTTCATTTTATAAAGACAAAAAATGTTTTTCCTCTTCCTCAAGGGTAACCCTGGCCATGAATATGTGGATAACACAAGTTAACTCAGAACAAGCTGAAAATCACCTGGGGAAATGAAGAACTACCAAGATGAGCCAAATATCACAGATGTCAGTGTATACGTTCTCAAGGACACATCAGAAACTAGAGCAAATGGGTTTAAAATGTATACAGCTAAAACAAACTGGCAGGAGTATTTTTCTTCCAGAGAAGTAAAGTAGCAAATTTCTTGCAAAAAACATATGCATGTATGCATGCATATGATGTTTTTCCTGCCTTGTGCTTGTTGTCTTTATTCAGAAGACCCCTTTAAGTTTCTTTGTAGTTGTAAAACAGCAGAGGAGAGACCATACATGCAAATTTACCTAGTCTAGGGAAACCAGTAACTACAGAGTAAATAGCATCCATATACTGACAGGTATCCAAAGCCACATTCCTCTAGCACTGATGTGACAACAGCTCAGTAGCTTTCACTTGCCAGAATAACTCCTGTGATAATAGAGGCAGAACCTCAAACATAGCTAAAGCACACATGAAAACACCTGAGAGGTTATAGGCATGCTAAGGCAACTGCAGGGCTCAACCACTCAACCTGAAGCCTAGAGAAGTATAACATAAAAAGTTTCTAGAGGTTTAGTTACTTTTTTTTTTTTTTTTTTTCTTTCCAAAGGTCAAGTAGGAATTGATTTAGTAGAAAAGGCTAGAGCTGTTTTGGTGCTATCTGGCCTGCTTTGCCCGCCTGTAGGTGCTAATGGTGTAACAGTAGGTATACTTCTGCCAACTGAAACTAGAAGACAGTGAACTAAACTCTAAAAATTATTCAGGAAATTTGCTTATCTTTGCCTCCTTGGCAATCCTTCAACTTTAATTATAATTGTGTTGGAAAAACATAGCATTCTTTATAGAACTTTTTTAAGCCTGACTTGTTCTGCTGCCATTATAAGCAAACTAAATAGCTGAGCAATTTAATTTAATTTCTCCAATACTGCCTTATGTTTTCTAAACAGGAACCATAGCTCTTCTAAGTTTGAAAAATCTGAGATATTGATTACTGTACACTTTCTTTTGAGAGTAAAATGGATTAAATGGGTTATTTTTCTCATTCAACAAAAGCCATAATGAAGCATGGCTGACTAGAATGTGTTGTCTATACATTTTGGCTGTCCTATTAAAACTGAAATAAAACAGAAAATTTGGGGATGAGTAAGCACAGGGTTATATATTTAAACTGGCAAAAGGAAACATTTGCCCACAGAGATGCTGTGTTCATAGCTACAAACTGCCTTCATATTTTGACTGGTAAGAAGGATTTGATTAAGAAAAGGTGATCCTGTGAGTTCTGGTTTCCTGTGGAGTTGTGTCTTAATGTGGATTTACTAGATGTAGGATTTATTTTTTTTCCTTTTGTCTGATCAAAGCCTTTTTGGCATATAGTCAATATTTTTTTTTCTCTCCATGTAGATTACAGGGGAGTTTTCAGCTCTTTCTTCACTGGAATCCCTAATAACCTCCCTTTTTGCTTTCTCTGGGTTTGAGAGGAGAGAAGAAAGACAGAGTTGGCCAAACACAGGCAGCATACATAAAAGCTACTGTCTTGGTTTCATTACCTTAGAATAGTACACTAGAACATTCACACAAGAAGAAAAAAAAAAAAGAAATAGGGAAGAAGAAAGAGCAATGACATAATGCTGCTCTTTGTTGAAGATCTGTAGCTCTCTGAGTGCTCCTTTTGGGACCGAGAGATGGGATGTATTTCAACTCACACAGTGTCAGAGGGATTGGATTGACCTAAAGCAGATCAGGCAAGAATATGACATCTTTAAGACATCTGTGCACCTTCACCTTACAGGTCTACCACCTCTGCCCAGGTCAGTTTCTGCCCAGTTTTACTGATACGCCATCAAATATATCAGTCAGATAAGAAAAAATGGTGAGCATAAAAGAGTAGTTCATGCTGTAAATTTTAGCAAACTTGTTCATAAGGCTGCAGACCCAGAGATCAATCAAAGCTAGGCAGTCACAAGAGTTGTGACATCTCAGACCAGGTGAACAAAACCAGAAAAAGGGAGATGCTGCACTGAAAAGCTTCTGACAGGGGAAGTGTAGAGGTCCAGAGAATGAAGCAGCTGGCTGTCCTGGAAAGACCATTCATCAAATATATATGGATATATATATGTGTGTGTGTGTGTGTATGCAAGTAAATGGAGGGAATAATCAGTACACTAGCTGAGAGTTTTTTCCTTAAAAATAAAGTTTTATTTGTAAACATGTAATTTTAGATTTCATTAAACCAAGAATGTGGTCTAATGTGGCCTTATTCTCCCCTCATGGTTCCCATGAGTGTCTTAGCAAACCTTAAGCACCGCATGCAGTCAAAAAAACTTGCGTCTTGGTTAACCTGGCTGTTCAAGCCACCATTCCTATCTATCAGCATCGTTTCCTGTTTAGTTAGATTTATTTGCATTTGTCAATGTGAAAAATACACATATTTCATGCTAATACCTAGTTTTGCACCTCAAGAATTCTAATCTTGGCTTTTGTCGGTATGAAGGACTGTTTTCACTGGTAAAAGTGACACATGTTCATCCACAGTAAGAACTGCAATGTACTTTAGCTTCCAACAAGAACTTATGGACTTCATTACATTTTGAAAGAACAAATACAAACAAAGGCCTCCTGTTGTCTCTCAATTAACATTCTGGGAAGCCTAAACAAGTGCATAGCTACATTTTTATCAATACTCAGCTTCACATTGCATTGCAGTAGTGGAACCAACATAAAGTTATAGAAATCTATTGTATTTGTCTTCCAAATGCACAAACAATGATGGCAGGTAAAATCTTCTGTGGTGTACCAAAACATCTAAAGAATTATAGAAACAGCCCCAATAAAAGACAGATCAAAGGGACAGTGTCTCACACAATTTGAGCTGAAAGCAAGCAAGCAAGAAAGTTTGAAACTTTGTTGATTTAATGAATTAAAGCATAATCAGAAAGAAACCATCAGTTACCTTCTTGTACAAGGCTATGGCAAAGGGTCATCTACTTAGTCTTTCAGGATCATCAATTTAGTCTTTCTGAAACTGAACCAAATACAAAGTTCTAAAGATAAAGGAGAACCTTTCTAACAGTGTTATTCCTCATGATCTCCATTTTCTCAAGGTTTCTCCATTTTCTGGTCTGAATTCATTCTGCATGAAGCAGATGGGGTGTTACAGAAATGCCAAAACAAAACTACTAATTAAATTTCTACATTTCATCAACTATTTTAGTGTTCTTTTCCAATGATAAATGCATGCAGAAATTTGCATTGATACAATTTATACAATTGAATTTTACACACTCTTTTCTTAAAGACTCACAGCTTAAAGAAGGCTGACAAGGCATATTCCCTTCATCTTAAAATATACATATATATTTAAATTTATATATGTACACATGCATGTATATATACATTGAGAGAGGAAGAGAAAGACTTCTCATAGCCACCGCAACAAATTATAAATGATGCATGAAATGAAAAATTCCTGTTGAGTGCACTGAGAAGTGTACAGACAGTGCCATGGAATCATCATTTGCCATGTTATTTACTTAGTGAGAGTCACTGACTCAAAAGTCAATAGAAGAAGACTCTGCAGTTATACATTTCAAGCTGCACAGTATATGTGCATTTTTCATTTGTTTTTCAAACCAGTTCAAAAAGAGCATATTGCAAAATTTCTATCACTCCAAGCTTTCTAAACTTCCAACTATTAGAATCTAAAGTAGCTCTGAAAACCACCTATAGCAATGTGCAAAAGTTTTAAATAATGAAATACAATAGTCGATAAAAAACAGACCGGTAAGCTGCAGTTATATGTTTCTGTGTTATAAATAGGCAGAGATGGTCAGTTATCCCAGATAATTATAGAGGAATCTCAATGATCAGTGGATTGCTAAATTGGATCTTACCACTGCAATTAAAAAAAAATCAAGACTTCGTTTACTCTGAATTTTTATGTGCAATCAGATTATGTTGATTTTTACCATCTTACCTATACAGAGCAAAAACCTTAAGGAATTTATAATTGTGCAAAAGTTTAACTTTGTGACCATCAAAGTTATGCATTTTCATTCTAATTTCTATGGAAGAGCAGTTTCACATTTTAACTTCATAACTAGAGGTGAATTTGAAAAAATCTGCTTATAATGTAAGTTGATAATGTCTGAAGTTTTGAGAAAAGATAAAACATTGACAGAATAGCTAAAAGACAGACCTGAGAAACTAATTCCTATTAAAAATGAGAGATTTTTATGTATAAAGACAGACAGGAGCATCGTTAGACTGCTCTGTTCTTCTGTAAATTACATGGATTCTCTATTTGTGCAAGCTATGTGTGAAGGGGTACACACAACATACACCAACAGCTGGAGAAAAAGCTGCTTACCTTGCTGTATACAATAACTAAAAATGTTATTCAAATTTTCCTAAAGACTAAGTAGCCATTCATCCAGTTTGAAGTGCACAAAGCTCATAATATAAAATATTTTGTTTTGAGAACTGGGGAAAGCCATTTGAACGTCCCATTTAGAGGGTGGTGAGGCACTGGCACAGGCTTCCCAGAGAAGGTGTGGGTGCCCCATCCCTGGAGGTGTTCAAGGCCAGGTCAGATGAGGCCCTGGACAACTTGATGTGGTTGAGGGGAGTTGGAAGTGAGTGGTTTTAAGGCCCCTCCCAACCCAAGCCATTTGGATTCAAGGGATTCTATGATCCCTTAAATGTTATCACTGTATGTGTCTCAGAACTGAATGCCATAATTTCACAAACTCGTCTCCTGTTCTGCAGGCAATGTGTCTCTCCAACTTTAATTCAAGCACAGGTGCAGTTCCAGATACTTATGCTTCTAATTAAATAGTATTGAGTTGCAGGTGTAAATCAGTCAGAAGCTGATTCGCATTTTAGTTGGACTTCATTATTAGGTGCAATTTTAGCTTTGGTAAAATGTCAGTCTTAAATTTGTTCTCTGTATGCAAAGCTAAATGCAAAGCATACCTGGCTCCATTATATGCTATGGCAGAATAGTTCTAGCTAACCACATATAAAAACAATGGATAAATTACTTTCAAAAGGTGTAACAGACTGCTGTAATATACAATCCAGAAAGAGACAAAAAAGAAAATCTGACCACAATCAGCTCCTTTCAGCATTTCCATTTCATCTGCTTTTACGTGAATGATTAAAGAACTATGACGCAAAATGATGTTTAAGAATTTGCATAGTGAGGACAAGTGCAAGATCTGTCACATTACCTTCTCAGAATGCATCCCAGGACAGCACTTGCCTTTATCTCATTAAGTACATGGCATTTTCTCAGATCTTTTTCTTGTTAACCAGTTGAGACGTCTGAAACCCCACAAGCTTCAGAGCTAAGCTGTCTTGAACCAGTGGATTTACTGGCACAGTACACTATTTGCAAAACCTCTAACATGTATTTAATCACCTTATCCAGATGAAAAACAACATCCAAAATGAAAATAGCTTGGAAGCCCTATTTTAAGTTTTCTCAAACTCTCACATATTAATTATTGATTTTTTACATTGTCAGCTTTGTATTTTTCCTTATTCTTACGTCTCTGACAGTCTCCATTAGTTGGTATTCAACAGTAAAACCCTTCAAATTATGCATATATGTTTTATTCATATACTTAAAGATGATCTTTCAAACCCTGCTAATGGACCCCTCTTTCCTTTTTAAATCACATATTAGAATCATATCTTACTGTTACCTGAAAACTCAAAATGGAAACCTGGTGACATCTGTCACAGCACAGAGAACTCCATAGATTCTAAGTAAATAGCCATAGCAATTGAATAGCCCTTTAAAACCATTTTACAATCAAAAACCCTAAGGCAGCAGGTTCACAGTGTCAACCAAGGAATTTAACTTCCCTCCCAGTTCCCCACCAGCAACAGTCTGGAAACAACATGAATACAAGACGCATAACTGAGCAAGATGCAACCTAATGAGGGAAACTGTTTATTTACCACAGCCGTAACTAACCATGGCTCAAGTACTGTCCTCAGATGCCTGTGTAATAAAATGGTGATTTAATCTATTACAAAGATTTCTGGTTTTAGTAGCTTCATTGTCTCAGTGATAGACAAACTCATGACAGATGATCAAGCTAGTCCTTTTGTACAAGTGGCAGAACATGTACTTTCAGGCCCTGAATTCAAGGCTTAAAGAATAGCTTGTCTGTGTGCAAGTAGCCATACACTCAAGTGTTCTGCTAGGCTAGAGCTTCTCTGTTCAAGGCAGGCAATCCACAAAGTCTCTCAGTACATATACATGTGTTGTCAAGCATTCCAATGCAGGCAAAATAAACTTCCATGCATATGAGGAATTTTTTTTCCTGTCTCACTCAGCAAGAGGATATAAAATAACAGCACAGAACTAACAGTTTTAGAGATGATAGCCTCACATAAAACTTATCTGCTAGCACATTTGTGATCTCCAAAAGGAGATGCTGAAAGGAAAAAAGACAGAAATGAGCATATTCACTGATATTTCACTCTGCCTCTTCCATTTCCATGCATTTTCACTTTTTTCACTCCTTGGTACTTTTTTCTTCTGTGAATGAATGTGGGAGCCATGGAGCTGTGCTGTGGCAATTACACATAATTTTTACTATGAAATACTGCATTAAGCACAGCAGCAACATATTTAGGGTAGAGAGCTTGGACTGAATGCCAATGATATAAGACTCTTAATATCAGTACCTGGAGTTTCACACACTTGACTTTTGAAGTTGGAACTCTTACATCTAGGCAGATGCTTGTTAGTTCAGTCTGGGCAAATAACTCAAAGCATTTATTTCCATGTAAATGATGCTTTGATGAAATTTAGTATCATTACAAATTGAGTCAGAGAGATAGGCATGTAATACTTCCACTGAATTAAAAGATTCTGTTGCCACTTGTTACATATTCTATTCCTGTCTGATCTTTAGATCACTGAAATGCATATGGCAATCAGCATAATGACAGCAGAAAAAAACACAGGCTATCCCTAGTCTCAGATAAGGTTAAGCCATTTGGCCCAGCAGACTGGATTTTAAGTTTTTTCACTTAAGCACTAGGACAAAGAGAATACATGGAAATCATTCAGTTTCTTTTCCTTGCAATAGACTCAGAAATTGGCACAAGTTGATTGTCAACATGTTTCTTACTTCCTTCATATTCAACTTTTTAAGACACTTTGGTTTCTGTTCTCTTACACCTTCCCTAAAAACCCTCTCCAACTCTTTTGATTTCACTACGATACTTATCTATTTTTTAAAATTCTCTTTGATGAAGAAAACTCACATGTGGGGAAAAAACAAGCTGAACATAATGGTGAAACAATAAAAAAAAATCCATTTTACACAGAAAAAAATGAAATCCTATTGTTCTAGATTCATGGTGGAGTTACATTCTTAACTGTTGCTTTTAAGATTAAAGCATATTTACAGACAGAATATAAATTCACTTTGACAATCTCTCTCTAAAACATCTCTCTCACAAAGGAAAATTAACCTCATAGGTAATATTTATACTACTTTGTAGTTAGTATTCCTGGAAAAAGTAAAAGCCAAATTTGTTTCACCTGATTACTTGACAGAAAACAAAACAAAGCTGGGAGTTCGTTTGTTCTTAAGAGAACTAGAAAATGTGCATACTTCGTATTAAGGAATGTAAACATACTTTGAAATAACACATGACATCCTGCCTTTATGGCTCAGTTTGCACTGGTTAAAGCATAGCAAAAACAACTTTGGTTTGTTTTTCTTGCTGGCTTTCTGTAAATTTAGATGAAACTCTCTGTTAAACCTCCTTAAACAGTTTCACAGAGGACATACTTAATTGGACCATTAATCTTTGCTACATTTTTTAAACTTTTTCTCCAGACAGATGTATACCAGTCATATGACACCCATGGAAGTCTTACTAATTCTAAAAAATTAAGACAGCAGACCATAAAAAAAGTGTCATTCACTGAAATATAAAGCATAAGAAATAAAATATCTAAGGACCATAACCACAGTAGTCTGAAGCACAATAGGTGCCAGCTGGTTCATTGGGAAGCTGTTAGCTTCCTCTCAGTTTTTTCTCCACAACAAAGAAAAATTCTCAACAATTCTGACTGAATTTACTGCCAGTCACAAACTAAATTTAAAAGGTTGTATTTGACCAGTGCCAGGAAGGTTGGAAATAGAGGATCTTTAATGTCCCTTCCAATACAAACTGTTCTATGATCCTGTGACTACAAATAAGAAAGAAATCAAGTTAAATCTCTCCACCACCCAAACACTATCATAAGACCCCTGTATAACTTTTATAGCAGGAAGACATCCCATGAGCAATTTGCCCAGGTTCTACTAATCTGGTACCAGTTTTCACCAACCCAGACTGAGATTAAAGAGTGAATTCATAGTCACAAATTCATAATTTTTTAGCTCTAGAATTTAAAGGAGGAGATTTTTAACCCATTTCATAGCAGATTAGCTGCTAAAGTAGCATAAACGACCTTGAAAACATCAGCTGGGATTACTGGAAAATTTAGAGATATAGGTATAGCAAAAGTGGTAAAAATAACCAATTTATTCATCTATTTCTCCTCATGAGAAATTTGAAAGACTATCAGATATGTCAATAGTAAGGAAGCAAAAACACATTCTCATTTTGTTTTCAGGACATCAGTTCCATATAGAGATAACACACATTAGCTGAAAACAATTCCAATCATTTGATAAAACATGATTCTCAGAGGGTGAATTACCAAATCTTCCCTATCATAATCCTAATAACATGCTCTCCTTTCTCTTCATACCTTTGCTTGAAATAAATATTTAGATTCTAGCACAGCACAGCTTTCACAAATCAAGAGGTCTATATTCTCCTTTTTTTGGTCTAACGTGCTATTTAGCAATGAAACACTTAAAAGAGAAAAGGCAAAAAATGATGTTAGAATCAGGTAATAGCATATGGACCTACATGCAAGCCCAAGTGAAAGCTAATACACACAGCTGTAAGAAGTTGTTTACAAAACAAAGGTGCTTCTAGATGATTCAAGAGTGTAATGATCCTCTAAAGAATTTATGCCTGCATCCAAAGTCTATCTTTGTGAAGGGCCAGGAAAAAAATGGATTTATGAAAACACAGTAGTTCTAGTGACCATTTCACTGTCATTGCAGATTTTATTTGGGATATGTCTGAGTACCATCCTGACAGGATAAATCCTAAAACATAAATGCAGACTTGTATTTTTGATTCAAAGCCATCATTGCCAGTAAAGGCATTTCTAGGGACCTCAATGGGATTTGAATCAGGTCCTTTACTTAATCCTTATTTTACCATGATATTTTCATAGTGGATAAAACTGAATGTTCATGCGAGTTATTACAGGATTAGAGCACTGATGTTTCTCTCTTTTTGCCAAGGGCTTCTTGTTTAAAATATTCCTAAAGAGAAGAAAGGAAAAAAGAGAAATCTTTAATTGTTAATTATCTGAATATATATTTTAGAAGTGTTCACTTACAATTTTGAATGCAAAAGGATTTATTTATGAAGCAAAGCAACATGTAATATGCAGTTCATTAAAGATAGCTTATGGTTCACTTTCATTAAAGTTGAATAATTTCTTACTAAGTAGAATCAGTGTATATCTAATTTTGTTGTGACTGTGATGAATAGTCAGTAAACAACATTAGCAGACTTTGGAATCAGATGACTACTCAGATCAAAGTTTTTCCTAGTAGTTATCATCCTGTTAAGAAGATATAACAGTGCAAATAAGAACAACAAAAAGCCCATATTCTAGTAAAAGAGCAGAATAGTTTCATTTTCCAAGACAAGTGCTCAGTTAGAAATTCTAAGAACTGAATAATTCTGTCAGAGTTAATAGCAATAGGCTAGCTGGTCCTTACATATCAACGCTAATGAGAGGCAAGCGAGAAAAGGGCTGCTCTGCAGAGGCTGCGGATTTCCAGCGTTCTCACTATATACCAGGTTATGCCATCTTCTGTTTCCAGACAAATGTTTTGAGGGACAAGTTTTTCATGGATAGCACGCAGCAGTGAGTATTACCCAAACTGATACACTTCATATCTTTACAGATACTGAAAAGAGAAGCAGTGTACATAGCTGTGGTTAATGCAGCAGCTGAAGAATTAAATTAAAAAAAAAACGAAGTGAGAGCAAAGAAGCTTGAGAACTGTCTTTATATGAAGAAATTTAAAGATAGGTAAAGCAAGCCCCTCATTATAGGTTACATTAAAGACACCTTGTCTAATATAAGCCACCTTTTCTAATGCTTCATATGTTTATCTCAGTCCAATCCACAGCCCATAGCCATAATTTTACATATCTGAGTATGAGAGCATTGATTTTCAAGAACAGTGAAGATTTCCAAATTCCACTCAAGTTTCAGGGGGTTTGAAATACTCCACAGCCTTTGAAAAACTGTTTTATTTCACATTAGTGCTCCCATATTAATTTATTTTGCAACATCAGGAGCCCAACTTTTAGTATACTGATCTGACAGGATTTGTGCTACCTTAGCAGCACGCAATGTGCAGCCACTCTATAGCACTGCTGTTTATTCAGAGTGAAATGTTCATGGTTTTATTTATCCCCAAGGAGAGGCAATGACCCATAAGGGAAATAGGGTTTAATCCCTCTGGACCTGTTAAGCTTATGTTAGTGGCTAAATGAAAACAAACATTTACAAGCTATAGCATTAGTAAAAACAAGAAGGACCTGTTTCTCAATTATAGAATAAAGAAGAGGATGATTGTTAAGTCTACTCTGCACAATATGAGATAAAAGAAATGAAGGAAGTTTCAACTGCAACAACAAAAATCAGTTCACAAAGTGTTTAAACAACAGCCTGCTTAAGTGCAAGGTTAGTGGTAATACCAAGGAAAGGAAAATTTCTGCTCATAATAAAAAGTGACAATACATTATTTCAAAAATCCTAACGTTTACCAAACTTCGAATTAACATAAAATGAACTTGAGTAGGCACCAAACTCATGTTAGAGAGACTACTATGCAGCTAAGATTATTAGAAAATAGTAGAGATTTGAATGTGAAATATGTTTCAAATGTAATGCTATTACCCACCTAAAACTTCATTATCTACATTAGATGTGAGCTATTTGATGGAAAGACACTTTAAAGGGTACGAATAAATACACCAAACAAATTCAATATCCGTTTTTCTGACTCTGCTTACATGAGCCAAAGTGCACTTAGAGCACTCTACAGAAACAATGTATACAGGCGTAAGCAACTTCCATCATGGAATCAAATAATAGAGAGTGCATTCAATGTGGTAATGACACCTTCCTACAGCAAATGCCATGTAAAATTCCCTGTAAGGCTAATTTAAAAGTAAATATTTGGTTGTTAGTAACAACTGTTTGTATAAAACTGAATATGCAAAAATGCACAGCTTTTGAGGTCATGATTCTCAGATCCTGCACAATTATTTCAGAATTGCAATGCTAATAGTTGGCAATTGCCACTGCTATTTTTGAATACCCAATCCCATTTGTTAGCAAATAAAATAGAATTAGCCTAGTAAACCAGGAAGGAGAAAATCTGGCTTAGTCACTTTTATAATTTGTCTGCATATTATAAGGCATTTGGAATTTCCTTTCACTTTACATGTGACTATTTTCTTCAGCGCTTCATTCATTTTTAACTCCTCTCAGCTACAGTGTACAACATGATACACCCTGGAAGGAATGATTCCCAGAATCACTATTCCCAGAATCGGATGTCGTATATGGACATCATACATGTCTTTACTGCTTAACTATCGTGTCACAAAAACAGATTAACTCCCAAACGAGACATACCAACCATATTAGAATGCGTTTGCTAGAGCCTTTACTTCAAAAATACCAGATACATGGTAGTGCATGTTGAAGAAGTCTGGAGAAGTCCTTATAGACCTCATCACAAACCAGCTAGGTCAAAGAATACCAGGGATGGCTCTGATACTTGAAACCACAAGGAGACAGGTTTTGTTAATGAAAGCCTTTGTAGAAGACTTATACGTGTAAGAAGGCTTGCATGTTGACAGATCTGTTCTTAGTTGCCCTTTGTAGAATCATAGAATCATTAGTTCTTCACTGGCCTGTTACAAGCATTAGCATGTTTTCACCAAATGTAGCATCTGATTTCCCACTTATGGGACTAAGAAGCAGAATTTATGATAGAACAGAAACACTGCAGGTGTGGCCCATTTTCTTTCAGTCATTTCATCTTTCCACATCCGTCCCTTTCTTCTCTTTAAGAAATCCTATAAACCACTACGGTCCGGCCACAATGGCAGACATCTGTATCACACAGGATGTGGCTGTGAGACCATGCCAGATGCCAAAGTCCGACATCAGCTGACAGCTTACCTGGTGCAGTGTGTCCAGGACCAGCACTAGGCCAGCTAACATACACCAAGGGAAAATCTTGCAGTCAGTAAGTGCCATCTTACACCCGTGGGCCTCCCTGTCTGTGGTGCAGAGAGGCCGCAGCCCTTTGAATGTGGTTTAGTTACCTGCAGGGACCCTTTTGCAGTGCCGTAAGATGTCATGCTGTAGTGCTGTAGCCTCGTCAATACATAAGCAAACAGCAGGTCTCAGAAGCACTGTAGCCCTCTAGAAAAAGGAGAGTAGCTCAAACTCCATATTTATGCTGGCTGAGTAGTGGGTGCATGACATGAGCAGTAGTCAGGTATGCTTACAGGCCCAGAGCGTTGTTAGTATTCATAAACACACAGCTTCTTTCTAAAGCAGAAAGAGCCCAGTCCTTTAATCTTTTCTTCTCTAAAGACTCTGAAGCAGAATCTCTTGAAACATGTTTCTCTTGAACATTCTTCTACTGCACTTCATTTCTTACAAAACAAGTTATTGTTGACTTGATAAACTAAATGGGAGCTTGGAGCATGATGGCTTTTTATGCTAATCCAGCTCCTCCACAGCCTTAGTCCTCTAGCTAAAAATATGTAAACAGTTTTGAAGTGCTCGGTAAGCCTGTACAGCTAAAATTCTTTTGCTGAAGCAAAGAAAACAACTCAGTCATTTTTGTCTTGCCTTTAAAATACCAGAAACATCACGTATGACATGACGGACAAGGAACCCACGCTGTACCGGTTTTGAAAATCACTCACCTTGACATCACAAACTGAGTTTGAGCTATAAGGCAATGCAATAAACCATGCTTTGCCAGAAGTACAAAAGCTGCTTGAGGACAAAAGCCAAAAGCTGACGTCACAGTATCATGGACTATCCTGAGTTGGAAGGGGCCCATAAATATCATCCAGTCCAACTCCTGGCTCCACACAGGACCACCCAGAAATCAAGCCATATGTCTGAGAGCACTGTCCAAATGCTTCTTAACTCCAACAAGCTCAGTGCCATGACCACTGCCCTGGGGAGCCTGTCCCAGTGCCCAACCACCCTCTTGGTGAAGAACCTTTCCTAACATCCATCCTGACCTTTCCCTGTCACAGCTTCACGCTTCTAAAAGAAATACCAATGGATGCAACTTGGGATATCTGGTGGGTTTTGCTGCAATTTTTAATAAATCTTGCTCATACATTATCTTAGATGTGGATGTCTAGTCCTCCTTGAAAAAAAAATCACTTAAAGAAACCATTATTTTAAGTAGTTTGATATAAAGCAAGTAACTAAGGTATTTGGACATATGCCAACTGGGAGAAATTATTTTGAAAGTACATTCTAGATGGAAGTAGCATGCACAGAAATGTGTAGCACACTTTTGCCATTTCAGTCTCCATAAGCTGGATTCTGGTGTATAATGGAATTATATTCTATCAAAAATATATAAAGACTGCACAGCCCTGTAAAGAGATTAAAAAACACTAATCTGTTGAAAAATATTTTCAAGTATGGTTGACACACATATCTTGACACACACCCATAGATGTACATATATACAAGCAGCATAGTTACCTCAAGATATCTACAATAGTTAGGAGCAAAATGGGATGTTGGGAAAAGCATTTCTAATGATGAAAACCAGAGAATATTGTCACTTTCATATTACATAAATTATTTTGCGAAGCATCCGTTCCTTCTCTACTTGATATATTTTTTCTTACTCTGCACTGGCTTTATAATAACAATAACTGTCTTGATAAATTACTTTCAGCATTATTCAATTTCAAGTAGCCACATTTGTTTTCTTGTTTCCAGTAAAATTATGACAATAGAAATAGATTATTGTAATTGCTTCTTCAAGCAAGGACTACAGTTTGTTTGCTTTTTTCATGACTAATAACTCCCATTTTGCTCTTCATTCAGTTGCTGAGATGTTCATACTTTGGGTTGGGGGGAGGTTATTGTAGCAAGGAAAAAAAAAAAAAAAAAACAGAAAAATGATTGAGCCTTAAAATATCATTGCATGTATACATTAGGGTGATGATGATGAGAGATAGAGAACAATAAAGGCAATGCAAATTATTTCAGGGGTATCTTTCAGTAACAAGGAAAAAAGGAATATATGAACATTTTTTTCATTCTTTTAAAATAAGCTAGAGTGAGCATCTCATCACAAAACTACACTCACATTATTTGAGCTCTACAAACTGCTGTGCTCCTTTATTTTATCTCCTTTTCATATTCTCAAACGTTACTGTTACTCTAACCTGACCAATATTATTCTTAAGAAACAACTGCAACCTTGTGAACACAGGAGACTGAAGAATCTGCCTAGGTTTTGCTGTTTCTACTTTGCTTCATATTTGACCCAGTTTGTTTACTACCTAGTTGCCTAAATCATACAACCACATCTCAGTTACCAGCATGTTTCAAACTGCAGTCATTCTACCTCAGACTTCGTTGTTTGTTTTTTTATTAAAAAATAATAAATACATAAATACTTGAGAGTCACACTAAATACAAATATAACATGTCTGCAGACAACCATTTAGCTGAATTAAAGGTACTCTGCAATTGAAAGATTGCTTGCAAAGGTTGTTTCAATATTTTAAAAGAGCCTGGAAGGGTTTAGTCAAAACTGTCACCTAAGTGTAAAATCAGGAGATAAAGAGATGATCAGAACAAATTTGTGGTTTTGATAAGAGAGAAGAATGACAAAACAGGATAGGAGAAAGTCTCTACAACTCCATTCTAAATTATCTCCTAAAATGTTGACAGACTCAGAATTTTTTTGCTCTTGTAGGCAAACTGGGAAATTCCTGTGCTGCTCCCAGTCACATTAATGCGCAGTGAACTGTGCTGCTGCAGGCAGAACCCTGTTCTGCAGGTGTCCCCCTCCCACAGTAAACATGAGTGTCACCAGATGATGTTCACATGTTGCATGGCTGACTAGCACCTCCAGGTGAAACTGATTTGTGTTCAACAAAGATGCTAGGAAAAGAAGGTCACTCACCATGGCAGAAGGCACAGTTGGCACGTTGTTACATTTTTCATAAGGTGTCCAAATCTGATGTGATCAGAATTTCAAACTGCATCACCAGCTCATTTCAAATTATTATAATGCTTCCAGGTTTTTCAAGTGATCTAACTTGAACAAGAGCCCAACAGCAGGTTACACCATTACACCAGAGATTTAAACCATAAGGACTATAAGAGATTTCAAATATACTTCTTTAATATAAACTATCACAAACAATAGTTAGGAAAAAGCTGAGGCATTTAATAGATCTCATGGTAAACCATAAATAGACAGAAGAAGTGAAGTTATTAATAGCACTCCTAGAAAATTCAGGCTCAGTGTACCAAGGCTAGCAACATGAGCCAGTTTATGATAAATTACTGTTTCAAAAACTTTTATTAAAAACAGTCAGGGTATACTAATAATTTAGTAAGAATAAGCAATATGTTTTCACTTCAAGTTTTGCCGGCTTCTTTCCCCACTTAGTTCACATTCACTTTACAGAAAAATTCTCTTTATCAGCTATCTGGAGAGATTTTCACCTGGGAAGAAGTCTTGCACAATTTGCTTACCTTTTATGTTTACGTGAAAATCTTTCATTAGCAAGGCCCTGATATGGGTTAGACCTTCTGTAGAAGTGCCTGTGCTTAACACACATAACCAGCTCTCCAGTAACTTAAGAAATAAGAATGCCAGGGCTGTGGCCAAACTACATTTCCCTACCTCTTTAATGGTCCCTCAAAGTTGCTGACAGCCTGTCCAAGACGCAGTAGCCTTTAAACTGGAATTCACTCCAGGGAAGCCTGGCCCAGGATTAGAAGAACGCAAAGGTGCCTTAAAGCTACTTTCACATACATCAGGCTGCTTTAAATGCCCTCAGCTGGAGCTGGGAATGAGAAGTTTAATATTTGACACAGTAGCAGCTTTTTAATGCAGCCTCCCTCCAATGGAGAATTTCTTGCACTGAGGGATGATATCCATGAGTTCCTACTTTAATAAAAAGCGGCATAGTGCTGCTGCACTCTCTGCCTTCCTGAGAGGCAGAAATTTAAAGCTCCAGCTCTTTGCATAGGTATTTGTCGAAGTCTGGTCCCAGCACAGCTGATTGAAAGAGATGCTGCAATGCAGGCTGCATAGCCAATACACTGGAATGGCTTTTTAAATTCTCTGCCACAGTAGGGCTCCTCATTTATGCATCCTGCACTGTATATCTGCTCTTTCACCTTTGCTTCCTTACAGTAATAAGAATAAATGAATGCACTGTAAGAATGACTGAAGGCATCGTACATTACCATTCCCTTCTTGGACTCTGCAGTAAAAATTATTCATGTAACAAAGTGTTTCACTTCTAATGCCTTTATTTCAAGGCTATGGCTTGAGCATTCTAGACTAGTTTGGTCTCCATAATGCTTCTAATGTAATACTTAGAGCAATCGACACCAAACCAAAGGCTATACTTGCCCAGAAACCCTCGCAGTTCTTCCTCTGCTTTGTTTCCTTTCTGTCTGCTTCTTGCAAGACGGTCTCAGGCAGGAGCCAGATGATATGCTAATCATATTTTTTATCAAGGTTTTAAATTCACGAGTACTTGCTGTGTCAGTTCACTCAGTGTGGATATGATTCAGAATAAAAATAATCACGTTTTGATTTCACTTTAATACAATTTTTGGTGTGGTTTTATAAAAGGGCTGAAATAGAATAGAATGCCAATTTCCAATTTATATATTTATGTATATAAGTCATAAAAATTTTAAATGGAGTGTCCATCTCCTGGGATTTCTAAGATTCTTTTCATTTAAGGATTCTATTGAAAGTCTTAAAGCACATCTTTCCAGCCTGTTTGTTATGACCAATATAGACTTCTTGCTTCTGAGAAATTACAATTTGTTTAGCCACATATGTGCCGGAGTCTGATAAAAAGTTAATAAAGTACTGCAGTTTCTGAGACCAGAACTGTAATCTCTGTGTGAGGAGATTTCCACCATACAGACTGTCTGATCTGAAGTAGTCACTGTGTCCTTTAATAGCATGAATGACTGCCATCAGGGAGCTACAGATCTCAGAGTGAATTTCATCCTTTGTATATGTTCCAGTAAAATTAATTTAAATCTAGAATGGTCTGGGTGCAATTTGTACTTCATGAAAAATATTTCTCTTAAATAGAAGGTAAAGCAATAGATGCTGTGATTTTGGATGCATATAATTATACCTAGTATTTTTAATTTGTAACTATAAAAATAGTACGTGCTCTTTCTTACAAGGAATTCTCTCACTTCAGCAACACAGATTATTAACCTTTAATTCACACCTCTTTAAACCTGCTTGATATGTAACAGAAACCACAAACACTGTAAATAGTATTATTTTTAACTTAGACTCCCTTAGCAATTTATTGGCTGAAATGTGTACACATTGCACAGGTTAGGTGAAATGGATACTCTGCCTTTTCCCACATACTGTTAAAATTGGAATATAAGGGTTATCCAACCTAATACTCTATCAGAGTACTAAAAGACTGGAACGTAACTGAGATCAACGTGAATGCTGTATATGTATGCTGGTGCTACCTGAAAAGAGATTCTCCTCTTGTTCCATTTCACCCTCTGACAGTCCGTTGGGCTACTGGCCTTCAGTAAGTGCAACATATGAAACTGTTACTTTGATTTACAGTAAATCTCTTATCTGATGTCAGGTCAACTGTTTGTAAGATTTCCTGTCAGTTTTCAATCAGAGATAATGATCTTCTGTACCTCTACCACGTTAAGTCCCAGGTATGGAAGATTTTCATGCTTTTGGATACTCTGAAGCATAAACACTGGCCTAACAGGATTGCACATACTTAGCTTCTGCACTTAATTATTATAACATTGTATATGGCATAATAAAGCCATGTAGAAGCTCCAGCTGAAAGAAAGCTCAGCAACACATCCTGCTTTGCGTCACAGGCCACTCTAGTCCCTGCTTTTCACTGACTTACTACAAGGTACTGCAGAAATTACTTAGCTTCTGCAAAGAAGAGGGCTGATAATTATGCTGCACTGGAGAGAATTGGGAAACCTGTGTGACTGGGAAAGAAGAAAAGGTACAGACCAAGTAACATTATTTAGCTTTCTCTGACACACAAAAATTTCTGTGGTAATTGCAGACCAAGTAAGGCCGTCAGCATTTATTTTCAGGGATGGTAGAATTTACCACATTAACTAGCATGGGCCATACTTCAACCTAGGGCAGGCGATGCTGGACCTACAGAAACACTAATGAGGCCCACATTGTGTTTTCCAGAAAGTCAGGATAAGTTACTTGCACAGCCTCTTCAGGCCTCCATGAAAACCTCAGTAACAATCTACTTGCACCATTGCCTACTTAAATGCTTTTGAAAAACTAGTTCCATGTCCAAATTTTTCTCCCCTTTTGAGCAGACAGTCTTTACAAATGGATGCTAAAGTCACAGATTTGTATACTTTTGTACAAGACACCAGATGAGTTACATTGCACAGGTGTGCACAGACAAATGAAATGCCGTAGCTGATACGTGCCAGGCTGATGTATGTACTTTCTGCTGTTAGAACTTAGCCACAGGGATGATCCATTACAAATACAAGTTAATGACAATCATATACTCAGTCTGAATCTACTATCCACACATTTTGTCTCTGGACAAAAATGACTCACTCTTACAGCGAGTGCACAGCCTGCTTGTTGCCATAGCCCCGCAGCAGCATATCCTTCTTATAATGCAGTACAAAAAACAAACACACGCACAGTAATGCTCCAGCTGTGAAGAATAATGAAGCATTTAGCAAAGCAGACAAAGACCACATGGCTTCATCTCCCTCAACACAGCAGAACCTATTACTGGATACAATAATTAATAAGCTAATGACAGACCTTCAACCATCCAACATCTGAAAGGTATAGGCTTTTGTAGTTTTGTTTGTTGGTTGGTTGTTTTTTTCCCTCCGCTTGAGGACCAAATCAGTCTGATATCTAAAAGCTTTAAACACTTTTGGCCCATATGAAATTCACTGCTACTGTCAAGCAGTAAAAGTTGAACACAGCCCTAAGGACGTACTGCAGAACCCAGTGCTTGTACAGCTACTTTGGGAAGCGTGAGCACTTCCTAACTTCAGGCACCCGACTGATGATGACTGAAACAGGACACTGAAACTTCTATATAACTAGCATTGAAGGAGCCAAGATGATTGGGAAAAACTCCCCCCAAAATTCAATACAGCAACACACCAGTTAAAAGTTCCACCCACTACATGGCTGAGGATAGGAGAAAAAAATACTACAGTAACCATGGGCAGATCTTGCAGGATTTCTGCAGAACTTCACCCTGGAATCTGTTCTGCTTCCCAGCTCCTATTCCTTCCAGGGCACACTGCTATCTGTTGGCCAGAGGGTGAGTTTCAGCAAAAGACAGTAACTTGCAGCAAGCACAGCTTGAACTTTGATTTTCAGAACTTTGTAAAGGAGACCACAAGTTGCAAATGCAAAGTCGAGCCATCCTCATAGACCAACAGCAGTTCTTGTCAATGCTGTGAAGGGATTTTCTCTAATAAAACCAAATTCAGTCACTAGCCCTCTAATTAGTTTTTTCCTCCCAGATCCATTCTTTAACTGCTGTAAAATGAAAGAAAATCATGTGTGTCTCAGGCTTTGGTACTGAGGGAACGAAATAGTCCTTCATTGTGACTGGAAGCAAAAATACATGCTCTGCAAAAAGTCATCTGTTCATGACAAGCAGTTTGCTGGTTCAGGTTAGCAAGCCTCACACTGAGAGAAGCTGTGATCATTCACTAAAATGTAAGAGAGAGAAAGGGACTAAGGAAGAAAAAGGTCTATTTAAGCTCAAGGGCAATCTTTTCACCAGAACAAAAGGCAGATGAACTTACCATGAGTAACTCCAAGCTACAAAATCAAAAGGCAGTTTCTAACAGAAATGAGGTCTCAAACTGTCTTCTAACATGACAGTGGGGTTAAAAAAAAAAAAACAAAAAAAAAAACAGTAACCACTTTTAAATTTCTGAATAGGCTTCCTTTCCCTTCTCTATGTCTCCCCTAGGCAGAAGAATTACACAAACAAACAAACAGTTCTTTTAAAAGAAAGAGTTGGAAATAGGAAGCATAACATCAGGCAGAAAGTACAGGTGCTGTAAGAGGAGACAGGCTTCTTATCCTCACTGGGGCCGAGCCTCCACCACAACACTCTGCCCTTTGCTTTCTCTCTTCAAAGAAACCACACTGCTGAGGGCCCCCTTCACAGTGCCAATGTGCAATATTGTTAATGTGCTCCGAGAGTTTTATTTACTGAGAGCATGATCATCTCAAGTCTAAACTACAGTGTTACCAGTCTACTTCTAAATTTTAGTAGACAACATTAAGCAGTGATGAACATATTAAAAATTACTTGGTTTTCAGTGTGAGAAAACACGCAGCAGTGTGGGTTGTGGCTTTTGGTTGTGGTTTTTTTTTTTTTGTTTGTTTGTTTCTTTGTTTCGAGATTTCATTAAATTATTATATTTGGCTATTAATAGCCTATGAATCTCCCAAACTATTATATCAAATCACTGCACAAACATAAAATGAAATAAAAATAGTGCCCAAAGTTTTCAGCATCCAGAGGTTAACTTCTGTTACAGATTTAGATAGAAAATTATTACTTTTTGTCTGCTCTGATGTTTTTTAACTCATGTTTTAAATGGAAGCAGTGGTGTTCAAAACTTTTTTTTTAAATAAATTTTCTCCCCTTTGAAATTTTTTTATTGCAAGTCAAACTTCTCATATTGTATAACTCAAAAAGCATTCAAGCAAATCTTTGCCACTGTCAACATGATTAATTTTTTTTAAAATAAAAACAAAATTGAAGCAAATTTGTAATGGCATTTGTTTTTAATACCTAGTACAATTATGGTCTTAAAAAAGGTGAAATGGAAAGAACTGTCTTTTGATTGTTCTCAGCTGGAATTTAGAGAAAGAGGATTGTTCAAAGAATTTTTCAAGTCCTGATTTTCTATCCCTTATACAGAAAATGTTTTCAAAATGTTTCCTCTAAAGAGAACTAGTTATTACTACAAATCTGAACACAATGTATATAAAGATTTTTCTCCCAATAATTCCAAGAAATAAATTAATCATGTTTATCTGATCAACTTCCCTTTTATTCCCCATTGATTTCACTCATCTTGCAGAGGAGCTTTACTTCCTCCACTATTTGAAACAGCTCTCAGGAGGAAGTGGACAAAGCACCAACAACTTCAGTACCTAGACGTATTCCTGGGTTTATGGCAGTTAAGCAGTGGTAGATTTTTTGTGGATTTTTTCAGCCTTTTTGCCTCATATCAATATCTTTTTCGATCAATCTGGTATTCTCCCTTTATAACTCTTCACAGTCACCCCACTGCTCTCCTGGCTTGGTCCCTCTCTGGGCTAATTATTCCAATGAGAGCTTTCTTTGCCCCAACCTTTTTAAGTGCTGCAAACACTTTCCCTGCCCACACCACTAAACCATAGCATAGGAAGTATGCTATGAAAAGACAAAGAATATTTCCTATTCTGCATGTTTTTCTGCTTCTCACACATGAAGCTTCAATGCTGTGATGTATTAAATTCTTGCAATTACTACTGCATGGCTATAGTAATCACAGTAATTGCTAAAGCAGTTGTCCAGGTCTGCAGGAATTAATTCTGACTTCTGATATATGAAGTAGTTGATACTGCAGCATCTGCCTGCATCAGCATTTATTGCTTTTCGGCAGGGAGCTCTCAGAGAAGAGTCTGTAAACATTTATAAAATACAGATACTGTCCATTGCAGATGCGCTGAGTGAAACTTAATACTGATTTGGATGGGTTAAGTGGTTGTGAACTTCTGAGATGATTTATAACTGGTTTAAAAAAAAAAAAAAAAAAACTTTTTGTTAAATTTATATCCTATTACAGAAGCAT
This sequence comes from Anas platyrhynchos, assembly GCF_047663525.1. Classification (NCBI taxonomy): domain Eukaryota; kingdom Metazoa; phylum Chordata; class Aves; order Anseriformes; family Anatidae; genus Anas; species Anas platyrhynchos. The sequence goes on from NC_092596.1 coordinate 13,349,469, forward strand.
TAAATGAAAATTAGAGCTGGATAAATTGTCTTCTCTACTTTATAGGTAGGGATTTTTGTTGGTATTTTTGTTTGTTTGTTTTGTCATTATCTGCAGTACAGATTTGGGCAATGACAGGAATTCCATATGGTTGAAGATGAATTTCGTGTTTAATTTTAAAAGCATCATGGATGGGTAAATAAGTTCTGGGAAAAAAAAAGAAAGGAATTCAATTCATGGTAGTACATGGTTAAAAAAAATCAAAGCAAAGCTTATTCCTTGAAGTAAGAATGAATGTATACATTTGTATTGCCTTCTACACAATTGCCTGAACTTCCCCTTCAAAACGTCAAGGATAAATATCATTCAAGTGGTTCCATTAAAACAATGATTACCATAGTAACTGTGTAGTTTGCGTATGTGTTTTCTTCTCTTTTTCTCTTTTTGGCATGTATTATTTGCAACTCTGTTGCTGCTAAGAGACCTAAAGAAAAGACATCCCTACCAATGTCAAATCAGAATGTGCGTGTTCATAGTCTTCATGGTAAATTGTGAAATGAGCTTTTGTTTGGTAATTTAAAGATCTGTTTATGGATGTGAAACCTGAACAGGCCATTATGAAAATACACTACCACCTGGGGTACTTGGTACAGAAGGGATACTAGATACTGTTTACTACTTCTTTTCCCCAAGGAATTATTTGCATTTTTATAACAAAATCAGGAGAGGGGCAAGTATGAAAACAGAAAATGTGAAAATGAAGTTAAAGATGATTAAGACATCCAGTTGCACAGCCCCCAGTTACTGTGCAAATGGATTTTATGTTTTAAATCCCACCGATGTCTGGGGAAAAAAAGACGAGGGGAAAAACACACACATACATTGCTTACATTAATGCAAGGTGCTGTGGCAATATGGTTAAGGCAGTTACTAACTAATGAACACAGATTCAGGTCTTGTTCAGTCATAGCAGCTGTGATTCAAGGGAAAGAAGCAGCTTGTTAAAGGAGCACTGAGGCCAAGAGTGTTCAGAGGCCCCAGGAGTGCTGTGTGCACCACTGGTTCCAGACCCACGCTGCCATAATCCCTCTTCCCCAGTGCATGAGCTGGACACAAGCTACTTTAGGTCTCGACTTTTAGATTAATACAGTCTGATTAAGAATGAGAATTAATCCTAAGGAAATATACTTCCCAGTATTGTTTGTTCTTATCCTTTCCTTACATTTCAGACAGTAACTGAAATGTAAGGGAAGGCTGAAAGTACAGACAGAATCCTACTACATCAGAAGAACCCTTTGTGAAATTATAGATTTGAAGTACCCATATTTCAGTCAAGAAAAGAATAGGCAAAGCTTGTATTCTTTTAGGGTAACCAGATAAATTGGTATTTTTTTTTTTATATGTTTCCTTGACAGTGGGAAAGGAATGGATTGTGCTGTTACAGCACAATCACAATCTATTCTGATCCATTTAGGTTAAAATCTTCACAAACAGAAATAAATATGGAAAAATTGCACCATTAAACGTACCACAAATTTCTTCAAATGCACGTAATTCTTTGAATACTGGTAATATTTACCACTGAAGTTCTTGGTAACACAGTTTCACTTCACATCTCTAAACTTCAATGATCTTTAATTCATGTGATTTTGACTGAAGATCAGAAATAAAATCTCCTTAAGAAGTTTGAGAAAAAAGTAACTTGGCACTTGTCCTCTTAGCACATAATTCTCCAAATAGTGCAGATAAGATGTTCATGCTTTTCTTCTACTCTCTTGGAAATATTTTTCCCTGAATAATCCCACTTTAGTTACAATTATATCAATAATTTACATTGTAATATCTTAATCAGGTATTTCTACATTAACCAAAAATTCTTAATGGGGATAATCTGGTTAAAAATACATTTCTGCATCTATCTTGTCACAGAAAACAGAACACCATGATCAATGAATCTACCAGCAACAGAATGAAGTTTTGTAGTGCTTGGTGTGGTGGTTCTTATGGAAAATTAAATAACTACTGATGAATCTGAGACTGAGTATACAAGCTGTCCTTCCCCATTACTATTATTTCAGTTCAATACAGTCAGCACTTTCCAACTGCTTTAGTCAACGGGGATATATATGAGATGGTAGTATAGTGACTTTGTGACTTAGGTTTGGATTTGTCATGATTTTCAGCTCAAGATGTCCCTTCCAGTGCCTGAAGTTCTATAAAGAGAATTATCAATGCATAAAAGCATGGATATAAGAAAATTTTCTTTCATAAATAATGCTCTGTATAAACAATAGGGTTGTTCTGTTGGTTTTTGTTGTTGTTGACCTATGCTTAGGACCAAATTTTCTTGTGTCCTGTATCTAGCAGGAACTCATTTAAAGTGAAATCGGGATGGGCACTATGTGTTTTTTTGTTTTAATACGCATTCCTGTTTCACTCACTTGCCACATACCCATCACAAGGAAAACAAATCACTGACAAAACTCAGACTATATCAAAATTCTTCCTCCTGAGCCTATGTCAAGATTGTGAGCTTACGTATTTGTCTACACATTCAATTCTAAAGCACCATACTGGGATGTTACAGACAGTTTACGATTTCAGGGAAGGATTAAGAAGATGGTCAGGGAAATTTACCACCTGTTTCAGTACTGTCAAAAGGAAAAATGACAACATTAGATACTGAAGAGCCTTCCTGATTCATATGACAGGTTATCCTTAAAGGTTGAACAATGTTTTGCTGGGTTGTTTCTTGAGTTTTCAATATAAAATCTCCTAATTTGCAAGCCTTTAGAAATGCAGCACAGTTAAATCAACTACATGTTCCTTTTTTACTGCACAGCCAATTCCTTTCTGCTGCAAAATCCTTGCAAATGGTACACCACCCTTCTCACAGTTATCTAACATTTACTACCACATTTCCCATCTGATCAGAAACAGACCTTATGGATCTTTTACTCCTTTTAAACATTAATCTTGTGGTTAATAATGCACTTCTCTCGTTTACCCTTCCTCACATAGAAAGAATGACCTAACATCTCCATTTTTTACATTTGTTACATGAACAAATTTTCATTGATTTCTCAGAAAGGAGAACATGTTGCAGTATAGTCTCATGATATCTTGTCCGGTAAGACAACACACAGGTTTCTGTTACGTGACCAAAACAAAAGGAAAAAAAGAAAAAGGTGCCTTTACTTACAATATGTAATTAGGATTATTTCATCATATAAATGGTGATGCTTTTGCAGAACATAAGCCATAAATTTTATTGCATCCACTCTTACAGTGAGTCTATGAACATCTTAGTGAGTCTAAATTACAGACATTTTATCATATTACTGGATTACTTATTCCAGTGACTGCCAATAATTGTTGTCTCTTAAGTAGATGGTTTGTTTTGTTTTGTTTTTCCCAATTTGGGACTACCTGTCACTTGATATCAGCTGTTCTTTTTTGTATGTCTTTTCTATGCTGAAGTTTCATTGACTGTCAAGTACTTCTTTTTCAGTTTTGGTTTCTTCACCCTCAATATTCTGACCAGAAAATGTAATTGTATTCTCCAGTCAGTTCACTCTCTTAGTGAAGTCTTTTCCATGAGTTAATTTTTATGCAGTTTTTCCTCCCTAGTTTTCTGAATTACTTTACAAGATAAATAAAAGCTAACCAATTTTTTGTGAACTTTACAAGGAGTCTTCTGCCACTGACTCCCTAACAGCATATTTGCAGTCATGGGAGTTAATCAAATTTTCCCTTCTTATTTAAGTCAAGCAAACAAACTTGACAAGCTCTGTCTTTCTAAAGGCTCCAGAATAGACTGGCACTAAAGCATATATTGTTTTCAGAGCATAATCTGAAAATTTTCTTTAAAGATTAATTGCAGAAAATGCAGAAGGGGCCGCATATCAGGTGCAAGACAGTCATTTAATTCCTTGTTTATAACGCCATAAGTGGATGAGCTCCACATCTGACAAAGGAGACGAGTTTTGTTGTTGTTTTCTGATTCATAAGTAGACTCCATATGTGCTCTGCAGCACTCCAGAGGCTCCACAGCAAGAATTGCTGAACTCTATTTTTATGAGGCACACAATGGCAAGACATTTTATCCAGTTTAATTCTTGATCTAGTTTTAAGTTCCTGAATGAACATTAGCATCTCTCTGCATGCAAACGCTTCCTCTGCAGGCAGCTCAGCTTTATTCCACCTTCTACTTGCGACTCAGACTGACAATTCTGAGCCTAATTTGCAGAAAAATGTACCAGAAAATGCACCACCTACTTATTATTTTTACCATGTAGGTGAATCAGATTAGATCTGTCTACAGTTCTATGTCATCTATGAACGGGGAAATTTTCACTTTTACTTTTTATTTCTTGGATTCGTTAAGACCACTTGCAAACAGGTAAAATTGACATTTGTACATAAACTATTGCTATATAAATATAAATAGTTCAGAACAAGATTTGAAAACAAATCAGAGCTAACGATCTCATGACTAAAGCCAAACAAACATAAAAATGCACCTAAGCTTCACTTTTCGTGTTTGAGAGATCACTAATTTTTTTCTTTTTTTCTTTACTTTTGATATATCAATACAGAACACACTTCTAATGCAGACCACTCTTCTGCCAACAGTAGATGGTCACTAATTGTACTTTGTGTAGCTTTACTGGGAGCTTGGCATTTCCAATATGTCCATTATTAGAGTGCCAGAAGTAAGATTTCAGATGATGAATGAGTGGTAAATAATGCATTCACGTGCATGGCAATGATATTCTTTTGCAATTGCAATACTCCATCTTAATTTAACTTTAGGAACACCAGCTTCAGATAAACAGTGCAGCACCAGAAAGATAAGAAATAACTGGTTTGCCTGTACTGTGAAGCCCTTTTTATGTTGCCTTACAAAGACCCAAATTTATCCAATGGCAAATAATTACATTGTCAGGCATTCTTGTTAAACTCCTCTATTTACCCAGGAGGGTAGAAAAGCTTTGAGAGGGATTATATATTGACAAACTTCTACTTCAAAGCATATCACCCTAAAATAAGGGCTCTGCATGTTCAAACAATAAGCACCTTTCATTATTAAAAAGCTCCAGTTTCCTAACAATTTTATAAATAAATCAGATGTTGATATAACTACAAAAAATTCTTCTCACTTTGATTGGTTATACACATACCTAGGCATGGATAGACATGTAAGCCTGGTGCTCTGACAAAATGAAAAATTCTCCAATAAATTCTTACAGGTCCTACTATTAGAAGACTTTTCAATTTACTGTGTCTATGGACATTTTATTACTCAGCAATCTGATTTTTGACAAAAACTGCTCTATATTTTAGGTTAGACGTTAATAATAGCAGAGTGACCAATATATATATGTATATATCCTAGTTTCAAATGTTTTCACTGATCTGTAGAATGTCCAATTATGTTTTTAAAAGATATAAAGAATAATAGTGAATAGAATGTGTCATATATACATGTATTCACAAAACCTTTGAGAGACTTGGGGTATTTTTAATGTATAAACTAGTTCTACATTCCTATATTTATTTAAATGGGAACAGTGACTTTATTTATTTATTTATTTTAAGTATTTACTGTCTATTGAATGTTCCTGTCATTTTTAATTTTTCACAGAAGGCATCACCACTGTAAACACAGTTAAAACTTGTTATTTATGATCATGGTGAACATTTTCTTTGAAATTTGTATCACAACTCCTACTGTTCAGTTTACCCCTTGCACTACAATCATATAAATGCATTTACAGTATTTGCTATTGTAAACAGTTTTGCAACTAAATAATGTAAAAGTGATGGCCTCGAAGACCAGCAATTAGAGAAGCCTGAAAAAATTTTGCTGCTGCTGCACAACAGTACAAACAGTTGAACATCAGTAAAGTTAGGCTACACATTAGTGACTAGCACACAGGAATGTACAAATTACATTTTTGTGACCATTTCATATTATGAAAATTTTATTTCATATTATGAAAATTTATTTCATATTATTTCATATTATGAAAATAAAAGAATTCTCTTTTTCTAGTTTATATTCCATCTTGGGTTAATTCAACTCTTGTGGACAAACAAAAAACATATAGAGCAGACAAATGACAAAACTGTGCAAGGTAATTTTCAGTACTATATACTTTATGGAACAAATGTTACAAAGTTGTTCTAATGATACATGAAATATCCCTTGTTTAATACAAAATAGAGAATAAAGAGCATACAGCATCATTCAATTATCAAGAAATATAAAGTTTTGTAATGACAACAAGTACTGGGGAATAAGACAGATCCTTTGATGTAAGCAGGTAAGTTTAAGTGACTTCAGCAGATTGAAAAATCAGCTTTAACAGACCTTGGTGGGTAAAATAAACAGTAGCTGCAAGTTGCTACTTAGTATTTTGATCTATTTACACCTGGGTAGCTGTTGGCAGGCCTATTTTATTTTGCAGACTTTCTGAGTCCATCTCTGTAGGAGTGGATTCTAATGAGTCAAGCCATTAGCAACAAATCTCAGGCAGCAAGAACAAGACAGCAGCAGCATTTCTACTCATTGCTCAAACCCATATGGGTGTTATACTCTAAAGGAACAAAGACAGACAAGGTCAAACCTGAACATCAAGCCCTTTGTGAAATGTTATTTGCACACAGTACATTCCTCATTAATCTATTTCAAATGCCCACTGTATTCATCTATTAATGCAATGTCTTGTGTGTGTTGTTCAGCCGTTTTCTCCTTTTTGCATACAACAAAGCTCAAAAAATAACAGCGGTGAGAAAGGTTTTTTGTTTTTTTTTTAATAAAGGTTAAAGGTTTCAGATTCTTGTATAAATTGTTAGCCACCACAGAAAATCAGTGTTTTCTCAGCAGATTGACTAACAATATTTATTAATTAATACACCAGAAACTTCTACTTCTATTTCATTAACTATTCAGTCCCTCCAGTGACTCATAAGAACAGCACGTTGTTGCTTTCTCCTGCTTTTCATTTGCTCTCACAGAGTGTTTTTGCAGCATAAATCTTAGCCTTTCCTTGAGCTTTTGTTGCCTTGTTTACTTTTTCCACAAACCTATCTTAAATTCTCCAAAGTTGAAAGAATTACTTTGATAGAAGAGCATTAATTTATTCTATTTCCAAGAATATCCTAAAACCTGCCACAGGAAGAGATGAGGAGAAGATTACAGCAGCAACTTCTAAACCACATGATTCCACCCACGGATACTCTGAAGCAAAAAGCTTCTCCTGGGTAACATGACCTGTCAAACACAAAGATGTGAACTGCAAGCAACTTTTCCCCTATTACCAGAAGAGTTATATTCAATTGCTACTTTCTCCATTTAAATTCTTCACATGTTTTCCCCAGCAATTCTCCACTGTTCCACATCCCTTTCAAATTCATATGTGCAGAGCTAAACAAATAAATTCCAGTTATCTTAGACTTTGCCCTGTGTTTTCTGTTATTAATTATCAGACTTCCCAGGGCAGTATGTCCCAGGGTGTCTAGACCAGTATGTTTCAGGGCACCCACATGCTGAAAACATTTCCTTTTTATTAGGAAGTGAAACTTACCAGGTTTTTAATCACAGCAGGGAAAGTGTACGACCATAGAACCATTAAGGTTGGAAAACATCTCTGAGATCATCTAGTCCAACCTTTAACCTAGTACTGACAATTCCACCACTCAACCATGCTAAGTTCTACATCCACACATTTCTTGAAGACCTGCATGGATGGTGATTCAACCACTTCCCTGGGCAGCCTACTCCAAAGCCACACAACCCTTTCAGTAAAGAAATTTCTCCTAATATCCAAACTAAAACTCCCCTGGGCCATTTTCCTTCATCTTATCATTTGGTGCTTGGGATGAGTGGATCTGCTGTTTCCTTGGAACCAGGAAGATTAGAGCTCTTACCCAACGTGATGTTTACATGCACTCACTTGCTTCCCCTCATTAATAAAGTCACCAGGTCTTGATGTCCCTTCCCCATGGGCAGAGGGTAGCTGGTCCAGGAAGGTATACTCTGCATCTTGCAACATCAAGCTTCCTCCACTTCAAAATAAAATAATTATAACAAAGCAAGGTTCCTTCCTGGTATTCTGGCACAGGGAGGTTGAACCTGCAGCTCATTCCTCCCCTAAGGCCAAGTGAAATTTTTCAGACACTTTCACAGGACCTCCTTCCAACTGGCAAAGTAATCTCTCTACTTTGCTGACAGGTTACAGACATGCTGCAAAAACAATACTTTAGTATTGTCCACCTCTACCACATCTACAATTAATCCTGAATGAATTATTATAGGCACCCTTTCTTCTTTGCTGATTTCAATCACATGATTACTATTATTTACATTCTTTGCTTTCTTTTCTCTTTCAGTGCTTTTCATCTGAGCGGCTTTCATTCTCCTTCATTTCTAAATCTCTTTCAGATCTCAAAAGCTCTACCTCATATAAGAAGTGATTTTCACAGATGTCACTTTTATCTAGCAGTGAAAAGTCAGGTGAATTTCCACTCATTTTCCTCTGTGCTGTGAGGAATTTTGTTTTGAGCATACATGAGTTAAGTTTCTGTTATAAATCATTAAACCTAAGTAAATATTGTGAAAATGTTTTATTGCAAAAATGCAAATATTGTACATATTAAATATGTGGCAGAAGAAAAACTGAGAGGCAATTTACTTGCCTTAGCCTTTAATTTAATAGCCCACCATGGGTAAGTAGTAGGAACTGCCAAAAATCAGAGCCTCCCCAAGTCATTTGACAACCTATTTAATATTACAGTTTTGAAGGTGATCAGACAACAGCAGACTGCTTGCTTTACTTTTAAGAACTCATTATCAATACAGACTCAAAATAGAAAAATAGATAGAACTCCAGTTGCAAACTGTGCCAAATTTCTTTAAGAACAAAAATACTCATTCAGTTTTAGAGGTATTATATATATGAGTACATGGCCATATAACTTGAGATACTATTTGGTTTCCAAAACTCCATTCTCTGTAAGGCTGGGGCAGTGCTCAAAATGTTGAGAACGGGAAGAGCCCTTAATTCATGCTGTCAGAACATCTAATACTGAAAATTGCTTAGAATAGGTACACAGCTCTCCACAACATGAATTCCCAGTTATTTTCTGAAACTCTCAAAACCTCCCCTCAACTCTCAAAGCCTGAGGAAGCACTCAGCTTTTACCCAAAGCTCCTGTATGCAAAACTAAAAATAATAATGCAATTGAAGGGGTTTTGTTCTTCTGCCTGTTGCCAGCGGTGCCTACCTTTACAGTATCTGTAGACAGTTACTCTTAGAGACAGCAAGAGATTTTATGTTTGAGTTCACATCCATATCAAATAACATTTTTATAGATTATCAGACTTTAAACATCTTTATTTTCACATAAGGATGCAAAAGATTTTCTTCAATGTGATTCTGTAGATGTGGTTCTGCTGACAAACAAAAACAACTGAGAATATTTAGCATAAGTGAAATGATAGGCCTGTTAAGTTTGGGGTATTATGATTTAAAATGAAACAGCAGATGTTGGTCAAAACAGATGAAATGGTTCAAGAAAACACTGAAAAAAAAACCAACTTCTATTAAGCTATTTAAAATTAAAACGAGCAAGCAAAACAGATGGGACATCACAATTTACCTTTAAGATTCTACTTTAAAACAATCTTCAGTATGAAGAAAGCAGCATGATCTGGCTCTCAAAAGAGAGACAATATGTTTGCCAGGTTGTGTTTTTTTTTGTTTTGTTTTGTTTTGTTTTTGTCAGTGCTAACCTTATTTATTCTTAAGTTATGACTTTTTCTATTCCTATGAACAAAAGCTAAACAAACTTCTCTGGTTGGAATTCTTCATACTTCTAACACTGATCAGGAAGTGTCTTTAACGCATACTAACCATCTAATCCAGATATACACATGTTGATTTTCAACTTAAAAATAGTTTTGCTGAAGTCAACAAGATTTTTGAATACATGTAATTAAGCCTATTTCATGGAGGGACTATTTAAATAGAAAAGAAGAACTAGAATGAACTTGATGTTTAACACCCAGAAAGTAAGGATGACGACAGATATGTAAAATAATTAAATTACTGAAAGCTCAGAGCACCGGTTTGTGTTGCAGTTTATGAAAACATGAGAAACAAAATGTTCAGTGAGTAAACAAAATACTAAGCTACAATGAATTTCACACTTGGCCACAAAAGACTTTTAAAGCATATTTTTCAGGCATGCTCATCACTTTACCATTATTTATATGATATTCCTGGAATGGTCTATGTAAACAAACTCAAAGGTACTGTCCTGATTTGTCAGCCCAATTCCCTGATAACCCTTTAAAATTTTATTTCACACCTGCTTTCATCCAATATTTGAACACTTTTCACCGTATATTATTCCACCACCATCACTTCAGACCATGATTTTCAGGCCTTCCCTTCAAATTAAAGTGTGAACAAGAAAGGACTTTACTGTGCATATTCAAGGTCCTTATTTACAGTCAATAAGTTCTAGGCTTACTACTACGAAAATGAAAGAGATTTTTGTCAATGTTTTTCTCTCTAATTTTACCTTAGTTAGCACCATGCCAATACTCCAAAAAATGTAATTTTGTACATCTCTTTACAAAACAGAAAAGCTTCATCTACTTTTGTCTATTTAAATGGTAAATACTAGTAACTTTAAGTAAGAAAACAAAAGAAAAAATGCACAAAGACCTTAGCTGTTTCAATAGGAAAAGAGTGAAATAAATGCATAGAGAGAAGGCCTGAAAGGCACACATGAGACCTTGAAACACTGGTAGGAAAACAGAATCAGAGGTAGAAGGACTGGATTTTGGAGAAACTGAACAATTAACAATGCAGCCTAGTCTTTAATAATGTATTTCTATATATGCGTTTAAAATAAAATACACTTTATAATAAAATCAAGGATTAGACCTTAAAAATCAACCAAAATGGGCATAATTAATAGAAGAGTTTCCTAAAAGGACAAGAAAAATATAAAGAGACTGAGGTGCAGGACAATTTGCAGATAATATAAAAGGGATGGAAGGAATCAATACCTACTTAAATGATAGCTTGTAACGCTGGACATAGGGTGAAAAATAGGAGGTGGCAATATTTCTAGAGAAAACTCGGTTGCCCACATCAGTTTGATTAAACTTGTGGTGCAACAAGATTCCCATCAGAAGATGTGGAAGAGAAGGTCAGCCGTAAGACTATGAGGGAAAAATGAAGTATTACCAAAGAGACCAATCAGTCAGCAAGCACAGGAGAAAAGGACAATGTGTCCAAAGGCAGACTTGCTGGAGAACACAACAGAGGCAGTAGAAAGTCAAGTATAATAGAGATAATAGAGGTGTTTAGTGAGGAGAGAGAATGGAACCAGAATGCTTTACGTTTGGTTGATATTGTATAGTACTGAAAAGAGGAGACATTTCAGACAGAACGCTTAAAAATATCAGACTTTACAACTTTGATTAATACTGTTGTTTTAAGTGAAACTGTTCTGTTTCACAGAACATCTGCAAACCAGTGGAAACATGAACAGAATCTTTACAACAAATCTTGTAATATTAGTCACTTTATCTGCCATCTGTTGGGAACTGCAACTGCCAGTTAATTTAGTTTTCTAAAAGCTGACCCTAAAATAACTTCTTGTAAAATTATATTATTTTTCATGCTTGCTGTAAGGAACAGGCACCCTACCTTCTTTGAGCTAGGACACAAAATTGCCTGCAAAATATCAAAATGTACTTAATAAAGTCACACTAGCTCATTCAACTGATATGCCATAAAGTCAGAGAGACCTTTAATATTCCACTAATTTCACTATAAAAGACAGTTTTCTGAACAGAAATAAATTCACGGCCTATGAAGGAATCTTCATGCTCATTATTTCTTTTGTTGAAATAGAGGCCTGACAAAGAACTAAACCACTTGCAGCTGCCAGGATAAATTCACTAGGCATCCAATACAGTATCATACTAGACAGAGATATATATAATACCTAAACTTCCAGGGTGTTACATTGTAGCAATAACTAAACGTCATGAAAAATAACCATGTAAAAATCAGATTTATGTTGCGTGAACAAAGGAAAAAAAAAGGGGGGGGGATATTAGAGAAAATAAAATAATTTACTGGGTATATTTTCAAGGAAGAAAGGAAAACTGTAAAAGAAAATATATCACCTCAAATCATTCACTATAGTCTGCCCAGATGCCATGATTTTTATATCACAATAGGGTCACAAAGTATTCATATTGTTCAATTCTATTTTGGTAAGGTTTTCTGATCAGAAAAACAAACATTAACTAATTGTCAGAAGTTTTAAGATATGCATATGAATTATTTGTGAAAGGTCTAAACAGTAGCTGACTTACATTTTAGAGAAATGAGTGACATCATTAAACTGTCCTGATACAGCATAAAGATCCACAGATGGAGTGTATTCTTCTGCATGAATTCTGATAAATAACTGTGCCTGTTTCTTATGTGATTTTCAGCTGGAAGCCTAAATTACTTTCATAAATAAAGTTTCTATATCCTCATTTCACCAGGGAAGAAAGTAGCTCACAAATTTGCTCAAGGTTACATAGAAAAATAAGGACACTTCCCTCTAATAAAAGTTAATTTTGTCCTAGAAGTTTCAGGTTGGATATTAGGAAAAAATTCTTCTCAGAAAGAGTGGTTAGGCATTAAAACAGGCTGCCTGGGAAAGTGGTGGAGTCACCATCTCTGGAGGTGTTTAACAAAAGTGTAGATGTGGTACTTAGGGACATGGTTTAGTGGGCAATGTTAGTGATAGGTGGATGGTTCGGCTAGATGACCTTAGAGGTCTTTTTCAACTTTATTGATACTATCAATTCCTTAAGAGAAATTACACATACTTAAATGAAAGTTTAACCTTACCAAAAGGCATTGAATAAGACCTTCAGAAGCAAAGTGAAGTAATATACACATTGATAGTAAATAAAGTAACTTGCCAATAAAAATATTGATAACCAGATACCGGAAATGGATAGGAAGCAAATGAAAAATTCACTTCAATTAAGATAATGTCTCCAGCTGCTAACAAGGATAATGTCTCTGGCTGCTAACAACAAACAGTGCTGTTCTGCCTAAGTCAACAACCAAGGCAAGTCAGCTACATAGCCAAAATCATCAGTTGACTTTAAGGAACTGGAATAGTCCAGCAGACAGAAAAGGTTGCTGTCTTCATAGACCTGTGCTGCCTGGACATATATATATTCATGAAGCTATGCGTCTTAGTGCTTAGGTACACTTGCTTCAATGGAACTACAACAATTTACAGCTATGCAAAATATATTTCCATAATTCTATTTGTACAATTAGGCTATACCTAGCTTCCAGCTGAAGGCTTTTTCAAATATAAGTACAATAAAAGATGTGTGAGTCACTGTGCCAAAAATTAATGATTAATTTTAAAAATTAATCATTCTTCCGTTGACCTAAATCCAAGGCAAAAGTTTGGAAAAAATGCCAAGTTATCCATTTTGCTCTATTAGTTTTGCAACAAGACATTTAATGCAGTTTCATTGGTAAAGAGCCAGTGAATTCAAGCAAACAGTCCCAGCATTTAAAACAGAGATGGTTAGTTTTTTACAAATGTAGTTTTCCTTTCCATAAAGTGATTTCAGTTTTAGAGTGACAGAATCATTCTGGCTCAAGAGGTCTCAGGAAGTCAAGTACCCAGCCTTCCTCCCAAAATAGTTAACACTGAATTCAGACCAACCTGATTAAGTCCTTAAGAACTTCCAAAAAAACATCTGAATTCAAACCAGGTGTACAAGGTAGGAATTACATTCTACAATATACTGTAGAATGTATTCCTTTTCACATCTGGAAAATTCAGTGGAAAAGGAGAGTACATTACATAATGCTTCACAGTAAAATACATTTAGATCAAGCCATTTGCTTTTCTCCTGCTCCATTAAATTTATATATACATTTTCTTGGTGGTATCAGACTCCTTCCACCCCGAGTCCTTTCCTCTACCATTTAGCATTTTCCTTCCAAATATCTTCGAAACCTTAGAAGAAACAGATGTCTTGGATACTGAACTATATTATCTACATGTCTGTGAGCATAGTGTTTTCAGTGCCTCAACACTGCTGTGCTCCATCTGGAGGCTCTTAACAAAGTGATACTCACAGAAACAGTAATGTAACCCCTTCTTCAGCCTGGCTTCCATCCCTCATTTTGGAAAGAGATATAATTTCTCTTTCACATTCAAAAGAAAGAAAGCAACTTTGAACACAGTTTCTATCTCCAGCTGCAACGCAAGGATCAAATGCTTCCAGCTACCAGGAACTCAACTATAAAGGCAGCAGATGTGAAAGAAACTGCATTTCTTAAAAACAGAGATTTTATTCGTACTAAAAACAGAAAGAAAACGTTCTCTCCCAGTGATGCAAGGTGATATCCCTTGTGTAAGACAACATCGAACAAAGGTTAAAAAAATCAGTATACAAATATTTGCCATTTGTTTCTACATGCTGGTGACAAGGAAGGTATAACCCACAACAATAAAGAAACAGCTTCTACATTTATTATTAGTGCCTATGTAATTTCCAGGCTAGATTCTGCACCACTGCATTAATGCTGTGATAACCTACAGTACAAGAATTGAAATTGTCCCTGGCTGATGATCTGCGATAATGCTTTCACTTCTTTGAAAAATGTGCCTCTTCACAAACCTATCTAGTCTTGTTTTTACCTACATGAAGTATAGCAGTATTATTTTCATACTGACTTAAGTCAAGGATCATTCTTTGCTGCCCTCAGTTTGATTTCTTTCCACTATGACTTAATAGTCTCTCTCTTCGTAAAGAGCTGCTTTATCTCTCAGAATTTGCACCTCAACATTGTTCTTTCATATTATTTTTGATTGTCACATGACAGTGCTGTGCTCCTCAATTCATTTTATTCCCTTTGAGTTTTATTTTCATAAACTTCTTCATTTCTGTTTTGTGCATCAGCTTACCCTTTTGTTTGTTTACCTGCACTGGCTTTGGGGTGGGGAAAAAAAATTCCTGTGAAAATCCCTGACCCAATTCCTATTTTTATTTTGATCTCAGCCTGGTTTATTTTATTCATTCTTGTCCCTTGGATAGTGTTTGGAGTATGTTTCAGAGAACTAGCAGAAATGTTTTTCATAGGAAGTGTCTCCCTTTGAAAATGAATCAGCATGTACAAATTCATATGCTTTTCCTCCTTAGGAGCAGATGTTAAGGGAATGTAGGTTAAGCTTTAGATCCAAACTAGTCTCTGCAGGACTGTAATTTGCTATGATAAACAGAAAAATGGAAATGCAAACCAACAAGGGCATCCTAGATTTATCATGCCTTCTGTTCTGGCTGAGATACACTTGACTCTGTCACTTGCAGACATAATTTGCTACCATGGTAGTCAAAAACAACACAGAAATATCTCTTAATCATTAAAAGATTGCTAGTCTTGTCTAAAGCTGTAGACATGTGCTTCAATGGAGATTTAAAATTTTTAATATTCCAGATAAAAGCACATTGTCCAATAATGTAATTTTTCTTCTGATAAACACATTTGTAAGGATATCTGAAGAAGCCATAAATGTCACACAATGCCAGAAATGAACAAAAGCTTACATAAATGCTCCATAAGACTGACATAATCTTTAATTAGTTATCAAGAGAATGCTGGCTTTTTTTTTCATTGCCTTTGAAAGTAGGAGGGGAAAAAAAAAGAAAAAGGATTTGTTTGTGCCTCCAGTCACTGCTCATTTCTGCTTGGTACCTCCAGCAGACTTTCAAAGCTGAATTGGGGCCACCAGCCAGCCTTGAAAAATTTTCCCATTCACTTGCATTATTTTTAGGCAAATAGGCTATGATTAGTTTTTCATTATCATAATTAATGTAGTATGGATTAATTAGTTATTTAGGCACCTGAGTGGTATTTTTTTTTTTACTCAGTTGTTGCAGGATATACACAGCATGTCTCCCATCCAGAGACCTTCTGTATTTAATAGCATTTGTCTTGGGATACACCTGACATACTTATCTTGGTTTCTGTAACTTATTTGACGTTACAGAATGTCAAATAAGTTACTCCCAAGGAGACAACTCTTAGAAAAAAAGCACTACTTCCTAGACAAAAGTACTAGAAAGGAAAGGCCATAAGCCTTCTGTTCTTTTGTTTGCACAAAATTCTATTCTAAACAAAATATAAATCTCAATCATAGAATGATTAAGATTGGAAAAAGCCTTCAAGATATCTAGTCCAACTGTTCCCCTATGACCAATACTACCCGCTAAACCATGTCCCTAAGTAAACAGGGACAATGATATATGTCCAAATCCTTTCAGAGAAATTCTGTTTCCAAGATTATTCTTGTGACTATTTACTTCAGATTTAGAAGAAATATGGTTTAATTTGAAATATATTCCAGAGAGAAACAAGATTTTTGAAAGCTCTATATACAGTCATGTTCCAAACATCACATCAAGGGAGAAACACAGAAGCTTCCACAAAAAAAAAGTGAAGCATGAAAATAGGAATTTGTAACCTCCACACCAGGAAGACTTTCAGACCTGGTTTTGACATCATCCAGGATTTGGCCCAAAATGCTATGTAGGGTATACTTTCTTTAGGAAATAGTAGCAGGCAAAAGAAGTAGATCTGCAGAGCCAGAAAGATGGTGACAAGTACTCAACACCTTCACAAAACATGTTTTGAGGTTTTAGTTCAGCTTAGGCCTATGTCTCGGACCTTCTTGTTGGAGAAAATTAGGTGCACTCCTGGAGCAATTTCAGTTTAACTTCATTTGAAGTTAATTTGAATTCATTATGTCTGTTAATTTGAATCCATTATGTCTGATCCACGACTGCACTGGAATATGGGACGTAAAACAAGTAGCAGTGAGTGGGGACAACTGGATTTGCTTCACAGATACACCCTTGATCAAATCTAAAAAATTAAAGCAGCCGATATTTAAGGCTATTTTTTCTAACTTATAAAGCGTCCAAGTTTAGTACAGAGGTTGACCCTTGCAGTATTCACTTGCAGTATTACCCCGTATTCATTCAAAAGAAGAGATATCAAAGCAAAATAGCCTCAGTGTATGCTTTGCATGTCTTCTGGAATTAGGTGTAGAAATGGTCTTTTGTAGTGCTGACAAAAGAGTATTTCTGTAAATAAAAAGAACATGGTAGCACACTTTAATAACATACTGCCATAAGAAAAGACAGATCTTTCCACTTGATGTGAGTTGTGGTGTTTTTTTTTTCCAGGAATAATACAGAAATAATGCCTTTTTGTAAATAAAATTGCATCTTGGTAGAAATTTGTGTAGTACCTCATTCAATCCCAGGCATACATAACAAAGTAATTCCTTTGTAAATTTATGGCAATTATTCCTTAGCAACTTCTTTAACATTTTGAGTTTTTCCTTGACACATGCAAAATAAATGTCATCTATTTTCTGCAAAGCATAAACAACCATGGAATTACTTTGCAAAAAGACCACAATTATCATTTAATCATGCTTAATTTTATGTGTAATGTACCTTGCTCAAGTGTAACAGAAACTGAGAAACAGATACTCCGTTATAGCTACAGAAACAGTATTAAAACTAACAGATTATTAGCTGCCATTGAGTATTGTACTACTATTATACCCAGAGACTTCCAACAGATTTTTATTCAGAAAGCAACTCACACCCTGGAGTTTGGGGGACAGGGGAGGAAATTAGCTGCTTACCAGCCTCTGCTCCCTGACACACTCAGCTGGGACAAGGCCAGTGGTATACAGTGAATATGCAAGAAAACAACCCAAAAAAAAATGTAGTTATGTTATAAAAGCAGGACCCAAGACTGGAATTTGAAGTCTCGTATCTTCTGTTTCAAGAGTTCCATTGTTGCTTATCTATACTTAAGCTATCCTTTTTTTTTTTTTTTAATTACATAAACACAATCAAAAGCCTCATAAAAATATACCCATGACTCACTGAGGACCTATCATCACCTTTTTCTTAAGTGCCATCAGCACCAAGTACACTGCAAAATACATAGAACAAACTAGACTTATTAATTCTTCTAAGGGCTTTACAAACCAGAGGTTTTGTGCTGTTGTTGTGGAACACCTTCTCCACAGTATTTAGTTTTTCCTCCCTAAAATAAGGTATTTGGCAATCTGAGAATCAAGACTTACATTTCACAGCAGTTAAGGTATGAGCAGAATTGATTTATGTGAGGCAAGTGCTCTGGCAGTCCTGGATATGTTAAACAGGACTACAGATTCATTTTCAGATGCTTGCTGAAAACAGTCTGCAGTGATGTATAGTGATTGTCCAAACAATCACTAAATCACTTATTTGACTTTATAGAATAAACATGAGTACATTCTTTTAGTTACTTTTTTCTTTCACCCATGACATGCTAGCTAAACCCTAAAGTTAAATTGTTACTGATATTTGTAAAGAATTTACTATGCAGAAAAGCAATTCCTACAATTGGTACATAAGACTTCAATTCAATGCTTTAATAATAATGAGGAGCATCCCTTCGGTAAAATATGTTTGATAAACCTCTGAATTAATGTTGGCATATAACAATTACATACGTAAAGATCTTTGGCCTTTCTACAAGTTCTACTTGCCTTTCTACTGGCCTTTCTACTTGTTCTACTATTGCAGAACAAGTAATCTAGAAGACTAGAAAAGAGGGAAAAAATATTCTATGTACCTCTGTTTTTAAACAATCACCATATATTTCTGACAAAAGTTATTCAACTGAACACTAAAAGTCCAGCTGTACACTAGAATGAGCTACTCTAATTTGCACCCAAGGAAGCCCAAGGCAAAGATGCCCAATGGACAAGCTTTTATGCAATGTTTCTTAACAGTCACATAGGATAGATTGAACCTGACTGCTCAAAAGCATGCCTGGCTACAGAAGGACTCAAAGATTTCCCCAGCATAGGCATTATGCACAGCTCTGGTTCTCATGTTTATAATGCCATGCAAGAGTACAATGATAAGGAAGATAAAATGGCAGATGTCAAGTTAAAAATTGCTTTTTCAGCTCCAAGAATAGGCAATTTGATAGTTCCACTAAAGTAAATTAAAGATTTTTATTTATTTATTTATTTTTAACTGACCTCAGCACAGTATTTGTTATTTAAATCTTGTTCAGCCCAGGATACTAGCTCCTCTGGCCTCAATATCACCAAAATTGGCAAAACATTATTAAAGTAGTCATATGAGATGATCAAACACACATTTTTAATTGCACACTGTTCTGTATCTTGAGTCAAGAAAGATTTTCCTGCTAACAATTTATTTAAATTCTGTTTGATACTATGCATCATCTGTTTTTGTTTTCTTTTTTGATCTTAGACCATTATTTACCTTACAAATATTTCATGCCTGCTTAGCATTCTCCAGAGTTGTGAATCATGCTGCTTTATCTTCCTCTTTTATTGATGTTCTACCTCCTCAAGGTACCTGATCTTTGTCCCTTTATTGATGCCTCATTGCATGCCTTTTTCTCCGTAGTCAAACAGGTTTCTTGAAGACTGTGCAACACAGAGTCAAAGCAAGACATCTAAGCAATACTGAGAAAGACACAGGGCAGAGGTTGTGGAGTGCAGCTAAAAGCACATTGGCCCTGGGGAGAATGGCCTGGCAGACTGATTAGCATGTGGATAGGAAACAGACAGGCAAAGAGGGATCACATGTAAGATTAAAATAAGAAGTTTAGGAAGGAGAAAGTGAAACAACTGGTAAAGGGAAAGCTGAAGCAAGACCAAACATATGGAACTAATTAACCAAAATACAACTACATGCCTACCATTTAAGAAGTAAAAAAAAAAGTATTGCCAAACACTGAAAATGAACCAAATTCTGTTCACCTGAGCCTGCTGAATTACTTTATTTGCAGCAACATGTTATAGTCCATCTACTAAAGGAAAGAGGTATTAGTCCTGTGACAGGAGAAGCCCTTGCTATTGATGACAATTATTCTTCCATCCAGTGGGGCATCAGCATGACCTAACCTGCTACTACTTTTCTTCTCCATGATCCTCTCACTTAGTTCAGGTCTGACCTTTAATTGCTGGGCAGATTCTTGTGGAAATTAGTAGCCAGGCAAAGGTGAGGGTCCGGGCACATTTCAGCCTGTTAGATCCCTTGCTCAGTGCAAAGCCCTATAGAGTTGTAAAGGATAAGATACATCTCTGGAATAAGAGGGTTAATTTAAGCAGAGTTTCAAAACTACCAGTTGGATACTTAATTCCCCACAGAGCCAGATCTTGGAAAATTTATCAACAGGGGTGCATGGACCTGATTCAAACTCAGTGAGACAGAGACTTAACCATTAGTTTCAGTGGGTTTTCAAACAACACTTGAAGAATCTGCCAGCAAGCCTGCATCAGTGCCAAATCTTCTGAGTTCCTTCTCTCTCAGCACCCAAGATTGCTCATATGGGAGCACATGACCAAGCAGGGCTGAGTGACAGAGGAGTGATTATAGTAGCCGACAGCAACTGGAGAAAGACTCTTCTAGAGCACAGGAGTGTGACAGCAGTGACAGGGATGTGAAAGCAGCAGCTGGCTTATGGCTAATGGATGGAATTGACCAGCTGCAGCTGGCATACAAAAAGCCAGAGCAGGAGAAAGCCCACAGCACACTGCTGCAAGTAGGACTTCATTGCAAGGAATGCAAGCATGAAGTTAATGTCAATGTATATCTCCCTTGACGGAAGAAATGTGGGTGAGGTGATCTTTGAGTGAGATAACCTTATGATTAGACATCACATTTCATGTTGCCGAGCTGGAAAGTGGTTATTTCTACATTGTCGCTTATATGCATAAAGCAAAACTCTGTCTGGTGAGATATAATTATGGAAGTAGAATCAGACCTAATAATTTGCTCTTGATGACAAGCGGTGCTTAAGAGAAAGTGTCTTTTCTGTGAGGGGGTGATTTTTTTTTTTACTTTTTTTTTTTTTTTTTTTGCTAAATTTCCAGATACTGTGGACACTATGAAGAATAGTTAATACTATCTTCTGTCTGCTTGTGTATAAATGGCCAACAGCACAAACATTTTGTCATTTATTGAGAAAGAAGCCTGAATATATTTGGCCAGACTCTCAGGCCATTTAACTAATGTTGATCATTTTCATAAAAATGGCTTTTTTGTGTAAAGTTAAGTAGTCTAGAAGATGATGTATGTATCATGTGAAATGTCAATTATATTCTTTTACGTACACACTTTAATAGCACAGAATCCACATTGAGTTTATAAGACTTGAGCACTCTACTACTCAAAATTTGAAAATGTTCTGATTATGTAAGTACTAATAACAAGGACTTAAAATGGCAGGTTAGTTTGTAGATCTATTAGCATTCCACTTAACCTAGTTTTATCTCCTGTTTTTATAAAGAGCCACATTACATTGTAGCAGATAGTTCTTTTATGAAAGTGACCTTTATGGAATCATTTTTATTTAATCCAGTGTAATTAGGGATCGAATTCAGAACTATCACAGTTTCTTTAGATCATCACTGATGGATCAACTTAGCATAAATTTCAGCTTTATTTCACGTTACCCACTGCAAAGCATCGTCCGGGCTTCAACTAGCCTCTGCTGAAAAGAGTTTTTTTCCTAAATCAGTTTTTACTTATTAATCTAAAAATAATAAAAAGAATGTCCTATGCACACAGTATTGGAAAAGAATCCCTGTGACTGAAATAATAAGGATGCTGAATTATGATAAAGTCATGGGATTTTATATTTCTCTCACACCTTCAGGTTAACTATATTTTCACATGCAAGGTCACTATCTCCAGGCAGAAAGCAGAAGGAAAATATGAACCTTAAACAATGAGTCCACAACTCTTAAATCATATAGTTGTAATTTTGCTCAAGTCTTTTTCACTTCATACCATTTTTCTGACCTGGTTGTGAAAGACACTTCTACAGGGTAGGTACCAGTAAAAGATAAAATGACGTCTCAGGTTCAAATGGATATCCCAGATTTTCAAAGAGGTATTAAACTCTTTTATAATGCTAATAATAACCAGTAACATTGTCTTGATCTGAACAAATGAATAATGTTCTTTTGACCCTTGGTGGGAGAAAAGTCAAAACATGTTATAGCACAATATGTATACTACTCAATGAAACCAAATGGCTTTAAAAAATGTAAGCATCAATAAAATCAAGGAAAAAAATACCATGGGATAAGCCTCATGACAGTACCATGGAAACACTTCTTGCTGTGCTGCAGCTGAGTGCTAGGAATAGTTTGCAAGGAAAATAGCTTTCACATCCAGATCTCTGAACCAAATATTAAGTTATAGTGCCACTATAGGCAATTGGAGAATATAAATAATAGGAAATGTTTATTATGCCTCACTTCTGGTATCCTTAGTTATTAAGCTATTGTTTCAGCAGTAACAATAAGCAATATGTATATTTTTATTCTCCAGTAACTTGTTGGAAATTAGGTTTCACAATAGTGTTTATAGATTAGTCTGATCAAATGCTGCATTATCTTCCATAATTCTTGGTGGTATTAATGTATAAAGCTTCTTTTTATTAAGTTTCTTGCTGAAATATGATGTATTAAGTAAAGGCTCCCTGTAGTAAATTATGTAGGTTTCTTGATAATATTCAGAGCATTACGCTGCTCTGAATGATCTTATGTACCTCATTAACATAACATGAATTGCAATAGGGAGTTTAATCTGCAGTCCTACAGTTTTATGCACATCTTTTTCTTCCCATAACTTTTCATTACCATAGGCTAGGAGTTTTAGGCTGATCACCAAACAGGAGGGGGAAGAATCCTGTTCCAAGATGAATGAATATAACAGCCCAGAGGAATAATATCCAAATGTTCTCTTGATGATAGCAAACAGGGCAATGGAATGAAATGTCAAAGCATACCTGTGTCATTTTTACTTACCATGCATACTTAATGACAGGAGAAGTGAAATGACCACTCTAACAGAGTGCCATAATACAAGAGGATGAATCTTCAGACATCTTGTGCACCTAACTAAGCCACTTGAGTCAGGAACATAATTCTTCTGTGCCTCGGTGCAAGAAAAATAGGAATTATAGGAAGCAGCATATACCCTAAGAAGAACCCATTGCAACAGAGCCTTTTATCAGTGTGTTACCTTCTACTGCTGCTGTGTAAGCATGCTTCTTCCAGATCCATTTCTTGTTATTATTTTGTGATCACATTGAGACACTTGTCACCTATGCTCCAACTTTTTCAAAAGACATAATTCCTATGTTCTTTTCACAGAGGCAGAGAAAATTACTTCAAAAGGTTTTGTATAAAAATATTCAGTTATATATTGCTGTGCTTAAAAGGAAGGTGGTTTTTTTCTTGATGTTTTAAAATAAGCTTCAAATAAATGACTCAGCCCAAGTGTGTTCAGAGCATTGAGCACCATGGTTAAATAAATAATTATGGATAACTTTCATCTCTAACCTTAAAATCTGATTGGCTCTTACACATGCACTTCATAATTAGATGGAAACTTTGTCACTTGAAATTCAAACAAAATCTAAGACTGATTCTTCTCAGAAATGGTTCAAGTTGCAATAGACATGACAGATCTCCGTTACTAACTTTCCCCGCTGCAAAGTAGCTTGAATCAGATCAAATGTAATATCAATTTAAAGTGCTTCATAAAGGTCCCCAAATGCAAATTTATCGTGTAGATCTAAAGGTTCCCCAAGGCAAGAAAGATCATTTCCCAGGTACACAGCTAGCATTTCTAAAAGCTCTACATGGGTGTTCATACAAGAAACCTCCATGGCTTATCAAGAGTTGTTATGTGCCAGCAGGGAGTTAATATATTATTTTTAAGGATAGATACTTACTTACATATTTATGTAAGCAGGACAGCTAATTTTTTAGATATATTTTTATATTTTACACTCTGAAATCTATTTTTAACCTGAAAAAAAAAGAAATAAGATATGCACCAAAAAGCAAAGTGTTTTGACACATTTACCTGAGCAAAAGTAGACAGAATTCCAGGTGTGAATAGCAAAACAAAAAAACTTAGAACTATATGCTGCTATTTCTTCTAATCACTGAATCATTTGATTTTGGTTACTCTGTATAACCTTGTTTTGAAAATGCATTATACTGTGCATGGTTTTTTATTAGTGACTCGAGTGATTAGAACTTCTGAAGACTTCTTATAGACTGAACACAAAGTGCATGACACAAAAGAATAGAGTTAATCTGCTTGTAGCGTGACACTATTTAATTTCTCAAATGCACCCTATTTCCTATACAGAAACATGTGCTATCACCACACATGCTAAATAAGTAGATACGAATAATTTGTTTTTGTACACATGAAGCATAAATGAACAAAACCATGGAGTTTTGAATTTAAGGTATGATTTCCTAGGAATTCATACACTAATCTTTAAAAGAGGATATTCTCTGTAAAGAATACACAATCAGTGTTTTACTGAAGAAGTGCAACTTTTGGTAGTTTTTGTCATCTCATTGTGATCTCTCAATTTATAGCATGTGGCTGTAGGTCTCTTTAGGGTGACAATGTTTCTGGCAATATGAGGCTGTAAATGTTATATTTAAATTCTAGCATTAGAAAGAGAGCTGAGCCGGTGCAGAATCTTCTCTTCCAGCCCCTTTGGGGCTGTATATTGCCTTCTGGTTTTCTGTTAGCCTCTCTTTAAGAACTCTATAGATTTGTGTATTTAAATACTATACTTTTTGTTATGGTGTTTTCAGGAAAATTTCAGATTCAACAGAATACAATACACAAAAAGTGTTTTTGATATGGCCCTGTCATAGCCAAAGAGCTGTACCATCTTGTATTTGTACCATTAGTACCACTCCTGCTTGGATAGGGTAGCAGGTCAAAAACAGAACAAAATCCAACTGCTGTTTCAATTTATTTAAATAGAATTATGACTACTTTCAGTAGGGCCGAGTTCAGTCCAAAATCCAGAGGCTAATTCTAATTTATATGTAATCAAAAATATTTGATGGTGATTTCCATTTTAAGAGAAAATACACAGTATGCATCCTGATGTAACTACACTCACTTATTATCTGCATACTGCAGAAAGGCAAAGGAAGAAAAAAACACTGGAAAAAAGATCTGGAAGTTTTCAAGAAAGAGAAAGAAACATTACTTATCAAGGTACTGACATGCGAACAGTTGTCAGATGACTTGGCAACAGCAATTGTGCTAAGCAGACATTGCCTGGTATTCATCCACTGTGAGGACTTGTAGAGCACGACTGAGAATATCACTTGGAACATCTGAATGTATCTGGAAAAACTTGGAGTATATCAAGCCAGTCCAAAACAGAAATACAAAATCATAAGGCCATGGAAATATCACAGTAGATGCAGGGGAGTGAAAGGAGAAATATGTAAGCAATTTCACTGCTTGCCTCCTCTGGAAAGACGTGCAAAGAATAGAGTACATAAGGACAAAGCTGGCTAAGCTGTTTTGCAGGGTGGTGATAGACAGTTACTGACACAAATAAGAGACGACAAAATCTGGAGGCACCTAGTATCATTCGCCATTGCCCACCACTCAAAGGATCTAGTTCATTTCAAGATATCAATATTTCTGTTCCTTTACCTTTGCACCTTGGGATTATTACTCTTGACTCAAAATATGTTTGACGTTTCATTAAAAAACAAAGAAATATAGCCATCTCACAAACAGAAATACTCTGCTGCAGGACCTGTCTTAGTTCTGGATAAAGTCTTTATCACCTTTGTCAGCTTTCTTTCAACAGGACTTTTTGTTAGCATTTGAATTCAAGAAAATGTGTCTTTTCACCCCTTGTATTTAGCATCAGTACACTGTATGCTATGCATTATTATAAAATATACTCTTCTCTGAAGAATCAATTCACAAATATATTAAAATCCATTAGTTGCCTTATTCCCAGCAACCTTTTCCTTCTGTCAGGAATTACTTAACTTAGGCTTAAATAAGCAACCATAGTTAAGGCACAACAGCTTTTGTTAAGAGAGCAACATGTCACTAAGCCACGTGTTCACCTATCCTTTACTCCTCAACCCAAACAGACAGTTTCCATTCCTAGTTGGATCAGCTACAGTTGGCTTTTGGCATGTATCTGAAGTGAGACAAACTCCTTCCTTGTTAACAGCAAAGTCTTCCCCTTGTTCTGAAAAACCATAAGCAAAAAGAAAAGCCAACTTCACTTACAGTTCTTTTAGCAACAGCAGGTTCAAATCTGATGTAAATATTTTACTCTTTCACTCACGTTCAGGTCTTAAAGAATTACTCCACAGTCTGGGCAAAAGCAAAGTGGAACAACTAACCCACCATAATGGAAAAAAAATATAGGCTAATCAATTCAATTCTTTTTTGTTTAAATAGAAAAAAAATGGCAGATTGAAAAATGCTTCTGACAATTCAGATCAACTGAACATTCACTTTACAAATTATCCTTTTGATAGCAAACATAAATGATATGTGAGATACCATAAATTGAAAAGATCAAATGTTATTAAGCTGTGCACTCAACAGGGCAGCATTAGAAGAAATGGTATGTGTAGTGTCATCCTACCAAGACATAAATCACTCAAATTATACAATGATGCAGTAGTAGTTTTCCCCTTTTGAGTACCACTGATTGTATTCATGTTTGTCTCCAAGCATTAACTGATCTGCATGATTAGATACATAATTTATGCATCAAAAATTTCTAACTTTGGTAAATTCAAAACTATGACATTAAAGAAAAGAAATCTTAAAGATCAAAACAGTATTTGGGGCAGGGATGCGTAATACATTACAATAGATTACTGGGGTGGTTATCTTCAGCCTTCATTAAACGTACTGAATAGCCTTCAAAGCTTAATTGGCATATTGTGATAAATGCTTACATTCTTTGTTACGGCAGCAATTATTTGAAATGTCAGCTCCTCCTGCCATGCTACAGCAAACAGGCCTAAATAATAAAGGAACTGGTCTTAAAAATGCAAGTTTTCTTTAAAATTGTTACCAACAAGAACATTTGTTCATTGCTAAAGTTTTGACTGCATTTTATTATTATTACATTTTTGCTGCTATTATTTGAAACCTCATGTGTTATTGGTGACAATATCTGGCAGTTTTATTGCTTATTTTAATCTTATTTAGATATCAAGTTGCTGTATATTAAAAAGATCCTTTGTATTTATTAACTTCTCAGCTTATGCAGTCCCTCAGTCACTTCAAGTAAAGAAAATAAAAAAATAAAATTGAATTTATTTTCATGGTAACTATGTCAGACCACTTTAGTCTACTGGTAAGACCATTTGTCAGACATCAGTACACTAGGCTTTTTTCCACTCGCTATACAGCCCTCAGCAAGTTGTGTGATTTCTGCAATTATCTTATACATTGGGCATGTTAATAACTTTACAGCCAGTTATCTTCAGTACTTTTAAAGAGGGCACAGATGAAAGCCATTGGTTAGATTCAAACTCCTGTTTTCTCATATATGATCTACAGAACAACATGTCATGACAATTTGAAGAATTTCCCAGAGAAATTAAATTACCAGTCCAACCACCTCTGACAGCTGAGTTACTTCACCTTATTCTATAGCGTCACACCAATTCTATTTTGTGGGAAGTGCCTTGATCATTTTAGTGTCAGTGTGAAATACAGTTAATTCCAACAGAAACACAGGGAAATTGGCCAGACCATTTTTTATTTTATTTTATTTTTTTTAAATATAATAGGTGGACAGCTGTAGACTCTCAAGATGGTAAATTGGACCACTTAAGATCTTGGGCTACTGCTTTAGCAGGGGTGGGTGAATTTGGATGAACCATGCTATATACATAATTAACATGTAATAATTGTAGTGCACAACAGAACTGCACAGATATCGTGGCCAGTCCTAACGTTCTATTTCACCCCTGTCCTAATTCTGTCCTGACACAAATATTAATCAAGACATTTCAAGTGGAACTTGTTGGAAAAATTGAAACCATCTCATGTATCTTATCAACTATGAAGTTAGTATTAATAATCACTTCTGTGCTTACAGGATCAATTTAGTCTTATAGCCTGGTATTTATAGTCTGTGTCACATAAGAGGTCTTTACAAATACAATGAACAAAACCATAACCAGAAACTTAATTTCCCTTGAACTTAGACCAGGATTTTCAGTACTGTTACCCTAACCTTCAAGGGGGCTCTGATGTGGCCCTCAGTAAAAACTGTTATTAACCTGTCTTTGGATTAGTAATTCAGGTTAGGCTCATCTCTACCAACAGAGTTGAAAAGACAGAGACTAAACTTTGAATGCAATGGGCCCAGTTCAATAATTCATTAATTTGGCTTTACACCATGACGTCTAGCGTAGTGACATAAATTCCAGATAAATACATACATCTTTTTACATAAAGTATATAATAATTTAAAGATACATCTAAGAGGAGCATGTCAAATTACCACATCCTGAAAAAATTCATGCAACCTCTCTTGTCATGTATGACTAAGGAGATATGGGACAAAAGGTACACATCTTTACTCACTCAAATTGGCATAAAACTAGAAGCAACTTTAAAGACTGCAGTTAGTTTAAACTAAACTACAGAATTCTAGAAAATCTCCCTCTCAGAACATGTCATTGACTTATACTGTAGATTAGTATGTCCAGTGACATAGGAACATGATATAAGTAAAATACAAAATCTTAACACTGGTCAGTTAGCAATTCTTGTTAGAAATACAGTACAGGACCCAACTATAAATTAATGCCAATAATTCACTGAGGCAGGTGTGTTCCATTCTCTAGAGACCACTGCACAAATCTTATCTTGCACTGATATTTACAGACACCACCTCACTTCAGAAAGTGCAATCTTCTCTCTGCCAGCTCTAACAGCAAGGCCTATAGTTTACCGTTCCATGTAATGCAAGAATGGATGTCATACAGTTTGAACGTGAAGAAAATGTGTGGGCTAAGTCAACCCAAAATAATGAGAATCGTCCTTTTTGAGTATAAAAAATTTAGAAACACTGCCTTTTAAACATCCATTTTATTAACCTTTACCAGCTGCTGTGAAACCAGCACATGATGAGATTTTTGAACTTTGCTGTCAGCAGCTAAAGGGTAATGTTTGTAGTGATCGCTGTTTTGCAAAATGATAATTCTTATATTCAAAAGGTCTTCTATTAGATTTATTCTCCAACGATTGCCAAGTGGCACTGGAAGAAAACAAGCATGTTCTGGTGGTTGCATCACAGGGCAGTGTCAGGAGACTAGGTACAATTACTGACTTTCAGCCCTGTCTCCAGAAACTAGATCAGGCTTGGAAAATCACTTCAGGTGAGAGGGCTGTTTCCATTTTTAGTTATGGTCAGTGCCCCAGAATATAGATGCGGGACTGTCTGCTCTCAGCAGCCTACAGCCAAATCCCCAATGATGTCAACAGGACATATGAGCAAAGAGCTAAGTAAAAACAAAGTCTGTGTGAAGTAATTAAATTTGTGGTTACATAGGGAACTGATCAGTGCTAGGTTAAGTGGGACAAGGACAGACCTAGAGCTTAACCCTTCTGTGTCCTTCATAAGCTTTATAAAAACTTTGGGGAGTAATGAACCCCACTTGTCCCAGAGGACCAATCATTCGTTATAGGGACACAGAGTGAAGTCTTCAGAAACCTCAAACACTTCAGTAATACTGAGTGCATGATGCTAATGAGGACAGACAAAACATCTACCCCATGGACAGAACTACTGAGGTAAAATGCATGAACATTTTACTTTAATTTTTTGTGTGTGTGTGTTGAGGTGAGCCTCTGAAGACTTTAATTAAGAGAAGCTCCATGGAAAGCCTCCAAAAAAGAAAGTTATCCCAACTAACTCTCCAAGATTTCTTGTAACAGATCCAAGAATCGCTGAGGGAGCTGGGCTGGTGTTTGGCAGCTAGACAGAGCCAAGAAGCAGAAAGGGCAGAATTCAGGTTCACCAGTTGTTAAAAAAAAGATTAAAAGGAAGAAACTGTCTGAGCAGCTTCTTATAACTGAAACTGGGCAGCTAGAAGCTACCAGGAAGCAAAGAGGCTCTAGACATAGGGTCAAAGATCTTCAAAAAAAACCTTGAACTTCAGCAAGGAAGACCTGAGAAGCAGCAGCTGAAAGCATTTTTTTCACCGCCAGGTTAGCTGGTGAGAATGTTTCTTGCTGCATTTAGTTGTTTGAGAGAGACGGGTCCAACAGCACTCATTTCACGTATCAGATTGCAAGTTTTCTAGCAGGTAAAGCACAGGATATTCATTTTTTCCCCAAGATGAAGTTTTTAGTATATTCATTATATTTCCTCAAAATAAATGATATATGTGGTTCCCTGGTGGGTGCCCAGGAAATATCTGCCCACCTGTCTCTACCATCTGCTGTAGGAATACTGGTAAATGAAAATAAAATTAAACACTATTACCATCTAAACAGCAATAGCTGATAGCAAAATACCCCAAAGTAGAAGAAGGTTAGTAACAAACTGAGTGAAGTGCCAAAGCAGGTAGAAGAATGTGGCAAAGAATAGGCTGTTGAACAAAGATTTAGCACAGCCATACTGTAATCCCTAATCATTTCCATTTCCTTTATAATTGAACCTTAGAACTAAAAAGCAGGGAGTGATGTTGCCATGTGTCTAGGCGAAGTAGTGATATTAAGAAGGAAAGGAAACAATAGAAAAACAACAGCCAAGCAGGCATATAGAAAAAGCCTTTCCCATCTTCTGGCACAGCCAATCCACAGACAGAAGTCATTCTTCAGCATAGATTCTAGGAAAGTTTTTATAAATATAATAGCTACAGCAGATCGGCATTAGAAGGCTCTTGTTTCTATGCAGTTTCCAAAGCGGGGACTGTTTCCTTGCACTGTATGTTCAGGTAAAATACTTAAACCTAGACATATCCATTCTAAGAGATGCTGAGAGAGGATGAGCTGCAACTCTGGTTCTTTTCATATATGATACCTAGTTATAAACACCAAATCCATGGACCCACTCCCTCTCCCCCAAATTACCATCTTCCATCATCACACCCACATGTAAAACTCTTATTTACTTTGTCTACTGGTGTCCTTGATAAAACAGAGAATACTGATTAGGACTAATTGCCTTTGCTGCAAACCAAGTGATCCTGCAGAGACACTTCACATTGAAACATAGATGGAGAGGAAAGCTGGATTTATGAAACATTGCCACTTTTTTCCTTGCTTCATCATTGAAACAAGAGTTTTGGTTCTTTTCACCTTTTATTTTTATGCAACTTCAGCTTTCTGCCAAAGGACAATATCAAATACCAGAAGTCATTACTCAGGGGATGAATAAATAAATAAATAAAACAACTTGAGGGAAGTTTTAAAGCTAGAGAGTCTACAGAGTGTGAAAGGACTGTATTATGGTTGTTAAAAAGATAAAAGAAAAAAAAAAAAAAGAAAACTGGATTCTGCATCAAGACTCTGGAGATAAGTATTATCCTTCCAGTCAGTAGAAATGGATACAGCTGACTTCAGCAGAGCTATGAAAATTTATGTCTCCCAAGCTCTTGGATCTTATTCATATATTTTTTCTTGAATAACAGATTCATGCTGGATTTTAGGCCAACCCTACTGCCTTATTTTTCTTATTGGTGAAACAGACATGATCTTTTTAAAATACCTTTGGGAAATGCTTTCAAATCTATGCAAATGCAAAGCATTTGTATTATCATCATAACTCTCGTTTCTTTTAAATTTCTTTTAATACCTACGTACTTAAGGCAGGCATTTCTACCATGGTGCACAAAATTAAGATAGGCACATAATGCCTACAAAAACAAAGTACCTGGATGACATTTGTGCACCTGTCTCGGAATTTTGCAGCTCACAAATTGAATGTAAAAAGGCACACTGCAGCAGCTCCTAGTCATTAAAAGAAAATGAAATGTTATAGATCAGTAGTGAAAACCTAAGTGGAAAGTGTTACACATTTGTATAGTTTTATATATTTAAGAGAAGTACATTGTCATCAAATCTTAGCATTTTACTATATATTTTCATCTCACAGCATCATTATTTGATAAGTTACATCACTATTACACTACAAGTGTCCTGCACAATGCATGTACATTGAGCATTTATTTTCTGGGATGATTTTGTTTGTTGAACTGACTGGCCACGTATTCTCCACTTACAAGACTCTGAATGGAAGTAAGAAATATTTGTTTCTTCTAGGACACACAAAAAGTAAAAATATACAAGACAGAAGACTTTTGTCTAATAGTATTACAGCATCACTGAATTCATGCAACTTCTTTTTATACATTGACACCATACACATAAAGGATAGTCACAGAGAAAGGGTGCGATGTATGTATGTGTAATCCTGCAAAGAGATGTTTTTCCTGAAAGAAAAATGTGTATATGTTTAACAAAATATGAAAACTGTCCCCCCCCCCCTTCCCAAATATTGGACTGCTCAGTTCAAAGTTTGAATCTGACCATAGCACAAATACTTGCTTTACTGTCACTTGCAAAATATCTCTTGCTTCTTCAATTTTTTATTTATTTATTTAAACTTGGTGACAGTTCCTTTTAGAAAGTCAGTATATCTACATCCTACTTACTACAGTTTTCATTCAGCTCAGAAACAGCTAAATAGTTGTTGCAGGTCTACTTTGATTAGCTAACCAAGCTAAAAGCCATACTTTTTTTTTCCGATTTTTAATTTCCTACCAAGCACAGAAAAAGACAGCAGTAGCAAGATGTATGAAACTAAAGAGAAATTTATAATCATTTTCTGTGCATCTGGCTGTATTCTCACATACAGATCTATGCCATCTTTCTTCCAACCAGCTACCTTCAGACTCAGTCACTCATTTTTCACGAAGATCAGGTGTTAGATTACTTGAATAGAGGCTGTGGCTAGTATTCCACACACAGTACTGTGTATATAACTTGGTGTTTTTATCATCACTGATTTCTTATAGATGCTAAAACTCTATTATTCATTTTCATTATTCCCACTACAGATATTATGTTCTTAACTTTTTCCCACCATCAGAGCAAATATAATATGATACAAATATATGTAACACATAGAACGTGGGAGCTTCTTAGCTGTGACAAGAGGCACATTAAAGATACATAGTAGAAAGGTACAGAGAATCTCCTGCTCTAATCAAATAAAGAGGGGTATTTAAAGGTTAAACTGGAGAAAGTTTCTATGGGAGATGCTCATACTTGATAAACTTGAATTGAAAAATGCAATTTTAGTGAAACAGTAATAAAACACGGTTCTCCAAAGATTCAGGTAGAGCGACCTTAACATTCCAGTTTGGGCCATGTTAACCTTAAAATGAAGGCATCTCTCAGGATGGCAGAAAGGCTAAATGCAGAAATATATGGGGGGCAAAAAAAGAGATTGCAGGACAGAATTTGTCATGCAATTTTCTGTAAAGCAAAAGAGCGTCATAATTTAAATTTAACTTTGGAGAGTAATTTAGAAATGGCATGCCTAATGTCAGCAGCACCTAAGACAGCGTGTGCTATTGTGACAGCAGTAGCTAAGAACTCAGAACAAACATAACAGAATGTAATGTGTGAGACATTTCCAGACAATAGTGAAGAAGACTGGATACCAAGATACATACATCCTAAAATTTAATCTTTTTCTTTTAAACATTAGACTATATTCTAAGATGTAAGTCGTGTACTGTTTTCTTGTTGTTTTGTTGTGTTTTTTTTTTTTCAAGGAAAACAAGGGAATAGCAAAGAAAGAAAGCCACCCTAAAACCTTGTTCTAAATCATCTAATTAAGATGGTAAAGTAGAAAAAATGAAGAAATGCAGCAGACTGAGTCAAACCTAGTATTATAAGCAAAATTCTAAGCTTATTAGTATTTAGAGAGTAAACAAAAGCAGCAGCCTGTACAGTGAGCAGAAAGACAGCTGAATAACAGCAAATCAAAGACAGAATTATTGGATGGGTGAGGAGGGGTTTAGGAAGCTTCAGTTAAATTTGATGATTACATTACATAGAAGACAGAAAATAACTTCACACATTATAACCTTTCCTTCCTCAGGCCAGCCCTGTTACATGTTTAAAGCAATTAATAAACTTATAAATGTAAAGATGACAAAATTCACCTACCAAAACTATCCTTATATGAGACTAAAATCAATTACATCATCTCAGGCAGAATACCAAATACAAGGGTAGTTAATACAATAGACTTCTTGGTTAAGGAGAAAAGTATAGCCAGATTATCCGAATATT
Source organism: Anas platyrhynchos (assembly GCF_047663525.1). Classification (NCBI taxonomy): domain Eukaryota; kingdom Metazoa; phylum Chordata; class Aves; order Anseriformes; family Anatidae; genus Anas; species Anas platyrhynchos. The sequence goes on from NC_092596.1 coordinate 13,383,784, forward strand.
TTTATTTCGTTTTCAAGTCATGCCAATAAGCATTCCAGCCATGATCTTCATAAAATTAATTGCATTGAATACACTCATTTGGCATGGTAACAGGACGAACTGAGTTGGAAACTAATTTTCCCAGTGTCAAAGGACGACTTATCTTGCCAGCCTCTGAAAGACATTACAGGAGTGGTGGCAATAGTCAGATGGATTACGCACTTCTGAAGAAGTATTTTCCTTTATCTTAAGCTTTTTTTTTTTTTTTTTTTTTAAAGGATTTTCATTAGGTTTTCATTGTTTGTAATTACAGATTACCTTTTCTCAAGAAAGACAAAATATGACATGCAGGGCTCTGTGTTATGCTAAGACCTTAAGAACATATTTTTTGTCCTAGATAACAAAGCATGTGAACTTTATCAAAAAAGCATTTTAGATGTTTTATACAAATTAAAAATATTTATCACTGCACTTCTGAAGAACTTTGTTTCTATTAAAGGATACCTCACGAGGTCTTCACATATGTACTGAATAAATAAGGCTATAGTGAAGCCACTGGACCTGATACTAACACCCAAACCATACCTCGTCACAGTCTAAAACAAACTCTTGTTCCTAGTCACATTCTAACAATCATCTTTCCTTTATCTCAATCACGGTCAGTTTGGACATTAATTGCTTTGGACATAATTTCCTAATTTGTCTTTGTCCTGGAATGAGCAAGAAGTTTATCTTTTACAACTTCACACGATCATTCAGCTGGCAATTACTAGATCTCAGGAAATTGCTCCCCTTCTAATGAATTTCAACTCTTTTCCAGGAATGTTGAGAGAGAAGAAAAAAAGTCAAATAAAACCCAAATAGAACTCCTGACCCTCTAAAATAAGAGTATAACCATTTTATGCTCTTTAAGGTTTTGTAAAAACAAAATGATTAAAGCTGAATACCTAAATAAGAACAAGACAACTTTCTGAACAAGACTTCTGTCACCTCCTACCAAACACTGTCCTTTGCAGCTCAACCTCAAAATGGAGTTTCAAACCACAATCAGAATATTATCTAGATATGAACATTATTTTTAACCCCATTTTGCATTTAGCAACAAGCATGATAGAGCACAAGAAACTTACATATTCCACTGGGCTTGTACTATACCATGCCATCTCTCTTGTGGTGAAAAATTATATGAATATGAAGCATTCACCACTAAGACAGCAATTTGGGCATAATACAAATTAAGAGGCAATTTATTTCGTTCAGATTAAATTTATTCCTACAAATACAGCATTTTCAGGCTTCCAAGGGCATACATCAATATGAAAATGGTATGTCTGAGAGGTCTGATGCAAGTAAAATAATAGCTTTACTTATTTTAGATAGCACAATAGGCTTACTTAACAATAGATTTATCTTGTTGGTGTATTTTGAACACCAAAAAGAAAAATGATTATAATTAGGAAACTAAGGAATGTGTTTATTTTGAGCATCAGTTTATTTTAACAGCAGTTAATCATTTCCTTGGAGCTCTTAATAATAACAAGGCTGAATAGTTTTTCAGACCAAACCATCTAGTTTGACTTCTCAAGTCAGACTCAGATGCTCCTACACTAAGCCTAAAATAGTTAGAAATTTTAACAAGAAACAGCAGTACAACAGAATTTTAAAAAAATATGAAATATTCTAAGTCTTCTACAATGGTAAGTATGCTCAAGTTCTTTCTTCAGCTAAGAGCTTCTTCTAAGACTTAAAAGAGCTCGAGGGAAAGAGTTGCATTTATTAAAAAAAAAAAATGGATCTGATGCAGACTGCCTTCCTTAAATGCCACTTCATGATATAAAACATGATAGGTGATGGTTTTGTTTTTGTTGTTGGGGCTTTGTCACACTATGAAGTCCTGTGGGAAATTAGTGACTATTCTTTTAAACTATTCCTATCAAAGCTACCAGAAGAAAAACGCAATATTTCCTTTATGTATGTGAAATAGTAGACAATCTCTTCAGAGATGAAAACAGGCAGTCTTTAATTAGCATTCACTTTGTAACCACTTTCATTCCTCTGACCATATCTAGCCAATATCAGATTTATTATCCAGGTTTAGCTCTGACAAGCCACATGTCATTTTCCTCTCAGTACAACACCACCTTGGGATTTAACCTATCAGCAGGCTTCTATTCCAACAGTCTGAATCTGCTCCAACACCAGTTTTGCTATAATGTGATGCCATTTACTGCAGTGGAGTGACTTCTGCTTTAGACAAATAAAGCAGAAAGAATCAAGCTCAGTAATGTTCTGTCAAACTTGCTTGCTCCTGACTGTAACATTAGGAAATTGAGATATTAAAGAAGAAAAGAAATAAAAGAAAAATCTTTACAGTATTTTTTTTTTTTTTTTTTTATAAAAGAAACACATGATTGTAACTTGAACATTTACTCATGGTTATAAATGGCATAGGTAACAATCTCTCAAATGAAGATTTTTTAATGAAGTTTGCTGTCTTTAAAAAAAAAAAATGAATCCATTCCATCTCCCTCCATGAAAAGACATCTGGGGACCTAGCACTGACTGTGGTGCAGAAGCACAGAACCACTGTCAGCATATTCAAACTCCAAATGAATTGGTGCTCACTCAGGAGACGTCTACCTCTAATAAATCCCTTAGTACTCACTGAACACGTTATTGGCTAAAATACATCTCATGGAAGAATTTTAAAATGTACAGGACTGATACACCTTTGTTCTCTATAATCATTATGCCACTGCATTTTGCTGGGGTTGTGGCTCTTCTGACCAGCTGAAATTAAACTCTGGATTAGAACTGGATACATGCTGTAGAACGGTCCTCTATCTTACGACTTCAACTGCTAAAGGTGAAGAAGTGTTTTAAGCAAATTCAAGTCTTAAAAACAAATAAAAGGCAAGAAAGGCCCAAGCTCAAAGATATCAAATCTCTTTAACAGTTGAGTCAGATAACAAAAAGACTGATCAACAACAGTAACATTTTCAAAACACAAAACATAATGCCTTCTCCCTCCGAATGTGTCACGAGAACTTGTTGATTTTTATGACAGCTTCAGAGGGAAAAGTCTACATGAAATCTTGACTTGTTTCATTTTGAAAATGTCAAAACGTATTGTCTCAAAAAGGTTAAAGCAATTTTTGTTTCAGTTTTATCAGGTTGACTGATCTTATTTAGGTATTTGTACTATGTATGCGGGAAATAGAACACAAACACTAGGATTGTATTTAGTCCATAAGCTATTAATTATTTGTTATTTTAAACTACCTATTTTACTACACTGGGGTGTTTTGACACTGAGCACTATAATGAGCATTTTAAAAAGAACATTTAGCACTTGAAAATTTTAAATTCAGACCAAATTATTGAATAACCTCACTTGAACATATGGGGAAGGAAATTTCTGAAGTAGTTTCTGAAATAGTATTTAAATTTAATAAAATTAAGAGAGCAAAACAACCCAAAGACACATGTTTCGCATATAAAACAAGGAGCTTCAGAGTCAACTTAAGTTTAATTTCTTATTTCACCAGAACAAAAAGCAGAAACAATAGGGGACTGGGGGGAAGGGGAGAATGACAACATGTTGAGAGTAATAGCATTTGTCTTCCCATTACATATGATGAGCCTTGCTTTCTTGGAAGTGGTTGAACACCTGCATGCCAATGGGAAGCAGAGAATTAAATCCCTATTTTGCTTTATCTGTGTATGCGGCTTTTGCTTTACTTCATAAAGTGTCCTTATGTCAACCCATCAGTTCTTGCACCTTTCTGATTCTCTCCTCAATCCCACCTGGCAAGAGTGAGTGCATGGCTGTGTGGTGCTTAGCTGCCAGCTGGGTTAAATCACAACGTATTTGCAGAATTTCCATTTGGGCCTATTTTTAAATTTATTTCTCTCTGCTTTCCTGCTAAGATGTGTAAGATAAGTATCTGGATACTTATCCCCCAGCTCTGATCAGAGCTAATCAATTTCTTGCCAGATTTTTTACCTGGGTTACAGTCATTCCTAATAGACAGCATCGACAGGGAATATACAAAGAAGAAACAGGCAACATATGGAGAATGAAACATACAATTCTTGTCTAGTGTTTCCTTATTACCAGTAAGCACTCCCACACACCTGATTGATTTTAGTCAACTAATTACTTGAACACAATACAGAAAATCCAGGTCTGAAGGGTAAGTGGAAGCCTTGCTGAAATCTAAGGAGCCACTCTTTACATGCAGAAGAAACTGGGAATACTGTTATAAGAAGAAAAATAAGAAATGAATAATTGTGTGTGGGAAGAGGGAATAGAAGGCATCAATCAAAGCAGAAAGGAAAGGCACAAGAATCAATAACTGCTTCTTAACAAATCCGTCCCTATTTATACTTGGCATTTGTGACTAGTTCTATCATACATCTGCTTTTTTTCCCCCCCAGTCGCGTCCTCTTTTTGTGCCTGGCAGTCTTCTCTGGCGTGATTAAAAGGACTTGCATTTGTTGAATTCTTGAGCAGTTAGTTTGTTGAATTTGGTTTTGTGGGCTTTTCTTGGCCCCCAAAATGGCTGTTTCCCAAACCACTACAAATTTACATATAATGGCTGAATACCTGCTGTGAATCATCAGATATTTCCACAGCATCTGCTATCAGCCTGGAAATCCCCAGCATGCTGTAAAGAAGTGGCTCCAAATATATATAAACACACATTGATCAGACCTCAGATGTATGAGGTCTCAAATGAATGTAGTAACCCCCCTCAATCTTTCCAGAGTGCTACAGTCTCCATTATCGTTGCATCAGTATAGAAACTTTTCCCTGTGTCTCATGGAGAGGAAAGACTGATGCAGGCACATTATGTGGCCATAACAGTCTGTCAAAATGTAAAAGGCTAATTTCCTTCTGAATTGTGCTATATAATTTGAGGCAGATGAGGACCAAAACCACTGACATCAGCCAGACTGTTCAGGTTAAAAAGCATTTGTCAGAGGAGAAAGGGTTAAGAGGAGAGAGGCTAATTGTCAGAGCTTTCCTCTCTGTTATTTGGACTTACACACTTAAAGTGTAATTTGATTAAATTTCAATTCAAAACACAGGTTTTTGAAGTCTGTAATTAGATCCTGCCTATAAGTACTCACATTTCAATTTTCAGGTAAAAAAATAATAACATTCTAGTTTTGTTTTTATTTTAAAGCACAGTGAAATAGTGGCTGAAAATTAAATAAAAAAAGTTACAAAACTCAATGATTTTTACATCAAAGTTAGTTTCCTGAAAATTTATCCATTGTTATAACTTTAGTAATAAATAGACAAATACAGTCTAGAAATTTCCTGATACACATTTATGAGTATCACAGCTTATTGATTAAATGGAAATTGAACTTTTGTCTATTGAATTGTGATGAATTTATTAGTGACTAGACAGCTGGCAAGTTTGCATGAACCGTCTGCATTTCCAGTACACACACCTGACGGGGTGAAAGGGTAACCTCCTACTCTAGAACACATGCATTATTCTTAACGAAATTTCAGGGCTTACATTAAGAATTTGTATATACGAACTGTGAAATGGTTACAGATTTGTTATCTAAATCCCAAGTCACCTAAGGGAAGCCCCTGTTAATTGCCAGGCTATGATCATTTATATTTGTTGGACTATTAAACTCAGACATTGCTATTACTTCTAACTGGATTTTAACAGTTTTTTCTTAAAAGGAATTTAGCATTTATGAAAAGCTTCTGGCATCTTCTTTTTCTACATAATTCGAATTGTTAATTACCACTTCTGAAAAATGAAATATGGTACTAAGGCGCCAATAACATTTCATGTTCAGTAAATATCAGGTAAATTAGTAACTTCATGAAAATAAGCCTAACTAGTAGTCTTAACGGAAGTCCTAAGAAACTGTAGCAGTTGGAATCAGCAGCTAGGAAGTGGGGAGACCAAATAATATAGCACAGAATCTGACATATTACTTTTGTTTTACAATCTAGGTCCCAAAAACTCATACAGAAGCACATTCATAGAGCATACATAAATTCAGTTCCTTAAATTATTCATGTGCCTTTTTATAACTTCTGACATTTCCCATCTTGCTTACAGGCAATGGAAGGAAGCAGCAGAAAGACCCTTTTGCTCCCTCCTGCACTTCAAAATACAAGAACAATATCACCTTCAAGCTCCTCATCCAAGTATACATGTATGTATGCTAAAAAAAAAAAAAAAAAAAAAAAAAAAAAAAAAAAGGCAGAAAACAGGAGATTCTGATCCAAGTTTTATCTACCAGAATTCTATATGTGGCCTTGAATGGACCATTTCAGGACAAGTCCAGAACGTGCAAAGGAAGAAAGACTAGGAAGGTAGACTGAAATTAATACTCAGGATTGCCCATTTGTGTCCTCTATTTTGGGGCCTACATTCTTAAAACGTGCTTGAACACCTTATTGCCATGTTCAGTTGCATAGATACTGACCATTTTCTGTTTCTGGAAAAACCCAGTTACACTTTCTAAAAAGGCTAAGGGGAACTAGAACAGGAACTTCAACTTAATTTTTTCCTCTTGAGAATCAAGCAAACACTACAAAGCAATTGGGTGTGGAAATATTTTTGACTGCTTTTATCTTATGTGCATTGGGAACACATAAAAAGGTAAGAAAAACTTCAAAGTCCTTCCTTTTTATTTTTTTTTCCTGCAATTTTATATTTCCTATGTATTACATTAAAATGATCGGTGTTTCAAAGACACGAAGTCAGATACAAGAAAGCTTGCAGAAAGTAAGAATATACCAAGAAGAGTCGTGAGAGACTGGTGAGGTGAAGCAGCAGAATCTCAGGAAAGATACATATGTGCTTCCAGCAGTAAGCAGAGAATTATTTCATACCAGTATGATCCTGTCCAATTCTATTGCTTCCTTGATGCTGCCCAAGCAATATGAGAGCGCTGGTAAGAAACTGGTAAGTTACTAAACTTGAAACCCACAGAAGACCAAAATCACTTTCCAATGCTAAAACACATACAGAACAGTAACATCTTGATATTAGCTTCTGTTTTTATAACAAAATATAAAACAGTATAGGAATCACCTTCTAACATGAAACCACGAACCTGAGTGTTCCGTTCCTAAAGGGCAGCACACTGCCAGCTCCAGTTTGTGTCTGCAGGTAACAAGGCTAAGAGGCTGTTCAGGCCACTTACCTGGGTGGCGTCCCTGAGCCATCTCTGTTTTCCAGCACCTGCATGCCTGCTTACGTTGCTGTGGATAAGCACCAGCATTTGAACTGCTCTGCAAGTTCATAAATACTCATGCTGTTCCATGTGCTAGTGTGGCAATATGGGAACTAATGTTTTATTGTTTGTTCTGCAGTTATTTGCTTTGGTAAATTGATATTTATACTTCTGTAAAGTGCATTAGTTAGCATAAGATGTGTAGGCACCAGCTCTATTTTGTTAACATTACATAACGCTTAGCATAATGATGGGCTGGCTCCAGTTAGCAAAGCTGCAGATAAACTTGGCTTTTTTTGCATCTGTGTTGTAACACAAATTAAAATATCTGTTTAAAATAAATTGTTTCAAAGAGAAGGATTTCAAGTGCTGCTATTTTTATCAACTTAATTATACCCTTCTCAGTGAGGTAGAAGGCTTGCAGGTAGAAAAATTCCACATAGAAGAGTATAATTAATACACTTCTCTTCTAAAATAGTTATAGGGATTGAACTGTGCATTAAGGCCAAGTACCACTCTCGGGGTGCTGCAGAGATGAAACGCCCTGAAGTCACTCCTTCCCATGCACTCCCCCACTGCTCAGGTCCCCTCAAAAGATTCATCACACTCCCCGCCAGGCTGCCCCTTCTGCCTGTGGGAAGGTGTCACTGTCACTCAGAGCCACTGCTCCATCTTCAGTTGTGCTAACTGTAACTTCCACAGCACTGACCAGTCCTGTACTGTGCATGTGACACCACACAGTTCAAGACATTGCTAATTGCTGCTACCACTGCATCTAATCCCTTAGAGACTGCTTGTCATCATCTAAGAAGGAAGACCACCAAACCATTCTATGGACAGAGCACGGTATAATCAGAGAAATAACAGCTTTGTCACCTATGATGCTGAGAGTTCAGACAACCTATCACAACCAAGTATATTCTTTATATCAGCTTCTAAAAGCAGGTTGCTGTGGGCTTTATTCATCTTTCTTGGAAAAAATGTCACACTGCTCAGGAACTAAAAGGTCATGTAAGGGGAAGGAAAAAAAAAAAAATCAAACTGCTTTGAAAAATGTTAAACCTACCAGTTATGCAATGACTGTGGCTAAGATCATGAAAAATGTCTTACATTGTGCTTCCACTCTGATATCACACTCCAATTCAAGCATAATTCAAACTGAGTTTCCATTGAACATCTGAGGTGCTTTAGAATAAGGTTTTCATAATTTGTTTGTTTACCTTAGTGTCCAAATTCACATACTATATATAAATTGTGTTGGTTTATGAGTTCTTAACCTTTTTTCCACATCTGTGGAATGACAGACTTTTTAGTCTGACTTTTCTTCTATTCATAAACGTGTTGGTTCCCTTTATTCTGCTCACAGTTATGCAAGGTTCCAAGACAACCAGTGTGTTTGCTTCCAAAAGAACTGACCTTGAAGCATTTTTAACTTTTACTGTGCTACCATAACTAAGTACTTCTGTCCTTTTTGGCATGAAGCAATTCTATAGCTTACTTCTCTTCATTTCTTCTCTCCCCTTCCATCTGTGCTGTTACTGCCAGCTCAAAGCAAAGATGAAGCAGCAGCACCTGACAGAGACACCTTGACTGACATTCAGCTCTCACTGACCCCAAAGCTGAAATAAATTTAATCCAACTAACTATGCCTAAAAGGCTTTAAAACAAAACAACAAGAAACACCACCACATGACATCCTAATTTTTTTTTATTTTTTTTTTTTGGGGGGGGGAGGGGTGCTGGCTTTTGATTTATTTGTAATCCTTACTTATGTAAATACAAATAATTTTCATACCTCTATAATTTTCATACCTCTGCAGACAAGAATAAATGACGATGTTATGGGCACGATCATTTTTCTACATACATTTTTAGTAGCCACATTATTCTGTCCTTTCTCATCTTTTTGTTTACCATCTCAGCTCCTTTCCTACACAGTCCTTGCACATTAGTAGGAGCATTCACATCTTTTTAAAGAAAAAAGAAACTTAACACTGTAGCAGAAGTAAATATACATGATTAATTCAGTTGTGATGACACCAGTCACCCAGGGATAAAACACCCTGAAAATATGCCATCACTTCAGAAGGATTCAATGCTTTATTTGAGGTCAACCAGTAAGTGCTTATACAGAAAAACTCGAATGGCAAACAGCCCTTGACGAATAAACCTTCTGTTGATTAGTTATTCAGTATGCACCTGCTTCCACAAGGTCCAACTTCCAACACACAAACACATGTCTTTCGCATTTTGCTTTGTTAGAATTCAATAGCCTGTTTACTTGATTTTGCAGTTGCTGCTCCAGGATCCCTCTGAGTTCAAACGAATTTCAATGAGTAATTCGTATGAATGTGCATCATCTGTTAAGCCAGCATTCTAGTTGTATGGCCTTTTTCAAACCTATACACAATTGCACTAAGCTTCAGAAGATACCAGCAAATTTATTTTTTTTTCATTTGAAACGTTAAAAAAATACATTAAAAATAACCTGAAATAAAGGTCTCATGAGCACAGGAAATTTCCTAGTATTTTGAGAGCTCAGAGGAAAGTCCAAATGACAACAGCTCACACTTATTTCTACTGACATGTGAAGCTTCTCATGAGTTTATGGAGAATCAAAATTGTGTCAAAGCCATTAGGAAGTTACAGCCCTATTATCTTTCTCTTCATTTGGCCCAGTGTTCTGGGGGAATGGGGAGGAGGGTACACAACGTTTACAGGAGTGGAAAGAATTAATCTAATGAAATATGTCATCTCCAGACATGCATATACACAAGATCAAGGCCTTTACCAATATGTCATTAAAAAAAAAAAATTACTTCATCCTTATGCTTAGAATTGCAGAACTCTCTTCACCAAGCATCACCGTTTAGCAATGCTTTTTCCTCCTCTTACTACACTACATTTTCAAATTAAGGTCTTTACAGAACTTTATACATACATTACTGGTTCCTTCTTATATAGTATAAATATTATGCATTTATAATTAGAATGCATGCATTCTAATAAGAGGAAAATCTAGACAATGGTCTTAAATGACTACTAATTATTTCCTTTAGTGTAGGACAGATTTAATATTATGGGGGTTAAATTTTAAAGAACTGATTTTAAAACTAATTTCTTTAAAATGTTAATGTGAAGTACAGAAAAATAGTTTGTGTGTAGGTAAATAGAGAATGGGGCTCCTTACAAGATCTGATGTACTTCATACATGTATTTTGCCTATTAAAAAGATGAATGGGATTCTTCTGTCCCTGTGCCATTCTGACAGCACAAACCCATCCTGATAGCTATTGCAAGGTTCTCTCCTCACTGAAGGATTTTGGAAAATTAATATATAAAAAGGCCTATAACAAGGGGGATGTCAAACCTTGGTCTGTCTTCTCATTGGCTATTTTTTTTTATTGTTTTTTTTTAATTATAGGAATCCCACAAAACCTGGCAGTCATGGTTCTCTCACAGGCCCCAAGGATTAAGGTTCTGTGTGCTTCCTGTTCTCCACAGCAGAAATTCATTATCAAAGTGCAGTGCTGTCCAATATAATCAGTTTCTGATTCCCTGCTTGATGCTGCACACCCACATGGCTTGATGATTTGACCTATATCTCTCTCCAAAAAGCATGGATGGGTTGTTTTCAATACCCTTTTTCCTGCTAATCTCTCTCCCACACAGCAGTTCCACAGCTCTTAGGTATGTAAGCCTCTTCACCACCTGACGTGCAGGAAGCAGATGTTAAATACTTTACAATTGTACAATGTATCTGGCAATTTGGAGAACCAGACTATTTGTTACTGCTCCCACCCTCCTTAAAAGCAAGACTGCACTTCTCTAAGCATTCTTTATCCCTTCTCTTCCACTGTTTGAAATGCCTTGGCAGGTCCCCCACTTAACAGTGATGCATCAAAAAGCATTACTCATCTCCGTTGTCATGCCATTTTCTTCCCATTTTCATTAGGTTCCCCTGATGGATTCTTACCCAAGACAAGATTTTCTAGTTACTTCTATTGGCTCTCCTGATATTTAGGCAGCACAAACTCACAACTCAGGACTATGCAGAATATTTTGCAGAAAACAGGATTTCTGCCATAAGGAATTTACATTGTGTACATTCTCTTATAAGAATAAAGCTTTTTAAGTTATCTGCTGTTAGGGTTAGAGGCATCTTCCAGAAGTGTACTTTGCTTGCTCTCATTAGAATTCCATGTTCATCCTTCATTTTAATGTTGTCTTCCATAATATAAATGAGCCAAACACACTGAGACAAAAATGAAGTGAAATGTGCCATAAGAGCAATTATCTTCTTTCGTATTTGCTATGACTTTAAAATAAACATTTTGGCTCAGATTAACAAGGCTTAGTCTTCTTTACCGACTTTCTGATTTTGAACATTCAGAATTCATATTTTCAAACTGTTTTTTGTAACAAAGGTGACACTGTTAGAGAAATCAGGGTCTGCTAAACTAAGTACATCATGGACTATGGGACATGCTTAATGACCTTTAATTCAATACATCTCAAAATTACCTAATTGCTACTAATCATGAAAATCTGCATCCCTACCAAGGAACAAAAGTAAATCCTGTATTCCAAATTCATTTAATCCTTTTGGAAAGAAAAACTTATTCAACTCAAGATCTCAGAATAAGACATTTTCAGAAAGCAACTATATATTCAAAGCCCCTTGTACAAAGGCACTAATTTGCCAACTAAAATATACTAAAATTAATCTTATTTATTTTTTAAAGTAAAAAAAAAAAAATAGACTTCAGAGACACAAACCTACACTCGGGTAATACCATACAAGTAAAGATTTTATTTATAATAGCTACAGTAATAGCAGTGCACTAGCATTGCCTTTAGAAGAATAATAAGCAATAAGTGATATTCTAAGTGAACTTGGTTTAGTAAACATCGAATACTTGTTATTTGGTGCTAACTTGCATTGAAATAGTCAGTTTACCTAAATGAAAGCACACACAATTCATCTCACTCTTTCCAGTACTTTAAAGATACCATTTTTGTCACTTACAGAACAACAGGGCAAAAGGATTTTAAAGGGCATATTTAAATGTCATAAAAATAAAATGGGTAGTCCATATGATTTGTTACTATATCCACAGCAACATTAAGTTAAATCATTACCAGAGCTCAGACAGCTTAATGCCAAAAGAATAAATTAGTGCTTTGTTTTTCAAACTAATAGAACTTAACCATGCCCTTTTCTCCACAGGTAAAATATATGGAATCTTACTTGTGTCTGGGAGGGCTGGAGGAGGATTTGAGATAACATGTACGGACCAAACTCTGGTTAAAACATGACTTTTTTCATGGTTTGCTTAACCATTACATTAATTTTGCTCTCCTGTATGTCATGTCAACCATTTCAGCACCTGTGTACTTGGTACTGCATGGAGCACATTAGGAGATCACCTACTCTGCCTAAGGTTTTCATTTCTCTATTACATTCTTTTTTTTTCTACTTACACCTTTAACCTGATTTTTCACGGAATTATGGAACTTCGTTTTTCCACTTTCAATGTTACCTCAATTACTAATTCTTTCTGTAGCAGCATAAGCTATTTCTCCAAGCCCCAGAATCAAGTTTGATCACATCTCCATTTCTTAGTAATCTATTCAGTGAAATGCTGTACAAAAAAAATGTATTTCTTGTACTCTCAAAAGTTGCAATTTAAAGTAAAAACAAGGCAGCAAGCAGTCAGACAGGAAAGCACGTTTAAATTAATAGTTAAGTAGTCATTCTGGAAAATAAAGGATCGAGAAACCACAATATATCCACAACTTGAATTCCCTTCAACCAGATGAAACTATGAAGTAAACATGACTCTTTCAGCTTGGTTATATGAAAGATGTAATGGAAATACAACAATCCAGAATACAAGAATCAGCACTTGACTGCAGATTTACAGGATGGAAACACAGCCTCAGTGAAACACATGCAGCTTTACTGCAGGTTTTTATGAAGACACTATTCTTTTTAACCCTCAGCCTCACACCGTTCAAGAGCATGAAACAGGGATTTTCCACATAAGTCTTGGTTTGAATTTGATTATGTGCATACACTTTATTACACCAGCCCACTCTGAAATGTCTCTTGGCTATATTCCAAAGTACAAGAGAATTTGGCATGCTATGGAATATGACCGCAAAGTCAGATGTAGGAAATCAGAAGAGATCTTGGCATTAAGTTTCAATATCTAAATAGCTCTGTTATATCAAAAGGGAGCTATCACTTATTAGCACAAATCTTCCATTTTTTTCAACCTGTCTCAACTTTTCCACTCTTTTTCCGAAGTGAGAACCAGCAGAAGAACAATCAGCAGCATTTTGTTGGTTTCAGAGCTCTTGCACACGTGATACACAATATGCAGAGGAACTCAGACGCCTCTAATTTCATCATATTCCATACCTATCCATCCAGATTGTAACGCTCCCACACTAAGTCCTTGGAAGTCAAGGGAACTATGTATGTATGTACGAATAAAAGGAAGCAAGGACTGTATTAGTTGTAGTATTAACCTTTGTAATGTTTCAAGCTTCTGTAACATTTTAAAATGTTTCTGATGTATACATTATACAGCAGCATTTTTCATAAGCAGAATATCTAAACTACAGAACTGAGCTTTAACTTTTAAAATACAGCATTCTTGCTTTACAGCTTGAGAAAGCTGGCATTGGCATAAAACTTACTTTGTAGACTATTTCATTTAAAAAATACTTTATGTAAATATTTTGGTATTTTGAATTGCAAATTAATTAACTGAAATACCCTCACATTAAATTTTAAAAGCTTACAATGGATGACAGGAAACCTAACATTTTGTTCCTCAACCATTGCAAGACATTGTCAATTCAGAGCAATTGGCTTCAGTTTCCCTTTAAGTCCAGGGGAACCAAAAATAAAAATAATAGATTCATTGTAAAATTAGTGCAAATAAAACAATCAGTGCTGACCCATTCAATAAACATGTGTTTATATAGCTACCATTTTATCACATGTACTTGATAGAGGAGATTCATTTCAGTGCAGCATTTTGGGTGAAAAGCCAATATTCAGGTTAAATGATCACTTCATAAGCTTTGATCATAGAACTCATTTGTAGAGACTTCAACTCCTTTATTTGGTTTAGAGATATGCTAACGTCATTAAAGATCATCCATTATCATTAAATCTCCTTTGGGTAACAAGATAAATACCATCTCTTCACCCTGTAGTAGTTAGCTTTATATAAATTAGGCAATAAACATTGTGATTGGATATTATTAAAACAAAGAAAAAGAGGCTATTGTTTACAAGAAAAAAAAAACTACCACTCAGTTACTTGCCTAATTAAAAAAAGAAAGTTCTGCATACTATTTTTCCATTAATAGCATCAAACTTTTTTACAATATTGCCCAGAGGCTTTGTCTGATGGAGCTGGGTGGAATCTTTCTTCTAAGATGGGTCATGATTTTAAGATATAGTTTAGTCACTCAACTGCAAAATGAAGGTACACTCAAGGCTTTCTAAAAATTGGATTTATTTTTTTTTCCACACCCCACAAAAATGCTCACATACAGAATATATAGTTTGTGAGCTTAATTGCCTTTCACAACAACCAATAAATATGCTTGATTGGAGCTCCTACTCAAGATTTTTTTTCAGTGTTTCCCTCTGTATTCTACCCTACAATTTACATAACATCTCTTGATCAGTATATAAAGATATGGACACTTTTGCTTCCAAATTTGTAATGACTAGAGTTGCCAAGTCTTTGCCACCAGCAGACAGAAAGAAAACCACATTTCTTCATTACTTTTTACGGTATCTGTAGTAGGATCAATCTGGTCCTACATTAGCAAACCCTCTTTACTCTTCCTTTAGATAGGGACATTAGAGTAATGAATTATAAAGAAAGCTCACAGAAATTCTATAAATGTGAACCAATCCCAAATCTAACTTTAGAGAAAAAAATACAGTGGGTGTTTACTGGGTGTTTGCAGATGTCAATGTTACCTGGAGACAGGTCTTCCTGAAAACATGCAAAACTGTTGTTCTAATAACTAGCTCAGGTGTCAATCTTGGCAACTGACTATTAAATCTTGAGAGGCAGAGAACAGCTACTTAATACTTCCCTTCTAAGGAAAAAATGGGCTACGTAAGTGCCTTATTGACATTTTATCTGAGCTTACAATTGAGCTCTAGTAATTATCCGTAGCCTCATACGACATTTCTGGCAGCTGCCTGTCATGTAAGTTGGAAACCAACACAATGACATTAGATATTAACTAAAAAGAAATATTTGTCTAAAACACAGCAAGGGTTTCCTTGGTAAGGAAAAGAAAAAACATGTCTTATTTCTATTTTCATCAGCATACTTCATGTCAGTTACCAGCTCTGTAAGGATTTGCTTTCAGTTGTATGCTTTTTGTTGCTCTGAATTAAAGAGGTCATAGTTTCAACTTACACATTCATAATATACAACAGATTTAAGATTTATAAATTTATAATGAAAGAAGTCAGAAGTTGGCTGTTAACACTGGCATGTCAAGATGTCTCTCAGAAGTAGATCTCAGATGTTTCTGTTGCATCACCTGTACTGCCTTACAAATCTCATTTTGGTTTCACTGGGGAAGTTTCTCAGACATTTCCTAATACATACAATGAATATGGGCATGTTCCTTTATGTTGTTCTTCCTGATATAATTCTAAAAGTAGTTTCAAGCCCTTCAGATTTTCAAGCATATTGCACTTGAGATTTGGCCAAATCATATTATCACTAGATAAAAAAAAACAGGCTTCTTTCCTCTATTCTAGTAAAACCATTGCAAATAAGAAGCAAAAATAAGAAACAAGGAATAGGACCGAATAACTCATTTAGACCCTAGGATGCTTCTTCAAGGCATTACTGCAATGGGCTGAACGATGCTCACATCTGCCCAAATGGACTCTCTGGCTCTTAGTTGGGACTGAAGTTGCTAGTTTGACTATCTTAATCTGAACAAGTAGAGACCCCAGTCATTTCTGTGGTCATTTCCCAGGAGTACAATAAACATAGGAAGACTAGACCTAAATCTACATCAAGGGAATATTACAGATACTTTTGGAGAGCGTCAGATGTGCTGAGAAATACTACCCTAACTTTTCTATTATTCCTATAATTTTTTTTTTGCAAGAGATTTTGAGAGGAGAATGCACAAAAGTTTGTGAGCACAGACACTATTAGAAGTCTCCATTCTATACCTATCTATATCAGATTTTCATCAAGAGCCTGAGTAACCCCAAAATACTTATTTCTGATTTTTTTTCCCATGGGCAGTAGCTAAATTATGCATACAGAGAAAATGGATCATGACACACTGAAAATAATTATTCATGTGTATGATTGATGTGGTTAGATATGAAGGATTAGATTTGAACAAAGAGATAACAAATGATTTCAAAGATAAACTCCTAATAAACAAGTACTCCCTCCCAAAAATTATCATTCTTCAGATATAATCAGATGAAAGAAACAGTTGAATATTTCTGTTTTTAATGAGTTTATGTTGATTCTGTGCTTTACTTGCCTTTTTGTTTCCTTTTCTTAATGGCTGGTAATGTTTATGAATGCCTACTATACAAAGTTATTGGACTAAATAGGCTGTTTTTAAAATCTCATGTTTTGCCCTAGATATCTGACCCAGGTACAATAAAAATTAAAATTAAAAAAAGAATTCCCATGCCTCTAAGCAAGCACTTTGAATTTTGAATATTCTTTGTAAAAACTATCAGTCAAGAAATAAGTACAAATTTTAAAAGCCTTATCTGTTCATGGTTGATAATGTTAATTTATTATTCTATGAATAATCATAGAATATTGTGTGTTAATTATCTCTTTAGCTACCTTTAGCTATGTATTTCATACCTACTTAAATCTATTTGCTGTCTTGTTGAGACAGACATACTTAAAGCAGACAGAAGCAAGCTGAAGTGCTGCAATCAAATGAGAGGATAGTGGTGGAGCACCTGGCACAAAAGAGCAATATTTTCCAGATGGTTCATATTGCAATTATACAGCATCATCTGCCAGGGAAGGACGGAAAGGAAAGAGAAAAAAATCTAATACCTTTTTAGCACATTCAAACCTGAAAGAACCGTTTCAGAGATTTGCAGTGTGTTTTTGCTTTCTGCCCATCTCCACCAGGGAAGAATTGCGTTACATTTATGGTCTTACTGACAAATCTTCTGTTAAGCAATATTTGACCTATTTCTTTAGAGAAAACCCTAAACCATAGTCCTTTTTTTCTACCATACTGCAATAAACTTTTTGCCTATCATACTCTGATTATTTCATACCAGTTTAAATGGAAGTAATATACTAATGAATATGGCCCAGAAGCTTCAAAGTATGCTTACTTCAAAGGCAGTATTGTTTGATATAATGGTATCACAGCATTTTGATGCAGCACAGTTTTAGTCAGCAGTCTAAGTCTTCCAGTACCCCACATAATTATTTTATTACAATGACATTAGTTTGAAATACTACTTTCGTTAGTCTTCTAAATTCTTTCAACTTCTAATTCTTTCATAGCTCACCCTGAGGCTTGCCAGCACATAAGGTCTCTTTAAAGGGGAAAATGTATCTAATGGGTGGGTTATATTAACTCCCACATGGACGCTGCTTAACAGCTCTGCCAAACCTTTCCAATGCTGTAATACAGTACAGACAAGTGATCCATTGAAAAATACAGGCAAAACATATACACAAGAGATACCATAAAGCACATTCAGTTGCCCCATATGCTTATTTAACCATCAAAACTTAATTCACAGCAGGTATTACAAAAGGTTTGTGGGGAAGAACACAACAGTTAGTCACTGATGAAGTCTTTCCAGGCCTGCTAGGTTCATATTTAGTGCCCAAGGCTGACAGACTGTGAAGCAAGTTTTCAGCAAGCTCTTCTGTTCCTTTACCGTCATCTCCACAGCACTTTGCCTAAGGCTACCATTGTTCAGTTTGCTGATTCTTCATCTCTTAGATCTGGGGAGATGGGGCAGTGGGGAGAAATAAGGAGGAAAGCTTCAACATTCATTATTTATATAATTTTGATACACTGCTCACGAGTAATTTCACATAAAACTGTATGAAGCAGGTCCAGCTCTGTCCCTGCCTTTGCAGGCGGACTGCAGACCCTAATGCTCTTTATTTTGTAATTGCTCCATGGGCATGGTCGCAATCCCAGTAAGACAGACCATACTGAGAAGGAGCATATTCGAAAGAAAAGAGACAGTGTAAGAGAGGGTATTAGCTGTGGCAGGAGTTGTGATGGATCAGAACAGCATGCACTTGGGCCTCTGATGTCTCAAGTCAGCTGGGAGCAGCCCACCTTCCCTTCTCCCAGCCAGAAAGGGCTCTGCCTACACAACAGATGATACAGGAGATGTTCAACACAGTACAGCAGTTCTGTTCTCCCAGCTCTTTAGCTCCAGCAGGTCTGCCAATTCTTCCAATAGGCCACTCCTCAATTTGGCCATTTTAAAGCAAAATACATGTGGATGTGTTGCATATGTGTCTCTGACTAAGAACAACTCTCTAAATCCACAAACCAAACAGGGTATGTCCATACACAGCTGAACAAAGTAAAACTGAGAAGCTGCTTGTAATTTTGTATTAAATGATTTTGTTACTCAGTGTGGGTATCTTTGCTGTGTAAATGAAGGTATTCACTTTAAGAGAGTCAGTTAGGTCTTGGGAGACAGAAGGTTAGCAGGATTTTAAAAAGTGTGTTGTTTTTTTCCTTGTTTATCTGTCCTTCAGATTTTGAATTTATAGTCCACCTAACTTCTTTATCTCTGCACTTCTTTGTGAGAGGTGAAACAAGTCACTCAGGGGAACAGCATTTCTGAAAAAGCTCATTTATTTGTTTGTTTTTCATTTTGCCAAGTCCTGTGAATCATAATCAAATCCTGAATGAAACTGCTGTGGAGATTTAGCTAGCTCAGCTTTTTAGCTCTCACTCCAAGAAAAGAGTTTGATCCACAGAGAGAGCACAGAGAAAAAAGGAGGCATGCAAACCCAGGAAAGTAAAATTAGCCAAATTGAGTTATGCTGTGTACAGAGCCAAGCTAATGTTACCAGTTGATATTGTGTAATCCTGACATAAGAAGCTTGCTGATCAAATAGAGGAGATAAACATACAGTCTTTTTTTCAAAGGGTGCTAAACTCCCTGGGTGTTTCTCTGTTCTTTAGCTTTTTCCCTGTTCAGTAGCTTTGAAGACTGGCTCACAGCACTATCTATGAAGTTAGTTGAAGGAAAAAAAATACAAAACCAAAGATCCCCTAAGAATACTCAAAGTTAATTGGCATAATCCACTCAAACACAAAGGTCCTAGGAAAAAAAAAATGGAATTTGTGAATAAAAAATAAAGTGAGGAGACAGAGAGGTGGTAAACAAGTACAATTGTTGCTGAATTGTCTATTACAGAAACACAATACTTTCCCTCAAAATAAACAGATACCAGTTGTAGATTACTTTTGCTATTTACGAACTCAGATTACATTAGCTCTAGTTAGAATGCTAAAGCTCTTGAAACCTGTGGATGCAATTAAGATCTCAAGAAGGCCTAGAAGATGTGGCACTACCTTTTATTCTTTCTTTGCAGTACTCACATCCTTATTGAAGCCCTTAAGCTTCTCCCAAGCAACACACAGATACTGTGGCTCAGGTATGGGAATGCAGGCTCCAACTTACAGAATTCAGTCAGTTGTGAAATGAATTTGAGCTCTCAAATAACTGCCACAAAATTCAGAATAATTTTTCAAATGCAGTAAGCATTTTAAAAAAGAAATCAGCAGCTAAACAGCAGAACTGAGCTAATAAACCTTTTGTTGTATCAAGCAGAAGAAAAACTAGAAGTATGCAATACACAGTGTATAAGCATGTCATGAAGACTGAAATATGAATTCTAGTTTCTTCAAAATTTTTAGTGAAAAATAAGAAAATGACATTAAAAATCCAAGAAAAAAATCCAATTGCCTCATTGAAATGCTAATGTGTTATTCTTCTGTTATTTGAGTACTGAGAAAATGTATTTGAAGGCAGTTCAGCTTTGTATACCTGGGCTATTTTTTGTAAGAGAAGTGCAACAAGAGCATAGCATTATCACAGTTTAGACATATCCATGCTGTACACATTTCAGAGAACACATCAACAATGCCAACTGCTACCTGATGCATGTGACAAGCAAGTAAAATCTCTTGAACCTTGTAGGGGAAAAGTGAATGCATGGACCACTACAAAACCAAGCAAAAAAAAAAATCTATGTTTACGTTTAAGTACAAAGAGAGAACACTAGAAACCATCACACATGCTTTTCTAGAAGAGGTACAAGAGCCCTGAAAGAAATTAGCATCATCCACAAATTACACTGACTAGAACTAAAGTAACTGTTGTGTACGGTAGGGAATGCATTAACTGGAGATGCGTGGGTAGTCAGATTTTGAATAAAATGCACTGTGGAAAAAAATAAAACTAAAAACATGCTTTTAGAAAAATCAAAGCGATGTGAAAGCAGGTTTTCCCCCCACAATCATAAATATTGCAGCCTCTCTCCTGTCACATCCCCATTTTAGGTTAGGCAACTATGAGCTGTATCTTAAATGGTACTTCAATTTCACACAATATTATACTATTAGTAATCATGTTTCCCCTAGCATTTCAGACCACATAATATAGTTTTTTGTACTAGGATGTACTCAAGTCCTATCTGCTCCAAGCACACAAACTTAAAACTAAAGAGTCAAAGAGAAGAAACCAAGATGGACAAATTTATTCAATGAAGTGAAGAAACATTAATGTATTTATCCTGTTACTTTTGCTAATATGAAAGAAGTAATTATCAAAATCAGTTTTTTCTTCCTTGCAGATCTAAAAACCACCCAATCATTAACTTTTACTGTTCTAGATAGCTGCAAGCACTGATTGAGACTGAACTATAGCATGCTACTGAAAGATTACTCACATTTTTAAGAGATTACCCACATTTGTTACAAATATTCAGAGAGACCAGTAAAAATCACACACGGAAACAATTCAGAATTGATTCAATTCAGCTACAGAAAAAGGAACAGGCCACTTGCCCCAGGGCAGTGCTACTGATCTAAGGTGAGTCTTTAAAAATAGATATAGAACTATGACTATCTAGACACTCCTAAGAAATAGGACATTATTGTATTATGTGTAAAGATAAAATATGAAGGTACATCTGAAAACATCCCCAAAGCCATAGTATTCCATCTTTCACACTGTCCCACAGCATTTCAACAAAAATCTTCTGAAAAGGTAAGTCTGAAGAAGCAAACTTCTAAAGCTTCTACTGACTATCCAGTTTTCTCGATATCTTAGGCTTCTATTTTATCTATGTACTCCCATGAGCACCAGATTACCTTTTCTGTATTTTCTCATGTATTGTGTATTTTTTCATCCTGGGGGATGCAGAAATGTATTTTTGCATGTCATGTCAGTTACATGATAAGCAACTGATTTACTCCAGAATACCAGTATTAGAACTTGCTTGATATCAGGAAAGTTGAACCCTCTGTCCACAACAAAACATCACAACAGAAATGAGGTCTCAGAAAATTCTAATGGGAGAAAATGATTCCTGTTTTCTCACTTTGTGTATATCTAATTTACTAGCCAAGGAATCTTAAAATGAACAGAACAAATTTCAAGAAGAATTGCACCTATATTTTAAGGGACCAGATTAATTGTAAGAAATCAAAATACACACAAGACTTTTTTAGTAAGCTTGTTTTTAACATGTTTTCAGCAGCAATAAGGAAGTTTCTACCATTTGTTTTGTCACAGAAAATGTAAAATTAGGTCAAGAAAAAAATCAAAACTTTTTACTAATCTAATAATTCAACTGTTAGACTTACCTGTTAACTCTCCACGTTGATTTGATTATCTTCCAAGCTGACATAGAGGCAAACAAAACAAACAACGTAAGCCATCTGCAAAAGGAAAAAAAAATTCCAACTTTTGAAAACGTTATGCAAGAATATCTGCTGTGACACTCACCAACATTTTACTCCTTCAATTGCCTGTGAATACTGTGTAATACAATCAACTGTGCAACAAACACATTAAATTTGAACTTAAATCTATGCAAAGCTACCATATTCAGTTCAATTGAAAATACCCTGATCATAAAAATCATCCCAATTTGGTTAGGATTCCAAACATTAATGCATGCATTCGCACTCTCAACAATAGAAGTGCTTAAGATGTTTGTGCAGCAACATGATATATTCTGATATATATTTGTATTTTACTTCAGTGGCCACCTTTCTCCTCCCCACTAGCTTGTATCTTCCATCATATAACTATCTTCTTAGTTACATGATAACTAATGCTTCATAGCATGTCAGAAGTGATGGCACATGAAGAATGCTGGCAAGCTTTAAAGGTTCGAGGACTTTTTCTTGCAGTTGAGTATGCAAAACTGACCTCTGACTACAGCTCACCTATTTCATGCTAAGTCTAGAAAAGACATGGCCTCAGAAGAAAATAATTTAATAATAAATGGAAAAGGTAAGAGCAAATCCAAATGAAGAACTAGCAGAGTATGGACGCTGTATTCTTTCATTACGAAATCCTGGAAAGGAGAGATTAACTGATTGCCTCCCTAGAGCACTGCATTTCTTCCTTCCCAGCCACGTTTCTTTATTATCAGGTTCTAAAACCTACAAGGCTCAGATTGTCACCAAAAGCTAGAGGATGCATCCTTTTGTGCCCATCTCTTTCCCATCTTATTTAGACCAAAGCATCCTTAGAACAATGTACTTCTCCCATATGTTTGTAGTCTGTAAGGGTTAAGCATAGTCTGGGAGGACCTAAAAACTACTAATGTCCTAATAATACTGATACAAACACACATGAAGAGTGTCCCTTTAAAGAAAGTTAAATTTAACAAAAACATTTGTAAATCTCTATAAAAATTAGAAACGCACAAATTCAAGCATTCTGTAAATACAGGATTTATAAGAACAGAACACATTACCAGTGACGGGTTTCAAATCAATATAACAGTTGTTGAGCACAAAACATACAAGAAAGAATGCTTGTTACAATATTTATTTATTTTAATAATTCTATTTCTACTCTATCTTCTTATGAAAGAGAATAAACCCCCTATGTTCTAACTACAAATGGAAATTGTTTGCACTGTCTATCAAATTTAGTCTATCCTCTTCTTCTTCTCTACTACAAAATTTTGTCTGATAGCATAGGTACACTTTTCAGAAGTAGATATTAGGGAAGGAAAAAAAAAGTAATGGAGATCAATCTAACACCACTACGAAAAATGTCAGAATAGTCACTGATTTTGTAACACGCACACACACAAAGTTGAGCATCCTCTGTTACTTCTGTAACTTCTGTCTACCAGAGAAGAAATTCAGAACCACACTTTGCACTTAATTATGCACAAGCAGGGTTTTTCATCATGATGAAAAACCAAGATGAGCTTGTTACAAATAACAGGCCTATCTATTACAGCTCCCAATAAAGTAGGAGAGGATTGAAAAAGAGCAAGGGGATTTATTAAACAGAAAATAGACTTGACAAACATTACTACAAATGACAAATGAAATGCAGGATTATTTAACATGACATATTTCAACTCCTGGCTTTTACCACTTCTACTACTAGCCTTCAAAGCACTAGCTTTATACCCCCGTGCTCACAGCTCATCCAATAGATTTTCAAAAGCTAGAAAGTAAGTTCAGGATAGTGGAAGCAACATGAACACTTAAATTTATATTTTAGAAGTTTGATTCTTTCATTTCTAATAGCAGTGGTACAAAATTAAAACTACTAACCTAGAATTGCTGAGGTACTGCCTAGTCTAGATGAGCACAAAAGCAGATAAATTTGTCTGATCCTACTGAGCAACTACTGAATATTTTCTTTAGATATTTCAGCATACCAAGCAATCCTGGGAAGACCATACATCACACAAAAGAGAAAAGGAGAAAACTTTCGAGAAATCAGATTTCTCCATAAAAGCATGATAATGTGAAACATTACTAGCCATTAAAATATTAGCAAAACAAAAGAAAATAGTTGTAAACTGGAGCACAGGAATTTTCAGTTACATATAAGGGAAAACTCTTTGCAAATCAAACACAGATCAGGATGTCTGGAGAAGCTGTGAGATCTCCATCTTTGGAAATACTCCAGCTCATCTAGACAGAGCCATGAACAACCTGATGTAAATTTGAAGTTTGGTCCCATTTCAGTGAGGGGCTGTTCCAGAAGTTCTTCCTATTTCACAGAAGTCTGTGACCAGAAAGCAATAACAGAAAGCCATCGGAACTGGATTCTTTACAAGGAAGAAACCCACTGTTCAAGGTCAGAAAGATCATGGTCAAAACCCCAGAGTGATTTAAAAAACATTATTTTCAAGTACTTCCTTTTCTCAGCCTTCTATGCTATAATATTTTCTTCTCGATCTAATCCTTGAGCAACCACAAAAGAAGAGAGATCAACAGTAATAGAGAGATGAAATTTACTGAAACAAAATATTCCTAAAATCCATTATATTTATCAACACACCTCATCTCCACCTGTAACTATAGTCCTATAACAGTAGTGACAAGGATGCAATTAATATTCCTAATAACATGATTATTACATTGCTCATCTAGACTAAGGCATTCTTCAAGGTGAAAGATTTTTTGAGTGTACCTTTGCACTAACCCCAGGGAAAGTAGCATATTCCTGAGACAACCTAAATAGGATTTATGGTGTACATTCATCCATAACTACATAGCCATTTCTAAAATAAAGACGACAGCTATATTATGTTACTTTTTCCTGAGTTGTAAACTATCAAAAGGCTGAAGTAAGGCATGATACATATGACATTCCCATTCTGCTTATCTTCTGTTTGGAACAATTAAAACCTTTGGTGGTTTTCTAATTTGATACATTCCCTTCCTGATGTGATAAAACACAACAGATCAAAGTAGTTGTGATCACCCTACTGCTGATTTAATGAGAACCTAATTTATAGCACCTTACATTTAGGTGGTTTTGTTTGAGACAACTGAATTTAATAAAAAGAAAAATTGTTTCTTTCTTAATCTGTTCATTTCATGGTAAGTCAAAATAATTTAAGGCAATTAAACAAACTGCTTGATTTGAATGTCTCTGAAGTTATTACAGACTTGTAATATTGTCTGTTTAAGGATAAGAGACAAACCTGGCTAATCTGCTAAGGCATGCATACTTGAATTTAATATAGTATCCTCCTAGCTGGCTTTTTGAAGTGATGACAGGCAGCAAGTAAAAAAAGGTATCCATTTAAACTGCACATGGCAAGTAATGCTCTGGGCAATTTTGAAAATGCTTGAAGATTTTGAGAAGAAATGCAAGAAATGCTAGTCTTGCTGCAGGAAAACCCATAGGAGGAAGAATATTTCCAACTCCACATGACAAATCCTGAAGTGCTTTGGAAAATTAGAGGTTGAAGAGATGAGAAAAGTATTCTGAGTGTTTACACTGTGTTCTATAAGCACTGCTGCTCTGTGTTCTCTAGTTCAACACTGATTTAACTACCTGAACTACATACAATGGATTTATTTGAATTTTCAAATGAGTAAAATCTGTTCCAGTTTGTACTAATGTATTCTTATGATAGGCTCTAGAGAACGAGTTTCATAGCAAGAACAGTTGCACAGCATAGGCTATGTAACTGCGAACTACACTGGCTTTGAGGATCTCAGCATTCACAAAGTCATGCAGTTGCAGGTCATCACACTTCAGACACTCACTCTTGACAGTTAGCCCTAAATGAATGGAGCTGCTCACTGTCAGGCTAGAGATATCAAAAACTTTATTGCATCGTCAGATACAAAGGAAACCTTCAGAAAATGTGAAATAAATGGTGAGGATCAGTTGGCTCTACGAAGTACACACATGCAAACATCACACCATGCAAGCATGTCATTGAGAATATTCTTTCAAAAACAGAGCAGACAGTATTCTTAAAAAGTTGCAAGTGAAACCCCTTGAATGATTAACTACTCCAAAATGAGAATTTCCTTAAAATTAAGACAAAGGTTTTTTTGACCAAAAACAAACCATGCTGTAGATAGTCTTCTCAATTTCATACAGACAGGTATGTGGAGACTTGGTATCTTCTGAAAGAGGATCAAGATGACTTCTTTGTAGTTCTTCAAAACAGGTTTTTAAATTTGACTAAAGGCATATTTTTCAAATTTTAGAAGTGTATTAGGAATTCTCACTTCTATAACCTGTGCAGAAAAAGCTTGGCAACAGACAAGGTGGCCAGTACTGAAAAACGAAAAACTCATGCATGTTTTATTTTCCCCAATTTACTATTTAAAGGCAGTAAATCATGATGCTAAAAGTATATCACCCATTTAAGTTTAGTGTACTTTCCACCAAAAAGTTAGGAACTTAATAACTAAGACTTCAATCTTTATTTATATTCAAACATCCTTTTCTTCTAAGTTCTTCTTCTGTGGTCTGTCTTTAACATTCTTAAAACATCTATCAGGTCAATTTTATCAGAACTGGACAGAAAAGACTGGGTTGTTGCACACAATCCACTTAACACGGGATGCAAAGCCACTTCCTCCAAATACATGTTTATTCTAAGGCATCAGTGTATTCTTTTCAGCTAGTATGTCTAACAGGATTCCTCTTCCTCTGCTAAGCAACACACAAATGTAAATTCAAATTATTATGTTTGTGACTAGTCAGATCTGAGCCTCTCAGTTTTAGGTGCTGCACAAATATACCACGAAATGCAAACAGTATTGCTTATCTTCAAAACATTTAATTGATTTGTCACTGCCCAAAGCATTTCTTCTAGATTCTTTCTTCTAAAAAGCACTTGTATACAAAATCTAAAAGTTAATGACATTTAGAACTGAATAGTTCAGTTGGAAGGGACCTACAAAGATCATCCAACTGCCTGAATGCTTCAGGGCTAACCAAAAGTTAAAGTATATTATTAAGGGCATTATCCAAATGCCTCTTCAACACTGACAAGCATAGGGATCAACCACCTCACTAGGAAGCCTGTTCCAGTGTTTGACTACCCTTATACTGAAGATATTTTTCCTAATATTCCATCTGAACTTCCCCTGGCACAACTTTGTGCCATTCCTGCATGTCTTGTCATTTGTGACCAGGGTGAAGTGACGGTTACCTCCCTCCCCACTGCCCCTCCTCAGGGAGCTGCAGAGAGCAATGAGATTGCCTCTCGGCCTCCTTTTCTCTAAACTGGACAACACAAACGTCCTCAGCCTCTCCTCAGAGGAGAGTGGAATGCTTGAAAAATAGGAATTTTCTTATAGGTTCATGAATAGCTGAGTTTGTTGGGAAGGTCCAAACAGCCTCATCCTAATGGCAATATCTTGGTTTCTTAACCCAGCATAGAATAACCATGGTAACCTCAAGTTCATCCACACAGCACTTCTTTGTTCCAGCTGTATTGGATTTAAAAAAGAAAAGGGCTTTTCAGAATGTTATCCAATTGCAGTTCAGTGTGATATTCCTTGTTTTCTACCATTTTTAATATAACATGCTTTGTATTTTAAAACTTAGTAGATTGCTTCAGGGAACAAACAGTTGCCTGAGCACTGGAACTAATGAAGACCCATTTCCAACAGATTTGAGTCTCTTGATAGATAGCCTTTTTAAACTGAATTATGCCCAATTTTTTCTGACACTTTCACAAACCTGTAGTATTTTAATGGAAACATATGAGCTGCCAACCTCAGCTGTAGAAATACGGTGACAACATCAAAAATTATTAGGGGAAAAACTTGGAAGCATTCATACTGTGCTTCTCTGTCAAGCATGTTTGAAATAGATCACAGAGCCAAGCAGCCTGGATATGTGCTTCTATTTGTGCCATGCTCCTGAATTTTTAAAACTTGCCTTTCATGACTGCAGTATAAAGAATACCATATCTTTTGTTAAAACTGAGTACTCATCTCTGTAGCCAATCACCTCAGAACAGCTCCAAGTCCTTGGATCAACTAAGAAAAACAACATATATCCTCTGGGGACTGTTGCCTTTTTTCACTTAGGAAGGCTCCTCCCTACAGGCCTGATGCCCAGGGGACATTGCCAGGCAGCCAGCAGTCCCAGAGGGACTCCTGAAAGCAGTTCTGCAGACATCTCTAAGCTTCACTGGCTGCTGTAATGATCTTTCAGTTGAGTTCTGTTGAGACCTTTGCTCAACTACCCCATGCTGCCTTAGACTTCCCATCAAATTTTCTGACTTAGGCAGTTTTTACAGGCTGTTCTCAGTGCTCCGTACAGACTCAGCAGTACACAGGCTGCCTTTGAGATTAGGTGTCCCTGAGATGCCAGAAAGCTTCCTCATCGAAAACTATACCAGTCTTCTTTGTTTGGGCTTCTCATAAGCCTTCTGTGTACTCATTCCCTCACTTGTACAAAGCTCTTCCTTTATTGTCCCTTCCACAATACCATGTCTTCTTTCAGCATTGACCTTCAATCCTTTTTTCCTCTTGCTTCTCCTATCAGCCATTTGACCATTTTGCCATACGCTCTCAATTCCTTTGTATTGCCTTATACTTATGTAGCCTGCTTTCCAATTTCAATTCATCCGTCCTCTCACTGCTGCTTGTATTTTCTGTCAACAACCCTTTACTACTGCATTTCTCTTTACTTCAGAGCACTTGCAAGGAATTTATCAAAATCAAACAATAGGTGTCATCTCAAAACCTCATATTTCTGTCCCTAGATGTTTGCAAACAGCCATACTTAAACCATGGGAAATAGCTTCCTTTATATATGGACTTATGAAAGTTCAGTGCAAAGCCTCTTCACCTTATGTACACTAGAAAAATTCCTCAGTCCCATAATGTTTTCAAAACTCTTTAAAAAAAATGCCACGGGTAATTCAAGATCTGGTTCTGGTATCCTCTGATGAACATAGGAAGTATGCTGAAGTTTGTTGGGTTTTGTTGGCGGTAGTGGTGGTGGTTTGAAACGTTGGTTTGTTTTTGTCAGGCACAGATGCTGTTAGGCACCCAAACAGTGCTACAGAAAACAACTTTAATAATAGCCATATGGGATTTTCTGTCTCACGGTTGTTACATTGAGGTGAACAGACAGGTGTAGACTGAGAATGTAATGTAAGGTAGGTATAGATGGGAAGCATAGCTCATTGCTTTCTTTTGACATGGTTTTCATTTTTAAGTATGCAGTATTCTGGACCTAGCTTGGAGATGTCCAGGTAGAAGAACACTTTCCAGGTGGTGCAGACGGTTCAAGGAGAATTTTCAAGTCCTTTAATAATGTTCCCCTTTAATAGTGTTCAATAATATTTCTTTCCCAACGCACAAGGTGTTTTGAGGGGTTTTAGGTGAAAGGGGAGCTGAAACGCTTGTTTTCTGCACAGATTCTGCACTGAAAGGAAACCATTCCATAAGAAAATTCATTTCAAAGACAATACTTGAACAAGGGGCTGGCTTGGTCTCCTATATGCACAGCTTATACAGTCTTTTTTTTTTTTTTTAACCTGTCCTAAACTACATTCTGAGTTCATTTTTTCCTTTTTTTATCCCCAGCAACTGTATAACTGCCCTGTATCCTTAGTCTTCAGGACACTCAGTCCCCTAAGTTTTTATTTCTTCCATGTAGCTCTAAGCTACCCAGCTGTTCTAGCCAGGCCAATAACAGACTCGATGTGCCAGTCCCACTTCTCAGTCTTCTGTTTCCCAATACAGAAGATACAGAAGAAACGGTGTTATGAAGACTGTTTTTTCTAACCTTCTTCTAAGGCCAAATGCAGCCATCTGACACATGCTTATAACCATCATTGATTTATAACAGGAGACAGCACTCCTTAAGCAGAATGACTTCCATGACCTTTTTGTACTTCATTACTACCTGATGAATAGTTCTGACAGTGATTATTTGCTTCATGTTTGCTGTACAGTTAATATATTTCCAGGAAAAAAGAAAAAACATGATTAATTCAGTGCTAATGTCCAAGTGACTTGGGTTCAAGTTCTCGGTGCTAAATGTTTATTCTGAAGGGGAATACATAGTTGAGAGGATAAAAAGTCCTCTCTTTTTAAACTGAACAAAAATTCAAGACAAAACCAATGGTTTTGAGAAAAAATGGAGCCAAACATCTCTCAATTTGTAAAACAAAATGGAATCATGCTCCTCCAAAGGGGAAATAAGAAGGACTGATACCAGCTTTTCACTGTAAGCAAATAAACTACTGAAAGCAATTCCATAAGTTTATTACAAATTGTCCATGGAGCAGATTAAATTGGGCTTATGTAGTGGCAGGAATTTGCGTAGGAGGAGAAAAGCTTTTCTGCAGATATTCTGACAAGAAGCTCATTACAAAAAAGGAAGGAAGGAAGAAAAGGAGGGAGGGAGAGAACTACCAACAGAAGATGAAATGTTATTTTGGAAATCATAATTACTGGAGGGGGCGGGGGGGGACGGACACAGGACACACATCTCAAAACCACAAGTAACTGCCTGCCAGGGACAGGTTCCAAGGCCAACAGAAAATAGTAAAGATGAATTAGAGGTAAGATTTAAGTTGTCATTACTGTTAACTTTCAATTAATCAAATTCACTGCATATTTTACAGAACAAAAGCATTACCACAACCACATATTTGATAGACATTGCACAAAAACAAAATATATGTCATTTTGCTGAACGTGTGGTCCATTATCTATAGGAAGGAGATTAAAGACAAGAATTCTCTTCCTTGTATTGAACATAAAAGATCTCACTAAAAAGGCATGTTTTAACCATTCCCACTAAAGCGTTGTAGAAAGTACACAGAACATAAAAGATGCTGTTAGTTTGACAAACTCTGATGATGATCAGAAGCTGGAAAGTAGACCCCTTTGAGCTAACACACTGAACAGAACAGAAAAAATCTATGATCCACACTCAGAAAAAAGGAATAAGGCATTTGTCTTTGGCCTCTACACTACAACAGAGCCATGCACCAACCATATGCAGAAAGAACATAAAAAGATCTTCAATAACATAAGGCCCAGATTATATAAAGTGATTATAAAATACTTGGCTTGCAGAACAAGTGCATTTATTATAGTTGGATAGTTCTTCACTCCATTCATCTAGACTGAATTTTTGGAAGAATAAAGAGAAATAGTATAGCTATATAGCTATATTTTGCATCAGTTCCCAAATTACAGACTCCTGCATTCTCAGGAAAGAGAAGGAAAATCAGAAAAAAATATCTGTTTCTGAAGTTAGCTCTAGCTAACTAGATGTTAGTTTAAAAACAGGGTAGATGGAAGCATGGATATTTTCTCTAACTTTATGGTCAGCAAAAGTGATGTACCAGAGACCTGGACATTTTTCCCTCTGTTCATCAGTAGGTCCCTCATCAAATACTTCAAGAACTAGAAATAAATTGAAGGAAATAGATCAGCAGTTTCCTAATAGGCAAGCTTTAGTTCTATAAGACTACAACCTTACAGCATGTTACTGTAACATGCTCAATTTTGAATAGTGCTGTTTTCTCAGTATCTTCAAATAATTTCTTCCAAAATTTCACTCCACTTTGCAAAGCAATAAGCTTCAGATTTTTATTTTATTGACAAATTTAATCCCCAAGTTTAAGTACTTTTTTTCCCAAGGTCTAAAAATAAACTTGTGTTCTTCTGAACTTTGTTTTTTCATTTCATCGACTGAAAACACATTGCCACATTTTGGGCTGCGTACTTCCTGTAATACTATAGGACAAGCATACAGAAAAGTCATCATTCTCACAATGCTCCAAAAAACACTTATCACACACACACCAGTTCCAGCATAAATCAGGCAAGACAGTGTCCTCCCTCCTCTGAGTCAGTTCTGAACCAGTGTCCCACCACAGAGCAAGAGATCAGTGCTCTAACTGACCTGCCATCATTCAGGTGTGACATATGCCAGGATCCTGACTACTTTTGGTCATTTAGGATCCTGTAATATTTTTTAATTAACTCTAACGTCCTAGCCAAAACCCATTTTCGCTAATTATAGTCAGTCTGCCTAACATGCCCCCCGCAGTTCTAGTCTGAATAGGTTATTCTTCACTTTTCTGCCCAACGATTTATGTAGCTACTTTGTAGAAAACAGTGTTTAAGGCTTTTAAAAGGGGACATCATTGTGGCTCAGAGACTTATTGCATAAGTCTCTCCTATCTGTATATTTAGAAATGAAGACTGTGGGGACATTATTCTATTTTCAGTTTGTGTCCAAAGCTTTTAACAGAACTTCTCTTTAAAAAGCCCATGCAGAAGAACTGAAAGAGAACTGAAAGGGACTGAATTTTCTGTGGGAACCTTCAGCTGCAACAGCTCAGCAAAAAAGTTTTTTCCTAATCAGGAACAGAAGCAAAGAAATTTTAACTAATTTTTTTCCATACTGTTAACAGATTAGTACTGAGTACTGACTAGGATATGCTCTTCTACCAAAAAAAAAAAAAAAAACCAAAAAAAGTCCCCAAGAGGAGCTGTGAGATATTTTGCTAAAGCAAACCCAAGGCAAAGCTACTTCTAACTGAAAACTGAAATCATTACATTACCTTTATTGAAACTCTGAATTCACTAGTCCGCTTCAGATGGCTCCATTTGTCTTAGCACAATAGCTAAGATAGGAGATACTTTGTGACCAGTTTCATCTGTATAGCTTGGTCACTCACCATCTTAGAACACAATTATTCAGTTTGTTCCTAATTCCTAAATTTCAGGGAGCCACACACCTGGCTTTGCTCTTCCTCAACCTTCATCTCCACTTCTTCAATGTCCACTTCTGTTAATGTCAGGCAAAAAAAAAGGCATTGAACATCTCTCAGACTCCAGCTCTGCTTTGAAGGGATTTTTGCTCCTACATGCTTTTCTCATCTGCATTGACTGGCTTTGCACATGCTGGCTAACACTTGAACAACTCACTCCCAGCACTGCTCTCTGCAGTCTCGCCACCTATTTTGCTTGCACTACAGGCATAACCACAGCCTTCTTTGGATTAGCAGCTTGATTACAGATGAGGGAGATGGTCAGGTCTTTCATTAAAGCACATGCACTTAACTTCATGCCATGTCAAAATCCCATAAAAATCAGAGTTAAGCACATAGAAGAGTGCTTGAGCTAAGAGTGATGAAGGAAAAAGGTCATGTAATATTTGAAACTCTTGCTGAAGTGAAGAAAACTAAATGGAAAAAAAAGTGGCAAGAATCTACCTGTCCACCAGGAATTCTTTATACCTTTGGGAAATTTGCATGTCTACCATCATACCATATTTAGATCATTTATTTCCTTCCTGGTAGCCACTATTTAACACAGCAGTTTGTCTCTCTTGATCACCAAATGAGCTGTCTTTCCTGCTAAAGTACTATCTTTGTAGTGTAAATTTGCACCGTGTGATTTACTCATATATTCTATTTCAGAAGAATCCAGGAATTTGTGAACTGTTATACTGACAGTAGGAAACCGTTGTATCCTACTAGGATCAATAGGTTTCATTGCTGAAAAGGTTTGGCAACTCAGCCTTACCTTCACAGAAAGCTTCACTTAGATTCATGTTACTTTCCAGTCTAACATGCCCAGGTTTTACAGTTTCCTCAAGCCTTGGTGAAAAGGAAGGAACAGTCAAGTAAAGAGTGCTCCTTGAAGAGCTTATTCCTTACTAGCAGTAAGCTAGCCTAAAACTTATAATTAAGTTTGTTTTCTGGTGGTCCTGTAATCTACTTGCGAACTACACTGACACATATGCTCTGACCAAAAATTATTTATTATTTGTCTTCATGTTCAGCACCCTCAATGCTAAATTGCTTGTGGTTTCTGCAGATTTTCTCCTCTTCAGGAGAAACAATTAAATGCAAGAAACTGCTAGTAAGGTTCAACGCTACGCTCACAAGACTGTTGCTCAGCACCTGCTGGTCAGTCACAAGGCCCTACACTGACCATCACTGATCAGCATCAAGGTTATATTTTGCAGTGCCAAAGGAGAACTTTTAAATCCACGGTAGCCTGACAGTCTGGCTTATGATGAATTAGGCACCATCCTAAGCAGTGGTGAGAAGGCAGACTCCCACACTAACACAGCCTGCCCTGTGGAATTGCATTCACCTCTTGGATTTCCTGAACAAGAACGCTTCCTGCTGTTATCCCCTGAGAGGGCAGACAAATTCTACAGATGATGTGAGTGAAAAGTACAGGATGAGAAATATACAGCTGTGAATCACAGGGATATGGTTCCAAAGAACTGTTCAGTTTCTCACGGGGACAGTGCCGGCTGCCATGGAAGTAGGGCATGAGAGCAGCATGCCCATAAGAACAGTGTGGATGCATTTTTTTCTCATTAGGCTCAACCAATCCATGACTGTTTAAGCCATAGCAAAGGTACACTGATGCCATACCTCTGTCAGATTAACCTGTCTCATTGAAGAGCCACCAACTTGGTTTCTGTGCTAAACACAACTCATGAGCCTAATATCCCAACAAATAGCTTCTAAAAAAACCTACACAATTTGCTTCATTCTGTTCAATTGCTTTTAAACTGCAGTGCTAGGTGGTCAACTAAAGCTCAACTTGTTCTTTGACAAGTTGTGAGGGCCTTTCAAAGAACCATTTCATAAAAATCATTCGCATCACAAACTGCTCTCAGGTCAGTTACTCAGCATTTATTGCTCATCATCAGTGTCCAGAGACACGGATCATCTCCGGAGAAGAGATGCTGCATATCAAGATCAGTTTACCTTCTACAGTGCTTTCACATCTATTCTCCTGTGAACTTAAGTTCAAGCATTGACTTTTTCTTGACTACTTTAATCAATCCCCAAGGATGTTCATTTGCACAAGGGATTGAAAAAATTTCAAGCCTTTCTTTTGAACTCTTCAAACTGGCATAGAAGACAGATGCATCTCACTTCAGACATGAGCCATTGACAATATTCATCTGGGTATAACATGTCTTTTTTACTTCTCCCAGGAAAACACACAATTTCTGCAGCCACCCAATAATCTGTGCAATACTTTCACAAGCACATTTTGCAGTTCAGCTTATTTTCAGTTGACTGATGCTTTTAATAAACAAAGGGTCATAGGCTGATATTGAGCAATACACAAGAACCTGGATGTTCTGATCAGTCTTACTCTTATCTGCTGCAGGTGTTTCACTTTTCTTTAAGTAAGCGATTCATAGAGGTGATGTCTACCCTTATTGGCAAGCCTCTCGCTTCTGATTATGCTCCTTTCCGCAAACATAGATGTTACCTCCTTGGTTTTATTCAGCACTCATCCAAAAACAGAAAAGGTGTTTAATGTCTGTGGGGTGAAAAATGCAGACAGGTGGTCTGTAAACCATGTTTGCAATCTAAGCACAAGCAGAAGCAAGAGAAGAGTTTTCTACCTAGCAAGTTCCTTAAGGGATTGCTATGGAAGTCCGATTAAAAAGTGCAAAAGTGCAATTACCTATCACTGTAAATAGTTATAGCTTAGAAACACGTTTGAAAGCTTTCCTAACATAAAATGAAGCATTTTTTCTTAAAGACTGCTTTCCTCCCTACTGCAAAAACTGACATCCTTTCACCTCGGTTCAAACCTCAAAATATCAAAAAAAAAAAGAAAAAAAAAGTGTTTACTCATAAATACTAGTATAATGAATTACAAACTTCTTGTATTAAAAACAGAAGTCTCCCACCTACCCCGGCTGCAAGATTTTGTCTGATATTATTTGCTATTTTGTGATCAAGCATAAACACAACATGCATGACTCTGCCTTTAGTAAGGTTTCATTTTTTTATACATACTCTTGCAAGCAAGACAAAAATTGACAGCATCATTGAGTCAGAGTGACTCTTTTGCAACGCTACCAACACTTTACACCACCCAGAGCAGGGCATCTATACCAAATAACAACTTTTAAAAAGTCCCATGAGTAGAAAGATTGCTTCAAACAAATACCTAAAAGAAAAAAAAAAAAATCTCACACCGCAGTTCTTCCCAAAAGCAATTTGTATTATCCAGCAACAACAATATAATACTTCTTAATTCTGGTCTACCTCCAGAAGTGGATAATGTTTTCAGGGCAATCTTTAAGCATGCAGCTACGTACAGCAATACTAGCCTCAACAATTCCCCTGCCCTCTCTCCCCACTGAAGAGCTATCGGAGTGCTGGGTTCAACAAGGAGCCTGAGGGAAACAAACAGGAGCACTATTAAGTGTAAACCTGTTATCAGTCATGGGGATCCCTGATCACTGTATTTTTCTTTTGTCTTTATCCCAGGTAGACAAATATGAGGTATACTTGAAAAAGACAATATTCCACCCTCAGACACACAGGGAATCTTAGATACCTCCAAGACAAAAAAAAAAAAACTAGAATAGAGGACAAGTATAGGGTGAAGCACCAGCTTCTTTGGTCTACCCTACAACCGGCTGAAATGAGAACATGAATATAGCAGGAAGGGGAAATAAGTTGTTAGAGGACAACTTTTCCTCCCAGCCTTTTCTGCACCAAACTGTCAGGGATCAGTAAAGCCCAGCTGCTCCCTTAAGGACAGGGAGTCAAGGGATAGAAAACAAAAGCCCAAGGCTGACCTTATACAAGGACCCTGGACCCATTAGTGAGGGTGGGGAGGGCTGGAGGCCCATTAGACCCCAGCTGTAGCTCATCAGCACCCCAGCAGCCTCTCAGTGTCATCAGGGCTCTGAGAAGCCAGTTGGTCAGTTCAATAAGGAAAGTGTAAGCTTGTAAGAAATATCTAGGAAATCTGCATTGCTGTTGCATGAAAAAAAATAGCCAATTTTAAAGAGATTGTATATATATATATATGGGAATAATTTCATTTATGACAACTCCAGCTGTTCAGATTTTGCCAGTGCATATAACAAGAATTTTATTCAGAGAAAACTGCACTGCTCAGTATTCCAGTTTACGGATGCTGCATTTCAATGGCACTTCAAAGCATTTACCGAATTCAAACAGTTTGTTCAGATTGCCTGAGAGAACTTCCAACACTGCCTTTGTTTGACAGTCATTATGATATAAACTCTTGCTTTTGCAAAGTTCTGGTAACCTCAAAGGAAAATTATGTTCATTAATGAACATAAAACATTATGTTTATGTTCAAAATGAACATAATCTACTATTCATATACAATCCTGTACAGTAGTCTAATAAGAAACAGTATCTAAAGAATGTACAACAGTCACCACTAAATGTGTTTTTGCCAAAAAATGCTATTCCATGAGTCAGACTACATTTTCATGGAACAATCCTAGATCTCTTTCAGTGAATTTTCAACTTTTGTGGAAGTAAGATTTCGCTCAGTATGGAGTATTCCCAGATTAGTATAATTTTAAGGTCTTGGAAAAAGATCAAGATTCATCTGCACAAAAGCTTCACACTTGCATTGTTCCTTAAAGAAAAGGCAAATGAGTAAGACATTTAATGTGATTACTGCTTAGAACTTTTCCTTTATTTTCAAAAGGTTCACATGATTCCCAAATAGTGCTAGAAACACCTTTAATGAAAAAGCTCTGCTTCCCTTTAATCAAAATTCTTAGGTATATCAAAATTTCTAGTTTCACCTTTTCCTGAGGTGACAGTACCTCATCAGGAAGCAAGACAAAGGGTTACAGAAAACTGAATTCCAAACTCACTTTTTGAAATAATTGTTGACAGTTTTCAGCCAACTCCAGAACTGACAACACCTAGCATTCATCTGCTCTCACTGTCTGTCTCAGAGCTGTCTGCTCTGGATGAACAGCAAGACAGGCAAACTTGCTAAGTTAAACTGGAGTCTTTAGTAAAATCCAAGAAAGTTTTACAAAAATTTAATAGGCTGCTAAAGGACTGTTACTGGATACATTTCATACTGGAAACAATCTGATGCTATCACAGCACATAAAAAGGAGGTGTACACTTTACCTCTGAGCAGAGCATCCAATTTATTTTAATTGACATTTGCCTGCTACCAGTGGAATACTATGTGATTTGCAGTTATTTGAGGGAGTCCCTATACATACAGATGTGCTTAAAGAATCCCATATTACAGAATTTAGACTTATTTCATGGCCTAAGTTCATAGACTCATTTCAATACTCTTCATAGTATTTTAGAGAACTCCACTATGAAATTTAATCATGTATCTATCTACATTTGGTTTAACATATTGAGTATTTAATATGCTCATTGTCATCAAGCTCTTATCACTCATGACTTATTCTAGACATCTGAACCTATAAATTTCATATGCAACTACCAAGCAAAATTCAGACCTTGATGAGATTGTATTCTTTGCAGTTACAGTAACTTTAATAGCTAAAGACAACTGGTGGTACAGCTGAATGCATCATAAACCAAATAGCTCCCCTTTATAGTTAACCAAACAACTTCTTCCTCCCCCTCCAGTAAGTGAAGAACAAATTATCAATAATAGGCAGATGGCCATTAGCATAATCCATAAAGCTAGAAGACATTACAGCACTTTGTATCTATCAACACTGATTAGCAGCATAACATTTAATTAGCCTCTGTGGAGAGAACAGTGAGTAACAGAGTAGGGATATGACAAAGGAAATGGTTTTAATAATATACTAGATGTTTTTCAAAGTGAAATAATTTCCATCTCACAGGCTATTCAGTAAAGGGTGCTTTAGAAAGGATTGGTTCAGAATGCACACATTGATCAAAACAAGGAAAATTACAAGTTTTCATAGGCGTAAATTTAGCTCAAGTATTAGAATCTAAGCAGAAATAATCTTGTATGAGCTGAACCAATTCTAACTTGCTAACAAAAAAGCAAATGGATTAATGGATAGAGGCCATTTTCTGACTACAAGAAGAAAAGGTTGCATATTAAAACCCAGTTAGTTTTGGAAAACTTTCCCTGGATTATGCTCAACAGGC
Source organism: Anas platyrhynchos (assembly GCF_047663525.1). Lineage (NCBI taxonomy): Eukaryota > Metazoa > Chordata > Aves > Anseriformes > Anatidae > Anas > Anas platyrhynchos. The sequence continues at coordinate 13,422,942 of NC_092596.1, forward strand.
CTTCGACAAATCATTTTTTGCTGGCCTTCATTAAACCCAGTACATATCTATATCTAGCTATGTAAAAATATAAACTCTTATGCTTTGGACTTTAAGTATGAAATATTTATTATGAAAAGGCAATTTAGTCTTAATAATTTCCCATTTCATGGGCTTTTTAAGAGCCAACAAATAATGTAAGTTACATAATCATTAAATTCAGGTAAACATTAAATGATACATATAAGAAAAGTATTTTTAGAATTTCCCGTATGTTTGATAGAGAGATCTGAGCCCTTTATTACAAAGCTTACTACAGCACCATGCAAACAAAATGCAAAATGTGCAAACAGAATGCAACAATGATCATAAATATATATTGAATTACATTCATGATGAGGTGGAACTTCTATTTCCATACTCAGCAGAGAGAGGTTCTGAATTAGAGAAGGCAGAAGAATATTATTTTTGTCATCTATATTTAATATGTATTGCCATTCTTTTTGAGTCCTTCTCCAATTCATGGTATCGGAATGAGTAACATGCACTGGCTACCAATGGCAGAAGTGAAATTCTAACATGTACTGAGATAGTTTGGACACATGGTTGGAACAGGGATATGGCATTGAAGTAAAATTCATGCTGTTATGGTACAATGCAGCTATACTAGTCTGTTGCTATTATCTATACTAAAGATACAGCTACAAAAAACATGCAGTAATATCAATGGATGAGGATCTAAAGTATTTTATTTTCTGCTCTATCTGAACAAGATGTTATTAGCTTGGTGGAGAACAGCTGGGAAAGCTGGGACAAAACTGTCACTCAAATGTGGACAGAATAAGAGACAGAAGGAAGTTTCTAGTGCTGCCAGTAACATTGACAAGTGCCTGAAAAGAAAAATAGAGTGGTATTTTCCTCTTTTGATCCAAAACACAGATGGCTTCTGGTGGAGACAGTATATCATAGGAGAACAAGAAAGTTTCCATGTGGGAACATACACATCAAGAATCCATTTTATCATTAGGCATCCAACTGAATGAGATAAGCATCTGTGCAGAAAAGAGCAGATGCAGTCACAAGTTACAAGCACAGCAGGTGACTACCCTCAGTCGGGAGCAAACAAGAGTGAGACACTTTGTTTGTCAGGGACGACAGGCTCTACATGTGCAGAAGCCTCATCAAAAGGCATAACCTTTAAAACATACCACCACCTGCTACTGGAGAAAACAGCTCATGGGCACCAGGTGCAAACGTTTCTGCTGAAGTAGTTTGTACCATCTGATGCAAGGGAAATTTTGTGGAATTAGTTTGAAGATTAAACAGGATTTCACATCCCTACCCCTTCTTTGCTACTGGTCTTTGGACTGCTAAGTAATTCCAGTGTTCCTGGTGAGAACTGCAGAGCTTCCTTTTCTCCTGCTTTAAAAGGGTCTTACCCACCATGTCCCATTAGTGCAACAGTACAAGTGGCTCAAGGCAGAGGAGTCCTATGCACTCTGATCAGTATTATTCAGGTTCCTTAACCTGTACTATTCCTCTTCCTCTGGAATAGCTCATGTTTTACTTCAGAAGGAGAACTAATCCACTCAAAAAAAGTACTCTTGCAATAGGATCACGTGGGTTCCCAAATCCAGAGAAAAGAAGACTGTTTAGACACTGAAACCAGGTCTCTTCTAATTCTCACAGAGGATCTGTGACATCTCCCAATTCTACCATCACTTATGGATGTGTACTGAAAATCTGTGAAGGGACACAGTATCAATTCACCCTTTAGTACAAATAGTGATTTTCACTAGGCTATACAGGGATATTTCTTTCTATTTAATTTATTAGTACTGGGCTGCACAAGCATATAATTAGATTAGGTTTATGGATTTATCTATGGCCATCTCTTTCCCTTTCTCAGTTCATCTTTTCACTTTGTATGCTGATAATGCTGGGCATCTCATCCACAGTTCAACAGCTTCCCTTTAATAGAATAAAGTTTACAAAATATTCTAGAGGTAGAGCACACTACCTTGAACATCAGTCTCTTCCTTGGTCCACTGCTTGACGTAAGCACAGCTTGCACTTTCATTTTGCATATAAATATGCTGTTTGTTTTCCAATTATTCACAGCAAATTAACTGTCCTTGCCTGTGATAAGGCAAGGACAGCTCAGTTGGCCTTGCTCTAGTATTTCATCTTCAGAATTCTTAGCTAAGAACAAAAGTGCTAAAATTAATTTTATGCATAAGCTCTTATTAAAAGGATCTTTTCTGGCACCAAATTCCATTTGGAAAAAAAAACTGTTCAGTTTTTAATAGTGTGAAACTGAATTTTATGTAATTCAAAGGATGAAGAAATTCAGTAAATTTTATATTCAGAGAAAACTCATGTAAACATGAACCTTAAACTTCATCTACAAACACTAATTTAATCCAGATATCCCCAAACATTGTTAGTTGTTTTGTTTTTTTGCTGTTGCTGCACACTAAACATTGATTTCACAGAACTGTCAGTCATGGCTGCTATAATTCAGTACATAGATCTTGAAGACAATTCCAAGCTCAGCACTCTGTAAGCATAGTGTAGTTTTTTTCCCCTAGATATATCACCTTACTTCTGACTACATGGAATCTGACTGATCTTTCATCTTGTACACTAAGTTTAGCAAGTTCCTTCTGGAACCCTATACTATTAGGATTGTATCATGAAAGGGCTTAACATCATTTGTGGACCTTACTGTCCATTGTCTTCTTGAAATGGAAACTTATCAAAGGCTTATAGAAAAACCAACTAAATGAAGTCCACTGGATATTCTTTATCTACTTTTTTTTTTTGAAATCCTCATAGAAATACAGCATGTTCATGAGGAGTGATTTTCCTTTATGGAAGGAATGCTTTTCTCCTGATTGACCACTTTTATCCATGCCCTCAGTGATTTATAAATTCAAACATCTATCCAGGATGAAGCTTATAAGTTGGTAGTTCCCAGGATAACTTCTCATGTCCTTTTTGCAGATGAGAATTACTTTGGCTCTCCATCTATCCTCTGGTTCAATGACTATTTGTCATGGTAGGTTACACACCTTGGCCATCAGTTCTGCAATTTCATACTTGTATTCCTCAGGGGAATGCTATCATGTTCTAGTAATTCATTAGCATTGAACATTAATATTTGATCTTACTTATTCCACATACACACTTTGACTCAACTTCACTAGCATATAGGTTGCAAAGACTATAGTGATGTCCTTCGTAATCAAAATCTTCAGAAGTAAAAACCAATGTACAGAGTTTATTTAGATTCTCTTCTACAGCTTTATCACTACATGTGCTTCCTGTCTCAGTACTAAGCCTTTAGTATATATGGGGAATATTTCTCTTAAGATTTTGTTTTCTGTTGAGTTTTGGTAAATAACCTGGACTAAGAATAATATAGGAATCAGCCACTAACTGCATCCGAAATTTGCATCTACATGTCATAAGTCACTAATTCTGTCTACATGTGGGTAGTTGAAATATTCCATCATTACTCCTTGCCCTCTGTTTGCAGCTTCTCTAATACACTTAACATTTCTGCACCACTGTCAATCTCCTTCCTGATGGATTTGCAGTGCAGTCCTCTCAATATCTTAATTTTGTGAAAGTATGAGAACTCTTCCACAAAGATACTATAACAGTTCTTTTTTAATACTATTACCCTTCCTTGTATTCTTCATACATAATGTTGCTACTCCACCAGCATATCATACTGTACCTTTCCTGTATCACAGGTAAGCTGACAACACTGTAGCACATTGACTATCCTACTTCTAACAGGGATCTGATATCTGAGATGCTTATGCTATCAGGGTTGTCATCTAACACCGAGTTTTCTAATCTCCCCCATTTTAATATTTAGCTTGGTAGCACTAGAACAGAAGCACTTGCCAAGAATTTGTTGCAAGTGCCAGTCAGTCGATATTCCATCCAGTCTGACTTTTCTATCCATTGTAATTGCGTTGATTTCCCACTCAGTTCTTTCAAAAGAGCAGGGATTATGCAATCAGCATCCATACCCCTGCAAAACATGTGTTTGATAACTTCTAAAAAAAAAAAAAAAGGAAATAAAAGTCTCAAAACATGGAATAAAGCTTCTCTTCTATAATGGGCATGCTTAATCCTTTGATATTTAAAATTTGCATGTGAAGGAAAATGTTTAGATTAAATATAAATCCCTTCAGGGAGTACCTCAGTATGAACTGTTACAGCTTATATTTTGATACCTACTGTCCTGTAATACTGAATGGAATTCAAATGAAAGTAACATCAAAAGTATCCAATTACATGGGCAAACGCAAATTCAGAATAGCTTGCATTTTGTTCCTTGATAATTTCGCTAGTGTTATTATTTTGATTTCTTTTTTTTTTTTTTTTTTTTTTTTTTTACTATGAGACTAAAACATCAAGTCTACCATACCAGCTACAAGACAGCTAACTTCCTTCAAACACTTAAAGGTATGTATGGAAACAATGACTCGCTCTTTAAAGAACTAGGAAAGTTATTTCACTGCCTATTTGTCTATAGTTCACTGTGAACTGGATCCACAGAAAGCCAGTTTCATGGCTACTTGGTTACAATCCTCTTTGCATTACTTGACACAGCAGAAGTCCTTCCACAATCCAGCTCCAGTTCCAGGTTCAAACCCAGCTTAGATCTAATTATGTCCAGACACACAACTGCACAGATAAAACTGAAGCTCCCATTTCATCCTCATTTCAGAATCTGATTCAACACCCTCCAGAAGTAACAGAAAAGCATTCCTTGACAGCAAGAGTCTTTAAAGCTGCCCTCAATTCTTGTCCCCTCTGAACCTCTGGTTGACCTATAATGTCTATAATTTATGTCTTCACTTAATGACTAAAATCTGGAATTTTACAATTAGCTCTGGATGATAACTTATTTGCAAGAGGAAATCAATAGACCTCTTGAAAGGGATCACAACTGCCAGGCCTGGCATAGGACTGTCAGTTGCTTTTGATTTCCAGAGAGCCAGGAGTCAGAATGACTTTCAGCCTTTTACAAGGTTGCTAAGATTCTATGGACACCCAAGAAGTGAAAAGAGCCATGATGAATTACTTGTCATCTTAACTGCCTGGTGTTTGGGCTGTAAATTTTTTGGCTGTAGATTCACTTTTTAGTCAAATCAAGCACCAATATCAAACTCAAGAAGCTGTTGAATCACATTTTTTCCTTAAAACCAAGTTAAATAAATTCAAATATTTCTTTTGCTTTAAATATGCAATTAGCAGAGTGATTTTTCAGTTGCTCAAGTGACAACTTCAATCTTCACACTCGACATAAAAGTTGACATATTTTTAGACAATAGAATTGACTAGAATGTTTTAAGTATTTTAGAGGGTGGTAATTGCAGATCTGCTGGCGATAAATCAAATACAAGAATGACAAATGTTGTACTCAATTCGAGGCAAACAATATCTTATGTCTTCTGCCTATGTCAGCTTCAAATTAGCACGTCAGTAAAACATCTGCCTTGTTAAATCCCATGCTTGCTTACAAGCTTGCTTAGCTTTAAGTTTGCTGTAGAAGTTATTTCTGCATATGGTAAGCAGTTTAAATGCCCTAGGAATATCCTTTGCTTTAATACCTTACAGTTTCTCTCTGATTATTTACCTTAGATTTGCCTTAGCAATGACAAAATAAATAGAATAACTCTAGAGATGCAGAGGAATTTTACTATATCCATGTTCTCCCTGTCACACGGACACTCCTGAGTTGTTGTACAATGTGTTAAGTTATAGTAGAAGAGTCAGTCTGAAGATGGCAGGATTTCACTTGAAATCATAGCAAGGGCTACTTGATCTAGCTTCTTTACTTCAACATAGTTATTTTTTGAAGTTGCACTTCCAGGGGAGAATGAATACATTGACAACGACCATAACACTAATGCCAAGATCCTTCTACCAGGCACTCAAAATAGGACAGAAAATAGAAAGATCATTTGTGATCTTTCTGATTTGTGATGAGTAGGTCTCAGAAGCATTCTTAAGAACTTAATGTGTTCTCAATTCAATGCTATTTTCTGTATTTCTAATATCCCAAGAATCACAGTGCTGTAAATACGTAAAAATAATCTTGCTATGGGGGATATGCTGATATCTAGGTTTAGATATTGTGAACATAGAGATACCTCTTATAAGTTATTTTTAACCAATAAGATTGTCAACATTCTTGCATTCCAAGTGGTTAGGTTACAGCAGCAGTCAATTCCAGGTACTGCTGAGGAGTTTTCAGCTTTGCTAAAATACATGAACAAATGCACATCCATCTCTTAATCCAGCAATGTGTTTCACTTTTCAGGTATGAAAAAATTAAAGAAGGAAATGAAACACTTCTTTGCTTTGAGTAAAGATAAAAGATGCTATTGTTAACAAGAATAGATGAATGAGAGCTTGTTCATTTTTGATCCATAGACAACTCAGATACTGAAACAATTAATTAGGCAAAAGGTTCAATTAAGCTGCAAGATTTCTCAGTGTGGTCTCACATACCTTACTTGTCAGGGAACAACTTTCTAGGACATAAATTCAATTCTTTTAATAATGTTGTTTCATTTTTTACATTTGAATCTTAGCTGACCAACAAGAAAAAATCATGGAACCGGAACCTTTGGAACAAGTTATTAACAGAAAATTTATTCTGGACTGCAGTTAATTAGGAGAAACAAGATAGAAACCTCAAGACCATGAAATGAGGAGTTTAATACAGATTAAAAACAGATATTTTAAAATGAACTTAAGCATTCAAAATTAAGGTGTTTTTTTTGTTTGTTTAAAAAAAAAAAACTATTTAGCAATATTTCAGCTGGCCTATTCAAAGTTATGATAGGAGTAATACATGGTCTTATATTACACTACATGTTTCTAAGTAATCTTCACAACCAGACTGAAGCTGTAAACGAATATTGAGTATCAAAGCTGAATTTTAAAAAGGATTGTGTTTATAAAGTACATTAGTATCATAAATGGAAGGAGATTTAGTAATTTGTACACCTTGATTGTTAGTTAAGTACTTCTTTACTTGTATAGTACAGCTAATAAGCTGTGTAGGAGGAGACTATGTGGCTCAATCTGTAAAATACTACATTGGATCAAGGCATACATTTCATAAGTTACATAGAAAATAGCCAAATTTGTACCTGGAATATTACACCACACACTCAATCAGCACAGAAATGTGACAATAGAAGTATGTAGCAAAATCAACTGCACATACAGCTTTATCAGCATGATAAAGCATTATTGCATGGTTGTACAACTAAGCAACCGCCATAAGTGGCTACCTAGAACACAGATTTTAATCACAAATACACAAGTGATATACAAGTAGTACAAGTGGTTCAGGGGTACTCAGGTGAAAGGTTGGAATTCTTTCAATAACTTGATTTTTCCAATAAGCCTTCATTAAATATAAAACAATGATATTGAGAAACTGGCCAGCAGAACGTAGTAAGGAATTAAAAATGGCAAACAATAACCCAGGAGAGTATAAGCTTGAGGGGAACATGAAAATTAAAAAACAGGATTGATTTCTAAACATGTCATGATCCCTGTGTAAACACTGATGTAGAATGTCTTTGTTAGGCTACTGATTACTGAACTGGATCATAACGTTAACTAAAACTATCACTTTTAACGTACATTTCTGTAGTAGCACATGCTGCTATCTATCATTTCTGCAAAACATTAAAAACAAAAAATGCTTTGAAAAGGAATTGGTGCTTGCAACATTTACTTAGATTCAGGTATAATAGAAGTCATTGACATGGAAAAATAATTTCCATAAAACTATAATAAATAAAATTATAAATAAGACTTCACTAACAAATTAGACTTCACTGTTTAAACCGTTACATAACAGCTAAAAAGTTACACCAAAAGATGGGCTTACTGCAGGCTGAAACAACATTTTAATGGTTCAGATCAGGAAGGTGTTTAAAGAAATAAATACAAAAAGGTGTTTAAGGGATGCATCATCCATGGTAGGCCCAACACTGTATGTCATGTCATTATATAAAATGCTCGAAAAGTAGTTTGGAAATAAAGTTTGGAAAGAAATAAAAACACCTAATCTGACATTTCTCAAATGTGGTTTAGACAAAATTGCCTACGTTTAAAATAAAACATAAATAAACTGGTTCCATTTCCATTTCAGAAAAGCTGGGATTTTGAAGAAACAAAATGCAAAAAACTTACTTCCTACTCCCCTAGAGGCAACAGCTCTTCACACTAAATTAGACATATCTGCAAAATATATAAATATTTTCAAAGTTTAACCTTAATTATTCCCTGTGATCATTAGAGTGACCCTTACAGGCACGTATGCAGATGAATAAGTAGTACAGATGTTTTTGCAGACACATTTATCTTCACAGGAACTACACGGATATTTTGTTGACTCTCCAGTCCTTGCATATTGCAGCCACCACCCATAAATCATACCCAACTTTTTTAGTCAACCTAAAGGGAGATTTTTTTTTTTTTAAACAAACAAACAAAAAAAAACAGTCTTCTTAGCCCATTAGTATACAACTTTATGTATATGATCAAGGTTGATCCTCTCAACCAGATATACTTAATGCATCCATATGCAGAGACTGGTTTGGGTATTCTGTTTTTTTTGTTTGGTTGTTTTTTTTTTGTTTGTTTGTTTTTTGTTGTTGTTGTTGTTGTTTTTTAAGAGATTTTTCAAAGGCCATATTTTCAGGAATAGGCAGAAATTGAAAATGGCTAGTATGTGAGCTGCCATTTTCATCTGAAAGATATTGTACTTCAAATCCTTAATTTAAAAAAAAAAAAAACAAACAAACACAAAGTAGATCTCTAGCTGTCATGGGTCTGAGCACAAAAACTAGAACTTTGTACAAACTGCAGCAAGGCCAAACTGATCCTGAGACCAACCTGAAACAATAATTCTAAGTATTTTGATTGGCCCAATTTACTTCCACATGCTCTCATCATGTCTGGCTTTCTAATATTCTCTATGATTTACTGATGAGTAAAGAAATAGCAAGTTATTTTGTAACTTCTGTTCCTTACTAACCTGTGATTAACAGCAAAGGTATCTTATAAAAACCTAGCCTAGGCTTTGCTTCCTGCAGATTATAAACCATTAGATTTTGATACAGAGACCTCCAAAAAAGAAACAATTATGTCTAAACCATTTCTCAGGAGGACATCCACTTGTTTCAGAGACACTGGAGAATGGATTTTTTTCAACTGTACTAAATAACCTATTCTTTTCACATTTTTTTCACATGACTAGAGAAGTTTTTTCCATGTGACTAGATAAAGCTCTTCTAAGTCTAACCTTCCAGACATTTTCTTAAGATTTGTTATTCTGTGGTTCTTTGTACCTTCTTGACCCTTTCAGCATCATCTTTTAGCAGAACCATTCATCAGTTTGGAGGCAGGAGTCCAGTACCACCTAATCCCCATTTTACTGTACATACTGTCCTTTTGTACAGACAGCTCTTCCTTAAGAGAGTTCAAGTGGTATTGAACTCACATCCTTCTCAGAGTTACTGCTTCTCGTCATCTTTAAGCCTGACTTGAATTCCCTGTTTTTGTGGATAGAACTTACCATTTGGCTCTGGTGTGGTTTTTTTGTTTTGTTTTGTTGTTGTTGTTGTTGTTTTGTTTCAATGAGTCTAGCTTACAAAATCATCTGATTCCCTCTGTTTTCATCATTGTTTACCTGTTCTTGTTTATAACATTTGCTGGTAGCACAGGGATTTCCTACTCCCTGAGCCATCAGAATCAACATTCTTGATTAGCAACAGGCCTGATTACTGATTTCTCAAACCACATGCAGAAAGTACCCTGCTTGTTGATGATTTCAGATTTGTCGGTATATCTCAATACACAAAAAAAGAATGTATTTAACAGTTGCCACACTGTTTAGTGAGTATTTATAATTTCAATGCAACAGGTATACCTTAAGAATGAGGATTTATTTATTAGACAGTATTCCACACAAGCTACTAATATGTGGATACATATTCAGATTTGCTTTTTTTTAGCACACCAAGAGATTGAAGATTGCTCTGTTGGCAGAACTTGCAAATAATTTTTCCTTTCCAATTAAACTAGAAGGAACATAATGTAGCAGCATATACTCCTTTTCCCAAAGAAGAGTTATCCATGGATTTGAAAGTAGCTGCATATTAGAAAGAAAATCTACAGCTTATCAAACTGATAAATATATGAAGAGGGCCCTCCATTTTATATAGTGACAAAAACATCTCCAGAAAAAAAAAAAAGATGATCTTGACCAATATAATGACCCCTCCCCACACGCACAGTTTAAGTAGTAGAATTCTGAAGAGCTATCAAATAATTTTATTAGTTATTTCTAGCACCTTCCTGATTGCTGTTGAAGAAGCCTTTTTCCATCTTTCCCTGGGTGGAGTACAAGAATGCTTTACATACAACCTGTTCTGAAATAATTTTTTGTACTGTCTTATTATCATAGCTGTCCATGAATGAGGATTTTGCAAAAACTTCAGAAAATCAAAAAAAATTTGAATAAAACTTGATTTGCATTTTGTCTGAGTTTAAGTTAAATAAGGAGTGTAGTTCTGTTTAGCATATTGACAAGCAAGATCTACACCACAGCCTAAACAGAGTTTGTTTAGCATAGTGTTGCATTGTTTATTAAAACTTACCCTCCCAGTTAAATAATTAGTTCAGTAACAGTTTATTGTATACAGCTACTCTTTAGGAGTCCCAATTCTGAATGTCTAGTAAAAGTCTTTACTTCAGAAGCTACAGGGAATTAACTTCTACTTCAAATACAGCCTAGTATTAAGCAAAGAGCTGGCATTTTCAAACAAATTCTATAAATCATTGTCAAAGTCACCAATGATACAGGTAAGTGTAACTAGCAATGAAATTGGAAACCTTACCACCTGACATAAAATAGACCTGATTAGGCACCAACTGTCTAGAATCTCCATCAAGAAGATATGCATGTTTGTCTCATATTAGTAATGAGCACCTGCAGGAGTTACCACTGTCACGGGAGACATGTAGTGACAGAAAAACAAACTTTTCAACATATCGAACATGCAGCATTATAGAAAAGATACTTTATGGTACAGAAAAAGGACTAAATAGTCTAGTGTCATTAGCTTTAAAAATTGCACTCTGTAGAGTCTGGACTCATTTATGAATACTTATCAATAACTGTAGTTCTGTTCCTTTGACATCTCTATTAATTTTTGCTATAGCAAAGATCAATTTTGAGATTCCACTGATTTCTCTTGAGCTGCAAATAATAGCTATAGCCTACCTAACGGCATTATAGATGGCCATTTCTCTGCACGTATAATAAATAATCTGAACAGCAGTAGACAGCATCCCAAAAATATTCTTTCTGTTGCAAGAATCCAGACAGCTGATGTCACTCACACAAAGCTTCTGAATTAACCAGAAAAATTTCTTACTTGGTTTCAGCAGCTTCCATCTTTGGTAACTTAAATGCTACTTTCATTGGCTCTTAGCCAAAGCTCATTGGAGTCAGTGGGAATCTTTCCATTTGCTTCAGTAGCATTTGGATTAGATCCATATTAGCTTTCAGATTTGCTCAGATGTTTCAGATAAATCTGGCGTTTATTTTCAAGGGCACAGCGTGCAGAAGAATAGCCTGTTTGCCGAATACAATTTGACATAATGTAGTTTAGCAAGATAATTATAAAATTCTACCCGTTCTCGGTTTCTTGCTTACATTTCTGCTAATCAAATAGTAAACTCATTTGTATTATCTAGGTAATAAATGAGTTGCCTAAGGAAGTAATAGCTGAATTCTTCATCCATTCTTTTTTGTGAGTACTTAAATAAGAACTTTTTTTAGATACAAAGATGTGAGCTCAAAACCCAGTGATTTTGTAGAAATATAACTTCGATGTACACTTTCAGAGATCTTACTTCCTGGCTATAAAGGCCACTTAAATATTATAGAGGAAATTAAATGTTTTAAGGAATCATCTGTCTTCACAGTATAGATTTTTTTCACAGTAAAGATTGCAACCTGGACTGTTTTCTAGAACCGCCTTATACAATGATAACATTTTAAGTACAATAATTTTACCCATAAAATTCTCCCCTGATTCTGTTTAATGCTAATGCAATGTGCAAACAATTCTTCAACTTGTTTAACAGCTGACTTTCACTATTAGGTGGAAGAATGTAAGCTGCTGAGAAATCAGATCCTCCTGAACTGTCTTCTTTCACATACTGTAGGCCAGAATAATATATTTTCAGTCTAAGTGTTAACAATTCAGTAATGCTGCACACTAGTCAAACTGAAAGCTGTACCCCTACAAATAGCTATATGAGCTATATAATCTTAAAATCTTGTCATCTGTCATTTATTTTTATATATAAACTTCTTGATTGTTAAATACCTGATTGATAAGAATTGAAACTAACATCCAACTGCACAAAAACACATGCCTGTGCAGGAGGAGACTACAAGAGGATTCTCATTCTCTGCATCCAGTTCTAGGCCCCTGTGCACAGCAGGGCAGCCAGGCAGTGTGGTGCATCACATACACTGCACCAGGAACACATGAGCTGCAGTTCCTCAGCAGGGAAGGTGCAAAAGGCTGCTTTAGCTCACTTGGACTAAGCCACACCCCACCAGCTGAGCAGGCTCATTCTGGTTCATTTGGAAAAGGAAGGACTGTTAAAAACAAGCTGTGAGGAGGTAGAAGCCTCTGGCTGGAAAACACTGAAGAACCACTAAAGACAAGAAGCAGAGCTATGATTAAAAAATTCCCTTTTTTAGATAGAATATACCCTACCATATTATATGTGTCACAATACATTCCTAAATTTAACAGTTTAAGATACAGCTGTTGTGCCAAGACAGACAAAGTCTGGAGGAAAAGCAAAGAGGTAAAATGACTTGTATACACAAAGGACGTGGTGTCTGCTCTGCCATTAACTGCTTTTCTAACTACAACTCTCACTAGATTTCATAACTTAAGCACTTGCAGAACAGGAACTAGACTAGAAGTAGCAGTGCTCCCCTTCACTAGATTAGTAGTATCTAATCTAGTGAATCTAATCTAGTATCTAATCTGCAATGCCTTTATTGCAGGTAGCTCAGGATACAGGTTAGCTTACTAACCACAGGCAAAAGTGCTAAAAGTGTATTACTCTGTAAATCACAGTAGAAAGGACAGGTATGTTTGTTTGCTGGCTGTTCAGTAGTTTTATAAAAGCAGAAAAAACAGGTCATAAGAAGCCTGGCAGTTGCCAAATCTGTCTTTGTGAGTGGGAGTGATGTTGGCAAACTTCCATGTTAAGCAAAGCATCTCTACTTCAGAAAAAGCTACCTACTGTATACCATAGAGTAGAACAACACCTACTAGATGCTACTGTCTCTCTATAATCTGTTCATAATCTAATTACCACTTCGAACACCCCTGAATCACCATAAATTACATGGGTAGCAAATTCCCTGCCGGTTATCAAAGCATTATGTCAGTATTAAAAAAGAGGCTGTCAGTACATAAAAGAGCTGTCAATAAAACCGTTTACAAAACCTGAGTTGGTTTAATCTGTTCATGTGATAATTCTTTTTCCATATTCCCTAAAAATGCCCAGTGAGCAAGAAGCTTTTGGATACAGAATAATCAATATATGGACATTTGTAGTATATATTCTCACTCTCCTTTTTGTATTGATATTTGATGAATTAAAATATCAATGTTGAGAAAAGTTTAATGGTGTTTTCTATCTACCGCCGGTACTCATAAGAAAAAAGTACATTTATATCTTACAATATCATTATTAAATTACAAGCAAGTAGACTTTTGGAGCATGTTTCTTAAATAGTTGTATGTTATCACATGGAAGAAGTGACACAGTCTACTGCACAGTCATTAATACATTATCATTCTTAAGTATTGGGTTCCATAATACCATCATAATCTTCTGCATCTGAAAATATTTCTAATTTCAAAGACACATATGACAGCACTAATTTGAATTCAAGCTCAGTTCTTTATCTGGGGAGTTTATTGGGAGCACGCAGCGCAGAACAAAGCAGCTGTTTGAAAGCTGGCTTAGAACTCTGTCCACATGAAACAAGCAACCTTTAGCACTAGGAACACAGACTTTCTAAACAATCTTTTTTTTTGTGGTTTGGAGGGTAACAGTGGTAAAACAGCAGTGGCACATTCAGAAGCCACCATCTTCCAGACTGTTCACATTTCACTGAGATTTGCTTGAAAAGTCTTCTGTGATTTTTTGATAGACACACCTAGTGCTTGGCATTGACACACTACTGAAAGCTCAGTCTGATGAAGTTAAACACTGAGGAGAGCAGTCCTCATATGTTTACAGAGCAAAGGGAAGTGCAGCCTGACAACCACAGGGCACCTCACAGCACATGAACAGCAAGCAAAGAAAAAAACAATTTTACTTAACTGAAAGCTGTATGGCTCCATCTTTTAAACTGTTCTGTACTGAATCACATATCTAGGCACAGGAAATTGCTTTCTACCATTCAGAAATCTAATTCATTCTTTCTCACAAATGAGAGGCACCCAGGAGTTGTGCTCCATGATCCTTGTGGGTCCCTTCTAACTTGAATATTCGGATTCTATGACTCAAAAAGGAGTTCACTGAGTTTGTGCAAAACAGAAATGCTAATAACAAAAGTTAAGTCTTTGAGGAAAATCACAAAATACACTATCTTGTAAATAAGACTTCTTTAGACAGGCTTCTCTATTCCCATCGCTTTCTAGTAAGAGTCCAGCAACACAAAATTCACAGTAGAGGTTGTTTAATCATCAGCACTCATGGTTCTAAAGAATGTCATGCGTGATATTAACAAAATTTCTTCTTGTATATTCTCCTAAAGCTCACATTTCTGTTCACTGTATGCATTATGATATCATTATGGTAAAACAAAGACCAATAATAACCTACCATTTCTTTCAGTTAATAATGATTTCTAACCTTTAAAATAAAGAGCCTTATCTCATCAAGCCATGCTACAAACCCAGCAAATTCTGGTTCCTGCTATGCCATATGACACTGTATAATAGCAAAGTTAAGTACTGAGACTGATCTTCTACAAGGAGTGCCTGGAGCTGGCAGTAGTTCAGCACTCAGACCACAGTCCAATTTACAGTTTTGGCAACAGTTTCCAGGACACTCTCCAAATCCTTGCTACTGTCTCTTAGACAAAGTACCTCTTAGCAAAGAGTCAGTGAACCTGGATACTGGATACTTCACTTTCAGAACAAAAACAAGTCACAAAACACTTTCAGTGCAGTACTAATGGTCATTAAAAAAGAGCTTCTTCAAGGGAATGTTTTCACAAACTTCAGTAACCGCACTAAAGATGTCACTCCATCGCATAATCCCTTTTGACCAACAGCATAGTGAGCAATTGCTGTCAGTTAGCAGCCACTTAAACGCTCAGTATGGCATATAGCAACCTTTAGGAAACTTGCAATCAGTTATTTGCTGACACCTCCAGAAATATGTGGGATATTGCCCTTGTCATTAAATCATCTAAAGCTTTTTTTGCTATGGTGTACAAATTTCTTGCTGTCAGGACTGTCTTCAAACAAGTTGTTAAAACTACTCAGCAATAACCTTGTTGATAAAGTCACTATCCAAAAGCAAGTTCTTAAGTTTTATAAAGCCTTGTGGGAAATGGAATCATCCATCTCTTGGCTTCAGCCTGTGAACCACTTGTAAGCCTAACAAAATAGCACAATCTGATGTGCTATGTGATGTGATGGTGGGGGTGCATTAAGCATAAATCAATCTAATTCTTCAAACAGGTCTAAATGTTTTGGTCCTACATGCTATTCAGGAGTATAAAAGAACCAGCCCAGGCCCGTTCATTTTTTGATTATCTCATATTTTTCTCCATGTCAGGTTAGTATTCCCCCAGTCTACTGGCATAGCAAAGAGTGATCCCTAAACTAATCCCTAAACTAATTCCTCCAGATATACTTGAGCTAAAAATGGAGCAACCAAACAATTTAAAATCACCTGTATCATTTTCACAGAATTAGATCAAGATGTCAATTGTGCACTTATTTCTGCCTTCCAAGCTGAAAGCAGGAATAACGACAAACAGCAATGGGCACTGAAGATTATGACATGTTCCAGACAGCATGCAGCTCACAGGAAATCACCCAGTGATATCCCGACCTGTTGTCTCTGTGAAAGTCAGGGAAATCCAGTCCATAAAACTGGAAAGTGCCATGGGATTACTTGCGCAACAATCACAGAGGATGAAGCCATGAAGTGCCCTGGGCACATGGTTTTTGTCACTTTGTCATTATCCCTTGTCACATGTTGCCAAACTGTTTGCTCTGAAGTTATGAAATTCTGTGGGGTTTTGTTAACTAGATGGAGAAATTGATTTTAAAGCAATGAAAAGTCCTTTAAACACTCTTTTCATGTGACATATATTCTGCTGTAAGCTACAGTATACAAACATTCCTCTTAATTTATAAGCATAGCCCACCTCTATTAATTTAAAAAGACCACCGAGGTATTGGTCTGATGCTAACTTTAGAGGGACTCCTTATTCTTTGCATTTCTGTCCCTAGTGGAAGCTATGAGCTAAGAACCCAGAAGTCCTAGAGCTTCCTTCATAACTCTGGGCTTAGGTATCTCACTGCATACAGGTGAAAAGACAGTTGAACATTTCCAGTTCTCTTGTCCTTTCAGGTTTTTTTAATCACTTCTAGAGGTCAATGCCACTTTGTTTTATATCTATTTTTACCCATGGCACCATAAACCTGTTCTTTTTTGGACCCATTAAACAATAATAATTCAAGATACCAACATCACAAAAAATAAACCAACATCACAAAAAATAAAGGTCTTATGTTAGAAGATTTTGGTCAAAGATGAGGTGAAATAAATATTTTGTCAAAATTTGAACTACCTTCTTTTTAAAGGATTGATTTATTTTAAAACAAAATTTATTTTAATACATCTCTGGAGAAACCAAAAGAGGATGGAGGAAAGTAAAATGCAGGCAACAGATGCACATGATGAGACGAGAAAACCTATGACGAAATGAGTGGGAAAGTAAACCAAGGTTAAGGACATCTTAAAGACAAAATTCTGTTGATTATATGCCTCATTACAGTACAAAGAGAAACAAATTGTAACTGGTAGATTTGAAATGAAGGATGATTAGCATAGCAAATTGAAAATGCAAATAAAACAGTAGTTTCATAACTGCAAGATATAGGACTATAACCTTTCGAGAGTAAGGCATAGCATTTGCAATGATTTACAGACTTGGAAAAAAGAATAGATGTAATTATTCTCTCTTACTTTTTTGGCTATCACCTAAAGAAAAGTGAAAAGAAAAGCAGGTTGACAGGAATTTTAACAATGATTATAGATTAAGTTACATAATGCTGTTGTGCATTTACTTCATTTACACTAGGAAACAAATACAAAAAATCTGTTTCTCCAAGGCTTTTGTGTATTCTGATGGGCTTCTCACTTACTTTAAAGTTAGTTAGATAATTAGATAAATTTTGAATGCTGACATCCATTGGCCTTAATGCTTTTCTTGTAAATTAGAGGCTTGACATTTGCATTTCCATGCCCAAGTAACAAAGTGAGTTTGACAGACAGAATTATGACTATAGAAGCTGAATTTAAGGTTCTGTACCTACCAGAAGTGTGTCTCACTGAACAAAGTTGTAATATTGGTAATATGAACATAGTTATTATAGGATTCACACTTAGCAGTGAGAAGCTCTTTCAAGTCATCTTGTCTGCAGGTACCAGAAGATATCTTTTAAATGTATGTTAATGGGTCAGAATGCATACATACTAAAAGAAAATTAGAGGGGAAAAAAATATGGAACACTAAATCATCACAATACATGAATATTTATTTACTTATTTATAACTAATAAAGACCCCCAGAAAAGCTGAAGCCTTCTCCAAGCAAGAAAAAAATTCTAGCAAGTTGAATGAAAAATCCTAGTAAAACAAACCAGCAGCTTAGAGGAGGAGTGAAAACTAAACATAAAACTTTATGTATATATATATTATATACATGTATATATCTATATGTGGTGTGTATATATGTATGTGTGTGTATATATATATATATATATATATATATGTGTGTGTGTGGGTGTGTGGGTGTGTGGGGGTGTGTGTGTGTGTGTGTATGAGACCAGGAAACGTAACAGGGACTATAGAGTCATCTGATGATCAGAGGATTAGATAACTGTCCTTGATAGACAAGGTCTATTCAACAATGCAGTATCTGGGAAGGTACTCATACTTAGAAAGTAATTTCAAGGTAATACACTGAATAATTTCAAGGTAAAACACTGAAGGATTTACCTCAAATGGGAATATTAATATGGAGAGTTTACAGAATTTACAGAAGAGATGAAAAGTAACAAAATGCCATAACCACACAGCAGTTACCCAGTGATCCAAAGTAACTTACAAAAAATTTAAAAAACTACACTATATAACCTCTCGCTTAAATCTTGCCTTTGCTACCAGAGCTGATAGCTAACAATGCCATATTTAAGAAACATCAGAGGGTCAAGTAAATATGAAGCTTAAAAAAAAAAAAAAAAAAAAAAAACTCTTCCAAACATATCTAAGCCTTCAAGCACTTAAATGTTCTGTTGTAGAATGCCAAAGATGCTAAATGTTCACACAACTTCAGCAATTGATAAAATTCATAGAAGGTAAATCCATAGTTTTGAATCATACCATTTTCACTGTTTCCAGCTCAGTAAGTTCTGAGGCACCCATAGGTCTTAAAAACAACAAACTATCTTAAACTAACTTTTAGCATTGACCATGTCCAAGATAATCCTGGGCTATATGAACATTCTGACTTACCACAGGTTAGCCTTATCTTACTTATGTTTGGATTTTCTTTAAATAGAAACCATATTGGAACTGGAAAAATCTATAGAAGTTTTTTAAACAACCTTTTCTTTTTTTTTTTTTTTTTACCCCAAATTCCCTGTTGAGGTCACTAATGCATTTTACACATGCACAGAAAAGATCTGGAAAGATTCAGAGGTCTCTAATGTATTCCTTTGATGAAAATTTCCACATATTTTCCTGTTAAATCAAATTTATTCTTTAATAAAACATCTAAATAGTATATCTGCATAAGAGTCTTATTTTTCTATTTTTCTTTAACAGTGCGAACTTAAAAGATGAAAATGCTACACCAAAATTTCCATTTTGATTTCTTTGGTGGGTCTGCAACTGTTTCAGTCAATTATTACCTCTGCTACTCTATTGCATTAGATTTTTTCTTATCTTTTACATAAATGTACACAATGGGAAAACTGTTCTGTACCCTGTGTTTCTGTCAGTTAGAGGTGAAAAGAATTAGATTTCAAAACAAAAAGCTATAGTCAGAAATAAAAGTGGTCAGATGTAGCAAACATGTAGTCACAAGAACAAATCATTCTCCTGTCATTATAATCCCAATTGTCCTCTTTTGACTTGGAACATGAAGAAACAAACATCTGAGGCAGAAAAACTCAGGGATTTCTTAAAACTTCAGATGCACAGTTTCTGTTAATTTAAATAAAAATGTGTAAACTCTCTTGGCAGCATAGCAAGTTTCGATAACTCTGCAATGCTAGTTTAATTGAGATTATAGGAGTGGTATTATACGCATATGTAACGCCTGGCTGTTTTCTGTATATGCACACACCCATATGCTATTATTTATCGTTGCAATTGGCAATTTTGCTTAACTGCAAATCGCTTAAGATTGCTATAATAAGAACAAAAATGTGGAGTCTCAAAATTATCCAGTATGATTTAATATGTTGTGCAGAACAGTTAACAAACAATATTTGTATTCTGAAACAAGTTCTTTAGTGCTACTGCAGATCCTGCATTCCCATTTCAATAACTTCACAAAACTGAAAATATTACATTGAGGAAAAACAAACAACTTTTGAACAATTGCACTGTCTGGTCTACCACAAAACAACCCTGGTTTTTACTATGTCCCTACTACCACTCCCACAGAGAAAGGAAAGCAAGGATTAAGAGCTTTGTACTGGTGCAATACCATCTTTGTATCACAATATTTTTATTAACTTGTGCTTTATTAATATTTGAAGAAATAGCTGAAAAAATCTTTAAGTCATACAAAGTTCCAAGCAAATATGACACGAAGCTGCCATTAGGTCATTTTAATGTCTTATTCCTGTTTCCTTTAAGTGAAATTACCTTCATATTTTTCTGACTAATCCATATATATCCCCAGGGAAATTCTGTACGTAGCATAGGCGAAATAGATTTATTGTGAAAAGTATGTTAAAGTCAGATTAATCAGAAGTCGATCCTTGAAGAGTAGTTGAGCTTTTGTTTTAACTCATAAGCTCCGGGAAAAATCATCATAGCCCACAAGATGATAAAAAAAGAGTAAAGTGAGCAACTTAAGGGGGAATAGACAGATGTACAGCTGAAAAAATAGTAAAAACTCCTTCAATTAAATCAATAAGAGAAATCCCCCATCCCAACAGAATGGAAGACAATAAAACTGCTTTAGGGGTCAGGAGTTAATCTAGAAAATCTACCATCTAATCAATGGGAAACTGCTGACTGAGAAACAAATGCTGTTTTGAGCTGCTAAAAAAATTGTATTTCTGCATTCATTTGCCAAACCATTGAAAAGATCATATTTTCAGGGGAAGGCACAGAGGAATGGGCAAGAAGTAAACACTCCATTTTCATACCAAAGCTTCCAAGCATTGTGTAGACAGAACCCATACTACATAGAGAAAAATAAGTTCATGTTTTTGATAGGAACCACCAAGTAGTGCATGCTTTAGCATTTCAGAGACAATTTGCTAGTACCTGTGAAGAGAGAAATAGCATGCAGATAAAAGATGCAACTGAAATTTCATTAGCAGAGGGAATGCATTTTTCAAGTGCAAGCAGCAAAATGAATTTGCTTACATGGATGCCAAACTAGGCTAGTGCTGGCCAGATGCATAACTGTGTTAACATTAGCAGTTTATCCAAGCTGAGAAACCTTGCTGGAAGCTTCGGTGGACAAGAGCCAGAATAGCTAACAAGTGGGAAGACATTTCCAGGGAAACAAAAGACGACAAAGGAAGAATTTGGGTATACAAAGCACCACAGGAAGGCCAGCAGCTATTCTATTACACCCCTGCTCTTTTCTGTGTATTTAGCTTTAACCATTTTTGCTGATACGTAAATATTTTAACTGATATATTGGACCAGTATGGGTAGAACAATAACATTATTTTCCATGTGACATTTTCCTGTTTTGAACCATTCCATTTGCCAGGAATTCTGGAGTTGGAAGTATGTCCACCTGGGTTAACAGATGTATGACACTATAAACTGTTGTGAGATTATTCTCTCTACCACCAACTTTCCATTTCCACAGGCTCTTTCCTTACAATATAAATTCCCTGGCTGATTCTTTCAGATGTAGCACAAAATGTCAAATCAAACTTACCTCTTGTGGATTTTCATTTATCACACAAAAATACACATTGATCAGACAGTGATAGCCCCTGGGGACTACAAATGTGCCTGTGTTGTTCAGACGTTCTGTAACAAACATGAGAAGTAGGCGCTACAACTGATGGCGGCTGTCCACTACGTGCTATTTCCCACACGTAAAGAAACATTAAAAAAGTAAAGACAGATCACACTGTGGATGCTATTCAAACTATGGTAATATTCCCACATATTTCAGTAGGGGCAGAATGAAGTGTAGTCTTTTTGTCATATCAAAATTAAATTAGTGACATTTCTTTATAACGTTCTACTCTAGACAGAAAGTTATTGCCATAGAAATCACGAGTAAATTGACTAATTTTGTTGGAAGCAAAGTACAACATCAGAAACTATTTACTTTTTTATTTATTCAACTATTTTACCTCAGATGCATGCAGCAAATAGAAAGCGTATTTTAGGGAAGGAGAAAAGCAAACTGGATATTTGCTTTACATTTTGCTAAAAATTTGTATTGTGTGTCTACATTAAAATTGTAACAATCAAAACCACTTTATTTTAGAGACCATCTGGCACTGTTATTGTTTT
The DNA here is from genome assembly GCF_047663525.1 of Anas platyrhynchos. Classification (NCBI taxonomy): domain Eukaryota; kingdom Metazoa; phylum Chordata; class Aves; order Anseriformes; family Anatidae; genus Anas; species Anas platyrhynchos. The sequence goes on from NC_092596.1 coordinate 13,445,061, forward strand.
TAGGGAAGTCTTCACTCATCTTAATGAATGGTTTAGATTTATCAATTATGATATCAAAGATAGGTTATCCTTTATAAATGAACTTATAACTGAAGGCAATGATGGGCAATCTTTATAAGAATCAAACATAACTTGAGAATATATAGAAAATGTTTTGCAACATATTTGCATTTCAAAAAGGATTATGAAATATACATTTCTGTGCTATTTACTTTTTATCTGATAACTCTGTTCTTTTTAATTTAGAGAAACACTGGATCAAACAAAAGTCAATTATAGTCATGCAATCTTATCAAGCAAAAGCAGGTCTGAATAAGGTTTGTATCCTGTAATCAGTGAGTCATAAAAATAGGGAAACTATTTATTGTTTTACATGTTACCTTATTTTAATTATGATAGCAGACGTGACATCTCTTTAAGCCAATTATGCCATAAAACTGAAAATAAAGAACTGTTTCACTTCAAATAAAACCATTAGTGGATTGTTTGCAGTTAAGTTAGCCTGTATATTTTATGCTTAGCAAAACTTATCCGTGCAGCAATTTTTTCTCCAGACTGCAGTAAATAAATGTGAACATCCACCTCAGCCTAGGCACAACCTCACTCAACCACTCAACTTCAGCACTGGCAGACTTGCTATGGGGGCAACAGGCATCCTACAGAAAGACTGCAGTACATGTATTCCATGAGACTCTGATATGCTTGAGGAAAACCACAAAACCATGAGCAATAAGGGATATGTTTAGATGAACTAAACTCTAAGTAATTATTTCTCATTATTGATAAGTCTTAATAGTAAAAAGTTAACCCACTACACCAGGAAGTTGAGCAAGTCTCAGTAAAACATTACTCAGTATCAATTCAAGTATACAATTCAACCCTGTAAATGCAATAGCGTTTTTCCCAACCGTCACAGTTCACAAAAGTAACAGCCTCACTCCATGAATAGTGAGTATTTCATAATTATTATTTCATATGTAAAGGAAGAAATCAATAAATCAAGTTAAGAAATAATTTTAAAATTCAACAAAAAAATATCTGCAATGAGTGAGGTAAATTTAGTCAAGAATCTTTCCCAAATTCACTTGGTGGAAGCAGAATAGAATTGGCTTCCATTTTCTTTAACATGTAGCATCAGAAGACTCAGCCTGCTTTCACTCTATGATAATAAACCTGCACTAACAGGTTTCTGTTATGATTTAGGATCAGTATTTCATAGCTCATGTAAGCAAACCATTGTAATGTTTTCTGACAATTATGTCAGCTAATATCCTGTCTTAGGGTAACATCGGGATACTTGTTTCCTTGATCATTATTGAAAGGTCACATTTAGGAGTTTTTCAACTTTCTTTTCTGGCAGAGACTTTCTCCTTTTTTAGTAAAAAAAAAAAAAAATTGTATTACATAATTATAAACTATATTTGTTTTCGACAAATCCTATAGCAAAACTCTCTATGCATCCAATCAAAGGAAAACTCTGGGGAATTCTATTAGTAAGTTATATTGTCAATAATTAAAAGTAGTATTAAAAGTAGTTAATGCAAATAAAATCAAGTAATTCCATTAGTTTTTCTGGAAGCTTTTTGCAAAAATGAACTTGAAAATATAACTCCTACTTCCATAGTTATTCCACAACTTATTCTATTGGCAAGTAAAACACGTGTGGGGGAGTGAAATAAAATTATGGTAGTCTCCATGTAAAGAGATAACATCATTAATCAGAACATCTTTGAAAGAGGTGGAGGAAAATCACTGTAACAACCAACCATGAATAAGCAGAAAACAACCTACACACAAACCACTGTATTCAAATTCAAGTGTATTTTAGCCTCGTGGCTCTGAAATAAGCAAATTTTATCAAATAAAAGGCAAACACTTTTTACTCATTTATGTCTCTGTGCATGAGTACAGATATACTAGAGAACACAACAATTCTAAAGTCAATAGACACCACTAGAAGCATCCATTACTAAATCTTTACCTAATGTTCATGAGCATCTGTTCAGAGAAGTCCAAATATATCTCTGACTATGGTCTATTATGTTTGATGGAGATTATCCATTTTCTGTATGTTTTACAACTTCTTTCTCCAGAACAACATAATATAGACAGAGCCTTTCCTTAACTGATTTCATGAGCAAAACTACACATTTACCATTTTTTCATAAAATCTGCAGAAATGATCATGTTAAGGGGAAATTACACCAAATATTATTACGCTTACACTAAGGATTTAACAACTAAGCACTAAAGCAGCAACTTCAAGATAAGGGCTAAATCATCAAACAGAATGAGAACATAAAATGATCTATGAGTACCCACTTGTCCTTTCACCAAAATAGGTACTTAGACATGTAATTAAAAATCACAGGAACTTACAGTACCAAATTCAGAAAAAATATCCCTAAGTATTTCCTGAATCAGGACACCTTGAGAAGTGATTTATCAGACTTCCAGTAGAGTGATCAGAATGCATGCTCAAATCCAGACAGACACTTATCAAAGTAAGAGTTAATCAAAGGAGAAAACCATGACAAGAAGGGACATTTCAGACCTTTGAGATAAATGCAAGACTACTGACAGGCCCATAATTAAAAACAGAGTCAGCAGTGAAAAAAAATATTTCTATAACAATAGACAGATTACTGATGATTTGGAAGAAAGTGGTTTGTGACCCCAAAACAGCATACCTGCAATTTTTGATCAGAGGTGAGAGCCAGGGACATTTATACAGAAACATAGCATACTCAAGATTCAAAAAGAATTCAAAAAGATAATGTTTTATTTACAGCTCAGTAATATATCAAGGAAACCAGCATCTGCAATAGCAAACATGCAGCTAAAGTGACTGAAACGATTTGTCAGCCACATGCTATGCATGGCTGTACAGTATTTGCTGGGTGGCCCTTAACAGGCTCTGTGGCCCTGAAATAATCTGTTGGTACTTCTGTGCACACAAAGCACAGTTCTGCCTTAAGTGGTACAGCTGAGGAATTACTAAGTGAGCATAGGGAGAGCATTTTAATACTGGCGCGCTAACCTCTACAGGTAGGAATCAGCCCGCACTACCCAGAGACACTCAGAGTAGCCGAAGCAGGTGGTACCAACAGTGTCACCAAAGGTTTCCCAGCCTGGAACACCTTCCATAGCAGGAGTGTGGATATACCAGGAGTGTGGAGATGCAGTTATCTTGCAAAGGACTAATTTATTTGCAGCAAACTGCCCTAGCCCCTTCACTTTGTATTGGAAGCTTGGTATTCACTAACACCATGTCACATCATGGTGCAATGAACACAGACTGTGTTATTAAAATACAGGTTCTCTTCTATGTTGTAAAACACATGGTACACAAGGTTCTTGAATGCATCCTATAAAGCAAAGTTACAAGTTTAATTCCTCAGTAAGTGAGTTTAAGACACCATAACAATTTGTTATACTCTAGGCTTGGAATGAAAGCTGGTGAAATATATTTTTTAAGCCTTTCCATTTAATCTTTTATTTTCCCTGATAACTGATTGATGAATTGCTACTCATTCTCTTTCCAGTTTTATGCAGATGTCTTTGACACAGCATATTAAGAACTGTTCATCATGGTTTATTCACATATTGGGGCAAACTTTGAAGCCAGGAGATTTTTATTCTAGTTTAAATCTGTATGGGTTACTCGATCCTGATGATTTTAACTTGCTGTGTATTATTTCAGTAAGACAGCTATTATACTATAAAAAAGATTCACATCTCATCCCTCTGACTATTCAAGTTTTAGTCATGCTTAAGTGTTGTAAATTCATGCATATTATTTCACGCAGTCAGAATACCCAAGCAAATAGAAGCCACACAGAAGAAAATGAAGTTGCAAACACTGAATCTTCTTAATTTAAAATAAAAAATGGATTTGGTGATCTAATGAGCTAACAAGATTGTGATGAGTTGGTTGAAATTAGATTTCTGAACATTGCAGCTAGAAGCCTTGTAACTGCCATTCTGTTACCAAAAGAAAAACATGGAAGCTGGTCATAGGGAACTGAATACTAGCTTATTAAAATAAAACTTTAAAATTGCACTCGTGTTAGAGATACTACAAGCAGGCTTGTCTGATCATCATAAGCAATGACAGCTACAGCTGCTTTATGGACATTTGCTAGTACAGCTGAATTAACCACTGGATCTTCATGATGGAGGTAATACATCACAGATTCAATATATCACAGATTCTGTTTGCAAGGTTACACTGCCTGGCACTTTGTTCTTATCTTAAGGTTACAATTCACAAGGAAGAGCACATGGGCTCTTTATTCCTTGCAAACTATTAGTTCAGTGCTGTAAAGCAATTCAAGGAGAATGCATACAAAGTAATTTGGTTGTCTGATATAAAGAAACTGAAGCTCTTAAAGATTATGAGAATTACATTAGCTTCAGCTTTATAATTTTTAACTACTGTTTTTTTAATTTTATTACTGCACGTTTTAATAAGCAGCTGTTCAGATCTCTGAACTGAGAGAAAAGAAGAAATCCTCACTTGCATTTATCGCAGGAGTATTCAAATTATTTTCAAAGAAAAGCAAACATTTGTAGCAGAGTCACAGAGACAGTGAGTTACTAGATTGCTTAGCATGACAACACATTATTATAAACCTGCTTCAAATCTCCTGATTTATTAAGTATAGAAGTACCAACCTATATGAGAAACACATTGATATAAATACACAATGTACACATTTAAGCTACTTCATATATGAGAGATTTCATTCAGAAAAATAGGTTTGGATTTAAAATCCAAATCCAAACAAAATTACTTGGGGGACAAACTCAAATAATAAAGAGAAAAAACAGGAAAAAATATAGAGTGTACCATTAGGTGATTGCTTTTATTTTGTTTTTATTTCACGGGAATATGCTGTATACAAAAGATGACAGAACACTGGCAACAATGAAAGCACCACATTTATCAACAGAGACAACACATCTCAGAGGATATAACCAAGAAAGTATTCCTACAGAAGTGTTACTCATAAACTAACTTTAAATGGAATGGATCAAAGCCAGGAATTCATTCGTTTTACATGTCCATTCAGTCTCTTTGCTAAGACCACCAATTTCATACCTGAATTAATTCTTCACTCTGTAACATTATTTCTATCTCACATTTAAGAGTGGATTAATTCGACAGTTACAATGACAGGTGCCTTAAAGTCAGTTTAGAATGAAACAGAATATGCTTCAATGTAGGACAAAAAACTCCTCAGGCAGAAATCCAATAATGAAGAAACAATAGCATCCATATCTCTTCTGACCTGGAACTCTGTGACTTAAAAGGTTATACTTTTATAGTGGTATACCTTTATAATGTATTGTAAATTTATAACATATAATTTATTATAAAGGTACAATTTACAACAACCTTGCCACCATAATGGTAAGAAAAAATAATTTCTCATGTTAACTTACAGGAAGCACAAGACTGAAATTCCATAATGCCAATGTAAATGAAGACTCCAGCATTAACTGCCCAGGGGTATGAATTTTATCAGACCCCCATAATATTCTGCTGGTCTTTGCATTTTAAAAAGGCTGTCCAAATACTACCTAGCAAACATTGAGTATGTTCCCAGTAGTGTAATTAGTTCAGCTGCAGAGAAGGGAAACAAGGGCAGGAGCCTGCCACTCAGCTCGGAGAGAACTGCAGCAGCAGAGACAGAAACACAGAGTGCTTCATGTTTGCTACACACACAGCTTACCAGACTTTTTTCAGTCTACCCCAGAACGGCTTCTCCTAAGAACTTTGTAAATGGGATTATTTTCTCATGCTAGTACGCCTGTATCCAGTTATTTCTTTCTTTGTTGATCCCACTAAGCCTCTGTTTAGGATTTCAAAGCTGTTTTCCAAGCAGTTCTTGCAGATGCCTCCTTAATTCTTCCTTTCCAACTCCCTGCCACATACATTAGCTTTCTAGGTGGGTTTTGTTAGTTTTCTCTGAAATCCACAAAGAAAGTTGAGAAAATACAGAAAGCTGTATCAACGTGCAGCTCTACTTCTGTGAAGAAAGTAAACCCTTTCTAAAAAAATGCACCAAGACATCTAAGTGTTCCTTGAAAAGAAAGTGGGTACAAGAGGCATCTCATCAGAAGATAGCTGCTTCCAGCATCGCTTAGAGAAAGCTAACACGTTCCTTTTGCAGGTAAACACAGCCCATGCAACTGGAGATGCAGTATGTGCATTAACAACATCTGTTACTCCAGTAACATGCCTCTTATGTTTTTCTGAACAGTTTCCTTCATCCTAATAGATCTAAGTAGATAAATACAGCTTGTGTCACAAAATTATACTGCAGCACTAATCTTTATCACTGAGGTGAATAAAACTTTTTGTTTATTACCATACCATTTCAAAAACATATTTTAAAATACATAAGCACTGCCATTACAGATACTCAGTCACACCACGTGCATTATTCATGACATATGTGATAAGCCACTTGTCCTATAAGACTGTGTTGTGACTTTGGTAGTGACTTTCAAACTTGGAAGCAGAGTCATTAATGCTTACTGCAAAGCATGGCTATGGTTTCCTGCAAATGGGATACTAAGCACGCTTACCACAGCAACTTTTCTGAAAGCCTCTCACCTGTGAGGGAAACTAGCTTTTCCTGTAAAGGTTAATGTCTCCTGTGTGTGGACATGGGCTGGAGTACCAGAAAGGATGCTGCAGTGCACAGGCATCACATGCTGGGTTCTCAAACTTTTGAGCAGTGGGTACCAAATCTTCTACAGTATAGTCTGTATCTGAGAATGATGCTTGTTAATATGTATACTGGTGAAAACAGAGGTTCCAGCTGTGAGCCAGATCTAGAGTTTGCCAGACAACAAAGTACAAGAAAATGAATATGTAATTTCAATTGAATATGTAATTTCAATACTTCAGTTTTAAAAAGTCATAGTAAAAGCATACAGAGATGCAGAAAAATTTCAGCTTAAGTTCCTCTTGGAACTTTATCTATTTGAAGTGTTCCTGTAAATTATCACAAGTTTTCAGAGGGTTAATTGTTCCTATAAATGAGAGGAACAAAATAGAAAACGTGAAAGGTTTATATTTAGTTTTTTGTTTAAACACCTAATTTATGAATGTCTTCCATAAAGGGCTATCAGTGAAATCAGTGAAGTTTCTTTGATTATCTCAATGGGTTTTAAACAATGTTCTAGTAATAAAATATGTTGACAGTGTACACTTTTAAGCACTTTCTAGCTCAGATGATCTGTAGAGTACTTCTCCGCCACAAAGAATAAATCTCACAGAAAAGTGTAAGTAATAGCAGAAAAAAATAGAAAGGACAATACTAATAAGGGTGGAAAAATATAGAAAGAGGAAAACAGCTAAGGATTCTGGAAAGCTGTAAAAATGAAATAAGAAACATAAAACAATTTAGCCAACCCATTATGGAAACAGTTTATCCAGAATCTGAAGATGTTACTGAATCAGTATCACAGGTTCCAGAATCTTTGATCCTGCATAGGTAGCTACTTTTGGAATTAGGAAACCTAACTCCTAGGCAAAGACAACAACCCTATTGGATCTGGAGATAGGGACATCAGCCTAAGGGGCAGTAAAAAAAGCACAGGGATACAGATGGTTCTTTGTAGATCCAAATGCCATTTAATTCCACTCAAACAGAACAAGATCCATTTAGCAATAGGCTGATCAGAGAAGGACTCTCAGAGGGCAACTCCATAGAATTCCCTTCCTGCTCCTGTTGCTAAAAAACAGAATTTTCCCTGACCTTTCTCACTACTACCTACTACACTGGCATATGTACAACTTGCGCTTTAATTTTCCTCCCAAGGCAGGAAATGAGTGCAAATTCATCATTCACCAGTTGCATTGAGGCCCGGATGGATGAGCAGTAGAGTAGAAGTTTTGCTGTTCATTTTTCTACCTAGCTGACACAGGAACAGTGCTGCCATCACTGAGCTGTCAGATCTAAAAGTGCTGGTCCCCAAAGATGCACTCCTGCAGAATTACGAACCAGTCATCCAGAGGGGGGGAGGAGAAACTTATTCTGGAAGTGATGTTAAACCATTCCTAAAGTCATGGATAAGCAGGTATTCTGGGAATAATGTGTATTTAGCAACTGACATATGCATGCAAGACTTGGACAGTATTGTGTTTGCTTCCTCTGTTATCAAATGAAGAGTAATTATGTTTAAGAATATTTGCCTGTGAGCAACTCTGAGTTATCAAGAAAAATTCTTAAAGTAATTGAGGTTGGAACCCATAATTGAATTGAAGATGCTTCTTCCAATCTGTGATTCTTCACAAGACAAGTGACATTATCTTTTCAACACACTTGCTGGATTCAGCACTGTGTCTCTATAGTGCATTATTACATTTGGAGAAGCAGCTGGCAATGAACATACAGGAATTTAGTCTAATAATAAGCATATAGAACCTAATGATTTTAGCAAACATTTACCATTTTATTACCAGCAATATGTTTTGCAATGCTCAAATAACATAGCAACAATGAAGAAAACTACTCCGTAAAGATTTTGAGCAACAGTTAAGATCCAGAAGTTGTTTTCATATCTGATAGAGCTATGGAATAAATCTCTTCCACTTACATTCCAGAACGTTTATCTTAAAAGCAAATAACAAAACTGAATATACTGTGGAAAAGGTCTTTTCTCTAGAAAATATGACTTTCATGCCCCTCCCACCCCCAACAGTCTAATTTGAAGACACCATCCATGACATTAATATCATTCATATTCAACTTCACCTCTATTCCACCACCAAAACGACTCCTCTAAGGTGCCCACTAAACCCAAAGAGCCAAGAATATCCTTTAGCTAAGAATATCCATTAAGTTCTCCATCCTAATGCCATATAAGTAGGAGGTTTGGGAAAAGTAGTGCCAAATGGCCTTTCCAATTTCCCTGGGTGAGAGAAAATGTGTCTGAGACATTTAGAGCCTTTGCAGCTGGAAGAACAATATGAATGGGTACCATTGTTCCATAAATGAATTGGTACCTCGGTGTCTCATTCTCCTATAACAAGACATGCCTTCATGCCTTCCCTTGAATGTATGGTAATGATTTTTGACTGAATCCTGACTGCATCAAGGTGATGAAGAATGCCCAATAATAATAGTAGGGACAGGTGCTTAAATACCTAATCCGTAGTGCTTTCTGTAGGTTTATTCCTCTAACATTTTGCAACTCCTCTACTATTGCTGTTAAAATGTAGTAAAAATATTTCACAGATATGCAAAAATCACTAGACATGAATAACTTCACTTTAATTTGGTGGGGCCATGGTGTGGTCTTGTATATTGAATGCTAAGACATTAGAGAGAAATTCTACATATCAAAAAACTGGTATCAAAGTCACTAGAAACTAGCTAGTGATTGAGTTTTACAGAAGCTCTCCCATTTAAATACATGTCATTCTGCTAGATAAAAACATTTTATTGATATCATTTCTTCCGAGCAAAAATCACAAATGGTTCACAACTGTTATTTTTACACTTCTATTGTATTTTAAACACAAGACATGAAGAAAATTTTTAGTTCACAATAATGCAGAAAGCACAGTGAACCTTTGTTGTGGGTATACAAAGTCTTCAGAACCATGATAAAGTTAGAAGACAAATGGACTTTCTCTGAACTAAATCAGAGATTATATCAAGATTCATAGTTTTCTGTTATACCATGTTTCTGTTGCTTCTAGTGGTGGCTCTTTTCTATTGGTTAAGTGTCTCTACTGTTACTGCTAGGAACACATTAAAAAGCACAATGCAAAGAAAGTGCTTTGAAGTGACTGACATTGTACATTAGAACTACTAGATCATTTAGTTTGACACCCGTACACCGTGTGATTGCACAAAGTTCCTTACAGCAGGTTGTTTTGTTTTTTCAAATTAGACATCTACTTCCCTAAGTACCTGTTCCATAGCTACATAAATATGGGTCTTAGTAGATGCCTGTAGGGATTACTTATAGGAAACAAATAGAAAGCTTTCTATTTTAAGAAATGTTACCAACATTCCAAGCAGGTTCTCTCTGATCTCCAAAGGAGGGAATAAAGTCATTGTAGCACTATTTACCTATAGATGTTTTGTTATACAAGCACAGCATGGTAAACAATGTATGGTAAGCATTTGACTGCCCTCATTACCTTTAGCTTCCAGCTACTGTTGATCTTGAATTACAGTTACTGAAGGATTGTTGAGTTAGCAATGAACACCAGAAGTATGCTCTTAACCCTCACTTGAACTTGAAGATTGGATGACTAAACAGTTCTGAGAAGGCACTTTGGACATCACAAGGCCTGAGCTCTCTCTTTTAATATGTGGTGAAGGAGTGAGACTCGACCCTTGTGGGTCCCTTTCAACTCTGGATATTCTGATACAGTCAGAATGGATCAATACAATAAATGAACAGCTCATTATGAACTCAGGTATACCCTTCATATTAAGGTCAGTACAAAGTAGCAGCCAGATACGTTGATCTAGTATCTGAATATTCCATTTACAAAGCAACGTATGCATTTATGAGCAGAAATATTAATGGGACCATACAATAGTTTGATTTGTATGGGTGAAAAGGAGGCTGTTAGGATTTTGACTTTTCTCCTTTTTCTCCTTGTGGATATGGAGTCTTTGACCTTGATGAGTTTGCCTACATAGATAGGCTTGCAAGCCTTAAAATACCTTCAGGCAATTCAAAAGCTTTTCCTGCACGAAGACCCACTGCTGAAGCAGAAATTAAATACATACGAAGGTGCTGAACAGCAGTGGCTGTATTATGCAAATGTACTGCCTACATTATATAAACATGCTCTGTTGTCAACCTCTTTGTAAACACAAATAACTTCTCATCTTTGTAGGCTTTAAGACTCCACAATTTACTGGTAATAAAACTTTCTTTGGATAAGTAATGCACGTCCAACTAAAAGAAAGAATAGGATACCCTTTATAAATAAGCAGATGTTGTTCATTTATTTCTCTCCTGCCAAACACTGATTTACTGTAAATTCCCTCCATCTGGCAGGAAGCTAATCTGAATATGAATCAATCTATTCAAAAATAACTTGCAAATTTTTAGGCATTCATAACTTGTTTTTTTCCTGTACAATACCATTTTTCAGTCGTTCTACTCAGACGACTTTTTTAAAGCAAATCAAGCATGAAATATTTTGAGAGGATTTTGGAACTTATGTTTTTAAGAATTTTATCACAATAGTACCAACTTATTGATTTTTTCTGCACTCCACAAGCATACTTCCAGTGAATTAAAGCAAAGTATTCAAAAAAATAGGGGGTGGGATATTAATTATCTATATACAGTGTATGTAAAATAAATCATTGAGGCTAAAATAATAAGTTTAATTGAACTACTTTAAGATTACGTTTTAAATATTAGTTTTACAGTTATGAAGAAGGATCAGATGTTCTCCATCATTGAAAGATGAAGCGAGTACACATACTTTAATGTGAGGAATTCTAGAACAGCATCCAATAACAAAATACTGTTATAACTAAAGCCTAGATGACAGTTCTGTGTAAGTATAGCTTGCACTTGTATCTACTCAGCAGGAACATCTTGGCTACAGAATCTGGAAGTGATAAATAGATGCCTGCTTAATGAGAAAATAGAGAAGCAAACTGCTACAAAACCCTCTCCTAATTTTCTGTAAAAGCAGTACTTCTTTCCCTGGTAACTTGCCACAGGTAATTAGAAAAACAAAAATGTTCTTTGTTGGAAAGAATTTCAAATCAGGGTGAAACACCTCTAAATAGAGAAACACCTAAGTACATGGATAACCTAGGTGCCTGTTCAATAACCACTGAAGATTTAATTAAGTTAATAAACCTTCATATTCAGGCTTTTAGCCTTCCATTCAGGAAAAGTACTAAGGGTACTTGCCACTCAATTATGAAAAGTGTTTAAATGTTAATTGTTTAAGCACAAGTTGTGCTTAAAGTTGAACACCTGCTTAAGTATACTAAGTACTAGGACTAAAGCGTTCAGCATCAAATCAACAGCTTGGGATGGATTAATTGAAAGGCAAGAAATGTATTATTGTGAACTAAAAAATATCATTAGACAGAAGCAGCAACATAAGCAAGAAGAAAAAGGAATTACAAGCCAAGGAGAGCTGAAGAACCCTTGCAGGCAACAATAAAAAAATTCAGACGAAATGAACAGCACTCCTAAGCAGAACTGTAGTATTGTGTGGGAGGAATATGACCACTGCAGGAATTAAGAGACAAAATGAGTGGATTTACTGAAGGGTGGAAGGAGGGGTGTTGATTGCCCTCCCATTATCTTGACAGAGAAACAAATCTAATATGGCCAAGCAAAAGGAGCACTGCACCACCTCCCAAAAATTTCAGAAGTGTTGCTAACAGAGGGACCAGTGACTGAAACCAATCCCAGAACCTTTGTACTGTACAGACATGAAACAAAACGCTTGTAGGTTCCTGAAAGGACAGGACTTCAGAGAATTATAAAAAAAAATAGTCCCGCTAGCATGCACAGCACAGGCTGCAACAGTTGACAGGGGATGTTTAAGTACCTGCTTTTGCCACCCAGCAGAAGCCATAAGAGAGGCTGAGAGTTTCTCTAGGTAATTAGGATGCTCCCACTTTAAAAGCCACTTGCACTGTGCCTGGCATAAATTCAACAGTGGAGCAGTAGATTTTGCTCTGGTGGCTTTTGGCTCTAACTCAAAAAATCATTTTTACAGAACAGGGTGAAAGTGTACTTAATACATAAAAAAAGTAGAAGAAAGATGACCAGAACTGTTCAAATAGCCTCCTGCTTAGAAGGCTTAAATGGCCAAGGTTATAAAAATCCATCCTGTGACAACCATTCCCTGACAGTTTTTCACATACTTTTTGTGATGTTTTAAAAGGCCCCTATGTTCTTCTTCCCAGACAACGTTCTCATTTGGAGACAGATTATCATCCAGGGGCTGCAAAGCAGCATTTTCACCTTAGTGCCTCCTCTCCCTGTAAGGGCAGAGCTGGATCTCCTGCTGCCCAGAAAGTCCAGTGGTGCAGGGAGATAAGTCACAGTACAGCTGTCAGGCAGCTATGAACCAAACCACCTCAGACCAAGGCTTTAAAATTTCAAACTGAACTTTCCAGGCTAAATGAATATATCAGATGGCTTCTCTGTGCCTATTCTTTTTGTTTGGATGGTTCTTACTCCTCTGACTTGCTAATTTCCATGAGAAACAGCTCATGCTTTCCTGCTCCACATATATTTTCAGCAGATATTCCCCTGATCCATCTGTAATTTTGAACTATTTTGTTAACTAAAACCTGATCAAATAAAATCAGGTTTACAGAGTTTAAAAAAAAATGTATAACAAAATAAAATAGAACCTCTCCTGTTAGTAGCTGTACGTAGTGAAAAGAAATATACTACCAAATCCCTGATGATCTACATAAAGGAGATGCCTTTTCATTTAGTTATTTCATTGGTGTAATTTATTGCTTATTATATAAATACCTTAAATTGCTATACTTTTTACTATTCAATTAAGTGTTCTGCTTCTCATATCATTGTACTTTACTAAAATTTTTATTCAAATATTTCACCTGGAGATTGTGTGTAAAGTGAATTTATTACTTGATAGCTTTTTGTGTAATTTAAGACATTACATAACTTTGGATGAAAATTCAGGGATAAGGTAATTTAAATTGCTAACAGTACCATAATTGAAGAATCCCTTTAAGATACAACTTAAATCCTGATTATTCAAATTAAAGTACTGCAAAAAGAACAGACAATATAGTTGCTGGGGTCATGACATTACATCCTTTTACTGAACTTAAATGATGTCCTAAGAAAAAGGAAAAAAAATATTTAGATTAAACCTTCAGTAGCTTAATCCTGATAGCAGGTTTCACTGAAGTAGTAAGAAGAAAAGTGAATGGATGCCAGGTATTGTAACACGGCCTAGTTATACTAAGGCTCTAGAAGATACAGATCAGATTTGAATACAAATTTTATTACAAAATATACTGATATGACCTTAAAAGCCTCACAACTCCATTAGTGAAGTAATCACAGTACATAGCTAGATAAAGCTTCTCACAAATTTTAAGCCACAAAACAATCTTTCTTGTAAAATAGATCTAGTATATTCAATCTGCTTACATATTTATCTAATTCAAAGACTGATATTTTAAGCGGTTAAAGCAATTTTAAACATTTAGGTGCCGCTACAGTCACGCTGAGTTACAAACTATTAAGCATATGAGTTCTTTATTCTAGAATGCAATTTTCCGCAGCATTATTCTCATACAGTATAACACACTATCTGTATAGCTGTTTCTTATAGATTTGCTCTGTATTTTCAAGGAGACTGCTAGCTAAGTTATCCTTGCTTTCTTAGTCCTTGAACACCTTCAATTTTCCCAGTGACACTGTAAGACCTCTGAATTGCTGCTGACAGTTTATGAAACAGCAAAAGGATAAATACTTGCTGAGTTTCAATTCGTCACTTGCACATAAGGAGCACAGTCAAACGTGGTAATCAAATTTAAATACATCATGTTTGAAAGACACCAATCACTAAGACAATACCTCTACACAAAACAGCTAAAAGAAGTGCTTAATTGTAATGATCGACACCTTGAAAAGGAAATGGCAGCAATGCAGCAGAGCACTGATAGAGCTTTGTTTGCCTGCTGTCCTCCAGTAGTTGCCATGCCTGCTGGAGAAGTTATTCTCCCTACACCACAGCCCATCATTGCCTTCCACTGGCAGAGCTGCTTAAGTGAGACCCAGCCATTATCACCTATGTTAACAAGCTGTGCTGGCCAACATCAGAACTCACACTGATAAAGCTAAGGGCATCCTGACAGCAACTGAAATTCAGTATTTCTCTGGAACGCTGTCTTTCTGTTAAAAGGAAAAAACTGACACATTGGAAAATACTAAAATATCTGGAATGTAACACTAGCAGACTAGTGTCTGCTACCTTGTGTTCCCAATTTTCTTCAAAAGAGTGGGCTCCCTGGTAGACTATATATCACATCCCAAATTGTATACAGACATTTAAGTGAGGTTCTGCTCTCCCAGAAACAGACTGTAAAGCATCATATACTGACTAATGGGCCTACAACAAAAGAAGTGATCTTTTGAAAAGAGACTCAAAATGTACCTCTTTCACAAATTTATAAAGTGTTAAAATAAAAGTTGTTAGTCTTCAAGTGAAAGTAGATTCACATTTATATCAAAAACAAAGCTCTTGAAAATGTTTATAAGAGTTTTAATTATTGTTTTAAATTTTTCCTTCCCAGAAACAAGTTGCATCAACCCTTGCAGCAACTTATATACAAAATTGCTTGTTTGGCTGTACAGGAAAAGGTGCACAACCTGCATCTTCAGAAAGATCAGATGGAATGGTTACACTCTGCTAAACATTTGTTTGTTATCATTTGCTAGTCATTCTTTCTTATTTAATACTAAGTATTTCCTAGTCAAATTCTGCCTCACCATTTCACAGATCACATACACAGACTCACGCTTAACCTCCTAATTTCTACTGCATAACACTGGATACTGAATACAAAGCCTAATATAGTACCACCCCTAAGGAGCTCAGAAGCTAAATTGAGGTGACATACTCACTGGGTATAACAATGATAGAAGAACAAGAGGCAAAGCAGGTCAGAATAACAGTCACAGAAGCAGATGGTTACACACACAAACACCAGGTAAGCAAAAATTGAACAGTAGTATCTGTAAAGACAAATTTAAACTAGACACTTCTTGAAGTAAGAGTAAAGGCCTTGAGATTTGGCTCTGTGATCAAGTGCAAAATGTTTAGTCAAATCCACTATTAGCAATAACTGCATAGCTTTGTGTGCTTCAGAATAAACACTGTCCTTTAGTGTGGAACTTCGGGCAATATAATGGGATGTCTGTATCTATGAAGTCATCTGTGTATTCCTGATAATGCATTGTAAAAATGCCACATTTTTCTTCTACCTGTCTCTGTATCTAAACACTCCAGCTCTTTACCTGACCTACTAAAACATGGAGAGAAGGTGTGAGTTCTATCAATTCCTAAATAGACAGTTGTTTTTGAATAATACTGTTCTGAATACATCAACCAGCAAAAACAAATTTGTAATCAGGATGAGATTCATAAGCCCAGAAGCCTTCTCTGTAATACTCCCTTCGTTAATAAGAAGGCTTCCAACCCCCCAGGGAAGAGGTATTTGAACAGCCTTTCCACAGCAAGGCAGGACTTAACTGGCACAGGAAGATCATATGGTGTAGCTGTCTGAGGCAGAAGGAAGACAGTCAAAAACCCTCAAGCTTTTCTTTCCCACTAAGATGACAGAACTAAGGCTAGCAGAAACACAAAGTTTTTACAGCAAGAATAGTTCTAATAGCTAAGGTGATAAATAGTTTATGCCTCTAACATTATGATTTGTAAGAACCATCATGATAACTGCACAGAACTATCCATCTCTCTGCAAACAGATTCTGTCTAAAAAAAGTGAAGTTCTCCTGCAGAAGTCATGGGATGCCTCTGAAGCAGCAAAGTTTAAAGTCAGGTCATTTAAATCATGTTTTCTTCATTTTACTGAAATCTCTTTTTCTAAGCAGAACTCACTTTTTATGAGGGTGTAACAAAACCTAGCGCAACATCAAAATACGCAACATATATGTAATCTGAGGCCTTTGTTTGGACAAATGTACAGCTTCATGTACAGTTGGAGATACTTTAAGTTGTTTTTATCATGGAACTGTAATTGAATTATGTTAAAATGTTCACGTAGGCCTTTCAAGAAATCCCAAAGAGGGTGAAGTGTTGATATTCATGGAAAACAGTGAAAGACCCAAAATAAAAAGCAATAAAATGAGGGGAGGTGTTATTTTAATGTTAGGTAAACATGTATTAGACAAAAAAGTCTGATGTTCAATTAAGTGTCTTAAATAAGATTTAGCGGGAAGGGCACTATTATAGCACCCAGAGACTACTGCTGTGACTAGTTGATAACTTTTGTAGTTTTGCACTGAGAAAAAACAGTGTGACACACTTCAACCAGAGCACCTCAAGTTACATTTCACCACAGCTCTATTACTGATATTCTGACTAAAAATAAGTGAAACATATCTTGCAATGATATTGTGTTTTCTTTTTAATTATGCCATCAAGCATGCTTTTCAATGCATTTAAATGGACTGCATTGCAGTTCTTGAAAACACAAATGCATCCAAATACAAAGTGTCGCTTGAAAAAAATAGATGCTTGTAAATAGGAAAAAAGTGTCACTGAAATAAGGACAGTTCAGAAGCTATTAAAGAAACACATTTCTCTTACAAATGCATGAATGCAAGGGAACGACAAGTATTTTACATATAAGTGGGATGATTTTACCTTTATTGACCTTAAACACTGTAAACAGATCTGTAAATGTATAAGGGGAAAGCATAGATCTATTAGATTTAGCCTTTACAAAAGGTGATTGAATCTAACTGAAGTCATCAATAGTTCACTGTGAGCATTCACTCTCCAAAATTATCTTTCCTTTCCTCATATGCATCTATAATATAGATTAGTTCCTGATAGGATTAAAATTCTTCAAGCATAGAGGACCAAATGTCTCCAAGTCCTTCCCCTCACAGAGCAGAACTGGGGCAGATTCAGTGTTTTTTCTTCTGCAGAACTCTGGGTTTGTTTCTAAAAGGAAGCCTTTCCTCAGAGAGGTCTGTGGAGCTTCATTAACACTTTCAGATGCAAACCATCCACACTCAAAACTCAAGGTGTACTTACCACGTATCTGTCAGTCCCTTTATGCATTTTATATGTGCCCATATTCTTATCTTCACGTTAATCCACCAGAATGAATCCACTAGCATGCAGGATAAATTCACAGTCTAAGTGAATACTTAGCAGCAAATATCAACAATATTTCCCAAACACTACTAAATATTACAGCTTTGCAGCTCCCAGCTCATAAGATCAAGTTTGTTTCTGAGGAAAAAAATCAGACCATGAATGCTGAAGTCCAGTTTTTCTACTACATTCATGTATTTAAATTGGAAATACATTCTATAATATGAATAGCAAATGCTTTTCTTCCTGATCAAAATTTGTTCAGCCCAAGCATGGAAAGACGGCTTATTTATAAAATGTTTTTATCTTCCCAATTAAGCACTGTCCGATAGCTTGTTGTCAGTACCTATGTAACACGCCGTTTAGAATAAAAATGCACAATTTCCAGAACTGCACTGAAACAGAATATCTAATACAGAGTTTAGAATGAAATCACAGGCAGAAATCTCAGAGGAGAATAAAGAAAGTGACTGGATTGTTAAAGAGCAAAACTAATAATAATGAGTAACTTTACATATGTCTAGATTTAGCTGAAGATTTATGTTAAATTGTACGCTTGTGTTATTTCTCCTGTGAGGGAGAAGAATTATAAATGTTTTATTGTTTTGCTACATAAACCATCCGTGACTTTAATATTCAGTGTTGAAATGTATTGAAACGTAGCAGCAGCTAAATGGTCCATAGAGATAAGGACATATCTGTTCCTTTCCAATCAGGACGTGCAGTGAAAAGGGGCCAGCTGATCCAGCAATAGAAACAGCAAAGGCTGTGGTCCCTTACCCAAATAAAGCTTTTTAGGAGGAAGATTCATATAATGTCACAGAGAGCCAGGAAAGGTAGTTCATAAATCTCAGCACTCAATACTACAGTCCTGGGACCACTGTACATAGACATAAATTCAGGCAGCCTCTGAGATGCTTTAAGTTGATAAAGACCATGAAATTACATCTGCCAGAAAAACAGATGAGCAGCAACCTTTACCTTCATTCTGGGGTCTGAATGGATGAAGGAGCATTGCTTAGGAGTCTCCAGACTAGCAGGTAAACCTGCTTAAAAACAGGAAGAAAATCTGGGCTGATCTTCCTGTGCCAGACACGCTGGCTTTGCTGCCAGACTCTGCTGGCAGCAGAGGAGCAGATGCTGCATTTTGGTGGTCTGGCAGGAACACAGGGCTCTGCACATAGCCTCAGAAATTTAGTAGCTACATAGGAAAGCTAGTGTTAGCACAGCAAACACCAGAAATATGTTCCATGCAAGCAGTTGGCATCATTAATTTATACTGTTTTATGAACTCCAGAAAAACAGGATACCAGGGTGACTTAACCAATAAAATGGCTGCTATCCATTTAATTTTCATGCCCACATTTCCACATAAAAACCTGCATTTTGGGTGCTCCTTTTTCCGTTCTGATGTCATCTCTTCTACAGCACTAAATTCCCCACTGGCTTACAAGCTTGCTCCCCTGGCTGATCAGTATGCTCAGGATGCAGGGATCTAACACACAGACAGTCAGCCAGGATTGCACGTTAAGGATACTTCAGTGCTGTGCAGGGATGCACCATGCCACGAACCCTGCTAATTTGAACACAAACCTCATTCCAGACCTGGAGGTGGCATAACACCATCAGGATGGCACTGCCTTGGGCTAGCACGCTGGGTGCACCGGATGCTGTGTACCACTTCCAGGATCAGAGCCAGCATCTGCAGGAAACCATACTTCACTATGTAGACCTGGCAGCTCTCCCAGCATTAGCTTTGGAAGGAATCCGAGGCAGCACCCAGCATAGATATCCCCAAACTGATAAGACTATTGGCATCACCAAGCCATGCTAGTTTTTGGCACTATCCTGCTCACACTACAGTAGGTAAGTCACTTTACTGAGTCACCTCCACCTAGCCAGCAGTGAAAATCTTGAAGGGATAAATTCTGGCAAGATTCTGTATCCCAGGTAGAATATATGACACAAACTTTATGAAGTCTGGTGGTTACACCCCCTCATATCAAGACCTATTTTTACTGAAGTAGCTCATATTTGTTGCAACCCATCTACACGTATTATTAATGGCACACACAGCATTACCTTAAAACAAGTATAAGAAATGCAGATAAGAAACAAGATTTTTGGAAAAGATCTTGGCCTGTTTTACTCATTTGGAGTAAGATAGCACTATTTCTCCTTACTTCTCCTACAACTTTTTTTCCCCCCCCAAATTCTTCACGAGGTATTAATGATCTTTTACTGATTGCTCCTGGGGTAAGAAATGCAGATTGTTATAAGTGTAGCAACCTTAAAAAGAGCTACACAGCAGTGCCCTTTTCGCTTTTGTATTTTTAAGCTTACCAGTACTGTGATCCTTTCCTTCTCCCCCTCCCATTACTTCTCCATCCCCCCACACACACTTCCCTCATACAATTTTTTCCATTTTAAAAAAAGAGGCAGATAATCACCTCTGACTGCCAATATCAAGAGCAGACTGCTTCAGCTTTTTGAATTGAACTATTATGTTTGGGAGGGTCCCTAAACCATTCTGTCTCAGCACCTTAACGATGTTATCGACTTTTTTTTCCAAGGTAGGGATAAGGTTTATTTTTTGTTTAAGCCCACATAGGAGTTATTGGGCAAAGGAACTGAACCTGTCTTGTCCCACTGCAGTGGGACCATCTGTTCCTCCAACCTCACCCATCAGGTTCAATGAGCTTTGCAGGTTCAAGACGGAAATTGCCTCAGAATTCCCCACTCAAAACCAAGTCTGCAAGTGGTCAGGATAACAGCATGAACCAAACTTGTTGTATTACCACAAAAGAACAGAAAATATTTCTTAAAATTATGATCTTCCTAAAAGGAAACAGTTCAGAGATGAGTGAAGTAAAGTAGATTGCCATATATATATACATAATAAATCTATTAACTTATTGAAAAAAGGTAAGTTCTTCTCTTACTTGAAGTAACAGACTAAAATAATGCTTTTAAACTGAAACAAGATTTATACTAAACATTAAGATAAGCTATCCAGTGATGGTAAGGTTAGTAAGTCACCAGAATAGAGCAGTTGGTCACTGCTGAATTTCTATTACTGGTAGCTTTAAGAACAACTTAATTCCTGATAGATGTTTACGTATGTGTCCACTGGCTCTTGCCTGTGAATGGACCAAATGGCTTTTCAAGACATCCTAGCCCATGTCCTTTATTTATTTTTCCAGACTCTGAATATAGAGTCTAGGCAATATTTATTATTTGAGAGAAAAGGATAAGATTTCTTACTCAGAAATGAATCTACTTTATGATTAGCTTATGATTTCTGGCCAACAGTGATTTCTATTTGTTATTTAAAACAAGAGATCACACATGCAGCAGTGATTATCACAGAAGTGATTATCACTTCAGGACTTGTTCCTCAAAAAGAAACCAGAAAGCTCAGACTTCTACCCAAACCCAGCTACTTATCAAAAGCAAAACACTAAAGATGGTTATTTATGGGGGTCTTGAAAGGTAATCATGGGGAACTCACTGCTGTTCTTGGAATCCCTCTTAACACCTTGCATATAGGATTTCAGCTGGAAAGTGTTCTTTCAATAAAGGATTTCTGAGAAGGGTTGAGCAGCCTGCAGAGCTTTTAGTACTTGTGCATCTACCTTTGCTGCTCAAAAGAAGTGACAACTGATGTTTCACCGTGCCAATTAGGGTCACTGCCTGATATTTTAGGTAGGAAGTCCTTGACCAACGAGGCATTATACTGCAAATAGAACAAGGCCTGACTGCTTTCAGAACATCATTGTGGTGTTTCTTTGTTTCAGGCTGTTTGTGGTGAAAGATATATAGGAGCACTTTCATATTATTTTATCTTGATACAAATCCATTTAGAATAGCACTGTCTGCTTTCCCCTACTCTGGCTAACAGTAATAAGCCAAAAACTTCCAGCCCTTGTACAGATAAAGTCCTAATAAACGAGCCCAGATTTTGATGCTAGCACAGCCCAGCAGAGCTAGTTCTAACTACAGGGAATGTTCTTACAGCAGGTTTCATCAAAAGGTCATAATAAAAATGACTAAAACTCTTGCTTTTACAAATGGAGGTACACATTCTTAGCTAATGAAAACCCATTTTCTGACTATT
The DNA here is from genome assembly GCF_047663525.1 of Anas platyrhynchos. NCBI lineage: Eukaryota > Metazoa > Chordata > Aves > Anseriformes > Anatidae > Anas > Anas platyrhynchos. Next base: position 13,467,044 of record NC_092596.1, read on the forward strand.
CATGCTATGAGCAGCAACATCCTAGCTGGTGAAATGGAGCATTTCCCCAGGTACTTATTGCTGGCTCAGACATGGGAAGAAATCAGGCCACCCAGTGAGATTGGAGATGAAAACACCACCCACCACAGCACCCTCAGCAGCTCCTGTCCTGGCACCTGTCAGTGTGCAGCCCATGTGGCAGGCCAGAGGAGGAAGCCACCCCCTGGCCACCTCAGCACCCTGCAACAGCACTCAGATACACACCCTTCCTTCTCGCCCTTCCTTTTGGATTTTACAGAAATTGATTTAGACAGCTTCTATACCTCGCCTGATTGAATTTATCCCTACTAGACCTTACTCTGCTCTCTGCAGGAAGGCTCCTTCTCTTTCATATAGCACAGAAACTCAAGGGTCAGTGGGGAGGACCCATTGTTAGCAGCCCCTCCTTGTGTCACTTGAACTAAGTAGGATGCTGCAGCCACAATGGTGTGAGTCAAAGCATTAGAAGACACCCAGTGGAACTGGAAGGGCTGTTGCTCCCCATAAGCCACACCACCACATCCCATTTTAGAAGTGAAAAGCTTTTATTTTAATAAGACATTACAGTTTGAAAAAATTAAGTTTTCACATCTTCACCATTACACAGCAAAATGTACAAGACACAGCTTGAAGCAGGCCCTATTTTGATGCTCTACTTTATGACCTTGGATTGCACAGTGGTTACACATGAAAGCTACTTTCATATTTCTCTGCTGCTGCTGTTCCTAGCATTATTGCTGTAGACTGCTTTATGGCTGGGTTTATGGACAAGTACCATGCAAAGGGAAAAAAAGTATTAGGTGAAGTTATTTTCCACATGGACTTCACTGTGGAAAGGATTATCATCTTTAGCAGGTTTTTTCCAATAATGCATTGATGTCCCAATGAGACAAAAAATAGGTCAACTCATTATTCCAGCTGCACTGACTCAGCAGTACTCTAGCCATTTTTGTACAACTAAAACAGGCACTGCACAGAGGATCACATAGAAATTAGGGTGGAAATATCAACATTGCATAGCTCAGTAAAACCATATGGTACTTAAATAAAACACATGCATATTCAGAAATGGCTGGTATTTCAAGCTGCATATAAAAATTCAAAGCATAGATAACAAGCCCTTGCTTCCTTTTTCTATATTCTAAAGTTAACTCAGAGCTCATAAAATATTCTCAACTGACAGCTCTGGCTACCAAAGTGTTCCAGCTGCAGGTAGTGACAACTCAAGCTTCACCATGCTGTTCTGCTAGTTCATGGAAGAGCAACCTGTCTGGATTAAAAGGGATTTCTGCCTTACCTTAACCAAGTGGCCTCTCAGTTGAAGCTGACAATAGGACACTACAGTGGTAGTCAGAGATAACACCCATTGGCAAATGGAATGAGGTTCACATCCAGTCACAAGCTGAATGAATAATGGCCAGTGGAAAAATACTAAAGAAGAACACAAATTGAAATGCCTGGAAGACCTTCTATTATTTTCTTATTGGACTCCTTTTTTTTCAGTACCAAAATATTTATTTTTGAGTTCTTCACTCTAAGACATTCTCTTGTGTGGTAATCACCACTGCCAGTCTCAAATGAACTTGAGTCCAGGGCCAGATTACATCTTGTCACTCTGCAAGCTTTAAATCCTGTTCCCAGCTTTGTAATACACCAAGTGTACATATCGGTCTGCATCCAGTGTTTCAGTAGTAACAAAAGAAAATTCCCCTGTATTTCCTAGAGCTCCTTCGTTGCTCCTCTTCCATCAAACAGAAAACACGGCTATCTAAATTTAGAGCTAACAATGTTATTATGGAACGAACTCAGATTTACTCAAGTGTGGAAGCTCTAGCATCAGGTATGTGTTAACACAAATTTTTATTTTCTGAAAAACACGTGGCCCAGTCCTACTACAAAAGCAGCTACTGAGATGAAAGGGAGTTATGTACATTGTCTCTGAAACAGAGACACTCCACTCTTTGCTCTGAAATTCCAGATGTAGTTTCACTGTCTCATGTAAAAAAGAATGTGAAGCTGTAACTTTTCATTGCTACATAACCACATCATCCCTCAGACCTATTAAGAGTCATTGTGTACTTCTACAGCTTTTAATTTCCACTGTTTATTGTCTTACTTCCTCATCTCAGTATCTTTTAAGTACATTTTAAGTACAGTGACTCACACTGAGATTTTTAGTGTTGACAAGCACACTATTGTAGATTTCTTTTGAAGGCTGAGGAGCAGTATTTCTTGTAGAAATACCATTAGCCCCTGAATGCAGGAGATAAGAGAACAAAGTTATTGTTAAATTTTGGATTTTACAAGCTAGCCTAGTGAAGGTAGCCTTGTCTTAATCAGTGAAATGACATGAACAATACAACCAGTAACCTCATTAGTCACCTGAATTGTGTGACAAGCTTTCAACCCCACTGAATAAAAGATCGTAATTCTTCATCACCTTCTATGCTGCAGATGGAAAATCCAGCAGTATAAGCTGGGTGCCAAAAGCTGGCAAGCAGGTCTGGAGAAAGGACCTAAGGATTCTGTAGGCCCAGATGGTAATCATGACTAACTGCAGTTGTGCTGTACTACCACAACAGTGAGCAGGTCTAGAAAACTGATTTGGCACTCAAAACCACATCTGGAATACTGTATGCAGTTCTGGTCTTCCCAGGATAAGACAGACATTTATAAACTTAAAGGAGTCCAGCAAATGATTAAGATAAGCTAGAGGACTGAGCATCTTTCCATATATTAAAATATCTTAAGTGAAGCATAACTGAACTTTTTGAAACATTAAATCCTGGTACACTCAATGGTTTTAGCTACAGGAAGTGTTTTGATTTAAATCTGGGTTTTGTTTAAAAAGTTGCTTCTCTAAAAATCAGTGGAAAAATAGATTCATACATTATATATATCATATCTGAGCAGTGGAGAGTACAAAGGATATTTGCTGCTGCTCTGAGAAAGTTAGAAGTCACCATAGAATATTTGGTAAAGGAAAGGATCTCTCCCATGTAGTGCTCTGCTGTCCTGAAGGACAAATAAACTCAGAAGAACAGAAAGAGCCAAGATGACAAATCCAGAGCAGAGAAAAAAGACAAACTAAAAGAATGTGGTGTTGAATAAAAGAAAACACGGAGTTTGAAAAGATTGAGTTAGAGAAACTCATGAACAAGAGCAGCTACTTCAGTGTTCCACAACGAAGTAAATATGAATGTCCATCTGAATATTGTTATAACATCTTTCCAGTGGAAAAATTAATATATTCTGTAATTACTCGACATAAGTCTACCATTTGTCTTTAAGGAGAGATTTAGAAAACTGATACAAAAATTAATCTTTGAAAGCTGTTCTAGAGAACTATAATTGTTAAAACCATCACTGTTAAGAATATAAAATATATTGACCTATAAACAATATAGGGAAAAAATAGGGAAAGTGTTTACAAAATCTAAGTACTATGCTTTAGAATTGAAATTTCATGTTACAAAAAAAGGCTTCCATTAAAGAAATTTTGTACATGATATAAAAATCGTACATACTTCTCCAAATAAACAAATTTCCCTCAGAAAATTTCTCATTTTGCAGTATCACAAGACATTGCCTATGTAAATATGAAAAATCAACTGGAACAATTAAGAAATATCAAATAACAGGTAACTACTGCAGTTATGCTTTCTCATTCCAAGGGAAGTTCAGAATTACTTTGACTCTTGATTTTTATTTTTCTTTTTTTTTTTGCATGCCAAAAACCTGACTGAGGTACTGAACAAGATGAAACGGAGCAGCCACCACCAACTTTCTGACAGCACTGATACATGGGACGACAATTCCAGACTAGTTCATTTTTCACTTCATGCCACTCTGGTATTTACTCATACGCTGCACAAATATGGTTGCTACCATATTTAGTTGTGTTTTTTTGTTGTTGTTGTTTTGAGCATAAGAGGAGAAAAACTCCAATTCCAGACACCCACAAACTATATCGTCTCAGTGTTTCACTAGTAATAAGTCAACTGTTTCTTTTGCAGGCACCTTCTCTTGCATGACCCTCCATTAAGTTCATCAAGTTTTAAGTCATTAAATCCTGCAAAGAGATTTAACTATAAGCTACGCTAAGTTCACATTACTTATCCTCAGTTCTGAGGCATGAACAGGTCTGTTCAGAAAGAAAGCCTGCAGCTATGTTATACCAGCTGTGAGACCCTGCCGAACACGCTGCTTACACCTAAATAATGTGCTATTAGCAGCAGATTGAGTTAGGGTTTGAAAATGAGCTCAGTTTCCCTTTGATGTATTGTGCCACTCTTCCTTAAACACAGTTAATATTAGTGAATGCCTACTCTACAGGCACGTGAGACACAGCAGGGCTTTTCAGAGAATAAAGCCACAAACAGTCAATAGAATTTAAATCTGCTGATTCTTTTCCTTAAGTAATTAAATATAGAATTCATTTCACTAACAAAACAAGATATCATTCTTTCCCAGACTACAAAGAATATGGTGCTTTGTAACTTGGGTCTTCATTTCCATTTTGTTTGAGCTCCACTTGAAGATAGAGAGAAGATACAGCTCCCAAAAATCTTTTCCTTCCACTCAAGCACAAGCCTGACAGGATGCAGCTCAAGCCCAGAATGGGCATAGCAGAACTGAACTTCACAGGTTCTTCAGTATATTCAGTATAACCTCTCTTACACTAGGGAGAATTAAGGCAGACATCACAAACTGCAGAGAATTTACCAGGTGGTGTTCATGGAAATTCTCCATGCAAAAAGAATTCCTTAGTGAATCTCAAGCAAGCTTCAAGTACTGCTTACCTAAGCAGTCAGCCCGTACAAAAACTTGCCTTTTTACATAGTTATTAAAAAGCCCATGAGAATCGGGCATGATCTCCAGTGTATTCTTCAACGTCTTTCCTCTAAGCATATGTTTTTTTTAATCCTGGTATCTCTAAAATATTTTATATATACAACAGCATCTGTAATTTTGCCATTTTAGTTTAAAATCCTTAAATCAGACAAATACTTTTTTAATATTTTAATAATTTGTGGTGTTCTTTTACAGGAAGTCTGTAAAAGATATTCCCTAATGCTAGCTTTATATTTTTGACAGTTAGGCATGCATTGGTCAAGACTGATAAAATCTCAAATTCATTTATAAAGTTTTACACTATTCCCAGTTTAAAAAAACAGATGCAAGAACTGCAGTATTAGGAAGAATTAGGAAGGTATCGGGAAGAATCCTATTCCTCCCAAGAAGCTCCCTTTTCAAAGGAAAGTTCAAGAAATGCTGTCATGATAGAGGCCACACATCCTTACAGAGGGAATTCTAAGCAGAGGCAATAGGAATATCTGGTAGCAACGGTAGTAAGCAATAGATATGCGAGCAGCAGGCTCATATTTAATTTTCTTTCTATAAGAGGCATCATCATGATTTAATTAGTAAAGGCAGGCTTACTATTGACCTTGACTGAGAAGAATTTGACTCATTTCTAGCTACTTTAAGAAACCCTTCTTAGGTTTGAGCACTAATGTTAAACCGACAATCTCATTTCAGTTCAGGGTATGAACACTAGTAATTGTTGCTGGCTGCAGAGGGCTGCAGTCATGCATCCCCCTCTGGCAGGATGATGAATGCATCATCAGGAACTCACACCACTGTCACAAGCACTTCTTCGAAGGGCTTCTGATCATGATGCATGCCACCATAATGAAAGTGCCTGCTTCCATTACATGCACCTGTTCTTGACAGAAGATATTCCTGAGTACAGAAGTTTGTTTCATGATAAAGTTTAGATATTCTCACTTGGAAAATACAGCACACTTGTTACACTTAAGTGCATCATCCTCTTGCACTACTGAATACAATACTGAGCAGCTTATGTTAGACCAGGATTCTACCTGCTCAGTTTTTGCCTTTTGTCACAATAGATACTTGTGTCTGTTTTTTATGCGCACTAATACCATGGGTTTTTTGGTTTCCTTTCTTTGTTTATTTTTGTTTCCTGGGGTTTTTTGCTTGTTTACTGTTACATGTGTGCCTGCTAATACTTTCTCCTTAGCAGGTAATTAGATTTACAGATAGGAAGGTACATCCTGCTAGTACCCAATGGCCTGCATTTTCCCCACTGTGGTTCCCAATTACACTTTAATGCCAGCATTAATGAGGCTATATTTAAGCTTCTCATTGACTGGACTATTCTACTATAGCTTACTGGATTCATGGGCTCCTGAGACCCAGAGATGATCAGCCTGATGCCATGTATAATATAGGGCATGCAGAAATGTCATCATTACCTCTGCTAGATTTAGAGTATATCTTTTAGAAAGAACCTTTTCCACTAACAGGGGAAGTTCTGAATAGAGCACGTTACAACTCAAACTGGAAGGCATGAGGTTTTTTTGAATAATGTGAAAAACAAACATGTCATATGAGCAAGAAAAACAAAGCTTGTGATACTACTTACAGTTTACATATAAACCATCTATCTATAAACCAAATTATTTAAAGGAAACAACTCCGGAAAAACTGGTCTTTTACACCTATCTCCATAACGTAGTCTTAATCCCAAATACGATTTACTCATCCTAAACAAGGTAGTTAGTATAAATTGTTATAAACAGCAGTATTTTAAAAAATAGAATCATTGAAAGTCAAGAGTGAGGTTGACATTAACAACAAAAAGTTAGAAAATGCAAGAGTTAACTAAATTTTGTCCCAGATTGCATATATTGTGTGTATATATATTCAGATTTTGTCAGCATCACTGCAAGATGAAATAAATCATTTTCCTCTAACCTTTATATGCATTTATTATGTCTAAACTTGTAGTTGTGGAAAGCATGTAAAAAATTATAAACTTTTTCCAGTGCAAAGCAGGGTAGAGACTGAAAGTGACAAAATGAAACTAAGAAAATAACATCCTTTTAGAAGTTTGTCTTGTTTTGTTTTTGTATTCTATTTAAATCCTTCTCTCTTTTTCACATCAATCCTACCTCTTTTCTAACTTATGATTTGTAGAAGCCTGAATTGTGCTAATCAATTTCTTCTTCGATAAAGTTAACATTTTGACATTTAAAAAAATAATCTTATTTAAAATAATAATGCTACTGCTGACAAATTCAGAAAAGCCAAAGATGTCAAGTCTATGACTGAACTAAAAATGGAAATATTATCCACTGAATTACTGTTCCAGAAGCAGAACCCATTGGTTGAAGCAGCTATTTTGAACACTAGCACTGTACAAAGATTTATAACAGATCTAAAACCTTGAAACAGAAGTTACAGCAAAAAATACTTAAATGATGTTGTAACTGATAAGAAAAATAAGAACTTGGTGATGTGAATAACTAGTCAGAGCCCTTGAAAGCACTTGAAATGCCTTATCTGAATAGATACCACAACTGAAAAGCAGTGCAACCATTAGCTTGACAAATAATTCCACCAGCACAGGAAGCAACTGGACACAGCAGAGTTGCTGCTTCTCCAGCCCCAAGGTGCTGAACATTTGTAGTGAACTGTCCATTCATGATTGAAAGAGCTTCCAGTCAAATATCATGAAGTCCACCTCTTTTCAGCATGTCTGTAGTAACACTTTGTTGTTTTTTAAGGAAGGGGAGCATTCACACCTTTCATAATATATTTTGTGGATAGCAAAAGAAACCATGCCTCTACAAAGTTACACAACACTAGCGCTGCAAGAAGTACAATTCATGGTTAGTTCATGCCATTGATACAGCAGTCCTGCAGTGTATTACATACAATCTTTTATGTACACTATTAACTAATGTCTCAGTTGTTACTGATAAAGAATGAATATGAAATAGTCATTTTTAACCCTAAAGTAGTAGGCAAATAAAAACGTGGAGAAATAAATTCTATTTAGAATTTCAGTTTTATGCTGATCTGCATAATTCAGTGAAAAAGTTAGTTTATTTAAAAGCTTTGTGCTTAATCTCTAACTTCAGGCTTGCTAAGGATATCCAGATGAGGTGGTTGACTATTCATAGCATAAAGTGAATGTTTAAGATAGTTTAATGCTTATTTGAAGGACTAAATACCATGTTCTGGAATACTAAAGTATGGAAGAATTTACTGCACATTCAAATGCATTCATGTCATTTTTGAATGTCTTCAATTTCTTTTTTTTTTTTTTTTTAACTGTCACAGTGATTTCAAAAATATTGATTTTTACTGTCCTTCTTCACAACAGAAGCTTTACCTATAAACTGGTTTTAAAACAGGCCAGGTGTCAAGCATGCTATTTAGTGGGGATGCTGTGGGTTCCACTTAGGCACTCTGACAATTATGGTGAAACCCATACAACTACAAGCTGTCAGACATCTGTGGACCTGCCATTCCAGTATCACTAATCAATTGCAGTATTTTAGTGGGTTGAGTTTTGGTTCAAATACACTAATGTCAAATTCCTAGTATCACAAACCATTTGCTTTTTTTTTTTTTTTTCAGATGACACTGTCCTTCATTATTGCAAGCAATTCTGATTAGGGACATAACTGTGTCGATGTGGCAGGTGGTACATCACAATACAAACTACTCCAGCAGAACCAGTATGTTTATCCACCTGTTTATAATGTTATTTAAATCTGAACTTATCAATACTTCTTATACAAACTGTATTTGCAAATCAGTTATTTAGGGTTATGAATATGTGTACAGACGAGATCTCCCACACTTCTCACATTTCCTCAGATATAGTTTATTACTGTTAGAAGTAGAAGCCAAACAAAATCAAACCCACTATTTTTCAGTGGGTGTTGTATTTCAATATTCAATAGCCATAGAGGAAATAATGCATTGGCTTTATTCCGTTGTAAATAAGGAAATGGCATGATTTTTTTCTCCTAGAGTTCATAAAGGTACAACTGAGAACAAAATTTTACCCTTTCTATCACAATCAGCCCATCCTGACTATACAAAGAGAACCAAGAAACAAAGCACTTACTTGGAAGTGTATGACTTCCTCTCCACAGTTTGAAACTATTATGCTGACAAATACAACACAGTAGGGATCAGGCACTACTTGGAAATTAACATTTTGGAAGGCCATACATCAAAAAAAAAAAAAACACACTACCAAATACAGTCAAACAGATGGAACCTGATCAGAAACGAGGAAAGGTTGAATGCAGTAAGTACTGAAGATTGATACCTACTTTCAAAGAAGCAATCTGGGTATAGTGAACAGCAGGTTGCTACAGATATTTGGCATATTGAAGCATTAAGGGACTTCTTAATTCTATTAACATATATGCATAACTTTAATAGTATACTAGATACACAAATTTTGAATCACAAAGACTAGCCTACATAGAATAAAAAACTTACATAAAGCCTGTTTAATGTGGGATAATCCATTGTCAGCACTGCAATTTAACAATATTTCCATTTTCAAAACAATTATATTTTTAACTCAAAATGCTTGGCCCATTTTTTTCCCCCAATAGCAAAGTCAATTAAATGTTCCCATCACCTTGGAAAGAAGCAAAATCAGACACCACTGTATGCTACAGTAAACGTGGCAAACTGTGACAAGCACTCGCAGTTTAAGTGCCCCTCCTCACCAAAAACAATATCTGAGACAGAACATCTTTGATGCTTCTTTGAAGTGCTAATATCTTACATGAAAAACACATTATTGAGTAAAGTCTTGAGATTACGTTGAAGAAGTTCAGTCATTTTTATGTACTATAAAGTTAATCTGGAAGAGCCTTGTTTTCTAACATGGAACACATCATCCTTCCGCATTTACTGGTGTTCTGACTTCTGTTTCATTCAGAAGTTAGAATAAATTAGAAATTTTCCCAAGTCTTTTATATCCTCTAATAAGATAATTTTGGTCTTTTTGCTGTTGTACTCATTGTACCAGAATACCTTTCTGGAGTCATGTTACTCTTCATTTGGGAAGATGTTACAAATCTAAAGTTTGGTTTCCTTTGTGTGCATCAAGTATTGGAACAAGTGTGTAACTTCTCAGAATCTTTGGATTTAGTGATTACTTCTTAAATTCTAACACTATATTAAGAACTTTCACTGATTGCACATGAGCAATGAAACAGATATATTGTCAGTTCTAGCAACATAAACATCCTCAGATAAGCATGCAAAAATTTACAGCCAATAAACCAACTGTCTATTCAACAAAGTAATCTGCGTTAGAGTCCTTCTGTGGCACCTTTGAGGTTGCCTTCCTATTAAAAATGCAGATCACATTCCCTTGAGATACTTATCTTTTCCCATGATGCATTTGGCTGACAGAACAACAAGCTTAATGCACAGAAATGCCACTGGGGTTGACAAGCAAACTCTATCAGTATGCAGTGTTTACATGGTACAGTTTAGTAACAGCAGTTCACACAGTCCATTGCCTTGGAACAGAATTATAATTAAGCTTTAAATCTTTAGAGTTCAGATTAATTCTTATCACACAGGTCTTACATGTTCTGTCTGCAAGTCTGAAGATATTCTTGTCACTAAAGAAAACAGTGTACAATGGTTAGCCAGCTTTAAGGTTATTTGTAAGATGCCCAGGTAGAGTATTTCTAGGACAAGAATATACAGTATTTTCCTCATTAATTACTATGTCCAAAAATCTCAGCAGATTATACAGGATTGTTCCCACATCTGTAGGATTCCACCCTTCTACTTCTGCAAGGTTATCACGTGGAAAGCAGACAGATGTAAAAGTTCATGGGTCAAGATGGACTCAAGTTGTTCCACTTACCTCTTAAATCAAAGTAAACATGCTCAACCTCCATCCTGTGGCAAGCAGAGAGTTCATGCAGTAGGTACAATTTTTATTAAATTAGCAGAAGCAGAAACCATTTCACAGCAGAGGACCTAATTAGCCAAAGCCAACCAGAATTCCATTATTTTTCCAGAATATTAGCAGAGTAGCAACTTGGAAGTATGCAAATTTGTTACAAATGAACAAGGTTCCCAACAAATACAGTACAGCACACAATGCCAAGACCTTTTGAATCCAATCAGCTAAGTCAAATAGCTTGATTTTGACATGATACCAAGCAACAAGTGACACCTTATGAGTTATGTTACTTGCCTTTGTCAAACCCTGCCTGTCTGTTCAGAGGAATATAATGTACTTGTATTTGCTTACTTCTGACTCAAGGAATTCCCTCTATTCTTGCTTATGAGCTACAGAAGTCCAAGTGAATCTTCCTAGCCCAGATAGAGTACAAACATTCAGCTGGCATTAACTACCAGGTAGAGTGGAATTGAGTAGTAGCAACATCATAAATCCGTCAATTAGTCCCCTCTTATCATTAAAATGATGTATTAAATTATATTTCAGGGCAAAAATTGAAGCATCGTCTAGTAGACCCCTATGATCCAAAGGGAAAAAGCTCTGAAAATTCTGTCAAATGTTAGTCTAACCTCTCCTACAGGTCTTCAGTGCTAAGGGCTGCAGAACACTTCATTCCATTATTTCATTCTCCTTTGAAAGTCTATCATAATGGTTACTCTGATATCTCTTCAGATTAAGATGACTTCTTGTGCTCTGTATTGAGGAAAGCAATGTAACTATTTTGGACTGGCTTTGATAGGAAATAAGATGGGCTAGCTGTGAATTATTTCATGGCAGGCTTTTGGTCTGTCCTGTAAGGCATTAACTTTCCCAACACTAACATAACATACAGCAGGTTTAGCAGGGCTAGGACAAGCTGTATTGCCTTGAAGATATTAATGGATTCTAGTTTTCTGTGCAACCTAATTTGGGAATCTGAAAATCTGAGTGGGCTTACCTTGGGTACATTTAGTAAAAATACAGTTTAAATAAGTAATGCTTATTTGGACAAGAACCAAAATAAACAGAGAAGATGGATGGTTCTTCACAATAGTAGGATTACAGAAGGGCCATTAAATAGGAAGGCAGAAGTGTCTTATGCTTGCTGCATTTAGTATTCATATGTATGAACTAGGTACCTTAATACATAATTAAAATAATTAGTACAGAGGATTGGGATAATATATATTAGCAGAGAATATAAAAACAGCTTGTTCAGAAAGGACAAGCAAGGAAAAAAAGCATGTCAGAGGTACATTTGCCCTGAGGCTCAGCTTAAATAGAATCATTTCTATCTGTTGAAGATCACTTACTAGAGGGGGTATAAAAGTCAGAGGGTCAAAGAAATAATCAGTGGTGTGCATATATAGTAGATCCCAATATTAAAAGAATCTGGTGGGTAGGGTCTTTCTTACCTGAAAAGAAAGAATTTTAACTATGCGAGCTAGCCATTGGAAAAGCAATACAGCAGGACATTGACTAGTCAGCAGGTTCTTGAATCCCACAGGTGTTTAGTTTTTGACAAAGGTGATGGTGAAAAGGAGCTTCTCTTGCTGTCACTGTGTTCAAGGTACAGGCTGAAGGCGTCAAGGTGGAATGTAACCCACACAGCAATTATATAACAATACATTACATATTTAAAAACTGACACAAGAAAAGCATACACAAGAATAAAAACAATTTGCCTCTCAGGAAAGCAGTTCTCAGAAAACAAGAGAATTGGAAGCAAGCTATGCCAGAATATTGGCAGCTCCTTAAGAAATGCTTTTTAAAGGCCATACAAACAATTGCATCATGGAGGAAGAGGCAGTCTTGGCTCTGACATTAGCTCTCCTTTGATTCTAAAGGAAGAAGCATCCTGGAAATGAAAGTCAGATCAGATTACTAAGGAAGAATACAAGGCTATTTTGTATTTTCCCCATATGAATTCATAAGGAGAAGTCAAATCAATAAAATGAAATACAATTACAAGGGGAAAGTAATTCAAACAGATTGTGCCCTACACATCTGAAGGTATGAGGTTACTTCCACAGTACAGAACTGCTCAGTTAAGTAAAGCAGACAAATCTAAAGACCCTGTGCAGCAGCCTCTTAATCCAAATTGAGTCAGGATTTTTCTCATTTTCTTTGGACCATTATTAAAAAAAAAAAAAAGGCTCATGAGGCCATCTTCATAATCAGTAAAGAAAACATTACTACAGAAGCACATTTGAAATCTACTGAGATTGAAGTCCAGATCTCTCCCCTTTCCAGGTATTCTACTAGCCTCTTCACATTCCTGAAGTCACGTAACCAGTTAAGACGGTGCTGGAATCTGTCACACTGTAAGTTCATACATTATGTGATAAAGGATGCACTCCTCAGAGTCTATTTGCACAATACAGGTAATTCCCAGGTAGGTCAAAGGGAATTATTTAGTTCAGACCTTCTGCATGTGATCAGATTTCCAGAAAGATGTCTAAAACAGGTCTCAGATAGGACAATCATCACACACCAGTGCCACCTTGTGGTGCATTGCTTACCAGGTTATTTCTGTCCTACCACAAAAACAGTCTCAAAAACACATTAACAGCAAAATCTTACTTATCAAAGCCAAACATTTTCTTTTTAAAGCAACTGAGTGCACCTTAAGCACTTTAAACTTTGTACAGGGGTGTTAGAATGGAGTGGCAGTTTGCAGAAGCCTCGGGAAAGAAATGCATGTGCAATATAGCATCCAGTTTAACACACAGGTGCTGGAACAAGGTAGTCTACGGGTTAAAACACGTTTGTTCTTTGACTGTCTGGATCCACAGCTGCACCTACGGTTTTAAGTCATTTTAAGACATAATACAGGACTTCCCATTCCTCATTCCTCTTTCTGGACAGCCACTAAGGAATAAAGATCTCTTAGATATTTTTCTTTAAAGAAAGCAGCAAGCCAGCCAAATACCCCATGCTCATTGCTCCAGTTTACCTCCAGGCAGGAGGAAGGTTTCTTGACTGACTTGAGCTAATTTCTTCTCTTATAGGACCAGGCTCTGGCAATTCTGGCCCCTGCTAGTCTGCTGAACAAGTTTTACTTTGCTCCAGAGCTGTATTTTCCAGTGATACCGAATGGGCTTTCTGACAATCTCTCTGCTCCCAGCTAATCTCTGTGGAAATCCCCTGTAGATGACCTCATTCAGACTGACAACACACCTTGTCTATATACTAGCCCTCCCTAGAAGTATTGGGAATCAAGCTTTTATAAAAGTGAATTATTTGAACATACCAAAGGAAGCTGAACGAACCATGTTTGAAATTGTTCCTCTTGACCTCCTGCAACACTACTCACTCTTAGTTCCAAGTTCCTAGTTTTGATTTACATTTTAGCGATGTGTGGCCAATGACAACCTGTTTTTGCCTACACTGAAAGGCTAGCCTGCAAAACTATATCTACATCCTCATTATGCAAATGAGGTATGCCAATAATTTCATGTTTTATCTTACTATTTTGATGTCTTTGAGCAGATGGCAGACAATGAACCACACTGGAGGTAACCAAGAGAGATTTCTCCAAGCCATTACTTTCAGTGACTTGCTACCATGCCTCGTGTTACAGCCTTGACATTCAGCCTGTCCTCACCCTATCAGATGGCACGCGCTGCCAGCCACCTCTTATCATCAGCGAGCAGAAGCTACACTCTGGCCTCAATAAACTGGCAGTTCTATTTGCAGCCAGATTTTAAGAGAAGCAACTTAAAGTTCCATAATTCATGGGAACAGATGAGCCTCTCCTCCTAAATCATGATGCACAGAAGTGCTCTTCCTGGAGAATGCATTAAACACACATTTTGTCACTGCAATAGAATGTACTATAATATGCTCTATCTATAAAACTTACAATAGATAAAAGTGATTGTAATCTCCAAACAGTCTGTGCAATAACATTCCTGTTGGCTCATTCCTTTTGTGGGATTTTGTTTAACCTGCTGTATTCTTATTATTTTAAGATCAGATACAGTATATCCATATGCTGTACAGAGGTCCTCATGAGAACATCAAGTTTCCTACTTAGGGACTCTGCCTAGTTTTTAAAACTACATAATATTCACAATAAAAGTGAGTTTTTGTTTTTGTTAACAATGATCATCACTACTTTTAATATACGTAAAAACTGATCAGTTCATATGCACTGCTTCGTTTATGTTGTTGCATGAGATCATCATAGACAGTAATCTTCTCCAGCTATCCCCCACCAAAGCTTAATAGGCCAATTCCTATTGAATAGTTCTAGTTATAAGCCAGCCAAACACATATCAAGTTCATCTCCAAAGGATGTTATTTTTCATACAGCTTATCAAAGCAGTAATATAACACCTTACTATATGCAGACTTTCTGAAGTCAAAATATTGCTAACAGGTTTAATTTGAGTTTTCATTTATCATCTAGATGCTTCGTGTCCTGGAATATGAAATATTTACTTTGTTGCCTCTTATTCCAACACTCAGTAATCTCATCACTAGGAGTAACAGGCAACATTTAAAGTGTATATCCCTGAAATAGGTTTCACTCCTTGTTCATTCACCTAAGGAATGTATTTGTCAACTTCTACAAACGGATAATTTTATAACCATTTTGTGAGTAAATCTGGCGATGAGATTGCATTACTTTTCTCTTCATTGAACCCAGGCCACTGCTGAAAAAAATCAGGACAAACTCATCTATATGCCTGTACACAGTTTATACCTACAGATAATAGACATTGCCAAATAAAAAGTTAAAGGTGAAGCTTTACTCAGCAGAATTGGCTGAGCATGTAAGAAGTCACATTAGTTGTAAAGGTGAAATATCTACCCATCTTACATGAAGCAATGACTTATTACAGCTCAACAGAAAATGACAAACATTTATCTTTAGAAGCAGTTCTCACCACCATATTCTTTAAAACATATTTTGTCTTTAATAGGACTATCTCCCATTTTAATTTTGAATTAATCCAATACAAGGATTTTTGCTTTTATTTTCTATTGACATAACAAGGACCCCCCCCCCCCCCATTTCTGATACCCAGGATATTAGGTCCCCTACATTTCTTTGTGAACCTGTCCGGTACACTGAAATCACTATTTATTTTTTTTACTGCTTTGTAAGTAGCTTTAAAGCTGCTTACAGTGGAAACTAATCTGGTGCTAAAGACAAACAGCTACAGATTAAACGTATCTTTTACATTTTCAGATTCATTTGTTTCAAAAATAAGGCATTCCACTTTCTCGCAAGTTATTGTTTTACATGATCAAGAGGGTCTGGTCAGAAATTTAGTAGACCAGCTGCAGCTTAAATAAAACTAGTTCTATTAAGTGGCATACACTGTCCATTTGTTTTCCCATTTCAAAAGGCTTTTGTTCTCATCCTTCACAAATATACATATAAAGATAGTTGTCTTAATGTGCATCTTGTAAGCATGGCAAGACACAGGTTAAGTTGTAGGTCACAGTCCATGTAACTACACAGAGGTCTAGGCCCACAATGATAAGACTTCAGAGATGCTGCATGCTCTGGTTCTCTGCCCAGAGTTACTGAACACAGGGCATGCGGGAGGACTGAGTCATAGCTCTCACTGGCCCCAACAGCAGGCATTAGCATAAAGCCAGCTCTTCCTCCAAAGGCAATCAGCCTACTCTAAAGTTAAGAAATATAAGATGAGTTGCACAAAGATTGGATTTGGAGAGCGCATTCTAAATTATGCTCAGCCTTGGCAAGAGGATTCCCACAGAATCAAACTTCAAGTATTTCAAGAATTAGCAATGGCTGCATCAGGTAGAGCAGTCACTAAGAGGCACATTTGTCACTCTGACACCATGAAGACTACACGCAGATAGTCAGATAATTCTCTGTAAAAGAGAACTGCATGAAGACAACAAATATATACAAAAATACATGTAGGAAGATAAAGCACTCTTACTGAGCATGTATCATGTGTTTCATAAAATGCCAAGTTTAATGCTAACAGCTGTTAATCAGCATCTTCTTCAATTTAATTTAAATACACTTAGTTTCCTAATTCGAAGGTTGGTACTACATGATCTTTTAGTTTCAGAACCTATGTTCATCTTGGTATGAAATATTCATTATATCCTAACAGTATTAACAGCAAATTATTATTTCAAGGCTTCCCTGAAGCATTAATAAACTTGAATAATATGCTGGTAATTGAGTAATACCCCTTATAGTATGGGGAACCATCACATGGGTATGTCATGCTTACTAGTCCTAACAGAAACATAAGTCAGACAGCACAACCAACATTCCCCAACAGTTTAGTATTTCATATATGGGTGGAGGAACAAGAAAGCAATAAGAACATTTCATGGAAAGCTTTTTCCAGACAGATTTGGAGCTCCATGCACTCTTGGAAACTGAATAACTTACTTCCTAAATATTTACTTATGTTACCCAAAAAAAAAAAATCAAAATATATGAAAGCCAACTGTTGCAACACTGTCCCCACTCCAGGTCTCACTGGATGCTTACAAACTACATGCACCTCTGTGCTTTATGGAGGCTGAAAAAGGCAGCAATGCTTCTGAAAAAAAAAAAAAAGAAAAAAAAAAAACAGTTTTGTTGTGTTGTTTCTTGGTTTTAGTGTTTCCCCTTCCCCCCCCCAATCTCCACACAATCCAAAAGCAAAACAAAGCTCCACTTCATAACCTGACACAGCAGGAGTAATTGGGGAAGATTATGGGATTGAAAAGGTTATGCTGAAGTCAGGAATCAGTCAAGTCTATTTCCTCTAGCAATGCCAGAAGGTTACTAGAAATAACATAGACAAAGTGTTATCAAAAAAATAAACCCTAAAATAAGCTGAGGAGGTCATGGCTCAAAACACAAACTAGGGCCTGACCTGCTACTTTAAGTTATTCTATATTCTCATAGCTCACGAAACACAGTTTTAGAATCTTTTTTTCTGCTGCAAATTGCACGTAGTCTGAGTTCTTCAGTGAAACAAAGTGTAGAACCTTTAGTTCAATAAGACCAGGAGCAGCGTAACTGCTTTTTGTTGTCCAATTAGCAAATGCAGGTGAGTATCTGTAGTACTAATGCATGCCATTACCTTCCTACAGATCTACATGCAAGCCTTCAGTGCATTTATTCACTGTTGTTCACACACACAATTAGTGAACACATTTTTCAATCTGAAATTAGGTGCAGTTAGTATCAAAGTTTGTTTTCCGGACAGTCCTATCCAAAAACCACGTTACTCCTTGAAGTCCAATGCTGGAGTCTAAAATCCATCATCAGGGCTATCTGCAAGATGGCCTCACCGTTGCCTGAGCATCTGCACACAAACCCACCTAAAACCATGTCAAAAAAATAGAGGTCCTTACTGCAAGACAGGTTTCTATAGTCCATATACCTCACCCACAGCCTGCATCCACATCTCTCTGCATATTAGATATCTAGGTAAGCCTTGCAGCAAGTAGAGAGAAGCATTGCCATAGAAATGCCTGTTTCTATGAATCCAGGTTAGAGAACATCTCTGGATTAAATGACTCCCAGCCTGGCTAATTACCCTTTGCACCTCTCAACTGGGACTAAATGTTATCTAATACAAGTAAGTAATCCAAAACCAGAATCAAATTGGAAGGGTGTGATTTATCATTTCTGTTATTCTGCTACTTAAGCCTTTAAGCAAGCTATGAACTGGTGCTATCTGAACCTCTAGAATTAGGATACATTAGTAAATTCCATTGTAATACCTGCTACAGGTTTGAAGTTTCATTAAGTATACAACCTTTCCAAGACAAAGTTAAATGGTATTTAGGAACATCTATCCACTGAGTAGCGTTAATCACCAGGATACTGGTATCTTCTTTCAACAGCATTACCACTACCAGTGGTGCCAGTAATTTTGAGTTACAGCTCTGAAGCTTATTAATTACATAAAAAGAGGCTGACTCTGCAAGTCACAGATTTCTTTGCAGGCATTAAATGCTCATTTCCTGACCAGAGCAAAAGTTAAATACTCCTGGGACCTTACAGAATAGATTCAAACACTCAAAGCTGGATTTATTCTATTAACATTTTAAGTACATTTGTGTTCATGCTGTAAGACTAGAGTCACAACAGATGTCCTGAAAAAGTGTCCTTTGATAGATTAACCCAGACACTATATTCCTAAAATACCACAAGAGGTCAGAGACCAAGCAACTCCTACTCTGCACCCTTTAAGTCATCTTCACTCTCATCAGGAGTTTATTTTATCATGCAAGACAAAAAAAGGGGGGGATTGGAAAAATCTAAGCAGCATATAATGACTGTCTTCTCATTGCCTGTTTATCCCATTTTACCTAGTATATCAGTATATCATAACTGAAATGAATACTGTAGTCTGGGTTATATATGCATGTAAAAATTACCCTGAATGCAAGAATACATTGTTAGCTCCACAATTAAAGAAAATGATCCAAATCCAAAACAACAGGTAATAACAATGTTTTCAGTAATTTCGCATACTGAAACAATCAGGAAACAGAAATGCAACTCAGTGAAATTTTAATCCTACAGCCTACTACACCTAACATGCATTTAGTACAAATTTAAAGCTAAGGCATGAACAAAATGTTACTGCTTGAGCACAAATTCTTTTCCACACATAACAATGCAAATTTCTTACTTGCAGAGCTTCCTTGTAATCTTTTTTTCCTGCAGTGACAACAAAAAGATTGCTTTGCATCCATACTGACCAGAACAGTACAGTGCTTTGGTGTCTTGGTATTTAATGCAACAGTTTGCTGTTACAGAGGTGTAAGAGGATGTAAACACTTCAAATCCCAGAACAGACACTTATTTCTTGAGCTAAAAACTATACCAACTGAGATGGGCATTATCCTATTAAATGGAGACATGAGACATTTTGCTTCTGGATGTTCTGCTAGGTAACGTACAATTGTAATACCAACGACCCATGTACTGCTTTAAAACTTTGTCAAAAAAAAAAAACTTCTGCTTAATGAGCAAGTTATGACTCACCATCAATAATGGTGAAATTAAAAATTCCAAAACAAATCTTGATGTATTTTATCTCTAGTTAGTCGTGTGTTTTTTGTTTTTTTTTTTTTTAATTAAAGCAAGCAAAGCAAGAGTAAATAGGGCCATAAGGAATAATTGACTGAGAAATACATCAGTCATTTTGGACACAACTCTAGTGAGATAAATCACGTAGCAACAAGCAAATGTTTATTTTCTAAAAATGAACAAAGAGCACGTGGCTAAGAATTATATGAAATTCTATAAAAGTTGCTAAGAAGAGCCTGACCATCACACAGGAAAAACTCTAAAAGAAGCCTTCAGAATCTTAAGCTGTCCCCAAATTACAATAGGAGTCTCTCAAATATATTGAGTAGCAAGTAGAACTAAATCTCAGTGGCTAACAGTATGTATGTCACCCAAGATTTAACGGTCAAAGATACAGGGCCACCTGGACTTGCTGTTCAAAGTGTGGAATAGCAACAGGGTCACAACTGAACAGAAATAAACTTCACCTGAATCTGACCTTTTTTTTTTTTTAAAAAAAATGCTTCAGCTTTTTTAATAAGTGATCTTATAGTAACTAAATAAAGCAGAGTGGCTTCAGCTGGATTACATTACTGCTGTTCTCAGAACAGCAAAACTAATCATAAGGTGGCTAAACTAGGTGCATCCAACTTGGCACTATCAAACAAAGTGAGCTTCCACAAATGGACAATCTCACAACAAGCAACAGGATCTAACAGAAGGAATTAAAAATTAAATTAGTAACGTAACCCTGGGGAATGGCTCAAATTCAGAGTGAGAAAGACAAGATGAGTTTAGGGGAATGCCTGTATTTGACTGTGTTGAGAGAAAAATTCAGTAGTAGGAAAAAAAAAAGTAGGATGTATTCTTACATCCTACTGTAAACTTTTTCTCTACTAGTTGTCTGGAAAAGGGTTGTGAAGATTTATGGTATGGAGGGATAAGTAGTACAAACAAGACCATCTTATAATGAAAAGAAATGACTAGTTTCTTTCTATGTAGTTTCGATATTTTCCCCCAAGAACATCCCTTTTCCACTCCCTAAGGAAGTGACCATGGTTCTGCATTAGTCTTTTTCAATTATAACATTTATATCAATTCAAACAGGTTTGTTTTAGGTTGCACTAGTTAAATAGCATATTATGATACAATTTATCTGATCAGCTTAACCACTTTTCATAAAGAGATTGTTTTATTAATCTGCTTGCTAAACACCAAAGTTTATTAAATAACACTTTGCAAAATAAGCTCGTAATATTTGTGCTATTAGTATTATTAATGATCTGTGCTATAAGTATTCATATCATGTGGTACTACTCAGGCAAGAAATGAAACTGACGAAGGAAGACAAAACTTTATAAACAGTTTGATACTTCTGTTGTGCAAATAACTAAACGATATTTGTTAAATGACCACACTGCTATGAATAATTAATTTGTATGCTACTTCCCACAGAGCTTTCTTTTCAAGTGCATCTTGGTCAATGGCATTCTTTACAAGAGGGCACAAATACTTGCAGAAACACATTCATTCTCTTGATTATTGCTGTAGCTTGTCTGGAGGTTGTTTTTTTTTTATATATATAAAATATACACACACACATATATATAGACATACACACATTTACCCAGCTCTCAATCTCTAACAGAAGTAAATGCATACACAAGGAGATCAGTCTCCTCAACAGTGTAAAAATATTAATTTCATGGTATGAAAAAAATACTAATTTCTTCCAAGTCTTCAACCTGAAAAATATGCAATACAGGATACCAGGACATGAGTTCAGAAGAAAAATGCATTGTTAGTAAGGTACAAATGCATGATATTGTGGATTACATGTGAGACACGAGACACTGGCAAACTTGCATCCAAAGTCAGAAAGCACTTTTCACTCAGCCTGCTCTAACCCCGTTTATTTTCACTCTTCAGCAGTGGCAGTACCCACTTGAGGTTACACCTGCCCTGAGAAATCAGGGATTTATTAACTCTGTACATAACAATCATCCTACTCACACTGCCCTCTGCCAACAAGAGGGATTTCTGTTGCAGTTATGGTCATCATTGTGCACCCTATGATATTATGCTCAATGAATAGGCTACGTTTCAGATCATCTGGAGATAGCTTTTTCTACAAAGGAATTAGAACTATTACAACATTTTCGTACACTGTTGTGGTGTAAATGCCTGAAGTAACTAGGAAAATAAAACTAACATTCACACTTTTAAGGAAAAGGTACAGCATTGAAGAGGCTTTCAGGGTAGGGCATAACTGCATTATCTGAGCGTTCCCTAGGCTCCCAACCTTAGATGCTATCGCGCTGGGGAAACTTGGTGTGCTAGCTCTAAGGAACACCACGGAGCGTAGAGTGGAGTGGAGACACCACGGCTAGGCTCTGTAATCAGGTGGGGCCTGGATTGTTCTTGTGCACAGAGCTGCACTTTTTGCCACCCTAAGCCAAAGACCTGTCATGTTTTGACAAATGCTGTACCCTAGTGTACTTTTTGCTCATTATAATATCATTATAATACCAAAACACACCTCCATCCCAAAAGCTACCCGCCTCCAAGGTGCGACCACCCCTCACTGAGCATGCGCCCTGAATTTCTCGGAGCCTATTACTTTAAACGGAAACGGGAAAACTTTACACCAATCATAACTAAGATATGCTTGACTAGAGCCACTCAAGCTCCACCTAAAAGAGAGAAAATAATATAAATTGGCCCAAGAGAGAGGGGATGTTAGGGAAGATACCATCGTCAGGGGAGATACCATCCCAAGGACATACAACATCCTTAGGACCTCCTGACTCCTGGGATCAGTCGACGGGCTGAGCCTCTCTTCCCCCCCCATTGGGACGCCTTTGGGTGAGATCTGAATATTTGCTTATAAATCTCTATAGAGTCTTTGATCCTTTAAACGCGTTTATTTCTAGGCTGCGCACCTAGAACCCACACCTAGAACCCACACCTAGAACCCACACCTAGAACCCACACCTAGAACCCACACCTAGAACCCACACCTAGAACCCACACCTAGAACCCACACCTAGAACCCACACCTAGAACCCACACCTAGAACCCACACCTAGAACCCACACCTAGAACCCACACCTAGAACCCACACCTAGAACCCACACCTAGAACCCACACCTAGAACCCACACCTAGAACCCACACCTAGAACCCACACCTAGAACCCACACCTAGAACCCACACCTAGAACCCACACCTAGAACCCACACCTAGAACCCACACCTAGAACCCACACCTAGAACCCACACCTAGAACCCACACCTAGAACCCACACCTAGAACCCACACCTAGAACCCACACCTAGAACCCACACCTAGAACCCACACCTAGAACCCACACCTAGAACCCACACCTAGAACCCACACCTAGAACCCACACCTAGAACCCACACCTAGAACCCACACCTAGAACCCACACCTAGAACCCACACCTAGAACCCACACCTAGAACCCACACCTAGAACCCACACCTAGAACCCACACCTAGAACCCACACCTAGAACCCACACCTAGAACCCACACCTAGAACCCACACCTAGAACCCACACCTAGAACCCACACCTAGAACCCACACCTAGAACCCACACCTAGAACCCACACCTAGAACCCACACCTAGAACCCACACCTAGAACCCACACCTAGAACCCACACCTAGAACCCACACCTAGAACCCACACCTAGAACCCACACCTAGAACCCACACCTAGAACCCACACCTAGAACCCACACCTAGAACCCACACCTAGAACCCACACCTAGAACCCACACCTAGAACCCACACCTAGAACCCACACCTAGAACCCACACCTAGAACCCACACCTAGAACCCACACCTAGAACCCACACCTAGAACCCACACCTAGAACCCACACCTAGAACCCACACCTAGAACCCACACCTAGAACCCACACCTAGAACCCACACCTAGAACCCACACCTAGAACCCACACCTAGAACCCACACCTAGAACCCCTGTAACCCCTGTGTATTTCATGCATACTAGCTTGCTTTTGCAGATAGTCACTATCACCGGCAATCCAAAAGAACCTGATTATCTGTTGCTGTAATAAACCATACTTGATTGCATTGTGATAGCTCTCATTAATGCAACTAGGGTGAGGGTGGTTATCCGTGATAGTTCAGTGTTCTGAATCTAACCAGACCCCCAGACAGTTAATGCATTGTTGGTGAATGTCTGAACGGACCCCCAGGTGGTTAATACGTTTTTGGTGAATGTCTGAGCGGACCCCCAGGTGGTTATTACGTTTTTGGTGAATGTCCGAACGGACCCCCAGTTTTGGTGAATGTCCGACTGGTTCAGTACTCTGAATCCAACCGGGCCCGTAACGGTTAATCAGCTACACCCCTTTAACGTGACAACTGTATTTGCAAAGTACAGGAAGGTCAAGTAATATTACGTAATAGAAAGGGAATCAGCAATTCAGAGCAAAGTATCCAGAATTTATCCAGGCCCACTTCAATTATAAGACAATCTTTTTAACTCTCACTACAAAACACTACAAGGATTGCAAATGATGCCATTTTGTTAGGATTACAGAATCTCTTACTCTATCATAGCTGGACATGGACAACATCACTTTGAAAAAGAGACCTGTCTTAAGAAGTAGTTTCTCCCTCACCCCTGCTGCCCCAAAGTAAGTCTTATTGTTCAGATATGCAAAAAAAAAAAATCTAATTTCTATCCAGTTCATACACAACTGCTTCTGGGCCAATATATTTCCCTCTAAATTCTGTTTCATTCACTGACACCTTTTTGCTATGACAAAACTTTTAATATGACAAAGTTTCCTTTCTCCCAAAATTCCCCTGAACTGTTTTCCAATTTCATTCTGTATTCATTACTCCTCAACACGAGTGACTGCAACTTGCACAGTATGCCTGATTAGATCAGTAATTTTCTGGTAATGTTCAGCTGTAACTCACTTTGTGTTTAAGCAGTAGCAATAAATTAATACAGGAAATTTTACTGAGTTCATTCCAACTATAAGCTAAGTAGGAATAAATGAAGACTTATAACTCAAATACTATAATACAATTTATTTTTATGTTAATAACTAATAATAATAGCAGAACACTACACCCAGTTTGTTTGATAAGAAATTTCAAAATTACTCCTAACATTACTATTAATAAGCCTCCCACAGATAGGATAATTCTGTCCTCAGTAACATCTGTGTTAGTTATTGAAAAAGATAAGAGCAGAGTCTGACCAAACTTTTGAGTTTTAGCTGCACGACAGTGACAAAATTTTTTACTACCTGAACTTAAAGCAATTCATTCAATTAGTTGCACCATTAATACTTAGAACTAGAGCTGCTGGAGACACATCAGAGAAACAGAGGGTAGTTGGCATATGAGACTCAGTTGTTGTTTCATAATTGAAGGTATGAACGCACAAAACCAAGTACAAGGAAGAGCATGTAAGCAATGTTAGCCTTATAATTTCTTGTTTGTGTTCTCTAGTGAGTGACACAGCCCAGAAATTCAACTTTATTGTGATTGTCAAGTAGAATAAGATTGTATGCCTCCACATAGAGTCTGGCACCTGGAATCTCACCAATCGGATCAAAATAAGAAATTCTACAATATAACAGAAGACTAATAGAGGAAAGCTTAAGGGAAAGTATTAGAAAGATAATGGCTTCCTTTTCATATATATAATAATGCCAAGAAATCAACATAAATATTTTAAGTATAATAGCGAAAGCTACTATCCTAAATTACATATTCTGTACTTAGAGTTACAAGTGATTGGGATGCAACTGATAGTTTTTTTAGTAACTATGAAAATCTTATAAAAGATGAAGCATTGCTTTGTTCATTACAGAGAACTTTCGTCTGAATATAAATAACATAGCATAACATATACTAACATTTACACATTTTACAGAAATCATTTAAGAAGGTATGATATTTATTCTGGCACTCACATAGCATTTAGTATTTGAAAACCCATCAGATTTTTGAAAAATAAATAGCTCAATCAGATAACAGAATTGTAAGGCAGAACTCCAGAATTCCAAAACAGAATATTTTGCAATCATCCATACCGGTAACAATGGGGCACAATGTCAAAAACATGGAGAAAATGAATTAAAATTTCATCAGGAGTTATCCATACAGCACAAATACAGGTCAAGTATTAGTTCAAGATGTAGTTCAGACATAACATAAATTGTATGTTCTGAAAATCAACATGTATAAGACGCCTTATCGATACAAGCAACTATAAACAAGACTCTTAAACAGTGCATCATAAACAAGATGTCTGACTGCTGAAATCCCTTCTAAAAAAAAAAAAAACCACAGGTATCACACTAATAACATTTAATGCAGACAATGTTGCCCTGATAAAGAAAAAATGAAATTAGAAAATAAAAGATCAATATAACCATTTTTGCACATTTGCTCTGGTTTGTACGGTAAAACCAACAGCTGCATTAAGCTGTTTAAAATGAAAGACCTCTTGCTTATGTGATGTGTTATGCAAAGCATACAGTGCTTATCTCAGAAATAAGATGCGGATGGAGGGTCAAAGACAAGATAAAATATAGACACTTTAATGAATGAGGGTAATGATACAGTTTAACTACATTCCACGTAGCGTATGAGACTACTTCCTAAATTACAATTTCCACTAGCTTCAAAAATAGAAAAATCACAACCAGTACAAGAAACATGGTTCCCATACTAATGGGGGAATTAAGGTATTTTGTTTTTATGCAAAATAGATGTAAATGTTCTCCTGAATACCTGTTACAGTCTCTCTTTAAATAGCAATGACAGAGAAGAGTTCAGAGAGGAAGCTGGAGTAGTGACATTTCCAAGCCCTAACACGTTTGTAGGGAGCACAGGAATAATTTCTCTACATCACAATAAAATCAAGTCAAGGTCAAATTAACATCAGTTAGATTGAATCACCCACCACGAATAATTTATTTGAAATGTAGGGCTTTTTCCCTCACTTGTTACAAACGCACAAGCAGATTTATTTCTATAAGTGATATTTGCATTTACCATACAAACAGCTCTACAGTGCCATAGTTGCCTATAACCTTTAGAAAATATAGGTTTCTTACCTCATTGTTACTAGTCTCAAAGTGTATGTTGTCTACAAACCAATTAGATATATGGAAAAATGCTTACAGAATGAATGTTTGTTTAAGTTTTGCTTTGGGAAACTCTTGTCTGTCTAAGACACTTTCTAAAAGATCTACGCTAATAAACTTAAGTACTTCAAGTAGTCACTCAAGTAGTCTTCAAAAGCAAACAAAGGAAATTGAGCACCATCAAATAATAAACTTTAAATAAGTTCAAATATATATATACACACATATTTTTTAAAGTTATTGGTAGATATTATAGACAACATAGCCTACAATGTATAATGAATTACAATATTAAACTGGCTTGTCTCAAAAGCACATGCCTATACCAGAAAGTTGTGTAGAACAGGTGTTCCTAATAAAAGTCTACAAAGCATTAGTTAATCACTTTAATTTGACCCCACTTCAAGTTGCACACTAAATAAGAAAATGAGAGAAAGCAACTTATCCAGTGCTAATAGCAAGCATATTAGAGAGCCCATTTCTCAAATGTATGTCCTTAACCTTCTCATTTGATACTTTAGGGAGTCCTCAGAGCAAAACAAGATTAAACCTCATAATCCCCCTACGCTTCTGTCCTTAATTAAGTTATAGATACATTCCAAGTCATCCTGCTTTACTATTCACCTCCTAACCCAACTCACCAAGCCAAACAGAGCAGTAAACTGTTAGTTTTTTTCCCTTTATGTGCTCTAGGGAGACATGGAGATGACCAACCCACTCCTAAGACAGCCACAGGACTTACCTGCACACCCCAGGCTCCTGCCGTACTGCGATCCTCCTGCAGATTCAGCTTGTAGACCTTCATAGCCCAGCAGCTCCTTTGCCACTACACAGTTCTCTCTTTAGTAGCCTGCTAGCTGAAGAGTCAAGTTATTTCCTATGAGGAGGAAAAACAGGCTCTTTATCCCCTGCACCCGTGTTCAGAAGGCCCAGTGCCACCTGTGGTGGAGGGCAAGCCTGGCCCTCATAAGGGTGGGGAGAGAACAGTGATCAGCTCTTAGAAGGGTGAAGGTCACTCTCAGAGTGTCTTAGTGCTTCAGTAGCAGGATAAGGAGATGGAGAAGCCCTTCTTTCTCCTGTTTTTAAGGTAATGCTCTACAGTTTTTTCTTTACTGTGCAGTGGGAGCCCAGGAGCTTCTCCCTCTAGCTGTAGTGAGACAGGAAGTGCAAGGCCTGCCCTGCACCACAGACAGTTGGGTCCATGTGGTGGGAGCACCTCTGGTGGGGAACCTGAGGCTTTGTTGCCTCGCAGCTGTACCTGTAGTCATGACAAAATAAGTAATTAATTGATTAAAAGCTGTGTTAGTCTGAGTTGTTAGAACGCAGCTGATGGTGGTGACTTTGAGATGTGTAACAAAGTTACAGCTGTTGCTTCTAGTTGTTTCCAGAACTGTCTCCTAGGAGTATATAAGTGCTGTAAATTAACTTATTTAGCAACAATGTTATGTGAATAAATAAATTCCTGAGAGTATTAGGCATGTCTGTTTTATTTTAACATTATCTAAATATTGTTAATCTGAGAACTGTTGCTACTAATTACTTTGTGATTGCATCTATGAAAGGAAATAATACATAGAAGCTCTTATCTATAATATTTTCATGAAATAGGTTATCTGCAGTGTACATAACTTACTGATAGCCAGGCAGAGTCTGCCAGCACTGTGACATGCATCTAAATCTCGGGGTAGGCATGGAAAGTGCTATGAGGAGGTTTGGCAGATATCTGCTCCTGTCCTGTTTCTTTTACCTGGGCAACGGATTGTACACACGATAAACAACATTGGAATTTGATCTACTGTTTTTTGATTTACCTTTCTCTTTTGACAAAGATCTGATGCTTTTATTGCCCTCTGGGTTTCATCAAGGCAAAGGCATGCTTCTTTTAAAAGTTCAGCAGCTGAAATCTAGAATACCAATGCAAAGGGTGAAAGTCCTTTGGCTCCCAGACAATAAAATTGAGCTAAAATTCCTAGCCACTTTTTATAACTGGACAGAAGGTAGAGATGTATTTAGGGTTTTATGATGGGCGGTTTGGTGAGTTTTTTACAGTGTGTTACTGGAAATTTATTCTCTGTCTTAATTTCATAGGCATCAACCTAACTATTCTACACATTATTTTTGTCCCTATTCATAAGTAAATACAGGAAATTATTACAGGCAGAAAACAAAAACTGTGTTAGAAAGGATTTATCTTTTCTGCTGGATCTAAAAATATAGCTTATTTGTTATATTAATAGCTTATAGCTTATTATCTGACTTTTTATTGCGATTGATAACTATGGTTGCATGACTTTCACTTTGAGCAAGAAAAAATTACTTGGGAAAACTGTCATTAGAAAAATTCTTTAAATGCAAGCAAAATATGCCTATATTCTAGAGAAAGGAGAGCTTTTTCTAGCTCAAGGACAAAAGATTAAAATCATAGAAAAAAGACATGATTTAGCTCACCTGCACGTTAATATGAATAGCTACAGAATATTAACAATTTCAGATATATCTGGAACATAATGTATATGCTCATAGCTACGAGTATAAAACTGTCAGACCTCTGGCTTTCATTATGCCAAGCTGTCTCACATGCCTCTCAATAGTGTGTGCAAAATGACTAATTTTCTGTAAAAATAAATAGTCTTATAGTTTGTAGACTGCAATTAGTTTTGGAACAACACCAGATGTATTCTGAGATCTTCAGATAGATGCGTAGATTTACAAATCAATTAAATACTTGTCTTGATGTGTCCAATTATTCTAGAATATTAATAAATCCTTATTAAAATGTATTAATGCATATACAAATATCTGTGACAAATGCTATTGAAAAAGCAGTTGAAATTTTCCACTACTGAGTTTTCTTCCTTTCTGTGTTTTAATAAAAAATTCCTCCTGGTTTTGTTTCTTTATAATGTAGTTAAGAACTTTATAGAAGTTAACTTGTGCTGATGGTCGTCACGCTGTCCTATTTAGGTCTGTAAAAATTGTGCATTTCTTTAATTGTGGTACTTGGTTCTCTGACACTGAGTAACCTGCAAAACAATTACGAAAATGACCAGGTCAGAACTTAGAAGTGTTTGTTCTCCCTCCTATATTTAGCTAGCATGACTGCACTTGATCTAGTGCTGAAACAACATGCATGTATCACCAGTTGTCATGTCAAAATGCTGCTGTAACTCAGGCAACCACTGTAGTAATGCATATATAGAGTTCCTGTAACTGCTATGACACATTTCTTAAAGGTTGTAGAGCCAATTTGTGACCTCAGACCAACTGTGTTTAAACTGGAAACCTCACTTCACTTGCTAGAGGTTTTTAGTATTAATGAAGAAAAAGCTTCTGAAAGTTAACGGGTTGTATCTCAAAACTGACACAGGAAAGAGTCACCAAGGACTTAACTGGATGTTTATGGGAAGACCTCTGTCCTAATGTGATCCTGTCTTAAAGCTGTGGAATCTTACTGCATTGTCAGCTAGGATTCCGCCCACAGATTTTTCTCAAAGTAAATATTTGCATGAAAATTGAAGTGAGGAAAGTTTCATAGTGGTTAAATATTTACGATCAAGAAAATAAAGGTATTTGGCCACTTAGCATGTGGCTGTATACATCTAAACTTTATAGAGTATTGTTCAAATAGGAAGTTATTAATAAGAATTGTGAGGTCTTCTTAGAAACAAACTTTAGATGTGTCTGTTTTCATCAACTTTTTCATCGTTAACCAAAATATTTACTCTAGAAAGGATACATGCTCTTTTGCTCAGGAAATGTTGCCATATTTTCTGTGGAATGTAATTGGATGCCTTCTGTTCCTATTCTCTGCTCTCAAGGCATCATGTATCAGGCAGGACAGAGTCCAGTCAGGCCAATTAGAGTGGCAACTTTTCATGGAAAGCTTAGGCAAGAATGGTTTTAATCAGCTTTAGTTTGAAACATGCCTTTTCAATACAAGTGTGGAAGAATTCACTTTGAAATAAAAGAATCCTGCCTTTGTTTTCTTATTGCGTAACAAAGTTGTCTTTAACTTTTCTCTAATTTTCTTTAATTACAACTTCCCCCAAAGAAAAAATCACCAGAGAACCAATACAATCAGAAAATGTCATTCTTGGTATTCATTTTGTCTTTAGTGTAAAGTTCCATTATATTAGCAGAGCAGAAACTAAGACAAATCATGCATATTTGATCACTTTCAATTATGGGTCATTGCTTTGAGGTCCAGAGGACTTGGGGGTGAATTCTGCTGGGTTTGATCCCTTAATTTTTCTCAAATGTTAATATCTCTAAGCAACAGCTGTTATTTTACTGTGTTCATTTTTCATATATTGGGGTAGAAGCCAGCACCATCTACACCTGCAGAGATAGTCAATGCACTTGTTCAAACAGTGCTAGCAATGTAATTACATTTTATACATAATGGCCCTGTCTTAAAGCTGGATATTTTGTCTGCTCACTTAACACAACTACTGAGTCTCAAAGGAAGTTTAGTGTATCAGCTAATGCTTAAGTGAGTCTTTGCAGCGGTTATCCAACTTTTAATCCTGGGAGAAGGGAATCATTTGCAATCCCAGTGAGCTCCTGGATGTTTTTGCAACCTTATACCTTGCCATAAGGTTAAATCAGAATTAATCATGGAATCTTTAAGAAATTAGGTTAAAGTAAATGGTTGCTGCACCATTTGCTCACCAGAATCTGTGATATAGTCTTCTCTTCAGAAGCAGTATAGCAGTGTGAAACTGGTTACTAAACTGGAAGTAAGCAGGATTGTGCAGAATCTGTGAGCATGTCACAGATTATCACAACACAATTTTACAAGGACCTGCCTCTGTCTGTGACATTGTAGGGTGTCCTGGTTTCAGCTGGGATAGTTTTTCTTCATAGGGGCTGGTATGGTGCTGTGTTTTGTGTTTAGGAAGGAAAATATCAATAACACACCGATGTTTTAGTGTTAATGAACAGTGCTTATACAAAGCCCAAGACTCTTTGGGTTCACACACCGCCCTGCCAGCAAGGAGGCGGGAGGGGACACAGCCAGGACAGCTGGCTGAAACCAGCAGAAGGAATGTCCCATGCTGTGTAGTGTCAGGTGGAACAGTAGAACTGGGGGGAGCTGGCAGGGGGGCTGCTGTTGCTCAGGGACTGATTGCCAACATCCAAATGATGCCCAACCAATTACATTGTGCATCACTTTAATCTGTGTGTGTGTGTTTTTTCATATTAAACCATCTTTATCTCAGCTCAGGAGTTCTCATGCTTTTATCTTTTTGATTCTCTTCTCCGTCATGCTGGGGTGAGGTGAGTGACTGGCTGTGTGGTGCTTAGCTGCCCGCTGGGTTAAACCACAACACAGGGCAAGTTGTAATGCTCAGAGCTCCTTGCATCACTTTATATTATCAATTAGGTTCCTATTTGACCATTTCCATAACCCCTCATGTTTTGAGTCATGATTTGTATAGCTGAAGGGGTGAAAGTACCTTTCTGGCAGTACCAGGAATTTTCCAATGAAAACAAAGCATTTTGTAATACAGTAAAGGAGGCGAGAGAACACTTGAATCTATTTACTTTCTGATAAGAGCTAGGGATATGAAGAGAATAAGAGTTCAGGGCTGTGTCCTTGCTCCTGAGGACAGCTTCTAGAGATTTAACCATCTGTGCAGCTGGCTCAGATTAGGCATGCAGTCGCAACAGAGTGCTATATAAGTTCCAGGGCTATCTGCTCTTTCCTGCTGAAGACAGAGGATTTCTAGCCATGTGGCAGTGAATGCCTGACTCAGGGATGCACTTGCTGATATGTGCAATGCTCTGTGGCAGTAAGTGGTGCCAGGAATTTGTCATGGAAAGTTTTCATTATTAGAAACCTGTATGGACCTTGAACTGGGGAATAAAAGTTCAGATGAGAATTTCTTTTTGAACAGTTTCTCTTCTATATAACTAGTGAGAAAGTAGTTCCAACTCAGTATCTTTGTAATTTTTTCACAGAATAGAGAGATTCATTTGAAGCCATGTGGCATCTTCTCATTGTACTATCCCACGTGCAGTGGATGAAAGGGACCTAAACAGGTGATGTTTCAGTGCTAGGATATTCATCAGGGAGCAAGCCTTTTTCAGATGGCAAAAAGATACTGAAGGTGACAAAGTAAGTGACAGAGCAAGCCTTATAGCTTTCCTAAAGGAATCATTGACTTTTAATTACATTCAAAAACATACACATGATGTACTAGAAACTGAAGGTGGTACCTTTCTTGCACAAGGTTCAACTCTCTCAAACAAAATTCCACTTAAAAAGCAGAGCATATTTTATACATGTTAATTTCACTAAACATATTTGCAGTTATTTTATGTATGGTTATTTCATATGACTTGTGCACTTCACTTATTTATTTTTTACTTAACTTATTGAAGATGCCGTATTTTCTTCGAGGATATGAGAAGTGATACGTGTTGCTAACGAGTAGCAGATTGCCTTTTAAATAAGGAGCAAATAAAACATGTTGGGAATCTTTCCTGAAAGAAGGCTAAATGGGTTGCCATGGTAATTATTCTAATTTGAGATTCACTACATCAACAAATATTTTACTTTTGATTTTTTTCCTATATCTAGATATCGTTAGAATCTGACAAAGATAGTCAGGAGTACTGTTATGCTTTTGTACATTGTCAACAGCTCATTGTGGCACAGTCTCTAAGGGAGTACCAGGTTAGCAAAGCAGTTCAGATTTGTGCTAAGGCAAGCATGAAGTGCTTCTGCCTTCGTATAGCTGCCCAAGCTGTATTTAGCCAAGTCCCAAATTCTGTAGCTGTCTCCAGACCTCGTTCGTATTATCTTTCCTGCAAGATCCTCTGCACATTTACTTTTTCCTGATAATATTTTAAATAAAACAGTTAAATGTAGGTTTGAACATCTCTGAAGTTTGCATTAGTTCCTATCAAGTGCTGAACTTTATAGCTAAAATCCTTATTTTATTAAAGGAGGGTTTTGTGCAGTAGTAGAATAAAGTAATATACTTCCAGCAATATAAAGCCAATTTCCAGCCTTGTTACCCTACCGTTTCATATAATATTGGCTTAAGAAATATATTAATATCAAGTAATTAATCTTTGACCCTGTGTTGAAAAAACTGTCTGTGCTCGAGAGCTAAGGATGTAGCCTAGAGCCAATGTTCTTATGCAATCTGCTTTCAGAAAATTTACTCAAGAATTGAGATTTGTGGTAATAGCAATATTACAGATCTTTTTCAACGAATCTGAAGTAAATTGCTTCTATTTATTCACTAGGCTATCTTAGCAACATCATTCCTACTTTTGTAGCTAATTTAGGGCTTTCAATATTTTTATCTACTTAGAGGTTTTTAAGACTACCTTTCAAATTCCCAGTAAGTTTTGTCATTTGGAGTCCAGTCAATTCAAGAGAACACTATCAATTGAAAGTTTTGGGGTTGGTTGTTTCTGTTATTGTTGTTGCATTGGTTTTTGGTAATAAATTGTATGCTTTCATTACCGGTTAAATAAAAGTTTCATCTTTCTAGTAGAGAAGGAATGCTAGTGAGTAACACATTTAGGCATTTGTGGCTCTGTGTCTGTGAAAACTGGTTTTTAAATAAGGGTATTTCCAGTGAGGTGGGAATCTTATAACTTCACTAGAAAATGCACCATGTTGGGACACAAATAGCAATGTTTGCCTTAGAGCTCAATTACTAAACATCAATATTTTATTTTTCATTAGACAGTTGTTTTATTTTTACTGTAATATTTGTATTTTAAATAATAAAACTTGTTCATCTACACAGTTTTTTATATTTGCATAGTATTACCTGAAGTAGCAATATAAATTCATTAGTGTCTGCAATGGAGGCATGCCAACTCTTCCAAAATGGCATGTATCTGCTCTAAGTATCTCTAGCCCCTTTTTAATATAAATTGTATTTTCCATTTTAAATATATATAATATATAGTATTATATAATGTATATTATATTCACATATAATGGCAATTTATATTGCCATTCTCCCCAAAGAACCTCATTGAATTCAGTGGTATTTTTGCTTGGGTATGTGTTTCTGTGTCAAGTAACTAGGGCACAGTACTACTAATTTATCTGTTTGTTCTTTGCTTATTTAAAAGTCTAAAGTGTTTTAAATTCATGGACTTCTTTCCAAGATATACCAATGGCTTTCTAAAAAAGAGCAGTTCTGTTGCAGTACAGAAGAAATCTGTTTTCCAAAAGTCTATTTTAAACACAAACTATTGAACTATAATTTTAAAACCTGTGCAGTTTGAACCTGCAACCGCAACAATAGATGTAATTTTAATTGTAACTTGTGGAATATCTTCAGGTAAGGTAAATAAATAAAAGCATTGCAATTTCAAAATCTGTCTTTAACAGAAAGAAAAAGCAGTTCAGCTGCCACACCAGAGGAATGGAAGCTGTTGTAATTTTAATGAAATTACACTTGTTTTATGTTGTCTGTAGTCATGCATTTTCTTGGCTGAAAAAAATAATAATAAAAAAAAATAGTGTTCCAGCCAATAGCATTCTGAAAATAAGCTTTTACAATAAAATCTTACAACATTCTTCCATTTGCACCTCAAGGTACATCCCACAAGGCTGAACCAAGTACCAGGAGTATGTGTTGCTATCTCTGTTCAGAGTGCCAGTCAGTGTAAAGCTCCAAATAAATATCAAGAGGGCCCAGATGTGGCCTTAAGCGTGATATTGGTAGCAGAGGGAAGTGGAGGTCACTGCACTGGTTGAGATGAAAGCCAGCATCATAATGATTTGGGACAACGAGTCTCTACTTGCCCCACTGTTCCTTCTCAAAAACAAAGACCACAATTCTTGTTTTCTTCTGTATTCCTATTCAACACTTTTCATGAATAGGCTTTTTCAGATGATTAGATGAGAGGATGTATACATGTATGGTTTACCAGGACAAATTCACCTCTGAATATGAAAAGTACAAGCAACAAAATGAGCTTTCTAGCAGAATGTCAAAAAGCACACTCCAACAGTCAGAGTGGGATTTTTGGATTAGTCTGACAGGAAACTAGTTTTCATTTCTCCATTGTAGGTGAGCAGCTTATTCAATATTCCTTGGGGCGACAGGAGACATCTGGGGGAACTGCAAGGATGGCTGTGTCTGACTAAGCTGGAGAAAAAAAAAAAAAAAAAAGCCTTTTGAATGAATAAAGTCTGGGAGTAACCCCACTAAAGAACAAGAACCTGCATTTCCCCACAGCAAGCTTTGAGCTGGCTTTGAGTTCCTAATTGGACTTATGTTGAGATAAACTGTTGAGGGTCAGAACAGTCATTTCTTGTCACTATGCTCTGCCTGTTTGCTCTGGTTTGTCCTAATCCTAAACTACGAGCATCCTAGTGCTCTGTGTTTTGCCTTGCTCATTACTCTGTGTTCAGATAGCAAGCCTTAATGAGGCCCTTTAACTTAAGCTGTATATGAAGTAAGAATAACAGATCTAGACCCCTTGAAAATTATGCTTCCGTTCCTTCCCTCTCCCCTCTGAACAGAGCAAGAGAGAAATAGCTTACCACCTGGGTTTTTCTGCTTTTACTAGCTTATTAGTGTTAATCGGAGGCAGTTTTTCCGGTTTTGTTCATTTTCTTTTTAATATGTTGTCATTTACAAAGAGATAAGTAGTCTGTAAATGTAAATCCATGCTTCTCTTTAGAATTTTTACATAAACAACCAAAGCTTCTCATATCGTTGAAGGTCGTTAAAACTTAATGCTGTGTAAAGTTCAATGATCAGTGTATCCATTAGTAAACATGCCTTTTTGTACAAACTTTTCGTTTTTTCTTATTTGTATTCAGGTGGAGTCATTACTGAAGTATTCCAAATTATATATATATATATTAATATTTTTAAATTAAGTTCTTAAAAGCTTCCCCTGGCTTTTAAAATTACACTCCTTAAATTACTGAAAGGTTCTTTTGTTATGTGATGTTGTGTTTAGCAATAGCTGTTTGTTTTTCTTTCATTTTACTATTTTTTTGCCTTTGAAGCAGTAAAAACAAAATCATTAAAGTGGTCTAAAATGGGAAGTCTTCTATTCTTTGACTACATTATAAATAGGATATTTACGAAGAGCAAGCTGAACCCTTTTATTGCTTAAGTATTCTTAACTAAAGTCTAATGAAGATATTTTGCTTGGCAATATTCTTGTTCTGTCTCTTATTCCAGCTGGACCAAACTACCTTTATAACCTGCTGCAGGAGCTGTGGTCATTAAGTTTATGTATGCCTTGCTATGTAGTCTCCAGCTTACCTCTTAAGACATTATCAGGCTTATTCCAGAGTAGATAATTGCTTCAACAGAGAAAATTTTAGCATGACATGGGAGCCGGAAATAACATGAAAGTGTCCATCTACATTTGTCTTTTTTCATGTTTTAAACTGAAATAATATTGTGGTATAGTATCAGATCTTATAAAGGACTTTTATGAGCAGATCATTCTACTTTGCTCTGTTCTGCAACATCCAGGTGTCACTCCATTACAAGCTTTTTGTGAAGAGTATAATCTATTTAAAATGTGCTTCCCATAGCTTTGACACTATGAGAACAAATGTTTCAGTGTCTCTGCATGACATCATGTATGGATCTGTGTGTATACTTATATGAAGATACACATACAGATAGAAAATTGTACATAACAGCATTATGTACAAAATTTATGTAATGAATAACATTTACAATAACTGTGTGCAAAATAAATCAAAATATATATTAATATGAATATACAGGCACCATTACAGAAAGATGCGTTTAAGCACAGTAAATACCTAGGTGTTCCAGCTTCTCATCATTCCTGAGAGAGAATTGGAGTTCTCCCCCATAAGCAATGGGTGGAATGTGGCTGCCTGGCTACCAGGTGTAATCACTCATTTTTACCATAATTGATTATGAATGTTAAACTGCAGGTGAAAATTAGAAGCTATTTTTCAACATTTGGTCTTAAAGTCACACTTACTGTGACTTATTTCCTATTTTAAATGGACTTTTGCCTTTTTAATTAAGAAATCAAACCAGGTTTCACCATTTGAAAAAATCAATAGGAGTGTATTTTGGTTTTGTCTTTGACTGGGATGAAATGACTTTCCTCTGATTGGTTGTATTTTTTTCTGTTTGTAATAAGTATTAGGGCTTCTTCTAGCCTGTCTTGCAAATATACACCCAACAAATGCACTTGCATTTCCACTCCTGTTTATGAAATATGCTCTCTGGTTCCATGCAAACTGAGTTTGGATAAGAGACATTTTCAGACAACAGGCTTGAATAGTTAATTTGGCTAATGGTGACTAGCTAGTTTCTTTATCAGAGACTAACCAGGACCTCTTTCATACTTTTGTACAGCTCAATGATGCCTCAGTGGTCAACTGTTTCTCAGGCCAAAGAACAAATATGAGCAGTTCTGACTGTCTTTACATGTAGTACGTACTGACTACTGGCAGTGATGTCTGACACGACTTCTTTCTTCGTGAAAAAGCACAACCAGCCTTTTGAGTTTCATCTGATTCTCTGATGGTTAAGTTCTGCCTGTGGTTAAGGCATTTCAGCATCTTGGCTGAACTGCATTCAGGCTAGTAAAAGGTCCATGATTCAAACTATCTTATGATATTACCGTGCTCTGTACAGGATGTGCTAAAAATCCACATGCTTTTCTGTCTGCACACAGAATGTGCTATGAGTTTTAGGAGTCCTTCTGTTACCTTGCTCCCTGTTTTAATGGATTTGTATTTTTTACTGGAAACAGTCTTTCCCATAGGATTGTGAACCACATAGCTATGAAGAATGAGTATGTACTGGTAAGAATATTCTCTGCAGAACAATCTTTCATGTTGGTATCTCTTTCTTTAGGCTGTGCCCAGACTGCTGCAGAAATTTGTTTATTCTTCTACACTTTATTTTTATTTTGGATTTTTATTTCTACTGAGATCTCATTCTCATATTCAGTTGGGTTTTATTTAGCAGCTCAAAAGATAATGGGGACAGCAGTGCCTGGAGTCACCTGAGAGCAAGGTTTTTCTCCCAAGTTTTACAGATAAGCAGCACCTGTGTTCTACCCATTTATTTTCTTTCATTGTTTTCCAGATCAAAATCTGTGCATCTGAAGGTCATAGAATTGCTTGATGTGTGAATGTGCAGTTGCTTGCTCTTACTCTGCTGTTGCTGCTAAAAAAGTACCCTTCCCTTGCTTAAGTTTGGGAATCTGTATTACAGCAGTCTGCAACAGTCTGACTAGGATCGGATTCCCTCAGCTGCAGCTTTACAGAAATATAGTGGGCCAGAATCATCACTCTGATTTACCAAACATGGATATTCTGTTGGTGGAGGTTGCATGCCTATCTCTTTTATTGTTATTACCTATCTCCCCAGATCTTACATCACAGATCCTTGCACTTGCATGAAACAAACTTTATCTCTTCCTAGAGTAATTGATGTAGAGGCCAACATCTAAAAAAAAAAAAAAAAAAAAACTGCTTTGCACTGAAGTCTAAAAAACAGACTTCATTCTTAGGCATTTTGTGCCTAAGGCTAGTTAATGCTTTTAAATCACTGCCTGAATAGATGTTAAGCTGTGCTGCTGGGGGAAGCAACAAGGAGAGGGAGACCCCAAGGGAGAAGACATGAGATTCTGTCAAAATTCTATTTTTACCTGTAATTCTCCAGTCAGAATTCTGTCACACTATCAGAGCACACCCTTCTGTTCCAGCAGACTCCTGTATCTTCAGTCCATCAGTAGGTGTAAACAGACTGAAACGTGTGTTTATGGCTGATGCTTTCAAGTTAACAGTAGGAAAGATTCCAAAGAAACAATATTTTTTCATTTATAAGGCAAAGTCATTCTTGTAAGTAACTTCTGTTGCACATCATTTTGTTGTCCTTAAAGTTAGGGAATAGATTTTTGTGGATGAAAGGCTTTCTCCAAATGGTGTGTTACTCTTCAGACCTGTATGATGCTGCCATTCACAGTCTTGTGTAAGAACCCTTATTAGTTCCACATGAGTTCTGGCTGGTTTTCTGGCTCACCTATCAGGAAAAGATCAGGCTGGTCTGTATGTGGGATTAGTATAGTTGAAGTTTTCTAAGATAATATGCTTGGACCTTGAATTCAAATAGGCAAATTAATAGGCAGAGTATCTGATAAATAATTAATGGCAGGGCTGACATAAGTCTTCTGTCTTTTTGGAATTTTCTCTTAACTAAATTTTTAATGGTATTTTGTAGACCCAGGAACCTGCTAGTGGTTAGTTTGATTTGGGCTTATCTCTGTTTCCATTGAACTAATACCTGAAAAAAAGTAAAGTTTCTTTACAGACTTCAAATACCAATCCATAAAGGAAATGGGAAAAACATCCAAACAGTTTTATACAGCTTACTATAACTGATAGTCCTTGGGAGAGGACTGAATAAATAATAGTAGACTAAATCACTTTGTAAACTTGGTTCAAGAAACTTTAAAATGATAAAATAAATCTCATTCTCTCACAGTTGATGTTCTTTTTTTTTCCTCTTGCCCTTGCAGAGGATGTAAGTCATTTGTTAAGTACAGCAATAGAGTTAGTCTGCAGACTACTTTACCCAAAACAGTTTTTGTTCTTCCCTTTTCATGTCTGCAATCTGGTAAGGTAGATGAACATGACAGATTTTTTTTATAAATAAATGAATAATAAAATGTGGTTACACTTTATTTTCCCCCATGTATTGTAATATCAAAAAGAGCTTGGCAGGTACTTTAACTTCGCTGTGGCAGGTATGCACGTAATTATTCCTCATCTTTGCAGATGCTAAAAAAAAAAGTTGCTGGCCAGGATTAAAATTAAATTTTGCCTTGTGGTGTGTTATAGAAAGACAGAAATTAATTTTTGAGGTAAGAATTTCATCACCTAGCTATTCAATTCTTTTCATTCAGTCTGTAACTCTTTTGAGAATGAAATGCAGGAAAAAGGCTTTTTGAAGCCTGCATAGTTGTCATTACCTTTGACTGACCTTACACTGATGAACTCTGGAATTGCAGCCTTCTCTTATTGTTGCTTTTGTAATGCTATTTTGTGAGAGCTGTCACACGATGAGAACCAGAACATCTGCATTGCCATTTTCTTTAGAATTATGCATAAATATAATTTAAAATTGTACTGTAAGGACATAACAGATCCCTAGAAGATGGAAGAGATGGGAATTGCAAAGCTACTAGATAATCTGGAGTGGGAGATTCTGATGTGCTAGGAAGTCAAGGTCATAACAGTAGGCAACAAAAGAAGCATCAGATAAGAAGGACAAACTTATTTGCAGAGTGGGAAATGCGAACAGCCTTGCACTGCAGTGACTCTGAGGATGCCAACATGAAAGGAAGCAGTATGGGTCAAGTTAAGCAGAGACAACTGGAGGAGACTGTCACAGTAGATCTCTTGTGATCTGTATGAGTTTGTGGTGTAGAACATGGTATTCAATAGTTTGATTCATACTACTTATTTTTTGTCCTTTATTTTTCTTCCATGGGTCTTAACTGTTCTTCAACTAGCTGTTTTTCCTTTCTCTTCTTGCCTTAGCCCAATATTTTCCACGAAATCAGCTAGGATCCCTTTGACCACAATGTGTTTTTCTTGCTTCTTCAACAAAATCTGATGCCGTTTTGTGTAACTTCATTTTGTGATTGTTGTTCTTCCTACTATATAAAAAAATACCTCCCCCCTTCCTCCCCCCCCCCCCCATAATAGTGAAACTGTTTGTATAAGCCAAACTATGTGTATAAACCAAAGCAGATATAAATACAGTGTCACAACAGAGAAACTGCTATTATCAAATTTAAACGTCCGTAGAGTTTAAACTTCAAGTTTTTTGTTGCCAGCAGGGAAACTCTTTAACTATTTAAAACCACAATCCATCCCCTCTAATAAATAGATACAAGTATCCTTTTCATAAACAAATTACTACCGATATGCAGTTAACCTATTAATTAAGTAGTTTGCTTTAATTTGGAGACATCTTTTTTTGTCATCTTTTATGACAAATTATTTTTATAAGAGCAAAGCTATTTCATTAGTTTCCCAAAATGAGGTCACTATTAATTATATGCATTTTTTTTCCTTATTGATAAATAATCTATTGCATGTTTTGTTGCAGAAAAGTATTCGTTATGCTAGCTTATAGCTTTTATTTCAGAAATTGCTTTTGTAAGGAAAGTAATCTGAGGAAATGCTGAGCAATTGTGACCTCTGCTGGAAGCATTAAAATTGATTCCAATAGATAACAACCACTGGAAGCAGCATTGTTATTGTTACTTCAGGCACTAATCTGCATGTGCTAGGCACTGAACAAATGGATTAACAGACTGTACTTACTCTGAGAAGTTTACAGGATAAATAAAAAATATAAATGAATCCAAAGAGGGCATCAGTGGCAGGACTAGACAGAATCTGTCTGCCTCTTGGAGTGCTTGCACTACCTCTGAAATAGTATGAGGTATTGATAATCAGCATGCTTACGCACGTGGCTATACATGTGATAAGACTACAACTCCAAAATCATGATTTGGAGATAGACTCCCCAGGATTCTGCATCATTTTTTCTAAATAAATGAAAAGTTCTTTTGCAGAATTTCTGCTCAGGAAGAGATTCAGTATTGAGTTTCTGCTGGAAACAATCTGACAGTCCTGCTTGTGTGCCAGGAGGAGCCTTTTGTGGAAGTACCAAGAACTAAATCATTGATCTGGAAATGCTGTGAGTCACCCATTCACGATTCCAGCCCAGAGAATCTTGAAATGCTCTTACCCCCGGTGTTTGAAGTGATGCTATTCTGAGGCTGTGCTTCAGCATGAAATGTACGATAAATCACAAATTTAATTTATATTCTTGGAAAGAGATGTTTACACTTTACAGTCAGTTCATGCTTCAGTGCAAATTGTTGAGTTTTTGAAAAATGTAAACGAACTTGGAGCTTTTCTTGGAGTGGAGCGTTTGCCATCCTGAACATATGGTTCATTAAGGCTTCAGCAACTGTTTACTGTGGTTAAAAACAGGGCTATGGGAATTCTAAGAAGCAATGCAGTAAGATCAGAGCTTTTAAGTCAGAAGGCCCTGAAGCCAAGGCCATCTTGCTCTTCCCAGTGCATCCCTACCTTCTGTGAAGATCTGTATAATGTTTTGCATGTTGTTTTTGAAATATATTTATATTCTGATTGTTGAGCCAGGCATATTAATATGATTGTTTTATGTACAAGTGTTATGATGAAAAATCAGTGTGCGTGAAACTAGTTAGGAACTGGCATTAGTCCTCTTCATTGTATACCCAGGCCTGGTCGTCGTACTTGAAGGAACCAGTTCATTAACCAAATTAAACCTTTAGGCAACATTTGAAGTAAATGGGGAAACTTGTATTGATTTTGATAGGGTGATGAAGCTAGCTCTAGATAGCTTACAATCTATAAATAGCTCATTAAGAGAAGGGGGAAAGAGGGAAGAGGTCAGGATGGAGGAAGACTGGGAAGAGCACTGTAAACCTTCTGGCTGTTCCTTATCCTTTCAGCAAAGCAATTGGGAGTGGCGTTGTCATATCTTTAAATTCCTAGAGAAGGTGAAGATTTCAAAGACTTAAAGTATTATTTACTGACAACAGAAATGAACTGGGAATATTTCTCTCTTCCCCAGGAGAATAAATATTCAGACAGCGTTTGCGATGAAATTATTTGAAATGTAAACCAAACACCAAAATAATCATTCTTAATTTCTTATGGATTTTAATCTTATATGTCCCTTTTTTCAATCTGTTTTCAACAGATTGACTTTTCCAGTGTTCTTCAGGGTACTTTTGTGTCACACCCTTAATAGTCAAGCTTCAGTGATATGCCCTGAGTTATACCAGATCCTCTCTACATTTGTAGAGCTCATCTAAATTGGGTAATAAAATTGTGGATCATAAGGAATATTAGATTATGTTCTTTGTTCATTTGTAGATTTTAGAATAAATAGAATCCTAGAGATTTTGGGGGTGGGGAATGTAAAAGCAACTTCTTTCGAGTCCTGGCAGAACACTTGGATCAAAATCCACAAGTTTGCAGGAAAATAAGTTATTTTTTGTGTAAATATTCAGTGAAGACTGCTTTAATCTGTTATTACAGTTAGTTTTGAAACACTGTGGGCCAACTAGAAGTCATGGCTCGACACTGAGATTATTGCATGTGATTTTAGAGCACGTTTATGGAGGAAGAAGTGTTCTCTTGACTTCTCAAAAAATAAATAACTAGCTTGGGCTGTATAAATATCATTTATCATCTATAAATGATAAAGATGGTTACAGACCAGATTACCATTGTCCACAACACAGTTTTACTTCTAGGTGTACTTTACATTTTTAAAGTAAACTTGA
Organism: Anas platyrhynchos; assembly: GCF_047663525.1. Taxonomy (NCBI): domain Eukaryota; kingdom Metazoa; phylum Chordata; class Aves; order Anseriformes; family Anatidae; genus Anas; species Anas platyrhynchos. Next base: position 13,511,417 of record NC_092596.1, read on the forward strand.
GCTTTCTTGGTACAAACATGAGCCATGAAGGTACATAAATATTTCTGTTCTCCCTTCTCCTGCCTCATCCCCCCCTTTTTTCTATTTCAGTGTGTTTCTCCACCTAAAACTGACTGGTTTTAATATGACTTCTCTAGATACACTTAGCATATTTTAGAAGGCTTGGAGAGTGTTTTTCCAGAATCTGTGGTGAAGTGTGAACATATGCCTATCTCTTGACCTACTGTTTTTAATCCAGTAGTTTCATTTGATAATTTGCAGGCTTGTTTCCTTTCCCTGAGGGAAATGATTCACACAACTGTTTCACACAATGCAGTGTAATTGTTTTCTCCTACTGTGTCTCTGAAATAGTTTGCTTTTATGGATAAAGTACATACTTTGACACAGTATATGTGGTATATAAAATGTTCTTTCTGACTGTCTGTCTCAAGTATATTGTGCATTTAGATGAAACACTATTTTTGTTTCCCCTTTCTGTGATCTGTCCTCTAAATTTTGACAGAAATTACTGTAGGCATTGTGCTGATATTTGTCTGATAGTTGTCTGTGGGTATAAAAGCAGTCGTCTTTGAATATTTAATTATCTAATGAGGAACTGAGCCATCAAAATGATCTGAGCAATGACCCAAAATACTACCCACTATTTATAGATTTGGAAGGTTGGAAGGTTATGCTTCTCTTCAAAGAGTATATAGTATGCAGGAAGATAGATTTTTTTTTTTTCCTAGGCAAAAAAAAAAAAAAAGAATGTATTGCAAAATAATAGATAAACTCGATTAAACTGCTATTTCATCTCATCCCACACCCTTCTGTGCTAATAACCTAAGCTAATAAGTAAGGTGTCATGGCACAAGAGTAATAAGAAACAGAGCAAGTTGGGCAACTTACCCGAGAAGTATTCCTTGTCTTTGTCAGTGGGAAGCGTGGGGACTTTATCTAGAAGCTGTTGGGGGATTACAGAGCATAATAGCAATTGAAGGACATTATTCCATGAATTTGGCATTCTCTTTTAACATATTAATGTCCTTCCATCTTCCACAATCTCCACAATTTATACTTAGTATGAAAAATACTTTGAGTTACAACCTGTATTTGTTTTTAAATCTACTGCTAGTTAATTTTGCTGGCTAGCTTAACTACCCTGTTCATATTTTTCACACTATTTATAGATTTTCTTTTCTCACCAGAAGAATCCTAGGCAATGCATTGATCAAAGTGAAGATCATCAATACTTACTAAGTTCAGTACATGTCATTTTCCGTAAGCTTAATGTAGCCATGCCTTGTCCTAACTAAAAATTTGGTCTCTAAAGACATGGTGAAAGAGAAAGTTGTGTTGGTGTGGATGAAGTTGAATTAATGTCCCAGCATGACTGATGAGATTAGCAATAAATATGCCGTTTTCTAGCTGGAGTCTTGATCGTTGGTCACCTGATCTGTAAAGATGTCCTCATACCCTTTGATAGATTGGCAGTTTCATTCCCAAGATTTTGGCTAAATTCTAGCTTATCTAGAATTTCATCCTCCTTATCCAGTTGTCACGTATTCTTCACTTTCTATTCTAAAGCATTTATTTGTATGGGGGAGCTCAGCACAATTAGCATGCTATAATCCTAAGGCAGCTGAATTGATGGGTGCAGGAGTTCTACCATGTAGGTAATAAAGCACACTTTCACTGGGGGAGAAGACAGATTTTTAGATAAAATTAATGTTGTTGTTGCTATTGAATGAGGTTCTCACAAAAGGAATTATGCTATCATCAAGATAAAATGAATTATGACTCGAGAGATTAGTATTTTAATTATTAACTTAATTCATTACAAAATATAAAATTCATAAAGGTTTGGCCTAAAAGGTATTCCAGACCATTACACTGCTTCTTACAGAATACCCTTCATAACACCCTTTTACTCTAAATGTAAGGAACAACTTGAAAATTGATTATTTTTTTTTCTATGTGTTTCAGCAACATCTGGTAAAGGAAAAGCTGTAATAGCTGACCTTTTCACAAGAAATGGGACATACAGAAATTAGAATGTGATGGTAGCGATCATAATTTTCAGCAAAACCTTTGTCAATTGCTTGAGAAAAAAACTTTAATCAGTAGAAAAGAAATTACTTCTGCAAACATATAGGTAGTGATACGCTATACTAATGATTAGGCAGCTCAAGTATGATGAGACTGTTCCCCTCTTTTGGTGAGGGGAGGGTTGTTTGTTTACTTGCCTCTGTTTTGAAACCAAAAAAGTGTTTTTTGTTAAAGGGATATAGACAACAAATGCTATGCCTTCTGAGATTGCAATAAGGATCTGTTAATTTTTCTTTCCAATATTATAAAGCATATATTTTAAAAATTAATTTCAAAGTGCATATTAAGATAAAATTCTGATCTTTTTGAAATTACATGGGCATTCTACTAAGGAGCTGAATGGAGAAGGACATTAGTCCTTAATTCTGCAAGTATCTAGGTTTTGGAACCTTTTTGAGTTTCTGCACTAATCCATTGGATACAGTTTTGAAAATGGAATTTTTCCAGATCAGAGACTTGTGATTTTTACCATCCACTTGGGTGCTGAACAGACAAGTGGAATGAGATTGAACTAACCTGATGAAATGCCTAAAATGAAAGAGTAATCATGCCAGGATTCCTTTGGAATTACTAGAGGGAGAAATCTAACGCAGCCTCTTGGAGGGGCTCATCTGTTATAGAGCTTAATGTGACTGTGTGCCCAGCCAGAGCCTGTTAACTGATGGGACTGAATTTGTGGGAAGATGAAGAATGTACTTGGATACTTCAGGCAGGACAGTCCCTACATTTTATTGGGACTGTGAATACTTAAAATACTTGGAAATACACTTAACTTTCTGATGGTGTTTAGTCCAAAAGAGGTCATTCATTAGATTTTGCCATAAACAGTGAAGTCATTACAAGATGAGCATCTGAATATGTAGTTTTCTGTAAAGATATACTCTCAGTTTCTGAGCTGTAGTACTTATTTAAATCTGAGAAACTACAATGCCTGTATAATGTTAGTGAAGATCTCACATTCAAAGTATGTATTGCGCATGTGTTAACATTTCTCAGAGGTCAGGGTGAAATATTTGAATCTGAGGTATTCAAGAGAGATACCGACTGATAAATAACACAAACAACATTAAACCCTAGGCTGGTGAGAAGGAAGGTGGGAGAAAATGCATTTCTCAGCTTCTGGTAGGTACAGTGCCTGAGGCTGAGAGCTGAAAGCAGTAAGTACAGACTTAAGTAATATTTTATATATAATAATATTGTCACTAGTTGAAGTAGGTTCTTTATTACATTAGTATTCTGGATCTTCTGCACTTCCTTTGTGGAGGAATTGTTCTCTAACTTCAGCAGCAGATTTCTAGCTCTAAGCCTGATACAAAGGGAATACAAGGGAGAACCTTCTATTTACTGCATTCTCTGCTGCTGGAAAGCCAGCAGAGGGAACTTAAGTAACAAACCCTCTTCCCAGCGCTTATTAATAATACAAAAGTACATAAACAAATCAACAAAACTCTGCCATGATAGTCTATTCCCTATGGGAAACAGGAGGGGGGGGAAAAAAGTCAGTAGTTGTTGAATGGAAAAAGATAAAGTCAGTACGGAAAGGAAATTTTTCTTCTAGTAGTTGAGTTCACTAAAATTACCAGCAAAAAATTAGTATCTTAAAATCCAGGAGTCTATCAAATTTGTAGAGGAAAAAATGGTATCACTATGGCTTTAGTTTTTCTCCATACCTAAGAAACTTACTGAGTTTGGCTTTTTGTTTTTTAAGCGACTGTTCAGATTTTTAAAAAGTAAAGTGCTGCTCACTTTTCTTGCTTTGCATACCGTTGGCTTACAGGTGCTGGGACTTCAGCAAAAATACTCAGTGTTTTCATTGATCTTTCTAATGCAGTACAATAAAATCCAAGGAAGTCCTAAGTCCTTCTATCTCTTTACCTATCTCAGCAGTGCAGTCAATGCTGTAGAAAGTAAGAGATGAACAAGCAGGAAAGCTTACATCTCTCTTTAAAGGAGCTACATGAGGTTACCCAGTATCTGACTTTTCCAACTAGAGCAAACAAATACTCCAAATATGCTCCAGATGAGAAGTGCTCCAGGATCACTTCTCATCTGAGTGGCAGAACTAGGAGAATGCTAGTTCGATTAGCTTAGCTTCCTATGCCAGCCTGGGGAGCCTAATGCACTTCTTGCAAATGTAATGAGCATAGCATCTTAACATTTCAAGGGTATAAATTGTTGGCATCCTTGGGGAAGATAATTTTGGGAAAGGATTCAAAGGTCTGGAAGAGACATGAAAAGAAGCCATAGGAGTGTCCTTAGATGTTTGGTTTTTATTTTCATTTTTATGCTGAATATTTATAACAGTATTTCTGTTGTAGAAAGGTTGGGTTTTATTTAAATTATGATATCAAAGATTTACTTAAGATGTGATGTCTTTCTAGAAAGACTATCTAAGAATTTTGTAATGTCAAATTCTGCTGTTAAAACCCATTATCGATTGTACGCTGACCAGTAAGCACTCTGTAAAAAGGTGTTTTCCCTCCTAATTTTTCACTTGAAACATCTTTTTAGAGAACAGTTACTGAAACAGGTGTCAGTGTTCTACAGACTTGTTGGATGTGTGGTTAATTTACAGCTCCACACAAATTTATTTCATATCGCCACTTCTAAGTGCCTAGTTTGGGGATGGTCTGCTTGTGTAAGCCTATCAAGTTATGCACACTGTTTTTTGTTTTTATTTCTATAAATAAATTTGTTTTATGGCTTTGATAACAGGAAGCTAGACCCCTCAATAAAATTTTGCTGAGTTTCTTTCCTCTTCTATGGGTCAATACACCACTTGGCTGCCTGCCTTTTAGCAGCCAAGCAATCAATTCCCTTAAGAAAAGACAGACTGATTTCCAACTTGCTGTGTACTTAATAATAGGCTCAGTTCATTCCATTGTCAAAATGATTTTATTTTGCTGAGATAATCTCTTTCCAGTAGTCCTAAAGTGTCATCTTGTGGTTGGTACTGGTTATGATTTTATATCATCAAGAGAAAATGTACCTAATCACCAAAACCAGGAAATCTAAGTTCTCCTGGATATTAGTAAGGTTAAACTGGGGAGTCAAGATTTAAGAGACTGCATCATTGGGGGTTTACTTTAGAAATACCTAATGATAGGTAAAACCAAAAATGTACTAAGAAGTTCATAATTCATTTGGAAGGTCCTGATAAACTTTATGTGGTTAAATGTCTTCATACAGTGTGAGGATGCATTAAAAAATGTAGTAATGAATTATTAGGTCTTCAAAATGCTCATTGGGTTGGTATGTAATACATCTTAATTTCAAACTTTAATGAAACAAACAGAATTGAAATATCATCAGAATTGAAATAATTAAACTATCACGCTGGTCCCAGGGTAACAGAGCTCAAATATAAACTGGCTTAAATTAGCACAGAGCATCTCGGCTTGCTCAGCTATGCCGTCAATCTGATGTTCCTTCTGAGGGCAGTAAAAAGCCAGTTTGAGTATTTCGAGACTGAATAGCCTACAGCATCTTGCATCAAGCAAAGGAATCCAAATCTTCTAGAGGGATTTCCTCTGGGAGCTTTGAAAAATGGTGTTGGGAGGAGCTTTGGCTGTTGCAATATTTGTCTCAACATTTTTGCTATGGCAGTTTGTTGCTATTTTAAATTATTTTGGATTGATATATTTACTAGGAACAGAAACAATTTTGACATTTAGCTTTTACAGTGTAAGGCTTTTTGATAAATTTAAAATTGTCCTAATTCCAATTCAGAACTTTGCCAGACTCTGGAATTTGCTTTTTTAAATCATTTAGATAAGAACTGTCTGTTCTGTACACTTGCATATAAAGCATTCACTGGTATTATAGCACCTAGATTGTGTTTTTTTTTCCATATTTGTGAGATTCTTCTTGTCAAAGACGTTTATGCTTCCTGCAAAATTGTACAGTACCCAAAACTATTTTCAAACAAGCAAGATGAAATTTCATCTCACTCAAATGCAAAACAGTCCATTTGACCTCAAATGTAGCATTTTATTTTCAGGCACTTGTAATTTTTTCATGTTTTTCTCCTTTTTTTTTAGATGCAAAGAATAAATGATTTTATTCATAGGAACGAAGTTAGTTTCTACTTCTACAACAATTCTAGCGTTACAGCTTCTGTACCAAATGAGAGCAATCCAACTTCAATTTTAATTACTTAAGGATTTGCAAAATTTTCTCTTTGCTCCAGTGTAGTTCTCAGACTGAGTTATTTTGGACTTCAGGAATTATGATAGTTTTGTGCCCACTCTCTTCTACTGGGAATGTGTCACTTCCTGGGGTCAGAAACATGACTCAATTTCCTATCTGACATGTAACTGACCCAAATATTGGGACAGGGAACCATGCATGTACTCCCTGCCCCAAAGCACTTGAGATCTATACCCAGTTGCAAAATGGGCAGTGTAATCAGTGTAATAACACAGACAAGTTGGTTCTTATGAGAAAAGAGCTGCTAAAGAAAATAAATTTCTGCTACGAACACCCAACACTTTTCCTTAAAACAAACTCATGTGTAATATTTTCTACTTCAGAAGTACATTTTTGAGTTGCAAGCCATGAATTAGCTAGCAAAGGTATCCACTATAGTGTTAACTCCAATGAATTCTGTTTCTGAAGTACTGCTAAAGGAAATAGGTATTGATTAAAGATATTGATTTCTGACAAAATGGAGAACTCATCTCATTGCTGAATTTTGAATCTTACACTTTAAATAAGAAGACTTGATAGTGGTTGCTAAACCTATTGTTTGTATTGCAGAGGTATCCAGAATCCCAAATTGAAATGTTCCACTGAACAAATACACATTAAAAATGTTTTTAAAATATATATTTAAAAAAAAAAAAAAATCACCAGTAGAAAGAGAGAATGGAATGAAATCTAAAACTACCTGTTTCATGGATTAAACCTATTCTTTGATTTGTGAGAACATTTGGATCTTTGTCTCCAAAGGCTAAAAATTCCTGGGTCAACTGTGATTGTGCAAGAGCCACTAAAAAGATGACCTTGGCTTTCTCTGGAGATGATCATTCCAATGCTTAATCATATCCTGCCTGCTTTAATATTTCTTTCTAGTTAAGATTCTCTGGCTCCTTTATATGTGGAAAAAAAAATGTATATTTATACTATCTTTTATGGTCTGGTTATTGAGAAACTGTCAAAACCTCATAATTACATGTCACTGTTTCTTAAGTCCACTAAAATTCGTCAGAGAACATGTAATGTTTTATGTTGTGTTTTTGTTTTTTTTTTTTTTCTAATTGAGCCTGACCCAGGCACAAGATCTGATTTCATGACAGAAGACAAGTAATTTGCAAATCCTTCAGGCATGATTACACAGTTACTTTCTAGGATTAATTACTGCAACTGTTTTCTCATTGCCCTCCATAACCCTGACACTCTTTTACAGTTTCCATAAGTGACACAGAATTCTGTTCCTAGACTATTTTACTCTTGTATTACTAGGTTATCACCATGTTTGCCCACACAGCAAATATTTTGTTAACATCTGTATCATGTTGCATGTAATATGGAATTTGTAAAATGATATCCTGTGCAGAAGCTTCCTGTGTTCTTTATGCTTGCCTGTATCTTTCTGGTTATTGGTGCTCTTTTCCCTGTTTTCCCTGTCATCCCTGCGTATTATGTGGAGTTTTGCAGGTTAGTTGATATATGCTGTTTATGTTCTGTTACAAATGTGATCAGATGTTGTCAGGTCTGACCTAATACTAAGTCAATGAGAAGATGTACGCTGACTACAGCTCCTTCCGTTCTGTATGTATCTGAATTCCTGTTTTAAGTGCTTATAATATAATGCTTGGAACAGTATATCTTAGACCAGAGACATTGATATCTTGTGGAGGGAAAAAAAAAAATCATGGTGGGCTACTTAAAAGGCAGCCTAGCTTGCTGCAGAGAGGCATTAATGCTATTTTAACTTAAATGTGCCAAATTCCTGAAGGAATTTGAAGGAATTCCAATATGACATAATTGTTCATGTATTCAGAGTAGGTAAGGAAGCTTGAGTCGAGCTCATATTGTCAACATTCCTTATGCTCAACTCTGGTACAAGTTCTGTGCCAGTTATTTATTGCAATAAAGCTAATGAGATTAATGTTTTTATTTCTTTTATGATGAAAATATTCTTCAATATCTCTGAATAATTCTGTGGTTTAAATAATGAGGTATAGTTAGTGGTCTCAAAGACGTCTTGCTGCTGATTGTGGAGAATCCATTCATTGTTGGATGCTAACTCTTAGTTTTTCTGTCTTTCAGATAACCTAGAAATACATCAGATGTTTTTCTTCAGTGTCAGCAATTGCTGTGGCTGTTACAGGATTGTTAGTTAAATATTTGCAAAACTGGAACAGAGTTATAGTTTAAAACAATAGTGAAATTGAATGTCTAACCTTTTTTATCGCTGTCTCTCATTCTGTGCAGAGAGCAAGGATCATCATTGACCAAAGGATGGACCGTAATTTGAAATACAGGTATATTCGTATGTTCAATCACCTTCTCAAAACATGAAGATGTGTGACAAGTGCCTGAAAATAGTCTGCTATTCATATTTTTCTGCATACACAGAAGTGAAAACTGTGTTTGACCTGCAGTAGTGAGTTTACCAGGGAATGCAATTCATCTGTCAAGTTATTCATAAGGGTTCTATCAAAACTATGAGATAAAGCTTGACACATGTTATGTAGGTTTGTGTGTTTCTCTCCAGTAGTCCCAGCTGAATGCAAATATCTCCTATTTCATTGTCCCTGCACTCTGCAGAGATACATTATTATTTCTACACATGTTAAAATGCATCATGAGTTTGGGTGGCTCTGCCATCAATTCCAGTTCAGCCTTTTTGAGTTTTACTTAACATAGTGCCTTTGAAAACAAAACCTAATATATAAACAAAATCCAGCCCTGCTACTTCACTTTGAATTCCCTCTTATAACTTAGTATTAGTACACTATTAAAAAGTAATGCTTCATTTTGGTCCTAACACATAGCAAGTGTGATGCATTTTCTTTGCTTTCTTAACGTATGTAAAACAAAACAGGAATTGTTGATTTTTTAAGTAATTTTCATTGGGACAAAGTGATTTGTGTATATAATTTTGTTTCCTTTCACTTGCTGAAAAATGTGTAAACCTGCACCTCTAAAAACATTCATCAGGCCTTTCTTTTGCAAAATCAAATTATGGTGTCATCTCTGTTTTCAGACTGGTAAGATAAACGAAATTGAAATTTACTTATTGAAAGTAAATTCTGATATAAATAGAAATTGAAATGTGTTACCATGTCTGGGTAAAGGCAAAGATACTTTCATTGTTTAATTTGAATTTACAGTTTGAAGGGGGGGGAGGCAACTTGTTGTTTTAATAATGAAATTGTAGGGTTTTTTTGTTTGTTTGTTTTCCCTTAGTCTATTAAATCTGTTACTAGCTGTTAAGCTGAATATTTTTCCAGAATTTTTATTTACACAAATTGCTATCCAAATAAAACAGGACTATTTGTGTATTCAAATATTTGTCACAATGCTCTGCAGATCTTTCTCCCTTCTAGCTATAGGCTGTGGTTGTCTCTGCTTTTAGCGGATCTATTTTTTACATGTGATTAACAAGGTATGTGAAGAAAAAGTTTGAAGTGAACAACTAAACTTAAGAAAATCTAGTTAATCTTCCCTATACTGCCTCACTCTGTATCAGTCTAATGGAAGCCACTCCAAAGAAATCTTCCCCAGGGCCTTGGAAAGTGCTTGATGTGAACGGCAAGGCATGCAAGTAATACATTGCTCAGTGATGTGTACTGCATGTAGGCTGTGGCCATTAAAAATGAGTAATCTCAGTATTTTATTTTTTCTTAAAAAAAGAATTGAAGCCTTTTTCTAAAATTGCAAGCAAATTGGTAATCATTTCTGATGCAGTTTCTTAGCCTGAAAACATAAAGGAGGCCTCCCTATCTGTCCTTATGAAGTAGTAATACTTTTGTGATATTTTCTTTGACCCAAAATCTGAAAAAAAAAAAAAATAAAAAGAACAGACCAGATTCAACGTAAGTCATTTTGAGCTGAAGTATCAGCTCGTTATCCACCTCATTTCTCCCTACCTAGTTTTCCTTGCTCCAGCATCAGCCTGCCATACATCAGTGTTGTGACTTTTCTGTGGGAACAATCTCTTCTCAGCGTAGGGAGGTCCCAGTAAAGCAGGGCAGTACAGCAAACGTTGTGCCATGCAGGGGTGTGCTGCATCTGATGGTCATCTAACAGGCAAATTCCCTGGACCTGACATCTAATGCCTGATCCTATCTCACTGGATGTTTCAAGCACTGCCATTGTAATAATCCCATGGCACTGCACTGAAGACTTGCATCAGCATGGAAGTAAGCTAGATGTCATATGTATCATCTCTCAGATGTTTTTCAGGCATTGGGCACACAGCTGACTGATTTGTTTGAAAATGTAGAGCTTTGTTCCTTGGCCTGATTTTCTTCAGTAGACCTCTGACAAAGGCCTTAATTCCCAAAATGGGAAAAGACTAGCAAAGGAGCCTTCTATATTGTATAAGAATTTTCTAGATGGAATCAAAAATACATTTCAGTACTGAACAATATAATAGGTATGAAAATCATATGAGGTTTGCATTAAAAAGGCTTTCTTCAAGGGTTACTCAACTATTTTTAACCTCTGTCTTCTATTTTAACTCCACCCCTTTAAAAGCTAAAGTAGCAATCACATTAGCTAACTGCCTGGTGGGATTTCTGGCCTTTGGCACGTTACTGTATGACTCGCTTTTACAGCGTGGTGCGAGTATTTTTAAATGAAGTAAGTCCCGAGAGTTAGGAAAGACAATAAACGTTCAATTTAAACTTTAAGAAAATGTGCTGCCAAGCATTAATAAAGCATTAGTTGGATATTACAGGGTCTTGATTTCATTTTCTCCTGGAAGATCTGTATACCTATGCACGGATGTTACCACTTCTGACTCTGAAGTGCTATCCCAGGCACCTGCGTCACTGAGCTGGGGGAGTGCACTGTAACAACCACCAAATTCCCTGAACATAATTCTCCTCCTGCAGTTTTAGTCTTTGTGAAATGACATGTAAATTATGCACGTGGACATGATTGTGATGGTTACATTATATGTTCCTAAAAGGGATAGCCAGCTCGATATCCTTTTGTACTTGACTGACACCATTTAGAAACTATCATTAGATGACTGTTAATTGGGTTTATTATATTTCCATTATCACAAAAAGATCTGAGCTATTATAGATGGATAGAACTAGCTCTGTTTCTAAGTAGAGCTATTTTTAATGAAGTCTTTTTCAACTTCTAGAAAGAAGTTCTGGAAAGAAAATGTATATACCAATCACTTCGAAGCCTGAAATGCTAAGATGTGATTAGCTTGAATGGTTGACTAGTCAAGATTTCTTCCCTTAGGGGAAAAACAGATCTGAGTAACAGGTACTAAGATTGCCTTTTATGAAGACTTCAGTTTATGGATATGTAGAGACAAAAATCCTTACAGAAATTAGTGCTTAGAAGATGAAGCATCTTCTTGTAGCTGGGTGATGACTGAAATGTTTGTTTCGTGCCTTGAATTTCCTTTTTGTCAAGGCCTTTTCTTAGGCTGTCAGATTATTTCTGATGTGCAATAAATTAATGACAGCTGTGACTAATGCTGGCTGATGCTATCTGTTTTGAGGACTTTTTAGCATTAATCTGTTAAAACCATCTTAGGAATATGTTCAAAATGCTGAGGATTTCCAGTCCATTCCTAACATGTAAATTTGTCATCCTCCTCTTTATCTCTAAGATCCTCAGGTAGATTCCTGGTTGTGGTTCACATACTGCATGTTTGGGACCCAAAAGCAACATATTCATAAATTCATTGTTCCTAATTAACACGAAATCACTGCAAAATTTCATGTGTTAAACCAGGCTTTCCACAAAATCAAGGTATTTCTGAACCAAGAGCTCCAAGTAAACAGTCACTGATAGTTTAGGGTGAATGACTTTAAAATGAATTATGTAGCAAAAAACTCCTTTTGCTGTCTTGCCTTTAACTTTTTTTAACGTTAAAGTTATAAACCCTGTGTGGGGATATGTGATAAGATTCTGAATGTCATTACTAATAGCATAACAATGTTAAAATTATTTATGTCAAGCAACACAAAATTAAGCAAGCTAGACCTTGAGTTCAAAGAGAAGAGGTGGTTTTAATGTAAATTAAAACAGATTCTTGCTGCCCACTAATCAAGTGTTTACCTGTTCCCATTAAAACTGCATTGAATTTAATCAGTATGCTTTCTAATGCATGCATTTCTTTCTAAATAAGAAGTGTATTTGTCATGAATATTTAAATTGGATTTTAAATCCATGAAAGTTTAATTTAAATAAAAAGTGGTGTTTTTCAGGGTTGAAAGTTTAGTGTCTTCAAATTCTATTCAACAGTTGTAAGCAAATTTTAAAGTTAGCAGTCTTGAGGGAATCAATCTTAGCATTTAGGATTAACTGTCTTTAATTGAAAGATGCTAAAATATAACTGCACATTTTATGTACTGTTACTTGTACATAAAACTTAAATATTTGTTTCTTATAGCTAAATGGAGCTAATGAATAATTCAGACATTAGAACAGTACAGGACATCTTAATGTAAAAATAGGTGTATGGCAATGACTTCTAAGACATGTTTTTGCAGTTTTCACTCTAACACTGAGGAAGATGTGGGAGTAATATTATTTATATAATATTCTGTCATGATATTCATAACTTTTCAACATATAAATGTAAACTCCAAGTTTATTTTTGTGATTCCTATTCTTATCACAGAATTTTTTATATTTACATTTCCAGTATATTTGTTTTGTAATGATAAACAATGGTATTTGCTAAGAAACTGTACTAGAATAAATGTCCTTTAATTTTGCATGAAAAAGAATAACGCATTTGTCTAAAGCAAAAAAATCTCCTTCTTACCTATTAGTTAATTCAACTGGTCACTGTCAATCCTACAAAACAGGACATTTGTAGAGTCCTAATCTTCACTGTAGTTTGCATTTCATTTTATTGATAAATAATTCTATTCTTGCTAGAAACCCCTTTATTGTTCAAGATAGCTGTGCTCCAGGTATTTTTTTATTTTGCTATTACTGATTCAGATATTGGCTATTGATGGTTTCATATTATTCTAATGGATTGTTTTAAAGCAAGCACAGGCAATTGGGGCTTGAACTGTATATTTGATTCAAGTGATCTAAACAAAATAGATCAGTGTTGAAAATTATCATATTTTTGCTGTATAAATTACTGAATCAATGTCACATCTTAAAAGACAACTGTAATAGATACGACCATAAAATATGTATAAGTCTTAGTCAACTGAAGTCCTACACTAACTTGAACATGGTACAAGTCCAGTGAGATATGGGACAACTTATTTGGATGGGGTTTATCCTTAATGCTGACAACAGTAAAAGCAGCAAGGACCTGAGTCAAGGCTGTACTTACAGGCACTGAATTTCTGATGTTTGACTGCAGTGCAGCCACTGTCAGGTTTTCAAATATACACTGTTTATTTGAGGGAAGAATGCTCATGGTAAATTTTGGTGTTGGAATAGCACAGCACAGGTAGCTCCCCTTTGGGACCAGGTTTGCCTTGCTGTCCTGGCAGTTGTCAGGATCAGGGTTGGTTTTTGGGGTGCATTAGAACATAGTGTTTGAGTAGAGAGAAGTGGCTAACCTAACGTAACTGCATCTTATTCAGATCTCAGTGGAGGAAAAAAGGTTTTCCTATGGTAATTTCTGTGAAGGAGTATTATAAATTCATACACATAAAAATGCAGCACTTCATGCTCTAGGTAGAACTCAAAATTCGAGGAAGCAAGGAGTTGGCAAAGCATGAATAAGTTAATTTATCTTCAGCAATTTAGAGCACATGCTCTCCTGATTTAGCAGTCCTGTCTCTTCATAGTAAGCTAAACAGACCAGTGACAACTCAGCTTCCTGTGAGCAGGTGATGTTTCAAGGCAGCTGAAGTGAAGCACTTAGCAAAATCTTGGTTCTGTTGAAGTTGAATGGACAGTTATAAAGGACTTCAGTGAAGGCAGAAAATCACCACCACTTTTCCAAAACCAGGGCAACATTCCTGCATGGATCTGACTTGCTTCTGTTCGGCCTTGAAGGTTCATCCCAGATAAGCTGGCAGCAATGGAGTTGTATTGAAGGTGTATTACTCATGATATTCTTTAAACCAGCACACAAGTGCCTGCAGCAAAGGATCTCAGCAGGCTGGTTATCACCACTTGTCTCCCTTGCAGGGGTCACATATTGCTGTTTTGTCACTGAGTCAGTTAAGTGTTGCTGGAAGAAGGAAGGTTGGAGGTAAGCAGTGTAAATGTTCCTGAACAGATGCATTGTACCATGATACTGTCTGTCACTCAAATCCAGGAGCAGAAAATGCCATTCCTGGCTAGAGGAGCATTGTTTGAGCAGTTTGAGGGGTTTTCTCACTATTAAATGCTAATGCATCCTAACAGACATGATACACAGCAAAGTTACCTGAGGAAGAAGCAGCAGACATAGGCAGGGATAAGCCTTGACAGGGGTTGTTGACACTGTGGGCAAATGAAATCTTACGAGCCTTGGTGCTGATGGCAGAATTCCCTTAAGCTTTAATGAAACTGGATTTCACTCTGGATTCTCACTCTTGATGCTTGCTTCCTCCAAATTTTATGTCCTCTCTTCTTTCCTGCCTTTCTTTTCAAAAGTGCTATTTAAGCATCATTGAGATAGAGCAATATAGTTGCTTCCATGCCATGGTTGAAGGATTTGGTCACAAGAGATGTAGAAACAGCCTGTGAAAGTCTCAGAACAACGTCCTGAATGCATTTCACAGACATTATTTAATGTCTTCATGACTGGACTGCCCCCTTCTTCCTCTATTTTGCTGCCAGCATCCCTATTTTGGTTTTTGAGAGTAATTTGGCCCTGTATTATCTGAAAACTGAATGTGAAATTAAGATTCTTTTGTAGGAATTTATTATGTTATTTTTAATAAGCTCTTGAATAATTAGAAACTGAAATGAGCTTTCAGACTGACTGATTTGTTAGAAACATTAGAGTATAGTTATGGTGAACTGTCTGAATCTTGGAGAGAAGCCAAGCTCCTCCAGCTAAAATATATTTGAGTATCTTTTTTGCCATCAGTTATCATATAATGTAGCTTTTTAGGACTTCTTTGTGGAGTTTGGTACTTCACTCAGGTGTCACTAACAGCCATTGTAGTAAACAAAAGTAATGTTTCCTTTTATTACTTTCTCTAGAGTTGCCTAGGAAATGATGTATGTAAGCATGCTTCATTCCTTTTTTTGTTTTTTGTTTTTTTTTTCTGTAAGGAGTATTTGCCATACTGGTGTGAGTGCTTCAATGAGAAATTACTCTCCTTCACAGCCTTCATCCATTCAAGTACTCTTAATCATGAAATTTTCTTCACTTCATCCTTAAATTCCTTCACAGACATCTTGTCTTAACTTGCTGACTACACTGTTATGTTTTTATTGAATATGGATCTGTTCTGTTTCATTAGTAATTGTGCTTTTTGTGGAAAGGTTTAATGGTGGAATATTATTCATTTAATGAATGCATACCTCACACATGTGCCTTTTTGACATGCACAGCTACTTTTCATGTTACAGAGAAATATGGTCTATGCTCTATGGCATGTAGCTTTCAGGGATGATTCTCAGACATGTATATAATTTTCTGCAAAGCAGAGCATCTCCTGTGCATCCCTATGCATTGAACAGTGTCTAAATATATTTCTGCGAGTTCAGTGAAATTTTCAGAGGCTGTGTAATGACAGAAAGATGGGTTTGTGTACTCAGCTTGGCCAGACTTAATCCTTGTGACAAGCAGACAGTCAAGCTGTTGAAGTTAGTGTGTAAAGTGGCCAAAAAGGTATTTTTCTAGAGGTTTCAGAAACATCACAGGAAAAAAAAAAAATATATATATATATGTAACCTCTGAAAGAGATCAACAACATGGATGGTATTATGCTGACCTCTGGGATCACTGAAGAGGTCAGACTGTCTGAACTGTTCTGAATTTGCAGATAAAGGGGAGAAGAGCAATGGCTTTATTTAATGTACTTGTCTTCATCATGCCTGTACAACAGAAACCTCACTGCCTACAGACTTAAATGAGAAATGTATGGAGGTGACTTCTGCCTCATGCTCTTGTTGGCAATTGGATTGACTGCTGTCAGAAACCACTAGCAATGGCTTAAAATATTGTATCATATTACAGGTAGGATTTTTGTAATGAATAAAATAAATGAGCTGCCTGATCAAGTCACGTATTCTCAATCTGACTATTGCCTCACTGTAGATATCAAGTGATTATGATTAGATAATTATGATTCAGTAGCATTGCTATTTTGTACAGGTAAGTGTGGCTTTATGTAATTCAGTAAAACAGATATTTTAACATGCAGGTAATACCAAAGCACTTAATGTAGATTTATTTCATGCTGGAAAACCTAATGGTTGACTTATTGCCACCTCTCACCATCCATCTTCCTCCTTACCCTTCAGTACTTTCCTTTTTTAACATTCTCACAGAGGCAAATAAAGTTTTAGAATGAATGAAAATCATTACCTTTTGCTGACAGTCAGAATGGTAGAAAGGCTCCATCTTCCTAAAAGGATTTTGTTTTCCTTACAGTTTGTGCATTTAAATGTTATCTTTCGATTGAAAGAATACCATTTGCTTTCTCAGACTCCGTTGAAAGGATTCCTTCCTCTAAGTTCTTTTTTTAAACAAGGGAATTCAGCTCCAGAATTCTTGAAATATTATGCCTATACTACATAAACCTTTTTTGGGGGTGGAGGGAATGGGGAGGAAGTGTGCAGCACTTAGCATTTCCCATATCTGTTGTGGAACATAGCTTAGAATAGAACTTCAGGAACCCAGGACTGCATTTGCTGACTGGGTGCAAGCTAAGAACTGTCTCAAAGGCCAGTTGTTGAAGAAATACCTTTCTAAAGAAAAGGTGAATTTTAGGAATTACTATTTGTTTCCTATATTTATTTCTTCCCTACAAAGCAATTTTGGCTTAATGTATACACTGCCTGTGAAGCTGACTTTTAACTGTGTCAGTTGATCCTTGTCTTAATGCAGCGTAGAGAATCTAGCCCGTTTCCTGTTGAAATGTTAGTTTTACAGGTTTAAAAAACAAATCAGCAATTATATTACCCTGTAGTTTTATAGTGCATTTCTCTTAAATTCTAACATTTTACCTGGTGGACCATTGTTGTCAGCACTGGCCAAAACCATCAAAACCAGTCTTGTGCCGGACGAGGAGCAGCAATGGAGAGGCAGTCTTATTCTTGTGTTCCTGCTCTTGAATGTTGTTGTTAGTCTCTAGCTTCTGACTCATGGCTTCTTTCACAGAAAGAAAGCAGAGCATGTTTGTTTATTTATTTTCTAAATTACTTAGAATATCTTTATTAAATGGGGAAAAAATCACTCAATTTCACTTATTTTGCTTCTTAAAACAGAGAACCCTAAAAAGCTTAAAGACAAAGAAAATAATAGTTTTAAAACTATTTTCAGGCTTGATGAAGGAGCACTGGAACCACATAAATGGTTCTTTGACATTCACCTTCCCCCTCCCAGTGCTTTTAATTTCATCATTCCTATCGACTGCATTGCTACAGTTGAGTATGAGATGCCTAATGTAATCATAACTTGCCATCTAGTGGCATATGTGTGAAGTACCACGTCTCGAAATCAATCGAGTTGTGTTCACTTTAGGGGATCCCTGTGTGCATGCTTGCTCTCCTACATGGGAACCCAGCTTTTTAAGCTGTGGCTAGATGCTGTTTCTATCGCATGTAGTAAAGAGGTCGTTTTTGGTTGAAACAGGTGATATATTGCTACTGAGCTTGTGGTGGGCCAGAGAAACTGTGAGACACGATAGATAAGAGGAATATTAGACACAGCTTCATATATTGCAGTCATTTTTAATTTTGTTAATTTTTAGTAATATTTTTTGCCAAAGTGTATAGAATATTCATTTAGAATAATTCTTATCTTATACACCTGCAACAATGCTGGTGGCATTGTAAATTCCTGTGTTTTCTATATCTTACGTTCATGTGACAACATTGAAAGCAGGTAGCTTGCAAACAAGAAGATGAAAGCTACGTCGGAGAAACGTTCTGAAACTGCTTACAGTCTGATACAAATATCAAGCAAAGTGTTTGAATTTAAAGATGGTGAGCTGGGACCAGTGTCATCTTTGCCCAAAATAAGTCCGGGTAGTAAAGGCAGTACTATGTCAGTGTCAAGTGAGGTGAATATAGATTTCTGTGCTAGTTAAATGCAGTTTGTGTCACTACTGTTAATTAGTGATCATGGAATAGCTCAGACTGGAAGGGACCTTAAAACCCACCCAGTTCCAACCTCCCTGCCATGAGCAGGGATGCCACCCACTAGGTCAGGTTGCTCAGGGACTCATCCAACCTAGAAGGACCTCATCCAACCTGGATGTATATACAATATGTTCCTTATGGTATATGAACTCTGTATCTTCTTGCTGCTATTATTACAGAAAATGGAAAACAGCTGGTCTCTGGAGTGCCAAAACTGCTCAGCTAGAGGTCTGAAATTACAAGAGTGTTAGGCACTCTCCCAGGAATACAAAGCCAGCATTTCTAATAAGACCCAGAAGACAGTACTGTTAATGTTCATATGACTATACTATGTTGCAGCTTCTTTGAAAGAAAATAAAAATTAAATTGCAGCCTTGAGATATGATCATTTGAATCTAATTCAGTGTGCACTGCAAGCTTTTTTATAAGTGGGCACTCTTGTAAGACTGAAAACACCTAACTTTTTTAGAATTGGTAACTTTAGATATTTACTAATGCAGTTTCATATTCAGATGTTTAAAGGCACTATGTATTATTGAAAGATAGATATAGTGGCACATGTTTGCAATCATGTGATTTATGGACTCCTAGTTGCCATATCACATTAAGAAAAGTCCTATCAGTACAATTGTTTTTCCCATTTTGGGAGGGGGGGATGTATGGGAGGTTTGTATCAGATGGTAATGTGTCAGCCACAAACTGATATCTATTTGAGTCCAGTTGAGAACAGGTTTTGACTGGTCTAAAATCCATGTTGTGAAAGTAGCATTTAAAAGTATATGGAGTTTGGATCTGCCTCCATAAAGTGCCTGTGGCCTAAGATCTGTGCTGCAGATGAGATATGCATGCTCATTAGGATAGAAACTTTCTGAGCTGTGGTGGTCAAATATGTGGTAGCCTAGCAGTGGCCCACCAGGGTACAAGCACGGTTTCATGAGGGGGAGTTGGGGAGAGGAAACAATTCTCCTGAGCTAAAACTTTCTGAATTTCTAATTTGAGCCTGTTTCTCATGGTCAGAAAAAACAACGTAACCAAGAAAACATACCTTGAAATATGAAACCAAACCATCTAATATGGAGTGTTAGAGATGGGCCAAAGTATAATTTGATATAACTAAGGCTTTTTTCCTTTTTCATCTGTTTCTTTTTTATTGTGTGGAATTTCATTTCTGATTATGAGCAAAATAACTTGCCTGTACCTGGCTTCACTGTAGTGTGTGATTCAGTGTGTGTAACTAGGATTTTGTGCACAGATACATCTTGAATTGTCAACTACAAGAAACCTAGGATAATGAACAAATCCATGCTAGGCCTAAATCGAGCAGCGAGCCTCAGTGAATGAAAGTATACATCTCAGATACCTATACCTGTGTGACTTGAAATCAAAGTTATCCACAATAGGCTCCTGTTCAGGTTAACTACTGAGTTATACTCTACAGGGAAAGAGACAGCACAGTAGGTGTTCATTATTTTCCTTCATCTCCATTTCAAAGAAAATAAAACCAGCTAGTAAGGAAGAAAAGTGATGGAAAAAATGTGGGTATATACGGTGTGTTTACTTCTAACAGTCTGCAGGAGTCCTGGGCTTGTACTGTTCTTGTACGTGAAGTCCTCCACTGACTGTAATTTGCATGCACACAGTCCAGCCACTGTTAAAGTGTTCATGCTTCTAATTCCTATTTAATTTTTACTTTTCAGCTGAAATCAGTGAAAAATCAATTTTAATTACAGTATGGGTTTAGCCTGTTGTGTCATTCTTGTCTTCTGGATTGCTTGTACAGTGAGATATTGTGACCTTGATCCTGTACTGGAAACATTAAAGGTCATTTTTAATTGCAGGAAAGTGGATAGGAAGGGAGTACAACTGATAACTGGCCAGAGCCATCTGTCCTGGCTAAGGGAGACATTTTAAGGTCAAGCTCCCTTGTTAAAAACTGGAGAAGGAATCATTTGTCATGTTTTGCCTCCCAGGAATTCCAAATTTTAAAACATAATCCAACTGAAACAATTACTGATTCTCCTTGTTTATGTAAGATAGAGAGTCATAGAACATAGAATCACAGAATCATTTAGATCAGCAAACACCAGTGCAATCAAGTCTAACCATCATGTAACATGGCCAAATCTACCACTAAACCATGTCCCTAAACACCACATCCACATTTCCCTTAAATACCTTCTGGGATGGCAGCCTGTTCCAGTGCCTAAGCGCTCTTTCTGTGGGGGGAAAAAAAAAATCCTTCCTGACATCTAAAATAGAATCACATAAGAATTTGGAAAAGACCAGTAAGAAGAGATAACACTAACTACTGTCAACAATGTTTCTAGCACACACCTGGGATAGTCCTAGGACTGCAAGAAACAGTGGGAAATTGATTTAAGTGTCCTAAGCCTCCCCTGTAAAGAAAGTTTTTTACTTAAAGATTGCAGGGAATGCTTTAGCAACTGAAAATCACAGGTGCATCCTGATCTGTTCAGAACTTTAGGAGTGATAAATGTCCCATGGGTCATGAGTGGGGTAATCCGGATTTATGTCATTATGCCACTTTCTAATGGACATCTAATGCAGAATTTTCAGGCAGTGACAGCTCCTGGGCTGGCAGAAGCCTCATTCAGAATTTAGAGCCTCATCTCTCCTTCAGGAGATTAGGCCACTGGAGCAAAGGTTCACAGTTTTTTGTTACCTGTCATGAAATGAAGTCATATTCTCCAAATAAGCTTTCAGCAAAGGTGGCATATAATCAATCCCAGATAAATTGTCATTAAGGCACCTGTCATCTGTTTGAGGAAAGGGGTAAAAGGCAATTACACATCACGTTGAACTTAGCAGCTGCTTATTTTGCAGGAAAGAAAACTGGAAAGGTGGTATTTAGAATATTTTGAATATTTTAGGCATGAAACATGCTGATCCATTTGCCAATTGATCAATATTTCAAGAGTCTCCTTGGAATGAATCCATATTGATCTCCATCCAAAGTTTCTAGCAGTAAGGCTAATCCAATTCTGGTAATGGTAAAACAGGCTTGTCACAGATGTAGAATTTTGTTTAATAAAACACTGGGCAAAGGAAAAAGAAAAAAAGGCAAAAGGCAAAAATGACACGTAGTTTTTTAAAGGTATAATTCAATTTGTGGTTCACTGTGGTATATTCTGTGTTAATGCAGCAGGCTTATTCACATCTATATAGAGGATGATCCAAACACTGCCTCACTCTCCTAAGCTGGGATTTAAACTGGCTCTGCTAGCCCAGCTGTAAATAAGAGTGAACAAAATATATGTGCCAGCATATAAAGATATAAAATCTTTATATGTGCCGGCAACTCCCAAAGAAAATCCTGTAGTATAGCTCTACCATGCCACCTCATCTGTGCTGTAAGGCCAGGCATGAATTTCTTATAAGAATATACCTGAAAGGAAATATTGAAGAAACATCTCCTGGAAGGAAATTCTAACTTACCAGCATACTTCTGATCAAGGCTAGGAGTTTTGAGCAACGCCATTGCAGATATGCATATTAGGTAATTTTAAGGAATGTTCCCTGTTCTGCTGAAGACAGGGAATATCACCAACTCCCTCTAGTCCATCACGAGTCTTCCTATGATTGGTCTTTTCTGTGCTCTGGCTCTTCATTTGAATTATCAGTATGTAGCTACATTCCTTTCTTCAGAAGGAAAAAGTAAATAAATAAAAACATTAAAAGTGAATTCCCCCCACAAAAAAAAATATATATATATATATATATAGAAATCATAGTCACATGTGCATGGTATGTGCATATATAGACATAACTAATACACAGAGATATTTTAAGTCCAGTTTACAAGGCTAACAAAACTGCTAAGAAAATTAAAATATGTAGATGTGGTCTGAGTCAGAGTCTGCCTTAGGAAAAATAATTCCTTAAAAGCAAATCATATGGATTTTTTATTATTATTTTTAGCAATAGTGTCTAATTAAAAATCTCACTGTTCCTGAAAGCTCCTGTTTTATTCACTTAGTCAGTAAGAATCTTTTTCCTTTTATGCAACAGTGATCCAAAACTAGCCTAAGTGAAAATATTTGGTCTTGGCTTTATGGTGATTACTCTTGTGGTGCTACGTGGAATTGGCTTGTGTTGTTTATTCTAGTGTGTAATTATACAGTCTTGTCAGAATATTAATAGGGCTATTTGCAATCAGATCTGAACAGATGGACCTAAGCACAGGTGCCACTTGTGCTTTCTTCTCAGGTTTTCCATAGGTATATGAGTCTAGTTACAGAAATTCAGCATCAGCATTCTAAATGTGGTTAGTAAATATATATTATTATTTTTTAATGAAGAAAGGAATGTATTAATGCATGTCAAGCAAAAAGTGCATAGACAAGGAGGAGAGTGGTATCCTGTACAGTTAAAGCCTGGATCAAAGTTATGACCACCTGGGGAGCCTTATTTAAAATATGACATTAGGAAACGTTAGGCTGACTTGCTCATATAAGAGAGGCTGCTGTAACACCTGATACAGCAACCTCCCTAATGGAGAGATGCTCCAGAATGCTTTATCTTTACAATGGTTCAAGCAGCAGGCGCACGCAGCTGCAGGGCAGAATTACACTGAGGTGCCACTGACAGCTCTTTCCTGCTTGGCCCAGAAGTACAAATTTAGAGCTTTTTACCTAAGCTGTGTAGCTTAACTGAATTTTGCTTTCTCAGTGATATTCTGATTGCTGTTATTGAGATGGAGTTACCTTCTTTATTTTTATACTTTATCTAATAACAATTAAACAATGTTGCTTTTTTTTTTTTTCTCTCACTAAAATTTTAGTTCTTGGCTTCCCTAGTAAGGCATCAGATGATATGCCAAGATGAGTTTCTAAAGGTCTGTTCAGCACTGAGCTCTGCTGGAGTCTTATTTAAACTGTACTCTAGAACTCTCAAATAGCTTTCACTTGAATATACAACTACAAACTCTTGCAATAACATTGAAATGACTTACTGAGTGTGATGACACATCAGCTAACATTTATTTTAAACCTAGGTCATTTCACTGGCTCCTAATATATATATATGAAAATATGTGAGAACAGAATCCAAAACCACATTTTGTTTCCAAGCTTTTTTTGCATCCTGATACTTAATGGAAATGGAATACATGTCAATGAAAGTGATTAAGTCTTCAGATGGTAGAATATGACATCTATCCAGCCTTCATTTCACAATAAAGTTTTAAAGTATTCTTCAGGGAAGTTTCTCCACATCTACATTTTAAATTCACCATAAATAAATAATAAGAAAAAGAAAAAAGTCTTGTAGTTGTGTCACTTCTTGGTGTCAATGATAAACTTGCTTATTAAAGAAAATAAAATTTTGCTTCTCAGAAACAATTAAGGAGATAGATATTCTTCTAAAGAATGGGTGGGAGGGGAGAAGAAACAAAAACATACAAATCTTACAATATCTCCTGCATATCAAAACCACCAGATTTCTGCAAGTTTTAAGACAGTGTAAAAATATTTGGAGGTAAGAGATTTATAGTTGTAAGTTCCACTGTCTTAAAGAAATTTTTTTCAAAGTATCCTGTTTTAAATGTGTATATACATATATGTGTGTATATATATATATATATTTGTAACGTGACATTAATGTAAAACCAGTACTGTATGTTGGAGTAAGGACTTTGTGAACGTTTGAATACACACTTGTTAATTAGAAATTCCATTCAATTCAGAGTCATTAAGATCATGTAACAAAGTCATTTTTTTCTTATGCTTAATGGCCACTAACTCTCTCCATCCATTTGTCTCATTGTGGCTTTTATGGTCAATTTTCAACAGGACTCACCATCAAAAAGTAACCCATATTTTAAGCTTTTTTGAAAATCCAAATGCTTTCGATGTCTAAATGCAAAATGTTCTGTTCTGGCAATCTGCGCCAGTGAGTTCATAGAATAATAGAATAATGCTTCATTTAATAACACTACAATTTTTTATTTCAAATTGCAATAATTTGAGAGGTCTTAAAAAAAAAAAAAAAAAAAAAAAAAAAACAAAACTTGTAGGAATTTAGGACTTGTAGTCCTAAAATGTCCTCTCTTCCACATCAGTGCTAGCTGTTGATTTGCATGGGGTGAATTTCAGTTCTTTTTCTTGTTATCACACTGATGAAGAAAGTCAGATGTTTAACATTTTGTTTGAGAATCCCTTCTAAAACGACTCCATTTTGGAAATGAGTCCAAGAGTTGGAAGCTGGAGTGGCAACGAGAAACACAAAGCTTATGTCAGACCTTTGGAAAGCTTGAACAATTTATCCCTCAGGTGTGATTTTGTGCCTAATCGATCAGAAGGTTCACTTTTTTCATTTAAGTCTCTGAGTGTGCTTTATGGATGGGTTGCTCTAGGATGATGATCTGTGAACTGCTAAAAATGCATGCAAACTTTCCCTTCAACAGGCTCATGTCAATGTATTTTTTCAAAATGGAATGGTTTATGCAATCAGAGACAGGTGTATCTTTGCCTCTTGGTGTCATTATAATGTCTTCATCGGTCTACCAGCATGTTGTTATAAAAATGGTAGCGTTTTAAGTATTCATTGGATTGCAGATAAAAACTGAATGGCTTTTGTCATTATAACTGGCACTGGCACTGTAGTATCAGATACCAACTGTCTGCCTCTAAGGGGTCTGTAAATTCTGAGCAGAGCAATTTTCTTTTTCAATTTTTTTCATTTGTATTGTCCTGCAAAAAAAAAAGAAAAAAGTAAATTGGGTGTTGCAAGATAGTTACTACACTTTCCTGAACCTTATCAAAGTAAATGATTCAATAAGCATCAGTTTACTAGGTAGCCCAAGTACCCAATAAGGCCTCCTACTTTTGAGAAGGACAATTAAACACTGCTGTTTTTTTACCCTTATTATCATACCTCTTCAGGTTATAACTGATGTTAGATTTAGAAGAAAGATTTAAAAATAAATAAGATAATAGAGGGAAGCTTTCCAAGAATGAAAATAAATAGAACCTGTCTGAACCAAACAGGAAGATTCCTGGGCAGGTGACCATTCAAATACCAAATTATAGAGGCTCCTGTCAAGTCCTTAATCTGTGATGAAGTTGGTCAAATGATGTAACTTCTCAGTGTTTCTTTTCTTCAGTATCCATACCCCTATGTGTGCTGCTTAATGCTGCCTAATTGGACACTGCTGTGTTGCAAAGATGTGCCTCACAGATTGTAAGGTGAACCGAGTTGTACAGGAAGTGGCCATGGGAGAGGGGAAAAAAAAAAATCTGGTCATATGAAGGGAGTGATGGAACACTGTTATTTATGGCACAGCTCTAGCAGAAACTTAGAACACCCTGATCTGAAGTGATGGAAAGGTGAGGTTTGTTTTAACACCTACAAAGAGCAACCAAAATGTGTTTCTCTTCAAGGACACTGTGATCAAATCCTAACACAGGGAAATGATCTTGGTAGTGGCATTCTGAGTGATCATTAGCACAAAAAGTTAGAGCTTGTAGAGCTTCCAGAGAAAATGATTTCTTGTTAGCAGCTTCCTGTGGTTATCTTCCCTGTGGAGGAGTCTAAATGCTGAATTCATCAGTGCCAAAAGTAATCAGCTTCTCTTTTTTCTCATATCCTTTTTTTCTCCTTTCCCCTTCAAAACAAAACACTTTGTCTCAAGAAAATAACAAGTTCAAATACAATAACAATAGCTAACAATAAGTAAATAATTACCTGTGTTGGCCATTCTGGAAGGGTGAAAACTGCCAGGTAAATAAGGAAACACGACAGAACTTAACTCAAACTGCTGAAATAGTGGACACAACACAGCTGCTTTCACTGCTCTCCAGAGACCTTGGCACAGTAATTACATACCACATAACTGACCATCTCTTCTGCTGCTGCTAATTTTTACTTCTTGGATAGCTGGATACTTTAATAGAAAAGTGGAAGAACACCGTGTTGTATTGTGCTCATTTTCAATTTTATTTTTTTTATTTTTTTTATTTTATTTTTGGAAGGGGAAAAAGAAAGACCTGGCTGGCATCAGTGGGGTTTGTAACATCAGACCTAAACTAATGAGGTCTGCTGGCATAGCTGTGTTTTTGCATGGTATAAGAAACCATGTGCTCCTGTAATGTGAATAAATGCTTTCTGCAGCTGCATGGATATAACTGAGGAAATATGTGCTGTATTTCCACAAGAGGGCTCTGTCTGTGTAGCTATATTGACAGCAAAACTGCTCCGTAGCAGGAGAACACCTTTGTTAAACTAGGTTCACATATAAAACTGTGCACTGGCTTCGATTGCATGGATGTGGAAGTAGGAATTCATTTTCATCACTACAGAATACTCATCTCGTGTGAACTCTTGGCAATATACTGTAAGAGACCGACTATGAGCAGTGCTGGACAGGACTTAACCTTGCATATCTGCATCTATTCCCTATCACCTGCCTCTGCTCCCTTCCCGTCTCTGTACTTCTCATTTATGAGGGTGTTCTTGTTTGCCTTTTTTTTTCTTTCCTTATTTGAAAACACATTGAGTTCATTGTAGTCCATCTGTTATCTTCAACAAATGTTAAAGATTGATAAATGGGTCCAAAAAGTTCAGGAACCACTGGTCTTAGATATTCCCTTCCAAATCTCTCCTAATCCAAAAGTTTTACTCTGAATGGCTGATTTGCTTTTAATATTGAATTGTTTAAACTAGTTTAAATACACCTGTCAAGTATCTATAGTTTGTATTCCAGTTTTATGCATCAGAAGTGACGTTGGTTTTGTCCCTTTTAAGGTGGGGGGAGCGTTTCGGTGAGTCGGATGCTTTTGAGTGCAGTCTTGCACTGTGACCACAAGAGGTCAGCAGTGAAACGTAATCCTGCAATAGCCCCTTTTTGGACGTTCTGCTGAAATACATAACTAGTTTTTCTGGTCACTTTAGAGATTTTTTGTTTGTTTGTTTGTTTTTACTTGTAGAGGATAACATTATTAATCACTTTTTCTGTACATTAGATATTTATCCAGTATTACTTCTGGAAAGTTTATTTGCTGTTTCCTTTTTTTTTTAAAAAAAAAAAAAAAAAAGAAAAATTTTCAAAAACTATTTAAGTAAATTGCCTGGAAACATGTTTTCCTAAATGATACGGTCAGTTTTATTCATATGATAACAAACTAGGCCTACATTCATTGTGTGAAATACTTTAATATATTGAGGAACTTGCAAATTCGTTTGTATATCCAGGCACTGCACTGATCTTTGTGTTTTCGCTAAGTGAATATACACATCTGCAGATCCCCAGATGCATCCAGTCATGGTTTAGACTGCAGCTTTCTTTCTGCTGATGACTTAAACCAGCACAAACTGCATGTGTGGAGTGCACCTTTTGTGCCAGCTATTTGACACCTTCGCTAACATTTAGCCCTGGGACTCCTTATAGATACGTGTAAATATATTTCATTGGCCTGTTAAAGTGGTCAGCAAAGTACAGCATTCTTGCCTGTTTTTTTATACAATGGACTCTCATGTATTGCAGATTGCCTTCTCACTAGCTACCAGGCTTTCTCTGAATGAGAATATACTAAACTTCTGGTAATATACCAAACTTTTTAATGGGCACCTGTCATGTTCCATGCTCAAAATAGTAGCATTGAACTAATGTTACTGCATTGACTTCATTAAATTCGCTGGAGTTTTTTTCATGTTTCTTTGCAGTAAGAATAAAAATGCAGAATAATTATGATTAAATTTCTCAGTACCTTGTAGTATATTTACATAGGGAAAGAGGGGGAGCCCTGAACACAAAAGGATGTTTAGGGAAAACTATCCTAAGTTTGATTTACATAGCAATATGCCCAGCATAAGGCTTAGGAAAGTTTCTTGCAGTGCTTCCCATTCAGAAAGGCACTGATGTGAGATTTACTACTGTAACAAGTGGCTGTGTATTTGCTCAGCTTCAACATGCAGGTAATACAGAAAGTTACTTTTTGGTTTTCAGATGGAAAAGGTTTCATGTGCCTGCTTTCAGAAGCTTTAAAAACAGAGGATAGATTGAATAAAGAGAGTTCAATTAAAGGAAGTCATTTCAAAATATAATTGATAATTTTTAAGTAAATGTGGCCTTGTAACAGAATGCAGATGGCAAACCCACTATCCAGCTGACCCCAGGGTGTGATGGAGAAACAAGCAGGAGGTGCAATACATTCTATTAATTATTTTCACTGCTACAGTTGTTTGCTATATAATACGGGTCAACAGGGGTTAGCTTGAAGCTTCTCCTAATATATTAGTAAATAAATTTGAACAGATTTTAATTTGCTAATGGAAAGGTCTGTGCCAGTTGCAAATAGGAGTGGAGCTACTTTGTCTTGTTCATTAGTATGCAATATGGCTGCACCCAGCCATTCATACAAAATGTTACATTTCCATAAAGCAGAGTGTAATTTGTCATTGGAAAAAAAAAAAAAAAAAGGGTGGGGGGGGAGGAAAAACCTCTGTAAACTATATTAGATTAAAGATAAGTGTGTATCATGGAGCAATCATTCTTATGGAGTCTGTAAGATAATTACATGTTGAACACCTGCCTCTGAAGGCCTGCCAAATAATCCAGCATGGCATTTTTGTAACACTTATATGTTTCAGGGAGGGGGAAAAGAAAAAAGTATATGTTATTTGGAAAGGATATAAACAAGAATGCAGCATCGCAAACTTAGTCTCATCCTGTTTTGATTTAAAGAGCATATCCAGAGAACAGCATGCACTTTAATTTCTTAACTAGTTCTTCATAGGAATTTCTTTCAAGAGATTAGAAAGATTTCCATCTTTTCTCTTACATTCTATATTGTCCCCAAAAAAATGTATCACCACATAGTGCAGCCTAAGTATCCTACAGCTTTGAGATGCCCATGTGGCATCTGCGCCAGCATGGAGGTCACACTCCCACAAACAAGATTGTCCCATTAAATAGTGGATCATTTATGAAAAGCCTTTTTTCTTGTGCTTTCTAATGATTTCTCACCCTGTTTTGAAAGCTTGCTATGCCCCTGTTGCAATTCATACGGAATTGTATGAGTTCGCTCACAGAAGTGTAATGCAGCACCAGCTGCACAGGTTGTTTGACTCTCACTCTTCTAGTTATAACAGTAATCCCTAGCATGTTGTTCCATGGTGTTTTGGTGTTTGTTTGTTTGTTTTTAAATTTTTATTTTGTTTTCAGAAGTGTTATTGAACTCCTTTGTAAACATTTGTGAATATTTTCACTTAACAGATGCAGAAACAGAGGCACACAGCTCTGTGTCTTGCCTAACATCTTGACTGCTAGCAGCAACATCGGGTAGAGGCTGTCCGAGTGAGCACTGTTTTGGTTTTCCTGCCGTGTTTTTCATCTCACTTAGAACAGGATTGCTTGGAGCAGAGAGAATGTTCTCTCTTTCTAAATAGTAATAGCTTATGAAAAGTTATAGGCTGTGTACTGCTGAAGGGTGTTTTAGCCCAGCCATATTACCTTGTTGCTTCATTCCACCGTTTGTGCACCATGTGGCTGCAGCATCTGTCTCCAATCTCAAAAGGTTTAAATAGATCAGTAAGGCTTTATTCGTGTGTATCACTACTTCAGTGACTTTAATATCTCCTTCCCTGCTGAATTTTAAAAATTCCTTTGGCCCTTTTGTCCAATTAATTCTTACCCTGTTAACATAAACGAGGCCCTATAAATGCTAGTGACTGAAAAATCTGCTGTCACTGATGCTTTCTCAGGAGGGGCTTCTCAAGGGGAGAATGACCATTTCTTGTCAGGGAGAGTTTATGCTGACAGGGACATGAAGACCCACACAAAGAGAGCCCACGAGTTGCATGTCCTCAAGTATTTACTTCGTCTGTATAGAGAATGTTTCTGAAGATCAACCATTCTCTCCATGGTTGAAATCTCCCTTGTTTTCCACTGGTGTATTTATTTGTGGGGGGTAGGGTTTCTGTGGTTTTGTTTGTCTTTTAGTGGCCTTCTGTTTTTAAATATTCCACCTGATTGTATTGCTCAGATGCATGAGGTGACAGGAAGGGCTGTTAATGTTTAAACCTTTGCCATTTTCACCTCCTCTTCTTTCTTTTGTGATGCAACAAGTGGCACTCGATTTTAAAATGGACACAAATTAAGAAGCATCTAAGGATTACTCCCTTAATTACAATAATCCCTAAAGGATTATTCAGAGATTGGCCCTTACTAAAGTTTTAAATTTAGCCATGCATTTTAAATCAGGAGCAGGCTGATCTCTGGTCCAGCAACAAAGTAGGGGTTCAGGTTTGAGCACTGTTTGGATAAATGTTGAGGATGAGAATAGTCTACCTCAGACAACACGACCACTGATGCGTGTTCTTCTAGTCATTAGTAAACTGCTTGCCCAGTGGATCTCCTAGCATTTTATGAGTTTTTAGTAATTCAGTGTCTAAGTGCTGTAGCAAATCCTCAAATAAGTGAAGAGGAAGGGGAACTCCCTGTTTGCCAAGGTCAATGGAGCAAGTTTTCAGGCAAATCCCTCGGATGTGAGCAGTAGATAAAGTTCTGAGGTTATTTTCAGTCATGGGGATTCCCACCATCCATATGTTTCAGCTGCCGAATTTAGTATACCACAGTTTAAAATAAAAGATTTTCTATACTTTATAAATCTCAGTGTTAACTTGACTGGTCCTTCCTGGATGATGACCAGAAGAAACATTGTGTAGGACTTCCCCAAGCAATAGACTTCACACATTAACTAATCAAGTTTCCAGAAATTGCTTTCACTATGTTTCTTTTCATAGTCCAGCCCTGAATTGTAAACAACTCTAATCTGACTGTTCCTGAGAGGAAAGGAAAGGAGGCAGGTTATCTTATACCTCTTTCACAGTCATAAGTAATCATCAGCATTTACCTTGCCTTTCCAAAAGCAGACAGAGCTACTCCTGTCAAATGGCTGAGCAGTTAAACCAAGTGAAGAACATTTGTACATTATTCCACCTGTTTGGGCTCAAGGCATGAATAGCAGAATAGTTAACAGCAGTATTTAACTCCCCTGCCTTTTTGTCCTTAACCCTAACATCCAGATTTATCCTAATCTACATCTTCTCTTCTGTCCAAATCTTGTTCTAGTTGCTCATTTCTTCTTGTTACTTTATTTTTTATATATGTTTCTGATACATATGTATGTATGTTTCTGTATTTTTTATAATTGTAATTTGTTTCTATTGTTAGAACTATACGTAGTCACAAAGTTGTCTGCTTTTCTTCCTCTTGCTTTTTTCTTCCTCGGGAAAAGCAAAGGTTCTCAGACTAAATTGTATGAAGTGTGTTGGCAACATGTTGCACTCAGACATGGTATTACAGATGACACCTCAAGAAAGGTGTTAAAATTTTAAGGAAAAGTATTTTTTCAGTCAGACCACAGTTTTGTTTGCTCTGTCCTGTCAAACCTATTATAGTCTCCTTTCAATCTGCAGAATTGCCTCGTTGCCAGAAAACTATTCAGTCCGCATTGTCCTTCATAAAATGCTATTCCCAACCAAAATGGGAGAGCAGAGAATAATAGTAAATATCCTCAAGTATTGAAACTAATTTTCCTATTCAGATTAATGTTCTGCTAGGATTCTCTTCATACGCTGCCCTGTGTTATGCCAGAGAATTTTTCTGCGTTCATTTCTACCCAGGAATGTCTTTGCCTCCGAAAGAAATTATACTGTCCCTTTGTAGCTGCTGAATACAGCTACAGTTATTATAGAGCAGCTTAACCTGAGGGCTGTGTATCTACAATTTTAATAACTTCATTGTACAGGAGCAGTTTATTTTTTAGAGGACTTTCTATTCCCATTTCTCTGCAGTATTTATGGGTAAACCAGTGCAGAGAAAGACAGCCACCTTAAAGTTTCTAAAGTGTCATTGTTATATCTCAGTTCAATAAAACAGTCATATGAAAATTAAACACCAACAAGTATTGAGAGGAACAAAATTAATTTCAAGACTATGTTAAATATTAAGCTTATAAATTATTGTGTTCAAAAATGATCCTGAGGGCTGTATTTCCAATGGAAACAAATCATTGTATGAACACAACTTTTTAATCACTGAGCTTGTTAAATTCTAGACACTGTGCCTATACACTTGTTCTGCTGCAATCTTGATTAGTTTTCTGCTGCTTTGATTATTTCCTTTGAAAGTGTGCATGAAGAGGTTAGAAGTCAAGGATAGCAATAAAAATTACAACCAAATTCTACGCAGCCAAAGTTCAAGAATTTAGGTTTGTAACTACACTAAATATTTTATTATTGACTAAACAGTATGTGAATTATTTTGCTGAAAATAGAAATGATTAATTTGAATGTGTCTAGTGGTAGATAGCAACACATTGGAAACTCTTCCTTACATTATTCCACAGTAAATACCCATTAGAAATACAGTGAAAAAACAGTAAAGCTTTTTTTGTGAAGATGTTAGAAGTTACTTACATTTTTGGCTTGTATACAAGGTAGTAATTGAATTGCTTTTACTTATATTGCTCAAATCTTAAGAACAAAAGCAGTTGTTTTGATAATAAGCCTAAAGAAATTTCTTTTGAAAATCAGTTACACGTCAGTTGCTTATTTAGGATAAGATTTCAGTCATTGATACTTGAGGCTAAGGAAGCGTAATCTGCACATCCACAAGAAAATCTGCATTCTAGAAAACATTTCCCCAACATGCAGAAGTTTAGAGGAAATAAGCAGGAAAGGCAGTGGGCTCTTAAAAGCAAAACTTGCTTTGAATTTCTTTGAAAACTAAACAATGAAATTATAAGATCTTTATTGCATTATGTATGGATGTAAAAAAAAAAAATACATACATTTTTCTCTTATATAATAAATGGGAAATGTGGTCTTAAAGTAACCTTGCACTACTTTCAAAATCAGCTAATATTCATGTCTCTTACTACAGAAATACATTACTTTCTCATGTCAACACACAAATATTAAAGTAATATTTTGTTTACTGTGATTATTTTTGGGGGAAAAAATATTTGAAATTCACCCTTTTTTGGTCATTTTATTGTATACGTACCAAAAAATTGATTTTAAAGAAGATATATGGTGGTGAGAGAAAATTAAACTAAATTTTTAAAACAATGAAAATTCCTCAGCTTTTTTAAGTTATGCCTTTGTGTATGAGAGGTTTTTTGTACTAAAAACATATTTTCATGCATGGTTTTGAGAACTTCTTCACTACTCAGTTTTCATTTCCCTGTTGTAATTGGTTGTTAGTTTTGTTTGTCTGTTTAGTTTCTGTGTTAACACTAGAGTAGAAAAGAGAACTAAATCAAAACACCTTTATACGTTAGAATGGGTTGAAAGGAAAAGGTGTGGGTCTAAGCTTTTGGGTCTCTTTTGAGGGTTCCAGCATTGTTTGGGAAGCCTGATTATATTACACATCTCAGCTGCTCGGCAGGTTCCAGTAGTAGTAATAGAATGTCTATGTACATTTCCAATGTGGAATGCTGTGGGAAATCTTCGATGTCTGAAAAAGATTAAGGTAATAATTACTGGTCTGTTAAGTGGAAGAGGGTGTCATCTGTTTTCACTGTCTGATTTCATCAGTGAAGGTTTTGAAATGTAGACTATCTGAAAATTCTACCATGTCAGATTTGTCTGAACTTCATCACTAGGAAAGGTTTTCCCTCTTGTGCACCTTGACCTTAAGTTTTATTACTTAAGGAAAGCAGGTTGAAAACAAAATAGCAGGAAGTGATCAAGATGAGGAATTTCCATTTTCCAAACAGCTAAAGGTGCTCCTGTTATGAGGTAGTCATTTTGAGACGTTGGGAGAAAATGGAAAATATTATAAGTCTGTTAAATGCATACCTGGTTCTTGGGTATGGTACTGGTTTGGGATGTGGAGACAGACTGTTTCCTGCTTTGGTACATGACTGCTGACAAACCACATCCCTTCCTCCTGCCAATGCCCTACTTTGCCTGTCCTGCACAGCCTATAGGCTCTTCATGACAGAGTCTTTCTCATAGTTTGTGCAGCACCCACCACAGTAGGTTTTAGATTTTGTTAGAAAGATCTTTAGAAAAACAAATGACAACAAGCAAGCCCATTGTAATGCTACTAATAAGAAGAAGTAATATGGAATACATCACTCCCTGGGACTAAAATAAGAGGTTCCTACAAATTCAGTACATTCGGATATACATGTCCTTTACAAATTGTCAGAATACAAATAATGTTTTTCCTGCACTCTCTGACCTATTTTCTAATCTGCTTTTGCTTTCAGAAAAGACATAATAACTGCCTTATTTTTATTCACCTTTCTGACCTTGCTTCATATGTGCTGTTCCTTTTGTCCTCAACAATCAGCTTTAGTTCGAGCCCTCAAAAGAGACCTGTCCTGTATGTGTTGCTTTCTCACTCCAGGCTGTCTATGGGTTAGTGTGTATGTCTTCATCACCTTGTCTACTAGAACAATTAATTACTTTTTTTTTTTTTGTCAGTTGACAGCAGAAGTATCAGTGTCAGTGTTCATAGGATTGATATCCTTTAATGCCTCCCTTAATTTTCACTATAGCTGTTAATTGTGACCAGATTACTCAGCTTTTTGTACTGAGACCACTTACTATGATGAACACCTCATTATCTCCTGGCACTGTCCTAAGCATTGTGTGTCAGTTACCTCCAAAATTTAATTCATGATCAAGGAATGCCAATAAAATGCCTAGGACATCTGTGGGTGAAAATGCCCTGAGAGGATTCCTGAGATGGTCATCATTGGTAAGAGTTGGACTGCCTTAGTGCAAAGGGAAGAAGATGCACCTTTTTGCACCAGTATTCCTATCTACATTTCAACTTCTGTACAAAGACTGAGTTTTTCCCAGCTTTCTGTTCCACAGCCTTTCTTAATATTTATTTATAGAAGTTCACTAAGGATGTAGCAATTGCTTGCTTGCTTGGGTGCCAGAATAGAAGGGTGTGAACAAGACAGAAAAGATTGTAGCTTGATTTTTCTTATGAAAGTTAGATTCCCAAGGTACGCCAAACATACTGGCTGCACATCACTTCCCATGGGGCTGTTTAATGAAAACAAACAGAAAACCAGGAATGATGTCACAGCATGACCTCAGTGTGAAATAATGAAGAGAACTGGTGTTAAGCTAATACTTACGCCAATCACATCTGCAGAGAGTATATTATAAAACGATTTTAATGTAGGTGTTGTAATTGTTAAAGCATTCTCAGCTACCATTCATCTTTTGGAATTATGGCCTTATTCCTCCGGTAACTATATATGAATTTGTCTCTGGTCAAGTATTTAAATGTTACCTCCAAATTGGTTGACCACAAGCCTATTGCAGACCAGAATAATTTTGTATGTCTTGGCTCATAATCCTGTATCCTGTATTGCTTGTATGTGGTAGCATTCTTTGAGCTGTATCAGCTAAGAGATGGAGTATTTGAATGTGTGAATACAGGTGTTAGTTGTTGCAGGTTAAAACACTGGAGAGCAATCAAGAGGAGATTCCCCAGTTTTCACAGGAGAGTTGAGAAAATTGAGGAAATGTCACCAAAATGATCTAATGGCTGCCTCATCAGATGTGATGCCATGTATTTCACTTAGGTGAGGCACATCACTGCAGGTAACACTTGAAATTATTCCTTTAGGAGCAAAAATTTCAGGGGGTTTGTGCTGTTCAGTCCTTATCAGCCCTGTCACTGCCCATGCTATCTTCAAGTGGAAAGTTAATGGAACTAATGCATAATCCATGAAACCTTTGTACATCATTTCAGAAAGTGAGGCCATCAAAAAGTTCATGCTAAGTAGACTGCTCCATTCAACAACAAAGTCATATAAAGCACTGACTATTCATTCAATATAAACACTTAAGACAGGGGGCAAAAGTGCTACAGAAAAGCATGTTTTGCTACAAGCAGCTAAAGCCACGTTTTTCATTTCATCTTTCACCCAAACCTTTATCATCAGTGTGAGTACTATTCAACTGTTATAGGAGATTGGTTCTTCCCTGATAATGTTTTTTCAGCCTTTCTGCTGATGTCAAGAACACTAAACTGCTATATCTCTCTATTGCACCTTGAAGGAGGTGAAAGACAATAAAGGCTTGAAGTCAGCCTCTTCTGGAGCAAAAGAAGGAAAAAAAAGCACATTTAAAGAATCTTTTATTTTAAATTGGACTGTGCTGTCTTAGTCACTGTAGATGCTTCAACTTAACTTTCAATTTATTTACAGTAAAATTTCTATTTATCTTTCCTGCACTAGATCAAGTGAAGATCTTACAAACGGCTAAGTGACTCAAGGTTTTGGGGAGTTTTGCTTCTACATTGGAAGTAGTTATCAACAGTATGAAAGAAAAAATACATAACAGTGGAATGAAAAGCAATTATCTGAAATGTCATTATGCGCATCTACTATCTTAGGTGCTCAGAGTGTCTTTGGCTCTGAGAAACTCAGTGTTCCTACCCTTTTGCCTGCAAGCTACCCATAAAATTGACAGGTTGGTCATTTGAAGTGTTCTGTTCAGTGACGGCCCCTTCCCATTGCTTCATTTTTCAACTGGCAGCCCTTCCTGGTCGTTTCATGGTAAAGTGAAATGGAGGATGTGCAGGCACTCACACTCCAGATTTACAGAAGACTTAGACAACATCAATTGCTCTGCTGAATTAGCTATCACCTTCTTTGGTTTTGCACTGAACCATTCACATTTTCTTTAAATGTTTCAACAGATGTGAAAGACAACCTATCTTAAAGGCAAAAGTCAAGACTCAACTGCCTAGAAAAGGAGTCATTGAATCAGTTGGATAGATCATCTTTGAAAACTTTTTTAAAATAATAATGATGATGATGATGATGATGATGAGTGGAGTGAAATTTGGTGCAATCCTTAAGCTGTCTTTCCCAAACGTATTACCTCAGCTCTGGCCCTAGGTCAGTAGTGCTTGAAAAATCCGCACTTGTTAGAGTCTGCGGTGCACCCTGTATATATTAAAAAAAAAAAAAAAAAAAAAAAAAAAAAGCTGGTGTTCCCAGTTCAGTTCTTAATGGACAGGTGTTCGCAGCACAAAACCCTCCATAACAATTGGCCCTAATTAGCACCTTTATCAGCAGCCTCCCCAGAGAGGCCAGAGAATGAACAGGCTCGGAAACTGAGCTGCCAGCCCGGCTCATCGCTAGAGGTGAGCCCTGCGGGTCAAGGTTGAGGGGCGGTGTGAGGCAGTTCTGCTGCTGCTGCCTGGGTCTCGCTGCTCCCTGAATAGAGGACTTCAGTCTCAGGACTGTCAATCTGGCACCTTTCAAAAGCCCTAAATTCACTTAATTAACAGACAGGAAAAAATAGCCTTCCCTAGCAACTCTTGCATCAAATGGCACTTATGTTACCTTATATTCTGAGCACCTAACCCTATTAGCATTGCATTGTGTGGTTCTGTTGGAGTGCCTTTATGTACACACCAATCTTAACATACACACTAACATATACTGGGAGAATTAGCAGCGTTTTAAATTAAACTGACATTATCAAGTAGAATTTATGGTTTATTTTTTGGTTTTGGTTCTCTGTTACACCCTAATATACTATACTAATTACACAGAAGAGCACTGTTGTCCATATTACTGTTCTTCTTTCCATAGAAGTAAAAGACTTTTTACATGTCATGCTTTCCCTGATTATTTTTTCCTTTTTCTTCCTTATTTTTTTTATATTCTTGTCATAATGCAATATTTTGCATTGTTATGTTCTCATAATTTGTCAGTTTACTGTATGCTAACTCTACACCAGCCAAAAAATCTATACCTAGCTTACTTTCAAGGGCTACAGGATATGGTGGTTTGTACTGTAATGTAATAGAGGTGGAAATATCTATTTTTGACCATATAGTGAGTGTGACTGTTCATAGTTGCATCATTCTTAGAGATATTGCAGAGTTAGCTTCATGGCCTGAGGGAGTCTGCACTTCACAAAAGTATTAAATTTGCATTCTGTAGATAAATGGAGTTTTCCTGGTACAAAACTCTGATTTCTCCTTCTTGATATTGTTCTAAGTTCCTGTATTTATTCCAGTAGAAAGCATTTACCAAATTATAGTTTATAAAGAAAGCATTTACCAAATTATAGTTTAGGCTTCAGGTAGGGTAGATGATTATGCTCTAAATTAGCTGTGAGCTAACCAAGCTGTACTTAGCATTTTTTCATCTTAGAACATCCTTTCACATCTCCATTTTTATTTCATTTTTAAAGCTCTCTCTGGATGATAAAGATCATTATAGTAAAGGAGCACCCAAAAAAAAAAAACAAAAACAAAAAACAAAAAAAAAAAACTAGTGAGATCTTTCTCATCTGTCCATGACCTTTATTGTGCCACTTCTTTATTCTGTGTCTTTTTCTCTTGATGAAAATTGGAAAAAGACATACTCAGATCTGAAAGTTTTAGGTGAAAGCTATTCTGAGTATACAAAGTAATTTTGTGAGGCTGTGTAATCTGTATAGTAATCTTTCAATGAGGTAAGTTTTGCTGTGTATCTACGTAATTTATTTTTTTTTCCTTCTCTAGTGTCTCTTTTTGTAGGTTATATTGCACTGGAAGGTCTGTGGAGCAGAAACTCTTGCAATCTGTACAGCCAGCCATAATAGAGCCTAGGGTCAGCTGGACCTCAGTGTTATACAATCTGAATTCATCTAGTAGAATGACCTGGTATTCCAGATAAAATGCAAAAGATTAGTTACCCATCTATCTTTGTGTAAGGAATCCAAACTGGCTGTTCGCAGGTGTATTGTATGAAAAACACATATGCCCTTCAGAGTAATGGCAGCTGAAGGAGGTTTTTCTTCAAGAAAGGGAGGTTATCTCCCAGATATTTGTGATAGTTTATCTTAAAGATAATGGAGTAATACTTTTTTAGTGAAACTGCTTGCTGCTACAGGCAAAAAGCAAACAGTTTTTTACGCGACTGCTTTTGATCTCTTAAAAAATTATGAGTAGATACTTGGAACTTGTAACCGGATTTTTTTAAACACATGAAGCAGGTTTGAATTGCTCGTTCAAATTAGAGCATAGTTTTCAATCAGAAACAATAGAGAATTAAGGAAATGCAATACAAATAGGAAGATAAAACATGTAAGATGGCCAACAGACCTGAATGAGAACTTTCTACTCTTAAAATTGGTTTTCATCTAATATTTACTGTATTTTGTGTTTCTGATGTGATGTGTCATGTCCTAATCCATCACAGACAAAGCAGCTGACTCCCACTGGCTAAAATCAGTGTATTAGCACTAATACCCTACACTCATCTGATGTATTAGTATGTAATTTTTTGCTTGTCTGCAAACAATTGAACCAATTATCTATATTAGTAAGGCTATAGCTGATGTTCTGAGAGGACCTGTCAAATAACAGTAGTTCACTTTAGTTGCCTGCATCGCACCCACAAGTCCAGCATATATTTCTGACCAAACTGCTCTGTCTCAGGAGCAGCTTGCTTAGCCTGGCCATAAATGAATGAAGCATGGCTGTGCCAGAGGCTGGATGTTGGTGCTCCCAAAGGCCGTGTTCCCAATACTTGTTTATAATCTGTAATGCCTTGAGGTAGAAAACAAAATAACGTACACTCATTTTACTGTGAAATAAACCTAGATATGCCAGCATTGATCCTCAGAGCATCATCTCTGGAACTGATCTGA
Organism: Anas platyrhynchos; assembly: GCF_047663525.1. Classification (NCBI taxonomy): domain Eukaryota; kingdom Metazoa; phylum Chordata; class Aves; order Anseriformes; family Anatidae; genus Anas; species Anas platyrhynchos. Next base: position 13,551,587 of record NC_092596.1, read on the forward strand.
CCTTATTGTTGATCTTATTCTCCTTAATGACCAATCTTCACTTTTTTTTTTTTTTTCCCCTCAGAAAATCTTGTATTAATTTATGTATTAATTTGGTGTAAAAGTTCACTTATTTGCAAGCAATAAGAAATAGCATCAAAGTATAGGAATATACTGTCTCTGTTACAACCCACTTCCTTCTCTGGGATTTTAGCACTGGAGAGGCTACAATACTAAGAACAGAATTGTTTGAATGATGTAGTAAAATATTAGTTAGTATATTCTGGTGACTCGTTCCTGAGTTGATTCCAATGCCTCCCAGTTTTGGTTAGTATTTCAGTAAATAGGTATCAGGATTTCTTTCTGAAATTTGGCTTGGCTACCCCTTTATGTGCCACTTTTGTAGCTGATTATGTCAGCAATATGTCTTTTGTCACCAAGCAGGGTGACAGCACCATTTACATTTGCAAGAGAATGATCAATGAACTCTGAGCATCATGCGACAGTTTTTCCAGAGCTCCCCATCGCTTGCACATTTTCGGGGAGGCAGCCAGTCTACCTGTCTTCCCCAGCAGTGGCCAGAAGCATGCATGCCCCGCAGCAAGGAGAGATTTCCTGCTGCGCCCCAGCCCTTGTTCCCTCCAGGCACAGCAGGATTCCTCTGTTAAGGTCACAGGCAGGACTCTCTGGAAAGTATAGCTCTCTCTCTTCTAAGATCAGCCTTTCTGCAACAAACCCTTTACCTCAATTGCACAAACTTTTCCGCTTAACCCTCACTGTTTCTATTATTTATTATCTACGTTGTGTTCAAATGGGGCATGGTCCAAATTTCTCATCTGCTATTCCCCTTGTTTCTGTTCTTCATTCTGGTTACTTAACCTTTCACTGTTCTCTGCTTTCTCCTCTCTTCAGTTTATCCTAGTGAAAGATGGCACTCAAGAGTTAAGGAAATGAAATAAGGCAGTAAACTGAAACATCGCCACCGTAACTGTAAACCATAATGACTCCAAAACAGAACAAAGACTTGATGTAATATCACAAAAAATCTCAAAATATGTAATTAGGCATAGAATGTGAAAAGCACTGTCATGAACTGTATGGAGGGAAGCTGGGGAGTTAATGAACACAACAAATTCAAAAAAAAAAAACAAACAATAGGGATAAAATGTAGTGTTCTTTACCAGTATCTGAACCAAAAGTATATTGACAGGAAAACTGGAGAATTATCTGATGGTATATATCTATTAGCTATGTATCTGAGAAAAATAAAAATAAAAAGTCGTATGTGTACAGCAACTCCATTAGAGGTAGGTATTATATATCTTTTGTTTTAGGCTATTTTCTAAATTGTGTTCCTATGATACCAATTTAAAGCAATCTGGACTCAATACCATCAATCATTTTAAGCACTTTAATTTTGGTTAATAGTTTTCTTTGTTCATTTTTAACTTAATTTGTGCTTGATATAATTCTGAGATTCTAAAAGGGAGATAATGTAATAATTAAACAATAATGCACAGATAACTCATTTATTCCTACACATGAAATTCTTATGACTGACATGAGTTTAGTGAATCGATCCCTTGTACAAAACTGAGTATTGTGAGAAAATGTTCTTCCAGCTATAAGCATAGGTCTGATTGCATTGCAGAGCTTGAGAGCTAATCTTAGCCTCACCAATTACTTGGTAAAATCCAAGCTCATTATAAATGGTTAACCCAGCTGCACAAGGGAGGGCATAGTTTTATACCTAAAGGAACTATGTCAGGTTATCTATATCAAAAGCTGACTGATGCCTCCATCTATTAGCTTCCATTACTGTCAAAGACAGGCTACCTGATGAGAGGCATTGTTGCTCCATTGATGTCAGTACTGTAACTTTCAGTAAGTTGGGAATAAACTCGATAGCAGAGGATATGTGCATATTAAATCATATCTGTATGCTGCAACTGACAGAAAAAGATGTTCTGATTTATCTCCAGTAGAAGGATTAGCGGAATTCAACAGACTTGCATGTTGCTTTCAAATGCAGTTCTCTCTTTCTTTATAGGAGAGCAGTAAGTGAATGCAGTAACTTCATTTTACAACTCTGGAAATTATTAGAACTTTTCTTTAAAGCAGGGAAGTCTAAGAGTGACCAATAAAAGATTTTGGAAAGGGTCTGATCAGCTGAAATTGCATACAACTTTCGTACTGTAGAAACCCAAGAAATGAGATTTTGTGCCTGCTGTGGGCTTCTCTAGGGCTGAAATTGGATGCATTCTTTGATTAAACAGGCCCTAAAAGAAGAAAATATGTACACAATTCTGATAAACAGCTTATCTTTAAGTCAGATTTATGAATCTGAATCCACAACTGAAAACAAGGCAACGCTGTGGGTCTGAAGATGAATATTTAACTCAAAGTCAGAAATAGGTTTCTGAAAATAAGAGATTGTTAAAGTTATGATGAACATGTTCAAATTGCAAAATATCAGCAAGTCTTCTCTGCTGCAAACTGATCTAAAGCAGCTTTCCTGTTTCCCCAGCAACCTTGAGCAATGCTAGCTTGTTTCTTTGGAAGTAAATTAAATGTGACTTTCAAGTAGTTCATTATTTCAGTAGCCACAATGCCTTTCGGAAGTAAGGACATTCGATAAATCATGTTAGGATTTGCAGCACTTCTGAAGGGAGGCAGATAAAGGATTTTTGCAAAAATAGTCTTCAAATCTAGTATTTTTTTAGAAATTACAAAAATTATGTTTCTATTGATACAGGGGAAATAAAGAATAAAATTTATTTTGTATGCATAAAGAAGGCTAAATATTGTTTGGTGCTGCACTAAAAACGAGCATGTCCTGATTCACATGCATACAGCCAGTGTAGACTTGTGTGCAGCCCCTAAACACAGCTCCACTTGACCTGAGTAGTTGAAACCTCTGTAAAAATGCTTTAACAGATGCAATGTCCACATTCAGCCCAGGTTGTGCACTGTACAGTAGTTGGTATACTGAGAAATCCTCAGCCTCTTCCTTGCCCCAACATATATATGTATCTCTGAACTACAGTATCATACTATTCAGAATATCTACATGATGCACAGAAATGAGCGTTAAGATTTCTGTACTTACTTGTGGCTCACTCCTGTTGGCAGTGATAAAAGAAAGATGCTTACAAACTATAAAACATGAAGATGGAGCAACCACCGCCCATTCAGTTCTCTGCAACAGGCAGGTTCTCTCCCAGAGACTCTCAGATGCAAAGGCAGGAGCCTCTCCATTTGGTGACTATGTATTTTTAATCTGGGTTTCAGGTTTACACTGTGCAAATAGATTGCTTTGCCTGTCCACTTGAAGTTCCTCATCAATTTCCATCAATCTGTAAATGCTGAAATGTAAAACCAGTGCATCTTTCAGTTAATTTCAGAATTTACTGTGGCTGAAGTTGTTTTGGTTCAGGTCTGGTTTGAGTTCAACAGAAGTAACTTCAGGGCATCAATTCAGATTTAGCTTTAGATTGGAAAATAAAATAATCAAAGTTTTGTTTGGTTTCATTGGTTTGCCTTTGCAAACCAATTTTTGGGAATGTTTTTGGGAATCATCAGGGGAGAACAGTTGCAACCCTCAGCTTTGGAACCTCTTTTAGGTGGGATATGAGGCTGTTAGAAACTAAACAGTTTTTTTGTTTGTTTGTTTTGTTTTGTTTTTGTCTTCAACAAATTGTGCTTTGTCTTGGATGTGCATATTTGGAGCTAAGTTACCAGGTAAAACTAAATCTCATTCTGACACGGTAGTAAGGGTGTTCACATTGCTATATGCACTTCGCTAGCAAAAGTCAGCCATAGAAATGCCAATCGGTGGAAGCTGGTCCTCTCTCCAAATTAACTGTCAGGGGGATGGCAGTGGAGCTGCCCTCCTCCCTTCCTCCCTCGATCTCCCTCAGCATAGAAACCCCAAGTCTAGCAGTGCCCTCGAGTGTGAATATTTTTTCCTAGTGTTCTTATAAGTGATTGCTTGTGGCATCTTATAGTCTTATCTCAGCTTGTGCAGCCCCTCATGAATATTCGGTACATATGGAAGAGTTTCCTATATCATGGCCCATTAACAAGGAGGATAATCACTCATTCAGTTATCAAGAAGTCAGAGAAGGCCTTTCCTTGAGCCCCTAGTGCAAAGAATCCTGGGAGATCAAAGGAGGTTAAATGTGGCTGACATTAGGATCATTACTTTTTTTTTTTTTCTATGTAATTACTGTATTATAATAAAGTTGATCTAAGATAAGGAAAGGGGTATTAAAGTCTTTTAGGGCTAAAAGACCATATTAGTGACTCATTGCCTTTTTTCCACCATGGGAGAAAATGCATATTGCAGTTGATACATATAAATGAGCATTTTTTTTTCACTGAAAGCACGGTAAGGTCATAAGTGTACATATAAACGATATATTATTACAGAATCACTTTTAAGGGAAGTTAATCCCATGTAAATGCAAAAGGCGAGTAGAAGGTGTAGTGATGCCTCATTAGTAAGAACAGCGACACTGATAGATTCTTATTAACAGCTAGATTCTTATTATTTTACATTACATCTTTCCTACATTTCTACGCTGTTCAATTTTGACATTCAGGACTGAACTACATCTCCCATCAAGCAATGCAGTCTCCTCCCTGACTAATGGAAGGATGCTGGACAACAACCATGGAGGTGTTTTTTTTCTTTTCCATTTAATCTTTTATTAGTCACTGGAATTTGCTTCACAAACTTTTTTGAGCTTGGTAATGTATTTTCTGTACTCCTTCCTCCTTTATAGATTTTTCCAGTGTATCAGGCACCTACACATGAATATCTGTTAAACTAGGTGAGCTGGGAAACAAAACAATGTGTGCAGCTAAATAATTCTGCTTTAAATAATGATGATGGGTTGGTGTGTATCATGGGTAGATATGTACTAGCAAGTATGATGTTATAATGGATCAGAGGCATTTACATGCTATGAGATCTTCAGTAGCTCTTCCACATGAATTATAGTTGGTCAAATACGTGTTTTACAATTCAGTAAAACTGAGCAGTCGTGCAAAACTCCTCTTCCTAAGACACTCAGAGACAGCTGGCCTGTCTGAAAACTTTGAATACCCTTATTCCCTCAGTTTTATACTTCACATTACATAGTAACCTCTGGAAAACAATAAGATAAATAGTTGTCAGTAACAGCTTTACAATATACTGAGGATCCATTTAATCATTTCCATTCACCATTTCTGTAGTAGCAATTGCTGTATTGTTGAGGTATGTTTTATTTTTGCTCGAAACTTTCATATAAGTCGTCTAAACCATTCTGTACCTTTGTTGTTGTTTTGTCTTGTTTTAAAATTCCTTTTTACTTCTAATGGGGACCTTTTGTCTCTGACTTTTCAACCTGCAAGCTGAGAAATATACAGAGTGCTGGATATATTCCTGGCCTGTAGCAGGCACTAACTTTCTGGACAGCTCTACTTTTTAAAGTCCTAAGTCAGTGGGGCTGTACTCATGCAAGTATTCCATGAAAGCAAGACAATCTGATGGAGTGGTCTTCTTCAAATTCTACTTTTGAAATGTTAAAAGTTAAGAAACATAATTAAACTGCAACTGCATTAACATTTATATAAAATATAAACCAAGTGCTTATCCTGATTCACCAAACAAATTACAGTTTGAACATTATAAAAAAAACCCACCCAGCTACTTATCAACGGCACCATTTGAAATTATTGCTAGTACTACAACTCTAAATGCATAAGATGCCTTAAATACAAACCCTGAACATTTACATACTGATTTCATGAGCAAAGCAAAAGGTATTTGCCAGTAACAGTACAGGACTCAGCATTTTTATTGTCTGAGTAATCCTGGCTCGCTCTGATATGAAAATTCAATTATTTTAGAACTGGTCGTCTCATTAAATTTTGACAAGGAGCACAAGCTCAGTACCAGCTCTAGCTCTGAGAGGCTGTGGGTGCCTGACAGCTCTACGGTGAATTTTAAAATGTAGTATTTTTGCAGGACAAGATTATCTGACAATTTTATATTAAAAAAAGAAAAAATTAATCAAATACATTGTAACATCCAACACTGGTAACTTGGCCTCTCCGTAGATATTTTTATGAAAAATTATTGAAAAAAAAAAAAAAGACTCCACTGTTTATTGCATCTTTTCCCCAAAGTCCACCTCCACATCTTAATGCTCCGTAACTGTGCTAGAAAAAAGTGTGCCTCTGTGTAAGTGGCAATATTTAGCCACTTATTGTTAGCATTTTCTAACTTTCCTCAACTAAAATGTATTTGCAATTGTTTTTATAAATGTGATTTCCAAAATAGAAGTATAAAGTATTTGAAGTATTTGTAGGTGTAAATATATAGTCAATATATGCAGAGCCTTTCATGCCATGCTTAGATCATTCTCTTGACCTGTAGTAGATCTATGTTCTAGTTCTTATGGAAATATTTTTTAATTAGTTTGCAAAGTAGAAGAGGTCCAATAAGGAAGACAAAAGGATGCTGTCTCAGACTGCCTAGAAGCATGGTGCTTATGGTACTCAGCTGCTGTGCAACAGGCTAGGAAAACAAGGATGTGAACCAGGTCTCTGATAGCATCGGTAAGCACCCGAATACCAGTGCTGCTTTTGCTGCAGGCTTCAGAGTTCTGGAGTGGTTTTTTTCTTGCTGTTGTTTGTTCTGTAAGTTTTCTGGGGGGTAGAGGTAGGCATTTATTAGTTGTTCTACGTCAGTCTAGAATGTGAAATCTGGGAAAATACTGAAGCACTTAGTAGAATGAGAAAGTTATTCCCCCATCCAACTTTTAAGAGTTTCCTTCTTTCATATAGGTCTGTGCCATTTCAAGTAACTTATTTTAGATGTTGCATACTTCATAAGCAATTAATGTACAAGAAATAACTTGCCTCAAGTTTGAAAAGACTGCCTAGCAAACACTGACATATTAGCTTATTCATAATCATTTATTCAGTACTACTGTAAGACATAAACTGGATTTTCAGTCTGTGATTTCTTGTAGTTACTGTTACTCCACCAAGGAGACAAAAATGTTGGTCTATGCATTGTTATTTCTAACAGTTGTTCTGACTGCTCTAAAAGAATTCAGTAAACCAAAGTCTGTATACTTATTACTGCTAATTTAAGATAGTGGCATTAGGGGAATAAATCATTAGATAGTATTTCAAGGCCAACACAAACATCCAAGTTAACATCTAACCAGGATGTCTTGGAAACAGACAAAATGTAATGTCACGCGTGGACTAGCGAAAGACAATTTCCTTTAAACGTGTAAAAATTTGAGCGACAGAGGGCATCCTCACTCTGATGATCTCTAGTAGGAAATTATTCAAGAGGACCTTGTATGGGGAATAGCAGACATATTGGACTGTCCCATCTATTAGTTAGGGTCAGGGACATTTGAAATACAAGCTTCTTAGAGAAAAAAAAAATCATACTGCTTTTCTCTATATTTAATTAACTTCTGTGAAGGTCACACATATCTCTATCTCTGAAATGCATAGTGTGTCACTCATTTAAAAAAATCTGGATATTTTGCATTATCTTGCCATTATGGTCCAACTTTTTTTATCCCAAATTTCACAGTGGTGATCAAATTAAAGAGATGACAAGCTCCCTGTCCTTACAAGCTAAGCATTTTGTGTGTTATACTCAGATATACTCTGTGTGATATAAGATGAGACTTCATAATGAGATTCAATGCAGTTGAGTGCTAAATTATAGCAGGCTTATATCACAGAAAATTATAACAATGAGAGAAGAATTCAAATCAGGGCTTTAGTAAGAGAGGAAAATTAAGACTTTGCAATTAAAGTGGTAACCTAAAACTTTAAAATAATTTAAACAGTTACTGAATACATGTAATATTCTATGCTTATCTGGAAGCAGGATTGGCAGTTGTTTGAAAGGATCCAAATGAAATGTGGACAAGGTGTATGTTATGTCCTCAGAACACAGATCTGTCATTTTCTTCATTGTTCATGAATACATTGGTATTGAATATCTCTTTCCCACAAATTCACAGGCTCCATGCAAGACTAGAGAGAAAACCAGTGTAATGTTATCGTTAAATTGATGTTGCATACAACTTTATGATAGTCCTGACAACTGCAGCTTGTGAATTTGCCAAGAGCAACCCAGTAAGTTATTTTCAGAGATGAACACTGAACTATGAAGTAAAATAATACTTTCCTTCAGAAGGATAAAACTGCAATTTTCTTGTAGACATAATTTACAGAATTATTACTGACAATTTTAGAATTCCACTGTGTGAAACACTGGGGGTTTGAGAACAGAATTTTATATCCTTTTAAGAACAGACAAATTTTAAACAGACAATGTATCTATAACATCTATGCAATAACACAGGAGGAATCTGACCTGGAAAACAAGTGGCAGTTTCCTTTCCTTATTCAAATATTCTGCCTCTTGCGAAAGCTGAGGTGTGCTGTGATTCATCACTTTGGTTAAGATAGAAAAAGAGCCCAGGTTCATATTCTGATTTCTTCTCACATACCTTTGGAGTGTAGCACATAGTGCATTTAGAACTCAGTTTCCATATGAGCACTATTTCAAAAACAGTTTTTGCCCCAGCCAGTTAGTGTTTAGTGCCCCAGAGAAATTTAGATATTTATGTAATTGTTTAGATCGCAAATCTCCATGAAAAGGAATAATTTTAAGTAACAAGAAGGAAGAAAGGCATGTAATAAGATAATATAAATTATATATTGACATTTTATGTTTAGGTTTCTTGCTGAAAGTTGTTATAGTAATCTCATAGGAACAAGGGAAAAGGCAATAGTATTCAATACAGATGTCATATTCGAAGTGGCAATTCTGTAGGCTTGTTGCAAGCACATGAACATCTCTGCTGACATCAGTGAGATAAGTTAATTGAAATCAGTGGAACTAATTTAAATTAATTTATATGTACCTTTGTGTGACTTAGACTTGAAAGCCAGTTGTAAAGCAAAACATACTGTGCTTGTGTTTGATTTCTTTCTGATGTAAAAAAAATGCTTTTTTTTTTTTCTTTTTTAACTTATAAAACACTTCTCATGGTAGTCTGGACACCTTGCAGGATTTGACTGTTTAGAATGTGTTAGCTTTACAAAGATCAGTGTAGTTTTATCTATTCTGCGTTCTTAGTTTTAAAATTCTAACTTGCAAAAATCTAGCAGGTGTGTTTATGAGACACTTTCAGCTGTAGAGATGTAAAGGCCCTATAGGTGTAATTCTCACTCAGTGCTTCTGTTGGCATTCTGTGCTTGACAAAGTGATTTGAGCACTTCTATTCACAGCTGCTGTGTGCAAACCTTCTTGAGCAAACCTTCTGGTTTATACAATGGACTTTGAACTAAAGTGTCTTCAATTCAATACATGTCAGGATAGACAATTTGTCAAATACAGCTAAAATGGGGAATGTCTTCTAGGACTGTCACCTTTGAATGTGACTCATAATTGAAGGGTTGTGTCCATTGGACTTTGCAGGAGAGCAAAGTATTCATCAGCTGGTCTTTGCCTTTAGGGAAAACATTTTAAGAGGACCGACCACAGCTGAAGGTCCTTTAAAAACATACTCAAGCCTACTCTTCCCTGCTGCCTGGCAGTCTGCTCAGAATCATCAGTAGATCAGTCCTTGCATTAGTCACACCAGTGGCAAATGAGATGGTTCTGGAAGGGTTTTGCTGCAGAACAGACAATATTTGTAAGCAACTCGATTTCAAACTGACAAAGAGGACAATGTGCGGGCTTGGTGCCCAGTTGGACACATCTTGGCTTTCAGACTTTTCCTGGAACAAGCAGCTCAGACATAATATAGACAAAGCAAGCAATGTCCTTTCTTCAAGGAAGTCTAAGTATCCTAGGTAATGGCTAGATTGTAGCAGTAAACCTTGTAAGACTAGCTGAAAACAAAAGAGAAAGATGCACTGTAAAGTGCAGTCACCTTTCACAGTCTAAATTTAAAGCTATAGTTAGTGCAACAGGTTTTAACAAAAATCCCTGCTAAATTACTCTGCCGACATACATCATTAACTGTTCGGTTTGACTTGAAATAATCTGACGATGTTCTCCATTAAAAATGGACAGAGACAGGCTGAAAACAGCATGGATGAAGCAGAACACAATGAAATCCAAAGACGAACCAGAGGCAAGCATACATGTGAGCCATGGAGTAAAAAGTACAAAAAGTTTTGCTGGAATATCTAGATATGAAATAATTTAAACTCATACATGTCCTTTAGCAGCTGCTAAGCATCATGTATTCCAGATGTGTCTTTAGGAAAGAACACATCTGCTTGTAGTGTTTCAGATTTCAGAGTTATATAGGGTATAACAGGGAATGTTATATATAGCACTAAGACCTTAGACAAACACAATACAAACAGCTGATTGAATAAACCATGATCCCCAATGTTTCTAAAGTTTTGTAAAATTCTTCAAGGACTGTAATAGACATAGTGGTATGATCTCTTATAATTGAGGAAATAGAGGGGTAGGAGATAATACAAAATACATATTTTTTCAGATTTTTAAAAAGTATTTCAGATGAATCCTTTTTCTGATGTAATGATTGAAATGTATAATCTCAGCCTGGGCAGATGGGTCTCTAACAATTGATGGGAGGATCTTCCAGTGATTTTGTAAATTCCTTAATTTACATTAGCGAATGGTGTTTGTGAACCATGGAAGCATATGTCTCAGTGCCAGTATTTTAAACTGTACCTAGACTTTAATAGATGAAAAAAATATGGATTGTATTTTGTTCTTCCTGTAAAAGGAGTGGAATTTCAGCATGGTGAAGATCAGTTAATTGCCATTTACAGAGCAATTAAAAATGAGAATCACATATTTATTGTCCATTTTTAATGTTTTTTCCTATCTGAACCCAGACTCCAGGCCAGCCTCCTATCCAAGTTTTCCTTCATGCCTTATTGTCTATTCTGTTCAGCTATTTAAAAAATGTTGAATATCAACAATGGCTTTCAGTAGTGTATTGTCAACTTTTGTATGAAGCAATCTTGGTTGAATGAGAAGATCCCAGAGCTTATAGTTCTATCTACTGTGCTGCACTGGGTTTCTGCTTGAATGTGTGTGACTGATAACAGGACAAATTTCTACCTTCGTTATTACATTTCAGCTACATAATTCATTTGCCAAAATCTTTTAGGAAATATCTTTATAGCATATTGCACGAGACATCAGGTAAGTGCTTGTAATGTAAAAATAAGTAAAGATCCAGCAACTGCCTTGTCAGATTTGTTTGTTAATTGTAGATCTGCTTCTGCTAGGTTGTTTTGCGGACTTTTTACAGTTTTGTAGATAGCTGCGTGCCCTGAGACATCTCTAGCAAAACATCTTTGCTCACATAAAGAAAATCATACTGGATCTGCATTGCTTTTAAAGTCAAAAAGCAATATTCAGAAATATCTGTGAAAAATTGTAGCAAATGTATGCACAGCTTATGAATTTTCAAGTAAAAGATGTGTTATTTTTAATGTTCAAGCTTGTTTCTATCAGGAATTATGGTACTAAAAGCTTTTTAAACATTCTTGCTTTAAACTCCTTGTCTTCACAGTCTGATATAATTTTATTTTGCGTATGGGGTAATTGTAATTTAGCTTATATAAACTCAGTCACTCATGTATCTTTGAATGGAAGCTAATATTCTATATGCCATTTTCAGGAAATCTAAGGATTCCTCAAAACTATTCATTTTATTCATGCATTTCAGTTAACAGGTGGCAAAACAGGTAAAACACAGCTGTTTTTCCTTTTATTCTCTATCTCATTTGTTGACAGTTAATTTAACTTTGAAAAGAACTAAGAGAGATCATTTCTCTAAACAATGTGATTACTACAATGATGTAAAGGGATAGTACTGTATATTGTACCTGATCCTGTTGGAGAAACTGAAACAAAATTTCCATTGCAGCCAGTATTTTGGCTAAATTAGGAGAGCAGTATCTGGCCCATCATCTTGTATAACAAATTAATTAATGCCTTCACCATGCATCACCTTTAATATTCCTTACTTAAAATACTTAGTTTTTGGTGGTTTTTTGTTTGTTTTTTTTTCATCACGGTCAAAAAAAAAATATAAGTAAGGACTCAAAAGTATTGATTCCGACTTGTGATTTGAGAAGCTATATTCATGAACCAAAGATACTGCTGAGTATGGGAAAAGATCATACATACCAGAATGGGTACTGTACTAATACTGGCATTAGACACCAAACAAATAAAACTGAGATGTGGGGTACCGTTCTGGACAGAATATCTAGGTATTCTATCAGTGTTCTATCTAACAGGGTTGTGTTTGACGCAGTATTATCAGTTTCACATTAATTCATCTGCTTGCTTCTTTGTCCCAAATCCTGGACTCTTTTCAGTGCCTCTGTCTGCTTTGTCTGTGTCCTGTCTGCAGACAAACAATGACCTTTAAATACCTTCAATATACGTGTGGGTGTACGTGCATAAGATTGCAACCTCTTTGGTAGACATGTAATGCTTATTGAGTGGTATTTACACAACTATATTCCTGTCAAATACATTAAAGATTTCTGTGTTTCAGAAAGTATCTCAGAAACATTTGAAAAGGCAATTTAAGTGGAAATTAAAAATTTGGGAATAAAAAAATGTCATTTTTATACCCATACTCTGATACTGGGGCGATGATGGAATTTTTTTGAATGGTGTACTAATAAGAAAAGTGTTCTTTCTATGTTTCTCATTGGTACCTAGTATGCTTATTATGCTTATAGTTTTAATAGTTTGGAAACATTACACATTAACCATTGTTATACTGGTTACTATAACACTACCTGTAAGAGGGATAGGATTTAATGAAAAACTTCATTAAAAAATTATACTTCTACCTGGAGAGGTTACAGATTCCTGTAGAGACAGCATTACACAGATGGCACGAGCAATTAGATAGCATAATATGTAGGACTATTTTACATCACAAATTAGGAATAAATGTCATCCAGAATTTGCAGAGGAAAAGAATTAAACTTTAAATACCATTTTTGTCTTTTGAATGACTTGAACAAAGCTTTCTTTAAAAAACAAACAAAACAACAATTCCATTTGATTTTAAAAATTGATTTTCTTTATATTTCAGTCTTCATCTTTAATGAAAGGAGATTCAAGACTGAGAAAGACTAAGAGAAATGTTTGACGAACATCTTGAGAAAGACATGAAAGCAGCAGTAAACAGAAAGGTACAGTGCCCAGTACAACTGTCACATTTTTCATACACAATATATAAAACACCCTGCCTTTTGCACAACTGTACAACTGACAAGTCAATTGCTATATTTATTGTAGAGCTATCTTTTTGAAATGAATTAAGAGATGGACTAGTTATTGAGTCAATAGCTTAACATTTCCTTAGCGCGTTGAAACCATTCACATATCTATTGTAAAATATGGGTATTCATCAGGTGCCATAATAACAATGACTGTAGTCAGCAAAAAGATGACATCCTCCCAATTATAGTTGTGATGAAATTTTGGTTCTTTGAACATTTATTATTTTTGATGTTGAAATAATAATCTCTTCAATGATCTGATTTTAGTGGACATGAGAACTGGTACAACTTTATCAAGAGGGTAAGATAGTTGTTCCTTTGTTGGTTCAGCTTTACTCTGTATAATAGAAATTAGAAGAGGTTTCTAGTCTGATATTTTATCTTTTTAAATCTCTTTAGTTGTATAGTGACAAGTACATTCCCTTTAAAAACTAAAAAGTCCTCAATGTGGAAAGTGAAGTTTAGGAGGCATGTGAGTTTTAATTATAAAGAGATTATCCTATTCTCTTTATCTGGTACCCTACATGTCACCAGTGTTAGTTGTCCAGGCTAATTGGAACATTGTTCTTATTTAGACAGTGTACATATTGAGAAATGGTGTTGTTTAACTGTCTTTGTAACTCTTGGTGATTGCTGATCTTGAAGAAGTTGGTTCTTCACTGCAGGCATGAGACTGCCTCTGATCGATGATGTATTTCTATAATAATTCTGCTGAAGTATCCGTTGTAGACATTAGGAAGTCCTCCTTACGATTAAGAGGCAAATTATGATGTTCCTCTGCGTTTTACAAGAGGAAAAACTGAAGTGTGAAGGTTTGCTTGTCTGAGATCGGCCAACCAGCTTGGCAAATCAAAGAGAAGAGAAGAGCTCAGTTCTCTCTTACCATTGGAAATGGGTGTTCAGAAGCAAGACACAGAGTCCATCTATGTAATGCCATATAGACTATGTTCCCAGTCATGGCAGAGACAGGAAGAGGCTCTTTTTCCTCAAAATGCCATCACAGCCTTAGTCCATGCACACATTTACCATATATATTTCTTGCCTTCCCAGTACTCATTTTTCAGATAATCTCAGATACTGTTTTCTGTATGAACTTCATTTAGATAAGGGATGACATTTCATTCTTAAAGATCAGGAAAGCACTTTTCCAGTTAATCTGCAACCAGCCATGCTTTATCTACATATATATATAACCATGCAGTTGTCAGGACCTCCTGAATGCAATGGAATCATTAGCTTGTTTATACAGTTATTTTTTCCTCATATAAGGGAATAGGAGAAGGGTTTGCAACTTTTGGGGGCATGTGTTAGACATGTAAAACCAGGCTTTCAGGTGTGCATCTTCTATATGTTGTAGAAGTCCTTCTACTTGATAAGACGCAGAATCTTCACCAAAATTTGCAAAGAATCTCAGCAGAGCTAAAAGGTTAGGAACTGCCATCTGATATGCTGTGATATTTTATACAAGTTGAGAATGTGAGCCCCAAACTTTCTGTTCCTTATTCTTCTGCTTTCTGTACCTTTTGAAATAAATCCATCACACTGTGTGTTTAATCCCCCCAAGGTGTGGCTAGCAGGACAACCTGCTCACTGTATTGTCCTTCCAATGTGGCTGGTCAAGGTTACTATTTTGCTCTTCTGACACGTTATCAATTATCCTGCCAACAGACTGATACCGGACCTGTAGTTTTCTTATAAAATAAAAAACTGAGTTTAATTAAACCATCAGTATCTTAGACCTAATTATTTCAGACAGTATTTAATTAATGTTTCATGGATACCTAATGTAATTAGGGTTCCTTTAATAAGACCTTCTATGACATTAAAATATATGACCTTTATCTTTCTTATCAACCATAGCCTGACAACTCAGATTTGTCATTTTCACTAAAAGGTATAGTTTGATTAAATAGAACAGAACATAAAATTAATCCACCAAATTATACTTGTTTGTTTCTTTTTTTTTCTCTTAAAGACTAATAACTTAAGTCTTTTAATTAGCAGTGTCAGTACAAATGTTCATGCAAGCATTTTACCTTTGTTTTTCTCGGACTGTTTCTTTTGTATATCATTTTTTATGACAAAAGTAGATAACAACCAGACTTTATTAATCATGGTGAAGGGTTCAATCTTCTAGATATGAAAACTAAGGAGCTATTCTTTATAGTAACAATGACTAGTAATTGTTTAAGACAGTTCTGCAAAGGACTTAATTTTTGCTGGTCACAAACTTCATCAAAATAAACCTGTAGTTTGAATTTGAATGAATGTAATTGAAATTACTAGTCTGGTGCAAAAGTTACGTGTTTGCTTTTAAGACCTGCAGGTTCTCTTTTCATTACTTTTGTTACCCTTTGGTGTAGATCCAGTGAAAGAGCATTTGTCGTACGCAAAATTTTGATGATATCTCTTTCTCAAAGGGTTCATAGAATCATAGAATATCCTGAGTTGGAAGGGACCCTTAAGGATCATCAAGTCCAACTCTTGACACCGCACAGGTCTACCGAAAAGTTCAGACCATGTGACTAAGTGCACAGTCCAATCTCTTCTTAAATTCAGACAGGCTCGGTGCAGTGACCACTTCCCTGGGGAGCCTGTTCCAGTGTGCAACCACTCTCTCTGTGAAGAACCCCCTCCTGATGTCCAGCCTAAACTTCCCCTGCCTCAGCTTAACCCCGTTCCCGCAGGTCCTGTCACTGGTGTTAATGGAGAAAAGGTCTCCTGCCTCTCGACACCCCCTTACGAGGAAGTTGTAGACTGCGATGAGGCCTCCCCTCAGCCTCCTCTTCTCCAGGCTGAACAGGCCCAGTGCCCTCAGCCGTTCCTCATACGGCTTCCCCTCCAGGCCTTTCACCATCTTCGTAGCCCTCCTCTGGACACTCTCCAACAGGGTTATTATAAGCTTCCTTGGACTCATCCATTCTTGTTTCCTAACTCCCCAAAGAGCTTTTGTATCTCACCTTCAAAATCAGAGTGGCTCCAATGACTTCACTATTGTTTATGTTCCACACATTGAATTACAACTTTTTAATATGTGTAAAACTTAGCACAAACTTCAAGCATACTATCATAACTAGGCACAGTTACAGATCTATTAAATTTATGTCTCTAAAAATGACCTAGAGCCTTCCTGTTTACTGTAGGGCTGTGGATCTGTAGCAGGGCCTCCAAACTGGAAATATATGTAGAAATATATGATGCCCAAGAAAAAAACTGGAGCCATCATAAGACAAACAGTGTCTGAAAAAGTGGTCACAGCTGCTGCTTTTCATAGATTACAAGAATTTTTGCATAGGATCCGTGTTCTTCCCTTTGAAATTTAAACAGTTACATTCAGCACACAGTAACCCCCGACTTTATACACTAAATATAATTATCATTAATTTTATAAATTAATTTAGTAAAACATAATCAGTACCTATATGTTTTTTGTTGATTGCAGACTATGGTAAGTGTTGCTAGTACAGCCACTAACTAGTACTCGCCGTATTCAATTGAGATGTTAAATGTTAATAAAGTCAGTGACCAAGATTCACCCCACTTGTATAAGTTCCCAGGATGGGAAGGGGATGGGAAGGGGTTAAGCCCAGGAAATTTATTACTACCCAAGCAGGCAGCTGCAGAATTCCACTCCCATTGCTGCACTGAGTCTATGCTGAGCAAAACCTCCCACTAAACAGGGTCTTTGGGATAGGAAAACAGAAGAAATCTCTCCCCTAGCCCTTTCTGATTCACCCGTCTCATTCAACCTTTTGTATTTGATGTTGTCCTCTGATCAGATGATGACCTGATGATTCTCTCCTTGCAATTATTTCTCGATATTTTACATCACGTTTTTATATTCACCACACAGTTAGATTTCTCCATTTTCTTCATTAACATGATGAAAATTGAATTACAATGAGCCTCTGTCTGAATAGAAAACACCTAATCTATCCAGAGATATTCAAGAGAAATATGATTAATATAGAAAAATCTACTGGATAAAAAAATCTTGATCCAATCATGTAAAAATAAATTGATCTGATTACATAGATTACTGAAAACTGGTCACCTTGGCTACATTAGAGCCTTTAAAAGCAAACACAAATCAGTGAATCATTTTAATCAAATTTAATTTAGATTATACACTTTCACATAAAATCTAATTTAGTTGGAATTACTCGGTCATGACTTGTCTGCTCCCCACAGGACAAGGTTAAAGAGATTACATTTGGGTTCATGTCAGCAGCATCTGCTAGTTAGCCCTCTGAATGCTGATTTAATGAGAGAGGTTATGCTTAGTCTCTTGGAAAGACTTCTGGTTTGGGCAGGTGCTTGAGAGATGTTATTAATTTAGTGTGATACAAGGAGTGATGTTATCGTACTTGGAAAAGTCTTGTATCATTATTCTCATGTGTGTAAAATACCCTGGCATTTTTGTTTACATCTGTTTAGCAGCTTTTAGCGGGGTTTCCTCTAATCTGTCTTTAATGTACTGCTTCAGTGAGATAGAAGATTCCTATTAAAGAAATAACAGTTTCTTTAATATGAACAGTTATCTCAGGACTTGTCTACAAGAGGCAGCAAGTGAACATTAAGTTGCAACGTCAATTTACAGAGAACTGGAAAGTACCATCTCCATATGCAGACAAACCCTTTCTGTCTCTCAACTGTGCAGTATCTACTCCTACAATCAGATCATTCACAGGAGCACCTTTCATGATAGCTTTCTTGCTCTATAAACAGACCTTTTATTTCTATATATTTAACCTTTACAGAGTCAGATTATATCCTCATGTGATAGGTAGCACTATGTGAATTTCTAACTTGAAATTAATAGGATGTGTTGCAGAGTTAAATACTCATTCACAAATAAGTAAATAAAATTAAGGGAGTAAAGTCTTTGCTGTTGAATGTAGTGAATGCAATCTCCATTCTGATGGAGCAGCTACTCTGCAGCAAAACCAGAGGTGGTAGTCGTTAATTCTACTTCGTCAACCCTGCTGCAGAAAATAAAAAGGCCAAAACGACTGTGTAAACTTGCTCAGTACCTCACTCTGAAACAGAAGATGTACTATGGCATGGTGAATCACCACGGGTTGCCAAAGATCTGTCTGTTATTGTCCAGACTGAAGTCAGTACAGAGGTACAAAACACCATGAGTGCTCAGGTACCTGCTGCCGGTCTGACCTAACTGCTGGATGTGCAGAAATCAGAGAGAAAGCTGCTAACTTCATAAATTCTTCCTGGAAAGAATTTCCACAAGGAAAGAAAGAAAAGGCCAGGCTGAGAATCTTTGGACATGTGTAACCTTAACTGATTCCCTAACCCAGCAAGCAAACAGTGGATTTAAACGGCCTTAACTGTCCTAAAGTACCTCCCTACATATCCAGGAGCCTTTCATGCTAAAATAGTTTTCTCCTACACGTAGAAAAGATGAGCTAGGAATTCATTCGGGGTAAATCAGCACCATTTCACTGAAATCAATAGAGTTGCATCAATTTTAGATGTACTGCATGTTTTCTGCTGTTTTTTTTTAAGCACTGTTTATAGTTCTTCAGAAGAAAAAAAGTACTGGAACTATTAATCCCCGAAGTTCTGATAAAGAATTTTGAATAACAATTGAAATTCATTACAAAATTTCACTATTTCAATGCATAATTTCCCTGGTGGAGGGGCTTAAAACTCTTTCTATAATTACCATAACAGCATAAGGGTCGAGCCATTAAAATAATCTCTAGCAATTCTGTGTGATTCAAGTTATTTATGAAGAATGCTGCAGACACAATGTTCCTTGCTACACGGTCTGTTTTCTGTATGTCTCTCTACACTTTCTCTTCCCCTATGTATAAATGGTTAAATCTTACATATGTACTAGAAGGATCTATATCTCCAGAATTTATAAATCCACCCTGAAGAAATAGCATTTATATCCGAAATCCATAATCATATCAAAGAAAACTGGGTAAAATTGAGAAAATGGGGACATACCTTATTATGATTACCTTCTATTCGAGCATATTTTTCTTATTAGTAGTGCAGACAAAAGGTAGCCCTCCTATTTTATTTTAAATGAGCCTGATAGAAGTATCTCATCCACTTCATTTTCATATAAAATTGCACTGTGGAGCCTGATCTTCCTGCCTTCACTCTGGCAAAATACCTACCGTGGTCCTTAGAAACATCCATGTAAAGATTACAGGGCTAGGACCTGGTATTTACACTTTAGCCCTGGCTAACCACTGTTGTTCGCCATGTTGCACGTGGCATTCCCAAGTCATCTTTTAGAGAGAGAAACATGGAGATGATGCACTGAACTTGGTCAGCCTTTGCTGAGAACAAATATATGTGTACCAGGACTTATTTAGAAATGGCATGGTTCTGTAGCATTTGTGATAAATAGGCAGGTTAAGCTTGTGTGAGTGTAGACTATTTTCCAAATCGATTCTAATGTTGATAGACTAAACAAGTTTTGAATACAAATTCCTTACTTAAGTTTACAGAAGTTTTACATTCACAAAATATAGAAGAGAAGGTATTAACATTTTCTGTTAGCATCCTATAGACATATAGCCAAACCCTTAGCAAGTGGAAATCAGTGAAGCACCCAGCAAGGGCAACAGAATAACAGAACAACATGAAGAACAACAAAAGAACAACATGAGCTGCTTCACATAGCTCATGGTATGGCCAGAGATAAATGATAATCAGAATTACTGATTCTGCTGAAATCATGCAATTCTGAATTTGGGAAATGTTCACAAATATGCTATGCAAACTTTGTTAGCTAACACAGCTATATAGTTTGCATTGTTGTCCTGATTAATTGTATGGAAACAAATTCCAAATTTAGTTATGTTTGTGTAATACTGAGATAAATGTACGTTATTTACAGCATGTCCCTGCTGCCCTGAAATGTGCTCCTGTTCTCAGAGTTCAACCAAGAGAAATTCAAAGACAAAGTGGAAATAAAGTGACACGTACTCAAATTTCATTCTAAATTAAATATCTTATGCATTGATAATAGCTTTTGACACATGCTAGTCTAAGAGAGAAATTTCAGTGTTAGAACAGTAGGGAGAAAGGAATGTGATAAAAAATAAAACCAAAATGCTGCCTAACTGTTTTAAAAAATGACAGGAGTTCATACTGAGTTCTGAACTTCCTGATTTGAATCTCCTGCTATTAAATTATCACAATAAACACACACTCTAATCCAGACACCAGAAGACTTCTGCTTAGTTCATGCTCGTGAAGGAAGGATAAATAGTGTTGCCACTTATCAAAATTAAGATTTTTTGAAAATGAGGGGAAAAAAAGTGCTGAGTTTAATTACCCGTTTTAATTAGTGTATTAGATAGCATGAAATAATTCATTCCTGTGATTACAGAACCAGCAGAGCCCTTTGCGTATGGTTTCTGTCAGAATTTTTCGGATGCACAAAAACAATTTTTCCTGCTATTTCATTCATTTTTATTTATAGCCCATTTCTAATGCAAATACTGGCCCAAAATCAAGTGCTAAGGAAGCTGGCTGACTTGGCAATGGAGATAGAGTAGGAATGTAAAGGATTAGAGTGCTTAATGTACTGGAAAGAAGTTTATCAATACCGACAATTCTCACAGTGCTTAATCAAACATTTAAGACAAGTGGAGAAGCAGACAGTAAAGACTTTGGGGCTTTTGAACAATAAAAGCAAACAAACTGTCTTGTCAGTACATGTCAGTCTATGGTGGAATAAAGAAATGCCTATAATTTAGTTACTCTTTTCATATAGATAGCTAGTGGTTTTAGCTACTTAGCTAGAGTGTACTGACTTTAAAATGACTGTAAGTAATTCCTGAGGAAAATGAAGTATAACTTTTGTTGTCCTTTGTTGTCTGAATTGAGGATTGCAGCATTGTGACTACGTTTTCCCTTGTGCCATTTACAGCTTCATGACTATTACGGAGGATTAAGAATTTTTTTTTTATTTTTATTTTTTTGTTTAAAGGCAATTTGTTAATAGATTTCTTTTTATTAACACACGTTAACGGATAGTAGAGTCTGATCCTTCAGTAACACACTTTTTGTGGACCTCACCAGAGCTCCAGACAGGGTCAGGACCAGAGATGGGAGACGAGTGGTGCTCTGTATGTGCCTGCAGGGTTACTTTGGGTACGAGGCTCACAGCCCTGAACTGCCTGAGCTAGACCTATACGTAACAGTCTGCAAATTTACTACATATTTTTTTGCTGTTGATTCAGGAAATCTAGAACCCAATCTAAAATGCCTGACATAAATCCTTCTTTAGCTTTGAGCGATATCCTTAGAGAAAATCAGGATCCTATGCAAAGAGAAATAGATTCCAGTTTCTGGTTGGATTTCAGTGCTACTGAGATAAATGCAAAGTAACTCAGCAGAAGCCAGGCTGTGTCTTTGGATTTACACTCACATCAGAACTCTCTTAATCCGACACTCAGTATCCTGGTATCAGAACCAAAGATCAGTAAATATTTTTTAAGAAAACAGGTGCTGTGAGACCAGGAATGTTAAATTAACGTGTGAGAGAACATTAAGAATATGCTGCATGCTCTGTGAGCAAGCAGAAGGGGAAACTGCTTCCTTGAAATAATCTCAGAAACCAACAAAATAATAAAAATAGAGGTGAATGCTTATTAATTACTGGTGACATGACAACTACCACAATAACATATTTGTCATCCAGTAACTTAGTAAAATTTATCTTGCAAAAGAAAACTGAACTGTGGTAGCTATAAAACAGAAAATGCAATAAAAGATGATCAGTTCAAGGGAGAAATTAATTAGGAAGTAGTAAGCAATTAAAAGGCAGTAAAAATTCAAGATAGCATTTTTATTTACTTTTTCAGAATTGAATGAGTGCAATTCCAGTTATCTCAAGTTCCTTTATCTAGTCTACTAGTACAAGCAAAGACCCCGTGCCTAGTACTACTTTCCCACATTGACTGAAGTTGAGAGAAGCTGTGTAGCAAATTCGCCCAAAACACTTCTGAAATTCTATTTATATTTTCATTCCTTAACTACATAACACATACAAGCATTAGATTTCAGATGTCACCATTTGCTACTTAATATTACTCCAGCAGTCAATCTTCTGTTTGTCAAGAGGCTGTGCTCCAGTTCATGTTTTTCCACAAAGCTGGGTGATGCTACTTCAAACATAATAGTTTCAATGCAATTGATTTTGTTTGGCTACATGATAAATGTCCTAAAATAAAACATTTTCTCTCAAAGAACAACAACAGGAAAAAAATAGGAAAAAAAAAAAAAAAAAAAAAAAAAGCTTAATTTATCTAAGAAATTAGATTAAATTCTGAGTCTAGGCAAAATGTGTATTTGAGTTTTCTTGATATTAGTATCAAGGTTTGCAGGTGTACATCATACCCCATTTGCTCATGAATTATATGCAACACTGTAGAAGGCTGACTTCAGTAATAAAAGAAATGCAAGTATGCATTTTGAAAACCTAGTGATTGTTATGTTTACACCAACTCTTTCATTTTAGAATGTAATATGACTTCAGCCATGTTACAGTTGGACCTTGTAGATCTGGTACTCGAAAGTTAAAACCGTCCTGGCTACATAATGCGTATGCAGATGTGAGCTTAATTTTTGTGTCTGTTTACCATGATGCAAATAGACAGCTACCTTTTTGGCCATTCACACCTGCTAATAGTGCATATGCATACACAGTCATGGTAATTTCACATGCAGATTACATGCATTGTTACATATGTACCCATGTCTTGAAGACCCATAAATCCTGCAGGGAATGTCACTTTATTATTTGTACTAAAACGTTTTTATCATATGTGCAATCCTTTTCTTGTTCAGCCATTTACATTTTTGGTAGTAATTTATGTGGTCTCCATTTACATGGACACATCTGTTTTTTTAGAAAGGAACTATTACACATTATGTTGTCTCACTCCTACAAATAACTTAGAAATTATAATGCAAACTGTTCACAAAACAAATTAGTGGGAATTACAAGTGCTATTAATAAGTTGGGGTCTACATACAGCCTACCCTACAACTTCACTATTAGTGCAGTGGGAATCCTGATTCAACTGCCACATAAACAAAGTGGAAAGATTTTTCAGTTTACTGTTTTCCTTGCTCTGAGTTGCTCAGTGATTGCAACTACCAGGTTGTGTGTGTGTACACACATATATATTTTTCCTGCTTGTAACTTTTCTATCAATCTGTAAACACTAGAATTTTGGGAGCATAACAGACATAACATGAAAAGCTAAGCAGTACTGGTCACACTATCAACCAGTGTAATCTGTCTGTGTTTGATCAACAAGTTACTAGTATGTGTCATCACCATCTTTCAGATATTGCATGACCATGAAATACATAAGCTGTTATCATCACGGTTCTGAAACATATTATTGAGCAAAATGTGTGACCTGGCCTGATGCCAAGCACATAATCAGTAAAAAACAGAATTAAAAAAAAATATTCTTCACAGTTTGCAAACACGTAACTGACAAAAATGGCAGGTGTTTTACTTTTACTAGTACAAGTGTTTCAGCTTCACTCTAGGCAATAAGCCCAGGGTTAGATATTTCTTCAGGTTTCTACATAAATAGTTCATGTTGCTAGTTGTCTAGCAAACCCAATGACAAGTCAATCAAATGTGTTCCTCCAATGACATGGAGTGCAACACTGGAATTTGTTGCTGCCACAAATTCAGCAGCAGCAGGGCCAGAAGCCCATAAAAGGCAAGGAAAAAATTAATGCTACTTTACCTTGTGGCAACAATTTTTCAGATATATTTCTGAGTGTTAAAATGTTACTTTTTATGTGTGTGATATTGACATGGGAATAAGGAAAAATGCCTTACTTACTGGCAAGATTTTCAACTCAAAAGTCTTCTATTTTCCCACAACTGTAATGATATGAACAAGAGTGAGACCTGTTCATCCATACTTTCCTGGCAATTTAACTTGGAGGGCTCTTTATGTGCAGGACAGTTATTAACATCCCTTTTACCACATTCAGTTCATAATGTCTGAGTTATAATTTCAAGTTGGTTTAGAGTTAATGATGCAAAAAGGAGTTCAGAGTAAAAGAACTGAGGATACATAAGCCAGCAATGCCTACCTGTTAATTTTTCTATAGTAACTCCATGGGATCAGAATCAAAGACCTAGAAATAAAGTTATTTCTTTTGACCCATTCATGTCCTCTGTGGCATCTTGTCCTTTTTGATGGTGGGAAGTTAGCACATATCAGCAAACTATGGAACTTGGTTTTGCTCGTAATACTTAAAAGCATAGTTTTCTATGCAAACTGTAACAGCATAAGTATCAGTCATGTAAACCCAATAGGTCTCACATCAGTCTCCAATCTGGAACTGTGCAGGTTTCTCTAGCATAAGGTAGTAAACCGTAAAAATGTGTAATTTGTTCAAGATTGTGTCTTTACTTGATTAATCTACAGTCATGGTGCAACAGTTATCAATGGAAAATGATTAGTCTGGGAAGTTTGATTGTCCCTTAATTCTGATTGTGCATTTTCATGCTATACAACATCACTGACATCTTCTCTCTCATTTCCTCAGACACTTAAAATTAAGGGAATCCAAAGGAATAATAACACTGTAAATTTAAATATGTTCTATGGCTCATGATTAGTTTTGAATAAGAAAAATAGTAACACTTTTCCCTTGCATGACAATGTACAACCTGGTAGCTGTGCATCCAGTGGCAGCACTTGAGAAGTACGGAATGCCAGGGGAAGTGCAGAGTGCCCTCTCCTGGGTTAGGAAATAATCCTATTAGCCAAACTGCCCAGGAGCTGGGGGACCTTTGCTGAAGAGCAATGTGTGATTACTATTCCCTCTTACAGTGGCACATGGAGATGCAGAAAGAAGGAAATCTAGTGGAATCAAAAGAGCCTCTTAACTAAAGAGAATTAGGCTTTGATCAGATTCTACACCAGCAGAAAGATCCAGGGTGTCCTTCCACATACACATTGTGTGACCAGCCCACCTGTTCCAAAATGGCCTTGAAATACCAACTTTCCAAGTCCTCAACTTATGTATCATTGTGTAAGTTCTTCCTCTGCAAGTGTTTTCCCTACTAGAAGAGGTGTTACCTATAGAGTCAGTGGAAGTCTTGACTACTAACACAGATAATAGCGACCCCTGAGCATATTCTCATTTGTTCATAGCTTCAAGCAGTCATTGTACCTATAAAGAAGCAGTAATTGGCAGAGAAGTTTGATAGTGATTAGTCATGAGTCCTTGCATTCTTCGGTGAAGCTGGTGATTGAGTGGCTCTTGGACAATAACTTCAATATCATGTAACCGAGCTACTGTGGAAATAGAGGATGAGTGTTGGATATGAATTTAAATGGTGTAGTTATTTGTGACTCATGCTCTGATCAGAAATGTGGTTTGAGGCATGAAAACAGTCATGGCTGAAGAACTGATTCTTCAGTGAATTCTATTTCTGATATTTTATACCTATTGTATATATATAGGTATCTATATCATGTACTGGTATGCATATATATGCTATATATGCATGTACTGGTTTCTTTTAGATCCCATCATGTCCAATCCCTCCAATGTAGACTCATTTAACTTCACTCTTGTTCATTCTTGTTCTCAAAGCTCTTTTGGTTCCCTACTTCTTCATTCTTAGTAGAACTTTGCTCCAAAATCTCATTGCTCTGAAACTTTGACAGGGTTAGGTGAGACTCAGATTTTGAGAGTCAAGGAAGTTCTTTGCTCTCCAGTTGTTCATGGGAATTGAAAATAGTATAGAAGTAAAACATTGCTGTGTGGTCTGGACTGAGGATTGCAGAATCATTACTGGGTTTTCTGTAGTTCTTCATCTCACTGATGCAGGTTTTGTGCTGTGAGCTGCAGAAGTCTCAATGACACTTGAACTGCCTGTTTACATGGAGGGAAGTCTTCCCCACTAGCTAGCATAGGTATGTTTTCTCTGACAAAGTCATTTCAAATAAAATAAAATTTAAACAAAGATCTTACAAAACAAATGGAAAATTTTGCCTTAGTAAGAAGTAAGGAAGAGTCTCCCATTAATCATAGTCTTCTAACTACTATAAAGAAGGGAGATTGCTTCAAATACTGATATCAGTGCCTCCAATTTGTGACCTAGGAGATCATTCTTAACAGATTAAACTATTTCTTATTGTATGTATATTCCTGATCACAGGGGAAAAGCAGGGTTAAAATGGGATACAGGCACTGAATGAAAAGCTGGCATTCATATTTCATATTAAAATCACTTCTAATGTGATTTAGTTTTCTGTAGAGGGAAAGCAATTTTTAGTTGAACATTTACTTGTTTGTAGGTGAGAAGGATAATTATAAGACATAACAGCAAAAACAATTTGTGTATATTTGATCTTTTTGTATATATGTATTTATTTGTTCTTTGAATTAACCATGTGGACTTATTTCTAAGCAAGTAGTGTGGGGAGTGGGGGCAAAAGAGAGAAGAGGAAAAGAAAGAGTGAGAAAGAGAGTGAAGGGGAGAAAGGGGAAGGGAGGAAGAAAAGAAGAAAGAGGGAGAAAGAGGGAGGAAGAATCTCCGTGATTTTGTGTTTTATTTCTAAGAGATTTTTATAGTCTCCAGCTAATTTAATATGAGAACAGGAATTGTTTATGATAAAGCTTTGAGACTCGTATACATTCAAATAATCATTGAAAGATTATTTTAATTACAGTACGTTGCATGGTTAATGACAAATTGTCATCTGTTTGTATCATGAAGGTATGACTAGGGAGAAATGCTAGAGGAATAGAAGTGTGCTTTTATGGTTATGTCTAAGACTCAGGAAAACTTATATAAGTTTTATATTCTGGAAAAATGACAATGTTCAGAAAACAATGTCCAAATGAAATAATTTGAAAGAGAACACATTTAAAAGTTATTACACAGTAAGTTATTTTAAAGTTTTAAAAATAAAGGAAGAATATGCTAAAATAGCTGAGATATTTGAGTTAAAGGTGAGGAGAACATATCTAAAATAATCTCTCAGCAGTGAGCATAATGAAGGAACATTCATTTCAGTTCAGAAGAACTGGAATTCCTTTTGACTATAACCAAAACACAGCAGAGTGTTATTCAGCCATTTATTTTCCTCAAGTTCTTCACTCATGTTTTGTTTTCTCCAGGAAATGCATGCAAGAACGTGATGCATGTGTAAAAGACATTGTTTGGTGTGCGGTGGAAACACCCAACTACCTAACTTACAGTTTCTCTTGTTTTACTAGTTCCTTTACTGAATGTAGTTCATCTTAATGCTTGATTGACCTGAAGAACTCTGTACTGGATAGTGCTGGTGTTACAAAACATACAATATTAGTTAACTATTTACACACAAAAAAAAAATAAAAAAAAAAAATAAAAAAAAAAGGGAAATAGGAGGAGACTCTGCCTGCCCTGCCTTGGGCTTTTTGGTGCAACAGAGTTTATATTCCCCCTGTGTTTTTCCACTTTCCTTATATGAAATGAACAGCTGTAATTGAAAAGCAAGAAGCTCCATGGTTTATAGAAATAGGTGTTGTTAAGAGCCTTAGCCATCTAATTTTCTTCCTATTGCAGGGCAGGCTTCCTATTGTCTGTCCTTTAGAGCTAATTTCTTTTCTGATCAAAAGGCCCACATCATTGAAAAGGTAGTAATGACTATTCATTTGGTTGAAACCTCCATTCTGCAGCCTGCAAAGCTTTATTTAGAAACTGCTATTTCTTTCTAAAAGGAAAACCTCATTTGTGTCCTCTATAATGTCAATTAAAGGAGAATATATTTTAATTATTTATCCTGGAGAGAAACCTTTCAGGATCTCAATTTGCTCTGCCAGTGATACAGGCTGTAGTTTGAAACAATATGTGCCTTCAAAATTGTATGTCAGAGAGTAGAAATAAGGTGTGTTTTGATTTTAATTTGCCACTAATTAATAGTTTATTTGCAGCTAATTAGAAAGTTACAGTTTTACAATTAATGTCTGATTTCTAATATGACTCATAAAAAGGAGCCTAGCCATCGGTACCAGCAAATAAGGTGGGTTACTGAAACCGTATGGAAAACATTAGAGGAAAGATAGATTTGCGAATTTTTAAACGGGTAAAACAGAGATGATTGAGGTTTTTTTTTCTTTTTCTGAAGAATGAGAGCAGTGATATCTCAGCCCTCTCCAGCAGGAGGGGAAGGGCCCTTGAAGGCCCACAGCAAGCCCCCCAGGATGGCTCCAGCCCCTTGGGGTAGCCAGAGGCAAGCATAACGGGGCTTTTTGAGAGACCCCCGCTAAAGTGTGCTGGGGGCAGGTCTGTTTCTCCCCACGCTTGTCCCTGTGTCCCATCCAAACCCCATCTCGCAGGGGACAGGACCCTGGGCCACCCAACGTGGTGTGTGTGGGGGTGCATCTGGGGTGTTTGGGGCCGGGGGAGTGCGGGGATGGAAGGGAGTGCACTGCTGGTGGCAGCTGTGGCCAACGGGAATGACCCGCAGGAGGAGAGTTGTGGGGACTTGGAGGAGTGGAGAGAAGTTGCGAAGTTCCTGTTACTGCCTCTTCTCTTTTAAAAGGGATTTCTCTCAGATACAACGCAGGCTGCCCCACAACAACCGCCGCTAGTGCAGCGCTCGTCTCTTTAGCATCAGTTCTCATGCTCGTTTTTGGGTGGTTTGACTCCGTGTTTCTGCATGGAAACACGTGAGTTAAACTGATTTCTTCATTGGGGCTCCGCAGCGAGCCCTGGTGAGTTGTCCTGTGCTGGTGGTCCCCTCTACAACCCTGTTAATTGGTAACTTGGAGATGAGGGGGTCCTTATTAGCAGTCTCCCTCCCCCCCGCATCCCTGCTCTCCGGCAGAAGCCAGCCCCATGAGGCGATTACCAGGAGGAGCTGTTTGTCAGAGGCTAATAAACAAATTCCTCCCGAACACCTGAATGAACGAGGGCCAGGAACAACCCAATTAAGAAACGGAGCTACTGGTTGTTTTCTGTGCCGGTGGAAACAATCCGGGCTAGAAAAGAGTCTATTCAGCGGGCGCTCCGAGAGGTCTGTTTGCAGCCCGCTATTGTTGTCAGAAGCCAAATAAAAGTTCAGCTGGGGGGAAAAAGTGATTAAAAACAACATTTGCCGCTGCCTCCTGAATGCACCGGGAAGCTTGGCTCAAAGGAATCGATCTGTACCCAAACGACGTGGCTTTTACCACGCTCCTGAGATTTTTGTTCCTAAATGTTGCTGGGTTTAATGATGTCATATCCAGAGGATCCCTCGCTTTCCTGTATGGATGAGCAGCGGGGACAGCCGCAGCCGTGTGGCAAGGCTGGTGGGAACTGGTGGTGTATGCCCCTCTCGCTGGGCTGGGGGGGTCTAGAACAAGATCTAAACAAAAAAGCAGGTGAACTTTGATTTTAAGCATCTTATGGGCATTTTCGGGGGATCATCCTAACAGTGGTCCAAACGAACGGGGCAAGTTGTGAGGACAAGCCCCCACCGCTCGTCGGGAGTTACGCTGGGGGCCGAGGGAATTGTTTTAATAATAGGATTAAACAGGGCTGGTTTGGTGCGTAGCGTTATTCTTCACAAGCCGGTGATCTTTCCTGACACAGTTCCAAGATTCCCCCTAGCTCTGCTGGTCCTGCAATTAACAGATATTAATGGCTATTGCTTATTAAGCGCTGATTGCTTGAGAAGCAGGCGGTCCCTTTTCCAACGTGCCTTTTCAGCCGTCAGGTTTCTCCCGTTCAACTTGGCTTGTGCTGTAAACTCCTGATTTCACCTCACGCTCCTTTATCACCAAAAAAGAAAAAAAGAAAAAAAAAAAAAAAAAGGAAAAGGAAAAACAACTAGAGCTTCTCTGCCTTTGACATACGTATTTTCACGCCCCCATGTGCCCCTGTCTCACCCCCCCCCCCCCCCCAGACACAGGGGGCTCTCCTAGCCCCAGACAGCTTCTCCCCCAGTCCTGACAGAGCAAATTTAGGAAAATGGCTCCGGGTGTGGGGCACAGGGAACAAGGGACCAGGCGCTGGTGGCTGCAAGCCGTTTGGCCGGGGGGTCAGACTTTTGCAAGTGTTCCGCAAGATGACTTTAGGAAATCGCAGCTGGTGGAGGAGGGCTTGCTTACTCCTCCTTGCCCCGGTTCCGCTTGCATTGGGGTGCCCGTGGTGGGATGCTCCGAGCCCCTGAGCTCCGAGTCTCCCATCCTGCTGTCCCGCAGACCCCGGGGGTGCACGGCTGGGCAGGAGCCGCGGTGGCGGCGCCGTGCGGGCTGGGATGCAGCCCCTTGGGCACCGGGCTCCTTCCTCCTGCACTCCCAAACGGGTGAAGAAATCCCCTTGGGAGTCCTGGGGATGGACCCACAGGCAGTGCTGAGAGAGGGTTCCCAGCTGCGTGCCCTGCCCGTCCCTTCTTCTAGGAACAGAAACCAGCCCCAGTCTTAAGTATTCTGCACAATGTGCGCGGCACCAAATCCCTGATGCAGCGAGAGTGCTCCGGGGATCTGCGAAGTCTGGAAATACAAACCTGTGCTTTTTTATTCAGCCGGGTTTATGTTCATAGGTAAAGAGATGAGCGGTGTTTGAAGAGAATTGTCACCTGGCATTGAAATAACGTGGATTTTAAGATGTTAAATTGTGTGCCCTTTGGAGAAAAAAATAAAAGAAAAACAAAACACCACGACGTAAGTTGAGTCTCAGGCAGCGCGAAGACAAACTGTAGGGCTAAATAAGAGTCCGAAACTTAACGTGCTAATATTTATTTAGATAATTTAGACACCGAAAGGAGCGCCGTTCACAGGGCTTTCAGCCCGTCCTAACGCCGTATACCGCCGCGTTTTTCGTTGCGTGTCAGTGGGCTCAGCTGCTCCGACGTTCATACGATCGAGTCATCTAAACGAAATGTCCGGACCTAACCACTCCGTTTCCCATCCCAGTCTGGCGCGTCTCAAACCTCAACTGGAGCGGTCAAAATATTTGGAGGGGTTTGAGTTTAAATAAAGCTCTTTGAAGCTTTTCCAGTATGTTGCAAAAGTTCCTCCCGCAGTTCCTCCTGCAGCGTGCCTTCTAGTGATAGCGCCTGAAGTACAACCTCCTCCTGCCACCCTGCACAATTTTTACCCCATCCAAACCCACACGGCAGCAAACCGAACAACAGCAAAGACAAAACTCACTGCGAGCGAGTCCCAAGCGGGATTTATTTCCCCTTCGGCTTTGCTCAGAAGATGATCTAGCCAGAAAAACTGCTACGGAACTGCAAAACCACAACCCCCCCGCCCGACACCAGGGTGTCTCCGAAGTGCTGGCACCGGCCAGGGCTGTGCCCGCGGGTCCTGCCTGGAGGCGTCCCGTCCCACCCCGTGCCAATTAGCGCCGTTATCTTCACGCTCTTCTCTCTCCGAGGGGCACCAAGCTGGGGGAGCCCCCCCTCTCCCCCGGTTGGGGTCCGGACGCCGAGGCACGGCCCCCCTTGCCCCCCCAAGCCCGGGGGGTTTGCTCCGAGCCCCCCCCCGGCGGCGCTGCCCACCTCCTCCAGCACCGCGGCTCCAGGACCCCCTCGAGGAGCTGGCGGGGGGAGGATGAGGGAGAAAGAGTGGGGCAGGGCTGGGCGGCTCCGTGCCCGCGGTGTCTTGCCAGAGCTGCTGGCCCTGCAGGTGCCGGGCGAGGAAGGGAGGAAGAAGAGGGAAAGGGAGGGGAAGGGAGGGCAGGGACGGAAAGGGAGGGCCGTGATTGACAGCTCCGCGCAGCCCCACTCCCGTCACCCCAACCCTACAAAGTTTGCTTTCACACGGAGGGAACTTTGCTGTTACCATGAAAACGGTTTTTGCGAGCACCGTGCCCCTTCCCCCTCCCGTTGGGACAGCCAAGTGGAAAAACTCAAGTGGTGAAGGGGGGGCCGGGAGGGCATTGCCCCGGCAGCAGCCAGCCCGGCCCGTACCCGAGGGAGCCGCCGTGCCCTGGCACCGGCAGGGGGACGGCTCTGTGCCCGGAGAGCGCTCCGGGACAGGGGGGGAGAGTTTAATCCCACCCCCTCCTTCATCCGCGGTGCAGGGGGGATGCGGGGGGGGGTGTCCGCGCACTGCGGGCTCGCCCCGTCTCCAGGCACCGGGCTGCGGCTCCACCGGGGAGCCCCAAATCCCTTTGTGCCCGGCGGACACATGGCTCCCGCTCGCAGCGCCCCTCCCCATCCCTCCTCCTCTTCCTCCTCCCCCCTCCTCTTCCTCCTCCTCCTCCTCCTGTCCCCTTGCCCCGCCGGCAGCTGCGGGACCCCCGCCGGCCTCTCCGCACCCCGCACCCCGCATCCCACCCTGCGCTTTCTCCTCCATCCCAGAGCCGGGAACAGAGCTCGGCGGGGGGCTCAGCAGGGGGGGTGGCAGCCCCAGCATCCCCAAAACACCAACTTTTTGCCCCCCCCCGGTCCATTACCGGCGTCGGGGCTGCCGGGAGCCTCCCGCCGATTGGCTGCCGCCCG
Source organism: Anas platyrhynchos (assembly GCF_047663525.1). Taxonomy (NCBI): domain Eukaryota; kingdom Metazoa; phylum Chordata; class Aves; order Anseriformes; family Anatidae; genus Anas; species Anas platyrhynchos. Next base: position 13,584,370 of record NC_092596.1, read on the forward strand.
CCCCTTTATAGCCGCCGTCAATCAAAGGCCGCCGCCGTGTGCGCGTCGCTCGGTGCTGCCCGCGGGAGCCGCTCCGCGGAACCGCTCCGCACCCGCCGGCACCGCAGCGCCTCGGGGAGAGAGCAGCACCTCTCAGCCAGGCGGCAAGAAACTTCCTCCTTCCCGTCGCGGCCGCTCAGACCGGTTCTTGCTTAATTTTTGTTATTTATTTTATTTTTGATTTTTTTTTAATTTTATTTTTTTTTTAATTTCTCCCCGAACTGCCGGTGCCCGCCTGCCCGCCGCCCTGGCGCACCTCTTGCCGGCCCCGGCCATGTACAGCATGCTGGAGGCTGAGATCAAGACGCCGCAGCCCACCCCGGGCAGCGCCGGGGGCAACCCGGCCCCGGGCAGCACCGGCAAAGGCGGCGGCGGCGGCGGGGCCAGCGGTGGAGCCGGGGCCGGCTCGGACCAGGACCGGGTGAAGCGCCCCATGAACGCCTTCATGGTGTGGTCGCGGGGCCAGCGGCGGAAGATGGCCCAGGAGAACCCCAAGATGCACAACTCGGAGATCAGCAAGCGCCTCGGGGCCGACTGGAAGCTGCTGAGCGACGCCGAGAAGCGACCCTTCATCGACGAGGCCAAGCGGCTGCGGGCTGTGCACATGAAGGAGTATCCGGATTACAAATACCGGCCCCGACGGAAGACCAAGACCTTGCTGAAGAAGGACAAATACTCGCTGCCCGGCAACCTGCTGGCCCCCGGGGGGGGCAACACGGTGAGCAGCCCCGTCGGGGTGGGCCAGAGGATTGACACGTATGCCCACATGAACGGCTGGACCAACGGGGCTTATTCCCTGATGCAAGACCAGCTGGGCTACAGCCAGCACCCGGGCATGAACAGCCCGCAGCTGCAGCAGATGCACCGCTACGACATGACGGGCCTGCAGTACAGCCCCATGATGTCCACGGCGCAGACCTACATGAACGCCGCCTCCACCTACAGCATGTCCCCCGCCGCCTACGGCCAGCAGCCCTCCACGGCCATGAGCCTGGGCTCCATGGGCTCCGTGGTGAAATCCGAGCCCAGCTCGCCGCCCCCGGCCATCACTTCCCACTCGCAGAGGGCCTGCCTGGGAGACCTGCGGGATATGATCAGCATGTACCTGCCCCCCGGGGGGGACGCCACAGACCCTTCGGCCCTGCAGGGCAGCAGGTTACACAGTGTGCACCAGCACTACCAGAGCGCCGGGACTGCCGTCAATGGCACCGTACCGCTCACCCACATATAGACTTGGCCCTGCAGACGGCTCCCCGCCTCCATCCCTCATCCCGCTCCTGCACCGCACCGGGACGTACGGCAGTGTTCCTCGGCTTAGCAGACTTGATACTAACTTTGGAGACATTTTAAGAAGGAAATCCGTTAGCTGTGTCATTTTATTTTTTTGTACAAAAAAGAAACCATATTTGAGCAAGCTGTTATTTTAATAGAGCACAACTCCTGCCTCCTAGAAGCCCCTGTGAAGTTTTTAAACCACGGCAACTTTGGTTTCTGCTAGGTTGGGCACTGTTTTGTTCGCTTCAAAGGTTCAAAAAAGTCTCGCATCTTTCACAGTTTGATTTCTAGCGTGAAACGAAATGAAACAAGCAACAAAAACCCGGCGGGCTCTTGTTTTTAAACTCAGTTGTTCAGTTGTTTACATTTTCGTTGTGGTTACTTAAGTGTTGTTCTTCCCACCTCGCCGAGTATTGCTTGGTTTCTAGCTGCAATCTGTAGCGTTCACGACTTCTTAACTTTAGGGATTTGCTCCTTAAAAAAAAAACAAGGGGAGGTGGGAAAGAGCTGTGCGGGTCGCAAACGCATTTCTTTTATTTATAGTAAGTTGTGTGTCTTGTTTTTTTTTCTTAAACTGTAAACTTATGTAAATTGGTTTGTGAATTTTACTGTGAACCATGTTTTGACATATCAGATGAAGAAACGTTTTAGTTTTTTGTTTACCGGATTTCTTCCAAAAAAAAAAAAAAAAGTAATCGAAAGACTTCTTCCCTGTTCCTAGTCCTCGTTTTCTTCCCCTTCCCAAACGAAGAGCCCGACCAATGCATTTGGTACCGGGCACGGCGGCGGTGCGGGCTTGCTCCCTGCCCGGCCGGGGGCTACCACAGCATTTCGGCAGGGTTCCTGCTGCCATCACGTCCCGGCCTCGGTTTTGGGTTCTCCTGGGAGCCCTCTCCTTGCTCGGTGCCGAGAGGCGATGTGCTGCCGCTCTCTGAGCCGCCACCACTTGTTGCCGCTCCGGCCGGCGGGGAGGGAAGGGGGTTAAGCGTGTGCGCCTCGTTTTCTTTCTTTTTCTTTTTTTTTTTTTTTCTTTGGAGGATTTGCCCAGAAACCCGACCTCATCTAAAATATTTACAAAAGTAAAACCCGCTGGGGAACTCTTAATTAGACTCTATTAAAAATGAATGGTTACAGGAGTCCCCAGAGGAAATAAATAATTCAATCTTTTCAGTGTGTTTGATGAGTGTGTTTTGAGTCTGGACAACTTTTCTTTATTTTTTTTAATTTAGGAGCCCACGTTGTTCTCAGCTCTTTCTGGGGGCACTGCAGCCCTGTACCCCATTGGACCGCATCCTTCCCCCGGGTCTGCTGCAGCCTGGTGGCAAATGGTCCTGGACCCCCAGTTGTGGGGGCAGCACCTTAGGGCTCTGTGTCTTGTAGTGCAAAGCCCCCAAAGTCTCTGCCTTTCTTTTGCTTCAGCTAACGGGTTCACTGGTTGTCTTCCCACGGAAGGGATAGGAAACAGAGGCTGTTCTTGTTGTTTGCCTTGGTTTTGGATGGAGGGGCCTGCTTCGTTTGCCCCCCGTGAGATGTGGTGCTGGGAAGGCTTCGCGTCCCTCCGCTGCCCACTGAAAGTAGCTGGGATCTGCTGGGGGCAGTGGGAGCACTGTCTCCACTGGGACACGCATCCGAGTTCGGCCAGGTCCTTCCTCTGGCTGTTGCAAGAGGAAAAAGCAAGTGTTGTGCAGACTGCACCGCCAGTCCCTTTCTCTGGTGTAGGGCCAGGCTCTCAGCCAGCCGGAGAAGGGAGCACCCAGAGTGGCTGCTGTAGGCCCACAGGTCCCTGCCCGGGCCACTCACACTACACAGACGAGCACCAGGGTTGTGAGCCCAGGGCCATGCTCTCCATCCCACACAGGTGAGCCCTGGCACTGCACAGGTCCCCTCTGCTCTGGAGCAGCCGAGCAGGAGCTGGGGGAACCACTTTGCACACTTGAACCCAGTGTGTCTAACACTCAGCTCAACTCCTTAACACTGCTGGTGACACCTCTGGCAAACCTCTGGTGTTGCTTTCCCCTGCTCGCACTGCCACTGTTCAGGTAGGAGCGGGCCTGCTGCCAGCCCTGGCAGGATAAGCAGCCCCGTACCCCAAAGATCGGTGGTGCTACCTGAGGGAAATGCAGGGGCAGCAGGAGGTCCCATTTCATCTCAGCTCTGGGTGAAGCAGTTCCCCCCAACACTCCCCACGGGCAATGCAGGGACAATGCTAGGAGGGGAAGCAAGAAGGTCCTGAAAACCCAGCCTTCCAAGAAAGGGTTGCGATGCGAGTCTGACAAAAGTGAGGGCTCCTGACCTGCGGCACTGGAACTGTGTTTGCTGTCTTCAAAGTTGAATGGCAGCTGCGTCACTATAGGAGGTTGTTCTGTTCACCTGAGTTCTCTACAAATGGATTCTCTGCCGTAAAAGGGGAGAAGCCCGACTCTTCAGAAGGCTTGCAGCATTTGAATTCAAGTTATCCTCCTCATTTTCCACAAGTCAGGGCCTAAATGTAGCTGGTGAGCAAGTCCCTGAGGCGACACCAGAAGATTTCCTCTGTATTAACTGATGAGCTCTCTGTGGAAGCTCACCTCAGTGGTTTGGCTTGCGGGGGCTTTTACTGAGCTATTGCTTTTAAGATACCCAGACAAAATCCTCGACAGAGCTTTCAGCTTCCTGCAGCTGAACTTTATCCCGGGGCTGAAAAGCCTCTGGCTGCTGGCTGTGGGCAGAGTCCTGTGAACAGGCACACAGCTGGATGGGGAGAGACCCATTGCAAACTGAAAGTAATGAACCCAGCCTTGCACATAAGCACAAGTACAGAAATGGCCTCTTCTCCACACACATTTTCCATCAGGGAGCCATTGCCTAAAAGACAACTTTTTTTTTTTTTTTTTTTTTTTTTTCCCCTAAGATCACTGTTACATCTTTTGCTTGGATTCAGGGAATTTGCCTGGAGAGCAAATGCAGTAACACGTGCCCTTGAGAATTAACGAAGGTGTATTTTATTTGTTCCACTCTTCATTTTTAAAATTTCAGTTAATTTCAGACACATCCTGCATGCTTTTAAATCCAAGTGTCTCTTAAGCAATGCCTGTGAGGGATTTCATGCTCCTGCTTGCGTGTAAGAGATCAGGATCAAGCCACTACATTCTGATGGAGAACAGGTGAAGCTGCAAACAGGTGTGATGTGTTAGCTCTGTGGAAGATGTTTTTGCAGAGGATCCTTCACTCCAGCAATCTTCAGCACAGACAGGACTGTAAGCGAAATGCTGAGTGCAAAATCATAAGTGTTTGCCCCATAGAAAAACTACAGCCATATATTGGAACGTCTAGAATAGAGGCAAGTGCATCTATTACCCCTAGAAAGACAGACTTGGCAGGGGAGGGGTTAACGATGTTAGCATTTAAGTGTAATGACAATATTTAGGCTTTCGTGTTAACACTTTTTTGAATGGAGGAGTGGAGATCGCAGTTGTTGCTAATGTTAGTCTGTCAAGAAACAGCATCTCGGGTTACATTTAGATGGTTCCTTCCTTTACCAGAGAGCTGCAGAAAGAATTTATTTCCACAAAAATTGATAAGTGAAAATATTTTAAATTAAATTTTAGATACAGTCTGGTTAGGTTGGACCTGGCAGAGATCTTTGATTGTGGCCATTTGGGGAATATTTTTAAACCTCCTTTTTTGCATTTCTATTTTTTTCACTGTTAAAAGAGATGATGTTACATGAAGAAAAAGCCATGTGATTAGCACAAACACTTTAAGAAAGCATTTATAAATCAGTGCTTTCCTGTGTCAGATGTGAGACTAGGAAAGTATACTTTTCATTAACATTAGAAAGATAGTCTAACATAGAGTATGTCTATTTCCCAATGCTCGCGGAAAGAATTATTTCAAAGGAACAAATACAGCTGAAGAGGTGAAGTTAAGTGATGTTCAGGACTAGAAAGTTGCTGTTACCAGCAGTGCCTGCAAAAGTGAGAAGTTGGATACGATTTCTTTTCTACTTATTTAGAGCTTCCTTCTATGTTTACTGTAGTCATCTCTAGTTAATTTACATGTTGCAGATTCAGATTCTTTCTGTGATAAGCACGGAGTGACAAAATGCAGAAATCTTAAAAAGAAAGACATGAAATTTAAATGCATTACTTCTAGGATTTCCCAGGAAGGATTGGAGAGTTGTTATTGCAGGCTTGCTTGCATGGGGTAAGTTAGTGATTAATGCAGATTAAGTTTACCAGAATAGTTTCCCATATGCTTTTCTATTGTGACTTTTTACTGATGCCACTGGATGCAACAATAATTGCAACACAGTGACTTTTATTTCACAACAGCATGTCCTCAGGATGAGGAATTAATTATTCTTTGCTGTGAATACTATTCACAGCCAACTTCTTTGTGTTGCTAGTCAAGTAAACAGGATTTCAGATTTGCCTCCTCCAAAGACATCCTCAGAAGCTCTTTATTCATTTTATACCTCAGTCTTCCAGTTTCTAAAATGAGCTCTGTACCTACGTCGTGCAGCAGGGCAGGTTGCACTGCCTGGCAGTGAGCGAGTGTGTGAGTGAATGGGGGTTTGTCACAGCGTGTCCATAAAGAGACGCATTCATCCCTCCTCTGTGATAAGCAAAGTACATACCACTTAAATGCTATTTATGACAGCGTTATTCACAGGATGCTCATCTTTATGAGAATTCTTTTATTCTTGTTGCTAAATTCAATTAAACCGTATTTATGCCTGGTTACTTCTCTTTGGTTGTACATCAGATAAAGGGAAATCAACCTGAGCACGATTTGGCCTGGCTTAAAAACCCTTGTGCTCGTGTAGCTGAAGTGTCTGATCCACGTCCACGCGAGGAAGCAGTTGGGAGTTTTTAACACATTACTGCCCCAGAGCTGTTTGCGCAGCTCCTCTCCTGGAAATCGCTCTGGCTTTGTCAGTGCTTTGGCCATCACAGTTCACATGCTGGTGGGTTGGTGCAAACTCACCTCGGCTGACAGGGAGAAAAGAAGTGTGAAACATAAACTACTGCATAAGCTGCGCTGCTTCCAAAGAAATGCAAAGTGAAGCAGATTCTCAGAGCCCCAAATTGCTGTGTGTATGCTCCACGTGCAGAGCAGCCCACAGCTTGAAAAGAGTCAGGCATGAGTGGGGAATGGCTAGGAATAAGAGGGAAATTAAGCAATGTTAATAACTTGTGAGCTTCTGTCTGTCATTTATCTCTTCTGGGGCTTCTGATTGAGACTTCTGGCCTTGGTGAGCTTTTTTCTTTGTCTCCTTGAAGAATATTATGCATCATTTCTATACAGGCCATAGGAAATAGTATAGCAGTGATTGCACCCAGCCTTCAGGATTTCCCCTTTGTACTAGACTCTGCTTATTCATTTCGTGCATCATCATTCACAGCTTGCTGTGCTGATTTCAGAAATTCTATACATCTACTTGACACAAAGAGGAGAGACAGAACATAGTGGTGGACGTGGCTTAGGTGCATGTAACGTCTGTTCTTGAATACCATTTGCAAGGGAAGAAATCTTGAAAGTCAATGGGAACTTTGCCCATTCAGAGTTCAGGATAACGCACTTGGCATTGATTTCAATTTCATTGTGCTGTGCTGCCTAGTCAGAAAAGCTTCTCTTCCACAAAGTTAAGAAAAGGTATTTTAATCTAAATCTTTTTTTTTTCTTTTTTTTTTCTTTCTTTTTTTTTTTTCTGTCTTTCTTTCTTTCTTTTCTTCCCTTTAAGATTCACGGGGCAGTTTTCATTTTATAGCCTGCAAACAGCACATGTTATAGCAGCAGTTCTTTATGAGCACTAAGTTGCACATTCATTGTTGAGCAAAAGGTATCTTTCTTTTATACTTTAGTCTACAAAACAGGTGAACATTTGTGAAACAGGTGTGAATTTTTTAAGAGCATACCAGAGCTGGGATAGTAACATGAATTAATTGTCATGCCCTTAAAGTAAAAGGAAGTAAAGGAGTTGAATATGCAAAGTGGCAAACATATGTGTCAAGGTAATTCTGTGTAGCCTTTCAGGCATTCAGCAGGGGCAGCAGGAGCTGCTGCAGTAAGGATTAGCCCCATCTGCATTCTCTCAGGGAATTTCCTAAATATGGTTGAGGGGATTTTTCTGACTAGGCCCATTTTGTGGAGATCAAGCAATGTTATAACAAAAGATTTAAAAACAAAACAAAACAACAACAACAACAAACTATTTTCAAGGTAAGGATACTAAATTCTTGAAAGTATTTTCCTTTCTTTTCCAATATTTCTTCTGCTCTTTTTTCCCTCAAGAGATTTCAGTCTACTTGTGTTGTGTGGGAATAATTCTAGCCAAAAATAAGATGTTTTGATTTGTAAGTCCTCAGTTAGCAAATAGTGATAATTTTGGATGAATCGAGAGAAAATAAGGATTATCCTTTTGCCTTTTCTTTAGACATCGATATAACAAGAAGATCACTTAAGAATTTAGGCTGTGCTGGCATTTAAAGGTCTCCTGCTCGAGATTCTGGAGTAGGAAACACTATTGTTTTGGCCTCTAGCAGAACTGTCCATCTGTGCATTGGAGTTATTCTCTTCTTTGATGACTGACAAGCCAATTAACAATAGAAGGGGACTGGTGAGCTACATGGAGGAGAATGGCACTGCCAAAATCTGGCCAATCATACGGGTTTCCTGTTACATAGAAGCATCTCCTACAACCATTTTCTCTTTAATTAGGCAAGAGAGGACTAGAATTTAGGCCAGTGACTTCAGGATACTGCTCTGTTACACACAGGCTTGAGAAAGTGAATTTCTCCTACAAGGTTTCACCATAGGAAAAAATCTCTTATTTCCTAAGAGAAGTCCTGATCTCTAGTTTTCATCAGAGAACTAAGAAGCTAGTTTCAGCTAGCTTCCCACCAGAAGTGTGTTGGTAGCCCCAAACCTGTTGCTGGCATTTCTGCAGAATGCTTTTTCAGCTGCTGTCACCATTCAAATGTAAAGAGATTGCTGACATGATCATATTGCAGGAGGTGGGTGCTGAGCACCTCAATGCCTGGTTTAGTGTAGGACTCAAGAGGAGGAAGTGCAAATACTGCCCAGGAGTGGTGCTGGGAAGACACTGACAGACATCTGGTGCTTTATCTGCTTCATTTTCAGTGCAAAGTAGGTAGATGAATAGCAAAAGTCTTTTCATTTATTTATTTATTTATTTTTCTTCTGGTGCCACTTACAGGCAAGTCGTTTTGGGTTTGAAAGTGCAACCAGAGGTTTCTGTATCAGAAGGACAACTCAATACTGAACTAAGTACACAGTAATGGTTTCTGAAGTACTCTGGTTATAGCACTGGATTGTGTGCTCTGATTTGTGACAAGGAAGCAGGTGAATGTGATCCCGGCATGAGAAGCAGCCAGTAGCATAACCTTCTTGGTGATTTTCAAAATGGAGACTGCAGAGATCATTATCAACCCATATGGGAAGCTCCTGAACAATCCCTGATGAGAACCACTGCCAGATGTGTGTTTTAAGATTTCTGCCTTGGTTTGCCCATAGAAGCACTGGGGAGAGAAGCAAGTGGAGCAGACCTTCCTCAGCAGGGAGAGAAACAAGTCATAAGTACGTCAGGGTTATAACAGCAGAGCTCAGCAGCTCAGGTGACGGGGGAGGATTTAGTACTACATTGTCGCTTCATGGGAAAAAAAAAAAAAAAGGCTTCCAAAGGGGAAGCAGGTGACTTTAATAAACTGCATCATAAGTTTTGTTGCAAAAATAACCCTTTGGCACTTTTTACTTTAACGTGTTTTTGACTGCAAATTTTTCAGAGGAACAGAACTTGTTTTCTCCCAACTCCTACAGCATTAGATGTGATTTTGATGATCACACGCATTCATATACCTAAGCAGGTTTAATCACCATTTGTGCCTGTCTTAATTCTAGCTCCAAAGACTGGCAGCCCAGAGGGAAGTGTGGGAAAGCAAATAGTAACCCACAGCATGGGAGGTAAGTGAAAGCAGTGGCTCTGTGAAACGCATTGTTCCAGCTAAACTGAGACCCTTTCCTTTTCTTTGAAGCCTTGTAAGGCTGTGTTCGTGATCTGCAGTGATGCAAGTGGAAGGGAGGACTAGAGACAGAGCACCAGTTTAAAACTAGGCTTCTATGATTTAATCACAAGTCATTCTCTTGCTGCAGACGTGAGAAGTATGTGTGTAGAAAAATGGCAGTGTGATAAACAGTACCAGGAGTGTTTTTTTTCTGAGTCCTTTTAGTGAAGTCTGGGCAGGGAGGTTAGATGTAAAAAAGGAGAATGATACAACTAATGGAGATGGAAGCGGAAGGCCCAAAGATAATGGGATGAAAGGAGTTTATCACCTAGAAATATGTATGTTTCATCGCTGAGGATTATTTAAAACCATGAAGAAAACAACACAATATTATTTTGTATTTAAAATGCATCTGTATTTTGCATGTCTCACAGTTCCTTTTTCAATATGCACAATGTGACCAGCATCTAGTTTATCCTTACCTTGAAACGGGAACACAACATAAAAATCAGTTGTAGCTAATGACTGAACAGGAACAATAGAGATCTACTGGCATTTTTCCCTAAAATCTCTGTGAAGGGGAGGCCGGGGAGCTTTCGGAGGGAGCTAGTCCAAATCTTCTGAATTTCGATGAGGATTTCTCTAGTTTGTCTCCCATTCTGGTTGGCTGCATTATTATTTATTTCATCACTCAAATTGTGGTAGGTGCTGCTTGCCTTACAGTATGAATAGCAAGCTGTTGGGCTCAGTAGAGTTCACTTATGCAGTAGGAGAGAGTAATTCTCTCCTCTGCAGGAACAGCTGGGTAAAATTTAATAGTCTCAGCTATGCCACAGGGGGCTAGGGTAAAGGATCATAATGGTTCCTTCTGACCTTAAAATATATAAGTTTATAACAATATGTGAGTATATAACAGGATGGTATCCTGGCCTCAGGAATAAAGTCAGCAGATTCCCCCTACGGTGTCTTCTCTGACAAGTTGCTGTCTAAAAGCTTAAGAAAGACACAGCATGGAGCAGCATGACCACAATAGAGGATAGGAGAGAACAGACAAACTACAAAAAGAAGGTCCTATGCTTACTTGAAGGTGTCATATGGCATACATATATGAACACACACCTTTTGGCACACAAAGTATCAGTAGATTATGCATAAATATACTACACGTGTACACTCCCTTTCAATCCAACAAAAAATATTGTTAAAATACAGGGCATTACTTAAATTGATTCAAGTTATACCAAAACCAAATACATAACTCTCAGGTCCCCATGCTATCCCTCAAATGGCGCTGCCATATTCCTACTACTTTATTTTATGGCATTGTTCGCATTCGTTGTTAAATGTAACCTGAGGAGGGACATTAGTAAGAGTTCTCTGGCAAAACCTGACAAATCATAAACCAAAAATAGTAACTTTTTCACCTGAAACGTGTCTGAATACATTCTCATTCCCTCGGTCCAGAGAAGTGCATCATCTTCGGATCGGGATATATATCGGTAGGAGCAGCTGCTAAATGTTTGACAATGTTGCTGTGTAAGTGGCCTTAAGTACCTTCAACATTTACAGGCTCCGGACTTCGGAGGGAAAGGGAAGATAACACCTAGCTAGTGCTAATGACTCTGATGGCTGAATACCAAAGAACGAGTTAGGATTGCATTGTCGAGGTGTCTTTAGAGCCAATAGGCTAGGAAACTATTTTTATCGCGAAACTTGAGATGATGTAGAAACAGCCCTGCATACCAGAGATCCTTGGGATCTGTGCATTTGTGCATCTTTGCTGGCAGGTAGAGAAGATGGCAATTTCTCAATACAATAATCGTTTGTCGTTTGCTTTTAAGTAATCTCTCAAATGTCATGGCTGTGCTGGACGCACTGTACAGACATACAGAAAAGAGTATGGGCTTTCAATGAAAAGGTAAATGGAAGGTGAGCAGGATATTTATGGAGTCTTCCAATGTATCTGTACTTGGAATTATATATTCCAGGTGCATGTCGCTGCACCACATCATCGCTTAGAGTAGCTGGAGAAGTTTGAGACTGCAGATGAAAACATATTTTGGGGCAAGAATGTCTAGAAGACATTCTCAGGAAAGATACGAAGAGGAGGATTTATGGGACGAAGTGCTGACTAGTGAAGGGAGTAGGAAATCTGCATAATACCTGAGGGATAAAGAAAGAAAAACTAGTTTTGCTGGGTGGTGCCCTGTGGCACAACCAGGAAAATGGGTTAGATTTAAGCAGGATTTTATCAAAGGAATGTCGGGGGGGGGGGGGGGGGGGGACAAAAAAACAAACAAAAAAAAAAACAACAAACAAACAACAAAAAAACCTCGGGCATACAAATTTCTTTCCAGGAAAATGTTTCAAATGTTAAACCAAGATTGAATAAAATATTGTGAAATGTATCGAAGCATCTTGCACTGGAAGAAGAAGAGATCAGTGCTTCATGGCTGTTCTGTGTACGTAATTTCTCTGAGTCAGCACTGGCAGTTAACACAGGCCGGTCGGTTTGACTTGTGTTTCCAGTAAGTTTCTCTGTATTGTTCTCGTTTGTGAACTCGGGTTTTGCCTGAATTAGAGCACTCAGTCATTTGTAAAAGAATTGATTTGCTCTGGTCGAAACGTAAATGATCAGGTGCGTCCCTGAATGTCATGGAAACTCAGGAGTTCTGTACTAGGACAGAACTCGTGACTGGATAATAATTCCTATTTTTGTCTGTTTCCTCTGCTGGATCTCAGATCACTTTACAAAGGAAATCAGTGCAACTCAATTACATTTGCAAAATGGTCCAGGGACGGCCTGAAGGGATATGCAGTACCATGTAGTGGCAATAGTTTCTTGTCTCAGGTTGATGCTCTACACACCATTTGGAAGAGAAATGTCAGAACTGGACTTATTGGTTTCCTAGGTCTGTTTGCAGCATTTCTCTATATCAATACTTCCAGAGGAGCTTCAGCAACCAAGAGGGAATTGCTCCCAGTATGCTCTTTACATCTCTGCTGAGGTTACTGGCTTTGGAGAGGGAAATGCTGAAGAGCTGGCACATTTGCCTATGTGTGCTAGCTTAAACTAATCATGCTTTCAGATACATTGGACTATTTATGCTAGAGAGGTGATAACCTTACTGTGTTATATGGGCCTCGTCACTCTGTGTAGAGGCTGAGATATGTGTTTTTCTCCTATTTTTCCCCTATTGTGGACTGCCAAAGTAGTACTGAGAGAGGGTGACTCAGCCTCTCAGCACTGCCTGAGCCTTGGAGGCTTTGTGCAATGGCTTTGGAGATCTGAAAGAGATGGTGCGGGCTGTACTGCATGCCCTACCTGGTGCTGACAACCCCGTGTGCATTTGTAGTCTGCAGGGGGTGCTTCGTGCTACAAGCTAGGTGCAACTTCATAAACCAATCAACACAAACTCACCCAAGTGTTTTTAATTTTAAGACATCCTTCCTTCTCTCAGTAAACAACCCCACTTAAATTCTAGGCTTAATTTCACTAAAAGTAAGCTTTCCTGAAGTGTATATCATGCTATTCAACACAGAAGCCATTTTCCTCTCTCTGTGGTTTGCAGTAAAATATACAAATAAATCCTAAACTCAGTCAAATATAATGAGAATTAAAGTCTATTGGTATTCCCCTGCAAAATTTCTCAGCTATGGGGTTTTGATTACAAATTTATTTAGTTTCAAATCAGTTCTGTGGCAGAGAAACTTGTAGCTGAGTTTGCTGATGGTTTGATGCATCCGTTGAATCTACTAGCAGCTGCAAAATTCCAGGAGCCTGGCCTTTTCATGATTCAGTGACCATGTAATTGGCCATGGGATTTATTCAGCCTTTTCATTCTGTGTGACCCATCCGTACTGTATACTACCAAAACGTCCTGGTTAAATTCTATGGCTTTATGCTGTGTGTTCTGAATGAACAGCTACTGATTTAGAATCCACTTTCTTTGCATATACAGCCAGACAAAATATTCTAATATTGGCTGCCTGCTCACTTGCCTCATTAACGTTTAAAGTATACAACCTGGCTTTAAAACACAACGAACTGGGCCTTTGTAAGGAAAAGGCATTGGATTTTTTTTTTTTTTTTTCTGTCTGTGTTGTGTACTGCCTGGAGTCAACTGACATCAGGCATTTCTGCAAGCCAGTTACCAAATGGACCATCAAGAATGGACACAAGCCCAGGCAGAGGGATCAACAGTCAAGCACATACTCAGACCCCCTGCAAAAGTCTTAAAATGTTGTGACCATATCATTTAGCAACACCATTCGAGTGATTTCAAACATAACTACTCTTGGGAGCTGGCCCCCTTCTCTTTATCCGCCCTCTGGCTGGGAGCTGTGGGTGTGGGAGGAATGTAGGATTGGGTGCTTATCTCTTCATCTCGTCTCTGCTGTGTTTTGAGTTGCTAACTTGAGTGGTGATGTGACTGGAAGAGATTGGCTGGGAGAGGTCAGCTACTGCGCTGATAGACACTGGCAGGAATGGAAGTGGAATATACATGGGAGCTACAATTTTTATTTTATGGTCTAGCTTTTTTTTTTCCCTTTCAGAAAACACATGGTATAACTAAAATTACATATTTACACATGTATGATGTACATCTTTAGTAAGACAGTTTCATGTAAGCATTGGGTCCCAGCTGGGAATCTACCCAGAGGTTATCATCTGTGCGAGTTGTTGCTTCTAGCACTGATGGTCAAGATTTTGATCTCTGTTATACGATGTTGTGTGGAACAACTAGTTTTACAAAGGTGTGGCCAAAATCAAAATTTACTGTAGGTTTCAATACCTCTTCCAAGGCCTATGGTGGGACAGAATTACAACTGCAATATCATCCAGCAGAACATTGCAAAACCACCTAACGTGCGTTTTACATGTGAGAATTAAAGTTGTGGCAGTTTGTTTCAGGACTGTTACATCATATGTGAATGGAGGGGTGAGGAAGAGCTTTTCACAGGTCTTTGGTAAAAGGATAAATAGGACTAAGTCCTCTGGCTACAAATAGGACTATCAGAAAATACTAGGATGGAGTTTGCCACTTGCTACTCCATTGTATTTATTGCACTTGCAGATATTGTGGATCCCAAATCTTCAGTGAAAAGAACACAGCTCTCCAGCCAGTGTGTGATGGTGAGCACTTCGGTGTGCTAGCCTATCTGAGAAGACTGAAATATTGTAAAATGTGTTGTGCAGAAGGGCTCATTTCAGTCCATGACTCTAAACCTCCTGACTCTTTAGGCTAGAAGAAAGAGCAAAACAGTCCATCAACCAAATGCAGAACTGGAAAAAAACACAATGGGAGAGGGTTAGCTATAGCTGCAAGGGAAAAACTACCAGTGCTGGGCACTGCAAAAAGCTTAAGTTAAAGGGAACACTGAGGACATTGCTTTTAAGTGACTTTTTTTCTAACACTTCCTCAGTTGCTGGTCAGTTTTGTTCACAGTACAGCATGGAAAAGTATAGTTGTGATGTGCAGCAGGCTCACAACAGGCCAAATGAGTATGCTGTTTTCACCCTTAAATGAATGTTGAACAGTTCAGAGTTAAAATGGAAGATACAGCATGGTGATAGAAAATGCAAAATGCCCTTATTATCACTGGGTTAACCTCATGGATGCCAGAGTGCCCTATTAGTGGCAGTAAATGCAGGAGCCATCGAGGGACTGGAAGCTGTCAGATGGCATCCTGCATCTGCATTCACATCTTAACAAGCTTTCCTTTCCCACGTCACATTCCAGCCAGGAATGATCTCAAATCACTGTGCAGACTTCAGTGAATTCAGCCACAAGTACCTGTATTCCCTGGTGCCCAGAATCCTGGTGGTCTTACAACATCCCTGGATAAGAGATCCTTAGAGATTAGAAATATGTAGCTTTCGCATAGCCTTGGAAATGATAAGGCCAAAATGTTTGAACCTGAATGCATAAAGAGAGGGTGTGTTCATGCACAGAAGATAACTCAGTTTAAGATCATGCCTTTAGCTGAAGTAGTACAGTTTTTGATAAACTGCATTTTACTCATCTTCCTTAATAGATTATACTTCCCCCCCCCCCCCCCAAGACAGCCACCAATTTCTTATCTTTCTACAGATGTTATGTATATTTTTCCCTGTTGAGATTTTGGCAACTGATTGAGACATACCTGAACAGATTTAAGTACCTTAAAAGTTCATCTTCAAAAATCTTTACCTTGAACCAACTAAACAGCCTGTGGCAGAGTTGAATTAGAAAAGTCATTTATTAGCTTCCAGACTTTCAGCTCCCTTTATTACACCATCCTTTCCCTTAATTTCTAAGATTAATATATTTGTATTTTCTCTAGCTTTCTGTTATCTGGTGGGTGCCGAATGTCTTCACATCTGCCTTCTATTATCTTGCCCCCAAAGACAAGACCATGTTCCCCATGGCTTTCAACCTTCTGTGGTAAATTTTGCTTTTCCCTGTGGCACAGAGGAATTTGCCTTCCAAGCTCACTATGACAGGTCTAACAGCACTGTAATTAAAAAACAGTGAGCTTTTCTGACACATCAAAACAGACAGAATTGCAGGATTGCATTTACATTTATACTGGAGCCCACAACCTGTGGCTAAGTTATTAGATACCAACCACTGATATACACTGTAGTCTTAAGTACTAGAAAAGGTGTTAGGAAGCTTGCTGTAAAATAAACAAAACCCATTGGACTTAGAAAAAGCATTAAAGTTAGGTTTTTATTTTCTTCTGGTTTCTGTGCTCTAAGCACACTTCTGAACACTTCTGTGGAATTTCAAATATTGTAATAAAAATATTAAGGCATTATAACACTGCGACGGTTTAAGCGATGAATAATTACAATTAATTTCACAAATGTTGACCCTATGCAAATACTCCCATATGTACATGCATTGGGAACACCCTCTTCAACAGCATGGGGACATGCTGAACAATTCAGCCGTCTTTCCTGCTCCTCTGCCTGGGGTTACCAGTTGCCTAAAGCTGAACTGCAGCAGGGATGTGCTCCAGAAGTGCTGCCATTCACAGCTCGGTTTGTTAACATAAACCGCCATTATCCTCCTTTATTGTTCACAGCCCGGGATATTTACATAGTGGTTGAGGGAAGCGATCTCTGTGGCTTCCACTGCTGAATCCGATGGGAGTTGTGCATCAGGGCCCTCAGGGATGTACAGCACCTTTTCTAATCCCCAAATGAACAGTGCAGAATGCAACTTCTTGGAGATCGTAGCACCACCCAGCATGCAAATATTGGTACCTTGCTCTGAAATCATTCAGGAGAGGAAAGTTGGGTGCAGATCTTGTTTATTCGATAGCTAACTTTGAACTAATCCACACACTGCAGTGTAGTCAATTCCAGAGGGTGCTCGAGGATGTGAGGACTTGAAATTGTCATCTGGGGTGCCACTGGATGCAACCTTCATCCTGTTAAACTGCAGGGCTTTGTGCAATGCTTTTCAAGGAACGCTATGGAGGCAGTTAGCCTTGTAATTCCAGTTTTAAAGACTAGGAAACTTGGTCCTGAGGACCCATTAAAAGGACAGTGCAGCCCCGGGTGCTTTTGAAAATTATCTTGGATGCTGCAGACCACCAGGAGGGGGGCTCTGTACCCCTATCCCGGTAACAGTTGCAGCAGACAGAGTTTTTCTGGCTTGTGGCTTCCATGCTCGGTGCACTAGTGAAGGCTAGGGAAGATGCTGTTAAATATCTCTTCCTTATCCTTGTACCTGGAAGTGCAAATCATGCTTCATTATGATCAGGACACACATGTTCCAGCACTCAGAAGGAATTAGAGGCGGGATTTGAATGGAGACCAGATGCATGTTGATGGCTGTTTGAATGAAGGGACTGACACGGGGATCTACAGCTGCAGGTGATGACCAGTTTACCCCTCCCAGCTGTCCACCCCACCCACATCGCCCAGACAGCTCAGCAGCCACTTGCTGAGTTACCGTGTTCTGTGGCAGTTCAGAAGGAAACAGTTTGATTTTGGCTTGTCTGAAAAAGTTGTGTGATACCTGAGGTCAGCAGTGCCACAGGGGGTGCCGCTTTAGCTGACCCATGCTGTGCCATCCCTATTTTCCAGCCAGTGCCTGAAGATGTCAAGTTCTGCCCTAAAAAACAAGCAGAGCTTTTCCAGGAGCCACTTACAAGCAAGCAGGTAATGAATGCCATTCTAGCAGCGTTGCCTTCCATGCTGGAAAGTGTTTTGGAAAACTCAGAGGTACTGAGAACAATTTCACGTGAATTTTGTGTTTATAATCAACCTTGTTAGAGCAATTCCAGCAGGAGTGGTGGCTTCCCCCAAGCCCACGAGCTGGAGACCGTAGTGTTCACTGTTCTCCCCAGCTGACTCATTGTTTGGGACACTGCCAACCTGGGTGATGTGTCAAACTTGTGACCTCTAAGTCAAAAGTGTGATAAACCCATTACTGAGCCCTAAAGCCATCTTCTTGTGTACTCGGTGTTACTGTTATCAGTGATGGCCAGGGACACTCTCATCTGTGAAGTCCCTGTGAAATGTGCTGACCAGGGAGGTGGAGGTGGGAGGTGAGGTGGAGGAGCTGGAGGCTGAGGCCCATCCTCGACTGGCTGCTGGGAGGGGACTGCATTCCTCTGCTCCCTTCCACCCTGGGGTGGAGCCCAGTCTGAAGCTGCAGGTTTGCTTTCATGTGTGCTGGTGATGAGCATGCAATATCCAGGTAACCTTGTAACGTGCTCCCCCAGCCCTTCTTGTGTGGAAAAGAGACATCCACAGTTCCTCCTCTACTCAGGATTAATAAAGATATGACTAGGAAAATATAGAAAAAAAAAAAAAAAAGAAAATAAAAAGATGCCGAGGGCTTAACCATAGCTGATTAACGTTGCCCTGAGACACATCAGATGAGGCTTCTTATGATAACCTAGACTTCTGCAAAGGGTTGCTCAGCAGCAGCTCTCTTCACTCCCCTTTCTGCACCTCCTTGCAGAGGGGACAGCATCTTACGTAGTGGTGCCTCCTGTTGTACTGTGATGTGCCTCTGTGAAATCACCTTTTCATGAGAAGAAATCCAATCCTCTCTAAAATTATGTGTTTGCCAAGAATGTCCAAGACATGAGAATTATTCATTTATTTATTTATTTTACTAATTGTATCAATATTTCTAAAAGTGATATGGAGGTTATAGGATTGTATGGAAGCAAAGGCCCGTTCTCTGAGCTCTGGCTATAGGGCTGCAGTTTGCTAGGTAAGTGAGCAGAGGACTTGATGCATTACATATAATACTAAAGATAGAGAGAAGTTTATTTTTAAGGTTGACAGAAAATTTTAACCTGGAAAACCATGATATCAACTTATTGGTTAGTGTAGTTGTCCAGACTGATGTGCACTACTATATATATATATATATATATATATATAATTTTTCTGTGAGAAGGTAATTGCAAGTTCTTTTACCTTTTCTAGAGGATCAGTCATTACATCTGCTATGCACATGACTTGATTTATTTGTTTATTGTATGCCTTAGCTTCCAGATCTTTGGTGTTATGCATCACTGCTAACCTCCTTCAAAGAGTGTTTATGGGTTGAAAGCACTGTTTAGGTGACAGGCATTACTTTAGCAGAGATATAAGACATTGAACACAATCAGGAGTTGCAGATCTGGCCGTGGTTTTTAGCGGATATTTTGTCTCTGTGCAAGTTTACTTCCAGTCAGAGAGCTTAAAAACATCAGCACTTTTAGCTCCCAATTAGATTTTTAAATTAACCCTTCATTAAGGTGATGGGAGGCGATAGAGGCACATTTCATTGTAATGAATATAAATTAGGGGTACATACAACCTCCTCTTGTTCTAAATGTTTGTCTGGAGACAGCCTTCTCCAAGGGCTTGGAAAATAACTGCTTTGATTTTCAAAAGAACCTGTAGTCATACTTAAAAACTCTTTTTCTTCTCCCCCTCATGCTATATACAAAATCATACATTTGTTTAGAAAGTAAGTTTGGATACTTGGCATTGCTTGAACAGATGCATACAGGAAAAAGAGAAACATTTCATAGAGCATTTTGTGGAGCTGACATCGCAGTACCTGTAACAGCTAACTTTTCTTGGTGATGTTGGTCAGAGTTTCCATCTGACTGCTAAGGATTTTCTGAGTTTTGATGCACATATTGAATCAGTATTTCCGCAAATGAGAGGTACTTCCTCCTCCTCCTCCCTCCCTCCCCCCTTTTATAGGTGGTAGTAAAATGCTATTGGAAGAAATTTATTTTCTTCAAGATCCTGTGTAGAGGTGTGTGTAAATTGACCCAAAATATACTACAGCAACTTGAAGATCATCATTGCATACGTTGGGTGGTGTGAATCCAAGCATGAAGGAATGATCTATTCCTGCCAAACACCCTCAAGTGCTGGGCTGGCATTTTGTTAATTATATATGGTATTTTATTGACTTAATGTTTGTGCTGTGACAGTGCCCATGCTCGGAGGCCCTGAGGTCCAGTTTCAATCCAGAGGGATTAAACTCTTGCTAATATCAGTGCAAGAAGAGACCAGTTGTGAGTAAGAATTGTGTTGTGAGCTCTTTTAGTGTAGCATGGATTTAAAGCAATGAAATTGTGCCTGTAGGTGTGGTTGAGGAAGTTGTGATGCTCTCTGCCTCAAGGTTACGTGTAATAGTCAGAATTGTGTGCTTAAGGGATTTGGTTAAAATACATCTGTGTGTGTTTTGCCAGTTTTTCAAGATAAGCAAGAGTATGTTTTGTTTACCTTTATTGTCTGTGCCCTTTTCTGTTGCTGTGGAATATGAGTGCTCTTAGCAGTCAAGGTAGGCATGTGCTTAAGCTTTGCGGGATCAGGGTTAAGTACAATCCTTGCTGCGAACAGGTCAGTCTTGGCTATGTGAGTCAGTATCCTCATTTTTCCTTCTCAGGAGGTTAAAGCATTCTTTCTATTATTATTATTAATATTATTATTATTTTTTCTTTTCTTTTAATAGACTCTTCTGTTTTCAAAGTCTTTTGGGTTTGAGAAAAAACGTCTAAAGAAATAATTTTTATATATTTATTTTTCAACTTTTTTTTTTTTTTGGCCATGATGAAATATGTTTTCTTATTCCCTCAGTTAAAACACTTTCCCTCCTTCCATTAAAAACATTGAGAAGTATAGACTTATATTTATTGCTCTAAACAGCAAGACTTTATAATTTTTGTTGAACACATTAATGTATGCTGGCAATAAGAAGCTCAGCTCTTGTAGTTGCTGTTGTTCAATTGTGTGTATGTTCTGATACCCATGAACAGTCAGAAGAAAATGCACTGGTGGGCAGCACTCAGTTATTCCATGAGCTGAAAGCTCTGTTCCCTTTCCTCTCCAACAATTAGGCTATAGCTGCAATCTCTAAGGGAGGAAAAAGCCTGAGAGGATATGTGTCAGGGAAGAGAGGAGAAGGATAGCAAAAATCTGCCTATTGCGTAGTGCTTTCCCCTTATTTGTGCACTTCAACCAACAAATTAAAAAAAAGTTCAGGTGTTTTGGTGTAATGTGTTTTTCTTATTTCCTGGAAATAAGAGCAGTGGTCAGTTGAATGAGTCCTTAACAGTCAATTCTGTAATTTTAAAATGTCTATCTCATCTGTCCTTCTAAGTATACCAGTATCGCAATGGAAATATAAAAAGAAAGCTTAAGGAGTTTATTTTAGAGTCCTTCAGCTGCTGCCAGCTCATAGGAGCGGAGGGTGCCTTCTGTACCTCTCCAGATAAGTAAATTAACAAAGAACATTTCCCTGACCTCATCACATACACAGCTGATTTGGGCTCTTTACATCTAGATTTGCTCTGAATGATGAGAAAACAGCAGAAGGGGGAGTCCTAACCAAAATTTCTCTGCTGTGATTAACAGCTTCCTCTCTGATTGTTTCAAAATCATAAAACAAATTTTCTTCATTTTTTTAAAGAAGAATTCATTTTTGTGCAAACAACATTACAAGAAATGTCAGCCTGGAAAGTTTAGATAAGTTACCAAAACTAGTCATAAGAATAAAGGTAAGTAATTTCAAATTTCCCAGTATTATGACTGAAGTACTTTAACATAGCATTTGACTGCAGTGAAGGAAAATTGATCTAAAAGCCAGTTTAATCTTGAAATATTTTAAGAGTTCTTCCCAAAATGACAGTGCTGTGGTGGTAGTTTCTCAATGAAGTGGAGAAGTTATGAAGTTCCTTTAGAAAAGACAAACAGGTATGTTAGTGTAGTGATAATATTCTAGACGGGAACTTTATCTGAAGCACACTCTATTGCATCAGAGGGTATCTTAAGGCAAGTGCACTTTGTAGACTAGTTATTAGTGGCTGTTTTAGGGTTAAAAGTAGCCAGGTTCTGAAAGTACCATATTGCTGATCATTTAAGAACCATAATCTATGTAATTCCAGATAAATATATTATTTGCTGGAGGAAAGCCAACGTAAATGAGACATCTTCTTGCACATGTTTACCTCTAGAAATGTATCTTATGAAATGAGAGAATTGTGAAGTTGCATTATCAGCTTCATGGATTCCATATTGTGTCATTTATTGATTAGGTGCCATTACTAATTTGTCATTTTTTTCATAATTTTGTCCTAAAGCGTTACCGTTAGCCAAATTTGTCGACTGGACTCATGTGACCAGACATGCTGTCAGTTCAGACATTTAGAAACAGAGTTGATGCACAGAATAAAGGTGTAATAATTGTTAGAATACACATTGCATTTTTCCACAGGCGAGAAAATAAGTCTTACTGAAACATATCTGAGCCTTTTTGAAAACCTGCTTTTAAAATGACGATCATGTATTACTTATACCGTATAAATGATACAACTCTCAGTCTATTTCTGGGCCAAATGCAATTTCTAAGTACTTGAATCCCTTACTTTTTTTTTTTTTTTTTTGTTCTGTGTTACACTGGAAATATGAAATGTATGTGCAGCAGTAAGAAGTGTCAAAAAGTTGCTGTTCCTGTTAGTGATGTGCTATTTAAAATTTTACTGTAGAACCTCTACATCTCATGTAAATTTTGTGTGCCCACATTGTATCCAGTTGGGACCTCTGAGCAAAAAGCAGAAGTATTTGCTTCATGTAAAAACTCTACTGATGTACAGAAATGATTATAGGCTTAGAAAGTAGTCTTGCTAGTCAAGATTTTTTTGTTGTTATTTTTTATTTTTGAGGTATTTCAGTTTTACTTCGAATAAGCTCTCTGGCATCACTTCAGTTCAGTGCAATCTGTGCAAAAGCCATTTTGTGTAGCAACAGCTCCAGCCGCCTATCTACACCCCTTTATAGCAAAGGTGGTTTGTATTCAGGCCCTGTTAATGCAACCATGTGCAGTGCTTAAGCCTTGGTTTGTGTCATGGGCAGCAGCCAGGTGTCTACACACTTCCTTGGTCACGTCGTGTCTACATCCAAACCTGCATAATGGTACCAGTTTGGAAAGGAAAACCTTTAAATGTCAGCTGCCTCTTGAAAACCTATGCATGGGATACTAATGTCGCTTGGTGTTTTTTGTAATTCTGTTTTATTTGTTTACTTGTTCTTTTAAGGAGTTCTGGGAATCCTGCCACAGCAGTTCAGGAGATCAGGTCTCATTTTTATCCCTTCCCACTCCTTTGCTACATGTTGCTGCTCTATAGGGATGATTTTTCTATTTTCTGTACTAGGCAATACTAGCTTCCTACAGCCTCAATTTTGTTGTATTACTGGGATCATGAACACAGTCAGGGTGTATGTGGAGTAGTATTTATATATGTGTACCGTCACAGGGTGCTAAGTGCCTCCAGCTTGGTACCAGCATGCCAGCTGGGGAGAAAATCTGTTTTTCTGTCCTGCCAACACAGGAGTGTGGGTGCTCTGACTCAGAAGAGCAACTCTCATTGCTTAGGTGGGAGATTTGACAAGGAGATGGTTATAGGGAAACAGAAATGTTCTCAGCTGACTTCACTGAGTATCATAAACTTTATCTGCTCTCAGAAAATGTTTGCTTGTGTGAGGTTCATTTGATGATACTACTGTGATTTCAGCATCAGAAGTTATTCCAGAACTGTCATGTTTTCATTTATCCTGTTTCCTGAAATACTTGTTCTCAGAGGATGGGTCACCTCACTTTCTTGCTTGCTTTCTTACCTTGCTTTCTTTTCATCCTCAGCTTTGTAATGTGCATTACCACCACTACCAACTTTTTCATGCAGAGTCGCCTTAGAAAAAGGGATGCTGAGCTCTGCAAAGGCTCTAAGACAAGCAAGTAATTACCAAGACAGGAGGTTTCTTCCCCAAACACTATACTGTCTCAACAGAAGGCATTTAGAACAATTTCCCTACTCTGTACTCAGAGCGATGCTTGTATTTAACAACCAGCACACAAGCGCTATGATGACAGGAGGCTCAGAGAGCTTTAGCAGAGCTCTGTCTCCTGCCGCTTGCAGAAGAAGTGAAGGTCTGCGCTCTGCCTGCTCATCCTGCCCAAGAGTTCTCCTTGGTTTCTGTCTATTCAGCTGCCAGGGGACCTTTTAGCCTGAGCTTCACATCCCAAGAGCTGATGAATTCTGGCAGGAGAATGGCATGATTTTGCAAATTCTGCCTCTGCTGTAAAAATTTCATCCACAGAAGCAGCAATGTCAAATGGCTGCCACTGCTTCTTCACACTTGATAACACCTGTGGACACTTATATACATTGACAGCTGAACGAATGGCTTTCTTCTGGCTTCCTCTCTTCTTTTTGTCATTGCTGAGCGTGATGCAAAATGGGAGGCATCAGCATCTGATTTTGCAGAGCCAGTAGGAGACCTGCATTTGGTACTTGAGAAACTCCCTTATTGATTTCCTTACCAAATAGCTTTTTACAAGAAAACCATTTATTTACAAAGCTGATCTTAGATGAATATTTATTACAGAGAATAACACCGGAGACGTGTCATCTTATGATGTTACCTTGTACAGAGTTCCTCTCCATTTCTCCTAAGGAGCTGTTTGAACAACACGTGCCGAATAAGGAGGAGGACAGATGAGGACCACTTTTGCATACAAAGAGCAGGGCTATATTGTGTAGCTGGGGCTGTGCTGATAACTTCACAGTTGTTCCACAGCTAACGGCTTCATGGATACAAACTGTAGCAAATCTAATAATAAGTTTTTCCCTGAGAATATTGCTGTAGCAAGTTTTCTGCTGTTGAGTGAGAAGTAGCAATTTGGGATGGGAAAGAAGATAAAACTTAGGTCATTCTAGGTTTTAGTCCAGTGTAATGAACTTTGCTGCCTCTGAGGGGTAGTGTTGTGGTGTAGGGCTGACACACACTCCTCACTTGTTGCTGCTTTTTCTCTCCATCCTGCCTAAATGTACTCTGGGGGTGTTTCACAGTATCTGCTGGTGTTGGATTTTGATTAGCAGAATCAAAAGATTCAGAGCATGCAGCAGCCCACAGTGATTTCAAGGTCTCTGTGACAGCAAATATGGACTATGACCCACAGAAAAAAAATACAGAAATAATCATCATGTTAACAAAATATTGCAGAGAACAAAGCTCCTGCTGTAGAGAAAGCTGCTGTTGCTTGTCCATGTAAAAACTGCTCAGTAGAGTATACTGAATCTTAGGTGTGACAGCAGAAAAATCTGCTGAGAAGACACTGAATGAACCATAGTTTAAGTATAGAAGAAAGCTGACAAAATTAACTTGTCTTTTAGAAGAAATTTGTGAGTAGCTTCACTATTCCAAAGTGGATTCAAACCAGAAGTGATCCCAGAAGTTGTGCCGGAATAATTATACCATGTTTAGTTCCTAGTTATTCCAGAATAATGTCCTTATGGCCATTTATTAATAAATGACAGAAACAGATATATTTCCAGAGGTTGGATTCAGAATTAGGCTCCAGGCTGAGCTGTACTTCTAGGGCTTTATGTGCACCTGACTTGTTGGGACTGAGGTAGGTTAGAAGTGCCCATCAGCCTCCTGCTGGCAGCAGAGGGGCAGGTGTCAACCACTATACAGTTGCACGTATCTATCTATCTATGCCATATAGCTAGTTGTGAAGGGGCTGGAGACATTCCAGTAGTTTGGATGGATTTGGGACGGGACACTTGTTCAGTCCTTGTATGCTTCTGCTTCTGCTTCTATTCAATTGGCTTCTGCCCAGTAGCATTAGCTACTGGTGGTGTTCCTGTCCTCCCTGATAGTTCGTTATTAGCTTGAATAGCTCCAGCTTATAAGGATAGTTAGGAACTGATATAGTGAATAAATCACTACCTGTAATAATCAGCAATTTAGAAATTTGCCTCTATGAGAAGTGTTTAGCAGTCTTATTTGTTAGGGAAAAAAGACAAAGTGATAATTTCTGAAACTAGAAATATGTCTTTTTTCATTCAGTGAGAGGGGACTTCTACACTGAAATCATAATAATGTAATTCTTATCGCATCTTTTTAATTTATTCTGGTTTTAATTGGTATTTAGATGAAACACTGCTGAGCAGAAAAATAAAGTTCAGATGTTTTTTCTTTTAATTTTCAGGCTAGTCTCAGTAAAATGCAAATAGAAAGTACTAAATGAAGGAAACTTTGAAGTAAACATGCTGAGATGATGTGGAACTTAATGCAAGGCAGCAAACAGTCAACAGTAATAAATGATTATATAAGGACTATTAAATCTTAATTTAGTATTCGTACAGCCCCATTGGCAAACATAATTTCTTTGATACCTAATTGGACAGTGTCCTGTGACTGTGAGGCAAAAATGATGATCCAAACTCATATGTGTTCTGATAAATGGAGATATCATTAGCAATATGAAGTAGGTGATCACGACTTCTCTCTTTTTCATAAATTACACTAAATAACCATAATGCTGCAATTTAGTGGTCCAAAGTTCATCCTATTCAGCAGGCCATCCATAGTCAACAGTTTAAAGAAAGGGGACCTGCTGAGAAAATGGCGGTCTAATCAGATGCCATAAAATCTGGCTGATCAGATGAGTCCCATTTTCTTTTTTTGTAAGGAGATCCTAATGAAGCAGTGCATTGAGGGGATTCACAACTTTTGTTCCTCCGTTTGATTATTCAGGTTGGCTGCACCAAGTTCTAAACTAAGCAAGTGGAGTCTAATCCTCTGGGCTGTTTGCATACATGCTGTGTTTTACAGCAGACTTATTAAATCCCACTTTGCCAGCTACCAAATTGTGTGCATCTTATCTTCAGTCCGAATGATCAAAACACTAAAAGATGCGTCAAATCAAACCCAGTCATCAAATAGGAATTGGCTGTTATTGTCTACTCCCCGCTCGCTGGCTAATTTACTAAGCATAGCAAAAATGAAAAGTACTTCACGCTGCATGCTTCATGAATATCTAAAATGGTGCAAAGCAGATTGGATGCTGTATGCATGTTGAACCAAAGGCTGAACTTGCAAACTTTGGGTCTGTTCTTAGTTATAACTAAGTATTGTGGTGTTATATGAAGCAAGGGAAGCCTAGCAGTGCACTCGTTTCTGTCCAGTTGGGAGCATGCTTGTTTTGATTTGGCTACTTAAAAGAGATGCACTGTATTTTTAGAAAAAGACAGTACATTTACTTTTACACACACTTGTACTTAAATGGAGCAATGTTTGTTTTGCTTCAGCTGATTTTTCAGCTTTGTCTTCCCCTTTAGCATTCTCTTATAACTCTCAACATCTTTGTATCTTTGACCAGAGCTACACATTACTCCCTCACATAACATGCCTAGTAGAAAAACTAGCACTTATTTTTTTGTGTAAATAATGAAAACAGTATACCAAAGTATACAGCCAAGTATGCTAATGGAAAGTATCACCTATACCAAGTGTATTTCTCCAATTACAGATGCAGTGGGTTTCCTTTGCAGACCTAGAAATGGATGGAATTCTGCTCTTGCATTGCAGGAACCCAAACTCTCGAGCTATGCTAAACAAAAAGATAGCATACTGCAGTGCTGTCTTGTGCTTCAAATAAATCCTTCCAGTGATTACAATAATCTAACAAAAGTTGAGGTGACTATTTCAGTTTTGTATATTTTTTCAGATTCTTATTATGGTGGGATGTGCTTTGGTTTGGTATCTTGCATCAAACACATTTCTTTCTTTGTGGGAATGCTCTGAAAGTCTTTCATTGAGACTGTGGAACAAACTCAGCATTTGTTGCTGCCTCCTGACACGTGTAAGCACTTTTACATATATGCACACTAATTCATGCTGTATCTGAAACTGAGTTCATTTCAAAACTGAGCTCAATATGTTGGACATTGAGATGCCCTTCACAAGAGCACAGTAGTCATCTTCTGTTTTTTTTTTGTTTGTTTGTTTGTTTTTTTCCTTCAACCTTTCTTTTCATTTCAAGCTCTTTGTAAATCTGAACAGATCCTGCTAATGCTCTCACCCTGTACCGTATTGCTTTGATTTGATATAGAATTAAGAAGTCAAAATAATTGTGCTAAATTTGTCTTCTTTAACTGCTGTTTTAATGACTTTCATCTGAGTCCTTTCCATATCTTCCCATGTAAGCAGTTGATCCCCTACCTTTTATCGCCCTTCTTAAATTCAGCTAATCCCAATTGCCTGCTTTTGTCTTTGAGACAAGTCCTTAGGCATGCAATGCCCTCCCCATGCCAAGCTGTAGAGCCATCTCAGTGGCTACCCTCCTTATACCTGCTTGTCCTTGTCTGATGGCTCTGAAATTACCAGCAGAAAATGGGCTGAGAGAAACAATAGGGATCTCTGATGTTTATCCATCCGGCCTCAGACAACCTGGATCTGTAGCTATGTACTTCAGGTTTAGGGAAACCTACCCAAGGAAGTCTCTGGCTTTAATTAGGGTTCAAATGTGTCTGCTCTGCAGGTCCGTCTGTGCTGGTACCAGGTGTACATAACTTTATAATCCAGATTCACCAGCAAAGCTGTTTACAAGAGCACTTCCAGGTTAACTTTAGGTTAAGCAAACCTGAGTCTGTTTAAACTGTTCAAGTTAACCTGGCTTGCTCTGACCGAAGTATCTCTGGAAGCAAACAGGCGAGTAGCGCTGCTGTGGCTGAGGAGGTGATGACCTTTGGCAGATGGCGTTGCAGAGATGCTTGGGGGCAGACTGATGAGCAGTAACCTTTTTCTTACAGTTGTTTGTAGGGTGTTTGCTTGTCTCATTTTACTAGCATGATCTCCTACTTGGATGTGATTGTACCAGAACAAAAATACCTTTTTTTTTTTTTTTCCCCAGTTTACTGTATCATTTCTACATAAGTAGTTATTACTACATAAGTCTACACTAAATAAATCAGAATAATTCAAATGGGAAAATGCTACTTGTAAAATTCCCTCTGTAAAAGAAGCCAGAGATTACTAGGTTCTTGAGTCAGTAGCTGTTTTCTACACTGTGTAATGATTAGATTAGTAAACTTTCTGGAGGCTGATATAGATATTGGCATAATAAAAATAGTTAATTATGTTGGCTAATTAACTTTTTACCCATGCAGATTAAGACTATTTTCAATGATAAATATCCTTAAAAACACTTAAGAGTTAAGCTGTGTGCATATAACAGAAGGGAAATCTCTTATTTCTGATTACTGCTATTTTCTGTACTGTGAATGATTATTTTCCAGAAGAAAGTGAAAGTGAAATCATCTGTGTTCTGAGAGCAAAAGAGAACATCTTTCTGTACTGTTAATTTTTTAGCTATCTAACACACCCAAGGCTAGTTAGCACGCACAGAATTTGGTCAAAATTTGCTCAGCAAAGTACTTTGTATGAGGGTGTGATTTCAAAAGCCCTCAGATTGCTGGCCTGATAATCCCAATAACACCACCACTGTGCCAGTGCTGAGTGTTTTGGGAGAATTGCATTATTTGTGACACTTTCTCATTTCAAAAATCACAAAATGGACCACTGCAATCAACTGAGCTACTGCTCTTTCTCTTAACTGTGGTTGTACACCCAGAAAGGTAATGCTTAGTAAATGCTTAAAGGTAAAGAAGTGATTTTAACCATATTTCTTTGCAGTAGATACAGACACCTGAAATAGTTTCAAATACCAGAATATCATAGATTGTTTTGTCACCAGTCAGGATCTCTAGGATCCACAAATTTGTCAGCCATTTGATTTATTGTAGCCAAACATAGCTATTTAATGATATTAAAATATTCCAAAGTTTTAGCAAGTCAGATTGCACATGCTGTGATGGAGAAGCGCGTATCATCCTCTGTTTGTTCAACACTGCTCCCCTTGAATAAATAAAATATCCTAACAGTTTCCAGTGTCAAATGAACTGCTGATTAATGACTTTCAGTCTCTAGTTACACTGGAGAGTGCTAGATTGCCTGATTTCACTTGCACTTACTCCGTTCAAGCCTTTAACATAGGCATGTTGGCTATACGAGTTCAAATAAACCCAACGCAGAGCTGGGAGAGGTAGAGCAGGGCTTCCCCAGCCAAGCTGCTCATCACCTGGAAGCTAAAGCAAATCTGTCACAGTGCTAGCTGTCAGGGCTAAATGTTCCCCAGGCTGGAAATTTCACTTTTGTCAAACCTGAAGTGTCTTAAACTAAGAAGCTGAAGTGAGGTGTAATTGCCTGCCTGCAGTACAAGGTAAACTAACAAGTCATTGGGCAAGTAAAAGACATTCTGTTTTGGGTTTAGGTGGGTGATGCTGTGCTGCTGGAGCATCCAAACAGAAATAGGAAAGTGTGTTAGAGCGCTTTAAAGATCTCCATTGCAGGTTGTGCTGTTGACAGGTTTGAAGAAACAAGTGAAGCATTAAGAGCATAATTTCGAGTTAAAATGTTTACTGATCTATAATGTTACACGCTTGCTTGTTTTGTTTTTATTTACGAAAAACACCACCAACAAAACCCCACACATGTTCAGCCTTCTGTAGGTTTAGAGAGATGCCATACTTGAAATAACACTTTCTTGATGTTTAGGATTCCCTAATTTCCAAGGAAGAAAAGCTGATTATCTTCGGAGGCAGCCTCATACAGAAGTGCAGACCCCCACCAGCCTTCCGCTCCAGACTGGATCAATGCAGAGAAGTGCTCTTTGATGGACTTTCAGGCCCTGTGATCTCCCAGCCCTGGGGGTTTAAAGGATGAGCATATCAATCCAGGACCACTGAACTGCATTTCCATTGCATGAGGGCTCCTCCTCCTGGCTTTGTCCGGACAAACTCGGCTCCTCCTACTTTTGTCACTATTCTTTCATGCTTTGTTTAGCAAACACAAAAAAAGCTTTGTTTGTTGCTGGGTCTTTTTTAAGCTTTGCATAAAACAGTTTAAAGTGCCGTAATGCTGTGTACCTGTGATCACCTTCAGGGTCAAAATCAGTTTACAACAGATTAACCTATTTATCTTTTTTTTTTTTTTTTTTTTTCCTCCTGAGTTTTAATTTGCACAAATGCAGATTGGTGTTCTGATGAGTACAGCCTTCCTACTTTACTTCTGACTTTGCAAGAATCCCTAACTGTTGTTTTCCCTGGGAACAATCTCCTAGAAGACAGCACATGTGTGCCTGCCTTTCTTTATTGCTGTTGTCCTGCTGTGTTTCAGCATACTGAGCAAGAAGAAAACAGTCCACACGTAATTTGTAGAAGTTTTGGTAACACTGGTGCAATTATTTTACTTTCCCTAATAGTTGGCTTTAAAAATGTGCATGTTTAGACTTAGATTTTGATTTCAGCTGTAAAGTTTATTACAATTACAATGTAATAGACCCTCTGCTCATTTCTGGTATCATCTACCTGTAAAACACACAAACAAAAAAACCCTGCTGTGTGATATAGCCCCTTCTGCCCACTGCATTGGAGTAGTTTGAATCTAAGTCATGAAGTGAGAAATGCTCATTGAGTTTTGTGCATCTTTAGCAGTGAAGATCGATGAAATAACTCACCCAGTGGTGTGATGGATTCTTCATTATTTATCATCTTTAAAGCCATTGCCCATGCAGAAGAGCTGAGTCCACGGGAGAATAAATTCATAGTTACTCATGTTAAACTGGAATTAGCACTCTAGGCAATGTTGCAAACAACCCCCAAACCACTGCATGCCCACACCTTAAAAATCCATGAATTGAATGGTTCCCCAAATTGCCAAAGAAGCAGAGCCCTAAGGGAAGGATGTTTTCTGGTACTGTATTGCCATATCACACCCAAAGTCATCAGAGATGCTGGTGACTTTACGTTAGATTAAATGGTGGAATCCGGCACTTTAGGAGACTGTCATTTGTGTTAATCCTTGTTTGCAGAACTCAAACTACTCTTTTTACATTTCCCCAGAAAAAAAGTAAAAAAAAATTGCCTTCCCTACCCAAGAACTGTCACCGCACTCCTCGTCCCCCCATGTACTTCCTTTATTACGAAAGGTGGAGAAACTACAGCTCAGTGATGCTCTTTCCATATTCTTGGATTATGTTTTACTGAGGGACTCCGAAATATTGCAATATCCTGGTAGTAAGGACTGAAAACTCATGCTTTGACGAAGGGTGGCCTTGTAAACTTCTGCCAAGAGCCCTCTTTTCTGAACGTGCCAGTCAAGAGCTGGGGTGGACACCACAGATCTGTCTCAGCCAGGCCTCAGGCTACAGCAAGGCATGGAAAGAGCTCTTGTGGCCCTGATGGATGGGCTGATCCTAATGGACTCGCTGTAGCACTTGGCTATTATTGATCCCTGTGCATGTTCGGCTGTCCTATTTCCCAGAGCTGTACAAGCATAAAGGAAATGTTCTGAAATGGGTCAGGCCTTATTTCTTAGACTGAGCGAGTGAAGTTCCCCTGAGCTCAGACTGCTCTCTGGTGATTGCAGCTCCTGCCCTAGGCACTGTTGGAGGGCTCAGGTACAGTTTATAATCCCCTACTGTATGGGCAGGTCTGATCTTTATATCCTTCTTGGTCTCAGCTCTACAGCCCTGTCATTTACTGAGCCAGTGAGGGCTGGTTTTGGTAGAAAAACTTGCTGAAATTGTGTATTTTTCTCTCAGTTTAGTGAACTGGATTGACTGTTGATTATGAGAGTCATAACAGGCGCAGGTGATGGGGTGTGACTGTGTGGTAGAGAATTGGAGCAGAGACATTGGGACTATGGCACCAGTAGGTCTGTAGATAAGCTCAGCCATCTTCTGTGACTCTTCTGCATAATTACAATTCTCTGGAGTGTAAAGAGAGTGAAAGAGCTGGAGAAAATCAAGACAGTGCCAGCAAATAATACACTAGACTGTTTTGCTGCCTTCTGTGTCACGCATTCACAGCATGGTTTCTTGGTTGACCTTATGTTAAATCTAATTTGGCAGGGCTGAGGTTGTATTAAGTCAAGATATCCTTCTGCTGCATATTTTAAGGAGAGATACGTCTTTAGAGGTTAAGGTGGGGAGGCGTGGGACTGGGCTAGGACCGTATGCAGCCTTGTGCTTCTTTTGAACTCCTTGCTGCTGCAGATGCCTACAACCATGGCAGCAAATTTCCCCTTTCCATCTGCCATCAGAGGTGTCCCATTCAATCGGGCCTGGGTCTGACCAGGATGACCTATGCATTCCTGACCTCCCGACCATTCAGCGAGGCCACACATCCTGAAAACTTCAGTACAAAAGACAGCCATCAGCTCCCTTTGCTTAGCAACAACCATTACCGTGAGCACATCAGCCTGATGTTCTGCGCTGAGGACTGATTCTGTAATGCAGAGTGCAGTTCAAGGTCTCTGCCTTAGCATTCAAAGCCCTTTGCAGCACCGACTTGGTCATTTCCCCAAGGACAGCTCTGCTGCAAAGATATGGTGGTAAAATGTGAGGTGATAAGAAAACTTCTGTGGGGATTTCAGGGCTGTGGAAGCAAGGCCCATTGAGCTCCCATCAGATATAAATGGCTTTCCATGAGCTTTTCTCCCCTTGGTCTCTCTCCCCTTTGCTCACACACGTATACAGCCAAAAAAACCTTAGTCTGCACCAGATACCCCTCTTGTGAAAGAAAAGAGGTTTAACTTATACCGTTGTTTGAGTTTATAAGTGTTTCTAAAGCATTTGAAAGCAACTGTGATGGAGCAATAAAAGTGCCAAAAGAGATCTCGGGAGAATCCTGAGTTTAGTGCTGAATCTGATGGCCTCTGAGTCCGTGAATGACGTTGCATCCATAAATCAAAATGCTCCAGCCAGACCCTTTGGAAGGAAACCATCCTGTAAAGCAACATTCAAACCTGCAGACTGTGACAAAGCAATAAATCCAGTCCTCAAGAATTTGCTTTGAGAAGCCCTATTGCATCTACTGTCTTGCTAATGAGTAAGTCCCTAAGACTCTTAGAAATAATCAGGTCAGAAAAGACTGTCACTTTTAATGTGGTAGTGAACTATAGCTCTGAGGAAACTTCTGTGTTCATATAGAAAGTAGGAGGGGGGATCTTCTAAATATTTGGAGGGTATTGGGAGTCTTCTTTGCCTTTCAAGTATTAACAGAGAATCGTGCCTTTTAAGAATAATAATCTGTTTCATTTGAATATAACAGATTTTTGTAGCAAAATTGAAGAAAAACAACGCAACAACAACAAAAAAAAACACCTCAATCCCTGTATGCAGAGAATCAGCTGAAATGGTGCTGTGGAGACCCATCTTCCATTTTCAACAATTTCAGCTGTGGGATGTTACCCTCCCTTTATTTCTCTACCTTCTGTCTTCCCTGCTTAGTGTTTGGCAGGCCTTTTTACTCCGTGCTGGTGTGAGTATTCCTTGTTTTAGTCTAAATAAGCTGTGTTAGCTTAGGTAATGAAAATATTATTTTTTTTTGCTAACTGACCTTGTTTTGATTGAAGTGGCACACAAGCAGCTGGAAGAGGCCACGTGGCCTGAAACAGTTCAGTCTGTGGCTTTGAGCCTTGAGCAGAAGTCAGCCAACATTGTCACCTGGACAGAACAATTGTCCAAAAACGATCCCTTTTCCTGTCTGCACTTACGAATGGATTTCTTTCTCAGTCTATTAGTTCTGAGCCTTGACCTGCACCATCATTCATTCTAGGTGATGGTATCATTTAGAACTCTTGTGAGATAAATATTTCTTCAATAACTGTTAATTAACAGGCACACCATAAAAAATATTCCATGTTCAAACACAGTAGTGTTTGAAGAGCAGAACTTATCCCTTGTAAATCAAAAGAACTTTTTTCTTTTTCTAGCAAGTCCTCCACCTGCTCAGGAGCCCCAGGAGTGCGTTACGTTACATACCAGACCCAAGTGTTGGGACCAGTGTGCAAAGTGTGGATTCACTGGCCTTACCCATGTCACCTCCAGATCTCTGTTATACCGTGGGTGAAGCACAGTGAGAGAGGGATGCTGTGTGTCCTATCAGGAAGGGAGGTGCTTCTGTCAGATGGTCAGTTTGAGGAGGTAGTTGGAAAATAAAAGTTATTGTGAAGACCTTTCTTGAAAGTACTGAGGAAAGGAGAGGATTCTGAGTCCAGCAAGTCAAAGCAAAATAATCATAACTTACAGAAAATAGCCATGAGAATTACTCAGAAATACTCCTGCTATCTAAACCATAAGCTATAAATGCATACTTTTTATTAATTACATTAACTTAGTTGTTTTTTGTTTTTTTTTTTTTTTCACTTTGTTGGATATGAAGTTCTTGAAAATGAATGTGCCAGTAGTCTTTGTAATGTTAGCAAAATCCTGCATCTCTAGACAGATGATCTTTAAAAAAGAACAAAGCTTGACTCTCAAGTGGTCTGAATCCAATACTTTAGTTGGGAATTAATTCTTAGTTCAGAAATGATGATTGGCTAATTCTATGGAATAAAAAAGTTAAAACCAAAACATGGAAGGAAGTTCTAGGAGTTCTTACAAAAGGAAAAGCACTATAACCTCAGTAGTAAGTTTAGCTGCTTGCTGTCACATTTTAGAGAAGAATTCCTGGCATTACTTGTTTCAGAGTAGTAGGCTGGAATATGAGAGGGTATTTCCTGATGATCTAAAATTACTGAAGAATAACAGATAACCATTAGAAGCACGGACAATTGCTAGTTTATAGTAAAGGACCAGGGCAATTAAGTTCTCATCTTTCATTCACAGATACTATGTTTGAAATCCTTCAGTCTCATCTTCATTGTAATTGTCACCTGTAGCCCCTAGTTCGTTGGCTTTTTCCTCTTTAGTAAAGGAAAAGAGTAGAAAAATTCACTGTCTGTGATGAACAGTGAGAACAGAACCAATAATGATTTTTAATGATTGAAATCAAGGAAAAATGTGGTACAGTGGAAGATTCTTCTGTATTACTTCAAGATATATGAAGTAGTTCCATTCATTTTTGCCAGAGTCACTAAAGATTTATGGCCTGTTGCTATGATGGGACTGTCTGTCTATGTTTCAACAGATGGAAAACCATAGCATATCCTTGCATCCTCAAAGGGAATCAATTCATTTTTCATAATTTGAGAATACTGCAAAATACATAGATGGTATCGTGTGTGGAACAGTCACCAAAGTTTGCGAGAATTCTCTGGCACTCATTCAAGCTTCTAATTTCTTTCTGTTATAGCTCTAATCTTGTGTTTCAGAAGGGCTGCATTTTTACAGTGAAATCTAGAAATAAAAAACAGGGTTAAAAATGTCATTAGAATTATTGCCAAAAATAATGCAAAAATGCATTATTTTTGCACTGTACTTTCCCCTTTACCAAAAAAAAAAAAAAAAAAAAAGTTGATAACCACATAATCATGTTTCTGTGGCACTGTAACAATTTTAGCAACTGTGAAGTGCTGTTCTATACTGTTTCTGATGATTTCTTTTTAAATAACTATCAGTAGCTTCTTCAGATACCTGACACAGGTTATTATTGTTAGGATGTATTTATTGTGAGATGAGACCTGCATAAGCAATATTAGAATCTAGGATTTTGAGTAATTAAAGGAATTTGCCTGAACAGGAAAACCAGATTTAGCTTTTTAACGTCGTTGTAATTACTCGTTATCTTCTGTTATAGGATGTAGTACTGCTCTCAGGCTGTTCATTTTGATACAAGAAAACCCTTTCTTTCTGAATCAGTGTGTATCATACCATGGATTGCCTCTGGTGTTTAGTCTACTTACTGCCGGCTGTCTCCCAACAGAACATTTATGCCATGTGTATGCCGCAGACTGAGAAATCCTAACACAGCTGGGACTATGGATTAAGCCGTGTAATTAACTGAAATTGTGTCCTACCCATTTTTCAAGTGAGATTATCCTGAAGAGCTGAACACCACCTTTGCGTCCCAGGGGTCTGTGAAGTCTCACTCTCCTAGCTCTCCCTTCACACTTGTCTGTGTTGTGCTGGAAGCCAGCAGTGGGGTAGGCTCTTTCAGTGTTAACTTTTAACTCTGTATAAGTTTAGAATGCATTTTAACATAACTTTTTACAACACCAGTAGACTCACAATATTTTTTGCCATTGAGGGGGTGTCCTCAAAATAAGCGTGCAGAGGTGCTATCTATATGGAGGGGGCAGTGTCCTGGTTATCTGTCGAGATGAGGACTCTACCTTGTCAGAGCCAGGTTTTGTGTGGGTGAAATCTACAGCAGTATTTACAGATTTACTTTGGCAGTCAGGTAGATGTGCAGGTAGTTGAGTAGTGTCTTTTCTAAGGTTTATGTGCATACACTCCATTTTGTGAGCTGAGCATGGGCTCCTGATGGCCACTGTTCCAGCACAGCTCCTGTAATTCGGTCCCCAAAATCCAGCTTTGATTTTTGGGTGTATTAGATGTGTTTACGCACAGCTACTGCAGCTTTGATAAGTGACTTTCCAAAGTCAAAGTGGCTTACCAAAGCCCTCTTACCACCTCAGAAAAACAGCTTTCAGTTATTGCAGATTGGTTTGGGATTTTCTCATTCACTGTACGTGGAACCTGCTGGTTCAGCCTAATTATTTAAGAAATATCTCAGTTCTGGCAAAACATGTGCAGTGAATACCTGCTTGCTTCAGCTTTCCTAGTGGATTTTTTCATTCATTTAGTCCTTTTTTACAGGAAGTTATATCTGTTAAGATTATTTTCTCTTCTTAAGCTGTCATTGCTCCTTTCTTTCACAGGCTTATCTTGTGAAATACAAGTTTCCATGGAGATTTCATTTAAATAGCTCCCAGATTCTATTTAATTCATAAATCAGAAATCTATAAACCACACCTCTCTCTTTTTTTTTTTTCCAAGTGTACAAGGACATGTTTGAAAGAGGACATCATTCATTGGCTTGTCAATCAAACGTATATTTGCAAACATTGGGTCTCAAGTCTGACAGAGCAGGAGTCATGTCTGGAACAGACTTAATTTGTTCATAAAACAACAAATTTTCACATCACAAAACAGCAGCTTTTCAGATCTGCCCCAACTTGGACAACTTGCTTATACTGGTGAAACAGGACCAGATAATTAATTTGAGGCACCTTAAACTTCCAGTCTGCTTTCTGTTACCTGGGGTCATGTTCAAACAGGATGCACAGTGTAGAGTGAAGCGAGGGAGTTTGTGGCAGAAAGCTAAAGCCAACCTCAGCGGGCTGTCTATTGCCGGGCCTGTTTGAGCACACACACACAATGAGAGCTGGTCACTATGGCAGACAAAGGGTCAAGACCATTTTAAACTGGTATACTCCAGTGCAAGAAGGAAAGAGAAAGAGAGGGGAGATGGGAAGTAGTGTCTGTAATCACTGCAGCAACCTGACTCCACTGTAGCACTGTCAGGGTGCAAATAATGTACTCCTGGATTGCTATGTCTACCACAGAAAATGCAGCCATCTCTGGAGAAAATTGGGGAGTGCCAGCTGATATTTAATACAGCCAGCAAACCATTAGGTCTTTTTTTATTTTTATTTTTTTGTCAGCTATTCAGGAAAATCCTGAGAAATCTTGCTAGCAGAAAAAAAAAAACCTATATTCTTGGGCAATATTGTACCCCTAGGAGAGAAACATCCTTTCTGAGCGTAGTGGGCATATCCTGAGCTGCAAACATCTCTTTGAGACCACCTTAATCCTAGTATTGTTCATCAGCGCATACAACATCCTTCTTCAATAAGATAAAAATAAACCTTTGTATTAAGATTTTTCGTATTCTTCTGGCAGAACGAGAGAGGAGAAATAAAACTGCATTTCAGTTGCATTGAGATATTATTCTAAACAGTTGTGTGATGGGGAGGTAGGAAATGCCAGCTCAGTGCAGTCATTTGCTCCATCAGTTGAACAGTGGTCCCAAATGATGGCTAATCAGAGATAAAGCAGGCACCAGCAGTGCAGTTTCAGTATTGCAGCTCCAGCAGATTTGCAAGGGAAATTCAAATCGACAGGTGGTCCTTACCTTTGGCAGAAGGTCAAAAGAACATCACAACTTTCTCATCTCCCTGTTTTATCTTACAAAGGTAGAGGGAACTGGGGAAAATATCCGAGTTTTTTGTGGTGTTAACCTATTATAAATACAGATACAGGCACTCAGGGACTTTCTGATGTTTCCAAGTGTTTGAGAAAAAAAATTAACTGCTTTTTTCACAGAACAGAGTTCCACTTTGAAAGCTCGTTCTTCCAAAGCTCCATGATAAAGCTAAGCATCTATTACTAAAAAGTTATTGTGGTAGTATTTTAACATCTTATTTTGCAGAAAGAAGTGTGTTTTTGAACAGTTACTTTTACTGATGTTCTTGTGTATAATTTTCCCCTTGTTCAAGTCTTACAAAAGCATTTTGTTTTACTCAGTTGTGCTGGTAGTTGAGATGAAACCATGATCGGTGAATACAACCCTCAATGTCAGGTTACTTGGTAGTGCTACTAGGTGCTAGTGTTAGGATTCAGATCCAGATTTCTGATGTGCCTGCCTGGAAGGGTTGAGGCTTGGATCATTAAAGCAGTCCATTAACAAGATTCCTGAGTCAGATCACATCGACTGTATTTTTTTTTCCGATCTAAATTAATCCTATTAACCTGTCTTTGGTGGTCTATTAGAGCAAAGAAGTTTTGATACTGCACGATACTGCAGACTGGGTGCAGTTGGTGTTGCGACAAGACTTTGTCTTGAAGAATTGGTTGAAATTATGCCACTGGTGATAAAGTCATAGTGCGTGCTTCTTCCCAGGGGACAGTCACATCTAGTCAGGTGCCTGGCATTCTGTCTCTGAGGCAGGTTGACGGTGGGTGCAGAATCCCTCAGCTGTTTGGTCTACCACCTTCTGATACACAGCAGGAGATGTGTGGGTGATAAAGTGGTGGTAAGGACTCTTAAAAATAATTTATTTCAAATGTAATTGAAGGGAAAATAATTGGATTATTCTCAGCCGATGAGCCAGAACCCTTCTTATGAAAAATAATTTTCTGCGTTCAACAATGAAGCAAATAACAGAACTAAATAAAAATGATGAGCATCCCCTTTCCTTTTTCAACTGCAGTTCTAGCTCACTCATTAGCACCGTTGCACAGATGGACCAGGGGGAAACAGAAAGTAAAGGTGATTAATTAAAAGAAGAAGAAGAAATAGAGGGTCGGGGAGGCATACTGATGTGAAGGTCAAGATAATTTGCCCTCTCTGTCATGTGTAATTGTAGTAGGTGTAACAGTTAATTTTTTTTTGTCTGAAAATATGTGTCATGATTGTTTACAAGACCACACAGCTAACTAGGCCCTGAGCTGAATTTCAGCTGTAGCTGCTAGCTGGTCATGTAGGAAAACTCCTGCTGGAAAGAAAAGAGGTTTGGGCTCCTGTTGCTTTGCCTGTGCAGGGTCAGAGTCCAGGCCCCAGTTTAACTTAAGGTGAAACTTTTAGTGTTTGTAGTAAGATATCAGAATTTGAGAATGCAAATAAGTAGGGTAATATATAATAAAGGAAAGGCTTTGTCAGAGACCTGCTTGTGACTGCCCCTTTCTTCAGCAAGTAGTATCTACCAAATGTTTTGGCAGGTGTTAGATTTTAGCTTAAGCCATTTACCCATTCAGAATCTACTTTGCAATGAAAGTAGGATGTCAGTGGGTGTAGATAATCAATGACTTCTCATAACTTCACTGAAGGATTGATATGGTACTTGCATTTGACTGTGCCCTCTTTCCCTTCTTGCCCCCAGACAGGGCTATCCCAAGGCCAGCAGGTAACAGAGCTGGATGGCTGAAAATGATTTCCTCCGTAATGTTCTGCCTTGTGTGCCATTGCTCTGCTTGTGGAGCTGACGAACATTGATGGCCTTTCTTACCTCTTGCCCCAGTTACCAAGGAGGAAGGTGACAGGTCAGGCACATGGCAGGACTCAGTCCTGAAGCAGTGAGACCATTATCTGTCCATCTGTGATGCTAAGTTATGCCCCACACAATTTCCTTCTCTGTTTATGCACTTGATAACTTTGAAGGTGTTTTCCAACCTAGGTGGTTCTGTGATTATACTCAGGGAGGCAAGAGGGACTGTGCACCATTGTGGCATTGCCCATCACGTGGTGTGTTAGGAGTCGTGCAGACTGGCTTTGTTCCATTAACTTCTTGCCATCAACTCTGGTGGTAGCCACCAAATAGACAGATCTGGGGACTGATGACCAATCTCTGTGTGCAGGTTGTAGTGAAGCTGGTCTCAGAGGAATTGGTAGCAAATCCTTTCAGGTGAAGGATAAAGAGTTAGGTTCATGTTTTCTAAATACTGAGCATCCCCCGTTTCTACAAATTTCAGAGACCCATACACTTGGATGCTTCCTGTTTGTATGAGAGTCAGTCTAATTTTAACTTTCCTGCCCAGAACTTGTGTTATTGTTTCCCTTGGGAAATTTTGAATAACTTCAGATACCTTTATGTCCATTTTTATAGATAATTCTTCATTGAAGAGGAAAATGACTTTCAAATGGCTTTTTAAAAATAATCAGAAAGTTTATCTGGATGATTGATCCTGGCTGCATTTTTCCTAGCTGAAGTGAAATAGCCACATTTTCTGAGCAGATCTTTGTGGGATCTGTGAGCAGGGAAGATAGGCTTGAGCTCCAGTTTACCAAGTTAGAGCATAGCAGGTAAATCTTTGGTTCACATCTCTCCCCCCCCCCCCCCTCTCTTTTTTTTTTTTTTTTTTAGGAA
Organism: Anas platyrhynchos; assembly: GCF_047663525.1. Classification (NCBI taxonomy): domain Eukaryota; kingdom Metazoa; phylum Chordata; class Aves; order Anseriformes; family Anatidae; genus Anas; species Anas platyrhynchos. Next base: position 13,625,707 of record NC_092596.1, read on the forward strand.
ACCTAATCAAGGTAATTGGTGTTTAACAATCAGTTTTTAGGATCTTGACAGTTCTGCAATGTGGCTTCTGTCACTGCTCTGGGAAAGCAAGACTGAGGAGGAAATGGGAGCTATCATGTCATGTGGATGAGTAACTGGCTCAGACAGAGCTTCCTTTGTATCAAGGCTTGAAGCCACACTGCTGTCTTATTACAGCCTGTGGCTATTGCAATAAAAAGCAGGTGCAGAAGAGAAATAGGGGAAATGGGATTTTTTTTTAAAAATGGCTGGTTTTTTACATGTTAACACTAAGTTTTTTATAGCTAGCTATAGCCCTTTGAATATATTTGAATTATTCAAATCTTAGTAAAAAATCTGACAACAGATTTTCTTTGCAGCATAATTTTCTCTATCAGCAATCTCAGCATGAAGTAGGGTTTTAGCAGTCACTATTGGACCGTTGTATCACTATTAATCACACACAGGTAAATATTTAGCTCTTAGGAAAATGACTCACCTGTCTTAAGGGTTTGTGGCTATACATATAAGTGTTTCAACAACAACAACAATAAATATTTATATATATATAATAGCTATTTTAAACACTTGGCATGTTTTAAAACAATTTGTTTTTGTAGAGTAGCTCAAAAACTAAGCAGAGTTCAACAAATAAGTATATCTGCCAGTTCTCTGCTAACAATTTGACAAAGTACAAATCTCTAGGTGAGCAGCTTCTCATCCAATTCATGTTTGCTGTTTGTTTTATTTAAACTCCTTGTTTATTTTCTTTGTTAGGAAGAAAAGAACATGATGACTCTGGGAATTCATTACAAGTTCGGGACTGGTGCCCCAAAGATGTCTCCATGGTATTTCAGGCACTGGAAAAGTACATGGTACTTGTTGAATCTGTCCTGTGCTACCATGTTGGTGCATGTTATAGCACAGAATTTCTATTTTTCATGTAGTTGTTGTTCAGGGTCTGTACTTGCACATTGACTGATATTTCTTGGAAAATGGCTTTAGGAGTAGCAGCCCATAGATCTTCAGATAGGGAGATCCCTATCTGAACTTGGAGTAGCTGTGCATAACTTTGTTGTTATAGGTGACTGATTAAAACTAGAGCCTTTAAATCCACTCTAGGTAGCTGATTACCAGCAGGCAGTGTGGGCCAGAGAGAGGATTAAACTGTTTTCATATACAAGCTCTTCAGTGGCGCTGATTTTGGAAGCCTGACTCAGATTATGTGGGTTATTCTTCAAAGGCGTTACAGCAAGATGTGTAGACACTTACTGAAAAGGTATCAGTGAGTTACCTCAAGCTGGGCAGGAACATGAGTGCATGTTTTTGGCAAAGCAGCCATTGTATTTCCATGTCTGCGTTTCTGTCTGTAAATCAGGGGTAAACAATGCCATTGCTGAAGTGACAGGCGGTACTGTGCTTTGGAAACACTTAGCAGGTGTAGTAGCAGGTCTTTCTCTTCTGAATGCCAGGATGTCAGGCCTCAGTATCATTTGGCAACAGATCTGGGCAAAGAAGCTAACACATTTCTTATTTATTTATTTATTTACTTACTTACTTATTTTTATTTTCTCTGGTTATATGTGAATAAGCCTAAAATTAGTAAAACAATTCAGAAAAATTCAGAATTGTCTGTGACCATAAGGTGTCTCACCTAAGGTCATGTAAAAAAGGATGTCTCTGACTCAAACATAGTAAACTTAAAAATCATGAACCCACTTGTCTTCCCCACGGAGTATTTAAAAATGTGTCATGCTGGGGTATTTGGATAAGAAAGGCAGACAGAAACATGTTTGAAATGACTGTAATTGCTGCAACTCTGATATCTTTCCTATGCTTTCTAGAAACTATAAAATAAAAACCTGGGCTCTACTTATAAAATATCATTTTTCTATTATGGCAACTCTGGGAAATTAGTTGAACTGCAGAAAATTTGTTATAGAAAGTCTTTTCATCTTCCTTGTCTCTGATGCTGTTTTGAACAGTAGTAATAACAGAAGTTTATTGATTAACCAGTTAGTAGTATGTAGTTTGTTGTTAATCTACATGAAAATACTTCCTAGGTTGTCCTTCTCTGATATACAACCCCTTTAGGTACCACATTTAAGATTTGTTTCTCCATTGCATCAATACCATCTTATTCACATGTCATGCATTCTTGAAATCATAGAAAGATCCCAGTCAAGGGAAAAAAAAAGAAAAAAGAAAAGCAAGTGACATTTACCTAGCTTTCTACATATCTTACAATCTTGAAAGTTATTTTTGTCTCTTGGCAGGTGTGAAAATTAGAGGTAAGTTGCCAATAGGTTAAATCATAGTATGGAGAGAAGATCACTGATTTTAATGCTACAGTATTCCCCAATTCTGCTTGGGAATAGCTGCTGTATATCAATTACACACTGAGTAGGAAGTTTTAAGACAACTGGTACTGCTAGAAATTCTGCCTGTCAAATTTGTCATAGTTTATTTAATTACAAGTATGAAGAAGAAACAACCTAGTAGCTTTTCACAGTCTCTCCCCCCTAGGGCAGATGGGTATTAAAGCCAATTCAGTCTGTTTCCTGATTGCTTCAGGCTACAGAAAATTGTTCCCCAGGGAAGAGAAGTAAATCAGTTATGATCTTTAGTCTCTCAGAGGGAGATTAGAGCCACCACACTGGTGTAACAGCAGTAGGCTTCCTCTGTGTAACTGATTTCACCTTTAATCCTGCCATTGATTGAATATTGCTAAGAACACTGCCATGCATTTTAAGGTCAAACCGATGATGAACACCCCAGGCAAAGGAAGTTATTTACACAAAAAGGTAAAGACGAGCCTTTAGCTTTACTATTTCAAAATAGCAGTAAAACATCTACTTTGGAGGAAAAAAAAAAAAAAAAGAAAAAGATTCCAATTTCAGTCATCAACCTTTCCCAAGTTTTTGTAAGGCTGCTTATCACAGTGGTATCTGAACATCTTCCAGGTAATATGGAATAGTAAAGTCTTTCGTGGGCTTCATTGAATCTTTCACTTTGCTCCTTTTTCCACGCAAAAATTCTCCTTGATGTGAGACTTTTATTCTTTATCTGCTGGTGTTAAATTCTGTTTTAGTATTAAGTAGAGATACAGCAAAATGTAACACCAAAAGTAAAAGAGTCATTTTATGGCAAAAGGTATTTTTATAGTAGAGGAGAAAAAGGTGTTTCTTAAAAAAAAATTAAAATAAAATAAAATAAATTATGCCAGGTACTACTGATTTCCCCCTCTCTTAAGTATATCATCGTGCTTTTAGTAACACAGGGTGTTGTTTATTCATTACGGTCTTTTGGTTTTTTGAATCAGTAAAAGAGACTTCCGTCTCTACTGGATTGGAAAGCCCCAAATTTGCCTGACAAGACCCAGTTGTACAGTTGTAGGCAAAATCCATATGTATTAAAGCTGTTGAGATTCATTGTTTATAGTACTGCAATAGGCCATGAAAAAGAGAATTGATATAGCTGCAGTAGAGGTCTGGCACAAAAATGTTTTTTGTCGTTTACCTTGTATTGCTGCTCCTAAGGCTTTCTGGTTTTTGAGAGCCTCTTTTTTCTTTTAATATGGAGTGCGCCAACCCCTGGATGGACAGTCAAGGTACGTTCTTCTGCCCTGCATTTATATAAGGCATATAGAGATGTTCGCTTGACATCCTTCCTGCATGAAACTTGATCAAGTCTGCTGAGAATCTGTAAGTCTAGCTAGCAAAGATAATTTTCACCGTTGTTTTTTTTTTTTTTTACTTTTTTTTTTTTGGATTCAAATATCCAGCTTTCTCATGGTTTATTTCCATGCCTTCATGAATGAAATGAACTTCCCTGATTTTGCATCATGGAGGTTTTCCTCTAGAATAAGGACTTGCATTTGGGTCCCGTGTTTACATGTGCCTGTCTCTGAAATTCAGGAGATCTGATCTGTTGGGTGATCTTGAACAAAACACAGTACTTTTGTTTCTGTTCCCAAATGACAAATATGTTGCTTAATTATACCAAATATTGTTGGGAGTAGAAACTTTGAGTCAGGTCTTAAAAGGATTGGGGAGTATGCTAATGAAGTATTAAAGATAACATGGAACAGAGTGGGACCTAGAGAGACATGAAGGGAAACTAGCTGGGTTGTTTAGGAAGAATTGACCAGACATAACCAAAGTCCAGAAAACACTGTAAATGAGAGGCAGTCTTGATTTAAACCAGCTTTGCTATTGCTTACTGGTTAGGACACCATCAGAGCTTGCTTCTTTTGGCCACAGCATTTCATGGGAGACCCTCAGTTGGCTTTGTTATCCCATCTGCCTGTAATTTAGCGTGCTCTCTTGGTTTGCTGCTCTTTACCTAGGACATATCTCAGGTAATATTGCTTGATGCCAAAGATCCTTTGTCTGTAGGGTACATGTGTCCTTTTCTGTCCCTTAATCCCACCATTGTTACTCCTCGCATTGTGGGAATCCTGTCAGCTACTTCTGTGGGGGGGAGAAATTATTGCATGAATACTGAGAGAGCCAGTGTTGGCATACACTTGGCTTTGGTAATGCCTTGCTGATGCTCGTCCTGAGCAGGGCTTGTGCCTGAACTAGTCAGCAAGGACCCAGTGACTTTTCATCATTGGTCACTGCTTCCTGGATCCTGGCTGACTGGCAGATCTGGGCCCCTTCAGGACCTCCTATCAGCACCTGGGATTGTAGGGGAGAAGCGAGAGATGTGAGGACTGAATGCATTGCTGCATGCCTCCAGAAACAGAGATCAGCAGGTGTTCTGGCTCTCTCCAATGCCCATCAGCTTTTCAGAGCAGTTATGACCCACCCATGGCAGCAGGTACTGCAGTGCCTCTTAAAATAGCTGCAGAAAGTGCTGCTTTGGAGGTCAGTGCTTTTGCTGAACAGTGCAGATCAGAAAGAGATTACTGGGTTTAGAGCCGACGTTCTCTTCTGCAGAGTCTAAAGGCACCCAGCAAAACTGGCTTTAACACTCACGGAGCTCTGGATAGCAGGGAATGCCTGGGTCCTTCCTTCCTCCCCCTCGCACATTGGATTAGATGGATTTGCCAGTTCACTTAGTCAAGTGAAAGCCTCAGGCCCCTTCCCCCTTTTCCTGCCTCCTGCTGGGATGAGGTTTAAGGCAAAATCCCCTCCTTGCACTGCTGGTCTCTGCGCCCACTGCTCCAGCACTCTGCAGGGACTGGGGAGGATGGGGGAGCAGCAGGCAGGCAGGGGTTTTGCACTGCCTTGCCAAGGAGGTATTTGCAAAACTTCACAGCGTTGCACCGCTTTTTTTCTTTCTTTCTTTTTATTTTTTTTATTTATTTTTTTTTCAGCTGTCACTATTGGCGGGGATATGATCCTCAGCCTGTTTCATTTTCTTGATATTTTCCTGGCTTCCTCGTTCTCATTCATACTCCCAAGCATTTCTCTGGTTTAGCCACAAGGTGCCATCAGTAGACACTTATACACCAGTTTTACATCTGCTACAATCAGAGAAAGGCAGGCAAAAAGTCCCTAATGGTATACAGAGCGAGAGGCTAATTAATGAAAACTGTAAGCAGAAGGAGATCAAAATATAAGGCAAAACACAGAGGAAAGACAGCTTGAACTGTGTACACTTTGTAGGTTTTATGTGGTTGCACTGACGACCTAATCAGCCTTTTTTTTTTTTTTTTTTTCCTTTTTTAAACGATTTCAGTACTTAGTGTCCCTAATGACAATGGCATCAAGCAGTGTCCGTGATGTCTTGTGTCCTATTATGTGTGCTGCTGTGAGGGGACAAATCAGAAGGCGTGGTCCCTGCCTCTGAGCCTTTCCAGTCGGATACGAGGGAGAAAGTACATGAAGGGGAAATAATTGGGAAAAGGAGGGTGAGAATAAAAGTTATAGGAAGAGTAGATTGTCCTGGAGCATCTTTGTGATTCTGAAAGAGTATTTCCTTCTGACCTTTTGTCCATGCACTATCAGATGGCTGTTTCACATAGGCAGATTTGAAGGAGAGATCTGACAAAGAAGGTAACAGTGAATTTACAGAACAATCCTGGAAGGAGTCATGCTTGAAGAATAGCAAACAGGAAAGGAGGCCCAGGACAAACTTGTAAGACCAGCAACAGATCTGCTAGCAGAGACAGGTGTTGTTTACAGAGGAGTACAAGACCAAAGTATTTTCAAGTATGTGATGCATCTGCAGAATGAGCAGGTATTTTTTTACAAGCTAAACCTTGCAAGTCAGGATTTAGGTCCTGGAAAAGTAATTTATACTCACTGGGAAAAGCAAGGGACACTGCATAATTTTCCCAGCAAGCATCATTATATTTTTTGCTGTGTGGCGACATGGGTGGTAGAGGCTGCTTTCCACTAGCTTGGAAAGGAACAGTCAGGATACAAGCAGGTAGCTGTGCATGTGGAAGAAGACAGGAGGATAACCATGACTTTGGAGAAGCTGCAGTGCGCAAAAGCAGAACACCAGTGCTAGAGCAATGAGGTGAACAGGGGAGCTTGGGATGGATATGGGGCTCTGACTGGGAGTGAGGCATCTCCTGCCTTCTTGGATGTGAGGATCTTCCTAATTACATTTCTGACTGCCTCTGATGCAGAATAGTTTGTTTGCTGACTTTCTTTTTTGGTTCCTTACAAATTGACCCATTTGCTTTACTTTGTGTGTTTTTAATTTTCCCTTGCGAAATATATGCACTTTGGGCTCATTTGGTAAATTAATATTAGTGTTTCAATAAGGCTGCTATCAGTCCTTATTTTACACTAAATCTTTCCTACAGGTTTTTCTTTTTCCCTCCTCCTCTCTATGACTAATAGATATCATTTCAACAGTTTGACTAACTGCCGTGTTATAGAAAAGGCAGTAATTTATACTGATGTAATGGCTGTGATAAAAATCATTTGTGTGCTGATTTTATAAATTAGGTAGGAAATGTGAGTGCCTCTGAAAAATGAAGTGCTACCACATGAATTCCAGTGTTGTTAATGCTTCATACCTTTCTGCTTCATTAAACCAATTTCACGGGGAGATGAGTTAGAGGAGGAAGCTGTGCTGCTTAAGAGATGCAACAATGGTTTATTGAAAGAAATGGGGATAAGATTAAATTAAGTGCTACTTGAGAAATATGGAAATACAAAAATATTCAAGCTTATAGATGGTGAATTCAAAAATATGATAAGTTAGCTCTTTCATACCCAAAGAACTGTCTCATCATAATTGCATAGGCTGAATTCACAGGCTACTAATTAATATTGAAGAGTTTCTTGAACCACTCTTATAAATGAGTCAGAGTGCCCTAGAACTAATTTATAACTATTTCCTTTTGGAAACCAAGACAACTTAAAATGCTGCTTTCAGTACATTCCTATCTTGGCCGCTAAATCCTTTGAAATGATTTCTGCCATATATTTTTAATTTATTTATTATTTCACATATTTCATTTACCATCTGAATTTAAAGGGAAGAAAAAAAATAATAAGATTAAGAAACCGTCAGGTATGGAAGATACTTTTAATTTGGGATAATGATAAACAGTAGCAAAAAATAACTTTTATGACCACTTTTGATCTGAATTCAGCTGCATCAAAACCAATATGTTTCAGTTACATTTACATCAGAACTTTTTTTTCTGTGGAGTAAATCAGAAATGTAACTTAGGAAAGAGCACATTTTTGCCAACATAGTGCCTTGAAGACCAGGTAAGATCTAAATAAAACTAAGAGGCTAATTGATTTTTTTTTTTTTTTACCACTTCCATAAAGTAGCTGCAAGTATTTTTTCTCTTTCCCTTCTCTCCCTTGAGGACTAGAAGTTTTCATTCTCAAACGACTAAACCCTATTTGTTCTGTGGATGGTGGAACATGTAAATACAAAGGGAGTCATTCATTAAATAAGAGGCTTATGCATACACAAGTTTTAAAAAATGCATAGTTTCAAAGCACAACTGAGAGGCTGCCATTTTACCCCTGATTCACAATGAGAACTCTGTGTACAAGTGACCCAAGTACTGGGATTTGGTCCAGCTCTCAGATTAGCACAGAAAACACGTAGAGACATGGACGTCCCCCATCCCCCTCCCCCTGATGATAATAGGAGCTCATAAATGTGCTCATCGGGAATGTGTGTGGGATCTTATTGACAGAAGCATATGCACTGCTACCTTCTGCTTGGAGTGACCACGTTTCTTCTCGTGTATGATGGGTGCATCACCTAACATTAGCACTATTGCACCATTGGCACTTGCTATCCATATGCTTTCACTTAAAATAAATCACTCTATGAAATAGGATAATGTGCCAGACAGCTTTAAGGCTGGATCTTGCCAAGTGCTCTCAATTCCCAATGAGAGGTAATCAGAGCTGAGGACACTTAGCCCTTCTCTGGATCAGTTCTAGCAGCAAGCATGTAATATTACAATGCAGCTCATTTCAGCACTGGCAAGGATCTTCCTAACAAAGTGCTGGGCACCATCCAGCCCCAGCGCTGCCGGGTGACTTTCGCAGGATTTGGCACCTTATGGAATTGGTCTGTGAGATGTAATTAGCGATTCAACTCATCTGCAAGTGCAGTTCATACAATTTCTTACTTCCTTGTTTTTTAAAAAAGTCTGTTAAGAAAGGAAGGAAGAAACAGAATAGGAATAAAACTACATCTTCTACCACTGGAAGAATTCTGCAAATCCAAAATCTTCAAAATCTTTGTTACCATGTAGGACAAAAGGTCAAAATCTTGGAATTTGGAATATAGTGACATCTTATAAAAATATGCTTTTGCTTGCAACTTATAGAAATAACCTGTTTCGATAATTTTCCAGAAACCAAAATAAAACAAAAAACATCACACACACACACACAAGGAATCTGTACATTCCCAGTAAGGTTTTGATATAGATGTACCAATTTCCAAGGAAAAACTGTGCTTTGAACTAGCCTGAGCTACACAAGAGCCATATGGATTGTTCTTCAAATTGCCTATTCTGTGATGTTCTCCCTTCTAACTGTACTGGCATATTTTTCATTGTACTGCAGAGATACATGGCCATTTTTCGTGCAATTTGGTGAATTTTCAGAAAGTTTGAGAATTAAATTTCCTTTTCTATATAAGTTTGTGCATGTCCGCTTGGCAGAGAGCTGTTCCTTTCTTACTCCCTGCTCCTATGTTCAGATGGAGCTGAGGCTCGCCCTGGGCTTGGTGTGAATTACTGCCCTTGGGTGCTGTTTGGGCTGGTGTTTGCTGTCATCCAGGTTGGCAGTGCTCAGACCTGCCTTTTACTACTACCAGGCTCCCACTAGTAGCGGTGGGGAATTTGCCATCTTCCTGGGTGAACTCATTGTGTTACATGTCTGAGCTTATGTTTAAGATTTCTCTTTCTTTCTCTCTTTAACCATCCGTTCTGTTATCTGCTTCTTTCTCTTTTGAATTGTTTTTGGATTTTTTTTTGGCCTCTTCTCCTTTTCTTAGTGTTTCACTTCCTGTTTACTTTCTCATCTCTTCTACTCTGTCTTTTATTCTGCACTGTCTCAAGTGAATGTAGCTTGCTTTGAGTTCAGGAATATAAATGCTTGCCCCTTTCCTTTTGCTCTGCTCAAGGCATGTGTAAAGCAGCAGATAAATGTTGACAGCATTTTGTCTTTGTACATGTTGGTTTACTGCAAGCATTGAGTGCAAACTGCAGAGTAAATTCATATGCTGAATACTAGAGAAGAATTACATCAAAGATCTAATAATGAGTAATGGAAGCTGCCCACAGTTACTAAAGTATTTAGTTCAGTGAGACACTTAAAAAAAAGGAAAAAATATCTGTGAAAAATAACTGTATAGTAAGTTTATATGGAATCTTGAACTATATTATTATTTTTATATCAGTATGGGTTTTGAATCATTCCATTAAGTGAAAATTAAAGAGTAGAGTTTGTTTTACAGTGGCTACAAGATCTTGGCACAAGTTACAATATACCTCATCCTTTTAAGTCCTAAGTCATTTGAGAAAACAAGAGTCTGATTTCTTACAAATTTTCCTACCCCCACTTATATTATTAGCCTCGTTGGTTTGATTTGGAGGCTTTGTAGATAGCAAATTCTTTATGGAATAATTGTGCAGCAGCTGTTGTTAGAAACTACTTACAGGTTTGTAGATAACCTTTGGTGTGGAAATGTAATTAGTTTAGGTTAGAAACACTCTGGATTTGCTTCTGTGTTTATAACCTGTATTAATTTCAGAGATTTAATGCTGTTGGGTAACTATGTTCAGAAATACAGCTTTGTAAAGTATGACATTTGATGCACTTGTAGAGTAAAAATTAAATATGTGTAACTCTTAAACGTGTACTGACAGAGAACATCCATGCTAAAATTGAATATTAGCCATCTTTTAAAGGCAGGCTTTGAGAAACTGAGCATGTTCTGGGTGATACAGTTGAATTTGTACTGTAAAAGTGTTCTAGACTACGTCTGTGTTACTAGACCTGACAGTGCATTGGTCTCGCTGGCACAGGTGCAGACTCCAGCTGTACACTTTTTCTTTTCCAAACAGATAAAGGTAGTTGCACACAAGCATCACAAAAGAGAGAGGCCAAAATTTAGGAATCAGAGTGGGCAAAAGATCCTGACCCCTTGATCATTCAGACTTGCTCAGTCTCCCGTCAGTCTTTTGCTCATGCTTCCAAATTTCCTTCCTGTCGAAGCCATGGCTTGTCAGGGGAAGGGACTGAAGTGTCCTTTATTTTGCTCTGACTTGGCTCAGAGTGAGCAGATAGCAGCCGACCTCTGTCATAGGAATGATTTCTAATCCTCAATACTATGAATGCTAAGCAGGAGGGATTGGTTTGTTCTGCACAGTGAAAATATGAGGTTTTGGTACATTCAGACCATGGGAAACCTGGACACAATGATATGATCTACTGCCTCGTCTGGAGATGAGTCTCACTCCCATCCCTTGCAGAGTTCTGAAATTAAACTCTCTGGAGTGCAAAACAAAAGTTTGAATAGTTACGTGGCACTGGTCATCCGCTGGCAAAAAATATCTGCTTATTGAAGCTGGATGCCTCATGCTGTACACGGCACTTTCTGGAATGTTTTATTCACTTACTGAGTGAGCATTTTGAGCTGTGGAAGTGACTCATGAGCACAAATCCCAGTACATTTAACCTTTTTGACTTCAGATTGTGTGCTTCCGCCATCAAACGTTTCTTGGATTTTCCTGTCAGAATCTCCAAATGTGTATGTTTGGTGACAGTGTCAGAACAAACAAAAATTCCTCTGACTGCTATCAGAATTGGGTAAATTCCTTTATTTTGCTATGTCCCCACTGAGATGCAAGTTCAGACTTTTGACAGCAGCAACTAACTTTTTGCATGTACTTATACTTTGTTTCACTTCACAGCCAAGATATTGGGCTGGAACTAGCCTGTTCCCCTTAATGAAGTTGAGCAGAGCTTGTCCACAACTACCTTTAGTTAGTCGCGCACACCCTGGTGCTCACAAGGCTGCTGCTGGTTAAGTAGATGTAATATTTATCTCACCAGTGTTATCAGGTTAAAATCACTTTTAAACAATACTGACCATTCTTGGTTAGCAGAAAAATCAAACAGCGGATGGAACATTCATAACAAGGAGCTATCACGGTACCTCAAGTAGAGGAGAAAACACAAATACAGAAGTGGGCACTTGAAGCATTATTTGAAAGCCGTACGATAACTGCTGTTAACTTCCACTGACACTGGGCTGGCTTTCTGCATGCTTTCTTGCTGGTGGTATCTGTGTTTTGTTTTGTTTTGTTTTAAATTATTATTTTTTAATGTTATTGTCAATGCAAGATGTCAAGCATGGAAAAGTAAAATGCTGCAGCCATAAACGTGTATGTCTCTAGAAAACTGAAAAGAAAGTTGCACTGAATGAAATCTTAAGAGTGCCATAGGGAGGTTTAACTGGGGAGTGGACAGAACTGCTTCTGATCAATAGACCCAATTAATAATGTAAAAAGCAATGCCTCTGTAGTTCTGTTTTGTTTTGTGTGTGTGTGTGTGATTGTTGCTCTTTGGCTGTGGAAGTGACACTTACCGCTTTTTTTGAAAGTGGTGATCTTATATTCCCTAAATGTGCCATAGGTCGTGAAGTACAATGGTAATGGCTTGTCCTGCCTTTATTCCTGTGTTCTTTCCTGGCAGGGCTGTAAGGAGAAATACTGCACTTGAATGTCTTACAGTTTATGAATTAACAGTGTTGAACATCTCTTTGGCATGACGTAATAATGTTGTAATGCCAGCAAAGCTTTTGCATATAATAATGAATTTGGATTTTAATCATCTGTAAAAACATTCACAGAAAGTGTTTTAAGTTATTTTTAATATCCGGCTTGTCTGTCCTCTGTGAAACTATACATCTCCTTCCTTTCCTACGACTTTCTAAATCAAACTGTAGCCTAGGTAGCCTATTACATAGACCCTCACAAATGAGGTGTTTATGTTGGAAATGGTGTGCCAAAATATAACATCAGGAAGGTGTTGCTTTAATTAATGTTTACGCCCAAAAAGAAAGGAAGGCATTCTTAGGTTTCTTCTTTTTATGGATAAGAAATATAATAATATATTATCTCATGATAGCATGATTCCAATGCAAATGGCAGAGACTGGTGGCTTATTAATAGGCCTTGCCTGTAGCAAGCCTCCTTTCCCCGCTTCAGTTTGAAATTGATTATTTTAATACAAAATTCCTGAATGAAAGAGGTTCTTGGCCTTTTCCTGGGCTGTTGAATAATGTATGTGGGAGAAAGCAAATAGAAGCAGAGGGTCTCAGCTGCCGGAACAATGGGCCGTGCACAGAGCTGAGGGGGCACATTAGTTTATCATTGCCTTGTCAATCCTCATAGGCTGGGAATCGTGGGATAGCCTGGAAAGAAGCAGCTGCTGAACGTGTGGTAAACTGACCGGGGCACTTTAGAGAGACGACTACATTTACACATCTGAAAACAAGATATTGATTTTCTCTACAAAGCTGGAGAGAAATAGTCATCCTTAAAATATATCTGGACCATAGCTTATTTGCAAAAGTGCAGCGCTTTCTGGCTGTTCCGAGAGCCAGCAGCATCCTCGTGACAGGGCTTGCAAATCTAAAAATAGTCTGCATAAACTTTGGTTTTCCTCTTAGCTGATCGACTGTCCTCCTAATCCTTTTAGTGATTCATTGCAAGTAAAATGTGAATGCAGGCAAACTAGGTTTGTAAATATTAACAATGTTTTCACTAAATTAGTAGATTTTTTAAAGATAAAACAATTTTTGAAGTTATATATTCCCTTTTTGTGGGCCAAACTGATCTAGAGGATACACTTGTGTGATATCCCTGATATCACAGGCTCTGTTTCTTCTGACAGAAGTGGAATTCACTTCTCAATGCCAGTTAGGGTTTATTTTACCCTCTCAGGCAGGAGGTTTTCTTCATACCTTTCAGAAGTGATGAAAATAGGAAAGTGAAACAACGCTCAACATCAACAAAGCCAGTTGATTAATTGAAATATAATTGTTTTAAATACTGAATAGATTTAAAGCAGAGATGAGCACACATTTCCAGGTGTGGTGATTAGTATTTCAGGGAGATGTTGATGTCTTATTCTTGGCCAAGTTAATAGGATGCTGCTATGTGGCTGTGATCAGAATTGATGACTATTATTTTAGTTCTCAGAAATCTTATTTATGGCTTAGGATCTTCTGAGCTGGGTCAATACAAGACCATATTTACAATGTGAATCACAGCATGTTGTGAAGTTCCAATTGAAATTATGTTCCATGTCCAAAAGAAAATGTTTTTTATCCATGTAGGTCTAATTGCACATCCAGGTTCCCCACAGATTTGTTTGCTGTCCTGATCTGTATAATTTGGATGACAGTTACAAACATGAAGACGTTTGGCTTCATTAGCTGCTTTCTTGGTTTTGCCAGTCAAACACCAGGTCCCTCAGCCCTTACCAGCAGATGTAGTCAATGCATCTTAGCGTACAGTATATAGGTCTTGCAAGAGCAAGTTGTAAAATAAACAACTTCGTATTTTGTTACTGTGTATAGACTTTAGTGGTCAAAAGCCTCTCTCAAAAGTTTGGTTTGATTCCCAAATATGTAAGGTGTATTGCAAGGTATGACAAAATAATGACTTAAAACTGAGTTTCTGTGTCTGGATCTGGAAAGATGAATAACATTTCACATTTTCTAATGTTCAGGGAATTCAATGCTTTCAAAAGCTATTTCATTTATTCATACTTTAACATGAAGCATATAGATGTAGACAACTATTGTCTTAATTATTTCAGAACAATTAAGGCAGATTTCACTCTCAATACTCGATAAAAATTAACCTCACCTAATAAGTGCCCCCTTAGAGTTTGCAGGTTTCCCATAGAAAATCAGAAGCTTCTGAAAACATAGTAATTCTGTTCCTGTGTTTTCCTGACATCTGGTTTTAGCTGGTTATTATGAATAGCATCCTTATGAATAACCACATCAATGAAAATGTTAGGTGAGACACTGAAAAGCTGTGGTTAGAGAATCCTGACTAAGCAACAAGAAGAGAAAGGCTGAATGACATCAACCAAGTAGGAACTTTATCACTTACTGGAACTCCACATTGTATTTACTTCATGGATTTTTTCGGAACAACAGAAAACTCAAAATGCCCTATCTTGAATTCCTTTTCTAGTGATTTCAGTGGGAGCTTCGTCTAGGATGAGTCAGAAAGGATCCTCTTGAACTAAGTCATGAAATAACAAGAAAGTTATTAATTTCTTCTTAAAGTTATATATGAAAATATTCCTAAAAGGTTTATTTGAATTAAGTACAAATTAATTGCAGGCAGCAAGTGGTAGTGGGACAAGATGAAGTCTTGACCAAAAAGATGCTGTTTTAGATATCTTCCTACCCTGGTGAAAAAAATGACAGTGAATTTATAATCAACAGAAGCATTGGTGTAGTTGTACTGAGCACTTTTTTAAGACTATTTACACTAAAAAATGTGTGACCTGTAGAGTGTTACGGCTTGCAGCTATACTGGATTCTCATTCTGCAGACACATGTATCATGCAATTTATCAGTCAATAATCTTCTCAGCAACATGTTCCAGCTTTCATGTTTCTCTCTTTTTCCTTAAATTCAAACCAACAACCACTCCAGAAGAGATTATAAAGAGGGAATGCACCCAAATATAGACAAGGATGCTCTATCTACAGACACAAGAGGAGATCTAGATCTAAATAACTGAAAACCATGTATAAATTATTGGGCTGTCTTTGAACAGCTAAATTGTTAGAGTCCTGAGAAACTGGACTAGTGAGTGAGCCTGGTGCTGTTAGGTAGAGGGTGTGTGTGACTTGCAGTAGAGGCAAGATTGTTTCTGTGTAAGAAACACTGAAATAAATATTTGCATTACAGACAAAGGACTGATTACAAGGAACTGATTTCTGTGTGAGATGGTGGATCGAGTAAATACAGTATCTCTAAACATGGTATTTTGGATATGTTTTAGATGTATTACATGTGCGTATTTACAGGGCTATGATGACAAAAAGCCTTCATCAGCAGACACCAAAACACTGCTTTAGAAGGCGTGTTATCAAGTAGTCATCCCTAAACCTTTTTGGACACAAAGACAACAATACTCTACCTTAAGCCAAATTCTATAAATATACTATTATGAAAATTCAAAATTAATGGAGTTTGATTTTGCTTCATTTTTTCTTTGTTTCATAATTGTAGATAAGGTACTTTATCTTCATGCAGATAGCAGTGTTCTCTAATATGTCTGGGCATTGTGGGATGTGATGAGGAATCACTGAACAGATTAAAATAAAGCCTAGCTGAGCTCTCGAACTTCCCTTCTCTTGTTACCTCTGGTGGTTCACCTCTTCCTGGGGAAACTGTCATTTCTGGACACTTTGTTGAGCACTAGAGGCATTTTAGGAACAACAGAAGGCCAACACAGAAATTCACAATGTAAAGCTCTGATCCTCAAGGTTTGTTTCTCTTTGACTCTGCAGAAGTCCACGGAAGTCAGAGTGTGCTGGAGTCAACAAGGAGAATTGGGGCCTGATTGCAGAAAGTGTGCAAAACATGGGAGGAACATGAAAGAGGCTGTTTTGCCAGGAACATTAAGCCATTACTCTATATTGCTACATGCACTGTAAGTAGAGTCCATTGAATGTTCATAAAGTATTGTGTGGGTAAATAGTTGTAAAGCTGTCCTGAGTTCATTCTCATGATTTCTGTAGAAGGACTATTTTTCTTTCAGTCTAGTTCCATTCCTGCTAAGCAGTGAAGGTATCCTGGGTCCACAACAGCTCGAGCTGTTCAGCTAAAGATGCTGTGCATATAGAACATAGGTACTAATCTAATTCTGAGAATTCATGACAGCAGTGATGTTTTGTAGGAGTCACTGAGGGCAATGGTATTGTTCCTTCCCACTGGCACTATTTAGATCGAGAATCTTCCTCCACACAAGTTTTGTTTTGAGCCATTCTCTGGCTGTACAACCTCAGGCAAGTTGTTTAAGCTTCTCCTGTTACTCAGCTGAGTGCAAAGCCCCAGGTTGTGCTAGAGATCCCATTTTATGTCTCCACAAAGGTTTTTTCAAGCTTCTGCTCATAGCAGAAGGGAGGATGGAATAACAGGGATGCATTCAGTGAGCAGGGCAGAATGCAGGATCAAATCCCTAGCCCCGCTGCTGCTTCTGCAGGACTGTCCTACGGGCTCACTTGGGTTAGGCAAGCTTTGTGCCACTGGCATGGAGTCTATCAAATGTGAAGTTCTTTGCCTGAATTAACAGAATCCCAGATGCATAAAAAGTGTGGAGATGAGTTACAACACCCTCAAACGATAATTACAGAAGAATCACTAGTAACTTTCCCTTTTCTTCCCCTAGCTGGGCAAACCCTTCACTGCTCTCCCGCCTTTCATTTTGATCAGTGCAAATAGTCTGCTTTTAGGGGTGTCCTACTGCACTGCTTCACCCCAGAAGAGTGTCATCTCCTTTCCCCTCTGCCCACAGCAAGTGAGAAGCTGGTCAAAGAACTGCATTTCTCATGCTCCCCCTGTGGCTGGCCCTGGATTGCTGCAGCTCCTGCAGCATTGCTTGCTCGTGACTGTTCCCATGCAGGAGGTTCAGCACGCCAGCACCCTTCTCTATGACCAGTAATAGCATTTCCTGATCTTGGTTCACATTTCCATTCTCCGAGTTTACAAAGCATAACACAAAGTTAAACATCAATTTGCCTTCACCTTCCAGCCCCTATAATGCGCTGCTGTGCTCTGAGTCCTGCCTCGGTAACAACGACTCTATTACAAGAAGAATATCAATATTAAAGTAATTTTCTCAACACATTTCCTTTTGTGCATGTGTGGTGTGAAGGAGAAGCAGGAAGTAATACCTGCATTTTTATTCAGAGTAAATGTTGTTTAAATTACTCATTCTGCAGAGCAGCTAAATGAGGTTCATGTTCCCCTAAAATTTCCTATTAAAATATATGCTGATTCATATTCTCCCATTTCAAAAGATTTTTGGGATATATGAACAATTGCAGTATAGAACAGCCATCATAAGGCTTTGTTTCCACTGGTTTTATAGAAACATTTAGATATTTTCCTAGGCCAATGACCCTTGGTAGTATACAGTATTATACAAGGCAATCCATATTTTTTTGTTTTAGTGGACAGAAATAGTGATAAATATCTCTGTAGTGGGAAAAAATACTTAAATTTTAACTTCAAACAGTGAAAGAATACAAAAACATCGTATGATGCAGGGTATCTGTTGCTGACTGTTTTGCACTGGCTGTCATCTTTGATATAATTTTTTGTATCAACTGGTGCAAACTAGATAATCTTTGAAAGTGTTGGTGAAAGCATAACTTTTTATTTTAATAAAAAGTTTCTCTCAAATGCATTGTTTCTATGTCCTTGCTGCTATTGTAACCCAGAGAAATAGAAAATGAGATCGTTTTTGCTCCTCCTATCCATGCTACCTGTCTTTAAAGTTAGTGATCTCCCTAATCTGGTTCCCACTTATCTGTTAACAGATAAGGCTCAGTGGTTTAGTTAGTTAAACACTTCACTTCCAACTGGCTTATTGTGATTTATTGACTTCTTATTGTTCGGAGAAAATGTCTGAGTTAGGTGCAAATGCCAAAAAGCTACCAGAGTTTTTGTTGTTCTTCTTGTTGTTAGTACACTGCATTTTCTTACTTTTTCACTTCTTTTCACATCCATCCTTGTCAAACCTGAAGGGCTGAAGAGAGCAATACACAGTAGCTGACCACAAAACTGTGCGTGTCTGATAACAGTCACAGCAGGACTGTGAGTAAATAGCATTAAGGCTGAGATGCAAATCGGCTGGGCCAGGAGTGCACAGGGACAGCTCTTGCTAACCATCGGGATGTAGGTGAGCTATGATGGTAGATGTTTTATGGAGGCTGTTATGAAAGCTTTGCAGGTGTGGATAGGGAAGCTGGGTGCAGGTATCTGGGTATATGTAAGACTGGCTCTTCCTTTTTAATGTGGCACCATTTGGAGGTGATGCTCTGGACCAAAAGCAACAATCATAGTCTGTGGCCTGTGTAATAGGTTGATTTGAGTTCACTTACAAGTAGATGAGCTCCACCCCACCTGACTTATCTTTGATGGACAAATTTCTTATTTCCCTTACTACCAATTACAGCACTTTGGCTGTAGAAACAACTATCTTCCACTCTCAGAAGAGAGTTCTGTCGCACAGACTGGATGAGGAGGGAAATTTGCTGATGCTGTCCCTTTGGATTCTGCCTAGTGAATGTTTCACTTTTACCTTGGACTGACAATGAAGCTGATGAAATGTAATTCTAGTTTAATGCCATCACATGGAACAGTATCTGTGTTTCCGTGGGATATCTGCAGAAGCATCTTGTTGACACACCTCAGGGCAGGTCTTCAGACTTCATCTCAGGAAAGCATTTATCAAAAGTTCACCAGTTCTTTTCATCCAAGATTGGGTATCTGCTGATGCAGTTCGGAAGTGGCTACAGATCCTCTCTGCAGTTAGACAGGCCCACAGGGAAGCGGCTTCTTGACCTCAACAGCGGGGTGAAAATTTAGAAATAAAACAATACATTTTCAGGTAAACTGTAAACACCTCTGTTACATTATACATTTTAACAGTCTTGTAATCACGTTCCTGTATGAGACAGGCTGAAACCAAAGGCCACTTGTTGAAGATAATCAAAGGTAATTTCCTGTAAAGGCTTTCTCCGACACTAACGCACTCCCTGCACCCAGAAATTACACTGCTTTCCTAAATCCCAGTATCATTACAGTGGCATAGTCAGAAACCAAAGATGGCACTGCAAGCATTCCTTACATCTGTTACTCTATAGGAAACCCAATAAGGTGGTCTTTAAATTGGTGCCTATGCTAAAGATCATACCAGTGTTCATCTGTTTCTGTAGATTACATCCTCAACCAGAATTCTGTATACTATTGCAACAGTCGTGTGTAGAAAAGGTCTCCGTGTTAATTCATCCAATTAATTCCTATTAATGTAGTTGGCATATATCTAATATTATCTGTCTTCAGATTAAGAAGTCATTCAGTCTGGATGTTAGCAGGGCAAGACTGATGCAGGAACATGGGCTTCCTCAGTTCTTCAGAGATACCGAGAAGTTTTTAAGGTCTGTTTGACTTTGCTTACTCAAATGTTATCATGAAATGAAACATTTTTGCTTCCACAGCATAAGGAAACATGAGTCATTCCTGGCAAATAAGGATCTAAGTTAGTCATGCCAAACTCCAATTCACTTCATCTCGATAATTAGTGCTCCTTAGACTTGTCCATCCCTAGCTTCAGACAGTATTACTCTGGTGCTGATTCCACTCAAAGGTAAATACCAGCTGCAGAAAAGCAGGATATTCAAGACTGCTCTTTCATTATTATAATTTTTTTCTTCCTGCACAGTCCAGACACTCCACAAGCATTTCAGATTTCCTAAAGCCAACCAGCATCCTGCCTTTGCTTCTCCACATTGGATTTGCTCTGCTATGTACACTGCAGTATGGTCAATGTGGGATAACCAGTCATTAATCAAAAGTATAGCAATCTTCTCTGACCTAAAGAGTATTTAACATACCCTAACTGTCTCTGGTCAAAAAGTATAGTTTAATATGGAAACATAGGAGGAAAGATAGTGGCAAAACTCACTCCTCAGTCTTCCCTGATGTATGTAATTTGTACATTGATAAGGCAAAGGCAATCCTGTAAATGCAATTGTTTTGTCCTGTTTATTCTTTTACTAAATCCTAAACTATGGAAAGAAAATTTCTAATCATTTTGTTCAAGGTTACTTCTTATTTCCCCAGTCGGCTTGCCTAGAACACTAAGACTTTCGGTTTAATCTATGACATTTAAACAAGGTGTAAATATTCAATAAATGAAAAAGCAGCATGTAGAAGTAATTTTTAGAAATCTCCTATGTAAATGCATTTTATGAAGAATCTCTGAGCAGAAGAGCAAGTCTTTAGTCTCTTTACATTTTTTAAACTCACAGCCTAAAGCTTATTTTCTTTTCCCAACACTGCTAGAATTCAAGATGCATCTTTAATTGGTTTAATGGAGCCACAAGGCATTACATTAGACAGCTTTTTCCTAGTTCACAGAGGTCATATTGACATGTACCTTGCGGTATTTCCTTGTTTTCAAGATAAGATAAAGCAAAGGGGAAGTGTTCAGTTCCAGGTGAGTGGGAGAGGGCACAAGAAATGGGAAGAAGATAAGAGTGTTTGATGCAGGTGGGAATTCATCATGCAGTGTCTTTTTGCACTCAGGCTGTAATGGCGTAGGAGTCTGCCTGCTTCTAGAATCTCAGTCTTGCTATTACTAGATTAAGAGTGCAAGCAAAAAAAAGGAAGTGATATAGTGGAATAATAAGCAATTGAATCAGTCAGCTCCTCCTCACAAATATAATAAGGCTATAGCTGGTCTTACAGATACAGATGGCATAATGCTGGGCTAGCTCGCAGTCACCTCTCATGTTAAAATATCAGAATAAATGCAAATAAAATATACTGGTGTCTGTTTTTCAGTCCTGTCTTCCTTGCAGAACCAAATATGTTCTGCTGCTGTAAAAATTTGGACTCAATTTAAATAACTGAATGCAACTCATTTTCAGCAAATCTAAGTCTTGTCCTCTGTCCAGTGAAGTGTCATATGCTTCTTATCCCTTCTACACCAGTGCACACGGAAACCTTGACTAGCAGTGATAGGCAATGGTCCATCAGTATTTACTACTGTCCTAGCTGAGTGCCACTAATCAATAGTGCAAGGTTCATAAGATTCCCTTGTTCCAGTTTTCCCCTTCCCACTGGGAACAATTGTTCTTGATCCTTTTGTGCAGCTTGTGTAAGGGTGAAAATTTTCTGCCTGTATTTCTCTTAGGATTTTTTAGCCAACTCATGGCTGTAAGGGACAAACATGGTTAATAATATGAGCACTACAGATGGTCCTTAGAGTAGTTTCCAATGGCTAACTATCCTTAATGTGAGCATTATTTTTTTTTCTTTCTTCTAGACTTGGGGTCTAATCTTCAGCTACTGTCATAGATTTAAAGGTCAGCAGTGATATGGTCATGATCATCTAATTTAACTTCCTGAATAACCTAAGTGGTGGGATTGCCTTCATGAATCATTGCTGCAAGGTCAGTACTTGTGCTTCAACTAAAATATTGTCTTCACAGAGCCATCTGTGCACAGTAAAGAAAAAAAATGCACTGTTCTTCTATGAGCTCAACGATGGTGTGAAATCTGAACTTTGTAGTTAATATCAATTTATCAAATTTCAAAATCCATCTACTACTGTATCTTTTATCCAAAACAAAGCAGCATCAGCTATGAAATTCCTCTTTCTTCTGTTCTGTGTAGGGGCTATGATCAAGTCAGATGATCTTTTTTGGAATGAGCTCTTGGAGTCTTTCACCACAAAACACATTTTCCTGCACTTTACTCATTCATTTACTTGTCTGGGCTCTTGGATTCTACATCATTAGTGAATTGTAAATGCCAGAGTTGTGGACAGATTTCAGGAACAGTAGTACCAATACCAGGTAAAAAGGTAAAAGAGCGTTGAGATTCTGCTGCTTATATACCCCAAGATTATACTGGCCCCCTTAGATAACTCATTGTGCAGGAGAATAATTTTCATCCACAGCCCACAGATTTTTTTCAAAGTCAGTGCTCTCCAGCATAGATTCCTCATCACATTACTCTGGCCTGCATACTTAATTTTCAGATTTTTGATTTTATATTTTGTGCTACTAAAACATATATTTGCTCTTCGTGCATAATTTACAGAGGCGTCCAGCTCACTTTGCATTAATGGTTAACTCTTTTTTTTTTTTTTAATTGAATGTTCCCCCAGTCTGCATTATTTCTCAGTAATGTTTTTATATTATTCCCAAGTCATTGATAGAAATGTTAAGTAGCACAGAACAGACCCTTAGGGACTGCACTTGAAAAAGCTGTCAGACAAGATTGCTATTTATAATTACATTTAGGAACCTATTAATCGATTTAATTTATGTAATTTTAGTTTTTTATTGGTATGATTTGTTAATCAGGATGTCACCCATAAGCCATCACAGACATACGAAGACTTTACATCAGTTGCTGACACACAGACTTTTCTTTTTGAATCAGTCCAGCAGTATAAATTGCAGATCAACTCATGCTGGTTAGCTTTGGGCCAACGTTTTCCATGTTTAGTCCATCTTTAGTAGGTGTTGTGGTGTTTGACTCTCCTGGGTAGAAGGCTATTAGGTTCAGCATCCCAGAGTTTATGGAAAGATCCAGAGAGGGAGATGGGTGCTGTCCATGGCACCTAAGGCAAAGTGCAGGTCCTTCGTTGCTGCTGCAGTATTTCTTCCTTGGACACCACAGGGTTTACTTTTTCCATAAAATTCTCAAAATAATGTCATTACAACCTGTTCCATTTTTTTTTTCCTGGTGGATTATTTTTAAATAGGTAAAAGAGCTAAAATGAGGATTGTGCAGATAAACAAGGTGATTTTTTGAGATCTAATCATCATGTATTGCAAGAAAATAATATTACTTTATGGTATGGTAATAGCTAATGCTGAAATGTGTTACTTTCTACAGGTAAAACACCTGTATTATTTTGATGTAGCACAATTATTTCCATGTTGTTAGATTATATCTGAGTAGATATCTGGACTAGCTTTTGTTAAAAAAGCACAAATCCGTGATGAATAATACCATGTGTTTATTGCTTTGTGTGTCTCTTCTCTTGCTTAAAATAAATAGTAAATTACTTTCAAAATATCATGAAAATGCTACTCCTCAGGGTATATATCCCAGAGCATCCCAGTCTTATCAATGAGTTTAAATAAAAGGGGGAAATAACCATAGGTGGCAATTAATGTATCTCTCCCCTGAGATTTTTCATTAACCAATTAACATTTTATTAAAACTTCTCATATTTAGGCATAAAACATACTATGATAAAACCATGATGACCTGTAAATTGTTACTCTGTGAACTGGCTGCTTTTGTTTCAATTATAGTGCCTCATTATTTGCAGATGCATAAATCCATTGCTAATAATTCTTTGACTTAGAGATGTAATGTATGACCTGTAAGTATATATGATTTTACAAACTAAAAGGTTGGATAACTGAAACAAAGAAATTACCTGTCCTGTTTATTCCATGTAAATCTTGAGCAAAATATTTAGAATTTATTAGAAATTAAATATGTTCCTTAAAGCAATTTTTATAAGGGTATAGAGCCACTGTCTGAGACAGTAATACCAAGCCAAAAACTCACCAACTTATTCTTCAGACATTATACTGAATCAGCTCACTTTCTGAAAAGCCACACTTCTTTACACCTTTATGTCAACGGTCACCATCTATCATATCACTGTAATGGAAGCATGCTAGTGGAATTTGACTCTGAGCTTTAAGGGTTAAGCTTTTTGAAAAGTGCATTGTTTTAAGTTTCCCAGAGGGGGAGTCATCTTGCAGCGCATTGGATTGAGGTGCATCAGTCATGTAGCTTTATGTCTTGGAGTCATAAAGTCACCTAATCAGATGTGACTGACACTATTTGACATGACAAGTCACCCAGGAAAGTGCAAGAAAATAAAAAACATGTTTTTTTTGTTTTTTTCTTTTTTCCCCCTGAAAATTCTGGTTAAAGCTACCGTCTTCTCCCATGATTTATTTTGCATTACACTGAGGAACATAAGTTTATAATGGGTTGGGGGACTAAAGGATACATGAAAAGATTTTCTGATGTAGAAAAAATACAAGCTATTGTCATCTCAGCACAGTAAAACTTATGCAAAAATTGTTCTTGCAGTCTTTTCCTAGTGGAAGCCTTTGGGAATATCATTTCTCTTTGGATATGAGGAGATGAAGAGGCACAACTTCAACTGGAAGAGAGACTTCCTGTGCTTTTGTAGTGTAGGGGCAAACACACGTGCATATATGCACAAGGGATTTTGACAAGATCCACAAAAGAAGTTAGACACTTAGTTAGCTTTGCATGGCAGTATATCATACATGCTAAAGATTTATTTTACTTGAAAGTACTCACATAAGACAGTTCTGGCACAAGAATGCTGAAAAATATAAATCCTGGAGTTTCACTGAGGAAAAAAAGTCTCCTCTTTAGTTCTGCCTCAGTACGATGCTCACGATATGATACACAACATTTTCAAAGGGCTTTTAAAATTATTCTCAGGGTGAAGTGCAGTCTTCTTCAACTGCTTCTTTGCCTGAGCATCTATGCACACAGACTGTTGCATGAAAAATATTGTAAATGCTTGTACACATGCTTATTATACTAAGTGGGCTTTTCAGTTCTCCTGAAGTGCAGCATAATTGGAAATACCTCACAAGCTTATGCTAAGAAGGGTTCGGCTACTGCTTGTTTTTGTAATGGAGTTCTCTCTCTTTCCCTCTTTTAATGATAACTGCTATCTTCACTTAAAAACTGATTTTTAAATTACATAATTTTGACATTAAGATAAATGCTTGAGAGGGGTCCATAAGAATTCAAATACCAAAAGACATAAATATATATATATATATATATATGAAGAGTTTAGGTAGCTTAGCTCTTGATTATTTGAATTCCTGTGGTAGTCAATAATAAAAGAAATTAAATGGTTTAAAAATAGAAAATTTCGCATCCTAAGAAAATCATGTCATAATTAAGTGATCAGGTTCTAGTGTCTGCATTTCTATTTATCCGTCTTACTCCATGTAGCCTTATCCCAACACCTCCTTAACTCTGGAGTTCAGGAGGTGTTTATTTGTGTCAGAATATAAAGATATAATGTATAGATATAAAGATACAAAGTTCAGGTTTCTGCAGCCTGGCAATGAAAAATCAGCATTTGATATTTTGTTTTTGTTGCATAAACACAGATTTAGGGGCTTAATTGTAAGTTTCTGAGTTGACAGTTTGTCTTGTGCAACAGTAAGATTCATGCTGTGATAAAGCAGCTTCTCAAGAAGCAAGAAACCAAGCCTAGCTGAGGTATCAGCTTTCAAGAAGCTGTCTTTTATTTCGCTTCTGCAGTATTTATCCACTAAGTCACCTGTCAAGCATAGGAAGAGAGGCAGCTGTTTAAAATTAGACCAGTACACGTGTTAACAAGTGACTGTACATCCATGAGCAAGAGCATGGGAATATACTAGGAAATGGCTGGTACTTCCTAGATTGCTTTGATAGCACTGGAGGTTGTTGATGTCTGAGGACTTGAGGTTTCTAGAGGTTATATATTTTCCAGGGAAGCCTTTATGGCCGCCTGTGCATAGGCGGGCACATAGACAGGCACATTTCCCAGCTACATACCTGGCATGGACGTAGCCTGCTAGTCAGGTGGGCAGGTAGGGGACAGACAAAGTTGGCAGCTGCCAGATTTACCCACGCACTGTCTGTGAACATCCCCACTTTGCAGACAGGCACTGAGCACAGCTTTCTGGTTTAAAGGAGTTTCTGTGATGAGGGCTTTGTTCCCATGCACAATGAAACAGTGGAAATCTCCACTTCCCCAAAACTGTTGTTTCTGTTTTTAGCCAAACATAACTGAGCTTTCTGAGTCTGTGACGTGTCCTACCAGTGATTAGGAGGAAAGCTGGAGAATAGCTTGGCCCAGGTGGGGCAGTGCTCCTGAGTGTCAGGGCATTTTTGTTTTCACTGTGAGAAGGGAGAGCATCACCAATCCCTTCGCTTTGCGCTGCCCTTGCTGTGTTTGTCCAGCTCCACACCTGCTGTGTGAGGACCTCTCACAGCCCTTGTGAGCTGCCTTGTCCTCAGAAAGACCCTCAGCAGCTTCATCTTCCCCCAGGGACTGGAAACCTGAGACTGTGAGCCTACAGCTCCCAGTGGGAAGAATATCACATTAGCCTGGAATGATAACCTGGCCAGCTGGGTTTCCCTTGGGGTCTCTTACAAGATATTATTTCAGACCTGTGATTGCCTCCTTAGTGCCTCAGTATTGAGTGTCAGCAACATCCTTCCTGACCCTCCGTGTTTCCATACATCCTCCAAGAACGTTAGTCTCCACTCTCATCTTTCTCTTCTCCTATTCCCTTTCCCCCTGCCCCCCCTTCACCCTCACAGCAGCTCTGTGTCCAGATGAATCTGCAGATTTTTGGGCTAAGTTTGTTATTGTTTGTATTCTATAAACTCCACTCCTCCAAAAGAGTGGATTATTGGAGGTTGTTAAATATAAATGAGTTACAGTTGTTTGTAAAGTGCCGGTTTTGCATGTTCAAAAGCTGCTTTTGGGAGTTTTCAAAGTCTATTTAAATAAAAAACATACAAATAAAGCACTGTCAGGTAGAAATAAAAGAGATTTTTAAGAGGACAGTTGAAATCCATTAGCGAGAATGAATCTCTTTTGCTTTTGTTTGAATTACATGGAGATTAAGACTTTATTTTAGGCAAGTCCTTGACTACTACTAAGAAGCACTGCAGTATCTAAAGGAGTCTTTCTAAAGTGTGATGGTTACATCGCCTGTTACTCTGACAAGAGGTTGCAGGAAATAATAAGGCCAAGCTTTATGTAGCCTCTTTCAATTTCCTTAAAATTCTGTTTATCGTGTGTGATATGCTGGCTACTCTGGATGAATAAAGCTATCTTGCAGAAGTACTTCTGAAGAGTTGGATGCCAGCTTAATAGATTGAAGCAGTGACCTTAATTATTCTGAAAAGTATGCAAATGGTATTATTTTTATTCTCCAAAAATAATAGACCTTTCTGAATTCATTTGTGTATGTCCCTATTTTCAGGGTGGATTGTTTAATTCCTGTTTACAAGTGTTTGGCTTTTGTTACTATGGTTTGCTCTAAGCCACCTCCCCCCCCTTTTTTTTTTTCTTTTCTCCCATTAGAAAGCCATGCTGCAACCTATTCGTTTAAACAATGATGTTTTCTCCAAATAAATCATCAGACAAGCTATTGGCTTCATAATCTTTACTTAAAAAAATAACAAAAATATCCACATGGGTGCACAGCATTTATCTAATTAATTTCTGATAATTTGCAATGTTAACAGCCAGCTGCCAGGGGCTTGTGTGACTGTTAATCTGTGGAAGAAGCCATGGTGAAATGATTAGAGATCTGCTCCTGCTGGTTGCCAGATAAATTCTTCTTATGACAATGTCACTAGGTTAATTAATTCAATTAATGACTCCCAATGCAATGTTTTTCTTTGTCTTTTTCATTTGCCACAGGCTGCTGAACAGGTACTCCTATGGATGTATTCTGAAGTTATGTCACAGATAAGGAATAATGTACCATTTTCATTTCTACTTCTGAAGTGTCTTTATTTTTAATGAAGTTCAGTAGCTGTTAGTTCCATTAGAAATTAGTTTCCTTTCTATTTTTCTCAAATGTGAGCAATGAAATATCCATAGTTCTAATATTTTCAGGAGCAGACATGGTTAGGTAACTCTAATGTCAGATTCTGTTAAAAGTTCCCTTAAAGAAAGAAACTCAGAATTAGTGTGGGACTTTGCTCTTCTGATACCATGAACAAAATATTTGCTTTCATCCCTGAAAAAAAGGAATAGCCAAACAGGATCAAACCTCAGGTGTGTGTAGTTTATCATCTTAGCCCTAGGAACCCAGGTAGCTGTAGTTGTCCTATCTACAGTCTCTCTGCTCTTCTGCATTCACTCTACTGTTTGGTATTCATAGTTTTAATTTAACTCCTTCTCTTGAAGGTGAGTTCCAGATTTGAAAATGAGCTGAAGCAAGTTATAAATGCCAGTCCCACTGACAACACGGTCCTGCCCTTGTAGCGTTTCTGGGTTAGACCCCATGTACCTAACGTTAATTGTGATATGTGAATAAATCAGATCTAGAATTATTTTAATCATTTGGATGACTGATTCAAACACAGTGAAGACTTTATAGGTCTTTGAATGAAGGCTGAATCTTGCACATGGGCATTTTAGCAACCTAATAAACCTGGAGGAAAAGTGTAGTAAGGGGTGACTTGGGCTATCACCAGTAGGTTCACTCTTGCTATTTGCATTGCCCCAAAATCTGAGGAACAGGTGACAGCAAAAGTTGTAGGTGTATATGGAAAACTGTTTCCACCTGAACTGTCTTTGGGAGCCTCACACTCCATTTGCTCTGCATGGCAATACCTGGCATTTTTGACTGTCTTTTCAGTCAGAAGCCTGGCTGTGCTCTCTCCTGTGCCGTATCAGCCCTGCTGAATCGGGGATTCAGTGCTCAGCCTCCTCTTTGCTGGTGAGCTGAGGGTATGGTCTTCACTGCGTGGAGTGTGAGATGCCTGCTCTTCCTAAACCCAATGCATGCACGTGAGCAGCGGGTTAAGGGGGAGAGGGGGGGACCCTGCAAGTTCACTGCTGCGCTCCGTGCAGCGCTGCGCGGCAACAAAGCCTGCGGGGAAGTTTATGGCATCTTTTGACACTTGTTATCTAATGAAAAGCCTATTATCCCCCTAAGGGGGAAATCACCATGTGCTTTTCTTTAAATTCAATCCAAACATATACTTTTTAAATAGAAACACTCTGGTGTTTCATGTCAGGGTCCTTTAGCACAAGCAGCTGCCCAGGCAAGCCGTACACGAGAAGCATAATTTGAGCTGTCATTTCCCCACAGTAAATGCAATCCTTTGTCTCCAGGAGCTGAGTGATACAAATCAGGATATGTAAATTTGGGCAATGGATCTTAATTATGAGCAGCAGGTGTCTGTGCAAGAGTGCTCAGGTGAGGGGGGGATGTAGTACAGCTACTGTGACTTGCTTGTTGTCGGTGTACAAAGGGAGAGCTACAAAGCTCCAATTAATTATCCACATTAATGAGCTCAGCGACCCAAGTGAAAGGAGAGTGCCTTGTCTGCTGCTCCAGTTTAGTCTTCTCAGCAGACAGTGCTTTAAAACCCAGTTATGCTGCTCAGCCTCCGAAGTGCCCCGACAGTCATCAGTGAGGATTAAATTACCATAATAAGCCCTGAGAAATCAATTTGTGGGAATATAGACTATGATGAATAAACCTGTTGGAGAAATGAATTGTCTGAAAATAATTTCCCTAAGATGCTTTGACCAGAGGAGCATCTTCCCAGTGTGTTTGTAAATGACCATCTTTGAGGAGACAATATTGTTTACCTTTTGGTAATTTAAAAATAGGTAATTATTATGCTTTTTTTTTTTTTCTTTTCTTTTCTTTTTTGGTCAACACATCAGCCATGATTCTCACACTGAAAGAATTAAGGTCAGGTGAGCTGGGTGACATAATTCATGCGTGATGTAATAGATTGCTGTTGGAATATAGTGCCTCTGTCTTAAGTCTGGACAGGCTCAGGTAAGGGAAGACAGACCAGACTGATGCTTCTACTGGTGCAGTCTGACTCCTGATCTGAGAGCATAACTCAGTTTCTATGCGCATTCAACCTGGGCTTTTCTAACAAGGGTACAAATAGTGTACCATTTATTAGGGAAAAAAAAAAAAGCATTATGGATTTTTTTTTTTTTTTGCTGTTATTGGTCTGCTTTGTAAGCAAATGTATAAAGTTGAAGTTACACATTGTGGCTTGAGCTGCTTTAAGATCTTGCTGCTACCTGCAAGTGTGACTGTCCCTGGCTGAATGATCCTACCCGTGTGCTGGGACGTACACAAGGCTCTGGACTGAGATGGTTCAACTTGTTCACCAACAGAAAGTTAATCCAGCAAAAAACAACAGATGGCTGAGCTCTACCTCCCTCATCCCTTGGGATTAGACCATCCCTTTTGCAGCCAGCAGAGACCTGATAATTCTCTTGAGCAGTTCCAGTAGTAATAGACAGGAGCCACCCATGTGGGCAGTAGAGACCAGTCTGTCAGCTAGCTCTTCTGTCACTCATCTTCTCAACAGTTTTATTTTTTTTCCCCACCCCCTCTAACTGTGACAATATCTGTGAGGCCATACAGAGCCTTATGATGCATTGTCCTACACCTTGTGTGGCCACTGAGGTTGGTGCAAAGTGGGTGTTAAACAGCATTATTCTTATGTGGTAGTGTTTTACACCCCCTTGGTAAATGATTATGTGAAGTCCAGAGAAATAAAGCATTGCCCCCAATACACCACAGTGTAGTTTTGCTACAAATTTGGGGCACTCTAGTTAGAGGAAACCAAAGCCTTTCCTCTGGAAAAAAAAAAAAAAAAAAAAAAGAAAAGAAAAGAAAAAGAAACAAAATCTGTAACAACTGTAATCTTGTGAAGGGAGGACATTTGTTCAGGTTATAGCAGAATAACTGAATGGGTGACCTCACATGTCAAGCAGTATATATAGACAAGTAATTGTTAAACAAAACTGCTTTACTTCTCTAGCACTCCTGCTTTTTGCAAAGCAATAATCACCTATTTGTTTTCAGTAGAAATATTGGAGATATGGGTGCAAGTTTAAAATTTTAACATCCTATCCATTTGTAATTTTTTCCAAGCCCAGGAATATTTCTAAACAAGAAGCGAAGCATCTCTAACTGTTTAGAGGAAATGTTATTACACAATGGAGGACAAAACAGGCAAGCTACTTCAAACAGGATAAATGGATGAAGGCTTCAAGGTAGGATCAGCTGTTTATTTACATCTATTGTCTTCTTGTTTCCCACACAAATATATTCTGTGTTTAAAATTTATAAAGCTGGGCAAGCCCTTCTCACGCTGTTCTCAGTAAAATATTGCTCGCCACATATCTGCAAGGGGCTGCTGACAAATAGGCTCTTGTTGTCTAACTTTCTCTCTGCTGAGGTTAATGATTAAGTGGTTCAGAAGGTTAATTCCTGGAGATAGTGTTGTCTTTGGCTTGAACAGATGTTGGTGGTGCTTTAATGTGGTTATCAAACTCTGCTGCCCTTCATTCTTTGCTCTGTGCAGTCCTGGGTATTGTTCCCTGGTGCATTCCAAGCCCCCTCTATGGAGATCCAGCAGAGCTGAACATACCATCGCATTGCTGCTGCAGGGCATCGGCTTTCCTGAGGTCACGCTGGATAATGCCAATATATAGCACATAAACTGATAACGATGGTCTTGATCTTTAAAAGATCTGTAAATATTTGGATGTGCATAAAGATACAGAATACCTTTTAAGGCTCTCATTGAACGATCTGTAAAGCTACTCCCAGTCTTAATGTGGTCAAATCTCTCAATGGGTGTAAACCCTGCCCCTCCTCCCCTCATATCTCGTTAGATGATATGAATCAAATTGCAAGGGTGTCTGAAGTAATCTGTTGTGTAATCTGCACCCCTGACAGCCCGGTAAAACACCGGGGGTGGGACCAGGAAGAAATATTCACAGCACTTGAAGCTGTTATTGTAGGAGTTACTGGATACGGGTAGAAATCCTTTATTCCCACACCCACTGTGTCATAACTGCCCCTTGGTGTCTTGCACTAGGTGGTAGGAAGAGTGGTGTCAGGACTGCATTTACCAGGCAGCCTTGCAAACACCTCCTGCGCTTCCTACATGCTCCTCTAGAGCTACTAGCAGAAAAGTTGCTCAAGTTAGAAGTATGTAACATTACTCAATATCAATATGAAAACACAGTCATTTTAATTATTGCATTGATGTTATTTTTTTATTATTATTTAAACATCACCAGCTCACAAATTGTATCCAGATTCAATACAGTAAAAAACACCATGTTTTAATTTGGGGAGGAATTGTTGTTAAGTCAGAAGAGTTAAGGTATTTCCCAAGGAACTTGTGTTTTTATATATATATATTTTTAAAAGCAAGCCATGATTGTTAAGAGAAGCTAGCTCCTGTGAACAACATACACACTCGTATTTTAAATAGTAGGATGAAGAAAAAAAAGAATAAAAACCTTAGAGTTTTTCTATCAGTACTTGAAAGAATTAATTTTAGGCCAGCCTCATGGTAGGACTAATAATGTTTGAATATTAATACTGGAAGTACCATAAATGAAGTAAGTTGGACAGTTCTTGCCTGTGTTGTATCTCCGAAGAATGATTTTTACCCCAATTCACTTGTAGTTAGCAGGAAGTTCTTTTAATCTCCTTGCATAAAAGCTGCTTTTAATTTCTTTGTCCTGGATTGAGGCTGAATCCTACCTTCCTGAACAGAACCATGCATGGTTTTAGCTGGTGAGGTCTCAGCGGTCCCCAGTGCAGTAGTACATAGATACACAGCCCTCACCAGCTGGGGCTTGGGATCACCTTTGCTTTCTTTTGCAGCTGCATCACTTCAGTCCATCTTTGTTATCCTGTGATTGATTAGGAATTCCCTCCCGCCCCATCTTTCCTTTTCTCTGTTGCTTACAACTGATGAACTTGCAATCTCTGCTCCTGCTCCTTACTTAAGGGTCATTACATTTGCTGTTGGTGCTATGGAAGGCACAGCTCAGCCTGAAAGGCCCAATGTGCCAAGGGCTAGAGGGCATTTGCAGCTTTGAGGCGTTCCCACTCAGGAGTAAGTCAGAGTGGGTATAAAGCAGCAAGTAAGGATAAGAGTGGGTACATCGATCCACCTCTTTCCAAAGTGTTCCTCCTTGCCTGGACCCTTTGCACTGCTGAAATTGGAGATGTCATTCTGATGGATTTCTGTGACAACACAGTTAACACAGTTTTTAAAAACTCCTTTCCCTGTTGGTAACTTATAGCTATCTAACTGTCTCAGTTCAGCTAAAACTCTCTCTGATGCTTTTATGTGTATTTAAACCACAGTTTGCACCTATTGAATTGATTTGATATGAAGTTTTGAGTGATTTTATCAAAACCTGGTTAAACATTGCTAAAATATTTTTCTGTATGTACACAAATACAAGATGGCCAAAGGGATGAAGCCAGCGGCCCATGCACAGTAAGAATTAGGCTCGCTGCCTGCATTTCTGCTGGCCATGCAGCAGAGGGGGAGGAGGGAGCTACCAATTACCCAAATGATTGGAAAATCAGAAAATTAAACAGATTTTATGGAGTTTGAAAAGTGCACAGCACCTGGAGGGAAATGCAGTTCAGGCAGCTAGAGCTGACTGTACTGTATTGCAGTACATTAAAGGCAATGATTGCTTTTCAAACCCACAGAAAATGACGCTACCACAGAATCTAGTACCCCCTCCAAACCATACTTACCTATTTTCATGGACCTGTTCTCATTGGTAGTGTATTGGAAATGATTCTGACACTGTCCAGAGAGTGTTTTGAGCGTAAGTAGAAATATATTGCAGTAAACTGACTTTAATGTCCCTAGGTCCTGATTTCTTCTGGCGAACTTTAAAAAGTCAAAGAATGAGGTACGCAAATCGTATTAAAATCAAAAAACAACTAAAACAGCCTCACTGTAAGCTGCAGCGTGTGTTGTATCTGCAGATGCCAATTTACAAACACAAGAAAATCAGCCCTGCTGTGTGGGTCACACAGGCAGACGAATAATTGAGACTGCTGCTATGAACATTTGTCCCACGTGGCTACAGGAAGCAGGGAGATGGCTGAATTGTACTTTTAGGGAGGTCACTCTGTGTGAGATAAGCACAGACAAAACATGGAATTGAAAAATGTGGGATTATTTCCTACTACAAGACATGGGAGCCCTCAGGACCTCTGAAAGTCCTTTTCAGATCACCCTTCCTTGCCATATCCAA
Organism: Anas platyrhynchos; assembly: GCF_047663525.1. Taxonomy (NCBI): domain Eukaryota; kingdom Metazoa; phylum Chordata; class Aves; order Anseriformes; family Anatidae; genus Anas; species Anas platyrhynchos. The sequence continues at coordinate 13,659,830 of NC_092596.1, forward strand.
GATTGAGAACAGAGTGATGCCCTGTTACTTAAATGCCTGCTGCTCTCTAGAGGATGAAAATATTTGTGGTGTGAGAGCGTGGTGTGGATCCTCTTTTCTTTGTCCGTGTTCCTGGGAGCAGTATTTTTGCACTTTGGAACAATGAAAGTTCACAATAGAAATGTTCAATTAACTGTTAAACACTCTCATCAATTCAGGGATCATTTCCAAATCTGATGGATGAGTTCAAAATATTCAATTCATTCTAACCATCAGGCGGAAAAACAGTCGAACTCCTGAGGAGAAAAGAGCAGATAAATGCTGAAATGAACTTGCATATCTTTAAGAGGTATGTGCATCACAGACAGTGAGTTATGAACATGAAAACTTCCCAAGTGTGTACTGTAAGCAGAATAGTAATGGGCAATGTGTCAAACTAAGTGTTTTCCTTCTCTGACTTCATTTTGATCCCAGTTTGAAAGGTCTGACACTTGTGTACACATGGAGAGAGTCTCACACCATGTACAATTCAATTATTTACCATGACAGTAAATAAATAAGGTAAAATGCTATTTAAATTCAAGAATTAAGTGAATAGTAAATTTCAAGAAGAAAGACTAAGAGAAGTCTTAGTGAATTCCTGGCAAAATGCACAATTTTAGAACTTCCAAAAATATTACCCTATTAAAGTAATTTATTTAGATAATAATTAGGATTTTTAAATATTTAATCAGTACTGTTTCTCACAGGTGCAACCAATGGATTCACACCACAGAAACTTTTCAAAGAGTTTTGAACTGCTTCAACTTATATGCCCCTTACTGAAAAGTGAGTAGGAATGCAATTTTCTGTTTTAAAACAGAATGGTTCTGTTTTGTATTAGTAGTGTGCTTAAATTCACAGATTCTATATTTTATTAAAAATAGGTTATGTAAAATGAAATAAAAATGTTGTGGAGCGTCTCACTGAATTCTGTTACAGTTTCCTGTAATTCTGCATTATGTATGAATAAACCCAGTTATGCTTCCACTCTATTTTTAGACTCTGATTTCATTGGTGCAGTGATAGCAATGGAACAATTTTACTGCCCGATAACGTCCTTACTCTTACTTTTACAGAACATCCAAAGTTTCCATAACTGAATTGTTTCTATTGTCATGGGGTGATGCAATGCATGGTATCAGTGGTCTGCTCAAGACAGAATAGAGGTCATTACATTTGCTTAAATTATCATTGTAATAATAATTTTAATAAAAAATTTTGTTGCAGTTGCTGAATGGATTCCCATGAAGACAGTGTCCATACTTTGCTTTGCATTATAAAGAAGAGATCAGAAATTTGGAAGAAAAAAAGAAGTTATTCTTCCCATTTTGTAGGTGGAGAAGCCCATAATTAAGAGATCAAATGACGTAGCCAGGTTCGCTTGGGAAGTGGTACAGAAATTATGAACTGAGCCCAAATCTAGCAAGTCTCAGGTTGCGGTTTCATAACATGTTTCATAGCACAGCTGAGCTACTAAAACTGTAGCTCCCTCTGAAAAAGGAGACCTTATTTCCTCCTGTTCACTCCCTTCTGCCAGTTTTGCTGCTTGCCTGACCGTTCACTGAGCCAGCTCAGGGAGTCCAACAGGCAAAAAACCCACCTCACCCCTGCTCCTGGGAGAGGGAGGAAGGAAAACAGGAGCACCACTGCTTTCTCCTAATTTTTGCCATGTCTTTTTCAGTAACTGCAAAGATAACGTTGTGTCAGCCTCTATCAGCACCATAATCCCAGGGCAGCAGAGATTCAAGCGCTGAAAGGGGAACCTGCCCTCCTTCCCACAGCCACTGCCCCCGCTGTGCTGGTGCGGTAGGGGCTGACAGGGTTCCCGTGTGGCTGCATGAATTTCAACGTTAGATCTGCACAACATATCCACAGTGAAATGCAGACTGAATTTCTCCCTGCCAGCAATAGTGTAGAATAAAGTTGGGAGCACTTAGGAATAGCATAAATAGGCAGAAAATATAATTTCTGCGGTATGTATAAATCACTTCCCATCACTTGTCAGCTCTATAAGAAACTAACTTTGTTAATCGATCCAAATGTAATTACTAAAAATAAACAAATCAGCAGCACTTTGCTTGGTCTTTATGGAATAAAAGTCTTCTGTTAATTGCAAAAACATCTTCCCATTTCCCTTGATACGCTAACCTCCCTTTACTGGCCCACTTATTAGTAACACTTACTTTTGGGAGATTGTAATGTCACTGAAAGCACACAAAATACAATTCCTTTAGCCATTAATCCTTGTCTTGATGCTACCTCCACAGTACAATGCCTCTCTCTTTTACCCGTTTTTTTTTTTTCCTCTTTTTTTTTTTTTCTTTTCCCCCTTTTCTTTTTTTATCCCCTCTATTTACCCCAATGTGGCCACTCCACAAGGTAATTCCTTTGTGGCAAGATTGCCACAAACTAACTCCTATTTACACTGGCTGCAATTTTCAATTAAACACAAGAACTTAACTTTAGCAGAGGGTCCTATAGAAGCTGCAGGGTCCAGCATTTGGGACTTAGATTTGCTTTCCCAGCTTGAGACTTTGAAGTTGGGAAGCCTGAGAGAGTGCTTGCATGAGGCGGTAAAGTGTCTTTCAAATAAGAGCTTTAAAGCAGAAAACATGTTAACCCAAGGGCTCTGAGGTTAGGGAAAAACAAAAGGTAGGAAAACAAATCTCATCAAGAAATGATGTATAGGTCTGGTATGCAGAAACATGATTTAAGACAATCAAGTTGCTGAATTATCCTTTGTACAATATTATATTGTCAGAGACATGAAAACCGGACTTTTAAAGACTATCTCTAAGGTGTCCAGTCTAAACCAATTAGGCTTTAAGCAGGAGACTGTGAAATGCCACTTAACATGCTGTTTTTAAGCTTATAACAACCAACTGTAATGAGAAGGAACTGTAAGCTTTTTTCTTTGTTAAATAGAAGAGCCACACAATAAATTGTAATCAGGAAGGGAGAAGGATTTCAGCATATAAAACAATTTGCATTGCAGTTTTTCATTTAATTCTCTCTATATTGGAATAGTTTGTAAACTGCAAAACATTTTTTTAAAATGTAAAAAATGCCATGTATACACATGCAATTTATGTTGTATCTATTGCACAATGTCATTTAAAAATCAGCCAAGATTTTCTGATTCCCTGAAGTACTGCGTCTTATAGTGGACAAGAAACAGTCCTGAATATTTTTGATCCTGTCAGTGCCCCTGTAACAGCTGTGTGCAGCCATAGAACAACCATACTGAACGCATTTTTTTTTTTCCAATTTTTCTGTCAGCAAATCAGACTTATAAGAAAAAAATGCAAGACTATATGTTGTCTGCTAATAAGGATTAAATCACGTAATAACCAGTGAATAAAATTTTTAGTAGTACACAAACGTAATCTGCTAGCTGTTTAACAGTTTTTACTACTATTCTGAAGTATCCAAGAAAAATGTGTCTGAAAAGACTTAAATCTGAATTAGCATAACTACTTTTGACAAGTTTACATGAGAGACATCGAGACTGTGTACTACTTGCTACTTTAAGTTTCCTCCTGGCTTTCTGTTTGAAAGATTCCAGCCAAAGTTAAATCAATCCACCCTTTGCTGATTTCCAACATTAGACATGTCCCCAACTTTTTTTTTTTAACCTTGCTTTCAGACTGACTTTCTCCCAATTGAAATTCAGTCTCTCAATGGTTGGTTTTTTCCTTGCTTCTAAACGTTGATAAAAAAGGGTTTTCTTCGCTCCCTCAATTTGATGTGACAGGGCCCTGACATGAATAATGGACGTGTTTCTTTCACAGGCAAATCAACTTAATTTAGCATGCCTTTATACTTTCAATAGCAAAGCCACAAGCCTGTAAATTCCATGAGATCCTTTAGGTTTGCAGAAATCTTTAGAATTAGCAGAAAACGTATAAAGTAAACAGCACTTATTTTGTCAAAATACTTGAATAACTTTTATGCAGGAGTTAGAGATGAATATATCACTTCCTAATCAGATTGTGATTTACATGCAGTTGAGGATGGGCTGCCTGGGCTCAGCCTGTTCTTTTGCTAAAGGAGAAAAGAGGGGTAGGAGGAACAAATCATCACAAACATTAAATAGAACTAAAATCCCAAACTCTCATCCTAAGCCAAAGGAGAGAACTAGAATTCGGAGTTGAGGTTTATGCAATAGAGGTTACATTAGGAGAACCGTGTCCTGTGCCCATCTCCCTGCAGAAACACTCTTGAAGTTACTGCTTTGCACAGGTTTCTGCTGCCCAAGCAGGAAGCAATGAGGAGAGAAAAATATTATTTATGAAAAATCATAGGAAGGTGAGAGCTCAAAACGTTCCATCAATATATGCAGCCATGCACAGTGATTGGTATAATTTTAGAGAGATGCAACTTAGTGACCTGTCAGGTTATGATGTTGTTGTTAAGATGTTGTTACTTAAGCAGCTCTGTCTCTGTCTGCATGGTGCTAGATAGGATGCATTAATGGGATGCTGCTATATTTGCCTTACGTTGAACAATAAACAAAAATTTTGAAGCATTGGAGAGGAACTGAATTTCTGCTTGGTTGTTTGGTTTCAGGATGTGGGAGACTGGACTGGTTCCCTTGTGACCTAACGTCAATCTTTTGTGACACCAACAACTGCAAAGGTGAGCTCTTAGCATTTCCCTCATATAATTCCAAGGAGAGGAAATTAAGGTAACTTCCTCAGCTCTCACCATTCACCACTGGGACTCATCTCCCAGGGTAGCTACTGGTAGAAATCAGCCTGGTAAGGCTATCAAAGAATAATAGATACTAATTCTGTTGTTGTTACTTCTTATCAAAACATCAAGCAGCTGTAACAGTTCATTCATTAAAATACCCTAACAATGTTAGGGTATCAGTGAACAGTAAATAGGTTAATTTGAAGGGTATAAAATCTATTGCTAAAAAAACATTTTGCTTGCATAATAAACAAGAAATCCTTCATTTTCCTGGTTGTATTAAATAAATAAATTAGAAGCTAGTTAAACAACAACAACAAAAAAACACTTCTCAAAAGAAATACTGCTTAAGTCTAAGCAGTCAGACTTGGTTAGAAAAAAAAAACAGCCCATGCAGATGCTCTGCTGCATTCAGCCTTGCTTCACGAGATGAAATCAGGTTCCGTGGCTAACGGGATCCCACATACCTCCAGGTCTGCCTGTAATAAGTAGTTAATCAGCCAATTAGGGGAGCCAACAATTACAAATTGGGAAGAAGAGAGAAAGGAAAGAAGAAGGGGGGAATGAGTCAAGGTAGGCTGTAATCCCTTTGAAAAGGTTTCTAACGTTAACTCCTAAAGAATTATGTTCTACCATACCTTGACTGATTTGTTTTCCCCCTTGCTCCCCCTTCCCCTTTTCCTACTCGTTGGGTCAGTTAATTGGCTGATTAACTAGCAATTACCTCTGGGACCAGCTCTATATAGGGGCTCTTTTAATCTAGAATTTTATTGACAAAGGCACCAGAGCAAATTCATCTCTGGTGTAAGCTTGCCGGAGTGAATAGGCTGACACCCAGGACAAAGTTGATCCATTGTATTGCAGGCACTGTGTTTTTAAAGCATTTGATTAACTTGGGACTTTTAAAATTACATTCATTTTCTGCAAAATCTGTTCATTTTGGATAGAATTGGGAATGAGAGCTTGCAAGCGAAGCCTGTCAGGTGGCTGATAACTGTCTGGAGCAGCAATATGCTCAGCTCCTGCATCTGTACTGCTGTAACAGCAAAACAGGGTTACACCCCCCTTCTCTCCTCAGCTGACAATATCACAGCCTCACTGCATACTTTTTACTTAGTGTTAGCCATTGTGATTAATTAGCCTAAACCCTAATTCCCACGCAAGCACCAGAGGGTAGGGGACATCCCTTACCTTTGACTGCTAAGCCTGGTATGTGCAGGTGACTTCCTCAGCAAGGGGAAGGTGGGTCTATAAGTAACCAGTGACTCTGTCAGTGACCAGCTGCACCTGGTCCCCTCTCAGGCCCTGTTTGAACCTGTCTTTTACGTGACTTCTGCCTCTCCTTGCTCCTGGCTCTTCTGCTGGCTTTTGCAGCCCCATAAGGGGTACTTTGTGCTGGGGAAATCAAGCTCAGTGTATTTGCTGTGCTGCTCTAAGTGCCAGAAAACTTAAATGGGACTCTGCAAGTAGCAATCCTTCGTTCTTGAAAATGCCTGTGTTGTTGGGGCTGACTGCTCCTGCTGCTCCCTCAGGCTGCTCTGCTGGGGAAGGAAATACTGGAGGAGATGGACCTTACACACCGTTACCAGGCAGTGGGGAAAGCACGATACAGGAGGGGATGGAGAGCTTGTTTTGGGAAAACTCGCACCAAAGAGCCAGCTCTGAACACTGGAGCCAAAAGGCAGGGGATCAGATTATTGAGGGATCTGGCAAATTCCCTAGAACACTGGGAGCTGGCAGGAACATATCCCTCCCTGCATGAAAGGAGCTCTGTATTTTACAGTTTCAAACAGTGCATGGGTTAAAAATAGGCTAGCCTGGGAATAAAACAACATGAAGATGAGTAATGTGGTTTATCTGTGGAGAGGGGAGAAAAGGAGAAACAATACCTTTTCCTCATGATATGTGAGGACATAAAATCCTGCTGCTGAGTGTTATTTTCTAGGTAAGCACATGGTGCAGGAACAGTTTTAACAGCAGATCTCTGCTGCTTTAACAGCAGATCTTGAACAGCTGCTGTCCTGTTTGTGGTGCTACAAAAGCTGCAAGGAAGAGTGCAGGTGGAGCAAAGTGCTTTTGCAAACTTAGAGGCCAAAACCAGAGACGCCAGTCATAAAAAGGACACTGGCTGTTCTATAGAGATGGAGGTGAGATATGATTGCATCACGCTGATGTGCACTTATGCAGTTCTCCAGAACTAGCCTGTAGTGGCAGCATCTTCTAGAGCCAGTTCTGCTAGCTGCAAATGTCACCAGTTCTACCTGGAGGTCACCTTGGCATGGGAGTTCACTCTCAGGCCTGTGGTGAAGGCATAATGTGGGCGTTCTCTCAGACAAAATTTGCTGGCCTAACCCAAGCTATCCTGTTAAAAATGTTTACATTAATCCATCCAAGTTTTGCCTGGAGCGGTTTGAGAGAACTCAGAGAAATCATCCCACAAATCAAGTAAATGAGGCTGGAAACCTCCAGCAGACAATGGTAGCGAGCAGCTGGAAAGTGGTCACTTCTGGACTGTGGCAACAGCTGCCTGCAGAGCAGACATCTGCCCGTGTCTCCTACAAAAAGGACAGGGGGTGGTAGCTGCTTCAATGCAATTTAAGTACGGGTAAGGTTTCCAGAGGATGTTATTAATGACAAGGATTTCACCTTTCTAGACAAATCAGCGTGGCCCTTGAATGGAGAAGTTGAGTTCAAAGGACAGTGAGCTGACACAGACTGATGCGTCTGTGGTAGGAATGCTGCGGGTGAGAGCTGGTGAGTACGGCACAGCTGGGTGAACGGGGGCTGTTCTGCTTCGGTGCAGCGTGATTCTGAGCTGCCATTTGGGCTCTAAAGCTTATAAGTCCTTACATCGTGTTGGCATTTTTAAAAAAGCCCAGTCTTTTCCCTTTCAAACTTCTGTGCTGTATTATATCTGAAACGAGAGGAGATTCGGGTTGGAAAAGTGAAGAAAAAACCAGGGAAAGTGACTTCTTTCTTCAGGGTGAAAACATGCTATCTGGCTCAGGAAGTAGCAGAAAAAAAAAATCAGTGGAAGAACAGTCTTATCACAATTGGTCTCCTTGCAAAAGATACTTGATTTGCTGAAAAAACTCCGTTACACTAATGGTGATAAGAAACTTGTAATACAGTTACAGGGTCTGAGGGATGGGGGTGTCAGGGGGAGGAGCCTACTTTGGATATCACAGCAATAATTTCAACCCCACAAGATATTTTGGAACCTGAAGAAACATTTAATACCCAGTTTACATTTCTAGTAGAGGACTAATACATGTATAGTATCATAATAGTGATAGAATGTGTTCCTGAGATTTGGATAATACCAGCACAGACTTGTCACTTTGGTGGTCTTAATTCTGGATTTCCTGGAACACAGCTCTCCCTAAACTGAGGCATATAGCAGTGCTGCGAAGTGAGGGTTGTGGAGGGTTGTGGGAAACAACCCAGGAACAATATGGATTACTAAAAGTATTCCTGTCTTGGCAGTTCTAGAAAAGTCCTTAATGCTAAGGCCTCAGATTAAAAGTAGATATTCTTTAGATGCCAAGTTCTACTACATATGTCATATGGGCCATATTGAGGCCAGACAAAATATTCTTTATAATTACTTTGAAGTGGAGTATATTGGTCCTATAAATTGAGATCCCAATTTATAGACAGAAACACTAATACTATTACTGAGCATGAAAGGAGGAAATAGAGTCAGGATCGATGCAGTTGCTCTGATCCATGTCATTAGTGATTGAGTTCCTATGATCAAGCCTTCCAGCAATAAGCTAGCTGAGCAGTGCCTCTTTTCCAAGGATTAAGCTTAGATAGGAACATGTGGTTCTTCATTCTGTTTTCCTCCACCTGCATTCCTTACACAAGCTCTTAGCAGGAGTTTTCAGCCATGGCATAGAGCACAAAGAGAATGAATGGCAGGTCCGGGAACATATCCCAGGACCTGATAAAAGGCCAGAAGTTTCCCTATGAGTCAGAAAAGTGCTTTTAATCCTGAGTTTATTGACGTCTATAAGGAAAAAGGTGGGTGCTGTGCTGGGCTTTGCTCTTAAATCATGTGCAAGTTTCTGTCCTGGTAAAGGAAAGAAGGAAAACAGGGTTTTTGCATAAATGATTCAGTAGAAGACAACCTGAAAAGGGGATAACAAAGAAGGACATCAGTTAGGGACTTTCCACATCTAGGAAAATGCACAGCATGTTAGAAGTGATAAATAAGAAGTTATTTATCACAGCTTTTGAAATTCTTCTTGTCTTAAACTAGACAACTGTGGTTATAACCACAGAGAAAAGGTGAGGTTAGTGTTGTGGAGGTTTGCTCTAGAAATAAGGGGGTTGCAGCTTGTAAAACTGAGAGTTTTTGTTTATCTGATCTAAATTTCTACTTGTTTTATATTGCTGAATCTTCTGCTGCATTCAGTGGTCTCTTATATGACAGGGTAGAGGGAGGGAACAGAGCCTTTAGTGGATGCTAGGTTCCTGGTGCCAGCAGCTAGGTGCCAGGATGAACAGGGCTTGTTTGGAAAGATGTGGAATGGCAGGTTCTCTTTGAGTCTGGGATTCAGGCAGCTTTTGTTCACTGCTAAATATGGATTACAGATGTAAAGAGAGACAGCTTAAACAGAGCATCATAACAGAAGTAAAAATGTTACAAAACAGGGTAATAAAAAAAGAGCTGACTGCTTTTTGGTGAATCAATCAGTTCACCCTTTGGGCTGTGCATGGTGCCTCTGCCCCGTGCCCCTTCTCACCAGGATGCTTTCCCTTTCCACTGATGCTGAAGGCAGCCACAATAATGCGAACGAGAGCAGAGCAGTGATAAACTGTTACATTAAAAAAAATAATTAAAAATATGAAAATCTAGTTACCCTGTTTTCCTTCTCATGCCCCCATGCATCATTGTACAGGCTCTGAACAGACAAGCCCACTATTACAATGTTGTCAGGGCCCTGCTAGTTTTCTAGTTCAAATCCTTGTTCATGCTGTTTGCTAAGTACTTGTTCACTGTGACAGCTTTCAGCAAAACAGAACACACTGAATGCTTCTTTCCAAACAGCTCTGTCCTGCTGGGCTTCAAGTGAAACAAGCCCTTCAGACTCCATCATGTGAACTTTTCATAAGGAACAATCTCCTTTAGACAATTCCTTTCAGAGATACTATCCGTGAAACTGGGACTTGGGGATGAGGTGACATCACAGCCTTCTTCCTCTGGCCAGGGTCATGGCCACCAAAGTTGTATTTGTCAGGAGGCCTCCACATGGCATGGTGCATGATTTCCTTAATTACCTAATGTTTCCCCATTAAAAAAAAAAAATCTGCAACAACTTTTAAGTGTGCCTTAATATGTTTTCCACTGAAAGAAAAGCACATGCTTTCAAGCAGATAGTCAAAGCCTGGGTTGTAAAAATCAAAATCGATTAGGGAAATGTAACTCACATGCAGTTTAATCTTACAGGCAGATTTGCCAAAGCTGGTGGACCAAAACTGAGAGAGATCTTTGCTGTTTCCATTGTTGATGTCTGTAAATTGTGCCATTCCCCCCTGGATCACTGCCTCTGCTCTTCTTGGTGACAGTCATGCACAGGAACAGACAGGGGGTTTGAAGAACAAGGTGTTTTTACCACCAAGTTAGCCAATAACAGGAATGAAGTGGGCTGTGTTAGAGAGCCTGGGAGCGTGCGAAAGGTGCACACCTCAGTGGAAAGAACTTAGCCCCTTGGATCTCCTCTAACCCCACTGAGGAGAGACTGTAGAAAGGTGCCACCACCTTTCCAGGAGGTGGAGGTCAAATTGAAGGCCTATGAAAGCTTTTCTAACCCAACTGACCATGACCCCACATGCATCTGCCATGCATGGCCAGGGGAGAAATACTAACATGGTAAAAGCACAAGGGAACAATCGTATGGAGAAAATCGATGGGGTAGGATGGTTGTAGGTGTATGACTTGATGTAGAAAATGGTACTTGTGGAGTTGGTGTGGTCAATTGATAGAGGAATGGAGCATTTATGTGGATTTATGCTTTTTGATTTTATTTGTTTGGAAGGTTAAGATAAGACAAAGACACCTCATGAATGTGTTGGTATTTTGTACTAATATTTCTTTTTTACTGGTGTACTGTGTTCTTCTCTAGTGCTTTATTAAAAAAAAAAAAAAAAAAAAAAAAGATATCCCCCAAATATGTTAAGAATGCATTGACCTTAAGTAGCTTAAAACAAAATTTCAATTGGAAAACACAGGAATATCCTTCAATACCAAATGGTGGCTGGTCCTTTTAGCTACCTGTTAGTGAAATCAGTAACTGAATGTATTGTTTTACCCACATTCCCCAATGGAATGTATTCAAATTATGAGCTCCAGAGAGCCTCTTTTCAGTACTACTTGTATATAATGTTGTTTTTTAATGATGGATACAGATGGTATGAGTTCAAAGGGAAAAGAGTCTGATGGGTGTGTGAGAATTGTTCATTAAAGTGAGTTCTGAAATCCCAACCTAAACTTTGCATTTTCACCAGGCCCCTGGTAAAATGGCACACTGTTTGTGACACTCCTGGTACACTAATGTTGTGCCACTGAGCTCACAGCAAAGGTGGCCAAAGGACACAGCAGCCCAAGCTTGCAGAGGATTTGTACAGGCCCTCAGGTATCTCTGAAAGTTGTGGCTTAGATGGAATTTCTTCCTTCTGTGTTTCTATAAATGTTTGTGAGCCAGGTTGTATTTATTTGGCTGAGTCATTCTGTGGATCAAAGTCAAAGGACCAGTGGTTTATATGAAAATTCGGTCTACACCATATGTGCTTTTTATTTTTTTTTAACTTTTATTCCACAAGCTCCTAATGGGAAATACTCATCTATAACTGCTAAAACCTATATATGGCCTTCCTGAGCATTTTGTCATATTCCCTGCAGAGCTCTAGATGAAGTTAGTAACAGATTGGAGCACACTTGGGGTATCTCCACAAGTTACTCCTATTCCTGTGTAAACGTGGAGTTATCCTGTTGCTGTTATTCTGTGGTAGGATCTGCTCTTTATAGCTGCGCCCTGCCTTAATTAGAGATCACCGCCATGTGTAATTTCCTAGGTATTTCCATACCCCAATGCAGCGGGAAACTTTGAGGCTAATTTTTAAAGATATCGAACAAAAAATTACTGTTACATTTTGGTTGGAGATGTAATCACTCAATCCTTGTGAGTCCCTCATTGGTATGGAGTAAACCTTCTTCATGTTCAAGTATTTATTTATGTTTCTTTTCACAGCTTGGGACCACAAAGCTGTTTAATTTCCATTGAGGGCACTGGGTACTTTCGATATGCCATATTTTGAGACATTAATGTCATTTTAGCAACAGTGAGTGACTAATCATTAATCCACGATAAAGAGGGAAAAACAAACAAAAAAAAAAGCAGAAAGAAAAGACCAGGGAAGAGTCCCAGAATATTTACAAATCATTTTGTTATAATGTCTGTTTAAATGTAATCCCGTGAAAGTAGACCTGACATTAATAATATTGTTTTAATAGTGTGCCCTACAATGCTCATCATATCCCATGTTCCCATTCACTTGGTGTTGCCAGTGATAAACAATTAATATCAGGTTTGGAAATCTGTTATGCGACTCAGACTGTGTAACCTGTGGCTTTATTTTACAGGCCCTCATTAATAACAACCAGTTTCTGCATGTTCTTTGCCCTTTAGATTCATATAAGTCCTTATGTATACACACAGAGGAAGGGAGAGAAAAAAAAGGAATGAACTTCAGATGGAGAACTTGAACATTGAGAGAACTGATGGCAATCCTGTATTGTATTTGTTTGTGCTGCCTAGAGGAACATAACTTCTGTGCTTAACTATTTTTCTTTAAAAGTGCATATCACGGATTTCAAGTGCAGGCTGTAATACATGCAAACAAACGTCGTATTCATTCAGCGGTGGTTCTCTCCCGTTCACTCCTCTGCATTCTCTTGTCACTCTCAAAAATGAGAAATGCATGTTTCCAAGTGGGAGGATGAGGGGGCACTGGGATTGAGCTTTTTCTATGCAACCCTTGCTTTTTCACGATTCATTAAACCCTTTCTCCCTCGCGTGTAATTGGACCCCTCTCATTTACATGCATGAGGGATGCATAATTCTGAGAGAGGTGCTGTGGTCCAAAAGGGAGAAAAAAAAAAAAAGAGAGAGAGAGACAGCCCTTGGGCCAGGGTGCAAGAGACGAGGGAAAACTGGGCAAGAGCGCCCAGCCTAGCAGTATTATCGCATCTCTGGGGTGCTCTGCGGGGATGTTAAATGCTGCTTCGAGCCTCCAGGGCTATCGCCTCCTTCCAAGACAGACTTTGCTTTGCCCTCAGATCCCCAGAGAAGGGGCAGCCTCTGGGGCTTAAATCCCAACCAGTGAAGCTGGTACCCTGCCTCTCTTTTTCCCTGCACTGGGAAAAATAATGTTTCTTATTATTATTATTTCTTTTTCTTGTAGGACTGAAAGATGTAACAGTGTTGTTGCTCCTATTCATGATGGGGAACAGTGTCCAGCCAGAAGGTGAAATATTCTAGTTGGCTTTTTATTGAGTTAAATTTATTGAGTTTAGAAAACTCAGTGGGGCATCCCATGTATGGTAGAAACTGCTCCTCATTTCCTTTACAGGCTCTATTTTATCTTTACTCAGCACTTGAAGTCGTTGGGCTGGTGCTGAGCTGCATTAAATAATGCCCTAACATTGTCTCCCACTAGTAACTCCTGATTTAGCTGTGGCATGAAAATATGAGATGATATTATAAGATAGATAATAACAAAGCTCCATTTTAAGCTTTGGTTTTGACTGTGCAATACAGAGGCCAGACTGTCTGCTTATAGGTAAGTCAAAAAGTTCGGCACTGGTACCGGCCCCACGGGTGAACCACAGCCTCTCAGGATACCTGCACCGTCCTGCTGGGCAGCTCTGCCTGTGCCTGTGTTTTCCAGCTCTCCCTCAGGAGGTGAGCAAGAATTACTCTTTCCCTAGTACCCATAACATAAGAAATAAAAATAAAAATAAAAATAAAAATAAAAATAAAAATAAAAATAAAAAAGAGAATGGAAGATTACCCCATGGTGTAGGATATGGGGTTGTGCCTATTGTCAAATATTTAAACACATTTTAGATTTTAAAAAAAGTAAATATTTTTTCTAATTATTTGGGGAGAAAATATTTGAAAACTATCAGGGCTAAAATTTGTTTGTGCATTGTGGATGGGAAAAGTTTTTAAGAAGAAAAACAATATACATAAATATATTAATGTGTGTTTCTGTTAAGCTCTTACTTTATATGCCCAAGCCCATCTTTTAGCTTAACTTCTATTTAGAAAGTTGAAAGAAACTAGGAAATCCCCGCAGAGAACAGCCAGCCACACTTCTGAATTTCAATGCGTCATTCTAGACGAGCGCCTTTGATTTTAAATGGTAACGTTGCTGCTTTAATCAGGAGACAATCCTTATATATTAGTTGTACTTGCCTATAATTGTAAGAGCTAAATGATACACAAAACTGGATACACATCTTTGCAGGCCGATTAATGGGGAGGACTGAAAGCAAAAGTAAACACTAACCTTACAAAATAAAAGAAGTTAAAAGATAAGTGTTAAGGACCCTTTTTTTTTCCTTTTTTTTTTCTTTTTTTTTTCTTCTTTTTTTTTGAGAATAAAACAAGATTTAGTAGCTTTCCACTTAATTTAAATGAAAAGAATCGCTACCTTACATATTGCACTGATAATGCGGGGGAGAGCGAAAACAAAACCGGCTTTGTGGCAGTGACACCTCCTATAGTTGTTGTGAAGAAACTTTTCCCCTTGGTATCTGCTAACCAATTCTAATTAATGCTGCACATTCCTCCACTGAAATCATTTAATGCATAACAAGGGGGGTAAGGAAAAAAAAAAAAAAAAGGGAGAGAGAGAGAGGGAGAGAGAAGAAATTCTCAATGCTCATGATTGCCCTGTTCGAATTATGAGAGTGAAAGCCCGGGCCCCCTAACCTACTGTCTGTAAAGCAGAGCTTTGAAAGAGAGCTGCAACCTACAAAAGCTGTCAATCTTCCTTGCCCCGAAAGCCTGGGTTCACATGGATTCAAGTGACAGCCCTCCTCCCCCGCACACAATACATCAATCTGTCTCTCCCCCGAGCACCCACAGCCCATTGTGCGAGCCGCAGGTGCCTCACATAGCACCCATGGCCCCCCCGGCCCCCCCTGAGAACCGGCCCTGCACAAAGGCACCAGGCCGCAGCGGTGCGAGGGTGCGAGGCGCAGTTGCTTGTGGTCTTTAGTTTTTTTCTAGAGGGGGGGGATTCTGCTTCAGACCCTCCTTGGCAAGCCTCGTCGCCTGCCAGTGGTTGGGGCTGGTGTGAGGTGTTGGGTGCTGAGCTCCTGGTGGCTTGATGTGCTGCAAATAGGTGGCAGCACTGACGGATGGATGGGGTTCCTATGGTGTCAGGAGATAGGGAGGAGGTGGTGCAGGGCGTTGTAAGGCCCTCAACTCTCTTCCCATTGCCTTAATGGGCCACCAAGACCATATTGCCTCTGTCTGTTGAGCACAGGGGCATGGGGCACTGGGGGGCTGTGCTGCCGCTGGCCCCAGGGGGCAGTGTCTGCCCATTTGCTTCTAGGCCTTGGCTGGTGGGGAGCTGGACTGCAGTAGTATCCTTGGTTTTCTGCAGATCTTGAGTAAACTGCTTTGTCACTTGATGTCTCGGTTGCCTCTATGTAAAATATAATGAAGGTTTTTCTTCTGTATCCATGCCTCTTCTCAATTGTAGGAACTGTACGTTTGGGGAGATGGTGTTGTGTTTGTGAGATTTTACAATGCCCAGCATAGGGCAACATTTCTGCCATAAAATGAATTAGTGGTAATGGTAATGCAGGTAATGAAGAAGGCTTGCATGCTGTGCCACATCCTGCAGTGATAAAAGTGGCACCCTTTCACCTTGTGCTGTTTTCCACGTCTGAATTGTGAGTGACTTTTTCCCCCGTTGGATCCAGCAGTACTGAGCTGGGTTTGTGAAATCCAGAAGGCAGCTATAGAACTTACAGTGTCCCAAAAGTGCACCAACAGGATGTGGGGAAGAGGGAGCTCATCTATCCACCTGCCATTAGAAGTGGCGTGTAACTGGCTATTAACGTTCATTTTTTCCAGCGCTTAGAACATGGAGTTTCTGTTCTGCTCTCTTTCAGTAGAATTGCGTAGTTTGCTGCTGGGTAAACCAACAAGCCTTGTATGCTCAGAAGTCACTCAATAACTTTGCTTTTACCGAATTAAAATTTGCATGAAATAAGCTTCTTTCAACCCCCCTTTATACACCATATCAAAAACAAGCAAACAAACCAATACAAGCTTGACTTCTTTAAGTTCCTTTACAGAACTTTTTTGTTCTAAAACATCCCAGCAAGTCTCCCATTCCCAAGTGACACAGCTCCATTATTCCAGAGCTGTGCCCTAACCTGCAGGCTTTGCTGGGCAGTGGAGGCAGCCCAGGGCTCAGGAGCCTGAACGCTGCAGCAGCGCAGCACTGAGCTGAGTGCAGGCTAATTGCTGGAGTATTTCCTTTGCTTTTCGTAAGGTTTTGCTTCAGTGGCTGCAAATTAAAGTGACACTACAATTCAAGTCAGCACAATGAAATGATGCTCTTGGTGCTTTGATCTTGGTCCTTAGATAGATAACTCCTTAAAAAATATAAAAGGAGCTGCTTACTAATTTGGTACTAAGCATCAGTCAGAGATCAAAAATGTCAAAGCGCAGAGCGTGCTTGTAGATGTGGTGATAACATCTGTAGGTGAAGACAGGTAGAAATTGCATGTTCCACTTTGCTAGTTGAAGAGCTACATTTCAACTTGCATTTCAGATGGATGTTTTAAAAACACCAGCTAGAGCTGAGGCTGAGAGAAACAGCACTGCAGCTCAGCCTGGCCCAGACAGGTGAGCAGACTGGCAAAACTGTTTCTTTTGAACTTATTTAAGGCAAAATCACAGCTGTAGAATGCCAGCTCTGTTGCAGTGAAGCACAAAGCTGAGTGTATGAACAGAAAGAGTTTAATTGCTGGTAGCTTTCTCTTAGTTCAACTGACAGAGCACCTTCGGGCCGAATTTGAGCCTCCAACCAAAATATATGAGAACAGCGAATTCAAACTGGCATTGGCTTGTCTCAGCAATTTCTCACAGAATGTGATCAAATGACTGTGTCGTATGATACTTCTGTTTTTCTTCACTCACCTTCAAGACTAGATAGTGTGAGTGGATTACTCAGGATAGCAGAACATAGGAAAGCTCATCTGTTTCAAGATAAGCTTTCTTCACAACATATTCCCACAGATGTCAACATTAAAAATTGTCTAACTTCAAGTGTAGGATCAAGTCATTAAATTAGAGGCTTTCAGCAATTCTGATCTCTTCTGGGAATGTTGCTGTTGAGTAGCTGCTTTTGTTTCCTTCTTAGGGCTGAGACAATTCCAGATTACCTTGAAGATTCAGCGTTTAAAATAGTTCATTAAAGACAGGGATGCCCCACCTTTGACAGGGGAAGAGTGCAAAACAAAATAGAGTGGGCAGCACTGTGCTTTGCTTTCCTCCTTGACTTAAATCCTAGCTTTTAAATATTGTGACCACAAGTGGCATGGAAGGATTGTATAGGCAGATATTTCCCTGAAGCCAGCACTTCACCAAAGCTTTTAGAGAAGTGCCCTTTTGCCTTGAGCAGGGGTTCAACCAGGTGACCTGAAAAAACCTGATGTGCCTGACCTCTGTGCTGTGGTCATCTGCACAGGAAGTCAGGCTCTGGCAGTCCTGGCTAAACAGTCCTCTGAATCGAGCTTTGTTCTCCTGAACCGAAGCACCTTAGGAGAACTTTAAATCTGTGCCATGCACAGGAAAAGCTACTCTAACTGTGGCACCTCTCACTGATGGTAGCTGCTATCACTGAACAATAAATCAACAAACAAACAAATAGGACAGCTCTTCAAAGGACCTATATGATTCTTTCTTATGTAAGCAATCTTCCAAACACACACAAGTGATTTAATAGAAATACTTGCATTTAAAGATAAAACTAACAGCCTGGATGCTAAGATGAGCATAACTCATGTGAAGTATAATTTCCAGTAAGGAAACTGGAACATAACTGTGGAAGTGATTCATTAGCTGTATATTCAGCTCGAGCACAGTGTTGCAGACAGTTATGGTGGGCCCTTAATTGCTCCTGTTAACATCATATTCTAGAGCTCATTAGTGATAAACAGTGTGTATTAATATCATTCAGACAAGAACTAAAGATTAAGGTGGAAATCCATTTGCTGTGATGGCCATTAGTCAATTCAGAGTTGTTGAATGATGCTTGAAAATTTAATATGTATCGGGGGAGTCAATATTTCATTAGGCAGATTCCCTCATCTTCTCATGAAAAGTTATTTGTTTGAAAAAAAGTTACTTAATGGAAAATGTGCTTTTGGAAAGGACATGGTAAGCTCTGCCCTATAGCTGTACTAAACAAACTAAATTATAAACAGTGATAGAGACGATTTTGGGGTTTGATAGAAGTATGTCTACTGAAGGACAATTGTGCTGCTTGTCACAAGAGTAAATTTGGCCCAGTATTGCCAACTTAAATGTTTTACAATGTGGAGACTTCTCAGCTTCAGTTTAACTTTCTGGCTCTGGTCAGGTCACTTGCTTTAAGCACACAAATATATGTTGGGATTTCTCCAGACGTGTCTGACTGACAGCGCAATTTGTTATTATTCCTAGTTCTTAATTCCTAGTAGTGACACTGCACAAATGGCTCAGTATCAGATGCATGAATATAAAATGTGCCAGTAGCACAAATAGTCTTATTCATGCTCTGAAGCAGCTGTAGAGTAAATTCACCTGCTCCCTCCCCACACCACTTCTTTTCCTCTGTCTTCTTGAGTGCCAAAAAACTTCCATTTCTCTTTATAACATTGCTTTGAATGTGTTTTGCTTTAGGATGTAGAAGACCTGCATTGCTGGTGGCCTGTGTGGTCTGAGGAACAAACATGGTGTGGGGTGACACAAAGACGTAAGAAACAGTCCTACAGCATGGCTCCTGTTCCTAGGTCTGGAGACGTAAGTCACATTCATCCATCTGCTGTTTGTTCTCCCTGCTAAAAATTCTTTCTTCTAATTAACCCAAGTAGAAATTGTCTCCATCTCCCGCAGTACCCAAGGAAGTCACAGGAGTCAATAGAGGCAGCTGTGCAGTGCACAAAGAGCAGCACCACAGAGGAAGGACGGACTCAGTCCAGGCAAGGAAGAGGTTTCAAAGCAAAGAGATTCTCCAGATGGTTGTGCTTGCTTGCCTGACACATGGGGCTGAACAAAGCTTAATAGCTACCAACACCAAGGAGGAATTTTGTTTCCCAAAATGCCAATCCCAAGGAAAGGGAAAAATAAATAACACTGAGTAAGTTTGATAGTTTCTCAAAGTATGTTACTGCTTCTAGTCAGTCACTTCAGTAAGTGAAGGCATACAAATTTGCACCTGGTTTGGTTTTGTTGTCCTTCTTAACTATGTTGACCTACAAACGTCAGCTCACTGCAGATGGTAGGCAAAATAATGTGAAAAAAAAGAGGTCACAAGTGCTGCTACTTGTTTAATGTTGTAAGTTTGTAATCAATGAAACACATCCAATTGATGATGCGACTTAAAGATGTTTTGGTTGCCACTTTTTGTTTTGGTTTTGCTTCTCATCTGCTGTGCTCCTCTTGAGCAGAGGTGCTGTTCAGGGATTGTCGGTGTGGTCTGCTACGCACCACTGCAGATGGCAGCTCAGTGGCAGCATTTCCCAAAGGTGGAACTGCAGTGACTGGGTTTGTCTTGTACAGAGGCCTGCACGTGCTTGTCAGTGGAGGACTATGTCAAAGCTGCAGTATTTGTATTTTAGTTAAAAGAAAAAAAAATCAAACAAAGGGACTGGCATCTTGTGTATTTGAAAGGGAGCCCAGTTCTGGCATAGAAATTTGTAGGAGGATCTGGAATACCTTGAGAGATTTCAAAGGAACTTGAAAGGGGAATGTAAAAAAAAATAAAAAATATAATAATAATAATAATAATAATAATAATAATAATAATAATAATAATAATCCAACAAAAACAAACAAAAAAACCTGAGTCTTTAAAGTTAAATTGAGAAACTGTCTCTTTTCAGTTTATTAAACCACAGTAAAGAGGTAAATTGTCCATTGAATTATTTATAAAACAAGAGTTGGAAAGGAGACCTTGCTGTTTATGTTGACAAAAGGCCTAGTCTGGTTTAACAGCTGGAAGCAGAAACTTGCTACGTTCAGTGAAGGTGCCATTTCCTACCAGCAAGATTGAATTGGTGCATTGAACTATCTTGCTTGGATGAGAAAGATTGTCATTGTTTGGAATCCATCTTCAAGATACATTTAATTCAGTTTCTGTCAAAAACTGTGTAATCTGTATATGTAGGAGATAAGACTAGATCAACCTAATGTTACCCATCATAGCCCTCAGAATCCAAACTTCTGTGAAAGTTGGAAAAGCACAGGGAATTCAGCTGGATATATTTGTACAATATTGCATGTGATTTTTCTTGATATGTTTCACACGTGTATTCCATGTCTGTCACCAAATTTCTACTACATTTTTATTTTTATTCATCTAAAGAAATCAGGCAAGCCTCCACCTGAGGAAGTCAGCATAAGGGTTTTCATTATCATAGGTCACCAATTCCTGATGCTGAATGCCAGCAGTGATGTTTAGGGTGATAATTGCTAATGACAGCACAATGTTCCCATGTTTAGCACCATTTCTTATTTATTCTCTACTGCATTCATGTCTTTCTCTTTTCAGAGGAATTAAGAGGGCATTTCAGTTTACAGGAGGCAGCATTGCTGATCTGTGTGGCTGTATTTGCCAAAAACCCCAGACTTCTCAGAACACAAAATGCCTGAAGTTTACCCTTCTCATTTTGCTGTCCAAAAGGCTCTAGGTGTCCAATGCCACCACTAATCCTGCCTTTATTTCTCACAGCTGAGGGTTGGATCCAGTTTGTGGCTTCCGTAGGGATAAGAGCGAGGGGCTCCTCACTGCAGCTGGGAAGGGAAGGAAACACACTTTTTTTCACCCAGCCTCTGTTTTTCAGCATGCAGCCGGTTGTATTTGTTGTATTTGTGGATGGGGAGCGCCACCTGCCGCAGATATCGCACTGAGCGAGGCGCTTTTGGGGCAGGCAGTGATATTTTCAATTAACTTCACCTCCAAACTTATTTTTAACTGCTCAGCTAAAACCTAGAGCTCAGTTAATGCTCTCTGTAGCTGTCACTGATGTCCACATTGCCACAGAGGGAGGAGCGCTGGTGGGATTAACACAGTCTGTCTAGGGAAAAGGAGGCACTGGCTGAATCCTTTTCTGTTTGGGTTTTTCAAACAAGAACAAAAGGTATTTTATTTTATTTTATTTTATTTTATTTTATTTTATTTTATTTTATTTCATTTTATTTCATTTTATTTCATTTCATTTCATTTCCAGAAGCAGAATTCTAGTCATGCCATGTGCAACAGATAGCCCCAGAGCAGAACTGGCAGAGCAGGCTCTACCATGCAAGCTCAAAGAAGCTTTAAAAAGTTATTTTCACTTTTTTTTTTTTTTTTTCCATGTAAGAAACTACGTAGATGTCTATTATACTGACATTGCTCATAAGTGCTTGATCTAAAACGAGTACCAAAATTTTGTGAAATTTTGTAACCTAAGCCTTTAGACAATCATTTCAGCAGGTAGAGAGCAGCTAATCGCCACTATTAATCTGAAGAAAATCTTAATTTACATCAATTGAGGATATTAATTTCCTGTTTTAAAAGATGAATGGCAAAAAAAAAAAAAAAAAAAAAAAAAAAAGATGTGTTAAAAATAATCTGTCTGGCAGCCAGGACTCTCTCAGCAGGATATGATCTTGCAGACCAATTTGATCAATGAGTGTCAGAGCCCAGATGGCACCAATGGGCCTTAATGGTCCTGAGCAGCCTCACCTGTGGCCTCCTGTCCACACCCTGCCCCAGGGATTGGGAACCCTATTTCAGCCCAACCCCAGACCTTCAGTACCTGCTTGAGCTGCTGGGGAGGGAAGATGGGTTTTGTTTTAGCTGCAGCTATGTTGCTGCATGTGCTTCAGTCCTGTTGCTCAGTGAGCTGGTGGTCCAGGCTGATGTCCAGGAGTGGCACTGGATCTGCCTCATCACCATGGCCCTGCTTGGCCACCCTAGGGTTTTGTCAGGCCCTACGTATTGTTGCTGGACCTGACCCTAACCTAAGGCTTGGCTTCCCAATTTAACCTTGGATCTGCCTTGTTCCCATGGACGTGTTTGGTGATTTGGGCTATTGCTTGATTCTCACTGCCCCTCTGGCCTGCCTGGCTCCTGCCCTGGGATGGTGGGATGAGTCCTGGCTGGTGAGGTCCTGTCCTGCCACATGTGTTATTCCCTTAGATCCTGGCTCCCCGTCCAAGAGAGCAGCTGGCCCTCACTGCAGGCAGGGAATGGTCTAACAGCTGAGCTAAAAGATGCTTGTTTGTGGCTGTTAGCTGCTGCCGAATCTCAGTAGAGACCAGGTTGATGTGATGTAGTTTCAATATGAACACTGATACCTCTTCATTCTTTTATAGAAGTCAGCTTAGACAATCGTGAAGAAGAAATTGAGTGTTTGAGGTGCAATTTAACCACTGTTGTGATGAGAAGTCACAGCTGTGAAAAACAAAGCTTGTTAGACTGTCCCAGCAGTGTATGTTATGTGCAAGCCAGAAGCTTTGCATATCTCTGGAAAAATAGCATTTTTTTGTTTGAGTAAGGAAGTTATAGTGAATCATCTGTTCCACACAGTGACTACAAAAATCTTGGCTGTTGAATGGGCTACCTTGCCTCAGCTGTGAGCTGCTAGTCTAGTTTAGGAGGACAACACTCTGTTCCTGTGGCTCATGAAAACAGCAGCCCTGCTTTGTCTGTCAAAGTGCATGCTAGGGGCTCTGTTTGCAAGTGTCTGAAAAGTCAGCATTTCAGTATGACTGTTGTGGGCCATAGTGTACCCTAAAGCATCAGCATCATCAGAGCCAGCCCCCAGTGAGACAGATGCGTGATGGTGTGCATGCTGCTAGATACATCCCAGGGCCCAGGTCAAAGGCCCAGTAAAACTGTCTCGGGAATTTGACGGCAGTTTTTGCTCCAAATCCTGGTAGCCACTGAGTTGCTATGGGCCTGCTGGGATGTGAAGTCTAAGCGGCTTTGTCCTGCACATCTTGATCTCCTCCCCTGCCCAGTGCTTGTGCACACAAGCTGATAGTTGTCCCCAGCACACCTCTGCACACACTGCCCAGCTGTGTCTGCACAGATGAAATCTGTGGAAGTTTACAAGTGTGAGAGTTGAACTACCTTGGTTAGAGAGACTGCAGCTAAACAGCACCTTCCCCTTGTGTGAGATCCTCTCTCAACTTTTATTGCCTCAATTTTACCTCTTCCCCTGTAACGTATGTCCCTATGTGAGATCATCTGCCAGATGAGAGAGATCTGGTGTCTGGTATGGCCAGGAGGGATGATGTCCTGATGCCCTGCTTTGCTACAGCAGCTTGCTGGCGGAGATATTGGGGCTGGGCAGTGCCAGAAGGCTCCTACATGTGTTGGCCCTTGGAGTCCTGGATGTGCAGGTGAGTAAGATCTGTGCTTATCAGAGTTTGCAGAGGGGACTTCATCTGGGGACTGTTTTAAAGGAGCAAAGTCTTGTTGATTTTCTTTTTTTCTAAATCAGTTGGAAACAGAAGTGCTGAGGTACTAACAGGACAACTCCTGTTCTAACCCAGCTGTCAGAGTATATCCAAAGAGTGTTTATCAATACAGCGATAGGCACTTTATATAAATAAATATAAATATATTTATGTATATATATTGAAAAGGAGGATTTGTATATATATATAATATATAATATTAAATATACATAATATATTATACAGAATATAAATATAATATATATATTACATCACATTATATAGAAATATATAAAATATATAATATATATAACATATATAATATGAACACAATATATTTATATATTATATAATATATATTTACATTATATATTATATTTGATATAATTTTCATATAATTTTACATATATTATATTTTATATTTACATTATATAAAACAAATATAATATATATGTATATATATTAAAAAGGAGGATTTATATATAATACATAAATATTTTGATATATATATAATATATATAATATAAATATATAATATAACATAAAAAAATATAATATAACAAAAATATATAATTTATTATATATAATAATATATAATGTATAATATATATTATAATATAATATATAATATTAAATAATATATAATCATATATATTGTATAATATATATAATAACATTATATATATATAATATTATATAATATAAATAATGTACTATATATTATATATATACTAAATACATATAAATATATATAATATATGACAATAAAATAAATATATATATATATAATAAATAATAAATATATATAATATATAATATATAATATATAATATATAATATATGATAATAAAATAAATATATAATAATGTAATAGACAATATATAATATAAATATAATATATATAATACATTAAATATGTGTAATGTATATATTTTATATATTATATTATGTATATAATATAGTATATACTTATATATATCATATCTCATAATATTATGGACATTATATATTACATAAAATTATATAATATAATATATATTTATATTTTATATTTGTTACTTTTTATATATTATTTATATTTATATTTATACTATATGCAATATACTGTAAATATAACATATTATATATGCATTATATATTGCATTATATTAATTTTTATATATTTTTATATAATTTTATACATTATATTTTATATTTACATTATATATAAATATATATATGTATATATATAAAAGTATTTGTATATATACATAAATATGCATAATGTACAATATAATATATAAAGTAATATATAATATGATGATATATAATAATATAATATGTAATATATAATAATATAATACAATACAATATTATATATATTATATATTGTATATTATTTTAAATATATATTTAATGTATAATATAATATGTATATATAATATATGTAATATGTATTATATATAATATATGTAATATGTATTATATATACATAAATAGCCTTTTAGCCGATTTTTTTTTTCTCCTGAAGAATGAATAATATTTTCCTCATTGCATTGGGAACCAGTCTGGGGAGCAGCTGCCTCAAAGTCTTTTTATTGAGACCTAGAAATTGTGCAGAGAGCTTTTACTTGCTTCTTTGAAATGAAGAGGCAGACTCTGCTGTTTTTACTTAGGCTGAAACCAATTCAGTTGGCACATTATGGTAAGCAGTTACATTTAATTCCATTGGCAAACAAAATCCCCTCAGAGGATAACAAGCCTCTGAGCCTTTGGTGTAAGCCCACGGCAGCAGAATAAACCAGAAACTGGTGCTGGTTAGCAGTGGTCAGTTAGCTTTAGACCTCCAGGGGCATGAGTGGGAGAGTAAATGAGAGCTAGTCAGAGGCTGCCTTTATTGACAGGAGCTTTTCTGAACTGAGCACTGTCCATCAGACCCTTCTTCAAATACTATTGTTATTCGCAGTGTCCTGCAACTGTTTTTGAAGTGCTGGCAGCAGTGCAGGCTTTTGAGCATTGGTTCCTCACTCAGATGGTGCTCGGTACCTCAGGAGGAATGGATGTGACATGGCAGAAGAGAAAGGACCGGCTTCACCCCCCAGCCCTGGAGACACATGCTGATGTTTCTCCTGAGTTGTGTGGCTGGTGAAAGGCTGACCAACGTGCATCTTGTCTTTGGAACAACATGCAATTGAACCAGCACATGGTAAGGCTATTTTTTGGATTTCATGGTATTTGGTGGCATAGAAAGCCATTGGAATTGTAAATATTGACAGCCCTTTGGATTTCTCTCATGTGATGCTGGGCAGTACATTTTTTTCATGCTATGATGGCTTGAAGTAGAGGTTGTTACTCTGAGCACCTAGGGCTCTAATGCGGAGCTTGTCTCTTGTGAAAAGACATCTCCTGAACGTGGCTTGGTGTGTCTGGATTTTCTTCCCTGTGAGGTAGGAAGTGAGGTGATTGAAGGAAAAGCATTGTTGTTCCAGGCTGTGAGCATAGCTTGTGGGCTGTTAAAGCAATAGTTTTGTAGTAAGGAGATAACCTGTGACCTCTACTGCCCCTCCAGTTCAAACCCATCTTGTCTGACACCTCATTGTCAAAGGCAGAGTGTGCAGAGATGGATGGGGCAGAGCTGTCTGCAGGGGTTGACCTGGAACAGATGGGTCCATGGAGTAATTCGGGTTGGAAGGGACCTCTGGAGGTCACCCATCCAACTGCCTGGGGGACAAAGCAGGTCTGGTTCTGTCAGGTGGCTTGTGCTGTTGAATTTCCAGTTGCCTGTTGTTATGAAATACTGGAGCTATATTTTTTTTATGCTGTTGTGGTCACTGGGTGATGTGGAGACTCACAGGGGTCCTGTGTGGCATCTGGACTGGGTATCAGGAAGAGGTTTTTCACTGAGAGGGTTGTCATGCACTGGAACAGGCTCCCCAGGGATGCAGTCACTGCACCAAGCCTGTTGGAGTTTAAGAAGTGTTTGGACTGTGCTCTTAGTCATATGGTCTGAATTTTTGGGTAGACCTGTGTGGTGCCAGGAGTTGGACTCAATGATCTTTATAGGTCCCTTCCAACTCGGGATATTCTATGATTCTATGATGATGTGAGGCCTTCTGCATGAGAAATGCAGCTGTGACCTCTCTGTGGAGATGCTATAGATGAACTGACAGGTAGCACAGCCCCCTCCCACCCCCTTTTCTTGACCAGGCTGGTTTCCTGCTGGGTTCTGGGCTTGTAAGAGACGAGTGTATTTTCAGCAGCACATCCAGAGG
The DNA here is from genome assembly GCF_047663525.1 of Anas platyrhynchos. NCBI lineage: Eukaryota > Metazoa > Chordata > Aves > Anseriformes > Anatidae > Anas > Anas platyrhynchos. The sequence continues at coordinate 13,686,543 of NC_092596.1, forward strand.
CAGGTACCTCCCCTGTTTGCAGCAGCTATTTTAAAAGCAGATCTTTGTTTCTTCTGCCATCATGTGGCTGACAGAAGGCTGCAGGGCACAGTAAGAACTTGATTACCTTAGTAGTAACAGCTTAATGAATAGGAAGCCTTCTGATCTGGATTGATTGTTAGCTTTCTCCCTTGTCTCAATTCTCCAGCAGGAAAAACGGGATTTTCAATGCTTGGGCAGCTCTCCAGTCCCTGCCAGAGCTGAGCTGTGCTGGGAAGGGCTCCCAGAGGAGTTTGGGATCCTTGTCCCAGCAGAGCCTGGGATGCAGGGCACCATGAGCCTCCAGCAGCCGCACTGTACAGAGTCTTGTTGAGGGTCTAGTGGGGAAGAGACCAGGTGTACTTCAGCCTCCCTGGAGATGTGAGAGAGCTTAAGCCATGCCCTGCATGCTGAGGACTGCAGGTAAGTGAATTGTTGGATAAACGTGCCAGTCTGTCCTTAGGCTCTGCTGGACTAATTCACATTGAGAGAGCAGGGCTGTGCTTCCCTGCACTGCCACTGCCCAGCCAGCTCAGTGCATTTCACTCCACAAGGCCATTGTTGTGGCCACACTGAGAGATTAAGGTGGCAGTTTTGGGGGGAAGGAAGTGTAGGCAGGGCACTCAGACCTAATTGGAGCTAAGACTCTTTTTCCAAGCTCTGAAAGGTGGAAAGCCAGAGATTAACTTACATGTCTGAGTGGTAGTTGCTTCCCTCAACACTCCAACAAGGAAAAGAAAACAGAGGGATTTTTCACTTTCCAGTACTTTCCAATTCATATTAAAACAGTGACATGGATATCAGTTTATGACAGTAATTTATAGGTTTCCAGATAGAACCTGTTAATGGAAGTAGCTGGAGTTATTACTGTCAGGACTACCTGTAAAAAGAAGGAAAGAGTCAAGGTGGTACAATAACATCATTTGTAAAAGGGGAGGGATGGAGGGAGGGAGGGAAGGAAACAGTGGGAGGCCACTTCCTTTTCCAGCTGTGATGCGCTGAAAGGAGAGGAGTGATGCATCTGGGAGACAAATGTGACCAGCAGCTGCTACCTCTCAGCTCTGGCAGCACAGCAGTGATCTTCCCAACACAGACATGGGTGGCAAGCAGCAGCTGAGGAGCAAGGTGAGCTGTCGTTTCTTGTTCTGAGAGCTGGGATTCTTCTACAATAGGAAACAATAATTAAATTATTTAAATAAGTAAGCCTCAATCAATCACTACTTATTTACTAATTAATATTAGTAGTACATTAAACAAATCAAGTGTCCTGTTGGCTTAGTTGTGGTTTTCTCCAAATGTGATTTCCAAGAGCACAAATGATGCTGTATGTTGCTAACATGGGATTTGTTCTTGGCTCTTCCTGTGGGAACAGCTCCAGAGTGAGGGGAGTGCAGGCTGCTGGAGGCAGAGCCTGAGGGTAACACAAAATGTGCTGCAAGAAGTAAATGCTTTAGGGCTTGCTTCTTTACTTCTGCAGCATTTTCTTGATGTGTAATGAATGCACATCAAGTCTAGCGACTGCTTCTTCTGAAGAGTTATCTGGAAAACAAGCTCATTTTTTTTTTTTTTTTAAATCTCCAGATGGTCCCAAACAGCAGGTCAAAACTTTGCCAAGAGATCAGTTATGGGTTCTTCAACAGCAACAAGTACCTGTGTGTCCAAAAATACCTCTTTCCTGGGTAACGCAGAGACTGCAACTAGGGACAAGTCTAGAGCCTGGTCTTCAGAATATGAAAACATGAAGTGTGGATGCTCCAGTCACTTTCACTCTACCCACAGTGCAGCCAGTCAAGCAAAGAGAAAGCTTAACACTCTGTGAAGAGGGGTTGCACCACCTAGTTACAAGAGACTGAAGAAATAGCCTCAGAAGAAGCCAAGTTCTTCTGTCCTAGCACCAGGAGGGTATCTCATGCTGGAATGGGGCTGTGCAATCCATACAGGTACACCTGGGCCTTGCACTTCAGTTTAAAGTAAGTAGGCAAAACAACAAGGATGCTCCCAAAGGTAAGAGCGCTGCTCTAGCAGGCTGCCTCAGCCATGCCATGCCCTGCTTCTGCTGTGCGTCCCTGGCATTAGGATTTAGATTTGTTCACTCACCGGCTCGGGGCTCTTCTGTATCCTCCAGCACTCCTTGTCTGGCTTGGGGTTTTGCTTCTGGCTGAGCCTTCAAGCTCTTTCCATCTCTGCTGCACTGACACAGCATCATCTGTGTAGACAAAAGGTTCTTGTGAGAAGAAGGAAAAAAAAGGCAAAAAGCAAAACTGCAGCCAGAAGGAAGTAACTCTTCAGTGAGATTTCCCCTTGGCAGCTCCCTTGCCCATACACATTCCTTTTTTTTTTTTTTTCCCTGCTTACAACACAAGCCTGAGTTTCATCCAGGATAGCATCATTTCAGTAACATGTTAAGTCTTTAAATAGGTGATATGCATGGATATCCTAAGGACAGAGTAATTTAGAGTCAGGTTGTGGTCTTCTCTGCACTATGCAATGTATATATTTATACCAAGGGTATGGGACAATCTTACAGAAAGCTTTGCAGTCCCCTTCTGGCAGTTGTCAGCCCACAGCCAGTGCTACAGCCTGCAATAACTGAGCTGGACACGAGCATCTGATTTCGTGGCAAAACACAAGGATGGCTCCTGCTTCCTTTGCTGTGCTCAGAACTGAGGCCTGTGAGATGTATCCTAAGAAATACAAATGTCTAAGAAGCATTTATACCTACCTGCTGGATGGCAGCTTAAGAAATTCTTCGTAAGTTCCAAGGTGTCCAAAAGTTTCCTCTTCATGCTTTTCTCCACACCAATACTTTCCTGTAAGAAAAGGATACATTCCTTTTCAGAAAAGGGAAAGCGTGACCCTTCTCAAGCTGAAACACCTGACCCATCCTGGGCACCCCTTTTAATTCCTCTGGTGATGCACCATGTTCTGTGTGTTGGGTATCTCTCATAGCTAGTGGGATGCAGCTGTGAGCCTAGGACATACCAAGATCCATTAGGTGACATACCCAGGGATTTTATGACATTACCCACTATAGTTCAGAAACTGGTGCCTATTTAACAATTGCCTTCTTGTCCTCAGGAAGCTGTACTGCTGACCTCTCAGTGGAGGGCACAGAGCAGCACAGCTCAGAAGCTGTGCCAGCTGATGGTACCCTCATGCCAAGAAGCTGTTACCTTATTCCCATCCCTCTGCCACTGCTCAGTGCACGGTCTGTATACATTCAGACCTGCTCCGGGTGTACACCAAACACTACAGAACTACATCTGAAAAAGCTTATTCCTCTGCCTGGCAGCCACACCAGCAAGGTACTAAAGGTGACACATGTCCCTGTGTGTCGTCTGCATGTCCCCCCAACCTGCTTCACCTTACCTCTAGGATACTTCTTACTCAGAAGGCTGAATGTGTCCATTTTCCTCAGTCTCTCTTTCCTGAATCAAAGAAGAAGATATTCAGCATTCCAAGTCACAAAGAAACATAAGTGTGGATGCCCAAACATTTAAGTATTAACACATGCAGACACTAAAAGCTTCTTCATAACTATTCCACTCCAGAAGGTGAAGGATGGAAGAGAGGTTGTGGACCATGACTTACCTTAAAAGCAGCTAAACATCTCACCCCAAGGGCACTGCAGCTCCACAGCCTCTTCCCAGCATTGCTCTGACATCAGTCTCCACAGGTCCTAGAGCTCTTCACAGATACAGCACTTATTGCCTCAGTGCTGCAGACAAGGGTTTTAGGCCACTCAGCAAATGAAGATCTCAGACAACGCTTAATTTAAAAGCTAAATATAGTATCAGGGTGATGCTTGCCAGTGTTCCTTTAATAAAAAAGATATTATTTGCCTAAGGATTTATAACTTTCAAATGAGAGTTTAATACCTGATGATATCTCTTCTTCAAGCACTTATGCTTTCCAATCCTACAAGTGTCATTTTAACCAATGTAAAACCCCAAAGCCTACATTAGCTGGAATTAAACTGAGAAACTGTGAATATCCATGCTTCAGTTCAGGTACCCAAGGCACAAAAGCCAGAGGTAGGGGCCCCCAGCATCCCTGTGGAGTCAGCAGTGCTCAGTAATTGAGCTATGATTGAAGACATACATAATCTATTTCCTGACTTCCTGAAAGACACAGCAAGCCCACAAACACCACAAAGCAGGTTGTAATTCAGCTGATCAAAGCAAGAAGGACCAGTGCCACCGGCTCAGACATGGCAAACTAGGGCTCTTCCACCTCCCTGTGACAACTGCCTTCAATGGCTATATTCTCTGCACTGGGCACATGGTCCACCAGAAAGTGAAGACCATGCAAGCTGAACATAATCCCTATTCTGCCTTTGAGGCTCTATCTTTGCTTTAGCAACCATTACCTTTCCTTGGCCCACAGATGCAGGTAACATTCAAGGCTAGTTTGTGTGGCCCCAGGGTCACTGTACTCAGCAAACAGACCTAAACTTCAGTCAGACAACTCCCAGTTTAAATAATGACAACACAAACAGCACAGAAAAAATGACCAAACTGCTAGCTTAGACCCAAAATGAAGTCACTACAGCACCAACAGAATAATGTATATCGATGCAACTTACAGAGAAGGGCCCATGGCTCTGGGAGGCTGCTCCACTTCTTAACCAAGATGCAGCTTCTTGCAGGTGGGAGGTGACCCAACACCCAGGCAGCTTCCCTTTTCTGTAACAACTGGATACATCTCTTCTGAAACCATACAACACCAGCGCTTTCTATGTAATGAAAAATTACACAGCTCTTGAGCACAGAGAATAAATCAACGAATATGAAACTTTGCACTGTTTTTCAATTGAAAAGGAAGTTGGAGGTTTTTTTTATTATTATTATTTTAAAAAAGCTCTCTAGTATGTCAGAAAAAAATAAGCCTTTTGCATGTGATTCGTGCTTAAAAACACCCACGCAGCTCATCACATTGACCTCAAAAGACAGAAATGCTGCAGCAAGCCACATCCAGAGAGGGAATTTATGGGCACTAAACCACAGTGAACAAAGAGCTGATGAATTATCTGCTCTTCAGAGCTAATCTGCTGAGCAAATATTAATAAAATTAGTGTTAATCCCTGAGTCTCATAGTTTTTGAGTTATACATAATTTTTTGAAGGATGAAAACTTGTTACTGGCTTCAGCTGATCTAGGCTGGGAGGAAAAAAAAAAAACATTTTCTCCTCCCTCTGTTAGTAAGCAGCAACTGGGCATGGCCAGAATGGCAGAGGTAATGCTCAGTGTGGCTCTCATCAGGCTGTTCCTTCCAGAGCTCTGCTGACTCTCAAAATGTGTGATTTGCCTATGACTGCTTGCTGTGCTGTCTCAATCTATCATGCATCAAGCAGATCTAGACTTACCGAGCAGGGAAGGTCCAAAGGGTCTGTCAGTGCCCCATGTTCATGCTCTGGGTGCTGCTGCAGAGCTCCAGGCAGCTGCAGGTCAGTCCAGCCCAAGCAGAAAAGCAGCTCACAGCTCCCTGGAAGGAAAGAGTTTGTTAGGGTCTGACAGAGCAATAGCAGCCATCTCATCTCCACAATCCTCACCAAATCCCAGTGAATAAAAAAAGGCTCTTATTTCTTCATCCCAATTAGAAGAGTAAAGAAGAAATCTACTGCTTGGATACCCACAGATACATCTGCAAAAGTAATAATGAAATTATCACCTGTGATTTAGAAAGTGAGGACACCCCAGCAATCTTCAACTTCCTGCTGCTTTGGGTGTGCTCCAGCCAGTTTCTGACATCTCCATCAATCTTCAGACTCCCTGTAAGGTAAGGTACACAACAACAGATTTTGTACTTGTCCATGGAGACAGAATCACTGGTGAGCTTGCACAGAGACCCTTGTTTGCTCAGCACGCATCCCAGTTTGTAAAGCATAGCCCTCCGTGTTCAGCCCAGCCAGTGCTTGCTAAGGAGCAAGGAGCAGCTGCGTGTTGTGTGAACACACAACCAGTGGTGTTGAACGCTCCTGCCCAGAAGTGATGAACAAGCAGGGCTGTACTTTCCAGCTATGAAATCCACAGTGGGAATAGCCAACTGTCAGTCTTAACCTCAGCCCTTTGAGGAGCAGGGAAGCCTCTGCACCCTCTGACTACCAGAGTCATGAGATACTCATAACTAGAAAAATCCCTCTTATGGTAGCTCAAGCAGGTTCCCCCAATCCAGACATCCCTGAAAAGTGCACTTTTTGCAGTTATTTTGGAATGACATGATCTACACACCAGTACAACTAGCATTTACAACTCATTCAAATCTTAGTTGCACCCAGGATAGCTTTTCACATTTCATTTTTTTAAGGAGTTGATGTTAAACACTGTTCTGAGAAATTCCTGACCTAGGACTGACTGTGGCTCAAAAATGATGTGTGCTTAGGGGTAAAAACATCTTGTGAAATTATGGAATATCAACATGCAAAACTGACATTTTATTCTAAAAGATGAATGAAAAACATTTAGTTGGTAATACTCTAACACATCAGTTAAAGTATTTCGTAAGAATTCATCTTTTACTTTGCAAACATACTTTTTACAGTAAAGAATACTTGTATAAAATTCATAAGACAAAATTCTAAGTTTGAGAGCATCATAATGACTCACACCACTGTTCACCGGTCCCAGTATCTCCTAACATCAACCAACAGCAAGGGGAAGGAAGATAAGAGCAGGGCAAGACTGCAATACTTTTTCTGTCATTCTCAAAATCCTTTCAGTTCCATTTTCCCCTCAATCCTATGTAAACTTTTACCTTTGTGCTGTCCCTTTGCAGGGAGGCCCATGGGTCAGCTACCACCAAGTGAAGAACCACAGGCGTTGGTTTGCTTCCAGCTCCTGGGGGCTTCGTGTGATGCCTTCAGATGGCTGTAGTGAAAGGGAAGTCAAAGGTTAGTGGCTAACCACCCTCTCTAATCTGCTCATGTAAATAAATGATGTGGGCATATAGATGAGGTATTGAGTAGTAGAACAGAACAGAGACTGGAATTCAGTGTAATATTACAACAAAATCTAGTCTTTTGATAGACTGATAGTGCCTCCCCCCAACTTGTCACAAGGCAAAGATATTTCAAAGGCTTCATTTTTGACACTTATGCATTAAAAAATAAATAAAAATAGCAGAATTTCCTTTGATACAAAAAACCCAGCTCCTGCTCAGCAGTGGCATTGAACAAGAACATTCTGCAGCACTTTCCCTCTATTGTTTCTTTCCAGAGATGAGCTCGGTGCTGTCCCCTTTCCAGGTGATGGCTGTTACCAGTGAGAGGATGTGACAGGCAGTTTAGAAGTTTCCTTTTTCGCCTACTCAAGGAAGAAGAGCTCTGAAGCTTGCAGCGAAGTGATTTCTTGCCATTTTCTCTCTTTGTGCTTAGCTGCAGGTTTCCACCTCTGGTCTGCAGCACCTCAGGGAAAATACTTACTCCTTGTAAGCTGTCAAGACAAGGTAACTCACTGAAGGAAGTCATAATCAGGAGGCTTAAATTAGCTGTACAGGGGGCTGCAGCTTCACTGCAAAATACTTAGGTGTTGCATACTGATGGAAATTGAAAACAGAGAGGGTTGTCCTGGATGCTGTGGTTGGCAGAGAAGCAGCATTTCTTCCTCTCCCTCCTATGTCCTGAGAAAGTGCTTCTCTTTATCTTTTAATTTATGTACACTTTCTGTCTCTATCCATTTTAACCAGGGCAGCACAGAGACTTTCCTCTCATAGATGCCTTGCATTTTTTTCCCCCTTCTTCTTTCCATTTCCCTCCTTTCCTTTTCTCCAAAGAGCTTTCTTGCATGAAAAATGGCAGCCACCTGCTTCTATTGTAAGTGGCTGTTCGCAAATGCATGCAGCCACTTACTGAACACAACCGCCTTTGGGCAGAAGCAGGCCCAGCTGGGACTGAGATCTACAAGTGGACTATTAGCAGCCAAGTAGTGGACTAAAACTGGTTATATTTATTGCTGCCCTGGGGAGATAGGTCAGGCAAGGGAAAACATTAGTGTAACCAGCAAACTGTAAGCATCTGAAGGCTTCTGCAGGCCTCGAGATGCCTGCATGCTACATTTTTGTACAGCACTGGTTGGCAGAAAGATGTTTTTCTCATGGTAGTGTTTGTAGCAAGAAAGCTATTGAAAGAGAAGCATGAAGTGCACTTGACTTATTTTTCATGTCTCAGTTTTAAAAGCCAGCTCTGTGTTTTTTGCTAAGTTACCATTCTTCAGTGCTGGCCACATGCGTGAAGGGGGATGTGCTAAACCCACATCTCCAGAATCAGCCCAGAGACACAGGGCAGGCCCTGTAGTACCCAGCCACCCAGTCCTGCTGCCAGAGGAACTGGAAAGAAGGTGGCCACACTTTCCTTATGCTGTTTTAGGCATCAGCACCACCAAGCAGCATTGCTTCTTGGCAGAGCTGTGCTGCCCTTTGGAGTGAAAACATAAGATGGAGGCAGATATGATAGAGAAGTAGCCTTAAGTGCTGGATACGACTGTAAGAAACTGCTAAGGCTGCTGCAACAACTGCCCTCACCCCAGACATTGGCTGGGCTTTACTTCTTTCCAATTTACAGGTGTTTTATTGTAGGAAATGGGATAGCAGGGACAAAACTGAATCCTGCTTGCCTGAATCCTCCACATACAGTTACGACAGCTCTTCAAGCTGCAGCGACAATGCATGTAGTGCCAGCATGGCAGCTGAGTTCCCAGAATAGATGCAAATGATTTTTTTTTAAATCCGTTGTGATGTCAGAAAATTTCCCTTTTTAGCTTTTGCCTCATTTATCAGCTATAACTTGCTTATGGTTGCTGAGCCATAAATATAGGCTAGCAGTTAACGTAAGCTAAGATTTACAAAAACCATTTGAAGAAGTTAAAGATCATTAAGGGGGAGTCAGAATCTCCTACATGGCTTTTATGGTCTTAACCTCATGGCACGATGCAAAGCAGGAAAGTGTGATAGAAATACAGAATACTTCATTATAACGCAGTGAAGCCCTTTTGACATACTTTCTATTTATCATCATGAACGAGTTAAGGCACAAAATAGATTAATGGTTTGCCTGACCTAAGAAAGTCACAGGCTGAGAAGAGGGACAGACAGGATTTTACACCACTCCCAAAGCACAACACATCTCTCCCTGCAGTGACTGGAAGGAGTCATCTTCTAGAAGTGCTTATTTCTCTTTAAAGCCTTCAAACACAGCTTTGGGTGAAAGCTTTGTATGGAGACATCTGAACCATGCATGTCTGAAGCAGAACAAGGAACTGGATGCAGCCCACCCATGGGTGCCCATGGCTTCACCAGTGAAACTCCCTTTGCAGCTGGGGTCCTCCCCACAAGCCAAGAGCCTCCAGGTGCCCAGCAGGGTGAATGCAAACTGCACTTCCCTCCTAAAACCCTCTGGGACCTCAAGAGGTTGTGCCAATTGGCAGGACAGTGACCATTAGTCTCCCCAGGCAGACCAAAGCCCACCTCACCTCCAAACACCTATTGAGCCAGAACATTAAACATCTCCTCTGCCACTGCATCAAAAACATCAGAGTCCAAACAACAATGTGAGCCTGGCTAAAAGGCTGGTATGGACACTGCACATTTAAACCAGAAGTGTTTGCTGTTTTTAGTTCCTATATACATAGGAATATGATATATCACAAGGCAATAGCACGCAGTGACACGGTGGGGGCAGATTCACTTACACATATCCACTTCTGTGAGCACACCCAAAGACCACGCATCATTCTGGCAGCTGATAAAAGCATGCTTTGCAGTATCAAATGCTGTGGAGAAGAAAGGACAAAATTTTATATGGGGAAAAGAAAAAAACACAAAAACAAAAAATCCACCCCAAACCAATAGTGAAGTACCTCATCTTTTCTATCCCCATTCACTTAGTCTTGTTCTGTCAGCTGTATTTCTCATTTAAATATTCAGAAAGAAACCATTAAATAGTGAACTTTGGGAAGCAGAAAGATACTTTCTGCATGTGTGACTGCAGGTAAAACAGTGCCTTATAGACCCCAAATTGCATGAGACAGAAGGCTTCCTCCAACTGCTTTACTAAATGCCTGTCCTTGGAGAGATGTGCAAAGACTATGCCCCAGGCACCTCTGTACTTCTTCTGAAATTCAGGTTTTGCAATTCCATATCGTTCATTATATCCAGCAACCCCGAGTCAGGCAGGGCACTGTATAAATACAGAGAGAAAAACAAAACAAAACAAAAACAAACAAAACCAAAACACACACCAGGAGTTAAGTAGCAAATCCTAACACACCTTATGGAAAACTCCTGCATGCAGCAAGCACATTTCTTCAGCACAGGCACAGAGAGCTGTGCTGCCTCACAAGAAATAGCAGGGGTGGTATTTTTTTTTTTTTTTTTTTAATGCCAGTAATTTCCAACTTTTTTGCTTTTGAGTTGCAATCTTCACTCACTCATATGTACGATTAAGGACAGGTTTATTATTCTACTACTGTACCTTTAGCAGCAAGACCCTCTTCTGTCCAATAGTCATATTCTTTCCCCTCCATTCCTCCCCACCCCCCCAAAAAAAATAGTTGAGGTTGCTAAGCCATCTCTAGCACCTTTGCCTGACATGCTTCCCTAGGAGCCCTTTGTAAAAACACAAAGTCACGGATCAGCAACCTGTTGCAGTTACTTGCTTCTAGTTGCTGTAATGCTGTTAACTATCAACAAAATCAATTGCCATAAATCAAACTACACTACATCAATCAGCACTGTGTGTGTGTATATTCATGTGTACAATCTGGTCAGTTATGGCATGATTAGCTGTAGAGGGTCTGAGAATAGTGGATCCAGGGCCACAAGAAGAGATTTCCAGAAGGCAAGTGCTATGACACTGGGATTTATGGTAAAGGTACAGAATGTCCAGCAAACATTTCTGAAGTTTTTTTTTTTTTTTAAATTAAAGAATAGTTTTATAATTATGAAAACACAGTCATCACTAATCCTTTTTATTATTGTAGGAAGAACAGCAAGGATGGAGACCTTCTGCCTGGAATATTTTCTTCATCTTCAAGAGAGCTGCAGTGAGCTGTAGAAGATAGTGCAGAGTTTATAGAAGTACATCTCCAGGATTATTTGCCTCTGTGGTAGAAGCACAGGTCTGTGCCTGGTGACTTTCATGTTGCTTCAGATAGGGGTTCTTGGAAGATTTCAATTTCAGATTAAAGATTTGTGAACTTCATGTCAGCAACGGTATAGAAAGTTTGCAGGTGTATGCCTGTGTGAATGCATATGATATTTGGGGGCAGAACTTATATTTTAATCCAGGGACTTTAAAAACAAAGTGGAGATACACCTTAGAAATACACTGATACATAGCTCTATTGGAAGTCATTAAAAAACAAAGGTCAGTAATATTTACTTATCTGTTACACTTTGATGTGAGCTTTGCTAGTTGCAGAATTAGTGCTCTTTTGCCTAAACTAGTACAGAGGTAAGGTCAAAAATGGCACATGAGCACACTTGGAGTCCCTGGTCAGCTGCTTCTCTTCAATCTATTCTGAATTGTTTTCCAGAAAATTTACAGGGTATTCATCTTTAGGATTTTTTTTTTTTTTTTTGCTGCCTTTAAGCTGTGCAATGCGAGGGGCTGGAACACCAAGGGAACCACGGGTTATTAAACTAACATATGTAATCCCTTCCACATGGAAGATTCCGGGCTGAATGTGTGGGAAGGCAACAGCTAATGGAAGAATAATACCAAATGGAAGATAAAATCTGTGGGGGGGGAAAAAAAAAGAGGCGAAAGCCTCATTGATACGTGATTGTGCTATGAGATTATACCATGGAACCTTCTGAGACAACTTTAAGGGTGACTTCAGTTCCCAAATTCTGCCACTAGATGGCAAGAAAAAACAAACTAAAATCGGCGAGGCATTGCCACCCCTGCCAGCCCCGAGGAGAGCGCCCCAGCAGCGCACCGCTGCTCTGCTGCGAGCACAGGGGGCAGAGACGGGTCCCTGGGAGCCCAGCAGGACGAGCCCGCCTCCTGCCGCAGTCAGGCTGCTCTTAGGACAAAGCCAATCCATGGTACCGTGCCCTGTAGTGCCCCTGCTCACTGCTGCTGAGCAGCTTTGGGCACGTTTTTGGTTCCATGTGCATGCAGATATGGTTGTTCCCAGAAGCTATCTGAATTTTGTGCCGTTCCAGCAGGGCTTCTCTTGCTGCTCACGAGGATCCCGATTCCTCTTGGATTGATTCACCTACTGAAGTGTATTTCGTGAGCCAGTTGGTAACTATAGCCTGCAGCTTGCCTGTGGCAGGGTATCATCCCAGACAAGGAGATGGGTCTGCTTGGACCTTTAATAGGGTAGCATCATTTAGGGGGACAATATAACCGAGATCACCTAGGGCAGAGCCAGGACTTCAGCAGAAAGGCTCACTGCCAAGACTGAGGATCCCCTACAAATGGCAAGGTGTTTTGGCAAAAGTCTCCACCTAGACGCAGCTCTGTAAAACACTAGGTTCTCATAGAAAATTACTGAGTTTGGGGCACAGAAAGCTCCCCCAAATCAGTATGAGCTCAAAGCCAGTTCAGAGCTCTTCTTCCACCACCTAATCACCAATAAAACAATTGCTTTATTAGAGATACTCAAGTGGATGCCTCTGGTTTGTCACCTTCCCCCCAAAGAAGACTAGAGGAGTCCATCTCCTCTTCCAGATGCAGTGACACAAAGAATGAGGGAGTTTTGCTACTGCTACATAAGGTCATTCACTCTATTTCTGGTAGTGAGGTAAGCCCAGGGTACCACAGGTCTGGCTGCAGAGGGCTCCCAGGAGGGGATATTTGCCCAGAGTGGTCTTTCATCCCAAGAAAGGTCTCCAGGAGCACTCCCCTCAGTAGGGGGCACGTACCCAGGCAGGGCCTCCACAGAGATCACCATTTCCCTCTAGAAAGGCTTGAGAAGTCTGAAAGGAAACTCAGAACTAGAGCATTTGAAACGCTGCAATAAATGGGAGAGCTTGAAGCACTGTGCTGCTCGGAAGGTGTCAGGAGCGAAATTATTCTGGAAGCACCGAAGCATATGCTGTCAAGAGCAATCCTGTGTTGGCAGCAAGAGGATGGACAAAGCAGCCCAATAGATCCCTTCTTTCCATCCTAGCATCTATAATTCCTCTGTTAATGACTTGTAATCACATCCTACACGTCAGGGTGCATTTTGATTTCTTGCTTGATAAAGCGCCAGGGCCAGTAAGATCATTCAATTAATTGCATGGTCCAGTGCCTTCCCCCGCCCCAGAGCCTCCTGTCCCACATCGGGCAGGCACATACTTCTGCAAGAGCCTGGGGGAAGGGAGCAGAGCAGAGAAACATTCATTCTCCTCATTTAAAAATGTAAAATGCATTCAGGACCACGTGTAATAGTGTTGTAAATCTTATTTCCATAAAGCACCTCCAGGGCTAATTCACAAGACATTAATCATATTCCAGCTTCTCCCAGCTGTTAACTCATCTGTAGGGTTTTTAATAAAAGATTGTGTGCATTTCTGAGAGACAGAACTGTACCAACAAGGGCCGGTCTACTCAGAGCAGAGGTTTCTGTGGTCTGGAGGAACAAAGGCCACTGAGCACTCCCCAGAGCCCTGCACAGCAGGTTTTGGCCCCTGGCAGAGCCCTCCCCGGCTCTGGCCTGGGTTACCTCACCACCACTCAATGACGCCCTATGGTGATGAGGTTTGGCTAGAGGACAGGCAGTAATATATTTCCAGGTCACTTCCTCCAAGTGCAATCTGATTTATTCCCAGCCAGCTCATTGCTATCGCTCAGTGGCAAAACCCTTAATTATTCCTTTAAATCTAACTTCAAACTCCAAGCATTCTCACACCTCCCTTTTGCTTCCTGGAATTATAATCTGATTTGTGGATAAACACACTGCTTCCTTTTATCCTACCTGTCTGAAAGCTAATCTTTCCAGGAAAGGCTTCTTTTCATCCCCATGTCATGCTGGGGAGGTGATGAGCTATCAGAAGTTGTGGGGGGTCTGCTGTTTCAGGAACCAGTAAACACAGTCATCCCCAACCAGAGAATGCCACAGCACATCCAGAGATGGGATGCACCTCTTTAAGATGCTGCACATTCAGATCTCCCTTGGCCAGACAGCAAGTGTCTCGGAGGTGCAGCAACAGAGTGAGCAGGCATCGGTGCGCTGCATTACAATGCCTGCTCAGTGTCCTCCTCTGCTCACACCCAACCTGCAGCCCCACATGCACATACCCACCCATCCCACGGCCCTCAGCAAGCCAGCCTCTTTCTCCTTGCAGAAGCAGCCTCCCAGACTGCCAGGCTCATGCCTCCCCATTGAGCCCATGGGTTTTTCCTCCAGGCTGCCCTCCTAGAACTAGCCAGGCAGCAAGCTTGCCCTCAGCCCCTTCTTCCTCAAGCTCCTTTTCCATATGCAAAGCCAGATTTGGGAGGATTGCATTGTCTAACTCCATCCCCTAAATCAGCTTGCTGCTAATCCTGTTTTAAGTGTACACATTCAAGTGATCATCACTGTGGTTGCAGAAGCCCCTTTCTTTCTCCACTTAATTACGCACAATAACATTAAAAGCAACCTCAAGCTGCAGAAGCCCAGGTGTCAAAGGGAAAGTGGCAGAAGTTTTCCAAAAGCAGTTTCCTCTCCACTATGAAGACTGAAAAAAAAAAAAAAAGCCACCTGCTTTCATCAAGAAGGGAGAGAGTTGTGCATCTTCCCAATGTCAGGACAGGCAGTTAGCAGTAGGAGCACTTTCTCAAGGTAGCACTTTCATCTGATACTCTATTTCTCTTTGAGTTACTTCACCCCCATTAAAAAAAAAAAAGCCAATTTTCAAATAAAGAATGCCACTTCACATTGAAGTGTCCAGGTGTTTAGATCTGTTGTTTACCAAGGGAACTGTTTCAACTGTTTCTTTCCTTTTTTTATACTGAAGAAAGTCAGCAAGTTTGCATCAATTCTTCAAGCCGTGTCTTTAGAAAAAGGAAAAAGAATAATTGTTCTTATTAAATCTAGGCAAGTTCGTCTTTCTTCTCTATGAAAGAACATGAGTAGTAGAAAAATAAATTAAGTGTAAATGGGACTGCATTATATTTGGACAGAGCCATAGTGTGATGAGAGAGGTGTCTCAGTGTTTACTGGAGGAGAAAAGGCCTAAAGGCTTCGGAATAATTGTTGGTGGGCTCCACATTTCAGCCTTCCTTAGAGCTTTTCCTTAAAGACCAGCCTCTGCCTCTCAACCTTGGGATGAGCAGTTGTGGTGACAGTGCCCTTGTGACTTACAATAATTCACCCCTCCCTTGACCCTGGGCAACCAGCAGACATTCCCAGCTTCTCTGCCAGCCCAGCATTACACAGGCCATTGGAGTCCTCTAACAGGGCTCTCTGGCTGCTCACAAGGTCCCACAACCCAGCTGGACTTTTGGCCAGCCCTATCACAAGTGATGCAAAGGCGATCAATGCTGGGCAGGATGCTGAACCCAAAGACTGCACATCTTGCAAAGCTGTCCAGCTGAGGCAGGTGACCAGCATTTGCTGGGAACAAGGACCTGGCCTGCGCTGAGCACACAACCCAGGGGAGGTCTAACATCACCACTAAGTCATTCAGGTGTGCAAGAGGATAAAGCAAAAAATACCTGAGCAAACCAGATTCAAAGTGCTGATTGCTGCTGCTGTGTTTTGAGTTAGAAGGTACAGTCTGTGCCCCAAACCCATCTAAGACTAAGTTCACATCTACAAAATTCATCACCCCAGGCTTGGCACTAGGGCAAATGCTTCACCTTGGGACTGCGCCCTCACTTCTTGCCCCCATCTGCAGCTGTCCCCTCAGGGGAGCTGGCATTGTCCCTCTCCTCCCTTCTCTGACCCCACAGAGTGACAGCCCAACACTGTCACTGTTAAAAGACTTACCGTTCTCCAAAGAGAGGAGAACATTTTTTTTTTTTTTAATCATTAGAAGCCCCTCTCTGACTAACCCACTGTGCTCCAGGCCTCATTCTTCCCTTATGTTGCATCTCAGCTTAGTCTCTAACACCAGAAACCGGTGTTTCAGGAGCAAATCATTAAGAGCAAGGAAATTCAAGAGCATGCGATCTAGCAGTCTGACCCTACCACAACTGATGTGGCCTTGCAAGTGAGACAGCCTAAGAAAACCAACCACCACCACCAGTTCTGATTCTCTTCCCCACCTTTTTTCCGCTTTTGTGCCTAAAATATGTTTTTGTTCTAGTATTTCTTTTGGCTCCCCACCACCCCACGCAGCCTTTTACTATGAGAAAACTGACTCTTCACACCATTACCAGACAAACTTGTTCCTACTGTGAATTTGTTTTCTGCATTTCACCTTGGAAAGTACCCCTCATATCACTACTATTGTATTTGTATTTCTCTTGAATAGTTAAAAATAATAATAAAAAAGTGCTATTAAGCCTACATGGTATCTGCAGTTACCTTCACATTTCCCACTGAATGGGGTAGCCCTCTGCCCTCCTGAAGACCCAGTGCTCCCCTGAAAGCCCCAACACACAGTCAGCAGCCAGCAGTAATTATTTCATAGCCCCACAACAGCCACTGAACGGAATCACCATGAGCTCTGTGAGCAGCTTAATTTGGTCATCTTGGATAATCTATTTGTTTTCTTAGCGTTATGTGGTTTAAATTGATTTTGCTATTATTTTCAGCTCCACGGGAAAGAAAATTGGTAAATAACTTTTTTTTTTTTTAAATTGTGGCAATCATTAACTGTCAACAGAGCATCAGACAATCAAACTGCCACCAGCAGAGATCACGCTGTAGAAGAAAGAGACCACAAGCTCCACAGGCTCTCTCAGGCTAGGCTCAGACAGAGCTGGTACATGGTGAACACAGTAAAAACCAAACTCTCCTCCCACTTCTGGTCCCCCACAACCATGCTGTAGGTGGGAAATGAATAAACAAATAAATCAAAGCACCCCCAGCTCTGATCTGCAGACTTGAGATACAGCAAAAAACAACTTTTCTGTTCCCCAAGCCACTCCTTACCTTTCCTTTTCTTCTCTGATTTTTCTTGCTCCTCCTCACCACCTCACCCAACATCTCAGGCAACATTTTAGCAGCAACTTCTGCATCCTCAGACTCTCATCTTCACACTGAAACCTGCTGCCCCAACTAAGAAAGCAACACAGCACACCTGAACACTCACCTGAAGGCTTGCCTCACAACACTGCTCTCCAAGTCCCACCACCAGCTTAACCCTCCTCCTAAAGCAGACCCTGCCTGGTGGGATTTACCCCTTTTATCTCTAACTCAGGACAGCTGCAGCAAACAGGGCTGATTGAACAGGGCAGGTGAGTAGCAGGGTGACAGGCAGCCACCAGCTCTTCTGATAGGAGGTATTCCTGAAGCATGAAGGGGACAATCACACACCATTTTTTATTTTTTTTCTCCAAATCTGAGGTTTTAGGAAGTTGGGGAGAAGCATACCTCCCATTTAGCAAGCACTGTTTATATAGAAGCATGGCAGAGCTTGATGCCTCTCCTCAAAGTGTGTGCAGGTCTCATACAGAAAGCTCCTACTGCTGCTTGCTCCCAGCATTAAAATAGTTTGGGGACTGGGACATAACTCTCCTAGCAACAAATACCCTTCTCCATATCGCTCCTAATCTGTGAGTTGTCAAAGCTATCTGTCATCTCCTATCCTTAAGCAATCCACCTTCCCTTTCCCTCCAGCCCATCTAGCCGTTTCCTAGCCCAGAAGAGCACACAGCCCTTCACTTACTGTTGCAATCTGCAGCACAGCTGAACCCAGGGCAATGTTCTTCATTTCCCTGAAGACTATATGAAGTCTTTAACCAGGCCAAATACTTTAAATAAACATTTGAAGACATGTTCCCATTCTGGGAATTCTTCAACACAAACAGATGGATTGATAGATGCAGTAGATTAGTTTGGGTACAATGTGATCCAACGTGATACCCGAGTGATTCAAGCGAGGGAACCACATGCAATGCATCGCTTAAAGAAAAATAATAAGTTTTCTTGTCAAGAGCATCGAGACGTTCTGACACTACTTCCCCCCCCCCCCACATACAGTTCCCGTAGAAATATGCCCTGCTATCATCCATGGCCAGATGGCCACAAGTCCCTTGGTGTTTCTCTAAGTGAGCATCCAAGGGGAAATCTTGTTCCACCTACCCCAAATTACAGTGGTTCTGGGGGAAACTGAAGTGGAGCATTTCCAGTGAGACCAGTGCAGGACCGACTACACAACTAGATTTGTCCAAGGAGAGATTTGGCAGCCAGGCAGGAAGGAGAAGCAGCAGAGATTTAAATAATAGGTTACTCTTTGCCTAAATATATATTTGAAAATGGTACCTGTGTTTATCCTGGGGGCTGGAAAGACACACACAGGGTTTCTGGATGCAGCAAAGCTGGCTCTGCTGCCCCAGCCCAGATTTGTCTGAAGGCAGCATCTCTCTCCAGGCAGGCTTTTGAAGAGCTGTCATGCCGTGATGTCTGATGTCCAGCTCATATGCCTTGTTCTCGGATGCCAGCCTCTCACCCTTTGTACTCTGTTCTATGTCCCTGTCAGAGCACGAGGAGCCCCTGCAGAAGCTGCGGCAGTGGCAGTCGCATGGGCTGGGGGCCCAGCGCTGTGAGCTCCGTGCTGGGGGAACAATGACCTGGTGGCAGCCAGCCGGCCTCTGGTGGCTCTGGTCTGCTTCTTCCTGGCATACGGACCATGTCCTGGCTGAGGGCTGACACCAGCACCTCAATTCACCTAATTCACAGCCATTTCACCGAGCCTTCCCTTTAGTGAGTGGTATCTGGAGAGTTTTATGGGGAGGGATAGGACGTGCTTCACCCAACTATCTGCGTGGCTTTCCCCACCTGGGGCACTGTCAGCATCCCTGCCCTTCCCCTGCTTCCCTCACCACCCATGAGTCCAGGAGCTGTGTTTAAGCTCTGGCACAGTTTCTAGCTTTGCCTTCAACTATTCCTGACTGAAATGCTGCACGGTTAACATATTGCCTTGTCTGATGGTGACCGTGGGCTCGGCAGATCCTCTCCTTGTCACCAGTCTGCCATGTTCAACGTGGTGGCCTTGCACCCTGGCTGGTGAGGGCACTGCTGCTGCTGTGTGCTGTGGTTGCCTGCAGGGCACAGCATGGTTTCCCTTTCCTTGGTTTCTTTTCCTGACAGATTTCAGAGAGGCAAGATGGGAAAAGAAGGACTGAAGGAAAAAGATCCTGCCCCCACACTCATGCTGTGGATAAACAGCAAAGGCTGAGCCAGGTTGTGATGGTTGTACAAACAACCAAGCAAATCTACAAATTAAAGAAATAAGTCAGCTGGTGCTTGGGGAATACAATGAACCAGGCTTTCTCATGTACTATGCACAGCAATTTAACTGACCTCAGAAAGATGGAGGGTGTAAGACCGCCCAGCTCATGTGCTTGACCATGAGTGTGGGCTTAGCTTGCGGAAAGCTGCATTTCCAGGGGGCAGCTCCGCTTTGGTGAAAGCCTCTGGCAGACTCCTACTCTTCTCAGTAGCATGCATGGAGAAATCCAGAAACACCAGGCATTACGTTGATGTAGCTTGATGGATTTGTCAAACACATTTTTGCATTTGTACTGTTTTTTTTTTTTTTTTTTAACGTGGTGCAAAATCACGAGCTTTTACTGTGCTTGGTACAGCTTTGATGCCTTGAATCACTTATAATGGAAACCTGACCTTTAGCATGCTGGTGCTGTATCGCAGCACATTGAGGCAGGGAGTTTGGAGGCAGCATGTGCCAAGGTTGGGGAGAGAGCAGTTTGCCGTGGTGAGAATGCACAGACCATGGCAAGGAGGTGGCTGCCTGCACAGCGTGGGATAAACGCGCCTTGCTCTGCCTGGGAAATTGGATGCACGCTAGGCTGGGAGGAAATGTATTTGCAGCTCCATAGGTGAGATGCTGATCCCTCAGGTCCATTAATTAGGGCTCTTCACAACCCGCCTCCGACCCAAGCCCTCCTGTCTCTGCTGGAGAGGGCAGTCCTGCACAGGTCAGGTCCTCAGCATAGCTCAGGATCTGATCCGTCTTGCGGGGGATTTCTTCCACCTCCTGCCTCTCCCTTTGCAGTGTGCAAAGGAAGGTTATTTGGTTAAGAAACTCACTTTCTTCCAGCCAACCTTTGGAAGAGTCCCTCTTGGAGCAATTGCAACTTTTTTTCTCCCGAAGGAAGGCTTTGGCTGACAGCAGCCGCTCCACTGCTGGTGATGACAAGTGGAGAGGAGCGTGGGGCTGAACGTGAAGGAGGAGCAGAAGGAGCAGCAATGGAGAGCAGCAGCATTGCAACGGCTTGTTAGCTTTGGCATCAGCTGAACTGGGAATGGGGACATGTGGGAGCAGGGTCAGGGGAAAGGGAACAGCAGAGGAGCTGCTGAATGTCTCAGCCAAGTGGCTGATCAGCGCTGGCATCGCTGGTGCTGTTGTGAGGACATCTCAAGCTGTTGTTAGTCCCTGATCCTCACAAGCCTGGCTGCAGCAGTGGAAGCAGGGTGATAGCAGGGTTTTCCAAGACATGAGTCAGAGCCCCTGCCTGCTGCCTTCAGAAGCTGGTGGTGGGTGGTGCTGGGGTCCTGCATGCCTGTGAAGAAGGTCAGAGCCTGGCCGAGCTCCTCTCCAGGCCATCACCAAGACCACCTATGTTGCACTGCGTCTCTTTTCTGCACAGCTGAGTGAGGAATACATAGGCTGAAGGGGCATGAAATCATGGTCTCAGTGATGCTTACAGTCCACTCAGATAAAACTGCTCTGCCTTCTTGTCAGGGAACAAATTAGGAACTCTTCTCAGTCCATACATGCCACAGAAGCAGGTCCTGTGAACTCCAGAGGAATATTGCCCTTGTTCACAGGGACAGGACCTGTTAGCTCTGAACAGAGATTGATGTTCAGGGAGGCAGAGTACCTTAGTGCTGGAGCCTCCTTCCCCATCACAAATCCTTTTGGCCAGTCCTACCCAGAGGTAGGACTCACATGTGCTCATTTCGAAGCTTAGCCTGGGCTCTTGGACTTGGTGCAAAGAGCCTCAGCCACCAGGTACACTGACAAGTAGGCTTTAATGGTCCCCAGCAGGCAGCCCTGGCCCTGCCAGCCTCCTGCAGCACAGTTAGGAAGATCAAAGCTGTCATCTGCAAGTGCCAACCGGACTGATGGTGACACGGGGGAACAAACACAGTTAAGCAGGAGGTCTAGGGCTCTGTTCAGGATCTGCCCCTCTTCCCTGATGTTGGTGGGAGCTTGGAGAGCAGCTGCTGTTGATCTGGTGCCGTGTCCTGGGCTGGGAGGGCTGAGGAGCAGGCATGGGCACCCTGAGTTTGGTCGGGTTTTTTCCAGCCCCTCGCCAGGAACCTGAGGAGGAGACAGGGAATTTCCCTGCGGTGATCCCACTCCTGATGCTGCCTTTGTAACAGACACTTATCGTTAATTAATTATGCATTATTAGCATCCATTATTCATTCCTATTATGTGTACATACATGTGTGGTGCTGAATAATAAGGGAATTACGCCAAACAATTAAAAGGCCCTCCACCGAGAAACAGCCTGGAGAGGAGGGAGCGTATCACAAATGGAGGGGGGTTGCTGAGGACCAGCATCAAATGGGGACAGCAGCAAACAGACCGTGCTGGAGGAGAGCCAGGGCAGAAGGCAAGGAACTGGAAGAGATGTATGAATTACATCTGGGTGCACAGACTATTTTTCATGTGAGTGGCTGAATATACAGCAATTCAGAGGAAATTTGGGTCAACGTTTTGGCAAAACAAAATAAGACCCTGAAGATCATTAAAATCAAGGACCACTTAAGTGGTTCCTTTAATATGAAAAGTTCCTCTATTATCTAGTCTGCTTTTTAATCTTGGGCTAAACAAAATTTGCATCAGTTTTGAAATTTCAAAAAAGGCCATTTCAAAACATTTCAGTTTGATGTCAAAATAAAAATATTTCAACATGTCCTGCCTGCTTTCAGCTGAAATCATTTGAGGAATTTGACCCAAATTCACACACGGGTTGTGCCTATCTCAAAAAAACATTTTTTTTCCAGCAATTTAGTGTATTTATTTTGATTATTCGTGGTGTGGTGGGGAGGGGAGAGGAAGGTATCACTCAGTGTTCAGAGGACAAGGTACAGTGCTCAGAGATGCATTGTGCGTGCAAAATACCAGTGCTGCAGGAAAGGCAGAGAGAGGAAACTCCTGTTTTCAGAATCCATCTCAATTGATGGAGATAATTACAAGTGCCACATTCCCAATTTCTTCTTCCGGGAATTCTCTTCTTTAATAAACTCATTCTAGCAAATTGATCACAGCCTCTCCGGTGCTCTGCACATATCAAAGCCATTTATAAGATTGAAGAGAACACTTGGTGTGAAAAATAGGAGCCAGCGCCAGGCTTTGTGGAGATGTAATCTACCTTCGGCTGTAATACAATTGAATTAACTTGCTTTCCTCACATGCCTGCTGTTTAACATGCTCTTGGTGTTTGCTTCTGAGCTCTGGTCAGTGTGAAAAAACAGAGTCCAAGAATCTCAGAAGATGCAAGAGCCAGTGGCACCTGCCCCATGGTGCTCCCTGCAGTCTGCACTGGAGCTGGGGAGCCCTGGGGAGCTCAGCTGCACGCTGCAGTCACCTACCTGATGTCAAGATGCCTTGACTTCAATAGGCTGAGCCCAGAAGGTCAAGCACATTCACGTAAACATGCTGGAGTGATCCGGGTAGGCAACTGTGTGCCTGGGTCCTGATTACTTCTGGTCCTTCCCAGTTGTCTTTTCCAGATGCTCAGTGAAGTGTTTGTAGCAGCATAACTCTAGTGAAATAACTAGACAAAGAGAAACTTTTTCACAGAAGCATCCAACACACTGAAGACCTCGTTTTCTAAACCAATATAATTAAACCAGCCTCAGAAAGGAAATCAACAAATGCCTAAATGAGCTTTGAACCTAAGCTTTTAGATGCATTTCATTAGACCTATGCAAATGCTGTGAGGATGCCCTAATTTCCTATTGCAATTTAGAGTAAATCCATGTAGAAAACATTAAAATTAACTTGCCTGCCTCCAAATCAAGCACTTTTTAACCCAAGCTGAGCACATCCAGACAGACATTGTTCCCTTGCAGCAGCTACCTCTCCAGGTAACTGGTGCAGCAGAACCTGAGGGAGGTGGGGGTGGATTGCTCACCACGCAGAGAGCAATGACCCACCCAGCTATTTAATCTGGCCCCTGTCCTTTTAACAGTCAAGGCTGTCAGCTGTTTACATGAAGCAGAATACAGGGGTAGGAGTTATCCCGGATTGTTTTTCTGGTGTCCAGTTTAAACAGTGCTCAGTCTAACATGGGCTGTCCCTTCTGCTCTGTAGGTAAAGCTGGAGACAAGAAGCTGCTTTGCTTTCCTCCGGGAGTCTGGGGAGGAGCAGCTGAGGTTTGCAGTAACATGTCCCAGGGAGACAGAGGTCCAAAGCACAGAATGGCACCTTTGTCTGCTCTAACTACAGCTGGGTTTTGGCATAGTCAGGTCCTGTGAAGGGGCGAGAGTCACCTTTCCCCAAGACGCAGGAGCTGTTCTGCAGCTGCTGATATTCCCAGTGATGGGCCGGAGATCCCCACCCTTCCCCTTCTGTTCCTTGTGCTCTCCCAAACCTGTATCCCCCCTACCCCCTTTCTACGCAGGAGAGACTCCATCTGCACAGCAAGTTGCATCAGTTTTACATAACACGAAGTTGCAGCCAGCACAGACACCTGCACAAACCCTCTTCTTGGCACCCCCTGTGCAAGCTCTCAGCGCCAGAAGCACCTCCTCCTGCTTCCCAGTGACAGCATTGCTCATCTCAGGGCTTCACTGCAAGCCCCAAGTGAGGGAACAGCAGCCCCAAATCTCTCCCTTGCAGTCCTACCTCCCTTGGCCAGCAAGGCTCAGGTACCTACCGGCTCCATTTCCTTTCAGACTCAGGAGCAATGTGCCAGGAGAGCCCCCCAGTGCCCTCAGCTAGGTGGCTGCAGCAGCACCACTGGCCTTGCAAGGGGCTCTGCAAGCTCCTGCCATGGCCAGGACTGTGACACTACATTCATAACCCGAGAGAGGGATGTGGAGAGCAGGGCACAAAGCCAGCCACCGGCACCACGAGCCTCTGGCTGGCAGGAGCCCAGCACTGCAGGCAGGTGCAGGCAGGCTGGGGGCACAGGGAGCAGCGTGCACCCAGCAGCACACGGTGGCTTATCAGCAAGATGCTTCTTGGGGCATCCCACTGAGACGTCAGGTCTGGTTGGGAATAGAAGCGGCGCTTTGCAGGCCTGGGACTGCAGAAATGAGCTGCTGGCAGACTGCTTGTGCCCAAGGGGACTTTGCAAAGAGCTGGGTGGGTGGCTGACAGCCTGGGAAAGGAGCCATTCAAAAGCAGAGGGAAATAATATTTTCCAGTTCAGGTGTGGTTTTCATGTTGCATATGCATTTTTTTTTTTCAGACAAAATGGGGATGGAAATTTCAAGTGGAAAAAAAAAGTTCTAAAATGAACCAAATAAGCACATTTGGGCTGTTGAAGCATTGTCCTGGCAATTTTTGTGTTTCATTTCCCAGCTGATCATTTTAACGGCATGGTGCCTTTCCCTCACAGCCTCTCAACCCACTTCTGCTTCTCTCCACTCCATGTCCTTCCCATAATCTCCACTGCCCTGCTGCCCATCCCCTCGTGCCCACCAGTGCCCCTTCCCTCCCTGGCCCTGGGGGACATGGTTGGGCTGGTTGGGAACTGTCACCTTTTTTAGAAACCCCATGGGAGCCTCCAGCAAGGGTGAGCTCTCAGGACACCCATCTGTGCCATTTCCCCTCTAATTCTGATGTACTTTCATTTTGGGCTGGGGTGGGGGGACAATGGGATTTTCATTTTGCTGCCTTAAACACATGCAGGCTCATCATCAGCAAGAACATTGCTGTGGTCATTAAAAGCAAACAGAGCATGCTGACTCCCAGTACCAACACATGGAGGGACAAGGTGAGAGCTGGCAGCTCCCTGGGGAGGCTGTGACTTTTCCAAGGTGGGGGCAACCAGCCTGTTTGAACGAGTAAAGGCATTGCCCAGACTGACCTCTGAATAAGGAGACCCAACATACCCTGGAAAATGGGAATGACCAACCTGTCTGTCCCCAAGAGATAAATAATTGGTGCGAGATCCTCAGCTGGAAAAGAAATAAATCCTGTTATTCCCTTAGCTTCCCATCACCACTGCTGTTTCACTGGGTTATCACAAGACAAAGCCACATTGACCCGGTCCAGTGAATGTGGCTGCCCTGTGCTGAGCAGCAGGACTGCCCAGAAAGCTCCCAGCACCTTATGGAAATCCAACGGCCTCCTGAAGGGGACCCCAGCAAGGCCGGCCAGATGTCCTCAGCATTGCCAGCAGCAGAGATTCAGGGGGTTCCCCCCAAGAAGAGCAAATCCTGGAGCTGGTGGCCCTTCTGCACCCCCAGCTCTGGCTCACTGCCTCGTGGAAGAGGACATGTTATGTCTGAGATACAGCAAGGTTACACTGTGGTGTGGAGAGGCCCCAGATTAGCAATGTGTTAGCAAAAAAGCACAAGCATCATGCAGGATCAAGCGAGAAAGGTCAAATCTATTACAGCAGCTTCTATTCTGGCTGAAAATACATTCGCTTTTAGCATTAAAAAATGTTTCTCCTGGGGTTAGCATTTTTGTGGCTTTTATGGGAAAAGCAGACCACCGCTGTCTTGCTTTTCAGGAATATTTTTGGATTTTTTAAGGTTCCTGGGGTGCCCAAAGCTAAAAATATCATTTGAGTTTTTGGTTGTTGCTGCTGCCAGAAATAAATCAAAACCAAACCCTCAACTGAATCCCATAAGGGAGAGTTTAAAGGTCAGTTTAGAGTCCCCACAAGATGTATTATTATGGGGAACCTGTCCTGGAGCTCTCCAAGGGCCTGGAGAGGTGCAAGTCCCTGTCCTCCCTGCCAGCACACTCCCTTGCCCACCAGAGCCAAGAGCCACCCTTTGGAGAGTGAGGGCAGCAGTGATGGCAAATAACAAAGCTACTGAGGGCCAAAATCTCGGTTTTCTGAGGGCCCAGAGCTGCTCTTCCCCACTCCCCTGGGGCATGTCAGCACCAGCATTTGGGGTGGAAGCACTGGGAGAGGGAGCTGGGGGCAGAGAGGGATGAGATGCAGGTGTGCAGACAAGGTGCAGAAGCCATGGCGGGACATCACATGCTCCCCCGAACAACCTGGTAAATGCAGAGAGACTAATTATGATAATTACAAGTCCTGAATTTACATCTTTGAAGCTCTCATCATCAGGGAAAAGGTTAGACTACTTTTTTTGTTTGTTTTGATCATTTTCTTACGTTGTGGCTCAGATTAGAACTGACACCAGAAGGACAAGCACTGAATCTTGGGCTAAATATTTCATTTCCACAGATGCTGGCATCAAGTTGGTTACAAAGAAACTTTTTTGTATTGTTTTCCTTTGTTGTTGTTTTGTTTTGTTTGCAGGCTTTTATGCTATTTATTTATTTATTTAATTTTATACAACTTTCCGATAAATATTAGGTTGGACAAGGGAAAAGATAATGGAGCTCAGAATAATAATCTTGGAAATGAAAGGGGGCAAGTTACAAGGCAAAACTGGCTGATGAATTAAAACCACATTACCTCTGCCTTTCTTACAACTTTCCTGTACTCAGCTGATGTGCCTCATGCAAAGACCAAGGAAGGCTTTGCCCTAATTCATGGCAAAAAGAGATTTTTCTTGAGTATTACAAGAGATGGGGTTTCAATTTAGGCAGAAGGGCCTGTGGGCAGGGTCACAGTAGGTCTTTCATTTTGCTGTTCTTTGTGCCGTGACTTGTAGTGCTGACGTCAGGGAGCTCCCCCGAGACACGCAGGGCTTTCACAGTCCCAAAGACAGGCTCCTTTGTGGTGCTGCATGTGGGTAACATCTCGTTTCTGGTACCATCAGTGATGGGCAGCTAAAGAAATGATGCTGAGGAGCCACGGCTTCCTTTTGTTATATTTCAGAAGATCACTATAAAACTTCACATGGGAAATTATGTTTATGCTTCAATGCGGTGAGCAAAAGCATCCCATTTCCCTCTTCTGCCATTCAGGCTAAATTTGGCTCTCCCTGACACTAGTATCTTTGGAATACATCCACTGAACTTATTCTGCCTTTTCACAGTGACATCTGGGAGCAGAATGTGGATCCTTATTTATTTATCAAGGCTCCATGGGTTTGAGATTTGCTGCTGCAGGAGGAAACTTCCTCAACATTTTTTTTTTCTGCTCAGTTGCGGAGGCTTCACAGTGCTGGGCATAAACCAGCAGCATCCAGAGGAACAGAGCCAATTAGCAGAGACAGGGCTGCAGCTGTCTGTGCATCGCAGCCCTCCCGTGCTGCTGCTGAGAGCGCCAGCTTCCAGGAGATCCAGCCGGGGTCTTTCCTGGCTGAGCAGCCTTTGACGTCGGCGCTGATGCTGAGGCAAGGGAGACACGGATGGATTAAAATAGCACAGCTATTATCAGCTTCACTCAAAATTCTGGTCCAATTTAAATTCATTTGTCAGGAGAACAAGGAAGCTGACTTTTTCTTTGAGCGGCTGCTCTCCCTCCTGGCTCCAGAAGCACCTTGGTGCCAGCCACAGCTGAGCCCAAAGCCTCACAACAGAGGCACCGTTTGGCTTCTGGGGATGCTCCCAGTTTCTTTCAAAGCAGAGCAAGTGCTGGTGGTTCACGTTACATGTCCTGTTGGGCAGCAATGAGGCACAAGAGGCTAACCCCATCTTACTGCCCCAATTACTTTTGAGGTAAGGAACCAGCCCTCACGAGAAGTTACATGGGCTTACTGTGGTCAGGAGATATTTTCAGCGCCAGGAACTGGAATTCCACCGTCACCT
This sequence comes from Anas platyrhynchos, assembly GCF_047663525.1. Lineage (NCBI taxonomy): Eukaryota > Metazoa > Chordata > Aves > Anseriformes > Anatidae > Anas > Anas platyrhynchos. The sequence continues at coordinate 13,714,470 of NC_092596.1, forward strand.
TCATTTGGGGGTAAAATGCTCCCTTTTCTATTCCACCCTTAACAGCAACAACAATTAACAGCACTTTGCAAAAAGTGTCCTCTCTGAATGCAATTTTCTCTCCATTTGTGCAGGCTGGGGATGTTCTCAGGCCGGCCTTCATGAGCTGCCATGTTAGGTTTCCCTTACAAACACCTTTAAGTACGTTGTGCTCCACAGCTTGGAGACATCCAGAGGAACACCCCACTTGGTCTGGCCCAGGAGGGCAACCACAGCTTCTCCTCCTCATCCCAGCTCTGCCTTGCCATGTCACATTAACCCCCCTGCTTTGGAGGCTACAGGGAAGTGAGAGCTGTGTGTATGAAGCCATTTCTCCTGATATCCCTCCACACTTCATTGCATGTGGTTCTTGCTCCAGACCCCCCATCTGCTCTGGCTGGCTGTAAGCACTGGCTCTGTCACCCCAAACACACCCTGGCACCCCCAGCGAGAGCCAGTGCTTGGCAGAGCCAGCTGAGACACCCACCCAAGTGGAAATACAGCTGCTGTCTGCACTCGCTGCGTGCCCAGCTGACTGCGGGCCAGCCAGCAGGGGCCTGTCAGGGCCTGGAAGCAAAGTGGTGACAGAATTGCCATGCAGCTGTCCCCAGAAGGGTTTGGGGTCCAGCAGCCAACCTGGGTCACACCATCAGAGCAGCAGCATCCTACTGCATGAATGCCAGCCGTGGCTGCTAGCTGCTTGTATGAGAGCATGTCTATAAAAAGATCAGTGTGATAGCTCTTCAGCTGCTCTCTCCAAAAACTGGGGACCTTGCCACTGAAAAGACACCCAAGAGTGAAAAAAAAAAAAAAAAAATCACAAAAAACCCTGCCTGCTCTATCTGAAGAAGAGTGCTTTGCCCCAGCCCATACACTAGCTGCAAAAACATGCACACTCTTGACCAACCCATCTCACTCAATTAAATCCCAGAGCTTTTCGACCAGAGATTAAAAAGTAACTGGGGGAGAAGAAAGCAGGGTGACTGTACCCCTTTGGAAAGATTTGTTCCTTCTGCACGGAAAGCCCGGTGCTTCCCTCTCTCCCCAGATCTGGAGGGATTGCCCACACAGTTTTGATGTGGTATTTCCCACCTCTCTCCCTCATTTCAGATCCTTAGGTTTGCCATACTTTCTGCACTGGAAACAAAGCCTTAAAATAAATTAAAGGAGAAAAGGAAAAGAAAGCTCACTGATCCCCCAATTAGCATGGAGCACTTAAGCAGTCAGATCTTTGCATTTTAATTGTAATCACTCCAAACACAAAAAGCTGAAGTGACAAACCCCAGAGCTAATTCCCGCTGATTAAGTCACTCCCCAGTTCCCATTACAACATTTGTGTAGTTTCTGGTTTAATTCCTTGGCCTCTGGACACAGACAGCTGATAAAGGCAGTTCTTCAGCTTACTGTCCTCCCTCCAGCTCAGTGTGCTTCACTGAGTCCTGCTCCCGAGCTGTGCCTGCATACCCAGCCCTTCCCCTGGTCTGACCCTGGTCCTGGCACCTCACGGTGCTGGGGCAGCACTCAAAGCTGGCAGCATGGGGCGAGGAGCAGAGGAAGGCAAGGCAGGAGTCGAAAGAGTTCACAACATCATTGAGTAACACAGGTTACCTGTGTAACACCACCTCCGTTAAGGTGAACTTAACTTAGGTGCTTTGGCCTGTCCCATCAAGCAATGAGCATCTCCAGGTGCTGAGATCCCACCGCCTACCTGAGCTGATGCTCTGATGTCTGACCGCCTTCCCCACGGAAATTTTTTCCTTTTATCTAATGGAATTTCCTCTGTTGCGATTCTGCCTCTCATCCTATTACTATGAAAATTAATTAGGACCAAATTAAATCAGAGAGAGTGTATGCAGACACAAGAAGGGCTCTCAGTCCTCTGTGAAAAGCAGAGTACACGGCACAGCCTCAGCCTTGAGCACCGTGGGTTCACTCCAAGCATCAGGCTTCCTGGAGGTCCAGCTCCAGATCAAGATGTGTGTAGCTACAGACACTGATACAACCCTCAGGAAGCAACCTCTCCACAAGCTAGCCCTTTACAGAACTGTCTCCTCTCTCCAGTATTGTGCAGAGGCCTCCTGAGATGGTGCCACCACACACTCTATAACCACAACAGCTCTCCACTTGGAGCTAAGGTGCTCTCCTTCCAGACATGGACACCCAAGGTAAAAACAGAATGCAAACCAAAATTTATGGCATCTGTCACCACTTTAATTAACGTCACCGAAGCAAAATTATGTGGAAGCATGTGTAACAGGGGATTAATTGATTAATTGCACCAGAACGGTGCAGAAGGGGATGTGTGAAGAGAAAACCAAAATTAGAGCTGCATGTTCTTTGCCTTAGTATCCCTCTGTTAGGTCCTAAAGATGCCAGAGGATGTCATCTCTGACATCTAAAGGTGCCAGGGGATGTATCAGAGCAGGATCAAGGTGTGGACCTACAGCTGTGAGACCAATGATGCTCCATGAAGGCCCTGACTGAGAAAGCCTGAACAGACATTGAAGAGAAAAAGAACTGGAAAACAGAGGCTTGAAACATATTTATTAAAGAAGACAATAGAGAAGCAGATAGGAGGTGGGAATCTAATGAGCTATTATATAGGGAACTCCTCCTGAAGAGGAGTTTGAAGGGCACAATGACTGTTACCCCCAAGCTTCATGACAGGACGTTGTTCCGGGGTAACCACGGCCCCTCTCACAGTTGCTGGCTTTTGAAGGACCCGGAGGACTGAAGGTCTGCCTGAACTCAGCTGGTCCCCATTATTCCTGTTGCTTCAGCACAGGAGCCAACACAAAATGTCAAGTTGGTCTTTTGAGCTCAGTAGCAATGAGGTGCTGCGACTGTTGTACAGAAGGGTTTTCTTTGCTTATTGTTGCTTTGTAAATTAGTTCTTTTAATCGAAGGCAGGAGTGTTCTTTACCTAAGAGCAATTCTTGGAAGCAGAAATGTAAGTAGATGTGAGGGCTCAGATCTCCTCAAGCACACATCCCTCTCAGGTCCTGCAGCCAGGGGCCAGCAGGGTCGATACAGAAGCAAATTCCTCTCTCTGGTCATCGCAAGAACGAGGGATGCACGGTGTCACCTCAGCTCTGCCAGTTCCTACTCTGCAGGTGCTCAACCTCCCTCAGCATTACACTTTGCATGGTTAAATATGCATCCCAAACATAACCCCTTTCTTTATAAGGGGTGGCTTGGACTCTTCATTTAGTACATTGTGTTCAAGAATATCAAAGCCCAAAACTGTGGATGATGCTGAAGTTTCATTTCTTCCTCTAAGTAGGGCTGTGCTCACACAAACACACCATTTTTTTGTCAGTCAAGGTAAAGAAGTAATTCTCACAGAAGGGTGGGAAAAGAGTCAATGGCTTTACACTGAATCAGTCATTTCGTACAGAAGGCTTACTTCTTTTTTTAGCCTCATAGGAAGAAAAAGAAAGGGAAAAAAAAAGTCACTGGCCCCAGTCTCTGTCTTTTCCTCCCTCCCTCCCTCCCTCCCTTCCTTCCTTCCTTTCTTCCTTCCTTCCTTCCTTCCTGCCTTCCTTCCTTCCTTCTTTCCTTCTGTCCTCCTGCAGTATTTTTCCTCTTCTGGTAACTCTGCATCTCCTTTATTTCATTCATGCTCTTAGGAGCCTTTCTCTTCTCTCATTTTTATTTCTCCTCTGTGTTTTGTTGCTGTATAATGCATCCTGTCTTCTCCATTTGCCTTCTGGCTGAAACACTTAGCCAGCTGAGGCTTCCCCATCCTCAGGTTTTCCCCTCCTGTTTGAAAGCTTGCAGAAGTGCTGAGGCTGCAAGCTCAGTCCCCCCAGGATGGTGCGTGGAGCAGGTAGGGTTGCAGTCCTGGGACTGTGGAGGGAATCTCAGGTTAATTTGTGAAATTAACTTCAGGCTCAGCAGCTGCTGCTGCTGCTAGTACTTCAAGGGAGAAGGAAAATGCTGATGGTAACAGCTGCCTGTGTGATTTATGAGCAGTACAGAAACATCTAGCAAGCTCCAGAGAGCTGCATATGGAAGGGGATTTTCTTGTGAATGACCTTCTTTGAAAAAAGTTACTTGGCACATTTGAGGGGAAATTACAAAAGACTTCTTCAGCAGCGAGCAGTTTCATCTTTCTTTTGCTTGTGTATGCATCAACCCCCTCCCTGCTGTAAGCAATCACGAGAAGGTGGTGATCTGAAGGGAAAGAAACCTCCGCTGTAAAATGCTGTTCACTCAACTCTAAGGTCTGTGAAGATGCTTTTCACTATCCCAACATTTCTACATGACTTTGTCTAGGAAGCATGCGTGGTGGCAAGTGGGTCAGTACATGTGCAAAGACATAGGGAAGGAAGAAGATTGGTGAAACATCCTCTTTTGACGCCATTCTGTGGATAACCTTTTCATACCATTAGGGTGACCCAGGGTGCCCAACAGCTTCCACCAATGCAGTACTCATGTTGTTATAATAGGTTTCTGTAGTAGTTTCCCCCTAACTCTCACAGCAGACACCGTATCTTGCCTCCAAGGAAGTGCAGTGCTTCCCCCCCTCCAGCTGGACAGCTCGACCAGTAAATAAAATGGGCTGATGTGGTAACAACCCTATCTCCTCTTCCTGCACCACCACTGCAGGGGGAGCAGGCTCTTCTCTGGAGCAGAATCCTTATAAACTCCCCAGTGAGACCACAAACCCTCTCTGATTCTGCAGTGCACCAGTGGATACAGTACAGGGAAGCTGGAGACCTAAATCTACTTTCTATTTTTCTTGTCTCTGCCATTCTTGGGTGCTCCTTCTTGCTCTGCTTACATCCTTCCTGGGGCATCCACATGCTCCCGTAGCGTGAATCATCATCACTGTTTCATAACTTGAAGCCAAGTGGAAACTTTATCCGACAAAAATGTAAAAATGAGCACTTGTGCACTTCTCTGCCACTCTTGCTTCCACTGGATAACATACAGACAATTCCTTGTCCAGCAGAGCTGACTAGAAGCATTGTTCAGAGAGTCCCAGATGCAAAAGTTAAATTCTATGGTGTGCATGTGTGTGTGTGTGTACACATGCATGTATGTTGTAGTGGAAGGGACCTCAGGAGATTTAGAACAGAACAGAACAGAACAGAACAGAATAGAATAGAATAGAATAGAACAGAACAGAATAGAACAGAATAGAATAGTTCAGTTGGAAGGGACCTTCAGAGATCATCTAGTCTAACTGCCTGACTACTTCAGGGCTAACCAAAAAATAGAGCATATTAATGAGGGCATTGTCCAAATGCCTCTTGAATGTTGTCAGGCACTGGTTGGTACCTACAGGAATAAGTACAGAAAAACTGTTAGACACATATTCAGTAGTTATTAGTTACTTGCCTTTTCACTTCCCCAAAATCTTGTTTTTGACCAAATGTCTTTTAACCTATAGTTCAAAAGTTATTACACGATTAATAAACATTTAATGGCAGATTCCTTTAATTTATCTTCTGATAACAGGCTCCACCAGTCACATCAGTGAGAGCTTGTCTCCATGACAGAAACTTATTTTTTGTTTTTTAATTGCAAACACAGCCCTGGATGTATTCCCATGAATCGAAGAACATGTTGTTGTGTTTTTTTTTTTTTTTTCTCTCTCTTTTTTTTTCTTTTTTGAAGGACTTAGAACTAGGCTCATGATTAATTCACCAAATTAAATTAAACCAGTTGGCAACTCTGATTTAAAGTTGGCTCATTTTCACTCATCTGACTTCAAAATGGCAGAATGGATTTTGCTCAAACTTTAGAGGAAAAGAGAAAAAAAGAGCTTGCCTTTGGGAAGAGGAACTGAGACCAGAAATAGAAATATGAAATTGTAATAGTATCTGTGCATCCTCTTTGGTCATCCAATGTTACGCAGAAGAGCTGGCTCGCCAGCAGCTCTGCCTGCAGGTGCACGGCAGGGGTGGGATGTCGTTGTCAGGTGATGATGTCCAGGTGCAGAACCGAGACACGGCAGCAATTCCTGCTCCAGCAGGAGTGCAACCAGAACTGCTCTGCAGTGCTGACTTTGTGCCCCTCTCCTAAAAAGAGGCTCCAGTTGTACATGCAGCGTCTGTCTCTAAACTCAGAGTTTTAACAAACTGGGCAGCAGCTCCTGTTGTGATCTTCACAGCTCCCTGAGGAGGGTGCTTCTCTGCATAGCAACTGAAAGAGGAATCCAGTTGAAAATGTACTCATCATTCACCAATAAACCCACAGAGTGAGAGAATATACAGTGTGAGGATGTGGGTGGGTGAGGATGGATCTACCCTGTGGCACTGGGTACATGGTAGATGGGCCATCTCCAAGCAGTTCTGCTGAGGGCTCTGCATCATGTCACGAGGGGTTTTATTCCCACCATGAAGCTGGAATTTTCTGCATGAAGAGAGCTTTTTCCTGGGGGTCTGTACAGCAGAGATTTTGGACCAGGAGCATGAAAAGTGCAGCTTCATATCTGCTATATCTGCTGATACTGCTTCTTATTTTAGTGAATTATATTTTCTAATTGGTCACGCACGTTTACTTGACAAGATCTAAGAGAATGTGTGATGGATAAATCTGAACTTGTGTTGCCACACAAGTGCAAATACAAGGGAAAGGTATGGGTAGATCTTTCTTCCATATAATGAATACAGGCTGAAGTTAGGCCCTTTCTTGAAGTGCAATAAGCTTTAGGGAAGCTCATCTAAATACTGATTTAGGACCTGTAAGTACACAACATGAATGAGAGTGATATTTTACATACAGCTCATCAGAGTCAAATTTTCATTCCTAAAACTGAGGTGATCATACAAAACCAGCATCAAGAACAGCTTATATAAATCACATTTTTTAACCAAGAGCTCCTCTGTTTTTTTTTTTTTTTTTTTCCAGCTACAGGCCTTGCTCTCGTAATTTGTGTCTTCATTATTGCAATGCTAAACTCCTGCACTGTGCCTAGCACAATGTCAAAACTTAAGCCAATCCATCAGCCGTAGCTGGTACAGATCCCAACATTATGCTTGGCAGCAGTGTTTGCTGCTGGGTTGTTAGACCCCAAGCACATTAGCTGCCTCGTGGTTTATAGGAAGCAGGTTTATTTTATTTTATTTTATTTTATTTTATTTTATTTTATTTTATTTTATTTTATTTTATTTTATTTTATTTTATTTTATTTGTATTTATTATTTTTTTGCCAAGAAGCCAAAGGTCCCAGACCTACCCTTTTGGGAGCTAACAGCTTCGCGAAGGAGCCTTCATCCCTTCAGCAGGCACATCCTGGCAAGCTGAGTTTCTTTTGCCTTGTGTTTGCAGCAGCCTGCCCAAGCAGACCCTGCAGCCATGGAAAAGGGCTGTCTCCCTACATAGCTCTTTTGGTGTACAAAATGGAGTGACAGAGCTGGCTGTGGAAGGGTCTGTGAGCTATCTCCAGGCTGTTTGTAACTGAACAGCTCTGTTTGGGGGAAAAAATCCATGTGAGGGATTCAAGGTTGAATCCTCCGGCTGATAGTGCATTTCCCACAGGCTGGTGAGAGCACATGGAACAGTTAATATTTAAACTGTTGACACAGTGCCCGATTTAGACAGCTGCTTCAGCGTCACCCTCGTTTGGAGAAGTGTATTGTCTGGGGGAAAGCTGCATGATCTGAACAGCCAGCACAAAATGCCTAGGCTCCCTCAAACCACGTGGCTGGGCTGCAGCTGAGTCGTCTCAGCTCCTTCTCTCCAGGCAGAGAGACTTCCAAGGGTTTTTCAGCACAAGGTCTATTAGATTAGACTTCACAAGGCAACTGGCTGGACAACGCTTGTGGGTTTTTCTTATTTTTTCCACCAAAAATCTGCAGCCTTTCAAAAACTTTAAGAAGGTGAAGTCATGATGATTCCAATGAAATGTTTTTCAGCTGCCTTGAAATAAATATTTCATTTCAAGCTTTGTAACCATGCTCTCAGTTTTTCTTGTTCTGAATTTCTTTCTGTCTGTCTTTGCCTGCCTGAAATTAGTCAATGCATATTTTGTTGGTACAAGTCAAAACATTATTTGTTCTTGGACATGAATGCTCCAAAGATATATCAACAAAAGATGAAACCTTTTTGTTACAGAAAAGGTTTTGTTACCTTAATGTTACCATTAGTTTGAAATTTCTAAAATAATTCTTTTTAGAATCTCTGTTCTTTCTCAGATTTAAGAGTGCGTATTCACTGTAATATATATTAGCTGGCAGATCAATGCACTAAGCTCTGCCTTCTTGTTATCTCTCAAACTTTTGGAGGTTGATCTGCAGTGGTACTTCCTGTAAATAGAGTTAGGAAGGAGTATATTCCTATTTTTGCATGGTATTGTCAAAACTATCTTGAGGATTTCTTCTTTTCAACAGAAAGAGAATTTCCAGAATAAACCAATCTGAACATGATATTAATGTTTTTAAAAACATCGGATATTACTATTGCACAACTAAAATGCCCAAACTATTGAAAAGTCAGAGGAACTTGGCTGTTTTAATCACTTAATGGCTTTAGAAAATGTGGAGCTCTACCATTATTTGCATGTTTCATAGGTTTACTAGCACCATTAATGCTAACAATATCCCTGATGTTAGCAACAAAAGTCCTTTCACTACCCATAACAGAGGTAGACAGGTATTTAATTTAATGGCGTGTTTGTTGCAGCAAATCTATCTTATCTGGGCTTCCAGGAAGGCTGGGTATATACTGGTGCTGCTTACTGAGGATACGGATTAACAAAGTAAAATTGCTGAAATTCTAATTTAGACAAAACATTCCTTTTAACAGGATAGAGGACAGTTATCTTGGGCAGTTCTGACCCCTAAAGACTGTCTGTGGATGTGAAGGGGTTATTAGTATCTTCTCCTGAACTACAACTGGAAGTAATCATTAAAGCCTTTTCCCTGTTGCAGTATGAGATCTTGCCATGGAAACCCAGGGTACAATAGATTAAACAGAAGAGAACAGGAAGGCAAGGTGAGATTAACAGGGCTAAAATCTCACTTCAAATTAAATGAGACAGGAAGATGAAGTAGCTTTTCCAGCAGCAAAACATATACACAGTTATCTCTTTAATAAAATGAAGGTAGGAGGAAAAGGAACATCATAGAAGCTCTCAGGAGTGGCAGGTTAGCAGGAACTGTAACACCATCACAGCTCAAAAGGGTTTCTATAGTGCTGCTTCCCTTTGCCCTATTCTCCCATTACTTCAGCATAAATACTGCAGACTCTATCCACTTGTTATTTCTCTTTCAAATATATTAGGTAGTTAGCTTTTACTTTTCCTACTGGGTGGGCAAATTCTCTTTAGTTTGAGCCACTCATTTCTGATTTTGGTGAACAACCCATGGAGGGCTGAGCCCCTCGAGTGTTTTTTACACCCAAGACTGAGGATTGGCTGGCTGGCTCATGTGACTGGCTTCAAAAAGCTTCAGCTTTAAGCAAATATGGGGACAGTGGGAAGGAAATCCAAGAAGAGAGGGGGCAGAGGGGCACAAGGAAACGCATGGGTGCTGCTAGAGCTGGAGTCAGGGCCACCCCACCACCATGGCTGTTATCTGTGGGCTTTGGACTCAGTAAAAAAAAGATTCAATAGCAAAAAAAGAAACCTTCCTCCCTGTTACCTGCCAAAAGCCATTGAGTCATTTTGCTGAATGGCGGTAGTGAGCTTCGACTGAGGCTGTCCTCTCACAAAGTCGGTAATTCAATGTCAGCTCATTCTTACAGAGTCTGGAACTAATCTGATTTAACTAATTGTCCCTGGGGGTGTTTAAGGAAAGGTTGGATGGTTTAGTGGGTAATATTGGTGGGAGGGGTAGAGGTGGACTAGATGATCTTCAAGGTCTTTTTCAGCCTTAATGATTCTATAATTGGGATTGGAGAGGGGAAAAAGGACTGGATTTCACATGTTCAATGTTGAATCCAGCTCCTAACATGACTTTTTTTTTCTGACTTCTCATCCTCTGAATTCTCATCACTCTGATCCCACTGGCAGTAGGTCTTGGCTGAGAAGAAGTACAGGCACCTGAATGCCCAGCTGGAGAATGTAATTTTTTCATTTTTCCTCCCTACTTGACAGTGGAAAAGCACTGTCTCTCTGCCTCAGGGAATCAAGGATGTTTCTACCAGCAGGAAGGACACTTGCAGCACCAGCAGAACCACCAGCATCCCTGCAGTACTCATTTCCCTGTATTTTTACTCCTCAGCTCTATGCTTGCGGTGCAAAGCCACAGAGGTGCAGAGCAGACCGACCTGTGAAGAACACAGCCTGGATGGAGCATGGACACCTGGTGCAGCTGTGGCAAGGGAATGTGGGGTGGTAAAACCATTGTGCACCACAAGGAAGCAGGCATTCAAAGCCAGTTACCTTCTTTCACCCATGGTCACAGCTGACCACGCATCCCCCCTCCGCAGTGGCAAGGTCCAGAAATACTTGAGTATTTCCTTTGCTCATGGAGATAGGACTTAAGAGCCTTTGAAATTGTAATCTATGATTTTTGCTCCTCAAAGTCATGGGAAGTTACTCACCTCATGGTGGAAAAATAAGACTGAGGTTTTATTTTAATTTTCCCCTCTGCTCTAGGCAATATCATAGAGCTTGTGTGCATCCCAGTTCTCGGTGCAACCCAGCAGCACACATAGGTATGCAGAAAACTTTGCTCAGTTCTTAGCAAGATACACACACCTTTGGACACACATATTAAATGACATCGTAACAGTTATGTTGCACAGTTCAGGACAAGTTTGAGATCTCTGGATGGTAACGTTCTTTGCTTTTCAGAGATCAGTACGGCAGACTTGGCCTAAAGAGAGTGCCTTGAAAATGGACATCTCTTACATTCAAATCAGCAGAAAAAAAGTTGACTGTTTCTCCTTTAAAGATTGTATTTTATATATGTTACTTTTGTTCTGGGTAGGAAAAAAGAAAGCAAACCCAAAAGCCCAAGAAAGATTCCTAACCAATTGATAATTAACAGCTTTCAAGTACATTTATGTCCACATACATCATTTGTTAAAAAATGAAATATCTTTAGTGTTTTAACACTTTTTGTCAAAAAAAAAATAAAAAATGAAAGAGAAAGAAAGAAAGAAGAAATTAATGTACACGTTACATTAGTTTGGCACTGGTATGGACCATTTTTAAAAACATTTGTTGTTAATATTTATAATGGTTTGTACAAAATTGTAAACTATTTTCAAGTTTGTTTTTACTTTGTTCATCATTGCCTTTCAAAAACTGTCATTGCAGGAACAGGAATAACCCAAACTAAACCCCAAAATAAAAGCAAGGCAACTCTCCTTGCCCCTGCCTATCCTTCTCCCTGCCCTCCTGCCCACTTTCTCTGCAAGAAGATGGAAGGAGACAGTTTTTGAAAGCACCCGGCAGTAACTGGTAAGCACGCCCATCCTGGGAGCCCTCCAGCTCCCCTCTGACTGACACAGGACAGCTCTGAGAGCAGAGTGCCACCCACCAATCACACCTTCCCACCTCTAGAGTAGACAAAGATGGCTCTTTAGGTCATTTTATTTTATTTCTTTGTTGTTTTTCCCTTTTTTTTCTTTTTCCCCCCCTTTTTTTTTACAAAAATTTCTACATCTAAATCACTTTGCTAGAAACATTATTTTCTTTCCCTTTTTTACATTACTTAAAGCAGAATCTGCTTTTGTGAAAAAAGACAAGGATCAAGGTCTTATTTCATGCAGAAAATGCAAATTAAAGATCATAAAAATGGGTGTTCTGTTTTTTTTCATTGTTGCCTTTTTTTTTTTTTTTTTTTTTTTTGTAACGCTGTACAGGATGCAACGCAGCCACTCAGAGTATGTCAAGATGGTTCACAGCAGTCCCTTTAATAATATATCGACATTGCCATTGATCTCCCTGTTCTGTTGTCATTGTTGTTCAGTTAGGTTTTGTTTGAAATTCTGGCCACATAAGATGTCCCCAGTTAGAGAAGACATTGCCGCTTCTTCATCTCTGAAGGGAAGATGGATGAGTGGAGTTTGAGAGGATGATACATTGGCATTAATGGTCTACATTTTCCTGGGAAGGATGCCCCAGACTTAGAGGTCTAATCTTGTTTGCTTTCATACCTCTTAGCATAACATCCCTTTGGGTGAGCACATTGCAAGTGGGCATTTGTCCTTCAGAAACAAGTTTCACTTCTGGAAGGGGATGTGATTTCACACAAGGACACAATATTATGACATGCCAGGCAATGGAAAGAAAAAATACCATAGACCAGACAATGGTCATGCCACCAAGGTTACATATACTTGCCAAACGGTGATACTTTCCTGGTAATTCTCGAGGCTCTCCTTTATTTCCATTTTTTTCCATTTTCTTCTCGAGCATCTAGCTATTCATCTTCCCAGGTGTTCAAAACTCTTCTCTGTGACATCTGCTGAACCTTTCTATGGGGTTTCTCACTAAAGATCATCTCTTTTAGTCTGTCAAGCACATAGGCCCCAGCCCTGTGAATATGTTGGATCCAGGCATGGTTTTAAGCAGACGAGCAGTCATCAGAACTGCTCTTCTGCTCAGAAGTGAGCACAGGATTGGGCTTTGCTGGAACGGGGCATGGTGTGGGTTGTGCCCTACCCCGTTCCTCTGCTTTGCCCATTTCTTTTTTGCCTCAGTACAATCAAAATGGGAGAGGGAAAAGGCTGGGGCAACCTCACCCCCCATGCCCAGACACTTTCTTAACATCACCTAGTCTTAACCTGAAACTCTTTCTGCCCAGTCTCCCCCTTTAAGAGGCCCTGGGACATGTCTCCCCTCTCTCTGCTTCCAAATTTGTGGGGCACAAGGCTGTTGAGATCTCTAATGACCTAGAAGCTGCATTAGCAAAGGACAAATTTCTGTTTAAAGCATCCATAATGGGTCCCCAGGTGTCCCTGAGGCAGGTGGTACAATGATCCCCAGAACTTTGGGTCCTGTAGGCCACCAACTTTGGAGAAACAAAGTTAACCATCGCCGCCTACACCAGCACAGTCTCTCTCACAAGGTGTGCCTCCGCTTTGGACTCCTGCCTAACATGTCATGATATTGTGTGACAGTCACATTGCAGCAAGGAGCCACTGCTGAGCCCCTCAGGTTTCGTTGGGAACGGCCATTTTGCCTCAGCAAGGCTTGGTGCTGCAGCACCACAGGCCTCACAGCCCTGTGCACAGCCAGAGGGTAGTGGTGAGAAAGGAGAGATCAACCAAATCCACCATCCCCTGTCAGCAAACAAAAACAACCCATTTAAGGACTGAGTGGGGTCAAGTGAGTCCTTCCCAGAGTGGAGCAGGGCATCTGTCAGGGCAGTTCCTTCCTCTGCAGACCAGTGGAAGTTAGCCATGGAAAGAAATGCCCCTGCCAGCCTGAGCAAGTGCGTTCCTCATGCTGAAAAAGCAGGACATTGAGCATCTCAATCCCCACAAGGTGTCTACATGACACCAAAGGCAACCACGTTTTTCTTCCTTGCTGGCCTGGCTTCTCCCAGGCTGTTTGTCCCCAAGTCCTCCCCTCTGGGCTCAGCAGTACCTGGCCTTTGTGTGCAGCTGAGCAACGTGAGCCATATGACAGCCTGCCCAGAGACGCACACTGAGGTCAAAGACACATTCAGAGGGGTGGGAAGGTCAGGGAAAAAAATATCCAATACTCCTGCCTGAACACTCTATCCACTGGACGACCATTGAGGTCCCCAAATAAAACCTGGACCCAGCATCTGAGTGTGGCAATTAGCCTTTACAGAAGGCAAAACAATACCATCTCTGTTTAAGAAACATTGGAGGAGAAATATCATCCTCTTCGTATAATAATATTGCTTTCCTCTGTGTTATCTCACCCTTTCTAGGGAAAAAATATGCTGTTATAAATGCCAAGCTCAGCACGTGCAAATGATAAAATGTGTACCCCTGTATCATAAATGGGGCTACCACCTCTCATCTCTCCATTTTGTCAGACATATTCAATAATAGTAAGTTCATTCTACCTGTGGCATTGACAAGTTTTGGGTATTTTAGATGGGAGTGGGCAGCCCACAGCACAGAGCTGAGAACGGCTGTGGAATGGCAGATTCAGTGTCTCTAGATGGGATGATGACAGCATAATCTTATTGGATGGAGCAATTTTTTTTTTATTTTTATTTTTTTTCCCCCAGGGCCTTCCAGAGCACAATGGGGTGCAGAAACTCATGCTCACACATCCCCTTCCTATTTTGTCATTGTGTACCCACCAGTCCTGCCTGGGCTGCTCAAGGCTGAGTCAGGGCTGTGCAGCCGGCCCCGTACTGATGCACTCTAGCTGGAGTGGCAGCTACAGTGGAGAGAAGCCTTACTGCTGAAGAATGGCCGTTCCTAAGAAGATTGAGACTTCCCTCTGGTCTGACTTCCATGCAAAGATTTTTCTTTTATCCTTGCTGCAATAATACAAACAATACAACATTTACTGGCTGCAGAAACCACACTTCTGCCCCATGGAGGCAAGACTGTTCTCTGCTTTTCCAAAGCACTAAGCTTAAGATAAAACAGATAAGCAGTTTGTCTTTTTTTTGTCTTTTTTTTTTTTTTTTTTTTTTTTTAACACCTTTGACACTCCTCCCAGTCCAGGCAAAGATGGACTATAACACAGAGGTTTATCAGTAGGTCTCAGACCCACCACCATTATCATCCATTGCATTTCCCTATCATTCATTTCTGCTAAATGGAAACCGCATGGAAACCAGGTGTACCAAATTCAATCAATGCCCTACACAAATGCCCACTCATTTGTGCTTCTGACCTTCTGTACTTCTGCTGAAGAATTTGTCTCTGCAAGACCAATGGCCACTAAAACAGATAGCTAAGCTTAATGCAAGGTCGCTGCTTTGTATTATCTCTTCCAAACCCATCCTTCACCATCTCTTCCCAAACAGCTGGGAACCCACAGGCAAAGGTCTATTGAATTGTAAAGGGTCTTAAGATAAATCTTTCAACTTCAAGGGCTTCCTTGGTAACTTTCTGAGCAGCTGGGCATTTCCCAGCTCTTGTCACCCTACACTAAGTCACAAGGCAGAAAGCAGCAGCAGCATTTTCTCCAAGACTGTTCAGGCTCATACTGCCTTCACTCCACCTGCATTACTTCATTATGCAAGTGATACCTGATATCATCCTCACCCCTTCGCTACTACATCCCAGGATACAGTAAGGCATAGTGCAGTTTGGCTCTCCAGGAAGAGACCATATGTGCAAGAGATTACAGTCTAATACACAGCCTTCTCCCATTGGCCTCAGGGGTGGTGGGATCAAACACTGAAAAGTTACTTACATACCATCACTTCCACCTCTACTGCCCACCTCTTCTTTACTACACTCGGAGGTGGATCAGGGCGCCAGCCGTAAGGTCACCATCCCGGCAGGCTGCACCTCTGTGCAGGCACAGGCACAGGTTTGCCCTCCAACCCCTGTGGGAAAAGTCTGGGGAAATGCGTTATCGTACCAGCCTGGAGGACAGTGCTTCTTTATTACACTTGTCACCTTTCAGCTGTTCTTTACTTCTGAATGTACAGAACCATTTTTATTTGGTTTACATCAAGACATTAGAAATAAAACATGTATTTTCTTTAAAATAAAAAAGACACCCCCAAACAAACAAACAAACAAAAAACAAACAAAATAAAAACCAAGCCCCAACACTATATACATCTTCTCCTTCCCAGTCTCCGCTCCTCTCCCTCCCTCCCTCCCTTCCTCCCTCGTTCCCACCCTTCCTCCCTCCCTCCCAGCATCTGCGTTAGGTCCTGCTTCCAACACATAGATTTCACATCTCTTGCCTGACCCATGCCCCGACCCAATTTCCATGCCTATTGTAAAGACATCCCACCCTGCTTGGTAAGCCCAGTCTCATCTCCAACAAAGCATTTGGTAACCTGCATGGCATTTCTCACCCGGTTCTCCCTTATCTCTGACACCAGGGCAGAGCTCGGCCGCTGTCCCAGCTTGGGACGGCGGTGGCTCTCCTGCATATCCCAGCCCAGCTCCTGCAACATTGTCCAGATGCAAATGATTGTCCCTGCCTAAAGGGACTGAGCTCTTTCTGACAGCAGAGCACCATGAGTCTCCAGCTCCTTTCCCAGTACCTGCCCTCACCATCTCCCAGAGTCTGCGGTCCGTGCCCACCAGGGACTGCTGCCATGGCTGGGTTTCCTTGAGTGCTGCCTGCAGCTGCACCCAGCCTGTCTGGCTCACTGCATGTCCCCGGTTTCCAGTGCTCTAATCTTTTCAAACCTTTTGTATTGCACATGTATTTTCACTACTTCTCTCTATTCAGCTCTGCTTCTAAGATTACAGCTCTCTCCCTCCAACCACCTCTTCCTCATCCCATCCATTCCTTCAGGATTTCAGCAAACACCTTTCCTAAAGCCACTGTCCTTTGGTCTGCAGCTCCAGAGGTTTTGCTTCTGCCTGATACAGCTCAGAGATTTAACACCTCTTCCCCCTCCCCACAAAAAGGCAAACAAAACCAACTCCCTCCCCCACCCCTTATCTCCTCGTACCAGGGCCTCTGGAGCAGATCTGGTCAAACAGACTGGCCCAATCAGTTCCCCGCATGGCTCTATTTCTGGGAAGTGGATGTGCTGTCCATTGGACAGAGGAAGTGCCAAGCCTTGGCAGGTTCCCTACTTATTTGCAAGACATAAGCTGCTGGCATGGTGTCAGATGTGCATGCAAGAAAGCTGGATGCCAGTTAAGACCTATAGTCCTGTTTGTTTCATGCACTGTGAACTTATCCTATATACACTACGGGCTGGTTTATGCTTGAAGACATGAATATAAAGGTATACATTTTCCTTTTACCTTAGTAACCAAAGCTTTACTTTCACCCATGGAATAGCAGGGGTTTGCTACCAGGGCTCTTATTTTCCTCTTCTGCTCTTTCTCTCATTCTCTCTTCAGTTCTTAATTCTCAAGGTGAAGGGGGGATAGGAGAGGGACAGGTAGGATTACAGTCCCAAGGTCCTAGTTCCTAAAGGTCCCTGAGTGACAGCACTATACAGTATCAGAAAATGAAGCGATAGAGTTATGTTGGCCATGTATATCCTGAGAGAGATTTCATTTCTGTTTCTCCCCTTCCTTCTCCTCCTCCACATGCCTGCCTTAGGCTGTTATGCATGGGAAAGGTGCAAAACCTTCTCCAGACCAGCTCCCTCAGGCAGCCTGGTGCTTCCATCATGCTCGTGTTAAAGTCTGCCCAAACACCAAGACCCTGCAAGCAGCAGCCCTTTCCCAGGCTGCAGGCAAACCCAGCTCCACTCAGAATTGCCTCTTGCTCCACTCCAGCGAAAGCCAGAAGCAGCTCCTTTTCAGAACAGCGCTCACACTCTTTCCTTCCCACTGCTCCCCCTTCATGAAGCAAGGGTGGACAGCAATGGGCACATAAGTGCAGAGTGGAAATCTCCTCCAACTTTCCAATAACACGAGCTTTGTACCCACTGCATTAGAGGCTCATGCCTTTCCTTTCCTCATGCTTTTGATGGCTTGAAACCTCTCAGCCTTCTTTGATTAAAACTCATTTTTTTTTTTTTAATCCACTGTCTCCTTTCTGGATCACTGGACCTTACAGCAACACATGGGTTTGTTGCCTGTCTTAGGGGTGGACACATAGCTATGGAGGGGGAAAATGGAGGTGCCACCTAGGTCCTGGAGGAGAGCATGTCTAAAGGCCTTCAGCAATCCTCCCTCATCCAGGACCACATTTTCTATTACTCATCTGACTTACAGGACTCAGTTGTTCTCCAAGCATCCTGCTCTGTCACCAGAAATTATAAGGCAGTTCCTGAACTGTGAAAAGTCCTGACCGCACACTCTTTGGCAAAGATTATTGTGTAGGACCGAATAGTCCAGATGTCTGGATATACTAAGACTGACTCTATGAAGTAAAACTGGCCTGGCAATGACAGGTCAGAAACATTCAAAGAGAGAAACTAGGATGACTCCTGATAAGAAAGAGAACCCAGCCAACAGAGAACCGAGGCAATAGCAAAGGAGCCTGGCTTTGAATCCCAGCAGGTGAAGAAATCAGCTGAGCAGTGCTTTTTCCCTGGAAAGCTTTTGGATTGTCACTATGAAATTCTGGGCTCAATCTCTGATTGAAGCCTCAAAGAGTAAACACAGACGCCCCCATGCCTGATCTCCAGCTGCTGGAGGCCTTGGGCTATACCTGCAGGGCTGGATGGGTCTGTAAGTGGCTGGCAGGAGCCCCCTCCCTGTAGGGCTCTGTGCCCAAGCAGCAAAGAGCATAGTTGAGCTTTGCTTCACATCTGTGTGCCACTGCTGGCCTTTGGGACCAGCTGAGAGAGCTCTCAGGTGCCTAACTCCTGGCACAGATTTGTCAGGTTTCTACTACAGCTACCATATTACCGGAGTTCCTGAGTCATCTCCCTCAGCTTCATCATTTCTTACCATGTGGCCATTTGTTCTCCCTCCAGTCTTTAACAGGCTTCTTACAACTGCCTTTTTTTTTCTTCCTTCTGTCGTTCTGACCACCCTTTACACTGCAATCACATATATAAAGGATAAGTGTTTAGATATTTTATTTAATGACCAATCAGCTAGTTAGATTCCCCTTAAAAACCAAACCTGCTGCTAGACAGCCTCCATCTGGCATGCGTATATCCACCTACGTTATACTGTTGATGTCATAAAATACAACTTTATGACTTCCATTAAAGGTTTTAAAAGCCATTTCCAAATTAAACCCCACTTGAAAGTGTAACTTTCTTCTCTGGCCAACCTTTAACTTCCTACATATCAGGCAGACAAAACTATCTGATTCAGCACTAGTCCTACGATCCAGCTCTATTCACTTTTCACTCTTATTCCTATACAGACCCATGTCAACAATAAACTGCAACCACATTGGGAAAACCCAGTTTCAACAGTATCACTCAAACGTGGAAACCAGCAAGAGACTGTTCTGCAGGGCAGCTAGGAATCTAATCCTGATTTAAGAGTTGTGCTAAAACCTTGGTGAGTCCAGGGAGGCCTGGACTAAATGCGTGCATGCATGAACATGAGAGGGAGACAGAGATTGGGGATGACCAAGAAGAATGAATGCTCTACATTTATGTTTAGGATTCTACCAGTAGAAAATGCATAAAACACATTACTGATATAAAAATAACAATACTTATTACTCTGATGAGCCCTGATCCTACTTCATCCAAGTCAAGACAAAACTTTTCGTGACTTCAGTGTTACTAGGTCAGGCCTATAGTGATTCACATTTTCATAGCACTGTACAGACATAAATTAGTAAATGAGAAACTGTGCATTAGATGCATCTGGCATCTCAAAAACAGGAGTTTCCCTGGTCTCAGCGGATCACTCTGCTCTCCCAAACAATGGGATCTAAGAAAAAAGGAAGAGAATGCTTGCAGGAAAATAAAGGGATGTTTGGATTCAAGGCCATGTGTTTGTGTCTGTGTGTCTGGCATGTAAAAACCTCTATCAGGTAAGAAAAAGGTTCTCATCATTACTCCAGGAATGGCAGAATGACCCTAAGGTTAAAGTTTTGCACTTGTGAATTTATTATATTCATGGCTTTTATTAACATTATAAGGGAGATTATCAATCATAAGTGATTGCCAAAGTGGCCAATAATTCAGTGATTTTCTGAAAGTCACTGGCTCCTTTGGAAAAAAGTTGACCTTGCCATCCAAGGCCAAGTTACCCTTCTGTACCTTAATAATGTGCCTGTGGATGTAAGCTGCTACAGACTTAGGGGCTTCCACAAGCACAGACAAGCTCAGCATTTTCATTGCAACCTTCAGCCTGCCCAGTTTTTGAAGACCATTGTCTTCCAGAGGGATGATGCTCCACAGAACTCTACTGTATCCTTAGTTGCATCTTCTGCAGGAAGGAACACAGAGTCCTCTTCTCTACACTCCGCATGTTTTAACAGACACAAAGCAAGGCCAGATAGAAGCAGTACACATCAGAGGGTGCCAGCCCACTATTTGCTTCTGAAGTTCTTAGGAAAGGGAATAGTTATCATTTCTGGATTTTTTTTCATCCTGAAGCACAACAAGTTAAACAACGTCCACCCCTTCCTGCACCTTGCTGTAGGCTATGGTTACTTGGTGGACTGGAGTGTGAAGTCCCTTGTCTGGCAAAAAGAGCAGGTAGTGGGGGGAAATGGCTGAGTTTTCAGAGTCCTGCTTTTCTCCCAAAAACTCAGTAAGAAATATGCAGGGTGGAAATGATTAGGAACAAGCCCTCATTTCAGGACTAAACCAGTTTAGATCAGATGCCAGCAGTGGACAATGGCACCATCCCAGTGCTGATCCACAAAGCCCTCTCTCTCCTCAGCAAGTATATTTGCACAATCTACTGTCCCCAGCCCTATTTCTCTAGTACAAGCTGGGATTCCAACCTCCAACCTCACTAAGTTGCAATGAGCAAACAAAACCCTGCTATTCCCCCCAAAACACTGCCGGTTAAATGTCATCTGAGTTCTCTTTCTACAAAAGACATTACAAAACCCCCCTCCCCAGCTCCCCACCCCAGAAAACATGCTTGCACACACACATCCATATCCACATCCACACGCACACACACACAGATGCGCCACACACACCCCCACACCCATTCACACAGGAAAAACATCTTGCAGACTCCTGAAGGTGGAAAAAGGCAACTTGCAAATGTGCCTTTGCTTTTGATAAGCTCCCTCCTCCCACCCCCCTATTCCCCACATTGCCCCTTCCCTCCCAAATAATTGCCCTGTCCTCCCCCCTTCCCAGCTCTTCCAAAATAAATATTCTTTTTATTTGTTGGTTTAAAAGATTCTTTTAGGCTTGTAAGCAAGAGAGAGGGAGAGAGAAAAAGAAAAGAGAAATCTCATAGCATGAGAATGAAAACCCACTATCTCATGAATCTATGAAAGAATAAACATGAAGGGGTTAAGAACAGCGACAGAAGAGAGATTAAAAAAATATAATAATACTGAGAAGAGAAAGATGAAATTCAGTAGTGAAATGGAAGTGAGGATAGCGCATTAGTGAGCACAGCCAAAGATAACCTATCCCCCCCACCAGTTTTTGACTCAATTTCTTTAAATCTCCCTCCCCCCCTATTTAAAACTTTTTCTTTTTTTGTTGTCGTTTTTTCTTTTTTTTCTTTTTATGTCTTTTTTCTTTTTCTTTTTTTTTCTTTTTTTTTTTCTTTTCCTTTTTTTCTTTTTTTTTTCTTTTTTTCTTTTTTTTCTTTTTTACAATGATTTAAGTCCTTCAGCAGGAAACCAAAATCAAGACAAACACATCCCTCCCTGAAACCAAATCCCCTCCCATATACCCTTCTCTCCCTTATCCCCCCCAACACTCCGTGGTTCTACATGTGCTGAAAAGAGAAGAGTAAGCTTAGAATAAATCTAATGAATCAAAGGAATAAATGATAATGATAGTAAAGAGTAAAACCCAAACCCAAAAGACCACAACACTCCTGTGTTGTCATTGTCTGAGTGTCTGTCCCTATCTCTCTTGGAGGCTGCAGGCATCAATTTACATAGTACAACCAGTAAACAAGGTTGAAGAATCCAAAGGTGATTGGAAAAATGATTCGTGACCACTTGTCAATGGTGCTGACATCTGTCAGGTCTGGGATTTTGAGCTTCAGCTTAGATGACCGCCGGCGGAGACGGCAATTGGCACGGTTGCGGGCTGCGGCATGGTGGGTCAGCGGGACGTGGCGGTCCAGGGTTGGGTGGTGACCAAATCCATCCCGAGAGGCCAGCTGCTTCCGGAACTGGATTCCTGAGCCTTCAAAGGACATGACAGAGTTTCGAGAGTCGCCGACGCTGCTCATCATGTCCGTGGCCAGCAGCTCGTTGTTCATCTCCAGAGTGCTGAGGAGGATGTTACCATAGGGGTCAACCTAGAACAGGGAAGACAGAGAGAAAGGTAGCAAGGTTGTCCTGTGCACAGTGTGCACGTGGCTATGCCACCAGGGATGATTTTGAACTGTTTTCTGTGTACCAGTAATGCTGGTTGGATTATCAGTGGGCTCTGAAGCTGGACTTCTGCATTTGCAAGGGTTGTCTATCAATGCTGGTTGCCCACAGGCTGGAGCCTGTGCTTGCAGCAAACTTGTGAGTGGGGCAACGTGACTTTGCCAGCAGATTACACCAAAAGCCACAGGGGTACTCTGGGCTAGATTTGTCCTTGTAAGAGGATGGTCCTGATGAGATTAGCTTGAGGATGATGACCAAATGATCAAGGAGAAAAAAGTCCCAGTAATCACCGGGGAGAGGTCTTTCTGGGCATCTGTCTGCAAACTTCAGTGGATCTGTGTTAACAACACAAGGGAACGGAAGTTTCTCTCTCATGATGAGGAGAAAGGCTGCACTACAGCTCACCCAGGACTGAATGAGCAGTGGAGAGACTGAATTCTCCTCCCACAATGAAAGAAGGGGACAAACCTGCTCTCTCACCCTCTTCTCTTCATAACGGTGGCGCTCATTGTTAGCCTTGCTGATCCGTTCGCTCTGTTTTTTCTGCTGCCGAGGGCCTCGCCCAAAGAATATGTAGTTGACAAAAGCGTACTCCAGGAGTGCCAGGAACACGAAGACAAAGCAACCCATGAGATAAACATCAATAGCCTTGACATAAGGAATCTTGGGGAGAGTCTCTCGCAGGTGGGTGTTGATGGTAGTCATTGTAAGCACCGTGGTGACCCCTGTAAGGAGAGGGTAGGTGTTCTGTTACCAAGGTGGGGTGGTTTCCTTAAATGCCCATCTCAGTTTCCCCATCACTCCTCCCAGCTGGACTGAACCTCAGAAAGGTTGGAAGTAATTGGGCAGAAAACTGTCATTATTCTAAGCCCAGCTGCCTAATGTAGAAAAACAAAACAAACAAACAAACAAACAAACAACAAACACATCGATAGTGGGAGAAAATGTTGAAGCTGAGTATCATCAGAACAACGTGGATCAACATTCTCTGGACCTCAGCTTTCCAAGTGCTCTCTGATTGTCCTTCTTTTACTGACTGTGATAGGAAATACACATTTTTTCTCTTAGTCTCTCACTCTTCTCCCTGTTTTCTACTTCATGAACTCATTAGGTTTCCCTGGGCACTACTGAATGCCTCAGTATCCTTGACATGAATTTTTAATCTGCTTTGTCTTTCCAGTGCCATGAATATGACAAAGAGAGAAGGGATTCCTACTTCATGGCTCTCCTTTTACCTGTCTCATAGGCTTCTGTCCACATCCTTGGCCCTATACATTTGCACCTTCCTCTCACCAGCTTTACCCCTCACTACTTCAGTTATCTGTACAAACTCCTCTCATGTTTTCCTTTTTAGGCCTAGTTATATTTCCTGCATCTTAAACAAACATAGTCTTCAGTCTATGGAAGACTAAACAGAAGGGATATATGACAACAGTCTTTCAATATCCAGAAGCTTTGTGCAAAAAAAAGGAGGGGGGGGAGGAAGGAGGGAGGTGGAATAGAATGTTCTCTGTGTCTACCAAAACCAGACAAATTGCATTGGAGACCTAGGATAGATGCAAAGAAGAGATTTTTGACTGTATGAAGAGGCAAATCTGAAGGTACAGTGCCCAGAGGTGTTTGCAGAGTCTACTTCTTTGGAGCTTTTTTAGGACAAGTTAGATAGAGAGCTGTCAGGAATGGCTTGGCAAGAGCTTTTGCAGTTCTGACCTATGATGTTTTGCTTCTGTCTTCTCCTTTGAATCCAGATGTCAGCAGAAATTCAACAGCTGTGCATCTCGTGTCCACCCTTCTGCTTATACTCTCACTGTGCCAGCAATGTCTGCCATGATCTCTTTTTCTTCTCTCACTGATTATACTCCTGTCATTGCAACTTACCTTTTTAATTTACCACGTTCTTCCTGTCCCCTTCCTGCTCCAGACTTTCCAGACAAGTACAGCCAAATCATCTCTTTATGTGTCTCTGTACAAACCACGCTTCCTCCGAGCCTTCACGAACTCTCTCTTCTTCTAGAGCTAATTTAAACCCTCAAATTGCTCTGTAAGACCCAGCCTCTATCTGTGCCTCATTGCTTCTCTGAGTCCTAACCCTCCTCCCCTCCCCCCAGCTGAAATTCTTCTCCCTCTTTGGCTCTCCTATTTCCTCTGAACTTTCTATCATGTTGCACAGCCCCATTCTCATATGCCAGCCAACCCCCTTTTCTCCTGTTCCTTCTTCAAAATCCTCATCTGCAATCCACCCCCACTTCCCTTCTGTTGCTTAAAAGATCTCTTTTTTTCTTCCTCTCGTAGGAAAACATCTCTATTTAGGGGAACATATGCTTAAGAAAAACTTGGACTTTACTGTCCCACATTTGACTTGGTTATGAAGGTCTTCAGCTACAAGAAAGTGTCTGTATAGGGCCTAAAATATCATGAAAATGTGTAATGCTACTTTCTTTATTTTCTTAAATGTTTAGCCATTCACTCACTATACTTACTGCTTTTTGGCCATCCACTCTCAACATGTACCATCTAACTAAACTGCTCCCAGCACACCTGTTGGCCAAGAGGTGCCCAGATTTCTCTGCTTCAGAAAACAAGTACAAACTAGAGTGAGGGAACTGGTGGGTTCATGGCATGTCACAATCTCACATGTCTGAGAAGCTGTGACCATTTATGCCTTTGTTACAGAGTCTGAACCTGTACCTACAGAAATCTATAATGTAACTTTTACCGACTCAGACTTAGGAGATAATATTTCTGAACAAAAAAAGTCACACTTCAGGATGAAAACTTTCAGTTTGTTCTCAGAAAAAATGTTCTTCATTTGGGATACCAGCTTGTTTCGCTGCTATCTCATCAAGAAAAAAGTGTTTTCTTTCTTAGAAAACACTTTTTTTCTTAGAGCTGCACTGTCTGATCTCCCTCAAAAAAACACCTTCAATGTAAAATATAAAGATACCTACCCAGCGCCACTCGTGCAGCAGAAGCATCATAATTGATCCAGAAGGAGACCCAGGACAGGATGGTGATGAGGATAGATGGCATGTAGGTCTGCAGAATGAAGTAACCAATGTTCCTCTTGATCCGGAAACTCAAGGATAAGCGCAGATATGAACCTGTCAATGAGATATTACAGGGAGATGTTGTCTGAGAGGTGGGTGAGGCTGTATTTATGGTAGGAGCTTGGGTTAGAAATTGAAATTTTATTTGGAAAATGTTCTCAAGAGCCAGTGATAATGAGGAATCTCTCTTTCATTAGGTTTTGCAGACTCATCAGCTTTAGGGAGGGGCTCTTCAGAGTCTGCTCAGTTGGCTCAGAATATTAAGAAGAAAGGAAGTTCTACATAAGTTACATTATTATATCAGACATCATGGGATAATGTCTGTTCAGTACTCAGCAGAAACTGCCGTTATGGTACCTTCCAATAAGACATAGATGTACACAGGAGATTTTAACCCTATATCTGGATTCAGTGAGATGATTTTCCTTTGTTTCATGTGCTAGCTTTTCCTCCAAACAACAATGAAGATCTGAATTGTATTTTTCCCATGCTGTTCTAAAAATGGGTTATGGTCAGACTGGGCAAATTCATATGCAAATAGAGTACTGTTAGTTAATCTGTAGGTCTTTTTCTTTTTTTTTTTTTTTTTTTAAGTTCTTGCAACTTCCTCCTAATCTTTTAGTGAACCTAATGGGGACAGTGACAACAATAAGGACTTTTACTGTCCTTCCACTGGAGCATGGTCATTTTTACAGGTATGAAGCCGTGCCTCTCATTGAAACAATGTCCAAGCCATTCTTCCTTCTCACCTCCTTCCCTAGGCAACACAGCAGCCTGAAATATGAGTATAATTGTGGGTTGGCAGCTAAGCTAAAAGGAGAACAACATTCTTTAATGATCAAGGAGGTAGACTCGGAAAAAGGAGGTTATGTTCTCTTACCAACGTGTGCCATTTGTACAGCTTGAATACAGTACTTCACCAGTCCTTTTTTTTGAAGGTCTTATCTAGATTGCAAACTCCTTTTGGAGAAACACTGCCTCTTATAGACCTCTAGATTACCACTGCAATGGGACCCTGCCCCTGGCATGCCTATTGAGGTACCGTTGCAACATCACCATCTGCCACCACCACGGATGGACTTTGGCTTTGATTTCACTGCTTTCCAAAAACCATGTAACAGGTGTGTGGCTCGCTGCTTTGGCAGTGAGCTCCATGCCAGAGTGAACAGAGAAACCAAAATCCAAACCCCTCCAACTTTCCAACTGGCAGTATTTGAATTGTCCCAAGCGTTCCTTACAGATCTTTTTATTGCAGTGTGCAGATGGGTTTCTTTCATTCCACAGACCACCTGCTTCTTAAGTGAAATATTCTTCTGTCTGCTGCTACACCTACATTGCCTTTAGGAGCCAGTTGCAAACCATGTTAAAATAAGGTAAAGTCTGAGAATCTTCTAAGGAGGTTCTGTTTTGAGCTCAGCTGGAGTTTTCATTAAGAAATTAAAACAACTGCAACCAAAAAAAATCAAACGTGGTTGATATAGCAGATGCCTCTCTTTCAAAGGAACAGGACCCTAAACTAAAGCCTAGATCCTAAGTTAAAAGCCTCAGCATCTAGATCAGAGGAGCAACCACACTGACCTAGATCAGCAGAGGGTCGATCACACCCCTGGGGCAGAAACTTACCGGTGGTGAAGACCACTTCCCTGCTGACCAGCCTCTGCTCGATAATGGTGAACTGGGGCAGTTCTAGCACCTCCATCCCCGTGACAGCAGAATCATTTCCTTGCCAGAAGAAGACAATGTCATCAACCGTGTAACCATCTGCAGAGGTGGAAAAGCACAGAGAGAAAACTAAGCTGACAAGCTGCAGCAGATGACACCCCCATTTTCTCTAAGGTGATCTGGAAGAGGATCCAAAAGAAAGCCCACACCATCAGACAGCAAGCAGACCTCCTCCCTGCTGACGTACTTTTCTTCAGCTGAGCTTGGCAGTACAGTCCCCCAAAGAAGAGGGAAGAAAAAAAATAAATAATAATAATAAAAAAAAATGTCAGAACTCCCCCTTCTGGCTAGGATTCAGGAAAAAAACGTGGGAAATGGTCCACCAAGTCTTGACTTGTGCTACATAATCTCCATGGCTAATGTGACAGGGACTTGAGCATCTGAAGCCTCTATCAGATGCACCAAACACTACAATTTGCTTTTTATAAACTGCCTCCTTTTACCAGAAGGGGGAGATCACACAATACATTCTGATGTGGACTAGGTAAACAGAGCCTCCAAGTATAAAAAACTCCAAGAGATTAAAAAATAAATAAAATATTTACAACAGTGATTGAAAAGGAATTTGAGCATCAGAACACCTCCCTCTTTTAAATACTCTCAGTCAAAATTTGGAGTTGGGAAGTGGACAGAGCCTCTGGGATTGGAGACTGCCTTTGCCAGGCACTGGCTGAAAGAGCACTAACAAGAGAAGAAAGGAAGGGAAGGCAGCATGGTGAGGAATGCTCATCCCTTATGCTTCAGCGTAATGGAATTGTTCAGAGGTTAACACAGCTGAGGGTACAGCCTCGTGCTTTGACCCTGAACTCTAGATAGCAGGGCTGCATGGGCTGGAAATGCTGAGGAGCCCACAGGCACAGTCCCAGGAGAAAGACTGCCCAGGTGCTTTGGCCTCACTGGGAGCAAGGCGCAGGGGACAAAGTCATGCAGCTCTGCTCCCATTAGTGCGATAGTCACAGCCCTGCCTACTGCCCTTGTGGGCGAGGAGTCATCTCCACTTGAAAATTAACATTGCTTTTGGCAAGCTAGGCTTTGCAGCACCGTGGCTGGTACTGGACAAGGGGTGTCCGCTTATTCTAAGCAAAGGGTAGAGCTGCACGGGAGCACCTCTGTGCTCAGAGAAGCACCAACACGTACACAGGCTGTAGTACAGCACTGTGGAATGCTTTGTTCAGAGCAGAAACTTCACCTGTACCCACAGACAGCTTTTATTCACCACCTGAGCTGCAGCACGACAGCCAGCCTCGGCCAGAAGCCCTGGCAGCAGAGGCAGGTGGCTTGCAGCACCCAGCGAGGCCAACATCCACTACAGAGAGTGGCCACCAGAGCCAGCACCAGATTGTTAGTGACAGCAGGGGAACGAAGAGCTGCTGAATAGAGGAGGAGGAATCATTCTACCTCAACTTAAGTGCCAAGGGTTCCCCCAGCTCAGATCTGAACCTCTGAGGATGGTGTCACGCTGCAGCTCCTGAGTAACCTGCTCTGATCTCATGGCTGACCCTGCTCGGAGCTGGGGGCTGGACTGGAGATACCCTGAGGTCCCTTCCAAACTGAGTTATTTGATGACTCTGTAGCGTCCAAGCCCACGTCCTGTGCTCACGGTCATTACTGCGCTTATTCACAGGTGCTAAAAAAGTAATAAGCATTTTCCAAACGCTGTGCCAGATCTGCTGCTGGTGAAAATCAGTCAAGCCAGGCCTCCACCTCCTCCCTGACAGCTGCTTCTGCTCCATGGCCCTAAGTGGTACAGCACCCAGACTCACGAGCCCACAGGGATTCAGAGGCACCCTTAGGTCATCTCTCCTGCTGCAGACACCGAGGTGTCACAGCTTGCTGCCCTGCCTCAGTTACCCTGGCTTTGTGCACAGGACCTGGTGTTTGCATCTGGTTGCAGCATCTCCCAGAGCAAGGCACTAAGTGTGGAAAGAGTCATGAAAAAGCAAAGCCCTCACTGCTCCCGATACTTGATTCCGGTGGCTCAAACATGCTCGCAGCTACAAACATCGTGTGTGAGTTTCCACCTGAATTCAGACTCTCAGACACTGGTGGTTGCTCTGTGTTTTTCTGAGGTTACCAAGCTCTTTCCACCCGGCGCTCGCCCTCTGCAGAGGTGCACCCAGCCTGTAAACAAGTCACCTCTCCACCTCCTTTGCAGTAAACAAGCCAGGCTGAGCTATTTAAGTTTCTTACTGCAAAACATCTGCTCCAGCTCGTGCACGGTTTTTAGCATCTTTTCTCAACCTCTTCTGATTTCTCAACTTCCTTTCTAAATTATGGAAACCAAAATTAGACAGAGCCCCTTTCCCAGGCTCACCAGCAACATATTCAGAGGCCAATCGATTCCCTGCTCTGACTCACTGCTCCCCTGGTTTATATAACTGAGGCTCACTCCAGCCTTTTCTGTCAGAGCCCTGCCACAAAACCTCCAGCAGTGATGCTCGGGGCTGCGATCCCTCCATCATTTCCCCCAGCCAATGCTCGGGCAGGGACTGTCCCTCAGTCCCGTGCCCAGACCTCTGCATTTAGCTGTGTTCAGATGTATGCGGGATGTATTCAAACGTGCAGCAAGCAAGCCACGCAGGCTGCTATCTTCATCATCCACAAATTTAACAGCAGTGACTTCAAATTTACTTCCTGATCAGCAATGAAAATGTCAAATTACAGTAACTAATTTTAGGATATCTCACAGTTAACTAGCTCTATTCCATTTATTCTACGACCTGCTGATATTGGGTACCAATCTTTTTTTTTTTTTTTTTGGTTATTATGCAATGTGAAATCAAACACGTTTTTTTTTTCCGAGAAGCCATTTTTTAAAGTGATTCTAAAGGGAAAGGTTGTTCAGTCTAAAAATAAACGTTCCACTTTGATTTGCAGCTTTAGAAAGGAAAACGAAGTTTCCATTTTAATGTTAAAAAGCAAAAGAACTTTCACAAAGATAAGTCATTTCAACCTGAAATATCATAAAGTATTGATACAATGTCTTGAAATGTCAGATTAATGGCCTGTTTGTTGCCTGCCTCATCGCTTTTTTGTTCAGTCCTGGCACACAGCTAGGAGAGGGTTTATGGGGTGAGGGCTGTTTTCGGGACAGGGGGTTGGATCAACAGGCACTGCCAGCCTGGGCTTACCTCCTGCAGGCAAGTGCCACAGGCTGCTGTGGGGAAGGAGACCCCAGCTGCATGCTGCTGCTTCACAAACCCAAAGCTCCCGCAACACAAAAGGGTTATTTTGGTGTTTGTTTTTCTTGCTTATTTGTTTTCAGTGTGTTTTTTTAAGCCAGGCATGAAAGGAGTGTTGTTCCAAAGTTGTGTGGATGTGGAAGCAAACAAAATGGAGCCCTGTGGATTTGTGATGTGCAGGAGTGTGAGAGACAAAAGCTCTTAGGAAGGGAACCATGAGTCTCTTCATCTCTGCGTAGATCTTAGAAATATTGTAAGGAAGTGTAACTTCAACTAACAAATTGGCTTGACATGTCCCATTAAGAACAAAATCGCAACATGGGGAACTGTGGGTAATTCTCTGCCTTCTGTTTTCTTGGTTGTACCGTAAACTATTCTCAAAATACGAAGGAGTGCCAGAAATGACATGCCATTAGTGCCTCCAGGAGGACCTCATTTACATCCCATTACCCACCACGCCAAGCACTGCTATCGCTGTGCATCCCGAGCGGGAGCAGGGCTGCCAGGCGCGGGCAGGGCTGGGGAGGCAGCACCGTGCCTGCCGGCTACCGATGCCGTGGGACCTCTTTTATGAAAAAAGCAATTCTCTGATAATCACCACTGAAGCTGCATCATCATTACTGTGAGATCTGCTGCTCTGGACCGCTCCTGCGGGGATACTGCAGTGCATTTTTATGAGGGAGAGACCAACCTCCCTTCGCCAGCGCGGTCAGGGGAGGCTTTTCATGGGAGTCCAAGGAAAATCCAAGCAGGGAGGGGCTGTGGAGAGCTCTGGTCCCACCTCCCATGAAGAGCAGGCTCAGCCACCAGTGAGGACTTGCTTAGGTCTAAGGGAGGCTTTTCTACCAAAAGCAATGGTGCTTTTAGTGCCCAGCCTGCTGCTAGATCTCTATTTTCCTGGGCATTTCACCCATGAGGTCCCCAGGGAATAGAGTTTGGATGGGAAAGCCTGGTCCCACCCAGGGCACACCCTTGGATGGGGGTTAACACCCGGGGGAGGCAGCCCAGGGGTGGGAAGGCTTGGCTGGGGCAGGTTGGCGCATGGCATCGCGTGGTATACGCACAGCTCTCGATCTCCAGCGTGCAGTTCTGCTGGTCCAGGGGGTACCTCCGCAGGTCCATCATGCAAGCAGCCGTGGTAGTGATCCTGAAAGAAGGGGAAAAAAAATAGGATATATATTTATTATTATTATTATTATTATTATTATTTTTACCAAAAAAAAATAAAAAAGGAGAAATGAAAGGCAGACGTGAAAGTCAGGCAGCATTTGGGGCCGCTGTTTCCCTGGAAACCAGGGAGAGCCGCGGTGGGAGGGCGGGAGGGAGGTGTGCGGGGGGCTGGATGCGGCTCACCCTCAACTGCATGGCTTAAACCCTTCGTGACTCACGTCAGCAAGGCAGTGTCTCTATTAGCGAGGTGGGGAGGGATTTGTGTTCCTCCTCTGTCTCTCCAGGAGAAAGACAAAGAAACTGGGAGTAGGCAGAGCTATGGGCAGAGGGGGAGAGACATGTCAGGTTATTAGAGAGAGGCAGAGGACACATGTCCATAAACTGAAAATGCATCAATTAAATTGCCTGGCCATGACCTAGGGGGAAGAATGACTGACCATGTTTTTCCCCCGTCCTTCTTCCCAAATTGCTTCAAGAACCCCACTGCAGTCCCAATCCTTCCATTGTACCTACTGCCCTCCCGCTCCTGCACTATGGGCTGGCGGCTCCGCTCACAGATTCACTCTTGTGTGAGTGATTTCGTGAGCAAGATTTGCCTGACACATGAATGCACGTGTGCACATCTCCTATAAAAATAAGTACGGGGAGAGGAAGAGGGTTGGTGTTGCTTTGGGGGTGTCAGAGCCACTCAGTGCCCATGGAGCGCTCACATGTGTGTGCAAGGAGGGTGCTTGTGTGTTACAGAGAAGCGTCGCTCTCTGGGATGGGGCATTTTGCAGTGGGGTAGATGAGGGAACGGGTAGGAAGCAGGCACAGAGCAGAACAGCCGCTAATTTACCAGCCCTACAGTTAGCAGGCTGCCCCCATTTCTCAAATATATTGCTCCCCTCACCCTTCAATGCAGTTTTCTTCCTATGCAGTGTATGTGTGCAGAGTGCTGAAGAGAGGGGAGAGATTGGTGCATTCCCCCCCCTCTTTTTTTCAATTAACCATCTGGAAGGCATTAATCAAGCTACACATTTTTTACTATGTAGGCATAACCAGTGAACTGTTAACAAGAAAGCTTTATCTTCTGAGCCCTGTGGCCAGGGAGACAGAGAAAAGGGGGGGGGGGAAAAAAAGACAAGAAAGCGGAGAGGATGAGATGGCGAACCAGCAAAAGAGAAAAAGCATCAATGAAAGAAAAAAAGAGAGCAGAAAGGGGAAGGAGGGGCAGGAAGGGTGAAGCTGGATGGAAAATTGGAGGGGGGGTGGTGGCAGAACGGGGGTGCGAGCACCCGTAGGAGAGCACAGCCCGGGGGGTGCTGGGGTGGGGGCCAGAGCAGGGCGGGCGAGCGGCCCCGCGGAGCTGCTGGCTCTTTAAGAAATCTCGTGTGCTAAATTTATCTCTCTGCTGTCTGTGAAGACTGTTTGTAGGAGATGAAGCCTTGAGGAGAGCCTTTGCCACTGCCTGCCGTGCTATAAATAGATCCGAAGAGACGGAGGGAATTTATATATATCCTCGCTGGGTCTAGATACAACACTGCAACTGCCCTCTCTCCGAGCAGGGGGCCCGGGCGAGCTCTTAACCCTTTTATCCGTAATGCAGTTGGGGTGGAGGAGAAAGCACAGGGGGGGAGAAGGATGACAGGGCAGGAGCCACATACAAATTATCACCGCGGCGTTGGGACTGCACGCATTGATCTCACAGCCGCCGGGTTCGGCACCTTGGGGAGGACTGCGGGCAACCCAACGCCTCTCCCACCCCGACCCACCTGGGCACGGGGGAGAGCCCCAAGCACACCTGGGGGAGCCAAACTTTGCCTGGAGAGCCCACGGTGGCAGGTGCATGGTCCATCCCGGCCGGGCGCAGAGACCAGGGAGTCACGGCCGGGTGTGAGTCATCCCCTGTGCCGCACACGGCTGTACTGTATGCATTATACCGCACCCCTGGGAAACAGCGGCGACAAACGCGCTCTCCCATTTTCCCTAAAGTGTGCGATGCAAAAACGGATTAAATGAAAATTTTCCACCCCATTTGTGGGACCCTGCAGGCTAAAACCTTTCCGCGGTGTCCATCCCCGAGTCGCAGCCTGGCTGGCGAACGTGGCTGCGCTAAGGACATCCAGGGGAAGCCTGTTCTGGATGGAGAGGGACCCTCGTGCCTCTCGGCAGGATTTGTTCGTCACCTGCAGTGCTGGTTGGAAATGCAGAGCACGACACAGTGAGCTATGGCTACCACACTCCATGCGCCAAATCCCGCTCACACTAACAGCCAACATAAATCCAGAGCCACTCCAATGATTTTTGCAAGATCACACCAATTTACATCAGCAGAGATTTACATCAGAGCAGGATTTATCCCTGTTGATTCAAAAAGGAGAGAACTTCAGGACAGATAGGACAGAAAGGAGAAAAATGAGATTAAGAGGGCATCAGTCCTTAAAAATCAGATAAAAATTTCTCTTTCCTTCAAATTAAAGGGTGGGCACATCCACACTGCACAGCTCAGCATCCAACAGAGATACCCCAGCTGGCTTGAGGCCCCAGGTTCATGCTGACCTGCCCACGTAACAGTGCTGGGACAGGTGAGGACTGGGATCAAGTAAGCACACAGATTTTTTTTTCTATTTTTCTAGCAGAGAAACACTGGACTGCAGCCACCTGCTTGTCTGGAGTATTTCAGCTGCAGTGTTGCACCCACAGCAAGGGGCGGCCAGCAAGGCCATGGGCACTGGCACCGTGGGACCACCTGGGTGTTTGGCTCCTGCAGCACAACTAGGTGGGGAGCAGCTGGCCTGAGGTGCTGGGTTCTGACTCTGGGCTTCCTAAACCTTAACAAACCACCCTTCTTGGGATGAGAAAAGTGGCATCACAGAGAGGAATGAAGGATGTTTAATTATTTATATATCGGACCTCGAAAAACATCCTGTACCCCAACAGCCCTTTGCTATACCCTGCTCATGGGTGACCCACAGCATCACTGCTCTGTTTGACTATTCCCAGAAGACAGAAGAGTGATGATGGCACGAGTGGTGATGGGAGAGGCAGGGGCAGGGCTGAGGGGCAGGAGAGCAGATAGTGCAGGACAGGAGGCCACCGGGGTAAGGGAGCGGAGGGGTGGGATCAGGGGAAGCAGGAGGTGAAGGAGCCTGGGGAAGGAAAGCCAGAGAAGAAGGAGAGGTTAAAAGACAGAAAGCAGAGTGGATACTCATTCTGTGCGAAAGAAGATGAGGAGACAGAACAAACCATCACCCTGTAAACAGCTCTAGACAGAGTGCAGTGCCCAGAGGAGACGTGACCCAAGCGGAGCAGAGCAGGGAGTGTGAGGCCGGAGGGGATGCCAGGGAAGGGTGCCACCTTCCCCGTGGCACTGGCAAGAGGTGCTGGCTCCTGGCCAGCCCACATCTTCCCTCTCCCTACCCCCTCTCTTGCTTCTTTACCCACCATCCCTCCCCTTTTAAATCCAAAAATGTGTGTGGTGTGAATTCCATCTGCTCTGATGGCGATTCACAGAGACGCTGCCTATCAGAGGGGAGAGGCTCGCCTGCCCTTCACACGATGCTCTCATTGAAGCATCCAAGCCTGGCCACCACCACCCGCCACCTCCAGTGCCCCTCTCCTCCCTCCATTTCTGTCCCCTCTGCAGGCCTCCAGGTCATCCCCCTCGCATCACAACCTTCACACTTCCCTCCCCACAAAAAAGACGTCTTTGTGCCCTTGCCCTAATCATTGCTCTTCAGGTCTGCAGGCTTTCAAAGCAGCCAAGTCCTCAGTGCCCTCCCTGCTACTCTGCTGCACAGCTGGCAGGCAGTCCATCAAGGGGAGACAGGGCTAGGGAGAAACCACTGTACATTTCCAAAAAGAAAAAGAAGGGACGTGCATTCATGAGTTGTCAAGCAGCTCTGGCAGGCTGTGTGCTGATGGATATCCCCCTGCTCTGCCAGCACCTAGCAGATCCAAGCAGAAGCTGAGGCAACACAGATACCTTACCATGGAGAGAGTCCTTCAGCCCCGTGGGAGGTAGGGATCATTTCAAGAAGGACAGCCACAAAACTCCGAGTCCCACCAGGCAAGTGCTAGGTTTCTGTTACAAGGAGGTGGCAATGCCCACCTGGCACTGGTACCACCAAGGCAGAGGCAGGCATGGAAAACCAATGCAGCCTCAGCCTGCTGCCTGCTCCGTGAGCATCACCATGGGACCATCCCACCACAGCTGCAGCTCCAAGGGGAGAGCTCAGACTCCTGCACACTACCAGCCCTCCGTGAGCTCTCTGACCTGAACACCACCACCCTTTTCATTCCCTTTCCGATCCTCCTCATCACTGTTTACTTATTAATGGCTTCTTCTGTCTTATTTAGAATGATTATATAAGTTCAAAGACAGAGCAGTGTGGAGCTCCCACCTATTAAAACCTACCCTGGCTGAATGTCTCCTCTCCATCTCCCTCCTACCCTGTTGCTTGCCTCCTCCAAAGGAGCTGTCCCTTCAGCTCCCCAGGTCTGATCTCCCTGTACCAAACTTCAGCTCTGGAGGCCCTCAGCCACTAGTTCATCCTCTGTATCATCTTCAGTGTGTTGAGAGAACCAAATTCATCAGCTATGAGTGTAAAGGACAAAATATGACCTCCCCAAAACATTATTTGATTCATAAAGGAGCAGGTCCAGCCTCTCTAAGGAGGGCTGGGTTGGAGAGAAGCAAAGACATTCACCTTTGAGGGGTTCCTAAAGCAACTAGGGTCCCTTTCTCCTTAAACTCATCCTTACAAAATGACATACTTCACTGTTTGCATCATAACTATGTGTATATCAGTGAACTAAATGTGCCTGAAACTGGTTTCTGGGGTCAATGTTAAGTGGTACTGGAACAGCATGTGCCTACACTTACAGTTTTGTCTGTTTTGCAGGTACAGAGTAAGTTTCATCATCCAGGGACTAACACAAATATTCAAACACCCTCACAGCTAAAGATTAAAAAAAAAAAGAAGTTTAAGTTGCTGGTTGAAACCTTTTGGATTTCAGATTACCTGAGAAGCTGAAGATGCTCCTGTCCCCAGTGATACAGACACCCAGAGCTCAATTTGTAGCAATGAGGAGAAAGCACACAAGCAGCTTGAGTTTCACAGGACATGTGCAGACTCCCCTCAAGGGATAAGTTAGACTTGTACTGGGATTCTGATAACCGAGAGTAGAAGGAGAGGCAAAATTGCTCTTTTGCTGAATGTGGGAAAAAATGAAATCGAATTTTTACTCTGTACATTCTCAGAGTCAGTCATAAAAATCATGCTGGCAAATGTCACCTTCTGCCTGGCAGTAAGCACAAACTTTGAAGGGCCTGGAGGGATTTATAAACCCATGGTGGATTTTGCCATTCTTTTAACACAGTCTGATCTTTGCAGACTCCTGGAGGTCATGTTAGAACCAAGAGCAAGGCAAGGATATGGAATATTTTCCCCTTGTGTCTGCTGGCCTAAAACCGACTCCCTAAGTCCTGGCACAATCCTGCTAAGGTCACTCTGTTTCCAAAAGCATCTGTGCTTGCATAGGCATCCTTTGCTAAACAGCAGTATGCTCTGCACTCAAATTAGACGGGGAGAAAAAAAGCTCTTATAAACTAGTACTCAAGGTACCAGTAATCGAAATCAACCTGTTTTCCACCCTGGGAGAGGAAAAAGCACATGTTTTCAGGGGATAGGAATTGAAGTGTAGACGCAGGCTCTTCTGTGCCCGACTAGTGCTTCCAGCTAAGTCCCTCATTCTGGCCCTAGAAGGCCAAAACGCACATGGGGATTTGTCAGGTTCCCAACTGAACTCTCATTTCCCCTCACCCACTGAACAAACCTTTCTCCCACACCCAGATCTCTGCACTGGAGCTGAGTGGCGTGAGCAGTGCAAGGCTGCAGCACTAGCTTTGGAGCCCAGCTGGGTGGACACGAGCCCGGCTGCTTACACCCAGGCTGCCAAAGGAAAGATTTCTGTTGCCTTTGCCTAACCTGCGGAGGGAGCAGGCAGAGCTGCTAGAGGCAGGGTAGAGACTGAATCATCTCGCACATTTCCAGAGAAACCTCTCTTGGGGAGGGAGGGGGAAGCAAAGAGAAAAACTGCAGATTTCTTCTCTTCTGGCCTGCAAGATGGAAGGAGAAAATTGCTGCTCAGGGGTCTCAGCGTAGAGAATACTGCTCAGTTATAACCTGCCAGGTCCCTACTCCATAAAAATCAGAGAACACCCATAAGGAGAGCAAGGACATGGCTGCAAACAGCAGGCTCCGAGCGAGACAGGAGAGAGAGAACCCTTTATACCAACTGGAGAACCAATAATCCCAGGCCTGAATTTGGGGAATGTAATTCAGACATAGCTAGGTCCTGGTCAAGAAACAGGCTGGAAATGGGTGCTATAAAGATGAGCTCCAGCAGAGCCCAAACCATGTTGAGCAGGGAGGGCAGCCCCAGAGGCACGACGCAGCAACCTGCAGGTGGGTGAGCGGGTGGGAGGGATGCTGGACATGCCTCAGCTCACCTGGGTCTCTGCCCTGCATAAGGTGAGCTACAAGTGGTGCTCGGGCTGCTGCCTGGCCCAGGAGTGGGTCAGTTTGCTGTAGTGCAAAGGCTGACACCCCCCAGGAGCAGCTACACTGCAGGGAGCAGCTGGCTGTTGGGAACTTAACCCTGTGAAAAGCAGAAACCATGTGCTGCCAAAGCAAATACATCCAGCTTCACTCGGGTTTAAACTGCAAGTGTTGAGATGTCTGATCTATAACAGCTCTCTCCGCCTTGCTTCAAGCCCTGAACAGGCATTTACACTGATGGGGAAAGCAGGGGTCTGGGTTCCCCATGGGCTCAGTGCCCTGCTGTGCCTTGGCTCCTTTGCATCTACACAAACTGCCTCGTCTCCAAACCACACCTCACTGCGGTGACTATCATGGGCAGGAATTAAAAAAAAAAAAAAAAAAGAAAGCAAAACACACGCACACCCCCACCGCTACACCACCTTCGCAGGAGGAGATCCCTCATTCTCCCTGCACAGGATTTAGTCTCCGTCATCAAATTCCTCTGCAGTTTTTCAGTTGCTCAGCTCACATCGCCTGGGCTCCTTGCCAGCCAGGCGCTGCATCTCACTCGCTGTCCACTCAGCTCCGCGCCTGCTGCCCCGTGCCCCAGCCCTCCGCTCCCCCGTGAGCGCAGGGATGCTGAGCTCCTCGAGGCACCTGTTCTGCTGGAATTCAGTTTGGTCCTTAATTGGAACGAAATCAAATAGCTTTGAGATTTCCCCGAAGGGTGTTTTTAAGCCGGTTTCAAATGCGATTTCAAATTACCATATGAGGATTTCAGCATTGTTACAGCTCTTTCTATTTTTAGGTCTCTGGAAACATAGGAAAATACTGACGACATCAACATTTGATGAGTGTTAACTTGCTTCACTACCAAATGGAAACTGCATAGTCTAGAAAAGGAAATACAGATATCAGACCATAATGTATAGCTTATATGTGTGCTAATGTAAAGCTTATTGAATATTATGGCAGAGGTAGGCTACACAGTCTCTGGGGGTTCAGAGAAAGGCTTCGATGTTTCTCCCTATAACTCTCAAATTCCAGCAGTGGTAGTGCAAGCGGCATGAAATAGAGAGGGAATTATTGACATAAGTGAAAAATTCCCTGCATAAAATTAGGAGTGAAACATCAACACTTTGAAACATTTTTTTTTTCTTAAAT
This sequence comes from Anas platyrhynchos, assembly GCF_047663525.1. Classification (NCBI taxonomy): domain Eukaryota; kingdom Metazoa; phylum Chordata; class Aves; order Anseriformes; family Anatidae; genus Anas; species Anas platyrhynchos. The sequence continues at coordinate 13,753,240 of NC_092596.1, forward strand.
GAAAAAATTCTCCCTAATTTTTTTTTGTTTAAAATTTGATGAAACCAATGCAATTTCTGACAAAAAGCCATTAGGAGGAAAAATACATTAAATCCAGCTGGTTCTACACAGTTCTTCCTCACTATCTTATCCACCTCCCTCCCCTACACCAACAGTTGACTGCTTTTCATCTTTGTGGGCAGCTCCTTTAAGCCTCCCTTCCTGTTGCAGCCTTTCCTTGTTTCTTTAGCACATTCCTTGCTGTGTGCTCCAGGAGACCACCTCTCCCATACTTTGCAGGTACCTTTAATCCCTTCAAGGTATCTGGGGGTCAGAGGAGTGTGGACACAACCGCACCTCACCACCTTCCACATCCTAAAACCCCGCTGGCTCTGCTGGGTTTGCATCCTCCCACAGCAGACCACACATCCTCAGCTGCTTGGAGTATCCCCGGGGCTGGATCTGGGCTCCAGACCCCGGGATTTGGGCCATCTGCTAGCTTGGAAGGGACGGAGCTGGGAAACACCAGCGCTGGTCCCGCAGCCCAGCGTCGCCTCCCCATCGCAGCCCGTGGCTGTTTATGCATTCCTTTTGTCGGAGATCTGGCAACCGGCTTTTAATCCCAGCCCAGTGTGAATTAATTTTGGAGTAAGCTTTTGTATCGAACGCTTTTCCTAAGATGTAGCTGTATTACATCTGCTGCACTCCCTTCATCCACTAATTCGTTAATTCTATCAAAAACAAGCATATGCTTTTCTGACACGCAACTTCCACAATGGAGCAGAACGGCAGAATAAAGAGCTTCATTTACTCGTGGAAACAAGTTATCTGAAGCTTGATCTTGTCTTCACTGAAGTCAAACGAAATACCCATTGACTCCATGTGAGCTAACTCGGACCTTGTGGTCTGATCCGGGGTTTGAGCCTGATCCTGCCTGAACACTCGCTGAAAGCTGGGGCCTGCCAGGGTGTCATCCTCCCCGGTCTCTGACATCAGAGGCTGCTGGAAAGAAAAATGACTGTTGTGCCACAAATAGCACGATTGAGTCACTTTGCTACAGGATCAGCTCAAAGGAGGGGGAAGCGACTGGTGAGAAGGTAGCAGGAGAAGGAACAGAGCTGTGGCATCTTGCCTGAGGAAAAACAAATAAGCAGGTAAACAAAGGAAAAAAAAAAAAACCTCAAAATGCCTCCTTTGGCCTTCTTCTATCAAGGCAACTCCATTTTAAAGATCCTTCCAAAAATGCAAGAGAAGACAAGGCTTCATAATGCAGGAGAAGGACCTGCACTTTCTTTCCTGTTTGCAGAGCAAGCATGGGTATATTTGTACCAAGATGAAGGGAGCACAGGTGAATATCCAGACCATTTTCTTACCTACTTGCACCTGCTGTGCATATGTCTATGTATTTTTGAATACGACCACAATTATTTGCACCTGCAAAACTGCACCTAGCACTTTGCTGTCAGCAAAATCACAGGTGCAGGAGTCAGTCCAGACAGCAAGCCTTAAGGAAAGCACTGCCCATACCACTATGGGTAAATCTAGAGGGACTTCAAGCATTCAGGGCACCTGGCTTGTTCCCTAGTGCCCCAGTGCTTTCAGGGCAGTGAAAGCCAGCCACCCTGGCTGGAGGCACAGCCTGGGAAGAGCAGTTGCAATTGCTCACTGCTTTGTTTTTGCAGTTGCCTTTTTCTCCAGGGGCAAGAGAGCAGCTTCCAGGAAAACCAGCCAAAAGTTAAAACAACACAGGCGGCTCTTACTATGGCCCTGGAAATAACAGGGGCAAACAGCTGTCATTTTCTTTCTTTTGGCCTGGATGCAATTTTCCTCATCTCACCCAGGCCCTGTCTGGGAGGGAGCCGAGCTCCCCCACCCGCACTGCAGGGCCCCACAGGAGGGCAAGGGCAGGGACGGTGCAGGAGGTGCTCAGACAGCAGCCTGGCCCTGCAAACCCTCCGTGGACTTCCACTGCTTGGCAGCTGGATCCACACTGCTCATTGTCGGAGCTGACTAAATGGCAGCTGATAAAAATACACGAGTATTTCTGCGCCACGCGCTGCGCAGGTACACGCTAAGGGTGCCCACCAGCCTGGGGGAGGCAGCTCCGTGCTCAGGTGGGCTGGCTCAGCAGCCTGAGCCTCACGGCACTCTGTGCCCCCTCCTTCACGACAGGCTGGAGCATACCCCTGCCTGTCCCTTAGCACAAGCATTCACTGCTTCTTACAGCTCCCCAGAGCTCTGCCATAGGGAAACACTGGGCACAGCCACCTTGCTGTCCTAGCAGGATGATGTCCTGTGCAGCCTCCTACTTTGGTGTGCCTACATCCAGCCCCACCCTCCCCCAAACAGCCCTGCTACTTAAAAAGGAAGAAATCATCATAGAAAGTCAGTCCTTGCCACAAAACACGAAGCAGCAGAGGAGCTGATACTGTAAATGGGAATGGTGGGTGTACCCTCTTTGAAAGAGAAAGGTCTTTCCTCCCCCTTTGCTGCACTGGGACGTAAGCCCAGAGCTGCTATCACAATCATTTGTGAATGTGGAGGCAGGTCTGAAAGCCAGCTGTGAATTTTGGTAGTCAAAAAGGAGGAAAAAAACAACAACAACAAAAACAAAGAAAACACACTAGGAAAACAGCTCAAAGCAGACAAATACAGGATTGGGGAAATCATTGCTCAGATTTTACCTACAACATCCAAAAGAGCACACTTATCTACAGCTGTAAACTTCCCTTTTAGCCCCCTTCTTCCTCCCGCTTGATGTTCCTACCTGCCCTGGTACCTCTACAGGTCCAAATAACACAGCAAGGCCAAACTCTGTCACCTCCCCTACACACAAACACACTTTCAAAAAGCCTTTGTACTTGCCAGTAAATTTACTCCAGACACCATAAAAAGCCTCCTCGCTGAGGACCATTCCCCTACTAGATACCAACTTTCAAAGCTCAGTTATCAAAATTGCTCTGGTAAAGAGACTTTTTTTTCCTTTAAATGGTAAAAAAACGTCTACGATCTCATACTCAAAAATAACTAAAGTGATTTTACTCAAGTGCTACAGGTATTCAGCATTAGATACCAGAGTAATGAAGTCTCATCTCCATAGGCCAAACTTGCAGAAAATTATAAGGAACTGAAAATGAGTGTTTCAAATGGAAGTGTTATGCAACACGAATGACAGTGACCTGAAACACACAGAACCAACTATTCCCATCTCCAATATTTGTCTACAGCACTACAGGGAACTTCAGAGACCTGAAGGAAACAACCACGTCTAGCTTGGAGAAAGAGCAGGTGCTTAAACCTGCACAACACTTCAGAATCTGTGTAGTCACAGTGTGCATGAAGAAAATACCAGAACCTCTTTCAAAATTGAGGAAATTTTGAGGCACCTTTCATAGCCACAACCAACAAGGATTCCCCTCCAACTTACCTCAGGCCATATAGGACAGTCCCATCAGGATGGAGCCGGATCATGCGATTCTTCACGGTCACTCCATGCAGAAAGGACTTCTTGTCATTCAGGAAATAGGTGTCAGGCAGCCACAACTGGTCAGCCACCCGGTTGTCCAGGGTTAGGTTGAGAGGAAGGTCATTGTATGCCAGGCGTTTGTCCCGCCAGCTCTGCTGGAAGTACATGGTGATGGTGTAGTCCTAGGAGAGAAACATGCTAGTGTCACAGCCTGGCCTCAGGGCAGAGACATAAAGCAGTCCAGTCCCTCCTGCCACTGCTGAGACCTTTGGTGGGTCTCCACATTTGTTGGCACCCAAATGCTTGCATCTGCACCTCCACCAGCTGGAGGGACTATGATTTGTTCTGCAAAAGTGGAAACAATACGCTTGGTAAAGTCCACTTTCATTCTGAGCAGAAATTCAGGACATTCCCAAAGGCACATGGAAAATCTCACCTCTAGGCCAAGGATTCAGAGTCAACCCCGGCCAACCATGACAAACTATTAGCACTTGCCCTGGCGTATGAGCTAAGTTGGGAGTTCAGTGCAATTCTCAGAGAGGGACATATGTGGAGGAAATCTGTCACCAGTAGAGCATGATCCACTGGGTAAAGGGCAGTTCCTTCACCATCCCCAGCGACCAAAATGCCATACATGTCTCCTCTTCCTTTCCTGTTCCACAGCACAAAGCTGAAGCTTAAAAGTTCTGCTGAGTCAACACTTTTCCAAAGGGCAGGGAGAGCTGCTTTGTAGCCTACAGCTGCAGCTTTGCAGAAAGAATTCTAGATGCTACACAGTAACTGCACATCCTGGGGAGACCCAGAGGCCCCAAATCAGCTTTTCCACAAAGCCACAGACTGTGTTGTAGCACTGTGCTAAAAGTACAATCGTTTCCTCTCAGATAAATGAGTAGTACAGGAAGGGGTCTTGTACACATCAATGAAAAAATCTTCTCACAACAGGTCTTAAATAGGCTAGGAGCCAAGATTTTTTTTTGGGTAAGACAGCTAACAAGATGTAGATTAGGAAGTGGGCAGGGTAAGCAGCGCTCACAAGTCTTGCTGATAGCAGCCTTACAGAAGCCAGTAACTTTTCACAAGTCCTTAAATAAAAAGCTTTCTGCAAATGCATGCAAATGAACTGCTGGGGCCAGAGACACATTGTTTCTTCCTAAGCAGATACTTAAAGTGCCAAAGGAATCCTCCTGACCATGCATGAGGGGCATTTCTGCTCTGCATTGCCAGCTCTGTGCCAGGGGCTGGCAAGGACCATGCTCATGCACTAACATCTGGGCTGAGCAGAGAGGCATCCTGCCTGCCCGTCTTCTCCCACTGACTTTACTCAAAGCCAGGTTTGAGTTAGCACCTCTGAAAACAAGCTCAAATAATCCCACAGTATGGGTATGCCAGCTTTCGGGTATCTAACTATGATTCAGAAATCCAGACCCACATGCGTATCTGAAAGGTCATGGAGCGAATCTGTGGTGTAGTCTGGATACAAAAGCTATATCTGTCACCTTCTGTATTATATTGAAAAGAGCAAAAACAGTGACAGGTTTCTGGCCAAGAAATTGTGTTACTTTGCTTTTTAAAGGATTGCTAAGCTCTTGCTTCAGAAGCACAGTCCATCTCTCAGGGACACCAACATTCTCACTTTGGTCAAGACCCTGCTAAGGAAAATATTCTCTCTGGTTACCCCTCCCAGTGACTTTGGACCTGCATTGCAGTATGAGCAGAGCACCTGAGTTTCTGGAGCCTCTAACCCCACTTGGTACCCAGCTCTCCTCTGTGGGACAGGCAGCCAGCGATGCACCATTTCCATTCTATTTATTTACAAGACTTCCATGCTGCCTTGCAAGGCACGCCTCATGGCCCAGCTGCATGCAGGGCTGTGCTCAGCACTGCAGCTCCCATTCAGCCCCTCACAAAGCTGAGATAGCACCTGAGCCTGCTAGAAATCTGCTCAGCGTGACCATCCCCATGGGACACCCCTTCACATGCCTCCACTCACCCTGTTCTGCCCAGCAGCAGAGAGCTGTGAGCCCCAGCTTCCCCTCCCTGCACCTCCTCCATCTCAGGTTTTGCAGAGGCTTTGCTCCCTCTCTCCTCCTCGCTGCATGATGCATCCACAAAGCAGAGGTGAGAGCAACATGTGGAGCAGCAGGCACTCACACTCCAGAGCTGCTTCCCCATGAGGAGAGAGGACAGCTCTCTCAGAGGCTAGGAAAAGCCCCAGAGAACAACGGGGAGCTTACCTGGGGGCCTCACATGCTAAAGTAACAGTGCATCCTACCAGCTACTGAGGACAGGGCTGTTGGCATACATCTCTAGGCAAGAGGAAGAGACTGATAACTACAGTATTTTCTGAAACCCAGCAGAGACCCCAAAACAAAAAAGATGCAAGAGGACTCAACAATAATCAGCTGAAATGTTGGCACAAGAGAGGTGTGGATGGAGGAAGACGTTTCCTGTAGAACCCCAAAGACAATAAACGCAGTGATACATCAGCGTACAGGGCACACATTATGCCCAAAGTGATACTCTTACAAGTGTGCTTGTGCTCGTTTTGGAGACAGTGGTACTGTGTCGGACCAAAAGTCATCACACATTAGTGTCCTGTCTCCAGCACCAGTCAAGAGAACAGAAGGGAAAAAATATAAGAAAAAATGGGGTCTTTGTATTGCGATACTTTATTCTGCAGCTGTTTCAGGCTTAATGATCTCCTTAGCCAGAGCTGATACATTCTTAATTGGAGATGCTCGGTTTCTCTTCTGAGAGTTTATCTCATCTCAGAATATCTCAGCCTTTGGTACCTGCAGCCTTGTGGTAGGTAGTAAATTCTACAGTTTAGCTCTCCACTGTATTTACATCACTTAAAAATAGGTACAGACCAGACTTATTCTTATCTGATTCCCTGTAGTGGCTGTATTAAGTCAGTAAGTAATCATAACCCTGTGCTACTTAAGCTTACAGAGTCTCACACTTTTCGATAGTTGAGGGTTACTGAGCAGTATACAAATAAGTAAATATTCAAAAATAGTATGAAGGTTCTGACAGAAGTGGGAGGCAGCAAAGGGGAAATAATTTTTGCACAGGTTAAAAACAAAACAGCTGTACAATGAGAGTATCTGACTTTCAGCAGCGGGTTGCTATATAAGAACAGATTGAGGGCAAGGTAATGGAAAAAACTTTCCACAGAGCCTATGGAAAAAGCATGAGGTCAGGTACTTAGCAGTACTGTGAAAGGTGTAGGCATAATGTGGAAAACACAGTCCTCCGAGTCGTAAAAGGGGAGGGACTAGCAGGAAAGGAGAACCACCCAAGGATGCAGATGCTCCTGCTGCATGGCAGGAGCTCCAGCTTCCAACAGAAAGTCACCTAAAGCATCCCTCCTGAGCAGGCTGCTTCATGAACCCTCAGCACAGCTGCTGGGAGATGTGGGTCACTGGCAGGTTAGGGCAGATTGGTTTTCTGTCCTGTGACCTCTACAGCCCCCAGTACTAAATATTACCAGAAGCAGAAGTCTGCATCCTTGTTACAGGCTACAGTGGACTCAGAGATCTAGAAATGGTGTGAAATACTATGTGAGAAAGGACCAAATCTTTGCTCAGAACACAGTATTTCCAGCAATATGAATGTCTCCTGTGCCTAGTCCATCTTTGTGTACGACAAACAGCTGGTACCTTTCTGGGGGGAGTTTTAAAAGTGAAGGTGACTACTGCAGGCTGCTAGCATTCCACACCAAGCACTCGTAAGGTACCTTAGGCAATGAGGGGGATAAAGGAGGCTTTACAGCTTACCTCTGGCACTAGCCATGCCGCTTCACTTTGTCCCCCATTTCCCCTCCACCCCTGACTTTGATAAATCACCTCCTTTTGGAGAAGTGACCAAATAAAAGTCCTACCCCATATAAGAAAATGACATATGGTCTCCTTGTCCAAGATCATAAAAGAACATTAGGAAAGCCAAGATGCTCCAGAAAGAGGGAGAAAAATGAAACATCTGACTTAGTAAAAACCAAGCTGCCACTGCCAGAGACTAATGAACAGTTTGTTGGCTTCGACTTCTTTGATGATTAAACACCAGCTCCTGTTCCCGTCATTCTTGGGAGAGAAATTAAAGGACAAAGCAGTCCTCGAGTATGTTTCATTTTAAGGAGGTGTTAGGGGAAATAAGAATTATTTTTAAGGGGAGCCTTAAACAATGTGCCTGCAATCAGTTGCAAGGAATCAGAGCTGTGTAAAACGTACAGGACAATACGGGAAGGACAGAGCAAGATGTCCACAGTCCTTACTTAGCAAGCTTGTTTTAGAAAGCTACTTTGCCCTCCTAATGGATTGTCCATTTCCACGTAGATAAGACAAATCAATGGGTTCTAGACCTTAACAAGCACCAGTTAATCTGACAAACACACGATAGCAATCTTTCCAGCTCCAAGACAGCACAAAGTCTGCTTTAGATCCTCACCTTTGCCTAGGGCAGGAGGCAGCAGCTCTTGTACTTACTGTGCTTTTCATAGGGAGAGTATTCTGCCAACATTCTGCTTTTATTCTGCTTTTAATTTATCTCCTGGTGCAAGCCAGTGCCTGATTTACAAGTCTGAAGTTCTGCTTGACAACTGTTATACATAAAGCGACAACTATTTTAGATACTGACCTTCTCCTTATGCTTCAGCTTAGCAGGTGAGAAAACCAGAATCTCCTTCCACATCCCTTAATTTCAAATACCCAATTGTCCACCTGACCTGGGGAGCAGGAAAACCACCTTGCACCCACAACCTGTCCACAATGCAAGGGGACAGAAATATGATACGCTGTGCCCTCCTGCACAGCAGGTCTTTGTGCTCTTGAACTCATTTTCTTTAGGACCTCAGAAGAACTTTGCATGGAGATGTTTCTCCTCACTGATCTGATCTACTTTTGTAGTAATTTGCATGTGTTTAATTGCTGAATGCATGTCCAGAAACTGGGACATATCAGCTGTATCCTCCACAACTAGGGGTGTGAAAGTGAAGTGTTATCTTGTTGCCCTATTTCTCTCCTGCCATGCCCCATCTCTGCAGCACCTGGACTGGTGCTGGTCCCACAGATGTCAGACAGGACATACCTAGCTGGGTCCTTTGCCTAAAGGGGGTTGGCCTACCCATGACAAGGCTTTCAGACTTCACAGCCTGTGTACCAAAGCCCCATCTGAGCACAGAATAGCACTGTATGTTGTCTGTTTAACAGCCCCATTCGAGCTGGATGCAGAGGTTGAAAGGAGAAAGTCAGAAGACTACAGCATAGCACCTGCTGGGAGAACAACAACCAAAAAAAAAAAAAAAAAAACTAAAAACAAACAGCAACCTCATTCAGTTGTTCAGGCAGCAACCCCAAAGTCACCACCTGCAGCATGCCATCTTCCTTGGGCAAGACCTTAAAATCATTGCCAGGCAGTTTCTATTCTTAAGCCCCAGAATCTCTGAGCTATTTCATATTATTTCGGCTGGTCTGGTCTCTGTGCTCAGTTCCACATGAGCTAGTGGCTGGGCAAAACTCAGAGCCTGTTCTACTCCCAAAAGCAGGATGGTTTGGCCTCCCCATTTCCGAGTCACCAGCCAGCTTTCACTCCAAACCTCATCATAAATTGAGAAGTTGTCCTCTTTCACAGTGAGGAGTCACCGAACGAGAGGTGGTCAGATTCATGCTTGGTGCCTATGCCTTCCCACGCCAAGCCAGCGCAGAAGGGCGTGCTTTGTCCAGATGGCTAACTAATGCCAGAGAAGCAAGGTCACACCTTCAAAGTTCAGTATCTGATGCATGAGTTTGACTAATTTTCAGGCAGAAAATCAAAAGGATATTGCTTGCACAACCAAAATTACATTGATAGATGGTCTGGAAGCTGGTAAGGACTCCTTGTAGTACATGGGGGAGCTAAAAGCAGGTAAGATGCTCACTTAAACCAGAAGGGAGCTCAGACAAGTCCCTACCTGAGCAATTCCTTGCAGGGAAGAGGCACATTAGAGAGGTAACTAGCTTAGGATACTGTAGGGAGGGCAGCAAGCTGCTGTTTGTCTGCACTATTGTGATATGCTACATATTTACCTTCAGCACACCCACAAACCATGGAATTGTGCTGGTGCCTGTACCCCATCCCTTCTTCCATCTCCCACCCAGCTTTCCCCAGCCCATCTTTTTGTGCTTATCAGGCACTACCCTTTCTGCCTTACAGCATCTGTTTCCAGTGCCCCGCTGCATACACATATGGGCGTATCTAATATACAGCCATTAAAGCTCAAAAATATGTTTTTAATAATCATTTGTATTTAATTAAACATGCAACAACTAGCCTATTAAGCTAAATTAAATTTGAGTGAGATGTTTAAGCAGTGACTAGTGAAGATATCAGTTTCTAAAGCCCTCAAAAGGCTGGGGGAAGAAAACTGGATTATGCCAAGTGAAAAGTGACTCTGGAAGACCAGTGATGCTCCCTAAACCCTTTCAAAGGCCTCTGCACATACCTTCAGAGAATTTTGTAGTGACTTTCTTACATCTTGCCTGCTGAGAAACGCTCACTTCAAGTGGTCAACACTTTATAGGCTTCTATCAGCGGCAACATGGTAACAGAAAAATGTGATTTCACTAGAATATTCCCAGAACTATTTTTTTTTTTTAAATGAAACATTCTTTTCACCATCTTGCCAATGGTTTTACTGGACACCAATCTAATCACACGCTACTCCAGACAGGAGAGGTCCTGCAGCCCTTCACATAGACACTGATTGCCAGAGACTGTATGAAGTGAGGCTAGAGGAATGGGAAGGAGAAAAGGAGACTTCAAAATCCTTTAAGGGGCTTAGAAACCCACTGGTATTAGGTACTCTAAAATAACACCCCTGTGCATCTGTTCCAACTCAATGTTAATTTGGCACAGAGTAGCTTGATCAACAGGTTAGAAAATGGTGTTAGTTTCCTTTAAAAAGCCCAAGCATTTGATCTTGTAAAGGATGACCAGGAGTAAGCAGGTAAGATGGTGTGGAAATGGTACAGGAAATAGAGAGCCCCAGTAGTCCTGGGTTAGTCTGCTTTTGGCTGAGCCAGGGTAAAGCCAAGGGAAGCAGAGTGCCACCAGCAGCACTACACACATTTTGGCCTATGCCATCATTATGCCACTTTATTTGTTCAGGTCTTGGCTGGGGGAGAATGAACCTGATGGACAGGTGCAGTGCAGCTGACAATAGCATTCAAAATACAGCTGTATGAAACACTCCCAATCCTGCTGAATAAGTCAAGTTTATTACAGGACGCAGGAGTTAAAGAACAGATTTCAGCAGGCTGTGGAGGTCCACAAGCAAGCAGACTTTGACTTCACGGCCAACTGGATGGCGGAGAACAAGCTGCAGTCCTTGTCCATGCTGAGTGAGTGCTCTCTGCAGTACCAGGACCAACAGTCCTGGAGCCAAGGAGCTCTATTTGCAGAGCTGGCTGAAAGTTATTGGCAGGGAGCCCATGTGAGCTCGGTAAATAAAGTATCCAGATAATAAAAATACCCGAAGGCACTGTTTAATTTTTCTGAGGGTTCTGATACAGCCAGCAATATTGAGAGGGAACAAATCTTGCAGACAGGAATGGGAGCACAGAGCAAAGCCAGCCTTCCAGAAGAGAGGAAGACAAGACACCTCGTAGGTCTGATGGTTCACAGCCTCTACAGCTACATACCTGACACTCATTTACAGAGGGGAACAGCTGAAGAGGGTCAGTGCTTAGGAACCAGATTGGGCTCCAGGAAAACCAGGATCAGACTGCAGATGATGTGTTACAAACCCTCAAGTCTGCTTAAACCTCAGTTGAAAACTCTTGATGGATAAAAGGGTCAGTACTTTGTGTATCCATGACCTAGGAATGCAAAGGTTTTATCAGGGAGATAAAAGCCATGAGTTGCCTTCCCCTGCACTCACACTGAGGTTAAAGGAGATCTTCTGGTGGTAGGTTGCTGCAGTGAGAGGGAGATGAAGTCCAACCTGCAAGATGTGAACATGCTTTGGGTTTGCTTCCCTCTTCACTAGAGCCTCATGTGAAGCACCCTACAAAGAAGGGGTGAGGGATGCATCACAGAACCATAGAATCATAGAACAGCTTAGGTTGGAAGGGACATGAAAGCCTACTCAGCTCCAAATCCCTGCCACCCACTGAATCAAGTTGCCTAGGGCCTCGTCCAACCTTGAATAAAAGTGTATACTCCAGCCCGGTCACCTATTGCACCCTGGCAGCCAGCTGCACATGCCCTGCATGCAGTGATGTAGAAGGGAACAGGGACTGGAGGATCCTTTTACTTCTTCCTCTGCCCTTTTTCTGTCTGGAGCTGTCCTGAGTCTGCTAGTGCCAGGCCAGCAGGGACTGCCCACATTTCATCCCACGTGCGTGCGCTGACTCCTTCCCCAAAACGATCCCTTTCATTTGACTAGAGGGCCTTTCTGGGTCTCCAAACAGCTCAGCAGATCCTCTCCCTTTCACCATCCTTTTTCCTTGAATGTTCATTTTTCTCTGTAGCCTAGCAACTCAGCACAGACTCAGAATATTAACAGCTCCTGTCCCCACACACGATCTTCTCCAGAGGCCTGAAAATTGTGATAGCAGAAAGGCAGATAGGGGTAGGAGCAAGCAGGAGAGATGGAGGGAGCAAGCAGGGAGCCTCTACCAGCATTCAGAAACAGCAAAGCTATTCAGCTGCCGTATCTGCCACCTTCACTCAACATGTACATAGCATAGAGCTATATATAGCCCCATTTATTTACATATTCAAATAGCAACACGACACGCACGCACTTGTATTCCAATCTAGGTTCTATATTGAGGTGCTGGCACTCTTGCGCACGTACACTATTGCTGCACGCTTTAAATGTATATTTGACAAGATGTCAGCAGGTCAGATCCTCAAGGTCTAATTCGGTTTTCAATCAAACCAGACAAAGCTCTCACTTGGGGGAAGATACTTTAGCATTCTGCAGTAATCCTCTCCAATGCTGCAGCACTGCTATTGAAACAGGTGGCCATTTGGAACACTGCTCTCAAATACATGCAGCTTTTAAATATATATATAAATATATATATAAAGGCTGTGGGAGTTCCGCCTGTGTAAAAACCTGAATAAAAACCTAAGCAGGAGAAAAAGTCATTTTTATCCTGGACAAAGTTTTCTGCAGTAACAATTCTAACTACTACAAGAATGCTGGAGTGCAAACCGAAGAGGTTCATTCCACCACCATACACTGACATGTTCAGATCTAAAGATAACTTGGCTGATACAGGAACAGATGGAGCACTGCAATACATAGCACTGTTCAGCTGAAAGCGTGCTGCAAGCCATATAGCCATGGATTCTCATCCTCTCCAATATGACTTCTTTCCTGCTGTGGGGTGGAGTCATCTACGACATGCAGAGTGAACTTAAGTCTCTTCAGTGAAAGCACAGAAATATTCTCACTGAGGAAATCACCTAGCGAGCCAGGCATTTGAACTCTCTCAGTACTGGAAGCAGGGTTGACTCAGCCCTCCTGAGGCTCAAACTTGTGATACTGGGGCACTTGCAGAGCTGCTCCTTAGGGAAAACAACATCATGGAAAGATGTGCAGGGGGGATGCTTACTTAAATAAGCACATAAATGCTTATTCTCAATAAGCATTGCCACCATGTTTTAATAGTGCTGAAAAACCCTGGGTTTAGGCTAGAAATCAGCCAGTCCATCCAACAGCTTGCCCATAGCCAAGGATTTCCAGTTATGCAGATAAAAGGCTTCCTGCAAACCCTCCCATTAAGCTATCCTGTGAATGCTACAGGATTTCTAGGAGGAAATCAGCATGGTAGAATAGAAAGCCTCAGGGGGAAAGAGTCATACTCCAGTCCAGCAGTTCCTAGTCTGTCTTTAGCTGAGAGCTTGTTTCAGCAAGGTTTCCACAGCTCATTATCGGCTGATCTATGTCCATATCAAAACAGTACAATCCAACCAACAAAAATATTTCATTCAAGGACATCATTAAGAACCAAGACATCAGCACCCTTCAGCACAAACATAGGGGACTCCTCTGCAGGAGAAGCTCTAAAGCTGTCCCCTGTCACACAGAGCCACCTCCCCGCAGGACTGCTGCTTTACCTGACTGCCCTCTGCTACACACCAAATCTGATACCTCCATCTCAGAAGAAACTGCTGGCTCTTTGTGAAGATGCTGGCTTTCTGCTGGCCACTGTATTTGAAGAGACTGTGTGGTGATCTTTGGGTTGTTACTTAGCAACTTAACTCTAAGATGTAGTGAATTTACTGGGCTGCCTCTGCAGTTAACCAGCATCAAGACCAAGGACACAGGGAGAATTTTGTCACTGGAATAGGATAATCTCCAAAATATTATGGAAGGCGCAAGATTTTTCCCTTCTACAAGTTGCCAGAAATGCAGTAAATATTGACATGAGTCACACTGACCTATTTTCTAGTTTAAGCCAGGCCAATCTCTTCATAACCAATTTTGGGATCTATAAATGTGGAGTACTTTGGACTCATTCACAGTAGTTTGCTTTTTTCTCAGTTGTTTTGTACAAGAACCCCACCCTCTTGTGGAAGGACTATCCCTGTCTTTGGGGCAGAAAGGAGACCACTGATTGTTTGAATTTCAGTACTTGTTCCCACATCCCATCACAGAGTACAGCTGCCCTGAGGTCTGGTACTTTGCTTGTCCTCATGTACTATGTTAGTACAAGGGATCTTTTCAGCACAATCAGGGGGATATCTGTTAAAATATAATGTGGTATGAACAGATATACACATCTTGGCTTTTTAGACTGTATTAGTGCTGAGTCCCAAGCCTTGTGTCCAGAACTGCCACCATTTGATTTTCCAAGCAGCCACCCAGTGCATTACAGAGCTGCACTTGAGGACTTGAAGCGACAATAGCCTCATGACCTAAGTAGCACTGAAGCCATGATTGGCAGCAGAAGGCACAGACCATTGCCAGCTCTGAAGAAACCTATCTCAGCCACATGCTTGCAATATCTTAACTCACAGCACACACAAGCCCCCAGCATATGAAGAAAAACAACACTATCCACCCATACCAGCACAAAATCTAGGGATCTCACTGTAAATCAGAGCTGTACCATTCTCATTATGCCACAGTACGAGCGCCTGGCCCTTCTTCAGCACCAAGGCACCACTGCATCCTCTGCTATGTGCAGTACCTCAGGAGCCTACAGCAATCCTACAGCCCCTGCAGTACCATGACAGCACACCACCCATTAAGCTCAGCACTAAGAGTGTCTCAACTTTCAAATATCTTGGCAGTCTTCGATATTCAGCAACCTTACATACAGTGTATACACACACACACACTTCAGACTGTAGCGTCATGGGCCTGGAGACACCTGAGGCTACAGAGAAACAGTTACAAGCATGACAGGACACTCATTGCTGTATTTCATAACATATAACTGCAGAAGCCTCTAACTGTAGGGTGTAAATGCTTTAACCTTTGTTTTAAGACCTTTTGATGTCCAGAAACATAGAACAGACTGACTAGAAAATATCTGTATGTAATTTTTCCATTGAAAAAAATATGCCAATTTTAGTTAAGTAAAAACTATCAATATATTTGAAGAGAACACATGGTAGCATAAATGTTGGTAGCAGAAATCTCTCCTTAAAAAAATAAATAAATCTTGTTTTTAAAAACTCAAGACATCCATATCAATGGAAAATCCTTTTCAGAAACATATTGCAAAGGTGTTTCCTGCCTGCTATTGCAGACACAGAGGGTCTACCTGAAATGGATCAAAGGCCAAGAGCTGTGTCCATGAGTAAGTAGCTTAAGAAACCACTGTGTAGTGCAAAGACTCTCATACTGTGTCTGTCCATTCACACTGACTTCTTTCACCAGCTATGCCTACCAGACAGCAGACAATAAGTTATTAGTGTGCATTGGTTATAGTGAAGTGAGATTCAGCTAGGCAGTGCATATTCATACTCCAGGGAAAACAGAACAGCAATGCCTTATCAGGACAGATTCCTTTACAAAGGCTATTTCAAACATTGCTGATGGAGGGATAATTTGACATAGTGAAGAGTAGTGCCCAAGTGATGATGGCATAACCAGTTGTACCATGATCTTTCCTGGTCAAGAACATCTTTACACACCCAATCCACCTTGTCCTGTGTTAAAAGGCAATTTAAAACACCCAGTGCTCAGCCTTCAGACTTCTTGGGCATAGTTTACATCTCTCCTGAGCAGGGATAACTTATTTTCTTAACATGACAACTGTGTTTTCAAACAAGCTTTGGGAAGTTGGTAAATAGCAGACATGCTTCCTTCTGTAAGCCCCCAAGTGACCAAGTACAGCACACCAGCATGAGCACAGTCACTCCCACAAGACAGCAACGTGGCAAGAGGTGATGATACAGGAATAGGAGGTAATGAAGCAAAACATCAAGGTGCACTTTGCCAAGTATTCTGCACCAAACACTAACCCATCTGTACTGCAGGCTGTCCCCCAGCAAAAGGTATCACCCATCCTGCAGGTATCGTTCATTTAGCATGTTGTATATTGCAGCAGACATTTCTATTTGGAAGCCTTGTTTCTTACACTAGCCCTCTACAATAATTCTCTTGTAACTTTTCAACTTGTCACCAGGTTTATAAAACTTTAAAGCTAGTGCTATAACAAACTGAAACAATGTTATTGCAGATGTAGGAGAGCATCTTGGGATGAATAAATTATAGGAGCCACAAAGAAATCACGACGACAAAGGCTGCGTGCTCCAAGCTGTTTATGGCGTGCAGAAACGCAGGGGGGAGCAGGTTTAGGACTGCACAGATCATAGGGCAGGAAAATTGAAGCGTTATGAAGGGTAACCATCTCTTATTTTAAATGCATAAAAAACTTCTGGTTGTTTTCTTTATTGAAATAGTTCATTATAGCTTGAAGGGAGTCTGAACGGTCTGATCCTGGAAAAATATGTCCGCAAAGATTAGAGAGACAAGGCTGCGGCTGGAAGCACCAACCTCTACACCCACCGTGCAGCCAGTGCAGTCCACCCTGAACAGGCCAGTCCTCAGCTGTCCATTGAAGGGGCATACAGGGGAAGACTTCCAGCTCCTTCTGAAGCAGTTGGGAGTAGATACCATCAGAGCTGGATCCAGCAAAGCAGGTTGCTTGACCCAGAGCACCAAGCTGCTGGTGAGTTCAGACAGCATTAAGGCCACATACCACAAGGACCAAAATTTACATATTTCTCCAGCTGCAGAGTGACTTGAGCTCCAGACTGACAGCACTTCTCATTCTCCTGGTTCAGAAGTACTGCTAGACTCCTCAGTAACTGGACACCATAGTAAGAGGTCTGAACATAGTACTGAGCACCAATATATGTGACCAAGCATCTGTAAATAGCTGCACATTGTTGCACACTTACAACAACTCAACCACCTGTAGCAAAATGGCATTTGCCAGATAAATTATCCAGCCTATTTCCTTAAATGAGAACTGGGAGATACCATTTTTCCTTGCTTAGCATATCATCTAAGCTACAGAACATCACTGTGACGATATTTCTCCTTTCAGTCTGCCTTTAAATCCTCAGCTTGCAAATTTGTACAGGATCTGAAAAGTCTCCAGCTAGGCCTTTCATCTTTGTGGAGCAGCACTTCCCAGAGGGTCTGCCAGTCAAACGTGCCCTCCCCAATACCTGTTCGGCCTGGCCCCTGGCATTCTTTCCCAGGCATTTCAATTGATGTCACTGATCTTGGCTCAGCAAATAATCCTGCTAATCACTGACAAGAACAGAGGCTGCAGCTCAGCATTGCTTAGCAGGGCTAAGAGGAGTACACAGCAATAAAACATTACTTGAGCAAGTGAGCTTGGAAATATGGCTGACCACACAGGCAGCAGCTGCAGCGAACAAGGGGTCTTTTTATTAAATAAAAGCAGTAACTCTGGTTCCTCATCATTGGGAGATCATTACAGTACACCTAGGAACCTCCTTTAACCTGACACGTCTCCACTTGCACTATACCATGGCATGGCACTGGGGCATGGCCCTCAAGGCGGTGGAGAGGCATTGCCTTTGTAACAGCAAGGCACCAGGACACACTGAGCTTGTACAGACAATTGCAATGCATTCCGTGTATCAGTGTCTGGGAACCTCCAGTATAAAGACATAGCTGCGTTGCCTTAGCAGAGAGCCCTGTAGCCTCCGGGACTGAAATGTCACCACATCATTTTGGCAGTACAGTTCCCATGGGAGTGGAGGCAAAGAGTGCTGCTTAGATCACGGATGGAGCTGTATTCCTCCACAGCACCGTGTCCAGCTGGACTCCCATGGAAAACAACTTTTTGAATCATGCAGTGGCAAGTCCCTGGCAGCACTTGTTCCCCACCATCACGCAGCCAGTAGGTGCCAGGAAGCCCAGCGATGGGAGAGGTGGGGGCTCTCCTCAGCCTGCCCAGCCCCAGGGCCATTGTTCCAGAAAGGATGTCTGAGGATTAATTAATTATCCTACAAGGGGCAGTAAGTAATAACACTCCTTGTGGAACAATAGAAGCTATTTGGTTGCCGTGACAACCCAGCTCCACTTGTGTGCCTTTAATTTATTCATTGCACAGTCCCTTCCCCAATCACACACAATGCCAAAAAATGTCTTGTTTTTCTTGCCCGTAACCATGTCCAGAGCAGGGGTAAGACAGCCCTTTCCCCAGGGCATCTGTCACACAAAAGAACAATGCACATAAATCTCTGCAGCCTGGAAACTTGCATCACACAAGAACTCTTCCACTCCCTGTTTGTTCTTTAAGATGATTCTGATTTTTTAACCCCTTTTGAAGATGTCTCACCATGATACCCATAGATCTTGACCTTGAGTAGCCTCCCAAACTTACACATGAAGGATGGCTGGGAGATTGTGCTTGTCAACTTGTACAGAAGGCCAGGAGAGATGAGAAAAGCATAGAAGTGATGTGCCTTAGCAGCATCAACAGGAACATGGCATAAACTCAGAGTACCTAGAGCCCAGCCTGATTATAATGCAGCCATGACTACCAAAAAAAGTGTCCATCAACAGTGCTGCCTGAACCCTGTAATACCCAGAACAGCATGTCATTGAAGGGCCATGTTGGGAAATGTTCTCCTCTGCATACCGCAATGATGTGGATTTCTCCCCAGCTCCAAACACCCTCTTGCCCCAGGAATTTGGGGTAGAGGAAAACAAGGTGTTCACCAGAAAGGGGAGAACATGGCTTTCATGAGGAAAGGGTTGAAAGCATTGCTAAGAGAATGGCTACTAGCCCAGGACACAGCATGCCTGACAACAGGTGTATGGCAAAGAGCTTGAGCAGCCTTTATTAGCCCACACATATCTTCACTTGGAGCTTCATTCTGAACCTGCCTCTGCAGCACCTAGCTCTCTTCTCAGGTCTGTAGCGAAAGATAAGGGCAATTATAGCAGGCAAATAGTCTCCAGTAAGGTCTGTGCAAGCTAGGGTCTTAGACCATGCTCCCAGACCCCAAATTGTTCAGCCTGACTCTAGCAAGAAGGGTGACAGCTCGTTCACCACACAGGAAAATTCAGATCCAATTTGAGACCGCGGGAGGAGGTGACTTAGAGATGAGCTCTGTCCTGACAGGCAAGATAGATGGAATCGGGTTAAGCCATCTGTCTCCTCTAAGCTGAGCCTAACCTCAAGCACAGCTAAACAATGCAATGGGGTCATAGGTCCATACCCAAATTTCTGTATGTTAACGCTGAAGTGTAACATGCCATATAGATGATGGTAAAGGTTAGGTGAATGGAGAGTCTGCAATTTGCTGCATGTTCCATAGTTTAGAATAAGAAGAAACAGCAAATATTTGGTAGTGATTTAACCCATAGATCACCACTGCTCATCTTTATTTTCCCAGTAAGGCCCAGAAGTTTGTTTGATCTCCACTTTCCAAGCCTCTTCTGTATAAGAAAATATAAAAGAAACTGTTTTATATGAGAACCTGAAGACTCGTGGTCATCCCTTCAGCTTGAAATGTATCAACAGATACATTCAGGAGTTTTGAGCAGTTTGGAAAACAAATTGACAAGTCAGATGACTGTCTCATCTCCCCTCCTCCCCCAGTGCGACAGCAAAATAGCTGGTGGGACAGAGAAACAGGTCAGGAGAGTACAGAATCAGATAAATAGGACAGGAGCACTGGGAGACCAAGGTTTTAATTGGCTCAATGAGCAAGAGCTGTAAACTGGCCTAGGATTCTCCTACATGGGTCTGGAACTGAGGAACAGGACAGCTGCTCCCGATGGTCCCTGTCAGCTTTCCTCCCTTACCCAGCCTCCTGGAAAGCAAAGCAACTTGGTAGAAAAGCCTCTGAGCACAGGAGAGAGGAAGGCAGTGCTAGGTGACAGATCAGTGCAATGCATGTCCTCTGCTGGGTGCTGAGGGCTTCTGAGAGATAGCATAAACCCAGATGTGGATCCCATCCATAACCAAAATCCTTAGCAATGTTTTGGGGTAAAATCTGTTATCTGAGCAGAGGACATTTTTTGTCAGTGGTATGAAAAGCTCCAGCCTATCAATGACACCCCAAACAAGCAGATCACAATTAGACTCCTTCCTTTCCAGTACAGATCTGGAAAAGGCCATCTTACCACCAGAAAGGATACAAAGCCACTGCCTGCTTTTCAACTCAGGAGTCACAGGCTGACTGTAAAACCACTACCGCCTTTGTGTCACTGGAAAAATATAAGAACCTACTTTAAGGAATAAGCATTAATATTTTGGAGAGATCCGTGCAACTAGCACAGAAAGATAAGGGATGAGAATCTGCCCTGCATAAGATACAACTAGCTCCAGAGAGGCCAGCTGAGACTCTCCATCCACAACACCAGACACTAGCTCACAGGAGCATCTCTGGTGGAGACATTCACTAACCCTACTAGAATTTATTTCACCTTTGGAAGCAAACTACAGTCTTTCAATCACATCACAAATACTGCCAGCAAAGGTAGGAGTGTACTAGAGAGGTCCATCATGCCAACCTTGTCTTGCAAAACTTTAGCTTTTTTTTTTTGAGCCTGGAGCTGGGCTGTGGTGCCAATTGACAGGCAGTCCCAGTGACAAAGGCCAATCAATGGACAGAAAGAGGAAGGCTCAGACTAAAACCAGTATGCTGAGAAATTTGGAAAACTCATTTAGAACAGCCTGGTGATGTTTAACTTCTCATCCCACTGCACATGGAGAAACCATGCTTGAATTCCATATGTTTTAGTGAGGAAGATCTGTCTTAAATCAGAGCTCCCATCATCCCTCAGAATCCTGTGTCCAAATCAGAAGAAAAAACACTTATTCAATACCAGACAAGTGCCACTCTTCCTCCAAAAGCTTCCCAGCCGCAGGGAAGACCTGCAGAAGGAGTTTATGGAAACAGGGGATAACTATTCTTTTTAGAAGGGCATCCTAAGATCTCAGGTGACTCCAAGGAGCCATTGTCTTGGGTGTGCCTCTCAACCAGAGAGAGGAAGAATAGTTTATTAGGCTTTATTTATTTTTTATTTTTTTTAAATTCCTCCCAGACTCACCATGTTGACTTCAGAGATCTGGTCAATGCTGGAGATATGGATGCTCATTCCCACTGTGACAGGGTTACCTGAAACACAAATGGACTGGATTAGAATCATATTCAAGCTCTCCTCTCGTCTGCTATTACAGCATCGACTAGAAATGCTGCGATATGATTTGAAGCAGCCTCACATTCCCCAAGTCTCAAGAATTTCAAAGTCACATGTGCTCAAATGACGAAAGAGGAATAGATTTCTCTAACTCCCAGCTTTATAGACTCACCCCTAGGGGTAGCGCACACTAAGCTTGATTCTTTAATTCCTGGAAGTTAATTACCCCCTAGTTATACAATTATCTCTGGTTATTCCAAATAACGCCTTCAGAGACATCAGAAAGCTCCCAGAGGACTTGCATAAGGTGTTGCTGATTGACCATACAAAGAACACAGCAATCAAGCCCATGTAACACGTGGGCAGGAAAGATACTCCAAATCACTCCTCCATCACCCTGCCAGCTCTGCAGCACACCGTTTGAAATGCCCAAGTGAGTTTTAATACCCAAGATACCAGACAAGTACAGGAACCAGACCCATGAAGTGAGAAAGCAGCATTTGCACGGTGGATTTTCAGAGCAGAGCTGGGATTAGAGAACAAATTCCCCATTTCACCGTTGGTATCAGGACATCCCACCCCACATCCTGTTGCCCACAGCCACTGGACTCTTATAGATATCTGTATACAACTTCTCTGGGAAATGCAGATATTCCCTTACCCAGCGACCAAGCTACTCTCACACTGCAGTAAATGCCACTGACTGCAGCATGCAAGATGAGCTTGAAGAGATACCACCCAAGGTTTGTCACAGCCAAACCTATTGCCCTCTTGTCCAAATGCAGCTCCCACAGACAGGCAACAGGACAGCCCCTTTAGCGGGATTTAAGTTGTGTAAAACTATTTGCAAAGATACTCAGCAACTACTAAAAACAGCAAAAGACCTCCTGCAGCTTGAGATGGGGTTTCTGAATGCCACCCATCTCTAGTTATCCCCACAGTTCCAAAACCAAAGCACAAACAATCCCACCACAAAACAAGTCCCCTCTTCCCACACGTGCCAGGGGGAAAATGATTCCTTGCAATGCAGAAGTAGAGAGAGAATGGCAAACAACGATGCCACTCAAGGTATTAACTCTTCCATGGACTCATTAGTAGATCTAAGTGCTGAAATATTTGCAGATAATCATGAAATGGCTTAGAAAGTAATTAGGAGATTGGGGGAGAGGGGAGAACCACACAACTGGAAATGAAGTGATTTTTTAATTATGTGTTACCAGAAGTAGGGAAGTAGTGTCATTAGGGCTGCCTTGTGATTGGGTGCACTGTTAACCGAGACCCTCTGCTGCAAATTAAGCAGCATTATCCTTTAATGGAATATGAACAACACTGAAAACATCAGAATCAACAACTGTAATTAGGCCCTGCTATGTAAATCCCCTTAAAGAGGCAGTGCTCTTCTCCAGCACTTCTGGCTCATTGTCAGTGGTACCAGAGAGGGGTGCTCAGGAAACTTTGCAGAGCCTTCAGAAATCCCCATGCAGGGCAGGTTCCTGGCCATCTATTTGCTGTATTCCTCTGCTCATCTGTGACCAGGAAACTAGGTGGGAAAGTAACCACAAGACACCCCAGGAGAGCCGATCATCTTACATCTTCCTTTGTGCCAGAAGCTGACAGTGGCACCACTGAAGCTCTTCAGGAAGTCTCACTTCTGGTAGTTTGTCTTCTTTTCTGAAGCCAGGGCCCTGTTGTGATGGAAGCCATTGCAGGAGGAAGAAGTCACCACTACCCTGAGGACCTTAAAGACTAATTGGCTACAGGAGAGAAGGGCCACATCAGGACTGCCACAGAGCTGAAGAAAAGCTCACTCCTGAGCCCTTCTGCCATGCAGCATTTCCTCCAAGAGCTGCCCTACCACCTGCTTTATTTCCAGTTTGTCAACACTGACTTGTGGTACTGTGGTTAGGTGTCCCTTCCTTGGTGCAAAAAATTAGTGTCTCTTCCCCCTGCTGTGCAAGAAACCCACTGAACAACTGGACTGGGTGGCAATAACAGGGGAGCCTTGACAGTGGTGATATACAAATATTTGTCAAATTCAGAGTCTATCCAATCTAATCTATCTGTCTAGACATTTGTGCTGTGTTCATCACCATGGTATCTGAGCGCCTGAGGTCATGCAGTGACTCAGTGTCAGAGCTGTGGATAAGATCCAGACCTCCCAGCTCCAAGACAAGTGCTGGAGCAGAGATCGGCCGCACAGCTCCCCATCAGTCTGGGCTCACCTGCACCCAGCTCCCCCACACTGTCAACAATATTCTCAATGGCCCCTCTGGACACTGCCAACACCTCTGTGCCCCATCTATCACAGCACATGGGAAGCTCTATCACCTGCCTGCAGCCCCTCAAGCATGGATCCGTCAACCTGCAGGCACAAGCACAAGATTGTCATTTAGCACTCAAGATAAAGGTATGCAAAAGTCCTGCCTTTACTGGATTTGCTCTTAGCTTGATTGCAGGAAAGTCATTTCACCTTCTCCATCCCTGTCATGAAGACCAACTTGCAGTCTGTCTCCTCAGAAGAGGGATGCATGCGCATGTACGTACACAGCCAGCAGAAACAAGCTTGCCCTACCTCTTTCCGCAGACCATAGAAAAACTAGACCAACTGGTGCCCAACATTCAGGCTGTAAGTAGTACACAAAATAAACAAAGGACATCAATTCTGCCAATGTTAATAGCTTCAGGCAAGAGGGATACAAAAACTAGGGTATTTAAAATACAGGATAACGTCATCTGTGACTTTGTCCAAAAGGCAGAGCTCTGCATTTGTGGATCTGAAAAGATGCAAAAGAAATCCTGACATTAAAGATCCATGTTTTTTATCTGTACCTTACCAATGTATGCAAACTAGACCTTTTCCCCTCTTAAAGAAAATGTGTAGAAGAGTTTTGTAGGCAAGCCCACAAGTGAGGGAGTCTGAGAAATTCTGCCGCTTCCACCGGTGAATAGCACCATCACACATCTCCGCTTCTCATCACCACTGGAAAAGTCACCAACATTTTGTCCTCAAAACAGTTTGACGTCTGAAAAATGTACTCAGGGGAAGTTGGAAGGGAAGCAGACAAAGGAGTTATAATAAAATCAGCCCTTTTTCTGCAAGTGATACTTGTCACATACAAAAACAGCCAAGGTAGAGAACAAGTTGTGCTAATCTGCAATATTTTTCCAGCAACTAGTTATTACTTTCACATTTTATTTTATAATGCTTTAAAGCCCCAGAACCTAGAATCGTGTTGCTACAGAAGCCATCCTTGTAGCACAACCGCAGAGGAAGGGTCATGCTTCCAAGTCTGGGTCTGTCCGCACTACAGCCAAAGGTGATGGCAACCTGGATCAAGACATCTCTTGCAGATCTCAGCTTGGTAGTTCAGCTGCAGGAAGAAGCAAAGACTACAGCACAAAATTCTGTGTAATAGGTCTCCAGACGCTCACTGCTTACTTGTACGACTGGTCTGCATTAAAGTCCACACTGCCCTCTCTTCACTCCCAACCCAGAAAGTTAAACTAGAGTGAGCTTAGGTTTCTCTGCCATCAAATGCCCAACTGCAATACAGACACAGACAAGACTCTAAAATAGCGGGCAGGTAAACAGAACTTACATTATATTATCACCTACTAAGACACTCATTTTTATGAACTACAGCCAATGCTTTGAGGAGCCTGGCTCATGCGTTTCTGACCACGTGAACTTGGCAATGCTGGCACAGCAAAAGCTTACAGTTGTTAAGGGGCAGGCATCAGCCTAAAACCTACTTATTAGCCCAAAATGCAGGAACAAAGGGCTGACAAGGACTTTGGGAGGTCACACAGACCATAACCTTCCCGGGAGCAGACTACAGACTTAAGACCACCAATACCAGAAATTCCCTAGCTCTCCTGGACAATCTCCTCCTGCATTTCACTGCACTCAAAGCTTTGCTTGAATATCTAAACTAAACCTTCTCTGCAGTGCAAGTATAGTTGATTTTTTTCTCATCATTCCCCCAATGATAGTGAGAGAATAAATCAATCATCCTTCTTTGACAACAGCTTTTATGTACAGAGAAACCATGACATCCTTCTCCCTCCCCCACTAATACTGTCTTTCCTAGATTAAATGCACCTGAGTTCTTCAACCTCTCCTCAGAGGTCATGTTTTCTAAAGCTTTAACAATTAGTGCTGTTCTCCTCTGGCCTTTTGCCAATCTGTCTACATCTCTATTTTAAAGCATGGTAGCCAGAAACCAGACACTGAAGCAAAGATGACATGTCACCAGCACAGAAATAAAAAAGCCTCCAATGTATATTTTCCTAAAACCACTTTGGAGAGGCTTCTGGGCATGAATACACCCAAATCCACTACACCCATTCTGAGACCTACTTAATTTGTGCAGGAGATTAGAGATGTCAATGGGACAGCCCCACTCTTGCCATTTGAGTGCAATACATGAAGAAAGAAGGAGTGCAGCACTGTCTTTTGGCTAAGAGTGAAGATCACTCAACACCACTCTATGCATGAGCCCCAGTGTTCCCTGTTTGGAGCCTGCCTATGGCATCACTGATCTCCAAGATCCCTGCAACACCAAAGCTGCCTTAAAGTCTTCTGGTGAATAAACAAAGCCAGTCAGAGAAAAATGAATTTTAACTCACTAAATCTACATATAGAGCATGGCTGTGTCTCACCCTACAAAGGGGCACAATGCCCATGCATGTTCCTCTTCCCCAGCTCTCCAAAAAAACAGAGGACAGCTGTGGCACTAGAGCCCAGAAACAGCAAGTCCTAGACAAGGTTGCCCTGCATTGGCTAGTAAAAATGTTTCTGCAAAAACAGGGCAGAACAGACAGACATGGAGAGGGCAAGGTTTCCTGGTACATATCTGCTATGGGACTGCAGTGTCTTACTTGTATTTTCACTGATTCCCCTCCCCTTCCCCTAGTCACCATCCCCATCTACCCCCCATTAAGATACTCTGAGGCTTGCCAAAGGCATGACCAGCACACAGACTAATTTCACTCCCAGGACTTTTTCCTTCAGTGTTATTCCTGCTTTCCTGCAGGAGGCGGAACTGTTCAGTACCTACTTGCTCTTTCTGCAGAAAAAGGTTGGCCCAAGCCACTGCCCTTGCTTTGTTCACAGCACTGAACCTCAGGGCAGCCTGGCTTTGTTTACAACTTAAAACCACAGCCCACGTCACTGCTACGTGCAGTGAAGAGTTGGTTATACAAGGGCTGACAGACACAGTTAGTTAGGAGGCAAGGTCTGCCAGGTATCAGAGGTGCACGACAGGCCATGTTCAGCTTGCCAGCAGAGGGGCTGCTGCAGGGATGCCGCCATACAACCTCCTAAGAAATCCCACTGCCCTTCCCAAAACATATGCTCTCAGATAGCATTCAGCTCACAGACTAATTATTCCTGGGCCATAGTTTCTTTTAAATCTTCCCAGAAGATAACTCTGAGCCCAGCTTACTGTCTGGGCACTCCTTCACTGTGGAGGAGCCCACACCTATCGCCCAGCACCATGAGAATGAAAATGCTCCTGTTTTTTCACAACAGAACACTGTAAGAGGAGTTTGCAGATTGCTATCTGCATAATTGCTGTGCTCATAGATCTCAAGAAATACCAAGGCTCTGCTACAGCAGTTAATAGGAAAACTTCTAAAAGATGTCATCCCAGCAGGCAACACAAGTCAAATCATGAAGTTTCCAATAATAACTTCCCCATTCTTTTCCTTCTAGCTTAGGTACAGCATTAACCACAAACTCAGTAAGCATTAGCACTGCTGGATGAGCAAGAAGAGTTGACCACATATCATGAGAGCACAAATGTTTTGGGAGCAGCTTTCATCCAGCATCTCTGATTTGTGGTGACATCTGGAAGTGCCAAGTTCAGCAGGGTCTCTTAAGCACCTACGTAAACTTTTTCAACATAATCTAGGTTTAAATATCCATTAAACATCCTCCAAACCTTTTTCTTCCTCTATTTCATTCTTACTTCTATGACTCACTGCTGACCTCTTCCCCCACCCGCAGCCGATAGCTGTGCAGTAAGCTTGCCAGCCTCAGCACAACAGCCAGAGTTGTCGCACACATCCATCAGAGATCTCCCACTACCCCTACCAGGTCACTCCACAACATCTGCTGAATTTACAAGAGCAAAAGGGGGCTTTAGCCACTGCAGTACATTACCAGAGATGGTCTCATGGCAAATCAACAACTACTACACTGCCTTCAGGGCTGTGGGGGAACACTGGGGCTGAATGAGCTCTTGCTACTAAGGAATCTGCTTACTTCGTATGAAGAAAGTGTGTTTCTGAGTTAATAGACAGGGCTCTGATCTCCAGAATATATAGGTCTGGCCACGCCTGCTGCTTCCCCACTGTTAAGCAGGGGCAAAGGGATATCCACCACCACCGATTCAGATGGTCTCCAGGTGGATCTGACAGAAAACAGTTTCTTCTTCCTGACAGGTTTGCTGCCTTTTGCCATGCTTTCTTAGGGACATAGCTTGGCACCTTTTAAGCCACTGAGCCTCTAACACTAAACAAGATTGTGCCTAACCTTGCCAGGCTCGCCATCCATCCGCATCAGGCCAGACACAGGGTAACCCTGGATGAGGAGGCTAATGAGGATTTCCAGCCTGCACCAGTCTGCTCTCCGGGCAGCCTGGTTTTTCACTCACCCAGTCAGATGGCTGAACTTGCACTACTCATTGAACAAGAGGGAATACTAGCGACTTCCCAAGACAAATGGGAAGGTAGAACAAGCTCTCGCCAAGACAGTGACATCAAGGATGGCACGCAAGTTTGATGGAACAGCTAAGGGATAATCAAGCGATATATTTTTCTGAGTCATACTATCTCCTGGCCCTGGCAACTCACAAGCCAGGAGGGCTGGACTAGAATATTTCTTGAGCAGATCTTTGGAATATCCAAACACTGAGGAAGTTGGGGACTTCAGTAAGAAACAGGCTTATCTCGAAGCAAGCAATCAAGCTGACTCTCCAGCAGAGCCAAGAGATGCAGCACGTGCAGAGCAGGCAGAACTGACCACTCAAGTACTACCCCATGATGCCCTCTGCAAACATAGGGCTAATGCTGATAAATAATAGCCACAGTTTCACTACGTTGTCTGTCCCTGTAGATGTGAATACAGAAGATTTTCTCAAGCAAGCTGTACCTGCTTGGGAACCAGTGCTGAGGGATCCTTCTGGAGGAACAATGCTCTCCCAATGCAGATGTAATGCTCGTTCTGCAACTGTTCCAGGGAAAGCAGAGAGCTAAGGAGCACAATCTGCAAGGCACAGTGGATTACCTAATCTATCTCATAGGTATTTTTAATGGATTAGTAGGTATTAGAGTGGGATATTGCAAATATCCCATGAAAATTTGGAAGTGAGAGACAACAATCAACTGGCTGCAAGAACAGTGTAAAGGTTGTCCCAGAGGTATTGAAGGATTACAGAGGAAGCTAAATCAAGGTTGATTTTTAAAAGATTGCTGGTAGACAGCTACCCAGGCTGAATAAAAACAAGATCTTAATGTACAGGCTTAAAAATGGAACAAGAAAGTAGACACCAACCCTTACAACATTTGTACTATTGGCGAGCTCAGTTCAGCAAAGCACTTGTACATGCACAGGACTTTCAGTATGAAGAAAAAATCCTGAGTTCCCAGAGTTCTCGGTAGAACAGACTGTAGGTCAGTATTCAGGAGACAGACTTTTAAAGCAATTTCACCCTCAGTGATGAGACAGCCTTCCAAAGCCTTCTGTAGGCTTATCTTTTGCCTGGCTGATATATATTTGTCAAGGTTACAGCAAATTGAGGGGAAAAGAAACTGGATATTTGTTCTCATTTACAGACATACCCAGCTGTATCACCTTACCTAGTCTGGTAGTTATCAACCTGGCATCACCAGTGGGTCCTGAGCAATCAACTTTTAAAGAACAACCTCACCAAAGCCACCAATTTCCAAGTACAGTCCATCTCTTGATGTAGGCAATGCCCAGGCCAGACCACAGCAAGTTTACTTTGCAGGGCTGCCACCACCATTGGTTTCTTTGTTAGAGCAGGGCTGTTGCAGAAGGTAGATCCACATCCAGCCATCAGGAGGTGAGGACAACACCCTGGTGCACCGTGTTGCTAGAGCAATGATCAGTCACCCACTCTTCCCTTCTGGGGACATTCCTCCATATGTCCTCCAGGGCACACACACAGACCAGATCTCTGGTTTTGCAGTCTACAGAGCAAGTTTTTTTTTTTTTTTTCTTTTATACCCTTTCCTGCAGAGCTGGGCCTGGGAAAAACAGAGGCACCAAGTGCCCCAGATTCCTTCAGCTCTCAATCCCCATCAAAACCGGTAGCAGGAGCGCAACAGGGAGCAAGCACACGTTGTAGACCAACAGCAGATCAACCCAGGTCAGGCATTTTTCCTTCATCAGCAACATGAACCATCAGACCCACACTGACCTCCACAGTTCTCCACCCAAGAAGGCTTGCTCCCTCCTACCTTCACCAGGATCCTGGCAAGCCTCTTCCCCTGCAAGTCCTGCCAGCACAGCAGCAGGGCACATCTCTGCCCACCCAGGGAAGCTATGAAGAACTCAGGAGGAACCCATCCCTTCTGCTTTTACTTAGGCCCTCAGTGCTCAGGTTTTCTGCATCTCCTCATCACCTTTTGTGTTCCCAGAGCCACCTGACCCCAGCTCGGGCAGGCTGGGAAGCCTTTTACACCCTGCTGCTGCCATTTCCTTGTCTTTGTAGGACATGCGGACAGGGGCACAAATTTAGAAAGAATTGCAGAGACATTAGATATTTTGAACTCCACAAGACAGAGCTAGGCATTTATCCACTAGGTCCAAGCCCAGTGCTGGGACATCTGCAGCTGCCCAGCAGGTGGGAATTCAAAAATAAGTAAAATAAAACAAAAATAAATAAATAAATAAATATTTGGGAAAACCACAGAAGCAGCCACTGCTACCCTCCTGCCCGCAGCCAAACAGCCCCCAGGCCCAGAGGTGGTACTGTATATGTGGGGCATCCCACCCCACCTCGGCCTATTGGGTGAGGCTTCCAGGTGGCACAAAGGTGAGGCCATTTAGTCCTTTTTCCCCCATACCAGCTGACAACTGGTGAAACTTATCCCACATTGCCCACCAGTCTGCTTCCCATCTCATCAGAGGGCTCAGAGCACAGAGGTGTCCTGCCTCACCTCTTCAGCACTGGGCTTTTCTGGCGTGTTACTTGTAAATGTCTGCTTTGTGGAGGAGGCTCTCTTTTGTGATACCCTGGAAATACCTCCCAAACAACTGCAGACCAAGGCTGTACTTGAGTATGTGACCTCTCTGGGAAAACACTTTTTCATACATTACCAAATCCCGAGCCATCTAATCCCCTTAGCTGAAAATGAGCCGAACCAAATTAATTTAAATGGGTTAACACAAGCTTCTCTGTTCATATCCAATCTATTACTCTGTCTTGGAAGTATTTGTAACAACAACAACAACAATATATCTAGACTTATCATTTTTATCAAAGTGACAACTATAAGGTGTTTTCCTTTTTACCCTGTTTTCAATTTTTAGTGAGTTAGTCACATGTCCTCATCACTGCTTGTGGACATGTCTTTAAATGATGCCACTATCTCTAATTCCTGGGTTGAATCCAGTTGAAGGAAACACAATGACCAGGTCAGGACACATCAAACTTGTGACAATAGTGAAATCAGGGCTGGGACATCCCAGGGGAACAGCGGACAGCCCTGCTGTGGCCACCCTGCCATCCCTCCCACAAGGTGATTTCCTGCTGTTGCTGGGCACAGTCCTTCATCCTCCAACACAGCTCAGAGTTGATGGCTGGGGTCCCCATGGGAGAAACGGTCATTCCTTTATCATTACCTCTGTCAAGTCCTTAGTGTCAAGTCCTATAGCTTTTCTCAGTGTCCACCTTGTCCTTCCCAATAGGCACTGCTATTAGGGCTTTTGCTAATGCTGCTTTTGGATGCCTCCCCCCACAACCTCTCTGTATCACACACCTGCTCCTTCCCGTACCCCTACCTTCCCAAGCATGTGGCTCAGCTCAAAAGCAGAGCTCTGGGGTCCTGTAGTGCCCAAGGCTTGTGACAGTCAGGACAATTTACAGTGCAAGTATTGCCAGTGAAAAAAGCAGTGAGTCAGGTCTGAAAATATCATGACATTCACATTAAAATCATGAGCCTGAGTTAGAAATCATGAGAAGCAAAGCACACACACAAACAAGCCTCCCCCTTTCCAAATGTTATATATGGGATTATACTTTTTCATCTCCCAGTTTCTTAATTTCTTGGATGTGTTTTGTTCAGGTTCTGCTTTTTTTTTTTTTTTTTTTTTCTTTCCCAGTTACAAGACAGAAAAAATCTCACTAAATTCAGTGATAACTGAAAATTGCAAGACCATTGTAGGAAGAAGAATTCAGATTTGTACATTGGTCACTTCTGAAAGACTGACCCTCACGCTGGTGTTTGCATCAGGTAGTGATCAGTTTGCAAAAACGCCCTGGAGATTCAGCAGGACGAGTTCCCAGGCCACCTTTTACCCCAGCACCTCTTGTTAAGAGATACGACTAACTGCAATTTGTTCACCAAAATAATTGCTTTCACTCAGGATGCATGGATGAGCGAATCTTGCAGAGCTTTTACATATATATTCATCTCCAGCAATTCATCAACATAATAATCATGCATTATTAACTTGAGTACTCATCAATTTTTTTTCTCTAGCTTCAAATACTAGCAAGGAGCTAGTGTGCAGTAGAGAAGAAAAACATGTAGGGGAACTTGTGATGAATGTTCTATTTTTGCTATGAAAGGAGAATAAGAAGAGAAAATCAGATCATAGTCTACCCTCTCCCTTTCTTCCAAAAATTTCTTGCCAAGCTGAGACCCTTCCCTAGAGGCCAGCAAACTGGGCTCTCCTGCAGACCTGCTACACAGCCTTTCTGCCTAGCAGAGCTTCCTCTCCCCATTTGGAGGAGGTTTCCTTCCTCACCTAACACTGTTCTAGCTGTGAGATCCCACACGTAAATTACCTGGGTGGCCTCTGGTCATGGAGTGAAGCCTCTAATCTTACACTCAGAGCTTTGGAAACCATAATCAAGAGTCTCCTGTGTGCGTTCCTTGCTGAACTGCTCAGAGCCACAGTGCCTCCTCTGAAACTGGCCTTTCCCAAAACACAACTTTCCCCAATCTGAAGACGTCTTCTACTGTGGTCTCACTGAGGCAAAGCTGCCTAAAGAAAGCCCTGCAGCAAGAAATGGGCACTTGTACCCATTCCCTCCGGGGATTTCACAGGCCACTACAGTCAAAGGGAAGGTCATGGTTTGGTGACCAAGCAGTGGACCAGAGCACTGACAGCCCTCAGGTGTGTTCTTGTGAATAAATAGCAATAGCAGGAAGCAGAACCTCCCAATTCTATTCCTTGCTCTGCCCCAGGTTTTTCTGTATCATTCCCAACAGGCTGCAAGCTCCTGGTGTCCACTCGATGTAAAATGGAGCTAGCAGAAGCCCATCAGCCCACCGGTTGTGTGGAAGATTTGTTAGTCAATATTTGTACAGCACAGAGGCCTCACCGCTGTCACACAGAGCCCATAATACTACCTGAGAACAAATTATATTCATGCATAATCAAAATCACATCCAGCTCAGCCCCGGTTCGAGAATCCTTTTTGGCTGGTGATGATGTCCAGAGCAGAGAGAGCACAGCTTGATTTCCAGAGCCCAGGCTGAGCTGGCAGAGCTGGCAGGTAGAAATATCTTGTTTTGACTGGTAAACTGAGCAAATTTGACATGGAAACCACTGAGGGAGAATAAATATGGAACAACAAGATGTAATTTTTACAGAGGCTCTTTTCCAACCATAACTGTACTCCGAGCCATCCCAGACTTGAACTAAGAGGTCCTGAGGTCTGGGGAGGGAAATTCAAGCCCTGGTAGGTTTGGCTGAGGCTCACCCCTGTCACAAGCACAGACGTCTGTAAGTGCACAATTACTTAACAGCACTATTCCTGCAGGAGTACAAAGAGCGGAAGAAACAGAAAGGAACAGAAAGGGGAGGGAGGGAAGATCAGAGAAGAAAAAGAGTTTTTAGCTCTGACACAGAACCAAGAATAAATGCCCAAATCAGAAGAATAGCCTATAGGAATTGCATGATCAGTGTTCTCCAAACCAGCCTGAAATTCATACCCTGCTCAAAGCAAACAGCAGTGCTCCTACAGCCTGGGAGGAAGGGCTGGCTGAGCAGAGCTTTGTTGCTTTCCATTTAATGGGAACAGGATCAATCACTGGATCAACAGAATACCTGTTTATCTGACAGATCTATTCATGCTATAGGGCTGCACCAACCAGCATTTCTCCCTCTCTCACGTATATGATGTGAATCCCTTTAATGGGCTTTATGCCATCATTAAGCACTTCATTTGTCTTGCCCGTGTTTCTAGTGATGTTTTAACAAGTGCATGATATTTCACATGAAATATCAAGATATAAATAGACACTTAACAAACCCCACCAAGGGCTATCTGCAAGAATGAATCTTAGAGTCTTCCACACCAAATGCTGTCACTATGGCTGAAGAACCGTATTACATCAGTTCAGCCTGACACTTTAATAGCCTCCTGCCTTTTTTTTTTCTTTGAACCAGACATAGGTGAGAAAACTGACATGCACACGTAGTCTGTGTTTCATGTAAGAGTAAAGCTACAGCTTATCCCTGGTCTTTTACATTTCATGCTCTATGGGTTAAAAATATTTTTCTGCCTAGCTGGGGTATTGGGAGTCTTAGGAAATGAACAATGCAGATATGTAAAGCTGCTCTGATGAACAGCTCTAGGGCTGTGGGAATATATTTTGAGTAATCAAAAAGACTTGTACTAATGGGTTTTGCACTCTTTTCACATTTTGCTTGCAGTGACAGTCCCTAGAAGGCAAGTTTACTGGCAGAATAGACTCAGAAATGGTTGAATGTTATGTAGATATTAATCAAGGAGAAAGATGTGCCCAGGTGAGAAGGCAAGCATCCTCCAGTCTGGCTATAAACAACAGCCTGCTTTTGATCAGTTAATTAATTAAGAATTATTGGATTTTTTCTGCTAATCAATAACTTGAATACATTTTATTTTGGTAATAAAAAAATCTGAGACTAAGCAAAGAGGCAAAAATCACGGAATAAATGCTTTGCAAAAACAATGTTGACATCTTTCTTTTAGGGAGAAAGATCTCAGAGCCCTCCACCAGCCACAGTGCACTGCCAAAGATGTGCTCCAGCGGCACTGGAAGTGGCTGTGTCAGGGATAGGAAAGTAGGGAAAGGAAGAAAAGGAGGGAGGAAGGCAACTGAATGCAATAATCCTATGTCGGATTTGTCACAGACAAGAGAATCACCAGCTCCTGTTGCTGTGAAAATATAGTGGCTCTATGGATGACAGCAGGGCTCCATGTCCTTCACTGGTTACCAAACCCAGCAAACAACACTTGGTGCTATCGAGCACTGATCTAGGGCAGGCATCCAGATTGCTCAGACACCCAAATCCAATTTTACTCTGTGCTGAGAGCTGGGGGAACCCACCTTCACTGCTCTCTTTGTCATACCACCCAGAGCTTCCTATCTCCAAAGGAAGAAAATAAGGATCTCGTGGGGCCACAGAAGGACACATAAATATGCTCAACGCACAAAAAAAAGGAGTCGCAAGCTCTGTTACACTGGAGGAAGGGACTGCTGTAATATATTAAATATTACTGCACCCCCCAAAAAAAACAAAGGGGATAAAATTTAGGTAGAATGATGCCCGCTGCTGCATGGATCTTACGGAGGCAGTTTTTAATTAAACAATCCACAGGATCCTTGTTCATTCCTCTTCCTTGTTCAATAGAGGATGGATTTACTCCGAGGATGACGCAGGATTATGTACCAAAGGACAGCGTTGTCAGTGGGGTCCCTGCCTGATTTGCTGAAGAACCTGATAGCTGTGCAGCGAGTGAGGGGGAGGCCTCCAGGAAAGGCCAGGAGCTGTTTGTGTAGCTGGGTCCTGTTCTCCAAGACTGGATTTGTCCCAGTGGGGAAGTGTAAACACATTCACGCCTGCTCAGTCCTAGGCTTTGCACCAGACTTGCAGATCACTCCAGTTTTTTGTTGTCTCAACCTGTCCTAATCATCTTCTGTGACCACCTCAGCTAGTCCCCACAGTCATGCTCCCAGCCTGGGCTGGTTTTAAATGAGGGGAACATGAAGGAGAAGCTCTATGTATAAAAGGTATCTCTTGGGTCCTCTGGAGAGGCGTGCAGGAGGAAGATGTTGCTGGATCTCACCTCCGGATGCACCCTCACAAGGGGACCAAACACAGAGACAGGGAGCAACCTCAGTTCTGGCTTTTCTGAAGTCCTGAGACTTTACAGCCTCAAAGCCCTTATCACAGTATGTATTTCCTATAAAAAGAGCAAAGTGAAAAAAATAGAAATCCCATCATGTGGCAATGTGTTAACATCCACATATGTCCCAAGAAGGACTGGATCCTTTCATTTCCTGCCACTTCAGCTAATGAAGTAAGACACAACAGCAGGAGGTTGTCATCTTCCTTCTGGATTAGCCCTAGAGAGGATGTGACCCATGGTCTGGAGCCAGAAGTCATGTAAATGGGGGAGGCAGTGGGGGCTGCACAGCTGCAGCCAGTTTCACTGACCAAGAGCACCCTTTGCTTAGCACCTTTCCCTAGGAAGGAGAGTGGGGCTACTGGTGGCCCTGCTGGCATAGCCACCTTTGCTTTGGCCCTGGGTGGCACAGGGGTTTGCTGACTTCTCCAGACAGCTCTGGCTTCTCCTTCCTTAATTTATTCCCTTTTCCCTTCTGATTTATATATTTACCCCTCTGCTTTCGGACCCAGAGCTGGGTACAGGGAAGGAAGGGGATATTTCCTGTCTAGCCAGGCTTTTGTGATGGGGTGGAGGTGGTGGGGCTGAGATGCTGGTGCCAGCTGGGTTGGTGGTGGTGCTGGGCACTTGGCTGAGCATGCACCAGGGCCAGCCCTGCTGCCAGCTTCACCCCCCAACATTTTGAAGGAGGAAAAAAACCCAGCACGTATGTGCCTTGGCTTCTTCTCAGAAATGTCTGAATCATTTTGCCTAAATTTTCCCCCTTCCCCTCGGAAAAGTCAAAGCAAGCTAGCTACATGGAAAAAAAAAAAAAAAAAAAGCAAAAACCAAAACAAAACAAAAAACCCACAAGCTCAGTGGCCAAGCTGTATACGCAGTGGAAAACAGGGACCTTTTCAGGGAGCCTTAGCGATATGCAACACTGCCAGCCTTGACTACGTAAGGCTGTACCTTCCCTTCCAGTACAGCACAAGTAAGACCAGTTGTTTCCCAGGCATGCAGGGCTGGTGGGCCAGGGCTTGGGCCCCCGCCGCCTCCTGCCGCAGTCGTGCCAGCCAACACAGCCGCTCTGCTGCCAGCCCCGCTGGTTCCCCAGCCCTGAACCACCGACGGAGCTTCACTGCAACACTTTATGCATCAGCAATCATTTATTTTTACAATTCTGGGCTTCAAGGGATAGTGTTACGCAGACAGTGGCTAAGGATTTCACTGCCAAGTCTGCTGAACTTGGGGCTGGGACCACGAGAGGGTGCAGGAGTGATGGAGCAGAGAGGGGCGAGAGCAGGAGGAGCAGAGCAGGGAGGGCAAGGTATTGCAGCTGAGGACGGGTTCGTGTCTCAGAGGAGAGTGGTGATACTGGGCCAGAGTGAAGAAAGCTGGAAAGCCAGGTCCCTGCTGCAGAGCAGACGAGGAGCAGAGCACAGGTTCATTTTGATCCCAGACCCCCTACCAAGCTCTAATTCTCCTTAGGGAGGTTTGAATAAAAATGAGCAGGGAGGCTGCTGGACCCACAGGCGTGGAAACACAGGAATTACAGCGTAATCCTGAAGGTTTCCCCATCATGCCCTTTTCACCACACATTTTCAGGCACTGTGCACGTCACCCAGGAGAAACACTAGGAACCCTATAACTTCTAGGTGGGCTGGGGGCAAGGAGCAGAGAATATTCTCCCCTTACTTTTTTGGCTAAGATCAGTAAATGATGCTGGGAAGCCATGCAGGGTCCCCTATCCATCAGCTCCTGGGAAAGACGGAGAGACAAGATCTGCTTGAAACTCTTGCAAAGTTTTGGGCTGGAGATGTTGCACCAACAGAGAGCAGCTGAGTCACTGAGCTCAAGCGGGATCCTCCTGCCAGTCCTTCATTGCCTTCTCTACCCTGGGGCAAGACAGTCTTCATTTACTTTCTCCTTTTTTTTTACTCTTTTTTTTTTTTTTCTTGTTTCTTTTCTTTTCCTTTTTTTTCCCCTCCTATGGAACTAATGCTTCTGGAAGTGAGTACTTAAGAGCATTTACAGGAAACAGGGTGCTGAAAGCTCCCCCTCTCCCCTACCCGTAGCTCTGCAATGCTTCCCAGACCTGATCTGCAGCATCCTCTGCTCTTCCAGTCCTAAATCACGAGCATCCTGCTTGCGGCACCGTGGCCTGGCTTGCAACCTACCCATTGCAAGGCGGCAATGCCCCCTGTGCTGCCCATCCCTTGGGCCAGCTGGATCCCACCCACCTGCCCTTTGGTGTCCCAGTGAGGCAGGCTCCCCGGCTCCCCAGCTCATCCTGCTAAAAAAACTCGTTCCCCACCACTGCCACATTCTTGCAGTACCAGGGCAAAGATCTCCAGCAGATGGTTGGCTGGGTCTTCCTCCTACCCTGCAGATCCCTCCTGTGAACTGGGCATCCCAGTGCCCCACCACAGTCCTGGCCAAGCTCCTTGGACCCGTGGTGCAGTGACACCCTGCCCTTTGTCCCTGCCCAGCCCCTGAAAACTGGGAGCTGTGGTCACTATATATCCCACCCTGCCGGTGTCCTACATCTCCCTGGCCTGGTGTGCTCCTCTGGGGTCTGGGGGACAGTGACTGGGAGGTAAGAGGGGAATGTCCAGGGCTCCATGGGCTAGAAGGATTTATCACCTGTGTCCCAAAGACTCGAGTACCTGCTGGTCCCACAGCATCCACTTCAACAGCACCCTCTTCACTCCACTTCTCCTGGCTTGGGACTCCCTTGGGCTGCCTCTGCTGATCCAGGGACACTTTCTGGAGGAGGTGTTCCCAGATTTTTGCGTCATCCCTACCTGGCTCCAACTTTCCCCTTTTCTCCCATGTTTCCCCCTGTTCAGCTCAGCTCCCAGGCCCCTGATAGCCGACCTGCTCCGTGCCCTGATGGGTTTCCAGGGGGTGGGGGAATGGGGAGGCGAGTGAGTGGCTGACGCTTCTCAGCCACTCAGCTCGGCCCAGAGCTAACGAGGCATCTCAAAATTAAAAAGTGAACTGCAATCCCCAGCAGGCCTGTCCTCCTTTTGGCATTAGTCGGAGTTCTCTTTCTCTCTCTCAAAAAAAAAATAAAAAAAAAATAAAAGAGGACTGGGGAACTGTGAGTTGCCTTTGGAGCTGTTGAAGCACCGCATCCCAGGGGTTAGTGGGGGTGTTGGGATGAGGAGGGCCCGTGGATGGAGACAGCAGGACAAGAAGGTGCTGTTGGGAATCCTTTCTTCCGCAGGGAGAGGAGGGGAGCAGCATTCTCTGCTTTGAGGCCAGTGGGCTGATTTCTGCACCCATCTGAGCCTGGCACTGCAGGTGGACTGGGGTCAGATCATGGTTGTGGAGAAGGCAAAGAACCCAGGGTGGGAGAGTGAAAGAGGGGAGCGTGTTCCTCAGTGCCAGCAGGGGAGAGGAGCCGCTTTGCTCCAGCCTGCCCGCTCCTGCAGGCAGCTGCCTGTTCAGCCAGAGACCTCAGTCACTGGGGGCCAGCCCCGAGACAGCCCCTGGTGTGATCCCTCTGGATTTATCCTGGCAATGGATTTGGCCCCAAATCTCAGGGAACTGGTGAGCTCTGGGGACAGCGATGGTGCGAGGAGACCTCTACACCTTTTCCAGGAGTGTGCAACACAAACGACCTGCAGCGTTCAGACCCACCTCTCAGCCCATCCTTCCCTTGTTTATGAATGTTGCAGGGGCAATTTTTATACACAGAAGCTCGTCCTCAAGGGCAGAGGGCCAGACACGCTGAGAGCTAGGGTGTCCCTGCACACTGAGCACCAGCGGCACGACTGCGGGTGCTGCCAGCCAGGACTTTGCGCTCCTGAGCTGAGGGAAGGCCAAGAGAGGGTGAAAGGCGATGGTGAGATGCATACAGGGAAAGAGAGCTACTGCTGTCTTTCCCTTTCTCTGCTCGTCTGAGGAGAATGCAGTTTGTACTTTGGGTATTCACGGTAAAATCATATAAACTGAGATGGTTTCCCCAAACCAACCATCTTACAGCCAGAAATGCGATGCATGCCCAGCCCATGCATTGCACAGACCCAGCAGCATGGCCAGCACCTGAGCTGATGGCTGGGGCGCTGTGTCCCGGGGTGAGCTGGCTGTCCTGGGGGCATGGGCAGGGTGTGCAGGCTGTGCCGGGACCCCCAGGGCTCCCCACAGCTCCCCCAGAGCCCCTCTGCTCCGTGTCCCCATGGAGCCGGGTCACCTGCTGTTTTCCTGTATTGTAATCACCTCGGCGGCTTATGAGGTGGTTTCCCTTGCAGTTTTTATGTCACCTCTGCAGTTTTCCCCCTCATAAAATGTGACTGCACCAATTCTCGTGACTGGGGCTGGTCAGTTAAGAGGGCATTTTATGTTTTCTGGACAGACCCTTTAAATCAAATCCAGCCATATCCCACATTCAAAGGAGAAGAGGAAGAGGGAGGAATCCAATTTTCTTTCAAGCCCCCCAAAGCCGTACCCCGTGCACTGAGGTGACCACCCAGCTGCCCCACAGAGGAATGGGCATCACCCCCACCCCACAGCCCCCACCAGGCCAGGGCCAGCAGCACCTCACACTGCCCTCCTGGCACCAGGGTGACTTCAAAACCTGATGAAATCAGTGGGGATATTCCCCTGCCCCCAGATGCACAGAGCTTTGGATCCTTTTATCCTTTGGGATAAAATTCCTTCCTTGCCCACCATTGACCTGGCCCTGGCATCCCCTCAAAATCCCACAAATGAAATCCCCTTCCCAGCAGCTGCCTGGAGAACACCTGGCCGTGGCTCGTGTCCTCCTGCAGGCTGAAGCTCCCCCAGCTCCACACTCATCCTCCCGAGGAGGAACTCGCATTGCCCAGGAAAAAGCCAAGTCTGGGAGGTGAAGCCAGAAGTGCTCCAAATCCCCCCACCAAGGTAGCTCTCCCCTGCCTGCTTCTCTCCAATAATGAACCTTAGCAGTACCCAGCAGTATGATGATACCCGAGGTTTAT
Source organism: Anas platyrhynchos (assembly GCF_047663525.1). Lineage (NCBI taxonomy): Eukaryota > Metazoa > Chordata > Aves > Anseriformes > Anatidae > Anas > Anas platyrhynchos. The sequence goes on from NC_092596.1 coordinate 13,793,647, forward strand.
TTCATATTTTATTTCCACCAGGGTGGCAAATAACAGGTTATTTTATCCCATATCATTATTGAGGGGGTGCAGCCTGGCAGACTGACTGACAGCCCTGCCAGTGGACACCCCAACCCTCTGCAGGAAAAACAGCCAAAAATTCTGGCCTTGGGAGCAGCAGAAGTGGTAGAAGTGTAACCTGTGGTCCTTGATGGAGGTAATATCAGAGCAGAGAAAATCCAGAGCATCTGTCCCAGCCAAAAGTCCCCAGAAACATCCCACCATGGACAATCCCCCATCTGCATACAGAAACTGTGAATTTGGAATATTTTTTTTTTCTTTTTTTTTTTTTTCTTTTCCCCCCACAATTCTGCTCTCCAGTGGCTCTCAGCAAGGTTGAACCTGGCCCAAGTGAGTTTGGCTGACCCAAGCACTACGGAGCTCAGCACCCAGCACGGGAGCTGGAGGACCTCCACTGGGGAGACCAGGGAGCCAGGGATGGGAAAGGGCAGGGTGGGAGGAGAGGGGTGATGGAGAGGAGGAGGAAAACCAGGAGGCAAGAAGGCAAGGTGAGGCAGGAGGGAGAACGCTGCTGGTCAGTCACCATACCTCCAAAGTCAGGCCTGAGGCGGACGTCATAGCCCTTCAGCAGTTTGTCCACGATCTCTTTCACCACAGAAATATTCCCAGTGGAGGGGCTGAAACAAAAAAGGACAGAGATGTTGCTCGTCATCCCTTGTGCTCCCAGCCCCGTGAGTGGAGGTCCCAGCCAGGCAGCACCACCTCAGCACCCTTCATGTCCCACAGCATCCCCCAGGACCCCCTAGAATGTCCCGCACCCCCCAGCACCACGCACCCCATGCTGCCTCATGGTGCAGGTCTGTGTCCTGGCCATCCTGCAGGACCCCTGTGTGGGCATTGCTCGCCCTGTGCTGCTGGCCACCAGCCCACCTCAATGGCCACTTTCTTCTCATTTCACCCAACACAACGTGGAGCAATCATGCCCTGATGTCCCTGCTGCACACCTGCCCCCAGCACGCAGCCTGCACCGGCACATCCCCATGCAAGCGCTGCTGTCTTGCACGTCCAGCTGTGCCTTCGTGTTCTTGAGGCACGGGAAAAAGCAACGCTCCTCTGGCCGTAGCACACAGACAGACTTTGGCATGTGAACATTCATTTTCTGCCACTCAGCATCACCATGGCTTCTTAGCAACGCGACTCGAGAGGCAGGGAAGGGAAGGAGAGTCCATCTTTCGCTCTGTGTGCCAGGGCCCGGCTCCTGTCCCTCGAGCCCTGTGACAGCAGGGCAGGGGGCTGCTGCCCTCCCCAGCTCTGCTCCAGCCCCTCCAGCAAGAAGGGGGCTCTCTGTAAAAGCAGCCCACGAGCCAATGCAAAGCTGAAGGTGGGAAACCAGAATGCAGAGGATGCTAAAAATATTGAAGCTATTCAATGCTGCGGGGTATATAGGTTCTCTCATCTGAAACCCAGCCCCTGTGCCAACCTCCATCCCTTGTTTTGCATAAGAATAGGGGCCCTGCCGCTGACAGGCACTGCTCTTTGCAGTCACCCACCAAAACAGCATGTCTCCTTGTCAACACTGCCTCCCACATCCATCCAAGGCAAAAGCAAGGCCCACCATAGCACTACCTCTGCCAGGCAGACCTGCACCTCTCCGGACACCAGGGTTTGTGCTGACACGTCTGTGCATCTGCACACACACAGCCAGGTCTGCACCCTCTGCTGACTCTGCAGGGAATGCACGGGCTCCTGCGTGGGCACGCAAACACGCAGACACAGGAAAGCACCAAATGTCAGGGCTGCAGCTGTGGCAGATGTGCTCAAGCATGTGTGCATGTGCGTGACCACCTCCAGGTCTGCGTGGAGGGGGTTACAGGTGCAGAACCTGCTCTGTCGGGTTAGGTCAGGATGTCCACACTGGGGTGTGGAGGAGATTTGTGCAGGTGCATGTAAACAGGCGTTTGTGGGTGCCAGAGGCTGGGCTCCCGGGTGGCCAGGCTCCCTGTACAGGTGTGGGTGGAGGCAATGGGACCACCAGGGAGGCTGGGCATGCGTTGAGGTTCTGGATGCCCAGGCTGTGGATGTGCAGGGGGTTTCTCAGCTGAGCAGTGATGTGTGAATGTGAGGCAGCACACCTCTCAGGCCCAGCTTTGAGAGTGGACAAACCACTCAGCACTTGTGCTGGGGTTGTGTCTGAGCTGCCCTCCCAACTGGGCAGCTTACAAAGAGATAGCTCTTGATTGCATCACTTCGTTCACTGAAAAAAAGGCTAGAGAGGTGCACACAGGTGGACATTTTCACAGCACAGTGCCTGTACTTGCAAGGTCTGGCTGCACCTGTGGATTTCTATGCAGGTAGGTGAGTTTTTGCACTGTGTTTTTGTGTATGCACTCACTGTGGATTGATAGTGTGCACCAGCATTTATTTATCTCTAGATAGTCACTCCTGGGTACACATTTCCATATTCATGGATTTCCATATTCAGTGTTTCTCAGGGGGGTTTAGACAATTCCCTTCAGCCCCTCACAGGCCACAAGCTCAGAAGCTGGGTTGCCTCTTTCATAGAGGCAAAGAAACCGAGGCAGGGACAGCAAGCAACATGCCAGGGGCCCTGCAGAAAGGGGCAGAGTGGGAAGAGGGAGGCAGGGCTCCTTCCTCCTCCTCAGCTACCAGCTGGCCCTGTGAGGGTATAAGCTGGCATCATGTTTATGAGCAAGGTCTCATGTCTCTCAGTGCTCTTTTTGATCCAAAAAGCCACTTCCCTCCCACTGCACAGGCAAGTTGTGCATTTGCCCAGCTGTGGGCGAGCAGCTGCATCCAAGTGCTATTCCTGGCAAATGTGGGTCTGCATCCGCCGAGGGAGCACGTACATCCAGCCTGTGAACTGAATTTTTGAATACCGTGTCCCTGGCTGAGTGGGTGTGCATGTGCTTTACATACACACGTACACTTGCAGCCAAACAGCCACATACATGCACACCGTGCTGCTGGCGGGGGTGTGTGGGAGTAGCTGGAGGCATGTGCACATGGCAGGGTGGTTTGTCCCCAGGATGTGCAGGGATGTACATGGGGACTACAGGGGACTCTCGGTCCAGGATACAAGCAGATACAAACGCACATGCAAGGACGTGTCTGAGCACAGGCTGCTGATGTGGGCACTGCTCTTTACATGATTGCTTGGACACCGCCTCTAAGCATGCCTATGTGTGCGTCCGTACCCAGCAGAACCATGCCCAAATGGTGTGGAGAAGGTGGCCATGACTGCGCATGTGCGTGTTTATAACTATGGGAACATAAATCGTTGTATATACAGATCTGCAAGCCTGGGCAGCGACCTGCATATGTGCCTCGGGAGCGCGCTGCTCAGCGTGCGTGGCTGGGCAAGGCAATGCCCCAGCTCCCACCCCAGCAGACTTGGTGCACACAGGTACAAAGGCACCTGCCCACACGCGTGAGAAGGGAGGGTGAGGAGTAGGCAGCGCTGCTCTGGCGTGTGAAGGCGGCAGGTAATTGCCTGTGCCGGAGCAAACAGGTGTGCTCCGTACACCTTGTCCAGGCTGGATGGGTGCCTACGCCTCCGGCTGCTGGGATTGCTTGGAGAGCTCAAGGCATGCATCAGGAACAGCTGCAGCTCGAGTATGCAGGGAATTAGAGCATTTGCATGGCTACACACAGAGCAGGTAACCCGTGTTGTGCTGTCGGCGTGTCATGATACACATGCGTGTGCACCCCAACAGGCACCGATCAATGCGCACATGCAGGGATGTATCTGAGTGGTTTGCCCCCCCCGGATGATTATGTGGCATGCCATAAATCTGCGTGTAGTCACAGACGTAGGCATCGCCTCCTGTGCACCGCAGAGCCGGGGCTCTGGTAAAGGCACAGCACGTTTGGATGTGAGTGTGGCTGCGTGTGGACCGTGTGTGCACACACACAGGCATGGCCAAGGCAGCCCTGTGCCCAGCTGCGTATGCACACAGCTCAGTGCCATGCACTCTCTCAGCTTCCATGGACACCATGTTCCCCAGCAAAACAGCTCCTTTTGCCATTTTCCCCCAGGTCAAGCAAGGAGGGGGGGGGGGGGACGTGCTGCAAGTGGGCTGTGAGGTGGGCTCAGTCTGCAGCGAGCCTGCTCCACGTCTCATGTATGAGCATCCCTCCTCCCCCTAAAATGTCACGGATTGGGAAATAACAGCAGCAGGCAGCAGGGAAAGCGATCTGGGGAAAGGACCCCCTCCCCTTTCCCACACGCACATCGATGGAGAACCCCCCCCAAACAAAACAAACAAATCCTGTGTCAGCCCCCCTGCCCCTGCAGGCTGGGATCGCAATCCTTACCTTTGCGCACAGCAGGCGAGACAAAGAGCTGCTAAAGCAGAGACAATTCCACTCAATCTGTCTGCCTGAAATGTCCACATTTCCACAAAGACGAAGGATGAAAAAAAAATCTTTGGAGGGGAGGGGAAAGAAGGATGGATCTCCTGAAATCCCCCTCCAAGAAAAGGGGGGGAGGGAAAGAAAGAAACCAACCCCCCCCAGTTAGTGATTTCCTAGAGAAAGAGAATAATGAGAAAAAATAAAAAATGTGGGGGAAAAATATCCCCCCCCCTCCTTCAGTGCCAGTCAAAGAATTCGTTTCTTCTTCCTTTCAGCATCCTCTCAACAAGAGACATCCTCTGGCAATGGAGAAAATCCCAAGAGAAAGAAAAATAAAATGCCCCAAAATGGGCTTAGCAAAATGTGAAATTGAATCTCACAGGTACGCAGAAGAAGAAGAAAAAAAAAAAAAGGAAAAAAAAAAAAAAAAAAGAACTCAACGTCCCCTGAGCACTCCACTTGGATTATTTTTCCTCCTGCTCTTTTGCCATCCGGTTCTGCAGATGTTGCATGGCTCCTGCTACCCACCTTCAGAGAAGAGGAGGAGGAGAAAGAGAGTGGTGTGTGTGTGTGTGTGTGCGCGCGCGAGGGGGGAGCTGTGAGTTATCTAGCAACACAATTTTATTCTGGATTTTACCTACCTGCTCCCCCCTCCCTCTATTTTCCAGGGGGGAAGGGGAGGCAAGGCAACCCCACCGTGCTGTTGTTTTATTTTACGGGAAGCTGGGGCTCATCGCTTGGATGGCCTGGGGCTTTTCTGTAAGGGTTAAAAAAGGGGGGAAAAGGGAAAATCAAACGCAACCCGGTAAATGAAGAAATGCATATATGCATGTGTAGAAAATAAATAAATCCCTGTCTGCGGGAAGGGCTGCTCTCCGAGGGAGGACTGGATCTCTCCCTAGTGCTGTTGCCGCAGCTCCTGTGGAGTTTTGCTGCTCATTGCAAAGTCACAAGAGGAGGGGAGGAGAGAGGGAGTTTGGGGATGGGGAGGGGGACTCTCCGGGCAAATTGGGATCCTGACGTCATGGCTGACAGCATTAACCCCTGCTGGCTTGCAGAGGGGAATTTGTGCTCTTTCCTGGGGAGGTGGGAGCAAGGGAGAGGTTGGGAGAGAAAGGTGGGAGCGTTTTGGCAGGCAGTGGGATGCTCCTGGACAAGAGTGGCTGAGCTGCAGGAGCTGCTGGGTGCTGGGGTTGTCTAAAATGGTGTGATCAGCAAAGGCTGGGCTTCTTCCTTCAGCCACAGACATAAAGGAGAAGATGATTTACTGAAAGTCCCTCCATGCCCCAGGGCAGAGGGGCCTGGTGGACTCCTGGGGAGCTGGGGAAGATCTAATGAAGCTTCTGGAGTTTCTCCAGGCCAGGGAAGCCCATCTCAGCAGGGATACTCAGCTTTCCCCAGGGAGCGCTACATTACAGGTACAACGTTTGGGAAAAGGGATCCTAAACTTCCAGGAATGCTGCTGAGGATCAGCTCCCGGTGCTATAGTTTTGCCTCCTGAAATGGTAACCTTACGGAAACCTTCACAGTCAATCTCCTTGTATCAGCTTCTGATTTTTATCTTTAAAAAGTAACATAATTAAGGAGTTTGACATCTCTAGATCAGGCATGTGGTGACGGATTTCCATGGAGGAATTCTTCCTGGGAAGAGACCCAGCAGCACTGTGGGTGCAGAGCAGAAGCTGCAGCCCCAGGAGGAACCACGCCAGCTCTCCTGTCCACAGGTCTGGGCAGCTGGGAGCAGACCCTCAGAGAGGGGGCTCCCCTCCTCCTGTACCCTGCCAACAGTGGCTGACACCTGTGTGTGGAAGCTCTCCAAGTCCTCTGGGTCAAGAGGGCAGAGCAGATGTGTGGCTGCAGCTGGGCAGGATGAGGCCCGAAAGCCCCTGATGGTGGAAAATGAGCCCTGCTCATCTCCCAGCATACCTGTGGCTGGAGGGGTTCACCTTATCTAAGGGGCTCTTCCAAATCAATTGGAAAATTGCTGCAGAATTTTCCTGCAGATATTTTCCTGCAGAAAAGGAACCAGCCCAGCAGATCTGAGCTGTGCTTGTCCAGGCTCAACCCCAACCCCCAAACCAGACAATTCCACCATTTCCACATGGCAGGTTGTCTCCTTTTTGGTTGCTCATGGCTCATCCAGAGTGCCCAGCCCCGTGCTGCAGGACACAGCCAGCCCTGGCACTGATCCGTGGGGACCCTGTCGTGTTCCCCCACGTGCACATGTGCCCCTGGGAGCCCTGAGCCCGACACGAGCAGCCCCAGCTCCCCTCACTGCCGGCCCTGCACAGTGTGGTATTAACCTCACCGACTGCTGCTGTGGTGCGCAGGTCTCCTGGCAGCAGCATGTTTCTGAAACACTTATTCTGAATTAAGCTGCTGGGTACCAGAGAGAAGCTCCTGGGGGAGCCGAGCAGCATTTGCCTCTCTCTGGGCACCAGAGGCCCCATTTAGCCCCCCCGGGCCGCTCCCCTCCTTCCTTCTGTGGCCCGTTAGCACTGCTCCATCCCACCAGCTGTGATTGCATGTTACTGGCAAAAAGGTAAGTGGAAAGCAAATGTCAGAGGTATACATGAAGGGGAAAATTATGCTCACAAATGGTGACATTTGTGCTTGCAAGTTCACCCAGTCGGGAGCAGAAACCGTGTCACATGAATTATCTGACCACTCAGCCACAACGTGAAACTTTGGGAAGCCAATTGCTTAGCAGCAAATGCATTCAAAGAAACCATTGTGTGCTCTTGAATAATCTACCTGAAGCCATGTTCACGAATAAATGACTGCTCTGGAATTAGTCACCCATCTCTGCTGAGTCTCATTAGGGCTGATGCACATTTGATACGTGAAGATGCTCACTGAGGTGTTTGTTTCTCTCCCTCCAGAAGATTGGCAGCCTCAAGCCTCCCCCCAAAACCCCAAGGGCTGTGTCTCCCTCCCCTTCTTCTCTCCAGAGGAAGCCCAGCAGTGTTTCTTTTTTCCTGAAGTTCATATTCTGAATCCAAATAGAGCCATGAAAGGCTGCTGGAGATGACATGCTGTGGCTGTAATCATCCCAAAGAGGCCATGGAGGACTTTGTTCATGGCCTTTTGCTGTCCTCCACTATTAAATCACTCACGTGAACTCCCCCCCTACTTGTTGCTCTGCTCCAAGCTCCACACCATGACCTCCTTCTCATCCTGTGGCCACCCCTGGCTCCAAGTCACTGGGTCACAGGCAGTGTGACAGCGTTGTGCCAAAAGCCTCTACAGATCGTGGCAGATCATGGCTTCTGGTCTACAGCCACCACAGTGCAGTTTGTCCCCCACTTTTTTTTTTTTAATTATTATTATTTTTAATTTTCTCATTAGTGTTCAACTGTCCAGCACTTGCTGCATGTCTGTCCATGTGCCCCCTCCATCTTTGGGTTCGTGCCATGGGAGAGAGAAATCAGCGCTGCCCTGAGGGGCTGCACAAGTAGTGCAGCAAGGCGGTGCCGTTCCTTCTGTGGTTCCTGGACTTGGATTCCCAGCAGGAAAGGTTTTTCCTCAAGCCATCCCACTGGACAAAGGCTCCACCAGCAATTATAGTGCCACGTAATCACCCTCAGGCTTTGGCCCTGGAAGAGAAGACCACAAGGCACTACCCCCATGTACTGATGTGGTAGGCAGCAACCAGCAACTGCTCGGACAGCTGGGACCATCATTTTTGGCAAATCTGTGCCCTTTAAGTCACAAATCACTCCCAAACTTATCAGCCCCGTGAGCCGCTGTGCCTGGACACACCACATGCTAGAAGCTGTATATTTCCAAAGAAATATCCCAAAGGCATAGTCTATAGCCGGGGTTCTCCATCTTTGCTGAGTTAAAGATCTTTCATCACTTTGCAAGATAGTGCAGAATTCTCTGGAGTGAGCGGAAATGTTCGCTATTTTTAGGAGCTGTGAATGGGTGAACTGGTGAGCAGAGCTTTGCACGCAGCCGCGCATCTCGCCTGTGCTCAAATCTCTTTAGCCAGAGGATGGAAAGTGTGGCAGGAAGGATTCTCAGCAGAGATGGGCTCATGCACCACCTCCCATTTCAGCCATCTTTCATTACAAGTCTGCAGGCCCTGTCTGGTTTGAGCTTTCTTTCATCTGAAAAATGGTACGGCCAAGCGAAGGCCCTTCAATTATGGGTGTGGAAGTGCTGTGACAGCTGTGGTTATTGAGAAGCTTTAGCTCCTGGGTCTACAGTGAAAGAACAGCTCTCTGCATGGTGGTGTCCCCATGCCACAACCGCACAAGCCATGCGGACAGCCTGTAGAGTGGCAGTGCCACCATTCCGGGCCTGTGGCACAGGGACAACCTGCTCCAGCCGTACCTGCAGCTGCCCTGTAAGCTGGTGACGAGGGAGACGAGGGAGCTGGGTCCACAGGGAAACCTAGCTGGGGTACCCGGGGAGGCCTGAGTTTGTTCCTACATTTGTGCCAGGGGGCGTAGGGCTCAGACCCTCAGTCCTCTCACGAGTGCATGCATGGCTCTATGTCCTCTGGCTGCTGGCTTCTGCGTGGGCATCGGGGCCAGCTCCTCAGCCACGTGAGCCTGCCCGCTCCTGCTTACTGCAGCGACGTGTCCTCAGCTTATCCCACCTGCACATCCCACCTCGGGGCTGTGAACCCCTGGAATGTGGGAAAGGTTTCCTTGGGTTGGAGCTTAGCACATCAAATGCCCCGAGTTTAATTTCCGTGACTGCGATTCAGAACAGCAGCAGTGCCCTTTGGGACTGGCATTTCCGATCATGTTACCACTGGCAGTGCGAAGGGCCCAAGGCAAGGACAAGGAGCTCCAGCCCCTGCAGACCATTAAGAAGTGACAAAAAACGCCTCCCCGCTCCTTACTGCTAATGGTGGGGATCTGCTCTGACACGGAGCGTGTCTGTTGGGCATTCCCCAGTTTCAGAGGCTGTGGCACTCCTCAGTGCTGGGGATGCTCCCTCCCCTCTGCATCAGCAGATCAGCCTCCTTCACAGCCAGATCTCCTGGGTGCAGTCCCAGACCCAGGAAAAAAAAAAAAATGTGCTGGAAGTTGTAGTGAAGTGGGCTGCAAGGATCTAAGTAAAAAAAATGTTCCTGAACACCACATGGAGGGGTGGATGGCTTCAGCCCCTCTGTTTCCCTCTACCCATGCAGCTCTTGTGCTTTGAGGCCCTCTCAACACCACCACCCAGGAGGCAGGAGGAGCCAAAAATTGGCATCTGGGATTCGCTGGCCACAGGGACAGGGAGTTTCCTGAGCAAACTTTGCAGGTTCTACCTGAAGATGTCTCCTCCCAAAGCTTTACTGCATTCACTTCATACATTGTGAGCTGCAGCAAACACAGTAAAAGAAATTGTGCCTGCAGCCTGCAGGGGACCCAATTGCCCCATTAGCCTGATGATGGTCAAGTCCCCATCTACACAGGCATGTAGGAGTGAGCAAGTTTTCTTCTGTATTTATCCCAAAGATCCTGATGGTCTCCTCCATGGGCAGTGACCCAGTGGTTGGAGACAGAGGGGCTCTTTCCCACGCCTTTCCTACTCGGGAGGACCCAAGCAGTGTTTGCTCTGGACATGACAAAGAAAGATGACCTGTGATGCCATGGGGCAGTAACAAGTGGCAATGTCACGGGAGGACCACACAGACATGTTACTGAAGGGAGCATCCCAAAGGCTGAGAGCTCCAGGGTGAGAAGCAAACGCACGAAGTCTGGCCACTGGAAGGTGAAGGACACTGGTATGGCACACATCGAGGTGCCCATCAGGGCTTTCTACTCTGATCAGAGATGAAAGAGAGAACACAAAACTGCTTTCAAGTTTTCCAAGGCTGAATGCAGAAGGAACAACCCTACTCCTTTGTTTATCATAAATTCCCGGTTTTATTTTTCAAGTGGGAAATTGAGGCAGATACATGTTTCCTCTACAACTGCTCCTGTCTGGGACAGGGAATTTGTAAAACGTTCTCACCGGGCACATGATGTGTTCTCCTCGTTAACTCGGTATTTTCTGTGAGCTAATATTCATGTGTGCTTTCCCATGGTGTTCAGCCACTGTGGAGGTTGCAAGGGGCTTTGGCTGACAGCTCTAAAACAGGTGGCCAAGAGCTGAGTGACTTTTACGACCTGAGAAGGATGATAATTGTGCCAAAATTTGCTCTCAGGAGTGTTATATTGCTGTCATGAAATGCAATTTGTACATTATAGGATAGAAGACAGTGTGACATGTGTCTTGCTCCTGAAATAGGTCTGACAGTCCATCAGCCTGCTGACAGCTAGTAAGCTCTGGTCAAGCCTCAACTTATGAAGTCGTTTGAACATGCACTCTGTAGACATGAAAACAAAACTCCCGTGTAAGTGTGCAAAGCCCCAAATTCATGTGCTCATGCCAGGGAAGAGAAAACAACTGAGATGAGTTCTGTGTTCCTCCTTAGGCTGGTGAGAAACTGCCTTGACCCGAACTGAATTACTCTGTATTTGCACCAGTGTAATGGCAAACACAGCACTGGTCCCCCAGTTTGGCAGAAGCCTTCCTGCCAATCCCTTCTGCATGCAGAGTTGGAAGAAGATGTCAAGCATGGGCACACCACGCAGGGAAGGGGAAAGGAAATGGTCCCAGCTGGTGCCAGGAGTTACAGGTGTCTCCCCTCTGCCCCAGGCAGAGCAGTGCTCAGGCACAGCCAGCAGCCAATGTGTCCGTGAGGTTCCTCTCTGGAGGAGCAGGAGGAAAATCCCCCGTATAGACATTTTGTTTTGGAGGTTGGGAGTGAGATCTGCGTGATGCTGTGTTGCCTGGTAACAGGCTGGGAGGGATGGAGCACAGGGCAAGCCTTCTGCAGGGCTGTGCTGAGAGGAGCACCTCCGGCTACATGCACGTGGCACAGGGAAGGGGAGCACACCCCGGCAGAGAGGGATGTGTCTTGGAGCAAAGGGAGACACAGAAACGTGACAGGGAGCATGATGGAGAGAAATTCCAGTGAAGACGGAGGAAAAGAGAGAAGCCAGAGAAGGGGATGTGGAAGAAGGATCCAGGAAAGGCACCTGGGCACTGGCTGAGCTGCAAGGACTCATGGCTGTCACCTCCCAGGGAGAGCTCTGGTCTCTCTTTGCCCCAAGGAACTGCAGGAAAATGCAGGTTTCCTCTGAATTGTATTTCTTCTCCTCCTAGGAATTCATAAACTCCTGATGCTCTCACAGTCACTGGAGACCTCACCCAAGTTTCAAGGTTGATTGCACTGATTTGGGCTGAGGGACTTTTTTCCTGAACAACGAGCGTCCACACAAGACTTCACTGGGAGTAACAGCACCTCTCTGGCCAGTCCCAAAAGGAACCCAGCCCCAGTCAGGCTGTCCTAAAGGACGATGCTCAGGCTGACAGGTCTGGCTCAGTCAGCACAGAAGGTGTGAGTCTATTCTCCATTTTCTTTACTTTAATTGTTTGGAAATTAAAATTGGAAGGAAAAAAAAAAAAAAAAAAAAAAGATAAAATAATATAAGGCATGGGCAAACAGGCAAGAGCAACTGCTTTCCATCCACAAGAAATGCTCCTGGACTGGGTAACCCCACTCAGAGCCTCAGGTCTCGCTGCACCTCATGCCTGAAATTCTCCCCCTTGGAGCACAGCACCACAAGCGCTGGCTGCAGACTTCTGCCACAGGCATCCCAAAGAAATATTTGGGGATGTGGTTTTGTCCTGTGTACAAGGTTTCCCCACCTCTTTCTGCTTACATTTCAGCACACTTTCAGCACTAAACCCTGCACAAGACTGTCCCTGCACAAAATATGTTGCATAACTGATGTCAGCTGTCCCTTTGGCCATTCTCTTGCTTCCCTTTTTGCTTTTTTAGCATAAGCACACCATCTCGCAGTGTTCTCAGGAGAAGGCATCCATCCATGTTGCCTCTGGGACACATAAAACAAGGTATCTTGTTCGCACTCACACAGCAATGCAGTAGCAGGGTTGCAATAGACTGTGGTTTCCCTGTGCTCTGCTCCACAGTCTTAATAATTAAGATAAACCTTTTAGCTCGGTTCTTTCCATCTTGATGCTTTTCCATCCAGCCTGACTGAAAACAGCATTATAACAGGACTGCTGGCAGGAAATTCCAAGTTCAGGACTTGATTTATCACAACTTGGAAAGAAAAGCAAAAACTTTTCCTAACTGCAGCTACTTCTAAGATGTTTGGGATAAAGTTTTGTTTTATCTGTACCTTTCTTGTAATTTCTAATATCATGCAATACTAAATTTAAACTGATATGGACTAAAATGCTTATCAGAACAGAATGCATTATAATCTTTTATCATGAGCATCTAGGAAAAAAATCAATCTTTCTCTGTGGATCATTTCCATCTAGTATTACAAGTGTTTCCTGAGAAAATGAATCCATTGTTTTCTCTTTACAAATAGGGTTGAGCACAGAGCCCAAGAGCCAAATGGGAACTTTCCTCTGGGCTGAAGCTGGCACTCACAGGACGAAGCAGTTGGGAGACCAGGATGTGTGGTGGCCACACTGAGCCTGCCTGTGCCAGCTGTGTCACTAAACATGCCTGTCCTTGCCATATTGTGAGCTTTGTTAGGGAAATATGTATATATATATATTTTTAAAGTGCAATAGCCAGAAAACTTGTCTGAAGAAGAAGGTTACAGCATGTTCCCCATGCAGGGCAGAGAGGAGCTGTGAAGCTTCTCCCAGCCTTCCTCGTGCCAGGTCACTGTCCTCTCACTCCACTGCCCTTTTCTCAGGCACAAAAGTCTTTTCACAGGAAGAGCTATCTATAATTGAAGCAATAGCAGAAACATCTGATTTTCCACCAGCCAACACCTCCTGCTGCAGCTAGCACCAGCCTAAAGTGAGTGCATAACACTTTAGTAGCATGTTACATTTGTTTTATGCTGGTGCCAGCTGCTGCAGAAAGTAGTAGAAAGTGAGTTGAAGCTAGCACAAGAGCTCTTGGAAAACTATTGACTGAAATTGAGGCTGTGTCTCATACATATTGTGAACCAAGACATGGGTAGAGGTGTACAAGCTTTCTCAATGTATGCCCATAATTTGTACACCAAGGTGCTACAAATTGTTTCTATTCAGATTCCAAATTGAAGCTTTCTTTGCTCACCAAATCCGTTGAGGGGAAATGTTTAAATCTAAAGGAAGTCCACAGGGAAAATGAACTTTTCCAAGGAAACTGCAGGGAAGCAGGAGAACAAAGCGACTGGAAAGGGAGCTGTAATGTGTTCCTGCAATGCAGTTTAAGTACAAAACTCCTCTGGGATGGAAAAGCACTTTCCTTTATGAATGGGAATAGCAGTGGCCACAGCACTCAGCAGCCCTGCGGGATGTGCAGGTAGGGGCTCGCAGGCAGGAGCAGCCCAGGTGAGCAGGACCCCAGGCTGTGCTGGGCTGGGTGGGCAGTGGGTACCCACACCAGGGGCTGGCTGGTCTGGATCCCACAGGCAAAGTGTGATCCTGAGCTCCCAGTTCCTGGAAACTTCACCTTCCTCATTTGTTTCTTTTGAGTTTCTGCCCTCATTTGTAAAGTAAAAGGCTGTAGTAAGTGGCCTGATGCTAGGCTCAGAAATCCTAATAGGCACAAAGAGAATGGACATGGTGTGGTTGCATGTCTGCCTGGTTGTGATTTTCTAAAGCCAGCAGCTGGCCATGTTGGTTTTGCAGATATTAGCGATGCGTTCTGTTTTGTTTCTTTTATTGAATAAAAGCAAATCCCACTGCTTCCTCCCCTGGGACCACCAGTGGAAGCATATTGCAAAGCCTAAGTGACCCACAGCTCAAGCTGAGTCCAGACCTTCATCTCTTCCCTTCATCATCAGCGCACGATCCTTCCAGCAATATCTGCCCCATTCTGCAGAGAAACCTGAACCAACAAGCCAGTGATTCCCAGAGATTCAACCACAGAAATACTGGCTGCAAGGGGGTTCTGGAGATCACCTAGTCCAATCCAGCCTCCCCTCCCCTTGCAAGCTGTCCATGCCTTGTGACCAGCAGGCACAACAAGGGGCACTCCTGATCCAAGGGGATTCCTCTTTTCCCAGTCTCAGGCGAGTGCTGGTTAGCAGTGTGCTTGCTTTCTCTTCCATTATGAGCCCTGTGTCCCTTCCCCAGATGGCCACGAGGATATTTTTTCCTCCAGAAAGGACAGCCTGGTGTGTGCATGGGACCAGGCAGCAGATCTACTGCTTCCCTCTCCCCAGATCCCACCGGCGCCCTGGGCAGGCTGTTGTCTCCTGGCGGCAGCACTCAGATCTACAGCTGTAGTTCTCCTGCTGGTGTCTTTGCCCTGGTGGAAAGAAATGAAAAACCATCAAACTTTCTCTTCTTTATTTCCTGGACAGCGCTGTAGGACATCTCCCGGGGAAGCTGGAGCTTTAAACATGCTTTAAAAGAAACCATGCTGGCAGCAGGCCGGGCAGTCGGGCTCTGCTGCCCTGAGCTGTGGGCTCCCTCCAGCCTTGCTACCCCCTACAGCAGCCACAAGGGCAGGGAGGTGGTGAGGCATTGCAGGGAGCGAGGAACCATTTGCTTTGCTGTATCTAATTCGCAGTGGGAGCACCGGGGTCAGGGGAAGGCTGTTTATCATGCCAAGACATCCTGATTAAGTCAAGCGCTGCTGAAGACACCTTAAAGGGGCTGATGAGGGGTAAATCATTGCCTAGTGCTGGGATATCTGGGGAAAAAAATAAAATAAAAATGCCCTGGTTAGATGTCAGCACCAGTCGGGCACATGCACATCCCTCCCATCCTGCAGCCCCCAGCAAAGCGGAGCACTCCCTTTGCTACCCGGGGATGTCAGCCCCTGTCGGCATGGCAACGCGGGATGCTGCGGCGGGGATGGCCGGGCAGGAGTTCGCAATCGGCAGAACTGGGAAGTGTTTGGGAGATTAAAAAAAAAAACACCACAGCCGCACACACTCTCCCTCTCTCACTCACTCACTCCACCTTGTGCTGCCAAGTTGAATAACGATGTTATTGTGGTGGGAGAAAAACAGCATAATCTGTGCCCAAGCTGTCGGGGAGAGGGAAGAGAGGGTTGCACCACTTTCTTCCTGATATCCCCCTGTTCTCTTCCCAGCAACTCTCCCTGGGGAGGCAAAGTCAATCAGTGGACAAGGATCTGGGGTGCAGGCATGAGTCCCAGGCTCTGTTTGGGCTATGGCATCCCACGAATCTCATCACCACCCTGGACTGGTTTCCTTTCCCCATTACAGGGTGGACCCTAAATTGTATTAAAAAAAAATGGTTCAAGATCCTGGGTTTTTCAAGCTTTAGGTAATACTTGTTCACTTAGAAATCATTCAGGGTGTTCCCCAAGAAACAGTAGAGTGAAGAAGTAGAGGCAGTAAAAAAACAGGTCTATCTGCATGGCCAAAACCTTCACTGCTTCCACACAGCATCTCTGAAATGCTGGTGAGGACACCAGGACCTTTGGCACAAATGGCAACTGAAAGTGTCCCTGCTTCCATGCTGCCTGTGACTTTCTACTGACCCCAAGAAATTTGCACGTGCACCTGCAGCAGGCAGGCACGCGTTACCCTCAAGCACATAACTTGGGGTAGTTTTACGTACTTCCTGGTGCCAGGCTAAATATTTGGCTGCTTTTTGTCCAGGTATTTCAAAGGGATGCTTTGACCTAGCTCTGGTTTCTCCCAGCTGGGTCCACAGGTTGGTGCAGGTTGCATTTTGGGTCTCTTGCAAGGGCTCGGTGAGGTTTCCCTCCCAGCCTGTGAGCACCACCCAGCTTTCTGCAACAGCTCTGCAAGGCCTTCACTTTACACCAGCTCCATGTGTGCTGCTCTTTCCTGAACCACAACAGCATAAAGCAAGAAGTGACAAGAGGAAAAGTCATCTGTGACAGTGAAAAATGCACAGCTGTCAGGACACAGCTGCCTCTGGAGAGTTTAGCTTCAACGTGGCAGCTGTGACAGAGTCCTGAGTGCCCTAACAAGCCCCATCTGGGACATCCACCACCCATTCACACCCACCCATGGCCACGGCTCCATTTAAGCTCAGCCTCCTGGACCTCCTCCTTTTTTGGGGCCATGCTGTAGCTGCTTTTGGATCTCTCTTTCAGAGGGCCTTCAGGTGCACTTTGCAACCTTGTCTCTGGCTGGATATCCTAGGCCTGAGTTACTGCCTTGTGTGGGACTTTGCTCACCCTGTTCAGGTATGCTGGGGCTGCACCCTGGCTGGTGAGGGTTCTGCTTGCACTGTGGTCACTTGGTTTCTGGTTTGCCCCTCTTCTGCTCTTGCTGCTTCCTTGGTGCTTGGTTGGAGCAGCCTTCTGAGGACTCTTCTGTAGCTCCTATCCCCAAAGAAAGGCAGGTACCCAGTGTCCTTCTGGGAAGGAGACATTTGTTGAGTCCCCTTCACTGCACTTTTTCTTGCAATGCTTCATAGTTGAACAGAGCCTGCAGTGGGGTTGGGCAGAGCAGGGGCCTGCTCCTAAGCAAACCTTAAGGTAATACATGAAGATCTTTCCTTCAAAAACAGAAGCTAGAAGAGAAGTGAGTGTCCTGAGGTCACTCAGGAAGTCTATGTCAGAGAAAATCAGTGGTTAGCTGTTAAGATGCAGCTTGAACTTAAGGTAGGGTTTTAGGCTGTAAAATTCTTGCACTCTTATGATGGGGCACTACTTTGAATATGTAGATGGAAAATCATAGCCCCTTTTCACAAATGTGGGACGCCCTAAGGACTGGTCTGTGCAAAGCATGAAGCATGTGCCTTGCATCTCCTGGGCAGCTTTGCTTGCCACTTCTGCATGCTTGATAGCTTTGTGAGGCCAGTTGATGTCTGGGTGTTGTCTTCAGCATGGACAGGCAGGATCCCAGCATGGCTGTGAGGTGGGGACCATCTCAGTGTCAGCAGGCTGAGATGTTGGCTGTCACCAGGGACTGAGCTTTTGAATCCCTTTCCTAGCAGCCTGCTGGCACAGGACCCTTCCCCCTGCATCCTGCAGACAGGCTGAGCACAACCCTCAGTGTTTTTCTTGAGGACCGTTCCCTGGATTTCTGTGAGTGCCCAGCCCTAGCATGGAGTATCCCTCCTGGCAGGGGAGGGAATCCCGCTCCTCTGCATGGGAGGAGGGAGGCTGCTGTTTTTCTATACCTCCACCATGTATGCAGGGAAAGAAATCCACTCCAGCAGCTTGTCACTGCGCCAGGACCAATAGTAGGTGGCAGAGGGAATCCCCTTGCAGGGGAAAGCACGGCTAAGCCCAGCCTGCTCCTGACAGGGAGCCTCTACAGAGCCCCTGTGTGCAGCATCCTACCCACCCCTCCTCTCCGGAGGAGCCCTGTGAGCTTCCCCTCTTCTGTTCTTTTCCATCTCCCCCAGCACAGCCACCTCCCTCTCCTGCATTTCTTCTGCCTCACTCCACACTGCTCTGCAGCTTTCTCTGCTCAAAATAATTTCTGCTCAGGGAATTCCTCTCTCTCCCTCTCCACTCTCCTGCAGTATTTCTCCCTGGCCTTTGCCCTGGGATATGTAGCTGAGCATTAGCACAAACATCATCTCTCACTGGTGATCTGGAGCAGACAAGATGACTTTAAAGCCTAGTGCAAAAACATCTTGTTGCAAAAACAGGACATAGGAGAGGAAGGCTTTGCTCTCCAGGTGGGGTGTTTGTTAATGAATTATTCTAAGCATTGGTCATCTTAGGAAAGTGCTTTGTTCACCTGGGGCTCTCCCAGTCCGAGCAGGAACAAATGTGATCCTGGGAGCAGCAGCTCTGACTGCCAGCATCCATCTCCTCTCCAGCCACAGGGAGGTGCAAGCCCCCAGCAGCATGCCCACCTGTGGTACTGTAGGGAGCCCCTGGATCCACCCCACAGACTGCAGTAAATCTGCAGTCAATCACCTGCTGACCACAATCAGATATCTTGATTGTATGGTGGTGCTATGTTATTTTTTTTTTTGTGGGAGGTGTCAGGCTGGATTTAGTTTCTTTGTGGTGGGTCTGTGGAATAAGGAGGAGTAAACCTAGACCTGGATTGAGGGACCCTGTGTCAGCAGTGCAGCTACATATCCTCAGAGGCAGGTGTCTGCACTGCAGAGCCTGATTTTAGCCTTTGCTCTAGCTAGGTGCTGTTCCTTGCTTCTGCTTTTCATTTTAGACTTCTTTCTCCAGTGAATCAAGCTTTGTGGTTCCCCTGCGAAGTGCTGAGGGGACCTGAGCTATTACTGCCCCATAGCAGCTGTATTATGTCTGAGCTAGACCTAAATTTTGACTGAGCCCTAAAGGCAGAATTGCTATGGTGTTGTGTATGCACAGCAGCTGCTGATCAGGAATTTGGTGAGGTGAGGGAAGGAAGCTGTATGTATAGCCTTTCTTTTAAAATTCTCCAACAGTCTAACCTAAGTATCTGATGGGGTTAGGGAAGCTATTTTTAGCAAAATGCTTCAGGTGAGTTGAAACCTTCCCCTTTGTGTCTTCAAAGCACTACTTTCAGCCTGGAGAAACAAGGCTAATATGCATCTTGCTTTTCAGTTCTCCTGGCAGCGAGTCTGCTGTCTGAGATGCAGCTGAAAATTTGAGCACGGTGTTCCAGCTACAGGCTGTGTTGCTTTGTGTCACGATGCTAGGTACTAAAATGAAGAGGAAATTATCATGGATATAAGAAAGCTGGCAAACCCTGTACGTGGCCTTTCCTTGAAAACAGGCTGGGATGTGCTAGCAGCTGTTCCTTGGGGTTTCTATGGAGAGTGACCTGGATTAGTTTGACATATTGCGAAGCAAGGGGATACTGAAGCTGTAGCTGCTGTGGAGGTGTGGGCTGTGGCAGGGGAGCAAGGAGGGCAGTAGCCTTTTCTTGTGGTGTGTCCCCACTCACCCTAGGAAAAAACATGGGTCTGAGGGTGGCATCTGCCAAGCTGGTGCTCCTGGCCAAGGAGGGAAGCTGGGTTAGTAGAGGGCTGTGATTTTAAAAATGCAGTGGGTAACTGTGGTGTAAATGCCTGAAGTAACTAGGAAAATTAACATTCACACTTTTAAGGAAAAGGTACAACATTGAAGAGGCTTTCAGGGTAGGGCATAACTGCATTATCTGAGCATTCCCTAGGCTCCCAACCTTAGATGCTATCGCGCTGGGGAAACTTGGTGTGCTAGCTCTAAGGAACACCACGGAGCGTAGAGTGGAGTGGAGACACCACGGCTAGGCTCTGTAATCAGGTGGGGCCTCGATTGTTCTTGTGCACAAAGCTGCACTTTTTGCCACCCTAAGCCAAAGACCTGTCATGTTTTGACAAATGCTGTACCCTAGTGTACTTTTTGCTCATTATAATATCATTATAATACCAAAACACACCTCCATCCCAAAAGCTACCCGCCTCCAAGGTGCGACCACCCCTCACGGAGCATGCGCTCTGAATTTCTCAGAGCCTATTACTTTAAACGGAAACGGGAAAACTTTACACCAATCATAACTAAGATATGCTTGACTAGAGCCACTCAAGCTCCACCTAAAAGATAGAAAATAATATAAATTGGCCCAAGAGAGAGGGGATGTTAGGGAAGATACCATCGTCAGGGGAGATACCATCCCAAGGACATACAACATCCTTAGGACCTCCTGACTCCTGGGATCAGTCGACGGGCTGAGCCTCTCTTCCCCCCCCATTGGGTGAGATCTGAATATTTGCTTATAAATCTCTAAGTCTTTGATCCTTTTAACGCGTTTATTTCTAGACACCTAGAACCGACACCTAGAACCGACACCTAGAACCGACACCTAGAACCGACACCTAGAACCGACACCTAGAACCGACACCTAGAACCGACACCTAGAACCGACACCTAGAACCGACACCTAGAACCGACACCTAGAACCGACACCTAGAACCGACACCTAGAACCGACACCTAGAACCGACACCTAGAACCGACACCTAGAACCGACACCTAGAACCGACACCTAGAACCGACACCTAGAACCGACACCTAGAACCGACACCTAGAACCGACACCTAGAACCGACACCTAGAACCGACACCTAGAACCGACACCTAGAACCGACACCTAGAACCGACACCTAGAACCGACACCTAGAACCGACACCTAGAACCGACACCTAGAACCGACACCTAGAACCGACACCTAGAACCGACACCTAGAACCGACACCTAGAACCGACACCTAGAACCGACACCTAGAACCGACACCTAGAACCGACACCTAGAACCGACACCTAGAACCGACACCTAGAACCGACACCTAGAACCGACACCTAGAACCGACACCTAGAACCGACACCTAGAACCGACACCTAGAACCGACACCTAGAACCGACACCTAGAACCGACACCTAGAACCGACACCTAGAACCGACACCTAGAACCGACACCTAGAACCGACACCTAGAACCGACACCTAGAACCGACACCTAGAACCGACACCTAGAACCGACACCTAGAACCGACACCTAGAACACCTGTAACACCTGTGTATTTCATGCATACTAGCTTGCTTTTGCAGATAGTCACTATCACCGGCAATCCAACAGAACCTGATTATCTGTTGCTGTAATAAACCATACTTGATTGCATTGTGATAGCTCTCATTAATGCAACTAGGGTGAGGGTGGTTATCCGTGATAGTTCAGTGTTCTCAATCTAACCAGACCCCCAGACGGTTAATGCATTGTTGGTGAATGTCTGAACGGACCCCCAGGTGGTTAATACGTTTTTGGTGAATGTCTGAGCGGACCCCCAGGCGGTTATTACGTTTTTGGTGAATGTCCGAACGGACCCCCAGTTTTGGTGAATGTCTGACTGGTTCAGTACTCTGAATCCAACCGGGCCCGTAACGGTTAATCAGCTACACCCCTTTAACGCGACAGTAACTGAGAATTATTGAGTTATATCTAAAAGATACTTCCCCCAGGTGACTGGCAGAGCCAGCTCCTTAGGGAGAGCAGTCCTGTCTAACCCAGTTTTATACCACGCATTTAAGGCAATGAATCTCCTTGCTTTCCCAAAGATCCTCACTTAAAACAAGCTCTCTTGGCACATCCCTGGGTCAGATGTAATGTATCTCTACAAAAAGTCTTGCTGCTGTGCCTTTATTGGGTTGCTCTTAAACCTGGCACAGATAAGCAGCACAGATAAGAGCTGTTATGCAGTTTGCCTTCAGTTAGTAAATATTAATGCACTTTTAAGGTAAGTGTCTTCCTATGTTGTTGGTAGTTAGTCTGGTAAAAGGAATTGCTTAGCAGCTCAACTCCTGGTAAGAGTGCAAGGCTTGAGCTCTTGGAGCTTGAAGCCAGAGGTGATTGGATAAGTTCTATTTAGTGGGTCCTTAAATTTCAGATTAACACTCATCAGCTGAGCCCAATAACTTCATGTGGATGAAGATAGAGTATGTTTGGCAAGGACAGTTTAGATCTGCAGACCTCTCATAAACACAAACTCATGCAATCAGGTAAATAGGGAATGCAGTTGCAGTGAATGCAACACTTAATTATCCTTGCCATTGAAAATGCTGGCTTTTTTTTTTTTTTTCCTTGTCTAATTTCAAACTATGAAGGCTAGTTTTGACTTCAGAAATGAGGCAAGCAAGTATTGTTTCTCTGTGGGGAACTAGAGGAACAAACTAACTCAGTTCACTGCTAAATTTAGAGGGCTTTGAATTTGAAGGTTAGCTTTACATGATGGTGAGTACCTGTGGTCTAGCACAGGTGCAAGGTGTGGGAGCAGCTTAGCTGGGAGAGCAGGTCTGTAACTCATGGAGTGTTTATTTGGCACTTAAGCTCTCCTCAGTGGTAGCTGATAAGGATGTCCTGTGTTGGACTTGAAGTCCAAGGGATTACAAATGATCCTGTGGGAGACCTAGGGTGAATGCCAAGTAGTCTGTGCTGTCAGAGTGATGGGATATTACAAATGCAGCTTATCCTCACTCTGACTGTCTGGGGCATGATGGGTCAGGTAAGCATAAAGGGGCTGAGGAAATCTGTAGCTAAAGCTCTAACCAGAAGGCAGGTGCTAACTGTCAAGGCTGCCACAGAAGCAGACCCTGACCTACAGCAATCCTGGGGTCTCTTTGTGGTGTCCTTGCCCTACCTGGGCTGGTTTTGTGCAGCCAGAGCCTCTCAGGGCTGTGAAATAAAGCTGCAGAAAACTGTCCTGTCTGTTAGCAGAGCAGCTCTGCCTGCTGGGGTGCAGCAGAGCTCCCTGGGCCCTTGGGCTCTGTGTCACTGCACAGCTGCTGCTGCTAACGCTTTTCTGAACCAAGCACTGGGCTTGCTCTTTGAACACTAGAGCATCTCCTCTGTATGTTATTAATAAACGTATGTGCACTCAAGGCTTGTCTGCTGCTGTGTTGCCTCTGCTTGAATGCAGTGGTTATATTTGTGAGGCAATGTACTTCCCTTCATGTCTTGTGCCAGCTTTTGGTTTTGAAAGGTCACCTAAAATATAGCTTCAACTCATCTTATACTGTCTGTTCTGTGTGAGGGCAAGTTGGGGTGTTGCATGCCTGGTGTCTTCCTTTGAATCATTAACTTAAATCTTCAATCTTTCTGGACAGTTTAAGCCAGTCATGAAACTGAAAGCACTGGTTGTTGCACTGGTTAGGTGTGTTCTGACCTAATTATGCTTTGCCAGCAGTGCAAATTGGACAAAAGCCTCTCCAGTTCAACAGCTGGGTGTTCTCTTATCCTAAGATAAGGGTCTTGGATCAGTAGGGTCATAGGAGACACCTTCCCCAGGCACTGTTCCTCTGCAGCAAAGTTGTGCTGTGTGTGGCTGAGGGATGGAGGCCCTGGCAGTTGCCTGGAGGAGGTACAGGCTCTATCAACTTGAAGAATAGGGGGTTTATCTCACTACAGAATCAAAACAAAACCCACTTTTGCTGTATATTACCAATGTGCCTAGGTCAGGTAGCTTGTTTATGGTAGGGCATTAAGATGGAAGAACTTAGATATTGATGGGATTTGTGGTTTCTGCTATTAAGAACCTTGCATATTTCTAGGGTGCCTCTGGGAGATGAGGGCAGAAGCTCATGTAGCACTTCTGGGACATGGAACTGATTTTGTGGAGCTGGAGAGCAATGTAGACTAAGAAGACTGGGAAATAGGGTCAGAAAAAGCTTTTCTTTAACAGACCAACTTCTGCTTTCTTCCCTCCCTCCTACTCAACTGAGCACACTAACAAAGACCAAAATCTGTTTCTTTTCAGCTAAAGAATTTGATTTGCTGTTCAACAGGACACCAAGGTGAACACAGACCTTCTACAATTTTCCCTAAATTCCTGACCCTTCTCTGAATGGGTTTTCATGGCAAGTTCAGTGCAAGGCTGCCAGGCAGGTGTAAAAGGTTTCTTAGTCCTTCTTTGCAATCCACCTGCCTCTGCAGGAACTGCTGTTACTCAGACCAATCAAACTGTAGTGAACAAAAAAGCTGGGCTTGTCTGAGATGTTGTGACACTTTCCATGGAAATATATATAATGAAGGCAATTTATGCACCTCTATCATACCTGGTAATGTATATACACATTTAACACAGGAGAAATTGCCAGCTCCGTGGGGACTGAGGGCTATGTTTGGCAAAGTAACCACTCTGCCATCAAATGAAGAGATCAGCTCTGCTTGCTGGAGCCAGCAAGCCTCCGTTATATTTAACCCAGCAGTTTTCACACTGAGAGTAAGTACACTCTTTATACCTCATTTCTGTGCTGGGTGCCCTGTTGCACTGCAGCTGTGACAGAGGTGATACATTCTCCATTAACACCTTCACAGGCTGCTTAGCGCATCTGATGCTCCTGGAGAGTGGGGGAGAGGGAGATAACAAAGCAGCTGTGGAACTTAGAGCCTCTAGTCCTGGCTTACAACCAAGCTCTCCTCCCCTCCCTTGCTGGCTTTCTGACCTCCTTTCAGCCCTGCAGGTAATGTAACAGCAAAAAGTTGAGTTCACTCTTGGACTTGAAGAGTGGGTGGAGAGACTAAGAAACTGAGGAGGAAGAGGTGTGACATCCCTGGATAAGAAATCTGGCAGCACTCTGAGGAAGTGCTGTCCTGCCCCTTGGCTTCAGCCAAGCAGTTGATCTCTCAACCCACCTAGTTCACTTTGGGAGTGACCTTGTGCAAACAAAGAGCAAAGAAGCAAGCAGAGCAGCAAGCTCTTACTTATGCAGTTGCCTCCCTCTCCTGCACTGTTAAGTGCTGCTCAGCTGACATGGTGCTCCCAGCATAGCAGGGCTGGAGACAGTGCTGCTCCTCTGAGGAGTGTCTGGCTCTGCTCAAGGGCTGCTTTTCTGAGAGCAGAAGGGCAAGAAGAGGGGTGTGATGCCTTGGCTTGCAGGAGGGTTTGTTCCAGGCCCAGAGCAGGAAAAGGCAAGAAGTGAAGGCAGGGAGATGCTGAATCTACCTCACCCCAGAGGTGAGCTGTCCCCTCAGGTACACTGCTCTAACAGCATTAGGCAAAGAGGTTCTCAAATATGCTAGTTACTTCTCTGTACACTGGGGGGAAAATGTAGTGTCTCAAGTCTTCATTTGACATTAATCAACACCCCTTCTCATGGAGAGAGCAGAAGTGGAAGTTGACAGGGAATTATGAGCAGACCTGGGGTGTGGAAAGGGCCAAGACTTTCATATGCCTCCTGCCTCTCTCAGTCCTGTGGGATATCTGGGATGAGCAGCTTGGTGTACAGGTGTGTATGGTGAGATCAGTCCTTTATAGGAGCAAGCCTGTAGCATCAGTCCCCTTAAAAAAAAAAAAAGGAAGACAGGCATTCTCTTATAGCAACATGTTTAATATATTAGGAAGTCTAACAGCCCAAAAAAGCATGGACTTCATATGCTTTCCACACTAAGCTATGTTAGAGTGGCAGTGGCTGTGAGCAGAGTCTTTTAGAGCTTGTTGGAGCAGGGCAAAAGGAGTGAGTAGGGAATAAACACGCCATCTATACCACAAAGGCAGTGTGTGTGTACTGAGGCCTGGGAAGGGGTGTGAATGCAGGTGTGGAGGAGGCAAAGTAGCAAGATCTAGAAGCCCTGGTAAATGGGATGCTGCCCAGATGCATGTTGCAAACAACAGCGCGTGTCCTGGCTGACAAGGAATGCTATCTGAGAAATGGGATTTGGGGCATGGGGTGGAAATGGCGGGGTGGGAAGGAGGGAAGGCTGGCAATTTCATTTCAGGTTAATGAAAATATGATTAACAGTTGTAATTAACTGAAATGGTGGGCAGTTGTCTGCCCCCTCCTGATGATTTATGAGGTGCAGAGGCTGCCTATGTCTGTGGTTTCTGCTTATGGCAGCACTTTACAACATCTCAAACTTTTTGCCTTAAATCCCCTTCAGGCATAAGTTATTGTGGCTCTAGCTGCTGAGGTGTGTGTGGAGCTCCCCTGCATCCCTGGGCTTATTGTCCCTGCTCCCAGCCTCGTTGGGAGGCTTGACAGCAATGACAAAGGCACTGTGAGTGCTGAGGGAAGAACTGAGATGGGACATCAATCTGACAGCCGCTCAACAGCAAGGCTGAGAGAAGTGCAGACTTGGCCTTGGGTCACTGGGGGCTGAGCTGATGTGACATCTGAGTGAGGTGGTATTTCCCAACCACAAGGAGGTGCCTTTCAATCTCATATGCCCTCAAACTGTGAAAATTGACAAGCCTTAGATCAGAAGAGCTTGGGGCATGCTCATGGGCTGGAGCTGATGTCTCAGGCTCCCTTTGTGGGCTGGTCTGGCAGAGTGTAAGCAGCTGCCTCCTCAGCAGATCTTACAGGCCCTCTGCTTCTTTTTCCCAGTGGTAAGGTTATACCGCCTGATGGGGAGGATGTGTGACCCAGCATGTGTAAGCATCACCTCACCAGTTCAGCACTTGGTGTCTAATGCTGCTGCTTCTGCTCAGTTACACTGCCTCTCCTTTCACTGGCATACCAGTGGCAAAGTTACCCCTGCAAAGTGCCAAGAGATCCTAACCATCCCTGTGCCATGTCCAGGCAGTGGTTAACAGACAGTATGGAACAAGAATAAAAGAATAAAGGAGCTGGACCAATTTAATCATCTAGGTGGTCTTGTACAAATGCGAGGCCCTTACTTAGGGAAAAGGGAAACAGGAAAGCACTGTATGACCTAATATGAATAGAGCAAACACAGTGGCAGGGAGACAACTTCCTTTGGCTTATTTCAGTATGAGCATAGCATTCTTCCCTGCAATGAAGACAGATGGCACTTCTGGTGTGTGTGCCCAAGGCAGATCAGAAAGTGATCCCCTGTCCGATCTGACTGCTCCAAAGAAAGTAATAGCTAATTGTTAAGGATGTGGTTTTGGCTGTGGAGAGCAGGTGAGCTATATATTGTTTGTCTGATTGCATATGCATGATCTAAAAAAAAAGTGACTATCCATTTCTCAAAGGATACCTGATGAGCATTAAAAATACAATTGCAAGAATAATCAGGTCAGACTTCAAACAAATGCAGGGAAGCAGATCTGCGGAAGAAATAGATGCCCTGTTATGCCATTTTCTGAGTTGTTCTTAAAAACTGATCTTCCTATTGGACATCAAACTAAGGTTCTTCAACTGAGGGATTGAACCCACTGGTTTTACCTGCAAGTTGTGAGTAGTAGTTAAAGTCCTAATATGAAAGAAAAGCAAAACCAAGGGTCTTATACAAACTCTGGAGAGGTCCTGGTAATATGCACAGAAGAAGCAGACTTTTAGAGGGGCCTCTGTGGCTTATGGTGGGCACAGACAAAGGTTAGGGCCAGAGTGGGTTGGGAGAACTACCCATGTGCTGGGCTGGGGGGGGCGATCAGCAGTTCTGCTGGCTTTAGCATTTTTGTTACTGGGTTGATTTACAGGCTGAGGTCTGCCCTGTCTAGGTTAGTGGAGCTTGTAAGTTAAACACTGACTGTCCCTGAAAAATGCTAACAAGCTACCAGTTAGCTGATCAAGATCAGCTTTTAAAAGCCTGGATACAAAAATAGCATCTTATGGTCATTTTACCAATAGAGGGACACTTGCATGCATCACTGGCATGTAAATGTTTGAATAAGCTTCACTTTAAAGTGGAACTTAATCCAGGAAAGCAGAGGTCTCCCAGAGACATTTCCAGTTACCAGAAATGTACTGTCTGACCTGAATGGCTGTGGCACATGTCTGCAGGTGATGCTATTATTGTTCTACAGTTTTTCTTTGCTTTGGAGCAAGTGACTGGTGCCAAGATATTCTGGGAAGCATGTATAAAGAGCTGCCAGAGGAACTATGTAAAAAGAGAGGGGTGTGTGTGGGGAGGTAGTCTTAGAGTGAAGTTGGACTGTCTAACTGGAGAACTGGGGCTTTGCTGGATTCTGGAGAGCAAGCAGTTCTCAAACAAATCTCATCCCTGTTAGGCAATGATTTCCAGGGAACAACCTGTCTGCTTGTTCTTTGGTCACTTCACTGCAGGAATAAATATGCATAAATAAAAATAAAACGAGCTGTGCCTTTGTACACCCACATCCCTACTGCTTTTGTTCTTTGGTGCTCATCTGGTAACCTGCTATCACCAGGGATCTTGTCGAAGTTTCTGTTAAACAAGCGCCTTGCTCTGAGCACTGGATGGGTGTTTTGTGGCCTGGCTGATATGTGGTTCTCTGAGCTCTGCCCCTTGCGGGGCGGATGGGGAGGGACGGAGGTCTTCCTGCTGGATGCTGCTTTGGGAGTCTGTTCTGGTATAGGGCTGGCTGTTCCCCCTAAAGTGTCCGGAGGGCACCGGCTCTCCCCGGCCCCGCCGCAGCCGCGCACTTCCCCGCGGTGGCTGGCAGGGGGCAGCAGAAGCCGCGGAACGGCGGCGGAGCCCGAAGGGGTCGGGGCGGGGCGGGCAGCACCGCGCCCCCTGCGCCCTGCCCGGCGGGGACCGCGCCGCCCGCCCGGCCCGGGTGCTGGGGAGCTTTGCCCGGTGGGGGCCGGCAGACGGTTGGTGGCAGAGCCTGCTGCGGGGAGCCCGGCTGTTTGCTGAGCTCCTCCGCTGTTAGCCTGTGTCCCTCTGGGCTCCTTCCATTTGCAGGCCCGTGGGAGGGTGCTGTTGGTACCGGTGATGCCCCTTGTCCTGGTCTCTGTGCTTGTTTAAAGGGTTGGTGCTATCTGCAGGAGGCATTCTGCTCGTGCGTCTAGCCAGAGTGAATGCACTTCTGTCTCGTGTTAGGAACTGGCTTCATAGTAACGTCCTTCCCCAGCGGGGCAGTGGCCTGGCTGGCTCATTGAAGCTGTTCCTGCAGTGGCTCCTGATACAGCTGTAATTTAGGGGGCTTTCCTTGCATGACTACAACTTCCCCTCTTCAGCCTTCTCTAAGAACTGGGGGGAAGAGGCTGTTTTTCAAGCAAAACAAACTTCCTAAACCCTGTCAGCCTATGCTGTGATATCCAGGAGGAGGTCTGCTGCTTCCTTGCAGATGACACTGTGTCTTTCTGGTCATGGGCTACTCGGACCAGGACATAGACCAGTCCCTAAGAATAGGGGTGAAGGGCTGTGAGTAGAGCCTAAGAGAAGGAAGGAAGAGAGCAGAAGGCAGGTAAATGGGGAAAACTCAGTGCTGTGGTGAAGGGAAACATGGAGCAGCCCCTCTGGGTTCCCCTTGGTGTGCTGCTCCCTCCCCACAAGCCATCAGGGGCCCTGGGATACTGCTTCTTAGCCCAAGATGGTACACAGAGGTTGTCCTGTGCTTGGCTCTGAATAGAGCTTTTCCTCTCCAGAGTAGCTGACTCCAGCCTTGCATTGATTTCCATTTGAGTCAGACACTACTTAAAAGCCCCAGAGGGAGCTTGCACAGCGTCTGTATCTGCGGTTTCCAGAGAGCATCTTGCCAAGTATCTCAGTGCCTCAATAGCTGAGGGAATCCCTCAGTAACCTTCTCGTGGATGCTTCTCTCTAGGTCTCCTGAAACAAGGCACTCTGCTGCCAGTCACTTCCAAAGGATGGCAGTCCTGCTTGGAAAAAAGCCATGATCAGCACACCCCAAAGCCACTCCAGTTGTCTTTCCTTCCCTTTTTGTTTTAGGAAGGCTGTTCTCATACAGGCTATACTCTCACAATCTCTTGGTAGCTTTTATTGGTGTTTAACCCCTCTGTGAAACACCTTGTGCAGTTGGTGTTGCTCTTTAGCCCTGTCCTCATGGCCAGGACAAGGGCTGGAGCTGTGCTTTGCAGTGTAGCCATCAGTGTGTAGTACTGCCTGGTTCCTGGGGCTCTGAGTTCCTGTGAGGTGGTGAAAACAGATTTACTGTCTCTGTACATCATAGGGCTTCATTTTACAAGGTTTTACAGATTTAATTGATATTGGCCCAGGTTAAAAGTATTTTTAGCAGCAAGTACTAAACCCTCTTCTTTAGGAGAATGCCTTAGATAAAGAGCTGAAGGTGTTTTAAGTGAGTGGCTTCTTGATGAGAAATAGGTAGCTTTCTTTGAATTTTCTCATCTCTTTTCACCTGATAAAACTTTTTTATTCTGATTTATTTATTTATTCTCATTGTCAGTCTGATCAGGCCTTTCAACTTTGTCAGTGATGGGAAACACCACATTACTTTTGGTAAAGTGAGAGTGGGGAAAGGGGCTGAGGCAGTAGCTACTCAGAAAATATTCTGAGTTCCTTGTGGCTCAGGTGGAGACAGAATGATGAAAAGGAAGAAAATTGTTTCCTCTGAAAAATGTTTTACTGCTGTTGTAGCTCTGGGAGACAGCTTAAACTAGGAATGTAAGGCATTAAACAAAAATGTTTTTTTGGAAACTTTCATTTTATATTTCTAAAGCCACTGAGATGTCAGTTTTTTAAAAGGATAGAATATCCCACAGAATCTAGCGTAGTGTGAAGAAGCTGCCAGCAACACATCCTTTTAACTCTGGTTCTTGCTAGCAGGGCAGTGCTGAAGCCCATTGCAGCTGATGTGCAGTGAAGTCTGTTTGGTTCCTGGCAGTGACTCCTCAGCTATATCGCTCCTTTGCAGAGTGTCTCACCCTTCCAATCCTTTCTCAATGTCCTTACAAGGGATTAGGAGCACCTGAATCTAGGAAATAGTCTTTCTCGCCCAACTTTTCCTTTTCCTTAACTTCATTTTTAACCTTCTTTTTAGCAACCCTTTTATACTTTGCGTGCTGATGTTACTGAGAAGTTCAGGGAGTGAATCCTAATGTTTGGGAGTTGAAACCACTTTCTTTTTACCTTACCCCCACCCTACGGTGTGCATATATATCAATATAGGCCAATTACCTGACCTCCCCATAGGTTTTCTCTGAAGCACCTCTGCCTCGCTAAGGATTCCCAGTACTTGTGCTCAGTGTGGTTAATTCTCTTCTTTCCCCTGTTATAAGATCTGCTTCTTTGCCTATTCAAGTGCTGAGCAGTAGTACTCATCCCTGTTGCATCACACATGGTACTGAACTTAATTTCGCACTGCTACGACTAGAAGTCAGGATATTTTTTTTACATTTGAAAACTGACATGCAAAACTTAGAGCAAAAAAAAAAAAAAAAAGTGAATGCTTTTGGCTGTCAAACAGAAGATATGTAGGGTCATGACTTTGGAATACTTAAGGTGAATACTGCAGTGAAGCTTCTCCTGACTTACGGTAGTGACTGTAAGGCAGACCCAGGAGATCTTATGCCTCTGGAGACCAGAGCACAGTAATTGTATTTGAGTGGCTCCCCTAGTACTCTACAATGGGCAAAGGCAGAACCTGTTCCTGTAATGTCCCTTCACTAGATGAGCATCTACTATCTTTTCTGCAGCTTTATGGCTATCTGCTATTTATACCTCATTATCTGTATTAAATAACAGTTCCATGTAAACAGGAACTGCT
This sequence comes from Anas platyrhynchos, assembly GCF_047663525.1. Lineage (NCBI taxonomy): Eukaryota > Metazoa > Chordata > Aves > Anseriformes > Anatidae > Anas > Anas platyrhynchos. The sequence continues at coordinate 13,824,789 of NC_092596.1, forward strand.
GTACTTCATTGTGCTAATTCAGTCTGGGATAGATGCATCTGGCTGAAAGAGCTGGAGGTCCGGTAGTGAAGTAAATAGGATTACATAAGAGCAGCAAATTATGGACAGTTTAATTATGTCTGTATGAGGGCAGCAGGGCTGCTCTGAATTCTGGCACTGCTGATTGAGTGCTTGACTCTGCACCTTTGTGGGTATTGTTTCTGGAGAGACTTCACAGACTGTTGGCATCAGGCACTTGTGGCCACAGCAGTTCATGGAATCTGATCTCTTCCCTGCATGCCCTGGCTGCTTTTTACAGTCTAGGGTCTTACGTCTTCTGCCAAGCATTTTTTTCTATGTATTCTTGTCACAGTTGTTCCTAGCTCCCTATCCCTGACTTCATGGGTAGAGCTGTTGGCCTACTTGACCTCCCTCTTGTTCCCTTTAATCTGAAATTAGGCATGTTCAGGATGTGCTTAAGCCTTTGTTTTTTATGGGGGACTCAGGAATGTTGCTTGGGGGATGAGTGGAGTCCGGTTCTTTGCAGCAACATGGGAAGTGTTTGTCCTTCACCTTTTCACTTCTGCTAATACAGATATTGGCCAATGCTCCATCAGCAATAAGGATGTGCAAGACAGACATGGACTTCAATACCATGGGATTACTTTTCCTGTGGATAGATGGTTGGGTTGGCACAGCATCAGAGCTATGGAGCGTGCATATGAGCAAGAAGTGGGAGAGGAATGTAAAAGAAGGTAGGAAGGTGGCATTAACTTTCATGGCTTTCTAAAAGGGCAATTTAGTCAAAGTGGACAGTGGTTTCCTGTCTTATTTTGGACAGTGCTTCTGTCATTCCCTCCTGATTGTGCTGATGCTAAAAAAACACACCACCTTGGGAGGCCTACGTTACTACAGGGGTGAGTGCAAGCTCTTTCTGACAGGGAGCTGCTTAGGCTTTGGGAAGAAGGTGAAGATGAGCAAGGGGCTTCTGGAGACTATTAGAGTGAAGTCAGGTTGAACCCACCTCCTCCACAGCCTCTCCTAAGTGTCTTTTCCTTTGCTGATAGGTTGTTCTACTTTCTTGTCACCCGATTGTTTTTTTTTCTTGAAGCCTTTCCTAGTCTGTTATGGGCAACTCCTTTCAGATCCTCATCAGATTTAATATGCTGCTAATTTCCTCTTCCAGATCAGTAATTATGATATTTCATAAGGCTAGATCTGGTCATGATCTGTGCATTACCTCCTCTCAATATTTCCCAGTTCTCAGTGTGCTGTTACGTTACAGCTTATAGTGATGCAATAGCTCATCTTTCCTTGTGAGGATGTCCCTACCAATTTGGTCAGAATTGCTTTCTTTTCAAGTAGAGAACAAAAAGATATTGGACCTAGACAAGGAGGCCTTTGCTTGTACTGCTAAACAGCAGGTGGAGAAAAGCTGCTGTAGTGATTACTCTTCCCACTGCAGCTTCTGGCATCTTCAGATCTGCAATCCACTGAGCAAGATCTGTTGGGCTTCTGGAAAAATGTGAACCTGCTCCTTCTATGTAAGTTGATTGTGGGCTCTTAGAATTTAGCAAAGCTTTCTTTCCTGCCTTTCTAATAATCTCCACATCTGCAAATTATCAGGTTTTCATCAAAATCTTGGCGTTTCATATGTGAAGAAATTTCTGCTTATGAAAGGATGTCCTATTGAAAACCTCTGGGTGGAGACCTTTCAGGCTTCCTCCTAAACACCACCTCCACATCCTGCCTCCAGACGACTGAAGTTATCTGGGGGCTGTGTATCTAATGTCTAATGCTTCCCACTGATCACTTACCCATTTGTACAAGAAATGTAACAAAGTAGCCTGATTAACTAGGATTGAGGGAATTAAGCCTGTGTTTGTGGAGATAACGATCAATGAGGTCTCTTAGCACACTTGTTACTCTGGGCTTCCTTTGATTGGCATATCAGCAGCTACACACCATAAATTACCTTGATGGATTCCCCTGTGCATCTGAATTTAAAAGAGATGAGGCAGAAGGTTATTTTAGTTAATATTCTGGTGTGTGATTTTTCCAGGTGCTGTACAGCTTCTGTCTTGATTCGTAACCTCTGTTCTTCCAAATCTGAAGTCCTGTCCGTGCTAATAGCACTACAGGCCATCCTTGAACCCGCCCCCAGGTTTTCTGTAGCTCCCATATTCCTTGACAAAGATCTTTCCTTAAACTGTGCACGCTCATGATGCCTTGGGGTAGTAAGAGCTGAGACTGAGGTGGTTTAATTACTGACACGATCTCTTGGCAGGACCTAGCAGGTTCTCCCAGGTGACAGACTGGGGCTGCTGGCATGAATCCTGGAGAGAATTAGCTAAAGAGGTGTTTCTGGATGCCTGTGGGTCCACAGCAGAAATTTTGGTACTCCCCACTGCAGCCCATTAGCAGCAAAGTGAGAGGCTGCATGCCTTGGATTAGAAAACACTTGAGGATGTCATTTACTCAGGCAGATTTCCCAGCTGACTGAGCATTCCTATTCCACTAATTACAAATCAAGAGGGTGTTGTGTGCAGTGGCTCCCAGACAAGAGGAGCTTTCATCCTTAATGGGGGCAGGTTGGGAAAAGCAGAATGGATCCTGCTAATTCTGTTATCCTTTCCCATTCTATGCAATCAGTTGAAACAAAATAAAGCTTGCTCTGGTAAATCCTGAGAAATTTGGTGCTCAGATGCTGCAGCTGGCTCCTAACAGCTGGGATCCAAGTCAGCACTGTAGATGAAGTGTATCAGAACTGGGGACAGCTCAGAGCCAGGATTCTCGCTCAAGCTATCAGCTTTTTTTTTGAAGTCATCTTAATGCTATTTAGTCCCCTTAATAGCCAAGGACCTGGGACTAGGGGGCGTATGAAGGAAATGACTACCCTAGATCCTTGTTAGGTGTTTGACCAAGCTAATATAGGACCATTTAGTTCTGTTTCCAGCTGTTGTAGGAGGGAGAAGACTTAAAACTTGCTCTTTCAAATTTCCCAGAATTGAAGGGTGGGGTGTGGGGCTGAGTGGAAGCAGTGACCCACATTGCAGTCCCACCAACCTCAGGGCTTCCCTCTGTAGGGTCATGCAACCTCATCTCAGTACCACTGCTTTGGGGCAGTTAGAGCATCCCTTTTCTCATATCGAGTGTCCTTTGAATCCCTGGGTCCATGTGTTCCTATTTGGCTCAGGCTGACAGGCATTTCCAGAGGCTCTGCATCCCACTGCCAGACAGCTGATAGCAGCAGCACAACATCTGCCTGCCTCAGTGCCCTGTGGCTCTTCCTCCTGTGCATAGCTGCTTTGCTCTGCCATGTCTTCCTGTCATCAAATGCACGACTCCTTTTGCTGCTTGTCTCTGATCTGTTCACACTAAAAAACCTGAAGGAGACAGGCCGTGGGAGAGCACTGCCTGTTGGTGGTACGTTTGGGAGAGCCACAGGCAGCTGGGTACTCCAAAGCACTGTGCCAGGAGGAGTCCCAGCTGCCTGCCCTGGAACATGCAGCCTGATGCTGTCTGCTGGCATGGCAGACTGGCAGGGGGTCAGGGTGAAGGGGTCCCAGAGGGCTCTGATTGACAGGACCCTGTTCTTGCAGCCCATCAGGATTATCTAAGCCTTGGTGTTGCCCCAGTTCTTTTGGGCATCTGCTGCAGTGGTTTCTATCATGTATATACGTGAAGGTGTTTCTGAGAGTGAATGTTCACTGTCAATGGTGATGTAGTTATGGACAGAGGAGACTTGAACTGGTGGCCAAGCCAGTGCTCCTGCATGCTTCCACCCCTGGCAGCAGCAGTGCAGATAGTGTATGCGTGAGAAGCTGCGTGAGTGACAGGGAGACAGCCCTTGAGCATGCTTTGACTGTCCCTTTTTTGGTTGCTTCATCCCATGCCAGGAGAAGGCTATCATGCAAGCCTTTCTGAGCAGTTCTTTCTTTCACTAAGTGCTGAGCTTCTGGCTCAACATCGGCTTCCCATGTGGCTGCCTCCAGGAGGCAGAGATTGGAATGTCCTGTCTCCTGCAGCCACCACTCACCTTAATATCGTGAAGAGCTCTTATTACCTGGGTCTCTGCTGTTTTGTTTCAGCTAATTAGCACTGATGAGATCCACTCGGTGCTAGGCGGTCTCCCGTCCCTCGGCTTCCTGCAGTCCTTGTAAAGTTTACCAAACATGGCAAGATATTAATCCTTTCAGGGACCATAGCACAGGCAATGTGGTGACATTTAGAGCCCTTGTTAAAATAGCAGATTCAGCTGATGTCTTTAGGAAACTTCTCCTCTCCTGCTGACAGGCTTTATCTACAACCATATCGTGTGGCTAACTATCTTGCTTGATGGAGAGGATCCTAAAATTGCTGTTTCAATGAAAGTACAGCCATTCTCCAAATGCAGTAAGTTCTGGTGTACACAGAGTTCATACTTCCCTCGGAATTTATTGATGTAATGGCCTTTGCACCCAAAGCCCAGCCATGTCTTTCAGCCAGGAGCTTTGCTGTTTGGTGTCCAGCTGTGAAATAGCTTATTTCTATCAAGCTGTAATGAGATCAGGATTTCCTTCAAAGGAGAGGCTCAAGCTGATATACAAGGCTGAGGAAGGTACCTATGAAGGGAAGGGGAGACCTGGAATAATATTCTATGTAATACAAACATAGGGCATTTTCCAAAGACCTTAGCTGATGCTATCAGCTCCTGCAATTTGGTGTGAATCTTCTGTTGTTTGGCCCTGCTTCAAGCTCCAGGTTTTGTCTTCATACCAGTCTCCAAGTTTTTTGAAACAAAAAATGAGTTCAGTTTTGTAGGTGCAGAGAGAAACAGGAATCCAGAAGGATCCAGATGAGAAAAACAAAAAAGCCAGCCCCTCCCTAAAGCTAGCCTTCCCATAGAGATGATTTAGATGAGTATTTAGGTACCTAAAATGCTTAAGTAATTTGGATTTCACAAGCATGTGTGGTGTTAGAAATAGAAATGCTGAAGCATCTAAAACCTCATGACTCCACAGGGGGATTTTTGAACTGATGCTGCTATTGTAACTGCAAGAGAGATGAAAGTCTGTGACTAGGTCTCTCTCCAGGTTTAGCTTTGCCCTTGCCAAGGGACTGCAGGACAAATACAGTCTCTTTCAGGCCCATTAGTTTTTATGAATTTGTTCCACTGCCAGCTTATAGTTCTTGAAATTCAAGACGGTGAGCTAGCCCTGCTAAAAGAGCTCTGGTACTTCTCCATGGAGTTGGGTCTGCCTTCTGGAGATATGGATGGGCACACTTTGTCATAGAGACAAGAGTCTAGCTCTTTTGTTCTGTCAGCATCTGCTAGGACACAGACATGGAGTTCAACAAAGTGCTATAAAGTTTTTTGGGGTCTTTGATTTGTTGGGTGGATATACAAGCTGAGCATCTATATAAACTGAAGGTATATGGCCATCCCAATGGCCTCTTTGGATGTCTGGCCACTTCTAGGCATGTCTGAACTTGGGTAAAACCCCAGATCTTATCTAAAGGAGCAAGGATTGTGATGCTGTGTATAAACATTGTGTTGTACCTCAAGCATCCCTTGGGATTATGGAAAAGTGAGGGGAAAAACAACCATCTTCTTGCTAAACCTATCTATTTTGTCATGGATTATCTTCAATCTCAAGTGAATCGCTAGAAAACTCTGCCCTGGCCCATTGCCCTCCTTTTTCCCACCAGCAGTGCTGCAATGCACCAACATCTACAGATGATGCTTCCTTTCTTGTCTGCTTTGCCAGTTTTCTGTAAACTAAACTCCTGGTGGTGGAAACTACCTTTGTGTTTATTTCCAAGATTTATTCCCAACATCAGGTGCTTGAGATGTATGGGTGAAGTCACAGACTGCATAATATATTATGTGGGGTGTAGAGATAGCTGTCTCCTTTCCTAAGGTCTGATATTTAGGGTTGGAGAGTTTCAGCAGCAGGGATGTGTTTTCTCTGCTTGAGAGGATGGAAAGATCAGTGTGTCCTGCAATCCCTTCTTAGGGCCACAGGGAACAAGTGTGTGGGAAAGTCTGCTTCTGGCAGGGACAGGCAAATTCCTGCCTGCCACCAACTCCTAACTGCCCAGCAGAAACAAGATGTCAGGCAGTGGGTTTGCGGGAAAAGTGGTACCCTAAGGGCAGTGCTGATGAGAGCATGCTTTGAAGGGGAGCCTCCGCTTTGCATAGGCTGCTTTTGCTCTGTTTCTGGAGACCAGAGTGAGCACAGCATTTCAGGTGGCTTTTTGTCCCCTTTGGGGGCTTTACCCTGGATATGGGGAGTTCTGTGCCCTTGCTGGCGTGGAAGAGGTAGGAGGCTTCCTTACACTGAGGGAAGGAGATGCTGCCTTTCTGCCTCAGCCCAGTGCTGTGCTTGCTTCTTAGGGACTGGCCTTCCTGCATGCTGTAGGAACTGGACCCCAGTTCTGCATGACTGCACCTGGCCCTAACCCAAGGCTCTTCCTCCTGTCCAAAGGAGGACGAGTACCAGATCAGTGCTGGTTTGCATGGGAGCTTCCAATTTGCTTGCAAGCTGGGAAAGCCACCATCTTCTTGGTGCTGCTTTGTCTCACGGCTAGACTCTGCCTGAGGGCTGCAAACGTGGTGCAGAGCAGCTCTGCCGTGCCCGCTGCCTGCGTGGGGCAGCCCCAGCGGGGAGGCTGCGAGGGCAGCAGCGGGGCCGGGCAGTGTGCGGGGTGAGCGGTGACCCCCGTCCCCGACCGAGGCTGCAGGCGGGTGGCTGATTTATGGCTGTGGTGAGATAGGGGTCTCTCGGAGTTAAGCTGTAGGCGAGTTGCCATGGAGACAAGCTAATAAAGCACCAGGCAGCAGCTGGCTCCGATGGCGGCCCTGCTACGGGTGCAAGGAGCGGGCGAGCGGGTGGGTGGGGAGAAGGGGCAGCTGATTTGGTGGGGAAGGAGGCGAGCACCGGGACAGCAGGACACCAGGAGGGTTTTGGAGAGGGCTCTGGGTGCTTTGAGAGGGAAGGAGGTGAAGGGAGGAAGATCCTCCCTCTTGCAGCCCTTTGGGGAGGGGGATTTCAACATGGTGCTCCTTAGGGGTGTGTGGGACTGGCAGCCTTCGGTGGAGGAGCTGGCCCCATGTGCAGCTCGGGCACTCTGTTCTGGCCTCCTGCCTGCATCAGCAGCCTGCTCCCTTAGTGCCTAGGGCTGGGTGCTTCCCCCACAGCACGAGTGGGCCTCAAGGTGGCTGGGAATGTCAGCTGGTAGAGGCTGCCTGGTGCAGGGCTGGCACACAGGACCCATAGCCGTGATCAGGGTTGGGTTACGTGTGGGGTTATGTGTGGAGCTGTGTGTCACTGGGCCATGTCTCCATCACACACTGCTGCTTCTGCCTCATAGTGCTGGGGAACATCACCCTTTCCCTGGATCAGCCACCTGCCCTGGCTGCCGCAATGTGACAGCTCCCATGGGTGCTGGGCCTGGGTGTGAGCTGGGATCAATGGGGATGGCACAAGATTGCCTCCAAGGAGCTGAGGACATCTCGAATCCCTTGCTCCAGCCTGCACCTACAGAAAGACCTGTCCAGTCTAACAGCTTCACTGGGCTGGCAGTTATTAAATCTGCAGCTCCATTCAGTTCAAGGGCACTGTAGCATGGACCTAAAACTAAGCACACTTTTATTCTGGCTGGTTGAGCAGGGTGGCAGGAGGAGAAGGCTTAGCTAATTATTAGCAAGATATTCCCAGGCTGCTGTACTCCCATTTTGAGAGATTACTCTTCAGCAATATGGTGACAGCCTTAAGGTTTAACCTTGATCACTTTAAGAAGGGTTTTGCCTCAAAGCAGTCTCCTCCTGGAGTGTGCCAGAGTTCAGGTAGACATTCCAACAAGTAAAGGAGGATTTGGGGGTGTGTATAATATTTTAAGGAAATAAATAAACCAAATACTGGTGATTGAGGCATGCATTAAAAGATGACTGCTTACTGGTTTCACAGGATGTTTTTATAACTCTTACATTGATGGATGCTCCCCACAGAGACTGATGCTCTCAGGTCAGGGTTACATATCTTCCAAACAGGGTGAAGATCAAGACAATTCTGGCTAGCTAAGGCCAGCTATTGATAAGGCTGCTTTCCCTCTGCCTCCCAGAAAAGGTCTCCTGTAGCCGGACTTCCTAAGCTAGCTAATGACTTCTTCCCTGTCCAGGGCCTCCTGTGATGTCCCTGCAGGGCTAGCTGGCAGGAAGGACTGGCCAGCCCTTATCGCTGCAGCCAAACCAGAAGGGGCACGGGTCATACAAAGCTCTGGAGCCTGCCCAGGAAGGGTGATGGCTGGGATTTGGCTGGTGAAATTTTGATTATTGCTGTTTGGCTGGCTAGAAGCAGGGCTTGCTGTGGAGCACAAGTGCCTGCTCTGCCAAGGATTTGTGTGAGCCAATATGGCCTGAATCCAGCACATCTGGGGGAGCAGGGAGGGCTGCAGTGTGCCAATCCACTGACCTTCTAATTTAGGGTGCTTTTAGGTATGGTACCTCTTGCTCTGCTGGCAGCAGCTCACTGTTCGTATGGCTACATCCCTGTAATTTTTTAGCTTGTACTTTTGCCTGACCCAGTCACAGCCACTTCTCTCTGCCTTCGCAAGGAGAACTTGCTGCATGGTATGGCTCCAAGGGGAGGGACTTCAATTGATTTTGGACTGATAGAAAAAAAAAAAAAAAAAAAAAAAAAAAAACGCAACAACTTTCACTAAAGGGCCTCATGCTCAAGACTATTTCAGGCTGCTGGCAGTGTCAGAGGAGACCTCTGAGTGAGCTGAGGAGGCATGTCAGAGTGGTGTGAGCTATGGTGTTCCTGGGGCAGTCTGTATTGCTGTTGGTTGTGGATGAACAGGCCTCAAGAGAACCATGGTTTCCATTGCCTGTGACTATTGTTAGCACTACTTAAACCTGTAAATCTTGGAATGTTCTTCAATACGAGCCATTTAAAATCCTGAGTCACTTGTCTCCGGATATGCTTGTCTCGCTGATTCTGTTTCATGCCTGTTCTCCTACCCAAGGCAGCTCATGCCAGCAGCTGAGTCAGTTTGGAAAGGAGGGAGAGCGAGTATTAGGGCCTCCTCTGCTCTGATCCCCTAGGCAATCAGTGTTCTTGAGTTAGCCAGGTCCTATGCATGGTCCTACTTCTGGGCATGGTTAGCACAGCAGCGTTCTCCAATTGTTCTCCAATGGAGCCAGTAGGAAAGTGGTTGACCAGGTCCTTGGGGTTTTTTATTGAGTGAATCGCTGTGCCTTGGGTCTTCCTCTGAGCTTTCCCTGTTCCCTTGCCAACGCTTGTTTGCAAGCCTATAAATCAGGAACAGAAGGAGATGTGCCTTTGAAAAAGCCTTGAAGTAAACAGAAACTTGGTGTGAATAAGTATGGCCAGCTTGTGTTGCTCCCCGGGCTCTTCCTTCGCTGAGTGTGCTTTGAGTAGCAGATTAGACTGGATGATCTCTTGAGATCTCTTCCGATGTGAATTTTCCTGTGATCCTATGATTTGCCACAATTGTGGAGAACAGCAAAAGCGCCTCTGCTGGCATGCACGCATAGCTCACTCTCCTCTGGAGTGATGCTTTAGATAATTGTAGGAGGACTCCAATGCAGAAAAAAGATTTTTTTAAAATGGGAACAGCCCCGCACCATACACTGGTTGCTGTCATTCATGCAGAAGTAGTCTAAGGACAATGAAATGTTACCTGTCTGCATGGGATCTCAAAGGCAAAGGTCCCTGCAGCTCAGACAAAATACCTATCAGACCAGAACATAACTTGGAGGCCTATTTGCTTCAAAATTGTCTGCTTCTGTTGGCTAGGGCTGGGTGTGGTGTTGAGGGCTGGAGAAACTTGATTTCTTATGGCTTGTGGTAGCTGAAAGGCCCTGTAAGAGATCCAAGTGTTGCAATAACACTAAGGGCTCTCCATCCTCTGCTCCGAGAGGTGTCACACTTGATTGTGGGGGCACTGTGCTGGTGCAACCTTAAGTCCTTGGTCAAGATTTTGGTCTTCAGATCTGTGTCATGAGGCTTGTCAAATCTTGCTTATGGCCCCTATCTAGTAGAGGAAAGCTGAACTCTGATGGCATTTGAACTGCTGCTAACAGATGTATAGATAGGTACAGGGATATATGGACTAGCAAAAACTGCTCAGATCACAGGGAACTGACTCTTTGCTTTAAAAGAGTCTGTTTTCTTCCTGCTCAGGAGCACATAAGAACAAATACTGCTATCTCACTAAAGTCGGGATGGTCTTTAGGAACAGGGTAAAACAGTGATTGTGTCTAACTTCTGGGTAGCAAGGGCTGGGTCACTTTCTGATACAGAAATGCAGAGAACTGACTCCTAGACTGGATTTAATTGTTCTTGTGCCCTCTTTCAGGGCTCTTGCTGTGAAGGATGTTTGCACGTTACTTTTGATATTCAAAAATAAGTGCTAGAGGTATTTCTGAGGTTGTCAGTGGTGCTTGCAGTTATGAACCTTTATCTCATCCCAGCTCCTCCGCGCTGGGTGGAGGTTATGTACCAGGCACAGCTGCGGCTGAGTCCTGCAGAGTGCTTCGCAAGGAGAGCTCTGCAGGGACAATATATTTTGAGTGCGCCTTACTGTCAGCTCTTGTCTGCCCAGCTTCAGTCGCGGGGCTCCACAAAACCTCCTGAGCCCAGCCAGCCCTGGCCAGTGCGTCTTGTACCGAGCTTCCTCGGGGACTCCCGCACTGCCACCCTATTCTTGATTTTCTTTTTTTTTTCTTTTTTTCTTTTTTTTTTTTTTTTTTTTTTTTTTCTGCCTGCTCCTTGCAGCATTTTAACCTCTCTTCCTCCTCCTCTTCCCTTCCTCTGCATTTGTTTTCCTCTGCATGCTGTTTTATTGCGATTTAAACCTCCGCAATCCCAACTTGTGCTCTAAACTTCCCTGCCCCGCCGGCAGACCGGGGCTTTTTGGCCGGGCCTGGCAGCGAACAGGCATTTTGGCAGGGTTTGGGTTGCAGTGCCCTTTGGGGTGCGGTGCCTTTTAGGGTGCCGGCCCCCTCCTCGCAGAGCAGCAGCGCCTTGGGGAGCTCCCACCCTTCAACAGGTAGATGCTGCGAGCAGCCAGCCGTGCTCTGCTCATCCTCCGGTGCAGAAAGGATGGCGGGGACCGGGGCCGTGCCGGGCTTCGGCCGAGAGCTCCGGGGCACCGCTCGGAGCAGGGAGGGCGGCAGGGATGGGCTGGGGTGGGGGAATCCGCCGCCCGCGCCGCGGGGTGGGCAGCTCGGCACAAAGCGGGTGGTTAAACCCTCCTCCGGGGCGCGGGGAGGAGGAGGAGGAGAAGAAGGAGGAGGAAGGCGGGGGGATGCTGCTTCCCTCCCTCCATCCGTCTCTCCCTCCCTCGCCGCGGCCGGAGGAGCGCGCAGGCGGCGGCTGGCAGCCCCGGCCCGGGGGGCTCGGGGGTGCGGAGCGGTGCGGAGCCGTGCGGGCTCCGTCCCCCCCCGCTGGGGCAGCCGGCGGCGGCGGTGAGTGCGTGCGGGGCGCGGCGGCTCCCCCCCTAAAAAAATCCCGGGGCTCCCCCCTTGAGCTGGGTGGCAACCCCCCGGCAGGCATCGGGATGCTGGGGGCGGTGCGGAGCCCCCCGGCTGGGGGAGACCCTCGGAGCTGCACCCTCCTCCCCATCGGGTTTTGGTTTAAGGGGTGGGGGGAGAGCGATGGGGGGGGCTCGGGGGGGTGGCTGGGGGGTCGGAGCCGCTCTGCTCCCGCAGCAAGTCCGGAGGGTGGTGGTCCGGGGCGAGCCGTGCCTCGGCACCCGCCTGGGGAGCGGGGAGAGGGGCAAGAGGCAGCGGGGGGAATGTCTGCAAAAGGACGGTGTCGAGCTCGGTTCGGAGAGCCGGACGGCAGATGTAGGGGAAGGGCTGATCGGGGAGGACGGTGTAGTAAAAGCAAAGTCAAATTTCCCCCTGAATCCTGCAGCCAGGCCTAATGGGTACTGATGCTGTCTTGGGGTGGGGAGGGAAGGTGGGAGGGCGAAAGGAGTTTTGTGGGGCTGCGGTCTCTAAGGCTGGTACGGGAGGAAAGGGAAAAGAGCTCCAGATCCTTCCCCCTCCCCCCCGAGTTACTGGGACTGAGATACGGATCATTTAAAGGGAGTAGCGTAATGCAATTAAGCATTAGACAGTCCCCACTGCAACGTTTATCCATTGTTCTTCGCTTTGCCTTCTGCCAGAATGATTCTAGTCTGGATGAGGGAAGCATAATTGAGCAAATAGTTCATTTCCCTGGCCAATTGCATCCATAGTCTCTCTCCTGAAGCTGCTGGCTGCTTGCATACACAGCAGCATCCTCGGGCAGAACAGGGGATCCGGGACCCTCTGGTGAGACTGCCGCTGTCGTGGGCCAACTGGCGAGAGCAGCTCTCATCCCTGCTCACCTGAGGTGTTCTGACAGTGGCAGCAGGGCACGCTTGTTCCCTCACCTCTTGATCCTTGGGGGAGGTGTGAAGAAGAAAAATAACAGGTGGAGAGGCAGGTCCAGCCTACAACTAGGAGATGCTGCGTGTGGTTCAGGCAAGTCATCTGTTTTGTTTAGTCTTTCTTAACTTTCTCTTTACCCTGGCGGAGAAAGGATCTCCGGCTGTTTTGAGGTGATGTTGTTGTTCTGGTGGAGTTTGTCTGCCTGTCCTTCAGCCTGGGTCTGTGGTGGCTGGGTGCCCTGCAACGCGTGCGCACACAAGTGCAGCGGCAAGGGAACGCAAATGCTCTGCTCCTGCTCTTTTTTTCCAGAGATGCAAGCAGCTGGAGCAGTTGTGGCTGCACCTGGGCCAATGGCACACGCTTGGCTGGGGGCTGCAACCTTTTCCCTTGAACCTCCTCCCGGTTCACAGCAGAGCTCTGTGTTAGGGGTATGCACACACGCATTTGCTGCACCACTGCGAGACCTGCTCAGCACTGGGAGGCTGCTGCCTTTCCTCGTTTCTGGAGCTTTATCAGTCTGCATCACGCAGCTTTCCTCCTTCTGTTCTCTCCTCTCCTCTCCTTTCTTCTTTGTCTGTAGACTGCCACCTGTCCCACTTCGCTGTCAGCTTCCCCTTCGCCTTTTTCTGCTTAATCCATTCTTTCACCTACATTTCTTTTTCTTGAAGTAGACCTCGTCCTCTTCACTTTGCTCCCTCTCAACACTAGAGAAGAAGCCCAGCTCCTCATCTCAGTAGGAGCATTCCTGCCAACTGTTTACAAAAAGTAGCACAATACCCAGGCTGAATGCTGACATAATTGCATACCCAGCCAGAGAGTGTAGTAAATAATCCTGCCTTTCAAGCTTTTGCCCAGTGGTGAGTCTTTTGCCATCTCCTTCACCCCTGGGCTAAATGTATTATACTTGGCTTGCTTTTACTTATATTATGGAAACACAAAGTCAGCACAGTTAGCACACACATATGGTATCGAAGTAGACATACACTGATGTCTTGCACTGTGCACGCATGCATTGTGTGTGTGTGAGCGTGCATCACACAGCTCTGCTCCTGGGTCCAGCCTTTGACAATACTGCTTGGCAAGCAGGAGGTCAGGGAGGAACGACAGAGCCATGGATATCCTTCCACTAGGGAAGGAGAGATGGCCGTGGGGTGAAGGTCAAGAGCACCAGTAAAAAGCAAAGGGTTTGCCTAGCTCTTTGCTTTGGCTAGGGTGCGAGCTAGTTCTCCAGGGGTTTGTGTACATACAGCACGATTGCTGACTGTGGATATTGTCAGCGTGGTTGTATTTCCAGTAGTGCTCGGGAGCTGGAGTCTGTCTGCAGTTGCTCTGATTGTGAGTCAGTCTGTCTGCAGTTGCAGTAGCCGTGAATCAGTGTCTGCCTGTAATTATGTGGGTGAATCAGTGTTGGCTTGTTACACTTGTGAGTGCAAGCGGTTTCCTGTAGCGGTTGTGGGTGTGAGTCACTCTACAGTCCCTCTGGATGTGTTTTCAAGCAGAGAGCTGCAATACTGGGATTAGTTTTGTTTTGAGAAATTGTCAAGCGGCTTCCCATTTTGAAAAAATTAAAGCTGGGCTGAGAGTTGGGCATGGAGCTTGCTCAACATCACCAACCTTCTGCAGGAGAGACCCAATTTAAGGCTTGCTTTCAAAATTTCTGTGTCGATTTGGACCTTTACATTTCCTTCCCTTGTGCCTCTGGATTTGTGTCCTCTTAAGCTGGTGTCTCCTGCAGAGCTGCAGACAATGCGTTTGGTAACCATCACGTGTGCCTTGTACCTTGTGTGGCAGATTGATGGGAAGGTGATTTATGGCTTGTGCAGTGTGTGTTTATAGGACTGCTCAATGTGCACCTCTCGGGTGCATTTTCACGTTTGAGTCAAAGCCTGGTTCCTCTGCCATGAGCTGCCTGCTGTGTGCCAGCGCTGGCTCTCTAAGATGGCAAACAGCAAGTTTGATTCAGGTAGGCAAGGGCACTGCTGCCTTGTTCTTGTTCTCACATTCTTATAAATGCTGTGGTAGCTTTTGGTCTTCTGGTGGTATATCTATTTAGCACAGAGCTGAACTGAGAGCCAAGTTGGATGGAAGCAGAGTCCAGGCTGACAAACCAAGCCTTCCTCTGCACTAGCTGGTGCAGGTAGAGCGCGCTGCTAGCGGGGCTGGACTGCTTCCAGTACAGGCTGGCTTGGTGTCTGCACTGTGCAGCACATGTGTGCATCCCAGCGAGCTCATCTCGCAACAAAGGGATGTGAAGAGCCTGTGGGACCAAGGTCTTGTGAAACACCACAATGTTATTCTACCGTTTCCAGGCTCCAAGACAAAATATGTCTGCTCACTGCTAGCCCTGCACCCAAAAAAAGAGAGAGTTTTATTCCAAGGGATCCTCCTTTTTAGCTGAAATGATTGAGAACTGAAGCAAACCCACCCCAGCAGGGACACAGGGCAGCATGTGCATCATCTGCATTTTTTCTGCTGCACCGAGTGCTTGCTGGCTGCCCATCGCTGCAGGAGGGCTCAGAGCTGTACCCAAAACAGTGCTGGAAGAGGCATGGCAGCGACAATCTCAAGGCTGGGGTGTCTGCAGAGGATCAGGGACAGCACAGCCTGCGCAGGCTGGATGCTTCTGGAGTCCATAAAGGACGTCAGAGGACCTCTCCTGAATACCCAGGACCTGGTCTGTGAAGGCTGCGGTGCAATGAGGGAAGGAGCAGCTCTGAGGAGCTGCTTGTGCACCTGATCTGGGGGTAAACCTGCAGGTGCTGAGGTCGCATACAGCACTATGCTCAGTTGTGCAGGTGGGCAGATGGTTCAGCACCAACTGGGGTTGGATCATCCCCTCCCTCCTGTGCTTGTATCTGAGCCATCGAACTGCGGCTGCCTCTGCTTCCCAGCTGGCTTCCCAGCACCAGCCCTTCTTTGCTCACATGCCCCTGAGATACCTGATTTGGCAAAGATGCCAAGCAGCTGCAGGTCCTGGGGGCTGGCAGGGAGCTGTAAGCATTCAGCACTCCTCTGGCTGATGGCACCGCTATGGGTGCGCGGCGCGGCACGTGGGCACACCAGCGGTGATGCTGCAGGCATGCTGCCTCCTGGTGTGTAACAGGGGCAGATGTGTCCTCTGGGCTGCTGCTTCACAAGTGCCACCTGCATGATGAGACTATTGCTAAGTGAATCAAATTGCTCCCTTGGCTGCGCGTGTTTCAAGGAGGCAGTAATTTGGGAGAGATACTAATGTGACTCTCATAAATGTACCCATGTGGGTTTTTGGGACCCTTTCCTTCATTTACTTTCCTTTGCCTGCATTCTCCTTCTCTCTCTCTCTCTTTTTTTTTTTTTTTTTTTTTTTTTTTTTTTTTTTTAAGCTTTACCTCTTTCTCCACCTCCAGAGCTTTCTTTTCCTTGTCAGCACTAAGCCTGTGTTAATCACTCTTTCCTAGGAAGGCATTTCAGAATATTTAATGGCTCCTACGGTAAGGATTGCTGAAAGGATCAGACCTGGTATGCAAAGTCAGGAGAGCCCCGATGTTAACATCAGTAATAGGGGACCTTGCTGATCCAAAAGGTACCAGCGTGTTTTTGATTCCCAAACCCACCTCAGGAGGAACAGGAGCTGGAGGATGTTTTGGGGAAGCTTTTCCAGTTCCTCTGTCCAAAACTGCACAGCCAGGAGGAAAGCTGTTTCCTGGGAGTCTTGTTTCGCTGTGGTGCTCTGGAGATTGGACAGACAGCATGTGCTGGAGAGGAGTGGGTATATTTACAATGCCTTTAGGTATCTGGTTGTAAAGAAACCTGCCAAAATCCAGAGTGTACTGAATTGTAAACTTCAAGTGTTGCTTAATCCCAGCTGCAAAATGTTAGCAGGGCTCCTTAGAAAATCTGCATTTGATTCAGCTGGGGAGGTTACCAGCAACTGCAGAATTAGTGATGAATGCATTTGCTAAGTGTGCCATTAAGAAATGAGCCATGGGCAGATGGAATAGGGAAGTGAAGAGCAGCTTTGAGCATACACCATCCTTACAGAGGTGATGCTGGGAGCTGCAGTGCTATGGGAACCAACAATACTGGGCTCTGGCTAAGGTGGATGTACAAAGGAGCTTTGAAAGAGCCCCAGAACTGTATGCCTTATGGAAAGGAGTGAAAACCTCCCCTGCAGAGGCTTCCTTGCATCCTCCAGAGATGGTGCTTGTCTAGTAATGGGGTGATGAGCAACAGTGCTGGGGGGGAACTGCTCCTTCTGTGGCTGTCCTAGCGCTGCCTGGCCAGCCCTGGCTCTGTCTCAGGGTTCATCACCAACAGTAAGAGAGCCTGTGTTAGTCAGGAATGTCGGTCATGATCCTCAGGACTGGGTCTGTTTTACAATCCATCTAAGTGTAACAGACAAAGAGCAAGGAAAATGCAGCAGAGCCTCTTCTCTCCAACTCCCCCAGGCAAATATGGAACAAGAACCAAAGGAAAGAGGTAGAAAGCAGTGCCAAGCTATTTTTTATGCCGCACAGTCCTTCCTGAGTCCATAAGAGCATCCATAGCAAAACAGGCATGTCTGGCAAAGTAGTCACTCGGAAAAGTGGTGAAAACAGAATTTGTCCCAATGCAGGTATGCAGAATTGGTCCTGATGCTGAAAATGAGACCAGAGCATGCATTTAACTTCTTTTCAGGCAGCCCTGTTATTCTTGGCTCACACCTTCAATAGAACTATCCAAAATACAAAATTAGCCATTCATCTTCACATAATAATGAAGGAAAACTGCACGAACAAGGTCTGGTGGAAACATGGCTGTCTTGAGCTTCTTGGCTCAGACACTAAGAAGTGCCTTTTGTCACTGTTCCTGGCCGGATCTCTTTCTGCATTACCTCAGTGCCTCATTTTCTGGTCCTCTTTTCTTCAGCTGCTCTGTCCCACACTTGGTGTATGATCTTCCCAGCCTGTGGTCTCACCAAATAAGAGTTCCTACAGAACCAGGAGGCACTGCTGAGAAATTGGAGGGTCCTGGTTCATGTGGGTAGTACTGGTCAAAAACTGCTGGCAGTGCGAATCCTGCCAAAACAAACCATTAATTTAAATCCACATTTGAATGGGCAAGTGTTGATTTCAATGAGTCTTTTCAGCGGTGGTGTGGGAAGGGAGGGGGAAGTGAGCACTGGATTTCTGCTTTTGGCTACTGCTTGAAGCTGTCTCAGAAAGAAGTGTTTAAATCCTATTGTATAATATGCAAGTTTAAGAAAATTGAAATGAAATCTGTTGAGCTGCTAATTTAAGGACTTCTGGATTTGCCTCGTAAGAAACATCAACATTTTAGCTGTCCTTGTTCTGACTTGGAACACGCTTCCCCAAACTGTTGGAATTTCCCACAGAGCAGATGTTCAATCCCTAATTTGTGCTTCGTCAGCAAATACTTGGATTCCAAGACCATCCCTCCCACCCTGCTCTGTCTGTATAGGATGTCTGCTGGGGGATCCCATGTCTGCACACCCCTGGTGTTCAGTACCTCTCACAGCTCAGCTGTCCCCTTCACCTTCGGGCACCTTGTCTGCTCTGGGAGCTCATGGTCGTGCCTGGCTGCTGCGGCACTGACCAGCCTGTGCCGAGTGGAGGTGTTATTTCGGGCAGGCATCACAACAAGCTGTATTTATACAGGCTGCTGCTCCAAGGTGCATCAACATAATGGGGTACATAAAAGGGGAAAGGCGGTTAAATGTGTAATAACATCACAATAAAAGGAAAACTGAGCATTAATGAAAAACCTGCGCGTGCTACGTGTGGTACAGTTGAACACTCCCACTGCTTGGGCCTCAATACCAGACTTTGTAATAGTTTCTGGTGGCGTCATTACCAGAATTAAATGAGGACCTAACTGTCCAGAAAGACATTTGGGGAAAAAATGGGTCTTAAGACTTATTTCTGCTGTACATGTGTCTCCAAGCAGCATGAGCTGAGGGAGCTGCTGCAAGGGGGCATGGTGGTTGGGTGTATGGGGTGAGGAGGGGGAAGAAATGGGTGTAAAAAGAGGTGTTGGAAGTGAAACTGTGCAGTGACTGGAAGGTGTCAAAGCTCCTGGAGAGCTCTGTGTATGGACACCCCTGGCTCTGACCACACACAAGGTTCTCCAGGGCCAGCAGTGCTGCAGGCAGTGCTGCTGGTCCCTGTGGGGCCTTTGGGACTTCAAATTGCAGACCCCAGAAATACTGAATTCTGGCCAACAGGCATGAACCACTGGGAAAAACAGAATTAACCCGATCGTTTTCCTGCCAATAAATAACATCTTTCCTCTTCTCTCCTTCCCCTCTGTGCCCAGGTTGTGAAGACCCAGTGGCTGTGTGCCGAGACCATGGCGCCCAGGCTCCCGGGAAGGGGGTCTGTCTGTCTCACTGCCCTTGGAGTCCTGGTCCTGCTCTCTGCTCTCCCTGCTGACGCTGGGTAAGGTGGTGAGAGCCTTGGCTAAGGCTGCAGTCCCCTTGCTATGCTTGAATATACCTGAGCTGGTGCCTGGATGAAGCAGTCCAGGGTAAAATACTAAGAAGTCTGCTTCTTTGGGTGCCCTAGTATAAATGCAGAGCCTTGCCCCGGTTCCTCCGAGTCCTCCTGGCTTTGGACACTGCCACCAGCCTTTCTTCCTGGCCTCTAGGGGTGGGTGAAAGGCTGTTAGACTGTGACAAGCCTGGCAACCCTCCTCCTGTCCTGCCTGAGCCTCTGCTGAGGCTTGGGGAGCCTGGAGAGCCCTTTGAGGAAGCGTGGCAGGTCCCTCCCTGGCACAGCTGGGGGGGAGAGATGCAAATAATATGTGGCTTCTATAAAAGAATTAGAAAATTATCTTCAGAGTGCTCAGTACAGACACAAATGTCTGCTGTGTGCAAATCCAACAGCACTCGAGGACTTTCATGCAGGAACAAATGTCCTGGTTCAGTGCTCTGCCCGTGCCCCCTCTGCATGCAGCTGTTTGCCCAGCTGCAGGCTCTTACCACTTCAGCTGCTTGCACCCAATTTTGCATAAACAAATGCATCCCGTGTATGCCTGGACGTGCAGATGCTGACCTTGGTATCGTGGTGCTGGCCGCCGGGGGACAGCTGCAGTCACTGCCTCCCCCTTCCCTCCTGCTGACCTTTTGCTTCCAGTTGTCTGATGGCTGCTGCTGCTCCCTTGTTACCTGCCGTCCCCACTGCAGGATTAATTTCCTAAATCACATATGAAGGGCCCCTTCTTCAGACACTAACCTGCCAGCGTGGCAGCCAGCTCTCCAGAGAGCATGTGCACAGGGATGAGCGGTGAGGCAATGACTTTTCCTCGAGCCTCTCCTAATTAAATTTGCTGTAAAACTGTCTTCTCTGCCTAAAGGCTTTTAATTGGTTTTAAACCATGAGCCACACACCTCTGCACCACTCCTCTGAGTTTTTCAGTGGGGCTGGCGGCTCTCCCCTGCCGGAGCCCCTCAATCCTCTCCTTGCCTGCACCGTGCTCCCACGGTGCCTCCCCAGCTGATCCCACGCTGCTCGCATTCAACTCAAAGCCTCAAATGTCAGGCTAAGCTAAAGTGGCTTTGAAATTTGTAAACTCACTTTTCCCATCGCTGCTGAGCCTCTGCCAGGAGTTCCTTCACAAAAATCTGTCCTCTCCCTCTTTATATTATGGGTAATTTTTAAAGATAGCTTATAAAACATTAATGAATGAGCTTTCATGAGCATGCTAGCTATTCATAAGTTATACATGCTTATATACCCATCAGCATACTCTGGTACAGATTGCTTTTAACCATGACATCTAGTGAAAGCTGACACAATTGAAACCTCACTAATTACTGTAGACGTTTGTTAAATTCCTTAAAATCCTCCTTACCTTCGGGGAGTGCAGATCCTTCAATTCTGCTTTATGATCAAGTTCAGGTGCAAAGCCAAAACCGTGTTTTGATTCAAGTGAGTCTAAAAAGGCTGCGATGCAGTTCATAATAGCAGGGGTGTTTTGATGTTTCAGAACTGATTTGGTTGCACTGGGGCTGGGGGATGTTTCCCCACCCTGCCCCATGCTTATGGGAGCTGCAGTTCGAGCACTTCACGCCTGCTTCTGGAGGCTGAGCTTCCTGGCTTGGCCACTTCTCAACATGAGAACATGAGTGAGTGGTTTGCCAAAAATTATAGACCGAGAAGCCTCAGGAGAAGAGGGATCTGGTCCCCAGAGAAATAAACCTCAAACACTTGGAAAGCAATTTCCCACAGTGTTTGGTCATTGACTGATTAATGTCAAAATCGCCCCAAATGAAATATTTCAATTAGTGACAACGTGCTGAATAACATTAATTCAGCCTGACTCTAAAATTACCCACACCCTTCCCTCCTCCATTTTCTTTTTTAAAAACATTTTTTTAGTCCCTTATCTAACAGAAGCTGGGTTTTCTGTTAGAACATTTTGACAGAGAACTCCAATCCAGCTTTGCTTCTTGTCACCCTCTCAGCCCTCTGCAGAGTATTTGCAGATGGACCCAGAGTGTCAGGGGTGGTTGGTCTAACCAGATGGGATGCTGCAGGATTAAGCTCTGAACTGGTTCACTGACATTCTCACCCCCACCCCCTTTTCTTTTCTCTCCATAATTACTTCTCGGTCCCTGCTTTTTCCTTTAAACCCGTGGCAGCACCCCACAAGCTGCTAGGGGATGCTGAGGCAGCCTTGTGGGCTGGAGCGAGCTCTGTGCTCTGGGGGCTGCTCGTGCCTCCCGTACAGAAAAATGGAGAGCAGAATCTATATCTGGGGGTTGGCTGGGTTTCTTCCATTGTCATGTGGGTTTCTGCCTTTTTTTATTTCTTTATTTCTTTTTTTTTCTTGTTTTTATTAATCAGTGTCTGTTTTATTCCCTCTTCCATCTTCCCTGCAATCTCTGCATCTCTATAGATTTTTACTACTTTTGGTTTTCTGTTGCTTAATTTTCTGCCTTTCCATTAGTTTTAGTCCCAAAAGCTACTTCTGCTGGGAAAAGCTGTGCTTGGAGCTGCAGCACTGATACCCTGTGCTGTCCAAAATCTCTTTTAGAAGCAGCTGTTTTCACTAGGCTCCATGGGCTCCTTTTCTGTTGATTGAGAGGGAGACACAAAATGCAAATTTACTATTTGAGCCCTTTGGGCTTGCAAAATTGCATTGGATATTTTGTTTGGTGATATGAGTTTTGTTTGAGAAATTTGCTGCTTATTTTATTCCACCCGGGGCAGAAAATGCCCCAAGGAAATCATCTTATTTTGGGCTCCTGGGCTTCTTGGGCTGAGTGGAGATAGGTACATGAGAACTCATTTGATTTTATAAACAGGGAAAGTTCAACAAACTGCAGAAACGGTTCACAGTTTTAATGATGGACTCAGCCTCCCATCCTGCTTTACCGATTTCAATTTTTCTGCCTCCCTTCCCTCTTCCCAGGAGCAGAGTACTTGGAAGTGGGCTGATAGGGTAAATTACTGGCACCTCTTACTCTGCAAGGAGAAACCAGGACTTGTGTAACCCTGAGGTTTTGGAGCCTCTGCTCCTACAACATCCTTCTTAGGGGCAGCCTAAGGCTGGGCAGGTTGGTTTGAGGAGCCCTGCAGAGGGTCCTGTGCATGTGGTCCTATCAACAGATGTGCCACATCCTGCAATTTGGGGCTGTTGCAGTGCAGGCTGGGGAACAGATAAGTGTCTTTTCATTTCTATAAGTGCTCGGAGAATATAAAGAACGTTTCTCTTCTGATCATGGCTTTTTTCTCTCTCCTCTTTTTTTCCCCAAATGCACCAGGCTTTCTCAGAAGCATGTTTCCGACGTCATTGATGACAGCAAAGATAACATCACCATTTTCACCCGCATCCTGGACAGGCTGCTGGATGGCTACGACAACCGCCTCAGGCCTGGACTCGGAGGTCAGTTGGGTGGAGTGATGCCGTGCTCCGCAGCCACGTAGCTTCAGGACAGAGGGGCTGCCCAGGGGGCTTGAACGGGTCTGCCCCTGTTGGGAGAAGAGTCTGGTTCAGTGCTAGAGCCAGTCCGTTGCTGGTTTCCCCAATTTTGGTCTGTGCTATCTCATCGGTGTTTTGTGAGAAGAGTGGTGCAAGTCTCCATGCGTGTTGTGGCCTGCTATGACATTACATTGATAGGCCTGTAGATGGAGCAAATAGGATTTTATTTATTTCCACTAATTTAATAGATATTGTGATGTCCTAAATTATGACTCTACTAGTCTCTAGAACCTTTGAATCATGTTGGTATTACGTTTTAGATCGTAGGCTTTGCTGCACAGCCTCTCTTGATGTCCTTTCAGCTGTTTCCTATGTAGCCACTCTCTAGGGAGCTCTTCGGTGTGCTGTGCTTTAGAAAGCAAAAACATTGGTGGTCAACTTCTAATGCTTATGGCACGCACCTAGCATAGCATATGGAGCGAGAAGCTATGGGAAGATGTTGCTCCCAGTGCATTGCTGGACTGCGATTCCCACACAGAGCTGGACTTGCAATGTGTTTGCCATTCCCTGAAGGCCAGGCTGCCAAGGGGGGTTGGGAATGAGCTTTCTCTCTCCCTTGCATACTGATGGGGGCTCTGGTGATGTAGTAACAGGCTGGAATTGCACCTGCTGCTCCTCTGCCTGGTCCCCTCTCCTGCCCTTGCCTTGTCCCTCTGCTCACATCTCTCCAGGACAGCTATGGCCCCCAGCAGCAACCATGCATAATCTGGTGAAGAAGGGTTTTTTCCAGTGAGCATCCTCACCTCTGACAGGCTGCCATGCTGCAGAGCCCAGCCAGGAAAGGGTTACTGCATCTGCATAGGCCATCCATCAGCTTTATTGCTTTTGTTGCTTGTTTCTTTCCCCCAGAATTAACTGCGGTCCCACTAATAGCTTTGCTTCCTCAAGTCTCCCCGATGGCTGTATTGATTTAACTCAAACGAGTTCTGAGAGGGGACTGAGGGGGCATTTATGTTCACTGTAGGCTTGGTTGCAGACAACCCTGTGCAAAGTATTAACAAGAGGACTCCCAGGAGCCCCCTTGCTGGGAAAGTTAAAACCTTTCTTGGAATATCTCTGCTCTGTTGCTTTAGATCCTTTAATAATGTGCTTAACATAATAAATTGCCTTTGCCTGAACCAGACATTGCACGCTCAAAGAGTGCTTTCACCTCCGATTTCCCCTCACGGAGCACTCTGGCAGACCCAGGTGGGAAGTTTTGACAAAGGTTACAGGCTTGGGGCACTCCGGAGGCCAGAAGGGCAGAAACCATCTTGCTGCAGGCTTAGGGGTCAATCGGCGGTTCTGGGGTGATTGTTAGCGTGAGGTGAGTTTCTGTTGTCCAAGGTTATGTGAAAACTGGGAAAGGGACTGCTTTGCTCCAGATTAGCACGACAAGCATTGTGTTGCTGGGTGGTTCGGTGACTTGCACGGTTCCTTGGCTTGCCTGTAGGTAGCAGGGGACAACCCATGTCGACCCAGCACCAGGCTCTTGCTGTTTCCCTTGGGAATATCTTCCACTTGCTTTTCTTTGTGAGGACTTCAGGAGGAAGCATCTCTTAACACCATGCAGTCTTGCTTTGGTATTTGAAAAGGGCAGATATGGTGGGGTTGTGCCAGGGACAGGCTAATGGAAGGATGGACTGGCCTAAATAGTGGGTAACAGGGCAGCAGGACATGCAGGCTCACTTCTTGGCCCCATTTTCCCTGCTTTCTGTCACGGACATCACTCTGAAAACCCTTGGTCAGGATGTGAGCAGGCTGTGGGGCTGGGTGTACCCAGGCACCTGCCCCCGCACCCAGCAGAGCCTCCTCCACACGCGCCGGGAACTGAGCAATGTTTGTTTAGGCTTTGGGAGAAGTCTGTGTAAGCAACAGAGTGTTGATGTGGTGACTTCTCCCCTCAAGATAGCCTCTTTGTATTTATTTTCCTATCCCCTCTGTTCTCACCATCTGCTGCCACCCACTCTAATAGCTGCCATGCCAGCGCTCCCCTGCCTACCGGGATGCCGCCGGCACGGAGCGCAGCGCAGCAGCGCTGAGCCTGCTCGGAGCACCCGGGGCTGCAGGAGGGTGTCCCCGTGCCTCTGTGCTGTGCCTGGCCCTGGGATGGGGCTCAGGGCATCCTCTCGAGCCAGCAGTCCTCGCAGTCTTGATGGCACGCTGAGGTTTGTGAGCACACACTGAGGTTAGAAGAAGAGCGATGTTTTTCCTGGCCAGGAGGGAGAAGGTATCTGTCAGCCCCTTCCTTCTGCTGGACAACCCCATAGCAGTGGGGACACCACCGCTTGTGTCACCAGGAAGTCTTTTATGTCTGGTAGAAAGTTTCTTCCCTGTTTCTGCCTGGTGGCTTGCTCTGATCAGGACCGAGTCCTGTGCTGATTTTGGTCCCACAACCACTGAACTACAGCCTGGGTTTGGGAAAGGGGCAGCTTTATAAACAGGTCACATTATGGGGCTTGGAGAGGAAGGAACTTTCAGCAGATAACCTGTCTTTCCCCTGAGAAAACACGGTGCAGATGGGCTATTAAGTCAGAAGGGGAACAGACAAGGACCCCGAGGGGATGCAGACATCTGCTGTCACGGCCAACCTTGCAGGAGAAGAAAATCTCCTGCTGAGAGAGTTTCTGTGGGCAGCCTTGGCCTCCCCTCCTGGTCCGGATCTGTGCGTTCATGTGGATCCTGTCCTGGCCCTGCGGGGCTGTGGCGAGGGGCATCTATTTATAGCCCACAAATTCTCTTTGCTGCTGGGGCTCCCTGCAGAGCCGGCGTGCAGAGAGGTCTCTGCTTTGAACCCAGAGCTCGCCTTTCTTGTGAGCGTTGGAGGCAGAAGACGTGGACGTAGAAATGGCAGACAAAGGGAGAGGCATCCTATAGCTGAAAAGAAAGGGTGCTCAGGGAATGGGATGTGAGTGATGAGGCACTGGGTGATCCTCTGAGAACAATGCACAGAAAACCCTTTATGCTCCTGTGCTGCTTTCTGCGAGGAGTGGTTGATGTGCAACCCTTACACAGCCAGATGGATGCCTGGCACTATGAGAGGGGATGTAGTGCCTGTGGTTGGGTGGTTCAGGGTTCAGCAGTGGTCCCTGTGCAGCTCTCACCTCCTGCAGCCTTATTTCCGAACTGGTGGAGTTTGGGTACGTTGTGTTGTAACCTAAACACACCTACCTTGTGTGTGTCTAGCTCTTTGCAAAGCAGGGTAGGGATTTCTCTTCTCTCAGCCAGAGGATCTCTGCTTTGGAGAGGGTGTCAGTGTCTGAGGTGTTTGGTGTGAGGCTGAGGTCCTGAGAACATGTGGAGCAGCGCTGGACAAAATCTCCATACTGGTGACCAGGGAAGCCTCGACTCCAGAAAGTTGTTGGCCTTTTCCAGGGGCTGCCACAAGGAGAGAGTAGCTGGTCATTTTCTTTGAAAAGATAGGCTTCAAACTTTCTAGATGAGCCAGTTTCTTTGCTGCAATTAAACGGCATTTTGTAGCAGCTGGGCTGCTACTGATGGTTGTTGTTCCTCCTGGATTCAGCATCACCTGCAGCATAACTCTCAGTCTTTGCCTGAAGAAGCTTCTACATCTTTCTGGGGTCTGCAAATGGCTGGCCTGGTCCTGCTGGAGGAGCACTGGCAGGACAAGCATCCTGCTGCCCTGTGTCCCTGTGCTGTGACAAGGGTTAGGAGCCTTCTGAAGAGCGTGGAGTTTACCAGCAAACATGGGCAACTGGATTAAAGCAATGCGCCTGCAAGGAGAACAAGGCATGTGGCCCCCTTGGTCCCTTCTCTCTTGGGGACAGGGCACGGCACCCCTTCCTTGGCCTCAGGGTTGGCAGTGAGTGGGTCCCCCAGCAGAGGGGAAGCCCCACTTTGTGTCTTCACAGCTGGGTGTACCAGGATGAGAGAGTAGCCTGGGCTCGTGGCTGCCTTCTTTTCCTTTTTCTCACCTCCACCAGGCTGCTTTTCATGGCACGGTGTCAGCATTTCCCTGCCCTTGCTGGGCTCAGCACAGACACCCTTTGGGTAAGGTAGGGTTTGGGCTCTGCCAGTAGGACACAGATCAGGGCTGCCCACCACGGCCCTCTGGTGCCTTTTATCTGGGTTTGTTTCGTCAGCTCTGCCCTGTGAGTGGTTTTGATCTGTAGCCACCTGTTAATATTTATCCTGCTGATGTATTCCCTTTATTCTTCTGTAACTGAAGTGCACTGCAACAGTTTTTTTTTTTCCTGTTTTCTTTCCATGGTGTGGTGTCTTCTCTTATTTTGATGATGGTGTAGTTTGCATGATGGCCTCTAAGCAAGCAAGAAACATCTGGATCCATGTTTTGCCACCTGTGTTTCCCTGATTCAAGTGCTGACAGCCGAAAAGTTTTGGTCTTGGGTTGAGAGTGCCTCTCTTTAGGTTGAGAGACACCTGAGTGACATTTGGTGCTCGGTGTGTTGCATCCTCATGCCTCTGTTATTTTGTCCTGACCTGCAGGTAGGGGCTTGTCAGCTGTGTGACCATCAAAGAGGAGGGGTTGAGACAGAGTAGGAAAATTCCCAAACTGCTCCTTGTTGATGCAGAGCTGATCCCCAGTAACAAAGGCTCTCTGGCTCCTCTGCTCAACAGGATACTGTCTTTTCACCTGTGTTGTGAACCTACATACGGTTTGCATCATAAACAGTTTCCTGATCTGCTGTTTGTGCAAGAGAAACACCAGATGACAAACCCAGTGTGTTTCGTTGTGATTTCCAGGATTTCAGGACTGTGTTTACCCTGTTTTTCTCTGAGTGTTCCACCTCTCCGAACTTCTCATCTTTTCTCTCTGATCTGACTTCATGCCTTGCACTGATTACTCCAGGGAGGAATTTGACTCTTTCTTAGACAAAATCCATGTCTTATCTCAGATTTTTGTCTTTGGCTGAGATTCCTTGATGAGTTTTAATTTGAAGCCGAGGCATAGCCTGAACAGCGATTTCTTCTATTTACCTTTCTGGGCAATGGGGACCCTGCTCTGTCTTGTCGAACTTCTGAAGTTAAGATCTATGAACAAATACAAAAAAAAAGAAAGGTTGTCTTCCCCTCGAGTGCAGTTCTCTGAAGGCAGCTTTGCCGTGGATTTGTGCAGCCCCTGATGCTCTCCTTTCTCATGTAGAAATCCCTGGTGCTGCTGCTTAAATCCACAGAGCAGAGGGAGAGGGAGCTCCGCGCGTAAAGGCATGTACACATCAGAGGGCGAGTGAGGAGTACGGGCTTGACAGCTACGCCTAAGGGTGAAAGTCTTCTCTTAAATAAGTTATGAATTTGCTTAGGGCAACAAGCTTGTATCAGAGCTTCAGGGATATCACAAACACTCCAGAGGGGTCAGAAATACGTTGTGAAAAGATTGATCATTTCTAGCATGAAATGGCACCTGGGCAGCGCTGTGTCCCTCAGGGCAATCGGAGCCATGGCCAGGTGGAGGGGACAAGCACGGCATCAGGTCCCTGAAGGAGCTGTGCAGCCGAAGCTGAGCATCGTAGTGAAGCTGTCCTTGGGCTCCTGGCTTCTCCAGAGGGGAAATAACCAAGTCCTTGGGCTGCAGGGACCAGGGAGGGAAAGATGTTTATCACTCTGCTTTGTGTGCCGCTCTTAAGATAGTGCCTTAGCTTGCTGTGTGTTTCCAGCGAGGAGTCCATCCCACTAACCCCTCCATATATCCATGTGTGTGGGCAAGAAGAAAGATTTCCACAAAGGGTGAGAAGTTTATAGGAGGATGAACCCCCATGGAGGACTTCTAATGCCAGAAATTTGTACTGGAGTAACTCAGAGCTTCAGTCCTACATCAAGCACCTGCACCGAGCCATTGCCAATGTCAGGCAGCTCATCCCTGCCCTGAGGGAAGCTGGTGGGTATGTGCTGGAGACAGGATGATGCTATTTGTTTGTAATGACTCCGGAAGGCGTGAGCCGACATTTAAGCATGTTGAACATGTGTTAGATGGCTCTAAGAACATTAGTAGATGGTGTTATAGATGGCCATAAACTGCCTGCAAGGATGTCTTTATTGATCTGTTGGACTATGGCAGCAAGTCATTTATTTGAATTTCCATCCGTTTAGTCAAATGTAAAGGATTTATAATGTGTCTTTAATTCAGAGTGTGAAGTAAGGTTTTTTATTAGGTATTACTGGGTTTAAAAACAACTTTAATTGTTTTATTCAGGGAAGCTGATGGAGAAACAACTGGTCAAATATTGAGAAAACAGCAGGTATTTTATTCATTGAGCTAGAAAATAGTATGTCTGCAGCCATTCATGTACCTATACAGAGGCACTGATGGCGTCTGTTGGAGGATGTTTTGTCATTGATTGTGTTGGTGGATTTCAGCCTGGTTCCATCTGGAAGGAGAGATCAAATCACATCTATGTGGGCCTCCTGTGGCGGGGGGATTAACGCTGCTGATTCAGACCAGTTTGTGGTAATGCTGTTTCATTTATTTAAAGGTTATTGTTGGATTAAATAAAAGTATTGGAATGGTCGTGAGGCTCTGGAAGATGCAGGGGACTTTGGGGAGCGCGTTGCTGTTAAGGCTGTGCAGGCTGAATGGTACAGGGTCCCTTGGCCAAACACTGCTAAAAGTCAGAGTGAAATTCTCACCTTGTTGAGGGTAAATGGCAAGCCTTACAGACTCTGGTGGGGCCAAAAATGTAATGATTTGTCTGTGCATACTAACCTGTAGTTTACTTTAAAAGCGTGTCTCTGAAAGACATACAGTTAATATTCTTTTTTTTTTTTTAAGCATGTTTTGTGGAGTACTGGGAATTACAAGCACAGAGTATAGCCTAGAGAGTTTTCAATCTACAATTTGCATTGTGAGAAAGGGACAGCCTGTTCACTTTACCTTTGGGGAGAACATAATTCAAACCAAAACGATGAGAACAACAGGCTTGGAAAAAACAAGTGATTTTTTTCCCAAGCCTACTGGAAGATCCTATTTCTGACAAAGTTCAGACTGAATCAGTGGATGGGATGATTCATGACTGGAGGAAAATAAATTGAGAATTCTGCAGACACTATTTCAACCCTGTAAAAGTCATTTCAGGTGCCTCTTTTCTAGAGGATCAGTTGCAATTCTGATAGAAGAAACTTGTCAAGGAAAGGAGCTGATGACCATAAAGAAGACACCGCAATTTGCGAAGGGGTAGGAGGCAAAGGCTTTGAACAAGGCTTACTGCACCCATCTGAACTCTTGTCAAGTAAGTTATTTGTATCCATACAGACCAGATAAGGTTTTTGCAGTCCTGAATTCCTACTTACTTGCAGACACATTGCCTGTAGAGCTGTGAATGTCACTTTAGCCAGATAAAGCCCCTGTCATGCAAAAAATGAAGGTGCAAACTTCTCTTTCCACAAGTTGCCCTTTCTGTAAAGGGACTGTGCATATGTGTGAATTGAATTACAGGTATTTGTTTGAACGATTAGAGCCTTTTCTGTCGGACAGATTCACCTGTTCACATGTTGAGAATTTGGTAAAGTCTTTTCCTAGGAAAGGGTTCTTTCTGCTTGTAGAAGGGTTAAAGAACGAAAGCATGAAACCTTGTCTCTTCTTTCCTCATTGATCTTGCTGTCATTATGAGAGAGGCTTTCTGATTGCTTCCCTTTGTCATGTAACACTAATACCATTAAGTCCACTTTGGCAAAGAAAGGTAAGTATAATTAATTTGCAAATCAGGATGGTAGATGTGATTTCTGTACAAATGAGATGGGCCTGAACTGCAGAAGGCACTGCCTGGGCATGGCCATAGCGTAGGTGGGACCAAGGGTTTGCAGGTGCCTGTGACTATGTGTGGAGAGAGTTGCTTGAGCCAGGTGAAGGTATTTTAAGCCTCTGCCTCCAACTGTTCCTTTTTTTTTTTTTTTTTTTTTTTTGTGAGCTGCAGCTCTATCAGAATTATTATTTTGATGCACGATGCATTAAAAAGGGAAAGAATAAAACCCCTGAACCCTATCCTGACTGATTTGTTCCCAGAAAGATGTTTAATTTTGTATGTATAATTGAAAGGGGCTAAATATAGCTGTATTAATATTTATGGGCCTTCTGTTGGAGTCAATACAAGAGTTGCTGTTCAAGGCAATTAAGCTTTACCTTTTCACATCCAGGATTTCAGTGTTTAGAGATGACATTAGTTGTGTGACCTGCATCCAAGAGCGAATAAACTAAAAGCATGCCATTATCTGTTGAATATGATACCCTATATTTAATGCTGTTTGCTGACAGGCAGTTTGTCTCCAGCAAGGATGATCTCCCAGAAGAAGGACTGCTGCTTTAACAGGGGCAAGATCGGAGAGATTGGAGGGCTCGGAGGTTTGCAGGAGAGCTGTCCATGTAGCAGATGTGGTTTTGGAGGAACTAAGTGACTAGATTATCTCATGGGACTAAGTGAGTAGACTGTCTCATGCCCACCTCTGCCCCAGCAGTAGCTGCTGGGATGAGGGGAAGGAGTTGTGGTGGTTCTTCATGGGCTGTGTTCATCTTTGTGTCATCTCCAGCCTGGAGCTGGGCCATAGGAAACGTGACTGTCACTAGCTCGTGAGGATGTGTACAGGGCAGGAATGCTCTCTGCACCTTTTTCTTGGTCTTAGACTTTCTGAGCACATCTCTGGGGCTAGTCACAATCTTCATGTCATTAAAGCCCAGGGAAAGCAAATCCTGTCCAGAGATCTGAGCTGCTGTAGGGAACGTGTGCGCAGGGAATTAGGTCGAGGCTGTAACGATGAAAACAAGTCAGTTTGTGTTAATAACAAAGGCAAAATGATGATGCATTTGATTTCTAAAGCACTGCCTTTCAAGAGAAGGGTATCACTAGGATAACATGACAGGAGTCCTGGCAGCGCTTGAATTGCCCTGCATTGCTGCTTTTTGGAAGCTGCAGCTCCTCACTGCTCCAGTTAACAATGAAGCTGTTAGAAGCTGTAAAATCTCTTGCTGATAAGGGCTGTCTGAATCCTGCCTTTCTACTAAATTTGATCAATGTGTCAGACTTTACTTTCTTCTGTCTGGACACTAATAGCTGCCTTTGAGGAGAAAGAACTGCAGAGAAGAGCCTTGGTCACTGCTGCTGTCCTGGCTCTGCAGGCAATGAGGGCCAACTCCAGGGCAGATGTTTCCCTCAGAGGCTGCAGAAGGGAGATCCTCTCCGTGAGGGTGAGCCTGGTGCTCAGATATTCTCCTGGGACTCACATCCCATGCATTTCAAAGCTTTGTGTGGGTGTATTTCAGTCCTTTCACTGGCCTGTTAGATGTTTTGGTTGGTGGAAGCTCCTTAATCTCCTTCAATAAGCATCAGGAAAAAGCATTTCCCACGGTGTCCATTTATTTGCTTTTGGAGCACATGAGGTTCTTAAACAGTGAGGGAAAAGAAGAACTCAGATGGTGCACATACGGAGGTTGCCACATACTCTTAGGGGCTGGAAGTGAGGTTTGAACTCCAGGTGGACATCTGAATTCTGCTGTGGTGCTGGGGTTGCAGTGAGCCCAGCAGACTCCTATTTCCAATTACAGATGACAGCATCCTTGCCAAAAGGTGTTGGCCAGAGAGCAAGGAATTGTTCCTTGGTGTGCTTGAGAGTGAGCCAGTGCAGGGCCATGTCCCACCTCGCGTTATTCCTGAACGTCGACCAAGGGCAAGCCAAGCTGTATAGCTTGGAACAGGGAAATTGCACAAGTTAAATTTAAAAAACTCATTTAGCTAAAGCAGCACAAGTCCCCATGAATATTTATCCGGTGTTATGGAAGCATGTGGACTCCCACCTACTTTATTAAATTGATTTCCAATAAAAACGCCAGTGGAAGACATTTGATTAATGGCTGGTGGGATGGTACAATTAACATGAAGTCTGGAGTCAGCAAGAAGTGTCCCCTGGGCCTGTGTGTCCCTTCTGGAAGCTGGGCTAAGAAAACATGTAGAAACTTCTCTGAGGGACGACGGGGCTGTTTATCTGCGTGGTGTCTGCAATGGGGTGAACAGGAGGTGCAGCTCTGGTGCTCTTTGGCTTGTGTGCAGCTTCACTGAGGGCCAGTGTTTTGGCCTTGAAGCTGTTACTCCCAGTTCTCTGCCTTATTCTGTGTTTTCCATGCAGGCTGCACCTGAGAACCAGGCAGAGCAGCGAGCTTTAGTGATCACGTAGGGTTTGAGTGAGACTCCCTGGGCCTTTGCATTTAAACATGCCTGGGATTAGCTCCATCAGCCTCCGGATCCGCTCGGCTCCCAGCAATTAGCTTGCTTGGATTTGTCTCCTGAAGGAAGGCAATTTGAAGCTGTGATGTTACAGCTCTATTAGGGAGCGCTAGCGTGGTTTCCAGCCGGGGCTGGCGCTGCCTCTCTCTGATCTGGTGGGAGAGGTTCAACACGGCACAAGGGAGGTACCCAGGCAGCAGCACTGCCACCAGCTCCTCTCCCCTCTCCTATCCCTACCCCAGTGGGACAGGGATACCCCGGAGGCCCTGCAGGTACCTCCAGAGTGTGTGGAACTGGGCAGGCACCCCCCAGGCTAACAGAGAGCTGGGCTGAGCCTGGGCATGAGGAGCAAAGGGAACAAGGAATTGAGGGAGAGGAGGAAAAAAATGCAAAAGAGTATCTTCTAACTAATATTTATGTGGCAGAAAAAAAGGGAGAGTTCTGGCTGAAGACAGAGGCTGAGAAAAGGCAGCTTGGCAGCCAGCATATTCTGGAGACAGCTTCTCCTCTGTAGGCTGTGAATTGCCTAAGAAACGTGTCAGCAAAGCACACTTGTACGCTCTGACTCTAATAAATATATATTTGAGAGACATTTCTTCAAAACTTCTGCTAGGAGATGTCTAATTCCGAAGGGATGGGATGAAAGATGACATCTAAATGGAAGCAGGGAGTTGCCATGGGAACTGGAACGCTTTGAGTGCATGTCACTGAAACAAGAAAACATTCCCCCCAGTAAAGGAAATTAAAAATCACATCTGGAGGTATCTGCCCTCTGCTCATCTCTGATGGGAGTGTCAGTACGGTGCAGCATGTCGTAATTCATGTAGTGGGTAGGACAGAGAACTTGCTATTTATTGCCTCGTGTAAGTGGTAAACGAAGAGCCTCCCTGTCCGTGGGACAAACAACGCTATTAGCTGGAAACTGCTGTGGAGTGAAAGATTTACAGTCGTCATAGAACTTACTCCAAGAAGGTTTTCTTCATGTGGGGATGAAGCAGCAGCCCGAGCACACAAACAAGCCTGCTGTGGAGCACCTCAGTGCTCCTGGCATGGGCAGCGCTGGGAGGCAGTGGGCTGGACTCCAGCATCGGGGAAAAAGCTCCAGTGAGCAGTGCAAAGCAGTGCGAATTAGAGATTATTTGCACTGCATATCGGCGTTGCTGCAAACTAAATGAGCAGTGACCATGCAGCCAAGTGACCCATGCATCACGGCGGGGAGACGGCTCGGTGGAGGCCTTGGCTGTGTGCACAGCCCAGCTTTCCAAATGGCACAGAAAGCATCGGGGTGCGCGCAGACAGGAGCGCGCCGCCTGCCATTGCCCTGGGGGTGGTGATGGATGCCAGTGGTGTCACCAGAAGCACGCCGCTGCAGGAGCTGATAAAGTTCTCCCGCTGATGGACGTGCCAGGCAGGAGCTAGCGGGCAAGATAAGGGAACCGGTGTGCAAATTACTGCGTTGCTCCCTGCTATGGTTTTCTTGTATCTTCGTCTCACTACCTGGCATTGGCCTCAGGGGACAGGCTTGAGAATTAAATGGACTCTTGCTCTCAGCTGTACAGCAAGCCCCAGGAGCCACCTTTATTTTTATGTTTTTAACTTCTTTTTGCATGCCACTGTCCGTCATGCAGCCTGGCAGTCCCCAGCCTTCAGAGCAGTCTGGGACACGGTACAGCCAGAGGCATGGGAAGGCGGTGCTGAGGCTGAGAGGCAGGGAAACTGAGGCACAGCAGAGCTGCACTGCGCTCTCAGGGCAGGTTGGCACTGATGAGGTTGGAGCTCAGGGCTCAGCCTGCAATCCACATGCTCTAGTGGGCTTGTTTATTCTGTCTTTCTCTGCAATGACATAAAATTAATGTAATGCAGCAAGTCTCTCTGATTTTTCTTGCATTTCCCCGCTTGTTTTCCAGTGTTTCAGTGATTTTCTATGTATCAATGATTATCAGGTTAGAAATAGCAGTTTTGTATTGCACCCTAGTGTTATCTTTTCTCCTGGAGATCTGCCTTGAGCTCTGATGAATTACAGAGCTCTGTAATTGCTTTACAAAGCGAAGGATTTTGCTGGCAATGATCTGTAGCTTTGCAGCTCCTATTCAAGCATGTGAGTGGCCTGTTGGGACTTCAGAGGTGATAGTTTGCGTTAAAGAAAGATTCACTGAAACCGAGTTAGGAAGGGAGTGTGTGATAACCTGCCAGGGCTGGTCTGCACGCTCCCTGATGGAGGAACCCGAGCTGTGTCTGCATGGGGGTTGTCTTCCCCAAGCGCTGCTGGCTTAGCCGTCACGGGCAGACATCAATACTGAGTATGCTTAATTATGTATGCTAATTTATATTCACACATCTTCTCATCGTATTTATAATATATAACAAACATGTTTACGTAGCATCTCTTCCATTACCACAGGGTCTCAAAGAGCTGTAGCTCTCAAAGCACACTCGCACATACGTATTCTTCCTCTGTCTTTACAGCATCTGAGGGTGTCCTAAGTACTTAAAATAGTAACTACAGTAGCTTTGTTCATTCTTTTTTTCATCTCTGTCTGTAGCAAAAATAGCTCAACTAATTTGTAGTCTCTGTTTGTAGTCTGGATGTGTGAGAACGAGGGGTGTGTGTGAAGCCTCCATGACTGCACATCCTCGCGCGGTTGCTGCTTCTGACTCTCTCGTCTCCTCTGCCTGGACTTTGTTTATCAATAGCTTGCACCACATACTGCTTTTAGCCTCTGGATGTGTATTTAATGTCACTCACTTAACCCAGTAATAAGAATATGTGTTTGTCTGCATGGAGCAATGAGGGAAAGCTAAATTAAATTACCTGAGCTGTAAGCATGGTTTTGTTGAGTCGTGTGGTAGATTTTTTTTTTCTCCTGGGCTCCTAATGGGGCGAGGCTTATGTCTTTCCTTCTGCCTTTTGTATTCTAAAAGCTCTTGAGCTGGTTTCCTGATCTGAACAAAGGCTGACTGAAAAGTAGATATCAAAGATTTTAAGTCCCTGCAAGATTTGTGAAATTATGCAGATGAGTGGGAAAAGATCTAAAGTAGAGAGAGGGTTGCTGGGTGAGATCAACTGGTGTTAGGCATCAGGAAAAAACAGGCAGGAAAAGCTGATCTGCAGGCAAGCAAGGTTTGTTGGTCCCACTGCTGGTAGAGCAGAATCGCTCCTAGGCTGATTGGAGCCCCCATCTGTTCGGGGAGGCTGTTGGAGCCTCTCCAAACTCTGCAGCCAACATTGCACAGGTATAGAGAGAGCTCAGAGCCACGAGCATTTGGAGACCACTTGGTGATTTCTGTCCCAAAGACTGAGCTGATCCTCCCCACATAACCTGAGGAGTTTGATCCCCAGGTGGCAGCAGGGGTCGCTTGGGAATGAGACAACCACCTAGGTATGGTGGTGTCATTAATCCCAGACAAGCCATGCTCAATGGGTGACTGGGTCACTTCTTGGTCCCATGTCTAGCTCCTGCAGAGGACACTAGGTGCAGCTGGGTCACAAAGCTGCATACACCGTGAGCTGTGTGTGACAGGACATAAATCTCTTTGTTGCATCAGCTCTCCTCTGGCCCTGCTAAGCAGGAGAGCCAGGGCAGCAGGCTGTCTCCTTGAGGGATGTGACAGGCACCGCCTCGCTTCATCTGGGCTGAAAAACCGAACACTTGTAATTGCAGGCTGCACTGACTTCATTGTTGTCTGTCTCTTGAGAGGTTCCCTGAAATTCTTCTTAACTTCTTGCCCCTCCTGTGCTGAAATATCTAAGCTGGGGGGTAGAAAGGAGAGAGCGCTGCTGGCAGTGGCTCCATGTGCAGATCTGTGCTTACAGATGCAGTGGTTTGTCTCAAGCCTGGCTGGAGGATGTGCAGTTGCCTTCGCACCCGGGCACAATTTGTCACCACAGCTCGGGGAGCAGCATCTTTGCAAGGAGATGTGCAGGAACTGCTGGTGGTTCCAGGGGATTTGAGCACCAGCTGTGGGTGATAAGGCATCCCTGTGAGAAGATGCCTCGGCACCCCAGGACAGAGGGACAGGCCTGATGTTTTCAAGGAGAGCAGCAATTTTTCTTGTTTTCTCTACAATTGTGGTGCCTTTTTGATCACAAGGCTTCAGAAGACCCTGGGAGCATAACGGAGGGGGGTCAGATCTGTTACGCAGGCTGAGTTATCTCAGCTTGGTGAGACGGGGAGACCACTTCTGAAAACAAGCAAATAGCTGAGCAAAACCGCATTAAATAAATAGTTCATGACATATAGGCAGAGCCAGATACGGATCTGATCCAAAGGTCTCATTGGCAATCCCCTGCAGGCTCTTACTCACCCCTGCTTTTGCTGAGATAAGGCATTTGTTTCAGACATTTATATTGTTTCTTTCCTTGCTTTGTGGTTTATTCTGCAGGGTACAAATTTCCCCATGCTCGGTCCTTGGCTGACCCACTCTGCAGTGGACAAGCATCCCATTATCTTTAACCCCATGCCCACTTGCTTTTTGCAGGTGGGAGCATGAGGCTAAGGCCAGCCTTGATCAGCAGGACCCTACTCACCCTCATGTCCCCCCCTGCTCACTAGAGAGGGGCAGATGCCACCAGAGGGTGTCAGGTCTGGGTGGCATTCAGGATCCCCCTCCCTCCATGGACAACACAGAGTCAGCAGTGTCTCTGTTGTCTCTTGATGTTGTCTCCTCCACCCAAGTGAGATTTCCTGTGGGTAGGATGGTGTTTTAGGTAGCTCGGGGAATTAAACTTGACACTGCTGTTAGCTCTGTCCGGTCAGCAAAGCACAGGCCAGCTGCCAGCCCTGCTGGTGACACTCTTGGCTGTGATGGCTGCTGTTGTGCATGGGCTGTGCAGGCTGTGTGCTGTGCTGCTGAGCACCTTGCTGATTTCAGATGGCTCGATTCTATTGAATGTCTCTTGTGATATTCTTGTAAGAAATAATAAACCTGCCCCGTCCCCTCCATATCCCTCTGTGACCCATTGATGGCTCTGGCCAGTGCTGGTGTCTGCTGTGCTCTGCAGGGAGGGAGCCCCCAGGGACCTGCCCTGGGCTGAGGCTAAAACTGAAAGGAAATTAAATCCCTGCAGTGGGAGACTGAGAAAATGAAGACTGAGACACCCAAAAAGCTTGCGTGCAGCTGCAAAAATTAGATAGCGTGGCAAGTGCCTGGGGGAAGGCAGGCGGTGGAGGCTGGTTGTACGAACTCCTCTTCTGTGGTTCCCTTCCTGGGGATGTTGTGGTGGCTCTGATGCCCCATCCTGTCCCACATGCTCACTCTGGATTGCCTGATGTGGGACAGCTGTGCTGTGTTCCCTTTCTCTGCATGGTGATGCTGCCCCCACCACAGGGCAGTGGGAGTCCTTCCTGGAGGATTTTGTGTGTTTGAGGGGACACTGCACAGGTATTTGGAGGAAGATCACTGAATAAGGGACCTCATGAAGCTGAGAAAGTCTTGAGCCAAGGCTAAGTGCAGCCTAGGGGAGCATTAAGGGGCATTGCCAGCCTGTCGCTGTGCTTTTCAGGCTGTGGCAGTTCGTAGGAGCCTGGTGCAGAAACATCAGCATCCAGACACTGCTCTGGAGCGGATTTAGGGTTCATACCCCTGGGTGCTGCAGAGCAGGGACAGCACCATCCTCCTCTTTAGCCCCATCCATGCCATCATGCTCAGAAACACGGCTACGGCCAGCCTCGCAGCCTCCGCAGCCCATGGAGATCCCCGTCCCCTCGCTCACCCAGCTCGGCTGCGAGACAGGGCTGCGAGCCTCCCCTACGTCAGCGCCGCAGCCAGGAATCCCCGGCACGGAGCCGCAGCAGCTTTGCTTTGCCCCTGTTTCAGCAGCACGCAGCAGCAGGGAACCTCCAGCGCTCCTGCGAGCCTGCGGCACAGCCTCTGGGAAGCCCCGGCTGGGAAAACGTGACCGCGTTCGGCACACCCGCAAACCTCAAGAGCTGAAACACAACCGACCGAGTCGATTATATTCCGGCCCAGAATCTTAAATAAACAGCGCTTGATGAGTGCAGCGGGATGTTTAATAAGAGCTTTCTCGGTCTCCCCCGCCCCGTGCCCCCCTGCCTCCTGTAATCACTTGTCGAGGCAGCCCTGCAATCGACAGCCGGGCTGGGAGAGGCGGCGTGATTTGTATTCCAGCTCTGCCGCTGCTTCCAAGAAGAGAGTAAAAATAGCACTCGGTCGTTTTGTAAATAATAACGATCTCCTCGCAGGCCTAGGGAGTCATGAGCACTTAAAAGGGGGATTGCAGGAAGGGGGGGGTTCTGCCTCTCCGCTTGCAGAGTACTGCAGGGAGCCAGCGCAGGAAGGAGGGGACGGGGGGACTCTGGGCAGCAGCAGGGGATTGGGGGGAGCGTGTGCTATGAAATGGGAACCCCGAAGCACCCCCGCAGCAGCCTGCATGTGAAAGGGAGGCAACCCACCCTGCTGGCTTGGGGTGGCAGAATCCAGCCCTCTGTGCAATGCTAATAGGGATATTTATTGCCTGCACAAGCAGCTAGATGCGGTGTGGCAAATTCCTGGAGAAGGAGAGGAGCAGCTTTTAAGGAGCAGGCAGGTGTAGGGAATGCCATGGTAACACTGTGGGAAGGGATGTTGCAGCTTTTGTTTTACATTTGCATTGCAGATCTGTCTGGCAGTGGGGGATTTCTGCAGCAGGAGCGAAGCACGGTGCTTGGCAGGCAGGGGCCAGGCTTTGTGCCCTGTGAGTGAAGGGGCAGCTCCGAGGGACCTGCAGAGCCTCACTCCTGCTCACACGCTTTTGGAAACCCAGGTGTGCTGAGGCTTGGGAATAAACCGAGCCTATAAGTGGGCAAAGGCACAGACAAGGGAACCAGCCTTGAATGGCTTGGGATCAGGATACACCACCCAGGTATCTAAACTCTGCCAATGTTCAAACACTGAACCTGAAAATCCCTTGTTCTTCTTGTTTCATATCTGCTTCGAGGCATTTTCTTTCATTCCCAGTCCCCAGGTGTCAGCTGCAGGGCCATCGTGGGGCTTGGCCGTGGGGCTTGAGGGTGCGAGTGCCAAGAGGCACAGCGCGCCCTGTGCTGGGCAGTGGTGCAGCCCCCAGGGTTCTGCTCTGTGCTCTGCTCCAGCTTCCCACCTGAGCCAATCCTCTCCTTTTTTTTTTTGTTTCCCCAGCGGTAAAATAGGGCTGGCAGCATCCACCTGCCTCCCAGCGGGCTCGAAGGCTCAATTCACCCTGCATATAAAAAACTTCAAGCGGTAAGGAACAGCAGTGCTAGGAAAGGAAAAACACCACTTAACGTTCTGCAGCAGGCCCAGGGAATGCACCTAAATACAGCACAGCCCTGAGTTATCACGTCTTTGGTGGGAGTTGCAAAAAGCAGCCAGGCTGGGGACTAGGGTGTCCCTGAACTGAGGCAGGTGATGCTCTTCTCTCTGTAGCCGCAAAATAAGTGAGATTTCCCCTTGTTGGGGCTGAGGGGGGAACACGTGAGGGCAAGGAGGAGAGGCTGGCTGAGCAGCTCCCCATCGCTGCAGCAGAAGGTGTCACCATCATGGGCTGAGGTGCTCAGAGCAGTGTGGGAGCTCCTGGGTTGCAGCACCACGCAGGAAGGGGAGCTCTGCTGGTGTTTTACCGATCTCAGGATTTCCCTGCTCTGTTGAAATCCCTGCTTGCTCAGGAACGATTTAATTTCAGAAATCCCTCTGGATCCCGGCCAGTCCATGCCCTGCTTTAGGAGCACATATTAATGGGGAAGTTCTGCGAGGCTTTTGCCACGAAGGGTGCAGGCATCCTGCTGGGCAGGAGAACATCCGTGACAGTCTGGGTGAGCAGTCTGTCTGTCTGTCAGTCCTAGGTAATGTTTTTTTTTTTTTTTTTTTTTTTTTTTTTTTTTTTTTTTTTAACACAGGATCTTAATAAATATCATCTTAGATTGGGTTTGCCAGATTGATGGGGTGGGAAAGGGTCTGTGGGCTCTGTGACAGCCAGGTTACAGTATGATAAGGACATCATCATCGTATGTAAAGGTGCCCCAAACTAGTCCTGCCTTTTCACCTCACCGTTGCTCCCCAAATCCCTTCCATGGAGCTTGGATCCTGAGGGTCCCTTTGTAGAGTGGGGGTCCTTTCACCCCTCTGCCCAGCTCAGTTCCCCTTGGGTACATGGGCAGCCACGGGTCTGCTCTGAGAGCCGTGACTACAAATTATTTATTGTAGGTAAGCTGAATGCTAGGAAGGGAGGAGGGGACAGGAGGGGAGAGAGATCGAGTTTTCTCTAAAATATAATTAGTTTTCTCGCTGCATGTGTTAAAGAGCCTTGCTTCACTAGAGTTTTCTTCTGTGTATCTCATTTGAGGACTTGCTTGGTGGGAGATGGAGAGAATACCCTGAGTCTTACAGAAGTAGCTCATTTTGCTCAGGATGCTGTCTCGTTGCTTTCTGAGTGTTTCAGAAAGTGTACCACATACATATTTCTCTTTAACCTTCTTTTTATCACATCGAGACAAGATCAAGGGTTACTTATATAGCACAGCAATATCAGCCACAGGCTGCATCAGATGCTTTCCAGCCATAATAACTAAGGACATGTATATGTATATTTTAGCCATTAAGGAGAAAACTCTGCCAGAATGCATTATCTTATTTTTGGATACAAAACTTTGAAGCATAAGACTAAGCTTCGTAATACTGCAAAATAACTGTCAGGGGATGGAAGGATTTCCATAACTGAATTGAGCAATGGGCCATCCAGGCTACCTGCGAACTGCTGCAGTGGCCAGAATGGGATACTACAGATAAAACATGAGCTCTTACTTGTGGCTCTAATTTGATTATTCAAAAAGCAGCTCCGAGCCAGCTAATGCCACACAAAAGGAGCACAATTGCATGATCTATCCCTAAAGCAATGGGGATTTATGGTAGCATAGTGCTAAGCTCATCTCATTCATCATTTTTTCAGCATAACCCAGTGGGCAGAGAGCATAGGGCTGTGAATCTGGAAAATGACCCACTCTGTGCCTTCATTTCCCTGCAAACAGAGATATTTTTTTGGGGAAACACACCGAGATCATAATGAAGGAAGCCAGAATGAGAGCTGTGTGTGCTGTTTTGGCCATGTTCTGGGCAGCACTTTGGCCCGTCTCTACCTGAAGGCATATGAGTAAGATTGCCCTGAGTTTTAGGGCTCTGGGCAGGAACTGGGGCTCAGGGCTCTTGCTGGGCAGTGTCTGGAGGTCAGCACCCACGGGGGCAGTGTGTGTCGGCATGTGGGTGTTTGAGTGATGCATGGGAGCAGCAGCTTTGCAACAGCAGCTGCTCATCAGGAAAACAAGCGCGATGGGAGTAAAAGGCAATCAGAATATTGATTCTTTTTATGTACGGATAAGCCTGGAGCTGTAACAAAACCAGGGTTTCCTAAAACCAGTGGAACATTGCTAGGCTATTTATCAGGCTGGGAGACACAAAGGGATTGCAGATTAAAAGGAGTTTCAGAACATCAGGGCTTTACCTCTACATTAAAAATGTGTGGATCTGCACCACGTTATGTACTGCATAGCTGTATGCATTTTGCAAATGCACGTCGTCTGGCTGCGTGGGACCTACTCATCCTTGGTGTAAAAGTGGAAAGCAGCAGAGCTGCTCAGAGATGAATTTGCCCGATTACAAGTGATAAATCAGCCCTTCTTCAGGGTACAGCAGAAAGTGTGATGCCAGCTCACCAAGGGCTTTGCTAGGGTGGCATTTGCCATGAAAGTGCACCATGTCAAAACCTTTCCCGGATAAATGAATTCTGTTCTCTAATTGCTTTTTAAACATGCCCTCCCCCCTCTTCCCCCCAACCCCTTTTTTTTTTTTTTTTCATTCCAGACAGCGTAACTGAAGTCAAGACAGACATTTATGTGACGAGTTTTGGCCCCGTCTCGGACACAGACATGGTAAGTGCTGCTGGCTGGTTGCCTCACGGGGCATGGATGGTTTGTCCCATCAGATGTTGATAATGGCAAAAGCAAATTTGAAGAGCTGATATCGTTGCACTACTCAAGAACACTGCAAGGGTCTTTTTATCTCCTGTAAGCACAGCTTTCTTCAGCCTGACGGTGTGCGGAGGAAGGAAGGTGCTCCATGTGAAGAAGGGAGGATGCCAGAACCCTGCTTGTTTTGATGGCAATGCCAGGAGAGAACATGTTCCACCAAGAAATGGTCCTTAGTGCTTGAACCAGAAAGGAGGCAAAATAGGAAACAGAAAAAGAGCGAACTGATTGCAGTATTTTGACATGTTCAGGGAAAATTATTAATGAAAAGGCCTGAGGTCTGAATCTAGGCTTGTATTCCCACAACAGTTTGTCTTCTAATTAAAACAGGACTGTGGAGCATAATTAATAGTGAGCTTTCTCCACAGTGTTTCTTGCAGCTCGTACACCACACGCGCCCAGCCGCTCAGGGAGGAGCTGGCTGTTGGTGGCTGCCCAACATTTTGGGGCTTCCCCACGAGGACGGTCACAGGCTTGGTGCTGAGCCCCTTCTGCGTGCTGGTCCCAGAGGGACCTGGTGTTGGGGTGACCCAGGTGGGAGGTGGGTAGCGCTGAGATTGGGGGGAGCCCACCACAGGAGGGGGAGCAGACAGTGCTCTCAACAGCTGGGGCAAGTAGAAGCAACGTCCTGCAGCTCTTGAAGCCCCTGGGAAGCCAGGAGGGTTTCATTTTCCACGCCCACAAGGTTGTGAACCTGGGGCTTCCCTCACCGACTGTCCGGTGCTAGGAAGTGGAGGAGCTAGTGGAGGATTACATCTCGTTGCGGTGCTAGCCCCACCGCACAGCCTCATGTGGCTTTGGAAAGAGCACTCCTTCCAGGGTGAGGAGTTAATGTCAGTGTAGCCGAGAGTATTAATCTCATCTGAGTTCTCTCTCTATCTCGCTTGCTTTCCCACTGCAGCGGAGACCCATAATATATTCAGCAATCTCAGCCCTTGGGGAGTATCTGATAATTACTTCCAAGGTGGAGCATATTTGATTAAGGGAGCGTGTATAATGAACTGTGAAGAAGAAATATGAGGTATTGGAAAGAGGAAGGTATTCTCTGCAATGTGATTTGACAAAATGAATTTAAAATTAGGAAGACAGTTAAAGAATAATAAATTATTTCCCCCTTGCATGCTTTAGTTCCGTGTATTTTGCAAATGCATAGCGAATGTGTTTTAGCGTGCCATTCCGGTGTTAAATGCACTCGGATGTGTGAGAGAGAAACCCCATCTCCTAGGGAAGCGTGGGGAGAGCCTGCTCCTCTGTGGTGGTTCCTTTCATCTCGGCGTGGGGAAGTCCCTCCCTCCCTGCTCGCATCTGCCTGCTGATCTGGCTCCTGTTCCTCCCACAGCCCTTCCTCACTGCCATGGAGAGCTGCTCAGTGCGTCCTGGTGCAGGCAGAGGCTGTGATGATGGTGATGGAGCAGAGGTAAAGCTGCTGTGCAGTGCGGAGGAGAGCAGCTGCTTACAGAGCACGGAGGAGGACATGAGCGCCTTCTCCCTGAGATGCTCCAAGGGCCTTCTAGACTCAGTTTGGTTAGGAAAGAGCCTGATGGGACCTGACATGTGCCTGAATCTGCAGTAGTGAGCTCTTGCAGTTTTGTCTTAGTCCCCAGGAAATAAAAATAAATAAATCCCAGGAGTTTTAAGCTTTGATGGATGCGCTCAGTCTTCATGTTTTCAGCCACTTCTAGAAGGTGGAGGAGAGCACAGCCTAGAAGTAAGCGTGTTCCTTGGAAGGGGTGACCTGGAAATGATGCTCTCATGGAAATAAGGATAGAAAAGAGGGGAAGAATCTGTACACAGTTTCTCTTTTCTTTAGGAATCTTTCCTTAGCATAAAAGAAGACCTGCAAGAATGTATCAGAAAAGTAATTTATTTATTTTTATAAGTAGGAACAGAGAGTTCTGAATAAGATAGCTGTTCTCCTGATCAGGGCTTTTCCCAAACCTACCTCCTGGAACTAGACACAGCCTCATTCCTTTGGGTTTATTTTTTCACTGAGTTTAAAACCACTAAGGGATAATCGCCTTCTGTGAAGGGACAGAATATCCTCACAGGGCAGAGCCTGTGTGACCACAGGGTCTTTTCTCTTTCCTTCCCCAAACCAGGCTCCAGAAACCCCACATTTGGGCAGAAGTGGCTCTGTGGTCAGGGAGCAGGGAGGAATTTCTTTACCAAGATGCTTTCGCTTAGCTGCCATCTGCTGCAAAACCTGCAGGAATTTCTATGACCTATAGGAAACTGATGTGCAGCAGCTTTTAAATGCTGCTGAGAAGAGCTGCAGGAAAGAAATCACTCACAATGATAAGTTTAGTTGGTTCTGCAGCCTCCAGGAGCCCATAAATAAAGACTGTGAAACTGCAATGGCAGGGGAAGAACAGCTGGGACAGCTTTTCCAAAGTCCCTGTC
This sequence comes from Anas platyrhynchos, assembly GCF_047663525.1. NCBI lineage: Eukaryota > Metazoa > Chordata > Aves > Anseriformes > Anatidae > Anas > Anas platyrhynchos. The sequence continues at coordinate 13,869,722 of NC_092596.1, forward strand.
TCTCTCCACAAACCTTGGGAGCTAATGAGATCCTTTGTTAGCCAGATAAGGTGTGTGCACAGAGGTGAGCAGTGGAGCAGCTCATGCTGACGGGGTCAGGCGGTTCCCTCAAGGGCCGTGAGCCCCAAGAGCACGCCGAGTGGCTTGGGTCAGAGGCAATGGCAGCCCCACGTGCCAGGCACCTGAGACTAATTTAATTTTACCTCGGGGTGGCTGTGGAGCCGCAGTGCCTTTGCTGCTCTGTCAGGTGGCTGCCGAGGCTGAGGACACTGTGAGCCTGGCCTTGGGGATGTGAGTCTGCCACCTCGGTGAGGTGATATTTGCTGGGGTGCATCCCGCTACCTTGCATAACTGCTAATAAAATGCTCACGAGGAGCATCCTTGTGAGGTGAAACCTGCTCATCACCACGGAGCCCTGCCTCCTGCACAAAGCGCCCTGCTCTGGCTTTGTATGGCTTTGCACCTCTTCCTGTCCTTCTGCACCCAACTTGAAAATATCTCCCCAGTTTTTCCCCTCTCCTCTCAGAAGGACTTGAAGACAGTCCTTGTCTTGTGCTCAGGGGCAGGGCTGACCCTTCAGCCCCTGCACACTTGATTCCACCTTGTCACCGCTTCCACAGTACAAGAGCTGCAGATAAGTGAATGCCCCGCCACTGGGAGAGGGGCTGAGGCATGGAGGTAACTGCTTATATTAAGTTATATTTCTCCAGCACCCCCTTCAACATTACATTGTTACTGAAGGCTGAGGTGTGTTTGGTGTTTATTTTTCTGGCTTTCTCCTTGGATGGCAAAAATCCATTTTGTCAGTAACACTGAGAAACTGTGAGCTGTCTCTAGCTTCAGGATTTCAAAGAAATAGCTTCTAATTGCCCCAGCTGGAAATAAGCCTAGGAAATGGGTTTCTACATTAGAAAGAAAAAAAGAAAAAAGAAAAAAAAAAAAAAAGAAAAGAAAAAAAAAAGGAAAGAAAGAAAACAGAAGTCACTGAATCTTGTATAATGACAAGTTTATGTGGTCTTTGATTCAATGTTTTGCTGGAGATGTTCTGGTGAACAAAAGAACATTAAAATGATGTCCTGAAACTTTATTTGTATGTTTGTTTTAGGAATAGGAGTAGAATTATAGGCATCCTTGCCCAATTGCACATCATGGAACTTCATTTTTGCCTGTTCAAACTCCCACACAGCAGCACACAATGGTCCCCTCTGCTGTGACGTCTGGATAGAGGTGCAGCAGTGCGTCCCCAGGACTAACTGCTTTGCACTGCAGGCTGAATTGCAGCTTGTCTGCAGTCTGTCACAAACACTGAGACACAGGTTTTGGCATCACATGTAAAACACTTTCCAAAACGCAGCAAGCGCTTGTGATCCTTCACAGTTTTCTCCCCTTCTCATTGCATCAGGCTTCTTATCAACCAAGGACTGCCCAAACAGAATCTGCTCAATGATTGAAGATGTTCACCGTTTCTTGAAGCACTTCGATGAGGAGTTAAGTAATACGAGACTTATTTTTCTCTCCTTTCTCCACAAAGGAATACACCATTGATGTATTTTTCCGGCAGTCCTGGAGAGACGAGAGGCTGAAGTTCGACGGTCCCATGAAGATACTCCCCCTGAACAACCTGCTGGCCAGTAAGATCTGGACCCCTGACACCTTCTTCCACAACGGGAAAAAATCTGTTGCCCACAACATGACAACACCCAACAAGCTGCTGCGCCTGGTGGACAACGGCACCCTCCTGTACACCATGAGGTAAGCTCGTGTCATGGCCTTCCAGGTCCCTGCACACATGACAGTCCCATGCAGGCAGGTTTGGATCTGTACTTAAAGCAATTTCTTTGCTACCAAAGTGATTTTTGTTCCTGATCTCTGATGGGATATGAAGTCAGGTTTTTGGTAAAACTTTAGGATGGGAGAATTTGGCATTCTCCAGCAGCTTGAGAGCAGCTCTGAATTTGTTGGCATATTACTCTAGAACCCTCTGAAAGATCTAACAAGATCTAACAAGCTGGGGTCTTCCTTCCAGGCACAGGTTGCTGTTGGGGAACCATGCCTGGGGGGTCATGGATTTTTCAAGAACAGCCCTGGTACATACACTTGCCACTAAACTGCAACAGGCAGAGAACGTGGAGGAATAACTTTGGGTTAATTGTATGTTAATTCAGGAATTACTGAGTTGTTCCTGTATGCTTGGAAGCTATTCACCCATGTAACTAAAGTTTGCCACCTGGGGTTGATGTACTAATCTGCCTTCCAAGGTAAATGGACCTATAAATGAAACAGCAAGATACTCAGAGATGCAGAAGAATGGTACTGAGTTGTTTATGGCAAGGTGTAAATCCTTGTTTTCAAAAATTATTTTCTGTGCCTCCATCTTCAAGCCAACCCAAACTAATAACACGCTTCATTGTGGATGCTGTGTGCCGAGATGCTGCACTTTCACCTCTGCTGTTCGAGGACCAGACAGGATTTCATCTCTTCATAGCTGAGCTGGCTGTGAATCTACACAGTGTCAGCAAGTTTTACAGCCTACATTGATAAACAATGCTCTGCTCTTGTGCAGCACTTCTCAAATATGAGCTAATCCTGCCAGTGCCCTGGGGGTGGAGGTCTCTGAACATCAGTGATCTCACGTTACTGAGGCAGATGGGGTAAATGAAGGGAGAAGCCCAATTTGACTTAAGGGCTCAGCTCTGCTCCTGGCTGTCTGACCTGCATGTCAGATGACTAACACTCCCCCAGTTTGTATCCCTGTCTGACTGCAAAGCATTATAGGAGCTACTGGCATAAAGCAGCAAAAAAGGACCCAATTTCAGGGAGTTTATATCATTTCACTTGTTCTTTATTTAGCAAATAACCATTACCTTCAGCAAGTTTTGTGTGACTGGGGAAGTATTGAATTTGCTCTTTCGTTTAGAGCTGGGAAGGTGCCAGGGTGCCAGCATCACGAGGCTCTTGGGAATGAGCTTCTCAGAGGGAGTGGAGTCACAGGGCATTTTACATAAATTCAACACATCATTCAGTGTAGCCGTCTCCCAGGGAAGGAGGGGGGACAAAGGAGACCACAAAGAGACCTACCTTTGTTTTTGCTTTTGCCCCCCCCTTAAATGTACTTCCAAGTCTTTGCAGGAGGTGAAGATCCCACTCAGAGATACCCAAAGGTGAGGACTGGATATGTCACATTGTATTGCTCAGTACCAGGAGCCGTAGTGCACGTGGACTTTTTGCTTGTCCAGCAGAGCTTGTTACTTGCAAACTTTCCCGATAGCATGTGTGAAACTATTCCAGTGCGGCCCCAAGCAGTGTTGGACCAGCCTGGTGCTGGAGATGTGGTCAGAGCTGGCCAGAAAGGCATCTGGCAAGCACAGCTCTGCACAGGACAGTGTCTTAGGGATGAAAGAGGTTTTACATGTATACCATTTTTTGGTTTGCTGTTTGATACATGCAGGACAGGATCTCTGTCACAGCACAGCTGATGATTGTTCTTCTCCCTGCTGCTGGAGAAAAAGCTCACTCAGGGCCACGCAGGGTCTTTTGGGTGGGAGCTCAGAAAGAAGATGTAAGGGCACAGGCTGTGCAGCCTGTGATCAGGCTGAGGCTCAGAGACCAGACCTGGCTCTGCCACGGGTTTGTAGATACTCATAGGCACCTCAGTTCCTCTGTAAAAATGATGGTGATGGCATTGCCCTCCCTCGTTAGGTGCTTTGAAACCTCCTCCCAGTAAAGGGCTGGAAGAAGTCTCATTTTATGTTGTGCTTCCTTCATCCCAGACTAGCTCCAAGTGGCACACATGCGTGTCCTTCTGAAAGGAGGGAGCAGGAAGGCAGTCTCAGCCACACAGAGCTGCCATCCAGCCAGGTGCAAATCCCCAAGGCCCACATTGTGCTGCTGACTGGGGAGTGAGTTTTGACCTCCATCAGCTTTTCCCAGCACTGTCAGGGCTGCGTGCTGCCTGTCCCATGCAGTCGCTTGCAGGCTCAGTCAAGGCTGGTGCTTTGCCATGCAGTTTGACTCCTGAGACGTATCTTCCTCCTTTACCTTGTACCAGCCAATATCCTTGAGGGATCAGCTCTGCTGATGTGCAATTAGAGGCATGTCTCTTGCTATTTATCCTGCCGTGAAAGCCCACTTCTCTTAGTCAAGGCTTACATTTATAGATGAAGTTGCTCTGGTGGAACAGCAACTCTGACACATGCATCCAGCAAAATTACACCAGTGTGACAATATTTATGGCTCCTGGAGAGAGCCTCTTTATCACTGACCTGAGCTTTGAGGAGCTGCACACCAGCTGTAGCTGGGCGTCCAGAGATTTCCCTTAGTCACATCACAGCGCAGATCCCTTAGGCACCATGGTTCAGACATCTGATCCCTGACTCAGGCCTTGGCACCTGGGTGACAAGATGGCCTTTGTGACCGCAGCACAAAATTGTATTTCTCTCTTCCCTTCCTTCTGGCTGCTGAGCAACGGACAGGATTACTGATCCTCCTGCCTCTTCCCTGCTGCTCTGGCTGCCGTAGAGAGTGCGGGGAACACAGCTTTGTCATGTAGCCCTGCCTCTGCTGTCTTGTTTTTGGAGCTCCTACAAGATCTAAGTAGCTCACAAAAGCCCAGTTAAGGTCTCAAAGCTCTGGTGTCTGAGCTGAACACAACAAACCGGGGATTGCACGTGGATTTACATAAGGTACAGACAAAAACTCAGCTGCTGCAGCAATCTCTGGATGTAATCTCTGGCTCAAATTGTGTGGGGCACATCGATAGTGTTCTGGTTCTTCCTGGCCTTGAAACATGAAAATAGCAAAAGCTTGATGCTGTGCCGATGGGATTCAACTTTGTGAATCCAGGTTTTAAAGAGCTCTTCTACTTTTCACAGGCACTGTCAGAGTGGCGTGTTGAGGCTTTGTGGTTATTGTCAGAGTGTTTCCCAGACAATATGTGCTCAAGTTATGCACTCAGAGGATGTTTTCTTTAACTGCCAGGCTGACACATTCAACTGCATGCCCAAAGACTTTGCCTCAAGAACCAGTATTGCTGAAGACAATGTAAAGTCTTCAGCTGCAGTGCACGAGCACCTGGAAAGGACAAATGCAGCCCCGCCTGAGGTGGAGGCAGGGTGTTAGGGAAAGATGGGCACAAAGGCACCCGGGGCACATGGAGCCCCAACGAGGTGGTTGAGCCCTAGATAACAAGCCCCATACCTGCTGCAGCATGCTTAGGGGGTTGTGACTCCCAGGCTGCTGTTTGAAATTGCAGTCTTGCAGGATCTCTCCCAGCAAAAGCTTTGGGTTGCTTTACCGCCTGTTTTTTGTTTTAACCCCTGGGTAATTTGTGATAACTGGAGGCTGCATCTTGCAAAACCCTCCTGTACAGTGGAGGTGCAACCATATTTCTCCCTTCTGCAAGAGGAGCAGCTCAGGCATCCCAGAACCAGCTCCTCTGCATAGTACAGAGCTGCAGCTATTTGGCTTCATCCTACCTTGTGCTTGGTGTAGGCAACAGCATAAAGGGACCTAAGCAGACCAAGTTACACTGCTGAGCACACAAGCCCCTGAATAGATGAGGTGAGATGTTATGAGTCAGTTTGAAGCTTCTCCCTTCCATACAGTTTCCTGAGTGGATCCAAAGGCAGAAACGACCTATTTTCCAGGTTTGCTTTTATGCAGGCACACTTTCGTAAGGAAGCTGTCCCAGGAGGGAGAAATCTTCAGGGATTGCCTTATCTCCCTGCATTTCTGCCATCATGGGCTGAAATCTCTGGGGGTTGGCTGCAAAGTGAGTTCTGTGTTTTCAGATCCAGCACAAGGATCCTAGAAAAAAACTTGGCTTTCAAACTCAAACCCCAGCAATTAAACCTAACCTAGATTTGCACACAGCCCAAACCGCAAACACTACCTATTCATCCTGACTGTGGTTATTAACAAACCTCCTGGAGGAGAAATCAGGACAAAACTCAAGCAATCTCCCCGGCATAAACAAAGTTGGCTCCGCTGTGCAGGGTGCTGTCATGTTTTTGGAGCACACGTACACCGAGGGATTATTGCCTTTTGCGTCCCAGAAATTGGACCGAGGCTCTCCCTCATCCTGCAGCACGAGGCAGAGGCAGGTAGCGACGGGGGCTCTAATGACACATCAAAGGCTCTGCTAAGCTGCCGGTAACCATGAGAACGCAGCTGAAGAGGTTTGTTGTACCGCCAGCTCTGGGAGAGGTATGTTTAGCCTGATTCACGCTTCTTGCCATTGTGTTGAGCAGTTCAAAGGGCTCCCCGTGACTTTAAAGAGGAAAAACATGGCTTCTCCACTGGATGTTCTACTTTTGGTGCTGCCGTGGCAGCAAAGCAGAGGAAAGCACAAGGAGTTGGTGATTTGATCCCAAGACAGGTCTGCAGAAGTTGTTAGTGACTGGGATGGACGAGCCAAAGGATACAGCAGCTGGATGATGTGTTTGCTGGCAGTTTGGCTATTTTTTCACATTCTGATGAGGCTTTGCAGTGGCATTTCAGGGCTCAGATGTCCAGACCTGAACAGGACACCAGGGCAATGAAGCAAACCTCTGTGGCTATCTGGCCATGAGCTCTCTTGTACGGGGTCAGGGGCAAAGATGAGAATTTCTGTAACAGGCTCTTTAGCACGAACGCCGCAGAGGCAGTGGTAATTGTCTGGGAAGCGAGGTACATTCCTCTTAGCCTGACATTTTGACGTTTCATTAGGCAAAGCATATGGTGCTGAGGAGCCCTCTTCCAGCAACAGGAGGCTGTGGGGAGAGCTGGGGGGATGAAAGAGGAATACAGGCACTTCCTCAGCGGTGATTGATGCCACAGCTCACCTAATGCTGCTGCTAATTAGTGCTCTGAACGATGAGTGTGTGCGAGAGAGGCTGCAGGAGAAGAGGGCACAGCTAAGGGGAGTGAAGGATAGCTGAGGGACATGGGGGGTAAGGAGGAGCAATAGTGCGTGGGACAGAGCACCTTGGGGCCAGCACACACGGGGCAAAGGCAAAGAGGTTTCAGGCCAAGGAGAATAGCTGTGAGGGGGAATGCCCGTGCTCCATTTCTTTTCAGCAAGGAAGCTGACTGCCTTCACGTGTTATCCGTGAATGTGCTGACTTCAGGCTGGTTGAAATTGCTGAACCACACTCATCTCGCCGGGATGATACGGCATTTTGCTTTTATTTAATTTCAGGAGACTTAGAAAAAAAAAAAAGATAAAAAAAGACCCAGCTTCTTCAGTTGTGGGTGGAGGAGGTGGTGGATTAGGTTGCTTTTTTCAGTAGTTTGTTGATATATTTATTGTGTTCTGTTGTTGCTTACTGGCTCAGCTAATAAGACACACTTCAGATTTAAATTGTGACTGCTGCTTTCCCACACAGCCACGGAGTCATCTGGCATTGTTATAAAGTTGTGTCCTTCTCTTGATGACAGTTGCTCTTGTTGGCCATGGCCTGGAGTGGGCAGTTGGGTATGGCCAAAGCCAGCTTGTGCCCAGCTGGTCTCTGCTGCTGTCCTGGCCCCCTCTGAGACTCTTTCTGGCTGCTCTAAATGGCACTCAGCAACCGGACCCACAATCTGTGGTCCCTTGAGCTGTCCATGTTCAGCTTTATCCCTAGTAGTTGTTAATCACAGCCAAAATTTGCAGCCAGAACAGTGGATGAAAAAGGCCATTCTGTTTTGGGGCAGTTCAGGATAAATCAGAAGGAAAGCACTGACTAGAAGAAGGCTTTTGGAAAAGCCGACTTTGTGAACACCCAGCTAAGAGCTTTTTGAAGTGATAAAGCAGTTAGTGAAGCCATGGCAGCAATGGGAAGGTTAAAAGGAAGAGTCTTGTGTGGCCTCCTGAGGGAAACAGGTGGAATGCTAAATTTTGCATGCAGAGGCATCAACATTTCCTTTATGCAAGTGACAGTGACAAATACTAGAAGCAAAAAGTCCACTGCAGTTGGAAAGGAAACAGAAATAATTGAGTGGTAAAATCAGTGAGGATATGCTTGACATGCTTACAAACAACAAAGCTCCCCAGGTAAATTCCAAGCTGGAAAAAAGAAAGCATCACTCAAGAAACAGAACAGAAGGAGCAAGACTGTTTAACTTATGCCTTGCTACCATGTTTTTACACCCGCTTCTTGAAATCTTAATCTTCATCCACATTATAAAAAAGCAACATCAAAGTGAAAGAGCAGTTGGTGGTGGCATTTGGTCCCCAGCAGAAAGTCATTGCAGCAATGTGCTCATAGGCTTGTTGAAATTAGTGAGTCTTGGCTGACATCCTAAAGCTCAGCCCTGCTTTTCTCTCATGTAAGGGCATGTATGTTCAGCACAGAGGTGAAAATGAGATCAGCAGGTCAGAGGAAGATTTGCTTTCAAGGAAGTAATGTTGTCCACACAGTGGTTGTGGGGTAGGCTGAGAAAGCCAAGCTGGGGCCAGACAAAATGAAAGTAGGAATGTCATTATCAGCTCTTTCAGTAGAACAATTACCACAGACATGGTGTTCACCAGCCCCTACTCAGCAAGGATTCACAGACAAGGTAAGGTCCTTGGTCTCTTGTGCGCTCAAAAGGCTAAATGCAGCCTCTGAAGCATGCTAGCTGTAAACCACCAGCTCTGGGAGAGGACAGCAAGGAGAGACTTGCTCAGAACATGCACGGGTTCTGTACTTCCCCATAAGCACCTCCTGGCCTCCTCTACTAGACGTGGAGTCTGTCTGTGCAGACACGTTAAACCCCTTCTGACTAACGTGGCCAGAGTATGGAGCATCGTATCAGTCATGGCTGGGCTGAGAGCCCTTGAGACCCAGCAGCAAATGTGACCTTAACAATCCACACGGGGTGTATGGGGCCACATCCTGCTGAGACCTGTTTACCAGAACTGAGCCCGTCCTGCCTGTGGGAGCTGCTGTTTTTATAGTTGCCCCTGGCTGGATGTGCCTGGTGGAGATGGGGCAGTTGTACCTGGCTCTGGAAAACATCAGAAAAAAATATTTGCTGCTGTCGCATTATAGAGCAGGGAGGTATCACTGAAACACGGTGGGGATGGATGCAGAAGACCTGCAGGAAACCACTTTCCTCACCTGTTTCCTTTGCAATCTCACACAAGAAAACTCAAAGGCTGGGTTTGCAGGGTTTGAAACCCCTGCTGTGGGGGCTTCTGGTCACATAGGAGGGTTTGGTCCACCCAGCCCTACCTCACTGAGGTTATGCCAGCTTCCAGCTCTGCTCCTCTGCTTCTTGATTTAACACCTCTGCCTGGCTGAGGATGCCAGCTTTTGCAGCTCCTCGAAAAGGAACTGAACTGATGATACTGGATGTGGCTCCAAAATCATGAGGTTCGTTCCCTCACAGTGGCAGAGCAAACTTCATCGCTGGAGGGGAGTTTCCAGGATACAGCAGCTGACGCGGAGCAGCTCTGCAGGAATCTGCTGCTGCTGCCCTCCCTGGCACAAAGCTCGTGTCCTGCCTGCCGCAGCACCATCTGCTGCCTGCGGCCACCATCACCGCCGCCTCCATCCTCTCTGGAGGCCCCAAGCCATGCTGCCACTCTTATGCTTCCTTACAGAGGTACTTGGAGTGATTTGGGAAGTGTTTGCTGTCATCCAGCAGGACTCTTTGATGATAACTTTAAAAAAGTCCTTCTTTTTTTTTTCCCCTTTTTTTTTTTTTTTTTTTTTTTTTCCCCTAGAGTCATTTAAGGCTTGCTCCTATGAAAACAAAATCCTTTTTTTTTTTTTTATTTTAACTTTCTTTTTTCTCTCTCTCATTTGTTTTTCCTCTCTTGTCTTTTTTTCTTTTTTTCTTTTTTTGCTAGGAAAAATCTGAACCCTCTATTATTTTTGAGGTTTGTCTTGCATTTGACAAAGCCTTAATATTTCCTGTGGAGAATAACTGACCTGAACATATCCCATTGGTTAAAAGGCCATTTTCCAGCTAAAGGAAAATGTCTTGATAGAAGGTTTCCACCGTGCCTCTTGACCTGTGTTTTCCACAAACCACCTTCAGCCTTCAGTCTGTGCACTTGCCCTTTGCACTCAGCCCTTGCTCCCATCACATATTATTTGTTCCTTGTTATTTTTCTGAGCCATCAGAAGCGGGTCCATTTTGACAAAACTGCTCCTCCAGAGGAGATCATATTAGAAGTCTCCGGGGAAGCCATCTGTTCTGGCTCTCCCTCCTAGTCCGCAGGCTTTTCGGTACTTCAAGGAGGAAGAAGAAGAGCTCAGAGCTTCCTTTTTTAGAGCCTTTTATAACGGATCCTTTCATGCCTGGCCCCATGTTCTGCAGCGTGCTGTGATTATGCTTGCGCCTCCCTGATGAAACCACTTAGTGATGAGGCATCCTGCTGGGATTTGGTGGATGCACTGAGCACAAAAGCAGTCCAGCACTCCTGCCAGCATCCCCGGGATGGGCACTTCTACATCTGCCTGTGTGCGTCCTCTGCAATGCCACCGCCACAGGAGGTGGGCTGTGGTGCCCCACACGCACTGCGGCCTTGTGCCCTGCAGTGCCACCTGCGACCTCCTGGCTCTCACTTTGCTCAGCATGCCCCTTAATTCTTTGGCTTTGGTGAATAATCTGCCAGCCCTTGGCTCCTCCCAGCCCATCGGGAAGAAATGGCCGTGTTAGGTGTCCCTGGAAGCCCTTCCTTCTGCTGTCCAGCACCATCCGTGAGGTGTCCCCTGGCACCTGGCGTTAATGAGCTCTCTGCACAGCGCAGAAGCAAACACACGTCCTGGCCTTTGGCAGATTTTCTGATTGCACTGAGTGGATAAAGATGAACTCAGTCAATAGTGCTGAGTTCAAAAAATGGGAAAGGCAGCCAGATCTGCATGCCTTCTGCTCTCTCCACAGCTGATGGCCTTCTGCCTGAAGACCTAGGAGTTAGGGACCACGTTGAGGCCTTTGATGGATGCGGTGTAAAGATGTCATGGCAGAAGGGCCAGGTGGGAGCCTCTGCAGCCGTGTGTTTCTGATCATGCCCTGTGTTTTGTCTTGTAGGCTAACAATTCATGCCGAGTGCCCCATGCACCTGGAGGACTTCCCAATGGATGTGCATGCTTGCCCACTGAAATTTGGGAGCTGTAAGTACCTCGATCAGCCCCTGTAAGGTGGTAGCTTCAGAGATAAAGAACAGTCCTTCGCGTGGCCAGTGTCTTCCATGATTTTATTAATGGTGTTATTAATTGTAGCATAGTTGCTAATGGTAACATGACTAAAAATTTGTTTCTGGTATCTCAAACACAATTCCTGCCATCATCACAAATGAGCAGGGAGCAAATCTGTGGTTAAATCTGTGGAAAGTGGAAGAATTTGATTGACACCAGAAGAAATCATGTTTATCATGTGCATCTGCCCCTCTGTCTTCTGACAAAATACATCCATGAAGCTGGATTGTTCAAAACTTCTAAAAAGAAGTATTTTCTCAATTTTAATTTCTTCTATTAAATGTAGAACTCATTGCCACAAGACATAACTAAGGCCAGTAAATTAGCAAGCCTTAGAGAAGGATGAATTATTAATGTTAATTGACCTTGTGAGGAGGGATATAAAATCTCATACCTCAGGCCTAAACTTTGGGATTATTACAAGACTTTCAGGAAGGCAGATTACTCTATATCTAATTACTTTCTTGGTGAGGAAAAGAGACTAATGTGCATATTCCTGCTGGAACACCCTTTGGGGTTCTTCTGGGCATTTTTTTACTGATTTGCCCTTTAAATGATGGGAGTTTTGACACAAGCAGCTCAGAAAGCTGCCCTTGATTAATGTTACTATGAATATTTCTAAAGCACCCATTTGCATAGCATGTGAGTTCACCTCTCTTATGTTGGAGTAGGATTAAATCACTGTTTGCACCAAAAAGCTGCCCATAGCTGGAAGCTGCTCATTTGCAAGAAGCTTAATGTGGTTCAGATTCTGTAAGTACAAGGGCAGTGCTAGTGCCAGACGTGCTGTTCAAAGGATAGCTAAATTTGCCTTGGTGACAAGTGATCCCCACAAGCTGAATGGCTTATCAGAGGCCTCCTGTCCCTGTGCCACCATGGCATGCACCCCGAGTGGGAAAGCAGAGAGCTTGCAGGAGAAGTAGGGTGATCAGCTACTTCAGAGAGCCACAGTTGCCCAAGTGCACACCATGTGCTCACTTCATTCCTTGGGCCAGAAGTGTAGTGAAGGTGATGGCTTTACCTCTCCCCACTATCTCTAGAGATAGATGAACACAGCAGAGAACAACTGTTTCTAAGCCAGTCATAGGAGATTTGTATAGCAGCTGAGAATAGGAAAGCAGAAGATGTTGCTAGACTAATCAGCTCCACTAAGTGTTACAGAACTGTCCTTGGATTGGACTAGACTGCATTGCAAGTGGGTCATTGAACAGAACTAAAACAGATTCCTGGCATTAAATAGGTTCCAATTATCCGTGCTGTGGCTACATGACAGCAGGTATAACAGGACAACTAGGTGAGAAGAAACCTGCACTTTCACGTATGAAGCAAAGTGGATGGTGCTGAAGATGTGGACAGGTTTCCTCTGCAGACTGAGAGTGGTGGTGGGAGAACCGTGACTGCCAGAGCAGAAGGTGCCGTCCACCAGGGCAGAGGAGCACTGGCAGAGCTGTACAGACCTAAGCCTGAAGGAGGAAGGTGCTCTCCAGAAGCATGTGGAGAGATGGAAGGAGGAGCTGGAAAAGCAGTGTTGCACATCAGATGAGAAGTGCCAGTCTGCATCTGAAGTGCTTAAGCAGCACCGTGGCATGCTGAGCAACATTGGCTGATCATCAAAACCACTCCCCCTGCTTCACACAGTGCCTGCTTAGTGTTTAGCAGGTTTGCCAAAACCCACAGTGCAGGGATAACAATGGTTGTTTTTAAAGGATCAGAGAAATCTAGCTGTTTTAGGACACAATCATCCACAAAGCATGAGCTGAGAAATTTCCATAGTAGACTTGACCCAATGCTTGGCCTGACCCTAGCCAGAGATGTCTTAATATCTTAATACAAGAAGCTGGTGGTAAAAATGAATGAAAAACACTTGTTAAAATGGCTTTGCAGGTAGTGAACTTTGTTTTTGCCTAGAAAATTACTGCAGAGTGGGCCTGGACAGGAAGCTTGAGCATTATGGAGAGTTGTAGCCCCTAGTAGAACCTGGAGAAACTTAATTTCTAGATACTGGAGGACTGGCAACACTGAGAGAACAAGTGGGAAAGAGAGCAGTTATGGGAACAAGCAGGGTTTTGGTCACAAAGGCTTGTGAAGGTGATGGTGACCATGTGTGTTTTAGGGAGGTGTTGGGCAAGGATGGAGAGGGGAGCTTGCAAGTCGCTGGAAGGCTGCCCTGGCTGCGAGCCCAGCACTGCCCCTTGCAGCAGCTCAGCAGCACTTGCCTGCTGTCTTCTGCAATGTGCAGGCAGGCTCTTCCCAGCACTGCCCTGCAGGTATGGGGTCACACAGTGCACAGAACACACTGGTGGGAGGGCACACCACCTCCAGGGCTGTGAGGCCGGGACAGCTGCACCTGAAGGTAAAGTTTTACATTTATTTATTTTAAACTAAACAACCTGAAATTCAACCCCATTTGTGTGTAACCCCTCTTGCCAGCCGCTGACAGCGTAACTGTCCCAGCCCCTGGTATGGCAGGGTGGTGTTTGTCCTGCTGCCCCAGCACCATGCTGGCCTGGATGCCTTCCTATTTTGCCTCTGCTTGGAGCCAGCCCTTGCAGAGCCACTTTGTGAAGGCGACAGCATTTTTCAGAAACATTGCTCTGCCCCTATCTTCCTTCCAGCTCCCTTCCCAAAACCCTTGTTCCCTTTTGCTCATTCAATTAGCAGTTGCTGAGCTGCCTTTGTCTCTGGCCATGCTTGGCTGTGCTCAGCCATGTGGCTCTGAGGAATGTACAGCAAGGAGGCTGCAGGCTACAGGCTAATTTTGGTATATTTTAGGTCAGCCAGAAGCACGAACCTCATTTTTCTTTCTCCTCTGCAGATGCCTACACAAAGACAGAGGTGATCTACACCTGGACTCTGGGGAAGGATAAATCAGTGGAGGTAGCAAAGGGTGGATCTCGCCTGAACCAGTATGACCTGCTGGGCCATGTTGTTGGGACAGAGATGGTTCGATCCAGCACAGGTACGTGTGGGACCATGACGAGATGTATGGGCTGAGCACACTGTCAGGCAAGACAGACCCATGGGCTTTGAGTGCCATGATTTTGCGTAATTATGCAGGCAGTACATGGAGGCAATGAGGACCATGGTGCTTCTCTAGCCCTGTGATGTTGAAGAATATGGCTGAGGACATCTGGGGCTGTGACCTTCAGGCACTGAGATGTTTAGCTTTCAGTGGGTTCTACAGAGAGAGCCTTATTACCTGTACCTTCTAGAAAACTGATTTCAAGCATCTAAAATGACCCGATATGCAGAAAATTTGCCCCATCTTGCCCAGCTGGTCCTTGGTACTGTAGACTCATTTGTCTTGGATCCCTTTTCAGCCTGTCAGGAGAGCATTGCGGGCAGGAGAGGTGAATGCAACATGATGTTGTGTGATTTTCACTGCATCTGCTTACACAAATATTATCACAGCTAATAGAAGATTCTTCCAAACAAATGTTTCCTCTGATTAATGACCAATATTAATCATCTTTCTCTCCCATCTGCTGCTCCTCCCTTTCTTTTTGAATTCAGGTACTGATAGTTTCTGTTATCTCGTGTGTTTCTCTCATCTTTCTTTTCTTCTTTGCTTTTTTTTTTTTTTTTTTTTTTTCTTCTGTATGCACCAGTAATTCTCTCATTTGAGAATATTTCCTCTCTGGTGCACTTGATTTTAATAGTGTCTGTCTGTAACAACTCATATCACCTCCCTTGGGGAAATGTAGGGAGTCCAGAGGACTAAATGTCATAATATCTGGCCCATCTCTCTACTTAAGTTGTAGTAAAATGTACAGATGAATAACCTGAAATGGCAAGAAAGCTGCTAAAGGCTCCTGCGTGTAATGACTTAGCAGAGCAACGCTCACAACAAAAAGGCACAATAACCCAGCGAAATATCCAAAGCTTTGGTGCATTGCTTTGAGTGAAGGAATAGGGTACTGGAGGAAAATAGAGACGGCTGCTCCTTTGGTCTACAGCCCAGACCTTTAATAACAGAACTTGCCCTGATTTTTTTTTGAGATAGTTAAAGTGAGGAGAGGCAAAATATTGTCAGGATTGTCAGAAAAAACAAAATCGTGCCATCCAGCACCAATACAACTCACAGACTGGAATTTCATCTTGGAGTTTGCAAGTTTGCTCAGGACAGACTGTTGGTGTTTTGGAGAGGGACTGGTGCTCAGTCGGTGCCATCCTGGAGCACAGTGGTGGCTCTGTGTCTCTAACCGGCTGTCTCTGCAGGGGAGTACGTCGTCATGACCACACACTTCCACCTCAAGAGGAAGATCGGGTACTTCGTCATCCAGACCTACCTGCCCTGCATTATGACTGTCATCCTGTCCCAGGTCTCCTTCTGGCTCAACAGGGAGTCCGTCCCTGCCCGAACGGTTTTTGGTGAGTCTGGGAGCATGTGGGGTTTGTGGTCAGGTCAGGGGAGAAAGGCAAGCAATGGGAAATTGCTTTGTCCAGATTCACAGCACAGAGCAATTTGATGCATGCAACGAGCTCTTCACCTCCCCATCCCATCCATGCCTCCACCATCCCTTTGGTGGACAAGTTCACCATGCTCCAGAGCCAGCTCCCCTTGCCCTGGTGGCCTGGGGGTTTGCAAGGCAGCTGGCACCAGGCTGATGGGGCTGGTGAGGTCTGGGTTTCCAAACACCGATGTCCATGCCCCATGCAAGGAGACGAGCTGAGGCAGTGTAGGCTGCTGCCTTACAGAGAGATTCTGGCTCGTGACCCCAGTGGACAGTTTCTCCTTTCCTGGGATGCGTTATTAATACATAGCTGGCAGAAAAAGCTAAATTATCAAGAATCCTGCTGCAGCACACATAGGCTGCCACAAGTTGAGTCAGCGTGTCCTGCTTGGAGCACGGCTCAGAGGGGAAAATGATTCTTTGGGAAGAGAAAGGCTACAGAAAGAGGCAGGCTTCAGGGCTGGCTGGGAAACAAGGGGAGGAAGGACCAGCCATCAGAGCTGGTCTTCTCCAGCCTTGACTGGCATCAGTGAAGCCGCTGGCCATTTCCCATAATAGCTCTCAGTGTCTTTCCAGTGCTCCAGTTTCCACAGAATCTCTGTAAAAATACTTCTGTCCATGTTTCTGCTACAAGCCAAGCCATAAATATTAACAGTAATCAAGGTATTGATCATCTAATTATATGCATTTGGCTGTGTCTGCTTATCTGTATGAGCTTTTGAGTTGAGGAGAGGGTGGGCACATGGGGAGGCATTTAATGCTCTACCTTTGAAGTTGCTAATGTGCCCCTGGTCAGACTCCACGGAACAGGATCCTGAGCTGCAGCAGTTTAGCTGCACAGTAAATATTTTGTTATTATCTTCTTCAGCTGGTTTCAGACCCCCTCTCCGAAGCAAAGTGTCAGGCTGGCGTTGCACATGTATTAATAGCTTCAGCAAACACATAATAACAGAATTTCTCTGTCCTTTCCTGCCAAGACCTGGAGTTCAGGATCTATATTCCCAAACCATCACCCCACCATACCCCACTGCCGGGGGGCAGAGAGAGCCTTGGCACTGCAACAGGGAAAGGCTGGAGGGGAGGATGCAGACCTGCACATCATAAAGTGAAGGATGTGAAGCTCTGCACCACCTCAAAGAGCGTTTCTCAAAAGAAACTCCTGCACCAGCTCTGGAGCACCTCTGCTTTCCCGATGCCTGGGCTGAGCCCTTCTATGAGGTTATTTGATTCCCTCTCATGTTACCCTGATATTTGCAATTAGACAGGTTTCCTCAAGTAGCAGCACAGATTTGTCAGGAAAAAGCTGATTGAAAAATTAAAAGCTACCTTTGTGAAAAATGTCTTCACTCCCAAATTGCTTTGCTTTGCTATTAAGAGAATAATGAGAACTCCAATTGTTTATTCTTTTTTTTTTTTCCCTCTCAGAAAGTATTACCAACGATATTACTGAAACTCTTCAATTACCAGGAGTATAGCTTAAGGGAAGTGAAAATTAGTCAATATTTTTATAATGTTTTTAATGCATTTTTAATTGAAAAGCATATTATTGAGGAAAATGGATAGCAAGGGTTGCTTGGCTTAATGAAAAAAAGCTTTAATAGGCATTTTGCTACAGATTATTTTAAAAGATAAATCCTTGTGACACTTTTTCTGGCAGCATGGGCCACTGATGGGTGCCTGGCCATGCAGGCAGGGCCTGCAGTCCCACAGTTCATCCATGTAGCCCACAAAACACTTCTTCCAGAATATTCTGAGATCTGCATTGTGAGAGTGGCCAGTTTCTGCTCCTCCATTAAATCCTAACTATTTAGCTGTACCTTATTATTGTTATTGTTTTATTTTATTGCAGTAGCAACAAGAGGCTTCTCCACACCAGCCTCCATGTGAGGGAGCTAGGCTTAGAGTCAGGGAATTCACAAATGAGGAATTAAACTCCCTGAATTAATGTGGGTGCCCAGCTTTGAGCTAGGACTCTTTTATAGTGAGCAGAAATATATTCAGTGGAGTTTGGGTCAGATTCCTCTTACCCTAATGTGTGTGCCATTGTTTATATGAATTGCAGATATTTGGAACTGGCCCACAGAAGGCCTTGCAATTGGCCCAACTCAAGCAGGGGTTGGACTATTTGAGTTCCCTTTCAACCCAAACTTGTTTGTTATTCTGCAAATTGCACCATGGACTGGTGTGGCTAGGGGTCCCTTAATTACAGCATGTTGTGCTGGCTAGGGGTCCCTTAATTGCAGTGGGAACCTGGGCCACATAGCTTAGAGGACAGCTCCCAAAAGTATGTGACGGAAATGCCGGCTGTGCGTTTTGTGGGGGAAGTGAAGCACAAAGATGTGAAGTGGTTCACCAAAGCCTGGTTTAATGTCAGTGGCAGAGAGGGGAGCAAATTTCACTTCTTAAGCCTGGTCTGCTCCCTGCCCTCTGGGCAGTGGGGATATTTTTCTGATATATCCCTTTTGTGGCCAAATCACTTTTGGTAGATCCATATGCGACGGAAGCACCTCGGGCAGGAGCCTGCTTTCTTCAATTCTTGTATCCCTGTCCATGTGTGTGGTGGACAAGTTGCCCCCCTTTCTCAAGGGGCCAGTACATCTGTGGGCCAGGCTGGTGTGACCCGTGACAAGGTTTCTTGCAGGCTTTTCCCCTCAAAGGGCAGGGCACAAAGATGCTGGGGGTGGGTGAGTGCAAATGTACGGTCTGACAGCATCCTTGCCTCCTGCTGTGTTCCCACAGGTGTCACCACCGTCCTCACCATGACCACACTAAGCATCAGCGCAAGAAACTCGTTGCCTAAAGTGGCGTACGCGACGGCCATGGACTGGTTCATAGCCGTCTGTTACGCCTTTGTGTTTTCTGCGCTGATCGAATTTGCCACCGTCAACTACTTCACCAAGCGCAGCTGGGCTTGGGATGGCAAGAAGGTGCTGGAGGCCCAAGAGATGAAGGTGAGCCCCACGGCCAAGGCCGGGGATGGTGAAGAAACGCTGCACGAGAGAGCTGCGCTGGGACCAGGAGTGGGTAGCATGCAGCCCCACAGCACTCCAGGAGGCTGGGTGCTACTTACTGGGGTTCCCAGCTCAGGTCTCGACTGCAGCGGTTCTTGGGGAACGAGGGAGGAGGGCTGGTCACTGTGCTCAGCTGGAGAAAAACACCCAGATCAGACTGCTCACCCTTTCCTGTGCCTTTCTGCATGACTGTTTGCAGGTGGGAATGAGAATGCGTGCATGTTTTGCTCTTACTCTGGTGGTGGTCTCCTTTCTTCTTCTCCCTCAAACCCATAAATGCCCCGCTCCATCTCTCCTGCATGCCACCCAAGCCCAAATACACCATGGGATGCCAGCCTCACCAATGGAGATGGTTCCACCGTGCTGTGTCCACTGCAGCAAGTACCTCCCCCAGCACGGGCAAGCATGGTGCAGCGAGGGGCAGGCCCTAGGGCTGGTGCTGTTGCCCACGGCTGCTGGCAGCTGCTGCTTTGTATGCTCGGGCAAAGAGGATGGGTGGGAAGCAAGCAAACAGAAACGGCACCTGGCAGTAAATTAGTGCCTGGCATCACCCACATTTCTCCTTCTACTCAGGATCAGCCTCTCTGGCAGCATCCTTCCTGACAGCCATCACTAGCCCTGCCTGTGCCCCCTCCCTCCTGACTGATTTAATCTGGGCTGCGCAGAGAAATCGCTTACGGTAGCATGCTGCTCCTTGTTTATATTTATTGAATCAATTTGAAAATCACATTTGTCCTTGTTCTCGGTTCTGGAGCTTCTATATTTTTCTCCTTTGCATTTCAATGTGTTGTTTAAAATTGTTGTGGGGCTCTATGCAAATACCTGGCAGAACTGCAGTAACTTTTAGGAGGACGACAGCCAGCCATTTCTCTGGTATGGAGGTCACAGCAGAAGAACGGAGGCCTTGTGGAAAACTATAGCCATCACTGGGTGCTGAATGCCTCTGTCTTGTGATTCTTGGACTCCTTCTATCCATTTGCTTTTGCAGCTGTGGTCTGAGCACCAGGCTCATGGCAGAAGGGCTCCAGAGGAGGACTGTTGGTTGTCTTCCACATCCATCATTAGCAATAGCACTAGCTGGGCCTCTAGAGATGAGAGGAATCTTTCTCAGGTCATTGGCATGAACAAAAAATCAAAGCAGGTCCTCAGAGCAACCCTATCCCTTTCAGGGATGGGTAAATCAGCACAAAGTCAGGATTCACAAAGCCTTGGGCAGTTATGTGAACTGAGCACAGCCAAAGAAGCAACAAAGGCTTAAAAGCTTCAATTTATGATAAAAGAAGCAATTTCCTCGATTTATTTATTGACCCAGCACTGCAAAACCAACCATGCTGAAGCAATAGGGTAAAAACAGGCAGAACGTTTGCACACATGGTAATTGAACAAGAAAACAAAGCAGGACTGGAAATGTTTCAGAGAAAGCGCTCCTTGGGAGAGTTTGCTGCAATTGGTGTTAGCCTGAAGAATTGCAATGGACTCCAAATTTGTGGATTCTTTTTCAAGCCAACCCTCTTCCTTATCTGATGCAAACTCAAAAGGCTAACCCACCCTGGTCTCTGCAGCTCAGAAGCTCTCGCTCTACCTCATTCTCTCTATTTTGCTTTTATATATGCTGCAAACAATCACATCTGAAATCACGTATTCAAGGATAACGTCCTGAACAGTCATGGACTTTCAGGGAGCTTGTGAATATGATGCGTCACCATATTTGCTTTCATCTCTATTCCACCGAATATTTCCAAGCAGTGAATTTGCTACGCAAGGAAGGTGCCACATTGGCTCAGTTCCAGCCTTTAATTAGCTCTTCTTGAAACAATTGACAAGCCAGGTGGTTGAAACCACTAAAGAAAGAGGAGGCAAAAGAATAACTATCAGCATTTTAAAGTGTTGATACCAGGAGTAAAACTGCCAGTGACAAGCCCAGGCTGAGCCTTGGTCTCTGGAGAGCCTTCCCCCAAGCCAAAAAGAATGTTCTTTATTGATGTGATGGCAAGGACCCTCATTCCAGGTTTGATTGTTTCCTTGCATGAACAAGAAAAAAAAAAATAAATCAATAAGTGTCAGCCCTGCCCTCACCTCAAATTCAGGCAGCAGCAATGCTTCCCATCCTATTTAAAAGAAATCCCTATTTTGCAAAAGCTGCGGGTTGCTGACAGGCACTCCCAGCCTGTTCACTCTCTCATGGCAGGTTCTATTCTTCCTTTGTCCCCTTCATCCATTCTACCAATTTAGAATTTACCAACTTTCTATATGCTTTTCATATGTCTTTTTACCAAGGAAAAGTCACCAAAGAGCATCCTTCAAACCTCTGTGTTGATACTATCATCCTTGAGTTTTCTTTCTTGTTTTTTGGAGGTGTCTGACATGCTTGCCGTTTGCACCAGGTAATGTATAGCATCTTAGTTTCAGTCCCCTCCTTCCAACAGAGAGGAGCTAGAACCAACCTTCATAGACCACAATTTTCAATCAAAGACTCACAGGGTGATTCAGACCCTTTTTTTCTGCCTCACTATGGTAAATATGTTTTAATGTGACTCTTTCCTTTGCTGACCATGCTCTGCAGCCCAGTCTTCTTTGTCCTGCTGCATTCACATTCACCTGTGGCTCCCCGTAGCACTTCAAAGGATTTATGCTTTCAACATCTTCACTAGTTCCGTGTAACATTCATTGACTCCATTTCACCCTCTTTCTCTCCAGACTGTCCAAATGGTGTCTGGGGGTGATAAAACCTCTGAGTTTTTGTCTGGAGATACAGAGAGTGTAAAATCATTGAGGTCAGCTCCACATAAGCAGAATGAAGAAGAGATGGGAGGGGTGAGTGATGCACCTGGAATACTGGGTTCGGTTTGGGCCTCTCACTACAAGAAAGATACTGAGCTGCCAAGGAGGATGTGCAGAGAGCTCAGTCTCCAACAAACCATCAGCAGAACCAGTAGGTCCCCTAATTTCAGATGTTCAGCCTTTAGCACCTCAACAGAGAGTCTGGGGCACAAGAATATGTAATGAAATGCTATTGTACTCCACTGTGTGTGTTTGTGGAAGAACTTGTCAGACTCCAGTATCTATCCAGGGACCATATTTATCTTCAGACCAGATTTCATAGCTATTCCCTCGGGAGAGCAGCTCAGGAAGATAACTTTCTGCAGCAGCTTCAGTTTCCCTGAGCCTAAACTGGGACATAAAAACAAGAATAGCTTTTCAACATAGACATTTTAACTAGGCCATTTTTTTCAGTGTAAATATGGGGTTTCCTCTTGTTTTTCTGCTCCTTCTTTCTGATTCAATACAACATGGAACTCCTCATAGATAAGCGTGCCGGGTTATTAAAGCTGAGGGCTACTTTGCAGCTGACAGCAATAAGCAAGTTCTGCTTTATTTGATTGTCAAAACCTTGCCTAAAACATTTATTTATAAAGCACAGTCTAGTATCTTCAGGCTGAACCATTTTTTCTGACATCTCAGGAGCCTGTTTTCTTGCACGTGTGTGCTCTGATGGGAAGCATGTATTTTGCTTGTTTAGCAAAGACTGCCCAGGCTCCCAGCACTGACCAGGGCAACTGTGGACAGCTAAAAAATGTCTCTGGTTGTAGGCTCCCAAGCCTCAGCACTACCTGAACAGCCTGATCGGAGGTCCAGAGAAGCCGAGCAGAATCTTGGGGGCCTCTGGATCACATTAATAAGAGCAATTGCTTGCTGTCAACACCCACAGCATTCACGTTAGCCTGAATTTCCTCAATTTCAGCCTTCTGTTTTCAAGTGCCATTGGCTAGACAAGACAGATCCACTTTGCAAGCTCTGGGGCAGAAAAGCTAGCCAGGTTGAAAATGTCATGTCACTAATAGTCATCTTATTCACGTAACATGGCTGATTAATACTCAAATAATCACAGTGCACTTCAAATTACATTCTGCAAACAACAAACAATGTTTTTCATTTCATTGCGTACTATTAATTATTTTATTACCTCCTGTAGCTATGTTAAT
The DNA here is from genome assembly GCF_047663525.1 of Anas platyrhynchos. Lineage (NCBI taxonomy): Eukaryota > Metazoa > Chordata > Aves > Anseriformes > Anatidae > Anas > Anas platyrhynchos. The sequence goes on from NC_092596.1 coordinate 13,892,317, forward strand.
AACTAATCATGCTAAAGCACATTTGAATGTTTTAGGTGAAACATCTTTAGTCCTTTGTTTGCTTCTTATCAGCTCTTTAGCAGGAAAAGTTCACCTGTGCAGGGGGTACCAGCTAACATGGCTCTAATGATTGCAGAAATCAGTCACACAGTTAATCATTAAAGATCATAACAACCTCTCCCATATTATCCATAGAGGACTATGAATATGGTCTGATCAGTGGTTTAGTCAGATCCGGACTCTTCTAGACATTTAGGCCTCCTTCTAAGAGCAGGTTAATTTCTGTAATTGCTGGAGTTGCTACGAGGCTGCATTCAGAGCTCTGATGTTACTGGAGAGGGGCTGAAAGATTGTGCAGAAGTCTGTTTTTTTAACATCCCACTGAAAATTGCTGTGGAAAATGCATTTCCTAAGGTAACCAGAAATATCCCTGGTGATTGTGGACACATTTACAACGGAAGTACAGCCTGAAATCTAAAGCCCTTGGAGTATCTCTGCAGGTCAGATGGTCAATCCAGCCTTTCTGGTTCTCAGGCTAGGATGCAGAGATGAACACATCCTGCTGGCTGTGCACTCTCCCTTTCTCCCAGCCCTTACTTTGCACGTGGTGTCTGCATGCCTACGTACATAGAAGACAGTGCCAAGCACCATTGGGAAATGACTGAATGAACGTTATTTTGTGTTTCAGTTGCTTTTGAATGGAAAATGAGATAAGAAGTCACACCTTGTTCTGAGTTTAGATTTTAGATTCCCACTGTGAGTGATTGCTGTGTCTAGCTCTGACTCCTGGTGTAATTACAGCGGACATCACACAGACACACACAGGTGCTGGGCTGTGTCGGGTGTCTGATAGCTGCACAGGAAGAGATTTAATTCAACAGGCATCTCCTGGTAGACCTAGATTGCTTCATACAACATGGCCTATGGTGCAGCTGGTCTCAAGTCCCTGACAACAACAGGAAGATCCCCGGGGTGGGGAAACATCCATCATGACTCTCTAGCTCTGTCTTCCCATCCACTCATCTTCATTAACATCGGAACTGTCTGTCTTAAGCATCCTCCTTCATCCTTTAGTGCACCATGTCAAACGCAAGTGTGTCTTTTCCATTTCCTGTGCAAGCTCTCCACCCTCAGCAAGGACAGCTCTGCTCTCCCTGGAGCCCTGGGGGAGGGCTGCACTTTTCTCCCTTGATTTGCAGCAACCCTTAGATATGAAGGCAAGATGAAAGGCTCCCCTCTGCCCTTATAGCATCTGGAGTTCTGAAAACCAGAGCTACTGCAAATCTGTTCTGTCTGTTCTGTATCTTATCTGGGTAGGTCATGAGATGAACTAAAACATCCCAGAGGCGTTGTGGACGTCGTGACGTTAAATTCTGAGGTATTCCACGTGAGACGTTCAGGGCACTGAGGCAGTGTAAGATATGGCCTTTCAGTATCATGGTTCAAAAGCATTGCAGTGCTGTCACCCACATTCTTAAGGCCACTGGTTTTCTGACTAAAAAAAAATGTTAAAAAAATCATCTGTGATGTCTCCTCCTCTCACCTGATTCAGGAATTGGACCGGCTAAGCATAAAATCAAGTTCTTCCCCTAAGATGACCACACTGGGTCTCATGCTTTTCTAAAGAATGCGTTCCTGCTTCGTCTCTCTGTGGCTGAACCTTACATACAACAGAAAACAGAACGAGCTGAGCAAGAAGTCAAGGAGTCCGTGTGTAGTTTGAGCTTGCATTCGCTTGTACTGGCCTATCAGTATACAGCACAAACTTGGCAGCATTCAGCCAGTCAAGGAGTCACCCATCTTGGGCAGCTACTGCTCAAGTGCAGCTGCACACACCGTTTTATACCTCTGCTCTCATCTAAGAGGTTGCATGGAGACTGTAAACCCAGCTGCGTGGCTTCAGTTATTTGACCTGCAGCCATGCCTAACAACTAGCTGCCAGTCCAGGACCTCTGTGCTCTGTGCCAAGCTTACACGGAGCAGCCGGTGTAATTGAAGGAGACCCTAGACCTGAACATCCCGCTGCTCCAGCTGCCCTCATGTGGCAGATGTCATGGGTTCTGGCCATCTTCTCACCACATCTTCCTTCCCTTCCACAATGCTGCCTTCTCGGTCTCTTGCTCCTCGCACCCTTTTCCATCTTCTCATCCAGACAGGCAGGTAAACTCAGAGGACAAAATATTCTCTGTGCAATTCTACAGTCACTTCATCTCTCTTGTGTTTTTCTTCCACCTTCCCTAGAAAAAAGAACCGGTGGCACTAGCGAAGAAAACCAACAACACCTACAACATAGTTGGCACCACATATGCCCTCAACATTGCCAAGGACCCCGGCCTGCCCACCATCTCCAAGAGTGCTGCTGCCACTGCGACGGCCACCAACGTGCCCCCCAAGATGCCCCGCTTAGAGGAGAAGCTCCCAGAGAGTAAGAAGACATACAACAGCGTCAGCAAGGTAGACAAGATGTCCCGCATCGTCTTTCCAGTCCTCTTTGCCATTTTCAACTTAGTCTACTGGGCTACCTATGTAAACCGGGAGTCAGCTATCAAAGGAATGATCCCCAAACAATAAAACCAGTCCAATAAACCTTCCATCAGTGAGCACCACCCAGGCAGGAATTCTCCAGGGCTTTCTTCTTTCCTGTTTTGTTTAATTATTGTTCATTTGAAATTACTATTAGATAATTCTTTTATAATGTACACAAAACTGTGATTTTAATTTAATCCCGTATGCATTTAGTTTTGTTTTATTTTGGTTTGGTTTTTCTTTGATGATGAAAGGAAAAAAAAAAAAAGGATCATAACAAGTTGTGCCTCTAACATCGTGAATCTGATGTCCCCACCCACCCAAGTCACCCTGTGCTTCCATCTCTCCTCCTCCACGGTCTGCATGCCACTGCCATCTCACGCTCCTCTCTGCTGGGGGCTGCCTCCCTCCTCCTCCTCTGCAATGGACTGCCCTAGCGTGGTGGATACTCCTGGTGGCATGGGCTCAAGGATGTGGAGGCCTCCAGAGTCAGTCTCTGGGCTGGTTTTCAGTGCCCGGTGCTTTGTGCTAGGCTGTGCTCCCCTAGGGGCAGGGAGCTGCTCTGGAGAGGGAGTGGTGCTGCATGGGCCAGCTCCTAGCCCACTGCCTGCTGGGGTGAGTCCCTAGCTGCCAGGGGCTGGTAGAACCATGGCAGGTGTGGAACAGGGTGACAGCACCTTGTAGGTATCTACCAGGCTTCCTCCTCTGTCTTCACCAGCTGCTTCAACCAAGCCCAGCTGCTGGTTTCCTCCATGCTTCTCCCCAGATGAGAACAGGTGAGAAAGGTCTTGTCTGTCTGACATCCTGCGCTCTTGGGGCAATTTGTGTTAGAGGATGGGATATTTCCTACCAGAGAAATCATTTTTCCCAGGGTCAGTGAGTGACTGAGGTCAAGACTGAAGCTTTCTAATGCCTAGGAGGAGATAGGAGCTGTGAGGCCACATGCATTCAGCATCAGGAAGCCATAGAGCTCAGACAGATGGTTTATCACTTTCTCTTGGCCCCATCCACTTCTCCTTCTTGACTTCTCTGCTCCCCAATTCATCTTCCTTTGGCTACTGTGCAGCCCCCAGTAACAAATATCTCGCTGCTTGTGGGTGGATTTAGGCAGAGAAGCCCCTGCCTCCCAGGGGAGCCACGCTGCCAGGGAGGAGCACAACCCCAGGACATCCAGCTCATGGTGCGTTCCTGCTCTCGTGCACCTGAGCAGCAGCAGTGCTGGTTCAGGCCCTTTCCTGCCCCAGCACATCGGGAACTATTCTGACACCTGTGGGGGTGCCTGGGGCTCCAGTCAGTCCCCAAGAACCCCCCTGTCCCCTGTGAATGCAGCTGAGCATCCTCATCACCAGGGGAAAACAGCAGAAGGGGATCTTTGAAATGGGGTAGTGGTGGTGATACTGCTGTCCTAGGGAGATGTGTGACCAGATATCATCTCACAAACCCGCTGAGATGAGACACAGCTCTAATACCTGCAAACTCATCCAAGAAAGCCCTCCAGCGCCTCGGAGAGAGGCTTTTTCTCTCTTCATGGCCCTTCAGTCAGGGTCCCAAACCAGCAGCTGCCCCCTTCCCAGCAGCAGCACAAGTTGGTGGCATCCAAACCCTGTCCCTCCTACCCCTCCCTGGTGCCTGGACCCCTGGACACACTGTCCTGCTGCAAGGAGCAATGTCCTCTGTCTGAGTGCTCATCCCCATCCCACAAGTGGCACTGATCCTGCCAGCAGCCCTGCTCCTGGGGCGGGATGCGCCACCTCTTTCCTTGGTCACTGGCTGCCCCCTCCACCTGCCCCCTGCACATTTTGGGTGCACGCAGCCAGCTCGGGGCCCCAGCACCCCCAGCTTGATGTCTTCAGCATTGCTTTGAGCCTCTGCGCCGAGCTTGGCACCCCCTGCCAGCGCAGGAGCGGGGCTGAGCACGAGGCGCAGGACTCGCCCCACCTGGAATATCCATGGGGACGGCAGGAAGGAGCGGGGCAGGGCAGGATGCTTCATCCTGCAGCGTGCGTGTTGTTGGTGCATGTCCTGCCCGTCCCTCACCTCTCTTGCTAGCTCAGCAGCAGCGCACAAGGAGAGGAGCTCGGAGACATTCAGCTCAGCCCCCGGCGTGTCCCGTCCACCAGCAGGCAGCGTGGGGCGAGACGTGGCACATCCCCCAAGCAGATGGGAAGGAAACCAGCTGTAGCCATGCCATCCGCACCCCAAACCACCTGCGACATTTCTACAGTGCCTTTCACCCAAGGGCTCCCCGCCAGGCAGCGAGGAGGGGAAAACCCCAGCATTGTGCTGGAGGAGCGGAGGGAGGATGCACTGTCCCCAAATCTGCTGGGCAGGGGGGACATCCCTGCCACTTTTGCATTGCCCCAGCACTGCCCTGCACCCCTGTGCCCTTTTTGCTCCCCCCATGCCAGCACTGTCCCCTCCAGCAGTGGGTGCCCCTGCTGCCACCCCCCAGCTCCCCAGCTGTAACCGCTGAGCTAACCGGCCGTCAGGCTGCTTGTTTGGGAGACTACTTGGATGTCATTTTCTTAAATAAGCTAGATGAAGTGTATCTCATAAAACATTCATGTCACTATAATACTCAGGCCTAAGTGAATGAAATAGAAACCCTATAAAAAGCAAAACAAACACAATAAAATGGTAACAAAGAGGATATTGTGTTTACTAACGGAATTATGTCAAAGCCAAGCTTAAATATGGGATCCAGTGACTTCGCTGACTTGAGTCTCCTCCTCAGCCCCCTCCACTAGCCTGGGCATTCCCCAAAATCCCCTCTGCCTGAGGGCAGCCCTACCTGCTGCACAGTCAGGGTGAGCCTCCTGCCTGTCTTCTCCACTTCTCCTTCCCTCCTGCTGCCCCCAGACCCTTGTTCCTCTGCAGGACACAGTCCGCCAGGCTGGCTTGCCGGTGGCACCCACCTGCTGGCCCATCTTTGCTCTCCCCAGCTCTGAAAACTTTGCTCCCTGCCGGATAAAAGGCTCCCTCCCTGGATCAGTGTTAGCACGCCTTGAAAGCCAAGTCTATTCCCACCAAAGCCTGGCACTGGCCCCGAGTCTTTTTGCCAGCTGGAAGCAGAAATACCGGCATCCTTTGGTTAAAGACAACAAACCAAACAGGATTTGTAGTTTGGCTTCCAATCAGGGAAGCATTTCGGGAAGATAGTTATAAATAAGTGGTTTAGCATCTCCTGCCAGCAGACATCACAGAGAAGATAATGTTCTTTTTTTAAAATCTGTCAGAGGCTCAAACTGGGACATTTCCCTCCCAGCTAACACGAGGCTGCTCATGGGCCCTTCTTCTATGGGGCCCTTCTTTTATAACTGGTCTGTACACAACCATCGACGGTTTACTCCACAGAAAGCCAGTTGTGCACAGAGTGGGCTCTGCATTTCACTGTGAACCTCGATGCTTCAATATTTCTTTTCTTTTTGCAAGGCCCAAAGCCCCCTGACTTGATGAGAGTCTCCCAGGAAGGAATTAGACCAGAACGATCTGTTAGCCTGTGCTCCTGCTTTGTAGTCCCAACCTGCGGTTGCATTCCTCCTGACAATGCCAGGTGGGTGTTTTGGCACTGGCACCCTGCCCCCGCTCTCCTCTGAGACCACACATGGGCCAAATCGGTGTGTTTTTGGGGTGCTCTTCATGCTTGGGAAGGCAGGGGATGGTTGAGTCGAGGTCCTCCAGGTGGTCAGGGGAGGCAGCTCGTGGTGGCTGCAAGCACCAGGTCAGTGCTGCAGTGTGAGGGACAGGGAGAAGGGGTCACTGGGCTGGGTGCCACCTGTGCTTCTAAAGGGCTGATGGGGCTACCCCCATATGACTTCTCTGAAAACGCTCCTTGAACATCACCAGCCAGGGCCGTGACACCCGGGGCACAGCTGCCCGGCTCTTCTCCACGCACCAGGCTCTCTGTGAGCAAAGGCAGCTTCACTGCTCCCTAACTTCTACAACAAGTTGTTGAAGCCAACACAGCTCATCCCCTCCTGATCTCCACTAGCTCAGTGGCACTGGTGGGGACCCGGTTCATTTTCTGTAGGACCACCCCGTGTGAGCAGCCCCCGTGCTTGCTGACCCCAGACACAAGCCCAGCATGCCAAAAAGGGCCCGACGAGCCTGTTTGTGCAAGCAGCCATCCTGTGGACACAAGGTACATCCATTTCTCATCTGCTGCCTTGATTTCTTTTATCCACATCTTAGATTCCTCTCAGCTGCCCCCTGGGGGAGAGTTATAGGGCTGCATCACAGGTCAGGAAGGTATTTCTCTTGCTGCAGGTCATCTTGTCTGGGAGGACCCTCTGTTCTGCTGAGAAGCTCTCTGAGACCTTCTAAAACCCGGAGCTGTTGCCTCTCCCAGAGACTGCTATAAAAACAGCCTCTTTGCAGTGCTCCTTTGCAACAGCTGGGGGAACAGAGCAATCTAGCACACATTAACCCACCCCGCCAAGTATCCACCTGGGCTTTGCAGACCTCCTTGGTGGTGGGGAGGGCTCAGCCAGGGCGAGAAGCACACTCATGCAGTGTAAATGCTCTATTGATGCTGAAGTAGGGGGAAAAACTTTGAACGGTTCACCAAGCCTCTCTCTGTATCAAGCTAAACTACCCCTGAAGGCATTTTTGGCTAGATGCCACGGCGCAGATGAGATTGATAGCTTCAAGGTATAAATATTTACGGTTTGACCTTGTAATTGTTCAGTCAGCCAAGGTTTTTACATATATATGTGGGAGTGTGTGTATATTTATGCTCACAAAGTATATCTAAAAGTCAAGCTTTTTCTCTTTGAAAGAGAAAATGGCAGCTTTAAATTGTTTCACTTCCCTCTCATTCTCTTTGCTAAATCTTCTGCGAAGAGGTTCATCCATCTCTGCTGGTGCTCAGGTGGCTCTGGGAGGTCTGGGGGGCACAGGGAACAAGGGGAACAAAGGAGAAGAGTTTCTCTCTTGGGACCTGGGACCAAGGTCACTGCTGGCAGCACCACCCAGCACCTTTTGGGAAAACTTAGTGCCACACATCACAAATTCTCCAGTTCAGCCCTTTTATGCCTGCCCCAGACACTAGGATGTTCCCAGGGAGGCAGCTTTGTTTTTTCAACAGCTGAATCCCACGAGCCATTAGCCCCACACAACAGTGCAACCAGGGGGTGTGTGGCTGAGCATCATGAGGAGTTTTGAGGTCCCCACCCTGAGCATGCTTCAAGAGGGAACACAAAACCTGCCTGGATCCTGATGGCCAGAGGAAAGACGCAGGTAGGAGCCTCTTCTGCAGAGCAACTTTTAAGATCCTGTCTGCCTGGAGAGGGAAACCCGGTCCTCAGGTTGCTATGTGAGTCAGGATGCTCTCGCTGTCTTCGACGGCTCTTGGCTCTTTTCTCCCCTGCTTCTTGAAGGTCCTGTCAACTTTATAAGTCCATTGGCTCACGTTACACTGCTGGCAGCTCTCTGTTTCCTCTGAAAAGTCTGTCAGTTCCTCCTGTCTCTTTGCAGGGAACCCAGCAAACATAAAGGCAATCATATATAGAACAATTTGGTTTTTTGCAACCGCAAAAAAGAGCAGAGCTGGGAAACCTGAGCATCTGTCACATTGCCTTTGTGAGGGTGTGTTTGGAGTCGAAGGGCTCCTCACAAGTACCCCCATGTCAAGAATTTCCCTGTCAGCTGGCTCTGGGTCAGTGAAGGTGCCTGCTGCTTCTCTTGCTGGAGCCCTGGCATCCACCACTGGGGAGAATTGCATTAACATCACACTAGGGCAGCCCATCGAAAGAAAGAACACGTTGCAACAAAATGCCAGAAAATACGCTCATTTTCACTGCCTCAGGTTGAATCCGTGCCCCTGGTACGTCTTCTGTTTTGTTTGCCATCTTGTGAGACTCTCTTCACTTCACTATGAGAAAGAATCTAGCTGGCAGCAATTTGATGCATGACAATCCTGTTATTACAGCTGTAAATAATTAACGACTAGAAAAAAAATACAGTTTTTAATTTTTTGTTGACTTTATTTTCTCTATTGACTAGCTGGTAGCCACTTTCTTAAGGGATTTCTCATGGAAACTGTGACCTTCCTCTTTCTCTCTTTCTCTCTCAGTGTTTTCCCTTTCTTTCCCTCTCTCTCTTTCTGAGATTTGTGTTTCAAATGCTTTTTGGTGCACTGTTCAATGCCTGTTTGTATTTTTGAATCGTATTTTTCAACCTTTGCTGGAAAAAAAAAAAAAAAAGCCCATTCTAACTGGCAGGATTTTGAGTCCTGCAATTTTTTTCAGCTTTTAGCTTTTTCAGTGAGTTAAAGCAACAGAAAAATGTCTCAAAAATTTACAGTGAAGTTCTGAAGAGAGATTAGAAAACATCAGAAACCAGAACAACATGAACAACATCGACAAGCTGAGTGGATGAGGAGGACTCTTCTGACCACCTACCAGCCTCCTGGCCTAACACACCAGGCAGGACTAGACCTTTTCACTGAACTAAATCACTCCGCTTTTCCACTCTACCCACTCTCTTGAACTCTGATCAAAACAAATAAAAAAATCATATTTTAAAAAAGCACTGCACTATTGTTTTTTTTCCAGGGTCTGTTTCTCAAAGGCAAGTGATGGGGAGCAAGCTCTCTGGGCATCAGGTACCTGCACAGCTGGAGAGTTTGTCCCAGTGGTGAGCAGGAAAGCTACCTGGGAAAAAATAAGTATTCCTGGAGAAAACATTCCCTAATTTCCATCATATCGTGTTTAAAATATTTCCTTTCCAATGGTAGGGGAGCGGTGGGCACAAGATATGGTTGAGGCCGGTTGGATGGGGAGCTGGGGGTCTGCCCCAAAGCTCGGATGATGGTGTGAGAGGTGGACAGGGGGAGAGCTGGGGGTGTGCTTCTTCCCCCCAGTGCTGCCTGTGGTTAGACTTTGTGGGTTTTTTTAGTAAAATTCTCTGGCGTTTCTCCGTGTACAACATGAACAAAGCTTTCTGCCACTCTAGGGGTGACCAGAAGAGGCCTTGCCCAAAACCCGGGCTTATGCCACCCACCATGTACACTTCTTCAGCTGAATCATCCCTTACAGAGACCCTGGTGGGAAGAAGGACATGGGAGGCCCTCAACCCAAATGTCAGTGGCCATGTGGTAGAGGAAACACATACCAAGGACAGGTTGGGGGCAGCTCGACCCACACTGCTGCGCTGCTCAGCTGCTACAACGACTGCCAGCATCGCTTTGGTCACCCACACAGCTTCCAGGCATGACTTAGGATTCACCCTGGTCCAGACACCTTTGCAGCAGGGAGTTTTGGTTGTGGCAATCCTGGTTCTGGAGATTTAATAGCACCTAGCTGACCGTGCCATGGCACTCAGCCAGCAGCCGTGTGTGGCCAGGGGGCTGTGCTGTTTGCTAGTGAGGAAGTTTAAGGTGTGGGGACTTCATTTGGACCTCCAATTACCAGTGGGAAAAAGCAGGAGAAGGAAATAATGTCAGTGCCATAGCCAGCTGTTTTTCACTCCTGAAGGAGTGAAATTCCTTCCCCTCTTCCCTGGGTTCCCTGAGCACCAGATGGAAGCTGAACCAGGGACTTGCCTGTGGGACAATAACTCCAAACATACTGCAACCTTGAGCAGGAAAGTTGCACGCTTGAATTTGCTGCTTTCAGCTGAATCCTCCCTCTCGCTTAGAGACTCGGAAGACAGAGGAGGCTTGGGAGCAGCAGCTCGCAGCTGCCGTGGCAGATGGATGGTTATCACGGGTCTTGGCGGTACAGGCTGCATACTTATGTCTTCCCGAGGAAGGGGCATATCCTGTGACCTCGTCGAGAGCATGCGAGGAAGAATCCTGCTATGTTTTCAATGACAAAAGCTGGGACCTGAAGCCTTCACCCCTTTCCCCGAGTCCTCCCTCCAACAGAACTGCACAGGGTTGGACCCAGCCTGAAAAGATCTTCCTGACTCAGGAGACAAAAATAAACAGCGATGTAAAAAGCTTCCCTGCATTATCACTTCTCTATTTGAACCTGGAACAAGGGCCCTGAAGAGGAACAGAGTGTAATTGCAGTGTCCACAGAAAAGAAATACTAATGAAAACAGGCAGAGCCAGGAGAATTCGCAAAGAAGAGGCATAGCAGAGCAAGTATTTATTACCCTGGCACTTAACACTCCGGCTGACAGGTGTCTTAGGGAAGCAATAGCCAGCTTTTATTATTAGGTGCTTATACCACAGCAGCGCTCAGAGGGGGAACTGTTGATGTACGGCTCCTGCAGTGAAGGACATTTGGGAGCAGATAAATGTGTCCCCTGTGCCCGGACAGCCACACAGCCCAGAGCCCCACTCAGCCGGATGAAGGAAAATGTCCCCTGGGATGCAGTGCTCTTCCTCTGCCCTTCAAGGGTCCTCAGCCTCTGTAGCTATTCCAGAAGCCTCCCCCTGGCATGGGGTAAGAGCCCCAAAGCCGGCCAGAGTTAGCATTCATGCATTTGGGTGATGGGATCAAAAACCCCAACATCAGCTTGGGGTTCCCCCTGTGGAAGGAGCTCTCAGCTCTGCTTCCCTCTCCCCATAATGTGAGTAGGTCTGACACCGCAGGATTCCCACTCGTGGGGCTCTCCCATCACTGTGCTGCTGCCTGCGAGTGAATGGCACTTCTGCCTGCAAAGCCCGGTTCCTCCTGACCGAGCTCATCCATCAGCAGCTTGTCAGCAGGAACATGATTTGAGACTTTGCGGTCGCCCCACTCCACGGAGAACGTTTGCGCTTGATGGATTTGTGGCTTGCTGGGATTCACTCTCCCTTAAGCTTTCACACGTTGGCAGGCCGCGGGGGCCCCGTGGGGGGTCCCAGGCTTTGGCACCTGAAGCACTCGCTCCTGCGAACTGGAGGTGGCAAAAAGTGGCTGCGGCTTCTCTCCTGCCTGCCCCCAGCACCTTCCCTTTTCATGTCAGGGGTACAGGTGCAGCAGCCCAAGCAGCAGGACAGGCTGCTTCCCAGCACAGACCTGCTCAGGTCCATTTGTGGATGCTCACATTCCTTTGTCAGACGATGTGCCCGGAGCTGTGGGCATGGGTTTCGACCACACGAAAGCTCCTGGTAGTGGGAGAGCCACCCTTTCAGCTCCCAGAGAAAAAACGTTTGAAAAACAGCACTGGGTGGTTTCCTTTCGAAGGGGAGAGGCGTTGGAGCTAGCTGAGCATTAGGCATTTTATAAAAGCACTTTGGGATCCCTGATAAATAGCAATCTAGGAATTGACAGCAGTGGTTTCAGCAGAGGTGGTATTGCAGCCGTGATAGTCTAAGGACGTAAGTGAGGCAAGGCTGGTAGGAAGAAATATTTTTTTTATTACCCAGATAGCACAGCCAGGGAAAAGAAGCCAGGCTTTCAAGACCACAAACTCCTCTTCTGATCTGGTGCCATAAACTTCAGGCTTAGGCCTGTGAAGGGCTGGGCTGGGCTGGCTTGGTAATGAGGCAATCGGGGAGAAAAAGCTCCTTGCTCCATGCTGCCTAGCGAGCCGCTTACAGGGGAAAAGGTATTTCTTAGGCTTTTGTGAGGAATGGGGGAGAACAGGAGACATAATAGCACTGCTGAGTTTATTCAGAAAAAGAAAAAAATCGTGCAATGTTCATGATTTAAAAAAATAAATAAAAGAGGGAGATAAAAATACATAGGGTACAGACAGAAACCTCCTCTAAAGTTAACATGCAATTTTTTTCAGCACACATGGGTTTTGCATTTGCACAAGGAGCAGTAAGTCTCTGGTCGGATCCCAGCTCAGCTATACATCAGCACAGCCCTGTGCTGGAAAGGTCTGTAACTCATCAGCCTATCTCTGGCACTCGAGGGTGGTTGTTTAGGCTCATAGAATCATAGAATCATAGAATATCCTGAGTTGGAAGGGACCCTTAAGGATCATCAAGTCCAACTCTTGACACCGCACAGGTCTACCCAAGTTCAGACCATGTGACTAAGTGCACAGTCCAATCTCTTCTTAAATTCAGTCAGGCTCGGTGCAGTGACCACTTCCCTGGGGAGCCTGTTCCAGTGTGCAACCACTCTCTCTGTGAAGAACCCCTTCCTGATGTCCAGCCTAAACTTCCCCTGCCTCAGCTTAACTCCATTCCCGCGGGTCCTGTCGCTGGTGTTAATGGAGAAAAGGTCTCCTGCCTCTCGACACCCCCTTACGAGGAAGTTGTAGACTGCGATGAGGTCTCCCCTCAGCCTCCTCTTCTCCAGGCTGAACAGGCCCAGTGCCCTCAGCCGTTCCTCGTACGTCTTCCCCTCCAGGCCTTTCACCATCTTCGTAGCCCTCCTCTGGACACTCTCCAACAGTTTCATGTCCTTTTTATACTGTGGTGCCCAGAACTGCACACAGTACTCGAGGTGAGGCCGCACCAGCGCAGAGTAGAGCGGGACAATCACCTCCCTCGACCTACTAGCGATGCCGTGCTTGATGCACCCCAGGACACGGTTGGCCCTCCTGGCTGCCAGGGCACACTGCTGGCTCATATTCAACTTGCTGTCTACCACGACCCCCAGATCCCTCTCTTCTAGGCTGCTCTCCAGCGTCTCATCGCCCAGTCTGTACGTGCAGCCAGGGTTTCCCCGTCCCAGGTGCAGGACCCGGCACTTGCTCTTATTGAACTTCATGCGGTTGGCGATCGCTCCTCTTACAATTCCTCCTTGCTGTTGTGAATCTTTAAGTATCTGCGCCAGACTGTAATCCCCAGTTTGACTGTAAAGCTGGCCTTTACCTTCACACTGCCTTATTACATCCAGCTTAAATTATGAGGGGCATTGAGACAGGGTTGATAAGGAGGATTTATTAAGCTTGAGTGACCATCTATAGCGATGCAGCACTGAGTGACTCCAATTCCTTTTTCTTCTCCCTCTCCCAGAGAACAGCTGCTGCCAGAATATACTCGTTACCGAGTGTGACCCCTCAAGCAACTGGTGTTGGAAGGCTTCACTTGAGGAGGAGAGGATTGGATTCAGGTGACTGTGGTTATAAAGGGAGGCATCTCTCTAAGCAGCTGGCTTGGGAGAGCTCTGCTCCAGAGGTGTGGGGTTTGTAAATGGTCCTGGGCAGGGGAATTCCTGGAGGTTTGTTATCTCATGGAGGCAGTGTGGTGGCCTAGGTGAGGAGCAGAGATGTACAAAGTCTGGGTACTGGGGTAGGAACATTGGGTGGGTTATGTGATGGTCACAGGAGCTCAGGGTGGTGAGGAGAAGCAAAACACAAACCAACTCCTGAGTACTGGGAACACCAGTGGCTGTCTGCTGGGATGTGCAGGTGGCTGTGCCATGTCCCAGGGTGGAAAGCAAGCCTGTGGCAGAGCAACACTGCTCCTCTTCTGCACCCCATCAGGGGTGCTGGGAGGAGGTTGGCATCCTCCATAGGGTTTTTAAAGAATTAATGAGTAGGATTTGGGTGACATTTCCCTTCCTGTGCTAAGTTTGGAGTGTAATTGTTCTGCTGCTTGTTTGGGCTTTTTGCAGCCCTGCTGTCTGGGGAGCTCGTTTGCGTAATTTTGTTGGGTCCTGGCTAATAATGACGTCACTTAAAAACAATTCATTTTGCTGGACTGAGAGTGGGCTTCGTTGTCATGGCAACCTTTGATTCGGAGACTTGCGGGAAGGAGACAGGTAAGTGCTTGAAATTGCCATATTTCAGCATGGTTTCAAATGCCTCAGAAGTCTAAGACCGGTTTTCCATAAATGAAATTTCAAGTCGTGTTGAAATACTTTGTAAACAAAATTCATTTATTGCCTGAGGAAAATGGGGCGGAATTTAGTTGGAGAAAACACTTTTCTAAAAATGAAGGTTTCATGAAGCATTCTGCCAACTAACGGGAGTTTAATGCAGTCAGGGTGTGCTAATGCTGCTTTGCTCCCCAAAACAGCTTGGTAGAGATGCCCTTTCCCTGCAAGGGGTGACGGTCCCCCCTACAGCTGCCCAGGGAAAGGGATTTACCCTGTGTGCTGTGGGGGGCAGCACCTGCAGAGGTCATGGAGAGGGATGGATGCATGATCTGATGAGAGAAATCTTTAATTGCTTTCAAAAGCAACCCCATGTTTGTTGTGCATTATATTATCTGGATCAAAGAAACAATTTGTTCCCAAAAATTGGATCAAAGTGTGTTACCTTAGCCAAAATACTTTGGAAGGCTCCCTCATAGCTAGATATCTGTGCTTATTACACAGTATTCTCATCATAAGTGCTCATGGTTTCTGTGAAAATCAGACCTGGACAATGTTAGCTCCTGTGGATATCAGAAAGCCTGAACTGGGGTTTTAGAGAGACATTTCAGCCTGGGAAGGGCTGGGCTTCTGGTGAGAGACTCCCAGTTTGGAGATGCCATGTGCCATCTGTGAAAGCTGTGTTGTGCTGACTTCATTTCAAAGTGAAAATCATGTTGGCAATTTGGTTGGGGGCTTTGATTCTGCAGCCTCCTAAATATTGTCTATGGGGGCACCCAAAGGTCTGCGAGTGGAGTTGTTTGTGTAAGGAGAAGCTGGTGCACTGCCACCACCAGGATGTGGGTTGAACACTTATCTGGACCCTGACACCTGCCTGAAATCCTGCATCTCTTTCTTTGCCTGGAATGAGGTGGTCATTTGGGGTTGACTTTCCTTCAGAGGTGAAAGAATCAATTGGCACCTAAACTCAGGCACAGAAAGTCAGCCTTTAAGGCACAGGGCAAAGGCACAAGGTGCTATTTCAGCTGGCATCCCCAGGGAGCAGAAGCCACTGAATACAATGTCAGAGCTGGCATCAGCTCCTGCCTGTTCAAGACCCTTTCCCAACCAGATTGATGCTCAGGGCAGCTCTGGAGAACTGCACTGGCCACAGCAGGATGAGAGCAGGTCCTGCGGCAGTGGTGAGGAGGGAGCTGTGGGGGCACGTAACCCCAGGGAGGGCAGGGAACTGGGTCTGCACTTCTCATGCTTGCAGGGAGCCTCTTGCTGGCGTATATAGACAGTGCCTGAAATAGAAGCTTTTTTGGAAACAGCAAGGAAAAAAAAAAAGGCATTTCGGAAGGACTCCAACCCTTTTCCATGTGATCTGCCCAACCCTTCAGAGCGGTGGTTGCTTTTTTTTGGTGGTGGAAGCTATTCAGGGAATTTGACCTGAATTTTTGCATCACTTTGGGTGCCTGGAAATTGCATGTATATAAAGTAAATAAGTAATTTGCTGAGAAGTTATTGCCCAGCTCTGTGTGGGGAGAAGGCAGGTATTCAAAAACTTAGCCCAGCTTTAGTGCAGGTGATTCCTGTGCTCACAATTTATGGGCACAGAAGAGCTGATATACTGGGAGAGCCAAAATGCTTGTCGCAAGAGTATCCAGTTTCTGATAGCAGTCAAACAGCAGATGCATGACAGTGAAAGCCTAAGATTATAGGAAGCATCTTGCAGAGCTTCCCTGGGGTTCTTTCTCAGCTTCCAGCAATCTGTGGCTCAGGGATTTGCCAGTAAAAGATGTGCCCTTGTGCTTAATAGTTCTCACTGGATTTCCTGCTGCTGTGCTGTGAGTTGGTCCAGTAGCTTTGTAAACTCATAACAGCCATGTCCATGTCCTGCAGAAAGGAGTTTTCCTGCTGCTTTGTGGCATGAAGAACTTTCAGCTAGGCTTTGGGTCTGTTTTTCCCTCTTTCATTGCATGTCCACTGGTGAGCTTGCGTTAGAAGAGAAGGTGAGCCCTGGATCCTTGTCCATCCTTTCCCTACCTCATGCAATTATACACTTGGACTTGGGGCCCTTCATCCCCACGTAAGAGCTCTTCCAGCTGGAGGAGTCATGGCTCTGGGGGCTGAGGGAGCTGCGAAGCCACGGCTGCAGGATGTGACCTGGCATGGACAAGCTGTGCTGAGCACGGCGGACAAAGGCACGATGTGCTTTCTTCTCTTCATACCTCCAAGTACAGCTGCTCCTGAGCAGAAGCTGAGAGGTGTGGAGCAGCAACATGATGTACATGTGCCCAGAAAGGTGGGGTTAATGTGGTACCAGTTCTGTGCCCTTCAGATGTGTGCCTGTTGCTCAGTGTCTGACTTAGGGCTTCCTGGAGTGCCTTTGGTGATGTTTGCTCCACGCAGAGCACCTGGGTGCTGCCATGCCAGGACCCTCTTGTGACCAGTGGGGTGTGCAGTGCACTTGAGCATGGGTTCTGTGAGCGGCAACATTTCCAAAAATCAGACTGGATGACTCCAGAGTGTACTGAGACATCTCATGTGGCACACGAGCTCAGTCCACAGGCTGCAGGAGCGGTGCCTGTAGCACCTCGGTGCTCTCCACCCCAGAAGGATCTGTAGGAGCCTGTTCTGCAGAGTGCTGCTTTTCGCAAAAGCCGACTGAGAGTGCTGTCAGGCTGCAGCTCTCAGTTAGCAGCACTTGAAGTAAATGAGATTTACATAAAGGAGGGACTGATGAAAGCTCCATGGGGGCAGCAGGGTGCTCGGAGCTGCCATCTCTGAGCCTCCCTCTGCAGCTCTGCCCTGACCCCAGCTTCCCTGCTGTCCTGGCTGGGGCTGCTAATGGTGCTGTCAGGCCCCTCCAACCCCATCAACACCCAGCTCTTTCCATCCTCCCTTGCCCTTGCTCTGCTCAGCGGGGGCACTTCCATCTCACACCAAAGGGTTTTTACGGTTTTGCTCCCGGCTGCTGGCTGCCAGTCGTGCCCAACAATAGCAGGGAGTTTTAATGATGTAGATAAATATTTCTTGAGAGCAGAGAATTCACTTTATTAGTGATCAGGACAGCTTTTCAGGGACAAAACATGGATTTAGAGCTTAATCCCTGGCTCTTGCTGTGTTGCAAGCGCTCTCTAAAACCTTTGTGGACACCGAGGCCATTTTGGAGTTTCAAAGTTAAACAATCCCTCTCTCTCCTCCTTGTAATCACCAGGAGTAGGATTGGAAAATCAAAGCCTCAGATGTGAATATATTCAGCTCTTAAGGTGTCTCTCCGCCTTGAACCTGCTTGTATGGCCTGTCTCCAAATCTTCCTAGCTTATTTCCTGCACAAAGGGCTTGAGCCAGTCAGCAAAGTTCAATCTCTCTGATGCATGGTTATGTTGCAAATAAAAGTGATGATGCATTTTAGCATAAATAAATATTAATTTGTTTTTTTTCACCATTTCATTTATTTGCCATCTGTGATTCTCCTGATTAGAAAATCATAGCGTCATCTAATCAAGGACAGGAAAGGATGAGCTGGGGCTTCACTGGCCCATCCTGCAGCACAGAGATCACCTTGCAGATGGTTGAACCCAGTGGCTAATCTATGGCTGAACATCGGTTATCCCGAGTACTGGGAAAAGAGTTAAAAATTTGTCCCAATGAATTCCAGGGATGTGGTCCAGCTCCAGGGCAAAGAGAAGTGGGGGTTCAGCTCCAGAAAGCCCTGGCTTTGAATGGCCCTCTCCAGGCCAGCCCTAAAATTCTGGAAACCTCCTCAAAACTTAGTAATGAGATGCTTGGGAAGAGAAGGGAAAACACAGAAGGTAACCAATAAAGTAATCTGCAAGGAAAAAAAAAATCAGTGGACAAAAGGCTTTGTTGTGCCAGTGGTGGAACCACTCAGGCAGCCACAATAGCGTGCTCCCTCCCCATTCTTTGTGCCCCAGCTCTGTACTTTTGTGGTTATTATCTCGCCTGGACCAGATGGGTGTTGACAAACAATAGACCAGGTAGCTCTGATTTTTCCTTGTGTGCATGGTCAAAGGGAAGGAGTCATCTGCCCTTCGGAGTCTGATTTGTCATTGTCCTCACACTGCTTTACTCTCTCTGCTCCACAGTGCAGAACAAAGACCTGAATTACGGCAGAAGATGAATGGGGGCTTTGGGAAACTATTAGAACAATTAGGCACCAAAGCACAGCACGGAGGGAGGGCAGAGGGGTGGCCACTGTAAGAGCCTGAGTCTTTTGAGATCTGGGAAGGTTTGGAGCTGCTCCTCCAGAGGGAAAGCAGGAGAGGGAAGCAGAGGAAGGTCTGGAGAGGTGGCAGCAGCTGCCATCAGCTGTCCTATGACCAGATGGATGGATCAGGGAGCCTGAGGGCAGCCTGACTGAGCTGGGTGCTGCCCTGAGATATTTTTGGCTCTGTACCTCCATCCTGGGTGACCTGAGCCGTGGTGGGAAACGTGGCATGGGGGGGAGCAGAAAGAAGGAGGCAATTTGTTGCTTGAAAAAAAAGCAGTGATGATGAAAAGCTAGAAAAGGGAATAAATCCCATCATAGCTCTGCCATTAATTTTTCTCTGATGTGATGGGAGACAGAGTGGTGTGCACGTTTCCCTTCTGCACTATCCCCAGGACGTAGCCTTCACCTATTAGTCCCAGATTGGAGAAGAGGTTTTATTCCCCCCAAACCGAACTTTGTGACAATGGAAAATGAGCTCACGACTCTCTGGCTGGCAGGATGGTGTGAAAAAAATAGTGATATAAAAAAACAGTAATCTCTTTAGAAAAGAAATGCCTGGTCTCGCTTGGCAGGTGTTATTTATTTTTCCTAGCAGAGGGAGCAAGGAGTTGCAGCTGGAATCTCCGGTTGGCTTCCCAAGATACTGCTGTGACATTTTAATGATCCAATTCCCCTCAAAGGTGGCATTTTCACTTGTTCTCCTGACCTATCGCTGTACATTTGGTGTGAAACAAACTGCGCCGCTATCAGCCCTGACATCTCAGGCCCAGAGAAAAAAAACTAAGGCTGCGATACTAATGCGGTGGATGGACTCTTCACCCTGCTAATCCCTCCGAGGATGTCTTCTCACCGTGCTCGGCAGCCACGGGCTCTTCAGGAGCACATTGGTGCGATGTTGCTTGCCCTTGCAGCTTCCACTGGCAGGGGCTGTGGCTCAGTGCATCCAAGTGGTGTTTCCTGGCCCATTTACACCCTGCTCCTGCAGGGCTAGTGGTGATGTTTGTGCTGGTGAGACCCTTTTCTCGCTCTGTAGCATGACTACAGAGGATGAAGATCTGGGACCTGCAGGACATCCTACAGCCAGCCTTCACTTTCCACTCTCCTGCGATAAACTGGTTCACACGGGTGTAAAGTGCGTGCAATGAATAACACAACTGCAGCAAAATAGTTTATGTAAAGCACCGACGTGGGAGAAATTTCATAAGAGGTTTCATACCTCAGAAAGTCCTTTTGTCAAAAATAGAAGCATTTTCTCTAAGGAAAAAAAAAAAATAACGCTCAAGTTTCTTGCACAGTCTTCCTGTTGTGCTGGTGCTCTTCTGACTGTTGTAGGGATCCTTTTTGGGAGTGTGAGCCACTGTCACCGCTCTTTTCTGGGAGCAAACAGGAGCACAGCAGAGCTCTAGGATGGGGTTGTGGTGCTCCCGCTCCAGAGGCACGGGGCGGTTGTGGGGACCGGGAGAATCCAGGCGGAGAATCCAGGCCATGGAAATCAATGCAAATGACTCTGCTTGCTGAGTTGCAAGCCCATTTGCTCTGTAGGAAGCACGGCTGTCAGCAGGGACAGGCGGCGAGAGGGGTGGGATCTCACAGCTTGCGAGATGAGATGGGGAAGGCAGTAGATGCAGGTTTTTCTGGCTTCAGGGAGGGCAGCAGCTCCAAGAGGGCAGGCTGGGTGCAGGGGGACACGAGCAGGGACACTGGGTCCCGCTGTGAACAGCAGTTGGCCTTGTGGGCAGCGGGACCAGTGCCTGCAGAGGGGCTCTGTGCCCTGATAACTGCCCTGGTTGGTTCCCTTGTGCTGGGAAAAACTCTGCTTGTGTTGCAAATTAACATTTCTAGGTGTTTTTAACAAGAAATCCCTTTTAAGGAAGGGGCTTTGTTTTCATTTGGAGATGCATGTGATGGGGTGTGTGCCTCAGTCCTCGCTGTTGTTATAGGTTAATTATTGTGAGCAATCAGTGATTACCGCTCTCAGAAAGGCTTTTCCCTGCTGGTCAGGGTGCACACGAGGCGTTCACAGCTTTTTACTCAGGGACTTCTCTGGGCCCAGCAGGTGCCTTGGATTGTGGTGGGGGTCTGAACAGTCCTGTGTGGTGTCTTTTAAAATTTATAATCTAAATACAGCTAGCTAACATCTCTCCATACTCGTGTGAAGCTTTGTGCAGGATCTTCTAGACTAAGTCTTGTGGGTTTTCTCCTTTTTGCAAGTTTCTCATGCAGTGAGGCAGCTGGAACAAGCCCAGTGAGGTGTCCGGTGGTAACGCATCAGTTTTCAAAGATGCAGCTGAGAAGCCTAACACCTGTAGCTATTGCCTTTGCTACGCTTACAAAAATGAAGAAGAGGTGGAAGGAGGCATCAGGAGGTTCCTGGTGAGGCCACTGCAAGGATGGGGAGCCCCCAGGAGACCTGCTGGCCTCAGAGCCAGGCAGACTTGGGTACGGCCATGAACATCCCCTCCTGCCAGGAGACACTTCCAGCATTGGCCTCTCCACAGTATTTTTTTCCTTTTTTTTTCCTTTTTTTTTCCTTTCCTGGCAGATCCAGTCGCCAGCTCCTAAAATGGGGTCAGGCATATGGGATCGTGGCAGGAACGAATCCGCCTGGCTCGAGTTCAAGTTCATAAGAAACTCAGTTGCCTTTTCATCTTTTTTCAAACCAAATCCCAGGCATAAATGACGTGGACTAGGCGCTTCCTGGCACCTGCAGCTGCTCCCCAAAATTGACTTTCCTGTCCCCATTCCTGCTGGTGGCGCAGAGCTGCCAGCTGAGCGCCGGCCCCCGCCGCAGCCCCGCGTTGGCATCCAACAAAAGTTCAGCCAGCTCCGAGCGCTTCAGACTCAGCGAATTATTTTCTGACAAAATGTTGGTTTATTGGGAAATTTCCGGCTGGCTCTAATTGGGACAGCTGTTGAGGCGGCAGTTTTCCCGAGAACTAAAAGTCGCTTTCAGATGAGCGCAGCTCTTAAAACGGCTGCTGCTTTGATAACTGCTCATTGCCTTTCTTGTCTGATTATTGAGCTTAGTATCTTCCTGCAAGCTTAAAAAAAAATCCACTTTGCCTGTTTGATCTTTTTTCTTTTGTAAATATTATCTTCAGCCCCCCCCCTCCTCCTTCAAGGAGAATGTGTCAGTTCAGATTTTACCCTAAACTTGAGCTTTGCAAAAATTAATGTATGTAGCATTTCAGATTAAGAGCTTTTTTTAACCCCAAGCTTCCCAGTGTTCATAAACACTGGGGGGGGGAAAAAAAAAAAAGTCAAACCAAACATTTTCCTTGTCTTAGCATGGGAGATCCTGCCAAGGAAATTAACGGGGCCTGTCTCCACAAAGGGAATAAGCCCATCTTGGTCTGTTGGTGGTACTGAGATGTGCAGCCTGCTAGTTTTCTGTAATGACATTTTTTTAACGTAATTGTTTTTCCTTACTAATTCTACACGCATTTTCACCACCAAACTGAAGAAGCTGGTTAGAGCATGCGGAGGTTCCCAAATAGCTCGTACAGTCCCAGAGTCTATGAGCTGGAAACTTGGTATTCTCGGGGAGTTGGGAGGCGCAAGGCTTGATGAAAGCCCTTGATAAAAGAGTATTATGAGTCTTGCTCTGATCTGCCAGCTCTCCCCGAGCTCATGCCAGGGACCAGATTGCCCCAGGCACTCTGCCGAGTCGCTCAGCTGTCCCCTTCATTCTCACACCAAGGGGCTGCAGTGAGCGGCTCCCTGGGGAATACCCATTACGGATGTGGAAATTGCTCCAGAGCAGAGTGAGGGATGGAGTGAATTTGGTTCAGATTGATTCAAAAGCTTTTTCTTTCTTTCTTTCCTTTTTTTCCCCCCTATATGGCTTTCCAGTGAAATAGGAAAAATGAAAAAAATTCATCTTGTCATCTTGATATTTTGTTCAAACCTAAACAGTGTTTCCTTTTCTCCCCTTTTTATTTAAAGAAGGTCACGTTTTAAATGAATGATGGTGTGCTGAGGTGGAAAAACTTGAAGCAATTCATTTAGAAAAAGGATTGGTGAAACGTTTTGGTATTCTTAGAATGTTTCATTTCGAAACAGATTGGAAAAAAAATGTTTTGCTGCTCTTTTCTCTTGGATTGTGGTTCTGTTTGTTTTGCTTTTAGCTTAAACTAATTGCCAAATTCTGCTTAAGTTTGCTAATTGTTCAAATGCTGCAAGCCTCTGTTGTGCACCAGAGCTGTGGTTCATTTAAAACCACGGAAATGTCTGACTGCAAACCACACGGATGCAAGGATCTAAGAGGAGCCTCCTTATTTTTGGGTCCCTTGTGTTGCTTGCACCAAGAATCATTACCTGACAGTACTGCAACCTTTAATTCCCCTACAGGCAATCCCCAGCTGGTGGGAGACCCTTCTGCATGACCCCAGGACCTATGGGACACACACAGCACCTTGTGCCCAGCTGCTGAGCACCGTCCCACCCTCGGTGGCAGAGGGAAGGGATTTAAATGGAGAGGAATGGAGTTTATATTTAGAGCCGGAGGATGCTCCTTCATCAGATTACGACAGTTTTAAGTAGGTCAGGCTGGAGACCCGAGATACCCGAGTCCCCTTCAAAGGCATCCGTCCGTCACTTATTATTCCAGGCATTTCCCTTTCGCTCTGCCTTCCTTTCACAGCCCTTTGTCGCTGCTTCTGGGCTGTGCCAGCCCTTGCAGTGCGTTCCTACACTTGCTCCTTTCATTGCCTTTCCTGTCCCTGTGTCCCCCTTGGCCCTGGGGCCTGGGACTTCAATTCAACAAAGATGAGAAGGGTTTGCAGGGGTCGCATTGCAAAGCTCTTAACCCCATCTCTATTGCTCTCATTTCCTGAAAAACCTGAAATCCCCTCTGCTTTGGCACGGGCAGGTCTCACATGGGAGCACGGCTCTGACCTTTCTGTTCTGGCACCAGAACCAGCAGCGAGCAGCACCCGCTTGTTTTCATTGAGCCCTTCCCTCTATCTCAGCCTGTTACATTTTTCAACTCTCGGTGGGATTTATTTTTTTTAATTTTTTTTTAAACTCAAGGCCTCCTTCGAGCTGATCACAAGGGAACGCTGAGTGCTTGTTTTTTAATATTCTGACAGGTGCTATTTTGCTATTTGCTTGTGATGATTCAGGACATTTGCATCTCTTTGTCCTTAATTAAAAAGCGCTTCACCCTTGCTGCAGGGATATGGCAGATTTCTCTTGATCTATTCATTTTTGGGGATTTTTAATCAACATATCCACTCCATCAGTGCGGGTGCATTTCTGACAGGGGGGTGAAGCTTAGCGCAGTGTGTGGAGAGCTGTGTGGGTGTAATTATGGCTTGCTTTTTTTTTTTTTTTTTTGGTGGATTTGACTGCTGTTGAAAGGCGTTCTCTAACAGCCTCCTGGAAGGCAGGAGTCCCCTGTCCACCAAACCCATGGATGAAGACAAGGGGGAAATTTGCTGCCAAGCTCCCCCAGGAGCTGATGGTTTCCCTTCCCAGGTTTCCCAAAGTACCCATGGCAGGTGATGAGTAGCTGGCTCTGGAATCCACCTGTGCTGTAGGGCACTGGCTGTTTGGAAATACCCAGAGGGGAGGCACCCCAGTACCGCACCCCATGGGGAGCCTGCCGTGTGCTCCCACACCTACTTCTCCACCCCATAACCCCACTGCCCAGCCCGGCATGCTTGGTTCCCAGTGCTGCTTTCCCATTCCAGCCTCAAATCGTCTCTCTCACAAAATATCAGGCTAAGAAACAAGCCCTGCAAGGCTCCGGCTGCTTTCGCAGTGTTTATCTGTGCAGCTCATGCAGGTCAGGGTGTGCGGGCTCGTGGGAACCTTTGAAGATTATTTCTCTTCATTTTTTTTTTGAAGAGACTTCAGTTTCCTCTCAAATCTTTTAACTTCACCTCCTTTCAGCGCATCGGCCCGGTTTCCCTGAGACTTAACAGCGACGAACAAGATTAAGATTGGAGCTTAGCGAGTATTAGGGGAAGATCTCTCATTGCTGACGTGCTGGCAATTACCAGGTCCAGCAGCCTGGCAGCAAAGGGCAGCCACCTCCCCGGAGAGCTCTCACTAACCCCTGTTGGGGTGGCTCTGTGAACGCCACCAACCCAAACACTGCCTTAAGGCATGACAAAATCCAGCCCCTCCTAAAAGCATCCCTCAGGTTCAGGCACTTGAGAGAAAAGGGCATCGGGACATTTCCCTCCTGCTGGTGTGATACCAGAGCTTCGCAGGGAAGGGAAGCAAAGAGACCCTGCAATCCCTCGGAGCTTCCAAGAGGAAAAGAGGTGTGAGAACGTGGGCTCGCTGCGGGCAGCTGAACCCTGCCACAAGTGAGCATTATTTACTACTGGATAAACGTTCCCGAGGCAGTGTGGAAAGAAATTCCCACATCTCCAGGCAGAAATGCCCTGAAGGTATTAACAAAAAACGTAACTGTGATTCCCTCTGCCTTTCTCAAAGCCTGCCAGGCTGGTGGATGGTGGTGTGCCTCAGCTTCCCAGCAGGCATGGAGAGAGTCAGGTAGGGTTAGGGACTGCATGGGATTTGGTCCTGAGTACCATCTTCTGTCCTTGACCCTCCTGGTTCCTTTTCCCCTCCCCTGAACTGATGTTGACAAGGAGCTAGCTTGTCTTGATCCAGAGGCAGAAGTGTTTCTGCAGTGATGAGGAGCAATCACTCCTGTTCCATGCAGCTGCTTGTCCCCAAGGTTTGTGTCAGGAGTTGCAGACCGTTTGGAATATCCTTCCTGGGAGTGATGCTGGTGATTGCTCACCAAACTACCAGCTCGTGGTCCTGTGCTGGACATCTGATGGATGGATGGCATAGCTGCAAATTCCTGTTTGAAGCTGCATTGAGGCACCTCATGCTCAATTTGCTGAGATTTTTTCCTTTTTTATTTTTTTGCTAAGTACTGCCAACTCTCTCCCCCTCCCCACCCTCTCCTATGTACATTTTCTCTTCTCACGTATTGATCCCGAGGAGGAATGTAACATTTTAAGCCCTGAGCTGGGGAGCCTGCCAAAAGAGCAGAGCCATAAAGAAAAAGCAGGCAATGGCATCTTTCCCATCCAGGGATGACAGCGAGAACCGATTTGAGACCCAGGATCAGATCACATATCCATTTGGTGATCTCTTCTAACAAAGTAGCTTGAATGAGGGACTGTCCGTGGTGGAAGGGGATGTTGGAGGCTCCTTCAGGCCTGGCCTGATGTAGCAGCCAAGGCTGAAAGCAAAGCTCTTGCTCCCATCAGTGCTCCCATCGCCCTCCAGGACAGCGTGCAGCAGCTCTTGCTATGACCTGGGCTGTCCTCCCACTCCTTTCATTCTCCTTGGAAAACATTCACGTCACATTTGTTCAGGATCCAAGCACTTCTTTTTTATCCGCAAGCACTGCCAGTTCACTCCTGCACCCAAAAATCAAACCGTGTCCTGTCTGCTTCATACATCATCACTGTCCGTGTCGGTGGGAAGCCAGAGCCCAGCTGGAGCCGTTATTGATGTCGTGTGAGCCCCGATGAGCATCTGCTGCTGTGCCCGGTGAGCCTGAACAGACAAAGCCTCGGTGGTGTCAAACAAATGCCCTGATAGAGTAAACAAATGTTTCTGGTGTACAGGATGTGCCCCAGTTCAGAGAAGAGAGTTTAGGCTTATGCATGGGGTTTTATCATAGAAGTTTTCCAAAGAGGCCCTGTAGCCAGCTTCTCCTGGGATTTCTCCCATTACAGAGGGAGGAAACCCACTGGAAGCCCTGGTGTGGGAACCTGCGTGGTTCCCAGAGGAGAGCACATGATGGCCAGGTCACAGCACAGCCCCGTTTTGTTACTGTGAGGAGAGCGAGCACCAAGGACAGTGGCTGGGACTGTCCAACAGCACCAGAAGGAACAAAAAGTATTTTGAATGAAATATTTCATCTCCTGTTTAAGTCTGGAGAATCCTGTGACAAGACCTTGAAACAAACATCTCTTCAAAGTGGAAAACAGGGACCCTTTCCTTCCCAAACACTGGTGTAGGACATCTTGTGCTTCTCAGTGTTCAGACTGAGGGTGGTTCGTTCCTGTTCAAAATAATTTGCTGAATTTGAAAAGGCTTTCTTCCTGCCTCAGCCTGTGCTGTTGGTAAATAAGGTGTTTGTCTGAAAAGCAGCGCCCTCCTCTTGCTCTCCTCCACGCGCCATCGACGTGTTTCCTTCCTCCCTTTGGTGCAAGTGAAAACCGAAGTGGTGCAGTGAATTTCCCCACGTGCCACTTCACATCCTGCGTCTTGAGGGGGAGCTGAGAGCACATGTACCAACCCCTGGGTTTTCTGTGATCCGTTCAGGACCACAACCTTCCAACAGCTACATCCTCCCCGCAGCTACCAGTGCATCTCTCCCAACTTCAGCTTCATCCAGATCCCTGCAGAACTTCTGGGGCAATCGGGTGCCTCGCTTTGAAGTTTAAAGGGTTCTTTCACCTTCGCCGTTGCTTTGATTTCGTTATTTACTCTTTTGACATGTGCTTCCTATAAACCCACCATCCCAGAGCGGCTCCTGTGCTTGCACTAAAAAGAAACATCATCTGCAGCTGCTCCGCTACGAGGAAATTCCATCTCGGAGCGGCGCTGCCTGCAGCTGGCTCCTACGGCTTTGATGCTGCTCAGATCTCATGCTCGAGGGCTTGAGGTGATCATTGCTAGAATCGGCAAGGGAGAGCCTGTGTAGGAAGAGCCTTGAAAAATCACCCAGGTGTGCTGCTGTTATTTACTGTTTGTGCTGCTGTAGCCCCCTCGTCCCCACTGAGACTGGCCCTAGCTATTAGGCACTGAATGCGTGTGGGGAAGGGACATCTCCCTGTCCTGCTGAGCAGTGGTTACAGGCACGATGCAGAGAAAAGGAAGCGATTTGCTTGTGCTTGTGTGGGAAAGGCTGTGGCAGGGCCGGGAGAGCCACTTGTCACTGGTGCCACTTGTCCATGGTGCCACTGCAATACATCCGATGGCATCAAGTCCCAAGCTGTGATCAATGGTACCAGGTCCTCTGGGAGAGGCAGGACCGTGCCCCTCGGGGGACAGGCTTCTGCAAAGCACGGGCTGTAACCAAATGGTGAAGGGCAATTATTGCTCCTGCATGTAGCTGTAACAAAGTTGGGTCCCAGTAACTCTCATCTAAAACATGCCAAGGAGGAATCTGCTATCTATGTTTACAAGCTGGATGCCAGCAGTGAAAAGAACTGCCCAAGGCTGCTTGGCAAACCGGGGAAAGCAGCAGCAGAGAGCTCAAAAACTCACAACCCACCCTCAGCCCCCTGCTCCTACCCACACGCTCCCACCCTTTTTCCACGGGCCAGCGGCCCTACAGGTGGGAGAGGACCCGCTGCCGGCTGCATCTCCTCGGCAACTCAGCGGGGCCCGCTGCCTTGCGTGCTGTAACAATAATTACCTTCAATTATTTCTTTAATTAGCCTTCTTTCGTACGTATCGATGGCAAGCGACGACTCCTGGCTCCGCAGAGGGGCAGGGCGAGCACCGTGCCACCCGCCGCTGCTCGCTCCCGGGGGCGCAACGCTGGCAGATTTTTTGGGAGGGGGAGGCTCAGCGCTGCGCCCCCCCCCTCTAAGCTGCTGCCCGGCCCTCCGGGGGCGGGCACGGGCCCCCGAGCGTGGAGCTAGGACCCTGCACGGAGCCCCTCCTCCCCTCGCCGAAGAGATGCCCAACTTTCCCCTGCCTCCCCGGCGGCGCCGAGCGCGGAGCCGGGCGGGAGGCGGCGGGGCTGGAGCGCGGCGCAGCGGGCACAGGGGGGACCCCGCCGCCGCCTCCGCCGCTCCCCCCCCCGCCCGGGACCGGCTCTTTCCTCGCCGAGATGTCCGGGACGGTGCTGCTGCTCTGCCTGGCCCTCGGGCCAGCCCTGCGCCCCTCCAGGTGAGCACCCCGCCGGCCGCGGTGCGCCCCGCTCCCTGCCTCAGTTTCCCCGTCGCGGAGATTTTGGGGGGGGTCGCCGGGCTCCGTGCCCCCGGCCGCTCCATCCTGCCCGCCCCCGAGGCTCTGCGCTTCGCTCGGGGGATGCTTTACACTTCGGGTCCCCGCTTTGCGTGCCCAGAAGCGAGGGGACGCCCCGTTTCCAGCACCCCGTTTCCAGCACCCCGCCGCCCCCTCGCCGGCCCAATGCTGCCGGGGGCTGAGCCCCGTCTGGGGACAGCCGGGACACGGCCGGGGGCGGCTCGGCACCGCGGCCCCGCGCACCGCCGGGGCATCCCCACGCGGAGCTGCGCTGGGTGGGAAGAAGCCCGTAGCCCCTCCTCGCGGTACCCCGGCCCTCGGCACCCCAAAAGCCCACCCCAAAGCCCAGGCTCCTGCCCTGCTCCACAGGTTGGCCCCGGGGCGAGCGGCGGCGTGGGGCTGGCACCTTACGGTGCTCGCCCAGGGCCAGCGGCTCGGAGCGCTGTAATGCAACCGGTGATGAAGGGCCCCATGCACAAGGGGGTTTTTCAAGTTTCGGTGTTGTTTTATTTTTATTTTTTTTATTTTTTTTTTAACAATTGCCAGCCCTGCTGGTGAGTTTAATGGCTGGATCGGGGAAAGAACATGTTGTCAGCAGATTGTTGCCCCCGGGGCTCCGGGGAAGAGGGATTTCACTGGCTGAAGCTAATTGGCAGAATAAGCCGCCTTAAAGCCGATCAAATCCCATTACAAATGCAGGCAGGGGCAGGGAGCATGAATCCTGCTACTAACGGTCTGCTCTGCCAAGGCTTCCCCGAACTCGGGTGCGAGCAGCCCCGTCCCTGCCACTGTCCTCCAGGGCACAGCCTCGCCAGCGTGGAGGCAGCAAGAGCTGCTCTGTGGCTTGTGCTCTGGTCCCCAGCCTCTCCAGCATGCAGGATTTGGGGGACTGAGGGCTGCGAGGGGCTTGTGGTGGTCCCGGCTCCTGTGCCCTGCTGTCCCTGCAGCACAGTGCCACCTGCACTGTGTTTTGATGGGGTGAGTTGTAAGCGGTAAAATCACCTGGAGGTGCCCTTAAGTCCTGGGTTCATATGCCTTTGAGTGGGAAGCTTTGCCCCATAACTGGTCCAGGTTCCCTTCTGCCCTGTCCCTTGTGCCAGGAGCAGCGTCTGTGCATGGTGTGGGGGTGATGGAGCAGCAGAGGAAGCCTGGGGGAGAAAAAGGAGAAAAGGAGCAAGTTGTACCAGGGTCCTGTCCTGCATTTCCTGCTTTTTCCTGAGTGCAGGCTGCTCTGCACTTGGGTGGGTGCCTGGATGAGGAGCACGGTGCAGGTGCCACACCGAAGCAGTGTGTGCAAGCTCTTCTCCAGCATGTGCTGCAAGACCTGTCCCTGGTGCTGGGGTGGGCTGCACACTCTGTGCTGGGTGACTCAGCACTCCCCAGACGATTTCCCCACCACAGAGGCTAATTCACCAGTGTTTCCCAGAGCTCTGCCTCAGCTGGGACCCGGGCACCCAGCTCAGAGCCCTGAAGGCAGGATCCTGCACAGCATCACACCACCAAAAAGCTGGGCTTGATGGATGGCTGGGGCTGTGCAGAATTAACCAACAGGGCTTCACTGAGCAAGTTGAAGGAGAGGTACGCTGACATGTGAAACAGGTAGGGTACTGTTTAGTGAGCCCTCTGTCCCTAATTTTTCTGCCTGCTTCTAATTTAGATTAATTTGCCTGAGCGTTCCTGTGTCTGCAAGCCCTCGGAGGCATTGGTATGGGTGACAAGGACACATTAGCATGCGGTAATTGGGATTGAGCACCGTGCTTTTCACCCAGGTGAAATGTCCTTGCTTTTTGTCGCTGTCTGTTCCTGTGGAGCAGGTGAGGCTTTGAGCTGTTTGCAGAGGGGCGGCACAGTCACAGCCCGAGGTCAGCATCTCCTCCCAGACCTTCCTGCCAGGAGGAGGCTGCCAGCAGGGACAACTTCTCTGGCCCTGCTTTTAATCTGCCCGTCGGTGTGCTCGGAGCCCTCAGTAAAACAGGTGCCTGCTCGAGTGAAACAGTTCAGGAGGCAAGGCAAACAGTGATGTCTTGTAGAAAATCCCAGGGCTGCCCAAGGAGGGTTGTCCAACCCCATCTGCGTGCCTGGGCACATCCAAAAGGACACCTTTGTGCCACACTGCCTCGGCCAGAGGCAGTCCCCAGCCCTGCCCTGCGGTGCCCCAGCCCTCCCGTGCCTGCTCTCCTCCCAGCCGCATCCCAGCCCCGAGGCTTGCGATGCAAGGTGTCTGTTTTGACATTTCCACAAGCAGAGGTGAGGAAACACTGCTCTGCCTCTCCTCCTGCCTGCACGGAGACATACGGAAGCTGGCTTTCCCCTGTCACCCAGCCAGTCGCTTTGTGCAAGGGGACAGAGCCACCCAGACAGCAAGTGTTCACGGGGCATCGCTGTGGGTTTGCAGTGTGACATTCCCAGATGCAGCTGGAGAGGCATGCACAGCCCTCTGCCCCTCACTTCTCTTCTCTGCAACAGCTCCTGGACTCTTCCCTTCCTGATTTGAACTGGGGAGGAGGCAGGGGACTGTGTAGGGTGACACGAGTTATCACTCCTGACCATCAAGAGTTGCTCTCTGTGTGTCTGTGCATACACCCAGCAAAAACATATTTTCTCCAGCAAAAGCTGGCTTGCTTATGCTAAAATGGCTTAGTGTGGTTTAGTAGCCCAGGATTAGCTGCATTAGCAAAAAAAAAAAAAAAAAAAAAAAAGCATATATTTGGTAGTGTCACTGCATCTGTAATGGGAATGTGACTCCCTGAAAATGCTACTTCCAACCTCAGGGTGTTCAGCAGCAACGAGAAATTGGAGGAAATCCAGAAGGCTGAGGTCGGAGTAACCAGTGCATTTTTTTTCAGTCCCAGGGGGATATTTAGAGCTCTGCCTAAATATCCCCCTGGGACATCTTCTGATGTACCGCCTTAGGGCTGCAGGAGCTGGATTTTGGTGGGACGGCAGGACAGGCAGAGTTCAGTGCTGGCAGGTAACCTGCCCTGGGCTGGCTTCCAGTAGGGTCAAGCAACCATTAAAATGAGGTTTAGTCGTAATTGTTCCCACTCTTCTAGAGGCAGCGAAGAAAAGGAGCTGGGCTGGCTTTCCCCTGCTGGGCTGGGGGCAGAGACGTGTCCCTCCTTGTCCCTCCTGTCCCTGGAAGCCAGCTCTGGCCAGGTTTGGGGTGGGCGCAGCAGTGGTCCCTGTGCCTCCTGCTGCCCCTGGGCACATCGGAGCTGCTGGCTCGGCTGCATCCTGAAGGCAGCGAGCCCGTGCTGCCACTCGGATAGGGAAGCGCATCCTGACAGCCTTGCTTAAGACTCCTTAAGCCTCGTTAGGAAGTGCAGCACGCAATCAGAGGGGAAACAAGAGGCTGATGTACCAACACCTAACATGCAGCGGCAGGCGGGCAGCTGCGCACCGCCCGGCCCTTGCCAGGAGCCGCGTCCCAGCGCCTGAAAGCTGGGGAGATGCAAAGAGTCTTAAAGTGGCTGTGAAAGCAACTTCCATCTGGGAGTTTAGAAGAGGAGCTTCTGATAAATTAACTGCAACGTGTCAATTTAATGCTCGCTTCCTCTCTCCCAGCGCCTTTGCCAGGCTCTGCCTCCCCTGGTGCCGAAGGGAGCCGTGCACCCGCGGTGCCTGCTCGGTGCTGCGAGGCTCCAGCTGGGACGTGGCAGCTCCCGCTGCCAGCCCCTTGCAGGCACTGCAGCAGGTGACACGTCGGCACAGCAGACGTTGAGGGGGGTGCCGGGTGCAGGATTGCTCGGCATCCTCTGCCCCATATGGCTGTGTCTTTCCAGGGATGATTCTGCGAACGAGCTGCCCAGATCGGCGGCAGGTGGTTGGAGTTTCCCCTGTGACCATGTGGACCTAATTTAATTAGGGGGTGTAGGAAGACTTCTTTAGGAAACCTGGAGGCACAAACGGCTTGGAGAGGGTGTGTTTGAAAGACAGTGGGAGAAGCTGTTGCTCAGTACGTTGCATCCGAAGGAGGACGCAATTTTTCTGGCCTGGAACTGGACCATCAGAAAGGTGGAGCATCTTTAATTGGGAGCTGGCTGGGGTGGAAGGGTTGGTGAGCACAGGAATGGGTTGTGGCAGATCATGGCCCAAGGGCAGAGGAGTTTGCATAAGGCTTTAATTTCCCAGGATCTGTGCAGGGCAGATGGCTGGGTGCCTGGCGAGCCAGACGTGCCTGCTGTCTGCTTGGTAGTTTTAGGACCCCTTTTCTCTGAAGTGCCTCTATTATAAATGCTTTGCTCCCCCAAAATGCTGTTTGGTCACTGACGTGAATCCCGCTTCAGGTGCAGCAGCAGTGAGAGCAGCTGAGGTTTTGGAGCTAACAGGCAGCCCCCGTCTGGGGGCTGTGAAGTGAGCAAAGGTGCCAGGTAAGGTCTTAGAGCATCGCTGCGAGGAGATCCCTGAGCTCCTCACGCTCAGCTCCTCCTCCCCCCTTCAGGATCTCTGAAAGCCAGCTGTGCCCCCACTCCCACAGCGCACCGCAGAGATGTCACGGTGATGTCTCTCTCCTTTTGTCTCTCTGCTCCAGGTGTGAGAGCACAGAGGAGTATGATTACGATTACCTCAGCATCAATAAAACCTGGGTCCTCACCCCCAAGACACAGGAGACTGATGCCACGCAGATCCTCAACTCACTGCTGAAGAACTATGACAACAAGCTGAGGCCTGACATTGGCAGTAAGTGACCCCACTGATGGCCTGGCCAGGCTCTGTCCCACATTTTCCATACTTTTGTGGCTGCTGTAATTGGGATTTTTGGTCAGGTGGAGCCCCTCTGCTCCCTGATGCTCACCTCCATCTCCCCTGGCCCTCTGCCCTTCACTAGCCAGTGATCCTGGCCCTGAGCTCATCCACATCTTTTTTATTTTCTCTGCAGTCAAGCCCACATTCATCGATGTGGATATCTACGTGAACAGCATCGGGCCGGTGTCTGTCATCCAGATGGTGAGTGGTGGCACCCCTGATGCAGGGTCGGAGCGCGGGCTGTGGGGGCAGCTGGCCCGCTGCTGGTGCCATGTCCTGGTGGTGGCATCACAAGGAAAGGTGGATTTATTTGCTTCCCTCGGGAAGAGGTGCTCTGACTGGCTGATAGCTGGAGCTAGGAAGGCTTGGTGGACGTCCCAGGTTAGGAGCAAGGTCCCTGAGTGCCCTTGGTGAGCTCAGTGACCCTGATATCATCACAGACCTGGAGAAGAGATGCTCTGTGTCCTCCCCCAGCAACACATGGAGGGACACCTCTGCCTGCTGGCTCTGTATTGCCCAGGGAGTGCACTGGGCGATGCTGTGATAATTGGGAGAGAGGGAGCAGTGGTTGCTGTGGCAATGGTCAGAAGGTGCAATATTTGGGTGTCCAGGCCAGCCCAGGAAACTTCCATTATTGTTTTCAGTGTGAAGTCATTTTTCATGTTTTCTAGCAGGAAACAAAGCTGACTTCTGTCAGCTTTGGCTCACAGGACAGTGGGGTAGGGAGGCTCTCCTTCCGTGCAAAATGGAGCAGAAACAAAACCAGCCTCTGTTAAGCCAAAAAAAAAAAAAAAAAAAAGTGAAAATCTGATAGGTATGTTTGTTTAGTTTACTTTCCCAAGTAGAAAATTTCCACTGAGCAAAGTTCTCTGGGGACGGAGGAATGGTGCTGTAGACGTAGTGCCACTTTTGCTCCAAAAAGCATTCGAAGCAGCCCTTTTTGTCTTTGTTCCTGGGGGCCTGGTCTCTGAGAGAAGACCCACAGCATGCGGGTGTAGCCCAGGCTGGGTGGGTGCCATCCCTGGTACCCGCAGACACCTGCTTTGCGTTGCCCAAGGATGTGCTGAGAAAACCAAGCCAAAGCACAGTGCACGTCCTCATGCCTCCTCTTTCCTCCTCATCTGTTTCCCTTCCCCTCTTCCACCCCTCCTGGAAACTCCGCTCCTCCTGGAGCTCCTCACGGCTGTGCAGGGGGCAGAAAGTGGCTTAGAAAACCCATCCTTGCATCCGGAGCTTATCCCTTCTCCCTAAGCAGGGCTACCAGACACTGCTGCTATGCTGGTTTCCTAAGAAACAAAGCTTATGCCATGGTGATGCATATGTGAGAACGTATGTACATCCATCCCAGCCCTTCAGTGGTTTTTGATCCGCTGGGCTAATACCGGCCGTATGTGGCAGCGGGGTTTTCAGGCATATTCAGTTTCTCCAGTATTTTGTGAAAACAGGTGGAGAGAGCAGCCATTCCCTCTGAGGACTCAACCCTTACTAGACACCAGAGAATCGCAGGCAGAGTGCTGCTGCCCAGATTTACCCAATTTACCCAGCCGCATCCTCCCCACCTGGGGAAGGTGTCAGTGCACCCAGCATAGCGAGGAGCTGCTGGACACAGGCGTTGAGGGCTTGTGGGGTCCCGTGTTGCTGGTCACAACTGGCAGTTGTGGCAATGCACATTTCCATGGGAAGGGAACCCGAATTTGACTCGGAGCTGTATCTCTCCAGAGCCCACGGTGAGATTTCTTTTAGGTGCTCTGCCCTATAAGCATTTATGGTGCCTGCCCCAGGTACAGAGCCTTGGGAAAGCTGCAGGTCCATTGGAGGACATGTGTCCCATTGATCTTTTTCAGGTCACACTTAGCCAGGCCACGAAGAAGATAAAAATCCAGTTCTCCCTTTAAGAAATACGTCACCATGGCTGTGGCTACTATTTTAGGTTAGTGTAGTCCAAAGCTGAATGCTGTGGGAGAGTCCTGATGCCCAGGTGAAGGGAAGGCTCCAATCCAAGCTGTGTAGTTTAGATATTGGTGTCCTGTCATCTTCTGCTCACCCCTCAAAGGGTTAACCACTCGTGGCTGCCTTCGTGCTGGTGATGCTCTGTCAGTGCATGGAAGCTGGTCCTGCGTAGCCACTGCTCAACCTCCCCATGATAAATCACGTCAGGATGCAAAACTGATTCCAGTCCTTAAAAATGAATAGGTGATTTGAAAATGTCCTGTGCCGGGTGTGGATTCTGCATCCCCATCATCAATCACTTGTCATAAATAACATTAACATTCAGGAGTCAGCAGAACACGGGCAGGTTTGGAGGGGGGAGAAACGTAAAGTGATTTCCTGGTGTCTGTTGTAGATGAGAACAGTAGTCTTGTTCCACATTTAGGTAGCCAAGTACATTTTACGTTCCCTCCTCCCTGTGTAAAGGACTTTCTGTGCCAGCCCCGGGGCAGTTATCAGATAGAAGGCACGGAGATGGTTAATGGCAGGAGAGTGGTTTAGGAGCTTGTGGTCTGTGGAAGGACAGGGCTTGGCTGAGCAGAGAGGATGGGCTGAGAGCAAAGGGCTGTAGAAAAGCTGATGTTTCCTCCAGGTCCCAGTCACCGCATGGGCTGGGGCTTGCAAAGGGGCATACACAGCTTTCCTGTGCCCTTGAACCCGCTGTGGTTGGGTGGCACTGGGGCACCTGGGGATACTTGGGGCGATGGGGAGCTGTTCTTGTGCCCTTGGGGAAAGGAGGTGCGTGGCCACAAGCTCTTCCAGGGCTGCCTGCAGCTTCTGGGCGCCAGCCAGCAGCACCTCAAGCCAAATGAGTTATCCCCCACAGTGCCGCAGCTTTCCAAGCTGTGCCGCGGGTTTGGATGCCCAATTAGATTCCCATTAATGCAGGCAGGTTTTAGGTGTCCTTGGTGTATCGCTAAGCCTGGTACAAAAACCCGCCGTGGTTCTCCGAGCGTGTTTGCGGGAAGAGGCGCCAGGGAGGGCTGCGGTAGCAGGGACCGAGGGAGGAGGCTCTGGGTTCAGATTTTTCGCTGACTGGTTGTTTGCTGGAGGGATTTACTCCTGGTTTTGTTTTGTGATGGCATTATGGCCATGTCAAGGGCACCTCGAGTTCTTCCTCTGGGGATGACTCTCAGGAAATGACTCTGTAGAAACAGGGCAGTTGCCAAATGCTGGGGCTGTGTCTTTCGGTCCCGAGGACGTCCGTGAAGTGTCCATGAGAGTCAGCATGGGTGGGATTGAAGAAGTGCCTCTGTTCCTAGCTTGAGGATGCAGCAAGTCCTGCTCGGAGCTTCTCCCATTCCTCCCGGAGCCCTGACTGCAGTTGTCCTTTTCTTCCTTTCTTGCATAAATCCAAGCGTGAGGCTCAAGGACTGCAAGATAGCGTGGTGCCTCCTGGTCCACGTGAAGGGACACGTGCTTCTCAGCTAGGGACTGGCCTTTGTCACTGCTTCAAGTGTCCAGGATCAGAGGTAGTTTTGGGGCTGGAGACTCCTCCGTGGTACGTGTGAGGGTGTTAGAAGCAGAGGAGATGCCCTAGTGTGCCAAATCCTGTAGCCAGACTTGATGACAGCCCCTCTGCTGGGGTTGTGCACCACCCCAATCCCATTACTTTGTGACCCAAAGACAGAAAGGTCTCTGGCATTCACCAAGGGCCAGGTTCTGTTGCCCTGTGATTTCCACGGGGTTAGACTAAGCTCCTGTCCCCACTACTGCAGCAAACGACCTTCACAGCCCCCCCTTCGAGGGGGTGCCTGGAGCCCAAGGAGGGCGAGACGTCCAAGTGCACGTGTTGAACATCCCCCCCCCTTCCTTCCCCGGGAAGGAGAAGCTGCGCACTGCTAAATTCATGCTGCTGAGCCTGGCTGCAGTAGTTACCATGCAACACGCTAACGAAATCGAGAACGAAGAACGTATTTTCCTGTGACTGAAGTATCACAGGGTAGATTTAATAGATGTGCATGTGTGGTGCAGTTGTGAAAACCCTGGGAAATAAGGGCGAGGAGGGGGCGAGGAAAGGGGGGAATGTTTATTCGTTATCAGCTGATGAATAATTAATTTACAAACGTTGTCTTGTTAAATATAAATTAAACCCTCGTTTGACACACTTTATAATTTAGAAGTGTAAGCACAGCGTGAATGAGGAGAGCTCCCCACTGACTGCTTTCATGTAAATCCCGAGGAGCCGGCGAGGGGCAGCGCTGTGCGGGGGGCTGCTGCCACCGCGCCTCCCTGGGGACCCGGGGCTCTTTGTTGAGGTGCTTTCCGTGCAGGGCTGCCTTAGTGGAGTGGGAAGGCTGGGGCTGTCCACACAACCCCTTCCAAGGACGGCTCCCTCCCCGCTTGGAGCTGCGGGTGGTTGAGAGGCTGGCTCGCGGCTCTTTGAGCAAAATCCCCGGCGGTGCCGCGTTATCGGAGCGTGCGGCACGTTGGCAGCTGCCTGTGAGCGGCTGAGCTGTCCCAGCAAAGATCTCCGAGAGGGGAGCTGGGCTCTGCAGGGCTAAGCCACCCTCGCTGAGAGCCTTTAGGCACTTAGCAGCAGCTCCACGCCAAAGCAGAGCCGCATCCCGAGGAGTGGCAGCCGGGCTTTGTTGGAAGGCAGTGAGGGTTGGAGCTGCTGTGGGAAGCCCCGGGTTACAGCCCTGCTGTCCCGCTGCAAGGCTTGGGTTAATATCTTCATTTCTTCTTAATAGATGGGGAAACCGAGACCGGTAATAATTGTCTGGCTCTGAGGAACACTTAAGTCTTGATTATACTTAGCTTCGGCTGCTTTGGAATAAGTAGGGAGGAAATGAAATGAAAATGGCTCACTTTTTAAGATGCTTGAATGTGTTGCTCTGGAGCACGAGATAAGCCTATAGGTAAAGGAAATTTGTTACCTCCCCCCTCCTTCCTCGATAATAATAGACTCCAGCAGTTGCACAGCACTTCTCAACTGAAAGGACTTAAACACGCTTCGCAATTCATCTGTTTAGGAGGCAATAGCCCAGAAGCGCCCACGTCTGGGATGGATGGCAATGCCTGAAGCACGCAGCAGTGTTGTGGTGAAGGCTGTGCGCTCCCCTCAGCCTGCCCAGCACACAGCGAGGGCCGGGTGTCAGCATAAATCCCCCGGAGTCGCACGGGATGTGCACTCGTGTAATGAGCAAGGTCGGGTTTTGGTCCGTGATGAAGATGTATATCACGGAAATTTAAAGTGGTGGGAAATGGCTGTGAAGGGCCCCGGGGCTTTTTCTGGCCATTGGTTTCCACGCCTGAGTGATGGCCCCGCGCAGCTCCCAGCCAGAGCTGGAGGAACATTTATAGCAGCTCCACAAATACTCGTGTGCTTGGAGAGGGCTCGTCTCTCTTGACTCCTTGACATTTGGGAATGGTCACCTGAGCCCAGTCCTGCATGCCCAGGTGTCAGGAGAAGGGACCATTGCCCATGTAGCTGCTCGTATTCACGTGGTGAGGCCAGGCATGCAGAGAAGGGCAGCATCCCTCCTGTAGCCAGCGTTTGGCATAGCCTTCAGAAAAAAAAACAACAACCATGAGGCCAGTGAGGAATAGCACTGATCATGTATGACTTGTGGGACAAACCGAGAGCCATACAGAAGGTCTAATGAAATAAATGAGTTTCTCCCATCCTGAATGTACCCCAAGAGCTTCCACAAGTTTCAGGGTCTGCTCCCAAACCAGAGAAGGGCTGATTTATTCACTATGAATAATTCAACTGGCTCCATTTATTATCCAGAACATACACTAATCCCCTCCAGATATTTTCTGTGTGACATCCATGTTGGTATTTTATTTATAGGCTGTTTATTGTGCAGAAGACACAAGGAGTCTGTTATCAGGGAAGATGAACAAAAAGCTATTTTTTTTCCCTTCTAAAATTTGGAGCAAAATAAAATAAGAAAATGTGGACCGCTTGCTCCTGGGGGGAAAAGTGCTGTTCTTCAGAGGCGTTTCTGGAGAGCAAAGCCCTAAAGTTAATTAACATCTGTGCTCCCCAGGCAGGTGCTAAATGGGGATGGTGGCTGTTCTCAGCCAGGTTCCTTGCACTGCAGCATCAGCCCTGGCAAAAGGTGCCTCGCACAGCCCCTCTCTCCAGTGGCCTCTGGACCTCGGGCAATGTGGGGTAACTCAACACATGTAATTAAGTGAGTGGCTTCTGTAAAGTCTTCCACAGATATTATTTTTGGCCTTCTGCTGGCAGCAATGGCTCAATTCCACATTTATTCAGTGCCAGCCTCTGGATGAAACTCCCATTTCTTCAGCCAGTCTTAATATAAGTTTTTTTTTGCCTGGAGCCCTCAAGGATGCTCGCTGCGGTCAGCCTGAGTGCTCGCAGGCATGACCTGGGAGTGTTGTGATGTGTGATTCCTCACCCTTTCCCCCAGAAAACCTTCCTAACTGAGGTTGTGACTGCAGCAGCTGCATCTGGGTCTTCTTTTCCAGAGGTCCCCACCCGCACTTTGGTTTCTCTTCTTACCGTAGCCGGGGCAGGGGGCTGCAGGGACATCCCCTGTGCTGGCACCTGAGCTGCAGTGTGACCTGTCTCTCGGTTCTGTAGGAGCTTTGCCCTCTGCCAGAACATCAGAAGAGGCTTTGCCAGGCTGCACAGGCAATGGCAATGGCCCCCATGTCTGGGAGGTGGGAATGCCACCTGCATGTGCCTGGGGGACATGGGCTCAGGGCAGCCACGCAGCCGCAGCTCGTGGAGGAGAGCACGGATGCAGCCGTCATCATTGCAAACACATCAGTGTCAGCTGATGGAGTTGCTCTTCAGCATCTCAGCACCGAGACGTGTATTTGTGGCCAGGCCAGGAAGGATGTGTTTGATTCTGGTACTGGTCTGTGCTCTGAACCTCATTAAATTGATTCCTCCAAGTCAAAGGGAAAGTGCTACTGCGTCAAATCTGAAAGATATAGGCTCTGAGCTGTACCGATAGTTGTCACTTGGTGGGCTGAATTATTTTTAAGGCAGGGTTGATTTATCTGAGCTGAAGGCTTTAGATCTCCGCACAGGAGAGCTCTGGATATTTAAGGTGTAGGAGGTAAGAGCAAAGTCAGTGTGCTGCTGAGAGGCCGGGGTTTCTGGTCGGGGATGCACAGCCACCATCTGGGGAGCATCACTTGCTTTCTTCCCCCAGTTGGGACAAATGACCAAAGTTCCTCAGCATTTCTGAGGGAAAATGGGTTTATGGACAATCAAAACATTTACGTCGTATCCTCAGATTATTCTGATTTGATCTCCATATATTGATAAATGGTGTCCTCTAACTAAAGCATCTAAATGAGTGTTCGAAAATAGAAGTTGACATGAACCAGGTAAGGGCAAAATATTAGTTTAAGTAAGGGAAAAAAAAAAAAGCTTCTAAATGAAATGGTACGGTTGAGGTAATTCATTTTAGGTTTTGACACTTTTAGTTTATTTTCAGCAAAACTTTTTTCAGTAGATGAAGCCGTCCTACCATCTCCCCTAAAAGGCTGGTGTGAAATCTGCCTGCAAGAAACGTGCAGGAGAGGCTGTTCCTCAGGATTCAGTGTCTGTGGGTGACCAGAGGCAACACGCATCAAGAACCTCTCTGTGCCTTGGTGCCAAACTCTGAATATTGTGCCTGTTACATCCCATCTCCATGCGCAGGAAGGGCCGTGATTCTGCGGTAGCTTGAAAAGAAGAACTGAGAAAGGACAAACTAAATGAAGCAGGGAGAAGGAGCTAAATCGAGGAACTGGCAGGGCCAGAAGAGAAAGCTGGCAAGCACAGCAAGGGGGCATGAGAGACAACATGAAACAGGTTTCCTTGAAAGAGTCAGTGGAGCAGAACACGCTGCCTCTTCATCCTGGGCCAGCAGAGAACAGCGCCAGGAGTGACGCTCTGTGCAGAGGGCACAACCCCTCCCGTTTTGTGAAAGCAGAACTTCCACAGATATTTTTTTTGATTTATTTATTTTTACCTGGAGGGTGAGGGGTAGGAAGGGATTTTTACAGGCCAACACTGTTTTTCCTCCTGGCCAGCACAGGCGTTTCTGTACAAAGAGCAGCATCCCAGGGACGTGGGCAGCAGGGGTGCACGGTGCTCTCCAAGACCTCTTCTGGTGAGAGGACAGTGCAGCATCAGGGTTTGGGACATGCACCTCTCTCTTGGGTGCCTGACATTGCCCACCCATCCTTACCCCCTCTGGTTTTGCACCCTACTGTGCCGTGCCATGCGACTCCTGTGCTGGGAGAACGCTCCCAGCTCTGATCCACAGAGCTTGATCCCAGCTCTGATCCACAAAGCCCTTACAGCTCCCTTTCCCTGCCACCCTTTCCTTCTGTCTTGGCCTCAAAGCAGGGCTTCTGAAGGGATTTCTCATCACTAAGCCTGGAGTGGGAGGGACTGCTCTCTTTGCATGACAATTGGCATCCAGCTGAGATCATTAGGCACGTTTCAGTCCACAGAGAGAGCTGTCCCTGCTCTGGAGAGCCTGCAGCCTTACGAGATGAAGCAAAGTCCTATAAGAAGATAGGAAGGGGGTGGGAAACTGTGTGATGCTTGAATAGGACCGTTATAATGTGTGCTGTTTCTGTTCATGGTGGAGCACGGGCAGGGTGGAAATGCCTCTTGCTGAGGCAGGGTGGTGAGCTACAGGCTGAGGGGAGCCTGGAGAGGAGGAAGGAGGAAGAGTAGGATGGGGCATAAAGGGAAAAGAGAGAAAGTCAAAGAAGCCCTGGGAAGATGAAATAACAGCAAAGGGAACTGGGCAGCAGGTTTGGGCTGCTAAGTCTCTGACCAGACGTGGGAAAGGTGCTTGGACCTTTACAGAGGTCTATAGTGGACTTCTCTACCTCTATAAATTTTTAAGACAGGACACCCCTGGGGATTCACAGGACCTCCCTCCTTCCTCGGCTTGGGGAGGCAGCGCTGCAGCAGCTGCTCCCCCGTCCTGGGCAGTACCAGGCAACTGGTTGGGTGTTTCTTTTTTATCATGGTAGGTAGCCTGAGGATGGGAGGTGCTGTTAAAGGAATTCCAGCTTCTCCGCTGAATTTTGCCAAGCTGTGCTGAAGGAGCAGCCTTGGGGTGTCGATAGCATGCAGTGAGGTTTCTCTTCTAGCCCTTTCAAAGGAAACGTTTTTGTCTTGTCAAACACCTCATCAGCATAAAGGACAAATAACCAGGAGCACTTGCTCAAAGTGCTAGGTATTCTCTTCCCATTATCCTGCCTGCTTCTGTCCTCACCTCCTCTCCCTCCACACCTGCTTTCTTCTCTGGCACGCAGTTGCCTCAAGCCCTGCATTGTGGGGAGCATTTCAGCGTTTATCAGCAAGGTTTGACGGGCAGACAAGACTTTGGGTATGTGTGGCATTGCTTTGCAAGCAGCCCAGGCATTTTCTGGAGATCACAGTAACTGGACTGCATCCTGGTGTGCATCAGGAGGTGTTCACCCAGACCATGTTCTGTCCTGAGGGTGGTGGGAAAAAATTGAAAGGAGGCAGCTCCTTCCCTGTGGTGCTTTGCATAATACTTCACTGAAGTGTTCAGTATCTTCCCCTGTAATTAATTCTGCCCCATCTGCATACAGCATCCCGTGTCTGTGCCTCTGCCTTTTCAATAATAACCTCGTCAGGGACAGTGCAGACAGACCGTGCTTCTATAAACCCGAGTCTGGCTGATGTCATGTCTCGACTCAAGGACTTTCCTTGATCCTTTGGGTAATGACTGTTAATCAGATGCTAAAACGCACACGTCTAGGTCACACGCCCCTGGGGCTCACGGTGCCGGGCTCCATGTGCCAGGCTGTGCTCCCACAAAAAGAGGAACAGGCACCACGGAGATCAGCAGCTGTCTCGGGGGTTTCACATGAGGAGACAGCATCGCTGAAGGACAGTAAATGGTGTTACAGGGGAACAGCTCAGGAGGAAGGGTTTAGGGGAAAGAAAAACTCTGGGGTCGTTGGCTGTTATCGGTACAAAAGCCTGCTTTTGCTGGTTAGCACTCCAAAGCGGGATGGCCAGCAAGCAGCTAGCGTTCAAACATGCTCAGAGCACTCTGTGCCAGGGAAACGATTAATCTGCCAGCCCTGGATGCCCTATAGCACCTGGGAATGTCAGAACCCCAGTTACGCATTGTGGAGTTGGTACCTCTGTGGTTCATCCTCACCTTCTTTGCCAGTTTTATGTGAAGGAAGCTTTAACAAGACAGGGAGCTGTGCCATGGAAAGGGTGTCTCAACGTGTAGATCTCTCTGTATCAAGCAGTGACTGGGAATGCTGTCCCTGCCTGCACGTGTGTGGGAGCAGCACGAGCAGAGGTGTGGGGGGCCTGGCAGGCAGAAATCTCAGAGGGCAGCCCTTGGATGTGAGAGCCCGGTCCGGTTCCCATCTGCAGAGACTCCAAGGGTGAGCAAGCCATGACCAGGGAGTATGCAGTCGGCAGCATAGCATGTGCAGCAAGCCCTGTTTGAAGGCTCCTGGCAAGAGCGCAGGACATGGTGATGTTTTTTTAACAGCAAGTTGGTATTATAAAAAGAACAGTGTCTCAACTGAGATTCCCTGGGCAGAGGCGAAAGACATTCAGACAAGGACAGCACTGCCGGTGTTGCTGCAGAA
Organism: Anas platyrhynchos; assembly: GCF_047663525.1. Taxonomy (NCBI): domain Eukaryota; kingdom Metazoa; phylum Chordata; class Aves; order Anseriformes; family Anatidae; genus Anas; species Anas platyrhynchos. The sequence goes on from NC_092596.1 coordinate 13,935,988, forward strand.
GTGAAACAGATGGGAAGTTCAGCGTGTCACCTTGAAAACACAGACCGGCAGAGCTCTGCTCCTTTTGTCCTTGTGAGCTCCCCCAGTCACCACGGCGTCACGGTCAGAAAGCTCTCTAGGGTGTCACTTGGAGGGAGGAGGATCTTGCAGGCATAATGGAACTTCGACTCTCGTTCTTTTGCTCTTTGTGTTGGGAAGACAAAACTCAGCCTCCCTGCACGCTGAGGTTTGTACAGCCCTGTTGCCCCGGAGGCTGATTCCTTCCTTCCCAGCACACCCTGCATTGAGGAGCAGTGTCCTACATCTCTGGTGGGTCCGTGGCAGGACTGAGAGAAGCCTGACACTGCCTCTTGCTGAAGAGCTCACTGGCAGGCATTCCCTGTGCTGTTAGCAGATGTACTTTGTGCTCACTGCCTTTTACCAGTGCTTGCATGTGTCATGCCAGAAGCACATGTCTGCCCACACCCTGCATGGACAAGAAGTTGTGCACCAGATTCGAAGAGTTTTCTGAAATAAGGTTATTTTATTTAGTTCTCAAGGCGTGGAGAGTTTCTCTAGACCATTTGAGTGTTCCCCGTGACGTGGAGCTGGCTGCGGCGAGCAGCCCAGGTGCCGTTAGATCTGTTTGCAGGCAGGGAGGGATGCGTGGGATGTCGTGGAGAGGAAAACGCTCGCCTGCACAAGGCTGTGTGGGTGGGGAGCTGCTCAGTGCGGTTCGGCCCAAAAGAGAAGCTTCCTCGCTTGCCTTGAGCTGCTCAGGGACACCCACCAGCCCTTGAGGGAAATATATCCCGTTCCTGGGTCTCCTCCAGGAACTCCTGAGATATCACTGAACTGCAGCATCCCGAGGGGTTTACATGAAATAGTTGCTTTGTTTAGCAAGTGTTTTATCAAGTGACAGCACGGACCCACCAGGTTCACATCAGCCCACCGAAACACTCGCTGTGCTTCCCAGGCAAGCAGCCTGCTTTATTGCACTGCAACCAGGGATTTGCTTGGAGGTGCAGAGGGAACTGGGTGCCACGAACAGAGAAAAATATCAGAACAATAAAAGCTAGAGTGAGACTGGCTAGGGTATTAATCTCTCATCCTGGCTGTTATTTAGGATTTTTTCAAGGTTTCTCTCAAGTAGAGGAAAATGAAAGAACCTGTTTCCAGATTTCTGTCTCCTCTATTTGGAGGTTTTCTTGTTGCTATTAAATGAAAGTGCAGTAGAAAAAAAATAAATCTTTAAATCCTTAACTTTATCCTTATTTAGGAAGACATCTTCATCTTGTGGCTTTCCTGTTCTCTTTGGCATTTGTCATAAAGTTGAGCTCTTAAAGAAAACAGAAGAATCTCATAAATGAATACAGGGGGACTTTGGGGTGCCAATTTCTCTGTACCCCATTAATTGCACCCTTGAGGGGTGGCAGCTGGAGTACACACACAAACTTCCTTTGAGCCATTTGCAAATTACACAACACAGGGATCTTCTGGCACTGTGCAGCTCTGTTTATTTGGTGTACGAGGTAACCTCAAAAAACAAAACACGGATTTCAGGTTGTGTCATGCTAACCCTGTGAGTTGAAGCTCTTAGTCTGAAACTGGATGGCCTTAACTCACATCATCCCTGAACGCAGGGTGGGACTAAGTAGAACTGCTGGGAATGAAAATGTCAGGTTTTTCTCTAAAATGGCTTTTCACAATTAAATTCCATAGCTTTTCACTTAGACTTTTTTTTTCTTTCCCAGATTAAATATTCCTGTATTTATGTGACACCCCCTTATGTCCCCAAATGCTCTTTTTCAGGACTGATTTTTTCTGTTGAATGTTTTTGAAATTTTACCTTTTAGTTTTGAAACTGGGCTTCCATCAGCATCTGTGCCATCCACATGAGGAAAACGAGGACTGATCAGTGATGTGTGGCAGTGCCAGGTGATGAGGGTGCCCAAGAGCCAGCAGGGACATGCTGTAAGGCTGAGCTGGATCCAGGCCCGCACAGCCAGCAATGCTGATGCTGCAGGGTGTTCCTTGGCTTCAGATAAACTCACGTGATAGTATTCAGGGTAGACAGTCTTCAGTGTTTGCCTTACTGGCAATTTGTGTTATTTTATGACTGAAGTTTGGTGTAAGATGGCGTGCATGCCAACATGTGCATGCTACTAAACACGTGATCCATATGGCACAGCCTAACTCCAAAAATGATCCCTCTTCTTTCTCTAGTTCCTTCTGTTGAAAGAACTAAAAAGCCCGTGCTGTTACAGAGAAGTTAACAGCCTCCGTGTGCCACACAGCAGATGGTATGGTAATGTTGGGGGCGTATTTGACAATAACCTTTTTCCACATGGGGAAATTGAGGCATAGAGAAGTGTCCTTCTGATGCCTGAGCATGAAGCAGTGCCACAGAGAACACACAGGTGCAGGAGTTCAACAAACAGCACCTCTGTAAGTTTTAGGGCTGAGCTCATCCTGCCCTCGAGTCCCTAGAAGAGCAGCAGGTTGCTTTCTGGGTGCATAGCTCTGTGGAGTGCATCTCACCGAAACAGTGTGCGAGATCTCTGAGGCAGGATCTGTGCAAAGGAAAAGCATCTCTCCAAACTGTTTTTGTTGCCCAGGGCTGGTGCTTTGGGCAGTTTGCAGCCAGCCATGTAAGTGATAGCCTTCTGATAACACGGAGATAAAGTCAGAAGGTCCTCACACGACCGCAGAGTGCCCCCCTCACTAGCCAAGGTGTCCACGGAGGCCTCCTCGGAAGGAGGAGGAATATGGTAAGCATGTTATCCGTGGGTCAGAGATCTGGCCATCCAGGGAAGGCAATGAATTATGAATAATAATAGCTAGAAGGAATTACTGCCAAAAGCCAGGGCATGCATGTATAAATTTTGCCTCGGCTAATTCTGAATGAAAATCCATTTCTAAATACCAACATCTCCCAAAGGATTCCTCGCATAAAGGCAAGGCACCTACCTCAGCCAATAACTTCTTCCTCGTGTATAACTGTGCTTATAATAGCCACCAAAATTAGATCAAACGACAGGACAGTGACAATAACAGCTCAGATTTTACAGAGGAGCTGAATGACTTGTGTGCTGTGCTTTTTGCAAAGGCGGGCTATCAATGGCACAAGAGGAGCTCTTTAATGCTGATCCCTTCTGAAAGCCTGGGCTTGACAGCAAGTGCTAAAACCCTGGGATATCTGACCCTCAGCTCTCCCAGGACTTTAGCACTGGTTATCCTGGACCTGACTACTGAATTTCACAGCAGGGCCTCTGACCTGAGCAGCCAGCTCTGAATTGAGCTCTCACAGGTTGTTCCAGTTAAGAGGTGAAAATGATGGTGGCGTCTAACCTGGATTTATCGTTGCAGTTTTCGATGCTTTCTCCTACACCAGAGGTGTTCCTGAGGAGGAGCGGTGTAAGCTTATACTGGCTCAAGCAGGGTTTGCCAAGGTAGGGGAGAATATGTCAGGTGTTGTGTTATTTTGGCCCCAACAGCTGGCAAGAAAAAGAAAACGCCCATAAGCAGAATGAAGTCAGGTTTCACCTTCAGTGTCATGCTCTTGGGCTCCTACTATGCGATCTTGTCCCTGCTGTTCCAGTGTTTCTTTGCCCACCTTTGGGCTCTATCTCACTGTTTCACATCTTAAGACGTGCCTCCAAGTAGCACCCAGGACAAGCCAGAGCACTCAAAAGCAGGAGTGGGCTCTCCCCACCTCCTGTGTTCGGAGGGTGGATGTGTGCCTGGCTTTGAGGGCTGCCGTTATCCTAGTTCTGTGCCTCAGAAAGGGAGTGCTGTGCCTCCTCACGTCTGTTTTGAATCATTTGTGGAGACAATGCCGTCACTTTTATTATGCTTTAGCTTAATGCGCAGCATCTGTCCCTGTTTAGAGCTACATTAGGACCTCATCCCCATCACCTTGGCTCATCCCTATGTCTAACCAGGGTGAAGTATCACCCTAGAGAGTGAATTGACCGCCTGATGGCAAATATTATTTTCTCATGATCTCATTTCTATGCAAGGGACGTTTTTGGTAGCAATCACTCATCACCGGTTGGCTGACAGTGGAACGAGGGCAAGGAAAATGAAGCAGGAGTCGTGCGCTGCCCTGCTCTGCCTCCCCCAAGCAGGACACGATGTCCAGGGGAGCGTCCTAAGAGCACCACATCTATTTTAATGGCACGGTTTGAGAAAGCCAGCTCCGAACCAGCAGTGAGGGCAGCAGAGGGAGGACATGCTGCGGTCATAAAAATTCCACGGAGAGAAATCAATAGAGGGTCGAGGAGAGTGGGAGGGAGATGGCAAGTCAGGCTTTGTTCGTCTTTGCACACAGGAGAGGGGGAAATGATGCCTCTGTGGTCGTGGTTGTTTAACAGGGGTGAAAGGGAGCAAAGTCCAAGTCAGAGAGGAGCTGGCAGAAGCAGGTGAAAACCTTCAGTATGGGCTGGTGGACCTGGATTTGGGGGTCTGGTTCAGACAGCCACTGAGTGCCAGACGTGCTCCTGCACGGCACTAATTAGCACCTTCTCAGGCAGGCTGGAAAAGAGGGGAAGGAGCAAATTGACTCGCAGCGGCCGCAAGCAGCAGAACAGTGGGCTAATGATGTGGACCAGTGCCAGTCCAATCCAGACGGGAACTAGTGAGCCAGTGCTAGCTAGGTGAGCTCGGACACCCTGCCTCTCACCAAAACCAAAGGTTCTCAGTCTGGTGGAAACTCTCTTTTCTGCCTGCAAAATACTCAAGCAAATTTTAAACTGGTTGCACCAAAAAAAAAAAAAGAGCTGGGTCCATAGCAGCTCCTCCCCACCTTTCTTTTCTAATCTTCAGCAAGGGGTATCTGCCCAGGAACCCTTAGTGCTTCAGATTTATATAAAAATGATTTACACTATAAACTCTGTAAGTTTTTATATAAATGATTTACACTATAAGTTCTGTATTCAAAGGTTTGATTTTCAGCAGGTTTATGTACACCAGTACTATTGCTACATGTACGGAGAACTGCTGAGCTACTAACAAATAATTTTTGTATCTTATCTTGGATAAGCTGGCAAGCAGCTTTCCTTGCCTATGCGTGAGATGTGTAGCCTAATTTAGGACTGGGTTCAGCCACTGTGCACCCTGCCCCTCCGTGCCTGTGCTCAGGAGTGTTCTCCTTGTGTTATCTAGCAAGAGGAAACCCAAACCCTTGCTCATATTGTCTGGGCTATCCGTGGGTCAGACCAAACACGTTACAGCTCAGCCCACCAGCCAACAGAGTGCTTGGGCCTGCCTAAGTGTGCTGTGCGTGTCCTAACCCTGAGGTAGAGGTGAGCTAGGAAAGCTGTCGGTGGTTGCCAACACCAGCTCCCAAATTCAAGAGGCAAATGCTCTGGCTGTGACTCCAAACCGGTGGCCTCCAGACCAGGGGACAGGGCTCAGCTTTGCCTGCATCCCTCTCAGAAATGTGTTTTTTTCCTTCTCTTCCACAGGAATACACCATTGATATATTCTTTGCTCAGACGTGGTACGACCGGCGTCTCCGTTTCAACAGCACCTTGAAGGCCCTCACGCTGAACACCAACATGGTGAGCCGCATCTGGATCCCAGACACCTTTTTTAGGAACTCCAAGCGGGCTGATTCCCACTGGATAACCACTCCTAATCAGCTCCTCCGCATTTGGAATGATGGCAAAGTGCTCTACACACTCAGGTAGGTGCAGCAGGCACCTCATCTGCCTGCGGAGATGAGGGACCAGGGACATGATCAGGGCAGAGGAGAGATCCAGCTGTCCTGGGGCAGAGTAGTGGAGATGCCTCCCAGGGCTGATGTTCTCATACATTTAGCACTGCTCACAGAATGGGCCTCCTCTTCCAAGACAAAGGATCTCCCCCCAAAAAACAAACTATTTTTCTGTATCGTACTAATAAAGAGGTCAAAAGTATTACAGGTTTCCCAAACCAAAATCTTTTAAATGTTTGTGTTGGTCACTCCAGCTATTTTGGTTTGATGATAAACTTTTGGCTTTAGTTCCCATAATTTTCCACTCTCGTAAATGAATCTGAAAAGCTCACTAAACAAAAAGCCTTTTTGAATGTGAAAATTGGATGTTTTTCCTCACTTTGAAAATATCCAAACATATGCTTGGTTTTGCTGCTGTTTTGAAATGTTCCTGCAAACAGACTGATCTTCAACAAATTAGTGTCTCTCTTTCAAGGAAGCGAGAATCCCTTTGTCACATTATGGTGTTGAAATCAAACCACCTTCACCAGCACGAAATCTCAGCCTTCCTCTCCCTCTCTCTCCTTCTTTTCCCTCTCAGGCTGACGATCGAGGCTGAATGCCTGCTGCAGCTGCAGAATTTCCCAATGGACACTCACTCCTGCCCTTTGGTTTTCTCTAGTTGTGAGTATCCATATTTCAGAAATAGTTTTAGAAGGCAAGTAGAGAAATTTGAGTAGAGTAAAACTCTTGTCAGAGGAAACCATCTTCCCTTTTAGCTACGTTTTCACCTGATCTCTATGTCCCTCTTCCTAGGCCATTGCCCACCTTTCCCTGGAGCATCCCCACAGTCCTGGGCCAGCAGTTATTCAGGTGCAGATTCACAGACCTCTGAGTTTCTTCTTAATTAGGGCAGACAGTTGGAGGTGTTTATTTCACTGACCTTCTGGTCACTCTGACCTCCTAGACATGATGTATCCCTTCAGCTGGCAGACCAACAACACAAGTGCTACATTGCATCATCACTCCTCTGCTCCCTAAGGGAACAGCTTGGCTTTCCAGACCAAGGGAGACACCACCCTCAGAGAGAAGCCCACTTGCTGTACCAAAGGCAATTAAAAGGAGGAGAGCTCACACACACACACACACCCCCTCAGTCCCCATTTGTACGTTCTCATCAGTAGACAGGGCTGCTGATGTTGGCGCATCTCCACTGGTAATTTTGCCTTTCTGCACCAAGAGATTCCTGCCTTCGTGCGTTGGCTGGAAATCTGATTTAGTCACGGTGGCCCTGTTTTGGCCGCTCCCACTTCCCCTGCCACCGAAGCGATGTAGCTCACATGGCACTGAGGTGCTTCAGAGGGAGGCAGCATGCTGAGGAGATAACACCACCGCATCTCCCGCCACCCCTCATCCTTTGCTAATTAACAGTGCATGCCATCCATTCTTGATAATTAGAAGCACACTTTTAGTTAGCTGCCAAGCTTTGCTCCTTCCCTCCTCGGAGGAGCTTGCTTGTAGGTGTTGAGGTCCCTGCCTGACAGTAGGCTCGTGTCTTTGCCAAGAAAGCCAAAGCTAGGAGAAGCCAAGCTCCAGCCCACAGGAGCCAGGTCTCTTTCCCCATGGAGCAAACCCAGGGTGCATTACCTCTTCTTCACCTTACAAAGATCAGCTCCCAGGGTGAGAGGTGCAGAAACTATTGGAGCAGACCCAGCCATGCTTGGTGTGCTCATGCCTGGGAAGAAAGGCTAGCCATGAGGACTGGCAGCCCATTGCTGCCTCAGGATGCTGAAACCCTAAAAGATCTCAGGCTGGGAGTCCTTTTACACAGCCCGAGTCTACTTCCCACCACTGCAGTCCTTAGAAAGGCTCAGTTTCTAGCATTGCTTTACTCTTAGAAGTAACCTAGGACTCGAAGTGGCCCCCAAAGGGAGCTGCAGTCCCTGCTCCCATTGCACATGGGGATGCCTAAGGTAATCTCACCAAAGAAACACCTGTATGAAAACTTCATGTTAGCAAAGCACCTGGAATGAGATGCAAGTGCTTGTGTAATCAGGGTTTGACTCGAATTTTGAACTTCTATGGTTGGACTCGAAGATCTCAGAGGTCTTTTCCAACCTACGTGATTCAATTCTATGGTTCTATAATGCACTCTGTGTCCTTGCCCCTTTTCCCAGACGGCTACCCACGAGAGGAGATTGTCTATCGCTGGCGGCGCTATTCCATTGAGGTCTCTGACCAGCGCACCTGGAGGCTCTACCAGTTTGACTTCACGGGGCTGAGGAACACCTCGGAAGTTCTCCGGACTGGGGCAGGTGAGGCAAAGGGAGACAGCCCACAGAAACAGCAGTGTGTCGGGGACCTCGCGGGATGCAGAGGAGTCACCAGACAGCTCCGTGGGTGGGAAGAGAGGTCACAAGAGCACAGTTAGAGGAACGTGGGAATGAAAAGATGGACCTTTGCTAGAAGGAGCAGAAGTAATGGAGATGAAAGGTGAGGGGAAGCTGAAGCAAGTGTAGGTCGGAACTACAGACATCTGTGAACTGTAGGGTGGCAATGCTGATGTGAATGAATCCCTAATCAAAGGGTCAGAATGGAGAGGAGATGGAGTTCAGGTCCCCTCTAGCTGGAGTATGGGCATGCTGTGTAGATCCCTGGGTGACTGTAACTGGAACATGGATGGAGAAATCAGAACTTGCAGGCCTTAATCCTGTCTCAGTCTTTCCTTATGTAAAGTGGTGTGGGGCTGATGAATACCTGAATTTTAATTTAAGAGCCAGAAACAGTGTTGTGTGGGTTAAGAAATGAGGGGATGGGGGCTCTTCAGCTCCTCCTCACAGTAGCTCACATCCCCTTTCCTTCCCACAGACAACTGAGGAAAGCCTCTTTGGGTTCCTTCAGGTGGGGTCGTATTTTGGCTTACATTTTTCAGCCTTCTGAAGGAGCAACTTCAAGCAGTGCTTCTCCCATCCAGAGAATGTTGCTATTGCCAACACTGGCAGCCAGAATTTAACTTGGGCAGCACAAACTGAGAATAGGAGTGGTGCAGTGAAAGTGTCTTGAATGCATTAGTGTTTGTCTGATGTTTGTAATTCTCTTTCTTGGTAATTGCTTGCAAGCTCCATCTTAACTCCAGAGCTGTCGGGTTGCTTTCTTTCAATACACACTATGAGCCTCTGAAAAAGAGGAAGAACCTCAGCTGTAAGTTGCCAAATGAGCAATTAGGATGTGTAGCACCATATGTCTTTTCCAAGGGTAGAACCAGAGTCAGTGGAAGTGATTGAAGGACGTCTCCTTTGTCGCGGCTCAGGTAGTTAGTTGACAAGTCAGGCCATGTAGTCTGCTACAGCTAAATAGCTTTCTATAAAAAAAGAAGCCCTTGCAGCGATCAGCTGAGGTTGAGTACTCTCTTCAATTTCTTCCCTGAAACTTTCCCAGACGGTGTGCTGTTCAGTGTGCTTGGATACACAGCAAGGCCAGTACAAATGCAGCCTTGTGGCCACTTAACCAGCCAGTTAGGCAAGTACAAAATCCAGTCTTAAACTGGTCACAAAGCCAGAAAGTCAGGCAGGCACAGAGCCAGCCTGCCAGACAGGTGGCCACAGAAACACTGCAAATTCTGAAGTGTTCTTATTCCTGTGTTTTAGGAAGCCACGTGGTGTGACTCCAATGTCTCTGTCACTTTTTTCCTAGGGGAGTACATGGTGATGACAGTTTCTTTTGACCTAAGTAGACGTATGGGTTATTTTGCCATTCAGACCTATATTCCCTGCATCCTGACTGTTGTTCTCTCCTGGGTTTCCTTCTGGATCAAGAGAGACTCTACACCAGCCAGGACATCTCTGGGTAAGAGACAGACTTTTGCATGCTGACTGCTGCAAGGCCAGCAGACTGACAGTGTTGGAGTACGGAAACTCCTAAAACACTTGAGCGTTATTCAGCTTAATAAAGGGTACCGCTCCTGCATCTTTCTGTTTGTAGCAATGTCCTCTAATTATATATTAAATAACGACTCCCATTTCTTGATCTGAGACCTGAACACAGCTTTTTCCAAGCTGACAATGTGGTGTTCTCATGCTCCAAAAGGGAGAGGGAAGGAGTGCGCTGTGGCATTACAATGCTGGCCCCTGACACATGCATGTGTTCTGTGTCTCCTCGTGACTTCCCCAGGGCTCAGTAGGTCCAGTGACATGAAGGTTGTAGGGTAATGAGCAAAGCTGCTCTGCCATATCCACAGAGTCCCAAGCTCTGGCATGAGCTGCAAGCCTGGTAGGAAGATCTACCTATTGCTTAAATCTGCTCTGCAATCTGCTCTTTGAGGTAGAATAAAGTTGATTGAATCCTGCTCTGATAGGAGCTAGAGAGGGCTTTACAAATCTTTAAAGCTCTTTGGCTGTATCTGAATTTTGCAGCAAGCTCTGCTTCCCAGCGCTGCCCTTCCCACCAGCCCTGCTGACTTTCCCTTTAATTGGAGGTTGTATTCCCATCCCGCCTGCAGGCTTCTGCAGGGAGGCAGAGGGGCTGTCAGCATCAGGCAGGGCTATTCAGAGTCCATCCATTCTGACCAGCCCTCCCCACCTCCCCATCAAAACCAATTCATTTTGTGTCCATGAATAGGGCAGGAGACGATCTGGGGTGTTGTTTCCAATGGAGGTGAGGGTATGCCATGGTGCTTGGCTGGGGAAGGAATGAACAGCAAGAGGCAAAAAGACACCACTGTGGTGCCCGTCTCAAAAATCAGAGGCAGGCTCCCCCAGAAGGCAGGCCCTCTCAGTGGGAAGTGACCTCCACACATCAAGAGTAATGTATTCTCTCAGCAGCCCCTGTTGTACTTTATATAAATGATCCCCAGCACATTTGAAGCCCGTCAGCCTGCATTAGGGAGACATAAACCGGACCAGTTCCATTGGCATTTCAAATGTATGGGAAGTCACATCGCAGCTGCTAATGCAAATACCTCAGGAAAACACAGAAAGCTCTTGCTGTGCTCCGACCCAGAGCCATTGGGGTGAGCACAGAAATGGGTGGCAGATGGATTTAGAGGAGTGCTAGAGTGCAGGAAGAGTTACTGCTGCTCCTCCACATCCTAAAAACACAGGAGCATGGTCAGAGGTCACTGCAGGACCACAGTCTGGCTAAGCAGAGCAAAAAAAAGGGGACAAGATAACCAGAAGCATTTCTCTCCCCCAGGAGAAGGGAAACAGAGGTGTCCTGGGGACTGGGTGCATGCAGAAGACAGAAGTGCCCTTCTTCATTACCCAAACCAGCTCGTTTTTCCTCTTAGGTATTACCACTGTGCTAACGATGACCACTCTGAGCACCATCTCCCGCAAGCACCTTCCCCGTGTTTCCTACATCACAGCCATGGACCTCTTTGTCTCTGTGTGCTTCATCTTCGTCTTCGCAGCTCTCATGGAGTACGCTACACTCAACTACTTGGTGGGAAACAAGAAACCACTGGAGCACAACAGCAGGAAAGCCAGGCTGGTAGGTTGAAGGGGCTAGCAGAGCTGCTTATTGTTACAACCCCAAGCCATTTAGCAATATCCCTCCTGAGCCTGTGCTGGAAACTGCTGAAGTTGTTTAGTGCGTGGGCTCTGCTGTGTTCATAGAGTCCTCAGACCAAGCTGTGTGTGGGGTCAGAGCCCCTGAAAGTGAGACACAACAACAACAAAAAGCAACACCAAAACAACACCGAGGCTCCCAGAAAACAAGGAGGTGCCCCCAAGCAGGTGAGAGCAACCAGAAGACATCTGCACTGTGTGCTCTGCCTTCAGAGATCGCTGAGATCAGAGGAATGAAGGAGGAGGCTAGCACAGCTGAAAACAAACAGCCCCTTTGCTGACTAGCAGTGGCAGAGCTGGGGAATCAGAGCAAGTAGCTCTTTGCTGTCTAAAGCCATGCTCTAGGATGCCAGAAAAGAAACTCCTGTTCATGCAGGGAGCTGCCAAGTCTTCACAGCATGCCAAGGTGGTTCTCTGCAACCAGGTGCAGAGATAGGGGGTAATCAGTCACCTCCCTCCATTGAACTGTGCCTATGTTATGAACTGCCTAATTGCCAGTTGGATAAATTTGGGTGTCTAAAATGTGATCTCTTGCCTTTTTCTTTAACCCACTTATTTCTCTTCATTACAGCCACCTGCTGGAGCACAGGTGATGCCATCCTTCACTGCCATCAACATCAACAACATCATGCACTGGCCCCCGGAGATAGAGGATGATGAAGATGAAGACCCTGGCTCCCCGTGCCTGGAAGGGAAGGAATGTGAGAGGTTCTTCTGCTGCATTGAGGACTGTCAGACAGGGATGTGGCGGGAGGGGAGGGTCCGCATCCATATCTCCCGCCTGGACTCCTATTCCCGTGTCTTCTTCCCCACCGCCTTCCTGCTCTTCAACATTGTCTACTGGATTGCGTATCTCTATCTCTAGCTGTCCTTTCTTCTCAGCTGGAACGGACTGGAAGCCAGAAGACAGGCTTTTCAAGGAGCATAGAGGACAGTGTCTCTTCCATTTAGTCGATTGTCATTCTGAACAATCCAGCCTGGTGAATTCCTTCATCCTGCTCTCTCATCTCTTCTGAGAAGAACCAGATGGCTTTTTTTTTTAGCCCCCGATTCTATCTTTTTAGATAATCTTCCCTTCCCCAAAACCCTCTCTCCAGCACCACCAGCATTTTACTCCTTGTAGGATTGCCCAGAAAGTTCTATTCTCCAAAACATTAGGGATTTTGTCAAGAACTAAATCCTTAATGTTTATTTTTTTCATCCACTCCCACTGCAAAAATTCATGGGAAATGATTATAAATGGAGTTTTCTGCATAGCTAAGTCTGCAAAGGAAATAAAGCAGATTTTACAACTTCTGAACCATCTCGACCAGAATAGACTTTGTGTTAGAGGCTTGCCTGGGGGCTTCTAGGTCAGAAGGAGAGCAGGGTGAACAAGGGTGGCAATACAGCTTTCCCACAGTAGCTGGGCTTGGTGAAAATGTTTTGAACCTGCCCATAAAGCTGCCAGTGGCACAGACAAGAATGGAGTAGCTGAAAGCCTCCACCAGCTCCCCAGAGGATATCTGTGGAGCACTGCTTGTGGATTGCTTCATTTGTGCCAAGTGGCAACCAAGGCATCCACTCGGTGAGGCATTTTTCTTTAGACAGTGGTGAAAAGCACCTCGTAAGTTTGGAGTGCCTATCTGCCATACTGGAGCAGACTTTTACAGGGTCCGTGGTGGTATTCTGCTTTGTGATCAGGACTTTGAGCATGGGGTGTGCCACTTACGTTCAGCGTAGCCAAAACATGTAGAAAATTCCTTATGCTATGAAGACCAGAAGCAGTCTCATAAGTCCATTGAGTGGTAGCTGTCTTTGGCCTGTCTCGTGTGAGCAGGGCCCTATTCTACCATGCATCACAGAGAGGCAGTGCTCTCTTTCACAAGGACACTTGTTGAAACCATCAGATCTGTGCATGATAATAGGTGCTAACCTGAGAAAGTGGTACTAGAGAAGGGAACGGTATCAGCAGTGCTGCACCTACTAGTGGTGGGGAGAGAGAGTTCCTGCAGCTCAGATTTCTTCTTTTTTCTCTCTCTCTCTCTTTTTTTTTTTAATATATATATATTTAAAAGAAAAGATAGACTTCAATAAAACTGTATGGCTCCTTCCACTTGGAGGGTTACCAATTCCTACACCTTTTTTTCCCAACGTCAGGAAGGGGAGCAAGTGTGTAGTTCTCAGGAAGGTCAGACAGAAAGAGATGGTTCCTAGTGGTCTCGTTTGCTTGTCAGGACCCTGTCCACTGCAATAGGATTCATCAGCAACCCTGAGGAAAAGGGCTAGAAAAATGCAAAATACTGACTCAACTGTATTTTGAAGCTGTATAATGTGGAAAGGCAAATCAAGGTCCAAGGTCCATAATGTGTACATCAGCTGCCTCCCTATTGATACCAACTGCTGATGTGGCCCGCAGCATGATTGTGAAAAGCAATGTGACATTAATATTTACTTACTGTGTAAATTGCAAACAAAAACATTCTTTTTAAAACACACGTATTAGAAACAATTGCTACTTAAAAAGCTTGTCGTGAGAAGAAAGCAGGCATGGCTGCAGAGAAAAGTTAGGAGTGGCTCGCTTGCAGGACATCTAACAGGGGCAGGAGGTTTTATGTATTCTTAGACAGCAATTTGATCTGTTTTAAAGATGGATTTTGACACTGTTAAATCTGATCTGAATAATGAAGTGTCATGTTTAATTCATTCATAAATACAGCCTTACCTTGGTTGCAGAGGAACAGCTAGAGCGCCTAATTAAGTATACAATAGTACAACACTCAGCTAAGTATAACCTAATGGGGTCAGACCAGCATAGCTCTGGAAAGGGAAATTGTGCCTGTCTAACCTGTTACAGTTCTTTTAAAATACCAAGTAAGAGATAAAGGTTACCCAGAAGCATAATTTGCTTAGCTACTCCGACAGCTTTTGAAAGGATGGAAAGAAATTATGGCGGGTGGTTCTAACTGAGGAAATTGATTTAGCAAAAGAATTATTAAGGAGGTTCTAATTACAGGAAATTAACTGAGGAGAGGGGGAAAAAGAATTGTTAAGGAGGTTCTAATTAGAGGAAATTAATGTTTTAGAGAGAGAGACACAGAGAGGGAGAAGTCTAAGAAAAGAATCAAAACAACTTCCAGACAAGGAGGGCTGCTGGGTGACAGTGCCGACTCCCAGCCAGGCGGGTTGATGTTCTGCTCCTGATAGCAAAGTGCTATTAGATGTGGCAATAGAAAAGCCTCCTATGACTCAACTGTACACTGACAGGGAGCTGGATTAGACAGGGACCTGTGATCTCTATGGGGAGCCAAAAGGAAAGAGCATCCTAGATTAAAATTGGCTCACGTGACAGCCTCTGAGTGAAGCGTGTCTCCGCATGTCAGAAGGCAGCTGCTGGTGTGTGTGTGGGAGGGGACGCCCTGGCGGTAAACCAGGGCCTGTGCCAAGTATGCTCATTAACAGTACTATGGCATTAAAGGTGTGCAGGCAATGTAGGCTGCAGTGAACGCAGACAGCAAAATCTGGAAAGGTAACATGCAAGAAGGGACTGCTGTAGGGGAAATTCAATGTACATGTCCAAAAGAGTCCAAACATCTCCAATTCGTTGGAGCCTCAGAGCACTTGGGAGCCTTGATGGATAGAGATGATCATCATGGACACCAGAGGAAAGACTTCAGCCTTGAGAGCAGCAGCACGTTGAAATTAGACCTTTAACAAAATGAGTCAGGAGAGAAGCACAGTGTACAAGCAGCCTAAGAGGATGACAGGGACTTGGGCAAAGTAGACTTGAAAGATTATAAGATTTCACCCAAAAAAAAGATAAAGCCAACACACACCTAGGTAATTTAACCAATGATGGAGGCTTTGACAGAGGAAAATAGCCTAGCGTGGGCTGAAGCACAAGGAAGCTGATTACTAAGGCTGGGGAAGGAGGAGGGAGGGGGCTTTTTGGCTTAGGGAAATCTGTGCCCATCATAAATAGCTCAATAAATAAAGGCATGCACGAATTCAGGCATGTTGTTAAGTTTTAACAATATCTCAAAAAAGGAAAGCCAAGAAAAGACAGAAAGAAAAATCCACCATTTTTTGAAATTACTTTGCAAAGCTCCAGTCTTCTGAAAACAGGTGTAGGGAATTCAGGGCACAGAGACACTCAGCAGCCACACATGACCCTGCTCAGCCAGGCAGGGGGAGCCGAGCTCCACTGCTCCCTTCCCAAAACTGCATCAGCCACCTGCCTTTCCCTGCATGCTGTAGCTTCTGCCATCACAGTGGGGTGGGTTGTGGTATTGTAGCATCTTTCAGACCGGGACAGATGTTGCCTTTTTACCAGAGTCTGACTAGCTCGCTCCAGGGGACACAGCCTGAGAACATCTGGCTAATGAGGGGATGAGGGGAACTGGAAATGATTATCTCAGCATTTATGTTTTATGGCTTTTGTTTAGAAGAAGAAATAAGTCAGGAAAAAAAAAAAAAAAAAAAAAAAAAAGTTGATTTCTCACATCTCTGTCTTCAATTCCTATCCTTCCCTCCAAATTATACCAGATAAGGGACCATTTTTAGACTGTAAGCTCTTCAGGGCAGGGACTCTCTTATTGTATGTTTGTACAGGGCCTAGTACTCTAGGGCTTGATCCTTAACTGAGTTTTTGGGATGATATTTATTATAGATAATAAACAACAGTATGGACTATCTGTCTCCAAGAATACTGTCTATCCACATGGTGCAAGAAGACTACAGGTTGTTCCCCATTCCCTCCCATTGTGATTACAGGAGCTGATTAATATTTTAATTTCCCCGGGTGTGGGGGTGTGGGGGATAAAAAAATAATAATTAAAGAAAAAAGTTCTTACTCTAAATTGGGGAAAAATGTTGGTTGTTGGGGGAATTTTGAAAGAAAGGGAGTGTTGATGCTAATCGAAAAGCTCTCCCCCCAAAACACTACAGTAAAATCATCCTAATACAGAAAGCATCACATGGGGCCTTTCTAGGGATGAGTCTTGTTTTCTGGCTTCCTTCCTGCCCCACACCGCTCCCGGGCTGCCCGGAGTTTTCCCGGTACGTCAGTGTGCATTTTGCCATCCCCAGGACAATTTCTCCCACGCGCGGAGCAGGGCCGCGGCAGGGCCTCCCCATCGTCATGGAAACCATTAGGCCCAGGAGCTGCTGCCAGTGCTCAAACTATAAAATCATTGTGTTTCTAACGTGGTTTTTTTCATTCTTTTTTTTTTTCCACCTTTTGAGTGCTAACAGGAGGTGTTGTTATTTTTACTTGAATTGCAGCAAGGGAGTGCTGAGTCTCTGAGCAAGGCCGGGCTGCCCACATGCCCTGGCACTTGCCAGCGGCCTGCTTGCCCCAGCCAGGCTCACGTAGGACAAAGGGTCCCACAGCTCTTGGCCACTTCTCAAGTGAATTTCTTTTTCTCCTTAATGCCAGGCCAGCATGGCAGGGCTGCACAGACGGTGCCTCATACAAAGGGAGGTCAATGATAAAACAAGATGTTCTTCCCTTTCTGCTGAAATACACCATTTCTCTGCCCAACCCTAGAAAAAGTAGAGTAGGCAGAGCACATGGTCCTTACTTGCCAGTGGTCTTTAGTTACGTCTGTTCATGATCTAGCAGGACTGAGAAGAAGGGGAGAAACTCTCTGCAACCTCAGTTCTCACCATCCCAGAAGGGGAAAACCTCCTTTCTCTCACTCTGGTACACATTACATGACTTCAGAACTTCAAGCTTTGACAGTTCTTTAAATGTTAAAAACATGAGATTATGGGGGGGAATCTATATTAAGTCGTTACTTTTTATATTGCTAAAATATATTCGTAATGTCTTCCTCTTAATATCTCAGATTTATGGGCTCTGGGAAGATTGGATTTAGGAGAATGAGCACAGCCAAAATTTTTCAAGCTCTGTACTGCAGGGCAAGAAGGCAGACAGAAACAATTCCACCTCTGCAATCCCAGCAGGGTTTGGGATGGGTGCTGCCAACCCAGACCTGTGTCCAGATGACTGTTACACCACAGCATTATATTGGTTTTCTCTGCTGCTATGTGTCAGTGGAGAGAGGTGGCATGACCTCTTCTTCCCAGCAAGAGGAACTCCTCTTGGAGAAATGGCATTCATTGCCTGACAGCACCGCACAACCTACACCAGCCCATTAGGAGCAGGAGGTGCACTCTGAAGTTGCAGGGAACATGTCTAAGCTCCCAGTGTTCCCATCACACTGGGTGAAGAAACCAGGAGGAACGCTTTATTGCCTGCATACCTTCAGTGAAGATGTGCATTTAGGAAAAAAAAAAAACAAACCTTTTTTTTGAAAAACTTGTGCATGAGAAAATTGACCCATTTTTTTCCAGAGGAATCTCAGTTCTATGCAGCTTTTTTTTCTTTTTTCTTTTTTCTTTTTTCTTTTTTTTTTCTCCTCCTGTTGCAGATTCTTTATCTCATTGTCTGCCATGACTTTACCCCTCTTACTTTTTTTGTCCCACTTTCTCCCCACATCTTCCAAAAAAAAAAAGTAAATAACAAAGGCCAGGTCTCATCCATCCCAGCCACACTTCTGGCATCATCTGAGCCCATATGACAGTAACAACACTCCAGGATGGGAGAGAGCAACCGAAACCTTAATAGTCGCTGTAAGCAGGTCGGCATAGCAACATCTCCAGAGAGAGCTCTCCATGGGGTCATTTCCATTCACTTTAAAGCCCACTTGGGCTGCTAGAGTGGTATAAAATGGACTCAGAAAAGCTGTTAATTAGGATTAGCAGCTTCAGGAACATCAAGCCACAGTGCTCCAAGCTGAGCCATTTATCTGAGAGGACTAAGGCCTCTTGAGTGCCTTCTAAATCAAGGCACAGGACACCACGTGTCAAGGCAGACAACTTTGGCATGAAATGGCAGAGCCATCTGGTTAACCACAGCAGAAGGTTCCTACCTTGGCTCCTGAATGACACTGCAGCACATCTGCAATCAGATAATTTTGCTGAAGGCCATCAGGTCTAAGATGTTCCAGCTAGCTGTACAGGGGCAGGGGAAAAAGCACGGGCTCTTATCAATGCATATTGCACATGGTGTGAAATCCACAGGGCATATGGTGGGTAACCCCAAATGAAGTTTCTAGATGATGCATATGTCATAACAGGTCTGTAGGGCTCCAAGAGAAAGCAACCACTGTGGACAAGAGAGTGCACCCATGGTTGTCAGCATGCTCTTTCAAGCCCAGGCACAGACTCCAGGGAGAAACCAGGTAGTGACTTGTGTTTCACAACTGCTGGAAAATGTCTTTTTTTTTTTTTTTTCCATAAGCTTCCTGCTCTTCATCAATCTGCACCAGGAAAGGCCCAAGGAAGGTGATACGTGCCTTATGTGCAACGATAACACAGAAAGCCAGCTTTGCAATAGCTTCTGTCACACATCACACACACGAGTAAAACAGGTTGTGGGGAAAGCGAGCCATTCTCAGGCTGTCGCTGGGCTGGTTTGTGCCTCTTATGTGTTACTGGCCCTGACAAACATCCTAAGGCATTCTGTTCTGACACTTCCTCTTTCCAGATGCAAGGTGAAACACAGACATTTCCCTCACATTATTCTGCTTTTCTTGGTGTTTACATCCCCTGCAGGGTAAATCACTACCTAAGTCAGAGCTTAGCTGGAGACAAAACTTCCCAATCGGGAGAGCAGTACCAGCTGCCCTGCATACGTCACTCTTCCCAGAGAAATACATGAGGTCTGGTCAAAGACATACCCATGGCACCAAGTCAGGCATTAACACTGCAACCTGTCCTTGCCATAATGGAGATCTTCTGTTGTTCCTCTCATGTAAATGTCCTTCACCAATCATTTTATCACAGTTCCAGCCAGCCCCCAGCAGCATCCAACAGAGATCAACAGCTCAGGGAAGAAAGCCAAGGCAAGGTGTAAGAACAAAAAGCTGCAGGAGGAATTTTGTGAGCTAGAACTATCACACCTTAAAAAAGGAACATGTACAATGCTAGGTGACTATATCTGTGAGTCAGACCAGGTGTGAGTGCTTTGGCCAAGCAGGTACTAAACCACAAAGCAAAACAAACCACATAGCTCTTGTGGAACCATCTCAAAGTCCCTGCGTGCTCCCTCTGACATTGTGATACAAAAGCCTACAGCCCAGTGGAAAAACATGCTAAGTTTATTCAGGTATTTCCCATTAGTTTCCCAAGATCTCTCGATATTCTGTTTTCAATATATTCATCTAGCAACAAATTATAGATGAGGGAAAAGCATCTCTCCCTAAACCATCCAGAGAACACAAAACAACAAAACAAAATTAGACAGGGAAACCTTTGTGAGTCATCAGCTTTCCTTTCCCTCTCCCATTCCAACACTGCTGATAGCCCCAGGACTCTTGTGTGCAGCCTAGAGCCAGAAGGTACCTATTTCTGCTGCAGGCACAAGCCATTTCATTCCAGAGGAGAAAAGAGATTTAAAAAAAAAAAAAAAAAAACAAACCAAAAAACAGTTAGAATTTACTTTCATTTTCTGTAAGTAACAGAAGAAAAGAGCAATTGCATACTTGTATCTCTCTACTTATCCACCTTGTATATGCTCTTCTGAGTTTGATGGCCCACTTATGCCAAGTGCATGAATTAAAATAACTATCCCTTTCCCTAAACATTTGCTGTTGTGCCCAGTGTTAAACAGACACCACACAAGTTAATACAGCAAAGAGAATACAAAAGCAGTTGTCAGCAGTGCAAAGCAAGCCAGGGTGGCTACATATATAAGAAGTCAAATGAAGAACAGTGCAATATCTGCAGAACAGACAGCATGCTTTTGTCAGAACTTCAGATCCATGTGTCTAAACTGCAAGGCATTTTCTGCAGCATTGATTTTACTATACCCTATAATATATTTCAAATTTTGGCTTGGTCACCATGTTTTACTGATCAAAAAGGAAGATAAAAACTTACTCTGGGCTGATACATTTTAAAGAAATATTTCTGATTTCTTTAGCCAAGTTTTTGGAACAAACACATTTGTCCTTGAGGTAAGTTTTATTTGATCTGCATTGATATTCACAAAGTAGCCCACTTCTCTCTGGCTGAAGAGACTGAATTGTTTGCCACGGAGACTGCAGATAAGTCATTAATTCATGTTGCTGGTTTCAGGGGTTACAGAGTCACCATTCTATGTGGACTATACATAGCCAATATTTTTTCAGTGCTTAGGAGTTGAATTTAAATTCAGCACCTGTCCATGTGTTTATATTAGGGGAAAACTTGGCAAGCTGAAATACAGTTCAGCATATTTCTGACATGGTTTCCTCACTAGGTTTGTTGTCTCCCAGGAAACCTCCGACTTTGGTCTAAGGGCAGGATGAATGTACCTCATCTGAGGAAGTTCTGCTATTCCACTTCCACTGAGTGCACAGAGACTTCAGGCCCATGTTAAGGAATTACTTGGTGGCTCCTACAGCTCCCCAAGTCATTATAGGTGTTGGTATTCAAGAATCAGAAAAAAAAAACAGATTTTATATTGGATTAATTTCAGTGATAGGTCTGTGTGCCAACATCATTATCAGACTCAATAGCATGAGTTTCCACAGCCATAAAAAGCAAGATCATGAACTGTCACCTTGTAAGCTGAGCTAGCGGTATAAAGCCCTG
This sequence comes from Anas platyrhynchos, assembly GCF_047663525.1. Taxonomy (NCBI): domain Eukaryota; kingdom Metazoa; phylum Chordata; class Aves; order Anseriformes; family Anatidae; genus Anas; species Anas platyrhynchos. The sequence goes on from NC_092596.1 coordinate 13,956,850, forward strand.
CCACTTTATGTTATAAAGTCTCATAACCAAACTTTTATTGACTTTGTAGGATCACAGCTCCAGGTGTGACACACAGTGATCCCTTTTCTTCATTAGCTCAAGCAATAGACACAACTAGTTTGAAAGTCTTGGCTTCCAAATGTACAGAAAACTGGGTCCACATACACTGTCCCTCTAGTGAAAAGATAGGAAAAAGCAACAGGTTCCACGCACAGCATTCCAGATAAGGAAGCCCATAAATTCAGCCTGACCCTAGTGCCTGTCTTCTTTCTCAAGGGAGCAGAAATGTATATAAGTTATACAATAATTTACAGGAAGAGCAAAATATGAGCAGAAGTTTTACCCCAAAAGGCCTCTGGTAAAAGCAGTTAAAGAATCTGCTCTTGCAGGTAGTTTATGACTTTGGGTGAAGCCCATGGAGAAAAAAAAATACCCCAAAATAATGTAAATTTTAACCATCTAAAAACATGTCAGAAGAGAAGCAATTTCTCACTGTGATCAGATTCTAGGGCAAATTCAGGCCTCTCTTTGGAAGATCAAACTCTTTGTAGGCTTCTTAAAACAGACTTGTGAGTGTGAAGAAAGTTACTCACTTTCAAGCAAGTAAAGAGCCTGCTGACCCTAGGTTGCACATACTAGCATGCTGTGATAGTTCCTGGACACCTGGCCAGAAGAAGGCAGCAAATCCTACCCCATCCCACTGCACACAGGCAATTTAAATTTGTTCCAGAGACCACAAGCACCTCAGAGCAGGTGTTTTGTTTTGTTTTTTTTTTCCCCAGCAATAGTAGCACAGGTCCACACTGTGCTCCAGGGCAAATCTCTTAATCTGTACACTGTATTCAGGCAACCTGACCCAAAACAATTAGATTGTCTGCAAAGGGTCTAGATCGAAGAGAAAATATTAGATTTGGGCTTTGAGACCCTGCGTTAGGTCATCCAGGCATAGTACTTCCCCCTCCTCCATACAAATAGCATCTAACTTCTGCGGGGCAGCCAGAGGTGGGACATGGTCCTTAGCAGGACTTGCTCAGTGCCTTCTCTCCTCATCCCAGTGACTGCTGCATCGTAAAGGCAGATTATTATATTGCAAAATTTATTTTAGCTATAACTGGGAAAAAGTAATCAAAGCAAATGCAACAGCTCAGGAGGAATCAGAGTAGGATTAGACATTTGTATGAATAAGAATAGCTTCTGTACTTTGACTTGCTGTGATAAAAATAATAAGAACCTCAGTGTTCATGCTGCAGGGCAAAAACCTGATCTCTGAACAACATGTTAGAAAGAAATTAAAGAAAATTCCTCTCCCAGTAGTAGTTCCCAACTGCCCAGGCCACTGCACGGGGTGCTGCCTCACTAGCCACTGTTAGTGGCTATGGCTAGGGGCAAAGCTGGCTGGGTAGCCAGCCTTCCCACCCGTGAGTCTTCAGTGGATTGCAGGGATCTCCTTGCTTTGTTTGGTTTGTTTCTGTGTGGAGATGGATCACTGCTGCCCCTCTGCCCCTTTGCAAGCTGAGCCATTAAGCTATAATGGCCTTAGCCCCAGCTGATTAATAAACTGGCTTGAGACTGCTGATCTCTTTGGACCATTAAACCTTTCCCCAGCGACTAGTCATTAATCCCCCAAAGAGTCATCCTAGATGAGGTTGTTGTTAGCCCCATCAATCCTTTTTAAGGCCTCAATTTGCAGCAGAAAGGAGCAGGGAAGAGGGGGGGACAGTCTGCATTTGTCAGGCCATGCCATCTGTTCCCTCAGGTTACAGACAGCTACACCAGCCCCTGCATGCCGGAGCTTAGCAGTTCCACTGGGGCGAAGGCTGTCACTGTGCAGCACAGACCATCTACCAAAGAGCAAGACACGGCTGCACCAGACATCTGGAGCATTAAGGAAGACCAGGAGAAAAAGACAGCATTTGTTTCCTTAATTGCAATGCCTCTGGCTGGGGCCAGAAGGCACCATAACATATGGTTACCGTAGGAATACCTGCCGTATCAATTTCAGCAGAGTTGCTTTCCAACAAACAGGTTTAGGACACGAATTACCCAGAGCATTGCTACTTATAGTCATGAGCAAGTCCTCTTGCTTTCCCAGCTTCTGTTTCTAATCCCAATGTCTTCATTATAAAACAGCTCACATCTTCAGTCGGAAGACTGGATTTGCTTTATTGATGACTCTGGAAGCGGCACTTCCTCCATCCTGGGCATAGTCCCTGCACACTCCTTCAGCCTCATCCCTGAGTGTCAGCACACTGTCCACAATTATCTTTCCTTACCTCTTCTGGGACTTTTTGCTATCCCCAAATGTTGTTACCACAAGCCATGCTTGCAAGTTTGGTGTCAAACTTCACATTGTAACCTCCAGTGCTCATCCTGGATGCAGCACAGAAATCACACCTGCAAAACCACAGTCAAACGTTTTTGGCTTTTCACCTACAAAATCACAGCTGTTTTTTCCTCTCCTGTCTCTGGGAAGTCACGGCTCTTGAACTCTGGATTTTATGTCATTGTGGGATTTTGAATGAATGAATGGAGGGTGCTTAAGATCAGGTTTTATAGAGATGCAGGTGGAACCAAGCTACATTTGTAGGACCCCGAACAGAGCAAACTGTGCCCCAGTCTGGTCTGTGCTGCTGCACGTCATGCTGCTGTTAACGGCCTGCAGGAGCAATCACAGAAGTGGAGGGAGGGATGGTGCTGGTACAAAATTTATTCTCTGCAACTAGTTGTGTCAAGGATGGGAGCTGCTGAAGCCTAGCGTTCAGGCAACATCTGAGAGGACAGATTGACAGAAGAGAGAAGAAAGTTTGGAATGGCAGCTTGAGTTAACCATGCCAGTTCTGTCATTTCAGTATCAAACTTCTTAGGCTGTGAAATACATCTTACCATCAGCAAGCAAAACCTTTACATGTTCTCATCAGAGGTCTCGGTATGCTCCTTTACTACCAGCACAGACTATGATTTGGCTCTCTAGCCAGCACTCACCAGCTTAATGTGAACACGAATCTGCAGAAATCGTTTGGGCTTTAGCAATGACTTGGCTGGTGCTAAGTGCGCCATACACAGCCAGCAACAGCTGGGCTCCGTGGGGAGTGGGGAGAAAAGAAAATAACCACACACACATGTAAAAACCATCAGTTGAGCTCCTGTTAAATGATTAATGTGGTGCACAGAGGAAAGCTTTTCAGCTCTCAGTTCTTCACATGGTTATATAAACCTTAACTCATCCAGCTACCGAGGGCCTGTGTGTGTTTGTGGGCATTAATAGCTGCCGTGGTGCTACAATTAGACCAGGGAATGAAGGGTCCCACAGGAAAATGGATGAAACCCGACATTGCTCAAATCATTTAGACATTCACGGAGATAAAACACCGTGGAGAAGTTCTGAAGGGAGGGAGCAGTGCTTGGGGGAGGGAGGACTGACAGCCACCACAAAAATTGTTTCCACCCCTCTTGTGTCCATGCAATTAACTATGGCCATTAATTATTTAGGATGCTACAGTAATAATAAGCACAAAATAATCTTCTCAGCCACTGAAATAGCCTCTGAAGATCTCACAGGGACTCACAGATTTCCCATGCAGGACAGAGGGACCCTGAGGGACTGCGAAACCAAAGCCCCTCTGGGAGCAATGGGGAGCTGCAGCCTGGTCCTGCCAGCCCTGTCCCCCAGCCCTCTGTTGGGCACCTGTCCAGAAGATCTTGCCTGTGATCCCAAAATCATCCCTGGAGAGTGGCTCTCCCCAAATCCACCATCCATTTTTATGCTGGTGGCTCCCATGGCCTGTCCTAGGAGGGCTCACATCAGTAGCATGTTGCTGTGAGCTCTCGCTCTGTCCCCCCCTAGCCATGGGCCAGGGAACGCCTGTGGGCATTGTGCTGATGAGAGTTTATGCACCATCTCAGGGCCTTGTCAGCAGCTGTATTCCTCAGCGGGCAGCCAAGGGCCAGAGGTCATGTCCCAGCCCCAGACCTCCCACCCAGAGGGTGAACCCCTCATGCCCCAACTTCCCTCCAGCCCAGCTTCCATTAACTGGCCCCTACAAGTACGGATTTAACTCCACACAAAATTAAAAAAATTCACAACGCCCACACCCTGAAGAAACACTGGTGGGCCCACAGCATCAAAGAAAGAGCTCTGAAAACCAAGAATCCCCTCTCTTTCTCCACATCCAGCCTCTCCATCCTCCCCCAGGACAGGTCCCAGCTGCTGCTCAGAGCACCCGCAGTGCTCGGAGCGAGCCCACAGGCCTCCTCGCCCAGCCTCCCCGGGACTTGCGTAATGGGAAAGTGTCAGAGATTAGAGACAAGAGAGCAGCGACTGCAATATAAAAGCAAACTGAATAATTAAAGAGAGGAGCTGTTCCTCGCAGAGAACAAAATGAAAGAGTTGTGTGATTTGAGCAGAAGTGACCTTTACACTTCATTACAAGGAGGTGGCGTCCTTATAGGGTTATTAATATTTCCAGCTGAATTAGCTTAGGTTAAAAATGGCTCAAAGGAATGAAGAGGGAGAGGGAGAGTGTGCACAAAAATACATCATTCTGTCTTTTTCTCCTCCTCTTTGCTTTTTACCTCTTTTGTAATTTGTTGGATTGAAAGCAGAAGGGCTGAGTGGCCATTAGGAACAAGGGTTCATTAGTAAGGGTGAGAGCCACAGGATGACCTGGCTGAGAGCTTTTCCCTCCCTGCTGGCTGTGCTCCAGCAAGCAGTCTGTGTGATGCTTCTGTGGCTGTTTCCCCACGTTCTCACCTAGGGTGCAGAGCAGATCTTCGTTCACCAAGGTGCAAACATCGTGGGACTGATGGCCAGGGTTCTTCTGAGCCACTGGTGGAGCTTGGTGCTGCTGCGGTTGGATCCGTGTGGAAGATCACCAGGATCATCTAGGGCATTGCAGGTCTCTTGCCTGCTCTCAAGGTTACTGTTCAGTTCCCTCTGGACCAACTGATTTACCTTCCTGCTGTCCCATGAGACACCTTCCCACCTTCATCAGTGGGGAAAGAGACAACTCTGCTGGGCAAGCTTTACCTCATCAGACTCTGGGGGTATTTACACTCTGACATAAGGAAGGGACACATATCCTCCCTCCCAAATGGAGATGCTATAGCTGACGGAAGGTCATACACACACAGACACTTTTTCTCCCCAGTGTGAGCACAGAAAAGGACCTTTTCTTCAGCACATCCCAGCAGACACAGGCCCGTACAGCTTTACAAAAGCGTGACTGTCAATAATGTCCCAAAGCACTGAGTGAATTAGATAAGCAAAGCTGAACTCAGCAATCTGAACTTAAATCCAAGCTGCAATTTTGCTGCTTGGAGCCTTGAGGTGTACACAGTTCTGCTTTTTGCTCAGATCACTCGCTTTTGCACTAAACCCATCCTTGTCATTGCAGACACAACAGTGCTGCTACCTCCAAAGCCCATCCAGATACCTGTTTGCTTCTCCCCAAGCCTGACCTAAACAATTTCTTTTAGTGCCTCTCTCTGCCCAGCGATCAGAGGCATCAGGAAAACCCATCTTGGCAAACAAGAAGAAAGAAACATGAAAGCAGGTGCACATCAATAAGGAATGAGGGTGCTGTGGTGAGCCTGCAATCAGTCCCATGGGCTGCGTCGTTATGTCTGTGGTTACCTCCACACCATCCTCCCTGGAGCCACAGCAGACCGCCTTCCCTGCCCCACATCAAAAAAAGCATTTAGGGTTTTGAAGTAATCATGAAACGGACATGGTGGCAGCTGCTGCTTCTCCAGCGGCTGCTGAATCACAGCCCCTCACTTATTTATAGGTCTCCCCTGGGTGCTTGCAGCGGAGTAGATGACAAATGCCAATGAACATCTACTTTCACCCCCACAAGGTGTTGTGATCCTGGCTGTAAGAGAGATGCAGTGCGACTAAATGGCACGCCGTCAGACATCAGACAGGTGTAGCAGAGGCAGGCAGCAGACCCAGGACAGACCAGCCAATCCTTGCAGCATCATCTGAGTGATGCACAGCAAATGCTTGTGCTCTGGTCTCTCACACCACAAGATTTAGCTGGTGCCAGTTCCTGCAGCTAAGCCCCACAGTTTTTAAAATTAATTTCATTCTGATGAAGAGCAATGTATTTGCAGCAAGGGAAAAGAGGACACAGAACAAGCAGAGAACTTACATGAGCTCTGAACCAAGCAGAGAAAAACCACAGGAATGGAGACCAAGATGTTGATGATGCAGAAGAACAAGCAGAAGGAGATACTGAAGCCCCAAAACAGCCAAAGTTTTCTACTTTTTGCTTGAGACAATTGCACTTAGGCCAGGCAGTGAACACTTCTGAAGGCAAGAGGGGAGAAAAATCAGCTGGTCTTGGCACCAGGAGAAAGCATGAATGTTTAAGAAGGGAAAGGGAGTTGTACCACCCTGCTGTCCATAAGAGCATCCCTCCAGCAATCTGTGCTCCACAAGGAAGAGACCTTTTCCATTGCCTGAGCACCAGGGAGCTCTCCCTGCCTCACTCTTCCTCAGGCTGTTCTTGCAGCCTTGAGCATACAGGGAGCACAGCATCCATGTAAAAACAGCCTCATCTTCTTCAGAAGCTGTGCCCCCAGCACAAGCATGGGTGGATCCCCAGCTCCTGCTGGTAGCAGCATACGCCCATATTCCCACTATTTGCCTGCCCTACATATATTAAAAGAGGAAGGTAAATGCTCTCCAGACGCCTGCCACAGCCCCAGAACTGTTATCCAGACCCCAGTTAGAGGAGAAGTAGGTGTGAGGTGTATCCACCATCTCTGGTGCTGTACAGCTGGCAAAAGTCGGAGTCAGCCAACAGGATCGCCGTGATCGGTGATGATTCACAGGACATGGAGATCACAGCTTGACTTGGAGATGTCACTGGGACATAGCAGTCAAGGAAAAATATCTTATTTGTAAACTGGGGTGAACAGAGATTGCTGAGGGATAGCCCACACTAGCAGGCTGGTGCCTGCTTCTCAGAGCAGAATGACTCTGAACCACACAGGAGGCTGCAGGACCCCTCTGTAGGGTTGAGAGCTGGGGCAGGGCCACCGGGGCAGGGTGTGCGGAGCCCCATCTCCCAAACCAGGTCTGGCCTCTCTGATCAGCTCCCTGGGGTTGGCTGGGACGTGCTGCTGTAGCTGGTGTTTGTCTGCCTTCTCTCATGTAATAAAACTGAATATTCGGACTAGGCATGTTTTCCATAAGAACTTTCTTGAGGGCTGAAAAAGAAATGGGTTCTTTAGGAAAAACCCATGGACTTGTTCCAGGGAAACATAACTGTGGAGCAGTGGGAAGAAATAAAGAAGAAAGGGTTAGGATAGGGAGATATAAGGTGCAGAAGACCCCTTGTTCATCTCAATATCCAAGCCAATAACTTCAACTCCACTAACAGAGAAAATATTAACAGCAGTAGCTCATCATCTGAAAAAATGTGACATGAAACTTATCTTTTCTCCTTGCTTTCACAGCAATTTTGCACAATGTTTGATAGCTGATGTGCTTACCCAAATTCATGCAGCCCTCCCATCCCTCTCTCTCTGCCTACTCACACTCACCCACACGCCTTCCATGTGTGAATCAGGATGAAAAGGGATTTAGAAAAACGCAGGGAACGTTTACAAGCCACCCACTACCTCACCCTTAACCTGGATGGCCACATTAGCACCTCCAGTTTGCATTTAGAGGCCAGGCTGGCCAGCATTTGGGATGAGACCCTGGGACAGGCATTTCCCCTCTCCCCAGCCCAGGCTGGCACAGAGCAAAGACACACAAACTGCGTTTGCTGGGCATTGCAAGGTTGGATTTGCCTCCAGACAAAGCAAGTGTTGTGACTTCTGGCTGCACTGTCCATAGGCTGCATTGCAATACTCATTCAAGAGTGGCCACTGCTGCAGACCCAGTGCATCTCCTGAATATGGTCTCAGGATAAGAAGGTACCTCTGTCACCCTGGGAACTGTAGGAGGGTGAGAGACACACAGCTCTGGAGAGCCACAGCCTGTGCCTTTCAGTAAAGCTGGGATTGTGTAAACATCTGCAGTTTTTTTCTGGGCTGCCTGAGCGAGGTGTGAAGACCCGATTCTGTGAACTCACCAGGAAAATACCTGCAGCACAGGAGCTTGGTGCAGGTGTCACCGGCACAGAACAGGCAGCAAAAGCTCCCCTGGCAGCAGCCGTCAGGGGCTGACAGGGGACAAGCTAATCAGATTTGGGTGAAAATCTAAAGCAAGGCTCCCCCCTCTCAGAGGGCTGCCAAGCAGCCGTGCAGGGGAGCGCGTCACCGCTAACATCACCGTGTTTCCATGGGGACCAGATTAACAGCACGGCGAGAGAAACCGCACGCCTAATCTCTTCCAGAGAAAAGAGCTTGCTGATACAAGAGATTTTCAAATGTCTTTAATCCAAACTCGGGGTTCTCATTTCCATGTTCTCTTTGATCCTGCTGGAGGTTACCACCCCCTTGCAGCTCCCAACCCAGCTCAATGGCACCAAGCAGCCCAAGTATCCCCAGCCTCCACAGTCCCATGCTACAGTAAAATCTGCCCTCCATCTCTGCAGAAGTTCAGCTGTCTTAAAAAATGGCACGTAAGTACCCCAGCTCATCATGGACAAGTGGCCTGCAAAAAGATGTGTGTGTTGGTGCACTCAGCGCACATTCTGGTGACGGGATAAGGCACTGAGGGCAAAGAGATGAATGCACCACCTCCATCAACAAAAAGAAAAGAAAAAAAAAGGAAAAGGAAAAGGAAAAAAGAAGAAAAAAGAAAAAAAAAAAAAGGAAAAGGAAAGAAAGAAAAAAGAAAAAAGAAAAAAGAAAAAAGAAAAAAGGAAAAAGGAAAAGGGAAAGAAAAAAAAAAAAAAAGGAAAGAAAAAGAAAGATCCAGCTCCTGTCTTCTGTATAGCATCAGGCACCTTTTATTGACTTTCTTCCCCTGAGCTTTAGTCCTAGCTGTGCAGCATCCAAGGTAAGAGCAGATCCCACCAGAGCGCCAGACAGTTTGCCCAGTGTAGTTTGCCCAGTGCAATGGTACACAGCAATTTTAGACTCATAAAATCAAGTAGGTTGGAAAAGACCTCTAAGATCATCAAGTCTAACCTTTTAGCTAAAGACTTGCTGATAATGACTTCCACAAAGCTACGTCTGATCAGTGTCTCTACAAAAAGCACCCTACTATACCTATAGTCACACGTGCGCTTTGGTTGTGTTTGCTGGGGGACTGGAGCGGTTCCCAGCCCAAGCATTAAGAAGACAAAGCCTCTGATGAGCTCTCAGGGCTGGAATGGTGAGGGCTCCTAGGCCCAGCCTACATGGGCCAGGAAATCCTCCTTCCTAAGCCCTAACCTTCCCCAGAGGAACACCCACACCCCAAATTTAATTCCAGTTTGGGAGGTTGGAAGATAGTTACCGTGTCCTCTTCTTCTAGTAGCCCTTCAAATTTAAGTACAGCAGAATGAGGTCTGTTTCCCTTCATCTGTTTTTGGTGTGGTCCAACCTTTTCCTGCCAGATATCTTCATATCTCCAAATTCCTTGGGAGTTCTTCCCAGCCCTCCCTCCCCGTCCAAGGCAGTCACCCACATTTTCAAGCCACCAGGAAGGGTCTTTGCCACACAGGTTTTGATGATTTTATTTATTTATTTATTTTTCCAATGGGTTACATGCTGTTTTAGCCTCAGCTACTTCTCTAAAACCCCATGCAGGTAGGATGTTGCACACCTTTTTGCTTTTCATCATGGGCTGCACTGAGCACTACAGGTGTGGCCCATACTCTGCTCCAGCTGTGTTCAGTCAGAGCCGTGCAGAACAGCTCTGGCTGCTGAGCTGACCAAGACGTTGAAGGCTCTGCCACCTTCCTGTTGCCTTCAGGAGTTAAGAGGAATTTGACTACTTGCTTTCTCTTCCCTTCACCCCAGTACCTTGTCAGGAAGTTCCTGACAAAGTCTGACGGTGACAGAAAGAGATAAAGGAGGGAGTGTGACCAGGAAAGTTCAGTTCAATCTCAATTTCATTGTTTTTCCCCTCGCCAGAGGGGTTGATGGTGTTCTGCACATCCAGAGGCATCGTCATGGTTATGTGTTTACACAGCCTCGTCCCAGAGGGCTGGAGCTTGTAAGTCAGCTGTAATACAAGGTCTCACCTGAGTCAGCCCTCTGGCCTTCCCCTGAGATCCCGTAGGTGCTGAAGTTTCTCTTTGCAGACAACCTATAAGCAAGCCCAAAGCTTCCCCGAAGCAGAGCTCTGACACAGGCACAATGCCTTTGGAAAGGGCCAGGCATCAGCAGCTGTGTCCTACAGCTGTGGGCAATGAAGGCTTGTTTTCCTCTCCAGCCTCAGTGGAAGCACATCGCAGAAGCACCAGACTACTTCTGATGAGCATCTTTGATTACAGATGAGAGCTGCTGTGGGGTACCGCTGGCTTGCAGGACACAAGGGAGCAAAGTTAAATGCAGTATATTTTGGGGCAGGGTTTAATCTTTCTACTTCCACAAATCCTTTGACTTAATGGCCCCTGCAGTTTAGCTCATGCCTGGGCATTGTGGCTGGAGTGCAGCAGATGTGGAAGCAAGGGGCGAGTCAACGCAGACAGCTGCAAAGGCTGTGTTTGTGGCAGCTACATCCACAGGTGATTCTTATTTTTGGCTGGCCAGATGATGGGCCCCTGGGCTCTGCCTTGTATCCGCAGCCCCTCTGGGTCTGACAACCAAGACTATTTCATCTGCACATGGCCTCAGACTCCTCCAGCTCATCCCCTTGGCCAGTCTCTGGCAAAAGCCCTGATGCCCACCACAGAAGACAAAAATGCAAAATGTTCCTGTTTGTGTACAAACGGGTTGTACCATCACCACCAAGGCTGTGTCTAGAGACCCATGGGCCACAACTGAGGACTTCCAGGAGGATGATCTGCAGCCTGATGGTGTCCAGCACGGCCAGCACCCCCCTGCGATCTGCCCCCTCAATCCTTCAGGACATCTGATGTGTCCGAGGAGCTGGCAGGGGCCGGGCACCTCGGAGCTCCCTCCCATGCCCCGTCCGGGTGCTGGGGGAGCGTGAGCGGGGACCGGCTTTGCTGACTCGGTCCCGGCTGTCGGGCCCGATGTGTCTCCAGCGGGGTCTGTCACGCTCCACCGCCGAGCCTTGTTTTTGCTGGCGGGCAGGAGCTCAGCAACGGACAGGCAACCAGAGGCAGGAAAGCGGGGAGAAGAGGGGGCAGATGAGATAAATAGGTACTGTGAGGATAATAAAGGAGGACAGCTGGCCTAGAAAGCTCAAAAGAGAAATCGGCAAGAAAAAAAAAAAAAAAAAAAAAAAAAACGAAGCTAATTCCGTAGTGCGAGGCTCCTGCTGAGCCCACAGGAGAGAGGCTCCCGCTGTGCCTCCCTGCTGCCCAGCGGAACCATGGCCTGTGCCTGGCCATGGCTGGCAGCTGCCGAAGCCCCTCACGTCAGCATGGTTTGCAGCCAAGGGAAGCAGGTGGCTGCACGGCCTTCCTCACGAGCAGGGGACCTTCTCTGCGGGACAGAGGTGGCTGCTGGACAGGCAACGTGCTCCCAGGGCACGCTCAGGGATCTGGGCTGTACCAAGCCTCTGCATGCCAGCAAATAAGGCGAAATTGGGCTTCAGGGTCTTGTGGCTTCTGTACTCCAGCCCTTTCCTTGCAGTGTCATTATCTGAGACACTCGGCTCCTCCAAAGGAGGTAGGGTGGTGTCTTGGTACTACCTCAGTGCAGCACTAAGCCCCACAAAGCCCCAGAGAGGCCAGAGATGAAGGCTTACCACCCTCACCAGGGTCAGTGTGGCTGCGTGAAGCATTGAAGCAATTCACCAGCAGTCACCCAAACAATTTGGGCTAGAGGATTTATTATCGCTCAGGCCCCCTGATGCACCACGGCACCAGAGGCAGGCACCAGAGGCTGTGGTGCCGAGGCAGCCGTGTCAGTGCTCCCTAGGATCCCACAGGAGGGCCGGGGCCTGGGCAGGGAGGTGAGCCCACATCTCAGCTCAGTGGTTTCCCTGTCCGAGTGAGTTTTGCTCATAAACACAGAGCACTGGCACTTTCACCGATGGCATCGGCAAGCTAGGTCGTTTTGCAAGGTTCCAGACAAAGATGAGGGGAAGTTAGGGAAGAAACAAGGGAGCGGGGAGCAGGTTGTGCTTCCCAGGTTGGTGGAAAAGGGGCGGAGGGGCTAACAAAGCAACCAGAGCCTTGCTTTAATTCCCTGCCAGCCACCACGTCCACAAGCCTTTCTCTCCCAGCACAGGAAAGGCTGCTCACACTTAATCCTCCCCACATGTATTCACACCCCTCCCCTCAGAGCCTGGAGCCTGACTTGGAGAAGTGAAAACAGCCGCTGCAAAGTCAAAACTAAGTGGCAGCTTCCCATTTAACCAGCTCTAATTGCCAGCTGAGCAGACGGTTAATCTCTGAGAACGTGCTGTGGTACGGGTGTTGCTGAGTCCCTGTAATTGCTTAAGAGCAGCCATTGAGGATGCCGGGAATCAGCCAATTATTCTGCCTAGTTTCTTTTCTTTTTTTCTTTTTTTTTTTTTTGTTTTGTTATTTTTTCACAACGTTGTGAATTTGCAAAGAACTTTCTTTGCCCAAAAGCAGCCAGAGCAGGATCTCTCAGCAGTTCAGTGGGGATGAAGAGATTATATCTGGGCTGGCTAATCCTGTGTGGGCAGGAAATGGGGGCAGCAGTGGGGACCCCACTCTCAGCTGTACCCACCATGGGGAAGGGGAGGGTCTGCTGTGAAATCCTTCCGTACCATTACTCTCGAAGTGAAGGGGAGGGAAGGCAGCAGTCACAGAGGTGACTCCCTGAGCAGAATTCATCCCAGCAAGCCACTGCTGGCCCTGAGTACAAATCACATCCAATTTCCAGTTCCTCAATGGCTCTATTGAGCAATAAATCAGCTCGGCGTCCAAGCTGGCTGAAACACTCGAGCTTGCGCAGTTATCTTATTCAGCCCTGAGAAGCTAAAGCCTTCTTTCTTGCCAAGGCCAGCAGGCTGGGGAGAGTCAACCATCCAAATCCCTTCAGAGCTCACCAATAAAAAATAAAAACAAAACAAGCCAAAAAAAAAAAAAAAAAAAAAAAAGACAGAAAGCAAGTCCCTGAACTGCAGATCACCTGCACATCTCCATTTGTTCAGCTCTTTTTCTCCACACCAGAAGAAGAGATGTGTTTGCCAACCCCTTTCCCAGCAGCAGCCAGTGTGACTTTCCTGTTCCTGCTGTGAGCAGTGGCACAGACACGTGGCACTCAGCTGCCCAGGGCGCCCTTTGCCTGTCCCTGTCCAGATGTAAAATTCAGCATCAAGTGATTTTCTCCACATCCTACAAGGGTCTCACAGTGAAACCCAGGCACATGTCCTAACCCAGCTGCAAGCCACAGCAACCACAGCATCTGCAGCTCCACCACCTTATATCTATACGTGGCTCTCCGTCTTGCAGCCCATCCCTCCTATTATTTCCACCCTTGAAGACACCAAGTGGAATCTGTCACTGGCTTAGTGTAGGGAATTTCTTGGTGTCCCCTCTCAGCTGGGATGGGACTGGGGAGCTAGCACTGACCCCCAGAACACAAATCCACCCCACCCTACTCATGGCAGGCAGGAAAGCTCCCTGAGAGCTGAAACAAGAGAGGATGTGGAATGTCAGCAAAGGAAAAAAACAAAGCAGAGCAGGAGAAAAGATGACTTAAAATCCCCCGGTGCACCTTCAACTCAAAGAACGCCAGCTACGGTCCTAAAGCCATTATCACAGCAAATCAAAGAAGGCACCTTTGGTAGCATGTCTGATCTCTAAGCAACATCAAAACGTGCCCTACAGATGCTGCCAAACCTTCTAGGCAGAGATGGGGGAGGTCCACCCTGCCAGGGCTGGGCTCTGCTCGTACCCCCCAGCCAGCTCCCCAGCAGGGGCTCTGGGGAGCACAGCTGCCCTGGGCATGGGTCTGTGAGTGACCAGGGCTCGTGAGCAGCCACAAGCACATCTCCATCCCGCCTTGCATATGGATGCAGCAGAGACAGCATCAAATGATGGACCATGAGCACAACAGCAAGTGACAGCCTTCCTACGGAAGGATTTTGTGCTTACCCAGCACAGCCTCTGTTGTGTTGGAAAGTGACAGTCCTGGGGCTTCCCAGAAGCTCTCTGAGGACAGGAGAGAAAACAGGGGAACACGAGAGCAAAGGTCTGGAGGGCTCCCATCCCCAAAAAAAGGCTCTCTTTACCCACAGCACACCCCTAATCTCTGCACCCCCTCCTAGGCAGCCCTCTCCTCCTCCTGCATGTCCCTGGCACCCACCTTGCTCTGGAGCTGCTCACTTCACCCTGCAGACATGACGCTGCATGAGCCCTAATCAGCCCTGAGACACCTCATGCATCCAAGCCCAGTGCGAGGAGGAGGGAAATCATACATCATAGAAATGAAATAAGAGAGGGGTGGTTTTCCATCTGAAGTCAAATTGATCCCATCTGTTAAGTCTCTCCCCTCCTGGGGAAGAGCCGAGGGGAACCAGCCCAGGGCATGTGCTTGCCACACAGCCTGGGGAGCAGTGATTTCTCCTTTCTCCACTGCACGCATTTACAATTTTCATGCTGACACAGGGACTAAGCACCCTTGCAGGTGCAGGTCCCAGCCCCACTGGTTACCCTGTGGTCTGTGCAATAGCCCCAGGATGTCTTCCACTTGACACCTCCCCTTGGCTCCAGAGAAACCAAGGACAAGCTGTTCGGGCAGGGTTGAAAGGATCACAGCGCTTTCATTTTGCACAAACACGAAGCCGAGCCCAGCAGTGAGGCCTCCTCCTCCCCATGCCTTGCCCAGCCCCGTGCCCATGCCACCTCGCTGCCACCCTCCTCCCCAGAGGCAGCTGCACTCCGACACCATCGCACCTGGGTAAATGGGGGGCAGCCACACTGGGGCTGCAGCAACGCTTCCACGAGCTGCCCCTGCCCTCCTGCTGCCTCTTCGTGCCAGCTGTCCAGCTGCGGATATCACATTTGGCTGTCCAGGGGGAGAACCGCTAAGCCTTCTCACAGCTGCTCCTCATGCAGAAACCTTTGCACGGGGCAGCGGTAAGGCAGGCGACCATATGCTCCAGCACGGGGGACAACGAGCCACTCGCTGCGATTAGCAGCGCCGTGATGAACCGTTGTCATGACTGATGGCACGAGTACTCTGGGGGAGCAGGGAAGGAGCAGATTTTCACAGCAGATAAGGCCTAATGAGCAGAGAAATAACCTCAGCGTGCTGTGGGAGATTTACAGAGCTCCAACAGACATGTCCAGCCTTGCAAGGAAGGAAACAGTTCATTGCAAGCAATAGCTGGGGCAGAACAGCCAGGGGTGTGAGAAAGAACACTTTTCCCTGGGTTTGGGAGTGGGGGAAGAAGCAAACCCTTGCATGGAGGAGTGGAAGTGAAGGAGGATGCTGCAGGGCAGGACGGGTGCGTTGGGAGCAGGATGGGGTCTCCAGGTCTGGCCAGGCACCGCAGCCACCCTGCTGCAGGGAGAGCAAGAAAACCGTGCAGTTAAAACACATCCACACAGCACCCAGACCACCTTACAGAGGGGAAACCAAGGCACGGAGAGATACAAAGCCAAGCAGTCATCCCTCCAGGGCACGGCACCCTTGTGCTGGGGAAAAAGGAAACTTCAAACCTCAATGTTGGCCTTTGCGCCTTGCGAGCCCGTTCCCAACAGGAACCTGTGTTGCCTATTACTGGCTCAAGTGCATGGCACAGCCGTCCCCACCGCCTCGGGGGAGCTTCGCCATGGGAACTGCTGCCGAGCCACCTTGGATTAGAAGTTACTACAGCTCTGCCAGGAAGCCTGCCCCGTGCTTTCTATTTTTAGCTGCAGGCAGACCTATTCATATCAGTCACTGCTGAAACACGGGTCTTTACGCACACATTTGGTGCAGTAATTCAGGGCCGTGAAGTCAGTTCCTCGGCTTTGAGCACAGCTCACCAAGATAAATAATAAACCTACGAGCCGAGTGCTCCCCAGCCCGGGGGCGATGCAGGGGGGGAGCAGGGCTGCACATCGCTGAAGGTGCTCCCATCACACACATTTATTCCACGGGATCACACCACTGCTTACGTGCGGAGTGAGGCACAGGTCTGAATGTGATTTACCAACTCAGGGCCGTAAACTGCAAGGGAAGCAGGAGAAATGGGATGAGAGACAGGACGGGTCCTGAGGGAACCATAAAGAGATTCACAAGGCTCCAAACTGCTGGTTGTTTTCCTGCTTTTTAATTATTTCATCTTAAAATGCTTTTAGAAGGGAAGTGCTTCATTTGTGCTTAACACAGTACAAGTGAAAAAGATGACTGCTTTTACAGCTATTCACTGTAAAAATATGGAGAGCAAATCTCAGAGGTCCGCAATAAGTCAGAGTTTCTTGAGTAAACCAAGGCAGGGAGAAGATGTACACGCCTGGTGCTGGAGCTCCCAGTCAGCCAGCCCTCGTTCTGATGATGCTTTATTGTGCTTCCCCCTTTCACATGCACGATAGCACTTGCCAAATCTAGGCAGGTAACATGATTTAAAAAAATTAAGAAGCCTTCAGCAGTGAGACTGCACACCTCCTTCCCAGGAACACTGCCTCTGCCCGCCATCACCCTGCCCTCTGCCAGGGGAGGGGCTGCAGAGCCTCCGAAAAACAGTGGCACCCACATCCCTCTACTGAGGGGGTGCTCCCCAAAAACTGTCCCTATTTCTTCCTATATAGCTTTCTGCTTCTCTACCTTCTTCTCACCCTGCATGGGACATCTCACCCTCTGAGCCCCTGGGCATATCGCCATGGGCAGGCAGTCACTGCAGGAGCACCGGGTTAAGCAGCACGGCACCCCACGCCTCCCAGGGCAGAGCCCTCAAGTCAAGAAGCCTCTGAGTGAAAATCTACAGATATTCATAATTAACATCCTCAATTCATAATTAACGTGCTGAAACTCTCAACAGGTCTAGAAGCCCCTGCAGAGCCAGGGGCCGCAGCCCTGGTACAGACCTGTGTTCCTGCTCTGGGGGAAATGCGAGAAGCCCTGTGAAGGGGAACGGGGCAACACCGACTCCAAATCCCCATATTTACGGTGCTGACTTCTCTGTAGCTGCCTTGCAGCTGGTGACAAGATGCTAGTTAGCAGCGTCTCTCCTTCTCTTCCCCAATTGTTTTCTGAGTGACAAACCAGAACATGTAAGTACTCCCATGAGCTCCTAACTATAACTCTGTACTTGGGGAGATTTAATCAAGAAATCTTCTGTCTGATTTGATTCAATTTTTGCAGAAAATGTTACCTGGAGCTTGCTAGCTATTTTGGGGCTGAAACGGGCTTTCTTGTTACACTTTTGCAAAGGAAACCTGAGCATGTTGCTCAGCCCAGAGAGAGCTCTTCACCCTGCAGTGCCCTGGGAGGAGGAGAGCCCCAGCCAGAAATCACCCATTGCCCAGCCAGGCATTTGCATGGTCCATCCCTGCAGATCTAACCCTACCACTTTCCACATGAAGGAAATGCTGCCTAGAACAGCTCATTGGGACTCATCCTACCTGGCCGTGCTGCCAGCTCGCTGCTGGCTGTAGCAGGCAAGAGCCCGAGGCACTTTTCTGCGGAGTCCTGCAGTCAGAGAGGAGGCAGGAGCGGGTCCCCTGCTTGCACAGCCAGCCCCATCCCCACTGGGGCCCTGGGTCACTCAGCATGGGAATCGCTGCCAGCAGCCCCAGCCCTGCTGACCCGAGGTGTGAGCAGAGCAGATGGGACAAACGGACAAACTCTCCTCCCATCCGCGCGTTTTCCAGGAGGAGCACTGGCAAATAAATGGACAAAAAAAGCCCTAAAGCAAAACAAGAAGGAGTGTGAGCGTATTAAGTCTTTTTCCATCCCCGGTTTATGCTTCAGCTGCTACCTTGAGACTGGCACAGAAAGCAACGTGCCGTTTGCTTCACGCAGCTCCTGGGACCTGCGTGGCACACTTTCTGCTTGGGTACCTTCACTTCTGGAGGCCATTAGACAGGGTAATTTCACCAGTTCCTGAGCAAATGCCTGGAGGGGTCTTTGCAAAGCCAGTTCAGCACAGCTGAAATATGGAGAAAATGTTCGTTTGAATCCTAAAGAGAAATGTAATGACTGCTTTGTAGTAAAGCACATTAAAATCAGGCCCATTTTGGCTGATCGAGGCACGATCTCATCAGCACTCTCCAAGAAGAAATACTTCTGATCCAGCCAGTGAGTTTAACACCTTTACAGAAGAGTTTTCATCAGCTGACAACACCCAATTTGGGAAGAATTAGCTCACAGCATCGTGCAATCTCAGACTATAAAAACAAGTGCATTTAATCTCTTTTTTCTTTTTTGTTTTGTTTGTTTTTGGGAGAGGTACTTGCGGTTTGATGGGCCCGGCTCTGCTGAGATGCCATCTGGCTGAACTCCCCAGCAGAGGTTTGCCCTGCCGATTCCCTTCGCTGGGGGCTGTGGCCCGCTTGCTCGCTGGCACGTTGGTGCAAACAACTGCTGGTGCAGGTGCTGTGTCCTGAGCTGAGTGGCCAGGAGTGAAATGAGACCTTGGTAACACTGCTTGGGGAGCTGGAATGAGCCCCTGGAAAGGCAGCAGCACGGCCCTGAGGCACCCAAGCCCACCAATACACCAAAGAGGGAAAGGACATAGAGCAACCTTTTTGGGGAATGAGCACCAGGGCAAAATCATACCAAGCACTTGCAAAGGCTTCTTTCCTCTTGCCCTGTCTCATTCCAGGCCATAACACTGCCACCTGTGCCAAAAGAAGACATTGTAGGGAGGAGAGGGTAGCAGACTGTTAGAAGCTGGTTTGGCAACATGCAGGCTTGTGAATACCCAACTGCATTTTGTTAGGGTCTGGTGGTCTTATTCATTAAAAGGAGGGAGGCAGGACTTCCACCGGGACAACCACGCAAAAGGTGCTTGTGGAGCAGGCTGATGTTACACAGAATGCGTCAGCAAAGGGAAGGAAACGGCGAGCTGTCAGCCCTCCCCAGCGCTGCTGGATGCAGGCACAGCCTCAGCCTTGGCAGCTGCAAGCACTTGCCTGTGCTCATCTGTGGTTGTGTTCCTGTGTGGGATGGTATAGAGATGTTAGGCTATCAAGGGATTATGTATTAGCAAGCATTTGCCCTGAAACATGCTCGTGCTCCTGCAGAAACATATGCTGGCAGAGCAAGAAACAAACCCCAAGAAACGCAGCTCCCTCTGGCCGTGTGCCAGAGCACGGGGCTGCCTCCTGCGGGGCTCTCCCCGGTGCTGGGTGGCTGTCCCTGGGCACAGCACCCCTGTGTGTGCCATCGGCAAGGCGAGGGGGAGCTGGAGCAGGGGTCCCCGCGGATGAACCTGTTCAGAGGGCAGGCACGGTGCCAGTATGTGAGATCGGGGGAAACTCAAAACCTCAGCTGGTCCCCTCCAGGAAGGAGGTTCCTTCACCGTCTGCCCCAGGCTGATCCTAAGAAGCCCAGTATTTGTCAGTGAGGAGCAAATGAGGAAAAAGGACTTAGCTCCTGGCTTCCACCTCCTCTCCCAGGTACCAGTGCCATGCCACAACCATTCACCATTTCGGCATCCCGACAGGGAGGGGGTGTTTGTAGGGATGTTATAGGGATGTATTCTGCTCCCACATGCTGCTCCAAACGCAGCACTGCAGCTGATTTCCCTTCAGTGATTCCCACCTGGTGTCCCCTGGTGTTTAGGGACATGAGCTGCTTCATCTACATGATTTTTTCATCCCTAGCACTGACAATCCTCTGATACTGCTTGGGTTTTGTTGTTGTTGCTGTTGTTTTCAAACTAATCAGAGCCCTGGTGTTGTTTCTCATATCAAAAGTGCCCAGTCAATCTGATTTTCAGAAAACATAGCGTGTCTGGGGAGAAACCTGTAAAATATGGAGCACGCTCTCCATTTGCATCCAAATGTTGAAAAACCTCGTTGCTCCTCTATGATACATCATATCAGTGCTACTCCTGCCATGAAATATTCATGGCCATTTATTATGATGTGCTTTATTATCCCTGTAAAACTCTCCAGTGATCAGTGTCTCTGTTTGCCCAGCCTCCAGCCTGGATCGCTGCTCCTGTCCCTCCCTCAGTGCCAGCAGGGGCTGGATTCATCCCCGTCCCCATCAGCTTTAAGGCTGGTCCTGCTCTGTGCCGGGGGCTCTGGGCATCCTGGCTGCTGTGGCATCAGGAGGGAGACCAGGACACTCTCTGCCTGCAGTAAGTTGAAGGAAAGGAATAAAATTCAAACCAAGATTGACACCCTGAGCCCGGTGTGACAGTGAATTAAATGGCTTTGCAGCTCCTGCCTGCGTTGGGCTGGCAGCGGGGAGTGCAGCAGGTCTCGCTACCCCTGCACCCACTGTGTGATGCTAAAAAAAACAAAAAATAAAGGGAAACGCTCCATCAGGACAGTTCTCAAATGGTTTATGGCAACTGCTAGACTCATTTTATCATTATCTACTAGACGCTTTTCAAATGGGTGTCTCTCCAGTTCCTCCCACCCCCTTGCAGGGTCTGGTGCCGGGACAGCAGCACTGAATCGCTCACACCCACCAAGCTGCCCCCGGCAATAAAGCAGAGGCAAAGGCTGAACCCAGAGGGAAGGTGGGAGAAAGGCAGGGACAGTTTCTGGAGCAGATGCAGTTTGTGATTCAGAGCAGCCCTTTATAGCAGGACACTATAAGAGTCCCATTCTGCAAACCTTTTATTCTTCCTGCAAGAGCTTGCTAGACCTGCCTTTTACGTGCAGAGGGGAGTAAAAAAGATCTACGAGGATGCTGAGAGCTCTGCTTTCATAGAGGCTGCAAAGCTGGATCTCAGTGGGGTGACCTTGATACAACCTCTTGCTTCAAACCCAGCAAACAGTTCTGCGTCGAGCAAAGTGCTGCAAGAGGACTCGGGCTCCCCGCTTGCCAGCATCCTGGCACTGCTTTTCCCCAGAGCAGCGCCTTCCAAAAGCGAGCTGCATCAGCCACAGAAAAATAAATAAATCTACTTTCCACATCATTTCATCTTCTGATAACAGTAATGAACTCAGTCCAAGGCATTACTGGGAATTAATGACTGGCTGCCTCCTGACTCACCAGCTCGTCCCATGATCGCATAAATTCCGAGGAGCCGTTATGAACCACGCATCAAAGAGGAAGCCGAAAATAAAGCAATTGAGCAAAGCCCTGGAATAGATATACAACATGCCAGTCCCACCTGGAAGCCTGAGAATTGAGATGGGCTCCGAGAGGCACGTGCTTGCTCTGCCCGCATGGGGACGGGACCCCACCAGCAGCTGCAGGGCAGCTGGGGCTCCCATGCGATACATATCCAAGCTGCGTCACTTTCCCAAAATGAGTTGAAAGCAGCAGACATCGCCCTTAGAGAACCGCTCCTCTGGCTAATTAAACTCACATCGCATGCTTTACCTTTAACCTTTCTTTGTGGCCAGCTCTCCGGTTTCACGGTTTCACCGTGCTCTTGTCTAAGAGATTAAAGAGCTGCCCAGAGGCTCCCCCTGGATGTGGGTACTTCTGGACCATTATCACATCACCTCTAACCTTCTCTTAATAAACTAAAAGAAGATGCCTCATTACTGAAATTAAGCTTTGCAGTTCGTACCTGCTTGGCAATTAGAAAGCTGGGTACCTCCTGTACGCAAGGTCACTCGGACTTGTCCTTCCACCTCACAGGGCTCTCTGCAGGGAGAAGAAGGGTTAACAAAATTGACAAATGCTTGTTTAAATACCTAGATTTCTTGCTTTCCTAGTTGCAAATGTAAATTTGGATGTCACTAGCTCCAGTAATTAGATTTAATGACTAAAGAGCATTCGGAGATTATGCAATTCATGAAGTTCTCCATCAGAAAGGACAGATTAGATTTGCTGCTCTTTTTGAAAATATGAGTTATTGTCATCATCTTTGCGTTGAACATGTCAATCCTGGCTGCTTGTCTCAAGAAATTTAACAAAATTAATACGTCATTTTGTTACCATTTTTTAAGTACAGTCCATGTGCAGGTCATGTACCAGAGCATTCAGCTGGCTGAAGAGGCAGGCAGAGGTATGGCTGATAACAGAATACATTTTAATTTGGAAAAAAGATACAGCTGTTACATTAAACCAAAAGGCTGAGCAGACCCACTCCAGCCCATAGCCGCATTCATTTACTGTTGGGGCTCACTGCTGCTGGAGTCACACACCCAAACTACTCAGGCTCCAAGGACAATCACTGTGAAATACAGCCCAGTGCAGCAAAGAGACTTGTCTTGTGATAGATGGTCCCCAGGCGGAACTAGCACCATGCTCCAGGTGCTTGAGAAGACAAGCCCTGAAAAACAATCCTGCACTAGAGATGTGTCCTTCTGCTCTGCCAGGCACCAGCCCTGCCCTTGAGACCCTCGGGGCAGAGTGGGTCATGGGGGTCCTGGGACAGCAGTCATCCCGCGTTGGGAGCCAGGCCACAGATGCTGCAGAGGCATCTCTCACTAGCCCAGTAGCTGCGTCCCTCCAGGTCTTTAATTAAGGCAGCTTGGGCTTCCCAAGCCGTAGGGTGTGAAAACAGCACCTCGTAAAAACGTCCCAGCCCCAATAACACTTCTAAATCAGCTTCTTGGGACGCAGCCGTAACAAGCCACATGGAGAAGCCACAGCAGCAAGGGGAAGGTTTTACTGGCTCTTAATTACGAGGTTTGGCACCAGTGTCTGCAGCTGGTGCTCTGGAAAACAGCGAGGAGGAGCGCTCCGGCACCGTGCCGCTGCCTGCGGCAGCTCCCCATGCTCCTGCACCTGGAAGGAAGGACCAAGGGCCCAGGTCCCCAAGAATTTGGGTGGGATGGACGTGCACCCACCTCTGGGGCAGATGGGCTGTTACACCACAGAGCACACATCCCAGGCTCTGTGCACCAAACATTATTCGCACACAGCTGTGTGTGTTGGCACGTCTAGGGCTGCACACTACAGAGATGGGGACTGGTGGGGTCCCTGAGAAGCTGGATGAGACCCGTCCCAGCACACAGCCACCCTGCTCTGCCTTTTTCCCTCCAGAAACTCACTCCTTCATCCCCTGGGTAACACATGGGCGCAGACGCTGCAACACCAGCATCCCATTGTTAGCTCTCCAAAACCCCACAAGCCAGCAGCGTCAGCTTTTTCTCTTTATCAGACCTCTGATATTTTCCTGGTGGTGACCTGCGTGTAATTAACTGAAACCTCCTGACAGGCCGGCCTCTCCCAGGTTCCTCGCTGAGACCCTCTGAGAAAGGCCCCGCAGGTCAGCAGACTAAAAGCTGCTGATGTGAACAAGTCCCCAGACGGCGAACCTCACGATTAAGAGCTCTTTAACCCAGCTGAATCCCTGCCTGCAGGATCAAAGGCTGCAGCTGGAAGGCTGGATGCGTTCAGAAAGACATGGTTAATTGTGAGAGCAATTAGCTTCTGCGAGAATTCACCAAGTACGTGACAGATTCTCTGTGCCTGGAAGTGTTTAAACCTCAGAGGAGATCCTTCCGAAAGATACGGCTGTGTTCAGCCAGGGTGGAAGGGCCTGATACAGAAACGGCCCGCTTTGTGCAAGAAGCCAGAAGAGACGAACAGAATGGTCCTTTGAGCTGGAAAATCTCTAAAATCTATGAAACTATTAATAGGGTGAGACGTTTCCAGTGGGTTTGACAGCTAGATGACAAATCTGTGTTAAATTCCACAGGATCCAAAGAAACTCTGCTCAGCCTCGTTTTCTGATATCCTCCAAGGGCTTTCCCAATAGGGGATTTTAGTTTTCTATTTTTTAGCTTCAAAATGTTCTTCTGAACTGGAAAACTTCTGCAGCTCCACTCCGCTTACCTCCTTCTGCTGCTCCATCCTCTCCTGTGTCCCAGCAAATATGTGGGCAAACCCCCGGAGAGGTGGCAGCAGGGAGCTGCTGTAGGAGCTGCCCTCCTACCCATGGCACGGTCCTCCCAGGAGTTTCCCTTGGCCACTCTTGCATCGATGATTTTATTTTGTTCCTGTGAATGTCACAGATGAAAGCCCCAGGAGCTCTGTTGTGCTGCCCACCAGCTGTGGAGCCACCCACCACATCAGCCCCTCATGAGCATCTTCGGTTCCCTTTGCAGGTGCTGTTGCCCACCCCAGCCACCGGCAGACCTCTCCTGCTCACCTCTGTGGTTTCTGCAAGCCACCATCACACCTCAATGTCCAGATCAGTCAAATTTGGAGAAGGAGGTCTGAAGGATATCAACGTCCCACTTGTGTGATGAGCATGGGTGGCTGGGCAGAGGGAGGAGACCCTACCTTGCCCTTTCCCACCTCCGAGCCAAGGCACAACCACATTTGCAGACCCTGGAGAATCCCCCTGGCTTGCACGTGTTCTGCTGCTCCCAGAACAGTTTGGTTTAGCATCCCTTTTAACTGCTCTGCAGCTTCATCCTCCCAAATTCAGCAGGGTGCTGCAGCTCTCGGTGTCTGCTGCTGGGGCCATGCTTCTCATGCTGCCTGCTCTCTCATCCGCCTCGAACAATACAAGCAGTCGTGAGGCACAGTACATGATGCAAATGATTAAGAATTAATAACTGCTTCTCAGACCAATCATTTCAGCCAAGACTACTGAGAGTTTATTATTTTATATGTATGTTTTGAGCAAGATGACAGATAATTGAAAATGTAGTATTACTCCCAGTTGTTCATCATCTTCAGTGAACTTACACACACACCCCCAAACATAAAAAAAACTCGTTTCAGAATGCTGCATCCTCCCCTCGTCTTCCTTTGCCGTGCTTGCTTAGCAGGGAAGTTCTTCAGGGAAGTCTGACTTACAAGCTTGTGCTGTGCCAAGATAACAGCCAAAAGGCGTAACGGGAAGGAGACTGACAATGCCTTGCTTGCTGGCAAGGAGACTGCACTCGTGTGCGATCACACCTGCTCCTTCAGCAAGGTCTGGGAGGGGAAAGCAAAACCAAACCAAAACACCGTCCCTGTATGAACAGGTATAACCATAAGTATACAAGCACTAAAAATGAGAGTAAGCCTGAAGCATGGCGAGACTGGCAGGGCTGGCAGGGAAGAACGAGCTATAGGTAAGTGAGAGAGGTGCCAGCCACTGCCTGAGCAAAGGAAACCACAGAGCAAATACTCAGAGAGACCCTGCAGAGGTTAGCGGGGTGCTGCAAGTCTGTTGGGGGTCACAGATCAGGAACCAGAGGATTTCCTTGTGGGTATTTCTTCAGTAGGAAACAGCAACTGAAAATGGAAGAAATGCATGAAAAGCCGGGCAGGTTCACCAATAATAACAACAAGAACAATAATAATAATGTTTAGGATGTGGAAAGTAGAAGCAGGCAGCCTCTGAAGCCCTGAATTCTGGTAAGGCTTCCTGAAAGGCATGAAAACAGTACCCTGTACTGAGGAAATCTGCTCCCTTATGAGGCTGCCAGTCCTTCAGAAAGCAAAGAGGTTAACAAAACAGAGGCAGGAGAGATTAAAAGGTTTTCTGCACTTTTGCATCATTTAAATGTGTGCAGGGGACTGCATTCTTCCAGAAGTCCCACTTGGCAGAAGGAAAATAAAAACCACTTGGAGGATTTAACCCAGCAGTCCCCAATTCAATGCATATTTATAATGTGAAGTTTGTATAAGGCTGTAGAAAGCTTGGGAAAAAAGAATACACAAACAGCAACCAATTTACTGGAAGAGGAGTAATTGGCAGAAGGATCCCAAGCTTGTTTAAACCCTGGACATGCCTTTTGAAGATTTCGCTCTTCCTTCTCACAAAAGGGGCTTCCCTTTGTGCTCATCCTCCATGCACAATTCAATGCGTCACAGGGTGGGCAATGATGGCAAAGGGCTCTCTGCGGCACAGGGCAGGATTTCAAAAGCGTGCTGGCAAGGAAGATGCAATCTGGTGCCTGAGGATCAGCAAAATCTGAGAGATCTCCAAGCAGCATCAGGGCTCAAGGTTCTCAGACGGGTCTGATCGCTGCCTGGGGGAGCAATCAGCACCTGCTATTCTGTTCCCAGCCATCCTCATGATGGTCCAAAGCCTTTGGAGAAGAGGCCCTCTGCTAGTCCTGGGTTTTCTCCAGTGCCTTCTCTGTGCAGACAGTCACCACCCAGAGGGGGCTGTCACTGCCCATCTCCTCTTCCTCCCAGCGCCTGCAGATGGCAAAGCACGGAGCTGCCAGGCAGAAGCTTGCCTTGCCTACTAGCCCAGCCAGCGGTGCTGCCCTCCGGAAACCTTGCCTTCCTCCTGCAGGAGATGTGTTTTGTCAGAGTTTCTCTCCCTCATTTCATAGGATCAGTTCCTGCCCCAAGGAAGAGCAGAGAGGAGGGCCGAGCACCAAGACACAGTGGTCCAGAAGTGAGAAAACCACACACACAGCTCCCTGCATGCTCAGACTGCAGCTGAGATGCTGGTTGTTCCTTGCTAACATTGTCCCCTCTTGCCACCTGATTTCCTTGCCCTGATAGTCCCTGCAAGATACCCAGGGCCCAGATGTGCTGTTCTCAGACCCTAAAAAGTGCAAACACCCTTCCTTTCCTCCCCTTCCCCCTTGTGCCTCCTTCTCTTGGCTCCTACATGGTACTGAGCACAACCAGGAGTCTGCAGGGGGGGCCAGGCTGCAGCTGGTACAAATCAACGCAGCATCCCTGATTCAGAGTGACCGAGCATCTGATACGAGTCCTCCTGCATCAACGACACGTTCCTGGGGACTACAGGCACTGCAGAGGAGGAGGCTGCACGGAAGGACCCTCCCGTCACTTTCCATCTCTCATCCCTCTCCATGCGATGCGCACCCCGGAGCCCCAGTGGCAGCCAGCCTTGTCCAATGCTCCCAGCCACCTCAAGGACAGGGTCTGGTCGGGCAGAGGGAGAGGCAGAGGTGGCACCCTGCCCTGGCAGAAGCACAGCACCCTGTCCCAAAGGCAGAAAGAGATCTGGGACCAAAGGAGCCTGGAGAAAACCATGGTGAAGGCTGTGTCCATCCATCCACTGCAGTGTTGTTTCCATGTCCGTCTGCCTGTCTGCTCTCCCCCTGGGCCAGCCAGTGCTGAGCTTGCAGGAAAACGTGAAATTTCACATGTGCTAAGTGACACCTGTAATCCAGGGCTTTCCCCAGCAGATCCTCCTCATCCTTCTCCTCCTGCAGGAACAAGGGGGGTGGTGGAGGTCAGGCCTTTCAAGCCAGAGGACGGTAAATCCGTGTAGCACTCACTCCATTGTCCAAAGATTCATGGCTTTGTTCTCTGAAGGTCAGCTCCGTTTGTTCTAGTCAATTAAGGCTAATCTATGGCTTCTCCCTCTGCTCCTTCCCTGTCCGTATGCTCCTTGTCTGCAGGAGACCATTGGTCACAGGAAAGCTGGAGATGCTCAGAGTCCCTGAGAGCCACAGCAGGAGGAGGCAGATAGCTCTTCATCTCACGAGGGGCTCCCGGGGACCCCAGAAAAGCTGGAGACTGGCGGAGAAGAAAATCCCAGTGGTGTAAAGGCCCAGGAACCACCTGCAGCCTGGGGACAGATGAGGGTCCCTGCTGCAGCAGGTCCGTCTGCCCCTGTAGGGCAGGGACCAGGAACTGGGGCACGTTCTCCATCCACATTTTCCATAGGAGAAGGTGGAAGGGTTCCTCTCCTCTCGGCCATGGCTGTCCTTGTTTGCTTTGTCAGCCAGCTTTGTTTGTCTGCCTTGTTTCTGAGCAGCCCTCGGGGCTGTGTTTTGGAGAGAGGGTTTCATCAGGCAAAAGTAAGGTACAAAGATGAGTTAATGAGAACGATTATTCAGTGACAGCTGCTGCCGCTCACCTCCTAACAAGCGTAAGGCACAGCCTTGCAAAAACAAGGCTTTCTCTGATGATTATGTGCAGGGGGATTAACTTAGGAAACTTTGCTTAAGACCTGCAGTGATCTTATTGAAAATCTAGTCGATGAGCAGACAACTACGGGGGAAAAACACCTTGTTTGGAGTGCAGCTGCTGGGAGCAGAGACAGCCCGAGGCTGGGCTCAAGGCAGACAGGAGATGTGCAGCCCTTGTGCTGCCATCCCGGGTTTGCACACCCTCATCCCCAGCTCACACTGCTGAAGGCGATGGCCCACCTGGGGCTCGGCAAGGCAGAGCCCACTTCCAGAAGCATTTTCTCCCCTGACTGCTGCAGCTCACAGATCAAGCCCTCGGTCTCACACCCAAAGTTCCCCTGCCACGAGCTCCCGCGACGAACACGGGCTGTTTCTCACCGCAGACAGTCCCCTCGATGACTACAGTCAGCTCCGCTAATGATTATAGATGTGTTCATGCCCGAGAACTACTCTTCATCAGCTTCTCCACACAGGCATGAAATGCCCAAGCCTGGCACGTAACGCCTGCCATTTAGCGTCCCCATCAAGCCACAGGGGAACCAAATGGAGTGGAAAACTGGCCCAGGATCCACGCTTTCCTTCCAAACTGGCACCCCCTGAATGCAGGACTCCTCTTCTCCTCCTGCCTTCCCCACCAGCCCCCTGCCCAAGCTGGGCGAGCAGCAGTGCCTGGTGTGGGTGCCTCAATCTGTGCTGCTGGGGCGTTGTGCACAGAGCAGGACCTGGTCCCTGGGGTCTCTGCCCTGTTAGCCCTGGTGCCAGCCTCAGCTCTGGCCGGACCCAGCGTGGCAGCCCATCAGACAGATGGCGAGCGAGCCCTGCTCCATCTCCCGGGGCTGTTTGGCCACTCCAGAGAGCTGCCCTGGCCAAGCCCAGTTTGGCTGGCAGGTGCCCGTGCCCCAAATGGAAACGTTTTGGCAGGGTGGGAAGAGAGAGGCCATGAGCTGAGTAGATGAAACTGCGGTCCCCATCCAGGCCAGGGAGGAAGGCTTCCCCCACACAGCTCCTGGGCCTTCCTCGCCTGGGCATATCAATCCCAGTGCCCAGCAGCTCTTCCCTCGCTGGCTCCCATCCCTGCTCCGTTTCAGGCATCGGTGGCCCCACGCTGGCCACCAGCCCTGGCCCTGCTCCCTGGGCAGCATCCCCAAAGCAGCAGCCACAGCTCTCCGTGCTTTCCCCACCATTCCCTCCGTGAAGCCCTCCTGCTTGATTCATGCTTGTTCCACCTCCCCCTGCTGACCCCTCAGCCCCGGGGTCCGTTAGCAGTCAGTGCTAATCAGCTCCTGCCACCGTCCCTTCCTCCTGACGCTCACACGGCAGCTGCCCCATGTCAGCCCCATCAGCAACGCTGATTTTCCAAAGCTGGCTCTTAGGGACCTGCAGGGGTCTTACGGCCACCTCTAAACACCAGTCCCTGCAAACCACCATCACTCTTCCCTTACACAAACCTTGAATACATCGTCAGCCATAAAATTCCCGTACTCGTCCATGCTGCTTTGCTTCCCAGGGAAAGGCAGGAGCAGGGTTACCGTCCTCTCAGGGGATGAGGAAACCACTGCGGGCTCCTCCACAAACCCCAACCCAACCTTCATCAGCCCGCACTGAGGGCCAGAGGTCTGCAAAAATCAATGCTCTTAAAATGAAATAAGAAACCTTGACAAACTTTTATTTGCCTTCTCCGCTCACAGGCAATTAGAGGAGTAGAACATAAGGTCTGATTTTATGTGATGTTTTTTTTTTCCCCTTTCTTTCTTTTTCCAGTTTGTAGCTCTTGTACCACAGAAATGCATCTTGCATGATAACTATATACAGGAAGAACCCTCACGGCATAAGAAGTCCAATCAATACCACCGGGCAGCTGGAGCCAAAAACATGACAGAAACGAGCTGGGAATTGGAAGAAAGTAACAGACACCATTCAAACCCCCAGGGAGCGATGAAGGGCCAAAGCGTGCCCTGCCTGGCTGAGCAGTCCTGGCCTGATGGGGTTCATGAGATCGGTGCCTGGGAGAGGAGAACTCGTGGCCACCAGGCACCGTGGTGTGGGGGAGCAATGGGCAACAGCAGGGGGAATCGCCCCGGTGCTGCTCCTGCTCCTGCTCAGTTTGTGCTGCCATCGGAGAAACGAGAGGGAGGGAGATGCCCAGCGATGGAGGACCAGAGCAGAAACTGCACCTGGAAATGGGGGAAAACTCTGGGGGATAGGGGTGGTGGGAGCCAGGGAGCAGGGGAGGGCGCCGCCGCCGCAGACAGAGCCCGGGCGCTGTGTGGGAGATGGCAGCAGCCCGCCCCAAAGAGGATATGGGAAGGATTTATGAGCACAGCTATAATGAAAGCCAGTTATCCGTGACCATCTTAAATCTTGTCGGGGGAGGATGAGAGGGGCCATCTCCGGTGTGCAGACGGGAAGATTTAACGCTGTTGTTCCACAGCATGGGCACGGAACAAGCCCCCCGCGCAGGCTCTCGGGGCCGAGCACTGGGTGCTGAGCTCCAGCCCAGCTCCCACAGCCCTCACTAACTGCAGCACTGCCAGCCTGCTCTGCTGCTGCTCGTCCCGGCCACGGGAAGGAGGAAAACTCCTGTTCCTTCCCTGCCCTGCAGCCTGCTCCCCTCGGCAGCACGAGGGGCATGAAGCAGCTGCCCCCTCATCGGGGAGCAAAGCCAGCACCGGGGTGCACTCACCCCACACGGACCATCCCCGCTGCCCCAGCCCAGTCTTTGCAGCCCCACCAGCTCCAGCCAGGGGATGGTGCTTCAGCTGGGGACACCAAGGCGCAAAGGGACAGGGGAAGAGCAGCACGGCCAGTGCAGCCCCCGTGTGTCCGGTGCCCAGCCGCAGGAGCTGCCCGCGTCCCCCTCTGCCTAGCAGCCGAGCTGTGCTCTCCCGGCAGGGAAGGAAATCAGGTAAGCCATGTCTACGAGCACATATGGAGGGGCTGGGACGCTGCCCAAGCTTCAGCTCAAAAAAAAAGTGCACATCTCATGGTATAAATATTTTGGTTTGCCTCCTCCTCTCCAGCCCACAAGCTCCAGCACAGAAACCACAACAGCAGCCCTCAGCGCAGCCGTCTTGGCACTCGCTTCCCTCCGATCCCCACAGCCACCAACGTCTGCCGCGACAAAAGCCTGTGCAGTCTCACCTGGGTGCGTGGTATCACCCCAACCCCCTGAGTGACCCCCTGCTGCAGAGATGCTCCTGGCAGCATGGATGGCTGGGGGGCACCTTCTGGCCCCAGGAAGGTGCAGCTCACGGAGCTGTTTGGCTCTTTTCATTCCCTCCTGAGCAGAAAAGAGCTGAGCCCACTCCCTTTCCTGTTAGGACGGGAGCTGTCTTCGTTAACAATCAGAGCATCTGCAGCTGTGTCCTGCCATGGCTGAATGTGATGCCACTTCCCAGCGATTTGCTCCTCGGTGGCAGCCACAAAAGTTTCTCTAAAGGCTCAGGGAGGTGGGATAGGAATCTGGTGGTTTGGGGATACATTAATTTGATTCCGATGGGAAGGAGAGGACTTCCCTCAGGGGCTTTCTCCACTGATTCCTTGTGGAACAAGAGAAAGAGAAGGACCGCGTCTAATGAAAAATATATATTAAAAGCAATTTTTCACCAGCTTAATGGTTCTTTCTTCTTGAGCCAGCAGGGGAGTGAGGTGGGCTTTGTTGTGAATGCGCCCAGGCAGTGCCTCCCCCTGTGTACACCCCAAAGCCACACACCCAGTGCAAAACCTGAGCTGGGGCCCTGCACTTACCTGGGCAAACATTTGTTTTGTGCTCTAATAGCAAGGCAGATGCGCTATTCCCCTGTGTAAACATCCACTCTCCAGACATAAGCACTTCCGAGCTGTGCAGCACTCCTCTGTTCAAACAGCCACTTTCTAGGTGAAATCTGCTGCATCCTCCCGTGTCAACAGAGCCTGCTTGGGGCTGTCCCAGCCTCCTCCAGCCCCCCCCCATTTTCTTGGCTGGGAACACTCCAAGGGCAGCTGTTTATCTGTGCAAACACATCCTCTGCACGGGCAGCCTGTGGGGTGCTCTGCTCCTTGCACCCTCTCAGCATATGGGGCTACAAAACAGTAGGGAGGTGAGCAGCATGGATATAAAAGGAAAAAAAAAAAAAAAGGAAAATAAAAGAAAAAAGTGGTTAAAATACATACTTGGTATATATTTTTTACATATGCAACTGATTGCAGAGGCGGCATCACACAAGGTCCCAGCTGCTGTTGTTTTGCCCTGGAAAACTTGTTGATCATGGCTTTTGCCCCAGCTTAAGGTCTTTGGCAGGACCCAGGACGAGCAGCAGTGTGTGGGTGAGTCGTTCAGCCTACCCTGGGTGCTCGTTTGGGACTGCTCAGATATTCTGTGGCTGCCTGCAAGGGGCTGGGGCAGGATTCATGTTCCTGCTGAGATGTAAATGCACAGAATATTGGATGAGCCCCCTGAAAGGCTCAGCACTGGGAAGGAGAAGGCTCCTGCACTTGCTGTAGCACCTAGCCCACCCCATGCCACAGGATGGGGCCACTGCTCTGTCTCTGTACGTAGGGAAACTGAGGCAGGAAAGGTGACAGGAGTTGCCCAAGGTCACTCTCACCGTGGTGGCTCAGCCAGAGGGCTGCCCACATTAAGGAGGGATAACGAGGAGCAGAGAAGGGCTGCTGGGGAACCAGGGGATGGAGGGCACACGGTATGGCAGGAGTACAGAACAGAGCTCGCTTAGCCTGGACGAAGCAAACTGGCAGTGATGCGATTTTTTTTTCCTCTATAAATACATCTGGAGGGTAAACATCAGGGAGGGGAAAAAAAGCTATTTAAGCTGAAGGACAATAGTGGCGCAAGAAAACATCCATATTAATGCTTAAAGGAGCAAAAGAGCAGGTTATGGAGAGAAGGAAAGGAGGGACAAACCGCCTGAAGTAAGGGCAGAGGGGATGCAGGCTGTGCCCACCGCATCCTGCCAGAGGGGGATGCCACCGAGCTGGGGTCCACACGGTGCCCACGGGACAAGGTTACATGGCAAGGCTAAATTAGGCAGTCTTTGGCACCAGGTGGGAAGAAGGAGGGGTGGCTGCTGTCCTGCTCCCCAGCAGAGTGTCTGATCCCTCCTGTCCCTATCCCCCCAGGCTTCCCAGACACACTGGCAGGCTCTGCAAAGAGCCAGGGGACCCCAGGGCCACGCAGGGACCCCAGGGTTTCACCCACCAGCACAGCAGCCCCAGCAGATCCCTCGCGCCCCGCTGCCTGCTTGGCTTAGAGCACGGAGCCGGGCATTGCTTCCTCACCCTGCTCCCAGGAGCGAGCCGGGATTTCCATAACTGTCAAAAACAAGCCTTTGTTATTAGCCCTGTGAATTATTTATCCTATCATAATTAATGCAGGGCTGTTAGCGACCGTGGCAAAGCTCCTCCGCTCGCCTGCCTGCAAACACCGCTCCACTTCTGCTTACCATTTCAGCATTAAATATGCATCAGGACTGATAAACGGCTCCAGATCACCGCGAGCCCACTGGACAAAGTGCCCTGAGCACAGACACCTCCCTGGGGAAGGGCCACACCGGGGGCATTTCCAGGCAGGGCAGGCTCACCCCCTCCACGCCCTCACCTCCATACAGAGACCCCTTCCAGCCCCACTGGGCTGCCCTGGGTGCACGAAGAGGGAGCTGGAGTTCAGTTCCCTTCAGTGGCTTCTTGGGGTTTAAACAAATGCCCAGAGAGAAGGAGGGAGATGGGGAGGGAGTGTATCACCTAATTAACGAGAGGAAATGAATAGCTGCTGTGGAGCTGCTGAGCTTTTTCGCTCCTCTGCCAGACCAGCCCTTAGGAAAAGAGATGAAGCAACGCCAGAGCACGAGGCTGCCTCAGACTCAGATGTTTCCCTTGGGTAGAGAGCCATGCTCAAAAAATACCTGGAGAGCAGGGTCCCATGTGGACAGGTATTACAGGATGCCTCCAGGACTCGCTGCCAAGCTCACTGGCCATTAGATTGGTGACAAATAACCAAATCCAGCCAATTCCAGGCTTAGTGCAGCAAATGAACCTGCCAGAGACCAGCACCTGAAGCCTTACTGCCCACCCACCAAACTCCCCTCCGACGAGCATCCCTCTGTCCTGCTGTGTCCTGCAGGACCCTCATGACCCGAGTGCCCCGTGCTGCTTGTTCTCTGCCTTCCTTCTGTCCCTGCTGGCTGTTTTGCAGCCCAGCTCCACGAGATCTCTCCGAGCAGCCTTTCAGGGGCACTCAGGACCATGGCAGCATCCCGGCGTGGAAAAGATCATTTCAGCAGGTGCGACGGGCTGGTGCTGAGATGGAGATCTGAAAGGGGGCTGCTGTGCTGCTCCTGTCCTGCCTCTCCGGGGGGTTAAAACAGGGAGAGAAAAAAGGAAGCATTAGCCGTGTATTGTGTGGGCTAATCCTGGCCCTAAGTGAAGTGCACTTAGAGTGACCCTTCTCAAAGCCTCGGCTCTCTCATCGATGTTTCTCTGATTCGAGGATCTTTCCGGCTGCAACATCTATTTCTCTGTCAACAGCCCTCGGTGCACCTCGCTTGCTATCTTTAGTCTCGCTTTATCGATCCCTCATTCCTATCTATCCATCTAATTCTTTTGTGCTTATTTCTGCCTGCCACTCCATTTACCGCAGTACACCTGTGCTGCTTTACCATGGGCAGCTCACCTCGGCTCCCGGGCAGGGGCTGGGAGCTGAGCAGCCCGCTGGACGCTCAGCTTTTTGTGGAGAAGAAACCCTCTTGGAAGACACCGCCGCATCCCCCTGGCTGTGCCCAGGCAGGGGATAAGCACAGATCAGGCAGCAGCAGTGTCGGACCCTCTGCCCTGCTGTGGCACGCCTTATCGGAGGAGATTAGTCAGAGCCTTGATCCTAATGCCGGCTCCGAATCCGAAAGGCAAGCCATGCCCTTGCAGATAAGGGCATCCTTGACAGCAGCAGCAGCTCTCAGCGCTGCCTGGATCGGGGCATAGCGGGGCACAGCAGGGAGCAGGGAGAGGTGGATGAAAGGGGAGAAGAAGGGCTGAGAGAAAGGGGAGGGTGGAGGTGTGCCCGCTGAGCTGCTCTTGTTTGATTCTCACCTTTCGCATCTGGAAAGGTGAACTGGGAAAAAGGGAGGCCAAGAAGAAAGCCCTGTCACTCACCCCGGCTCATTAAATCATTACCATCAATGCAGGCTGTGGTCCACGAGTGGAATGGGGGAAGGAGAAGGGTTTCAAGAAGATTCATGCCTCCAACAAAAACTGTCCCCACGCTGTAGCCCCAGCACCTCTGTGCACCGAGGGAGCAGCCCTGGGGTTTTCCAACGTCCCTGCAAACTGAGGTTTTGAGGGCTTCTTGAGCTGACCGAGTTGTTTTACATTCTGCTGTGGTCCTACAGGGACCATGGCTGGTTTATGGCTGCCAAAATCCAGGGCTTTAGGGGCAGGACAATTTAGGGACCCAAACACTCACCCACACTCCTGAGAGAAGAGCAGCAGAGAACGGGGGAGCAGGGCAGTCATTCAGCCTTAATTAGCCTCATCAAATATTCATCTGGTAATTTCCCTGAATTTACAAAGAAAATTAGCATCAACACAATTCATTGACTCTTGGAACATCCCACAGCACAA
Source organism: Anas platyrhynchos (assembly GCF_047663525.1). NCBI lineage: Eukaryota > Metazoa > Chordata > Aves > Anseriformes > Anatidae > Anas > Anas platyrhynchos. Next base: position 13,992,306 of record NC_092596.1, read on the forward strand.
AGCCCGTCCCCTCCAAAAAGGGAGACCAGGCCGAGCACAGAGAACTTGGGCAACAGGAGGTGCAAGGCATTGGGATCTGCTCCAGGAAAGCCTCCAGAGATGCTGGGCCCATCCAGCAGATGGGGTTCCCCTCCCCTGCACCCCAGGTTTTTGGGGATGTGGGGCTGGGAGGGCACGGTGGCACGAGGAGAAACCAACAGCCAATGTCCCTCGCTGGAGCAAGAGGGAAGCTCAGCGGGTCGATGTGCAGCATCACAGCAGATTGTGTAGCTCACTGGAGATCCTGAAGGTCCTGGCCAGAGCTGGGTTTGGAGGCTGCAGCTGAGAGAAAAGGGTTTGCAACCCAGCACTGCTGGGAAATGCCAGCCCTGGGTTTTACAGCTCGGGATCAGAGCAATTTGGGATGACCACATTCCCAAATGCCACATAGAACTTCCCCTCAGAAACTCAGGATGCCAGATCCACCCAAGGTTTTACCAGGAAAAGGCTGGGAAAAAAAAAAAAAAGGATTGGGGAAGGGAAAAGGAATAAAAACCAAGCGGTTTGTGCAAACGGGTCCGTAAGCCTGAGCTCTCACAGAAAGCACTCGCTTTGCCCTTCGTGTCTGACAGAAAGCAATCAAGCCAAGGCCAGCTCGCAGGGAACCTTTGCCATTGCTTTGCAGTAGAGAGATTTCCATAAACCGCTGGTCGGTTTGTTTTTTGGTGCTTTTTTTTTTTATTCTCCCATGAGACATTTTCCCTCAATTTGTCTTTCATAAAAGGTCACTTTTAAAGACAGCAGCCCACTGGCGCCCATCACTCAGAGGCTCTGACAAGCCAAAGGAACTGTCAGACCACATTTTGCCTCCCAGCTACGTTCAAGGTTTTGCATTCAATGTGTTTTTTTATTATTCTCCTAATGGAGTTTCCCCTCCAAGGCCACTGCACTACCTAAGAGCATCAGCACCAGGCAGGACTTCACACAGTTGAAGCCTTACAATTAAATTTATTCCCAGGGAGAAGCTACAGGAGCAGTGGGAAACCTCAAGGCAGGCACCCTCCAGGTAGCAGGACAGAGATGCTCAGGAGAGCATCCAGGCAGCGGTGAGGTTTGCAGGGACCACACTGAATAGGAAGATTTCTGGCATCCCACGTGTAGGCAGGGCAGAGATTTGGGAAATGGTCGGACTCTGGAAGCCTTTTCTGGAGGAGGGAAGGTCTCTGGGTCCCTGCTGGCTGGGGACACGGTCTCCATGTCCCTGTTACGTGTCACTTTATGTGCAGGGTCCTCCTCCATTGGTGGCACGGGGACACCTGCCTGGGACAGCCATCAGCTGGGGAGCAGAGACCGGGGAGGAGGGAGAAGGGATACTGCTGCAAGGCAGGGTAAGAGGATAGCAGTCATGCCAGATCCGTGCTCCAGGTGGCTGAGCCACGTCCCTACTGCTGCCCTGATCAGAGGCAGGCTTTAAAAGTCTGCTAGGGATGAGCCTGCCCACGGAGAAGCACCTCTGTCCCCATGCAGACAGCAGCAGTGCCACTGGTTCAGATCAGCTCCTGCGAGCTTTACACCACGCTGAGCCCCTGGAGCAGCAGGGCCCTTTGGTCCCGTACACAGCGATCAGCAGGGTCCCTTTTTGGGGTGGAGGATTGGTCCCATACACAGCGAACAGCAGGATCCTTTTTTGGGGCAGAGAACATCCCCTGTGGCTGCTGGGGCTTCCCACCTGCATACAGCACAGCTCCAGCTGCAGCATTATCCCAGCTCTGAGCAGGGCTGGAAGGATGCTGCAGGGCCAGGAACAGGCTCCCCCAGCTCCTCTGCCATCCCCCAGCCCTTCCTGCCACCCCCAGCCCCTGTCCCCAGCCCTTGGCAGCCCCCCGACCCCCCCGGGGCAAGCAGCAGCGCCTGCCCACAGCCCGCCCCGGGGAACCGTTCACCACAACATGCTGGCTTTTAATTTGCTTACCCAAGCAATAAGGCGGAAATGAGGAATGGCAGCTAATTAAAAGTATCGATTCATGTGGCATTCAAAGCTACCCGAGAGGGCCAGGAGGGATGAGGAGCCCGCGAGCAGGAGAGGGGACGAGAGGGCTGCAGTGCCCCTGCGCCTGTTTGCCATGGGGAACGCTCTCGTCCTCCAGCCATCCTGCTCTGGGAGGCAACTCTCCAAAACACCAGGTCTTTTCTTTGCCAGAGAAGCCCCCAGATTGCCATTACATCAGCTCCGTACCAACACTCACCAAGCTCAGCGTGCCCTGTGGATTTATTTTTTTAAGCTCCCGGCCCCTCTAATCCCATGTACCGAGCAGATGCCTCACCGAGCAGGGCACCCACCTGCAGCACCACCACCCGAGGACTCAGGAGGGTGATCCTGCAGGCAAGGACTTCTTGGAGATGCTCTAACAGCTCCTCTGAGGAGTGCTGGAGCTCCTCCAAAACTTCCCACCTTGGGAACCTTCTTTTCCCTGCCAGCAGCATGCGGTGGGCTGAGGGGAGGAGTGTGTCGGGGAGGCATCCCGGGGCTTTCCCTCCGCTGGGTGCCTTCACCTCCTGCTCACCCTGAGCTGCTGTCATGGCAACACAGACTCCAATTCAGGGAGAAATGAGGAGGAATGGGTACTTCTGCTTGTTTAACCGAGGAGGCGGCAGCACCCAGGTGTTTGAGCAGGGAAGGAGCAGGGGAGAAAGCACAAGAAAGGGCAGACCCATCCTCAGTGAATCAAGACTCACCCAAACATCTCAGGAAGTTTTCTCTATTTCAAAGCCTGCAGACACCCACCAGGGGCTGCAAACACCCATCAGGGGGCTGCAAACACTGCCCAGCACCACCGGACACCCTTGGGCAGAGCTCGCAGCTTCAGGAGACTCCAGTTCAGCTGAGCCCCTAGCAGACACAGCTCTTCTTGAGCAGCCTGAGAAAGGCAAAAAGCAGGTGGACAAGAGGCAGGAGTCATCGCTGCTTTGTCCTGCCAAGATGGCTCCATTTCCCTCAGCTCTGCAATGTGTCCTTACATTTCCCAGAGGCCCACAAGAGAGCTTTTTCTGGGTATCATCCAGTGATGATTGCTTTCCTAGAAATGGTGCTCAGAGAGGAGGAGGGAAGCCCAGTGCCACACAGAGCACTTACGGCTGATTCACCCAAAAATCCCAGTCCTTTTCCTGCATCTCTGGTAGAGGCAGGCTAGGGCTGAGGAGACACCTTCCTTTGGGAGCAGGTTTGCAGAAAAGTGCAGCAGAAGGCAGGGGGCTCCCCGGGCTCGATGGCACTGGAAGGGGTGGCTGCCTGGTGAGACACCCCCAAATCTCTCAGTCTGCCTTCTCTGGAGGCAAAACTGCAAAACTGGCTCCATATTTGATGTCTCCCACCCACAGCACACAGCTGAGAACGAGCCTCCATTGTACCGGGGATTATTTTTTGCAATGAGAAATCTAGAAAAAAAATGTGTATGGATAATATAAAGCCAAAGCAGCTTAATGCACCACGGTGCAGGGGCAAACCTCTGCGGGGCGCTGAGCAGACCCTCGCACCCTCAGCTTGTCCCCCCCGCTGCCAGCCCCCAGGAGCAGCTTTTGGCAGCTCCTGTTCCCCATCTCTCGGGGAGCCTTACGCAGCAGAGGCTCGTCCTGAAGCCACCTGTAAAATGGGCAGCCCCAAAGCTGCATCTGCCGTGCCCCGTGTCCACTGGGCTGGGAATTCAGGCAGCCCAGAAGCGCAGCTGTGCCATTGTCTGCTTCTCGCCAGCATCTGCCTGTCCTGCTCACTGGAAAAATCATGGAGCTGCTGCTAATTTCATTAGCAGGCCCATCAAGCGGTTCATCAATCTATGATTTCCTGGCTTGCCGCCACGAGGAAAACAAGCGGGATCTGCTCTGCATTTGCAAAGCCATCCTCTGGGGTAATTGGTCTGAAGGCTTCGAGTTTCCCGAGTGGATTATTACCTCGGATTAAACCTGGGGAAGGAAGAGGTTTTTTGCCCTGTATTTATTTTTTCTCTCCCCTCCTATCCCCCAGAAGAAGCCGGGATATCCCCCGAGCTGCCAGCAGCTCCCCAAGCCGGGGGGGGGCAGGAGCTGGGTACCCAGCCGGGGCTGGCTGCACCCTCAACCCCCGCAGCAGAGGAGCAAAACCCTGGGATTTTGTGCCCAAAGCCGGTGGCAGGGCAATGCCCGGGAGCTGCAGCCGGTTCCGCGGTTCACAGCTCCCTCTCCCGGCCCCGTGCTGGCATCCTCGGGCTGCAGCCCGCGGCCGCAGCGAGCAGCCGGGATGCCGGTGTCAAGAAAGGGAAAAGGCAGAGCAGCAGCCGGTTCGTCCCCCAACCCGCCTGGGTAGCAGCTAAACGGAAAAGCCTGACATTTCGGTGACGGGCAGCAAAGGAGTTTTGATCTCACTCCACCTTCCAGTGCTGGGAATTTAACCTTCCCTCACCCAGTGGTCCCAAAAAGCAAGGGTGTTTCATTTTAAACAGAAAAGCCTCACCCATAACGAAGAAAGGCAGTCTCATTTTGAGGGAAAAGAAAGGACAAAGCAAACCCTCTCGGTTTTCTACCATCAGCCTTTCTGGGTTGATGTGCTCCCACCGCATTATCTTAGAAAACTACCAGCTGAGTTTGGCCCAGAGCACGAATTTCCCCCAAAATTCCCTTCTCCATTGGACTTCCTCCTCCTTGTAAACCATCCCACCCCACGGACCCAGTGGGCAGGAGCAGGAGGTCCCAGAGGTGTGCATGCAGTCACGGTGGGCAAGCAGGGAGGTTGCATCCCCCGGTCCCAGCACCTGCACAGCCCCCCTTAGGGGCACAGGTAGTATTAGTGCTTAGGATGCTGTGCAAGGGGGCTGGCAGGGATTTGGTGGCCCTTCCTTCACTGCACTCTTGCCCACGGGGCTTTGCCTGGCAGAGCTTTGCCAGTGGCTGTGCTGGTGCCAGGATTTCGCCCTTGCAGGCACATCCCCGTGACTCTGCCGTTCATTTCTCCTACAGTCAGCAACTGGCCTGCAAGGCCCCAAAACTCCCACCGAGTTCAAGAAAACCTCCTGCCTAAGAAAATAAATGTGTTCTGCGCTCTTTCCGAGCTACTGACGGTAAAGCAAATACGGGCACAGTTGGGTCCCATCACTGCTTTGTTCCTAAAGAACGAGTCAGTTCAGCCAAAGCCTTCCTGGCACATCTAGCCATCATTAGAGAGATGAGAGAGACAGTTACTGTCGTCCTTCTGCACTTGGCGTAACAGACATCGTCGTTCAGCACGGAGAGGTCTCTACCTCCATATTGTACTTGTCGTCTGAGCCCTCCGCAGTCCAGAAGGAAATCACTCTACCTCTGCAGCAGGAGGGCTCAGGAATGCTGTCCCCCAGGATAGTGTGGTGCAGGGTACCCAGCTGCTCGTGCCGGGGCAGTTTGACAGCTGGAGCACTGAATATAGCAGAAGGGAGAAGAGTGGTGGGCAGGAGAGCAGCTGCCGGCCCTTCCAGCTGGATATCCAGCCTCGGAGTAGGAGGTGAAGCTGACCTATGGAGTCACAGTGACCCAGACAGGCTTCCTCATTTGCAGACATCAGAGGCACAGATCGGGCTTTCTTAGCTGAGTTTGGGTATCCTGCGGGTACGGAGTCACTCCGTGCAGACCAGGTGTCTGCAGGCACTCTGTGGAGACGCTGTATTTACACGAAGTGAGTTATAAAAGCCAGACCTAAAATGCCTTTGTAAATATTTGGCCTGTGGTTTGGTCTCTCTCAGTGGGGTGTTTTGTTATCTGCAAGGAATGCAGCAGCTAGGCCGCCTCCCCTGCCCTGGTGCACATAAGTGGGTGGCACGTGGCAGGTTGTGTGTGCACTGAGACTCTGACCTCCCTGAGACACAGGGGAGGGCAGCACATCCAGGTACCCCTCCAGCGAGGGTCATGTCCCACCTCCTGGTAAGGCAAGTGGTAACAGGGAAATGAGTCAGGCAGAGACCTTTTGCTAAGCTGGGAGGAAGCCCAAGGTCTCGCATGGAGGTGATGAGAACAGAGACAGGCCTGAGGAGGAGCTAGGACAGACACCTGATTCAGAGCCACCTTCCAAGCTGCCACTGAGGCAGTGGCAGCAGCAGCGCTAAGGACCTGAGAGAAGTCCAGGCAAGGCAGCCAAAGGCGCTGCCATATGAAATAACATCTCACACGGGGCAAGACATCACCTAGCTGGCCTCTGCGCCCCCGCACTGCATCCCACCAGGTGTGGCTTCTTCCTTAGCCTAAGGCAGACTGTCTGAGCTATCCGAGAAGAAGTCCTCCAGATCCTGCTGCCTCAGCTGGGACTCCAGAACAGTGATGCGTTGCTTGAGCTTCATCTGGGCATCATTGTACTCTGTCAGAAGGCGGCCGAAGCGGGTGTGAAGCGTGTCCAGGTTCAAGGCCAGCCTGTCCAGCTTCTCTTCCACGCTCTTCCCTTCCATGCTTGCCTCTGCAGCTGACTCGTCCAGCAGCCCTTCCTTGGTCAGGATCTCCCGGCCCCGCTCCTCCAAGACCTTTTTGGCATCAGGATACTCTGTGACTGCTTCCATCAGGTCTTCCTTTGACAGGCAGAAAAGATCAGAGTAGCCCAAGCTACGGATGTTGGCCGTGCGCCTGTTGCCCATTTTGCTCCCTTTAATGTTGAGGATGCTGATCTCGCCAAAGCAGCCTCCCGCAGTGAGCAAAGCATATTGTGTTGTGCCATCATCCGCCACCACAGCCAGCTTCCCCTCCTTGATGATGTACATCTCTTTCCCGATATCTCCTTTACGGCAAATGTAATCCCCTGGGCTGAACACCTGAGGGCGAAGCTTCAGCACCAGCTCCACCAGTAGACCTGCCTCACAGTCCTGGAAAATCCTCACCTTCTTCAGCGTCTCCAGGTGAACGTTGATGGCAATCTCTGCTCTTAACTTATCAGGGAGATTCTTGAGGACTTCCCGTTCGTCCACCGCCTTCTTGTTTGTCCACAGGTAGTCAAACCACTTGATGACTTTAGTTTCCATGTCTTTGCTCACCTTGCGGAACTGCATGTAGTGTTTAATGGCATCAATTTTTGCCTGGAACTCTGCCCTGGTGGCGTTCATATTGGATATCATGGAGCCCACGTTCCCCACAATGGTGGCGAAGATGAGGACACCGATGAGGAAGTCAAAGATCACAAAGAGGTATTCTTCATCACGCACAGGCGGCGGGGTCTCTCCGATGGTAGTCAAAGTCAACGTAGACCAGTAGAGACAGTAGACGTACTCCCGGGTGAGATACCCATATTCAGGGTCTGTGACATTGGGATAGACCCAGCTGTCCTCCCCAAAGCCTATGGCCTTGGAGATGGCATAATAAATGCAGGCATTCCAGTGGATGATGACCAGGATGTAAAGAACCAAGTTGCTGATGCGGAAGATGTTGGGGTAGCTGGTTCTGGTCTCCGTCCTGTCAAAGAACTCAAACATGCGGGAGAAGTGCAGCAGCCTGTTGAATCGCAGTTCAGGACGATGCAACCCCACAGCAAAGTAGGCCAGGTCTGTGGGCAGGATGGAGAGAACATCCAGCTTGAACTGTAAGGTGTGGATGTAGTTATCCCGTAACTTCTTCAGGTCCTTAACCAGGAGGCCCTGTTCCAAGAAGCCTAACAGAGAAGCAAATAATAGAATGTTCTTGGCTTATGTTCAACTCTTCTACTGGCTTTGTAAGTGCTTCTGATAAATATTTCAGAATATGCCATGCATATTTGTGCATATACACAGTTATCCAAACATTACCAGTTGCACCTGATCTACTCTGTTTACAAGCTTTTGCTGTCACGCAAGCTCCTCATCTGGCAAAAGCCATGCAAAGCTATCACTTAAGGATTTACTCTGTTGCCATGAAGTAATAGGGACACAAAGGTTTCCTTTCTCCGGTCGTGAATTACCGCTGTTCTGGACAGAAAGCACAGCCACCTGCCCCATTCCGAGAACATTAAATTCTACCATTTTTCCATGTAGATAATTCATTAGCTGAACTTGTGCAAAATCAGAGATACAGACCTTCAACTATGCCCGAATACTAATAGTAATGTGGGTAATTTTGTACAATTATTCAAAGGTGAAGTTGAAAGCTAGGATGATTAATCTTTCATTCTCAAACTTACTCCATTTCTCAGATCTCTTAATTAGATTATTTCTCTGGAGACTGCTTCATACAAGCGAGAGCCAAGGTAGACAAAACCCTCCTTCTAATGGAGCTGCAGATTAGGTCCCTCCCTTGCAGTTCACCTCCACCTTTAGGGCATCAAAGCAAAGCAATCGCAGGCCAGGAGGCTGCTGCTGCTTACCTGTGCGCAGGCGGATCACTACATCCCCTATGTAGATGCAGTCTGAGACGTAGTCCAACACCAGCCAGAGGACAACGTAGGTCTTCTGTAGGTCACTGAAGCAAGCCCTGGACGAGGACCATACAATGGGGCAGTGAGACCAGTAAGTCCCTGTTACAGCTGAATATAGGCTGATTCTGGGGCTTGTAACTCTGCAACAGAGCTTGGCCACTTGCCCCTCTACTCAGAGAAGTTAAAACCATCTCCTCTGAAGAATCTGCCATGCCTTGACCTGCATAAAGCAATGTCTTGATACCACATCCCAAAAGCTCTGCAAGCAACTTCACCCCGAGCTGACAGTCCTTTCCAGCCAGGGCCAGATGAGGGGTGCTCTGCGTTTACACACCACAGCCACTGTGAGATGAAGGCCCCTTTCTTTAGGCACCCCCAGGCCCTCTCCCCCCTCACCAGCACCAGTTGTCTGATCCTTGCTTGAGCCACAACAGGCAGGTGAACATGAGGATCAGAGGAGACAGGAACCCTACAACCTCCGAGCTCACCTGGCCACCAGCAAGCACCAGTTATAGAGGACAGGAACGGCAATGACAGCCAGCCAGCGGTAATACCAGTCCCCCGCAGGGTCCACCACAAAGATCTGCCATTTCTTCCTGGAAGCAGAGAGAAGGCAGAGCAGGCAATGTGTGAATAAAGGGCTAAACATAGAAAACAGGTGTGGAAGGAACCATCTGAGTCATCTCCTTCATCCTTTGCACTAGACTGGATCAAACGTAGCTGCAGCTCGAGTGTAGTCTGTAAGCTAAAACCAATCCCAGGAGTGCTGAGCAAAAACGTCCGGCACTGTTTATGTTCCTTTATCCCCAAAACAAAGCTTATTAACGTACCAGAAGAGAAACTGTAGCGTGGCAAGACAAAGCAGCTGGCCTACATGCACCTCAGAGGCAGAGCCAGACAGATGTATGAAAGAGGCTGACCAGAAAACTTCTTGTTAGATGGCATCGCCTCTCCCAAATGAGGCATGGATTGGTGCCAGACAGATCTGAGAGAAGAAGATTAATTAGAGCAGGAAGGAAAACATGCTGCAGATCAGCAGGAGCACCAGGAGGGGCTGCCCAAGCCCCAGAGCGGTGGCCGGTGTCACAGGGCTGCCATCGCCACACTGCCTGCCTGCAGTCAGTGCTCAGTCCGGGGTCCAGCCTTTGAACTGCTCCCAAGCATTTGATCCTGCTCGTCTTGGGGCTCTGAGATAAGCAGCCTGTGCTCCCATGGCCAGATCTCACCGGAGGAGCAGGGGAACGGCAACTCTGCAGCTTGGCTGATAGGCACGGCTGCTGCCACCTGCCAGGGCAAAACGCCTTCTCCCTTCCCATCCTCCCCTCACTCCCAGCTTTTGAACACGTAAAACTCCCTCCAGCGCTAGGAAGAACAGCCCACTTGCCAACACATTCCCTGCGCTCACCTCACCACTTCCAACAGCTTCAAAAGAAAAACCTCTGCCTTGAAGCCTCCCTCCCCAGCAGCACCCAGGCTGCCCGCAGCGTGGGGACCGGTGCTCGGAGCAGAGCCAGCGGCGCTCCTTCACATACACCCTGGGCACGGCCACAGACAAGCAGGTGGCTCAACCTTCCCATTGCAAGTGGGGAGAAAATGACAGCGTTTTGCTCAGATAAGGGTTGATGTTTTTTGAGACAGGGACACCTTGCTCGCTGGGACGTACAGCACCTGCCACCAGGCAGTACTGTTGTAACGCCGCATCACAGGCACTAATAACCTCAGTAACAGCCTTAGTCAGGTTGGTAGTTTCAGCTTTAAATCACCAGTGCTGGAGTCACTGACATTATGCCGATGCATGCTCTGGCCACAGGGCCAGGGCTGGAAAACCCTAGACTAGCTCAGCACTAGCCCAGAAAGGGGGAAAACTGCCCTGAAGGCTCTGTGCCCCCTCTGCAGCCCTGGGAGCTCCCCATGCCATGATCAGCAGCTCCATGCTCAGAATTACCAGACCTGGGACTGGGAAAGCAGCAGAAGTTGCCACCATCTCCCCAGGAGCTCATCCCAGTGAGCCACGGTGTTCTCCTTTCTCAAGTTTGCAGGGCAGCACCGAATAACACAACCCCCAGTGCAGGGATCTTCATTCCTCCCATCCCTTAGATGAAGCCAGGCTGGCATTTACTGGCTGTAAGGCGACAGCACTTGGCTCTGCTCTTGCTTCCCCTGCAGACGCATCCTCAGCTCAGACAGCACAGCTCCTCGCGAGGAGCCCACCGGCAGGGAGCTGCCCTCTGATGGCACACTCAGTGCCTCTCCCATAATTAACAAGCTCCCCTTAACCCCGCAGGGCAGAGCACTTTTTTGTCCACGACTAGTAAAAACCCAGATACAAGGCTCAGATATTTTCCTCCTATAGAAAACAATCATTTCTTGGTGTTTTAATTACCATGTGTAATGGTAGGGTCCAGGCGAGTCCGTGAGCTCTGCCCTTTAATTAGCCAGCAGAAGAAAAGCCAGGTTATTGCTTTTCACCGGGAGCGGGAGCCGAGGAGATGAAAGGGCTGGATTTGAAAGGGCCTTTTCAGAAAGCTGCCGTCACAGTGTCTGCCCTTGGAGGTGGAGGAAACAGGCAGCAAACGCACTGCCTTCATCTCCCTTCCTCCTGAGAGGATGAATGAGGCTGGAGAAGCCCACAGGTTTGTGCTCGCTGGGGTCTCCTGGGGGGCGACCCCACTTTCCTCAGTTTCTCCCCAGCTCCACGTGTGCACAGGCTGCAGGTACCCCTTTTTAGGGACCCAGGGCTGGGTTCAAACACCAGCCTTGGTGCTGAATTGCTCCAAGGTCAGGCAGGGCAGGGGGGACCCTTCCCACGGCTGCTGCCCTACCTGCCCCATTTACCACCACTGCTGGGAGACCCCAAGCACCACGCACGGTCGCAGGGAAAGAAGCCTACTTTTTGCTTTTCTCCTCAGTCTCCTCATCCTCTGGATCACTGCCGGCGTCTGCAGCCACCATCTGGAGCTCCGGGCCCTGGAAGCGCTCGAGGAAGGGGTCAGGCCTCTGCTGCTCCTCGTGCAAGCTCTTGCTGGCCCAGTCCCTCAGCACCAGCACCAGCCGGACTATCCTGGGCAGGGAGACAGGCAGAATCAGGTGCAGCCCTAAAGTCCTACTCAGCAGGAGGGGATCCCGACCCCACACACCCCCAGCATGTCAAAGCCAGGCACAAAAGGCCCAGGCTCAGCCAAGAGCCCAGGCAGCAGCTCGCCAGCTTCCTCCCCATGCTCTGGGAGCCATCCCCACACCCAGGCACCCAGCCCAGCCGCACACACGGGTACCTGGCCAGAGCTCGCCTGCCTTGGAAAAGGGGGGCAGCCGGCTGCTCGCCCCCAGCCACGGGAGCCCCTCTTTGCAGCTCCGAGGAGGCCTCATCCTGGGTGGAGCAGGTCCTGTGGTGTGGAGAAGGGGGGTCACGGCCATGCACACCCCGAGCTGGCCCTGCCAGCACCACCCTGCTGTGTCCATCCTGACCTGGTGGTGCTGAGCTCTGTCCCCTCCTCGTCGGGCCCTGCAGGGGCTGGGGCGGGCGGGCAGGGGCTGAGGGCGGCCGGGGAACGGTGCAGGCCATTGCTCTTGGCTGTCATCCTCCCCGCGAGGAGACCACGGGCACACGCCTGCGCCGGGGACCTGGAAGAGCAGAGAGCAGCCAGGAGTGCAGGGAGCAGGACATGATGGTGGTGAACAGCAGCCTGAGGTCCCAGCTCTGCCTGTGGCCCCTGTAAGGTGCTGTCCCCATCCCCAGGGATGCTCGGTCATGGCCAGGACAACAGCACCCACAGCGAGTACCAGCACTGCTCCCACTGCCTGCCCCACGGCGAGGACAGGGGGGTGAGCAGGGAGGGAAGGACCAGGCAGCCCCCATGGGGAGATGTCAGGCAGCAGCACAAGGCAGCCTTCCTCATGGCCAGCACCCATCCCTGCGCTGGAAATTAAGGTTTGCTCTTTAAAAAAAATAATGTCAACAATAATAAACCACCTGGCTGAGGTTCCTGCTGGCAAGTGCTACCGTCTGGTTTCAGAGAGCATCAGAGGAACTCAGCGTTTACACGCAGAGGCTGCTGTGGAGCTGTGAAGTCTGGGAGCTGATTTCTCTAAGAAGTGTGAGATGCCCTGCGGGCTCGTCTGGCCCCAGCACCCCTCGCACCCGCCGCCTGACACCCGCTCAGTTCACAGACGTGCACATATGGAAAGTCCCAGCCCTGCCTCGGGGAAGAAGAAGATAAAATTCCCCCCAGCTAGCCCTCCGTGCCCCGCAGTGGGGTGACCCCCACATGGTGTGCCCACGGGTGATGCTCTGTGTGGGTGCAGGCAACGCCTTGCACACCCCAGCCCACGTCCCCGCTGCACTGAGACAGTGCTGGGAACCCCCAACACGGAGCTCCCTGCAGCCCAAGCCACCTCCCCAGGGTGGCAGAGCCACCACCAAGCCCCCACCGCCGTCCACTTACGAGCCTGGTGTCCTCTGAGGCTTCGCTGCCACCTCGTGTGGGCTAGCAAGGGATGGGGAGCATCCTCCTCCAGCAGCCTCCTGAGCTGTCCCCAGTGCCACCCCTGCTCCTGCCCTTCTCCCCGGCCCAAGCAAGGGACCCGGCAGCAGAATGTCCCCGCGGTGCCCGGGGAAGGTGACAGCGTGTGCGCGTCTCCTCGCTACGGCACGCACCCGGCCCCTCAGCTCCCTCGATGCCCCGAGCAGCTCGCTGCACATCAGAGGAGTTGGTTGCAGCGGCTGCGAGCCCAGGGATGAAAGGGGAGGAGGGACACGCGCTGCTCAGGGCTGCTCCGCTTCCCTGCACGTCCCCTTCGCCCCCGCCACCCCTCCTTCCCTCCATCCCGCTACCTCTTGTCGTGCTCAGGGAGCAGGGGTCACGTTTGCTGCTCAGGAGTGCTGGAGAAGAGAGCTGCAGAGTTTGATAACAATCATGAAGCGTGCCTTTCACCAGTCTCTGTTTTCTTAGGTTGTCCACAAAGCCATTTTGATAACCAGGCGGCAGAAAATTTGCATCCCCGAAGCCATAAAGGAGATAATTTTTACCCTCTTCCACCTGCATCCAGCCATAGGCATGGGATTTGTGCACCCCGGGCAGGGCTGATCTGAAAGCACCAGCAGCTGGAGTCCCTTCACTACTAAAAGTTTACCTTCGCTTCCTTCAAAGCCTTAATTTCCACCTCTTCTGATCTCACTGCCTCCTGGCAGCAGGGAGCCTGAAGAGACAGGGAACTTCTGCAGCCTCGGTCGGGGCTGCAGGCAGCGTTGGGCAGGAGGGACACATCTTGCTTTTGTCCCCGTGCCACAGATCCGGGCAGTGGCAGCAGCACATCCCTCTTCCCATCTCTCTTTTTGCTCCCTACCTGCAACCACCTCCAAAAACAACACAGAAACTCCGGGAGCCACTCTGCTTCTGCCCCTTTGGTGCACGCCACGCACCTCCCTCAGGTGCTGCGTTGCACATGATGCTTCTTTTTGTACACACATTGTTGTGGCAGCCACCCGAGGGGGCACCCAGCCCTGCCACATCTGCTCTCCCTGGAGAGAGAGGATATAAATAAAGGCATCACCCCTGGGCAGGGCTGCAGGTGGGCAGCAGGGAGCTGCTTTGCAGCTCCGGATCCCCAGCTCGCCCTCCTTCCAGCCCCAAAAGAGCTGTTCCTGGGCTGCCCAGCTGGTGAGGTGTGATTAAAGAAGCTCGCGTGGCGCAGACAGCCGGCACCAGGTCAGAGTCCTGCTGGCGAGGGAACGAACCTCACCCATCCCCACCCAGCCGGATACCACGATCAGGCTCCACGATGGCACCAGAGACACGTCCAGCACACAGAGTTTATTAAAATACGCATTTTATGGGTCAGTGGTTCCAGATTTAAACCAGGACATACACCTTATGTAGCAGTCACCTTCTATCCCCTCCAGCCCACCAATAATTACCCTCCGGGAACACCTACAGTCTGACCACCTCCAAATACTTCCAGCCTGACCACATCCCTGAGCTGCAAGCCACAGGAACCAGCTCAGCACCAGTAAATCCCAGCGCTCTCCTCAGCCCAGACACCAGCCACAGGTTCAGACCTGCAATTACTTGTGGGGCACCTATTTATCAGTGAGCGTCCACCTGCCAGATTTATGGTCACGGATGCTTGATGCAGTTGCAGGCAGGAAACACCTCAGCAGCCAGGTCTGTAAATAAGCTCCTGGGACATGCAGGTGACCTGCAGATCCAGCTACGATCATTTATAGGTGGCACAGAGAGGCCCTGTTGCCAAGACCAAGCACACAGGCACAGCTCCAGCAGATGTACTGCATGAACCACCGAGAGTCTCAAATCCCCCCCGAAGCCAGGTGTTCCTGGCCTCCAAGGAAGGCAAGGAGCAGCAGAGCTGTTGAACAGCACTTGTTTTTAGCTAAAGGGCATCTGGGCTGAGATTTCCCCTCACCTGTCTTGTTGCACCCTTGCTGAAATTGCAGCTTGGCAGCAGACCTGGGAGTGATCCTGCCCCCTGGCACCAGCAACCTAACAAACACCTACCTGCTGCCCAAACGGGCACTTTTCCACAGCCTGGCTGTTGTTACAAGGTGTAGAGTCACCACAGGGACATTTCCCATTCCAATCTCTCTGGGAAAAGGCCAAGCTTCTGGATAAGCCCAGAGCTCTGCAGTGCTGGCGGTCACTTTGGACCTGAACATTTGCAAACACGCTGCTGGGCGGCCTCCAGCGTGCTGAGAGCCCAGGAGATGGCACAGCAGGGGCTGCAGGGATGTGAGCACCCAGCTCCTCCACATCCACCCCTCCTACCTACTCCTACGCTCCTTGTCTCACCCCACCACCCCCCGACACCCATCTCCAGCTGCTGCAGCACCAGGTCCAGCTTCAGGGTTTCACTTCTCCCACCGCTGCTGCTAAAGAGTGGCACCTTGTCATCAGGGCCTGAAGGACATAGGTCCTGCAGGGCCTCCAGTGCAAAAAGCAGGTCAAGTTCAGAAGAAACACACGGTTTTACTGTTTGCAAGCAGGTGAGCAAGGATCTTCCCCTGCTCACGGTGGGCCGGGGCACAGAGAGTCATCTCCTCAGCCAGAGCCATGTGTTGACGAGGCAGGCGGAGATCAGCACGGAGTACACGATGGCCTCCTTCTGCTGCCAGGCGTTGCACTGCTCCTCCAGCACGCGCAGCCTCACCGAGATCCTCGTCAGCTGCAGGGAAAGCAGCGGGGCCATCAGCAGCCCTGCTTCTCCATGAGGAGCATCACCCAGGGCTGGCTTGGCAACGCCAGCAAATCGAGCCTGAGCAACAGATCCCTGGAGCGCCCTCATCCACCCTCTTGGGGCTTTCCCAGAAAACATCCACATCCCTCCACCTCCTTTCTCACCTGCTTTCTCATTGCTGCCATCTCAGCCGTGCCGACCTCCTCCAGGGAGCTCTCCAAGGCTGGGGCAGCCTCCTGGGGGCTGCGGGAGAAAAACAGAGATGCAAACACTGCTCGAGAGGTGCAATTATCTTCCTGCACACGTGGCACTGCCGCGGGGAGCCGAGCCATGCAGGCAGTGCATGCATGCCCAGGCCGTGCCAGCTGAATGCAGCTTCAGGAGAGAGGAAACAGCACTTGCACAGCATCTCCTGATTCCCTCTCACCCCCCATCATGCATTTTTACACCCCTCCACCATGCACCCCAGGGTGACCACGACAAAACATACAGCACATGCTACTGCAGCCAAGAGTAGAAACACATGCTGCTATTTCTTTAGAGGCCCAACAGAGAGAAAACACAATATTTACCCAGCATCCATTTTCTATAGCCAGAGGAATTCACTGAGGATTGGATAAATCAGAGTTAGAGCGAGACAGGCAGACACAGACCACACGGCCAATGCCAAACTGGAGGGATGGCATCATTTACGTCAGCGGGTGGGGATCCAGCTGGTGGGACGCAGCCACCAGCTGGGGGTACCTATCCGAACACGTGTCAGCGAGCAGAAAAGGGTCCTGTGTTTGCTGAGACGAGGATTTGCCCTCTCCCACGCCTCCCCCAAAAAGAAGTGTTGCTTTCTGCCCTCGTAGCAAATCTTGCTGGAAATGTAAATACGCATCCCAGCTGTGCAACACTTTCCCCATCCCTGCGAACACCGGGGCCACCCCTGGGACAAGCAGCTGCACTGGCAGAGGCTACGGATGAGCACCCCGGTGACACAGCCTTGCTCCAGGGCCCACAGCACCGAGCCACAAAATAAAAAAGGTGTACGGTGAAAAATCTGACTTGCCACGTTCAGTCTGCTGTTGCTGCCATCGTGGGCTAGTGTTACCTGAGCTGGTCTGTAAACCAAATATCCCCCACAGGCACTCGCTGACACGTTATGGGTTACCAGGTGGCAAACACCACTCCTCTGGGGACCTCACGAAGGGGGGTAATTTATTCCTGTTTGCAACCTGATACACATCTCACTGAAGGGAAGACAGTAAAGCACGCAGAGATCAAGGAATCTGCCTGAAAATACATTTATGAGATAATGCCTCCACATAATGTAGCCACGGTATAATACAAAAGCCATAACAGAAAGAAAATCCGATTTCCCCCAGCACAAAGCCATTAAAACTGGACACATTCTGCAGCTTTTAATTGAAAAATCCCAGTTGACACAGGTGGCCACCCTTTACAGTAGAGACTAGAAATTACCTCCCGATGACTCATACCCTTCAAGGGGTCACTGTCGTGGAAATATTCCAGTCTCCAGCCAAGGCCAGAGTTGTTGTTGGTTTTTTTTTAATACATATTTCAGGATAAACAAGTCAGCTCAGTGACTTTTTATTGCTGTTGTTGGGGGTATGAAAGAGACACCGTATGTGTTTGAAAAGATGCAAAGTACCAAGAGGAGGTGTTTCACGGTGCCTGGCTTCAAAAGGGAGATGGAGAGCTGGGGAGAGACTCAGGGCTCACCCCGCTGCGTTACAGCCCCTCCACAAGTTACCTCCTGCCGTGGTACCACAGCTAAAACTCCTCCATAGCTGACAGGAGGAGGGAGAAGGCGCTCTGTGGCCACTACCCAGACCAGATAGCATGGCCAGACTTTATTTAAAAGGCCACATTTGAAGATGTCCCTGCTTTTCAGTGTGTGCTGGCTGTCCCCTGGCAGTGCCTGCAGCTCTGCTCCAGCTGGGGAGGGAAGGAACGATGTGCCGGAGTGGCGCGGATGATGGATGCTCCCTCTCCTCCCTGTCTGCCTGGAGGTTTTGCTCAAGGAGAGTTAGAAGTACTCAGCCATCCCTCCGGACTGCTGGGTGCTCAGCAGCCTCACAGCACGTCCAGAGACATCGAGGTCACTGCAGACCTGCTCCAGCGAGTAGGCAGGCGTGCTGCCCCCCGGGAGATCCTACGGGCTGGGGACCTTGGTGCAGACAATTCACAGAAAAGGTTATTTTAACCTAGACACAGCCACTGGCGCTGAGAGTCTGCAGGAGAGTGTCTGGATTGGGCCATTTGTCCTGGATTTCGATTCCCTTCCCACACTTCTCCTCGTCAAGCATGCCGAAAAAGTAGCACCGCAGAGCAGCTGAGACCCAGCAGTGTCACGGGTGATGTTAGGTCACTCGGGGCAACCAGAGGAATGGTTTTAAGCCAAGCAGGAGGTGCGAGCCCAGCTGGGTTAGCGGGGTGCACCCAGCCCAACCACACCAGGCACCCAAAGCTGAAAGAATAGGCGAGGAGAAGAGACCAGGGCAGGCGTGCAGGAGCATCCTGTCCGTGTGGCTCCCATGAGGGTTACAAAGCTCAGGCCTGGCTGCTGCCTCTGCCAGGCAAAGGAAGGTCTGGGCAGAGCAGCTGGGAGGTGGCTCGGGATGAGCCCAAGTCACCTGGGTGGCGTCGGGTCTTGCAGGGAGCCCTGGACACGGTGGAAGAGCACCTGGCCCAGGAGGTACATGGTCTGGAAGATGTTCTGCACGGAGTAGATTCTGCCTGTCTCGGCGAAGAGGGGGAGCGGGGCGCTGCGAGCGGGCAGGGGGCACACGTCTGGCCTGGGGTGCACAAAAACCACGCCGGTTACTGCCTGGCTTCCAACAGCAAAACCAAAGGGTGCCAGGGCCCTTTGTCCCCGTGGCAGCTCCAAGCATCTCAGGGCAATGCCATCGGCAGCCAGACTTCCATATCACCAGGAGGGAGAAGCCCCTCCAGCAGCCCAGGCACAGAGGCAGTCTCTGGACTCCTCCAAAACCAACCACGGCTGCACGAGAAGCAGCATCACCATCACGTCTCCTGGACAGCCCTTGATTTCTTGATGGCTCTGCCCTGGATTAAGCTAAAGAATTTTCTCCACTAAATCCAGAGCCCAAGACTCACGAGGAAAGGACCAACTTAAACACTTTCCTGCTCACAGGGTGTGCTCAAAGAGCTGAAAAACAAAAGTGCTCTTAGCCCACCCAGGCTGTAAGGCACTGCAAGTTTCAACAGCCCATGTAGAAACTAAATCAAGCCCTGGCACCAGTGCTGGAGCAGGAGAACATGACAGAAAGCACTGGGAGGAAGATGGGAAGAGCTGGAGAGACTGGGACCAGCCAAAGAAGGGTCAGCACCGTCCTGGTGGCCCAATGGCCAGGCAAGGACCAACAGCACTGCTCCAAGCTGCAAGTGGGGACACGCTGCCCCGCGTGTCTCAGAGGGCAGCACATCACCCCAGGGACCAGCACAGCTGCCTTCCAATGCTGCCTGGCACGAATCCCTCCGTGCCAACACCAGAAACCACTTTCCTCTTAATCAGTTTCATCCAAGAGCGGGACCGGCCCTGATATGGATCCGCCACACCTCAGGGCACCAACAGGGAACATCGAAGCACCCCAAACCCAGGAGACGCTGCCCCTGCCCTCCCCAAACTGCTCTGGGTTCGTGCTCACCGCTCGTGGCGCGGGCCCGGGCTGTGCAAGGCCAGCTGGGTGTAGTCACTCGGAATCCTCTCCCGCCGTGATCTGCTGCTGCTGTGGCCCTGCTGGCATCAAACACAGCTGCGTTAGGGCAGAGCCTGCACAGGGGAAGCCCAGCCCCACACCCCAGGCAGTCTGCAGGGTGAGAACCCCGTCAGCACGAGGGAAATGCTCAGTGGCACTGCACAAGCCCCAGCCCGGCTAGATGATGCTGGAGCAGATGGGAAGATGTGCCCTGAGCAGGACAGGGTCAGCAAGGAAGGTGTATTCTGGAGAGAAAGACCTGAAGGTGATACATCCAGGATTGGCTCCTGAATTTTAGGGAGGTGAAAGCACTTGAGAAGGCAGAGCAGCAGCTCTAGCATTCAAAACAAGCCTCCCTCTACTCACAGTAGAGGCATCTCTTTGAATTAGTTTCCCACTAGGTTAAAATCTGCTTTCAACTCCAACCCCACAATCCTTTATGCTGCTGCGATGAAACAGCTCCATCTTACACTTCATCCAGGAGAAACAGTGATTGAAAAGGGATTTCAAAAGTACCAGAAGGAGGTTGCAGGGGACTGCATCTACTTCAGCCCAACTCCTGCTCATAAAATGCAGTAGATCTGGCTGAATTGATGACCCAGTGTGGGATTG
Organism: Anas platyrhynchos; assembly: GCF_047663525.1. Taxonomy (NCBI): domain Eukaryota; kingdom Metazoa; phylum Chordata; class Aves; order Anseriformes; family Anatidae; genus Anas; species Anas platyrhynchos. The sequence continues at coordinate 14,012,175 of NC_092596.1, forward strand.
TATACTGATTATGGTATAGGTACAGGTCCCACCATACCCTTGCAGCTAGCACCCTCTGTGGGGAGGAGGTAGCACACTGGAAAATGGCTCTGGCTTAGGCTGGTAACAGACCTCTAGAGCAAAACAACCGCTGGGATGCCCCCCACCACCAGCACAGGCAAGCCCGGTGCTCTCGGTACAGTACCAGTCGTCTGCGCTTCTGCGAGCTCGGTCTGGCTGCTACGTGCTGAAAAGGGATCTCCCCTGGAGCGGAGAGCTGGGCTGAGGAGTCTGCGGACGCGTGCCACACAACAGAGGGGACCTTCCTTTGCTGCTCCAGCAGGACAGGCCTCAGGCCGGCATCGGATATTTCTACAGAGAGGAGAGAGGGAAGCACTAAACAAACCTGAACGTGCCCCATCGTCCTCAGGGCAGGAGGGAGGAGGGATCCTCCCGTGTTGGAGAGCAAAATCACTGTGCAGAGTTAGCAGATATATATCAAAAGCCACATCCCACAGATACGAGTAGTGGGACAGCCTGGAGAGGTGAGGACTGAAAAGCAAATGAACACACCGCTCCAGGAAAGCAAGTCTGGGGAAATGCTCTTCAAAGCAGGGCCATATATCTCTGCATCTCAAAGCAGGGAGTCCACCAAAGACCAAGAGGGAGCTGTAAGAGATGTGGAGGGAGGGCTTTATAAAACAATCCTACCCCTAGAATATTAAAGAGCCTCACCAAACTTCAGCCACCCCAAAAAATAAAAATAAAAAGGGACATTACCTGCAAGAGAGATCCTCTCAGGGATGTGCATCCGAAAGGAAGGAGGCAGATCCTCGGCTGCGGGCTCCTCGTCCACAGGGCTGTAGCTGCCCGCCACCTTCAGCCTGTTGGGGACCTGCATCCTCTGATTGATGGCTTCAGTGAAGAGCAGGTCACAGCGGGCTCGGTCCAGTCCCCAGAGCGGCCACATCTTCTTGGTTTTCCTCAGCTCGCTGCCAGCACCTGCCCACGGCCACGCGGGATGAACTGGAGGGGCCTGGGGTTAAAGAAAGGAGAAAGGGGAGAGAGAAAGCAGCAGGTCTTCAAAACCGGCACCTGCATGGGGACAAGGCTCTGTAACAATCATTGTAAGGCAGCTAAACATGGGCAGAAACAGCGATAAAGGCAGCTCCCGTGGGCTTTCCACCCAGAAGTAAAGGTTTTTGGGAACACACTGTTGCGTTCACACACTTTAGAGGAAAAACGAGATTTTCTAAAAACAAACCACGTGCTTTGGCGATGAAATCCCAGGCTACCACGGGAAGACCTGAGGACTAAACTGTCCTCACACAGCCCCCAGTCCGGTGGGAGGGGGGATTTAATCCTGGGGCTGCCCCTAAAGGCACCGACCCCACAGGGGAAAACTGCGTGGGGCACCCAGCCCCCTGCCAGCTGCTGCAGGGAGGGGAAGGCTCTGAGTGTCTAAGCCACTAGGGCCAGAAAAAAATAAATAAAAGCTGTCAAAATCCGCCCGAATAAAGCGCTTAAGGGGCCGGGTTCCCCTTCCCGGCCTCAATTCCCCTTCCTTGCCCGGCGGAGAGGCTGTGGAGGCCGCCCCCCCCCCCTCCCTGCCCGCCCCGCTGGGTGCCGGGGGCAGCTCGGGGCGGAGCCGGGGGGCCGCTTTTAGGATTTATTCTTTTATTTTTTAGCCCTTTCAGCCATTTCCCAACCTGGAAGCAGCAGCTCTTCCTGCCCGGCCGGCCGGAGGGAGGCGGGACGCGGCCCTGCCCCTTGGCAGCCTGCCGGGGCTCGCTTAAAGCCGCCGCCGGGCGCTGCTTCCCCGCCACAGGCGACAGGCGACAGGCGACAGCCACGACCCCCGGGCACCCTGCTGCTGTGGGACCCCAACCCAGCCCCAGAAGGTCCCCACAGCCCCCCAGTTTCTGCGGGGAAGCCGCAGAGGCTGCGGCTGCCCGGCCCTGAGTTGTGCCTGAGCAGAGCCCTTCTGCCTCAGCGCAGGCTGTGGCGATGAAAATATCAGTTTGGGATGAGCGGTGGGCTTCAACGCTGCTGAGTGGGGACGGAGAGCAAGGCCTGGCCATCCAAATCCAGTTTTGAAAGGGCTTAAAATAAATCCCAGGCCGCCCTAGGCTTGCTATTTAAAGGGGATTATCTCAGAGGGTTGGGAGTGCGCAGAGGAACGCAGTGACGAGCCCTGTGCCCGAATCCCCTCCTGGCCTTTGGGAAATCCCTCTGCACATCCCACAGGACGGCCTCCAGCTCCCCCTGCCCGATGTGGGGTGCCGTTCCCAGCCCCACAGCTGCACACCCCAATCTCCACCCCACAGAGGACTTGTTTGGGGGACCTCGGTGCCACCACCCCACAGCCGCCTCCATCGCCCCGCATCACCCCCGTCCCCGTTTGGGGAAAATAAATCACCCCGTGCCACTCGGACAGTGAGGGTTTTTTAATAAATAACCTTTTTGCACAGAAATATACCAAGTTTTACAGAATACAAACCGCAAGGAGAATGACCACACATCAAAGACAGAGGATCCCAGAGCTCCCCTCTGTCTCCCTCTGGTCTTTTCCAGCTCTGACCCTGGCGCTCGTGCCAGGTCCTCCTGCAGCCCCCACACACACCACGGCCAAAAGGCAGCGTGAAGGCTGGGGAAGGGACGAGGTGCCGGCAGCCACAGCCCCCGTGGGCGTGTGTCCTGCCCCAAAATCAGCCACACTGGGCTGAGGGACCTGCTGCGAGACAGCGCTGGGACCCAGCGGGGCACAGGCGGCCTTTCGGTGCTGGTGGAGAGCGGTGCTGGGGTAAACCCCACGGGGTGGCAGTGCTGGGAGCTTCTGGGCTGTGCTGGGGGGCTGGTGAGCCCCCTTCACAGCCCGTCAGACATTACTGGGAAATTATAGACGTCAGTGGACAGCCACGCTGTGTGGACCCCAAAAGTGGTTGCCTAGGAATAGGGAACGAGCTGGTCCCACAGCAAAGCACGTGGCTGTGCCCTGTCTGGGCACCAGGACCACCAAGGGGTCAGGCACAGCGGGGTTCAGCCCTGCTCCTGTCCCACCAGCACGTCCTCCACACCACAGCCACCGCCACCATGTGCTGTGCCCGCCAGAGCGGCTTGGAGGACAGTGGGGTCTCAATTCCCCCACCTGCTCTGGAGGAAAAGAGCCCCAAAGAGCGGGACGGAGAGGTTTGGGGCAGGCAGAGGGGAGGTTTGGCACGTCCACAGCCTCCTGGTGCCTGCATGCCACCTCTGGGGCAGGCACCAGGCAGGCCACCTCCAGGAGGAAAGAGCATCCCCACTGCTTAAAGTCCTGCGAGCACCTTTGGTGGTTCCCAGGTGACTTACCTCTCCAACAAGACCACCAGGAGCCTTCCTCAAATTCCAAGGGGATCTGGGAGATCATAAATCACCTCCCTGACAGCTCCCTCCCCCTTCTCCCAACAGCAATCACCACTGCAGGCACCGCAGGAAGGGATGGGCTACCCGCTCCCACCAGGCAGCAAACACACGAGGGAGGCACTTGCTCCCCAGCCACAACCCGGGGGACAGGCAGAAATCAGCACCACCCCTCCTGCATCCCTGGCCCCTAACGAGAGCACCGAGGAGCAAAACAGGACCCGGCGAGGATTGCGGTCGCAGCACATCACGAACCAGCCCTGCTGACTCGGGCACGGAAAGGACCGACTCCAACACCAGCACCGCACGTGCCCCAGGTCCGTGAGCTGGTGTGCGCGCAGGGTAAGGCTGAGCAGAGCCCCGGGGAGGCAGTGAGGCTGTTTTAATCGTGGGAAATGTTACGTCTGAGGGCAAGTGAGGAAATCAAATGCACCATGGGGAGACCCCCGCGTTGAGCCAGGAACAAGCTGCTGCTCTGCCCTGGCTGCTGCAGCACTTCTGTGAGCGGGGAGCGAGGCGAAGGAGACAGCTGGTAAACCTCGGAGCCATCCCCACATCCCATCCTCGCCCTGCCTGGGGACAGCTGGTTTTGGTAAGGAGGGTAAGGCTACTGTGTGATGGCACCAAGTGACGGTACGAGTGAGATGGGGATGCCAGCTGGCACCTGGAGGGGGTCCCGGGCACGGCAAGGGGTGAGGGGTGAGTGAGCGTGAGTGTGGGAAGAGGCAGCGGGAGCGCAACCCCGCTATTTGGCCGCAGTGGGGGCAGCAGCCACGATCTCTTCGTATTTTGGCGGTGGGTCGCTGTAGGAGATGCTGGTCTCCTCGCTGCTGCTGCTGCTCTCTGGCTGCCCCGTCACCTCCTCATAGGAGGGCGGAGGGGTGGCACTGGACAGTCTGGAGAGGACGGAGACCGAATGCTCCGGCGGGCAGAGGGTGCCATCCTGCTGCGGGGCGCCTCCTGCTCTGCCATCCCCAGCCCCCCGGCTGCTCGCTTCTCGCTGGTTTTCTCCTTGGCTTTGCGACCGCTCCCGGTACACCATGACCCTGGGGAGGCTGCGGCCCGTTCGGCTGGCCAGGTAGCGGTTCTGGGCGTAGGAAGGGCGGTGGCGGGTGGCCTTCTGCAGCTGGCACCTCCAGATGATGAAGAGGGCGATGACGATCAGCAGGGCCACTCCCAAGAGGGGCACCACCACGTACATGGCGTCTGAGCGCTCTGTGTTGTGCCCGGGGTCCTTGACAGAGTAGACGGAGTTGGTGTAGCCCTTCCAGAACTCCATCTGCAGCGGGAAGAGAGAAGGAACCGTTGTGTGCTGGCACAGGGAACGAGCAGCCCCTGACCATCCCCAGGCCCCAAAAAGAGGCAGAGGTTTCTTGTCTGCCTCGCAGCACCCTCAGCGGGGCTGTGAGCCACTCTGCCACCATCCGAGCCACACGTGGGACCCAGCTGGAAGCACCTCACGCATCCAGCGAGGAGCAGGGGGGCACAAACTCACCGTCTTCTCCTTGTTCTCGAACACTTCCTTGACCTCCTCATAGCTGCAGACCTCCTCGATGCACTCCCGCTCGATGGTGCCCTGCCGAATCTCCTCCAGGAAGCCATTGGCTCGGGGAAAGCGCTTCAGGACCGAGTGGGCATTCCTGGCCCCCAGGAACACTGCAAGACACAAGGCACAGATGCTGAACAGAGACAACCCCACACCTGGCCTCTGCCCAGCCGGGCTTCCCCACCTGTGGGGCTGCAAGCACGGGATTTAGGGGGAACAGGCACCCCAACCACCACCCAGCCCCGAGCTGCAGCTCAGGGTGCCCGCTGAGACAGGGCACAGCCAGCGGGGAGCTCCTGGGGGCTGCCCAGAGACACACAGCACCAGGAATGTCCTTCCACGAGGGCAGAGCTGGGGAGGAACACGGGCACCCCAAAGCAGCAGAGCCCCCTGGCACTGCTCCAAAGTCCTTTGCCTCTCAGAAGAGGCAGGCCAGGGGCCAAGCAGATCTTCAGCAAAGCAGAACCCCAGGAGCTGGCCACCACAGCCAGACCCAAGCAATGACTTGGGGCCAGTGCCTGCCCACCCAAAGCTCAGGCTTTAGGAGGTCGTTCTGCACACCCAGGGACAGCACGGGGATCGTGAGCCACACCCTGAACGGGGCTGAGCAACCTCTCCTCATGCACGGCACCACAGAGCACATGCTCACCAAGCCATCAAACCCAACGTTCATTAGCAGCCTTTCACCAGAGAGATTGACAGGTTCCCTTCTGCTCCATCTTCCCTTCATCCTGCTTCTCAAACGAGGCAGCAAGGTGGTTGTGAGACAATTTGTAAATGTCAAGGCAGGGACAGAGTAAGCAGCTACTACGGTGCCGTGCCGTGCTTGGATACCGTGCTCCCGTTGTGCTGTGTAGGTGCATTTTCTCCCCTGTGATTTATTAATGGCCTGCTCCAGTGAGAGAGCTTGCAGAGGGCTGAGCCACTGAGGTGTGAATGAAGAACAGCATGAATGATGTGAGTCAGAGACTTTCCCTTCAGAATCGACTTTATTATGCCTTTTTTTTTTTTTCTAAATAACAAGGACAACCAAAAAAAGCATCTTCAAGAGGAACAGAAGGCATCTCGCAGGAGGGCAGGGACCAGCTTGCCTTGGCTTTCCCAGTCAAGGAGCGCTGTCCTGGCTGAAGAGCGAGCGGGTTGGCAGGCCAGCCTTCTCTTGAGCCTCTCCAGAAATAGAAGAAATTTTACAAAGATAGTATCTGTCCTGCAAACGTCCTGTCTTTCCGTGGAGAAGTCCGGCCTCACCTCCTTGAGCTTCTTTCTGGCTTCCTCAGCACCCCTTGGAGCAACGAGCTTGGCGGCAGATCTCACTTGCAGGTTCTCCATCCCCGCAGATACCACTTGAGCCCTTCCCTGCTCTGCTGAACTGGCCACTAGGACAGAAATAAACACAGACACACAGACAGGCAGGTATCACGAGCAACGTCCCAGCTGACAGCACGCTGCCATGGAGGCATGTGCCTCTTCCCACCGCTCATCTCCCTCAGGGACCCAGAAATGCCAGGAGAGCAGAAACTAAGTCATCGCTCCCTCCTCTTTTACGTGCAAAGTGCTAACAGCAGAGCAGGAAAAACAACATCCTTCAGGAAACAGGAGCCTTGCAAACTCCTACAAGCAGCCTGGGTTCCCCAGCCCACACAAAAAGCCCAGCAGGGGCTGCACTGCCTCCTCGTGCCTCTCCAAGCCTCCCCACACCAGTGGGAGCACCGGTGCCCAGGAAAGATTGGAGCTTTAGGCAGGGGGAGCAGGAGCTCGCTGCCATCCCCGCTGGGTTTCCTAAGGAACTGCTGGCCCCTGGCGGCAGGCAGGCTGGGCCGTGCCTCTACCCACAGCCCTGGGGAACCCCAGAGCTGCTCCCTGCAGGAGGACACACGGCTGCAGCCCTGGGACACTGGGAACGTGCTGACCACCACGCAGCACTCCTGCAGGTGACAGCCCTCCAGGTTAGCACAAACGGGACCACTCGGCAGGGGGCACTGCCACCGCACGGGACACCTCCCAGGGGCAGCAAGTGCTGCTAAGCCAGCACCCAAGCTCTGGGAGGGAGAAAGGGCAGCAGGGCAGGGAGCCGGCTGGGTACCCTCCTCGTTAGGGCAAGGTTAAAACCGCCTTTTAGAAGCACTGCTTAGGGCAGAACTTTTCTGATGATCTCTGCTGCATCCCCCACCTAGCAGAGAGCAGATAAAAAAAGGAGACGTACCTGTCATGCTGGAGTCCTCCTCCTCCTGCCCAGCTTGGACACGGCCTCCACCTTCACAGCCGGCTCCGGCGACACCCCGAGCAGACCCCGAGATCCCAGCCACATCTCCAGCATCTCCAGGCCAGTCCCTGCGGCCACCAGCCCCAGCTGGCCACAGCTGCCAGGCACGGGCTCCTTTGGATGCCAACACACAGCGTGCCCCAGCAGGGCTGTGCTACGCAGCTGCAGCAGCTCTGGGAGTGCAGAGCCACAGTGCCCCTGGCCACGAGGGCTTCAGGACAGCGTGGCACCAGTCACGGGCCACCAAAAAGCCTCAGGGAGGGCTGCAAGCTTAATGGGAATAAAGAAACGCTGCAGCACGCGGGCACTCCTGGGGAGGTCAGCCCTGCTGCACCTCCTCTCACCTCCCACCTTGCGCAGAGAGAGGCACAAGGCAGGCTGGACCTCAGACCACGTTCAGGGACAGCAGCCACAGCATCCGAGCCCCAAAAAAACAGCCCGGGCAGCCCTTTGCTTGCGAGCTGCCCGCGGAGCACTGCCCTTCTCCCCTCCAGCACCACTGCCACCTGCAGCGGGGGACACTTACTTGCCATGCTGCCTCACTCGGCTACAGGGAGCTCCCACCTACCTGCAGGGGAAGAAAAATAAATAAATAAAATAAAAAAATAAACCAAAGGGGAGAGTCGGTGGCAGCTCACGCTGCAGCCCAGCAGCCCCAGCCCTGCCCAACCCGGGCCAGCCCCGTGCCAGCCGCCAGCCGGGCGCTACCTCTGCGAGCCAGGAACCCCCCCACCAAGTAAACCAGGCCCAAGCTGCAACCGTGCCAAGCTCCTGGCTTTATTGGGGTGCTCGGAATTAACAGAATTAATTAACAGAATTAGGGGGGCGCCGAGAAACGGCCCCGGATCCGCGTCCCCCCCCCCCCTTCCTCCCTCCCCCGGCCCGTACCTCATGGCGGCCCCGCGCCCCGCCGCCGCCGCCGGGCAGGAGGGATGCGGCCGTAAGCCCCACCCCCTCGCCGCCCCCGCCCAATCGCGTCCGCCCGCACCGCCCCCCCCTCCTCCTCCCGCCCCTGCCATAGGTGGGTGGGGCGAGGGGGCGGGGCTTGCTGCCGCTGAGGACGCTGGGAGTTGTAGTCCCGCGGTGGGGCTGCGAGCCCTTGAGGGGGGGCACCCACAGGGCGGCTCCGGGCCCCCGCGGAGCCTGGGGGCGGCCGCTCGGGGCGCTGGGCTCACGCCTGGCCCTGCAGCGGGGCTGCCCCTGTGGTGCTTATGGCCCCTGTGGTGTTCACAGCCCCTGTGGTGTCATGGCCCCCACCCATCTGTGGTGTTCACAGCCCCTGTGGTGCTCACAGCTCCTGTGGTGTTCATGGCCCCTGTGGTGCCCATGGCGCCCGTCCCATCCTCCATCCCCACACCGCTCACGGCCTCGCCCTCTCCATCCCCACGCCACGCACGCCATCCTCACACCGGCCGCACCGAGCCGGCTGCTGGCAGCAGGGAGCCAGCCCCAGTCACAAGCACAGCACCCCCAGCATCGCCCTCCTCTTCCTCCTCATGGTCCTCATCATCCTCATCCTCTTCATCCTCCTCCTCCTCCTCCTCCTCGCTGCCCGAGTCGTCGTACAGGCAGAGCGTGGCCTGCACGGGGAAGTTGCGCAGCAGGCTCTCCCCCACGCCATACAGATAGTCGAAGGACTTGGACCGGGGCCACAGCAGCCTGTGGGGGGAGATGGGTGATGGATGAAGGCCTCTGCCCCCCACTGCCCGCCGCCCTCGGGCACGGCAGGGGCATGGTGGCGGGGCCGTACCTGACCGGGTGGTGGAAAAGCATCAGCGCCTTGCTGGGGTTGCCATCCCCCGACACATCTGCCACGTCCAGAGGCTGGGCCTGAGGAGACAGAGCCGGGGTGGGAGCTGCCCCCGGGGCTCCTGCTGCCATGGTGGGGGTGGCAGCAGGGGCATTTCTCCCATTTCTCTCCCCTCAGAGCAGGATTACACCTCACAGCCCCCATGCAGAGTCCCTATGGGGCCAGGCTCCTCCCAACCCTTCTTTTCCTCACTCCTCTTCCACCAGGATTTAGGTCCCTGCGCTCCCACAGAGGAAGCTGGCACCTAAACCCCAGACAAGGGCCTTTTGCCAGAGTAATCCCCCCCGCTGTGCCCAGGCGCCCCGCTAACCCCCTGAGGAATGCCCGCCGGGCCGGGAACAGGCGTCCCTTTGAGGCCCCCACAGAGCAGCCATGTGCCCCAGAGAGGTGCTGTGCTGGGGGACGTGGGTGCCAAGGGTGTCCCCTTCTCACACAGCCACCCCCACACAGGCTCCAGCTAGCTCTGGCTGGGGGCAGAAGGGATGTCAGGGTGAAGGGACATAGGGGTGAAGGAGTGCGGGGCCATCAGGCTGCTTTTCTGCCTTTTTTTCTGGGAAAAGGGGAGCCCCAGCAGGGAGCCCAGCACTCACAGTGTCCGTCCGTTCCCTCTGCCGCCCGGTCACCTCCTCCTCCTCTCGGGGCAGCCACGGTCTCCAGAGAGGCAGGGGCCTGGGTGAGGACAGCAGCTTGGTCACAGTGGCTCTGCACCCCCAGTGCCGGGGTCCCCAGCCGAGCCAGGAGCAGCGCAGCCTTCACCCAAACCCAGCCAGAGCCCACCCGCCCCGACCCAGGCAGGCAGCACCCAAGGTACCTTCCCCTCTGCTCCAGCCCCGGGGCTGGGTGAGCACCATCCCGGGGCACCGGCAGGCAGCGGGGAGGCAGGCAGCAGGCAGCAGCTTCCATATGGGCAGCAGCGTGTCCCCTCCAAGGCTGCGAGCCCTTGGCAAGGATGCTTTTATAGCCCTGCCCCGGCCAGGGACTCGCAAATTCTTCAGGGCAGGGGAGCGCGGGGCTGGGGGCAGCAGTACGGGTGTGAAATTTGTCCCAGTTGTGTAAACAGAGGGCTGGGGGGGACTGGGAGCGGGGTGCTGGGAGCTCCGGTGGAAAAGCAAAACACAGAAGGGAAAAGTTAGACACCGTTTGTGAGAAAATCACCAGGGGCACCAGGGGGGCAGCGGAGGAGGGCAGAGACAATTAAGGAGGATGATTAAGTGCTCCTTGTAGCCGTTTGCATAAGGGAGAGGGGATTTGGGAAGGGCTCAGGAGTGCTGGGGCATCACGGTGGCGTGCGATGGGCATGGTGGGGGCAGCGTGATGGGCTGAGCACAGAGCAACCAGGGTGAAAGGATGCTCAGGAGAGGACGGGGGGAAGACAGAAGGCAGGGGGTGACACAGTCCTGCCCAGGTTTGTACCCCCCTGGCACCGCTACATGCCCTGACCCCCTGTAACGCCCCTGTCCGGGCACTCGAGGCAAGGTGCTGCTGGCGGACAGGTCACCTCCTGGTCCTGGGAGAGTTTCAGTTTGGGACAAGGAAAGAAAATAGCAAATGGTCCCTGCTGTAGCTCTGCCAGTGTCCAAACACTGGCCGGACCTGGCCGGGCTCCGAGTGCAATTTGTCACCGGGGGCCCCCCCTGCCCTTCTCCATCTGCGGCAGCCGGGGAGCGGGAGGGGGCACGGCGCGAGCGCAGCCCTCATTACCGTCCCATTTGCTCCTCATTTGGGCCAGGAGCCTTGTGATAACAAACCCCGCGGAGCACGAGCAGGGCCGGGGAGTTCAACCTGCCAGCAGCGGGCACGCAGCCCAGCACGGATCAGACCTGGGCACAAGATGAAACCAGCAGGCACCCGTCGCTGGGGGTGCCGGGGTGCCACGGGACACCTCGCCTCCTGCCCGCTGCACTGCCCCACAGCAGCTCCCAGGGGCTGCTGAGCCCCACAGGCAGCGACAACCCCGATGTGTCCCCTGCCAGCCGGGCATCGCCACTAAAGGTGAAGGTTCCCGGGAGCCCACAGGGCGAGGGAGGAATTTGGCTCTCTGTCCGCAGCTGGTTCTCCTCCTCGCTCTGCTCCCTTCGCTCCCCCCCTGTGCCACAAGCCCCCCGCAGCCTGGCATCCCAAGCCACTTAGGCAAACCCTGATAATTAATAGAAAACACGCCAAACAAGGCAGCCCAGCTCCCCAATCCTTCCTGATGCCGAAAGGGTTTAATTCTGATCTGCAATAAGCCTCTGATCCCGGCTGAGATTTGTAGATGGATTTTGCAAAGCCGCCGCGAACAACTCGCGGTCCCTGATCCCTGGGTCCCCGGCCACTCGTCCTGCCCCACCGAGCCCCCTCTGGTCCCGTTCGCCTGCAGCCTCCCTCGGCCCCGCATCCCCAGCCACCTCCGTAAGTACCAAGCCCTCGCCTGCCTCAGTTTGCCAGCCCCACGAGGGTCCCGGGGTGCTAATTTAGGAGCAGCAGCCCTAAGACGGAGCAGAGGGGCTGGTTAGTGCCTGGGAAAGGAGACAGGAGCGAGGGAACTTTGGGAGCAGACCTCGGAGGTGCTGCAGGGGCTGCACCCTCAGCCGGCAACTTTCCCAGGGCGCGAGGCCAGTGGCCGGGCGGCACCGTGTGGTTTGGCGTTTCGCAAGAACCGCACCAGGGGGAATTTTGAAACAAGGTGAAGGGAAAACAAACCTGCGCCTGCCAAAACCCTGCTGCCCGCTCCAAGGTGGGGAGGGGAAACTCCCACCATGGCACCAGCACCCCTGTGGGGAGCAGGGGCTGCACCCCACGGCAGGACGGGTCACCCCGCTGTGCCCGGTGTGTTTCTGTCCTCCACGGGTCTCTGGGCTCTCCTGGGGACACAGGTGTCACCGGCACCTGCCGTTCCTCCCTGTCACCGTGCCATGGAAGAGCTGGCAGCCAAAGTTCAGCCTCGAGAGCGCATCTTCTTGTCCCAGCCCCGCTGGAGCGCAGGGCGGGCAGGCAGCAGCAGGAGCTTTAAGTGAGCCCCGATGGCACAGGAGCAACCCCCTGCCTCTGGTGGGGAAGCCTCGGGGGGTCACCACCCAGATCTCCACCGGCAGGTCCCAAACACACAGCACGCAGCTGCAGCTTTTTGGCTTTTTCCCTCCGGACAGCGGAAGATAAGGATTAGCTGAGCCTGCAAAAGCAGCTTGAGGCACGCGTAGCAGCGAAGAAATATTTCCATCCCATACAACACGGGGGGGGGGGGAGGAAGAGGCAGGGGGGGAGGCTTGCACCAGGAGACGCTGCTCTCCCTGCCCTTGCACCTCCTGGTCCCGTGGGAGATGGCCCCGCGGGGCCGGGCGGGCTCCCCATCCCTGCCCACGGCCGCGGCAGCAGGGAGAGCTTTGGCGTCCTGCCCGGGCAGCGCTGCTCTGCCTGCCTCTGAAGCTTGCCTGGGAAGATAACAGAGGTGAAAGGGTGCTTGGCGCGGCTCCACGGGCTCGGGTCAATCGTTAATCGGGGAGGGATTGCTCTCCACTCTTGCAGGTAACCTCTCCTCCCCCCTTGCTCCCACCCACACGCAGGGCCCGCACAAAACTGGCGCCCAGGGGAGTGGGGCGAAGGCTCGGCCTGGAGAGAGGAGCCGCCAGCGGGGCCATGGCAAGGTAAGCGCACGGGAGGAGGACAGGTGACGCCCGGCCCCACCATGGTGTCCATGGGGCTCCAGCTGGCCGGCTACACCATCGCCTTCCTGGGCTACGTGGGCACGCTGACGACCACGCTGCTGCCCAGCTGGAAGATCAGCTCCTACATCGGCTCCAGCATCGTGACGGCCGTGAGCTTCACCAAGGGGCTGTGGATGGAGTGCGCCACGTACAGCACGGGCATCACGCAGTGCGACATCTACAGCTCCATGCTCAACCTGCCCTCCGACGTGCAGGCGGCCCAGGCCCTGATGGTGAGCTCCTGCGCTGTCTCCTCCCTCGCCTGCCTGCTGGCCGTGGCCGGCATGAGGTGCACCGTCTTCGGCCAGGGCTCGCCGGGCAAGGACCGCGTGGCAGTGGTGGGTGGCGTGGCCTTCGTCCTCGGGGGGCTGCTCTGCTTCATCCCGCTGGTGTGGAACATCCACGTGGTGCTGCGGGACTTCTACAACCCCATCCTCCCCGACAGCACCAAGTACGAGATGGGGGAGGCTCTGTACTTGGGCATCATCTCCTCCTTGTTCACCCTCATCGGTGGCTTCATCCTCTGCGCCTCCTGCCCGTCGCGGGACTCGCCGGTCGCCTACTCCAACGCCTACCCGTCCCGGCTGCTGGCAAGCAAGAGCCCCCAGCCCTCCGTCAGCCCGACACACAAACCCAAGAGCGAGTTCAACTCCTACAACCTGACGGGATACGTGTAGCGGCGGCGGGGCCCCTGCCTGGCTCCTCTCCCAGCTCCCCCAAACGCCTGGGCTGGCAGCAAGGGAAGGCAGAGAGAGGAGAGGACGCGGGGGCACTCCCTCTGCTCAGCCTGGTCAGGTTTTGACTCTGGTCACTTTGACTGCTCAGAAACCCCGGCTGACGGTGAAGGACCCTGAACCTGGCTTCTGTTCCCACCGTGGTGCCGCCAGCCTGCAGGAGCTGCCCCCGTGGGACAGTGACTCTGTGCCCCTCCCAGAGCTCACCCGCTGCCACGGAGGGGTTGTGGGGGGATCCGGGCACCCCCAGGGCCCTGAATCACTGCGGGAGGCGGGTCTGGGCGCAGTGTTGATTTCAAAACGATGTCGCAATAAATCTGTGTTTCTAGCTAGGCTGTGACTGAGCTTTCCTCCGGCACCAGGGGGCCAGGAGCCCCCCAGTACCTCACCTGGCAGGGTGGGCTGCGGCGGGGCTGTGCTGGCCTGCCCGGTGTCTGTCACGCACAGGGAGCCCCATCCCTTGCTCTGGGTCTTACAGGAGACAAGAAATAAAACACAGCGGGGGCTCGCAGGCGGGTTCTGAGCCCAGGGGATCCCTGCAGGGGCTGGTTTGGGATGGGGAGGCAGGGTCGAGCCCTCCCCACACAGCCCTTGGGTCTGGGGTGGGGGCTGCCAGCGGCAGCGAGCAGGGTGCAGGCAGCCCGTGGCGGAGGAACGGGTGCCTTTATCTCCCGTGCCAGCTCCGATGCCCGTCGTATCCTGCATCCCACTGCCAGAGGCGCGATAACCCCTGCCCCCCGGGGGTTTCAGTTCACCTGCCAGCCCCTCATAAAACAATTTAGATTAAGCCCCGGCGAGGAGGGCACCGGGTTCCCCACTGAGACGTCACCACTAACCTTGCGCCAGTGAAACCGTGTGTACCCGCGGGGCTAACACACTCCCGATAACAGCGTGAGTCACGCTTTCTCCCCTTCTCCCCGAGGAAGATGCTCGTGGGCAGGGACCGCGGCGATTTCCAGGCACGGGCCGTGCCCCCTCCCCACGGCCCGGGGACTGAGCCCGTGCCCAGCGGAGCCGCTCGGCGCTGCCCTGGGGAAGGAGCTCCCGGGGTCACTGGGGTCGGGGGTGCAAAAGGAGCAAGAGCCGCGGCTCCAGACGGTGCCTCAAATGGAGAAGGGGGGCAATAAAGTATTAATGTGCCCTTATCTTCTGAAGCAATAGAGGCGCTATAAACGCCCAGCACACAAGCCCGCAGCCACACCTGGGCCACGGGCTGCAACCTGCGGGGACAGGCGCAAGAAATGGGGTTTGCAAACACGTCACTGCCCCAGCTTCCTCCTCAGAAGGAGCCTTGCTCGGCCCCAAGCCTTCTGCAGGCAGCCCCCACAGAGCTCCCTCCTGCCCCGGGGACAGGCACAGGCGATGCCACCTTCCCCGGGCATCCCGCAGCACGTGAGGCACCTGTTAAAAGGGGCAGCCCCGGCTGGATCCCACAGCACCGAGGAGCCCTCAGGCAGGCAGAGTTTACCCCTTCTGCCACCCCACAGCCGCCTCCTGTTCCCTCCTAGGGCAGTGGATCCAAAACAGCAAATAATTTGTACAGGCTCTCTAAGGAGTATGGGATCAGGTGCTGGGGGAGACCGTCTCTGCCCCCAGTGCAACCCAGGGAAGCACTCGGAGAGGAGAGGAGAGAAGGGAGGGAAAGAAAATTGAGGCCAAGTTCCTGATGGGCCGAGGCACTTGGAGACGGCCTCCGCATTCCTCTGCCCTCCTCCTGCCCCCAGCTGCCTCCCGCGCTGTGCTGCAGCCTGGAGGGGCACCCGTACCTCACCTCCAGAGCCTTCCTGCCCTCCCAAAATCTTGGGGACGGCCGTGGCTGGAGGTACAAAGCCGGGACACTGAGGTGAGGCCGGTGGTGCCCAGCTCCCCTGGTTTTAGTGGGTGAGGAGCCAGCTCCTCCTCAGGGAGCACCTTCTGTCGGAGGGAAGGCCTGTCCTGCGCCTCACGGCCTCCCGTGTTCTGCAAAGTGAGCTTTTGGGGAGCCCTAAAGGATCTTTTGCTCTTTACAGAAGAAATCTGAGGTAAGCAAGGCGGAACAAACTCCATGACACAGAGGGGAAGTGGACCTTTGGGTGCACCACAGCAGGCTCCTAGAAAGCACTTTCCTGGTTGAGGTCGAACAACAGCTCAGAAATTTATCAGAAGAGCTATAAAAACTGTTAACCTTGAAAAATCAGGTATTAGGCCCATCAAAAGGACACAAGGGTTCGATCTTCATGGCATTACATTAACATCACAATCGCATTTTTCCGTAATTTACGTCTAATCTACCCTTGAGGAGCTCCAGGTGAGCCATCTCAGCAGAGCCAGCACACATGCAATCTGCAGCAGCAACAATCTTTTATCAGCGCAGCCTACACCAACTCAGCCAGCAAAACAAGCTTTATCAGCAAGGAACACTCATACAGGAGTGTAAATCGAAGCTACACCAGGGATTTTACAGAAATATCATAGAATCACAGGACGGCTCGGGTCGGAAGGGACCATAAAGCCCACCTCTGGTCAAGCAGCAGCGTGCTGCAGGGAAGAGAGCGAGGCCAGAGGGTCCTGAACACCTTGGGGTGAACAAACCGAGCTGCCACCACGTTAACCAGGCCGCAGATCATCCCAAGCGAGCCTGTTGTCCCCACGCTCAGGATACACCGGGCCATTTGAGGCCTGCAGTCCAGGGGCACCCCTATTTTGGCAGCTGCTAACCTGTAGGCTACTTCTAGGTAACTTCTGTAGGTAACTTCTAGGTCTGTACCTCGAAGACACCCAGCCCGAAAGGCAGCCAAGCCCCTCCAGGCTCTCAGTGTGACCCTGAAGTCATCCCAGAAGCACAGGAACCAAGGAGGCTTCACCAGCCCTGGGGCCGCCTCCTGCCTCTGCCCAGGACTTCGGAGGAAGGGTGTGCTTCAGAGCAGCTTTTCCCACAGCGGGGAACTAATCTTTCCCTGAGCAGGTGCCTTTTTTCACAGAACCTGCAATATCCTCTCTATTTCTGGGATGTCCAGCTTGCTAAAAAAGGCTAAAACCAGGACAAAACCCACGTCACAGAACAGCATGACTACCCTGAACTCATTTCCCTAGAAAACCTCTAAGTTTCTTCAGGTCATCAGAGCAAAGTCCCACAACACCAGCTACACCTGGCAGACACTCCCAAGATTGCCACAATGGATGTATTATTACCCAAATTTTCAGCCCTTTTCCTTTTAAGAGCTCAAGAAGAGAGCTCTTCCAAGCCACAGAGACGCCCAAGAGGTCTGCAGGTGTCACAGAGCTGAGGCCACCCCTGGCTCCACAACCTCGATGCCCCCGTGCCCTTTGAGCTGCTCCAGGAAGGCTGCAGTGGGACAACCACGCTGCCCTTTGCCTTTCAATTTTCCCCTGGCTGCAGCAGAGGCCAGGGGACAGCTGTCATCGTGCGGGGGAGAGATCAATTAATCTCTGATCAGCCCTACCTTTCCGGCCATGGCACATTTCCTCATTGGCCTCCTGCTCTTCCCAACCCACCTTGCTGCCACGGTGGTGCCAGGCCGCGAGGCTGCTCTCTCCATCTCCCTGCCGGCACCTGGGGCAGGGGGCACCGATAAGAGGCAGGAATAAGGTGGCAGGAATAATTAACTCCTCCTTTGCAAGGCAAGGACAGCGGGCACCGCAGGGCTGGGGACTGTCCCCTTGTTGCATTCCCAGACTTACAATGCCCCTAACTTATAAGTCTGCAGCTGCAAACAGCTGTTGCTGCACAGAGCACAGGCAGGAGCAGCTAATTCCCCCAGCTCCAGGACTCCTGGCTAAGAAAAAGTCTGACAAGGGGAATAATCCCACCCTCAAGAACCCCGATGGCAGCTCCGCCACGTCAGAAGAGACAAGTTTATCCTCGGCTGTCCCTGAGCTACCCGTTCCCATGGGAAATCTTTGTAAAACCGAGGGAAGGTGGCCATGAAACGCAGCGCTGAGCCTCCCAGCTCACAGGTGGGATGGAGCAGGGCACCCACACAGCGCAGGACAGGCTGGGTTCCTCCAGAGCCTCGCCAGGGCCGCCTGCTGCAGCTCCAAGGCTCCGAGAGACACGGCATGGTACTGCCAGGGAGGACCTGGAGCGCTCCAGGAGGAGAAAGCTTTGCCAAGTGGTCTTATCTTTTGAGATGCTTCGCTGACCTCCTCACCTGCAGTAAGGTATTTATCTTCACCACACAACTTAATTCCCCCAAACCATTACGGCATCGCAAGCTGTTGGCACGGGCGCTACGCTGCGTGCTGTCGGAGATGCAGGAGGGAAGTGCCAAGTTTCAAAATCAGGTACTTTGATATCAGCTTATCTAAGGGAAAATAAACAGCTGCACTGTTTGCCAAGTTGCATCCATTTAGGAAACGCTCCCTCGCGCAACCATGTTCTGCGTGATTTCTTCACTCTGAGGAAAACAAAGCAGCTCGAGAAATGTCAGGGACCCACGTATCACCGTGGAGAGCCTGTATTTTGCCTTGCTGGTAATGCGAGACGCAGAGGTGAGAGTACGAAACCCGCTAACTGCTCACAGGCTGTTAAACATCTCTGTAGGCGCACGGATCTCTGCCGATCGATGCTTGCATCAAAGCTGCCCTTTCCTCACCACCTCCTCATTCAGAAAAGCTCGTTCCTGTTGCTAACGCCCAAGCGCCTTATTTCTGTATGTCATGCGAGTACGGGCTGCGTTCCCTGGGCGGCAGGAATTAAACAGGAGCAGCTCTGAGCTGTGCAGGCTCTGCCACGGCTCCCACCACGGCAGCAGCCAAGGTCCTGCAGACAGGGTACAGGCACACACGGCACAACAAACATTGGGGATGTCTGTAAATAATCTCCTAAAGAAATAAGGTCAAGTACTATTAGGGATAAACTTCAGATCCCAGAGCTAGCTATAATGGGATGGAATAAAAAAGATGCAAAGAGCAGCAGCAACCAAGATTACTAGCTAACACATGTGGAGATCAAGCCGAAAGGAGGTGTAGACATTTCCCGCTTTAGAAGCAGCTTCGGAGAAGAAAATAAAGCTCCGTCTCTTCCCCTTCCCACGGCAGATGATTCAAAGGATGACTCGCTCATGGTATAAAACTTCCCAGCACGGCCAGAAGCATGACAACTCCCCACGATCTCTCTGGCTATGCAAAACTGCACTTCATGCAACTGTAAAATTAATGCAAGTGTCCCAAACGCTGTGAAAGGAACCTTCAATTCAGTGTGATATCCCGGTGGAGATTTGATCTCCTCAACAGCTCTATTGAAAATGAAATGCCACGGGGGTGTTATCCTGTGGTTTGAGGACCAGCTGGCAAGATGTCAAAACAAAACAAAAAAAAAAAAGCAAACATAAATGGAGATAAGAAACGCTGCCTTCAAACCATGAATGGAGGGAGATAAGGGAGCTACCTTCAAACTCAAGTGTTACCACCTGCAGTACTGACCTGAAAACCCAGCAGACAGCTCAATCTGAAAATGTCAAGAGAGCTCAGACACAGATCTGAGATCTGGAAACATGAGCTAGACACAGAGCAGGACTCAAACAGAAGGACGGGAGATCAAAAATTGTAGACAGCGGCACAATACCTACAGACTGTAGGGGAAAAAACACTTGTATTGATAACATCCGGCCTGCCTGCACCAGCAACAGTGAAAGTTGTGCAGTGCTGCATGCAAGCCCAGCCACAGGGGAAAAGGAGGCTGCAAAGTCCTCAGCACGCAGGATGAGGCACGCTGTGTGCACACAGCCGGGTTGCTCAACTCCCGACTCTCAGGCAACACAAACACCTGACTGGTGACACCACCTGAGCAGTTTCTGTCATGTGGCCTCACGCCTTCGCAGGACAGATGAAGTGCTTAAGTCGTGTCAGAAGAGCCACGGTGTGCTGGCCACACACACGCCCTGCCCTCCAGGCCCACCAGGAGAACGTGCCCAAGAAGGATGAGTCCTTCAGCAAGAACTGACTGCGGGAATTTGACAGGGGTTCTCCTCAGCTCCTTTAAGCCAGGCATTTTGTACCTGCAGGAAACCATATTTGATTTGGGAAGCTTGTGAGCTGGAGATAAATACAGGCTTAAGCAATATTGACAGACTACCACTTGCCCTTGCCCTTATTTGCTGCCTCTGAAGCCTGCTGGAGGCAGGACGGGCAGCTACAGCATCCTTTGGTCCATGCAGCCCTTCTGCATCGTACCTGCCTGCTCCCAAAACTGACGTCTGCCCCATGTTCTCTGCATTCCCTGGGCCAAAAGGGTGGTCGTGCTGCTGGCTAAAAAAGAGCCAAGCAGGCCTGCAAAGGAAGTTTAAAGGAGAAGCTCCCCCACAGGACAGCTACTGCTGAAAGAAGCTGCCTCAGCCACGCCAGCCCGGAGCCTCGCAGCTCTGACTGCACGCCCCAGCGTCACCATGCCACCAACTGTTCCCATAGCTACACGCAGAGATAAATTTAGCTCAAGGAACCTTGTGTTGCTACATTATTTAACAAACAAACAGATGCACTCCGGAGGAAAAAGGCAGGCAGGGACCCAGTTTAGCTGCTGCGTGGGCTGATCAAGACCACGGGCTCAAGGCCAAGTGCAAGGGCCCAGATCCTCGCTGTCACGCTGCCCCCAGCCGTGTCCGAGCTGTGCCTGTGCCATCCCCACGGCTCACACCACCTCCAGGCTCCCAGCCCCCAGGGAAACCCAGCCTCCAGCAACAGGGAGCAGAAAGCAGGGCCTGTTAGAGCAGGGAGGGCACGGAAGAGAGCCTCCTGCCCCACAGAATGACCACCGAGAGCAGGAGTGAAGAACCCAGGGGTTTATTGATGTACAGAAGGCCCAGCGGCAGCGGAGATGACTACTGCTGCATGCGGTTTGCCTCCAGTACTTTCTGCAGGATCTCGTCCACCTGATCGGACTCAAAGTCAATATTCCAGAGCTCCACGAGGGGAAGGATGAGCGAGAGAAGCCAGCTGACGTTCACACGCAGCTTCTTCAGTTTCTCCATGAGGCTGCGGGCAAGAGAAAAGCCAAGAGAGGAGTCAGATACCTCCCATCAGACACAGCTGCCGCCTCCCTGCTAGGAGTACCACGTGCACTGGGGTTTCCAGCTCCATCCCATAATTATCTCCATTACAGACCCAACACTGTGCGAGGGATCCAGCAACAATGTGCCACAGTGCAGCACTGACACTGCACGGACAAAGCACTCTTCTGTAAGGCATCTTGGAAGCCTCATCAAATGATCTGGATTCACCTGCTGATTCCACCCCCTCACACCAGCAGGATCCTCGGCTCTGACCCCGTTACCTGCACAGCCTGACGGGTAGCAGGGCAGCAGTGTCCCATGGAAATGGCAGCCCACGGTTACTCCTGCCCTCTCCCCCACGTTAGGGATGATGGGGACTGGGGACTGCCAAACAGCCAGCCTGCTGTTCTCACCTCTTCACGTCGTCTTTCTCTGGGCCCCTGCAGGAAACCTGTGCCTCCCTGAGCGCCTCTAACTGCATCTTTGTATCCTTGAGTCTCTCCATCAGTTCTGCCTTCTCCTCTGCGGACCTCGCCAGCTTTGCTTTCAGCTCCTGCAGCTCAGCTTGGCAGTAACCCATGTGTTTTTCGCTCCAGTACAAGCCTTCCACCTTCTGAGATCTGAGTGTCGCCAGTTCCTGTTGGCTTTCCAATAATTCTGTTTTCAGGCAACACTTCTCACGCTCAATTTCCTCCACCTGAAATGTGAAATGCACAGGAATGGTATCAACCAGCAAGATAAAATGAGTTTTGCCAGGCCTGAAGGAAGAGTTAAGAGTCAGCAGACCAAGGAAAAAGCCCAATGCATTCTTTATGCAGCCGTCCTGTCTCCTTATTCCTCCCTGACCCACCTTCTCTGACACCCTCCCAGCCAGCAGGGATACACAGCTGCATATTCACTACCTTGCACCGAAGCAAATCCCTCTCTGCAGAAACGTTTTTCAGTTCCACAGAGATGTTCTCCACTGCTCTTCTCACATCCTCCTGCTCTGTCATGCCCTCCTGCTCCTGTTTGTTGAGGACCTGCAGTTCTTTTCCTCCTCTGTCTCCATCACCGAGGTGTGGGGCTTTCTCCACCTTTAATTTGTGAAGTCTCTGCTGCCATCCAAAGGGGCAGAGCTGAATGGGAGCTTCACCACCTGTAGCAGCCTTCAAAACACTGACAACTGGCAAAAAAGGTTTCTTTTCCACATCCTTTGTGCTCCTGCACGCATTTACACAAACACTCATGTCTGCAGGTTGTCTTTTTGCTTTCAGTTTTGGCATTTGCTCTTCCTGCCCCCCTTGGATCACACCAGTCTTCTGATCTTCTGCTGAGCCACTGGGCAATGCCTCAAGGCAGCATCGCTCCCAGCGTGGCACACCGTCAGCAAGGCTGGTGTCCGGCTGCTCTTCAAGCACACGAGTGTGCGAGCTGCCACCTACAATCAGATCCTCCTGTTTTCTGCACAAAAGGTTTTCCCTTTTGAAAGAGAAAGAGTAGGGGCTAGGAGATGCCACGACTGGGGGTGAAACCACCACTATGTTCTCAGACTTCTCCGGTATTTCTTCTTTTTTGGTCAACTTGGGCTTGCTGGAAAACAAAAAAATGGGGGTGAGAGCAGGCAGGAGCCTCTCCCATTCTTAGCACAGCTGACCTCGGTAGCTGCTGCACCTGTAGCAAATGAGCAAGCTCTGACTGTGGGGATCAATCCTCCTCCTGGCCAGGTGTTTGCTGCCCAGTACGAGGCATCGCTGCTCAGGACAACTCATGCTATCTGTCTTTCACACCACTCTGCTCCTCACACTCCCTCTCTCCCTTACAACTAGTAGCTACCGTGCCCATTTCATGCAGGGGACACATCGGGCCTACAGAGCTGAAAAGATGAAGGATTCTGGCTCCCTACTACCCAGCCCCACTGCCTGTCCCCTGTCTGAGACAGCAGTGGGGCTGAACTGAGGTCCCTGGAAAAAACAACTCAGAAACGTGCGAAATGTCCCATCTGAAATTCATTTGCCAAATGCATTTCATTTCACACGCCAGGCAGGTCTGTTCCCAGCAGGCTGCCACTCTAAGTTTCTTCAGCTAAAAAATCATTTGGAGCATGTCTGGTCACAAACCCAACCAGATCTTGCACCTGTCAGAGCCCCAAATGCCTGACCTGTTTGTAACACAACCAAATTGAGGAAGGGAAAGGCACTGCCCTGATGCAGCCCAGAGGCTGTACAGGGGAGACGTGGCCAGGCTGCTCCTCGGCCCGGCTGCCACCTGGGGCAGAGGCAGGCTGGCAGTGCCACCGTGTGGGAGAAAGCCCACATTGCTCCCTCCTGAAATGCAAAGTTTCAGCACTTCCAGGCAGAATTACAAACAGCAGAGGAGGGGGTAAGGAAGATAATTCGAAAATATACAAATAAATACATTATATCTCAAAAAAAGACTTTAAGACAATGTGAGACTTAGAAAAATTATTGTCCCCAGAAACCTGCTTTCATACTGGAAGCCATGTGGTCTTCAGCTTCCCTTGGATGGAGTACCCTCTGTACAGAGCAACTCCTAGAGCTGAATTCTCCGGCTCTGGCAGTGGAAAGGCAGCCACATCAGCTGCCATTCAGACTGACCATGGCGCTGGAGAACTGTCAACATGGAAATTCATTTAAGTCCAAGGGGTGTGAAGGTGTTAACACCGACATGGACAGGCCGTTGGCTGAGCTGAAACTTGGAGGATTTAAAACCATCAATTTGATCCTCCCTCAGTTCCTCCCTGCTCACCTTCTCTGTCAGGACACAGGAGCGTGAAGGAGTGTTTGAGCCCTGCAAGCCACTCTCCCAGTCAGGGAAACAGATCCACTGGCTCTGGCCAGCACACGACTACCAACAAACTGCACCTCACCAAGAGCTTCCACACTGACCTCAGAATGGATCCCAACACGGGCAGAAGAAAGAACGCGGGTGGGGCAGAAGCATGCACCCTATGACCACTTACCCTGCTGTTAAGCAGCTGTCTTGCTCCCAAGGTCCATCTCCTCCCTGGACTGCAGTCATCTTTTTGAGAGGAAGGGAAAAGGCACCAGTCCCGGGAGCGTCCTTCTCCTCAGGCTCCAGCTTCCCAGGGCAGGTGTAATTGCTGGTTTTAGCAGGCAACGACATGGACGCAGGGGGTGACACCTGGGGAAGAAATGAACTTTGAGAAGTGTAAACCAACAGCCCTCAATACATCAGCTGCACTGGGGGAAACCAAAGCTTAGCCAAGAGGAAAGACGCACAGCAGGACAACCAAGCCCCTTCTGAGCAGGTTCCACCAGACAGGTGCTAGAATCAGCACACCCCAGCAACAATGATCCTTGGGGCTCAACCAGGAAGGCTCAGTTTCCAGTCCCTCTAAATCCATTTGGCAACGAGGGGCCGGTCTCGTTCCCAACAGACACCACTCCAAGGAGCTGCCAGCTGCGACCCGGCCTCCTTGCAGTTATCTGACTCATGACAAATCTGTGCAGTCACTGTCCACAAAGTAAGATGCTCCCTTGCCGCCCCACCACCCTGTACCATGGAAGCACAGGTGGTGTTTCAGGCTGCAGAAGCGCATCTCCTCGATTTGGGAACAGCGTGTCAGCTCCTCTGTGCTTTGACAAAGCGCTTGCTGCTGTGCAGTGAGAGCCTTCATGCTTCTTACAGACAAACATGCAACAGACACGCTGCCTCTACATCCATGCACCTGGAGTAACATGAAATGACCGTGTCGTGGAGGAAACGTGAGCAAAGCGGAGACAGAACGTGATGCTGCAAGACGGAAGAGATGACAAACCTGAGTGAGCACAGAGGTACTCCCAGAAACCCTCCAAGGCTCAAATTGGGGCAGACTCTGACAGTGACTCTCATTTGCCTACATGGTCTGCACCAGGCAAGTTTATTAGAGATGGTGCACAGCAGAAAAACGGTTTGTGGGAAGGAGGGTCAGAAATCCCCTGTCCTTACCAGGTTTGTCCCTTCCAATGAACTGAGAAAAAGACATGATGGCATGCAACATGAAGGTATCTTTGGGAGGAAGGCACACAGAGGGACTAGGCTGGAGCTGCAGGGCTACAGGAAGACATCTGAACGCTACAGTGAGTTCTGGGAGGGAGCTGTCCCTACAGGATGGCCAACCTGATGGCATGCTGCAGTGTCCAGAGCTGCCCGGAGAACCCATTCTGGGCAGCCATGTCCAAAGGACAGTTCTGAAAATTCAAAACATCAGAGTCTTTATGTAACCAGTTAACCTGAAAACAGGAGAGGAGGCCACACAGAACCTGTCCTGCAACCCCAGAAAAATCAGCAGGAAGCTTTCTGCTTTTTTTCTCCTCTTCTAGGCAGGAGTGGCAGGACAGGGTCAGGAACTGCCTTGGTCCCTGTTCCTGTTAAGAGTCTGAAGCACTTCTGAGCTGTAGGCAGATAAAAATTAAGGTCTCATTTTATACGATGCTCCAACATCATGTGTTGGTGTCTCTCCTGTTGGGGGAATGAGAACAACAGCGAGGCAGGGGTAAGGACCTGCCAAGCTCTAGAGCATCAAGCACAAAGGCTTTCCCTGTGCTGGTTCCTGCAGCCTTCTCCCACCTGCCTCACCTGCTGTTCCACACTCTCCTCAGACAATGATGAACTTCTCCTCTTTTCCCCTCCACTCTGCTCCCTAGAACACAGAAGGGAAAAAAGCAAGTTTCTTCTTGCTGTCATACTGAGGAGTAAAATGTTCTTTTGCCAGGAGAAGAATGGGATAAAGGAGGAACGCAGCAGACATCTCCTGCATAAGGGACACCCAATGCCTCCCTTTCCCCACTCCTTGCTCTAGGTAGCTGAGCTGCAAAGTAGAACTGGATATACTCACTGCTTCCTGCATTTCAGTCTGTATCTGGGGCTGTTCTCATCACTGTGTTCCAGTTCCTCGGGCACCAAACAGCTTCTACAACAAGAGCAGTCAACCAGCCAACCATATTTGAGTGTGTGAAAGAAAGGGTTGACTCCCCTCTCCCATCAAAAATCTCCACTGTTTGGACAGCGATGCAACATCACTGATCCTTTAGGATTTCAGATAAAAGAGGATCGAGAGAATAACTGAAGAAGTTAAATGCTTCTGTGCTGAAACACTAAATGGAAAAGAGCCACTTGAATCACAAAATAACATAGATGAAGAGCAATAAAGTGCAGACTACGAGATGGAGCTCAGCCCACTGTACAGTATGCCAGCCAGTTCTGCTTCTGCTTCGAGCTGACAGAGGAATGCATCATAGCCAGTGTGGGCAGCGTAGACCACTAATAGCACCTGCTTCAAAGGAGAGAAACTGTCACAGTCACGAGCCACGTGACAGCAGTCTGCAGGAAAGCTCCCTCTGTGCCCCACTGTACACTCATGGGGATGTCCTGAAGCACAAGGCACAAATTCTGTATAAAATCTTCAAAACCAGTAAAAAAAAATCTTCTGTATAAGATCTTCAAAACCAGTAAAAATAAATGGAAGCATCACTTTTCTGACGGTCACAAGTAGTGCACAGATGCTTTCACTGAACTGTTAAACACATCCTTAGGTCTCCCTCCTCAGACGGTAGCCCTAATTTAGAAATGATCTGTACACCTAGGCCATCCTAATTACTCCTTCCACAGTAACTTAGCTGCCTGCTCTGCTCTGCCACTACCTTGCTGTGTGATTGCTCACTTGAACCAGGTTGTTCTGAAGGTACTCACAAATCCCACAGTCCATTTGTGTGGCTTGACAAAGAACTGCCTGCCATCTGTAATCTATGCTGCTTCCTCTCCCAGATCACAGACTTTTAATGTATCAAGCAGCTTTAAATGGAGCCACTCCTTTATTAGCTTTCTCTGTTGAAAAGTGGCTTTATCATCTACTTTCTATGCCATAAATACTTACCCTCTCCCTCCAAAGCCAGATATTTTCCATAACTGTATTACTAAGGCTATCTTATTTATCTTTGTGGAATGCCAAATTTCAATGGATAAAGGCAGTCCAGCCATTTAAACTGGCTGCACTCTGGAATTTGCTCATCAGAGGAAAGGATTTTCCTTCAGTAAAATCTAGACAGTTGCTCTCAGTCCCCAGTCTATCAGTTCTTTCTGCTTAGCACTTTAGCTGATACCCTTAGCAAGGAGGCGAAGCTTTTTTTATCTTCCAATAGGTCAGCAGATCTCAACGAGAAACCATATTTTGTTATTAGCGGGGTTAACATTTGGCTGTAATTCAATCAGTACATTTAACTAAAACCCACCCACTCCTACAGAAGTGCTTTTAATTTAAATGGCCCAGCTTCCGCTGCTCAGTCTCATGTTAAATGCATCAGGAAAAAGAGATCAGACAGTGACCACAGCAAGCATGTACTGAAACAGGTTCCTATTTTAACACTGTTTTAAGAAATATATTCACAGGTATGTGGAGGGAAAGCAGGAACTCATGCATTTCATTTGTATTTCAAAAATACCAAAACATTTGTATTTCAAAGATGTGTGACGGCATGGAGAAAAGTCACTCAGGATTCAACCTGCCAGTCCCTTACCTGTATTTGTGGAGGGGATGGAGATGACAAAACCACTGTTCTGGAAATGATGTAAGGTCAGTTCTGTCAGGGAGCCTCCTCCACTTCAGACATTCCTCACACTGTACCCATATCTGGTCTGGTCTGTCTCTGCAAGAACCAGCACTCAGCCTGAGTATCTGAAGTGCAGAATGAACACCGGGAAAGGCTGCACTGAACAAGCATTTACCTGATCCCAAGGCAATCCCAGCACAGCACATGGAATGGTTTGGGGCAGCCAGCACACCTCTGCCCTCCCATGAACACCCTGCCCGTGGTGTGGTATCCCCCCAGCAACCACAGGGCCTAACTCCCCAGGTTCACATTGCAGTTCCCTATAGGAAGGAGAGGTCCAGTCACCCCCTCACAGCCTCTGTCCCTCCCGGTGACACATCCCCATCCCGTGCTGACTGAGGAAAACACGGGGCTTTTAATGCTGCACAGGATCAGAGCAGTGGCAAGCTGGTCCTTACGCTATTACGCGAGCTGCATCCGTGTTTCCCAAGTTTATCTGTTGCATCTTTGCTTTCCAGTAGTTGTTGAGTTTCTGTCCCAGCACAAAGATCATCCGTCTGAAAGGAAGAACTCCATAAGAAGTCGGACAAATCCCACTGGCACAATGGGCAGAACAAGGAACAGCCAGGGCAAACACAACCCCTTCCCCAAGATCTTGATTCAGACTTGCAATTCCAGGTTTTAGGTTGACCTTACTTTGTCACCCACCCCACACTTGCCAAAAATGGACCCACCCCGATTAGTTCTGCACAAACCTGCTTTGGCCTGTTCTGCCCCCGTCTCGCTTAAAGTTGTCACAAGTTTAAAGTTGTCACAAGTCCCCTTCCCCAGGCGCAGCATTTCCCAAAGTGCTACAACCCCAGGAGAGCAGGGGCTGGTGCCTGGAGAGAGGATGTTGCCTCCTTCTGTTGCACCCCTTTATTGGAGGCTCCCTGAAAGCATCCAACTTTTTTTTTTTTTTTTTTTGGCTTTAGAGGTCTGTTTCTAGATTGGACAGCTCTGCTAAAGTGCACATGATCACAGGCTCCACTCAACTCTATATTTTTCCTAATAGAGTCCAACTGCAAGGCCGGACTCTTGTGGGGGAACAAGCATGGATGCCAGGCCTGAAGGAACACAGACACCGTGTCCTTTCCTCAACCCAGGGCTCTATGTTCGCACCAGGCATCCATGGCAAAATTCTCCATGATCTCTAGGCATAACAGAGAAAGTAGAAATGGTGTAATTTGGAGCTACTTCAGAATAAACGGACCTGAGAATATGTGCAGTGCTCAGAACAAAGGCCTGAAAAGCCCTCAGAAAAGCCCTCTCCAAGCAGCATCCCCGGGGCAAAGGTCTGTCTTACTGGTACTCCTTGCTCTCTTCAAAGTCCTGTTTGTTGTACGCTGGTTTCAAGAAGTTGCATTCAATTACCCCAATCACACCCACGCCTTCTCCCTGCATTGAGGGACAGAAACCAAGGGGAGGAGCTGCTTTAGCCAGTTCTGCTCACAACAAAAAAGAAAGCAGCCCTTTGAGGAGTGCAGATGCCCCAAATCCTGTGATACAAAGGTTGATGGCAACACCAGGGCCTGCGTCTTGCAGGCCAGCAGCATGTATGAGGTACAACCCCCATGCCATAAGGGTATTTTGAGCATATACTGAAGCTTTTTGTTCCAGAAAGCAAAGCACATGCTGGCTAAACTGACAGACCAGAACCGTCAAGGCTAAGATGGCCATCTCCAAGGTGTGCCATGGCTCTGAGCTACTGCTGCAAGGC
Organism: Anas platyrhynchos; assembly: GCF_047663525.1. NCBI lineage: Eukaryota > Metazoa > Chordata > Aves > Anseriformes > Anatidae > Anas > Anas platyrhynchos. Next base: position 14,040,888 of record NC_092596.1, read on the forward strand.
CACAGCTGGAACTATTGCTATTGCCACAGCAATACTAATGAGCAGCTGGACGTTCCTAGCTAACTAAAAGCTGGACAACTGCCCTGTCCAGACACACACACACTGATCTGATCCTAGGGACATGGCCTCTGACATCAGGTCCCTCAGTTCACCCCTGAACACTGCGCAATGTAGATACCAGGCTGCTTTCTGCAAAGCCCCATCCTCCCCTCGCCCATATAAAAAGGGTTAAAAGACAAGCCCAGCCACTCACCTTCTTTTGGCAGCCCACCTTCTTGTAAGATCTGATGAGCCGGTTCTTGTGGTACATCATGATCCCATAGTGGTTTTTGTTCTTGCAGTTGAATCCAAAGGTGATCTTCACCCTTTCGCTCTGAGAGAAAACACGTCAAGGAAGAAAGAAACAACAAGCCCTAGAGGAGGAGTAGGGGAGATGCACGAGTTCCACAGAAAGAAGCGAAGCACACCAGAGAGGCTGCAGGATGGAGCAGCCCACGCTGCATTCCTCAGCATGCCACCTCCTTTCCTCGGGAGGAAAACAACACTCGGCCTACCAACAACCACCTCGTGCACGCAGCCAGCAATCAGATAAGAACACCTAACTGACTGAAGGTGAGCTGGATCCAGCAGTACTGAGTGGAGTCACTTTGCTCCTGCCAAGTCAAAATGTGCTTTGCTTATAGCTTTAATAAAACCTCTGATAGTCATTCACATCGCCCTGATAATAGAAGAGGCAGATCTGTGCAAGGAAGCTGCCTCTTAGTATATCACAAACAAGATAACTAATGACTAGTAATTTTACTTGTGATTAAAAGATAAGGCAGCAGTGTTTACAAAACGAAACAAGCCCATTCAGTCAGGGCTGCAGAAATCTTAACAACTAATAATGACACTAAAGTCCATCAAAGGAGGAAGAGCTCACCTTCAGCAGACTACAGTTACATGAACTCAGTTCCAGATAAACTGCTCTCAGATAGGGAACTGTGGTATTAGGATTAAAATATTTAGCTATTTTATTTTTTTTTTGTCTAAGTATGTTCTAATTTGCTTATTTCTTAAAGTTGGAGTTCATGTCTTTGCAATGTTCATAGTCATGGTGTGCTTCTCAATACAATGCCACTTCATACATACACAGCAGACCTTAAACTCCAAATCGTAAGGAGCTGTTATTTCATGCACATTGGTTATGCAAAGACACAGCACCTTTGAAGCAAGTATGTAAGTAGAGAATTTAAGCAAATAGAGTTTTTACATATTTGATCAATGTTTTCATATTAATGTAAGCACAGAAATTCAGGACCCCAAACCACCAGTTAAGCGTGTGGGAGGAAGGGGGGTAAAAGATGCTCAGACGTAATTCAAAACAAAGTGAAAAGAAAAAAAATATATGCAAAGTTCTTTCTGGGAGAGATTTGAAGGGAAAATTTTTCTCTGCACTTGGCTTTGACTTGGGGATAATAAATAGTCTGTGCTCTGTGGGCACTGTTCTCCAAAAGCACATCAACCTTTTAGAAGGTATTTTCAAAGCAAAACTGACCAGGCAGGAAAAGCCTCAAGCCCTTCTCCGTGTCATCCTGCCCTACCACAGGACGTTACCTTTGGGGTACAACAGGAACTGGCTGACATGCAGCCTGACCCCTCAGCCCTGTTATCTGCTGCTCCAGTGGAAGCAGCTTTGAAAGCTCCCTTCTAAGCTTCACATCAGGACTTGGCTTCTCAAAGATGACCAGGAGATGGGAAGAAGAAAATAATTCAGCCTCCCTATTCATTTAACTCTTGAGTTCCTCTACGCATTAGACAAGGCCTGAGCCATGCCAAAAGGCGTCAGGAAGGATACAGAGAATCTCGGCTTGTATAAATCGTGTTCAGTGTTCGCCAAGCTTTTGGTGATCAGCTGAGTGTTCACCTTCTTCTGTCGCAGGACAATCTGCACACAAGGCTTCAGGTACAAGACACTGCAGTACGCCTAGGAGAAGGGACGGCACAATGGGACAGGAAGCAGAAGTCTAGTCTCGTGTAATCTTTTCCAGGTGAACCCAAAATCTAGTTTGGATTTCATGGTTTTTGCAACTCATGTGCATGACAGGCTCAAGAAAAGGCCACCCTGCTCCCTTCCAGCCCTCATCAACTTACCCGTAACGAGTACTCCATCTCCGGGGCAGGACACTCTTGAACCTTCTCCTGACAGCGCAGCGCCGTTCTCCTTGGAATCTCTGCAAGGAAGTCAGCTAACCGAATATCGTGCTTATCTGTATCAAAATCCAGCTCTGGCTTCCCATCTTTATCTCTGAAAAACACCAGACGCAAAAATAAGGGCAATCTCCTCCAGTCATCAGCTCCCCAGTTTGCTCTTCCGCATCAGGGTCCCAAGGGAATCTCCTGAGGAGCTGATAAACCAGCCTATCTCACACGCCCCATGGATCTCATTAGTCAATTGTTTAATTAGACGTTTCAGCGCAGAACACCAAAGTAGCAGAACACTTCCGAACAGTCTCAGTACACAGACAATGAAGGTTTTCCATTGCATAGGTGTGACAGACAACAAGAAACATCTCTAACTCACAGCAGGGCATCCCGAGCACTCAGTCATCCCGACGGAGGAGGGGGAAACCCCTGCAGTTGTTCCTCCAGCACCCAGACTGGATAAAAGCAGCCCGAGACCACCCAGGCCAAGAACTGTCCAGAAGCTGCCTCTGCTATCAGTTCCTTCCCACGGCACCCTGGCCCTGTACCTGTGGATGTTCCAGATGAGGACGCGGGTGCCCTTTTTGCCTGGGATGTCATCAAACTGTGCCAGCAGCTCCTCCTGAGTGTTGAACAGGGTATGCTCCAGGATGGCCTTCAGGCTGAGCACAGAGTCTTCAGTAACAATTATTTTCTCTACAAGACACACGGTCAAGGAGAACAGAGCTGCCCGCACCACCTATCTCCCTTTTGCCCCAGGGTGACAAAAAATAAAATAAAAAATCAGCTACCCCGTGCCCCTTCGGATGAGAGTAGCAGCTCAGCCACTGGGAGGAAGGATACTATTCTGTTGGTTGAACGGCACCAGCGGGACGATGACTTCCTCAGCGTGTACACCTTCCAGGTAGGTCTGGGAAAAGAGCCCCACGCTGAGAGCCCCTCCGTTCTTGGTGAACACAATGGCATCCTTCCCCAGCCGCATGGAGCCAGACTGGAAGCCGTTGCCATTCGATCCACAGGTTGGGAGGTCTCTCTTCTCAGCCTTCTCTGTGAAACCGAAGCTGAAAGCATAGGAAGGAGTGGACTGTTATTGTGTGGATCTGCCACATCTCAACCTAGACCACTACATGTTTGCCCCAAAGCAGTTTTTAAAGCTTTGCTTCCCCCCCGCCTTCTTACTATCACCAGCTTTCTGCTCTCTTACCACAGGCGAAAGATTTTGCAAGGAGCTTCCATCTGCTATTGCTGTATCTCATTCAGGTTTCCTGAAGCTTTCTGTCACCCTCCCCCACTTCGATTCACAGGCAAGTACAAAAAAAATTACCAAGCCCAGGGCATTTCTTTCCTCCTTCCCACACAATACAGGGCGGGAAGGGGACATGGCCTGATTTTTTTGTTTGTTTTTATTTCCTGAAACCCATTTGCTTTTCTGAAGAGCTATGGACTTTACGTGTGCTGCATTTCAAGAACCGTTAGCTTCTCTGCTTTGCATCCTCATGTTTTGTTTATATCAAATCAAGTTGTCAGAGAAAAAAAGAACCAGGTCCTAACCCCTACGCTTCCAGCCCTGAAATGACCATGCTTTACAGAGCAAGCTAGGAAAGGAGCAACTCGTGAAGGAAAATCAAAGCCAGGCCATTTTGTAGACAGGCCCCTGTCCACATGGGCACTTCTGACAAGCACAGGAGAGGAAGGAGATGCTGCAGATGACACCTGGAACAGGGAAGCAGGGCTGACAGAAGAGCAAGAAAGGAGACCTCAGGTGCAGGCTGGGCACCTGCCAGCAACACAGCAGCCTCTTAAAAACAGGAAAGAGGCAGTTACGGGAAAAAAACAGGTGACTGCTTTCCTGTGGCTGACTTCAGAAGAACACTCATTCTGTCAGGTTTTTCTCACCCCAAGAAGCACCTCATGTCCTCCCTGCTTGTGCACACGTTACGCTGGATGTGAGGAGGGCTTGTAGCTCGTTACCTGAGCATGTGGCGGAGCTTGTGAGGAGTCATTCCTGCCCCGTTACCCGTGAAAGTTAAACAAAGGTGACCCTTGAGCTTCACAACATCAATGCAGAGGAGCTTAGCTGTCCCACCGGGCTCTGAGGCGCTGTCTGGGGAAGGAAGAACCACGGGCAGCAGGCTGGAAGCAGCGGGTTTGTTGCCCTTCCTCCCTCCCCAACCCTGCCTGCCTCCGGTCAATTCCATCGAGTCAGTTTCTGACCCCATCTCTCCCAAACACCAGGGCCAGGGGACATCTCCTCCAGCCCTGAGGCCGAGCAGCTCCAGAGCCACAGGGCAGGAGCACAGGGGGGGCACTGCGACACCAGTGGGCGGCTGGGCTCCAACAGATGTGCCCCCGCTGCAGGGATACAGGGGGTGGGCGACACAAACCGAGCCCAAAAGTCACGGCTGGCAGGCACCGGGCTCCTCTCCCGGCGCTTACCGAGCAGCTCGGCCACGGCGCTGAAGGGCCCCGTATGGCTGGAGCCGCAGCCCCGCGGCTGGCAGCGGGCAGGGGCCGCCATCGCGCCGCTCCCTCACCGCCCGCCACAAGATGGCAGCCCCCGCGCGGCGCTACCGTACGGCAAGATGGCGGCTCCCAAACGGGCGGGCGGCTCCAAGCGTTAACTGCCTCCTCCTAACGGTAGGGCGACATGGCGGCGCCCAGCGCCGTACAACAAGATGGCGGCGGCCGGCGCGAAGCCACAGCTGAGGCAGCACGGGGCAGGGGAACGTTCATCTGCCCTTGTAAATGAGCACTCCGAATAATACCTTATAAATGCATTTATTTACATGGCTTCCCCTCCCCTTTCTCGCCACAAAAGGCAGAACACAGATGTAGAATGGGAGGAATAATCCTGCACAGCCCAAGTGTGTAGGGACGGTGACAGGGTTGTACGCAGGAGGCCCCACACAGCCCGTGCCCTCACGCAGATCCTCGTGTGCCACCAGGGCAGAGGCACGCCGTGCTGCCCCAGCACCATTCTGAGAGGCCACGTCCAGCCCCAACACCCCAAGCCATCCCTGCTGGCTGGGGCTGGGACTGAGCTGCTCCTCCCCTCCGTAATCCTAAATCCCCAGCTCTCTCCCTTCCCCGCTCTGGGATTTACAGACGGCCACATTATCTCCCAACAGTCCTTCGCTGTCCCAGTTATCACCAAGAAGCTCCCATGGTCCATGCAAGTCTACCAGGTCCCTGCTCCTCCATCCCTTACTTGGCAGGGGAGGTCTCTCCAGCAGAGGGGCAGGGGGCGGCAGCATCTGGCTCTGTCAGCTGCCCCTTGCTTTTCCCAAATTCAATCACCAGCGGCTTCCCCTGCAAAATGTACCCGTTCACCAACAGCATCGCATCCTGGGCCGACTGAATATCTGCAAGAAAAGAGCAGAATGGGCTGAGATGACACAGCAGGTTCTGACACACACGGTGCTCACACGTCATCAGTCTGCATCGTGACCCCATGCAGCTCTGGGGTCCTCCAGCTGAATAATTGCAGCAGCAAAATGCATCCCCTCTGTTTTGATGAATCCTTCCCCAGCCCAGAGAAAAGACTATGACACGATATGAAGGAAAAGGAGCAAAGTCCCCTCCAGCTCCATGGAGAGAGGACTCTGCACCAGCTGAGGGCCCTGTGTGAAGATGTGGCACCTTCAGGAGTCAGGGAAGAACCGAGAGGCAGGAGGCTGCAACTCACCAGGGAAGGTGATAAAAGCCTGACCCCGCATCCGGCCACTCAGCAGGCGGAACTGGATCAGTGGGCTGTTCTCCTTCTGGAACCGAGCGAACAACGACACAAGGTCCTTCATCGTCACCCGAGGGCCCAGGTTCTTCAAATACAGCACCTGTAACACAGAGACAGGGTCAGCTGGCCTGTGCCATGCCAACAGATGCTTTTTAACCCATCCCCAGTCTGTACACCTCAGACATACGAATTTTCAGCCACTCTGCCATCCTGTATTTATAAACCATCTGCCATATTTATAAAACGACACAAGCCCCAGCTAGCAGTTAAGCAGAGTTTAAATAAAGTCACTGCCAGTCTCCGAACGGCTCAGAGAGGGAGGGGACATTTTGTCTAGGGACACGCCAGAGCCAGGAGGGGCTAGGGGCTGCAGCACAGCTGTTTGCCAGCTGTGTAACCTCCCAGAGCCACCCCTTGGCAAGCAGGATCAAGCAAGCACCCTCCAGGCAGCAGCCATGCAGTAGCAGAGAAGTTTTTGTTTGCTGAAGCAGCTTTAGGACATGCTGGCTGGGAAGGCGAATAACTCACGGCTCATCTCCAAATACCTTGTTGGGCTCTCCAGGATGGTAGGAAGCAAACCTGGGTATGTTTCGGAGTTCTTCCTCTGACAGACGGTTCTTGCAAATCTCCTCCTCTGGGAGGAATTCCACAGGCTCTTTTATAGTCACAGGTCTTGGAGGGGACTGATGGGGCTTTGCTGCAGGAAGGCTGGGACTTTTTTCCTGGTCTGTCTGCTCTTCCTGGTCTGGAAGCGATGACTCCTCCACCACTGGATGCCATGGGGCCGGGGAAGGGAGCAAACATGGATCGCTCTTGGTTGGCTGGACTTCTTCAGGTAGCTGCTTGCTCAGCAGCTCTTGGTAAACACTGTCCAGGTGAACCATGGGGTCCTTTTCATCTGTTATCCTCCGAGTGTCATCTAATCCGCAACAGAGAAACATGGCAGTGTGACTACCCCCATCACCTGTAAAACGCAGACTGCAAGAGAGACACAGACAGGACCCCAGAACAGGCAAAATCCCATTCTGAACCAGCCCCCATGCAGGTTAATTAAATGGGAAGGGTAGCCCTAGCATGTGCTGGTGTCCCAGCTTAGGACAAACCCACAGACAGGAGCAGAACCATCACTGGTGCTGTGTGCAGTGCTCGTTTCTCCCAGAGTTGACCCTAGCAGCTTATCTGCAGCCACACTCCAGCGCATTCTCATGATTCCTTCACCACACCCTCGCTCCTCCTGCATGCACAGCCAGGATGTGCCATGCTACCTTTCTGCGCTGATACTTGGAATATAAATATTTGGTTTCTAGGGACAACATCATGTTCAACTCTCGGGCTTGAAGAAAGTCCATCCCACAGACTTAGTGCATGGAAATGAGGGGGACATCTCCCAGCCTACCAGCCTCAGCTCTGCTGCCTCTCAGTTTTGCTAACTTCCACAACACTGACACCAAAGCAGGGAGAAGGGGACAGAGGATGCTGGGTCAGCTGCACCTTATAGACCGAACACTGACCAAAGTGGTGTTTCAGGAGATAGAAGATGAAGTTTTAGGAGTTCCTCCTCATCTCATTTGTTATTTGATATTGTCTTAAAAACAAAACCCAGCAGGTTCATGCCTGTACATTTCTCCAGCTAAAGCAGACTGGAGCAGCTTTTATCAAATCTAAACAATGCCAGACTCTCCATCCAGAAAGCCAGAAGAAACCTCTGGCTCAGGGACAACACCACTGAGGTGAGAAGTGTCATGCAACGGTCAGGGCACTGGGAACCAGCTACTGGTCTCCATTTCCACCTCTGCAACTGGGCTACCAGGAAGGGCCTTTAACAAGTCACTTTTTTTCCCTGCTCTGTGGCTTTGCCTCTCTTCTACTCTTAAAAATACCCCCACCCACACAGTGCCAAAACAGAACACCTTCAGGGACAGAAAGCCAGACAGAAATATGTCAGACCCCCACACATCCATCTCTCCCTGCTGGAGCAGAGACAGGAACAGCCACAGGCACACAGACCTTGGTGGTAGAGTGCCCGGAGGAAGGAGTGGCGGTCCGTGCCCTGAAAGAGGGCGTTCTCGATCTCCATCTCCCGCCGGCTCAACTGCTTGCTGCCAGCAAACCTCTGGGGCAGCGCGAGGATGCGCTGACGCTCTTCCATCTTCTCCTGGATGGCATGGAGCCGGTCCTGCGTGGCCTCCGGGGCCGCTCCCAGCCCAGAGCCCTGGAAGACAGGCACAGCTTTGCTCAGGCACCAGACTTGCACTGCCAGAGCCCAGTGACATACCCCAAAGCCTGGAGGGGCGTTTCTACCCCCATATCAATCTCTATCAGAATCCCAAGGATACATTTTTCTGAGGCTGTAGCTGGATTTTCTTTTCTCAAATTCAGTTCACGAATTAGTGGCAGATGCTTCTGTTTAAGGTAAGAAATCAGGCTTTTCCCTCACACTGCTCACAGCCTAAAAGACCTTCCCATGGGTATCTCTCCCTCCTTGCCTGGGCCAGTACCTGCCCTACTTCCATTCACCATTTCACGGCTTCTTTGGGGCGCAAAAGGCTCTTTATATGGAGTGGCAATTCTGGGAAATCATTTGTAGCACTTTGTTTTTAAAAAAAGCTGCAATTTAGCAGCTGAAAATAACAGAAGCCTACACTTGATACCTTGCTGAGAGCTCCACAGGCAATCTGGAGTCCTCTGTCTCAGCTGATTCCTCCTTGGTGGAATCTTTTCACTCGGGGCCTCCACATACAAAGCTGCACATCTCTACTGGACTTGAGCTCTCTACATTTTCTTCTCCTCTCACGAGCTGTAGAGAACGTACTCTAATGTCACCGGTTCATGCTGTTGGAGTACTGTTTGCCATTCTATTCTTTATTTCTAAACACCCCAGAACCAATTTTATACCAAACACAACAAACTTGTAGCATTGATATTTATTTTCACTCTTAAATTACCCAGGTTTAAGTGCAGGCTCCACCATGGCTGGGTTTGCATTTCAACACCACAGCAAGAAATGGCTTCAGCTGAAGAGAGGCAAACCCACGATTACTGCAGGCAGCTTCCTGCTGAGGAGGAGGAGATGGGTGGAAGCCAAGGATCAGCCTGCTTTGCACCTTTTATTTTACCAAATTAAGAGCAAAACACTCCAGTACACCTGGCAGAATGACCCCAACAGCACCTTGTCTCCGAAGGACTTACAAAGAACCTGAGCTTTCTACAAGGGCGTAGAGAAGGGTTTTTCTGTGGGGTCAGAGAGGCCAGGTTCAGACGGAGCAGTGCCTCACCTTCCCTGCCAAACCCCGGTTCTTCCAGAGCAGGATCTCCGTGTCCGACAGCCCCAGCTCTCGGAGCGCCGCTGTCTCCTGGTCGCTCTCCTGCAACGCCTGGAACTGCGACAGGGTCAGGGCTCCCGCAGCCTCCTCCCCAAAAGGCTTGTAGAAAGCGGCGGGGGCGAAGCATCGCCGCTTCGACTTGCACCTGCAACCCCAAGAGGCAGAAGCGCCTTAGGGACCCCAATAAGGAGTCCCCACTGCTCCCCCCCCACAGGACCCCCTGCCGGGTGGGGACTCACTGCTCGATGGAGGCGGAGGTGTCCAGCTGCTGCTGCAGGAGGCTCTTCAGCTGCCTCTCCCCTTCCGTCTCCAAGTCCTCCAGGAGCACCTCATCGCTGCCCAGGCTGCTGTTGACCCTGTTGAGCAGAGGCAGCGCTCAGGGGACACCCGCACAGCGGCAGGGATCCCAAAACGCTGCCCCCCCCCCCCCTCAGGACCCGCTGTCACCCCGCCCGGCCCGCTCACCTCCGCATGGCCGCGGCTCTCGCCTCCCGTCCGGGACTACAACTCCCGGCAGCCCCCGCGAGAGGCCGTGGCGGCTGGCGGAGGGCGGGCCCGCGCGGGGGTTGCTGGGAATCGTAGTGCGGGAGGGCCGAGCGCCGCCTGGCGCCGTGGAGCGATGGCAGAGCCGAGGAGCCCCGGCCCAGAACAGGGCAAAAGCGACGATTCTAATAAAATCTGCCAAGTATTATAGTCATGTGGCTCTTCCCTTTTATTTCGGAGAATAATTATGTACGGATGATGGGGGAAGGGGAGAAAAAGTAAATATAAAGCACACCAACTGCATGCAGGCAGCATGAGGGGCAATTGGGGCTGGTCTGCTAAATTAACAATTACTCAGTTACTGCATTAGTAAATACACTACAGAATGTGCAGCTGCATTGTTATCAAATACCATTCACCATAAGTCTTCAGAGTTTTCAACATGTTCTCCTCCACCCTTGCAGCTGAACACACTCCACTACTAAATGTGGTACCATTTTTGCACTTGCACATCTAATATGTTTCAGCTTAAAGTCTCACTTACTCTGGGAACAGTTGAGGGCACAAAGAGAAAAAGCAGTTAATGCAGAAACTGTAAGAAAGGAGGCCCACTTTCAGAAGTGGGAGCAAACTCCAGTTTGTGTTTTGGGAAGCTAAAAGTCTATGAGACTCCTACAGCTTCTTATGAGAACATGGCTGTTCATTAAGCCATCTCTAAGGTTCTGAATAAATTTAATAAAGTTCTGACTGAAAATATTCAAGTTACAATTAAGTGTAGAGTTAGAGAGCTCAGTTGTGAAGTCACACAGTGCTCAAATCCCTAAGACACAGCATTTTCCTATCTAACAGTCTGCACACTGCTATAGAGAACAGCATATGCTTGGAGCACAAACTTCATGCAGGCTCTCAGAGCAGAGTTGGTGAATTCCAGAAAGACACCACAAAGAGTAGCTTTGGAATAAAAAAACTTTATTGCAACAAAAAGAAAAGCAGATCACAAGTTTAAGCTTAGGTCCTCACCAACCTCTTTCCTATGCGGCTAGTAGGTTAATATTAACAACATTTGAGACTTTCAATCAAATGTGATCCGAAAACTGCGCTCCTGCTCCTTGCGGCGGCTCTCACAAACTTTTGTCACTTCTTCCACCTTTCTCTGCAACAAGGCTGGGGGAAGAAGAAAAAGTGATCAATTCCACAATCATCCTAAAACATAACCCTGCACAGTTAAGCCTGTAGAAAGAAAAACACATTCAATTTTAACATTCATTCACTCAGATTTGACAGGAAAACACAAAGCACTGCTAACCTTCCAAGGCCTTTAAAGATCGTCCAAAAGGTATTGTGGCATTCAGGGACTAGCAAGCAGAATCTGAAAAAAACTATGACGTTGTTGCCACTTCTTGCTGAGCTAGCTTGTAGTTTCAAGGCACAGCACCAGAGAGCAGAGCAAACCCCTCCTGAACAGGAGGCAAGCTGGTCTGCAGCTTGAAAGGAAGTAATTGCTGCATAAAGGAACTTCCCCTGCCCACCTCATGCTAAACTACTTCTGAATTATGCAAATTACAGGTTAGTCAATCTGTTTGAAGTATATACATATTTTCCCGCAGGATATCACAGAGCCATAACAAGCTTTTAACTGTAAATATAGGAAAGAGTGCAATCATACAGAAGAGTTGCGATCACTTGCAGTCGCAGTACAGATAACCTGTTATATTTCCAAATCAGTGATCTGCAAATAAGCTACTGATTGACTATCAACTTCAAATGCAGGAGGCATTGCAATATACAAAAATTCTTGGCACAAGTTAGAGCGATGTTTAATTTAATTTCATGAAAGCTTATCAGAAGTTATTCAACAGGGCTACGGCATTATGTCAGTCTGTGGCTTGGAGATATTCCAGTTTAAGTTTTAATTTTGGAGCCTGCCAAACCCAGAATCTTCCAGCAACATATTAAACAACACATTGCAGTTTGTCAGTTTTCAAAAATTCACTATGCAAAAATGATCATGGCATGAAATGACAGTCTGCTTCACCATCTCAACTCAGATGTAACTAAGAAAAGAATTCCTGTTCCTCTCAGAAAAAGGAAATCTCAGAACAGGGTTTTGTCCAAATCCTCTTTTCACTGAGGCCACCTTATAGAAGGCACATCACCCTGTATCTGTGTTCAGCAAGCCCATTCATGCTCAGCTTCTGTTGCACTAACAAGTTAACATTAGTTTGATTAAAGCACCCCAGCTTCACATATGCTTGAACACGTCAGACAAGTTAATAGCTGCTGTGTACACATATGCCTAGAAAAGATCACTGGCTGTTGTGAAGACAGCCCTGAAGGCATTTCATGGGAAATAAAACTGATAAAACTGATGACATTACCTACAGCACAGATGTCTTATTTTTACAGAGTTTTGTTTGGTTTTGTTTGTTCATTTTTGATTTTAAAAAGAATTATGACATAAGAGTAGGCCTGGGAAAGATCTAAGCTACTAATTGCAAGAGCTGCTTGGAGGGTTAAGTTCAGAATTGCACCTTCGTTCCCCCCCCCCAATGTACCATTTCAGGAATTCTTCTCCTTGCCAAGAACTCCACAAAAACAGATATATTAATTTAACATTAATTTAACTGCATTTTCTTAGGCTTTTTCCTTCTTGTTTGAAGATAAACTGAAGCTGAACTGTTTCTTTAGAAAACGCACGTTTATCAGTAAAGATAATGAATTATGATTAACTGACAAGACAATTACTTTAGTATAGAATGACTGAAAAAATTATCTCCTTTCTAGTAAAGTTGAAATGAAACAGATTGCTTTTTTCAAACATTCTGTAGAGTCAGCGTTCTGGTGCCAGAGGAGCTATACCAGATTTCATGAGAAAGGCACGTCAGGAATGTGAAAGCTAGCATTTGTCTTCTAGAAGAAAGGCAAATTTAATCCAGACCTAAGCAAGCCAATAGTACTATTTAAAAAGAAATTAGCTACTAGCATGCCTCCTTTCACCCAAGAATTACAGCAGATGTGAACAGCACTGCAGTCAGACAGCCACAATTTGGTACTGGTGAGAGCTGCACTGCTTTATTCTGCAATGCCCTCCTGTGGCTGCTAACATCTGTTAAAAGCAAAGCCACAGAATTCTTGAATCCCTCACAAGGACACAGTCCCCATTAGAAAAGTTCCTTTGTTTTTTGTTTGTTTGCAGTGTTGAGCCCTGAAAGCACCATATTATATTAGTTGAGTGAATCCAAAACAAGAAATAACAGTAACTATGCTATCAAGTTTTCACTTGAGAGCGCATTTTCTGCTCTACATTAATTCTCAAGTGATTGATGTTTTGACATTTCCACACTATTACTCCAGTTACCATGCCTGCAGATAAACACATGCAGAACAGTCCTGCCTTGATTTGGCTTTTCCAGAGTTCAGAGGGGAATGCTGCTAACACTAACCTCCCCTACCTCCACCCCCCTCAAAACAAGCATTTTATTATTTCTAGGGGAAATCCAGGAACATTTCAGAAGTTGAAATATTTAACCTCATTTTGGTGGAACAAAGGATATGGTATTTCAAGTCCTCTGCTTTGCATTGATGCATTTCCAATAGCACTTTTTATAAAATACCAGCTGTTATCACAAATTACTTTTCAGCAGAGGCCCTCAGGGCACATCAAGAGAATTCAAGCAGAGAAGGGACAATGTAATTGAAGCCAAGGAGGAGAAGATTCCTCAGTGATCTTCAGGAACTCACTTATATCCAAGGTACACTTGCATACACACTACACGCTTCGTATTTACATTTCCCTAAAGCTGAAAAATGGACTCTCACCTGAGTTCTGGTCAATCCACTGCAGTGAATCCATGTGTGCATTCAAAATTTTACAGATCTGCTGAAGCTGAACAGAAAGAGAGGGTGAGAGCTATTTGTTACAGTACATTAAAACTAACAGCAGTAAAAGACAGCCTTCCTGTCCCCATCTTCGGAGTACCAAAGTAATATTTCTCATACATGCAATTCCACTAATACAGCAGTCATTTTTGCTGTGCAGCAACTGTGCTAGTTTGCTTCTCCTTGACATCAAGAAAACAGATTTAGAGTATATGCCTGTGGCTTAGTTTTAGCCAAATTCAGCCACAACATTAATCTTCATCTTTAGATGGATGAAGTAAAAAAAAAAAAAAAAAAAAAAAACTCAGTCTGAACCACCAAATGGAAATTTTTACTGAAAAAAATTTCGTAGTAAAGAGATGCAAGGAGTAACAAGATCAATTTAATACATATCAGGAAGCTAGCAATTTCAATCTTGTACAAAAGTAGTACAGGAAGAGTTCAACAGCTGCTGCATCTCATACAAAATGGTGGAGCAGGTAGCAAAAATAGAAGTCAAGAAAGGTCTTGGAAACTAGTTATCTAGGCAATAATTACAGCAGAAGGGGAGAAAAATTCACACCAGAGTGAGATACTTTGAAAGCTACTAACATAGTCGCAGACTAAGTGTGCAAGCCACTCTGGCTTGCATTATGTTATAATGCAAGTCTTACCAGAAGTGAATGAATTGAAAGATAAAACAAAATACTTTTTCTAGCTCAAAACTAAAAGCAGAGTATCCATGAGCAAGCAAATGAAGAGTTAGCACTGTTTAAGTATCCCATGACTCTTTTCCAGCATGAAAAAAAATAAAGCCTGGATTTACCGGATCGCTGGTGTCTGCTGGGCCTCCTGATGTATTCAAGTGCTCAATGATGTCCTTGAGATCTTGTGCCATACGCTTCAACTGAGCATCTATGTTTTCAGCCAACTTATAGCTGCGAAATGCACGGGAACCAAGGTCAGAACATTTAAAGTGTACTCATTTAAAGTGTACTTCAGCAGAGCTACGACCGATCACACTAACTTCAGTCAATCAGAACTAGCATTCGTGCCTCTTAACCAGGGCATGACAGATATGGGAAGAGCACCACAATAGGCATTTTATTATGCAGATTAAGTAACTCCTAATGTCTTTCACTCTATAAGCCATATGGAAACAGGCAAGGCAAGACTGCTGAGCTCTTTCTGGAAGGTTCAGTCAGAATTGAACCACCTGTCCAGATTTTTTTTGAGATTCTTATCTCTTGAACAAAACACTTCTTTAATTACCCTGCTAAAATTCAACACTTATGTTTAGAAGAAAGCTTGAGCTGCACATAGTGCATTCTGTTCTCATCACTTTTATCACTGAGTGATCATTAATTTTTAGAGATTATGCCTAAATTAGAAACCTTTCCCCAGACAGCTGATTAGAACAACATCCAACAAAGCTCTTTTCATGCTCATTAAGAGACTTCCAATTGCAATTCTCGTATTTCTAATGCGTAAAATGTAAGTTGCCATGCGTAAAACTGGATTACATATTTGAAAAAGGCCATTGATAGTTATGTATTATCATGCATCCCAATTATACTTGATTGATCATCATCATATTAGTCTGTTTCAGCACATGTTCAAACAGATTTTTGTCTTACGTCCTCTCCCGTTCTTCATCTGCATGCTGCAAATAGATAGTCCCACTCTGTTCCTTCACAGACTCCTCCAGAGGGGTCAACAAGTCTTCAAGCTCTTTCTGCTGAGACAGAATGAAGTCTAGCTCCTGATCCAATCTGAAAAGAGAAAGACCTACAATTTAAAACAGGCTTAGAGGCTATATACATTCTAGAACTTCCACACAATGCAAAGTGATGCAAAAAAAAAAAAAAAGAAAGAAAAATCATCCCAAGGGTTCAGTTTCTCACCTCTTCTGATCAAGCTTCACTTTCTCTACTTCTCTGTGTAATGAAGTAATCTGTAAGCAGAAGACAATTATACCAGGAATACTCAAAAAGTAATCTCATAAAAAGAAAACGAGTGAAAGTGAGAAAGCCATTATAAAAACCATCTACTAGAAAAGCAAAACAGTTGCACAGATGTTTACAGACGAAAATTTACTAATGGAGTTTCGGCTATAAAGAAGACTAGAATACACATGGTGAGTTTTTCAAAAGCATCCAGATATAATTTACATGTATCTTTTTAAAAGCAGAAAGTCTTACCAGAGGGCTTGCTGCATCTGTGGCACAATGCCTTTAAAAATCTAAGCAAGCAAAATGAGTTCAGACTGGCTATCACCTTACCTTCTCTCCATTCTCTATCAGTGTCCGATCCCAGGCATTAACTTGTGTAGCTTGGTGAAGAAAGTGTTTCTCTTGATCTTCCAGTTCTAGACTCCACTTATTTATCAAACTCTCAAGCTGGGCATAAGTCATCACTGGAGGTGCACTGAGGAAGCATAAGACAGTACAGAATATAAGATCAAAAAAATCCAAGGGTGATAATACCTGTTCCCCTTCCCCCACCAGCTACCAGCATTAATACTGACTCTTGCTCCAGTCAGGGAATAGTCGTAATAAAACTCACCTGGTTGTGGTGGTGGTTATAGCAGTTGTAGAAGTCACAGCTCCAATGGCACCCGTTGTAGTTAATGGCTTAAGATTCAAAGCAAAACTAGAAGCAGAAGTGCCTGAAAGAAGAGATTCAGGTCAAACAACAGAAGACATTGAGTATGTAGCAACTGAGAACAGACCCAATTCAATTCTAATGCAGTGCTTTATGAGCTCAAATGTCCCTTTAACAAAAAGCAAATCCTGGATGTGTCAAGAAGGAAGTGAAGGACATCTTGACACAGTTAACAGTATTGGACTGTAAATACCCGACTGCTAGATCTGGTCAAAAATGAAGAGCTGACAATCTGCACTTAACCTGTGCATGATTCAAAGAAACACAGCATAGCCAACACCCCTCTCAATCTGTGTTTCAATATTAGATCTAAAATCTGTCAGCACATCCAGTTGCTGCCCTGAACCACTGCTGCTATAGTGAGCTTTGCAGAAGATTGATTTCTGTTTTTACAAAGAAAAGGAGCATCTATCAGATGATGCTGTCATGCAGACATACAACACTTCAGGTATTGATCTAGACTCTTCAGTCACTCCAGAAACAAGCTTTGGAAATGCCATGAGCTGAGCAGCATCCATATTGTTGCAGTGAACACTGACAGGTAACTGCATCCCAAAAAGGATGCTCAGTCCTGAATCCTAACTCTGTGCAGCACTGCAGATCTTCACATGAGTGTCAACATTCAGATGCAGCACTCAGCACCACATTTTTGAGAAGAAAAGCTAGTGAAATCCTGTGCTTCTAAACTTAAAACGCAGAAAAAACAGCTTAAGAGGGTGGAATCAAAACATAAAACATTTCTCCCTAACCTTCCCCACAAATCTTTGGCCTCTCCCTTCCCTTCTATCCCAAACAGGGAAATCTAAAGCAATTTTGCATCTATGCGGACAGGCTATAGGACTAGCAGCTAATCTACTTACTCCAGACTAGAACATCAAAGCCCTAAAGGCCTTCACTCACACCCTGCTGTGGACAGACTCTCAAGAAGCCATAAGTAACTGTGGACTTGTGGAAAAAGGGGGATCACAGAAAGAAATACTGTATTACTTTCAGTCACTGGACACTACAAATTAGCACTGCTGTGCTGCTACACTAGCCTTTAGGCTACTCCTAGGAGGAAGTCATGGTTCCTTTCTCTTAGTCTTTTACCAGCATCTACTTACTTGTGGCTGTGCTTGTTGCTGCAGCTGTTGTTCCAGGAGCTTTTAAGCCAAATCCAGAAGTTCCAAGACCAGTTGTACCAGTGGAAGGGGCACCAACTGTAAACAGAAGACAACATTAAGAGTTTGCATGTCCCATTAAATACAATTCCCCTTTGAAAAACCACCCTGCCTGCCCACCCACCCTCACTGGGTCTTCTGTTTGCATTAGCCATGATCACTGTTTATGTGGAGGCTCATACAGACACCATGTGAAAAGAGGCAGGTGAAAGTCAAAAAAAATAACCAGTGCTTTGTTGTTCTGATGATATAGAAAACGACTAGCTCAGCTGTCAAACTACAATTCCTTCTCTTACTTCGAATTATCTGACATTTAACTCAAACTACAAGTGATTAATTAAAAATAATGACTAATAAAACTTCCGAAGCTCCCTGGGAGCATCTACTAAGTTTTCACAGATGGGTGTAAGGCAGTATTATTACATGGAAAAGTTGTGTTAACTCTGGTAAACATTAACATTTGCTGTAGTTCGTCTCCATAATCAAAGGAAACCGAAGTGTTAACATGTCTTTGCAGGCTGAGAAAGGAAGCTGTTAGGACTCATTTTCAACTTCAGCTACTGCCTTGAAGCTGTCATAAAACAGACATTATTTCCTGCCAAAAATAATTTTGCAAGAGGAAACAAGTCAATTATTACCAGAGGAACTTGTACATGTACAGCCGTATGGATACAGTGCATTTTTACCACACTGCACCTCCACTGTCACAGACCACTGTTCTTTAAGTATGAGCACCTACTACCAGAGTCAAAGGCAGATGTAACCAGATTCAAGGCACTGGTCTGGGAAAACAGCAGCATCACCAGAAAGCTCAGCTGTGGTGACATTATGCAGACAAAAATTCACATACAAAATTCCCACTTGCTGCTTTGCCCACTGAATCTAAAGAGTACTTTATTTTGTACAAAGTTTTCTGTGCCTTGCTACTGAAGAAATTTTGCTACAATTTAGAGGGAAGGCACCAAGCAGCAAGAAGAGCTTTGTGCCATATTATCTCAGCAACTGATGCTTCACTACAGACAGCACCAACCACGCTACTCAATTATTCCCCCAACACACCAGATCTGCATGTTGTGACTCACGTGAGAGGCCTGTGGTGGTAGATGAGGTTGGTGCTGAAGAACTCGCTATAGATGCAAACAAAGTAGGGCCCGTTGAACCAAGAAGGGAAGCTGTGGTGGTAGCCGCTGTTGTAGAAGCTGTGGATGTTACTACAAACAGAAAAAGTGGAGATCTTGAACAAGCAGAGCCCTTTGGGGTTTCACACATTTCAGAAGAACAACATGATGAATGGGACACAAATCTGCCTAATTAAACCATCCTTTGCATGGGTACAAGAGAATTTGAAATTATTTTTCCTGTATTCTGCTTCAACTCTTTTCCAATGTACCCTTTAAACTTGTGGTTCCCTTCCATTACGCTCCAGAAAGATGTGCAGAACAGAATGTTGAATGTGACATAATACAGAATACATCCCACTAATCAAGTTTTATAACTACATTTAACGAGCTTTCACAGAGCACTGATGCCATTGCAAACTCACAAGCAGTTCCAGCCCACCTCCAGACTCCAGTTTAGAAAACTATACCCAGAAGGGCAACAGATTTCACTGAGTTTGAGTAATCATTTCCTAAAATCTATTCCTACCTCCAAGTTTGTTTCCAAAGGGCAGAGTGGGTCCCTGGCTGGTCGTAGCAGTCAGTGTTGCCGTGGGTGCACTAGTGGCTGTTGTTGAAGTCAAGGATCCGAAGCTTAGACCTGAACAAAACACAGGATACATAGAAAAGGAAAGATGAATCTTTACTACAGAGAAACTGATTGCAGTATTGAAGGCAGCAGAAGGAACAGTTTAAGTAAAACATTAAATATTAATGTAACAAATACTCTGCATTATCCAGCAAATGAAGTAGAGCTACAAAGATTACTTAAAAGGCTTTAACAAATGATTTAATGAAGATGAACATCATCCTCACCCACATCTTCCTTTGGAGGCCTGAACTATCACCAAGTAAATCAAACACTGCAGATTGAATTTCTGCCAATTTTACAGAAGCAAACAGGCTCATGCACACCCTGCAGCTCTCCTTCCCCACTGCTTCAAGCCCTTTCCCTCGCATTAGGAAAGCCACCTAAACATTTTTTTAAAAGGCTGGCACCTCTACGCACCCTTTTAATATTATTTCAGCCTCACCTTTTGTGGAAGGATTTTTGAAACAGCAAAGATCCCACGGCTTGCTGCAGCTGAACAAACCAAGCTACCAGGACAACTATGAGAAGTTCCCATGACAGTTTTCCCACATCGCCCGACTAAGGAATTTAGAAAAATATTGTTGCCAGCAGCTGGCTTCAAGGACAAAGCCTACGTGACTGCTAATCACAAGGGGGTTGTTTTCTTGCAGGTGGGGTTGTTTTTGTGCAGTTGTTTGTCTGAGTGCTTTTGACCAATAATGTTGTGTGAGACACTATCCGACCCTGTTAAGTTTACTATAAAAGTCAGGCTATTCGGGTAATAAAGGCAGCAGCATGATCTGACCATACTAGTGTCTGTCGTGTTTTCAGCCATTCTTCCTGCAATAACCTTTCAAACCCATCACATAAGCAATACCTGTAACACACCACTCAGCTTAGAAGCCTGTATCCGTGGCACTCAAGCCCTACCCACGACAGCCCTGACACATTGTCAAAGCCAGACCAAGGTGCCATTCTGAGCAACTCCTCCATACAGACTCTTTGCTAGCCACACTGTTAGCCAAGTGGCAAGCTCATTAGCCCACTTATACATACAAACTCTGCCAAAAACAGCTCGTGTTTCAAGCCCAGGCACTCACCTGAGGACTGCGTCCCTAGGCTGAAGGGGGCTGCAGGCTGGGCTGTGGTTCCTAAGGTGGCCGCAGTGGTGGCCGCGGCAGCAGGCGCTGCTCCGAAGGTCAACCCCGTGGGCGCTGCTTGCAGAGTCGCGGTGCTCGCAGCGCCAATGTTGAAGCCGGTTGTTCCCGCCTGGGTCGTGGTACCACTAGCGAAAGTAAAGCCTCCAGTCATCCCAGACTGAGTGGTGGTGGTCGTCGTGGTGGTGGCGGTGGTGGCAGCAGCAGCAGCTCCGAACACGAAGCCAGCAGGGGCTGCTGCTTGACTCGAGGGTGTGCTGGTTGGTGCAGAGCTACCAAACCCAAACCCCCCTGTGATTCCAGTAGCCTGAGTTGTGCTGCTGCTTCCAAAGTTTAATTTGGGTGCATTTCCCCTACAAAAGAAAAAAAAAAAAAGAGTAGTGAGTCAGCCTGTTTAAGACATGCATCCAGCAAATACTGAGTCAACTTTCTTACGGACCATTTGCCAACAAAACAACAGAAAACGTCTTTGAAAACAACAGGCACTCCACCAGGATCGTATTTCTGTTTTGACAAAGACTGCATTATAAGTCCTGTCATCTGCAGTACCGTTAATCTCCTTATATTGACAACCCCTTAATTACTTCTGCCTATCAGTATGCTGTAAGGCATTTACAGCGGTGTAATAAAGCTGTTTATTCTCTCAGCTTATAAGCATCCTTTCCACTTCCTCCACACAAGCCTATTCTTTTAATTACGCATCACAACTAACCCTCATTTGAGCTCCCTGCCCATCGCTACGACATAGCGGGTTTCCAAAACAGTAAATCTGAAGAAACATTTCAAAGCTTGGCAGTCATTTCTACGGAGAAAACAGCCCCACCTGAGCAAGGGGGGGCTCTCAGGTGTTTTACAGTAAGAGCTGAAGCCTTTTTTCCCCACAACCACCAAGGACTGAGCGGCAGGGTTTATTACAGAACGAGCAGCTCTTCAAGCCTGCTCCGGGCACTGGTACTGACAAGCAGCAGGCTTGCGGTAAGCTCGGCGGAGCCTGGAGCAGAACAGGGGGCCCGCAGGGAGGGTGGCTCACCCCAGCGGGAACACGCTGGCTGCCGGCGTGGCGGCGGCAGGCGTCCCGAAGCTGAAGCCGGCGGGCTGCGCGGTGGTGGCGGGCGTGCTGAAGGAGAAGAGCGCCGCGGGCTGGCTGCTGGCGGGCGTCTGCGCCGCGCTGCCGAAGCTGAAGCCCCCCGCCGGGGCGGGCGTGAAGGAGAAGCCGGCGGCCGTCGTGGTGGTGGCGGTCTTCGGCGTGCCGAACGTGAAGCCGCCGCCTCCGCCGGCCGAGGCCGAGCCGAAGCTGAACTGGTTCATGGCGGAGCGGCCCGGCGGACCCTGAGGGCCCGGCCTGGCGAGAGGGCCCCGCGGCCTCCCCCGGCCCCGTCACGGAGCCCACCTGCAGCACCCACCGGCCGCCACACCGCGCCGCGCGCACTGATGACGCAATCAGCGCATGCGCCCGGTGGCATTCAAGCCCTGCTCCCGCCCCCTCGCCCAGCCTCCCAATCGCCGCCCAGCTTTTCACCGCCTTTATTGTTTATTGGCTAAGCTCGCTGTCGCTCCTCAATCGCCGCGCCGGATTGGCTGGCTGGAAGAGGCGGAAGGGGAGCGGAGCGCGGTTGCTATGGCAACGGGGACGCGGGGCGCGGTGCAGGCCCAGAGCTCGGCCCGGGCCCTGCGCTCCGCAGCCAGAGAGCCTTTGGGGGCAAAAACTGCAGTTTGGGTCCATTATAAAAAAAATCAGGTCCTTGTAAGCATGTATTGACACACGCAATACTTAAATCAAGAGCGATACCCCTAGAACATACGCCCCTGAGGAGTGACAATAAATAGTCATATAAATAATAAATATTACATAATAAACATAACAAATAAAAGGAGTGAGAATAAAGCGCTGCCCCTTCTGTCCCCGCCCCTTGTTTTTCTCTGCCTACAGCAGCGGCTATGGACTTGGACAGCCTCTCCTCAGCCTCGTCCCTGCAGGCCCTCGCCAAACTGCTCAGCGATGCGCCTGGCGATGATGATGATGACGACGAGCAAGGGGTGAGTCCAGCATAAGAACTGGTGCTTCTTCTACCTGCTGCACTGCAGCCGATCCTTGTTAGCTAGGGAGGTGCAAATCTCTTTTTTTTTTTTTTTTTTTTCTTAATCCCAGTGTGAGTAAAAACAAATTAAAGCCTTATAAGGCTTTGGAGCAACTGAAGCAAACAGGAGATATTTTTAACGTAATAAGCTCTTGAAGGAAGATGCTGTCCCATATGAGGAATATGAGGAGAGCCTGTGACCAGAGAATGGGATGTTCACTTTTTTCATCCTAAAGGAAATGAGAACACATAATTAAGAGAGCTACAGATACTTCGATTTCCACTTACTTTTCCCTGAAGTTTGTTAGAGGTGAAGGCAATTACAGTCAGGATTTCATATGCAGAAAAGAAGAAGTTGCTGCTCAACTTCTGCATAAAGAGTAAAACATCCAGAGGCACCTGAATACATTAAATCTGTATCAGACATCCAAGAACTGTAGAGATAACTGATCATTGAAGCACAGTAGATATTTTGGAGATGATAGAATATGGTAGAGTGAGTAACCATACTAAGATGAAAGATCTGAATGGTTAATGAGAGAAATATCTCTCTGTTCTTTTTTATTAGTTCACCTCAGGAATAAAAGAAAATAACATTTTTTGGAAAAATGTCTCTTTCTCCTGCAATATACAACTGCTCCTTTTATCTAGGCATGTAGGCTCCTTTTATCTAGGCTGGGGAGAAGTACCTAGGTCTGTCATGCTCAGGGAAGACCACAGGTACTACCAATCACAATGTGCAAGGCCTCAGGGAAAGCTCAAAACTTTGGCAAGTCTGAGGATTTTCAACAAGTTGCATAGCGACATGGCTAACAAAAATTGGCAAAAGTCTTTGTGCTCCTCTGTGGCATCAGTTCTTCCAGGAGCCAGCTGGCTGACCCAGCAGTTGTGTGCTAGTAGTGGCAATGGGACTATCTGGGGGAAAAGAGATGAATCTCTTGAAGTTTCTTTCAGTACATGATAGATGTGGTCCATCAAATTCTAGCTACACTTCTCTTTAATGCTTGATTTCTAAAGCCAGCATTACTGCTGTACATCTTTGCAGTAAACATCCTCATTTTAAAAGAATTTGTTTACATCTTATTAATAAAATGAATGACACTTCAGAGGCAGAAATGGAAAATTGCCACAAGTGATGTCAATTAAGTCTGAGTCAATCTGGGTAATTTGAAATCTTTATTTTGATTTAATTTAATGTTCTGTGCATATGAGGCACTTTTTATCAAACCAAGGAACTTCTCTATATATAGAAATGCCTCACATTGGCCTATTAACACTAAATTGATTCATAATTAGAGGAAAATGTTGTTGCCTCATATGATCTCTACTGTTAAAAGGAATCTAAATGCTATGATGGGATTTGCATGTAGCCCCCTTGCTTTCACTCAATATTTTCATGGCAGGCAAAGCAAGACAATTTTGTCAAAATGCCATAGAAGCAAATGCTCCAGAAGCACATCTGGCTTTAATGCTACTTTTGGGAGTCCTGTCTAAACCCATTTAGTTATCAAAGCTCCTCTCTGCAAAGAGAGAGCATGTAAGCAAACATGTTCAGTTATTCAGGCTTGAAACTGGGGGAATTCTTTTTGTTCTAGCAGTGATTTACTTGACCTCAGATAATGTTATACTTACTGACATAGATACTCATTGTTGCGGGGCTGCTGTCTATGAAAATTAATTGGAGTTTAATCTGGCTCTTTTTGCAGCCACGCTGTTCTGTTAGTGCTATGACTCCTGGTAGCATTGGACCAGTAAAGAAAGAGACCTGTGGTAAGAAGGAGTGTTTGTATGCCTTAGCGTTCAGTTGTGTGTTAGCAGACTGTAACAGCTGCAGTAAATTACCACAAATAGTTTGCTTCAATAAGTGGGTGGACCTTTGAGATGGAAATAGCACCACATTTTGATTGCACTAAAATTCTCATTTTCCTGAAAACTTAACCACAAAGCATACAAAGAGCAGCAGAAAGGGTAACTCTGGAGGGTACCAGCCTCAAGGGGTGATAACAAACCAAGTAGAGAACGCAGCCTGGTCATGGGCTGGGAAGGGGGAGTCATAACGGAGCAGCAAAAGGCTCCAAATAAGTACTCTCACAGAATTGTTATTGCTTACTTACAGCAACCACGGAAGATGGACTTTTAGTACTCATCCTAAAGGATCTTCATGGGGCAAACTGCATGAAACTGAGTCTGTGCTTGTAGTATTAAAGAGTTATGAAATATACCATGAAACACAGACATGTTGTTACCCCCAAAAGTTTCACAACCCTATTTAGACAAAATGTGAGATGAAAAATAAGCTTTGTTCAGGGCTACCCTCAACAAACCAAAAGCTGTTTTTCAGTTTTTTCCTTACTGTACCTTGTTCTTTGTCTTGAAACCCAGTTCAACTAAACTCACTATCTGACTCCAGGTGTTCTGGCATCCTATAGAAAGACAAACTCACAGACAATGCAAAAAAATGCCTTGAGGGTTCATAAATTTGTATCAACACCTTGAAATGTACTCAGGAAAGAAAAGAAGTCAAGTCCAGTCTTAGCAAAGTTAATGTGAAGTTCTTCCTGAAGCTTACAGTGTCACATAATTGGGCAGTTAAACCTATAAGACAGTTTAAGAAGAACCAGGATGAAATTAACAGGAAAGGAACTGTTGTAAATACAACAGATTGTTTTTTCTTGGAATCCAGAAATAACCAGAGATTTTACTATAAAATCCTCCAGGTTGCAGATTTACCAGCTAACTAGAAAATATATTTTCAATTGTAGAATAGGTATAAACCATGTTATCCTTCCCATGGACTTTCATGAGTCTTCAGTACCTTATCTGTGCTGTGCTCAATAGTTAATGGGAAGAACTGGATTTATATGTGAGGAAGAGATCCTTTTGTAAATGACTCTGCTCACTTAAAATCTCACATCAGGGACATGGGGAAAGATTAATACTTCATACTTCTACACGTTTTGAAGGACTAGATATTTCATGCCTGATAGGACAATTTCCTTGACATAGAGGTTGAGTAAAGGAGATTTAAGGGAATAAAATAGAAAACATCCTCCCTTTGTAAATTCTGATTCATATCATATCGAGGGGAAGAAGATTGTAATAATTAATTATAATGTGTTTTTTTTTGATACAAAGATTTTTCTTAAGTCTAGAAAAATGAAAGTTTGCTGAAAACCTAGAGAAACAGACATTCCATAAAACATGACAGTGTGATTTTTCTCATCACTTACAGGTACTTCTGAAGTGAAATCTGAAAACAGGAAAACTATTTGGAATACAGAGGAGGTCCCAGAAGGATCTGAATTTGATGATATCTGGGATCCAAGAGAACAGCCAGAGTAAGTCAGCTGAGGCTTTTACATAGGGTTTACATGGGTTTTACATAGTTTTATTGGAAATATGAGTTAACGTCAATGTGAGTGAAAAATAGCAGTCTGAAAAGCTAGTCATGAAAGGGCAAGGGAATGATATCAGTGTTTCAACTAAAGCAACAAGGGAGGAGGGATTTTAACTTCTCCCTTGGAAGCCTTCTGATCGCATAACAGAAATGTAGAGTTGGTTTTTGCTGTCATAAGATTATTTGCAGTGTCAGATACTTGTACCAAATGGGATTAGGAGGGGAAGGAGACCAGCAAAGTGATTTACTAGCATTGAAACACGCCAAGTTTGTGTGAAATACCTGGCTCTTCCTGCTGCAACTGAAATATATTCATTTTTCATTCTCAAATTCATAAAGTACTCAAACTCATGTTTATATTTCAAATAATTAAACTCTTCAGAGACAAATACTACAGTAGGAAGGAAGGCTACATGCAGGCAGTTTTAAACTTTTCAAAATCTTGTTATTCAATCATAGTCTGTCAAGGGACAGCCTAAAACCAGTCTTTTCCTTTGGTCATAGAAATACAATGTTTTTGAAATAGATCAAGAGGCAAGATATGCTGTAGTTTGTAGAGGTCAAAAAGCCTTCAGGGTCAAGTAATTCACAAAGAAGACTTTGAATTTATAATCATTGTGTTCTGATGCACTATACCGGAGTTTGAGATGTCAGAACAGATGCACCAAAATCCATGAAGCTGCATATTGTACACCAGATTGTAGTCCAGAATCATCACTTTTCTCTGCACATAAGTCATGCCATTATTTTTTCAATTTCCTGATATAAAAACTGGACTGAGCCCAGTCTGAAGTTAGGCTCAGCATTTCCAAAAATGGTTTGGCATTCAGCTGCATCCTTACATACTGTTGTGTGCTTGTTCTTGAAACTATTACCTGTGAGGTACAGAACATGTTTTCTTTGTGTGGGGACAAAACAGAGGCTTTTCTCATGCTATTTTTGACCTTCCCCTCCCTGATGGGTGAAGTGTGGTCTTTCTCTAGCCTCAAGTAATTGTCCTGCATTGCGCAGATGAGAAGAGGATATAAATCTTTGTAATAGTTCATCAAATTAAATCATGGAAAAAGGCCCAAAAGGAACACAGATGGTTAGAGGTGCATCCAGAGCGGTTAGACAGATTTCTCATTGACTTAGGAATTATTATATATGCACATGAACACTGGAGATGTGAAAAAGACTTTCCATACACTTTTTCCAACAGCTTTGAGCAGTGTCTCCATTTATTTTGCTCAATTTAGCAGGAGTAATATGTTCTAAATACATTCTTTTAGTTTGCATTTCCTCATTCATTAAATATCAAGTGGAAGGGAACATGTGATTCTAGATTTTGTAGGGTTCTAAATTAAACAAATTGATTTTGAGGGGAAGAAAATCGATGTTGGCCAAATGCAAAGCAATTAAAATTATACAAGATAACAGTGGTGTTCTCGGGCTGCAAGAATAGGCTGAATGACAGAACAGAACACGTGTAATTGTGACAGCATCCTTTTCAAAGCCTTTTTCTTGAGAGTTTTTTGGTTTTTGACTAGTTGATAAGTATCATTTTCACTTGGAATGCATTTTCTCTTCCACGATCCTGCAAAGGCTGGTTAGTTAAATAGAGACAGTAAAGTGACTACCTTGAAAGATGGAGTGAATGTTCTTCATGTGTCTTGTAGCTAACTCAGTCATGTCTCTGGACAGAATTCCAGTACAGTTGGCTTGAAGACCTGAAGGGAGACAGAAAAGTAGGAGGGAATGTGATAAGGATATCAGCACTCATACAAAGGTTTATGGTCCCCTGAGAAATACAATCTCCTTTGTTTTCCTGGTATTAGGCAGCTACTTCTCTTTTTCAGGTATGAGA
This sequence comes from Anas platyrhynchos, assembly GCF_047663525.1. Taxonomy (NCBI): domain Eukaryota; kingdom Metazoa; phylum Chordata; class Aves; order Anseriformes; family Anatidae; genus Anas; species Anas platyrhynchos. Next base: position 14,068,499 of record NC_092596.1, read on the forward strand.
TTTTATTCAAACAGCAGGTGGGAACAGAAGATGTCTTCTTTGGGATGAGTAGGAAAGACCCTTCCACAGCCTGCTGTGAAGATATGGTGGTGAGTTAAACCTGTATCTCCCATCCTTTCCTCGTGCCCTTTCTCTGAAGACTTATCTTCAATCTGTCCTTCTTGAGAGAGAGTATATAAACACCAAGGTGTATGGCTGTCTTTGGCTTCCTGTAGGATTTTCTTAGTTATCTAAGCATCTGTAGATATTTACATTTGCTAACCTGAGGAACTTGTGTATATCTATCTCCTCAAGGACCTAGTGTATCCAGGAGAATCTGTGCTAAAATGTGTGCCACACAGACTTGAGGGAAATGAAAGTAACTCTAAAACGAGTTTTCATCATGGACACAATTTTGGGGTGGAGAGGGACTGAGAGTTTTCATCTGTCTGCATTTATTACCGTGTGTGAGTTAGCACAATGCTATAGTAATGACAGTTTTTAAAGTTACAGGGAACAGATTCTGTCCCATTATTATATGATCAAAGACTTCCCTGCTTTCTAAACCTCATGACAGGTATAACTGCTGTGCAATTTTTCTAGCTGAAGCAAGCTGTCCTTGGAATACACAAATCCAGGGGCTTTTGGTGGGTAAAGAATACCTGCCAAGTATACTATCATCCCCGGATTTTGTAGAAAATTAAGGTATCAGCACACATCACTAAGCTATTGTAAACAATTATCGTTTTGTCATATTTTCTCTAATACATATTACCTACTCAGAATGTCGCTCTGACACTAGCATCAAATGTTTGTGGAGATGGTGTATTTTATGGCTTGTAGGTCTATATTTCTAATCACAGTTTTACCTCTGCCTGTCATTTCAGATTAAAATCAAGCTGCCAGAGACAAAGGTCTCAGACATCACATTAGATATCCAGGACAAGGTTCTTGACCTTCGAACTCCCCAAAAGTAAGTGAAACGTAATTGATGGAAGTACAAGCAATATATTATTTCAAAGAAAGTTTAACCAAGCCTCCAAGAGAATGCTGGAAATCAAAGTTAAAGACAATGATGGGATTATTAATTACAAAGAAGAAATAAACAACTATATTTCACCCTTATTTCTATAGTTTGCTAGCTTTAAATCTGTGATACTATTCAAGCAAAAATAGTTTTAAAACAGATTTTTGGTTATCTAAGCACTAGGGCTTCAAGGGCCCAAAATGTCTGGCAAAAAAACTGCCCAGTCTTTAAGGACTTCTTGGAAATTCACTTTTTAAATACTAATTTGTACAAATGAACAACTGAAGGAGCTCAAAAATGTACAGACACTTTCAGGTGTTGAAACTCTGCAGATAACTAGGCATGGATGCAGACATGGAAATGGTACGAGGTTTCCCTGAAGAGATTCCCTTTGAGTTTGTTACAGGGCTAGCTATTTCAAAACTATGAAGATAATGAACTGACTGACTTATACGCAGGCTTCTCACAATCTTCCTCCATATTTCCCTCTGTGCAATTGCGCTGCCTGAGGTGCACAGGTAATTGCCATGTCTGTTCTGCTCTAAGTTCTTCACAATAAAGTGTTTTCGTAAGAAAGCTTGACCCTCTACCTGCACCTTTCAGCACTGAATGGGATGTGGGAAGATTCAAATGTGAATAGCATCCTGCAAATCAATTCAAGGTGTGCACCATAGATTAAGGCCAAAATAACTTCTCTCCCTAGTGAACTAACTTCAGAAAAGTCACTTTTCTCACAGACAAAACCAGCCTGAATCGGTTACCCCTTGCACGAATTTAACCTGAAGATGCAACAGTACTAAAAGAATGTTTGAAAGTTCTGGCTCTGAAACAGGTAAAGCAGGAGGAATAATTGTCCAGCTAATAACTAGCATGACCTGTAGGTAATAAAAGAGGTAGCTTAATGCACTACTGCAGATGTAGGAAAGCTTCAGCTTCCGTTTTCTTTTGCAGTTCTGTCTTTTTGGTGAGTCAGATCTGCCATTATCTTAGTATCCAGCTGTCACAAGCCTAGCAAATCAAAGTTTGTTGTAAATCTAATGGTTGCTTGGGTACAGCCTGAGCCAGTGCTGCTTTTGTAAATTTAAGTGCAAATCTTCTCAGTATGAAAGAAACAAATAAGATTTCAAGTTCTCCACACCAAAAAACATTGTGATCTCACAGATGTATGGAAAAGCTCAAAGGAATTGTTTCCAACTCTGTAGTCCTGGGGTTGATTCTAAGCCCAGCTGATTTTAAGAACTTTTCCAAATTATAACAACTTGTTGCCTTCAGTAGGTGGGATGCAAAGATGTTTGGAATGTGCTGCTTTCATCCATGGCTGCTATTACACAGACAAAAAGGTCTGGAAGAGTCAACATGATTTTAAACCCCAGTTTGAAGTAACCCCTATCCACACTACCGTGTTGTCTTGTGGGGCTTCATAGTGCTTGGTTAGGCAAATTTCTTTATTCTAAAGTCTCCTTGGTTCTCTTTGCACTGTCAAATCAGTGGAAGTCCAAGACTGGCCAATCATTCATACCATTAATTGATAAGCCTGTGATACAGAGGAAAGAGTCCAGATTCTGCGTGAGCAAGTAAGCTTGAATTATTATTAGAGTTGAAGGAGTCCAGACCTAGACATCCTCACGGGGAGATAAACCAGAAGTATTGTCTGACGTTCCAGGAATGTCTGCCATAGCAAGGGAATGTCAAATAGCTCCTGAGTCAAATATCTAACCTTTGTGTAGTACAGGCCTGAGCCAAAGGTAGGGGATCACTTCAATGTAGGTTACAAAAAAGAATTTCGGCAGCTTTACAACTGTAAGTTCACTCTTGTAAATGTGTTTTTCAGTGTAGATATATCTTTTGTGGAACTGGACTGTCCAGAATCTCCAGCTGTGCTAGTTATTTCTTATAAGACAAGCTCCTAAAGACGCTTTCAGGCTTTAGGCATTATTCAGATTTTTACCACCAGGAGAGCATAATCAATGCAGCTCTTTGTCTGCATTTAAAATGCAGCATCATGTATAAGCAAGAACAGTGGAGAGAGCTCACAATCCATCATTGGAAGCTGTTGTCGTAGCCACAGAGAAAAGAAAGGAAGCGTTGGAAATATTCCAGGGCCTGTATAGCTGTGCATCAAGTATTGCAGGTACTCCACAATCTATCATGAGAAGCATATACTGAATGGACTTTCCTTGGTATACTGATTGGTGAATTGCAAGAGGAACTTTCAATGTCATCTTAATTGCTCACATAGTTCAGAACATTAAAACTCAGTGTCCTCTTTTACAGGAAGCTGCTGCTGCATCTCCCTTGCCCCGTAGACAGCAAGAATGGTAAAGCTCGTTTCTTGTCGGAGGAGGAGATCTTGGAAGTCACCTTGAGGATGACAAGAGAGTTTGATTTCATCAATTTTGCCTGACGGATAGAGAAGTGGAGAAAGTTTTCAAACAGTAATCTCTAAATTTGAAGTCTTCTCAAAATCTAAGTAGTCCTGAAATAGGAGATTGTTCCCTGTGAACAGTCCAAGGGGAACATCCTTGGATAAATTCAGTAGGTCAGAAGGAAAAAAGACTTATTTATACCACCCATAGGTTCTGTAAGCTGGGGCTGTCTGGCTCTTGCACTGATCTGGTTAGTACCCTGCTTCCTTCAGTCTGTTACAGGCTCTGTGAATTAGAAGATAGATTACAAATTCTGTAAGCCAGGGAAAGTATTTTTTTTGTTATGGCTGGTAAGTAGCACAAGGATGCTCTGGTCAATGACTCTGGTTCTTAGTTACTGTTAGAAGACTTGCAAGTGAAATTTGTTTGGCCTCCAGTACTGGCAGTGGGACCAGTTCAGAAACCCCTCTTAGATATTTGGTGAGAAAATCAAAGCTCTTCAGGGATCCACATCCACACCTCGAAGGCTTCTTTACCCTGGCAGAACAAGGTAACCAACTACAACTGTATTGCTGAACAACTTGGCTCTTTTGAACAATTTTTGACAATGTATGGTTCGAGGTCATCTATTCACCTGCTGCCCCTCCAGCTGTTCTTATGATTTCTATTAATAAAAGAATGTGCTCTAATGAACTGTTCCAGTTACCTTTCACTCTGCCTTCTCTGCATTGTGTCCTGAGAGACTTCCTAAACGTGGAATGAGAGGAACTTTGCATAACAAAGTACCACTATCTTAAAGGGCAGAAGTGCACAGGAGCTTTTCTTTTGCCCTTCAGGTCTAATCTAGAGCAACAGAGATGGGTAACCATGATGTTACCAGCTTCTGGGCAAATACATTCACTTAACATTGTTAGTCATGCAGCAAGCAAAGATGCTCAATGATCAAAGAGGTGAGGACTTATACTTTGATGGATTTTAAGTATGCTTAACTAAAATCTTGTAATCACTTTAAAAACAAAATAGCTTGGGTCCTGCATTTGCCTGGCATAAAATAATAATAATAATAATAATAATAATAATAATAATAATAATAATAATAATAATAATAATAATAATAATAATAATAAAAGACTAGCTAGGTGGTGGATAGTATTTATACAGCTATATTTGTGACAGGAAATTTGTGACTGAGAACTGAGACAACTGAGGATGAATTTTCTATGATGGATGAAAGATACTGATGGTGATTTTTTCAGACATGTTCCTGGTCAATTAGAATTTTCAGCATTTGTTTGTAATATACTTCCTTATAACTCTAGGATAAACTTAGCTGATGTTTGCATGCTTCAACCACTTCCATTAAAGTGAACCCATTCCTTGGGTCAGAATAATACTGCTCAACCTCTGCTTTAGTGTTAATGCACTGGATTGCATGGAAAATGGGTACCTCAGTTGCTATGATTCATTACAAGCAGTTGGATATGCTGCTAAGGGGCTACTCCAGTTTGTATTTGCTAAAGTTTCCATAAATTGCATTTGAATGTCTCTTATTCATGCTCCACGAAGCCATGGTGGAGGGGAACAATGCAGATGTACGAAGAGGCTGAGATCATTCCTCCTGACTCAGTTTGTACTGCGTGTGGTTGCCAAGAAGTTACAGTAAAGCTGTTTCTTGGAAAAAAAGGTTGCCTTGAGGTCCCTAGACAATATGCTGTTATGCTGTTGCATTTTTTATGTACATTACAAAATGGAAGGTTGACGCTGTATTTATACACAGGTGAACATAACATTTGCCAAAGGTCATTCAGTAAGTCCATGGCAAAGGAGAGAGTACAGCTCTGCTCTTCTGAGCCCTGTTCCAGTCCTCCATCCACAAGGCAATATTCCCCTTATGGTTGGATGTAGTAATTACCTAAGCTTTCAATCATAAGTTCTGCATAATTTAATGTTAGTGCTTGATACTGACTATAAAGGTGAGATTGGCTCATTGTGCCTCTTTCCAGTCCTTCTAATAGGAAATGAGAATGTGCCACACTGGTATTCATGTCCTGTTTTTCCCCCATATCTTTTTTTAACCTGGGTACATTTCATCTGCATTCAGGAGACAAAATTCTCAAAGGTACATATGTTTTATAAGAAAGTTGGCTGCTGAATACAAATACAAGGGAGGGAAATACAATTTAGTTCTGCCTAAAGCAAAGTTCTTGAGTATTTTGTGGTTTGTATTTTTCTTTTGTCTGTTGGCCAGTCACTCTACATCCATATTCCAGGCTACAATAGATCATCCTCACCAGTCCATGGGAGGAAAGGGACGAGTTGGTGACATAGCTGGATAAGGACAATATTACAGGGCAAGGCATGCTAGAGGGGAACGCTAAAACTAGTGTTAGGGTATCCAAACACAGGGGAAAAGCTCATGAGAAGCCAGGCTTCATATTTTCTAGTGTTCAAAAGGACAAACTATTGTGCTTTCAAGACAGTAGAAACATCTGCCCAGAGATGTGCAGGTTGCTGTTCTGATCAAGTCAACTGCCATCACCACCTGAAGATCCTCTTGTGTTCTTACTTTCTTTTCATCAAGGAGATGGAGGCCACCCTAGAAAAAAAATAAAAATAAATAAATAAATAATAATAATCTGCAGATCATCCCAAGATGAAGGTGGTCAAAGGGACATGCAAGCTAACTTTCCCAGAAAACTGGGAGGTACAGCTGGCTACAAGAGAGTTAACTTTTTTGCAAGTGCTTGAAGGCAATTTTGCTTTGCTGAACTAGCTCTGGTAGAAATGCTTTTGAAGGGGATACAAAACCCCCTTTGCCTCTGAACATCAAAGCTATTGCCTAAGTACCACTCCAACACCTGCAGGCATCTTAATTAATCAAAATTATGAGCCCAGTTAAACAACCCAGCCATTAAGCCCCAGCCATTAAGCATCATCAAGCTTTATTTGGTTCCCTAAGAAACATCTTGATTAAATGCATTGCAGTTAACTAGAGGGTACTGTAGCTGTGGAAATGAGATAGAGGCTGTTTACAGTAGCATTCCGATAAACTGCAGGTTGTTGGATTGCCTCGGTCATGCATTGTGTCCTCCAGTTGTGGTGGCAGAGTCACTGCTCCCACTTTGACTTGTTCCTGCCTTCCATCTGAACCATGGTGTTGTGCTAAAGCACAATGCCCGGCTTGCTCTGTTTCTCTTCTCCTCACATTCCCTTTTGCCTACATGTTGAGCTGTTGAATTTAGATTTTTCCCTGAAACGTGCAGACTAGCTTCTGGACTGTTCTCATTCCTATCATTCTCCAGGTAGCAGCATGCTATAGGCCTTGTATTTGTTTTAAAAGGAGAACTCCTTCATATTTTTGCTGTTCAGCATAAAGTTTGTATCCAGACTTTATACATATATCTTCCATTGTGTGAAGCACTTTTATTGGTATCTGCTTCCCACCAGATAAAGGTTATCCGAAACAGCCAAGCTGGATCTAATAACTAACTCGGTATACAGACAGATCTCTCGCTGCCCTACAGCATATGGAGAAAGTAAGGCGACAAGATCAGCATCACTTCTGTCTTTCCCATCTAGCCTTGGCCCCCAGTGCTGTGTGCGTGCCGGGGCTCCTGGGGGCAGAACGAGCTTCCCAGCACCCCTCGCAGGAGGGACGCAAATACACAAAGGAAACCCTCAGTGAACTACTGTCCCCAGGACATCCCAGATTGTCTCGCTCAGGCAGCAGGGGACTGCTTTTAGCAGTACCTACTGCGGATATTTGGCAGCCTGAGCTGCTGCGTATACAGCAAGGCAGCCTGATGGCAGGAGCACGCAGCAGCACCAAGACATGCAGGCAGTGGCTCGACAGTGGGCTTGCACAACCATTGCCCATGCACCGTCTCACATCAGAGGGTGCCTTTGGGCCTGCTGCTGGTGGCAGACCTTTACCCTCTTCTCCGTGCTGCCTGCAGCTTGGATTTACCCTTATTCTCTGGGATCTCCTTCAGGAGCTGCTGCCACGTCACTGTGCTGTCTTCTTGGTCCCAGGGAAGGTGCCTGGAACCTGCTGTGGGTGGCTTGTTTCTGTCCTGTAATCTGCACGAACAGGGGACAACTTCTCTGTTTGTCCCTCTTCACTCATTCTATCCCCTTCAGGCAGATTTTGCATTCAGATCGTGATGCCAAGCAGCCCCATTTCCCCTTTCCCTCGCAGTTATTTGTTCCAGTCTCATTTCAGGGGACTGATCTCCCCTAAGTGCTTCACCTCACTTCCCCCAGTTTGTCCCACATTCAGACATGTCTCACCCATCTCCTCAAGGGTGGCATTCGGCACATCGGCGCCTGGCTGGACGTGCCAGATGTTGGCAAAGTGCCTGACCCACTTCTCCTCGCCCAGCCTAATGCAGGGCTGAAGCTTTGCTCTGTCTGCTCCACGTGCATGGAAGGGCACTAGGGGCAGAACCCAAAGTGCATTGGGAAGTTATATTGAAGGTCTGAGGCTGCAGGCCAAGGCAGAGCTGTGCAAGGAGCCTGGGCAAAGTGGGAAGGGGCCCCTCTAACAGACAAACCCAGCGTGGGTCTGTTCCTCCAGCACAGCCAGCCCCACACCACCCTGGTGCAAACAGCGAGCCCATCCAGAAACAGCCAGAATCGTTCCGCATTTCAGCCTTTCCCAAAGCCTGAAAGTTTCTTTGTGCTTCCTGATACATCTCTGTGTGTCCCAGCAGGGTACTTAAAGAAGTTTTTGAGATCCAGCCCACGGCAACAGTGACACAGACAACACAGGAACGCCTTTGGTTTTGGAATATTTCTCTCAATCCAATGAAATCTTTGACCACTTTGGCCTTTCTCAACTCAAGGTCTCCTTTTCATCTCTTTCCTGTCTTCATGCACTCGTTTCTGAAGAGAAGATCATAGGAATTTACCAGTACGCTCGCTGATGCTGTCCACCTACAATCCTCGGAGACCATCTCTCGTTAATTATTAGCCTCCTTTGTGGATCCCAGCAGCCTGTCAGCTCGCTTCTGATGTTGATCAGTATTTTTTTTAATCCAAGTTATTTTAACTTGGTGGTATCACAACCCAGCAAAGGTTGCTAAGGCAGCTCACTTGCATTGGGCCGCCTGTCTCCTGCAGCTGCAAGGCAGAGAAGAAAATTCTTCTGGAAAGTTCTTTACCCATTGGAAAGCTGCATAAAAAGGGGTGGGATAGGAATGGGGATGGATAACAGCGGATTTGGTTAAATTTTAAGGAGATGACGCCTTTTTCTCAGGCTGGGGGTGCAGGCGATGGGTTCTCCTGAACAGCAACTTTCTTCCCCAAGGACTCGGGTTCCTGCAGCTTTATCCCTCAGGCAGAGCCCCAGGTGTTGAGGCAAGCAGGCAAATACATAAAGGGGAGGCAGGGGTTGTCTTCACCTGGGACAGCCAGCTCTGCCTGGTCTCACCTGAGCTGATTTCAGGTACCTGGGAGTCAAAGGGCCCCAGCTGGGGGGTTAAATGAGTGTAGAGTGAGCAGGGAAAGTCTGTGCTGTGTTCATGGGCGGAAAAAACAAAGGGGGTATGACTGCTGTGCAAGGAGCAGTAAGGTGGCTGGAAGATATGTGATTTGTCTTGGTTTTGGGGCTGTCTGCATTGTGCCCGGGTGATTCAAGAAGTAATTGGGTGATGGCCGATGTGGGAAGCTCTGACAAGGTGAGCAATGTTCCTGGTTTTGTTCTGGGTCGTGGGCATTGCGAGAAGGTTTGAGTGTCAGTGTGATTTAGCAGGCTGTGTGGCTTCTGGTGGCCCCAAGAAAACACTGAGTGTGCCACCAAGCACCACCCTCATCGTGATTTGCCTTTAGTACCTCGCCACCTGGCCTGGATGCTGGGCAAAAGCATGGTAGGGAGGAAAGGGAAACTATTGAGGTTCCTTAAAATCACTATGCTGAAGGGAAAGGTCGAAGCAGACAGAGCTCAGGACAGATTAAGTACCTCTGTTAGAGTGTCACCAGCCCTAGAAATACTGGGCCAAGAGAAGCTGTGGGAAGGGAAGTGTGCTTGGAATAGCTATGAGGTCTCCAAGAGGAGCTGAGAGCTAAGGTTGCACAGATCTATTGAGCCGGGAACCCTGCCTCGCTCCAGGGTCAGCCCAAGGTGGCACACAGCAATTACTTTCATCAGCATGAGAAGAAAGGAGAAGCGGTGCGGGAGGAGGGGGAAACGTGGCTGCAGACCACAAACCCTCGCAGATGCAGCCTGACTTTGTGCCGTCCTTGCTGCGGCTGTTTCAGGGTAGGCAGAGTTAGTGCGTGAAGTGTGTGGTGCCAGCCGCCGCGCTGCAACGCTGAGTGCCACCTCTGCTGCAAGGACCACGTGTGTGTGCCTTCTTGCCTCCGTCCTTTTCCCCATTTAGAGCATGTTTTAGTTGTATCTAATTAAAAATAAATAATACTAATCTAAGATAAATGATGAGACTAGGGTTGTTCTTATCCTGCAGCAAGGTGCTGCCTCCAGGCCAGGATGTCTCCTGGATGAAGAGCCAGGGTTTCATCATCCAGAAGGTTGTCTGGAGCAGCACTCAGATAAGAGAGATGAAGTTGATCAACTGTTTGCTGTGCTGTGGGTCCTGAATGAGAACACCCTGTCTCTGCTGTTCTCTGGAACTGTGAATTCCCCAGCTTATGCTCCGTGGGCTTAAATAAGACCTCTGCTTCTATTTGGAAGTAGGTTTTTTTGTTTTCTTGAATAAAACATCTTCTCCGATGCTGTTGCCCCTCCCCAGGCCATAGTCAAGCAGCATCTCAGGCTAGTTCCTTAAATCAAGAGAACTGTTTATGTCCTTGGAGGCTGGAATAATAACAGCTGAAGAAAGCCATGAGACGCAGGAGGAATTCATTTGTAAGTTAATGAAGGCTGTGCAGTGCAGCGGAAGGATGGTCGGGGATGTTCCTGGGCAGCATTTACCAAGCTAGATTTCTTTCTGTTGGCATTGTTCTCCCTTGAAGCATTGTGGACCAGCTTAAATACCACTTATGTATGAGTTTATTATAGTTTTCCTTCTTCCAAAGATGTGCTCTGTGTAACAGCCAGTGTCCAGCATTGTGGCAAAAATGGAGGAAAGCTCTCAAAAGAGAGAACCTACTTGCTGGTTACATGCCTGTTAAAATAGAGAAGGAAAAAAAAAGGATGCTTGAGTGGACAAAGTGTTGCTGCTCGAGTTGGTGAGGCTTGGGGCTGTTCAGCAGCTGAAGCCAGCCCTTTGCCTCCTCTCTCAGCACCTGGCCCAGGAGATCGGGCAGCAGCCTGCTGGCAGGGGGGCTCCGGGAAAGCAGCTTGTTCCTTGTCCTGCAGTCAGCTGCTGGCAGCAGGGCTGACAGCTGATGGTCGGTGTGCCTTCTGGGCTGCGGAAGCCTTTCCAAGTGCAAATGGGCTTGTTTCATATCAGCCAGTGAATAGCTGCCCAACAGTAAATTGGGCTTTGCAAATAAATTGATTCTTTTCACCCCTTCCGGACCAGCAGCACAACTGGAAAATTCAGCTTGGATCAAAGAGAGGAGATAAAGACTCTGAGTCCTTTCTGTGCCCAGAGGAACTTTCTGTTGTTTCCCTCTACTTGCAATCCATCATTCAGTCTGAGGCAAAATCAACCGGTCTGGGGTTTCTTCAAGAAAAAACAAGGGAATTTGAAGCCTGCATTCTTGAAGCCAGCAGCGCCTGCTTTTCCACCAGCCAGTGTGTGCTTTGGAGGTGCTCTCCTGGTGGGAAAATGGGATCCTGGAGGGAACAAACGCTGAGGTTCTGCCTGGGCACTGGGGTGGTCAGAGCAGGCCAGCGGTGGCGTATTACAGCGCTGCTTCTGCTGTGAGTCAGAAGCAGACTCGTCACCGTCATGTGGCTTTCCAGTCACAAGGACGTGTTTGTCCTCTCTCACGCTTACACTGCTGTGGCTCTTGAAGGAGCCTGAACTCGGTTCCATGACTTACTCTGCAGCAAGACCTTCGCTATCCAAAGGAGCAGACCTGCTTCTGTGTTCTCTTTCTGCCTCTTACCAGCTTAGGTTTTAGATCTCCAACCCTTAGATGCAGGAGAACCTAACGCAGACCTTGGTGGCCAGAGCTCTCCTGCAGAAGCAGGCTGCAGCTGTAGTCCCTGTGGATCTTGATCCATGATAGAGCCAGAACCTGTGCCCTGCCTTCCCCTGATGTAGGAGCACAAGTGGGTTTCTTTTCCATCTAGTTGCTTCTTGACATGCAGGGTGTAAAAACATAAATCCAGCTAATGCTGATAGAGGCGTAGAGGTCTCATAGTAATTAAACACCAAGCTCAGAAGTTACCGAGAGTGGGAGGGGAAAGGAGCTGCAAACAGCATAATCGTATCAGCTGCCTTTTTTAAGAAATTCTGCCAAAACAAATTAAATTGCTTAGAGAGCTCTGGGAGTGGGGAAACAAGACTGAAATTGCTTGGGGAGAGGAGATGGGCAGATCCGTGGTACAAGAACAGAGCAGTGGTCCCAGGTCAGGGTAGCTGGAGGTGATGTGTGTGATGCTCGCAGTGACTTAGCAGACCTGAATGTGCTGCTACAAAAAAAAACATGTTGTCAGCCCTCCCATTCCCAGCACCAGAGGCTGCATGATGAATTTGGGCACCTATATCTCTAAATTGTCTGCGAGCACAACTGTAAGCTGTAGTTTTTGTTTGGTTACTCCCTGCTCTCCCATGGCTAACCACCTGCCTGAGCCTCGAGGGATGGACACACAGCCAGCAGCCGGGGCAACAACGGGAAATTCTGGCTTTTATGCTCTCACCAGTACCCTTTGTTTTGGGGGAAGGGAGGTTAGTGGGATGGCTTGGACCAAGCTTGAGGCAGCTACCTTGGATGTTCTTCCTCAGAGCTGTGCTGGCAGGGCAATTCTGCTGTGCTTGCAGCCTCCCAAGGCGCAGCTACACCTCGTACTACAAATGTGGCATCCTAAAGCATGTTTTTTTTTATTTTTGTCCCTGTTTTACGTTCCTGAGATCTGGGCTCCCGAATTCTGGCCTGACACTTGCTGCAGGCTCCTTCAGGTTGCTAAGGGAGGCAGAAATTCCTCCAGAAGCCTTAGCTGCCCATTCGCTGCTGCCGTCTGAGCTCTGAAGCAGCGCTGGATTAAGATAACGGCTCGCTGGGCAGAGACCAGGGCTGCCGCCTCGACGCAACGCCAGGCAGGCTGCGAGCTTTCAATAAAAAGTAATTAATGGTAGAGCAGACTCCGGCAATCCTGCAGAGCCCCTTCTATTTCTGTTACCAAGTCAGGCTTCTAAAGGCAACAGGATCACAATGGCTTGACTTTCTTCTCTGGCCAAATAAGAAAGAGCACTTAATTCAGTGGCCTCGCATTTATCTCCTGCCCTTCATTAGCACCATCTGTCTCCCTTTGCCTGCTAAAAGGCTACCGTGCCTATCCTCACGGCCGGGACAATACAAATATCGCTCAATTAGAGCAATGCTCCAAACACGATTATTCAATTGCAATGTTAATTGAATTATTTGAGTTTAATTATTCCATTAGGAATTCTGTCAGTGCAGACGAAGTTGCTCGCTTTCTCTCCGGGCTAGCGGCACAATGCAGCATCTGGCCATTCGGGGACGGGCGGCTTCTGCTCGGCTTCAGACAGCCCTAATTAGGCTGGGGAAAGTCTGGCGCCGCTCAGAAATGATGCTCTCAAGTTCAGGGACAGGTGTTGAGGCTGCAGGGACCCTCTTGACTCAATGAGTTTCCAGGCGCAGAAATATTTGCAAGCAGAGAACAGTGGCTGTTTACGCAGAAATAATTTTGCTGGAGAGCTGGTGTCAAAAATACTTGTGAGGGATTTGTGAGTGAAGCAATCCTTCCTGAGAAGAGCTGTGTGGCAGAAGCCAGCAGGGCTAGCAGCACAACACGAGCACGTAGTGAAGTTCATACGGCCAGCAATGCAGTTTCGAAGGGCCACGTTTGTTCCTGAGCTGCTCCAGGAGATGCAGGGTGGGAAGAGCTGGGATTAACGAGACATGGACCTGTCAGCCCTTAACCCCTTTGGTGGGCCCAAGGCATTGGCATGCAGTGCACTGGAAGCTGCTTTCCTGCCTCCTTGAGGCAAGGGCAACCGCTGCCTCTGATCTCACATCCCAACACCCTGCGGTTGTGTCACTGTTTTTGCTTTTTCTCAAGAAAAAGATCATCAGGAGCCCTTGATTCGTGGGTCATGTCATGACTAAGAAGGGTACTTAAAAATCTCCTTACCCGTCCATTCAACCACAAAAGCCTCCTTGGCTCCTTGTAAGAACAGCAGCATCCGTTTAGAGCTCTGACAGCAGTGGAGATAACCCCATCCATCCCAGCAGGACCTCTTCACCCTCTTACAGCCCAAGTCCCGCTAACGCTTGTGCTCTGCAGCAGCCCAGGACTAGCACAGACAGCCCCGGGCTTGGTGCTTGATGCCTGCACTGCACTCAGTAAACGTGTTTAGCATCTGCGCTGTGCTAAAGGTGCTGTCCCCTAAAGGGTGGACGTCACTGGAGGATGGGGTGCACATCCTGCAGAGTAACTGTGCAGAATTGCAAAAACAGCTCCTAAAAAGCCTCCAGAGATGAGTGATCCTGACGGCTGCTCCCCGTGTCTCAGGCTTTGCACCCCCCTGGTGTAGCTGCAGAGCACTGGGTAGCTCGCTGCTCCAGGCGCACCCGGTCCATTGCGTCGCGCTGGTTGTTTGAATTTCCCAGGCTGATTTTTGTGTTAATTTCCATATTCTCCAACATTACTCTTACGGGCTTTCTCCATCATCTCCATCTACATGCCCTTGTGTATACACATGAGTGCCTTTCTGCATCTCCAACCCGCAGCCTCATCTCTGTTTGAGATGTTCCCCTATCAGCATTATCTCCAAAGCACTGCCTCTTTCCAATTTAACAGGGAATTGGATTTCTGCAGCCCGCAGTATCTCGGCATCTCTCCTCTCTGCACCCTCTCTGTTTTCCTGCCCGCTCTCCAGGATGTCTCTGCCATTCTGGCAGTGCCTCCTTATTTCATTTCAGGCAGATTCGGTCTGTGAAGCTCAAGCTTTCAAAGCCACTTCAGTGCCAGCAGGTGCACCAAGGCATCAGCTGGGGCTTTTCGGATGCACCTACAGTATCCCTGTGCTGCAGCTTGCTGCCTGTTCCCGTGGCAAAATGGAATGGATCCATGGGGAAAGCAATAGCTTGGCACGGGGAGCCTTCATCCAGCACCATCCTCTGCCTCAGGCTCTGGGTAGCCCTGGGAGCCCTACCTCCTGCTTGAAACTGGAGGGATAAGGGGGGCTCCAAATATCACCAGGGTCCTGGATCCTGCAAGCTGCACACAGCCAGCCCCGTGCTGGTGGGGTTTGTGGATGTGCTCTCACCACCAGGAGCACAAGGCAGGGGCACATGTGTACCGAGGAGGAGCCACCTCCCGTCCCCTGCCTGTGCCAGGGTGGGTTTGCCATAAATCCGTGCCCATTTACGTCACGGGCGTTCGGAGCCAAACCCTAAGGGTATTGGAAAGTGGCCTTCAGATGCGTAATTTTGTTCTTTAGGCTCTGACTCCTCATTTAATATTTCACAATCTTGGCAAGGCACTGCCGTGCCAGAGACACCCACAGAGGCCGGCTGGAGGTTCAGCAATTGACATTTACATTATTACGATGGGGCTCCAGAGCTCACGCTCGGCGAGGAGAACAGGACTGTTCCTTCCCTCTCGCTGGAAACACAGCGTCTGCAAAAGCTCTCGGCGCTGGCTCCGAGCTCCAGTCCAGCTGGTGGATACAGATTTCAGGCAGGAGTTAGGACAGCGCTGCATTTGAAAACCTTGCCCGAGGTTTTCTTTAAATGGAAGTCTGGACTGGGGTAAAACCATCAAGAAATGTGTGGGCCCTCGATAAGTGTGCTCCTGAGCCAGATGATCCTGTTCGGAAGCACTTCCAGATCCTCTACAGACACCGGTTTAAATAATTGCCCTTCAGTTTGGAAATACTGGCTCTTCTTTTGTATCAAGTAGCACGTAACGTCACCGTTACCAAAGCAAGTGGGATAAAACTGCTTTCCTCATCTCTCCAGGTGTTGACTCAATGCGTTTGGCAGCGTCCGCAGCCTGATCAATCTTCCCCTCTCACAGACAGGCACTTCCTTCTGCTGATGGCAGGGCAGAGCCTCCACAAGCACCGGGAGGGGACGGGAGAGGAGGCAGTTCCGAATTATCCGGGGGCTGAATCCCTCCAGAGCAGGGCTAAAACCTCTGCCTCCTGCAGAACAGGCCTGGCAGGGATCTGGAGATCTGGCACGTGTACCACACGAGCCCCGAGCTGTCTCACCCCACGTTAAGGAGCCATCCCTTTGTGGCAGCTGACGAATTGTCAAGGAGAGGGCACTGCTGGGCTGGCAGGAGGGCCGTCCCTTGCTGCTCCTCTTCGCTCTCCTGCTTTATGAGCTCGCGGCCTCCAGACCCACGGGTGGGCTGCAGGATCAGCAGGAGGAGGCTCAAACCGCAGGTGGACACCTTCGCTCACCCCAGGCTGCAGGAGTCCCTCCGGCACGTGGCAGAAGTGCACAGCATCCCCCCGTGCTCATCGGTGCCTAACCAGCACGGCTGTCCCATCAGCTGAGGGCACGGGGACGGTCCCCAGTGACCCCACAGAGTATGGGGGTGCTTCGAAGGCTGCTGTGCCCCTCTGCTGACTCTGACGTGAGCCTTCCTCACCCTTTGAGGCACAAACACTGCTCCCAGCTGGGGGTCAGGCTGCCGGCACAGCATTTCTGGCCTCAGCACTCTCTCCCTCGTGCCTCGCTGCTGCCCCTCCTGCAGGCTGGCTGGGCTGTGTGCTGAGCGAGATGGGAACAAATCTTCCTCTCCAATTAGCGCTTTTCATGCGACTGCAGCCGGCTGCTCCCTCGGACGCCCAACCACCGAAGAGCGCTGGTGTTAGAGCCGCGGCAGGGGGAGCGTAATCTCCATTCATTGCTGTATTAGTGCTGTAACTGCTTCGCGCTGCAGCTACCTTTAATTACTGCCTCTGCTGGGGCTGGTTGTGCCTCTTTCGGCGGTCAGTTTGGAAGTCCTTGCTCCCAAACAATGAAAGCACTCGCTGTCACTTCTCTTTTAAATCAGAGCTAATATTTAGCTAAACCCTTGCATTCGGTCTGCTTCTCCGTGCCTGCACAGAGAAAAGCCGTGCGCTCATGTCAGCCACACAAGGGTTTGAAAGCTGCTCTCCAGCAGTGCCACCGCGCGCTGCTTTGGGATGGGCAGCGAGGAGGACGCCGTGGCTGCTGGCTCTGTCTTGCGGTGTGCTGTTAGGAGGCTTCCTTCGCTTTGCGCATCCTTGCAGAGAGAAAATGTCTTTGTTAGAGTGAAAATGTCTTTGTTACAGAGAGAAAATGTCTCCATGTGCGTGAAGTGGGCATGGCAGAGGCAGCTCGTACCCAGGGCTGGAGGGGACCGTATGGGCTGCTCCCCAAATGCTGGCTTTGGAAGAGGGGTGCTGCTCATCCAGGTAAGGCAAAGGAGCCAGGGCTGGTGTTCCTGTCCCTGTCGTGACACGGAGCATGGCTGCAGCATAAATCCCAGGGGGGAGTGTCAGTAAAACCCCTGCACTTGTGCAGCTCCGTTGCAATGTTAATCAGGCACCCTTGGAGGGAAGTGGAAGTCCCGAGGCAGAGGCAGCGGCAGAAGGAGCTGGCTGGGGGTCACCTTCCCTCCACACGTGTGAAAAGAGCCCCATTCCCTCCTCCCCAGGAGCCCAGCAAGGGGGCAACATCATCTCAGGACACCCAGGGAGCAGGAAACTTCTGGAAACCCCAGCCAGGAAGCAGGCTTGTTTGCAGCGCAATCATTATTCCCTGCGTTTAGCAGCAGCTGAAGGGAGCGGGAGCAGCCCTGGCAAGGCCCAGCCTGTTGTTTCTATTTACACACAGCCTCGGGAGCAGCGAGCACAGCAACAAGTCGTCCTCGGCAAACACGGGCTGTGCCAGCAGGAGCTGTGCTCCCGGCAGCCCTGCGGAGAGCGGGGAGCAGGCAGGGAAGCGGCCCTGCTCCCTCCTGCCAGCAACCCTCTGTTACCCCATCCACAGCAAAGCCACGGGCTGTGGAGGAGGGCAGGTGTTATAACAACACCCCTCAGTGCTTGCCAGGGGTGGAGGGAGATGAAATGCTCCCTTCTCCAGGCTGGGGGTTTCCAAATGGCGTGAAGGGAGCAGCGTGTGCTCTGGTCCTGGTGGCTGGGCGCTGGCAGCTGGCAGGGGAAGGGAATAATTGATTGCTTTCTCCCCGTGATCCAAAATGGTTTGGATGTCAGGCCATTCATTGCGGTGGCTGGAATACTAACACAATTCATTTGAGCTGCAGCCCCGCAAATGGGTGGCTTTACTAATGGCTAATCCGGGATGATGGATGGGCCGGGGGGATGCTGCTGCTGAGTAAGGAGAAGGCAGCGGGCAGGAGGGACAGGGACAGAGGGGACAGAGGGACAGGGAGAAGGGAGCGGGCAGAGGCAGCCCAGAGCACCCTGTCCATGATTTTTGATGGAATTTTGCCACCTGGTTTTGCCAGGCCTGGCAAAACAAAGGGTTAGCAGAGAGATGACAAGTCCTCTCCTCTCCCCACCCCTCCCTCCCTTCTTAAAAATTAGTTTTCAGTTTTTTGTTTTTTTAATTAAAAGTGCCCTGGGGGCTGCCAGCATTCTCAGGTAAATTAAAGGCAAAGCTGAACGAGAAGGAAAGAGCAGCAAGAAACAATCAGACCGGCAGTCCCAGGAGACAGCGGCCGTGCTAATTAGCAGCAGGCAGGGGCTGGCACCTTCCCGAGCACGTGCCCAAGCTGCAAGGGGGATTTTGGGCACCTGCTCCTGGCTCCGCAGCAGCACGTGGTGCTTGGGGAGCGCTGCTCCTGGTCTGGCCGGAGGAGAGGAGGAGACCTGGTGGGGTGGCTGTGAGCGAAGGGGACCCTTTGGGTGTGCTTTGGCTGCATCCCACCCCCAGCTGGCTCCCTGCGCATGGAGGGGCCGTGCTGGGCTCTCTCCCAGCACCTTTCCAGCCAAAAAGCAGCCTCCATGCACACACGCCTGTGAGCAGATTGATCTGAAATGGTGCCTCTCAGCTATCGATCACCTACTGATTAGCTCTCGGTATTCAGCCCGTAAATAAGATTAGGGTGTAAATCTAAAAAGGAAGCAGGCAGATGATAAGATTCTGCTCATTTACAATATGCTCAAAGAAGTTTTCCCCCTTCGCCCCCCTCCGGCTTTATTAAGAAGCCCAATGAAATACCCTGGGGACGAGAAGGAAGAGAGAGGAGTGATTCAAAGGGAACATCAAAAGGCATTTCCATCCCTGTCAGCACGGAGAGCACCAGGCTTGGAGCTGCTCCCAGCCCAGCACCACGGCTGCTCCGAACAGGGCAGCCCCGGCCAGCTCCTGGCCAGGACTTTGCCTCCTCCCTGCCTGAGAGACCCCCACCCGTGGGTTGTGTAAGGTCTGCAGCGAGCTGCTATTCTGATGGCAATCATTCTGGAGTGTCAGATCAGGAATTCAATGCCACAGTCTGTTCTCACTCCTTTCAGCCCGGCTCCGTAAAAGAGGAAAGCACAAATGCGTCGCAGCTAAAAATAATGCGCTCCTCTTCCTTCTCCACGCTGCTCCCCTGCTGTTTCGGGCTCCTAGCAGTGTCCTGGCTCTACCAGGACGAACCGAAGGAGGCTGTGGCTTCGTGGCAGGACATTTAAGAGTTATGCTCACCTTTGCCAGCACTGGAGGCATTTGTGGTGTCGAGCCGCAGAATAAACCCCAGCTCCTGGAGTCAGGGGAATTACTGAGAATTTTTAACCCTTGAGGAAGACTCTTTCCTTGGACAGCCCCAGGAGGTTTCTCCCTGTGCCTGAGCGGGGTTTTGGCAGCAGTGCCAGTGCGCCCACGGCGCCAGGCGCTGCCCACTGCGGCAGCAGGCGGCCCTGCTCCAGGATCCGGACTGCTAAATACCACGGGATCGACGTGAAAACCACCGCTTGTTCGTTTTTAAATACCAGCTCTTGGATTCCTATCCTCCGCTTCTAGGTGTCCATCCCCGAGCCTCCCCGGGTATTTATAAGATCTTGAAATTTAATCTGTAGAGAATATGTTAAAAATACAGTTCTTCATGCCGGTCTCTGGTTTCAGGGGCTGAATTCTGAAGGAAGGAACAAACATCACGAGACACACATGGTGAGATGGGGAAGACCCACAGAGTTTCACACAGGTGGGATCGTTGTGGTAGAAGCCCTGATCCATTTGGGAAAGTGACTGCCCTTGTGCTTTCACAGCCTTTGGATAGTTGCCCATTTCCCCCTTTTTGCCTCTGTTAAAGAGGAAAAAGCCTGCACAACCTTCAGGGTTTGTGCCTCCTGGGGAAAATTCAAAGGCATCTACGAATTCCCTCATGTGCTGTTCTAGCTGCTAAGGGTTGGGGCAGCCCCCGAGCCACAGCATCTCTGGCTCAAAGCCCCCAGATGTTTGAAGACACAGCTGAAGGTCCCTTCCTCTCCGTACATTTTCAAGCCCACCGCCTCATCCATGCTGGGGAACGAGCTGATTTCCAGCAGCCTGCCTGAGAGCACACCTGCTGCCCAAGGATCAGCTGTTACACGGCCCCGATGCTGCTGTGCTGGAGAGGTTTGGGAGAACGAGCTGCAGCTGCACCGCCCCAGCCAGAGCCAGCTCCTCCAGCTTGCAGATTGGCTCCAAATGCCGGCAAGAATTCACACCCATACAGAAAAAAAAAAAAAAAAAAAAAAAAAAAAAAAAAAAAAAAAAAAAAAAAAAAAAACACCAAAAAGGTGAAAAGACAGGGAAAAGTTATAAACAACTCCGAAAATGGCTGCTTAGAATAGAAAGAGGTGTGTAACCATGGCTTCGGCTCCGCAGTGCCTGCCTGACATGCAGATGCCTGCCACTGGCTCTGCTGGTGGAGCTGGAGCCTGAGGAAACCGCTCCGGCCCTGGGGCTGGGGGTGATGCTCAGATTGGGGACAGGGTTGGTGTGGCCCAGACGGTGTCCTCAGCGCAGGGGACAGCCCCTGTGCCAAGAGCAGGGATGGAGGTGCTCCTTGTGAAAGCACTGGGGCATGAATGACCCCAGCCCCGAGCTGCGGGCTCCGGCCAGAGCCTCTCCTGGGCTCCAGCTATGCAACGTGGAAGCCGTCCTCCTGGGGCAGGCAAAGGCCACCCCTGTCCCCAGCCGTGTCCCACACGTCCAGCTGCCACCAGCACTTCCACTCCTGCAGCGTCCCCGCTGTGGAGGGATTTACAGCACAGGCAGGGAACCGGAGTGCGAGCGCACGCCAGGAATGAGAATTCAATATCCGAATGCCGTCAGTTCCTTCCCCCAAATAAATCACGGCCTGACTCTAATTATTGTGCTTGCCTGGGTACACACCGGCTTAATACGGAAAATGAGTGTGGAGGATTTATTACCGCTGATCCTTGATCTTTCATTTTTGATATTAAAACATGTTTAATTCATTGCAACATAGATTAAAGTGAGGAGGGCCGCAGACAGGCGCTGGGCTCGCTCTGGGGGAATTTGGTGGCTGCGCTGCCCGCGTCGGGAGCTGGACAGTGCCTGCTGCTCCTCCCCTCCAAGCCGACTGCGAAGCCGGGGCCTGGCGAAATCGTATTTCATTTTGCCACCGCGCTTCCCCTGGCCGTGGATTTGTGGTTGTTTGGACAGCGGTACCAGAGAGGCAGCGTCATAAATACACGGTTTCTCCTGGACAGGCGGGTTGCTGCAGAGCTCGTAACCTCGTTAGATGCAACAGGAGATGGAAGTTCTGGAGGTTTTTAAGCTTTCCTAACCAAATGGCCATCCCTGCTGCTGTGAATCAGCTCTGGCTTTCAGAGCGAGTCTCCTCTGTGCTACAGGAGCCTGTGGGGCCTGGTTTGCATCAAATCTCCAACTATCGTGGAAGTGTTTCCAGCGGAGTCTGGGAGCGTTCTTAGGATCCTGAACATTTTTTGCTCATTTTTCTTCTCAAGACAGCAGTGCTGTGGGGTTCTGCAGGGCGACATCACCCCGGCCACTCACACGGGGCCCTCACTGGGAGCAGAGCACCCAGCAGAGCCTGGCAGGCAGGCACCAAGCCAGAAAGCCCACATGGAAACATCAACA
Source organism: Anas platyrhynchos (assembly GCF_047663525.1). Lineage (NCBI taxonomy): Eukaryota > Metazoa > Chordata > Aves > Anseriformes > Anatidae > Anas > Anas platyrhynchos. Next base: position 14,090,006 of record NC_092596.1, read on the forward strand.
GCCACCCTGAGGGCAAAGACACGTCCAAGGGCTCGAGGCGCTGTAGCAGGAGGCAGCTCCAGCAGGGTGGGCGCCCCCCCGACACCTCAGGATGCCCCGTGCCCCCCTGGCAGAGCTCTGGCAGCCCCCAGCTCCTGCCCCAGCTCTGTCCCCATGAGCCTAGGGCAGAGCCCGGGGGAGGAAAATTGAAGTTTGTGGCTCTTGCTCTGCTTCGGTGCCTTCTAGTCAATACCACGGCCCTCCGCAGTACGTATTTCATCTTTATGGAGCTCTGCCCCCGGCCGGAGCCCAGCGCCTGGGTGCGCAGCATCCAGCCGGGGCTTTGCAGCATCCAGACCCATCCACTGCCCTTCACCCCGTGTTCCTGGGGCCTTTTAAAGCACAGCTACGTGTGCCATCGCCCCCAGCAGCGTCTGACACCTGCAGCCCCCCCAGCCCTTCTCCATCCTGAGCCCCAGCCCCTGCTGTGCCCCCCGCCCAGCCCCATCCCTGCCCTGGCTTCCCCCGGTGCCTGCGTTTATTTGGGGTTGATTTGTGCTGCGTTCAGACGTTCTTGTTAGTACCGAAGGAAAGAGGTCTGCTGTGTGCCCACGGCCACTTTAGCAAGGCAGGCTGAGGGCGGTAAATAAGGTTTCACTTTATTACGATGCCTGAAAGATCTCAAACGAGACCGGCGAGCCGGCAGAGCTGCAGAGGTGTCCTCCGAGGGGCAATTGCCCAGCAGCAATCTGCCAGCCCGGTGCTTTGCTCTCGATTTATCTTTCTGCTGAGCCACGAGATGATTTCAAGCTCCTTGTCCTGCCTGGGGTGGCCATGGGCAATATCAGGGTCCTCTTTGCCATGACGGGCAGCAGAGCTGCTCCTGGGGGTCACAGCAGAGCCCCCAGCCCCTTCCGAGCCCTGTGACGAGCTCTGGGAGTGTCACAGCCCTCAGTGCTCAGCCACACAACGGGCTGTAAACTTCATATTTGGGGCTGGTGGTTCTGCACAGCACGTGTGAGCGGTTCTGGTGGCCCTGATAACAGCCAGGGCTGATCCCCACCGGGTGCTTGTCCTGGGGCACGAGGGGTGCTGGAGCCAGCCCCAAAGGCATGCTCTCCCTCCCATAGCATTAAGACAAGAGCAACACGCACCCAAGCCCTCGCAGAGCTTAATTCATCACTCTGAAAGGCAATGCCAGGTGCCTAAAATTAGACTCCCACCTCCTAATTTAGGTGCTTCAAATAAAAAGGCTGCTTTTTTCCCTTCTTCCCTTCTCCTCCCTGGTGCTGCTGAGCAGCCAGAGGTCCCCAGGGAGGTGCCCTGTGCTCAGGTATGTTAAAGCCACTGGGTGTGGGGTTCCCAAATCCTCCTGAATCCCTGAGGTATCGTGCTGGGGAAGGAGGAGCTGCAGTGTGGGGGCTCCTGCTTGCTGAGGGATGGCAGGTGGAGATGTAGGTGGGATGCTGGGGGCCATAGCGTGATGCTGCCTCCTGCCCTCTGCTCCTGCAGCACCCGTTAATGGATGTTACGAAGGCTTTGCACCCCCAGGGTGTGCTGGTGGAGGCACCTCAGCCTGCTGCGCCCTGGGGTGCTGCTGTTACCCCACATCAGAGCCCCTCTAGGATGTCCCCAGGCAGGGGGGGGGGGGCACAGGAGCGGTCTGACCCCTCCATCCCAGGGGAGATGCCCCCTGCAGCAGGACCGTGTTGGAGACAGCCATCACCAGAGACCCAGCAGGGCTGTAGCCCATGTAAAGGGGGGGCAAAATGATGCCTCTGTGGCCCATGGGGTCCCTGCCTGGGGGCGCTCACTGCGCCAGGACCCCGTGCCCTGAAGGAGGCATTGCCCAGCGGCTCCCTGTGTGGCACCACAGCTGGCAGAGCTGCCTATGCATATTTCAGGGCACATGTGTGCCATTAAAGAAAGGATCAGAGTTCCCAGGAGCTAAAAATATCCACAGGCAGCAGGGTTTGTACGGGGAGCTGGGGATGCAGAGCAGGAGGTGTAATGGCACTGCCAGCTCCCTCAGCCACAGGGCACAGGAGCAGGTGATGCTCCCGGCCAGCCTCACGGAGGGAAACTGCTGCTGAGCGAGCATTTGGGCAGCATTTGTCCAGCTCCGTGCTGCCCTGCTCCTGGTCGGACCATGGTGGGTGCTGGGGGGATGCAGCCCGGCCCCACGGGTGCCCTGGGGGCAGCAGGGAGGTGGCAGAGCTGCAAATCAGGGAGCTGTGGGGACCCGCAGGCTGGCAGGAGCAGTAGCAGGGTTGCTTTCGAGTATGGAAACCTCTGGTGCTAAATGGAGAGAGTGAGTGCAAACAGACTCTAATTACCACAGCTCCGCCGGAGCCAGCTCTGCCTGCTCTCCGCAAGCTGTCAGCTGCTCTCTAGCAAATGCCTCCATCTCCTTTCCCTGGCCAAATCCTTGTGTATTCCCTCTTCCAGATCCAGCCTCTTCTGCTCCGCCACTAGTTGAACAGCGGGGAGAAAGTGGGGGAGGAAAAAAAAGAAGCGAGGAAGGGGCAAGGCTGGGAAGAGCAGGGATGGGGCCGTGGTGGGCTCTGCTCCCGGGGAGGTGTGTGATGGGGCATCTTCAAGCTGCTCCGAGGTCCTGCCATCCTGGCATGGATGAGAGCACCTGGCAGGGCTCTGATAACCCCAGCATGCTCCTACTGCAGCCTGGAAGTAAAAGAAAAAAAAAAAAAGGAAAAAAAAGCCATGGCAACAGGTCCAATTAGCAAAGGCGTTATGCTGCTGGCTTTGAGAGGGGCCGAGCGGGATGACTGCTCTGTGCAGATGGACCAATCCAGCCAGGCAGGGAGCCGCAGAGCTCTGCCGTGTCCCTGCTGCTGCTCGTGGCCACCATCCCTCACTGATCCTCCTGGTGGGACAGCACCCATGGGAGCACCGTGGAGGTGCCAGTCCCTGGGTGCTGTGTCCCTGCAGGGGCTGGGCTTGAATGTGAGACCCCCAAGGATAACATCCAACGGGTTCCTTGGAAGTTTGGAAGTCAGCAGCTGGGTGGAAGGGAGAAAAAAAATCTGCTCTGTAAGTTTAATGACCCCAGATGAGCGTTCCCTCCCAAAGGGTCTTCCCTCGAGACCGGTACCTTCAAGGAAGGTTGATCTCAGGGCTGAGAGGTGAGTCCATCAGACACTGGGAGTCCTTGGTACCTGCCAAACTACTGGGTTTCTGCTCTTCCTTTAACCCAGACCTGAGTGACTGCAGCATCCCTGCGCTGGGCAGAGTGTGAGGTGTGGATCCAGAGCTGTCCCAGGCTGCCTGGACCAGAACAGCTCCCAGAGAAGAGCACCAGGCTTACATCTCCTGCATACATCCCGCCAGAATCGCACACGCTGCTGTTATGGCCAGGAGCACCCACTGCCCTGTCCCCAGAGCCCTGCAGCAGGCTCCCCGTGAGGAACAACGTGAGGCCAGGTGCAATTCGTGGGGCAGCAGCTCTCCCCTGGATGAGCTACAGCCCTGGGTGAAAGGAGGATAACTCTGTATGGGCAAGGTCACCCAACTTCTGCTGCTAACGTGGGGCTTTGCCTCCAGCGAGCTCCTGCAGGCGTGCAAACTTGTGCTGATCTTGCCATGTGAGGAACGCTCTTTTTGCAGCTTGAAGGCTTGTTTTGCTGTAATTGCAATGCATTCCTAATTACGTGGTTAATTGAGGCCTTTGGGGACCGAGGAGGAACAGGCTGGGCTGAGGGAGGCGTTACAGAAGAGGGGCTTTAGGGAGGCAGGAGAATGGTGGCACGGAGGCTGGTGGCCCCGTGCCGTGGCTGCTGGTGGATGTTCCTCCCCAGGACCCCACTCCTCTGAGCGGGGCAGAAGCTGCTACCAGGCACCCCCTGACCCTGCAGCAGCCACCCTGCCTCATGAGTCCCTGCAGCTCGTCCCTGTACATGTCCCAGGTCCCCAAAGGTGGGGGACTTGAAAGCCTCCCACCCTCACTGCCTGGGGTGTCCCCAAGCAGATCACAGGGATGAGGCACAGGCAGAAGCCTCCTCGCCTTGAAATTGGTGGTGCTGTGCCTGCAGCTCCCCTTGGCATCCCCCATGGAGGAGCATCCCTAAAGGTCCCCCGAAATCACTGCAGGCCCTGGGGTGCCCTGCTGGCAGGGGACAACCCCTCAGGAAGAGGCACCGGTCTCCCCTGCGCTCTGCCCTCCCCGCGGCTGGTGAGCCTGTTGCTTACATAAACTGCTCGCTCCCAGGCGCTGATGGAGCTGTTTGCTTCCCACCCCACTGGGCTCGGCAAGCTAATTTTATTTTTCCCTGCCTTAATGGGATGTTTATTCCACAACAGCCTTCCCACGACGCCTGGCAGGAGGGGCTTTGAGCCCTCACCCCAACAGCGCTCTGCCTTCCTGCTGAGCCCTCCCTGTGCTGCGAGGCCGAGCGAATCCCCCAAATCCAGCCCAGAGGGCTTGGCTGGGTCTCTGCAGAGCAAGCCCGGCTCAGGGAGAAGCACCCCGCTCACTTGTGTGGGGTCTGGGGGCTCTGCAGCAGGCAGAGCATCACCACCAGTGGCTGCCACGCAGTTTTGGCACGGATCTAGGGAGCCACCACAAGTGTCACCTGCATCTCCTGGGACAGGGAGCAGAGCGGGTGGGTGCAGCTCACAGGTGCTGCCCTGCGGCCACGCTTCTGTCCTGCAGCGCGAGGTGGCTCCAGGGCAGCGCGTCTGGGGCTGGGATGTGCACCGAGCCCTGCCATGTCGTGACAGCGCAGCTCTACCCAGGCGACGAGGATTTGGCTTGACAAGCGCCAGGCTTGTTTCATGACAACTGCCAAGCAGCCATCAGGTAGTCGTGATTTCTCCTACTCGCTCTGGCTTGGAGCCATCTGGAGGGACGGAGTAGGAGGGGGCTGCTCTGCTTCTCTTGGAGGGAGAAAGCCCAGGTGCGCGCAGCTCCGACCCCTTGCACAAGGGTGATGCTTGCTGTTCTCCCCACCTCCTGTCCTCATCTGCTCCCGGGGCAGTGAGGCAGTACCAGGGCCATTTAGGGCCCGTGCTCTTGCAGCACCAGCTGTCTGGGCGGTGTTTGTGCATGTCGGATCCCTGACGCATCCCTGCCACGTGCTGGCGTCATCTTCAGGGTACCGTGCCTGCCGGCACACGGGGAGCTGGTGCCAGTGGCCACCAGGCACATCCTGCTGGGCAACCTCGAGCCAGCTGCTGCCAGAAAGCCAGCCCCGGGCTGTCCTGCATCTCCCTGCATTCCCACCTGCTGCTCGCAAAGGGAACGTGGGAAAGGAGCGTGTCCCTCCTGACACGGGGAGGCCTGGGAGAAGAACTTGCAGGCTGGCAGCGTGTGCGTTGTTCTCAGTGTCACATCAGGAGAGGGTCTGTGAATTAGCAGCATCCGACCACGTGCCTCAAAATGTATGAAGGGGGCAGAGAACATCGCCCCGGAGCAACCGGCCAGAGGCACCAGAGGAAGTTTTCCACCTCTTCTGCAGGAGGGGTGCCTGCAGAGCAGCCTCCCAGAAAATAAGCCATGCAAAAACAAGGCAACTGAGCCTAGGCAGCAGCCGAAAGAGTAAAACTCTCAGCGCTGATCTCCAGGGCACTCAGCTAGTGCTTGTAGCAGGCTTTATAGCAGCATCCAGAGCTGGAAGAATGAAAAACAGGTGAAAGGGGTGTGGAAGCGTGCACCCTAATGCTCTGCAGCGGGGAGCTGGTGCTGTGAGAGGGCTGCCTGCATGTGCAGGGAGCTGCATGTGTTCTTATGGAATAGATCCTGATGTTCAATCAAGGAAAAGGTTTCAGCTTTGCTGTATCTTTTCGATCTTCATTCTGAAAATATTTTTCAAGTTCTTTTCGCAGTTGTATCTGTAAAGAGCCAAAAATTGCAACAGGTTTAAAATAGCTGGGTAAAGGCAGAGCCTTCCCAAGGTGCGAGTTGTGTTCAAACAAGGCAGGGAGGAGAGGACACGGATTTCAGTGAGGTAAATGCAGCCCCCTGGGACAGACAAGCTTTAAGGTGGTACATATAGAAAGCAGAGAAGCTTGTAAAGAAAGCTATTCCAACATTGCTAGAGGAAAGCTAGCCAATGCTCTGCTGGCTTCTTGTGATTCTGTGGCTGGGAAAAAAAAAGAAAAAAAACGGCATTGCATAAAAACAAAATGAATCTGTTTACATCAGAGCCTGCCATGAAGCACATAGGAAAATTCAGACTGCCCCCTGTCCTACGGCAGGTACATCCAAAGAGCTGAAACGTCCAAAGAGACCTTTGGGAAGCGTTGATAAAAATGTAGAGCACCGGGTTGCCAGGAGCAGGCAGGATTTATCCAAGGGCTCTGAAGCACAGCAAGGAGCCGGTGGGCTACTGGTGGGGTGGGCGACTTGCTGCTTCCGTGAGCACGCGTGGCACACAAATGGCAGGCAGCAAGAGTGCGCGCAGCTTTTGTGAGAGGTGAGAGCCAAGAAGCCACAGGCAGGTTCAACTTCTGTACAGAGCACATAAATCGCATGAGGCCCTGACAAAGACCAGAAGTAGGAGACTGGGAAATGCTCGAATGGGAGTAAGTCGGCTTTTCAAGGGAGGATTTGTGGTTTGCAGATCTGTTAGCATTATTTCTTGTGGCTGTTAACCAGCTAATAGTGTACTCGAGTTCCCCAAATCCATGGTAACCCAGCCCTCGTTTCCCAGTCTTTTAATAAGAAGCACACACAAACCTCCTCTCGTGCTTAGATAACACAGTTTCCTTAAGAGCTTTTGTTAGTTTGGTTTTCTTTGGCAGAGCAGAGGGAGGTTACCATGGAGTTACCTATGGATGGGAGCGCAGGAAACCCAGAGCGCTCCGAGAGGAGGCTGGGGAGCAGCAAGGTGACGGCATCAGCGTGCCGTGCATCGCCTGGGCAGGCCCCCGGAATAAAAAATAGTGACCGAGGAGAAGGCTGCGGGGCTGCAGAGGGCTCCCCAGGGGCTGTGCTGCCCGCGGGGGAGGGCAGAGGGCAGGGAAGGGGGACGCGGTGTGCCCGGCACCGTGGGGCACGGGGCGAGGCTGCCCTCGGGGATCTCCTCCGGTGAAGGGGGGGGGGACGCAGCCCGACAACCCCGGGGCTCCCCGGGACGCCCCCTCCCCGTGCTCAGCCGTCGGGGCAGCGGCCCCGGCGGGGGGGGAGCGGTCCCGGCGGGGCTCCGCGCCCCCGCCCCCGGCTCCGCCCCGCTCCGCGCCGCCGCCGCTCGCCCCGCAGAGCCGCGCACAGCGCCCGGTGCCGCCGCCGCACCTGGCACCGGGACCGGCTCCGGCACCGGGACCGCCGCCGCCGGCCGGAGGGAGCGGGGAGCCCCGGCGGCTATGGCGGGCCGGGGGCGGCCGGTCCCGGCTGCTCGCTGAGCCGGGGCCGCTCGGCCGCTGCTGAAAGCCGGCGGGCTGGGCGCTGCGGCAACCGGGCACCGGGCGGCGGCCAGGAGCCATGGGGGGGGCGGCGGCGGCGGCGGCGGCCAGCGGGGACCCGGCCCTGCCCGCCCGCCGCGCCGCCCGCCTCAGGCCCCGCTGGTAACGGAGGGAGAGCGGCCGGAGCCCAGGTGAGCCCCGAGGGGGTGGAAGCGCGGTCGGTGGTCGGGGAGCGCCGGGGCCGTGCCCGGTGCCGAGCCGTGCCCGGGGCTCCCCCTTCCCGGGGCGCTGCCGTCGGGAGCAGCCGTCGGGGGCGAGCTGCGCCCCGCTCCTCTGCGCCGCTCCGGGCGCACGGCGGGGAGGCCGCCCGCTCCCGCGGGGTGCGCAGCCCCCGCGCTGGGTGCCCGAAAGCCGCCGAGCTGCTGGAGCAAGGCTCTGCCCCCCCCCGGGTGGGAGACCGCGCACGGGAGCACCGTGGTGTCCCGCGGCACCCGGAGGAGCAGCCAGGGTTTGTCCCCCTGCTGCAGCTACAGTGGCCCTGGGTGGTGGCTCTGCAGGTGGCACCCGCCCGGCTGATGCTGTGGGATGAGGAATTGGGGCTGTGGGGGCTGGATGGGGCCGTGCTGCTGAGTGCCGCTCTCACCCAGCCCTGCTGAGATGGCTTTGCCCACCCCAGGCAAGGCAGGAGGGAGTGGGGTGCACAGCAGGAGCTGTGCCGCTGTGCTGGGTCACCTTGGTGCGCCCCTGGGTGCCGGTGCCCTCCGTGTTATTCCAGTGTTGTGGACGTGGTTGTAATGGGTTGCACCCCACCGAGCTGAAAGAAGGGAGGGGAAGCGCTTGGCTCCTGGCTCAGGGCTTGTTTGTGTTTTTTTCCTCGTTTCTTAGCTCTAGAGCAATTGGGATGGGATGAGTTTTCCTCTTTGTCGGCAGCAGGACTGGCGGAGAGACGTGGCTCCCTCCAAAGGGGGCTGCAGGGCAAGAGCAATGGGAAAATCTTTGCATCTTCCTCCTCTCTCATGACAAGCAGCGAGCCCTGTGCCGCCTTTCACCTCCCCATGCCTCAGTTTCCCCCTGTCTGCAAGAGAAGGGTGGAGGAGAGAGAAGCTGCTCCTCACCAGAGGGGCTGAGACGTGGCTTGTCATGTGTGAGAGCCTCGCTGGGCACGAGTCTGCTCTGAGGCCAAGAGCGGTGCTGGATCGGGCCCAAGGGACACCGAGTGCTAGCTGCCATCCTGCGGCAAGGAGTTCCACACTGCGCCTGAGCAGCCACCAAAACCCCGTGCTTTATGTTTTTATCCCTAAAGAAGGGAGCGGGAATGACCCCCCTCACCGTGCTGGCAGGGTCTGGCAGCCCCGCTGTGCCCCAGGCCACCCCCTGCCCAGGATGCTGGCGAGTGAGGGAGGACCCGCAGGGGGTGCAGCTGGAACTGGATCAGGTTTGGTCCCTGTCTCCCTCTTGCTGGAGATGAGGCTGGGGAGGGGAGAGGTGCCCCCCTCAAAATTAGCCTGGACGAGGGCCCGTTGGCCTCAAGCTTCCCAAGGCAGGAGGGAGGCTTTATCCCTGCAGTGAGCAGCGGTGTGCTCAAACTGAAGCCTCAAAGCATCAGGTCCAGCCTAGCATGGGAGAAATCCCAGAGCAGCAGGCAGCCTGGAGGCAGGGCACAGTCTGCACACACGTTTTCAGCGTGTTGCTCCATCCCCTGCCACGCTGCCAGCCCACCTGCGTGCTGGGGAGGGGCGAGCTGGGCTGTGGGACCCGCTCACGGCTCTGCTCCTGCCTCACATCCCAGCCCGTGGTACCTGGAGGACGCTTTTGCCGCGTGCTCAGCAGCTGCTCGCTGGCACCGAGGGACAAAGCCTCGAGCCCTCAGCTCTGCCTCGTGCTCGCAGCACGCCGCCAACGCCGGTCCTTCCCCATGCCCGCGGCAATCGGCAGCAGAGCGCTCCGGATTCGGACCTGTGAGTTAAGTGTTGTTCGCCAGGGCAGCTCCAACCCACGGGCGCCGCGTTTCTGTGGTGAACAAGCGTTTTTGTCAGAACAAAGTAGGTTGCTGCCTCACAGAGCCTCCAGCCTGCGTGGAGCAGGGCGCAGAGCCCTGGGGCTCAGCAGCTGGCTGTGGGGATGGGGAGGGGGTCTGGGAACGAAGAGGGGTGCTGGGACACTCCAGGAAGAGCTCGTGCGGGTGGTGGCTCAGAGCCTGCAGCAGCAGGAGGGCAGGAGAGCTGCAGGATTGGTGCCCAGCGAGGCTGGGAACATTTCTGAGCTGCTCGCTGTTCTCTGTCTCTTTTAAATTAATCAGGAGCTGGCCTCAGCAGCCAGTCAATAGCGAGATTTATCTCTTAAATAGCATTATTGATTGCTCGGGAAGCCTGGTTTTGTATTGATAGATATGTACACGTGCAGACAAGCCCCATGCCAGGTCCTGGTGGGGAAAGGCATGGAGCAGGCTGCGTGAGGCTGCTCCTCACAGGTGGGGTCACACGTGTGCCTGCCCGATGGAGACGCAGCTCTCTGCCGGAGAGCACAGTGGGGTCCCCAGGGGTCTTTGGGTACAAACCCTTACGCATCCATCCACTGTCTTGCCCAGTCTTGAGCCTTTTTCCTGCTCTTCCAGTGCTGTCTCCCTCCTTGTGAAGGGGTCTTCCCACAACTTGCACGGTGTCCTGAAAGGTCCCTGACCCTGCAGGGGTCTCTGTGTGGGGACACTGGGACAGATGTGCAAAGCTTAGCCCGTGCTGGAGCATCGCCCAGAGGGGCCAGTTAGAGGAGGATAAGTGAGGTGGGGTGCACCTGACCCCCAGAGGGGGGTCAATTTGGGCTGCTCCTGGAGCCCTTGGCTGGGGCTGCGAGCCGACGCGTGCGGGAAGCGCCGTGGGACCTGGCTGGGCTCCGAGCAGGTGGAGCCGTGGGAGTATCGTGGGGAGACAGCTCGCTGCCCGTCTGCTGCTGGGAAAGGCAAAGCGTGCCGGTGCTCCTGAGCCTCCAGGTAACGGGAACCGGTCTGTGGGGGCTTCACCAGTGGCATCTCCCTGGGCTTCCCTGTGCCTCTTGTCCCTGGGAGGTGGCAGAGCGCTTGCAGCCGCAGAGCAGTGGCATTGCCTCTGGGTCCCATTCCCTGGCTGCCTGCACCGGGTGCTGTCACTGTGCCACGGGAGAAGGGGCAGGAGCAGGGGATGCAGAGCCGGGTTGCCCCCAGCTGGGCTTGGTGTTGGGAGGGACTGGCTGTGGGCAGTCCCACCATGTGGGGGTGGTTTGGGTGCTCCTGGCCCCGCGTGCACCCCTACGGCCCCACCTGAGAGCCCCACTTCTCTGGTTCAGTAGCTGGGGCAGGTCTGGGACCTCGGCATCTCCTGCTCCTGGCGGTGTGGCTGCAGCACCCGGGGGAGGCTGGTGCTGGCAGGAGCAGGGCCAGGGGCCGTCTCGTGGCCCAAGCTGTTGTCCTTTTAGCTCCGGGCAGCACCTCTAGGCTCGCCCCAAAGCAGCACCGTGTGCTCGGGCAGCGCCGCTGTCCTCCAGGGTCGTGGAGCACAGCCAAGGTGCAGTGCTGCTCGTGAGACGAATTGCAAAAGCTCTCGCCAGTTTTGCTGGAGCAAACTTCATGCTGTGGCCGTTTTGCCTTGGTGCTGCAGAGCCTGCTGCCGAGCCCTGCCCGCAGCGAGCCTGGCTGCCCTCAGCACGTGTGCGCCACCGTGCACAGGGCTCCTGGCCCCAAACCTCGCGCCCAGCCTCGCAGTGGCAGCAGAGGCTGGGACGAGCATCAACTGAGCTGCCACGGGGGATCTGTAGGGGCTGGGTCACCAACGGCTTGGGTCTGGGAAAACCTGCGTGTGCTTGTCACTGTTCAGTTAATCAGCAGCCATGGGAAGTTCTTGGGTGCTGCCGTGCCTTTGTGCATGTGTGTATTTCCATACATACACGTAGCACCATGGCATCTCGGTAACGCTTGGACCCCTTCAGCATTTTTCCAGACAATGTCTGCCCGCAGCGAGCGCCCAGTCCGCCTGATCTCGGCAAGCCAATCTACGCAGGGATCTTGGGGAAGAACAGTTGGGGTTTTATGAAGCTGGCATAATTTACAGCTAAAATAGCACACCAGAAATATGTCCAATCCAATCTCCTTTGTAATCTTGTTTTCATTTAAGCCTCCAGGCTGATGGAGGGGGGGAGGCAGGGAAGCAAACTGCGAAGGGAGTTTATTACCCGTGTCAGGGAGATTTGCGTGGTGCTCTGTCCGGAGCGACCTCAATTTGCAGGGGTTGCGGCTGGCTGGGGGGCTCCCAGCCCCGAGGGGCTTCTCCTGCCCGGGCTGGGGCCACAGCCCCCACTGTGGGGGGCTCGAGGCGCGCGCCGTGGAGCAGCTCCAGCGCCTGCTCCCGCAGCTGGGCAGGCAGAGCTATTGCAATGTCTCGGCGAGCACTGCGCTCGTGATGTCCTGGCCAGCTCACCGTGAAAAGGAATGAAATTATCTCGCTGCTGCTGCTGCCTTTGCGGGTTGCGTTTCTCTTTAGTTTTCAAACCACAGATTGTCCCAGATCTCCTGCCAATAGCAGGGAGCTCACTGATAATGCAGCTGCTATTAATAAAGCGGTGTTGTTACATATTCATATCAATCAGACTTCTAATTCCACAATATTAAAAAAAAAAAAAAAGGCAGCGTTTCACAGGGGCGGTGGGGGAAGGTGTGAGGCAGGCTGGTGTTTGATGTGCATCGCAGTGTTGGCAGAGCTTGTTCTGCTCACGTCTCTGCCCTGCGGCCCTCCTGCCCTGAGCTCTCCACGTGCTCCTCTGACACCTTTTGCATCCCAGCATCTGGGAAGCGTTATCTTTGCTTTGCTTTGCCAGAAGCAGCCGAGAGGAGCCCAGTTCTCCATCGGTGCTGCCCTGGCAGGCTGCGGGCAGAGCTTCACCCCAGCCCTGGAGGTTGAGTTCATCTGGGAGGCTGAGATCCTGCAACACAATGGTCAGGGACACAGGGGATGGGATGAGGAGCCCTTCCTTCATCCTGTGTGCCTGTCTGAGGCCACGCTGGCGGCGCTGAACCCAAGGGCTGGGTCCCACACGCAGCTGCGGGATCCCCGGAGTGCCGGCACCGCTGGGAAGTGGGAGCGGTGCAAGACGGGGGAGCTCCCGATCCGTGCGGGTGGGTTGGTGGGAACGGCTCCCTGCTTTCTCCATTTTATATAGAAAGTTTCGCATATTATGTAAATTCGAAAGCAAAGCATAGAAAATCCTACGGTATAAATCTGGGATGGATATATGCTTGTGCAGCCATTAGCGAGGGAAGTACACCAGAGAATCCTGGCCAACGGATATATATACGCTTCCATTGCCATTCCTGCAATAAACTATGGTTTTTGCACTTGCTACAGTATTTTTTAAAAAAAGTACTATCTTCAAAACTGTGGCAGCATTTTATGGTAAGCTGTAAATTGGAAGAGATACCTAATTATTCATAGGGTATTACGGAGGTGTCGGTAAATGACTTCACCATTAAGGCTGCCCTGAGACTTGCGTGTGCAGCAAAACCCTCTCTCCTAATGAATTCGGCTTCCAGATTTGGTGTAATACCCAGCAAGGCCAAAAAGCTTTTGCTCGAGTGCTGTGCAGGAGCTGCTCGGGGTGTGACGGAGCCGTCCCACAGCTGCACCCAGCAGGAGGGGTGTGTGGTCGCTCAGCCAGGTTCCTGGGGTGCGCTGGCTCCCAGCCCTCTGCCAGAGGGCTGCCGTCGCTGCAGCGAGCAGTTTCCAAGCAACTCGGCGGCTGCCGGTCTAAAAGGCCTCTTGGTAAAGGCACGTTAATATTAAGTGGAGTTATTAAATGGAAACGGTGCTAAGAAGGATGCGGGAAGGGCAGCTGGTGTGGTGGAGCTGATATCCACCTGCCGTCGTGCGTGCTGTAAGGACAGGCCTCCCTCGGCCCAGGGAGCAGCAAGAAATTCCCCAGTGCCTCCAGAGGGCCGTGGCAGTGCCGGGAAGGCCTGAGCTGTGTGGTGGTCGGGGCTGGGCTGGCTGTAGCCACGGTGGTACGAGCCCAGGTTAGGGCTGTGGGGCAGCCAGGCACCTCCAGCACCCCAGCAGCAGGGCACAACGTGCCTGATTCGGGGAAAGGCAGAGAGAAAAGAGCTGGAGGTGGTGCAGAAAGGCCCTCCGGGACAGCTAAAGGGAACAGGAGCTGGATCAGGAGCAGATGGGGTTGCTGGTGCCGCGGGGGGGCTGTAAGTGCCCGTGTTCTTTGCTGTGTTTATGCCTAGCTGGAGGCATCGTGCTTTTTTTCACCTTGTCCGTGAGTTTAGCTTTCTGCCTCCCCTGAGTCCGTGTGAGCTCAGGACAGGGCGGGAGGGGTGAGGAAGAGGTTGTTCTTTGCTGGTCTGGAGAAAATCCATTACAAGCGTTGCCGTAAGCAAGCGCTGGCCTTGCAGGAGTGCCAGGGGAGGCAAACCAGGCTCCCTGGGCAGGGCTGGTGGGCCTCACCTCAGCACCCTGTGCTGTGCAGCCAGGGCTGAGAGCCGCCTCTCCCCAGCACCAGCTGCAGAGAAGCATTTATTTTTTCCTGGAAATACTCTTAGGGTGCTTCAAAGCCAGGGACAGGAGCCTGCTCCTGCAGGAGGTGAGGCCGGGCCTCCATCGTAAATCTGCCTTCACCGGCGCGTGCGGCAGCAGCCTGGGGGTGGTGTGAGGAGCCTCCTGCTGCCTTACGGCTTCTCGGCTCGGGGCGGGTAGGAAGCAGTGGCTGGCTCTGTGTGCGTGCCTCAGTTTCCTCAGCCTTCAAGCAGAAGCGATGCTCACCTCCCTGAAGTGCTTTGGGAGGACAATGACAAGCCAGGCGCCATCTCCTCGCCCTGTTGTCCTCTCAGGTGCGTTGGGATGTCCTCGTACAGCCCGCCCGCCTCCCATCTCAGCGCTCTGAAGAGACGTCACACCGCCCTTGGCTAAACAAATTTTTGTTCGCTGTGGCTCTTTTTTATTTTTTTTTTCCTGCTCAGCATTCAGGGAGCATCCTCGTGGTAACCAAGGTATTTGCATAATCTGTGGTTTTGTGGTAATTGCTCCCTTTCTGAAGAGGTGCTAATCATCCCTTGGGTTTGGGGGGGCTTTTTCTATCTTTGGGACCGTGTTAGAAGGCAAGGGTGACGCCTCCCGTGGGGCAAGGTGCCTCGAGGCAGCCTTTAGCCCTCTGCTCAACATTTCCACCCTGGGCAGGCCCGGGGCATGGGCTTCTGCACTGCCCATGAGCTCCTGAACCGAGTCCCTCCCTCACCCATGCCTCAGTTTCCCCAGGCTCTGTGGCACCCAGGCTCTCCAGCAGGTTGCCCCAGCATGGTGGTAGCCACCTGGTGTGCCTGCAAGCCACAGGCAGCATGGCTCAGCCCCGAGGCAGCTCCCACACGGCTGGGTTTCCAGAACAGCAGCATCCCCGTGGGTCCTGGGGTACCTGGGGGTGCCTGGCCACAGCTTTGGAGTTAGCTCAGGGGCAGGCAGCCCTCCTGAGCTGCCTGCTGGATTTGCTGCCCGTGAGGCATGGGGATGTGCAGCTTGTTCTGGCCCTGATTTATTTCTGCTTCTTGCTCCCCTGCGTGCTGCCAGCAGATCCTGAGATGCCTGTGCGAAGGGGACAGGCAGCAGGGCAGAGGCTAGCCTGGCCGTGGGGCAGAGGTTAAAATGTCCCCATGCTTTGTGACCACAAGGGAAAAGAGCAC
Organism: Anas platyrhynchos; assembly: GCF_047663525.1. Taxonomy (NCBI): domain Eukaryota; kingdom Metazoa; phylum Chordata; class Aves; order Anseriformes; family Anatidae; genus Anas; species Anas platyrhynchos. The sequence goes on from NC_092596.1 coordinate 14,105,040, forward strand.
GACCTGGCTGCTGAGCAGGGGCTGAGGGTCCTGGAGCCCTGCCACCCCCCTGCCCTCGCCCAGCAGCAGCAGTTTGTGCTCCTGCCCTGCGCTGGCATCGCTCACAAAACGCCTTTGCTGTGCAAACTCAGCGTCTGTTCGCTACGGGCTCTCGTCTCCAGCCTCGCTCTGTGCTACCAAGGCTGCACCTGTCTCGGCACTGGCCATCTCCCCGGCTGTATTAAGTCTCGATTTATCCGTATGAAATCTCACGTCATTTATCTTCCTAAATCCCGGCAGGTAATTTTGTAATCGTGTCCCTCCTGTGGTGCTGGCCTCTCCTCCCTACCCGATATCCTCTTCAGTTTTAATCCCCCTGGAGTTTACATTGTTTTTTGCAATCCCAAAGGGATGATGCTGCTAAATCCCAATCCCAGTGCTGAGCTCTTGGGGAAGCACTTAATTCCCTTCCCGTTAGCAGGACGCACTGCTAATGACCCCCGCAGCTCCTCCCCTGCCACTCTGCTCCTGCTCCTTTCAGAAGTGCTCTGCTTGCACGGGTGGCCAGGCACTTTGAGGATAAGGGGTTTGGTGCTTGGCTTGGGGTTTTGTTTTGGTGTGTGATGGAAATCACGTGCTGTGCAGGGAGCTGTTGGGTCTGCTCCCGGTGTAACCAAACTGTTGAAACCAACGTTCCCAAGAAGCACAGGGGGGCCTGGCTGTGCCTGGGCTGGGGACACGGAGGGAGGCAAGAAGACCTCACAGTGGCAGGGCACAAGCCGGGTGCTTTGGTGTCAGCCCCAGGGCCACGTTTGTCAGAGGAGGATGCCGGTGTTTGCCTTGTCTCTGCTCTTTAGGGGATGATGTCTTTATGGCAGTGCCTTCCCTTCCTACCTGCTCGCGCAGGATGAGGTCCCAGTTTGATACTCTCTGATAAGGCTGATTCTAATAACTCGGCTGTGTTTACCTGCCCCCAGCAATATTCTTGCAAATGAGGTGTCAGCAGGGATGCTGGCGAGCGTGAGTTGCTGCGTGTGGATTTTTACAAAACCAACAAAGCGGTGCCGGGGCTTGCGATTCGCGGGCGTTGCGCCGGCATCCAGCCGGAGCCCGGGTGGCGTGTGAGGGAGGGCTGGCTCCGTGCAGCCCTGTTTGTGACTGAGGGATCTGCTCCAGACAGGGCTCTGATCTCCCAGGCGTTTTTCATGGTCGTCTTTGGCAGGCTGGCTGCCTGACCTTGTCACCCTGCTCGTGCATCAGCTCCTGCTGCTGGAGTCACCCAGAAAGTCAGGAGGAGGGCCTGGGAGCACCTCCTGTCTGTCCCCTGAATTTGTGGCACCTCCTGTCAGTGCCACACACAGTGTGTCCCCACAGGATGGCAGGGAGCCATGAAAGAAACTCGATTTTTGTTGTTGTTTTGATTCCCTTTTTTTGTAGGCTAGCAGGAGGATTTTAGTCTGGGCAGCGAAGAACCAGGAGAGGCTCTGCACACATCCTGCTGCGCCCACGGCTCCTCCCATGGGTCTGGAGCTCTGGGGGGTGATTTTGGTTTTCTCGGCCAAACTGGGAGCACTGGGGAGAGACGTGCCTGGCCTCGCAGGGTTGTAGCTGTCCCCAGCCCAGCTGGTGCCCACGCAGCCAGCGATGCTTAACCCCGCTCCCGCAGCTGCCCAGATCCCATCCCTGCCTCAGAGAGCTGATGTGAGCAGGCAGGCAGCAGGGCGGCCAGCTCCTGAGGCCACACTTCGTTTCTGGCTCCCGTGTATGACACAGGGCGCACGAAGTCATCTGATGGGATTTTGCAGCGAATTGTCATTCCCCCAAAGTGCCAAGGTGACAGCTGAGAGGGCCACGGGCAGCGGCTCTGCTTGCAGATGTCTTTGGATGCTCCCAGGGTGCTAACACAGGTGCTGTGAACGGGCACGGTGCCTGGGGAGCTGCCAGGCTGTGCCACCACTCCTCCAAGGCACTGCCATGGGCTTGCTTCAGGATGAAACCCCGATGGTGGTGCTGTGAGCAGAGCCGTGTACCTCACTCTGCGGGGCTCAGGGCACGAATGGCAGCAAACTGATGGGGCTGGGGCCATCCCAGGGGACGTGGCTGGGACAGGGCAGCCCCGCGGAGCAGGCTGCAGCGCGCGGTGCAGGGACGTGTTGCAGCTAATGCTGTGTGACAGCTTGACGGGTCCTCCCGGGACAGCCGGAGCTGCCATGCCATCTTCAGGGCTGTCAGTCCTCGGCTCCCGCGCCACGGCGTTGATCGTAAGCAGGCAGCGTGGGGAACTCGCTCCCAGGAGCAGGAAGGGCTCTGGAGCTGTGGGCGCGCTCCCAGGGAGGTGCTCAGCCCCGGGTTGGTGTTCTGGAGGGGCATGGAGCCGGCTGGGAGATGGGACAGAGCCTGAGCCGGGATGTGAGCAGTGTCCTGTGCAGCCCCCCGGATAGGGGGGGTGCGAGGGGCTGCTGATGCTTTCGGTTCCACGTCTCCTGCTGCTCTGCCCAACCGGGCGCTGCTTTGCTCCTGCAGCGAGGCTCCGGCTGCTCAGAGCCCACTGGAGAGACACAGACCGGCAGCACGAGCGGTAAGCGGCATTACCGGGGCAGGGAGCTGGAACGAGACGGGCTCTGACAGCTGCTTCCACGAGGGTTACGAGGCGAGCGAGGTGTCAGCACGCAGAGCTCCAACCCCCCCGCTTTGCTCTCTGCTTTTTGGCACAGGCGTCTCTCGGCTCTCCCTGCCCTGGGTGGGCTCTGGGGGTGGGCACCGGGGCGGCAGGCGTTGTCTGCTCCTTGTGGGCTGGTGGCCGAGCACGGGGACGTGGGGAGGGGAGGCAGCACGTGTGCGCAGGCTGAGTCATGCTGAGGATCCTGCCTGTTGTTACGAGTCCAGAGATGAGGCGCGCTTGGCAGAAATCAGCTCATCATCTGCCTCTCCCCACCTGGCTGTCCATCCATCCCAGCTCCTCTGCGTAGCGTCTGAAGGGGAAAAAATAAAAAAAAAATCTCCGCCTGGAAGATTTGGGTTGCTCCTCTGGGCTGTGAGGTCGGGGAAGCGAAAGCTGGCGCTTGGTATGCGGAGCACGGAGCTGGCGGCAGGGACTTAGGGCTGCAGCTGCGAGGGGCCGCAGCACCGCGGCACCCTGCCTGGCTGCAGGGTGGGGGTCTGCACCCGGGGGGAGAAATAATGCCACCGGGGTCGGGAGAGCATCGTGGGGTGAGCAGGGGTCTCGGGGCACCGATCCCCCTGTGCTGGATACGATGCTGGGGGGCCGGGGGCACCTCGCCGCTCCCCCCCTCGCTGAGCTGCATGTCCTCGGCTGCTCTGTGCCTAGGTGATTTTAGCTTTGATTCAGCTTAGAAATTGCCTTGGCTGAAACTCTGTCTCTATTGTTTGCAGTCTGCAGGAGCATCATTGAACGTGTCAAAAAGATAAATTGGAGAGAAGGAGAGGGAAAAAAACTGAGGCGAGCGGCGCGGTTGGAGAGGAGAGCGGTGCGGGCTGGGCTCTCCCAGGGCGGCTGGTGCTTCGGGCACCCTCTCCTTCCACCCAGGGTGCTCAGGGTGCCTCTGTCCTGCCCATTCAAGGAGGGTTCAGGCACCCCTGATGCTGTCCCCGGAAGGACTGGGCTCAAGGGCTGAGGTTTGGGGGTTATCCAGCCACGTTGGGCTCTCTGTCCATGGCTGTCCCAGGGCATGAGCATCCCTCAGGCACCGCAGGAAACCTGGTGCCAGCGTTGGGGACAAGGCTTTGAGTGGCTGTGGTGGGTGGGTGTTGTAACGTGGTCACTGCGTGTGATGCCATCGGCCTCCTCCAGAACAGCTCCATCAGGAGCGTCCCGGGGAGCTCGTTGGCTGCAGGACGGGGATTTGGGCTCCATCCCACCAAGGCTCTGGGGGACGGTGCTTGCACCGCGCCGCAGGAGGTCAGGGAGGCAGTTGTTGCTGCTGCTGGGGATGCTGGGGCAAATTAATCGCCTATTAAATAAAATGTCAGCCAGGAACGGATGAGAACTGGCATTGCTTTCACGGCTTGCACTTTACAAAATGAATATGCTTGTGCACGGTTGATTTGCATATTCAGAACAGGCTGCCTGGGAGGGCTCTCCTTTTGAACTGGGTGATACCAAGGGCTAAATTGTGTAAATTCAGTTATCCAAACACTCCTCTAAATGACTGGAATGATCTAATTACATAATCCATCGCCACAGGAGATGGTTTTTCAGAGCCCGAGCCACTTTGTTTCTGGAAGCGACGTCACCTCGCGCAGGGGGAACGCCGATGAGGAATTGCCCTCGCCCGCCGGCACAGCCGAGGTGGTCGGGGTGCGTGCAGGGAGCCCGTCCCCTGTCCCCTTTCACACCTGAAACCAGGCAGACTGATCTGTGTGAAAACTTCACGAGGCAAATACCACCCGTGTCAGATTAAATAAGGCTGGTTTCAAATAGGAACTGATTTGCATGGGCTGATCAGGCTAATTACTCCGGTGTCTGCAGGAACTCAGAAAGCCGTCAGGTTCCCGTGCAGGGGGAGGCAGCGCTCTGCCACTGCGGGGGTGGGCGCATGAGAATGCCCTGGGCATTGCGGTGCCTTCAGCAGAAGCCATGGCTCCACCTGCTCCCGAGCTCTGGACAGAGAAGGAGCCACAGGATGGCACAGACAGAGCCGAGACACCCCTGGGGCCAAGTTTTGGCTCTTTCAGGTCACTCGGTCGGGGACGCGTGCTCCTGGGCGGTCAGCAGGCTGCCTGGTTGTGGAAGCAGGGCTGCGTTTCCCATCCCCTGCTCCTGCCTCTGGGTCTCCCCGGCTGGCGTCGGAGCAGCCGTGCTGCCTGGTGGGGAGCAGACTTTGCCGGGAGAGGGTGTTACGCAGCCGTGGGCGTGCGTGTCCCTCGGGGGACGGCGCCTGCATCCCACGGGCAGCACAGACACGTGTCCCACGTGCAGGCTGTGTGCGTGCGCATCCCTCGGGGACCCCGGCTGCCTGCATCCCGCTGGGAAACTGTGTGTGTATGCGTCCCTTGGGGACCCCGGGCACGTGTGCCACCGCGGGAGCAGCTCCGTGTCCCCGTGCCTGCGCCGTTCCCCCCCAGGCGAGCGCCTTCGGGTGAGCGGTGGGCGAGGAGGCGTGCAGCTGGGGCGCCGTGCGCGTCTCCTGTCGACAAACAGAGAGACGCCGTCTCCCGAGGCTGGCGGTTCGGCGCCGCATTTGTACGCACGTGTGGAAAACAGAGTGTGCGTGGGTGGGCAGGCCGCTAAATATAGACCTGGCTACCTGGGCTGCTCGCACGCCTGCTCCGAGGACAGCTCCAGCGCAGGTTGTAAAGAGATTATAAACCAGTATACATTAAGCCTCTCTGCTAGAAATGCCGGCAGCCCCAGGCGGAAAACATCACACTCAAAGCTCCTCCTCATCCCTTTTTTTGTTTTATTTTATTCCTTTTCAGTGATGTTGCCTTTATCTGCTATCAGCTCAAGAGCTGTACCGAGCCGCAGAGCACCAAAAGGGCTCCCGGAGGGGCAGGATGGGACAGGGGACCTTACGATGCTGTTTGCCACCTCCCAAAGCCAGCGTTGGTCAAGGCTGGGGACAGCCACCTCCATGGCAGGAGCTGGGAGCTGCTCAAGGAAAAGCCATCCCTGCAGCCCTGATCCAAGATGGGACACGTGGGCAGTGGTCCTTATTTATGGTCCCACACAGGGAGGGTTGGCTCTGCCAAAAGCAGGTTCTCCTTTTGAGGGAAGGTGGTGACACAGGCAGAGAGGTGGCCATAGCTCAGGGGCTTCTGCGTTCAGCCCCGGGTGGCTGGCCCATGCTGGGTGAGCTCCGGGGTCCAGCCCACACTGACACCAAGCCAGGACATGCTGCCTCGTTATCCCCCTGTGGCCATCACACTGCGATCTCAGCTGGGGACACTGCTCGCTCTGCGGTCCTGCAGCCCTCCCTCCCCGCTCTGCACCACGCCGCATGGAAATAGCGGTCCCCAAAACCCCTGGCAAGCCATCAACCGAGCAAATTGCTCTCCGTAAATCCCGAGTGAAAGTCCTGGGATTCGGGAGGGCCCAAAGGAAAGCGTTTGATTGGATTTTTTCAAGCTGCTTTCCTCTGTGCCAGGAGAGACAGGCTGACAGCCTCCCTGAATCTTCCCGGCTGCCATTTGGGAGCGGGCGCAGACAGATTGCGCCCTCTCGATAATGGGATATAAGCGATCTATAACTCTCCTCCCTTTATTTAACTCCCCTCTGGACTTCATACGCAGTAATAAATTCCTCCTCTTGCAAATCCTTCTCCAGGCCAGCTCCTCCGCAGGTCTCTCTTTACGTCCAGCAGGCGTGGGGGGAGCAAGAGACCTGGAAACGGGCACAGTGCTGAAACGTCCTCGTGGTGCCACGTGCAGGACAGGCTGCAGGTGGGGTGTTTGCTTCCAGCAGTGCCAGAAAGCACCCTTAATACAACAGGAAGGTCGTCCAGGTTAAAACTGGTGGCACTGGGAGGTGGAGGAGCTGAGAGGCTCAAGGAGCAGCATTAACTGAGTGGCACCAAGCAGCCAGGCACGGGTGGAATATATTGCACCCAAAGCACACGTCACACACACGGAGCGTCAAGGGAGTAAGGGAAAACAGTGCTGCAAATTTTGCATCATTGCTCCTTATCTCTGATTAATCCTCTTATGTGTTCATCTCGTTTCGGCCTGGTGTTGCCTGTTTGCTGTGTTCCTGCAGTCCTCGCAGAGATGAAGATGCCTCCAAGCCTGGAGCACCTTTAGCAGCCCCGGCTGGGCAAGGGGGGGTCCTGCCACTGATGGTGGCAGAGGAGAGGAACAAGCACTGTGCTCGTGGTCATTGCGGTGGGCAACAGCAGAGAAGGAGCTGGAAACCAGCTTCTCCCTTCCATTTGTGGAAGGGAAAGAAAATTACCCTGCAAAGCTTGCCCCACGTTGCTCCTTTAAGTGTTTCAGGCACCCACAGAGTTGCGCGTGGCTGTGGCTTGCAGCAGGCAGCCCGCGGGTCCGATGGAGAGCTGCTGGCCTCCACCACTTGGAGACGGGTGCTGGCGGTGCTGCTTGTGACACTGGGGCCATTTCCCTTCTCTGCAGACGCTGCTGCCTGAGCTGCTAAGAGAGGGGCCGCCTCGGAGCCCCCTGCCACCCGCTGCAGCCCCCGGAGCAGACACCGAGTGCTGTGCACGGCCACCAGCTTGTAAGTGGATGAGACGGCTGGGCAGGGGCGTGGGGGGACAGGGAGAGGGAAAAGCAGCGAGGTGATGTGTGGGGCGGTCCCTTGGGCACCCAGCCTGCAGGTGGGAGTCTGGAAACAGGGACAGCAATGGGGACAGCGAGGGCAGAGCCTGGCAAGGAGAAGAGGTGCACTGCCTCCATCCCGGTGTCTCTCCCCCAGCTGGGGTCATCCCTGCCCCGGGTCTGCTCAGCAGGGTTTTGTTGGCAGCCTCGTGGCAGCAACTCGCCTGCCTTCTGCTGGTGTTTCTGAAGGATTTTGCTTTGATCCTCTTCTCGGCAAGGCGCTTCTGTACATCTGCAGCTGGGGAGAACAAAATTCCTTAAATGGCCAAAAATCGCAGGGAAAATTGGGAGAGAAAAAGCTGGGAGCCCCCAGGTAAAACCCATTTGCATTTCTACAAAAAAAAAAAGATGTCTGCAGCAGCGTGGAAACCCACACGGCTGAGGCAGCCTGCTGCCTACGGGAGGCATTCAGACAGGTTGCACGGGGTGCTGCCTTGTCCCCGTGCATGGGGCTGTCGTGGGGAGATCTTCGTCACCCAAAACGTGCCTCTTTCACCCCTGCAGGGATCGGATGCCCCACGGTGCCGCTGGCCAGCGCCTGCCCTGGAGCCCAGCCACGCAGTGAGGGTGCCGGGACACGTGCCCGTGGGGCTGCACACCTGCCACGCTCACAGGCACCCCGGGGAGCCCCCCGCAGTGGCCGGATACGCGCAGGTGGGTGCGCGCCTCGCGGGCGAGCTCGGGGGGGGGGATCGTCCCTGTCAGGCTCATCCTGGTGGAAATTCCCCCAGGTTTTGGCAAGAGAGAGCCCCGCAGCTCCAGAGGCAGATGTTGAGCCTCTGGCTTTGGTAGCTGGAAATTGCTCGCACACCCACTCGAATTTCCAGCCTCCCCAGCAGCCCGTGGCAGCGCACTCCTGGCATGAATTGGCTGCCGGGTGGCGGAGTCCTTCCTTCTGAACGTTTCATACCCTATTGTGCCGATGCCTTCCCATTCTCTGATGGCCCTGGCTCCCTTCCCCTGTGCCAGCCTGGTTTTGCAGGCTGCCTCCTCTTTCCTCTCCCTGATCTCCTTTCCCAGCCCTCGCCTTACGTGAGGGAAATGCCGCCTGGGAGCGTTTGCCTTTGCAGGGTGCCGTGGGGGCTGCACTCCAGATTTTCAGCGATGCTTCCGTACGCGTCTCAAAGGACTCCACGGGGCTTGTTTTGGTGCAGCCTCTTCCCGAAAGGAAGCTGTTTTTTTCTGTTGACCCGTGCCTCTCCGGAGGCTGGGTGCAGCCATCTCCGCCAGTCGTGCTCACGCTGTGTTTTCTGTTAATTACCAGCATTCCTCTGGGAGCAGCTTCTCTCCCTTCCACACAGGCAGGCAAAACCTCGCTCCTAGGAGGGGCGAACCCCTCTCTGTCCCCCTCTACCACTCCTAATCCTGGGGTTCCCACCTGCCAAACCTGCCCCCTGCCCCGAGCAGCAGAGCTGTGCCTGCTGCCTCCTTATTTACAGCTGCCTTTGGCCGCCTCGCCGGCTCCTCCCGCAGCTCCGGAGGATGCTGCTCAAAGTCTGCCTGCTCCTGTCTGAAAACCCCGAGCATTTTGGCCCTCAGCTGGCCACCATCTGGCACCTAGGCAGGGCCACACGCAGTTTCCCAGGCTGTGTCCGTGCAGGATGTCAGACGTGATGGCCTGGGTTGTCCTGCCTTGTATGCTGTCCCTTCAGCCTCGGCCAAGCTGGCATCCCATGCTCTGCCAGAGCCAGCCATTAACTGCTGCTGCCACGGCCAGGACAGCTGCTGCCGGGCCTCCGAAGGTGCAGTGTGTGGCTGAGCAGCTCTGGAAGCACAGCATCTGTTTGCCCTTGCAAACACGGGCTGTGTCATTGGGACCACGCAAGCTGCATCTTCCATCCTCACCAGGCACAGCCGTGCCAGGCTGGCGGAGCTGTCGGGCACCCCACTGCTCCTACACACCCTGCTGCTGGTCCCAGGAGCCCACCAGGCTCCCTCGGGGCTGGAGAGCAGCACACGGGGCCGGAGCTGCCATATGCTGCCCCTACAGCATCTCCTGGCCTGCTCCCCGGCGTTCCCTGCCTCTACCACACGTGCGCAGGATCCCACACGCCTCGCGAGCCGCTCGCCAACTGCAGCCCGGCAGATGGAGGAGCCGGGCAGAGCTCCGCAGCAGGAGGGACGGGGATCCAAAGGCTCTGTTTGTTCCCGGCTGTTTGCGGCAGCAGAGGAAGCGGGAGGAGAGCTGGCACCCAGTCCTGGAGCTCCGTCTGCAGGCGCTGCACCCACCCAGCCCTCAGGCACCACTCCTCCTGCTCCGGGCCTGCAGCCTGCCCAACCCCTCGGTTTGTTCGGTGTAACCTTCCCTGAGAATACTTGAACATCTATCTGCGTGCCCCAGCCTGTTTTAAGGGTTTTGTTTATTTTTTTTTCCCTTTTTGTTGAGTAGGAGCTGTTTCAAACTGAGCCCTTCTTGAGCCGTGCTGTCTGAAGGCAGTGTGGGTGCAGATGCAGCCCCTTGCTCCCAGTTTGGGCCTGGCACTGGTTTGTTCTGGCGGCTTTCCTGCTGGTAAAGATGGTCGGTCAGCACTAAAAGCAGAGGCAGAAATCTGGTCCTTAGGGGGAGCGGAGATTTATTGCAGTAGGAAATTAAAAATGCACACGTTGTCTTGTGGAGTAAGCCTTGCTCTGCCTGTACCCGGGCGGGGGAAACGAGGGCTCTGCTGGGGTGGCAGCAGGGACACGGGCAAGAACAGCCAAGTTATGGAGCATTTAGGGGGAGAGCTGCTGCTGCTGCTCAAGGGCTGGGGGCTGACCAGGTCTGGTGCAGGGCGAGCGAGTGCCGAGCCCCAGAGCTGGTGCAGGAGAGCTGCCGTGGGAAGGATGCTCGGAGCCTCAGCCCCACAGGCATGTCGTACCTGCTGGCGAGCACATTATGCTTCGCCAGGAGTGGATAAGTCATGCTTACGAGGACACTGCTCCTCTTTTATTTAATTTCCTGGTAATGCTTCTGCAGCATCAAAGTCTTATCAGGAGAGGAGCAGCTTAAGAGCCTGGTAAAGGAGTTTTATTGTCAGCAGGCAGCGTTTCATTCCCCTCTTCCCTTTAACGCTGGACGGCAGAGCTGGTTATGGCTGAAACGAGGTGTGCTTTTCTGCTTTTCTCCCTTTGAGATGCAAAGGTTTCCCTGCTAACCTTTTGCAGATGGTAATTCAGCTGCCCAAGAGCCACAGGCTCGGTGGGGCTGCTTGTGGCTCCTATGGGCACTGCAGAGCTCCCATTTTGCGTGGGACATGTCGGGGGGGAGCCTGACAGCTTCAGTGGGACAGCTGGGGCTCCAGGGTTTGTCGGTGACTTTGCAACCCCCTGCCTCAGTTTCCCCAGAGCAATGCTGTTGAGCATCCAGGTGCTCCCAGCCTGCAGCTGTGCCATCGTCCTCACGCTTGCACGCTGCTGGGGCTCGTCAGCTGTGAGAGGCTGGGGGCTGCGGCTGCTGGGGGCAGCCTGGGGATGGCAGGGGGGGAGGCTGGCTCGGTGGCTGTGCTGCCTCTTGCAGCCAGCTCCCTCTCTGCAAGCAGCAGGCGTTCTCCCTGGCCGTGCCAGGCGTGCCGGAGATGCGGCGTTACGTTCAGTCGCCTTTTCAGCAGCAGACAATGTCCTTGGATAATGTCCATTTAAGAAAATTGTTTGAATTGTGCAGTTTTTTGGTTGTTTTTTTTCTTTTTTTAAATGCTCGCGGGAGCAGCAGAGCAGATAATGAGGCAGCGCAGAGCCAGCGGCAGGGGAGCCGGCACCGAGGGCACTCCCTGCGGCTGCGTCCTGCGGGAGATGGAGCCCCCCGTGCCTGTGGATGTGTTGTGTGTCCCCCAGGAATTGCCCACTCCCTTCCACCCCCCAAAAGGTTCCTTCCCCGGGCTGAAGCCAGACCCAGCTCCCTTAAAGCCTCCCGGGACAGGTGGCCCCTGGAGCATGGGCTGGAGTCGAGCTGCCAGGGGCTTCAGCCCCTCTCATCCCTCAGTAGTTCCTCGCCGCCCTGCACCAGCGGGAGGGGGGCATGGGGAATGCAGACAGCTCGGACTAGATGGGCGATGCGTCAAGCCCTAAACTGATAAGAGACAGAACAATCGATGTGTTGCCAAAAAGGCTGGGAAGGATCTTTGTTAAGCAGGCTAAATAGCCTGGACAGGAGCAAGCAACGAGCGGCACAGAAGCAGCGGCTGCTCCCTGCTAACCGGAGGGCAGCCTGGCCCTGCTGGCATCGCTGCAGGATGCCCCGGGCAGGTTCAGCACCACCTCGTGCCGGGCTGGCTCTCCCCAGCTGCACGAAGCCCCTGGGGTGGTGCTGGGGACTCATCACATTGAGCTCGGTTTGTCCTAATCCTGATTTTTCAGGCTAGGTTTGATTCCAGCTGGGCCAAACATGTCAAGGGTCTGCATGGGGCACGTAGGGACAGATTGAATCACGGGGCCAGGGATGGGGTGGTGAGATGCTGGGTCAGGACGATTTCCCCTTGGGGTGCCCCCCGCCAAGCTGCCATCAGCGGGCTGTCCGCCGGGTCCTGGGGGGGTTTGGGGCGGGGGGGGCAGTTGCCTTTGCAGCGGGGTGGTGCGTTACATCGTGTCCCCCTCGCTGCTTGGCGCAGCCATGTGATGCCGGAGGAGCGCGGCGATGATATGGAATGTGGGCAGCTGGCTGCGGACACGCTCCGACAGGTGACGGTCCTGCGCCACCCCCGCTACGGATTCGGCTTCGTGGCCGGCAGCGAGAGGCCCGTGGTGGTGCGCTCGGTGGCAGCAGGTAAGGCGCATGGGAGGGTCCCGGGGCATTGCCTCGTGGCTCCGGGAACACCTTCCCCCTTGTCGGCCCCTCCCTGGGCTCCTGTCCCCTCCGGTGGGCCCATGGGGTCCTCTCCGTGGTCATGTATGGGGGTGAATGCTTTGGGGGCGGTTGGGACGCTCATTCCTGGCTGGGAATGTCACCACCACCCCTGGCCAGCCCAGTGCTGACCCTGTGTCCTGGCAGGTGGCCCCTCTGAGGACAAACTCCTGCCAGGAGACCAGATTTTGGCCATCAACGATGAGGATGTGAGCGAAGCCCCCAGAGAGAGGTTCATCGAGCTCGTCAGGTGAGGGCAGCAGCCTGTCCATCGTACGCCCCGGGAGGGGTGCGGGACCGTGCCGGCTGAGCGCTCACGAGGTCGTGTGTTGAGCAAGCCTGTCCTCCTTCCCTTCTGCTTTCTGTCGTAGGAAGGCCAAAGACTTCATCATCCTCACGGTCCTGCACACCCACCAGGTGAGAGCAGGCAGCAGGCACCACAGCCAGCCCCAGGGGAACCAACTGAGGGAGCTGGGACGGGGGTTGGCAGCCCTTTGGGAGCCCGAGGTGGGGTTTTGGGGTTCCCAGGTGATTTACTCAGCACTCTCTTTCCAGTCCCCCAAATCCGCTTTCATCAGCGCAGCCAAGAAGGCGAAGCTGAGGTCCAACCCGGCGAAGGTCCGCTTTTCCGAGCAGGTGACGGTCGGCGAGACAGACCCAGTGAGTCCCTGTGGCACCCGCTGCGTCCCCATGGCTAAAGGGCTTCGGAGGAGCCCCCGTGAGAGGGGTGGGCTGGGCTGGGCTGGCCGGGGCGTTGCTGCGGGAAGCTGCTGTGCTGCAGTGATGTTCCAGCTCAGTGGCATCATTTGTTAATTGCAGGAGGGTTTTATTAAGCAGCTTCGGTACAAAAAAAAAAAAAAAAAAAAAAAAGACGCTCAAAGCGCTTCTAGCAAATTCTATTTTTAAGCAAAATCAATTAGGTAATTATCTGATCGAAGCGCTGCTCACTAAATAAAATCAGCTCTCACCCCACTGCCTGCCCAAGCCTGAAGTGGGCTAAATTTGGGCTGGGGGCCAGAAAGAGGGGGTCAGCTCTGAGACCCCCAGCAGCTCCCCTCAGCTGGGCAGGCTCCAGGCACCCCTCTGGGATGCGCCTGACCAAGTGGGATGCTCGGTTCCCACTGCTGGCAGCTGGGCAGGTGACTCCATCAGGCAGCCCTGAATCACTCAGGCTCTGCGCTTCTGAATGCTCCACGGAGAGGCTGGGATTTCAAGGGAAATGTGCCTCCGAGCACACAGCCACCGGGAAGCGAGGGATGCTGTCACCACTCCATCACACAGCCCTTCTCTCTGCCTCCTCCCCTCCCGCTTCCCCTGCAGGACATGCTGAAGAAGGAAGCTCTCCTCCTCATCCCCAACGTGCTGAAGGTTTTCCTGGAGAACGGGCAGATCAAGTCCTTCACGTTCGATGGCCGAACCACTGTGAAGGTGGGCCCCCCCCTGCTCCTCCCCTCCCCGGCACCGCAGCGGTGCTCCCTTCTCCATTTTTTCCCTGCCTCTTGCTCCCTTGCACAAGCACTTGTGAACTGCCACCACATAACAGCGAGGCCCTTTGGCATCCCCGGGCGATGCGTGCTGCACCCAGCACCTCCTGGCTGCCATCTGCGGGGCCGCATCCTGCACCAGGGTGCTGGGAGGAGGCAGCTCTCGGTCGGGTGCTGTCCCCCCCCCCCAGCCCTGGAAAGCAGGGAGCCGCTGCCCCGCACCCAAGGCCGCCTGTGGCGTTTGCAGGACGTGATGGTGACGTTGCAGGACCGCCTGTCCCTGCGGCACATCGAGCACTTCGCCCTGGTTCTGGAGTACTCGAGCCCGGAGCAGAGCCACCGCTTCCTGCTGCTCCAGGACAAGCAGCCGCTGGCCCACGTAAGCCCCCGCGTGGGGTAAGCTCCTGCCCCGAAATCCAGGAGCGGGGGGGGTTGGGGGCTCGTGCTGTGGGCTCACCAACCCCATCTGCTCTGGCCCCAGGTCGTGCAGCGGACGCACTACCACGGCATGAGGTGCCTCTTCCGCGTCAGCTTCTTCCCCAAAGACCCCGTGGAGCTGCTGCGCCGCGACCCCGCGGCCTTCGAGTACCTCTACATCCAGGTAGGGACGGGGCAGCTCCCCAGGAGGAGGGAGCCGGGTGCCCGCGGACCCCTGAGGACACCTCTCTGCTCCCCGCAGAGCCGCAACGACGTGATCAGGGAGCGCTTCGGCGTGGACCCCAAGCCCGAGATGCTGCTGGGGCTGGCTGCCCTCCACATCTACATCACTGTGGCGGCCACGCGGCCCAGCCAGAAGGTGTCCCTCAAGAACGTGGAGTGAGTCCCCATCCCTGGCACCGCCAGGCCCACCTGTGGCAGCCTCCCTGGGGCTGGGGATGGGTGCTGGGAGCCCAGGAGCATCCCCCTGGGGAAGCCGGGCTGATTTCCCTCCTGGTGTCCCAGGCGAGGAGAAGCTGCCGTGGCTGTGATACCAGCCCTGCTGCGGCTCCTCCGGGGCCTTAAATCCATACGAAGAGCAGGGTGGCCTCTCCAGAGTGTGCAGGGAGGGAGATGGTGTGTTGGGGGGGAACCTCAAAAAAAAAAAAGCTTTGGGGATTTGCCCAGCAAACCCTTGCGTGGTGGCAAGGCTGCCTCACCGCCGTGCACCCCATCCCCACGGGACCCACGCCAGGGCTGTCCCTGCGGCGGTGACACCGAGCTGCAGCTCTGGCTCCCTCTCACGGCTAGAGGATGCTCTCCGGCAGCAGCCCTGCCTGCTTGGCCCTCTCTGCCCTGCTGTCCCCACGCTTGTCCCCCCAGACCCCAGGTAGGGCTCCCCCGCAGCAGTGCCCAGCACTTGGGGTGCCCCATCTGAGGCTGCTCCCTCCCGCAGGAAGGAGTGGGGTCTGGAGCCCTTCCTGCCCCCCTCGCTGCTGCAGCTGGTCAAGGAGAAGAGCCTCCGCAAATCCCTCTCGCAGCAGCTCAAAGCTCACCAGAACCAGCCCGGCGGCACCAAGGTGAGCCCAGCAGCCCTCCTGGCCCCATCTCGGTGCCGGCGGGGTGACACCGCGGGTGTCCCGCTGGTGGTGATGGCCCCGGCCGTGTCTTTGCTCAGGTCTCCGCTGCCCAGGCCAAGCTGCAGTACCTGAGGATCCTGAACGAGCTGCCCACCTTCGCCGGGGTCCTCTTCAGCACCGTGGGACTGGTACGGGAGCTCGGGAGGGGAGGTTTTGGGCTCTGGTCCTGAGCGTGCGGCCGGGGGGAGAGCTGGGGGAGAGGTGTCCGTGGCTCCTGCAGGGGTGTCTGCCATGTGTGCACCTCCCTGATCTGTTTTGTGCTCCTGGGCCCTGTCTGGAAAGCCCCCCCAGAGCCTCTGCCGACAGCGGGCCGGGTCTGCAGGGCCAGGGCTCTGCTCCTTTCTCAGCAGCCTTTTGGGTGATGAGGTGATCTGCTCGGTGAAGCTGCGGTAGCGCCAGGCATGTGCTCACATCCCCCAGGCTCCCCATCCGCACCATCCAGCCGGGACACTCTTCACAGCGCTCTGCTCTCCTCCTCCAGCGCCAGGGGGGCTGGCCACATCCTGCCGTCCCTCTCCAAGGAGGGTGACCCTTGGCAAGGGCACACAGGGAGTAGCCCAGCTGGCCTCGCCATCTCCACAAGTGGTGGCCCAGCCCCACCGCTGCTTGGTGGCTCTCGAAGCTGCCACCTCGCTCCTCCCTCATCTCCATCAGAGGCATCTGCTCCCCTCACCCAAGCCACCTCACTTTCTCCATGGCAGGAGGAAAGCCAAACAGGAGAACGGAGCACCTGCTAAGGCTCCCCGCTGCCTGCTTCACCTCTCCATCTCCATCCCTCCCGCTCCACCTCCCATCCAGGGGGCTCCATGTAAGTGTCACCTCCACCACCCTCACCTCTCACCTCCACCCAAGGGCTCGGCAGCTTCCTGGCTTCTCCAGCTTCACCCCCTGGGTTTGGTTTCTCGCAGCCTGTGATGGATTTTGCTCCCTGCCGTGCCTCGGAGCTCCTAAGGAATAAGTGGGTGCAGAACCACGCTTTGTCTCATAGGTGCTGGGCGGTTGGAGCTGTGCCTCCAACCCTGCCTGGCTCTCTAGGATTGGGGAAATCATCTCTGGTGGGGGTGCCCGGCTTTTTGTTTCATCTCTGAGACCACAGCTGTGGCTCTGAGCCAGCTGAGCAAACCGGGCTAGGAGCTGAACCATGTATTCAACCATACGAGCCACAGACTCGAGCAGCAAAAAATATTCCTTTATTCTCTTCTGTGCCAGCCTGCCCAGCTCCTCTTCACCCCCAGGTCTGGCTTGGAGCACCCGCGCTGGGCAGACCAGGACAAGGAAGATCTCAATTTCCAGCCAAGGCTTCAGTCTTATCTAAAACGCATTCGCTCCCTCGCTCCCTCCTCTGCTTCCCTCCCTGCGCGGCGGTGTCAGATCAGGCAGATTTGTACCAACGCTCTCACTTTGCTGTAGTGACACCAGCAGGCCTGAATATTTCATGGGGACAGTCAGCTCGGGGCTGGAGACTTAAACAGCCTCGGCACGCCGTGCACGCTGCTGCCGGCTCTGCACAGAGGCTCGGGGAGGGGGCCTGGCACCAGCTTCACCCGCTGCTCCCCGCCAGCCACCTCTGCCCCCAGCTCCCGGCCGAGCTCCTGACATCGCTCCCTTGTCTGTGGATGCGTTTATTGACCTCTGTCCGTCTGTCTCCCTCCCTTTCTCCGTGCGGCCAGGATGAGAAGCAGCCGGCCACCACGCTGCTGGTGGGCCCCCGGCACGGCATCAGCCACGTCATCGACCTCAAGACCAACCTGACCACCGTGCTGTCCGAGTTCAGCAAGGTCAGCAAGATCCAGCTCTTCAGGGAGAACCAGGGGGTGGCCCGCGTGGAGACGAGCATCCTGGATGCCAAGGTAGGCACCCAGGGGACAGCACCAGGACAGGGGTGGCTGGGGTGGGCACAGGCACTGCAGGGCACCGGTGAGGTTTTGCCATTAGCACAAGGTGGAGCTCGCCAAGCCACATGGGGATGTTGGGACTGGAAATACTGGGACCTTCGGTGGAGCTGAGCTCCTTCTCGGGCTGCCTCTGCGTTTCCAAATCTCCTGTGGGGTGCCTCAGCCTCTCGGCAGCCCTTGCCTTGTGGTCCCTATTTCAGCTGCAGCCCCACAGATGTAGTGCAGGGGGATTTGTGTAGGATTCTCCTGCTGCCTCCTCTCCTGGCAGACTTTAGCATGGGGCCGGGAGGTCCCTGCCTGCTGGAGGAGCAGCTTTTTTCCACGTCCCCTCCATCTACCTCCCAGTCTCTTGAGAAAAGGCAGTCCTCCCGTGCAGCTTCCCGTGGGCACGCACACACAGTGGCTTTATCTCCCTGAGAAACTGCAGACAGCTGCCTCCAGCCTCCCAAATCCCCCTGTGCCTCCCTCTGGAGAGGGGAGAGCATCCCGTGGGTGAGGCTCAGCAGCACCCCGGCAGGGCACAGGCTGCTGCTGGCTGGCTGCATTTAACTGCTCTCCGAAGGGCTGGGCTTTGAAGGCAGGATGTCTGCTCCAAAACGAGCCGTGTGCTAATCCTACACAGGACAGGGATGGATGAGGCTGGCTAAGAAAAGCTGGCAACGAGACCATTACCTTGAAGCGCTGATCTGCTTCCTGCAGCCGCTGCGCTGTGCAGAACGTGCCGCTGGCTAAAACACGGGGTGCCAAATAAATCCCTCCGGGATCTGCAGCCCAACAGGGGGCTGTGCTGTGAGCCATGTCCTACCCCTCTGGGGACCTCTGGTCAAATCCCCCAGCCTGCTGGGGCAGGGAGAGGCTGTGAGGGTCCCCGGGATGGGGTTGTACTGAGGGTGCCAGCCTGGGGGCACCTCCGAAGGCTGGGGCAGAGGCGAGGAAGCCCAAACCTGTGCTGTGCCTGCTGCAGCTGCTTGCTGGGTTGCTGTGGAAATGGCAGATGTTGAGTAATGGGTATGGGATCGGCTGGATTTCTGCGTGCCAGGTTTGTTGCTGATGCTAAGGGTTAAAAAAGGGATGGGGATGGGGACGAGGAGCAGCTCTCAGCCACACAAACACCCTCGCCTGCCCCCGCAGCCCAGGCCTGCCTGCCAGCAGTGAGCTGGGGAAGATTTCCAGGTAACAAGCGAGCCTGAGCAGATCACAAACCACTCGTGTTTAGTTCAGGAGGAAAAGAAGTGGTGGTTGTCTTATAAATTATTCACTGGGCAGTAATAGCTTTGTTTTGGAGCTTTTCCATCCCGGGCTTCAGCTGGTGTTTCAGACAGCCTGTTCTGGTACAAACCCCAGGCACAGCCTCTGCTTTGCTCTCTCGCTGCCACTGCGACAGTGGCAGAGGGCTTGGGGGGGACCAGGTGCTGGCAGGAGGCTGGCGCAGGGACCAAAAGCCCCGAGGTCTCTGCTGCTGGGTCCGGGAAGGGTTTTTGTTCTGACTTGAGCCTTGGTTCTGGAGCTCGGAGGCTTCCTGTGCTTCTCCCAGGTCCTGCGTTGGGACACGGTGGCAGCTGGGGACATCAGAGCCACCCCCTGTACCCAGCTGCGTCCCTGCCCACGTGGCTCTGGCGGTTCCCGCAGATGCAGAGGTTGCGCTCTCGCTGAAAACCCTTTTCAAATGAAGCATCCTTCCTTTTTCCTCTGCACAGCTACACGCCGCTAAGCTTTTCATTACGACAGAATTAATATTGGCAAGAAGCGTCTGAAACCCCCGAAAAGGGGCTGGCAGAGGAGCTCGGGGGCAGCCGATCCTCCCAGAGGAGCGCCCGCAGCGGGAAGCATCGGGTGCCTGCAGGGAGCAGCTGTCCGGGGCTGGCTGCCAGCCCACACCGTTTAATCACGGGCACGAGGGTAATTGGCTCCGTGTGTCCCAGCAGGACCTGCCGCCAGCCGGCAGTTTAGCCCAGATCGAGGCTGGGCACGGGAAAACAAAGGGGAAATTAATTCAGAAAGGTCCCCGGCTGCTGCCGCGCCTGGAATCTGGCTATCGATTGCAGCATCCCGGGGGCCCCGGGCACGCTTCCAGGCGGTGCCAGAGATAAAAGCACCGCGCGTGGCCAGCTGCAGCCTGCTCACCTTGCCCGGCCCCCTCTCTCCCCAGAAATAGGAGGTGCAGGGTGGGTGCCAGGGCAGGTGGTGGACGGGCGTTTGCTGGTGTGCATGGATGGGGTGAAAGCCCCGGGGAGTGGCACCGCGCTGGGCAGGCGAGGCCAGCACGGTGCAAGCAGTGATTGGAGCCGTCAGATCTCTTCCACGGCTCTAGATTGATGCCAGAAGCTGTTTCCTGGAGCCGAATTAATCGTATTAGTTTTCCTTGCGCTGAGCCTTTCTGAAACACCGTGAGAGCGAGATTTTCTTTGTCTCGGTGCTGTCTCCTGCACGGGGCGGGATTGATGCAGGGCACGCAGCAGCGCCAGCCCCAGGCACCCAGTGGGGGGCTGGGAGCCGGCCAGCAGCACGAGATGCAGGCAGCGTGCGGAGGGGACGACTTACCCAGCCGGCACAGCCAAATTTGATCCGTTTATTGAGAAGGAAAAAAGAACAGCCACACAGACCTCAGGCAGCCGGTGCCGCGGGGGTGAGCACAGCACAACGGAGCTGCGAGCTCGCGCACCCCAAGGGCTGGATTCAGCAAACAGGAGGTGCAGAGGGTGCCAAAAGCAGCCCCCTGTTTTTCTGGAGCAGGGACATCATCCCGCAGAAGGGACGGCTGCTGAAATCCCAACGAACGAGAGCATCGCTGCGAAACCTGCAGAGGTGCTGCAAACCAAGGCAGGAGCTGTATTGATCAGCAAAGGAGAAATAATGGCCCTAATCACAACAAGCCCGGTGTCGATAGAGCCGAGTTAATAATGCTTAGAGGGAGGGAAGGGAAGGTCGGGTGCACGTGAAAAATTGACTGCTGTCTTGTTAGGCCCCGGTGCCCGTATTATTAAATATAAACTTGGCAGAACACCTCAGGTAAGCCAGGGAACATAAATTATGGAAATTCATGTCCCAAATTCCTCCTGCGCGGCATGAAGGGAAGCAGTGTAAGACCCAAAGTGCATGATAAAGAGAGGAGATTAAAAGGAAATACGCATAAACTTAAGGGTTAGAGCATGCATAGATCAGGTCATAAATTAATTTAAATATCAGGACTGCTAGCATCCTCTCACATAACCCTGGCCATAAAATTTCATCCAGATGTTCTTCTATGAAACCTTCACCTTTGTCTGAACAGCAGAATACCCTCCAGAAGGACAGCGAGGTTTGATTTAAAGGCAGTGCATAAGAGAAAAAGCATTATATCCATAATGAGCTAATGCAAAACTCATCTCTCCTATCCAGTATAAATGTTTTTTATTTTACTTTCCGGAGAGATTGGTTGCTAAGCAGGAAGCTTCAAGTGAAAAAAATGCCCTTTGCTCATTAGGAGTAGAAAATCCAGAAAATCAGTATGAGTGGAAGATCAAAACATGGACAATTTCAGGCTGGTGTTGCGGATTTGGAGGCAGAAAGAGCTTTCTCTTTCATATTTGCTTCTTTTCACGTTGGCCTGTTGTAGGTCTGAGAAGAGCCCTTACCTGTACATCCCACTGTGCATCTGGTGGTGTTTTTTTTAAAGTTATCCCGGTGAGTTTGTTCTGTGTAAGGCTAGCTTTCATCCTCAGCACCACTGCCCTGCCACACATTTCCAGCCCCCGCGGGAGCAGACCCCAGGGGCTGCCGCAGCACAGACCTGCTGCGGGAAGGAGCAGGAGGAGGGCTGCCGCTGTACAGGTGAAACGTTCCAAAACTTTGTTGTCGTGCACGAATAGCTGTGTTGGTTTTTTTCTCTTTTTAGCACGTAATTCCTGGCAAGGCACGTTGCTTTGTCAGCAGTGGGACTGCTGAAGCCTGGTTCCCCTGGCTTCATTCAGCATCCCGGCAGCGCTCACCTTGCCTCTTGATTTCTGCTCCGTTTCAGCCCTCCCTGCACTAGGCTCTGGTTTCCACCTGTCCTCAGCTCCCTCCCCTCTTCCCCGCGGTGTTCCCAGCCCCTGAGCAGCAGCTGGGACAGAGGCACTGCATTTTGCAGTTAGAAAACCTGTGAAAAGCCACGCGTGTTCAGCTTGCTGCCTTGCTGTCGGACCTCCTGGAGCTCAGCCAGGGAGATAAAACATCGCCGTGGGAGCAGGGACGTTGTGTGAGCCCCAGCCCCATGGAGCTGCCCACCAGTGTCCCCTCTCCCTCGCAGGAGGTTTTCAAGGGGAAGGTCAATCCCGTTTGCCACGGGACACTGGTATCCCAGTAAAGCCCAAAGCCCAGAGTACAGTCCCGCATGGTTATTTCCTAGAGCAGCTCCCTGCAAAGCTGCCCCCAATTTACGATGTAAAAGCCTTAGCAACGTTAGCTGGAAATTTTTCAGGCAACTGTTCGGAGTGTAAATGTTTGCTTAGCTCGCTTGTACCTGGCTGTCTCTGTAAGATCTCATTTTCCTTGCCTGCTTGGAACAGGGTGACCACGATTGCTGGAGCCTTAAAATAACGTCTCTGTTAGCTGCCGCTCATCACACCTCCTCGCTGTAGCCTGATTTCCAAAGGAAACAAGGCTTCTGCCATCGCCTCGCCTCTCTGCCTCTCCACCCCACAAGTGGTTCCCAGACCTGCTGGCCACTTCCAGTGCGCTTTGTCGCCGGGGCAGAAGTCCCAAAGGCAGCAGAGAGGCGAGGGTGGAAGGCTGCACGCTGGCACTGCCCAGCCGATGAGCAGCTTCCCTAATAGCAGTGTTTTAATGCCTGACAATTCCCGAGGAGCTCTCACACCACTCGCTTGGCATGGAGCGAAAGTAATCTTATCAGGGACCCCTCGCTAAGCTGCAGTGTTAATCAGCGCTGAGATTTATCCCTTCCAGAGCAGCGTGCTACAATTAACTCCGGCATGCAAGGCGCTGATTGCTGGGGCCAGCCTGGAGGCTGGGCTTGCTCAGAGACCTGGCAGGGACCTCGCAACATTTTGGCACGCTTTGTGTTTTATTTGTGGGCAAGAAATGCGGGTCAGGGCTGTTCTGCCATGGTCTGGTCTCCCTGCGGCCAGGCGGGCTGATCGCTGGGCTGCTGGT
The DNA here is from genome assembly GCF_047663525.1 of Anas platyrhynchos. NCBI lineage: Eukaryota > Metazoa > Chordata > Aves > Anseriformes > Anatidae > Anas > Anas platyrhynchos. The sequence goes on from NC_092596.1 coordinate 14,127,193, forward strand.
GGCCAGCAGGACCTGACAGCCTGTTCCTGGGTGAGCAGGAGCATCCTGCAGCTCAAGGATCATTTTAATTACGCATCAGTGAATAATCACCAGGCATTGCCGCTCTCACCTTGGTGATTGCTTCCTTTCTTGTTGCTCGCACTCAAACCCTCGCTGCTGCATAACAGAGGGGGAAAAATGTGCAAATGTCTCTTTATTCAACAGATGGCTTGAAAAAAAAAAAAGAAAAAAAAAAGAAGGCTTAGCCCTTGTTTTAAGGATGCTTCATATGGCAGAGCTGGAACACATGGTTACCTTTCATCACTTCTGTCAAGCTCCAGGCTGGGCTGGGAGCTGGCACTCCCCTCCCCACCGCTGGATGCCTGCCTCCTGCGAGCTGCATGGAGAGCCTCCTCCGTCCCTTCTCTCCTTCCCAATGCTTTCCCTCTGCTCCGTGTCACCTCGAGTCTGTTTTCCGTGATGAAGAAAGCCTCTTAGCAGCGCTCATTTGTGTGTCAGGTTATTTCTTGTCCTTGTGCCACGCCGCAGCCAGGGAGGGAACTTTTTTGTGGCTGCCCAAGGAGGAAGCAGCCCCCGGCAGGGGCTGGGGTAGCTCAGGGCTGGTGGCTTTGCACCCAGGTTTACTGTGTTGTGTCAGACAAAGCGTGACATGCTGCAAGGCCGGGTCTGCCTGTGCCAGGATGGGGCAGAGTTTGCCCAGTGACTTAGGAAAACAAGCATTGAGCAGAGCCCAGAGCCAACCAGCGGGTGCCGGGAATCTCCCGCGGTTAGAAAACAAGCAAATGAAAATGGCTTTAATGCTTCTCGCACTGCATGGGCTGAAGTGGTTTTAAAATGGGCTCGGTTGGCCCTGGATGTGGTAAACGAGTTGTGAGCCCTGGAGGGGCCATGGCAGGAGCAGCAGGCACGGGGGCACTGGGAAGGGGCCGAGTGCTCCGTCTGGAGGTGGCTGCCTCTTCCCCCGGGGCTGGGCACTCCTGGAGAACACCCACAGGGATGCAGGAGCCGGAGTTTGTGCTGCTGGGCTTGTCCTTTCCACGAGGAGCCCGAGGTGTGAAGCTGACAGCTCTCTAGGAGGAACAAGGCATGGGGCAGTCCCCGTGCCTGTCGCTGGCCTGTGCGGTGAGCTTGTATGCGGTGCTCACTTCGTGGCTGTTTTTTTTCCTCTCTTTAAAGCAAAGCCCTTTTTTAGTGTGCGAATAAATGCTCTCCTAAAACAGAAGACGCCATCTGCTCCTAGGCACAAATTGAATTTTCCAAAGGGTTAGGTTTAAATAAGATCCATGGGCTCAGAGCAGTGGCTGAGGGGGCCTTAATGGGTTTTTGCCCCTTCTGCAGCTCGCTGTAAGCAGATGCCTCGGTGTATGGGAGGGCGACGTGGTGCCTGCAGTGACACGGGGGCTCTGGCAGCTGGAGACTACACAGACTCCCTGAGCTCCCCAGGGCCTGGTGTTTAATCCTGGTGCTTGTAGGTAGGCGTAGAACACCGGGATGCTCACAAATTATCTGGACCCTGCGGGGAGCGCACGGCGGCTTTCCCCTCTTTCATCTTCCTTAGAGGAGTCGGCAGGCGGGGAGTCACAGCTGCAGCGAGGCCCGGAGATCTGTCGGGTAATCTGCAGCAAGGACATGCACGTGGCTCTTTCTTCCTGTGTGGGAGCTAAATCTCCAGCCAGCTCACCCAGTTTCCCCAGTGTGAGCCCTTCGGAGCACTGGTCGGGCGCCAGGCGAGCTGCCTTGCCCTCACGCGCTGTGCCTCTCTTGCCTTCCAGCCGCTGGTGTTGCTGATGGAGTGGCCAGAAGCCACCAACTTCGCCTGCCTGATCGCAGGCTACTGCCGTCTCCTGGTGGACTCCAAGAAGATGATATTCTCCAGGCCCCCCAGCCAGCCCCCGCCGCCTCAGATTATCAAGGCAGGTACGGTTCAGCCTCTGCTTTCCCTGCGAGACCCTTCCCAGCCACCTCCCTCCACCTAGGGCCCTGCTGTGGTAGGAAGGGGGTGGTTCCTGTGGGATCTCCCCTCTGTCCTGTCCCCCTGCGGCACCAGCAGCCCCTCTGAGCAGCAGAACGAGGCCTGGCTTTGCAGAAGCTCTCACTTAAACCTGCATGAGCTTCCAGACACAGTCTCTGCCTGTACATTGGCCATTTCTGTCAGCTCTGAAAGTGTGGCTACTGTGCTAATGTCCTACATCAGGGGGCAATTTGGGTGTGTGGGCTTTCCAGGTGCTCTGCCTGCTGCAGGGAGCAGGGCGCTGCTCCGGGCACAGCAGCTAAGGACAGGTTGTGTCCCACCAGGCACTGATGCTCTGTTCCTCGAGGACAGATTTCGGCTGTCAGTCACCTTCAAAATGATCAGTTATCGTCGAGAGGGATTTCAGAGAGGAGCCAAGCCTGAGTTATGTGCCATTACTCCGTGCAGGGTGTGCATATTGAGTACGTTTGGGACAGGGAAATAGCAAGTACAGGCTCGGTGGCTGGAGGTGCTTCCTGCTGCACAGTGCACGGAGGCCGGAGATGCTCTCCCTGCTTAGCCACGAGCTGTGAGGAGCCTTCAGTTTAGCTTGTGGGGTGCTAAAACTGTCCCCTGGAGATGGGTGTAGTCAGAGGAGGTGCCAAGAGCTAGCAGGGCCCCTGGGGAAAGGACCTGGTGTCTCTGAGGTGTGAGGAGGGCACCCGGACACGGAGCTGGCAGCAGCGGGAGGACGCACTCAGGAGGAATCGGGAAGGCACCTCCAGCACCCTCAGCACGCCCAGGGAAAGACCTGGCAGGTGATGTTGCTGTGAGTATATGAGCATGGTTCCCTGTGCGTCTTCACCCACACATCTCACGGACAGCTGCCACTGTGCTCTCTGCTCTGCGTGTCCTGCATAAACCCAGCCCTGTTTGGTGTGAGTGAAGGGTGCCTCCAAACCGTGCGGTGTCATCAGAGCGCTCCCTCCCCTCACACTACGAGGCACGGCCTGAACCACAGCGTGTCGTAGCTCTTGCCCTTTTCTTGACAGTCCCACGAAACCAGTGTCACTCTGCGTGGGGGCTGGAATGAGCGTGAAGGGGAGTGACGGTGTGGTAGCACGGTGATGGAGCACTGGGTCCGTGCTCTCCATACTGAAGAGCTGGCCCCTCTCTGGGTGGCCTGGGCTGTCCTCAGGGGCACAGTAAAAACCTCTCTGGCCAGCAGAGTGAAGCAGACCCAGCACACTCAGCCCAGCTGCTCAGGCATCGTCCAGGAGGGGTGAATTTAATTAGTGTTGAGAAAACAAAGGCTGCCCATAGTTGTGGTCGTGCCACGGCTGCAGGCTGAGCTGTCAGGAGCTGAGCAGATCACCACAAGCTGGGGCTGCCGGTCGTTAGCACATCTCTGCAGGAACGATAAGAAAGCCCCACTGGGATGAATCAAGTTCCCCCAGCCTTTGACTTCCCAGGCTGCAGGCAGGCCGTGCCAGAATCTTAAACATGCCATCAAGCCCTGGCCTGCGCTTTCTGTCTAGAAGCGGAGTACATCCATCTGCCTGGAGGCCCATTAAACCCTGCTGCCGAGCTGCAGTCCTGTTTAGAAATGCACGCTCCGTCCAGATGCTGTCAGTTAAGTCCCTCAAATCCCTCTCTCGGCGTTTCCCTGCGGAGCCGCACGCCAGACCCCTGCCACAGCTGCACGGACGATCAGCCTCCCTTGCCCCTTCCTCCCCCCACACCCCCATTAGCAGAGCAGCGCCCAGGTCGCTGTCTCAGCTCTTTGCCAGGACTTTCTCTTCCAGAGAAAGCAGCTGGATTACCCATTTTATGGTTTTGGCCTCATTCAGAAGCAGGCCCTGATTCGACATGGGCAGCCAACAAATGCCAGCGTTGGCGGAGGCTTGCGTACATGAGCTCTGGGCAGCTGCAGGTCTGCACGGATGATCCTTTTTCCTCTACCCTGGTCCGTGCAGCCCGTTGCCGAAGGTGTCTTCCCAGCACTCAGTCACCCAGCTGGTGTTCCTGAGCACCAGTACGTCCATAAATGAGAGAGAGATTGTTTAGATTAGGTTTTTAGCATTGCAGGTGATGAACAGTATAATACAAACGTGTGTTTTGGGAGACAAATTGTCCAATTTGTTGAGCTAATGAATTTAATTAGGATTTATTTGATTTAATTTACACTTTGTAAGATGGAGCCTGCATCCCCCTGGCACCCGTTCTCGGCACAGCTGCACAATTCAGCCTGTAATGCAGACAGACACCCCTCTGGAGGGCTGGACCACTGGCCAGAAGCTCAAGCGATATTTCAGCTGCTTGCCTTGCTCAGGGAGTGCCAAGAGGAGGCTATCCCAGGGAAATGCTTAATAAGGAGCAGAGCATTAGTGCACCGTGCTTAGCAGCCTTCTCTGGGCTCGCTGAAGAAAAGGCTGAGTAAAACGGCTTGGTATGGCCAACGTTATGCACAAATGGTGGCAGTAATTCCTTCTTGCCATGTCACTGCCGTTAAATGGCAGGCTGAGGCTGAAGCTCCTCGTACATGCGTGCAGCCGTGCTGCTCCCGTTACCCTCTGAGTCTCACCAGTAGCTTGCGAGGCAGCACCTGCATGCCCAGGTTTGGGGACTGGCTGTGCTGGGCAGCCCTGCTCCTGCCTCCCAGCAAGGGATCTCGCTCCCGCTCTCTGTTGCTGCTGTGCAGCACCGAAACAAGATGTTTGCTTAGGTAGCCAGCCTGGATGGAGTCCAGCTGGGAGCAGAAAGCAAGCTGATGCAGTTAGGAAACAGACCTGTCAGGAAAGGTTAAAGGAATTTGCTGCGTCTAGTCTAAAACCGAGGCGGGGAGGGAGAGGGAGAGGGAGGAACAACATGATCTTGCTGGTGTCTAAAGGCTGTTGATAAAAGGGCAGCGACTGGTTGTGCTGCAGGTCCAGGCTGTTAATGATCTAATTCCTAGCCAAAAAAAAAAGAAGATGAGGAAAAAATAAAAAGTCAGAGTCAATGCTTATAAATGTCATAATATTTAACTGTATAAAATTTATATGATTGAGCTCTGTACCACGTAATCATTTTGGAGACAAGGGAGGCAGTGTGCTCAGTCAGCGCGCTGTGGGGCTGCTGCTGGCTGCAGCTGGGCTGCTCCCACACCCCAGGGAGCCACCCCGCAGGCTCTTCTGGCCGCAGCCATCACATTGCCCCAGCATCACGTAAAGGCCCCACTAAACCGCTTCCAACAGCTCTTTGTGAGTGGGAATCTGTTCTTTATTGATTCTGGAGAAAAGGCACGTTTGCTCCTTCGACCTGCATGGGCTCTCCTCGAGCTGCAGAGCAAGGAGCTCGCGGCAGGAGGCTGGGGGGCAACCCAGGAGGCTTGGTGTGGTGTCCCTCAGGCCATGAGCCTTTCCTCAGCGAGGAAGCCAAGGCAGGTGCTGGGCGTGTGAAGCCTCCATCAGCGCCGTGTTTGTGCAGGGCTGAGGGCAGAGAGCACGTGGACGTTCCTGCAGGGCGGGCAGCGGCTTTCCCATCCTCTTCTCCCCTCTCCCCGGCGCTGCTCGTGACGCTGTGTTGTGCTTTCGGTTTAGATTACATCAACGCACACAACCTCCACCGGCCCGCGGGGCACGCGGGGAAGAAGGAGAGCGGGTTCGTGGGTGGCCCCGCCGCCAGCCCCGCCGAGAGCCGGGCTCGAGCGGCCAGGGCTTCGGATTCGGAGCTCGTCAGCTTTTGCTACCTGCACATGCGAGAGCAGAGAAAGGAGAGGGAGAGCAGGACGGACATCAACGAAAACCTGATCTTTTTCGAGGAAACTCGCCCCAGGACCAAATCCGACCCCACCTCCAAGAGCTCTGGCCAAGGCTACGACGGGGCTGCCAACGAGCGCGACCCGGACGGCCTCGACCGAGAGCGGCACGCCAGCCGGGCCCGGGCACACACCATCGACACCCACCCGCGGGGCGACGCCGCCCACTTCTACTGCGAGTCCTGCCAGGCCAAAATCAAGAGCCGGCTGGCCCTGCGCAAGGCGGGCAAGCCCGGCGGGGCCCGCGACAACATGGTGGACCTGATGTCTCTTCCCCCTCCCGGCAGCGATGAGGAAGAGGACGAGACGACGGCCCTGCTCCCCGCCATTGCCGCCCCCCCACCCGGCTTCCGCGACAACAGCTCGGACGAGGACGACCCCAAGCGCCGGGCGGCGGCCGCCCAGGGCCAGGAGCAGGGCCGGCACCTCTGCGGCATCCTCTACGACGAGATCCCCGTCACGCTGATAGACAGCGTGCAGACGCGGACGGTGCGGGACCATGCCCAAGAGCTGGACGATGCCCTGGTGTCCACCCTGCAGGCGCTGGAAGCCCTGGCTGCTTCAGAGGACTGTCCGCATCCCCCGCCGCAGCAGACAGCAGGTAGTGGAGCGGCCGTGCCTTTCTTTTTCCCCGCAGCCTTTCTTCCCCTATGTGCATCCTCCCCTTTATTCTCCTCCTCCCATCCTTGGCTGCAGCCTGCTGCAGGACAGCCCTGAGGCCCCTCTCCCCGCCCTCGGTCGCCCTGCTCGCTGTGGCGGAGCAGCTCTTGCCATTTTTCCCTTCTTGCTCCAGAGAACTCCCTGCAGCCCTGCTCTCGCTGACACTGGAACCCTTCCCAGGTCCTCTTCCTGGGCCAAGAGCTGAATTGAGCTAGCAAGCCAGCTCGGTGCTGACAACCAATCTCTTAAATGTGTTAACTCTTAGCTGGGAGAAGAGTTACACATTTTCTGCAATGGGATGCTGTGTCCTGCCTTCCTAGGACCCTTCTGTTGTGCTGGGTTCCTCTCTCCTCCCCATAGAGATGTGGCACGAGCATGATTGTGGGGTTTTCTTTGTGTTCCTCCATAGGTCTCATTGTCCTGGCCGCCATCACACCTGAGTCATCCTTGGATTCTGGCCACGAGACCAACTCATCAGAGCTGACTGACGTCTCGGAGATGGTCTCCGCTATGAAGCAGCATCAGAACGCAGCCTACTTCCTCGCTCAGCACATCAACAAAGAAAACCTCCTGGCCAGAAAGGACTTGCCTTTCCGAATCCAGAGCTGCTCTGCCCAGGCTGTTCTCACCACGCCATATGCCCTCAACCGCCAGGAGCCAAACTCGGCGTTGAAGCCAGCTTTCTCTCACCAAAGCCCCAACCTTACCAACTGCAAGAGCAAACAGGAGCAGCAGAACACTGAGCGGAGCTACGGCTCGGCTGCCCAGCCGCTGCTGACCCCCCAGCTGAGTGAGCAGAACAGGGGGGCTCCAGCGCCAGGCTCTGAATGCAAAGGCACAGGTCACACGAAAGCTGCCTTTGAGGTATCTCTGCATGCCACAGCAGCCCCAAGCAGGGAGCAGGCGCAGGATCTACAAGAGAAGATGCCCAGAGAGGTCAAGCCGAGCCCCAAGCTCCTCCCAGATCAAAAGAGCGGCGTGACCACAGCCATCATTTCAGCTGCTCTGCAGCAAGTGGCAAATGCACAAGGCTCGGCTCCCCAGGCAGCAGCAGCCTCAAAAGAAGACAAGAACGTGAATGGGACCAGCAGCTGTGCATCAGCCAGCAACAAGTCCTTGAAACTTAAAGGAAGTCAACAAACTTCAGAGCCATTATGCAACTGCCAGCAGCAGCAGCAGCAGCAACTCTCTCAACAGCAGCATAGTGAGGTTTCCTCAAGTTCTAATGAAGCTCACAGCAGTAAGGCTGAAGCTTTCCACCTCACCTCAGCAGGTGAGGAAGTGATGCCCGGTAAGACTTTTGCCTCTAAAAGCTACCAGCAAAAAGTGAGTCGAGATGCCCCAGGAAAAGCAGCGTGTGGAGAAACAGGTCAGAAGGCAGGTGGGGAAACCATGAACCTCATTTTTCAGAAACACGCGGCTCCTTCAAACCAAGCAGAGAAAACGCAACAGGAAAGTTTAGCCAAAAGCTTAAAAGTTGAGAGTAGCAATCTGCACTCTCCGTCACCTCTTAGCACTTTCAGGAGCGCCAGCGAGGATTCCAAGGGGCCGATCCAGCTAGTGCCCAGGTCCGAGAGCCTGCAGATCAGCACCGTGCCTTCCAAAAAAGTAGAAAAGGTCCTGGAGGTGACCCAACCAGATATTGATGTCCCAGCTAAACCCAAAGCTCCCAAAGCTCCCTTCAGGTTCAGGAACCTGTTCTCTGCAACGTTTCCTACCCGGCTGAAGAAGGAGACAGATGAGCGGCAAGCCCAGCTGCAGAAAGTGAAGCAGTACGAGCTGGAGTTCCTGGAAGAGCTGCTCAAGCCAAAGAGCAAAGGGGACCTCCCGCCACAGGAGTACCTACACCCTCCCGCTCCTGGACGCTGCAGCTGCCAGCTCAGGAGCAGTCCTGTCCAAAAAGTCCCCGGGATGTCCAGGGAGCAGAGGCGCAGCTGTGACTGCAAGCGGATCTGTAGGGGGGTGAGGCCACCCATGGTGATGCCAGAACTGGAGAGGCAAGGGAGGGATAAAGTTGCCGATGACCAGAAGCAGGCAGAAGCCATCAGGCTGACAAGCATGAGCAGCCCTTCCAAAGGCAAGCGGATACGATCGACGAGTTTAGAGTCCAGGGACTACCGGTCAGATCCCGAGAACAGCATGTCGTGTTTGACAACGTGTGCTTCCCGAGGGGAATGCATGGGTGCTCCGCACTATAAGAAGCTCTTGCGCCGCTACAGCGTTAGTGAATTGGATAAGACTGATAGGACGTCCCTGTCCTCTGACATCTACCAAAACATCTATCCGGCCAAGCAGAAAGGCCCTCAGAAAGAGCCTGAGCCCAGCATCCTTTGTCCCATTTTGAAGAGCAAAATCCAGGAAGCCTCAGGAGCGGCTGATCCGTCCTATGTCCAAATAGCACAGGAGAAAAAGAACCAGAAAGGTTCGGCGGTGTTCTCTGTCCAGGAGGAGCTGTATCCCAGTCCCGCAGAGCTGCAGGATGAAGACATGGAGGACGAGAAGTGCTGCTCCATCCGGTACTGCTTCTACTACAGGAAATGTGATGTCGCAGATGACGGGAGCGAGAAAGATGAGCTGTCCTACTCCATCCCCATGCAGATACTGCCGGGAATGAAGCTGGACAATCAGATGGTCCCGGTCATGAGCAGGACCCTTCAGGTCCTCGATGCTACAGCCTGCAGCAGTCCCAATGACAGCCAAACCCAGGAAATAGATTTAAGGACCTCCACTTTTGAGGGGAGCCTGGCAAAGATCAACACCCTCCGAGGCCATGCCTACAGCTTGCCCAACGGCTTCCTGCAGGTGCAGCTGGACACCAACGAGCTCCTGACCATCCTGCGGCAGTGCGTGGTGAGCCCCGATGTGCGGGACTGCAAGCCCTACATCTCCCAGCTGGCCGAGTACAAGCAAGAGCTCGCCCTCAAGTTCAAGGAGTTCCGGGCATCGTGCCGCCGGGTGGCAGCCGTTGACAAGAGCCCTACCCACATGCTCTCCGCCATCACGAGCAGCTTCCAGGTGCTAAGCAGCCTCATCGAGACGTTTGTGAGGCTGGTGTACGTCGTGCGCTCCGAGTCCCAGCGGCAAGAGCTGCTGGCCAAGGTGGAGGAGGTGGTGAGAAACTACACGTTCCTCCTGCGGGCTGCCGAGGAGTCCACGGCCAGGACGCTGAGCCACCAGCAGACAGTGGAGCAGCTCGCCCGCCAGTCGGCCACGGTGGCCACCGTCATGAGCACGCTCACGCGCTCCCTGAAGACGCTGATCAATAAATAAACCAGCTCCCAAAGCCAGCAAGCCAGCGTGTGCCGGGCCGTGTCGGTGGTTCTCGCGTCGCCTGAGTCCGGCCAGGACGTGTGTCTGCAGGGAAAGCCCTCACCCGGTGGGGTTTGCAGCGGAAAGGACATTGCTTTATTTCTCTGCAGAAGGGATGGTTGTGGTGGTGGTGTGGTGAAAGGTGAAGTCGTGCCCTGATGCAAGCTGTGCAGACAGCTTGCCAGGGGTCTCAAGCAGCTGCTCTGCTCTCCCATGCTGGCTTGGCAGTGACTGGCTTGGCAGGGACGGAGGCACGGTCACCCCGTCCCCACGCTAGTCTGGTTCCGTGTGGTTCTGGGCCTCCCTCGTGCAAAGCCCTGACACCGTCTCCCTTTGCCACGGGGCGTGCTGGCCAGCAGCCAGCAGGAACTGAGGGGAGATCTCCCGGCTTCACTCGGGCAGGGGTCCAGCTGGAGCCAAACCAGTGTCTTGCCACGTAAACAGATCTTCTGCCTCCAGGGTCTTCCTGGCCCCCAAATGCAATGTTTGGAGCAGCAGAAGGCATCTCTGGGATGCAACACCCTGCTGCTGTGCTAGGGCTTGGGAAGCCCTAGCACGGGGAGGATGCAACGATCCTGGGACAGGGCTCGGGCCCCCTCACGGGCTCTCCTCTCACAGCTCACGCAGCGATGCCCCTGTCCTGAGCACAGGCACTGCCTGCGTGTGGGAGCAGGGAGCCGTTCGCCGTCCCCTGCTGGGTGGCCACGGCCACGTTAGAAAGCCTGCAGAGACCCGGATTGACCTGTGACCATTGCAAGCCAGAAGCTGGGCTGGCAGCTAAGAGGAGGCCTCTTCCACGCCATTCTCCAGAGGTCAGGTCCACGCCTCAGAGGCTCAGCCCAAACCCTCTCCTGCTTCCGTTCACAGTGCCCGTAAGAGAGGAGCCCCAGCTCAGGTTGGTCTGAACCGAGGCTTCCTCCTGAGCCAGGCAGTGCTACTGCCGTCTGCCAAAGGAGCTGCCCTCCTTGCCAGGGGGCCGGGATCCTTTTTCTGTCTCCACTGGACTGACTGACTGCCATGAGAAGCGTTATTTCGTACGTGGTGGTTATTTATTTGGAGTTGGGTTAGTTTTTGGTTTGTTTTATTTTATTTTTTTTGGTTTGGTTTAGTTGGTTGGTTTGGGTTTGTTTTTTGTTTTTTTTCTTCCAGGTGAACGGTAAAACGATTCCTAATTGTTTTCCTCCACACCCCAAGGTTCCCGTTCCTCCTCCCAGTCTCGCTCCTAGACATCATCAATCAGACCGCCTTAACTGGTGCTTCAGCGCCCTCGCCTCCCTCCGAAGAGAAAATGCAAGGTTCCGCAAGGTTGCATTGCCCTGACAGTGCCACCCCCTGCACTTCACGCACACGGTGGGGACAGGGCTGCGGGGCTCCCCGCACCTCCCCCCTGCTCCATCTCCAGCTGGAAGGGGAGATCACGGCGGGAGGGAGGGGGGTTGGCAGACCCCGCAAGCTTTGCCCCATCGCTGCCTGAGCACGTGGGGCTGATCAGGGATCTCCGTGCGATCAATCACTTCCCATCTCTATAATTATTTTATTTTTTTTTTTATAAGTACGCACATTTGAAATCTCTTGTTCTTCCATAAGAGTTATGGAAACGCACAACGTGCTTTTAACACGCGCATCCTCTACTGAGTGCAATAACGTCCCCCGGCCCGCGGCTGTCCCGGACTTTGGCTGTTGCTGTCAGCAAGGCAGAGAGGATCCCGCTGTGTGGACAGAGCACCCTCCTGCCCCCTGCTTTCAAGAACCATGTAGCAAATATTCGGTGGAAGAGCCAATTCGGATTTCAGCCCATGGTGGGCAAAGCCTGTTGTAATGCTGAAGGCCAACTGGGAGCTGTGTTTTTCTGTTCCCCGTGAATTATCTGTTATGAAACTCTGAGTTTCCTCAAGCTCCCTGTTATGCCTAGATCATTTCTCCATAAATCTCTCAGTCTAATACAGAGGAAAATTTTTTTATTGTCTGTATATAGTATATATAAAAATATATAAATTATATATATACACAAATTTATGTCTTGTTTTACAAACAAGAAAGATTAAATATATTAATCTTAATATCCAAACTAGCACTTTGTGTCTTTTTTTTTTTTAAGAACTTGGAGATGTGGCTGTTCCTAGCCCTATGAGCACTGCTCATACAAACAAACAAAGCAAACAAGCAACCCCCCTATTTTTGTTGCTATAGAAATGCACGTGTCTCCACACAGGAAGGGTTAAGGGCTCTGCAACGTCACTGGACCACAAAGCAGTGAAGTACCAGCCTCTGAAGGAAGCCACAAAGCAGCAGGTTAGAATCGAGCTGTTTCATTTGGCACGGTTTCATGCCATTAATTTGATTAATTCCCCTCCAGGAGGGGCATGCATCCAGCAGCACCGACCCCTCACCACCAGCTCTGGGCGCTGCGGTCATGCTGGAGGAAGCAGGGTGCTGCCGCTGCCCCCAGGACACCCTCCTGCCCCTAAAGGACATGTTTTCAGCCCAGATTCAGCCTGGCATCTACTGCTCTGCCTGGGAAGAGGTGGCAGGGGGAAGTCCGAGCTGTGCAAACAGTTTCCTAGCTACAGGTGATGTTTCCAATACCCCGTTTCCTCTGGGGATGTGGTTCGCCTGGCACAATGAAACGCTCTCTGTTTATCAGGGAGGAAGGCGTTGATGTGTGCCCTCTGTATACCCCAAAGCCTTCAGGAGCTATAAAAGCCAAGTCTGATAAAGATCCGACATACAAAACATTAGGAACTGGGCCATTTTCTGTACGGGGGTTGAATGTGTTGTCTAAAGCAAAGATAGCAGCAGTCTCGGCTCACGCACTTTCTCTGTGCCTCCAGGCTGGTTATTTTAATCTGCATCACACCATTTCCCATGCTGAAATAACTAATGATGCTTGACACTGCCTGGGACAAAACACCTATTTATAAAGCTGGGTATGGCTCAAAAAACTGGGAAAGCCAAGAGGTTTTTTAACAACACGCAGAGCCCGAAAACGTTATTGACAGCAGGCACTTTAATCAACAATTTTGGAGCTGATGCTGAGTTCGCTTAGTACCATCTAGTGGGCAATCGGCCTCCCAGTGGAAGGGAATTAGCTCTTCACAACACAGTTATTATTTGTACAGCAGCGATGATAGGTGCTCCGGGGACGGGCAAATGTCCCCGTCTGAAGGGAGGAGCTATGCTCCTACAGACCCCAACACGATGAATCCCTGCCTTTATTACTGTGCTGATCTTTCCAGCATTGTCCCTGTGGCCTCGCTGTGTTAGGCACTTGTAAAGGCTCCTGAAAGCAATGGTGCAGGTAACATTTTCTAGTTAATGGTTTTGAATCACAGATTTTTGAAAAATCTGTCTCAGTGACACAGCACAGAGAATTTTTTTATTTTTTTTTCACCCAAATCTACTTCCCTTTTCACTCTCCAGCCAGTTTATCCGCCTGTTCTTACAGAGCAGCAGCACTTCTCCTGCAGTTACAGCGGGAGCAGTTTCCCAACGAGCCTTTATGGCTCCCCAGCTGCCACTAAGGCTGATCAGCCACACCGTGCGTGTGTGACCATCAGTGTAATCGCACCCATGTAACCTTCCTCCCTCTCTTAATCATCTCTAATTTATTTCTACCCCCTTTGAGTCCTGACCAGGACAGTGGATTAAAAAAGGAACAAAAATTGGGCTCCTGCTGTTCCCTCTCATGCTCACAAGAAAAACGAGAGGCCTGGCTCTCAGGGCTCCTGTCCCAAGGCAAGGGGTGAAGCTGCAGACCTCCAGCAGCATGTCCGAGATACATTTGGATGTAATGGGTTCTGTCTCTGGACTTTGCTGGTCACTCTCAGCTGGAGATGACCATCAGGTACCATGGCTCAGAGCACCCCACAGCCAAACCCTGCATCCATCGGGATTTCTCTCCCTCTCCAAAGTCACAGCTCCACAACAGGGACTGCAGCAGGCCCGGGTACAACAGTGGGGTGAGCTGAATAGCTGAGCCCCACAGCTGCTGTCATCACCCCTAGACGAAGATAAATGATTAACGTCTAAGCTTTATCCTCATACTGCCTGCATACCTGTGTAAGATATCCTAATAAATTCCCAGGTTAGGCAGTGATGGAGCTGTCTGGGACACCCATGGCTTTAACTGGACAACAGAAAAGTCCGCATAGAAAGACAGTAATTATTTACTTCTTTCCTCCTTATACAGTATGTATTAAAATGGTCTGTACACATCATAGGAAGCTGTTTTCCAAAGGTGTTTTTTGTCAGGCTATGTAATTCCATACTGGGACGTTAGCAGACAAGGAGCCTGCACAGGATTTGATGTCCCAGCCCAGCAGAGCTGCTGCCCCTTGCTGCCACCTGCTCCTCATGATAAGGAGCAAACAGAGAGGGTGTTTTTCTGCAGCTGAACTATAAAATCATTAAAAGGCAAACACTGTGTGTTAAAAGCAGCAGAAAACCCAGTGCTGCCTCTCTGGATGCATGCCCTGAGGTTAGGCTGGGGACAGAGATTAAAGGGCTGTGGACGTGCATGGGATCAATGCACGCAGCGGAACACTTCACAGGGCTCCAATAAATTACACTTTGAAAAGCACCTTGAAAACATTCCTAAGTCTAAAGTGTTTAAGCAAAAGGTTTTGGTGAAGAACATTCACCTCTTGCTGGAGCAATTGGTGAAAAAGCACCTTGAAAAGCACCTTGAAAACATTCCTAAGTCTAAAGTGTTTAAGCAAAAGGTTTTGGTGAAGAACATTCACCTCTTGCTGGAGCAATTGGACCCCATCCTCATATTTTCAACCAGGCAAGTAGTAATGCATGTTAAAAATGAGAAATGTATGCAAAGGGACCGGACAGCTCTTTAAAGACCTTGTAATTCGTAAGTCCATATTGTTTCTTATGGAGGTTTGAAAATACTATTTATTTTCCACTGTTTATGCTGACAAATGGTGGCTGTGCTCTGGTTGGGGTGTGTCCTGTGTGGCTGTGCTAGCACTGCTAGTGCTGCCATTCAGCAGGGTATGGGTGAGCTTTATTCCTAAACACAACCCACCTGAAACCCATGGGATCCCGATGATTAAGTGATTTTCCTCTTCAAAGGAGAGAATAGGGTGTTTCAAAGAGAGTTAGTAAAGATCTGGAAAGAAGTCATCTTTTATTTGATCCTAGTGGGTTTGATAGTAGCAGAGAGGGGATCTACCTGAAAATAATCCCTCTGAAAAATGGTAGAGGCAGAGAAGTAGCAGAAAATGAGCAGCCAGTAGAAACGCTTCCCGAGCTGATGGTTAGTTTTTCTGCTGCCCACACAGAAAAGCCTCAGTTTTCTGAACTGTTAAGTGAGAATACAGGAAAGGGGAGTGAAATCCGGAACATCATAAGACTGGAGATGGGCCCTAAGCCACAGAGGCAAACGCATTCGACATTGTGAATTCATGCATCCAAAGGGCAAAGAGTTGTGCTATTTATATCGAGTGCCATTCATTAACAGAATGGTCTACAAGCCATTGCAGTCACACGGCAAACAGAAGGGAAAAAAAAAGGAGAAAAACTCTCAGCAACACACTTTCTGCATGAAAATGGATCCTTGATTAAGTGACTGGTGGTAATTGAGTGGCAATTGTATGCAGGAATGTGCCAAGGGAAGGAAAAGGGCTACTTGTCTTGATTGACATCTCCATGAAATGTGATACTATTAATGTGCTGCCTAAAACTTCCTGGAAAATGCATTCTCAGGCCACGAAACACAAAGGCATTTCTGAATAAATGAACTTCCACAGTCTCAGTTAGATAAAAAGGGAGGTTTGCCATTCATGTGCTTTCAGGTTCGTAATTTCATAATTTCCCAAACACAAGAGAACACAGCACCTCAGGCTCTATGCTAGTTCTTTCTGGTACCAAAATCAACTCACGATTGTCCACAGGGTAAGCCAGAGGAACATGAAATACAATTCCTTAGACTGGAAGTAGATCATTCAGCTTATTACATTTAGCTTTCACACTGAAGCAAGCCAAACTGAATTATGTGCTTTAATTCTGAATAAGGGTGTCTACACACAAGTTAAGATACTCCAGTCCACTTTCACATCACGCCTTACTGGGTCTGTTGTTAATTTTCCCGAGCACCCTTTGAGAAACAACCAGGCTCTCAGGGCAGTGGTTCTTAACCACACAGTCTCATCCAGCTGAAGCCGGCCCAGATAAACATCTCCCTCTTCAAAGCTGGTTCTCCTTGTCCCTGCTTCTTGGGTTAATGGGAATGCAAGCTGCTAACAGGCTGTCGCTGAGGAACCTCATGAGCTGGCTTTTGGGGTTTGTTTAGCTAAGACTTAGTTATATGCTGGTAAAAGCTTCTCCTCAGTAAAATCTCTGAGATTACTCTGTTATAAGAGCTGCACTAACGATAGTAATAAATCGTTAAGATGGATGGACTTTTGTCCCCGTAACCACAGTGCTGTCTGATCCTCCAAAGAAACTCTGGTAGCTGAAATTCTGAAGGGTGGCAGGACTTTTCCTAGCTTGTACTCCTGGCCTTTTAACAAAACTGTAAGCCCTGTGAGGCAGCAGGGTGATGCAGCACTGGAGCACCCGCTAGGGCTGCAGATTCCCAGTGCCCAGATCATCAATAAGCTAGGAAAATAAGCTAGGAGGGGACATTGATGTTGGGACACAGGAAACAATATTTCTACATTCAAGAAAGAAAAAAAAAAAAGGCATTTAAACCAAGCAAATGGCTCAGAAACAAATATTTCAGGGACTGCAAAGAAGTTATCCATCTTCCAAATTCTTCAAACTGCAACACCAGAAGCAAGCCTTCTGTAGCCTGTGTTCTGTAGGGAGGAGAGGCCTTGAAGTTATTTTTAGAAGATATAGCTTTATCACTGAAAAATTTGTACGGAACAACCATTACAAGCTTGCAATTATCCCAAACTCTCATTTGAAAAATATGTTGTGAACTGTGAGAGGCCCATATGGTAAGAACAACAACAGTTGTGATTAAGGAGGTATTGGGGAGGTATTGGGGAGGCAAGGACAATCCCCAGACATGGACTGTCTATCTCGAAACAAGACACTGGAACTCATGATAAGGAAGCGGCAGACGGACAGAGAAACAAATGTAAGGACTATAAATCTCAAAATTGGACATTGGAATTCATTATAAAGATACAACAAACGGAAGAATTGGCAACAACCAGCTCTCGCAATTAAGAAACTTGCCAATTCAGCAGATTCCTGACCAAAGGTGAAAAGTACACTGTGAGGAAGACTCGGGGTCTTCCTCCCAAAGACCCCTGCCCACGTCCCAAAGACCCCTGCCCACAATTCTTGGGAGGCTCTACGCAGGCGCAAGGTGCCAAAAGGCTAATTAGCATGAGAAGCGAGGGAAGGCGGGGATAGGTAATGCATATGTATAGGTGCTTGTAGAATATTGATGGATTGATTGTATAAATTCAAGACTGCTTTCCGCTTTGGGTATGCACGATAGGTGGAGAGATCCCCCGTGCATCCAGCGCTGCAATAAAGAATATACCACTTAAAGGAATTTCGGCTTCGATCTTTGAATCAATCTGGCACCCCAGATGGGACTACCTCTCTGCCGGTCCGCAGGACCCGCTGGGGACAGGACTCCCTAGGGTACCCCCGGGATTTCCCGGAGGGACTCCTCGACTCACCGGATCACTGCGGAGGCAGACAAGGACCCCATCATTGTAAGTGAGTATATTCTTTATTCTGGTTTGGTTTTCTGGTAGACCGGTCATCTGGGACTGTCCAGTAAGTCGGAAGGTGACTTCTGCAGGACAGTGTTTGGTATATACTTTGTGGTTAGTACCACAAGTATATTTGGGGACCTTGGGGTCCATCTGTATCTGGAACTGTCTGTAAGTCAGAAGGTGATCTTCTGCGAGGCAGTGTTTGGTATATACTTTGTGGTAAGCACCATAAGTATATTTGGGGACCTTAAGGAAAGAGCTCGCTTTAAGGTCCATCTGGAATTGTGTTGTTTATTTCGGTTTTCTGACTCATGGAGTATGGTATTTAACTCTGGTTATTGTTACTGTGATTTTGGCTATTTTTCTGGTGGTAATAGTAGGTTCGTGGCGTTGTTATAAGAAAGATATCGTTATGGTGTTACACAGTTCGGTTTTCTGACTTATCGCATGTGGAATTTGACTCTGACTATTGTTATTGTGATTTTAGCAATATTGCTGGTAATAGTAGCTTTGTGACATCGCTACTGAAAGATATTGCGTGCCTGTAATTTTGTGAGTGATACGTTTTTGTGATACGCTTTTGTAAGTAACACGTGTATTCTGAAAGTGTAAACTGGAAAATGGGGGGGCGAGTAAGCAGTGAAATTCCTAAGAAAAGTGCGTTAGGATGTGTTTTGAGTCACTGGAAGGATATTGGAGGATCTGCCGGTGGAAGTGTGAACAGGAAAACATTGATAAAATATTGTAATAAATGGTGGCCGCTTTATAAGCTGGAATGTGGAGAAAAGTGGCCCCTAAATGGAACTTTAAACTCTAATGTTTTGCTACAGTTAATGTTGGTTTTGAGAAGGAGAATAGGATGAAATGTTGTATACTGATGTTGTTTCAGCATCTTGGTGGGAAAAGGTACGGAATTAAGTTGGCCCCTGACTAAGCCTTTGATGTTGGCATTAGAGAAGTACAGGCTGGAGAAAGATAAAGGAAGTGTTAAAAGGGTTGTTGAAAGTGTTAAAGGTGTTTGAAGTTGAATGAGCAGGGAAAGAGGATGTAGGAATGTTAATAGTTCTGCCTCTGCTCTAGGCAGAGATCTTAAAATCATGGGTGTTAGCCCTTTGGGGCAAATGGATCATGATGGGTCCGAGAGAGAGTTGTTATGGAAACAGAAAAACAGTTAACTCTTAAAACAACCTGAGTTCATGTGCGAGCTCAGATTACCGATGGGACCGCTCAGGGAACTGTGGACAACTGCATTCCCCTGACCGACCCCACTGAGACCCTAATCATCCCTAAAATTATGAACGGCTAAGTAAATACTAAAATCTGGATGAATTGGGAATTGAGAATATGCTTCCAACAAGGTCTAAAAGAAACCCCTATGGAATTTTTGGACCAACTCTGAAATGTAATGAAAATAAATAAATAAATAAAACAAAACGGTTTGGACCTGGCTTCGGAGGACAAATTGACTAGCCTTTTTCTAGGGTAATCATTGGTCCCTGATTTCAACAGGAATAACGGGGACCTGGGGAATCTACCCTAGCGGATCCTCCACTGATTATAATGAAGCTAGGGGAGGAATGGAAGTGAAATTTCTTATTGATATGGGGCAACGTATTCAGTTCTAAATCAAGCATTAATGCCTGCACAGAATTATTATGCTAGGGTAAAAGGTGTGTTGTGGTTTAACCCGGCTGGCAGCTAAACACCACACAGCCGTTCGCTCACCCTCCCCCTCCCTCTCTGAGACGGGGGGGAGAGAAATGGAAAGTGAAGCCCGTGAGTTGAGATAAAGACAGTTTGATAAGACAAAATCTAACTGAAACCAGGACAAGGTGTAACCGAAAAGGCTTATTTTTGTGAACCTTTGAAGTACAAGTTAGGGAAACAATGGGGCATACACAGATTTTTATATACGCCTAACTCCTCATGGGCACTCTTAGGTAGAGATTTATTAGAGCAATTAGGAGCAGAAATTGTCGTTGAAAAAGGGAAAATGAAATTAAGAATAGGAGGAGAACAACTAATAAATGTGTTAAGCTTGGCACTAATACAAACTGACCCTAAAAGTGAAATACCTTTAGAGATCACAGATCAATATGTCCAGGAGTTTGGGCTACCGAAGTCCCTGGAAGAGCAAAAATGTGACCTTAATAATTATTAAATTAAAGCCAGGAGAGAAACCCGTTAAGGTTAAGTAATATCCTTTGAGGATAGAAGATAGGAAAGGAATTAAAGAGATAATTGATAGATTTATACAGTATGGATTATTGATTGAATGCGAATCAGAATACAATACACCCATATTGCCAATTAAAAAGGCAGATGGGAAAAGATATAGGCTAGTTCAGGATCTGAGGGCCATAAATAAGATCACTGAGGATATACATCCAGTAGTGGCAAACCCTTATACTTTGCCGACTAAATTAAAGAATAGTCAAGTCTGGTTTACCGTACTGGATTTAAAAGACGCCTTCTTCTGCCTAGGCTTAGCCACAGAAAGCCAAAACCTATTTGCCTTTGAATGGGAAAATCCCAATTCAGGCAGAAAAGACGCAGCTTACGTGGACATTACTACCTCAAGGATTCAAGAATAGCCCCACTATTTTTGGAAACCAATTAGCAAGGGAACTCGAAACATGGATGCCTCCGGACACTGAAGGTGCTTTGTTACAATATGTAGATGATCTCTTAATAGCTACCGAGACTAAAGGGAGCTGTATTCAATGGACTATAAGTTTTCTTAATTTTCTGGGTTTAAAATGGATATCAAGTCTCTTGACAGAAAGTCCAGCTGGCTCAACAAAGTGTGACCTATCTGGGATTTGAAATTTCGGGAGGACGACGAGAACTAGGAACTGAACATAAGGAAGTCATTTGCCGGACTCCAGAACCTCAAACGGTAAAGGAGCTACAAACCTTTTTAGGAATGACAGGTTGGTGTCGCCTTTGGATTTATAATTATGGACGATTGGTAAAGCCTCTATGTGAATTGATAAAGATTAACCAGTCAAAGTTAGTCTGGACTGGAGAAGCACAAAAAGTCTTTAAACAAGAATTGATGATTTTAAAATATCAAGCAATATTAGTAGAACTAGATGATGTGGAAATTGTGGTCACTAATGTCGTAAATCCAGCTTCTTTCCTTAGTGGAACTCTGGATGAACCTATAACTCATGATTGTATAGAAACAATAGAGACTGTGTATTCTAGTCGACCCAATCTTAAGGAAGAACCTTTAGAAGATGCTGACGAATCTTGGTATACTGATGGGAGCAGCTTTGTAAAACAAGGACAACGTAAGGCAGGATATGCTGTTACAACTGCTCAACAGGTAATTGAGTCTAAACCATTACCCCCTGGGACATCCGCCCAGAAAGCAGAGATAATTGCTCTTACACGAGCACTGGAACTAGCAGCAGGAAGGAAAATAAGTATTTGGACAGACTCTAAATATGCATTCGGCGTGGTACATGCTCATGGAGCGATATGGAAAGAACGTGGATTGCTGACTGCTCAGGGAAAACAAAAAGAAAACATGCTGAAGAAATTTTAAAATTGTTACAGGCTGTAAAACAATCAGAAAAGGTAGCTATGATGCATTGCCAAGGACACCAAAAGGGAAACTCTGATTTTGAAATTGGAAATCGATTGGCAGATCAGGAGGCTAAACAGGCACCTGAAATAACTGAGGTGAAGGCATTGTCTTTAATACCAGACGGTAAAATCCAAACTATATATATGAACCAAAAAGCCAAATTATACAAAAGAAGACTTAAAATTAATTGAAGATTTGAAAGGTAAAATGAAACCAGATAGATGAGTATATTTAAAAGATAACTGTGTAATAATACCCTCTAATTTGATATGGCCCATAGTTCTTACAGAACACAATAAAACACATTGGGGAGCTGACACATTGCATAAGAGCCTGAGTCAGACATTAGTGGAACAAAATTTATATACAACAATAAAACAAGTAACTCAACAATGTAGCATTTGCTTACACAATAACCCCAATACCAAGAATAGAATAAAATTTGGAATAATCAGTAAAGGGAATTATTCGGGGCAACTGTGGCAAATTGATTTTTCAGAACTCCCTAGAAAAGGGGGGTATTGTTATTTACTGGTTCTGACTGACATGATTTCAGGAAGGCCTGAAGCCTTTCCCTGTCGAACAAACAAAGCAAGAAGAAGTGGTTAAAGTCTTGTTAAATTAAGTAATACCATGCTTTGGGATTCTAGTAGCAATGTCTTCTGATAGAGTTTCACATTTTTGTGTGCAAGTGGTACAACAGATAAGTAAGATTCTAAAGATATTCTAAAGACAACTGCATACTCTTTATAGACCGCAGGTAAGTGGACAGGTAGAAAAAATGAAACATTTAATTAAACAACAAATAGCTAAAATCAGACAAGAATCTAATTTGTCATGACCTCAATCCCTCCCTTTAGCATTACTTAGAATTTGAGTTAAACCTAGAATAAAAAGGGAATTTGAGTCCCTTTGAAATCTTATTTGGAAGGCCGTATCCATTTCTATTTAGTGAAGAGGATCGAACGCAGTTAGGATTAGAATATTTATATGCATATATAACTGAACTTCAGAAATAATTAAATAAAGTACATAAATTTGTTCTCAGGACCTGGGCTAGACGGTTGGATCAACCAATCCACCCTTTTAAGCTCAGGGATTATATATATAAAGACTTTTTCAGGACAACCCCTAGAGGAAAAATGGAAGGAAAGTGGACGGGACCATACCAGGTATTACTGACAACACACACTGCCATTAAGATTAAGGAGCAAGCAGCTTGGATCCACGATTCAAAGGTGAAAAAGGCCCCGGCGAGGAAATGGACCACGACCCCAATTGGACCAGCAAAATTGTGTTTTTCCAGATCCTAATGATTGTGGGGATATGGTTGTCAGATTTGGGATGGGCAACTTGGGACGAGAACTTACACCTGACCTTAATACAAACTGTATCTCAAGTGATTAATAAGACGAACTGTTGGGTATGCACTCATCTGCCACAGCATGGGAATAAGGGTATATCGTTAATTGGGATTCCCTTGCCTGCAAACTTATCTTGGACTAATTTGTGGGAAAACACATCTTGGGTCAAAAAAATATGAAGAAGTTTTGGAACTAGAAGTTAGTAGCTTTGTGCCATTGGAATCTTACTATGTATGTGTACAAAGGTGTAACCCGCCTAAGGGTATGGGAAAACAGGATTGTATAAATACAGGTACTACTTATGTGGGAAATCAGACATCTTGTAATCAAACAATTGATATTAGTACAACTAGCAGTTGGGCAAATTCAACCAGCTGGCCAGTTCCAGAAGGAAAAGGGTGGTATTGGCTATGCAATGATACAGCCTGTAAGGTCTTGCCCGAGAACTGGAAGGGAACTTGCACTCTTGGAGCAGTAGTCCCCAGTATGACAGTACATGATGTAGTGCCTCGAGGTTACTTGAGAAATCATATCTGGAGAATTAGACGAAAAATTAACAATCCATTGATAGAGAGACACACCGCTTTTCATAGTTTTGTTCGATGGTTTATCCCATGGTTAGGAGTGAATGAATTGGAAAAGGCGATACTTAATATTTCTGCAATTATAGAGAAGTTAGAAAACAAAACTCTGGATGCTATAAAGGCTCAACAAGAAGAGATATCTAGTTTATCACAGGTAGTATTACAAAATCGGATGGCCCTAGACTTGTTACTGGCCGCTCAAGGGGGAGTCTGTACAGTAATAAATACAAGTTGTTGTATGTATGTAGATCAGAGTGGAAGGATCTCTACCGACCTGGAAGAAATATGGAAGCAGACAAGGGTCCTACATGAGATCAGTAAAGATGATCTTTCATGGAGTTTTAGTGAAATATGGAATAAGTTAACCGCCTGGTTGCCCAACTTCCAATGGTGGGAACAAGTGTTCATTGCTCTAATCACATTAGTAGTGTTAGGAATATTTGTGTGCATGTTGTTTAGATGCCTGCTTTGTTGTGTTACTGTAAATAATGAAAGTATCTGATGCAAAAGAATTTGCATGGGAAAAGAAAAGGGGGGATTGATTAAGGAGGTATTGGGGAGGTATTGGGGAGGCAAGGACAATCCCCAGACATGGACTGTCTATCTCGAAACAAGACACTGGAACTCATGATAAGGAAGCGGCAGACGGACAGAGAAACAAATGTAAGGACTATAAATCTCAAAATTGGACATTGGAATTCATTATAAAGATACAACAAACGGAAGAATTGGCAACAACCAGCTCTCGCAATTAAGAAACTTGCCAATTCAGCAGATTCCTGACCAAAGGTGAAAAGTACACTGTGAGGAAGACTCGGGGTCTTCCTCCCAAAGACCCCTGCCCACGTCCCAAAGACCCCTGCCCACAATTCTTGGGAGGCTCTACGCAGGCGCAAGGTGCCAAAAGGCTAATTAGCATGAGAAGCGAGGGAAGGCGGGGATAGGTAATGCATATGTATAGGTGCTTGTAGAATATTGATGGATTGATTGTATAAATTCAAGACTGCTTTCCGCTTTGGGTATGCACGATAGGTGGAGAGATCCCCCGTGCATCCAGCGCTGCAATAAAGAATATACCACTTAAAGGAATTTCGGCTTCGATCTTTGAATCAGTTGTTGGGTTTTTTTAGGTGTCTAACAGACAAAAGTAGAGGAGCTGTATGTAATAGTTACAGTGATGTATTTTTGGCACAAGGACATGGCTGTTAGAAATTTGGGAGATAGCCACAAATCCCCTCATGTTAACCATCGAGTAGCCATCTTACAGTGGCATTTTTTGCTTCATTATTAAAATGAGCAACCTTTACTAACAAATTAGAAGCAGAGGGCTGTGTTTTTCCTTTCCTGTTTGTTGGGTTTGTTGGTCCCAGCATTCCATGAGCTGCCAAATTACACCAAAAAATTAGAAATTACCACCAATCTGATATTCTCGATACCATTAATACTAAACATGGAAATTAATATATATATTAATCCAGATGAATTCCAAGTAATGAACTTTCACAGAAGGTTAGAGGAAACCTCCTTTAAGTCATTTTGAAAACGTGGCCGGCCTACGTGAACTGCAGATGATTTTTTCCAGCTGAATTCTCGAGAGCTCAGAGCGGTAACTTGTCTCTGCCAAATTAATCGCTGGAGTTTGTTATCTGTGAGGCAGGCAGGTTAAACGGGAAGGAATTTCATGACTGAATACATATTTTAAAGAAGCTGTTTGGTGCTTGTGTTTTATTTTGTGTATTTAAAACTTGTTTTTTTGTAAAACCTCAAGTAATTTAGATCACCACATACAGACTGGGAGCTCACAAGAGACTAATTGCAGGATTAGGTCAAAAAACGTGATTATAAATACAAAAAAACCTTCAGAAATTAAACAGTTTATTAAAATGGCACCCATGGGTCTTAACACTGATGCATAAAACAGAAAAAACACATCTCTTTATTTGCAATTCGGGGCATCCACCATCACTGTGACTTTTTATGTCTCTAAACGGGCGCAGAGGGCCCTGGGCCAGGCCGGGCGCCGGGGGCCATTTTCTCGCCCCCCCCCCCCGAGGCCGCGCTGCCATCATGGCGGCCGCGGCCCGCCCGCCAATCAGGCGGCCTCCACCCCTCCCGGCCACGTGGGGCAGCGCCGTCGGCCCGCTCCGGATGCTGCCGCGGCCGCCCCGACCAATCGGCGGAGGAGCGGGCGGGTAACAACCAATCACACGCGCTCCTCCCGCCCTTCGCCCCGCCCCCTGAGGGAGCACGCTCGCGCACAGCCCTCCTCCTCCCTCCGCCGTTGTTTAGGCGTGAGGCGGGGGGCGCCAGGCCACGCCCACCCCTCCCTTCACGCCATTGGTGCGCCGGCTGGGGGGCCCGCCCCCTTCTCCCGCTCAGCCAATGGGAAGCGCGCTAGGGCGGGGCTGGGTGGGCGGGCAGGCTATAAAAGGGCCGCGCGGCTGGCGGGAAGGGGTAAGATGGCGGAGTAGCCGCGGCCGGCGTGGCTTGCGCTCCGTGTGCCGCGTCCGCGGGCAGCAGCCGGGTGGATCCCCGCGCCGCAGCGGGCCGCGGTGCGAGGCGGAGCGGGGCGCAGGAGGAGGAGGAGAGGAAGAGGAGGGAGGTGGAGGAGAAGGGAAAGGAGGAGGGCAGCGCCCCCCCCGCAGCCACCGCCGCCGCCATGCCCAACATCAAGATCTTCAGCGGGAGCTCGCACCAGGACCTGTCGCAGAAGATCGCCGACCGCCTGGGCCTGGAGCTGGGCAAGGTGGTCACCAAGAAGTTCAGCAACCAGGAGACATGGTGAGGCGGGGGCGGGGGGGCGGACTACAGCTCCCGACAGCCCCCGCGGGCGGCGCGGCGTTGGGGCCTCGCGCGGGCGGCGCGCGGGGGCTGCTGGGAGTTGTAGTGCGCGGGGGGGGGGCGAACACGGGCGGGCCCCGGGGCTGGGCCTTGAGGGGGGCTCGGGTGGGCTCTGCCCCATGGGGGGGGGGGGGCAGCCAGCACCTGACAGGCCCTGCGTGGGGCCTGCCCCTGCTGGGGAGCCGGGGTCTGGTTTCATCTCTGCCTTTTGCTACCAAAATCCCGCTTAAAATTAGAAGGGGGAGGCAAAAAGGAATATAAAATTCTGAAACCCGCGTGTGGAAATCGCAGTCAGCCTGTACGCACTGCCCGCAGCGTGCCACAGACAGCCCTCGGTGCCTGCCCTAACCCCCTCCTCGCCTTTGCAGTCCATGTGGTTTTTTGCAGGATAAGGGAAATGCAGAAGCTGTGTCCCCATTGCACGGGGATTGATTGTAACCCCAGGCTTAAAAAGCAGTGCGAGGAGCTGTAAAAAGAGCGGGGTTATGATTTACAGCAGGTGCCGCTGTGCTTCTCATCATGTTTCTGAACTGCCCATACCCGTTCCTGGTGACCAGCCAGCAGGTTTTTGTGTGATCTAATGGGGCCTGTAAAGATCTGATAGATACCTTACCTTAAAAACTGCATAGCCACATCTTGCCTGAAAAAAATGAAATTATTTTATTGGAATGGTCCAGGGGTAATTTTGAACTTGGAACCAGCAGTGTGCTGGTGGAAATGGAGCAGCAAGACCCTAAAGGCCACGTGGTCAGCAAAACCGTGTTGAAGGGGAGATGAGAGAATAAAATAAAAGATCTACCCTAAGGTGCTGTAAAATTGAAGCCATTAGGAGTGCGTTGGGCAATCATCTGCCCACTTGCTCGTAGTTTGGTGTGGCAGCGAGCTGCAGGATGGCTCAGCATCTCCAGCACAAGGAGAAACTGTGCAAGGACTTTGTCTTCCCTAGGGTGCCTCCTGGTGCCTTCCAGATCCGTGCTAGGCTTCCCCAAACTCCAGTGTCGCAGTGTTTGGTAGTTAATCTGGTCCTACAAAAGGCCTTATCCAGCATTTCTCTGTAGGAAGCCTCAGAGCTCAGGCTGCCGCTTGCTTTCCAGCTCTGCCTTTGGCGCAGGTGTCTTGGAACAGGCACTGGAGCTGGCAGTTTGCTGCTGGCAAACAGGACCTTTGGCTTGTATTCAGTCCCCTCATCAGCTGGGATTAGTGTGCATTACATCCAGGAGGAAATTAACCCCAAAAGCCTTTCCAAAGTGAAAAGCTTGAGGGCTTCTCTGTTCAAGCCAGTGAATAGCTGTTATGACTCTAAATCTAATAATCTGCTGCAGCATAGCTGCTTTTGGAGCTTGGCTCGGCTTTCCCTGCTGGCTGGCCGTCATCCCCGCTTCCTTTATGCGCTGCTGCTTTTAGCAGGGCTGGTTGTACTTCTGTGATTCGGAGGGATGAGGGCTGTTTGAGGGTGTTTACATGCTCAGCTTGTGCTGAGCTCGAAAGTACAGGCTGAGCACTTCTAGCCTTACTGAACCATTAAATTTGAGCGGTGAGTGATGTGGAATGGCCACTGAGCAAATAAACAACAGCGTTGGTGCTGGGCACCATTGATGATAGCACATCGGCACCCACACCCCCTTGGGAATGCAGCCCCCTGGTCGCTCTGCAGATGTGCAATGGCTGGTTTTAATTTCTATTTGGATTCTTCTTTCCCCATCTGTCTCCAGCGTGGAAATAGGCGAGAGCGTACGTGGGGAGGACGTCTACATTGTGCAGAGTGGCTGTGGTGAAATCAATGACAATCTGATGGAGCTTCTTATCATGATAAATGCCTGTAAGATCGCCTCAGCCAGCAGAGTCACAGCTGTCATACCCTGCTTCCCTTATGCTCGGCAGGACAAAAAGGACAAGGTAAGGGATTAGATAAAGGTTTCTGCCTGGGGAGATGCGTGTATGCATCGAAAATCCTGACTGCCCGGCAGGTTTAAATCAAGTTGAATATGTAGAAGAACAGATAAGTTACTTTCCCTTACTTGAACCTAAGGGCTTCAGACTGCAAATTCACCTTTTCATAAAGATGCAGTTCTGCTTGAAAATACACCAACCTGTAATCACTGGCTGATGAGAAGGTGCAATGTTAATGAGTACTTCCTTCAGTACTGCTTGTGAATCATTGCCTAGAGGTGGAAGGCTGACATCTTGATGAAGGAGTTGAACTTGTCTTAAATGCTGTTTTTTTTTTCCTGTACTAGAGCCGAGCTCCCATCTCTGCCAAGCTGGTTGCAAACATGCTGTCTGTGGCAGGTGCAGATCACATAATCACCATGGACCTGCATGCATCTCAGATTCAGGTAGGAGCTGAAATCAGAAGTGCTTATCTGCTCTGTCTGAGCCTGCTTGCTGCCTTGCAGGCTTTCTAGTGATCTTTTTTTTAGCTGCAACAGCAATCAGGACTGGAAGGGACTTGCAGGGACAGTTAGGGTACAGGGAGGTGAGCAACAGGTTCATCTGTAAATAAAATCACAGCTGTTCCTATCAGCCTAGGCAGAATGAGCCCTGTGTGAGTGAATGTTGGGAGGTAAATGATGTGTGCAGCTTTGTCCCCATACCGTGACACCGTGTACTCAACTGGTCCTTTGAAGGATTTGAGATGGAGAATGGCTTTATCCAGAGTGTTCTTGAACAGTGAGCATTGCGTCTCATGCTTAGTTGTCAGGGAGATGGGAGTGTTCCTGTCAGTGAGTGGCAGTACTGCTGCCCTGGGCGTAGTGACCTTCCAGGTGAGCAGCTTGTGAGGGTTCAGTTGTCCAGGGCAGTGATCCCATGGTTTGCTACTGGTTAGATGGGCAATGCTGCTTGTACCCATTCACTTCTACCCCTCCTCTTACGTTGGCTTCAGTCCTCTCCCAAGCCGCCAATGAAATGAAAGTTATTCATGGGTTTTGCTGGATTAGTGAACCAAGTCGTTCCCTGGATTAAGGAACCAAGTGGTAGTGAACGAAGCAGCTGAAACCTTGACCAGGTCCTGCTCTGGCACAGCAAGAGATGCACCAAGCTGAGGCAGGACAGCAGGCTGGTAAGTTGGTAGGCCTGTCTTTCTGCCTTGAGTGAGCTCTGAGACCAAGAAGCCAAAATCATTGCAGCTGGGTGGATGTGGCAAAGGGGAGGATACCTGATACATAACTGCGTTGCCACAAACATTTTGAGTCCAGAGAGGTCAGGTGTCAGCTGCCTGGTGAAGTAGGTGGGCTTGCTGTCACAGTTGAAAATGCAGCCATTCGTACTTCAGTATAAATCATTCTGCTATAATTTGCCCAGAAACATTTTGTCTCAGATGGAAAGATCTATGAGAGCACAGCTGAGATTTTGGGAAAGCTGATGAAATAGAAGAGCAGAGCCCAAGGTGGTATTTCTCTTCCCTACGAGGCTTGGAGCTGTGATGTGTGCCACAGGGTTCACCATCAGCAGTGGTGAGGTTCAGTTAAATAACTGGTTTTGTGTAGATGAGTGTCCTGCTGGGTTGCTGCACCCCGAAGGAATGATGGTGGGAAGGATCTGCCCTGCACCTCACATGTAAGGCCTGTTTTGCTAGGCACTCCTTCCCACTCTCCTGCCCATTGCTCCCTGTCCGGGATTAACTTACTGGCTTTTAGTGACCTTTGAGGTTTACCTGGAGGAGTCTGCTGGGTCAGTGTGGAGTTGTGTAACCAGCTGCAGGAGTTTAGAAACAGATGTTACTCAAGGTTTTTTCAGAGGTTTACGGTAGATACAAACAGGGTAGGTAATAAGCTGTAGAGATTGACTTTGTAAACAGGCAGCTAGGCTATGGAAAAGAGTGTTTGTTGGTTTTCTGCACCACTTGGGATAGAACTA
Organism: Anas platyrhynchos; assembly: GCF_047663525.1. Classification (NCBI taxonomy): domain Eukaryota; kingdom Metazoa; phylum Chordata; class Aves; order Anseriformes; family Anatidae; genus Anas; species Anas platyrhynchos. The sequence goes on from NC_092596.1 coordinate 14,156,845, forward strand.
GGTCTGTGTTGTAGAAGTGTCAGATGTAAAGGGCTATGTGTGCTGCTAAACTGGCTCCAGTCATACATTACTGTACTGTGTGTCCCAAAGGCTCCTGCTATTCATTAAAGGAAGTAGGAAGGAAAGCTGGAAGTGCTGTGGAAAGGTGGCTGTGGCTGATGATACAGAAGTTGTCTTCTGTTTTGGGGATGTGACCTTCAGCTACATCTGTTCCTGGTGTCTTCCTTGCAGGGCTTTTTTGATATCCCTGTTGATAACTTGTATGCTGAGCCTGCTGTACTGAAATGGATCAAAGAGAACATCCCGGAGTGGAAGAACTGCACCATCGTCTCACCAGATGCTGGTGGAGCCAAGAGGTAAGCTGTCAGACAGTATCTCCTGCAGTTCCTGAGGGTGCCTGTAACTAGCTGCAGCCTTATTCTCAAGGCACGTGTTTACCTCTGCCAGTCCGCCCCAGCTAGGGAAGAGAGGTCAAATGCTCTTCCTGGGGAATATTTTGAAGGTTTCTTGCTATTCAGTTTTCTGCATAGCCCTTCTAGACAAACATGTGCATAGGCAGGAATTGGGCAATGACTACATCCGTTGGACTAAAACTATTTTTAGTAGAAGGGGAATTGTGCAAGTTAAAGGGAGGGAATCATGTAGCTCATCTGCCTATGCGAAGATGAGGTTACCCCTGCTGGTTAATGAAGCCTTTTGATCTAGGCTGTTCTCTGCAGTGTTGAGCTTAGTCTAGTGAAGCATTTTCGTGCTTTATTGCTCTTAATTTGAATTGCTTGCTGTGACTTCAGCCTGCTGCTGCTCTTCCTGAGAGCAAAGATAATAGATGGTTACTTTCTTAAGAGCAGCAGCATATGGTACAGCACATCCCTGCTTTGATGGTCTGATAATCTACCATCTTCATGCAGATGAACACCACACTTTGTGGGCAATTTGGAATGCTCTCAGGTGCTTATTAGGAGAAACTGGGGCTGATTCTTGATGCTTCTGTGTAATGGCTCCATGTGAGCAGACAGCCAAGGGAAGCAGATGCGTTCTTTAATCCAGGGTACTGTTACACCAAAATGGTTCCTGATTCACGTACCTCAGAGTGATTTAAGTTGCCTGTCACAGCCAAGCAATATGACTGCTGTAGAGCAGTGCATGCCTTCCTGTAGCTTTGTTGTGGTCCGTGCATTAGACACAACCTCTTGTTGTGTAATGCAGTATGTGGAGTGCCAAGTCAGCCAGCTATAATCTGACTCCTAAAGACGTCTTCAAAAGCCCCTTAAGCTGAAATGCGATGCTCTTGGGTGGTGTGGTATTTTATGGAGGTGCTGCAGAACTAAATACTGTAGTAAAGAGTTGAGTTTGTCTTGCACAGGACTACCAGGACAATGAGTCTGATCTACTGAGGATGGGAACCTGCTCATAAGTATAGAATTTCTCAGTGCATTTTGCTCATTACCATTAATGCTTTTAAACTTCTGCTATTCATCAGTATCAATATATTATGTTTGGGTCCCTCCTAGAAGGTTTTTTGTGGTCTCTTCAACAAAAGTAAATGGTGGTGGACTTGCTTCTATTGGGTGTGTACTCTGCCACTGCCCTTGTGCTAGTGTCTATGCCTTTGGCCCCGTGACAATTGAGTGCTTATATGAGCACAAGTAGTTCCCTGTCTTAACACAACTTCAGCTGTTCCAGTGAAGTTTTATAAAGATGACAAGTTGCCAAGAATTCTGGTTGCTTGAGGTTTGCCAAACCTGCTAGCTAAGGTTTGTTTTGAGCTTTAGATGCCAATTAATTTGCAGTGGTCAGGATGAAGACTGTTCTACTAGTTGCTGTTATCAGGAAAGATTAAATCAAAGATTTCTTTGGAAGTGCTCGAGGAGAAGCCAAGGCGGCAGAGTTGTCTTCTATGACCTGCTCGAGACCAGTTAGCAGATGTGTTGACAGCTTCTTTTATGGCAGTCTTAGTGCTTAATAGTTTTAGCAGAGATTTGACTAAAGCTATTGTGTGGAGTTAAGTGTGGTTTGGGAACTGTTCTCTCTTCAGAGTGACCTCCATTGCAGATCGGTTGAATGTAGACTTCGCCCTCATTCACAAGGAGCGCAAGAAGGCCAACGAGGTGGACCGCATGGTGCTGGTGGGTGATGTGAAGGACAGAGTGGCCATTCTGGTAGATGACATGGCAGACACGTGTGGCACCATCTGTCATGCTGCAGACAAGTGAGTAAGGCTGACTGATACGTTCCTAAATGAAAAAACTGTTGTTAATGATCACTAACGAATTGATCAGATTATTTGCACGTGGAGTTTCACAAGGTAGTGGAGTTCCTTGATTACTGATCTAATTTCATCCATGATAAATAAAAAGTCTAGCTTAACTTTTTACTGTATAAACAGCTGATCAGTAACTGACTGGATGGGGAATATCAAAGGTAGTCTGTCCCCTAAGCATAAGGTACTTACTTTAATACTGGTTAAAAAATTCTCATCTTTCTTTTTCCTCCCTCATAGGCTTGTGTCAGCTGGAGCCACCAAAGTGTATGCCATCTTAACTCATGGTATCTTTTCTGGGCCAGCAATATCTCGGATCAACAACGCCTGTTTTGAGGCAGTTGTAGTCACAAACACAATACCCCAGGAGGACAAGATGAAGCAGTGCCCTAAAATCCAGGTGAGTGTCTCATTTCTCTTCTGTCACTCCTTGGGGATGGTAGAACTTGTCTGTCCCCTTGTTGGTGGGGAAACCTTGTAATACTGTCCAGTGCTCACAGCAGTGTTACCAGACTATAGTTTCAGTGGCAGAGCTGGCCAGTCCTTGTGTTCTTATTGCTGCATGACAGCAGACCTAGTCGACTGATAAAATACACCTCCTTATCCAGGTAGTCTTAAAAGTTTAAGTCATTTTTTCCAGCGTTTGTCTTACCTAGTTCAAATCACTGATTGAGTAGTGGACCATCCTGTAAGCAAGCAGTTGTCACTCCAGAGTGTAAGGACATGTGCTGATGACACACAGCATGCAAGCAGAAGTAGGTAGGGATTTCTGAAGCCAGTAATGATGCCAGCTCCAGTTGTGAAATAACCTAGGTGAGACCCTTTAGAGCAGGAGGGTGTAAGCCTTATTTTTCCTCACAAAAACTTCAAAAAATGTCCAGAAGGATTTCTGCTCTCTGTGAGAAGTCTGGTTCTTGCCTTTCCTGATGCCCTTGGAAGATCAGAGAAGCTACTGAATTTATAACAGCAAGCGCAGGGAAGCATAATTTCAAAGGATGTGACTACATGAAACACTGTCTTGTACTTGTGAGCCTATGCACAATCCTTTAAGCAGATCTCTTTTATCTGGATGTCCTTTTTGTGACAAGACCTTTTGGGAAGGAAGTAGGCCTGATCTGGGGGAGCTGTCTGGTGGTAATAACTGAGTGGCCTGAAGAGGGAGCACAGTGTCAGTCCGTGTGTGTGTCCTGCTGGTTTCTCTAAGGTGACAACTCCACAGGGCATGGCTCAGATAAGAGCCAAAGATAAACAGAAGCACTTTGCCATCCATATCAAAGCAAGCAGCCAATTTCTTGATGCTCGTTTTGTATCTTGGGTTTTCTATTTAGGAAGAGTACTGTGGCATTTTGTTTCTGAAGCTGGGGCTAACTTTCCTGGAAGAAAAAAAAATTGGCTGTGGATCTTGAGCTAGGCACAACTTGAGGATTTTCTGTGTGAACAGGCAGCTGGAAGATGCAGCTTTACCTGAGCATTCAGACATTAAGAGGTTTGTCAGAAGCTTAAGGTACTGCTGTAGCATACACACAGTCAAGGACATCCTAAGTGTTGACTTCACAGTGCAGATACGTAGGACAAAGGCATTTGGAGAATTTCTGGGAGGTCCTGCTCATCACCAAGTCTGAAAAGCAAATGGGACTGCTAATGCTCAGCTAGTACTGCGCTGTAGGTGTAGCAGGCTGCCCAGTACCCAGAGTTCTGGTGAAAAGAAAGCTCAACTGGTTGAGTCTGCAGGGAATTTTAAGCTGGTTTCAGAAGCAAATTACAAGCTGATTGCAAACTTAATCAGCACTAACTTCTGGGTGATGCTCCTGCAGCTGAACACATCTAAAAGATACCTGATGCTTTGACTTCGCTGCATGCTAACAGTTAACATAGGCAAAATACACCATGGCTAATCAGTATGTAAATAGCTGTAGCCAAAGATTGCAGTGGAGTTGCTTTACAGGCTCTTACTTACACCTCACTCTTAGGCTAACATCTCATGTTTGGTGTTGAGAAATACAGAAGCACAGGAGTTGTAAGTCCCATGGTGTCTGCCTTTGCAGTTCCGAGGTTTCCTCCTTCTTAGGAGGCAAACTATCCAGGAGAAAGAAACTTAAATACCAATTTCACTTAATTCATGCACTGTGACTGTGGTGCTTAGTGAGGGACTGCATTATAGTGAAAGGTGTTGGTGCTGGGGTTCAGAGATAGTTTTACTGAGTTTACTGAGACTTGACTTTTTTTTCCCCTCCTGTTAACTGGTTTACCCCACCAGGTGGAGCCAGCGCAGTGACTTGGTATTGGGAGCACAGTAGCTTCACCTCTGATTTAAAAGAAAAAAGACTTCTAGCAGTGATGATAAAGCCTCATGACTCAAGAGAAGCAATCTGGTGGTGCTGTAGACTGCCTGAACTCCTCTGCAGTCTACACAAAATAAGATAGTCCTAGGGTAAACAGACTAGGGTAAAAGGTTTCTAGGGAGTTTCAGCAAAGAAAGGTGACAACAGACTGTCATCTTGATGAAGATCAGCAGCAAGGTATTTCTTGCAGTAGCACAGCTATGGGGCAATACAGAACAAGTCCCTGTCCTGTGTAGAACTAATTTTTCTACATCTGGCATGTTACAGATTCAGGGTAATGAGTTTGCTTTTGGAGTTCTTCCTGACATACTGGCTATTCTCACAGGCTTCCTGTGTCTTCTCAGTGACCCTGCTACATCTTTCTTTCCCCTCCAGGTGATTGACATCTCAATGATCCTCGCGGAGGCCATCAGGAGGACTCATAATGGGGAATCTGTCTCCTACCTATTCAGCCATGTCCCTTTATAACAACAGATGCCAGCTGCTGCTTGTATGGCTTTTTTTTAAACCAAAAGTTGTTCAGCTTGTTGTAAAGTTCAGTAGAAGACTCTGCTTGTTCCAGTGCAGTTCTCCACAGCTCCTCCTGCTTAAGTCAGGCTTACTGGCTCTGACCCCAACACGGGGAGGCTGGGGGGGAAGCTCATCTCTGTAACACTCCAACTCCACCAGCAACCCTGTGCATTGGGGCTCGTCAGTAGCGTTGACTCAATACTGCAGATCTGTGGAGAGCAGGACTGACACATGGCTAATTGCCACAATTATTTTTTTGGGGGGGTGGGGGGGAGAGGGTTTGTCTGTGAGCAGGGTTAGGTAAGCACACCCTGAATTGTTTGGGAAGTAGATCTCCCTAGGACATGTTGGTTTGGATCTACAGCAAGAGCCCAAGAGACTGCTTTGACTCTTACCACTCTACACGTGACAGAAGCCCTTGAAGAGGGACGAGGAAGGCTTGTGTCTTGGCCAAGCTTGACCCTAGGTGGAGCCCTGGGGACACCTGGAAGGTGGTTCTGCTACAGCTTCCTCCTTCGAAATGGAAGGAGGTGAGTGTAGCTTGCGAACTTGAGTTCATCTTAATTGATGAAGAAATGAAATGTTCTTTAACATGCTACACGGCAAAATGGTGAGAGCCTGGTGTGTGCAGTGCTGTCTTGCTGCGTTACCTTAGTGGTGAAGGTGCATCCTGGGCAGGTGTTCTTCTCCCTCTTACGCTGAGGATGCCTGGTGGTTGTGGGCTTTAGTTTTTAGGGTAGACTAAAACCAGTTCCTCAATTTCACAAGTTCCCATTAGCCTTGCTCGTGACTAAAGGACTGCTGTCATGTACTTTATAGCTGCACCTTGATGTGCTGTGCAAATGTACCTTGATCCTTTTTTACCAGTATACCAGTGAACTGAGCCTCTTCACCCCACAGAAGCCTGGCGTTGCATTTAGCAAGTGCCTGCTTAGATGCTAGGGTGACCGAATAGGCAACAGCTTTGTGTTCAGCTGTCTTAAGCTCTGCCTGCAATCCTGCTGTCCCGCAAGTTACTGATGCGCTGGTTGCTTGTCCTGGTCACTAATTACTTGCCTTGTGTGCATTGCTCTTTGTAAAAGATCCTAAACCTGGGAGGATGGGAGGCTGCAGGCCTGAAGAAGCCCTCAGGGTTGCTCTGATGCTGTGGAGTGCTTATGGCAGTGGGTTGAAGAGGCTTGTGATACACAGTACTGGGAAAACTGCTGATCTAAAACCAATCTGGCAGGCAGCAAAATGCCTGAAAGAGAAATACCAAAACTAGAGCTGGCTGAGGCTCTTGGATGTAAAAATAAGGCTCATCCAAAACTTGGATGCGTAGTAGCTGTACCAGACAATCTTAAAGTAAACTGCTAAATCTCTCCTGGACTCTTACGGCGTTACAGACCGAGCTGTTTTATGCTGTGGTTTTTATAAGCACTCCTCTGATTTATTTGTGAGATGGGGAAGGGAAAAAGGGAACAGAAGGAACTTGAAATAGCTTGCTAGGGTAACTAGCAAGGCGCCGAGAGGCTGGGGGCTGGGATGTCAGTGGGATTAACTGAAAAATGTGGGTAAGACCTAGGGAAGTACTTCTTTAGCTGTGCCTTTTCATGAAGACTTCTCCCCTCTCCCTTCCTACATACCCTGTCCTGTGGCAATGTTAACACTTCTATTACAGTGTAGGGTTTTTCTTTTGTATAAGAATTGGTGTTTGTCTGGAAAGTGTGTGTCTCTTGCTTCTTTGCTTTGCATCCTGCACTGAGCTCTCCTGAGTCTGATTCCTGCCTCCTCCTTTGGAGCCCCTGCTGCCACACTGCCAATGCCCCGAGAGCCAAGAGCCAGGACATCAGAGCAGCGGTGTGAGGATTTACAGCAGCATTTGTGTTTAAACTTAAGACCTGATGAAGGAATTAAACTTTTATTTAAAAACCACGGCCTCTGCCTATAAATGCTTCCAAAAACCCTACAGAGATGTGCATCTTCTGAACTGGGTCACTTGTAACTTTGATTGTGGAGTAATGTGGTTTGGAACGAACCTTGGCAGGTCATCTGGTTTAACAGCAGGGCTGACTGTGAGGTGGTTCAGCTTTCCTGTGCTTGCGTTGCATGGAATAAAAAAATGCTTAGGACCAAGCTACTTCTGGTGGCTTTTATCTGTAATCTTACAGCCTTGATTGTTTGAGGTGGTAGTGCAGTTTCTCTTGTCCTGTTCAATTAGATATCTGAGCAGATCTGTTCACACAATGTTCAAGTGGGGGAAAACCTAAATAGTTCAGCAAGCATGAATGAAGAATTGCTAAATGTCTTGCACTGAGCTAATGAGCTGAAGCAGCAGTATTGTTATGAGAAGCAGTTGTTTACCTAACCCGTGATCCTTATTGTGTATTGTATACCCAGAAAGTGTAAGTGAAGTTGAGAGGATGAGATCTCAGTTCTGCTGTAAGGTCAAAGACCTTTCTCTAGCCTTTGTGCCCTAGATTGAACCATTGCTTCAGGAGCCACGGCTTCAGGTAGACTTTTTGCTGAAGACCACTATGGTCATTCCTCTGTTAAAATATTTCAGTACTGGTCACGGAATACCCAAACTTGATTTCTGCCCCCTCCCAGTTGGCAGCGTGGCAGCGGTGGTGTTGGTGTGGGTCTCATTGGGGTGGTGTAGCAGATTTGATCTTCCTTAAAGAAAAGGAGAACCTGAGCTTTACAGCTGAAGGCTTAAAACATCCTCAAACTGCTGAACGGATCTGAAGCCCGGCTGGCTGACTGGCAGTGACCGCTGTGCTCTCAGCACAGGGTGCTATTGTCTGCATATACGCCTGTAGGAGGATTAGAGCATTCTCCCTCTCCAGGGCAGGCACAAAAGTAGCATCAGGCAGCTGTGGTAAGGGAATCCCTTCCCTGGGGGGTGGGCTGGGAAGAAAGCAGCCCCTGCCTTGTGAGCAGCAGGCACTGAGCTCCTGCTCTGCCCTTCACCTTGGGAGTGCTCAGCTGTCGGTCCAAGTGTGGTCAGCTCCAGCAGCATTTCCCCCCCCCCATGACATGCTGGTGCTAACTTGGGCTGTGTGCTGTGGTTAAGGAGATTCCCCAGCCTGTCCTGGGGAGCCTCTGAAGTAAATAGGGAACACGCAGTGCTCTGGAGGTGATCTGTGCAGTGTTTTCACAGGCTTTCCTTTCAGCTGCTAATGAAATACCATAGGAAGCAAGTCATTCGTTTCCTCGGGAGAAAATCCCCAGTGGGTCGTTCCCTGTGCTCTGTAGCTGAGGGGGAGCTTAGAGGAAAAGGATGGAGCTTCAGCAGCTCACGGACAGAGCACCGCAGGGACTGCTGCTCCTGCCTGTCAGGCTGCTACCTGATGTAGAAGCAGCAACAGCAGCAGAAAGGGAGGTATCATTGCAGAGAAGTCCTGCCTCCTTGCCCAGCTCACCTGCCAGGGCAGCTGAAGCTAATGCACAGGCTGGGAGTGCCTTCAGCTATGGGGAGAAGTGGAGCAAGATGAGGCATATCCCAGACTGCTCTCAGCAGCACTTCAGCTCCCTACCACTTCTCGCTGTTCCCTGGTAGTGTAAAGATGATTTCTCATCTCTTAGACTCAGTGTTTGTGATCCGGAGAAACGAGCAGCTTGCCTTGCTGCTGTTGAGCACTGGGGAAGTGGGAAGAGTTAACAAAGCCCTTCTCGAAACTGCTGCCTTGGCGAGCACGAGGAGAAGCAGAATCCATGGGAGAAATGAGCCGATGTCCTGGTGTAACACTGCTGGGGCTGCCCTCATTGCCTCCCTGAGGCACCCAGCTTCTTCCCTGCTAGAAAAGAGGATGGTGGCAGGAGGCAGGGGTTAAAAATGAACTGAAAAAGCAAACTGGCCCTGCTGAGTTGGGGGGCTGGCCCCCAGCCAGGCAGCTGCAGCTGGAGGGGATTTGGGCTGTGGCGTGGTGCCCTGCCTGTCCCTCCAGGCAAGAGGCTGGAAAAACCCTCTGATCAGATAGAGAAAATGTCCTGCCTCCTTATTCCTGGAGAAGGAAATAAAGCATTCCTGGAAATGGCCATCAGCAAGCCTCTATCAGAGCCCTGAAAGCCTTGTTCTGTGGGAGATGTAAAACTCATCTAAAATGGGTGGCGGTTGTTCCCTTCTATCGGGTCAGGGCTGCTTTCGCTTCCCCACTCTCTGGTGGTGTCTCGCTTCCCTCATTATAAATTATTGAGCGCAGAAATGCCAAAACACGGGAGAAAGGAGCATGTTGTGTGGTTACAGGAGGTTTGGCAAATTTGTCATGGGATAAAGCTCTTGTTGGGATGCACACTCGCTCTTTGTGCAGGATGGGATCTAACAGCGCCCCAGCAGCCCCACACCTCGCCTGCTGGAAGCACCAGGGAGCAATGGGTGGGTGCCTGGGGGGCTGTGGTGAGGAAGGGGGGGCAGTGAGCTCCCTGTCCATGCCTGTAAGGCCCCTGCTGTGCTTTGTGCCCAGACAAAGGCTGTGGGGTCTGTAAAGAGCTGCAGATTGTTGGGGGCATGCGGTGCATCCCATGGGGCCGGTGCTGCTCCTCGGCTGGGGCAGGCGAGAGGCTGTGTGTGGGGAGGACGGTCTCTGGGTGCTCTCATGGTCTGTGGCTGCTGGGGACAAAGGATAAACCAGAGACTATTCAGTATCCGCAAAGCATGAGGAGAACAAGCAGGGAAAGAGGAGGAAGCTGGAGGGAAGGCAGACGCAGCTGGAGAGTAAACACAAGGTAAAGTGCTTGCCTTTCCTATTTGCATAAAGGCAAAAAGGATTTCCTTGCTTTCATTTTGAAACTGGGTGGGGTTTTTTTCCTTTCAGCCGTGCAGGAGAAATGTGCCTTTTCTCGGCTCAGGGTGGGCTTTGCAGCGCAGGCTCTGGAGGGAGGGCTGGAAGGATGCTCACTGAGGCAGCCCTGCCTGGGCTCGCTGCTCCTGGCTATGGGGCACGTAAAGTCAACAGGCTTTGCTGTGCCACCCCACAACCTGGCTGGGTTTTGGGGGCTGGGGCTGCAGCACTAAAGCACAGCTGCTCTGGGAGCAGCCTGGCCTCGGGCTTTGCCTGCAGCCCCTTCCCTGCCCCAGAGAGCTGCGTGGAGGCTGCTCCCAACCACATCTCTCTCAGAACAGCAGCCCCATCTTAGGACATGGCCGTAGGTCTTGGCCTTTGCCTTGTGTGCGTGCCAGACACTGGGATTTCTTTAATTCTGCACCCGAAGGCATGCAGAACGCTCCATCCCCCTCCCACGACAGCAGCCCTTCAGCTCAAAAATGCGAAGCAAATGTTTCCTCGGGCTGGCTGGGGGGTTTCTCCACAAAACCACCAGTACGCCTGGCGAGGGGCTCGCGGGCTGGGGGCGGTGTGAGGGCTGCTTCAGCGCAGCTGCTGCCCCGCTGCCGTCCCCAAGGATCCCTGCAGCTGGGCTGGGTGAGCCCCCGTGGGGCCGGGCCCCACATTTTGGCTGTGTTCCCCGGGAAGCCATCGGTGGCCCCTTTCTCCTGGGGGTGCTGCTGGGCAACACCCAACCCTATATAGTTATCCCCCTGGGCACCCCTCAGCCCCCAGGCTTTTTGCCTGGGGGGGCACACGGGGGTGTGAGGGGAGCAGGGGTGTGCAAGTGTATGGGGGGGGTCTCTGTGGGGTGTGTACGTGTGGGGGGCTCTCTGTGGGGTGTGTACATACGGGGGGGTCTGTGTGAGGTGTATACATGGAGGGGGTCTCTGTGGGGTGTGTACACATGGGGGGGGCTGTGTGGGGTCTCTGTGGTGTCTCAGTGCTTGCACACGGGTGTGAGCGCGTCCGCCCTCACACACTCGCCCCCCTGTACCGCGCCGCGAGGCACGCTGGGAAACGCAGTTCTCCGGCCGCCTCACACTACCGGCGGCGGCACGCTGGCGGACTACACTTCCCGTGAGGCTCAGCGCCGCGGCGGCCAGCCAATGGGCGCGCGGGCTGGGCGGCGGCCGGGGTATATAAGGCGCCGCCCCACGCGGCGCGCTCCAGTCTCACCTGAGCAGCGGCGGAGCGAGGGAGCGGAGCGGCGGCGGCAGCGGCACCGGGTACGGCCGGCACCGGGCAGCGGGGGCACGGCCTCGGCCGCACCGTGCCGGGGCTCGGCGGGCTCGGGCTGCACCGGAGGCGGCGGCTGGGTGCTCGGGGGGGCTCCGCGGGGTGCCCGCGGGTGCGAGCTGCGGCACCCAAAGGTGGGGGGCCGGGGGTGGGTGCGGGTCCCGCTGGGTGCGGAGGGGAGCTCGGGGCGGTGGGGAGCGGAGAGGGGCTCGGGGCGGCGGCCGGCCCCGCCCTGCGCTATTGTCCGCCGCCGGGAGGGGCGGGCGGCGCCCCGGGGTGGGCTGCCTTTGTCTGCGCCGCCCGGGGGGGCCCTGCCCGCTTCTCCTCCCCGCGTGTCCCCCCCTTTCCCTGCCCTGGTACCCCAGCTGAGCGAGCTGCGGCGTCTCGCAGGCAAGATGTGCGACAAACCGGACCTCTCGGAGGTGGAGAAATTCGACAAGAAGAAGCTGAAGAAAACCAACACGGAGGAGAAGAACACGCTGCCCTCCAAGGAGAGTGAGTGCGGGGAGTGGCAGGGCTGGGCAGGGGGTGGCTGGAGCTGGGGGGGCTCCGGGGTGCAGCCGAGCCGTGGTGCTGGGCTCTATGGGGGAGGCAGATGTTGGCCATGGCCATGGAGTGGGTGTCCTCGTGTGCTGATCTCACTGCCGAGGAATCCGGTGGGGAGAGGCGCTTCTGGGCAGCTGGGCTCTGACCCAGAGGAACAGCACTGAGCGAGGGGTGAGGGTTCGGGTTGAGGACATCGGGGGGCTGCAGCACTCCCTGTGTCTGCCCTGGGCACGTGGAGACAAGGGTCAGGCTCTGCTGTGACCGTGGTGGCAGTGGGCACCATCCTGTGCATAGGGCAGATGCCCAATGTGCCCCATCGCCCTAGGAGCTGAAGCATTCGGTTCTGCCACTTGGGTTCAAACAATAAAACTGGCTGCCAGGGCCTGAGTGATTGCTCTACAGCCAGCTCCAGAGGGTGTTCCTACAAACCAGCACCAGATTAATGGCCCTCTCTTCTCTTTCAGCTATCGAGCAGGAAAAGGAATGTGTGAAGTCTTCCTAGAGAGATGGCCTGGTGGGAAGAGCACTTGATTTTTTTGCTTTGAATTAAATCATCTTTTTTTTTTTTTAATTTTAAATTTACATCATGTACATGTATAGAAAACAGCTGCATTACCTAACCCACTGTCCCACCTTGCTGGCAGCTATGGCAGGTGGGGGGGACAAAGCATGGCCCCCTCAGTCCATCGAAAGCCTGACCTAACCCCATCTCTGCTGCACAGCCGCCGCCTGTTGACAGCTCTGATCTCGCTCTCATGCGGTGGGGAGATGAGCAAGGGCTATGGAGGCTCCTGGGGACGGACCCCTCCTGCGTGGGGGAGTGGGATCTCTTCTGGCCCGGCCCATGGCCTGGGTCTGTCTCGCATACTCTTCACTGACGGTGTTCTGTAGCCTCACTCACAAGTTTTGTCTTCCTTGGGGGAAAAATGAGAAGTTTATTATAAAATAAAAAAAAATTATAATGACCTACCTCTGGCTTGTGGCTTCTTCCCTGGTGAAGGTTCAGGTGCAGGCCTGCGTGCCCTGGGGGGTGGGAAGGGCTCTGCTGCAGGTTGGTGCTGCTCCAAGGGCTATGGGGTGGTTCCTTCCAGCTGAGTCTGCCTTGGTGTGTGTGTGTGTGTGTAGGGTTCACTCCTGGTGGCCTGGGGGGACAGAGCTTGGGGTGTGCTGGTGCCCCTCTGAGGCTCAATTAGTGCCACCAGTTGTCCCATTGCCACAATGGTTCCTTGGTGTGTTACCGGAGGTTAATCATGGCCTTCCCGCTGTGTGCGTGAGCCACCCAGCTCCCATGGGTGCTGGGTGTGCCCTCAGGGCAGAGCTCTCCCCTCGCTGCCTGGCACAGCCCTTCCCTTCACCTCCAGCCGCCCTTGGCTCAAGGAGCTCTTCCCAGCCTTGCAAGGGCGGTTCATTGGGCTCAGTCCTTTGGGTACCCTCTAAAATGTTCCTGGTCCTGCGCAGTGAGGGGGAACTGGGCTCTGCTGGTGCCCCTAGGCCTGTGCTGAGGTGCCACAGGACTTTATCATCTCCACCTGGCCTCTGGGGCCACCGCACGGGCTGCTGTGCCTGCTTGCAGAGGAGGTGGAGGCAGATCTGCCAGCTAAATTTTGGCTGGTGTCCCTAGCCGGGGAAAAACATGGCACTATTGTACCCGTCCCCGTGTGGCACCAATCGGGCCGTGCCTGCACCCACGCCCCACAGCAAGGACTGCAAATAACAGTTTGCAGGGCTGTGGCCACTTCCACCCTTCAAACAACAGAATGGCCAGGGCTGGAGGCACCAGGCTGGTGTTGCTGTGCTGCGTCAGGGCGGTGTGGGGTTTTCTGTGGGGTGAGGGCAGTGCCCCTGCAGCACCCCAAAGTCCCTCTCCTGGGTGTACCAACCCCATCCCCACGTGCCGGGGTGTCAGCAGCTGTTCGTCGCCCCAGCAGGGTTTGTGGTTTCCTTCAGGGCAGTCAGGGGGCTGCCGCTCCCCCAGTAATGGCCAGTTGTCATCGTCCCTGCTGGGGAGAGGCCCCCAGGCCCCTCGTGCAAGCTGCTCCTGCCCATCACAGAGCCCCTTCCATAAAGCGAGCGGTGGATGGGTCACAGATGGGTCAGGAACTGGCCCCAGGAGCGCCAGGCAGTGGGTTCAGCACCTTCACATTGCTTCAGCATCCCCCGCTCTGCTGAACCAAGCAAGCTCCCCCACATCCCCACCAAAATCACCACGGGGAGGTACCGGCTGCCTTGCCCAAACCCCGCACCTTCAGCTGCAAGGATAAGGGAAAGTCCGTGCTGCAACCCAGCACCCAAAATGCCCCCGCTGTGGGGAGAGGGTTGGCCCCTAAGGGGAGAACCATTACAGAGCAGGCCTTCATGGCAGCCCTGTCCCTCCCTCCCTCCCCGTTCACCCCAGCACGTATCAGCACGGGGCTGCCAGTGGCGTGGGAGGCTGTGATGCTGGATGCCTGCCAGCCTGATGTCCCCCAAAACATCATGGCTTTGGCAGCATGGACACGGAGGATGCCCTTGCACCTTCCTCGAAGGGCCAGGTGCTGAGTGAGCCATGTACATCCTGGAAATATCCGTGTTGGCCCCCGCTGGGCCGTCCCGCTGCTCCTGGGGCGCTTTCCTCCCATGGCTTTATCAGGCAGCGAGCTGTGGCCGGCGCTGCGGAGGAGGGAGGAGGCGGCTGAGTCACCGGCAGGAGGAATCCGGGCCCTGCCAGACAAATACCTGGCGCTCAGCAGCACGGGGAGAATTGGGATCAGGGCTTGTGGCCGCGATGGGCACCGGCTCCCCTGCACTGCCCTCTCTGACTTAGCCGGGATTGGGTTTTGACCCCACAGCTTTGCACAGAGGGGATAACCGCGGGTGTTGCCACCACACTAAGCTGAGGCAGCCCCCCTGGATCCCCAGCCGTGCATCTTCTGCAGCTCCTGAGAGCACGAGCTGCGAGGGAACGCCAACACCTGCCCTGGGGTGGCTGGGAGGGTGCGGGTGGGTGTGTGGGGTGTGGGTGTGCAGGGGGAGAGCTGTAATGGGGCAGCGAGCAGCGGCTGAGGCAGCAGCTTGGCACGCACCAACACCTGCCCCAGGAGCCCAGAAGTTATCGCTGCTCGTGAAATAACGCCCGGGAGGGCAGCTTTGCAAAACAGGGCGAGCAAGGGCTCAGCAGGGGACAACACCGAGCCGGGGGCACCCCGACATGGCCGGTCAGACACGGGCTGAGCTGGGGGGCTCCACAGGCCCACCCGAGCAGGGGCCGTGTGCCCAGCCACCTGCACCCTGCGCGGCACCCCCGTCTCTCTGCCAGCCCCCGGGGGTGTCCGAAATAACCCGGGCACTTCAGCCCCGTGCCGTGTGGGGTCCCCCCCGGGGGTCGCTGCGGGTGCCCGGTGAGGGGCAGCGCCGAGCCCCCTCCTCACACGGCCCCTCCACCCCCCCTGAGGGAGCGGCCCCGCCCGCCGGCAGGGCGCCTGCGCTGCGCATGCGCGGGGTGGGGCCGGCACCTGCCCCGGCGGCGGCGGCGGCGGCGGCAGCGGGAGGGGGCCCGGCCGGTAAGGGGGGGGGGGGGGGGGGGGGGCGGGATAAAAGGGGAGGGGGCGGCCCCGGGAGCGGCCCGCACGGCTCCGAGGGGCAGGGCTGGAGGCCGCGGGGCCCCGTCCGCTGCCTGGAGCTGGTCCCCGGGGCCCGGCGGTCGTTCCCGGGCATCACGGGCCCGGGGGAGGCAGGGAGGGGGGGGCAGGGCCTGGCTGTCCCGGTGCCGCCTCAGGGCCCGCTGTGGCGCCTCAGCAGGCCCCGGCCTGGGCCCGGGCCCGGCCCTGCTGAGGGCTGGGGAAGTGAGAGCGCGGAGCCTGTTGGAGATCGGGGCTCGTGGCTGAGAGCTCCGAAAGGGGAACCCCGCCCGCGGGGCCCTGAAGGGGCTGAGAGCCCCCAGGGCCGGCCCGAGTGCCGCCTTCCCCACCGGGCTCCCAGCAGCTCGCTCCCCGTGTTGGTAGGTGCAGGTACACGGCCGGTCTTCCATCAGGTTCTAGAGCGTGTGGGCAGGCAGGGTAAAGCCGGCAGCTTCCTGCAGATCGAGGTGAGACACGGGCTGTGCACTCGTACCACAGCTCCTTCCTCTTCTCTTATTTGGGGTTTAGCATCCACAACATTCCAGCCCTGGTCAGGAATGATCAGCGATCCGTTTTACCTCTGGTAAGGGGAACCGTGTCCTCACCCCTTGCTCCTGGCTATTTTACTCCACTTACCAGCTCTGTACTTTCAGCATCCTAAAACTCATCTGTTGTTGGCCCAGCCTGGGTCAGCCTCGCAGATTGAAAGGCAGTGCGCTGAGCCCAGCTATGGCATCCTCACTGATGGGTGTTTGTTTCCTTTTAGCGACTGTTATGCTGGAGGAAGGCATTCCCTGGAGAGTCCCGGAGAGAGAAGTGCTGTATTTCTAGAGCAGGTACAGTACAGACAGCAGCAAAACAAATCTCTTCTTCTGTGTCAGGCATTTACCTTCACTCATAGAATGCCCCTGGGAGGGGGAGGACTGGCTGGCTCTTGGCCTCTTTCCTGCGGCTGCTGACTAAGGAGGCCGTGGTGTTGGGCTTGTTGCAATGTGAACCTGCACCTGTGCCCTAGCAAACTGGACTGTGAAAAGCATTGCCAAGAAGGAGCAGCAGAGAAGCAGGGTCTCTTTACACAGGAAACCTCTTCCGAGCTGTAGACAACACGCACAGCAAACATGCACAGTTGCACTTCTGAGGTGAGTCAGCGTTCTTGGGGTGATTAAGAACTGGTTTGCTGGATGACTTATATTGATGTTAGGCCCGAACATCGCTTACATCCTTCCAGTCAGATGGGAGAAATGATTTAGCTACTGATCGTACAGTAGGAAAGGAAGGCCTGGTGGTGGTGGTGGTCCCTGGGGGTATTTTGCTGTTTCTGTGCTAGCCTGAGGACACAGACAAGAGGAGATGTGTAACGGGTGATTGGTGTGTTTGGTGAAACTAGATAAGCTTTCAGGTACACAAAGTTTTCTTCAAATGTAGTGGAATTAATATGTAACTGACACTCAACAGCTGTTCTCACCTTGTTCCTAGTGTGGAGACCTGCTGCTTCCATTTCAGACCTGATGGAAGAATTGTGTGCTGGAAAACTTGCCTAATTGCCATCTCTACCAGCTGCTCTAGTAAGAGATTATCTCGTATTTCCAAAACTTGTTCAGAAATGGGGATGGCAGTTCCATGTTCTATTCTTTCCTGTGCACCTGCATCAAAATCTAAAAGTTGGAGTCTCACTCTGTACTTTCCCTGAAATAATGCAGAGCTCGGACAACAGCAGAAGGCTGCAGTTATACTATTCTACTTGAAATCTAGGGTGGACTTGCGGTTATTTCCTAAACCTCTTGGAAATCCCAGTGTAATGATGAGGAGCACAAACGTTGCATTCTTTATTCCAGTGTGCACCAGTCTCAACTCTGCTGCTTAATTTCTGACGGGGACCAGAACAACTGGGAGAGATGCCAGGGGTGCGGATTTCCTTCTTTCATCTCTGCTAAGTTCATGTGGAGTCCAAGTCAGTCTTACGCTACAAGAGACTGGAGCTCTAGGTCCTCAGCTGGGTGACTTGCTGCGGAATTTGTGATTCAGATAGCTGTTCTGCACTGTTTCTGGACCCTGTAGATTGCCTTGGTCCTGTGGCCCTCCGTCCTGCTGCAATGAGTGGGAAGTCCTTGCTCTTAAAGGTCATTCTGCTTGGGGATGGTGGAGTCGGGAAGAGCTCCCTCATGAACCGCTACGTCACCAACAAGTTTGACTCACAGGCTTTCCACACGATCGGTGTGGAGTTCTTAAACCGGGACCTGGAGGTGGATGGGCGTTTTGTGACCCTCCAGATTTGGGACACTGCGGGGCAGGAGAGATTCAAGAGCCTGCGAACCCCCTTTTACAGGGGAGCCGACTGCTGCCTGCTGACCTTCAGCGTGGATGACCGGCAGAGCTTTGAGAATCTCAGTAACTGGCAGAAGGAGTTTGTCTATTACGCTGACGTGAAGGACCCCGAACACTTCCCCTTCGTGGTTCTGGGCAACAAGATCGACAAGCTGGAAAGGCAGGTGAGCACGGAGGAGGCGCAGGCCTGGTGCCTGGAGAACGGCAACTACCCCTACCTGGAGACCAGCGCCAAGGATGACACCAACGTGGCCGTGGCCTTCGAGGAGGCCGTGCGGCAGGTGCTGGCGGTGGAGGAGCAGCTAGAGCACTGCATGCTGGGCCACACCATCGACCTGCACTCCAGCTCCAAGTCGGGGTCCTCCTGCTGTTAGGAGAGGCTGCTGCTGCTTCGGGAACGTCGCTTGGACCGGCGGCTGGGTCGGAATAAGTGCGGGCAGCTCTGGGGCGCTCTGAGGACGGCAGCCACGAGGACAATACGCGGTTTGCTCACTGGGGAGTTTGCAGCCTTACCGTCTGAATTCTGGCTGGAGTTTCCGGGCACGAAGGATGTATCTACAGGAGGGAGCTGTCAGAGAGCATGCGAATGTAGTCCTGCTTCCATCTCTGCCTGTTTTAGCAGGCTTAAGGGACCGGGTTAAACTAAAGACAGTGAATTTTGATCTGTACCAAGACCTGCCTGCAGAACAAAGCTGAGGGCACTCCAGACACTCTTTGAAGTATTTTAGTCCTGAACTCAAAAAAAATACCAGACCCACTGAACTCATGACCTTACTGCCAAAGGAAAGTCTGCTCAGCATATTGTGTGAAACCTGTTGGGGAGGCTGTAGCCCACACAACTGTGAGAATGCCGGGTACTAGCGTGGTGAGATGCGTGTATCTGTTCCTTGGGATCAATGCATTCTGTCCTGAGACTGAATTGAACTAGGAATTGTTAGAACTCTGTTACGAAACAACATACAAAGGACAGAAGAAACCGAATGTTGCAGCATCACTTCTTGTAGCTGCCTGTTTCTGGTCTGTTTTTCCCCACCTTTAACTTTGTCTTGTATGGATGTTATTTTGTGGAGAGACTGGTTGCTGCTTGTTCAGTGTATGTTCCTTTGTCTCTTCTGGAGGCCCAACACCAGACCTTGCTTCTCGTATCTTGAATAGCCCTGGATGAAAAATATCAATGTGGGCACTCACCAGGTCATGTCAAAGGGTTTAGAGTTATTTGGGAGTTCAGGAGGCCTGGAGCATGAATCCTCAGCCAGTTTCTGCCAGAGGTAATCGCTGTGTTCAGACAATGTGCTCTGGCAGACGGGATGAAAGGTGGGTGGGATGTCTCCTCAGAGTGCAGGTGGCTGGCTCATGCGTGGGCAGCTGCTAAATCCTGTGCATGGGGCCGTGACCACCGTGCTTTGTTAGCTGGTGGGTCAGCACCTGCAGTTGCTTTAACATAGATGTTCCTATTTAGATACTGCAACTTTCTCACCTGTTCTGTCAGGGATGGTGCTGCTCAGCACGGTTAACTCACACCATTGCCCTGGCCCTTGCTCCATACAGGAGAATCAAATGCATTTTGTCTGTAACTCAACTGACTTACTACTGGTAGCAAATGTCTGCTCAGTTAATTGGCCCTTTTTAATGGCAGCTGTGTTCAGCCCACTGCGGAGAGATCTGGACTGATTCCACTTCTGTTCAAGGTGGCTGAAAAACACGGGGGGGCAGGAAGCCTTCTAGGAACGGATGCCAGGCTTTGCTAACCCCAGCTCCTGCCCCCTGCTAGGTGTTCGTCCCCAGCTATTTGTGTGTAGCAGAGAGGTCAGCGCTCGCTGGCTGCTGTCTTTGCCATTGTAACCTCAATGTCCTGCAACTTCCCGTGCGAGTGTTTGTTCAAAACTGTGACTTTGCCTGTAAGCACGTAGGAGCCTGTCACGGGAAGAGCTTTCCTGAGTGTGTATCCGCTAGCTGCTGAATGCAGTCCCACTGTGACGAGCTGCTGGATAGCAAAGCGCGTAGCTCACGTAGAGCAGCCTCGTATCCTCTGCTTCAGAGCAGGATAGTCCCCGCTCTCACACTGGCTGGTGGCAGCTAACCCCCGTCCCCCAGCAGTCTCTGAACTTGCAGGGTGTCTCCTCTGGGAACTCAGGGTGATGCTGCCCTTCTCACAGGGCAGCCACACGTGGAAGGGGCTGAAGCTTTAATACAAAGTGCTTTGGAGGGGTCTGATTTCTGCACAGGGCTCAACGCTCCCATTCACAGGAACAGATAGGGAGTGCTCACAGCCTCTGGAAAATCAGGTCCCTTGAAGTATAAGAGAAGGCTCTGCCTCTGTAGGTGCAACATATTTTTACAGGATTTTAAAATTAATGTTACTATTTATTTAACAATGTCTGACCTCTAGATTTTTCTTCAGTTCAACACAGCTTAATTTTCCTTCAAGATCCCAAACTGTGACCTGTGGTTCTGCTCCCAACAGACACGTTCTGCTGGCGCTCGTTCCCACAGAGGCCATCTGGGCTCAGGCTCCTGTTTGCTGCCCAGCCTGGCATGGGGGCTGCAGAGGAAGCTCCCTGCAGGGGAAACTGCCCCTGTCCCAGCACGGATCTTGTGATCTGTGTGAGGACTATACCTCTGGTGGGCGAGGGCAGGGACTGAGCAGCCTGTGGTGCAGGAGGAATAGGCACACAGCGTGCTGTTTGCTGTACCTTGGGGATGTGTTGATGCTCCTGGCAGAAGCTCGAGAGCCTCATGGTTCACAGGCTGTGCAAACAGTGTGTGCTCCCTGGAGGGTGCTGCGCAGCATCTTTTGTTCCTAACAGATGTTGGATTGCCTTTTTAAAACAAAAAAAATATTTTATTAGGCTTATACGTTTTTAAAAATCCATCTAAAAGTATAGTATAATATATTTAAATTGTTTAATTTATTCTAACTGAGACGCACAACTTCCGAAGGAGCCGGGATCTTGAACTCTTTGTTGCAAAGTTCAGTGCCAACAGCTGTCCTCTCCCTGTGTCCACTCATGCTGCTGCAGTTGTTGCTATCGCTACGGAACTGGAATTGTAAAACTGAGGTTCTACCTTTATTTAAGCAAATAAAACATGGATGTACCCAAGCGAATTCAGAAAGTGTTGACTTTTTGCTTTATCAGAGTTCAAGCCAGTGACTGTTCTCCTGACTGGGACGGGAAGTTGGGTTGGTTGTGGCAACTGGCTGAGAGATGTCACCAAATTTGAAACAAAGGGGCTGGTTATTCCTGAACAGTCGTTGAGTAAGTATAACTTATTTACAAGCTGAATCCCCTGACCAGTTTTGTCTTTCCAAGAGCACATCAGAAGACACTTTCATAACAAATATTCCACACTGCTTCCTTCTGTCACTATATGTTAATTTTCGGCTTGGGCTCTCAGCAGCAAGCCGTGCTTTCCTTTGATTTCTTCCTGCAATCTTGGACCTGGTCCCTCCTGCTCCAGGGGGCTGTAACCAGACGTGATTTCCATGGGATGCCGGGACAGAAATCAGCATATGGGGACTGTTGTCTTCTGCTGTCCTGCCAGGACGGTCACTTATTTTGGGAGGCTTTCTTTGTGTTTGCACAGTCCTTGCCTACTGTTTCTGTTGGCAGAACCTCTAGCTTGTTTTTTCTCTCATGCCTGCTTGCTTATCTGTGCTTCCAGAGGCATTGATACGGTTTCAAGTCCTTGGAAATTCTGCTTTTAAATGTATGCTGGAGTATCTGAGAGCCTCTGCTGTTTCAAAACACAGCTGAGAAAAAGCCAAGGTGAGCTGGTGGCAGAGGGTGCCAGCCTCGGAGGAGTCACAGGGTTTGGTGAGGCGGCATCTAACGCCTGCGAGGATCTACCTAGAGCCATCAGAGCCACCAACTCACTCGACAGGGCCGGCTCCTGTCCCCGAGCCCCACTCAGCCCCGCAGAGCTCAGGCAGCGGCCGCGGGGGGGAGCCGGAGGGCCGGGAGCGGAGCTGGGGATGGGATGGGGCTGGGGATGGGGCTGGGGCCGGCTCTGCCTCCTCCTCCTGCCCCGTGCTCAGCCTCCCGAGCTGGCAGCTCCACAGGGACCTCGGGGCCGGCTCCTTGCCCATCTCCTGGCCATGCACACACCGCCTCGCACCGTCCCCAAGCCTCCCACCCCGCTCAGGGCAGCCCCGCTCCCCGCAAAGAGCCGTGGTGTTGTTCCCATCCCGCTCACACAGGGCCCTTTCAGCGTGGGGAGAGGAGGGTGCTGGCAGCTGGGAGCGCAGGGAACAAAGGGCCCCCTTGATGCCAGCCACGGCCCCAAGGGTTTCTGCCAGCCGGGGTGGGACCCAGGCTGGGAGCATCACTCCACGGCCTCACAGCACTGCTCCTGGAGGGAATGACCCGAAACAGGGTGTTTTGGGGGCGATTTCTGAGAAGAGCAGGGTTTGAGTCTGTTATTTTTGAAACCTGCACACAAACTGCTCACGGTCTGGCAGCAAATGTCCCGCCGGCTGCCCGCAGAGCACAGGACCTGGGTTTATAGGATCCTGAAATTGTCACCTCTGCCCCTGTGCCTGGCTGAGGTCGCCTTCTTTCAGCCAGGGCTCTCTGCAAGCGAGAACTGCTCGTCCTGAGGGGCTCTGATGTGCTTGTGCCAAGTGCATTGTGTGCTGCAAGCTGTGTGCTTGAGCCGTGCTGATTTGTTTTGTGGTGTCCGTGCTACGGATGCCACCTTAGGGGACATGGCAGAGGCTGGCACTGTGTAAGCAGGGCATTGAAGGGCAGCAGCTCCTCACCTTGCCCCAAAAGCAAGGGCTTCCTGAGAGACCCCAGCTTTCAGGGCTTCTTGAAAGACCTCTGGGGGTCTGGAGGAGAGACAGCAGTGATAAGGGAACAAAGGGACTGGACGCAGGGTTGGGGACGTGGCCCCCCTGGACGAAATTGGGCTGTGGGCGCACACATGGAGTGGCCAAGTGCTCCCCTTCCCTCCCTGGGGGACGGGGGAGACGGAGACCAGAGCAACAGACAGAAGCAGACAGGTACCTTGTTCAGAATGTTCTTAATTTTAATTTATTTTCTTTAATTTTTATAAAATACATCTTGTAAGATAAGTCTTTAAAAACTTGCTCCTTTTTATTGCTTGTTAGCAAGTTGAAATTCTAGATCAGAAATGAAGGAAACACTTTCAGTTGATTAACGCTCTTTTTGTGTGCTTGTGTGTGTGTGTGCGTGCGTGTGTGTGCTTGGGGTCTGGGGACGAGGGTGGGAAGGAGGGTCTGGTTATTTGTTGTTAAATCAATACGAAAGAAAAAAAAAATAAAATAAACGAACCAGCAAACCCCCAAGAGAGATGGCGTTGAAGTGAATTCCCAGATCTTGCCTGGTTTCTCCCCACCCCGCGGCCCCAGCTGGCATCTCCCCCTCCCCAGCCCGTGTGCGTCGGTAGCCTGGCCAACCTCGTTCAGCAGCCAGCAGCAAGGATCCTTCGAACGCTCTGCTCAGCAGATCGGCCCCTTTATCCTTGCCCCTGCTGAAACCGGCACTTAGAAAAACATCGATAATACAGACACCAAAAAATACAAAATAAATCCGTGCGAGGTGGAGCTACGGTCTGCTACTGAAAGTAGTTTCTCCGATAAATAAACACGAAGCGTAGCGTTAAGGCGAGGCGGGGGGAGGACGAAACAAAACGCCGGCTGTCGGGGAGGACTGGGAGCTGCGTTTTGGCAGCGAGGGATGGACCCACACCACCTGGCCGGGGGGCTTCCCTCGGGCTGCTGCGGGAAAGGTCTTCTCCCCTGGCTCCTCGCCCTGCCCTGGGGAAGCCAGCGGGGTCTGGGGTGCGGGGAGCGGCCTCCTGCCCTTCTTCGTGGGTTTCGACTGGAGCCGAGGTGCTGCCAGTCCTTCCCGGCGTGGCTAGCCACGAGACGGCCGTCCTGACTCGCAGGAAAAAATAAAAAAAATAAAAGGACAAAAAGTGAGGGGCAGAGTGGGGGCAGGAGGAGGGGGCGTTACGTTTGGCACAGGTGAGAAACAAATCGAGATCTTTGCC
Organism: Anas platyrhynchos; assembly: GCF_047663525.1. Lineage (NCBI taxonomy): Eukaryota > Metazoa > Chordata > Aves > Anseriformes > Anatidae > Anas > Anas platyrhynchos. The sequence goes on from NC_092596.1 coordinate 14,180,483, forward strand.
GCAGCAAACGGTAGGGAAGCAGACGTCACCCCGAGCGAAGAGCACCATTGTGAAGGAACCACCGCGTCTGGCGTGCGCAGCTGGGAGGCGGCGAGGCGCAGGGGGACGAGCGGCCCTGAGGGGTGTCCTGTCCTACAAAAGGGACTGCTCTGGCCTTACGCTCTCAGGGCAGCCCCCCTCACACCTACCTGCCGCCTCCTGCTGCCCTGCCCCGTGCTGGGGGCCCTGGAGGTGCTGGAGCGTAAAGCTCAGAGTCCCCCTCGTCCACAGGCACCAAACTCCTTCAGGTTTAATAGGGGCAGCTGGGTTAGGGGCACGGGCTTGATCAGCATCGGGGTCAGCGCTCTCTTCTCCGCAACGGGAAGATCCTTGCCCTAAACGCCCTTTGCCTTGGCTGCAGCAGGCACTTTGGGGTAAATTCATCTTTCTTTACTAGTGGAAAATAAAATTGTTCTCATCCTCCATCCATGAGAGGTGCCGGCAGTCAGCTCCAGGAGAGTCTCTAGCAATGGTACCGAGACTTGGCCAACTTCCTTTTCTCTCTAGCCTCTTTCTTGCTACTCTTAGAGCAACCTACGGGGATTTCTGCCTCCCGGGAGCACGAAGGCTTTGGCTCATCCCAGGGACACTGGAGTGAGTCCCTCCTCTTCCCTTGCTGGTTTCGAAGGGCTTGGCCCCAGAGCGAACCGGTTACCGATGATGAGCGCAGAGAGAAAAGTGCACGAAGGGGGGTCCATTGGTGGGAAGCTCTCCTTCTTGGTCACGCTCAGCACGATGGATGCGAGGGAGGAAGAGGAGGGGAGTCAGCGGCGAAGGCAGAGTTAACGCAGGAGACCTGGTGTCGGGCGGCTGCAGTGTTAAAGCCTCGGGGTTAGAGAAAAGAGGGGGCGTTTGGCTAGCTGGGCTCCACCTCGCGGCCTAGAACTTGGTGCCTCGGCCCATCAGCTTGAGGACGGCGAAGTTGTAGGTGGCGGCGATCATGAAGGTGAGCTGCAGGCAGGAGGAGAGTGAGCGAGGGGAAGGAGGAGAGGCTCGCTCCAGCCTGGGAGCCGGGGGGAGCCCCCTGCGCACCCCTGCGCCCAGCACCAGCACCCCCTCGGCACAGTGCCCCGGGGCCCTGCCGCACCGCTGGGACACCGCAGTGCCATTTGTGGGACAATCAGGGGAAGGCACAGGGCTTGGTGCACGGCAGCAGGACCTCTCCCCTCTCCTCGCCTCCTAAAGCCCCTCCAGGCCCCCTCCTGCCACCTCCTTATCACCTGAGCTCGCCGCCTGCACTTATGTGCCAGACGCAAACGACACGAGCACGGGCTCTGTCACGTCCTTGCCCACCACCTCTGACGTCCTCTGCCCCCAAATCCTCGCCGGGCGGAGGAGAACGGCCGGGCAGGGGGAGCACCGACTCACCAGTGAGACCAGCGTGGCTGCAGCCCCCACAAAGGCCGCGATGAAGAGGTGGAAAGTCATTTGGAACTGCAAGGGAACACAGCGGTGAGCTCCCGGGCTGCCGCTCGCCAGCCGGGGACGGGAGCGCAGAGGCTGCCACCATCCCCGTGCCGCCTGCGGGTCTGCTCAGCCCCACGGGGGGCTTGGGAGGGTGCTGGGCAGGTGCTCACCTCGCTGGTCTTGCAGATGGAGAGCAGGTTGGAGCCGCACACCTTCCCGGGGAAAGCGTTCCAGGGCAGGACGCCTGGGGAGCCGCGGGGAGCGGGGTGAGCCGGGGCACGGACCCCACAGGCCCTCTCCGTCCCCTCTCCGCTCTGCGTCCCTCCTGGCAGCCCCGTTCCCTCGCGGTGCCATGGGAAGGGTGCGGGGGGAGCAGCGCAGCCCCCGGGGCAGCGAAGGCAGCACTCACCGTACATCCTGGCGTCCGCACACAGGGTGCCGATGCTGGCCGAGGTCTTGCTGGGGTTGGCGATGGACTGGCAGGTGGTCCAGGTGTTGAAGTAGATGTAGACCGGCACCGCGGAGCAGGCGAAGACCAGCAGCCAGACGATGGTCAGGACGTAGGTGATGCCCACAAACTGCAAGGGGCAGGACAAGCCGGGGGCACGGCCGCCGTCACCGTGCGGCCGGGGATGGGGACAGGGGAGCGCGAGGGTCCCCAGGCAGGAGGGGAGGGCGCGGGGCGGGCGAGGGAGCGGGACGCTGCCAGTGCCTGGCTCTGCACCGCCCGCCGAGCCCGGCGCATCCCCCTGCACCCCATGGAGCACCGGCCCGAGCCTGGCTGGCTCTCGGGGACGGTCACACGCACGTGGGGGTGACCGGTGGCAGCGGGACAGCCGCCGCTTCCCGTGCCGAGGGAATCCCACAGCCACGTGCCAGCGGGGCTCGGCCTCTGCGGGAGCGCAGCTGCACACCCCTGGGCTGGGCAACACGGCTCTCCTGCCCTCCCTCCGCCGCGCCACCCCGACCGTCCCCGAAGGGAACCGCAGCCGTCCCCCTCCGCTCCCCGAGGCCACGGGCTGCCCCTGCCAACTTTGTCACAGCTCCCTGCGGACAGGACGGCCCTGGGGACACCACGCACAGCGGGGCTGGAGAGCCTGGGGCTGCCAGCACGCCCCAACCCTTGTAGGGGATGCTCACGGCTCTCTCAGCCGGTGCGTAAACACCGAGAGGTTTGTTTGCCGGCAAAATCTGCAGCCGTGTCAGCTGCTTCGGTCCCCGGGGGACGCTCCCAGCCTGAGGGAGGGCAGTCGGGCTGTGCTTCCCTTCGGGATGCCCCGAAACCCAGGCGGCCGCCGTCTCCTGCCCTTCGGCCGTGCCGAGCGCGGCGAAGCCGCTGTGGGCGCGCGAAGGGGTGCCGAACCCCGGTTAAGATCACCTTGTCAGGATGTCCTAGCCACTTTCCCAAACACTGACACACCCGCTGCAAAGAGTGAGCTCGCTGGGGGCCTCGCGCTCCCCTCCCTTTCGGGCCCCCGGTTACCGTTGCGCTGAGGCCCTTGCCGCAGATGGTGGTCTTGTAGTCCCCGAAGATTTGCCGCACGGCACCGGTGGTGTAGAAGCCTTCGGCCAGCAGCAGGGCTCCGTAGAGGAAGAAGAAGGAGGCCGTGCCGTAGATGACATACTGAAAAGCGTGGATGCTGCCGGGGAGAGGAGCGGGCAGGGGCGCTCAGGCAGTGCCGGGGTGCCCGACCCAGGCGGGGCAGCCTGCACACCGCCACTTACCCTCCCCGAGCACTGTGGCCACACACCCCGTGACGCCCCAGGGGTGAAGCCGCTGTCCCCAAAGGGACAGTGAGAGGGGTGAGCTGGGGCAGAGCCATCCACAGGGGGCTGCAGAGCAGCACCAGCCCCCCCGTGCCCTCCATACCTACCCGGTGCGGCCGTCCTGCCCGTGCCGTGGCACCTAGCGAGGTCAGATAAGAACAGGGGTGAAAAGGAAACGAGCGGCCGTGGAGCCCTGCCCTGCAGCCACGGCACCGGTGTGAGGCTGCCCCGGGGCAAACACAGCCCGGGGTGTCCAGCAGTGGCACCGGCCACAGCCCAGAGGGTGACAGCAGCGAGCGGAGCCCCGGCCGCCTCCTCGCGGCACGGAGCACGACGGAGACGCGAGGAGCCCCGCGAGGCGGCGGGCAGGGTACTTACACATCGATGAGATACTCATAGTCCTGGTAGTTTTTGGAGAAGTAGGTCTCGATCAGCTGCTCGGTGCCCGTCAGGGCTTCGTGCCCGCAGCCGCAGAACAGCGCTACCCCGAAGAAGCACAGGCCGGTGGCCACCAGCGAGGCGAAGGGTGCCCCGATGAGGCATCGTGCGCAGCACTCCAGCAGACCTGCCGGAGGGAGAGGGGTTTTGGAGGACAGCAGGCGCGGGGATGATAAAGGGATGGAGCAGAAATGCCGCCTTGTGGTGCTGGGGAGCAGGCTCAGGTTTGTACCCCCCCCACTCCCTGCTTGTGCCTCGAATGCCAAAAAGGCGCTCGGGTGCCTGCCCCCCCCCAGCCCGGCACCGCTGGAAGCGTTCCCAAACCCACGCTCCCCCCCCTCCCCAGACCCCGCAGCAGCTCTCCCTTCCCTCGAGGACAAGGGAGCCTTGGGCCCCGCAGCGATGCCCTCCCCTCCGCGCAGAGCAAGGTCGCGCGGTGGCACCGAGGACAATGGGGAATTGTCCCGGCACGGCCCCCCCTGCGGCCACCCCGGGCCGAGAGCAAACAGGGAACAAAGGCAGCGCTGTGGGGGCGCTGGGACCCCCCCCGCCTGTTTGCCTTGGACGGGGCAGGCGTGGGCACGGCGGGACCAAGGGGGGGGGTCCCGCTGTCAGCCCCAGCTCTTCCCACGGTGATGCTCCCTGAATTTCATCGGGTCCGTGGGGAGGGCTGTGCTGGCACCAACCAACCTTTTCCTTTTCCTTTTTTTTTTCTTTTTTTCCCTTTTTCCTTTTTTTTTTCCAGCCTAAATGCCAGCCAGGGAACATCGAGGCAGGCAGGTGCCCCGGGGCTGGGGCTGGCGAGCGGCCCCACGGATGTGGCAGGGCCTGGCAGGGCTCCCCCCCCAAAAAAGCCCCGGCCCCGCAGGCTGCGGGAAGCTGCTGCTGTGATGGGGAAGGGAAAGGAGGGGAAGGGAGGAGAGAAAGGGCACTTGTGCGGCACAATCCCGGGTCCTGTGCCTTGGCTCAGCCGCTGTGGGGCCACAGGGTACCCACAGGGATGGGGACGAGCCATAATTATTGCCTCTGGTGTTAATGGGGGGACCCCAGCGCCCCAGGGCTGCAGGCACACAAGCAGCACGAGTTGTGGCAGGGCTCAGCCCGGGCGGGAGCTCTCAGCTCTCCAACCTGGGGCTGCAGGGGTGGTGGGACGTGTCCCGGGAGGCAGAACGGGGCCGGGAATCGGTGTGGGGAAGCAAGGTGCCGTCCCCACCACCCGGAGGCTTCTTCCCCGCAGGTTGCCACCCGCGGGGACCTGCGTGCCCGTGGCCTGCTGGTGCCGGGGGCGGGTTTGGTGGTGCCTTTCTGCTCCAGGAGCGTGCCACCCGCACCGTGTGGCAGCTGTCCCCATGTGCAGCCCCCCCTGTCCCCCCATACTCACCCATGGTGCCGGACTCGGTCCGCTCCCCGTGCGCTCAGCTGCCTGGGCTCTGTCTGCAGCTGGGACCAGCCCTCGCCTCTCCTGGCAGTCCCTCGCCCTGTACCGTGCCCTCTGGGTGCCTGTCCCCCTCTCCAGCAAAGAAAAGGGCTCTCTGCGTGACAGCCACCCCCCTTAAAGGGACAAGCCCCCGTCCCTCCCCGCCCCGGCCCCCCCAGCAGCACCCCTTGGCTGCCAGCCCCTCGGTGCTGCGTGGGCACGGCAGCGGCGCGCAGGGCTGGCGGGGGGGGGAGGCTTTGCAATAGGAAAAAAGCAGCTTGGGGGGGTGTAGGGGGTGATGGGTGGCCCCTCTGCGGTGGCTCTGGGGACCCCCAAGCCCACCTGGGCTGAGGTTGCTGCTGGCTGAGCCCCGCAGCGGTGAGGGAGGTGATGGGGGGGTGTCCCTCTGCCTCCTCCTGGCCCCCCCGGCCCAGGCACCTGCTTCCAGCCTCGGTGCTCCGGGTGTTTGCTCTGTTTGGGTGGGAATCCTGCTGGCAGGGGCAATGTCCCGTGTGTGGGACGGGGGACAGGGCTCCAGCGGGCATGGCCCCCAGGAGGGGGCCTGCAGAGGGGTCCCCAAATGATGCCGAGGGATCCAGGTGGGGCCAGCTCCCCTGGGGGTCCCCAACTCCCCCAAGTGTCCCCAGCTCCCCCGGGTGTCCCCAGCTCCTCCAGGTGCCCCCAGCTCCCTGGGGACCCCATTCCCCATGGGTGCTGCAGCTCTGGAGCTGGCGCAGGGCTGGGGAAGCCTGCAGAGGGCAACAGGTCCCTGCCCGGCGGGCGCGGGGCGGACAAAGCCGCGCTGTGTCCTCAATGCCCCGCGTCGTGCCAGGCGGCGAGGTGGCAGGGCCTGGCCGTCCCCAGGGATGGGGACACTGTTGGGGGGGGTCCCCGCACCACGGGAGGCTGCTCGGCCACCGCTGCGGGCAGCATCCTCGGGCAGGTCCCCAGGGTACCGCAAAGGGACCCGGCCGCTGCGCCCCCGGGGTCAGCGGGACCGAGGGAGGGGGATGTGGTGGTGCCATGCCAGGGGGCACGGGGAGGGCTGTGGTTCCCTCAGGTTATCTGCAGGAAGAAAACGCTTCTAAAAATCATCTCCTGACACTGAAGCTCACCTCCCTGCTAGGGATTGAGGCACCAAAGGGAAAAACAGTGCTGGGGAGGGGAGGAATAAAATCCCTGCTGCTTCTGTCCGCAGGCATTCGAGCTTTCCTGTTTTGTGAACACCCCAGGGGGAAGCAGCAGCTTCATGCTGCCGGGGAGGGTGCGAGCAATGAAGGGGGCCGTGATTCCTGCACAAAGCGCCTCCAAACCCCGGGTAATTGGTAGCTGCTCGTTAACGAGCTCTCCCCCCGTGTGCCCCCACCCTGGGGCTGAGCAGCTGCTCGCCCGGCAAACCCCCGTGGCTGGCTTCGTTTCACCCACCCCTCTGCTCTCCACCTAAAAACCCCGTGAGACCTTCTCCCTGTGCAGGCTCGGCGCATCCCTGCCCTGGATGAGGCCCCGAGCACGGCGTGCTGCTGCTGCTGCTGCCCCCGGTCCCCTCCCTGGCTCCCTCCCTGCCCGAGGACGCGCTGCTGCTGGGCAGGGAACGGGGGACGCTGCCCCGTTTGGCCAGGTAAAAATAAACGTGCTTATAAATCAACATGGGTTGTGCTGCGATTTGTTCTGGCCCTGCTTTGGCAGCCAGCTGGCCTGAAGCATCTCCCAGGGGGCGAGTTGGCTGCCTGGCTCCGTGAACACAGCCCCAGGAGGAGGATCCCCCCCCCGAGCAGCCCGGCCGGGGGGTGCAGGTCCAACATCTCCGAGGTTCACGGCCTCGATGCACCCGAAAGGAGCCGGCAACAGCGCGTGCAGCGCCTGATCCATTATACATAGGGCAGCGGGAGGAACACCGGTGTGTGCTGTCACAGCGCAGAGCCTGGATGCTATTTTTAGGCAGCCGCTTCCCCGGCCAGGCTGAATTGCTGCTGGTTTCAACCTCCCGTCCTCAGCTGCCTCGCTTCCCCCATTGCAGGGTGGGAACCCCCTGGGCTGGGCAGCCCCAAACGGGACCTGGAGCTGCCCGTGGCAGCCAGGGATGCCCAGGGATTTTCCTGCCGTGCCAAATCCCCCGTCCAAGCAGAGAGGAGCAGCATCCAGCCCTGCAGCTGCCTCCCCCCGGCAGTGCCAGGGACAGTGCCTGGAGCTGGCCCTGCTCTCCCGGGCTGGCTGCGCTCGCCGAGAGGAGCTGGGCAGGATCCTCGCCAAGGGGGAGCGATGGGCACGAGGCTCAGGCCTGGGGCTTTGGCGAGGAGCTGGAGCTTGTTCCCCCGGCTGGCTTTCCAGCAGCTTTGCCTTTCACGTCTCCTGACTTTCTCCTTGATTCTGCTTCACGAAGGAGGGCAAAGAGCCGCCCGGCTCCCCAGGCTGCTCATTACTCTCCCGCTCTGCCCTCCGCAGGGTCGAGCTGCTCCAACTGAGCGCTGCTCGGTTACCTCTCGGCAAACCTGGGGAGCCAAAGACGGACACGGAGGAGCTGACGGAGCCTGGGCAGGGCAGAGGCAGCCCCGGCTGGCCCTGCCAGCAGCTCTGGGCACCACGTCCCCGTGCAGGGACCCCTCTGTGCCAGCAGCTGCACTGGGACCATCACCACCACTCCCTGGGGACACCGAGGTGCCAAAACGCAGAGAAGAGCTGCCTTTGCCAGAGCAAGAAGAAGCAGAGGGCAGGCCAGGGACACAAAGCAGGGGTCCCCACGCTCCCCGTGCCCCATCCCCGGCAGCCCCAGAGAAGCAGCACCCAGCACGCCGCCCCCCAGCCCACACCATGACCCCGCTGGGCTCCGCAGGACACCGGTGCCACCGGGGCAGCCCCGATCCCCCGGGACGCAGGCGCTGCCCGAGCTGCTGCTGTTTGCCTCGGTGCAGCAGCAGGAAGCTTTGCCGTCTAATTAAACAAATCCTTCATCTCCTCGGCGGCAGCCGTGCCAGGCAGGGGAGCAGCAGGGGGGGCACGGAGCAGGGGGAGGGGGGCCGAGTTCTCCTTCCTTCGCTCCCCGCCTGATGCCGCAGCTGTGTAACGCTTCGCCTTCCAAACCCATCCCTCCGGGGGGGCTCTGGCAAATAAAAATAACCCCGCGCAGCTCGGCCGAGCCGGGCAGCCTGTGGTTAATGGTGAGCGCCACGCCGTGCGCTCTGCTCCCGCTGCTCTCGTGCTCGGGGACCGCTGGGGCCGAGGGCAGGAGCGATGCGGAGGCGAGGAAAGAGCCGGAGCTCGTGGGATGCTCATCGCCATGGCAACTGCGGCTGGGATGCACAGGGGAGGGCACCCCAAAACGGGGAGGTGAAGGGGGCCACAGTGCCCCCAGCCTGTCCCTGTACAGCAGCACGGCACCCGGCGCTGGCCAAGGCATCGATTTTCCACAGCTGCTCCTTCACAGGCGCAGAAGCCACGGGGGATTGGGGACGGGGGGAGGCACGGGGCAGAGGCTGGGGAGTCTGGTGGTGTGAAAATCCGGCAGATTTTCCCCTACATGGCTGGAAACGCTGCAGGTGATGGGAGCAGGGATGGGAGCATCCTCACCAGGAGGCCACGGGCATGCCCCAGCCAAAGCAGCCTCCCCTCGCTTCCCCAGCAATTCGGGGACGAGGCAGGCAGCAACAGGGTGACCCATGGGCGAGGAGAAGAGACACAAAAACGGGCATGGGCCAGGTCACCCTGGGGTGGTGAGGAGCCTGCTGAGGGCTTTGGCACCAGCGCCAGGCTTTGCTCCTGGCCCCGGGAGCCTGGTTTGACACTTATCTAAATTAAATCTCCCCTTTCAGCGCGCCCAGCTCGCCAAGGTGACGGGATCGGGATCGTCTGGTGAGGTTGATCCAGCCTTCGGGCTGTCTGCACCTCCCTCCTCGGCTGCTCCACCTGCAGACAGTCCCCAGCCTGGTGGAGGTGCACGGGGCTGGGAGATGGAAGCGGGATGGAAGGAGCCCCAGCCACGCTTCCCATTGTCCCTGGCGGCAAATCCCCCATCCCAAATCCCCCATCCCCGTGCTCTCCAGCGGGACGTTTTGGGAGCGCAGCCCGGCGAGGTGCCAGGAGCTGCTCGGGGAGCGGGAGCCCAGCCCCATGCCCTTGGCGGGTCCGGTGGTGCTGAGCATCCCTCTGCAGCCGCCACCTGCAGCGCCCGCCCCACGCCGTGCCGGCAGCAGGGGTATTTTTAGCTTGGACAAGCGCCACGGAGCTGGAGAGCGACGCTCGCTGGAGTTCGGGCCGACGTCCCGGGTCACCTTGCAATCTCCTCTGGGGCGCAGCGTCCCGGTGGCACTGCCGGGCTGCCCGCCAGCCCCCGTCCCAGTGCTCACACAGCCGGGTGAACGGGAATCGTGTCGGGCTTTCCCCCAAAACCAAAAGGGTTCGGCTCCAGGCGTGCGTCCCGCTGCAAGCGTCTCTTCTGGCTGTTCCAAAGGCAGGATGTTTGGCTTAAAGTCCTGAAATTAGGGCGCATTTTGAACCACCACATGGCATCTTCCCCTACAAAAATAAAATAAAATAGAGTGATGTGGCCGAAACGGCCAAATTTTGACTTTTTTGAGCCACGTAAACAGCCCCAGGGCCCCGTGTTCAGCAGCACTGGAGGAGAATCCCAGCGCCTCGGCCAGGAAAGCGCTCCCGGCCTCTGTGGGACACGTGGGGACCGGTGTGGCTCCGGGAAGCTGGACCAAGCCCCGAGCCCCCAGCTGGGCACACGCTGGCCGCCGGGGCAAGCAGCGGGCTGGCAGCCATGCGCAGGCAGGCTCGGGAAGGTATTTTCTGCAGCAGTGATCTCAGCCCCGATCAGATGCCTCCAAACGTCTGCGCAGCGGGCAGCTGCCCGTGTCCAGCCCGGGGACATCTTCGCTCCTGCAGTAAATTTCCAGACCTACAGCAGCAGGGAGGGACAGGTCCGGAGCTCCCCAAGGTGTCCACGTGGTCGTGTAGCAGCCCAGAGGGGGCTTCAGGGAGAATCCTCCCTCCTGGAGCCCCTCAAGCAGCAGGGGAGCTGCAGCAGGTTGTGTCCCCCCGAAGCTCCTGCCCCTCGTATTTCATGCACCCCGGGGATTATTTGGGGCCGTGTTCCCAGAGCAAATCACCTCCTTCACCTGCCTCCCTCATGCTCCTCCCCATGGCACTGGTGGCACAAAATTGATCCTAGAGGCGATTGTTTGTCCCAGGATTGAGCTGAAGCGCCTGTCAACCTTTCCTGTGAAAAAAATAAATAAAGATGTTTTCAAGGAGTTTAATCACTCAGCCACTCGAAATGGTGCTGGCTGGGAAGCCAGGACGACATTTATCAGGCAGGATTAAACACAAAAATACATGAAATAGGTGGCAGCCCGGGGGCCGAGCAGCAGCGAGGGGTCGGGGTGCAGGCGGGGGGTGCTGGCAGAGCCCCCCTGGAGGCTCTGGACCCAGGCGCATTTGCTGCGGGCAGGAGTTGGGCCCCGGGGGAACAGTTTGACGTGGGCTCAGAGACGGGGGAGGAGAAGGAATCAAAAATAAATAAATTAATTAAAAAAAAAAAAAAACATGTTTTCCTCCTTTCCTAGCAGCCCCAACCCCTGCTGCCTGCGTCTGTGCCATCAGCAGAGCCTGACACCGTCCCCGGCAGCCACCGCAGCGTGACGGGGACGGGGCAGGGACGGGGCATCCCCGGGGAGCACCCTGCTGCCAGCCCCCGCTCTGCACCAGGCTGCTGAGGTCCCTGCACCCTGCCTCCGGGGCTGGATGTGCGCAGCATCCTCACTGCTGGCAGCAAAACCACCTCGTGGGCTGCTCTGGGGAATAAGGGACGCGGGCACGCTGCGCGGGTGCCTCAGTTTCCCCGTGGGGTGAGAGGTTTGGCTGCCCCCCCGCAGCCGGTGTCAGCTCGGGTTAGCCAGGACAGCCTCTGGAACAGGAGCTGGCGTGCGGCGAGCTCTTGCTCGGCCCCCCGGGCTCCGGATCCTGATTGTGGCTCCCAGCACCGCGGCCCCGCACACGTTAATGGCAACGGTAATCGGAGGAGACTGCGCCCAGCTGCGGGCAGGAGGGCTGCCGTGCCCCCCTGCCCTCATCCCCCCCTTTACTGGAGCATCCCCCCCCCAGCCCCTGCTGCCTCAGCCACGTTTCCTCGCTCGGCGGGGAGCTCCCGAGAGCCTGCGCCAGCTTCCTGAGAAGGCAACGCAGAGCCCAGCAAGGCGATGCCAAAATGCAGGGCCCCCCTCTCGCCCTGGGGGGACCCCACACCTCTCCTTGGGGACGTGGCTGGCTGTCCTGCACGGGTCCCCGCAGCGAGGGCTTCGTACGGCAGCTCCTGGCCATTCCCACGGTGTAATTAATACGAATAAATGAGACGAGCCAGGCGCGGTGGGGCGAAGGGAAACCTGAGCGGCGTGTCCGCCGGGAATCATTTATTCTGCGCTTTTCCCTTCTGAAATCCCATTTGCTTCCCCGCACGTTAATCACAGGCTGCCTGGGCCCAGGGGCAAGGCTCTGCGGCTCCGCAGCGAGCCCCGGGCGATGCCAGCCGGGTGGGCCAGCAGCTCCCCAGCCCCTGCCTCAGTTTCCCTCATCCCGCAGGCACCGCAGGCCCCCAGCCACGCACACCCCCCTGCCCGCATCGCCTCCCAAAGCTCACCGAGGGATGGGGCTCCCATGTGCTGGGCCTCTGGAAAAAGCAGGCACTGGGCACCCAGTGAAGGGTGCTGAGCCCCTCGGGGGTCCCAGCCTTTGTGGGGCAGGGGAGAGCTGGACCAGCCCCTAAAAAGGCTCCCCACATCGGGGCAGGGGGCAGGACGCTCAGCCGGACCCCCCCATCCCCATCCCATCCCTCGGTCCCATCCCGCTGCTGGTCCCCGGGACACCCCACCACGACCCCCAGCTCCCGACCCCGCACCCCGGGGGCCCGGCTCCTCTCCCCCCAGCCCCGGGGGTCCCAGGGGAGGACTCCCCCCACCCTCCTTTCCCCCAGGACCGCCCCGTCGGGTGCCGGTGCCGGTGCCCGGCGGCGCTTCCCCGAGCTCCGGGACGGGCGGAGAGGGGGCGCGGGGGTGGGCTTCGGGCTCGGAGCCCCGCAAAAAACGCTGGAGGGGGGCCGGGGGGGGGGCGGGCGGCTCCCCACCGCCGTGCCCGCCTCCTCCCCCGCCGCACCGGGGAAGCTCCGCCCGGCTCCCGGTGGCCGCAGCCGGCCGGCGCCCACCCCGCTCGCCCCGGACTATGAGGAGCGGGGCCGGCCGGGGAAAAGAGGAGGAGGAGGAGGAGGAAGAGGAGGAGGAGGAGGAGGCGGCGGCGACCCCGGTGCTGCGGGATCGGGAGCGGGGGAGCCGCCGCCGCCGCCGCCGCCGGCCGGGTCATGCCCGTGCGCCCGGGGCGGAGGGGCTGCTGCGGGCTGCGGGATGGGAGCGCTCCGGGCCGGCGGTCTCGCCTTCCTCCTCCTCCTCCTCCTCCTCCTCGGCTGCCTCCTGCCCCGGCGCGGCCCGCTCAGGTGAGCCCCGTGCGCCCCCCCCCTCCCCGGTGTCCCCCCCCGGGAGCCCGGTTCTCCGCCGGGACCCCCCCCTCCGGGCTTTCCCCGCCGGGACCCGCAGCCACGTCCCCAGCCCGGGAGCTGGATGTCCCCCGGGACACCCCTGGGGACACCCCCGCCACCGGACCCTTCCCGCGGGGCCCCCCGAAAGCAGCCAAGCCCCCGTCCCCCTGGAGCCGGGCACAGCCCTGGTGCATCGCTTTGGGGTTTTTTATTTGGGGGGAGGCTCGGGGTGGTCCTGCCTCAGCCCCCAGGTGGCCCAGGCCAGTGGGTGCCCATGGGTGCGGGAGCAGCCCCCCAGGTCCCCAAATCCTTTTGTCCCCTCACCGCCAAGCCGGGTGCCACCGGGACAGGGTGGGACGGGCAGGGGGCTGCCAGGGGCCCCGTGTCCCTGGGGAGCAGGGAACGGGCTGGGGGGGCTGCGGTGCCCCCAGGGCTGAGCCCACTCCCCATCCCAGCACACGGACCCCGTCCCAGTACAGCCAGAGCAGCACGGGGGGGACTGCAGTGCTTGTGGCGGGGAGGGGGGGCTGTATCCACATGTCAGCGCTGCACAGGCACAAATTGCTGGGATCAGGATGTTCCTGGGCGGCTGTGAGCCTTCTCCAGCCCCCCCAGCACGGAGGTGCTGAGCTGCGGGGCCTGGCAGTGCCCTGCCGGGTCAGCAGCAGCGTCCCCGGGGGAGGCAGTGCCCCAAAATCCCAGCGCGGTGCCCAGGGGAGCTCCAGGGAGAGCCCTCATCTTCCTCCCCAGCGGAGGAGGACACGGCTCATGGCCATGTGGCTTAACTCCTTGCTACCTGTCCTCCTGCAGCCCTCCTCCTCTCCCTGCCCCAGAGGCTCCGAGCTGCTGCAGGCACAATTTCTCCCAGCCTTTTGCTCTGGCCCAAGCCCAGACCCAGGCACTCCCCACCGCCCGTCCCCAATTAAGTACGGGAAAACCTGCACGGCCAGCTCATTTTGGGGTTGCTGTCGTGGCTGTTTTTGGCCAGCAAGGCTGCACACAAGCCCCTCGGGATGCCCCCTGCTCCCCCGAGCAGAGGTAGGAGCACGGTGTGGGTTTACCCTGCCCATGATCCCAGAGGTTCCCGGCCCCCAGCACGGTGCCGTGCTTGTGGTAAGGGGTGCGTAGCCCCGAGCAGGAGCAGGACACACCAGCAGCTCTCTGAAAGCTCCCTTTGTGTCCGGAGGTCTCCAGCTCATTCCTCCCCAGCACAGCCGCATGCCCGGCCATGTGGTGAGCGGCTTGTCTCTCGCATTGTTCCTTGAAATGATCGGTGGAGACTGATGGAAGGAGGGAAGCTGGCAGGCGGCGAGGCGTCCGCCAAAATATCCCCTCCAAGGTCAGCTTCAATAAGCCTCCATCATCCCCGGGAGATGCGTGGGAGAGCTCCTGGCAGCTCCTCGTGCTGCTCCTCCTGGCCCCAGCTCGATCCGAAGGGATCCCAGAGGCTCTTCCCAGCGCCCAGAGCCCACGGCACGGGGCCATCGCCGCCGTGCCCCATCCCCACCGTGGGCACCCGGCCCCAAACAGCCTTCCCGGGGGCTCCTGCCTCTTTGGGGCACCCCAGGACATGGGTGAGAAACGTCTGAGCGGCCTCCTCCGCCCCGCAGGCTGGTTTCGGGGAGGGAGGAGATCAAAGCTGCCTCCCGCAGCTCGCCCCAGCCCATGTCACCCTCTGATTTCCTGGACAAGCTCATGGGGCGAACATCGGGGTATGATGCCCGGATTCGACCCAACTTCAAAGGTAAGGGCAGGGTGGGGGGCTTCCAGACCCGATGGCCACTCCCATGCAGCCGCCCAGCCCCAGGGGACGGGCACGGACCCCGGGGGCTGTCCCCGGTGGGCTGTGGGGGTCCCCACAGGGTGTGGGGTCCCTGCCCGCGTCCCCGTGGTGCTGGGCTCTCCGTGCCAGCCGCGGGAGGTTGCTCGCCGCCTGCTTGTTTTCCAGGCCCGCCCGTCAACGTGACGTGCAACATCTTCATCAACAGCTTCGGCTCCGTCACCGAGACCACCATGGTGAGGGGCTCGCCGGGGGCTCCTCTCCCCGGGGTGCTCTCCCGGGGAGCGCACGGGGCCCGGTGCTCACAGGGAGTGCTGCAGGCGATGCCTCGCCGCTCCTCCTCCTCCCCTCCTTCCTCCTCCTCCTCCTCCTCCTCCTCCTCCTCCTCCTCCTCCTCGTGCCCTGCTGACGCCGTGCCTCTGCCCCAGGACTACCGGGTGAACGTCTTCCTGCGGCAGCAGTGGAACGACCCCCGCCTGGCCTACCGCGAGTACCCCGACGACTCCCTCGACCTCGACCCCTCCATGCTCGACTCCATCTGGAAGCCCGACCTGTTCTTCGCCAACGAGAAAGGGGCCAATTTCCACGAGGTCACCACCGACAACAAGCTGCTGCGCATCTTCAAGAACGGCAACGTGCTCTACAGCATCAGGTGCCGCGGGCTCAGCCCCTCTCCTTTGGTGCAGGGCTCAAGGGAGAGAGGAGAAGCTTTCCTCTTGCCCCCCGTCAGGCAGCTTTCAGCGAGCCCCTCCTTTGGTCTGCCCCCTCCAGGCTGACGCTGATCCTGTCCTGCCCCATGGACCTCAAGAACTTCCCCATGGACATCCAGACGTGCACGATGCAGCTGGAGAGCTGTGAGCACCTGGTTCAAAGCGTGATTCACCCCATCCCATCCCATCCCATCCCATCCCATCCCATCCCATCCCATCCCATCCCATCCCATCCCATCCCATCCCATCCCATCCCATCCCACCCCATCTCCCTACTTCTGGGGGAGGTGAGGGTGCAGGAGGGGCCATTTGGGGCGGGGGTGGATGGGTGCACGTCCCCCTGCCCCACGGCTCCCTCCATCGCCTCCCCAGTTGGCTACACCATGAACGACCTGATCTTCGAGTGGCTGGAGGAGCAGGAGGCCGTGCAGGTGGCGGAGGGCTTGACGCTGCCGCAGTTCATCCTCAGGGACGAGAAGGACCTGGGCTACTGCACCAAGTACTACAACACAGGTCAGCGCCCCGGGGACCCCCCTGCCACCCCCCGGCACGGCACGGGGCCCCCCTCGCCCATCGGGGCCGTCTGTTCCCCCACAGGCAAGTTCACCTGCATCGAGGTGAAGTTCCACCTGGAGAGGCAGATGGGCTACTACCTGATCCAGATGTACATCCCCAGCCTGCTCATCGTCATCCTCTCCTGGGTCTCCTTCTGGATCAACATGGACGCGGCGCCGGCGCGGGTGGGCCTGGGCATCACCACCGTGCTCACCATGACCACGCAGAGCGCCGGCTCCCGCGCCTCCCTGCCCAAGGTGAGCGCTGGGGACACGCTGGCGGCCCCACAGCCCCAGGGTGGGGACAGCCGTGTCCTGGGGAGGGGTCCCCAAAGCCTCGCCGGCTGCAAGCCAAAACCCCCAGCCACGTTCCCCCGAATTTCTGGGCATGCAGCTGCAGGGGACGGCCTCCGAAAGCTGGGCATGGCGTTACCCAGCGAGGAGGGCACGGGGGAGGCAGGAGCAGTGGCCAGGCCATGGGGACACCCCCATTTCTGACCCCCCGTCCCCTCGCAGGTCTCCTACGTGAAGGCCATCGACATCTGGATGGCCGTCTGCCTGCTCTTTGTCTTCGCCGCCCTGCTGGAGTACGCCGCCGTCAACTTCGTGTCCCGGCAGCACAAGGAGTTCATGCGCCTGCGGCGGCGCCAGCGGCGCCAGAGGATGGTGAGCACCTCCCCGCCGCTGCCACCACATCCCCGGGGCTGCTGTCCCCGTGCCTGTGGGGCCGTCCCCTCCGGCACCTCGCCGCCCCGTGGGCATGGAGCCCCTCTGCCCGCCCGCAGACCCCCGAGCATTTCCCTGCCCCGTGGGGCAGAGGCACGCCGAGCTCCCCCGGGGGCAGGCAGCAGAGGCAGGGCAGGGAAGCAGCAGCAGGACCCGGTGGCACCGGGGCTGTGCTGCCCGGGGACAGGGCACCCGGGGCCAGGCTGTGTGGGTTCGGGCACCCGCCCTGTGCCCCGCTCAGGGAAGGCAGGCGGCACCCTCCTGGCACGCCCTTGGTGGCACCGCTAGGCACGAGCCCTCCCGCTCCGGGGGCTTCCTCTGCCCCTCGCGTCCCCGTGGCCGGGGCAGGGCCATGGGTCACCCGCTGTCCTTATTTCTGTTTGGTGCGCACCAAAAGGGCCTGAGCAGCGGGACGGCCAGCCTCGAGTCCCTGCAGCAGCTGAGCAGCCAGCACAGCGGCGAGCACACCTACGCGACGCTCTCGCAGCTCTCCAGCTCCAGGGTAAAGCACAACCCTCGGGCAGCCCCCCCCGGGCAGCGCAGCGCAACCCCACCGCCCCCTCACTGCCCCAAAAGGAGCCCCCCGGGGAGCTCTGCCTGCCGGCGGGGGTGCGAGGAAGGAGCAGGGCCGTGATCCACGCAGGGCACGTGGCCGTGGGATGGAGACACCCGTCCCGGGGCTGAAAGCAGAGCTGAGAGGGAGGGGACGTGGCAGATTTTGCCGGCTCCCTGGGGACACCCAGCTCCGTGCCTCAGTTTCCCCTTCTGTAAAATTTCTGTGAAATGCAGTGATGTGAACCAGGCTGGGTGATGGAGGGAGCCGGTCCTGGGCTGCTCCTCGGCTCCCTGCCAGCCCCCAGGGCAGGGCACCCAGTGCAGGCAGATTCGGGGCGTTTCCTCCCTGCAGTGACCCCTCTGTGTGTGTGTGCTCGGGCCACACGGGCACTTGGCAGCCGGAGACGTGGGGAGGAGACCAGGCAGGGGCAGGGCCACAGGGCAGGCTCCCGGGCTTGTGGTAGGACACTTGGGGACAAGGACATCCAGTCTGGAGCTGCCCCAGCCCCCTCTGAGCCTCCCCACGGCCAGCCCCACACCCCTGCAGACGCAGCAGGGGTGAAGCCCCCGTGCTGGTCCCGTTGGGGTCGGGGAATGGCTGCGGCCCCCCAGGGGCACGGGGCAGGCGGCTCCATCCATCAGGGGAGCGCACACACCTCAGCTGCACACGAGGACTCGTCTCAGCGATTTAAGCCTCTGCTGCTCTTCCCACCGGGAAATCTTGCTTAGCCGGCAGATTGCAGAGATAAATAAAGATCCGTGGCCGCTGGCTCTCCGCATGAGAGCCCCCCTGGCCGGCCGGGTGCCCACGCAGGCCGGGTGCTGCCCTTCGGAGGGCAGCGCTGCTCGGAGGTGGCACCCACGTTGTGCGGGCACGGAGCGAGGATGGGGCTCTGTGGAGAGCCACACGCAAAGCCCCACAAAGGGTGAACGAGCAGGCTGGCGTGGCTTGCTAATGAAGCAGCTCACTAATGAAGCACGGCTGTCGGGGAGGAGTGCGGGTGCTGCTGGCTGGGACTCCACCTCCCCCAGTTCACCCCAGTACCTTTGTGCCGAGAGCCGGGCTGCCCAGGCACCCGGGTGGGCTCTGGGGGTCCCCGTGCTGGGCTGCCAGGGCTGGTGGGTGCACCTGGAAGGCTCCGTGGGTGCTCCGTGATCCCCCACACCCCTGGGTACCCCTGCCAGCCCCGTGCTTCTGTCTGCACGCTCAAGGCAACCACAGGGGCGTGCAGCGGGGCTGGCACACACGGGGCTGGCACACACACACGGGGCATCCATCCCCTGCTCACACCCGCTGCGTTTGCTGCCTGGCTGACGGCGCTTTCCCCCGCCAGGAGGAAGAGCTCGTCCGCGAGAGCCGCTTCTACTTGCGAGGCTACGGGCTGGGCCACTGCCTGCAGGCGAAGGAGGGTCCCGGGGAGGGTCCCGGCATCTACAGCCCCCCCCCGGGCAGCGCGCTGCTGCGGGAAGGGGACACCCTCCGCCGGCGCTACGTCGACCGCGCCAAGCGAATCGACACCATCTCCCGAGCCGTCTTCCCCTTCACCTTCCTGGTCTTCAATATCTTCTACTGGGTCGTCTACAAAGTGCTGCGCTCGGAGGACATCCACCCGGTGCCCTGAGGCCCGAAAATGAGGGACTGCCTCAGGGCCAGGCCCCGCTGCGTGCCTGGAGCCAGAGCCACGTTTGTGTCTGTCACAGCCAGGCCGGGGCTCGGAGCGAGGACACGCGGCAGCCCCCGGGTCCCTCTGGGTGCTGAGGGAGGGGACCAGCTGGGGGTAGCCCCCAGCCCCCAGCCCCCAGCCCATCCTGGCCATGGCCAGGGCCCTTCTGGCCCCCTCCCAGCCCCACAGTGAAGGGTCGGGGCCAGGCAGCTGTCCTGCTGCAGAGCCCAGCGCTGTCCCTATTCTAGGGCACGTGTCCCAGGAGCGATGTCTGTGACGTCCTTCCCCGTCCCCGACTGCCACCCGCCCTGCCAGGGCCCCCATGGATGGAGAAGGAAGGCGGGTGGCACACACAGCCCATGGCAGGAGCTGCTCAGCACCCCGGGCAGGATGCTGAGGGGGGTTTTTTGGGGTCGGAAGTGTGGGGGCAGCTCGGCTGACCCCCTTTGGAGGAGTAGAGCCATGGTGGCATCTCTGCAGTGGCTGCCACCACAGGACACGGCCGTGCTGCTCAGGAGGAGGCGGTGGCACGTCACCACGGTGCCAGCTGCAGAGAGCAGGAGGTGAAATCGCCCCAGCCTTGCTGACCCCGGCCCCCAGTTGCTCTCCCCCAGCCCCAGTCCACCCCCCAGGTGTGGTTCACCCCGGCTGCTCCTCCACTGGAGAGCACCCAAACCCTCGACTTCCAAATCCAGCAAGGCTTCCAGCCCTCCGAACCCGGGTGTCCTCCGTGCTTAGCTGGAAATAAAAGCAGTAGGCAACGTTTCTGTAGGTCCCGCCGTGAGAAATGTGTTGCTGCTCTCCTTTCCCCCTGCTCACAGCAAACCCAGGCGGGGCTCGTGTCCTCTGTGGGGTGGTTTGCTGCAGCCCCCCGGCATCCATCCCCCCGCAGCGCCAGGAGCAGGGCACAGGCAGGGCAGAGCCCACCAGGACGGGCTGGGATGGCTCCAGCCCATCGCCACTGCTGGGTGCCCCCCCTGCTGCTGCCCCACCTCAGGCAGCCTTCAGAGACTTGTTTTTTGGGGGGAGCCCATCGGGAGGTGATGCCAGCACGTGGGCAGCACCCGCAGGTGCCTGGTGGCCAACCCGAGCTCCAGAACCCGTGGGTTTTTAAACAGGCTCGGTCTTCCTGCACAAATAAACCCTTCCTGGGATTTTCAGCGGTGTGCTGGGGGTTTCTCTCCGCCCAGACCCCCGTGGCCTGATCCGGCTCCAGCTCCCGGCCGCGGGAGGGATGCAGGGACGAGGATGCTCCAGCCCTGCAATTCTGCCCAGACCTTGTTACCCCCATGGGTGATTTGTCTGCTGGGGGTCTGCCTGCGGGACGGGACCCCAGGTGTGTGTGTGGGGACAGATACGGGGGCGGGGGGGTCTCCAGCTCCACGGTGGAGCTCGGACACCCCAATACATCGAGTGTCCCAGCCTCCCTGCGTGTCCTGGGCCGGTGCCAGCCTCAGAGCGCTGCCAGCTGTGCCGGGGGCTTACGCCAGCCCCGCGGTGCCACCCCGGGCCAGCGCTTCTGTCCCCAGCTGGCGTGGGGGCAGGCAGAGCTCGCAGCTGACGGCCGAGCTCGCAAGCAAGCATCAATCTCCCTCTGTGCTCCCGGCCAAGTTGCACAGATCGGCTCTGTTGGGCACCCCGTACCTCGCAGCCCCATCGCCCCAACGGCCCCCAGAGAGGGTTTCTGCAGTGGGGAGGGGAGCAGGCAAGGCGCAGGCAGACGGGCTGGGAGCCCGGGTTGTTCTGCTAGGAGAAACCAAACCTGCGATGCTCCCGTGTTCCTCCCTGCCTGGCCTCGCTGCTCTCCTTTACCGAGCAGCAGGTCAGGGCACATGGGCTCTGTTTGGGTAGAAAAGCTGGGGTCAGCCCTAAAGCACCCTGATTCCAAGAACTGGTGCTTCCCAGAAAAATGGAAAGAGTAAAAATCTGACACCGCAAGATAAACTGCATCGACTCTGGTTGCAGCCAAGCAGAGGGGACCCTCGCTTTTGGCACCATGGTGGTGAACATTTAGGGGAGCACTGCCACCCCACGGCCCCACGGGCACCCCAGGAGCCTTTTTGGGGCCAGCAGCAGCCCTCAGCCCCTGCCCAGTGCTCCCAGCTTGAGCCAGGAGCCACCGGGACACCCGCACTGCTGCTCTGGTGTGTCCCTGGGCCTGGGGGCAGCAGCAGTGTCCAGGCTGGGGGTGCAGCGTGGGCAGCAGCCAGCCCAGGAGGCTCCATCCCGCAGAAAGCCCACAGACCTCCTCTGGGGCCGTTTTTCCCTTCCCTGCACGGTGCTGCACGTTCGGGACACGTCCTGGCTGCCGCAGGAGGCAGCCGTGGGCACAGGACCAGCAGCCGTGGCTGAGTTAATTGCCGGTGTAAATTGAAGTTAATGGAGTTACACCAGGTTAACGTGACTCCCAGATATTAAAATCAGCACAATGGGTGCCGGCAGCTCCCTGCCTGCCTGCCAGCGCAGCGCTTACGGCCCCGCAGCCTCGTGCGACCTGCCTCCTCCTGCCCCTCTGCACCCATGGGTGCTGCCTCCTCCTGCCCTGCTCCCCGCCAGCCCCCAGGGCCCAGCACCCTGCAGGAGGCCCGGCAGCACCGCGTGGTGCTTGGCTCTGCTCTTTTGTTGATCCTCACCCCAAAAAGGGGCTGGGGAACCCTGCTGGACCCACAGCACCCACCCAGCCACCCACCTCGCTGCGGGGATGGTCCCAGGACAGCGAGGAGCGGTCACACAGGGGACCAGGGGTGTGTGACCACAACAGGGAGCTGTGGGCTGCGGGATGGGGACGGGTGTCAGGCATGGGGGCTGGCGGGGACAGACAGACGGCTTTTGGGACAGGCTGACCACACCTGCGGGGCATGGTCGAGGCACCGGGTCTGGAGCGGGGGGCGGTTGTGTGGGGCACAGCGGGATGTGGCCAAGCTCCGTCAGCGGGGACAGGACAAGGGGCGATGGGCACAGAATGGAGCCCAGGAAGCTCCGCAGCAAACGGGACAGAAACAGGACCGTGAGGGCGGCGGGACTGCTGTGCGGGGAGGCTGTGGGGGCGCCTCTGGAGGTGTTAAAACATGGCGGGCTGCGGGACGTGGTGGTGCCTGGGGGTCCCTCCCAGCCCCTGCATTTGTGTGACTGTGTGACTTTGGGACTGTTTTTACAACAAGGCGAGGATCCGAGCGCTCAGCTCGCCTCAGGCCCCGCGCCTGGCACTGCCCGGCCCCGCCATGGCCGCGAGGCCCCACACGGGGCAGCGGCGCCCCCTGGCGGGAGGGGGGGGGGGGGGGAACTGGGGGGGGGGGCGGACATCGCCGGCCTTCGTCCCACGTGACCCCCTCCCCCGCGTCACGTGACCGCGCGGCTCCATCATGGCGGCGGCCGTGCCGGGGCTGCTCCGGGCCCTGCTGCTGGCGGCGGCGGCGGCGGCGCTGGACAACGGCGTGGCCAGGACGCCGCCCATGGGCTGGCTGCACTGGGAGCGCTTCCTCTGCGCCACCGACTGCAGCGCGCAGCCCCGCCGCTGCGTCAGGTACGGACACGGGGGGTGGTGGGAGGGGGAGCGGGGGTGACGGGGTCCCGGGACCGGGGTCCAGGGGGTGCCCGGGGTGCTGGGGGCCCGGGGTCCCGGTCCCGAGGGTGCTGGGGTCCAGGGGTTCCAGTCCAGGGGGTCCGGTGTGACTATGCCGGTGTCCTGGGGGTCCCGGGGGTGCCCGGTGTCCCAGGGTCCCGGTCCCGGGGGTCCCGGTGTGATGGGGTCTCGGTGTCCCGGGGGTTCCGGGGTGCCAGAGGTGCCCGGTGTCCCGGTCCCGGGGTGCCCGGGGTGCTGGTGTCCCGGTGTCTTAGTCCCGGGGGTGCCCGGTGTCCCGGGGGTGCTGTCCCGGTGTCCCAGTCCCAAGCCCCACCATGCTCCTGCCCGCAGCGAGCAGCTGTTCACCGAGATGGCCGACATGATGGCCGCGGAGGGCTGGCGGGATGCAGGCTACCAGTACCTGTGCATCGACGACTGCTGGGCGGCCCCCACGCGGGATGAGCGCGGCAGGCTGCGGGCAGACCCCCGCCGCTTCCCCGGGGGCATCCAGCGGCTGGCGGACTACGTGAGTGAGCGCCGGGAGCGCGACGGGACCGGGAGGCCGGGGGGGAAGCGGCCTCGGGGCCGGCACCCCAAGCCCTGGCCTCTGTCTGCTCCCGAGCCCAGGTGCACGCGCGGGGGCTGAAGCTGGGGATCTACAGCGACGTCGGGAACCAGACGTGCGCCGGCTTCCCCGGCAGCTACGGGCACTACGAGCTGGACGCCCAGACCTTCGCCTCGTGGGGCGTGGACCTGCTCAAGTTCGACGGCTGCAACTCCGGCTCGCTGGAGCTGCTGGCAGAAGGTGGGTGCATGGGCAAGGTGCTCAGCGGCAGTCCTGAGCCTCTGGGGATCTGCTTTTCTCCCCAAGCTTGCTCGTTTGAGGGATTTGCTTACAGAAGCAGGTAGGAGGCTGTGTGCCCGAGCTCAAGGTTGCTCTCTCCAAGGCCGTGAGTTTTGCTGGCCCAAGTGATTTTTGGCTGCTCAGCCTCCCCCCTCCTGGAGCTTTGCTCGCAGGCAGGGCTTGAGGCAGCAGCTGCCTCACACCAGGGGCTGCGTGCTCTGGGGGCTCTGTGCAGAGTGCTGCATCAGCTCTTAGCACCACAGAGGCTTTGCCCTTCTGGAATGCCTTCAATGGAGAGCTCAAAACACTTCACACACTTAGCCCTTAGTCCCTCGGCGAGGCCGTGCCGTAATGGATCAGCTGCACGCCAGAACAGCTTGCGTCAGCTGCAGAAAGGCAGTTATCAGGGCTTTTAACAGCAAAAATTGAAGAGAGTCCTGGCGTGAAAAACCTCCTGGGGCTTGGAAGATGGTTTTCTGTTGACGGGGCTCTCCCTGCTGGCACAGTCAGCACCACAGCGTTGGCAGCAGGAGCCCTACGGTCCTGGCTGGGTCTGGCAGCAGGAACCTGCCCGAGTGACGATCCCGTCACAGCCAGCTGGTCGGGTGTACGCTGGCTGCTGGGGCCAGGAGCTCAGCTCAGCACCGCAGGCAGCAGCTAGGCTGGAAGCTGTTGTTGGCTGCTGTGTGTAACCCAGGTGCGATCCTGAAGTGGTTCCAGGAGAGAGAGCGGGCTCTTCATCCCCTCTCTGCTGATTAAAAGGGATGTAACAGGGCCGTCTGGGGACAAGGACAGGACGAAACTGGCGGCTTTGCATTCCTGCCCAGCCCATATGGCACAAGTCCTTCCTAAGGACATTTTCCTGCAACATTGACCACTGCAGCTGTGCCCAGCAGCTTGATAGATACCAATGTGTATTTCCCAGGAAAAAAACACCACACAGCAAAACTGCAGCTTCTCCCCGGGGCTCTATCCCAGCCAAAACCAGGAGACAAAGTGATCAGTCACAGAGCAGCAAGGCACTGAAGCTCGCCTTTCCCTGCGAGGCAGGAGGCTGGCTGCCTCCTTCAGCCTTGATTTTGCAAGAGTTGAACTGAAACCCAAACCTGTGACACTGGCTCAGTTCTCCATGACCCAGGGGATTGTGTAACGTGTCCGCTCTCTTCCCTCAGGTTACAGGAGGATGTCTCTGGCCCTGAACAAGACTGGCAGACCCATCGTGTACTCCTGCGAATGGCCCTTCTACCTGAGGCCCATGCAGCAGGTGAGGAGCGTGTCTCGGGGCTGGCATCGCGCGGTGGGAGGAACAGGAAAGTGCTGAGAGTGCAGAGCAGCCTCCCAGGGAGCTCTCTGCTCTGACAGGGAGCAGGACTGCAAGGTGGAGGAAAAACTCTGGGTTTTTCCCAGAGGCGCACCTGAGGCCAGTCACTGCTCTGCTGAGCATTCAGCAGGATCCTGAACAGGGCAGCCTATTTCATAGGAATCCTCCGTGGTGGTTATGAACACGTTTTTGCCAGCCGGGGTCCGTGGCTGATGCTTTGCTCTCCACCCACAGCTGCCAGGACAGGATGTGGCCATCCCTCCCACAGAGATAAACGCGTTAGTCACTGAAGGGTGTAAACCCGAGACACTGCAATAATTAGTAGGATGTCACACCTTAGTGCCACTGCTCCCATCCCACCTTTGGTGAAGTCTGAGGGGATTTTCTGACAGAGCTCGGTGGTTCTGCCACCAAAAATATATGGTTCTGCCCCAAAATGTTGCTGATGCTCTGTGTACGTTCCTGACCTTGCGCAGACAAGCTCTCTGGCTAATGACACTCGTTGTTTTGGCAGCCCAATTACACGGAGATCAAACAGTACTGCAACCACTGGAGGAACTTCTTTGATGTCTACGACTCTTGGAACAGCATCAAGAGCATCGTGGAGTGGACAGCGCTTCACCAGGACAGCATTGTGAAGATAGCTGGGCCGGGGGGCTGGAACGACCCTGACATGGCAAGTAGGGCAGCACCAGCACAAACTCCTTTCCTCGGCTGCGGGCAGAGGGAAGGATTTGAGGGAGAAATACTGGGGTAAAAGGCTCTGAGGGGGCCCTGGGATCGAGCACCTGCTGAGAGAATTGCCACACAATGGGCTGGTCTGGCTCCTGGCCTATCTAACCTGTCCCACCCTCAGCATCCTGTCATTTACAGGTGCTGAGTGTGGCGGCCCAGTTTCTCCTGGGCAGGTAGCATCACCGGGCACCTTTTTAATTTCCCGTCACAGCTGGTGATCGGGAACTTCGGGCTGAGCTGGGACCAGGCGGTGACGCAGATGGCGATGTGGGCCATCATGGCTGCTCCCCTCTTCATGTCCAACGACCTGCGGCGCATCAGCCCCGAGGCCAAGTGGCTGCTGCAGAACAAAGAGGTGATCGCCATCAACCAGGATCCGCTGGGCAAGCAGGGATATCGCATCACCAAGGTACGGCCGAGCTGTTTTGGGTGCACAGGCTGCTGGCCACCTCCAAGAGCAGCCAGCAGGGGTGTGTGGCACGGAGAAGTGCTCAGGGCTTGGCAGCAGGAGCCTGGTGAGCCCATTTCTTCCTGAAGCCCGTCAGTTCTCCCTCCCCTAACACACGCCTCGGGGTTTGTTCCCTCCTCGGCAGGACAAAAACTTCGAGCTCTGGGAGCGGCCGCTGTCAGGCAGCGCCTACGCGGTGGCGGTGCTGTACCAGCAGGAGATCGGGGGGCCGCAGAACTTCTCCTTCTCCCTCGCCTTCCTGGGTAACGGGCTGGCCTGCAACCCCGCCTGCTCCGTGCGGCAGGTGCTGCCCAGCAGCAGGGACTGGGGTGTGCACAGCTGGGTGTCCTCGCTCAGCGTGGAGGTGAACCCCACGGGCACCGTGCTGCTCAGGGTGGATGCGCTGTAGGAGGCACGCAGACACAACAGCCTCTGAGCGGGGTGCCTCTGTTCTGTCCTCATTCTCCACTCAACTGCTTCTCCAAGGGCTGCTCCTCTCCTATTTACCCTTTCTGTGGTATCTCACCTAACTCCCCCTGTCCAGTGCTGCTCCCAGCACTGACAGCCCCTGCCTGAAGACACTAAGGACAGATGTGGTGTCCTACAGCTCTCCAGGCTCAGCGGGGAAATGCAGCCCAGCTGCCTTGCTGCTGCTTTGCGAGCTGGGCTCTACAGGGACACTCAGCCCCCCCAAAAAAAAACACAGAAAAGCTGCCAAAGAAAGCCCACCCCCTCCTCAGAGAGTGGTTATCACTGAACTCAGGGACTGGCCTGGCTCGCTGCAGTTGTTGCTGTCTGCTCTCAGCGTTGAGGGCTGCTCCTTACCCCAGGAGCCCCCTACCTGTGGCTGGAGCTTCCCTCTAGACAGCAGCTCCCCTCCCCACTCCTCACAGGGCCCCTGGGGGCTCCTTCCCAACAGCACTGCCCTTCTTTTGCTGCTGGCAGCAGTCTTTAGGCTAAAGGTACGCAGGTTCTTATGCAACTACCATGTATGTGTGCTCTCTCTGCCTGCCACACGATGCAGATGCCTTGATTTGTTCTGGTTGTGATTACAAACTCCAATTAAAGTGTTCCCTAAAAAGGGTGAAGGTTTTTCATAGTTCTCCTGTGAGTGGGTTGCTGCCAGAGTGCAGGACAGCCTGTCCTAAAGCACACCACACTCTGCTGCTCAGCAGTCACCCCTCACTTGATGCTGACGTGCTGTGCTCGGGATTTTTCTTGTAAGGAAGATAACTCAGCGAGATGGGAGGCAGGCAGCTGAAGCCTGCTGTGCCAGCACCTCCTTCCAGCACAACACCCAGCTGGGGGAGCCAACGTACATGGATCAGCCATCGCTCTGCACGGCCACGCAGCTCGCAGCCTCCACAGGCAGCTCGGAGCTGAGCTGCGGTGAGTAACCGCTGCCTGGCGGTGCACAGGATGCTTCCTCAAACACAGCCCCTGGTGCTAGCCGCTGGCTGCAACACAGCCCAGCTGCTTGTGAGAAGCGTGAGGGCTGCTCAGGGGAGCTCAAGTTACCCCAGTTCTTCCTGGGTCAAAAAAAAAACACAACATCACTGCTGCAAGGAATCTCGCCTGCCTCCCCTCCAGGCCCAGCACTCAAAAAAGGCCTATCGGGGAGCTACACAACTGCAACAGGCATTTTAAAGCCTTTTCCCAAATATTGCTTCACCTACCAACAATTCAGACTCACCGCAGAGGCTTAAAGTACTCCTGAAACACAACTGCTGTGATAGAGGCACAAACTATTTACAGGAGACGAGCTGCAGAAGTTTAAAGCAGCCCTGCTGAAGGCAGCGTTCTGCCAGAGGTCCTCGTGTCAGCCCGAGGAGCACCCCCAGACGCTGCTGGTGTACGAATCTGCAGAGCCTCGGGCTCAGCCATGCTTTATGTACCTCCTGGAACACCCTGAGGAGGTGCCAGCTGTGGGCAAGGTTTCTTCAAAACCCTTCCTAAGCAATCAAATCCAACTGCTCAGCTTTGTTCCGAACGCCTTCCAGCTGGGTTAAGGCAAGTCCCGCCCCCCCCAAAAGCAGGAGACACAGACAGACAAGCAACAGATCTCTTCCAATTCCTTTAATATAGTCCAAACTGGGGGATGGAGCTTAGAACTGGATCACCTGGCCCTGCAAAAAGGAAGAGACCATGAGTTTACTCCCACTGCATCTACCCTCCCCCAGCTCTGACAATGCTCTCCCATTCAGGGTACACCCACATTTGGGGTACCCCAACGTACCTTTCTCTTCTTGTCTCCTCCCAGCTCAAAGTGCTTGCACCTCTTAATCGCCAGCATCCGCTTGGACCTGCAGTTGGGCTCCACGCACTCCAGCCTCAGCACAATTTTCTTTGTGGTCTTGGCCTGGGAGGAGAAGAGCAGCGGGTTATCAGTGAGAAGTGCCCAGAAGTGGGTGACAGCAGCTCCTGGGGACAGCCCGTTACCTGTGCTGCTTTAGATTCACCAGCTGATTCCTCAAATATAAAGAGGAAACCAGCAACGCAGCCTGGCTGCCTCCGTTAAACACAGCCAGGTACCTTAGAACACCAGTAAGAGAACTTAGTGATCTGTGCCTTCACCTGCTGTGGTGTTCTGTGTTTAGAAAGCACCGAGGAGCAGCCCCTTGTTCAGGGTGCAGGATGACAGCCCCGGCAGCATTCAGGGAGTTTGGCAGAGCGCCCACCAGAAGAAACACCCAAAAGCTGGCAAACCTCCCCCTGCAGGAGCAGTGATGTGACATGCTGAACGCAGACCTGCAGCTACTGACAAGAGCTGAGGCTCGGAAGGCTGCGGAGGGAAGAACCCGAAGCTGTGAGGCCGCTGGAGCAGCGGGACAGAGCCGCAGCCTAGTGACAAACCCCAGCTGCTCACCCCCAGTGCTGGCTGGAAGGAAACAAACGGGGACGGCAGCGTGCAGCGGGGTGCCAAGCTGGGAGCAGTGCTGCTGCTTCAGGTACCCTGCTTGCAGGAGCATCTCCTGCCAACTCTCCCAGCTTAAAAAAACACCACCCTTTTTTCTTCCTGCTGGAAGACTTCCTGGAAGCCTCCAGCAGAACACCAGGGCTTCCCAGCAGCTAGCCAAGTGGCTCTGTAAGCACAGCTACAGTTAGCACAAGAACTTTTATAAATCTGTCAGGTTTTGCTTCCCTGCTGTAAATTTCAAGGTTTTTGTCCCCCATCTCCTAGCAGAAGGGGCACACAGAGGGGAAACATGCAGGAGGTCTACAATTCCAGGTACCCCGTAACCTGCAGAGGGAGGATGGCAGCAGCACATCGCTCTAATGCACCGCTAACAGAATGCACCACGCTTTCCACTGCTGCTTTGAGACTCTCAGGAGAACAGCAGCTGTGATTTGCTGGCTCAGTGATACGGATTTCTTTGGAGAGCAGCCTGCAAGGAAAGCATTCTGCGTTCTGCAGTACCCCCAGGAGCTGGGAGCTCTTCACCCCATTGTACCCTTGCCAGTGAAGGCAGCCTGGCTGTGCAGAGCCTCACACACCTGGAGAACAAGTTCCAAAGACAAACTAACAATGCTTTGAGAACATCTGGAAAGCTAACAGCAGGCTTTCTTTCCCTTTATCATATCCTTTAGCAAGGGGGACAACACTCCTTTCATTAAAAGCACCACTCCCATGAAGGCCATGCTGTCCTCAAGCAGCAGGATCCCTGCAGCAGCTGCTCCACAAACACAGGCTGCATCGCTCCAGCATGATCAAGGAATGTCTAAATGAGACAGAGCAGCTGGGGCAAACAGCAGACAGGGGTGGGAATTGTGTTCTTACACTCCTTAGACACCACTACCAGCGCAGAGCTGCTGTAGCACTGCTCGAGCACACAACCAGCCCATGGCAAGGAGGCAGACGTGTCCTGCTTCAGCAGGGCGTGAGGACTGTGAAGATGCCACGGCTCAGAGAAGCCGCACTGACCTTCTTGCGGAAGATGGGCTTCGTCTGGCCGCCATAGCCGCTCTGCTTCCTATCGTAGCGCCTCTTGCCTACAGGGGGAAACAAGCACATTGAGCCAACCACAAGCACCCCAGCCCCGCTCCCACCCCAGCTGCCAACCGCAGCCTCCAGCAGCCCCGCTCCCACCCCAGCCGTCCCCGGGCTCACCCTGGGCGTACAGCGAGTCCTTGCCCTTCTTGTACTGCGTGACCTTGTGCGGCTGGTGCTTGCCGCACTTCTTGCAGTAGGTCCGGCGGGTCTTGGGCACGTTCACCTGCGGCAGCGGGGAGAGGCCGGGCGGTCAGCACGGCCCGGCCTGGCCTCCCCCCCCCATAAACCCCGTCCCCATCCCGCCGGGACAGGCCCCGCGGCCGCCGCCTCCCCCCGCCGCCGCTTCCCCGAGCGGCCCCCAGCTCGGGCAGGGCCCCCCGCGGCCGCTCCGAGGCGCGGCGGGGGCGGATGGCGGCGGATGGAGCCGGGCCCCCCGCCCCCGGCCGCCCGCACCCACCATCTTGGCGGCGGCACCCGAGGAGAAAGAGCGGGCCGGAAGCGGAAGGAGATGGGAGGGGGGGAACCATAGAGAGGAGGGGAGCGGGGAGAGAGCGCCCCCTGCTGGAGGGAGGGGGAGGGGGCGGGGGGACATGGGGGCATGGGGGCAAAGGGAAATGGGGTGCAGGGACATGGGGACATGGTGTGCAGTGATATGGGGACATGAGGACATAGGGACACGGGTGCAGAGACATGAGGACATAGGGACATTGTGTGCAGCGATATGGGGACATGGGGTGCAGGGATATGGGGACTTAGGGCCATGGGGCCATGGGGTACAGGGACATGGGGACATAGGACCATAGGGACATGGAGTACAGGGACATGGAGACATAGGGCCATGGGGTACAGAGATATGGGGACATGGGGTGCAGGGATATGGGGAAATAGGGCCATAGAGCCATGGGGTACAGGGATATGAGGACATAGGGCCATGGGGTACAGGGATATGAGGACATGAGGACATAGGGACATGGGGTACAGGGACATGGGGACATAAGGACATGGGGTGCGGGGATATGGACACATGGGGACATGGGATGTAGGGATATGGGGATATGGGGACATGGGGTACAGGGACATGAGGACATAGGGACATTGGGTGCAGAGATATGGGGACTTAGGGCCATGGGGACATGGGGTACAGGGACATGGGGACATAGGGTCATGGGGTGCAGGGATATGGGGACATAGGACCATAGGGACATGGGGTACAGGGACATAGGGCCATGGGGTGTGGGGATATGGGGCAAGAGGACATGGAGACATGGGGTGCAGGGTGCATGGGGACATGGGTGGCCGGGGACATGGGGTGCAGGGACAAGGTGGGCAGGAGGAGGCCCCCGCCTGCTGTTCGTGCATGTCACCCCGCTGCCCACCCCAAATCCCAGCCCCACACCCCAGCCCCATGCCACCAACCTCAGCCCCTTCTCCCAGACCCCAAATCCAGCCCCGCCGCCCCTCCGTGCAGCCGCCCTGCTGCTGCTGCTGCTGCTGGCTCTGTGGAGGTGGCCCCGGCCATCTCCAGGAGGAAACGCAGCTGCTGCTCTGAGTGAGAAACCCCAAAAAAAAAAAAAAAAAAAAAAAAAAAAGGGGAACCGAAAGGGTGGGGTTGGCCGGCCGCGTCCTTCCTCCCTGCGCGGCCGACCCCACCATCCCTGCGTCGTGTCCCAGCCGCCCCGACCCGAGCCGAGCCGCGGGGCTGGGCCGCTCGGGGCGGGCGCGGGGCAGTGGGCGCAGCGGGACCCCGTCCGGCTGTAGGGCTGGCTGTAGGGCTCGGTAAGTGTGGGGTGTCGGGGCGGCACGGCCCTACTGCCGCGTGGCACGGGGACAGCCGGCGAGGGTGGCACGAGGGCTCCCGGCCTCACGCCTCCGCCATCGGGCAGCGGGGAGGTGCTGGGGGTGTGGGGTTGCGCTGAGAGGGGTGCCGGGGGGGGTTTGGGGTGCTGGGGGGCTTGGGGTTGTGCTGGAGCACGGTGTTGGGGCGCTGGATGGGTGCTCGTGGCGCTGGGGCAGGGCGCTGGGGAGGTGTGGGGGTGCTGCCGTCCACGATCCCTCCTCCGCCTCCCAACCTTCATTTTTGTCACCCTCTGGGCTGTGCCCGAAATGAGGGGTTGGTGTCACCAGCCCTGGTTTGGGGGCAAGGACACCCCAGGCCCCTTCCCCTGTGCCCTACAGCGACAGGGACGTTCCCAGCCCGCCCCGTGGCCACCCGTGGTGGCCGTCGGGCTGCCCGTCGGGCCGGGGGGCACAGCGCAGAGCTCGGGCAGGCCCGGCGGCACCGGGTGCGGGGTGTGTGAGTGTCACAGCACGCCTGGCCGAGGTGTGACAATGGCAGGAAGTCACACCGGGGACGGGGACGGGGGGGGGGGGGACGCTCGCAGCCACCCACTCACCCCCTCGGCTGCCCCAACGAGGCAGCGATGGCCGAGTGGGGAGGTAGGTGAGCCCGGTGAGCCCCGCCGGGCTGGGATGAGCCGGGCAGGGATCCAGGTGGGACATGGGGACATGGAGGCATCCCCCTGTGGCGCTCACCGTCCTTTCCCGCCCGCCTCAGAGGACGTGGTGAGGAGCTGCCCCCTCTGCCCCCCACTGCTGGCGGTGACGCAGCTGCTGCGGCCCAAGGTAAGGCTCCCCGCGCCCCCACAGCTCAGCACCCCTGCCACAAGCACCTGCCCCGGCCCCAATTCCCTTCGCCCCCATTCCCGGCTCAGCCAGAGGCTGCTGGTTCTCCTGGGAGGCTCCGAAAATTCAGCATTTCTGTGGTGTTCTGTATAAACCACCCAAACAGCCCAAAAGGATCCAGCAAGTAGGGCCGCTCACAGCACCTTTGGTCCCTGCCGGGAGCGGGTTTGGTGCCCGGGTGGGCAGCACGGGGCTTGACCCCGCTGCTCCGGGATGAAGGGAGCTGAAGGAGGAGCAGGAGGTTTCCGTGCCCCCCGCGAGGTGCAGGCAGGACCGGGGCTGTCACAGCCTCGAGGGGTGTTGGAAAGGTCCGGACCCATCCCTGGGGAGGTTCAGGGGGATTCAGGCACCTCTGGGTGCTGGCTGGGGGCAGCGCCTTGAGCCTGGCCCCCACCGAGAGCTGCTGACACGGGGAAGGGAGCTCAGTGATGTCTGCGTGCTCCTGCAGCTCCACGGGCACGGGGGAAGGTGGCTGTAGGGCCACCCCGTGCTCTCAGCAGCACAGCACTGCGGGCATTCAGGGCTTTTTAGGGCTTTCAGGACTTCAGAGCCTGGGCTTTTAGGATCCTGCCCCCACAGCTGGCCCTCACGCGCTGCCAAGGCGGCACGGCCACAGCAGGCAGAGCCCGGGTGAGCAGCGGGAGGAAACGGCCCCCACAAACACCGCGGTGCTGAGGGGAGGAGGCAGGGTGCTGGGTGTCGCTGCTGGGCTCCACGCTCCTCCCCGAGGCGATGTTTCTCACAGCCTCCCCAGCTCCCTCCCTCTCCGTCCAGCCAGCCGCGGGGACCCCTCCGGCACCCCGCTGGAGCTGGAGCCTGCCGGGTGGCGGCTGACTCCGTGGCATGGCCCCTCGAGGGGGGCAGTGACAGCCAGAGGTCACCCTATAAACACCCCGAACGTGCGTGAGGTCTGGCCGTGGGCAGGTTTTCGGCTGAGCAAGCGCCGTGTCGGTGTCACCCTGCACGCAGCACCCCGGGGAGCACGGCGTCGAGGCAGCCGGGGTGGCCGACATGGCCAGCGTCATCCTGGAGAGCATCTTCCTGAAGCGCTCGCAGCAGAAGAAGAAGACGTCGCCCCTCAACTTCAAGAAGCGCCTGTTCCTGCTGACGGAGAGCAAGCTGTCCTACTACGAGTACGACTTCGAGCGCGGGGTGAGTCTGCCAGGACTGTCCCTCGCCAGGACGAGGGGTGGGACGAGGGCCGGGGGCTCAGCAGCTCTTGGAGGTTGCTCGAACCCAGCCCGTCTCTCGCAGCGCCGAGGCAGCAAGAAGGGCTCGGTGGACATCGAGAAGATCACCTGCGTGGAGACGGTGGTGCCCGAAAACAACCCCCCCCCCGAGCGGCAGGTCCCGGTGAGGGTCCCCGCTTGTGTCCCCCGTCCTCTGGCTGGGGAGGTGGGCAGCAGCCCGGCCTGGGGGTGACGGGAGCTGGGGACAGTGATCGTCTCTGCCTGTCTCTTCCAGAAGAAGGGGGAGGATTACAACAACATGGAGCAGATCTCCATCATCGAGCGGTTCCCCTACCCCTTTCAGGTGAGTCCTCGTCATGCCCCCTTCACCGGCCTGCTCCGCGGGGCTGGCACTGCACCGGGGTGAGGACATGGGGACAAGCACAGCGTCATTTTGGGGATGCCCACATCCCGCGTCGGGCAGGCTGGAATTGGGCAGCTCTCTTGAAGGGGCGATGGGAAGCATCTCCGAGCTTCATCCCGCAGCTTTCAGTTCCCTGGCTGATGCTGGAGGGATGCTCCCTGCCCGCTGCTCGCTCAGCCCCCAGCCCAGCTGCCCGCCCTCGCTGGCACCCCAGCACACCGAAAGTCAGAGAAGGAAGTGGAAAGTCTCGGGGGAGGGGGCTTATTTATAACCTCCCTGTCATGGTCCCGCGAGCACCATGGGGCCCGCGCACACCGGCACGGCTCGTGCTCTGCACCGGCTGCCCGCGAGCCCCTGCTGCCCTGTGAGCCCCCAGCCCCGTGGACGTGTGTTGCCCGCAGGTGGTGTACGACGAGGGCCCCCTCTACGTCTTCTCCCCGACGGAGGAGCTGCGCAAACGCTGGATCCACCAGCTGAAGAGCGGTGAGTCCGGGCTGCCCCGGCTCCCCGTGCGAGCGATCGGGAGCTGCCGGCTGCGCGTGCAGCGTGACTCAGACTCTGGGTTTCCGGGGGCTCGCTGCCTCGTGGTTACTTTATCCCATATCTGCGGAAGAGCGAGCTCTATCAGAAGCTGCTCCCATGACGAGCGCAGTCACGAGGCCGTGCCCTACGTGCAGGGTTGGTAACGTCCCCACGTTGGCACGAGCTGCCCCCCGAGGAGCTGGGCGCTCGCCTCTGCCGCCTGCCGATCCCTGCAGCACCACAGCCACGCTGAGCGAGGCGCCTTGCCTTCCCACAAACCTGCTCCAAATCAGCTCGAGCAGCCTCAGAAGTTGCTGAGGGCAGGAGGAAATGGCAGATGTGGCCACACCAGCACATGAGGGGGAGGTAGAGCCCTCGGTGCTTTAGGAAGGAAACGAGGATGAAAAGCCTGAGTGGGGGCTTGGGAGCATTTCCCAGCCCGTCCCGAGCCTCGCACGGTGCTGCTGAGCTGCTGCTGAGCTGCAGGGCTGCTCTCCCCTCGAGCTGGGAGCACGCCAAGGCAACAGAGGGGCTGGGGTGCTTGCGGTCGGACAAAATCTGATGGAGCTACCCGTGTGTGCCTCTCGATGCATGCGTATCTCCTGCGGCTTCGTGCTGCCGGGGTTAGATTAGCTGCTCGAATTGACACGGGGAAGTTTGCCCGAGCGAGGCGGAAGCAGAGCAGGCTGATAACGGGGAAGTCAGTTATTTCATGCCAGCCTTGCTCTGCCCCAGCAGCCGGCCCCGGCCACACTTCCCTGCTCAAGGAGGGGGGGGCTGCGGCTGCTGAAGCCTGGCGAGGGAGCAGCCACCCAGCAAGGGAGGTCCCCGAGCGGGCAGGGGACGGTGGTGGCATCCAGCTCTGCCCACAGGCAAGCCAGCTCCATCGCTTTTGAAAACTGGGCCTCAAAATGCTGCAGACCACAAGCCTCGACAGCCCAGGGCACATTTCAGCTGGCAGGAGGACTGGTCGCAGCAGGAGCTGGCACTCTGAGCGCGTTTGCGTCCCTTTGTAGGGCTGCCAAAGAGCTTTGATCAAATCTGGGAGGAAAGGGCTGGCCCTCCCTCACTAGGAGGTTGGTGTCACAGGGCTTGCATTGCCGTGGCACCGAGACAAAAGCAGTGCACTGAGGGAAACCCGAGCAGCAGAGCCACACGGCTGCGTATCAGGGGCAGAGCAGCGGGTGAAATGATTTATTGGGGCTGATCGTCTGCACTGGGGGAGCACAAAACTCTCAGCAGTGGGCTGGGGACGGAGCGCTGGGTCACACACAGCTCCCCTCCTCTGCCACAGTGATCCGGTACAACAGCGACCTGGTGCAGAAATACCACCCCTGCTTCTGGATCGACGGCCAGTACCTGTGCTGCTCCCAGACCGCCAAGAACGCCATGGGCTGCAAGATCCTGGAGAGCAGGAACGGCAGTAAGGCACCGGGCACCCTCCCCTTGCCTGGCCCCAGCCCCGGGGACCACCTCCCCACTGCCCGACACAGCTCTCACCTTCATGGTTCTTGTGTTGTGAAGGTTTAAAAGTTGGGCGGTCACATCGCAAAACAAAGAAGCCTCTTCCCCCTACTCCTGAGGAGGACGAGGTAAGGGCCATCAAACGTGGGTGTTGAAGGAGAGGTCAGCCTGGGAAAAGCCAACACAGCGTGGCTCAGAGGTTTGCAGGCTGGGAATTGGCTCTGGAGAGAGATGGAAGGGGAAGGAGCTTGAACCAGGAGATGGAGCCCAAAGACCTAGAGGAAAGTCAAATGATCGCACCCCCAGGGGAGCTAGGGAGAGAGAGAAACCCTGATATAGGGTGGGGGAGTCACGGGTTAAACCCAAAGGTACAGAGAAAAAAATTACCTTTGGTGAAGACGCCTCCAAGGAGGAATTGTTGCAATAAAAGCAGTGGGGTGGATCGATCTCCTGGTGGAGTTATGTGTGGGAGCTGAGACAAACGCTGTGCTGACCCGGCCAGCCTCAGCCTGCAAACAGCGTGCCTGCCTGCCTCACCCTGTGCCCTGCTCTCCCTTTCCCTGGGGAAGATGGTGATGAAGCCCCTGCCTCCCGAGCCAGCCCCCGTCACGGCGGGCGAGATGAAGAAGGTGGTGGCCCTGTACGACTACCTGCCGATGAACGCGCAGGACCTGCAGCTGCAGAAGGGCGAGGAGTACTTCATCCTGGAGGAGAGCCACCTGCCCTGGTGGAAAGCCCGTGACAAGAACGGGTAAGGGCTCCAGCACCTTGTGTCCCATCCCAGCGTCGCCCCTGGGGTGGCCCCAGGGACCCCCACCTGGCACTGGGGATCCCAGACTGGTCCCAGGCTCTCAGACTGGCTGGTTTTTCGCTCCACGGGCTCAGACAGGCTGCCTGCCTGCACGCTGGGCTCCTGCACCAGCTGGCATGTGAGGAGGGGAAAGGAGGCACAGCGGGGTGTGCTGGTACCAGCCATCCCCAAGCATGAACACCACAGGCTTTGTGCTGAGGTTTTTGAGCTTTTCTGCTCAGATTTCTGGGGCTGGAACCTCCTCCATCGGTGCATGACCAACCCTTTTTCCTCCTGCAGGAGGGAAGGATACATCCCCAGCAACTACGTCACCGAAACCAGCAATTCCCTGGAGATCTTTGAGTGAGTAGGGGAAGGCACGGGGCCGTGGCAAGTTGTGCTGGGTCAGGGCCTTTCTACGTTCAGTTCTGGGCCAGGATCAGCCGGGCTGGGGACAGCGGTGGCTGGGGCACGTCCCTGACGGCTGTGTCCCTGCCCCAGGTGGTACTCCAAGAACATCACCCGGAGCCAAGCGGAGCAGCTGCTGAAGCAGGAGGTAAGTGTTGGCTCGTAGGGCTGTCACACACGTGGCCTCCGTGGGCTGCTCTCAGCCCTTCCACTGCAGCTGACAAGGACAGAGCTGGGGAGCTCTGGCCCAGAATGACTTGGGGGGCACGCCAGTAGGTGTTCCCCGGGCAGGAGCTGGAAGTAGGACTCCTTTAACTCATTGCACCACCTCCAGACACGCTGTGGTTGTCCCTCTATTTTAAGTCCCACCTCCTGCAATCACCCCCTTACAAATACCCGTCCCCTCTCTCTCTTTTAGGGTAAGGAAGGGGGCTTCATTGTCCGAGACTCTACCAGCAAGACAGGGAAATACACCGTGTCCGTCTACGCCAAGTCCTCTGTGTAAGTGGACGTCGGAATAGCTCGTTCCTGCCTGGGAGGGCCTCTCCAGGCACCTCTCGCCCTCTGCCTGCCCTCCAACCCCGCACGCTGTCTCCCCAGAGACCTCCAGGGCATGATCCGCCACTACGTCGTGTGCTGCACCCCGCAGAATCAGTACTACCTGGCCGAAAAGCACCTCTTCAACACCATCCCGGAGCTCATCACGTACCATCAGCACAACTCCGCCGGTGAGCGCCCGTGGGCACGGGCAGAGCTGGCAGCTGGGAGCAACCTTGTTCCTTTTTATTGATCTGGACAAAAGCAAAACATGAGCATATCCCTTGTAAGCCACCCACCGGCATGGGTTCCCAGCTGATAGCACCTCTCAGGCAGGGCAGAAGGAGAGCAGGGTGCAGCCCAGGGAAAGCTGGAACAAGAATCTTCCAAGCTGTGACAGTCTCAGAGAGAGAACAGGGCCAGAGCGAGGCCACCAGTGCTTTTACAGACACCTTTCTGTGTTTCAGGGCTCATATCCAGGCTGAAGCATCCCGTGTCTCAGCACCGGAAAAGTGCCCCTTCCACAGCTGGCCTGGGCTACGGTAAGCTGCCCCGGGCTACCTCCTGCTTCCCTGCCCGTGGGGCCCGAGGGGCACCCAGCACGGGCTCCCTTCCTTCTGTAACCTGTCAGGGCTGGGATCCCGGCTGTCCCCTCGCAGCAGGGCCCGCAGCATCCCCAGGGATCCCTTCCCTGCTCCCACTGGCCCTCTGGGGTCAGTACCGGGAGACGTGCAGGCTGCTTTGCTCCCCATCCCCTGGAGGAACACGTCCTGCATGTTAGGGATTTTCTCTGATGTTTTTTTCAGGCATGCTTGTGATTTTTCAGGGTGATTTTTTGGGGGGCAGCACGCGTCTGTGAGCTCCTCCTGGACCAGTTAGATGAGATGACCGGGAACATGCTGCGGGGAGGGCACCTGCACCCCCCTCACCCTCACGCTCTGTCCTAGGGTCGTGGGAGATTGACCCCAAGGACCTGACCTTCCTGAAGGAACTGGGGACGGGGCAGTTTGGCGTGGTGAAGTACGGGAAGTGGAGAGGCCAGTACGACGTGGCCATCAAGATGATCAGGGAGGGCTCCATGTCAGAGGACGAGTTTATCGACGAAGCCAAAGTCATGATGTAAGTGTGAGCAGCCCCCAGGGGGGCGCAGGATGTGTCCTGTCAGGGTGCCTGGTTTGGAGGGACAGCACTGGGCAGCCTCGCACACCGAAATGCACCCACACTGCGAGAGATTTCTCCTTTTGTGCTCGTTTGCCACTGAGCTTTCCACCGGCAGCTGGGGCAGGAGCACTTTGCCAAGCTCTCCCTCTCCTTACCCAGCGATGCTTTTGCGGCTTGGCCCTGCGGATGCTCAGGAGTGCCCTTCTTGCCCCCAACACAGGAACCTGTCTCATGAGAAGCTGGTGCAGCTCTACGGGGTGTGCACGAAGCAGCGCCCCATCTTCATCATCACCGAGTACATGGCCAACGGCTGCCTCCTGAACTTCCTGAGGGAAACGCGGCGGCGCTTCCAGCCTGCCGAGCTGCTGGAGATGTGCAAAGACGTCTGTGAGGCTATGGAGTACCTGGAGTCCAAGCAGTTCCTGCACCGAGACCTGGTAGGGATGTGGCTGAAGGACACGTCTCCAGCTCAGTGGGAGCCACAGCACGTTCTAGACAGGGCAGGACTGGGCAGCTTTCCAGGGGACTGGAAATGCATTTTTAGCTAGGGCAGGGCTTTGCATCAGGCAGCATCCCTGGCTCAGATGTGGAGAGGGGGCACTTCAACCTCATGAAAAGCTGAGCCTGGTTTGTCAAGCCTCTGGCTGGCACTGCCAGATTGCGGTGCTGCTCTGTGGGGTGTTGGAGGGAGTCCTGGTGCTGTGCCAGCACTGCTCAGCAGTAGACAAAACACTGGTGTGATAGCAGTGCTGTTCTCGCTCCCAGTGCAGAGCACGGCACTGTTTGGGCCAGTGCAGGGAAAGTTACCTCCATCCCAGCCAGACCCAGCACAGCAGTGACTGCCTCCATCTCTCCACCCACAGGCTGCTCGCAACTGTTTGGTGAATGACCAAGGGATTGTGAAAGTCTCAGATTTTGGCCTTTCCAGGTCCGGTAGCCATGTCTGTGTCACTTTCCTGTCTCAATTCTACATCTCCAGTCTCCTCTGCACTTTAGTCTTTCTCCCCCACCATTCTCCAGCTCTGCTTTTCCTCTGCTTTCTCCCAGCTTTCATCTACCTGGCTCAACCTTCCGCCTCCCCCCTTTCCAACATCCCTTTCTTACTTCCCTCATCCCCGTTCCCCTTCTTGCCACTTCTTTCCCCCGCCTCTAATCTCCTGGCTGCAGCCACATCCCACATCCCAGTTCTGCCTCTTGTGATGCTGTGTCACTGGAGCCCTTCCCCAGCCTCGACTAACACGTGCTTGTTTGCGAAGGGACACTTTCGCCTGCTGAAACCCACGCAGAGCACAAACTCTGAAAGCCGTAGATTCCTTTTGGGGTCGATTGGTTGCATGCAGACAAGTGAAACTGGGGAATCAGGACGGCTGCCCTGACCCGTTTGTCTGCTGCAGATACGTTCTAGACGATGAGTACACAAGCTCCATGGGGACAAAGTTCCCAGTTCGGTGGTCCCCTCCCGAAGTGCTTCTGTACAGCAAGTTCAGCAGCAAATCCGACGTCTGGGCTTTTGGTAAGAGCGCAGCACTAATGACTCAGGGGCGGCCCAAAACCAGCGAGCTCCTCCACAAACCAACATCAGGCACAGATGTGGCCGTGCCCTGAGGCGTCCCCCGTTTGCCACCACAGGCGTGCTGATGTGGGAGGTGTACTCTCTGGGGAAGATGCCCTACGAGCGGTTCAACAACAGCGAGACGACGGAGCACGTCATCCAGGGCCTGCGCCTCTACCGCCCGCAGCAGGCGTCGGAGCGGGTCTACGCCATCATGTACAGCTGCTGGCACGAGGTGAGGTTACCTCCATGCCCCCTCACCCCGCAGCTCCCGGGGGCGGCGGGGCAGCACCCCACAGCTGCCGTGTCGCCCCACAGAAAGCCGAGGAGCGCCCCACGTTCACCGCGCTGCTGGCCGGCATCCTGGACATCACAGATGAGGAGCCGTGAGCGCCGGGCGGGCTGGCCCCGCTCCCCCACCACCACCATCACCATCACCACGACCACCACGACGCCTTCCATCACCCCACAGCCCCCTCAGTGCACAATAAACGGCGGCAGCGCCGCGAAGCCCCCCTCAGCTCCTCCTCCCCGCCTCCCTCCCTGCCGCCCCGCCATAAGATGGCGGCGGGGCCTGCGCAGTGCTCGCGGAAGGGGCCGGGGCTGGGGAAGGAAGGGGAGGAAAGGAAGGGAAGGGGCGGGCGGCGGCACCACGCGAAGGTCGCGGCATGGAGGCGCCGGGAGGCGGCGGGCTGGGGGGGGCCGACCCGCAGCTGCAGCGCTTCATCGAGGTGGAGACGCAGAAGCAGCGCTTCCAGCAGCTGGTGCACCAAATGACCGAGCTGTGCTGGGTACGGCGCGGGGAGGAGGAGGAGGGTGAAGGGGGTGAAGGAGGTGAAGGGGGTGAAGGAGATGAAGGAGGTGAAGGAGGTGAAGGGGGTGAAGGGGATGAAGGGGGATGGGGGGGGTCCCGTCGAGCACGGGGGGTGCGGGGGGGATGCCCCCGGGGTCGCGGTGCCCCCCGAGAACCAAGGGCGGCCCCCGCTCCGCTCCGCTCTGCAGGAGAAGTGCATGGACAAGCCGGGGCCGAAGCTGGACAGCCGGGCCGAGACGTGCTTCGTCAACTGCGTGGAGCGCTTCATCGACACCAGCCAGTTCATCCTCAACCGGCTGGAGCAGACGCAGAAGTCCAAGTCGGCCTTCTCGGAGAGCCTGTCCGACTGAGCGCCGCCCGCCGCCCCCCGTGCGGCTCCACGGTGCGAGCCGGCCATCCCCAACGAGCCCAGGTCACCTCTGGGGGGTTAGGAGATCGTCTTGGGAAAGGTGCAGCCAGATGAGAGCCCGTCACAGGTACGCACGCTGCTCCTCCGCACGGTGTCGTGCTGCTCCCGTCCCCGGCCGCCGGGAAGGATCCTCGCACCGGGACGCGGATGCAGCGCACGAGGTCCGGGCGGTGGGGACGCCTAGAAGGAGGGGTGGCGATGCTCACCCCAGGGCTGCTCCCAGCGCTGAGGGGAACCTTACCGCAGAGCGAGGCGAGCCTGCGACCGCTGCCTT
Source organism: Anas platyrhynchos (assembly GCF_047663525.1). NCBI lineage: Eukaryota > Metazoa > Chordata > Aves > Anseriformes > Anatidae > Anas > Anas platyrhynchos. The sequence continues at coordinate 14,222,169 of NC_092596.1, forward strand.
AAACGGTGCTGCACCCGCGTTGGTGGCACAGGACTCGGCTTCCTCGCTAGGTGCTAACGAGCCTCGCGCTTCCCATGGCCGTGCGCTGCGACTGGAAGGAGAGCAGCAGGACTGCACCAGCACGGACACCCCCAGCCCGGAGAGCTTCCTGGGTATAGCCAATACCCCGGGCAGCAACACTACTGGAAAACATTTCAAGGCTTCTGCAGGGTAAAGTCCTTCATGCGGCCGAGTGGCAAAGTTTCAAATTGCAGCACAGCTCTCTCAAAACTGACTTGCTCCGTTCACTGCTTTCCCCTAGACGATGTAATAAATGTTAACTGGGTCAATTTTTAATATGAGGTTCTCCTTTGTTCAGACCGCTGGGAAATGAAAATCTGGCCGCTTTGTTCGTTCCCAGTGATTCTATTTATTGCAAAATCAGAAGGGAAGGGGGAGTAGTTATCTTCTGACTAGACAGCCTGCTGTGAATTCTGATTTGTAGCTCAGTGAATTTGGTTCCATGAATCAAACCTCATGTTTGAGGCCTTTGTTCCTCTTCCCCAAACGGGAATGGCACCTACTTTCCTGAACGGGACTAGTTTCTTCAGAGAGACTAAAATTGCAGAATAAATGTAGCCAGCTACTTTATAACCAGCTGCACCCTTATCTGTGATCACTGGAGGGAGGCCTGTGGCCATGTCTTCTGGACTTTTGCCCTTAGGAAACGGTGTGGAGCTTTTAACTGGAAAAACAACAAACGGCTACTAATCCACCCCCTGAAACACAGTGTAGCATTTCAGCAATAGGGCATGGCTCTGGGAAGCACGGAGTGACCCACCTTATGAACCTGTGGTGGCTTGGAGCCCTCTAGAGAAACCTGGTGAATTGGTTCTGCACACAACAATGCTGTGGGAGGTTGGACGGGGCATGTGGGGTGCCTAACACGGATGTCTTGGAGCCAGCAGCCTTCCTGGAAATAAGTTCAGGACATGTGAAATAGAGCTATGTGTATACAAACCTGTGTAAGCGAGGGCGCAGCTATCTAGCTATCTTTCAGAAGTTTACCTCAATAGCTAAGGACTGTTAGGTCACTCCTGTTCTCACCACGAGCCATTGCCCCTCCTGTCCCTGCCTTGCATTTCTCTTGGGCACCCACACTGTGCTTGTATTGCTGCAATCCTTCGTACCTCTCAGCGCTGGCCCAGCTCTCAGTACAAACACACCAATAGCAGCTTGGTAACAAATAATCTGTTTTTAATACTGTACGCAGGTGCTTCATCGACCTGCACAACAGACATTGCACAAAGAGGTTGGTCCCTCTGTAAGCGCCACAGCAGCACATGGCAGCACCATTGAAGTTTTCCAGTTTTGGCTGTATTCTGTTCTTGGATGTGAATCTGTAAATAAATTCTAGGAGAGTGAGCAGAACGAGTACTTTTACGGAAGAATTTTTGAATTAGTACTCTGGCTACATCACCTTTAGAGAGAAGACAGCTGTCTGGCCCTATGTAATCTTAGCACCATGTTAGATTACTTTGTAACTGTTAATTTTCTAAGTATTCTTTAAAAAAAATGCTCCGAGGCCTCCCCTAGCATGTGGCCTTTGCATTCAGTAAGGGTCAGCACTGTGTCAGTGCCGCAGACCTCTGCACAATCAAAGCCTGTGCCCTGACCAGGGCAGATTGATTCTTCATATAAAAGAGCAGGTAAGAGGCACTAGATCCTGACAGTGGGGCTGTTCCCAGAGCTTGTGTCTGTGGCTGCAGGAGGCTGCTGTCCCCGTCAGCCTCCCAGCAGTGAGAAGTCACTGATCATGTGCCCCAGGCAGGTAGAAGGTCACTGCTGACTCCCACAAGCACAATAACTAGCAGCATCTGATGCAGCAAGTTCACCCTTGCCCGGTGGAGCTGCTCGCTGGTGGGAGCACAAAGCCAGCACTTCGGAGGCTTCCTCACACGCTTTCACCTTCCTCCTCTTCCTCTTCTGCACTCTGAGAGTCTTTGTCCTCGGAGGGCAGAAGAGGCCGGTGCTGGCAGGACTGATGCCTGTCTGCGCTCCTCCACGACGTGCGCACGTCTGCCCTGCCTTGCTGCAGGAAGAGGGGCAGGAGGTCAGGGGTGAAGGGCACGTCCCTGAAGGCGTGCAGGAGGAAGATGCCGGACACGATGGTGAGGAAGCCGCTGATGGTGCCGATGATGTTGTCTAGCACCATGTGCTGCCACTCCTTGAAGAGGATGGCAGAACAAGTCATGACCGCTGTGGTGAACAGCACGTAGTAAATAGGCGTGACCACGGACGTGTTGAAGATGTCCAGGGCTTTGTTCAGGTAGTTGATCTGGACGCTGATGCAGATCACCAGGCACACCAGGAGTACCCAGCCCAGTGGTTCTTTCAGGACGGGCTTCCCGGCAAACAGTTCTTTCAGGGCAATCCCCAAGCCTTTGACACAGGATACAGAAAGCGAGCCGATGGCGGAGCAGACCAAGACATAAACCAGGACGTTGCTCCGTCCGTAACGGGGTCCAGCCACAAAGATAAGCAGAAGGGAGCTCACCAGGACACACACAGCAAACACAATAAATCCTTTGGAGAAAGAAGAATTAAGGGCTCTGTCAGAATGGAGAACAGTAGCACCAGTGACAGACATAACTAAACAGCAAGTAGGGACGGAGGACAGGCAGGCAACTGCCCTGTCGGTCCCTCTTTTTAGCTGTAGGGACCTGGGCTGGGAAGCAGAGGGGGTCTCCAGCCTGAGAAAAGCTGCCGACGCGAGCAGTTCTCTACAGTGCTGATCAGCACTGCCCCACAAGTCTGCCTGTCAGAAGCATACAGATGTCTGTGGCACAACCAGGGTCTAAAGTATTGGAGGTGGGGCCAGATACCCACAAAGAAGAGGGGGCAGAGCTCTGCAGGAGGGCAGCAGAAAGGTTGGGAAGCACTAACTGAACTCAGCAGGTTGTGGTGGGATAAGGAAGAAAGAACTGCTTCAGAGTTCAGTCCTATCCAAGCTGTATCCTACCTTCTACTGCCATTTCCAAGCCTGAAATTGACAGAGCCCCTTTTATTTAAGTACCTGGATCTTTCAGCTTCTCTGCCATTGACTCCAGGCTGGAAACCTCTTCTTCCTGGGGAGCGTGGATTACCATCACCGTGGAGCCCAGAATACTTAGGAGGCAGCCAATCTTGCCATGAACATTCAGCTGCTCATTCAGGAAGGTGGAAGAGAGAACTGCACTGGAAAATAATAATAAATATATATATATATATATCATTTAGGCCAAGATATGGAGTATCTGAGGGATGGGACAGAGGAAAGCAGAGCAACTGCTTCCACCATTTAGGGTGAAAGATAAGGTATATTTCTGAGGCCGCTTACCTAACAAGGACACTTAGAGCACCCAGCGGAGTTACCAGCGTTGCAGGGGCAAAGGCATAGGCGGCAAAATTTGCTGCTTCTCCAACTCCCACTGCAAGAGAAACTCTGACAGGTAAGCATCAAAGCGAGGAGCAATTCAGCACAACACTAGCTTGAGTGCAGGGAGATGAGAGCCTTGATCACCACCTAAGTGTCCCATGTTTCTCTGAGGTATGTTGTGCAACCAGGAGAGGACAGTGTCAGCAAGAAGAAGCAGAAGCCTTTCCTTCTTGGAATGAGAAGGCTTGTGGTTACACGTGGTTATCCTTAGTCCTACGTGGCTATCTAGTTAAGCAGCAACAACATAAAAATATTTATGTTTTCTTAAAGCCAAGAGAAGTTTAGACATATTTCTAAGTTAATATTTTCTCCTAGAACAGGCTTTACAGCTTTTTACAGGGTAAATTGAGTACAATTACTTACTAATGTCACATTTGAAAAGTGTACAGTAGAACCTCTGAAAGTGCTGTACGCCCTCCCTGCTGGACACGGCGTTATCTGCCTGTGGTGTCCGGGCAGGCCATTTCAGAAGTGCTTAACCCGACCCAGTCAGACCAGTTCCTCAATCCCTACATGGCAGAGGAGCCTGGCGATGCTCGAAACTTCAGAATATTGCAGAGTTGTGATTAAATCCAGCCGTTAAACAACAACCATCACCATAATAAAGCGTGAAAGCAACTGGAAACAACGACAAACACATCCTGAAGCACCCTGCTGCAGTTGGGGAGCAGCTACATGTACTTACTGCACAGCAGCCCTGCCCACCACAGCCACTCTCGCAGGTACGCGTGTCCTCCTTGCCCTGGGGGAGAAAGTAATGGGAAAATTCAGGTGAAACCACATAAAAAGGCTCGGTAATGCTGCCAGAAATGCCTCTGAGAAGCGGGTGGGAGCTGCCTGGGTCCTGCTGGCCCTGTTGCAAGCTGGCCTGCCCCAGACGTGGCATGACAGCAGGAGCAGGTTCGTGTACCAAAGCCTTTATCCCTGCTTCTTGGCAGCTCCAGGACACACGCGAGCAGGCACAGAAACACCGCTTTTTACCGCTTTTTGCCACTTTTTGGCTGGGAGAAATTCCACTTAGAGCCAAAAAGCACACCAGGGATAAAACACGCCCTGCTCTCACCCCTCGGCCCAGAACCGACCGAAACCATCCCGGGTTTGCCTCGGACGACCCCAAACCGAACGGGCCGGGCCCGGCGCCCCCCGAGGGCTCCCCCCGGGTCTCCCCCGGTTCCCCCCGGTGCTCCCCCCGCTCCCTGCCGCCGGTACCTGCCCTGGCTTGGCCGCGGCGGCCCAGGCGGAGCAGCCCCTTCTTCTTCAGCACGAAGCTGCCTCCGATGAAGGCGCTGGAGGCCAGGGCGAGCCCCAGCCCCAGGTAGAAGCCGGGCCGGCCGCCCGCCGCCTCCCCCCCCCCCATGGCGGCCCGGCAGCGGGCGGAACGCAGCGGCGGGGCCGCGGGGAGCGGGGAGCCGGCGGCGGCTGCACCGGGCCGGCCCCTTCCGTACGGCCCCGGGCTGGGCAGCGAGGATGAGCAAGAGCAAGGATGACGCCCCCCACGAGCTGGAGAGCCAGTTCGTGCTCAGGCTGCCGCCGGTGGGGGCTCGGGGGTCGGGAGAAGGGGTTTGGGGGGGCCGGTGGGGGGAGCAGGAGGGGTGGCTGCCACCCTGTGTAGTCCCATTCCCTTCAGGAGTGCTCCGTGCAGGGTGCTCAGGGGGCGGGTTGCAGGTTGAGAGGGGTTTTCGCAGTGGGTTTTCCACCCCGGGGTGATATTTGGGGTGTGAAGCTGGGGGAGGCCTGTTGTGAGCGTGTCCCCCCTCCCCAGGAGTACGCCTCCACCGTGCGCAGAGCGGTGCAGTCCGGGAGCGTCAACCTGAAGGACAGGCTGACCATCGAGCTGCACGGTGAGCGTGTACCCCTAAAACCCCGCTGATCGTCCACAGGACTCGCGTGTGGCCTGCTTTGGCTGTTTGGCAGCAGCCGGGCAGGCTCCTCTGCAGCACTGACCTGCCCCATCTCTTCCCGCAGCGGATGGGCGCCATGGGATCGTCCGCGTTGACCGGGTGCCGCTGGCAGCCAAGCTGGTGGATCTGCCCTGCATCATCGAAAGCTTAAAAACCATCGATAAGAAGACCTTCTATAAGACAGCAGATATCTGCCAGGTATGGGCTGTTCTTCTTGCCTGCCCCAGCAGCTCCTTTGCTCGCCCCCCTCTCCAGGAAAACCCTCGTACGCTTTGGCAGCCTGGCACCTGGTATAACGTGGCCAATTTCTGTATTGTGATATCGGCAGCTTAAAATTCCCTACCTCTGCTTGGTGGTTGGAAATCCCTCTTTTGAAGCACAGAGTTTGATGTGTGTTTAGGTACAAACTGAGCTGGGTGTCAAACATCACATTTCTGATACCCTGTGCCTGTGAATCCCTCTGGCTAACTGCATGCAGTAGGCGGTCACTGTCCATTTACCAGAAAAGCTTTCACAGCCTTTTGTTCTTGCATTGCAATAAGCAACCTTTGTGACTATGTGGGGGTTTCAGATGCTCGTTTGCACCGTGGATGGTGATCTCTACCCCCCTTTGGAAGAGCAAACTGTGAGCACTGACCCCAAGGCAAACAAGAAAAAAGACAAGGACAGAGAGAAGAAATTCATCTGGAACCATGGCAGTGAGTAGAGGCTCTGCCAGTCCCCTCCATCCCACCACCCCAGTGTCCCCACAGCTGTGCAGGGCACTCACCGCTGCCGTGTCCTGGCTGTGTTGTTGCTCTGCTTTTAGTGCTCTCTGTGTTCCTGGAGGGAACTTCTCCCCCTTGGCAGGTTGGGTTTGGCAGACCCAGCTCCCCCATTAGGCCATCTGCCTGACACATGCAATCTGTTTCCTCTGTCACAGTTACTCTTCCCCTGAAAAATGTACGAAAGAGACGATTCCGGAAGACAGCTAAGAAGAAGGTGAGTTGTTTCTCCCTCATGCTGTGGAGATGCAGTAACAAAGGGATCAGAAGGCAGGGACATTAGAGCTGTAACTATCAGTCCTGAAAACAGGGTGTCTTAACAAAGCTTTACGTGTTTCCTTGCCAGAGGTGGGGGAGAAGGGAGGTTAGTAGCTTTAAACACTTCCATGAGTGCTTCTTCCATGTTTTTCAAAATGCTCCTAAGGTGGAAATGTGACCTACACTGAGAACTGCTGGACTTGTGGTTGCTTTGTTGTAGAGCATCTCTTCCTGCTCACAGAGACGAAAGGGTCGTGTGGAAATGAGACCACTCGTTCCTGCTTTCCCAGCTGAAATCTCTCTCTGCATGGCCCGCTCACATCCCCAACAAGCAACACTACAAATAGAATAACTGTTATTTCAGCTGGGGGAGTGACAACAGATGGAGCTCAGAGGCTCTGTCTCTGTGGAAATGCTTAAGCCAGGAAAGGTGTTGGGGAGATGCAGCACCGTGAGGCGGGGAAGATCTGTTCTTCTCTGCTTTGCAGTTTCTGAGAACACGGTGGAGTGATATTTTGCATGACATTTGGGAGACAAATTATTTCAGACGGTCTCATAGCCCACAGGAGAGATTAGATGTCACTGCCTTAAGATCCATGGCTAATTTAAAAGTGAAAAATGAAACCTCCTTTTGCGTGAGATGGGAAAGATTTCAATTGACCATCCATCAGTGAATGACACCTTGAGCGCTTTCAGTACACAGAAAGAAAGTCCTATTTCATGAGCACTATTGATGGGTGCCAGAGTGGTAGAAAAGCGAGAGCATACAAACCACCAGGGAGCTCTGTGCAGAAAAAGACGGATCGCTTTCTGGAGGTGCATAAATTACTTTTTGGGCGGAGCATGAGCAAAGACCAAGCAGAAAGAATAAGAGAAGAGATGCTTGAGATAGGGCTCTGTGCAGAGGTTGAGGATGAGAGCTTACCCGCGCAAGTCATCTAACAGGTTGTCTGTTCTCTTTCCCCTCTCCGTCCCAGTACATTGAGTCTCCCGATGTGGAGAAAGAGGTGAAGCGTCTCCTGAGCACAGATGCTGAAGCTGTCAGTGTCCGTATCCTTTTAAGAGAAAAAAAAAAAGCTCAAATTGGGAACAAGTCAGTATGCATGATCTGGGGGTTGTGGAGAGGAGAGGTGAGCTCAGCTGCACGTGGGGGTGTGAGAGGTTGGGAGATAAGCACGTGAGAGACACTAAAGTTTTAGAGCTTTATCTTTGCCTTTTTCAAAGCTTATTGTTTCTTCATGGTGAACAGGAATGTAAGTAACAGTAAAGGGCTGGTCTTCAAAAAAGGGATCTGGGGTGGTTTGTCGTTGATATCCATACCTGCAAGGCTGTACTTATTAGAGGGGGCAGTGATCTCCTGCAGTTTTTACCTTTCTGTCGTTGTACTGCACCTTTCATGCTCCTCTTTTTCCCTTGACTCATCTGTTCCTACTGTCAGGCTGGGAAGTCATTGCTGAAGATGAAACAAAAGAAGTAGACAACCATGGTTCACTCACGAGCCTGGACATCTCCTCCCCAGGGATGTCGGGACATAAGCAAGGCCACGGATCCTCGGGTACGGTGGGGAAGGTTTTTTCCTTCTTTCTAGCTCCTGAGTAATCAGGTGGGCCTGTTCTCTGCGGGGTAAGCCCTAACCAGAGATTCCACAAATGGAAGCTGAACTGCGTTGGCTTGGGTGTAAATAGGGGCCAGTGTGTCACAGTGCTGAAACGGGAACCCGTTTGCCATAGCAAAAGATCCCAGCTGCAAAGAAGACACTGCACATGCTGCAGCAAGTTGGGGTGGCAGTGCCTGAGGGAGAGAGGGCAGTGTTGAGACAGGCACCCTGTATTCACAGCTCCCTCCCTAGTGGGCACAGGGTGCTGGGTGGTTCATCACATGTGGTTTTCCTCTTCCCTTTGCACCCTTCAGAACATGACGAGCTGCGGGAGATATTTAATGACATCAGCAGCAGCAGTGAGGATGAAGATGAGCGGGATCATCACGATGATGAAGACCTGAACATTATGGACACCGAGGAGGACTTGGAGAGGCAGCTGCAGGACAAGCTGAATGAGTCTGATGGGCAGCAGCAGGAGAACGAGGGGTCCAACCAGATAGGTGAATTGGGTGGCAGAATGCTGCAAAATCGCAGGGGTAAAAACCTCTGCTGCTGCTGTAGGTCTCAGCTCACTCTCTCTTCCAGTCATGGGGATCCAGAAACAGATCGACAACCTGAAGAGTAAACTCCAGGAGACCCAGGACAGGAGGAAGCGCCAGGAAGATCTTATCATGAAAGTAGAGAATCTAGCCCTCAAGGTGAGAGCTCCTCTAGTCTTGTGCTTAGAACTGGCTTGCCATTAGATCCAGCAGATTCAGCTGCTGCCCTGGAAAATCCACGTCTTTGCATGCTGGGTTAAAAATAAATTTGGTGTGACCATACTCTCCAGCATTTCCCTGTGGAGGTGAAACTGCAGGAGATAAGAGTCAGTGCGGTTCAGAGTTTGCTGCACCATTTGACATACTGTACTGGCAGCTATTATCTGAGAATGTACTGGTAATTGTTGTCTGGTGTGTTTGTCTCTGCAGACCCGACTACAAGCTGTGCTGGATGAATTCAAGCAGCAGGAAGAGCGAGAGAAGCAGCAGGTGAGTAAGCTCCCACAGTGGAGGACAAAGGACTGGGGCACGAGGCTTAGTTGTTAAAGACAGTTCTAGGGCTGGCCTCTGACAAAGTTCTGAATATTGTACCATGCCACCTGCTTCAAAGCCCAGTGCTACAGGTCAGGTGTGAGCTGTACCTCCTCCCTGTTGGGGGTAAAACGTGACATGAAAAACCACTGGCACCCACATATAAGAAGGGTAGTGGCTATGGGTTCTTGGCAGATTTTCCTGGGCAGCTCTGTGGAGTTTCAGCCAGGTACCAGGGCAGGAAGTTCCCACTCCCAGATTCCCTCTCTTGCTTCACAGTGAGGGCAGTGCTCAGTTCTGCCCCAGAGGTGGCTGCAAGGCAGCTGTCTGCCAATCTAGCTCTTGAAAGCAGGCCCATATTGCCCTGGCACAGCTCCCTGCGGTGTGTAGGCAAAGCAGCCACCAGTGTAGGTGGAAGATCCGCAGCAACTCAGAAGTGCTTGGGCTTGAAATGCAGTCCCAGCTGTGCCTTACTGTGACACCTTACTCCCTCTTCCCAGATGACGTCTCTGCAGGAGCAGCTGGAGTCCCTCATGGAGAAGTGAGAAGCGGGCCCGGCCTCAGCAGTGGGTCTTTGTGCATACGAGCAGGGCTGAAAGTGTTCATCCCCATGCTGACGTTTGAGAAAAGAATTAGACTACGCCTGTGAGAGTAATGAAAACACTGGGATTTACTGTAAATATTTGGGACCACGCTCCCTGAGGGAATTGGTTCTCCCTGGGCCAGCTCTCTGCATCTCATTGAGTCTTGGACTTGATGGGCTGTGGCCTGGTGGGAACTTGTCCCTGTGTTTGGGAAATGCTTGTGTCTGCAAACCAGGCTCAATAAAGTACCCTCTTCTGTTTCCTCCATGTACTGCTCTGTGTATGTCCTCCATGTTCTATTTCCAACCCTTTTCTGTTCCTCCACGTTCTCCAGGGGACAGGGTAGTGCTGCCTCTTGTCAACTCATGCCAGTGTAACTGGGCTCCTTCTGCTGAAATGCTCCTGGCATGGCTGGGTCAAAGGGATACTGCGTGAGAAGGGGACCCCGCACGCTCTCAGGCTGCGGAAGGAACGAGGCTCTCCTGATTAGGGAGCTTCTTTAATTCCTCACAGGCTAGGCAGGCAAATCCCAGATTAACCTGGCAGGGTGGGAAGAGGATTAGAAAGGCAGTTCCAGTCAGCGACTGGCAGAACACAACAGAAAGGCATCACGGGCTTCAGCAGGGGTGTGCCACAGGGGGAACCTGTCTCAGAACCTGAGGAGCAGAAGAAAGGGAAAGGGCTTCCAAGTGCTGCCAGGGCTTGGGGGCACCTGGCATGGAAGGCAAAAGGTGAGCAGCAGCCCTGGGAGATGATATGTGTGTCCATATAGTCCAGAGAGGTAGATGTCCTGAGGACAACACCGAGCTGAGGAAAGGCTGGAGTACGTGCTTGTGTATGAGTGCATGACCCGCTCCTGAGGGCCGGCAGGAGCAGCCATGGAGGAAACGTACCTGCTGAACGTGGAAGGGGTCAAAAAGAAGATCCTGCACGGAGGCCAAGGGGAGCTGCCGAAATTCCAGGATGGGAGCAAGGTAAATTGTGGTGGTAGTTACCCCAGAACCCCGAGAGAGAGGGGAACGGGTCTGACACCTCCCTCCTTGCCCGTTACCTGAGGATTAGATTCTCTGCTCGTGAGCCGTGCTCCAGGCTACAGGGAGATCCCATCCCCAGCAGATCCCTTGTGAGGTGGGTGCAGGTGGGGCTGCTTCGGACACAGGCAGCCACATTGCCTGCTTCATTCATCCGACGTCAATGCTGTTCCCTGCCTCTTCCCTCTGCTCTTCAAGGCACAGTGGAGCTCAGCAGCTGTGCTGGGTTGCTGGAAATCCTCCTCCCTTTCCTGACGTGTCAAACATGATTGGAGGTGCCAATGGGGAGCACCGTGGGGTTTCTGAGGTCCCCAGACCACAGCTATGGACAGATCGGTGTGGGTACCACGAGGCCCTCACATGGGAGTGCTCTCTGTCCTGGGCTATAAAGGGGTTTTCAAAGAGAGCAGCCAGATATAGCAGCGATGGGCGTTAAGACGCTCCGCCATCTGCTTTCTGTCTAAGACGAACTGGCAGGAGGCACAGTCTCCCTGCTGCAGATGGAGAGCTGCCAACCCAGCCCGCACCTTGCTGGGAGCGGGCTCATCCCCATGTCCTGGCCCTGTGGCAAAGGGGGTTTGGGGTTGGCGAGGGGACTGAGGGCTCCGACCACACGTGCCTGCCCTGGACACTGCTCTTTCTCTGGGGCAGATCACCTTCCACTTCCAGACGCTGAAGGACAACTTCGAGAGGACGGTGATCGATGACAGCCGGGAGGCCGGCATCCCCATGGAGATCATCGTGGGCAAGATGTTCAAGATGGAGATCTGGGAGACGCTGCTCAGCTCCATGAGGGCCGGGGAGGTGGCGGAGTTCTGGTGCGACGCCATCGTGAGTGAGGGGCTTTGCAGGCCCCACATGCAAGTGCAGGGGTACAGGATGAGCTGCTGGCTGTCCCCTTCATGGTGTCACACAGCCGTGGCACCCCGGGGGCTGCCCCAGAGGAGGGGGTGCAGGCTGGCCCCACATGGCTGAGCGGGGCGCTCCCCTTGCAGCACACCGGCATGTACGCCCTGGTGTCCAAGGGCATGCGGAGGATTGCAGAGGGCCGGGACCCCCTGGAAGGGCAGAAGCACCGCTGCGGCATGGGCAACATGTTCGACTACCACAGCACGGGCTACGACGACCTGGACGAGCTGCAGCGGACGCCACAGCCCCTCATCTTCATCATGGAGCTGTTCCGGGTAAGAGGGGACCATGGGGATGGCTGTCGGCCCAGGGAGGGCCGGGGCAGCCGGCTCAGGACCCGCTGCCCACGCAGGTGGAGGAGCCCTCGGCATACAAGCGCGACACCTGGGCCATGAGCAAGGAGGAGAAGCTGGCTGCCGTGCCCGTGCTGCACAGCGAGGGCAACCGCCTCGTGCTCCGCAAGGAGTTTCGGCAGGCCGCGGAGAAATACCAGGAGGCCGTCATCTGCCTCAGGAACCTGCAGGCTAAGGTGAGCGGGGCCCGGCCACCTCCTGCCGTCCCTGCTGGGGTTCCTCCCATGGGCGCTGGGTGCTCTGAAGGGGCGGCCACAGCCATGATCCCCCCGCTCTGTGGGGCAGGAGAAGCCGTGGGAGGAGGGCTGGCTGAAGCTGGAGAGCCTGGTCACGCCGCTGGTGCTCAACTACTGCCAGTGCCAGCTGGAGCTGGGCGAGTACTACGAGGTGCTGGAGCACACGACAGAGCTCCTCCAGAAGCACAAAGGTACCGTGCCCTGCCTCCACAGTGCTGCTCGTCCCACGTCCCTGTGTCACCGTCACCCGGATCCCCCTGCCCATCCGTGTCCCAGCTGCCCCTGCCTATAGTATTGCCCACATCCTTGGTTTCCCCCTGCCCACGATGACACCTGCACCCCGTGTCCCCTGGTCCCCCATCCCCCAGCAGCACCCACCCCATGTCCCTCGAGTCCCTTGCCCACCGCAGTACCTGATACCCAGCCCTCTGTACCTGATGGTACCTGCTGGGCTCCGGCTGCAGCTGCAGCACCCCGGTGGGGGCTGTCCTCTCCCACAGACAACGCCAAGGCGTATTTCAAGCGGGCCAAGGCCCACGCTGCCGTGTGGAACGAGCGGGAGGCGCGGGAGGATTTCCTACGCGTGGCCCACCTTGACCCCGCCATGGCGGCCGCTGTGAAGAAGGAGCTGAAGCAGCTGGGGGAGAGGATGAGGAAGAAGCACGTGGAGGATCGCAAGCGCTACCAGGGGCTCTTCCAGCAGCCCCAGGGGCCCAGGGCTGGCAAAGGGGCTGCAGAGGGCAGCGGGGGGCAGGAGGGGGAAGGGGAGAGGCAGCAGGGGGAGGTTGGGGTCCTGGAGACAGGGGAAGGGGAGCAGGGCACAGGAGTGGGGCCATCAGGGGCTGATAAAGGAGAGCAAGGGAACCATGGGGATGGGCATGAAGAAGAAGCACCAGAAGGAGACATGGCCCCGGGGGAGCCTGTAGAGGTGAGGGATGGAATGGGGCAGGGAGGGGAAGAAAACCTGGGCACCTGCAGGGCAGAGCCAGGGAGCTGTGGGGCAGGGAGGGGGACAGGAGAGGAAGACAAGGAGACAGCGGAGGAGGAAGAGGAGGAGAAGGAAGGCAAGGAGACAGTGGAAGAGGAGGAGGAGGTGGTGGTGGAACAGGAAGAAGGGGAGAAAGAGGCAGTGGAAGAGAAGGTGGTGGGGGTGGAGGAGGATGAAGGGGAGAAAGGGACAGTAGAAGAGGTGGTGGTGGTAGAGGAGGAGAAAGAAAGGGAGAAAGAGACAATGGAAAAGAAGGTAGTTGTGGTGGAGGAGGAAGAGAAAGAGGTGGTTGTGGTGGAGGAAGAAGAAGGGGAGAAAGGGACAGTGGCAGGGAAAGAAGAAGGGGAGAATGAGACAATGGAGGAGGAAGAAGAAAAAGTAGAAGAGGAGGAGGAAGAAGAGGAGGAAGAAGTGGAAGAGGAAGAGAACCCAGCAGCAGAGCTGGAAAAGCTCTCTGTGGGGCATCAGGGGGCAGCAGAGGAAGCAGGGCTGGTACAAGGGCTGGAGCAGGGAGCTGGGGAGGCAGAACAAAGTGGTGCAGGGAGCATGGCTGGGGACAAGCCAAGCAGAGCTTCAGAGCTGGGGCCCACATTTCTGGACCAGGGAACATCCCAGGAGGAGCAGGGACAGGGGAGCTGTGGGGGGCACCGAGCAGGCAGAGGCGGCTCCCCCCCAGCCATCACTGCTGGGGAAGTGCTTTATGCTGGGCCCTTGGAGGCAGACCAGGAGCTGGCAGGGGGGGCAGAAGTGCCTCCCTGCCCCACACCAGCTGGGGAAGGGGCTGGGGCACCCCTGGGGCAGTGCAGGGAGAGCAGGGAGCTCAGGGCCACCACACTGGGGCACGGGCAGCCCTGAGCAGGGCTGGATGCGGAACAGGGTGCAGGGCTGCCTGTGTGGGGGCACAGCCTGGTGGGCAGAGGGGCTGCAGTGCCCTCAGAACAAGCCCCAGGGCCCCGGCTCCCAGCAGCTGGGGCCTGGGCAGTGACACGGGAACGATGCTGTCCTTGTCCCTCCGCCACCAGGCCGGGCAGCCCCGCTGTGCAGTGCTCCTGCTGCCTCCCCTGCCTCGCCTCACCGGCTCCAGCGGCTCCCAGCCGGGCCACGCTGAGCTCTGCTGGCTGAGAAATAAAAAGCTCTTCCCTGGCACCATGTGCTGGATCCGTTCCTGGACGTGCCTGGCATCCCTGATCGCAGCTTGCAGCTCCTACCCTGCCCTGGAGCCCACAGCACCGGGATGGGGACAGGGTGGTCACCCTGCCCTTGGGACGGGGAGGCACAGGGGCTGGATTTCCCCTTTCAGGTGTCACCGCTCTGGGCTGAGAGCTGCCCCAGCACTCCCTGCCACAGCCCAGCCCTGCACACATCGGTTTTTCACTGCCTGCCAGGGCTGGGCCCTCGCTGCAGCACAGACACAGGGACCATGGGCAGCAGGTGTGATGGAGCACCACCGAGAGGGGCTGCAACCTGAAAAAGGGGAGGGAGAGGCCTGCCTGCGGGGCATCCTGCTGCCATCCTCTCCTCTCCGGGCTGCAGGAGCTCCCTGACAAGGCAGAGGGCCTGTCCCTGCACAGCCAGCCTCCTAGCTGCCACACAGACCTGAGCAGACCTTGCTGGAAGAGGATGAATGCAGAGGACGGTCAGGGCATGCAGCTGCACCCAGGGCAACACCACGGGGAATGTCCTTGTCCCCACAGCAAGAGGTGGCAGCAACCAGCCGAAGGATGGCCAACAGGAAAAGAGCACGGAAAGAAGAGACCAGCGCACCCACGGGGGTCCCAGTATAAATACCAATTTATTCTCTTTCCAGAGCAGAGGTGGAGAGAAGCAGCCAGGGCAGCAGCACCGCAGTACATGGTTACCAGAGCATCAGCCAGCCCGCTCCCCTCCCGGCCACCTCCCAGCACAGCCCCAGCCTGCCTGGGCACACAGCTCAGCCACTGCCACTCCCCACAGCGAGGACCTGCACCAATTTGCCCCAATCCTGCCTTTTTCTTCCTAATCTCATGCAGTCACCGTGCTCCTGCAGTGCTTACCCACTCAGGACAGCGTCCCCTCCCTAATGCCACCACCACCGCCACCAGGATGGCAAGGATGGCACCCCACACACCGGCACGGGGCCCTGGCACCAAGCACATTGAGCACTCCGTGATACGGGCACCACTGCCATCGTGGCAAACATCTCCCTGGTCCCAGCCTCCCCAAAGAGCTCACCAGCACACAGCCAACAGCCCTGTCCCTGCAGCTCGGGACACACAGACACAGCCTTCCCTGCACCCTGCCGTGCCCAGCGGTGTGGGCATCTCCTCTCTCCGCCGCCCCGGAGCAGCAGCGGGGCAGTGCCAGCCCTTTTTGTGCCCCAGGGCACCCACAGCACCTGACTCCGAAGCTTTCTCGACGTAACGCAGCCTGAGACAGCCAGCCCGAGGGAGCCTGAGGGACCCGGAGCCACCGCCACCAGCCCTGCTCCAGGGCAGCGCGGGGAAGGATCCCGCAGGAGAGGGAGCCGGGCTGGGCTGGAAGGGAAGTGCAACTACACTTCGTGTTAGGGTTTAATGGCGTGAGTCCGTGAGAGTATTTCAGTACAGAATATATATATAATATATAGAAATATATGCAAATTAAACGATAAGGCTCTGTTATAAAGATCCTCTCAGGATAAGGCTACCAGCTGGGCTGAAGCTCTGGTGTGGACTCGCCCCGACCCCACCAACCTGGCAGTCTCTCCCCCCGGCAGCGCGTGCCCAGCCGGCAGCAGCATCCAAACCATAAGGCGGGCAGCTGGGCGCTGTCAGAAGGAGTTCCTTTACACCCCAGGAGGCCTTTTGGTGGCTGCAGAAACATTTCAGTGCCCTGGAGGACCCTGGGCAGAACTGGAGAGGAGCGGGATGCTGAGCTCTGCGCCCCATGGGTGCCAGGGGACACACGCAGCTTCCACCACTTCAGCTCTTTCTTCCGAGCCTTTCTGTGCAGTCCAATGAGTCCAAGCCTGGATGCTGCAGCTGAGCAACCCAGCCGGCCCCCGGGGAGCCCACAGCCCCGCTCCCACCTGGCCAATGTTCCCCTGAGATCTCCTGGAGCTGGCAAGCGTCCTGCCTGAGCGAGGGAGCCTGCCGCGGCACGGGGAGCACGGCGGGGAGAGGAGGAGGAGGGGAAGCAGCCAGGCAGCTGGTTAGGAAAAGCCTCTGGCTCACGGGAGGTGTTAGATAAGGGAGGTCATACCTGGAAGAGAGACGGAGAGGTCAGCAGAACAGCGCCTGGGGCCAGCTGGTTAGAAGGGGACTGCTCAGGGGTGGCAGAAAGCGGGCGAGGGGCTGGGTGGGAGAGGGCCAGAGCCTGGGGTAGAGCTAGCACCAGGTGACAGCGCCCTGGGTGCACACATGGGTGAGGGATGGCGCTGAGCACATTGTCACAGAGCATCCCCGGTCACCATCCATGTGGGATGAGCCATCCACAAGCAGCCAGGAGAGCTCACACCACTGCTGCTGCTCTGCCGGGTAAGCGGGGCCTCCACCTCCCCGGAGATGGGCAGAGGGGGCTCACGGCGGTGGCTGCAGCCTTGCTGCCATCAGTCTGTCTTCGCAGCAGGGAGCTCATCCAGGACTGAGCTGCTCTGTCCTCTGCGCAGCTCTGGCCGCCTGTCCTTGCAGGTAGGAGAGCACCTCCTCATCCTCACCAGTGCCTGCAGCCGCCGCGCTCCTGGCCGTGGGTGCCGGGGGGGATCAGCCATCGCGGGGAGGGAGGGATCGGGGCAGGGCTCCGCCAGGAAACCTCATCTGAGGGAGCAGTAGGAGGCCAGAGAGGGGGATTTCGCTCGAGTACCTCGAGAGCTGGGGAAGGCGCTCCGCAGCTTCTCCATGATGTCCTCCAGGCACACGCTGACCTCTTGCGTCTTGGCCTCCACCTCATCTGCAGCGGGCACAGGGCTGGGGTGAGTGGGGCGTGCACCCGGCTAAACCGGGGGCCGGGGGGACAGGCGGCCTCCCAGAGCTGCCATCCCGGAGCTCAGCCCCCATCCGACCCTCCCTCACCTGCAGTTTCGGTGTCGGGGGTGTCGTGCTCCTTCTCCTTTGCTTGGCTGCCTTCGGACTGGTGCGGGGATGAAGCCAGGGAAGATGCTGCTGAGCCGTTGCCATCTGACTCTGCCGGCGGCTGGAGAGAGAGGGGGGCTTGTCGCGGTCCTCTGTCCTTGTCCTGCACCCTCTGGCCACCCCTTCCCGCCCCCCTCCCTTGTTATTTGCTCCGTACCTGCAGCAGCAGCTCTCTGAGCCGGTGCAGCTGGGACTCCAGCTGCTTGTTGTGGTCCTCCAGGATCTGCATGCGGGTCTCCAGGCGGCTCTTGTGCTGCCGGAGGATGCGCGCTTCCGCCAGGAGCTCCTCGTTGCGGGGGTCTGGCACCAGTTCGGGGGAGCCTGTAGCCAAGCTCGGGGACTCCACGGCCTCGTCGTGCTGCCATTTCAAACGCCTCAGCTCTCCCTGCAGGATCCTGCGGGACAGCCTGGGTCAGCACCACCGTCTCCTTTCTGGAGACCGCCCGGTGGCTGACTCAGAGCCCCCACTTTCAGAGCTGTCCACCTGTTTTCATCCTCCAGGTGCGCCAGGATGCGCTCCAGCTCCCCCTTGTCGTCCATGGGCAGGCTTCCTGGGACCTGCTGGCTGCCCGCGGGCTCTCGGTCGGTGATGGGGCTGGAGTGGCGCAGCAGGTACTGGTCCTCGTCCCTGTTGCAGCAGGTGGAGGAAACACAGCAGGGAGGAACGTCAGGATGGGGACTGCTGGGTCCTTGGGGCTGGAGGGAGGTGGTTTTGTGGGGGAGTTCCCCACAGCTGCTCCAGGTCGTGGAGCTCAGAGGTGGCTCCAGCATCCCAGGTAGCTGGGGGTGCCCGGGAGCCTCAGGCTCCAAGGGCTGGGAGGGAGAGCAGGGATGCCCTGGGTAGGTGGGGAGGGAGCCACAGGAACCTGGCTGCAGAGAAGCAGGGGAAGGAGGCAGAACTCACAGGCTGTCATCAGGGGACAAGCTGTCACTGAAGAAGGAACAGTTCTGGTTTTCCATCTCTGCAAGCCTGGAGGAAAGAGAGCTGGCTTGAGACACAAGAGGCACCCTGAGACGTTCGGAGGCACCCTGAATGTCTGCTCAGCGCACCCAAAATGCAGCAGCCCTTTAAGACCTCTCTGCAAGACCCCGTGGCAGCCACACAGCGTGCTGGGAAGTGCCTGTCCCCAGACCCCTCTCCCCACAGCCCCCGGCAGTGCCCGGTGCCGCTACCTGCTGGCAAAGTGCTCGATCCGGGAGTGGGTGTCAGCGTGCGGCAGCATCGGGGAGGAGGCTGGGCTGCAAGAGACGCACACTGGTCAGCGAGGATTGTGGTCCTCACCCAAAACTAGGGCTTGGAGGGGCTGCCCTGCCCACCCCGGCTGTCAGGGAGGCTGAAATCTGCTCCCCCAAACACTCGGTGCTGTCAGCCCTGAGCAAGCTGCCTCCAGGCAGCATCCCTGGGGGTGCTGCTTCCAGCCGGGGAGCCCACACCTCAGACAGGGTCGGGGCACTCACGTCTCGGAGAAGTCAGCCTCCAGCACGGACTGCACGGGCAGGTAGCCCCTCTGCGGGTGCTTGCTGAAGTACTGCTTGGAGCGAAACTTGTTCTTCAGCGTGGTGGCAAAGTCCCGCATGTTCTCACTGGAGGTGGTCTGCAGAGAGAGAGAGAACCATTGCCCTGGTGGTGGGCAGAGTGGGGGATCACAGGGTGGCCTCCTGGGACCTGTGAAGCTCCCTTCAGGCCGGGCACAAGCCCTCCATCAGCAGAGACAAGTGGGGGAGCGAGGGGGGCACGCGGCTGCTCCAGCAGCACGAGCCAGGCTGGGCATGCTATGGATGCCACATCCTGCTGACCACGAGCCCCAGAGCAGCAGGGACACCGACAGCCCCCAGCAGGGACACCGACAGCCCCCAGCAGGGACACCAACAGCCCCCAGCAGGGACACCAACAGCCCCCAGCACGCAGAGGGGAACAAACACACGCAAAGCAGCCACCCTGGGGCAGCCCCAGCACCGCGAGGCCACTGCCCTCGATAGCCAAGCGCCGCCCGGCCCCGTACCGGGGTGTAGTACTCCATGATGGGGTAGTGCAGCTTGTTGCCCTTGCTGGCTCGCCCGGTGAGGAAGCAGGTCTGGCAGATATCCACGTTGAACTGCTTCAGGCTCCGATACCTGCGGAGAGCGGGAGGCCAGAGGGAGAAGGGAGAGTTGGCAGAGCTGCCGTGTCTCGGAGTGCAGGGGACGGAGAGGTTTGTGTGGCTCTCGCGCCCCGCTGACCCCGCGGTGCTGGTGGCTGAAGTCCCCGCGTCCCCTACCTGAAGCCCTTGATGGGGCACTGCCGGCAGACGGAGCACTTGGTCTGGTGCTTCACCTGCTCGGCCATGGTGACGCGGTGCAGCACGGCCAGCCACACCATGGACTGCGGCTCCAGGTTGGCCCACTCCAGGAACTGGGACGCCTCGATGGCAGACTTGCCGTGGCTCTGGGACAGGGAGGGACAGGAGGAGAGGCTCAGAGCAGGACCCCACCGCCTCGGGACGCTTGTTCTTCGCTGCAGACATGGCCACGGAGGGGTCACCGCGGTACTCACGAATCGGAAGCAGCTGCGGATGCTGGGCTCCACGTTGCTGCCCCCGAAGGCTGCCACCTCCCCGAGCTGCCGCGGGACCTGGATGGCCT
Organism: Anas platyrhynchos; assembly: GCF_047663525.1. NCBI lineage: Eukaryota > Metazoa > Chordata > Aves > Anseriformes > Anatidae > Anas > Anas platyrhynchos. The sequence continues at coordinate 14,242,030 of NC_092596.1, forward strand.
CGTGGAGCAGGACGCCCAGGTGCCGCTGGTCACACAGGCCCCCGGCATTCGCCACTTGGCTGAAGAGGTCTGCGGTGGGATGGACAGGGAGACAGCCCCTCAGACACACGGCTGGTGCCTGCACGGGGGGCAGCTTAAACCAGGGGGAAAACACTGAGCTGAGGTTAAATAACCATCACCGGCATCCTTCCAGCTCCCTAAAGCAGCAGTTTAGAGCCTTCCCGAGCCAGAGGTTATGGTGACAGCACTCTTATTTAATCCCTGGGTGATCAGCACCCCCGCCCCCAGCACCCTGTGGCTTAAAACACAGCAAAAGGGGCTTCCTTTAATTTGTCTGACCCTGACTGCCCCGCCACACACCCCCAGGGCTTTCCTGGAGAAGCACCGAGCAGCTGCTGCCCCTTTGCCTTCACCACCCCGCCCCTGGCAGTGCCATGCAAGCAGGACCCCCGCAGCAGCAGTCACTGCCAAAATGCCTTCTAATTTAGGCGGCGTGGGCTGGGGGAGGGAGGGAGGGGTGGCGATGCGAGCAGATTAGTCACCACACGAAAGCTGCTTCTCCAATCCTGCCGGGCAAAGGAGGGCGAAGCTGGGAAGTGAAAACACTCCCCAGGTGGCTCTGTGCGGGGGACTCACACTGGAATTTCTCCTTGACCTCCGTCCCGCACAGACATGCAATGCCCGTCTTGAAGGAGAGGGCCCTCATCTTCCCGCTGCGGCCGCTGCAAGGCGAGATACAGCACAGGGGTGGTTTTATTTGGTGGGGGGTCAGCAAGGCAAGCTGGCACCAGCCACCTCATCCCGAGCGGCCGGGGCGCCGAGGTTTTCCCCCCCGAGCACAGCACCACGGGGCCGGTACCTGTCGAAGACGTTGAGCAGCCAGTTGAGGCTCATGTCGACGCAGAGCGGCACGTTGACCAGGATGCCCCGCTCCTCCTCCAGCCGCTCGTACAGGGCGGTCAGGCAGTGGATCACCTCCACCACGTCCATCGCCCGGTCGCTGGGCTGCAGGTCGTGCTCGTTGAAGATCTCCAGGGCCGTGGCCAGGGTCACCATGTCCACTGGGAGGAAAGCAGATACCTGCACGCGGCTCCGCAGCATCCCTCCCTAGCCCTGAAGCTGGGTTTTCAGCTCCCCTTTGTCTCTGTAAGCACTGGATCCCCTCCTGCCCCCGCCAACCCGCCTGCTTTCTGCTCTGGGTCACTGTCACAGCTCCTCCAGCCTCCCCCGTTGCTGCCGGGTGAGCTCCTGGCTGCTCCCGAGGTTTGTAATTCTGCTTTGTCCCTTTGCTCTCTGATGGCTTTGACTCACAGCTGCCCTGCAGCAGTTCCACCCTAACCCAGAGGCAGTGAATTTGCTGCTTTTCAGCCAGGGGCTCAGCGCTTCCCCGGTGGGCTCCTGCCTCTGATGTGCTGATGAAAGGCTGTGCTCACTTAATGCCTCTACCCAGGGAGCCCCAGCGGGAGGGCCGTGCTTCCAACACTCACATCTCAGGGCTTTCTGCACCCGCCGCAGCTTCATCGCCGTCCTGTACGCCGAGAACTTGATGTTGTTCAAATCCGCTGCAATAACAGAACGAGAAGAAAACCGCAGCTGAACGCCCTTATCTGCAGGGCAGGAAGCAGCTGCTGCCCCCAGCTGGGGTTTGGACCCTTTGGGGGGAAAGCACAGAGAGGCCCCTTTTGGGGCTGGGGGCATCTCACGCTGCACCCCAAAAAAAAGAGGTTTTGTGGCAGCCTCCTCACCCAGCGTCTGGTACAGCTCTGTCATCTTGGGGTGGTCCCAGCACGTTGTCTGGGCCTGGTGGCTGGGAGGAGGGAAGGAAACCTGGCGTCAGGCTGGGGAATCCCTTCCAGCCGCGTGCCCGCCGTCGGGCAGGCCTGAGCCCCATCCGTGCGGGGCAGCACACTCACTTGATGTAGTAGGGCACTTTGTTGGGGGAGATGGCTCGCTCCCAGGGCACCTGGACCGAGGCTGCGAGGAGAGGAGCAGAGGTCAGAAGCCCCCGGTGGCCCTCAGCAATTTTCCCTCGCCACGGGCAGCTGGAAATGCTTCCACTGCTCTCAGGTGGAGGAGCAGGGCTGCAGGGACACCGGGACCAACAAACCCTACACCTGGGGCACTGCCTTTCCCTGCCTTGCCCACCCTGTCCCCGAGGCTGGCACTGTCCCAGGGCCACCCGGCTGCTGCTGCAAGCATCGCAGCTGCAGTCCCTGAGCATCGTGCACCACCACAGGCACTGCCCCAGCTTGTGGGAGGGCAGGCAGCCCGCAGGCACCCGTCACGTACAGGAGAGGAAGTGCTGCGAGCCCGGCCCGAAGTCCCGGTGGGCATCCTGGAGCTGCTTCAGGCGTTCGTTGATGGAGGCCTGCAGGAGGGGACAGCAGAACGCAGTGGCAGCATTTCCATCGAGCATTTCGGATCACAGCCCCCTTCGGGAAGGCCTGTGGATGGACTCGGAGGCGCCCCAGCCACCCAGGTCCGCTCCCTCCCTTGGATTTGCATTGCCCAGACAGCTCCTGCCTGGCCAAGCCTTAATAAATCATCCCCGAGGTTCAGCTCTTCCCCTTCACCCCCTTCCCTGCGGGGTGTTGGCAGGGCCCCGACCCTTCCCCACCTGCAGCTGCTTCCAGCGCGTGTTGATGTGCTCCAGGGTGCGGGAGTTCTCCATGGAGAGGTGGACGTCCGAGATGGCGAGCTGGTGTGCCAGGTCATTGACCACTTTCACCCCGTCCTTCATGGGAGACAGCTCGTCCTTGAAGAGCTGCAGCCCCGTGCCCAGGGGAGCAGGCACAGGGCAGGGGGAGGAGGAGAAGGAACAAGAAAGGTGTCGGTGCCCAGCTGCGAGCCCTCTGCTACAGTTTGGGGTGGGCTGTGCCCGTCCCCGAAGCTGGGAGCCACAAGTACCTTGGTGGACTGGATGTGCTCTGGCAAGGAGTCGATGAAGAGGTCCCCGATGGGCTCCCAGGTCTCACGCACGCTTTCAGCCTGGTCCAGCGTGGTGCTGAGCTCCTCCATGGCCCCTTTGATCTCCAGCAGCTGCTCCAGCGTCCGCTCGATGTGCCGGTGCTGGTCCACGCAGCGGGCCGTCAGCTTCTCCCACAGCTCGCTGGCCACGTTCGCCTGCTTCCAGACGAAGCGGCTGATGTTCTGGATGCGGTGCCGGGGAGAGACATCTGTGAAGGCAAAGCAACGAGCAGAAATGAGAGCCTGGGGCAGAAGCACAGCTCTGTGCTGGTCCCGTCTTCTTCCCAAGGGCTGCGCACAACCCGGTGTGTTATGGCAAGAGGCCGAGCACTGCTGGGCCACACCAGCCGCCTGCTCCATCCCCCCCCAAACCAGCCCAGGAGGAGCCATGGGAGGACGAGGAAGGGGGAATTGAAGGGGGAATTGGAGGGGGAACTCAACAGACCTTTGCTTTCTGAACTTGGCTCTTCCAGTTCCTCAAACGGATGCTGGGAAAGGAAAGCCTGTGCTGACTCCAGGACAGAGTAAATATACGGCCCCCGGGACTTCACTTCTTCCATGAAAGCCTGGAGAGGAGAGCAGAGCACAGAGAGGAGACGACAGGCTGGGCTGGAGAATTACGTCCTGCTGCCCTTTCGCCGAGGGCTGCCGTGATTTACTCATCCAGTGCCCAAACGAACCACCCACGGTGACATCAGGGAAACGCTGCCAGAGGAAAGTACCCAGCCCTTGCTGGAAACGCAGAGAGGAGTTAACAGAGAAACATTTCTGCAGTGCAGGGGGAACGAGGAGGGGAGCAGCAGGGTGCCCCAAAGCCCATTCACAGCTGGTTGGGGTTGGGTTTGGGGTTGGGGTGCCCTCTCCTGCTCCACCAGCTGCAGCCTCTGTGGTGCTGCCTGCTGGGTCAGGGCTCTGTGCTCCGGGAAGCGGCTGGTGCCGGTGAGGACGAGGGACAGCAACCATGAGCAGGGCACAGGGGAACGAGGGGGACGTACCGCGTGCGTCTCCTTCTCCTGCTGCACCAGCAGCACGTCCCCGCGCAGGGGCAGCTGCGCCGACAGCTCCTCATCCTTCTGCCCCAGCCAGTCGATGATCTCCTGCAGGGGCACCTGCAGCTTCCCGCTGTGGTCGGAGAAGGCCTCCAGCCGAGCCCTGGCACGAGAGCGGGGACAGCACAGGGGTGCTCAGGGGGAACCAGGGGAACCTGCAGCCATCCCAGATGCAGGCAGGGAGGTGCCAGGCAGAGGGAGTGCCACAAACACCCCGAAGCTCGCAGCCAGCAGCAGGGATGGAGCCGCTCTGCGTGCACCCAGGTCGGTCTGGGCTGTGCTCTGGGTAGCACGGGGGGCTTGGCTCCGTGGCTGCGTGGCTTGGCGGCTTCCAGCAGCCAGCGTTGAGGCAAGAGACAATTAACATGCCCCAGTTAAGCTCTCTGTCATGCTGCCACCGCTGCAGCTGCGACCTCTGAGGGTCTGGAGAGCCCATTCCTCTGCTCAGCTGGAGAGGGCTCCCAGCAAAAGGGCAAGCACGGAGGTGGGGGGAAAAGAGGCGAGACATGGAGGTGGCAGCGGGGAGGATGGAGAAGGCAGCAGTGAGCAGGGATGAGGATGGGAGGGGGAAAAGGAAGGGAGGGGTGGGCATAGGGAGGATGCAGTGCATGGAGAAGGCTCAGAAGTCTGTGCAGAAGAGGAGAGACAAAGCCAGGGTCGCTGTGGGTAAGGCAGGGACGAGCTCAGCCACCTCCAACAAGCATGCGCGGCCCACCAGGCTGGCAGGCCAGGAGCTTGCCCCGGGCGGGGACTCTTACCGAAGGCTGTGGGATTTCTTTTTGATCTCGTTCCAACAAAGATTCATCTCCAGGGGGTTCTGGGGCCCAGCAACACTGCTGGGAGCCCGGGGGCTTACACACGAAGGTCCCGCACCATCCTGAGAGCCTTTAACCTGGGCAGAAACAGACAGAGCTGAAACGCTGCCAGTGCTCAGGCACCCACCTGCCTGCACCATCCCCTCTGCCATCACCATCCCTGACTTTTCAGCTCTCTGGGTGCTGCACCACTGAGCAGGGGGCTGCTGGCTGCTCTGGGGAGCTCGTGGCCATGGCTGGAGAAGGGGCACAGTGCTGGCTACAGCAGCACTGCGAGTAAAGGTGGCGTTTCCACGCTTTGAGAAGAGGTGGGTGCAGCAGGCTCCACTGTTTCTAGTGACCAAGGGGACCTGCCAGCCTCTGCTATGCCACCTGCAGCTCTGTGGCTGCCACCTGCTCCCCTGCAGAAGCACCAGGCTATATTCTCTGCCTGCACCGCGGATCTGAGCTGATCCCCGCAGATGCTGCTTCTCCTCCGCACCTCCCCGGAACCAGCAGTGGCACGAAGGATGCTCTGAAGGGCTGGGGAGCAGCCGGCAGCCAAACCTGAGCCGGTCCCTGTGCAGTGTGAGCACCTCCAGCCCTGCCCTGCCCAGCCAGCAGCTGAGCCAGACACCCCCAGGTGCCTGGAAAAATGCGTGCTAATTACTGAGCAATGAACCCTTGGTGGGTGGGGAATCCTGTCCTAAGCCTCTTGCGCTGCATCGCGCTTGTTCCCCCTTGCAGAGGCAGTGAAGGCACGGTGCTTGCCGGCCTCACCAACACACTGGCAGGGCTGAGAGCATCGCACACAGGACTTGGGGATCTCCTCTCCAGCAGAGCAGCCCGGTGCACCAAGCACAAACACATCGTAATGCCAAGTGGGATGCGCTCTGCTGAGGAACAGGCAGTGTTTCACTCTAATGCTGCTTTGATATTAGAGCTCATTTGGGGTAATTATCCCCAGGTGATTAATCAACCGTAATTAACTGCATTAGCACTTTCTAAACAGTACATGCAACAGGCAGCCTTTGCCGGGGAAGGGAAGGAGCAGACGCAGCTCGCTGCCTACCCACGGGCTGCCCGAGCACCCCAGGACAGGCGCAGGGAAGCAGCAGGCAGGAGGAAACCAGACCCAGAATTTGGCCGTGCAAGTGGAACGATGCCCACCCCGTGCTGGCTCCCAGGGAGGAGTCAAACGCTCAGCGAGTGCTGCTAAGTCTTCTTCATCTAAAAACATCTAACGGCAGGCTGTTCGCTGCCCCCCACACACCCTGCCGCTCCAGGAGCATCAGGAAAACAGAGAAAACCATCGCCCACAGAGTTCACAGGAATCTCGGGGCCATGAATAATGAATCACTCAAGCTAAAACTGCTGCTCGCACTTAGGAGAAAATAAATAAAACCCCACAGTCTGCGTGTGCAGCTCCTCATGCCACCCAAGTAGGTTAGCCCCACAGCACTGCCCAGGAGCGCCCGGCTCCCTGCTCCGTGCCTGGGGGTGCCAAGGAGAGGATTGAGCTCAGCACAGAACAGCCTTCCCAGCCCAGTTTAAGACGATGCTAAAAGCCCACAGCCCATGGACTATCACCTGCAGACAAGCCAGGGATGGTGGCCAAGCACGGGCCAGGCATTGAACACCTGATGGTGGCCAAGCACGGGCCAGGCATTGAACACCTGCCACGCTGCGAGTGGCAGGGAGCAAGAGCAGCACCGTCCCCCCGAGCATCCCCTGCCCATCCCGTCCCCAGGGCTGCAGCGGTGGCAGCCTGGATCCGACCCCCTCCACCCTCAGCAGGTTTATTTTCGGGCCCAGGACACTCACGCGGGCTCCTTTCCACCTGTCCTCGGTGCAGCAGGGCTGCTCGGAGCAGCCGGTGGAGCGGGCATCGCCTCCTGCCCGCTGTGCAGCACCGGCCGGCAGGCAGCAAGCGCTGCTGTGAGCAGGGCTCGGGGCTGGCCCCGGCACTGACCCCCCAGGAATCTGCAGGGGGGCGGCCGTGCCTCCTCCCGGCCTCAATCCCAGCTTTGTCCCGCGGCATTCCTGCGGCCTCCAACCTGCCTTAACCCCGGGGGTGCCGCTGCTGCGGAGCCCCTTGCCCTCGGGTGCCCTGCAGGGTGGGCTCTCAGGGATGGGCTTTACCCAGAGACTGGTCCCAGCAAGCTTTGGCTACCCTAAAGGTAAACCTGTCCTTGAGACGTGACCCCAAGGAGCCCACGGTGCCCTCCTCGCCCCATCCCAGCCCTTGGTGCCAGCACGGCTTCTCCTGCCCGTCCGGACTGGGTGCAAAGAGTTTGTTTTTGCCAGCAGGCTCCGGGCTGGCTCCCCGTGTCCCCCACAGCGCTGCCGGCCAGCATTGTTCCCATGCTCTCCTCCACCTACGGGAGGGAATGAAAAGCTCCCTGTCTCCCTGCCTCTCCCTCCCTGCACATCTGACCGCTGGTGTCCCCGGGGCCGGCAGCGCCAGCCTCCCCTCCCACCACCCCGTCCCCTCCACGTCCCCAGCCCCCAGCCCCAAGGGGTGCAGAGCCTTCCCCTCTCCGCCCCGTGAAGGTGAGCAGCCTGTGCAGAAACACCCAGGGAAGAGGGGGGGGGAACCGATAGGTGAGCACCCTCCGTTCCTCGAGCAAACCAGCCCAGGAGGAGGCCAGGCTCCTCTGCCTCGCAGCATCTCAGCCTTGGCTTTCACCGAGGCCTTCCTTCTGAGCTCTGCTCCGCAACCAGAAAGATGAGCCGCAAACCTTTCAGCAAAAGCTGACATTCCTCCACGTTTCCAGGAAAAAGCAAACCCGAGCAGATAAGCCAGAGCTGCGGGCGGCAGCCTCGTGTTCTTTATCCTGCAACCCAGCTCTGCGGGTTGCCTGCCGTGCTCTACTTCGGGAAACGCTTTGCAGCCAGAGCGCTGGAGGAGAGCTAACGTCCTCATTAAGCGCCAGACAACGGGGTGCTGAGGCTAAGAGCTTTCCCCCAGCAGGAGCCGAGGTCCCGGCATGCTCCCCAGCCCCGCACAGCCACAGGAGGAGGGCAGCCAGAGCAGACCTTACCTGAGGCAGCGGGTGGGCAGCGCCGCTGTGCCGCGCCGGGGCCGCGCCGTGCCACTCAGGACATGGTGGGAGGACGTAAGGCCATTCCTGCATCACCAGGGGCTGCATCAGAGCCGATGCTCATGGGGATGGAGACGGCCTCGGGCGCCAGCACCTGGAAGGCAGCGGGAGAGGTTTGGGGTCAGCACCTCCCCATCCTCAGCGCGCACCCCTGGAGGCTACATGCGGTTCTTTGCACTGATGCTGCCGTCTCTTTTCATGCAAGTCCAACTCTTTTTTGCATCAGTTATACAATTTGCTGTAACAACGTCCCGTGTGCGTGAGTCCCACAGCTGCGCCTTAGGGCTGGGTTTCCTGCAGGGCAGGGGATGCACCGAGTTTAAAAGCAGAGGGCAGAGAGCCTCTGCACTCCGGACACTGTCACAACCACTTCTGTTTGGACATAAAAAAACAAATCCCAACAACAGGCAATATCTTCCAACACAATATTTTTTCCTTTCATATTCAGAAACAAATTTTTCTAGCACCTCAGTCCCTCACATATGCATCTCATATAGCCAGCTACCTTTCTATGTGTTCTTCCTCGTTATGAATTACAAAAGTCCCATTTTTATTCAGTTTTAAAAACCGTAAGACCCAGAAAACCAGTGAGCAGTGTCCCCTTCGTCTGTTCCACAGACCTCAGTAAAACCCCTGGTCATCTGGCTGGTTTCTTTTTTTGCTGTTTGGAGTCTGAGCCAAAACAGCGATTTTTCCCATCGCCAGCACCAATTCCAATTTACACAGAGCCACGAGAAAACAAAGCCCAGAGGGAAAGGTGCATGGCAATGATTTACCAGAACCAAGCGATTTCCCACCACAGAAGCACGATCCCAGAGCTCTACGTGCGGCCAGAGCCCGCAGAGGAGCCGAGCACACGCACGCTCTGCTTCCACACCCCTCGCTCCCTCGCCCGAGCTTCCACTGCCTTCCCTCCTCCATGGCACACGCTAAGAGAACAGCTTACCCTGCTATGATTTTGTTAATCCCTGAGCAATTTCTACCGCCGTAATGCTCTCCGTCTCCGGCAGAACAGCCTGTGCTGAGCTCTCCAATACGCCGATAATCCAGGGCCCTGCGCTCTCCCCTTCCTGCCACCTGCAGAGATGAGCATCGCGGACCGTGCACCGCAGCACCCTCTGCTCCTGTCCCAGGGCTGGCAGGGTTATCACGGCACAGCAGCGCTTACAAATTGCAGGGTCCACAGAGACCCCCTTATGCAACGCCAAGGGTGTGGGGGATGATTTCTGCCTTCGACAGGAGGGAATATATCCTATTACCCCAATGCTTGTGCTCTTGGTGGGCCTTTCTGCATTCTGCTCAAGGAAAAGTCTCCGTGCACAGGGTTGGTGCAGTTCTGGAGAAGGGAAGCCTTGTCCTACAGGTGCCCATGTGTAGGGCAGGTGGCTCTCACCAGAAGAAGAAAAGCCCTTTAGGCACCTCCAGGTGCCGGGCCTGACCTCCTTCAGCAAAGACAAGGTTCTTGAGGACACAGAGCCATGGCGCAAGGGAAAGGAGCCCGTCCAAGGCAGCAAAACCCAGATGCGGAGAGCCCGAGATAATCTGGAAATAGCTCAGCTGTACAGCAGCCAGCACAAAGGCAGACATTCAAGGGGAGAGACGACCAGACGGTGAGGCTCGGCTGCGAGCAAACCAACATATGATCACTTTGCCAAATCCCCAGCGATTACAGGAGAGGGAGAAATGCTCCTGCTCTGCTGCTTTGCTGTGGCACACAGTAACTCCAGCTCTCGCACTTGTGGTGTAGCGGTGCCGCCAGGCACCGTCAGGCACTGCAGCATGGGCAGCAGGTTGTACGGATGCTTCTGGGCTAAATGCTTGCTGCTGGTGCTTCCCTAGCTCCAGGGCTGTGACCCCCCTCACCTCTCCCCCACCAGCATTCACCTCGGGTGTGCTACAGCCAAGCGACACGACCAGTCACAGAAACGTTGGCAGCTGAGCCAGCCTGGCTCAAAATGCATGTGGAACAAATGCAGGCATTCAGAGGGGAGGCAGAGGGCACGGCACAGGAGGGGTGTCACTAAAGGCACTGCTGCCACGGGGTGAGACGCAGAAGCCTCTCCCAGGAGCTGGAGCAGGGCTGGGATGCAAGAACTGAGCTGCAGTCCGTGCAGGACGGCTGATGCCACTCTGTGGGAGCACAAGGGGATGGTAAGGAGCCTGGAGCTGCCCCATCCCACATCAGCCCTGGGGCACTGCAAAAGCATCCCAGGGGCTCCCAGGGGCTGTGGCCAGCTCTGGGCCTTCCCACCAGCTGGAGGGAGGCCCCAGGACGTGATGCTCCCCCTACAACAGCCACTTATCAGTGCCCATACCCGCCTGCTGCAAGAAGCAGCCCCACAGCTCCAGAGCTGCAGTTCCCACAGCCCATTGCAAGCACCCATTTGTGAAGGTGTTGAGGCATGAGAAATGCTCCTCCTGGCCCTCTGCAACCCTCAGGAGCCATGTGGTCAGGCAGTCCAACCAGAACTAAAGCCAGGCTGACCCCCGGGAACATTTCTGTGCAAGAAGGGAAACATCAAGCCCCCTGCAAGCAGCAGCAGGTGAAAATTGCACGTGAAGACATCACGAGAAGCTGCCTGGTGGGGCACCAGGGCACTGCACCCTTCCATTTCAGGAGCAAGGAGTGAAACTGTGCCGGTGTGTCCCACACAGCCGGACCTGGTCTTGGCTGGAGGTACCCCCTCTGGGCACAAAGGTGATGGACCCTGAGGAGGATCGGGTGCAGCCTCCTTACACAAGGTTTTTTTTGCATCCTCCCCCATGAGAACTCCCAGCACTTGCCTCTGCTTTTGGTATGCATCTCACTGCGCTGAGTTACAGCCACCAAACACTTCAGGAACCAAGCCACAATGCTTTAGCCTAGCTTGAGACAGCGATGTTCCTCTAGGAAAAAGAAAAAGCCCCAAATCTCGACGCTACACTTCACCAGCTGAATGCAGCTGCGTTCGGGTCTATTCAGAACAGAACTGCTGCCTTTTTCCTCTCCCTGGATGAGCTGTACCTGCTACAAAACCCGCACTGCTCTCCTGGGGAGGCAGCTGTGGCAGCCTTTGCCCAGCCTCACCCCAAGCAGCAGCGGAGCTGTCTGGCTGCTCCACAGCTCGTGCCCTGGGTCCTGCAGCAGCTCCTCTCCATCCCAGGCACCAGCAAACCCTCACACCTGCGGGCACCAGCATCCAACAGCTTTACTCTGCTGTTATTTAGAAACCCAGACCCAAACTCCCCCAGACATCAGGGCTGTGCTGCCGCTGTCCCTTATCTCTGCAGGACAGGAGGCTGCCCTGGAAGCTGCAGCTCCATGCAGATGTTGGGTTCGCAGCTCCCTCCTGCACACAAGGACAGCAAGCAGGGCAGGAGGTCTCTCCATCACAAGGCTCACGCTTTGAATTGCTAATTTCCTCCAAGACATTCTTCCCGGGCTGAAACTTTCCACTTCATATCCTGGCCTATCAGGAAAAAATATGGCAACATTTTGAGGCAAGGCAGCTCAGCCTTTATCTCACGAGGGGGATGGAAATACAAACACACTCCCTGCTGCTGGAAATGTTAATGGCTTTGTTGTTGTTTAACTTACTGTACAAGAGAAGTAATAACATTTTAGCTCAGCATGCTCAGTGTCCTTTAAGGGGAAAGGTGGGAGGCTTGCGGATGTTTCAAAGTTCAGCTCCCATCCACACGCTGACAAAGGGAGCGTTCCCAAGCTGGCAGGCAGCAGGACTCCCTCGGTGGTGCAGCAGCACATCCTGTTCCAGCAAAAGTTGTTTTCTGCATCTGCGAGTAGATAGCTTACATCTGAGATCTAGGGCCAGCAGACCGACTTCCCAAGACCCCACTAGGTCAAGCTTTGGTGAGAGAGAAGGAAGAGAAATCCTCGTCCCACTGGGACCGAGCTTAAGGACAACCCCTCTCCCTTCATCTCTCTGTACACACCAGGAGCAGATACCTGAACACGCTGCTTCAAGACCACCCCGCAGCCTCCTGATTCCCAAATTTTCGGGTGTACAAGGAAAGGGCCAGCAGCAGTCTCCCATACAGGCAGACCCTGAAGGCGTTCTCAGTCCCATGGCTCCAAACCCAGACCCCAAAGCTGCAGCTCGGGCTGGCGCTGCAGGTAGGACACCGCACCGACCCTCTGCCCCCGCAGCAGGACCCCACGGGGCTCCTCCACCTCACCACCAGGTCCCCTCCTTAATTACAGCAAAGGGCCCCTCAGTTAAGCAGCTCTTCTTAAGAAGTAGAAGGAAATCTCTGGCGTACCAGGTGGTGAGCACGTGGCACAGAAGAGACCTGATTCAGCAGGCGTGGGTGAAGCGGGCGCTCTCCCACCTCACAAGCCGCGTACTGAAATGACCGCTCAGATTTTGCACTCACAACCAACACGTTCTTTAAATTCAGGGGATAAGCAGGTGACACAGGTCCTAATAAATCAGCGGGGTCTCTTCTGCTGGCTCACTCCCTCTCCATTTTCCCCAGCAGAATACACGTGCACACTCACAAAAGCTCAGGCTGGAAAATGTCCCCAGTTACATTCCTCGGCCAGGGGATCAGGACCCCGATGTCCCCGGCCAACGAGGTGAGCGTGGGTGCATGCCCACAGCACGGCCACGCAGAACTGGCTGTTCCTCTGTGTAAAAACAACTCGTGGCAATTCAGGAAGACAGAAATCTGAATTTCTGTCACATGCCCTTCCCGGCTCGCAGCTGGGTTTTGAGCTGCTCTCTCCAAAACTCGCTTTGCTGAGGAATTCTTCCCGTCTCTCCTCCTCCTCTTCCTCCGATTAGGCAGCACTACATGCGATTGCCCTTGCACCTTGAAAGCCAGCTGTAGGCACGCAGCCCCGCTGTGCTGGACACAGAAGTTGCTGTCTGACTGACCTGACAGACAAAAGGAGCGGGGGAAGAAGCCAGCATCGCCCCCACCCACAGAAGGGCCAGCAGGGGGTAATAACTTGCTTAATGGCAAGAGAAGGTTGCAACAACCTTAAAAACCTAACCTAATTCTTCAGAGACTCGGTCGTGCTCCGCAGCCTCGAAGCCTGGCTATTTAAACCCACTGAAAACCCCGAGGCTTCTCTTTGTCTGCCTCTGACAACCCGAGCCTTCCCTTCCCCGCTGTCAGCGGAGGAATGAGCCTTGCTGCAGTGTGAAAAACGCACCCAGCAAAAACCCAGGCAAGGCTGTGCTAACTCTCAGCTTCCTTGATGCTTTGTTTCTCATTCCCAGTGTTAGAAAACCACCTGAATACTCTGCCTCCACCCCACGGGCTGGTCCTTGTGAGCTCTCCAGCCGTCCGAGGCAAGGCATGGACCGAGTGCCATGAGTCCCTTTCCTTCCATCCCTTCCCCAGGATGGATCGGAGCTACCTCATTTTTATGCTAGGAGGAACATCGAGATGGAGCTATTTTGGCTCAACTCTGAAGAGCCCCGCTTGATCTCTATACACCTGTGAAAATGAGGTTTTTGGAAGAGTGAATTCGTCCTGCTGAGGATGTCTTAGCTCATGGGATTTGTAATTCCACTTTCATACGTTTATCACAGGCATCCAGCCTAAAGCAGAGGCCTTGAACATACTGCTCAAGACGGTATTATAATCACAAATTCACCGTATGTCTCAAGAAGGCAGGCCTTTTGTTTGAACCCATCCATTTAATCCCTTCACTATCTCACTTTGTTTAATTTTGAAAAGAGTCGCTCTGCCCTGAGCAACCCCACTTCCAGGCACAGCCCTGGACAATCACAGTGAGTGTGATATGTCTGTCTCAGGTGTTAATTAGAGAGGTTCTATCCTCATCTTAATTTTCACCTGGAATTATCATTTTTCTCCCATTCAGGAGTGCCATTACCTACTTGTCACCTTGCAGAGTGGGGAGCTGGCAGGTGGCAATGTGAGATGGACTCTAAATCAAAAACGCACATACACAACTGGCAAAAAAAGGAAACCCTCCTGCTGCAGCCAGACCTTGCAGCTGGGAGTTTGCGTGGTAGGGTGTTGTAGGGGACTCTGGTCAGGCAACAAAGACCACCAAAAAGAATAATCACACAACAGCTCTCATGGCTCCGGAGAGATGAGCAAGTAGCAGACGGCTCAGGGAGTACAAAGGACCTCGTATTAGGGCACAGATAAAACACGGACGCACGGAGATTTGGCTAGATCATTTTTTCAGTGATAAAAACCAAAATCCATCCGAGCCATCCCTTTGTCCCACGGCCAGCATGGGGCAGTGGCTTCACCCCCATGTGGCAGAACTCAGGCAATCCCAGCGCAGAGCCCCTGCGAGGGCAGTGCTGGTGATTTCACCACACACCGGTGGTGCCGTGCAGAAGGAGAAGCTCGAGGGACCGTGCTGGGCACCAGCAACAGCCTGCCGAGCCGAGCACTCACTTGTGGTCACCCTGCCCCTCGGGGAGCAGGATGCACGGTGCCCAGCCCCGGGGAGCCAGCAGCATCCTGCCAGCCCCGGGTGGCTCTGCCCACATCACCGGGGAGGTCAGGAGTGAAAACACAGGGCCTGGAGGGAGGAGGAGGAGGTGGAAGGGACTGGGGGGAAGCTGGGAGAGGGAGGGTTGAGACATAAAAGAAACAAGGCTGCACCGGGCAAGGCAGTGAACAAAAAGGACAGAGCTGGGACGAGAGCCTGATCGCAGCCTGCTGCTCGGAGACGTTCCCCACTCTGCCTTGCCCTGCAGCCAGAGCCTTGCAGGAGAAGGCTGGAAGGCCAGCACACACCCTGCGCCGAGCGGTCCTTCAGCCCAGCCGAAAACACTGCCAGGGTGAAGGAGCCTTCAGCATGAAAAGAACCAGGGCTCGTGGAAGGGATGCTTGCTGCTATTGTTTGCCTTGGGCATCCGCATCTCTTACCGCTCCCTGGTCTCTCCCCCATGCCAGCACCCTTGGCTGCCCTTCTCTCTGCCCATGTCCCCCTGCCACCCGTCTTTTCTTCTCGGCAAGTTTCCTCGCCCGCACGCACACGGACAGCACCGCTGTGCAGGGACACACACACACGCACTGGGGTGTATTTCCGAGGTTAGCCATCTGGATATTTCCCCCTTCCCAGCACGGCCGGGCAGCAAGCGGGAGGCAAATCCTGCCTTGGCCTACCTTCCGAGTGCGCCAGGTCTGAACCGCGGGCAGCAGCCGTGCGTCGGGAGCAGGGGCTGTGAATCAGCAGAGAGGTGCCAGTGCCAGGGATGCATGCTGAGGCTGAGCGCTGCGCCCGCCGCCTCGCCTCCTCCAGCGCCCCGCTGCTGTGTTGCTATGCGATCACATCCCCGGGAGGAGCAGCATCTCTGCCCGCAACAAGAGGTACCCCTGGCTCCGCACGCCGGGGGGGAACAAGGACGACCCCGAGACCCTTGGAGCTCCCTTGGCGATCGGCCCCAAGGAGAGGAGGGAGAGGAGTGGAGATGCAAAGGCAGACACGAGCGCGGGAGGAGGAGACAAAACACACATGGAGAGAGAAGGTGGGGGGGGAAGGAAAAAGGAGGGGGGGTGTATTTCCACTAGCACACAAAAGGAGCCGTGGGCTGACCTCCGGGGACCTGCCACGGGCTGCTGGGCTCGGACACGCTTCCCGACGCTTGCCGATGTCTCCCCGCCGCTTTTTGGGAGTGACAGCTCTCATTTTAGGTTACATACGGCCGTGTGTGTGTGTGCTGGAAAATGCCAGACACATTCACCTTGTTTCTTAACCGCAATTTGGATGTCTGGCGTAAGATTTAATAAGTTTAATTTTAAAATGGGCTATTTTTAAGTCAAGAAGCAAAAATAAGACAAGCACGTAAATTCAGATATGCTTCCTATTCTCCTTAGAAAAGAAAAATAAGTAAAGGAAGAGCCAGTTCTCCAAGCTGCAGAGAAAGCCTCATCCAAGATTTTTTAAATGTCAGGGTATTTTGTCTGAGACAGAAGGGTTTGGGCTGCTAACTTGGCTGAGGACATGAGCAAACCTGGAATTTGGATTTTAGTCCATACGTAACAAACAGTCTGTAATTCTTTGGATCTTCCCACCCAAAGATCCTGAACTCTGCTCAAGATGTCAGTGATGCTATGCCCACATTACACGAGCAGAAACAAGAGATCAGTAACTTGGTCATTCAGACCTGACCCTAGTCCCACGCTGTAGCTGCCAGAGTGTCTCAGCCTGTCCCTGAGAACATTTAAGCTCAGACAGCACTAAGGTCTGGTCCTTGTCAGAACAATCTCCAAGGAGCCTCAGCCTCTCTCCTTGCAGGGCTTTTGGTGGGCTGTGTGCAGATGAAGGTTGGTGAAGGAACGGCCACTGGCCTTAGCCGCCCACCTGCTGGGACATCAAGGTTACCTGTCAGTCCATCCGGGGGCCTGACTTTCTAACTAATCCCATGACACTGTTGGAAGGTGGATATGAATGGATATAAAGCTTTACCAGGTTACCAACTGCAATCTGGAGAGGTCAAAATACAGCTGATCTACGGCAAAATGCATTCAAGAGAGTCCTCAGGAAACCAGCACGATCCTCACAGTGGTTCCAGTGGGAGCCTCTGGCACGGGGGTGGCCGACTCTGCAGAGCTCCCATCCAGGTGAGCCCCGGGTCAGGCACACAGCGAGGCGAGGTGCACAGACACCTCATGTAGCTACACGGAGCAGAGGAGTATTTTTAAGTAGCATCTTTCCTGTAGCTGGTTCCAAAAGGAGCAACACGGCATCCTTCAAGTACCAACCTGAGAATGGGTACGCACTCCACACCTCCTGCTTTCAAAAGCCTTTTCAATAGCTTCCACTTCCACAACAGCCACAGTGATGCAACACAACTTGTTCTGAAAAGCTGTATTTAGACCCAAAGAAATAGACACGGATAGGAAAGCGGAATAGAACTGTCTCTCTACCGGGCTATTTTTGTGCACACACACACAAATAACTCCTGGGTTAACTAAGGAGACCGAGGGGAAGGAGAGAGCAGAGTGCCTGAAGGGCTGCCCAGGCAGCCGGAGCACACCGCCCTGCAGAGCCGCGACCGACCCAAACCACAGAGTGTCCGTCACCGACACGGTGAGGAACGTGACAGCTCGGATAAACACAGTGAGCACGCATCAGGCCGAGGTACACATGCACACGAGACAGGCGTCAGCACGGAGACACGAACAGACAGCTGGAGCCACGCAAATAAGGTACTTTGCAGTACACGCATCCTAAATTATTGATAGTTTAGGGACGGCAAAATGCAGCGGGAGGAAATCTCTTGTGTCAGTTTAACTTAAATTTTGAGACAAAGCAGGATCTCTGGTGAAAGACTTGCTTCTATGGCTGGGAGCATCATCCTAGGTCCCCCAAGTACCTTGTGCTTTAAGGACATAATTAGGACAAACAGCCCAGCAATTCAGAACTCAAAGGGAATCAAGGAGACAAACTCTGATTTGCCATAAGCCCAGCCTTTCATATCAGCATCACAACTGTGTGGAGTATATGGGAAAAAATATTAGAAGAAACGCTCAATTTGATGTGCTTTAAGTTCTGCAGATAACCTCCAAAAAAATCTCTCAAGGAACTCCAAGAACCCAGCTTCCAGAAGACACGTTGGTACCTACCACACGCCTTTCCCCAAGAGAATATTTCAGACATTCATGTCCTACTAAATGGCAAAGATGTACCTTGCTAGCAAAATTAGGCACCTCCACCTCTCTGAAGGGATGTGCACAATCCTAAATAAAACATACAAACATACAATAGATAAAATTGAGGTGGATTTTATAAGACACAAGCACAAAAGTGAAATCGGATTCTGATTTATACCAGTAACACTCCATTTAAAACATTGAAGTGTAAATCAGTTTAAATCAGTGAAACAGATTCTGATTTACACTTGTGAAATTGGAATCAGCCACACGGGCTAAATATACAAAGCCACAAAATACCGAACGCCCTGAATACAAATGCATTTGCTGAAAATGACTGGTGAAAATTGAGCTCTATGGAGATCTATTAAAACTACTTTTAGTTTGAATTTTTTTTAAAGCTAGAAATAAGAGCTGTGTCTGGTGTGACCCCAAAGCTTTTACTACTAGCTCTTTATTCGAAATCAATATTAATTTGGCTGAATTACTCGGAAGATGGAACTTCCCTAACACTAAGTACCGTGTGTTACGAACCAATCAAAACATTAACCGAAGTTCTAGCATCTGCTTTTTCATCAGGGTACTTCAGATGCTGATATAGTTCAAGGTTATTATTTTCACTGTTTTGCTTCCCATAACCCTCACCTGTTAAATACCTCTTCTAAAATGTCCCTCATCTCAGAATTGCTTCCTGAAACGTGTGCTCACTCACTGTCCTCAAACTCTGTGTCTTTCTTCCTCTGAAATCTCATATCTCCTGAAAGAAGAGGAACATTTTCTCTCTTGTATAGAAGAAGAAATGCTGTTACCATCCTCTGTAAGCTTTTTTATTATTATTTCCCCACGTAAAACTCGGAATTTCTTTCCACTCAAAATTTTTATTGTATGGATTAGACAAAGTTCCTTCAAAATAATCCTTCTTCCCACTAAGAGCAATATCCTCAGAACAGATGTCTGTTCCTACGCCCATGTTTCCATAGTAGTTACAAGTATTTTCCCTTTGTTTTATTACTACTGAAATCTAAGACCCTCTTCAAAATTCACGTATTCTTCTTTGGCTCCCACCTACCTTAATGAAAGACCAGGCTGGGGATCAGAAGCCAACTGAGTTTGTGGCTCTGCCATTGGGCTGCTGAGTCAGCTAGGACAGATCACAAAACCTCCTCCCTGCCTCCTGATCTGTGAGCTGGGACTAACTTTTGTAAGCAGCATTTCCCGTGTGCTCCGGGATCTATTGACGAAAGCACTGTGCAAGAGCTAGGTACCGCTGCTTCAAGAATTTATTCATTCAGCTAACCTGAAACTGTTCCTCAGATATGCCAGCTCACCCAGATAACCCATTTATTTAAGCCAAACATATGCTACACAGCCGAGGAAGCACCTGTTACACCAAGTGGTCTAGAGAGGTCTAGAAGCCATCCAGGTGAGTGATGCTGATTCAGATTGCCTACAGAGAAATGGGCTGATTTGGAGTATTAGAGTGACAGAGAAGTTTGGGATCATGATTTATCCCGATTAAAGTATTTTGGAGAACGATGCTTTATCTAGGAACCTATAGAGTGGATCGCGTAAGGAAGATTACAATTCACTGGCGAGGAATAAATTCTCCGAAATCCCTCATAAAGAGCAGTACTTAAACACAGAGAATAGTGAAACAAGGCTGCGGGAAGCACAATGCCGCAGCAGCAAGGAAGACAGCAGATTAGAGCACGTTTGTACGCCTGTGTTCAACCCATCTCTGCCTTTCACAAAGCACAGGGAATTTTTTCAAGTTACCTCTGAGAAGGCACCCGCGTGATATTTTGTGTGGAGAGGCAGACGGTGCAGCCCGATGGGGCTTAATTCCCAACCTAGGGCTGGAGAAGCTGTTGGGCCAAACACTGACAACGTATTTGTGGATCCTGCTGCTGAAGAAGGGTTTGGTGAAAGGCTCGAGAGCGGGGAAAACATCCCTGATGGCTCCAAGAAATCCTGTCTCCTCCCAAGAGCCTACAGCCCTGCTTTCCTGAGACGCAGGGCTCCCTCATCTGGGTCTCCGCTTAATTGAAACAACAGATGAGGCTGAATTTTGCCACAGCCATACATTTCCAAACAGTAAGGTGCGTTTGATGCAGGATCGTTGATCAGAGTGGTTGTGCTGCGCCTACCTGCAGAGCGAGAGCCAGGAGGAACAGATCCCGCACAAAGGGACGGAGCTGCCTGTCAATTCCGGCACATTACACAGCCAAGCATACTTGGGAGTAGAGCACAAAGAGCCTTTTTTCAATAAAACTAGAACCAGGGGCCCTAAATTCGGCTTGAGACGAAGCTAAGAACGATTACCCAGCCATCATACCGCATTGTTCCTTCGTCTGTTTAAATAACCCATGTCAAGTAAATAACTGCCTCCTTCGCTAGCATCAATGAGCAGAGAAATCTTCCAAGCACAGACTCTACGCTGCCTAAAGTGTTTAGAAAAACAGCAGGGTAGTTTCTAAAAGCATGACACCTGGGGTGAGGAGGAAGAATAGGGAGGGAACTGATACAGGCAGGCAGCTGCCGTGCACTCAGAACGAATCCCCCTTCTTGCTTGTTCCTGCAACGGGGCCCGAGACAGTCCTGCCCCAAGGAGAAAGGTCACAGGGGGAGAGGAAAGCTTTCCAGAGCATGAGCACCGAAAGGATGAGTGGTGGGTGTCAAAAAGAGAGTAGAAGAACTTGAGGGAAGGATGAAGAGGCAAAGGAAAGAGACAAAGGAGAAAATGAGAGAAAAAAAATGCAAAAAACATGAAGGAGAGAGAGGGAAGGCAGACAAGCAGTTTTCAGGGGCTTTTTTGTTCTTCAAAGGCTGTCAACACGTTTACGCCATGCTTTCCATCCCCCTCCCTACTCACTGGGCTCTGCACACAAAGGAGCAGGAAGGAGATCATGCAAGAGCTGCTGGAGATTCACTTAGACGCAGAACAGAGGTGCCCTGAGAGAAAGGAAACCGCTTAGTGATCCGTGTACAATGAGCCACAGTGGGAGTGTGCAGGCCTGGAAAGTCTAAAGAGAGAAAAAACCTGCAAAGAGAAACCTCTTCCCGGGGAGATCACCCTCAGGACTTACAGGCAGTACAGGCATCGGAGAAAAGAGAGTCAAACGGCATGAGGATGCAGCTTACAGGCTAAAAATATATTTATACACACACACAAAGCTTACCACTGCTCCTTAAGGGAAGAGCCCAAACGATTTTGACAGACAATAAAATTTTCAGGAGTATCTGTTCCAATCTGCATCCAAACCCAGTGCCCGAGGCTCGGGAACTTGGCGGTGTTCTCGTGCCTTTCATATCCCAGCCGGCACCAGAGCACATTTCGTGCCACGTTTCTGATAGGCACCAAGCTTGGCTGATGAACGTTAATTCATTAGGCTGCAGAACGGGATCACGTCTAAGCCTACAGGTTTCTAAATGCTGCCAAGGTTAAAGTAGTGTCTTGAGCCTGTGTAAGGTACCTGCAGCTTTTTTTGAGGACTGGCTATTTGAACTTGTTTGTGCAAGACTGTAGTGAGCTTGAAAATGCAACTGAGAGTCCATATTAAGGCATTTTTAAAGATATCTTGCCCTCTGCTGTGAAGGCTTCTTACTCGTAAAGACAGGAAATTGAGAAGGAGAGAAATAAAGCAGTATCACAAGGCATGCTCTTTACTAAAGCCACCAATATTATTACTTCAGTGCCTGCCTTGACAGCTCTAGGAGGAATCCTGTGTATAAACCCACATGACTTTATGATCTTATGACCAAAGCAAAATTTGGCAGAATCAAACCACCGTCAGACCAGAATCACTACTTTTACTCCGAAAAGCAGAGCTGCAATGAGGAACCGTTAGTAAACCAGAAATCAGCTTTCCTGGAATTAAATATTTGGAGACTTCCAGAGCAAGCTTGTTACCGATACCTGTTGTTGTTCTCCCAGACTGGACGCCTCCTCTGACTAAAGAGCATGTAAAGAGCTCCCTCACAACTCCCTCAGGAACCACCGCGCTACAAATAAAAGCAGGCCAGTGTGCATTATTAATGACCTGTTATCAGAGGATCTGGGATCACCGCCAGAGAGAGGAGTTCCACTGTGCTCAGATGCGGTAGAGAAGATGAACTCTTAGCCAGGTCAGAGTCCTCAGTTTCCCTATTCTTTTGTCCTCTGGGTAAAGATTTGTGATAAACCCTTTTGTCACCACGGCCAGGAGATCGCCCTGCACTTACAACTGAGCTTCAACTTGGAGACAAAGGAAGCTAAGTGAGGAGAGGCTGGGTAGAAAGAAGTACAAACAGTTACACGTTATTGGGAAAGGGCGCAGAAGCAAATTTTATTTTTGGTACCAGTTAAATGCTATTAGTGGGATTCAGACATACATATTGGCAGTTGTAAAAGCTGCAATACAAGCCTCAGAGGTTCAGTTTTCTGAGTGGCTACAGCTGTACCACCTTCTAAATCCTTGGGTCCTGATTTATTCATGGCATTAGGAATGCAAAATGCAAGCAGAGGGAAGTAGGCCAACAAGAGAATAGAAAGCAGGGACACAGAGGAACCAGTTTCCTCATTCCAGCTGAAAACAGGTTGAAATTGTTAACTCCTTCAGAGCAAGTTGACTCTTTCTGAAAGAACAACACTTCCTGATGCATAAAGATGTACAAATGCTTCTCTTCCTACAAAGAAAAATCTTGATTAGTAGAAACACAAAGCAAACAGCTTCAGAAGAGGAATTGAGCTTAACTTGAGCCCGAGGCATTTGCATTTTCAGATGCATAATGCTCAGGCCAATGCATCTGACGGGGTAGGAGTTAATGGCAGTGGTTCTGTGAGCTGTGGACCAGATGTTCAGCTGGTGCAACTCACCACAGCGCCGTTAGGAAGCGGTGGAGCTAAGCCTGCTTACCTCAGACAGGGCTCTGGCCCTCTGTACTCTGAAGCCCTTATCTAGTGCCCAGAGACTTTTCTGAAGGGAAATATCTCCCTTTTTAGAAGCAGCTAACCAGGCTACTAGGAAGTTGAATACAAAGCTTAAACTTTTCATCCTGCATTCTTCCTATCACACGGTACCACAAGACAGTTGTTGCTGGTATTCTTTCGCAGTGTGTACATACAACACACACCTTGTAACAGGCAGAAAAAGGCACTAGGGACAAATCGCTGATTTCTTTTGTCACTTACCAGGAAACTGATAGGGCTTGACTCTCTCCATTGCAGTCTTCACAGCAGATGCTATGGTCAGCCAAGACTTTGAGTACATGCTCGTAACAGACAATTGTCTGCAAAATTTACTGTGGTAGATAATAAAGAAAGAGTTGGGGAAAAGAGGAGGTACAGCGGCACTTTTTTCCCTAAAATGACCGTTCTTCCATGCAAGAGGAATGTCAGTAGACAAAAAATCAGATGTCTGAAAAGTCCAGATGTGAAAGAAAAGAATGTCCAAGGCATTGAGATGTTAAGTCATCCCAAATGCCAGCAGCACGAGGCATATCACTGCTATATAGAGAGGATTTTAAACAGCTGTCTTTACTGACAAAGCTGCCCCTAAAGGAAAGTTATTCGCCCTGTTACTTTTCTCCTGCACCTCTAAATGTCAATCCCATGTACTTGAATAACAAAATTGTACAGTTTGTTTAGACTCAACACAAAAAACTGGTCATGCAATAGTAGTCTTCCCTAACATGATTCTGTCATTTCTGAAGCAAACACCAAGCTCAAAGAAAAACTGATCTTGGGGACCAATAACTATACATGTACAACATTCAGCGTATCATATAGCATTCTGCTATGAGCATCTTTAAATAAATCTACATACATCACACATTAAGAACGTAGGCACCTTCCAGTCTCACCAGAACACTACAGAGCTCTGCTCCTTCCACAAACTCCTGAGAGCACCCAGGTAACAAGCAGTCCTTCTCCTTGGCTAGATCTAAGTGCTCCTTGGAGATGTTCTGTTTGTTCCCTTCCTCACTGAACCAGCCTGCCACACAGATCTAGAACCGAGTCTCCCAGATTTTCCCAGGGCTCTCAATCCCTCCAGCCCTATTCCTAAACGGTATCTCAGTTAACAATGCAAAAATACAATTATCTTCTGATGTTGACCAGGCTTCTATGAAGGACAAAGGCGAGGGATTAAGCTGTCTCTAAGAAGTGTAGTACACAGACCTCCCAGAATAAGTACTGACATTTTTAATACCTTTCTGAAAAGAAGACTGTTTAACAGAGAAATTATAAAAAACAGCCAAGGACTGCTAACTCTCCTCTTTTACTCAGCTAAGGACTGTAGCGCTCCTCCTTTAATCCTAAACTGAAACAGGAACATAAAACCCTCCAGGAGCATAACAAGTGACACTAGGATAAGGACTGCCAGCCAGTGGTGTTAGGAGGTGAGAGTTAGGAGAAGCACAAACCACCAAGCTGAGCTGGTCCAAAACTACAGTCACAGCTTCTGACGGAGGTAACTAGTTACATTAGCACCACCTCTTGAAACATACTCACTTGGAAGAGTTTGTAAGCTATTGAGTTTCCACTATCACAAGAAAGTAATCAGGATTTCTGAAAATACATTTCTCTTGACAGAAACTAAGCAAGCAGCACTACACCAGCTGGAATAGCGCAGGCAGAAGAGAAAGGGCAATACTTTATTCTGAGAAGATCTCTTTGCAAGTCTTTTTCTTTCATAGTCTTAGAAAGACTTTCTTATTCTCTGGAGGAAAAAACATACGCACACACACACATACATAAATCAGATCACCTAGCTGAACTTAAAAAATCAATAGGCTACAAAACCTAGAAGCAGTCTGATTTTGAGACAATGAAGAAACCAACACACATCCTTAGGGACTCTGGAGTCACTCAGGACTGATGCAATTCCTTTACTGGATCAAAGTACAGATTCACAACGCATAATTCATTATATTGTCCCACCTGTTGAACATTTGCAACTTCATTTCATAGCAGAGAGACAACGTTCACTCAAGTGTTGAAGACCCTTGTTCAGCTTCTCCCAACTTTTACTCAGTGTTAAAACAAAGTGACAGAAGAAACTTTTTATAGCAGTTCCTTCAAAATGACAGTTGGAAGAATTTTTACAGAATATAAATTATACATATGTACACATGTAATATACAACATGTACAGAGCTAAAACAAAAAGGCAAGCCACATGAACTTATTAATAGAAAATAGGGAACAGGTGGCAACACTGTTCAGATGCTCAAATTATCAATAAACCATGAACTGAGCACTAAGTTTTCCAGCTAAGTTAAAAGAGAATTATAAGCAAAGCTATCAAGAATGTCTCTTCTAGAACCTTCATAATGAAAATGAAGTTCAGGAAGATCAATTTGGCCACCCCGTTAAGAGCCAGTATGTATGTGCTACAACAGGGAAAGCTTGTAGTCCTTCAGTCCAGTATATATACAGTGTCCCTGAAAGGCAGATTAAACTGTCTCTTGCTGTCAAGGAAAGCAAAGGAGGTCATGGATCAACACTATGTATTTGAAGGAGCAGTGCTTCGTGCAGTTTCAAACGCAGAACGTTTGTTCCTCAATCAAAGCAGATATTCCAACAAATTAAAACAAGGATGCTACGCAGCATATGATATGAGCTCAGCAGCCTCAGACCAAAGAAGTTCAGCAGAAGGCAGAAATAGTGGTCAGTGTTAGTGAACCAAGCCAGCCTAAGCATTCCTTCTGTATCTTCACTTTCCTAACACAGATGCCAGTAAGAAAATGCAGGCAAGGGTAATTGCTCTGTTTCTTTCCACCGAGGAAGGATTAGCAACACAGTCCATTATATTCTGCTTTTCTGTTCCAGAAGATTCAAAGGCTCCAATGAGTCCCAGGGTCACACTTCCACATTCCTTGCTTTATTTTGAGAGGCCTGGGAAACACGATTGATACTGCTTTCAACAAAGAGCTTCAGGCCTTCTAAACCTTGTGCATAGAGATAATCCAGATACCAGTTCCACTTCTTTCCCTATAAAAAGAAAGAGTAATCAGATGTGCAAGGCATAGCTTTGTCTTCCTTGAAGCAATCTGAAAAGGTCTGCAAATATCACCTGCCACAGTTTGACAACAGCCATCCCAGTCCACAAATACCCAGACATACAGGGGTCCCATTCTGCACCCAGACACACAAACTTATATATTACATGTTCTTAGCTTGACAAACCATGATAAATATAACAAATCATGATCATTTTTAGTACTGAAGAGCTTTATAAATCCCAATTCTAAGACAGAAAAGTCTATCGGATCAACAACAAAGACATCAAAGATTGAATGAATGTGGATATTGAAGTCTTCCTTCCATCACCGAGTGATTCTTCCAGATCAGGCTATATGTGCACTTTGATACAGGAAAGAGAAAAAATTGCCACAGCAATTGCTCAGTGGAGGACCGCTGTTCAAAGCTGTAAAAAAAGCTACACATTCACCTCAGAATAATAATACTGAATTCCTTGATAATTGGAATTCTGCTTCTAGTACTACAAAACAATTTTTTTTCCTGTAGTCTGCACAGCAAACAGCCTTGTCCTGATACTGCACTGACTCCTGGAGGAAATATATAAAAATCCAGATCACTAACCACAGGTGGCATAATTTCTCAAATGTTTGACGTGCTCATGTTTGGCCCTGTTGAAAGACTGAACCTAAGCAGAGCTGGAATTTTCAATTTTTTTTCTGTGTGAATACTACCACCTTGTTTCTCCTCGTCTATTGAAAATTGCCTGTTTTCACTGAAACATGCAATCTTACCTTAATTAAACTGAAGTTGAAGGTGGGATCATCTGGACAGGCCTTAATGAGAAGAAATAAAAACAACGTCAAGTCAAATAAAAAAAAAGTCCATCCATTACTGAGCCTCTACTTAGTCACCTCCTAAATCAGGAATTGTAGGTGCGCAAATAAATTCAAAGATATTTAATCGTATTTCAGAACAAGTTTCCAGCATTATACTTGGCCAAAAAAACAAATGGCAAGACAAGGGGGAGACAGCCTTGCCCTGTGCTGCAACATTACTGGATAGCAACAGAGAAAATGTATAGATACCCTTAGCAACTGTATCTCCACAGAGTAAAAGCCATCCCTTCAAAACATCAGATAATTCCCAACTAGACAGAGAAAGAAGAGAACATACTGACATTTAGTTTACTGCTCGTGTTCTCATAGTGTGCTGCAGAGCAGTGCCCTCTGGCGCTCACCAATGAGGTGTTCATGAAAAGATGGAACTGCAGGTAATTATGTTCTCTTATCTTAATATACATCAGTGGTAGCTACTAAGCAAAATCTTTCCTGGTGCCGCAGTGGGAAGAATGCAAGAAATCTCCAGGCTTTTTTTAAACTTAAAAGCTACAAGGCAGTGTCAGTAAGCTATCAGGAAGCATGAGAACAAAAAGGACCTAGACAAAAGATATGAAGAACTAATTCTGCTATCACAGCAGAAAGACCAAAGAAAAGTTGCATTTAACAAAAATAAAATAGTTTCTTCTGGCAAAGGCAAAACTTGAGTTTAAGTCAGCAGTTACAAAGTACCTAGATTCAAGACACTAAGTACATAAGCCAAGGCAGATTTGTGAAGTGTTCCTAACCAGCATTCTTTCACCTTTCACATCAGTTTTCCTAGGTTTCATTCCAAGACCATTCTTGCTGTCTGCCAGCAATCCTTGTAACAAAATGGCAGCTTTGTGCACCTCTTGGATAGCCTACAAAAGCTAATTTCTCAGAGCAGTATGCACATCTTGAACAATAACAACTCTGGTAAGCTGCTCCCTCCACTGTTCAGTAGCTGCACCAAAAACGAGAGCACTTGGAACCTTCAGCTACTAGCAGAACTCATTGGACAATACAATACACCATGATATCCTACTTCTGTACTTGAAATAGCTACTTGTATTTCTTTTTAATAAGTGATTCTCAAAAAGTATTCTGCTAGAAGTTCTGCTATGGGCACCTGAATACAACTTAACTATGCATTTCTTCATGTGCAGAAGTTTAAAAGTTTAGGTCATGCACTGTATTCTATAAGGCGGAATGTACTATTGGAAAGCTTTTACTGAATTAGCTAAATAATGAGAAAATCAACTATTTTAGTTCTGTTCTCAAAACGATAAGCACAAATTCACATCTAGAACCGTTTTACTCAGACACTGAGTAGACTTTACTCACTGAAAGACACTTCTTTAGAGAAACTGTCAATATAAAACATCTGGGGCTGCCAAAGGCCTACACCATTACCTGCTGCAGGAAGTGGATAGCATAGCCCATCATAGCTGGGTGGTAGACAATGTTAAAGCTGTTTTTGAATTCCTGCACTCCGGTTTTCTTCAGCAATTCATCATCCAGACGAACACCCTGAGGATGGTTATCCTTCTGGAACACGTTGGATGTCCACAGACAACCCACCATAGCTATTATGTACTGGTTGTATTCTTGGTATGTCTGGCTACTGAATTTGAATTGCTGCTTTTTCTGAGGGATAAGAAAATAAAATCAGTAAATAGCACCTTCAAAGCCATTATGTTCTTTCCAGTCCTTAAAAAAGAGCTATCAAAACACCTTGCCTCCATTCAACCCAGTTCCTTTCTAAAGTCCACTCTAGCACATAGTAGTTACCTTTTTAGTCAGCTCATTTTCTTTCGCAGCTACCAAGTTGGTTCGATACCTCAAAAAAACAAAGAAAAGAGAAAGTTAGATGTCTGAAAATGTTACGACCTACCAGTGCTGACAAACACTGGAAGAATGTTTACAAAGGATATTACGAAAACTTTTATTTTCAACAAGAGAGACCATCAAACTTTTCTCCTCTTTTAAAAAAAGAGAGGCAGAAAAATTAATTCAAAAGGACTTAATCACTTGACATGTTTTTGCTGGGGAAGGGTGGATGAGTCTGATAAGATTTGTGTCTTGGATGAGCACACGACCAGCTTACCTGGTACGGTAACCTTCATAAAGGCTATATGCAAGAATTGGCACACAGGGTTGAAATCAGCAGAAAAGTGCTGTATATCTTTAAGAAGGGAGACTTTCATTCACTAAGCAGAGAAACGGAAGCCACTGGAAGTAACACAACTTGACAGTCATTCTATATAATAAGCACTAGCTCCTCTCATTTCCCAGGGACCGTCTTGTCATGTTAATTACCCTGCAGACTCCTTAGAGGAATAACCACATGGAGAGCCCTACGCCAGCTGTCAGCAATTGGCTACTCTTCTCAGATGCAGCCACTGGAACTAACAAGGCCAAGAACAGCAGACATGTTGGTGGATCCTGCTGAGAGCTAAACAGTGCTGTCTTTGGACCTGCAGGCAGCACAAGGCAGTCCCAAATTCCCACAGGGATGGGGGGTGGCAGAAGTGCTTCCTACTCAGCACATTACAGAATTTGCAAGGAAAAGCTTAAGTCTGGTGGTCAGAGCACAAAACTGAGAAGTTTAATGGTTAATCACAGAATCACAGAATTTCTAGGTTGGAAGAGACCTCAAGATCATCGAGTCCAACCTCTAACCTAACACGAACAGTCCCCACTAAACCATATCCCTAAGCTCTACATCTAAACTACTAATGATTCCAGCTCTTTGTTGCTAGGTGACTTAAATTCTCTCAAAATATGTGAAATCCTTCTTTCACCTATCAAAGCTATGGAAATAATAAAAGGAAAGATGTCAGAATCTTGCCATTTGGAATAACAGAGTGGAAAAAAAAAAATGAACTACAGCTATAAAACACTGTATCAAGAATGCTTGGCACAGCTGGAACATTTCACCTTTGCCTTATGCAATAAGAGAAAGTATAGATTTCAAATTCAGGTTTTACAAAGTAATTTCCAAAATTGATCCAAAAGATCAAAACAAAAGACAAGAGGATTCCCCACAACCCACACCATTTGTAGTACCTGTACATAATGTAGCAGAGCTGATTCAAGCTGACAGAATCCATACTAAGCAATGCTGGGTAGAAAACTCCAGCAGGAGGCATTATCAACAGAGGCAGATTGTACTTCAGATACATGTCACACACCTGCAAGAATGAAGCAAATCTAGGAATATTATTACTGCCATTCACAAACATCCAAACATTTAAGAGCAAAAGAGCGTGATATTTCATTCCAGCCACTTCTATCAGCTTCATCTAGGAGCTAAGACCAGGTTGAAGCAATTCTATTTGTTTCCTGCTCATTACAAGACAGCTCACATCTCGGTATATTTCAACAATTTTGGGTATACCATTACATTGGTATTTGGTTACATTCTGGGTCAAATATATCCAGATCCTGCCTTTTTTTTTTTTGTGAACTCTGATTATTTTTTTTTGGATCATTACTAAGTATGTAGCTTGGCTTACACTTGATCAGACCTTGTTCCTAGCCTAAGTTTGCTGATAAATAGCAAGCCAAACTCATCCAATTGGGAAATTTATTCTTTCTTTTTGACCTGGCTGGAATTTCATGACCACATGATAAAGCTTTGCTCTAAGAAAAGATTATATGGACATAAACCACAAATTTATTATCAGGCTAATTTAGAATTTAAGGTTGAGCTTCAAGTAAAAAAAGCATTTTAAAATTTTTGCAGATTTAATGAGATCTTCAGCTAAAATGACAGCCTTAAAGTATGGGTAAATAATACAAAGCAATATTGCTGTAACTTTACGCATTACTGTCCTCTATTGCTCAGCCACACTAATATTCCCAAGCATAGGCTGTTATACTTCTCTTCAAGAAGATACGCATTGTTCTCAGAAGATTAGTGTCCTAAGATCTAGTAACTACAACTCAGATCATAGGCAATTAAGCTGTGACAGCCCAGCAGACAGAAAATAGATACTACTTAAATTGTATTCAATTAGGCACCATTGTTTTAAGGTTCCTCTGCTCTAATACCATAAAAAAAATTTTCATTAAAGACTATTTGTGAGGCCTTCACATTTCCTCTTGCCCTCACTACAGCAAATACCACATAGATATAGGTAGATATCTGTATGTAATTGGGTTACTCGTATTTTCAAATATTTAGACTCTTTACTTAGTATCTCAGCTGCATGATTTTAGAGATCTCTATAAAACTGACGAGTTCTGAACACATCAGTGAAGTGTAAATAAAAACATCTTAGTTGCATGCTAGAACACCAGTAACCTAAGGGTAGATGATTCTTGGTATATTCCCCTAAAATGATCATTTACTTATTTTAAACACACTATCTTATGCAAATGTTGTTGCCTGTTAGTTTTGTGCATTTTTAATGGACATTTTAGTTACAAGTAGTTCCCAGCACTATCACTGCTTTTTTAACACTTCATAATTTCATCCAAATTGTAGGAGAAGCATGGCTAGAGTTCACATAGCAGTAAACACATCTACAGAGTTGATTTAGGGAAACTAGAGAGTAGGCGTATGCCTATTTGACACTGCTTTATCTATAGGATAAACTAGGAAAAAAAATGATTTTTTTTAAAGGGACATAAGGAAGAAGTCAGGATACGTTGTTTGAAATTGAACTAAACATTTTTTTCTATAATTAGTATTAAAAAAGCATTATCTGTTATGTTATGCCACATTTTTACTTCTCCATGAGCAATGCAACTCTGACTTAAGAGTAAGCACTCACTGGTAACATTTATTTCTGCCTAGGGATGCAATAGCAGTAGCTACCACTTGTAGATCTAGCAGATATTTGGAACATTCTGGCATTTAATCACAAAGTTCTGTAAACTATAACAAGGAAGGTGATTCCATGCTATAGCTGAAAAAAATGCAGTTGGCCTCAGGGAAATGGGATTTTGAAAGCCAAAACAAATGGAATACATACGACTTCATAGAAGTCCAGGACGAAGTACAACAAGAAGGTACAATTGTTTTCTAAACGCAATGCAACTGTAGAGATCCATCCAACAAAGTGGATTAGTTCAGCTATCCCATCCACTAGTCCAGAAAGGGTGGTATTCCTGCAGTAATAGACAGACACAACATTAGCATATATACCTCTTCATAAATGCTAAAGAGGAAACATTGTAAAAAGCCATGGTAAAAACAGAAACTAGAAGTTATCCTTCTGCCCCACCACCCTCAAGCATTCAGCAACATGTATTTGGTCTTGAATATATCCAGTATTACATTGTTACCAACATTATTACAAAAACGACCCAGCTGTTAGTCTCAAGAATCTTGACTTCAGACCTTTTCAGTGTCAATAGAAATATTTTTAAACTAAGGGTAAGAGTAGGATTGAAAAGGTAGCTTGCATCATAGCAGAAACATTACGGCATTACTGACTGGTCTTCATGGTAGGTAAACAGGCATATCTAAATACACTTGTGAACAGTGTACAAAACACCACATTATAGTCATTTTGGACAAACTTACAGAGAACGAAATTGATAGTCGGACTCTGAATCCAGCCGAACCACATGCCAGTTCAACCAGTTCTGCAACAGTTCTTTCAAACACTCAAGAACACTGCACTGTAAGAGTCAAAAAGAAAACAGGTTGTTGACAATTTACGTAAGTGAATGATACTAAACAAAAAATGCCATGAGAATTAAAGCATGCAAGGAAACATATGAAGAGTTTCTCAGGACCACAAAGAGCATTTAGATAATTGCAGTATCCACTTAAACCAAATATATACATTACATAGTTTTTGCTGGAGAATGCAAGCTTCAAATAGTGACTTAAAAGTGCAATAAAAAACTGTTGTCTTCTGTGCTATTACATAGTTCTATGTTAATCCAGTGCTTCTGCTTAATTCCAGTCAAAAAAAGAAAGTATCTTGAAGGCACTCAAATTCCCCAAGAAGTAACATCATAAGTACATATTTTACCCTCACTTCAGCACAGACTCCCCCAAAAGAAGTCCCCTATACAACCCCCCAAATTGTTGTACCTTATACAAGTGCAGATAACAGTACCAATTAGAAGTAAACAGCCACTGTACTCACTTAAATTACCTTAAAATAAAGTGAGGATGTGAAAAAGAGCTGTGCCAGGGGATCACAGATATGTGATTTCATTTCTGAAATAAACAAGAAAGCAGCATGATATCTGAGCACAAATTCTTCCCCCCAAGATCAGACACTGCCCAACTTTATCCAAAGGATCTGCAACCCATACCAGAGAAGCTGCTGAGGGGGATCCAACTCACGAGTCTGAGGATTTGTGATCGGCAGCAGGAGCCATCCCAGAGAGGAAGGCTCCTGCACAGGAACTCCTCACAAGAAGAAAATCCTTCCTGCAGAGCAGAAGGTGAACATTCAAAAATTCATCTCACATGCCTGAACTTTGCCATGCTCAATTCACCCTGGAGAAGAGGCTTACGCCTGCTTCCTGACATGCAATTCTCCAGGACACTCAAGTTATCATTCCTGCAGAAACCAGGGCCATGTCCAGAATATTGGAAAATGTACATTTATTATTCTTTTGTCTATCTGAGACACCGCAATTTTTAAGAGATACTGCAGGAAACATGCAAGTCCCAAATGCACTTTAAGGGAAGAATTCATGAAATCTTTCGTTTCCACAAAATAGGCCCTCACCTGCAAGAAACATTCTGCCTTGTAGATAATTTCCAGGAAGTCCTTGAATTCTTCTTCATATTGGCTATTTTCAACCACACACCAGGTACACTCTAAACAGGAGAGAAGACTGCGTTTGAACACAAGTATAGCAAGAATAAGTACGATTAAAAGCAAAATTCAACTCTTCTTTGGTGTTTCTTTTAATGCTATATGATTACCCCTATAAATCTGAATAGCAAAGTGCCATTACTGAATGGTGAAAAGTTCAGTCTTTTACCTCCACACCATGCTATGGTGGTTATGTTAAGTTCTTACCTTCCTGAAGAGTCTGTCCCATCCAGTAGTAGAGCCTCAGGTAAATAGATTCATCTTTGTTGCAATTCATGTAATGAAGCAATAATGGGTTTGTTAACACTGAACCCATCTGGGAAGGAAACTGCAAGAAAAAAAAAAAAGAAAAATAGTTATTCTGTGTTTAAGTCTAAATAGTGCTAGAGAATCTCATACTATCAGAGTTGTCCAACCCTTTTATTAGCAACAGGAACATCTCCAGGAGTCACACTCATCGCCCTCAGGTAGGACTATATGCTTTGTCAGAATTAGGTAACCCACATGCTACTCACATATAAACAGGGCATAGACAAAAATCATTTGATCTCTCCAAATCCTTCGGTGAGCTTGTTGAGACCTTCCTGCCACTCACCTCTAAACAATGGATATTTTCTACAAGCTGGGTAAAGGCCTGCAGCTGCTCCACTGGAAAAAAATCATTTGCACTGTTCTTTTCACTGTTCCCTACTAAATTTTGTGCGTTGGCACTGCTTGCAGGTATAATCAACTGGGCATTCCATTTCTGTAGAAAAGAAACACAAATGAACAGCAGTGACTCAGCTTCCAATGCAAACAAGTATGCTTGTGACCAACATTCCCATAAAGACTCCACTTTGAACAAAAAAAGCATCTAGGCTTTCATTATAACGGGAATGCTGTTTCCATATAGCTATCCCATCCCTCCCAGTGCTGAAATAAAGCTCAGCTCTCATTACTTGCCGTTAATCAACATGAAAACAGCTGTTTGGCACCTTCTGGTACCAGGGGAGGTTTAGGTTGGATACTGGAAAAACATTTATTCACTGAAAGGGTTATGAAGAATCGGAACAGGCTGCCCAGGGAAGTGGCTGACTCACCATCCCTGAAGGTATTTAACAGACATGCAAGTACGGCGGTGCTGAGGGGCATGGTTTAGTGGTAGAACTTGGCAGCGCTAGTTAATGGTTGGACTTGATGATCTTAGAGGTCTTTTCCAACCTAATTGATTTTATGATTCTAGAGTCTTGAGGCCCATAACCTACTCTTTTTCGTGACTGAGGTTGAGCTGTGCCTAAACACAGTGCTTGGGAAATTGGAGAATTTGCCTGGTTTCTTCGCCTTACAGCGTTGATTGCTGCTTTCCATGGAGCCTCTGAATTCTTGAAGTAAGTCTGTAAACATAAATCAGACACATATGCAAGAAGCCAAAGTAGGATAAAGTGACAGAAAGACCAGTTTCTATTCCAGTAAACATGAGTGATGTGTGTGAAAACAGTTAAAACCAGAAAGCACATCAACAGGAGGATATAGGTAATCCTCATAAGGATAAAGGAAGATCGTTCCATTTCAAATCATCTCAGAGTGACGAAGAGAAAAAAATGCAAGGCAAGGAATCCTCCTCTAATCCTGATTTTACTCAGTGAAAAGAGGCAATAGAATTCATCTTCACTGCTTAATCATGCTATTGTTTAAACAGAAAGCTCATCACAAATAGTGTCATAAATACCAGTTCCAAGTAGATTAAATTTAACTCCTTACCTTCATCTTCCCAGGAAGGGTTATGGACATGAGCTCGGGACGGAAGACCTTGTAAAGCGATAGCAGAGCCTGCAAATGAGGCTGCATTCCCTGTCAAATAACAGAACAAGTAACAACATGTATGATATATTTTTAATATACATATTGAAGGCTATATTCACAAAGAAAAAAGGATTACTAAAAGCTTTCAGAAATACATGTCAGTAAGCAACCAGAGATGCAAAATGAGCAAAAGAAAAATTGTCAACAAGAACAGCATGGGGAAGGGATTGAAGAACAAACTTCCCGCAATCATAACTCTAATAAAAAGAAATTTAACAATCAAAGCCATTAAAAATACAGTTCTCCACTGACTAAATGCTCCAAAAAATGTGTTACTCTAACTACATAGCTCCATCTATATTTCTCTAGCAACTTAGAACTTACTACCTGTGACTGTATTTTTTTCCTTATAGAAAAGGCAGCAAGATCCCATACATGCTTTTATTTTCCAGTCATTTTTGATACTGCTTGAAAAAGGAGGAATAAAATTAAAGAAAGTAATAGAAAATTTAAAAGAAGCTGCTCTTTACTTCAGAGATTTCACCATATCAGTCTATAAAACATAAAGGTGTTTTTTTCATGTCACTGCACATGCTCACAAATTAACACATGAGAATTCAAGATGCACATGCAAGATATACCAGCTCAGATGTTACAAAGACTACAACCTACATTTCCAAGTCTAACCCCATCCTGAGCTGCTAGCCTCTCCTCCACCTTGTAAGGACAGTTATAAGCTGCAACATTAACCATTGTTCAAATTCTACAAAATTAGAAATGAACTTGCCGTTTTTGCTTGGAGGTCAAGCAGTCTCCTGACTCGAAAAGGCTTGACTGGAAAAACAGTTCAGAACATCATGAGTTTAAAAAATACATTATTTAACATTCAAGAGAAAATGAAATATCACTTTTATTGTAGGAAGTCATGACAAAGCAAGCAGAAGCAAGTAGTCTTATTTCTGTGCTAATACGGGTTTCTGATTCAGGATATATTGCACAAACCCGACTGAACTGCCACTTAGGCTTCCTTGCCCTAAAAGCATCTATGGTGTAAATGCCTGAAGTAACTAGGAAAATAAAACTAACATTCACACTTTTAAGGAAAAGGTACAGCATTGAAGAGGCTTTCAGGGTAGGGCATAACTGCATTATCTGAGCATTCCCTAGGCTCCCAACCTTAGATGCTATCGCGCTGGGGAAACTTGGTGTGCTAGCTCTAAGGAACACCACGGAGCGTAGAGTGGAGTGGAGACACCACGGCTAGGCTCTGTAATCAGGTGGGGCCTCGATTGTTCTTGTGCACAAAGCTGCACTTTTTGCCACCCTAAGCCAAAGACCTGTCATGTTTTGACAAATGCTGTACCCTAGTGTACTTTTTGCTCATTATAATATCATTATAATACCAAAACACACCTCCATCCCAAAAGCTACCCGCCTCCAAGGTGCGACCACCCCTCACCGAGCATGCGCTCTGAATTTCTCGGAGCCTATTACTTTAAACGGAGACGGGAAAACTTTACACCAATCATAACTAAGATATGCTTGACTAGAGCCACTCAAGCTCCACCGAAAAGATAGAAAATAAGATAAATTGGCCCAAGAGAGAGGGGATGTTAGGGAAGATACCATCGTCAGGGGAGATACCATCCCGAGGACATACAACATCCTTAGGACCTCCTGACTCCTGGGATCAGTCGACGGGCTGAGCCTCTCTTCCCCCCCCATTGGGACGCCTTTGGGTGAGATCTGAATATTTGCTTATAAATCTCTATAGAGTCTTTGATCCTTTTAACGCGTTTATTTCTAGGCTGCGCACCTCTAACACCTCTAACACCTCTAACACACACCTCTAACACCTCTAACACACACCTCTAACACCTAGAACCCACACCTCGAACCCACACCTCGAACCCACACCTCGAACCCACACCTCGAACCCACACCTCGAACCCACACCTCGAACCCACACCTCGAACACCTGTAACACCTGTGTATTTCATGCATACTAGCTTGCTTTTGCAGATAGTCACTATCACCGGCAATCCAAAAGAACCTGATTATCTGTTGCTGTAATAAACCATACTTGATTGCATTGTGATAGCTCTCATTAATGCAACTAGGGTGAGGGTGGTTATCCGTGATAGTTCAGTGTTCTGAATCTAACCAGACCCCCAGACGGTTGATGCATTGTTGGTGAATGTCTGAACGGACCCCCAGGTGGTTAATACGTTTTTGGTGAATGTCTGAGCGGACCCCCAGGTGGTTATTACGTTTTTGGTGAATGTCCGAACGGACCCCCAGTTTTGGTGAATGTCCGACTGGTTCAGTACTCTGAATCCAAACGGGCCCGTAACGGTTAATCAGCTACACCCCTTTAACGCAACAGCATCGCCTTGCCTAGTCATTGTAGTAGCTCCATTGGAAGAAATGGCAGCACCGGGAAACAGAAAAAACAAAAGGCTTTTTTAACTCATACAATTGGATACACTTACCATTTTCTTTCTTGGTCAGCAGGTAGAGCAGGTGGCAGACGTAGGGGCACTACAAAGAAAAAGCAGCAGTGAGCTACCCTGCCGATACAGACTGCTAACTATGATACATCAAAAGCGACACCCTTCCAGAAAGGCTTCACAAGCTGATATTGCTTCATTCAGTTGGCTGCCTCGAGTCATCATGGCATCCCCACTAGGGCTGAGCATACCTTACTTCTCATAGCAAGCAGCCTGTTTTTACACGTCACTTATATCAATTTTCAGTAGATACATTATCTACATTACTAGCTGTCCTTATAGTAATAAAGCTATTCAATGAACTTTCGTCTTGTTTTGGGGAACATGGTCTACATATTTCAGAGATCAGCAGTGAAAGGGCAGTAACATTTTCCAAAGCAAATATACCCTTGAATCAAAATATTAGAGCTTCTAACTACAGTGAGGCTGCAAGGGTCTTAAATTGGGTACAGCTGTGTTTTCCAATTGGCCCATCACACCTGAATATGCTACAGAACTTAAATCCAGTTTTATGGAAAAAGATTATAACTAATGTTAACCCATCCAAAACTTTGCAGGAAACATAGCTCAGAACTTCAGAAATTATGTCTTGACCACAAAATAGTCTGAACTGAAAGAATATCAACAATTTCATACCTATCTACCATGATTGCCAACTGGATCTTAATCTGAATTGAATCTATTTCAACATTCCAGTGCCCAGATTTTACAGATATCATATAGCACAAAACTCCTGAATGTTTGCCCTGTTTTAAGCTACATTTCAAATAAATTAAGTAGAACAGGATTTTGAGTTTTTAATCATTCTATAAACACTGCTCCTAAAGGTTTTTTCTTTTTGCCCAAGATATGCAAGTCAGTTTCTTCTCAGGGACAGAGGACTACACCTGCTGACGTCACATCAAAGGTAATTTCAGGCACTGCAGTGTCACAGCATCTCTTAGGAATTTACATGAAAAACACTGTCTATCTGTTCAGATGTTACAGAGTGTCAATGCTTGGAAACATGTTCAACCAAACAGATCACAGTACTCACACTAAAATAATCCAACAGTACTTTCCCATTTCCGAATCAGAATTATCCAGCAATCTTAGAACTCAAAAAGAAAAAAAGGACACTAAGTTCCACCATAAAATTGTCTCTAATACACAGCTATCTCAGACTAATTTTTAGCACCAATACACACACTACTAATGAACATTTAGGTTTATTTTGTGAATTCTGTATATTCTTCATCTCTCCTTACCAGCTTCTCATCGTGAATGAAGGAAAAGAAGAAGCCATAAAGGGCATGAAGTTGTTCCTTGCAATCAATGAAGTCAAACATTGTGATCAGCCATCTTAGAAAAAGCAGCTGCAGACAGACAGAGAGTCATCTTACATCAAGTAATAGACAAAACCAAGACAGAGCAGTCACTAGCCAGTTTAAGAGACATCGTCATTAAAGGACACTAAAGACAACCAGATAGCTACAAGATAAGCCTGAGAAGAGCTCCAAATTCCATGCCGTACAGCATGGAATTCCAGTCCTGTTCCAAACACGTGATAACCCCCAAATATGATGTAAACCTTTCAGCCATCTACATGAAGACCAAAAAGACCATTTCACTAATCTTAAATTATGATGCCAAGGCACACAGAACTTAGGTGATATCTTGCTGAGGTGGATGAATAACGCCTCACACAGCTCAAGTCATTCACAGAAATGAATTCCTTAGGAGAGGCTTCTCCACCAGAGAACCTTCCTGTTCTGTAACCGTGCAAATTCCCACTCACAATCCTCACAATCTCAGCTTCCACTCCCTTTCCATGTACAGGTTTCTCTGCCAGTCTTTCTAAAAAACAGCAACTTAAGCAAGAACCTTGCACGTCAAAACCCCAGGTTTTCTGCTTCCTGCAGATAATCTGTCCTCATCATTCCTGTGCTGAAGCAGTAACTACACCACAAACATTTTTTGGAGTTACCTGGACATTGCTTGTACATTTGCTGACGCAGAGCCAAGATACAGATGAAACAACAGAACTTTCTGGTATTACTGAGGCTGGAACTAAGCTCTTCAATAAACGAGTATTCACTGTATCAGCTGGAAAACAAACATTTTAAAATTGGATGCTGCTCACAAACCAGGTTCTTTGACACGGTTTGGAAGTTCAGGTTAAAATCCCCTCTGGACAAGATTATTCAGAGCTTTATTGCTTACAGGAACAGCACACAAGAAACCAGTAGGGACTTATCTAAAAAATATGAGAAATATTTCTTTCCAGGTTAAAGAAAATGGCATATGTATTATTCCAGTACTGAAATAGCCTTTAGGCTCTT
The DNA here is from genome assembly GCF_047663525.1 of Anas platyrhynchos. Classification (NCBI taxonomy): domain Eukaryota; kingdom Metazoa; phylum Chordata; class Aves; order Anseriformes; family Anatidae; genus Anas; species Anas platyrhynchos. The sequence goes on from NC_092596.1 coordinate 14,281,761, forward strand.
GGCAAGACAACCAACAGTAACACAAATTTATGGTAATATTAACAACCAATTACTTCAACAAATGAGCATGTGATTATCAGCCAAATATTGGCAGATTAGTGTCTTGGAGATAAGCCAACAAATTTAAACCAAGAAAAGAATTGAATTGCTTGTATAACGGGGAAAGAATCCTGTAATATCCTCTTAGATTAGAGGGAGTGAAAGGTTTATTTTTTTTTAATTGAATATTTCATTAGTTTCAAAATTTAGGTGATGGCCACCATTTCAAAGAAAGCAGCATGAACTGATTGCTAGTATGACACTAATTTTATCAAGTTTCACAATACAACTATGACAGTTTGTTCAATTATTTTGATGCTGGGAAGAAGAAACCTATGGAAATAGTTACAAGAAGGAAAAAAATATAATGGTTGCTAAGGACACAGTTCAAGCGTTTAAAGATCTGCAATTAAGAACGAAGGAAATAAGCTTTTTTGAAAAGCTTTGTAACAAGCCATAACATTCTTCCCTATATCACTCACCTGTAACAAGAACTGAAGTTATTTTTAGCATGAACTCAGTTTACACTGGAGCATGCCAGAAAGATTAATTTTATGTGAAATTGCCTAACAATACAGTTGCCATAAACACATTATCTCAAGCAGGTTTGATTAGAGGGAAAGGAGAAGTTCACAGAAGACTTGTTAGCAGTAAGCATTTTACCAAGTTTGCCACTGAGTGCCACGGTTAGTAACGTATCAAACACTTCAGGGGGTAACCCTCTTTCCAGGCCAATGCTTTCCACAGTAGACAAATGTTTCTGCAAACCTTCACTCTTTTTCAATGAAACCCGGTCTTGAACTAGGGGAAAAAAAATAGATGACAGTGATGAAACAACTTGTGAACTGATACTGAATTATTTTAAACTTCTCTGAACTTTTCCCATACATAGTCCATCTTTTTGGGTTCTTTACATAGCAATAGAAAGCAGAAAAGCTTTCAAGACACTAAGGAGTTACCACAAAGCTCAGACATTAGAGGAGAGAAAACGGCAGGTGAAATTTGATTTTTTATTGTTAAAGATATTGATAATCCTTTCAAACCTAGTTCGTTAACCTTAAAACTGTCCTCTTACCTTTCTCAAAGAATTTCACAGCTTGCTCAAGGGAGTTGTGCTTGCTGTCATCACTTGGAGACTGCTGATTTTGTACAGTTTTTTCAGTGTTAATACTCCCTTCTTTTCGCCATGCAGAGAGATCGGTTTGATTGCTATCGTGAACACGGAGAGGCTGCTTTGAGTGCTTAGAACTCTGTCTTCGCTGCATTTTTTTCAGACTGCCAGCTGATACTGGAGAATTTCATTCATTTGTCATGTGAGTTCCAGTCCCTCATTACAATGATGGAAGAAAATAGATGACCCTCCAATTGATGAAGAACATCAGAGAGACAGTTTCCTGCAAAAGAAAAAAATTACTTTTCTGACAAACAGACTTTAGGCAACATAAGGCAACAGAGTAACTTCACAGCAAGTCATTTACAGCCGTCTGCCCCTAAACAATCAGACAATATGCTCAGAAGCTGTGCATACAGTTGTGCTATGAATTGAGAAATTCAATTCTCTCTTACATTAAAAAAGGGAAGAAAAAAAAATCAAAAGTAAGAACCAAAACCAACTCCTTTCAAAATAAAACTTGTCTGATAAAATTTTATATAGTATTTTGATCCAAATGAACATAACCAGAAAGCCAACAGTACGCAATCAACAATTTCCTTTGCTGTCTATTTTATTCTTTATCAGTTCTGTTACTTGTGCTGTATACATCAATGTAATCAGTCAACAGGTCACAATTTTATGTGGGGGTAATGCTCAGATTTTACAGGACCATAAAAACAGTTTTCTTCCTATTTTACAGAGTTAGATTCCTATATAATCTATTTCTACCTAGTAGCTAAGATTTAAAATATATGTTTTGGTAAATTTCCACGTGAAGCACAAGAGCTACTAATACTGTCAAGCTGCCTAGCCCTGGCTGAAACACAGTCATGAGAAGTGACACTTTCTCTGCGTGTTAGAGAAATCAAACTTCTACCCCCAAAACGTGAAATGTTGCTACAAGTTCCTGGGTTTTGCAGAGTGCACGTGCATACCCCTGAACTGCTGGAGCAATTGTTTTTGCTTCCCAGCTTTCCCATCGCAAGAAAACAGAAAGATTTTCAGCTCATGCTCTCACTTACTCAAGACGTTAGAACCTTTCCTGTTTCCCTTTAGCTTTGTTTGACATAAACTTCTGTGACCAGTACAGCAAAACCAAATTTCTGGCTAGCTACGTTAAGATCTCTTCTGCAGTACCATGGTACTTACCGAGGCACACACAACGCTTACAAATAAAACCTACCAGCTCCAGCAGAGCTGTGTAGGTTCAGGTGACACCCCCAAGGCAATCACAGCTCGCAGAGATGCAGGGAGGTGACAGACACTAACCGAGATGTTCTGAAGCAGCGAAAGCAGCTGGTGGTGACCTTACCCCGAGTGTCCCGGCACCCTGCTTGCACCCCGAGCCACGGATTGGGATGAGGCCTGAGCTAACAGGCGCCAGCTGCCACACGCAGCCCCCTCACAACGCCCTTCCCCTCACGCAGCAGAGGGGCCGGGGAGGAAGCAGGACGCCACCAGAGCCCACAACAACCCGACAGGGCCCTTCCGCAGCACCCCCGGAGGCCGGGCCCGCTGGGGGAGAAGCGGGTGCAGGCCTCAGGGCCCGGCTGCCAGGGCTGCAGCCCCCCGGTTGCCATGGCTACGGCCCCCCGCCGCCATTACCTGCCGCCCGCTCCAACCGCCCGCAGTTCAAACCTCCGCGCCGCATCCCGCGCATGCGCGCCGCCGCCCGCGCCCTCCCCTCCGCCTGGCGGCTCTGAGCATGCGCAGTGGCCCCGCCCGGGCTGCGTGCGCCGCGGGCCGTTGGAGGGCGGGAGGGGGCTGAGGGGGGGGGTGATGGCGGCCGGCGCCTCAGGGAGGCCCCGCGCCTCCAGGCAGCCCCCTGCTGCCCTCCCTCAGCCACCTGCGGCTGGAGGGGCTGGCACGGGAGGGCCCCTGGTGGGGGAGCCGTGGGATGAGACCGGCTGGAGGGAGAGTGGGGGCTTGGAGAAAAAGAGCTCTGAAAAGAAGGGAGAAAAGCGCAGGGGAAAAATTAAAAATAAAATGTATTAGCCTAATGTGTTATGGAAGGATTCAGTTAGCTCCTGCCACCTCACTGCCTCCAGCAAGCAAAGATGAGTGTCAAAAATAGCTTGGTAATGCTGGGGGTCAGCGATGGAGGTCAACCCAATACAGATATTCTTAATATCTCTCTATATAATAATATATAAATATAATACAACACAGAATTCTTGGATGCACAATGTGTAGCTGCTGCTGTGGGCAGTAATCCATACTGCTGCAATAAAGAAAGGTGGACATGGGGATGTTCTTCAGAATTCCCTTACAGTCTGCAGCTGGAGTACTTACAGGGATGGTCTCTGCTGTACCAAATATTCTACAGTTATTTCATTATTATGGCAACCATATGACTTCTGGTAAAGGAAGTACAAAAGACTAATGCTTGTTTCCAAAATTTTAGGGAATTGGAGATAAGACACACATGGGAATGGTAGCTGGCCACAAGGTTGCTACGATACAGTTTGTGAGGACTCTACAAAACTACAGTATCAGAACTGGATATACCGCATGTTAGCATCTATCATCAGTTTTCGCAGTGATACAGTACTGACATCTTACTGAGGTTTTGGTTATCTTATCTCATCACCACATTGTACTGAAGCAAAAATTTATCTGAGACTGCCTAAAGAAAATTTTCAAATGCTTGCAGTTATCACTGTGTGGCCCAATGTTGTTCAGATGGCTTCAATCCTGCATCACCTTGTCTTTCTCTGACATTCCTCTAACATGATTCTGCCTGCCTTTAGGCTTTTTCTGTATTAGAGCATAGGAAAAAAAAAAAAAAAAGAAATTTGTTTCTATCACAACATTTTTCTCCAAATTTCAAAAAGTTTATTTTCATGAATAATTAAGAAAATAAGGAAAAACTCAAAACAGACAAACATCAAGAAAAACAAACAAAACTCAGAGGTAAAACACACTTCTCATGACACTCCATAAGATTTCAGATATAACACAGGGATTCAGGCTCTTGTGAGAGGACTTCCCCCAGCTCACTGAAGCTGTATGTGAGATGCACCATGAGGTACCTGGGCAGGTTCAAACCTTCATCATTAGCAATAACCAGTGATTCCATGAATTTGCAGCAGTTGTGAAAAAGGATTTTTTTTTCTTGAAAGAAAAGAGGTAGTGTGATGCTTTTTGCCAGCAGCAGACAACTATTTCGAAATATGGGGGTTCATTACCAGACTAAACACAATTCTTCAGGCAGTTTTGCTTCCCATCCCCTCAGCAGGGATCCTTACTCTCTGCTGAGGGGTAGAGATACCATTGCTTCAAAATGGGAAAAAAAATTGCATTAGCAGGCCATTATCCCAGTTTTAAAGCCTCTGCAAAACTTGTAACCCAGGAAGATGCAAGTAGTGTATCACAGTTTTCCCTGCATAACCAGTCCACCAAACAGACCGGTCACAGAGGCAGCAACAGCTAAGGGACCTTCCCTCAAATACAAGTAGCATTATGCTCAGTATAGTCCTTTCTTCACCTGACTGTGCAAAAAAAAAAAAAAAAAGCCTCCATTTGTGGCTGGGGTAGCTCTAGGAGTGGGGCTGCACAAGGTCACTCTAGTGATGTTCTTTTCTACCCAGCAGCTGTTGCAGAGGCTGCAACGCAGCAGAAATGCATCCAGCTGGGGTGAAACTGCCTTTCGGATGTGGGTCTTGTGCTCAGGGACTAATCCCCCTGCTGCAAGAGTGCCGAGCTAACATGACAAACTGCCCGAGTCTTTGCCCACACTCTGGTTTTGCAGCTCCTGTGAGGAGACCAGTGCTAATTCCAGCCAGGTGCTATCTGCCTCCAAACTGTCCTGTTTAAAGCTAGCTCGTGTTTTCCTATGTTACAGGGAAGCAGCAAAAGCAAGACTACAGTGTAGACGTACCACATGTCTCTCAGACCCCACATGAAACTTTATTTAGACAGCCAAAAAAATATAAATAGTTAAATAAAAACAAAACGACAAAATAAAACACCAAATTTTCTGGGTGCTTTTGGAGAGAGCTGCCTCGAGGGTCCGTATTCCTCAAACGCACCTAACTAGGATACCTTCACTTTGCCTTTCTCAGGAGCCGCCTCATGGATGAGTGGCTGCTCATCCCCATTTACCGACAGGATCCTCTTTTCTGGGGGCTGCTCCTCAGGCTGGCGGGCAATCAGCAGGCGACAGGTGAGCAGGATCCCAAAGACCAGGGCGTGGGCGTAACGCTTGAGTGGATCCCCCACTAGCTGGTGGAAGAAGAGCACAGCCAGCACGAGCAGGAGCAGCAGAAAGTTGGCCACGTCTTTGGGGCGACCAGGCACCAGTGTCATGACAATGCCACACGCCACTTCCAGGGCACCAATGCTCTTGCGGAGAAGGATGGAGCTGACTCCCATCTTCTTCAGCATGGGAAGGGCCCGCACGTAGCTTTTGTAGGCTCGTTTCTGAAATCAAGCAGTAATAGCATAGAATATGACAATGTAAGAAGGCAAACGTTACTGTCACTGAAACCAATAAACGTGTAATATGTTATGAAGATCGCTTCAATCCTCATAGACCCCTCTGGCATGACACCCAATCTGTACTCCTAAAGCTGCTGTTAGAGATATTAACACACCATCAACCTGCAATTCCCCCTTTACAAGCTATTATCTCCTTGCTGGAAGACAATTCTGCAATCTAGCACCCATCTTTTGAGCAATGGCCAAGCCAAGTGTACCTTTTCCTCTCTAAAATTAACAATGCAGAATCACACTGTTAAAATAATAATTAAAAAGTTCCTCTCTAAGAGTAGCATGCCCTTTATAATTAAATAATACACCTAGTCCTTGCAAAGCCAAAGCACGGAAGGTAGAAACTGAAGTCTCTTTCCATCTCAAAACAATTTAGATATACCCCGGGGTTGATGAGCAGTACAATCATAGCATGGGACAATATATCAAAGCTGAGATTTACCAACCCTACTCCTGTCCTTACATACCTTTATGAACCTTTCTTTCCTCAGAAAAAGCAAGTAGACATCTGACATCCTTGCTCTCTGGTTTATGCTGGATTTAGAAGCAATGTAAGTTACAAAACAGCCTCCTTACATAGCTGCCTCCTTGTTTCAGGGAAGAAAACCCTGTCCTTACATCAAGCTCTTGCATTTGAGAGTTAGGTATAGGTAGGTTTGGGGTTTTTGGTGGTGGTTTCTTTCCTTTTTCAGTCAAGTGTTGCCTTTTTTCTTTTATATTATAATAAAGCTCCTAGTTATTGGAATGTCTGAAATTATTTCCATCTACACATGAGCATATTATCTCTGCAGGTATTCTTGCCCTTGTGTTCCCTAAGCAAGGAGAGGGAAATGGAAACCAAATCTCACACACAGAGTCGTTCTGCTCTCACAGGCACTAATCAGACTGCAGATTGACTTCCCGTGTAATTCTGGAAACCTGCGTTATGGGCACACGGAACTTTCCCACTTCCTTGTAAATTTTGCTCCTTCCTTCTAAGAAAAGCTGATGACACCTCACAGGTAGTCAAAGAGTCATTTTTGCTACTGAAAATCCCATGACATGTTTATACCAAGTATGTGCATTGTAAGGATGCGCTCTAGACCTCCAGTGAATAAAAGCTCTCCTCAAAGCAGCAGTTTTTAACCAAATGCATAGGACACAGCTTTATAAAGAAACGTAACTAGTAGTGTGCCCTACAGCACTCTGGTATTCCAAGTGTTTTAATACACAAAGTAGCATGCATGCTTTTTTTGCTGAATGAAAAAAAAATCCCTGCAAGTTTGGTGTTGTGGGTAGATAACAGAGGTGCTCTGTTTGCTTGGGGCGAGATAAGATAACACTCAGCGATTGGTGAGATCAAGCTTTCTCTCACTGTCTCCATTATGCTACAGCCTACCCTGGTGTGCAGCACAGTGAAAACATAACCTAACGAGCTGTGGATGCGGTACAACATCAGGTATTGGGAATGATGTTGCTGTGCCTCTGCTTTTTTCCATAAAAGATGGAAATCACCCCTACCTCAAGGCCTGATTCTTGGCAAAGCAGACAGGGAGCACGGAGACGCAAAACGCTACACAGAGGATTCTGCAATGCTCCTCAAGCCTCGGCGCTTTTTTCTTTAGCTTACGTAGCTAAAGAAGCTCATAGCTAAGAAGCTCGGGAGCTCTGTTTTCTGGACATTTTGTCCCCTCACCTCTCGCACCCGGACCGCTTTGCGGTTCTCCTGCCAGCCCCCCGTGGTCACCACAACCCAGATGGATGCCATTTGCCAGCAAGGCACAGCAGGCGGGCAGGTGCAGCGGCAGGAGAGGGCAGAATGTGCTGGAAACTTCCATCCCCATCCCTTACGGGCCCGAGAACCCTCACAATAAATACCCAACACGAATGGAGGGGGCAGGAGAATCACCAGGGGGGGACAGGACGCGGCATCGCTGAGGGAGCGAGGGGGTGACGGACACCCCCATGAGGGCTCCATCCCCCTCCGCGCCCCTCACGGCCCCGAACCCCGCGGCTGGAGGCTTCTCCCCTCCTCCGTCCTCACCATCTCGTTGTAGGCGTCCCTGCTGAGGCGCGGGGTGAGCTTGATGGTCCCCATGAAGACGAAGAAGAGCCCCAGGGCCACCGAGAGGGCGACGATGGTGATGGTGCGCGGCGACGCCATCGAGCCGCCCCTCAGCGAGGCCTCCTGGCTCCGGCTGCCGGCCCGGGAGGGAGGCAGCGGGTGACCATGGAGGGCGAGGAGGAGGAGGAGGAGGAGGAGGAGGGGGATGAAGGCTGCGGAGGCAGCGCCGCTGACAGCCGGGAGGACGCGGCCTCCTCCGCCCAGCGCCGCCGGGTCCTAGCGCCCGCCCGGCCTCAGCCCCCGCTGCAGAGCCTTCGCCTCTTCATCCCCCCCCTCCTCTGGCCTCTGTTTCGGGTAAAAACGGGGCTGGAACCACACAAATCCGTCCAGCTGTGAGCCGACAAAACCATGCTGGAAAGGTGCACCCCCCCGTCACTCAGAACGGGAGGCAGTCGGTGTGAAAAGCCTCAGGCAGTAGAAGGGGAAGGGTGAGGCTCCCTGTGCCCCCCAGGGATCTCCCCCTCACCTCTGCACCCCGTCTGCTGCAAGAAGCCCCCCACACCCCAGCCCCATATACTTTAAGCCCCCAGGGCCTAAAAACTGACTGGTGGTGGCTGGCGTAGTTCCAGGCTTACGGCTTCTTAGCACCCGCATTACGCGGCTGTGAAAAATGCCTGGGGTTAGAGCACTTCAGGACAGGCAGCTCTTCCTCTTTCCTCAGGAGTTTGGCCCCTTTATTCACCTTTATTCAGTGGAACTTCAACAGAACACAAAATTAAAAAAAAAAAAAAAGCCCCTAAAGCAAGGCGGAGTTCCAGAGTTCACAAAATGAGGAACTCTGCTGACCAAGACCTACCTCCAGCTTGCAGCAGCTTCATTTTTTGCAGACCTGGAGAGAATTTCATGCAGCACTGAGGTTTATAGCTTGCCAGCCAATGAGAATAGCATGACATAAAAAAATATACCTTGTATTATTTATTTATTTATCTATCACAGAGCAACATGATGAGAAAACTTCTTATTGCTGACTTTTTTTACAGGGCCATTCATATTTCGGTATCAGCAAGTGTTAGCAGGGACAACGAAAGTGGCTATGGAAGAAGAGACACTTAAATCTGTTCTTTTTTCCCATTTCATTTTATAGAAATATATCTAACTTGTCTATGTGACTGACAGGGATTCAGTATTACTACTGAAGTTCATACAGGAAATATCCCCCCATCCCCACCACAGTCAACATTCTCCCAGCAAAGTGTGAAGATTTAATCAGCGTCCCAGAACGGTTTGAAGGGGAGGGAAGGCTGATGAAATGCTACAGACAACCTTTTCACCCCAGAAATCTGAGTGCTTCCATACAGAACAGAAAAGTTAGGCAACTCAAGAGCAAGAAGAAAATAATTTATTTCTTGAAAGTTGTATAAAAATAAATTAAAAACATAACTACATCCACTCCAGCCTTAAGGACATTAGGAGGTTGCTTTCCAAGCTCTCTGAGCTTGCATACCTGCCTCCTTGTCAGCGGGAGAACAGCAGCACCAGCTCACAATGAACAGTATGAGGAAACAGGTCAAAAGGTATGGCCAACACAGGGGCAAATGGCTCTCCGACCAGCTTCTTCCCTGGGTCAGGGGGACAGCACAGCCTGTAGAAAGCAGTTGTGTTTGAAGGGCATCCTGTAGACCAGTAGCAGAAGCCTTCCCACTGTCATCATCAGCACAACAGCACAGAGGATGCATTAAGGAGGTATCTTTTGTTTGGCTAACATCCATCTGCAGATGACACTGACCAAGATCTAGAACCACCTACACGGAATCAGAAACCAGCCCTGGAAACACTCTGGGCAAGCTGAAAGCTCGGTGGGCAGGCTTAAGGCTTTGATTCTCACAAGCCATCCAGGCTAAAAAGACAATACCGTTAGGAAATAATCCTCAATTTTGCACCTGCCTTTGTCGGTTACCTATTATCATCTCCAAGTGGGCCTGCCCAGTTAAGATCTTAACTAGGTGGTTAACACCTAGTTAAGAGGGTGACTGCTAATCCTAATACCAGACTGCTTGCTGGCTAGGGGTCCACCTTCCAGCAGTGAACCCAGAGGACTCAGTATTTCACACCCTGACACTGTTTTGTTGGGGAGGGGTTGTGCACAATGCAGATGTGTTGTAACAGCATTATTTTCTACCCCTTAACGATGCACAAAAGCATCCTGCTGGCTCATAAAGCCAAAGGAATACCCGCTGTCTCAAACCAATGAGTGCAGCTTGCGGGTACACCCAAGGTAGAACAGAAGCACGAACCGCCTCTGATCATGCATTGACTAGACCTGGATCCCACCTGCAGAAGTAACCCAGTGAAATTCAGTCACAACAAAAACTTTCCTGAGCTACGGCCAGTTATTTGTCCTTGTCCTCAGGGCACACAATAGTGTCTATCACCAACGTCAGTGGAAAGGAAGAGAGGAAGGTGCTCACTCAAGAAAATTCCTCATGGCTTCACCCTCTGGCTTGCAGGAGACGTAGAGCAGCCTTCGGATGGCCTTGCAGTTTCGGATGGCTCGCACAACCCTGTAATCTGCGACAGCAGACATCACATTTTCCCAACAATCTACACCTCAGCGAATTCTCCTGCTGAGCAAGCATCACCGAATTGCACTGAACTGCAGGGAAAAAGAGAATCTATGCATTTTGCCATGTCCTGTCTCAGACACAAGGTCTTAGCAGGCTGGGGACGTGAACCACACTGCTAATGCCTCAGCTGATTCTGGCAGGGTAGAACAGTGGGAAAAGTTCTCTCTCATCCTTAATTCTGCTGAGAAACAGAGGAACAATTGTCACTCAGTCAGGCAGAGGCATGAAAAACCTTCTACACACACGAGACAGCATCTGGTCACTATGTCCAGTTTGAGACTTCCCAGTACACACTGATGCAAGCCCTGCAGAGGCCACTGATGTGGGTAGAAGGCTGGAGCACAGCACATACAACGAGCAGGGCAGCTGGCCTTTCTGCCTTATGCAAGGCCAGACTCTCCCCAAGTGCACAGGGAGCCCGGTGCGGTGCAGCACTGAGGCCAAGTTTGCTGACTGCGGGATTTCTTACCCCTTCTGAGACTGCTGGTTCTGCTTGCTGTCAGCAACAACGTGAGCAACTAGAGACAAACCAAGCAGAGGGCTTGGAGCCAGCATAACAGGTCCCACAAAACTTGTTCAAAATTCTCTTTTCCAGATTAAAATAAATAAAATTCTTACGAATCCCAGCTCGAGATGGGTTCACCACAGCAACAAGGGGTTGGGTATCTTCCCAAGAGGACAGCAGTTGTGGTAACACAGCCTCTGCCTTTCCACTGTGAAACTCACAGTTGGAAATTCCTGTGAAGCAAAAAGCAAACACGTGAACTAAGAACAGTCTCAGATGTTAGTTCTAACAAGATGTACCACTCTTTGCTGAGTGGACGGGGTTGTTCAGAACCCTCCCATCACTTTTGCTTCAGGTTTTTCAGCAGTTACTTTGAAACCTTCTGCAACAGTGAGTTTGAACTCACCATTAAACGCAGCATTCCACCTGGCGTCCTCTATTGCCTTCTCCACTATCTCGATACCGATAACCTTGGACACGTGGCGAGCCAGAGAGAGACCAATTGTGCCTGGAAATCCAGGATACAAAACCAATCTGTATTTCCATGCATAAAAATGAGCATTTATACAGGAGGGATAGTTTTCCGCATGCAAAATGCCAGCCCTGTCAGAGCCTGGCTTGCATGGCTGCTGCTCACCTGTCCCGCAGCAGACATCAAGGAGGACGGTGTCTCCATCAGCCTGACTCAGCTCCCCAACTGCCCGGTACAGAGTTTCTGCTCCACTTGTGTTCACTTGGAAAAAGGCATCTGGAGAGATGCGAAATTTCAGGTCGAGCAAATCTTCAAAGATGTGTGGCTCTCCATAAAGGAGCTGGAAGGGTGACTGCTCATGGGAACAGCGCGTCATGGTGCTAGAAGAACATATATGTATAAAACAAAGACCTTGTTAGGAGGCAGTGTTTGCAAAGAGGTAGCTGACTGCCATTGGCATTCCTGGTGTGTTTGTTGGGTTTTATTTCAAATAAGCATTTTAAGCCCATGGAAAGAATTTTGATTCTTTGTAATGAATATTTAACTTGCACAACCTATAATAATAGGATTAAAATGACTTCGTACAAGGCAGTAGCCCTAGAATGTATTCTTGCTTTTGCTGCTAACATGATTTACTGTCTTGGGAAAGTCACTTTATTTTTTTCCTGTAGTTTCCCAGGATCTAAATTCCCATTAGGTAGAACCATACTGTATTAAAGTATTTCAGAAGCTTCACGATAAACACAAGATGTGACTACCTTAAAATCATGTCTGCAAGAGACATCCAAACATCTGCCATTCTCTTGAAGCAACTCGAGTTTCATCAGAGAGGGGTGAGAAAAAGGAAAAAGCTTTGTTTTCAGTCTTCCCCATGGCCTTTCCTCCACACCACAGTGCAATTTTTACAAGTGTCAGCACATATACCTCTCTTGGAAGTAAAGTGAAGTCAAGGCACATCCTGCTCCAGGTCCAGAAGCGAAGAACTCCTTAAGCAATGCTTTCTGAGTAGCCAGAGCCTCCTGTTAAGAGAGAGAAAGGAAAAGTGGAGTGTTTGGGTAATCTGATCAGGCACTTTTCCCTAGCAATACACCCAGCAAGCTCCAAAAGTGTACCAATAGCCTGGCACCATCACAACCCTGTGCAAGGCTGAACTGGGGTTTTAGGGATCTTAGACAGGTACTACAATTATTTCCTTTGTGTCATGTGCCCTGTCACGCTGGAGGACCCTGACACTGACTTCTCTCACTCAGTATCAGATTTGTCCAGGGGCCTGTGAATACAAAACTGCCTTGCATTAGCTTTTTATGCAGGTGAAGTGAGCCAGCGTTAGCTGCCTTCAAAGCCACAGGGCTTTGAAATCTTCTGTGTAAAAGGCTGCACTTCACTGACATCTCCAGTCAGGCAATTAACAGGACCAGATCCCCAAGGTGCTTGTTCTAGGGGCCTGTTCTCCTCACACTCACCTGGCCCAGCTGCTGGGGGTGGAAGGTGACGATAGCCATGGTGTGGCCGTGGCTGGTGGTGCGTACCACAAGCTCCCGCCAGTGTCCACCTTCGTGGAAGAGAATGCAGGAGTCCAGGGGGGAGCGACGGATGAACTCCTCGTAGCACTGAGAAGAGGGGAGAGGGAGCCCATAGTACGGTAAGGAAAACTGCCCTCATCTTAGCATGATGCTGTGCACCCCGAACAGACGACTGTTCCCCCAGCATCAACTGTTTTTTCCTACTTCATTTAAATATCAAGTAAAAGCTCCTTCCAAGTTCTGGAAAAATACGGTATTTTGATGATTTGTGATTTTTGTGTGTTTTACTAGATTTGCGGAATTAATTAGGACTTAACTATTAACTTCACCCTTGGGGACAGTTTCGAGGTTCCAACATTAAGTCTTAAAAAATGCCAGTCCATCAGCCAGAGTCAGGCCTGAAAATCTTCAGAACATCAAAACGGACTTGAAAACCCAGCATAACTATAAATATGATGTTCTCCCAAGTAAGAGTTATGGCACTCTTTCTATTCCCCAGTCAAGAGACAGACAGGGCTTTTTTTTTTTTTTTTTTTTTTTTTTACCTGGGCTACGTGCTTGTGGTTTGAGGGTATATTCTTCACATGGTCAGCTCTCACACAGACAATATTTCTTGCTGGAAAGAGAGACAGGTATTTAATTGTTTCGTTTCAGGGTACAGTAAAACAGCGTAGCATCTGACGTGACAAGCTGTAGAAAAGTCATTCCTCTGACTTGTCCCATCATGCAAAAAAAAAAAAAAATAGAAAGAAAAAAAGAAAAAAGGTATTTAAGTGCCCCACTAGCCCCTGTGATATTCAAGTAACCACATTCTGTGGGACCTGTCAGAATGCTTTGCTGCCTGTAGAGGTGCACAAACACCCACTCTCTCCCTGGTCAGCACAGGCTTCTGGAGCTGGCTGAAAATGCAGGAACAGCAAATTAAAAAGAAGGTAAATCTCCAGGGGGCTGCTACCAGAGCTGTTTTGTTTACTGTTGTATTTAGTAAATTACAAACTGGCATTTATTAAGAAGGTAACGAACTGAGGCTTTAAAATTGCTGCTCCAGATTTAATGGTGTTTCTGCTGGCATCCCATGGGATTCAGGCACTTTGCTGCACAGCTCAGGTGGGAGCTGTTCCAGCAGAGCACTGCCCAGGACCCTGCACACCGCAACGGGTCTCCAGCCAGTTCCTTGTCCTGCACTGACCTCTGCCAGTTCCCACGTACAATCCCACAGTTTTGGGGTTTCCATCTGGTCCTCGGTTCACAGAGAAAGTAGATTTGTTTCGGTAGCCGTTAATGACAGGCTAAGGGAGAAAAGAAAAAATAAAGCCTTGTATTACAGGAAAAAAGGTAATGGAGGAAAGCCAAAACCCAGTCTGGATGCTCTGCTGGTAACACAGGAAGATAAACACAAGTGCGGAAAGCTCATTAACCCAGTGTGCGCATGAGACCCCAAAACTTTACATTAGGAAGAAGAAAGTGTTCTCTAACAACAAAAGGTTTATCAGGGAGGACTAGGACATGAAAGAGTTCCTAACCACTGGGTTTGTTTCACTCTCTGGCAGGCAGAAAAGCAGAAAGTAGCAAGGGCCACAGAGCCTGCTCTGGGGACATTCTCTAGAACCAACTAATCCCCATTAAGTGCTTTTGTGAGCCAAGTGAGGGACTGCTGGGGGTTCAGGGCTGATGGGATTCCCACAAGATACTCACTGAAGGGACTACAGGACGGAGAGGACAGCAGAGTTCACCAGGTTTCTGCACATCTACACCCAGCTCCTGCAGACGCGATGCCAGTGTCTGTAAAACCTTCCTCTGGTTTTCGTACTTGACCTGCAGAGGAGTCCTAAGCCAGGAACACTCTCACAGGACCACACAGCAGTGGGCAGCTGTTCATCACCCAGCCAATGCGAGGCAGGAGTGAATACTGTAATGAGACACAGCCCTAGAGGAACTCTACCTGTCTCATCACGCTGTACACTGCAGTTGCTTGGAGCAATGATAAGAAAGAGGAGGAGCTGCGTCTGTGGTCACCAAGCACAGGTCTGAAGCTCTTGGTCCAAAGGAACCATCAGAGGCCCTGAAGGCCCAGTTACCCAGCTGTCCTGCACTGGACAGGATCACTTTGTAAGTACACCCCTCCCGTGCTGCTCGTTATCACGTACACCACCCACAGAGAACCACGGAGCACCTTTTGTCCTTCAGAATAACTCCGGAAGGAAAGCAGTGGTAAATAGCAGTGGTAAATAGGGTCAGAACAGGCTGTAGCAGTAAGGGATGGATCCTGGGGGTATTTGCTCACGGGGGTGGTAGGGACAGCTGGGGCAACACAACAAAGAAAAGTCCACATCAGCACATCCTACCTGCAGCTGCTCCTGGTAGGGAAGTCTCCACAATGGTGTCACTGCGTCTGCTAACCTGGAAAGCACAACACAGCGCTAGTGCCCGGAGCTGCTCACCTCCTGAAACAACCAGGCTCATGTCTGCGTGAGGAACGAGACGTTCCTTACAGCACAGTGTGCCTGCTGCACATGGGCAGGAGCGTTCTGGTATGGGCTCTGCACCAGAACTGGCTGTGACCGCTCAAACTCCCTGAGCAGGGCACTCGTTGCTGGAAGGACCCAGGAACCACAACCACAGGACACTGAGCCTGGGGCAGGGGGCTGGCCAGCACTGCCTGGGTGCCCTGAGTAACCCTGGTGCCTTTCTGAGTCCCCTTCAGAGGACGGGGCCAGGAACAGCTCCATCTCCCTGGAGGTTTCCCCTAGAAGGGCAAGACGCTTTTCTCATCACTTGATGTCTCCATCCCGCATCATCTGCTCACATTTCCAGCCACTGTTACATCTAACGCTGTGCTGGATTAAATTCAGCACAATAAAATGCGGTTTATGTGAGTACAAAGGGAATTACAGCCCCTCCAGTGGCAGCTCAGGGATAAGCCTTGGAAATCATCACTGCTTGTACCTAAAGCAAGGCAGGCACGACCAAAAACATGCCAAATCTGCGTTTTAAAGGAACTCAGAGAATATAGGGTGAGGTGGATATAACCCAAATTATTGTAAAGGAAATCAGAGAATACAGGGTGAGGTAGGTATAATCCAAACTACTGTAAGCACCCAACAACTTCTTGCTCACTGAGCTCAGGAAAACTCACCCCACAGCTGGGTAAGCTACTTTTATTCCTCACTGGGATGTTTTTGAGTGGGATTTCTCCCCCCCAGCTACTTCTCATGACCGTGCACCAAAGGGAGCAGCCCTACCTCTCTCCCCAGGAGGAGCCCGGCAGGCTGCAGCCCTCTCCAGCATTTCCCTTTCTCCATTTTACTGTTGTGCTCCCCGTCAGCAGGCTGCTGGGGAGCACGGGCTGCGTGCCCAGCCCCAGGCGCCGACACACGGGGCTCAGCACACACCACAGCCCCCCCGACATGGCGCCCACCCCCTCCCTCCCACCATGCCCCGCGGCAGCGCCATGGAGCGGGCGGAGGGGGCGCGGCCGGGCCGTGGGGCCGCGGGTTCGATCCCGGCTCCCGGTGCTTGGGGTCGCGGGTTCGATCCCCGCTCCCCGCTGTTGGGGCTGTGCACCCCCGTAACTGCCCCGAGCTCTGTTTCAAGCCCCAAATTCAACCAGCAGCCCCGTGAGGGATGCACACACCGCATCAGGGCTGTGGCGGTGCCCTCTGCCCGCATCCCCGCATGGGCAGAGCAGCGTGCCCGGCTGCTGCCCCCCAAAAGGGCAGGGGGTGAGCAGCAGCCGCCCGCCTCAAGCCCACCCGCCTGCCTCCAGCGCGGGGGGAACAGGATACGGCACAGGCCCCTGCTTCTCAGAAGTGAGCGCAGCCACCGCCAGCCCTGCGGCTTTCTCTAGTGCAGGCTGGAGGCTTCCGCCTGCTCCGCTGTCAGCCCGCACGCTTCCTCCTGCCTCCTGGACCCCAGGGCCCCCGTCTCCCTCCTGCACCCTCACCCGGCTCGTTCACCCCCCAGGGAAACCTGTGCTGAGCCCTTTCAGCCCTCTGCCCCCACCACGGGATGCTGGCGTTGTGCTCAGCGAGGGTTTCTGCTCTCTGTGCTGCTGCTCCCGCGGGGAGGCGTCGAGGGATGGGGCTTCATCGGGGGAAACTGCCTGCAGGAAACTGGGGGGGGCCTTCCTGCAGGCTGTGTGGCACACACTTATGCTGGCCTTTCGATGCTGAGGCTTCTGAACCACGCAGCATTTCTGCTTTGACTCTTGTCAGCACTGATCGGAAAAGGAAAACAGTTTTGTGACATTTATGTGCAGCTTTCCACAGGAAGAGCTTGGCTTTCTGTATTTCCCCCCACCTCTGCTAAAAAAAAAATATCCTTTCCTCCTGCTCATAGTGTGCTCAGTAGCAGAGACAAAAGAGGACAGCGAGGGGTGTCCTCTGGTTCTTAAGGTGCTCCTTCAACAAAGCAAGAAAGCTACCGTGAGGTTTGGGGTTGCTCACACCTTGACCAGAAAGACAAGAGTATTCAGTCTTTAAGAAAACATTTTATTCTCCCAAGTATTATTCAAGTATTTGAGTTCCACAGTTAATTAAAGAAGTTCACAGTCTGAATGAAAATCCTCCTGGCTTTTTATGGCCAGGGCTTTTCTACCTGAGGAGTGAGTGCAGCAGGCTGCTGCTCCAAGCCTGCAGTCTCCTAAGAATAAGTGAACAAACGTGGTGAGAGCACATAAAAGGAAAAAAATACAGAGAAGTATCTCTTCTGAAGGAAGGGAATGGATGCTGAAGACTAATCAAAGCAGGAAACCTTCCATATCCCTTGCAGGTTCCTTTTTCAGAGTCAATGCAAAATAGCAGTGCTTGCGCTGAGGATCTCAGAGGCAGAAGCTCACATTTGGGGCTCATGGGTCTCAGACGAGGCACAGGCACTTCTGTGCTGCATCCTCTCTGCCCATTGGACCCCTTCCTGTAGCAATGACCCTGGCATGGTCCAAGTGCCAAGCAGGTGCTGTGCTATGGCTGGGTGAGGCTGCCAGCCCTCTGTGAACGTGCTGGCGAAATGGGCAAAGAAACAGAGCTAAGGAAGCCTGGAGCTGCCTGTCTGAATCTCTAGAGAGGTGAGGCCGAGCCGGAGTTACACAGACTGTGGTAAGAAGAGAGTTACGGTTATCGTTGCCATGGTTTGGGGTTACAGGGTCTGCACGTTTCCTGGCATGCCTGTCACACAAGCTGCACACCGCTGGGCTCCGTCGCGGAGCAAACCATTCACCCGCTGCACAAATAATGCTCTGGTGAGTGTCTCCCTCACCTTTCCCTGATGCTTTTGCACTGCATTGTCTCCCCTCCCCTTCCCTTTTCTCGTCTCTCTGGTGTGGAGGTGATGTGTATTAACAAGGCTCGCAGCAGGTTCCTGTTCCCCTCCCTCCGCTCCCTCCACTGAAGGAGCCTGTCTCTGCCCAGGGCTCTGCCCCTGCCCTTCCCTGGGCTGGCTGGAGATCCTCGGCCAACACTGGCTCTCCTTTGGCTCTTCCAGCTTCATTCTTCCTAGGAAACGTCCTTCAGCTATGCCAGCAGAGCCGGGGCAGGAAAAAAGTAAGGTCCCAGTTATCCTTTCCTCTTTGTTTCCCCCCCCATGATGCTCTAACCCTGCTGGCGTGAGGGGAAGAAACATGAAGCAGTTCCAGTTTCTTCCTCCATCTTCCCAGCAAACCTTGTCCCATAAGCACCATCAGCCAGAGCAAATCCGTGATGAGAAAATCCCATGAGAAAAACCTCGGCCCCGCTGTAAAGCCTATATTTCTGTCACAGACCTGCTGTGGTTCAGCCTGCCCTGGTTCCTCATGAGAGCTCTCTTCAGCCTGCCCTGGAAGGTGCAGAGCACAGCCCTCCGGAAACTGCTGGACAAGAAAAAGAAGACAACTGGGTCAAGGCAGCTGTTGAGAGCTGAGATGCAGAGCACGAGCTCGTTAGCGAGGTGGAGGCCCTGCTTCCAGGGCAGGCTAGAAATGACCTCGACTTGCGCGAGGATGTAAGGGACGCGGACGATGTGGTAGGGGGTGAAGCATACGATGAAGATGATCAGGACTACAAAGGTCTTGGTGATGGCTCTCATGCTGGTCTTCTTGTTCAGCTGCTGAGCGTTCACCGAGGAGACTCTGTGGAGCTTGGCAAATATCTTGCCATAGAAGTAGAGGAAGAGCAGCAGCAGGATAAAGAAAATCACTACTGCGGTCATGTTAAAGGCTGCTGCCGTGGTGCTTTTGTTCCTGAAGTGGAAGCACTTATATTCACAGGGCCCTTCTTCTCTGGTCTCAAAAAAGAAAGGCATCATGAAGGCTAAGTGCACCAACCAAACCAACCCAGAGGCCGCGGTGCTGCAGGCCACGGTGTGGATCTTGAATTTCTGGAGGGGCCGGATGATCTTCAGGTAGCGGTCCAGGCTGATCAGGCTGAGGAAGGTGATGCTGACGTACATGTTGAGGTAGAAGAAGGCCCCGACCACGTTGCAGAAGATCCGGGGCTCGCTCTTGTTCTGAAAGGCGATGCGGAAGGGCAGGCAGAGGGAGAGCAAGAGGTCGGAGAGCGCCAGGTTCCTCATGTACACCGTGATGGAGGTCCTGCGCTGCGTGCCGCACGAGAACACCCAGAGCGCGAGGGTGTTGCTGAGCAGCCCGACGATGAAGATCAGCGAGTACATCACGGGGAGCGTGACGAAGAGGAACTCATCTTGGATCTGGGAGCAGGAGTTGCCCAGCCTGTGCTCAGTGACCTCGCTGGTGGGCAGGACAGTGCTCAGGGAGTCCATCACGAGCGCACGGGCCTGGAATGAAACACGCACGGGAGTTGGAACGGGCATTAGCACGAGCTGGAGGCCTGCAGGCATTGGGGTGTGTGGGTATTACAGCCCCCTGCGGTTCCTGGGTGCCCCAGGTCACCAAAACCACAACCTTGTGGTCCCCCAGGCTGTCACACAAAGGGAAAATGGGCTGGGGAGCTAGAAGCAGGCTCCTGCACAGGTCTGTCACTGGCTCTGGGCCAGGAGCAGGCACTGCTTTCTCCCCAGCCTGTAGGGAAATATCCACTGGGGATCTTAAACCCTGGTGGAAAAGCAGAGCCAGCCCCTGCCCCAGTAAGTGGCTCCTGTCCTCTCCTCACAGGCTGCTGGCCGGGCTTGTCTGTGGTGTGCTGGGCTACACAGCAACACCTGGCAGTCCTCTGCGGGGAAAAGCACCTCTCTGATTGCCCCCGAGCGACAAAATGGGTACAGCCAACATGAATTCAGGCCACAAGGCAGCACGATGCTCACAGGTATCTTGGCATTGCTAATGGGATCGGTCAGAGCTCCCCACCACCCCGCCGAGGCTGGGAAACCAGCCCCAGACTGCTGCTCTCACACCAGCCACAGGTCAGCAGAGCTCTGCTGAGCTTGTGCTGACCAGGGACCCAGTGCCAGGCGCTTGGACATCCTTTACCAGCACCTGCCTTGCTGGGACTGACCGCAGAAGTACCTCATGCGCCCGTGAGCTCGTGCATGTCCCGGTGTCATCCTCACCTTCCCACTTGCCATGACGCTGAGGGACAGCCACTACTTTCCTAACGCACTTCTCTGCTCCCTCCACACGACCCCAGCAGCTGACAGGTTTGTATGGAGGCAGCGGAGCTCTCTGGGTTTGCTGCCTGCGACTCGCAGCGCTTTAAAACCACCACGGCTCGAGTACCTCGCGTTTGTCGTTCCTCACTCGCCGCACAGCAACCGCCCTGCTCAGCCCCAGCTCTCCCACACCCCGACGGCTGGCTGCCTCGGTGCCCCGCTGCCCCCCGTGCTCGCAGCTGCAGCAGAGCTTCCCCAGTGCCTGACGGCGAGAAGAGAAGCCACCCGCAGCCACTCACCTTGCCTGGCGCTCCTCTGCTCCTACGGCTGCTGTGACGGAGGTTCCTGCTCTCACCGGCGCTCCTATAAGCCCTTGGCTGGTGACACACCTCCCACCCGTGACAAGCGTCACCCCGCTCTCCCTGCTCCTCCCACGCGGGGTTTTCCCCCCTTGAAGGGGTGAGGGGAGTGTTTTGGGGGGCTCCTGCTGGTGCGGGCTCTGCAACACACCCAGGTGCACCGGAGACAGACAGAAAGGGGCTTCTGGTGCTGGAGGGGTGAAAACGTCCCACAAAAGGGCTCCACGCACCTGCACCCACTGCCCTCGGGACCAGCAGGGATGCTGGGTGCCAGCGGAGGTGAGCACAGCACCACATCACCACCCACACAGGCAGGAGCAGGGGAGATGCCCCGAGCCCTCCTCCTACCCCTGCAGGGTCAGGATCTGTGGGCAGATGCTGAAATAAATGCCTCCAGATTCCGTTTTTTCCACCCTGGCACTGTCTGCGTGAAGTCTCCCACCCCAGCTGGGGTGGTGGGGACAGCCCATGGGGGCTGAGAGGTGAGGGTCCGGGCGGCTCGTCCCCCAGCCCTCACCCTGACACCGCTGCCACGTGCCCGCAGCAGGTCGTTCCGCAAAAGTTTCCACCCCACTGGATTTAGCTCGGCAAGCAGCGCGAAGTTCGCCCACGCAGATGCAAATAGCCATGGTGGGCAGGGGAGGAGGGGGCCGGGGATGGCAGTGGAAAGGAGAAATCCTCCCGTGAGCTTTCAGCAGCCGCTGCAGCGGGGTCTGGCTGGGGCCGAGAGAGCAAAGGGAGCGGTGCACGGC
Organism: Anas platyrhynchos; assembly: GCF_047663525.1. Lineage (NCBI taxonomy): Eukaryota > Metazoa > Chordata > Aves > Anseriformes > Anatidae > Anas > Anas platyrhynchos. The sequence goes on from NC_092596.1 coordinate 14,303,259, forward strand.
TCCCAGCCCCACAGCAGGCCCCAGCAGCATGTCTTCCTGCAAATATTTCTGTCCCCCATCACCACACCGCTCCATGTGCCCCTCAGCCCTGCGCCTGCCTGGTGGGACCTGCTCTCAAGGTCTCTTCATCTACCACTCATGTTTCGGTGTGAGCCTCAAAGGGCAATGCACATAGCGGGTCCTGAGGGGTGACTCAGTCCTGAGGCTGCAGGCAGCCAAATGTCAGCCGTGCGGGGCTCCCACAGACCCACCACGAGGGATCCCCTGATGTTCAGACCCCTCAGCAGCAGCCGAAGCCACCATACGGGAGTCACACGTGCACGTCTTGGGAAGGGACACGTGCGGAAAGCCTGTGGGCAGGCACTGCCAGGGCAAGCCACCCTCCTGCAGCGATGCCATCCCCCAGCCCAGCATCAATTTGCTTCTTGGCACCCCAAATTCTGGGAAACAGGAATGAAATGCAGTGTGATTTACCAGCTTGTGTGTGGTGTTTGGCTCCAAACCCCTCAGCTGTGCTCCTCAGACACTTGGCTGCAGCATCGTCCCTTCCCAACGGGGTGAAAGAAATGTGGTTGCCCTGGGCAGGAGCAGGACATGTGTCAGGAGGGCAGCTGTTTCCAGCCGTGGGAATCCCAGAGCCCAGAGAGTGGAAATCAGAGGCTGCTGAGCCCCAGGTTTCCCCACCTTGGTGCCTTGTGCTGCATCAGCCTCACCTCCAGCCCTCGCTGAGTAATTACGCAAGACGGAGCCAACCCAACCTGCCAGCCAGCGAGTGGGGAAATGACTGTAAAGCAGAGAGCCCGGGGATCTGAAAGGGCATTTCGACAGTATCAGCTCGCTGCTGTCAGTCACTGCAAGGCATACCTGCAGGTCACAGCACTCACGCAGGCAGGAAGCACATCCTCCATTCCTGCACAGCCCTTTGGAGTGGCCGGGCATTTAAACAACCCCAGTTGTCTTGTGGGGCTGCGAAACGCGGCCAGGTTCGAGCTGCAGCAAGAGGGGAAGGAGGCTGGCAGGGCGGAGGGGGCTGCTGGGACGGGGAAGAGAAATGGGGTCTGCGGTGCTGAGGGAGGGGTCGCCACGGCCCCTGTGTGGTTACAGGTGCAGGAGGCACGGCGTGCACCTTCAGAGCACAGCGAGGTGCTGGCAGCCTTGTGGGTTTGGTGGCCTGCAGGGGAGGCCGCAGGTCGTTATGTCACAGCGTCGTCACCTCGGGGAATTTTCGACTCACCCTGCAGCGCGGCAGAGGGATGAGTTACAGTATCCATCGCATTGCGGTTTCACTCGCCGGCTTTGCGGTGCGCCGGCTGAGCTGAGAGAGCGGGGTGAGAGCGGGAGGTTTCTTAGAACCCCGGGGTGTTTATTGCACGCGCCGTACGGGACGCCGAGCTCTCACTTCACTTTCAGGCAATGACACCTGCGCTGCCCTCGGGACGGGACCAATACCGGGGTGCCCACGGGACTCGTGTCACCGCACCGTGCTCATGGGGACAGCAGAACACCGAGCGCCTGCTGCCATCGCACCTCCGCGACGCCACGTGCAGGGGCAGGGAGGCAGCAGGAGGGCACGGAGGGCCCCATGGGGCTCTCCCCGAGGGCAGCAGGGGCTGCGGGGCTGCCCTGGGGCCCGGGGGAGCCGCAGCGAGGAGCCCCGGGGGTCCCGGCCATGGGGTCCCGCCGGGTGCCCCCGGGCAGCGGGGCCGGGCTGCGCGCCCCGTCGGGGCTGGGGGGGGCTTCGGGGGCGGGGCCTCCTGGGGACACGCCCACAAAGGGGCGGGGCATAACAGAGGCCACGCCCCATCCTTCACGAGACCACGCCTCCTTTCCTCGAGGCCACGCCCCCCTTTCCCCGGAGCGGGCGCTGATTGGCCGGCCGTGCAGCAGCCCCGGGGGCGCGGCGCGTGCGCGTCACTTCCGGGCGGCACGCGATGCTGGCGGCGGCGGCAGGAGGCTCCGGGCCCGGCGGGGCGGGCGGCTCCGGGCCCGGGCCGGGCCCCGGTGGCGGCGGTGGTGGCAGCGGGGACGGGGACTTCCTGTCGCGGTACCGGCTGGTGTCGGCCAAGCTGCGGCGCCGGTTCCTGCGGAAGCCGAACGTGGCGGAGGCGGCGGAGCAGTTCGCGGCGCTGGCGCGGGAGCTGCGCGCCCAGGAGAGCCTGCCCTACGCGGCCTGGTGCCAGCTGGCGGTGGCGCGCTGCGCGCAGAGCCTGTTCCACGGCCCCGCCGAGGCGGCGGCGCTGGGCGAGGCGGCGCGGCTGTTCCTGCGGCAGGAGCGGGACCTGCGGCAGCGCCTGGCGCTGCGCGGCGGCTTCGGCGAGCACCTGGCGGCGGCGCAGAGCTGCGGGGCCTTCGCCGCCCGCCTGCACCTGGAGCGCGGGCAGCCGGCGCTGGCGGCCGGGCTGTGCCTGGAGCTGGCGGCGGCGCTGCGCGACACCGGGCGGCCGGCCCGAGCCGCCGCGCACTTCCAGCGGGCCGCCGAGCTGCTGGCGGCGGCGCGGCTGCCGCTCGAGGCTCTGCGCTGCCTGGCCGAGCGCGCCTCCTGCCTGCTGCTGGGCCGCGACTACGCCGGGGCCCTGGCGGCGCTGACGCGGGCGCAGGCGCTGGCCGGGGCCGGGGTCGGGCCCGGGGGGGCGGCGCCCGGCGGCGCCTTCCTGGACGCGCTGGTGCGCTGCGAGGTGTCGCGGGTGCTGCTGCTGCTGCTCCTGCAGCCGCCGCCCGGCAAGCTGCCCCCGGAGCACGCCCGCACGCTGGAGCAGTACTGCTGGGAGGCGCCGGAGGGCGGCGCGGCGGGCGGCGGGCTGCCGGCGGCGGCGAGCTACCTGCCGGCGGAGCTGTTCCTGCTGCTGCAGTCCGCCGTGCTGGCCTGCCAGGAGAAGGACGCGGCGGCGCTGCAGGCGCTGCAGGCCGAGCTGTGGCCGCTGCTGAGCGCCGAGCAGAACCACCTGCTGCACCTGGTGCTGCACGACATGCTGAGCCCCGCGGGGCAGGGGCTGTGAGCGCCGCCGGGACGCTGCGAGGCGCTCCCCATCCTCCTCCTCCTCCTGTTTTTTCCACGGACCGGGACGCGGCGCGGGGCTGTATTAAAGCTGGCGCTGGCTGCACCAACCCGTGTGTGCGCTGCCCGCTTCTTGGGGTACGGGAGGGAAGGGGTTAACGGAGGGGGCGGGGCTTAGGGCGGAGGGGGCGGGGCTACAGAGGGGTGGGGGCACGGGAGGGGCGTGGCCACGGCTCCGCGCATGCGCGGCCCTTTCGGCTTCCGGCGCGGGTCCAGCACGCGGCGCGGCCATGGCGGACGGGGACGGTGCGGGACGGGGGGGGGGGAGCGGGGGAGGCCGGGAGGGACCTGGGGGGGGCGCGGGGCCGGGTTGGGGCTGAGCGGGGCCCTCTTGGGCCTGCCCTGAGCGCCTCCGCCCCGCAGGTGGCAGCGCCAAGAAGAAGCGCAAGAAGGAGAAGCGGCCGCTGCTGGACCAGGACGTGGCGGTGAGTGCGGGGTGGGGGCGGCGGCGGGGCCTGGAGAGCCCCGGGGGCAGCCCCCTGGGAGCCTCCCCGGGCGGCCACGCGTGTGTGTGGGGGCCCCTCTCAGCCCGCTGAGCCCTTGCTGTGCCCGCAGGACATCCAGCACACCGAGGAGTTCCTCATCAAGCCCGAGTCCCGCGTGGCCCAGCTGGACACGTCGCAGTGGCCGCTGCTGCTGAAGGTAAGGGGGGTACGGGGGGGGTACGGGGGGAAATCAGGGCTTGGCCTGGCCGCCTGCCCGCCCCCAGCTCTCTGTGCTCGGGTACGGCGCTGCTCTGCTCGCTGCCACGTGCGGTGCTTGCGGCAGGGCCCCGCCACGTGCGTGCAGGGATCGGGCTGCAGAGCTGGTGGCGGTGTCTGGGTGCCTGCTCTCACCTCATCGCCTCCTGCAAGCACTTGTAAAAAAAACTTCATTAAATTAACTTCGGTCTCATGGGGGCCTGTGCTCCTGTGTGCCCCCAAGCCATGCATATAGAGCTCATGGGGCACGATGCAAATATTCCGCAGTGCAAAAGTCAGCTTTCTGCTCCTTCCCCACCTATTCTACCTAGAACCTCTGATCCTTTCTCTCAGGAAAGCATTTCTGCAGTTTTAGCTGCAGGTTGGTTGCAGTTTGGCGGAGTTTTTTTTCATTCAAATGTGAACCGGATGTGGGGTAATTGCGGAGATGCGTTAGGGCAAATAGTCTCCTCGAGCTCAGTTGAGTTTCATTTTACTTACAATAAATTTTCGTTTGGATTTGGTAGAACTTTGACAAGTTAAATGTGATGACAGCACACTACACACCCCTGCCTTCTGGTGCTAACCCCCTTAAAAGGGAGATCTCCGAGTATGTAAGGTGAGTTCAATAACCTCTAAAACGACTTAATTTTCTTTATGGTTAACGTCTTGAAAGCATGTTCTGTTCTATGTTTGTCTCCTACCTTCCTGCTAAACGCTGTCCTGCTACTAATCAGTGAATGTCCAGCTATGGCCTGCTGGTCATTTTCTGTAAAGTTTTCTTTGTTCTGGGGTTGTGGCAGGTCTGCAGGTGGACGTTGCAAACACCTGAGGAGTTTTGAGTGGTCCTATGGAAAACCCTTCAGCCTGCCAGGCTTTGAGGCTGCCTGGAACTTGTTTGCAGTGTTTGGTTTGTATTAAGGACCGAGTACTGATAACATTATGGAAAGAAGAGAATTACTTGCTTGTGCAGAGTACGACCTGCCTTTCAGAGGAGCAGTGTGCAGAGCAGCTTGATGCGTGCTCAGGGGGAGCAGCTGTGGGCTCAGCTCTTACTTGGCTGTTCATTTAGAAATCCTTTTCTTTTTCCCTACAATGGCAAGTCTCATCAAGGTTTTCACACTACTGCTTCATTTGTCCCAATACTTAGCCCTTAATCTGTTGCGTTGTGCCGTAGGTCAGGCTTTATTAACCTCGACAAGCCTTCCAACCCATCTTCGCACGAGGTGGTCGCGTGGATCCGGCGCATCCTTCGGGTAGAGAAGACCGGGCACAGCGGCACACTGGACCCTAAGGTGACTGGGTGCCTGATTGTGTGCATTGAGAGGGCAACGCGGCTGGTCAAATCCCAGCAGAGTGCAGGTATGTTTATTGACATGGGACCATTTTCACTTGAAGTGGCTTGGAAGGTGCAGAGCTCTTTTGGAGACAAGATGGAGACTTCCAGCCCTGCCTTGAAAGGGCTGCCCTAGGCTTACAGTGCCTTGAACTCAAGGATCCATCTTGCTCCAAGCCAGTGAGGGTGCACCCGTGCTGTCTCAGGTGTTTTTTGATTGTTTCTCTGTGTCTGGGACTTGTGCTGTCAATGAAAACCCTTCTGAAAGACCAGTTTCATGTATTAACTGAATTTAAGGCACAAACCTACAACTCCAGTGAAATAGTGCTTGGTGAAACAACAAACACGGAGCTCAATTTTCACTGTGAGGAGAACCAGCTGGATAGTGGGTTGTGTGCGCTTCTCAGGAGACGTTTGTGAAAATACCTGGACTCTCTAGATGTGTGGCTGTGTAGCAGCGTGCGCCTTGAGATCAACATTAAATGCAAGTGGCCGCTCCTGACTGCTCTTGTCGTTCTTTCAGGCAAAGAGTATGTGGGAATTGTTCGGCTGCACAATGCAATTGAAAGTGAGGCTCAGCTTGCCAGGGTAAGTCTCAGCACACTGTTAGCCACTTGACGCTCAAAGGGTTCAGCTTCTGTGGGATTTGAGAGGGTAGGAATGGACATCAGGCGTGCTGTGTGTGAGGTGATGATGAAGTTTATCCATTCTCTGAGTGCAGTGGCGCTGCCCTCCTGCAACACCCCGACTCCTGTTCTAGGGTTTGGGTGCTGTGCAGCCTCCAGACACCCTCCAGTCTGCCAGTGTCCTACTGGGGGCTGCTGCGGTGTGTGGCTGGCTGCCTGCAGGAGCAAAGCAGTGCTGGCAGGGTCAGAGCCTCTCTCTGGAGGGGCTCCGTCCCCACTAAGACGAGGGATAACATCTGATTGCACACTGCCACCTGATGGAAAAAGCCAGCTGTACCTCACTGGCAGTTGGGGTAGCGTTTTGACCACATCAGTGGTTTGTAACAGCTTTCTTAAATACGACATAACCAAATGGTGATGAATCTTCTGCGTTCTTGCTCGTGGAAGTGGCCTTAGTTGCTGGAGATCCTACAGTGCTCATATGTTAGCTCTGCTCATGGCCCAGGTTAAGCTGTTGTTCCTGCTTCTGCTTCCAGGCAATAGAAACTCTGACAGGTGCCCTGTTCCAGCGACCTCCCCTCATCGCTGCTGTCAAGCGGCAGCTGAGAGTCAGAACCATCTATGAGAGCAAGCTGGTGGAGTATGATCCTGAGAGAAGATTAGGTAAAATGGGGGTTTTCTGCCTTCTTTCAATTCAACTCGCAGCTGATAAAATTTCCGTTGAAATGGGCTGCTTCCTGTCATTTTTAGACAAACTTAAGACACAAATCCTTCCCACCATCAAGCAGTAACTGCTTCCCGTATTGCTTGTGTGTGCAGAGAAGCAAATCCCACCTTGCATCCTTCACTGGCGAGCCAAATGATGTCAACTAGATGGCATTAGCACTTGGTGCAAAGATGACCTTCATCTATCACCCCATGCTGATGGCTCTCTGAGGGGTTGAACAAAGAGCTTCTAGACGCGACTCATTTCTAGACACCTATTTAAGTAACCTTCTGTCCTGCCTTGTGTTGCAGGTATCTTCTGGGTGAGCTGTGAAGCAGGCACGTATATCCGAACGCTTTGTGTGCACCTTGGTCTGCTGCTCGGTGTTGGGGGCCAGATGCAGGAGCTCCGGAGAGTGCGATCTGGGATCATGGGAGAGAAGGTAACGGTGGCTCTGATTATAACCAGCAAATCAGGAATTGTCAGAATGGCAAGAGCTCTGTGCAGATGTGCATCGACTGGGAGCAGTTTTGTGAATAGCCCTGACAACATGGAAACTCTTGGCCACAGGCAGTCTGTAACCAAAGTGTTGAGTTCAGTCCAGGGCCCTCTCCCTGTTCTGGTAATTAAACTTTGGAACAATGAGCGACTGGGAAATGCACCACGGTGACTGAAAGTTTGTTTTACGCCACCTGTATTTCTCGGCCTACAAAGCATGCACGAGCCGAGCTTTCTGCGTAGCAGCTTATGACCACTTGGTGTCAGGGCAGGACGCAGGGAGCGTGCCTGTGGAGGGGAGCTTGGGAGGTGCAGTCGTGTATGATCTTGAACAATTCCCCACTGTTTTCTGTGTGGCCATTGCTGGATCCTGTTGCCAGTTCAAGCTCCAGGACTAATTTATCTCCTTACAAAGCAGGGTTATGAGAGTGATCAGTAGCATTATTTCTGAATTCCAGGTGATGGATGCTCACAGGTGCTTTGATAACTTATTGCAGGTCACAGATTGGTGAGCTGCTTGCTTTAGGCTTCTACTCACTGATGTTCTTTGTCTTGAAGTTTGAGGTGTTTAAGTGTGAAGCACTTCTGAAGTGTAGCCAGGTAGGCAGGGTCTATCCATTAGATCCAAGTGCAACGTGACATGAGGAAGGTTGAAGCCTGCAGTAGCAGAGATTAGGCTGATCTTGAGCTGTATTCTCTTGAAAGTATTTGTCCTTACCTCTTCCAGGTAATATTTGTTGATGATTGCGAATTGTGCATCTGGTTTTGCTCCCTTTCAGCACACTGTTTGCTATTAGGCTTCATTTTCTTTTATGTGTTTTGAGCTGGTGGCTGGTAGGAGAACTCGGAGGGGTTGTGTCTTTTCAGGACAACATGGTGACGATGCATGATGTCCTGGACGCGCAGTGGCAGTATGACAACAACAAGGATGACAGCTACCTGAGAAGGGTGATCCTGCCCCTGGAGAAACTGCTGACTTCCCACAAGCGGCTGGTCATGAAAGACAGTGCAGTGAGTTCCTGAGTTAGAGCCAGTTGATGTAGTGACTGTGAAGTGTCGTCCTGTTTGTATAGCTAATAAAATAAATGGGAAGCAGGATCCTCGTGGAGTACAGCAGGGTCCTGTTTGAGAGCTGTGTAGGACCTTGTATGGGCTGCTGCAAGGTCACAGCAGTAAGATTGGAGAGCCCTGAACCAAGCGTCCGTCAGATGTGCTGTGCTCCTCGCTTTAGGAGGATGCTGATGGTTTTAAGAGATCTGCCTCGCGTTGTTGGCTCTGATGGGTGCTTCCTTTTGCTTGCTTTTCCCAAAGCACCCAGGTTTTATATGGTAGATAATGAGAAACAAATATGTGGGGATGTTATTGTTAACAGTAACGGCAACGGAGGCCAAAACATAAAACATCAGAGGCACTTGCATTGTTTTTATTCTCCAGTAGCTTATAAGCCCTCTCATACCCCACCTTTTTAGGTTAATGCTATTTGCTATGGAGCAAAGATCATGCTACCTGGTGTCCTGAGGTATGAAGACGGTATTGAGCTTAATCAGGAGATTGTTGTCATCACCACAAAAGGAGAAGCTATCTGCCTAGGTATGAAACTCCTCATTCTTCTTGTGCCCATCTATTCTAGTGAACGTGTAACAGATGAATCTCCAAGCACAGAAGGTTTAAATAGCACTTCCTGACAGAAATTGTGGGTTAATATGGCCTAGTGAGCTAGGCTGCAAGATGGTTGGCATCGAGCAGGATGTTAGGAAGCACCAGCTGCATCAGAGCCGAGTTGTATGCAGGGTAGGCTGTTGCTTACATTGCTGTCAGTAGTCTTCTGTTACTCCTGTTACCTCTTGCTGCCTGGGATATGAGCTGCATGCTTTCTTCAGAGCCAGTCCTTGGTGACAAGAGTTCCTCAGTCACATTGCAGCTGTGTGGTGCTCAGGCGTGCTGTGTGTGAGGTGATGATGAAGTTTATCCATTCTCTGAGTGCAGTGGCGCTGCCCTCCTGCAACACCCCGACTCCTGTTCTAGGGTTTGGGTGCTGTGCAGCCTCCAGACACCCTCCAGTCTGCCAGTGTCCTACTGGGGGCTGCTGCGGTGTGTGGCTGGCTGCCTGCAGGAGCAAAGCAGTGCTGGCAGGGTCAGAGCCTCTCTCTGGAGGGGCTCTGTCCCCACTAAGACGAGGGGTGACGTCTGATTGCACACTGCCACCTGGCACATCACACGTACCGAGGATCAGTATGAAACGTCTTGAGCAACTGTCAGCTTCTGTGAAGTGGCTTGAAGCAGTGCTTTGTTCTGACTGGCGTCTTCATCGAAGCTGTGTAGATGGCAGGTGGTGAGGCACTGTAGGATGGTCTGTCTGGTGCTGTGTGGCCTCACTGATCTTCTGGAGTAAACTGGAGGGGCTCGTGCTCCTGGTGTAGTCGATCCATGACACAGGTGCTCTCTCATCTTGCAGGGCAGCTCTCTGAAGCTTAAATTCAGGACTTGTGTCCAGTAAGATTTCGGGATGATATGGCATTGTTGGGGTATTTGCCTGCTCTTTGTGCTGCCAGAGGAAGAGCAGGCTGAACCCAACAGGTTGCTGCATCTGTCCTCTCACAGTCTTGCTGTTCTAAAGTGTTCACGAGCTCCCTGCTTGCTTCTGCAGCTATCGCCTTGATGACCACTGCAGTCATCTCTACCTGCGACCATGGCGTGGTGGCAAAGATCAAGAGAGTGATCATGGAGAGAGACACGTATCCCCGCAAGTGGGGCCTTGGTCCCAAGGTGAGCAGCAGGGGGTGTTGGTGGGAGCCCGGCTGTGGGGCTACGGGCACCTCAGGTCTGTGCTTGAGCCCTCCTGTGTTAAAGAGCCACATGATGTGAAGTGGATGGCATTAGCACTCTGTGCAAAGATGACCTTCATCTATCACCCTATGCTGATGGCTCTGGAGGGGCTGGGCAAGGAGCTCTGCAGTTGGAGTGGGTCACCTGAAATGTGGGAGGTCATAAAGCTGCGGGGAGAAAAGCACATCAAGGATATAAGCCCAATTACACGCAGCTTTTGCTGTTAGTTCCCCCCCAAATTAGCCCTTATTTCCTGATGAGATGCCTTCTGACTACTCCCTGTCTGTGATTTGTAGGCTGCAGTGCAGCGGATGTTTTCTCTGAGTTGTCAGAAAGTCCTTAGAGAAGCGTTCGGTGACGATGTGGTTCTTGGCTTGGCTTGCTCATAGATTATCTCCTCTCAGGATGAGTGGCTGAAGCCCAGGGGAAGGTTTCTCCTCTGTGGAGCTGCAGGCTGACTTTGTGCACTTTGCTCTCAGGCCAGTCAAAAGAAGATGATGATCCAGAAGGGTTTGCTGGACAAGCACGGAAAGCCCAACGAGAGCACACCAGATTCCTGGAAGAAGGAGTATGTGGATTACAGGTGGGTACGATTTCAGTTTCAGAATGATGGCACAGAGAGCAGGCTGTGTGCAGTGAGCACTAATTTGGGTGCTGCTCGTGCTCTCAGGTGTGTCAGACATGGCCAAGGTGTATTTGCTGTCTGGGCCCTTGATGTGCGGTGTTCTCAGAGTTACAGGGACCGTGCTGGTGCTGGGCAGGGCTGGAGCGGAAGGCCCTGAGCAGACGGTTATCCCTCTTAGCCTATGCCTGTGGCTTTAGAGGGAGTCAGTCTGCTAAAGGAAAGAGGGGAGGCTTTGCTGTTGTCCTGTCCAGCTGGCACTGGTGCAGGCTGCGGGTCTTCCCCACACTGAGCTCCTCCACCTGAAGCCTTGCAAGGGGAAAGGGGCTTTGTAGTGGTGCAGAGCCGTGCCAGGCAGTGACTGTCCTCCTCAGCCTGGTGTCTTCTCTTTCAGGGAGACGTCCAAGAAGGAGGCAGCTGCGGTTCCCCAAGCTGTATCAGAGGTGGAGAGGGCTCCAAAAGTGAGTATCGCTGGTGCTGTCTGGCTGTAAGGTTGGTTGGGCTCTGAAAACCTCTGATGTGTGCCTGTTCCTTTAGGCAGTTGGTATCAAGTGCTGAATTGTGGGCTGCTTTGTTTGGTTGTAGTACGTGGGCAGTGTTTCATATTCCGGGAGCTTAGTGCCTGCTTTGTTGTGGTTTTGTGGTCTGTGGATTAGCAGTAGAGTGACCTGTTTATGGCCTCAGCCCATTCATGTTTATCTCTGGCAGTCTGTAGCTCTCCCTCCTTTTCAAAGCGTTGCTAACTGAGAAATTTGAATCGGGCAAAGCAGCCGTAAGCTTGCAGACAGCTTTTCCATCCCTTGAGCCCTTTTGGGAGATGGCCCGGCTGACCGTGTGCTCTCCTAACAGAGGAAGCGGGAGTCAGAGAGTGAAAGTGAGGAGGCCGTGACCCCGCCATCCCCAGCCACTCCACCACCAGAGGAGCTGAGCAAAAAGGAAAAGAAGAAGAAGAAGAAAGAAAAGAAAGCCAAAGAAGCAGCTGAAAGTGGGGGAGAACAAGTAGAAGTGGTATGTAACTGGGTACTGCCGTGGTACAGACCAGGCATTGGGAAGGGCTGCTGTCTGTCCCCTATACCCCCAGGATAAATGTGGCAGCATCCCGCTGTGCGTGTCCTCAGCGTACCAGGCTCCCCACAGGGGGAGGAAGGTGCCTCGGTACAGGCACGTTCGCAAAGTGGACTGGTTGTGAGGGAGGGGGGGATGGATCTGCACTAGGGATTGACATGAGCAGTGGGTGATGCCTCTCATTCCTTCCTGACCTCTCCAACCTCTTCACAGACCAGTGAAACCAGCACCAAGAAGAAGAAAAAGAAGAAACAGAAGGAGGTAGAAGAGAGCTCAGAGTAAGCGACTGGATCTATCCAAAGCAGGCGACCTCATCGTTAGAGAGGGAGGAGTCTGAGGCCTTGAGAAACCAGGACTGGCTGCATGGCAGAGGGGCCAGCAAGTTCCCAGTTCCTTTTCTGCTGTGCATATGAGTGAGGAGGTGTGTTTGCCCAGGATAAGCCCTGCTCATGTACCCCTCCTCATCCTGTTTTAAGGGTAGCCAGAGGAGGGGGTACCTGACTGCCCCTGCACTGGACTGCTTTGTGAATCTGGACGCCTTGATGCCAACAGAAACGGCATCTTCAGGGAAACTGCAGCTCCTTGCTCTTAGGTGTATTAATTTCCACCACGAGAGGGAGGAATGGCACTTTCCCCCTGCTCTTGTCCTGCCTCTTCCTTCCTTCTCTTCCAGGGTTGGAGCTGTTACCTGACAGTCACAGAATGTATTGGTGGCTGGAGGACTGGCCTCGCCACAGCCCATGAAAGGGCTTGGCATGGGGACAATTGAATCAGTTATTTGAAGGGCTCTGTGTTTTTTTTTGACCTGGCCATATGCTTGGCTTGACCCTCAGATAATTGAGAACAAATGTTCCAAAGGTATTCAATACCTTCTAAAAACTTCTATCATAAAGGATTAGAACATGAATTTCCTGCTTTATGCTTCAGAGATCCTGTTAGTTCAGAGATCCTGTTAGTTGTCAGCTGATCCTAGACCCAGTGTCCCAGTAATGTTGCTGGTGTCTACCTCCTGCTGGCTCCATCCTGGTGGTTGGAAGGGGACTGCAGCACTCTCAGCTGCCTTCCCTTGTCTTGGTACCTAACGTGCTCTGGAAGCTTCCAGTGGGGATGTGGCTGTGGGGCAGAAGCAGTAACAAGAAAGTGGCTGTGGCTGCCCAGGATCTCTAAAGGGCTGTCGGGACTGGAGAGCTCATGAGCAGCTGGCCAAAAGCAGCTCTGCAGGGGGCACTGGGTGTGGAGCTTGAACGGTTTCATAATGAGTTGTCCGAATATCCTTGGCTGGGGTGGCTCACTGGCAGCAGGAGGTCTCTTCTATCACAGGGATAGTGCTGAGCCAGGATTTTAGCCCCTTTCGATGGGGAAGGATCCAGGCTGTGGTGTTCTGAGCTTCTATCCCTGCAGAGATCCTGTAACATTTGTCTTACCTTAATGCATTGCTTTAACCTGACTTGTCTGACCCTTTTCTCCCCTCTAATGCTAGAGGCGCAGGCAATGGTGCCAGCAGCTGGTGACTGTCAGAACCTGAGCAGATGAAATGTCACGTTTTTATTCTTTTTTACATAATAAAAGCCCTATTTTTAAATGGGTGACTTTCTTGCTTATCTGGCTCGTTAGGAGGTCGGTGTTCTCAGATCACTGGGTCCCTCTGTGGGGAGGGGAGGTGGTTAACGTGTGTGTGCTGCAGGTACAGAGAAGTGCTTGAGTCTACTTGGATGCCAACTAGAGAGGCCTCTGGTCATCTGGACTGGGTAGGTGAGTAGGGGCCACCCTCTGCTTGTAAATCCCAGTGGGATGTGCCTGGAAGCTTTCTTTCTTCCTACTGGAGAGGTCTGGCAGTGGATGGAGAACTGCTCGGCACTGGCCTGCTTTACCTCAAGTGTCTCTGGGTCAGGGAGGTGGAAGGCTTGCAGCTGGGAGCCTCTACGCAGCCTGAGTTAAAACACCAGCCACGGCGATGTTTCAGCACATGTTTATTGCTGCTCATTGTTTCCCTGCAGTGGATCAGAACAAAGGTCCCTATTGCACATCAACAGATCTTATTTTTGGCATCCTTAAAACAAAACAAAAAAAGATTGCACAAGACTTGTTAGCCCCCTTCCCCTAGCTGACTGCTGAACACACACGATATTCTTGCATGGAGGTGATGGCTGTGGTCTGCCCGGGAGCCACCACGATGCTTCCTGGGCATGGTGGGGCTGGTGTATCGATGCATTCCACCTTCAGGAGGAGCAAACCCCTTTGTGGGGGTGCCTTTTAGGTTAGCATACGGTGTGCGAGGCACCCGGGACTGGAAAACATGCCTGGATGATCTCTTTAGAGACTGTTTCTACTGCATGCAATGGATACTTGTGGCTGGATCTACTTTACCCATTGAACTGCCCCTCTGGGCTTTGGTCCGCAGGACTTGCTCAACTGCTGCTGAGTTTTTCTGGCCAGCCAGTAACAATCCAAGCCGCACAGTGAGGATTTAAATGCAGGGAGTTTTTACAACTACAGTTGCACAGGGTGAAACAGAAAACCCAAACCTCAGAATGCAGGCGCAAGACCTGCCTGGGGATGGCACGTTCCGTGTCAAATCCACACTTGCTTTTTTCTGGTTTTACTTGCTTGTGAGGGGAAAGCCTTGGACTTAGGAGCCCTGCTGTGGTCTAAGAAGCCTCCCAAGCTGTGGGCTTGTCAGGGGCTCGAGGTCACCATCCAGGCTTTCAAGGTGTTTGGTGCAGGTGCAGGGACACCTGCCTGGAAGGCCCCTGCTGTACCACGTCCCTTGGGGCTGACGCAGAGACCAAGACGGGCTGGGTGCTGCAGGATTGTGCTTTCCCTCGCCAGGTGAGGCGGGGGGGCTGTGCTCTGAGCTGTGGGGATGCCGTGGGCTCTGCTGCAGCCCCGTTTGAGTGCAGCGGGAGGTGGCTGTTCCTTCGGGCAGCCTCTGGCCTGCATTCCCTGGCAGTGGCGCTCTGGAGACCCTGTGTGTGTCGACCAAATGAGACCGGGTCCGTGGGGCAGCAGAGGAAGGGACTTGTGCTGGGCCGGGCGGCGATCAGGGGAAGCTGAGGAGGAGGTTTCTCTGCTGCAGGATGGGTTGATGGGAAGCGGCGGGGGCTGGAAGCCCTCTCAGTACACCCAGGAGACAGGCACCCACTGTGGAGAGCTGCAGGCCTGCTCAAAGGCTTCCTCCAGCAGCTTGAGGCTTTCCTCCACCCCGTTGTTGACTATGGAGAGGTCGAAGTAGTGTGCGTAGCGGCTCCGGATGCTCTCGGAATCCTTACGGAGTTGCTGCAACGCCTCTGACTGCAAGGAACAGGAGAGCACACTCAGGAGGCTGAGGAGGGGGATTCCCAGCCCCTCCCAACAGGCAAGCTCTGTCCCATCCCCAAAACAGCTCCAGCTGTTCCCAGCCTGAGCACAGAGCAGCGAACAGGCCAGGAGAGCTGTTGTGCAGCCCCACGGGAGCATCAGTGGATTTGAATTGTGCTTTTATGCAATGCTGGGAGCATCAGGTTACCCGCTAGAGTGAGGTCAGCTCTGCTTAGCCCTGTATTCGTCTTTAAAGTGCCTTGTGGCAGCTCCCCAGGAGGAGGAGGTTCGCCTAGCAGCGGGCTGCTCATTGCTACAGCTCCCCAGCTTGAGGCCTGGGGCTGATTTAAAAGCAGGAGCTCTGCAAGACGATCCCTCCCCGCTGGCCTGTAAGCAGCACGGGCTGACAGCCCCAGCAGCCTCCCCATCCCGCTGCTGGCTCCCCGCAGCCTCTAACTGAGCAGTTTGCCTGGGTCACACAAGCCCTGCTAGGTGACATTTTGGCTCTTACTCCTGGAGGAAGCAGCTACCTGAGCTGCGGCAGCTGGCTATATATAGAGCAGTGCGTGCAGCAGCAGGGCTGGCCCTGCCCACTGCGGCAGGGATTAGTGCCTCTGCCTGGAGCCAGCGCAGCCACGGGGCATGGGCTGGGGGGAGCGGGCTGCCCCCAGTGTGCAGTCTGACTGTATAACACTGCACATCAACGCCTGTGTGATGCTACAGAAATCTCCCTCTGCAGCCTGCTGCACGCTGTACGACCCCCAGCTAATGGTCTGGGCTGGTCCAGCCTCTGAGCGGTGCTGTGGGTCAGGAGGAGCACGGCTCTGTGGGATTTCCTTTTCTCCCACTGCTCCCCATCTCCCTGCTGTGGTTAGCTCTGGGGGAGCCGCAGGCAGTGGCTCGGCAGGGAGGCAGAGCTGCTCTCTGTCTCTGGGAAGCAGGCACGCAGCCGCCAGCCCTGGGGTGCTCAGCACCGGGCGGGTTAACTGCAGCATCAGTGCTGCTTGGCCCTCATTTTGGAGGGATGAGCACAATGAGCAGAAGAATGGAACACTGCTGTTTGCCTGTCCGATTTGCATAGCTGATGGCAGGAGAAGTGTTCCTGCTCTGCAGCACTGCTACAGCTGGTGCTGGTGCTGGGCTGTGCACCCAGCTACATGCTAGTGGCTCGTGGTGCTGCGGGGCCGATGCGGGCTGGGGTCTGTACCTGGCAGTCAGCCTAAGGCTGCAGGAATCCCTCAATCCTATTCCTTAGCTCTGGGCTGATGAAGCCTCCCTGCACCACAAGGAAGATGATGATCCTCCTTACAGAGCAGGGAGGAGAGCCCTGGGCTGCCACAAGGTTTCTGCTCCTCTCCACCCCCTGCCCAAATGAGAGGAAACTCTGCAACTGCCACCATCACTCACCTCCTCTGCCTTGTCTGTTGGGGCGATGAAGACTATGAATGGGGAGAGCTCTGCCGTGCGGACGATCTTCAGGGTCTGTGGAGAGAGCAGCACATGGTTACAGGGATGTTGTGGTGCCCGTGATGCAGCCGTGAGCATCCATCCCCGTCCCTGCAGAGCACCCTGCTCTGGGCTGGCTGTTGGACACCACTTCATGAAGCAGCACCCCCATGGCTGGTGTCTGACAGGGGACAGGGTCCCTGTCCCAGCCAGGCACATGCTGTACCCACATCTTGGGCATGGAAATGCCACCTCAATGCTCCCAGGCTTGGGGAAGGCTGGGTTGGTCACACCCAGCACGAGGGTGGTTCAATGCACGGCAATCCCCATCCCGCTCCCGTTCCCCTGCTCCCTACCTGGGGCTCAATGTCCAAGATAGCGACTTTGTCCTGCTGGTGGATCTTGTGCACTGTTTCAAACTTGGTGCCGAACATATTCCCCTGGTAGCTTCCAAACTCCAGGAACTCGTTGGCTGAGATGTCCCGGGTCATCTCCTCGGTGGAGACGAAGTAGTAATCCTTCCCGTCCTCCTCGTTCTTCTTCGGGGGGCGCGTGGTATCTGGGGAGAGAGGGCAATGCCTGGCATGTGCTGACCCCAGAAGGCCTGGGGAACTGACCTGGGGGGTTTCTGGTCCCTTTTTGAGCATGGGGCTAGGGCAAGGAAGAGCACAGAAGACCTGTGTACCTCCCATGAAGGTCAGAAGGTCCAGGCCCCCCTGCCCTGAGGAGGAGGTGAGGAACATGCCCCAGGGGGTGCCAGGGCAGGGCTGTGTGCCCCTCGCCCTGCGGAGTTACTTACGAGGAGCTGGGTACATGAACTTCTCGGGGTTGTTGCTGAGCAGAGCGTTCTTGATGTGGCTACGGCCCACTCCACTGGCTCCTGCAGGGAAGGAGGGATGGACGCTGGAGCCGGGCTCAGGAGGAGCCAGGGCTCCTCTGCAGCTCCATGTCTGAGGGATGGTACCAGCACTCCCAGGACCCGCTTTCTGAGCAGGTCTGTGGTGTTCTCCAGCCTGGAGGAAGCTCTCCCTGCATCAGGTGCTCTTGCCTCCAGCAACCAGGACAATGTTTAAGAGCCAGAAACTCTCCCGAACCCACTCCACCCCAGCCCTGCAGTGCAGGTGGCAGCCCACATGCAGATGTCAGCCTGCTTGGGGACTGCTGCAGGCATAGTAAACGCTCCCCAAAGCTCACAAGCTTTGAAGGGCAGCCCTGCCCCAGCCCACGTTCAGCCCCACGGCCCCCAGCACGTGCAGCCCCTGCGCTGAGGACACCTGGGGCAGGGCCTACCGATGAGCACCAGGGTCTTCCTCTTGAAGGCGGGCAGCCTCACCACCTCCTCGTAGGAAACCACATCCAGCTGGTCAAAAACTGGAGCGGAAGAGAAACAAGACAGTAATTAGCACCGGCCTGGCTATGACAGTCAGGCTGTGCGTGTGGGAGTACAGCCAGATCCTCTGGCAAAGCGAGGGGAGCGATCGAGATGGGGCGTTTCTGCCCAGAACAGTAGGACCCAGCAGCAGGGTGAGGAGGCAGCGGGAAGCTGCAGAGAGCTTGTTGCTCGGGGACCTTTATTTATCTTGCTGATTTATGGCCCTGTTTGTTGTTGCTCGGAGCTACAGGTCGGGCCAGCAGCCAGCACGTCCTCAGCCCGCTGCTGGCCCAGGGCAGGCCGAGCACGGGTTAGCTCGGGGTTTTCACAAGCAGCTGACAGGCACGCTCCGTGTCCCAACAGGACACTGACCTGGGGTTTTGTGGTCCCTTTTTGCTGTGACTGCTTCCCGAGGGCTGAGCAGCAGCAAGGCCAGCGCCTGCCCCGTGTTTGACAGCCTGCAGATTTTGGGGCTCACACTTACTTGAGCTGTGCTTGGCCAGGTATTTGTCTTTGCACTTCTTTTTCTTCCCAAAGGGGCTGCAGCTCGGGGCTTCGCTCTGACTGGACTGGGTGGTGCTTGCCACACGCCTGCCGAGAGAGGAGGACACCAGTGAGGCCCGGCTGCCACCCCAAGGCCCTGGAGAGCACTGGGATCGTCCCTCAGACACACAGGGGCACCCACCCTAGAGTCTCACCCTACTCCTGCCAGCACAGCAGAGCTCCGTGCCCCAGCTGTGAGCTGGGGATGTGGCTCCCAGCCCCACGACCACGTCCATCCCCAGACTGGGGTTCCCTGACCAGGAACCTACCACTCCTGGAGCTCTGGGGAAGGGATGAGCCCCGCCGCCTCGGTGCTGGAGCCCTCCACGCGGCCCTGCCACCAGTTGCTGTCGTCCTTGTTGATGATCTGAATCACGTCGCCGGTCTGGAACTTCAGCCCCGCTTCCTTGCAGGGGATCAGGCTGTCTTTTTTGGGGTCATAGTCAAACTGCGCCCTCATGAACATCTGGAAGAGAGAAAGGGCTGCAGTTGGCACGGCCGTGCCGGGCGGCTGAGCTTGGCCATATCCAGCTCCCAGCCCCACGCTGCATCGCCTGGCAGCAGCTGTGCAGCTGCTGAAGGACTGCGTGCCCGAGCTGGGCAGACCGTGCTGTCCTTATTCCCCATCAAAACAATTTCCCCACAGCACATCCTCCAGCAGCGCTGCTGTGACCTGCCAGAAGCACAGGGCCAGCGGGACACAAGCGCGGGTCCCTCGCTGCCAGGAAAGCAGAGCACAGATCGGGCTGTGCCATGAGACCTCTTGGGAAGGAAGACGACAAACATGGAACAGCCTTCTAGGATCCTGCCACCTGCTCAGGACCAACACTTGCTTTGAAAGCACCCTGTGGTGCCAGGAAGGTGGGCACCGACACAAGCACGCAGAGGACGCACAGCGGGAACTGCCTGGAGCCCTCTTCTCCAAGCCAGGCATAGCCAGGTCCCTCAAATTTTGGAAAGACCCCGACTGAGCGTCACCCCTAGACAGCTCCAGGCATTACCCAAGGACATCAAATGGCCGGCTCCCGGTGCAGATTATTTGCCAGCCCCTTCCTGGGGCTGGAAGCTCAGGCACCGAGCAGGCCCCAGCAGAAGGAGCCTCGGTATTTAAGGTCAAAAACCTGCAGTTTATGTCGGGGTTGGAGGTGACCCTGAGAGACCTGAGCGCTCGGTGTTTCTCATTAGGATCCTCCCAAGCAGAACTGCCACGAGAAGCCCTCGGCTGGCCTCGTGGTGGCCGGCTGCCAGGCTGGGCACTGCTTTCGCCCAGGGCATCGCGGTGCTGGGATCTGCACCGTCACGCCGTGAGCTGAAGGGGATCGAGGGGACAGAGGAGGTGAAACGAAACCAGGAGTTACTCTGCTCTCAGCAGGGGGCTGCAGCCAGCACAGACCTGGGCACCTCGGGAGCTGCTGGTCCCGGGAGCCTGGATGCATTGAGGGGAGGGCAACTGCTGCTGCTGGGAAGGAGTTTGTCCCCGTGTCCTTCCCTGAGCCCAGAGCCAGGTGGTTTGTCCTTTTTCTCAGAGGTAACTTCTCCCCGGCGCTGAGCTGGCCTGGCCGATTGGAGCTGGCTCGGTCAGGCCAGGGTAGGCCCAGGACAGCAGGAAAGGGGAGACAGGGCCAGCACTTAATAAACAAGCACATGCAAGGCTGGTAGAGCTGGAATGACGGCCGCAAGGGCTGAGAGAGAAATGGGGTGATTTTCACTCACCCCCATACTCAGAGACTTCAGCTCCTCTGCGGGAGATCCTGCCCCCACCTCTCCCAAGCCCCTCTCCCACTGCTGCCTGTCCACAGCGCAGGGACTGTGCTGGGGTGAGCTGCAGCCCCGGGAGCAGCTCAGTGTGCCGGCCACCACGCTCAGACATCCTCCCTGAGGACCAGCCCTCCGCGTTACCCCGAGCATTTCGGCCAAAGCAGGACTCCAAAGGCAAAGCCAGCCAAGTGCCCATGCTGAGCGCAGGCGTGCACCCTCCGGAGCGTGTCACCCCCTGCCCGGCAGTGGCAGCAGGAGCTGCCTTCCTCTCCCCCACTGCTTCCTTCCTCCCCCTCGCTCAGGGGCAGAGCTGCTCAGCAGTGCCGGGGCTGATGCAGCAGGCAGCAGTAACGGCCCGGCACGGCCGAGCGCCCCGTGCTGCACCTGGAGGCGCTGCCGTGAGCTGTAACGGGGATGTGGCTGCAAGGCTGTGTAACGGCAAGGCCTGGAGGTGGGCAGGAAGCTCTCGGGCTTCCTGGTGCACGCACACTGCTGCTTTCGCATCGCTAAAGACTGCGCACAAGTAGGTGTGTGGCTGGGGAAACCCAGGCCCGTGTTCCTGCATACGCATCAGGTTAACTCATCTGCGGTGATGGAAGTGCAGGGCAGGTCCCTTTGCCCTCCAGCAGCTCCTCCAGACCCCTACCCTGCCCCAGGCCTCTCCCCAGAGTTGGTCCCTGGTGGTTTGCTCTGGTCCCACCCAGCCCCAGAGCCGTGTCACGACACAGCCCGCACTTACCTGGAGAGCAGGGAGGCGGCTTTGCTGGTTGGGAATGACTTTTATTGAGACCATGCCCTGGGTTTCTTTCTAGTGAACAAAGGAAGGGGAGAAAGAAAAGTTGGAGTAGGTGGGCCTGGAGGCAGCCCGGCAGCAGCAACCTGCACAGGGAGCGAGGACCCACAGAGGAAATGCTCCTGTGTGCTCGCCGCTCTGCTGTGATTTGGGGAGGCCAGAGCCCAGGCAGAAATGGCTCTGCTGGGGATGGGCTAAGAGCTGTAGCAGCATTGCTTTGCCACGCTTGTTCCACACCCAAGGGGGACACTGACACCCGCACAAGGAGCTGGCTGTGGGCACTGCCCAGCATCACCAGAATGAGCACAGAGATCTGCTCCATCTCCAGCCCAGCTGTCCCTGGGAGGAGCTCAGGAGG
The DNA here is from genome assembly GCF_047663525.1 of Anas platyrhynchos. Taxonomy (NCBI): domain Eukaryota; kingdom Metazoa; phylum Chordata; class Aves; order Anseriformes; family Anatidae; genus Anas; species Anas platyrhynchos. The sequence goes on from NC_092596.1 coordinate 14,324,240, forward strand.
AGCGTCCCATTTGGCCAGCATAAAGGAAATGCTTCCCTCCGTCTGTTCCCTCCATGCTGGCCCCTTCTCAAGAGACAAAGACAAGCTCCCCAAGCAGCACATCCGTAGGCAAAGGGCTCGCTCCTGGGGAACAGCCCCGCCACACACAGATACCTACCAGCATCTTCTGCAGCTGGTCAACCGAGTGGTTGCTCACGCTCTGCCCATTGATTTCTATGATCTCATCACCCACGTGCAGGGAGCCTGCCAGCAACGGGAGAAACATAAAAATGCAGGAGTAGACAAAAGGCACCCACCAAACCCCAGCTAGGCAGCTCCAGCAGCCTCTGAGCCCCGGTGAGAGCTGTGCCCCGGGCACCACGGTGGTGTTTGCCTGAGCAGTGCTCGTGGAGCCACCCCTCACCTAACCCCAAGGCACAAGGGGAATGAATTGCACCCTCTCTGCCCAACGCACACCCTTTGTTCACGCTGAAGGTTATCAGTTTACTTTCCACTTTGTGTCTTTCCCTGCTTTAGACTGGTCAAAGCACCCGTTCCAGAGTTATTTAAACCCAGCCCCAAGTACCTCACTTGGAGCCAAATGACAGCCTCTTTACAAAGCCCTTGAACACCAGCTTTCTCGACTTTATGTGTTTTAAATTTATACATCCAGCCAGATTATAGCCTCAGATATACTGCTATAAATCAGGCTCCGGCAGCATTATTGGAATGGCTTCTGTATTATCTTGGCAGGGGCGAGCTCAGACTTCCCACTTCGACCCCAGGCTGGAAAAGGGGCCTCATCTAAGCACAAAACATCTCATTTCCACACCCCCTTGGCAAGACCCAAACCCACAAAATGGCACCTATTAATTTCTTTTGGCACTTAATTTTGGTCTGCAGAGCCAATCCCCAGCACGCCTGTCCTGCCTGTGCACTTCAGGAACGGGAAGAGCTTCCCCCCCAGCCTCTGGGGTACGATCCATCTCTAGTTACGGTCACCCCGTCACAGGAGGGAGACGGACGGCTCTCAGGTTCCATTTTGGGAGAGCCCTTCCCCCAGCCCTGCATTTCTCCCTAAAGCCTCCAGCGCATTAACAACAACCCTGCAGAGAGATGGGCGAGTCCTGAGCTCCTGACATGCTCCTGGTGGAGGAAAGGACACAGATATCCATGCCACGGCGGGGCTGCCTGATCTCCGCACGGAAAGAAGCCAGATGTAATCGTGCCCCTGGTGCATGGCCTCTAGGAGGGCCTCGGCTGTCCCTTGCTGTTACCTTGTCTGTGAATCATGCCCCCGTGGAAGATCCTGGCCACCATGCAGCTCTGCTTGTCGTTCAGCTTCAGCGTGATTCCCTGGAAGACAGGAAAATCTGTGACTGCTGGCCGGAGGGGAGAGCCCCCGCGCTCCCAGCAACATCGGCTCCTCTTGGCACGGGCATCGCCTGCAGGTCCCGGGCAGGAGGCAGCATCCAGCACCCTCTTCTTGTGGCTGAGCCTCCCCCATATTCAGCCCACCAGCATGGCTCTGCCTGCCCCTCTACCCCGCTCGGTGCCACCAGGCTTTGGGGTCCTCACCATGGGCTCCTCTGTCACCTTCTCGAACTGCACCAGGCGTATCTTCCGCACCTCGCGGCCGTTACTGTGGGAGGGACTGCCCAGAGTGGCCGAGCCGTTGGTGTAAATGTCCTCGGTCATGGCATTCGGGGCCTGGGTGACGGCCTGTCAGGGCAAAACACAGACCGGGGTTTAGGGGCTCCCCCTGCGTGGGGCTGAGCTACTCCCATGGTCACGTTCCTGGGCGCAGGGGGGGAGGCGAGACCCGTGAGTGGAGGAGAGGACAGGAAGAGCAAGGGAAGAAAGAGAGCAAAACAGCTTCCCCCTTGAAGATCAAGATCAGCAGTTTTCCAGCTTGGGAGACACAGGAGGCGAGAAACCTTTGGAAAAGTTACAGGTACAGAAGCCAGGAGTCCACAGCTGGTTGTCTTCTGCAGCAGCAGGTCCCGCACACCACTGATGTGTCGCAGCAGCGCGTGGCCCAAAGCCCACAAAAGCCCAGGGCAGCTTCACGGAGCTGTTTGGGCCTCACCCCTGAGGAACAGGGGCAGAACTGGGGCCAGGCTCTGCCCTTGCTCAGTTTGCAAGCTCAGCTTTTCCTCATCTGGGTCAACGGGCAACCAACACGCTGCAGGGCCACGTCCCCATCCAGGCACCGAAGGCAAAGTGCTCCCGAGCCAGCCAGAAGCTCCCTGCTCCCCTCCAGCACCCAGCTCCAGCCCAGCTGGGGCCGTCGGCACTGGGAAGAGGATTTCATAGATTTCATAGAGGATTTCAGCCCTGAGGAAATCTGTTCTTGGTCTGCAGTGGGCGCTGGGGCAGGGGTCCCAGACAGGGACCTCCAGACATGCTCTGCCATGCCGCAGGGACACTGCAAAGTGAGCTGCTGCCCCCCAGGACTGACCCTGCAGTGCTGTCCGTGCCCCCGGCTCCCCATCGGCCATCCCAGCCCTGCTGAGCGAGTGGGTGGGAGGAAGAAGAGGAAGAAGAGAATGAACTTCTCCAGCCCTGCCTGAGGCCAAAGTGCCTGTGAGGTGACCTGAGTCAGCACAGATCACGTTTATCTCATTCATGCCTCGGGAAAGCATTACACCACGCAATCCCCGGCTCCAAACCCCCAGGCTCAGCAAAGCCCGGTGACCCAGGACACGGCACAGTCTGCTCCAGGGCTGGGAGTTCCCGTCCCCACCACCCCAGCCAGCTGAGCCTCCTGGCCCTGACCTTTGCTTTTTGCTGAGAGCTGGAGAAAACACCCAGGCCTCGACGCTGACACAGCACCAGTGTCACCCTGGTGACTCCTGGAGAGCGAGCCTCGTCACCGCACACTCGCTGCAGTGCCTCAGGAGGGCTCCAGTCACTCGGCGGCCGCTCTGAACCCAGCAGGGTCCTCTAGGATCCCCGGCAGCCCCCAGGTGACTGCACCGAGCGGTCGGTGCTTGGGGATGGGAAATGCCAAGCTCGTGATGGGGAGCTGGGGAGGGCACACGTCAGCTCCAGTGCTGCGCAGCAGGGCACTGGATGCAGGATGCACAGCTCCTGCTCGGTGCACGCGAGCTGTCTGGCTGCATTGCCTTCCCTGAACCCTCCCAGCAGCTGTCACGCTCCTGGCCAGCTTGGTGACCTCTGGAGGCTCTGCAGCGGTGCTGGCAGGGGGACAGCTCCTGCTACGTACACACGGCTCCGCAGGAAACATCTGTGCCTGCACGCTGCCAGCAGCCAGCCCTGCGGCCACAGACAGTTCCACACAGCCCCAGGGCTCGGCCACTTCTGCAACCAGGGCGAGGAAGTTTGGAGCTAAACCACACAGTGCTGGAGGACCCCAGGGCCTGGCACCCTGCCCCACGGTCAGCATCGCCCACCGGGGTGGCTCCTGCTGCTGCACTGGGCCGCACGGCACCGGGGAAATCAAACATTAACCGGGCAGCTCATTTCCAGGCGGCTGAAGCAGCACTTGGGGAAGCGGCACCCTGGTGCAAAGGGCACGCCTGGTGGTTTGGTTCCTGGGCTCTCCTTGCTGTCCTCACCAAGGGACCTCGATATCGGGTGGCCTTGGAAGAGCACGTGGTGAGCACGTGGAGAAAGGTCGGGCACTGCTGGCTTTGCCAAGAGGGCCCCCAAAGCACAGCAGCTCAGATGGAGGCAGGAGGGCAGAGGAAGCCCAGTGCCAGGATCCCCTGGGATTGCCCTCCTGGTACAGCAGCAGACGCGCTCCACCAGCTCCCTCCAGCAGCCATCCCCCCTCGTCTGGTCATAATCCCTGTGGGCATAGGCAGGGAGGCTGGCACGGGTGCGTCCTTGCCCTGGGGTGGCTCAACCCCATCCCGTGAGCACAGAGCAGAGGACGCCCTGAAACACACTCTTGCCATGGGGTGGGGAAGAGCATCCCAACTGGAGGCACAGCCAGCTCCTTCCCTGCCAGCATATTTCGGTGCCAGGGAATGAGCAAGGATGAGGCCATGCCAGCTGGCACACCCGGCATGGCTTAAGAGCCCTCCACGCGTCCTGCCCCATTGTCCCCACAGCAAGCCTGGGCATCGCCCTGCCCGCAGCCCTCCCCGGCCCATGTCCTGCACGTCCAGGTGCTGCCCGCAGCTTTCTGCAGGGCCATCTGCTCTCCTGCTTGGTGCAGAGATGTCTCCAGCAGCCTCTCCTCCCACCCTGGAGCATCACCGCCGTGCAGCAGATGTGTGCACTGGGGTCTCAGTACAGCTTAAAAAAGATCAACATGTAAAAACAAAAGCAAACTAACAAAAAAATATAAAGAAAAAGAGCGTGGCTGTTGCTTTCAGGCCATGCAGGCTGGGCAGCAGTGGTCATGTGGCCATTTAGAAGTAATTCATCCTGCCTCCTGCCCGAGGCTACTCCCTGCTCAGGTCTACAATCACATGAGCAATCTCACCCAAGGCCTCAGCAATATGATCCAAGTTTAAAAAAAGAAAAAAAGTTTGAAACCAAACAGGATTACGCTGCTGAAACCAGAAATAGGCACAGACGTGCCACCAGGTCACAGGAGAAAGGGGAACAGAGAAGCAGGAGGGACAAGGGACACAAGTGGCTGTGGGACCAGTGCATGCCGCCACCTCTGTGCGCCCTCACACTGATTCCAGCTCACTGGGAGCTGAGACTGAATAGGTTTAGATTTCCTAGGGAGCCCAGTCAGTTTTGCTGAGGCACCGTTTTCCCTCAAGGAAAGGCTGATGCAGCCTTCCAGATGTGTTTGCGAAGCCTGTCACCTCCAAGGGACAGCCAGTAACACTGTGACACTGATGGTGAGGTGGCCCGGCCGCTCCATTCCCCACCTTCAAAATGGCTTTTTCCCTGCGGCCGCTACGGACTGGAACAGCACAAAATAGGTTTAAGATTAAAGAGCTGAAACCAACCCCATCCACGTCATTTTGGTCAAACCCAGTTGTTTTCCTCTGGTCTCAACTACTGGTTTCACCCGTGGCCATTTCAGAACTGGGGACCGCAGCCTTGGCCTGCGCTGGAGCTGGCACTGCTTTGGTGCCACGAGACAGCATGCCTGGGGGACAGCACGCCGCCCCCTCCACACCCCAGCTCAAAAAACTGCCCTTCTCTTCACCACCAGCCTGCCAGGGCTCAGATTTGCCCATTTTACAGCCGGGGAACTGAGTCACGGCCGATACGGTGGCATGCCCAAGGTCACCCTGCAAGGCAGGAGCACCGCTGGCAGTAATGCCCACACCTCCTTGGCAAACCTGTATTTGCCAGGGAGGAGATAAGGGGCCAGGAAGGTACATAGTGGGGCCAAAGGGGAGAGGGCAGCGGCCTGCCTCACTTCTGCTTGTTTTCTGGCAATGACTCTGCTTCCACTTGTGAGGTTTTGCATGCCCTGCGGCCACGGGAGGAGTGCGGCGCGGTGCTTCCCAGCACGAGGTTCTGCCAGGGGCAGCAAGAAGAGGAACCTCTGCTGCTCTGTCTAATTTGGGCTGGGAAGCAGGACCCTGAACCTCTCCCAAGAGCTGCTGCGATGTCCCTGCCACTCCGCAGAGCCACCGTGGGCATGGCCAGCGCTGTCCATGCCTGCTCATGCTGCAGGGACGAGCACACAGCCGATGGGCAAGCTCAGGACACACAAACCAGCTGGGTGCTAGCCCTAGCGAGCACCTCCCAAAAGGCCCCACGCACAGCCCAGTTTGCCATCTCCCTCCTCATCCCTGCCGACACCAAGCCTCCGTGACAGCGGGGAGCTGCAGGCCGGCTCCTGCATCCTCCACGCCGCGCTGCCTTTGGCGATTTATCCCCGCTCCGCACGTGGCCAGGCAAGCAGAGGGATGGGAGAGCTCCTCGCAGCAGCTGCCCGACCCAAATGCTATTTGTTTTTTTATTTTTTGGAAGCACCCTGCTGGGGTTGAGCCATAAAAACACAAACCACCAGCATGGGCCAGACCTGGGGAGCCTCTTTGGGGGATGCTCCAGCGTCCATCCACCGGGATGGGCCAAGGGCAGCACCGGGGGGAAATCTCCTCCCTGCAAGCAAGCCCCGACCCCAAACTCGAGCCAGGGCTCGGGGGGGGGTTCTCAGAGCCGAGCAGCTCTGCCGGGAGACCTCCCCCCGGGCTGCCCCAAACCGGGCACGGAGCCCCGGCGGGCAGCCCTGCAGGGCAGGGAGCAGGGCAGGGAGCAGGGCAGGGGCTCACCTCGGGCTTGGCCCTGTTCTGCAGCAGGTGCTCCAGGTAGAGGTCGGAGAGCGCCGTCCTCATGCTGCCGCTGCCGCTGCTGCCGCCTCCGCTGCTGGATTTGAGCGTCATGCCGCCTCCCCACCGCGCTGCCAGCAGCCGCAGCCGGTTCCGCTGGCTCCAGCAGAGCGGCCCGGCCCCAATCCCAACCCCAACCCCAACCCCGGCCCCGCCGTCCCAAGCCGCCTCCAGCACCGCCGCTGGCCCCGCACGCTCCGCCCGTAGCGGGGCGGGGAGCTGAGGGGAGGCCGGGCCGGGCGGAGCCGCGGGGGCAGGACGGGGGAGGGCTCCCCCCGGGCCTCCCCGCTCTGCCTGCAGCTCACCGCCCTCCTGGGGTTGGGGTTGGGGCTCCCCGGGAGCCCCCCGAAAAGCCCCGGGGGTGGTTGGGGTTTGCCCGTGGGAGGCGCGGGGCCACGCGTGGGGCTGGAGGTGCCCGGGGGGTGCTGAGCTCCTCTTCCACACCGGTGGTCCCATGGGTTGGGGTCGTGGTCAGGTTTGTGTTCAGGCTATAAGGACACAGAGAGCAGAGCCTCAGGTGAAGACTGAACTTTATTTTGGGGTGGGAAAAACATTCCGGGAGATTTTTTCCTTCTTTAAAATAAGCTGAAAGGAAGAAGAAAGTGGTTCTGTGCCTTGCCACAGCACCTCTGGGTTCCTGCAGTTTGGGGGTTTCTTTGAGCTGCACTCCATGAAGGCTCCACACCTTTCTGCGCTGCTTCTCCAAGCTCCCCGGCTCACCTCAGTCCAAAGCTACCCTAAAAACACAGGGAGAAGGTGGCCGGCCAGCTTATACGGGTGGCCAGAGGTTCACCCACCCCCTGCCCCCTGGTGCTGGTGACAGCGGGCATTTCAGAGCGGTGACCCAGCAAGCACCGGCCCTAGAAAACCTGCCCCAGAGAAGGGGACAGCGGAGGGTGGGCGATGCACACACGTACGTGAGGCAGCAGAGGAGGAGCAGGACCAGCAGGGTGATGGGGAAGACGAAGAGGACTGCCCGTGGGATGTTGGCGTAGAGGTGAGACCACACGTCTCCCAGGTAGTCTGCCAGCCAGGACCGGCGGGCACCTGCAGGAGAGGCATGTCCTGGAGAAGGTGAGGAGGACACCAGGGAAACGCTAGGAACACCAGCGCCTTTTCTTCCTGGGTTGGAATGTTTTGGGGTTTGAGCGTGTTTTGAATACCCGCCACGTACTTACGTTGGATCAACTGGTTGGAGCCTTCCCTCTCCCGTGTGTGAGGAGAGGCTTTGGCCGCATGATCCAAATATCTCCCCTGGTCTGCCACCAGCCTCCTCCTCACCCTGCCCAGCTGGGAGGAGGTGTCCTTGGAGAGATGCTGGGAGATGAGGGCGGTCAGCACAAGGAGCAGGAGGAGGACAGCACGCAGGGCCATGGCCTCTTGCAGCTGCGCGATGATTTTCAGGCGGGCCTGGGGGCCCAGTCTTCGTCTGCGGGGTTCCCTGGGAAGCCTGCAAAATCAGGGTACAGTGAGAAAATAAAGAACTAGGCTGGGGGCCTAGCAAAGTCCCCAGGTGCCTGACGGCATGCAGCACAGAGCGAGGCCACCGTGCTCCAGGCAGCACACGGGCTCCAGGCTCTTGCACCCGCAGCCTGTGAGGCCGGTTGGTAACAACACAGGGTGGGAGGCAAGAAATACGGAGAGCAAATTGAAGCCTTGCAGCCAGTTTTGGAAAAGGTGGTGGGAGGGAGAAGTGTGGCAGGAGGCAGCTGACAGACAGAAAAGGCAGCTCTGGTCACTCCCTCCTGCTTCCACACGGGGAAACTGAGGCAGGGGGAGAAATAATTTCTGCTTGGGCCACACTAGGAAGGGATTTGTGCTGCTTCAGCCCTTCCCCTGCACAGAAACGTCTGTGTCTCAGGGGAGGCTGTGGTGCATCCCAGAGCTACGTCATGCCGGGAAGAAACAGCGTCTGGTCTCCATTCCCCACAGGATAAATGTCAAGGGACGCTGCCAGTAATGGATGCCGGGGCTTGGCAGGCCCCGACACAGGGCTCCTGCTCAGCACGGCCCCTTGGCTGCTTGCTGGGTGCTCCCTGTTGGGCAGCTTATGGTCCCAGCTCCTGCCTCAAGGCCAGCTCACGGCCAGGCAGCATCTGCTCACATCCGTGCCTGATTATTGTCAGAATGCAATTAAGCCAAAGGGTAATTGCAGCTCCTGCCTGGGGCTGTAATGTAATCACCGCCAGGGCCACAGCAAAGGCTCCTTGTACAGCAATGCGGAGCCAACGAGGTTTTCAGCCCTGCTTCAATCAAGCCATCAGCTTCTGATCTCCGCTGGGTGTGGGTTCCTAGATGGGTCACGCCGCCGGGTTGAGCTGCAGCACGTGTCCCTGCTTCCTCCTGGCACAGGCCGTGGAGGGGAGTGTCTGTGTGCACCACCATCCCCTGTCTGCTGCGCCCGAGGGTGGGCAGGAGGGTGCCGTGGCTGGGACACCCTGCGCTTGGCTTTCCTGCTCCCACGGGACACCGAGCCTGGCTGAGTGGTTGGGAAATCATTGGCTTGCCTGCACCCTGCTCACGGCTGCCAGGAGCTGGGCAGCCTGGAAAAAGGGTTGCCTGTGGGGAAGGCCGACCTCGAGCTCCGTTTTGTTTGGCCACGAGGATGTCCTGGTTCTCCAGACGCATCAGTAGCCTTGTTGTGGTTTCAGACTGAATCAGCGGCACCTAAACAGCCTCAGGTGCCAAACACTTCCCCGGTGACAACCTTTCTGGCCTCCAGGAGAGACCAGGGAAGCGTTGTGGGACAGCCCAGCCCCTCTCCCCACCCTGGGACTCACAGCACAGGGTGCGGGCGGGCGCAGGCTCTGCCGTGCCGCCGGTGACGATGCCGCTGCCGCTGCCGCCGCGGAGGAGAGGCGCACCCCCCGGCAGCCATGGCCCCCTCTGCCCACAGCACCCCAGGCCTTTCTGAGGTGGCCATCGTTCCGGAAGGTCAGCCACTGGGCTGGGCGTGGGGCAGAAGCAATCCAAGAACCCCACAGAGTCACTGCACCGACAGCTGCCCCAGGGAGCAGCAAGGAGGGCATTGCTGGAGGCAGCCCCAAAAAACCCCATGGTGGCATCGTGGTGGCATCAGGCCATGCCAGCCAGCACATTATGGGATGGAGATTAAGGGAACTGGAGGACCGAAGCCCAGTGCTGAGTCAGGTTGTGCAAGCGCTGCCTCCAGGCAAGATCCGAAATCCCCACTGGTTGTAAAATGTGCCCTGGGGAGGGGAGCAGGGCCTCCGCCCCCAGCCCTTATCTCTGCCACCGCCTCCTGCAGGGCTGTGCTTGTGGAAAACAAAGCTGAGGAAGGATCTCTGGGGCTAATTAATTACTAGCTGCTGGTAATGCTGACTGAGCCCCTGGGGACACTAAGGTTGAAGAAGAGGAGAAAGCGCAAAGATACTGGAAAATTACTGTTTAATTCTTCAGCATTATGCCTGACTACATGGCATGTGGTAGACGAGGGGCAGGTAGACTGATGACAAACCATCGGCCCCATCAGCAGGAGCCACCAGCATGGCCAAGGCTCCTGGAGCAGAAGAAAAAACCTCTGCTGATGCCACCAACACCTCCTGGACACACGGAGCGAGCACAGCCCTGCGGGGCCAGCTCCATGAGAGTTCAGTGTCCAGCAGGACGTGGGTCCATGGGCTGGCACTGCCCGTGCCTGGCCCTGCAGCCTCCTCAGTAGTCCTGCTGAGTGTCACAGCCAAGGAACTCTATCCGCAGGGCGATGTGGTTGTGCCACTGGCGGGGGTGTATCCTCACGTAGCGGGCAAAGAGGGGTGGCTCCAGGGTGTTCATCACTGTGCCGGTGTGGTCTTGGTTTGCCTTGAAAATCTGGAAAGGAGAGAGAAAGCTGGGGTGCTGTCTGCTGTGCTGGGCTCTGGAGCAGTGAGCCTGTGACTTGGGGACGTGATCAACATGGACAAGCAGCTGTTGGGAACTCCTTAGGATGAAGAAAAGCACAGCTTGGCTCACTGCTGTTGCAAAAATGCTGTGAGCACATTCACTGCAAAGGGCTGAGCTTGCTGCCCCAGGGCTGCTGCGGGATGGCTGCGGGGCAGCTCTGCCTACCTTCTCCTTGCCATCCTGCAGGACTGGGCTCCAGTGCACACCGTTCTGGCTGCTGGAGACAGCAAACTCCTTCACGAACATGTGGGTGAACACGGCCTTGGCACCTTGGGTTATGATTGCCGTCACCTTCTTGGTTGCTTCAAAGTCCACCTGCAGCCACTCGTTGGGGCTGTTGCTCTGGGGGCAGACAGACAGACTCCCGTTAACCCCTCAGCAGCACTGCCAGCAGCAATAAGACACACTCATTGCAGCTGAAGTCAAGCTGGCCCTGCACATCACCCCAGGCTTCACCTGCCCCACCAGGCACCCGGCTGTAGCTGCTGGGGGCAAATCCCCTGCCTGCATGCTGGCAGCCTGCATGGTGCATTCGGTTGAACCACCATCCATCATGCCTTGGCCAGCAGATGCTGCCTGCCTGGGGTCTCCCTGCGTGGGCTACCTGTGGTCTCCACGCGTTGGTCCTTCCCTGGAGGTTGAGGCGGGCCTGGGAGGGTGACCAGGTGGAGAAGACGTTGGTGCTGTGGGAGGACGCGGAGATGCGCTGGTCGGGGATCCTTCTGCTCTCCATGCCTAGGGGCATGGAGCAGCCTGGAAGAGAGAAGCAGTGCTTGTCAGAGTGGGCCCCTCGTGGAGATGCCTCCTGGCTGCTCCCTCCTCCAGCTGCCCTCTGTGCACTTCCCTGTGCCTCGCTGCAGCATCGTGGGCCCTGCACTGCTCGGTGCCCTTGTCTGCAGCGTGGCTCTGGCTGGGGGGAGCCGAATTACACCTGCCACTCCTCCAGCTTCTTTTCTCACTGCTGCCTGAGGTTTCCAGTGGTTCAGGACAAAGCCCTGTGCTCCTTCTGGTGCTGCTGCCTCTTAGACCATAATGAGGTTTTCCACCTTCGTTTCCCCAACACCTTAATGCCACCTTTTTCTCCCTCCACAACTGCCAGGGGAGCCCCGAAACACAAGGAATCGTGAAACACGTGGAGCTGGAGCACTCAGCACCCCGCTGGATCCTGCCCCAGCCTCAGCAGCCGGTGCCCCGAGGCAGGACGTACTGTTCAGGTCACAGCCAAGGAGCTCCATGCGCAGCGTGGTCCGGATGCTGTAGTGCGTGGGGTTGATGCGGATGTACCGGGCTATGATCGGGGGGTCGAAGTGATTTTCTTTCACCGCCGTTCCATCCACGTTTGCAAAGAAGAGCTGCAGGGAAAGGGTAAAACAAGGGGCTGTCGTACTGGTGGAAAGAGAGCTAGGCAGGACAAGGATTAGCATGGACAAGAGCATTTCAGTCTGGCACTTTGTATCTTATCACCATCCTTACAAGAGGACAACAGCTCAGGGAAGTATTTTGAGATGTGACTCAGACCAAGGGAATGTGAATGGGGCAAGTCAGGGCAAAACACTGAGAAACAGGACTAGGAGAAACTTGGGGTCCATACAAATAAACTTTTTATATTTTTACCAAACAAAAATAGTAATAATAATAATAAAAAAACATTCCTGTGACTTTTGAACTTGGGAAGAGTTTTGGCCACAGCTGGTATACTCAGTGGAGGCTTTTCTGGGTACTTTTCTTCACCCACTGGAATGGCCAGCCTATGTGTATTTAGGTTGTGGGTTTTTCTAATAGAGATCCACCAAATCATCTGCATTTGCACACTGTTTTTAGAAAGCAAGATTTGCCTTTGAGGGTCAAAAGAGATACTCAGGGAAAATCTTCTGCCTACCTCTAATATCAAACATAATCCTAGTGTTGATCTCACAGCCACGTAGGACTGTGGAAATAAATAATTTATAGTGAGACAGATGGACACAGATTGCTTGCAGATCTCTGAGCTGCAGTTCAGTGAAGGATCACTCTTCCTGTCCTAACTAAATATCTGGGGGCTCAGGAGATATCTGTCTTGTGTGCAGAGCTCCTCAGCCCTCACCACCCCAAGAGGCCCCATCCTGGGAAGCCACTCTCCTCCTCACCATCTGGGTGCTGGTGGCGTTCCCCTTGTATTGCCTCCACCTTTGCCCGTCGAGGCTGTAGAAGACAACAAACTGGGAGACGTAGAGACTGGAGAGCTTTTGTCGAGCCCCTTGGGTTTTTATGCCGTGAATGATCTTGACATGCAAAAGGTCCACCTGCAAACAAAATGTGGGGGTTAATTTTTGATGGCTGTGCCTGTGTGTCCTTCTGCTGGTGCACCAACCTTGCAGTGTCCCCAGCAGCATCCCCAGCCCCGGGGCCCCTCTCACCTGGATCCAGGCATTGCCGTGAGCGGTGCTCCAAGCGTTGATGGAGCCGGTGTTGTCCAGCCTGGCCAGGTAAGGGGCCCACTGCCCTGCAGGGAGAGTGCACAGGTATGAGGAGCACGGGGCAATGCATTGTCCACCCACGGGGTAGGGCCTGAGCAACGCCGATCTCCCAGGGGGTCGGTGGCCACGTGCAGGGTGGCAGATCCCTGACACGATGGGAGGGCACCCCAAGGTCCCAGGTGGGACCCCAGCGTAGGCATGGATGGAAGGGACCTGCTCTAGCCGAGCCTTGGCCAGGGCACACGCGTGGGCTGTGCTGGCTGAAGCTGCCCCTCGCCAGCAGTGCCCCCTACTCACCGTACTGCCCCGACGCCGTGATCTGGGAGTCCGCAATGTGGCCCGAGGCCAGCCCCAGGGCATTTTGGCAATCTGCAGCCCAACAGGGAGGGGGGAGAAGGAGAAAAACAGAGAAAAGCAGGGAGAGTTGGTTAGATAGCGAGGCTTTTGAGTCTCTCCCAACCTGGGGAGCCACCTGCAGGCTCAGCAAAGTGTTCTCAAGCCTCCAGAAGCCCCCAGACTCATTTACCTCACACCAAGTGGGAAATCTTATATGTCTCCACATCCACCCCTGTATTTTCAGGGTCCAGTAAGTTCTTGCTCCTGACCTCAATGTCCAAAGCAAAGTTCCCATCACCAATCTCCAGCCAAGCCGGTGCTGTGCTCCCCAGGCCCCTGACCTCCCATCCCCACGTCCCTATCTCCCAGCAATGCTGACAAGTGGCTCTTCCTTACACCCGGGTCTTGCTCCTGGGGCTTTTTGTTGCCCGGCAGCACCATTTAAAAACAAATATCACGTCGCTAAAGGGAAACCTGCCTGGCACCCCTGTCTGTCCACGTCTCTCTTCTGGTCTGCTGAGCACAGGGCTGTTTGCCTCGTACAATAACTCCTATTATTAGCTACTTGTCATTTCTTGGCATCACTGCTGCATGGCAAATGCTTCTGGGGGAAAATGCGAATGAAAAGATGAAATCTTAAGCAGATGAAAGATGAAATCTTAAGCAGATTTTTAACTGATGGAAACACTTTCTGGCTGACATTTACTGCTCCTTTAGAAAGAGGAGAGGGACTGTCATGGTGTGATAAAACACCCAGCCTCACAAACCACTTCCCCCAGCGCTATTTATGGTGAGGGAGAAATGTGTTGTTCTGGGGGAAAAAGAGACAGATTTCCTGTGCGTTTTTGGCAGTTGCTCTCAGGGATGTTTTCATCAGCATGACCTGCCATTGGGCAGCGTTGCACTCTGTGCCTCAGTTTACCTCTTGGCATGGCGTCAGGCACTGGGCACGTCACCCTCCTGACAGCATGGGCTTCAGTCACTGGGGTCAGTGCATTTTACAGGGGGTCTAGGGAAGCTCAGTTTTGCAAAATGTGCCCTGGGGGGCAATATTTGCAGCCCACTGAAGCTGGTCCCCAACCTTCACTGCATCCCTGGCTCTGCTAGGGATGGGTAAGGTGGCAAGGGCTGGAGTCAGGACTTCAATGAGACCCAGGGGACCTCACTTAGACAACCCACAGAGAAAGCTGAGAGCCCTGGGGGACAGGCAGCTCAAAGCACGCTGTACAGCAGCACCCGGCCCTGCTGCTCTGGTCACTCACCCAGGTTGTACACGAGGAAGAGGGCACTCATCCCAGCTTGCTGGTGCTCCCCCACTTTGCACTCCACCTGCCAGATCCCAGCGTGCGAGGGCCACATCTCCACTGTCCCAAAGACACCTGGGCAGGAATGGAGAGCAGAAGGGAGTTACCAGCCATAGCATGGTACCGTGGTGCCAAGCACTGTGCAGACACACAGCCTGACTCTTCCAGACCCGTTCCCCATTCTCGCTATCCCCCACAGGCTTAGAACACCCTAACAGGCACGGACACGAAGCCACGCAGCTGGGCTGTGCGCAGTGCTCGTGCTGTATCTCACCAGGGTAAAGGTTGTAGACTCCCATGTGATACTCCTGGCTAGTCCTGACGCTGAACGTCTGCCCGTGAAAGTGGACGGAGTGGATGTCCTCGGTGCTGCCCATGTTCAGGAGGTGCCATCGGACCCACTGCTGCTGAGCCATCACCAGCCCGGGCAGCGTGTCCCTCACGTAGCCGTTGATGGCTGGGGAAGGCAGTGGTCAGGAGCGGCTGGATCACAGGGTGCCTCAAGGCCCCGAGTTTTCCCATCCCGGTATAGATTGTGGGATGGAAAAGGCAAGGGCAAAGTCCTCACCATGGAAGGAATGGTTTCTCCTAAAGTCAGGGTTGTCCAGCTGGATGCGGCAAGGTGGGCGGCAGTTCCTCTTCATGTTCTCCCTGAAGTACCAGCTCTTGGTCTCGTCAAAAATGGTGAAGAGCAGGGAGAACTCCTGCACAGCCAGCTGCCGTCTGGTAACAGTGTTCACCACGTTTTGGCGACAGATGATGAGAGGCCCGATGAGGCCCGAGTGCAGGTCCTTCTCCTGCCGGGGAGCCAGGAAAGAAGTTGGAGCAGGATGTAACATTGATGCTCACAAATGTCACAGCAGCAAGGAAAGTGGTGGCCCTGCCTGCATCCCTGGCCTGGCTCCCACCCGTATACAGGGCTTGGCACACGTGGGGTGGGAGGGACACACCGGGAACCCCTCTGTCCCCAGCTAAGGAAGGCTGCACAGCAAGTGCTTGTATGTGCTTTCAAGGTATGTGGTGTCCCTCTGTCCAGCTGTGCTCAAATAGCATCACAACCTAGGGGCCAAATTCAGCCAGATTTGGCAGAAGCTTACTGGGCTTCAGAAGGCAAATTCCCTATAAGTCTCACAAAAATGTAGAACTGGGAAAAGGGGGGCAGCCAAGAGAAGATGAAGCAGCAGCACACATTTATCACGGTATTAGACACCTGAGAACTACACCACCATCAGCTGCTCTAAGCACAGCACCAGAGGAAAAGCCTTGAGCACACAGCCAGGGCTGTGCCACCCACGGCTCACCACCTTCCCAGGCTGCCACCCACCAGGTCCACGTTGGAGAAGTAAGCCCAGGCCTTGCAGTCGAACTCCTGCGTGGTGGGTGCCATCTCGGGCAGGACTTTCCAGGAGTAGTCCCGCAGCCCGCCGGGCTGCACCGCCTCCTCGCCCGACACCGTGTCCCGCAGCTCCTCGTAGCCTTGCAGCGTGGAGTGGAAGGAGAAGGGCCGTGAGGCCATGTTCTTGAACTTGACCTGTGTTGGAGTGGAGGAGAAGCAAAGGGAGGGTAGGGAGGGGATGGAAGCAGAGCTGAGTGCCCCCACGGGCACTGCAGAGCTTGCAGGCACAGCTGAGTGCTCCCTTGGGCTGAGCAGAGCCAGAAAGGGGGGCAGGATGTCAGGGATTACAGGAAACAGGGACTTTCAACTCACCATGATCACATCTTCAACTTCTGCCCTGATGTACGGCCCGAGGATGCCCAAGTGTTCGTCCAGTTCTCCCCGTATCAGTGGCTGAGTGAAGGAACTGTCCAAGTACTCTCGGAAAACCACCTTGCGGTACTGTCGGAAAGGCTTCCTCCTGCCGCTCCGGGGGTCCCTGCGGGGGTGAGGGCGGTGAAGCAGCTCAGGTGAGACTGCCCCTTGCAGACAGCAGCAGGGGCAGGGGTGCTGCGGGGCCCAAGGGCACAGCCACAGGCACTTATGCTGAGCTATGTGGGGAGAGGGGGAGCAGATCCGCACCACTAGCTGGGTGATGCAGAGCCTTGAGCATCCCTTATGTGCTTGCAAGGACGCTCAAAGACCTTAGAGGTACCGAGCTCCCTGGGTGGAGGTGCAGTGCTGGCAGCATCCTTCCCCTGGGCTGCGTGGCACAGTACCTGGCTGGGCCACACAGTCACAGCCCCATGATCCTGCCTGTCCACAATGCCACGCCATGCCAGGACAACACGTGAGGGGCAGCAACACTTACATGGCTTTTAGGAAGTGCTGGGGTCTCTGGTTCCCGTATTCCCACATCACCTCCACTGCTGCAATGTAGTACTGCCGTATCCGCCCCTGGAAGGAGCGCGGATCGTGCTCCCCTTCTTCGTAAATGTCAAAATCCTCCATGGCCTGCTCTGTTTCACCATAGTCATCATAGTCCAGTTTGTCAGCCTCTGGCCTCAAGTTGTTCAGTGTCAGGTTCTCCCCGTGTCCTGGAGCACGGCTCCTCTCCTCCACCATGCTGCTGCTTTCCCCGTCCTCCTCAGGGTGTCCCCGCTTCCCGGTTTCTCCAAGGGCATTTTCCCCGCCGAGCACCTGCGGTTCATCCGGACTGGCTTGCACATGCTGGGCTGGTTTCTCGGTGGTGCTGTGGCTGAGCTCAGGACTGCTCAGAGGCAGGGAATAGTCCTCCTCAGAGGCCAGTTTCACGGGGATTTCGTCCGGGCTTTGCCCAGAGGTGATCTCTGGCACAGAGCCCTTTGTGGCATTGGCCTCCAGCTGCTGAGGCTGGGGACTGAACCGGGCCCTCTCCAGACCCGGCTGCTCCACGGCATTCGTCTCCTCCTCCATCTGGCTTCTCCCCTGAGCCTGCTCGCCCCACGGAGCCCCCCAGGCAGCCCCTCTGCCCGGCTGCAGCTGGGACAAAGCTGGGCTCTGCAAGCCCCCTGCGTGTCCCTCTGCCACTGCTGAGACCGGATCCCAGTTTGAGGCCAGGTCTGCGGCCATGGCACCATCCTGCGGTCCTGAGCTGCTGGCTGCTGGCACTGCCTGTGTGGGAAGGGAGCTGGTGCTGTGCTGAGCCCCCCTGCTGCTGTTCAGGGCTGGTCCCCCCTCAGCATGCCTCCCCTCAGCTCCGTCTGCAGGCACAGCCTGTGGATCACCCCTGCCTGGGCGCTGCCTCCCTTCAGTCGAGTTCCCCGTTTCTTCCAGGCTTGGCTGGGTCACCTCCACCTCAGCCCCAGATTCCAGGGACCTCTTCTTGAAGCGAGTGCTGCAAAAAGGGGAATGAGGCCCGCACCCTCTCCTTCCCACTGCTGGCTCAGGGGTCTGGCTGGCCAGATCCTGCTCTGCTCTGTTACCCTCAGAGGGGGACGCCCTGCTGCCAGCAGTGGTGCTGGGAAGGCTCAGACCCCGTACCAAGCCCCTTCTCTGCAGTGACCTGGCTTGTCGGGGCCTCCAGCCTGGGCTGTTTGTGCTCGGGGCTGGAGCCCCGGGTTCCTGAAACTGCTCAGGGCTGTTTAAGAAACCATTTGGGTGCTGTCTTGTGTCATTGGCCACGAGGTTAGGTTCAGGAATGACAAGACTGTCTGTCTCTGGCAGTTCCTTAGTGACCGTAGCACCCTGAAACACGGCCTCCAGGATTAACTCATCCCTCTCTTCTGTCGTTACGTAGCTGGAAGGCTCAAGGTCATTGCTGTGTGCAAAGGTGTCTCCGAGAAGGCTCGTGCCTTTGGCAAGCTCACCAGCTTCTTCTGTGCCAGTTTTTTCAGGCAAGGAGTTACTCACATCTGTAAGGATTTGCTCTTCTACAGGTCTTCGGGGTCCTAGGTCTGGGAAAGAAACATTTTCCCCTTCAAAAGATTCATTAAAGCCTTGTGAAACCACTTTGTGAGGTCTTTTATCCAGCCTAGCAATTGAGGAATGACTGCCTTCTCCTGTGTGGCTCTGAGACCCAGCACGGGAAGTCCTGTTGTCCCCTGGCTTGTCCGAGGGTGCTGAAGAACTGGCCAGTGTGAGGGAGGAGTTCGGGTCAGCGCTTAAAGCCAGCTCCGTATTGATTGTCTCCCTTGACTCATGGAGATGTAAGGGCATTTCATCAGCACTCTGTGAAGATGTGTCTTGAAGTCCCAGACCATGCTCCAGGTCGTTCTGGTGAAACGAGCTCCAGGTTCCTTGAGGAGAACCTTCCCCAGCAGCAAAGGCAGCTGAGCCCTGCAGGTCCACTGTGTGAGCTGTTGTCTTCTGAGGCTCTGCTTCCAGGATCTCTAACGTACCACCAGACTGGACCATCATCTCTTTTACTGGCTCCTGTACTTCTAAGATATTTGTCACCTTATTTCCCACCGCATCATCTGGAGCTGATGGAGCTTGGTGCAGCTGTTCCTGACCTCCTTCGGAGCTAGCAGCCCCACGGACCTGTTCGCTGACGCTTGCCAAGTGTTCCCCAGGGGGGAGAGCCCCTTGGCCCTGGCTGATGTTTTTTGACAATTCTTCTTCATCTTCTAGGAAGGATTCATAGGACACTAGATCATAGTTTGTCTCCGGCAGAGATGGGGAAATATCAGCTGGATGTGGGTTACCCAAAAATGTTGACGTGCCATTGGAAGAAGGACCAGAAGTACTGCCATTGCTCGGGAGGGCCCCGTGGCTGGGTTCTGTCAAGCACAGTCTTGGCTTCCCCGTCTCATTTTTGGAAGAGGTGACATTGTTCAGCTGCTCACTCACACATGGTCTGCGCCATCTCCTCCTCTTAGAGAAGCCCCTTGGTTGGGGGTCAAAGGGATCTTCATAAGACACATAATCGTCGTCCTCATCAAGGTATTCGTCATGCTGGCACTGAGAGACTGTGAACTTGGCGTGCATCCCTCGTTCTCTGAAATCAGGATTCAGGCACCCCAGTGTCCAAGTGCCTGTCTCGGGAAAAGACAGGAGGACACCATCAGCCCATTGCAGTGGGAAATCAAAACTACCATCCCCACACCACTCCCTTGCGTTACAAAGAGGTTACAATAGTGTAACCTCTATTTTCAGACAGCCTCTAGCTCACACTAGTGATTTCACCATTTCCACAATCCCTAGAGCATCTTACAGCCAGGCTCACAAGACATCAGGGTTGCTGGTAAGATCAGAGGCGATCCTGACAAGCATCACCAGCAGGGCTGGTGCTTCCTGACAGAGTTCAGCAAGCTGCATGCACCCATGAGGCCTCACCAGCCGCTTGGTGAGAGGAGTTAATGTAGTGAGAAACCACAACACCTCCAGGATTATCGCCAGCAGCAGAGCAATCACCATTATCCACCCCCAAAGACGTGCTGGTGCTGGCAGATACACCTCTTTCCCAGCCCAGACGCAGCCGTCACGTCTCTCCCACTCGAGGAGAAAAATGAAAAGGCTGCCTCTTGCTCACATCCCCAGCCAACGCACTCGCTCCCCGCCAAACAAGTGTGTAATAACCCAGCTCTGACGCTGGAGAGAGCTGTCATCTGCTGCTGGCCGGTTGCTTGCCTTCCTCAGATAAGCGGGCGGAAAGCAGACATCAGAGGGATGCAATGTTTGGCTGGAATTTAGAAAGCTTCCTGGGTATCTGGATACCCAGAAATACTCATGGATACGCATCACCAGCGTATCAGTGTTGGCTAAATTCTGTGTTTCCTTCGTTAGGGAGGAAATGTGTAATGGCTCTGCTTTTGCAAATGCTAAGGGAAAAAAAAAAAAAAAAAGCTGAGTAAAAGGAAATAAAAATCAAACCCTTCCTAAGACTTCTCTGCATCCGGTGCGCCTGTCCTTGCAGAGATGTGTGGGTAAATTTGATGCCATGAGCAGCACTGGAACCAGAGCAGGGACAGCATTGCCACTGCCACCACATCACTGCAGCCAGCTTACTGGCTTGGCAGCATGCACATGACATTAATGCACCCTATTCGTGAAGTAAGATACAGTAATTTAAGCCATTTCTTGGAGTTAAGCTTTGGGGAGATATAATCATGACTTTGATGCTCCAAGAGGCTGAGCATCCCTTTGCCCTTGGGGTTGCCAACACGTGATCAGGCACCAGACCCCAGCATTGCCCTGCCTGGAGATGCCCACTTTGCCCTGCTGTGATGCCCAGCCCGTGGTTATGGAATAGCCCATGCCACTAACCTGGCTTTTCCACGCTCATGAAGACAGTTTCTCCAGAAAATGGGAAAAGGGTAAGCACATCCTCAAAGACCGCATTGCGCTTGAACGTGTTTCCAGAGAAGAAGACGGAGAGGAAATCTGTCTGGGCCCCAACGCTCAGGACATACCAGTACACGACTTCATGCAGGCACACGTTCAGTTTCAGGTTGTCAAAGACAAAGCCGTTAACAGCTGGAAGAGAGCAGGGTGTGAGACATTTCATCAGGACCTGGCTCCCCAGGAGCTGCCAAGCCATTGCCCGCTCCCTGGGGCAGGGACCAGCCAGTTTCTGCCTGGGATTTGTGGGGAGCCCCCCGCTGGGCACTTACTGTGCATCATGTTGGAGGCATAAAACTGGGGGTCCTGGGTATCCACGTGGGCTGCATCAGTGCAGAACCGCCTGATGTTCTCCTCCAGGTACCAGCTGCGGTTCTCATCAAAGACCGAAAACAGCACCAGCCTTGTCTCGTCCGACATTATCTGGGAGGCAGAGAGGGAAGGGCAGGTTGCTGGCCTGGCCAGAGCAGCCCCCGGGGTGCAGGGTGGCTGCCAGCCCTTAGCTTGGGTGCACGGGGAGCAGTTTGCTGCTTTGCACATAAGGTGGAGTGCAGTCTTGGAGGGAAGGGAGCATGCAAGGGGGGAATGGGGAAGACAGGGGGGGTGGGACTGACTAGGGTTGAAGACAACTGGACAACCAAATTTGGTTTTACCCAGATATTTCGCCCACCACAGTTATTCCAGCCTTTCAGCCTGGCAGTTAAGGTGGCAAAGCATCCCCCTTGCCTTTCTCTGCCACACCTGGAGGACCCACCTGATTTCCCCTCTGGTCCATGGACTTCTTGAAGCAGATCAGGAGGGGCCCGATCAGGCCCGAGGCTGTGTCCCGTTCCGGGTTGACGGAGCTGTAGTAGAAGCGAGTGAGGCAGCGAGGATCTGCTTGCGTTGGCCCATCCTCTGTCGTGACCCTCCAGCTGTAGGTGAAGGACTGGCCAGGGGCAATAGGAATGTCCTTCACGTCCTTAGCTGCCAACACACAAGGGCACATCTGTTAGGTCTGGACTGCTCCTGGAAGGGGTCATCCCGCTTTATAACAGAGCTCAGAAAGGAGGATTTCTGATAGCAGGAGTCACACAGAAAACTACCCAAACTGGTAGTTTTGGTACCCAAAAGGGCTGGTGGGCCACTTTGCTCTTTTGACTCTCCTGAAAGAAAACCTGAATTGGGATAATAACGTGTCACAGACCCAGACCAGCTCTGAGCTCCTTAGCAGCTGCCATCCCACTTCTGCCACTTAGCTCCAGTCCCTGCAATTGGACCTGAGCTCGGCACGAGGTGCTCCTGGCAGCGTTCACCAGGGATGGGTGCGATAGGAACTGCTCACTGCAGCCACAACATTAAGTGGAGGCCTCCAGGGTGAACCAAACCCAGCTCAGCTCCTCGGCTGACAAAATCCCTTCTTCCAGCCATCACCCAAGCCTTCCTTCGAGCCAGAGTTACATGGCACCAACGAGGACATGAACCAAGAATCGTCTACAGGAGCTGTGGGTCTCAGGTGCTCGGACGGATGAGTTGGGCAGCTAAACTTACCACAGGCTTCAGGAAGCTCTCCTGGCTCAGGAAAATGGCCCTGCCCACCTGACATCCTAAACACCCATGGCCTGCCCGCGGCCTTACCTTGAGAGGACCTCATGGCGTGGTATGGCCTTACACTGGTGAGGCCGTGAGGGTAGATGTTGTATGGTCGGCTCGCCAGATTCCTGAACACAATCTGAAACAAGGACAGCCAACAGGACATTTAGCACTGCCAGACCACTGTGAGCCCTCAAGGCTGCCCTCAGGGTGTCCACGCAGGGCGAAATTGCTGGGCTGTGGTATTGGCACTGCCCACATCCGAAAGGGAGGAACCCGGACACATCCAGGACCACAAGGAGAGAGGCAGCACAGAAGAAATGACTGCTTGTTTCTCCACCAAGTCTGTGCTGACCATCTTTCCGGGAGGTGCCCACTTGGGTACGTTTTGGGAGGGCACAAAAATGTCAGATTTATGAAAGAGCGGGTTGCTATCTTTAGACTACCTTTCCGTATGAAACAGAAGAGCTCTTTCAATCCAGGAGGCCCTGGAGGGCCAAAAGACTGAGTGTGCACAGCCATCAACAGCTTCAAAGTGCTCCCCACTTAACAGCGTGAAGCCCATCATTTACATCCCCAAATAGCTCTGTTGGAGCTTCGCCACTTCTCCTGGAAACCATCCCTTTCCTCCCAGCAGCAAACAAATCGAGCGGGCAACCGGGCATGTGAAGAGACGCAAGCAGCGGCCCCCAGTACTGCGTGGTGAGAACACTCAGATGGAGAGGAGTGGAGAACGAGAAGGCACTTCTGCCTCGGGAGATGGTGCTAGGTGCCATGGGTCATGGATTAACTCAAATAAGATGCCTACAATGAAGTCATATCAAGGGGGCTGAGCAAAATGATGTGCATTCCTGATGAACTCAGCAAGAGTTTTAGCTTTGGCTTTCAATAGCAACTCCCTTTCTGTTGAGCTTTGGACATTATCAGACATGATAGATCTCCCCAAGGATCTCTGTCAGACCACAGCCACGAACCAAGAGCTATTAGGAGGAACAGCATCAAGCTTTTAAGCTTTCCCCTTCCAGTCTTTCTCTGTGGAGAATAATCGCTCTCTTACCTTAAACTGATCTCCAACCTCCCCCTTCAGGACAGGTCCCAGAATTCCTTTATCTTCTTGGGACATCTTACGCGTCTTGAAGGATGCATCCTCATACTCCACAAACATCACTTTCTTATACTTTGAACCAATCCGCTGAGGGCCAGCCTCCAGGAACAGGCTTGTGGTGTTTCTGCAGGCAACAAAGAGCAAGTGGCCACATGCAGGATGGCATCCACATGCATCCCTGGCAGCCCAGCGATGGCCCAGCCAACTGCTGTACAGAGGCAAAATAAAAATATTCTCCTGGGGAGAAGGGGAAGACCTGGCAGAGCTGCCTCAGGGCAACCCCGTGGCCTCGGGAGCTCGCTCTCACCTATCCAGAGATGCCGGCTTCATAGGGGCATAGTCCCAGTCCATTTCCTCAGCCGCGATGTAATGGGTCCAGGTCTTAGGGTCCTTCTTGGCAAAAGAGCGCACTTGGATCACATGGTAAGCTTCCTCTTCTTCCTCTTCTTCTTCTTCCCCAGGGTCGTCCACCTCCTCTGGCTCATCTGACAGCTGCCCCATCTTCAGCAGGCGCTCCTCGGGGCACTGCTCCACCCTCACAAGGGCCTCCATGCCGGCTGCGTTCAGACAAGGGGCAGGAAGGGCCATGCTGACTTACCTGCATGGGTGCTGGCTCCCCCAGGCTCTGCTGGAAGACGACCTCTCCACTGCTATCCCCACCAAATGTGTCCCCAGGCAGGCCAACACATGGCATCCCGGTCACGGGCCAGGTTGCACATGGTTATAGGGTGATTGAACAGGGATGGCCTTGGAGCTGCAGCACCACACAGAGCCCGGGCCATCCCCTGAACCTCTTTTCCCCCAGGCTCCTGCAGGCTTAGGTTACCTTGCTGGTGGGACGGTATCTGGCAGAACATCCGAAACTGGCCGGCTGTTCCTGGCATGGTCTGAGCTGTGAGATACGTGGCAGGGGAGATCTCCAGGCTGCTGAGACGGTGGCCCCTCACCAGAAACGTGTGTCCCTCAAAGAAGACAGAGTGCACTTCTGGCCCAGTGCCCAAGCCTATCACGTGCCAGTGGACCTGCTTCTTGAGGCACAGCGTGAGACCTGCCGGGAGGGGAGGAAAGCACCCGGGAGTCAGGACACCCCCGTGTCCATCCCCTGTCCCTGCTCTTGGTGTTACGGACACAGTCCCCTGCCCCACAAGCTTCTGCAGGAGAGGTCACATGTAAACGTGGGCTGTCTGAGCACAGCAGAGGGGCAGGTCGCATCACCCGGCTGGAATAAGGCCAGGTGGATTAATCCTTGCAAGGGCTTTGGAAAAGTCTGAGAGAAGCGTGCTGTGGGAGCTCATGGCGTGGTGCAGTGGCAAGACGAGCAGACACACTCCCTGGCTCTATAAAACAGGAACAGAGAGCTGGGAAGGGGAAGCGTTTGTCTGATCACGGCGCTGGCAAGCCTCACGCCCAAACACTGCATCAGGGGCAGGGCTGCAGCACGTCTTCAGCAGGAGCTGAAATACCCCAGGAAGGGCAGAGAGAGGTCACCAGGCTTATTTAAAGGCTGGAGAAAATTCCTTCGTTGGAGAGTTTCAAAGAGTTCAGTGTGCTTAGGAAATGGGAGAAAACTTGAGTGCCTTGTAAAAATATTTTCCTGAGGAGAAATCAGTGTGTGCCAAAGGGCTCTGCAATTAAGTGGGGAAGGGAATAACAAGTTCCTGGAAACTGAAGCCAAACAAAGTCAAATACAGAGTCAAGCACTTGTTTTTAGCACAGAGTGCCAAAAGTGACTGGAATAGATCCTTAAAGCCAGGGAGGAGACAGGGCGCAGGCTCCGTGCTGAGGGTCTCAGCTCTCCGTTGTCACCTTTCCACCAGAACCTGCCCATCAGACACCTCTCAGGCCAGGTCCCACAGCCACATAGGGGGTGCTGGTGTGGGTGAGGACCTTCACAAGGGGAAACCTGCTGTGCATGGAGCAGCTCTGCTCAGCTCCATGGATCCACCAGGCCAGGGAATTCAGGGGACTTTTGCTTTTGCCTTTTATTGGAGAAAGGTTTGCAGACATGGCTAGACCCCTCTTGCCTCCCACCGCCTCCATCCCCGCCCCGACAGACCGGTGCTCACCAGGCAGCGAGCCGTTGACGTAGCCATTGATGGTGTGCAGCTCCCCCCTGGTGTGGGGCAGGGGCCGAGGAGCTGCCGGGGGGTCGGGCTGAGAGTACCAGCTTCTCCCTGGGGACAGAGGAGGACGCAGTGTGAAAGCCAGAACCCAGGGAGGTCAGTTGCTCAGTGCTTTTTGGAAATGCTCGGAGATCTGTCCACTCCACGTCAACGTGGTGGTGACTGTTGCGCGTGGCAAGGCATTTCTGTCCCCTGTTTCAGCCTGTGTGAAGGGATCAGGGGTGGGAGCTGGGGGCTGCAAGCTCCCTATGTCTGGGGCACAGAGGCAGGAGCTGCAGTGCGGTACCAGGAGCATGTGGGCCAGGGGCTGTGCAGGGCTTGAACCCTTTGGAGGGAGCTGAGCGGCTGTGCCCACACCATGGCCAAAGCGTGTGCCCCAGACGAGGCTGAATTCAGGGTCTGACACCAACGTGGTCAGCTCATTTGGGGCAGTTACCTTCATCAAACACTGCAAACAGCATCACAACGTCTTGCTGCGTGTCCTGGATCCCATCGCTCGCCAGGGTCCCTGCAAAAGGCCACAGAACGGGGCATTTTAGGACCAGCAAGTGCCATGCCCATCTTCCCAGGGAAGCCCCTTTCTGCCCTCCACAAATCAAGGCCAGGCTGTGGATTGGTTTTGCCACATCTCAGGAGGTCAATGACTGTCGCAGCCCCGTTCCCAGCCTTGCATCCCTAAAACACCCCGGCTGAGAAGCAGCTGCCCCAGCACGCACCAAAGGGGCAGCCTGCCCTGCCTCTCCCTCGCAGCCTCTCAGGATTCACTTAGTCACCTGGAAGGGCCCATTTCAGCCAGCCCCTCACCGGCACCATTGTCTGCACTCCTCGTCTAGACTGTGCTTGTCAGTGGAGAAGTGTTCGCAGCGAGTCATCGGGGCCTGCAGACAGAGCCCCGGGTGAGTCGCACCCACAGGTGCCCATTCCTCTCCGGTGACTCCACCGGGGGCTGGACAACCACCTCCAGGAGACGGCTCAGCCAGGGGAGACCAGTCCTGCCCCGGGTTCACTTCTTGATGCCGTGCACCCCGGAGGTGGTTAGCAGTCAAGGTTTCCTCATCTCCACGTCCACCAAAGGAAGAGGGAAGGCACAGGTACCGTGGGTGAGGCAGTGCCCCAGGTGTCCTGTCTCTGCCCTTGCTCATAAAAAAAACTTTCCTTTATGTCTTCTAACAAAATCCTGTTTGGCAAAGTGCCCTGGCAGACACTGAATGATTGCAGCTTAGTGAAGCTCTGCAGGAAGACGTTTATGCTTCCACAGAAATTCACCTTATCAATAGATAAGCTTCAGCTACAAGGAAAAGGATTTCATTCGTCATCTGAAATTCTGCAAAGGCAAAAATTAACCAAGTTCTCTCTCCTGCAGGGAAATCCAGGGGTGTTTGCCTCCCACACTGGGAAGGAACTCTTTGGGGAAAGGGCCAAACCCCAAAAGTGCTGCTGTTGACCACAGCTCACTGACCCCACTGCCATGGTGAGCCTCTGGGAGGTGTCTTTGATTCCTCTGCCTCTCAGCCCATGACTTCACCTGAAATGTCCCCATCCTGGGTTGCTCTTACCGGGCCGGCACACGAGCAGGGCTCCAATCAAACCGGAGTTGGTGTCCTTCACGCTGTCGATGTTGGAGGAGTAGGAGTGGGTCAGGCACGGTGAGTCGCCATCTGTGGGGCCCTGGTTTTGCTGGATTTCCCAGACGTAGGTGTGTGTCTTCCCCGGATCCACCCTGTCGCCCTCCTTCTCCAGCTGGCTGGTCTCATCCTCGTACCCTGCACCTGCAGCCAGAGGAACAGCCTGATTTCACTGAAGCTTTATCCCCAGCACATGGTGGATACAGAAATGCCTCCTCCCCACCCCAAGCCCCTCAGTGAGCTGACACCAGGGTCGGGGAGGGACATGCCTCCTCCTGGGAGCAGGAGGCATAGCACAGGGACTCGCAGCGTGTGGCCGTGGCCCCACTCACCCTCTGACGCCTTCCAGTAGGACACCCCAATGGCGTGGAGGTTGTACGGGCGGGAGGCCAGGTTCTTGAAGGTGATGACCACCGTGTCATAGACTTCTGCTCGGATGGTGGGGCCCAGGAGACCTGGAGGGGGAAGGTGGTGAGGTCAGGCAGCCGGGCGGTCAGCAGTGGGGCTACCACAGCCGCTCACACCCCCCACGGGCCCTGAGGGGCTGGCTTTCCATCTGCACAGTCGGTGCTGATCCCTCACATAGCATGGCAGCATCAAGTGCTCCAGCACCAGCACTGCCCAGGTTTTATGTAATTCCCACTCCTGGTTGAGGAGCGGCTGGCCTTCACCAGCACCAGCCCAGGATGGGTTTGGCCACCGGGCTCACCGCTCCCTTCATGGTTCTTACCCATCCATGCCGGCTTGGGCTTGGGCTGTGAGAAGGAGGCATCGGGGAACTCCACAAACACGGCCTTCCTGTAGCGTGGAAGGGCACCAGGTGCAGGGGGCTGAGGTCCCAGCGGCTCTGACACGCTGTAAGAGGAAGGAAAAGCCAAGGCTGATTGCACAGACGGGCTGCAGCCATCCTCTTCCTCCCCTGCCCGCCAGCACGCCGTGCCAGCCCGGGATCGCTCCCCCTCGCATCCTCTGTTTGCTGACAGACACCAGGTGTGTTTGGAGAGGTTTTCCTCAGCTCACGGATGCTGACGTGGCCGTGATTAATGTCATGGCATTAGTCATGATGGAAGAAGACACAGCAGCAGGCACCACGGTGCCACACGCGGCTGCTCTGCGCCGCCCGCCCCGTCCCCAGCACCCGTGAGCATGGCAGGCATCACCCGTAACCTCTTCTTCCTCCCCTGCTCCCCCTGGAAAAGCTGTGCCAGGAGGCATGGCAGCGCACTCCCATCTGCACTGCGGCCCAAACGATGTCTCCACATTCATTTCTTTTCTGGCTGAACTGGGATTTACAGCCAGCCCCTACGAAAACACTCCTTGAAGCAGGAGGATAAAGGAGGCTTGAACGTATTTCACACCCCACTTATCTCCGCTGGCAATTTTTGATCTGTAAGCAGCCCAGCTAATTCATTTTCCATAAGGGATCCAGCACGTTTATCAGGATAACAAAACCATTAATTTCTCCAGGGATTTCAGAGGCCCGCTTATCAGCTCCAGCCCCAGGACTGAGCCCGTTTCCAGTAAGCAGACAGAGCGCCTCCAGCCCTGCTTTGTTTGGAGCAGGAGCCAGGTGGTATTTTTTCCCCCCTGAAGAAACAGCAAGGGCTGCTCTCCCGCTCTGACTAAATAAATCCAGGCAGCAGCTCTCTGCCTGAGTCTTCCTCGAGGGGAAGAGGAAGGAGCCAGCGTGACTAACAAGTTGAGGAAAGCACGCCGGGAGCCCTTGCTTTGCTCACCCCAGGGCCAGAGAACCGTGGGCAGAGCAGGGCTGGAGTCCTTAATCTCTAACTCGCAGCAAGCCCAGCTTGGAGGCGTATCTGAGACACCAGGGTCCAGTCCCGCTGACTTTGCAGTAAACAAGGGAGAAGCCCTCTGGAGCCGGGGGATTCTGCTGGCACAAAACCCAGCCCCTCTCCACACGTGGGGCTGAGCGTGGGGCCCAGGCACGGTGACAGAGCCCTCGAGGGCTGAGGGAGCTCTGGTCCGAGAGCTCCTGGCAGCTCCCCTGCACGCAGGGTCCCTACCGACTTCCTACCCCGAAGAGCAAAGTTCCTGGCGCGGCCGATCAGCATTGTTAGCCGCAATATCTGTTCATCTCCCAGAGCCAGGAGACGGCCAAGGCCAACACCCCGCGCCACCGGAGCACTCAGGCAGCTCGGGGCTACGTGGCCACCAGCGCCGAGCCACCCAGGGCTGTTTTGGGACACACTGCAGGTCGTGTCTGGGGAGAGAAGAAACTGAAATCATGGGGAACGTGCCGCAGCAGCCCCAGGGCTTTCAGAGGTGTCTGTGGTGCCATGAGGGAGAACCAGCAGAGCAGGAGGTGCCCCAGGCACAGCTCGGAGGCACTTGGCTCACCTCTGCGTGCCCTTTCTCTGCAGCTTGGCCATTTTCCTGCATCCTGCCCAAGCGGGAGGAGCAGGGCTGAGGCTGCAGGAACAAGGCACCTCTGTCACCCTGCTGGAACCATGCTGCCCAGCCAGCCCCACTCCTGGCTCCCCTGGGAGCTGCACCCATGGGCAGGCCGGTGCCCTCCGAGAGGGCCGAGGTTGTCTTCTGCCCTGGTTAGGAAAGGGGCAAACAGCCTCATCCACCTGACGGGGCCCGCAGGGTGGTCCCACAAGGGGCTGCCCGTGGTAACGTGGCTGAGCAGAGGGAGATTTGCAGTGGCTCAGGGTGGGGGGAAGGCAGAGAGCAAATGTCACGTCTTTTAGGCATGCTGGTGGGGCGAGACTCGTGCCCTAGAAGTGGTTTCTAGCTACGCAGGGATGCTGGTGGAACAGCCTGGGACAGCTGAGAGGGTGCAGGTAGCAGCAGGGCCACACAAAGGGGCACAGCTACATCCACAGGGGCACAGCCACCCAGCCCTGCTCCCCACACTGGGCTCGGAGCATCCACAAACATCTCATCCCCATGCCCCAGCAACACAACAGCCACTTTTCCTTCCCTCTCCAAAGCATTCAGGCAAACCCAGCGTGCTTTCCTCCCTCCTCGTGCTGCCTACCTACACCGTTTTTTGCTCAGACAATGCAAGTTACATTCATTCCCTAAAGGGAAAAGTCTGGACCCAGCCAACATAATGCAGGCAGAGATAGAGAGAGCTGAAAGTGAAGTTTTCCCAGCACAGCTCCCCAGGCAGGGAGGCACGGGGCTCCCCCTCTGCCTCGAGCTCCCCACGGAGAGAGCACCGGCTGCAGAACCAGCCCCAGGCTCCCCGCACAGACTTTAAAGGTTCACAGACAAATGGTGTTAAGATAAAGCAGCACAGCTCTGCTGCTCTCCCTCTAAGTTTACCCCACCTGTACATGATTGGGGTTGCACCTAGCGTGCTCTGTTTGCTGCCCTACGTGCCCCCAGACCCAGCACCATGTACGCGGGGTGGGAGAGCAGCCCTAGCAGCGCGCTGGAATTATAACAGAAAGAGCTTTACCCCGCAGGAGTTTGCAGCCCGGAGAGCAGGTCGCTGTGTGTGTAGTCCCAGGCGGTCTCCACGGCCCCGATGTAGTACCTCCGGACTTTGCTGATGCTCTTCTCAAGCAGGCAGAGGAGCACGAGGCAGCGCAGGGCTCCCGCCAGCATCGCGCCTGCGGCTGGGAACCGCTGCGGCTTTAGGAGGAAAAGTGAAGAGGAAGGGAAGGGGAGAGAAAAGCTTTTATCTTGGCAGCCAGCTGTCGTAATCCACAGGAGAAGGTGATTTAAAGCCAGCACCCGCAGCCTCCGTCAGAGCGCTGGAGAGTTTCCCAAAGGCATCAGGAGGAATCACTCAGGCGGGTTAATGCAGAGAGGAGCGTGTGAGCGACGGCCTCTCCCTCTCTTCCTCCTGGGTGGCAGTGACAGGAGGAGAGGAAAAAACAAAGGGAAAGGGAGGGCAAACACGGCATTAAGCTTGGCTGCAGGACCCGGCTGGCTCTGCGTCCCGGCCCGTGTCTGGCAGTGAGGTGAGGAAAGGGAGGGTTGCAGAGGAAGGGAAAGTTAGGTGCGGTCCCTGCCTGGTCCCACCTTCCCTCTCACCACTCAGGGCAGAGAGGAAAGCAGGTCTCGGGCCAGCACCCAGTCTTGGGAGCCTCTGTATCCTCCACAGGTCAGCCTGGGCTCATTTTGGGGCTGGAGCTGCTGCTCCTGCCCTGGGCAGCCCCCAGGGACCAGCAGCTGCCTCACCTGCAGGCTCCTGCAGTGTGAGAAAATGGCAATTTTGGGCAAAATCTTAAAAGACAGTTCAGGAAGGCTGAATTGGATAAGGTGGCTTATTGCTAAGGAGCAGGAGAGGCGCTGTGCCCCTGGCACTGGGAGCTGGCAGAGTGGCTGGCGGCTGCGCAGGTGAGGGATGCGCTTGCAAACGGGGGTGTCCCCCTGTGCCCCAGGCATCTGCACCCCCAGCAGCCAGGATTTAGCCACACAACCTCGCTTTGAGCCATGTGGGAGGGAACTGGTGGGGAGACTCCTTGGGATGCCCCTTCCCAGCAGCTCCTCACCCTCTCGTCTTCTCCTAGGGTAGAAGCAGCAGCTCAGAGCAGACGCACTCCAGTGTTTTTGCCATGTCCCCCCTGTTTTTAAACTCGCGTATTTTGTTTTCGTTTTCTCTTTCCAAGCCCAGGAAATTCCTCCCAGACGCACACACGCGTGCTCATGCACACACATGCCTGCACGCGGTTCTGCTCACGACGGCAGGAAGATGAGGAGGAACGCCCTGCGCCGTCCCGGCGTCCGCGGGGTGGGAAGCACCCCATAAATCATGGGGAGGGCAACAGGAGTGCAAGGACAGTGGTGACCCCTCTGGGGGCTGCCCCGGCATGTGCAGAAGTGTCCGTGTGTTGGGTCTGGATGGGTGTTTTGGGATTCTGGGTTTGAATTCTTGGCACACATCACCTGGGAAAGACCTCCAGCACCCCAACCCCACCGTGCCAGCGCACCCCGTGGCCATGGGGGCAGGGACACCTCCCCGTCCTCACCCTCAGAGCGGGGCCATCTCTCGCCACCTCACTGGGGACACCCTTTCTCTTCCCACTCATTCTCTACAGCAGCCCAAGGGGAAAACCACCCCCGGGGCCCCGGCAGCAGGTGGGGAGTACCCAAAGGGGGGGGGACTCTCCCTGGGACCGCTGTAAAACCCCTGCAGTGAGGGGCTGCCCGCTGCTTCCTGCGCTCACTGGGGGCTGGCTGATGGGGCAAGAGCTCCCCGGGAGCTGAAACGCCAGCGAGGAGCATGCTTCTTCCAGCTCCCGAGCCAGTGGCTGGCTCCCTGCCCAGCCCGGGACTCCTTTTCTCCGCAAGGAAGATGAGCAACAGCCCGGCCAATGCTGTGGGACAAAACAAGCGGTGTGTCACAGGCGGGGATGCCCTGGCTGCTTTGCACCTGGCCCCCGGCTGTGTTTTAGAGCGGGGAGAGGCTGCCGCTCTCGCTTCCCGT
Organism: Anas platyrhynchos; assembly: GCF_047663525.1. Lineage (NCBI taxonomy): Eukaryota > Metazoa > Chordata > Aves > Anseriformes > Anatidae > Anas > Anas platyrhynchos. The sequence goes on from NC_092596.1 coordinate 14,356,521, forward strand.
GACAAACCCTTCCCATCCATCTGTCTGAGCCGTCACCGCCTGCACGCATCCATCCCGCGGCTGCTGACGGGACACAACAACAGCACGGGGGCCCTGCCACTGCTCCGTGCAGGGACATGTCGAGGGCGTTGTTCAGAGCTGGAGGGGAAAGGGTCACCCTCGGGTCCGGGGCAGACGGCAGATCCAGCAGTGCTTCTGGCAGCGCTCCCCCCGCCGCACGGACGTGACTTTATTCCAGTCAGCCCGCCTGGGAATCTCCCGGTGTCGCCGGACCACGCGCACCCGGAAAGGCTGGGAAAGGTGTTCCAGAAACAGGCAGACGGGGAAAATGTCCCCATGCAGACGAAGCTACCATGAGGAGGACAGAGCGCGGGTTGGGGTCAGGGACAGGGAGGGACACTCTGGGCACTGGGGACAGCAACATCCCTGGATCACAGAGGGGAGTAGAGCGAAGCTTCCCTTGGGGGCTGCGGTGCCAAGAGCCCAGACGCAGCCAGAAATTAAAGTTTTTGACACGGGCAGGTGCTGGTGAATTGCCACATGAATGCCATTGCCACCTGTCAGCACCACGCACGAGGCTGGGCTGGGCAGCGGCTGCCGGCTGCACCTTCAGAGGAGGCTTCGGCATCCCCATCCCACCCCAGGCACAGCTTGGGCACATCCAGCCAGCCCCAGCCCTCCCCAGCAGACAGATCTGTCGGTGCAGATGGAGTGGGGAAGCCGGGACGGGCTCCTGCCACCCTGGAGAAACCTGCCTGGCACGAGCCAAGGACCCACGTGCGGGCAGAAAGCACTGGTTGTTTCCCTGCATTGTGCGCTTCTCAGCTCGACACCGGGCTGGGGCGGGTAAGAATGACTCAGAACAAAGTGAGCAGCTTCTAATCTCTCCTGGGACTTTTTATGTGCATGTGTGTGTGCACGAGAGAGAGAGCAAGAGTGACTCACGGTGGCTTCTCGGGAATACAGCGTGGCTCAGAAGCAGCGGCCGCCCCCGTGTGCGCGCCCTTCCCAGCACTCACATGGGCAGAGGGCAGCGGGACACGGCCGTGCCACCGGAGGTGGCGAGCTGGCAGAAGGACAGGGCACGGCCACTTGTATCAGTGCTTTCAGGACACAGCATTTCCTGCTGCCCATGTCCCATCGGGACCCGCCTGCCCGAGGGCTGGTGAGATGTATCCCTGCTCTTCCATGGACGTGCCCGGGGCTGGTCAGTGCCGCATGGGCTCACAGGGTCCCCCCCAAATGAGGGGCCAGAGCCTTGTGCAGCACCCAGAGCACTCAACCTGCAGTCCTGGGAGCCCATGAAGCAGCAGCTGAGCAGTGCCAGGGGTAGAAACAGCAGCAAATCCAGCTCCGAGCTCCCTCAGCACGGCCCCAGAGCAGAAATGCCACCGTGGAGCAGGTCCGAAAAAGCAGCCGGCTGTCCTCCCCTCTCCCTTCCCCGCATAAGTGGGTCAGCGCAGCGTTTCTCCTTTCTCTCTCGTTTCTCACGCTGGAGGTGTCTCTGAATGACTCAGGCTGTGGGAACGCAACGGCCGCGCTCCTGGCTACAGGCACCCATGGGGCCACACCCGGGGGAGCCGGGGGGCTGCACATCGGGGTGCTCGTGGCTGGAGGGTGCTCCCGATGCCGCTGTCTTCGCAGGGGTGCTGCTGAAAGAGCTCAGCTCCTCATTTCAGAGCAGCCCAGGGAAAAGCAGAGCAGCCTCCAGGCACACAAGTCCTTCGTAAGTCACCTAATTACCCTTGGCTGATTAAATTAAGCTCAGAGCAATTGCTGTGCCGCTTGTTGCTGCTGGGTCAGCCTGGAGAAGGGTTCACGTTCCCTCTGGGTTGTCCGGTTTTTGATGCTTGGCTCAGCCCAGCTGCCACAACCCAGCTACCAAAACAGGAGGCTCCTGGAGTAAGCCCCGAACCGCTGGGGCTGCTGAGATTCAGGCACACCTCCCCTCTGCCCAGGACGTGGCTCTGCCCCATGACTGCTGTGCTCAGGGCACGGGGAAGGGCCCGGCACTGCCCTTCCTCCCCGTCCCCCAGTGCTCAGAGTTGCTCAACTCGGGCATCCCCGCACCAGCACGGCTCCTGGTGAGCCACAAAAAGGGCTAAATTTAACAACAGGAATTTAGCGTCGCTCCACGGGGATGACTGGGTAAGGGAAGCACTGTCCCAGAAAAATCCTCTCTCGATTCTCACAGAGAAGAAGCTGATGCACGGAGCAGATCCTGAACCCCCTGCCCCGCTGGCTCCCATCACTGGGATGCTGCCCTGAGCCAGGGGATGCCACCGTACACAGCACCCACGGGTGCCCCCAGCACCAGCCCCATCTCTTGGGGCTGGCAGGGTGTCTGCTGGCTGGGAAGCAGCCCCACGAGATGAAGAGGGAGATGGACCAGGGCAAGGTGCTGACCAGAGAGGCAGAAAACACGCAAGAGCTGAATGAGCAGAGTGTTGTGCATCCAGTGATTGTTATTTGCCTTCTACAGATGGAGAAACTGATGCAGGACTTGGTCACCTGGACTACAGTGGCAAGTGGGAAGGAGAATGCCTGCATCGCCCAGGTGGCCACTTCGGTGCCATTTGCTGCGCTCTGGGCTGGCGGCACCCAAACCAGCACTTCTCTGCAGGAGGGATGGACGGAGGGGCGGCCGGGGCTCGCTGCAGCTCAGCACAGTGCTCTGCTGTGCCTAGGCTGCTCAGCTCCCATCTGCAGCCAGAGATCCCAGCTGCTGGCCAGAGGGATAACAAAGCCCCTTCCTCTGCGGTGTGGAAGTCAAGGAGGCTGGGGCAGAGCTGAAAATTCCCCCCAGCATCTGGGGGGAGCAAAGGAGAAGGGCTGTTGCCCCCACCCAAAGCAATCGAGTGGCACGAAAAGCTGGAGCCCATGGTTGGTTTCATTTCCAGAAAATGAGAAGAGAGAGAGAGGCATGGGCAGAGAGAGAAACCCCGCTGAAAATCCCCGCGCTCTTGCTTTGACGGGGCTGAGCTGCAAATTTCCTATCCGCGAGCAGCAGCGTGCCCCCGGCCGGCCGTGGTGCCGGGGCTGTCCCTGTGCGTCTGCGTGACACCAGCGCGGATGTCCCAGCCAGGGGAAGGGGAATTCAGGCGTTGCTTCTCGCCGTACTAAAAGCAGCGGCTCCATCACAGCCTCGGCAGAGCATGTGGACCGGGACCACGAGGCTGGCGGCGCCTGGACGTCACCCCGAGCCACCGGGGTAGCAGCCTGGGAGCCCCCCAGGTCCCCGTGTGCTGGGGACATGTGCTTTCAACAGGGGATCCTGGCAGCTGGTGGGCATGGCCAGGTACGGTGCCTCTCTCAGCGGGTCTGGGCATTTTGGGGGGACTTGCTGGGAGCAGATGGGTTTGCTGGGTGCGTTACTGCTGGGTGCGTTACTGCCCGGTGCTGCTGCACGTGGCCGCTGCAGAGCCCACGTAGGCTGTGAGCAGGGGGTCACCGGCCCTGCTGGCTGGGAGGGATGGGAAACATTGGAGATGGGGAAAGGCTTTTGGGGCTCGCACCCCGACCCAAACAGGCTGGTAACTTGCGGGGAGCCCCAATAGCTGTGGGGTGCTCAGGTGCCAGTGCTGGGCTCTGCAGCTGCCCCCCGGCCCCGTAACACCCCCGGTACTGAGCAGGAACACGGCAGCCCCCGGCCCCCGGCAGCACAGCCCCTGCCCTGCCACAGGAGGAAGCTGAGTGCCTGCAGGATGCTGCACGTGGGCTGGGAAGGACGGGGCCATGCTGGGGCAGCGTGTGGGGCTGAACTTGCTGGCACCATGGGGGGAAAGACACAAGGACAAGGCGTGCCGGGACCCGGCCGCCACATCTTGTTTTCCCAGGGGAAGCCGCTCCGCTCGCCGCCAGCCCTGCCCGGAGCCGAGGCCGAGACCCAGTGGAGACACGGTGCCGTTGGCCGCCCAGTAGTCGGTGTAGGATCTGTGCGACCATCCCACTAACAGCTACATCTGATTACTGGGTCACCAACGGGCCGGCACCACCGCACCTGCCCTGGGCGGCGACGGGACAACGGGGACTGATGGGGGGGCTTGGGGTGGGCATGGACGCTGACTGGTGCCACGGTGCTTTGGGGCTCAGCAGTGCAAACACGGGGACTTCACACTGGGCAGAGAATAAATAAACGTTCAGGGCGTGTTAATTCCTTCTCCACACGGTTATTGGGGCGAGAGCCCCCCCCTACACACACACACGGGCACTGAGGGGGGCGCCCGCCCCTCCATCGCCTCACGGCGCTCAGCGGGGCGGGGCGCTGCGCACGCGCAGTGTCAGGCGGAGCGGGAAGATGGCGGCGGCGGGCGGAGGTGGGCGGCGGGGCGCGGGGCGGGCGCGTTGCCATGGCAACGGCGGGGCCGGGGGGCGAGGGTGAGGCCTGGTCCGGCCCGGTTAGGCCCGGCCCGGCCCGTGACGGTGCCGGGGCTGCGTTGTGTGCCCGCAGGCCGACCGGAGGACGCGTTCACCGTGCTGGAGCTGTCCGAGTACGCCAAGAGCCGGCCGTGGTGGCGCAGGGTGTTCGCGCCCAGCTCGGGGTCGAGCGCCGAGAAGTACAACGTGGCCACGCAGCTCGTCATCGGCGGCCTCACCGGCTGGTGAGCGGCACCGGGGGGCGGCAGGCGGCGGGGGGACCCTCCCGGGGCCGGCCACACGCAGGGCTGAGCAGGCCCGGGGCGCTGGTGGCTGCTGTGGTGCCCTTCATATCGCGCGGCCCTGCTGGGGCCGCTCTTGCCTGCTTAAAAAAGGAATAAGGGGTAAAAGTGCTGCTTGTTCGGGCCGCAAAGGAGCTACCCCTGTGCTCTGCCTCCCGTGCTCCCTCCTGGAGTAACGTTGTTTGTGCTGCCCAGTCTCCTCCTGGAGGTGATCCCTGTTAAAGGTACCCCACCGAAATCGCGTGCTGATTTTGGTTTAAACCACGTGTTTCCGACTGCGCTTTTGGGAGATCACGATGTTGAAGAGATAAGAATCAAAGCTGTGAAAGCCTGAGATGCTGTGGTGAGAAGTAGAGAGCTGCAAAGTGCCACATCTGGCCAGGCACAAATTCTCCTCCTTTTTCTCTGCTTGCCTGTGGCCTTCTGCTGTCAGCCCGCCTGGCTGCGGACCTCAAGCAATCAGCACGGAAGGCAGGCCTGTCGGTAGGATAGGATGTGTGATGTGCATGTGTTTGGTGTCGCATTCTCCTCACTGAATCCTGGTTGATTTGCAGGTGCACTGGATTCATCTTCCAGAAAGTTGGAAAGCTGGCAGCAACAGCTGTGGGAGGCGGCTTTTTCCTGCTTCAGGTGTGTATGAAGAGTGGGCCTGGCTTTGTGAGAACGCTGTTGGTGGGGAGGAGGGGTTGTCTTAGTGCTCCTTACTTGCTGGGACGTGTGGGGTCAGCTCTGTGTGCCTGCAGATGCCATGGGCATATGTTCCCTGGCACAGGTCAATGCCCCGTTTTCACAGGTAGCATAAATAAAGCATGTTAGAACTGGAGACATGCTCAAAGGCTGCTCATGGAGTTACTTTAGAGAATCGTAGAAACGCCCTAGATCACCTCAGGGTTATGTCTCAGCTTTTAATAGCCAGGGCTGATCAAGTCTGTTGGTCTGCAAAGACTTGTTAAAGTTTCGTGGCTGATTGCTGCTGACGTCTTAGAGGGCCAATTCAAATCCATGAATAAATTCCCACCCCGTTTTAGTAGCAGCAAAGCAGGAGCATTAGCTTCAGGATCGCCAAAAGGTGCTGTCTGCTTGGGGCTGGCTAACAAAGGCCAGGCCAAGGCACACGGGCACTGTTGCTGCAGAGCCACCTGAGCGAAGTGGAAGCAAGCTTGGGCCATGGCGATCTGCACTGCTGCTGCAGGAGGGGCTGGTCACAGCTGGCTGCTGTAGCTAGGCCGTTTCCTCCAGCCTTTTCTTCTGGTTTCTAAGGATTCAGAAACTGAGGGGAGCCTCTCAGATGCTGAAATCTGGTCCGTACGTCCTGCAGGAGACAGAAAGCTCTCTGACCTCACGCAGGAGTCTTTGCTGGTTTGCTCCTGAGGCGCTGCATCCTCGGTGACTCGTTCTCACTCTTCTGGTTCTACTCGTTCTGCTGAAAGCCAAAGGCTCGCTCTGAGCAGGGAGAGTTTCACCCCGTTGAATCATCCTGACCAGATAAAATACTCAGGGAGGAGCAGGCTATTAATAGCAGCGTCCAGTCCACCCGCAGCAGCAGGAGAGCTGCGGAGCGTCCCAGCGAATACGTGGCAGTTGTGAGGGGGAAGGGGGGGCAGCTTTACGCTGCAGAGGCTGACACAGGCTAAGCTGCAGCGTGTGCCCTTCTGTTAGAGGATTACTGCGGGAGGCAGATGTTGCAGGACAAATGGAACCACGGGCACGGTGCTTTGTCCAGTTCCTGACCTTGTGTGCTCATCTTCTCTCAGCCTGCTGGTCCAGGGCGTGGGGACGGCGTTGGTCAGGGAAGGGGTGGGAGGGGATTCTGTTTAGCCAGGATTTCACTCCAGGAGCTTTCTTTCCACCCCTCAACATTCCAGATCGCAAACCACACGGGATACATCAAAGTGGACTGGAAGCTAGTAGAACGGGATGTGAACAAAGCCAAGCAGCAGCTGAAATTTCACAGCAGCGGTAACAAAATGTCTCCAGAAGTGAAAAGCAGAGTGGATGAGGTGAGACAGTTCTCCCAGGGGGTGTGCAGGTGCCCTGCTGGAGGCACAGCAGGAAACGGGATTGAATTCTGGGCTCCCGTGGATCCTCCGCCATGCAAATACCAGGAGGGAGTGCTTGTGTAAAAGCAAAACTAGTGAGATGGCAAAGCTGCCTACATGAATTTGAGGCAGACAGGGCGTCTTCTAGGCGCGACGCCTACTCACCATTTGTTGCGGCAAAGTCCTTGGGGTTGGAAGAAAACGTGCTGGGGTTGTGGGGAGCTCAAGAAGGCTGAGCAGGAAAGCTGAGCAGGTCTGGCGGCAGAGTGGCCTGGTTACTCCGGGCTCTGCCACAGCGTGATCTGACTCCCACGTGCCATCAGCAGCCCTTCTGTCAGAGGATCTGGGCTGTGCTGGGGTTGTTCCACAGTTCACGTGCCACAGATAGAGCGGGGAGGCCGTTAGGGAGGATGCGGAGCTGGTGCTGAGCAGTGGCCGCTCTCCTGGTGTTGCCCACCTAAAAGAACAGCCTGAGAGGGGCCTCACTGTGGGGAGGGGGGTGAGTGGCTGCGGCTGTTGGAGAACACTCTTGGCTCTTCTCTCCCATGCTTAGGTGATCATATTTCTGAAGAAGAACGTTATCCTGACTGGAGGCTTTGCTGGAGGATTTCTGCTCGGAATGGCCTCCTAGGAACTACAGTTGACTCCCTCTTCGTGCCCAGCCTCCCTTGCCCTCCTCTCCTTCCCGTTCCCTTTAACATAGAAGTCATGTTTCCATGGATGTTTCCAACAGGCTCAGCCCCCTGCTCACAGGTTCCAGCCTTTATTTCTTCCAACACTGCTTCTGACTTCCAGCTTTTACCTGTCTGGGTGCTGGGATTGGCCTGAAAGTTTTTGCCTTGCAATGCATCATTGTGATTTCTTTCCCCTCCACACACACCCAGTCCCACGTTCTCAGATGACGTGCAGCCTCCTAACCATGTAGTGGCAGAGAAATCTCTTAAACGTGCTTCTTTTCAGGTGTCCAGGACCTGTGTGTTTGTCTGCCAGTACATGTGCACAACAGCTGCCAGCTGTTGGCTGTTATTTAGCTTGCACTTTCTCTGCTCCGCTACCTGGAAAGCCTGTGCCTCCCTCTGTGCAGAGCTGGGTGTGAAATGCAGATACTCCTGCATGTCCTGGGGTGGCTGCAGAGGAGTCGGGGGCAGCTTGGGCTGTGGGTAAGGAGCACGTTCGTGCTGTGTGTGGCGGTGGGGTCCTGCCCTCCCCCTGCCCCGCACGGGGGTGGCTGTTTGGCTCCTCGCCTGCTGTTATTTATAGCCCTTACTGGAAGTGCAGCTCTGGCACTGCAGATGGAAACTGAGCACCACGGGTGGCTCTCCAGACTCTCCCCTTATCCCGTGTTCTGAAAGCAGAGCTCCTTTCTCGCTTGCTGGCTGTCAGCCCTGTGCTGAGGCGCTCTTGTTGTGCTGAGCAGGCTCACAGGGTGCTTGCCCTGCCCGTGTCAGCCTGCCTGCTGTGGGCAGCATTTCAGCTGTGCCGCTCTCTGCAAAGCACCCCGGGGCTCAGAGTGGTGTTTGTAAGCCCGTTGTGGCCTTCTCTGGCCACGCTGGGGTTGGTGATGCCCTTACAGACAACCACGTGGGGTAGGATTGTAGATGGCAAGTGTTTAGGGAAGTTGTGCTGGTCCAGGATCCCAGTGGCCAGCTCCATTGCGGTGTGTCTGGGGAGGAAGGAGAAGGTGAAATGTGGTTAGAACTACTCTGAGCGCAGTCCCCTACCTGCTGTGGGGTACAGACTCCACCTGGACTCTTCAGGGCTTCCAGCATCTGTCTGCACCCTGGTGGCTGCCGTGGGCAGGGGGCCAGCTGCCTTCCTGCAGCATCTCCTGGGACTCGCAGAATCCTTTGAGTGCATTTGGCAACAACTCCCATTTGTTTCTTCCCTAACCTGAGGCTGTGGTTACGAAGATGCTGTGCGGAGCAGCTCAGCCTGCCTGCCTACCTGTCACTGCGTACAAAAACAGGGTACTGTACATAACAAAAAGGGTGGGGAAAAAATGGGCATGCCCTTGTAGGAGTAGACCATTTCCGTGCTCTTTGCCTTGGTTTTGTTTCTTTGACTTTACAATTTCCACAAAAAAAAACAAAAAAAAAAACCTGCTTGCTTAATCCCCTTGCTTATTTCCAACAGCTGCAGCCCTTCTTCTGCAGGTGATGAGGCAGCCCAGATGCAGAGCTCAGGTGTTCATGGGATGTCTGGCCAGGTGCAGTTGAGTGCAGAGCAGTACTCTAACCTACAAGAAAAATGAAAAAAAAAAGTAAAAAAAAAAAAAAAAAATCTTAGAGGTGTTCTGCATTGGCTGTGCTTGGTTGGCACTAGCACTTTCCAGAGTGGGGGGACTTGCATGATGTAGGGTGATGCCCTCCAGCAGGTACACGCAGGTGTCCTTGCCCAGGACGTTGATGTGCAGCCCACTTTTCGTGGGGAACACGCTAGAGAACGGTGATGCACGTGGGTGCCTGGGACACAGGTTGGCAGCTGCACCCCATCTCCCACATCGTGTGATGCCCTTCTGAACATAGGTTTTTGGCTCTCGGTGTGGGTACAATGGGGTTTCTTCCTCAAAGAGCTGCTGGAAGGGCTGGCACTGGGGGTTCTGCCACCAGAGGTTTTGGGCTGAGCACAGGCTCTTGTTCCTTTTGCTTCACTTCTGATTGAAGTGTCAGAATGGCAACGCTTTGATTTAGGTGAGGGTTTCTCACCTTCTGGGTATGAAGAGAGGCTGCAGGTAATCAAGAAACATAAATCGGTGTCTTTGCTCCTGTCCTACCCTATGTGGCCAGGGAGAATAAAGGAGCAGCTGGGCTCACAGCCTTTTAACGATGACTTTTAGGAAAGCCATCAGAGGCTGCAGGAGGGATGCGATGCAGCAAATAGGTCCTTGATAAGTCGGTGTCTGGGAGTGGAGTGACAGAAGTGTTTTCTTTTTTTAGTAACCCCGCACAGCTGGATGTGGCTGCATTAACACATTTGCATTGTGGAGTATCTCTTGTTCCTGTAGGGAAACAGCCCTGCTTCCCCCCTGCCTGCTGTGCTGCATAAACCCGCTTCTACCGAGGTGCATCACGAATCTTTCCCAGCAGCAAAGCTCAAAGTAAATCACGAGCAGACCTGAGGGCTGTTTTTCCAGCTCAGATAAGTCGCTTTCTGCCCCTTCCAGGGAGGGGTGTACTGGATTCTGCTCCACAGGGTCCCGACTTGCTGCTATGGAGAGCAGTGGCCCGGAGAGGGAGCCAAAACGTCTCAGTTCCTGCAGGAAGCAAGTGGTTGAGACAAATTCATTTTGTTTAGTGTGAGCACAGGCAGGGAGTGGACAAGGACATCAGCATCTGGCAAATCCTTCTGCTGTGCCAGTGTCGGGCTGACGGCTGGCGCTGTTTGACGCTGTGTGCCCACACTGGAAGGTTTGATGCTCTGTGGGAATGCATTTTCATTGCTGCAGGTGCCAAGATGAGGTGTTCCCCCCCACACTCCCCAACACACTTGCTCCTTTTGGTCTCGTTTCAACAACTTCTGGCATCTGTACCAGTATGGGAAGGTTTAAAACACACTAGGCTTTTGAAGTCTTTTTATATATTGTATGTAAATGCTTGTTGAAGTGATATTTTATTAAACAGTTTTGCTCTAACTTCCGTGTGAGGTCTGGTGGCTTCTCAGGAACCAGCACGCTGTGTCTTCGCCTTGCCCTGCCTGTTGCATTTTACTGGTGGGAGCAGTTGCAGCTGGTGCAGTGGCACAGGGCGCCCAGCCTCCCTCCTCTGCAGGTGACCGTGGCTGAGGGTGAGCTGCCTTAACAAATCCCTCTGCCTGGTGATCCTGGCACCCACTGCCCATGCTCACAGAAGCTGGGATGCCTCGGGAGTAGGAGGTGATTCTGCTGCCAGCGTGGCCTCGGCTTCCTTGCTCACGGAGTTTGTCTTCATGCCCATTCTATTCAGGTAGAGCAAAGACTTTAATTAGGTGCGACAGAAGCCTAAATATTTTTTTGATCATGTGTTGGTGATTTTCTTTCTCATGCTCGGATCAGGCAAGAGGGAAAAATGATCCACCTGTGAAGTGATTGAGCTGCTTCACATCATTGTTATGATTCTTTACTGCTTTTCAAGAGAACTGGCCACCCTGCCACCCCTCTGTTTTGTTGTCCAGTAAGGCCAGCTCCGAAATATTCCGTGCCCAGGCTGTGAAAATACCAAGCAGCTTCTATTTAAACATGATAATGTCACATGTAGCTCTGGATAGCGAACAGCAGCCAAGCTGCCCAGCTTACAGCTATGCTGGGTTCTCAATAAACAACCACACTGAGACTGCAATTTGTTCCAGTCATTTATTTTGTATTATGGTATTTCAGAGCAGTGAATACAGATGGTTTGCTCTTCTAGGCTTCAATACACTCAGCTATTGTGCCTAGACTACAGTGGTATTTTTATAGAAGCTGTATTTTATAATTAATTGTACTTGATCACAGCACAAAAGTCCTTACGGCTAGATCTAATGACAGAGTTAGTGGCCTAGTGGGTTCAAAGTCTGGTATGTGGGTGCCCTGGCTTGGCACCCACTGAGGTGCCTGGACTCCTGCTACAGTGGACGGAGAGACGTGGGCAGCTCTAAAGGGTGATGCAGGAACCTGTCTACCAAGCTCTTCTACAGGTCACAGGAAATTCTGCTGCACAGGTGAGAGCTTCTGAAAAGCCATCTCTCCCTGGGGTCCAGACACAAGACGGTTTGTGTGTGAGTCTGAAGTGCTGTACCAGAAGTGGGTGCCTACAACTGCTTGCTCAGTAAGTGGCACCTAAGTCGATTCTTGGATCTAGCCCAGGGCTTTGTGATAGGCCCCTGGGTACCAGCGTGCTGAGTTACGCTGGGTTTATAACATATTGCTTAAAGGTCTTCAATTAGACAGAAATTTATAAATTTTATATCAACAGTCAGATTTTCCAAATGAATATTGCTTTTTTTAAAAAAATCCTATTCCTGTAGCAATCCCTGAAATAAGGTTCCTGTAACATCTTTATTGTCATGCAAATAGCAGCGTGTAGGCAATTCAAATATAGTAATCAAAACCCTGTCCAGTGGGAAAGTGAGGCACTTAGGCAAAGTGACGTGTTGCCACTCATGAGCTATGCAAAACCTAGGAACGAACCCCGGACCTGATTCCCGTTCTTGAGCTTGAACCACTGGACAGGTGAACGTTGTCTGGAACTACTGCGTGATGGCAGCAATACCTCTGCGGTGTCAAGATGGACTTTGTTTTATGTGTCACGCTTAAACTCACTCTGATGAGCACATTTCCTGTACCTCCTGCTCTAGAAGCCAGAGTAACTTGGTTCCAGCCCTCCATTTTGAGAGCGAGGATGGGTTAGAGTAAGGTAAGCATTCTAAAAACATCGAACCGATTTTTCACAGACACAGTTGCAATGCGAAGACAATGTAGATGATGTTTTGGTACAGAAAATGCAGTCTGTTAACCAGGCCATCTCTTGGTACTGTTATACTTTTTGGTGCACGGGATGGTGTGTTCTGGGAGCCTTCTGGCTTTCCTGAAAGTCTAGAGAAGGCTCAAAAAAAACCACACATGGGCTCCGCAGGTGAGTCCGTGCTCTCGCACCTGCTGGGGCTGCATTGTGTTACTGAGGTGGTGGAGGAATTCTGTCTGAAGTAGTCTTAAGCTTTTCTCTCTCTCTTTCTTCTCTCTCAAAACCTGAACAACAGATGGAGCGGCCCTTGGGGTACCGGGCGCAGCATTTCCGCATCTCCTGGAGCACGGCTGCGCACTTAGACTCCACGTAGTTGTTCGCTGGAAAATAGAAAGGAGACACAAAGTCCACACAGGGGAAGAGGTGCTTTGGTCTCAGTGCCCAGCCTCACCAGTGACTGGCCCTCATCAACTAAATGTAGCAGCTGGGGCTTAGGCCCAGCAGGGTTCTTCCAGGCCCTAGGAAACCAAGACTGATGGATCCAGGTGGCTCGGGAAGGACACCTGCAGCCCCATCCGCCTGCTCAAAGCCCCTGCTGCTCTCCCTTGGGTTTAAGAGGAAGAAGCTGGCAACCTAAACAGTGTGGGAGGTCTGGAAAAGGAAAGCTAAGCTCTGTGCCATAATGATCCTACGATGGGTGCTCCGGGGGCTCTCTTAACCGTTCCTGTGCAGGTTTGTTTCTAGCACTACTGCTACGTTCAGGCACACCCTGCTACCCATCAGGGATGCATTCCTGTAAAGCACAAGGGTTAGTTATACCGTGGACAGCAAAACACAAAAAAAAGAAAACATTTGCAGTGGGCATTCAGCCTCACAGAGGAAGCAGGCAAGATCTTTTGAAGCAATGACCCGCTGCAAACCAGCAGGCTCGGAAAAGCCAGCAGCTCCCAGTGCTCCTGCTCCTGCCCTCATCCTCCGCACGGCACACACTGTGGGTATTAGTCAGCTAATGTTCTGTGTACATCCTCTATTAAATTAATTCTTGCAGGAAGAATTGCTTCGCTGTCTGTCAGCTCAGCTGCTTCATCTGTGCAGCTCAGACAATATCCCAGCAGGGCAACGCACGCACAACAGCAGCGCTCCAGAACGTTAGCTGAAGAAGTGGAGGATGGGGGTGTGCACGTAGCGGCCTCTAGAAGCTTCTCTGCTCACACTTAACCGGTCAGATCAAATCCGTACACAAACCTACGCAGGTACAACGCTTGGAGTAACCTCCACGAGTGTTATGAAAATAACATTGTCATAGCTGGGCCCACAACACTGTTCAACATCAGCTTTTAAGTGCAGTTACTGTGGGGAGTGAAGGCTGCTCTTCCCACAAGAACACTTCAAACTATCAGGACAGTAAGAGCAAATCAGGCAATCTATTCACACGGGGAGAGGATTATTTGAGCCCTTGCTTTGAGCTGAACACAGCTTCCCGAAAACAATCCTGGGAAAAACAGACATCTACCTGGCTGACTGCTGCCTTCCCCCTGTGCCATTCCCCCAGGCAGCAGGGGCTGTTGTGGCTCCTGCACTGGCTGCGATCTCCGTGTCTGCAGCAGGCTGCAAGGCCATCCCTCTGCTTCCCCACAGGTCTCCTACCCAACTCCCTGCATTTCAGCTAACCTGCCTGCGGTCTGCAAACAAATTAAAGGCAGAAATGAGTCGTCGTGGAACTGCCTTGGCTGCCCTGGGCTACTGCAGTGAGTTCCTGAGAGGTTCAGCGCACAGTAAGGGCTCTGCTGGGTGAGTTAGGAAGAACTCTTTTCCACGTGGTGGAGCTGCCTTGGCACATAGAAATGTTTTCTCTTATTTGTTCTATGGGGCAAGTTGTTTTCCAAGAAGCAACCAAGTTTTTTAAGAAATATTTTTCTCTGCAACTCGGGCTCCCGAAGCACATTATCAGGTAATCTCCCCCTTCACTACAAATATTTGGCTAAGCTATTACAAAACAGCTGTGAAAGGTCTCCAGAGGACACCAGTGCATCTCCTACCTTGAGGCCAGATCACATATACCACATCTCTTCCTGCCAGACATCTGTCTGACCTGCTCTTAAGATACGCCTCGAGCTAAACGCTCCGCAGTCTTCTGCAATCCGCCCACAGCCTCGCTACCCACTCTGCAAGGGAGCTTATTATAATGTCTAGCTCTCCCCGCCTACAGCTCGGTCCCAAGTCTACACACAGGCTCTCACTACTGGCAAGGAGAACGCTCCGTCAGAAATAAACACTTTGCTGTTACAAGCGCTCCGTTTTGTACTAATGGTGTCTCGTTGCTTACAACCAAGCACAACGGAACTCTCTTAAAACCAGACTTCTTTATAATTTGTTTCACTTTGCAATCAGGTCACGCTAATGTGCTTGCTTGCTTCCTCCTCAAGGTGAAGGGAGAGCTGGGTTAGGTTAAAAGAATCAAGTTCCACCAAAACTCAAGACACCAAAAAGACAAAATGACATTTGGTACCTTGCAAGCATTTCTGTATTTCACAGGCTTGTTTCTGGCAGGGATCCTTCTGGGACATGTTCAGAGAACTAAAATGATAGGAAAACGTTACTGTAGAAATAATGTTTGGGGGTGGGAGGGAAAGACACTGTCTGAGAGCCAGGGCTTTAAAGAGTTCCCGATTTCCCTCTCTACCACAGACAGTTCAGCAAGTGCCTACTGCTGCCTGCAGGTGCCTGCCGACACGGACAGGGGCTCCCCAGCCTGCCAGTGCACACACAACCTTCACTGCACACCTCTCCCAGGAGCAACTCGTTAGTGGCCTCCTTAGTGACAGCTCTGGGTCTGGCTAAAGGATGTGGGCAGTGAGTACAGGGAGGTTTTACAGTGCTGTGCTTGGAGGCCTTTTCCTTTTCTCTGGTCAGAACGTGTCCTGCTCCACCTGGAAGCACAAAGACTCCAACCACGACTCCCATGAACTCGCCTGTCTTTTTTTTAACAGTTCTGTGCCCCTAAGCCTTATGCTAAAACATGTGTCCGTGTAAAAGCCCTCTCTGTGAGCTCTACACATCCAGGAGTTTGGTTACTCATGTAACTGCATCTGGAGGAGGAGCTTAGGGAAGGAAAAAAAAAAAAAGAACAAAACAACATAGTTACGTGCGTACAGTAAAAATAACAACAATGAAGGGGCTTTTTTGTTGCAGGAGAAATCCTCTCAGAATTCCCCCCAAAAGAAACCACAATCAACCACAATCACATCCCCGAAAAGCAGGATTTCAGACAATCAATGTGACTTTCTGCAGCTGTGACACCTGTAAGCGTGATCTCAAATCAAAAGAGAAGCAGAAGCTGGTGGAGCAGCAGTTGGATGAGAGACCTCTAAGGGAAAGCATGGCTGTGGCTGAAAGCGGTGGTGGGACTCGCGCTCCCTCAGGGCCACAGTTCAGCTCTTGCCCCTGCCCAGAGCTAGGGAGGAGCTGCCTTTCAAACCTCAGCTCATTCAGCACCCAAGTAATGCTAGGACATTACTTCAGCATCCTGGCCAAACTCCACTTAGGGCAATTCCATTCTGCCTACCTAGAAGTCCCCCTGATGTTGCAATGGGACACGATACTCCTCTTCACTGCCTGTCCTAACTCTTGTGTGATGTTGCTGTGTGTTGTTTAAGTGCCTCCACCCCAGGGGTGGCTGCATTTCAGTGGAGAGAGAATCATTTATTGGACAAAACATACAAGGACATCTTCCTAGAGCGACTGCTCCTGAAAGACAAAAATTGGCATTAAAGGATGACTGGGAATAAACAGCACAGCACAAAGCAGGGGTAATGTCTCCACGTACCAGATTAATCACCAGGCACGAGTTTAAGCAGCAGTTCTTCAACACCACCGAGCTGTAAGCGACAAGGAAAAGTTCAATACGTCTACAGTTACCGGGGCTGAGCTAACGGACGTCAATAAAACAACAGTCCTTTGCCGTCCCTCAAGGATCTCAAATGACTTCACAAACAGGAATGACTATGGTCTAGTGTCGCCACCATCCTTACCATGAGATGGTGCTCTATCTCCCAAACGCGAGAGTTACTATCCCTGTACTGCTCACCCTGGGACAGCTGCCACATATGAGGCAGCCGGGATGGGGGGAGCTGGCTGGGTCGCAGCGCCTCACCCAGGGGAACCTGAACTCTTTGGATCCGAGCCCTCAGCATACCTTCCTCCTGGGGGAGAGCAACAGAGAGAGGAGGCAGTTACTGGCAGTGCAGCAGAGGCACCCGCGACAGCAAAGCCACGACCACGGCGAAGCCCGAAGCACACTTGCCTCTTCCGCAGCCACGAGCCACGTTTTGCGGTGCTCATCGCAGTAAACCCCCACGCGGCGCACCCAGAGGCGGACGGGAGGAGCCCCCGCGTGCCCTCCTTCTGCCATGCCCTCGCCGCTCCTCGCCGCTCCCTCCTCAGGCGCGCGGCATCGGCGGGCGCGCGGGCTCCTGAGCTCCGAGCACGCTGGCGGAGAAAGCTCTCCGAAAGGCACCTCGGGGCGGCGGCTGCCGTGCTGGGAGGGATGCTGTGTGCTGAAGGGTCCCTAGAAGGCAGCCTGGGGGGCTAAGGTGATGCCTGTGGGAGAGGAGGTCGCACGGCGGGTTGGGCGCTGGGATGTGCGCGCTGCATGGCGTCTGTAAGGCATTCTGGGGCAAAAGGTGCTATAGGTACACGGTTAAACCCTGTGGATATTGGCTTTGCTTATTCCGCTAACAGTCCTAGTAACAGTCTTCGTGTAAAATAGGGAGGAAAAAAAAAAAAGAAAAAGGAGAAAAGAAGAAAAAAAAAAGTGATTTACGCAGGAGTTCCGTGGCTAATGATGGTCTAAATCCCAAAAACTTGTGACAACGGGTGGAATTAGCTTAACAAGAACGAGGATCACTCTGGAGACAAAGCACGAGACTCCGTACGCTTGACTCTCACATTTGGATCTCGCAGAGCTGTCATTGTGCAGGGGCCTTCGTCTCATCCCTTAAGAGGGTAGCAGCATTGTCCATTCACACACAGGCTTCTCGTGGACAGCTCTTGCGGCTCTGCGTGGTTCAGACTTTGGGTGCTTACTGAGAGCCAAGGATAGCAGCAGGGGCAAAGGAATTTTGGACATGGAGGCGGTTCTTCCTACCAGAACGTTTGCTTAACGGCAAGTTTGTCTGTATGCCAGTTAGAGCAAGCTGAGCCATTAGCAAATGGAGGTCAGGGCAAGTGATTCTCTCTTTGAACCCTAGAAGAGGTAATCAGAACGGTACAGACAGTCTTCATCCTTTATCTAGGTTTAAAGTAGAACAGAATTAGGCTGCGATACATGTAACATCTTCCTGCTATGAAGCAGATGCAATACTCCTATCCCAGTGAAACACAGTGATCTTCCGAAAACTCGCGGAGTTACAAGGCATGTTTCGGACAGAAGCAAGAAAATCTGGGTACAAAATAAAGCAGGGAAGGTCAGGGAGAGAAAAACATCGTTATACATTGGGGTACAAACACAGCAGGACACACACGTCCACGTTGCCTCCTCTGCCTTACCCCAGCGGTTCTCTGCCTTTCCCAACCACAGCAGCACCGAGCGTTTTTGAACACAAAACACCAACCACGGGTCAGCCTGACCAGCACTGACACAGCATTGTAATTTACGCCAAGGAAAACTCTGATCGTTCTCTTATTATTTCTTTTCTCCCATTCTGTTTGTTTCCTTGCTTGACGTGTGGCAATGTGTGTGTGTTACTGAAAGCTCTGAAGACCATCCCGTGGTGTGTTACGGCCCTCCCAGGCACTGAAAGGAACGCGACAGCAGACTGACAAGCCTCACGAGGCCTTCAGCAATGAGCTGTGAGGGTTAAAGTGACACCCCTGGAAGTCCTATTCGTTCTGCTTTATCCTAAGTTGCTTTCCAAATTTAAGCCCACGTGTGGAAATCACTTTGCCCAACAGTGAAGTGCAGCAATCGCCGCTGCTCACTTTCAGTCAGCAGGATGTAATTACCCAGGCTGGAATTTGGCCAGGACACTCTCCTACTCTGTGGTCTGATGCCAAAAGCTCCATCATGTCCAAAAATGCTCACCAACTTGCTTTCGTGCCCCACTCAGAGCTGGAATTTCTACAGCTCATCATCCCCAGGACAAGAAGATGTTGTCAGCTCAATATTGATTCAGGTTTGGAAAAATATCGCTCCATAAGTGAACGCCACTGCTCCTACAGCAAGTAAGCTCTCCCGGAAGGTCTCCTATCCAAATACTAACCTGGTCCAGCCCTGCTGAACCTCACGCAGGAGGACTAAAGCACCACACGGATCTCTGTGTTTCCTGTGCACGAGCATGGTGGCAATGAGAGGTACAGGGCCGACAGAACAGGGTCTCATGCAGAGGACACCGTGCAGAATGGGCAGCAGTTAACAACATTGCCTTTTCACTCTTTGCCCCAGAAATTCGACCCAAACTTCCTCCGAGCTCCACAGCCCTGAGCTCAGTTGCCAGAGTTCACAGGCTCGCTCTGGCCTCGCTTTTCTCCAGCCTCTAAGACTGCTGCGAGGGTGCCCAGTCAGAGCCACGACTAAAATCTCGAGGTCAGGCAAAACCGTCACTTGGGTGTGGAGCACGGCAGGTCTGTCCTTGGAACTCGGACATCCGAGAGGAACAGGAGCTTTGAAAAAGCATGCGCTTAGACATTTGCACCTAAAACATCAAGACGGGAAAAACTTACACGCTTCCTACTTTTTGCTGATTTTATCAGAAAGCAATAAAGGAGCCTGAAGGAAGACAGAGTTGAGAGAAGTCAGCTTACTTACATTCAAAGCAAGTTGTAAAAACTGTTCCTTACACTGCTCGACTCGTTATCTACGCCCTGAAAAACCCATCCAACAAAAACCAATCATCTTAAATTTGCAGGACTGCAGTGTCATGCTTTGACGCTGATTTCAGAGTTGCCATCAACATAATTGCATAAGACTGAGCAGATTGAGGTTTGGGGCTGGGGAGATTTAGAGCCCAGCCCCATGGACACCCCCACGACCTGCAGGTTTTCTGTCCTCCTCGATATCGGGCCTTGAAGTTTGATGCTGTTCTGGGACCTGGTGGCTTCTGAGCCACACAAACACAAACAAATGTGAAGATGGCCAGCGGGAGGACTGAACCTTGTGACGAGGTTAATTTATTTGCTTGTAAAGTGAAAATATTAGAATATTTTACCAAAGCAATGAAAGAAATTGCTCCAGATGCAGTTCGGGCCATCCCCAGAGCTGGAGCTCGGCGTGCTGGCCAGCCCCCGGTTGTGTTTTAGGAGGGGACGGGGTGGGACTGGTAGAGGAGCTCAGCTGCCATGTGGGCACTGAGGGAAGCCGCGATGCTGGGGCTCAGTGCACGGGGCACAGCTGTGCTGACACGGCTCCACGGCTCCGCACCAAAGCCGCCCAGTTCATGCGTGGCTCCCGGGGAGCTAAACGGGAGCCGATCCTCCCCAAAAACCCAACCTGGATCTTGCAGTGAGATGGGGATGGGACGAGCAGTGTGCGGGGCTGAGGGCGCACTGACTTGTGCTGGAGCTTCTTTGTGGGGTTTGGACACTTTGGGGGGTTGGACTCGTGGGGTCTGGACTCTTTGGGGCTTGGGCTTTTGGGGTTTGGACTCTTTGGGACTTGGACTTGTTGGGGTCTGGACTCTTTGGGGCTTGGACTCCTGGGGGTTTGGACGCTTTGGGGCTTGGGCTTTTGGAGTTTGGGCTTTTAGGGTTTGGACTCTTTGGGGGTTTGGACTTTTGGGGTTTGGATGCTTTGGGGCTTGGACTTTTGGGGTATGGACTTGCAGGGTTTGGACTATTGGGGTATTGACTTTTGGGGCTTGGACTCTTTGGGGCTTGGGCTTTTGGTGTTCAGGCTTCTGGGGTATTGGCTTTGGGGGTTTGGACTCTTTGGGGCTTGGACTCCTGGGGGTTTGGACCTGTGGGATTTGGACTTTTGGGGTTTGGACTTTTGGGGCTCGGACGCTTTGGGCTTTGTGTTCTCGGGCTTTGCTCTCCCTGAGGCTCGGCCCCTGCCCTGCCCTGCCCGTGGCGCTGTCCCCCCCCCGCTCCTTCAGCAGCCGGCTCCGGGCCCTCCGGTGGGGCAGGGGCGGCTCGGAGGGGCCCGGCCATGGCTGGGGGGGGGGGGGGCGCAGGGCGGGGTCCCGGTCCCGGTGCCGTTCCCGTTCCCGGCCGGGGGTATTTTGGGTGCGCGCAGCCCGCCCCGCGCCGCCCGCCCGTGACCTACCTGCAGCCCGAGCCGCTGCCAGCCCCGCGCCGTGAGCGCCTCCGCCAGGACGGCCCCGCCCCCTCCCCCCCCCCCCGCCTCCCACCGGCCCCGCCCCGCCCCGCCCCGGCCCCGGTACGGGATGGCGGCGGCGGCAAGAGCCCGGAACCCCGGAGCCGCACCCGCGGGGGCGACACGGAACCTCCGCGGCGGGCGCACCGCCCCGCGCTGATTGGTCGGCGGAGCCGGCGAGGAGCGCGGTGATTGGCCCTCCGTGAGGGGAAGGGGCTACTTCCGGTGTGGGCGGCGAGGAGACAAGATGGCGGTGCAGGCGGTGCACCTGGAGGCCGACGCGTTCCTCGTGTGCCTGAACCACGCGCTCAGCACCGAGAAGGAGGAGGTGATGGGGCTCTGCATCGGGCAGGTACCGCGGGGCGCGCCTGGGGGGCGGCGGGGGTGGCTGGGGGGTTGTGGGGGGTGGTGGGGGGCGGGTAGCACAGGGCCCTGCCCCCCCCCCTCCCCTCCCCTCCCTTCCCCTCCCGTCTCTCCCCTCAGGTGGACGCGGGCCGCGTGGTGCACGTGCAGTCCGTCATCATCCTGCGGCGCTCCGACAAGAGGAAGGACCGCGTCGAGATCTCGCCCGAGCAGCTCTCGGCGGCCTCCACCGAGGCGGAGATATCCTTGGGTGCTGCCCCCCCTCACCCCCCCCCCCCCCCACCACCACCACCAAGGGCTGGGCTGGGCTGAGCCGCGGGGAGCTGTGTCTGGGTGCCCCCCCTGCAGAGCTGCCCCCCCTGCAGAGCTGCCCCCCCTGCAGAGCTGCCCCCCCTGCAGAGCTGCCCCCCCTGCAGAGCTGCCCCCCCTGCATCGTCCTCGGCAGCCTCCCCACCCGCCCCTCACCGCCACCTACAAACCAAATACACCCCCTGCTAGTCCTGGGGGAGAGGACTCCATCGGTTCCTTGTCCCCTCTGTAGGGATGGTTTAAGCTCTGCTCTGCTCGTGCAAAGTTTTTTGTTTTTTTTTTTTTCTCCCCCTTGCTCTGTTGCTTCCAAAAAGCGCCTTGACGCACACACAGGTTGGCTGAGATGACGGGGCGCCCCATGAGGGTGGTGGGCTGGTACCACTCCCACCCCCACATCACCGTCTGGCCGTCACATGTTGGTAAGAGCAGGCTCAGTCTTGGTTCTGTGCAAAAGCTCCTAGCTGGTTAATTATCTTAATTAATAGTGGGCTTTGAGAGCTGCACGTCCCAGCTGTCAATGTTTGGTTTCCCAAATGCCTAGACCATGGGGGTTGTGCTCTGGTGCTCGAGCTGCCCGAGCCCCAGCAGCCCCAGAGAAGCTGGTGCTGGTGCTGCTGCTCTTCCAGGCAGCAGAGCTAGAGCTGGGGCTGGGTAATAGCAAAAAGCTGTGGGAATCGTAGTCCTGCTGTAATGCTTTTTGACGTCTCCAAGTGTTAATGCAAAAACTAACGCTTTTTTGAAAGAAAGATGTATCTTACACCTGCTGGACGCTGTGGTTATATGGCTGATCTGCAGCACCAGGCTTATGTTACGATCCTTTCTTGTCTCATTAACTCATCTTGTGTTTTTAAGACTTGCATTTAATTGTATTTTAAATGGGATCAACATTTTTACATAATATCCTGGAGTAAGTACTTTTAGGCACAGGACTGTTATCAAACTCCAGGGTCACCCTTAGGAACCTGGAAAACCTTTTCCAGGCCTTCAGGTGAACAGTGCAATTCTCCTTGTCTCATTTCTTTGTCTGTAGATGTCCGCACACAAGCCATGTATCAGATGATGGACCAGGGCTTTGTAGGGCTCATCTTCTCCTGCTTCATTGAGGACAAAAACACCAAGGTAGGTAACCTAAGAATGGTGATTAAACCCTCCAGGTGCTGAGGAGAAACGTGGGCCCCAGGGCAAAGCTGAAATCCTGCGCTTGGCCTTGGGTGCAGCCTGCAGCAAGGGCCGAGCTCTGCTTGGAGCACAGTCAAAGCAGGGCTGAGCGGTGGCGTTTGGATCGTACTCCTGATGGCAAAGGAAGGTGCTGTTAATTACTGTGTGCTGAGCAGGGGTGGCTTTCTAGCCTGCAGTTGTGCTGGTGTCAGGGCTCTGGGACCGCATCAGCTGGCTGCAGTGCGTGCACCAAGAGGTTTCAGTGCCCTTCAGGCCAGCAGGCACAGCCTAGTGCAGCCTCCCAAAATGCTGCTGCAGCACGGGGTGAGCTGACAGCCGTGTCTTGGCCAGGCTTTCCTAGCAGCTCTGGTCTAAGATTATTTTTTTTCATACTTAGTGGGTCTATCAATGTTTGCAAAGAGTTCCAGCAGACCAATCCAAGCATAAGGTGTATATTTCTGCAAACTGTTAAATGCTGTTTGAAAATACTCTGCTCCCTGAAGGATTTGGGGGTTCTAGGCGATGTTTTGGTACTTGACATCTGACTTCCTGCTGCCTCTCTTAGACAGGCAGGATTCTCTACACCTGTTTCCAGTCCATTCAGGCCCAGAAGAGCTCAGAGTGAGTACAACAGGAATATTATGTTTAGTTGGGATTTCATTTCATTTCTCCTTTCTGGATTGTCTCAAGTAAGTGGCTTCTGGGTTCACGGTGAGCAACAAATAGGTACAGAGATGCCTGAACGAGGTCTCCTTATCTCTGCTAATGCAGGCTGCTCAAAGAGAATCTGAATTTGACTGATTTAGGCGAGATAATTTAGTAATTTAATTTGAAAGCTGATGTAGAACGCTGTCGTTTGTGTGTGAGTGCTGTACTCTGTCGTGTGAAGGCCCAGCTCCAGAATTCAAAGCTCCAAGGGGTCAGGCCCTGCCAGTTGTATGCGTGCTGTGCATCGTGTTGTCAGTGCTGGCCCTTCAGCTGCTTCAGTATTTCTATCAGTAGAATTTGAAGTAAGAGTGTGGCTGTAAAGGCTTCCATTTGCCTGTCAGTTGTGGCACATGTTCTCAGAAGTAAACCTGCAGTGAGCCCATGAGCCAGACTGTAGGTTTGTAAAGGCTTTTTTAAATTATTATTATTCCTTCTCTGCTGCTTTGCAGTTAATTGTGTCTGATACCCTTGTAGGTACGAAAGGATTGAAATTCCCATTCACGTTGTCCCGCATGAGACCATCGGGAAGGTGTGTCTGGAGTCAGCTGTCGAGCTGCCCAAGATCCTGTGCCAAGAGGAGCAGGATGCCTACAGGAGGATTCACAGGTAACAACCCAGGGCTGCAGCCCTCTGCAGGGCTCTTCACTGACACGTTCTGCTTCTGCTGTACCTCAAGTGCCTCAGCAGGGATATAGAAGTGAGAAGGATCAGCACCTGGTGTGCCTTTGTAGGAGCGCTGAGGGAGCACTCTCATGTTACAGTGTTGACCTTGTACTCCCGCGTGTGACTTGCACGTGAGCTAAGGGAACGGCTCCTCCGATGCAGTGAGAGCTAACGCACGTGTGGGCGAGTGGTGGTGCTTTGCTGATGTGTCTGTGTGTGAATAACTGGTGTTTAACCAGGGTAAGAGTGCTGAGAGGTCAGAAATGAGATTAAATGTAATATTTTTTTTCGTTCTCCTGCCTCTGGTGCTCCCCTGAGTGCCATTTCTGTGCAGGAAGGTCTGTTATCCTTGTGAACGTACGGGGCTTCTACCAAACAATGAGGTTTAGAAGTACGTGCACTGCCAGCTGTAGGTAGCAAGTTCTAGAGCCTGGACCTGCCTGATAAGCACTTCACTGCTGTTGTCACTCATTTGCTTTCTGCTTCTTCTTTCAGCCTCACCCACCTAGACTCCGTGACCAAGATTCACAATGGCTCAGGTAAGGATTCCTTCTGTCTGGGTGTGAGCACCGGGTGCTGTTCTGGGAGCTGGGACACTAGAGCCTTGAGCAGTGGCTGGATGGTGCTGCTTTCGGGGGACAGAGCATGGTTGTGTAACAGCCCTTGTGAGCCCCAGCGCTGCCTTTGCTATAAAGAGCAGTTAGAAATAACTATAAAAGCACCAACTTCTTGGTTTTTCATTTGCTGGGCAGTTGAGTTTCATTCACAGATGCCGTGTAACCAAAAGGCTTCCCTGTTGCATTGCTTTTTGTCTGCTAGACTTTGTAATACTTTAAAGGAAAATACCAAGGGTTGTAAAGTAACTTAATCCTGGGGTTTATAAATGCTGTTCTATCCTTGTGGCTTCCTTAAGGACCCTTGATCAGTCAGCTAAAATTGCCATAAACTTTATTTATTTATTTATTTCCTGCTAGAACAGCAAGGGCTATGTGTATGTAGTTGTGGTGAGTCTTCAAGTAGTGTGTGTGTCTGATCCATGCGTGCTCGTATCTCCTGAACGTGATGTACAGGAAGCATCCAGCATCTCAGCTCTTGCCAGGGAGCTTGGGTGAATTCTAATCCTCTCTCTTCCCTAGAACATGCCCCATTGCGCTCATTGTAGCGTGCAGTCCTGTGTTTGCACTGACATGTGTTCTTGTTTGCAGTGTTCACAAAGAACCTCTGCAGCCAGATGTCTGCCATCAGCGGGCCCCTCCTGCAGTGGCTGGAGGACAGGCTGGAGCAGAACAAGCAGCGGGTACAGGAGCTGCAGCAGGAGAAGGAGCGGCTCCTGGAGGAACTCGCTGCTTTAGAGTGAAGAGGGAAATGCAGACCCTTCAGAAAAGACTTTGAAAAACTCTGTAGGACCTACCTGTGGCTGAAAGGTGGCCCTGCATTGCCTTCCCGTGAAGATATTAGGCTGTGCCTCTTGTCCGGCCCCATGCAGCAGAGCACTGCTGTGGGATAAAGGCTCCTGTCAGCCCCAGCTTAACGGGAAGCAGGGATCTTTAAGTGCTGCATGATGCAGTGTAATTCTAGCTCAGTGTTGGGGTTAGGCAGCATCTCTTGGTAGAAGAGACTTCAGTTGTGGAGGGTGTTGTCTCCCCCCTCCCCTATATTGTGACAGAAGGCCTTTTGCTTTACTTGTATTCCAGGAGCCTAGGACAGGAGGATTA
This sequence comes from Anas platyrhynchos, assembly GCF_047663525.1. Taxonomy (NCBI): domain Eukaryota; kingdom Metazoa; phylum Chordata; class Aves; order Anseriformes; family Anatidae; genus Anas; species Anas platyrhynchos. The sequence continues at coordinate 14,381,862 of NC_092596.1, forward strand.
GAGGGGGAAGGAGTTAGTGTCCCCACAGTCGTATCTGATGCTGCCAACTTCTGCCTTTTAGTAGCTTCAGTTGACCGTGATCTTGTATCTAATGATGTTCTGGATTACTGGTTACCCACCCAGGCAGGTAAGCGGTGGGAGGGAGACCTGGAAAGAGACTTGGAAGAGCTTTGACATAGGGTCTGTGCTCAGTGTACTTCAAACCAAATAAATTCCAAAGTAAGAACTACTTGGAGTAGAACTGAAATGGATGCTATGCTAAATTAAATATCAATCAGTACCTGCACTTTTTGGACACTTCTGTCCTATTTCATGTGGTGTTATTGCATATTCAGCATGGAGATTCCTTACAAAATGGACCCTGCAGCTCTCCTGGCAGCCAGGATTGAACCTCACAAGAAGGAGGCAGACCCGCAAGGTGACCCACTGCATGTGAAACTGACAAAAAGAAGAAAGCAGAAGCCTTCACAGACCAAAGGTACACAGCCATGATTAAATTGCAACACAGTAGTCTGTTTTGTTATGACAAATGGTATAAAAAACATTTATTGATTATTCAAAACTTAATAACCACCTGAGCAAACTTGTTCACAGCAGACAAATGTGTGTTGAATCATGTTCTACACGAAAAAATACGTTAGACTAGATCTTGTCATTCTGTGGTCAAAAAAAGCATTTGAAGTTGTTTTTTGTCTACCTTTCCTTTTGCATCTGTTGTAGCTTCAATGAAGTCTCAGTGACAGAGGCACAACTGCAGTCAAAAATTAATCAGAAAGAACTCTGATCTCACAAGGAGCCAGAGAGCTTTGCAAAAACTCACACTTACTATAAAAGAGTTAAGGCACTGTTTAAGAAAAACAGCCAAGGCTTACTTGAACTGTGAGAGAATGCCTGAATTCATACCAAGGTCTTCCTGGATCACTTGGGAGTGATCCAGACAGAATCGGAGGACTTTGCTCACATGCCTGGATTTTTCTCACAGCTGGCAGTCCCAGTCAGACATACACATAGCACACACAGGAATGTACTGAACAGATCAGCTCCTCAGAAGGAACAGTAAATTAATAGTTCACTGGAGTCACTGAATACATGCTACCAAGCACTATGTGTAAATACAGATCAGACAGTTCCAGACAAACACAGCGAGTCTAGCCCAGGAAGGGTCCAGAACTGCATCTTCTAAGAGGAATACCCTGGCTGATTGATTTGCCACAGACATTCTGTCATCATCATTACTTCTGCTCACTTAAGCTTTAGGGTCATCTTTATATTTAAAGTACTTCAAACTAAAGTTTTGAAGTATTAAAATTGTCTGGAATCCTCCAAGACACCTTCTCACAGATCCCATGATAGCCCATCTACCTTACCGCTACATACAAACGTTAATGGCATCAAGAAATTAAGTGCATCAAGCTGTTAAAAGGAATCTTCGAGCCGAGTTTTTAAGGCAAAATCAGCACTGAGTTTCCGCATAACCTCTGCGTGGCTCAACCCCTGCTGTTCTCTTTTAGTAAGTCCGTAATTTTCTTTCACATACTTTGCAAAGGGTGTGAGCTGTGTCCTAGCAGGAGTGCCATCTTTCTGAGTGGGCTGACTCAGGACCAGCCGCCCCCCGCAGAATGCACACACGAAGCGCTCCGTGTCCAGAGACTTGGAATGACGTCCAATCCTGAAAGGGAGAAGTGATTAATTTCTCACTTGTGGTGGTCAGGACTTTTGGGAAAGGGCTCCCTTCTGCCAGCTCCCTATGTCAGACATTTAAGCTAGCATTATAGAACAGGAAACAGACTACATCCTTCACAGAGTGACATGATCAAATCTGTATTAAGCATTTCTCTACCCTAGAACTTTCTCTGCTTTTTAGCTTAGCTCCTTCCTCTGTCTCTTACTTTCAGCCTGGTAGTATGAAGTGCTACACCATTTAGAAGCACCTCCACAGCCCTTCAGAGTTTCCGCTCAGAGGCACAGTATTTTCAGTGCTTTGTTGCATCTAAGCAATTAATGCATTACACAAAGTAAATACTTCAGGAAGATTGTCATGATTTGTGAGTTTTTTAAAAATAGATCAGCACAGATGATTGTGAGAAAAAAATTCCATTCATGCTTTCAGAGCATGCATTTACCCCCTTATTATAAAGGGGAAAAACTGCTACTACTAATATAAATAAATTTATAAATAACAACAAATATAACTGGTAAGTACCATCCTCTACCACAGGGCTTGTAATAGGATCCGTGTCGATCATGAGATAGGGATAACAGGAAAAAAAAAATCCCAAGTTCACTCGATACTAGCACAGCTTAAGAGACTCCTAACTTATAGGGGCAGGAAACTGACAAATTAGAGACAAAATACATAATCATATACAAGATGAAAACATTACTCACGTGGTTTTGCACAGCACACACTCATAGATGAATTTGTATTTAATCTCATAGTTGTGGCATCGTGTTACCATTGGCAGTTCTGGGTGAATCATAGCTGATTTCCTGGCGTAGAATCTCCAGAATCGGCCGTGCCCATCGCGAACACCATTGATCAGCCAGGTGGCTGCATGGCAAACCTCGTGGATTAACGTGTCTCGAAGACGATCTGCAGGCAAAACAAACCAAAGACATTAAGATCAAACATGGGGAAGCACAAACCCCTATCCTTAGCTCACTACTTCACACCTCTGATGCTGCCTTTCTTATCTACCCCCAACCCCCCGATGAAAAACACCAAAACTAGATTCAGTATGGGAAAACTGCAGGCACATCAGGGCCCTGCACAGCAGCTTTTTGACGTTTAATTTGCAGACAGATGTCATCTGGTAGCTGCCAGGAGTAGTTAACAAGAATAAACCCAGAATAAACTCTGTGAAATATGTCTTCAAATCAGTAATGCAAACAAAATAACGAGGTTGACGTGAATAGACCTTTGTTCTCACGTCTTGTAAATTTGCCCAGCCTCTTAGAAGGGTTGTGAGGACAGGTGCTATAATCAATGGATTTATTTGTTTAAGATAATACAAAGTTTCAGACCAGGACCCAGCTCTAAATCTCTTACTCCTGTCCATGTTTTTAACCTCTGGAACATGCTTTCTCACATTAGAATCAACACAGATTTTCTTGTACCAACCTGCAGAATCACAGACTTTCTCAGAAAGCTCTATTCGAGCATAACGCTGTGCTTCAGGACCTTTTGTTTGCCCCGTTACACAATATCCTGCTGTTTTTCTCATTTTCTTGTTCCAGATTATTACCATATTCTCTGGTAACTGAAAAACAAAACAGTACACGTAATCTACCCTCTCCTGTCCCTCCCTTATGTTCCTCAGGCCTTCTGGCTTCCCCAGTACATACTGCAGTCAGTACTGTACGTCTCTATTTGTGCCTTTAACATCGCCATCACCAGCAAACCCTCTCCAGGGCTTCTTACTCCCATCACTCTGTATTTCTATAACCAACTGTGGAGTTTCACAATGCAGGATGAGACAGAGTCCCTTAGGTCCTCTGTTCAGCCTCCAACAATAGCTAACAGTGCTGCTTAAGAGGAAGTACAAGGACAGGTGAGGAACGCAACAGAACTGCCTCTTCAACATACTCTTCCCAACGGCTAGCCATTTGCAATACAATGCCTCGCTGAGACAGAGGTGACTTCTTTGCAAGAAATAGCTTCCCATTTTTTTATTGCCTTTTAAAATACATATGAATTTCTAGCATCCACAGTAGTCTCTGATCAGAAGTTCTACAGCTTAATCATTTACATGTCAAGTACCATCTGCTTCTGATTGTTCTGAACTTGCAATTTGCCATTTTTGCTTCATGTACATTCGCACTGTGAGAGGATGAATAATCACCTTCTGCTTATTCTCTGTGCTGCTCCTGATTTTATAAGCCTTCGTCACACCTCAGTTACCTTTTGTTCTTCTGCCAGTTTTATCTCATTTGAATTAGTTGAATGAGTTTAAGTAATTGTTCCAACAGTGTTAAGTGCCAGCACATATACAGGGCTGAAGCACCGGATTGCATGATCTTTCAGCCTGTTCAGCTCAGTTTTATGTAAAATTATGACCTTAGCCTGTCCTTGGTTAGCTCAACATTTTCCTCAGATACAGACACTTTCCTTCCTGAAGGAAGTTCTGTTGGAATTACTGAGGGCAGCACCCTTCCTTTCATGGACTTTTCCCCCAAGAGGAGGGCCTCCAGCATCCCAGAAGATGCAAAGATCAAGACAGTGGTTCTCTGAAGTTGAACTTTCCATTTGAAACACAATTTAAAACTAAAGTTCATCCGAAACTGTTATTAAAAGAATAATCAGCTTCTTAATCTGTTCAGCAATGACAGACAGGAACATGCAGTAGGAAAGCATGAAGACTGCACGTAGCATGACTAGGCATGAGGCTATAGCTCCTAACACCAAAGGGAAGTGCTTTTATCCTTCAGCTGCCTGATCTCCATGTACATTCCCCACCACTTGCCTTTTGCAGCTGTGAACAGCAAACAGCATTACCGCCCTTTGGTGGCTGTGAACTGTCAGAACAAGGTTACACAAGAATTAAAAAAAAAAAAAAAAAAGCCACAGTTCTAAAGCAGTCTGAACCGAGTGAAGCGTTGTCTGCTGTGGATGTCTCCCAGTTTCCAACTCATTAATTTTATGAGCAGATTGCAGCAACTCAGCTCAGCTCCTGAACTACTTGCAAGTATGTGGCAAGAAGCTGGGAACACAACAACCAGACCAGATACGACAGCCAGCAGATCCGCTTGTGCTACCACGAGCGGCTTGTGGCAATGCTGCAGTCTGCTAGCACATGCTGCTTCCGTAAGGCTGGCTGAGCAGTGATGGTAAACAGCCTTAAGCTTCTTTCAGCAGCAGAAAACCATAGCTGCCTTCACTGAGGCCTGCCACTGCACAGGCAGCTACAGAAACACTCCCGGCAGGCTGAGCTCATGACCATGCAGGTGCTAGAAAATACACAAAGATAAACATCAGTCACCTCTTCAAAGATGAAACTGATCCAATGCAACCTCATGTAGCAGTTTAATCTCATCAAGGACTCTGCTGGACACCATCCAAACTGCTCACTTAAGGATGGTACAGCATTACAGCTGGGAAAGCAAGCCAAGCTGAAAACTGCTGCATCACAGTGGTGAAAAATCCCTTTCAAAGAAATGGCTTGAGCTAACAGAAACAGAAACCATTATTATAACATGTAACTTCTACTAACTGAAGAAAATAAAGAGGCAAAAACATCAAAAACTGAGGAGCAACGTATTAACTAGGTTTTTATAACTGTAAAAATGTGAGTTGCTTTGTGTTTGAGTTCTTTTGTTTGTAAAGCCTACCTTCTGCTCAAAGATGGTGCTGTTATAGAGAGCGTAGAGCTTCTGTGTCAGCTCCTCTTTACTTTTCTTGAAATACTTCACATACTTGGAAGCTGGATTTGAGAGATCTTGCAAGAAACAGCCAGGCACTGAGCACACGTTAAGCCTACAAGAAAAGACATAAAGCAGTTTACTGAAGTTCAGATAACTCATTGAACAATAACGGTCACTTCATAGCCAATAAAGATCCCTGGGATGCTGCCATTGGCACAAACCTCTCCTGACTATTTTCACTGCCCTTGCCTCATGAGGCCAGTGAGGTCCACATGCTTATACTGTCTCCTTACCTCGTTAGGGGTGTGAATGTAAAGATGGAGGAATACTTACTTTTTCTCTGTCTGTGCCGAGCCTGAGCAACTGACTGACTCACTCCTAGGAATTCTCACAGAAGCTGTTACACTGGAAGGTGTTTCTTGAAGTGAAATGGAGTTTGATTTTGGTGTCTTGATTCCGTTCCCTTTTGAAGACTGGGCACCTTCACAGGGTGGCTTGATGTTTTCTAGTTCAACAGAAAAAGTCACAAGATTACGTGCTGTCAAAGAGTCGGGACCATAGACATAAACAATCAGGTAACAGATGATGAAAAAAGTCTTATGTTCCACTTCAGCACACTCTTTCTGTACATACAAAGGCCTTTACAACTGAGAGATAATTTGCTGTTGCTATACTATAAAAACCACCACTCTGCTGATGGAGCAGCAGAGTCCAAAATTGCAAAATGCTGGGTGGCACTTGCAAAGCATGTACCATGCAAATGAACAGAATTAGGTAATTAGCACTACCATTGCTTCTAAAATTTAATTTGCAAGTTAGCTAAGAACTATTTCTTACCTGTTGGGCTTGGCTGGTAGACAGATTTACTTGTGCTTATGAGCGGTTTTCGGGGTACACTTCGTTTCCTTACCCGTTCTATCAATGATTCAAATTCACTGTCTGAACTGTCTGATTCTAACCCTGTACTCAGTCGTAGTGGAACGGTTGGCGTTTTATTTTCTGTACTCTTTTCACAACTTCTTTCTTTCCTTCCAACGAGGAAGTCTGGACTACCTGTGGCAACTGACTCTTTCTGATTTTGTGGGGGTGGGAGTTTCATGCACCTCTGACTCTCTTTCAAGTCTTTCACTCCCCAATTTCGGTAGTCTTGCCATGAACTTTCCACAAAGACACAATCTTCACTGTCACTTAAAACCTCTGAATACTTTTTGGATTTGGACTTCTTTAATTTTTGGGAGCAAGCGTTTTCCTTTCCAGGAGTCATCAACTTCTTTGGGGTCTGAAGATCCTTAGGTGCTGTAATTCAAAGGAAACAGCTTAAAGTTTTGGTAATTTCACTTAGGAGATTCAAATTCGTCTTAACACAAAACGATTCCTTGAAACAGGACGGGGAAACACGAAAGACAGAAAGGCATCTTTGCCCTTTCTGTGTTACACACTGCCCACTTACTGTCATACTGAATGGACAGTCACTGAAAGATGTACTATCATAAGCTTTATTCCTGGTAAGAAAAGCTACACACGTGTGGGAATACAGCTGAACATTTAATATTAGAGTCTTACGAAATTAACAAGTGAAAGATAATTGAAAAAACACTCAGCCTTAGCTGATTAGAACATAGCCTACAGCATAAAGCACACACTTGCCAACAAGGCTTCTGACATCTGTGATGTGATCTGTCACGATCAACAGGTCACGTCAGATCTTAGAGTGATGACTGTTCACTTTTCTGGTCCATGTCACTTTCCCCTGCCTTCTCCCCCACCCCGATAATTCCTCCAGAAATAATTAATTAGCTTTTTGCAGTCTGCAGACGGTATTCATGAGGTCAGCAACGAAGGTTAGCTTTTGACCCAAGAGAATTTCTGCTTTATATTTGCTGTTGGACTATTACTTGCCCTTCTTTGTTGTGCTCCTTCTCACTTCATGGTCCAAGAAGAAATCATCCGAGTCATCAATGAAGTCCTTTAAACTGCAAAACAAGCAGTAAAACAAAGGCATAAGAAGGAAAATTGAGGAGTAAGATTGCCATATTAAAAAGTAACCTCCAAAATAAACATCTACCATAACATGTAGCAGTTGCTCACAAGTGTTACCACCTATATCTGCTAACAGAAATGGCAATACAATATGTACGCCTCCAAATGTCGCATTTTATGTAACCTGAACATATACAGACCAAACACATACCAGTTCCTCTGTTCACACTCACTTCCATACACTATCAGCGTATGAATCACTAAAACTTCTGATCATTTTTCAGTATTCAGAACAGCAGATACGATACTAATCAAAACTAATACATAAATTACTAGTTTGAAGGCTAATACGTAAAGACTGAGAAGTCATTAATTACAGCACCCACCTTGCATGTTCCTTTCTGGAGACTGGTTTGGGAGTTTTCATTCTAGATAAAACTGAATCAAAACGAAGATTAAGAACAAAGTTCTAATGATCATTTTATCACACGTTTTTTTGAGGAAAAACTTGCGACCAATATAAATTTAACCTAGACTTTAAAAAAAACAACAACACAAGAATCTTTTAAAAGTAGCTCCAATTCTTGAATCCTCAAAGCTCACAATAGCATTTCCTTCACTATTCAGTCCTCACCCATATCAGAAATGGGAAAGAAGTACTACTGTTTTGAACCTTGCAGAATCCAATGTATGTCAAAACACATCTCTAGCCAAAAACGTCCCTCCAACTGGTTAACAGTAACAGAACAGATGTTATGAGACATGAGGGAATTCTGACCAATTTAGATGTGTTTGGAACAGATAACGTTTAGAGAAAACGCTTACTGAAAGATACGCAGTAGGCTGAGAAGGTAGCAGGGACCAGACAGAATTGCAGCAACAAGAAACTCTTTGTCATGTCTGGAAGAGTTAACAGCAAACATAGCTGAGAAGAACAGAGAGAGCCTCATATACAATGCAAGGCAAAAGGCACATCCAAGACTGAGACACAAAATTCATGAGCTCTCACTGTGGCACGTAGCTACCAACAGTGCACTGTACAGGAGCAATGAAGCAGAAACAATTTAAGACTAACACCATGGAAGAAAATCATGCTGAAAAACTACTTAGTTATATGCAGATAAAAATACGACCTTTTCACATTCATTTAGAATACAAATGTGTGCTATTACTTACACATTTCAAATTCATCATCACTGCTTGATGAAAAGTACAGGGCAAGGCTGAAAAAAAAAAAAGTGGAATATCATTAAGAACATTAGGTCAACAGCAAGCAGACCTGCATCGCTAGCGCCCTGAAATCCCAGATGTATACTGAACACATACCAAATCTATACTGGAAAAAAACAACACAGTGAACTCCTCAATCGGGCTGTAAAGTTTTAAATTGTTTAAAACAAACATTAAAACTTGTATACTTAAGTTCGTATCAATATGTTTGATATTCAAATAATGATCGATCGCTGTCAAAATCTGAGACTGGACCATTTGGTGACACAAGCTTAGGACGTTATTCTGGTTTAAGCTCAGGTTGGGTAACAGACCTCTAAAAGGACAAAAAGTTGTTTCTTGTCTTATACATGGTACGTAATCAGGCAGAGAACGCTGAATAGAATTAAGTGTGAAACCTCTGAACACACATTGAGAAACGTTAATTTTGGATGAAGTGCACTTTAATGCGGTTGCCATGAATAATTAGTAGCGGTAGTTTTTAGTAAGGATATTTTAAAACTGGACTGCAATTGCCACGCAAACGTAGGCGCAAGCTGCAATGCTCCGCCTTACCAAATGCCTTAACTCATTTGGGGACAAAAAGCAAAAACTAAGAACCTGAAAATACACAACGTGTCTACTTAAAAGACTGCCTAAAAACATTCAGATGGCTTCTTTCAGTTACATTAAAGTTACTCATCCCTTATAAACCCTATGCAACGCGTTAAGGACCGCCCCCAACCCCCCCCCAAAACCAGCGCACGCCGTGCTCGGGCCGGACCCGCTTTCCCTACCCCCGGTCCCCCCTCACCTGCTGCCGAGGGAGGGGCAGCCCCGGGCCGGCCTCAGCGGGGTGGCGACGGACACGGAGCGCCCGGCCCGGTCCCCCCGAGCCCTGGGCTCCGCCATGGCGCCCGGCCCGGCCCCGCGGCCCCCGCTTCCCTTCCGGGGCACGGCCCCGGCCGCATGCGCGCCGCCAGCGCCAGCCCCGAGCCGGGCTCCCCCTCCCGGCCCCGGCCGCTGCTGCACTTGGGGCTGCGGCCCCCCGGGGTGGAGGCACCATGAAAGATGAGAGCAGGGGGCCAGAACGCTTCATGAATGTGTACGCAGCCCTTCTGAGCTTCTGCGCTGTTGGCAGTGAGATCTATACTTACCTGCAATTATTTCTGCTGAAATCAACAGCATTCTTTACAACAAAGCTGCAGGAATGCACGTAAAAGGCCAGAAATCCAGGATGCTCTCCTGACAGCAGCACAGGAAGGGTAGGAGAAAATGCCAAACGCTGGTCAAATCAGTCAAACTGGCAAACCAAAGCTTTATTTTTTGTTTAAAGTCTTTGCTACAGTACCTAGGACTGCGCCTCTATACATAATTAAACATCATTCCTGAAAGATCTGTATTTGGCACCAGTTTGTGTTTACCTCAAACACTTGTGGGGAGGATTAATTTCAAATCGAATTTGGTTTTCAAACAGAACAGGAGCTGCCATCATGAAGCCAATTAGCTGAGTTATTGGAGAAGCTTAAAAACGAAACAAAAAACCCAAAGTCCTTATCTAAACCAACACATTACAGAGAGCTCCAAAACAGAGGTCAAACATTAAAAGGCTGATATAGGCTCAAGTGGTTTATAAAACCTATAAAAAAAGACTACACCAGCAAATATGCCCTTTCAGTCCGCACAGTTTAGAATTTAACGCAGGGAGCAACACTCGCTAGCTGGAAATCTTGTCATGGGAGAACCACACGTATGCCAACAGGAGTACCCCAAAATCAAATGTTAAAAAGCTCCAGTTCCCAATCCGCATAAGAGGAGAGATTCATCAGCAGATTGAATCAATCCCTGAAATCATAACTGGTCGGGCAGTTCAAGCTTCCCCACCAATCACTACATCTCTCATACATACAGGTTCACATGTACACGGCTCAATCCCACTCAAATTCCTCATGGAATAAAAGGATCCCAGGCTCTATAGAGTCTTTCCCTATCATGCAAGAAGTAAGTCTGGCTGTGCTCTAATCACCATCATGTATCACTTCAGCCACAGAGTACCAGGCAGATTAAGTAGAAATGCACAGTTTTTAGCTCATCATCTCTGTAGAAGTGTTTGAGAGGCTCAGTTCCTGGAGAGTTCTGGGTGGGCGTACAGACAGTCTCTTCATGCAGATTCACTGGCCTCTACTGGCTTTATCATGTGGTCTGGTTTGTTGCCGGCAGCATAGTGATCCCACATCTGAAGATAAAGCCGCTCCAGGTCCATTGTGTACTGCTTGGTGTTGAACAAAGGACTGGATATTCTCTGCTTCCAGACTTTGCCACGGATTTTTTTCAGGCTACAAAAAGAGTTAAAGTCAGTCATGAGCAGTTTCAAACACTATTTTTAAATCTATTTCAGCAAACCTGTAACTGCCAGTACAACTGTTTCAAAAATATCTACTCTCCAACTTCCACCAAGTTCACACTGCCATTTCACCCCCTCACTGCCTCTGATCACACTGGCATTACCACTTCAAAAGAGCTGTGACATTAATAGATTAACCTGTCGCATTATCTATACTGCAGGAACGTTTTACTGCACAATTTTACCTTTAAATGACAAACTGACTAATCTTCAGACTGCCTAATCTTCAATTTAAAAAGAACAATAAGTGAACTCTTGCACTTCTTATCAGGTAAGAGCCTGCACTTGCGCAATTTCTTCAGAGTAGGCAGCACTGTTCCTCAGCCTAATTGGAGCACTATTGAATTTACTGTAACAGCAGAAGCCAAGTTAACTGCACAAGAGACCTCTAGATGAGAATTGCCTTGTTATTTTAAACATTAAAGTACCTGCAAGATTATTGGTAAGGCTCAGCGCTGTGCCCAACGACAGCGCTTTATATTCCTGATGTTACCACGTTACATGGTACAAGGTCACTTACTATTCCAGATCAGTTCCCAGTTTCACAGCTATATCTTCATATTCCTGCCTACTTTTTGCAATGAGCTCAAGACAACCAAGGCAAGTAAGCTGGGAGGCAGCAACTCGGGATGCAAGCGTTTCACCTGTAAAAACAAACAAACAAAAAAGATGAAAGAAATCAGCTTATCAAGTAACACGCTACTGAGTATTACTTTCCTTCTGCCTCCAGAAGAGGAAACGAGAAAATCCCTCAGGCCAGCTAGCTGTTATTGTTAAATCATAAATCACGATCAAATTTATCCGCCCTGTCTAGGTTCCCCCTTGCGTTACCTGGCATAGTGACCATAGGAGTCCCAGCCCACAGGACATCCATCCCAGTTGTGTGCCCGTTGCAAAGCGGAGTGTCTAGACAAACATCAGCCAATTGCCCCCTCCTCACGTGTTCTTCTTTGGGGGCAACAGGAGAAAAGATGATTCGGTTTTGGGAAAGACCCAAGTTTTGTGCATACTGCTGAATATTGGGTTCTCCTACAGCCGGGAAACGTAGCAGCCACAGCACACTGTTTGGAACTCTTTTTAGGATCTGTAAAAATAACCAAGAAGAAAATACAAACAGTTCTGTCAGAGACCTTTCTCTTCCTGGGTAATGGCAATGAATTGCCACATATCAAAGTGAAGTAAAAGACACCATCATTCAACATTTGAATCTTCTGAGATAACAGAGCAAGGAAAAAACAAATTACGATTTGGAGTGGAATGGCATTCTATTCCAAATACTGCTGAAACATACAGCAACTCTGAGCAATACTTCACAAAGTAGTACTTGAAGAATAAGTCTTGAAATTGGTTATACCATTTATTCATAGGCTCACACTCTGGAATATAAAATACCCCTCGAAGAACTCTCTGCAATGTACTTCCACACTGCCAAGGCCAGCTCTAACTTAAATATGCAGGCTAGAAAAGACCAGGATTACTTCTCAATGGAGTACCAGCACACTTACGCTGTCCAAGATTTAATTCTCACTGACTAGAAGAACAGATGTGATTTTAAATCAAACTAAAAAAAATAAAAATAAAAAATATCTATATCCTGTTAATGCCAAGCCCTGTAACATGAGCACTGTAAGGATTCAAATGGCTCCAGGTCAGTATTTTCCACAAAACAGTTGAACTTTTAACTTGCATGACATTTCTCTTGATTTTAACAGTAGAACTGCTATGTTCCAGAGGTCCAACCTCAGTCTTCGTATCAGATACACAGACACTCACATTAGCCCACATCTGTAAAGTGGAAGGGTCAATCTTATACAGCTGATTAAAGTTGCAGTATACAACAGCATCCTCTGGCAAGCCATATTGAGAACGGGTAGTAACAATTATAGTTCGTGGAACTTCTTCTCCAGTTGCTGCTTTGTTGTTAATCTAAATTGGAAAAGAGAAAAGGCTACTTGAACGCTGAAATCACAAGAAACAAGCTTATGCTCTATGGAATCTTTCTGAGGCACAGTGCAATGTGTTGGCATCATAACTTACTACAAGCATATCTTTGGCTTCTTCTATGAAAACAAAATTGTCTACTTACCCAGAACAAGAATTTAACTGGTACATGTAACATGCTTGTGACTGCCATGATGTTGCAACCACCAAGGAATAAAACGCTTGGCATTTTCATGCCCTGGCTATGTCTCTCTGAAATTCCAAGTAATTGTAAAGAACCAGCATCTAAAGAGGCATTACACATGGACTCTTCCCCTCCTTAAGGTCCCTTCACTGCCTTGAGACTAAAAATGAAATCAAGACTTCAAGGAAGAAGAAGAAAACAGTATTTAAGAAGCAAAAGATTTTTTGTTTTGAATAAGAGACAATAGGCATAATAGAACAGATAGAAAAAAGACGATTAAGATCAAAGATGCAGGCTAGTACGTAACTGTGAGACTATAAAGAACTGGCTGACAAGGAAACAACCAGCTCCTTTGGACTTAGTTCTGATTAGCCAGGATGGATAAAGGTGCATTTTACCGCAAAAACATACAAGGAGCCATATTTCAGCTGTATGCTTATATAGAACGCTTGTGACCGCACTAGGAAGCTTATAGCTTGTTCCTTCCAGTACCAAAAAACTAAACTGAAGGAAATTCACAAATCACAAGAAGTTATGTCAATGTCCAAACTTGGTGTTTTTTAAAAAAAGGAAAAATGCTCTACAAGGTTAGAGATTTTGAACAAAAATAACAATTGTCACTTTCACTCAAATCCCAGGAGCTGTAAGCACTGAGAGGTGGTGGCACAGTGCATAGTTCAGAAAGATATAAAAAGTAGCTCAATAAGCACTGTTGAATTACAATGAAATAACTTGGCCTATATAACCAAATAAAATCTTTTGATAGGAAAAACAAAACTGAACAACACCTTGTAAACACCCTTTAAGCTACAGGGAATAATCACGTCTTGCCTTCAAGTTCTATACAACTGACAATCTTTAATCTCTTCTACTCAACAAAATTAAATTGTTTTGGACTTCAGATACCTGTTGATATAACCCCTCTATTTTTGGGGAAAGATCATCTTCCAGAACATCTGTGGCTTAAACACATCTGGACTTTCCTTCAGTATGAGAACTAAACAAATCGACATGACAGAAGACAGGCATTTGCTTGGAGGTTTTTTGTTCCTTGTTATGTTAAAATACGCAGATGGTATTATAAAACCCAAGAGGAATGTCTTGAAGTGCCTCACCTGAGTAGTTGCTAGTCCGTTACTAATGTTGAATCCGTTGATAGTTATCTGAATTTGTCCACGATTAATCATCTCAATCACAGCTTCCGCAATTGTATTCATAGGAATGACTGGCATACTGAGGGCAGCATTGCTGTCTGCATTGTCTCCGCTATCAGGACACTTCATCTATGAAAAAAAAAAACAAAAAACTATAAGCATCAGAGAAAATAATAGCTTCTGTGTCTAAGATAGAACACAAACAGGCATAGCTCTCACCTTAACAATCTTGACATCGGGGAGGCTGTCAAGGAAAGCCTTCAAGTCAATACCATTCAAAACAATTCTGTTATCGTAAATGTGACCATTGGACTTGAAATCAATGACTGCTTTTTTCTGTTGAAAACAAAAAACAAATAAAACAGTTACAGGATCCCTTACCAAATACGTCATTTTATCACAACAGCTGATGGAAAACAACAGCTACCAACACCAGCTTTTCTTGCCCTCTCTACTTTCCTACATACCTTCAGATGGGGGAACATGTTGGCATGGTCTCCAATAAAGAAAGTGTTTGGCATGTAAGCTAGTTTCTCTGAATACTGCTCAGCTACCTCAACTGGAGAAGTTTCTTTATCCGTAATGATGTAATCCATGAACAATGCCCCACTGGTTCCAGGATACCCTAACCACATTGCCTAAAAAAAAAATAAAAATAAAAAAGCAAGACTTCAGTCCCAGGTGCACTGCCAAAATAAAGCAAGTTAAAATCACCACATGGTAAGTTAAGCTCAGATCTCAACTCATTTTTGCAAATGTTTCAGACACCTTTTTCCTTGTTTTCATCAATACAAGAAAGCTGTAAACAGGAACCTTACAGAATTAGAGTTCTCTTTTGGGACACAGTCAACTGCACGTGAAGCACAGGGGAAAAAAAACAAATCACAGTGCTTCAACACAAACAATCCTATTTGTCTCACATTTGCTAATCCTCAAAAAGTCTCTCCCCTTTAATAATGCAATATTCAAATTATTAATATTCAAGAGGTCTAGCTAAAAATTTTATCCTAACTAAAACAACACTTCTTTCAACTAGAAAGCAAATAGTCTGTGATTGACTCCAACTCCCCGCTTCTGTGACAATACCACTCCTTTAGACTCCAAGAGACATCTCTCCATATTGTCGCATTCACTATTTGAATCCCTTTTGGAACTGTGGTGATTAGCAAGCTACTTAAGGAGACCATCCTTAAGTTCATCCTGTAACACCCCA
Source organism: Anas platyrhynchos (assembly GCF_047663525.1). NCBI lineage: Eukaryota > Metazoa > Chordata > Aves > Anseriformes > Anatidae > Anas > Anas platyrhynchos. Next base: position 14,397,308 of record NC_092596.1, read on the forward strand.
GGAGGGACGAATACCTGGCCTTGTTAACATTTTATTCAACTCAACATCAAAATATTAACGTTTTTCAGGGGGGGAAAAAGTGAGGAAAGAGTATAAAGGTTGCATCTCTGCATTCACTTTGTAGAGAACAGGGAAACAGAATGGGTAGACGCTGTCTGAATATTCTCTCACTGTGATTACAATCAACAAAGTCTCCGTCCAACCTGTTCTAAATTGTACTTGCATTATTACACACTTGAGTGTCCCCAGATCTCTGACAGTGATCAAACACGAGCTTTCATTTTTTCCACTCTGCCAGAGAAGAGAGAAATGAAGAAAAAAAAAAAAAGAGACACTCCTACTAAGAATCAGTGTTTTTTTGTTTGTTTGTTTGTTTTTGGAGATACAGTCCTCTTCAACTTAGTTACCTGAATAGGTGCTGGTCTCAAAGCGAATAATTCATTTCGGGCTCCTTTGGTGTAGCCATTCATGTTAATGAGAATGTGTATCCCATCCTGATGGATGCGGTCTGCTGCTTTTCCATTACATGGTATCTGAAGAATAAATAAACAAACTTATTTGTGCTTTCAATAACAAATGCAATTAGTCATTGGTATACCAATGGATAAATGTCAAATGCATAATTTGGTGAGACATAAGTTTTGTCACTCTTGGTTTTACAGAGGCATAAATCCTCAACTCATTCTAAACAAAAGAAAACACCAAAACTGTTGTAACAAGGCAAAACATGATTTTGCTATAGACAAACAACAAACAGGAAAATCTCAACTCTGCCAAACCCATCAAAAAAACGGTTCTGCTAATATCAATGTAGCATCTTTATTTATGAGAGCAGATCCTGAACAATATGAAGTGTTTAAAAACTATGTACAGGTTTTATCCATCATATAGTTTATATATATTATTCCATATACATAAATCCCAAGTTGCTTTAGGTTACTGTCAGTTATCTTGAGATAACGTAACAACTTCCGTGTATACTGAAATCCCTATCACATTTTTCACAAAAACCTAAACAAAAAACAAATACAAGCTTCTGATACAAGGGGAAAGAAGTCCCTCCATCAGGCAAGCCTCTGCCCCACTTTACTTGGGTAAAGTAACCTTAAGCAAGCTTAAATATATTTGCAGTTGTGGTGTCTTGATTTATCCATGACATTCAGGTATGACCATTATTTTAAGACCTAATGTAAAAGCTACTCAATATTGTTTAATATTAATTTTTAATAATATAACACAGGTGATAAGGCTGTATCCCTGTATCCCAGGTTAGGCATAATGCCAATACATCTACAAACCCCCAAATTCTTACAACTAGTGTTGGCCTAATTCAAGAAGTCCTTGCTGCTAAAATCTTAACCTGTAGGCTGATCTCTCTTCCTTTAGGTTTGCTAAGAGCATCAGAAAGCTCACCTGAGATAAGTCAATGAAATGATTTGCTTCAGCCATCACTTTTACACGGAAGTTTGTACCATCATCAGGACTCAGGGCATAACAGAATACCTAGAAGAGAAGGCATCACAAACTGAGTACCTGCAATAATTTATACCTTTGCTATAAAGCTCTTATTGGAAAGTTATTTCACAACAAAGTAATTTTGCTATAAACATATGGTACTGTAGTTTTTAATTATGTAAGTAAAATTGTATCTAGTTCCAGACAAACTACATTATATTTGTGTGGCAGATACCAGTTGAGAAAGAAGTAAAGAAAAAAAGGGCATTGAACGTATTAGCACCAGGCCTCAGCTCTACATAGTTCTGGGACAAGCATAATGCACTACATCTTGCATAAACAAACATACAAAATTCTCACCAATGCCAAATCAAGCAATTTTAATAAATGAATTTGAGCATTCAATTCTCTAAAAATGCCTTTTACAAGACATCTTTGAATTTGTAACCAGTGAGAATCATGTAATTATAACTCAGTTTGAACAGGAAAGTTAAGTCGTGGGAAATTTTTTTAGCAGATTATTTAAAAAGTGAATAGTCCTCTCCATTTAAGAAACTGCAAATGTATCCAAGAAATTCAAAATCTTCATTTTAAATCTTTATAAGCTATAGACAAAACAGAACCAACATGCAGAGAGTTGGTTACCTTGGAAGACAAAAGCATGGTTTTACTAAGACAGCAGATAAGCTTTTATTATTTATATTAAGGTCTGCAGAGCTTTACAAATCTAGAACAAGAAAGGCTGCTCTCAGGCTAATTGAAGGGGAAGTGGTACATTCCCTCCGCCCCACAGATAACTCAGACCGCTAATTTGATTGTTTCATGGAAGAAAACTGCTTCATAGTGACACTTCTGATAAATCAAGCATGCGGCTTCATCACAAGGATCTCAGACTACATAGACTGTGTGACCAGGAAAAAGTAGAGAGGACACAGGGAAAAGGAGAAAAAATACTGCTTGTAAAGCATTTGCAATGCAGAGTTAACACAAAATGGATGCATGTCTGTAACTCTGAAGTAACAAGGCAGTAGCTTGATGTTGAAACACATCTATTAAAAGAACAATAGATGAAGCTTAAATAAAAAGAAAATAAAAAATAATTTCCCATGGCCTTTGAATCCTACCCGCAGTAATTCTATGGATGGTTAATTCCTACCTTCTAAATAACACATTATCTTGTAAAAAGAAGAATTGTTAGGCTGCAGAACTCTCCCATCCCATGAAAAAGATGATCACTAACCAACACATACTACCAACAAAAGATTTGCCCTTCCCTAATTTATCTGCCTGCACCAAGGAAAAGAAGGTGCCTATTTCAGCTGTACTTTAAAAGCTTCAGCATTTAGATTTTTACCTCAAATTTGTCTGGGTTATGCATGCCTGGGATTGACTGCATTAGGTGTGATGTTGGATGGTTTCCAAAATCAGAGCTCACATAGCCAATACGAAGTCGACCTTCACTGGCCTTCAGATCCTTAGGATGCTCATATGGTGGCTTGTGAAGAACATTAATCTGTCAAGAAAATGTAACATAAATGTTTATAAACCCAGGAATAAAACCCAAATGCTAAACGTAGACAAAAAAAAAAAAAAAACACGTTTTTAAAATTAGTTTTATCCAGCATTTAAGTGGGCTATGAGCATCTGCTATTTCAAACCTGCATTACGTATGTTCCACTGCAGCCAAGTGCAATTTTCACAAACTGGGTTACAAGATGTCATGTGCCTATGTTTAGGCAAATAAAGACAGACACGACTGCTGAAAATTATTAACATTTCTGCCTTTCTACCCTCTGCGCATTCTGAAGTACTCCTCCCTGATTATTAAACATAATGATGCCACACCACTACTATCATTTCGCTCTTGAACCACAAACTGCTTGTAACCAGAACAGCGTTCCTGTGAAACATCAAGGCAAGCTTTTTGCTATGCTCACCATCTTCCCCAGGCATCAGTTTGTAACCACTATCTCTGGCAAGATTATGAGGCTGCAGAGACCCTAAATTCAAGCCAGTTTAAAAGTACATTATCTTCTAAGGTTTCATATCCGTACAATCTCTCATGCTAACTGGACCCTTCCACTGGCTGACAGCATTTTCCATTATAACTGGCAACCTGCTCACGCAGTCTGTTTCAACAATCAAAACTGCCAACAGCTGTGACCCTCTGATTCAAAGGGAAAACAAGCTACATTATTTTAATCAAAGAATTTGCCATCAACTGCAATGACACTCTTGGCAGCTTGAGGTGCTGTGCAGTTTTGTGGAAATAGCATAGTTAAGTCTTTACAAGAAAAGAAGACATGTTTAATGAAAGAAACTTTGGAAAAAAATACGTTACTGCACACAAAGTACCCCAGAGCAGAATAAAAAAAATGAAAAAATCTAATACTTCTATTTGAGATGCATCGACCCCGGAACACTGCTGCCACCATGAAGGTGAGTGCATTTGGAAATCCCAGAGACAAGCAAACAAAAAGCTTGCATGTTCCAGCAAGGAACATAAGAGGCAAGGTCAGGTACCAAGCCCTACAGATGCTGGAAAGGAGCAGATTTCAGGAAATACTATCACACAGCTGCCTGGATCTATTTTACTGTTAGGGAAACAATCGTTTATTCATTCTGCATCTCCACAGGTCATTGACTAGTAAGCCTTACAAAGGCTAATACTAACTACGTATTAGATTTTTGATAAGAACAGACAAAAATACTCCAGTCAGAACAGGCCTTTATAAAACCTCCTACCTTGTCCAAGCACAGATTTCCATGTCTCTCAGCAATAGCCTTCCTAAAACTGTGAGAAAGGGGATACAGCATGCTGTGATGAGGGTGGACAGAAGGCAGTCTGTTTTTCTCCAGCTGATCAGCCACAATGCTAACCAGCTTCTTCATTCTTTCATCATAATCTGTCCAGTCACACACGATCTAGAAAAGGTAAAATTAAAAAAGATTATTTCAAGAAGCTGAGACCAATGCTTCTCCCCAAAATGGAAGCAACACCTTCAGTAATTACTGTTGGTAACTGGACAGTCTTCTGATTTAAGACTTGTTTACTCTTTCACTATGCTTATGTAGTCTTTAGTTGAGGTGATCAAGCTTTGTACTTGATACAGAGGAATCTCGAGAATTATGACCAATGTCTCTCCTCTCTCACCTGCAAACAGTGGGCTAAGTTACAGTAGGCATCAGGGAAGTCAGGTTTCAGTTTCAGAGCAGTGCGGTAGGAGGCAATGGCTTCTGGTATATTCCCTGAATCCTGTAAAGACAAGGAATGAGTCAGTAGATACCAACACATTCAGGTTAAGTACCCACAATGCCCCACCGTATTCAAAGAGTGATTCATTCACATGTGTTACCTTGTGAATAGATGCCAGGTTGCTATGGGCATCAGCAAAAGCTGGGTTTATCTGAATGGCACGGGTATAGCACTGTAGAGCTCCTTGAACATCCTGCATTTCCTTCAAAGTATTTCCCATATTAGAATAAGCATCTGCAAATGTGGGGCTGATTCTGAGAAATCAAGATAACATACGTTATGAACAATAAAAGCTTCTCCTCCATTCAGGAAACATACTCATAGCCACACTTTCGGGTTTGCAAAGCAACTATCTGAATTTAAATACGCTACTGTAAGCCACATCCTGTACAGATCTATGGCACTTTCCTGTTATGGAACACTGGGACTATTACTAGAAGTATCCATTTACCTAATAGCCTCTTTGTAATGCATCAGAGCTTCCTGTAACTTTCCTTGCTGTTGCAGAACACTCGCTAAATTTGAATGTGCAGCAGCAAACTCTGGAAACACCTGGAGAGGAAAAAAATAAAAGCATAATCAGGCTTTCAAATCCCCAAATTCTACCATAACAGCGGAAATTCCTGTGCATTTCTTACTCTTCATTTTAGGACTCAGGTCTCTGAGCAGAATTTCCTCTGCTTATGATTAAGAGATGGAAAAAAAAAAAAAAAACACCAAAAAATACCTAAAACCCATACGTCATATTACATGTTCTCAGCTTTAATTCCCCACCTCCCGACCACATTCAACTGTACCTCAAGAGCCTTGCGGTAAAGGCGGACAGCTTCCTCAATGTTCCCCTGCTCCCGTTTGATGTTCGCTAGATTGTTGAGAGAATCTGCATGAGTGGGACAAAGTCGAAGAGCTGTATTGTAGCATTCTTCTGCTTCAGCCACCTTCAAAGGGGAAAAGAATAAAAAAGCAACTGTTGATACCGTAAAATTTATTGTAACAGCACTGTTTATAAGAAGTTATTATACAATCACTTGAACAGGTTCAAGGAGGATATTTCCTGGCTATTATCCTGATGGATATTAAATAACTTAAAAAAAACATAAATAAGGAAAAAAAAGCACTCCTTACACTGCCTTTCTCCTTCAAGGCATTGGCCAAGTTACAATAGGCATCAGGGAAGTGGGGTTGTAGTTCAATAGCCCTCCTGTAGGTGTCTATTGCTAGGTCTATCAGTCCTTGCTCATAATACACACAAGCAAGGTTGCCGTGCACAACTGCATGATTTGGACTCAAACTCAAGGCTCGTAGATAAGCTGCTACAGCTCTGTAAAACAAGAAAAAGAAGGTAAACAATCATCCGTGGAGCAGCAGTCATATTTATCTCATCATAAAAACATGCACAATGAAAACCTTCAAGGGATAGATACCACCATGAACACAAAACCCACGTCCCTGTTCTGCAAGATGTTACTGGAAACACAGATAAGTACTGCCTGAATCAAAAAGCCAATCAAGGAATGAATTATTATGCATGACATTTTAAAACTATGCTCAATTTTGTAATGACTGGCAGGCTAGAAGACAGACTTTGTTCTTTTTAGTTAAACAACCTGAGTTCCAAAACTGTGTTAATAATCAGCATTCACTGCTCCACACGAGACAGCTACTGTCTGAAACGGACTTCAGCCAAAGAGATGTGCAGTACTCCTCTTCAGAACTATTTTAATATGGCCTGTATCTGTATATACTAGAACACTTGTGACCTTTTCTTCATTTGCGAAATTAAAGTTTTATTCAAAAAATATTCTGCAATGATTTATTCTATAGAGGAACATGAAAAGCAAGAATTTCGTGCTTTTGCAATGCTTTTTTGGAGTATTCCAAGGAACTGATCCCATACTTTTCCCAGGCTGCTACTCAAACAAGTCAACAGATGCAATACTGTACACTGCATAGAAACACCACAGCCTGGATCTTCTTCCAGAAACAGACGTAAGATTCATTGTACAGATTAAAGGTCTCGAAACAAGTTAACTCCAAACGACAGCAAACATACTACTACAACCGCATGCAATAACACATTGTGGACACAACAGATACAGAATATTCAGCCAGATGCCAAACTGGAATTCAGCATTTTAGCTTGTCCTACATAAAGGGAAATTTTAGAAACACCTGCAGATCAGAGGTCTAGAAACACATAGTGAAAATGGTAGTTTCATGCCTTTCCTCACATACCTTCTCCTCACTCTTCTCCTGACTTTATTTCAAATCTATTTTTGTCTACACCTTCAGTAGTAAAATCTTAAAAATTAGAATTAAGTACAGGAAAGCAACAAGGGAATACATTCCACAGGGTTTATTTATTTTTAATTCCAGTATCCAGCTTTCCAAAGGCGTTTACTTTCTCAGCTCATGGCACATGTTTTCACTATGTCTGCCCAAAGAGATTTTACATCAGGAACCTAACCTATATCTTGGTATGTCTGACACTTGGCATGTATGATATGTACACCAACAGAGTGATTCTACTTATCTGCTTACCTGTCAAATATCCTTGCTTCCTTCAGGACATTTCCCAGATTGATATAAGCATCCAAAAAGTTTGGGTCAAGCGTTACAGCCTGGAAGTATTTTTAAAGTTTTGAGCATTAGCACAAAAGTTCTCTCTATGATACCTGAAGTTAGTTTTTGTTTATGTATATACACATGATTTATTTTTAAAGCCTGTCAAACTTAATCTGTAAGCACCTAAGACGATCAACAACCTAGTAAGGAAAACTTAAGTTATACAAATCAATCATAGAAGACTGAAGTTACTTATCTGAAGAAGGGACAAAATACGCTACCTTCAGATCATTCATTTGCTTACCTAAGCCATGACCTAGTTCCCTCAAATTCATGCGTATTAGAATAGAAAGTAACTGACATCAGTTGTGACTACTGCAGAATAAAATGTTAAACATTTATTTCATGTTAGGTTGATCACACTTAAGTCTCCTGCCCACCCTTGCTATGCTGTTATTTATTTTTAGGGAAGAAAAACCATAAAAAAAAAAAATTATCTACGTCCCTTATCTACTGCAAAATGAGACCTATTTTTAAAATTTAGGAAATAGATCCTAAGGTAAAAATAGAGCCAATCTCACAGGAACAAGAAGAAAGCAAATACATTGTGTGTATAGGGAAAAAAAATGTAACCATTTGACTAACAAAAAACATTTTCACTCTGCAGTAATAAGCTACAGATGTGTATTTGGAAAGCCACACTCCTACAGTCTTTCCCACGGGAACCATTATTTCCAGATTAAGATACTTGTTAATTATCATTTACTAGATATAGGAACAAAAAACAAGCAGTTAAAATTAGTTTTGTAGATCCGAGTCAAGAATACCAGGAAGAAACTGTCCACCACATCTTAAACGTGGTTTTAGGTCATGTTAGAACTTCAGAGGAATACAAATTGAATTCAGATGCTAACTAAAAGGTATTAGATCTTACTCTAAATCATTGTCTAATGACAAAGATCTAGAAAAGTCTGAAACAACAGTGGTGAAAAATAATCCTGGAGAAGAATGAGTGTCACTTAAAACTGTTCTCCTCAGTTACTCATAGGAAAGTTAAGAAGACCTGAAATAAAAACTGCTACAAAAAATGGTTTTAATCAGAATTGTTTCTCCTTTTTACATACAAAAGGAAAAAACAAAAAACAAACAAAAAAAAACACACATAAAACATTATTCCCAAACTGTACTTGTAAAAATTCTATTCTGGTAAAGGACTGTAAAGCAACTTAATGAATTTCTTATCTTTGACATGTGTGTGAAGTCCTTAGGGCAATTCTAAACATATCTCTTTAGTGGCATACAGGCAGTCTGAAACATCACGAAGTAAATTATTAACACAGGACGTCAACAGGATTATAAGAAATTCTGCTGATCACAATATGTTTTTTACCTACCAAAGTACTCATCCATAAGCAGACAATTAACTGCCTCTGCATTAAAATCTAGCAGTGAAGCTGACTGGCTTAGACAGTTACCTTTTCAAAGTGATGAATCGCAAGCCAGATTTCTCCTTGGGCATTGAAAACACAGCCAAGATTACTCCATGCCACTGCAAAGTTTGGTTGAGTCTCAATTGCTTTTAAGTAACAGGCCTTGGAACAGTTAAAGAAGAGAGATACAAGGGAAGGGGAATATTTGTAAAAAGAAAAAAATGAGAGAAAACAATTGTTAGTATGCATTCTCTAACCAGCCAAAAGTGACCCTGCAGTATAGGCTAGCTTGCGCCAAAACTAATGCGCTGCAAACTGCTGTTGATCCTGCGCCAGCGCAAACCAAAACCCAGGTGCAAGCCCACCATTTTTCAGTTATGCTGATAACAGGTTAACATGCTTTTAGACAACAGGTCACCAGAAAAATCCTCTTCAAAATAATTCACGTAGTTCAGAGGAAGTATCTGTCTCGATGTGCATAAAACCAAAAAAAACTACTATGCAAAAACTACTCAGCTAAGAAATAAAATGATTAAATTGTGACGAATCCTAAACAGGATAGAAATCACTCTGAAAATCAAAAAGACTACTGAAAAAGATGTAGCTTATTTTCAGCTTTTAGTCGTCCTTGTTAAGTGAGATGGCACACCCCATCCCAGGTGCTCCGGAGACATTCCATGAGCTACAGCTTCAAAACCTCAAATGACAGGATTGCATGAAGGTTTAGGTCCCTGTAATGCAAGCGCGAGAAGTCGCTGCGCATCCTAACCAGCACGGCGCCACGCTATCGCTGCGAACTGCTTTGCTAGATTCATCGCCCTAGGTGCAGCGAACGGCCAACCAGAATCATTAATCTACCAGACAGGCCCACACAAAAACTCGCACGTTAAATTTGATGTCTGGAGTCTAAAAGCGTTACAACCCAATTGTGTCCAAAAGGCCAGCGCCTGGAGCTTGGGCAGGCACCCAACCCGAGATTAATCATCCAGTCAACCGTTCGCGAGGGCTTAATCGCACGCAATGCGCGTTACCGCTGCGCAGCCTTTGCGCTACTGCAGGATCACAGCGCATCATCAGAAGAGCAGAACGCTGCAATCCAAACAAAGAAGAAAAAAGGAAAAAAATGAACAACCAGAAGAGTTAGAAGCTTTTACTATTAACTATCTCCAATTACTTCTTTAAAAAAATATTTTAATTTACTTTTACTTTATTTCTTTGAAAGAATTTGTGGCTACTAGTATAAAACATTCTTACATTACTTGCTTGTAATTAAATATTTTAAGCTGTTTCTGAAGCCACAAGACAGAAGATTCAGGCATGGAGGCAAATGGTTTTGCTGTGGCAGTTACAAACCCGTTACCATATTTCTCATCATGTGACTTTTCGGTGCGTTCCTTGCTGGAAGAGGAGGAGGAGGTGTGTGTCTGCCCTAGATCCAGGCCTCGAGCTCCCTTCAGCGAGGCACCTTACGCATGGAATAGGAGGTTTCACCCACCTGAAACCTTCTAAATACAATATCAGTGGTGAAAAACCAAAAACAAGAGAGAAAATAAAACAAGATCATTAGTAAAAGTTCAACAAAGCAATTGCAATTTTTTTGGATATGTCTTAACACATGGGAATGAGGACAATCTGTCTGTAACAAGGGAGACATGCAGAAGGGAGAGGGTTAATCAGGGCAATTGCATACAGCAGGGACTTTTTTTTTGGAAGAAAGGCTCTGAAATATCTACAAAGAAATTAAATTTTAGTTCAAACTGTAAGGAACTTGCTGGCTTGATCTTTCAAATGGACTGATAACCAAAGAAACACATTGCAATTTACTCAAGATGTTTTTCCTCGTTTATTAAGTTCTCACAAAACGGAATAACACTTTCAAACTAGGTGTCTCCAGAGCTCTGAAACAAAGAAGTCAGCAACCTAAGGCAGGCGCAGTGTCTTGGCCTATACCAGTCACACTAAAGCTGCAGTGAAGTGCAATTCGTGTTAGCTGTCCGCTTGGTGGGCTGAGAACCAAGTGTCTCAAAGACTGTTCAGACTCTTAGCGCTACTACGAATCGTTTCCAACCTGGATCTGACCAAATCGGTTACGCTGTGCTAGGATGGTAGGCGCATCCAAGTTGGTAGGAGAAATCAAAAAAAATCATCAACTTTGAACCTAGGCTCCCCTTACCCCATAAAGACCCTGCCCCTCCCCAATGGTGCTGCAGCCAAACAGACAGCTACGCTGTTCATACACTCCACTTTTTAGCATGCGCGTGGGGCTCGGAGCGACAGACGTGGAGTCCAGAGTGTTTCTGATTTCTCCACACTCCTCACCCCTGCAGCGCGGACGCGTAAGGTGGCTTGTAACAAGACAATTTCTTTGTGCAATCCGAGTTTTAACTTGCCAAGAATTTTCAACTCATCTTGGTGTTCAAATTCTCAGTTTAGGAAACGCAAGACTGCTAGAAGCCACCTTTCCACTACAGCAAGTTTTCTTTCGATCAGTTCATTTCCAAACAAACCAGCTTTGTCCTTCTGATTTCTTTATTTTAGGGAGGGGAAAAGGGAAGACATGAAGAAAAGTTATTCGGGGGTTCGCATACTGCAGCTATTGATCATTTACTAGCCTTTCTTCCACTATCAAGGGAAGGGAAAAGTTAAAAAGAATAAAAATCTTTAAAAGCCAATATTACAAGGTAACATTTGGATAAGTTTCTTCTCCACTTACAAGCCACAAAGGACTTTAGAAGAGCAGCATTTTCAATAGCACCTGCATCGTACAGGGATCTCGAGCTAACCACAGGCTCTCTGCTTGGCACCAGCAGGCAAGCCTCAGATTTGAAGGACTGTTACTTATTTCCAGATAAGAGCATGGTGGAGCCCCTGCCCAATACTTCAGAATGGTATCGGATAGTCTAGTTCAGCAGAAAGGCTTGGTAATGTTCCATTTCTTGACTTAAACCAACTTTTAAACATGGACATGCCATATCTTGCCCTGCAACTACTCTGGGGTGTTTCAGTGCCTTCAGTTTTCAGCAGTTTCTCAGACTGTCTGTAGATCAACGCAGATTTGAAGACTTGGTGCAAAGTTCAAGTTTTCAAAACACTGGCGTTTACATGTATTCTACTCAACACCTACCTTGGCTTCTTCCAAGCGACCCAGGGCTTTGAGCAGGTTCCCCAGGTCACTACGAACACAGTACAAGTCCTGAAAAAAATCAAAGTCATACCATCAGCTTTGGGACTTCACAGATGCCCCAAAGATCTTCACACAGGCCCTGCAACAGACCTCCCCAGTCCTCTACAGCTCGATGTAAATTCCCAGTAAATACATTACACACTCAAAATATTTTTTCATGACCTAGCATTATAACCAACAGATCTGACTGATTTTAGTACCATAAAAATACAACAAGAAGGAATTCGGAACCAGTTCGTACAATTTGTCTGTACAGAGATATGAAAGAACAGGAAGTTCAAGTGACCCCACAAGCAGCTTAAATTCTTGTGCCCTATGTTAAGTATTTGAATCCTCTTTTTTAATTTTTTTTTTTTTTTTGGGGGGGGGGGGGGGGCAGGGGAAACACAGTTTTATTTTATTTATTTAAAGCACTACTGCTAACCTGTATTCAATTACACTGTTACCATTATGGCTTTTACCTAGATCTCAAATTATACATATTATATACATATTATATACAAATTATACCTTGCTTCCTGCATCCTCAACAGTTTTACCTCTCTGTTTTCCCCCCATTAATCCATAAGCTTTGCCACTTGCTCTTTTTCTTTCATTTGTAACCACAGCATATACTGCTGGATACTGCAGTTGCAGTCTATTGTAAGACCAGGGAGAATGAGAACAGCTGTGTCAATATTAACAAAGACAGTTTCTAACCTAAGTAAAACTCAACTTTTGTAATAAAAACTATCTTACGGTACTCCTAACCAATGCATCCTCTACTAGTCACAATGCTCAACGTGAATTTGACGAGTTCACATAGGCTGAAGAATACAGCAAAAGATGCCAAGCTCTTGTTGGACTAGTTTTTCATTTGCTTTTGCAAGGAAAAAGGATGTATACACCAGACCAGTGCTGCCTTTTAAAGATTTTTGACAAAACAGGCACTCGTGTTGCAATAGCAAGCAGACACCACTGTGCTGAGTACCACTACAGAGACCATTTGAGCACAATGCAAAACAATCAGAAGATAGCACTCTAACACTATTTTCACTAAAAAAAGTTTTAAACAGTTATAACCCCAAATCTGAACAGCAGATGATTTTGTAGCAGTCACTTATAGACATAAAAGTGACACAGCAGCCAAGTCTGAAGTGCTACTTACAGGGTTGTACTGAAGGGCAGACACATATGCCTGTACTGCTCCTTCCATATCTCCTGCGGCTACCAGTGCAGCAGCCAGATTAATATATCCATCAATGAAATCTGGTTTGAGGCGTAGTGCGTGTCTGTAATGTTCGATAGCTTCTTGTAGCTGTCCACGTTCCTTGTACACATTGCCTAGATTCGAGTAGGCTTCGGCCAACAGCGGATTCTGTTTAATAGCCAAAGTGCTGAAGTGAGCAGACCTGGAAAAAATTACACAAGTTAGCAAAACACCTGACTTCCAGTGCTCGCCTGTTTGCCTAGTTATTTAGTCAACGTTCATGCTTAAGCAAGCCAAACCCACAGCCAACGAATCTGGATTTACAGATTTAGCTTCTCCTAGTTTAAACTATCCTCTCTCCTACTCCTCTGTCAGATTCTGCTGAAGAAAGAGAACTCAGTTGCAACTGGTAGGCTTCGAGTCTCCTCTCCTGCCTGAGCTCAATGCCGCTGGAGAAAGCATTGCAGATGTTCTGCTAAGCCTCTTCCAACAGTTGTATGCTACTTTTCTAAGCAATGTTTCATTCACTTGCCAGTCTTTTTAAGAAACAGGATATAACAGGCAGGTGTAGATGTAAAATTCTGTCCTGTCCTCCTCCATTTTACTTTCCCATATCTGAATTGTTACTGCAACCTCATCTAGAAACCTACCTAGAATAAATCCTGATTTCAAGTTTTTACTTCCTTCCCCACACACACAGATTTACCACTAGAACAGTTACAATTCAAAATGCTTGACAGACAAAATGCAAGGTCAGGAGCAGGCAGGCAGAAAGAGCACAGAGACAACCTTCACAAGACAGAATCCTTATCTAAGCAATACCATTCTGCTGCAAACAATCGGTCTTAGAATTAAAATAAACAAACAAACCCCACGCTGCAAGAGGAATAAAGACTTTTGTTTACTTGTGCAAATAACTCTGGTACATACAAGTGTGGCTGATACTCTGATGTTAAAGCATACAATATGAAAAAGTGAGAGTAACAGCAAGATCTGTTGTTTGTTGCAAAGCTAGCAATTCCCATTGGTATTCCTCTTACCCTGAAGAATTCAAAAAAGCACATTATTTTTGACGAGTCCTTACTGCTACCATGAAGTTAGTCAGCATTTGCATTCAGAGATAAAGCCAATGTTAGATGAGCATTTTTTTTTCAGCTGCGCTCGATGCTATTCCAGGCACAAACTCAAAAGAAAACTTGACAGAACCCCTCAATTCTCCTACCTGTCCAATCTGCGGCACTGGAAGTGAATGGATGATAGTAATAAAAGCACACCAGTATTATCAGGCTCTTGTCTCCAAAGCTGCATGCAGTGTCTCTCTGCTGCTTCAAAGTCTCCTGCCTGATATTCACGATGAGCCAACTCCGCTAACCCTTGGAAGGAAAGCATACGTTTCGTTGGTTCTGGAGAATCACCAAAACATTTAAGGGGGGAAAACAAAAAGTTAGATAATGGAAACAAAACAAAAGAAACAAAACAAAAACAAAACAAATGTGAAAAAAAAAAAGTGTTTCAAACTAAAGGATGAAGATGTCTGAAATTACATAAAACACTACAGCAAGTGACAGTTTGAGCTCTCAGCTCTTCAGGCTCCCACCTACTGCTATGGTATTTCTAACAGTGTGCGTACAAGCGCATGACTTCATCAGTTAATATCTGGAAACACGAATGTTCACAGCTATTACAAGACAGAAATCAACCACATTCCATGAACCTGAAAAACATTTGAAGATATTCCTGACGTTTTACTTCGGTTCATAACAGTAGCAGTGCAAGCAACAGAACAAGGAATTTCCTTACCCTCCCCCCAAATCTGTAAATCTAGTGCTTTGTAATATTAAAAGTTCTAAAAAATTAACAGGAAAATGAAGGACAGCAGACAAAGACTTCAAAGGACTTGAAAAGGAAGTTTTGCTATGCCAGTAGATCAGTATCGTGTAAAAGCCCTTGAAGACAAATGTGTAATGCATAACATTCCTTTAAACCTCTATACTGCCTGCGTTATCTACAACGAATAACAATTCCTCCATCGAATAAAGTGCTGGCCTGAGAAGGGTATCAGGTGAGAGACAAACACAAGCTTCAGTGGTTACGCTGCGGGCCTACAGAAGGAAGCACAAGAAGGAGAGGGTACAGGAAAGCAGTTCCTACTTCAGGAGGCTTAGCTGGAATGGGAGGGACAAAACGTTTTTAATATTTAAGATACATTCACAAAGAACAAAATACTTCAATAAAACACCCCATTTTAGATATAACAACCTCCTGTGCGAAAAGCAAGTTAACTGTCTTACCAAGACAGCTCTGTGTTAGAATACAGACAACTGCAGCCTGAGGAAAAAAACCCTCAACTGTTCATCCTAGAAAGTGCCTTCAATTTCTGCCTTTATACCACTTAGTCGTGCTATTAAAAGCTTTTATTACTGCAAGTATCTATTTTTCCTTCTGAAGTCCAGCATTTCCAGTACTCTGCAGACACTTAATTCCGTTTCCTCAATACTTCCCACCTGCACCTGGGGAGTTCTCTGTTTTTGATGCAGTGAAACAAATAAATCCTACCGAATGAAAGCAAATACCTCAATATCTGAGTACGTAACTTTGCAGTTACATACTACAAGAATCCTCTGAAACTGCTTTTTGAGAATTCTTAAAGAGGGCAAAACAATCACAAAGACATCAGGTTCAGAGTTATCACCTAGAGTTCATTTTATGAACTCAGGATTGACGGCCATTATTTCAATTATTTTCCTTATCTTCTTTTAGCGCTATCTGGTTTTGAAAATTAAAAAAAAAATAAAATATGACATGACCCAACTGAAGTTGTTTTTGCACATAATACTGTCTCTGTGTTATAAACTAAAGGCTCATTTTAAGCTGGAACTAACAAAACTACTGACTGTCAGATACTTGAGACATTACTACCCAAGCACCTGCAAACAGGTGAATCCCTGCTTTCTAGGACCTTGCTTCACAGCTCTCTGAACCACAGACTAAGTGAAAAGCGGACTTCAGAGCCTGGTTAACCTTCAGGGCAATGCACAGCCATAACTGGTACTCAGTGTGGAAGTGACAGCAGCACTGTGAGGGCCGCAGGCGGCTGACAGCAGAAGCCCAGCACACAGCCCTGCTGCTCCTGCTCCCTCCTGCGGCAGCAGCCACAGCACAGACAGGGGCAGGCTGGACAGAGGAAGCACGTGGCCCATGGGCAAGAGTCATTTCTCCTTTAAGTATCAATAGTGGGATTAAATTTCAGTGCTAAAGCAAAAAAAATTCGAAAAAATAAATACTAAAACCCATAGAGGTTTAGACTGGGAGTCTCACGAACACTTGGAAAGAAACTTCCAGCTGCTCCCTGAACAGCACGCCTGGCCAGCTCGAGCACAGAGTGAAACTGAAGTTGCAGCTCCCCAAGCAACAGAGCAAGGACACTGCAGAAATCCTGTATTTAACACACCAGCACCCGGGAATAACAATCACTAGCTGAACTGACAAAACGAGGGTACTAAAATTCTCTCTCGTTTATCGATATCTTCCCAAAACAATCCCTCCCTCGCTCCCCTGAGCGGAGATAAAGCAAATCAATCCCTGGGCATAAAACATCCAGCCATCTACCTCCGAATAAATATTTTAGCAGAAATCCCCTCGAGAAGCACAGTCGATGCTGGGAAGCAAACAGCTGCAGTCCCTGCGTTGCGAAGGAGCTGAACTTTCAATGAGGCTGCTGCAGAGCAGGAGTCACGCTACCCAAAGAATCCATAACGTGGCCACTGGTGGCTGCTCACTGAACCCATTTCTAAAGAAAGCACTAGCAGCAAAGAGCCACAGGCAGAAAAATCCTTTAGCAAGGCTTACTGGCGTGAATTTGTGCACCAATGCTAGCTGCACTACACGCTTTGACCGTGACCTTGGCCAAGCCCGGTGCGTGCAAGCCGCACAGAAGGCCAGCAGATTAACCACCCGCACAGCAGCATCACAGGAGGCTTTTTCTCCCCCACAGCCACCTGAGCTCTCCACTCGGGTGCAAGCTGCAGGCAGGCAGCAGCGGCCGCCCCCAGCCGGGAGGTGCTGGTGCCAAGGAGCAGGTGACAGCGGCGGGCAGGCGCTCGTCCTTCGCAGCTCCTCAAGGAGCTCGGGGCTCCCAGCGCTGCAGGAGCAGCAGCCCCGGCCGAGCTGCCCCCGCGTTACCTGCCTCTTTTTGGCTGCCCAGCCCTGCCGCTGCACCGCTGCCCTTTCCCCACACATCCTGCTCCCCCCAACGCTTTTCCGAGACGCTGTCCCAGATTTCCACGCTCTTCCTTCCCTTACAGCCAGAAGAGACCCTGAAAACCCGCAGGGCGAAGCTGTGCCGCCCTTTCACCCCCTCAGCAAGGCAGCGCACGGCTGTGTGTGTGGGGAGGGGGGCAGAGGGCAGCTCCGCCAGCAGCAGCACGCGTGCGGCCCCCGGGCGGGGGGGGAGCAGCTCGGGGCGGGTCCCTGCCCCCCACAGCCCCCCACAGCCCCCCGGTAAGCACAGCCCGAGGAGCCCCCACAGCCCCCCGAGGGCCGAGCCGGGCACAAAGGCGGCGGGTGCCGGCCGCTTCTGGAAAGTTCCGCCGGGAGCGGCCCCCGCGGGCAGGGAGCGCCGCGCTCCGGCCGAGGCAGGCGCGGCCCCGGGCAGGCGGAGCGGCCCCGGCGGTGCCCGCTGAGGGCAGGGCCCGGCCCGGCGGGGCGGCCCCGAGCGCGGCCCGTACCTGTGCTGTCCGCCACGTTCCCCACGGAGGTCGCCATGGCGGCGAGGCTCTGGCGGCGAGGCTCTAGCGAGGAGAGGGGGGGTGCCGGTGAGGCGGCACCGGGCGGAGCGGGGCCCGGGCTGCGCCCCGGGGGCGGGCGGCGCGCTGAGGCGGCGGCTCCCGAAATGGCGCTGGCGGCGGCGGCCAGCCGAATGGCGGCGGCCGGACCTAGCTCCCCGCCTCAAAGAGTCCGCGCGCCGCGCGGCGGAGGGATCCCGCAGGAACCGCCTCCGTCTCCTTCCGCCCCTCAGGCAGGCAGCGAGGGGAGGGCGGGGAGAGAGACGCGAGGGGAGGTTGGACGCCCGCGTATCCTTCCGCGCGGGGCCATTGCGACAAACGCGGCCGCACTGCGCCTGCGCGCGGGCGGGGCACGCCGGGAAGGCGAGGCCGGGGCGCCTCAGGGCCGCCGCCCGCCCTGAGGGGAGCCCTGAGGGGGGGGCGGGGGGCTCCGCGCCCCTGCCCCAGCCCCAACAGCCCCGAGGGGTGTTAGGAGGTGTCACAATAATAAAAGGAGCGAAGCTTGAGAGCGTCTGGAGTTTTTATTTACATGGCCCGAGCCGGCTCTGTACACGGTCTTTGTTTTGGGAGGGCTAAAAATAAGGAGGCTGGCTCCCGGGAATCATGCACTGAGAGCTATTTTGGGCACGCAAGTAGCCCGAAAAGTGCTGAAGACTCGAATTAGCAAAGTCTGATTTCTGGGACTAATTGCAACTTACAAAAAAAAAAAATAGGGCAGCTGTTCACTGAAGCACTCAAGGCGGTTTAGCAATTACCAAAACCAGCCTGGGATAAGCTGTTAGCGCGTCCGTATTGTGCTCCCAAACAAAAGCTTTCCCTTTAAGATACAAGAAATGTTTTGCAATTGTTTATCAAAACAACAGCAGGAATTTTACTCAGAGCAACCATTTTTTTCCCCCGATGAACAATGCATGAATTCAACAGGCTAGTTTTTATGATAAATTATTTTACATTATTAAAAATGAAGACCAAATTCATGAAGTCTTCATCTGGATTCTGGAACTATGAAAGGGCACAACCCAGTACTTCAGCAGGACGTGCTTATATAAAGATCATTCTTCACCACATACTTACTCAGCCTCACGTTCTGTAACTGATTAAAATATATAAAAAGGCTACTTCTTGTTAACACAGTCTGCACCACATTGCTCCTTGTACCAAACTGGGACAATATAAACATTGGAGCCAAGAGCAGCCTGAGATGACCGTCATCTCAGGGAAAAGGATTTTCCTTAGGTTATTCATCTGAGTCCAAGTCACTGTCTCCTGCAATGGAATGGAAATCTTCACTGTCTTCCTCATCCTCAGACAGATGGACCTGACTTAATACGCTTGGTCCACAACGCTGTTCCTCCTCTTCTTCCTCTTCTTCAGAGATCTCGTATCCTCCGATACTGCTGAAGCTAGTATCTCTTGTGTTGGATTTTGGGTCTGGTTCTTCATAGCTGCCATAGCTAGAAGAAACGATATACACTTATTACACCATAATTTCATATCAGCAATTCTCCATTTAACTTCTATCTAACTTCTGTAAAAGGTCCCTGGCCTCAGGTCCTTGTGGAACACCTGGAACCACTGCCTACTTTAATTCTGTCAATGGCCAGTTTTTAAAAATAAAAACCAGTTCTGACAAAACAATTATCTCCTGGCATTCTCACCCCACTTTGATATACTCAGGGTAGGAAATGCAACTGATTGCTCCAAAACCTTCCATCTGTCACCATTACTGGAGACAAAAAGGCAGACAGCATAACAATCACCACCAGAGCAGAGCCCGTTCACATCCTCTCCAGCCTCTTCTACTGGCTGTTGTCAAGGTACTGGGCTGGACAGATCATTTGCCTGACCCAGCATAACTACTCTTAAGAGCAGGTCTTGATCATTTCTGTTCTGACAGAGCTTGCCCATATAATCATCTTAGGCAAATATCAATAACATTAAAGTACAGAATTCCACGAGTTAAAAAAAGGAACAGAGAATCTAATGCTAATGTGGTACAGAACAGCCAAACAAGGAAGAGTAAGTCAGTACTTTCTCAAGACAGTGCAGAAAATAAAGCTGTCCTTGTCATTTTCTAAGAGTGGAACTCCTTCCAAATTACAGAATATGCATATTCCTGTTCTTTTGGACATGCATATTCCTTTCAAGGAAGGAAATGCTTATTCTTAGTGGAAAAAAACAAACGTGAAGTTAATCAGTTAATCAGCTAAATCACCTTTTAACTTCAAAGGCATCTCAGTTTCTGAGACAATCTATAAAAGGCTTTATTTGCACTGCTTTCAAAAAACACTATGGAAGTTATTTAACTTACAAGAAAAAAACACTATTATTTTAATTAACTAAGTTTTTTCATTAGAGTCTAACAGCAAAAGCAAAGTTCTGTCAATAAGTAGTAAATTGCAATTATGGCTGCAACATTAAAACCAGTAATGGAATAACTTAAACAACAATATATCCTTCAGCTTTTCACAATAAACACTTCAGAAACCTTTAAGAGAAAAATTTTGTTTTGAAGAAAGAATTGCTTTAATAAGATCCTCAGCTCTAATTACCTGATATTACTGTCCTCCATAACCTGAGATGTCTCCCCACCATCACCTTCATAAGACATCATGCTTTCTTCATTGTCCATGCCCATTCGTGTGTTCTCTTGAAGAACGTGAGGTTGTTTTGGTCTCACAGGATTGGTCTCCACATCTGAATCACTGCCACTCTCACTCAGTTGGATAGCTGTGTAATAAACCAACATTTGGTGATAAATCAACAGGTTTGTTCTGTCAGTTACATACCCATCGTCTTTCTGGAAAGGATCCAATATTGACTGTAAGGAATGTATACAAAGCGGTTTATTGAAAATGTACTAGAAATGGTATCCGGGAGGTCATAGCCATTTCTGACATTCAGAAACAACCTAATTTCCCCCACTACTCAAAAGGCCTGGTCTACTTGTCAGTTCTGAACAATTCTCCACTATCATCCCCTAATAATTTTCACTACTAGAACCATAATAATTTTCCTACTAGACCACATAGCCTACATATCCCTATTTTGCTTTCTGCCCTCTGCTGTATGTCTTTGTGATGGTAAGGAAAGAAGATTAGCTGGGTTTGTGAATGACCAGTTCCTATTCAACCTTTTTTATATAGCGAAGGAAACATACACGAGAAAGGATTATCTCCTTCTTCATCACTCCCATCATCATCATCCTCTCCATCTGACATGAGCAAGTCTTCATAGAGGACGCTGGCCTGAGGCTGCTGGGCTGATCCTTCTTCTTCATCAGCAAGGTCACCATCTGCATCTTCAACTTCCTAGGTCATACAGCACAGGGACAGTGAAGATCAAACAACATATAAACTACTGCCACTTCCAGCACATGCCTCCTATTTATCATACAGTTCCCTCCGAAGTATTCTCTCACTTCATAATGCTAACATTTAACACTACAGTTAAGTGTCTAGCTATTGCTATGAATACTGCTGTCTTTCAGGGTGCCAGACACAGAAGACAACCCTTTTTCTATGGAGACTTCCACCACAAGGACACAAGTCAACACATAGACTGGCTGGGTTTCTGGAAATATACTCACTGGGGCTGGAGTCTTAGGTTTCCCATCATCATCCTCATCAAACCCTTCAATATCTACGTCAGAGTCTTCCTCGCCCAGCCTACCTCGCCCCTGGCGCATCTGAATGGGGAACACAAATAGCAATACCATTGAGGAAGGTGCTATTCGACACAAGCCAAAGGGTATGACGGACATCCAGACCACAGTGATGGGTAGGGAAACAAGGGAGGTGGGAGGGTGGGGGGAAGTATGTGTTTATCTCACTCTCAGAGCAAGGATCCTCTCTCTTTATTCCAAGATCAGAGAGCACACAGTCTCCACACACCTTTACCTGATGTGCTCATCTGCAAAAAGGAGATTTCCAGCCTTAAAAGTGTCCAAGTTCTTTGTTTACCTAGCCTATTTCTGGAAAACCTGGAAAAGATCACTAGATCTTAAAAAGTGAATGCTTTTGTGGGATATTTTCAAAACGGACAGCAGTTTCCAACAATTTTTCTCCTGCCCTTCTCTTCCGTTCTTCCCGCAGTCACCACGAGTTCAAGGTAGAAAGGACATGCAGACTCTGTCCTAAAGACTTTAAACTGGAAATCTACAGAAAACTTGAAGAACTTCCAAATCTAGAAGGCATTCTCAAAGCCACAGACAACCGAAATAAAAAATGGAACCATTCATATTAAATATCTATTGGTCTGGATTGCTCAGAACAGCTCCCCTAGTCTTTGTGGTACCAACTTCAATCTCATGGCCCTCCTCACCTCCTTTCTCCTCCTGATCATTTAATTTTCATGTCTGTATTACTTTATCTCCTTCTGCTAGTCCTTCTCCTCTAACATACTTTTTTTTTCTTGTTTAATACAGAGTAACCACTAAGAAAAATACTGTAACCAGTTCATTTGTGTTGATTTAATACCTTTAACCTGTCAATTTTTTTTTATTTTACAACAAGAACGTATCTATAGTGGCAGCCTACACCTATCTCTTCCTAGGTGTTTGTACAGATTGTAATCACCACAGGATGAAACCACAGTAAGCTAATTAACGTCCTCCAAAACTGTAGGATACACTTCACCATTTCCCTATTCAGAATCAATAAGGGATTGCATATTAGCACTCCGCAGTGTGAGTCACCAGGTTTCTACTCCCAGAAGTAGTGAAGCATACAAATATCTGGCCTTAGGCAGATTCTTTTACAGTGTCAAATTTCCCAGTGCTCTTTACTTGTTTGCTTTCCCATCAGAGCACTGAAAATGAAGGAAATTACACAGCTTTGGAAACAGGTTCCCTTTTCTGCTCGGGAAGCCTGCTGATTTTTGTCACCTGTTTCCTACCAAGTAGTTGCCTCCTTTCAGTAATTTCCTTATACAACCCAACTCTCCAAGCACAGGAAAAAATGGAGGATTCTGAGTTCCTCGCTTCTCCGGGGTTGTGAAAGGAGTGTCCATAGCAGGCAAATTGCTCTCATCTTGACAGACTGAACCATCCTGAGGAAAGGGTTGGTATCATACAAATGAGGTGGCCAACACACGGAAACAGAACATATCATGTTCTCAGGCACTGAAGTGGCACTAAAATACTATCTAGAGAGGCAAGACTGGGATTTCAGAACTAAATGCAAAGTGTGTTTGTTTTCCAGTGTTTATATTACTAAACACTGGTTCAACAAAATAAACGTTTATTCTTAGAAGATCAAAGATGGTAAAACGCAATGGCTCTCAACCTCAGGTTTGAAGTTTGCCAAATAACAGATTTTAAAATGGAAAGCAGTACTTCTATGCAGTGCAGCCCTGCAGAGGCCAAAATTGTAAATGGATTCCAGAAGGATTAGACAGTTTATAGAGATAAGGCTCTCTGCAGCTCATAAAGACTGGTCCAGACACAACTCCAGTTTAAGGTGCCTGAGCTGCCAATTGCCAAAAGGGCCTCACTGTAAGAAGAATCACCACCGTACCTTCGCATCCACTTACTTCTGGCCCCTGCCAGAGACAGAAGACTTGATTACATCAACCTTTGGCTTTACTCAGTATGGCCTTTTTTATGTTTCTACAATGGAAGTGGTGTAACCACAAACACTGCTATCGGAACTGGAAAAAAAATACTTTATCACATATTGAAATAATAGAGCTTCAACTTTCAATCGATTCTGTGTAAATCACTGTCGCAAGATTCCCTAAAACTAACACGAGAGATAACCAGAGGTTTGGATAAAGTGCTCTAAAAGCCTGGAGTTTGCATTCAGTCTGACCTTCGAACAGTTAATGAGGAAGTACAGATTAGGATTTTGATGCAATGCCCTTTTAAATACACAGTTTAAATATCACGACAACCCTACAAATGTTAAAAGCAGAAGTAATACCATTTAAATTAGGCAAAACAGGCTTCCTAAGAATTTAAACAGACATGTAAACCATAGACAGCTCTCTACTTGCTGTATTTGCTTTTTATATCCTGGAGTCCAGCTCCTGAAGACACATATGGGGAGATAAGTATTAGTCATCACAACTACACTTGAACGAAAGCCAAGCAACCATCAGCAGACCTGCCATCTGTGACAAGTTTGGGAGTGTGGGAAGCAGGAATGTACCTTCAGCCAAGAAGCACGGGGAAAGGGTGGCCATCAGATGACAAGTTCAGGGGAGGCGCTTGTTTCAGCAAGCAGAGAGAAGGAGCTCTCAGAGACAGAGCAGGAGAAAAGACAACTAATAAGCAATTCACTGCTCAGGCCTCTCTTCCTCTCTCCTGATCACCAACTTGGAAAAAAATCAGAACAGATAACACTGCTCGTGGGAAGGAAACCATCAGACGGAGAGAAGAATGCTATTTTAGCCCCTGTTTCTCTGAGGCATCGGGATAGCTCTCCATTCCGTTTAATCTTGGTTGAAATGCATCAGTATTGCTCCAACAACTTATCTCCAAAGACTCCATTGCTGCCTGGCACTTCGCACTGCCCAGGAGGTCTTTTCTGAGTCATTCAGTTTCAGTATTCCCACCCCATCAAGTAAAATCATCATTCCTAGCAATTTCCTTCTAGCTTCTTGAATGGCACTTACTTTGTTTGTTTTTGTTGGTGACATGGGTTGTGTTTGTATTTTTTGTTGGTTGTTTTGGTGGGAAAGGATCGTTACATTAAATATTGCCCACAAATTTTAGACTGCTATCCTGGCTCCAGCCATGCAACCTTTGTGTATGTATTGCCTACACAAATTTTAAACTTGTTTTTCTTAAAAGTAATCTTTATAGGTCCTTAAATTGTTCTTGAACGTCAAGACCTTCTTTTCTGCTCTGACCTAACTAAAATTAAATGCAACTTTCCAGATGTAATCGCATCAGTCATTCACAGAATAGAAAAATTAGTCATCCACGGTTGGTACATACAGAATAACTACAACGAAAGCTTT
Source organism: Anas platyrhynchos (assembly GCF_047663525.1). Classification (NCBI taxonomy): domain Eukaryota; kingdom Metazoa; phylum Chordata; class Aves; order Anseriformes; family Anatidae; genus Anas; species Anas platyrhynchos. The sequence goes on from NC_092596.1 coordinate 14,422,134, forward strand.
GCCTTCCTACACTGGGAATACAACATTCAAATTTTGATCATTCAGATATTAGCAGACCAATCATCCAGGGCTTGTGAACTTCAATAGTTTTTCTGAAGAAACAAAAGACACGCCTCAGACACTAGGATGACATTCCCTGAACTGTTTCCTAATTTATCAGGCAGATTCCAAATCGGAGAAGCAATAAGCATTTTCAGCAATAAGAATTTAAGTCGCCCTTGATACCACAAAGGCAATTTTGTTTTTCAGGAATGAGTCTGTCATTACAAGTGAAAGAAAATTTTTGGTGATGGTTTTAAATACAGCCAAACAGCCCAAGTCAAGAATAAGAACTAAAGAAAAAAAAAAAAGCCTAAAAGATATACTGCAGACTGACTGAGAACAGTAAACAAGAAGCACCTCAAGATCAAATATCCAGGAAACTGAAACTTAAAAACATAGAAACAAACAAAAAAAAAAAAAAAGAAAACTTTGTGTGGTCACTTGCCTGTGGAGTGTAGGGACCAGGGGTCATAGGATCAAGACTTTCCAGATCTGCCTCCTCTAGCGCTGCTTCCTTAGCAGTAGAGATGTCTCTCTCAAGTTGAGTCAGGTGCTCATCGTACTAAGAACAAAGAAGTTTGCTAAGGTTACAGAGCAAAAAACTCAAACATACAAAAATATTACAATAGACTCATCCACATACCTCAGCTAAAGTTTGATAACAGATGTTTACGATCTCCTGGGCTGTTTTTGTGTACTGACTGTCTGGCCCTGTAGTAATAAACAAATCTCTTTATGCATTCTGACATTTGCTCAGTGCCAGCTGGTGAGACAGAAAGACTGTTTTTGGTTACACAGCTCTGATAAGACAGGTCCCTAAATCCCACCACTTTCTGATTTAAGGAGAGACATAAGGCAGGGTTCACATTCCGCTAACAAAGAGCAACCAGTTTGTTCCAGCATTAAAAATATTATTTGGGAAAGTTGTACCATGTCAGCTTCAAGTAAATTCCCAGAAACAAATCACTGAAAGAGAAATGTGTAGTGCACAAGCAGGAAATCCTGTCGAAATGTAACTATCCCAAATCCACAGAGCAAAATAGTAAATAAGGCACCATGTGACAGCAAAAACATTACTGTTTAAACATCTCCTTTCTCATCAAGAAAGGAAAGAAGCAATCAAGCTCAGGATTTATAGTTTCAGGCTTTGACAACACTACAAAACAGGTGCTCAGATATATTCATTTAAAGACAGAAGGCTGAAGCCTTATTTTCACCACCTACCATTGTACTTAATGCTGTTGGCAAGGATGAGGTTAACATCATCCAGGAAAGTCTCCCTGTTCTGGTACTTGTGTTTGGAGATATTCTGCAAGAGATTGTCACCCAGTAAGTAATCAAGTCTAAACATTTCTCAAGTGCCTGTTCAGTTCGTGCTACACACCTTGCAGATGGTCTCCAGATCCATTGGATTGGCAATGACCTTGTAATAATCAGGAACAAACTTTTTATTAACTGGATGATGAAATGGCCAAGACTGAAAGAAAGAAAACAGACAAGGTTAGAAAGCTTCCATGTAAGTTTATCACAGTTTGAGCTACAAATTTCATAAAGCAAGTCTCCAGAACAGATTAACATTCAAAGCATACGGGCAGTATTTATCACATGGCATCTTGAATCCAGTAAATTAACTTCAGGGGAGACACAGAATAAAAATGTACTAGTTGTAACTAGTAACTAGTTTAACTAGGCCCGTTGATACCTGTTTGATAGTGTAATATGTAATACAAAATAATAATCATACAAGAGATTTTTCTATTTACTAGCACTGTTTCTTTCACAATACAACTAGAGTACTCAGCAAGAAAAATCATTGTACAGTAAACAAACAGATCTAATCTCACAACGGGGGGCTATAAATAGTTTGTACAGCTCAGTATGGCATGATGGCACAGGAAAATTCTGAAATATTTTTCTAAACGTCAGAAATGAAATGAACAGAGAATGGAACCAAAGTATTAAAAGGAACAGGCATTCAGGCTAATCACTACAGTCTCTTGCTTTTTACTCCATTCATACAGAGTATACATCATAGATAAATCAGTTTTATTGGTTAAAGTGTTTTTTTTTGGTACAACACTGGGTGGACTTGATCAATGAGAAGTCAGCTTGTGTTTGGTTTGCACCTGCAAACTGCACAGAGCGCTTTGCAATTGACAAAAGAAAGTGCTGAAATCAGTAGGAGAAAAATGTGTTTTACAATGAAAACTGTTAATGAAAGCCAGTAACTTTTTACTAATGAGAGGCATAAGTAGGCATTATTAAGGAGTAAGAGCAGCAGGAAAAAGGACAGGAACCCTGCTTTCCCTTCTGCTCCGTTACTCCAGTGAATGGGGTCAGTACAGGAATGTCTGCCAGCCAGAAAATTACAGGCCAGCACCCTGACACAGCACTTTTTTTTTTTTTTTTTTTTTACAGTGCATTAACAGCCACAAGATGTATATGCCACTGCACTACACAGCCAGTAGACTATAATCAGAATATTTTGCACATCACACGCACACACACACACTCTCTCTCTCTAGTTAAGCTACATACATCTGGAACTGCCATCATCTTTTGAGTGACAATGTTATCCAAAATGAAGGAAAAGGCCACTTGGTCATCATCATCCAGGAGGGGATTAATTGCTTTTTCTAATCGAGCCAGTTTATCTTCCTTCTGCAATAGAAATTCAGAATGCCAATGACTGACCCTAGATTAATAACTGTTAATATCAGAACACTGTTACAAAGAGATTCCCTTTCACCTTTTTATAAAGACCCTTGTACTTAACAGAGGGTAACAGCCTAGATATAAGCCTGCACACAAGATAAAGGAACTAGAGTAACAAATGAACAACTATTTTTTGAGAGAGACTCCAACATGAACTGTTTAAAATTGTAAAAATTCAAATATGCCTTATGAAAAACAAAGTTCCCTTATCGTCTCCTTTTTAAAGCCCCATTTTTTGCCCACTCATGCCCTCTATCTTCAACCACACTGACCACCCCTCCCTCTTCACTCTGATCTCAACTCATTCACAGGACTTGCCTCTTTTAGCTTCTCATCGCACAGGTCCAGCATGGACTGAGATATTTGAGTCAGCGAGTGCTTTGGCCCTGCAAATACACAGCAAGTCCAGTGAGACAACTCTGGCCCTGATGGAAGCTTTAAGAACCCAAAAGGAGAAAAATAAGAAACAAAACACCAAACCAGATCAATGAATACATTCTGACAGTGTAATATTTCAAAGTATTAGAAAGACCAACAATAAGAATTAACCTGTAATGCTTAGGAATAAAGGTTATATTTTAGTCACAGTTAGCAGTCTATTCTCAAATATATTCTCAATATGCTTAATTATCGAAGTTCAGACTGGGTTTTATGACAGGAAACAGTTATTTGTAGCAAATATTTACACTTCCGGTATACATTTTATTAAGTTTTAGAAACCATATGGGAAAGCAGCTGTGGCTATGGAAGACTGGCCACTAAGCCCTCCAACTCTTCTGAGCTTTCAGAGTATAAACCTTAAAATATCTGTTTGTTTCATTAAAACCAGTCAGTAGAGCAGAACTGTTAAGGAAAGTGAGATGGACATTCAAGGAATACTCAGAAAACCACAGATATTTAAATAATTTAATGATTCCTCAGACAGAAAAAAAAAGTATTTGCAACAGAACTATGAAAAAATCTCTGTAATTAGGATAAAGCAGAGACTTAGCTGTCAAAAATAATGACAAGGAAGCAATAAAAGCACAAAACCAGTGCTGTCAGTATCACTCTGACTGCTGTGCAGCCCAGAGAGAGACTCAACACAGCTGGGAGATTTTTAGCTGCCAAATGAATACTTTTTGGACAAAGACTTTTCTATCAGCAGTTGGAATACAGTTGATCTATAGTTGCTCAATGAATCAGCACTTTTTCCCAGCAGCTTCATGCTCTACTGCAGAATCTATGCTTCTAATTTTTTAAGATAGTTTTCTGACCTTCCCAAATAAGGAAAAATTGCAACTAAAAAATGCAAAATCATTACAGTAAGCTATACTCAGAGCTGCATGTTCTAAGGCAACGGCTCCAAAAAGCATGAATTATTCCCACTTCTATTCAAAGATTCAGCATTTGCTTCAATATAGCATAATATTGAGAACATAAGTTGATGCTTTCTTTAGCTTCACCCTATATTAAGGGGATATGCAGAACCTTGCTTCAGTGCAGTTTGACTTAACGCATGCACCGATTTCTTCAGCCATTTGTAGGTCTAATAACTGAACTTCAATTACTACATTACAGTCATAATTCAGATTTTTTTTTTTCAGTGATGGAGCCCACTTTCTTATTTATGATTTAGTCCACTGACAGTTATGAAGTCCTTCAGGTATATCTGGAAAACGTTATTTACTGTTGTCATCTGACAGTTACCTTATTCTGCTCTTCTCTTGTTCTCATTATTTCTAAAAGTAAAAGCATTAGCAGAAACAGACTTCCCCTACGTTGTTAATAGCCTACCATTGTATGTCGCACTGTTCTTCACAATTAGTTCCAGGTGTTCTCTGAACTCTTCCCGTGATGGGTATTGCCGCTTACGAACATTTTCACGCAATGTCTGCAAATCCATAGGCCGAGTAATGATCTTATAATAATCTTTGACAACTTTTGGATTTACTGGTGTGTGGAAGGGATATGTCTGAGGATGAAAAGAGAAAAAGGAACGCTTGTTAACATAGTACTAGCACAGTTAATCTCAGTTTAACTTGCATAGTTGAACAGGTACTAACATATAAAGCTTTTATGCAATCACTTCTTTAATTGCACCAAGGAAAACAGGAGCTCAGCTCCTTGGTGGCTATCATTTTTTTCTTAAAAATGTTCTTTAATACCATTCTGATAAATATTCTCAGATGACTCAGATGAAATTTTTGGTTATGCATAACAGTAGTCAAGAAACTGCACCTTTAAATTCTCATTTCAACACAAATTTTCACTTTAACCTTTTGATTTTGCAAATTTCTGGTAAAATCTGAAGTAAGAAACAGAGCAACACTCTTAACAGCTTTTGCCAGTGCCACACACAAAAAGAAGTCCATATTGCTACAAAGAGTGATGTACATTTTTTTCTAGTTTTGTTGATAAAACACATACCAGGTTTTGAATCCATACAGAACTATTCAACGTTATTTTCTGATATGGACATTTGCATCTCAAAAAGATTCTGAACTGAAATAAATTATAAAGTAACACAAAAGAACTGGAATAAAGTTGTCCTCCAATAAACGGACATAAAGATGCATTAGTTTCTTAGCAATTTGTTTTCATTGATTATGCTACCTTAATGTGAATTGCTCATACGTAAGCAAGCTTTATTCTTGTATATTAAAACAATTTGCCTGTTCTTATAAATGAAAACATAACTCCCTTAATGTGAAACAAATGTAAGCCCATCTACTGACATTAAGAAATAAGTGTTTTTTCTGTAGGTGGAAGACTACAACATGAGTTGCATTTATGAACAAGATTTACAGTGTTCCTGTTAAGCATACGTGGTAAATCAACACTGAGATCTATTTTCTGTCGACTGCAGGAGAAATCAACATGCTCATAATAGCAGAGAGCAATCTGAAAAACGTACAAAGTTCTGAGGAAAAGCTATTTCCCAAATCTATCCAACTGACGCAGAAAGATAAAGCAAATACATGATTCTTTCTGTGCTAAAACACCACAAACACTTTCACAAAGCTCAGAGGCCTTACCTAGTAAACAACTGAGACAACCTACACGATTCAGTTTTCCCAACCACCACTTGCAATAGAGTAACATAGAAAACCGGGAATAAAAACATCAAGCAATACTAGTTTAGAGTCCCCATAGGAAGCACAGCCAGTGCAGGGGAAAAAGGGGTGACACACTCATCTGAGGAAAGGGTAGCATAAGTTTGGTGTCATTTCAGCTGTGCTGCTTAAGGCAGGTTTTTGGCCTCTTAACTTAAACTCACATTAGGAAGATCCCTCATATCGTTGATGATGCCCTCTAAGATGGATGACAGTGTCACCATGGGATCTGTTCGCCGTCGGTGGATGGATTTATGAGGACGCTAAAGAAACCAGAGACAGAACTGTTAAGGCAGCTCTAAAATGCAAAACATTAATATAAAGAAATCTTTATATTTAGTAGGTGTCTGTAGTTGCATGCTGAGGACACACAGGAGTAGTAAAGGAACTGAGCAGCTGATACAAACAGAAACAGATATGCCACAATCAGCTCAGGAACACCTTCACTCACATTCAGATAGTCGCAGTGAACGGTTGTTCCTACTCGCCGCTTCTTCTTTGGAGGAAGCTGCTGTTTAGGAAACTTCAGAACCAGCGATTTCCTGCGAACCTCATCCGCACTAGGTAAAAACAAAACAGCATAGAACTTCCTCTAGCTCTGCTGTGAATCAAGCCCATGAGCCCCCCCTTAGTAGTGGCCATGGTCCCATCTGCCATAACATCAAAGACACAACCAAAATAACACCAAAACCATAATCAAAATCCCACCTGCTGCAACACCAAAAATACGATCAAAATGCTGTGATTAATATGCATGTGTATATTCTGCACTAAGCTCTGAATTGTTTTTTCTTACTACCTATCTGTAACTTTCTTCCCTTACCTCTCAATCAGTTGCTTTCCAAGGACAATTTTTGTTCCTTCTACTTTGATGAGTTCTTCATTATCATTGTGAATGACTGTTTTTTCCAGCTCTTCCTCCTGCTCTTCTGTCATTGCAACAGGATTAGAAGGTGGGGCATTTGTTTGGTAGTAAAGAGGGCAGAACTTATTAGTCCTCATATGGCCAATTGCACCACACGCTCCACATTTCAGCTACAAAGATATAGGAAAGGTGACAGATCAGAATTTATACACAGACTCCCAGTCTAGAGGCAGAGAGGATCATTAAAATCCCCTAGTCAGAACTTTTGTATATCACAGAACAAAACACTTCTCCAATACCCAAGATTCGTTAGCATGCTTAACATGTGGATACGCTTACTTTTAGGTCTGGACGCTCTTTCATTTTCTTGGGCTTCTTTTCTGGAGGGCCCTTCAATTTCTCTTTTTCTTGGTTCCGTTTTAACCGTCTTAATTGTTCCTGGATCCTACGCCGCTCCTTCCGCATTTCCTCACGGTGCTGTTCATCAAATAGAGCAAACTTTCGTCTGAAGAAAAACAAAAACCAAAAATAAACAGAAGTTTTTCAATTGAGTTGATGATTTACCAGGTGTTTTCCTTTGACCTGGTACTGAATTTTCTTGGGACTTAAATCTCTATCACAGAACACTGGAGGAGCCAGGGTATCTAAAGTTAAGTTCTTTAGCTTCCAACATGATTCAAGTTGTTCAGAACTTCAATAAAACACAGTTTTCTAGCATAAACATACTATAAATAACATTAAGGTTACAAAATAATCTCCTTGTTTCATCTATTCAATCTTTAACCAAAACTGCATGGCTTTAGATGCCATACAAATAGAATGCCCAGTGCCACTCTGCACAGTGTTTTGAATTTTATATATCAAAAGTGCAAACTCCAAAGACTTCAGACACAGAAGAGAATGTGCTTCTACATCAGCCTTCCAGTATTTTAAAACTTAGACACAGAAAAGTGAGGCAAGGAGAAAAAAATCTTAGAGGTCTTACATGAACTCTTCATCCTTTGTAGTCCGTATTCGGCAGTAGGCATCAATAACAGAGGGTTTTCGAACTGTCTCACACCTCACATATTCCTTCCCATCCTCATCTCTAAATGTGCGATAGATTTTGAGGCGGCGGCCAGTGGCAGAGGAATTAAGGCTGGTTACAGAGGCAGTGTCATCATCTTTGTGAGAGTTTGCTGAAGCTCCTGAAGCTGATGTTAAAATAGAGTGTTTTATTTGCTTTTAATTTCTTCCATGCTTTAGAAACACTATTGATTAAACATGGTAGACAGTTCTAGCTTAAAAACTTCCAAGATACAAATTCAAGAAAACCTAAGGCAAACCTACGTGTTTCAATCTTCCACAAAGAACAATTACCAATCTGGGTTTTCAATGGCAAAAATAACATTGACCCAGATTCAGCAGAGCTCCACTTCGCTCACACACATACAAAGGAACAGACATTATGAGCACCCTCATACAGATAGCTCACTCACAGGTCACTTCTACTGCCAGCTAGGGAAATGTCAAGTTGTCTCTCAGAACTCACTTAAAATACACAAGTCTACAGTAGATCCAAGTCTGGCAGCTGCCCAACTACCTCATTTACCTCCAATTAACAAATTACACACTGCTACAGCACACAGTATCACAGACACTGCTATCAGCCTACGTACTGTGCCTATCTGTTTGACATATACAGCTGCGTATACACAAGATCCAATTAGAGTACCACAAACTGGTTGCAAGAACACTCTTCTACTTCTGAACCCATCTTCGGAAAATTACTTCAAAAATAAGTGTTGCGGGGGGGAGGAAACAAGGGGACACACACAACAACAACAACGAGCAAAAGTAAATACCTAAAGAAATACCAGAGTGAGCTTATACTTCAAAATAACCAAAGCTACCAGGCAAGGACAACATTTTAAACTTATGTTCAGACAGTAACTGCTCAGGAAAAGGAAAAAGACCTAGATATGCATGTCTGTACATTCACACTGAGGAATCCACACTTTTCTGAGAGGCAGGACCAGCACCCATTGCAGCCTGACAGCATTCAACATCATTTTCAGACATATTCTGGTTGTTGCAGTTACTTACACAGCCCCTTTTTGTCTCTCCTGTCCTTTTTGCCCCTCTCTTTGTCATTCCCACTGTCTTCTCCCAAAAGCATCCTCTGCAATTCCTTTCGTTCCTGTTCTTCTCTTTCCCGAGAGAGCTGAGAACTAGTTTTCTTGTTCTGTAACATATTCTCAATATTCTTTCCCATCTCTTCAAAGTCACTGTCTTCAGCTGAACTGCTGTCTGTGTCTGTTGAGAGGATCTCAGTGGATTCCAGAACCCTGGAACAGGAGGCACCTTGAAAGTCAGTTACTCCAGAAAAATCAGGGACACAAAGTAAAAGTGACACAAAGGTTTCAAAGTTCATGTTGCAAATCACTAATAAGCATAATGTATTCCCATCTCAGACCTCTTGTAATTTCCATGTCCAAATGATCAATTGTTCCAACCCAATCTCTTCATCAAGAGTACTATATTCTCTCTCCAATCTCAGCTTGCCAGAGCAAGGAATAATGAAAGAATTGTCTGGCAGTTCTAAGGAATAGGACATAAAATTGGTAGTTGTTACCCAACAGAGCTATGGCAAAAAAGAAAAGAAAAAAGAAAAAAAGAAGTAAGGAAGAAAGAAAGGAAAATGACCGGTGAACTGATTTGTGGAACATCTCATGCTAATTTATGTGGCAGGCTGTGCATTCTACCTTCTCAAAAGGTCTGTAACAGCCAAACACTACAGCTAACTCTTAAGTTAACAGTAACAACCAAAGCCCTCTTTCTCTGTATTTTGTGAACCCAACCAGATGAATCAACAACATCTATACGACTACATATCAGAGAGCCCCAGGCATTCATAGTTCTGGACTTTTAAGGTGGGGACAGGGTGGGGTTCAAGGCTGTAAGCATCAGATAAGAACTTACTTATTTTGCAAATCAAAAATGCGCTGACACTCCTCTTTGTATCTCTCTTGATGTTCTGCTACAGAAAACCGAGATCCACGTGCAAATTTGCTCATAGGACCTTCCCCTGAACGAGCCTGCTCCGTAGACATTGTGCGTACCACATCAATCACTTCCCACCTGGACAGCTTCTTTATCTGTAAAGAGGAAGACACAACAGAAACGGCCTTAGAGGCATGCATCTGAGGTAACTGACTGTGGATTTCAACTCCTTTCCATGTGAGCAGAAAAGTATATGTCCCTTCCACCATCTACTGCTGAATTCAGCAATGAAGAGAACCACATATTTATTTACTACTGGGTCATGCTCACCTCCTCTTCAGGCACTCCAAATTTACGCAGAAGCTGTTTAGCGTTCTTCAGTGAAAGTCGACGCAGATCAGCATCTGTCCCAGTCACTGTCTTTTTCACTGGCTGGGGTTCCTTGTCATCCTGTTCAGAGAAAGGTACAGCCTGTGAACGTCTTCACATAATAATCTTTCCTAAGATCATTTTCAGATATTTTCTCCTCCCAATACCCCATATTTATCTTGCACAACTTCTCACTTACTGCTTCTTGTCCAACCCAAGCTTGAGAACGATACCTTCTGCTGCGTTGGTTTGTTTGGAATCTTCACATAAGAAAATCCTTCCCCACAGCCAGTAGGATCTGCTACACCAGTCACTTCCAGAAGACACTTGCCCTTCATAGCAGCAATGAAGGCTCGTGTGGTGTTCCACGGGGCTGTGCGCACCTGCCAGCAAGAAGAGAGACATGCTCTCACAATCCTACCACCAAGCATAATTCCTAAGTTTTTTATCTTGGATTTCCCCAGTCATACTAAGAAGTTTTCAACTGATGTAAGGAGAATGAATTCCATGTCTTCATCCTTCAGCTGCCCTTATGGAGAACCAAAGTGCTAGATAATTCCTAACAGGCATTTAAGGCAAAAAGCCTACTCTTAAAAGGATATGGCAAGAAGGATGCCCAAGCAAAGGTGAACTCATGCAAATATGAGTTCCCAGGAGAGCTGCAAGACCATTTGATATACCAAATCCTACGTGAAATTAGTTCTTTAAATACCTCATTTCTCTACTGCCATGCAGACTAATGTATGAGTACACATTCCTATTATATTGTTCTGACAGTACCTCATCATCGATTTTCATTTGGAAATCCTCTTCATTCTCTTCTTCTGGTGCAAAGAAGGATTTCTCCCCATAACCTGCATCCTACAGAAAAATATTAGAGAAAAAAAAAAAAAAAAGAGAACCCGAAGACTTAAAAAGGTTACTGGAGAAAGAAATTAATTATACTTTACTTCAAAACACATTTTTTTCCCCAATCCCATCACATATTGTTTACTTTCTGCTGTAGAGATAGAAAAATAAGCCTGTGCTCCCAACTTCTTTTTCCTACCTTTAAGCATAGCTAACACAACATCTAAATAATAGGCATAAAATCACAATGGCTCACTGAGAACCTCCTTTTTACGCAGCAGAAAATTCAGCAAGTTGCACAGTCGGCTGGGGCCTAATTTGCCCACTGCATAGCAAAAATTAGCTTTAGGTAGGTGTTTCCTAGCAGCATCCTTCACAGAACTACTTGTCAGTAACTTGCCTTATAGCCTACAAGGAATGTTTACCTTCAAGCGCTGCTCAGCTGCAATCATGCTGTAATAAGCACAGCACTGCTCTGGGGATACCATTGCTCTGATCTCTTCCTCTGTTGGCAATCTGAAATCTGGCTTTAAAACCCACCAGTTTGAGTCCATCCCTGAAAAGATGCAGAGATCAAACAGAATAGTTTGCGGTAAGTGTTAAATGCCATCATAATCCTTACTGTAATTCAAGATTTGGTATCTTGTTGCAATGCTGGCAAAAGGAACAAGTATGACAAATCTGTGACACTTAAACCACAAAAAGTGCTGGGTTTATTTGTTCTGCATTTGTCTAAATCAACACCTCCCCTAGCTCAGCAGCTGTTACCCCAAACTCTCATACATTCACATTCATTCAATGCACACATCATTACCCAAGGGGTTACAAAAACTGTCCAAGCTGTAGTCATTCCTTACTATCAAGCACACCTGTGCCAAAAGAAAGTGCACTTTTATAAACTGGAACAACAAAAAAAAATCAGATTACATTTCAGATCTTCAAATAGGTATTTTCATAAATGGTTTATCATGACATGTTGCCTCCTCCTGCTTTGTTTGAAACTCCAAGATCAGCGAAGAATGACCTGGCTGGGAAGCAATTAGCAACAGCCACATGGAATCTCGAAATACCTGTGCGTTTGAAATCAGCACAAAGCTTTAGCCGCTTTCGGATGCTACTCTCCGAGTGCGAGGGAAAGGCTTTCTTGATATCCTCCATGCGAATTCTCCGAGGACGGTCTCTACTTTTCCAAAAGAGGCGATAAATAAAAACCTACAAAACAAAACGTAAGTCTGAAGAAAGAAGACAAAAAAGCTGCAAAGCCAATACTATTTCTATAGGGACTACTTCAGAATTCCTACTTAAAACCCATTGTTTCCTACAAGTTTACCTAGTAAAGTTTTCCAAGCCACACATTTATCTTGAAATTTTCTGCATTATCCCATTAGGAATGTTCATGCTTTGGCACAGAAACTCGAACTCTGAGAATAGCAGGGTTTTTCCAGCTCTGAGAATACCTCGTGTTGTAATTTTTAATTCAATTAACTCAAAATGACTAGATGTTTTTTTTTCCAACATCTAAATTTGGGGATACTTATTTGAATGGTCACTAACAGTCTCAAAGCTTAACTTCCTTTGTTAACTGCCTTAACAAAGGCTGACAAAGCAATTTTAATTCTGTGCTGATAGTACCACAATAATCTCTCATAATCGCCTCTTAGTAAAATCCATGTAATTGTCACTTTACACAGCATAACAATTTCAATGTTTATTCTAATTTCTTCAGTTCCCTATACTTTGATATAATGTTATCAGCTTTTATCTTGGCTAATATCACATATTTAACAGACACAAACAGAAGAATTATGCTATAAATTGTTAGTTAAAAGACAATGAAAATTCTCTGTATGGTTAACATCTCTCACCTCAGAAAAAAAAAAAAAAAACAGCCATAGCAGGCTGAGCTTCTGAAACAAAGGCTGTCCAAGTAAGGCTTACGCTATGGGCTTTCTTCGAAGACCCCCCAGAGTCCCCAAACTGTCCCTGTCACATACCTGCAGAAAATCTCTGATATGGGTGTTGGCACGTTTAGAGTTTGGACCAGGTACTTCATAAAGTGGGCACTCCTGGCCAACTACAAAAATATCCACTAGCTCTCGAACATAATAGCCTTGCCGTGTCCGGATAATCAGGAAATCTGTTTCAGGCATCTTATGTAGATAGATAGGGGCCCGGAAAAGGTTGTTTTCAAATGCCTAACAAAAGAAATAAATCAAAGTTTGAAAGTTGGGTTTTGATCAAATTTTCTTTAACACAGTCTATGAAAAAGATCTCAAAAACAAACACAATCACCCTAATGATACACACACCACCATTTATAACACAAAATACAGAGATGTGCAGTCAGAACATTCCTTGCTTATTCAACAAATAACCAAAGATGAAGCAAGAAAGCATAATATAACCTAGAACAAATGCAGAAAGAGTTTGAAGGGCTCTTTGGACTGACCTTTTAAAAAGGACAGAAAGAACACACATGCAGAAGAATGCTATAACCATGGAATATATCCCAGGATACACTTACAACCTGGGAAAATGAGAAGGCAATAGAAGCAAAACTGAGGAGTATGCTCAGAAACCAAGGTTGTAAGAACCTAACCAGAAAAGCAGAGAGCAGCATATTTCTGCCTTTAAAGGTAAGAAAGCTTTAACAGGCACCAAGGAGGCACCAGACTGAGACTTCAAGAAGTCCTGGCTTATTCACAATGAAGTCCTCTTAGGCTTGAACAATTAACATTGTCAGTTCTGTGATGAATCTCTACCACCAACTTTCACTTCTTTTTTTTTTTTTTTTTTCCTGCGGTACAGTGTGGACAGAATTATTCCTGCAGCAATAGCAGCTAGCAATAACTGGAATTGTTTTATTTTCACATTTATCATGGATTTTGTAACCATGTGGTCCTTAAAACATTTTTAACCCGTCTCCCCATCTCAACTGTATGCATTTCAACAACACAGAAAGGCTCGTGATAGCAGAATTCTCACCTGATTAGTATCCAACTGGCATAAAGCAGAAAATTAACAGTGCAGTTCTCAGAAAGAATGCACAAGGTATTGCTTACACATCCTCAACTATGATAAATCCATGTTTTCTGTCCCCTCTATGACTGACTTAACTGAGCTCCCCAACATTCAAACAGTTTTGGCCTTCTATTAAGGCCTCTATAACAGCAGCATTTCTAATGCCATTACAGAGAAAAACAGGAAAGATTCATTTCTTGCAACTCGTATCATTCCTATAAAATTTTGAAAACCATACAACACAGAGATAAAAAATAAAAGAGAAGAACTGCATTGTTATTAGTAAACAAGGAGACTTAAAACAGGAAATGAAATTCAATCTGGCATGCCTGTATTTCTCACCTGCAGTAGCTGGCCTGGATGCAGAGAACCCAGGAATGGAGAAGTGTGACAATAAACAGTCTCTCCATATTTACAGTCTGGAGCTCCCGGATCTTTGCCAGGTTTCTGCAACATGCAGTGAAAGTGCATTTAGTGCTCAGTAAGAAGCAGAAGAAAATCTGTGTCCAACAGGAAAACTTACATACTTACCCTTTTGTAGTAATTTTTAATCTTTGTTGCCATGCCAACCTGCATCATTAAAGGGGCGTTTTCCTCACTGTATTCAGCAAGGATAAGATCTCCATCCTTGCCAGTTAGGTCCTGTGGTGTGCGCATGAAGAACATTTCACCCCCGCCAGAAGCCTGACGCTCCTGCTCTCTCATCTGTGCCAGTGAAAACACAGCATTAGGGACACAGCACATTCACTAGATCTGCCATGAAAATGGAGCCACAGCAGACATCCCATACAAAGAGCAATAATCGTACCTTAGCTTTCTTTTTTATATGCTTCAGCAGAGGTTGCACAGCGTGGGGTCCTGGTTGGGACAGGGCACCAAAAGAGTATTTCTTCAGGGGAGGCCGATGAAATTGTCGGAGCTTCATAGGACCCATATGGGTGGGAAAGAACGGCTGGCGAAGTTCCACTGCTGGGATAGAGTGCTGACACAGGAACAAATTAGGTATTAAGAATGACACGTATCATCACAAAACCAAGGTCATCTTCTAATCCTGTTGACCTTTATAACAGAACCTAGCAATATTTGTAGGTCTGCGGGTAGTAATAGTACTAATACTAGTGCACTCAAATTCACCCTTTGACAAGAAGTGCTTGGGCCCATATATTCAATCTTTTCTTTCAGGGCAGAGACTATTCTACTTTTGTTTTAAAGGGTACTCAGCGAGATGATTGCAAACCATTATCTGTACCAGTGGCAAAAAAAGCACATTTGGGATTACATACATTTTTTCCATTACAGAACAGCCTCCCTGACTACCACAATTAAGGAGGAAAATATCATGACCTCTTCACCAAAAGCTAGTGAGCAGCAGCTGAAATTCATCATTATCTGAATTATTTTTATAATACCCAGATTAGAAATCACACTAGAAGAAGCACAGCTTCACTTCTTGACTATTTGCATTACTTCTCTCCCTCTCACAAAGGCTTCAGAAAGAATAGTGCAGAAAGAAACACTAAACAGAAGTAAAGACAAGTATGATAATGCAAAATATAGCATATATACCTCAGTTTCATGGGGCAGTCCAGAAAAGTTAGTTCAAACTCCTTTCTAAAAATTGTGATTAACATTAAAAAGTATCTCACATGAACACTGAACTGACCTGCTGTAATCTAAATTCTGTTTTTTCTACAAATCCTCAATCCCACTTTCAGCTAGAAACTTCCTTACCAAGACGTTCCCCCTCTCACTCTATATCCAGTAATACTGTGACTACCTGTATGATGTTGCCTCCAAAAGTTCCTCGAAGCCCCTGCTGTTTGGGGTAGTAAAATTCATCATTGGAGAGGTTCCAGGGATCCTTCACCTCTGGCTGAGACATGTTCTAATTCAATATTAAACAGAGAGAGAGAGTTTAAAAAAATAAATAAATACAGAACAACCCTAAAACAAAGAAACACACTCCTTCCAGGTCATTCCCAACCTGCAAAATGCTAAAGCTTATGCTACCTGCTGTGGTTCTTCCTTGATGACACCAGTTTTTCCCAACAGGATTCGACTCTTCTTTAGAGAAGATTCTTTCTTGTTCTCCTTGGATGGAGAGTTCAAAGTCATTTCTTCCTTCTCATCAGGAATTTCTAAAAGACAAGCAAACGCACTGTAGGGCACTCTTCCTAGGGTTTTCATTTTGACACCACAACTTCATACTAAGCTGGAGCTTGGTCAAGGCCTGTTAGCCTTTTTGTTCAGTTTCTAGGGTGACTATCCTCCTCCTACATTTCTCCCCCTTGCATTTTCCCATTTGAGTCAAATTTCTGGATGCCACAGCCATACCTAGAATTATGTTTTCATCATTTGGATCAAGTGTCAAGACAGGGGGATCCAAGTAGGTTTCCATTGCCTGATCATCCCAGATGATATTATCTTCCCAACGGCCATACACTAACTCTTCATTATCAATTGGGAAAATGGAGTACCAGGGCTTGTCTTCATCCAGGGAAACTGCAACAACCATAAGTCATAGTTTTAGACACTACAATATTTAGAGATTTTGCTCCACTGAAACACAAAATCTCTAAGAATGAAATAACAGGGCCTCTAGCAAGTTTTAGAGCAAACATGCAACCCATTTTATCTACAGCTTGTTACCAAAAAAGTACCCCACTATTACATGAAACACAGCCCTACAGAGAAGTATGTTACATGCACGTATCCATAGGGTGAAGATGAACATCTTCATTACCTTGCTGCTCAGGGGCCTGCTTCTCTTTGCCCTTTGCTATACCTAGAACTCCTGCTACGCTTGGTTTCTGTGCTAGTGGAATAGGTGGATTGAGCAAAGAGCCACTGCGGTTCAACCCTAGAGAAGAGGAAAACAAAAGTAACATTAGCTTGAATCAGAGTGCTAGAGAGGTGTCACATTGCCTTAAATCAGAACTTAAGAGTTGTATTCCAAATGGAGAGAAAAAAGCCAGCGTTGGTATTTTCTTTAACAGTAGGGACCTACTCTGTTTTAAGAAAGAAAGAGAAACTCAGAATTCTGAGCAGAGCTGTGCTTTTGTCAAAAATGTTTCCTGATAGAATTATACTCTGTACTCAAGAAGAAAGCATGCAATGAGACAGCTCAGTTACAGTTCGTATCAGATCATTGTTTACCTTGTTGGGCATTGTATGCAGTGGCATTTCTAGTCATGCTTGATGGCAGCCAGCCTGCCAGACTTGCCCGCTGTGTTTTAGTTCCTTTGTGTTTGACATCTTCTCCATTCCAGATAACATCATCCTCCCACTGGAGCTGTGTCACCATAAGGAAGTGCTCATCAGCTAACAGATCATCCTTCTCATCCATCAACTCTCCATCCTGCAAGAAAAGAATACTTCAAGACCTGTATCGCCCTTATATTCTCAAGCTAGAGAAAAAATAGAAGTCTCATATTGCATGCTGCACAGCCATCCACCAGCCCATCACCAAGCTCTGGCATCAGAAACCCTCAGAGCCACACGTATCTCCGCTCCTTCCCTTACAGTTCCCCTCTTACCCTCTCATCTGCCTGTCCTTTAACCTCCTGCTCTGTCTTCTCTTTCAGCTTGAAACCATAATCAAATCCGCTGCCGTCCTCGGGGATTCCCAGCATGTCATACCAGAGCTGTGCGGGGCCATAGCGCCATTCTGCCACTTTAGGCTTCGTATCTGTCACTTTGTCTGTATCACCAGTTGACTGGGAAAATTTGGACTCTACAGGTGCCATCATGGTAATCTGAAGCACAGCAAAGGAGGGAGCAGTTACACTGATGGTCTATCTAAGTATCAGTTACAGGTTTATCCTTCCGAGTTTCCCAGCTCATTCTCAGCGGAGCAAAGTATTTCTAAGAGGTGCTTTTCCATACTTACTAGCTGTCTTAAGAACGTTCTGCAATTAGACTTCCAAGAACACAGATTTCTTCTCGATACAAAGAGGATAAGCTCTCCTATTGATCCTTTACCATGGACGCGGCCTTCTCAGTAAGAAGCAATCACCTGAAGTCACTGACTAGTATCTGGAGAGGAGCTTCTGCATAGCTGGAATACAAGCCAACCCTGTCCTCCAGTTTTATTTCGGAGGAAAAGCTCTTTACACTAGAAGTTGCTGTCCAATCCACTACTACCCCCAGTGCTAGCTGGCGACCCTCCCTAAGTCTCAGATATCCCACCTCATCATCTGAAAGGCACTGCTCAGGAGGGGGAGGAGCAGCAAACTCATATTCCCAGGGAGATTTTCCTTCCATTCCACTCTCAACTACAACTTCACCCTCCTGTATCTGCACTTCTTGTGCCAACTCCCGATGCTTCTTCTTGCGCTTCCTTCGGGCACTACGCCACACCGATGGAACATTCTTTCCAGGGCCAAAGAGACGGAGGAAACGCAGCACCTAGAATAGGAAAAAAACAGAAGGGGGTCAGAGGAGAAAAAAAACAACACAACAGTGTGGAATGCTTGTCTTTCTTTTCCCCACCTGAAAAACCAATAATGAAGGAAAGCACTCAAATTCAGAGACTTGGCCTGTTCTACAGTTCCAGCTCCTACTGCAAACAACAATCTCATTGTCATACTTGAAAATAAGTTTCTGATCCATCTGTTTGACATTAAGAACAATTACTTTTGAAAATGAAGGTAATTCCAGACACAAAGGAATGTTAACACAGTGCTGATTGCCTTTACATATCGGACATGTGGTACAGTACTACCTGGAAATTCTGATTTTCATCTTGAACAATCACAACCTTCAGAAAGACATATGGAGATTGAAGACGACATGATAAAACGATAAGCAAAACAGATAAAGCTACAAGGCAGTTATATAAAGCAGAGATTTCTTAAGCAACCAGATACAAACAGATACTCCAGAAAAAATGCATTTATTTTTATTTCCATCACAATGCAGCTTCCCTTTATGCATACAGGAACCTCCATAAACCGCACCAATGATAATGATAAACTCTCTTTTTTTTCCTGCTATGATTATGACTGCTGGGTTTTAAGCACCATTTATTTTTTTCTTCAGAGCACTCTTGTAAGGAGGGAAAACATTACCAAATTAACTGACAGATTTAGGAAATGGGAATTAGAACCAGTAAAAACACGTCCTATTAATAATATGACCACTCTGTCCATCTCTGCCCACATCTTTGTTATCTGTCTTCCCAAGACTCCCCCAGATTACTTCTTTACCCTCTGGCCAGTTTCAAAGAGCCAAGGGCTAACATCTCAGAGACAGGTAAGCTGCTAACAGTTTAATGAAACAAAGTGTGCTTCTCTGTCCACACGCTATTTTAAGTGGTTTCATCAAGAAAAACAGTGGTACATCAACACACACCTTCTCACACATCAACCAATCCTCACAGACAAATGTATAGGATTTCAAGCTTTGCTGGTCCTAGTAGTGATCAAGGATTAATTACGAAAATTTTGCAACACTGCCAGCTCGCACTGATTTCTGCACCAACCAGGCATTGAATCAGCCCCCGACATTACATGCTGAGCACCAAATAAATTAATATACAAATAACTGATTTAAAAAAAAAGGTAACACAAAACACCAAATATGCTAAAGCTAAGACAGCATGAAGTGCTTCAGAGAAAGATAAGGTCTAACTTCTGTATTAAAGATTCACATGGATTTCTAATAGACAGAGGTTAGTTATCTAACTCATTAAAACATGATATTTTAATATGTAAATTGCTTGTCTTATACAAAAACTACAATGGAGGCATGCATAAATCCAAGTTATCCCAGCTGACAACCATCTGTTTGGCAATCATAAGCTTGTCTTTACTCTCCTTCCCCGTCCAACTTTTCTTCTCTTGACAGCTTTAAAAGTTTCAAAAATAATTATTGAAAGACATCAACTACATTTGCTATGTGAGAGCATTTTTAAAAGTATTGGAATAAATTTGCTTAGTAATAAAAGGAAAGAGCTTAGATTTTGCAAAGAGTTGAGAGTTAAAAGCAAAGAGTTAAAATCATTCTTTCAACCAACTTGATATTGTTCTCATCTCTGTTCCATACTCAGAGTGGTTTCGAGGGAGAATTAAGTAAAGGATACAGACTTTGCAAATTTTTTTCAAGAAGTCCACAAGTTCAGAATAGCATGAAGGGAGGCACAGATTCGGCAGAAATGCCAGGAAGCAGAAAAACATTTTTCACAAACAGGTCTGAACTGTGGTCTTAGAGAGCAGCAAACATTATTTCACACCCTGATTTATTTGACACTTTTAAAGAGGCTCTTTCAGATGTCAGGAAAAGCATTACGTGTTAAGCAATCTGGAAACAGCATTACACAGAAACAGAAACTGAAACACAAACTACCAAGATGAGCAAGACCATCTAAGCAATTTCCTACTACATACCCTTAATACCATACGATTTATTTTTAGAGGGCTCATATGATAAGAGTTGCTGTCACTTTCACATATTTTTTTACAATACCTTGCCTGGCCGAAATTCCGGGAAGAGCTCTGTAACACTTGGCAACAGTTTGGTAGCATCTCGCTGCATGATTCCTGCAAGAGGAAGTGTGAGTTTGCCTTCCTTGGATTCTGCCTGCCTGGCTTCTTGAGGTCCCATCTCTGACTCAGAATCAGAGCTGCTGCTGAAATCCACCTTGTCGGAGGCAGCAGAGGAAGGAGCAATGATGGAGGGCAAAATGATACCGTCTCCATCTTCAGATACTACAATAGAACAAGCACCTCATAAACAAACAGGTTTCCTCCCTGTCCCCTAGTACAAGCCCATAATGCCACATCTACTTTTTATACCAAGTTATGCAAAAATCAAGCCTCTGTAGGTGTTACGAGTACCATTCTGGTATAACCTTTCATTTTATCCTAAGCGTTCCAGGTGAATTTCCCAGCCACAACTGATAGGATGAGACAAAAAAAAGCAATTTGATTGTGAAAAATCAGTATTTTAACAGTCATTAGAAATATAATACCTTACCCCATATTTTATACATGAGCTCATCTCAGACAGTCCTATAACACTGTGTAACAGGACAAAGACCCACCTTCAGACGCAGTCTGCAGACAGAATTTTGAAGACGGATGGGTCCTTGCCACAGAATGAACTGCTACACAGCAATGTTTGCTTCCTTCAGACATTCACATTGCCAGAGGGAAGAAGAAATTCCTCACTCACCAGTGGAAGCTGCATCCTTTTCATCTTCTTTCTTTCCAGGTACTGGAGGTGGTGGTGGCGGTGGCATCAGCTTGGAATCGATATCTTCACAGTCGGCATCATAATCATCCTCATCTTCATCTAACCAGTCAGAAGACAAGACTGCACATTAAGCTGACAGTAAACGGGAACCAGACAACCTCCCCACCTGTACAATCTCACATGCGTCCCAAACTGTTGAGAAGACCACGTCCCCTCATTAGCTTAGCAAGGAGACCATTCTTATTTCGTACCTAGATGCAAACCTCTTACCAGTTCAGCACATTTATTATACTGGAACTTAAGAAAGAGTGGTACGGGGGAGAAAAAGTTGACAGAAAGCAGGCTGCAGTATTTGTAATACATACATGTATATATATTCTGCTATTCACACTTTGTAGAGAGAAAAATGCTGCTGAAGATGTAAGAAAAATGCGGTCAACCTTACATCCAACCAGCCACAGTATGACACCAGAAAGGTTAAGCATAAAGCAGCTTTCAGGAATAAGCAAGGATTTAGCATTTACACTAGCAGCTCCTAAAAGGGAAAAGCCTGTTTCTGTTAGACAGAGATCTCTGGGACCAACAAAAGAACTCAAGTGCCTTTTGGAGAAAGTCGTTTTAGAAAAAGAAATTGGGGTAAAAGGAGAGAGAGAGGTTAAGGTTGATGTTACTCTCCAAGGGATCAGGACCTCAACTCGTTGATTATCTCTGAGAAACACCTGACCTCCCACATAACTCTTTTCTTAAGAACACAGGTTAAAGAAATATCAGCAGGTATTAGCATTCTCTGCAGGAGACTCCATAGCAAAAGAAGGGCGCTAGTTTCTCTTCAGAGTGTAGTTTAACTCTGATGAAAAACTCATTTCTTAAAAAAGGAAGTCTTAAGCAGTGGCTTTATACAGTGAATACGGTTTCACAAAAGCTTATATTGGATTCTGGAAACAACGAGCAAAAAGTCACAACAACACACATTTAACAGAACCAGTGTTAAACCAATTGCCCCAGAACACACTGTACTAGCTAGAGCTGTACAAGCTAAATGCTAAAGCCATTTACCTGGTCTTCGAACTGGCTGCAGGCTGCCCATTGCCTGCTTATACCTACGGCTTTCATCTTCTGCCACTTCATTAATATCTGAATAATCAACAGCGTCTTCTGTGCTCTTAACCCAACCTATGAAGAAAAACATCTAGTCACACAAAGCTTTATCTTAATGCATATTACTAACACCTGACTTTGCTACATACTTATGAATCCTCCCCCTCTGCTTCTTTTTCTTCGAGGAATAAAAACATTTGATTAACTTTTCCCAAGAGAACATTTCCCCTTTATTCCACCCAAAATCTCCAAGAGCTCTGAGTTTCACCTCAAACTTTGTAAGTAACCAGCTTTAGCAAAGGAAATGCTTTCCAATTACTCAATTAGGCTTAGAGGAGTTTAACGTAGGGGAAAACATAAGTATATTTATGAGCCAGAAGAGACAAAGAGAAGTAAAAATATTAATTATAAGAGACAATGTGTGCACAAGGGGCTGGGAGATGATGTGGGGTTCGCTCAGGTACCCACAGGAAGGCCAGCCCGTTGGCAGAGGACCCGTGAGCAGTGCCCCCCTCCGTGCCCTCCTCCCCCCCGAGCAGGGCCCTGAGCCCGCAGCCCCCCCGGTGCCCGGTGCCCGACCTTCCTCGTCCAGGTGTGCTCCGTCTGCCTCCGGGCTGTCGTCCTCGCTGGCGGTGATCTCGGTGATGAGGTTGCCCAGCCCCAGGGCCCCCAGGCCGGCCAGGTGCTTCTTGGACTCCTGGGGACAGCAGAGGGACACCGACACACAGCTCGCAGCGGCCCCTCCGCCGCCCCGGCCCCCGCCGCCCCGCTCCCCTCAGCGCCGCTCCCCGCCGCACCTTGTCGAGGACGCTGTCCCCCTCCAGCTGCCCCGCCTCGTTGATGTTGCCGAAGAGGAAGCCGGCCAGCGAGAAGGGCTCGGCGCGGCCGCCATCCGCCTCCTCCTCGCTCTCCGAGTCCGACATCGCTGAGGCGGTGGCGGCACCGGGACGGAAACGGAAACCGGGCGCTGAGGGGAGCGGGAGGCACAGCGGCCCCGCGCGGCCCCAACGGGAGCGAGCACAACCCAGAAACAACCCCACACAGCCCCAACCCCACACACAGCCCCAGAAACAACCCCACACACCGCCCCACACACACCCCCAACCCCACACACCCCCAACCCCACACACAGCCCCAGAAACAACCCCACATATCGCCTCACACGCAGCCCCAACCCCACACACAGCCCCAGAAACAACCCCACACACCACCTCACATAGCCCCAACCCCACACACAGCCCCCACACAGCCCCAACCCCCCACACAGCCTCAGAAACAACCCCACACACCACCCCACACAGCCCCAACCCCACACACAACCCCCCCATGAAACCCCAACCCCACACACCCTCCACACCCCTCACACACACACCCAACCCCACATCTCCCCCACACACAACCCCAACCCCACACACGGCCACCCCCAGCCCTGTACCCCCTCCAGGGCAGGGAAGCTGGGTGGGAGAGAGCCGCCCCCACAGCAGCCCTGTTAGGAAGCAAGGAATGAGCTAACAGCAGAGCCACGGAGATGAGGAGAGGTTTTATTACCATTTAATTTCGCATAATTTAAAAAAAAATCTTTTAAAACTGTTAGCTGTAATACAAATTCTTTTATAGTATAAAATCAAGTCGCCAGTGTATGTATCAGTACCACACTTAGTCTTGGGCTCCCGCCGGGACGGGCGGCACCGGGGCGAACCCTTCTTCCAGACATCCTCCGCTCCTCCAGGCGAGCCCAAGCAGCACCAAGGTTCCTACAGAGCAAGGTTTAGCACTCGACAAAGCATGGTGAGGCTTCTCTAGTTTAAATTCCATATAAATAGCGACAGCTGTAAACTGAAGAAAGCACTTACACACCTCAACACGCCTCGTAGCATCCTTCGGACGCAGAATTCCTGAACTGCTCGATGCCGTGCGGATGGCCACAACTGCGTTCTCAAAATGCTTATGTATTTGAGAAATGATTCATAAGCTGAAAGATTAAAACCAGTCTCTTCACAGAGAGCCTCTTCTGTGAATTATGACACACGTGCTGCATTTCCACTAAGAAAACAAACTGAAGAATGTTGAACAGTTCGGGAAACCCTCATGACTTAACTCTGGGGTACCCTGATCTTCTGAACAGACAAAATCTATAGCCACATGATTGTGTGAAGCATTTGTTACCTGTCCACAGGAAAAAAAAAAAATAAAGGGAAGAAGGGGATGGATTGTAGACTGAAGCACTGGGCTACTTACAATGAAATGCACCAGAAATTGTAGGAAAAAAAAAGATTAAACAGAGAATGCCAACTGCATGGAAAAGCTCATTGGATTTGTGCACTCCTGAAGGTCATTCTCATGAAAAACAGATGCTGGAATAAATCAGCTGTCAACCAGCAGGATTTTTGCTCGTGACAGAAAGATACAAATACAAGGCACCTAAATGACTATTGATGAGGTACTCTGAAATCAGTAAAAAGCTTCTGAAGTTGTTCAAAGTTCACTTTCTGCTCATTTTCCTCACTATCGTGTTAATATCCTCAGTACTGCTGTGCGATCTATTTATTAAGTAATCTAGATGGGGATAAAGTGTTCTAGTATCATGTAAGCAATAATGTAATCAATTCAAATGGATTGATTTAGTAGAATTTTATCTCGCCATACCCTCTTCCAGTTAACACCAGGACAGCTGCTCTGTGAGCCTACAGAAACAGGGTGTGTGCAACAATACTTGCTCACAGGACTTCATCTACAAAATTATTGTCATCCAGTTAGGAATAGCCACAAAAGATGCAGAACTATAAGATTTCAGTATGTAAAGAAGTAAAAACTTTTTAAAACAGTAGTAGCTTCAGTACAAAATTGCAAATTTGTGTAGCAAAAAAAAAAAAAAAAAAAGAGGTGCCTGTTGTTGACATCAAAAGCCTATTTAAGAGCAGTTCAAATATATCACAAAGTTTTTAAAGTACATCTCAATTAAGCAGAGGTTATGGGCTTGCACCAGGGTAACCAGACTGTTGATTTAAGCCTGACCTGCATTATAAAAACATGTGCACTGGCTTAAATAAATATATCTTAAACATGATAAATTCTATTTACTCAGTTACTGAAATTTACCTACAGAAAATAATCTTGCATTACAAGGCACAGGATTAATTGCTGCCAGCAAGTCAAGCCCACACTAAAGGCATATTACTGAAGAAAAGGCAGAGCATGGTGAGCAGAGGTTTCCTCACTGAAATACTCCTCCTGCTCCCTCACAGCCTGCAGGGCACTGTGGTAGGAGCCACATCTGGACCGGCACTTCTTCTACGAGTGCAAAAGATGCAACAACACTCCAGACAATGGCACTTGGTAAAGAAAAGCATGCAGAAGTCTCCAGGTTTCTGCAAACATCATTCACTACGGGGGTTTTGGTGTTGCCTGCCATCAGGCAATGTGAAACTCAGTACTGTTTTACTAGCCGCTTATACCGATACCTGAATTCACTGCAGTTTTTATCTACGGGCTGCAGCTTGCTAAAGCAGTACCTGTACGAGCATACAGCCAATACACAGAGATTGTGGTTAGCGTCAGCGACAGTTACAACAGCTGAAGAAAGGCACATCCTCTTCAAAGAGGCGAATAAGGGCACAAATATGAATGTGTTTATCTACCTGTTTTTTGTTGTTGTTGGTTTTTTTTCGTATCAGATAAAGCAAGGTCAAATTAACACAAGATCCCTAACAACCTTGCTGATATATTTTCTGTCCTCTTGCTAAAATGAGGCTTTTTTTTTTTTTCTGACCAGGGTATACACAGTGCAGTTTTGCATGTGTGGGAATCACAAGAAAGCAAGTTCTGAATTACCAATCGAGGCTGCATCTGGACAAAGACAGTACTGTCAACCTCAGACAACAAAGCCCAGTCCAGCACCATTGGTTTCATACAAAGCATCTTTGAAGCATGCTGCTTTCATACTACCAAGCTGGAAGGTTAAGACTAAGGAAGGTTTCATGCGCTCACTCCTCAGCTGGTCCCAGAATCACACACAAAAAACAGTGAACATCCTGAAAATAAAAGCCAGCTGTCACTCACTAGAGCTGCTAGAGAAAGTTAAAAAAAAAAAAAAAAAAGTACGTAAACAGAACTTCAGTTACAACCGTCTATAACAACTGATCACCTTGCAGAGGGGAGAAAATTGCCCAGGTAAATCTATCCAGTGACTGGCTAACCATTACAAACTTAACTGAAACCATCAGAAGAAATAAGCATTTGTTTCCTGCAAACAGAACATCCAACTTTTCTGTCAATGATCTCCCAGAAAAACAACAAAGGAATTGCTGTAAAATCTCAGGTGGTCACTCCAAGAACATTAAAAACTGAAGCAATGAATTCTTCGAGAGAAAATGGGCTTCTACCAAGTCTTTGGAATTCATCAAAGGGACAGTGGGATTACACTGAAAAGCTCACTTGGAGAGTAAGTGTGATCCCAACTATCTCAGTTGGCCCAAGAAGATCATGAAGTTTATTCTCAGGGTGTTAAGTCTCTTTGGAGAGTGAAATAAAACCTTATCTTGGTTTAGAAGATTATGGAAGACTTGCACCTAAACTACTCTTCCACCTCTCCATTTTGACAGCATGAAAATCACTCATTCAAGGGATTCATCGTTATTATCCTAAGTTCCTTACGTTAGGAGAAATCATCTCCTGCTTCTATGAACAAAATAACTGCAGGTGTTCCCTGGGTCTTGCTTTTTGGGTTAAATATGCCTTATGTTAAATCTTCATATGAATGGTCACAGTTCACTTTAAGGTGAGTCTCAGTAATATTTCAGACATTTCTGCATGTAAACAAATTGTTTTCAAGCTCTGAATTGGCAAACAACTGGACAGCCAGATGTGTGTAAAAACCAGTTTGGTCTGTACATAAGGGATGGGAAAAGCAGCAGCTATGCTTAAAGCAAAGTTATCAGAATTTGTGCTTTTCAGCAAGTCTGGTAACTGACAGTTATCTACTAAAGGCATCTGGCTTCAATGACATCCCTTCTTTTATTTTCCTCCGCTAAATAAGTACAGAAGCCAAATGATCCCTGGAGAAGCTGGAGACTGGAACTTTAGAAATTAAGTATATATTTGACCTCTCAGTTGGAAAAAAAAAAAAAACTATTTTGTTTCAGTTTCCCTGAAGCAATAAGACTGCAAGAATATTCTTTGCATAATCCATTTCTGCTTAGAGCTGTTAGTGCAAGATGCAAATCTTCAATTTAACGCGTTAAAAAGCCCTCCAAAACTCTAGTCATTATTCAACTTTGAACATCCACCACCCGAGGTAATTACAATAAGACACATTTTCTTGTGTTCTTCTTTGTCACAGGATACAGAACTGCACGAACAGCTTCAGCAAACACCTCCCGAACACCCTCCTGATTCAACGCCGAGCACTCCAAATATTTGACTGCTCCAATTTGTTTAGCCAGTGAAGTCCCCTGTTGCGGGGTAGTGGGAGCCAAGCTTTGCTCTTTCAACTTTTGAACTGTTTCCAGGTCATTCCTCAAGTCTCTCTTCGTGCCCACTAAAAGAATGGGAACATTAGGACAGTGGTGAGAAACTTCA
This sequence comes from Anas platyrhynchos, assembly GCF_047663525.1. Lineage (NCBI taxonomy): Eukaryota > Metazoa > Chordata > Aves > Anseriformes > Anatidae > Anas > Anas platyrhynchos. The sequence continues at coordinate 14,449,941 of NC_092596.1, forward strand.
GGGTGCCATTTGTGCCTCACATTTGCATAGGAAGAGGGGCTACCAATGGAGAAACAGATGACAAATACATTGGTTTGAGGATACGAGAGTGTGCGCAGACGGTCGTATTCCTCCTGGCCTGCAGTGTCCCAGAGATTCAGGCTAACCGTCCGGCCATCAACAGTCATTTGGGCACTATAGTTGTCGAACACAGTAGGGATGTACTCTTCGGGGAAGGCATTGGTGGTATAGCTGATGAGAAGACAAGTTTTTCCCACAGCGCCATCTCCAACAACTACGCACTTTATGGTCTGCATTCTTTACCCAGAAACAAAGTCCTGCACAAAGCAAGAGAACAAGTTAGAAAAAGCACGCTCGACGACAATCATTTTTAAGAGATGCTTTTGCAAGTGTTTTTAATATTGCTAACAATTTCTTATCGCAGCCAGACATACTCAATGTCTCAGAAGCCATTATGAAGAGCTCAGAGGCTAGAAAGACAATAGGGAAAGAGATGCAACAAGTTGAAAGCTCAGTGACAACTGGCTGCTCTCCAACCACATAAGCACAAATTAGCCAAATTCCCACAGTCTTGCCTTACGGCCAGACAGTTTCCCACAGGCAAGAGGGACAAGTCCTTAGGAAATACCTGCAAGCGGAAAAGGATCGTGATCTCACAACCGGTAACAAGATACTCTGTCATCTGTAAGTCCACACACACTCTAAATTGACACTTCTTGTCTATGTGTTCTACTGCCTAGGAAGTTTAGCACAAAGAAAGGTCCGAAAAATGTGCAGTAAGCCAAGATATCAATTGCTGGGTTGCACTGCTACCGTTTACTACAGTAATTCACTCGACTCACAGTCAGAAAACACAGGACAAAAGGTTCAGACAGCAGCACGTACAAGAAAAGCTGTTCTTTGAAATAAAACTAGAAATGGTATCCAGATTAGAATACATACAGAATTTTTCTAAAGAGGCCAAGAACAGATTATTCTCACTAATCGGTGACAGAACAAGCAAAACTTAATAGGCTTGAAGTAAAATAAAGAAAGCTTATATCAAGCATTAGAAAAAACATACGGTGTAAGAGATCAGCAATCAAACAGCCTTCCTGGGCAGGCTGGGGAAATGTTCCCAGAGGTATGTGATGCTTAAAGGCCTTTTTAACCTTTTCTTGAAATGTAAGGAATAGGTTTGATAATCAAGTGGATATAGACTAAAACTTGATTAATTCTAAGCTTTTATTACATGAACAGGAACTTTCCTGTTCATAAACACTATGGAACAACTGCAAGCACAGTCATTTGCTGTTCATTTCTGTGCTAAACCTTCCACTGCTAGCCTGAGCAAGAAGAAACATGCATCTGCCTTCTCACCCAAATGCCTTTGAGGTACTATCAGTAATCCCCAACTTGCAACCAGCACCAAATATGCTGCTTCAAACAGAAGAAACAAATAGTAGGAGGGACTACATTGCACATTCCAGAAAAATCACAACTTTAACAGCATCAAATTCGCAAAGGAAATATAAAAACAAGCAGCAGTGAAGTACTTCGCTAATAAGAAGTCACAAAATCCCTTTCCTCCGAATTCCCCTTCAAGACCATTGAAACAAACAGCTTTTTGACAGAGTCTGTATCTACATACTGTTATCATCCCACTGGGAGCACACATGATTCTTCTGTACTAGGTGAAAAAAAAAATACTTTAAGCTTTGGCATTGCAGCAGGCTACTCAAGTGAGCGATATTGCTTTCGGTCACTACAAAGTACAGTGCTTAAGGAAGTATAAATATATGTACACACTTGCTATTAAAAGGCAGCCAGTTGTGCGAAGCAGTGCTGAAACCTTGCACCGGAAAGACTGAGCAGGATGCGTGAGGGGAGGAATTTGGAAGAAACGAGCAGGAGAAAGATGCAGAAGCAGTTGATCCTTTTTGAAAATGGCAGGAATTAAATTGCTTAAACATCATGAATCACCTGAAACGAAATCTGACAGGTACTTCTGAGCTTTGGCAGAAAAGCATACGTGTGCATTTCATCATACATCAGAAACATCAGTCATCCTTCAAGGCCAGAGTCAAATGTAAAGAGAGAGGCATGCCACTGGAAATTGTAAAGGTAATCCATAAAAAAGAAGAGCACTGACCAGCAATAACCAACAGCAGGACTGCATATATTATTCCAGAACAGTTGCACCAAGATTTTCATTTAAGGGGGCTAGAAGAAAAACAAAAAACAACAACAAAAAAGGGTAAAAATCTAACAAATTAGAGGCTTAGAAACATTAGTTGCATTTTGCAAAACCAAGAGTTGAAATTTTAATATAAAACTACCAAAATCATTACAAATTAAACATTTTCAGTATTTTATTAAGAGGTTGTGCACTGCTCCTAACAGCACACTAGACAAGGTAATATTCCTGAACACAGAAGGTCTAAGGGTTACAAAACTGACAGAAGAGGGGACGGATCCCAATGCCATAACACTGCTGTCTCCATAGGGGCAGCTGTAACTCACTCTCCCAGGCTCTCCCCCTGCCCTCCCTGCAGCTCTGGCATAATGAGGCAGCCTTCAGACCTTTCCAAGCGCCGAGTTCCCTCCCCAGCCAGGCAGGATCCCACCTTCTCAGCCATGACCGCACACTACAACAGGCTGAGAAGTCCTTTCACCCAATTTCCTGAGCATCAGCGGCTGGTGCAGCCAAGCCGGCGGTAGGACACGGTGGGAGTGAATCGCAGAGGAGAGGAGCACCGGCAGCTGCCAAGGGCAGCAGCACTGAACGGCAGCAGAGAGCAGGTCTCAGAGTTAATTCCTACACGCACTTCAAACCACTGAATTAAGTCCTGCATCCCAAACTTTAGCAGTGACCAGCATTTTCAGAGCAGAAGGTGATTTCCAAATGAAAAGTACCTATGTAGCAGCCAGCTGTTCTGATCACTTGATGAAAAGCTATCTCCGTGATGACGCAGAGCTAAGCTGGACACATACATTCAAAAACCAGCACGAGAAGTCTCATGGAGAATGAGACACACAAAGCCTTTTATATGCCCAGTTCCTAGTTTCTAAAATACATAAATCGCAAGGCCTTGGGAACGGCTCTCTTTAAAACACAAACCACGAGCTCCCCCAAGGGCTCACATACCTATTCATTCCCGCACAGGATTTTTCACAGAAAGGCAAGATAACCCAGAATTGCATCACTACCCACGCCTACCAGGCACCAGTACTGTAACACAATGCGGGCAGTTTCTCATATTGGTCCACTACAATGCCACACGTTCCCTGTACAATGGGAAGATATAATAGCTTGGTTCAATCTCATTAAAATTTTCTAAAGAAAGTGTGCTATTGAGAGATTATTTTTGCTGGGTTTTATTTAAGACATCTTTGCAGCTTTTGGTTTGGAACACAACAGTAAAAAAAAAAAATCTGGAATATGAATAATGCTTTTACAGCATTAAGATCTCGAATTACCTGGCTGCAGCTTCACTTTTAAGAGAGCAACAGTTGCAATAGGAAGTAACTCCATGCAAAAATGCCAAAGCACCAGGCTAAGTATGAACTATTCAAATATGATTAAAGAGCCTGTGGGCTCTAAAGTATGCTTCCCTGCAGGGCTCCTTTAAAGTAGGTACTCTTAGCTGAAAGGATTCGTGTGTGGCATATGCAGACTAGAAAAACAAACAGACCGGGATACAAAATTCAGTACTAAAACAAAGCATTTAGAAAATTAATCAAAAGAAAGAGTAGAAAGATGCTCCCACTCTCCAGAAACCTGTAGGCTGCGAGCAGGTGTAGCTTGGTTAAAGATTTACATGTGGAAGACAAAGGATTTTTTAATTTAAGCCACAAGCAAACAAACAGTATTACCTCCACCTAGCCTTTTTTATTAAATCCACAATCTCTGTTCAACACGTTCAGAGTCTCTATTTGTAATTTCTGCTTGTAAACAATTTACATAACAACAAAACTCAAAAGAAAGCAAGAAGCCGAGGTTCAAATTTGAGAGGAAAATTCTTTTTTCTCAAGCACCTTGGAACTTGGCACTGCGTGCTGTATAAATATATGTTGGGAATAAAAAACACCATACTCCCCAATCAATCATCACCAACAAACATCACAAAGAGCAGGAAAAAAGTGTAGGGTTTGCTTTTTTTTTTTTTTAAGCTTTAGAAGAATTCTGGGGGAAAAAAATTTAGAGAGTAAAATATATACAACAGGTAAAAAGGAGAACCAAAAAAAAGAGAAAAATACAGACGACCACATCAACGCATCAAAAGCAAGACTCAGAATTTAGAAACAGAAAGCTAGGCACGAGCTTCAAAGTGAAGTTTAAAGGTTACTTGGCAAGAGAAAGGAGTCAACAGAAAGTCCAAAGTAGTGAGAGGTAATTCTGGTTGCTGAGTCCTGCCAGAGAAAGCACTTTGATTACAGTCAAGGCAGAAGATCATCAGAACATGAAGAGTTCTAACAGCTACAGCAGCATGGGAATAATTTTCAAGAAATTAAAGAAAAATAAAACACGCATTACCCCACAGAGAAACGTTGTACAAAAATACATGGAGAAGTTATTCCTATCTTATCCATCAATGCCTCTGAATTACCAAACTGGCATTCCAGCTGGGGTGAGTTTCCTCCTCAGAGGATGCTGCAAAGTCTGCTTTCACTGTCTGCACACCTGGCGTTTCCTTTGGAATGTGCAAGATTTCGATCGACATGTCGAGACATCGTCAGGAGAGCTGCTCCCGTTCTGACCTAATTACATATTTTTGGGTATCGTTAACACGGGCAGCTTGCTCTCCTGTAACCCAGCAGGACTTCTGCAGGAGAAATTCACTATTTGGGTTCCACCCCCAGCTTCCCTCCAAAGCTATCCTAAGTGAAATTGAGTAACTTCATATTACCTTGAAATATTTTTGAGGGAGAGAGAAAATGTTCTCTTCAACACATCTGAAGGAAACTTCCCGATTGAGAGAAGGGAGAAAACAGTGACAGAAAACAGAATGGAAATACAACTGAATTCACTTACCGATTGAGAGAAGGGAGAAAACACAACGGAAATACAATTGAATTCTCCTGGGGCTTTCTAGATGGGTACTTTCTTATACTTCCTGCACTTTGAAAAATTCTTGGCAGAGGAACTATTTCTTAGCAGGATATGTCTCTGCCCTCGCTCCATTAACACTAGATGCCTCTGTTAGGTGGATTTTAGCTTTGATATTGCTCTTTGATAACCTTGTTTTCAAAGATCTTGTCAGGTTTTCTGCATCTCTCTTTCCAGTTTGGACAGGGCCACATTTTGGCCAAACATGAGCAGAAAAAGCACCAGGAGTTCAGCAGAAGTCACCTGTACTGAGCAGTATTGTTCTATTCAGCCATCACCTTTGATCAATCCCTCCCAGTTTTGCAGGCTCAGAAGTTTGATACTGCTTTATCTGGAGCAAGCAGAAGCTCAGAAATCTAAACAACATAATTGCTCATTTTCCAGTAACAAAAACTTCAGAGATGATTCACGCCGTCCATACATAAAATCAGGCAGAACCTTTCAACAACAAACTGCAGCTCCAACTATATCCTAACATCCTCACCCGTAGAAAGGAGCCTAAAAGATTTTTGATTTGTGCAACTTAGCCGCCAGATCTAACAGGGAAGATAAAGGGGCTTTCAGTAGTCTAATCGAGACTGTGTTACTATTCCATAACAGCTCAGCTTACTCTCCATTGTTTTAGGCAAGCGCTAAACGAATGGACAAGTGCCAAACTTGAGCATGCGTGCCAAGAAAGAGTAAAAAAAAGCTAAATAGGAGACCTCATCCCTAATACCCTGACTATTCCTTCAGCAGTGAATGACCTACTTGGACTTCTGAATGCCTTTCAAAGTTTCCACACTGCTTTCTGTCCTGCCATTTACCTGTACGGCAAGAGAAACAAAACATCCAACAGCCTGAGTGGCAGCAGAGGGGAAAGAAATTAGTGAGCCACGCCGGATTTCAGCAGCACAGCAGAACCACCAGCCCAGGACCCAGAGCTCCATGTTCTGTGAACAGCAGAACCCAGGGAGCTCGCTTCTGTGGAGCTTCAACACATTCAGCTTCCACACACACTGCTGCTGTCTAACAAGAGCACAATTCTCACACCTCACTGCAGACACTATAAAGACCTTCTTATTTTTCACCAAATAAATAAATAAATAAATGTTTCTAAGCTAAAGGAAACTTCCCAAAACCTTTCAAATAGTGTTTTTAAGACTTACAAACAAACAAAACGAAAAAAAAAAAAAAAAAAAAAAAAAAAAAAAACGAAGAAACAAACTTTACCATATAATCAGTATTTCCTTGGGAACCACAGAGAAAACACTGTTCTGCATGAGCCATTCAGGCACCTCACCCACACAAACCTCAATGCATCAATACTGTTATTGCATGCACTCATACCCCAGATCTTATATGAGAGTAGTGATATGAGTGACCAAATATCAATGAACTTAAGCTCTATGAAGAATCCAAGATTGCAGTGCATTAGAAACAAGCCAATGAAACAGCTGCAGGACTGTGAAATAAGACTACACCAAAGTGCAGCTGTACGGGAACTAAAAACTAGAACATCAGTAGGTATCAGCATCCCTACAGCATACGAAAATGAAATGTATCCTGCCATAATCAGAGGCTGCAGAGCATTAAACTTGATGTTCTTGCAACCACATGCAAAAGCATTGACTTGTCACAATGGTGTCCTTCAGAGCTTATTTAAACAAAATGTCCCTAATGTGCTTCAAGGGTGATCACAGTAAAGGAGTAAGACCAGAAGCTGGCACAGAGGGTTCTGCACCCAGATCCACTGCACACCTCCTCAGATGCAGGCAACTTGCAGAGGTCCTGGGTATTGCATGCACTGACCCCTTCTTATAGGTCCTTCCTAGCTTCTACAGATTTATTCAGTACTGACTGTTAAAGGAAAAAAGACAGTACCTCAGTGACTAAGTTCTGCTAGGAGAATTAAGCACATTACAGGATGAATGACAAATCCAGTTAAAGTCACCCTCATTGTGATTTGAGGGGGGGAAAAAAAAAAAAAGAAAAACAAACAGCTGTTAGTCTATCTTCCTATCACCTTGTCACCTGGCATTCCTTGGGAGTATAAACGCTATTTTTAAGAGAAGTTGGAAGACAGCCACTGTTGTATCTGAGGGGTAAAAGGTGTACTGGGAAAATCTGGACTTCTTCCTCAAAAATGAAACCCCCACACTTTTTTGATTCGCTTTTGATTTCTCCTCCTCTTCCCCCAAATTTCACTGGGAAGTAAAACAAACAAAAAATGCCCTTGGTCTATCAATAACAGTTTTCAAAAGTTTCTTTAAGCAGTTTTGATACAATTAAAACACAAGTTAATGCATCCATTCAGTGGGTATTTTATCATGGCTGCTGTGCTACAATATTGCCCCATTTGCCAGTCTCATTTGTATCAAATCCTGTAGTTCTAAACAGTGAGGAGAAGTTATCAGTGACAAAATAGCGCCTCAGCAGTCCACCAGATTTACCATAGGGACATAGGAATGTAAAGTAAAAAAATAAAATACTCCTTTTAATGATACAAGACCTCTGTAATACATGACACCATATTGTGTCAAAACATTAGGACAGAAAAATCACAGCCTCATCATGAAAGCAAATCAAACTGCATTCCCCTACCAATGGCAAACCACATATTTCATTGTTTTTCCAACATGTCTGTAAAGTTCCTCCTAAGAACACTTAAAAGCTTCTTTTCTATGGAAACAGCTCAAAAGCCAAAATGACAAATAATGTCTCATAGCTGTAAGTTCCCTATAGAGACCTGAGTGCAACTGTATGCTGGCAAACTGGCCAAATGCAGTCTTCATGCCAGATGTAAATTACATAGCAGAGAACTTAAAGTTTTTAAAAGCAAAAACCAAGCTTGGGACAAGCAGGACACACCTAGTGAACCGGGCACAAGGAGCGCCGCACTCCAGTGCGAGACACGTGTTGTAAGCACAGGGTACACACAGCGAACAAAAGCATTTAAAGCCTTTTTTTTATAACTCAGGGTAAATACGGTGGAAATCACAAGTGCTTATAAAGAGCAAACAGACACTGACTATTCACCGGCTCTTTTAAAGGGAAGAACAAAGGGATGCCAAATTAAATCAGGAGGGAGGCTCCGAACAAACACAAGGTAGCTGGAGGTGAAGCCAGGAATTCCTGGCTGCGGGCCGTTACCGATACCGAAAGCTTACAGAGAACCACTGAGCTGGTGGCAGATGTGCACAGCCTGCCCCACACCGTACCTGTGCCTCCCCACTGCATGCAGGTGCCGAAAGCTGCGAGAATGATTCCGGACAGCGCCTTCCTCCAGCCTTGTGCTCTTCGAGACAGGAACGTGGCGGGGGTTTTTGGGGGCAGATCACGTCGGACTGCTCCTCGGCGTCCCTGTAAAGGAGCAAAACGCTTCGTGCTGAACCCAGCGAGCCCTGCAAGCGGGGAGCTCGCCCCGTGCCCGCCTGTTGTCGCCCCCCCCCCCCCGTGCACGGAGCCGCCGCTGCCCCGCGGAAGAGGAAAGCCGAGGAGCTGCCGGCGGGGCGGCCGCACTTCCTGCACATCTCCCCGCAGGAAACCGGCCCGGGGACCGGCTCAGCCCCAGCCGTGCCCTCCCCGCACCCCCCAAGCCCCCTTCGGAGCCCCCCCCGCGGCTGCTCCTCGCTGCCCTGAGGGAAGCCGCCGCCCCCGGTACCCCCCCGGTATCCCCCCGGTACCCTCCCGGTACCCCCTTTCCCCTTCCTCCCCCTCCTCCCTGCTCCTATTTCCCCTCAGCAGCCAGGCAAACGCCGTCCTGCCTCCCCTCCCGGCCCAGCGCGGGGCGGGGGCCGCGCTCACCTCAGGGCCGCCCGGTGCCCGCTGCTCCCGGGGCGGCGGCGGCGAACCCGAACCCGGGCGCCGGCCGCACCCCGCCGCGCGCAGGCGCCGGGCGCAGGCGCGGTGATGGCGGCGGGGGGAGGCGGTGCCGCTGTGGGGGAGCCGCCATCTTTCGACAGCTCCCTCCCCCCCCTCTTCTCCTCAGGGGGGTTAAAAGTAATCTTAAATAAAGATTTAAAAATCAAGTTCAAAGGTTAAAAGCAGTCTGCCTGTCTCTGAGCCCGTCTCAGCTTTGTACACGGAGCTATGGCGTGTTGTGTTTTTATTGCTTGCCCCCTGTGAGCTGAGGGGGGTTACACGGTGCTCTGGGTCGGGGCTGCTCCTCCAGGGCCGCTGTCAAAGCCCTTGAGCGGTGCCGTGCTGCTGGGTGCCTCCAGCTCCTCGTCGTCCTCCTCTGACCAGCTCAGGCTGTCGTCAGAGTCCTCCTCTAGCTCCTCCGTGCTGGCAGCCGCCTTCTCCGGTTCCCCCTGGGAGCACGCCCTGCTCTGGGGGTGCTCCAGCCTGGCCCAGGGTCCCGGGCTGGCTTTGCAGAGCGTGATCTCCACCTTGGTAGGGACCATGCTCACAAAGCTCTTCTCCGTTTCGATGACCTGGAGAGAGGGCAGGGCATGTCAAAATGAGCAGGAGAGGGCCGGCAGCACGTGCTCATCCTTCCCACAATCAGTAGAGTCATGATGGAGGTGAAAAGACAAGAGTCCTCCCCTCCTCAGGGCAGAGCAGGATGAGTCCCGGCATCCAGCTGAGTTTGGTGTTACACCTCAACAGCACTTTGGTGCTGGTGCTGGGCTCCACTACAGCCCTTTCCACACAGCTACAAGGCACGGGCCCCTCCACAGCCAGCAGCACGCTCTGCTGCAGGCAGGCACAGGCAGCACACGAGGGGAATAAAGGCAAGAAGGACGCATGCAAATTGCTGAGCCTCGCTGCTCCTCTGCAGCTGGCAAGTGGCTGAGGAATTGGACAGCGAGTCTTGCCCCTTGCACTGCTTCCAAAAGCACGGGGACTGAGCCAGGTTCAGGGAGAGCCAAATCCAGAAGGCCAGGAGAGCCAGCAGCGACACCCAGCTCTGCTCTCAGTCAAGGATCGGCGCAGCCACCACTAAGGCCCTCCTCACAACCCCTGTGATATTTCCTACGTAGCCAGTAGAGATGGGTATAAATGCTGGCACCTGGGTGACCTGGCTCCCAGGCAGCCCCAACAACAAGCCAGCATCATGGCAATATTTAAAAGAGAGCAGCCAGAGTGCTTCAGGTAGAACAGAGCTGCCAGGACAGAGCCCAGGCAGTCCAGGCATGGCTCACAAGGGGTGCTACCCATACAGGATCAATAGAGAAAAACATAATTTCCCCGTCATTTCCCCATCAGCATTTGCTGCTATGGAAAACAGGAGCTCTAAAGATAAACCAGTCCCCTCTGCTGTGACAGCCGTGATGGAGCTGTGTTCTCTGCAGGTCCTCAGGAGCTGGCAGTGAATAACACCGAGAGAGGGACTGTGAAATGGCTGTTTGTTCCACAGATACACCAGCCTGTTCTCGGGAAACAGCAGAATCCCGTGGGCCACACTGTTTTTGCGTGATAATGCAATTAAAGACTCCCTCGTGCTGCATGCACAGGAAGGACTGTGCAGAACTTGTAGCAGCAACCGCTTTGCTGCTTTTTCAGAAGTCTCAGACTATAAAGGGAGTGATTTTCCTTACTGGAAGCCTGTACTTGGGGCTGAAAATACTTCTCTAGCAGCTTGGGCTGCTCTACAGTGTTGCAGCTCATTCCCACACAGATTTCTGGAACAGGGAAATCAAAGTAAACAGGATCTTACCCCCCAGAGATCGAGTTCTGCCTGGAAAATCTTATTCCCTTCAAAGATGACGTGAACCTCAAGCTGAAAGATCAACAGAAAATTATCTTAGTGGGGCGGCACAGCACTTCCAGCGCTGTTCCCTGGACAGCGCAGCTGCCTTCCTGCCCTGTACCGCATCCCACGTCCCAGCTGCAGTGTAACTGCCGATCCCTCAGCAGCTGCCTCTCACCCCTTCCCCATGCTGCAGCTCCACCTCTGCCACCAGCTGAAGGTCTGGAGGCCAACAAAGCCCCATGCTGAGGCTGAAAGCCACTGAGCCAGCGAGGCTGGGCAGCTGCAGCCACAAAGCCACCAGGCTCTCAGCTCAGGAAGCGCCAACCCCAAATGGGTGTTGTAGAGCACCGGGAACCCGGCCGGCTTGTGGCTCGTCGACACAGGGTGCCATGAAAGCCCCAGCCAGCTTGCTGGCCCCACTCACCACGGTGCGGTTGGCCTTCACGCTGCTGAGGGCGGGCAGGGGGTTCTTGGCATAGATTGTCACCACCACTTGGCTGCTGGTTTGGTGCCAGTCCTGTCGGCACGACACCGCCTTCTTGTCCTGCCAGGGAGAAAAACCCATCATGGTGTGGCAGCCCCCAAGATGTTTGTGCCAGAGGGTGCTCTTTGTGTGTCTGTCCTTCGCAGAGAGCAAACTAAGGACAGCATCAGCTGAGCGAGAGCAAACCCTGCATCTTGTTTTGGAGGGGAGGTGGTTTGTGTGAAGGTGGGCAGCCCCTGCTGGACTGCCCCATGCAGCACAGGACATCAGTGCTGTGCTCCAGGATGTGTTAAGAGCAGACATCCCCTTGTTCCAGGGTCACTCTGCTGTGCCCAGGCTCACACCAGGAGCAGGCACAAAGCCTTTGCATCACATCAGAGTTCATTCACTCTGCAGGGACAGCAGAAGATGCCCTCTCAAAGCAGCCTCCCTTACACCCCCTGCGTGTTTTCAGCCCAGGACAAAGAACATCCTGAGCTCCGAGAGGGCTGCTCAGGCAGTCTGGCACTGCTGACTCAGAAGAACACGATGCACTTTCAGAGATATCCTGGGCTGTTTTCTTGTAACTTTCCCAGCTCCAGCATGCTGCCAGCTAAGAGAAACTCTCTCACACACACAATCGTGAATTGGCATCTTCCCCTCGTGGCCCTGCCACAACAGCCAGTGCGGATGAGGTCTCTCCTGAGAAGCAGCTGCAGAGAGAAAGCTTCATGAAAACAACCTCAAGTCATTTGCAGACATCCGCCAAAACTTTTGGGGGATTTTTGCAGGGCTTTTCCTGTGCTCAACTGCCTGTTCCTGTGCGGCAGCCTGCAGCACCAGCCACACCAAGCTCCTGGGGCAGAAGGTAGAGGCAGCCCTCCTTCAGCTTCCCACTGCACCCGTGCCACAGGCGTGAGAGCTGCCAGGTTCTGTGAATGCAGAGGCAGAGTTTTAAAACAACAGATGGGTGAGGATTCAGCGTTCAAACCCTGATGCAATCATCTGCGAGCAATTATGAAAATTAGCAGAATTAAATATGGAAATCCGCGTTAATGCAGAGCAAGGGAAAAAGCAGCCCCGGGTGCCAGTAAAGGTTTTCCCGGAGGCACTTTGCTCAATCATCTCCCCGGGAGCTCCCTTACCGCCTTCCCCATCCAGCAGTGCCGCCCCGTGCTGCAGCCCGGCTGCTCCAGGAAGGCGCTGAAGTCGGTGGTCCTGACCCCGCAGCAGCTCCAGTATTTCATCCTGCAGGGTGTGGGGCTTCCTGAGCAGGCAGCAGGACCCCATCAAGGGCAAGACCCCACAGGACCACTTCCAGCCTGCAGTGAGCTCAGTAAAGGGAGGTTCCTTACCCCTCGTGGAAGACAGGAACACCAGGGTGGAAGGTACAAACCTCTGCGTTGCTCTCTGCACCCCGGTAGACCTGTGGGGCAAGAAGCAGAGGGGAGACTTGGCTGTGCCTCCAGCACGGCATGGCCAGGCATCCGTACATCAGGGTTCATTCCCATCACAGTCACAGCATGTTGCCCGTTGTCACCCTTCCCTCAGGGTCCAGCATCGGAGAGGACTTTTTGGGGACAGCTGCTGGCCCTGCTCCCTGTTGGCAGCACCCAGCCATGGCAGGACACCGCTGCATGCCCCCAGCACCGCCCCACCAAGCCCCTATCCCAGCACAGCACTGCAGCCTTGGGGCGAGGCAGAAAGCGTGCTGCACTGCAGGAGTGAGGAGCAGGCAGGAATTATTCCATTCCGTGCCCATCCTACCCGGGTGAACTGCGGGGCGGTGCAGAGCGTGCGGGGACGCTGGGTACGGGGACGCCGGGTACTCACCGCCTTGCAGGCTGCGTTCTTGCAGGTGGTGCCAGCTCTCACCTGCGCTGCCGCCTCCCCTGCAAGGACAGCACAGCTTTGCTTGGGGACACACACCCCGCCTGTCCCCAGCCCTCCCACAGCCCCTGCTCCGGGCTCGCCAGGCCAGGCCAGGCCCTGCTGCGGACTGAGAAGTACCTGTGCAGCTGCCCTCGGGCACCTTGTCGTGGGGGGACAGGCTTAGTTTCTCCAGCGCCTGCTCCAGAGACCTGGATACTTTAATTGGCAGCAGTTGTCGTGGCTCATCAGAGCTGGAAAACAACAGCAACAAAGGCCGAGCATTGTGGGTTTTTTTGCAATTTAAGTGTTGCTGCTCCTTCCCAGGAGGCAGGCAGGGCAAGGCTCATGCACAAGCAGCAGCGTGGCCAGGCGGTGCCATCAGCTGAGCCTCTCTCACCTTGGTCTTTCCCGCTGCATCATCTCAGCTGATTTTGGTCCTTGGATGATGAATTCTGCCACTGGCTTGGCCTTCGCCTTGTCCGAGCTCTCCTCTTGGAGAGGCTCAGGGGGCTTCTCCTTGCTGTGGAACCCCTTTGTGCATCCCTGAGCAGCAGAGACGAGCCCGATGCCTGCTTTGCCCTTTCTAACCTGGAGGCTGCTCCAGCCCCGGTGAGCTCCCGTGACCCGGTGGCTCTGCGTCCTGCAGGGCCGGGCTCCCACCCTACAGCAGCGCAGGGGCCGTGTCCACAGGGATTCCCTCGTGCAGCCCCACCGGGGGCCGTGTCGGGAAGGCCTCAGCTCTGTCCCACCCCAGCCTGGCAGCAGAGGGACAGCAAAGAGCCTCCCCACCTCCCCGGGCTGCTCAGACACCTCATGGCGTGGGGGGCATGAGCTGCACGGGGTCCCAGCCGCTTTGGTGAGTCGCTCACCTGAATGGAGAGGAACTCGGAGAAGTCCGTCGTGCGCTTCTTGCAGCAGGACCAGCCCTGGGCACCGGGAGAGGATGAGACGGTCGGGGTGGATGTCCCCACCGGGCACACGGTCCCACCCCACGGCTGCGGCCCCTCTTACCTTCAGGGCATCGTGGAAGATGGGGACGCCAGGGTGGTACAGGCAGGCATCTGAAGGGGGAAAAGCATTCGGAGCCTTTCGGGAAGGGCGATCCTGGCCGTGCACCCCCAGCTGCTCCCGAGCTGCCTGCTGGCAGCCGAGGCCGCAGACCAGGAGAGCATCGGGGGGCAGGAACCCGCTTACCCTCGGCGTTGTGCTCGGGATCAAACCTCTGCCCGCAGCCCTTGTTGTAGCACAGCAACGCCATGGCTCAGGCAGACACGCGGCGTCCTTCACTCCAACAAAAACCCCGTCAATCTCATCCCCTCTGTTTCCCCACGGTTCCCAGCACAGGCGCCGCGAGGTGACTTTGCCTGCCTTTGGGGGCAGCTGGAGGAGGCGGCTGGTAACCGGAGAGCTGGCCAAAGATGGACATGGCAGCTGGCGGGACCCGCGTTATCTCCAGAGGCATATTTCTGTCCTGCCCCATGCTCCGGCACACGCAGGCACCCGGCGGAGGGGACACAAGCTGCGGGGTGCCCTGGGGTGGGCTGGTGCTTGTGCTCGGATCTGTGGAGCCACAGCTCCTGAGCAGCTGCTGGGAGAGCTCTCGATTTATTTATCATCCAGAGAAGGGGCTGAAAGTTTACTGGAAAGGGAAGGAAGAGACTTCTTCGCAGGGTCCCAGGGCAAAACCTGTGCACATGGCACCAGAGGACCAGAGCAGGGAATGTGCCCAGACATCCCTGATCCCCACCAGGGCCTTGTGCAGCCCAGGGATGAAATCTGTCCCCAGCAGCTTTCCCTGCTTCCACCATCACCACAGAAGTTTGCAAAATGTTACGTGGGCTTCCAGTGAGCAGGAGGGGTTTGCTGAAGCTCCCCGTTCTCATCCGAACACCCCGTGTTTTTCTTCCTACAGACGAGAAGCCCTCTTGAGATCAAAGATTTTACGTAGTTCCTACGAATATCTAAAACAAAAGTTTCTTTTTATTGTTCCTGTTTGCAGAGGCAGATGTTTCCTGGGTGTCTCTCCGACCTGTGGGATCCCACTGCAGCCAGCGAGCACTTCTGCTGCGGAACTGGGTCTGAGAGAAGCCCACGAAGGGCAGGTCCTGTGGGCAGCAGCTGCCCTGGGAGGCAGCCCGGATGCCACTGCTGCTCCTCTCAGAGCAAACCCTCAACGCAAAGGTACAGCAGCCCCAAAGCCTGCCCTACCTGCGGTGCAATATCCCCAGGAAAGCTCTGCAGGAGTGCCAGCAGCTTGTCTTTGAGCTGATGCCACCCCATAAAGAACTGCATGCCCCAAGGCACGGTAACAGGCAGCAGTGTGAAGGGCGGGTGGAGAAGCAGGAGGGATCACACAGGTCCCAGGGAGTCCGTCAGAGCCCTGTGACGGGTCTGCGTGGTGCTCTAGGGTTTCAGGTCTCCTCGTCCTTTCTGCAAGCCGTCAGCAAGGCCGCAGCTGTTGCCATCCTCGTGCCAGGGAGGGTTTGGAGCTCGGGTTACTTTGCAGAGGAAACGCCGAGGCGATGCGGAGGGTACTGAGGCTCGGTTTGGAAGGACCTGCAGGTTTGAGGTCAGGGTTTCAGCCCTGGGGACAGGCACAGCACACCCAGGGTGCAACAGGGACAAGCCCCGTGCTAGGGCTGGCACTTTCTGAATGAGAGAAAGGAGGAGATGAGGTACTTGTAATAGGAAGGCCGTGGTGTGGGGCAGCATGCCTGTCACCCAGCCCCTGGTTGGGAGCTGTGGCTGCCAGCAGCCGTGGCCCCACGTGGCTGGGTCCAGCCCTGCCCCAGGGCAGAGCTCCAAGTAAAGCA
The DNA here is from genome assembly GCF_047663525.1 of Anas platyrhynchos. NCBI lineage: Eukaryota > Metazoa > Chordata > Aves > Anseriformes > Anatidae > Anas > Anas platyrhynchos. Next base: position 14,465,855 of record NC_092596.1, read on the forward strand.
CAAGTCCCTGTCGTGTGGGCTGGCTGTGGGCAGCACCTTTGGAACGGCGTGCAAGGAACGGCCAGCTGGGAATTACAAATAAAGCCTCTCTGCTTCATCTGCAGTCAATTTGGTCTAACAGAACAAAAAGGAGATAGAAAAAATGGAGCCAATCGCTCTCAAACGACTTCCACAGTCGTTTCTTGGGGAAAGCCCTGTTATCACCTTAGACCTTGGACCAAGGAGCACGGGATGCAGCTGCAGACGAGGCCAGCACAGAGCTGGGCTTCCAGACCCCAAGCACTGAGCATGAAAGCAAATGTCACCTCTTGAGGCTGCCGTGTGCCAAGGACATGCAGGTCTGTGAACAAAGAGGAGCGAGAGGGCAGCTTGAGGAAGGAGGTGACTTCACCACAGGGACACCTACCTGTGCATGCAGGTGCTGAAGGGCTCCTCACACAGAGAGGCACAGGGGAGGCACAGCACTTCTCCATGGAGCGAGAAAGCTTTGCACGTGTAATCCAGTCACAGCAATCCTGCAAAGCCTTTCAGCAAGGAGCCAGTCCAGAAGTCCTCTCCGAACACGCAGTTTCCTTGTCTTCAGCTGGCACCCTCGTGAAAGCCTGCAGCCAGAATTAGCAGCGTGGGGTTTTACAGGTTTTCCTTTTGGGGGCGCCACAGCCTAGAGGCACAGCCACCCCGAGCAGGCAGACTGCACCGAGGGAGGGAGCGTCCCAAAGGCACAGTAAGGTAACAGTAAGACTGCTCATCAGTCCTGGTAGGGAACATCTGCCAGTCACGTTCCAGGTAAAAGCCCCAGGAACAGCCACATCCCCTTCACAAGGCAACAGAAGGGCTGATCAGCATTCTAGCCACCTTACTCGGCATTTTGCAGCGTGTAGTTACCTTAGCAAATTGACAGGTGAAAAACATCAAGCTCCTCACACTGTACCTACAGGTGTCGCAATCCCTCTGATAATCACCACTAAATACTGCCAGCTACTCATACAGATGATGCCAAACACTGAAATAAAACAAGCAAAAGAAACAAGACCAGCAGCTGCAGTCTCTCTCCAATACAACTTACCAATCGTGCCATTACAAGCTAATTATAAATATTCAATGAACAGCCGTAAACTAGTAAAAGCCTCCAGAATGACTATTTCATCTCTTTTAACAGGGTACCCACGGGCCAATTCATAATTTTTAAAAGCTATTGCTTTGGTAACATCAGGCACCTGAAAATGTTTTCATCTTCCCTATTATTTCTCAGGTTTATAAGGCAGCTCCTTATGCTCCTACACGGTAACTTTCTCCCTCCCAAAGTCTCTTCCTAAGCTCCCCCTTTCTGCTCCCTCCTTCCCAGTCTCACCTCAAGCTTCAATACAAGAGTGTAAATCAGGACTCCTGTCCTTACAGATTCCCTCAGGTATTACATAGGATTAATTGTTATTGTCACCACTGACACTTACAGTCCCTCCGCTTCCTGCCCCAGCAGAGTTCAGAGCCCCAGAGGAACGTCTGCATCCTACTCAGAGGCAACTGCAACGTGGAGCAGAGACAGCTTTGTATGAGACAGATCAGACAAACATTCAACTCTGTGCTCCCAGTGACTCACAGACAAGTCTTCCACTTTGCTTCTCTGTGCCTGCAATGTAGACGTAACCTAGGTGCATCAGGACTTCCCCTTATTTTACTCTTAAATGCTGAAGTTAAGGTTCTTATTCCAAAAACCATACAAAACTCATTCTGTGACAAGAACTGTTAGAAAATTCCCAGGGGTTACACCCTGTTTACAGAGCTATGCAAGAACAACTTTTACTCCAGAATCTGATGCTTGATTTACTTCAATACGTAGGTACATATTTTAGTAAAAAAAAAATAGAAGAGACAGCACACCAGATAAAAAAGGCTTAAAATCCACTTTAATAATAATGCATTCCTGTAACATTCCTCAGACAAACTCAAACTTGTTAGTGGGACAATTACAGCTTGTGTTCAAACAGTTTACACTAAATGAAAAATCTTGTAGTACTTCTACACAAAAGACAGGCAAGGTTAAGATTATACAAACATTTGTTTCAGTTAAATCTTCAGCATGAGATACAGTATCTTTGTCCAATAGATTGTACTTTACTACCAGTAAAAATAAACAGCGATACAACACATTATCAAAAAATTCATCCGAACAAGAGCCTTCCAGCCATTCCGGCTGCACATGACGGTCAACTACTTTAAAGAAACAGATGGTCCAGATAAAAAGAGTAACTACAAGTTAGGATAAAAAAAAAAAAGAAAAAAAGAAAAAAATGAACATAAAATCTCCCCAATTCACTACATGATGGATCATTTGGAGCTATGTAAATTTACAGAATCATGGGAGCTGCAAAGTACCCAGATGCTGCCCTAGTTCTCCAGAGACTTCTTCCCTGTGCTCTTAAGCAAGGTACGCTACACTAAAATTAAAAAAATGCCAAGACAATTTTATCTCGTTTAGTCTCAGGGCTCCGGCTGCAAATAGGAAACCTGGAACGGTCAAGGCATTGAGGTCCTTGCCAGATTTTACCGTTACTGAACAACCACGGCAGCCTCCCAGAATTCATTTTCACATTGAAATTATAGGAATGCACCACATGAAATTTTCTAAAACCTTTACCAGTCAGACTGCACTCCCCTTTTCCTAGAGTGGCTTAACCAAAGCAGGCCCTAACGAACTAATTTGAACATCCACCCCCTGAGAAGAACCCTGTGTGGCCTGCCAAGATTCCTTTTCTCTTTGGGGCACGTGCAGGGGGCAGCTTAATCCTGTTAGTATCTGCGACGCTTGTTGGGGCCAAATTCCCCCCCTGGATTTCCTCTGTTGAAGGCAGGTGGGTTCCCACCCATCGCTCCGAGTCCTTCCATCGCGCTGCCCTGGCCGAAGCGATCTGCAGGCGGCGGTGGAGTCTTGTAACGAAGACGAGTGCAGAAGAGGCAGAAGGAAAAATAGAGAACAGCAGTTAAAAGCCATTTGAGTAGATTCGAATCCTGTCAGGATCCCACAATTACAGTTCACCTTGCTATAAACCCACCACCCTACCAAAACCAACCCCAAAGCCCCAAAACCAGGCTGATAGGACTGTGGTTACAGTTAAGCATTGTAGGATAAAGCCTCTTTCCCCACATAACTTGGAGTCAAGCAAACTGGAAAACAGCTTATGTGATCTCCACAGTAGTGCCTTGCTGTGGAGCACATAAGAAATGCAGTCTGGGAAAGGAATTCCACGTTTCCACCATATTTCCCCACCCAAACTGAATGTAAACGAGGAGCAGCACACTTATAACACAGCAGTGTCACGATCCAGGCGTATGCAACGCTACAATTCCAAGGTAAGTCTGAGATACTTGTCTTGTGCCTTGGTCATATCCTGTCACTTCCATTCCTTTGGCTCTCCCATCTCCCAGCTAGAGTAGTGCTATTGCACAGCCTCTTCCTTCCAGCATGGAGATGAGATGAAAGGGTAATTCAGCTTGGAAGGTACCTTAGGAGATCCCTCATCCAACCTCCTGCTCAAAGCTGAGTCAGCTATGAGGCAGATACATGGCAGGCATGTGCTTTCACAAAACACTGTGAAGCCACCGCATCTTCCTTCCCCCTCAACATCAGACTCATGGGTTCCATTCATTCTTCATCCACATGCTTACATTACTACATACTATTTACAGCATAATACAGCACTCCTTCCATCTTTTTCCCTTCCCAATAGATGAACTCTAAGCAATTGTGGACTTCCCCTGTAGGACACATTACATCACATTAGGGAAGTCACTGCAGTCACTAACCAACTGGAGCAAACATGCAAAGCAAGTGCTACGTACATGAATAAAGAGCTGGAACACACTGAACTAGTAACACAAACTAAGCATCTAGCCAGGATAAAGAGTTTCCAAAAAAAACTCTATGCATACATGTATATCTGGCCATTAAAGAAGCAGCTTATTGCTTTTTGGTCTAAGTGGTATTACTTCATCATCCTGATCTGAACTCCTTCCCCTTTCCATTCCTCTCTTCATCTTCTCCCCCATAAATTTCCTTGCGTAGTACACGTTCCTTGAACCACAGCCTCCCTACTGTCCCTACCAGTCAGGTAAAAAAGCTCACAGCCAAATAAAACTGTTCTTTATGACAAAAAGACTTCCATGAAGCAGTCATGCTAGATTAAGAATTAGGAAGGTTTGCAGGAAAATTGCTCATGACACCAAGTACTAGGAACTGCTGAAGATAAACTTTCAGGACAAACTTCAATATGACTGCTGCTGTTACTGCAACTGATCCTGTATGAGATTTCATCCTCTGACAGATAGGATCAACATGCAAAGAAGCCATCACCTATTGTAAAGCTCTGCAGTGAAGCTGTAACTGTGCATCACCAAAGCTTGAATCCTTTAGAGGCATCCCTCTCCTGAGTTCAGCTACCAGATCATCCCCACACCCACATCATTTGCTTTACTAGACTTAATTTTACTTGCAAACTAAGGAAACTCCCAAACTGAAAGTTACAAGCAGCAGTCACCAACTTTCACAGCGATATTCATTTTCTATTCCTTCCATTACTTTCATAAAAACCGTAACAAACAGCAAGCAATTCAGTTCTTTCATGTTGACAAGTTACCTCTCACCACAGTAACTACATGCAGACCCTGAGCTCGCGGTTTCCACATTAGATGTGACACCTTCAACAACTCCTCCAGCAGTATGAAGTAGCACTCCATTTCACATTTATAACAAGCTAAAACACGCCACTACCATTCACCAACTAAATCACTAATGCAGCAACCATAATTCCTGTCTAAACACCCTTGTTTTTCAATTTATCCCACTAGTAGCTCAATAACCTTTAAGTTAGAGAGTATTCTTAAAAGCATTTTTCCCTCCCAATCCCATGGAAGTTTAATAAATGGGCTTTTTGCAAGCTGGTCACAGCATGTTGAATAAAGTCTGTACAGCTACTACATGTTTTATGGCAACCTATTTCAGTTCACTACCAGTACCAGAATTAAATATATGAAGAAATTAATTTCTCATCTCACTATTACAGAAACTGAGACAAGTTCTGTGTTTTCTAAGAAAAACAAACAAACAAAACAAAAAAAAAACAAGCCAACTTTTAAAATCTTTTAAGAAGGATTTCTAATAAACAGAACTTCTAGATTTCCATTACTTGTATTTGAAAATTAGATTTGTATTTAGAATTTTCCTTAGCGCTTTCTCTTTAGAATTCTTTGGTGACATATATTCAATGATGAGGATGCCTAAAACGGTTTTGAGCTGTCTAAGGTCCATCAGGGTGGGGATGACTGTGGATGGATGGGGTGCAAAACTGAGGAACTGTCTGGTCATACAGCTTTGTAGATAGAATGTCAGCCTTGAGTTTTGCTGATCAAGCATTTAAACTTCCTTTGCCCTACAAGTAGAGTCTCAGAGACCCTTTGCAGACAAAAGCTACTGTTTAAAATTCAATTAAATGTAAAAATTTAAAAAGGCAAATAAGCAAGCATAAACTTCACTGATTCTTTGTTATTTACTTCCTAAGCAAATCAGCTGAACTCATTTTTGCATACTTATTACCATATTCCTTTTAGCATAGAAGAGCATTGTTTTAAAAAACTAGTGATGGACAGAACATTTCTGAAAGCTTGGCTTTATGCCAGCAAGAACATAACATCTCCAGATACTCTCACTCAAAGCGCTTTCCAATATGCCATTTAAAAAACAACCATGTAGTACTGGTTGATTGCTAAGATCCTTCTAACAAAGGGTTTAGTATCTTCAAAGTAAAGAAAGAAGTATTAGACTTGGCTCAATTTCAAAAATACCAACTAACATTGAGGCAAGATTAACTTCACAGCAGGTCTAGGGTGACAAACAAGACTCAACTTTAACAGTGTCCTCCTTTACACAGGAAACACCACAATCTACATTTGAAAGGTGTGCAGGAAAAGCAGATGGAGATACATTACCATTCCCATGGCTCCGTCAGGTATCATAGCTCCAGGACCAGCTGCAGGAGGTGCAGCAGCTGGGACGTTGGTACCACCCATAGCTCCTCTATTGTTCATTCCAATGGTACCTGGAAAAGAACCAGAAAAACCATGAACCAGAACCACAAAACACCACATAAGCTCCCTGTAGGATTATATCCCAGGACAGAGTTCTAATCTATTAACCATCAGTGCACTACCAGGTCAAGACAAACTGATCTCGCATTCCACTATTATCTGAAACCTCGGCAGGTCCTAACGCTCACTGCCTTTGTTAAGCACTGAGCCTGATGGTCTTGTCACTCACTGTTGTGCATGTGGCCTCAAGCTCTAGGTCATGTAGCCAAAATATGGAAATCTAGTAACTGAGATTTCTTTCTGGAATCAAGGTCTAGTACCACATGTTGTACCAGCTTCCGTATCACTACGAACTTCTTAACCACATTATGGCTCTAACAGCAATTTCAACCATCTTCTGCTTACTGAACTTTCACGTACGTACAGCACTGCCTCATACCCATACGTTTCCTGTCATATGACAGCTTCCTGTCACTGAAATGGGAGAAAGTTACTATGACGGTTTCTAAATAAGGAGCTGATAAAATACAAGAGCTCAAAAAAAAGAAACAAAACACATGGATTTTGCAGAGGACACAACCGTGCACAGGAATTAAGAAGACTACAAAAAATTCTTACCTCCCATACCCATCTGCCCCATTCGCATGTCTGGTGGCTCCCTCTGGAAAAGAGATGCTCATTTCAAATGATAAAGATCCAAGTATTTTGTAATGTAATTACACAAATTCATTGAGATCTGGGGTTTTATTACCAGATAGAATTACTGGGTAAATTTCAAAAGCAGATCTGAGCTACTGCTACTGCTATTAACTGCTGAACAAACAGCTCTTATTTAAAGCATCTCATTCTGCAAGACAATATTCAACAGCGAAGCAATCCTGGTACAGCATCAAGCCACAAAGCTGTGTGTGCAGATTTTACCAAAGAGCAGCATAAAGTTATCCAATACCTGGATGGAAAGATCTGCTGAGCAGCAGTAACACATTGGAAAAAATTAGTTTTTATTACTTCCTCAGTGTAGCTAAGTAGCTTTTCCTGCTGAAAGGAATGCAAGCTTACACAACAAAACACGCAGCACTGGATCATTTCCAGACTTCCAGCTAGTGAACGTCAGGCACACACCACAGATCTCCCTTGCTGAAAAACTGGAAGCACCTCCTCACCAGTGAGGATACTGCTTTTCCAGGATGGGAACTGAACAGATATCACTTGACTTCACCTGTAGTCTCAGTGCCACTATTTATCAGGTGAATGCACTATTACTTAGAGAACTCAGGAGTTCTGCTAGGTAATATTTGCATTTAGAGGTCAGTCACAGTTTTGATCTTTTGTCTTTACAGTTAGCTATTTTGCTTAGCAGCCAATTTTTTGCTAAAATGCATAAACAATTGTCACCTAGTTGCACTGACATTATTATAGCATCTCCATAGCATGAGAGCTGGTTCCACAATAGAAAATTGCCAGGACTGAAAATGAACTGCTAACAGCTCATTACAGAGCTAGCATTACTGCTATTAAAAAGTAGACTATCACACATTTTACATTCCAAAGAAATGCTTGACCAACACAGACTTTCAAGTATAAGCAAATTATTGTGCCTGCAGCAGTGTCTCGAGCTGGGATCGTTCCACCTGAGGAAGACTAAGAACAACTGCAGGCTAGGGATATAGATGGATACATGACCACAACAGGGCTCTGCAATAGGACTTCAGAAGAGTACATCTTTGTTACTACTCTTAGAATATAATTAGTTAGTGTATGTTCTTCTGAACAGCAAGACAGCCACTGAGGACAGCAGTGGGACAACAGTAACTGTGTTAATTTACATTTTCCAGACAAAATGTTATTATGACAGACAGGAATCTATAACTGGCTGTAGAATGCATTGAACAGGTATGTAGAGTCCCTCAACCAACACATTAAGCATCCACTGGAAGCCCTGTGCTAGGGAAGAGAAAAAAAAAAAAAATCTAATATCCATCTCCAGATGCAATGGAAAGGTAGGAATATTCATACCGCATCAGTGAAGTTCCCCTTGAAGCCTTCCTGCTGGCGTCTCATCATCTCTTCTTGTTGCCTTCTCATTTCCTCCTCACGGCGCCTGCGTTCTTCCTCTTGCCTGCAAAGAAGTGGCAAGGATGCTCAGCACAACACAAAGTGACCGCTTGCATCAGAGCGTTGTAGTGCTGCCTAGTGGGCTCTTGTTTTGGAAACCTACAACTTGGAAAGCACTATTCTGCTGAGGTTGTGAAATATCAGGCACCTCATGATGAAAGCAAACATCTACGAGCAGGACATTTTCAACACTGAATTTTAAGGAGTTCATTATAGAACTCATCCTGAGCACACCCACATACACAGCCGCTCTCAAGTACATGCTGACTACGTTATACTGCGTATAATGCATAGAAGCCAGACAGTTCTCAAGCTCCTCGTATTACAGAAGTAATCTGGAGATCTTCCTGGAGTTTCTCACAATGACCCTGAGACAAGGAAGAGCTGGAAGGGAGAGAGAAATCTCTGAGACTAAGTTACCTCTCAAAGGAGAAGCTAGAATGGGGTTTCCCAACCTGCAGCACTAAAGCTGCTGCACAGATCCTGACCTTTGTATCTGCCTCGGTCAAGGAACTAAACTGAGACAGAACTGTAAAAAAACAAATACTAGTCAGTGTCCTTCAATGTCAGCAGAAGAAACTCCTAACTCCTCCATCTTAAACCAAGCGTACACTCTCCCTATGAACAAAAAGGCCCAAAACAACAGCTACTCTTTAGGTAGCAATTAAATTGTCACCCTGAACAATAAGTGAACTGAAGAAGTGCTTTGTTCCATAACGTTATGGATTCACAGTTTCAGAACCTGCCACCTTACCTGATTTCCAACTGTTTACGTTTTTGTACTTCTTGGTTATGTAATTCTTCCATCCTCCTCAGCTCTTCCTGGCGTCTCATTAAATCTATATAAGATAACAGTTAAAAAAATAAAACAAAATCAACCTTGTCTCCTCTACCACCCCCCATCAGTTCCTGAATTAGAACCACAGCACAAAGGAAGAGTAAGACAATAGAACTTCCAGCAATACAGCAACATCTGTTTGGTTGTTGCTGCCACAGTTGGTTAAAAGTTATGCAGCTTTGCCATAGCCCAACCTCGGTGGGCTCTGGCCAGTCTGAGCTACCCACCCCGGGTGCTGAAGGGCCCTGTTCTGATTATCCTTGGTTGTTACCTTGCCGCATGAGCATAACTTGGTGCTCATGGCGAGCTGCTTCCATTTCCATTTCCAGCTTCTCTCGAGCTTCCTTGATGTTGCGGTCTACCTGTTCTTGCTGCTGCTTCTCCATTTCTATTAGAGCCTTCCAGCGCATGGCATATTCATACTCAAAGCTGCCAGGCTGTGCGAATCGAGGAGGCTGCTCACGCTCCCTGTCAAGCAAGAAAGACCTAGTGAATGCTTCAACAGAGCAAAGAGGATCTAAGAAAAATACAGTATGTGTGTAAATGCAATGGCAGAGCCTTCTGACAGTTGGAAAAACATTTCACTGCAATAAATAAATCACTAAGTACACTTTTTTGCACAAATAGCTGTGCCTGATACCGCTTTGTCTGTTCCTCGGGATGCATTCTACTGAAAGGAGAAACTTAAGACAGAAAACTGTGTCCTGTCCTCACACCCAGCAACAACACTGCACTCCTAACACACCAAGATACTGGGCAAAAGACATTTAGAAATACTCTCGACAGAAACAGCTCCTGCTGCACAACTCATGAACAGCTTCACTCCAGAAACATACCCAGCCCAAACATGCACGCTCACCTCGCTGGTCTCTGCAGCCCCCGCAACCGGAGCATGTGACTGCTCCTAACACAGCCCCCGGGCTCCTGAAGCTCTCATCCTCCCTGCTTCATTCAACATTCATGACCTCACATGCTGTACTAATACCCAATGCTCTAATCATATGGCAGCTGTTTACTGTGGGAAGTCCTCAAATACCGTGGCCTTACACCTGGATAGCTCTACAATGCCTCACTGCTGTTCACATCATTCGGACCATTTTCACTGTGAGTTCGTCTGCTTCCTCCACAGACTGTCCCTAACACCTCGAGCACAGAATTTACACCTTTTGTTTCAGCTTCTCATCCCAGCAAGGGGAAAGCACACATTATCTCAAACTGCCACCAATTTTTATCCCAACAACGGAAGCAGACAAACACAACAAAATATGTGGAGCCTGCCAGCCTTACCCAGCAGAGTGGATCCAAACCCACTGCTTTCTTTCAGCTAACTAATTTCAAGGGAACAGCGTAAGCAATTCTTTTTCTGGATTCAGGTCACGTATTCAGAAAAAAGGAGGATCTCTAGAAGCACTGATGAGCCACCCTCCTAAGGCTCAGGCACTAGCTGATACCCCGGAGCCCCCAGGCAGTCTCATCTCGTGTCTTATGGCAGCCACATACTTGTGATATTGCTGGTTTTTGATGACCAGTTTCTCTGGTAGTCCCTCTTCATCATCATACTGATCCATGGGCTCCACAGTGACAGGCCGAGGGAATCTGTGAAGAAAAAATGAGGTGCTTTGAGGATAATTCAGGAATGAGCTTGCAGTGTAGGAAAGCCTGTGTGCTATGTCTGAAGCTATGAAATATTGCTTTTAGCACTGCTCAAAGAAATTGAGTGCAGCCAGGGTTCTGAAGCAAAGTGAAAACAGTAATTACTTTTCACAGCATTTTTTTTTCCACCCCCCTTTAGACTAGGAGCTGAACTGTTAATTGAAAATCTTGATCCAAACCAAAAATGTACTCAAAGAAGAATGCTTTCAGTTACTTGTTTAAATTAACAACTTCACTGGAAACTTGACTTCCTGGAGTAGGCACAGCACAGTAGTACCAGAGTCTGTTTTTTTCACCCCTTTCCTCCCTTGCTTCATGAGCAACCACAGGCTGCACAAGCTCTTTTTACAACAGTCTAAAGTGAGGAGTAACACTGCTCTTCACTGGAGATCCCTGGCTGCATCACTCGTATTCTCTTGGTGAGACCACCGCTTCCTGTTACTGCCAGACAGCAGTGCTCTGCAAGTTCCTGGTGGGCCCTGCCTCAATTTCCTAAATAATCCTCTGGCACGCTTTGCAACACAGACACTGAGGATGTGTGCTTCTGTGTGCAAAAGAGAACTACTTAGCAGAAGCGTCCCCATCTCTGCAACAAGTCCCCAGCACAGCACTGAGAGTGCTCACACCCTCAGCGCAAAGCAGCGTCACAATTCAGCTTTAGCTCCTTAATCCATTTGCCATAGCTGGGGAAGTGACAATCATGCCATGCCAAGGAGCAAGCAGTGCCCAAACTCCAACAGGAAGGCAGGACGTGAGAGGCTGAGGGTCCACAACACAGCTTTGCACTTTTGTGTGTTACTAATCATCTCATTTTCCAATGTGAGACTAATTATCTCAAGTTTCCAATGTGACAGTCTATTCCAAGCAGTTTATCCATCCGCTTCTGTCACAGACTAGGACAAAGCAGAACAGCTTCAATCAAAACTAAACCTCGAGTAGAAATAAGCACCACACTGTTTTGCTGTCCCAAATGTCAAAAGCTGATGTGCAGACAGCCAGAGAAAGAGTGAATGTTGCCCTCAGGTGCTCTCAGTTATACACTGGTAGTGCTTAGCTTTGCATGCTCACTTTTCAAATGTTGTTTTCATGATTCTTTCAGGCTATATGGTTCTGAGTCAGCAAAAGGGCACAAAGTAAATAATCCCAAGAAACTAAAATAGCCCAAAAGCTCCCTACCAGCAACCCTACTGCAGAGCACTACACATTGCTGGCTACTCCCGAAGTCTCTCAGGCAGGAAAATAGCAATGAAAAAAAAAAAAAAAAAAGCAAGCTGCTTTTTGAACCAGAATGTGCTGTGTACTGCCATGCCATGTGCAGCCTCTCCCCAAAAAGGAGCAGGGCGAGAAGCACAAAGCTTAAAAAAAAAACTTTAATAATAAAACACTTCCTGAAATCGGGGCTATATTGCTAATTTCTAAATTCTAAGAGCATGCATACAAAATATACTTTAGTATTTTTCACTCAAAATAGACCATAAATGGTTCCCCTAGCTATTAAAGCAACAAGCCATGCTCTGTGGAAGCTATTTAGAATTAATCATTTGCTTGAGCATGTTCACATAATTATCCAGGAATACACTTTGTTGCCTTACGATATCCAAGCAAAGGGAGAACAAGCTTCTGAGGGAAAAAACCCCAAACAACCCAGTGCATCTGATCCGCTTCCCAAACACCTCGTGCCCCAGAAGGTGGATCAGCACTGCACTCAGCAGCACACCTCACCGAGTGTGGCCCCATCCCTAGACTCAGCGTGCACAATTAACGCACTCGAGCTTTGTTTCCAGCCAATGGATGGGTCTCTGATACAGCTCCTGTTTCTTAGAAGCTGCTTTAATTGCCCTAAGGCAGCTTTAGTGAGAAAGAGTTTACTGGACAGCCTTACACTGACCCCACCTGCAGCTTCCCAGAAGGAAGCTTTGAGTTTCAGCACAGACTTGCTCTTAGCCTCACTCCTGTTGGAAAGGAAGCTCGGTTCTCCCTGGGCAAAGCACCTCCTGCCCTGCTACACCAAGAAATGTCGCTCACAAGCCAACGCCACCCACCAGCCTGCACACAACAGCACAGCAATTCTCGTCCTCCGCACTTACGTAGTCAGCAGGAAAGACCCATCACTACATCTATCCAGGGCTTTCCTAGCAGCAGGCTTCCCTGAGAACTCCACAATGCCTTTTCCAGAGGATCGTCCTCTGTCATCCACAATAACCACAGCCCTTTCCACCTGGCCAAACACTGAGAAGGCTTCCTCCAGGAGCTCATTGGACACAAACTGAGGCAGGTTCCTGACTGTCAGCGATGCGCTGTGGCATGCAAAACGCACTCTTAGCTGCTTCCCACGGAGAGGCATGTTGTCTAATTCCACCTTTGCAATCTCTGCCAGAGTGCGAGTTTCCTGAAGATAAAAAAAGTCATCATTAAAACTCTCAATGCAGCATGGAATCAGCTACGTACACAACAGAGTCACAAGTGTTATTTCCCCTGAACAAGTACTTCACAGAGAGGAACAAATGAACCTCCCACAGAGTGTTAAAAAATGCCCTGACCAACCACAGCTGCTCTCCATTACCAATGACTTTACCTGAATACACACGTAGAAAGTTTGGAGGAGGAAAAAGAAATGTATCGGACATAAACCTAATCCGACAGCCAGTGAAAACTAAGCAAACAATGATCATTATCTATCAGATATATCAGTACATTAAGGCTACAGAACAAGTTGCTCTTTTTTCTTTTAAAAAAATAAATACATTAAAAACCTCATGCTCCAGCCACTGTTATTGGGGCTTTAAGACATGTAACACCTAAGCCAATAACATCTGAGAACCACGGCACCATGTCAGTAACCACACTTCAGTGTGATCACTTGGAGACTCTCCCCTGCCACAAGAGCACTCATCACCCCAGCAGTACCGAGTGGTTACCTATGGTCACAGAAATGTCTCGTTCACACCCTCCCAGGAGATGTCTACCTGGTCTGTAACAGCATCAGGTGCGTGTTTTCCTTCTCTTTTCTCTCAGCTGATTCCAGAATGCCTTTACCAGGTATCTCAAACCCTGCCACACGCTGCCCCAATTGACTTTCCTTCCTATACCAGGCTCTAGACAAACCACTTGTAGAAGCTGATCTGTGACTGTAATCCAGGTCACTTAAAATCAACAGTGGGCTTAATTACCTGAAGATACCTGAACATTTACTACTTCCAGTTAGCAGCACTCCTCTAGCATAGGTCACTGCCACAAAAACATGCCTAAGGTAGCAAGTCACTCACCAGCCTGATAAAGCCAAAGCCTTTGTCCTTGTGTATGAAGACTTCCCCTGCCTTGCCATACTTCTCAAACAACTTTCTCATCTCTTCCTCTGTAATGTCTGGGGGCAGATTCCCCACAAACAGGCGGCTTCTCTGAGTGAAGGTCTTTTCACCGGGTTTCCGGAAATTCTTCAGGTCAATAGTCAGGCCTTCATCTGAGGGGAATAAGGTACACAGCTGCTCTACAGTTGGGGGGATAAATTCTATTAGGTTTCATCACAGTGAACGCAGAGACATAGGACAATACAGGTAATACCACCCCTTCGCTTAGACCTCAAACCTCCCCAGCCATCTCTACAGCAATGATTTTACTTCAGAATGGTCACTCGGGCTTCAGCTTTTGGGTAACTGCTCAAGATAACCGACCCACAATAAGATCTGTGGTCACAATACAAAGTTTTGCTATTACAACCCGAATAAGGACAGGAAAGCTGCAGCTTGGCCAGCAATCAGATTTTTACTGAGGGGAAGAAAAAAAAGTTTTAAAAAAATATGCAAAAAAGAGTTAATTTTGCCCAGACAAGTAACATTTTAATTGGCTGGTATTCTATGAGATGGGATTTGGGTTCTAGAGTCTTGGGTTCCAAATTGAAGAGAAGACTGGAATGGCAAAAATGGAAAAAAAAATAAGAATAGCCACGTAGGTAAGACCTCAAAAATTAAAAAAAAAAATCTGTATTCAGTAAGTAATGCTACATCTAAACTAACAAATGGGACTTGTTACAGCAACCCCCTCAAACCCCCACGTGCACAATTCGCTTAAGCCCACAGTTTAGCTGAAGCCCAGCACGATCTGGAAGCCCTGCTACAGGCGGACGGCTTTATGACCTCTTTACCTCCCTCCGTCCCCTTTTCTTAAAGGGACCCAAAACCTCCCTGCACAGCAAGCTGTAAAAAGCAATTCCGCTTTTTTTTTTTGTTTGTTTTGCTTCCGTCTTTTATTCCCTTTGCAGTTTTTCCTCTTTTCTATTTGACCCAAGCAGCAGATCCATTCCTATCCCATCTGCTGTGCACAGGCTCCACCTCAGGGCCACGTGTCTGCAGTAAACTCAAGCGGTTCGATTCAGACTACAAAGCAGGGTTCTAACCAGGAAGATCTATTCATGCAAAGGCAACCGTTAAAGACAAGCCTTTCGTGAGTACAAGCACACCTCCACAGCTAACTCTTAAAAAAAATCGGGCTGACAGCATATAGAAGGGTAGCGTAAGGACAGTAAGTGATTTACTGCACACCGCTCAGTCACTTGGGTGAAGCGTTTGTCTCGCAAACGACTCCAGGCTGTTACCACAAGTATTCGGGGGTCAATTGCAAGGCCTGCAAATACCCTAAGCGGGACTTAGGGCAGCGTTAACCAGCATCGCTGCTCCACCGTAAGCAGATCCCCTCAAAGGAGTCTGAAGTACAGCCTGTCACTCCGAGCTGATCCCTCGGAGAACACAACAATGCTGCTCCTGTGCTGTATTGTTCCCAACCTGACTGGAAACAAACTCCTCGGCCACCCTTTTCTGTGATCCCCCACGAACCTGTTTAGCAGGATCGCTTAATGAAAACACCCGTGAGTTTTACACCAGGCAAGCATCTGCATGTGGGCGCACTTAAACATGCAGCTGAGAGCGAAAACCACAGAGGAGCCACGCACAAGGAGCACAGCCAGAAGCGCATTTAGCTCAGGAAAAAGCCTTTGAGAAAGCCAGCAAAGCGCGCATGCAACTTTTCTCCTCTTTTGCTTTGAAAAGTCGGCAGCGAGACTTCGAAAACAAAAGGAAATAAAAGAGAAGAGATTTTTAACACCAGCAGAGAACTTTCCCTCTGTCTGGGGGCGGGGGGGGGCAGCGCCCTGCCTCCCTAGCTGCGAACCATGCAGCTGGATCAGCCGCAGCCCCGGGGGCCTTCACCCTGCGATCCCTCCTCCTGCCCCCGAGCAGCAGAGCCGCGACCCGGGCCCGTGAGGATCCGAGCGGCGCCCGGAGCCGCCCCCCCCCCCCCGCGCCCCGCCCCGCACTCACTCTGGCTGTTGGCCTGCTGCCCGTTGGCGGGCCCGGCGGGCGGCGGGTGCGGCGGGTGCTGGTGCTGCTTCCGCGGCGCGTGGTTCTGCTTCTCCATGCCGAAGCCCTTGTTGCCCTGCATCTTCCCCACCTGCGGGGCACAACGCGAGGCTCAGCACAAGGGGGGAGGGTGTGGGGGGGGCACAGGCCCGGCCTCACCGGGACCCCCCCCCCGCTCCCCCACTCCCCCTCCGCCCGCCTCAGGGGCCGCGCGTGGCGGCGGGGCGGGGCCCGGCGGTGGCCGCTGAGGCGCGGGGCGGCCCCGAGGCGGTCCCGGCCTCACCTGGCGGCGCCGGGGCGGCTCGCGGCCTGCTGGGCCCGCTGCAGCCCGGAGCCCAACGCGCGCGCGGCCGGAACTGGCGCACCCTACCCCGCTGCTCCCGCCGCCCGCCCGCCTATTGGCTGCCCCGCCGCGCTGCCCCGCGCTCCTATTGGCCGCTTTCCCCGTCACTCACCGGCCGGCCGCGGCGGGGCGGGCCGAGGCGGGCGTGCGGCCCTCTGCGCGGCGCCGATTGGCCGCGAGGCGGCGGCGGCCCCCCGCGCGCTCCGCCAATCAGCGCGGCGGGCATCAGGCTGGGTTGAGAGGCGAGCGAGGGGACAAAGGAGCCGAGCGAGCCGCCGGCGGCCGCCGCGCAGGCGCAGTGAGGGCCGGGCGCCGCGCATGCGCGGTGCTGCCGGGAGGGAGGGGAGGGAGGGGAGGGGGGGTGCCCGCGCTGCCTCTTAAAGGGGCCGCGTCCCGCTCCGAGCGCGTGCAGCGCCGTGCGCGCCCCCGCCCCGCAGTGCCCGCGCGCGCGTGCACGGGGCCGGCAGGGGCGGGAAGGGCGTGAGGGGAGCGCGGGGGGGCGGGGCGTGAGGGTGGGGGTGTGGGGGGGGTGAAGCCTCGTGAGGGGGGCGTGAGGGGGCGCTGAGGGGGGGGCGTGTGAGGGCGGGGCGCGGGGGCGGGGCGCGGGCCGGGGGCCGGGGGAGCCCCTCCCGGGGGCGGCGCCGCGTCCCGGGCCCCCGCGAAGCCCCGCCCGGCCGCGCTGTCACTCACCGCCCCGGGGAGACGGCTCCAGCTCCGGGGAGGCGGCGGCGGTGGCGACGGCGGCCGGGCCGGGCCGCTCCCCCCCCCCCTCCTCCCCCTCCCCCTCCGCTTCCCCCTCCCCTCCCCACCCCGCCGGTGCGCAGGTAGAGGCCGGGGGCGGCGGCGAAAGGGTTAACGGGGGGTGTGTGGGGGGGCAGCGTCCCGCTCCGTGAAATCCGCCCCGCGCTTTGCGGGCGGCCCCGCGGGCAGCGGGGGGCTCGGGGTGCCCCGTCCCGACCCCCGGGGCTCGGCTCCGCGCGGTGCCGCTCCGGGATCCGCTCCGGGTTTTCCGTGCGGCCGGCACGGTGCGGGCTGCGCGCTCCGCTCCGCTCCGGAGCCGCCACTCCCGCTCCGCGTTTTGGAGGCCGCCGCCTGCCAGCGAGTCTCGCGAGCCCCAGCCGCGGCGCGGCCAATGGGGACGCGTCCCTCGCTCGGCGCGGCCAATGGGGAGCTGCCCCCGCCCCCTCCCGGGCCCGCAGCGCGCTGAGGGCTCCGAGCGGCGCCTCCATTTAAAGGGGCCGCGACCCCGCAGCGGGGCTGGGGGCAGAGCGGGCGGCGCGGCGCCGGGCGGCCAGGTGCGGGCGGCGCCGCCTCCAGGGGGCCCCTCCCTGCGGGCAGCGCGGGGCGGGAGGGGGGGGGAGGGAGGGGTGGGAGGGGGGGGGCGCGCGGCGGTGGGCGCGGGGAGGGGGGGGGCGGGGCGGGCGCGTGCGGAGCGGGGCCCCCGCAGGATGGGGGGCGGGGCCTGGAAAAGGGGCGTGGTTTGTAAAGGGGGCGTGACCTAGGGAAATGGGCGTGGCTAAAGGAAAGGGGCGGGGCTTGTGGGGAGGGGGCGTGGCCTGGAGAGGGGCGGGGCCGCTGGGGGGCGCCACTGGGGCTGGGGCTGGGGCTGGGGCTGGGGCTGGGGCTGGGGTGGTCCCGGTCCCGGTCCTGGTCCTGGTCCTGGTCCTGGTCGCGGTGTTGGGGCCGTGCTCGGGGCCGTCATTACCAGCCCCGTGGGGCTGCCCGGCTGGATCGCTCACCTCGCGTCCCCTGTTTGGGACCCGATGGGCACCCCCCCTGAGACCCCGCGGTCTTCTCCCACTTTCCCCAGCAGCAAGGCTTGGTCGAAGAACCCTAGGAAGAAGGATCCAGGTTGGGAGGGACCTCGGGAGGTGTTGGGAAGCGATGTGAGTGCCCCTGATGGGTGGGCACGCTCCTGATGTTTGGGTGTTTGCTGCTAGTGCAGCAGTGCTGGAGCACCAGCACGTAGCGCTGAGACCCCAGCAGCATGGGCAAGTCTCTTTGGAGCCTTCTGGTCAACCCAAAGCCAAGTTCGGCAAGAAGTCAGCAACCCGTCCTTCCTTTAGCATGGAGCTGAGATGAAGTTCCTCAAAGGCAAGCTCAAAATCTGGCTCAGTTGGCCGTGCCATTGGGGAATTTCGGGGACCCCGAAATTGTGCAGCACCATCTGCTCTGTGTCAGGGGGTTTGGCGTTCTGATCACTGCTGCTGGTTGCTGTGGGTGAACCGAGAGAACCGGTAACACGCAGGGAGAGCACAGCGGGCAGCTGTCCCCTGAGCCCTGCCTGCAAAGGGCAGGCTGAGGAGCTTGTCCAGGGACACTGGCAGTAGCTGCGGCTGACTTGAGAACTGCTGAACGCTGCCCTAAACCCTCTGACTTGCAGTTTTACGTACCGCTGGGTCAGTCGTTTAAGCAGGCGATTGTCTGTGGTGGTGACCGTGTAAGAGCTATCTCTGGGTTTGTCGAACCTTGACTTCCAGCCTTCGGAGCATTCCTGTGCGATTGCCTGTTTCTCCAGAGTCCTTTGCTATCTTGGTGGTTTTATTGAGATGGGTCATGTTGCATCTCCCCGTTTCTTTCTATAATCAAACAGGTTTATCAATGGAACGTGCTTTCTAAGCAATGATTGAGTCTTGAAACAGTGGGGTTCTCCTATTACAGGGTCAGCTGTGTTTCGGTTCTGTTTTTTAAGCACCTCAACTCCTCCAGTCTCTGTCTGCACGTGCAGACACACCACCAAGAAGGCAATGGTCATGGTCTGTCGTGGCAGTGATGGACTGCACGGCACCAGAGGCGTTGTGCTCTCTGAATGCCTTTTGGGCTGCCAGGTGGGAGGCAGAGCCGCCTCTCCAAAACCACCAGTGAATAATGAAATCATTTCTGCCCCTTTCCAGAGAATTTTGTCTGGCCCGCAGTAGTGCACTCGGTTCCCCGGTGATCCTTCATGAATTAATTTGCTTTAAAACGAGTTAGGCAATCTGTAATAAATGTTTGCAGTGCTTAAATCTGGAAGGCTAGAAGCTGCCCAGGTAAACTCGGATAGATTGCCACAATGAAGTTAGCCTTTGCCGCATTTGTCATCTATCCTTAATGAAGATGTGTTGCCTAGAACCATGCTGGTAGGACATTGTATTATTTCCTTAATTTTTTATGGATGGAGCCATGTATTGACTGTCATTGTTTTTGTCAGGAAATACTAGTTTGGATGCTACAGTTTATTCTAAAATTTGGTGCCAAAATGAGAATTTCCTTCAGAGCTCTCTGCTCAGGTCTTACAGAACTGGTAGGTAAGAGCTAGCCGGAATGTCGATGAAGTGTCTTAATTGTGGCAGTTCTCATTTAATGCTTTCTGTGTACCAAATGATCTCGAGTGAAAAAGGTAAATACTTCAGCCTTCGAAATCTTTAAAACCTGAATCCGCATCCAGCGACAAGCCTGGGAGAGGCACCCAGGCAGGCGCTTGCTGGGGGAAGGCAGCCGGTCGCTGTGCTCTTCTCTGGGCACCGGAGACCTCCGAGGCCCTCGCCTCACGGTGAGGGAGCACCAGCAGGATTTTTTTTCTCGCTGATTTTAATTAAATCCTTGATGGTAGCTCCACGGTTTTGCAGGTAGGCCGTGCATTCCCCTGCTAACAGGCAGCTGAGTAAGGACACTCGGATGTGGAAGATGCGTGCAGGTACAGCACCAGTGGTGCCTTGAGCAAGGTGCATAAAGCCCCAGCCAGTCGCTTGGAGACTTGTGTGTCCCAGCAGAGATGGATGTGACGGTCAGAGCTGTGCCTGGGTGCTCCTGGAGGACCCTCAGCAGTCCCTGTGCCTCCCTGGAAACTCTTGCACCTGAGAAGCACTGTGCTTTGGGCTGTCGTGCAGGGGGCTTCGCTCTGAACCTCATCTTCCCAGGGATATCTCTTGCTGAATGTTCTGGAGGGGATGGTGCCGAGTCCCAAGGGAGGCGTTTCCAAACATCTGATTGTGGGCAGATTGTGAAAATGTGCAGGATTTCGGCATGCTGTCTCCTGTTTTTTTTTTTTTTTATTGAGTAATCTTGCAGTGTAGTCCCCTCCTTGCCAGGTATGGCTGTAAAAGGGGGAGGTTTCAGGCAGACCGATGACCAGAGCCCAGTGAGTGATCTGCGCGTTAGGTAGTCCTGGAATAAAAAGGAGATGAAATGTAGTGGATCAGTTCAGCATCTGCCAGAAACAATAAGCTGTTATCCATCCGTCAGAGGTAGTGAGAAGAGACCTTACCAGGAGGTAAAGCTCACATTCAGCTGGCAGCATAACTCGCTGTGAAGCTCGCAGAAAGTCCAGACGAATCTGAAAGCCTGGGGCAAGCGAAAGAAGCAGGGTTTCTTACCTTGCTGCCTGCAGCTGGGCAGCTCTAATTTTCTCGGGTTGAGTTCAGCTTCAGAGCAACCCACGGAGCTGTAAAGCATCCTTCTCTCCTGTTCTAGGGGCTGCCTTCTTGATCCTGATCAGCCGGCAGTTGGAAGTCGCTGTAAAGACTTTGCTGTCAGGGAAACAGCATTGCAGTGATGGGCAGAAGCATTCCTTGCTTTCCCACCCAAACTGCTTGCGGCATCATCACCTCCTGGGGTCCATCTCAACATGAACTCTATCAGCTCTTCCAGATTTTGATAAGTACATGAGAAGTCAGCGCCCATCTGTTTCTGCATCTACTTGTCACGGAGCTCTGCTGCAGCAGGAAAAAATATTTTTTAAAACAAAATGTTAGGCTGCAGGAGGTGTTAGAATGGGAGCTTTTGGAGGCCCAAAATATAAATTGGTCCAAAGGGGGATTAGTCAAATTCGCTGAGGATTTGTCCAGTACAGCCTCCTAGCAGCGACAGTCTCAGTGCAGCTCGAGCCAAGCAGTTCTTCAGCAGCTGATATGGGAGGATGCCCTGAAGAGGAATTGCCCAGTTAGTTCTGTTTCTCATTCTCTCTCCCCAGCTTTCCACTCCTGGTGTGAATAGGGATGGGAAGCTCGAGTAGATGGACATTTTGCTTGACTGACTGCGGCAGTCCGTAGCTTTGCACACCCTGCGAAGATGTTTCGGGCTGCTCACCAGAATGTGGGCTGTCCTGCTGGGGGGTTCGGACAGAGCTGCTGAAAGAGGACAGGAGCTTGAGCACACAGGGCAAGCACTGTGCTTCCAGCCAGGACTTGCGAGTGAGTGCTCCTGCTGTGGGCTCTCAGGTCTTTCTTGTCCACATATCTCTCCCCCCACATACCAGTATTTTGGAGTTTACTCAACCTGCAGGATACTTGTTCCCTTTAAGACCGTTGTGCTGGTCGGTGTCGTCACCAGTGAGTTTTGTCAGAGTCTTGTCTTGCATCATAACGTCCTCCTGCACAGAGCTGGAAAGCCAGCGTTAAGGTAGGCTCTGTTGGAACCAGCTGCTTTCGTTTGTTTGGCAGGGCACGCAAATAGCATGGCGAGTTCGTAGGTTTTCCTAGATTGCTGCTTGGGTTATCCTCTAGGAAGGAATGCCAAAATGGATTTCGTATGCTCCAAAATTGTTCCCAGGGTCTCTTGCTACTAGGCAAAGCCTAGGCCAGCTGCAGGTAGCAAGTGCTGTAGGAGTATCACCTCTCTGGTTCCTTGCAGACTTGCACAAAAGTGTGTAAATGAGTTTTCCTTCCTCGTCTGAGGGGCTCAGCCCTTCTGCTGCTTGTTGTTCTGAGGTCTGTTGTCCCGCGCCCAGGTTTCCAGAGAGACACCTTTGAGAAGGAGGCGTTGTTTGTGTTCAGAGCAGCTGAAAACAGGTTTGTCTTGAGGGGATTCAACTTCTTACGACCTTTCTTTCAAATGTCTTTACTTCTGCTTTACTCTGTTCTCCTCCCTGTCACCCACCCTAAAACTCACGTTAGGCTGTGCATTGCTCTAGAATTAGCTCTTTCTGGAAGCTTTGTCTCTTTGTAACTGAAGAAAATGAATGGAATAATCAGTCTTTATTGGTGAGACTTGCTGAGACTGTGAAGATGACAATTTCTGTAGTTTCTGTTTGTGACTGGGGGAACAGTACTTATCTGGAACAGAAAATGTTGCAGTGTTTTTAGATAAAAGGAAGGAGATAATGACTTTCAACTCCAGCTGTAAGGTATGATTTCTTCAACTCCTGCTTAAATGAGGCTCAGAAGTTGGGTACCTTCTCTGTCCAAATATTTCTTGTGTAGTTCTGAGTAAACCCTTTGTGAGTAAGATTTGTTTGTCCTTTCAGAGGATGTAATGGAAGCACTTGCTCAGCTATCACAGTGAAATTGCTTCAGGCCTCCTCCTTCATAGCTATGGGTGTGTTATGCTCATGGTAAGCCCAAACGGGCAGGAATACTGAATGTCCAGGGTTCAAAACAGTGCCAAATTCAGGATTAGGATGATTCTAATAGGGGAACAGGTTGGTGCCACATCTTTTGATTACAGCGCCTTCCCTGTAGCGTCTAGTTGCAGCCTGTTTTGGGGACGTGATGCTGCATCAAGTCAGGCTCCAGCTCCCTTTCCCTCTTTAGGCTTTTCACCTTCTGTCCCGTTGCAGGGGTACGTTTTGTCGTTAGCCACAAGAATACAAACGCCTTCTGGCCTCACCTCATGGTCTTGCCCTTCCTGCCTTGCGGTGGCGTTGGCTGGAGGAGCTGGGCTGCAGCTTTGTCCGTCTGGTGGTGGTAGATGGCAGCACACCTCCCCGCGGAAAAAAATTCATTATTTTTTTTCTGGTTGTTCTCTGAGTGTTGGCCCCCATCGCTATGGCCCCAGGCTGTAGCTGTAGTTAGGGGGTAACGTGGTTCGTGTCTGTCCTCTGACAAAACTCCTGCATTTTGTCATGTTGCATCTCCTTCAAGGACCAGACTGTAGAGCTATAATCAAGTTCTTTCTGTTTCTGTGCTTAAGAGAAGAGATATTTTAAAAATAAAAGATGGGTTAGCTGTGTGCTAGCAGATGAGGAGAAAGGACAGGCCAGATTATTCGGGTCTGCTGAGATACAGAGGAAGGCAGCGAAAGGCTTATTACGCGTTGCAGAACAGCTGCGTGGAGCCTCCTGAACTGGTGCTCAAATCATTTCTGATATCCCACTGTGTCCTTTAGCATAAGCACGTCTGTTTGCCACGCTGCGGCGAGGGGTGTGGATGCTATAGAGAATTCTGAAAGGTTTGCTTTGCCGAACGGCTGCATCTCGCTGCTGCTGCTCGGCCTCAGAGCTCTGTAACCCCACGAGCAGATGCGATTGACTTTTTGGGATGCTGGGTGTTGCGAGAATCTTACCGGGCCTCCAGTTACTCCAGCAATGTTCAGAGGAGTGGGCAATTCATGCACCATTAGTCTATTTTCCATTAACTTGCAAGTGTCTCTCTCGTTTCCAGTTGTCATCTTCTAAATGGATTCCAGTGAGTTTTCGGGCTCGTTGGACCCCCTGTCTCTGCCTGACAAACCACTTATTGGCGATCTTCCTGCTGACATGGAGTTTGGGGAAGATCTCCTGGGCTCCCAAACAGCTTCTACCCAGGAGGCTTCCGTTCTTCAGCCCCCTGACTGGGATCAATCCAAGCAGGTGACCGCAGACGGGGACTTGGACCTTCTAGTGAAGGGGGACAGCCTGTCTGAACTAAACAAATCAAGTGACCTCAGTCTAGATAAACCTAGTGTCTTGGACATGCTGGAGAAACCCGGTGTCTTAGATGACCTGGATAAAACTGCTGGCTTGATGGAGCTAGATAAATCGGAGGGTCTGGACGGGCTGTATAAGGCACGGCCTTCCCAGGACGCAGAGGATGGGCCGGGGGACTCCTCTGCCCCCTCTAGAGAAGCCCTCGTTCCAGAAACGTGGAAAGAAGGGGAAGACGCACCAAAAAAAGACTCTGGGGACCTAAAGGAAGATGGTGCTGCTGCTATTCCTGCGCCGTCTGATGACAATGCCCCCGAATCGCCCCCACAGCCCGTCCCTCACTCTGGAGACCTCGGCAGTGCCCCAGCCACAGAAGAAACCACAGCACAATCCTCAGCTCCGCCAGCGGCCCCTGCACAGCTCAGTCTTAAACAGTCAAAAAAGACGAGGTTGAAGGCACCAAGGAAAAGCTCGCCTGTGCAGAGGGAAGGGCCTGCAGGGGAAGCAGAGGTGGAGCTGAGCCCGGACAATAATGCAGCAGCTCTGCCCCATGAGCCCACGGAGGAAAACCAGGCGGAGGAAGGAGATGACAACGGGAACAACCCCCTTAAAGAAAGTAGCGTACCGAAGGCACAGGAAGCTGTGCCACCAGCAGGTAGGTTGTTGGCTCTGCAGGACTCGGCTTCCTGTAGCTCAGAGGGCTGCCGGCTGAAGTTGGAGGCTGTTCTCCACTCCAGCTTTCCCCATCTTCCCCTGCCATGGAAATCATTGGGGCTGCTGATGGGCTAGATGTGGAAAAAGTGTCTTGCCTATTAGGAATAACGTTCTGGAAGCTGTTCCTTTGGTGCACACAAGCTCTTGCTCTGGTTTTCGTAGCTTTAACTTTGATTTTTAATGTTTGTGGCAGCTAGGAGCTCCCCTGATAAAGCTGCTGCTGTACATCATCCTAAGTCACGCTCCTCATCATTGGAGTCCTTCCTGGAGATGAGGGTGACCAGAAGATGTTTCCCACAGCCTGCCTCCCCTCGTGCAGGGAGGTCTCTCTTCTGTTGGAGAAAACCAAGACGTGAGATTCAAGTTTCTTTGTGCTTCTGTTGCAGGAGAAGGCCTGTCTGGGAAGGGAAGCGAGACGCCAGCTGAGAAGGTGAGGAGAATGCAGTCAAGTACGTATGCTGCTGGAGAACTGGGGGTGTCTGGCTGCTGCCAAACTCACTGAGATGCTGGCTGTCTGGTCACCCCTCTGGGAAGGAGCTTGCATGTCTCCAGTGATGGAGTGGTCCCTGCGTGTGCTGCCACTGTGCTGTACATGTGGCTTCAGCATCTCTCTCCCTGCCACCCCCAGGTGGAATGTCATTCCCATAGGCCTGCCTGCCCCTCTACTCCCCCCCTTGCCATCTCTGGTCAGGTATCCGTGGAGTTTTTTCCTTTTTCAGCCTGGTCATTGGGAATTCAAAACCCAGAGGTTGAAACTGTGCTGTGATCTGAGATATTTACCCATGGTCGTCCCAGCAGATGGTTAGTCTAAGTATTTTCTGAATGTCTTCTAGGAACAGAAAAGAAGTGAACGAGCCAGAAGATCAGAAACTACCAGGCCTGAAACTGTGAACTCCTCTGAGAGCAGTGAGTAACCAGGGCTGGCCGGTGCCTGCCTTCAGCCAGAGCGTGAGGCCTAGGCCCAGCACGGGCAGGCAGACTGTGTTGTGAATAGGATGGGGGTAGGGACTCTGGAGCTTTCGTGCAGCCTTTCCTGTTACACAGGATAGGTCCCTTCGCCCGTGAGTTTTCATTTCAGGGTTCTTGCCTTGATTTCTCAGCGCCTTTAAGTTGAGGAGAGGGTTGTAGTGTTTTTACAGTGGTTTGTGGACAAGCAGCAAGTAGTAATAGGATGAGACTCTGGGGGTGTTCCCAGGAAATCCATCTTCCATCTCCTTAGCCAGAACCTTTCTTCCTTTGCCTCTAAGCCATAAGGCTGTCTGGAGGAAGGTTGTGTTTGGGGGACTTCCCTGTAAAAGTACTTGAGATCTCTGTTCTTTGAGATGCTGAAAGTTGCACTGACATCCCCTAGCATTTTTTGGTTGGTCCTTCCTTGTCTGCCTATGCTGGAGAAGTGTCTGGCAATCCAGCTTGTTCTTTTTAAGGTTTACTGGTCCTTTTAAGGTTTACTGGGTCCCTTTATCTTGCTAACAAGGAAGGTAGAAAGCAGAGAGAGACTGCAGCAAGATGACCACGGAAAGCCCCAGCATGCCTCTCATGGAATGACTTTGTGTCTCAGTTCCTAATGGGGAATTTCTCTGCGTCTTCTGCCTCTGCTTTGCAGTTCCAGTCTCTGATGAAGATTCTGATGCGATGGTGGACGATCCCAATGACGAGGATTTTGTTCCTTTTCGTACCCGACGCTCGACTCGCATGTCCTTACGCACGCAGATGGCTCAGCGAGCCGCCCGCTCTACGGTCACCAAGATGACGTGTGCCAACTGCCGGACCCCTCTGCAGAAGGGCCAGACTGCCTACCAGCGTAAAGGGCTCCCTCAGCTCTTTTGCTCCAGCTCCTGCCTCACCACCTTCTCAAAAAGACCACCTGGCAAGAAAATATGCACCTTCTGTAAAAAGTGAGTGGTCATTGCCCTTTCCTCAGCGATCCCGTGCTTGTGACCCCCCTCACTTGCCCCACAGCCCTGCCTGCCAGTACCCATCCCTGTGATCCTCATGCTTCCTTTGTCTCCCACATCGTTCTTGTCCACTGCCAGGTGTTGCCCCATGTCTTCTGTCACTCGCTGTGTATCCCATCTTCCTTTCACCTCCTTCACATTATTTTTTGTCTCTCTCTGCCAGGCTTAATGCCCCATATCCCTGCCTCCCCTCAAAACAACCCCCTGCATGCTTCACCTTCAGGCACCGCCGCTCTGGGCTGGAGCAGAGGCTGCTGTGGGCCAGTTCTTGCCACCTCCTTGCGATAGCAAAGTCCCTGCACCACAGGATGTCACCCCATTCTTTTGTGGCAGGACTGGTGTGTCCCTGCACTAATGTATTCCTTTTGATCCACAGGGAGATCTGGAACACCAAGGACTCTGTGGTTGCCCAGATTGGTTCAGGAGGCTCTTTCCATGAGTTCTGCACCTCCGTCTGCCTCTCCCTCTATGAGGCCCAGCAGCAGAGACCAGCACCTCAGTCTGCTGACCCCTCAGACACCATCCGTTGCAGCGTCTGCCATAAACCTGGTGAGGTAAGCAAATCCCTTGTATTTTTCTTGTCCCAGATCAGGAGCTTGTGACCTGCAGACCTTGTCCCTGCCTGGAACCGTTGCTGAGCATTTGCTGAGTTCTCCTGTCGTGTGAGGCCTCAGTCCCTGAGCTGCCTCGGGCTCACTCCCAGGCTCTGCCTTGCTGCTGTGAACTAGCCCTTATTCCCAGAAATACAGCTTCTGCTTCTCCCCACCCTGCAGACTGCTACTTTCTGCCACTTCACTCTCCCAGTTGCTCTGCTGGCTCCTGGCAAGAAGCCAGCTTGAGTTGACAGCAGCTTCCAGTAGGGAACTCGCCTGGGTTTTAGTGTAACAGCCCATTCTCCCAAGGGCTGTGTGTGGCATGCATGTGGGAGGGAAACCCGTGGTGTTCTGAGGGAGTGACAGCAGCGGTGTCTCTGCAGATCCAGCACGAGGTCAGCAATGGGAACGTGGTTCACCGCATTTGCAGCGATGCCTGCTTCACCAAGTTCCGAGCCACCAAGGGGCTGAAAACCAACTGTTGTGATAACTGTGGACTTTATATCTACAACAAGGGCTTGCCCCTGGAGTACCTCTTCCACGAAGGCCAGCAAAAGCGCTTCTGCAACTCTGCCTGTCTCAACAGTTACAAGAAGGTGTGTGGAGTCAGCTGCTGGGGGCGAGGGGAGAGGGGGCTCCTCGGTGGGTACACATCTCCCTCGTTCAGTTTGGCACAGGACACTTGATGCAATAAATAGCAGGCAGCTTCAACCCCCTTGGCCTTTTATTGCTGACAGAACAGCTTTAAGAGACTGCTGTGGAGAAACTCTGAAGCAGGCAAATAGAAGTTAGTTGTACTGCTTGGGGCCCATCTTGGAGCACAGGTCAAACACTCAGATACAGGTGGACTGTGCAGTTACACTGGGAAATGCAGTTAGCATGAGATGGCTTCTTTTGGATGCCTCCCCAAAGCTTGGCTGTATCTGTTCCTCTGTGGTCTGAGCAGGCTTTGCTTAACTGTCCTGATAGGACTGCCAGCTTCTGTGTTCCTGCCAGGGTACCCTTGAAATGAGAAGCAGAGGAGCCAAAGGTGGCTTTTATGTACCACCACCTGAACCTGCAGACTGTGAGCCTGGCTCTCACACTGAGTGTTCCCTGTGGTGGATGCTGTAGTGGGGTGGAGTGTGAGGGTAGGACCTCAGCGGCTGTGATGGGCTCCCTGGCAGCTCTGCTCTGCTCTGCTCTGTCTTTGCAGAAGAACACCCGAGTTTACCCGTGCATGTGGTGCAAGACGCTGTGCAAAAACTTCGACATGCTGCCCAACGTGGATCGCAGTGGCAAGATGGGACTGTTCTGCTCCATTTGCTGCACTACCTCCCACAAAGTGAAGCAGTCAGGCTTGGTTGGTAAGGGCGCTCACAGGGATTCAGTCACCTCTCCACTCTTAACTCCTTCCTTTGTGCTATTTATGCCTTGTGGATGAGACTGGAAAGAAGGCATGGTGCTCACCTGGGAAGGTGTCTGGGGAGGAGTCCAGGGAGGCAAGTGGAAGGAGATGTGGAGAGGGAGTGACCCTGCAGTACGTAGCCATTGTAATGCTGAGGGGGTAGTGTCCATTGCTGTTCTTGAGAACGCAGGAAGCAGTTGTAGTACTGTGTTGTGCTGGAATTGCACAGAGTACCAGGGTGTCCAGGACTGCGTATGGTCTCTGTTGACTGGTACAAGTATTGCAGTCTGTTTTGTCCAAATTCCTGTAGAGCCAGGATCGCTTCCTTGAACCAGTCTGCTTTCCATCCTTGTTTGATATTTCTGTCCTAGCAGAAGCTGGTGCTCTTAGTTCCCTGGTGTTCTTGTCCCTTCCCTTCTGGTAATAGCTTTCCAGACTGAGGATGTGTGAGTAGCTTGCATGCCATCCTCAGAATCCAGTCCTTTGCTGCTGGCCTCACCAATTCCTGTCTGTTTCATCAGGTCCCCCTAGACCCTGCAGCTTCTGCAGAAAGAGTTTATCTGAACCCTGCTATTACAACAAGACAGACCGGGTTGTCTACCAGTTCTGCAGCCCCAGCTGCTGGACCAAATTCCAGGTACTGAAAAATCCTTCATGCTGGGCTGGGCCCTAGAGCTCCTGCCTCTTTTCACACTTAGCAGAGGCTGCAGCTTCTTCAGGCTCCTCAGGGAGGGTCCATAAGAAAGTCTCTGCTGGAGCACAGGAGTTCCAGTGCCTGTAGCTGTCGCTTTCTTATTCTTGGCCCTACCTCCCCTCTCTTCAGCCGAGATAAGGCTGGCTGTAATTATGTCCTGTCTAGCAGCTTATGCCCAGTGGGAGTGCAGCACAGAACTGCGCTGCATGAGTGGTTTGGGACATAGTGGCCTTACAAAGGTACAAGCAAAAGCACAAATAAGCTAGCAAAGCACCATCAGCACCTGCTAGCATGGAAAGAGGCGGAGCTGCACTCTGAGCCAGGTATCACCAAGGAACATAAGTCACCCAGGTCATGTTGTCTAAGAATTTACAGCCAGCAGGCTTGGAGACCTCATGTCCTAATAGTCCTCAAAGGCTTGGCTGATACTTTTCAGATTTCTGGTGTTGAGTTTTAGCATTTGTGAAATGTTCATGGTATTCAAAGGCAACTGGGAGAATATTAGTTTTGTACTGTTGTCAAAGAACAAAGCAACAGCCAGGAAGACCTGGGAAACTTAGGCCAAGACATGCCTTGGGCAATGGAGAAAACTTAGAGCATCTAGAGGTAGAGAGTTAGTTACTGACAGTTGCAGTGTTTTGTTTTGTGTGTTGTTTTTTTTTTCTATTTCCTCTTCTTTTTCTTTTTTTTTTTTAATAAATCCTTGATATCACAAACAAAAAAAATCCTTGATATCACAAAAAAAATAAAAATCCTTTGAGATCACAAACTGTGGGCAAGGGTAGCTGAAGAGTCTGTACAGGTGTAGACTTCATGAAACACTTGATTTCTTGCCATGTAAAATCAGCATTGTAGTAAATGTGAGTACATGTGAGTAAAGCCATGCATAACCTGGATTAGGTGACGTCTTACTGTCAGATCTCAGAAAAAAACACACTGAAGGGAGTGTTTCATGATGTCGTCTTGGGGATCAGTATTGATATCAATAATATCAACACCTTCATTAGTCATCTGGAAATAATGTCGAAGTAAGCAAGATAAAATTCTGCAGATGAAACAAAAAACGGTGAAGTGTTAACTCATGCTGAGGTCAGAGCAATGCACAGCCATTGGGTTCCTCCTAACGTGTACTTAAATACAGCTCAGTGCAAGATCCTGTATCAGCCTTACCCAGATAATGTGAGGTTGTAAGTCCTGGAACGTAAGGACTTTGAAAAGGCTCTGTGATTGCAGCAGATAAGCTACTAAGCTTGAGTGCCTTGGTCTACAGTTAAAAGTTTGGGGCCTAGGGAGGGAGCAAAAGATCTACCTAGAATGAGGCACAGATAGGAGGGATATTCATCCAATGTCCACGTTTTTAATGCTGAAGAAAAATAGGGAGAGTACTGAAAGAAGCTGCAAAACTACAGGGAGCCTTGAAAATTGTATGTACAGAGGCACTTGCAGAGCACCTTATCAGCAACATAAACAGATTATTTTATTAATAAGGTATCTGTGTTGACAAGACCTCAAGTGCTAAATGGCTCTTTAATCTAGCAGAGGAAGGTGGCATGAGAATGCCTACTTCAATTCTGAAGTTACGTTACCCTGAAAATAGGAACCAGGCACATGTGCTTTGAGATCTTGCAGAGGAAGTCCCAGCAGAGGTAGCAGAGCCCCTATCCCTTAACGTTTTCAAATGCAGAGGGGTGGCAGCCTGAAAGCTCGCCTCCCTGAGCTGCACCCAGTACAAAGGAAGCAAAGTGACATTACTCAGGAGTCTGCTCTCCAGGAGCTTGAGACAACATCTGAGGGACTGACTGAGTCACTGACAGTGGCAGGCAGCACGGGTCTGAGCGGGGCCGGTGGACTGCTGTGATCAGTGGAGCAGGCGGCACGACTGGAGGCAGTGCAGGTCGGGTGCTTGCTGCCCTCCGTGTGCCTCTCCCTCCGTCAGCTGTCTTTGTTTCCTGCAGCGCACCAGCCCGGAAGGTGGGATCCACCTGAACTGCCATTACTGCCACAACCTTTTCAGTGGGAAGCCGGAGATCCTTGACTGGCAGGTGAGGACTTTCCCCGGGGAGCACGTTGAGGCTGAGGCCAACCCCAGCGAGGACCACAGAGCTCTTCCTCTCCTTGCTCAAAGCAGAGCCCCTTCTGAGCCAGTGCCACGAATGCCCCGGCTGCAGAGACCCACGGTCTTGCCCTCGCTTCCCCGGGAAGCCTGGGGACCTCCTGCCAGCCTGGCTGACCTGGTGGCGGTCTCTTTGGCAGGACAAGGTGTATCAGTTCTGCTGCAAGGACTGCTGCGAGGATTTCAAGCGGCTGCGTGGGGTAGTGTCTCAGTGTGAGCACTGCAAGCAGGAGAAGCTGCTGCACGAGAAGATCCGCTTCTCAGGGGTGGAGAAGAACTTCTGCAGCGAAGGTACTTGGGGAAGGCACGGGAGAGGCAGAGCCCCCATGCCAGCCCTTGCTGGGGGAGGAGAAGAGAGCATGGAGTGGAGCAGAGGGGAGACTCTAGCCAGGCCCTGGGGCGAGAGCCTCGCCATGCAGTGAAAAGGGAGGACTGTCAGTGGGGATGGCTTGCTGTCCAGCCAGGCCCGAGGGCAAGATCTTTACCATTCATTGTGTCCTTGGGGAGGGCTTTCTCACAGCTTTTCTCTCTCTGGGGGCTGGGGAGACAGCAGGTGGCAGCTCCGCTCCTCCTGTCATCATGCACTTCTACGCTCTTGCGTCTGGGCTGGCCTGACCTGGCCTTGCCCTGCCTGCTGGGTTCCTGCACACAGGAGGTTGGAGTCAGACTCTTCCTAGAAGCATAGAGGTGAGAGATGGCAAGTCCCCATGAGGTCCCATCTTATCCCAGCCCCAGGGGCCAGTGCTGGATTGTTCCCTACAGTGTGTTGCGCGTGCTCTGTTGTCTCCGCAGACCTGGATTCTGGTCATGTTTGGGTCAGGGAGGCCCCCAGTTCATCCTGGGAAGGTTTCACTCCTATTGTTTCTCCGCAGGGTGTGTGCTTCTTTACAAACAGGATTTCACCAAGAACCTGGGCCTGTGCTGCATCACCTGCACCTACTGTTCTCAGACCTGCCAGCGGGCGGTCACCGAGCAGCTGGAGGGCAGCACCTGGGACTTCTGTAGTGAAGACTGCAAAAGCAAATACTTGCTCTGGTACTTCAAGGTCAGTATTGGCACTGGCAGCTTGTGCTAAGTGCTGTGGTGGGCACGGCACCCAGATAAGTGGGCATTGCGCTGAGGAAGCTCGCACTGCTGGAGTCTGGCTGGCACTGCTGCGGAGAACCTGGCACTGCTGGAGTCCTGCCTGGCAATGACGGGACACTGCTACGGGGAAGCTCACGTAGCTGGAGTCCCCAGCTGATCCTGCCAGAGCACTGCACTGAGGAAGCTCACAGTGCTGGATCCGCGGCTAGTGCTGCTGTGAGAAGTTCGCACCGCTGGAGACCCCGGCTGGCACTGGCAGGGCACTGCTGTGGGGAAGCTCACAGCACCTTGCCATGTGCACCGTTCACTGGAGAGTTGTGTTGCACTCGGAGGGGGTGTGGTTAGTTACTCCTTGTTTCTCTCCTGCTGATGCGGGCTTTAGGCAGCTCGGTGCCATGCCTGCAAGCGTCAGGGGAAGCTGCTGGAAACCATCCACTGGCGAGGGCAAATCAAACACTTCTGCAACCAGCAGTGTCTGCTGCGATTTTACAACCAACAGAACCAGCCCAACCTGGACACGCAGAAGGGGCCCGAGAGCCTGCTGAACAGTGAGTAGGAGGGAGGGAGGGGACCTGCATAGCTCAGTCTGAGAGACACAGGGAAGACTGAACAGCGAGGGGTGGAAGCTTCCTGCCTGGGACTGGATGAGACGCTAGGGAACAATCCTGCACTGGCCCTTGGGGGGGAAAGGACGGAGTGGGACCTAATGGGGCTTCTCCATCTCTAACGTCTATGGTTCTATGACACACAGGGCCCAGACGGGAGGAGCCGGTGCCAGCGTGCTGCCTGTAGCTCACACTTAGCGAGGATACTCAGGGATTTAACGGGCGACTCCATCCTCATGTTGCCAGCGGAGAGCTCGATTTACAGGGTTAGGGGACAGCGTGGCTTGGCATGATAATCCACCTGCAGCCCCACACCACCTCCGAGCTGTGACCTTCTCAGATCTCATAAACTAATCAGGATTGGGCCAGGTCAGTGCTTGGATGGGAAGCATTCAAGGAAAACGCAGGGTGCTGCAGGAAGTGGTGCTGGTGATGCTGTAGGTGGGCTCTCCTCAGCCAGAGCTGAACCTAGGCCGATCTTGAGGGAGCGCAGAGCCGCTGGAGGCTCTGTCTTGCGCTGTTAGATTGGAGTCCTACCACTTACCCAAAGATCGCTGCAGCTTGGGGGAGTTGCCAACCCCGTGTCCCGGATAACCCCATTCTGCATCTGTGGAGTTCCCGCTGGAGAGGAGATTCTCACTGCCTGTTGCCCCATTTCCTATCATTAACTTGAGCCAGTTGCTTCTGGAAGATTGCAAAGTGCTTTGGGGTCCCTCAGGACGGAAGGTGCTCGTAGTGAGAGTGACAAGACATCGCGTGGCCCTCGGACACTCGCATAGTCTCACTTTGCTCGGTCTGTGGTAGGCCATGATCTTCTAGGTGATCTGATGTAGGTAACAAAATGCCAGCAGCTTGTGGTGTGACTTCCTTCAGCGCATCAAGCTTCGACAGATGCCTCTATCGCAGGCTTCGCTGCCCCCTGGAATTTCGTGAGGTGTAAAACCCTGAGTAGGGTGCGCTGAGGAGGGGAAACCAAGAGGAAGACCTTCCGTGAGAGACCTCATCCTCCGTCCCCAGGCTCTTCCTGGTGCCTCTCTCCTCACAGCAGTGAGCTAATCGCGAGATGGGGAAACCCTGGATGCCATCACTGCTTGGAGAGCACAGCAGAGCTGTTCTGCCAGAAGCAGGAGGTTCCCCCAGGCAGGGGAGTCCTGACCTGCCCTCCAAGAGCCATGCTCTGTAAAATGCCGTGTGAGGTGACAGCTCAAGTGACAGCACGTTGGGGTGACCTGGATGAAAATCTGCCAGTTTCAGCTGGCATTGGGGTGTCCAGAGAGAGACTGCTTGATGGGACACAGAGTGTCCTGCTGCCCCAGTGGAGGAAGAGGCATTGAGCTTGCCAGCCCCTGTAGCTCACCGAGTGATTTTACAACCCTAGCTGTGCTGCTTGGTTTGTGCTCTGCTTTCAAGGCATCCTACCTGTGAGGCACCAGTAACACTGCTCTGGGGACACAGGCACAGCAAACAAGCCACTGCCTGCCAAGGGAAGCATCTACTTCACACCATTTGGCCCTTACCTCTTGGAGACACGGACCATGAGACTCTCTTGAGTACCTTCTCCAACACCACCGGGAACTTTGCTGTTAAGCGTGCGGGGCATTGCCCTTCACTGTGTCACAGCTCGCTGTGTTCACTGTGCCAGCTGCGGGACAGCTGTAGACAGCCTTGCCCAGGGACTGTGCCATCCTGGCCAGCTTGCAGTGGAAGGATGCTGGAGCCAGAGCTGCTGTGTGCTTACACAGAGCTTTCCAGCCCCGTGTGCTGTGCAGGGTGTTGCAGGAGGAGCAGCTTGCCTCCACTGGTGAGGAACTGCTTCTGCCTGCTCCAGTCAGGGTCTTCTGTGCATCTGGCAGTGGTGTCATAAGCTTCTGAGGGACTACCTGGATTTTAGGCCCAGCTGGGGCTGGGCTGCTGACTACTTGCTTGTTTTGTAGCCAGTGTTGCCTAAAAGCATTCATTCCTGCGATCCAGTGGCTGCTGCCAGCCTGGTGATCCTGAGGGTGCTTGCTGACCATGAAAGTGACCGTTCCTTTGCTGGGAACACAGTCTGTGTAAGAAGTGATTGAGGAGCTCCTGCCACAGAACCGTGCCCAAAGAATTCAAAGGGAACGGGCTCTGTATAGGGCTATCCATCTGGAGAGGAGAGGGCCAGTCGCCTTGGTTGGTGCAGTTGAGACCTTGACAGTTCCTTGCTGGTGTTAGGATGAGAGTAAAGAACAAGCTGCAGCTTTCTTGAGAGCCTGGACATGTAGCGTGTAGAGCTTTGTGGTGTGAGGATCTTGTTTCCTGCTGTCCTAAATCCTTGGCCTGTGAGACAATGACCTTTGCTTTTATTCTGCTTCAGCAGACTCTGCTCGTACCCTTCTCCATAGCTTCTTTCCCCATCCGTGTCTCCTGCTGCCCGTCCACTTCGGACTGGTCACGGGAAGCTCTTGGACCCACTGAGCCGTGGCAGGTGTGTGGCTGAACGTCCAGCTGGAGGCTAGGGAGTTTGCTTGGGCTGGAACTTGCCTGTCCCCTCGGTGGCAGTCACCAAATGGCTTTTGCTGTGCCTCTGTTTGCTGAAGAGCAAAGTTCTTGGGATTTCCTCACGATGCAGGAAATTGCATGGTATGAATGCCAGTGTGCTGATCCTTTGGGAGTCTGGGTTTTTCCCGGAGAGCCTATCTGTAGGAGGAGCAAATGGACCTGCCACTCCGTTTGGGTGCTGATGCCTGCTGCTTTCCTTGTGGGCATCTCCTTTGTGCATGGCCCACGGTTAGTCAGTGCTGCAGAAGGAATTCTTTTTCCCAGCCACATGGGTAGCCAGGGTTCACAGGAGACTTGGATGAAGGTGCTTGTAGCTCGGCAGCCTCTGAGATGGGTGCTCTGCAAAGCGAGTGGGACAGAATTATCATCCGAGGCAGGATGATACGGTTACCATCTGAGACTGGTGTCTGCCACGTGTGCCTCTTACCTGCTGGTGATCCGCTCTCTCCTGCATCCCTAGCGCTGGGCAAAGCTGTCTCTGTACTTTCTGGGATACCTTACAGCAAGCTATTACCTCTGTCACCTTCTTCCTAGGGATCTCGAAGCACTTTGCCAAGATATTTGTAGCAGGGAGATGGAGGCACAGGGAGGGGCCATGGCTCGGTACAGCAAGCCAGTAGGCAGAGCTGGGAATGGAGCCCTGGATTCCTCTCTCCACAAGGGGCTGGGATTTCTCCTGACCTGCTGTGATGGGAATGGGGTGGACTGCAAGGGAACTCAAAATGACATGGCAATGACTTGATTTTGGAGTTGTAGTGCCTTCGGAGGTGCTAGGGCTAGAGATTTTTGGAATGACTGTTCCTGGAGCGGCCAGGAGCAGTTTCTGGGGAGCCCGTCACTGCCCTCTGGCCTGTGGCTGTTGCCACCTCCAGTCCCAGCAGTGGGACCTGTTAGCTGAGGAGCTCTTAAACTAAGAGGCTTTGCTTTTTCTTGCAGGTCAGTCTTCAGAACCAAAACCACCTGCCTCTTCCCCACAGAAGGCAGAGACTAACACGGTAAGGCCCGCTGGAGGTAGGAATTTGCAAGGTAGCATAAAGTGTTTGTCCCCAAAGAGAACAGATCTGCCATTGCTTGCGGAGATTTCGTTTTACAGCCAGTGCATTTTAAGACGGTGGTGGCCTGGGCAGTGGGAGCTGATGCAAGCTGCTGGGGAGGGCAACTTCAGCACATCTCCTGCACGGGGGATAAATAACTTCCCCGACAATGAAACAGACACCAGAGCAGTCTGCCACTGTGGTGCTGGCTCTTTTTTGCATGGTGCTCCCCTGTGCCTGGGCATTATCACTGTCCCTCTGAGTTCCCTGCTGGCTCTTGCAGGGATCTCACACAGGTTTGCTGCCCACCAACATCAGCTTGGCAGCCCTTTGGCCAAATGTGGCCGTGGGAGCATGTGTACGTGTGCTGCGGGCTGCCAGGCTGCAGGAGGCTGTACCTGAGGTTGAGGAGAGGTGGTGCTGCTTTTGCTGGACACCAACCTCCTGCTTTCTGCGTTTCCTAGTTGTCAGCAAAGACCTCCTCAGCACAGATGTCTCCAGCCGCGCCGCCTCCCCCGCCCCCTCCAGTTCCAGCCACCCCTCGGAAGAACAAAGCTGCCATGTGTAAACCACTGATGCAGAACCGGGGTGTTTCCTGCAAGATAGAAATGAAGTCCAAAGGATGTCAGACAGGTAGGAAAGTAAGACATGACTCCAGGACTGAAGGGGCGTTTTGGAAAGGCAGGTAGCATGTCCCTGCTCCAGACGGAGTGTGAATCCAGCTTGAAATGCTCTTACAGAGCTGCTGGGTGTTCAGCATTACGCTGAGGAGAGTTAGGGATGTATGGGGAACGCATGGAAAGGCTGGAGGTAGGGCACCCATTTCCAACAGCAGCAGGAGGAAAACAGCAGAGAGTGCTGCAGCATGACCCCACCTCTCTTATGGTATTTGGGACAACTTGTTTCCCTCTAGAGATCATCAGCTTGCTTGAGGGGCTGTCTGCTGAACAGGTTGCACTGTGGAGCTGCTGTTGGGCACGTGTGTGCGTGCGGTCTCTAGCACGTACAAAGCAACTAGACCTCTTGGCAGGGCCACATAAGAGCAGGGCTTGCACCTTTGGCTAAGGCAAGCCCCGCGGGTTGCAGGGCTGCCTGGCTTGCTGCTGCTCCAGCTCTGCCCGTAAGTCACAGGCGCTGGTGGCTGGAAAGGCTGTGGTGCTGGATGGCTGCGTGGGCATGGCAGTGCAGAGCTCGGCTGGGTGGAGGAGCTGCTGGGAGCGAGCTCACTGACATACTTTTGCTCTTGTCAGAGGCTGACTGGAAGCCCCAGGTGATTGTGTTGCCAATCCCAGTCCCGATCTTCGTGCCTGTGCCTATGCATATGTACTGCCAGAAAGTACCTGTGCCTTTCTCCATGCCTGTCCCGGTAAGCGACACACTTCACCTGCTTGTGTTCTCTTACTGTCTTGGTCCTGCCTCGCTGCAGCCTTCCTGCTTCTCTGTCTGTCCTCTACTCCTGCCTCTGCTTTTACAGCAGTTGGCCGAGCCAGAGCTCCCTGCGGGCGCAGCATGTGTCTGATCTTTGCCTGCTGTGCTGCTGTCAACAGGTGCCTGTGCCAATGTTCCTGCCCACCACACTGGAGAGCACAGATAAGATTGTGGAGACCATTGAGGAGCTGAAGGTGAAGATCCCCTCCAATCCTCTGGAGGCTGACATCCTGGCCATGGCAGAGATGATTGCGGAGGCTGAGGAGCTGGACAAGGCCTCCTCAGACCTGTGCGGTAGGTTCTGCCGTGCCTTGAGCTGGCCCAACAGCTGCTGTCGCGTGGGGTTTGCCTGCTTTGGGAGCCAGAGCATCTGCCCAGATTGCAGCTCTCCCAAAGCCTTTGAGAAGGAGAAGAGCAGAGCAAGCCCTCAACTACTGCTGAGGAAATACTAGGAGCTGGGAGCAGTGCTAGCCACTGACCCTTGTGGGGGTGCCAGGCTCTTGGCTGTTCAGGCTCTTAGCTAAAGCAGCTGCCCGGCCAGACCAGCAGTCCTGACCTCACAGATGTTTTTAGCTGGGGACTGCATTCCTTAAGCTCCAGTGACTAGAGCCATGGCTAGGGCTCTAGGGAGAGGACAGAGGTGCAATTTCTTGCAGTTTCAGCCATTGTGGGGCTGTTCTGAGCCCAGGACTGTGCCCCGGGGAGCCTGACTTCGTTTTCCAGCTGTCACAGGGAAAACAGACCAAAGACTTTTTTTTGAAAATTGTGTTTCTGATCTGCTTTTGCATTGCAGACCTGGTGAGTAACCAGAGTGCAGAGGGTCTCCTGGAGGACTGCGATCTGTTCGGACCAGCGCGGGACGACGTGTTGGCTATGGCTGTCAAGATGGCAAACGTCCTCGATGAGCCAGGCCAGGACCTGGAGGCTGACTTCCCTAAGAGTAAGAGCTAGGTGAAGCAGGCACACGGGGCTGCTCGTGCTGCAGCAGGGTCCTCCTGCTGCCCTCAGCCCACCTTTGCCAACAGCGTTAAGACCTGTGTGAACTTACCTCCCCATGCCCTCTGACTGACCCCACTTGAGGCCAGGAACTGAGGGTCTTGCAGATGACTGCCCACAGCGGGGGTGAGACCACCACTTTTGAACAAGTCTCTGTTTTCTGACTAACTGACCTGCTGCAGACATAGAGAAGGGGGAATGAGAAGCTGATTTTAACAGCACAAAGAGCATGGCAAAGGGGCTGGTATGTTTACGGATAATGATTCCAGAGGATCCAGAAAGGCCTGAAAGACCTGGACAGGGCACGATGTCTTGGGAGATGGCAGAGTTGCTGAGTGTGTCTGTCGAAGGGCAGGAGGTGGGAAGGAGGAGCAGGGACATACATGGCAGTTCGGAGGCAGTTTACTAGCGGCAGAGGACAGAGAACCGGGGTGCTGTGCCAGGCTGTCACCAGGGCTGGCCTGGTGTGAGGGGATGAGGAATGTTCCTGAAGTGTAAAAAAAAACAAAAACTGTCAGAAGGGGGAATTTTGGGTTCTGGTTAATCTGAGAAAGCTTGCGGCTCTGGCAGGTAAAGCTGTTTCCTTTGCTGGGCTGGGGCTAAATGTTCGTGCCAAGCAGGGGTGGGGGTGTGAATTGTTGGGCTACGTGTTGCCTTTACCTCTGGCTAAGAACCAGGCCAGAACAGTCATCTGGCTGAGACGTCTGCCTGCCTCTTACCTCTGCTGGGGACAGGATGAGGTGTCTCAGCTGAGCTTTTCCACCTCTGTTTCCTTTCAGACCCTCTGGACATCAACCCCAGTGTGGATTTCCTCTTTGACTGTGGGCTGGTGGGGCCAGATGATGTGTCCACAGAGCAAGAGCTGCCTCGTGCTGTCCGAAAGGTGAGCTCTTAGTGGGTGCTGCCTGCTCAAAGCCGCGTGGATTTGGAGTGGGAGCTGCCCTCTGGGACATACTCGGAGGTGAGGTGTGCTGGGGAGGTTGTACCCTCTCCCTTCAGGGAGATGGAAGTACTTGTATGGGGCCCTGGGTGCGAGCTGGCCTCTTTCCTGCCTGTGATCCTCATAACTGATGGGTCTTGGCTTGGCTGTCAGCAGGAGGATGCCTGCTGGCGTGGGTATAGGCACGGTGGGAGGGAGCTGGCTGTCAGCAGGCCCGAGGAGCGGCTGGGAGCCTTGCCTCTGTCCCAGGTACACGTCTCATCTCATGACACATCTTTCTGCAGGGGCAGAAGCGTCTGGTGCTCTCTGAAAGCTGTTCCCGGGACTCGATGAGCAGTCAGCCCAGCTGCACAGCACTCAACTACTCGTACGGTGTGAATGCCTGGAAGTCCTGGGTGCAAGCCAAGTATGCAGGGGGAGAGACCAGCAAGGGAGAGGAGCTGCGCTTCGGCCGTAAGTGCCCTGGCTCTACGGGGTGGAGTGGCAGAAACCTTGCAGCAGCTGGGCGTTGAGGTGCTCCTGACCTCGCAGGCTATTGTCTGAGGCTGCCGTGCTTGTTTCCACAGCCAAGCCCATGAGGATCAAGGAGGACATCCTGGCCTGCACAGCAGCTGAGCTCAACTACGGCCTGGCTCAGTTTGTCAAGGAGATAACACGGCCCAATGGGGAGCGCTACGAACCGGACAGCATCTATTACCTCTGCCTAGGCATCCAGCAGGTGAGGGAGGGCTTTTTGTCTTCAAGTCCTTCCCAGCCAGACCTGGGGCTCAGATCTGGTGAGGGGAGCTCATTCCCTTTGTTCTGCCTTCTGGTGACCTAGGACAACCCACCTGGTTCAGTCTTTGAGTGCAGTGGGTAGGGTGACAGCTACGCCCTGGCTTTGCACCCTTCCTGCACATCCTTGAGGAAGGCTGGGAGATCTCCCAAACTCTGTCCCTTCTTCAGCACCACGTCTGCTTTGTTGTCGTGTCCTGGGGTTTCCCTCACAACTTTCAGGAGTGGGTGGTCTTGGGATTCTGCTCTGTAGCTCTGGCTGTACAAGGAGGGGCTCTGTGTGCGCACCCTGGGCTCTCTGGGGAGGGTTTGCACTCCAGGTGCTACCGTGTCTCTCCTGACTGTGTGTTCTGTCCTTTCTAGTACCTGCTCGAGAACAATCGTATGGTGAATATATTTACAGACCTCTACTACCTGACCTTCGTGCAAGAGCTCAACAAGTCCCTGAGCGGCTGGCAACCCACGATCTTACCAAACAGTACGTGTCTCCAGATTACCTTGGAGCACCATGCACATACCCTGTTTCTGCTTCTAGCATTGGATCCTGCGGTCAGATTGTGCTCCTCCAGCCTCAGTTCTCTTTCTTGGCGTAGGCAGTGCTGTCCTGCTGTGTTTTGGGGTCTTACTG
Organism: Anas platyrhynchos; assembly: GCF_047663525.1. NCBI lineage: Eukaryota > Metazoa > Chordata > Aves > Anseriformes > Anatidae > Anas > Anas platyrhynchos. The sequence goes on from NC_092596.1 coordinate 14,507,309, forward strand.
TCCCACACTGACAGCAGAGCCAGCTGGTTTATGCCTCAGCAGCTTCTGTTTCCCAGAGTGAGGTTGGCTGGCAGCAGAGTATGGCTGCTGTGTTTCCTGGGTCAGTTTGAATTTTTACAATAGTTCACTTCACAGTGATGTCTGAAGCTCTGGCAAAGAGCACACCAAACCCAACAGGTGCAGCGGCCCATGCCTTTCCCTTCCCAGTCCGTGGGCAAGCCCTGCACACTGCCGAGTGCTGGCCATGGCTGCTGTGCTGCTACCTTGGGAGCAGACTGCCACAAAGCTCTGCAGAAGCTTTTCATGATGCTGTGATCTGGGCTCCCTTCCCTGCAGCGCTTTGTCAAGTGCTAGTTCCCAGATGCAGCCTCTCCCTCTGCACGTTGGCTGTTGAGGCAGAGGCCTTTGGCTCCAGACCCGTGTGTCTAGACAGGAACTGGCTTTTCTTTCACCTCACCCAGTGTGGTGGAGCACTGACCTGCAGTCCTCTTTGTGGCCGTCTATAGAGCCGAGCTGTTAGGACTGATTCGGTTCTAGCTTGTGTTTTGCCTGTGCTATGGGACGGCTCGTGGCTGGGCAGAGCCAGCATCTAGATCCACTAACGGCTCTGGAGAATAACCTCGTGGGGCAGTGGGTGTTGTGAAGCGTCAGCACCGAGCCGAGCTTGCCGGCGCAGGGTGAAGGGATTGCTCCAGGCCCACGATCTCCAGATGCGTGGGGCTGGCTCCCAGCCATTGCTGGCAGGCACATTGTTCTAGTTCCCTCCTGAAAGAACACGAGGCCACCGTGGGTGTTGACCTGGTTCTTCCTCTGTGTTGCAGACACGGTTTTCTCACGTGTTGAGGAGGAGCACCTCTGGGAGTGCAAGCAGCTGGGCGTTTACTCACCCTTTGTGCTCCTCAACACCCTCATGTTCTTCAACACCAAGTTCTTCGGGCTGCAGACAGCGGAGGAGCACATGCAGCTCTCCTTCACCAACGTCGTGCGCCAGTCCCGCAAGTGTACCACAGCCCGGGGCATGACAAAGGTAGTGAGCATTCGCTACTATGCTCCTGCCAAGCAGAAGAAAGGCCGAGGTAGGGTCTGACAAAACAAACATCTCTCTGTCCCTCCCTGTCCCCCTGCCCCCCATCATGTTCCAGCCATGATCCTATTCTCTGCCCCTTTGCAGACGGTGGCACTGGAAAGCGGAAGCGTGAGGAGGAGGTACCGGTGCTGGAGCAGCGGGAGAACAGGATGAACCCACTCCGATGCCCAGTCAAATTCTATGAATTTTATCTCTCCAAATGGTGAGTCTTCGGAGAAGAGGCATGAGATGTTTTGGGGGCCACCTCTCAGTTTCAGGGTGACCCTGTGGAGTAGCTGCTGCCTTCGAGGGCTAACCGAGAGGGCAGGCCAGGCTTTCTGAGTGCCTTCTGTTCGTACCCTGGGGCTCACCTTCCTTTCTCTCTGCAGTCCTGAGAGCCTGCGGAACCGCAACGACATCTTCTACCTGCAGCCTGAGCGGTCGTGCATCGCCGAGTCCCCGCTTTGGTACTCGGTCATCCCCATGGACCGGAGCATGCTGGAGAGCATGCTGAACCGCATTCTGGCAGTGAGGGAGATCTACGAGGAGCACAGCCGGCTCGGTGGCCTGGAGGACGATATGGACTAAGCACAAGGTGCTGCTGGGCTGGTTCCGCTCCAGCCCTGGACACCTCATCTCCCTGCCTCCTGCTGCGGGGGCCGTGCAGCGCAGGGTGGGGCCGGGGCTGCAGCAGTGCTGTCCCCTCATCGTTACGGGACTCAGACATCCCATCCTGCTCCTAACAGGCCTGTCCTACCGCGTCCCAGAGCCGTGTGGGCCATCTTCCCCCAGGCCAGGCCCTGCAGCACAGAGGTGGCAAAGCCCCCAGGGCGGTGGCCCCGGCTTGGCTCTGTCCTCCTGTTCCCCAGGGCTGCGGCCCCTTCCCCTGACACTAACCCCTTCTCCCCCTGCCCCGGGGCAGGAACCGCACAATACGGCAGAGTGCTGCCTGGGACCAGCAGCCCCTGAGGCTTTTAATTCCCCTTTCCCTTGGCATCAGCTCTTGGAGGCTGCAGGTGGCGTGGCAGGAACAGCTCTGCTGCAGTGGGACAGGGTTTTCAAGGCAGCAGGGAAGGACCACGGGCGGCACGTGAGCTGCTGGGCAGGGCAAGGGCCGATTTCAAGGGCGGGAGGTGGCTGTGGGGAGCAGATGGAGTCGGTGCTGGAACGCGAGGGCTGAGACCCAGCTGGGCTGCCTCCCTCAATTTTGTCGACGTTTTCTGAGTCAGCAGAAAACTGACTGACACGGGTCTGTGCCAGTGCTGCCCCTCTTCCCCCCCGTCCCCGTGTGAGGTGCCACCAGCAGTGCAAGCCGGCCGGGGTGCTGGCGGCGGTGGCAGGTCCCTCCGCTCCTGCTCTGGGCTCGGGCAGCTGCTGGCAGAAGCCAGGGGCTCTGCCTGGCCTCTCCCCTCCCTCCCAAAGCTGCAGGGCCCCCGTGCCCTGCCTGGAGCAGGCTTGGCTCCGGCCGTGCTCTTCCCTGCTGCCTCCTGCCCCTCCTCGTGTTCTGGTTGGTTTTCCTGAGCTGTACATGGGTCTCGGCACTGTTGAGCCTGTATATATTGTTCTGGGCCTTGGCCCGGGGCCCTCTGTCCTCTGTGTCCATGTGGAGAGTGAGCCACTCACCAGTCTTGTTGTAGTGATAACAGGGCGGTAGGACTAACCCTGTGTCTCTGGAAACCATTCATTTCAAATAAAGATGCAGAAACCTGCGGGCAGCCCCTGCTTTCCCCTGGGGGCAGGGTGGGCCCTGCCGTGCAGCCCCTCATGCACCCCCAGCCCCAAGCAGTGCTGTGGGGCTGGGGCCTTCCCTTCTGCAGGCTTGGCCTCTCCCAAAGGTGCTTTAAGGCTCTGCTGGGCACGAAGGCCCTGGGTGGAAGAGCCCGGTGAGTGTCCTGCTGCTGCCACCCATCTCCCTCCTCTCCATCCCACCCCTGCTCTGCTGCCTGTGCTTCCTCCTGCCCCCTCCTCAGCTATGGGGCCACATCCCAGTGTGGTGGTGGTGGTGGTGGTGGCCCTGTCCAACCCTTGTGGCCACTCGGTGCCCCTGGGGGACAGTCAGAGAACAATGCCGCGGTGCCCACGGGCAGAGCACGAGTCAGACGAGTTGCATTGAGTGTTTATTTGCTCCCCAGGGCTGATGGGCAGGGGGGTGGTGTTTGCCCCTGCCCCAGCCTGGTCCTGCTGCTCCTGGGTCATGCCCAGCTCTTGCGTTGGGGTCTGTGCTATGGGGCTTGGCAGGTCCTGGAGATGGAACCACAACCGTGGCCACCACGGCGGCCTGCACATCACCCATCCCGACACCCCGGCTGCCTTCACACCGCCAAGTCCCCCACATGCGCCTTCCCGCGGGACCCTCTGGCCACCCCCAGCCACACGCCAGCCTTCCCCAGGGGTGCCAGGCCACGGTGGGGTCCGCTGGCCTCCGCGAGGCTGCCACCACCAGGCAAGGTGACACGGGCGCTGCGGGGCTCTGTAGGGCCACTGGGGACGGGCAGGACTTGGGACCTGGGGCGTGGCCTCTGCCGGCACTTGGTGAAGCCCAGGTGGTAGATCTCCACCAGGTTCAGCAGCAGGGACACGCAGGCCACCCCCAGCATGAAGAGGATGAAGATGGTCTTCTCGGTGGGCCGGGAGATGTAGCAGTTGACAGTGTTGGGGCAGGGCCAGCGGCTGCAGGTGTAGAGGGGCTTCAGCTCCAACCCGTACAAGGCGTACTGACCCGCGATGAAGCCCATCTCAAAGAGAGCCTTGAAGACAACGTTGCAGACGTACGTCCTCAGGATGGCCCCCCGCATCTGGACCCGGCCCCGCACGTCCCCCCTGTGGAGCGGGGGCTGCCCGGGGCGCTGCCGCCTGGCCCCGCTGCCAGCCCGTGCCACCGCTCGCTGCTGCGCCTTCTCCTCCAGGTGCACCAGGTGCAGGATGTGTCCCAGGTACACGAGGCTGGGGGTGGAGACGAAGATGATCTGCAGGACCCAGAAGCGGAGGTGGGAGAGGGGGAAGGTGCTGTCGTAGCAGGCGTTCTGGCAGCCGGGCTGCTGCGTGTCGCAGGAGAAGCCGGCCAGCTCGTCGCCCCAGACCCGTTCGGCGGCCGCCCCCAGCACCAGGATGCGGAAGACGAAGAGGACGGTGAGCCACACCTTCCCCACCACCGTGGAGTGCTCCTGGGCACTCTCCAGCAGCCTCCCCAGCAGGCTCCAGTCCCCCATGGTGAGCGGCGCTGCGCCCTGCAAGACAGCCGCCCTCCAGACACACGGACACCTCCCGGACACCACCCTGCCCCCGGGCGGGCATGCGGGGCCCTGAGCTGGGGCTGTCCCCACCTCGCGTCCCACGGGACACCCTGACCTGGCTGGGGAGGGCAATGGGAGCAAAGGCTTCCATCAGAAAGCAACCCCCAGCGAGGTGGCCATGGCCACCACAGGGCACGGCGCGGGGACCCCTCACCGTTGCGGGTGCGCGGGGCACAGCCCGGTGCTCCCACGCCGTCGGCTCCTGCGCAGGGGTGCAGGGTGCTGCCAGGCCCCTTCCCAGAGCGCAGCGGGGTGCAGACAGATCCACACGGCTCCGTCTGTCCGTCTGTCCACCCGACAGCGGGCACAGGGTTATCGGGGCGTGATGCAGCTGCGGGCCCCATTGGCTTTCTTTGTGACTGGCAGATGAAGCAGCCACTGGGGGAAATTTTTCCCCTCTATTTTTGGTCCGGGTACCTTTCTAAATATACTTGGGGCTGCAGGGGCTAGTGCTCAATGCCACCAGAGGGTCACTGCTCCCGCACGCGTGCTGCCAGGGCTCCATGCAGGGACCACAGGGCCCCACACCACAGCATCCCCCACCCACCTATGGGGCCGGCCGGCCCCGTGCATGGGGAAGCATCCCCGGAGGTGGGTGGCAGGAGCCTGGCTGCACCCAGACCCTGTCCTCTCCTCTCTGCCTGGCCGGGCAGGGGCGGGCACCCCACGCTGGCACCGTGGCCCCCGGCACATCCCAGCCGGAGCAGAAAGCAGGGAGGCAGCGCCTGAGAACGGAGATTTAATGGCCCGAGCGCGCAGCAGCGGCTGTGCCCTCCTCGCCGCCCAGGAGGACAGGCACTGGGGGGTGCCGAACTCAGGATGGGGGCGGCGTGGGGTCCCCCCGGGGCTGCAGGGAGGCTGCGGGGCAGGGCCGAGGGCTGCAGCCCCTGCGGCGTGGGCCTTAGCAGGCGGAGCAGCGGTCGCCCTTCTCCTGCAGCCCGGGGTTGCGGCGCAGCATGTCCTTGAGGGAGCCGTCCTGCTCCGTCAGCAGCTGGTTGATCTCGTTCTGCTTGTACTCGGAGAGCTTGTGGCCGTAGAAGGAGCCCTTCCCCGACGAGGGGTTGGAGTTGTGGCGGCTGCGGCGGGCGCAGGCCCGCACCACCAGGTAGACCAGCTCGGCCATGTTGAGCACGATGCAGATGCTGGAGGTGACCAGCATGAAGACGGTGAAGATGGTCTTCTCGGTGGGCCGCGAGATGAAGCAGTCGACGGTGTTGGGGCAGGGGTAGGCCTCGCACTTGACCAGCCGCACCATCTGGTAGCCCGGGTAGATCATGTAGAAGATGTACATGAAGACCGCCTCGAAGAGCAGCCTGAAGACCACGCTGCACATGTACGTCCACCACAGCGAGCCCGCGATGCGGATCTTGTGCTTCTTCACCTCCTCCAGGTGCTTGGCGTCCCCGTGGCCCGTCATCATCAGCAGCTTCTTCTCCTGGTGCTGCTGGTAGGCCACGTGCATGGCCACCAGCAGGGCCGGCGTGGTGACGAGGATGAGCTGCAGGGCCCACAGGCGGATGTGCGAGATGGGGAAGAAGTGGTCGTAGCAGACGCTGTTGCAGCCCGGCTGCTGCGTGTTGCAGGTGAAGGCGGACTTCTCGTCCCCCCAGACGCTCTCGGCCGCCACCACCAGCACCATTATCCTGAAGATGAAGATGACGGAGAGCCAGATGCGCCCGATGGCCGTGGAGTGGCGGTTCACCCCGCTCAGCACCGCGTAGAGGCCGGCCCAGTTCATCGTTCCTCACGCCTGCGGGAGCGAGAAGCGGCGTTAGGAGGGGGAAGGGGCCGAGAGGGACAGCAGGATGGCAGCTCGGGGCAGCGTTTTGCCTGCAGCAGGCAGGAGATCAGCCTCGTGGCTCTGCCGTCCCCGTGCCACCAGCCCCGCCTGGGGTGGCAGCGGGCAGAGCCAGGCAGAGCGGGGCTGGGACGAGGGAGCAGGCAGAAGGCGCTGCGTGCTGCCGGGACAGCAAATTGCCCCGGCTGCCCCGTGTCTGCATGGGGGAGGGCTGCACCGCCACTCCAGTCATGGCTGGGGGGCAAAGGGCTCCCAGCTGGCGGCCAAGAGCTGCTGCTGGCTCCGGCTGCGGGGCCTCTCTGCCTAACCCTGCGAGGGCTGGGGACAGAAGAGCCCCTGTCACCTCTGCCACGGAGCAGACCAGGGGCCTGCTCCTGCCCTGCCACCCCATGCTGGCTTCAGGATCCCCACCTCCAGCTGCAGCAGAGGATGGGGGCAATCTCACAGACCCCCACCCACACCCAATGCTGAGTTCTGCCCCAGCACCTCCCTGCCCTGCGCTGCCACAGCCCTGGGCACGGTGTCCCCATGGGCAGCCACGCATTGCCTCCCTCCTCCAGCACCATCCCTGCCTGGGGTGACCCCGCACCCCAAATGCTGGCACCAAGCAGCCCCGGGGGCTGCTCCCCACCTGGGCACGAGGCCAGCCCAAGGCTGGGGGCCGGGACCCGCCAGCTGGCCCTGGTGCAAAGGGCCCCACGGTGCCTACCTGCTGGTGAGGAAGGGTCCTCGTGAGCTGCCCCCAAAGTCCCCTCTAAGGTCTCATGTCTCCAGCAGGAGAGCTCTGCTCCGCCTGCCCTCGTCTCTGTCCACCACTGCCCTGCACTGGCAGTCATATGCTGCTTTATAAACTATTTACATACAATGGGGCCTTTATGGGCCCCTGAACAACACACTTTAGCATTCAGATCCAACGCCCTGACTTCCGCCCACCCCAGCCAAACAAAGTGCCTGTGTGCTGCGTTCCCGCTCCCACCTTGCCCCGCGCCGAGCACGGATGTGGACCCACGGCTGCTGGCCGGGGGGGTGCCCACTGCCACGGGCATCGCACGGGCTGGCAGCCACCTGCATGGCCGGGTGCCACCGAGGGGACAGCAAGGACCCTGTGCTGGTGGTGACTGTGGTGGGAGTCCCACCGTGGCCTTGGGGATGGTCACTTCTCTGGATGGCGAGCAGGGAAGAGCCTGAGACACGTGCCAGGACGCAGAGCTGAGCCCATCCACGTGCCTGTCCGCATGGATGGCACCACAGCCTGGGCTGGGGTTGGGGTCTGGCTGCTCCCCAACGCAGCACTGAGCGTCCGTGGGACCCATGGGGTTGTGTATGGCCCCCGTGGGCAGCCCCAGGTGGGGAGCAGCCACACACAGCGAAAGCTTCCAGCTCAGAGCCCCGTGGCACTGCTGGCATGACCGGGGCAAAGGAGGTGGCAGGCAGCAAAGCCACCCTTCATGGCTCCTATCCCGCAGCGCAGGGTGCGAGCACTCAGACCTGGAGCTGTGCAAATCATGGTGGGCAAAGGCCCTGCTCTGCTCCTCACCCTGCTCCCCCTGTCCCACCCTAAATCTGCTCCTTCCCCCCGTGGTGTGACCCCAACATCTCCGCTGGGGTCCCCAGCTGGGGGCCGTGGAGGCCACCCCAGTGCGGTGCCCACCCGGCTCTCACCTCCACGCGGGGCTCGCTCCCAGAAAGGTTCCTGGCGCTGTGTCCTCCGCACACAGCAAACACCTGGACTTTATACTGACCCGCTGCGCCACCCGCCCCCTCCCAAACAGCTCCGTGCTTTCCAGGACCTGCTCCCTGCTGAGCAAACACCACAGGTGTGTCCAGCTCACTCCCACGAGGCACCCACCCCGCCGCCGCCACCGAGCATCCCCAGAGGGTGTTCCAGGGGCCACCGTGGCACCCTGGGGGAGCTGAAACCCCCCTGTGGGGTCCCCTTGGCTGCACCTTTTGGCTGGGAGCATCCTCCCTGCCACGCGTGCGAGCCAGGCACACGCACCGTGATGCCACGATGCTGTGACACCGCGGCACCGTGTCCCCGTCCCGCTCTCCCCACGGGGACACGGCACCCACCCCGCACCATGTGGGGTTGTCGGCTGTTCCTGGGGAGCAGGGGGGGCGGTGAGCAGCCAGGTTAGCAGCGTAAAAGTGCAGCCGGGGCAGGCAAACAGCCTGTCAACCATTAACCGGGCTGGCAGCCCCACTCCAAGGTCCCGACGCCGAGCGCGGAGCGAGGCCACGAGGCGCGCTGGGACGCGGCGACCCCGCGGGGCTGCGGGGCTGGGGGAACGGGGCGCGGGGTGCGGGGTGCGGGGTGCGGGGTGCGGGGTGCGGGGTGCGGGGTGCTGGGTTGCGGGGGGGCTGCCCCGAGCCGCTGCCGCAATCTCGGCCCCCGATAAGCGGCTGAGTCAGCGCGGCTCGGCACGGCGCCGCCGGGGAGGGAGCGGGCAGGGAGGCGGCAGGTGGCGCTGCGGGGCCGGGCCGAGCCGAGCCGGGCCAGGTCCAGGCCGAACCGGGCCAAACTGGGCCAGGTCCGGGCCAGGGGAACCGCGGGGATGGGAGAGCGGCGGGGCCGGAGGCAAGCGGGTGAGGGGGATGCGCAGGGCGCTCAGCTGCTGCCGGGGAGCCCGGCAAAGACGTTAAAAATATAATGAATGAATTAATTAGCAAAGAAAAAATGAGAATAGATGCAAAGAAATAAAAATTGGGGAAGTAAATTGGGGAGAAGGGGCTCGGGGGCGTTGCTCGTCCCGAGGATGCGGTGGGGGCTCTGCGGCTGCTGCCCTTTGCGCCCAGCCTCTGGCCCCTGCTGCTGTTTGCGGTGCAGAAGCCTCGTGCCAAAGCCTGCGGGCAAGGACAGGCTGTACCTGCGGGGACAGGAGCAGGCGCAGCCAGCACCGTCCCCTGCCTCCAGAAAACCGCCCCGTCGGGTGAGTGCCCGGAGCAAAAACGAACTCTTAGCTAATGACGTTAATCACCAGGTGAGCGTGGCGGCGGCTGTGTGAGGCCATGGGCACGGCGAGCTGACGAGACGGGCTGGGGTGAGCCAACATCCGTGGGGCTGGACGGGGTGACGCAGCGCTGCCGGCAGCCCTGGCACCCCGCTGGGGTCAGAGGTCTCCGAGCCCAGCAGTCCACGCCGAAACGGTGATGCACGAAGCCTCTGACACAACGTCGGGTACCAGGAGGAGAAGGGTGGCTCCAGAGCCACCTTTGCCCGGGCTGATGGCGACACAGGCGTCCCCAGATGCCACCCCCTAAGAGACAAACCCCCTTGTCTGCGTCAGCCCTGCTGGGAAGGGCCGGGGCAGCGGGCGAGCACAGAAATGTTTTGTGCTGCCAGAGCGGGGTCAGGGGGGAGCGCGGCGCTCTCAGGCAGGTTGTGTGCCCTCACAAAGCCACAGCTCATCCTGTGCCCTGCTGCATCAGGGCTGTGGGAACCAGGACCAGGAGCAGGGCAGGGCACTGTCCTAGGGATGCTGCTGTGCACAGCCCTGTGCTCCTGCTGGCTGTGTCTCCCGGAGCGGGCAGGGACCAGACACAGGTCACTCGTATCACTCGTACCTTCCCCGTGCCAGGCTGTCCTTGCAGGTCATTTCCCTTTTGCTTTTTGCCGGCAGCCCTAAACGTGTCCCCTGGAGCTGAGGATGTCCCTCATCGCCACACAGATGTTAACCGCAAATACCCCCGGGGACACGGTGTCCCCTGGGCTTTGCCAGGTCTCCAAAGAAACGCTGCTGATGGTCAAGGACACCCGGAGCAGATGGCAGGCTTGGGAGTTCTGCGAAGGCAGTAGCTTAATAGCAGCGTGTCCCCTGTCACCAGCCAGCACGTGGGGTCCTGGCTGGGGGGGCAGGCAGGGACAGCGGGCAGTGGGGCTGTGTGAGGATGGGGCGCAGAAGGGCAGGGCAGAAACCATCTCCCCTTCAGGGAGGGGACTGCAGGGTGGGCAGCTGGCAGCGGTGCTGGTGTCACCGGGATGGGGGCCACCAGCCCCCGGGCAGGGCTGGCCCCGCTGCTCGAATTGTGGCGAGCGGGCTGCGGCTGGAGCTGTGCTGCAGAGCACTGCCATTTCCATGGCAACCCATCCCCCGTGGGCCGATGTGGGTTTCCATCCCGCTGCGGGTTCCCATCCCCGTTCCTCTTGCAGCTGGATCCCTGGGCAGGGTGAGGGAGTGCCCTGGGTGTGTCCGACCGGAGGGGATGCTCTTGGGGCAGTGCTGGATGGGACAGTGGGGTCAGAGTTTGGGCTGCAGGCTGGGCAGCCAACCCCATCCCTGACCCCGAGCTTTTGGGAACACCGCTGCTTCCAGCGAGCGATATTCCTGGGGGAGGCACAGCCCCGGGCCCCTTTGGGTGCCCCTGCATCACGCAGCGGGGCCCGGCACGCTGCCTGCCTTCCCACCTCCATCCTCCCCTTGGCGAAGGGTCTGCCGCCCCCATCCCATGCTCCCTGCCTTGTGCCGGATTTCGGGACGAGGCCACCCCCAAGTGAGGCACAGCACCCCGCACAGCACCCAGGAAGCACCCGCCTATCCCCAGCCCCCCCCCCCGGCCCCAGCCCTCGGCCCTGGCTCCGCTGCGTGCGCGCTGCCTGGAGGCGATTCAGGCCCCATGCCTGGTTTCCATGGCAACCCCAGCTGAAATTACATTAAAAAGAAATGAAACCAGCAGCTTTTCTGGTTGGCAAGCAGGGGGAGGGGAGGGGAGCGGGGCTGGGCAGGGCAGGGGGCTCGGAGGGAGGGGACCCGCGGTGCCAATGGGGTGGATGAGGTCCTGTGCAGGACCCCGGTGCCGTGGGGACACAGCAGGGCTGGGACTTGCAGGGCCCCCCAGCCATGTCCCCAAACGCTGGTAATCCTGGGGGCAGGGTGCACGCACCCAGCCTGGGGTGGGTGCTGGGATCCTGGGGACCTCCTGGCTGGGGTGGCCCCGTGCTGCACCCCTCAACCCCTCCCGGGCTGCACCCAGCCTCTGCCCCTGGCACGCTCCAAGGAGAGGCGAGACACACCGCTATTAAAAATATCACTTCTGTTTTATTTGGAATTTGTTACTCTGCGCGGGTGACAGGGTATAAATACATTCTCCAACGAGCATCCTCACCCCCCAGCCGGGGCGGGCTGCGGGGCCACGCGGGGCCAGGCGGCACCGGTGCGTCACGGCCGCCAGCACGGGCAGCGTCTGCCAGCCGGACCGGCTCGCGCAGGGCGAGGGATGGCGGCCCCACAAGGACACAGGAGATGTCCCCAGCTGCCAGACCCGTCCCCCTCCTCCTGCTTCCCCACACCCAAGGTGCCAGGGACCGTGCTGGCGGCTGACACACTCCCTGCCCTCACTGGGATGCCCCGGGTGGGCTCCCGGGCAGCTCCTTCTCTGTGCCCAGCTGCTCTGGAGCCCCCACCAGCCCTGCGGGTGCCCCAGCCCCGGGATGGGTGCCCTGTCCCCACGCAGGCTGCGTCACCCCCCGGGGCCCCGCTGCGAGCACATCCAGGTGCCGGGAGGCAGAAAGCACCCTCGGTGCAGCTGGCTCGCCCTCCGAGCTGCCGGCCCGCTGCAATCCACAGCTGGGGCAGGAATTGCAGCACGGCCCCGGCAGCGGGCACGAGGGGGTGGCAGGGTGGGAATCAGATGGGGAGCAGGGCAGGGAGGCCGTGGGGAGCACCGGGTGCTGCCCTGGGTGGCCGCGCTTCAGCTGTGGGTGTCCCTGGTGGGTGACACCCAGGAGAGGCTGGGGGTGGCACTGGACAGTGCTGGCAGCAGGGTGGGATGGGTCAAAGGGGGCCGTGGGGTGCTCGCGGCCAGGCCCTGGAGTAGGCTATTTGGCTGAGATCCGTGGGCACGGGTGACAGAAGAGGGAGAATATCAAAAATACAAAAGAGCGCGGCCTCGCGGCGCGGGAGGCAGGGCCCTGCCTGGCGCCCGCCGGCCCCGTGCGGGCAGTGGGGCCGCGGGGCCGCGTTGGGGCCGGCACCGTGCACACACGCTGGGGTTCTTCTAACTGGCTTTTTATTTTATATCAAGAACACTTGGTTTAAAATCTTTACAAAGGACAAAACGCGGAGACTCCGTTAGTGTGTAAAGAACTAAAGATCTGCTTAAAAAACGTCTCTGCAAAGAGAAACGACTGACACAAAAGAGGTTCTCTGCAGCGCAAAGAGGGGCAGAGGTGCCAAGTCCCCAGCTCGGGGCCAGCTCCCCGGCTCCCAGCGCCCCGGCACCGGCCCCAGCGCCCGCACCCAGCGCGAGGCCAGGCCCCGGGCCCCTGCCCGCTGCCTCTGCCTATAGCACCATGGCCCGGGGCCGCCGCTCGGAGCCTTATCCACAGCGCTCCAGATGCCAAACCTCCCGGGGAGCCCCGGCACCGGCCGAGGGGGATGCCCGGCACCACTGCGCACCCATCCCGGGGTGCTCGGCGGGCGCTGGGGACGCCGTGTCCCCGCGGGGAGGCACAGCCCCAGCACAAGGAGCCCTGTGGCTGCTGTCGGCTGGACCGGAGGGGCCCTCCTGCCGGGAGCCGGGAGAGTCGAAGCACTTCTCAAGAGTTAGAAAGGAACGAAAGAAAGCGCCGAGGGGAGCGGGACGGCCAGCGGCGTTGGGTCCCACAGGTCCGGGCTCGGTGCCGCACCGTCCGTGTGCGCTGCCCATCCATCCGGGGCGCCCGCCGGTCCCTCTGCCAGTGTCTGCTGCGTGCGTGTGCGTGCGTGCGTGCGTGGGTGTGCGCCGGCCGCGGGCGGCTATACCCTGGTGGTGGAGTGTGAGTGCGGGAGCCCCGTGCTGTTGAAGCCGGCGGCGAAGGTGTTGTAGGGGTGCAGGGTCTGCAGCCCCACCAGCGAGTTGGGGATCATGGTGATGGTGTTGGGGGTCATGAGCGGGATGTCGTCCGGGGACCGGCGCAGCGTCAGCGTGTAGTCGGGCAGGGCAGCGAGGCGCAGGGCGTCGTGGGGCGGCACGGCCTCGCACTCGTGGTGCGCCTGGCTCGCCTGCAGCGACGGCATCTCCTCGTCGGGCGCGTGGGCGATGTCGTTGGCGGCGCCGCGCTGGGGACTGGGCTGCCGGTGCGTGTCCTGCCGCCGCTTGTCCTTGCGGTAGTAGAGGGCGGCGAAGGCCAGCACGTTGAGGAAGAGGAGGGAGGCGCCCACGGCGATGGTGACGCTCAGCTCGGTGGAGTAGTCGCGGGGGCTCTCGAGCAGGGTGCCCGCCTCCTGCTCCGGGCTCCACTTCTCCTTCCCGTTCTCGCTGTTGTAGGCGGGTGAGATGGCGGGGCGCTTGGTGGTCCAGATCTTGCCGTTGGGCCGGCGGGTGATGTGGGAGTTCTGCGTGGTGTCGGGTGGCGGCACTTTGGTGGTGGTGGAGGTGTAGTGGAACATGTCGTGCAGGTTGTACAGGTGGGGGACCAGGTGCTTCCAGAAAGCCACCTTGGTGGCCCGGTAGTGGTCGCGCACCCGCGGCTTCAGCCCGATGTGCAGGTACAGCTGGTCGCGGGGGTTGTACTTGGACCAGGCCACTTCTTCAAAGCGGTTGGCCTTGGTGTGGATGAACTTGGTGTCCTGGGGGACGGGCTTGTTGGGGTCCCTGCAAGACACAGGCAAAACAGAGCTAGAGCCAGGGAGAGCCAAAGTGTTCAGGAGGGAGAGCTGGATAAACCTCTGGATAAACAGAGGAGGGCACAGATGGGAACCACCCCAAACCCTGAGTCAAGCCTGACCTGTGATAACTGCAGCCAAAGTGGCTCCCACACCCCTGTGCTTGGCTGTGGCCCGAGCCTGTCCTCAGCTGGCCACAGCCCGTGTCATGCTGCGAGAAGCCCTGCCCTGGGTGTGAGCACAGGGAGCCAGGTCCTTGGGGCTGGCCATGCTCTCAGCTTCTCGTTGTGTGGCTGATGACCCCAGTTAGGGCACAGCACATAGACCCACACCAGGCATCCTATCCCACCCTCCCCTCACCCCAAATGCAGCCCCGCAGCGAGGCACCGCCCCCCAGGCCCTGCTCACCCCGTCTTGGCAAAGTTGGTCCAGTAGGTCATCACCACAGCACTGAGCATGACGTCGTTCTTGGAGAAGTTGCAGGGAAAGAGGTCTGTGGGGCCGATCATGGGGATCCCGAACACGTAAGGCACCTCATCCCCGTGGGCCGCGTCGGACCACGCGGGCTTCATCAGGCTCTGGCAGTGGTGGTAGAAGGCGTAGAAGTAGGTGGGGGAGCCGTAGCGGGCGTGCAGGTCGGCCGTCACCACCGACGGCTCTACCCACTGGTGGTCGGTGAAGAGGGCCACCAAGGTCTTGCGGCGTGTCTCGGGGTTGTCCCGGTCGGCCCAGTCCGTGTACATGAACTTGATGGTCTCCCGCAAGGTGTCCTTGCCCTCGGGGTAGCCGTACAGGTTGTCTACAAAGTTGGAGACCGAGTAGTCAAAGTCGCTGCCCGACACGCCGTCCTCGGGGTCCACCACGCCCTCCACGAACTTCAGCCCCTCGCCCTGGTTGACACCCAGCATGATATCGTAATTGAGGAACTCGCCCTGCTCCATCAGGATCTCTGGGTCGTCTGGGATCACGTCACCGTCGATGACCGGTCCAAAGGCCACGTGGTAGCGTGCCGGCTGGATGTCTTGCTCCACCAGCTCCTTGGCACTCTTCTGCCGCAGGCAGTCCACCATGTCCACCGTGTCCAGCACGTTGCAGCCCACCTTGTCGGCCAGCATGCTGGTGTACTTCACGGGCTGGTAGTTCACTGCCCAGCTGGAGAGCGCGGAGCCGCTCTGGATGATGGCTCTCTGGAAGAGACCTGCAAGAGAAGCGAGGAGCGGAGGAAGCTTGCAGCGGGGAGAGCTCGGAGTTGCCCCAGTACCCCACGGCTACAATGCAGGACGAGGCGTGGAGGAGGCACCGGTGCCCTCAAGCTCCTGAAAGGACCCCAATCTCCCAAGTGTGCACCATATCGCCCCGTGCCGTGCTCCCTGTGGTGCTGGGCTGGCACGGGGCCTCAGCTCATGGGCGCTGCGCTCCCCCAGGATCCCACAGCTGGCATTTCATGGGGAAGGCCTGGCAGCAGCGGGAGGGTTAACGCCTGCTCGGGGACACTTAACCCTGCATGTCCCACCCGCCGCTTTGTCAGGGCCCCCCTCGCCCCCCTCCCCGCCACTTCCTGCCCAGCTGGGGCTGCTCGGTGCCAATCCGGCCCCGCGGGAGCACGCTGCCAGACGCACAAAGAGGGCCTTTCTGCCACCGGGAACACAGAGGGAGTGGACTTTCGCCCTGGAAAGCGGGGCCACAAAGGCCCTGGCCCAGGCGGAGGAATGCGTGGCTGGGCTCCAGCCCCATGTCAATGGCGCTTGTGCTCGGAATACAAAGGGCTGCGAGGAAGCGGAGCCTCCGGGGCGGTGAAAGCGGCCGGGCTCGGGGTGCACCCTGGGGTCTCTGCTCTCCGGCCGGCCCTCTCCCGCGGCCCCGCGCGCTGCTGCGCCTGGCCGGACTCTGGCGTTTGATTGCTGCCAGGGACCGTTTCGTGCACGGTGCAGGGAGCAGCACGGCGGCATCGCTGCACGCAGAGGCCGCCGGGCTGAGCCCACTGATGCACAAAGTGCTGCGAGAGTGGTGGTTGCACACCTGAGCCCGTGCGGCTCTGATGGGAGCGTGCCCCTGCCTGCAGCAGCAGTGTTTGGAGGATCCTGGCTACCAGCCACCGTGCCCGTAGCTCTGTCTGCACGCACTGTCCTTGCTCTGCCAAGTACCTGACGTACAGTCCCACGCGCTGGGACAAAGAGAAGTCACAAGCTCTGTTTGTCACCTCCCGGTGCCCTAGAAAGCAGCGCCCAGCCCACAGGCACAGCGGGCAGAGCACTGCCCGTTCCCCTCCGAGGTGAGCATCCCCTGGCACCCTGGCAGGGCTGGGTGGGAAGAGGAGCAGCCCCCGGCCCCTTGGCGAGGAACCCACCCACCTGCGCGCGCCGGGGCTGGCAGGGGAGCCGCGGGTCTCCCCGGCAGCCAGACACAGCGTGCGCGGCACCAGCCTCCCGTGTCTGCCTCTTGCCGTGCCTGGCAGAGCAGGCACAAATTAGCAGCTTCATTAATAGCTCTTGATCACTACGAGTTTTATTTTGATCCGATAAAAACAAACCCGCCTGGTCTACAGGCTGTGTCTCGGCGTGCCTCCCCTGCCGCGCTGCGGAGCCGGCTGCCGGCCCCAGCCCCGGGGAGATGGGTGCTTTGGAGCAGGTTTAGGTGAGGGCGTCCTGTGTACGTGTGTTCTGACACCATAGCCTAATGGGGCAGCAAGGGACCACTCTTTACCTTCCCTTTACCTTTTACCCACACTTTGCCTTCCTTGTTTCCAAGCTTTCTCTACACTTGGGCTTTAGCATTTTGCTTTGCCCTGCATTACTCCAGGCTGGCAGGGTGCAGGTGATGGTGACGGCAGAGCAAGCAGGCTTGGGGGCAGCCTGGCCCTGAATTCCCCAGATCCTGGAGCAGGACCGGCCCGGCAGGACCAGGCAGCACGGTACGCTTTGCCCCTCTCCATGTTCAGCCTGAAGTTTCTGAAGGTTTTTCTTCACGCAGTGTTCCCAGGCTCCCCAGCAGGGCTGCAGCTCTTCTCAGTATTGTAATTTTTCATATTTGCCTGGGTTTCTGTGGGGCAGATGCAGGGCAGTGCCCACTGCCCCAGCATGGCCTGTGCCCCTTCTCCCCTGCACCACGCACAGGGCTGCGGCACTGCCTGAGCTCAGTGCCTGTGCCCCATGTAACCCCCTGTGACCATGCCCACCGTGCTCCCTGGCAGCCTGGTGCCCTGTGGACCATGCTCAGCTCAGGTTTTCCTCCTGCTGTTTCCTTCAGGAAGTTTAGGCAGAACAGCTCTGCTCTGATTGCTGAAAATCTTTTTTTTTTTTTTTTTTCCAATTTTCAATGTAAATTTATTCACAGGTGGTTTATATGCATCTGCTCTTATGCCAACACAATCTTGTAGCATAAACAATTCCTTTCTTTATCTAGAGTAAACATTCTGCTGTATTTACACCACGATATCAATCACATCACCTCCACAAGCGCCGTGCCAGTCTCCACACTCCCAGACCTCCTCTCCGCGACGAGGGGGCCTCGCTCCCTCCCCGGGCTCACGCTCGCTTTTGCCCCTGCTCCCGCGTGGATTGCTTGGCAGCTCAGGCAGGGCCAGCACCTACCTTCCGAGTGGTGGGACAGGGTGAGCAGGCTGACGCAGGAGGCGCCGATGCCGGAGCCGAAGACGGTGATCCGCAGGGGATCCCCGCCGAAGAAGGCGATGTTCTCGCTGACCCAGCGCAGCGCCTGGATCTGGTCCAGCAGCCCGTAGTTGCCCTTAGCAGCCTGGTCCCCCGTGCTCAGGAACCCTGCAGCAGGTGAAATGGAGCCCGGTTAGGGACAGGGGAAGCAGGCTGCCCTCCCACCCCTCCCTGAGCCTGGGGGAGCTCTATGGGACCCCATCCCAGTGGGACCAGCAGTGCCGTGGGTGCTGTGGGGACACTGCGGCCCTACACATGTAGGGGAGAGAGGCTGGGAGTGCTGCCTGTGGGGCAATGGGCACGGACACTGCCCTGCCCCGACCACCGCCCGTGCCAACAGCCTGATGCACGCTCGGAGGGAGGCTGGGGAAGCACAGGGAGCGCAGGCAGGCTGAGCGCACGCAGCCAATGCTTCCCGTGGAATAGCGTGGTCCGGAGGAGGCTCTATAAATGTAAGGAGGTGGGCTGGGCAGAGAGGAACTGACTGCAGCTTAAAACACAAAGGCTCTCAGTGAGGAAGATGCTAAGAAATGCTTTCAGCAGCAGAGGTAACACCCAAGATAAGCTATCGATGTTTTATCTGCCTTGACTCAACGCAGGAAGCTCGAGCCATGGCACGGGGGCTGACTGCGGGCAGGTAACACGGTGGCAGGGAGTGGCACGGCGCTGCGCCGGCACCGCGGTGCTGCTGGCACTCGGCAGCTCTTCAGTGGGGATGCCAAAGGCACCATATAAGTTTTATTTCAGGCTGTGTTTTATACCTCTTAAATTAGCGCTACCAATCTTAAAGGCCTGACTTTTCATACTGAGAGGTCTCAAATAGGCTGCTTTTTGCGGAAAAGCCCATTTCCTACCGGCTAAATCCAGGCACGACTGCTGACCTACGGCTGCCTTTCCAAGAGGGTGTGGGCATGGGGGTGTCAGAGGGACGTGGTGCCCAGGTGTGGGACGAGGAGCCCCTGTCCCAGCTGGGGTGCGAGCAGCAGAGCCTGTGGGGTGGCTCGGGTGGGCTCTTCCCCAGCAAACCCCTGGGAGGGCCGAGCACGTCTCCATGCAAATTGTGGGAGGCCACGGTGTGAGCAAAGCCACCCTTACACCGCTCCTGTTCCCTTCCCCAGGGGATGCATCTGGGATTGTGCATTTCCCATGCAGGGCAAAGGGAGCTCTCAGGGCCTGCCCTGGTTCCTGCTGGAGCACGGCGCTGCCTGGCCAGCTCGGACAGCATCCACGGAGCAGTGAGGCAGCTTCTGCAGGGAGGGGGAGAGCTGATCTGTCCCCCGGGGGCAGCCAGGCAGCACCCGCTGGCAGCTCAGCGCTCCGAGCCCTCTCAGGAGGTGATGCTGGGTAAACACATTTATTATTTATTTAACCGCAGACCAATATTTGCTTTCAGCTGAGCCGGGTTGTGTAAATGAGCCTGGGTGGCTGGTGCCAGGAGCCTGACCACGCCGTTGTGGCTGCTGTGGGCTCTGCCACGTGGCACCGTGCTCGGCCGGAGCGCAGACCCCGTCCCTTCCCGTCCCCCTGCCCCCCGTCCCGCCGTACCCAGCACTCCAACGCGGTAGTTGAGGGTGATGACAATCACGTTCCCGTAGCTGGCCAGGACGCTGCCGTCTATCATGTTCCCCGTGCCCTCCATGTAGGAGCCCCCGTGGATGTACACCATCACCGGCTTGGCCCCGCTGTCCCGGATGTCTGGAAGGAGAGGAGGTTAACCACAGGACCCCGCCAGCAGCCGCGGCACCCTGCCGAGAGGCAGACCATGGAGGAGGAAGGCAATGCCAGCTGCCAGGACTGGGGAGGGGGCTGCAGCAGCCAAACCCAGAACCCAAAGCCTCGGCAGAGACCTGAGAACCACCCATCACCACCCCAAACCCTCCAGCCCCTCTCCAGGTGGTGGCAGCCCCTGTTCCTGTCCCAGCACTGCTGTCCCCTTGCTGGGAGCTGCCTGGGGTCTCAGCACATGCAGGAGAGGCACGGGCTGGATCCAGCTGCTGTTCCCCAGAGCCAGGCTCTGGCCGCGGGCAGGAGCTGGCACCTCCGTGGTGGCACCGGCAGCGTGGGGTGCCCCCGGAGCTTGTCCCCGTGTCCCTTCTTCAGCTGGCCCCAAGCCCTCGGCTCCGGGAGTGCTGGCAGCTGGCATTGCGGAGGGGCAGGGACGGGGTGTGCAGGACCTGGAGGGCGGGGGGGCACTGGTGGGCGCTCCCACCTCTGTCTCTCCCGTCCCCCCCCACCCCTTCCAATTCCCTGGGAAGGCAGAAACCTGCCGGCTGCCGGGATGCGAGCCCATGGCACCCCAGTGCCCGGACACAGACATGGCGATGAGCAGACAGTGCGTGCGCGTGTGCGTGGCGGGAGGTGAGCGCCGAGGCCGGGCGAGGACAGGTCATGAGGCATGGAGTGAGGATGGGGAATGGGACCCGAGGGACGCGGAGGGAGAGGGCTGGGGGAGCCTAGGGCAGGGAGCAGCCACGCGCTCCCTCTCTTGCCTGCTCTTATCCCGGGGAAAGTCCCTGCTGGTGCTCAGCACCTGGCACATCTCCACCGCGTTGCACCCATCGCAGCAGTGGTGCCAGCTCCGCACGGTGCCCAGCCCTCCCCCATGCTGGCGAGCCGGTGCTGACGGACTTTGCCCTCCCCTGTGCTCGCCCACACTCAGTGCCTTGCACGGGTGGGCATGGCTGGCTCCAGACACAGCCCTCACCCCCCTCGGCTGCCCCGACCCCTGCCCCATCCCTGCCTCCCTCGCCCCCCGCACCCCATCGCCACCGGCTGCCCTGCCCGGGGCCGTCCCGGTGCCAGCCCTGCTCTGGCAGGAGAACTCTTGCTGGGGCCGCCTGCGTGAAATCCCAACAGCTGAAACGCCGAGCCCGCGGCTCTGAACTCTCCTCCCTGCCACGCGTTGTCACCGAAATGCAAAGGGACATCCCTGTATCTGACCGGCAGCAACGGCGTAACAGGGAAAAAAAAATGGTTCTTAATCTTCGCAGCACATCTTGGTGTGCAGGGATTTACTGCAGTCAAATCACTTAGCGTGGATGCCAGTTTACACCCTGGTACAAGAGATCCTGGGGCACAGGTTACTGGGAGACAACAACAGGTTTTGATACTGCCAATGAACGGGCTTTTCATCTGCTGCCCAGAACCCAAATGCCATCTGTCAGGACAGGCTCGAGCTGCCCCAGGACTCCCGCAGACCGCGAGGTCTCGGTGCCCTCGCCGTGTTACAGCTGCGTCCTGGCAGACCTTTCCTCCCGCCTCCTCCTCACATCCCTGCAACAAAGCAGGCCGAGTCCAGACCCTGCAGACGAGCAGCCCCGTTTTACCCCAAATCGCCTGCTCTGCAGCTTTCTGAAGCCTGGTGTAGATCCTGAATCACACCCATCTGAAGCCGCTCTTGCTCTACCTCAGCTGGCACGGATGCCGTGGCCACAAGCAGGATCTCACTCACGTTGGGAAAAGAGCGGGCGCAGCATCCCCAGCACTGGGGTACAAATCCTGCTCTGGGTGCGGGGGACAGCGAGCCAGGGGCACCGCTACCCCATGGCACGGCACCTAGAGCTGTGTGGGGCCGCCCCTCGCCAGCACCTGCAGCGTGGAGCGAGGAGTGGGCGAGGGCACGAGGGGAGGGCGCAGGCTCCCGCTGCGCATCGCTGAGTCCGGAGGGATGAGGCTGGAGGTGGAATATGACCGGGCTCGGGGTGAAATGGGCCCAGGTGCCCGAGGGCTCCCTTGCTCCCAAGCTGCCATGCTTCCTCCCGGCCCTCGCTCGAGCGGAGCGGGGCAGCCAGCAACCTTCTCCTGAAGCACAACCCCACAAGCTTCCCCCGGAGGAGAGGAAGGGCCTGAGCCCTGCACAGCCGGCCCCCCGGCCCCCCGCCCCGCGCAGCTGCCCAGCGCCGAGACAGACACACACGGGGCTCCCTGGGGATGGCAGCGGATGGCGGGCAAACGGAGTTGCTTTGCGTGTCATGCAGTGGCAGCCTCGAGCACAGAAATACCTTCGTCTTCATCCCCGTCATTATCCGCTAAGTCCTCTCCCTGTTTCTTAGCGCTGGCTCCTAGGGACCAAACACGAGGAGACAGAACAGAAAGGAAAACAAAACAAAACAACAACAACAAAATAAAAAAAAAAAAGAAAGAAAGAAAGAAAAAAAAAAAAACAACAAAAGAGAATTCAAAAATAGCATGATAGCAGAGACGGTGGGGCCAGGCCTGCGCCCCACAGCACTGCTGGCTACTCACACTGCACCTCTCCCAGAGCCACGGCAGGGCAGGGGCAAGGCTGCCCCGGCACCGCGATGCCGCTCCCCGGGGCCCTTCCCAGATCCTCCCCGGGGCGCTGGGGGCAGCGAGCATCCCCGAGCATCCCCGAGCATCCCCGAGCCGTGTCCCCGCCTGCCCCTGCGGCCCCGTCAGGCAGCACAGCCATGGGGTGCACACAGGGGGCCCCACCGCTGGCTGTCCTCTGCCACCAGCACGGCCAAAATGCCATGGTGCCCTGCAGCCCTGCTCGTCGCACCACAAACCACTGGACTGTAATGGGAGCATCCCCATGCCACAAAAAAACATCGGTTTCTGTAAGGTCCTGCAAAACTCGGAGGTCCCGCCAAGCACCAGCATGGTCCCAGTGCCCTGTTCCTATCAGCCCAGCTCTGTCCCAGCAAGGGGCAGCTCCATCAGCGAGGTGCAGCCTTGGGTAAGGATTAGATGAAGTGAAAGTGGGTGCAAGAGTGGCTGGGAAGCCAAAATTGGGGAGTCACTCCCACTGCCACCCCGGGAGGTGACAGAGTGGCACTGTCCCACCTGCAGATGGCAGGGATGAGGGGACAGGATTTGAGTGTGACAGCAATCAGTGATACGGGCAGCTCCGTGGGGCCAGGTGCAAACACCCATCCTCAGCAGGGATAACCCGCGGTGCTGGCCGAAGCCCTGGCCGGGGACAGCAGCCCCGTCCCGCTCAGAAGACAAGAGCAGGGCGTGAGGGGGAGCGGCGAGGCGCAGCCGCTGCTGGTGAGCTGCACGGCACCCTGTGCTGTGACCTTCTGCTGGCAGCCCACCGAGCTGCCAGGACCAGGAGTCTGGAAAATCCGTCAGCAAGTGAAGTTTGAGGGAGACAAGGTCACCCAAATGCTGACAGCAGGAAGCTGAAGGGAGCTGTGCTCACGGCCTCCCCAGGCAGGACAGGACGCGGGGCAGCGGTGACACGGGAAAGTGGCTCCTGCTGCACGGGGCAGGGTTAAGCTGGGCAAATAGAAAACCTTTCTGGCAGATAGGGCTGAAAAGCAGTGGAAGTGATGGCCTGGGGAGGGGGTTAAGGAGATGTGTGACAAATGCTGGGCACACGTTAGGCGGAGCAGCTCCTGTCCTGGGGCAGGGACATCTCCAGAGCCAGCCCGGTGATCTCCGAGTTCACCTCCCAACCCACTGCTCTGTGTCCTGCCTCCTCACAGCCGTCCGGTTCCAGCACCCCTCCAGCCTCACCCCAGGAGCCCCTGCCCTCTGCCCTGGTGCCCCAGCATCCCCCTCCTGCTGTGTCCCCTTCCCCAGGCGGCACACACAGCCCCAGCCTGCCTGCAGACAGGCGCCGTGGGCTTGACCGGCTGCATCTTCGACAGGGAGAGCTGCGAGCCCAGAAAGCACTCAAATGACAAAGTACCCGTGCAGTGTTTGCTACGCAGAGCTCCTCTCCAGCTTCCCTGGTAATGCACGGGGAGAGGGATTTTCTCTAATGACTGCTGCAGGCAGCAATCCTTCACCCGCCCCGTGCTTCGGAGCTGTGGCTGGGAGAGGTGGCACAGCGTGGGGAGGGAGCTGGCTGGGGCAGCCGCAGCTGTAGCGAGTCCAGCCGTGCTGCTCACCCCACAACTACACCGATGCCCCGCAATCCCACAAGAAACAACACAGTAGGTGCTCTCACACCTCACTGTTTGCTCGGTTGCCTCCCAGCACCTGCTATTGCAGTGCCACCGCAGCAGGAGATGCTGCTCTGCTCCAGCACGGGCTGCAGCCCACAGCCCAGCGCTGCCCTCCTGGCCCACGAGCTCCATGGGCTCGTCTGAGCTTGGTTCACAGCCGGGGAAACCAAAGGACTTGTGGCTCCTGCTCTCCTCACCCATCAAAAATTCATTCTGCTCACCCAGTGCCAGTGCCTGTTACGCTGCTTGACTGCGCGCTGACTGCGGAGTGACACTGTGCGGGGTGATAGGAGGGATGCACGTGCGCTTAGCTGAAGTCCCTAGGAAGACTTAAGCCCAAGTTCAGAAAAAACAAAATCAGTTTTCCTTAAACAGGAGCATCCGCACCGGATTTATACTATCTTAAGCAAACTGTTCCAGTAGCACCGACGCCAGTGCAAACAGTGATAAAGAGGGCAGGGATCCCAGCTCCTTGCAGCCGTCGTGGTGCAGATAAGAGAGGAGCAGGAGCAGGACCCAGTCCTTCTCCGGCTCCAGCAGCCGGGCAGGAGCCTTTCCTCCCTGCTGCCCGGCGCCTCCCTGCCCCTGGGCGATGCTGAGGAGCCATCTCCATCCTCCTGGGGCTCCACAAAAGCGACAGACTCCTCGTGCCCTGGTGCCTGCCAGCACTGACGCTGCCCCTCACCTTTGTACATCATGTCCTGGCACAGTAGCAGAGCACAGGGGTGGCCACGTGCCCCCAGCCACGCCACAGCGGCCAGGCTGGTCCCTAATAAAAACCAGGGGGTCTGAGAGGAGCATCCATAGGCCCTGTGCTGTGTGCACGTACACGCTCCTCCGGTGGGCAGAGCTTTATTTTCACAGTAAAACACGAGCAGCAGCTGAACCTAGACGGTTCAACAGATCCTCCTGCGCTGTGCATGGCGAATTAGTCCCAAAGCGCTGCTGCCCTGCCCTGTCCCAGGAGAGGGGAGCGATGTGCACCCAAGCAGGAATTAGGGCAGAGAGACAGGGATGTTTTTGTGTCTCGTGGAGACGGGGATGATTTCTGATAAAATCTTAGCCCTTTGGCCGCTATGAGATGAAAACAACAGCGAGGTGAGAGCCAAGGCATTTCAAACCACCAAAATACTAGACAGGCTCTCGCTCTGCGAGAGGAGAGCTCGTTGACCAGTCATAGACAAAATGGCCTTAGAAATAGTAATCAGGAGCATTGCTGGACAAGATGATGTTCAAATGACACCAAGTCCGAACAAACAAGCGCTGCAGGTGTGTTATCCTCGCCCTAAGCACTACTAACCCAGGACATTCAGAGCTAAGTGCCTCTTCACAAGTGATTCAATTAATTCGAGTCAACAGACACCAGCTCAGCGGCCGGAGCTGAAGGGCAGCGGCAGCAGCTGGGCGCTTTAATCCTCTGCACATCACGCCTGGATGCCCAGATCCCTGGCTCTGCCAGCACGGGGCAGGAGGCACAGGGCAGGAGGCACATCCCCGCCGCCTCCCCGGGAGCTGCCACCGCATGGCACAGCCACCAAAGGCATCCTCAGAGCCACTGCAGGGGAACTGCTGGCGGGCAGAGCTGGTGGGGGGGCAGAACAAGGAGGAGAAGGCACCCGAGGTGGTTCATTGTGCCCTCTGCCACCCCTTCTCCTGCCCTACCCCAAGCCCCTCTGCTCTGCCCGGGCTGCGGGGGGCTCCCACGGGGACCCCAGCCCCAGAGGGCCGGGAGAGGAAGCGCTTTGAAGTGTCTCGGTGTCGCTGGCACAGCCTGCGCCGGAGGCGGCGTGCGGAGACTCCCTAATGCGCCAGCCCTTTCAGGGGCAGCCTTGGCACTCGGAGAGATGGCGTGTGAATAGCCAGGACAGCCACAGGAAAAGCAAAGCAAAGAAACCAAACGACAGAACTCAGGGAGGGGGGGGAAAGAAAAACAACAACAACAAAAAAAATAGTCGCTGGAAGGAAAAGAGCTCCCCAAACCTCTGAGCCCAGCTGCGCCAGCCCCGTGAAACGCGGGGGCACGAAGAGAAAAGCGGCAGAGCCGGGGCCCCCTGCGCGGGGTGCCCGGCACGGCGGTGCGGAGGCGGCGGCAGGCGGGGAGGGCAGCTCCAGCCCGGCAGGACACCTCCTCCTGAGCCTTTCAGAAGAGCTGCTCGGCCCGGCCGCGGGCACCTCGGGGTGGCGAGGAGGATGGGGTGATGCAGGGAGCAGCCTGGGCTCTGCCTGCCTGCGTGGGGCTGGGCGGTGGGATGGAGGGAGCATCCTCCAGGGATTGAGGGAGACAGGAGGGGTCTGGTTTGTGCATCTCTGCTCCCCGGCTCGTGGCACTGGGGTTGGATCGGGATTATTTTGGGTGCCCAAGCTGCAGTGCAGCGGGAGGAGCCCCGCACAGCCCTGGAGACAGCGACGAGACAAAGCGGAGCTGTGTCTGTGCTGGAGATGCTCTGCCGCCTCCGGGGAGGCTGCAGCTTAGGGAGGGTGCGATTTGAGGAGGTGGAGAGCACATCCTGAGCTCGCACAGCCGTGTCTGGGAGTGTCTGTATGCGTGTGCATGGATGAATATAGGGATGCACACAGCCCTGCCAGCACAGCCGAGGGCAGAAAGGGGGCTGGGGCAGAACATGGCAGTGTTTACATGGCCAGGCCAGGACTGATGCTTTAACCACAGGGCTCTGGCTGCTAACGACAAAGAGGGGAAGAGCTCAGGCCCCATCTACAGCCAGGTGCCCCCCTGAGCGGGTCGGTACCCATGGGTGGGAGGGAGCCCCTTGCTCTGTGAACAGGCGCATTTATGCGTTCCCCATGACCAAAGGGACCGGGAAGCAGGGGCTCAGCCTGCCAGCAGCTGTTCTGAAAGGCCTGGGAGCACAGGAGCATCCTGCTCTGCCCTCAGCCCGGCCGCGGGGCAGGAGCCCAGGCGGCCGCAGCACCCGCGGGTCCCTGCGTGCGGGGAGCGGGCGGCAGCGGGGCAGGGCTGCTCGGGGCCCGCGGGCGGTCGCGGCACAGAGAGGCGCTGGAGGAGCACGCCGCGGGGCCAGAGAGAACCGACAGGCACCCTCTCACTCTCTCTCACTCTCTCTCTCTTTCCTCTCTGTGCCTCTCTGCCGGTCGGCTTGCTACATACCTCCTTTCCTACATATTTTCTTGTTGGGCTTTCGGGTGCATTCCTTGGAAATCCGTTTTACTGTAAAATGAATAAAAGACTACAAAATAACAGGAGGCTCCACCGGCTGGAGGGGGGCATGCAATCACAACCACGCTGCCGCCCACCCGCCGCCCCGGGACCGCGGGAGGTGGGGAGGGAGCGGCGCCGTGGGAGGAAAACTCTGGGCCAGCCGTGCTGGGCGGGTGGGAAGGGGCGGCCGAGAGCCCACCGGGACGGAGGGGCAGAGCCGGCGAGGCTGCCCTGAGCGGGGCAGAGCTGCCCCGTGTCCCATCCAGCCCCCTGCAGCCCCCCGGGGCTCCCGCGGTGGTGAGGCTGTGGCGGGCACGTGGGCAAGGTGCTGCCTCCTCCACCCTCTACTTATGGTTCAGGTGGGGTGCCCTGCGAAGGAAAAGGTTAGCCAGGAGGCAGCCGGTGCTGCTCGGCCTCACCACCGCGGGACCGTGCCCCCCAAATGCTCGGCTGCAGCTGCAGAGCGATGCCCCCAACCTCCCGCCTGCACCAGGATCCCCCAAAAGGGCTTCTGCGGCCCCAAAAAGGGCTCTGTGGCCCCTTCCTGGCCCGAGCAGCCCGGCCCCGGGAGAGGCAGAGTGTTCCTCCCAGCGGCGGCCGCAGCCCGTGCCCACGGCTAGCGCATGGACCTGGGGGTGGGAAGGGGGGAGGAAGGACAAACCCAAACCAACTCAAGACAGAACCTGGCACTCGGCGCCTGGGGAGCACAAACCAGCTCGTCGCTCTGTGGATCTGCGGTCAGAGAGTCTGATTCAGATTTAGCAACACAAGAGAGGAACCCGTGACGATGCCATGGAGGTGGAAGGGAGAGAGGGGAGGGGGGGGACCAAGAGGCGTGGAGGGGCGGGAGCACGCGAGACAGAGATGGCAGCTGAGGGCGAGCTGAGTGGCCAGAGGAAGCTTTCCACGAACAGACAGCATGCTGCAGGGTCCACAACCACATGCGGCAAACACAACACCCAGGTGAGACCAACCGCTGCTGGGCAGGGGCAGGGGCAGGGGCAGGGCGGCCCCCCCTGCCCTCCCAGAGCGCTCGCTCCTGCGGGCGCCCCGGCGGGGACTCACCATCCTCCGTGGGGATGTAGATGTTGAGGTACAGACAGTCCTCATTGGGGTCCTGGATGTAGGTGGCCACGATGTCCAGGTTGGAGGTAAACCAGATGGGCAGCATGATCTCGGGAACGGCGTTGTGGATGTTCTGGGGGCAGACCGGCGAGAAGTGGGTAGCGTTCCTGATGCCCGACCAGGAGGGCGGCGGCTCGGGGGGCATGAACCTCTTCTCCCCGACGGGGGGGGCGGCGTAAGGCACCCCCAAGTACTGGTCCACGGGTCCCAAAATCTCGCTGGGCAGCGGCACGCGCACCCCCCGCAGCTTCCCATAGTGCGTGTTGACGGTGGGAGAGTAGACCTGGCCCTCCATGCGCACGACGGCCGAGGCGAAGCTCAGGACCCACAGGGCGAGACGCAGGTCCCAGCCGGCCACCAGCTCAGGCACTTGGAGAACAGGGGGCAAGAGAGGGCTTCTCCAGAGTATCAGCCACATCGTCCGGGAGGAGCAGCACCAACATCCAGGCCTGAAGCTACCTGGGGCGAGGGCTCAGCGCATCCCCATCACCGCAAGCCTCCGGTTTTCCCAGCAGGAACGGCCAGATCCGTGGGGCGGGAGAGCCCGGAGACTCAGGGACAGAGCCCCGGAGCGACGTGCCACCGTGCCTCAGAGCCTGCGAGCTGCCTGCTGCGGTCCCCCTTCGAACGGCCCGGCCCGGCTGGGATTGCTGATGCTGCGGAGAGACGGAGGGAATTAACAGCAGACACCCTGCAAAGAGCCACAGGGCTGCAGCACCCGGGGGTGCCCGCTCCTACCTGGGCGCAGAGCGCTCCCCGTGCTCAAGAAGGGGCTGACGTTCACCCCCCCGGGGCAGGAGCCTGGGCTGGGATGCTGGGGAACACCCGAGGTGCTCCAGGAGACGGAGCCCCGAGCACGTGCAGACACACAGACAGCACCCGGCCGCACACGCTGAGCCCACCCATGGCACAGAGGGACCCCCGGCACCGGCTGCTGGGTGGGCAGGGGTCCATGGCCACGTCCCCCCCCACTCTGCTGCCCCACACAGGGTGGTGGGGGGCACGGACACCGGGCAGGTGGCTGGGGACGGGGACCTGAGGCCGCGTGTCAGCGTGCAGGGCTGCGGCGGGGAGCCCTGGCTGGAGGCTGCATGGATTTCCAGCGCTCTGCCCTTCCCCTCCCTGCTCCGCCTGCCGCATTCAGGGCTTATGTAAGGGCCCCCCCTCGCCTCCCCCCGGCTCCCGGGGACGGGCACACCGTGGCCACGCTCGCTCGTGGGCTCCTGGCCTCGGTGAGCCGGTCCCTGCTGAAGGCACTGCTCGGGGAGGGGGTCAGAGGCTGCCGCCCGTCTCAGCCACACGTGCTTACCCTGGCGGGGACGGCGGCAGGGCACCTCCATTTGGCCCCAGAGCATCCTTAGGTGCCCACCTGGTAAAAGCTCTCCGAAGCTCGGAGGGGAGCAGAACTGCACTGGAATTACTGGAGCACAAAATAAGGGCTGTGTGCAGATGGGAGGAAGAGGCTCTGCTCAAGGCTCAGCTGGGCAGGGACTCCACTAATGGAGAACACCTCATCCAACGAGGAAAATCCGCAGAGAAAAAAAAAAAAAAATACACGGAGGGCGTCTCAAATCTGCACTGCACATGTGCAGGCAATTCACTGCCGGTCATTAAGGAAATGGGCCTGTGCTGTGCCTGCCCTCCTGGTATGCCCAGGGAACACAGCAGGCTCAGAAATCAGTGTCTGACAGGCGTAATAAGAAGCACTCAGCCCAGAAAATCACGTTGCTGCATCCGGTCCACCCGAGCAGTGAGGCTGTGCAGGGCTGGGAATGCAGATGTGCTTCCAGAGCCCACAGACAGCAGCGGTGTGAGACAGGGATGGCACCAGGAGCGATGGGCAAGGAGCAGCAGCAATATCCAGGGCCTGGGCATGGCCTGGGGACACCCGGCTGGGGACAGCCCTGAGGGGTGAGGTGTCACGGCTGGGGGCATCCTGCTCTGTGCCCCCGCCTGCTGCCTGACCAGGGGAGGTGGCACCAGACAAGCACGCACTGCAGGATGCTGACACTGCTGCGTTACCCCAAAACAGGTGCTGGAGCCTACAAAATGCAATGCGAGGGCAAAAGAAGCGTACCAAGGGCAGAAAGGCAGCCAAGGCACCCCAGCACCCCGAGCTCTGCGGTCACACCACTGCTGCTGCTGCCCCAGCTCCGGAGAAAAACCATCGCTCATCTGCTGAGCACGGCGCTGCTGGAAGGCAAAGCATCCAGCCCACATCATCTGTCCTCGTCCTTTGGATGCCGCGGGTTAGGATGAAGCCAAATTATTAATGAGTGTCGTATCTGGTTGGCACGCCTGGGCGCTACGGGCAGCCTCGATACTGCCCGTAGCTCCCGGCAGAGCCATTCGCTGCCAGCCCTCGTTCCTGCTCTGCAGGAGCACGCCGCAGCCCTTTGGCTTACCAGAGGATTCCCTGGCTCCGAGCTCTCCCAGAGCCGTGGCCGTGCATCGCCTTGAGCATGGCAGCTCCGGCACTGCCTCAGCCAAGGGATTTCACAGCGTGAGGCACACCGGGCACCACAAAATTAGGGCCGAATTCACCCCCTGCTTCCCATCCTTGGGGTGGCTGCACACCTGGCATAGCCGCTGTGTCGTTGTGTACTGCACAACAAAGAAGAGGTCGTTTTATTTTTTTTTTTAAGTAAAACAGAGCCCAAAACAGCTTCTTGCTATATCTCCTCTGGATTATGCTATCATGATATCCTTTTGGGTTGCTTAATCCTCACCTATGGCTCTTCCAACAGCTCTGTAAAACACGGGGAAATCTGAAGACAAAAAACTGTCTGTTATGGTAGAATTAAAGTTCCAAGTACACTTCCATAATGCAAATAAAATCATACTACGGGATTTGCAGTTGTCTCAAATTATGAGCTGTGTGAAGCATCACAGACGGAGGTGAGTTACGTTGGCAACAGCCAACTGTGTCCGGATAGAGATGCACAGTCAAGACCCAACAACCCTAATGTTACCTCGGAGAGCCACAGAGTGCTGACAATAAAATCCACATCACGCTATTTGAACATTTGTAATTCCAGATTTGGTTCCATCGTTTTTTTACAGACTTTTCTCCTCCATCTGCCGATGCCCCTGCAGCACAGAATAAAGGCACCCAAACAATCTCAGCAACATGCTCCTAAACCCTCCTATATTTGGATTGGTTTTCAATTACAAAAACAAAAACAACGCAAGCCCTAAATCTGGAACTCCCTGGGTTTCAAACGCCTCATTTGGGATGATTACAATCCCCCCGAAACACATCTTACCCGCATATTGCTGTTCTGCGCTCTGCGCTCCCTGCTGTAACTTCGTGTTAGCGTAACATTTAGTAGGGGAATTTAGCCTTAATTTAATATCGACGGGCTGCCACCAACACCAGCGCCCAGCCCTCTCCACCGAGGCGCTCCCGGGGGCAGCTGCAGGAGCCCTGCATCGCTGCGCTCACCCCAGCGGGGCTGAAGGCTCCTTCCCCCAGCCTGCCCAGGCGCACGCAGTAATGAAGGAGAAGATCCAGGAGAGGACGTTTCGTTCGGGAAGCTATTCCCTCGCATCCCACGGGAGGTGGGAGCGAAGCGTCCCCAGGATGAGCCGCCTACGGCTCCTCCCGCTGCTCCCGGCCAGCCCAGCTCTTCCCCCGGCAAAGGTGGCTGCTGCCTCCCCGCAGCCCTCGCGAGCGCTGGAGGCTGCCAGTAGGAAATGGAGGCTGCCAACTGGAAGTGAAACCCGGCTCGCCCGGGCAGATACGGCCAAGCTGGGGACACCGAGACGAGCGCACGAGCGAGGAGCCGGGAGAATAAAGCCGCTGCAGGCATCCTGGGTCGTCCTGCCAGACCGCGGAGGGCGGCTGGTGCGAGCGGAGGAAGTGAGGCTGCTAACTGTTAATGATTTTATTCATGCATCTTGGAAAACAAACGCTGTATCGGTATTTCCACGACTGTACTGTCTGCCAGGCTGCTCCCTCCCCAACAACAAGACGCTCTCCATGGAAACCTGAGCAGGCGGATCCCGCGAAGCCGCGGTTGCAGATGCACAGCGAGGCGTCCCCGCGCCAGCCACAAGAGTCGGATCCACACCTCTGCTGGCTGAGAGCTGTGGGCGAGCGCTGCCAGGCCGGGCCCTCGCATCGGATCTCCGCTCCCCTCCCAGCAATCCGCACCCCGCTGCTTCCCTCCCCGCCAGCCCTCTCGCTGCTCTCCTCCTGCACGCAGCGATTTCGGCTCTTGCCAGCCGCCGGTGCCTTCTGCCTGGCTGGCGGTGCTGCACAAACCTCAGGAGCACAGGAGCTGCAGCAGCACCGGGCTGATGTGCCCGTGTCCCTGGGCCCCAGCATTTCTCTGCCAGCCATCCTCTGCTCTCACCCTCCGAGGGTTTTGGCCAGGATTGGTGCTGGAGGGTAACACTACGGAGCAGTGGTTAAGCACAACGGGTTGTGCCCAGCGGGTCTTTCTGACACCAGGTTTCTCATCCATGCTGCAGGCAGACGTTTCCCTGTCCTGCAGTGCTGGGGGAGCAGTTCTGGGAATTCAATCCATCACACAGCCTGTGCACAGCAATAAATGGTACCAGCGGCACTCAGTTACGCTGAGCGGGGACAAGCAGGGTTTCAGCAAGGTCTGCTGGTACAGCTCAGCGTTTCTCTGGGTGACCTAAATGACAGGACGAGGTATGTTTTAAAATCTGCACACGACACCCAGGGCTTTGGAGGCCAGGGCTGGAAGTTGACGTGCTCCTGACAAACTGGAGAGAGGGCTGAGCGGTGATGGGCAGGGCTGAGAGGCGCTGGCAGGAGAAAGCAGCAGCACAAATGCGGGCTGGGGAAGAAAAGGCAACAGTGCTTCTGCCAGGGGGGTCAAAAGGGCTACAGGGGAGTACAACCTGAGCGTGAGCCAGCATGTCATTGTCACAGGAACGGGCAAGTACTGGAGGATGTGTAGGACAGCTTATAAAGGCACACGAACTGCCTCTCGTTATTCTGCTCTCCTCCAGCTCATAACGATACATCAAGCAATGATGCTGTTCTCCTCTAGAGAACTGCTTCATCCCCCAAAAGATTTGGGCCAACCAAGAGAGGCCACAGGAGACCAGCAAGGCCACAAAAAGCCTGGGAAGCATGGCCTTGAACAGAAGCCTGGAAGACAAGTCCTGTCAGCAGGCGCAGTTTTACAACGTGGAAAGGATGCTGCAAAAAAACGCCCAGAAGTCTGATGCTGAACTCAGTGCTAGGCAGTCATGGCAGCGTCCTTCCCCTGCCCTAAAGCCTGACCCTCCGTGGGCGAGAGCCATCGGTGGTGACCCTGATGGACACATCCCATCATGGTAGCCGAGCTGGGTTCAAGGTGGACTCGGGGGAGACAGATCCAAGGGCTAAAGGTGCATGCACCACCCAAACCCGGCTGGCATGCAGATATGGCTAGTCATCAGTCGTCCTACCCCATAAACAGAGGACAGCCCAGAGCCTGCTGCATACAGTCCTCCAGGCATAAACTGTTAAGCCTGGGATTGGGATAGGATCCGGTCATATCTAGGCTCCTCGGAGTTTGGACAGCAAAAGGAACTCTGTGCTGAACCTCCTGGCTCACCGTGAGGGTCTCCCTGAGGCTTGCAGTCTGACCCTCTCCTCTGTGCAGTAAATAATGAAGTGGCCTTGCCATCACGAATCTTGTTAATGTCACATTTACCATTAGAAAATTGTTAAATCGCTGTCTCGCTCACAATTAAGCACTGCTAAATCACTATTTTCATCAATAAATATATTGCTGCTTCGCTCGTGTGAGTGAAGTGCGGAATTCCTTTTGTGGCAGGAGGAGACGCTTCCACGTTAAGAAAGGAGAGCCAGGTGTACACCAGGGAAGGGTAAAGGTAAGCTCATCAGTAAAGGGTGCTCCAAGGCAGGTGGACAGAGCAAATGACACCTCAGTGTCCCCTCCAGCCCAGTCCCCTCCACTTCTCATTCCCCTGGCTGGCAGCTCTGTCCCTGCCCTTGGTGGCTCAGCATCTAGTGAAAGAAGAGCCATCTCGGCCATGAAACCATCAGTGTTTCGGAGGCTCTGAGGGAGCAGAGCACTCTGGAAGCTTCCCAGCAGCATGGAGCCCACCACAGCTGTCCCCTGCTCTGCAGGTCTCCCTGAGAGCCCCGTGCCCCCATCTCGTCCTCCTCCCAGCGGCACATCTGCAACACCTCCGATAGCACGGCACCACAGTCACTCTGGTGGTACAGAGGGAAAAACAGCCACAAACCTCACCCTCATCCACTTCAATTGCCAGATGCTTCCCTGTGACCCGCCTTTTCTAACTTCTACCCACAGTATCACCAGTACTTAAGCAAAGCTGAATGCCAGGAGCCGATGAGACACTCAGCTGTGCATCCAATGCCCTGGGGAGAAGAAAGATAAGAGACCTCAAGAGAAGCCTCGGTTAAGTTCCTCAGTGCTGCAGGAACATATGTGGGACAGAAGCTCTTAGACAACTCCCAGACACATGCCGAGATCCTCGAGAGCTCCCATTCAGAACAGCAAAAATGTTGCCCCAAATCCCTAGAAATTTCGGTGCCACTTCTGCTGCCGTGCCAACGGCCCCCTGCTGCGATCTGGCCCGGCCCCATTTCCTCCACGCCTGGTGAAAGGTCCTTCAGGAAGAAGCAGATCCTGCCCGCCTCGGGAAGGACTCCAGGAGCAAGGCAGACCTTTCCCTTGCCCACACTCCTGCCTTTCCAGACTTTCTTTTTCACTGGAACTGGCCTCCCCGAGAAGCTGCGGGTGACCCGTACCTTGAAGGTGTTCGAGACCAGGTGGATGAGGCGCTGGGCAACCTGATCTAGTGGGTGGCATCCCTGACCATGGCAGGGGGGGATGGAAGTGGATGGGCTTTAAGGGCCCTTCCAACCCAAGCCATTCTGTGCTTCTGTGATTTTTGGTGTTGATCCCAGTGCACTGTTCGACGCCCTGCTCCTGCCTCCTCCAGAAGGCACACAACCCAGCGGGTGACATAACCTGGCTCCCTTCCAACTCCCATTTAGCATCAGAAGCTCCAAAAACGCAGGCAGTATCTCAGTGTCACTGTGCAGGGAGCGGTGATGCTGCTGAAGGACAGCCGGTGAGCACTGCAGCAGGGACAGTGGTGGGGTAAGCACCCAATACTGCCGATGCAAGTGCAGGGTGGCCTCCGTAGAGGATCCAAGGACAACCGTGTTCGACAGCCTGGGCTGTCTGGGCGTGGGCCACACGTTCACCTTGAGCCGGTCTCCATTTCGACTGACCTTCCCGCTCACTGCTTGCCAGGAGCGTGCAGAAAGCTGGGGGAGGGCCGCACGGCACAGCAAGCAGCTGCTGTGCGAGCAAGAGGCTGTGGGACAGATCCCTGGCTGTGAAGAGGGCAGCGGCAGCAGCCTCTTGGTGGGCTGCCGGACTTCCACGCCGCTCGCAGACAGCTGCTGGAAGTAGGCCGTTCAGTGCCACGTTCTAGGTAGAAATAATCTGGATTATCTCACGTTGCAGCTTCCCTGACCTCAGCACAAAGAAACGACAGCAGCTTTTCTCTCCCTCACCTTGCCGCTTGCATGGATTCAGTTCACAAACGCTTCCCTGCAGGGGCAGAGGCTAATGAGAACCACTGTCTAAACAGCAAACACAGTGCCACGGCCTTGGCACGGATACACACGCGCTTGCTCCCCAGCCAGAACAACTGGCAGCGAAGGAAGAGCGCCTGACCCAGCCTGGCAGATCAGAGAGCCCCGGAGGATTGTCCAGAAGCCCCTGCAATAGGGCTGCACATGCTGCGCCCTGCGCCCTTAGCAATAGCCAGATGGGGCATTGCTGTACGGCAGCTTAAATGGGCCCTGTCCAGGCTGGCAAGAGAGGCAGAGTGGTGTAAAGTAGGGTAGAGCAGTAGTGCCAGTTGGAAGGGGTCCACAGAGATCACTGAGACCGAGACTCAGAGTCAGAATACCTCAGGGCAGACCCCAGGTTAAAACTTAGCTCCTCGAGTGTTATCCAAATACATCAAACACGGACAGGTGCTGGGCATCTACCAGCTCCCTAGGAGGCTCTTCCCTTGCCAACTACCTTCTTGGTAAAGGAGATTTTGCTAATGTCTAGTCTGAACCTCCCCTGGTGCAGCTGTGAGACATTCCCACATCCTGTCACTACATACCCGGAGAAGGGAGGAGCACCTCCCTCCCCGCATCCCCTCCTCAGGACGATGTAGGGTGCCATGAGGACACTCCCAACCTCTTGTCCTCCAGTCCTGAGAAACCCAAGTGTCCTCAGCTGCTCCTAGAGCCATCGAATGGGAAGGGACCCACAGGATCACTGAGTCCAACTCCTGGCTCCATACAGAACCACCCCAAAAACAAACTCTACATCTGAGAGCGTTGTCCAAACACTTCTTGAACTCTACCAGGCTCAGTGCCATGACCACTGCCCTGGGGAGCCTAGACCCTGCCTGCAACCCTTCCAGCACCCGGCCACCCCTTCAGCACCCAACGGGCTGAGCCCAGCACCGGGCCCACCGCCAAGGCCACCTGAAGGGCACCGGGCTGGTTAGTGCCAGCTAGTGACCTGTGGGGCATCGACCACCTTGGCCATGCTAGGGAAATAGCTCTGTGAGCTAAGATCCACGCTCTGCAGCTAGCAACTGGTGCAAACCTCACCCAGCAAAGAGCACGCTGCCGGCACAAGCAGCGCTCCCCTTCCCCGCGCTTCCTTCCCCAGCTCTCAAGCTGCACGCTGACATTATCCCAGCTGCTCGTCGCCATCCCCCTCACATCTGCCAGAGCAGCGGCTTCTGTGTCCTCTCCCGAACAACCGCCTCCGAAACAACCGTGCCTAGCAGGGCCCCCGGTTTTTCCTCCAACACTAATTGTTATGACTGAACCACTTTAGGGAGCAATTACACAAACACGAGACTCTTTTCAGAGGAACAACCTTCCGAAACTCTGTGTCCAAATATGTTTGTATTTCCTGAGTTAGCAACAGCAGGATTGAAATTCAATAAAGAAAGGAGACCAGTGCCAGAGAGGCTGGTTTCGTGCAGTGACACCCCCACTTCTGAAAGGCCCCAAACCAAACAGCAAATATGCAACCCAGCTCTGATGGCATGTCCTTCTCCAAAATGTCTCGTATCCCAGTCCCCCACACTCCTTTCTAGCACCCAGTTGCACCAAGGCCAGGGACCCCCCTCTGGCCACCGGGCCATGGGCAGCTTGCACGGGACACTGCCCTGCCCTGCCCAGCGCCCGTGCCAACAGCCTGATGCACGCTCGGAGGGAGGCTGGGGAAGCACAGGGAGCGCAGGCAGGCTGAGCGCACGCAGCCAATGCTTCCCGTGGAATAGCGTGGTCCGGAGGAGGCTCTATAAATGTAAGGAGG
Source organism: Anas platyrhynchos (assembly GCF_047663525.1). Lineage (NCBI taxonomy): Eukaryota > Metazoa > Chordata > Aves > Anseriformes > Anatidae > Anas > Anas platyrhynchos. The sequence continues at coordinate 14,544,300 of NC_092596.1, forward strand.
TGGGCTGGGCAGAGAGGAACCGACTGCAGCTTAAAATACAAAGACTTCCTGCGAATGCGACTGGAGAGGGTGGACAACAAAATCCAAGAGTGCTTTGAACAGGAACAGCTACACCAAAATAAGCCATCAGCGTTTCATTTTTACTGACTCAAAGCAGGAAGCCAAAAGCACTTAATCACAGGTTGTAATCTGGAATGCGGTTGTGAGAACCTCCGGTTTCAACAGCAGAGCTGATAAAGGATTGTTTCCTTTACTGACACCTGTCCCAGTCACCTATTTCTTCTGATATCACTATCCATCACTTCGTCAGCCGAGCAAAGTTTCATGGGGCTGAACGGTAAGCCAGGTCATGGGGATGATACAGCGCGAAGGTAATCAGTAATGGGGCAAAGAACAAATATAAGGAAAATGGTTGGAGAGAAGCAGGAACTAGCTTTTCCATGGAAGCTGAATGACAACGTAACTAGTCTGTTTCCCTGTGCAGAGATAATGTTCCAAGTTATCTGGCAGTGTCCAGCCACCACCTTCCTGCACCGCCCTGTCTTGCACTGCCAGACACCAAGTCAGCCAGCGAGGCAGCGAGGATACGGAGCACAGCGGCTCCACAAGGACAGCACATCCCTGTGCAAGGGGCGTGCAGGTGATCCGCATGGAGCCACCCCTCTAGGATCACAGAGCAGGCAGCAGGGCTAGGCTCACTCCCTCAGGAAGCTGGAAAGCCACGACTGGCAAGGAACAGCAGGACAGGCTGATCGCCCTAATACCACCACGCTGGTGCCTGTTCAGACCCAGTGGCACCAGCAGCCACCCACTGCCTTGCAGCTCTGTGGCTTTCCCCGGGCTGCACCGCTGGAGGCAGCTCCTGCAGAGCACCAGGGCACTGCTCAGTGCTCAGGGGACCGCGCTGCCCTGCTCACAGCAGCATTGTCTTCACCCACGGCAGGGGCTGTGCTGCTGCTCTGCAGAGCGCTCAGGGAGGGGAGATCCAGATGCTACTGGAGTGGGGTAGAAAAAAGGGATTTGCAAGCACTGGTTCCAACGCACGGGATGAACAGAACAGCACGAGCATTTACTGAGACTGTAATGCCCGTTCCCTCTGTGTCCGCCAGCAAGCAGGGCTCGCGGAAAACATCAGGAAGGGAATTCGAGAAGATGGAGGTGGGAAAATGCCACGCGCTGCTGGAAGCGCCAGCCCCGCTCACAGCGCCTGTCCTTGCCAGCCGCCCAGCTCACCTGCAGCATCATAACCCCCCCGCTGCCAGCTGTGCCCCGGCCCCGTGCAGGGATGGGGGACAAGCTGGGGGCTGCAGACCCCGGGAGAACACGAGACAGCTTCGAGCAGCCACGTCCTGCAGCAGCCAGCGCTCTGCGAGGTGACGTCAGCCTGGCCAGGAGCTGGCAGGCAGGACACGCCGTGCATGCAGGCTGTGCTGCTCCAGACACTGCCTGCCTCCCGCAGACGCCAGGCCCCGCGCTCCTCGCCCGCTACGGCTTATCTACAAATTGAATTTCACACTTGTGCGCCCCCGGAGCAGGCACGCAGGTGCTGCAGAAGCCGCCCTGCCCCTCCGCATCCTCGCCCCACCCCACCACCGAGGGTAACTGCTGCTGGCGAAGCTTTGTCTGGGGGCACCGGGAGAGCCAAGCTGAGCTCCTGTGCCTTGCAGGGGTGGAGGCAGGCTGACAGCCCAGCCCTAGCGCACGGCAGCCTCCGCTCAGCCTCCACCTGCAGCAAGAGCCATTGGCCACCCGTGTTCCCAAAACAAAGCCAAAGCTGGCACGACCGAGAAGGAGACCACAGAGAACACGCGGGCTGGAGGGTCAGCCGGCAGCAGGGCAGCTCTGCAAAATCCCTCTCGCTCGTGCTGCTAAGGCATGCTGAGGACTTGAGGCCATGCAAGCCAGCAGCTAGGAAAGAAGCCTGTTTAAATTTAATCCAAAATGTACTTTATATTTTTCCCTTGTAGCTTTCTCCTCCCATATTTTCTATCTTCGAGCACAAAAAGCAGAAAGCCTTAAACCTCTGGCAAAAATCCTTTAATGTGTTTTACTGTAAAGGCTGCCTAGTGTTAAGAAATAAGCTGAACCGGAGCAAATCAGGCAGCCTGCGGATGCCCTGGAAGGCGAGGATGAAGCAGGACAAGCAGGCGGGCTGCAGGGACCAGCAGTGCCAAGGAAAGGCGGCCCCGGTGCCAGGAGCGCACCCGTGCTCCCTGCCCAGGTCCCCGAGCACAGCTCTGCCTTGGCAGATGCCCGCTTTGAAGCCTTGCTCCCTGCGGGGGCCGGAGGAGGTTTCTGTGGCCAGGAGGTGACCGTGTGGCTCCCCTGAAGGCTGTGAGCATCCAAACAACCTCAGCGTGCGAGCGTCTGAGCGGGAGGGCCCAGTGGCAGTGGTGAACAAAATGGCAGCGAGGCGGAGATGGAGATCACGTTGCCATCAGCAGCTTGGCAGCACCACGGCCACCCAGCTCCCCAGGGCCTGTCCCCTTACAGCCCAGCCCCGTGCCCTGGTCTCGCAGCCCAGCACAGGCTCTCCTCCCACGAGACCTCTCCCAGGCCCAGCCTCGTGGCTCCCCGCTGTCCCTGCGATGCCACCGTGCCCCCCACACGCAGCGAGCTCTGGGGCAGCGCCGGGGCAGGAGCCCAGCTGCTAGAGGGGAGAGCATCCTGCACTCAGCAAGGGCCTGCCCCGTGCCAGCTCAGAGCTGGGCAGGGATAAACCCAGTGCAGAGCCCAGAGCTTCTGCTGGCTGCAGCCTTCCCACGGGCACGCCACGGAAATCACGGCTCAAAGCAGAGGTGCGCCCTGCCCTGCACGCTTCCCTGCCGCTAGCCTGAAGTACGAGCAATTTGCAGCTCAGGAGCTGTCCGAGTGTATCTCCGTGTATTTATTGGTCCTCAGGGAACCTCTCGTCCTTCTTGAACTTGTCCCATTTCTCCTGGAGCCAGCGTAAGGTTTTGCTGTTCGCAACACCTTGTTCTGAGGACTTGTGTGCTCTGGCAGCACGTCTGTGAGCGGCAGCTCCCCTCCTCCTGGTTTGCACCTCCTGCTAGCGGCGTTTGATGTGACCTTGTACTTGCATGGCAAGAATCAGGGAGCAGTTAACCTCCATCCTTTCTCTCCTGGCCTCCTGTGATTTCTGTAGCTCTATCTGATCCATCCTCTGTTGTTTCTTTCCCAGCCCGAAGATCCTTGCCTTGTTCAGTCGTGGCCACCCCCATGCCAGCAACCTGCAGGTCACACCACACCCTGGGGCGCGCTTCTCGTGCTCCTGCAGGGTGGCAGCTCTCCGTGAGGGGCTGCGTTGGGCAAATCTCTGCAGCGCCCTGCACAGAAGGGACCGTGATGCCAAGGGTGTTCTCAGAAGTCTCCTCCCCGTGCCCGTCTCAGAAACCTTCCTGAGGCTCTGCCAAACGGCCTCGCCTTCGGAGAGCCCCAGCAGCCCCGGCCCAAACCCAAACAAGGCTCAGGCACAGCCAGAGCCCTGTAATGCTCCCTAACGCAACCTTCCCCAAACTTTGCCACCTGCTCCGCTGGCACGGCCAGAGCATCTGTCCACAAGGCAGAGCTTCAGCTCCGCTTGCCAGGCACCTCGCAGGGTATGCTCACGCTGGGATGCAGTTTGAAAATAACAGATGTTACTACACTGCTCTGCATTTTGCAGTGTCAGGAACAAGGCTTCTTTACCAACAATCCCCAGAGCTCCTTGCCAAGGCAGTCCCAGCCCAAACAGCGCTGCCCGGCACAAAGCCCTGCTCACAGACATCGCCCCACGCCCTGAGCCCTGCAGGACAGACAACGCAGCAAGGACAGGGGTTCCTCACGTGCCTGCAAGAAGCAGGAGCACGGTTTCATCACGCACCACAATATCACCTCTCGTGAGCCCAGACAAGTGACCGAACAACTGGCACGTATCCCCAGCAGGCAAAACTTCCAAGCGCCGCACGCAGCGGGCAGGACGTGGCAGTGCCCCCAAGCTCCTGCTCCCTCCCGCAGCTCCTGCTCCCCCCAGCTCCCCCTCAGTCAGACTCCCTCCAGGGGCCAAGTGATGTGGGTTCAAACCACCAGCACTGGCGGTGGCAGGACCTTTTATTCATTCCCCTCACACGCCCTGCAGAATCCTGCTGAGGACAGCACACAGAGTGCCGGGCAGAGCCCGCTCCCTGCCCCCTGTCCCCTGTCACATTGCATTAGGAGACCACCAGAGCTTCTCGGCCGGTGTGCGGCACCACACAGCTCTGCCTCTGCCACGGCTTCCCCCTGAGCACCCGGCACCAGGACGCATCCTGCTTGCTTCTGCTGCCGTGCCCTTGCCAGACTCTGTGCCACGGACCTGCACACGCCCTGGCTTTGGCTGGGGATGCAGGTCCAAGTGCCAGACCCTGGTTTAGAAGAGCCTTCCGAAACGCTCTGTCAGCAGCAGCAGATAACCACAGCTTATCAGCAGAGGAATCGCTGTCTGGGATGCCACAGGGAGAAAATGACTGTCCCATCCTAGCGGCACTAAAGCCCTAAGGACAGAGCCAAGCTGTCCCTGTCCATCGCTCCTGGGTGCCCATCTCTGCACGGGGGCACAGACCTCGTGGGTGCTCAGCCCTCCTGTGCCGTGCGTGAAACTCCTCAGGGTCTTCTGTGGCTCCTCCGCAGGCCATGCCCAGAAAGCAGCTCGCCACGCTCCGTGCCCCATCCACACCGACTCCCACCATCCCTCCACACTTCCACCCGGGTTCCTCACCACTGCGACTGCCACCAGTGCCACCTGGACATACCACGGAGGTCTGTCCGAGGCCACAGTTGGCTCTGGATGGCTCCGAGGGTTTCCCTTCTCACCCACCTGCCACACAGAGGTGGCTCCTGGCAGGGAGGGGAAGGGAAGGCTGCAGCAAGGTGCTGGGGAGGCGGCAGAACCGCGGTCACGGGGGGGGATCGGGAGCTGGCAGAGCTGCTGTTGGTCAGGGATGGCTTAGGTGGAGCTGAAAGGACTCGATGACCTCCAGATCCCTTCCAAACAAGGTGTCCTAAAATCCCTCCTCCCTTGACCCAACGGCAAAGCCAACAGGGACCTGTCGGAAGGGTCTGGACGTCACCATCTCCTTGCTCTCCCTCTGGGGAGAGCCAGGGAAGCCGCCACCTCCACAGCTGCAACCTCAGTGAGCGCCCTGCCAATTCCCAAACCACCTTCTGGAGCCCCGGCAGGCTGCTGGGCATGGGGCAAAGCAGCACCAACCTTCCCGGCACCTCCATGGGTGCAGAGCCTGCGCACGGGGGCTGCAAAAGGGGCAGATCCAGATGTGAGGGGCAGGGCAGCATCCTGGGCAGGGGCTCAGCCTTCCTCTCCAGCAGGGCTGCCCCAAACGCGTGCTGCAGGGTTTGTAAGGCTGCAGGAGGCGGCGGCACGCAGCCCCTGCCAAGATGGGCACCGGGGCTCCATTTCCCGAGCACACGGCTGCGCGGCGCCCACGTGCCTGCGGCCGGAGCCTGCCCCGCGTCTCCCACCCGGTGCTCGGGAGGTTCGGAGCCGCACGTCTGCAGGTGTCCAACCCAGCTCCCCATCCCGACTGTACCGTGTAACCATGGCAACTGCACATGCGAGCGGCAAAGCGAGGATCTGGGCTAACTGCAAATGCAAATGAAGCAAACACATGCACAATGCTAAAAGCGTGACCTCTAAATGTCAGCCTTTAACCATTTTGCAGACACCGGCTCCGGTGGCTGCCGCCCGCAGAGCCCTGCTCCCACGGGGACCTGGGGGCACCCAGCCCTGCCCAGGAGGGTGCCGAGGATGCTCTGGTCCAGCACGGGGAGGTCAAGGGGTAAACGTGCTCCCCGAGAGCACTGCGTGATGGGCAACGGGGGCACCTCCAGCCCTGCTGCTGCACGGCACAGCCACCTGCAGCCTGGGGACGGGCTGCGAGCAGGGGCACCGGGATGCGCTGCCATCGGGGACATGCGGAGAGCTGGCTGGAGGGCGTTGGGTGCGGACCGGGGCTGCCTTGTCGGGAGCACCCTGCCCGCCTGCAGCACGCCCCTCGGTGCTGCCCCTGGTCCCGCCGCACGGCCTCGAGCCCTGCCCAAGGCGCACGGTGCCGGAGCCCCCGGGAGCGCCCCGTGCGCCCTGCCCGGGACCGGGCGCAGCCGGCGCGGCGGAGCCCGCTGGGCACAGGGGGCCGGGAACGGCAGCTCCGAGCCGGGCCGGGCCGAACCGGGCCGGGCTGGGGCCGGCGGCGCGGGGCCGAGCCGCGATGGCCTGGGCCGTGCCGGGCCGGGCCGGGCTGGAGCGGATCGAGCCGAGGCGGGGGGGCCGCGCAGCTGGGCGGGCGCACAATCCCCCTTTCAGCCCGTCGCCATGGCAACCCGCCGGCTCGCCGCGGCCGCTCATCCGGCCCCGTTAACCCCCGCCGTTACCGCCGCCCCGCCCGTTAACCCCCGACACACCGCGCGGGACGGCGGCCACGGCACGGCCACGGCACGGCCCCCCCGGCACCGGCACCGGCACCGGCCCCGGCCCCCGCCCTCCCTTGGGAGCCCCATCCCGGCCGCCCGGTGCCCCCCCTCCCGGTGCCCCCCTCCCCGCCCGCCCGGTGGGTGCCGGCCGGGGCCGTCGGGGCGCACTCACCGTCGGGGGCGGCGGCGCGGCTGGGCCATGCCGGGGGCGGCGGCGGCGGCGGCGGCTGCTCCGCGCCCCGCGCTCCGCTCAGTCCGGCCCCGACCCCGCACCGGGAGCGCGCGGCGCGTGCACGGCGGGGGCGGGCGGGGGAGGGGCCGCCGCCGCAGCACCCCTTCGGTGCCGCCGCCGGTATCACCGAGGGGCCCCCGGGACCCGCCCCGCTCCCGAGGGATGCGCGGAGAGGGGCACCGGGTCCTGGCGGGGCTCTGCGACCTCGGGAGCGCACCCCCGGGACCGCACCGGCACCGGGGACCCCTCCCGGGCACCGGCACCGGCAGACCCCCGGGAGGGGGGCACCGGCAGCGGCACCGCCCGGGGCACCCCGCAGCGCCCCGAGCATCCCGGTGTGGCCGTGAGCATCCCGCTCCTGGGGGGCCCTGCGGTGTCCCGGGGGTCCCACCCGGCCCAGGAAGCCCCCGTAGGGCCCCGAGCACCCCCAACCCCCCCGGGCATCCCCGCAGCGCCCCAGCAGCCCGTCCCGCCGTGCCCTGTGCCCACCCTGGGCGCTCCGCACAAGCCCCTCTCCACCCACCCGCAGCCCCGTGGTGCCCTGGCACAGCCCTGCCCGTCGGAACATCCCCCCAAAAAGAATTTTGCCTCTGCCCTGGGAGCAGCCCCCGCCTCTCCAGTGCCCCGCAGCACCCAGCCGGGCCGGGGGAGTCCATCAGGTACCAGGATGGGATGCCCCGCTCCCAGCATCAGCCCTGGGGCCAGGCACAGCCGTCCCACCCCATTCCACTCGTGGAGTTTCGGGTTCAGCAGACACAGCCCCGCAGCCCCAGCAGCACTCCCGGCCCCCCCAGCCCCTCTGTCACCCCCAATTTCTCCCTGTGTGCCCTCTCCCAGCCCGGGGACATTCTCCCTGCTGCGCTCAGCCTCCTGGCACAGCGCCTCTCCCCCAGCCTGCCCGTGCCGGGGCTACCTTGCTGCTTCATTCCTGCCTGATGGGATTACAGAAATCATTTGAAACAGGGCACGGATTTGGGTCCTGCTGGATGTGTCTGTGTTCTCTGCAGCTCTCTGCCATTGCCAGGGCAGCATCAGCCGCGGCGCCTGATCAAAGAGAAGGACGTGCAATTACCAGCAGACACCTCCACGCGTTCCAGTCTGGGGCTGGGAGCTGGGCTCTGCCTCCCTCCCGCTGCCAGAGCTGCAGCCCAGACCCGACACGGGCTCTGCGGAGCAGCCACCGCTTCCCATTTCAGATGCTTGTGCGGCAGCATGTGAAGGGCAGGCATTTATTTCAGCTCTCCCGATGCCACTGAGGCAGTGAGCGTGCAGCCGAGGGGATCCCAGCACTCGGATGCTGCAGGGCAGCTCGGAGCCTTCCTGCCCCACTGCTCGTTGGTGGGTGGCAGCTCGAGCAGCTTCACTGCTGACCCCTTACACCCAGGAGCTGTCCCTGTCACCCCGTGCACCACCAGAGCCCTGTGCCCACCGGGATGGATGCACCAGCCCTGCCCTGAGCCCCTGGGCACCACCAGCAGCAGCACCCAAGCTCCTGGTGGACCATCTGCCCCCAGCAGCATCTCAGAGGCTCCCTGGGCTGACCCCACAGGTGCATGGCTCCGGGCACAGCCCCCCACATCTTACTGCCCTGGGGGGGCTGTGCTGGGGGCTGCAGCTGTGGCTCGTCACCCGCTCCCACCACCGGCACCGCACAGAGAGCGTTGGGCACTCGCAGGGCTGCTCAGCCCCCGGCTGCAGCTGCTGGAGCAGGCAGCGATTGATTTTCTTGCACAACACCGGTTCTCGTGGTGCCTGACAAGCTGCCTCTGCCCCCGGCAGGCTGCTGGTGCCGGGTGGGGTGGGTGCACGGGGCAGGACCTGTTGCTGCCTATCTGCTGCCCCGGCTGTGCCGAGCCTCCCGTGACCTCAGGCCCCTTCCCATGCCCTGGGTACCTGCTGTGCATCACCCACACGCTGCCCTTGGGCCCCTGCAGGCACCCCTGGGGCTGGCCTTGAGCCCCGCAGAGCCCAGTGACCCTCACGCAGCTCCAGCATCAGCCCCCCAGCCTGATTGAAGGCCACAGGGAGGCTGCGTGCGTTGGTCAATGGTCAATGTGATAAAAATCCCCCCCGTCGCCTCTGGCTGTGTCTTAAGCAGCATTTAGCTGCGACTCAGAGAAGGAGCAGAAGGGCTGGAAGCTGTCAGAGCTACTTAAAACTGCCACTGCTCAGTGCTAGCACCCAGCACAGCAACGGGGGGGCTGCGAGGCAGGCGGCCAGGCTGGGCAGAGCAGCCGTGCCCTGAGCCCTGCCCAGGTCTTGCTCCAGTCCCTGTGTCCCCCGCTGCCAACCTTGGGGCAGCCTGCGGGTAGCCACTGGGAGGAGCAGCCCCTGCACTGGGCTGTGCAGCAAAGCGGGGTCAAGCGGCAGCGGGAACCCAGAGAGGGACGAGGCATCTCCTTCCCCATGGGGAGACGTGGAGAGCCCTTGGCACCAGTCCCCGGGCCCCTGAAAGGGAACAAAACGAGAGGCTGACCCCCAGCTCGGTGCTGTGCCGCCGCCGCCTGCTCCGGCTGCTGCTGCAGAGCCGCCCTCCTCCCAGCAGCAGCGCGGCGGCGATGCAGAAGGCAGCCTCCAAGATGCCGCCTGGCGCAGGCTCAGCCGCCTCCCAGGGCCTGCAGAGGAGGGGGCCGCACACGGCACAGAGAGAGGGGCTCTGCACGCCCAGGGGCAGCCCCCAGCCCACCCAACAGGGCTCGATTTTTGGCACCTGGCCCCAGGGAAGATGAGGACAGGGGCACGGCCATCTCCTGCCCCAGCCGTAGGTCCCTTGGTGGCTGCTGAGAGCACGCTGCGGGCGAGCAGAGCCCCACGGCCCAGGGGATGGGGGCCCAGGCAGGCTGCTCCTTCCAGCCGGGGGGGGCTGCGCCCCGGCCTGATCCTCATTGAAGGGGACAAGCAGCCGTGCCCAGAGGAAGTCGCCCCACACACAGCTGTCTGTTCTCATTAGGCAGGGAGCCCGTCTCCATCACTCCTGGCCAGCAGCACCTTCCCCCCACCACGCAGCACAGCAGGAGGCCGGGCCAGGTGCAGGGAAGCTGCAGGGTAGGGGTGAGCAGGGTGCACAGCTCCCCCCCTGCGAGGGAAGCGCTCAGCTCCAGCTCTTGCAGCAGCAGGAGCTGGGCACAGGGAGGCTCTGGCAGGTCAGGCTCCCTCCTGCCCATCAGCCTGAGCACAGCTGAGGGCATCCCCCTTCCTCCTCCTTCTTCCCAGCTCCCACAGCCGGCCGCCTTCTTGTCCTCACGCTGCTGTGGCCCACCCTACATACTGGTAACAAACCAGTTTTGTGTATTTTTCCTTATAACTGGCGCTCTTTCATGAGGCCCTGCAAGCCTCACAAGCTCCCACCCTCCTAGGGCAGAAGGAAAATACTGGTCCAGAAAATGTACTCAAGGAACTACCGCAGGTCAAGGGTGGCTCCCAGGTCCAACAGACAGCAGGAGGGGAGAGAACCAGCACTGCAACTAAGTGAAGCCAAAGCAGCCTGCCACACACAGACAGATGAGACTCCAGAGCAGCAGGCTTCATGAGCTGGGTCTGCAGGTGAGAATGCAGAACGCTACCCACCCAGAAAAGCACCAGGGCTGTCAGGAAGGAGCTAACAGATGAGCCTTGGTGCTTACAAGCAAAACCGTGCTGAGAGAAGTACTGATCTGAGTGCATTCAGGCTGCAGCTCCTCCTAGATTGCAGAGGTGCCAGCTTGAGCGTCTCTGATACTGCTGTGGCTGGGAAGCTGGGCTTGTTAGGGCTCAGAACTTCCCTCATTTACCTCCCTCTTTGCTCTTAAACCTCTGTCCATTGTCCACATGCCAGAGACTGCTAGCAAAGCTCTAAATCAACATACAAAGCCTATGAAGTTTGCACAAACCCCAGAAAGCAGGTGAACGCCAGCTTATGAAACAAATAAGGAAGAAAGGCTTTCCTTCCCAAACCAAAAGGCTTTGCCTCAGCAACACCCCCATTCACAAAAGCTGAAAATGCAGACATCAGTTCTGCTGAGAAAGAGATAAAGACCATGCGCAGGGTGCTGCTGGGCTGTACTGGGAAGCTGGGAGGAGCTCGAAGGAGGAAAAGCAGGCTCTGAATACACACTCCTTTTGCAAAGTAAGCTCTCTGTATTCATCCGAGAATGTCTGCAGTACAGGGTTCATCTGGTATAAATAAAGTACAAAATTTTACAATGTCTTAATCATTATTTTAACAAAAATACTAAAAACGGAGTAAAAACTGAAACCAAAGTGGGAAGGGAGACTATCGGCCACAAGGGATCTCCATAAATGTTTGTAGAAATCGGATAGTAAAAACACTTTCTCTGTACAATAAAACCATCCTCCTGGCATCTCCCTGTGAGACGGGCAGCGGCGGCACACAGCACTCGGGGCACGAGCCCCAGGACAGAGGCCGGGAGCAGTCCTGGTTTGCAGGTCAGGCTGAAGAGGCTGTATCCAGTCCACAGTGATGTCTCCCTCCTGGAGCAGGCTGAAGTGCCCCAGATCAGTAGCGTCCAAAGGGGTTGTTGTTCTGCTGCGGCTGCGTATCTGTTGGGGTCAAGAGTTAGACAGTCACAAGGTCTGTTTGGCAAGCAGATTCCCCTCCTGTCACCAGTGCAGCTCCTAGAGGCATGTTGCAGCGTATGAGCAAAACCAAACATAACACGCTTACATCCTTTATGGCACGCCCTGTTCTGCTCACTTGTCTGAGGCTTTAGACAGGAGCACAGTCAGGACCCCACTTTCTTTGAGGAAGAGACAGATGTGCACCAGTCCCAATCCCAAAGCTTCTCCAGAAGAGACCTCTCAAGGCACACTTGGTGCACCACAACAAAGCTCTGAAAGATGGCAGCAAGTCAGGATGATGAGGCTGTGTGCAAATTATTTGTGTACTTTGAAAGAAAATCTGCCCTACAAGATTGCACAACACCAGGAGGCAAACAAGCTGTTCAGACAGCCAGTGTCAAATATTCATCCTGAGGTACACCCAGAAACCAGACTTAGCAAAGGTTTCAGGAACTCTTCTGACTCCCTAACAGTACATAGGTACAAATGAACAACATACCCGAAGGACTTCCAGGTGGCACAAAAGGGATAGGAAACCCAGCAAGGTTTTATTAAAGAACCTCACAAACTTCCCGACTGCTGGGACCGATGCTTGGTGACGCACACTGCTCAGAAGTGTACTTGGGCACTATGTGATTAATAAAATCTGTGAGCCTTTTCTTGAAGCACGTCAGCACGTCTTATGCTGCAGACTAAGTAAAAGGAGACCAGTGTAACCCGAGGCTAGCCTGCCCTCTTTCTGTCTCAACTCTGCTGGACAGCAGCATATTTAGGAATATCCTGGAGCCTCCTGACCCACCGTGAGCCCAAGGTATTCTTGTCCCCCTCCTACAAGATGTTCTTGGTTATGTCCTGCTTTCTGCTGCACCCCGGACACTGCAGGCAAGAACTCCAGATGGCTCTTGGTGGAGCTGATGCAAGCCCAGTGAGGTGGCATGGAAGCTGCACGCTGACACATGGCTGCATCGGACCCACGCATCCGTTCCATATAAAAACCCGTTTGCTACACAGACAGGATAGGAAAATATGGCTATTCTGCTATATTCGGATACTTATATGAGATATTCCTCTACTTGAATGTCCTGGCTGGGATCCTTGCACAGACTTGTGGTTTGTGAAGCTGGCGAGCAGGAAATTTAGCACATTAAAACTTCTATTTGCTTTTTTTTGTTTGTTTTTGTCACAAGGATTAAGAACTTTATCAAGGAACAAGTGTAAGCACTATTGTTTGGCCATTATTTGTTGCAGACATCTGTTACATGTGAAAGTTATGCACAGAGGAAAGAAACACCTCCACCCGTGATTGTATCAAGCTTTCCCCAAGCACAAGCCTACTCTGAGGAATAACCAATTTAAGAAACTGAATTAACCAAGCAGATAGATCAAAATCTGCCAAATGTATTTTTACTTGACATCGAGCTGTAGGCATTCACATCCTTGACTACCATGGAAATGGTGGCCCAGCAAGAAAAAAGGAGGGTTGTCAGCTCCCAACCACCAAGTTCCCAGCCCCCACCACACACACGTACAGCCAGCACACTGCAAAAACCCCGTGCAGCCCATTCGTAGGCATTTTCATAGCATTGCTGCCATTTTTTGTGGCACAAAAGCCAGTAAGGTGACAGCAAAACAGCAGGTGGTTCAGAGGGGAACAGCACAGGCACTGAGTTCTGTTTCTAGCCCCCCAGCCAGCAGTTAAATACAGATTATAGGAATAGCTGCACAGTGCCAGACTACAAACATCATCTGTGCCATTACCCTGTCTGTGACAGCCGCCACAGAAGCCCACAGAACACAGCAGGTATGAAGCAGTGCTTCCTGGAGTACCCTCCTTGCCTACAAGAAGTCTTGTCCTGATCACATCTCTGGGTCACCCACCATGTGAATGCAGCAGGATTACAGCCTCCCTGAGCCCCTCAGAGGTCACCACAGCAGAGGAAGCATCTCTGAATGCTTTAAAGCTGCAGACTGAATCCTTCTGAGGAAACTGCACGACAGCCCCTACAAAGGCTCAGCTCTCTCATCCCTCTGCATGCAGCAGGTCTGGAAGGTTGTTCACATGCTGGCAGCACTGCCTGCCCTGCTGTCGTGCCCCTTTGGGCCAGGAGCTCAAAGTCCTGATGCCATTTCCCTGCCAACATCATTTATGGCCTCAGACAGACAGTTTGGCTTGGCCCAGCTTCCCTACACCAGGGTACCTGCAATGGGGAATGGCAGGGGAGAAGATTAGGGACAGGATCAAGAACACTAAGGCTTACTGGAAAGCTGCTGCTGAAGTTGTCGAACCAAAGCAGCCGTTTGCTGCTGCTGCTGTGTCTGCTGAAGGCCCTGGCGCTGGAACTGCAACGAGAGAAACGTGGTTACAGCCACACCACCTGGCTGGCACTCGCAGCATTCACACCAGCCACAGGAAGTGCAGGGGAGGGAGCAGGGAGTTGGGGGGAGGACGCAGGTAAAGCACGGCTGGATTTGTGCTGGACTATCACATCCCTCTGTCTCTGAGGGAACACTCACAATGGGCTGCTGGGGGGGAAGAGCCTGCATCCCCAGCCCTGGGGGCTGGCCCTGCGCCTGTGGCTGAGGCACTGTGGAGACCTGGGGTTGCTGCTGCGGCTGTGGTTGCGGCGGAGGCGGCTGCTGCTGCTGTTGTTGTTGCTGTTGTTGCTGTTGCTGCTGCTGTTGTTGCTGCTGCTGCTGTTGCTGCTGGGAAGACAAAAGAGAAGGGGCCGTCAGGGACCTGTCTGGGCAACGCACAGGCAGGGCTGAAGGGAAAAGGGCGTTCTACCGCAGTAACAAACTCTTACACCACTTTCTTGACAAGTGCCTAAATTACACAAATTTCACCAGGGCCCTGCCCCAGGCTGAGAAATTGCATGAAACACAGTGACAGTAACAAAATTCTGTAAGATGAGTTTTTGGCAGATGGCAGGAAGAGAACTACAAGTCTACTTGTCAGCTGGGGAACGACTAGGAGTAAACACAATACGAGAATGGAAAACAACTACAAGCTATCTCCGGAGGTTGGCCAGTTCATCTCTTGCCTCCTGGTAAGATCAGCAATACCTGCTTCACTGAGTATTTCCCTGACCTGTTCTCAAAATGTTTCCAGACATACCAGCACAGCTCCTGTAACCTCTCAATTCAATCCATTTCATGTTGCACACCTGGCTACTCCTACTGGATTCTTCCTAGTCTATCTTGAATCTTGTACATTAAGATTTACGATCATTTCTTGTCCTACAGCCAAGGAACATGAACAGGTAAGATTTTTGTGTTTTTTTTTGTGCATTTGTTTGTTTTAAAAAGACAAAATCTGGGGACTCCCCTTGTCTCTCCTTCTCTAAGTTGAAGCCCAGCTATTATCAGCCTTTCCTCCTCAGAAACATTCCCCAACTCTTCAAGCCATCTTACTGCCCTTCTCTGCCACTCCTGGCAGTGATGTTACATTTCAGTAACAGGACGTAGATAAAACTGGATGCAATGCTCCAACCTAGATGTTGACAGAACTAGATAAAGAAAGAAGAATACAGAGAGACAGAATATTCTGTTGAGGTAGTTTTAAACTCTCTAGGTCAACAGAGAGTTTCTAGCAGAAACAGAACACCACTAAAACTATCATAAAAAAACATGGTGCTGATAGGTACAGTTCTGATCACTGGCTCAAAAGGGTAAGGTTCAAAGCTTGAACAGACTCAGAAAACAGACAAAAGTGTATCAGAAGGGATGGTATCTTATGAGAGGAGGTCAGAAAAAACTGACCTACGAAAGATGCAAGTGCTCCCAAGGAATACGCTGGGTAAACAGCAGAGAGAAAGAACAGACAGTAAACAAGGACAAAAGAGCCAGGACACAGCAGAGAGTAATAACTGGGTACAAGAACCACTCACAAACACAATGAAGCTTGAATCAAGGATTCTACCCGTCAAAGGGAGTGAGTTTCTAGACCAGCCTCCTAACTTTCATCTTCAGCCAATTTGGTCCCTTAGGTTCATGAAATGGATACTGTGACCTCAATAAGCAGGTAACTAACTCAATGAGCCTGGAGACCCTCCTCCTGATTTCATGTCCTGCCTCCTTGCAACAGCTGACTACTGCCCATGGAAAACAGAAGGCCATGCTTCCTTTCTACAAGCTACTGCATGTGACAGTCAACTCAAGCATCAGGAGTCTGTTCTGCATCTGGTATGCTCCTGATAATACAGCAAGAGTCACTGTAACTGCAGAGATTTTGGGCACTCCACATTTTTTGAGTAACCAAGCAACGTCAGCTAAAAGCTGAAGGTACACGTTAAGTTACTGAGCTAGGAAAACTGCTAGCAACTTGTCTGAGTATGTTCTTTTCCTAAATACAAGCGATGGAGAATGCTAAAAGAAACCCACTGAATAGTCAGAAGGTGCTACTCATCAAAAGCTGCTGACCACGCTACAGGCAGTCTCTTGTCCAGTACAAGGCAGCAATTCTCAAATACCGCTGACTGTGGCACTCTGCAGAAACCACTGTCTTGCTCAGGCTCCCCTCAGAAAACTAAGTGTCATCACTACATTTGTGAAAACATAGACATGCCCCTAAAACTGATCTTATAAAGAATGACTGCCTGCCCTGGTATGGGCAGAGGGAGGGAGGTTCATTTTGTTTCTAGCTCCTGCAACACTTAATTTCTAATACAGTTAGCATTTTGCACGATCTTATGGGCCCAAACTGAGCAGGAAGAGGTAGGATGCAAGCCACAGAGGACTAAACAGATCTTTTGTGCTCTTAACTTTCTTTTAACCTCACACTGGGTGACTGGCAAGAGGCAGTGCATCTGGAGCGGCCAACTCCACGGAAGGGAGAACTGCCTAGCAAAGCATTATAGGCAGGCCCCAAGAGCTGACATCCCTCTGGGCACACCGGGGCAGAGCACAGTGTTACTGACAGAGGACAGCATTTGGCAAGTCCCCTCCAGCTCCAGTGGCCTTTGTCCCAGCAGCAACCACTCACCCTCAGCATCTGCTGCTGCTGTTGCTGCTGCTGCCTCAGGTACTGCTGCTGCTGCTGGTCAGGCAGTATCTGGCTGGGTCGAATTCCTGAGGGGACTCCTTGTGGACCCAAATGGTTCATCCCACTCATCATGGGGGCTTGCTGTATGGACTGGTGAGGGAATCTGCAAAAGAAAAGGACAAGCCCATGGAGTATAAGATTCATAGGCAGCTAGCTTATCTAATTGAAACCCAACTGCTGCCATCAAGACAGACAGCTCAAACAGCTGCTTGCAACCCGTGCTGCTTCTCTGCAGAAAGGTGAGGGACACCAGGGACCTTCAAGGGCTCCATCCAACCTGCTTTTCCAGAAGCCCTGATAATGGTATATGGCCCACTGTTCTGCACTGTCTCACTGACAGATTTATGCCTGCCCAGGAGCAATGGAACTACCATATCACACCTTCAGAAAGCAAGCTCCTGGCTAGATTTAAATTCAAAAAAATTGTGACTTTCCCAGGTCATTTACTTCATACTTCACAATTTCATCTTTCTCTGGTTAGTGACACCAACTCCTGCCTGCAGCTAGCATCTCTGAATTTCATCCTATCTCTCTGTTTCTTCTTGGGACTGAAAGCTGGATAAAGATGCTCCCCGAGGGTGTAAAGGACTCGGATGCTGTGTAACACAGCATGGAGAATAGGCTTTTCACAGATTGCTGTTCAAGTTGTCTGGACAGAACAGGGAAGCCCTTGATGAAATACAGCTTATTAACATCCAGTAGGGTGGGAGGTACCTCTGTGTGTTGCCCAAGGTGTGCCCATAGCCTGGAGCCTGCTGGTGCACATAGCCACTTGGTCTCTGCTGCATCTGTCTAACAGGATCCACCAGGGCAGGATTAGAGCTGGGGTGGGAATTTTGATAGGGCTGGCCAGAGTACGTAGGAGGTACCATCGTGCCTGACTGGGAGGGGTGCTGCTGAAGGCCTATGTGGGAGACGTAAGATGTGTAACCCTGAAATGAAATAAACAAAACCTTTGTTAGTCATGGAGCAGCATCTATTCTCCTGTAAAGGCAGTCACAAGACAGTTCATCTCTGGGATTCAGATTTGTGCTGGCCAGAAAATGAGTGAAAAGAGCCAAGAGATTCCAGGACTTAACAGCAGAAATACAGACACTGCTGTGTGCCGTAGCAAGACTCCAGTTTTACCTGTGGTCACTGCCGCTTACCTGGGAGGGCTGCAGTGTTCCATAGGATGGGGTTGGAGCCATCTGGCGTACTGGCTGCTGTCCCATTATGCCTTGGCCCTGCTGGAAGGCAACATAGGAACAGTTTTTTCAACTTCTCCAAAGGCCAGGACGCTGCTGTCCTCTCCTCAGCAGTCCCGCCATACCAGACAAGGAGCTTCACTGCTGAAACTACAAGGCTGCTTCGTGGCACCCAGATGCTAATGACATTTGCCTCACCCTGACTTGGGGCAAACAGGCTGCTACCATCCCACCTCTCACTGCCCAACAGCTGCAAGATGTCCCCGGTGCACCTCACTCAGTCTCCACCAACTGTTGGACAAATGGATCCAACAAAACCACTGGCAAACACAGAGCTGCCCAGATGAACAAACACCTTTTGAGGGCAGAAACAGATAGGGTTGGAGAGTTCTGGCTAGAGTGGGCAGTGGCAGCCAACAGCTAGGACTTGCCGTGCTATGGGGCCCAACAAGAGCACATCTCTGACTTACCAACTTTGCTTGAAGCTGCTGCCTCAGTATCTGTCCCTGGGACACTGGAGGTTGTTGTCTATACACCGCTGGCTTGTAGGAGGGGTCAATGCCCATCATGCTCCCCATCCCTGAAGGCAGCACCCCACTATATGGAGGACGACTCTGAACAAGTTTCCCCAAGGGCATGCGCACAGGTCTGTAGGATGTATCCAGGCGAGGGCCACCTGCAAGAGGAAAAGAAACAGACTGACTAGGCACATGGTGTCCTTGAGCCTAGCAGCTCCAGAATAACCGTTCATCACTATATCTGGATACATGACAGGCAGAAGGGCAAGTGTGCGTAGAACCATCTCACAAGAAGGGTTCTTACAAGAGGTTCCCAAAGACTTGCCCCACTCTCACCTCCCCTGCACACCTACCTGCTGGAAGAGGCTGATTCTGGGCATAGAGACCCACTGGTGATTGCCCATAGGCTAGCCTAGACATAGTGCTTCCTGCCTGGTGATGCAAGAGGTCTGTAGGCATGCCAACTCCATAGGAAACCCCTCGGCTGGGACCCAGCACAAAATCCTGCAAGGATCAAGAAGGGAGTAAGAGATCAGCATGCACTGCAAATTCATGAACGGATCAAGCATATTAAAGACTTGCAAAGTTCACAGGAAGCAGACAGGGTCAGTCACTGCCTGAGTTGAAAGCATCCTTCCCACCCATCAGGGATTAAGGAAATGCTTGCCCTGCCCCAGGCTAGTAGCAACAGGACAGAGCTCCAGCACTCCCATCTGAGAGGAAACATATCCCATCTTCACCACCACTGCTTTCAGGCTCCTTCGAAAGACTAAAGGGAGTGCTCAGGGTTGGACTAATGGGGCTGGACACAGGAGATTTGTATCTGTTGGGCAGTCATTTACCTCACTTTTGCTGGCAGACTGGTTGCGTTTCTTGGTTTTGCTCTGTTTCTTCTTGCGTTCTTCAGTAGAGGTGGCAGGATTGGAGCTGGTTTTATCAGCCTTGGTTGGTTCCACAGCTTTCTTCTCCGGCTCTAAAGTCACAGGTGTAGGAGGCTCCTCCTCTTCAGGAGGCAATGGCAATGGCTCCAGGTAATAACTGCGGGGCTTGGGTTTCAAGTGCGTGTGGTACAGAAGAAGTCTCTGCTGCTCCTCAAATCTAGACACCTTGCGGTCCACCCGGACTGTCCCAAACCATCCCCAGGACAACGGGGCTGAGTGCTTTAAGCCCTCAAACAGATCCCAAGGGGAAATTTTCTGCTTTGTAGAGACTTGCAAACCCTTGAAATCAAAAGAAATAAGAACCACTAAGCCCCTATTCTTTCTCCTACTACAGGAAACTACACTTTCATCAGACTCCATTCCACATGTTCCAGGACAAAAAAAGAAAAAAAAAAAAAAGACAACCTGAGCCCTTACTAGTGGTAAGGGTTTACTAGGGGGGGTTTGCTCTTCCTCAGGGCAAAGCAGTCATTTCTAAAAACCTTCATCAAAAACTGCCATTCTCCTTCATCCCACCTCTGACAGTCTCCTGCCACACACTGACAGTACCCGTTATGCCATGTGACAGGGATTATAGATTTTTTTTGCTTCATACAGCCACGAGCACAAAACAAAAGTTTAAATAATTTCTCAGGCCATAGCAGCAGGTATTGCTGAGCATTAACAGCCAGCCTTGCCCTTTTCAGACATAGTTATGCGCCAGCTTGCCTGTGTGCAGCCAGCCATTTCAAGCTCGGCAGGCAACAAGGTGCTGCATACTGATGCCTCCCAAGCAGCAGAGACTCATGGCATCAGAAGACAAGGCAAAACCTGCGCTCAGGAGCTGTGAGGCAGACAGCAAAGCTTCACTTACCTCCTTCTTGAATATGGAGTCAAATCCAGCTATTTTATTGCCTTTGGTGTCAATGAGGGATCCCTGAGGTTCGCAGGTGATGACATCTCGGGTCTGCTTGGGAAGTGGCAGGAGCTGTCGTACCTTCTCCAGGCTGTCAGACTGCCGGTCCCCCAGCTCTTTCTGCACGAGTGGAGTAGAGAAAACTTCAAGAATTGCTCAATAAAAAACAACACCCAAAGCCGACCTGTGCCTTTAGCCTTGTCAGCCTCCACTCCTACATTCCCTGTCATTTCTGTATTGTTCAGCCCAAGGCCCACAGAACCACTAGGGCAACTCTTACTGCTTTTCAAAACAGCAACAGCACTAATACAATATGAGACAGGTAAATCTACAGAGTTGGATGACCACGACGCAGCACACAGCTCCCCGTACAAGGCCTGGTGTCTCTCACCCTGAGTTTCTTGACGAGATTCATGTATGCCCGCTTGTTTTCCTCCATGCTGCCCTGAGAAATGCTGGACATATCAGCAGCCAGGGTGCCATTGATGAGAACACTCAACATGTCCAAGACAGTAGTGAAGAGCTCGCTGTTGGTCAGAGCAGAAAGGCCAAAGTCACAGAAGAACCAGACAAAGCCCCGGCCATCACACTAACACCAAACACTATTAGACTGCTAGGAATTCTGCCTACAGCCAGAAGCAGCAAGCACTCTTCAGCCCCCCACAGTAATCCTCCTTTTGGTTATATGCTGCCAGGTGTCCACACTTCAGTCAAGTGCAGTATCACAGATTAAGAATGGCCTCCTGCCCACCCCTTCAGCTTATCTGAAAAGCAGATCCAGACTCAGCTCACGCCAGCTTCTCTCTCTGCATCTGGAAAGCAGAGTTTGCTCTGGGTACGTTGGAAGAGTATACTTGGACACTAGGACCTAAGTTACAGCCTGCTATTACTCCGAAGTCTCCTTCACCTGTCACAGTGCTTCCAACATAGAGTCTAGAGAGACAGCTACCTCACACAGGGAAAGGGGCTGTGCTAATGAATGCCTGAATGCCTCCCTAGGGAACCATACGGATCAGAAGTCAGCCAGAAAGTTACTTGTTTGACTGCATGTCCACGGTGCCACTGCTGATGATGTCCAGGAGCAGCACAGCCCATTCGGTTGTCTGCTGCGTACTGCGTTGAACCGTGTCAAACATGCCTCCCACCTGACAGAGAAGAGCAGTTTAGTCAAAAATACACCAAAAAGAAACACTAAGACTTAAAAAGTCAGAAAGAAGCCTAAACCAAAGCAACTCCTGGGCTACGGCAACTCCCTCTGAGAGCTCAAGGAGACTGCAGTCAACAGGGCAAACCTCAGATACAAGCAGTCACAATGGGGAGCACAAAAGCATTACAATGAGAAGGCAATACTGGGAGCAGCCTGCATGGCACGTCTCTGAAATGGAGACCATGATTGTGGATTTCATCCTGGTTCACTAGAACAAGGAAGTTTTTCCACACATCCTATACCACTCAGGGTTTAAAACCCAGCAGCAGGGGTGACCCTCACTTCAAGACATTTATAGCCCTGCCAGTGTGTGCGCGCTCCAAAAAAAGGGGGGAAAAAAAGGCACCAAACTATTCACTTCATATGGTTAACCTCTTTTTTGCAACTGCTCACCAAGTTCAGTCGTAACTTCAGGGCTTCATGCATCAGCTGCTTGGCTTTGCAGTCATCTTGATACTGATCTTCCCGCCAATTTGTAACAATCTAAGATTTAGAAGAGAGGACAGACCTCATGTGTTGTATGCTGAAGTTTATAGAGAGCAGCTTGTGCTATTCAATGACTGGTGACTCAGAGAGGTCAGCTGAAGCACCCTGTATCAACCCTGGTAAGATCTTTGCCTTACCGAGCACAAAGACAGACAGACGTCTCCAAGGACACGTCAATAGCCTGTCTGCTCAGGAGTGAGCCTTTGAGGAAAGTGAAGGGAGAAGAAAGACACCTACCTGCTGGACCTGACTGTACAGAGAGGTGAGGAGGCCTTCCCGCTGCTCATCCTGTCCCTTCAAGCAAGTTAGCACCAGAGACAGAAACGGCTGCTGGCTCAGGAGGGACATGCTGCAGAGAGGACAGTGATGTAACTACGCTGCCAGGCTGGGGGATCAGCACAGCAAGCAAAGCCTGCCCTCTCCCCACGACTCACCTTTTCTGCTTCTGGCGGTCCCGTTCTTTGCGGGATGATGACCCCAGATGCTGTCCTTTCTCCAGTTCTTCTCCAGCAGCTTTCAGCACATGGCCCTGCACTGACGTTGGAAGCTTGGCAATCAGAGGGGCCACCAACCACACTCCTGATCTCTCCAGGGAACTGTGACAACACAAAAGTGAAAAGCAGTTTGTAATCCAACCTATGATTCAAGTTGTCTACAAGACAACTTCATGCTGAGACTACACCTACCTGAGGATGGGTTTGGATTTGTTGCTGGCTGGCGTAGCACTTGCTGAGCTACTGAGATTGTTGACTCCATTGCCAGCAGAACTAGCAGAGCTGGTCTCTGCTGACTGCTGGAATACCTCAATAGTGGCCTTGGCTATATTTTCCAACAAGGAGTTCATCTCCTGGAGATAGCGAAGAAAAGAGAGCTAAGTCCTGCTCTGAAAGCACCCACTGATAGGGCTTCCACATTTAAACACATTTAAACTCGGTAGAAATCTAGATTGCCAGCTCCCCCATGAATGCTTCTCTTTGAGTCTCAGGCTCCTCACATCCAACTCATGCTTCGTTTTCACTAGCCAGACTCACCAACGCATGCTCTTTCTTTTCTCCCTATTCTCACTTCTGCCAGGTCACCAACCTCCCACCTCACCAGCAGCCACTTCACTGCTGGCAGCACCCATCCCTGCATGGTCGCACTGAACAGAAACTCACGTTGTTTGCAGTCTGCTTGATCATCAGCTGCAGCTCCAGCGAGGACTGCCTCATGGTCCACTGGTCCAGATTCTGCAACACGCACACACGCTTCGTATGAGTCCCTATCTCAGTTCAAACCATGTCCTCAACCCATGCCCTCAGCTCCCATGATAACGAGTCTCAGACCCCTCGGAGAGGGGTGCACCACTCAGATAGTGCTGACCCCACCATCCTGATGCCACATCAGGCAGTTACTAGATCATTCTTGGACTCTGGCAGAAGCCTGCACCTGTAAGATGCGTTTAATCCTCTGCCGCTGAGGATTTTCTCCTTCCTCGTTGTCCAGCAATCGGTGTGGATAACAGATCAGCTGCATCAGCCTCTGGGCCTGTGTGCTGCTCAGGACGGGATCCTGCAAGTCATTGCTGTCTTCACAGAGGGACTTGAGACATCGCTCCCCTACCCACTCCTGCAGGATGAAGGCAGAGTTAGAACAGTTAAACTCATTTCTGATACCAAACTGGTGCTTCTGCTTTCAGTATCAGATAGATGTAGGGAAAACAAACTCCTAAGAACCTTATTAGTACGCCGTAATGCCTAATAATCATTTTTCTTCATGAACTGCACTATCCTGATTCAGCAGGCATCAGGCACAGCACAGCAATCATGACAAAGAAAATATCAACTCTGACAAATCAGCTGTTGAGAAGCACAGTAGCTGCTGTTTCCTTTGATGAAGTATTAGCATGATTTAACACTACACAGTCACTGCCATGCCCAGGCTTTATTGACTGCCACTTGGGCTCAAAGGTCAGAAGGGATCACTTAAATTTATTTAGTCCATTTCTTGTGCAAAAACCCTAGGACTGTGCTAAATTAAATAATTCAGGGCTGCAGCTAAGGCTAAACTAGAATGTGTCTTAAGGAAAAGCACATCCCTTAACTCTCAGATGGTAATGGAAAACACACTGCCATCCTCAGTGAAAAACATTCACCTTGCTTCTCACTGCCTGGAAGGGAAAATAACTGACTGGATACAAGATGTTTATAAAGTCACTAATCATGAGGAGAAGGTGGACAGAAAACTATTATTGTCAGCCTCTCAATTTCAGTTGGTGGCCTCTAAACATATTATCAGGTGGCAATTTCCAAAACAAATATGAGGTAGATACTTCTTTATGTAATTCACAGTTAACCTGAAGCATTCATTACTGCAGGATTTTTTCATATTGAAAATCAATTAGGCTAATTCATGAAAATTAAAATCTACAGAGGACTGCTATGTAAGCACTTCTGCAGCTGCATATCAAGCCGGATCAGAGAATTCTTCCACTGAGAAGTGACAGCCAGAGGAGATTAGAGGAGTAATGAGGACCCAGTTCATGAAGCACAGGTGCTGATGCTAAGCCTAGAAAGCTGGGAATGGCCCCTCTTTCCAGTAGGCAGTAGTCTGAGCACTAAGTAGAGCACGAAGACTGGAAAGACTAAGTCTGACTCGAAACCCTTGTGAAAGCACAGCCTAAGTCTTCAGTGACCTCACCCCAAAATACAACTCTGCTTTGCCAGTGCATATGGATCTGGTGATTCCTCCAACGCCTATCACATTTTTTCTCTTCACTACACCATTCTTCTCAAAATTTCGCTTCCTTGTATACGTAATATACACATCCTTGGGAAGACCCTTTTGCCACTTGCCTACCTTTCTAAAAGAATTCAGTGGGACTTGTCTGCAATCATCCCTTTATCGGGATAATCTTACAAGTAGGTATTAAGTCACCTACCATTTTTGTCCTCAAGGGACTAACAGCCTCTTTCTCACCAAGATTTTTTTTTCTTTAAATAGGACAGTCACCTCCACAGGCTCCATGCTACTGAAACGGAGTCCTTCATCTCTCCCTTCACAGGAGAGCACAATGAACACCTTTTCCAAGCACTCCGGACAACTCTACTATCCCAACCACCAGACTCAAGTTAGCAGCTGTGTCTCAAGCTTCCCTCTTGGCTTCCACTTGTGACTCTGTGTCTTATCACAGTTAAAATGTAATTAACCTTTTCAAAGGGAAAATCATCATTACGTGTACTAATCTGAATAGGCTAAAGGGCAGGCCGATAATTTGGTTACAAACATTAGCACCTATGAAACCTTTAACTTAATTCTATAATCTACTCCTTTTCCCTACACCATCATGACAATGTCTAATATAAAATACATACCTGAATATGCTTTTTTTTTTTTGAGTTTGAGAAGTCACCATCTATAGCTTAAGGCATTCTATAGGCATTTCAGAATGGATACTGTGAGTTCTACAGCTCACACTGTAGAACTCACAGTATGCTAATGATAAATGTAATATTTTACCCACCCTTCACAGCTGCAGGAGCTCTGGCACAACTCGGTGGTATTCACTGTTGTCTGCTCAAATACCTGCTCCTATATAACCAGTTCTGCCAACCATTGCTGTATTGATACCTGACATGCTGCTATTCCTTTCCATACACGTTCTATTTGCTGTGGGTCCTTCCTACATAAGACTGGGACCAGTAAGGGAAGATTACTTCTGTTAATGTTATAGTCAGGTTTCAGCAGCACCAAGTATGTTGTATTTGTGCTCCTAAATAGGCAGCTCCAATTCTTCTTTGGTCAGCTGGTAATGCTGCTATATATTGAGCCATTTAACAAAAACAACAGCATCACAAAGCACAAGGATTACACAGTACTAAGTGGAATGTGCACTTCAAATTGCAACACTGCATCTTCCCCGTTGACAGAATAAATTTGTAACCACGGCCAAAGACACCCTTCAACACCCATTTTCATACAGCAGTAGTAACAGGCACTCCAGTCTGGAACTAAGTATCTTATTAGCCAGGTTTCAGTTCCTCAAATGTCAATTTTCCTCAAAGGAACAGAAATACTGGTGCTGTCAGATTGGGGCTGAGCAAAAGATTTTTGGTTTTGTTTCTTTAATTAACTGAACAGGGCACTGCAAAGCCCAGGGATACATTAACAGCCTAGCTGCTAGCAACACTTAAGCTGTTTTCTGAGAGGCACCATTTATCACTTCAACAAGCTGTCTGTCTTATTCTTATCTTCTCTGCCTCCGGCACACATCTCAGCAAACCACTCCCAGCACTCCCCTCCTTGGACACGAGCCTTGTGCCATTGCCAGAGCAAAGGGGATGTGCAGTCCCTGCATACTGCAACACCTACTTCTTGACAGCTGTTTGCCTTTTTCTTTTCCCCTAATGGTGAGCAATCCTTAGCGCCATCACGTGGCAGAACCCCAGCTGGTTCTTTACTGATATTTCAAAGAAATACCTGCCAAACACAAGCTGCAGAAAGCCACATGGAATGTATCTATCTACAGAAGAGATAAGGACAAGCGCAGGGATGGGACAGACTCACCTGTTGACAGATACTCCTTAGTACATACTTGGCATAAATATCCAGGCTAGCTGTTTCTACAGTTACTACCCGACCACCAGCCTTCCTGGTGCCCATCTCATCGTCCATGAGATCATCGACACCTCCAGGGTGGGAAAAGCCAGAGCCTTTCAGTTCTGCATCTCCTACAAGGAAAGAGCAAGTGGTATTTAATCATTAATGCCAAACCCAAAGCCTGACCCACAAAACATCCTGAGCTTTTGAAGAATGCTCCCTGTGACCAGTGATCTCTCTGAAGTTAAGAGATACAAAAAAGCAGGCTTATAGCTCAGCCAGAGGGCTTCAGACAGACAAGCCACACACCCACCAAAACAGATCTCCTCTCAGTCCTTCTGCACAGCCAGCACACGTGTACCCCCGTGCAATACAGTACTGGCTCCCTCTGCCCCAGAAGACATTCTTACAGGTGCAGGCTAACACGAGCAGGTACACACCCAGAACAAAGACAGCTTTCAGTACTGCAAAGACTGCTCCATCCACAATACGGTTCTGGGAAGCTGCCAGTAAGTGACGGTCACAAGAAGAACGGATTCCCACCGTGGGTTTGTCTGCAAAGAGGACAATAAGGAAGGGCAATACTCATCAAGAGAGAAAGGCACAGACTTCAGAGCTGCCTGTATTATGTGCCAGCCAGTACCACAGAATCAAGCTCAGAGAATCCTGAGGCTAGTCCTTTTCCCAGCTGTAACATGGGGTCAATTTAATTAAGCTTCATGCAGCACAGTGCCAATCATGCTGTGACAACTGAACCATGAAATCCAAATGGGGAGCAGTGCCTGTGTCATGAACTCTAAGCTCCAACAGTACCCTAACCTAGAATACGGGCTGGATTTAGAGATCTGAGCTATCAGGATACTGATGAGGAGCCAAAAACAGAGCTTCCTGGACTCATTCCATTATCAGACAAAAAGGGAGTGCTGTAAAATAACAGCTTCTGGCACCGAGCTAAGAAGCTGTACAAAGCTCTAGACAAAAAGAAAAAAAAGTGATCATTACTCTAATGGCTTAGTGACAGCAAGGCCACCTCTACTGGTGGGTTCCTGGCCTCCAGAGCTTCCTCCCCCAACATGCCAGGCTACCAGAGGGTGACATAAATGGAAGGATATTGTTCTTTGTCCTCTGCAGAAAGCAGTCTATCATGCTTTGCCTGCTTTATTCAAAGCGAGCAGGTCATCTCTAATCATAGGGTCCAGCATTTCTTTTCTTGGGGTGCAAGAGCCTCAGTACTTTCACAATAAAGAAAGGCTCTACTTCCATTCACTTACTGCCATCTTGCTGGCATGGGTTCAGCTGTGGAGTCTTAAACAGATGGAGTAAAATCCGGCAGGTCAGACGTGCCCCTGGTTCTGAGTCCTGTTCACTGCAGGCTATGTAAAGAAAACAGTCAACTGAGATTTCTTAAGTACTGGGACAGCTGACTCTCAATCCAAAAGCTATTCACAGTGCACTGCCCTGGAGCAGCCAGTTGAGAAGCTGCAGCAGCCTCATTGTATTTACAGATACAGAGCATGTGCAGCAATTAACATGCAAGTGAGCAAATACATCAGTATTATTCCCAGTGACATGCGCTGCATTCTGCTTGCTCTCTTCCCAACTTCACCCTGCCAGAGTCTGGACGTTGCAACCCCCAGAGCAAAGCTAGGAAGGCTGGTGTCAGAATAAGGCAGGGTGACCCAAGAGGTCAGCTGGCTGCTGTAGCCAAAACGCTAACCCAAATCATCAGCAGGAACTGCACTGCTGGCATTCAGAGCTGAGCACACTGGTCAGACAGTGTGGCTGATCACATCTCTCTCTGCTTATTTCAGCTTTCACACAAACTCCGGATAGCGAGACATTGAAAAACCTTAGCATAACCATTTTTTTGAT
This sequence comes from Anas platyrhynchos, assembly GCF_047663525.1. Lineage (NCBI taxonomy): Eukaryota > Metazoa > Chordata > Aves > Anseriformes > Anatidae > Anas > Anas platyrhynchos. The sequence goes on from NC_092596.1 coordinate 14,572,258, forward strand.
GGAAAACAAAAGGTCAGACTCTCTAAAGCAAAGTGTTCAGTTCTTAAGTACCATGCTATAAAGTAAGAATCAGAAGCAGGTTTCACAGCTATGGGGTTCATCAAGTATTCATTAAGAACAGCCCCTTGGGCTAGCACTGGGAGTAAGACCAGCTTTCTGCGGGGATGCACTTACCAGCATTGAGGAGTGAGGGGATAGCAGCACAGCGAATCAGGTCCTCCAGCAGCAAGCACTGCCGGGCAATGAGAATGGCAACAAAGGTGGCCAAGGAATCATGGAAAGATAAGTCACTGACCTGGAAGAGAGGATATCAGCCAGTGATCACAACAGCCTCTGCCTCATTCTCTCTATCAGCAATTCCTCAGCTTGACTAGGAGCTGCGGGGTAGAGGTGCCCATAACCCCAGGTCAACATTCATGATCAGCCCAGGCTGCAACAAGCACCAAAAGGTAGCCCTGGCATTCAAGGCCTTCCCCCATCCTCAGAAGACAAAGCTTCCATCCCTCCACCATTCCTGCCTCCTCCCAATGGATCCCTCCACTCCTGCTTCAGTTCTGTTCCCCCCTTTTGAATGGTTGCACTTGCATCAACGTTGCAGAGGAGATCATTGAATCCACAGGTCCCATTGTTGGAGGAACAACACAAAGCTTTGAGCACACCCAGCCACTCGGCACTTAGAGACTTGCAGTAGCCTGTCAGCTCAGCACACAGGATGGCAATGTCATTCACCCTGGTAAATAAATAAATAAAAAAGCAGAGGGTTGGCGTTGCTTCTCATGCACACAGTTAGGTCAGTGATTCTCTAAGGCACCACAGCTTTGGCTCCTTCTTCCTGCCACCCCAAGACAGCCAAGCAAGGGCTACTAGCTTTCTTAGCCTCAACTAAAAAAGTTACTGTCTCGATAGAATGATGAAAGCTCTGCCACTCACTCACCTGTCTGGATCGTGGTGCCCCACACACACGTGCATAAGTGCATTACAGACAAAACTGTAGCGGTTGGCTGGATTTTCATTGAGGCTCTTGCCCAGGTTGGTGTACGTAAAGTTATGTGCAGATGGATTTTCAATAGTGTCAATCATGAACTCCGGTTCCCAGAGCATGTTGGAGTCAGATGGCTCAACATTGCAGTAGATTGTGTTCTTCACCTTGGAGCAGAAGTCACTAAATGGGATAGGAAAGAGATTAGAAACAAAGAAAAAAACACCCTGCTTCTACTGAACTCCGATAAGCAAAGCAATCCTGTGTAAGATAAACCCAGCCCTGGGCAAGAACGTGTGGAGATTTGAGATCAGTTTGTATGAGAAAGACTCTCCCAGAAGACTGAGGACGGTTCTTTCTTCAGGAAGCACCTGAAAGTTACTGGGGGTGGGGCTCAGCAAACACAGCATGAGAATGGGCATTCCAGGTCAGACCACAGCAACTCCTAGCTCAGACTTTGGTGCCAAGACAGTTGATGCCCAGATAAAACCTTAAGAACAAGGAAGGTATGTGGCAATAGTGCCCCAGCATCCTTCCCGACCCTGCTGCAATTTATGGCTCAGAAACCTTCGGAGTTAGAGATAACGCTCGCCTCAACAGATTATCCTCCTACAAATTATCCACCTGCTTTTTGAATTCAGCAGATTTTTGGTGTTTACAACACGGCACGAGTTCCACGGTTACCTATGAGAACAATGAAGTTTATTCTTTTGCTCAGAACCTACCCCTTGTTATTTTCTAATCACACCTTTTTGTGCTTTTTATGTAAGACATATTGAACACTCAGTTTCTTTTCCATATGAACCAAAACTTCTGTCAGTTCCCCTAGTTCTCTTCTACAGGGAGGAGACTCACTCTACTAAGCAGATCCTTGCAGATGTGTAATTCCAAACCACTGGTCATCCACCGCTCACCATCCTTCAGACTTAAGTCCACCACATGCTTTTTGGAATCAGGTGCCCAAAGCCGCAAGGCACAGCTGCACCATGACTCATATTATGGCTCAATGACGCCCTCTGTTCTGTTCTCCATTCCTTTCCAAACTATACCTAACATTTAATTTGCTTTTTCACTGCTACTGAACATCTAGAGAATATTTTTATTGATGTATCTACTACAAGTACGAGACAGTTCACCTGATCGGTAGCATATATCCATCACTATGTAGAGTTTGGAAGGCAATGAGGACAATCCTACGTGCACTGCTTTTACAATGATGCTAAGCTTCATCTGTCAATTTATCGTCCAGTCATGATCGCTGGGCCCTACTAACTTGCAGACACCTTCAATTTTATATGTTGATTAAAAGTTATATGAAAAGTTTTGATGTCGCCACTCACACAGCCTTTGATAAGCTGAACAATACAAGCACTAGCAGAGCCCTGTGGGGCTTCTTCAGAGAGGGATCACCCTCAAAAAGAAACTTTTTCCTACTCTTTGTATCAATCTCTAACCTACTGTTTGCCTGCAAAAGGATATTCCCTTTTATCTGTGGCCATTTAAAGCCTTGCTGAATAGCTTTTGGGAATTCAGTTACACCAATATCATGTTTCTCGTTCCTGTACGTGTGACAGCTCCTACAAAGAACTCCAGTGCAATTGCTCCTGCTCTCAATTTTGTCAAGAGAGAAACTTCAAAGGTGCTTAGCAGCCAGGAGCCTCACCAGCTGACACTAAGGCACGAGTAACTCTGACAGCCCCTTGACAGGGTAATACCTAGGGTCGGACACCCCTCCTGTATGCCTGCACAGGAAACACTAATAGGGAGCTGCGAAAGAAGACAGAGTGAAGCATTGGATGGGGAAACAGACCTGTTGAGGTCAACTGCCCATTCACAGGATCACCTGAGTAAAGAGCCAGAGAGACTGGTGGATTCCATCTCTGTGCTGCTGAGGAAGGAGTCCCACAGGAGCTGCTGGGGGACGGTTCCCAAGAAAAAGCACAGGGCAGAAGGCCACAGAGCCCACAGGACACAACAGAGATGGGACAACAACAGCAGGATGGAATCTGAAGAGCCAACAGGGGCAGAACAAGGCCAAAGAGTGGAGAGCGGCACAGGAACGAACCCAGAACCAAGCAAAGTGGCCCAAAGATTACCAGGGAGCTGAGCACGAGCAAAGAACAACCTTTAAGATCATCTGCTTGGTCAGACAAGGCTTTTGGCTTTAACACAGCAGAGTTTGGTAGGGAAGGACTTCTCTACACTCTAGGAGTGGAGTAAGAACAGACCTGTGGAAGTGCAGGGTACTGCTGAAGGGAATTTAACAAAGAACCTGAAGATCTAACAGCCAAGGTGATACAGCGGGTCATTACTGCCTGCAAAACCAGCACTCCTCCCAAGACTTCCAGCCCCCAATGAGAGGATCTCAGGGATAATCCCATCAAACATGATGACAAGCAAAGCTTACACCGATGTTCTATACTCATAGGCACCCACTGCACTCCGCCTGCCACACACTCACCTGAAGAGCTCCCCAAATTTACTTTTCAGATGACTGCAGGAGGTATACAGGTCATAGAGATAGGCCAGGATACAGCGCTCTGCTGAGGAGCCATCTGAGCGGTTCATGCCGTGTTTCACTACCCCACACAGACTGCATAGAAAGAAAAAAAGCTGCAGCAACATAAAAAGAAAATCTGAAGGAATATCATCATCTCATCACACAGAGCCCACAGCAACAGTGCTCACTGGGTAACACATCCCTTTCCCCTCAAATTCTGTGAGCTGAACCCTCAGGCACAATGTTGCTACATTTTAGAACACAGATATATCCCTGCCCCTCACAATCCCCTTCCAGGTAGTGAGGGGAATATTCCCTTACCCTTCAAAGACCTGAGCCATCTGGTCCTGGTTCAATATAAGGCAGGAGTGGTAGTGCCGCAGCACAGCCACGATGCACAGGCACAAGCTGGTGGTGTAGCTGCCAACAAGGTCGGAGGATTTCAACAGCAGTTCTGCCTCCACCACGCTCAGTTCATTCAGCAACTGCACCCAATGACAGAAAAACCCTTCAACAGCCACAGGGGTAAGGTATGGTCAGAGATGGAGCAGGCACACGACACCCACAGCCTATAGGGCCTGCCAGGAAGAGGGACTGGCAGGCACTTTCTGCCTAGAAATATAACCCTGGAACAGTCAGTGCTCAATATTTAGGCACAACGTCTCACTTAACCAGTACAAACGGCCTGACAGTGCTTGGGTGTCAAGAAGGAGATTGGTATATGGCCACAGACTGTAGCAGGCACCCTTTTTTGGTACTTCTGTCCAGTACAAATCACTCTGTGGAGGGAGATCCTCCCCCCTGTTAAAGGCTAATAACCTCAATTTCATCAGCAATCATAGCAAGGCTTCAAAAAGGTAAGTGTCATGGCCTGCAAAAACAGCAACAAAATTTTAGCAGGATCCAGAAGTCTGCATTGCCACGTGCCAAGGGTCCTTCCAGGGGAGAAAGGCAGGAGGCTTGCCAGAGAAAGACATCCCCCTTTCTCACCCAGAACCAGGCCTTGCTGCCGCCAGGGACAGAGATGCAATGCAAATCCTCCAAAGACAATCCTGAAGTCTCTGGAAGAATAATCCCCCCAAGGGACATGTCAGACTACCTGCCACAAACAACTTATTCCAAGCAGCTGCAACCCAGGAGCACCACAATGCCCACCTAATCTGACCACCCCCGTGACACAAGCATCACAGCACAGATCTTCTGCCTTTCAGGCTGATGCACCAATCCCATTAAATGCTGAAGCACACTGCGCTTACCTGGATGGCAAAGTCGATAAGACCACTAATATTGAGTGAATACTCCATCAAGTCAAAGATGAACTGCACGTGCTGTACCAGAGGCAGGTGGTAGGACATTCCCAAGGCAAAGCTGGTGATCTGTTCCAAGACATTGCGAGATACCTGCAAGCACAAGACAACACACAGTGCTATCTCCCCTTGCAGAAGTCCCTCAGCAGTTCCATCTCTTTTCCCTCCTCTAGGAAGCTGCCCTCAGAAATACAGAGGGACACAATCAGGACCCAAAGAAGACAGCTGTCTTTAAAGTTTCATACCTGAGACGTGACTTGGTGCTGATCAAAGTGAGAAAGGTGCTGGAACTTTGCAAAAATATCTTCAGCTGTTGGGAATGCTTCTGGCTTGCTCTTTTTCCTCTTCTGGCCTTCCTCTCCACCTACCAAAGTTAGGAGGACCAGCAAACAGCATTAGGCTACTTTCCTCATCAGAAGAGGACTACACAGCAATCATCAACACCTGCCAGTCCCTCAGCAACACCAGCCCCTGCCAAGGAGCACAGCCAAAGAGCCAGAGTTCCCATCCTTAAGATAAGGACCATCCTGAATTCAAAACAATAAATTGGTGAGGAAGGACTTCCTAGGCTGAAAATGACAGCATGCTTAACATCTAGTTTATGCCAAGTGAAGGTACTCCTTGGAGAGGGAAGATATTCTCTCTCCTGATTTAGACATAACACTGACTCCCTGCTGAGAACAACTATTCTAGACTGGGCATGGTTCCGCCTCAAAATTTGTCAGAGCATCTCGTGTTTTAAAATATGGCATAAGGAAGATTCTGTAAGTAGCCTTTCAGGAATTACACTAACCAAGAGAGGAAAAAGAAATGTAGCCAGATTCTCAACCGATAGAATCAGATTTTTTCCATGGATACCGACACAGCTATCCAAATCTGCCATTCTGCAAGTGTAATACATTCTGCAAGCATAATACAATTAATAAAGGCTTTGCCTAACATTCATAGGCAAAATTCTCTTTGCTTCTGTGCAAAGATCTAAGTGGAAGAAAAAAAAAAAGTTTGAAAATTCCACATTTTGGTCTCACTCTGAACTTGCTATGACTTAATTGCCTTCTGAAGAAAAGTACGTTCAATTAAAGGTACAGAGTCAGAAGGAAATTGATCTTCTTACTTGCTGCTCAGTATATTTGAGACTAGAGCACCATTCCAGGCTGTCAGTGACTGATACAGCCAACCAGGCACTGTAGTTTACATGAAATCCTTCCATTGTGAAACTCCAGACAAAGGAGGCAGCCAAGAGGAAAGGCTCCTTTTTCAGAAAGGAGTGGCTCAAACAATACTGACCTGTCTCTGCAGTGCTCTTTCTGTTTAAAACTTTTAGAATGTCTTTGGTTATTTTCTTGATTGTATGCCGAGCATCGTCCCGTTGTTTTCCGACCCCAAAAAGAACTACCAACCGTTGGTTACATTCGTGACTGCATGACTCCTCCTGGGAAACCGAGAGAGAACTGCATTAGCAACTATCGGGCTGAATGCCTTAATATCATTTCATATCTGCATCTCTTAAAAGCAAAAAGAAAGCTTCATCTCAGAAGTTGTTCTGGGAGTAAGCAAAGAGGCATCTTAAGTAGATCACTCTCCTGCAGCAGTGCAGGAAAGCGTAAGTGCAGTAAAGCATAAGTAAAGCACAGTCGTGCTCCTTACCCACTCAGTACTGAAAGACATCGGGTTCAACGCCAGTCAGACTTACAACAGTGCAGCAGGGAAACACAGCAGCCTCGTGACTGGAGCACAAGACAGCAGCAGGAGAGGGGTTATGAGCAGGTCTCATACCTGAGGAATAGGAAAGTGTGTTGCATACTGGATGTGCCGAGGCTGATCATACAGAGATGCTAGCATTCCTTCTGCAGACTTGTCCTTCAGCAGAGGTTTGGTTTCCTTTTCAGGATCCGGTTTCTCAGGGGAAGGGCTGGCTTTAGATTCACAATGCATTGGCGGAGAAAACATCTAGGGAAGCATAAAAAGATTTTTAGAAAAAGCATTTAGGGAACATGGGAATGCAAAAAAGCCACATTTGCTCAGGCCTAAAAGGAACAGGAAGAGGGAGGGTAGGAAACATCCAGATCTTAGGGCACTGACCTAAGGCACTGTGCTAAGACACTATTTCCATTTCTGCTTCTGGTTCAAATTTTATATTGCGTAATAAAGAAGAGGAAATAAATAACCACATCTCAGGATTTTGGGAGCAATCACCTCCACGGAAGAGGTGAGGATCCTGGGAAAACAATAGATCTCTCTGCATCGCACCTGCCTAGCAAGTACTTTGAAAATCCATTAACAGGTGGAAGAAAGTAGGTACTCGTAAATTTTCGTAAATCAACACAAATTATTTTTATTACAAATTAAGTGCTTCAAAGCATTCTGCAATTATGATCTAGCCCACAAATATCATGAAGAACTGTGAAGCTGAAGAAGTATTGAAGGCCACACAGTACAATGACAGCAGACCTGTGTCTTTTCCCATGTGATCAGGAAACTCCCCGCCAACAGCATCTGGCCACCCTCAGCCTCCAGTTGCTATTATGGTCATCCATTTTCTACCCGCTTTCAAGCAGCTCATTTCCTACCCAGCCCAAATACTGGGCTGTCAGTGGACAGAAGATAAAAAAAAAATAATCCCAGGAGTGACAGGGACTGAGTCTGATTGACAGCATCTGAATCATTCTGACTTACCTGAACAGATTATCTGAACCTTTTTACAGCATCAGCTGCCTTACAAGCTAGCCACTTCCAGCACACTGGCTCTGCAGTACAGAGAGAGCACTCACACAAAAGCGAGGCAGCTGCTGTCCCTGGTCGCAGTACAACATACTGACCTACTTACTGAGAAGCAGCTGGAAAATGCAGACACATACCGAAAAATCTGTCTTCTCCATGTCATCAAAGAGCGCACTGGAGTTGTGGTCAATGTCCATGGGCTCAGAAAGACCTGTGTCCTGGGAAGAGACAGAGCAGCTTTACACCTCGCTGATACACCAGTGAACAAAACAAGATTCATTTACTGCAGCACTCCACTTCCATGTTGGGCAATGCCAACACCCACAGGGCCTCGCAAAAGAAACCCAGCTGCAATCAAATACCCTACAAACACCTGACATCACATACAGGCTTTGCACAGCAGTTAATGCTACGCTGCTCAGCTCTGAGCAGAGCAAGATTTTCCTGTCTGCCCCTTTACATTCTGCAGGACCTTTCCACACACTCAGAACACAACCTTCTATTTTTGCAACTGAAGTGGTAAGGAAATAGCTCAGGGGAATTAGAAGCATAAATCACCAATACATCCTCCAGCAGGTAATAGCAAGGAGGCTGCAAAGCTGGTAAAAACAGGAAAGTATAACCAAAGGAAACAGCACATAGGAGAGCCACGGTGCTTGTATTCTCACCTCTAGCTTGATGCCACTGTTACCCTCTGTCTCCTTCCTGTCATGCTCCTCAGCAGGGTCGTCAAAGGGTGAGGGCGGGCGAGGCCCATGAGAATCCATGGCAAGATCACCCCGAGAGATGAGTGTGCACATGTAGATGTTGTGAGAGAAGACATCATGTCTGATTAGCTCACAGAATAGCAGCACCAGGTTAAAAAATTCCACCTTCTCATTTTCCTTCCCAGGATCAGCTGAAAGGACAGCAGAGACGGTCAGTACTTATCAGAGCTCTTCTGTAAAACTAAAAAGCCACCCAACCTAGAGTCAGAAAATGCTTTTCTAGAAATCTCAACATAGTAAGTGACTGCTACATAGTTCTGAGGTTATAGCAGAAGCTAGAACCAGAAAACCCACCTTCAACAGCTGGCAATTCAGTGAAAACCTCTCCAGTTAGTATCACAGACCAGAGGTGTGGGACTTTAGACTGGAGGTGCCATTCCTGGGTATACAAACCACAGTCCCCCACATTGTTCAGAATTGAATCCTGTCCCTGTTAGTTTATCCATTTGCAGTATTTACACCAACAGGTTATTCCAGAGTTTTGTCACCTACTACTTAGAAATCTTCTAGTTCTCAACCTGAATCAATTACAGGTTAGCTTATACTCATTTATTCTTGGCCAACACTCTGTTAAAAGAGGTACTTTTGCACGATCATCCTGTCATCTGACCCTCCAGGCTGCTATCCCTCCCTCCCCAGGATATGCTCTGGATTGCAAGGAAGCCAGAGAGAAAATTTGGGTACTTACATATAGAATAGACTTAGATATAGAATAGCGTGCTAGTTCGGAGTTTGCAGAAGAGGGAAAGCTAAAAACTGGGAGAGCACAAGTTCTTGTTACATACTTAGCATAGGAGCTTGAGTGTCAAGGAACTGCATAAGGACATCCTGAAAGACAGGCGCACTGGCTGCCGAGAGAGATCCTGAGGAAATGGAGCCCTTCTCATCCACGACTTCAGAGTCCCCACATCTCTGTAGAAACAGACAGAAGTACCAACCACTGTCCCAGAGGAGAAACTCAATGTCCATAAAAAAAAGAAGCCTTCACTAGATTATTCCTAGCTTGCACTTAGGGAAAGCCACCACACAGGTTTCTGTAAGCTGCTTCATAGTCTCTAAGTAGGCCAGTGCTTCTGCACCACGAGCACCTAACTGTCTTCAGAATCATCCAAGAAATGGAATACACACAAAGCAACACTTATGACCTACTTTGGGTTAGACAGAGCAAAAACCATAATCTACGGTACCAGTGTTAAGCGATGTTGTGCTGATCCGTCTTTGCTGTTCACTGTTGCAACAATCTGAAGTTAGTTAACCTCTGCTCTGCTTTACTGCTGCTAGCTTTCCAAGAATAAGAACATACCTCAGCCTCTATCTCTGCTTGACGCTTCTCCAGGAGCTTGGCCACGACCATAGCTCTGTGGCGTCCAGAGCGTTTGTAGCTGACAGCCCATTCACACAGCAAGGCCACCACTGCATCATCATCTGGGGAGATCTGGGCAGACACAAGCACTATTGTGAGAAGGTGACCCAAACAAAAAAGGTGAGCAGCCCTAAGGCCTCAGGTAACCAAGAGCACAGCCTGAAGCCTGCTACATGCCCCTCTTCCTAACATGCACCGCAGATGTCAAGGTGAGGTCTTCCTGCTTTGTCTCTGTTTGACTCCGCTTTGTGACATGAGGTGAAACACAGCCCCTGACAATACTGCAGGCTTGTGCTGCTTCAGAAAATAATCTCTTTCAGCAGCACATCTATGAAGTGTCAATTTTAGCACACAGTGAAACAGTTTGTCAACAGCATTATAGCAAATATACAAATTACCAGCCACACAGCTCACCTCCAGGAACCAATGGAGTACCAGTTCCTCTGTGGCCCCATGCATCATAAATAGGTCACCCTCTTCAGCCAGCTGTGGGGACTGTCTCAGGCTTATGCGCATTTCTTAGCATAGACCAGTGCGCAGACCCCCCTGTTCTCACTTTAATACCTCCCTAACTTACGGCTGCACAAAATACTTGTCAATGGGGATCACATCTCTCGGCCATAGGCCACTACCTCGTCAATGATCTCCAGACACAGGACAGTAACCAGAGAACATAAACAAGAACACAGCCACATCCAGGACCAGGGCCCAGCCGCAAAGTCCAAGGTACCTCATGACTGTCTTTGGTTGGACCCAGCCCAAATATCCTGTTATACAAGGAATCCAAAGAGTTGCTGAAGTCAGATCTTTCAAAGCTGTGACTGTCCAGAACTTCTAAAGTGTGCAAGACACGGCCAATAGTGAAACCTGGAAGAGAAGACAAAAGAAATCTATGTCTGGCAACTGCTACAACTCTTGAACAAAAGTTTTTATGAGCTCACTGCTCAGGAGACTGCCTGAAGAAAGCTGTACCAGTCAGGCAAGGGTCCATCTAGCTTAATATCCTGACTATCCATAGCCAACAGTAGATGTTAGGGGAAAACATTAAAGCATGGCATGTGTACAGGACTACAGTTCTCTGGTACACACTTTCAGTTTCCACTCAAGCTATACCCAGGGAAACTGACCCATGCAAGATTTTGCACTGGAAAGAAAAAGAGCCATTTGGTTCTCTTTACTGTTGAGAGTAAACACCAATGCCAGCATGTAAGAAAAACAAAGAAACAGACAGGAAACTTCTCAGGGAAACATATGGAACATGGCAGAAAAACTTAAACCTACAGCAAGTTACCTGCTGTGGTTTCTTGGCACTTGTCAAACGACCAACGAACCTCCACAGCCTGGCCACGCTCTTTTATCTGCTGCTCAATTTCACGGAGCTTTGCCCGAACCTAAAAGCAACAGACTTGTGTAAACATCCAAGAGGATGCCTTAGAAGTCCTGTGTAAAAAAATTATCAGAAAACAAAGAACATGACAGTAGCTCTACTTGATGTTAGATTTTGTCCATCTTCCAAGCACACCACAATCTTGCTTATGGCAGAATGGGAGCAGTAAATTCCTTGGGAGTGAGGGAGCACCTCTGGCTGCACTTATCACACAATGTGAAAAGAAAATCCTGAAAGAGCTATGACGCAGCTATTATCCTGGAGCACCAGATCTCCCTGTTCCGAAGGCTGCTCACCTGCTGTGTAAAGGCCGAATTCCCTCCTGGCATAGGCAAGTTCGACGGGGCTATGGGCAGGTGATCCAATGGGGAACCAGTCTTTATCCTGCTATCAGTCAATGAGTAATGCCACACAAGGGCGCTTGGGCAACACAAAATTATACTCTGCAACAGATAGAAAAATGAGTATCATTCAGCAAATTAAGGTCAAAATAGTCAAAATTAAATTACTTTCTACAGAAAGAGCCACTCATTTGTTCTACTGCCTAGATTCATCATCTTGTGCATGTACCTACTATTTCGGTTTGTTTTTTTTGGTGGTTGTTCTAAGCTTCAAAAGACTCTTCCGACCATATGAGGGTAGAAAGGAGTAGACCAGTACTTTTGCCGTATTAAATGTCTTAGTCTAGGTATGCTTAAGAAGCCAGGAGCAGAATTCCATGTTATCCAAAAGCATTAACACGTTGCTGCAGAGCTTCCTGCTTTTTAAAAACAGACCTTATTTTCTTATGACTCACACTGTCAATGCACAGTCCGACCCTCCTGGCCCAGGAGCAGCATTTACATTACTCTTGATGCGGACTGTAAATCAGCAAAGTGTGAGAAGAAATACAAGTCAACAGCCCCAAACTTATTATACTGTATTATTTAATAACGGTACTTGTGATTATAATATCAATACTATTACATGTTTTCGTTCTTTTTTGATCTTGTACAGACACCCACAAACACAGGCAAATCTTCACTGAATGATTCCTGGTGTACACCTCTCCACCCTCTGGATCATGAGGAACCAGACATTAAGATGGACAACCAAGGTTGCTACAAATCCTCAAACCAAAGAATCCATCATCTCTCTGGGACATTTGAGCAAAGGTTAATTACACACACTGATAGAAACGCATCTGTTTCCAGCCTGACCTTAACCAGCTCCAGCCACTAGATCTTACTGTGCTGTAGCCTAACCTACTGTCTGCAGACAGAAAATCTGTACATCTTCTCTCAGAAGGGCTCTTCTGATACATACTATAAATATAATTCGACCATCATTAACCAATTTGAACTTTTTAAGCAGGCTGTTCAGACCCCAAATCAGCCAAATCTGAGTAGTATACACTCCTATATTTTCTCTAAAGTGAGCTTCCCCCAAAAAGGATTTTTATATTCAAAAAGTCATGCTTTACCATAAACTAAAAGAATAATGTTTTAAATTGAAAGTGACTAAGAAAGGCTTAACAAATACAAAGGGGTTATTTATAACCCCCCACCTTGCTCTCTAGGCCCTTGCAGAGGCAATCTTACTTCTAGCCAGCTGTACCCTAGGAATTTTCTTTCTATCCTGTTTGAGAGCTGGCAGGCTGCTTCTTGATCCTGTCAGGGCTCCTTGATCTCAATTTTTCTGTTGAGCTGCAGGTTCCCAAGCTCTGTGTGTTCTTCCTCTCCAGCTCCTGCTCCATCCTGCACTCTCTGGAATCTTCTCTGCTTCAGCATGCTCCTGGAAGGGGCAATCTCCAGTGCTTGCACAGGGATCTACCTGACTTAGCCACTCTTCTCTTGAAGGAGAAAAACACAACCATGAACACACTGAACAGAACTCACCTATCTCCCTCTGACACAAGCACGGTCTGGACTGAGTCCCACAGTGACACAACAGCACCTGCCCTTCAAACATCTACGAGTAAGGCTTCAGCATCCTTGCCCTTTTACTGCAGCCTAAGGCTTATTCAATTCCACGTATAAAGACTGTAAGTTTAGAGTCACTTCTTTTGGCAGTTGCATGTTTCTGTTGTTGTTTGTTTTTTCTTTTGAAGAGCTCACAAAATTATGAAGTGCTCTTCTTCATATCTGGTGTACCTTCCTTTCCTAGATGACAACTTCTTAAATGATACACATAACGTTTAGGCGAAACGTCCCTTTTTTCCCCCTTCCTCTCTCTTCTGCAAAGCATTCCCAGACATCTGAGGCACACGTGAATAGAGCAAAAGGCTCTGTTTCCAACCCATTTTTCTTATGTAATTCAGTCAAGGACACTGCTACAGCACTGAAGTCTGGTACCAAACTCTCTTAACACATCAGCAAGCACTTACGCTTTGACAATCATGGCTTGAAACTTCTATACTCAGGAAGTTATTGTCTCAAGCTGTAATGATTTTTTCTGCAATGGCATACAGTACGAACTGTTCCTGCTGACCCTCCTGTCGTCAGCTATTACTCGGACCTACCTGAAGGATGCAACTGAGTCCATATACCACTGGCCGGTGCTGAGGGCACAGAAGTAAGTCACTGAAAGGGCTGGGAGGAGGATTCCCAGCAGCTGGCTGAGGGGTGGGAGTTGAAGGAAGAGCATTCCCTGTCTGTGTAGACAGGATGTGGGGTGGGTGCCCGCCAGCACCATCCAGCTGCATGGCAAGCCTGCGGGTGCAGAAGTAGGCCAGACGTCTGGACAGGTACGCAGACTGCACAAACTCTCCAGAGTACTGCAGGGTAAAAAAAAAAAAAAACAAAAAAAAAAAAACGTCCTCATTACAAGCAACATGGAGGAAACCCTTTATCCTCCCAACGCTGAATACAGCATAGCACTGCCCTGCAGAAACAGTCCCTTCACACAGCACACCTTGGCATCATCTACCACCCACTGGTTACTAAGCATCAGAGAAATTCCTTAAATGCTCTCCTATGACAATGAATTCATGCATCAAAATGTACCCACACCCAGCCTTCCCAGGGCTTCAAGAGTCTAAAATCTATTGTGACAAAAAGAGAGAAAGAAAGAAAAGCGGTTTCCAAGCAGGGGTGCACAATGAGTACCGGGAGTCCCACTATCGCAATTATGAGATGGACAGGGATAGCCAGGTCTAATGAAGGGCAACAGGATAAAGGAGAGAGACAGACAAAAGCAGAACTCAGAAAGGTTTCCTTGCATCAGCTAAGAATAATGCTCTAGCAGGAGGACATTCTCCAGCATTCACAGTGCGAAACAGCTCATCATGCCTTAGGCAGTCTGGAGGGGACTGACAACAGACAAAACAGAGCTGTCCTAAAACAGCAGGTATTTCTTACCCGTAGCAGCAAGGGTAGGAGCATTTTGAGAAATTCATCTTCTCCTGACCGTATCTTCTCGAAGCACTCAAGGACCCATGTCAGGAATTCATGCCGGTCCAGCATGCCATCCTGCACACAGATAAAGGCAGAGCAAATGGACGAGAGTTGAGTCAAGGCTCACTAAGGTAAAACAAAACAGCAGCAGCTGCTTCCTTTCTGATCATGGAAATAACTCTAGGAGTTCCCACAATCCTGTACTACTCTGTCCTACTACTACGCTCATCCTGCCTTGGAAGAACTAGAACTGCATCCAGACCTGAAGGTCTATTCATAAAGAGAATATTCTCCAAAAATAAATCACTTTGGGTACACATCCTCTAGCCCTCCTCTGCTCCACAGCCACCCAGCAGTCCCTTCCACAGTCCCTCACCTGGAACATGAACATGGCTAGTTTCTCGTTGTAGTCCCACTGCTTCAAAGCTTGTTCCACCTCCTGAGGCATCGGCCCAGATGGCGAACCACAGCCTTGCCCTGGGAGCTGCCTGTAGAACTCCGCAATCTTCTGCAGCTGCTCTGACAGGTACTTGGTGATGATCTGCGTCCATTCTGAAGGAAAGGAACACGTTAACAACGAGCACGGTGGTGAACAAAAGGAAAAGAACCAACACTTAGGCTAGCCTATGTGTGGAAAACCAGAAAAGTTCCTGTCATTTGAAAAGTAGAAAAAGACAGAGAAAAAAGTAAATATCACACTATTAGTTTTGTTTTTGGCTGGGGGTGGCAGTGAGGCCGGGGGAACCACAGAAATGCAAGGTTAGGCCAGCCTGACTGAACATCCTCAATCACTTTCCAGACAGCAGAAACACTGCAAACACTTCAGCTCTGAATTTGTCTTTAATTTATTTCAGACACTGGTGCAAAGCCATGATCACCAATTTCTAAACGTTATATATATATATAATTTTTTTTTTTTTTTTTTTTACTAAAATCTAACTGCATGAAAGACAAACTCAGTACACAAAATAACAATACAACTACACTCCCCTGGGACAACGCAAATGACAAAACTCAAGGCAAAAACATACAGCAACTTGGGTCAGCAGTAGGACAAATATCCAAAGGAACAGGAAAGAAATTAGAATCAATATATCCAGCAACCTGACCAACCTCAAAAAAAATTAAGAAAATTCTGCAATTTTTAAACCAAAGGTAAACAAGAAAGAAAAGTATCCATGGATACCAGCTGCTAATACTGCTTTTCAAGGGAGTGTGGTCAGGTCCTGTAGTGACAGCCACAAGAACCAGCAAACAGACATTGGAGTTCCTCTAGACTGCAGTAATCTGGAGCAGGCCAGAACACAAAGGATGTTAGATGTGGGATCCAGGAAGGCTTAATGAAACTGGAAACACAGAATAATATATGGAAATTCTCTGGGAAAGATACTTACTCAGGAAGAAGCTAATCACTCATAGCTAAGCAATAACATTTGCAGTCTTTGTAGGGTAAGGAAAAAAACAGGTAATGCTGCAGAGGAGCACAGTAAAACTTAACGGGGAGTTTTGAAAAAGAAGTAGGTGCTGAGGAAGGATTTCTGGGTGCCAAGACTTATTTTTCAACAGAGGACTCTCACAAGTGTTATTTTAGACAGTTATGCACATCAAAGCACCAGGATTTATCAGCAGGAAACAAGTTTATGTTGATTTCCAGGCTACCTCTCACTGCTCAAGAGCAGGCTGTGCAGGAAACACCTGGGATGGACAAAAGCAGAGCTCCACACAAATGCTTACCGATGAAGGGATCAATGACATGCCGCTTCTTCACCTTGGTTTCCGTGATGGCTGCATAATAGGCACAAGTCATTTTGATGAGCCACGCCGCTCTCATCACTGGAACAGTGTATTTTGCCAAATAACCAAAGACCTCTTCCTTCTTGCTGAAGATGGGTACCTGCAACAGAACGGAGAGGGGGAATCGCAACCACGGACTTGGACAGGAACTATTCCGAAGCAATCCTGCACGCCGCAGGCACTACGACCACCTGTGTAGGGAAAAAAGGTCCCGTGCTGCTCTGTCTCGAGAAACCTACTGCAAGAATTTGTCTCTGGTCAGAAAGCAACAGCATCAGAGCTGCATTTCAGTATAAACAGAAACAAAACAAATCGAAAGAAGACAGAAAGCACGATTACATCGCTGTAAATCCACACCCCGAATCCTGCAAACAGCTCTGAGGATATCCTCCAGAGAGGATGTAAACAACTACAAAAGGTGCAGGCGAAGGACTGAGTCAGGAACGAGCATGAGGACAGACTGAAGACAGGAATCTTCACGTTGTAAACAAAACAGAATGGTTACAAAAGTCTTGTAATAATATCACAAGCGGCCAACAGAAGACTGCGAGAAACAGGGAATTGAATACCACAGTAGGAAGGAATTCATTAATCCAAGACTCAAAAATTCAAGAGAAAGCATGGGAGGATACCAGTGAAATCATCAGCCTGCAGATTTATGAAGCAGGAAGTGGTAACACAACACAGCAAAACACACAGCTGCGGGGCTCACTTGCACGGGATTCTATGGAGAGCACAAGTATTTGTGGGTTTACAGAGCTACGAGAAATTCAAAGGGAACAGGTACATTTTGTAGGTATCAAGTTCCCTAACCTACTGACTGTTGAATCACTTACTCGCTGTGTTTCTTACATTCTGCCCAATTATTCTCTGATGCTTCACTGTCACGGACTGCTCGGCTACCAACTGCAGCTGTTTTCACATGTAAGTCCATTAAAACTGATGGAGCAGATTGCAGAAAACTGGGAGAGGCCTTGAAAGGCTCAAATTTTCACAGTGATCTCAAGAACCTGACAGCTGATGTGCAAAGGAAGATATACAGACTAAATTCATTAAGAGACTGGAGACAGATTGTGGGGAAAAACAATGATTTTATTTTCCCACGGCTGACTCAGAATTCCAAGGGCCAGGCAAATTCCAGCTTCTAAACTCCGTGCTCTGCTTCTATTTCGCAACTGGAAGTTATATTTTTCCACACTGCACAGTAGAGCCCTAGGTTCCATCTTTATTGGCCCAGCACGATGGGCCGTTAGCTCCCCTTGTTATTGGGCCCTAGGAAATGGCAGAGTAGGACCCTTCTTCCTTCTCACATACCCTAAAGCATTCAGTGCTGCCAGGGTAATCCCTAGCCCTATCCCCCACAGCACAGAAATGCTTTACAGTTTGGTCTCAGCCAGGCTAACACGCGCACTGGTCTCGGCTTAAAACCAGAAACACGTGTCACTGCAACTGCAGTCTGGGAAGTAACTCAGCTGATCACTTCCAGTAATTCCCACTGCAACTTTGGAGAAGTTGGAAACCCCCACAATAGGAAAGGTCCTCATCTAAACAACAGGCCAAAGGCAACAGCAGCAGCTCTTCTGAGAAACATCAGAACCTCAGCAGAAATCAGCCACGCCACACGAGGCAGGAAACAGAGCTGAACCCAGCCTCCAAATAAAAGACAAGGGACCAAAGGATTGAGCAAGGAGACCACAAGTAGTGCAATGCACATCCTGGATATGCTCTTCGAGCTGGAAACTTCAAGAGATGTAGATGGAAGAAACTCCTCCAAGCAGTAAAACCTTCTATTAAGCAAACACTTCAGAAGGAAGCACAGATAAAATGCTCTGCCCTGCCGGGCAGCCTCCCCTGCCACATACCTTCTTGGCCAGGTGAGTGAGAGGCTTAGTCCCAGCCAGATCGGTGAACCAGTTGTTTATGGCACTCTGCGAACGCGCTGTCACCAGCCAGAAGTTATCCTTCTGATTCACCTGGGGTTTCCGTCTTCCCGTGTCCGGCAGGGTATTGCACCGCAGCTTTTCTGCAATAATACTACTAAAATTTGAACTGATCTGGAGGAAGGAAAGAAAGAAAAAGGACAAATTACATTTCATGGCTGAAAACTCTGCTCTGTTCGCTTAAAATCCCATCTATCCTTCCTGCCAGAAGTCCCACCGGTTATGAACTTCTGAAACACACACACACAAAAATGCCAATAATTTCCGTTACTATCCTCGCAAAGAGGAATGCTTCTAGATGACAATACAATAACTGAGCAAAGACTCCAGCTGAGCTGGACACAACTTCTTATAAACACTTAAGTCAAACCAGACCGAGGGCTTCTGGGACAGAGGTGAGCCAAAGAAAACAAAACCACCGTGCTTATCAATTGCCTTCCACCCCAGGTCACTGCCAGTCCCTTCAGAAGGGAGCCCAAGCAGTTAACGCCTTAATATCAGAAAAATGAAGCCGAAGCCTGTTTTGCAACCCCTGCGTTTAAATTGCCAGATGTTTCAACAAACCTTACATCTCTTCCACCATCACAATGATCTAACCAGGCCTATTCTGAACAAGTTTCTCGCTACCAGTACCGTGGCCTCCTGCTTTAACTGCAGAATATCAGGACAGATCTACCAACCAGAGATAAAGCCACTTGGCTGTACCAGGCCAGACAAGGATCTGCTCTCAGAGCTGGGAACCGCAGCTGCTGCCCAACACCAAACTCTGACCGTGCAGGGGCAGCTCCCGCAGCACCATCGCGAATACAAGGAGGCCACCAGCAGACCCACGGCCACCAGGAACAGCCCAGCCCAGCCCCGTGACCTGCCAGGGGGGCTGCTCCAGCAGGCTCTCACCTTGGCGGGGTTGAAATTGACGTTTTTGGCGCTGCCGTGTTCATCCCCAGAGACGGCAGGCTGGTTGTTGAAGCCTTGCTTGACGTTCAGGGCGGTCAGCTCATCCTGAGGGGGGGGAGGCGGTCAGTGTGCCCTGAGGGGTCCCGGGGGGTCCCTTGGGTGTCCCTGAGGGGTCCCTATGGGTCCCTTAGAGGTCCATGGGGGATTCTTGGGGGTCCCTGAAGGGTTCCTAGGGGGTCCCTTGGAGATCCATGAAAGGTCTTTGGGGGTCCCTGAAGGGTTCCTAGGGGGTTACTAGGGGGTCTCTAGGGGTCCCTTGGAGGTCCATGGAGGGCCCTTGGGAGTCCCTGAGGGGTCCCGGGGGGTCCCTGAGGGATTCCTAGGGGGGTTCTTGGGGGTTCCTTGGGGGTCCCTGAGGGGTCCCCGTGGGCCGAGGCCTGTCCCGGCCTCCCCCCTCCCTCCCCCCCCCCCCGGTCAGGGCCGGGTCCCCCCCCAACGGGGCCTGGCCCTGAGGGGCTGCCCCCTACACCCCATCAGCCGCCCCCCTCAGCACCTCCTTCTGCTTGGGGTCCTGCGGGTAGACGTCGGGCGGGCCGAGGCGCGGCCGCTTGAGCGGGCGGTGCTCGTAGCTGAGCACTCCGAAGGCCGCCATCCCGGGCTGCCGGCGGGCAGCGGCGGCCGGGCCACAACAAGGACCGCCGGGGGCCGCCCGCCACTGCGCCTGCGCCGACGGCCCGGCAAGGCCCGAACGCTTCCGGACGGACCCGAGCGGCGCCGGAGTTCCCCGAAGCGCAGCCGAAAGCGGACGGAGAAGCCCGAAGGGGAGGGCCCGAGCCTGCGCCGGGCGGAGGCGGAAAGTGCCGAAGGGCGGCCGAGGGGCGAGCGGCGCCCCCTGGCGGACGCGGCGGGGTCACGTGGTTGCGCCCCCCCCTCCCAAGCCGCACCCCGGGGCCGCTCCTCGGCGCCCCGCCACGTGCCCGCCCCGACGGCACCCCCGGGACACCCCCAGGGATCCCGTGGGACCCCCACAGGACCCCCAGGGATCCTATGGGACCCCCAGGGATCCCGTGGGACCCCCAGGGCACCCCCAGGGATCCCACAGGACCCCCAGGAGACCCCACGGGACCCCCACAGAACCCCCGAGGGACCCCCACAGCACCCCCAGGGCACCCCACAGGACCCCCAAGACACCCCAGGATACCCCAGAACACCCCAGGACACCCCCATGGCACCCCCAGGAACCCCATGGGACTCTGCAGGACCCCCCAGGACCCCTAAGGGGACCCCCACTGCACCCCCATGGCACCCCATGGAACCCCAGGGGACCCCCATGGAACCTCCAGTTATCCCACAGCACCCCCACAGGACCCCACAGCACCCCCAGGGGACCCCACGGGACCCCCATGCCATCCTTACCCCATCTTTACCCCGTCCCACCACTCCCAGCCCACCCCCCGTTACCTGCCCACTGCCCAGCCCCATGACCGCCCCCCACCACAGCCCCCTCCCCACCACAGCCCCCATATGACCACCACCCCATATGTGCCCACGGGCCTGCCCACAGTTCAGGACCCCCACAGCAGCCCTGATCCCAAGGGGCCGAGCTGTGGGGTCCCAGCAGGGCCCCAGAGCTGCGGGGGCCAGGCAGGAAGAGCGGTGGGGCCCCGTCGGGGCGTCATATAGGGTGGGCCCTCGGCGGCGGGCGGCGCCGTGTGGCAGGAAGCGGCGGCGGGTGCGGAAGCCATCGGCGGAGCAAGGTGGGCTGCGCGGGGCCGTCGCACGCCAGCCACGCCATGGCGGTGCCCATGGCTTTCTTCGCGCCCGTCCTGCTGTTCATCGGGCTGGGCCCCCACCTCGCCACTGCCCATGGCCCCACAGGTAATGGGGGGGAGCCTGGTGGGTGGTGGGGTCAGGGACAGCACGCCCCAGTGATGGCGGCCAAGGGGAGGATGCGGGGCCATGTGCCGTGCCTTGGGGCCGCCAGCAATGGGGCTGTGGGGAGAGCCGGGCTGTGCCGGGACATCCCCCTGGCTGTCTGGGGTCCCAGCTGGGAGCTGGAGCACTGCTGGCCCTGTGGGTGCCAGCCCCACGCTCTCCCACCCCACAGCCTCCAGCCCCACATCTCGGGTAGCCACGGGGCTCCCAGCACTGAGGGCAGAGGGAGCCTGGCCATTGGGGCAGCCCCACGGCTCCCAGCCAAGGCCCAGCTCCGAGCCCCCAGGAGATGCCAAACGAGGCCCTGCGGGTGCCGGGGGGCTGCGGGAGGGCTGGGCCGTGGGCACCCCGTGCCTGTCCTGTGCGGTCGCCTCCATTTCCATCCCCATGGCAGTGCCACACGTATGTAGGGCCCGGGGGTGGCCGGCTCCTCGCTCGCATCGGTGCCCCTGCAGCTGCTGCTGCGTTCGGAAAGCCCAGCTGCGGGCTGCCCAGTGGCCAAATATCTGGTTTCCAAATCAACGCCGCCCCTCTGCTATCTCCGGGCCTTGCCGCCGGCCCTCCATTTCCACACGCCGAAGCAACCAGAGTTCGGCACACGGTTGCTCGGCTTCATGATTTATCTGGGGTTACAAAATGGCAAACCCACGTTTCCTCTGGAAAAACATGCTCACAGCGGGCCCGCTGGCGCAGCATCCTGCACAGGCAACCACAGCCGGCACCGAGCGGGGCACCGGGCTGCGCCGGGCGGGTTTTGTGCCTTGAACCAGACTTTGTTTTGTTTTGTTTTGTTTTTTTAACCAGTTTGGGGTGCAGACCCTGGCAGAGCCCCGCAGAAGCCAGCGGTGCCGCCAGGCGCGCGGTGCCGCGGTTCGATCAGGGCAGGAAGAGCCGAGCACGGATGCGGGAGGGAGAGGCGCTGAGCTCGCACTTCTCCAGAGGAAGACGTGGGGCTGGCATGGGCCGTGGGCAACGCGAAAGCGGAAAGTGACCGGTGGTTTCTGTCCCTGCAGGGGTGGAGTGCGTCCTGTTCAACGAGGAGTACATGACCTGCAAGTGGGGCAGCAGGGAGACGCTCACCGCCAACTACTCCCTCTACTACTGGTAGGTGCCCCCGCCCCACGCCAGCCCCCCGCAGGGTTTCCAGCCCCCACTGGCACCTCTGTGCCGAGCCCGGGGCTGGAGGCTTCGTCTGTGGGCTCGCTGGGGTGGGATGCACCTGGAGAGGGCTCCAGGAAGGGTTGGGGTCCCGGGGAGCCCCCGTAACCCTCTGCGCACAGGTACGAGACCAGGTTGCCCATGCTGGAGTGCAAGCACTACCTGTGGGACCAGGGGGTCAGCGTCGGCTGCCACTTCAACAAGAGCGA
This sequence comes from Anas platyrhynchos, assembly GCF_047663525.1. NCBI lineage: Eukaryota > Metazoa > Chordata > Aves > Anseriformes > Anatidae > Anas > Anas platyrhynchos. Next base: position 14,594,589 of record NC_092596.1, read on the forward strand.
GATCATCCAGTTCCAGCCTTTCCACGTCCTCCTCAACGCCAGTGTCAACGGCCAGACCCTGGAGATCCGCAGCAAGCGCATGGAGCTGCAGGACCTCGGTACGGAGCGGGGCAGGGGGTCCCCAGGGCTCCCCAGGGCCACCGGGGCGCGGGGACGGCGCTCACCGGGCTCTGTCTGTGCTGCGCAGTGAAACCGGGGGCTCCCGTCAACCTGACCATCCGCAACATGAGCAGCAACCAGCTGCAGCTGACCTGGAGCTCCCCGTACCCCAAGGCGCAGTGCCTGGAGCACGCCGTCAAGTACAAGAGCAACAAGGACACCAGCTGGATCGTAAGAGGCACTGGGGAGGAGGGCACCAATCCCCTGCCCGTCCCCACAGCGCTGGCACTCACCGCCTCTCCCTTTTCTCTCCCCAGGAGCACGGGGTGAAGGGAGACATCTTCTCCTTCCCCAGCGTGGACTACGAGAAGTACTACACCTTCTACGTGCGCAGCAAGATCAACAGCTACTGCGGCAGCACCCAGCTCTGGAGCGAGTGGAGCGTCCCTGTGGTCTGGGGCAGAAACACCACCAGCAAGGGTAGGGACGTGCCCACGGCGCCGGCTCCTTCCCCTGCCCCGCGGTGGCTGTGCGCCGGCTGGGTCCCCACCACCAGGGCTCCTCACAGGTCTCGCGGAGGAGCAGCTGCAGAGGTTCTGGATCCACACGGTTCTCGTCCCCATCGCCTCCTGCCTGCTGCTGCTGGTCCTCGTCGTCCTGCTGGTGCGCATGGAGAGGTGAGTGGCCGGCCGGGGGGCGCGGGGGGTGGGTGTGGGGCAGCGCCTGCCCCTCCGACACTTGTGTCCCGCGCAGGGTTTGGGTCATCCTCATGCCCCGGATCCCCAACCCCAGCAAGAACTTCGACGAGCTCTTCATCACCCACAACGGGAACTTTCAGGTAAGTCGCCCCATCCCGTGGTGGGGCCGGGCTGAGCTGGGTGGCACCTCCTGACCCCACTCACCCTGCTCTGCCCCCTGAGGAATGGGCTGGAGTCCCCAAAGACATGCTGGAGAGCTTCAAGCCCAACTACAGCGAGAGCATCTGCCACGTGAGCGAGCTGCCCTCCAAGGAGAGCCACGAGCCCCAGTGGGATGGCAGCAACCGCCCGCCGGGGGGGCCCGGGGCCCCGGCTGGGCCCCGTGAGCACAGCCCCTACCAGAACAACTACGTGGGGGTGTGACGCTGCCAGCAGCGCTGCCCAAACCCATCCTGCCCCCTGCTCCCTCCCTGCCCCTGCCAAATGCCCCCAGTCCCGCTCCCTGCCACGGTGTGCCAGCACCCGTCCCGTCCTCAGCGCTGGGTGTCCAGCCGGGCACAGCCCCGGGGGGGATCCCTTTTGGGGGATCCCTTGCTCCGTGGTGCCCATGAGCACACCGGGGATGTGTCCCTGTGTGGGGCAGCCCCGGTGGCACCCGGTGACGCCCAGCGGGGACAGCCAGGCTGTGCTCCCAGCCCCCGTGGTGGTGCAGCAGGGCTGGCTGGTGGGGACATGCAGCCGAAGGAGCACCGAGGGACGGGTGCTGCACTGAGGGACCCCAAGGGGACAAGCCACCGGGCCACCCCGCTGTCATCGGGCACCGGGCGAGCACAGCCTGGCCTCTTGCTTGCTTGCACCGCGGGTTTCCAGCTGCAATAAAGCTCTGCTGCACTTTGTTTTGGGTCGGGCTCATTCCTGGGGTCTTGGGGCGGGGAATTTGGGTTCACCAGCACCCCAGCACCCCCGTTCCGACCTCACAAACGCCACGGGGCAGGGAGCAGCCCCACGGTTCCATCCCGCAGCAGCATGTTCATCTGCATCAACCATGGTGGTGAGTCCCCTCCCGGCCCCGAGGACATGGCAGGGGGACACTGCGGGTCTCCAGGACGTCCCCTTGGCCACCGCCACTGTCCCCACAGACAACCAGAGCTTCCTGGTCAACACCGACTGCCCCGTCCTGCTGCTGCTCTCCCACCTGAGGAGCAAGGTGGGGGTCCCCGCCACCGGTGAGCTCAGGGGGCAGCGGGCGGGACCCCACAGGGGCTCCCCATGCGGGCTGGCACCACTGGGACGTGCACCCCGGCTTTTCCAGACGTCATCGATGTGTGCGACAAGCTGGGCACCCCCAAGCTGCTCTTCCAGGTCAAGACCCTACGGGAGAGGGCCAGCGAGTTCCTGCCAGCGCCCGGCACCTACTACGTGTGCAGGGTGGAGTTGGGCACCCCCGGTAGGCGCAGAGCCCCCCCTGTCCCTGTGGTCCCCGCAGGGCACTGCAGTGGGTGTGACGGCAGTGCCCGCAGGCACCGCGCAGGAGCTGGCATCGCGGACCTTCACGCCCCTGCTGAAGGACCCCAGCGTGGCGCTGATCGGTGGGTGAGGAATGGGGACCTGCGGGGTGCACACTTTGGGGTTATTCCCCCCTGGGGGCCACCATGAGCCCCCAGCCCTGTCCCCGGTGCAGAGGGACTGCGGCACCACGGGCAGCACACGCACAGGAGGCTCCAGCGCTCGCTGAAGGCTGCGGAGGGCAGGAGGGCGCCGGCCACCGAGGCACTGCCCGCTGGCACCTACAGCCAGGGAGCGGTAAGGGGTGGCCCTGCGGGACCGGGTGGCGCTGGCACTGCCACCTCCCACAGGGCCACCTCCACCCTGGGGACGGGGACACCGCCACCACGTCCAGGGGCCTTCCTCACCTCTCCAGCTCCCGGCATCTCCTGGGTGCCGGGTGGTGGGAGCTGCCCAGTGCCCACACCCGCTGTCCCCACGCCCGCTGTCCCCACACCGTGCCACCCCTCCTCCCTGTCCCACTGCCCCATTGTCCCCCTGCGTGTCCCCATGCCACCCCATATCCACCCCATCCCCATGTCCCCAGCACCATTGCGTGGCCACATCCTTGTCCCGGTACCCCTGTCCCTGTCCTGGTACCCCCGTCCCCATCCCCGTCCCTGTCCCCATCCCCATGCCACCCCCGTCCCCGTGTCACCCCCGTCCCTCCCTGCAGGGCAAGGCAGCGGCACGAGGCGCGGCGCGACCCAGCGAGGAGCAGGAGGGGGCTCCCCGCAGGACCCCGCAGCCCCCGGGGGGGCGGCAGCAGCGGCCGAGGCAGCGCTGAGCCCAATAAAGCCGCGGGGCCGCCGGCACCGGGACACCGGGACCGGGACCGCGCCACGTGGCGCCCCCCGCCGGCGGGGCAGCACAAGCCACGCCCCCTTTTCCTTTTATGGGCGGGGCTCCCTCAAGCCACGCCCCCTTTCTGGGAGTGGGCGTGGCCAGCCCCGGTAACTTTCCACCCGGCCACGCGGTGCCGCCCCCTCGAGGCCACGCCCCCCGGCGGTGATTGGCGGAGGCGGCGCCGAGGCCACGCCCCCCGCCCCGCACCGGGCTGCCGCGGTGCCCGGCTCAGCGGGGCCGGCGGCCGGGACGGGACCGGCCGGGACGGGGCGGGCGGGGCCGGCACCGGGACCGGCACCGGCACCGGGCGGCGGCGCACGGCGTGGGCTCACCATGATCGTGTGTCCCCAGAGCATGGAGCACCCCCGAGGAAGCCGGTGCCAGCGGCTGCCGGGGCAGGTAGGACCCGCCCCGCCGCTACCGGAGCCCCCAGCGGAGCCCCGGGCTCGGCTCTGCACCGGAGCTGCCCACCGGCACCCGCCCGCCGCTACCGGCAGCTCGCGGCCCTGCCCTGCCCCGCATTGCCCTGCCCTGCCCGCAGCCGGGCGGCGCCGTCCCAGCGCGGGGCCCGGTGTCCCGGTGTCCCGGTGCCGGTGCCGGTACCGGTGCGGCGGCGCCGTCCCCTTTGTGCGGGATGCGGGAGGCGCCGTGCCTCCATCACTGCCAATCAAAGTTGTTTTTCTCTCTCTCCGCCTGCACTGCCCGCGCCGCGCACCGGGGGCGCTGCCGCTGCCGCCGCCCGCACAATGGGGCCCCGGTTACCGGCGGCCGGCACCGGGCACGGAACCGCTGTGGGTCCCCCCCCCACGCCCCCGGTCCGGGTCTCGGCACCGGCACTTCTCTCGTTCCTCGGGACAACCGGGCGGGGGCCGGGCTGCCCGCGGTCCCGGGAGCATCACCGGCACCGGGGAGGGCCGGGGGGAGCCCCCCGCGGGGCCGCGCACCGGGAGCGGGGGGGCCGAGGCGGGTGCCGGCCCCGACGGCTGCCGTCGAGGGGCAGCGGGCACGGGTATCCCGGGAGAGAAACCGGGGGGCGACCGCGGAGGGCAACGACCGCGGTCCGAGGGACCGGCACGGGAGAGACGGGGCCGGGGGGGGGACGCACGGGGGGCGGCGGCAGCCCCGGGGGGCGCAGGCGGGGGAGCCCCGGGCCGGGTCAGCCCCGTCCCCCCGCACCCCGGCCCGGGGGCTGTCCGTGGGTCCGTCTGCACCCGGAGGTGCCCGGTGAGAAGAAGCCGCCCGGAGCCGTCGGGAGCCCCTTGGGGGGCTGCGGGAGCCGCGGGGGGCTCTGGGCTCGCACCCTCGCCCTTGGGCCGGAGAGGCTGGCGCTCCTCTGGCGCTCCTCGTCCCTCCCTGCCCGTTCTGCTCTGCGCACCCCTTTTGGCTGAAGAGGAAGCTCCGATCGCAGCCGAGCCAAGCTCTTGACACCTGAGCGAGCGTGCGTTCGTCACCAGAGGCAGGGTGGTAGAAAATAGCCGGAGCCGCTTCCTGTGCTGCTCCGGGGGTGTGAGCGCTGCGCGCAGCTCGGCCTCGCTCAGCCTCCCGGCACCCCGGGGTGCTGCGCCCGGAGCAGGCTTTGCGTTGCCTTGCCGAAAACCAGGCGGGCCCCAGCTCCCATGGGCAAGGCGGTTGCGGAGTGGGGGGACCTCCGAGCCCCCCTCCTTGTGCTCCTGACCGAGCTCACACAGGCACGAGCCCGGAGCAGCTCAGCGGCTCCACTGGCACCTTGCTCCTCCTGGTCCTGCGTGGGTGCACTCGGGTGCTGCCTCCCCGGGGCACCCCGAGCCCGCTGCGGTGGCTTCTGGCCTGGCGGGGTCACTTTGGGAGGAGGGAGCCCCTTGTAGAGCCCGGGGGGCGGCCGGGCTCCCCGTGCCGAGCCGTGCACTTCCCCGCAGGTGGTGAAGATGTCCGGCAGCGAGCCCGAGCGCCCGCAGTTCCTCTTCGTGAAGGCGCTGGCGAGCCGGGGGCGGCTGGAGGCGGTGACCCAGCAGATGGGCTACCACCCGCGCTACCTCGACAGCTTCCTGAAGACGCAGCACTACCTGCTGCACATGGACGGCCCGCTGCCCTTCGACTGCCGCCACTACATCGCCATCATGGTGAGCCCCCGCCGCAGCCGCCCGGGTGCTCCCCGTGCCGCGGGTTTCCCCGCAGAAGCCAAAGCGGGCTGGCCCCGAGGCGAGGTGGATGCACAGGGTCCCCGCTGGCTGCTCCCCACCCGGGGCTGACGCCGCGTTCTTGCAGGCGGCCGCCCGGCACCAGTGCCGGTACCTGGTGAACCTGCACGTGCTGCAGTTCCTGCGGGCGGGGGGCGATCCCCAGTGGCTGCGCGGCCTCGACTTCATCCCCCCCAAACTCCGCAACCTCAACGAGATCAACAAGATCCTGGCCCACCGGCCCTGGCTCATCACCAAGGAGCACATCGAGGTAGCGGGGGGTGCTCTGCCCGGGGATCGGGGAGGTGCTGGGGACGGCGGCCCCAGCGGTGTCCCAGTGGGGCCGGGTGGGTGCCGTGGCCCCCTGCTCGCCCTTGACGCCTCGCTGCCCTGCCCATGTCCTGCAGAAGCTGCTGAAAATCAGCGAGTGGAGCTGGTCGCTGGCGGAGCTGGTGCACGCCGTCGTCCTCCTGGCGCACTGCCACGCGCTCGCCAGCTTTGTCTTCGGCTGCGGCTGCGAGCAGGAAGAGGGGCTGGGGGGCCGGGGGTCGCTGAAGGCCTCTCCGCCTGGGAACCAGTGCTTCTGCGAGGCCGCCACCGGGAACGGCTGCAGCCAGGAGCTGCTGCGCATCAACCGCAAGAGGGTGAGCGCTGGGGTGGGACCGTGGGGATGGGGATGGGGTCGGGGACGGGCAGCGCCCTGCCCTCACGGCACGCTGTGCTCCTGTGCAGTCCCTGGACTCCTGCATGGAGCTGGACTCTCTCCGGGAGCGCATTCAGCGGATCCACGTAGAGACGGAGGGCAGGGAGGAGACGAGGCTGCTGCCACCGGACCGTGAGGAAGGTGAGGGAAGGGGGGGTGCAGGGTGGGAGCACCCTGCCAGAGAGGTGCTCCTGGGATGCCGGCACTGGGGACCCAGCTCTGGCTGCCTGGGAACGGGGCAGCTGAGCCACCCTGAGCTGCCCGCGGTCTCTCCCCTCTCCCAGATACCATCGGGGAAGTCACTGGCGCCGCCAACCTGGCGTGCTACATGCAGGACCCCGACTTTGGCTACCAGGACTTTGCCCGGCGCGATGAGGACCAGACGCAGGTATTCAGAGTCCAGGTGAGGCTCCTCGCGCTCCCTGCTGCCGGGGAGTGGTGGTTGTGGGGTGCCCGTGTGGCCCCAAGCGGGGCTACCCCGGCCTCACTGCACCCTTGGGAGGCTCTGCCTCACGAGGGGACCCATCCGACAAGGGCTGGGGGGGGGGAAGCGACTGCCTTCTGTCCTCAAGAACCGCTGTAGGTCCCCTCTGGGCCTGCTGTGGGTGAACACGGAGGTGGGGGGTTAAAATTTGTTCCAAAATTGTTCCAAAGCTGCCTGATGAGGCGTGTTGGGACTTGTGGCAGAGCAAACCCACTGATTCCTGCTGCATCCCGGATCTTCGGCAGCCGTTCTCCCTGGGAACATGCCCCAGGCTCTTTCCTGCAGTGGCGAAAGCCTCTCGCTGTGCTCCACAGGATTACTCCTGGGAAGACCACGGCTTCTCGCTGGTGAACCGCCTCTACTCGGACATCGGGCACCTCCTGGATGAGAAGTTCCGGATGGTGGGTGGCCTGCAGAGCAGTGCCATGGCCAAGAGACAGGGCTGCGAACCCTCAGTCTTCAAGCGGGGCATCTGGAACTACATCCACTGCATGTTTGGCATCAGGTAACGAAGCCAACCTCGCGCTCCGAGGGAGAAAGCTGAGCTGATCCGGGCGGGAGGAGCGCAGGCTGCTTCTGCTGTGTCCCCGAATGCTCAGGGATGTCTTGCACCGGGCTTCAGTGCCCGGTGGCCGCTGGTGGCCCTGTCCCGTGCCTGCGGCATGGCCGGGGTGGAGCAGGGGAGAGGTGCTTGGTTTGGGGCCGGGTGGCGGCGGTGCCCAGCCCCTGCGCTCCCCGCAGGTACGACGACTATGACTACGCAGAGGTGAATCACCTCCTGGAGCGAATGCTCAAAGTCTACATTAAGACTGTAACCTGCTACCCAGAGAAGACAAACCCCGAAATGTTCGACAGGTTCTGGAAGCAGTTCAAGCACAGTGAAAAGGTAGGGCAGCACCCCCTGCCTCTGACCGCCCGTGGCTGGGCTGGGAGCGAGCAGGGGCCAGGGGCTGGGATGCTCGGGGGAGCACAGGAGAAACCTTTGAGCCCCCAAACCACACGGAGGGAGGGGAAAATGGAAACCTGCTGTCTGTAGGTAGTTGCACGCAGCAGGGTGTGGGCAGCGTGGCCACCAGCATCACGGGGTGCTCCGAGGTGGTCACCCCCATCCGTGAGCACCTTGGGGTGAGCCCCTGGCCCAGCCGCAAGCCGGAGCAGTGTCCCGTGCCAAAAGACTCCCTCGTCTGGGTGGGCACGCTGCTGGCACGGCTGCCAGTTGACCTCCTCTTGCCTCCCTCAGGTGCACGTGAACCTGCTCATCCTGGAAGCCCGCATGCAGGCGGAGCTGCTGTACGCGCTGCAGGCCATCACCCAGTACATGGTCTCGTAGGCGCTGGGGAGCTGCGCGGCGGCGGGGCCGGCCAGCATCCTCTCCATCCTCTCCCTGGACTCGTGTGTGAGCTGCCGTGCTGGGACGGGCGGCGAGGGATTACTCAACTTAGTTTACTTGACTGTCTTGTTCCTTTTTTTTTTTTTTTCTCCTCCTTCTCCTTGTGGGGCACGCCGAGTGGCCCTGTTACGTGCAATTACCAAACTGTGAGGCAAGTCCGTGCTGCTGAGATGTCCGTGTGATGCTGAAGACTTGAAGCCGGCCGAGGAGGACTGCCAAAGACACAAGAGGGGGGAAAAAAGGGGGCGGGATGGGACCAGAGGGAAGCTCTGCAATGCCCTGCGCTGCGTGCTCAGGAAGGGAGGTGTGCTGGGTCCTCTGCGTCCCCGCCTGGGACTGGACGGGGATGCGCTCGCTGGGTCCGTGTCCTGCCGTTCGTGCCCACGTGCCAAACCCCTGCGGGACGGACGAGCGATGACCCGTGCAAACTCCAAACTGTGAAGCTGCTGCAGGTGGGTGCCTTAGCACTCTGCCATCCTTGGCAGCAGGGTGAGAAGGGCCTCAAGCAGTGTTCAGGCTCCAAGGTTTTGTGCAGAAGACTTCTGGCTGTCCCCTGGGGCTAGCCCCAGACCCCCCCTTGTCTCCTGTTGGTGGACGGGCAGGAGGAACGAGGGCAGGGCTTGCATTTTCTTCCCACAGCGAGGGCTGGGGCCCTGTGCCCAGCCACTTGCTGCTTGAACAGCCCAGGTGAGCTAAGGGAACCCCAATACCTTGGCTGGGGGACTCCTGGGGCTGTCCCCACACGAGCAGCATCAGGCCGTGCACCAGCCTGGCCCCTGCCAGGAGCAGGCACCAACCACCCCATGCCCCCATCCCGGGGCTGCTCTGTGCATGCTGCCAGCCCCGAGCTGGGGCAGGGGACGAGGGTCCCTGGCTGCCAGGCACAGGAGAGCACCCACAGTAGGGGCACGGGGCCACCCAGCATCGGAGGGGGGGGGGGGATCTGAAGCGAGGGCAGCTCGAACGTCAGCCCAGCGCACGCTGCTTCGGTCGACCTGTTTACTGCGTAAATGTACGGGGAAAAAACCTTGTGTATGGAAGCTACAGAAAAAGCCTATTTTTGCTATAAATATATTATGTTTGACATGGATGCGTGCTTGCTCTCTGCCCAGAGAGGCTGGGCTGGTTGTACAGGGACAAGCTGGCACCAAGACAGCCCCAGGCAGCGCTGGTACCTGGAGAGCTGGCGCTGGGTCTGGGCACTAAAACGCCAGGTCTGGCAGTACTGGGGAGGACTGGTGGTACTGGGTAGGACTGGTGGTGCTGGGCAGGACTGGCTGTGCTGGTACAGCAGCCCTGTGGCTACTGCTGGAGAAAGCGGCAGTCACCTACTCCCCTCTGAGCAGCCAGCAGTTGCTCTAGCACCCCGAGCAGGCTTTGCAGCAGGTACCCCCATTAGGACAGCACACGGCAGGGCTCGGTGACTGTTGCAGACGCCGTCACACCAGCCAAAAGCAAGCCCCAGGCAAGGCGTCCGAGTCCCTCGCTGGCACCTGCTCTGCGTGCTGCTCTCCTTGGCACTGCTCACGTGGCACAGATCGGCATAAAGCATGGTCACAGCTGCTGGGCAGGACTGAATGCTCCCCTGCTGCATGTCAAATGCTGAATGCATCCACTCCAAGCCAATCCAACAACTGCTAAGCCTACCCTGGGCTTTTTTTTTTTCCACCAAGTACCGCTGCGCGCTTGTAGGAAGCCCCACGAAGTAGCACAGCAGCAGATGAGGGACGGTCAGATCCCATGAGGACCTCCTCCTAAAGCCTCATTTTTGGAGATCAGCTTAAGTCTTGAAGCAGGAAGCTTAACACCCCTTCCAGAGTTATTTGCATCAACTGATCTCACACTTTTCCAATGGCATTTTCCCAGACCTTACTGAGCATCAAGGTACCCCAGCTTTTTCATACAAGTTTCTGGCCATTAGCACCGTGCAATTTCATTAACGAGAATTTCTCCTCAGCTTAAAACCACCCCCATCCCACAGCACAGTGCTCCAGCCACGCAGGCAGCCCTGCTGGGATGACATCCCGGTTGGAGACAAGGGCCCCACCACGTTCCTTGCAAGCTGCTGTGCTGGCTCCGCTTCCATCATCATTCCTACGTGCCTCACACCAAGGAGGGACCCCATAAGGCACCGACCTGAAGCCTTCTCCTTCCCAGAGAAGCCTCTTACCTGCTTGAAAGTAGGAAGCTGAAGGTAAGGAAAAAAAAAAAAAAAAAACAAAAACCCAACTGGGCCCCACCAATGAAACGGAACAAACTGCAGGAGACACAGCGCAGAGGATTACAGGTTTTTATTTGTCAAACGTTCCCCCCTAGTCTAGCACATTCTACAGTCTTGCTAGCACAGATGGTAACAAAGAGCCTGTAATGGTTCAGAAGTTACACTGCTACAGAGAGCAAACAAAAGCAGAGATTATGTTAAAAAAAAAAATCCTTGTCAGAAAGGGGTGAAAGTGCAGAGGGGACGGGGTGGAAGCTGCAGCAGCTGGAGGTGCCTGCCCCGAACGCAGCAGGCGATGTGCTAGCGCTGCAGAAAGCCCTCCCGTGGTCACCCCAGGCAAAGCCCCCACGGTGCTGGGAACACTTCCACAGAGCCCCCGGTGCCTGCTGAGGGCTCCTTTTGGGAGCAGTCACCCGGCACCCACGCGGCACAAACAGAGCCCCGAAGGGCAGCACCAGGGCACCAGCTGCAGCCACCCCCTCCAAGCACACACCCGGAGAACCCAACCCTTCATCCACCCAACCTGCAGCTCTCCCACCGCCTCTCCTCCCTGCTCTGCCGCGATGCCAGCTGGAGATTTGATTCCATCGGCGAGTTTTCCATCCTCTACAGACACATCCTGGTGTGATGCAAAGGCTAATGAGAAGAGGGGATCCCTTCCTTGAGGGTTACAAACTGTAGTGCTGTGTTATCGCATGCTCCTGAGCTTTCACACGGACAGATCTTTCAGGCATCTGGAGTCACCTCATTTGCTTTTCCCCACGTTAATTACAACAAGTTTCTCATTAGGCATGCAGCTGAGGCAAACCTGAAGCCAAAGCCATCCCCGTTCACGCTCACATCCCCAAACCGATTTTTTTGTTGCTGCTAATGGGTCCATACTTGCACATTACCTCGGTGACAGCCCAGGACACCACTCCCAAGGCACTCCTACCCGCGGCACCAGACAGGTTTCTCATTCCTGGAGCAAGGCTAGCCCTGGAGCATTTGAGTGTGGCTATAAATAAGCAACTAAGTAAGAAAATGAACAAATCATGAACTATATAAAAGCTTTCTAGGCATTTCCTTTGGAAAAAGTTGATTAGTGCTACTTGCTTCTAGTGTGAGCCTCGCTGATGGGTACACACAGGCTCTGGAACGCTCCCACTGCTTTTATTCCTCTCCCCAGAACAATTCAGCCGCAGTTTTTAAAGCAGCACAGGGTAGGGGATGCCACACTTTCAGACACGCCAGCTACAAAAATTAAGGGCTCCGAGAAACTTCCAACATCCCAAGCTTTTCCAGGAAGCTGGTAGTAGTAAAATACGCTCAAGTTGTAAAGGCTCAAGCCATTAGCTAAAGCCAGGAGTAAATAAAAGCAACAAGCCTGCCTCCTACCAGGCTCCACGGGCAGCTGTGAGCAGAATCCTTCAGCACCCAGAGCTGTGAGGTGGCCTCACACCACATTTGATCCCCCGGAGGTGAAGGAACTTGGTACCAAGCTCAGCGAGGGCAAGGAAAGCGCACGCAGCACAGCCTAAGGCCTCGAGCCAACAGTCCCCTGCCCACCCCTCTCAGGCACTTGTCCAGGAGCACCGCTCCCCACCACGCTCAGAGCTGCTCTCTAAACCCCAGCCCAACCCCTCATTAGAGAAAAAAGTACCCGTAAGCACAGGGCCTGCTGCTGCTGACTCAGAACAAAAGACCCACCGAGACACTACGCCGAACCCAGCAGCAAACGCTTTGGGAAAGAACACAAAAACCAGGGTAAGTAGCGGGGAAGCCCCCTCCCAGGTCCATCCTTTCAGCAAGCAGCAGTTCAAGAACTTGAAAGTCTCTTGTGTCACTTGAGGAAACGTCCCAGGCTCCGAAAGGTCAAGGCTTATAAAGAGGAAGTTACCCGAGAAGGGGTTGGAGAACTCCCAACTCCTCTGCATCCCTGCCCTCCGCGCCTGCCATCCAAACCCTCCTGTCACCCAAACGAGGAGTGAGGCTGCCTGAGCCCACAACGTCCCATTTGTTGTCCCACAACGTCCCGTTCACTGTTCGCTGAGCTCTCCTGGAGCACCAGTGGTCTTCCCAGCACCATCCTCGCCACTCGTGCGCTCTCCAGCACCTTCAGCTCCTGGAGTGCTGCGGGGGCAGCGGCTCCTGCACAAGCTGTAGGGCTCCGTTTCCATGCTAAAGGCGTTAGGGTCGCATTTAGCAGCTCCATGCGTGCTGGGATCCTGTCCTTTGGTACTGAGCTGGGAAGCAGCGTAACCAACCTGCTTGCACTTGCAGCCAGCACGCCGGTTGTGCTTGCGAAGCCCGGGCAGCCTCTCAGCTTGCTCTGGAGCTCCTGGGACTCATCCCCCCTCAGGGTCCGAGCAAACAGAGTGGCACACGATGTGCCAAAAAGCACAAGTCCTGCCACATCTGTGAGCTGAATCAGCATCACTGCTGATCCTTGCGTGCAGTGCGTGCCATGTGCAGCACAAGGGGTGCGTGGAAGGGCTACCTGACAATTAGTGTAACGAACTAATCACAGTGAGCACGCACATCCCTGCTTCGAGCCGGCAGAGCATGGGCTGGGATGCCAGGTCTTCAACTTTTTAATTTTTTGGTTTTGTTTTGGTGGCGGTGAGGTGTGGCCAGACATGCAGATGGTGGGGAAGCGTTGAACGTCTCACCGCGAGGGCTGCCACGAAGGCAGCCTTCAAAGCCAAGGTTATCAAATTGCTCGAGGGCTCTCACGGCAGGGCACGCTGACGATAAGGCTGCTGGAGGCTCCTCGTCGCAGGTAGCCAGACAAACCGCTCCTGTTCCAATCTCCAAATGAAAACGAAATGAAACCCAGGAGAACAGAGCAGACAAGGTGGTAAGAGAACACGGCTAATTGCACTGCACGATAGGAGCCTCAGCAGAAGCCACCACCGCCTTCAGGAAGGATTTGGGAGGCTTTCTGCCAGACCAAGATTACTGGAACATGGGAAAAGCACCGCATCTCCCACAGCTCCTACCCCTGCGAACGCCAATACGGTGACAGGAACACGCCAGCTAATGCTCTCAGCTAATCTCCTGACTCCCAGCTTCTGTCTCGCAAGAACAAAGCCGGGGCAGAACACGACACACATCCTCAGGGGGATGCCTACGGGCCCCAAGTCCCCCAGCAGCAGCAACTTCAGCAACAAAACCCCACAGAAACCAAAAAGGCAGCTACCAAATACAGCCGAGTGCCCTCCCTGAGGGCTACCCAGGGCGTCAGCAGATCCAACGTGATCCAGCCCACGCCATCCCCTCGGCAGAGCAGGGAATCTCCTGGTGCATCAGCTACGGCCCTACCACTTAAGGGATTAGCTGAGAAGCAGCGTGCTGTTAATGGTGAGCGTTCCCTACCCTCGTGCCCTGCCCACTTTTTCGAACGTTTTCAGCTTCTTGGCCCAAAACGCCCTCGGCCTGTCCCTCCCACGCTGTAGTGTTATCTGGTATCAAGGGGACAGATGCAGCAAGTGTGGTTTGTTTTTTTTTATCCAATAATCTCATTTTCAATTAAAATATATATAATATATATTTAAAAAGGTTTAGAAAAGCTTCTATGTAATTTGCAGCTACTTTTACATATAGATTACAATAATGTACAACCCTTCCCCAAGGTGGCTGAAACTGCGGGGATTTGCCAATTCTTTCCCCCCCATCGCACACATTACCAAACAGCAAACGTGTTTGTTCCTAATGCAGCTCTGAAAAAGAAGTCTGTCACTGGTACCTCCGCGGAGGGAGAGATGCCCAATACGCCTAAAAGGGGACACACTCAACATTGGCTTCATGTTCGCTGTAGAAAGTTCCCGGATTAGTAAAAAAATATTTCATCTATAGAAAATGCCCTTCTGAAAAGCAACCAGGGCTCTGTTAAGGCCACACCCAGGCTCTCCTTTCCTCTGCTGTAGCAAGGGAGATCAGAAACAAACCCCAGCTGATGGTTTTGTGTCCCAGAAACAGCTATTAGCACCTGTGCCTATTTCACAGCAGCCTGGTGTATTGGGAATGTGCTGAGAACAGCATAGGGACTTCTCTAAACGTGCTTCTCACTCAACGGGGCTTAGTTGGCACAGGGAAAAACTCAACGTCCCCCCCCGTTCCACTTGGATGAACGAGAGGAAGCCTTCTGCACCGCCACCACCACCCTTCCCTGCAGGACAACGAGGGGCAGGCTGCAAACACCGAGGCCGACCCCTGGAGCAGCACGCCCTCTTCCCAGCAGGGTTTCCACCGGCACGCTCCTTCCGATTCCTCTGCGAGTCTGCGGGATACCAAGTGCACATCTGGTGGCTGAATGGAAACGTCCAACTACTCCGTCCCGGAGGGCGAGCCAGCAGAGCGGGCCCTCCGCCAGTCCGAGGCACTGGGAGACTTTCTGCCAGAGCAGAGAGAGGATGGCCATCGGGATGCTCCTCCAGCAAACCCAACTCTTCACGTGGGAAAACATCGCCCAGCCCAGAGGCTTCTGGCCAAGGCTTCTACCAGGGCTCCTCTTTGGACCTGTACAGCCCAGGGTTTCCCCAGAAGATCCAAGGCAGGGTCAGGTTTGTAGGAAGAGACGTGGCACGTAACAGGATTATTTTTAAACTCTTCCTGTTGCAGCCAGATGCAGGCTGCCCTTTCTTCCCAGGTGGGCAGCCCCTTCTGCCCAAGGTGTGGCGTGCAGGGAAACTGAATCCAACATGCTCCGTTCTTTTCTCTGCCAGGGGTGGGAAGCGAAGTCAGAACCCGATGTTCAAAACCTGAAGGACACTAGGAAGAAGAAAAAGAGCGAATGGTTAGATCTCAGCTCCACTGGGAACCCTGGGTGCAGAGAGGAGGAGTTAACTGCTATCAGCCAGCCTTGTGCTGCTCGAAGTATGCCCACTTCCACCAGGGAACAAACACAGATCACGAGAGGCCTTGGTCAGAGTCAAGCGGAGGATGAGGATGCGACTGCTCAGCTCCCAGCTTCAGAATACAATCGAGACAAGAGACAAAACAAAACACAAAGGGCAGAAGTGAGCACTCCTCGGCAAGCTGATGGCACCATCAAAGCTGTGCGAGATAAGCACATTTAAAGGACTTTGCTAACACCAGAAGCGCTGTGGGAAAGCAGGGAGGAAGAGCAAGTCACTCCCCACCTTAAGCAGCCACAGATGTGAATTGGGAGGGAAGAGATGAAGAAATGGCTTTTTTTTTTTTTTGAGATCACACATGAGAACTGCTTATACTCAGCCACTTAAAGAAATCCCATATCTACCTACAAAAAAAATACGTATTTGTAGACTCATTACCCCAAAAGTCTCAGATATCCCTTCTCAGGCTTTCTGCCTCACTCTGGCCAGAGTCATTTTGCAGCGGCAAAGCAGCAGCTGCAACTCCCTCAAACAAGCCCTGGCAGACATCTGAGCTGGTTTAAGACACTGACATAACACCTCCACTGCAGGTCCACGGTCCTCTTGGGAAGGCAGAACAGCAAGGCATGCTATAGAAGTACAGGGTATCAAAGCAGGAGCACTGCTGAGTACGAAATAAACTCGTGGCAAAGGAAAACTACAAAGGGGAGGGAGCCCTGAACAAGAAAACACACTTGCTTAAATGAAAAGCCAGAGCAACAGGCTTTGGGCAGCTGCAAGATGATGGGGGGAAGGGGTTATTCATTTATTAGCTTTCTGGTAGATGGAAATGCAGCGTTGGGACCAAAGGGAAATAGAGCACAGCAAGAAAAGGCAGGGTCCAGGCCAAGCTGGGCACAGGACAAAGGGGCTGTGAAGCTACGCAGAGCTCAGCTGAACAACTGAAGGCTGCAAACCGATCTCTGGAGGAGCAGAATGACCACGCTGAAGCAGGACAAACCGCACCAGTGCACAGAAGAGGCAGGTCTGTCCCCAGGTGTCCCTCACCACAGGCTTTGCTCACAGCCTTGCTCACGAAGGCTGCGTTTGGTGCCGTGCTGCTCACACACCCGGTGCCCGAACCAGCGAGTGGCGAGCAGCAGCCACGGGAGCAGCAGCCGCAGGAATTTGTTCTCCCGCGTGCTGAGGACAGACCAAGGATTTATCTGGTTTCTGTTTCATCCTGGCTGCTTGCTGATCCCGTTCTGGGATCCGATGCTCAGCTTTTGCTCAGCGTTACGCCCGTACCTGACCCAGCAGGGCAGAGACAAAGCCCTCAGACACTACTCCGGATGGCTGCAGGTTTGCAGTCATTTACAGTAGCTTTCACCAACGTCAACTTCACAGGGGGAAAAAGCACGGTTTCCGAGCAGGGACACAGCTCTTTACAGTAACAGATCCAAAGGAAGGACAGATGATCCAAATCCTGACCTCTTCGCAGACGCTGATGTCTGCAGTATTTTATTTGTTTTTAAACTCCTAAATTTGAAATTTGAGAAAGCATTCTGCTTTCTTTTCCCAGGGTTATTCATGGTCTCCAGGAACTCTCCTGTTTCTCGCCACGCACATCCTGTTCCCCTTTTCTTACAACCCTGATGCACTCCTGACCCACACCTCCCTGCCTCGGCAGCACTTTGCAACATGTCTGCCTTCCTTTGGGGAAAAAACTCCCCTTCATCTCACCCCACGGAGACAGGCAACACTTAAAAGCTTTGCAAAGCCCAGAAAAAGCAAACAATCAAAGGGCAGAATAAAAGACTTGGAGGAAAAAAGCACAGTGAGCAGGCAGGCTTCTCCAAGAGCAGTTCTGCAGCTCAGGGCTGCTCGCCCAGAAGCACGGAGGAGCCCCCTTTGTGCTGGTGCACAACCTTATTTAAGGACTCACTCAACATCTTGCTCTTTCCTCAGTGAGGATGTGCCCAGCACATTCCCCAGAGGGTAACACTTCAAACTCACGCCATGAAGAAAGCAGATCCAAGGGTTTTAATCTCAAGCAACTCCTCTGCCTCGATAAGCAAGGCACACACCAGGTATCAACACGGACGAAGACCCCAGCTGCTGCGGAGAACATCCCTTCTCCCCCTTCAGCACATGATTACAAGTCACACCTTCACCTTTTGATAACCACGTCATCAGCTTCCCTGTTTTATACCCTTAAAAAAAAAAAAATCTACACCTGATATTCCATAGACAGAGCTCTTGCCTATCCAGGCCAGGTGAGTGATGCACCCAGGACTGCGGGATATTTCCATCTGCCCTGTTTTGAACATCCTATGAAGAACGTTTCACCCCACAAACCCAATGTATTCCTCTAATGTGACGACCCGCCCTGGCACAGCACACAAAAAGCACCGAAGTTCACAGCAATATCCAGTGGGGTTCAGAGCAGCATCCAGTGCTGGAACAGCCCCAGCCTGTCACTATCTCACAAACCATCCTTGGGCAGATGAACACTGCGAATGTTTTGTCAACTAAATTGGGCTTTGAAATCCGAACTGAGTTTCCCCATTGCACCTGAAGTGTGGGTATCTGGTTTAAGACAGACATTCTGTAATTTGGCAAGGGAACACCTAAATGCACAAGACTATAAAAAGCCATAAGGAAACAGGGGAAAGCTTGATGGATCCTCCTTCTCTCTACAGGAAAGAGATCTTCTAAGTATGGAGAGAAGAATATCACTAACAAATGAAGTCCTAAGCAGTGTGCTGGGATTTGGAATAACAGGGCATTAACTTGTGTTTAAAAAGTCCATATACAATAGGGTATCAGTACGCTCACAGGGTTCAAGTACCACAAAGGCCAGCGTTCCACTTTGTCTGGTCCCAAGCGCTTGTCTGGAACAGCTGCGCTGGGGCAGAGCAGAAAAATATTTACCCTAGAACCAGGTCTCCAGCATGCCCAGCAGCAATCAGCAGGAAATTCAGGCTGAAAGGGACCTCCAGAGGTCACTCAGTCCAAACCCCCGCTGAAAGCAGGACTACCTTCAGGTTACTCAGGTGCCTTGGAAATAGCAGTAAGGTCAAGCACACAATAATTCCGCTCCTCCTCCATCATCACCTTGAAGCTCAAGGGCTTCCCACAAGTGAAGCAGGACCTGCAGTACGCCCGTACTTCTGCCTGCTCAGCTGGCCACGAGTACTAACCAAACTTGCAACACTAACACCACATCTGCACAGGAAATAATCCTGGCAAGGCTTCCAGTTTCCAACTAACACCCAGTCTGTGCTCTAGTCCCTAAAAGAAGCTGCCCATACTGTTAGCTAACTGAGCTCCAAGCATGAAACATGCCTTCAGCTCCAGTTCTCTACTTCTCTGACTGCATCAGTGGTTAAAGAGCTTCAGATCAGGATGACAGAGAATAAGATGTTTTTAACTCTGTTTCTCGTACATTTTATTTGTGAATTTTATTTATTCAAGGAATTTCTGAGCACGAAAGATCACCAGAAAGGCAGCTGTGCTGCTACTGAAAGCATAAGCATGTGATACCTTCCTCCTTCCATCTCATTCATGCCACACTCCCATTTTCTCTTCCTTTCCCATTTTAATGGCTGCATAAGCAATTCAGTAGTTGATGCTGACAAACAGGCTCACCAGACTTTACAGACACTCTCCCCAGATAAGGGAAGGGCAGAAGGTCTGATAAGAGAGTGATTGTCCTGCTGCATGCAGGGCAAAGCAGGCAGTCATGAAGCAGACATACTTTGCAACCTCATATACTAGAAAATTTTGCAAGCATAATCATAACCTGGGCAGAACAGTGTGTGCCTGCTCAATTAACCCGCTCTGTATACACAGCATCACGTCTTTATGGCATCAGCATATGCTCTCATGTCAAATTCAGAGCTACAGACACCATGTGACAGAGACCAACGTCCTGTAGAGCAGTCATCTCTGGGAAGAGACAGCAGGAGTTCCTTCCAGGTTGCTGTTCTACCCCATTAAGGAGTTTATGGCCTGGTAGATTAACTTTATCTGCCTTTTTCTCCTTCTAAAAGGGAATGCAGTTTCCCAGAAACTTTTAACTCAAAGAGCAGTTGCTCTTCCAAAGAGTTACCTGTCTGTAGCTACTGCAGAGTGGGGCACAGGAGAATTCTCAGAGATGATCCCGATACAGCGCTGGAGCATTTGACAGAACTACACCTACCTTTTTGTGCTCCTGAAGTTAACTTGGTACCCAGGTATGGTTGGAGGCCTGCGAGGTGCTGGGATAGCTGGGAGTAGACAGAACAGGTTCAAAATTAAAGTCCAGTCCTTCTCCATCCATGAGTTCGCTGTTGATTATGTAATCCATATCACATTCAAGGTTCTCCATGTACATGTCAATGTCCAGGTCAATGGGCAGCCTGTCCTGGTTCAAGCCCAGGGGAGCAGGGCTAGCTGAAGCAAGCAGTGGTGGACTGCCCAGCTGGACTGACTGGGCAGTCCCTGCAGAAACTGGAGCCTTCAAACTGTTGATGCTGCCAGCGTTTTGAGGAGATGCTGCTATGGGAAGCGTCGATGGCAAAACACTGGCACCAACTGGTTCTGCCTGCTGCTCCGCAGGCTTTCCTCGTGGATTGCCCGAGCTCATCTTACTCTGGGTGGCTTGTCCACCCAGGAGCAGAAGAGTTCGGCTGCTCATCCTGCTGCCAGTCTGTGGGAGAACTGGATCCACCTGAGTCATCAGAACATCCCTCGGAGGCGGGGAGCTGGGTGTCAGAAGAGCTTCCAAGGTCTGAGGGCCGGAGAAATGGCCAACAGAACTTTGCAGTGAAATATCAACAGGGTTAAAAAGGGAATTGCCAAAAGTAGTGCTCTGCCCAGCCGCGTTGGGGCTCCGCAAGGAAAAGCTGGACTCTCTTTGGATCTGACCACCGGAGGCAGATTGCTGGGTGGATAGCACAGATGAGCTGGGAGACATCAGATTTAACCCATCGATGAGCTCAAGCTCCTCAGTCACGGTTGGTGGAACGTTGCTGGATGCACTGGAGTACACCATAGACGGGAGAAGCTCTTCGTCGTGGAGGTCATCCTGATCAGTCACGATCGGAGAAAGCCTGGCACTAATGGTGCTTGCATTGGAACTGGTTCGAGGCCGGAAGGTGTTCCACACATCAGAGTCCTCGTTGCTTCTCGAGGACGGGCTCCCCGGCCACTTCGGGAACTGGGAGCCA
Source organism: Anas platyrhynchos (assembly GCF_047663525.1). NCBI lineage: Eukaryota > Metazoa > Chordata > Aves > Anseriformes > Anatidae > Anas > Anas platyrhynchos. The sequence continues at coordinate 14,614,761 of NC_092596.1, forward strand.
GGGCTGTCAGCAGTGGCTTCTGGAGCGGACTGGAGAGAGGGCTTCTTTTTGGATGCTTTACCTCTGACTTTTGCGAGCTTGCTGCTGTTGTCCATGGAGGCAGCTCTTCTTCTCGGTGCTTTTCCACTTTTACCGCCTTCGGGATTGAGCATCCACCAAGAACTCTTCCCAGTGGCTTCATTATGAACTTTGATGAACTTGCTGTGCAGGGACAGGTTGTGCCTAATGGAGTTCTGAAAAAGATAAGAAAGAGGAGCTGTGAGGAGCTGGCAGTCTACACCACGGCTCCACCTGGAAACCTCACAAGCACAAATGCATTCAGACAGCATCCAGAGCAGAAAGGTAGAACAAAGACCCGCACAAACCAAACCTGCCATCGCAGCTCCAACACGCCCGACAGCACAAGCAGGCAGAGCAAAGTCTCCCTGATGCACCAGGGGTAAAGCTGCCACGACAGCTAGCAGCTTCCAAGTGGCATGGCCAACACTGACACGCAAAGAACTCTTCAAGACTGTGTGCCACTGCTACAAAGGCTGCAGCAGCTGAACGTACCGCAGGGCAAGTAAGCAAATTCCCAAATACAAGTTCAACATTAGCCCAATGGACTTTGAGCCAAGGCTGCTGCTTGAGTGGCACCTTCACCATCTCTCCTGCTCCCACCCTTCTGTTAACCCCGTTAGCCACCGAGCAGAAACCTGGCTGGAGATTTTTAGTTTTTGTACAGTGAGCTTTCAGCAGGATCAGAGCATGACATGGAATTGTATTGGTTGAACAGCCTGGAAGAAGAGAAATGACAAACCCCACCCAATTCAGCATGCCTTTCACTATCTCCATCCCCAAAACAAGATAGGATCTGTGGAGCAAGAGTCCCGGTAAGTCTGGGGGCTGCCAGGGCACTCCACACGGAGGCAGCATGCTCTGTGTGCGTTTCTGATGGGGTACGATGTTCAGGCTGGTAATGCCCTCCCACACTGTACGTGCCAGTTTTAGCTGCTCCCATCTTTCCATCTGGCAAGGCACGCGTTCCTTGTCCCTCCTAACACCCTTCCCTTTGCTAGGAACTGCAAGCTAAAATGTCTGTACCCCAACAAACTGGATTTCAGTCCTGCAACTGTGCTGATAACCCCCAGTACTTTGGGATCAGCGAGCACTAACCTCATTGTTTGAGCAGAGCCCCCCAAAGATCCCTCTGAAGCCTGTGCTGTGCATTTGCTTCATATTTGCATTTAATTTGTTCAGATAGTCAAATTACACGTAATTAAAAGGTGCTACGCCGGCAGCCCAACAGCGGTCCCAGAGCAACACCTTTTTCGTATCAACTGAAAGGTTCACAGCAGCCTTCAACTTCCCTGCACAGTCCCAATTCTGAGCCACGTTAACCGTGCTTTTATCATCCTTTTCCAGTGCTTCTGAAGGCAGTTCTTTCCTGCCCGCTGCCTTCCCTCTCCCCACCCTTTTCCTCTCGGCCAAGCCCTTACCATGCTAATTTTGTCCACCTTACCAAAAGGACTGTCCTCAAGTGAGGCAGAGCCAGCACAGCAGAGTGGAAAGTTTTCACAGAGGTGGAAGGAGACGCGTGAATTGCTCTGAATTAGCTCTCGTTTTAACCTTTGGCTGCTGAGGATTTGGACAAGGCTGGCTGCTTGTGATCACTATCTACGGAGACGCAAGCTCCTACTTGGAGAGCACCCCAAGGGTTACTGCGGAGCCAGAGCCTGCAGGAACACGTGCGAGCCAGGGCTCTTACAGAGATCTGTGATGGGAGGTATTCACACTAACAGCTACGGCAACGCTCCTGTCTAGCATATTCTTTAAGTAAGGCTCTTTCCCTTCCAGCACGAACACCGAGCGGGCACAGATCCTTCATTTATCCTCCTGAAAGCGACCTGTGAGCTCCTGAGGACACCCAGTCCTGTCAGGCATGCCCTGCTAGCTTGCATGGAGCATACACTGAGAGTTTCAGAACCGTTTTTAGTGCCATTTACCAAAATGAAGCTTTAAACCAACAGGTTTGAGGCTTCAAAATTTCCCAACTACAAGCTATTTTCTGCTAGAGCTGGGTTTTGAGTCCTCCGTTAGCAAAAGCACGCTGCACTGCTGCGAGCATTTCAGTGACACTGCAGCCTGCAGAAAAGTGACCTCACTTCTCGTATCTAAGTGAAAGTCCCAGGGCCTCATTTTCTGGCTAAAAAGAAGCCTGAAACAAGGCATCTTGAAACAAGTCTACGAATTACATCAAGATTTGGGAAGCCTGCTACCTTTTGTGCAACAGTCTCAAAGTGCTTGTACATGTCAGTGCTCAGCTGACACGATGGTAAATGGCTAGAGCCACAGGTAGCTGCTGTACTGCTCCTTCCTGCCTTGCCTTCCAGCTCTCCGCCTCCCGTAACAAGCATCTGCAACTCGAAGCTGCTTCAGGGAGCTGATCTGACCAAAAAGCAGCCCCAGCCTTCCTGGAAAATGATTCCTGCCTCTTGGAGCTCTGCCTGTTTTCTGAGCTACCTCGGTGGGGAGGGTCGGGCACCTCAGTGCTGGCAGAGGCACAGAACGTATGGTTGGAGGCAAGAGGAAGAAAAAAAAACAAAACACAGAACGCTTCTTATGCGACAGTTAGCTGCTGTCAGAAGTGCAATGTCTAAATTATGACTTTCACACCTCTCTCTGCGAGGCAGCTCACCGCTGCAGCCACAGCACCCGGGGTCATCACATATCTGCATGCCTGAGCTTGTCTGTGTGCTGAAATACTCGGTCCTGAGCGTCCCAAAATAGATCTGAGCCAGCTCCCCTGCCAGGCCCTGTGTTTGGAGGCAGAGGGGTGTCAGGGAAGGGAGGACCGGCCAGCACAAGGAGCTGCTTCATGTCACACAGGTGCTAAACCTTACCACAGGTACAAGGGAAGCTCCTTTGCTGTTAGCTTTGTCAGGCTCCCACATGCTGTGCTCCCTGGCACAGGGATGCAGCCACCAGCGTGATTTAATGTGCCCAACGCGTGGTGGGCAGCCTCAGATCTCGCTGAGAGAGTGAGTGGAAAACTAACGATGCTAAAATAATCACAGAACTCCAAGTCAAACCTTGCAGGAGGGGAAATGACAGAATTCGGTCACCCAGGCAACCCTGACGTATTTCCTTTCTCAAAGTTAAGCAACTCCAACCAAAAGCGGAGAGATGGAATTAACTTTTTAGCTGCTCAGCTTCAGAGCAGCCTGGATCGTCCCGCGACGCAGAGCTCCCGGCATCCACTCCCCCAGCTCTTACCGCTGGGATGCCTCTGAGCAGACTGCAGCCCGAGCTGGAGGAAGAAGCTGTTAGGAAAGGAAAGCCTGGGTGCAAATCCTTACGAGTCCCCTCAGCACCTGGCTGGGAGGGGAGGGGGACAGGTTACTGCATCCTATAGCGGTTCCTACAGAGCGCTGCTGTATGCTAGGTACTGAAGTGGAAAAAAGCCGGTCCGGGTCTCTAAGTCATCACAGAGCTAAGATGATTCCCATAAATCACACATTCAGACAAAACCATTGTGAAATTAATGGCAGACATTATGCAAAGGTAAGGCCCAGCCAGAAGCATTTCGGGTACGCTGACCACCGAAGCGCTCAGCAGGCCCAACAGCCTCACGTGTGGGACAGCCATAGCACAGCGGCTAACGGCAGCCCCAAACTGCTTCCTAATTCCCAAGAAGTCACCAAAACGTTAAATCTTCCCCTTTGATAGCATCCCCTAAAGGCAAGCAACCCTCCTTGCCCTCGTACCAGCCAGGCCAGGCCTGGCCCCATGCAGCATGGGGTGCGCTTTGCCCTGAAGGAGAGGCGAGAGCCACCCGAGCTATGGAGCTGCCATACGGGAACGCTGTCTGAGGGGCACGAGTGCTTCTCCCAGAAGACAGAAAGCCGGTGAGAGCCTTCCCGAGGGACTCCGGGGCTTCCCAGCAAGGCTGAGGCTGCCTACCATAAAATCAGAGTTGTACTCGCATCAAGTCGGAGCCTTCAGGACAGCGTGTTCAGACAAAGGCTCCTCACAGAGCAGAGCAGAAACAAGCTGGGACGCAGCGTCCTGTGACACAGCTTTTCCAAAGCTGGGAGAGGGCAGAAGAGGAGGCTCCTTTGTGCCGGGCCGGGATCAGGAGGCACACGGAGCCGTGGTGCAAGAGCCGTGCGAACGAAGTGCTCGGGGCCAAGCCAAGCACAAGATACGTGAGGAAAAACACAAAACAACGCCTGTCCTTGAGAGCTGTGAGCTTGCACATGTTCACATGGATTTCAGGGTCTGGCCATGACTACTCCCAAGCACCAGTGCCATTCTCCTGGGAAATTTCAAGTTCCTGATACCAATCATGGAGGCACCTGAATTCCTAGCAAAAAAAAATGTCTCTGAAGAATCGGGGAGGGACAAAGCTGGATGAACAATCACTGCAGCTCCCTGCAACGTGTTCTCACTGCCTCGGAGGCACACAAAGAACATGGTCACATCCCAGCGCAGGGCCATGTTCCAAAGCAAGGCCTGTAATTGTGCAGAATTATAATTTGCCACCACATTCTTCGGAGGCTGCAAGGGAGGAGGCCCCGCCTTCCGCATTTGTCAGTGCCTGTCTCTGCACTCACCCAGGCGCTTGGCTCCAGAAGCTTTAGGAAAAGTCTTCGTTGCAGAGATTTTGCAAAGCTACGCTCCAGCAAGTAAACAACTGCTCCCCAGCCAGAGCTCGAGCATTGCTCCAGCAGCCTCCTTCCAGAAAGCACACGTGAGCACGGACGTCAAGCTTGGGAGACACAAAGCCACGGCTTATGAGGAACATTTTCCTTTCTGTAATCTTTCAATCGGAGTTCAGAAGAAGAAAATCCTCGCTCTCAGAAAAGCAAACACCGTGGCAATTGACACGCTTACCGAGGCAGGCAGCTGAAGCCACGCAGGATTAGATAGAGCAGAAGAAACTTGTTGGAACAAGTAGCGCCAGCATCCCGGGAGCTGCCTTCTTTGAGGGCTGACTGGAAAATTAAGCTGTGCCATAAAGAATAATCTTTCAGCAAAGCAGCTTTCCAAAACAGACTGACGGGGAACAGGAAAGAGCAGCAGCAAAAGCTCCAGGTAATTTGCCTGACGCTGCACGGGGCAGACAGACTTTTGCCAAAAGGAGAGCTCCCCCCTGCTTCAGAGGGAGGACGCTCTGCGAGGCTTCAAGTGAAGGAAAACCAAAAGCCAAGAAACCCCACCACTGCTCTGTCACGCTCCTGTTCATTACTTCTGGGCTGGCTTCTGTTTGTGATTCCCCCCACACTTTAAGAAAATCCAGCGAGGTTGCTGGCTGCCGAGACAACGTCTCCCTGCGCTGCTAACGCCAGACAAACACAGCGGGGTTGTAAGAGGTAACAGCAAGCAGCAACAAGTCCTTTCCACCCAGCCAGCGCTGCTCCAGATACAAACAGCCCCTCTCCCTCCCCTCCTGGTACAGCAGCTTCAAAGGACCCAAACCAACCCTGCTTACCAGCCAGCAGCACCCACAGCTCTGCCACAACTCCTGAGGATTAAGGGGACTTGTGTTTTGTTCAGTGCCATGATGGCAGCAATGACACCAGCGTTCAGACTGAATTTAAGAGGTGCACCTCCTCGTTTTCACTGCCAGAACAGTTAACAGAGAGTGTCACCGTGCCACGCACACCAACTCACAGCCCTCCTCGGGACACCCAGCAGAAAGCTGCTGGTTTTCCTCACCAAATGAAGTCAATGCTGTGGGCAATCAGGCCCTGGGTGAGCCTCCCCTACAAACGTGCACCGGCCTGAAATTCAGGCAGGTTTATGCTTTGGTCAGAGCTACGATGCTGAGTTTAAGTTTTGTGTTTCCTTTTGTGTTGCAGCTTTTTGGCATAAAGTCGGTTATGCCTCAGCGAGCAACAACAGGGAAATCCTTTGAATGTCTTCTCAAATCATCATCTAGAAGTCACCGTTACCAAAAGTCAAAAGCAAACCTGTGCAAATATTCCCACCAGGACACGTTCCTTCCCAGACAAAGGCTTCCTTCATGAAATAAAAGAAAAATCAGCTACCGACTTGGGCCCTCACCTGTGCACGTTGAGAAGCCACAATTCTGACAAGTCTAAGCCAAAAAAAGCTTCGAGGACACCAGAACGCTGCGGCACAGTCCAGATGGACACAAACAGTTAGCACGACTATTTTAAGGAACCGTCCGTTGCTTTCTTCTAGATCTGCATACAGAAAAAGCAAAAATTGGCTGGGCAGCAGTCAACAAGCCAATGACTGATGAACTTTTCGCCTTTACCAACACAAGCCCTCACTTCATGTCGTATCATGCTGTGGCAGCGGGGGAGTCACTGTAATGCTGGGCAGAGCTGCAGGGGACACGCCAGGAAGCAGCTGAGAGCCATCAGGTCACATACACAATGTGTGAGCACGCAGAGACAACTGCGTGGAAGATTTTTAAGCAAAAAGTTAGCTTGGCTGTCCAGAGAGATGACACCTGCTTCGAGCAGAATGCCCAGTAAATTTTTAATTAGTGCTGCAGCTACCTGCTTGTAGTAGGTACACACACACACACACACACACACACACTTGAATCAAAGTGAACGCGAAGTACCAGAACACAGATGTGACCTCAGCCTCCTCTAAACTAATGCAATGCAGCAGGGAAATGTAATTGGGAAATTTCCAATTGGAAATATCTCGGGTTTGCTACAGTAAAATGCCTTTGGAGGGAGAAAAGGGTGGTTTTAAGCTCACTCTGTTCCTGCAAAAGAGGAGACAACAGGTTTGGGAGAATATTCAGCGTTTCACAGAGAAAGCCCAGTCCTCAGCATTGCTCAGCACAGCGTCAAACTTGCTCACACTCCTGGATGCACGAAACACAACGAGCAGTGCACGCAAACTGCTCCAGAGGGTTTTATGTGCTCCTGCTGGATCCAGCGGAGCTTTGCTCAAAACGCTCGCTGCCCTCCTCTCCCAAAGTCTGAAAGCCGGAAGGAATTATCCTCTTATCCACAGAGCAGCTCACAGAGCGCAGAGGAGAGGATTACAAAGGAGTCTGGGGACACACCCCTGCGGGGACACTTCTGCCTTTCAGCCTGGTTAATTCTTAACTCCAGCTGAATTATTGCAGGGGAAAGAGCCTGCGCGTCCTGCCAGCCCTCCCTTTAACGAAGTACTTCAGGCAGTTCAGGAACAGCACCCATCACCTTCCTCGAAAACAGATTTTTCCGGATTTCAGGTTACACCCTGGCTGTCCGTAACAGCTGCATTTCCCTCTATTGTACATCGGAGCGAGACAGCTGGAAAGTAATCATGAAGTAATAACAGGTTTATGGGCTTTACACTAACTGAAGCAGGTAGAAATAAAAGTGTTCTGAAATACTCACTGCTTAAATTCTCTACTGGAGGTGTGCTGCGCACGAACAGAACATACTACACGATCAGAGTATTTTTGCCAAAAGGCAGAAGCCCCAGAACTCCAGGAGCTGCGGTGCTATCTTAAAAGGCACCAAGATGTTCTAGCAGCATTTAGCAGCAGCCCTGCACTCGTTTCCTTCATCCAAACTCATTCGGTTCCAAACTGACAAACCCGTAAAAGCTAAGACAACCAGAGAAGTTTTCCTTTTACTTTATAAGTTTAAAAAGATGGAAGCACAGCTTCGCAGTTCTAAAAATACCAAAGAGCAGTGGAAACAGAAAAATAGGCAAGGCGCATTCCTCCGCAGAGGATACATCTTTTGTTTATTCACTTTGCCCTAAATACAAAACACGAACCTATCCAATTTACTCCCAACCCACAAAAAACAGATTGAGCTGCCGTGATTGCTTCAGGATCATTGAAACTGTGTCTAACACGCCTTCTTCTAATGCACCTCGATGCAAGCAGATTAAGGAAATCTTCACCAGAAGAATTCTCCATGTAAGCAGAACAAAGCAGCGCTCCCTGCCAGGCTGCGTGCCCGTGCCAGCGCTGAGGAGGGCTGGAGCTGGAGCTCCACGGTCACTGCAGGAGCGCCGCGCACCACCCACGCACCCACCCTAACGGACAATGCCCTGAGAACGAAAAGCTTCTGCTGGGAATTTCCCCTGGCAGCCGAACAGCTTTCAGCTGTGTTTCCACCATGGTTTTCTGTTTGCTGGTTAAAGTCAACAGCGCTGAACGGCCCTAATGACAAGGCGGGCTGCCTCCGACCACAGCTGCTGCCATGCTGCCCTCCCTCACCTCTCCCAGCAGGAAGTTTCAGTTCTCTCCCCAGCCTGCGAGACTACAAATAAACCCTGGCACTAAAAAAATCTCCGCAGAACGGCTACGGCAGCGCTATCTGAGTGAGGGCCGATTGTGCAGATTGTCATCTCCACCTTTCCACAGGTCAAATCCAACCGCACATATCCCAAAAGGGATCCCCAATGGAAACTCTGACCAAAACCCAGACTGAAGGTCCCCTTATACAGCAATGACTATAAAAGAGAACATCCAAACATCCACACTGGAGCAAGCCCGCAGTACGCCTGTTTTAGCATCCAGCCTGGCAGGATACTTCACAACATCCCAACTTCCACATCTTGGGACACATTTAAGAAGACACATTCAACTTTGGTCTCAAGTACCGTTGCCAAACAGATGCTGACAGGAATGCTGACGAGAAATGACACCAGTTCCATGACCCATTTGCCAAAATAAAACTATCCTATACGGCAGCAGGACCAGGACAGCATGCCTAGACAGAGGAAGCAAGGAGCTACCTTCCAGTGAGACCACCAATCTACCAAAAAGAAAGCAAATGCACCCCCCACACTGCCCCAAATCAAAACTTCACAATGAGAACTCAACCCGCACACAGGGGAAAAGGAAAAGAAAGCAAGATGGACAGGGGATTTTAGTCAAATGACAGGTGCTCTCTGGGAGCTGTCAGCAAGCCAGAAGAAGGGCGATTGTGAGAAGCTGTCTGCCAGCCCATGCCAACCTCAGCTGTGACAGCTGCGTCCCTCTCACCATGTCCCTACCCTCTCTCGAGCAAACATCAGCACTCCTCACGTAGCCACACAGTGTGCCCCTTAAGAGAGGGGAGCCAGCTGAAAGCTAACCTCACAGAAAAAGCTGCTTTTTTTCAAAATTAACTTCCTGCATTGACTTAATGCAGGCAGAGGAACGCATGGCTGGAGCTGTGGAAGTCCCAAACCTCCCTGGCTCAAGCTCAGAAGAGCTGCCGACCAGCCCTGTGAACAGCCAGCAGCGTGGCACACGTCCCGCTCCAGTCTGCTGCCAGACTGACAGATCCCGCTCCTCAGATCCCACTCTCGTGGCTCCACCACCACACACGTCTATGAATATGCACACGCACGAGGACAGCCCGAGGGGCTCTTTCACCAGCCACGTCTCACACCTCCCTTTCTCTTTACCAGAGCTGGTTTGGCTGACCAGGACAGGGCCACCAGGCTGCCACCTGCAGAGGACGGAAAGAGCAGGGAGAGCTTTTAATAGATCCTAGCGGCTGCCTCTTCTACAAGAAGGGAGAGAACAACATTGAGGCTTTGGAGCTGCGCGTCCTGGGCTCTACTTTCCCTTCCCTACACTCCAGCAGAGGTCCTCAGCCACCGCGGCGAGAAAACACCGGCACCGCTCTAGCTCCGCAGCCCCCTTTTTTTTTTTTTTTTTTTTTTTTTTTTTTTTTTTTAAAGGGAGCTGCTGGGAACCGCCGCCGGCGCTCACCTTCCAGCCGGCCGAGCTGTTGCTGTCGCCCTTGTCCTTGAAGTAGGGCACGGAGCGCACCATCCACTCGTAGATCTGCGCCAGCGTCAGCCGCTTCTCGGGGGCGCTCTCGATGGCCTGGCTGATCAGCTCGGCGTACGACTGATTGCCCCAGGCGTTGCGCCGGGAGCCGCCCTTCCGTGAGGCCGCCGCCGCCGCCGCCCCGCCCGCCCCCCGCGCCCCCTCGGCCCGCCCGGGCCCCGAGGCCGCCCCCGAGGCCGCCGCCGCCGCCCCCGCTCCGCCCGCGGCCTCCTCAGGGCCCGGCAGCTCGGGCCGGGGCAGCGGCCAGGTGCAGGAGCGCGGCCGGCTCTGCGGCTCGAAGTCGGGGTCGATGTCCGGAGCCGCGGTGCCGCCTCCTCCGCTTCCACCGCCGCCGCCTCCCCCCCCGCCGCCGCCGCCGCCGCCGCCGCCCGGCTCGGCCATGGGCACGGCCCCGGCCCCTTTGTGAGCCCCGGGCCCCGCCGCCGCCGCCGCGCCGCTCTGTTTACCAGGCAGCGGCGCCGCGCTCTGCGCCTGCGCGCGCGGGGCACGCCGGGACTCGTAGTTCCGGCGGGGAGGTGGAGAATAGGCCGGGTGCGGTGGGTGGACTACAAGTCCCGGCAGGCACCGCGGAGGAGGGGAGGGGGGAACGGGGCGCGGCGCCGACAGGGGAGCGTGGCAGGCGGCGCGGCGGCGAGACTACAACTCCCAGCAGGCACCGCGGCGGCCCGGGCTTACATAACCACCGCCCCCGCGGTGTTTTTAAGGGCTGTGCCCCGCTTCTGGGCCCAGCCTCGTACCCCTCCCGGCCCGGCCTCGCACCCCGCGCGGCCCCACCGGGTCCCCGCCGTTTTGGTGCGGGCGCTGCGCGGGGAACCGGCGAGCGTGTTATCTCCATGCAGATTCCGGGGCCGCGGTGCGGGGCTGCCCCGCGCCATGAATAGCTATAAACGGGCGGTGGGTGGCGGCCCCGCAACCTGAATAACCACCGCGTTATGCTGGCAGCCTACGGACAGCAGGCCGCTATGCGCGGGCGGGGCGGCGGAGCCCGCGGCCCGGGACCATGGATAAGGGCGGATTTATGCAGGCGGCCTATGGGCGGCGGGGCGCAGTGCGCGGGCGGGGCCGCGCGGGCTGCGGCAGGGAGCGGGCCGAGGAGGAGGCTGAGGCGGCTCCACCATGTCGGAGGCGGCGGTGGCCGACACCCGGCGCCTGAACGCCAAGCCGCAGGACCTGACGGACGCGTACGGGCCGCCCAGCAACTTCCTGGAGATCGACATCTTCAACCCGCAGACCGTGGGCATGGGCCGCGCCAGATACACCAGCTACGAGCTCCGCATGAGGGTGCGGCCCCCGCCGGGCGGCGGGCACCGGGCCGGGGACGAGGCCCCGGGGAGGGCCGGGGGTCGGGGCAGGGCCTGAAGGGGGGGCTCGGGGCCTCGTCAGGGGCTCGCCCGGCCTCAAGGTCAGCGAGGCGGGGCCGTGGGGGCCTCCTGTGAGGGTGTGGGGGGGGTTATGGGGGGGCTATGGGGGGGTGGGGGTGGGTCCGGCCCCTGCGCCTCTCCCCTCACACAGCCCCGGGGGTGCTGCAGGCCGCGGCTGTTCTCTCGGGCAGGTCCTGGGACGTGTGGGCAGGGCCGTCTGCCCAGCCCTGGGCGTGAACTCGGTCGATTTACCCAAATTTTGTGGTTCTGGGGAGTGCGGGGCAGGTGGAGGGCCTGGCCGGGCTGAGCTGGTGAGCCCTCCGAGGTATCTGACAGCTGAGCAAGTGAAACTGAGCGTCCCCCGAAGAGAAACTTGCTTGCAGTGGCTGTCATGGTGCTGGCACAGGCCTGTGCTCGCAGCATGATTTATAACTGCTGAGTCTCCGCTGCCTAACGGAAGAATTGGATGTTTACTTTTCTTTCTGTCCTGATTCTTGGTCCCCGCCAGCCTGTTGGCAGATGGCAGTGAGAACCTCGTAGTCTCACTGAAACCAGCTCTTGTGGACAGACTCTGAAGGCAGACAGCTTTATTTTGCAGATCTGACCCTGAACATAGTTAACTGTGTTGCAGTGGTACCTGCATATGGGGCTGTGTGTCAGGCTGTGCTGCCTTAATCCCCTTCATGTTTCAGAGTGTCTCAGTAGTGCAGAGATGAAGTCCCTGTAGCTGCCAGTCTTTAGACTTTTTGGCAGGAGGAAGGGGAATTGCTGCAAGTTGCTCTGGTGGCACAGGCCCACCAGAAAAAAAGCTGCTCATCCGTTAGGGTGTGACGGTCTGTTCTGAGAGGAGATTGTAGCACCAGGTCTGGCCTTGGGCAGTCATAGGGACAAGATTTCATCCCTCATTTCTTCCATGGAAATGCCACTGTCGGGTAGGAGGTTCTTCTGCTCTGCAGGCTGCCATGAAGCTGTCTCGTAGATCACCTCAAAATGGAGTGAACTCAGGAGAAAAAAAAAATAAAAAATCAGCCTTGTCTGCATTTGTAAGCCCTGGTTTCAGTGTGCGCCCCTGGGTGGGGTGCGTGTTCCTGAAATAGTAACTTGAGGGGGAGGGAATGGCTGGCTCCAAGTAGCCTGGCAAGTGCTTGCTTGATTCTGAAGGGCTTCGGTGCTTGTGCTCTGTCCTGAATAATGAAGCTGGGTGTTCTTGTGATGCGTTCTTCTCTGGGGGCTTGGTTTTCTAAGCACAGCTTCAGGTTTCAGTTGCATGTTGAAACGCTATCTGGCTTCCGAAGCAACCTGCAAATTAACTGCTGCTCTTCGTTACAGACAAACCTCCCGATCTTCAAATTGAAGGAGTCATGTGTGAGGAGAAGATACAGTGACTTTGAATGGCTGAAGAACGAGCTGGAGCGAGACAGTAAGGTGAGGTCCAGCTCAGACCTGCCTGTCCCTGCCAGTGGGTCACATAGGAGCAGTTGTAGTGACAAGAGGCTGTGGTGGGGCAGCTTCGGGGCTTGATCTCTGGCCATGTGGTGGTGGGAGATGAGTGTGAAATGCTTTAGGATGCCCTCTCACAGGTGGCACTTCTGCTGACAGGAGTGGTTCTTTGCTTTCAGATTGTAGTGCCACCGCTGCCTGGAAAAGCTTTGAAACGACAGCTTCCCTTCCGAGGAGACGAAGGCATCTTTGAGGAGTCCTTCATCGAGGAGCGGAGACAGGGCCTAGAACAGTTTATTAACAAGTAAGCTTGGTGTCCTGGGCTTGCCGTGTGCCTGCCCTCCCAGCTACTGCTGGCAGAAGAGGGTTGTGGGTTCACCAGGAAGGAGTCTTGATCATGCAAGGGCTGTGCTAAAGGATGGTGTCTGCTGCCAGGTGATGAAACCACAGCTGTGAAGTGAATCCTACCTCCGGTGTAGGTTGTGCTCAATGCTCTGTTCTGAGAGGGAAGCAGATATTAGCAAAATGGCTGTTAGAGACCTGCTGCCTGGGCAGTGTTGGCTCAGGATGTTTGTGATCTGCTGCAGTGCATGCTGTGGGGTGTGTGCTCTGTTTAAGCAGCTGTTTCTGGCCCTGCTGTACTGACCTGCTGACCTTGGCCGGAGCCCAGCAGGGCTGTGCTCGGAGCTGGCTGCCCGTGAATGAGGCCTGCCTTGCTCTCTCCCCACAGAAGTGGGAGTGTGGGGTTCTCGGCGGTGCCTTTGCTAACCTCCACATCTGATTTTCTTCCAGAATTGCTGGACACCCACTGGCACAGAACGAGCGCTGCTTACATATGTTCCTGCAAGAGGAGACTATTGATAGGAATTACGTCCCAGGGAAAGTGCGCCAGTAGGAGCACCTGGCACTGTCTTCCTCCATTCCACCCTCCCTCCTGCAAAAATGACATTTATTTTTACACTAAATCTGTCTTCTCTGAACCAGCTTTTCCTCTCTTGAACCTCCCAGTTTGTTCAGTATTTTCCTCTTTTGTAACTGGCAGCAGCTTGTTCTACTGGGCTGTGGTCTTGGCCTAAAGCTATGAAGATTTATGCAAGTGAATGTGTTGTCCCGCACCTAGCGGCAGGTGTGAATAGGTGTGGAGCAGGAACTTGCTTATGGCATTATGGTGTAGGAGCTGCCTCTCTCCCTGTACAGAAAGGTATGAGATGACCTTCACTCCCCTGTCCATGCAGCCCCAAGCATCTCTGCAGGAGACTCTGAAGAATAGCAGTTGTCATGTTGGTCAGTGATTGCATCAGGTATTAGAGTTTTAGTAAGGCTTATCCAAAACAGTGAGTAGGTGCCTGGGTGTGTTGGTCCCTCGTCCACCCCGTTCGCCCTGCATGAAATCCCCATTCTTCACTGTCTGGAAGTGCTGAGACCCAAGACTTACTCTAACCCTGCTCTCAGCCTCCTGCGTACAGACCTGTTTGGTGTATTAGTGTTACTCCCCCTCCTTTCTTGCGTGCTGCTGGCAGCTCGGGGGGTTTCCACGCCGTGCGCTCTCCCGATGCTCCGTGAGAGCGGTTTGGTGCGTGGAAGCTGGGCTAGCCCGGGCTGTCGCAGCGTGAGCTGCGGTGCCACGGCCCAGGCTTTAAAAACGCCACAGCCAGCTCTGCTGCGGGCTGCTGCCGTGGCATTTCCAGCAGCACCCGGTTCAGCCGAGCTGCGCTGACCTTATCCCGTGCCCCAGCTGCGGAGGGGAGGGGAAGGGACCAGCCTGGCCGAGGAGCAGGAGGAGGCCGGGGGCTGTTGCAGCTGCAGGAGGAGCCTGGTGCGAAGCGAGGGTGGCACCACCTCTCCAGAAAGGGATGGCAGAAAGTTGCTGGGTCAGTCCTGGGCTAGAGGCTTGTGTGTGGAGCAGGGTTAAGGACTGATAGGTTTTGTTTGTGTTCTGTTTTTTTCTCTCCGATGAGCTAGGTGGTCACTAATGTGGAAGGGAAGGCACAAGGCTGGTCAGGGAACCGTCCAGAGCTCGGGAGAGACCACGAGGCTGTGACTTGTTGCACCAGAGCCGTCCTTTGGAGACTCCTCTGGCTGTCACAGCTGCATCGAGCAAGGCTTGGCCTCTGCTCGGGGAGCTCCTCGGGTCAACACTCGGTCACTTTGTGGCAGCGTGGTTGAGCCTTTCTCGGGGCACAGGCCTGCGGTGGCTGACCTCCCGTCCCTGCCAGGCTTCCTGCCCAGCACGTCCCCCAAGGTCTCTGTCACATCTCCTGGGCTTTCTGCTGAGGACCTGGTGCTCGTGGGCGAGAGCTGGATCTGAGAGACGAGGACGAGTTGCTGAAACCGGGAGGGAGCTGCTCCAGGGGCTGGCGGAGGCGGCCGTCCCCTGTCCCCCCGCCAGCCCTCGCTTGGGGTGGGCTCCCCTCATCCCGCGTGTCCCGCTGCGGGGCTGCCTCCGCACGGCTGTCCCCCCCCGTCCAGTGTAACCTCCGGGTCCGTTCGCATTAAACCACTGTGAAGCCGAGTCTCTGCCTCGTCCTGTGGGCTCGGGGAGGGAGGGCTGGGGAGGGCCGGGCTGGGGGTATGGACACAACTGGGGTCAGACTCCTCTCGGCAGAAGGCGCAGCGGCTTGGGATGGCCGGGATGCAGCGAGCGGGGCCGGGTTCTTCCCCAGGAGCCACTACCGGGCCCGTCACCTCCACACCCGTCACCGCGCCGCTGTGCCCCTCGCTGCCTCCTGGGGTGATCCCCGGGGAGCTGTGGCCCCCCTCTCTCCTCGCCCGGCTACAGCCCCGCAGGACTGCCTGCTGTGGGGGCCAGGAACCCCCCAGGGCTGGCTGGGGCCGGGAGCCGCAGCAGCGAGGCTCACCCCGCACCCAGGTAAGCCCTGGCTGGAGGGAGCCCGGCTCCGGGCACCGCGGGCTCCTCTCCCTGTGCCCAACGCTCTCTGTGTCCCCCAGGTACAAAGCCGGGTGCCAAGCCCAAGCTGCAGCGTGCCGGTGGGGCTCCATCTGCCATACCCAGACCCATCCCCTGGGACAAGGAGACGGAAAGTAAGCGGGCAGGGGTGCTTGGGGGGGATTTGGCTCCTAGAAGGGAGCAGGGAAAGGCCTGGGCTGCAGCGTGGAGAGGGATTGGGGAGTGGGGAGTGCCTGGAAGCATCCCAGGGGATGCACTTGTGCTGTGAGCGGTGCCTGGCCTTCCACCCACACGCACCGGTGACCTTGGGGTCTCTCCCCGTGGTCTCTGCAGCTGCTGTCAGGGCTGCGGGTCACAGACAGCCCTCCAAGGGGCCTTCTACAGCAATCCCTGCCATGGCTTCTCGCTCCCGACCGTGGCCGCCAAGAAAAGTGGCTTCCCTCAAGCTCTTACCTAGGTAAGGGGGAGCCTGGCAGAAGCCCTCTGGGCTCCAGTGCTGTGGAGGAGGAGGGCTGGAGGCCTGGGGAGGTCGCTCAGCATTCAGCTGCAGAGTCCAAGGCTGATCCTGAGGAAAGGACAGGAGGGGGCAGTGTGTGCTTAGGCTCAGAGGGAGGGCAGTGAAACGCAGAGCAAGCAGCCAGGCTGCACCAAGTCCCTTTCCCTGGAGGGGAACCCAGACTGAGCCCGAACAGACCTGGTGCTCTGGTTCACCTGTGGAGCAGGGAGCGGCCCCGGCTGCTAGCAGGGCTCTGATGCTTTTTGTTTTGGGTTCCTGTGCCCTACTTCAGGATCGACTACTCAGGAGCTGCCGTGCAGCAGGAGCCCAGAGCTGAAGGAAAATGCTGAGAGCACAGACCGGCTGCGTGCAGCATGGGCTGGCTGGGCAGGATGGAGGCCTGGTCCCGCACAAGCGCAGCCCTTCAGGACAGGGCAGCTGCAGGCAGGCTGCGCTCAGCCTTTCCTGGCTTGAGGCCGAAGTGCTCAAGGCCAGCTGAAAAACGAGTGTCCTGGGAGCACGCCCCAGTGGGAGGTGTTTGCGCTTCTGCATCGAGTTTTGTCGGGTTTTTGTGTTTGGCTTGGGGTGAGTGTTAGGAAACGGGCAGCCTCCCGGGGCAGCTGCGTGCAGGGGAGTGCCGCTCTTGCTGCAGAGCCCTAACTGACCTTAACCTCCCGGGGATGCTGTGTGGGTGTGCTGCCTTCCCCAGGGACTGCAGCTCCGCGATGAGCTGCCCTGTGCCCTGCAGGGGAAGGGGAAGCTGCCTCCCCTCTGCCGGGACAGCCCTGCCATGCTGCAGGGCAGCTCTCTGCCTCCCTGTGCTGCCTGGCCCCAATGTGGGAGCTGATTCTCCCTGCAGAGGGCAGAACTTGCTCGAGGGAGCCTGAGAGAGGCCTCCGAGCCCTTCTCGCAGCTCACAGCTGCTGCCGGCCTGCTGCTCCTCATCTGGACAGCGCTGTGCCCTGGCTGGGAAGGGCTGCTGGCTGTGGCAGTTACATTGCTGGTGAAAACACCACTCCTTTTGCAGGCAAGGCTCTGGGCTGTGGGGAGGCAGCTCCTGCTGCCTGGGTGCGCACCGGGGCTTGGGCCAGAGGGAGGAGGTGGTTTTGCCTTGGGGCTGCCAATTTCTGAGCTGGCACCTGAGCTGTCCTGGCCTTTCCTTGGTGTTTACACAAGCCCTTGTGCACTTGCTGCATGGCTTTCCGTCCTCCCCGGTGCTCAGGGGACTACAGGCTTCTGGTCAGTTAGTTTTTTAAGGAAGTTTTGAAAGATTTACAACCCTCAGGGCTGTTACCATTGTCGCTGTTATACCTCCTGACGTTTTGGACGCATCCCAGTATGGGGTCAGGAGAGCCCGTGCTGGGGCTGACCCGTGGGTCACTGCACCCCACTGACACCCTGCCCTCGCCAGTCGGCAGGTGATCGGCTGTCCCAGAAGCTGGAGTGTTTACAGAAGCAGCTGGAGCTACTGAAGGGCAAGCTTGGAACGTGGAGCTGCCTGCTCCGGGGCTGGAGAGCTGCAGCACAGCTGGCTCCCTCTGTGCTTGTGCCAGGAGCCCAGGGCCTGCTTCTCTATGGGGAGGGGGCTGGCTTCTTGTCCGGGGGGTAGAGCAGGACCCCAGTCGCTGCCCCAAAGGGTCTGAGGGCAGGTCAGGACAAAGCTCGTGGCCTTTCCCGTGGGGCAGGTGCTGAGTGCTGGGAGCAGCAGGGCTGTGAAGCTGCTCTTGTTCCCCAGGAATCCGTCCAGAAGATGCAGCAGTGGACGAGAACGGTGTCTTGGGGAGAGGCTGACAGCGTGGGGACAGACACAGCAGCGACTTGCCCAGGCACCTCAGCTGCTGGGCCAGTGATACTTGTGGGGCACTTGAACAAATGGGTATTTTATTTCCTTGTATTTGAAATAAACTTTTTTTTTTCTTTTCTCAGTGCTGCTTCTTGTCCGCTGGCAGGGGGTCAGCGCCCTGTGCTGCCCGTTCTTTCTGCCCAGCCCCTTGGAGAAGGGCAGCTCCGTGCCAGGCTGCGGCTGCTTCTGCCAGAGCAGCCCCGTGGGTCTGCTGCACGCAGGGAGGAGGTGGGTGGTGCTGCTCTGGCCCTGGGGAATCCTTTCTGGAGAACCTGAAGCTTCTATGCAGGATGTTTGGACGTGCTGGTGACAGCCGTGGTGGTGGCAGGCGGCTGCATGGGGAGGTTTCTGCCTTAACCTTCGTGCTGGGAGCGGGAAGAGCCAGCGCTTGCTGCTGGCACGTTTGGCTCCTACAGCTCTTTGCTGCTTCTTACCAGTTTAACCAGTGGCTTGCTTGCAGGGCATGGAAGCAACATGTGGGGGCTCCGTTCTTCCCCGTTCCTGCCTGCCAGTGCTGGAAGCGCTGCTTGCAAGCCCTGCCATGCTGCTTTCTGTCTGTGGTAGGTTGATGTGGGTGCCTCGTCCAACTGCCTCGCGTCAGGGTGAGGCCCTGGTTAAGTCCTGCTTTATGCTGGCAGTGCCCCAGGGCTGGGCCGGGCAGGCTGGTGTGCTCCTGCTCCCCTCTTATCTCAGGCTGGCCTTTTTGGCCACCCTTGGGTGCCACAGGCAGCCTGTGCCCCTTCTGGGGTGGCTGCGAGTTCCTGGGGCAGCTGTTTGGGGATGCTCTGTCACGGAGCTCTGCTCGTGGCAGGGGATGAGGCTCCATGGGCTGGTTCAGCTCTGCTTCTGCAGGGCTTTTGGCCCCTTTCTGGCCTGGAGCTACCTCCTCCCCGTGCTTCCTTGTAGCGCTGGCTACGTGCACCCTGCTGCTGCCTGCCTTCCTGCTGCTCCTGTTGGGACGTGCGCTTGGCTGCTCTGCGCCTCTGCCTGCCCCCAGCCCTTGGCACCCGTGCTGCCGGGTGAGGGCCCCACGTTAGCTGGGGGGGGCGAGGACAGGGCACTGTGACGATGAACACGGAGCTGCGTGGGAGGTCTGGGAGCTGGGGGTGGCTTTGTCCTGCTCTGTGCCCGCTGCTACTCCCTGTCCCGCAGCATCCTCCGGGGGGCTGCTGGAAGATGGTTTCTGGGAACGGGCGAGTCGCGGTGTCACCACCCACCACGCCACTGCTCCGGGCACTTCAGCCTCTGCTCGGCAGGGCTGGGTATTTCCCCCAGTGCGTCCCTGCCTTGCTGCACCCCGGGGCGCCCCGGACCTGCCCTGCAGTGGCGCCACTGCCCACGCACCGCGGGGCCTTGGCCTGGCCCAGCCGGGTCCCTGCCGGCAACCTGAGCAGTAGCAGAAGCGTCTGGGGCGCTAACAGTGAGGCCGTGGGGGATTTCAGCATCTTGATCTTGAGCTCGCTTCCTTGCTGGCGGGGAGCTGCGGCGGGGAGGGGAGAGGAAGGGGCGTTGCTGGGACACGGTTCATTCATCTGCGAGGGAAGGGAGTGAGCGTGGTGCTTGCATCATGGCCTGGCAGCCGCACGCACAGGATGCCGCCGCCGTTCCGTTTCCATTGCCTTGAGCTCATCATTTTTCTGAGCGCGCCTTTTTTGTCTTCCGGCCCTTGTGCGTGCGAGCGCCGGGGTGAGGCGGGCGGGCAGGCACCCCTGCAGGGCCCTGCCCAGCACTCCTGCCCGCTCTGCTGCCAGCAGCTCCCACCTGGGAGCCTCCCATGCTGGAGCCAGACTCGCCTGCGCTGCCGGCACCCAGGCAGGGAGAGGCTGGCTCGCATCCCAGCACCGCTCCTGAGCGAGGCGGCAGCGCTGGATTGCATCAGGAGCTGGGTTTTGGGAGCCGGTGTGTGCCTCGCTCCTGACACCCGGCCCTTCCATGAGGGGAAAGTGCGTTAGTGCCCGGCATTTCTTCCCAGAGGGGATCCCCGTGGCGCAGAGCCGCCTGTTGCTGTCGGAGTTTCTCCACTGATCAGACAGATGGGAGAGGAGCAGCGTGCTGCCAAGTGGGACCTGCTGCTGCGCAGCACGTGGCGGCAGCTCCCCACGACGTGCCCTCGGCCAAGCTCTGCCTGTGCTCCCGTGCCCCACGGCAGGGTTCACCTCCCTGTGCCACCCCTGCCCGCTGTGCCCGTGTCCGGCTGCGTGCCAGCCCTTGCCAAGCCCCGCAGCGGGCAGGTTGTGCCCTGTTGCGCCCTGCTGCCACGTTTGGGCTCCGGGACACCTCAGCCTCTGGCAGCTCAGCCTTTCCCAGGGCAGGCACGGCCCCCGCTGCTCCGGGCGTTTGATCTCCCTTTGGTTTTGGCTACTGAGGCTGGAGAGCTCCTGGGGAGGGGGGCGTTGGGAGGACGAGCCGGACCCGGCCATCGCAGCGCTGCCACTTAGGATTTTTTTTTTTAATTCCCTCTCAATCTGGGGGTTGGGCTGGGCCATCCGGCGGGCGGAGCCGGTCCGCCTCCCCCTTGTTGCTCCTCGGCGGCAGTCCCGGGGCGAGCGGAGCGGGAACGAGCCGGGCAGAGCCGGACCACGCTGAGCCCAAGCGAGCCGAGCCCAACCCAGCCGAGCCGAGCCGAGCCGCCGGTGAGTTCGCGGCGGGCGCCGCCGCCGGGCCGGGCGCAGCCTGGCGCAACCGGTGCCGCGCTTGCATCAGCCACGGGCACCACGTGCGGCCGGTACCGGCGGCCGCCCGGGGACGCGGAGCCGCTGTGGAGGCGGCTCCGGGACGGGGCTGCCCCACCGGGAGCCTCCCGGTGCCGCTGCCGTGCGCTGCTCTGCCCCGGCCGCCCTCGGCCCCGTGCGCGCTGCCGGGAGCGTGGCGGCGGGGCTGGGCGCGGGCCGCCTGCCCCGGGCCCGGGGCTCGGGGCTCGGGGCTCGCCCCGTTCAGCGCCGAGCTGGCGGCTGCCCCGAGCCGTCCTGCCCCGAGCTCCGGCTCCGGGCTGCTCGGGGGGGAGCGGGGCTCCCGCCGTGCCCGCGCCTTGCGGGGCTGGCTTCGGGCATGGGGAACCCGCGGGGACGTCCTGGAGACGGCTTGGACGTGGCCCCGGGGAGGGTGCCAGCGCTGGGGCACTTGTGCCATCGGAGCTGGCCCGGTCCCGAGCGGGGCTGCCTCGTTGGGTAAGGCTGGGAGCGGCACCCGGCAGTTCCGGAGGAGCTTTCATCAGCCCCGGGCTGGCCGGGGGCTCACGGGGAAGCAGCTGAGCTGGTGGCGACCAACGCAACGCTGGTAATTCCCGGCGGGGAGTGGCTCACGGGGTGCTGCTCGCGTGTGCCCGGGCTGGTCCCTGCCGTGGGACATCGCCGCCAAAGTGCGGTGCGTGGCCCAGGCAGGAGGAGGGAACAGCTGGCACCAAGCAGGCGCTGGTGGGCATCAGGAGCCGCTTTCCTAGCGCCTTCTCTCGCTCTGTGCCCGTTGCCCACCCTGTGGGGTGCTCCTGTGCCAGAGCGTTTGGGGATGGTGGCAGTGGGGAGCAGCACCTTTAGGGTCAAAGCCCGCTGTGAGCGCGCAAGGGCCGTCCGTGCATGAGGGTTGTGTGCTGGGGACTGCGAGCCCTGCCTGCTGCCTGCCTGGCCGTGCATCCCCGCCGAGGGTGCAGTGCAGATGCTGGGAGGAATCTCCGAGTGACTCAGCCCAGCACGCCGAAGCCTCGGCTGGAGGAATGCTTTGTTTCCCTGCCATCGCCTCTGCGCACGCCCACGCGCCAGGCCGGGAGGATGCACCAGCAGTCAAGTTTGGGCTGAGGGATCTCTGGGCTGCCAAATCGGTGGGGAGTTGCTCAGAGACAGTGGGCAAGCTCTGGGACGTGCCCGGAGCCCCGGGGCATGGACCACACAGTGTTTGTCTAAGCAGTCTATTTCCCAGCACGGACTCGCTGGGTTTGTCTCCGGCTTGCTCTCCTGCCCCTGGGGACTGGCGTGGGAGCTGTGCAGGCGGGGTGTGCGCAGCCCCACACCACGACAGGAGAACCAAATGGTCTCTGCCTCGCCAGCGTGGCGGGCCTCGGCTCCACGCAGGACTCTGAGCTTCACGCTCCTACGGTGGCTTCTCTTGCAGGGTTTTCGAGCAGCTGAGCACCACCTGCGGAGGACAAGATGTTTGGGGGAAAAATGAGCAGCGTTGGGAAGAAGCTGATCCGCCGGCGTGTGGTGGATCTGAGCTCCGAGGAGACGCGTTTTGCTCGTTGCCTCTCCACGCTGGACCTTATAGCCCTGGGGGTGGGCAGCACGCTGGGGGCTGGCGTGTACGTGCTGGCCGGGGAAGTGGCCAAGGATAGGGCTGGTCCCTCCATCGTCCTCTGCTTCCTGGTGGCTGCACTCTCCTCAGTACTGGCTGGGCTCTGCTACGCAGAGTTTGGGGCCCGCGTCCCCAAGACTGGCTCTGCCTACCTCTACAGCTACGTGACAGTCGGCGAGATCTGGGCTTTCACGACCGGCTGGAACCTCATCCTGTCCTACGTGATAGGTACGTGGCGCTGCCGGACGGGCGTGGGAAGCGTGCCGGCACTGTGCTGATGCAGCCCCAGCGAGCAGTGCTTTGAGGAGCGCTGGAGCAGGGTGCGGGATGGGTGCTTTGGGGCTCAGCAGGAGCTGGTGTCGGGGTGGGAGACCGGTGCTGCCACATGCCAGGACCAACATGCAGCTTTGCCGTCGGCCAGGTACAGCCAGCGTGGCCCGAGCCTGGAGCGCAGCGTTTGACAACATCATCGGCAACCACATCTCCACCTTCTTCATGAACAAGACCACGGTACATGTGCCAGGGGTGCTGGCCGAGCGCCCGGACTTCTTTGCACTGATCCTGATCGCGCTGCTGACTGGTGAGTGTGCAGGATTGCCCCGCAGCCCCGGGGGTGACACGGTGCAGATGTGTCCCCCGCTCACACCCTCTGTCCCACAGCGCTGCTGGCCTTCGGCGTCAGCGAGTCTGCTCTGGTGAACAAAATCTTCACGGCGGTGAACCTGCTGGTGCTGGGCTTCGTCATCATCGCCGGCTTCATCAAGGGAAACATCAAGAACTGGCAGCTCACGGAGGAGGACTACCACAACCTCGTGAGCCCAGACGTGTCAAATGAGACCAGGTGAGGAGGGCAGAGGGTCCAGCCAGCCGGTGCGCAGCGCAGGGCTGGCACCGCACCGTCCCCTGGAGCACTGTGTGTGCGGGAGGGGGCCGCGCACCCCGCCGCAGCCTCACCTGCTCCGCTTCTTTCTTCCAGAATAAAAGAGTTTGGATCCGGAGGGTTTGTCCCCTTTAAGCTGGAAGGGATCCTGACTGGTGCCGCCACGTGTTTCTATGCCTTCGTGGGGTTTGACTGCATCGCCACCACAGGTAGGGCCCTAGTGAGGCTCCCTCCGTGAGCTGCTGCCAGTGGCTCGTGGGGAGGGAGCACAGCGCTCGCTCCTGGCTGTGGGAAATGGCTCATCCTGCTGCTGTGGCAACTCCATCCCCAGTTGCACCAGCACAAAAGGCCTGGAATCGGGGCTCCCTGTGAGGCATGGTGAGAGCAGGGCTGCTCCCCACCTGCCTGGGCAGCTGCGGGGCTGCAGGGAGCCTTTCAGCTGCAGAGACGAGGCTGCAGCCATGCTGGGAATTGCTGGTGCTCGTGCTCATTTCACAGCCTCAAGCAATGTTCTTTTAAATGACTAAGTTCACGTAGAATCATCTTGGCGTGCAGGGAGCCCTCTTAATTTCCCCTCATTCCTCCAGGAATCTACTTAGCAGGTTGCTGGTACAGACTGTTCTGCCCAGCCTCCTGGCCCACGGGGCTGCCAGGAGCAGCCGCCTCCTGCGCCGACCGTGGAGCCCCTCGCCGGGGAGTGTGGTGCCGCAAGGAGCACATCTGTGCAAAGCTCAGGGCTGAGGGCATCGCGGCTGCCTTACTAACCCCGTACTTATGCGGAGGATCTGGGTACAGCAGGGAGCTGGAGCTGCAGGCGGGGGCAGAGGGCTGGGCATGGCTGCGTGGAGTGGGGACGGATGGGGACAGACGCTGCCTCTTCCCTCCGTGCAGGGGAGGAAGCCAGGAACCCGCAGCGCTCCATCCCCATCGGCATCATCGTGTCCCTGCTCATCTGCTTCGTGGCCTATTTCGGGGTGTCTGCAGCACTCACCCTCATGGTGCCCTACTTCCTTCTGGACAAGGGGAGCCCGCTGCCCGAGGCTTTCAAGGCAGTGGGCTGGGAGCCCGCCCGCTACGCCGTCGCCGTCGGCTCGCTCTGCGCGCTCTCCACCAGGTAGGACCAGCCCCATCCGTGGTGCTGCCTGCCCTACTGCAGGGCTGGGGGCACGTGTCCCAGCTGAGCCCCGTGCAGCTCCTGTCCTGCTCCCAGCACAAGCCGGTCCTTTCCTGCCCTGGATGGTGGGTGCAGATGGCTCAGCTTGTCTGGCCACCACCCGGCAAGCCCTGAGCTGTCTCTCCCCACGGCAGTTTGCTGGGCTCCATGTTTCCCATGCCCCGTGTGATCTACGCCATGGCAGAAGACGGGCTGCT
This sequence comes from Anas platyrhynchos, assembly GCF_047663525.1. Lineage (NCBI taxonomy): Eukaryota > Metazoa > Chordata > Aves > Anseriformes > Anatidae > Anas > Anas platyrhynchos. The sequence goes on from NC_092596.1 coordinate 14,639,104, forward strand.
CTTCAAGTTCCTCTCCAGCATCAACAGCCGCACAAAGACTCCTCTTTCGGCCACTATCACCTCCGGGCTCCTTGCGGGTAAGGCTTCTGGTGGCTACCTTGTGCTCAGTCCCCCTGCAGCCCAGGGCTGTGCTCATGCTGCCCATCCTCGTTGCAGCGGTGATGGCCTTCCTGCTCGAGCTGAAAGACCTGGTGGACCTCATGTCGATCGGCACGCTGCTGGCCTACTCCCTGGTCGCCGTGTGCGTGCTCATCCTCCGGTGGGTGCCTCCTCTCCTGCTGGGTCTCGCCTTGGGGTGGATGCTTCTTGCTGGCCTCGCAGCCAGCCCGGGGTTTGTGGCCACAGCTGAAGCCTGTGAGCTGGAGGCTGCGTGGTGCCTCCAGGCACATCCGTGGGGTGGTCATTACAGGGCTGCTGGCAGTGCAGGAGGGGTACAGTGGGTGCTGTTGTGTCCCTGGGCTGGGAATATCCCCAGGCTCTGCTGCAGCTTGTGCAGCACTGAGCAGGTCCCGTCTGCACAGGTACCAATCCGGGCAGCTGAACTCCCCGAAGGCCGTGGAGATGCTGGAGCTGAACGGGAATGAGGAGGAGAGGGTTGTCATGAACCCAAGCATCACTGCCATGGGCACCAAGGAAATAGAGAAGCCGTCCCTGATGACACTCTTCAACCCGCCCTCAGACACCCCCACAGCGCTCTCGGGGCGCATCGTCTACACCTGCGTCTGCGTCATCGGTGAGTGAGTGGGAGGCAGCGGCTGATGCTCCTGGCCTGCCCTGTCCTGCCACGAGGCCGGGCTTGCTGGCTCCTTGCTGGGGAGCAGCACTGCCCCAGGGCGTGTTGGTGTGTCGGTGTGTCCCTGCAGACCTGGGAAGGGACCTGAGAATGCTCAGGCTCAGCGGGTGATCCGTGCATCAATGGTTTCATTGTGCAGGCAGAACCAGGCAGCTTAGCAAGCTCTGTGTAGGTGTTGGAGCTGGGTTTGAGCCCAGCTGAGCACAGGCTTCCCTTGGCTTGCCAGGCTGGAGAGTTCCTCCTGGTAAAGTGCTGAGGCTTTGGGGAGGATGTTGGGTGATCTGTCCGTGACCAAGAAGAGGCTCAGCCCTGCAGCCCGGGGAGTTGCCAGGGAGGTGTGGATCTGTACAGCCACGCGCTGTGCAGCACGCTGACTGCCTCCTCTCTTGCAGCCACCCTAATCACAATCATCTGCGTGGTCCTGACCCTCAAGGTGAATGCGCTGAAGGAGGCCAACGTGGGCTGGATCTCAGCCGTGGTGCTGCTCGTGGTGGTTCTGCTCGTTCCCACCATCATCATCTGGAGGCAGCCGCAGAGCAACGCACGGTTGAACTTCAAAGTGAGTGCAGCCTCTGGGAGCTTGTTGTCTCCATCCCTCTGGACCCGAGGCTGGTGCAGGATCTGCCAGGGCTTGCTGCTGGGCTTCCACCATCCAGAAATGCCCAGGGCCTGGAGCCACAGCTCTGTGAGGCGCAGCCCCTGGAGTGGAAGCACCCAGGTGGCAGAGCACCTTCAGCCCCAGCTGGGTCCCTCAGGCACAGCTGATGTGGCACCTCTTGTCCCTTGCAGGTACCTCTCCTCCCGCTCCTGCCGCTCGTCAGCATCTTCGTTAACATCCTGCTGATGGTGCAGCTGAGTGCCGGCACCTGGGCGCGCTTTGCCATCTGGATGGCCGTGGGTAGGTGTCCTGGAGGGGAGTGCAGTGCTCACATGGCGCGGGGTCTGCCCTCTGCTCCAGCAGGGTGGCCTCGTGTCCACTGGATTTGGAGAGGAGCCTGTGTGTGCTGGGCAGCCTGCCGGGTGGGCTGGGCGGTGTGATCCTGGTGTTCTGGCTTCTGCCCATCAGCGGGGCCTCCCCGGAGAGGTCGTTATGCTGGCAGCCCGCTACCGTGCATCTCACTGTAGGATCTCTTGCAGGTTTTATGATTTACTTTGGCTACGGCATTCGGAACAGCGTGGAAGGGAAGAATGCGGAGCCCCGTGCCGTGGCCGAGAAGCCTCTGCACCACCCCGAGCCAGACCTCAACCCCAGGGCCACCGCGGTCTGACGGAGGCGGCGGCTGCGATTGACACCGGTACTCAGAGGACTCTGCCAGTATTCCTGCGCTGGGACGGGGCTGCAACCCGCACAGGCATCCCCCAGCCCATGGGGAGCGAGCCCAGACCCCGTGGAGCCGGGCCGTGCGCTGCCCTTTCCCCTCGCGGAGCAGAGGTTGGGGAGCCGAGGCCCCGGGCCGGGTGGGCGAGCCGGTGGCCCGGAGCTGCTCCCTGCAATCCCCCCCCCGCCGAGGGGCAGCGACACCGGCACGGCCCTGTCACCGTGGAAGCTGCTGTCAGAAGTGCTGCTTTGCCTTCCCACGAGAGGCCCGTGTGATGGTACAGCTTTATTCGTGCTGCCTGTCCCTGTGGCCGTGGTCACCTCCTCTGTGTGCTTCCCGCGTGCCGGCTGTGTAGGCGCAGTTGTGGCCGTGCCCGGAGCCCTGCGGGGAGGCTGCAAGCGGCTCGTCCTGGCACTGCTGGCGCCCTGGGGCTCTCCAGCAGCACAGGGCTCAGCCACCCGAGGCCCCACTCCAGTTTTGTGCCCCACGCTGAGCCCTGTGCCGCTGGAACCACGCCGCTAGGTGTGAGCGTCTGGCTCAGTTGCCTGCGAAGATATCAGCAGTAGAGACGTGTCAGTGTCTGTACTCGTCTGCCTTTGTACGATTGGTGTTTTAATGTCAATTTTTATACCTATTAAACTCTAAGTGTTTTTTAACCGCTTTGCTCTCTTGGCCCGGCTGTGTCTTGCTTTAATGCCCGTGCTCTGCAGCCTGAGCTGGGGCTTGTGAGGGAGCAGAGCAGGGCAGGACCGCGTGCCCCGCTGGGCCGGCTGCCAGGCACTGCCGGCACAGAGCAGGGCTTGGCCACAGCCGGGGGGGTGGGAGAGAGACCCACGCTCATGGCCAAACCTCCCACGTTAGCTGGGAAATAGGCAGCAGTGCCCCAGGGTGGCCCAGCCCCATGCTTCTGGTGCCTGGGTGCAGGACAGCAGCCTGCTGTGGCCTTGCCCTGCATGGCGTGGGAGCGTGCCAGCAGGTCCCGGGGCACGGGCTGCGGTGAAGACCTTGCAGATATCCCCCAGGGGCTCCAGCACTGGCCTGCGGAGGAAGCGGGGCCAGGAGGTGGGCTGCATCCATGTGAGAAGATGATTTCCCAGATTCTGGTCTGGTCTAAATCAGCCCTGACAGATTATTTTGCGAAATAAACTAATTTAGGGCAGATGGATCTTGCGTGGATTTGGCATCTCTCCTTGTTTACTGGCAGCCGAGCAGGGTCAGCGCACGGTCAGCAGCGAGGGCCCCACACCATCGGCTCTGCTTGGCCCCGGGGCTGCAGCTGCAAGCCCTGCCCCAGGGCTCGGCGGGGAGGAGAAGGGGCTGCCCGGCCCCACGGCACCCCCTGTGCTGTGTGCTGTGCCTGTAGCCCCACGCGTGCCCCTGAGCACGGCCGTGCCTTCGTCCCCGTGTCCGTGCAGGGCAGTGCCCGTAGTAGCTGCCCCAGGAGCAGGTGCCAGCCCCATCCTCCCTGTGCCGGTGCCAGCTGGGTGCAGGTAGGTGCCTCCCGTCCCCGCGGGGCTGGGTTGGACCCAGGGTGGCAGCCTGGACTCCTGTGCCAGCCCCAGGGCAGCACCTGTGCCTTCTACCTGTTATCGGTCTCACAAGCTCCACATGTTGGCTGGGGAGGTGGATAATGAGGCTCCGGAGTGGTGTGGGCTCAACGGAGGTGCCTGTGCCGCTGCCACCGCCTGAACTGCTGCCTCGGCAGCCTGCGGGTTGTTTCTCGAGGTGCTGTGATAGGGATGTGGCGCTGCGGGGCCAGAAGGATGTTTGTGAAGTGGCAGACCTCAGCTCCCAGGTGTTAGGGGCTGCAGGGTGGGCTTCCCCCTTCCCTGCGAGCCCTAAAGAGCAGTCCTCTGCTCGGAAAATGCAGCAAAAAGCAGCACCCTGGAGCCTGGCGCTGCTGCCACAAGCCCGGGCCCTGCACGCAGCCACCTGTAGATATTTGTTCCTTTGCGTGGGGCCTTTCTGCTCCGTGGGGAGGCTCTGCCCAGCTGGGAGAGCACCAGAGGGAACCAAGCGAGGCTGAAGCTGCTCCCCTGCGTGTGCCTCCAGCTCTGCTGCTGCTGTGTGGGTGCCAGGCAGGCTGGGCACACATGTGGGCAGGGGAGCCAAGGGCTGGCTCGTGCCTTGGCGCCGTCTCCGCAAAGCCCTCGCTGGCTGCTGTGCTGAGGGGGAGCACTCAGGCAGGACCCCACCACCTTCCCATCGCCATCCCCTGGGTTTCAGAGGCAGCCCGAGGCTCGCTGTGCCCTGGCTGCTTTCGGCCCAAGCCATGCAGAGGGGCAGGTGGCCGGGGCAGCGTCCCAGCGAAGGCTCACGGGACGTGCTCGTGGCTGCGGCACCGAGGGGTCGGGGTGTGGAGAGCTCGTGGCTCTCAGCCTCCCTTCGTGGCTCCACCCCTCATTCCCCTGCGACTTTCATAACCCAGCGCGCTGCCACGTGTCCGGCGCAGACCCCGGCTGCCTCGGGGGGACACGGGGCTGTCCCGGCGGAGGCGTCGGAGCTGCTCTCCCTGTGCTCCAGCTGCTTGTCGGGGAAGAGCCTCTGCGGTCAGCCAAGGGGAGCCCATCTCAGTACGCATGCCGAGGAGGATGGAGGTGGAGGGCTGAGCTGCTGCACAGAGCTGGGGTTGGAGAACCTGCCCCACAAACAGCTCCCTTGCGAGAAAAGGGGTGGCCTGGTGCACGGAGAAGTAATGGCAGATTGGGTTCAGTAATCCATTGTGGGGTTAAACCAGGCTGTCTTGTCCTCACTGCGCTGTGACACCAAATACTTCAGCTCAGGTCTAGCCCTGGAGTCACCGCACCTTTCTCTTCCCTGTAGGAGCAGCGGGACAGAGCTGTCGTCTCCCTCTGCAGTCAGCAGGTACCGTCACACCCTCCTCCTCCTCCTCCTTCTCCCCGCGGGTGATGGGTGGTGGAGCCGGGCTGCTGCCGGGTGGGACACGTCCCACCGGTGGGGCTCGAGCCCTGGAATCCAGGGAATCCACCCCGGGGCAGGCGGGATTTCTGGCGTGACGGAGGAAACTCATCTGCTCGTGATATTGCTGCAGCAGGGCTCGGTCGCGCTGCTGGGCCTCGCCATCCAAAAGAGCTGCAGGAGATCAAAGGTTGGGTTAGATTCCCATCTCTGGTTAGTCACTCAGCTGCAGGCAGGTCTCGACCCCCTTCTGCTTTCTGTGGCAGCTGCTTAAGCACGCGCTCCCTGGTAGCTGGCACAGGGCCACGTGCAGCCGATAATCCCCCGGCCGCGAGCCGCAGCAGGTGGCTGGTGCTGTAAGCGGGCAGGCTTCATGGTCCCCTCGCTTTGCCTCTGCAGGTCTGGCAGGATGACTGGCTGCCGGGTGATTGCCCTCCTCCTGCTGTCCTTCCTTCCCGGTGCTGCAGCTGGAGGCCTGCTTCCTGCCCTCGTTCCCCAGTCCACCCTGCAGCTCGGCAGAGCTCGCTTCTCGGCGCAGCCCGTCCTGGAGCTGACAACACGCTGCGATGATGCATGCGCCCAGCGGGAGGCTGCTTTGGCCCCCCAGGATTTGCAGGAGCACCTTTCTTACGAGACCCTGTACGCCAACGGCACCCGCACCCTCACCACGGTGGAGCTGAGCCCCCGGGGGGGCGGCACGGAGAAGAGGCAGCAGAGGTGGCGCAGGCGGCGCAAGCGGCAGATTTACGGCACGGACGGGCGGTTTTCCATCAGCGGGCCCCACTTCTTGCTGGACTACCCCTTCTCCGCCACCGTCAAGATCTCCACAGGGTGCACGGGGGTGCTCGTGTCCGAGCGGCACGTCCTCACAGCTGCCCACTGCATCCACGACGGCAAAGACTACGTGAAGGGGGCCAGGAAGATCAAGGTGGGCTTCCTGACGCCGCTGCAGGGCACTGGCAACAGGACGGGGCCGGGGGGGCTGGCGATGCGGTGGGCTCGCGTGCGGCGCACACAGGTGCCCAAGGGTTGGATTCGGAGCCCCAACTCGGTCAGCATGGACTATGACTACGCCCTGCTGGAGCTGCGCAGGCCACACCAGCGCCCCTACATGAAGCTGGCGGTGGCTCCAGCGGCGGAGGAGATGGCTGGGAAGAGGATTCATTTTTCGGGGTTTGACAGCGACCGGCCAGGTGAGCTGGTCTACCGCTTCTGCGGGGTGGAGGATGAGACAGCACACCTCATCTACCAGCACTGCGATGCCCGGCCCGGTGCCTCCGGCTCTGGGGTGTACGGCAAGGTGTGGGACCCCGTCCGGCACAAGTGGGAGAGGAAGGTGGTCGGGGTCTTCTCTGGGCACCAGTGGCTCGAGGTGGCCGGGGAGCAGCATGACTATAACGTTGCTGTTCGCCTGACGGCTCCGAAGTTTGCTCAAATTTGTTACTGGATCAAAGGGGACTATAAAAGCTGCCAGAACGAATAACTGCAGCCTTCCTTTTCCCCTCCCCAGTGCAGAAGGCTTTGAGCATGGTGTTGCAGAGCAAATGCACGGCTGAGGAGCACGAGGAGGAGCAGCATCTCCTGCCAAAACTGCTGCACCACTGAACTTCACTTTGTTCTCTGTCCTGGAGGAACGAGGTCCCTGCACATCACAAGGGATCCAGTGGAGACTCACTGAGCCTGAAGGGTGTGTAAGCTCCTTTGGTTGGTGCTGGTGGGAACTCGGCATCGGGTTCTTTGCACAAAGAGCTCGGCTGGCAGTCAGGACAGCGGCCTCTGCCTCGAGCCGTTAACCACTTGGAGGCAGCCACAGGCCTGTGCTCAGCTGCACCAAGTTTCTCTTGGGTCTCACCAGGTCTCTGTTTGTGGGCTGGCACTGCCCAGCTTGGCACTGCCCCAGCTCTGTGAGGACAAAGGATTTTTTCTTCTAACAGCGTCTTTGTGTGCCGATGAAAGGTGCCTGAAAGGGAACCCTGCAGCCTGAGGCTTCTGGGCACGCTGTCAGCAAGGAGCCTGGCCAGGACAGGAGGGGCTGCTCCAGCGTGCTGGTGGAAGCAGCACGTGATGGCACTCTTGGAAAGGAAACCTCTTCCAACCCCTGCAGCGTGGTGCCACGTGGGTACTGCCACGCCACAGCACAGGCTGAGATCTGGGAGCCCCCATTTACTTGTAAACCTTCTCATCTCTCTTTGGTTCTCTTTGGGATGCCTTTAGGAGGAAGGGACCCTGGCATTTACTGCAGCTGTAGTATTTGAGGTGGATTATTTTATGCAAATACGTGTATTTGAATAAAAGGCAGCACAAATCTCTTTGCAAAGGTTACGTTGAAAGGAGAGCGGTGCACAACTTGCCAACCCTGCTTTGGGACTTGTGAAAGCATGGCAATGCTCTCCCTTCAGACCAAAGCCAGCAGGACAGGTGGAGCTGGGTAGAGCTGAAATTGCAGGATCTTGCAAAAATAGGGACAGAAATGCCTCCCACAGTCATAACCCAGGCACCTGACCAAACAGCTTCCCACATGCTCTGTCAGATCCACAGGAATGATATGTCCAACAGGCCCTACCAGGCTCTCCCAGGAGCAAAGCAAGAGTTTGTTTTATGTGTCCCTACCTCACATACACAAGATTCTGTTGCTAATCCAAGTTTCATGGCAGATTTCCCTCCCTGTCTTCCTCACAGATTCCCTTTTGCTTGCTGTGTTTGCCCAAGCAATTCTTCTATGTAATCCATAACCTCCAGAAGGGACTTTGTGCTGATGCTGCTTTGCCAGGCTGGACAGATGACAAACTGAGCTTGTTTTTTGCTCTTGTGTCAACGTCCCCTCCTTTTCACTGTATGTCAGGGCAGCCTGCATCGCAGGCTTGTCAACTCTGTCATTCCTCAGGTCTGCTGAGGTCTAAACGTGCAGTTCCTTCAGGATTCGTGACAGTTTTACTGATGCAGCAACCTGACTTGCAAAACAAGCAGGTAGGAGACATTTCAACAAATTAAATGCTACACCCGCTCCCACTCAGTTCTAACATAAGTGTTAAAATAATTTAAATTGTATGCCTGGTCTGCACATGTGCTCAGCAGAACAGTATTCATTATCTTGGATGAGACAGAGCATGAAAAATCCCAATTACACATTACTGGAGAGGGAGCAGCTGCTATTATTTTCATCACACTAAACCAATTTACAGTCACAATTTAACTTGTCCAGCGGCATTGCCTACCCTGGCTGGAGGTGCTTAGGCAAAGATCAGTAGGTGTTGTAATCTCTTCTGCTCTCTTGTCTGGACCCTACAAACAGCTTAATAGTGTTAGCCATGCTCTTAAATGGGGAAGAAAGCACTGGGGGGAGGTTGTTAATAACAAACACAAGGAAGGGAGTTCCTTCCATTAAGTGCACATTGGACCTTTATATTGCTTCCTACACACCTCCGGTCATGGAACAGGTATCAGGACAGTGAAAGTTTTCCTGGAATCTGCTCACATGAAACATAAAGGTTTGTCTTATTCAGAGCAGCTGTACGCTTTATAAGCAACTTCCTTCTGGTGTCAGCCACCAGCTATTGCAAAAACAGAAGAGGAAAAGCCAGCAGCAAGAGGGAAGCCAAGAGAAATACAGTGAGACTTGCGCCCTCTTTTAGCATCCATCTTAGTGTTTGCAAGTGACAGCAATTTTAAAATACCAACAGCTGTTCCCCCCAGTTCTTGTCAGAGAGCTAACAGTTTTGATGCACAAACTGCAACAGGTACAGGACTCACTGTTTATTTAGAAAATTGAAAGAAACTTTTAACAAAACCACGCCGAACAGTGAGGATCTGAAAAGCCAGGCAGCACTGGGGGCATCATAAAGAGAAAGGCTCTGCAGGCCCTGACCAACCCAAGGGCTAGATGTGCAGGCAAGCACCTCCAAGTGGACAGTAAGACCTCACTGCGCTTCTCTCATCCAAACAGTGACACTGCTTTGTTAGCAGAGGACGTTGTAAATTAGAAATTTGCAACTCTCCTGCATCCCCACAAGGTGCCCTGGCACCTGGAGGGCTCCAGTGGTGGCACATTTTTAAGAAGTTCCATCTGAGAGCAACCGCAGCTGCAGTCCCTACTTGGAGGAAGCCACCTGCTTAGCTGCAACATGAAGAGTACGTCATAGCACAAGGTGTTGCCATGCTGCGTTTCTTCTTACCCAGAATCCTGCAGAGCTGTCCATTTGTTTCCCTCGTTGCCCTGCATCAGCACAGAACATCTTCTCTAGCCCAGAAGGAAGGGGGAATGAACACATGTATATCCACAGTCTAAGGAGGGTCACCTTTTGTTGGAACTTGGATCTCACTCCCTACCCCAATCCAAAATGCGAGAACAGGGCTAGCTCTGGAAGGACAGAACCCTCTACGAGCTAGGACCTATGAGGCAATTAATAGACTGCAGGCTGATGATTTGCCTTCTGCATCTGAATAATCTTGCCAAAGCCACCTCTTCCCACATCGTAGTCTGTCCGGTACTCATCTCGCACCTGGGGCACAGCAATGACACAAATATTAGCATCCTGCACTGCTCGTGTCCTTCAGAATCATCACCCTCTTCTCGCTCAGCTGGTGGAGAACTGAAGTTCAGATTAGAAGCACTTTGACCCATTTGAAATCTCTTCAAATAATCCACCAAAAAGGTGATGGTGGTGCAAATGACATGAGAATATGTCTGATAGCTGAGGTCCTTTTAGGTAATGACAAAGATAATGCCAAAATATTTTAATGCCAGGCTTTGCACCCCCACCCCCCCAAAAAAAAAAAAAAGTCTGCAACAGAAACTTACCTTCTCACAGGACAAACTGCTGGCTTCTGAGATTGGCCTGACATTTGTGCTGCCCCTCTCCTTTCAAATTCTACACCATTTTAAGAGTACTAGCTTGGAATAGCAAAAATTCTACTTGTACCGTCAGAACTTTGGAGCCTTAGTTCTACTTCTAGCTCTTAATAGCATCAGTTACCAAAATCACCCGGAGTAGCTGTACTTCATTATCAGGTCCTTATCGCCTACACTTTGTTCTCCAGGAGACAAAACTAGAAAAGCTCTACACCGTCTTAGGGGGACCCGACTCAAGGTCTGAACTGATATTGCTTTTACCTGTCCTCCAGTCTTTCCTCTTCCATACTGCCGGCCCTCCTTAAACCCTGCATCCCAGTCTGTTCGAACGATGCGGTCGTCTAGTCGCGTGCCATTGATAAATCGCATTGCATGTTCAGCGTCTGCTCTCGTGTAGTATCTGAGACACAGTCTAAGGAAAACTACATGTGCTGTTTTGTTGGCTGCAGGGAAAAGAAAGAGAACTACTGCATTTGAGAGGCAGAAGAGCCCTGCCTTCCAGGTTTTCCTACTGTGCCTACTCTTTTCTCTGGGATCAAACAACTGCAGTCATGAAAACCAAGCTGAAAACAGCTCCCACTCCTTCCTAAGGTTCTGAACTTTAATGATAGTACCTGTACAGGCAAGAAATAGCTTTGGATCACTTATATCACAAGCAGATAAAACAAACATGTTAAAGCCTTGCTACGGGCAAGAAATCCATATGACGCCTTCTTCTATCACGCGAAACTTGACTAAACGTGAGCAGGAGGCGCAGGCCTCGCGGGAGAGCTCTGCAGAGACAGCTCACGGGGCAACTTGTACGAGCGTGCACCCCGTGCTGGGGAGCAGCACCACGGGACGCTCTGCGAGGCCCTTTAGGTGCGAAGTGAAGGCGAGAGGGCGAACAGAGGGCAAACACGAGCTCTTAGCGTTGGCCATGAGTGAGATGGGGCCTGTGCAAGTTCCACCTACACAGGTTGGGGGGAAGGAAGGGAAACGAATGCCCGGCAGTGGGCATTGGCGCGGGGTGGCAGAGCTGGCTGTGGCAGGCCGAGAGCAGGAGGGCGCGGGAAGGATACTCGACGAAGCAGAAGCCGCAGGGCGTCTTCTTGATCTTGTCCAGCCCCATGACGATGCGCTTGACGTCGCCGCACTTGGAGAAGAGCTCCTGGATCTGCTCCTCGGTGGTGTAGAACGACAGGTTGCCCACGTACAGCGTGGAGGAGATCTTCAGGAACTTCTCCTGCAGCTTCTTGCTACCCTGCGGGCACAGCGAGCAGTCAGCGGGTAACGGCCACCGGGTAACGGCCACCGGGCGCCCCGACCCCGCTGCAGGCCCCGTCCCCCTCACCGCCCCCCCCCCAGCCGCCCCCGGTCCCGGCCGCACCCGGAAGTGCTGGTCGCGGTAGCGGCTGATCTCGCAGTAGGAGTCGCTGTTGAGGCCGCTGAGCGTGGTGTGCAGCAGCCCCGACATGGCGGCCGTGCCCGCGCCCCCCCCCCTCTCCCCACCGCCACCGCCGCCGCCGCCGCCGCCGGGATCCTTCCAGAACGGCGCCCACCGGCACCGCCTCACGGCCGGCGGGACCGCCGAGCCTCCCTATTGGCTGCCGCGCCTGTCGATCGGAGGAGGAAGGCGGGGCGGACGCGCCGGCCGGCCAATCGCCGCGCGGAGCTGCCCGTTCCTCCGCGGCTGTGGCGGCGTTGCGCATGCGCGGTGCGCAGGGCGGGAGGGCGGGAGGTGCTGAGGGGCGGCCCCGTCATGGCGGCGCGGCGGGCGGCGGCCGAAGGTGGCGGCGGGCGGGAGGCGGGGGCGGCGCTGCCCTCCCCTCACGGTGCTCTCTCCCGTCACGGTTCGCTCCCCGCCTGTGTTGCAGGACTGCTCCGGGAGCTGCTGCGGGAGGAGGCCCCGGGCCGCATCGCCGCGCTCACCGAGGAGCTGTTCCGGGCGGCGGGGAGCCTCGGCGGGGAGGCGGGGGCCGAGCCGGAGGTAGGGCCCGGCCCTGCGGCCTGAGGCCTCCCGGCGTTGGGTGTGCTGAGGCGGAACCCGGCCCTGCCGGCCTGGGGATGGAGCAGCCCCGCAACCCGGCAGGAATAAAGCAGAAAAGTGTTAAATAATAATAATAAAAAAGCGTTAACGGCAGCTCCCGGTGCCCGCGCCGCGGGTTTCCACACGAAAACGCAGGTGGCGGAGTGGTGGTGCACGGAAAAAGGCGTGGGAGCAGCTGAGGGGCTTCCCGACACACTGACTGGGGATAGCGGGTCTGGCAGGGAGAAAAACAAACAAGCACACCTAATAACACCTGCCTGGGGAGCCCAGCAGGGTGGGAAGCATTTTTTGTACATCACACCAGTGAATTAGGGTGTTGCTTATAATAACGATAGGGTTTTTCTTTGTAGGCCGTCTAGAGGACATTTATGAAGTGGTAAACGACTACTTTAAAAGGTCTTTTTCTAAAAGGAATCAATGAGAAAAGCTAACCTGGAGTAAAAATATAGCTAGCTGAGGTATTGCCCAAACTTTTCCTCCAAAATTCTATTCTGAAGCAAGATTTAGTTCACAGTGGTTGTCCTCAGAGGAAGACTGGTTTTGAAAGTCCTCAGTGTGCGACAAAGGGCAGGACAGGTTAGCGTGTGTCAGTACAGAAAATAATCCTAATGCTGTCTATAAAGAAGTACAGGAGCATAAAACTGGTATCCTTTGGTTCTTCCCGTTGGGCTAAATGAGTTTTAAAGAAAGGAGAAATTAATTTGTCGTCTGATCCCTTAAATAAAATGGTCCATAACATTTTTCCTGGTTATGCAAGAGCATATTTGTAGCCAACATGTCTTCTGGAAACTATGATTTGAGTGATGGAAAATACACTACCCTTCGAGATGGGTTTTTAAAGGAGCTTATTGGGTTTATGCAAGATTGCATCATCTTTTTAACAAGAATATCTAGTCAGGAACCTTTTTTCTTTGTCTGCTGATACCAGGAATTTCCCAGCATAGGAGTTTAAGGTAATTAAATGTAACATTCTGTAGGCAAAAGAGGTAAAGTCTTACTGCAGATGCACTTCCCAACCTGGTACAATTTTACAGTGCTTTTCCAGTCCCTAATTTTTCAACATCTGCTTAAAGCACACATAATGTATTCTGAAAGCTGCCAGTGAATCAGTTGTGTTGGACGTGCCGATGTGCTATTGCACAAATTTTTTTATGTGCGAGTGTTTTTGAGGAAGCTTCATCCCAGATGGATAGGGTAAGTCAGGTCATGTTTTGCGAAGTTTGGAAAAGGACTTGACAGAAACATATGTTAGGATATTTCAGTAATTTGACAGATTAATGGGATTTGTTTAGGAACATGCTTGAATGTTTCTGAAGTCCACCACTTCACATACAGAATTTGCTGGTTTGTGTAATTTCAAATTAGAGCTGAATGTTGACGTGACATACATGTGTGTACTACTATTGGTCTTATGATTACTTCTTTCTAGTTTCAGGTCATGTCAGCCTTTGATTTGCAGCCATGTTCTTTCTTAACTTCCTCTTAGAAACACTCTCAAATTTTTAGAAGATGTGAAATAGTCTTTTAGAAGACTGAGTGTATCTTATAAATGACAAGAATATGTGATTCCTGCCAACTGCTTATCAGTCTTCTGGAATACGTGTTCTGCAGAAAAGCATGATCCAAACTTTTAGCTGAAGAAAACCTGTGTGGTCCACTCAGCGTGCCTGTTTTGGGGTCACTATCCCAGCTCTCCCTGTGGAGGTGGTCAGTTCATGTAACAGCTTCAGAGAAAACTCAGGCCTTTGACATCAGTGTCAAAGGTGGTTGCACAAACGTGGACAGATCATTAACATGACGAGCATGGAAGGTGGTTCCTTATCCAGCAGTGAATTTGAAAGTGATCCAAATCTAGGACAACATCAAATCTAATAGAATTTTCCTCCTCAGGTTGAAGAAGGTGCAATCAGCCTGTGGAACTGGGCTGTGACCAAGCACATGGGTTCTGTCATCAATGACGAGCAAAGAGCTAAGCGTACGTATGCGTCCTGTTCCTTTCCAAACACATTTGTGTGTTGCAGGGTGAAAAGGAAAAGCTCTTTGCTGACAGGTATATGTGCAGCACTGTGGATTTGTTTGGATATTTGCAGGTAGGGTAGAGACAGAGGAAACTGTACAGCTAGACTTAGATAAACCATTCGGGATCACTCTGGTGTAATGGTGATCTAGTGACACAGAATCAGGATAGGCATTTTTACCACTCCTCCTTCTGTGCATGAGCATCAATAAAACAATGGTGTAGCCAAAGGAAAGTGTAGTTTGCCTTCTAATGCTATGTTTTTAATCTGAGAATGTATGGAAATAAAACTGACGTACATTTTAGACTGTTGGTCAGTTAATTTATAAAAAGTGAGACTGTTTTTTAACATAGCTATCTCACTAATGTTTACAGAAAAAATCTAAATCTTTTTTTTGACTCCCCTGCCTCAGCCAGGCACACAGCTGGTTGGTTTGCTTTAAGCCAGAAGCAGGGCTGGGGGAAATCAGAAGTGAGCTTTTGGTCTACTCTGTCATCCAGTTCCTTATGTGGTTCTGCAGGATTGCAATATCTGGCCTACATTTTTGTCTTGAGGGATTATAGTCAAAATTATGTACACTCTGCATCATATAAATGATGTCAGGGGAAGGGAAAAGGGTAAGTTTACACAAAATAAATAATAATTACCGTAGTGTAATATTCTCAGATCTTATATCACAGCTGAAGGGCCAGGGAGAGGCTATTTAAAATATATTAAGCAGTGTCTTTTCTATCCCTGATGTTTAAGAAAGGCCAGAAAATATTTTTGCTTTTTACTTTGAAAATGTAAAGATTATTAAACTTGATTTCCCTATGTTGCTGAAGGCTATTTTGAGGCACTCAAGGCATGTTACTGTGAGCACCTGTAATGTAATTAAGTCTTTGAATGCTGTGTCTTTAACTTAGGTATTTAATAGGTTTAATAGGTATTTTGAGGAGAATATCTTTTTTTTTTTTTCTTGATGCCTAAAAGGCAGTTTTAAAGTGCTTGGCTAAAATTCAGACTGAAGCTTTCAAATTTTTCTTTCCTGCAATTTTACATGGTAAACCGTCTTTTGGATATGGCAGGGCCTGACTTTCTTAAGTAAAAAAAAAAAAAAAAAAAAAAGACAAAAGGAAACTTAAGAATATATTATACATTGTTTTCCTGCAGTGCGATTTGTTGCTTGTAGACTGGTGTGCCTTTGTGAAGGCAGTGATCCTCCGGAGGGGACTATTCGAAGACAGATTTTGGTAAGGCTGTTGGCAGGTAAGCAATGAAATGCAGTTGATCACCAAGGGAAATCTTACAACCTTATTACAATTGCTTTGGAAAGTGAGTGAAATAAGCCTGTAATTCTGGGGAGTGTGCATGTTGAAGGTGGGCCCATATCACAGGCATACCTTGCTGAGTTAGTGCAGTTACAAATTTCTTAACAGTGCAGTTAGCATCACATCTTTGTCATATGTTAAAATGTTATGAGAGAAGCATTACTACAATATCCTATAGTACTGTGCAGTAGGGCACTCGAAGTCCTACACTGCACCTAGGTGCTATGGAGTTAATTCAGATGCGAGAGGCACTTGTCACAAATTAAAGAGCTGAAATACCTCTCTCCTGCATAAGATATGTGCGTTAACAAGAAGAAATTTAACACTGCTTCTTCGAAGTGACTAAATTGTCACAAAGCACATATCATTTTCTCTTTCAGATGTCAATGAAAACTGGTAAAGGATGGATAGATATTGGAAAAGCTGATCTTGCTGATGAATTTCTAGAGATTGCCTTGAATGTAAGTGCTTTTCTCATTCTAGTTTCTTATAAACACACCTGTTTGTAAGTTCATGGGTGATGCTTAAGCTTTGTTTTCCAGAGCATAGAAAAACTGTACACAAAATTACGTAAGGGGAGCGATGGTGAAGCAGATATTCATGTGCACAAAGCTGATGTGGAGAAGGACCTCTTCAAAGTGCTCTCTTATCAGGCTGAATCAGTATGTGTTCTTCCCTGCTTTCTTTATAAGTCACTAGGGGGTACAAAGGAAACTCTGACCCGTTTATTAGATGTATGAATGCTTGGCACCGAGGACTTGCTGAAGGATATATTTCCTTTGCTTAGATGTAAGATATCAGACGTGATGTTTGCATTCAGTGTTGCAATAATTTGATGATTTTTAATTTGCCTGGTTTATCGCAGTCATTTCTGCTGTGTTGTTTATATCTTCTAGTTCAGATTTGTTGCTCTATGATTTGGCTAGCATGAGTGTTTATACAACAAACAGCTGCCCTTCTGAGTCATAAATGTTTTGGTTCCAAAGGTGCCTTGTGCTTACTGAAGAAAGGGGAGCCTGGGTCCCCAAAACTGTGTTTGTGTAATAGGCACACAGCAAGACTTGCCACTTTTTGGGCAAATTTGCATCAAACGTGCAGCTGGCCTGATTGAAAAGTGCTTCCCTAAGCAAACCAAAATGCTGGCCAAATTTTTTCATTAGCTTCTAATTGATAATGGAGACAAAAAGAGTACCCCACGTTACTGGAGAGGTGTTTTAAGATTTGCTAGTTTGTTACATCATCTAACATCTGAATGGTTTGGTACCACCCATCTGTCCCTTCCACACTACAGCTGGACGGCAGGGTACTTCTGAATGTCTTTGTCATCTGGGAATATATAGAAATAAACAGAATTATTGTAGCACTAGAAGGACAGATATCTAATCCCAGATTTAGCTTTAGTGAATGTGAAAAATGTATGCAAATCCAAGTCCTTTTTTAGAGATTGGTCTTTTAATGAATTTTAGAGGCAAGCAAGTCACTTACAGTCTGTTGGCATGTTCTACTGCTTTCCTAGGCAGTTGCTCAAGGGCATTTTCAGAAAGCTGTGATGTGTGTGCAGCGCTGTAAAGATATGTTGATGAAGTTGCCAAAAGAGGTTAGTGAAATCATACCTTCTTTATCATTCCAAAGTTTGAAAATCTGCTTTCCTATCTATATGTTAACGAGTGGCAGATGCCATATAAAATTTTGAAAAATACTTCGAGAACTCTTTGTGTGTATGTGTTCTGTGTTTTTCTGCTTCTCTGAGATTTTCTTGCTACATATTTTGCATGAAAGCAGCATTTTTTTTTCCTTCAAAGTTCAGTGTTTTTCTTTTTTGCTTATAGTTTATCATTTGAAATAGAATGATAAACTCTTCCTAAAGAATGAGTGAAAACAAATCATCTAGAAAGGCAAAAAGATTTCTGTATTGAATATGCCACCTACTCTTCTGCAGAAACAGCTGCACTTCACATCTTGATCTTCTCTGTTGCTTCTTCCCTTTTATGTGTGAACTTTTGTCTGGAGGCAGGTGGGACAAGAGAAGAACTGAGCTTCTAGGCTTTTCATATGCAAGTTAGTACTAAAATCTTCATCTTCATGAAGCTGTAAGGCTATGAATGGTGGTTTCTCATTGTACTAAACTGTGTTTTTTGTAGTTCTTATTTCACAGAACAATGTCCAAAGAAAACAAGCTTTGACATATGCAGACTAGTCCTTTGTTTGCAAAGATAAAAGGCTAATATGTTTGTATCAGAATAAGCTTCCCCACATTCATTTTCATTTGCTTATTTTAATTTTTTTTCCCAACCTTTAGGATTTTTTTTTGGTACAGTTAGGAAACATTTTGTTCTTGTCTCTGTGGTACAGGTAATAAAATCCAAAGGGATAGATGTGAGTTCTGAAACAGAAATATGGCACTGTTTATGTTATGGTTGGTTAGTTTAATTTTTTTTTTTATTGTTTTTGTGATCTGTTTGCAGAGTATCTGAGTGACTAAGTCAGCTGTGGGGGTCTAACTTTCATTTCAATTATAAGAGCAGTTTCTCACTGTTTGATTTGTTAAAGATGCTCACTGGGATCATCATGTTTCTGTTTCTCATTTCATTTTGAATGAATTTCATGCTTTCCATTTTAACTCCTCCATTAAATAATATTAAACTTCTCATGGTGAAGGCTCTTCAGAAACCATGAGCACTGATGCAGATGAGGAAGAGGTTTCTGATCACAAGAGATGCAATTCACCACTGGTTTAAGGAGGGGTATTTAAACAATGAGAGAAAAAGAAAGCGCTAGCAATTTCTCTGAGTGACTTTGGAATTTCTGACCACCATGTAGTTGTCACTCCTTAACTCCTCCAGAATCACATCTTACCAGAGAGCACTTGCGGAGTACCACACGGAGGTTGTTGCATTATGGTAATGGATGATACCACAGATCAGCTGGTGAGGATTTGCAGCTTGTGGATCATCAGTGGTCTTAGGAACCACAATGGGGAACTGTAGCCCTAAAGGATGAAATGCTAGAATCGTTCCAAACACTTAGTGTTTGGAGTGATGCCAGGCTTATGGGAATATTTAGGATTATGCTTGATGTCTGGAACACATTAATTCATTAAAAGAGTATTTTAATTATGAGAGTGATTTTTTTGTTGTTGTTGTTCATCCATACTGAATTTGCACTTTTGTGTCTGGATGGCAATGAGATAAAAAAAAAATGTTCAAAGCAAAATGTTGTTCTGTGTCTCTCATTCTTGCCCGAGGATTTGAAGTCCCTTGCAAGAGACACTTCTTGTACTTGGAGAAGAAACTTACTCCAGTGGCAAAGTGAATGCAAATATTAGTGGTCTGTTAGCATTTAAAACAGCTTTTTGTCTCCATTTGGACAGCATTTGACAGTTGCAAATTATTGCAATGGAAAGACATGTTGGTATGAAGAGATACTGTCAGGGCTGACTGATAAAGCAGAAAGCAACAACATTCTGAATAATCAAGCATTCAGAAATATTTTTCTGCTCACATTGGTAGCGTGGATCATCCTTTTATAATGCAAAGGAGACATGCTGGGAAAAAGCCTACTGTGCAAGAGGCGGAGTCCTATTTATTTAACTGTGCAAAAGTAAAACCTTTTAGTCATTTTTAAAAATGAATTTGTAATATGCCATTTTTTCTTCCTAGGTTTTATTTTTTATAATTTACTATGCAAGGTTTAGTGCTTTCAGGTTGGTTTCTTGAGGAACTATTCTACTTTGTGTGTTTGAAGAATTCCCCTGTTTTGCATGTCCCAGACTGGTTAATATTGCTGCACTTTCCCACGGAACAATACAATTTGATTCTAGTCATGTTCAATACCCTCCTCAAATATGGTCAGAAGTGATAATTGTAGACATGTCTTTAAAGTAAAAAACGTTTTAAAGAACCTGAGACCAGGTGCCATAGATGTATTGATGTTTCTACAAGGACACTATAGAAGCAGGAGTCTTTTATTACAGACCTGTTACCTGTCCATCCTCTGTTACAACTTTGGGGTGGAAACCTATGAACGGAAGAAGTATGAACAGAGCTCCTTTTGGCTCAGGTAACGTGCAAAGGGAAACAAAATAACATCCTGCGTTTCAAATGTAAATATCTGTGTGAAGAAGAGGGGGAAGGAAAGTAGATATTTAATTGAAAAACAGAAAACACAAGTTTTTAACTCAACCGTAGTGGCTGAGCAAATACTAACTTAGTGACTGTCTTGCTTACAAATGCTATTGCCTAGCATTTATGTCTGTTTTCCACACTGATTTTCATGTCATTAAAACGAAAACTTCCATGTGGGAGTCATATCCATGGTTCTCATCAATTCTCTCCCTAACTCTTCTTCCAAAGAGATTACTTTAATGAAGAGGCTATTCGCAGCTCCTGTGCCACTTACAAACAATATTGAAGGGATCTGAAAACTTTAGAAAAGTGTAGAGGAATTCTTCTGGCCAGTTTGAAATGAATGTGTTTTTATCAGTACTTGAATTTCTCAGAAAGGAGGCGCTTCATTGACAGCAGTTTCTTGACTGATGAAATACACAACCACCAAGGTGAAAAACAAATAGTTTGAGATGGTTTAGGTAGGTTCCAAATAAGTAATGTGTTATTGCTAGGGGAGAAAATATTTAGGCTATTGGGAATAGCATCTTCATGCCAAGGTCACAGACTGAGCTCAGAAAATTTGCTTTTATTTCTTGTTCTTTTTGTTTTAAATTCTCTGAAGAAAACAAATGACAACACCTCTAATTCAGAATAGTTACGGTCACATGCTATAAAAGAATTTTTAGAAATGCTTAGAATTAATTAAAGCTGGTGCTTTGTTGATTATTTTATATTTTGTTCTTGTAGAATATTAAATACTGAGTCCTGATGGCAAAATTTGAGGAGGAAATAAATTTCTGCCAAGTGCAAATATTTATCTGGATATAGCAATTTAGCTCCACCTAGTGGGTTAAGATTTCTCTGTAGTGAGAGTGTATTATATTAGGAAACAAATGTCTGGTTGTTCTGTTTTTCTTTTAAAAAGTTATTCCTTTGCACTGTTTGCCATCAAATCTGGTTTTGTGGACCTGGTGCATTTTCTCTGGGTGGTCCTTTGTGCTGTCATTTAACTTTCAGGAAAAGAGTGATGAATCATGACTCCCAGGTTCTGTTTTTGTGCTGGGATCTTAAGACTGGGTCAATTATAACTTCTGTGTATGACTGTATTGTATATCAGGTGAGAATAAGAACAGTGACTTGCTCAAAAAGCCTACTAAAATGTTTGAATAGAAGCTGTTACAGAATGTGGTGCACTAGGTTGAAGGATGTGGTAGAGTACAATTTTTGATATGAGGGTTTAGGAAGAAAAAATCTTTTGTTCTCTGGTTAAGAAGTGAGGCAGAATTGGAATGTGGCACATACCAGATGCAGGGCTGTTATAAACGTGTCAGTCTTCAAAATATAATCAATATAGTCAAAACTTGGACTATAATCAAAGTTTACAATTTATCAAAGGAATAGAGGTAAGCAAACAGCACTGGTTGCGCTGGGAGTCTCTGTTCCACCAAGATGCACACCAGTTACATCAAGCAGCTGATTTTTATGCTCCTAGGCTAATACATATTCATTACTACTTCTAAAAAAACCAGGGTTATTATAATTAGTTTCTGGAATCCAAACCCTCCTACTGGAGCCTGCGTATCAGTCTCTGGTGGTCCCTCTGGGGGTCTGTGGGGATCTCTTGTGCTGAAGGCTCATAGTCTTCCTCCTTCTTGTCCTTCTCAATTGTCCAACTTGGCTGTATGTCAGAGACTTGTGCAGCGTCCCCTGCAAGCTTTGTCTTTTAGTCGTTCTTCAGCTTTCCCCTTCTCCTTAATCTCCTGGCCAGATATCAGAGACTTGCATAGTGTCCCATGCAATAGTCATAATAGTTAGCAGTTATTCTGAAACCCCCCAGATATCAGGAACTTCAAGGAAAAGCCTACAAATACATTTCCCTTCAAGCTCTCTATTGACATGAATTGCTAAAACATTCCTCTACAAGATACAAGAACTATATACATTAACCACTCTGTTTTTCTTAGACTTGTGATTATACAAGGGTCTGTAGGACAGAAGGTCACATTCATCATTCCATGCGGCCCTAGTATTGTTCCATATTGACACAAATCAGATGAACACATTTCACATATGATATGAGGGTTTAGGAAGAAAAAGTCTTTCGTTCTCTGGTTAAGAAGTGGGGAAGGATAGGAATGTGGCAAATACCAGAAACCTGGCTGAATTTATTTCTGTCATCCCATGTAACTTTAACCTTTTCTTATCCTTGGTAGCCAGAGTTATGACATTGGGAAGATGGATATGAAATACTCTGTTGGCAAAGAAATACGGGTAAGAAAAAGAGAATTTGCTGTTTACACACAGGAGGATTTTGTTAACCTGACTCTAGTGCTACTGCTGTGCCAAATCTGACCAGTGATTCTCTGGCCTCTGTTTTAGTATTGTTTGCTATGAAGTTTGGCAAAGTTGCAAATCCACTTTCTGTGAGCATCACAGCAAGAGTTGAGTCACTGATGAGTGCCCTTAATCACATTTGAATCTACTATTTCACAGAAATTTAATTTTGAGAAATAAGACTCAGACTGAGAGGCCATCTCTTCTTCCCTCCTTCCCCTTCTTTCAAGGCATCATTAGGTATAGCTGTGTCATTTCTGAGAGATGTTTGTCTGTCTTGTAGGCCTATTACTCCTAATACTACTGACGGTGGATATGGAGATTTTATTCTCTTCCCCTTTATATAAATCATTTGCATATTTTCAGGCCACTGTCATGTATGTCTTTGTGTTTCTCAGTGACGTAGGTAGCCCCTGTTCCTTCACTTTCTTCTTTCTGTTTTTCCAGGTCTCTGCATTTCCTTATTATTGTTCTGTTCTCTGACCTCTCTAGCTGATTCATGTACTGTGCGGGTTGCAGTGCTGAAGACCAGACCCAGCACTCCTACTGAGGCTCTGGAGCTGAGCAGCCACTTTATATGTCTGATCTCAGACAGGCATTCTTTTGACTCAAAGAGCTTTAGGTTTTGTGGCCTTAAATTTTAAGTCTTTTCTGTTGATACGTGTGGTCACAAGTGCTTCTCCCCCCTGCCACTATGCAGGTAGGATTTAAAGTCTTAGTTTGTTTTTCTTTCCAGGCAAAGGTGCTGCGACTGTTAGCTACAGCCTATTTTGAGTGGGATTGTAAGCAGTATCTTGACAAGGCACTGAAGGCTATAAGCTTGGCAAATGAGGTAGTAATGTGCAATTATATTTATGTGCAATAACTGAAACTCAAGCATTTACTAGTGTAATAATACAGACCACGTTAATCATTGGTGAAAGTGGCTTGGATTAATTTTTAGCTTCTATTTCTTCAGGTTACTTAGAGTAACTTACATTTAAAAACATTGTTTCTCTTTGGTTGATTGTTTTAAAATTTCCATTATTTGTTTCATTCAAAAGAAATTCAAAGTATAAAATCCTATTTTAAGTGAAAGTTCAAGGTCAGTTTTTTACATGCTGGTAGGGCTTTCAGACAGATGATAATGCACGTGCTGGTGAGATCAGGATAAATGGTGGTATAAACCATTGCACCCAAGCCCTTTGCAGTTTTTATTGTGTTTATCTTCACAAAGCTTTTTTAGATGTAAGAGTGTTTTTGTCATCAGTGTTTGATAGTTTATATTTTGATAATAAAATGGATTTGAAGAATGCTGTGGAGTGTATGGGGTTCTGTGTTATGAATGTGTTGTACTCTCACAGAATCTGTATTCTACAGACAGTTGTCCAAGTAATGGATTGCTTTTCATTGTGCAGGAGAATTTACATCCAGCAGGGTTTTTTCTGAAAGTTAAAATTCTTCTTAAAAGTGGAGCATCAGATGAAGAGATCAACTCAGGTATCACAGTTCTGTTTATGTTTCACAGTAAGGTCATACTACTCCATATCCAAGAAAAGACAGCCTGAGTAGTGCACTGGAGAGAAAAAAAAAAAAGGAAAGAGAAAAGCCAAACCTTTCTTGTGTGTTTTAGAGGAATCATCATTAGTCAAATGTAACAATTCTGGTTTGGTGTGTGGGCCGCAGAAGTCAGCATCAGAGGACAATATAATAATGAAATTATAATTAAAGATGATTTTATTTTGTTGAGAGTTTAAATATACTTGCCAGAAATAAGGAAAGGAGAAGACTGAAGCCTGTTAGAGTGAATGCAGCAGCAATACAGCAATGTAAGAGGATGGCTGATTTTAGTCATACGCCTGAGGTTATTTAGAAAGGATGGATTGCACTCAGCATAGAAGAAAGGCTTGTGAAACATTGCTGTTCTGTGTGTGATGTTGCACATTTTGGCCAAGAAACATCAAGTGCTGATCGATGTGCCAGTGTAAGCCTGTTTTACCAGAGTTTACTTGGTTTATAAAGGACTATGTTTTATTCATCAAATTTGTAATTTGAACAGAACTGATTTTTCTGTTGGCACTTGAGAGGAAGAAAGTTTTCAGGGGAGACTTTAGTATAAAAAGGTTAATGTATCGGGAAAATATTATTTACATAAATAATGAAATCTTAAGGAGGAGGGGCTTAGTGCTCTTTATGTTTTAAAAGTATCAGATACATAACAAATAGTCTGAGAAATAAATGTACAATGAAATAAGCAATTTCTTGCAGAAAGCTGGATGATCTGACTGCTGTCAGACTAACAGGAAAGGAAACTCCACTTCAGATGGCTCCTGGTGAATTTCAGCCAGCTTCCAAGTAGACAGTTATTCCAAATTTACCATTGGAATAGCTGGTTTCTGTTCTACAATCGGAATTGTGAAGCCATGGTGTTGCCTATCAAAACACACACTGCTTGTAGCATGTTACTGCTTATAGCAGTGGCATGAAGATTCCAGTCAATTTTTGAAACAACTTATTAATAAGTGGCTGTCTCTCTTCTGTTGGATGGCTGGCAAAAGAGTGTTGTATCTATGTGCTGCAACTTCGGTTTCCTTTGAATGAAGGTTCCTGCTAGGTTTTAGGCATTTGACTAAAATCTTGTATTATGCTCTTGTACACAGCTGCCTTAGAAGTGCTTTCTGTAACAACTGTTATAGCCACATTACATTACTAGTGTGTTCATTCTCTTATCTCATTCAAGCTATGAATGTATAAATCTTGTTATTAAACCATCCAGCACAGTTTTGCAGTTTTTAAACTTTATCTGAGTGTTCCAAAACTGATATCTAGTTATCAGCACCAGTAAATTCAATATTTTCCTGTCTGTCTAAGACTGGTGATGCTGAAGACCATTAGACTTAAGTAGTTTCCATTGCACTGCCATGCCACCACACAGCCTGAGTTCTGTCATCATCTTAAGTGGTTCCTTCTAGATAAGGATGAAGCATTTTGATGGAAAGCAGCTTGAGGCAAACATTTGTGCTACTAATGCCTGTTCTGTTCCTGTTTAGAGAGACAGAAGGCTAGAATTCCAGGGCTGTCAGTCTGTTGCATTTCTTTAGTATTACATTAACTGTGAGACAGAGAAAGGAAAGTCAAAGCACAATGGAGGTATCTTATTCTTCCTTGGTTTTAGAACTATATATTTATATATATATATTTTTTTTTTTCGAAAGATGCTGTAAGACCATACAACAAGCAGTTAAGTATGTAAGGTGATTGGATAATCTCAATGTCATTGTGTTCTGTCTAGCTGTTGCAGAATTCATGCACCATGAGTTGTCTTTAGACTTTTGTTTGAATGCTGCTAAACTGCTGCTGGAGAATGGAAGGTATGAAATCATCATCAAGTGGAGCGAACACAATATTTGGGCTTTGTAGCTATTCTTCTGTAAGCAAAGAACACCTATTATGCAGTGACACTTTATTTTAAATAAAAGCTGACAGAGGTAGGTAAACATTTTTGAGAGGCAGCCTGTCTTCACTTTCTCAAGGTGATACAGTGGCAGAACAGGCTGTGAAATAATGTCAAGTGGCAATCTGCAATACCAAGCAAATACTTAAGAATGATTAAGATTGTCCCTATGCAATTTTAGTAGTTATCCTGGGTCTGGAATTACCTGAAGGAAATTTTTCTTCCATATTAACGAATATTCAGAATTAAAGATTCTGGAATCCCAGAATCATTCTTGTGAAAATCAGTATGAAGCTGAACGAACTGCAAAATAGAGGCATGAAATTTAACACTCTTGAATGCTCCATCATGATTACCTCCATTTACACTTCTATCTTGCAGTAATTTCATGCTCTCATTGTGAGGGGTAAGCTGTCTTATGAATACTGTAGAACAAGCATGTGCAAATAGGAAGTACCTACGGAATAGATGCACTGCAGTAAATTCATACCTTGGCTCACTCTGTCAATGTGATTGTGTGTCAGTAGTATTTTGATGAGAAACATGCTGTATAGTGTGATTGTTACACTTCAGAATGGAAAATTAACAGCTCTTCTGTGCAGCTTCTTAAAATTCCATCTGTGTGAACAGGGAATCAGTTGGGTTTGATTTTCTGAACTCTGTTGCTGGACGATTTGAATCTTCACCTGACCTTGGAAAAATAACCCTGCTCTACATTGAGTTCCTGTTGCAGAATAAGAGGGAGCTGCTTGCTAAGCAAAAGGTTGAAGAAATTATTATAGGTCTGTATCCATCTTTTGCTGTCATTTGCTGAAAGTTGGTTTTAGCTGGCTAGACTTGAATTCATTTTTCATTTAAAAATTTTCATTTTTAAAATATATTCTCATCTTTCTTTTTGTTTGTCTGTTTTCTCTTCTGTTTCTTTTGCACAGCAACTCAACTTCCATAATAAATGACAGTTGTGATAAAGCTCAGGGTTAAATTCACATGCTAAAGCAGCTCCTACTTTTCAGTTTAGTCTGTATGATTGATGTATGTGGGATCATAAAATATTTACTAGGAATTCTATGTAACGTTAATACTTTGTCCCTCCAGCCCAATGCGTTTTTGTTTGTCACTATTAAAACAGGTTGCACATCCTTGTTTGAGCAGCTGAATTAGAGGTTCTTTTCAGGTCTTCTACACCTGTAACACTGTGGCATTTTTTGACTGTCAGATCTGCTGGAAATCAGATTGTGTTTTATGTAGCATCTAGCTAGGTGCAAAAGCCATGCTGTCATCGTTAAAGCATGGTGATATTTATTCCCTTGCTCACTACATTTTTTCTTTTCAGAAGCAGTATATGGAACACTGGGTCATGGCTGAAGATATTGCCATGTTACTGTTTCTTGTTATAGGCTGTGGGACAGTCTTTCTCAGATTGCTCTTAAGGACTTCTCTGAGTGGGGTTCTTAAAGTTCTTATAAAGTGATGATTTGCATTATCTTTTCAGGTCATTATACTGGAAAACAGCTGTTGTCTGAAACCTTGAACCAGCTGCACATCATCTTGTGGGACACAGCTGCCAAACATTATGAGGTTTGGGACCAAGTAGTGTTGTTGTTATTTGTATTAGTGAAAATGAAGATCTGATTTTCCTGACCTCTTTGGTATGTCTATTTTTGGTTGGAGCTTAAGGTGTTATTAAGATCCTTATTCCAGTTGCAACTAGTTTTACTTTCATCCCAATATGTGCTCTTTCCCACCAAAATATCAGACTTCATGTAGTCTCATCTCAGAGTTTGTACATGGGAACATGGGCCCTTCATTCTGGCTTTGTCCTGGGAAGGGTGCAAAAAACCTTAAAATATTCTTTATATTGAGATGTTCATTTTGTTTTGCTACAACAAAAACTATGCTAATGACACAGCTTGCTTCCTCCTCATTTTAAAATAAATTCTTCCCCTTTATTGCTGATTTTTTTTTTTTTTACTTCTAATCAATCTGAATTCACTTTTCTTATGAGAATCCTGTATCTATGGCTTCTTCTAATATGTTCTGCTTTGTAATACCCGGGATGGCCATATTCCCCTCTGGAATTTCAAGGCAGGAAGTGAAGAGAGGTGTATAAAGATTCATATTTTGTTTCTTGCCATGATTAAATCTTGTGGGCTCCTCTGTCAGCCAAATAATGTCCTGGCAGTGAATTTTTTGCCTGTGCCAACAGAACTGATAGTGTCTTCATTTGTGGCATCAAGGGACCAGGGAATATTGTTTCAGCTGCCTTCTTGTTGTCTGTCTTTATTGCAGGCTGTCATATCAGTGATGTTTGGCGCTGGTCTGAGCACCAAATGGTGTCAGATTTCATGCCTTTGTTTGGCTTCATCTTCTGCTACCCATTTTTATGGTGCAAAGAGGCTTTCCCTACTACCCTCCCTTTTTCAACCCAAGGAATCCTGCAAAAGGAAACTGCACTTTATTACCAGATTCTGAGGTGCGAAGTCAAGTATCCTCGCTCTCTTATTAATGTTTTTTCATGACCATATTACCAGCAGTACTGACTGTTTCCAAATTTTGCGTCCCAGAGCTGCTGCCTCCATTCTTATTGTTAGCACCAAAGTCCTGTTTTTTTCCATTGGTGATAGATTCCTCAGTTTATGGGTTTGGGAGGTGGGAGTATGTGCAAGGTAAACTGATGCCATTGTTTGTTTGATGACCCTTTTTGGATCCTACTTGGATTAGGAGTTCTGATAGCACAGGCTGTTCCTGTCTTGAAAGACAATTTTACAGGGATGTTCTGGTTCAAGTCACCTGTAGAAACAGTGCAGGGACTTAAAAGAGTACACGTGACTCAAAGTATATTCTTCCTGAGGAACAGTCTTCCTCTCTGTATGGTTCTAGAGATCTAATGCTTGGACAGTGGCAGTTAGACTGATTGTCCATATTAAGGATATCACCCTGGAACATGCAAAAGCTGTTTGTCACTCTTAACAACATTTCGGTCCCAGTAGACACAGGATTCTTCTTTATCCAGATAATCCTTCACTAGCGGTCTCTGCAGATTCGGTGAAGTGACAAGACAGGACTTGTGACAGATATATAAAAGCTTGATATGAAAAAAAGGTTGTATTTCTAAGCCTCTTTATCTGCTGGACATAAGCTCTTTAATAGCTTGATTTCATGTGTCTGCTTTCTTCCAGAATCTAGAATTTGTTTTCTCTTACCTAGTTTCCTGCTTTTCTTCCACAAGTGGGGATAGGCTGGCTCACTTATACAAAGAATAATGTACTGGGCTCACTGGCCCTAGTATAGTTTTCACAGTCTGTCCAAATTGGAACTGTAGTTGGGAATGCACTCTTCAGCCTAGTATCAAGAAGTTCATGGCTAAATGGCATAAAAACTTGTGTCTTTTTCTCTTACTTTCTGACTTTCACTTATTTTGTATCTTGAAGAGAGAGGGATTTTTTTTTTTTTTAAATAATATTGTACTTAGTTATATAATTGTTCTTTCTGGATTAGGCCAATGACCCATCTAGTCTCCTAATGAATATGCCTGCATTGTGGGACCAATGTTTGCTCTTCTGGGGGAAAGATTACACTAGAATATACTTGACTATCTAAATCTTTCATTTCCTATGATTTGTTTTAGGAAAACATAGACCACTTAATCACTTTTTTTTTTTTTTTTATAATTTCCTAGGCAAAAAACTATTCTGAAGCTCTTCACTGGTACAACTATTCTGTCAGCTTCTACATGCCTGGGCAAATAGATCAGAATTTGGCTAAGTTGCAGAGGAACATGGCTTCTTGCTATCTTCATCTGAAAGAAGTTGACAAGGTATGTTTATTTATGTATTTATTTGCATTGCTTTTATATTTGTAGTTATATAATTTGGACTTGATTTACAATTCTGTTAGTGTACCTCTTGCTTTGAGAGAGGGAAATGTTTTTGCATGTCTTTCATGATCTGGCAGAGATCTGTTCATCTTAGCTGCTTTGGGAGCCCCTTCTAATCACCTATCATTCTAAACAGTACACACGTTGTGTGACCATGCCCCAGTATATTGGGTTTCTTCTCAGATTAGAGGCCATTCTCTCTTCAAAACAGATGAGCCTCAGCATGAAAAATGTTAGACAGGTGACACCAGAACTTCCCACAACAGTGTGTTAGCCCTTACCTCTGTGGAGAACTGCACCTGCTTTACCTGTTTAGGTCTTCTGTTCTGGGGATGTTAAACTTTGTAATTCAAAGTGGCAGAAGGGAGCTGATTTTTTCAGCGTCCTCTTGCTTTCTAATTCTGTGGCTCTAGTTCTGAAGAAGCAGGAATTCTAGTCATTGTCAGCTCTAGGTGCCATCTTATGCTCTGATCACTTTACTTTTCTTTCAGGGGAGGTTGTTGCCAAACCAATTTTGTTCAGTAATTGTATAAATATCTCTAATGTAGCCATTAAAATTTGGCATATCTTTTTAACTCTCTTCTCTTGCAACCTACACGACTGATTACAAGATGCCATTACTGAATTCCTACAATCTTTTCTGCATATAGGCTAAAGAGGCAGTTAAAGAAGCAGAGAGGTGTGATCCAAACAGCATCTTTACCCAATTCAGTGTCTATAAGATTGCAGTGATGGAAGATGATACTGATAAAGGTAGAACTTGAAAGATAAAAGGGTCAACTACAAAGACCAGGAGTGTCAGGTGTCTTAGAAAACACTGAGCAGACCTGGACTGTTCATTTTGGGAAAGACACAATAGAGGGAAGATAGGAGAAGGATCTATAAAATCATTAAAACTGTCAGGCTGTAGATTTAAAACTGTCAGAGGGGGATGCTTTAGCACATGGCATGTAATATGTTGCCACATCTGGTTACTGTTTGGCTGGAGCCTCTGGCTCGGAATTCTGTAATCTTCTTGTGGACAGAAGCTAGAGCAGCATCCTGAGATTAGAATCACTGTATTATACTATTCCTAATACTCTTTTAAAAGCATATGCAGTTGCAAAAATGCTACTGAGCTAGATGATCCTTAATTGAACCAATATTACCACTCTTGATTTTTCTGGTCAAGTAGAAGTGGAAGTTACGAGAAAATAGATGAATTACTGAGATGACCTACAGAATGACAGATCTCTATAGACTTTTTATTCTTTCTAATGAGTTCTGCCATTTCATGTTTTAATGAGAATCCTAGCTCAAATAATGAAAATTGAGAAATATAGTCTATAGTTAATTAGAATACAGAGGAACATGCAGAGCTTATTTTCCAATGAGTCCTGTGCCAATTAATTATTCTGTATACATCTTTTTAATGGCAGCCTAATTTGTTCACATAATACAGAGTGGTAACCACAGCACAGTGGGAGCATAAAAGCAGCAGCACCCTTAACATAAGCCAAGATGTGGGAGCTTGGAATCTTGCCCAGACAATATATTAAGAGAAAGTCTTCTGTGACAAGCAGATATTTAGCAGAACAAATTTAAGGATGTGAGATAGTTTCATTTGTGTGGCATCCTTGTTTCCTTAGATTGGTAGCTTGGAATGCTTTTTTGGCATTTCTCTAGGAAGAAATGTGTAATTGTGGAGAAGTGCTGGAATTGTCAGGTTTTCTTGCCTTGTTTCATATTAAAAAAAATAAAAATACATCCTTTTGTAAGTTGTGTCTAAAGCCTTACTAAAACAGTAGAACTTTCCACCTTCCTTTTTTTTTTTTTTTTACTAAAAACAATCAAACAAACAAACAAAACCCCCAAAACTAATTTTTCTGTATGCATTTTTCAGCTGTGGAAGCAGTTATTGAAATGGGGAAGCTAGCAGAAAAGTCATCTCAATGTGAAGACAAACCGACAGTGGATGAAAATACAGGCAGTAACCTCCTGAGTTTAGCTGCCCAAATTGCTTTAGAGGTAGAACAGATAACATTGTCTTTATTTTGCTTTATTGATATAAGAACAGCTGTAAACTCTGTAATATTTTCTACTTTCAGTACTTCTATGTATTTCATGCATTTCTGAGTATTTCATGCTTGTATAACCAAGGTCTCACTATACATTTTCAAATGCATTGTGTAAAGCAAAGTAAAAATTGATTTCACATATGAAGAAACTGTTTTTTTTTCCAGGAAAATTAGTGATTCTGAATTGCAAAATATTGATAACTAGAAATGACATTGCATATTGCTAGTGAGGTTCATACAAAACATGTTTTAATTTTTTTTCAGAATGAACAACAAGTTGTGGCTATCAAAGCTTTGGAGTATTTATCTGAACATTCACGAGACTGCCGACAAGTATTTGCAGCTCTAAAGTGAGGATTCAAGTGATTTACAAGGACAGAGAACTCTGATTTCTCTTTCAAACTTAATTTGTTTTGTTGAAGAAAGTGGAAAACAGAGTAGATGAATGATTAGTTAGCAGTGTTTTTGGTACTGTAGATGCACCTCAGTCCTGAACTCTTAGCTGCAAATATTCCAAGTCTTTTTCCAAGCTGATATTAATAGCTCTGAATTTTATGACATTGTTGTGTTTGAACAGATGACCAACAGCAACTCTGAAGAGATTGCAACAATATGTCTGGTGAAAATACAGGTTCATTTGTATCCCCTGATGAAGTACTATCTTATTGTTGAAACACTCTATCACTTTTATGAAAACAAATGTTAGGAGAAAGATCTATTCCTTCCAGTTTTTGCTTAAAACTTTTATGAATGTATATTTATTTACTTACTATTACGTGATTTAACAACATGGTATCCAAAAAAAGGCTGTAGGGAGGGAAATACTACAATCTTATTCTCAGTTTGATGCTGAATTCTGTGAGTTACATGGATGGGTGGTGTAAAGAAGAAAGTGGGATCCTTTCTGAAACCTGAGGTCAAAGTACACTGTTGGAAAAAGTTATCTTGTTTCTTCATTGTTGTTTTTTCTCATATTCAGATGCTTGGTTCGTCTTGTGTTGTCAAAGGTCGTAGTAGAAAATGAAGAGAAAAGGTGAGTACATTTGCAAAACTATATTCCGTGGTGGATATCTTACACAATTAGTGTACTTATACATATATGTATATACATAGCTTATTTTCTTACAGAGTAATCAAGAGATTAGTTTTTATGCTAGTTAAAAGTTCACACAGATGACTTCCCAATTCAAGCTAATGATGTCACAAAGAACATCTACTTGCATAACGTTTCCTTTAGATATTTCTTTTTTGCGTTCCAATTTTATTAATGCCTAAGACAGTTATTGTTTGATGGAGAATGTGAGCTAAGCAGTCTCATTTAACTTTGACCCTGGGATAAGCTATCTTTCAGCTGTTCAAGAAAACAATGTAGTGTCAGTGAGATTAGAAGTTTAACCTGCAGCTGCTAACTGCAACCTAATAGCTGAGAAAACCTCCCACTACACTCGCACAGTGACCTTCACTGCTGTAGATCAATAAAACTTTTTGCAGGCCTTCAGTACTCCTTTTGCATCTTCAGATACTAGAAGTTTGTAATGCCTGAGACATTTGTCAGAGGAAGAATGATTATATCCATATTTGTGAAGCTGTTGTATTCCAACATCAATAATGTGTTCTGTTATAAGAAAATTAATCAAACGTTTTCTAAAACTTGTTTTTTCTTCCATTCTAGAAATAAAGATATCAAGTCAATGCTGACTTATTTAACCTTAGGTATGTTTTTGTTTTGTTTACATTTTCTGTAGTTTTTCCATTTTTGAACATTTAATGATATAATTAGGTCCATACTGCCCAAATGTTCAGAATCCTTAGTTCAGTCTAGGTTCTCAACTTCCCAATTCACTGAAAGTTAGGGATCAAGTTAACACTGGAGATTCAGCAGTGCTGTCAAGTTGGATCTCAGTGCTACAAGTTTTTGCTATGGAAAACTTGTAGGGTAGTGCAGGAAGAACTGTTTCCAATAGAGCCTTTTCTTGGCAGCTTCTTTGAGACAAAGGGCTCTTTCTTCTAGGCAGTTTTGCTGTAGGAAGGAGAATTTAGTGCTTCGTAAGGCCACGCATGCAGGCAACAGATATTTGGGCACAAGCCACAGCCCCTGTGGCCTCAGATGACTGTCTCATACTCTGACTGCATTGGCAGGAACAAAGTTAGTATCTTTAGTAGCAGGGCTACCACAAAAGGAAGAAGTTTGGTTTTGTACTCTGAATTAGCAGCATGACTTTCTGTTGGCATTAATTAAATGCCAATAATGGTCTTTGCTCTTCTAGCTGTTTAAAAGGAAGGATTTTTAAAACTAAATTAGTGCTTTTTTATTTCTTATTATTAATTTGTTTGTTTGTTTATTTTGTCCTGGACAGTTTAGAAAACTGCAAGGAGCAAGCAATTTGTTGAATGACAGGAGATGCTTGTCAAAATTGATGGCCACTTTTAAGTTTTGCCATCCTTTGAAGTACAATTGTCTTATTTGCATTGTATGAGGTACAGTGGTTTTACAGAGTACTTCTTTTTTCCATCAAAATAAATAGTTTTTTTTTTTTTTTTTTCACCAAATCTTTTTTACCCCCCTCCTCCAACCTTGGAAAAGAAAATTAATGAAATTGTAGAACTTTTTCTGTACTAGTCATTCTTAACTGCAACTCAGAGAAGAGAAGGATGAACAGAAGAAAAAAAAAAAAAAGGTTCCTTAAAGAAAGGCCTTAAGTAAGAGCTATTAAATTTAATCCCCACCCAACTTTTTGTACAAATTAAGTAAAACTCCTCTACATTAGGCTTCAGTGTCAATAAATTGAAGAGGCAATACCTATTAGCAGCCTTATGTATCTTACCTTAAATGCTGTTTAAGGCACATTTTGATGCTTTTTCATAAGCTTTTCTAGTCAAGCATATTAGATTTAAGTTGTGAAAATAACTCTTCATTGGGAATTACAAGGGAGTTTTGGAAACTGCTGTTTGTAATGTAGTTATTAGACTTGGAAATGTTTTTATTCTGCCCAGAAAATGTAACATATATTGAACAACACATTTTCTGCAGCTCACAGGAAACTTGCTGAGCCTTTCACAGAAGAGAATTTGACAAGGGACATAAGGACCTTTGAAGCCCACTGGTTTAGAAAAGTTGGTAGGTTGTATTCTTCAGATCTAAACTGAATCACCTCCACCTTCAGTTAGCCAGACCTTAAGGAAGAAAGAAGCATTTAAAGATGCAGTATTACAGAATTTGTCAGCTTTGGCAGTCTCTGCCTTAGTGTTAAAGTTTTGATGCATTTTCTATCTTTGGAAACTATCTGGTATGCCTCATATTAGAGATGATATGTCTCTCCTGGTCTTTGTTAAACTGTTTTGGTGAGGAAGTTAGTGTATTTGGTGCCTGTAAATAAAAATATGAGGGTAGGGTAATGAATTGAAAAAACGTTTTAGATTTTTGCTTCAGCCAGAGTATACAGGGAAGAAAATAGTTGAAATCAATAGCAGAAGACATCTGTCAAGATGAGCGTTTGCATACATCCTCTGTAATGTAGCAGTGCTCTAAAAGTAGCAAAGAAGGAAGAGAAGCCGTAGAGGTCAAATCCAGCAACACAAGTTGAATGGAACTGACCTATGGTGGCTGTGCTCTTTCCAAGGCAGCATTCTCATGCACTGAAGAAACAATTCACGCACTGCAAAAAAAATGTCCTAGGCAATAAATTAATGTGAAAGTTAGAATCTGCAAAGTCACTGTAGAATCTAAACATATAATTGGGTTGGATTCTCATACATAATACTCAGTTGTCTTTAGGTGGCTATGGCTAAACCATTTACTAATCAGAGCTGTATGATTAAGTGTATGTTTAACTGACCCTGCTGGGATAAAATGGAACTTTTTTTTTTTCTCCTTGTCTTGGGAATATTAGTCAACACTTTTATTCAGATTCTGATCTTGTTTACTAACAAGAAAGTGCTCCTTCCAATTCATGCTCTTGTGGGTAGGGTACATGTTAGAACAGATACTTTATTGTGATAAAATGATTAAAACAAGATTTGAAAGCATGAAAAAACTATGTTAACAAATCACGAATATCTCTTGCTATTAAATGAGGTGTTGATATTTTGATTAAGAAATTGAATTGCACAATGTGTACTGCTTATTACTAGAGATTAGATGGGCATAAGCAATAACATGTCGAAGGTTTTTATTCTAGTCTCCATTTTATGTCTTTGTTAGCTTGGAACTTAGCTGTACAGTTCAAGGACTGCCCTGAAAAGATGAGGGATTTTTTTGTGCTGTCTTTCAAGGTATGTACTCTTGCTTATAATATCTCTGATAGAGGAATATTGTCATCTGTCTAGTCCTGTTAGAAATTATATCCATGTAATCAAGTATCTTATTGGAGACGTGTGTCTGCTCCAAAGATGGAATGCTGGAATGCTTCCATCAGAAGGCAATTGACTTGTAATAAAAAAAAAATTAAGCATTATTTTCATACTTTGCATTCTGTTGCTTAAAAATATTGTAAGAAATTTAGACTTCAGTGAGAACTTCCTAAAATAAATAGGATCTGATGTTTGGGAACTGTATCATTAATAGGAATATGTTACACAAAGAAATACTTGAGTCCTAATCAGAACTTCTACCAACAATGTACTTTTTGTACGTGTTTGTAGAGAAGTTCTTTACTGTTGTAAAGAATACAACACTTCTGTATTCTTTATATTTAAATAATCTTCTTGTGTAATTTTACAAACAATATTGCAATATAAATATATACCATTCATGCCTGATTACTAGGTAAGTCGTAGAGGACACTTGGCAATCATCTGTTCAAGAGCAAATTGCTTTATATAGTCAGAATTCCCATAACTTCTTCCTATTTTTGGTTTCAGTTGTCCCAGTTTTGTCCTTCTGACAAAGCTGTTCTAATTGCTCAGAAGACATGCCTGTTAATGGCAGCTGCGATTGATCTTGAACTGGGGAGACAGCAAGTAACATCTTCTGAACAGGTAGGGCACTGTTGTTACCTGATTCGGTAGGTATTCATGAAATGAACATTCAATGCAGTATTTTTTTCTTTAGATTTTGAAGTCTCCATTGTTTTACTGAGAACAGGATATTAAAATGTAGGCATGGTAACCTTCCATGATTAATTTAAATCAATACACCGAATGCTTGTCAGGCAATTGAAACTGCTGGATGTCTGTAAAGTAGTTCTGTTGACTTCAGTGGATCTGAACATATTTATATCAGCAAAGGGTCAGGACAGTGTCTTTTCTTAAAGGAATTTCAGTTTCCCTCATTTATTACGTGAAGAGTCTGCTGCTAAATGTAGGATTGCCAGGCAGATAATTACTGCATCTTTAGGATTATGCCATCACTGAAAATAATTACCAATGTTGTTATATGGTTATGAGAAAGCTCACCTTTTTATTTTTTCATACATCTTTTCTGACGGTTTGTTACTTACTGTGGAAAGAAGGAATTTGTTATGTGGGATTCAGCGGTTTTGCAGTCTCAATAACACCATTTTATGTTTGAGAGCTAAAATAAATTAAGCCCCATAGGGACAGGTATGGCCCTTTCTGGACTGATGGAACTTTCCATGTGAAGAGTCTTTGCCTGAAACGTGGAGGTCTTTGCAAAAGAGAGAGAGAAGAACAAAACAGTAACTTATGTAGATGATGTATTAATTAGGCTGGTTCTGCATTTATTATGTAATTAGATATGGAGAACTCTCTTCTGTTGTTAGTTGTGAATTGTATATTCCTTTTACTTATAAAATTATGACAAAAATTTATTCTAAAATTTGTGAATTAGATGGAGTTTTTGACTCAGGCTCTTCAACATCTCCAGGCATGCAAGGAGGTATGGAAAGTTCTGAAATTAACAGGTAAGCTGCAAGGTGTACAGTACACGTGACGTAGTCACTGAATTCATTGAAAATATAGCACGTGTGGAATTACTTTTTTAGCTGAGGAGTGTTGAAGCAGATATATGGCAATATGATACAAGAATTGACAATGACAACTATGGGTTTTTGTATGTCATTGCAGGCTTTTTATTATATAGGTGCTGTGCAGTGGGGAATGATCTTTCAGGGTGAATTTGGTTGACTTTTCTGTCTTAACTGTTAAGAAACTCTATCTTTTTGCTGTAGACTAGCCTGGTGTCAGATTATCATTTTTTTTCCAGTCTAGTCTTGTGAGGGAGTAAGATGGTTTCAATAATTTTACTGGACTCTTCCCATATAAGGCATTAGAGACTACAGAAAGACCTATTGCTGTACTTTGAAGTGCCAAAACCCATCCTCTGTTCCTTGACTATTCTGTGTCCTTTTAGATCAGACTAATCACAGGAGTCAGGAGTGCTTTCAGCTGACAGCTGAGATGCTGTGTGACTGTTAGCTTAGAGGCTGCATGCTTCCCCTTTTTGGTAATAAATTGGTAGAAAAATTTATGCAGTCCTTGTCTGGCCTGCAGTCCAGTTTCTTTTCAGTGTTAGGTTTTGGACATTGTGGAGTTTCCATAGTAAGATGCATTTATATTTAGCTTTTGTCAAGAAATTTACTTGCTGTAAAATGTTACTTGAATAAACTTTATTGTTTCTGAACTAAAGTTTCATTATATAGCTTGCATTTGAATTCTGTGTATTCCTATGCTCAAAACCCATGGGGTTGATGACCTCAATCCAGGGACATTTCACTAGATTGGAGTTTTTATTGCAGAGTTTTGTGGGATAGTAGCCTGGTGTTTCCTTTACTTCTTCACTGGACCTTAGCCAGTGTGTGGATAAGTCTGTTGCCCTGGAGGAAGCTGAAAATGTTCTGCTTTGGACGTCTAAGGCTCCTCTCCAAGACTGTTCCTATATTCCACTTGCTCTACTGTTACATGAGTACCTTAATGATTTTGCTACCTGTTGGAAGCAAAATGTGTACCTTGTGGTACAGCATATATATATAGTTTTAAGAAAATGAATCATTGCAAACAGGCAATTCTGTCTTTCTTGTAGGAGATTTTGCTAAAGATCCCACAGACACTTTGTTGCTGCTGTATGAATTTGAAGCAAAATCCAAACTTAATGATCCAACACTCAATAGCCTTATGGAGTCAGTATGGGAGCAGCCACAAATAGAGGTCAAGACACTAGAGATCATTGCATGTAAGGACTGCATTTGTACTTTCATAGTTTGTACTTTCATAGTTCTTCAAGCCATGAAAAACAGCTTATGTTACTCTTTCCTGTTCATTTGAGGTGACCAGAATTATTGTGTATTGCACAGCATGCAGAAAATGATGTTCTTTTGTCCTGAAGCAAATATGCTTTGGTTCTCAGCAGTATTAGGAGATCTGGTAAAAGAATGGCCCTAGTTGATTCATGCCCCAAGACAGAAGTTTTAGGATGTGTACTTTGGCTAGATTTGGAGTTTCAACTTAGCATAGTTAATTTGTAAATAGCACTTCTCTATATTATACTGTGCTTTTTTTTAGTGACCAATGAGATTAAAGTCTGGCTCCAGTCACTTCTTTCTTGTTCTCTATTTTCTTTTGTTTTTAAGCATTAGCAATGGAACCTCCAGCTCGATATCCTGTACTGTGTAAGAAAGCTTTGCAGGGTGCACTAAACCTTCACAGGAAGCAGACTGCCATTGATGCTGTGAAATTTAGGTTAGTGTTATCACATAGCTTTGCCATGAGTCTCTGATGGGAAATGTGATAGAGATATAAAGCCTGCAAATGGAAAAAGTGGGTTTTAGCTTATTTTCAAAGTTTCACTAATCGCTGGCCAACCAACATACCACTGAAGTGTGACTGTCCAACAGGTGCGTTAACTGCAACCTATTTGCTAGGCATATTTTCTGAAACTGTTATATTTTCAATAAATGAATGCATTGAGGATAGAGAATGAAAATTAGATCTAGAAAGGATCTCTGGCTGTTTCTTGTGATATAGGTGTTCATTGCAAACGTTGTTCTGCAGCAGTGAACTAGTGAAGTACTGAACTAGAAAATTAAGACAAATTAAAAGCTAAGAAGAAAGCCAAGAGCTATAAGTTAGCGATGCCATAGTACGTACATGAATTATTCTGCTGTGTAGCTCTGCAACAGACGTTGCTGGCGGAATCTGAAAAACAACCTGGTGTGTTCTTCTTTCTCAGCTGTATCTCATAATGGATTTTTTTTTCCATTTTACCAAGTTCTGTGCAGTAACTACTGGGCAAAAGCAACCATTAATACTACCTTTCTTACTTTGCATTGCGAAAGAAAGACCTGTTTTTAGAACCTATGTATTGTTACTGATTCTTTGAGGATACTGAGTACTTAGCTCTTGGTGAAATTAGGAAAGTTGTCTTCTCTTTTTCTTTGCTGCTGTGTATAGCAACCCATGAAAACATGATAAGCCTGAGTTACTTTAGAAATTAATTTCTACTTTCATACTCATGTAAATAAAGAAGTATTTACTGCTCTTGGTTCCCTTTTTGCACAGGCTGTATGAATGAGTTCTGATGCTAGGAAAATGTATGTCTCTGCTGTAAGATTGTGAACGTAATAAGCACAGGGGTGGACATGCCAGGATGGCAATCATAGATGCACAAATTAATGCGCTGCTAGTGCTAAAATGCAGCTGTGTGTTCTGTGCATGTGGTATTTAATGTTTCCTCTTTCACTCTGTTTTGATTAACAGCAAATGCTTACATAGTTTGATTAATCTTTCTTTGCCAACTGGAGTAACTGACTTGGATGCTTGTGTGCTGCAAGAGGTATGGGGCTACTTTGAAGATGCTCTGAGTGTGATCAGCAGCACAGTAAGTTGAACAGGAAACAAAAGATTGGGAAATTCTGAACATGTTTAAAAAAACTTTCCCATCAGATTGAGTATAGTTAGTAGACTGAACGTTGTATAGTGTTATATATGAAGCAGCTAAGACTTCAGTAAAAGATGCACTGAAATTACCTCAGAATAAATGGCTTTTGGATATTTATAACTGAATTATGTTATGTTCCTAGATTTTGGTAGGGCTTTTTTAGAGATACTTAAGGCCAAATTTTCAGTGCCTCTTTTATAAACATTCTGAGCTAGAACATCTATCTTTCCTCCTCTTGCTTTCTACATTCTTTTGCAGAATGTGGTTTTGTAAATATATTGCTTTTCTGGATTGTTTTAAAGCCAGGTAAAATTTGGATACCAATCCTGCTTTTTTTTTTCCTTGTCCCCTCAATGTTTTGTAGATGCATTCAGGGACTTAGTGTATTACTGTTTTTTTTTTTTTTTTTTTCCCGAATGACCTAGAACTAGATTCCTGTGCTGTCAGTACTTATTGAGCCGCATTTGTTCTTGAGTGCCTTGTTTCTATGACGACAGGTATATGGAGAAGAAAACCTTTCCTTCTGTAAGAATTGTTGGTATTCCTTTCAGGCCTGAAGAATGTGCTGTACAGCGAAGGCAGCTGTAATGAGGCAGTCAGATATTTCTGATAACAATCGATAGCTCAGGAGTTAATCAGTTAAGGAGTATTCCCATTATGCAGGACTAGTGGAACCAATACTGTTTCATAATTTTATTCCAGTGCATGACTGTTTCTTTAGTCAGGTTTGAATGTCTCTTTTTATAAAAATAATATAAAGTTATGCTGTTCCTTGCTTACCAAAAAAGAACATGCCCACATTCATACCTGCCTTTCATTAATGTTCTCATCTATAAATTTGGTAATGTTCTTGTATAGAACTTCATGTTCATATCGTGAGGGGTGTGAATGGTATGTTAATGTGGACTGATATTCATAACTGCGTAATTTCATCTGTACTAGAAGGTCTTCTTTTGCAGTCTTGCTTATGGCTGCAGATACTAATTAGTACCATGCTAAGAGAAGGACCGTGGTGCAGCACAACAGAACATTGTCAGTTAGAAAACTGGGATACCACTCATGATTTATACCTCCTATTCAGAAATGGATGCTACAGTTCAGAAATTCACTCTGAGCCCTCATACTTAGGATGAGAAGGATCTATCAATCCATCTGCTTGTCCTTGCCTTCCCTAACTGAATGAGGTTTTAGCTCCTTTTGGGTACTTCAGCTTCTGTTCTGCAGTTATTATTAAGGGCTGCTTTCACACTGGTAAGGCATTGCCACAGCACCTAAAGAAATTCTGCACACTTCAATAACTGCTTTTGGTCTTCAGTGAGCAGCTAGGTCCTGCTATACAGTACTGTTTGGATAAACTGCTAAGTACTGCAGCAGTAAGACCAGCCTGTCTGCAGATGGACTGTAGGAAAACAAGCTTCCATTCTAGCATTTTCCCAGTCCCACAGAATTGTATTTTCTGACCTACCAATAAGTAACTGCAACATGACTTATCCATGTTGGAAACAAGCTGTTTGACAATAGTGCAGATAGACTGTGAAGTACAGAATAGCTCTGAAAGAATTCTCCTTTGTTTAGGAGAAAAAAAAAAAATCCCTGTTTTCCCACTCGAAAACTAAACTCTGATGTACTCTTGGCTAGTCACGAGAAAAGTCCATTTTCTGATGAGCTGCTGTTTGTCGTTTGCTACTCCAGGATGGTTACCCAGAGATGGAGATCCTTTGGTTGATGACAAGAGCCTGGAATACAGGAATATTTCAGTATACCATTGGTAAATATAAGGAAGCAGAGCAATGGTGTGGATTAGGAATGCGTTTCCTCAATCATCTAGGATCTCTGAAGAAAACCTATGAAGGCCATGTAAGTGTAACCAGACAGGTATTAGAAATGGGGGTGAATGTCTAGGTTGAATTTGTTAGGAATAGTTGGTAATGGAAGGGAGGAAGTGAAGTTTCACTTTGAAGAAATGGATTTAGGTGAAAAAATCACTACCTATGATTTTTAAAGTTTCAGAAGCAGCATGGTACCCAAATATTTTCAGGGAACTTGATGTTAAAAGATATTTTTCGAAATGAGGCCAGAATAGATTTCTACACAGTAGAAAGAGTAACATAGCATCTTTTTACTGGAAGGATTGCACAAGTGGCTTACTGGAAATAAACTTCAGACTATTTGTGGTTGTGGGGAATTCCTTGTACCTCGCCTGCTTTCACTAAAGGCAAGATGCTGTACCATTTTACTTAAATCATCTGTTGCATGAATACTTTAAAGCTTGGTTTCCAGTATGATCTAATAACTTATAATTAGGGTTTAAGTTGAAATTAATGAAATCATTAATGCTCAGGAGTAGCTTAGCCACTTTCTGTGAGGGGGTACTAGCTCTGAAATTTCTCCTACAGAGAGCAGGAACATTTTTTCTTACTCTGTCACAAGTAAGCTTCTCGCTATAGTTTTTGGCTGGTGCTCTTCATGATTGCAACGCAGCACAGCCTGGTTGGTGTTATGTGGCCACCATTCATTCTCTTATGCACAAGCCTGGTTGCAATTTTTGTATTATTTCAAGTACATCAGTTAAGACAGTAAGAATAGGTTTGTTAATTGATGAAAACTTGGCTATATCAGTATAAATAAATCCACCTTTGTGAGGTGCAGCTGATTTAAACTAAAGCCCCATATTTAAATCTTCACATGAATCTAAAATTGTTTAATTTTTTTACATGAATCTAAAATTCAAAATTTAGAAGCTGGTTGTAGTCTCCCACCTCTTCCCCCACTCCTCCTCCTTGCCATTTCTTTAAATTATCTAGTTGTATGATACTTTACCCATCCTTGCTGACTCAGACAAATATGGTGCTTATCTTCTGCAGATGGTTGGTCTTTATAGTGAGGTTCTGGACAAATTGGACAGAGCAAAAGGGTTTATTCCAAATGAAGAATAATGATAGCCATAACTGGAAGGAGGACAGCAGTCTCTTGGAAACATCCTGCTGACTGAAGGAGGCTGTTAGCTCTGCAGCAAGGCATGAGGTCACAGGAGCAGTGGAAAAGAAACCAGGATCTCCCTCTTGTTGGTGATTAAGTTGTATACTTTTTAGGAAGCATTTATTGAATAAATGTAATTGTTTTCCTCTAGGGAAAAAGTTTCATTCTGTGGATCTGTATAACAGAAATAAATATATAGCTGTCTCATGAGATGGGCCTGCAGTCGTGGAACAGGTTAATTTAAATATTAAAATTTAAATTCAGTAGTAAGTGGCACTATGAACAATAAAA
The DNA here is from genome assembly GCF_047663525.1 of Anas platyrhynchos. Lineage (NCBI taxonomy): Eukaryota > Metazoa > Chordata > Aves > Anseriformes > Anatidae > Anas > Anas platyrhynchos. The sequence goes on from NC_092596.1 coordinate 14,682,251, forward strand.
GTATTCCAAGACCACGCATCTCCTCTGGATGCCATAGATGCCTTGCTACGTAAATATTTATTAGATTGTTTAGTTTTCAGTCCATTTTGTTGTGGATAAGAATTTAGAGCTGTTTGCCAGGATCACAGTTCAGTTAGAATATAAAAGAGCAGGTGCTACAGAAAAAAAGCTAAAGCTTTAACTTGGTACTACTTTTGTATAGAATCCTGACTGGGACATGCCATGCATAGTTCAGCATTGTATACATTTGTATAATTTTTAACTGGGCATACATCCTATAAATGTTTTTTTCTGCTTTTTCTGTAAGAAAATTCAAGTTCCCCTGAGGGACATTGTCATTTTGGGTTCTCTTTGTTTGCTTACTAGAGAGCTGTAAGTGTGTTGCTGCTTGTTCTTTACAAACTGTACACAGAAGGGAGGGCTGATAGACCAGTGTGCTGATGGAGCAGTATATTTCAGCTATAAGATCATCTGGTTTGTGTTTAGTATTTATCTAACTTCATTAAAAAAATATATATATTATTTATGACCAGATTATTAAAGCCTATTCAGAAAGAGGACAGCTACTAACAGCAGGATGCTGACTATAGGAAAGAAGAAATTGCAGCAGTTGTGCTGCATTCTGAAAGAAGAGCTTACTGTGCTTAGTGCAGTGGCCTGGGCCCTTCCAAACAAGAAGTAATTAAAACCGTTACCTGCACTGCATCCTCTAGGTTCCATGGACATCTTCTTTTCCCAGTCTGAGCAGACCAAATAATACGAGTGATTTCTGCTTTTCATGTGCACCAGGCACCACGTTGAAACCAGCCTCCAGCATAGCTGCCACATCCTCTTGCCTGTTACGCAGATGGATACTGGCTCGTTTCCTGAAGGCAGATACGTGCAGGCGTGTGGCAGCGTGGCATTTACAGCAACCATAAGTTGGAACATATTGTACCAGATACTTTGCAGTGCTGCATGGGTCAGTATCAGCAAAGGTATTCCTTGCTGCTTGTGCATCTCTTTGGTGCCTGCCAGGCCACCTTTAATTATGGTTCTTGGTTTTGACTTGCACAAATAAACAGGTAAAGGTGTCAGACTGCACCAGAGGAGGTCACGTTTGCCCAGGAAGTATTGCAGGTAATTACATACAGCCACAGAGGGGCATTAAGGGTGTTTTTGCCTACAGCCAGAATTGTTTGAATTCTTCCCTTGGAGATGCTCAGTTTGATTTCTATTATACTACAGACTTTACTAATGAGTCCAAATCAGATCAGTTATAGACACTGCTGATGGTACATCTTAAATTGTCACTGCTTGTTTTAACATTGTACACTTCATTCCAGACATAAGCTTTTCCATAGGTTTTAAGCAGGGCAAAAATGCCTCTTTTAGTTGAATCAGACCTTAATTAGATCAATTTCCAATGACCATTTCCAAGAGGTAGTTTGCGTGCAAACACCCTGCTTTGTAGGCTGAGTTTGCTAGCATAGATGAAGGCTGATCCATTTAAGTTGGTTTCAAGTTTTATTTCACTAAGCTAAACATTGCGTTATAGCTCAGTTGAGCTAGGATGAGTATGGGTATAAATCTTCCTAAGTCAGCAAAAGCTGACCTGAAAAAAAAAAAAAAATAAATTGGTGCTGTGCTCTTTACAAGTCTTCTCCTTTTATCAATCAGTTTTGTGCAGTGTGGTTTCACCTTAGAGGATTTGGGTACCTACCCTGAGATACTCACAGAGTGCTCCAGAAGGTGGCATCGCAGCAGCGGTTTCTGATTTACACATCACTGGAAACAACAGGGCGTGCTGGTTGTGTGCTCTGCAGCTGCAGTTTCTCCTTGCTTCTGAGACCATAAATGCTTCCTCCAGGGCAGCTGTTCCCAAATCCCCCCCCCACCCCCCCTCGAGCCTGTATCTTGTGCCCTTTCTTCTAATCTGATAATTTCTTAACTGTCTGGGAAGCAGCAACAGTCTAGATGAGCAAGGGCAATGCAGGGTGTCTTGAAACCTTCCCCTTATGCTGCACCTAGGGCTACCTCCCTCCGTACAGTTTAAGAAGTGTTTCTCTGCTAATGTAGTGCTTGCACTGAGCGTTTTGGAGAGGCAGGAAGAGGGGCTGGCCTGGCCTCTAGCACTTAGGTCAAGCCCAGAAGAACTGAAGCAATCACAGTAATCAGAAATCAAGGTAATTGGAAGAGGACCGAAGCTCATTAGAGGATTGGGCAGAAGCTTTTGTCAAGTGCTGCACTGGAACTAAGAATAGGGAGGAAATGCCACTGACAGCTCTGTGGTGAGCCAAGTGTGGTCCCAACAAGATATTGCTAGTCACACAGTCATCGCCTTCTGCATGCTTGTACCATTAGCTGCTGCTACGCTGACTGACCCAAACAACTCCATGTTCTTAATTAAGGTTAAAAATGTCAAGTCAAACAACATGCCCCTCATTTTGGAGGCAAGGGATGTAAACAACCACTGGAGAACAGGCAGTGCTTAAGGATTCTTCAAGGAAAGAGACTCCTTTAGTATGACAGTGACGTTATCTTCCTCACAGCAGATGCTTTAGAGCCATCACTCCTGCTGTGAAGGGCTGAGGGAAGCAGAGGAGAGTAATCCGTGCAGCTTATGCTGCCAAGCGTCAGTAGCAAGAGAAGCCACATATGACAGCTACCCAGGTGCCTGCATCTCAGGCACCAATGAGGAAAAAACTTTCAGAGAAAGCTGTTACTAAATTCCCTGTAAAACCCTCTCCCAGTAGCCTCACAGATACAGTGCTCCCATGCTTAGTAAGGACCAGAGGGTTAATTAACCAGAACCACAGAGACAGAAATGTGCAGTTCCAAAAGAAAAAAAAAACCTTCAAGGTTTAAGAAACAAAAATACTCTCACCTTTGAATTAACTCAGCTAAATGATGAAGCAGATTCAGACAGGAATGTATAATGACTCCCCATTAGGCACACTTGTCTTCCAGTGAATACTCCTGTTCTCTGTATTTTAAAATACTAGAAAAAGATAATTGTTGTATTTACAGCTTGTCTTCTGCTGTATAAATAAACCCATAGAAGGATGCTCTGTATCAGCTGGCCTATGTATACACACAGGCATATATACACACACTCTGCTGCCTTTCCATCCAACACAGAAACAACGATGTAGCAGCACACAAACCCTATTACTTGACCCACCTTCACAGAGCAAACTCCATACGATTCAAGCTGCGACCCAAAATACATTTACTGCGTCAGCTCATCAAACTGAAATCAACCGGTGTGACAGCAACCCAAGGGAGTTTTTTGGTGGCCTGGTTATGGCTGAAAATAAAGGTGGCCACTTCCTTTTCTCTTTTAGGCTAGTGCTCAGTGACCACCTCATAGTATGAAACTTCTTTAAAACAAAAGAAAACAAAACAGCACGATGCTTTCAACACTTAAATTTGCTGTGGAGGGACCTATGGATAACTGTTAAGACCAGCATCAGAAAACAGACCTGGCACACAATGAAAGACTCCACAAGAAGGTCTCAAAGACAGAGTTCTTTGCAACTCTCTGTTTATTAAAAATATACGTCTCCTTGGAAGAAACACTGGTAACCAACTAGTGTTGTCATGATCGATTCGATACTGTCAGCTATGCCATGGAGTACATCAGCTTTTTCTCCATGTGACTTAATGAGAGGGAGACAGGCTAATAGAAAAAAAGACGAGACAGGAACCAACCGTGTGTCTAGCATCTTAAGCACTTTTGTTTCACTTACTCCACTTCTCCAGAGACTGATGTCTACAGCCCCTGGAGCAGGACCAGCGGGGCAGGGCGCTGGATGCTGAACAGGGATCCAGGGCCAAAAGTTCGCTCCCTTAGGGCAGGTCCCGTTGGCAGCAGAATCCTTTCTCCGCTCCCATGTGAGCAGCACCGCCTCTTCTGCAGCCCTGCTTTCTGTCCCAGGAGGCTGCTCAGTCCCTGCAGGGCTCCTCGAGGCAGGGCAGCGTCTCACCAGAGCACCCGTACAACCTCACAGCAGTTCTGAGCGCTGTGCCCTGTGTGCTGCGCACCCACTGACACCGCTAACCATTGCCATCGGGGACAGGGCCTGGCACCCAGTGCATTCACTTACCCCTGGATAAAACGGTGAGGGAGAACGGGCCAAGACTTACCTGCTTATGCTCGCAGTGACTGCCTTTGTTCTGGTGCATGTCTGAGAAACAGCACTGGCAAGGTCTGTGTAAGGACAGAGGGCTCCTCTACCTGTACTATGAGTACCTGAAAAAGCAGCTCAAGCTCAGCAGCTGTGAGGGTTTCCCCACAGCTCGCCACAGGGCTCTCTTCCCACAGCAGAGCCCCACCCCAACGCAAAGACCAAAGTTTCCTCCAGGTTGGACACTTCTGCATTTTGGGCCAACTGTCTCAGCGCTTGCAGCTGCCTCCTTTGAAAATTTGCAGCGCACCGAGACCAGTGCAGGGCTGCATCGCCCCGTCCCCACGGCAGGACAGGTTCCCAAGGTGAACTTGAGCCAGGGAGCAGAGCCCAATTTCAGTTAGAGGATTCCTGCAAAGGTGTCAGGGGCAGAACCAGGCGAGGTTCTCCCTTCCCTGCCTGTCCCCAGCTCACAGCACAGGGAGCATGGCCCTTCCTCCGGCAAGGCCACGGCCGCTCGCACAGGAAGCAGAGCGGTGAATTTGGCACGCAGGGAGGGGGGCAGGGAGCTTTTCTGTTGCTGCTCAACTGTTACTGATCTGGAAAAGCGTGAGCGTCCATCCAAGGCACAGCCGGGGGCTTTTCCTGTCAGTGGCTAATGCCAGCGTGCTGCCACAAGCCAGAATCCCTGCGCCTGTGCCCGCCGGTGCAGGGCCAGCCCCTCTCCCAGGTTTTCCACAGCAACACAGGACAGCGAGTACATTTGTTTCATGTGGCTGGTAGAGTATTTCCTAACTAAACACCGCAGGTCTAGATTCTATTTACAATAGAGCCAGCTTAAAAAATAAGTTAAAAAACTGGATTTTATACCCGTTCAGTTCATTATTAACAAGAGAAAAAAAAAAATGGGATAATGAAAAAAAAAGCCAACACAGCAACACAATATGGTTTTGGTTTAACATCAGCTTAAAAAAATAGAACCAAAAGGAAACCTCTCATGCAAACACGTACGGTGGTGTGTAAAACAATGTGCAATTTAATATGTAGCATCAGCCATTCTCTTGCTCTGCAGCCTCCTGCTCAGTCAATGCCTCCCGGCCTCACCCAGCTCAGCGGCCGCTGCTCCTTGCTGGGTCGCTCCGGACCTCTGGTCCCTTCTGCAGACGCAGCGTCCCGGTCTCTGCTCTGCTCACAGGCCTGGGGTGGCTGGCAGGAGGCCGGCGCGGACGGGAGACGCTCCCAAAGCACGTGGTACCGGCTTCATCTCTTCCTGCCCAAGTGGACTCCCTGTGCCCAGCGGCTGGGACAAAGAAACTGAAAGATCCTTGCAGTGATACAGTACCTTTTAAGAGGTCCCTCAGGTTTCCTAGTCCACACACACACACATATATATAATATATATATAATATCTTTCTCTATATTATATATAAATTACATATACAGATAAATAAAATGCCTTCTGCTGCCTTTCTGTCGCACTGTTCAGAGCTGCTAGACAGTCACACTTGGAAAAATGCCCCTGGAGCTCTGATACCAGCTCATGTTCTCAGAGTCCGTTGTTTCACTTGTTTCTTACATTAGTCCTTAGCCGCCTCCTCCCATCTTGATTCTTGGTTTAGTTAATAATAATAATAATAATAATAATAAAAAACAACTCTTGAATGGGTTCTCGTCTGTCTCTAATGGAGCAGTGGGAAGGTCCATGCAGGAATGGTAGGAACAGTCACATGATGAATGAGATCAGTTCATCCCAACAAAAGAAACAGGACTAGAAAACTCAATTTTGCGACGATCTAAAAAAGGGGGCAGGAATAGTTTTCATATCCTCCCCCTTGGGGCAGAGGGCTCGGGTGGGGTGGGATTTCAGAGGTCTTCTGCTTACAGGGAAGCAGGTGGGGGTCATCTTCAGAGTTTCTCTGGGGACGGGACCCAGATGTAGTGCCCGGACTGGTCCTCAATGATCTGTTTGATTTTGCTGTAAATCTCTTCAAGAGAGTCTCCTTGTACGATGGCTGAAAGAGGAGAGAACAAGGAAGACCTTGAGCGTGGGGCAGCGCTTCGGCTTCTCAGCCGGGAGCTACGGGAAGGGCCTTCACTCTGCAGCCAGGGGGCCGGGACAGTGCAGCCAACGACCAGCACAGCCCGTGTCAAAGGAGCTGTAACAGGCACGCGGTGACACAGAGGGTTAAACCAGCGTGTCCAAGGGGATTAGCAAGAGATTGGGCTGATCCCACGCTGGCACAGCTACTCGCGCGTGTGAAGTGCCAGCCAGGCTCTCCACAAGGGCTGCTAATCAGCTTTGCGAACCGTGTCACCCAGCCGTGCTGAGGCTCTGGGCAGCTGGCCGAGGCTCCACGGCACAGGGCAGGGTGTGAATGTGCAGCAGCACAGCAGCTCGGCCAGAGTAATTGCCTCCATGCTCACCCCTGCTCTGCTGCGATGCGCAGGAGGAGCCTTGCTCGGATTATCCGGCGCGCACCAAGCGCATACCCTCAGGTGCTGGATTTGTCCATCCAGTCTGGTCTCCTGCTGAGGACTCCTCGTGTTTGTTACTTGCTCTACTTCGGGATGGGAATTGCAGCACTGTCGTGCTGGAAAAGGCCAGCTTACGTGTGTTGCTCCCAGCAGTAAGGCTTTCCCAAAGACCAGCTGCAGTCCTGCTGCTAAGCACGGATGCAACGCTAAGAACTTCACCGTGTTCCCTACATCAGGAGAGGAAGATGTACACGGTGGGCCAGCACTTTCTGGTAACTCTGCCTACCTCTGCAGCCAAGCCAGGGCTGTCCTCCAGTGTCTCTGTTCCCCAGAGACAAGTTCCTGGCACAGAACTTCCTACTGCACCCAACTTACTGCCTGTTACTGACTGCTTTCAACTGGGCTGGGGCTCAGCCAAGAGCATTCCTTCCTCAGGTCAACTGCAAGCTTACTGCCGTCGTGCAGCCTCACGTGGACATGCTGAGGGTTTGGCAAAACTACGGCATGTGTTTCCTTTGTGTTCTTCCTGGAAAAGCAGCCTGCAGCTCTGGAAATGCTCCCCAAGAAAGGAGTTCTGGGGAAGGCGTTTCTGCTGTTTGTGCTGATACATTTGCAGAGATCCATTTTTGGAAAACATTCTGCCTGTGATTTTTCGTGGTAACTGTTAGGTGGGCAACGCAGTATTTGACAGGATTATCATTCCTCAGCTTTAGAGCAAACAGTTACCACAATGGAGAACAGAAGGAAGACCAGTTCCTCTGCCTCTCTGCCTGTCCGTGATTTTCCAGAATTAACCACATGCTACAAACATTAGTTCCTTAATGCACTAGGATGCCTTTGTCATGAGCAGCTCATCCCTGCAAGCACGAACTACCAGGCAGCCCCTGACTTTCAGAAAACACTACTTAGGAAGTCAGCCAAACTTCCAGTCCTTTTTGGAAGATGTTTTGTAATAACTCTGGACAGTCTCCACCATTTAGGTCACTAATTCTTACATTTCCTCTTTACAAGGACTCTTCTCTTTTTGGAAATGCTCCCCTCTCCTCTGTTTAGGGAGTTTTATTTCCTGCAGCCTTATAGCACCTTGAATCTATGCTGTGCTTCCCTGAGCTGTTTTTTTTTTTTTTTTTTTTTTTTTTTTAATTACTGTTACTAAAGTTGGTGATAGGCTTTCACAAACTCAAAAAATCTTGCCTGACAGCTCCTCTCCTTCCTCTAGAGCTGGTTTACTCTTATCCGCTGATCTCTGAGCGGTCCCTTTGCACAGCCATGCTGGCAGAGCGCCATCTCTTTTTGCTTTGATGAAGCTGGACATTTTCTCATGACCCTGCAGTAAGACAGTGCTGGCAGAGGTCACGGCTGCCAGCTAGAAAATATTAAATCAGACACAAACCTACTCGGGACGCTCACCTGTAAAATACTCTCCAAATTCTTGCTCGAGTTTCATGGCTTTGTCAAAGACCTTGTTGGCCTGTTCGTACGTCTGTCTCCGGTTCATCTCCCTGTCACGCACAAAAAATAGAAACTCAGCTCTCTTTCTTAGCAACGAACAAAAGCAAAAATATCCCACAGACCCAGGGTGCCTGGGAAGCCTCCGCACATCAGAAATGGAAGCTGCATGAGACCCAGTTTACAAAGGCAAGAACCTTCCCCACACACTCTTTATTGCCTTGGCAGTTCAGCCCAACTTCCAGCAGCGAAGTTCCTCCCACTGCACCATAACACAGAAATGCATGGAAGTCCAGGCAAGCCTCTGCATTTGCAAGACCACTGCAAAAAATGTCCTTGCTTTTCCAAAGCCCATCACCACCCTCCTTGCCTGGGTTCCCTCATGTTCATGTAATACCAGAATTAACAATTCTACCACTGCTGCCTTGAGAAGGGGTTTTCCCAGTTCCCTTAGTACCAGCAGAGCCTCTTCTGACCTTAAAGTCCATCTCTAGCTACAGAATTTCCCCACAGATAACATTCTCTGTTGATACTTGGAAGATTTGCAAGCTCAGATCTCACACCCTTCCCAGGGCCACAAGCAGCAGAAAGTTCCCCTATGGGGCACAGGAAACGCCTCCTCCAGCTGTGATCCATCACCCTGGGCTATCAGCAGCTCTCCTGGCTGGTCTCAGGGCCCAGGTGAGCAGGTTACATTAGGCATATTTGGGAGCATTTGTACACTGCCCACAGAAAGTCCTCTGGTGCAAACAAAGGGCTTTAAGCCACAGCAATACACGGAGCCTGGATGCACCACGGCATTAGATGTGGAAAAACACCGCAGAGACAGTAACGAGCCCAGCAACTCTTAAGGAAAGAGGAGCTGAAGGAAATTCCAGCACCAGCAACCACCTCTGCTGCTTTCTAAAAAGCAGAGGCAGCAGAAATACGAGCCCTTGACTTGCCAGGGCTGCTCACCCCGGAGAGGCAACAGCAGGTGTCGTTACACTTACATGAGAGCTTCGATGGATTTTGGTTTGATGAAAATGGCAATGGGATAAAGTTGTGCTTGTTGCAACCTCTTGATAGCATTGCCAGATACATCCAGGATGCAGTGTTTCCCCTGGAAAGGAGACGATCAGGATCAGACCTACCCACACAGTCTGCTCTGTGCAGAAAACAGCTTGCTCATACAGACGCGCTTGCAAAAGAGGAGCCACAGAGATGAAACACCAGTCCCGAGACACGGGCCAACTCCCAGTGCCCTCACATTCCCATCTGCTTAGGGCAGGATGGCAGCGATGTGAGGGGACTGATTTTTTCTCTGAATGCTTGAAAAGCTGTTCACGAGTCATCAGCACACCCCAGCACAGGGAACATTTTGGCTCCTCTGTGAGCAGCCAGGCACCTTTGTCCTGTGAACTCCCAAACATGAGCTGGGATTTTGAGCATTTTTTGGCCATGAGTTGGGCCAGACCCCACCTGGCACAGTGACAGCCCCAGCCTCAGGAAGGCTCAGCCCTTCACACTCACCCTCTCTGCGACCGCCCGCACCGACTGAATGCTGGTCCCGTAGAGATTGTCATTGAACTGCCCGGCCTCTATGAACTTATTGTCCTGAATATCCTTCTCCATCTGTTCTCGGGATACGACGAAATGGTAGTCTTGCCCATCCACCTCGTTCTCGCGCCGAGGCCTGGTGGTGTCTGGAGGAGAGCAGGCCTCAGGAGCGACCCCAGAGCAACCCACACCAAACTTGTGTCCCCACAGCCCTCCTCCTCCTCCTCCTCCTCCTCCTCACGCCCGGACCCGCAGGTCGCCGAGCCACTGCCCTCCCCTCCCTGCAGCAAGGCCCAAGCAGCTGCTGGGACTTACGTGGCACACAGGAACCAAACTTGTGTGGGAATTCGGAGATGAGGTCATCGTTAACTCGGTCCTTCGTCGGCCCCAGGATGATCACTGGCCTCGCATAGTGAACTGCGAACACAAACCCCACTGTGAGACCAGGTCTGCGCTCCAGGAAGCCCCACGCAAGTTTATCTCCTCCTGGACGTGTTCAAAATCCTTCTGGTCTGACCCAGATGATCTGTGTGGGCAGGCAAAATGCTGCTGTGAATGCATCTCCTCATCTCCATCCCCCTGCCAGCACGAGGCTGCCCAGGGGAAGGAGCTGCCCGGGGCAGCACTGCCCGCCCGCACACCGGGGAAGGTGCCGAGGGTCTCACAGGTCGCAGATCAGCCAAGCTGCTCCACTGCCCGGGGTATGAAGCAGACAGCCAGGACATCTGGAGGTGAGCTAGAGGGCTGTAAGAGTCTGATCCTGCTCCTGGCAAGGACAGGCTGCTGAGGCAGGGACTAGAACAGAATCACCGAATACCCTGCCTTGGAAGGGACCCACACGGATCATCGACTCCAACTCTTGGCTCCACACACAACCACCCAAAAACCAAACCCTACACCTGAGAGCGTTGCCCAAACGCTTCTTGAACTCCAGCAGGTCTGGGGCTGTGACCACGTCCCTGGGCAGCCTGTCCCAGTGCCCAGCCACCCTCTGGGTGCAGAACCTTTCCCTAACCCCCAGCCTGACCCTCCCCTGTCCCAGCTCCATGCCGTCCCCTCGGGTCCTGTCACTGTCCCCAGAGAGCAGAGCTCAGCGCCTGCCCCTCCGCTCCCCTCGTTCAGCCTGTGAAAGGGGAGCTGAGGCTGAGAGAGGGAGGGGACTGGAGCAGAAGAAATGATCCCACCCTCAGCTGGGGACCAAAACCCAGCTCAGTTTTAGCTCTGGCTCTCCCTTGGCTGTTGTTTGACAGACCAGGTTGCAACTCTTCTATGGTGACTACAAAAGGGTTTGTGAACAAGGGCAGGGAAACACCCAGAAGGCGGCGTGCACGCAGGTCCCCTGCTGCATGCAAATGCCCCGCACTGAAGCAAGCAGCCAAGAAACTCCACTGATTTTCACTCTATCTCACCACAGGGGCAGGCAAGATCGTCCTGGCTACCCACACAGTGCAGCTGTGAGCAGGGACACGGGCTCTGATGCCCATGCCCAAGCAGGACAGCTTAGCACCAGGACTTACTTTCTTGCCGTGTCACCGGTTCGTATGACAGGATAGTGTCCTCTTGTCCTTCTGAAACAGAGCCAAGGAGAGGCACGTGAGCACCAGCAGCTTTCCAACCCCAGCCACCTCAGACCCTGGGGACGGGCTCTCACGCCAACCCAGCAATCAGCCCATTATTCACAGCAATTATTCACACATCAGTTCTAGGGTTGGCCTCCTCTTTCCCTCCCCTCCACTGCACGCTCGGACTTGGGCAGGCACAGCCAGTGGGTGTGCTGCAGGCATTCAGAGGACCTGCCAGGGCTAACGGGAGCACTGCCTGCAGCTGGACCCAAACGCTCTCGGACAGGCTCAGGGAGCCACTCGTGCTTCAGACCCAGCACCTGGCCATTGCTGAGGACAGGTCCTCTGTGGGCTGGGAAATCCACCACCAATTCTGCATGGCCAGGGGAGCCGGGGAACCAGCCAGGCTTGCTCCTGACCCCTGGGAAGGGAGCTGGCCACAGCATCTTGGTGTCACCAGCAGGAAGGACCAGCCTCCGAACAGAAATGCCACCGGGACAGGACGAGACGAGAGCACACACACAGACACGGAGGTGAGACAGCAGGAGAGGTGCACACTTACTGGAACTGCTCTCGCTGTCACTGGTGTTTGATGTCACGCCCTCTGCAAAGCAACCAGAGAGACCCCCTTGAGACCGAGCGCTCGCCACGGGCACAAGAGCTGTCGCCCGGCGCTAGTGACGGAGGGCAGGGAGCCAGGCGGCACGGAGAAAACGCGTCCTGGGAGCGGGGTGCCAAGGCAGGATGGCATCTCTCGCCCTTTGTCGCTCTCAGGGGGAAACAGGGGACGTGCAGGGGGAGCTTCTTCTGCTTGGCTACTCTGGAGGGATGGCAGAAGGAGCCGGGAGCGGGGCTGAGGGGCAGGGCTGGCCCAGGCGCAGGAGGGAGCGGGTGCAGCATGCACACGGAGGGCTGGGGACAGGGGAGCCTGCCTGCGGGGACAGGGCTGGGACTCACAGAGACAAGACAGTGACAGGATGGGACAGAGTTCGGGGCTTTGCTTGCTTCGGTTGATCCCAGTGCTGTGACCTCCCCGCAGAGGCTGGCGGCCGCCCTGCTGCTGCCTGTCCCCAGCCCCACAGGGGCTTTGGGAACGCCGTGAGTGGGAGCTGCAGCACAGCAGGGAGAGCCGAGGAGCTGTTGTTGTGGAGCTCTGAGTGCACAGGCAACCATATGCCTCCAGAGGAAGGCAGCAAGATGCTTTCACCTGCCCCTGAGGGAAGCTGGCTTGGGCACAGCCACCTCCCCACCAGCAGCCAGCGGCTCCAGGGCTCCGAGAATGGAGCAGAGCCAGCAACCAGCCCGGCTGGGTGCAGGGGAGGAGGCGCAGCTCCCCCCGGGTGCTGCGGGCAGTCCCCTCACACGTGCCTAGGGCATGGCAGAAATCCCCAAGCAACCTCCCCGTCCCCTCTCCCGTGCAGCAGGCAGCACCTCCGAAAGCCCAGGACCCTCCGCTGGGAGAGGCAGCAAGCCCGCGGGGTTCCTCGTGCCCTGCACCCAGAGAAGCACAAACCTCCCCCAGGCACCACCAGGCATGCCAGCAACGGAAAGTGAAGGATGCGCATCGAAATTCGACTTACTCAGGTTCTTTGCTCCATAATAATCGTCACTTAACCCAGGGAAGTCCTGATTTCACAGACAGCGAGAAGAGGGAGAGGGGCAGAGGAGAGCGCGGGAGAGGGGCGGTCAGAGAGAGGGGAGAAGAAGACAGAGCCAGATGAGCATTAGTGACAGGAGTGCGGAACGGCCCAGAGCTGCAACTGCAAGTGAGGTTAAGAAACGTTTCTCGGAGGTGACACGGGCAGCACAGTGCCGACGTCTCACCTCGTGCTGCCGACCCCCCCAGAACACCTCACACCCAGCCAGGTGCGCCCACGCTGCCCCCCAGCCCCAGAGGCCACTGAGGGCCCCTTGCTCTGCTGCTCCAGGGCTTGGTAGGGAAGCGTGGCCGGGGCAGAGCTGCCAGCAAGCAGCTCCGAGGTGTTTCTCTGATGCCCCACTTGTTTTTTTTTCCATGAGGTACAGAAGATCTGTCTCCCCTAAGCCTCTCTAGAGGGGAAAAGCACACTGCTGTACCTCCAATGGCACGGCAGGGGGGCAGATTTTTCCCCACGTTAGCTGCCTGTGCTCCAGCACTTGCACAGGCTGCAAAAACCAGGGGGAAAGGACCCCCCTGCTGCAAGCAGCACACCGGGACAGGCAGCGCAGCAGCGCGTGGCAAGGGAGCTGGCTGCAGGCTTCTCTGACGTGGGCTAGCGAAGAGCAAAGCCTGCCCCGTGCCCATGCCATATGTCCCTGTGCTGCAGGGCTGGCTGAGAGCAGCACCTCAACAACCTTCAGCTACAGGCACCACGCTCACCTGAGCCTGGAGGGCTGTGACACGGAAACCAGGCTCTGTCAGCACCCCTGCCCCGCACCAGCTCCTCCTGGAGCCCTGCTGCTCAGCCACCTCCGGCACAGCAGCACAGGGTGCCCACACCCCGCCACAAAGCGAGGGGAGCCAGGAGGGAAAAAGCTCCCTGTGGCTGAGCCTGTCCTCTGCAGACAGGTCTGATCGATCAGAGATTTTCCAGCATGCCACAGGCAGGGGTCTGCTGTGAGCCCAGCTGGTTCCAGGACACCACCAGCACCAGGCTGGGTGCTGAGGTCACGGCCACCCGCTGGCAGCCTGGCTGAGGGACACGGGCAGTGCCCCGGAGCAGCCTGGCTCCAGCCACCCCCCTCTGCGTGCAGCCCAGGAGAGCAGCTGGAGGGGATGCACTCACTGCGCTGCCACCTGGGCACGGCTCTGCCTCGCCCACCTCCTCTGCTCAAAGCTGCAAGGACTGCAGCTCTCCCTCCCCACGGGTGCTTGCTGAAGGAGTGGATGCAGTTTAGCATCTGGAAAGAGGAGGAGCTGGGTGAGGTGAGCAGCTGTGCCCGGCAAGGGCAGGCTGTTCTGTCCTTGTGCTGGAGAGTGGGGAACGAGCCCTTCCCAGCCCTGTGCTCGGTGCAGGGGGAGCTCTGTGCCCGGCAGCTGCCTCTCAGCTGCTCCGCACCAGCCAGCTTTCCCCATGCTCCGGGCCCCAGCCTTCCTGTTGTCAGGATTTTGGGGCAAAAAGCCGAACGTTCTGCCAAATTAAAGAGCAGCTCTCAAGCCTGGAGGTGTCCCCGGCTTACACCCCCCTTCTCCCACCCTCCTCGACACCCGGGATGTGTCTGTGCACAGCCCGGCCTGCAGGGAGCAAGCAGCAGCAGCAGCAGGAGCCGCAGCACAGCCTGCCCTCGCTGGGAGCCCCGGGGCCCAGGTGAGAGCTGGGTATTCCCCAAAATTTGGAGCCAGCTCCCGAAGACGTGCCTCAGCCGCTGCGTGTGGGCAGCGCCTCTGCCAGCGAGGGCACGCGTCCCTCACGCCCATGGGGTTTCACCCCTGGAGGGGCTTTGAGGCTGTCAGGAATCCGTAGCCCACAGGCACGTCTACGGGAGGCAGGAAGCACAGGCAGGGCATCCCCAGCCCCTCAGCCCCTAAAGGACAGCAGACAAGCTTCTGCACAGCTCAGCCGGGCCCTGGCTCTGGGAGGGGAGCAGCCCTTGGCAGGCAGAGGGAGGGAGCAGAGCCCACAGCACACGGGAGAGAGCAGGAGGAGGCAGAGCGGAGATCGAGGCGAGTGTAAAGTGGTGAAAGGATGAAGACATCAAACATGAGAGAGAGAAAGAGAGAGCCAGCCCGTGCATAGGGACACGGCCAGAGGCAGCTGGACTCGCAGCAGCTGGGAGAGCCTGCCTGTGCACAGGTCTCGTGGCTGGGACTTCAGTGGGTGCAAAGGGACGAGAAATTCAGCGGTGAGGTCCCTCATCCGGGTGGCATTTGCCCCAAGCGCTACAGGAGCCGCCGCTTTTATTTCCAGCTGGGGCTGTTCCCTAGCTGACGGCATGGCTGCAGGGCACAGAACCTGATCTAAACCCCACACGGCCACCGAAGGGGAGGCCAGACAAGGTGTCAACGCTTCTCCCACCAGCATTCAGCAAGGGGGAAGCTGCTCCTTGGGTCAAATCTGTGCCTGACTGTGCTGGGAGGAAACCTGCCGGTACTGCAGGACACGTACCTGGCCTCTGCCTGCCTCGCAGGAACAGCGCTGTTTGGCCAATGCAGGCAGGTGCCAGGCTCAGCGGCTACAGAAAAGTGCCAAATCTCTCCTCCCCGAGGCAGGAGAGGGGCCGGGGGGGTTGCACGCTTGCCCTCTCTGGCCAGCTGCTACTTACGTTCCTGTCCGCTGCTCTCCTGGGCCAGGTTCTCTTTGCTCTTGTAAAATGGAAACTTTCGAGAGAGGCGGAAACTCTTTTTACGTTTCGTTTTGATCGACTGTGAAGAACATGGAGATGGAAGGGAGGACAGAAAAAACAATGGTGTTTAATGCATGCAAGGAAAATTAAAATGAAGAGACAATGAGGAGCCGTGTCAGGGCGGTTACCCTTAAATGAAATCATGGAGATTACGTGAAAACTGTAATGCAGGAAAAAAATTAAGTGCAGAGAAAAATGTGTTTTTAGGGATGTCGGGAAGCTGATGAGCCAACGAGCAGTTCTGCAGGAGGAGCAAGGCCGTTCTCCCTGCCTCGGCCGTTCGCTCAAGCGCTCCGTGTGAGGGAAGCCACGCTCTCCTGCACCAGCTGCCTGCAGTCAGCTCCCAGCCACCAGTGCTCTGCCCGGCCCACAGTGGGATGTGCTCCGCTCCCTCACCACTGCCACCACTACGGGTGGCCTTCACCAGCGCTGTCACATCTGCCCGGGCTCCTCTGCTCACCCTCCTGCTGTCGAGGGGACCCGTGCCTGAGGAACCTGAGTCCAATTGCGCTGCTCTTCCCGTGGGCTTGCTCCAGCTGCTGCCGGTGGGAACACGGCACTGGCTGCTGGCACTCCTCCTGCCCCCGCTAGATACCGGCCCCAGCCCCAGCACTTACCCGGTTGGACTCTATCATGCCGGTCCTGGCGTGGAACTTCACCGTTTTCAACCGCGCCCTCTCCTTCTTCTCCACCCTGATGGGGAGTTAAATGAGGGAGATGCTGCTGGTCCTGCACACCGGCTGTCCCTGCCGGGCCCAGCACGCTTCCCCTCGGCTGTCGGGGTGTCCCGAGGCCTGGGGGGCCTCGGCCCTGTGTGTGACAGCTCCTGCTGCTGGGCACTCACCTCTTCTTGCTGGGGATGACCCCGATCTGCTCGCTCTCGCCATGGGGTGTCACGAGCCTGGCTTGCCACCACTCGTCGTCTGAGGCATTGATGACGTGCAGGATGTCCCCGTAGGAGAAGCTGAGGCCCTGGCTGGGCAAGCAACTGTCCCGGGTCCGGTCATAGTCAAACAGAGCTCTGTGAAGGAACAGAGAGGAGTGAAACCTTCCTCTACCGAGCCTAGCAGCATCAAGGACCACAAACAAGCACCAGCACTGCAAGTCTCCTAGGGCAGTGCTGCCCTCACAGCTTTGAGGATTTAAAACCAAACTTTTGGGAAAGCTTCTCCTGCGTGTGACTACGCCGTGCAGCCACCAGCACACCCCTTCTAGCCCAGGGTGAGGTGCTTGACACGAACAGTGTGCAACACCGGAACAACAGTCCTGGACCAACAAACTAGCTCTTGACTTCAGTTACAAGAGACACACAAACCACAGAAATGTTGAAGAAGGCTGTGGTTAGAAAGCAGGTAGACAACCAGCCAAAGCTCAGCCACCTCAAGAATACAACAGCACATATGCGGTACCCCAGGGCAAACTTTCAAAAAGCCCTCCCTGCTCCCCTCCGCCCACTGCCCTGCATCCTGTAAGCTTACCGTGCCCCCACCAGCCTTATGACACCCTCCCAGCCCGGCTGGGCACGGAGAAGGCACCTCCTGCCCTGCTGCCCATCAGGAGGACAGCACGGGAGGAAACCCCCAGCTGCCCACTCGGCTCCGGGGGTGAGCTGGGTCTCAGGAGCAAAGCCACAGGCCGGCAGACTGAGCATGGAAAAGGGAGCAGAGCGTCTGCCCCGCTCCTCTGCCACGACCAAGAAGGCTGGGGAGGCGAATAGGATGCTATAGGATATGGCCATGCCCTGCTGCTGGTGAGCAGTCACACAGAAGACGACTGCAGGGCACGCGGAGCATTCGCTTTTATTTACGTACACGGCACTTTATTCCAGAGGCTGAGGATTATGAATGCCTCTCAGTATTTATCTGCTCCTCCAGCTGTTCCTTTTCAGACTTTTAAATACTTCCTTTAAGGACAAAATTTTAATTTACAAGAGAGAAGCTTCAATATTCTTCAACTATCCAGCTACAGAGGAGATGATTATTTTTTATACCAAGGAAGAGGAGCACTAATGCTCTTCCTGTGCGAGTTATCACACCCATGCTGCAGCTCTTTGCCACAAGCTGCTTTCAGTGGCTTCCTAACTCTTTCTACTAATGTCAGATCTCTAATCAGATCTATTTTCCTCAGACTTGTCCATCCTGCAAGAAATGGAAACACAGGAGCAGTCACGCAGGGCCCTGCTGCTGGCAGGGCAGCTGGGAGCCCTGTTTTGGCCCCGTTTTTCCCCTGTGGCAGGGGTTGGGGCAGGGCTAGCACGGGTGCTTACTGCACCAGCAGCCAGCCTCATCCAGGCAGAAAAGAAAGGGGAAAGCCACAAGAACAAAGCCCCTCTGCCCTGCTCATCACCCCCTTCCTCTACAAGGAACCCGAAGGGGGGTCTGAAGCGACACAGCACAAGTGACATTGATCTTCGAGCTGAATCCTTTTAACCGTGGCTCCATAAATAGTAAAAGCAACAGGCATGCTGCGCATCAGCCTCCCGCAGGGTTAGCTGCCTGGATAACGCTCTCAAAAATCACTTCCCTGCTACATTTAACAAGACACCTCTCCTTGCCCGGCACGGCTGACAGGAGTCAGGGCAGGTCTCCCTCCCGGTGGTGGTTGGCAGCTCTGGGTGAGCCGGGGCTCCTCTCTCCAGGGAAGCAGAGGCAGCATCAATTCTTGCACCATCAGGAAAGCTGCCCCTGCTCCCGGCTTCTCCCACCTGTCCTGACCGGCTAAATCACCACGCGGAGTGGCTGCAGGGGCAGCTCCAGCCTGGTTTGCCTCTCACTAAGGCACCGAGCTCGACCTGCAGGACATTTTTTTTGGTGATGGTGTCAATGGGCAAGCTAGGAAGTGCCAGATCGTCCTCCAGCCCAGAGGGAACCTTACCAAAGGGACTGCCCCTTCTGAACATGCCCCGAATTGGTGTCCCGAACACTCCTCCCACCCGCCAGGCACCACAAGTGGGCAACAGCCCCCTCCTGCATGAGAGCTTGTGAGTTCAAATACCAGATGTCATTCGCAAGGCTGCAAAAAAAAGGATTTTGGCTGGATCAGCCCCAGGGGCAGCTCCAGCAATAGCCCCAGCCTCCAGCCAGGACAGGAACAACCCAAGGACTGCACGGCTGTCTCTTATGAAGCAACCTGAAGGCTGGATGAAGTCCTGTGTGCGCAGGTTCGCTCAGCCAGCAGGTCACCCTCCTTTTTCCAGCTTGCCCAGGGCCGTGGCTCACCCGCTGTAGCCGAGAGGCTCTCGTGCTCGGTCCCGCAGGAGAACAGGAACGAGAGCGGCCCCCAGGCGCAGCACGTGGCACCAGAGCCGGCAGCGAAAACACTGCAGGGCCCTTCAGCTGGAGGCAAGCAGCCCTCACAGGCACCTGCTCCCTGCCAAGAGATAAGGCTGCCTGCGTGCCTGGCACGCCCCTGCCGGACCAGTGCCATTAGGAGCAAGGAGAGAGCGCAATTAGGAGGAAAGAGAGCACAGGGAACAGGCCAGGCAGGTTCCTGAGCCTGCACACAGGCTGCGGGGAGCTCAGCACCAGCCCTGAGCTCATTTTGCAGCACGGGGCACTGACAGCAGGCCCTGTGCACCTCCTCTGCCACCAGCTCCCTGAGCGCACAGTGTCGTGCCATGGCCTGGGGAGGGGAGAAAGGGCTGGGGGAAGAGGAGACGGCACCGGCTGGGTGCTGCAGCCCTGCCCCGTGCTCAGGGCAGCCCTGCCCCGCTCCTCCCAGTGCCTGCACGGGGAATTCAGCACCAGCAGCCCCTGTGCCAAGGTCAGGCTGCAGCCAAACGCAGCAGGAAGAGCCCCAGGCAGGTCTGAAGCACAGGTCACCCAGGTGTTGTGGGCAGCAGGAGGGCCCCCTGAGCTGGTGGGTCACAGAAACGGGTCACGCTGCCAGCTCCTGCTCCACGCATGGGCACAGCAGAGGCACCTCTTCCACAGGGCCCCAGGGGTGTTTCCCCAAGGCGTCTCCGCTCCGTGGGGCCCACCCTCAGCGCGCACGGCAGCGCACACAGGATGGCCACAGCCCACCACAGCTCCAGGCTCCGAGGATTTTGCCCTGCAGGAATGTGATCCTGTCCCCAAAACACAACCTGAGCACCACGGGGTGAGGAGCAGCCCCGGCAGCCGCAGGAAGGAGCTGCACGAGGAGGTGGCGTGCCCAGCTCCGGGCCCCGCTGACGGGGCGCACCGCAGCCTCGCGGGGCTGACTCAAGCAGTTTGGTAGCAGGTCCCGTAATTGATGTCCTGTCCACAACACAGCAGCTCAGCCGGTTTCAGGGAACCTGCGCTCGAAACCACCCCGCCCAGAAGGGCTGGGGCAGCCCTGGCAGCTCTCACACGCTCACGGGGAGCGTGCGGCAGCCGCCGGAGCAGGGCAGAGCCCCGGGCTGGCCTCTGGTGAGCTGGGGGAGCCAGCGAGGTGCTGCCCAGCTCCTGTCTGGCACAGCGCTGTAGATGCCCCCAGAGCCACGCAGAGGGACACAGCCATGCCCCCTCCTTGTGTAAAGGGCCCCAGCAAGCAGCTCTCAAAAGATGTGGGATGCTAAAAGGGAGAGTGAAGGGAGCCTGACAGCGGAGCAGCATTTTTCTGCAGGCCTGCCCTGGCACGTGCAGCAGCTCTCCAGGCAAGGAACAAGAGATTTGCACGCTCATTTCATGCTGGACCCAGCCTAAACCCCCGCTCCATTTATGAGGATGTCACTGCGACAGCGGATCTCGAATCAAGCAAGGCTCTGCAGAGCCTCGTGCAATTGTGAGCTGCGGGAGCCTGCTGCTGCAGTTCTCCCCTGTGCCAGGCTGGGCTCACGCTGGGCACGCCGCCCCCTACCACCCCAAGCCCCTCCGCACAGCACAGCCACGCCGCAGGAGATGCAGGCTGAGGCTGAAGCAGCCCCAGCTCTCACCCTCCTCACCACAGGGAAAAAGCAGCGTCCCTTGCTGTTGCCAACCCCCATCTGCAACAGGCTGTGCAAGGTGAGGATTTATGGGATTATTTTAATGAGCAAGTTAAAATCACTTGTTAGCTGTCACCACGCTGACTCTCATTGCAGAAGGCGCTGCAGCAGGCTGGGAGACAGCAGGGGCAGCAGGCAGGAGCCAGCAGCGAGCACGGGGCCGCGATGGCCAGGACGTGCAGCAGGTACAGAGCCAGCGCCACGCGGCCGCTTAACCCCTGCCTGCTCCGCACCTGGCTCCAACCCAAAAGCACATCTCGGGATCAAAGCAATAATCCTCCTAAGGGCTCAGCTCCCCTCCAGCCAGATCCTGCCGCAGGACCAGCAGGGGAGGAGACAGAGAAGCCAGTTAGAGGGGAGCAGTTAGAGGAGAGTGCGCTGCTGGGGCACAAGCGGGGCTGCTCCGGCTGCTGGAAACCCCAAGAAATCCCAAGCTGGGGGAGCCCCCCACCGGGCTGGGCTGCCCCACAGCTTGTGGGTGGGTGGCAATACCCAGAGGGGCCAGGCACCGCTGCCATCAGGGCCTTAACCAATTGCCCACACCACTGCCTGCGTCCTCCCTTGGGCCCGCTCCGTCCCTCCAGCCCCTGAGTGCTCACCCTGGGAACAGCACGGCGCAGCTCCCAGTGCAGAAGGCATTAAAATGCAGAGCACTCAGCCCTGAAGAACCCCTGCAAGAGCCCCTGCTCCATGCTGCAGGCTTCGTGCCTTGTTTGTAGCACTCCCTTCCCTTGCCCCGCAGTGGCAGGGGAGCGTGTCCTGCGCAGAGGGGCTGCACATGCGCAAGGATGTGATCCCAGCTGGCGTGGGAGCACTGGCCCAGGGATGCATTGCTCATCTGTAAGGCCACACTGCCTTTTTCCTTCCTCATTCCCAATTGCCGGGCACACCCAGGGGAACCGCAGACACCTCCTGGAAGGTGCACTCGTGTCAGCAGCGCTGGGTTTGCTGCGCTTCCCCCAGCAGGCACAGCATTACCCTTGTGTGTGTGTGTGCTCAGTGACGGGCCTCCCTGCCAGCAGAGCTGTGGCAAAGCAAGAGTGGGTCCCACGCTGAGACACAGCCAGCAGTTCCTCCCTCGGGTGGAAGGTCCACCTCCTCGACCCAAAGCTTGGCACGAGATCAGAAGCGGAAAGCAGCCACAGAGCTGGGAGCTGGCACTGGGTGTTCTGCCCTGCGTGAGATCTCACATGCGTGCAGGGACGAGGGAGGGCCCCTGTAACAGCTCCGCTCAGCTCCAGCAGCACCGGGGTGCAAAGCCAGCCCGGGCTGAACCGTCCCACCCCACATATACACCCAGGGGACGCGGTGGGACAGCATCCAGCTGCATCCAGCGCTGGCAGCAATGACAGGCAGGGAGATGGGGGAGCCTTACCGGACATAGAGGGATCTCTTCTCGCTTGTCCGGAGCGAGCCAGAGCCAGAGCTCATGCTGCTGTTCATCATCTGCTCTCGCAAGTCGTGGATCTTGGACTCGAAGCGGCTGTACTCTGCGGAGAGACAGAGGGTCAGCACAGGCAGGGGCTGCCTTCAAAACTCCACCACCACCCCAGCGAGCAGGGCGCAAGCAGCACGCCAGGTTAACCCGGTAAGCACTGAGAGGCAACCACAGCCTGGCCACAGGGCATGTGGCAGGGGGCAGCAATCGCCTCCCTGCACGAGCTGCTGCCCTGCAGAGCGAGCCAGAACACAGGGACAGAACGAAACCTCGCAGGGGACCGTCACCTGCTGGCCAAGGCGACGTGGCATGGTTGGATAGCAGCTGCCCCACGCCACAGGTCCCAGCCCACCAGTGCCTGGCAGCAGAGCCCCAGGCACGCAGCAGGCACAGGGGGACGGCTGCCACCCGGCCACCGATGCCAGCACAGGGTGAGGGCTCCACACGCAGCACCACAGCCCCCAACTTGGTGGCAGCCCCCAGCCCGTCCCTGGCTCAGGGTGGGGGACAAAGCACACCCCGCAGCCCTAGGAAGCGAGAGGGGGGGATTCACCTGTTGGCACCTACATCCCAGGCAGCACGAGACCCTCCAGGAGCCCGCGGCACCTCCGGCAGCGGCAGGACGGGAGCTGCCACCACCTGCAGCTCCTCCCTCCCTCCCCGACCTTCAGCTGGGTGTAAAGGTCAGCCCCAAAGCGGAGGGCGGAGGCTCCGGCCCCGCGCACCCAGGGCAGAGCAGGGATTGTTTGCTCCCGTGCAGCCAAAGGACAGGAGGAGAGCAACAGAGGTGGCCCTGCTCCCTCCTTCCCGATAGCACCCAGCAAAGGGTGTTTGTCGGTGTGACAGATCAAACAGCCTGCCGGGGAGCACCGGGCATGGACACGTGGGTTACAAAAGCCCCCAGGGTGTCACGAGCCATGTGTGTGCACTGGGGGTGCTGCCCCCAACGCCGTGCGGATCGTGCAGGGTGCTGCCCAGCCCGCAGAGCTGCATCCCGCACATGCAGGGGGATCACTGCTGAGAAATGCACCGCGGGCTGTTTGAAAGTCAGCCCCTCGCTGTGCACGGAGGGAGCCTGCTCCGCTGTTGTCGGTGGGGTTGGGGTTACGCAACTGTGGCTTGGCATTTCCTGGCTATCTAGCCCTGAAGTGTGCAGCCAGACCCTGCTCGAGACCTCCTTTCTGCACAGAGCTGTCGAATTATACTCGACGACTACAGGAGGAAAAAAAAAAAAAAAGATACGCACCAAAAACCCCAACCCGCACATAAAAATTCCACAGCCACGTACAGGAGCCGTGCTGCAGCCCCAGCCTCTGAAGCCTGCTCTGCTGGTTTTCTGAAAACCCCAAACCCCAGCATACGCAGCACATGTGAACCTGCCGTTTGGGACAGCTTGACAAGCCATCTGCAAGCAGCCTGCCGCTGCACTACCCTTGGCGGGCGTGCAGCAAGAAGGGGAAAGCAAGCTGGGTTTCCTCCTCTTTGTGCCATCTCAAGCAGCAGCTCTCCTTGCGCTCCCCTTTCCCGCAGCCCCCCCTGTGTGGCTCGGGGGGGCTACGTGAAGGCTGTGGCCCCCATCCCCTCCTGGCCCGTCTGGCTGATGGATTTGCTGTGCCCTGTGGGAAGTTTGGGAGCGTTGCTCCTACCTGTGCCACCATTTCACCCCCTAACACCTGCACTGCGCAGGGAAGGAGGCAGGGAGCCCAGGGCAGGGGCAGAAAGGCAGAGATGTGCTCGGAGGCATGTTAAAATTTCATGGACAACGCTCCCTGACTGCAAGTTCCTACTCGGGGTGTGTGATCCCAGCAGCTTCTCGCTCTGTAAGGGCCGTGGCTGTGCTCAGGGCGCTGCTGAGCCACTGGGGTTTGTCCTATGGGATGTTAGAGATGGGGCTGCCGCCTCCCCAGCTGCGTGTTAAAGGTTTTCCCTCTGAGAAGCAAGGGTTGGGGTTGGTGCTGCAGATCCCAGCCAGCACAGGCTGGCTGCAGCTTACCGGGACAAAGGGAGCCCCTGTGGCAGCAGCCCCCAGACATCAGGAGGCAGGGGCAGCCTTACAGCCAGCACAGGCAGACGCACAACGAGGGCAACGCTTATTCCAGTAGAAAATAAAATTATCACACCAAAGCAGCACTTCACACACCCCTAACTGCGCCCAGAGCTGTACTGATGCAGCACCCAACAGACAGAAGGGAGCTGAAGCCTGAGCTAAGCCCTGCTGGCAACCTCTCGCCCTGTGCCAGGGAGGATAGCAGCACCCCCAGCACGGATCAGGGGCACGACCTGCGCCGAGGAACCCATGTCCTGGAGCTCTGCAGGAGCGTGGAGCGGAGCTGGGCTTCCTGGCACACCGCCGGGCCCCACGCCTCATTTGTTACGGGGCTCCAGAGCAGCGAGGAAACTGCGACAGCAAGCACGGAGCTGCTCACTGTGCGTGCTGCGCTTGGCAGCGGCTGCTTTGCACAGGTTTAACCCCAGAGGAGCTCGGGCTCCGTGCCAGCTCCCAGCACGGGCAAGCCACCGCTCTGCCTGCACTGCGGCCACGTCCCCCCCTCAGCCAGCACCTCCCCACGCGCTGCCCTGCTCGCTGCTGGGCCACCTCGTCCTTTCCCTAAGTGCCACCCCAGCTGCTGGCTCGACAGCGGAGCCAGAGGGGAGCGGGGGCAGCTGTGGGCACCCTGTGCCCGGGGCAGAGCCACTCCAGGCACCCTCACCTTGCTGCACGGGCACTCCCAGGCGGTGCGGGAGGCTGAGCGCTGCACGGAGCGAGCCCAGATGTCTCCTTGCAGGGTTCGGCTCTGCCAGCAGCGGGGTGGCAGGGTGCCACCGCTGCGGGATGGAAGGGAAGCAGGGCGAGGCGAGAGGTGCCAGCCAAGCAGCAGCTCGGCAACGCGGGGCGGAGGAGGAACAGCCAGCTGCAAAAGCAAAGCCGGAGCCTCCCTGCAAGCACAGGGGAAGGCAGGGTTACCCCAGGAGCGAGCATAGGATGTGCTCGGCTGCAACCGGGCCCCCCTTATCTGCGTGCTGGAACAGCCTCCTCGACAATTATTGGCAGGTAACCCCCAGCGAGCAGCACTTCTGTCTCTGTGCACTGGCTCATATCCACCTTGCCTCTGCATCCTGGAAGGAGAGCTGCCGCGCAGCAGAAACTCGCCCGGGAAAGCTGCCCGCTGCACAGCAGGGAGGTGAGCGCCAGGAGCTCTTACTAATCCCCACCTCCCCGGCACTCCCACAGCAGCCGGGCGCTGGACGTGTTCGGGACACACTTATCAAGATCGAAAATATGCAACAGGTGAACTCGCGCCTCTCGTTTCAAGTGCCACCGCCTCACTGCTGCTGCAAGAGGTCCCGCTGTGGGAGCCTGACGCCAGGAGGAGCAGCGCTTTGTTATTTCCACCTAGCGAGGTGGTGAAGCAACGCCCTGCGCCCTTGTGGCCCTTCCTCCAGAGCTGGTCCCATGCAGGTGCTCCTGGAGAGGGGCTGAGCCCGCAGGGCACAGAGCAGCCCCCCCGTGGCCCCAATGCCCTCCCAGAGGAACCTTTGGCCTCTGCATTCTTCCACGAGAAAGCCCGAAGGGATTTCAGCTGCCCAGGTTTCAAAGCGTTGGGATTAGACATCCACAGGGTCATTGTCTGCCGCTCTCCCTGCCTCTCCACCCTCGCAGTGGAAAACGCATCCTGTTTTCAATAGCGCTGGCTTCAGCTCCGCACGGGCTAATGCTCGCTGTGATCCCCCGGCTCATTTCCCTGCAGAGCTGCTGTTTCTATGGCAAACAAGCCCAGCAAATGGAGCCGGCACACGGCAGCGGAGCCAGAGCGTGATGGAGCCGCTCCCTCCCAACCTGCTCTCTGCTGCAGCCCCGGCAATTGGGCTTTTTCCTTGTGTCCAGAGCACAAAGGGAGAAAGTGCAGTGAGAGCGCGGGGAGCCGCATCAGAGAGCGGTCCCTGAGCATGCACAAAGCCCGGTGCACGTGCACTGCTTTAGGCACACAAACGCCTGCCTGGCTCAGGCTGGATCCGGCCATCAGCAGATCCCGGGGACCTTTCAGCCGCAGGCTCCAGCCCGGCGCCTGTCACACATGAGATCTGCAATCTGCTCCATCGCTCCTCTTCAGCCAAGCGTTTTACTGCCCTGAGTCCACGCACCTTGGAGCTGGGGGGGTCAAAGTACAAACACCGCCCAGGCACGGAGAGCACGGGCCCAGGGCACGCCGTGCTGCACGCTCAGATGAGTGGCACCGAGCACAGAGGTGCCGAAAGCTTGGCAACTTCTGGAAGTCGCTGTGAGGTCTCAGCAGTTCCCTGTTAGCAGCCAGCTCGGAGGAACGCCACCACTTGAGTTTTTGCGTTTTAAAGCGAAGGAAAATCAAAGCCGCGCTCTATGGGGCTTCAGGAGGTGTAATTGCCAAACCTGAGTGCTTGTGATAACAGCGGACAAAGTTCACAGGGAGAAACGCTCTGAGGAAAGAGCTCTTCCAAACAGCTCAGAGGCAGCAGCACACGGAGCAGCCTCCTTGCAAGACAGCTTGGGGCAGTGCCAGGTACGGGCGCTCAGAAGTGAGGCAGGACCGTGACTCCTGCCATCCTTCCCCAGCTCTGTCTTTGCTCTCCTCCACTCCCAACCACTCCCGGGACCCCACCAGGAGGGCAGCTAATCCACGAGGCTTATACAAGCGGCCTCGCTGCTGCCTCGAAGCCGCACGGAGGTTAGACCCTAGAGCAGAGCACAACTTGAGCACGTGCGTGTTCATCCAGCACCCTGTGCCAGCCCTGCTCCTGCTCACACACAGCACACAGACGAAAGGCAGCTCTCCACGCACGGATCCGCTCCTCAGAGCCCCTCCTGATGGGCCCTCAGGACCTGCCTTTGGCCAGCAACACCTCCCGCCCTGTTTTCAGGCTGGGTTTGCTGCAGCCAGGCTCACGCTTTGCTTTGCATTGCTATAGGTGCGATTCCCTTCTGCACAAGCAGGTCATGATTTTGGGAAGCCAGCACAGCCAGCACACTCACTGGAGCCACTGCTCCCCCTGGGGCACCCACAGCCCAGCTCTCGCTCTTCCACCAGCACAGCCCCGTGCCCTGCATGGGCAATACAACCACTTGGCACCACGCACCCCACCCCTCAGGGGGATGCCGGCCCCACCAGCCCCTTCCCCGCAGGGCTTGGGGTGCCCAACACAGCCCCGGGGGGCCCCCAGCTGAGGCTCGAGCAACACCTGGGGGGCTCCCAGCGACCCGTGCCCGGCACACCCAGCACCCCCCCGTGTCCCCCCCGTGCCGGAGCTCACGGAACGAGCGGCACCGGGGACACGAGAGCCGGGAGCGCTTCCTGGAAGCGAGGAGGAGGGGAAAAAAAAAAAACCCCGAGCAGCCCAAGCGCTCCCCCGGCGGTGCTCCCGGCCCCGCTCCCTTCCTGCCCGGCGGGATGCGGAAGCGGGGCCGGGCGGGGGCAGCGGGGGGCGGCCGGGGCTTGGCCCGGCGGCGGCGGCGGCAGCGCCCGGGGCCGCTCTTTGTCTGCCGCGGGCGGCGGGGACCGGCGGGGGGCGGCCCCGAGGGGGTCCCCGCCCCGGGTAGGAGCCCCCCGGGCCCGGCTGTGCCCGGGATACGGGGGCTGGGGGGGGGCCGGGGACCGGGCCCGTGCTCACCTGCGGCCGGCGCGGAGGGCGGGAGGGAGGCGGCGGCGGCGGCGCCCCGGCAGCAGCCCCGGAGCCGCCCGGGCCGCACACACAAAGCCGCGCAGGCACCGCCGGCGGGACGGCGGGGACACGCCCCCTCCCGCCGCGCCGCCCAATCGGAGCCCGCGCTTCCCGCCTCGCCCCGCCCCCCGGCTCCGCTCCCAGCCAATCCACGCCCACTCCCTCCCCGGGCCCGGCGCGCCACACACGGCCACGCCCCGTTCATTTACATAGACCACGCCCCCCTCATTTGCATATGGCGCGCCGCCCCGTCCCGGTGCGGGTGCGGGTGCCGGTACCTTCGGGCCGGTACTGCGCGATGATGGTCACCGTCTGCCCCGCCCGCTTCAGCGCCGCTGCTGCCTGCTCGTGGGTGGCGTTGCGCAGGTTGACGCCGTTCACCTGCCGGGACAGCGCGGCTCCGTCACACCGGGACAGCCGCTGCACCGCCATGTGCCTGCGGGACCACCACCCCGCCCGGTACCCACACACCCTGTACCCACACCCCCAGTACTGACACCCCCTGTACCAATAACCCCAGTACCAACACCCCCAGTATCGACACTCCCAGTACCAACACCCCCAGTACCAATAACCCCAGTACCAACAACCCCAGAACCAACACCCCCCGTACTGACAGCCCCAGTACCATCACCCCCAGTACCAATAACCCCAGTACCAACAACCCCAGAACCAACACCCCCCGTACCGACAGCCCCAGTACCAATACCCCCGGTAGTGACACCCCCAGTACCATCACCCCCAGTACCAACACCCCAGCCAGCACAGAACCGGGGCTGCCCACCCCACCAGCCCCTGCTCTGTGCCAGGACCACACCGGGCAGGGAACCACAGGGCCCCGCACCCAGGGGCCTCGGCCACACCAGCACTAAGGGATGGATGGTGCTGTACCACGTCCCCGCAGCCCCGGTACCCCCAGACATGGGTCTGCCCCCAGGTGGGTGCCCGGTGCCCGTCCCTCCCCGCCAGGCCAACTCACCGAGAGGATGCGGTCTCCCCTCCGCAGCTCCCCGCTGAGGTCGGCAGGGCCTCCGGCCAGGATGAAGGACACGAAGATGCCCTCTCCATCTTCCCCCCCGACAATGTTGAAGCCCAGGCCGGTGGAGCCTTTGTGCAGGATGATTTTCCGGGGCTCTCTGGTGGGACAGACAAGGGACATTTGGACATCAGGGTGAGGAGAAACAACGCGGGTGATGGGGCCAGGGGCTGGGGCAGGGGAGGTGCACCGCACAACTGGGGCTCACAGTGACACAAAGCAGAGCACACACAGGGACAGAGCATCAGCTGGGGGCATCATGCACAGCATGGAGGCACCGGGAGCCCAGACACTGGGGACGGTGCCAGGACAGGGGAATCGCAGCCCCCCGCACCCTGCACGGCCCTCATGCCCGCAGCCGCACAGACACACACGGCGCAGCCCCGCACGGCTCAGCGGCGGCACACCAGCAGCCCTGAATTTTTCAACGATGACTTAATTCTTCTGCAGTTCAAACAATAGGCAGGCACAGGCAGAAAGACTGCCTGGCATCGCAAAAATCCAGCGCCGATTTTTCAGCTAGGAAAAAAATAAGCGCGATAGGAACGGCGGCAGCTCCCAGCTCAAGGGCTGCGTTCAAAGCACAAGGAACAAGTGACGCCAGCGAGCGCACCCTGGCAAAAATGCACGGACCAACAGCAATTGCCAGCCGACGTGGCATCGGGGACCATCGGCACGTCAGCTCGGTGACCAGCATGGATGGGCTGGATATGGGGTAGGTGCCGCAAGGCCAGGGAGCTCAGCATCCTCGCCCACCCACATCCTCCAGGACGTGGTAGAAGTGGTGCCAGTGCCTCAGGCAACACCATGACACTCGCGGTGGATCCTACAATGCTGGCAGCCCCGTGCCAAGGGACGGCTGGGGCAGGGGGCTGCTCCCCGAGCTGCTGTGGCAGGTAGGAAGATGCGGGCACCCAGGGGAATAACGCTTGGCTCAGCAGCCAGCACGAAGGCCTGCAGCCCAGCAGCGTTCTCCCAGGTGATTCTCGCAAGAAAATGTCTTCTTCATCCCCCCTGGCCAGCCCGCAGCATCAGTGCTGTCACCTGGGCTGACTGGGGAAGGTTTTGGTGCTCTCAGCACTTGCAGGAGGCAG
This sequence comes from Anas platyrhynchos, assembly GCF_047663525.1. Lineage (NCBI taxonomy): Eukaryota > Metazoa > Chordata > Aves > Anseriformes > Anatidae > Anas > Anas platyrhynchos. The sequence continues at coordinate 14,711,918 of NC_092596.1, forward strand.
GTTTTGCCTCTGGGGACCCAAGCCATCACCCCAGGAACCTTCCCTCCCCTTTGGGGAGTCCCGATGGGCTGAATGTCACTCAGACAGCTCGGGCTGTCACCTTATAAGGAGCAAGGGCAGCAGGAGACAGACAGACAGACAGACAGACAGACGGAAGGACACCCAGCCCTGCCTGACCCTCCCAGCTGTGAGCAGCTCCTCTCCCCGTGCCGCCTTCCCTCCCGGTACCTCTGCTCGCACTTGCTCCCGTGGCCCCGCTGCTGCCTGGCAGGGGACGGGGGCGGCTGTCCCCGGTAGGACATGGAGGAGGAGACGTTGACGGTGAACATCGCGGCGTGGTGGGGCCGGGGGGCAGGAACACCCCGAGCTCTGCACCCAGCGCTGGTTCTCTCTGCCTCCCGCCTGGCAAGGCAGCGGGGCACTTGGCTTCCCGGTCCCATCCCCACACCCTGGGTTTTTTTAGAAGCACGACAGGGATGCAAGCTTTGGCGCCTGCTAGACCCAGTGGGCTTAACCCCTTCCTGTCCCCCTGGAGCCTTCTCCTCTGCCCCTGGAGTGTTGGTGGGGAGGCTGTGGGGCCAGGCAGGTGCAGGGGGCTGCCAGGGGCAGGGAGGGCTGCAGCTGGTTGTCCCTCTGCAGCAAATCCTTGCCTGGGGCTAGAGATTTTCCTGAGGAAGAAATAGGTCAGGTTTCTGGGTCTGCAAGCCCGTGCTTCCAACCAGCCGATGAACTCGCTCTGCCCCTTGCTTTTTGCTGCTGCCCTTGAGGAAGCATCCCCAGCACGGATGAAGGCAGATGGTAGAGAGGCACCACAAGAACCCAGGAGAGGAACTAAAGCCCCAGGCAGGTAAGTCGTTTATCCCAGGTCTCAGTCACGGTACGCACTCCAGGCATCCTGAGCGGGACAATGTTCCTGCAGACGGATCCCACGCTGGACACTGCGGCACTGACACCCTGACCTGGGCACACAGCGGGGCTGTGCCAGCTCTGCATATCCATGGTGCAGCTCATGGGGAAGCAGCTGCTCTGCTCCCAGGTACTGCAGGACACGAGGGTCACTGGGGACATTGTGTGAGGAGAGGCTGAGGTCCCTGGGTTTGTTCAGCCCCGAGCAGAGCAGGCTGAGGGGAGGCCTCAAGGCAGCCTCAGGAGGGGAGCGGAGGGGCAGGCGCTGAGCTCTGCTCTCTGGGAACAGCGACAGGACCCGAGGGGACGGCATGGAGCTGGGACAGGGGAGGGTCAGGCTGGGGGTTAGGGAAAGGTTCTGCACCCAGAGGGTGGCCGGGCACTGGGACAGGCTGCCCAGGGCAGTGGTCACAGCATGGAGTACAAGAAGCATTCGGATAATGCTCTCAGATATGTGGTCTGATTTTTGGGTGGTCCTCTGTGGAGCCAGGAGTTGGACTCGATGATCCTCGTGGGTCCCTTCTAATTCGGGCTATTCGATGACTCCATGATTCCATGTCCCTGCTTGCAGCAGCACGCGTGCCTGCAGGAGGGGAAGAGGCAGCAGCTGGGGCGCTGGGCTCAACGTGCTGCGGTGGGGCCCTCGCAAGGCAGCACCATCCTCTAGCGGCCGCCGGCTCCTGCTGCACCGCAGCCACCGCTGCTGGGTGGTGCCTGGGTCGCACGATGCTCTCGGCCCTCTCCGGCCTGCCAGCAAGGCCATCAGCACGTGTGGGATCCGCGGGGATCAGGGGTCCTTGGAGGAGGGCCAGATGGTGCGGTGGCGCTGGGAATCAGTCACCTTCTGTGGTGCAATACAAACGGAGAAAGCGGAGCTCCTGCAGCACAGCATCCTCCTCCCCCGGCACCCGGGCAGCTCGTGAATGGCTGCATCCGGAGGGGAAGCAGCACGGGGACAGGCTGTGGGACCGGTGGTATCGGTGCCGAGAGCACACAGGAGACGTGGACCCGGATGGGGCGAGCGCTGCAGAGGTCGTGGTGCACAGCAGAGCCCACGGAGAGGCGAGGAAGGGATGGGGTGGACGTGATGGCAGGGGCTCTCCGAGACCACCTGCCTGATGCCCGATGGCACATCAGGGTCTTCTGCTCTGGGATCCTTCAGCGTCACAGAACGGGACCGTCCCAGCCCGGACGAGGCTGCAGCCTCGCTCATAACCACGGAGCCAACCCTGGTCCTGACCCAAGCATCAGCCCTAAACACGCAGCTGGAGCCCAACGTCCAGCCCTGGATCACTGCTCACCCCAGGGCTCGCAGCACCTGGGCGGAGGACTGGGGTCCCAGGCTTGGGGAGCACGGGGAGAGGAGCTGTACTAGGACCGAGAGCTGTGCCCCCCAGCCCCTCACCCCCTGCACGGCACCCACAAACAGAGGCTGTCAGCCACGGCTGAGGCTCTGCATCCTCTACAGCAGGGTACGGGCATGAGGTGAGGGAGAGAAAGGGAAGGAAGAGAAGGGGCAGGCTCTGGGGATGCCCGTGCCTGGCTCTCACCTGGTGAAGTCGTCGTCCCCAATCATGTGCCGAGGGATGGGCGAGTACCTGGAGGGGGTCACTTGCGGGGGGACGGTGTAGGCAGGTTTGTTCTCCACGCTGCCCAGGTAGCCCAGACTGGAGTTATGGCTTATGTGGTTGTCAGCCAAGGCTGAGAAGGCTGCAGGAGAGGAGACAGGCATCAGGAGCAGAAATCGGCTTCAAGGCGGATGGCAGAGACCAGCCCGGCACCTCCCGCCAGCTCCAGCACATGCCATCCCCCATCCCTGCTGTGCCATCCCTTCTGTCCCCGCAGAGCCCCGGGGCTGCCCCACGGGCAGCGTACGTACTGCTGGCGTAGTCGGGGGGCGCGTACATGTCGTTGAGGTGCAGGCTGCCGGGTTTGGCCACCTTCAGGTACACCATGTCCGAGGTGTTCTTCAGGGCGGCCACCGCCTCCTCGTGCCGCACGTCCTGCAGGTTGGTGTTATTCACCTGCCGGGGGGGGCAAGGGGGGTGGTGAGATGGTGGCTGTCCCCTCCCGCAGCACCGTCCCAGCAGGGATCCCAGGAAAAGGGACCAGGGATGGGCACCGTGGCACTGCGGGTGCCTGGCTGCCCACCACAGGCGCGGGGCTTACCGCCAGCAGCCGGTCCCCGATCTGCAGGCGCCCGTCCTTCTGGGCAGCGCCTCCCTCGATGATCTTGGTGATGTAGATGCTGTTGTCCCCGGGGATGTGCTGGTTCCCGATGCCCCCTGCGATGCTGAAGCCCAGTCCTGGGGATGAGCAGGAGGGGAGGAGAGGGTGAGGGACCCTGCTCCCGACCCAACGGGCCCCCTTCTCACTGCCCAGCCGCTATTGGCTTCGCTGTGGGGCTGCCCCACACCCTGTGCCACGTAGCATCCCACCCTGCAACGCTGGGGCGGACACCCAGGGGACACCCCACACCAGCCCGTGGGACTCACCTTTGGGTCCCTTCATCAGGTTGACCTCCATGATGGTCTCCGGTGGGGGCTGCCGGCGCCGCACCACGAGCCGCACCACGGGGCCCGCTTCCTTCAGAGCCTCCACGGCTTTGCTGTGCACCACCTCGGAGACGTCCACGTCGTTGACTCGCAGCACACAGTCATTCACCCTGCGGGTACAACGTGGCCCTGAGCTCCCAAGAACCGCCAGTCCGTGCTACCACACTCATCTCTGCCACCCTCCTCTGGCTGTGAGGATGCTCATGTGAAGGGGGAACTGCTTGAGCTGGCCAGATCCCACTCTTTGGGATGAGGAGGTTTGCAGGAGTAAAAATGTGGGGTGACAGCGGGGTCCCTCCCCAGGGGGCGGAGGCAAAGGGGGAGGCAGTGAGGCTGGTCCCTGTGCTGTCACCCTACTGGAGAAGGGAGCTGGGGGAAGGATGGATCCTGCCCCAGGACGCACAGGGAAGGAGGGGAGCCAGAGCCAGGGAGGGCAGGCAGGATGCTGGTGGCAGGGGGATCCCTGCAGAGGTGACCTGGCCGTGGGTAAGGGGCTGGGAGGGAGCAGGGGTGGGAGCTGACCAGTGGGGCAGACGGAACCAGGATCCGGGGTGACCCCCCCCCAGCCCCATACACTCACCCCAAACGTCCATCCATGGCTGCCGCTCCCCCGGGGATGATTTTGGTGATGAAGATGCCCGGGTCATCTGGAATGTGGGGGTTGTCGATCCCTCCTGCTATGCTGAAGCCGAGGCCGGAGTTACCCTGCGGGAAACCACAGGCGGCGGCTGTCCCATGCGGCCACTTCCTCGCTGGCAGCACCGGTCTGACAGCAGCGAGCCCCCCCTTATAGCATCCCCCCTGCTCCGGGAGGGCAGTGGGTGCGTGGCTGAGGGGAGGCCGGCGCTCGTCAGCCCGGGTGCTGGGCGCTGAGCACCCAACAGATGGAGCGGGAGCGTGGGAGCCGCCAGGACCTCCCTCGCCGCCACGTCTCTGCCGAGAGACTGAGGCAGGCAGCGTGCGGGGGGACGAGGGGGTGGTCCTTGGCGGAGAAAACCTCCCCTCGCTGGCGGCTCCCCAGGAGGAGACACTGAAGGCACAGCCCGTGTGGAGAAACGGGGCTTGGACCCACCACCAGCATCTGTCCCCTGCGCCCCCCGAGGCTCCTGCAGTGCTGTGCTGGGTCTCGACACCGTGAAACAAGTGGCTCCCTCGTCAGCCCCGCGGTGCTGGTGCCAAACTCTGCACCAGGGCAGTGGAGGGGGCTGTAGGGATGGAGATGAAGCCTGAAGAGGAAGGAGGGAGCCACGCCGTGCCCCTGTCCTGGCACACTCACTGTGTCCCAGCAGCATCCCACCATCAGCAGGCACTTCTGCCCAGCCCCGTGCTGCCTGCCCCACTCGTGGGACCCCACTCGGTCACACACTTAGGGGCACTGCTTCCCCTGCCGTGCCTGATGCAAGTGGACAATTACTGATTTTTTTTTTCCTGCTCTGCCTTGAAAATCAGATGGCTTGTTGCCTTGTTTTCTCATGCGGAAGAGCTGACACTTAGTCACATCCTACCGTGCCCGCCTCTCACACACAACTGCGCTCAGGCCAAGCACTGCCCCTGCTGCCCAGGGCCCCCAGGGTGCTGCTGCTCACCCACAGGTGATGGGGAGCTCTGGGAGCCCCCTGATGGACCCATGGTCAGGAGGGCTGCACCCACACAAGGACACCAGGAGGTGTGGCTGCCTAAAGCGGACTCCTGACTTTGCCTCTGTCCAGCTCTGGAAGGGTGCTCTGTGATGCTGGCTAAGAAATCTGGGAATGATCCAGGAGGGGGTTGGTTTTATTCTGATAAACCAGAAGAAATCAACTTCAAGAGATTTCTTTGCTGGCATTGGGGCTGCTGGAGACGTGGGGGGCAGCACCTGCCGCAGACACGTGCAGTGCCCATCAACCCACTGCCATGCTCCTCTGCGGGCACAATTTTGGTTATTGCCCCAAAATGCTGCTGCCTTTGCCCTTTAAAACAAAGACAGGGATCAATCACAGAGAAGTGATGCTGGGATGTGCTGGGGTTGTCTCTGGGAGCTGAACATCCTGGCAAGGGGACAGTGTCTCACCTGCAGGCAGCAAGGAGCTCCTCCTGCAAGGAGATGGGGCCGCAGTGGTCCCACCGGGCCAGGGAAAGGGGACAGACATGGGTCAGGTCTGTGCTGGTCCTGGCACTGCATTTCCCTTGTGGTTTCTGGCTGCTTGGAGCCGGGCAGCAGACCCCTGCAGCAGCAGAGCAGTGAGAGCTGCACAGCAGCCTGACCCTGCCAGCCCCAGCCGGCTGTGGGCTGAGGATGCTCTGCAGCATCCCCGAACACGAGGCTTTTGCCTCTACAGAGGGCTCGGAGCAGGCAGCACTCAGCCCAAAAAGGAAGCATCCCCTGGGCTCGTTTCGTCAGGCACGCTGGGGAAGCGGTGGGTGAGGCTGCAGCCCCAGATAACCTTCCGTCCACCCACCTCCGTGATGCAGAGCCGGGGGGAGGAGGGGGATGACTAAAGGCACAGGAGAACGAGTGATGTGTCTTCCCCTGCGCTGCTGGCCAAGCAGCGAGGAGGAGGCCGTCGCCTCGCTCGTGCTGCTGTGCCAGGAGATGGAGGCCCTGCACGGGGTGGGACAGGGCTGCCCCCCGGCATGCAGCAGAGAGCTCATCCCGTGGTGCTGCCTGACCCCGCTGTGCCCACGCCTCGGAGCAAAGCTTGGGGCAGCTTTTCCTGCTCCCTCCCCATCCCTCCTGCGCACAGGGATGCAGCCTCTGCACCACCCGCTGCTCCCAGCACCAACCCCGTCCCCTGTGGGAGCCGATTTTATCGGCTGTGGCGCAGCAACCAGCGTCAGCTCTGTGTGGCCAGGGTCTCACCACGAGATGGGGGAAGGCGCAGGCAGGAGACCCCCCCCACCGCAGTCTGGGCTACGAGAAAACCTGTCCTCGCTGCTCAGCATCACCAGGCTCAGTGCCCTGCGGCGAGGCAGAGCCAGCCACTGGGGCAGGGGGGCGGCAGCCGGGCGAGAGGCGAGAGACAGAAACCCCCCCCCGCGTGCGTGAGTGCAGCTCCTTCTGCCTCCATTTTCCAGCGAAGACGGTGACAAAGAGCCCCCCCCAGCCCCAGCTCTGCGCTGGCGGGGCTGCGGGGGCGAGGGTGCGAAAGAGGGAGGTGAGGGAGAAACCCTCCTCCCTCCCTTCTGGAGGGGTGCGCGGGGGGAGCGGCGAGCCCAGCCCCCTGCTGCGGGGGAAGGAAAGCCAGACACCCCCAAGCCCCTCCAGGGAGGGGAGCGGAGCCCTCCCCCCTGCCCATCAGCTCTGGGGAGTGTTTTGGGGTGAGTGGGGGCTGCCTGTGGGGAGGGCACCCGCATGGTCGGCACCGTGCCGCCCGGCCAGCACTTACCCTTTCCAAGACGATCTCCTCGTATTTAAACATCCCATCGCTGCCGTTCACCTAGGGAGAGGGAAAGAGCGCGTTAGGGCTCCGCATGCATCCCGGGGCACTGGAATATGGAGAATCCACCCCAAAACCCATGCCGTCACAGCTGACAACCTCAAATGCAGTTGTGCAAGCCTGCCCTGGAATTAAACCGCTCGCTGCTTTTCTTTCTGGGCATGATCCAAAGCCCACTGACTTTAATGTACTTTAGCTCAAACCTTTTATTCTGGCAGCTCATTTTGTGAGGAATGAAAAGGAGCTCAACCAAATCCACACAAAGCAATGACGCCTTTGTTACCCAGCATGTAATTAACCTCGGGAATTCACTGCTGCAGGAAGCAAGGAAAGGGGCTTGGTCGACTGGAAAAAAAAAAAGAAAGGTCTGTAATAACACAATGTACATCTTCAGTAGCTTATATCTTCAAAATCTATTTTGCAGCCTGGTTTTGTTAACATGGAAGAGCAAGTAATTTGGATTAATCTATTCTCTTGAATTAGCTGGTCTCAAAGGAAACAAAGTGGGATATACACCTTTCATATAGGGTGCCCCTCAAATACCAGAATGGTACAGCCTCGATGCTGCGTGCCATGCTGCTCCCTGCACTCACGAAACTCCCACAGCCATCGTGTCAAAGACGATGAAATGTAATGGTGAGGGCCCGAACACCTCTCACACGAAGGGACAGAGAAATGCTTATCAGAAAGAAAACCAAAAGCCAAAGGGTTGCGGTTGTAGGCTCTGAAATAGCAAACCTTAAATGCGCAGGTCAAAAACCTCCATTTTCCCCATCACTACAAAGGTACAGAAAAATAAGGTGGCAGTTTCAAAACGCACTCAGAGACCTCATTCACCTGCATGCTCCAGGTCATTAGAGTCAGGCCTCAGGCAGCTGCGAAGGCCTCAGAATAAGGAAGATTTGAAAACTGATTGCATATTGAAGCCTCCAGGGTTGTTATGTGGCCACAGGACTTTGGGAGGGGCTGGCTCAAACCTCACACTTCAGGTCCCCCTGGGAGATGGGGGACCTGGCTACAGGGCTGTAAGACAGAGTGGTTTTGCCCAGGCTACGTGCTCTTCACTGCTGCAGAGGCACAGACTGGAAGTCCCCCAGCCCGTTGTGCTTCCAGAATGAGGCTGGAGAAAGCCCGGGCCAGGGGGCCAGGCCAGCTCCAGAGCCTTGCAGGACCTTTGTTGTGCTAACTGAGATCAAGAGAAGGAGCCACAGGCCTGAAACAAGGGAGATTCAAGTGGGACATAAGGAAAGCTCTGGGGAAAAGGAAAGCTCCAGGATGTGCTGTTAGGGTATCGACAGCTGTGGAAGCATTGTTGGGCTGGAGTCAAGCAAGGCCACCCCTCGGAAGGGCTTCAGGGGTTGGGAGGAACTCACTAGATGTGCTGGCAGACCTTCTCCCCTCCAGCTCCTGCTCTGCCCACAAATCCTGGGGGCACAGATGCTGCACCCCCTCGGCCAGCACCGGCACGTACAGAGCAGGGGAAGACGAGTCCTCCATGGGCAGGGGCATCGCTGCCTGGCTGCGGGACCCCCTTGCCACTGCTTTTCCTCCCCGTCCCACCACACTGACTAATCCTGAGTCCCCCTCACCGCCTCCCTCGCCCAAGCCCCCGGGCTCCTCTCGCCGCCGCAGTTGGTGGCCCGGCGTGCGGTGCGTGGCTCTGCCTCCCCCCCAGCTTTCCAGCAACTCAGATTCCTGGCACCCGCCGCTACTACACACGTTGTCCTCTCCGCTTTGGCATTAAACGCTATTGCCACACAGACAGCCATATGCACACCCACGGCCGCAGAGGAACAGCACATACATACCTCCAGGATGGGGATGTGCAGAAAACTTTGACAATCTGTGAGCCGCAGGGAGAGCCAGCAGCGCCCGCGCCGGGAAGCACCCGGGCAGGGACCCGCGGCACGGGGTGTGGGGGCACCCAGGACACGGTCCCACAGCACTCCCCCTCAAAACCTTGGGGTTGTCAATGCCAAGAGGCATTTCGTATTGCATTTTGTGTCACGTTTTGCACATTTCCCTGAAAATGAGCAGGGTCAGCACCTGCCTAGCACAGCGTGTGCCAGGTGAGCCGAGCCTGGACGTGAAGTTCTAGCTCTGATTACGTCTCCAAAACCCGTGCAACAGAACGCCAGTTAATTGCATAAGGAAGCCAAATGGAGACCTTAATATATACCACGTAACCAAGGGAACAAGCCAACAAAGCAAACGTTCCAGCATCGGAAAATTGAATACCAGTCACTCACTGACGGCAAAACCCGCCCGTGGCACCCACCGGAGCCACCGCGGCCTGAGTGTGCCACAGGCTGCTGTCCCCGTGCTCGCAGGGGGCACCCTGTGCTCCTGCCCAGCTTGCTTTGGGACCATGTCCCCTGCAACATGATGAGAAACTCTCAGGGATGCCCTGATTCCCCATCTAACTCTCTGCTGAGCTCCCTCACAATTTAGGTGCTGCCTCCCTGTTAATGGGGGGTGCAGACCTGACATGTTTTGGCTCCCATCATGGGACTTGTTTGGGAGATGTCTGGCTCCAGGCTTTCATGGGGGTGTCCTGGGATGTGTCCCAGGGCCATCCCTTCCTGGCCAGGGTGAGCCTACCCCACTCTGCTTTCATTTCCCTGGGTTCCACCTGCAAAGCCCATGGGGGTGTGGGGCTCATTAGCTGTTCCCAGCACAGCCCAATCCTGAGCAGCAGCTGGTTTGTAATGGAGAAGAGTCAGGGTATTTTTTCCAAGCCCATCCCACGCAGCAAGCCCACCTGAGGCCTCAGGAAGAGGCCCCCTCTCTGGCCTTCGCTTCTCTTTCGTGTTTTGAGCAGCAGGGAAATAGTTAGCGATGATGACATTTAAATCATCAACAGAAGGCTGCAGAGTTAACACTCATTTGATAAACAGAAGAGCGCACACCTTCCAGAGCTACTGCAAGCTGTCTGCAGGCTCAGCCGGCCAACACCGCACCGTCGCACGTGGAACACAGTTTGCAATTTGCTAGAGAGTCGGGGTTTTTTCAAAAAGAAAAAAGAAAAAAAAAAAAAGGAGGCCAAATTTAGAAGGATAAGATGGGGTTCCTCAAACTAACCCAAATTGCCCAACAGGCTGCAAGAAGAATAAACCACAGGAAGAGTAATCCTCCTGCTTTCTGAGCAGGATGTGGCCCTCACCTTGCTGTTACCATGTGGTGGGGCCAGGCACCGGCACCTCGCTTTGGGTGAGGCTGCAGGTCGATGCACATGGCCGAGCCTTTGCCAAGCCACACGACAGGGCTTTGGAGTGACCTCCCTGCTCCCTGGCAGCAGTCTCTGCACACCCTGGGCAGAAATAACTTGTTTCAGCTCCAGAGAGGCAGCTCGGAAACACAGACAGCGCTGCCTGCCATGGGAGCTGTGCTCCCCATGCTCCATCTACCCTCTAGGGACAGGGTGTGCAGAACACACCAATGGTGAAATGGTGATCGGCAACCTGGAGCTGCAGGTGGGTGCTTGTGTGAGCCCAGCCTGACTACAAGCTGCAGACTATTTATCCTTCAGGGGCTGCTTTTAATAGAGAAGGAATTTGATGAGGATTTTGTTGGGTTTTTACACGCTGGGAGTGCTGGGCTTGGAGCCGCAGGCAGCATAGCTGAGCTCTGGCCCCGGCAGCAAGCGGGATGCGGGGCCACAGCTCGTACCTTGTGGTGCTGCTGGTGCCACATGCTCTTGGGGATGGAGGTGGGTGGACAGAGGGACTGAAATGTGGAGCAGACGTCTTGATAAACAGCCGGGGCCAAATTCAGCCCAGCAGCTAGTCCAATGTAATCAATGGAGCTAGAACAGGAAGGAACTAGACCACATCCATCTGTTTATCATTAAGGAAAGCATTGAATAGTTAAGTAATTAAAGACTGGAAGATGTGACATTAACCCTTCCAAATACATACTGTACCAACAGGCTTCGGCTTTTGTTTTTGTAAAAGAACTCTGTGCCAGACTCGCCACTTCACTGTGTTCTCCTGCAGAAATCCCCTGCTGTGGCTGCTTTGCTGACCTGCGGGACTGCTGAGGGGAGCCTCTCAGGTTTGTTTTCCCTGGAGCCTGGCTCCCCGGGAGGGGGGTGACAGGATGGAGCAGGGCTCGCCCTGGCTCCAAAGTTCTTTGCAAGCCATTTTTTGGCACTGAGTTTCCAGCGGGGAAGGCTGGTTTCTGCAGAACATCCTTTGGGAATAACAACTGTGTTCTGCCACAGCTCTACAAGGCTGCTGGGCCCAGGACCACCATCACCTTCTTCCCAAAAGCCAGGAGGATTTGGCTCAGCACCTGAGGTGCTATTAAACAGCGTGTCCAGGGCTGCAGAGGGCCTGGCTGGGCCTCCCTTCCTTTTGGTAGCCCAACAGGCCCAGCACGGCTCTGATGTGCACCAAGCCTATGAGAGGCTGTGGGCTGACATCTCCAATTTGTTAGGAGGAAGGTTCGACCACCAGAAGTAACCCACAGCCTTCCGCCCCGAGTTCAAAGGCTAACCAATACAAGTCCCAGTGCTGCTTTGTTAATGTGGAAGGCAACCAAAACTTGCTGCATCGTAAGAAAAACAGGTGCAAAGCACACAGCCCTGGCAAGAAGTCAACTGAACTCCCTTTTGGGAAGAAAATGGGAGCACCCCCGAAGCACAGAGCCAGCAGAGCAGAAATCCACGCTGACCGCCCCGCTCCCTCCATCCCCCCTTGCAGGAATGAGTTGCAGACGCTCTGGTGAGGGATGCAGCAGCTCCCAAACCCTCTCTGCAACGAGCCGAGGAGGAGTATAGCAAGCCAAGAGTGCCAAGCGCACTATGGCTGCAAACACTCCCCATCACCGAGCACTGCTCAGCTGCTGGCAGCTGTGGCTCTGCTCAGCGTGGCCCAGCTCCAGCTGGGCTCGGGGCTGGGATGTGCTGCGGGGACATGGTGCGGGCCCCAGACTCCTCTGCCACCTGGCTGGGGCCTCCCCGGGTGGAGGAGCCTTGTGGAAAAGAAGGGAAACGAAACCAGGAGACTTACAGAGAGCCCTTGTTCCAGCGAGTCTGTGTTGACGATAATGGGAGCAGGGTTGGCCTGTGGGGAGACAAAAGCGGCATGTCACCGAGCTGAGCGCCGAACCCAGCCCTTCGTGGGGCACAGCCTCACCCGGCCGTGCCACCACAGGCCCTCCGGGAGAAGGCAGCTGAGGAAGGGCTCTGCTCTTGGCCCTCCTCCATGTGCCCAGCAGCCCTGGGATGGATGTGGGGACACAGCACGGCTCGGGGCACGGGTCCCCTCCTCTGGCCCGGTCTATGCCCCCCTCAGGCCTCAGCTGCAGGGAGGGAGACAGGGAACACAAGAAACTCTCCCAGCCTCTGGCAAGAATCACACCAGCACCAAAACTGATGTGAAATCCACATTGCTGAGGGATTAGGAAATAGGAGGAGTAGGGAAAGAAGTCCTTCCGCAGGGGGATATATTGCCAGCAGACCAGCCCTGAGACCTTCAGACACCTTGCAGCAGCTGCTGCTGTCCCTCTGAGCATGGGGGAGACCTGCTTAGGTAGGGAGGCTCCCTCAGGAGAGGCAGATGGGAGTGCTCCAGCCCTGAGGCTGAGGAGAAGGCTACACCAGGGGGTCCTGCCATCAAGTCGAGCCCAGCCGTGCCCAGCCAAGCCATGCCGGGCTGTTCCGTGCCGTGCCGGGCTGTGCCGAGAGCTGTCCAGCGCCACAAGCTCCTGAAGGTGCTGTGCTGTGCCTGCGGTGCTGCTCCTTCCCCCAGGAGCATCCCCAGCTCGGGGAGGCTTCTCCACAAGAGCGTGAGGGAGAAGCGGCTAAAGAGGAGGAATTTCATGGCATCATCCCAAGGTTGGTGTGGAGAGCAAGAGCCACAGCTGGGTGGGGAAATGCTGAGAGACATGAGCTACAAGGGGACGTGAGTCCTCTGCCTTGGGGCATCACAAATATCAGCCAGGGCAAGGAGCAACTGAGACATAGTGGAGGCGAGGGTAGCAGTTAACTGGAAGCACGGACTGACCAATACTGCGGGTTGCACAGCCCGGTGGCCTCTCTAAATCTATGAGACTTCCTCAGGAGCAGACTACGGCCTCGCTGCCCTCCCCTGGTATATATCTCCCTGATGTCGACCCACCTCCTTCCATAACCCAGCACTGCACGCCCCACCTTATCCTGATTTAGCTGGCGGTATTTCTGGACTTTTCGCTCGTGGTTTTGTAGGTGGGAGAGTTAAGGGTCAGCTGGATTATAGTTTTGGTCTTGCCCAGAAAGGTTCTGCTCTCATAAGGATGGGAGCAGGAGGTAGTTAATTTGATTTATTCAGATGCTTTCTGATCTTTCCTGCAGCTGTAACTATTGGTTACAAACCCATAGTTTTTATGGCAATTAATTCTCTAGCTCAGGCAAATATGACCACTTCCAAGCTCTCCTGCCAAACCCCTCCCACACGAGTAAGAGAATCACAATTTTCAGGTCCAATGTCTTGGGATCTCCATGGCCCAGAAGCAGTGTTAAGCTGGGAATATCCCCTCTCTGGCAGTACACAGTCCTTGTATTTAATCCAGATAATTTGTGAGATAGCATATATTAAACCTGGCACTGGCTTTTATTAGTCCCCAGTGCAATTCTAGGAAGGGATTCCACATTTCAAGGCAAAAAAGCAGCACTTCTACTGCCAGCAATTAACAAACGGTGGATGTTTGAACCTTGGTGTGCCAGAGGCCAGCTCTTATTAGATGAGTTTCCAGGAAGGATGCAGAAGAGGCAGCCTAAGTAAATGCAGTCCATCACGTGCCCCCTGATTTACGACATGAATTCAACCCCACAAATGATGCTTTGGATCCCTCCCAGGGAGAAGTGCTCTGTATGATAATGTTATAGAGGCGTTTGCAGGTCCAGCCTGAGTCCTCCAGTGAGCCCCACTGCAGTCTCTTTGTTGAATTACTAATAGCCCACAAATCACACATCGCATTGCCTCACTCACACAGTGGTGAGCCCTAAGGACATATTTTGTCTAGCCTGCCCGCTGCGCACTGAGCATCCTTTGCAGCCATTCCACACTAGTGATTTTTACATCTCAGAATACTGCTAGGAGCACAATTTCCCACTCAGGCTCCAGATGGGACCCAGGAGATGCTGAATGAGAGTGGCTGCTTAAAACGAAGTCGCACATGGTCAGAAGGAATTCAGACCAGGAAATCCCCGTTTGCCTCCTGTGGCCAGCTATTCCAGCTACTACAAGAAAGGTGATTAGACTTTAGCTCTGCCTTCCACTTCCCAATATCCCAACATTTGCACCTTGCCTGGTAGCACAGGCTCCACTTCTCTGGGCCCCAGCGACCAGGGAAATCTCAAATCCTGACCTTCAAACCTCACCCCCCTTCAACGCTATTCTCTTCAGCTCCTGTTGCTGCCCAGATTTTCCCAACAGCTGTCCTCTGCCTCGCTGGCTTTGTGCCTCGATCAATCTCTCCGCATATGTGCGATGACCCCCCTCACTCCCCAAGGTCCTCCTTGCGTCCCACCTTCCCTGCAGCCTTCAGACACCGAGCTGGAGGATCCGTGCAGCTTCTGCCTGGTGGAGGGCAGCCAGGGCACCTCCAGCTCCTCTAGGCTTCGGTGGTCATGCTGCCGTGTGGTGAATGCCGTAGGGCTTGGACCTCTTTTCACTTGTAAACCGCCAAGCACCAGCAGGGCTTGGTAAATAATAATAGCGTGATGAAGCGTTTTGGATGGAAGAGATCTGACAGCCCCCATTGAATGTGACCTGAATGCACAGCCCTGTTCCCTCTCCTCCCTGCATGCGGCAACCCCCTGCTCCTTAGGGCATAAATTACGTACCGTTCCCTATAGAATTGAGGGCATGGTTAATTCACCAGCATGTTCCTGCTGCCCAGCAAAAAATAACGATGATCTCTCTCCTGCCCTGGCTAGCAGAGGGCTTGGTAAATGTGCCTGCCTGATGGAGGAAGGCAGAGGCTTGTCAGCCCAGGGGCACTAGTGCCAGGCACCAGTGGGCAGTCAAGCTCCAACTATTTTTAGTGCATCACCCCTTTGCCTCCGTTTCTATTGGTATCATCTGCCGGGATGAAGGTAGGATTTGCAAAACGTGACAATTTTCCAAAACTTCCAACTGAAAGAAAAGCTGCAATTAAATGCAAATGGAGGAGGATTGTTAGCGTGCTACAGAGGGAGCAAGGCTCATCCTGCAGCATTCCCACGAGGACTGGGTCGGTTCTGAACTGGAAGCCCAAGCTGTTCTCTCCATGCTGATATCCCCAAGATTTGCATCAGGTTCACATCCTCCGCAGATCTGGCACAGGGGCCAGCCTGCAGAGGTCAGGAATTATGTACCTCCTCCAGACAAAATAAATGTGCTGCAGACCGCTGAGACCTGCTGCAACTGGATTGTGCCCACACACAAACCCATCTCCATCTCAACCAGCAGCAGGGCTGAAGCAGGAGCCTCCAGAGCTGACAAATTCATGTCTGGACGCACAGACCTGGCCTCTGCAGGAGGCCTGCGTGCCCTGGGTGTCACGCACAAAGGGGTGCATGACACAGAGAGGCTATTTGCTACCCTCAACTTGTGCATAAGAAGCCAAGCACTAAGTTATCTGCTTGAGTTTTGCAACGTTCCCAGATTGGATCAGAGTGAAAAGTCTATCTGCCTTTTAATATCCTTTCCTTTATATCATTTCAGGTATAATAGCAACACTCAGAAGGAAATGGCTCTGGAGATAAGTGGAATTCAGTCTTTACATCCTTTTAAAAGCTCTCAGGGGCAGAGACCAAGTGGGGAGATGCCCAACAGAGGCATCTGAGCTGAGTGGACAGGCTGGGCTGCTCGTCGCCAGGCTCCATCTGCTTTGTGTTTTTTAGTTGTTGTTTTTTTTTTTTTTTTAAGGGTGTAAAATCTTGGTGAAAGCTGTGCATGTGCAGCGTGAACAGCTGCTGCAGGGCAGGGCCCTGCTGTGAGCACGCAGGTCCTGGCACAGACGGATGCTGCGGAGTGGTGTTGGCGGGGGATGCGCGGGGAGCGGGGTCACACCGCGCTAACCCATGGACTTCCCAGGAGTGAGCCCAGGTCCTGGCAGCGCAGCACTCGCCGGGGCTCACCCTGATGAGCGCTGACACGCTCATCTGTTTTGCGCCAGGCATTCCTGCCCTCCACACAGACGCTGCTTTTCCCAGCACCAACGGAGAGCCCAAACCTGTGGCTGCCAAAAACATCCTCTCCCAAAGCATCTGAGATGACACGGTTGTTCCACAGACACCCCAGGTGTCGCTTCCAAGCTCAGGGCAGGACATACACCTGGTGCAAGGGGCTCCCCAAAGCCACCTCACAGCCTTCCCAACAAGAAATGATGCTCAGCACATCACTCCCTGGAATGAATGCTGGCTCCGTGGTAACACGTGGGTTTTTCCTACCTCTCAATATCAAATCCTACTCCTCCACTTCTTAATGGAAGAGGTAACAAACTGCTGCCAGAGGCTGGTCCCCTTCTCACAGCTCTCCATGACCACCTAGTTTTACTGTCTCTCCACACTGTGGCAGGAGCTGTGCTCTGCTTGGGAGTGTCAGAGGGCTGCAACCACCCCAGTGTGAGATGGATGGGCTAAGGGGTGGGATGAGGGAAAGAAAACAGGCTGAAACCTTCTGGAGGCTGAAGAATTTCATGTCCAGAGATGAACCTCCCTTCCTTTTAACCAGACTAGACAAAATAACACTTTTTGCACTTTGTTTTGCCCACTGGCTGTCACTCCTTGGGCTGGCTCCCCCTGAGCCTTTTCCACAACACCCCAGCAGCATGCCCTGTCCGGCAGGCTGGGACACCAGATGTCCCCTCCAGGCTGTGTCAGGGACAGCTTGGTCACTTCGGTGGCATGAGCAGCCCCTGCCCTGTGCTGCGCCTTGGCACGGGCTCAAAGCACCACGGGCATCCTGGAGATGGGGAGCGCCGGCAGAACTTGAAAGGTCCGTGGTCACAAGGATCATTGGCAACGCCACTGAAGTGCCCAGAGTTTAATGTGAACACAAGCAGCTACTGAGGGTTTAATCTTTGCTTTGGTGCTTTTCTTTCCCCCATTTTTTTTTTTTTAAGACTACAATTAAATAGGGACTGGAAAAAGCCTTCACTCGGTGGGAAAGGAAGAAAGCTTCCCCAGACAGGAGCTCTGTGGAGTTTAAGTTTCCATTTAGAAGCCATTAAGGCCAGTGTGTTCATGCTTGAAAGTTAGACATCCTGTTCCAGGCTCAGACCGCTAAAATAAGTGACCCAATTTGCAGAGGTGCTGGGCTCCAATCGCTTCCTTCTGACCTGATGCTGCCAAATAAAAATGACTCTATTCCTTTTCGCAGAGGGAGAATTATCATCATCTGAAAAACTTGCATGCCTCCCCCCCCCCCAACAAATGCAAATATCCAGGGGAAGAATGAACAAATAAATGAAAGTATTAAAGATTTCTTTGGGTTTCAAATATCCTGCTTTTTTTCTCTAAGTTCCAATGCACGCCTAAGTACAAAATTTCAATACACTTCTTTCTGTGCTGCAAAATCAAACCAAGATCCATCAACACAGCCTCAAACTAAATTACAGTTAATATGAAGGCAACAAGAGGGTATTCAGGTCCCAGGGTGCTCTGAAGTGCCACATGTCACCAAAAATAATTACAACCCCTGAACAGTCCCTCAGCGAGCCCTGCTCAAATGAGCTTCTGCAGACGAAACTGTGAACTGCATTTCAAATCCAGGTATTCCGAGCTTGTTAAATGCTCTGTTAAAGCCTTTTCTCTCCACATTACTGATACACGTTCATAGCATATTGCTGGAGTTACGAGTGCCCTTGAGGGATCCCCACATCATCCCATGTTTGCTTGTGCTCCAAGCAGCCACGAGCGCTTGCACGCCCTGTGCCACTCACGGCACTCTCACTGCCTTGCAGGCAGAGCGAGGGTTAAGCTGATTCCCAAATTGCAGCCAGGATGCTGAGCCAGGGACACGCTGTCCCTCCCGGGCTGTCCCAGCACGCCCAGCTCCCCCAGCCCAGAGCAGACCCGTGCTGGATCCGCTCTCCTCTGGGAACTGGAGACCAGGACCCCTCGGGAGGGCATCCTGCATGGGGCTGAGCGCCGCAGCGCCCGGCACGCAGCCACGGCTGATTGCGGCCTGATTAGTCTTAATCACTTCCTCTCTCTAAATGAGCATCCGCAGAGAAGGAAGGAGCGGAAGCTCCTCGGATCATGGCAGATTGTGTGCAGGGGGCCTCACCCCAGCGAGGTGGCTCTCTGGGGATGGCCACGGCTTCTGCTTCGCTCCCACCTCCCCGCCCAGGGTACCAGGATGGATGGAGGGATGGATGGAGGGATGGAGGGAGGGATGGATAGGCGGATGGATGGATAAGCGGATGGATGACCCAGTGAGTTTGCTTCTCACGCAGAGCCCCCACAGACCTCTCCCTGCTTCAAGCACACCCTGAGAGCAGCCTGCAGAGCCCCACCACGACCCCAGAGATGGCCAGGAATGGACGGGGCAGGTCCCACCAAATCAGTAACATCAAAGCCAACGGGGAAGAGACCGTCTGAAAGCACAAACCACGGGGGGAACCCTCCAGCAGGGGAGGCTGACGCCTTCCTACCACCACCACGTTCCTCGTGAGGAGCCACTTCCTCCACATTGGCCACGTCCCTGCTGGAAGCAGCCAGTTTGGGCAAAAGCTCTGCTGCTTCTCTGGTGCTCTCGGGTGAGAGCAGGACATGGGATGCTCAGGGTGGGTGAGGGGATCAGAAGGAGCCAGCAGGCAGGTGTTCAGGAATCCCACTCTCAGGAGACACAGAGGGAGGGAGGTGACCCCGGGAACGACCTGCAAAAGTGTTGGCTGGACCATGGTACTGGCTGGGTGGCAGGAAAGGAAGGTCCAGATCATCCATCAGAAATAGTGGCTGCCTCAAAGGTCTGTGGGGCGAGGGGCCGGGCTGGTGGTAGGGCACGGTTTGGGGGAAGGAGAGCAGCTCGGTGCCTGGTTATAGCCACCCGAGTCGGTGGTGACGGCAGGATCACCAGACGGAGATGCCCGAGAAACAAGCTGAGAGGTGAAATCAGATGGAAGGAGATATATTAGGAACAGACACGCAGATTTACACATCATGAGTGAGGAGGTGATAAGCGGGTCCGTGGGAAGGGAATGAAACTCTCGCGAGGGAGCGGGGTGCGATGAGGAGCGGTGGAGAGGGAAGACCCTGCGGGACTCCGGCTGCCAAGAGGACAGGCGGGGACAGACGCCAGGGGTGGCGGGGCGGCCGGGGGACAGCGTGGGGCTGAGCGGGCGGGCGGCCGGGGTCGGGCACCGCAACGCCCCGCTGAGCGTGAGGGAGCCAGGCACGAAACGCAAGTTTCACTACAGTTGTATCTACATTTAGGCTGCCAAAAATACCTCTGGCAGATTGGATGTCTTTAATTAAAAGGATGTCTCCTGTCTCCCGGCGTGACGCAGAGCTCGCCCTGCTCACGGGGCTCTGCACGGACACCGCGGGGGCCATCCCGTGGGGCTGCTCATCCCTGCCGTGTCCCCTCACACCCTGCCAGTGCCGGGCAGGCCAGCGGCAGCGCTTTCCCCAAATGCTCCCTCGTGGCACGGGCATGGAGCACAGGAGGAAAAGTGACCCCCCTTCCTGTTTTGGCTTCTCTCCTTCCCTCCTTCCTTCCCTCCAAACACGGAGAACGCCTTCCTCCTTTCTCCTCCTCCACCTTCGAGTGCAAAGATTTAGCTAATTTCTTCTATGAATAGCACATGAGTAGCCATAGCAACATCACCCTGCCAACCTCACCACCTCCACTGCCTCCGTGTCCCCGGCACCCCGTTCCTCTCACCCTCCCTCGCACCTCCCCAGGGAACATCTGGGGCTCCAGCCCTTTCCCACGAAGCCACCCGCACTTGGCTCCCCGCCTGCCCCTCAGCGCTCACCCCTTTCCCTCCAGCCCTGCCTGCCCATCACTCAGAAACCTGGCCTGGCCACCACGTCCTCGCCGGGTGAAGGCCAGCTCCCCGCCAAGGCTCTTTCCCCCTCCATTTCCTACGCCCCAGGAGCCTCAAATCTTTGCTGCGCCCAGCCAGAGGCTGTGCGAGGGCTGCTGCTTCCGCCAAGACTGTGCCCACCTCCTCCAGGTGATTCCCCAGCGCACGGGAGGAACTATAACAAGCAATGTTTGTGCGTGGAAAAATACCGCCTTCGGTGACACATTCGCAGCCCCAGACAGGCAGCAAGGTCCTTTCCCCCTCCTCCACCTGCCTGGCCACAAAACGCCTCCACCCAGGAGGCCCACGAAAGCCTGGAGTGCCCCCGAGCTGGTCAGGGACCCACCCTGCATCCCCCCAGCCCCAGGAGAGGGAGGACAGGGGACAGCAGGGCATTGCCACGTGCCCACAGGGAGGGCATCTCTGGCCGAGCAGGGCCAGGAGAGCCGGGACAGCCTCCAGGGGCAGAGGGCACTTCACAGCCACCCACCCCACGCAGCCTTCAGCCGTGCCCTTCCCAGGGAGGAGGTGCGCATGCCCAGGGCACCCCAAATATGCAGAAAAAGGCTGGTGAGCCCCATGGCAGGTCCCACTCTGGCACCAGCTTGGCGCTGGGGACCCAAGGTGAGAGAAACCACGGGGCTGGACCTTTCCCTGGCAAGGTGCTGGCTGCCTCACCCCGGCACGGGGAGCAGCCCTGGAGAAGGGGCTCGAGCACGGCCGAGCATCTCAGCGCTGCGCTCCTGAGCAGCCGTGGGCGTCACTGTGCGGGGAGAGGAGGGGTTTGGAGCACTTGGCTCCTCCAGCCGCTGCGCATCAGCGATGCCTCCCCGGATCGCGCTGCCATTCCTCCCCCAAAGCGGGGAGTCCTCCTCTCACCCCGGTCTGGCAGCGGGAGGGGGGGAGTTGTGTCCCCCACCAGTGAGCGAGGGGGAACGGGGAGGGCGCAGGGCTGGATGGAGGGATGGAGGGGGAAACAATGGAGAGCGGCGATGGCAGCAAGCACGGGGAACGCGAAGTAATAAACACCGAGATAAGGGAGAAGAAATGGAAGAGATCTCCGATGGGAAAAAGGAGGAGGGAGGGAAAGCGCAGCAAAAAGAAATGAGAAACCCAGAGCTGAGAGATTTCCTCTCTCCCTGTGGCCAGGATTAGGGGTTCTCAGTTACTGGCATTGCCTGAGCAAGCTAATTTGTGTCCTGGAGAAGGGGAGAGGCAGAAGGAGAGGAACGATGCGCTGCCGGCAGTGGGAGGAGGTGCGGGTTGATGCGGGGACTGTGCTGTGTGCTGGGCACGTGTGGGCACAGCTCACACGCCGTGGGGCTGTGCACAGGGTCTGCGAGTACGCATGATGGCAGCAACACACACGCCACACGCAACCCTGAGCATGTTCCCTGTGTCAGAGCATCTGCACACGCTGCCGCTCCAGCACACGCACTGGCTGTTCATTCTCCTCTGCCTGCGTGCAAGGAAAAGGAGAAAAAGGCTCCGACTGGGGCTGGTGGAGATCCCAGGGAGGTGAGCAGGTCCTCGCTTTGATGGGGAAGCCTCTTGGCCCTGCTCTGCCTCCTCCCCGCTCTGCCTGCTCCCACCTCTGCTGCTGGAAGTGCTTCCAGGGACAGGGACAGCGCTTAAAGGGGCAGCCCTGAACAATGGCAGCCTTGCCTCCCCCCGCTGCTCTCGAGGTCTGAGGGGCTGCCTCCTCATCTCCAGCCAAGCACAGCAGCTTTGCACCCAGCACCCAGCCAATTTCCCCCTGAGCATGACATCTCCTGGCCCCCTGGTGCCAAAACCCCCAGCCAGGTGGGAGCATGGCCCGGCTGTTCCCATTTCACCACCTTTTGTCCCTCTGCCCACGGCCAGACCGGGAAAAACGTGGATTCCCGATGGCTCAGACACTTCGCACCCTTGGATCAGAAGGGGAACAGTGCCGAGGTGTTTGCTGCAAAGCTTTACTCATTGCATACATTTGCCACACACCAGGGAGCAATCCTGCCTGCTCTGACACAGGCAGCGCACATACCACACACGTCATTTTATACATGCAGACCCCGCTATGCTCACGTAGCCTCACACACTGGCATCCTCTGCCGCTTGCAATGCAGCGAGGAGGTTTTCATTTTCATCTTCTAAGGCTAAGGCTGAGCAGAGATTCCCTACGTGGACTTTGGGACCAGCCCAAGCCCCGGGGGCTCTGTGGCGGCACCACAAAGACAATGATTTCTCTTCCACCACTGCAATGCACGAGGGGCTCCCCTGCCCAGCCAGCCACGGCAGTGCTGCAGCTGGCATCGCTTCCCTCCCAGCCTGCTTGCAGTCATCTCACCAGCAGCTCTGGGCCAGACCTTGCCTGCAAGCAGGAGAGGAAAGGAAAGGAAAGGAGGGAGCAGACCGGCTCCAATTCCCTGCTCCTACCCAGCTCCCAGAGCTCACCGCACTGGATGGAGCGAAGGAAAGAGGTAGCAAAGGGAAGATGAAAACCGCTTGCCAGGAATCAGCAGGCGAGAGAGAGATGAGGCTGATTTTGATGCAAAGAGTGGCAGAGAAACAGAGAGAAACCAGGAGCAGGTTTATAGCAAGGTAGCTGGGGTTTTGGGTGCTTTCTGTAAACATCTTCTGAGCGTATCAGCTTGGAATCAGATTATTTTGACCAGAGCTACAGACTCAGACAGTAATGAAGAAAAACACGGGAAGGGAAGAAGAGGGTTGTGTTTTCCGAGGGGAAAGGAGGAGAGAATTCCCATTGATTCCCGTGTGCCTGCCTGCTACAGCATCTTGAAATAATAATTAGAAGGATCAATAAGAAATCATGTGAGGTTTGAAGATAATGAATGAAAGAGGCAGAAGAAGCAAACTGAAATGCCTTTCTTTAAAGCAGGGTAAATTGTTTTTCAGGCAGGGTCTAGCCTCCATTTTAATGCTTTGCAAACAGCTCCAACCATTTTCTGAGCTGGCTTGTGGGTTCAAAACAAGACTGGTCTCTCCATTTAGAGGAGAAAGAGAGAGACAGCCTGAGAATGGGTCCTGGAGGAGAACACTAATAAAATGAACGTGTGTGGGAAGAAATGGAGGCAGTGAAATGGGGCAGAAAGCACACAGCATGCCGGCGATCAGAGAAGGGTTACGTAATAATCTATGGGAGCAGGGACGTAGCAGCAGAGCGAGGAATCCACAACTCAATGGAAAAAGCGGGTGCCAGTTTGGGAGCACTGGCAAGTGGCACCGAGAGCCCACGAGGCTGCCCGGCGGGCAGCGTGCCCCACGCCTGCTAAGCACAGCGTGATGAGACGCCCTCGACGCCACCGGGGCTTCAGGCAGCGGCATCGCAAGCGGCGAGGATGGCGGGTGGGTGCCGAAAACCATCACGCCCGACACCTGCCTTATGCACGGCGAGCCCCCGGGAGGATGCTTGGGCGCACGACCCCTACACCAGGCGGGACCACGATGGCCGGCCCGAGCGATGGTGGCGACCAAGCCAAGCGACACTGGCCACCAACCCAAGCGACGATGACATCCAACCGGAGCCACCGCCACGGCGGCCACCCGCGATGCCCCGTGGGTGCCGGCACGGCCCCGCCGCTCTCCGGGGGGAGCCCCCCGGCAGCCTCCCGCCCCGTCCCCACCGACCCCCTCCGGGGAGCGCTCCCCGGGGGCTGGCTCGTACCTGCTCGTACCAGTCGCGGCTCGAACACGTGCACTCGGGCCACCAGCCCGGGCCGCTGCCGTTCACCTTGGGCGCGCTCTTCCCCGGCGGCGGCGGCGGCGGCTGCTTGAGCGCGGCGGCGTCGCGGGCGGGGGGCCCCAGCTTGGCCTTGCCGCGGGCGGCGGGCGCGGCCCCCCCGGGCGCCGGCAGGGTCTGCGAGCCGTAGCCGCCGTAGCCGTACTGCTCGTGCTGCCACTCGCCGTACGAGGGGGGCTCCATGCGCCGCAGGGCCGCCATCCGCGTCACCTCGTAGCACTCGGGGCACTTGCAGCAGTGGTGGTGCTTGTGCATCGCTGCCCTACACCATAGAGCCGGCAGGGTGGGAGGGAGGGAGGGAGGGAAGGAGGAGGGAGAGAGGGAGGGAGGGAGCGGGGGGCGGCGCGGAGCGATGCGCGCACGGAGGGAGGGAGCGGGGAGGGCGCGGGGAGGGATGCTCGGGGGGGCGGCAGCGGCCCCCGCCCCGCTCCAGGCGCCTCCTCGCCCCCGGCCCCGCGGGAGGCGAGGGGGGGGGCGGTTACAGCGCGGGCAACTCCGCGGGGCCGCGCCGCTCGGGCACGGGGGTGGTCGGCTGCATGGGGAGGCTTGGCACGGCACGGCACGGCTCGGCACGGCTTGGCACGGCACGGCTCGGCACGGCACGGCTCGGCACGGTTTGGCACGGTTTGGCATGGCTCGGCACGGCTCGGCACGGCACGGTTTGGCACGGTTTGGCACGGCTCGGCACGGCTCGGCACGGCACGGTTTGGCACGGTTTGGCACGGCACGGCTCGGCACGGCACGGCTCGGCTCGGCACGGCACGGTTTGGCACGGTTTGGCACGGCTCGGCACGGCTCGGCTCGGCACGGTTTGGCACGGCTCGGCACGGCTCGGCACGGCTCGGCACGGCTCGGCACGGTTTGGCACGGCTCGGCACGGCTCGGCACGGCACGGCACGGCTCGGCACGGCTCGGCTCGGCTCGGCACGGCACGGCTCGGCACGGCTCGGCACGGCTCGGCTCGGCACGGCTCGGCTCGGCACGGCTTGGCACGGCTCGGCACGGCTCGGCTCGGCACGGTTTGGCACGGCTCGGCACGGCTCGGCACGGCACGGTTTGGCACGGTTTGGCACGGTTTGGCACGGCTCGGCACGGCACGGTTTGGCACGGTTTGGCACGGCTCGGCACGGCTCGGCACGGCTCGGCTCGGCACGGCTCGGCACGGCACGGCTCGGCTCGGCACGGCACGGCTCGGCACGGCTCGGCACGGCTCGGCTCGGCACGGCTCGGCTCGGCACGGCTTGGCACGGCTCGGCACGGCTCGGCTCGGCACGGTTTGGCACGGCTCGGCACGGCTCGGCACGGCACGGTTTGGCACGGTTTGGCACGGTTTGGCACGGCTCGGCACGGCACGGTTTGGCACGGTTTGGCACGGCTCGGCACGGCTCGGCACGGCTCGGCTCGGCACGGCACGGCTCGGCTCGGCACGGCACGGCTCGGCACGGCTCGGCTCGGCACGGCTCGGCACGGCACGGCTTGGCACGGCTCGGCACGGCTCGGCTCGGCACGGTTTGGCACGGCTCGGCACGGCTCGGCACGGCACGGTTTGGCACGGTTTGGCACGGCTCGGCACGGCTCGGCACGGCACGGTTTGGCACGGTTTGGCACGGCTCGGCACGGCTCGGCTCGGCACGGCTCGGCACGGTTTGGCACGGCTCGGCACGGCTCGGCACGGCTCGGCTCGGCACGGCTCGGCACGGCTCGGCACGGCACGGCTCGGCACGGCACGGCTCGGCTCGGCACGGCACGGTTTGGCACGGTTTGGCACGGCTCGGCTCGGCACGGCTCGGCACGGCTCGGCACAGCTCGGCACGGCTCGGCACGGCTCGGCACGGTTTGGCACGGCTCGGCACGGCTCGGCACGGCACGGCACGGCTCGGCTCGGCACGGCACGGCTCGGCACGGCTCGGCACGGCTCGGCTCGGCACGGCTCGGCACGGCACGGCTCGGCACGGCTCGGCACGGCACGGCTCGGCACGGCACGGCTCGGCTCGGCACGGCACGGCATGGCTCGGCACGGCACGGCTCGGCTCGGCACGGCACGGCTCGGCACGGCTCGGCACGGCTCGGCACGGCACGGCTCGGCACGGCTCGGCACGGCTCGGCTCGGCTCGGCACGGCACGGCTCGGCTCGGCACGGCACGGCTCGGCTCGGCACGGCTCGGCACGGCACGGCTCGGCACGGCTCGGCTCGGCACGGTTTGGCACGGCTCGGCACGGCTCGGCACGGCACGGTTTGGCACGGCTCGGCACGGCACGGCTCGGCACGGTTTGGCTCGGTACGGCTCGGCACGGTTCGGCACGGCTCGGCACGGCTCGGCTCGGCACGGTTTGGCACGGCTCGGCACGGCTTGGCTCGGCACGGTTTGGCACGGCTCGGCTCGGCACGGCTCGGCACGGCACGGCCACCCTCACCCCGACCCCATCCCCAGCTCCGGACCCATGGGTGCTGCCAGCCCTGCCGGCTCTGTGGTTCCCACCCGGAGGGGTTCACTTCACCCTCGTCACCAGCCCGGCAGCAGCTCTGCTGCATCCCCACCTCAGCTCCTGCCTCTCCCTGCTTTGTTCCCGCACGCCCCAGCACAGCACCCTGGGGATGCTGCCATCACCCTGTGAGCCACAGGCATGCTTGGTGTGCAGAAACTCCAAGGGCTTTTTCTGGGCCTTCCGAATACTGCCATCAAGGGTGGTAAAAGTGCAGTGTTTCGGGGCTGCAGAAATCCCTGCTTACACATCAGGGCAAGGACACCACTCCCAGCTCCCAGAAGTTCAGAACAATCACCGAGGCAAACTGAAGGATAGAAAGAAAGACCAGTGCAAAAAAAGCATACCCGACCAGTTAGGAGAACCTGAACCTGGCCTTCTATCCCTTAACAGTTGTAATAAACACTGGGATGGGCGAAAAATTATTCGAAGAAATGGCCCATAACCAAGTAGAAGATCAAACGGATAGAAGGGGTGTATCGGGGCTCATTAGGACGTGGGTAAAGGAGTAAGACAAGCAGGAGGGGTCCACAAGTTGGTCCATAAGATGTGGCGGTTCAACACCCCAGTTCAGGCTGCGAGATCCATAGGCTCCTACTGGCCTCCGTGAGGCTGGCCCAGCTCACAAGTGAGGCTTTTGGGTGGAGGAAGCACAAATGGGTCAAACGCATGCCCCTGCCTGCACCTTGTTCCTTTAGCTCTTTAAGCCCCAGTGCAGCAATCCTTCTGCACTTCACTAAAGCAGACAGAAGAGCTCCTGCAGTGTTTGCTCCCAAGCAGTCAAGTGCAACGCTTGCTTCTGGGTGAAGGGGAGAGGGCAGAAGGCACCCCCATAAGATCCACGTTGTCCCAGAAGCCCCAAGCACCACACGGTGCAGAGCCCGTCCTCTCCAGCACTGGCTGCACCTCCTTGCCTCTGTGCTGCTCAGGTTACCTCTGTCACAGGACAGACGCTACTGTCATGTGCTGCTCTGTGCTCAATGACACAGAGCTGTGCTCAGGTTCGCACTGAAATTCCCCTGGCTCTAAATTTAGGAGAGTCATGTCCCCAGACAAGCAAGTCTGTTGAGCTCTCAGAAAGCTCTGTGAAAGCAGGTCTGCAGGTGAGGCTCACCCTGCTGCTCCCAGGGGCTCTCACGGACATACAGGCAGTTATGGGACCTGGGCACACTGTGGCACCGAGCCAGTGACCAGGAGATGCACGTAAGGACCTGTAGAGCTCAGTGCCACAGGACACTGCAGCCACCAAGAGCTCACTAAGGCAAAGGAGGATTGGATGCCTGCATGCAAAGCGAGGCTGTTCCGAGCGATTTTCATCAATGAAAAACTGTGGTTTTGTGTGGAAGGAAAGCATGCAGTGTTGGAATTAATAGAGAACTTTACACTTCAGGCTTTAAGCAATTAGGATAATCTACACATCTGCTGCTGCTCCTTTTGCCATCTCCCAGAGCACGTGGTGCTGGAGGATGCTGGGCTGATGGCTGGGGAGATGCTGCACCTTGACAGCTGGGGGTGACCAGGACAGACAGAGGGCATCTGGCAGCAGTGAGGGCAGAGGTGGGAACAGAGGGACTGGGGCAGGAATGAAGCTGAGGAAGGGGAGTGATGCAGCACAGCAGAGCAATAAGCCTCGTAGAAACAAGCAGTCAGCATCTCCTCCGTGAACATCAATGGACATGAAGTCCATCCTGGCCTTCTGCCATCTCCCACCCTGCGACACGGAGACCTGAGTCACGTCAGCATCAAAGAGACATGCCCAGAGTCTGTAACACGATGATAGCTCATTACTGCTCTGACCCGGCTGCACACCTCCCTCTGACCGCAGTTCCCACCCTAGAGATGGCCCAGTTTGGCTGCAGAGCCTCACCACGGATCCAGGGCGCCCTCCACCCCCACAAACCTCTGCCAAAGCCGTCTTTGGGCCACGGCCAGGCGGGACACCCGGGTCTGGAAGAGGCAGACCTGGGCAGGAGGAGAGCACTAGGGCAGGGCATGTGCTGCGTTTGCAGCCCTGACTGCTCACAGCTGCCCCGCTCCAGACACGTCTCCCTTCACTCAGCCCTGTGGTGAGGGCGGGTCAGGATAGGGGCCAGCACTTAGAGGAAGAAGTGCAAAAGCAAAGGACAAGACCTGTTAGGGAAAAACACTTTAATAAGGAGCTGAATAAACAAGAGAAGCTTTTGATTTTTTCCCCCATGGCAGACTGAAATGTTGCCCTCACAAGAAGGTCTCTGGTGCTCCCCCTGGTCAGGCTCTGGCACCCCCACAGACAGGACAGTGCATGCAGCAGGCATTTCTCCCCCAGCTCACTTATTGGGTGCCCAATTGACACGTGCAAACCAGGAGCTCCCTCCTGCCCTGGAGCCTCACCTGCTGCTCTCACTAAGTCCTCCCCAGCTTCCCACCACTTGCAGTTCCCTGCCTGAAAACCCTCCCATCCCATTTCAGCTCCTCTGCAGGGAGAGCTGTTTAATTCCTCATTTGCAGTGAGCCACGCGTGCTGCCTGCTAGCCCCAGTTACAAGGAGAAAATCCCTTGGTTGTTGCTGCCTGCTTGCAGCACTCCCTAACACCATGTGGGGCTCAAGACACCTTCTCAGTCTTCCAAGGCGGCCAGTGCTGGCTGATAGCTGCATGCACGCTGTGCCTTGCCCAAGCTACCCTCAGTGTGTGTCTGCATCTCAGCTGCTGGGGGCGGCGCTGCCGTACCCCCAGGGTGCAGGCACCTGCACCAGAGTGCCCACACCTGGGTGTCGTGGGGCATGAGCTGTGCCTCATGCTTTCAGGCAGCTGTGGGCATCTTGCCCTGCTCACCTGGGCACTGAGCACTGCCGAAGGAGCCAGGAGCTGGTTTCCAGGCAGGTGCCTTCACCGACGGAAGCATTTCAAGGAAACCAAGTGCTCTCTGATCCTCTAGCCTCTTCCCACCAGAAGCCTGCCCGTCTTATTTAAATTCAGCTTTGGCAGCTGCTCTTTTTACAGGTGCTAATTTCTGCAAAGCATCAAGAAATCCCCGGAGATGGTGCTATGTACACGGCACGAAGGCGGCACGGAGCTAGGTTTTATCTGGCGTTGCCGGCATTTCAGCCCCTGTTGGCGCTTCCTTCCTCTCACATGAAGCCCTGCGGGAAGAGGAAGGCAAGTGTGAGGCACGGTGCATCCTTCCCTGAGCAGCCTTTCAAGGGCAGTCTGAAGAAAGGGGTTTGAGCCATTTCAGAGGGTTTTGTAGCACGTGCAGCCTTTCTGGGAATGGAAGGTGCCTTTAGCCCAAGCCGTGCTGGCTCTTGCGGGGGCAATTTGGTCGCTGGCAGCGCCTGCATGACAGCCAGCGGGGTGTGCTGCCACTGCCCCAAAGCCATGTGCTAGTGTGGGGCCTGGCTGCAGGTGGGGAAAGCTTCATTTTTCTAATTAATGTATGAAGAGGAAGCTGGGAATAGTCTTGCATAGGAGGTACCTTTCTGGACTGCAAGCACCTGCAGAAAGCTGCCCAAGATCCAAACCACAGGGCCGACAGTGGGGACGAGGAGCAATGGGAGGTAAAAACACTGAGGGAGCAGGCCACAGGGAGACAAGAAGCAAAGGGAAGAACCAAACAAACTTGGTCCAGCCCTGCCAGTTGGCTCCAGACCCCGTTCCAGCAGGGATTTGCCATGTCCGTGGATTGCCAAATGAAAACTTTGCAGCAACACTCTGGGGTCCTGTGAGCCACCGAGGGTTTGCACTGCCACAGGGAGAGGAAAGGGCAGGAGAGCAAATAACCTCCTGCTGAGACTGCTTCCCCACCCCACCAGGAGCGATTCACGCTGGGAGAAGCACAGTTAGGATAATAATAACAGGGCATACCAAGGGACCGATAGCTCTCAGCACTCTCCGCACAGTTGCCAAACAAATTATTCTCCTCCAGGGCAAAACCATTTTCATTCTATTAATGATCCCTGAGACGTTGCCCAGTGCCACGGTTCCCGTATCCTCACTCGTGGCAGCAACTGCACGAGGTTCTTCAGCAAACACCAAGCTCTGCTCGCAGCAGTTGCAATTCCAGCAAACGAAACCTCTTCCCCAGCGTGTGGAAGGGGCAGAGGAGCAGAGCACCGCAGCTTCATGCCGGAGACCTGCGGCAGGTCCTACAGCACAGCCCACGCTCCCTCCACACAGAGGAGGGCCTGGGGCTCTATTTAATATTTTTGCGGTTCCAGCGAGCCTTGTGGATTTACTGAGGGCCTCACCGTGCACACAGTCACTCCCCCCAGCTACCTGGGACAGAGCCTCCTGCCTGGCCCTGAAGCCCATCCTCCTGCTCCTAGCACGGGGGTTTTATGGGGGTCTGCAGCGCATGTCCACTGGGGAGATGATGTGTCAGGGCAAAGCTGTGGTTTGAAGCACCAAAGGCTCAGCTGGAAGCCCATAAAATACAGGGAAGAGGCCCTTACCCCAGATTAAACATTAACAGGACCCAGTTGCTGCACTGGCATGGCAATTAACAGCCCTGCCACGTCTCGTGGGTGCCCAGTCCTTGTGCACGCCTCGCATCCCCTTGCACAGAGCATGCTTGTGGCTGATGGAGCAGGGGGAAAGTTGGAGAATGTGGCGAGGGGACAACTTTAGGGACACAACAACTCCTGCAGCTCCCGCCTGCACAGGTGGGACACGCGGGGTGCCGGCTGGTGGCATTTTTTTTTTTTTTTTTTTTTTTGGCTTTTGGGGTTTTTGGCAGCGCACACGCAGCCTCAGAGGAGGTCTGAGCTGGCTGGAGCCCTGCAGCAGGTGCAGCATCCCTGCATCCATGGGGTCAGGGCGACCTCCCCAAGCAGGGGAGCAGCCTGCTGATGCCCCTATGGGGTCGGCGGCGCCCGGAGCCACCCGCCCTGGCCGCGAGGCGGCCGCCCCCTCGGCGCTGACCCTCCCTCCCGTCACTGCCGCGTCCCCTTTAAGGGAGCCGGCGCTGCGCGGAATTTCTGAATGGCTGCCCCCGCCCCGCGCCCGCCTGCCCCCCGCTCGGCCAATCAGCGGGCGAGCCGCGGGGCCGCAGCCGGCTCCCGGCCCTCTCTTAAAGGCGCAGTGCCACCGCCAGCCCTTCCCCTCCGCCGCCCGCACGGCGAGGGCGGACAGCAGCGTTCCCAAGCCCTGGGGTGACCTTCAGCTGTGCGCCCACCTGCGGGGCAGGCAGGAGGCTCAGACACACCTACAGGGCTGAGATGCCGCCGACACAAGCCCGGGGTGACAGGAGACCTGGAGGGGTGACAGTGCCACTGCCCCCACCACGGCTTCAGGCTTGGTGTCCTGGTTTCAGTTAGAACAGAATTAATTTTCTTCCTAGTAGCTGGTGGAATGTTGTGTTTTGGCTTAGGATGAGAAGAGTGCTGATAACACCCCAATGCTTTAATTGTTGCAGAGCAGTGCTTATACTAAGCCAAGGACATCTCAGCCTTTTGCTCTGTCCTGCCAACGGGCAGGCTGGGGGTGCAGTAAGAGCTGGGAGGGGACAGACCCAGGACAGGTGACCCAAACTAGCCAAAGGGGTATTCCATACCATCTGACGTCATGCTAAACAATATATAGGGGTGGCTAGCCGGGGGGAGGGGGCCGGACTGCTCGGGGTTAGGCTGGGCATCGGTCAGCGGGTGGTGAGCAATTGCATTGTGCATCACTTGTTTGTACATACTATTATTACTTTCATATTATCACTATTGTATCATTATTATTATTATTGTTATTATTATTTTTGTTATTATTATTTTCCCTGTCTTATTAAACTGTCTTTATCTCAACTCACGGGCTTCACTTTCCATTTCTCTCCCCCGTCCCAGAGAGGGAGGGGGGAGGGTGAGCGAACGGCTGCGTGGTGTTTAGCTGCCGGCCGGGTTAAACCACGACAGTCTTTTTGGCGCCCAACGTGGGGCCCGAAAGGTTGAGATAACGGCAGATCTGATCAGAGTGTGTTAAACTAAAATTGGTGTAAGGATTAGACCTGCTTAATAGTCACCTGTCATGATGCTGATTGCTTTAATCTCAACTCTGCTGCGCCTGTTTTCCAAATTGAGTATTATAGTACATTATTTTCCGTATTTGCTCTCTGTCGTGTTGTTTATCCTCTCCGGGCCCTGGTTTCAGATCATTATGGTACTGAGTGTTATAGCAATGGCTTATGAGACGATAAGATATCTGGTCATGACTCTAACTTGGTATTTATACTCAGTAACATCGTGGACTCTGTACTTTGGAAACAGTATCTTGGGAACTATTAGCAATTATACCTATTGTTTTTCTCCACTAGAGAGTCAATCTGTAGAGGGAAAAGGGGAAGATAATTTTTCTTACTTGATTACTCTCCCTTTCTCCTTCACCACCCCTGTATCCTCCTGGATCACTCTGCCTTCCTCCTTCACCACCCTCTTACCCCCTGAGCTTGTCACAATAGCTCTCCAAGATATTGAATATTTTTGGAATACTCAGAGTACCATAGTCTTGTTGTTCTGCCTCATGAATGCACTTCAGGTTCTGCTTAAAGTTAAACAACTACTTGGGAAGCTCTTCTGGAGATCTGCCCGGGGGCAGGATAGTTGTGGGTGGCAGGGAGTATGGGTGGATATGGGCAGGCATCTAGAGCAGTTGGCACCCCCAGTGTGTTGGAAATTCACCCCTGAACAATGGCAAAATCCTCAAAAACTGGCAGAATGCTTGAAAAAAAGGTGTCATGATTCTGGCAGTTCCAAAGTAACACAAATCATTATAACGTGCTGGGGCCTGGCTCATGCCTATCGAGCTGCCATTGATACTGCTATCAACTTAGTGACAGACCCTGCGGCCACTCCAAGCCCTGTGACAGATCCAACGGCCACTGTGACCCCTACGGTGGACTCGGCAGCCGCTCCAGATCCGGTTCCTGCAGCCGCTCCAGATCCGGTTCCTGCAGCTGCTCCAGTCCCAGCTCCTGCAGCCGCTCCAGTCCCAGCTCCTGCAGCCGCTCCAGTCCCAGTTCCTGCAGCCGCTCCAGTCCCAGTTCCTGCAGCCGCTCCAGCTCCAGCTCCTGCAGCCGCTCCAGTCCCAGCTCCTGCAGCCGCTCCAGTCCCAGCTCCTGCAGCCGCTCCAGTCCCAGCTCCTGCAGCCGCTCCAGTCCCAGCTCCTGCAGCCGCTCCAGTCCCAGCTCCTGCAGCCGCTCCAGTCCCAGCTCCTGCAGCCGCTCCAGCTCCAGCTCCTGCAGCCGCTCCAGCTCCGGTTCCTGCAACTGCTCCAGCTCCTGCAGCCGCTCCAACTCCTGTGGCTGTGTCAGAGAAACGAGCTGTAGCAGTGCAAGTTGATCCTGCAGAGGGTATTCCAACCCCTGTGGCAGACCCTGTAACAAAGTCAGAGAAACGAGCTGTGGCAGTGCAAGCTGCCCCTGTAGAGAAGGTGAAAAAATGGTATAGAGATTCAGGTCGTTTAGAACGCAGAGAGTCTTCTGCCAATCCAGGTAAGGCTTCTGCCAAAACTAGGTATAGAGATGACGAAGATGACGACGACGCTGGGCCATCAAGGATTCAGGAGGAGGAAGATGAGGATGCCGAAAAAGCAACAGTAACCACCCGAAGCCTAAACGAGCGCGAGCTACGAGATGTGCGAAAAGATTTTGGTCGCTGTATAGGTGAGCAGCTTGTCACCTGGCTGCTCCGGTGCTGGGACTCTGGAGCCAATTGTGTGGAATTAGACGGCAGGGAAGCCAAGCGGCTGGGATCCCTTGCTCGAGACGCCGGCATTGACAAAGCAATTGCAGATGGAGCACAATCCACCAGCCTCTGGAGGCGTCTCCTCTCAGCTGTGAGGGAAAGGTATCCCTTCAAGGAAGAACTTTTATGTGTACCAGGCAAGTGGACCACTATGGAGAAGGGAATCCAGTACCTGAGGGAATTAGCCGTACGGGAAGTGATTTATGAGGATCCAGACCAGAGACAAACATCCAAAGATCCAGATGAAGTCAAGTGTACACGACCCATGTGGCGGAAGTTTGTACGGAGTGCACCATCATCATATGCCAGCTCATTGGCAATAATGGCCTGGAAAGAGGATGAGGAACCCACAGTGGATGAAGCGGCTAAACAACTCCGGCAGTACGAAGAAAGTCTTTCCTCTTCCTTACAGGCCTGCGTCTCAGCTGTGGAGAAACTTTCTGAAGAGGTCCACCAACTTAAAGAGAATCTATCTTCCCCCCAACCTGAACCAACCGGTGTCCAACGACCAAAAGAGAACACTTGGGAGAAACTTTCTGAAAAGGTTCACCAACTTGAAGAGAGATTATTCTCCTCTGTACCTGTACAAAGCAGTGTCTCAGCTGTCAGGGGTAGGCGTTCACCCACACAAGGAAGACGATTTGGTGGGTACTCACCCCGTGCCACCCTGTGGTTTTACTTACGAGACCATGGAGAGGACATGAGAAAATGGGATGGAAAATCTACTGCGACCCTAGAGGCACGGGTACGTGAGTTGCAAAAGAAAACAATCAGGAAAAAGGGATTCTCTGAAAAGTTTGCTGCTCCAACTTCCAGCAGACAGTCCTTCAAACACAGAAACGAAGAAGATTCTGACCAGGATTAGGGGGGCCCTGCCTCCAGCCAGGGGGAGGAAAGGGACAATCGAGTTTATTGGACTGTGTGGATTCGATGGCCTGGCACGTCACACGCACAGAAGTATAAGGCTTTAGTAGACACTGGTGCACAATGTACTATAATGCCATCGAGCTATAAAGGACCAGAGCCCATCTATATTTGTGGAGTGACAGGGGGATCTCAGCAGTTGACTGTATTGGAGGCTGAAGTGAGTCTGACTGGGAATGAGTGGGAAAAGCACCGCATTGTGACTGGTCCGGATGCTCCATGTATCCTTGGCATAGACTATCTTAGAAGAGGATATTGCAAGGACCCAAAAGGGTTCCGGTGGGCTTTTGGTATAGCTGCCTTAGAGACAGAGGGCATTAAACAATTATCTACCTTGCCTGGTCTCTCAGAGGACCCCTCTGTTGTGGGGTTGCTGAGGGTCGAAGAACAGCAAGTGCCAATTGCTACCACAACTGTGCACCGGCGGCAATATCGCACTAACCGAGACTCCCTGATTCCCATCCATAAGCTAATTCGTCAATTGGAGAGCCAAGGAGTGATCAGCAAGACCCATTCACCTTTCAATAGTCCCATATGGCCAGTGCGAAAGTCTAATGGCGAGTGGAGACTAACAGTGGACTATCGTGGCCTGAACGAAGTCACGCCACCACTGAGTGCTGCAGTGCCGGACATGCTGGAACTTCAGTATGAACTTGAGTCAAAGGCAGCCAAGTGGTACGCCACAATTGATATCGCTAATGCATTTTTCTCCATCCCTCTAGCAGCAGAGTGCAGGCCACAATTTGCCTTCACTTGGAGGGGAGTCCAATATACTTGGAATCGGCTGCCCCAGGGGTGGAAACACAGCCCTACCATTTGCCATGGACTGATCCAATCTGCGCTAGAGCAGGGGGAAGCTCCTGAACACCTGCAGTACATCGATGACATTATTGTGTGGGGTGACACAGCAGAGGAAGTTTTCGAGAAAGGGAAGAAAATAGTCCAGATCCTTCTGAAAGCCGGTTTTGCCATAAAACAAAATAAAGTCAAAGGACCTGCACGAGAGATCCAGTTTTTAGGAATAAAATGGCAAGATGGACGTCGTCAAATCCCAATGGATGTGATCAACAAAATAACAGCTATGTCTCCACCAACTAACAAAAAAGAAACACAGACTTTCCTAGGTGTTGTGGGGTTTTGGAGAATGCACATCCCAAATTACAGTCTAATTGTAAACCCGCTCTACCAAGTAACCCGTAAGAAGAATGAGTTTGAATGGGGCCCTGAACAGCGACAAGCCTTTGAACAAATCAAGCAGGAAATAGTCCATGCAGTAGCCCTTGGGCCAGTTCGAACAGGACCAGATGTAAAGAATGTGCTCTACACTGCAGCCGGGGAGAATGGCCCCACCTGGAGCCTCTGGCAGAAAGAACCTGGGGAAACTCGAGGTCGGCCTCTGGGGTTTTGGAGTCGGGGATACAGAGGATCTGAGGCCCGCTATACTCCAACTGAAAAGGAGATATTGGCAGCATATGAAGGAGTTCGATCTGCTTCGGAGGTGGTCGGTACTGAAGCGCAGCTCCTCCTAGCACCCCGATTGCCAGTACTAGGCTGGATGTTCAAGGGAAGGGTCCCCTCTACGCATCATGCAACTGATGCTACATGGAGCAAGTGGGTTGCACTGATTACTCAGCGGGCTCGAATAGGAAACGCCAGTCGCCCAGGAATATTGGAAGTGATCATGGACTGGCCAGAAGGCAAATACTTTGGGATATCATCAGAGGAGGAGGTGGGTCGTGCTGAAGAAGCCCCGCTGTACAACCAGTTACCAGAGAATGAAAAGAAATATGCCCTGTTCACTGATGGGTCCTGTCGTATTGTGGGGAAGCATCGAAGATGGAAGGCTGCTGTATGGAGTCCTACGCGACGAGTTGCAGAAGCTGCTGAGGGAGAAGGTGAATCAAGTCAGTTTGCAGAAGTGAAAGCCATTCAGCTGGCTTTAGACATTGCTGAACGAGAAAAATGGCCAGTTCTCTATCTCTACACCGATTCATGGATGGTAGCAAATGCCCTGTGGGGATGGTTACAGCAATGGAAGCAAAACAACTGGCAGCGTAGGGGCAAACCCATCTGGGCTGCTGCATTGTGGCAAGATATTGCTGCTCGGGTAGAGAACCTGGCTGTGAAAGTACGCCACGTAGATGCTCATGTGCCCAAGAATCGGGCTACTGAAGAACATCAAAACAACCAGCAGGTAGATCAGGCTGCTAAGATTGAAGTAGCTCAGGTGGACCTGGATTGGCAGCATAAAGGTGAATTATTTATAGCCCGATGGGCCCATGACACCTCAGGCCATCAAGGTAGAGATGCAACATACAGATGGGCTCGTGATCGAGGGGTGGACTTGACCATGGACGCTATAGCACAGGTTATTCATGACTGTGAAACATGTGCTGCAATCAAGCAAGCCAAACGGTCAAAGCCTCTTTGGTATGGAGGACGGTGGCTGAAATATAAATATGGAGAGGCCTGGCAGATTGATTACATCACACTCCCTCAAACTCGTAATGGCAAGCGCCACGTACTTACAATGGTGGAAGCAACCACCGGATGGCTGGAAACATACCCGGTGCCTCATGCCACCGCCCGGAATACCATCCTGGGCCTTGAAAAGCAAGTCCTATGGCGACATGGCACCCCAGAAAGAATAGAGTCAGACAATGGGACTCACTTCCGAAACAACCTTATAGACACTTGGGCCAAAGAACATGGTATTGAATGGGTGTATCACATCCCCTATCATGCACCAGCCTCCGGGAAAGTTGAACGATACAATGGCCTGTTAAAGACTACCTTGAAAGCAATGGGCGCTGGGACGTTCAAAAACTGGGATACGCATTTGGCAAAGGCCACCTGGTTAGTCAATACTAGGGGATCTACCAACCGAGCTGGACCTGCCCAATCAAACCTGTTACGTACTGTAGATGGGGATAAAGTTCCTGTAGTGCATGTAAAAAATATGCTGGGTAAAACAGTCTGGGCTACTCCTGCCTCAGGAAAAGGCAAACCTATTCGTGGAATTGTTTTCGCTCAGGGACCTGGATACACTTGGTGGGTGATGCAAAAGAACGGAGAGGTCCGGTGTGTACCTCAAGGAGATTTAATACTGGGTGAGAATAGCCCATGAACTGAATTGTACCATGTTAATTAGTATATTATACTGTATGTTATCACTACCATGATTACTATAGGTGACTAATTAGAATGTATGGAAAAGAGTGTAACCTGAGCATGACATAAATGGTATGGAATAAGGGGTGGATAGAGCCAGCTTTTGCTCTAGTAGGCCCGCGGCGAAGCCTATGCTGGGTACGAGGCCGAGCGGCCGGCCGCCATCTTGGGGAAGAAGAGGTCGTGGTTTAACCCGGCCGGCAGCTAAACACCACGCAGCCGTTCGCTCACCCTCCCCCCTCCCTCTCTGGGACGGGGGAGAGAAATGGAAAGTGAAGCCCGTGAGTTGAGATAAAGACAGTTTAATAAGACAGGGAAAATAATAATAACAAAAATAATAATAACAATAATAATAATAATGATACAATAGTGATAATATGAAAGTAATAATAGTATGTACAAACAAGTGATGCACAATGCAATTGCTCACCACCCGCTGACCGATGCCCAGCCTAACCCCGAGCAGTCCGGCCCCCTCCCCCCGGCTAGCCACCCCTATATATTGTTTAGCATGACGTCAGATGGTATGGAATACCCCTTTGGCTAGTTTGGGTCACCTGTCCTGGGTCTGTCCCCTCCCAGCTCTTACTGCACCCCCAGCCTGCCCGTTGGCAGGACAGAGCAAAAGGCTGAGATGTCCTTGGCTTAGTATAAGCACTGCTCTGCAACAATTAAAGCATTGGGGTGTTATCAGCACTCTTCTCATCCTAAGCCAAAACACAACATTCCACCAGCTACTAGGAAGAAAATTAATTCTGTTCTAACTGAAACCAGGACACTTGGTTTGGGCACACGCCGTCCGTGATGTCAGTGGGACATCACGGGCAGGCAGTGGGGAGAGCGGTTTCGTTGCCACACTCCTGCTGTGCACCCAGGCAGCACCGACGTGCACAAAATCTCCCTGCAAGAACACCACGCGACATTCAGCTTGCAAAATCTGCCACTGCGGGGTGGGACATGGTGACACAGCTGGCCCAGGGAGAGAGACCTGAGAGCACAACAGGGCGCTGCAGCACGCCTATGGTGCAGCAGGCACAGCTCGCCCCGGTTTCAGCACTGAAACCAGCCCCAGGACCAGCCTGTGCCTCCCCCAGTGCCGCAGTGCAGGTTCTCCCTCAGTTCCTACCTACAAACCCTCCCGCAGTCTGCTGGAAACCGGCTGCGAAGTGACCTGCTCTCAGAATTACCTTGAAAAGCGGGGAGGTGTCTGGCAGGACACTGCCGTGGTCCTGGCAGCCCCAAGCCCTGCTCTGGACACGCGCAGGTGAGCACCTGGCTGTGGGGCTGGGGATCAGTGCCGGCCAAGCACGATGCTCTGCAGGCCACTGCTTTGGGCACCGGCACGCCGGGGCGGTGCCAGCTCCAGCAGCTATCTAGGCCACAGAGCGCAGAGGTCCTTTGCCTGAATCCCGGTGCTTGGAATCATTTCTTAGGCGCGACGCCAGCCAAGTTGTGGCACGGTGCTGTGTGCGTGCAGGCTGCACGGCTACAACAGGCGCTGGAGCGAATCCTTGCTTTCCCCCAGCAGAGCACCAGGTTGACCGAAACGCTCGTGTCACCACAGCCACGTGTGGTCCAACTGCCTCAGAGCAAGCAGAGCAAAGCCAGAGGCAGCAGCATGTCACAGAGCTCCTTTAAAACAGGTCCACGCTCAGCCTCACACGAGGGACAATTCCCAAACCTGCGCTCATCCACTGCCCTCATTCCCCTGCAGATTCCCCTAATTCCTACAAAAGCCAAGGATAATGGATCTCTCAGCATAGCTCAGTGCTGATCCTCCAAATCCTAAAGACTAAAAGCCCTCACGAGCAGTTATCATGGCTGCTCTATTTATAACAGCGCTGGTGCTGCCTCTGCCACCAGAATCCTGATTTCCGTCCAGCCCGGCGCCATTAAGATGCAGCGACGTTCCCCCAGCTCCAGCGTTCCAGATAGAAAGCAGCTGGCCTGCCAGGCTCCGCGTTCAAGCTTGGTTTGTTCCTCTAAAAAAAATGGAGAGGAGAGCCCGTTTGTTTTGCGGAAAGGCACCCAGGAGATTTGTCATCAGCCTCCTGAGAGACTGGGGAGGCTGCAGGGGGAGCGGAGTGCGGGCAGGCGGGGATCGGGGTGGCGTATCCCCCGCTGCAGGCTCCCCCGTGGGTCACAGACCCCCTGCGCCTGCCTCGGAGCAGGATTTTGCTCCATTGTGCCAGCACCTGTCCTATAATCCAAATGACTCTGGCACAAAAGCCACCGCTGCAAGGCACGATGTGCGTGCACCTGGGGCTTGGCGGGGGAGCAGGCAGAAGCAAGCAGGAGGGCGGCTGAGCAAAGCAGGGTGGGGGCAAGGAGGTGGCGCAGCACCACCGGGATCCCTTCCAAGCTCCTGGCTGCTTTGTGCTGCGGGAGATGGGCTCCAGCAGTAACAGGGTCATTCACCCCCTGCACAGCATCACCTCCTGCACAGCGGGGACCTGGTGCTGCTGGGGGGCCCGCAGCGGGGTGCACCAGCTCGTTTTGGAAACTCGATGAGCAAACTGACTGCGTGGTGGTCATGGAGGTCCTGGGCAAGGCACTGATTTGAACGAACGTACAGACCAACAGCCCTTTCTCCAGCAGGGCTTTCTGATGCTGTGGAGCCAGAAAAGCCTCGGAGCCTGATGAGGATCTTCCTTTTGCTACCAGTTTTAGACAGAAAGGCCCCAAACAGAGTAGGAACAGGTGGCTGTGCACAACCCTTTGGTTGACAGGCTGGTGGCTCCACCAACTTTTTCATCCTTCACTGGAGCTGTATCTTGAGTCGGGAGAACCCAGGTCTAAGCATCTCCTTGTTCATCTCAGCAGCAGGAATAGCAAGAGCCTCTAGTAAAGCCGAGGCCATTCAACCCCAAAACGTCCACCGAAGTGACAGCTCTCACTGACACAGCGCTCGCTGAAATCCCCTTTGCACAGCAGCGTCCTCGCGACATGGGCAGCCAGATGCCCAGCCGGGTGTCCATGCTGCACGGGCTGACGTACGGCTCAGGCGGAGCGAGTTACAGCAGGCAGACATCCTCCTGGCCTCGGTGCTTTGGCTTCCGAGGCTGCGTCTGCGATGCTGAACCACAAAACTGCTGGAGAAAAACGAAGTTCAGAACCCAAAGCTCACCTCCGGGGCCTCTGGGCTGCTGCTTTTCTTATCCGCTTCTCCTAAAATTAAATGTATGCTCGGAAGTGCACGGGGAATGCTCTGGGGAGGGGCTGCATTAATTGGCAGACTCCCACCTGCGTTCAGGACCTGCTTCTCTGACCTGATGCTCCAGCAACCTGGCAGCTGGCTGGAGCCGGGCAGCCTGGCTCCCTTTCCCTCTGCACACCTTGCAGAGGAAATTAAGAGCTGTGGGGCTACAGCTATGGCAGCGGGGAGCTTGCAGCGGGCTTTTCTGTGGCCACAGCATCTGCTGGTCTCACCCCAGCCCTGCAGGTGCCCTGAGCCACTGCAGCAGCAGCTGCACCTGCCAGCAAAGGCGCAGAGCACAGGAACATCCTTATCTTTGGCCAAAGGGAAATGGGGAGGCAGGAAAAAGCACTCAAGAGAAGGAGAGGGGAAGCAGACAGCCGGTCGCCATGCTGGCGGTACAGCCTGCCTTTCTCTGCCAAAACCCCTGGGGAGCTCCGTGAACCTTTTTGGCACCCGAGCTGCAGGTCAGAGTGGACAGATGCCTCTTCTGCTGGCTCCTAACAGCCGGCAGGGGCATTTCTGCTGAGCTGGGCCATGTCCTCCCTGGACGTAAGGAGGGAAGGGGATGTTTTTGGCCTCGGCCCAGCAGGGGTAAAGCACAGCCCGCACCCAGCACACTGCAGGCACGCTCCGCAGCATCCCCTGCACCCCCAGCCTGGGGGAGCAGCAGCACGCCCTCCCTGTGAGTTTCCCCATCCCCTGGCACTGCAGAAGCACACAAGGCACATCTGTTTACTGAAGCAGCCTCTCCCGTGTGCTCTCTCTCCCCGTCACGCTAAGATCTGCTGGTGCTCAGCGTTGGCTGTCGGGATGAGCAAGGACAGAGCCGCGGCGCTCAGCGATGCGGGGAAGGAGGGATGGATGCAGGGCAGGCGGCTGCAGGAGGGCGGCACCGCGCTGGCACCATGACAGAGATGAAGTCAGAGCAGCTCCGGAGCTGTGCCGGGAGGCAGGAGGGGATGGCAGGGGAAGAGCAGCGCTTCCTCGCAGGCGCAGAGTTTCTGCTCATCAGCGGTATTGTTCCTCTTGAATTCATCTCTCCAGCTGGCTGCTCTCTGCTCCCCGGAGGGGGGGGATGAGGATGGGGTTCTCAGAGGGATGAAGCCTTCCTGCCACCCTCCGGGCGCAGGCGAGCAGCACCGGCTGCAGGAGCAGCTTCGTGGGTCTTCCCCCTGCAGGCACACACAAGCCCTGAGGAGCCCTGATAAAGCAACCACGGGGCTCAGAGAAAGGTCGAAATGGAGGATTTGGCTGGCAAAACCCCACGAAGCCCTCAGCCCAGGTGTGATTGTGCCTCCGAGGGCTTCAGCAGGGCATTTCAGCTGGCTGAGTCCCTTAGCAGGCTGAACATCCACTTTTCCAGTGAGGGATGCTTTCAGCGCCCTGAGCCTCACCGTCAGGAAACTCGCTGGATACACGTTGGTGCTCGATGTGCCGGTCCCGCTTCCTGAGCAGCAGCCATTTGCACGCTGCAGGGCTACTCCGAGTGCACGCGCAGCCTTGCCAGCAGACAGAAAATTTCCTGTTCCTGGAAGCATTTGTGCAGACAGGCAATTTGTTTCTTGAGCATCTTCCCGGCTAAAGCAGGTTATGGTGGCTTTTGCTCTGCCATCACCGCCGGGGAGAGCTGCGGGCAGGGGCGAGGACAAAGCCAGGACAACAGAAAACTTATTTACACTGATGGATGCGATAAGAGAATTGCACTTACTTCAGGCAGGACAAGCCAGTTAATCTTTCCATCTTTTATCAGTGGCAGGGTGCCCGCTACAGCTCTTGTGCCTGGGCTGACAGCACCGGGGTGCAGCTGCTCTGCCCTGCAGCTGATGCCCACGTGCCCTACCATCAA
Source organism: Anas platyrhynchos (assembly GCF_047663525.1). Taxonomy (NCBI): domain Eukaryota; kingdom Metazoa; phylum Chordata; class Aves; order Anseriformes; family Anatidae; genus Anas; species Anas platyrhynchos. Next base: position 14,754,862 of record NC_092596.1, read on the forward strand.
ATATCACCTATTATAGCTGCTGCCCTGGTTCTTCTGAAAGCCCTTTGCCAACTTAAGCGTTTTCCTGCAACCCGCTTTGGAAATGTCCATGGCAAAATGCTCACACCAAAAGCCGGGGAACAGGAAGACGCTGAGGAGCTGGGCAGGGGTGCGATGCAGGGGGTTAGCCAGCCCCGAAGGCATCCTGCACACTGGGGCTGTTGAGAGCCAAGACCCAAAGCGGTGCTGGGCAGGAGCTGGGACATCCTCAGCACGAAGGTGTCCCCCAGGCACTGCTGCCCTCGCCTCGTGGTCTGGGTCACTCACACGGGGCCTGCCGGTGTCCTGCTCCACCAGGACAGAGCCTGCTTTCAGTGACGAGCTCGTTCCAACGAAGGCAGCTGAGGGAACGGGCTCACCTCCATGTCAAATCACCTGCATCCTGGCTCAGCAGTGCTCAAAGAAGAGCAGCTCTCGAGCCCGCAGCTCTCCAGCACAGCTTGATCCCATTTTCCAGGAAAGCTGCCCCACGCCTCACAGAAAGCTGAGTTTCAGGCAGGACTACAAGCTGAATAGTGGCCAAGCCCAGCACCGAAGGCCGCCATCCCAAAGGTTTATCCCTCCAGGTCCCTGCTCTGCACATGGGAATCCTCTGGGACAGGTGAGAGGCCCTTGGCTGGAGGCAGCAGCACCCAGCACCTGCTCCTGACCCATACTGATAGAGGGTAGGAAAGGAGGAGGCTGAAAATAACAAAGCTTCAGAAAAGAACGACAGGAATTATTTCAGGGCTGGAACAACCTGCCTCACACTGAGAGAGTGAAGAAGCCAATCTGTTTAGTTTATCTAAGGGAAAGTTAAGAGGGAACTCAGACGCATCTATAAATACCTACATGTTGGGAACATTTCTGGTTGCAGCGGCCCTTTATCCTGACAAACAAAGGCAGCAAAATCTCCTGGGGCTGGGAGCTAAAGCAAGAGAAATCCAGGCTGGCAGCAAAGTGCAGATTTTTAATGGAAAAGATAAATAACCACCGGGACAACCAGGCTATAGATTCCCCACAGCAGATCCCCCACCGTGTGAAGTCCCAAAACTGAGGCTAGGTGTCGTTTACTGAAGGGAACACTGCAACTCAGGCAGACGTGAGGGGCTGGATGCAAGAGACCCAAAGTACACAGCCAGGGGCACTGAGGAAGAAAATCCCTGAAATCTGCAGGCTGACTGGTGACTGATCAGGCTCCTGCCCCTTGTGGGTTTTTGCCCCGGGCCTGCCCCGTGTCCACAGGTGCAGCCCAGGAATTTATTCCAATTGCTTAATTTTAGAAAATATGCTCTTTTCTAAAGCAACCTTTTCCCAAAATCTGTAAAAATGCACTGAGCCCAGTGCCTCTGCGAGGGAGGCTCCTAGCTTTGTCCCCTGCACCTCTCCTTTGTTCCCTGCTGACCGGCATCCAAGCTGACCCAAACCGCTCCCATCCTCCTGTCGTCTTCATCCAACCCCAGTCCCACCCTCCCGCCACTGGTAAAGACCTGGTGAATGTTTGAAAACGTAGAGAGTAGCAAAGAGGAAAAAGGAGAAATTAAACAGTAAGGAAAAAATGGGGCATTACCCATTTTATTGTGGTCTAGAACAAGAAGGGAAACATTTAAAAAGGTGAGAAAAGAAGCAGAGTAATTTTCATCTTTAAAGTATCTTGGAAGAAGAATCCAACCTAGCAAACAAGCATTGTTTCAAACCATGCCAAGGAAAACAATGTTTTCGTATTATTTTAAACCTGTGGTGAACTCCATCCATCACGGCCACTTCATCCCTCCCAAGAGGCTCAGAGCACATTTTGCCCTTCACTCGTCCCTAAAACTAGCATCAGATGCGCAGCCCAGACGATGTACTCGCACCAGGAGGAAGCTGAGATTTACGATGCACATCCAAACAGACGGCGTTTGCAGGTAAATAGACAGCGGAGAAAAGCTCCTGGTATGCTGAGGAATGGACCTGCCATTTAAGATCTTGGAGAGAAATTTGGAAATCTGCGAGGTGGGAGAGTGCCAGAGCTGGGGGGCAAGAGAGACAGGGCTGGGTGGATTTCCATCCCACGCAGCTTCCATCCCCGTGCCACATCCATCTGCCCTCCGAACCCGGAGGGCTGCCACTGGACCACACTAGCACTAGCACAAAGGGGTGTTTTCGGAGCCGTGCGGGTCGCCGCCACATTTCCCAGCCTGAGCACCACTCAGGGAACTGCCCGAGGGAACACCGCCAGCCCCGGCGAGGGGAGCACCTCCCCGGCACCGTCCCGCGGTGCTAGGGGCACGCGGCCCCGGTGCTGTCCCCGCGGTGGCAGCCGCCGGCCGGGCGGGACGCGGTGCGGGGGCTCACCTGGGGCAGGGCGCTGCGGGAGCCCAGCACCAGGCTGCAGACGCTGGTCGGTGCCTCCGTCCTGCGGGCTGTCACCCTCACCAGCCGCGGAGGGGTCCCTGGCGTGCCGCAGGTGGCCACGGGCAGCCTCCGCTCACCGTCCTCGGCTGGATCCTGAAACGAGGTGAGGGACACAGGTGGGTAGGGCGGGCTGGATGCACCCGCATCTCCCCTACTGCTTCTGGATGGGCATCGGGGTCACTGCAGGGGGCAGCAGGGCTGCATCACGCGGCTGGGCAGGGGCAGCTCCCTGCTGCTTTTCTTCTGCGCAGATGTTCTGCCAATACGGGATGCATCAATGCATGTTTTTTGGAGAAGGGATTTAATGGTGTCCATGTGCTTGGGCTGCATTCGGGTAAAGCAAAACCTCTGCAGCTCACTCAGTGCAGGCTTCCCACTTGTTTCCACATGGATTTTTAAATGCCCTTATTGACCATCACATCCCTCAGGGCCTGACGGGCAGGCCTGTCTGCAGAGACTGGGGCCGCAAGAGACCCAAGTGAACAAAATGGGATCTCACTGCCTGTTGCTCCAGAAATAAGGTATAATTCCAGTGAAAACCGATCCCTAACAATAGACTAGATCTGGAGTTTTGCCTTTAAAGAGAAGACCATCAGTGTGAAGGGCTCAAGAAAAAACAGGGCAAAAAAGGTTCCTGAGTCAGAGGGACGGATATCTCCTGCACTGATTGTTCGCATTTTTGTCCCCCCTGTTCTTGCTGTTGACCATCAAATGACTCAGAAATGTTCCCATATCCCCAGCACAGAGGCATCGCAGAGCATCCCTCAGCAAGGTGCGAGGCAGCAATCAACAGAGCAGAGCTGCGTGGGGAGCAGGGCCTGGAAAGGCCAAATTGCCCCTGCTGGTTTGCCTTCATGCCTTTGAGATAACTCAGACCCTACTGCTCAACTGCTGCCTCCCTGCCTGGTGCCTATCTTTTTAAAGGCTGTTGGAAATTAAAGAGAACGCAAACAAGAGACGTGGAAGTTATCTGAGAGCTAGAAAAAATCCTGAAAAAAATAAACTTAAAAGGCCCAACCTACTTCAGTCATCAGAAGCGGCCTGCAAGGCGGCTAGATCAGACAGTCCCGATGTGTCCATGGGAGAACGCATCAGAACAGGAAGCAGAGCTGGAGCAGAAGCCCCTTGCATTAGGAATAATTCAATTAACACTTCTGAACCAGAGATGTTGCCTAATTATTGAGGCAAGGCACAACAGAGGAGGTGTGGAAACGCTCTGTGGTGTGAGCTGGCTGGGCTGTGGTGCTCAGCGGGCATCGCCTGCCTGCATGCTGCGGGCATGGGAGCTGATGCCCAGCCTGTCTCGTGGTGCAGGGGTGCAGAGTCCGGCCCCACAGCATCGTGCTGGAATGGCTCTTACCTCGGGGAGATTTTGGGGCTCTCTGGGGGTGTCTGAGGAGCCGGGCTTGCCGGCCCCATGCTGCTGCCGGGCTGTGCTGCAATGCGCGTCCGGGCCGGGAGGCTGCAGGGGTGCAGAGCGCAACGTGAAGTCGTAGAATTCGTGGATATCTGCAAAACAGCATGAGAAATGTTCACAGAACTGGGCAGGAGGCCTGATGCCAGCATCCTGCAAGGGATGCCGTGTCTGTGCCCACCAGCTCTGCCTCCAGAGTGCGGTCACAGGGCACCAGGTCCAGGACGTACAAGCTCTGAAGCTGACAGCTGTCACTGTGTTACCTCCTGTTCCTTCCCTGATAAATTCCCTCTTTCCACCTGGCATGATGCAACCAGAGTGCCACAAGCAGAAACCCTCAGCCTGGCCTGTTGTTATACACAGGGGCTCTGGAGAGAGATGTGAGCATGGGACATCCCAGCCCTGCTGCTCCGGAGACAATTATGGGGTGACAATGGGACAGCCACTGCCCCAGAGGTGGCTCCAGAGAGGATGTGGGTGCCTGGACCCCCTCCCAACCCTGCCAGGAGTGCTTTAGTCTCTCAGGGGCCTGCAGGAAGCAGCAGGGCTGCAGTGGTCCTTGCTCCTTCCCGCTGAAGCCCCCACAGTGCTCAGCAGCCCCAGCTCCTCACGCCCAGGCTGCTCCAGAGCCCGGCTGGGCTCTGACCACAAGATTCAGAATCTCTGTAGGAAGAGCAAAAGCTCACATGACTACGGCAGAAGTGTTTGATTTCAGAAGGGGAACTGCATAAAAAGTGAGAAGCTCTTTAAAAAGAAAGCGAAAGGGGTAACAAAGAGGGTGGGAAGCAGCGAGCCTATTTAGAGGCACCACACCGAGACATCAGAGCCAACGCACAGCGCCGGCCCCGAGGATGTTGTAAAGGCGAAACGGAGGAAAGCACGGCTGGACTGCAGGGGAGGGAGGCTATTAAAACGGAGAAGACATTTTCCTAAATGGCTTAAGCTGTGTCCAAATGAGAAAAGCAGAAAGGATGGTAAATGCTGCCAGGTTAAATGTAAAGCTCCGCGGGGTCAGCCAAGAGAGTTTGGTAAATGCCTAGTACGAGGCATGAAAAAGTAATAAATCCCTTCAGGCACACAGGAGACAGGAAGCCGGTAGGAGGCTGCAGGGCCAAAAAGTGACTGCAGTGTAAACAAGCACTTGGAAGGGGAAAAGCCACAGCAGGAAAACCAAATTCATTTTCTGCTTCCACTGCAGAGGAGCCTGGAGAGCGCCAGGTCTGCAAGCGGCCCGGAGGGCAGCCAAAAGCTCTCGGCTCAAGGGGTACTTACTGAATGCATGTTTAATAAGATTTCCAAAGGAAACCTGGTGCTTGGCAAGGGTCCCCTGCAAGAAACCCCACTGCCGTGGGAAGAGAGGGGAGATGCGGATGGCCAAAAGTCAAAAGGCAGGAAACAGGAGCAGGAAAACAGGGCTGTTTGTCACTGCGGAGAAAATGTGAGCAGAGTTGCACTGGGGGCTGTACAGGGAGCAAGGCTGGGCAGAGCAATAACTTAAATTCACTCCCTTGAGCTTAGAAAGTACCGAGAGTGCCGAGAGCCTCTTGCCTTGCTGTCCCCAGGCTTTGCGCAACAGCGCACGTGCTCGTGTAATGCGGAAATCTGCCTCAGCCAAAGCAAACCCTGCTCTGTGCACGCCTCTCCCACCGGGAGAGCAAACCCCAGGCAAAGCTCAGCACAGGGCTGGGGAGTGCTCAGAAGAGCTACCCCAGTGCCCAGAACTGTGCAAGACTCCAGGAAAATAAATAACAATAATAATAAACAACAAAACAGGTGCCCTAGCCTGTGGGCAGGGCCACGCCGAGCACTGTCCAAGGCTGTTTGCCAAGGAGGGTTTCACAAAGCAGGGTTACACCCCATGCAGAAATCCCCATCCTCTCCCCCGCTTCACCACATGCCCGGTCGCTGCAGCAGCTGAGAAGAGCAGCATCGATCCTCCATCGCCCTGCTCCTGGGCGCTTCCTGGTTACCTCCTGGCTGCGGGGAAAAAGCTGCTATAAATCCACTCCACCCGCTGCGCAGCTTTGTGCCTGCTGGGAGCCCTTGTCCGGGCAGCACCGTCTCACTGCCCAGCTTCAGTAATACTTTGGGAGCTTCTGCCCCAGGCTGCATCATCAGCAGGCTCTGTCCTGTGCCCCGTTAGAAACCGGGCAGCTGGCAACATCAGGAGGGGCTGGAGTCCCCAGGGCCACCCGCCGTGCATCAGGTGCATCTCTACTGGTGCTGAAAACACTGCTGGCAGCCCCCAAAGCCATCATTAAGCAGCCACGAGGTCACAGCGAGCACTCATCGCGCAGCCAGACAGTCGGGACTTTGTTTTAGAGCACAAACATCTCTCCCCCTGCTCATAAAAATAGTCATTGCGTAACGGGATACCACGAGCTCCTCGCTGCGCGGATTACCCTTGGAATGCACACAGCTTCACACAAACGAAAACAGGATTGGAACGGCCCCGTCGCAGGGGTGCACCACTGCTGGCAGCCTCCTTCATCACCCGCCTGCTGCAGGAACGTGGCCTCGGGCAGCCAGGCTGCTGAGGAGCCTCGGGTGCAGGGAGGTTGTCCTGGGGAGCCGCTGCACCGCCTCTGAGCCCGCTGCCCACCGCAGGCACTTGCCAGGGGAGGGAACTGCTGCTGGCACCAGGCATCGGAGGAATCCACTGGGATCAGCGGCTGGGGTTCAGGCAGCAAAGAGCACAGCAGCAACAGGAGGATGTTTTAGGACATGCGTGCCTGCATCATTAATGCTTATTTAAATATATGCTCATTTCCTTTGTTTCCTCGTGTATCGCAAGTTGCACCCAAGTTTGCTTCACCTGCACGCTCTAAGAGTGGTGCTACCCGAAAAGGCTCAGTAAGAAGACGGCGTGCCTGCCCAAGCCATGCTGCACGTTCTGTCTCCCAGGCTGGTTTCTCTTTGATGAAAGTGTAAATCCACTCTAGATCTAATAAGGAAGAGTAACTCAAGACGTACACAGATGAACAGAGATTAGACTTTAACAATTTCCTCCTGGGGTTAATGCGTCAAATAAATGTCATTAAACATTTCCACAGCACCTGCATCTGAGGGACAATACATCAGCCGGCACAGGAGAGGTCAGCTTGTCCCCGAGGAGAAACCCCAGCGGTGGGCTTCTCCTGGATGCAGGGGGAAGGCTGGGGGCCCAAGCAGCAGGGGAACAGCATCCAGCAGCGGCTGTGCCAGCAACTGCTCAGGCATGGACCAGCACCAAGCCCCTGAGGGATTTTGGGAGGAGCTGCCCTTTTCGGCTGCGGGTGCATGGGGTGGCCAAGCACGCACAAGCTGTGCCTGTCCACCCAGTTTCACCAGCAGCAAAGGGCACAAGGGCCCCTTTCAGCCCAGCTGCGGCTGCTCCTGACCCCAGGCTCAGCACCCTCTTGCCAGGAGGCTTCCCTGCGAGTCACGAGCTTGGCTCTGCGGCATCGAACCACTCAGAGAGGCCAGGAGGAGGGAACCAGTGAAGCTTGCGCAGCCAAGGAATTTCTTTTGTGCTGTGGTTGGTGCATTCCAGCACAAAGCAGCTCCCGCATTGCTTGCCCTGCACTGCGTTGAGACCCTGCTGGGGCAGGATCCGTCCCGGCAGGGTCAGTGTGCGCCCAAGTTCCCTGGCAGCTCTAGGGAGGGTGGTCGGGTCCTGCATGGTGTTCACAGGGATGTAAGGGGCTGTGCTGTGCTCAGAGGAGTCTGGCAGAAAGTGGTGTATGGGCAAAGCGACACTGGCATGTTTGCAGCGAGCGGGACATCCAGCCCTGGCACGATGCATGCTCCACCTGAACATCCCAGCGGATCCGCTCCTGGAGCTGGGCAGTTTGGGGTTTCTGGAGTCCACAAAACAGCTTACTCCTAACAAAGTGCACAAGAAGCCACATCCCTTGCATTATTCATGTGGAACAACGTGTAAAGCTCCATGACGTTTAGCACTTCCAGCAGTTCTACTACTGCTTAATGCGTTTTGGTGCTCAAACTCGGTGTATGTCTGAGGACAAGCAAATACCAGCCTCGTGCATTTGCCTTCTCTAGAGGTCAAAAAAAAGCCAGCATGTGCTGCTGACACCATGGAAGAGGACAGAGCTCTGTAGCTGAGAGCACACTGCAGCCAGCAGCACCTGCTGCTGCGTGAAGGGGAGCAAGGGCACAAGCCAGAGCCATGGCACACCCTGCGAGCCTGCCTCAGAAACACCCCGACCCAGCCCTCCAGCTCCGAGCAAACTTCACCCAGAGACACAGCAGCCCACTGGGAAAAGGGTGGGTGAGAAGAAAATCAAATGGAAGCGCTCCACCCTCCTGGAGCAAGCCAGCACCACCTGTCACCATGTCCCGGTGGGGACACTGAAGAAGCCCGGCACGTGCCAGCTGTGCCGACACGGCCACCAGGCAGCCGGACACAGCACTGTGCATGGCCAAGGGATTCACAAACGCACTCTTTGGGGAAGGGGGCGGAAGTAATTAATGCAAACTCCAGTTTGGTAAACACATCGAGAGAAAACTTGCTGTCGCACAGGAACTAATATCCTGTTAAACCAGTTGAAAAGGTCACCAGCAATCAAGTGACACTCCCTTGTGCCAGTGTTGACAGGACACTGGGACAGCAGCTTACAGCATTGCTGAGCAGCCCGTGCCACCTCCCTCCCTGCACGCCAGCGTGTAATGTGCAGCTGGCTCCGTGTGCACGGACCTGCTCCTTCCAGGTCTGTTCTTTCCGTGTCACTTTTGTCCTAATATAAACAGCCCTGTGCTTTGTGAGGGCTGCACTGCTGCCTTCCCATCAGCCCGAGCTGGGCTGGGGGAGCACACGAGGCAGACGCAGGGGTTGGGCTGGTTTGGGGTTTGTCAGAGTGAGCACAGTAGGAAAAGAAATCCTGGCTTTTCTGCAGGAGGCCTGGGATGGAAACCTCCAGGGCTGCATGTGTTTCCCCCGAGCCTGCAGCACGCAGGACTGAGGAGAGGAGCTGAGCAGGAGTTCCTGCACCTCTCAGCTTGTCAGATCCTCTGTAAATGGGTCTCTGGGATTATGTCCAAAATTTGTGTCCACCACACATTTTGTGTTTGATACCACCCAGCTAGAAATTGGTCTGCTCTGGCAGAGAGTGGATTCAAGCACCAAAACACATTGGATCTTCCATTTTAAGACAAGACCTTCATGGAGAAAGTGGGTTTTCAAATGGCATCATTCAGAAAGCCAGCTGCGCTTTGTACAGAGGAGCTGTGTTCCCTGATAAGAGTCCAGCTGTGTTTGCCTAAATCCATATGGAGAGAGCTACACCATACTCTGAACTGTGTGTTTGGTCCCAGGTAAAGCACAAGCCTCACCATCACATCCATGTCTTGAATGAAAGGAAGGTGCTCACACAGCACATTGCTCAAGAGCATTCGTGGGCTGAGCACGGGCAGGCCATCTTGTGCTGCATGTGTGGATTCTCTCCCAGAGGTAGAAAGATCCAGTTTTCCTTCGGGTCAGCAGCAAGAATAGGAAGTGTCAGGTTGAGATCAGGCTGAGGGGTGCAGGAAGGAATGGGAGCCTGCCACCAGGGTGTCCTTGGGTGGCAGCAGGGCTGCAAACCCAGTAGCAGCTGCAGACATGTTCTGCCTGCACACACAGGGCATGCTTAGGGCATCGCAGCATCCTTTAGCAGGTGCTGGATAGATCGGAGGTGCTAGACAGGATGGAAAAGGCCTTACCCCTTGACAGTCTCCTGCCTGAGGAATCCCGTTCACACTACAAACAGCCGGCAATTGCATCCCTTGTTCCCTCTACCTCCTGCCCAAGCCCCAGAATGGAGATGCAGTCCAGGCCCCTGGCATTACAGGCACCCAGGTGCTTGTGCAGGACGCACCCAGCGCGGTCAGTACCATGCACCCACACAGGATCAGGCTGCCAGCAGCACCCACTGACCACAAAGCCCCAGAGAACAAAACAAAGGGGCTCACCCAGCAGAGCCTGGAATAGTTCACTTTGGAAGATGTGCGAGATCTTTCCGATGGAGGCTTTTAACTCCTGTTCCTCTGGGGACAGCAGGGTGCTTTGGTATCTTGTAAGGATTTCCACTGCCTTTTCGGTGTCTGTAGAGGCAACACAGGAGTAACAAGGCATTAATACTGAAAGATGGGCAGACATCCTCAAGGAAGGCTTGAGTGCACCCTCGGAGTGGTGCAAAGAGCTCATCTAGGTAATACCTCAATTGTTTTTTAGCTCTGGATTTTAAAGAGTACCACTGCTACCTCCCAGACAGGCAGAGAGCTGTTCAGGAGCCAGACACATCCCTGTTGCACAGGGCTGCTGGCATTGCCACGAGGCACTGCACACTCTCCCACGAGGGGCTAGATGGCCACAGCAAAGACGAGTGCAGCTGCAGCTGCCCCATTCACAAGATATTGCAAACAGCTCAGCTCCATGAGCAGAAAAACTTTACAGGGTGAAGTGTGAGAATTGCTGAGAGGGATGCTGGCTGGGAGGGGAGCAGGAGGCTGCTGTGAAGACTGGCTCACCATAGCTGTGGGACAATTTTGGGCCTGAAGTAGTGGAGCTGCAATCTCCCTGTGCTAGGGTGGCCCCATGCTTCTTTGGGCAGACGTGCGGAGCTGCCAAGCTCAGTTCCATAGCTGGGCAAAATCCAACGCCAGCCCCAGATGTGACCCATATCGGATGGGTGGGGAGCTCCCACGGACCTTGAGCCCGTCCCGGCCCTGCCACTGAATATTTCCCTTTGTCACCCAGGCAGCCCGCAGACAAAGGGCGTCTGTGTGCGGAGGCGGGGGAGGCATCCCGCCACTGTCAGGGGCTCATCTCTTGACCCAGGAACTCATGCAGAAAGGATGGCCTGCTTGTCCCAGGGCTCTGGGCAGGGAATTCAGGTCACCAGACAAGGGGGCCTGTGTCTGGCAGGGGATCGTGCCACCTGCTGCCCCAGCTCGCCCTGACGGGCTCTCCTCCCCACTCCTGAAAGAGAAAGGGGGCTCGCCTGTGCCACCAGCCCACGGTGACTCAATGCGGGAGGAGAAGAGAAAGGAGCCTGGGGAAGTGTGAGTCGCCCCTGCTCAGAGCCGGGCTCCACTCCGGCTTCGGGAAAAGCAGGGACTTCCCTCTTCCCAGCCCTCCAGCCTCATCGGGCTTTACGGGCGTCCCAGCCCCGTGCTCGCACCGAGCACTTCCTTCTCCGCAGGATCAGCGGCTCCACAAAGTGCCCGGCATCCTGCGAGCGGGGTTGAGTCATCTTCGCCTGGTCATCCCTCACCTTATCGGCAGAGGCTAAAGAGGCAGGAGGAGAACTGGGGGGGCCACCCCGCCAGCAGGACACAGAGCGGGCACCCTCTGCGAGCATCCCGCCCCAGCCCGTGCCGTGCAGGGACAGCGGGATAAGGGGGCACGGGAGCAGGGTGACCCCGCACCCCAAACCCGGGGGGGGGGCACCCCCAGCCCCTCCTGCACCTCCAGGAAGGAGCAGCCGGTGCCGGGGACCCCCCTCGCCTTGCCCCGGGGCGCACCCCGCGCCGACCGGCAGCGTGCCCCCCACACCCCTCCCGCAGCACCCCGGGGTGCCGCGCTCCGCACCCCGCATCCCCGCACCCCGAGCACCAGGACGCAGCCCGGGGAGGGGGGGGGGCGCAGCTCTCCGGTACCGGCGGCGGGGCGGCCACTTGTTGAGCCGCGGTGCCCGGTGCAGCAGGCAGGGCACTGCAGGGCACGGCGGGGCAGGGCTCTCCTTACCTTCCCTGCGGATCATCGCTCCGCCGCGACCGGCGGCCGCTCCGCTCGGTGCCAGCCCCGGGAGCGGCCCCGCCGCCTGCCCCGCCCAGCGGGAACCGGAGCCGCCCCCGCCACCCCCCTCCCGCCCCCGCCGCCGGCACCGCCTCCGGGAGCGCCCCTCCAGCCCCCGGCACCGGGCTGGGGCTCCGCCGGCCTCCCCCACCCCGGGTAGGGGCATCCCCGGGTCCCCCCGCTCCGGTGTCCCCGCTGTCCCCCCCCCCTCGGCCCGGTGTCGCTCCCCGGTGCCGGCGCTAGGTGGCACGGGCGCACCGCGCATCGCCGCCTGCCCCGAGCCGGGCACGGCGCAGCCCAGCCCCGGCTGGCGCCGCCGCAGGCTTGGGGAGGAGGAATTGGTCCTGCCGAGCTCACTCACCGCCGCCGGTGCCTCTCATTTATTGACATAAATAAGGAGGAGCGAGGGAGGTCGAGGCCCCGCCGCGAAGTGCCCGATGCTGAGGAACACAGGACCGTGGCCCAGCCAGCCCCCTCCACCCACAGCCCCTTTCCACCCCCCAGCACCAGCGGCTGTGTGGGCAGCTGGTGCCCTGGCCCCCAGCAGCAGGAGGGCTCCTGCATCCCCCAGGGCTCTGCTCCCGCTCCATCCTATGCCCCTACTGCATCCAGTCCTAATTCCTCATGCCCCATGGACACCTTGGTTAAAGTGCTGCTGCCCCTATCACCAGAAATGATGGTGACAGGCTAAGACTGCCCCATACCTGCACCAAACAGTGCCTCGAAACCCCACCAGCCTTTGAACCGGCATCCTAAGGCTGAGGTCTTGACCCCAGCACAGCTGGAAAAAAGCTCAGCCCCTAGGGCCCATGCCAGCACCAGCAACCCCCCGCCCAGGCTCTGTCCCCTCCGTGCCAGCAGGAGCAGGGGACACAGTGCCAGGTCTTTTCAGCTGAGGGCAGTTCTGCACCACGCGAGGAGCCAGGAACCGCAAGCTCAGGAAGGAGCCTACAAAGGAAAGCAGCCTTGAAGCTGGCCAGAGGAACACTCCCTGCTCGAGCTGCGCACGTCTGTCTGCCCCTCCCCACGGCTGATGCAGGCTGGAGGGGTCAGTCTTGCATCAGGCTGTTGATCTTCGTGAGCAGCACGTCCGTCTCAGACTCTGCGGAGACCAGAGAGAAAGAAGACAGTGAGTGCGGGCAGCCACCATCCCGCAGCGACAGGCAGGGCTGCCTGAAAAGCCGGTTTGAAAGGACTTGGGGAACGTGGGACTCCCCAGCACCACCCCACAGGACTGTTTGCTAAGGGCAGGACAGGAGCTCCCTGTGCTGGGCTTCCCTGCCCTCCCCCAGCCCGTTCAGCTCCATCACACACCCCCCTGGAGCAGGCTGCCAGCCAGGAAGCAGTGGGGGGAGCCCCCAGGAAGAGGGGAGCTGGTATCCATGCACTTACCCACTGGCTGCCTTCTCTGGGAGCATTTCCTAGGAGATGGAGTAGGATCGATGTTAGTGCTTCAGTCTGGGCCCCTCCCATTCCTCCCTCAAGCTCCCAGCTGCAGAGTGTGGGGCCCCACAGGACCCAGTCCACAGGAATCTGCTCTTGGCAGATGTGGCACTGGTACAGGAGGAAGCCCCCAGCCCCTGGCCTGGGAGCACAGCAAGGTAGCGAGTGCAGGCCAAAGGCACCCAGCAGCTTAGGGGAGGGTCAGGTCAGGTTTTTAGGAGCAGGCTGCTCAAAAAAAGCTGCCTCCATGCACTTCTGTATCACTTAACCAGATGGGAGAAGACCTCAAGATCTGAGTGCAGGATAGGTGGCAGCAGATACCACAGATCTGGGGACTCACCAGCCACCCAGGACCCACCACCCCAGCCTCCCCTAGTCTGCCGCAGGGGTCAAACTTACTTCAGCAAGAGGAAGGCCCAGAGGATTGTCAGGAAGGAAACGCAGTCCACAACAATCCAGATCATGAGGTATGTTCTGCTGGGCTGCAAGGGGGCAATGAGCCAAGCTGTGATCACCGTGCTGGTGGCACCACACAGCCCACCATGCCAGCAGGTCTCTGCAGGGTCACGCTGTCACAGCAGCACAGCATGGGACAAAGCCCACCCTGCTGGCAGCTGCAGGATGGGACCCACAACCTTGTGCTGCACAAAGGCTTGTGGAAGATGGAGATTTCACTTACCAGCAGCCAGATGGGGTGTTGCATCTCCTTCAGCACCTGGCAGGCGTTGGTAGTGACAGAGCTCACCCCTGCGCACCATAGCACGGAGAAGAGCCAGGGCTGGTTCACCACATACAAGTTGACCGAGATATTGTCCTGGCGGTACTGCCTGCACAGGGAGAGCCTGGTCAGTGCGGCAGACAGCAGAGTGCCAGCATGCTCAACTCACAGCCGGAGAGGCCCGTATGTCTGGGATGCTATCCAGCACTTGCAGCCACGTGGGAGAACCGCCTGGAGAGCCAGACCCAGGGCAGATTTGCTGGCCAGGCAGAGGACGGCAGCCAGCTCCATCCCCAGCCCTGCCTGGTGGGGCACGTGTGGCCTTGGGGGGACTTCACCTCTGCCAGACCCTGGGACACAGCTGGGACTGTGCCCTGACCTCTCATCGCAGCCTGTTGCTCTCACCTGATTTCCTCAAAGCTTATGTGTTGGTAGGACAGGTTGATACGCTGCAGTTGCTCCGTCTTATTCTGGTCCCTCTTCCGGCCATAAATCTGCTGGATGCCTGGAGCTCTCTCTTTGACCTGCTTCCTGCAGTCATCCGGCAGCCACAGGACCTAGGCAAGAGCCAGGGAGCACTTGCAGTAAGAGGCACTCCCGAGCTCTCCAGAGACCTCCGTGCAGACCCAGGCACACGCTGCCTGCTCTGAAAGCTGCTTCCTGCCCACCTCCGTGCTCAGGTCCCCAGGAGGATCTCAGCCAGGGCAAACTCCTAGGAGTTTGTACCAGCCAAGAGGCAAGCACAACAAACCCCACTGCAAGGGGAAAGCAACTCCTAAAAAAGCTGCAGCAAGACCTTTATGTCATTCTGGGTGGTTGAATAGATCAAGCAGTGCAAGCTTTTGCCCCCAGTTCTGCAGCAGGAACGCACTCTGGACCAGCATTATAGTGGAAGCTTTTGCTATACCCTGAATTCCCAAAGAGCCAGGAGTGAAAGTGAATCGGGTGCTAATTCATCCCTGCAGGGCAGAACGTGGCTTGGGCTGCGGAGGCTGGGTGAAGTGCAAAGGAAGGCGAGGAGATTGCAGCAAGTCAAGGAGCTGCAGGGAGAGGTGCGGTGCTGCGCAGGGAGGTGGAAATATGAGCACTCGTTTCATGCTCTTGTGCTCCCCTCCCTTGACTGAGTCACTGTTTACACACCAGGGTGGCCAGTCGTGGGGAATCGGAGTATTCGCAGGGGTCTGAAGCTTTAGGCATTAACCTCTTAATTATTGGCAACATCTCACAGCTGGAAATCCCCAGGATCTCTATCAGGGCCATGCCTGGACCTAGCCAACAGCTGCCCCAGCGTCTGTTGTGCAACAAGATGCCCAGCAGGGAGCACATGGTGATGGGGTGTGCGGGGCAGTGGGGGTGCTTTGGGTAGCAGAGCAGCAGGGTGACAGCAGGGCCCAGCAGCAGCAGGGTGGAGGCCAGCTCACCTGCTGAAGCGGGATGCCTGACTTTAAGATGACATCCAGGGTGGCATTGACAAAGCTCTGGTAATCGCTGTGATTCTCCGGCCGAAGGTCAAACATGATGGAGATATTGCTCTCCTTAGCTGCCTCTAGTGTCTGTTCCAGCGACGGGATCCTCTGCTTAGTCACCTCATCACGATCACTATCCGAAAGGCTTTGCACAGTGGGAAATGGTTTCCGCTGCAATGGAGAAAGAATCAGTCACCGCTAGCAGAGCCTGCAAGCCTCCATCTCCCAGACTTGTGCCTGTAACAGCTCTAGCCTCCCATCCTGGCCTCTCCGTGTAGGGGCACAAAGCTCATTTGCCTGCCCATCCATAGGGCATTTCTCCCCTTCTCCCTGCTAACAGCGCTGTTCCAGCAGCCCCAGCACCTGTGGGCATTCGGCAGGTTGTTAGTCACCTGAAGAGCATTGCCACAGCTGCCTCCAAGCCCAGGCAGGCTGCGCAGCTCAGCACAAGCACTGTCAGGGCACATCAGACATCTGCCCTCAAACCAGCCTCCCCGTGACTCAGCTGCGGAGTCAGAGCAAAGCCCAGCTGCAGCTCAGCACAGGGTGTAACTGCACCCCGGGGATTCGTGCAGGCATGGAAGTGCTCCTACACCTTGCTCAGGTATCTGCAAAAAGGGAGTGCCCCCCAGGACAGGGCTCTTGCTGGCCCCCCAGTGCACCCATCCTGACCTCCAGGAACCAGTTGCCAGCGTTCAGCTGCTGCAGCTCTGTCCAGTTGAAGGCTGTGCTGTTCATGTCAGCTCTCTCAGGGAACACTTTCTGCACATCAGTGGTCCTGGTGAGCTTCTCATCGTGCATGAGGAATGGGACCCCATCAGCACTGTCAAAGGAGCAGAGAGGGAGGCTGTGTCACAAGCTGTTTGCCTCCTAACCCTGCCTCAGCATTTCTGTCCCCTCCCAGCCACTCTAAGCATAGCCCCCACCTCAGTCTCATGCTGGGGGGAGGTGGGTGGGAATGGCAGGACCATTTAACAGGTCTAACACCAAGTGCAGGCTGTACATCCTGCAATCACAGGCCCCTTCCACCCACCACATCCCTGCTGCCCCTTTACCTCACCATGACGTCCGTCTCAAAGACTTGCACCTCGCAGTCCACCGCCTTCTGCAGCGACATGAGGGTGTTTTCGGGGGCCAGCTGTAAAGGATGTGGTGTCAGCACAGGAAGGGGCAAGGTACTCACCCACTTGGCTGCAGGCAGCACCTGGCAGCTCAGCTGAGCATTAGGACACCCACAACAGGACTTGTGTGACCCTGGTGCAGTGGGGGATTGACGAAGGATGGGTGCAAAGCATGTCTGCTCTGTTTCCTGGCATCCTACACAGTCCAGCTTTCTGCAGTTACCTGCTCCCGGTCCAGCAGAGCTCAGCAAGCAGCACCCACGCTCCTCACCCACCTCCTCCAGCCCTTGTGCTGGCCCAAGGCACCCCTTTCAGCCACGCTACGGCAGCAGCAAGGGTCCAGTGCCAGTGCCAGCCCAAGCTCTGTGGCAGCACGCTGCAGGTGCTGTCACTCACCATGGGGGCTCCTCGGTGGCCAACCAGGGCTGGCTTGGGGGGCAGCTGGTTCTCCTCCATGATGCAAGGGGAGGTGATTCCCAGAGGAGCCAGGTACAGCGCGATCATCACTGCACTGTACACAAGCAGCAGAAACACCTTGAGACCTGCAGGCACAGACAGAAGGTGGAGTGAGGTACACAGGGAGCATTCTGGGGGCTGCTAGGAACAAGCCAAGGCTGTCTCAGCTTTCACTTATGGCTGCCCTAGGTCAGACATTGCATCCCCAGCCTCAGGAACAGTGCAGGGTTTCTCTTAGCCCCTCACATGCCCTTGCATCCTAACCCAGGACTTCTGCAGGACCCAGTGTGCCATCTGTACGTCTCCTCCAGCTGCAAAGCAGTTAGAGCTGATGCTGCACCAAGGGCTGGGCATGATGAGCAACAAATACAAAAGCAGGGGTGATGCATCACTACCAGACTAAGTCCTGAGGACCTGTTCCTACTGCACCCTGTACGCTGCTCTGCTGCCAGTGCTGCTCAGTGGGGTGCAGGAGGCTGGGCACCCAGCCACAGGGAGAGGTGGGGACCTGGGGGGGGGTTTACCTGTGTTGCGGGTGCGGTAGACGACGCTGGCCAGTGGCCAGGCAAGGAGAGTCATTCCCCCCACGATTCCAATGTGCAGGAAGGGACCTGTCTCCTGGGGAGGCAAAGGTAGGGTGTCAGCCAGCACCAGCCCAGCCCCTGACCCCAAAATCTATGTGGTCCAACGGCAGGGATCTGCTAGTGCCACGGGAAGAGGCAGAGTGCCAGGGAGAGAAGGACCAGGTGCCCCTCCTGTCCCTCCACCATCCATGACCTGACTGCAACTGCTCCAGACAGAACTGCACAGTCCAGGCTGAAGCAAGGGTTATTCCCCATGGCACACAGCCATGCTGAGGGCTCTAGGCACCACCCTGCATCTCATCCCCTCAAGTCAGGTACTGGGACAGCGGGGGTGTCCCTGATGTCAAGCTGACTCACCTGCAGGGAGATGCGTGCGCTTTTCCACTCATCCGCCCACTTTATTCCCAGCCCTGTGAATGCCGCAGCCACCACGAGGGCAGTTATGATCAGCAGGGTCTGTGGGGCAGGGCAGAGGGCAGTTAGGGGTGCACGTATAACATCCTGCTACCCAGGGGCAGAAAGATGCAGGAGAGGGGCTGGGCAGAGAACATGCCCAGCATGCAGCCAGCATCTCTCTGCACCAACAGCCTCTCACCTTGTGCAGCCAGTGCAGCTTCAAGGGCTGGCCACAGAGCTGCAAGCACAAAGCAAGGACCTGCAAGAAAAAGGAGGAGACATCAGAGCTGGGCTGTACCCCATACTTCAGCCCTCAAAGGGCACAAGACCCAGCCTTCCCACAGGAGCCTTGGCCCCTGAACACATGCAGGGTCTCCAGCCACACAGGCTTGGATGCTGCAGGCTCCACCTGGCCCATGCCAGGCACGGATCCATCCCCTGGCAGCCCAGGGGGGATCTGTGAGGCTCACCAGCAGCACAGTTGAGTAGGTGATGAGCACTGCTGTTGCTATCAGCAGAACCAGGGACCAGTCCAGCCACAGCTTCTGCTGCTTGAAAACGAACCTGCAAGCAAAGGGGATGGTCAGAGGGATGGGGGCGTGTGAGGAGCAAGGCTGGATGGGGGATCCTACTCACTCATTGAAGTTGTGGAAATCATTGAGGATGATGATGGCAAAGTAGAGCCACACCAGCGTGAAGAGAAAGACGCAGAAGAGGAAGAGGAACCAGCTGCAGTCACACTGAAAGCCAGAGACAGAGGACAACCATGCACTCATCTGCAGGGCACCCAGCACACGGCTGGTGCTGAGACCCCAGGGAGCACCCAGCCAGCAGCAGGGGCAGGGACCAGGTGCTGTCCTGTTAGCTGGGATGAGCATGGGCTGGTCTGACTGGAAGGACTGGGAAGAGACAGGTGCTGTGCTCCAGAGCAGCAGTGACAACTCTGAGCCCCCAGACAGCTCCTACTCACCCAGCTAAAGCCAGGTCCAGCTTCAAGGTCTCCATCCCCAGCCCCGCATGTGCACGGAGGTGCCAGGTGCCGAGCGGGACACCTGGCAGCCTGGACCAGCTCTCACATTCCAGGCAAGACGGGGCAAGCAGCAGCGCAGCCGCTCCCATGGGAGTTGGAGACCTCAGAAAATCCCAGAGCCTCACCCCTCTCGAGTTATAAATCACTGGGGACATCCCCTGCCAGCACCCCGACAGGGATGCACCCTGCCCGGGAACCGTGCCTTCCACGTGGCTCACAGGGCACCCTGTGCCTAAGGACCTGCCCGCCCAGGCACGTGTGAACTTCGCCGCAGACGTGCGCCCAGCTGGGCAGGGGATGGCTGGGGCTCAGACTCACACTGCTGCGCTGCCTTTCTCATCACCTAGTGGGAACACGGCTCATCCTCTCCCTGACACTCTCGCATCTCTCTCCCACTGTCTCTGGGCAGGGAGGGTCCCAGAGCACCCCAGGCTCTCAGGACCAGTGCTATGGGGCCAGCAGCCCAACGTCTGGGCTGGGGGGCTCAGCCCTTCCCCAATGCTCTGACACAGAGGCTGGCCAGCCCCAGCTCAGCACCTCCCACAGCATCACCTTGGTGGTTCTCAGGCCCTTCCTCTTCTCCTTCTTGGCAGTGATCCACTGGCAGCTGTAGAGGCAGAGCAGGCAGGTGGCACAGGGGCGGCAGCAGCCGGGGGGATCAGCCATAGCGCAGGGCAGTCGTGGGCCAGTGGGTCACAATCCTGCAGGGGATGCACACAGCGTGTCGGCACACACCTCCTGATACCCAGCCCCCGTGGGGATGGGGCACCCCAGCTCCATCTAACCGTAGCTGCCCCAGAGCCCCAGGACATAGCAGAGCTGCTGGCCATGGCCCCAGGCGAGGTACGGTGCCAGAACAAGCAGCGGTGCCCAGGGAGGGCACTGGTTATGCAGCACAACCAGTCCAGCAGGCTCCAGGCTCTGGCAGCCTCAGCACCCCCCAGCAAGAGCCCAGGCTGCGTGCAGGGCTCCTCACACACCAGCAAGGGGAGGAGGAGGGCTGGGAAGCTCTGCCATGGTCCCCACACTCCCGGTGCTCAGCTGCAGGTAGCAGGCAAAATATAATGGGCTTGCCTTTATTCGTGCCCTGAAACCCCATCCCCGTTACTGCTTGCCCTGCTGCACCACTTCACCAGGGAGCAGTGGGCTCAGCCAGCATCCCCGGCACTTGTTCCTGACCCCTTCTCACTGCTCAAACCAGCAGGGCACTGGCCAGCTGCTGGTACCAAAGGAACGCTGTCACGACACCAGCTGGCGCCCACACAGGGTACAAAGTACAGCAGGCGTGGTTGTGGTCATCAGCTGAACGAACTTCAGCCCTGTGCTGTCTACCGCACAGCTGAGCCTGGCAGGGGACCAAGGACCAGAGCCTGGCGGCAGCAGCGTAGGACTGGCTACCCGCCTACCCCACCGGAGTGATCGGGAGGGTGCTGGAAGTACTGCAGGGGACTCGGAGGGAAACTGCCCCCTCCGTTCCCCTATCCCAGGGGCTGGACTGCAGCGGCAGTGCCAGGTGTCACCGAGCATCACCATTACACAGGGCACGGGTCCCAAACTGAGGTGGGCTGGACAGGCAGCGGATGCTGCACAGCTCCATGGGGGAAAGCTGGGGACCATCAGGGGTGTAAGCTGCCCTCCTTCAGCTCCCAGCAGACAGCTCCAAGGCACACAGCCAGCCCTAGCATAGAAGGCTTGTTGGGATGAGATAACGTAGCTACAGCCGCTGACACAGCAGCATACAACATGCTCGCAGCCCCGTGGGGAGCCCCCACAGCACCCAGGTGCTGGTGCAGGACAACCGGGTGGCCACAGGCAGGGCTGGGTGCCACCCGCTCACCCACTGTGCCACACATCAAGCAGAACCTGGCCAGTGTCCCCAGCCCTGTCGTCCCCAGAAGAGGGCAAACAGAGCCCAGTGGGGGGATCCCAGAGCAGCAAAAGACCCCACTCCCAGCCTCCCACCCCACACCTCCCCTGTGCTCACCATCCCCACTCTCCAGAGCCTGTGGGAGCAGCACAGGCAGCTCCTTCCCCCCAAACCCCCAGCAGGGCAATACCCCCACACTCCCCTTCCCCTTTTTCCACCCCACCAGCATCACTGCCACCCCCTCGGTGCTTCCCACGGGGAAATACCTGCTCCCTGTCGGGCTCCCGCAGCGGGCACTGGGTGGCCAGGTGAGCGTGAGGCTGAGCTCCCAGGCGGGTGCTGGTGCGTAACTCGGCTCCGTGCCGCCTGCTCACACCCTGCTGGGTGTGTTCGTGCCCCGGCGGGGCTGTCGGTGCCGCCTGCAGGCCTGCACAGGCCGGCGAGGGCGGACTGCTGCCGGGGGGTCAGGGAGGGTGCCGGGAGAGCCTTTTGTGCCTGGGTCTTTGTGGCCGCTCAGGAAGCGGGGAAGGGGCCCCGCGGGGCGGCACGGCTCAGCGCAGGGGAGTTTGCAGGCAGCCCACGCACAGGGAGGATTAAGGCTGTGGGAGCTGGGAGGTTGGATGGAGGCAGCTGCTGGCACTGCTGGGCCTTTCAGCGAGAGGCTGCTCAGAGCCCCTCATCCGAGGGAGGCTTTTCCCTTCCTTGCGGAGAAAGCCCAGGACAGAAGCGTCCTAAGGCAGAGGTAGAAGTGGTTTCTTGTCTTTAACCATAGGAAATGGTTCAGAGGTAATGCACCCAAACTTTGCCAAAGCAACAGATAAAGGCGGCTCCAAGCCAACAGATGGACAGGGCATCTCCCTCCATCCCCCTGGCACAGCTGTGTCCTCTGCTCCAGGTGTCAGCACAGCTGTAGCCCATGATGCCAACAGACAGTCGGACCCTTCCCCATGGTCTTCCACAGCCTGCAACGGAGCTGAGAGCATCAAATGATGGGGAAGTGACAGCTTCCTGCAGGGACATGGCAACTGCCAGGCCGGACAGATGTTTCACTACGTGCCCTTACAGCTGTTTCTATCCTATGCCACTGTTTACATCTTTGGCATAAACCAGCAAATCGCTCTGCAGAATGTGCTGATTAAGTACATCTGCAAGGCTTTATCAGCATATGGATTGGAGCACTGCAGGGAGAGTGAGTAATAACCTTAATTGCCCCACTCCCAAAGGAGTAAGCAGAAAGGAGGAATGCCACTGCGATGACCGAGAATGTCACTGACCCCAGCTGGCAGGGAGCAGAGGCCACCGAAACAGCCAGCTGTGAGCAGCTACCAGCAAGATTTGCCCATGGCGCAGCCCAACACCGGTGCCACGGAGCAGGAAGCAAAGCTCGCCGGGTGCTGTTACACACCGGCCAGAGCCCCCGGGGTGCAAAGGAACAGAGAGCGAGCCTGTGTCACCAGGAAAGATACTTTATATTGGGCTGCAGGTTATAAATCGGTGAAGCCGTGCACCAGGGAAGGATGAAGGACCACTTCAGCCAAAAAACAGCTTCGGCAGCGGGAAAGCCCGAGCACGAGCAGAGAGTCTGAGGTTACACGGGAAGAGAGGAGCCCAGGGCAGACCCCGCGGGCCACCCATGGCCGGACCAGGCGTGCAGGGACCGTCTCCGCCCCGCAGAGGGCACTGCCGCACAGCCTCCACCGCCGACCTGCAGCTCGGCCGCCCCGCACTGCGGTCCTGCAGCCCCCTCCCGGCCCCGGTCTGCCCCGAGCTCGGACGGGAGCGGCAGCAGCCGCGTTGCTGCGAGGCCTTTCAGCTCGCTGGCAACCAGCCGCCATTTCCCCCCCACCCCGCCGCCGCTGGACGGCAGGACGCGGCCATGTTAGGTGCGGGCAGGCATGCCGCGCCGCTCAGCGCCGCCAGGGGGCGCCCTCGGCCCGCGCTGCCGCCGCCTCCCCGGGGGCTCCGGAGCCGTGTCCGTGCCCCGCCGCCTGCCCCGGGGAGCCCGGGCTGGGGGCGGCCAAAGGCCGGTGGCAGCGGCGTTGCACCTCGTTTGCTTTTATATTCGCTTCAGGCCTTCGTGCAGGTGATAGCAGCCAGCAGCGTGCTGAGCCGAGCGCTGCTGCAAGTCACTGTTCAGATGCGTCTGGCACTGTACCGCTTATATCCATCAAGAAACAAATATTCTAATTTGACCGTTTTAGGGAATTTTGAGCCTTTAATCTCCCGAGGGAGTCAAGACCCGTGAAGAAAACACATGCTTCTGTAACTATTATTCCATAATCACTCAGTGCGTAACAAACAACAAAAACTCAGTGCAGCACCAGAGCCAGCGGCACAGGCAGTGCTTCCACCCCAGCTGGCAACCGACCTACAGAAGCTAATAGAGAAGCTAATAGAAGGCAAAGATGTCCCCACTATGAATCTACAAATCCCTTCTTGTTGGTAAATGGCATAACATAGAGCTGGTTACATTAGAAACTACCCTGTGTAGGCACATTGAGTTGCCAGAAGTAATTACCCAGAAGCAAAACACCAACCTAAAGGGGTGCGGATCACAGCCCTAAGCTCAATGGTTAGGATGGCTTTTTCCTGAAGGCCAGAAGCCTTCAAGGAATTAAAGTCCGTGGTGAACAAGCTTATCGGATAGCTTTCCCTCCACGTCAGAAGTCTGGTAGTTAAGCACATATAGAGTATAGATTGTGAGAGTATTGTTAAGGTTAGGGAAAATCCTCTCTGGAGAACTGATTTTATTTCATCTCCCATCCCTGAGTTTGTATGCTACAAGGCAAATCACTTGACTGAAACTTTTCATGGGTGGTCCATATATTTTGTGCATTTTCAAAGTACAAAAATCAGTCCATGCCGTTTTCTTGTAAGTGCTAATCATTCATTGCTGTAATTGAGATTAATGACAGGAGCTCTGAGGATCAAATGCTAAGGAGCGTTAAGAGTTCCTGATGCACACCACAGCAGATCTGATTGGGTGCTGATAAACAGGAAATTAATTTTAGGGAAGAGTAACATGGCATGTCTAAAGCTATAGCAATGCAAACAAGATTTTTCTTTGGGTCCCTGGAGGAGGGAAAAGAATTCAACAGGAAAGTTTTTCTTTCATTAAAAAAGTTTAGTTACCAGATTCTGTTATCTCTATTAGAGATCTGCCCTGTAAGATTTACATGCTATAATTTGTTGATGGTTCCTAAGACTGAAATAATTGGTTTTGTTTAGATGTAGAATCCTCTTTTTGGAACATGAACTGCTTTAGACTTTGAAGATGTTTATCCTTTGCCATTTCCTAATTGTGTTATCATTGCATATTTAACTGAAGCCACACAATAACAAACAAAACAAATCTTAAGTATTACATTTAAGACAAGATAGGAGATAGTCCCAGTGTATACTTGCACGTAATTTTTAATTTTAAACTGTTCCTATTTTTTTTGTAATATCTACAAAGGAGCTGACTCATTTAATTATAATACAATAAAATAATACAATATAGAAACACAATAACAGTTGTGTTTCTAGTTAGTCACCTTCCTTTGTATAGATAGAGAGCTTTACTGGAAATTACACTGTAGACATAACCTACTGAATGAAGCAACACAGGCACATACCCCACAGCTCCAGCTCCACTTGCCCTACATTGAAGTATATGATGACTCTAGAGCACAGTCAGTGGTTTGTGCTGTTCCATGGCCAGTACTTATGTGTTTTTCCAGAAAAATATTGTATTTCCCTTGTCAATAAACATAAACACCTTGCATCTACTGCCTACTTCAATTGTTCTACTACATTATCATATGTATTTAGCCTCTTCTTCCATCCTGTTCCCTCCCCCTCCACATAACTTACTAACTTAAAACATACCATTATTATTGCATTAGAGATAAGTCTTTAAAATAGAGCATTTGCTCCTAATACATCTCTAATTTCTATTCAGAATTATGGTTACTGTAGAATTACATTTTTCTTCTTTCAGTATATAAAATTCAATGCAAGATCACAAAATTAAGGCATGCCACAGAACATAATCTATTTGTTACTTAAGCTAAGTTTATTTCCCTGTTGTTTCAGGAGCTTTTAATAAAGACATAAAAGCTGGCTAATTTTACGGTTAAGCCACATACTTTCTGATAGCATCACTGAGGATAAAACAGTAGTCTATATAGGATAATACTCTAAATCAGTTTGTGTCAAAAGCTAATCTAAGAAGCAGTTCACAAAGAAAAACTCAGTTTTTGAACTATAGCAAATACCTAGTAGGATATAGGTCCAGCCCCCAAGCACTTAAGTCCTCACTTCGTATTTAAGCATCAGCACAGGTAATGGTTGAAGTCAGTCATTATTTTAAGAGTAATATTTCCAATACCCTGTTAGCCTCATCACATGTGGGATGCTATCCTCTTGCTGTAAATCCAGACAAAGGGAGCAAAGTCGCCTAATTGACTATTACTTCCTTATTCTTAGATAGGTTATTTGAGGACAGATGGTACTTTTGAGAGTCATGATGTGCTGCAGCCAGTAATAGTCCTGTCATACTCACAAGGCTACAGAACTTTTCCTTACAGTACCTACAAGTTTTCATTATTAGAGAGAAAATACTTCACAGAGCAATTAGGACAGTTCCTGTTATCTTAGGAAAGATAACTCACTTATAACAAGTATTTCTTTAAAAGCAGCTTTCACCACATATAGAACTTAGCTGTACGCTATGCTTTATAAGTAGCTCTCGTTGTCAGCTTAATTGTTAGAAAGAAAGAAGAGCCCTGAAACTGGCACACTTACCAGACTGAAGCAGCTTCTTGTCTCAAACTCTCTGGTGTATATAAGCAGCAGCTGTTTGCCATTGCCAAATTTATAGGACAAGCCTCCAGAGCACTGTGCTAAGGGTAGGTTTATATAAAAGGCCCTTGTTGGGAGTGGTGAGTAATTTGGTAGGGAGGTGGTGTTTGTGTTTGCTTGGGTAGTAGGGATAGGATGTTGTTGTATTATGGAAAAGCTAATATGTAGATTTAAGCTTTTTTTTTTTTTTTTTTTTAATTATTATTATCTTAAAGTAGGGTCTAGAATGGTTGCCTTAGCTTTCTGAGTTTCCTTTAAGTATACTTTTGTGGTTTTATTCATTTATTATCTTTTTAATTATGCATATTTAAGGCCTTTATTCAGTAATAAGTATCTTTGTTTAGGTAAAGATTCTTCTGAATTACTTAACGTATCTAAAATGCTATAGCTTAAAAAAAACTATTTCTGTTTGCCTTCTGTTTTCTCACTTGGCTGTTAAAGATGCCTACTTTAAATATCTATAATTGCTCTTTTTTAGTAACTTCTATGTGATTTTTCCTCTGAGCCTTTAATTAACGTAAAAGGTTGCGGGGGACTTCTAGCTAGTAGTCAGTACTTAGTGTTTTTTCTTCTGTTTTCTTAAAGCTGCTGTGCAATCAATATCTCTGGGGGTTCATATATGCGGATTCTTGTGTTTTGTGTTTATGGCCAAAATACTTATGTTTTCTGGGAATAAGTGTTGAATTCAGACTGCAGAAAGTGTTTATGCAGCAGTGAGGAAAACTTTATTGTATTTTTTTTTTTTTGGGGGGGGGAAGGAAGGTGTTTTTTTGTTCCTATTGAAAGCAGGAAAATGTAAATAACTTCTCAGCAAGAGACTGATTTTTCAGATGGAATGGCTGGCCGCATGGAGGAGCCTGACATCATGGCTGAATGGCTTTGGTGAAGAATTGCTACTGGAAAGTGTGGAAGAAACTACAGCAGAAAAATATTTTTTTTGGTGTTGTTTATTTTCAAATATGGAAGTTAACACTTTATCTTCTGACATTTCCTGCATATGCAGGAATATGACCTCAATGCCTACCTGTAATGAGCTTCATTATCTGTGGATTTTATTTTTGCTTAACTGCTCCAAAATACTTGAAGTTTATAAGCAATAAATTTACTATCTGTGTATATCTCCAAGGTGTTCTTTCAGCTTTCTGAAGTATCACAAGCTTTTAAATGTGCACTGGCTAGCTGTCCATTAGATGGTCATCTACCTAACTAGCTTTACTTTTGTTAGTATTAATAGTATTAATTAATGGCTTGCCATGGATCAGCTTGTATTCAGGTGTGTGTCTGCAGAACTCTTCTGTGATTTCCAAACATCTAGAGTCATCATTCTGCTCTTGTTTCAGTAATGATGGTTGTCACTTTAGTCCTCTTCTGCTGGCTTGCTTATTGCGGTCAAATGCAAAGCTTATGCAAGTTAACTAGCTTGAGCAGATAAGACATACCAACTACTTTCCCTTACAATGTAGCCTATCATAAATCTTATCTCATTTTTATTGTTATAATTACTGTAAAGCGAAGTATCTGATCTGTGTCACGCATAGAATCTAATTTGCATTAGATAATAAAAATAGATTACAGAAATAAAAATAGACTAGTAATTCTTGTCTCCCTATGTTGCAGCACATACATGTATGTGCTATACTCACAAAGAACTTGAAAGCATCCCTGCAAAGTGCTCACTAGATAAGGTACTTTTACAGAAATATAACATCCATTCACAGAGCTTACCTTTATGCTAAGAAGGTGCCTGAGTGCTCAGGAGAGATTCTGTTCCAGTTTGGCAGAGCTGAGCCAGTCCATGACTTACAAGAAGTGCATGTTAGGCTTAGAGTTTGAGCAGTTCATGAAGTGGGTTCTTTGCTTTCCTGATTGCTACAGGGTGAAGATTTGTTGCCTGTAGTCCTTTTCTCCAACACCAGGAAGAAGGGGAGCATACCTGGAAAAAGTCATAGAAGCAAGTCTTGAGAGGAACTTCAGTGGTTGAAATAAATGTTGCAATTCAAAATAATACTTTATAATTTCACAGATACCACTATACTTGAAACTATCATCACAGATCATGCCTCACTGCATTAGATATTATGCACTTACAGGATAGTGATCGCTCAGGTACTCATGCTTCCTTGTCTTATCAGATATGGTTACAGACAGATGGTTATGAGGACCTGAGAATATGCATAGCTCAGCATGAAAGAGCATTTGTCTTGGCACTCTAGTTGTTTACTCACTGTCAAGCTTTGTTTCGGGATTTTTCAGAACTATACTGAAGCCTAGTGAGTACTGCATGGATTTCAGACAGTCCCCACATATGCAGGCTAGCATGGGAGAAAACAAAAACATGATTGTTTTAGAAACAAAAGTGGTGAGGAATAGCTAGACTGCTAAATACTGTTAAATCATTTTATTCTAAAGTCTTTTTTCTAACTTGCAAGCACGTTGTTATAACAGTTTTATTCAAATTATTGAGAAGTACTACATTTCAGAAATGATAGCAGGTGAGAAAGGGAGACAAACACGTGACTTTCAATAGGCATTGAATAAAGCCTCAGCAGCGTTATCTGAGAGGATTTTTTTTTGGCTGTAACATGTAAGTCAAAGCATCGGATGGTAAAGAATGAGATGGAACAGGCTTTCTAAGAGAGCACTATGTGGCACAGGAACAGTCAATTTGCTGGAACTAATAGGTCAGAGGAGTTAGTGGAAGTGATCAACATCTCATTACCCAGGCTGCGAGAGTTGTCCTTTAGGAAGCAGCACGGTCATGTCCTGGCTGGTGCTGAGGAAAGTTATGCTGATTACAGAGCCTCTGAGTAGCATTATGGAGGATGCAAGTCTTAACCTGGATTTAGGTAGTGTAAATGGCTATGATGTCTGAAGGGAAAAGTATGTTTAGAAGGGATAAATGATGTAGATATTGGCTGAATGTCTTGGAGGAGAGCATTGGGGTTCTTTGGCTAGCCACACACAGCAGCAGGTTAAGCAGGCAAGGTCAGCAGATCAAAAAGTGGCTAGACACCTGCCTAGTAATCCATGCAAGCACTGAGGATGTAAGTAACCTTAGAGCAACACAATTTACAGTGTTACTGCTTTTCTACTTACACGTTAACAAATGAAGGCTATACTTGCAGAGAGGGAGCACTGGCCTTGTCTGAGGTGCTGTAAGAAGGGAACCTCAGTGTTCATAATCCAGTGGGTAATCCACTCTTAAGTGATTGCAGTTTGTCAATAGGCTGATTTGAGAAACTGATCTTAGTTATTGTAATCCCATACTTAATTTACTTGGTTCTCGTCTCTGACAGATATAGGTGTCCATTCTAGCTGAAAGCATTGCACTTAAACTCCCAATGGGGCATAGCAACACTACTGTATGCTTGGAAAACAACATAAAGGTTTTATGTAAATCCTCTTTTCAGGTTTGTAGTGTTTCAAAGTGAAGCATTTCACATGCTCTAGACCAATTAAAACAAAACTGTTTCATGTCCATTTGTGCAGCTCACCTCCCCTAATGTTGCTGTCACTGAAGTTGCCAAAAGAGAGTCCTTGAGCAGACCAGCTCTATTGCTAATAGAAATAATTGTAAATCCTCCAAAAACTACTAGGCTATACTAAGCTTTAGTGCTCCAAAATGCTCCAAAATAACTGTCCCAGATGCATTCTTCTTTTTATTGTGTCAAGATTGATTTTTTTTTTTTTAATTAAAAAAAAAGCAAAACACCAACAAGCAAAAAACAACAACAACAAAAGGATCTGCCTGAGAACTAAGGGGTCCAAGGAAAGCTGGTTTGTTCTCTGTGGACACAGTTTTGAAAATGAATGTAGGTGGACTTGAGCTTTTTTTATTTTTATTTTTAGCAGAGTTCCAGAAAGACTCGTGTGTTTTCCTGTAGCTTTAGTAGTCCCACTGCATATAGTCTGTAACTTCTTGCAGTGTGTGCATCAAGCCC
Source organism: Anas platyrhynchos (assembly GCF_047663525.1). Classification (NCBI taxonomy): domain Eukaryota; kingdom Metazoa; phylum Chordata; class Aves; order Anseriformes; family Anatidae; genus Anas; species Anas platyrhynchos. The sequence goes on from NC_092596.1 coordinate 14,784,335, forward strand.
TATACTTTGGAAACCCAAGCTGCAAGGTGTTTTGCAGTAAAATATTCTACTAAGATTGTGTTTTACTGTATCTGAAAACTTCTGTGCATCTTTGCATTGGGGGAGGAGTCTCAGCAGGCTTCTTTCAGTGTTTGTCTTACTGTGTTTGAGATTTTCTATAACCATGAAGTAGTTTATAATGCTGCCTAAAATATTTACTCATGTAGTTTTTTATGCCAAAGAAGCAAAAAATGAGCCAGAACTCACTGAACAGTTTGATCTACTATGTTAATGAATACTGTATGTCTTGTTCACATATTGTTTACCTGATCACATCATAATGGGGGACTGAAAGGCTTCTCAGTAAAGAATATTCTCATATGACCTAATAATAAAAACAATTTTATACAGCAGCAAGTTCCAACTTTGTCCAAACTGTGTAGAAAACTGTCAGTCTTTTTAATGCTAGATTGTTTCCACTTGAGAGCAATTTACTTACTACTTTGATATGGAAGTCTCTATCTATATCTAGAGCAGGAAAGAGTCCAATATTCAAATTCTCCCAGAACCTAATATCAACAAGGTGAAATCCCACTTGTTGTAGTGCTGCCAGTTGGCTTGTACTCAGGGGACACTATAGTGTGAAAACTAAAATGTGGCTAGAAATGATGGATAGATATGCAGTAGGATAAATTGTTTTGCTTTATATCTAAATAAAATGTAGTGCTTGTTACTCTAAACATATTTTTCGCACAAGTGAAATGTTTGTCCTCTCTTTGCCTCCTCTTCCACGATGGTGAAGGTTGTGAGAACAACTACAAGATGTGGCCATTTAGACAGGCAGAGAGACAGCAAATTTTTTAGGTTAACCCTACCTTTAGTAGAATTTACTGACTTTCAGTGTAGCAATAACAGATTAGCCTGTTCTAAATAGTTCTGAGCAGTCCAAATCTGGTGGTAGAGACACATCTGGCACTTATAAGTGCAGCCAAATTAATATAAAGAGGTAAATTTTTGTCTCATGGCTGAGGAATGAAGTCACCTACTAACTCTGCTGCAGCTGTAGTCAATTTGAGAACTCAGGTTCTGTATGATGATTTGATTTATTCTTCTCTTCCTTTGCTCTAACCCCTAATCTGAAGATCAAATTCTCTGAAGTTGGTAAAACTGATAAAGAAATGATTAACATGGAACTAGAACGTCGGGGTAAGGGTAACATTGGAATACTGGCAATCAAAAAAATATCTTGTGCCTTTACTTATAAAATCATTTCTTAGAAAAAAATGAAATTAAGACCTGTATGTCAGTTGCAATTGTGTGGATTAATGGATCAAATGACTGAGATAGTTGATTGAAGAAAAAGGATTGAAATTTTTCAGAAATTCTTGTAAAAACATTTGTGTGGTGGTTAGCCTCTTACAAATGTAAATATTTAAGAGAAAAGATCTTCAGCCTATTAGTTTTTTTACAAGGCAATTTGGTAAATCTTCTATTGGAATAACTATCCCAGAGCTTGAGTGTTACTGCTGCACGTGAGCTACGACACATGGCTGTATCTCATAGAAAAGTGGTTCTTGATGTGGCTAGAACAAGTATGATGGTTCTTGGATGCTGTGGGATTACTTTGCATTCAGTGTCCCGGAAATAAAAATAATATACAACATGAATCTACTGAGCAGATCAGATACAGGATTTCAAGTCCATTCAAATTTTTGTATTAAGCAATTACTGTGGTTAATAAATTATGTAATTAATACTTTATTATTTGAGAGTGTATACAACAGTCTATTTCTGCCCTTAACTTCTTTAAAGGTGGGAGACACCAGTTAAGAGGTGAAGGTATAGAAACTGACTGTGGCCCTCCTAATTCCTGAGACAATGGATTACAGATTTTACTCAGTCTTTGCTCCAGGCTGTAGAGCATTTCCTTATCCATAATAATGCTGTAGTTAACCAATAATTAACTCAATAAGTTTTAACTGAAGGAGTTAAGGACCATAGTTATTTAGACACTGTGAATTATAGGTAATGCTCTTTATTCTGAATATGCACTGAATATGACATGCCTTACATACAGTATTTTGAAAGATCACTTTATTTATCTGAACTTTAAATAATTAGAATTCCAAATGAAGCAAATTGATAGGGCTGAAAATGTATCTGTATTGTTTGTAACCAGCCAAGTATCTCTGTCTATGCTTAGAGAAGATATTCTGTGACCATTTTGAGTACATTTTCCCCTAACTGAAGGAATAAATCTGTGCTCATCTCTTTGCTTACTCTAGAATACCTCTGAGAATGAAAGGACTTAAAGTATTCTTTTTTTAAATCACTCATCCCCCACCAATTGTGCTTTTTGGTGTTCCTTTCTCCCATGTTTCTGAAATGGAAGAGGTAATTGCAAACATAAAGGAGTCTGCTGAATCCAGCAAAAAGTTGTGTTTGAAGTTTGGGGGTATTTGCAAAGGAATCCTTTAACTTCTTAGATCAAGGCTGTCGGCTAATGCACAACTTTTTAGCCATTTAGGGGATTTATTTAAGTAATAATGGATGTTTAACTACTTTGTGTGCATTATGTTAAATTTGGAACCAACCTTCCAGGCTGTCGGTCACTTAGCTAACAGAACTAATTAAACTTAACATCACTATTAATTCTGTGGAGTGTTTTAACAACTTGCTTACAAAAGTGTTTTTTTTTTTTTTTTTTTTTTTTTTTTTTTCCCTTTGCGTGAGGCTTAGGTAATAGTGTTGCACTTTATTTCTTTAAGAAACAAAAAGCTCCGGATGGATGATGTTAATAGGAATGGGCGTATCCGACAAAGCAGAGTTCTTATACCTGTGCTTCTGAGATAAGCAGATGGGAGTTGTGTAGTTAATCCTATAGTGGTGTATATTGTGAAGAAATAGGGGATGATCAAGGGTATTTTAAAGTACATGCTGAGCTTTTGTTTAATCCATTATAATCCTACTGTCAAAGAAAGATTGGGAATATTGATTTATATTGCTGATTGGCTGTAATCTCAATATGTGTAATCACTACGCTGAGGTCACTATAGTCTTTTGTTCACATTAAACCATTTATAATCAACAATTCATTTTTAATGCAGGAGGAGCAAGGATCCTGTAAGTGTACGTGACTATAGTCACATTTTGTGTCTATGGGAAGGAAAAGAGAAAATGGCAAAAACTTTGAATGTTCCTATAATAAGGTTTTGCTCTAAATCCAATGTAACTTAAGCAGAGGTGGCACAATGGCCTGATTGTGAATGCTATATCAGGTGATTTTCTGTTTTAGGAAAAGCAAAGCTGCATTCAGTAACAGAGGGATGGAACATTTGGAACAGCTTCCTAAATGGCAGGGGACTGGTAACCCAGATGGTTCGTTCTGGCTCTTCGTTAATTTTCCACCCATGTCTTGTGTTAATGAAATAACAGAGAGTTGCCCTTTCCCGTTGCCTTTGGAGAAGGGCCCAGTTACTCATTTTATAGACGTTGAAGGGAATTCTATAAGGAGTGCAGATGGGATCACTGAGAACAGAGGTGCTTTTTTGTAAAAGAGCTTAGGCCATTCCTGGTGCAGTTCCAAGCCAAGGGGATGTTTTTGCCAACCTGTGTTGGCAGTGAATGTATTAATTTTTCCTCGCTACCTCTTGAAGTGTTTGATATGGATCCACTTGTGCACCAGGCACCTCAAATCCATTAGGCAGTTGGTTTTCACCTCTGTGTCTATAAAATTGTGTGTGTTTGAAGGCAAAGGCCCTAAAATTAATGAAAGCCATGTATTAAATTTCCATCTGCTTGAGCGCATTGGAAGAAACTCACCTGAGATTAAATGGAATGCAAAATAATGTCTAGCTGGGAAATGTGTGGATTTACTGGTGGTGAACAGAATGAGAACAGTTTCTGATAATAAAAATAAAGTACCATGTTGAGGAAACTTAAACAGATACTCAATGATGCTTCCGTATACAATGTGGTATGTGCAAATGAGGTTGCCAGATGGCACAAGACAAACTTGCATAGATCCTAGCAAAATAAATGACACTTCTAGCAGTGAAAGTCAACAACAAGCAGAAATACTTATTATATATTCTTTTACAGTAATAAAATATTCATAAACAAATAATAGATTCCAGGCTAATCCATCACTGCCAGAAAGGGAGGTACCAACATTTGAAATCTTGACAAAACTTTTGTCCTTGGGTATTTAATTTTTCAATTCATCATTAAACAATAAGATTAATAACTCAAGCCCTCATTTGCAGGAAGTTGTAACTCCTGTCGGCTCCTTGAATAGAAGCCCTCTAAACAGGCATGGGTAGAAAATTTCAGACATGCAAAACTGGAAAGAAGTAGAAGTCATTTTGGAAAGCTGCCAAGGTCTTAAATTAAAGAGATTAAAGAACTAAAAGAGACTGATGAGATACTTATTCCCTAGGCATCAGTACAGCATCAAAAGACAGATTATATTGATTCATCTGACTTTGAGAAAACACTCACTCTTAATGATGAAACACTTTTTTTTTTTTTTTATTATTCAAAGGTTCTGTACTTCAAGTAGCAGCATGTGTTATTGCTTGCGTTATCACTTGATTGCACTTGCCTGGAAATTAACGAGATGAAACCGTATAAAATTGTGTATACCAAGGAGGATACTTGCACAGCTCAGTTACAATAATCTGCGGAGGTATCGATTATTTTACATTAAAAATAATCCAGTATCAATTTAATTCTGATATCTCTCCTAAATATTTAAGGCAATAACTGCACATTAAGACACTTAAATGTGAATAATTTTAATGGAAGGACCCCAAAACTGGGAATAGATTTTGTGATAGGGAGCTACTGTGTTGGAGACCAGTATTATGGAGCAATATCTTCTATTCTTGAGACAGGTGTCTTACCACCAATTCAGTCTAAGGTCTTTACCAAAAGCAGATAGCCTGCTACCTCTTTGCTGTGATAAGATTGTCTATGCATAAAGGCTTCAGGTAAGATAAACCTCAGAAACACATGGGAACATGCAATTAAACAGGTGTGCAGGCAATCTAGAAGGTCCTGGACAGCAGAGACCTGTTCGGGAGTATAAACTACTACTGGTGATATGTCAGTGTGGGAGCTGCAGTGCCCTGGTGATGGCTCTTGGGAAGGATGCTACAAGCAGGTGCAGCCAAGCGTACTGCTGCAGTGGGCAGATGGTGGAAATTCACTTCACAGCTCAAAGTAACCAGCAGGGATACAGGAATTGCCTGGGATTTGTGCCAGCAAATGACCAAGCACCTGATCTTTGTATCTGTTTAAATACCTAAAGATTGAGTCTCTAATAGGGTTTTTAAATGTGTTTAAGTACTGCCTAAATCTTAGTCATTGAAAACGGTGAGATCAGTACCTCTTACTCTCCTGGTGTAATAATCAGACTCTGCTTTCGGCAAGTTATTGTGCTCCTTTCCAGGGAGAGCTCTGTGGTCACTCCCTGAAACAAAGTGGTGATTCTTGACACTGTTCTCCTTGTCAGGGTCTGTCCTTCCTTTGCTCTTACCAAAGTGGAGTGAGCACAGAAACTTGGAGAGCCAGAGTGATGGTACCAGTTAAACGTTATGCTAGTACCAATCCAGCTAGCTAGCGTACAACACTTCTGAAAGTGTGAGAGCAGCTCAGCAGTGTGCATCGTGTTCTTCTGCAGGTGCAGTGATGGCCAAAGCTAGAGGCATCATGCCTGGCTTGCCTCTTGCATCAAAGCATTTCTATATGTGTGAAAAGTGTCTTTGGGGTCGTTTTCCCTTGAATATCTCCATCCACACGATGTAGGGAACAAACCTCTTCTGTTAGCAAAAGGCTGAAGCCGTTTCATCACTGTTTCTGGGAAACATGACGGTGCAGGGCCAGGAGTGGAATCTGAAGGGTATGCTGCTTGGAGCGTGGCTGAGCTTTCCTGATTTGCTCTGTCTCTCTCCTGTTTTCCTGGTTCCCACAGATAGCATGGTCCTTGAAGAACATCCCTAGGGTAGGGCTCTATAGCTAAGTTCCTTTCCTGTGTGTGAACAAAGATCCTTAAGATCACCCACATTGCCCACTGGAATGGAGATTGCTGCCAGCACTATATAGTTGTCTTAAAAAGGTGCTCTCTTAGTATAAAGGTGTGCTTTTCTTTCGTACCAAGTAACATTTCTTTCTATACAGACACGACTGCTGAGGGTAAGAATACGTCTATTTTCTCCCTAAGTAACCCATGTATCTCTCTGTTCCTTGGGCATACACAATAGGCAAACCACTGCACCTATGCTTTCCTGTAACACAGGCCCAGTTCCTGGAGCATGTGGTCCGCCTGTCACTAAGAGAATGGCTCAAGTGGATTATTAGTGACTTAAATTACTGAAACTAGCTGAGCCCTGAACCCAGTGCAACAGCTGCTGTATTACGCTGGAGTCAGAGCATGGTGGTGAAATATGCTGTCTATTAACGTAATGACAGTAAAATGGCAAAAAGTACATGCAGTGCACTAAAGCTCATAAAGAGGCAGCAGAGGAAAGGTAATAAACAGTAAAAGGTGCAGGCCCTTCTTGTTTCTCTCCTTGGATTTTCTGTCGGGGCTTTGATGAAGCACCATGGTTGGTACTTACTGTTTTGTCAGAGACATCAGGTCTGTTTCAGATCACTGTTGTTGTTTTTCTTTTTTCCTTGTCATTTCCTTTTTAACCTTACATATTACACCTGCTACTAAGCACTGTTGCTGAACTGATGTTTGATTACCTCATTTTCTGCAAAATATTTTGAACTGTTCGGCAAACCCCCTGTGTTTCGTAGCTTTTCATCAGTGTAAGCTACTGTCAGCCTTGCAATGGGGGGGCCAGTTTCAGGGCAGTATTGATGTTTTTCCCTGTTTGCAAGGCAGGGAAGACATAGCCAGGGATTTTAACCTCTATTTTATTACGCAATTGTAAAGCATCATAAGTAGACAATCTTCTAACACCACTGGTGGGAATGGCTCAGGAATTTGTGCATATATTGTTAGCTCAGGAGTCTCTTGAGTAAATTGTTGAATAAATTGCATTCTTACACTGCACTGCTGGACTACTGAGTAAAAAGCATGCCTATGTGCTACTCTGGTATTTTCATTAGGGTTAGCAGGAGGTTTGGGAGCATTTACTTATTTGTCCTTCTTTCCATTTTATTATATGTTTGTACTGCACCATACTGTGCTAATTCAAAGATTCTGACGTGTATAAAAAAATAATGTACTACTTTTCCTAGAAGAGTCATTGCATTAAGTACTGGACTGTTCCCACCTGAGACGGTGAGTGGTTCTGAGTCATGAAATGATAATGAAATTTTGATAAAATGTGCTGAATTTACAGAACAAGTTACAAGGTGTTTGTAACACTGTAATTTATAAGCCAGACTTTTTTCCTCTTGAAACATACGATAACAAATGGAGAGGTTTTCTTCAGCTCTTCCAACATCCAGTGATTAAATTTACAGAACTGCTTTTACATTTCTCAGCTCTAACTGCTGTAGTAAAACACTTTATCTCCGACTGGGTGGTTCTCCATGGTACTGAGCTGCATGACAGCTTCAGGCACCAGGCCAGCTATTGTTTTGATTTCAGACTTCTTTTTCCCAAGGTGAGCTGCATGTAAAATTAAGTTCCTTGTTAGGGAATTTTGGAAGAATTTTTTTTTTGTCTTAAAGCAGCATGACTTGGAGTAGATACCCCAAGAAAGTAGTGATAGATTGCCACGAGTGACCATAGCTCTGCATCAAAAAGTCTAAGAGCTGGTAAAGGACATGCATACCCTGAAAGAGATGCTACTGTGCATCATTAGATGAGATAGGAGGAATTTCAAGCAAGCATTTTATTTGTATGTGAAACGTTGCTCTTTGGAATTTGCTGTTACCAGGAAGCCTCTTCTAGAGGTTCAAAATACTTCTCAGGATAAACAATTCCTGGCCTGTTAGATTTTTTCCCCCCTAACATTCTTGTTAATGAAAACTTCCTGCACCCCATTGCTATATGCAAAAGATGGAGCTTCCCAAAATGGACAGTGGGATATAAAATAGTGTAACGTGCAGCATTGCTTGTTCTTGTGCTGTGAGTGCAAAGGTTCTCAAGGAAACAGCTGAGGGAGAAGCTGCTTATAAGATGCAGTATTGAAATGGCCCTTCCTGGAGGTTGCAGAGGAGACAGCCATTCATGTTTACTTCTAGCTTTTCCGCTTGTATAAATTTTATTTCATAAGAAAGCTGGAAAAAAGAGTGGCTGTAGGATGAGGTCAAAGCAAGGGCAGTTGTTGTGGCCTGTTCATCTAACAACCTCTGTCTATGGTTAGCCCATGTTCTGGGTCTTCCAACTGCTTTGTGCCAATCCGTAAGCAGTGCTTGAGGTGCTCAGGCTGTATGAGGACTGACATCCAATGTGCCCCATCATGTTGCACTGATGCAGTCATGGCTGTAGGCTAGAGCTGCTCTCCCCTGAATGCTTGCAGGCACAAATGAACAACTTGTGCTTCTTGAAAGGTAAAACATCAGCAATCAACTCAGCAGCATTCTGCCTCTGACTTGCAGCTCCATGAGGATGTGAACTCAGCAGAAATGTTGAGTCTCAGAGGATCTTGCCTCTGTGAGAGGTGGTGGCTTCTTGCTGTGTGCATTTGCTCTGTTCCCAACCTACGGAAAATGAGCAGATGCCTATTTCTCTAAGAAGTATCTGTAAACAAGAAATTCTGTCAGCCTTCATGGAACACTGAAAAAGGTGAACAGGAAAAACTATGCAAAAAACTATGAACTTTGAGCAGACCCTTGGTCTTCAAGAACCAGAAACATCATGGGACTGAGATTTTCATTCAGTTACTTTATTTGGTGCACAATGTCTTTCTCTGCTACTAACCGAGGGTAGGGGGTTCTATAACCAGGTTATAAAAATCCTCCCTACAAACACAAAGAAAAGAATAACTAAGCCCCAGTGAATAACAAAAAATCCTGCTGTTCTTTAAGACAGGTGGCAGTGCCCTTACATCATCCATTGCTCAACAGGAATGGGTCTGTAGCCAGCCCTCGTGACATCTCCTTTCTGCTCTGTCTGTCCCCTTGGCTGCTGGAGTGGGCTGGGAGTTGGAGCCCCATGTGGTCCCTTGGCCCTCTGCATTTCTGTCTTAGAGCCGGGTGGCTTCTCTGCCAGCAATTTTGGGGCCTCTAGGCTCTACCACGCACTCAGGGAATCCAGAGTGGGATGAAGAAGGGCACAGCCTCCTAAGAAAAGTGACATCAGTCGAGTTGGCATGCTCTGCTTGTAATAACTGCATTGCGCTGTCTGCTAGACACGTGCCTTCTCAGTGGGAAAGATGCTGAGCTGTGTCCACCAGTGTGTTTAGGCACCCTACTGTTATCCACCATGTGGGGGAAAAGTGAAAAACGTCAGTCCAGGTACATTTCTTTTCCTGTCTACGTGATGATGATGGCTTTCTGTTGATTAGCCTGTGCTCAAAAGCATGCACTGACTCACATCAGTTGGGGTCTGAAAAATGGTTAAGGCCAGGGAGGATATCAGCTAGCTGAACTATGGGTTCAGTGGGAAATTAACTGAAAGCTTAATATGGGCATCCTTCCAGGTAGGTTCAGTGGAGACATACAAGTGTTCTGTTTCTGTAGCTGAGGCTAATACATGTTGCAACAGAAGACAACTCTCACAAAATATAATATATCTGATATAATCAGTGGTTTTGCCAATTACAGATGGGAACATTTTCTTTGGGGACCTAATTCTTTTTATGAAGCCTTTTGTACTGCTCATCACATGAAAGATTAATTCTTCCACAATTAGTATTTTTCATGCGCAGCTTATAAATCACACAAGGAATAGAGGAAAGAAATGCAGAGCCCAATCAGGAAATTAAAAGAAAATTACAAATGACCCAGGTCAATTTATAGGGAAAATGCTGGGATCCAGAGGGTTGCTAGTGGACGTGTCAGCTCAGCTCAGGTATGTAGTGAGGTTGCAACCTGAAGGATGTTAAGGTGCCAGTAATCAAGAGACATCCCCAGTTGTGAGAATAGTAGAAGAGAGCTGCTCCTGTACAGATGGAAAGTCTCTCAATGCAGCTTTGCCGTTTCTTCTTTGTTGCACGATTTTTGCTTTTGTCTAGGCTCGGTTGGTGCCCTTTTCATGTTCCTTTGCTTTTGAATCTCTCCCTTCATTTTACAGTTTCACTCTAAATGTTCTTCCTCTGCCTGTCTCCTCCTTGATTCCTCACCATTGACTTTCTGTGCCACATTGAGGTTAATTGCTCAGGTGAAGCCAAATGTATCTCCTTGGAAGTAGTGCTGTTTTTGTGGGTAATTATTTATGGAAAATGTGAGCATAAGTGACATGAAAAGCCAAACCAAGCTTTCTTTGCTTGTGGAGCAAGCTCAGTGGAGTACTTTAGTGACAGCTGTGGCAGGATCCTGGGGTTTTGCACTAAAACTGAGTGGCTTATAGTTGTTGCTGATGATCCCAGATCTAGGCTTACTGTTGTCCCTTAAAAAGCAATGCAACTGCAAAAAGTATACTGAGAAGCACCATATGTTAGGGAATGAATCTGGGAGCAGAAGCAAACCTCCAAGGTTTCAGCTCTCTATGACCTAAGGGCTGAAATCTTCCATATACCTGTCCTCCCTTAGTATGTGATTGGGCAGCTCTTGGTTTTCTATTGTGGGGTCTGGCAAAAGCCTTTCTCCTTAGAGGGAAATAAGCCAGAGATTTGCATTTCGTTATTCTGCTATGACCATTGACTTCCATTGGACCTTAGGAGCATATTTTAAAAAAGGGTGCACTATATCCCAGACCTGCCATTGTGTGTGGGTTTTGTGGAGTGACTTGTTGCAAGTGCTCTGCTGCTTGGAATAATGAGACAGTGGAACCTGGAAAGGAATGAGACTGGGATCTGAAGAACCCCTGTAGACAACTTCTGTCAGAAGTCAGAATATGGGAGTGCTGGCAGATAGAGGTTTTTCAGTGCATCCCGGTGTGTTTACAGAAAGGATTAGAGAGCTGTAATAGCTCTGAGGTGCTGTCGTGGCAAGACTTCACAGCAGTATCTTTTCTGTGACAAGTTATGGAGCTGTTTCTGTGCTTGTAGCATGGTTTCTTTTTCTGCACCACTGGGAAAAATGATCAGACACACACACTGCGAGAATCAGGTTGAGCAGGAGACTGGCATGAAACAACTCTGCAGTCCTTATGGAAAATACATGCAGGCTTTCTGATCCTGAAATAGGTGACAAATCTGTGGCTCTGCTGTTTGGTCAAATTGTTTGGTTTCCCTCTTAGGAAAGCTTCATGACTATCTTCTCAAACCTTATTTTTAAACTTATATTAAAAATAAAATAAAATATATATATATATATATATAATCATCTGATAAGATATAATCATTTCTCACAGCGAGTTCTCAGTTGTACATTTCCCTATAGTTCACAGTACATATATTTTTTTCGAGGAACTTGGACAAGTAAACTGTAAAAGAAAATCTTTCCCTTTCTGATGTCAGTGAAGATTTTTGTCTAGCATGCTAAATGTACCCTCTACTTTACTTGGATACTTGTGTACACCTCTGTTATCCACCCTCCTTGTACAGCAGAGGAATGTTGCTGCTGGCAAACTTGCTCGTTAAACATTCACTGAATGTATTAGGTTACAGTCAAGGGCAAATCTGATGTCAGTTTTCATTTGTAAGTAAAATATATAGTTGTGAACATGCTTAGTCAGTGCTTAAGAGTTAACAGCAGCAATCATGCTGGCTGTGACCCCGCAGCGAGTGCTTCATGGGCAGATCCTTTGCTTTATTGAAATTTGTTGTAGAATTAGGGTCATATTGATTAAAGCCCTTATACTTCAGAGCACTTGAGCATGTGCTTTGCACTAGGCACGTCCACAACTTTGTTTTTATTTACTGTGATATGTGCCTGAGGGAGCCATTTTGAAAGCACAGGCTGCTTAACCATCCCTTATAACTACTGAAATTCCTCAAGTGATGTGCTGAACAGGGTAGTGATGTGTGGGTGCATTTATCACGAACAAGGTTTCTTTACTTAGCATGAGATGGCTATGAAAGTAAGTGGATGCAGTCCATCAGGTGAGATATTTCTATTGCGCTGTGCTCAAGGATGATCAGCTTTAACAGGTACGGAGACAGATGACCAAGGGAGTGGAGCCTGCTACAGAAGAAACTGGAAAAGCCCGCATGTTAAACTTAGCAAAAAGAAAGTGGAAGAATCTTATTGCTTGCTTTGGTACATCAAGGAGTTAAATACCAAAGAAAGAAAAAAGTGAAATTAGAAGACAACATTTGCACAAAAACAGATGGGTACAAATAAATAAGTCATGATTAATTTTTTTTCCCCCCTAATAATCAGTCTAAAAGCAAAGACTAGTCCAAGAATGTCTAGCAAAGATTTATAAAAGACTTCTAATACAGCCAATGGGGACACAAATTTAACTGATTTTGATGTGGTATTTAGATAGAGAGTGTGCAGAGTTCATGAAAAGGAGGATATGATATGGTGCCTGCAGTAGTGGGGGCTGACTTGCACGATCTGGGAAACCCTGCAGCTCTTCACTGTGACAGCCATTATCTGTTGAGGATCTGTAGGCTGAAGTGCTCTCTCATTTCCTGACCTTTGGATCAGAGCTGGACTGAACTCTTCAGCTGGGGGCTGGGAGAAAAATACAAAGATTTAAGTGCCTTGCAAATGCTTCAGTTACTATTAAAAGTAAAAAAGGCTGTAAAAGATCATTGTCAACAACATTTGGCCACAGCAATCATGGGAGATGTTAATCTCATTCCCAGTATCTTTTGAAACACCAACACAGAATAACACTAGTTGGAGCTGCGCTATTCCTCCCTCATTAAGCACAGCTGGAACCGGCTGAAGAGCCTTTTTGGAGCCAATAAGGCTTGTTGCAGTATCACAGTTTCCAAAATTTTGTCAGAAGAGATACAGGTTTTTATATGCTTCCCGGGCTCTTGGGTACTCTTTGAGCATCTGAGTCGGGCACCATGTGGGCTGCATGGATGCAGGGGAATGTGGAGACTTGGCCAAGTATGTATGATGCAGCCTGCAGACAACTCTGATGTCATTTGGGGCTGTGATGCTAAAAGGGGGCTGTGAGTGAGAGATTGCCCCCCAGAATTTATGGTTGGATGTTTAAATGTAAAAATAATCACAAGGAAAGCACTTGGCCCTAATGCATGCAGCAGAGGAAGGCTGGGAATCAAAAGGAAGAAGTACTCAGAGGCATCGTATATGCAGGTTTCCTTGTGTAACAAAAAACAAGCAGGGTCAGAGGTGATTGAAGGTATCAAGCAGGAAATAACTTACAAATGAAAGTATTGATCTACAAGATAGCAAACCTTATACAGAATCCTCACTGATGCCAAAAACCTTTTGGCCTAGTCCCATGGTCTTAAGTGGAGAAACAGCTTCATCCTAAAGTGACCTGCTTGAGTGCAGTCTAAAATCTGTAGCCGTACTGACATTTGCAACACTGATGGCAAGGCAGGACTATTGGAAGACAGCTCTTGTGCCCAGCATGGAGCCGTGATTGTTCAGCAGACATTAGCCAACAGGTGCCAGTGCTTAATTCACTTCCCAGTTACTCTGTCAAAAAGACAAATGCAGTGAAGATATTTTATCAGTAGAGAACTGCATGTAATAGGAATGTTGCTTCACTCCTGAAATGTTTTGCGCTTACACACTTCTCTCTCATGGCAGATTCACCACTTGCATTAAGAGCACTTAAAAATGCTTTACCAGGATTTGTGTCCAATGCTATGAAGATGAGCTTTCATTTTCTTCCACCATTTTTTTCAAAGGTGGCTGTCATTTTTCTAATAAGTGTGCAAAAGAAATTACTATTTGGATGGTACAGTGTGTTTTTGTGCATTTTAACAACTTTAGCTTTCTCACTGAGATTAGCAGAAAATAATTAGTAATCATCAGTGGGAGTCTAACATAATTCTCCAGCTGTTGTGCAAGAGAACTTGCAAAATATCTGGTAGAAATAATTAGTGAAATAACAAAGAATAAAAGTTATGCAACACAATTGCAGAATTTGTGAACAGAGCAGTAGGTAGAAATTGATGGATTCTTTTGGTTTATTGCCACTCATGTAAATGAAAATCTGAAAAATCTGTCAATGAAAGAATTGTGATTGTTAGCCTGAAAGTTGTGACAGATTAAGTATAATAGGGGAGCTAGCTGCTTGAATGTAAGTGAAGAGAACATTTTGATGGGGTTTTCATGAGGTAGGCTGTTTTAGAAGCTTTAAGCCATTGTGCAAATGACTGGGTTCGTTTGGTTGAATAGATTCGAGTTGCTTTGAGTTGCCAGGTATTTGCTGTGACATGGTGCTCTCTCAAGGACAGCTCCTGCTAATGAGAGCTCTCTTGGGCAGGAGGTGGTTGTTTTTTCAATCTCTTGTTGCAGGTCTTTTTAGTAAAACAGCTTCAGTAACAGTATAATGGGTTCTTTGATGATAGCGTACTAGAGGGTTGTTAATGCTCAAATAGGTTAAGATACTGTACTATGGCACTCCTAAAAACAACAGTCCTTTCTCAGCTCTAAGCTTGAATACATCACAGTTCTCTCATTAGTATTTTAGCTTCATTAGCTAAAACCCTTGCATGTGTCAAAGGAAACGGGATCAACAAATTAAATGAAAAATGTCATTTGTAAACAAAACTGTGAAAAAGAACTTGCCTTCTAGCTTGTCTGGATTGTGCCATGTGGGACCATATGTCATTTGACCTTTATTTCCTTTGGCTAAATAGATTCAGTTATAATGAAAACAAGCTCTGAAAATGGATTGCAACACAACTTTGGTTAGAGGGACCAACAAACTTTTTAGTTTTTCTCTGAAATATTCTTACTATTGTATTAGTTTGTGCTTTTTGCAATCCCTTCTCTTCTATGGCTGCATCTTTCTGCCTCGCTTACATGGAAATTTGAGGTTATAGGTGCATATTGGGGTATTCTTGTTAAGTCAGGTGGGATCTGTGGGTTGAGCAGAATCCCATGGTTAGAATTCATGTGTTTAGTACCTAGAGTATTAAAGATATTTTACAATAGTAAAATGTAGTCCTGGAACTGGGGAAAAGATCATCTTTTATGGAAACACCGCTTAAGACCTGTCACCCGTGATGTGGCTTGTGAGAGCTCATTGGAAAACATGCCAAGTTCGTAGTGTGCCCCGACAGTTTTTCTGATATATAGTGACCTGTACAACACCTCAGCCAGGTGTGTCCCCTGATGCGTGTCCTGTTCTTCATGTTTCTGTGTGGACATTCATCCTGTTGTGCTTCCAGCAGTTCCTTAATTGAGTATAAGGTTGCAGAGAGCCCAGAACAATTAATATGAAATGTGATTAAACGTGTCTCATTTCCTGAATTTTAAAAATAGTGGGAAAAGACGCAAAATTTCATGGGTTTTGTCATTGCATTTTTTTTTTAACTGAAATTATACATATTTTTTCACACACACAACTTCACTCAATGTTTTCTTGTCTGTTTTAAACTGTGATTCTACTTTGTTATCAAAGCATTGCTTGTCATAAGAAAACCTAATACTGTATCAATACACCTTAAGTCTCCCAAAAGAGACTGTGTAATTCTGAGCTCCTAACTAGGAGGATAAGCCCTAGCCTTTCTTACCTAACAGGAGAAAAATTCTTTCCCAGAAGAGTAAATGTGTTTTTCAGCCAGTGAAAGCATTGTATAAGACAAAATGATGAAATCCCACAGACATCCACAGGGACTGCACCACCTATGGATGTGCTCCATCCTCCCTATTTATATGAAGCTGCTGTGGGGTTTCTCACTGTTTGCAGAGTGCTGTTGAGTGCAGAGGAATTGCACAGATTCTGGGGGGCTGAATCCCTCTCTTATGTGCTGTGCATAAGTATCATTCATTACCTGTCATTAGCATCCCACTGATTCTGCACTGAGCTGCTGTGTCTGGATAATTATGTTCATGGGACAAAAGCTGTCACCAGACAAATAACCTGGTGTTTTTGTGAAATAGATAATGCAGGTTCTCATGCAAGAACTGCTTAGAGGTGTCTGATGTTTATGGGCTGCTTCTTAACTGCTGGGAAGCAATTGAGATATCAACAGAACTGGAGTTTGTCGTGCTGCCTTGAGTCAGCACCTGCAAGGCTAGTTTATGAGGTGAAATGCATTTGTCATCTGCCTTGTTGAAAACCTGGTGCCTTTTGAAGAGTAAAAAAAAAAAAAAAAGTCATTTCCAATGTGGGCTGAACTGCTGGTTTGAAAGAGTTGTGATGAGTAGTAGGAAGCCCAGCTGGAGGCCAGTTACTAATGGCAGCCCCCAGGGGTAAATAATGGGGCTTGTGGACTTTAGTGTCTTCATTAATGACTTGGATGATGGGACAGAGTGCACCTTCAGCAAGTTTGCAAATGATCCCAAACTGTAAGAGGTGGCCGCTACACCAGCTGATTGCACTGCTCTTCAGAGGGACTTGGAGAGGCTGGAGAAATGGGCTGACAGAAATCTTGTGAAATTCAACGAGGCAAAATGTGAAGTCCTGCACCTGGGCAGGAATAACCCCTCACAGCAGTTCCAACTGGAAAGCAGCTTTGTAGATAAGATCTGGGGTTCCTGGTGGACACTGAGATGACCGTGATGAAGCAATGTGCCTTTGTGGGAAGGAAAGAGCCTTCATTAGGAAGAGCATTTACTGTGGACCAAAGGAGGGGGGCGGCCCTTTCCTTTCCTCAGCCCTGGTGAGGCCAAATCTGCAGTACTGTGTCCAGGACCAGGTCCAACGGTGGAAGAGACATTGGACATACTAGAGAGAGTCCAGTGAAGGGCCATGAAGATGGTGGATTGGAGCATGTGATATAGAGGGAGAGGCTGAGAGAGCTGGGACTGTTCATCCTGGAAGAGAGAAGGCTCAGGGGGCTCTTAACCAAGTGCATTTGACTTGGGGGAGGGAGAGAATGTAAAGAAGATGCAACCAGACTCTGATCAGTGATACACAGGGAAAGGACAAGAGGCAATGAGCACAAACTGAGGTACAGGAAATGCTACTTAAGTATAATATAATATATATATTATTTTTTTTTCATCTGAGGGTGAGTGAACATTGGAACTGGTTGCCCAAAGAGTCTGTGGAGTCTCCATCCTTGGAGGTATTCAAAACATTCCTGGTCACAGTCCTGAGCCACCTGCTCTTCTTGACCCTGCCCTCTGCAGGGGCTCCAAAGGTGCCTCAGCTCTTCCGTGTTTCTGTGATCCTGTCTGCCATGTGAGTAGATGTGCCTGTGAAAAGTAGTAATCAAGGAGGTGCAGTAACAGCTCTAATCATCCTGTTACAGTGAGTAATCATCTCCACTTAGATTCATAGCCCTTTATGTTCCTGAGTGACATTAACCTATTATCCTATTGCGAACAATTTCCATGTGGTAGAATAAGCTACGAAACTTATTTAATTAGTTACCAGTTAATGAGCATTGCAATTAGAACACTTTTAGCAAAAAGGAGCAAGGTTTCATTACATACAATACACAATTGCAGTGAGCACGAGAAAAAAAAAAGTCCTGAGATAGGCATGGCATGGTTAGGCATGTAGGGAACTGTAGCTGAAACCTAACTCCTTTGAATTAATGCATTAATGAATCCCGGAATAGCATTTCTTCTTCTTGCCTTTTTTTTTAAAGTAAAAATATAATTAACTGCTGGTTTATACAACCCCCACTACTTTTCATATTTTTATTAGTAATCACATATTTTTCTGTGCTAGTGAGGAGTTTCTCAAGGGCTTTGAGGATGACAAAGAAGGAACCAGCATCTGTTCTTGGTCCTCTGGATGTAGTAATTGCCTGTGTGGGAGCAAAAACTTTGAGAGCGAGCTGGATGCGATGACTGCAGCACGTTAGACTAGGTGTCTGCATTCTACCAAGGAGCCCAAAGAGGAGCAAGCAGTTGTTCATTCATAGCCTACTTCTTATTAAAATTAGGCTCAAGAGTTGCAGGAGCGCTAGATTAGACAAGCTCTTGGATTCCTTGGGTAAGACTTCTGCTGTAGCTAGCAGCCATGCCGCCAAGCTTCTTTGTAGAATGTGCATTGTTGTGAAGCTGTTTGGTCCTCTGGCACCTTTACTGTGGAGGTGCCTGGGGCATCACAGTGCCTCTTTGCAACCTGCGAGGCTAAATCTGGTTAGTTTGTGTTCACATAGGCTTCTTACATGGTGTTCATTAGCAGAACACTACTTTTACTTTCTTAGTGCTTATCTCCTGGGAAATTTAGAGAGGGAATTGTACGGGGTTCATGTGGCAAGGTTTAGCTAAACTGAACAGAAGTGTGTATGCTGGTTTAGAAGAGTGAGGGATATGTACAAAGGTTCCCTTTAATTTCACTTCTATTGTCTTAATTTATTTTTCCCTCCTAAAATTTAGCATGCTACTGAGGATGCACTATTGCCCTTATAATTTCTCCCAAATTATGATTGTAGCTATAGTGGACCCTCTGGATAGATCTGTTAGCAGGAGATTTTAATACTTCTGTGTTTTCCTTTGCTCTCTCCTTTGGAGCTGTGATGCTGAAATCATTGGGTCTAAGTCCTGAGCCCTGTGGAATTTTGAGCTCTGCTTGCAAAATGGATGCAGTTGCCCTTTCCAACATTCATCCGTAGCCTTTTCCCAGCTGTGTGTGTGTATTGTCCCTTACTGAAAAATAGGTCAGAACACAGCTTGATAATGTATGTGCCTATATGTATGCACAAAAACACTTAAAGTTGTGGTGCTGGTTCTCACTGTAGTCCTGAGCTGCTCTTGGTGATGATGGCTCTGGTGCCTTTGGCAGTTCTGAGGTTTTAACTATTCAGTTAAGGCAAAAAATAAGTCTATTTTTCTTAAAACTCATAGACATTCCCACCACACCTGTCCATTTTTAGTTGCAAATCTACATTTTTGATGATTTTTTTTTTTTAGGAAGATATTTTTATATTGTGTATTGAAAGTGAAAAGCTATTATTAATCTTGAAATTGTTACTCTAATTTTTCTGTATGTTTGCATTAACATTGTTCTTTCTTTGCTCGGGAGCAATTGTATTTGGAAGCTTTGCTTATCTCTCTGCTTTCACCACTGGATTTGTGGAGGATCTCATAACTTGTGGATTTACTAAAGAGTGTGAAGTAACTTAATTCTGGGTTCACTGTTCATTTATTGACTTCTGATCCGTGTTTTAAATGTCAAGAATACAAATAAAAATCTTATTTTTAAATGCTAGATTTGAATATAGTAATGGAGAATTAATAAATTTAAATGTGCTAGATGGAGATTTTGTTAAATTATCTAGGAATGACATAGAAGTAAACCATCTGACTCCCTGATGACTGCTCAGACATTTCATGGTCATCTCTGAGTTATTTGAGCTTTTAATTGCATTCTTAATACAGTTTTTAAACAATGCTAATGAAATTGTTTTTGCTGTGTTTAAAAATCATTACAGATTTAAAGCTTGGTTCTGAACATCCAGTGTTTTTCCCATTAAAAAGAACGTTTTTGTTTCTCTCAAATGAATTAAATTGCCACCATCCAAATTACGTTGGCTTTTAAAAATTATTTTTTAATGTGGTGGCTGGATGAAAAGGGTTTTTTACTACATATAATGAACAATCAGGAAGTAAGTGAGGTTTACATTTTAAGTGTTAATACATTTTTACAGAGTCTGTAAGATCATATACTTTGTGTATCGCAACTACATACATATACTCACCTTTTTTTGGAGAGATTAATTTTAACCCAGCTTTGTGTGAATCTATTGTTATTCTTAGCAAAGGCTCAAATAATTAAAAAATCAATGAATTTAGTGAAAAATCTGCTAAATGCCTGAAAAAGAGAAGGCTGATATCCAACTTAAAACCCAGAACCAAACAACCAAAAAACAACAAAGAAACAGTTAATGGTGATGTGAGAGAAAACCCTTAACATTGAAAAACTTATTGACAAGCTGATCTAATTAATAACTTCCAAAAAAGGTTTTGAATTTGTTTTCAAAAACTTCCAAAATTGAGGCATTTATTTAACACTCTTTACCTAGTGGCAAATCTTATATAAGTAATCTTAAGCAGAATTTGGTGTCTAGTTAAATTGTACTCCTTGTACATGTTACTCCTTGTCTTGTTAAATTGTACTCCTGTACTTTGTCACCTTGGAAATAAAGCAGGAAATGAGCTTGGTGAAGAAATGTATGTCATGTTATCTTCATGCTCCTTTGTTTTTGTGTCCTGCAGCTGGACATGGGTGCTGCTCCACTACAGTTCATGTGAGTCATCTGAATGATCACACAGATGTTACAGCAGCCACAAGCATGTTTTCTGGGAAAGGCGAATTAACATGTTCATGAGTTAACTGCCATCCCTCTGTACTGTCTTGGGGACTTGGTCTGAGTAGGGTCTGAGTTAATGCTGGAAATGTTGCTTCTAACCAGGGATGCAAGCTGGTGCTGTCTGATACAACACAGATGGAAAGTCTGGGTTTGTCATTCCTTCAGTTTAGATAAGGATTTTGTCATTCATTACAAGACTTGGCTATCTGTTTTCAGCTGCATGGGGTCTTTTCCTCCTACTTAGACTTCGTAGTATTTCTTTCAGTACCCACTGAAGCACAAGGGGATTAGATGGAGAAAGCAGCAGAGAGAACCAATTAACTACTCTGCAAGCAGAGCTTTCCCCTTAGCTGGCATGTGTCGGAGCTGAGGCTCTTCCTATGCTTTTCTGCAGCTGGGTGGCAGCATTTCTGCAGCAATTCATGTGCATGTTAAGTTAATTGCTTGAAGATATTTTGGGATCAGGTGTTACATGCTTATTTCTCTCAGCTGTGGTTATTCTTTTTAGAGCGACATAAAACTCACTTTGGTACATGTCCATAACGGTGAGTCCTAGAGATAGTACTGCAATTATCAGTAGCTGCAAGACTTTGCAAAATGAGCATGAGTTTATTAAAGTGTGGTGCAGTGACTTGTCCATCCTCTGTCTCTGATCATGATCTCTGACCAAATGTCTCCGCTCATTTGGTGTCTTCCCTTAAATTCAAAGTCTTTGTGCTTCACGTTCCCTGACTCAAACACCAGCTTGCTCCATTTACAGTCATCCATGATGATGACTGTTTAAGGATCTAAACTGATGTAGTTTCCTCCACTGCATTTCTCATTTTCTGTGCCACCATTCTCCTTCTACACTAGCAAATTAAATCTTAACTTCAAGCCTGATTTTTTTCAAGCTTAAACAGTAAGCAATTGGATTTTGCTTTTATTTTCATCAGAGGGAAACATTCCTCACCAGAATATTTACTTTGTTGTGAAATTATCATACATATCTTTCAAGCTTTTTTGCTCCTCACCAAATATTATTTTTTTTTCTTTTTTGTAATTTTTGTGTCCTTCCTTTGAACTCATTCCTCTGCATTTTGTGTAACTCAGATCTTTGGATGGCTGCGGTTTTCTAACGGCACTTGTACCAGTGCTGTGTACGTAATTGCTGTCATTCCCCAGCTTCTCATCGTTATTTTTCATTTAATGAGCGTGTTTTAGGTGTACCCTGAGATCAGGCTAAACCAGTTATTGTGCTCTGTAATCTTATCACCATCACCTGATGCTTGGCTGTGTTAAAATGGATTTGGTTGCATTGAAGCTGTTTCTGTAGGCAATTCGGACAGTTCTGTATCAATGACCTGTCTTTTTTTATTACCCTGCTGAACTTCACTGCCTGGATCAGCTTGTAACAATATTGAACAGCATTGAGTGAACATTAATCTCTGGGACAACCACCAGTGATGTCCATGGTAACTGAAGTTTTCTCATTAGCAACTCAATTAAGAACCTGTTTCTAAGTCAATTTTCAAGTCTATCCTATGTATCTTTTTAGTATGGCATGGTACCTTAGTTAAAAACCAAAATAAACCTGAAAATTACATTATATATAACTGCCTAACACCTTGAAGAAATTCAAACATAATGTCAAAATAGCTGCCTTGATCAACCAGATGAGTAATCTTCTAAGCAGTAAAACTTTCAGAACTTTTCTATGAAGCCATATTGACTGTCATTAATTGTATTTTAGCTTGTAACTGTTCTGTGGGAGTAGTATCATATTATCCAGACCGTAACTCCCTGGGTGTCCATCTTGCCATTTTTGCATCTTGAAGCTGCATAGGGAGTCCTCTAAGACTTGTGAAATTCCTCAGTTTCTAGGATTTATTAAAAGCTGGAGTTCAGAAGGCTTCTCTGATCATACAAGTAGTGTTTTTCAGATTCGGAGATCTATTTTTTTTGGATGCAGTGCTTGGAAAATACATAGTTTATGTGGATTCTTCCTTCTGTTACAGACAGTAATCTTTGTATTCTGTGCGTCATCTTCAGGCAGGTTGCACATGTCTGTTTAAAAAATCAGATCACAAGTGTCTTCTGTACTTTTCCTTATTCAGTAAACATGCTTAGGATTTTGTCAACAGCATTTAGCAGTAAGCTGTTTCTGACTTAAGGTTCCTTTTGTTCTTACTGTTCTTTAAAATCTTGTTCTCTTAACTACGCCAACTTAATTCATGTAACTGTATTGGCTATTGATAGCTTCTTGGTTACATATGTTTGAACTGATAACATTTATTTGGCTCTGGTATATTTCCCCTTTCCTCCATACTGGAGTGTTGTTTTTTTCCTCCTGGTTTAACATTTCCTGCCAACAGAAAGATTGAGTAACCATTTTCTTTCTTTTTACATTAGTGTGTTCATGGCTTTCTGACCAATTTTCTACTTTTGGGACATACTTTTAACACAAATGATTATAAATTCAATACAGGAAAAAATATCCACAACACTGGTCTGCTGTCCTTAAGTTCTTATATGTGGATGTATGATTTATTTTCTCTTTTACTAACCCAGCAGGCTAAGATTATGCTTTCAATTAAAATAGCTTAGCTGAAGTAATTAGGATTTGTTGCAATCAGCAAGGATAAACTTGATAAAGGAGGATACTAAATTATTTCATAAGGTTTTATCCTGACTGTATTTTTGTTAGCAAATCCAGCTAAATAGCGTGGAGTCATTATTGCTGGAAAGCCAGTTAGTGGCTTCATCAAGCTGTGGCTGAACACTGGCGTTGTTTCTACAATATTTAATACATTACAAACCTCTGTCTTCTCTGCAATACGCTGGTCATTCCAAGGTCTGTGGTTTAGTGCAGTAATTATTGAATTAATTATGTTTTAGAGTGAACCTTTCCCTGTGTTCACAGGCTGTGTATACGATTCTTTCTGTCCTGGCAAGTCTAAGTTCCTGCTGCTTTTTTCTCCTTTACTCTGGCTGCTCAGCAATGCCCTCTGCTCCAGCTGCCACCTCAGGGCAGCTTTTCCTCCCTGAAATGGCCAGCTACTTTGATCTTGTAGGTTCTCGCCTTTAAATGCAGTTAGCGATCGGCATTCACCATCTGCAGGGCTTGCTGCACTCCTAATGCATGCAGCGGTGCGGCTGCCATTGCTTAGGACTGCAGGCTGTGCCATGGCAGCTGCCTTGTGTGCTGTGGCTCTGGGTTTCTCTGAGTGGGCTGTGCAGAGCTCCAAGTGTTGCAGACTGTCAGGTAGATGCCTGGCACAGACCTGGGAATGCCTGTGGGAGCTGTGCTGATGGCTCCTGTAGACCAGGTACGCAGCTGGTAGGTGGGGTAATGAAAGGGGAAAAGGCTGTTTGGTGGACTGGGCTTAGCTGCATGAACCGTGTTTCTGTTTCAGGTGGGTTTTAGGTGATGCGCAGCTAAAAGGGAGTCAGGTCTTGTGCACTGAGATTTGACAATGTGAGTCAAATCATTATTATAGGGGATGTTTGGGAAGTTCTGTTCAAAAGTACACTCCTGAGTCAAGCTCAGCACAAAGATCTGCTCGATAAAGTTTTTTGGAACTGCTGCAGCATGAATGATTACCGGGACTAATTTTTCAAGCTGTAATATCTCTAGTGCCCCTCAGTGACAATTACAGCTCAGCATTGAGACTGCTCTGAATATTCGTCTGCCAGGGCCAAGTAAAATTGGAGTTTGTATTTGGTTGTTATTGTTTAAGTACATAAAACCAAATTTCAGGAACGTAAGGATTTTGGCATTGGGTGAAAATTCTTCCAGTTCATAATAATATTCTCAACCAATGACAATTAATCTGCATAAAAGCATATTCGCTTAATAGATGTGATTGTATATGTTGCTATATTCTTGGTCTTACTCCTATAAAGCAGCCTATTTTACATTCCCCTTTTATAACATACCTTAGCACACAGCCATGCACACAAGGTAATGCATTATTCACAGGCAGAATAATTATATAACAGTAGATAACTGAGGCTGCAATGGATCCTTCAACCAAACGTTATTTCTTGTTTCATTTTCCATGGTAAACGGGTGTTAGCCTTCAAATGTGAAGGAATTGAAAGATGCAGGCAGTGGTAAATGCTAGGAACCGGAGGAGTAGCACAGGCCTTTATTTGGGGTGGGCTCAGCTCCATGCTTCACCTTCAGATCTGCCATCCTGCTTTAAATGTGCCATGAGATCTGGGTCACGGTGATGGTGAGGACTGACCTTAATTGGCTGCAAGGCACCCACAGATGCTTTCTCGTTTCCCCTCCTCAACAGGACAGGGAGAAACTTAAGTGAAAAAGTTCATGGGTTGAGTTAAGGACAGTGAGATTGCTAACCAATTACTTTCATTGGCAAAATGGACTTTTTTTTTTTTTTTTTTTTTTTTTTCCCCAATGTAGAGATGTTGTACTTGTGGTGATGTGGGGTTTGCCATTATAATCACATATATACTCAGGGCTGACTGAACTCATGCTTTATGTGTTTTTTGTTTTATTTTTACACAGTTCTTGAGGCCCTCCCTCCCCAATAACATGTCCATGTGGGCCTGCCTAAATTTACCTAAAAATCCTCCATAAATGAGGCCATGTTTCTCTCCCTCCTGACTCGTCACAGCGCTTCGTTTGTGAATTCCTAAGTCTGAGGGGTGGTTAAGAAGATTACTGATTTGTATTTGATTTGTTTGTAATCACCTGAGGACTAGGGTTATGCTTCCTTGTGCTGTTATCTCCTCCAAGTTCAAGAGCAAGCACCTTTTTTTTTTTTTTTTAACCTGAGTGCAGGAATACCTGGTCCCTAACAGGCTGCAGAAGGGAGGATTGGATTTTGTAGGTGCAGTCTCTCTTTTAAAGTTTTGGTATGCTACTGTCATTTTTTTTAATGCAAAGTGTAAAATTTTTGGTAATAATGTGCCTGTGACTCTGTTTCAAATGAATACACCTGTTAGTCTATCTGGGAGTATTTGATTCCTGCCTACCTAATTCCCCAGCTTTCAGTTTTAACAGAGTATGACAGTTGCTTTACTTTTTGCTGAAGTTTATTGTGCAGTATTGCTTGGGTGTTAAATACCCATTTTTATCTCTAAGGCGGCTGGGCTTCACTATTAGGATTTCTAACTAGAAGAATGTGTTTTGGTTCTGAAATCTTTCTCTTTTAATGGTGCATAATAATTATGTAACTTATAATAACAACTTATAAATAATAACTTATGCACCTTAGCTATTGTGTTAAATAAAAGGCAACAGGAAATTTATAATAGGATTAGTTTTGGAGATCATTAAAATTATCTGTATTTTGATGGGAGATCAGGTCTAGTCCCTTCTTTCTTCTATTTCTCTAAAATGTAAAACTACTAAGAGTGGCTAGAGAACTAAATGTTAACAAGGAAAAATTTATGGAATATAAGTGCTGCTAGAATTATCATACTTGGCTGACTTTTAAGAGTTAGTTTAGTTTCTGTAGGAGTGTCAGCCTTGTCAAAATGTTACATCAGGAATTTATCTGCCTCTTTTGAATGAGGCTTAATAAAAGATGAAATGAACAAACTTGCAGTGTTCTGCAGTTGATTTCAGAAGTTGGGCTGTGCTTTAAATTTCTATGTATGGATTGAAGTATGGACTTCAATGAAGTATGGACTCTCCTACTGATAAATCTCTAAGAAACTTTTCGTTTTAGCCAAGAGGTATTTCTGTTTCTTCAATGTAATGGAAAAGGTATAGAATATTTTGTTAAAGAATTGGAGGCTGGACCTATTAACATTCTCAATGGTTTGCAGGAGTTTTAAATTAACTACATCACATAATCATAATCAAATTATTAAAAACAACAACAAAAAACACCAATGCAACAAACCAGTCCTTTACCAGTATAAATAATAGGGCAGATTCTCCTTTCCCAATAAAGGCCAATGGCTTGACTGTTGTGTAATTTTAAATCTTTTTTTATTTCTTTATCATGTTGGTTCTTACTACCACCCTTTACGCAAGAGAGAAACTTCCTGAGAATAGTGCTTTGAAAGGTGATGTTGTTTTTCCTTTCACAGTTGCTTAGTCATGTATTTTTGAACAGATAAATGTTCTTCTCCAATTTAAACTTTGTCCTACTTCTGATGATGTAGCTTTCAGTGTTGTCATGGGCTGTTTAGCCACTGCCTGTTATGAGATATCTTCCAGTGAAGCCTTAGAGCTGTCATGGGGTGATAACGGTTCTCAGCTGACCCTTTCAGTTTAATGGGAGATACACTTTAGCTCCTGTACTTTCCAGACTTGTCTCAAGGTTCAGACAGCTGCAGGATATCCTTGCCTCACCTTATAATTAGGATTCATTTTAAAGAAGTAAAAGTATCTGAGAGTTCTTGCTGACATTTAAAAATCAGAGTAGTAAATTTTATTCTGTTGAAATGGTTACAAAACCAGAATATATTTACAGAAGAAAAGCATCAGATAAAACCCTCGGTCCTACAGAGAGTATGCCTGATATTAAGCTGTTACCTCACGTTGTGTTTTTCTGCAGCATCTCTTGGCAGCTTTTCAGTCCTCTGTCTCTGTGGCTCTGTCTTCTGAAATATATTCTGCTCTGGTACCCCCCTCTAATTCCACTTCAATGTTATCAGGATGCTGTTGAGCACTAATGAGCCTTCAAAGCGGTATGTAGGGACTACCACTTCCCTTTTGTTCATGCTAATTAAGTTAGGGAAATTTTGTACCGTGTCTTGATTAATTCTGGGAATTTGTAAAAATGCAAATGAAACATTGTTCAAGTTTATCTGGGGCTGAGTTATCTTTGATATGCAAACACGCTTTGATATGCTGATTTCCTTTACCATGATTACCTTCATGTTTGGGAAGGCAGATGAATTACAATTCTGTCCAACTCCTCCCTTCGCAGAAGATTTTGTGCAGAAGATTCCACTTCTTGGGGCTGGTGTAGCTTCATAATTGTATACAAATTCCACATTGTAGGAATTATCTGAACAATGTTTTGGTTGGCCTAGCAACATCAAGAATTTGTCTTATTTAGTATAAGGCTATATATAGTCTATATTAATAAAGCAGATGACCAACATGGTCCTGGTTTGTTATTAAACTTGGAGTACATTTATGTAACAGAGAAGCTGTGCGGCTAACAGATGAATGATACTGTATAGTCCCTGCTTATTGTAACGTGAGCTCTTGAACACATATGAGCCTAAGGAAAATATGTTCTGCTATGTGCTAAAATGTCCTGAAACTGTAATGAAGTATTTTATTAGCAAAGCAGAATTACAGGTAAGACTTCAATACGCAACAATGTTTTTCAGACTTGTACCTCTGAGGGACATCTCTCCTGGAACAAGGGTTTGGAAAATTAGTTCTGGTGCAACTTTTTGTGCCTCCAAGGAAGAACACCCCAACCATTGCACTGACTTCAGAGTGTTATTATTTCTTTGTTCCTCATGGCTGTGTGTAGCCCATGCTTTTATTTGCAGATTTGCTTGAACCCAGATCTGAATACTTATTACCACATCAGTTATCACATTTTGGTTTCATCAGTACCTGCAGGTGTCATGTTCTGGTTTCATCTGCACTGACTTTAACTGCAATTCTGCTGAACCAGTGTAGCAGGATTTCTTCCTAATGACAGCTATCTTTTCATTGATATGCTACTGTGCCATTTTTGACCCAATATCCATCTTGCTGCTGTTACACTAATGTCCCTTCCCTTTTTGATGTGTCTCGCATTTCTTCTTGTAGCTTGTGCTGTGCATTGGTTCAGTTTGTTTGACAGACACGGCTAATAGGGACACAGCTTTTCATGCTGCCCTTAAGGTGCTCTTACCTATTATGAGTCTCCTGTTCTGCACTCATTTTAAGCAAAACTAATTTAATGTAAACTTCCATCTTTTGCAATGGAACAAGATATTGCTGGTGGAGGCCAGTGCTGGAGTTGCAGAGAGGGAACTCCCATACAACAAACAGAGAAGATGCTTCTCAGACAGCCCCTTCAGCTTCATACCTGTGAATTGGAGCCTTGAGCAGTTCCCTCCACTACTCTGCAAGTCACAGTGGTGGCTTGAACACTTTTAGCTGCCTGCTGGGTAAAAGATAAAGTACCTGCCTTTAATGCAAATGTATGGGTGTGCCCTTAGATCTTGGTATAGTAACAGAGTAACACATAGATTATTTTTTTTTTACAATAACTTTTTATTTTTATTTATTTATTTATAATTATTTTTCTTTTCTCCTGCAGCGCACCAGGTAACGTCAGGCCTGAGTATTTTCTTCTACATATTTGCCCTCCTTCACAGCTCTCACAGCCCCAGGGTGTATAGGCATTGTTTGCATTCTGCAGGTCCTTGTCTTGACTGATTTGGCTGTATTATAAGCAACTCTCAAGTCATCTTCCAGGGGAGTAAAAAAGTCTATACACCTACATTTAGTGAATAAATGTTTTATAAATGCCATATTAAGTTTATATTTGTTTAATGGGCAAAATGCTGCTGGGAGCTCCTAAGGGATCGGTTTAATATTTTCTAAACAGGCAAGACAGAATTTATATATGGAAAATATTCAGTCATTTGGTTTCTCTGTAGCTGACCTGCCTTTTTATGGTGTTTCTCACTGGAAACACACATGTAGGATTGTTCATGATGCTATTTTAATTCTTGGTTTGTCTTTTAGGATAAGCTGAGTGTTCTATTATAGGG
The DNA here is from genome assembly GCF_047663525.1 of Anas platyrhynchos. Taxonomy (NCBI): domain Eukaryota; kingdom Metazoa; phylum Chordata; class Aves; order Anseriformes; family Anatidae; genus Anas; species Anas platyrhynchos. Next base: position 14,813,392 of record NC_092596.1, read on the forward strand.
TGCAGAACTAGATAATATGTTCAGTGTTGTGGATATAATAAAAAAAGGATCCTGTAAAGCTTTTGCTGTCTAATTATATTCTGTCTTAGCCCACAATGTGTCCATACATCTCTTCCTTATCCTGAAAGGCACCCTAAACACTAGGAAGTGCCAAGACAAATTAAAGCACCCCATCTAAGTAAACAACCACATGGCAGAGTCCATATGTTCTAAAATTAGGCTCATCTATGTTTATAACAAGATATTACTTTTGCATCTAGAAAGGGAAATCAAGCCAGCTCCCTTGTGGAAAGAATCCCATTGCATTTTGAATGCATATTAATTCCTGTGACATTTTTCAATTTAGTCTTTTGAAGTCATCCCTGGAAGAGGATTGCTCTAGAATAATAGCACTATGGACTTTAAATGTATACCACTTTTGGTCACACTGATGGACATTTTAAAATGTCTCTTAATAAGTCAATGCATTGCCCCAAAATGAACTCTGGGTTTTGTATGAGAAACAGAGATCCAAGTCTTGGATGGACCTGTTATGGAGTGTGCTTTGTGACATGAGTGATTTCCCATATGTTCCTGCCTGCTGCCCTTTAATCTTGCTGTGCTATATCATTGCATCCCCAGATGGGATTTCATGCATTTACAGGGGGCAAAAGTGGTGACCAAGGCATCTGAGGCAGAGGCTGACTCTTCTTGTGTCTGTGGGGTGTTGTCACAGGGCAAACAAAATGATGTCATGGTGTTCTAAGGATTATGCTGAAAATTGAGGGTTAGGGCTTAGTTACATCTGAAGTGTGGGCATTTCCCAGAGGATGAATCTGTGCCAACCATTACTGACTGCTTGTAGGTTTAAGAACTCAAATTCCTGTGCTAGCCCTGTCCTGATAATAACAGAAGAAGGCAAAGTTGATGATGCGCAGGTGGGAATGGATGTACTTTAGTCTGGACTCCAGAAGACCAAAAGTGAACAGTGCTGAGAATTTGAATATTCCTCCTGGGATGCTAGTACTGAAGATTGTGAATTGAGTGCATGTGGACTGATAGTAGTGGCTAGACTGTAGTACTCTTAAAATACTCAAAGCAATGAGAGGTATGAATTGAGCTGATTATTTTGACCAATTTGGGGGTTAGGAAGGCTGCTATTTTTGGATTTAGTTTGCTGATTTTCATTTCTCCAGGAAAGCAGTTTTCTGTCTGTAGGACAGAACATTTAATCCATTGAAGGGCAAGTCAAGTTTGTTCAGAACATCCAATGCCACTGAACAAGATGAGCATTCTGGGGTTTGTAGGTATCCACACAATTATACTTTGAAAATCTAAACATGTATCTGAGTATAAGCCTTAGCAAAATGTATGGAAAAATCTCTTGTGACTAAATTCATTTTTAGACTGAAGTCATTTGTTGTGGCTTAAACGAGCAGTGGTTACTCTTCATAAGCAGGCTTCTGGGTGCCCTGATGCCCCTTGTCCTGTCTCACATTATATTAAACTTCTGGGAAGCAAAAGTCTGAAAAGCTTCAATTTTTCAGAACACATATACCCTTGAAGTGAAATACTACATATATCTACTTGACAGTCTCAGTGAAAAGTGTTCTCATCCTGAACCATGACTTTGTTGTCATGATTCTGGCCAAGGTCACAGAGTAATTACTACCATGCCAAGGTTGTCTTTGTGATAGCTTTTGCTCTTGGTAGCAAGTATGACATTCTGAGCAGCTGCAGCTGCTGGGCAGAAACCTAAGTAGCAGTGCAGAGTGGGAAAATGGGATTCAGAGATGTGGTTAGCTAAAATCTCCACTTGGAAATGAGAAAGAAGAACTATTGCAATTGTCTTCTGATAGCATTTATAAAGTCAAACTGAAAGCTCTGCTGCTTGTTCTGAGCTGCTTGATTATTTGCTTAAAACTTGTTTACTTACTTATTTTCTGAAAATGTTGACCTATCACTAAGAAAGCGCTACTTCCTGCATTTCCTGCTCTTCCCTGTGCATAGCAGTAGTCTCAGTGTATTTGTTATACTAGGATTTGTTATAAAAACCTTTAATATCCCAATGATAACTTTTCTTTAGACTGGAGAATTTGGGCTTGCAGATGCAATGAAAGATATGTAAAGTGTGCAGGTCCTAGGTGGCAAGTTTTGTTTGGATGATTTAAAATTTCTTACCAGTTAATGACTCAGGTGCATGCTTAAGCTTTTCCATTAAAAATAAAATAAATAAATAAAAAAAAAAACCAACACACCACTGTAAGAGTGAAGAGTGATGTTTTAATTCTCCCTTCCTCCCCTCCCCCCCTTTTTTTCCTGTACTCTGTATTAATTCAGAGCAAGTGAATAGTAACCCACTGGTGGGTTACTCTGTGTTCCTTTTGTAACTTGTACCTTCCCAAGTCTTTGGAAAGGAGTTGAGAGCCCTGTAATTGGCTGGAGGCACACAGAATGCTGTTGGGTGTAAGGCCTGGCAAATGTCTGCTATGCTCTCTCAAATAGGTGATGGTGTCCTACCAAATGCTATCCCAAGGCGACTGTCTTGGGAACAGTCTTTCACAGCTTCCTGCAAGAGTATAAATTTTCAAGATAATGACTCACAAAGAGGGCCACAGGTTCAAACTTCAAGTATATCTTCTAAAAATAGATTGTTTCTGCAAAGTCCTTCTTAATGTTTTGTTAATGCGTCATGTATAAACTGACGTGCCTTCACTGAGTCAGCAGTGCAGGTACTTTGCAGTGTACACCTTGCACCCAGTCACTTAGATCACACTGAAGGAAAACACAAAAGGATCGCTTGAAATACATGTAAGGTGGAGCTGTTATTCAAAAAGCAATTCATACTACAAGCAAATACCTCTCAAGATGTTCTGTCTCAAATCAATAGCATAAAACAAAACAAGTAATACTCATTAGGAAGTTCTAACCTTTTAATCTCATCTTATTTTAAGCATGCATTTCAGCTTCTTCTTACATGTCTAAAATGAGAGATTGTTTACTCGTATTTGACATACTGTACTTCTCATTTTAAGTTTGCCTTGTAGTACAATGCAATGAATGCAATGAATGACTCAGCTTATACCTGTGAAAAGCTTTTTAATGTCTTTGTGTCTACTTAATTTATATGGCAGAATACTTGTGTCGTCATACAAATTATGCTAAGTGGAAAAGTACAGTGGTTGAAGCAATGTGACTAAAATATGGTCTGTGTAATGAGCACTTTGCAGAAAGTCAAAGAAGTGTTGTTTGAATATTTATGTGATCAGATCAAGATGATATTTTGCCTTGTTACTGAGGGCAGCCATCAGTGCATTTGACTTCATTACTTACAAGGTGATTTCCAGGAGCCCAAAAGACGTGATCAAAACTGAAATGTAGCTACTTTTTGTCCGCTTCTTTCTTCTTGTGTATTTGTTTCTTAGCTAAAAGGAAGGCAAAATGCATGTATTGCCAGTGCCAACAGTTGGACCTACCACTGAAAGCCAGCCAGGCAGAACCAAGTTGGAGCTTGAGTAGTAGCTGAGTGAGGTACAGAGAAGTGCTTCTGGCTTCACCAGAGCACTGGCGAGTGAGAGCTGCTCTGACCCTTCTGTTTCTACCCCAATTTCACCTGCTGCAGCAAAGTGAATGTGCAGTTACTGTGTGAGTAATAGCCCCAGAGGACTGATTTCTCTTGTCTGCTAATCTCATAAAATGTGCCAGGCAATCACTTTAATCTCAGATTTCTTTCGTGTCTTCTCGTGACTTAATTGGTCTAGCCTGCCAATGGGATATTCAGCCACACTGGCAGCTTGTGTGACATGCATGATTATCCACCAAGAACTAGGTGGAAATTGCCAAATCATTTAATAGATTTCACTGATTAGCCACCTGCTTAGCATAGCTTTTATCACAATAGAAATTACTGTGATGCTGGTGGTAGTATAAAAACTTCTGTAAGATAGTAGGGACCACTGCCAGGACTGCTTAGATTTGATCTGCTGAATGGTAGATACAGCAGTGAACTAAAAAATATTTGTTTGATGAAAAGCACGTCTGTTTTTTTTTTTTGCCATGTAATGTTTGCCACTTGTTTACCTTCAACTGAAGATGTCAGCAAAATTTGAAGTGGAGAGAAAGAAATGTTTGAATTCAGCCTCAGTTCTAAACCCAGCAAGGGTGCTTCTGGGTTTGAATGAGTAAACCTTCCTAACTGGCAAGTATTTTTGTAGATATGGAGGAAAAAAAATGGTTGTCAAACATGGTTTTAGAGTGTGCAATGCCAAAGCCTCATTTTACCCTAGTTTATCTACATCCCAAGACAATCTTTGAGAATGATCATCCTGAAGTGTTGGTGTACAGTATGTTTACAAAAATATAAAATTATTTCTGTAGTGGGTAAAGAGTCAAATAGATTCTCTTCTATATTATGTACAAGTAAGTTGAGCAAAATCCTCAGCTGTAGGAGTTGATATACCAAATGATGCTGTTTTTGAAAATGTTGCCGTGATTTGGAAAGCAGATCAGTGATACCTATTACACATTTATATTGGTGAATGCAGGTGAGAAGAAGATTTTCTGGAACTTACAGGCTGTAGTGGACACAAGGAATATCACAGATGATTGCACCACATCATGCACCTATTGAGCAAAGTGTGGGACAGAAGTGTTTGCTTATTTCTTCTCTAGTGGGACCCCACTGATAGGGTATACTGGTATTTGCTTCGTTTGGAGTGGAGTTATTTTGTTGATATGTATTTTTTTTGTTTTGTTTTTGTTTCTGTGTTCACTTCTGAAGCTATTCCTAGAGCCTTTTTGTAGGCTTGTCAGAGTGTTTAGTGACTTCAGATATTTACATATTATCTCCCTGCACTTTGGTGAGCTGCCGGGTGTACTGTTTGTTCCTAATCGTTCTTGTTTGCATTCAGGATCCAATTCTGTTATCTCTGAAATCAAAGCAAAAAATTGCATGTACTTTCAAGGAAACAGAACGTGTTTCTGCTTTGTTTGTTTATAAGCAATACACAACATATAAACTGAATGCATAAGAAGTATTTTCACATAGGCAAATAAGATTCAAATATAGATCATACTGCAAATAGGACAGCTTTGTTATGAGATGAGATACAGGTAATCTCTTTTGGCTTCCTCTGAAAACTGAAAATGATTGTTCCTTACTTGAAAGGTATCAGCTGAAGAGCAACCAGAACAAAAGAATTGTTATTTCTGTCTAAAATAGAGAATTGTTGTCAGGCTTTTTTGATCATCATGAAAATCTGTTTTGTAAAATGGCACAGCTGTCTAGATGATACACTAAGAGCTCCTGCTTTTTTTTTTTTTTTTTTTTTTTGAGAAAATTATTTCCTCTTTTCCTTTATCAGATTTTTTTTTTTTTTTTTTCCCAGACAATAAGTATATTTATTTATTTATTTATTTGCTTTTTACCTGTATTGCAGGTAATGGTTTAATTCTGACCTTGCTTAATCTGTTTTTATACCAGATTGAGTAGAGGTGGCCTTAGGTTACCCCTGAGACCAGAAACTCATTGCCTGTCTGGGTAAGGATGAGTGTTTAAGACCTGTGATTGAGCCTATTGAGAAACCTGAATTCTGAACCAGCCATGAAAGCCAGCTGCAAAATTCATTTACTCTAGTCTGTCAGAAGGCTTGTCAAAGGCCTTGAACTTGTTTGAATTGTATCAGAAAGTCAAAAACCATTCTGGCTGAGAATTGTGATGTATTTGCTCTGTAACAGAAGTGTTGCTGATGAACCTTTTTTTCCTAACTTGAAAACAAAGCAGAAACGTAGCCAATCTATAACTGTATTTTGTTTCCCAATCAAAACTTATTTCTGGTGTTTTAAGTGAGCATCTTGTAGATGGGAATTTGGCTTAGTGAGTTGAATTTGAGCTCCTTGGGGGAATCTGTTGCTCTACATATAAATGGTAGAAACATTTTCAGAGGCTGTTTATGCCAGCACTGAAACTTTACTAGTTTATGCAGTCCTGGAAACAGGAGGAAACTACTGAGACACAGCCACGTTCTCTGGTGTGATTTTTCACCAAAAAAAAAAAAAAAAAAGCAAGAGCTTCTGTTATCTGTGATATGTGAAGTAGTTTCAATGTGGGAGAATTATGACAACTGTCTGCAAAACCTCCCTTAAACTTTATCCAATTTCAAGAAAGGGAGCCTTGCCACCTGTTCACACTTTGGGCATTTTGGTTGAAAAGAAAATATTCCGTTACTGTCTGTAAGAGCCTGAAATACTTTCTGAAAACTTGCTCATCATCTCTGTGCAGAGAACGAAGGACTCATTGCTACAGACTACTCAGATGTGACTAAGCGTGGGTTCTTAAGGTCTTGGTAAGATGTCTTCAGACTCCTGGTTTGCTGTTTGAGTCCCTATGTTGCACACAAGACTACATTTTCCTTCCTTTTTTCCTTTGAGTGTTTGCTTCCCAGGTTTAGTCCTTGTGCCTTTTTCTCTAGGGACAACATTTTACAGTTCACGTACTCCTGCTCTGAACCAAGGGCTTTGATAGCCTGTGTTACAGGCAGGGATTCAGCCAAATCTCAACTTCCCTGCTTATCTTTAAAAAAAGATTTTAACCAGTAGAGAATGTCTGATCCTCTCAAAAGCCCTAAAACCAAGATATTGTGGATTTTCATTACCCGTTGAGAATTATGGGCAGCAATATGATCTCCTTGTATCTGAAATGTTGCCTGACGATCACTTGCAGACTCAGGTTCTCAGACTCTCATGCTGTATTTTTATGCCAGATGCATCTTCCCTCAAATCACTGTGAACTTTTGCTTGATAATAAAAAAGTCCTATAAAATTTGACAACAAATCTTCTGTGTTCATGATTCTGAGCCTTAATCAAGTTCAGAAAGATAAGCTAGTTTTTTTCGAAATTGTTCTGGTGTTGGTCCATAAAAATAATCTTGTTTTTTAATGGGTGCCTTATCTTGTACCTAATATTTTCCTGTTTATTTTCTCCCTGTGGACCTCTGTTGCTGCATGCCAATGTCATAACAAGCATCCCATCATTGAGCATATTAGTTTCAGAATATTTGAAGTTGGAAAATAGATGTAGCTGTTGACTTCCATGTTGCCCTGGGATGTGGTCCTTCTGTGGGAAGGTTGGAGGTGTCTGTGCCTATGTGATGCTTTCTGGGATGCAGCAAGCCTTACATGTATGTTGTTCAGGTTAGCATACACATTTTTATCTGGTTCACCCTCCAGTAGATTTGCAAATTTTTTTTTCAGCTGTAAATTTAATTTCTTTCCCATCATTGTAACTTTTATATAGAGGATGACAGCTTTTAACTGGGCTTGAAAAGCAAAAGAAAATGCACCTTTTTACTGTGCTACCAGCTAATATTACCCTGATGTCACAAATGTTCATGCCTCTCAATAAAATTTTGATTGATATCTTTGGATCTCCAATTTAGCAACTTCACATTAGGTTATTAGTCTTCATGTTTTGACAGGACTGTGAATATTTTTTACAGTTCTCATCTGTGCTGAGATCTCTAGAGTCCTACGTAATATCCATAGAAATCAATAAAAATACTTTTGTTAATGCATCCTGTTGGACTTGCATCCCTACATTTAAGCATACGCAGAATTTTAGGCCTTATGATTGTTAGTTTAGGATCTTATCATACAGAAGTTGTCACATGAGAGTAAAAACAAAGTCCCCCTATATCTGCTCTCTGTCTCTACCAGCAGTCAGGACCCGCTTTTTGAAGGAAGAATGTGAAACACGTTGGTGGAACAATACAGGAATAGCTTGCCCCAGAGGATTTTTCTTCCTTCTTACATGAGTGAGAATCTTGAAGAAGGAGAACTTGCACTCGTCAAAGTTTTAAATGTTCTTATTACTAAAAATAATTTTGTCTCATTTAACTGAGGATAGTTTTTCCTCCACTCTTCCCTTGCTGCTAATTAAATCCTCTTCATCTGTCAATAACAGAATGTGAGTTTTTCTTAGTATCCTACATAAACTGGCTAAATTCTATTTATCTTATACAGTGTCCTGAATTGTGCAGCATCATTTGCATTTATACCTAACTTGTTTTGTTACGCATACTTTCCTTAATTACTTTTTGGCCTATGTGTTTTTTCATTAAACACATTTAATTTTTATATATCTTAGCTTATATTTACAGAGCTTAGCAAATCACAACATATTTCGTGCAATCTGTTTCTGCTTCTGCTCAAGCATAGTTACCGATCTGATGAGAGACCAGCACTTCTAAAGAGGGTGATAAAGCCAAGCTCTTAAATCTATATATAAACAGCTGAATATAGGCTGGCTTGTTTCTAAAATACTTGTGATCTCCTGTTGGTTTAGTGGTAGTCCTAGATGGAGGGAGATGGAAGGACTTCTTGTCTTGTTGTAGGTTATGGAGGTTCATTTAGAGCACCAGAATTAAAATGCCTGTCCTTGGCTGCTTGAGAAGCCGACATTGTGTGCTCTCACAAGCAGGTGTGAGAGCAAACTTGCAACTCAGTCTGTATGCCAGTGCAATAGCTCTTGCTCATGAATGTCAATTGATGAATTAGTGTCCTGCACAGAAAAAGAAATATAAAATTATGTGCTGTAACGTTCTTCCAATAACAGGTATCTGGGAGTAGTCTGAATCCCCCATGTGCTTAATGGCTCAGTTCACTGACAAACCAAATGAATCCAGACTTGTATATGATTCACATTGTCCACTTTTTAAATGGAGGATGCTGATGGGAACCAATTGGTGGCCCTGAGAAGAAGCAACAATGCACGAGACAACTAAATAAAAGTCACAGCTGTGGTCACCGTGGTGTTTTTCAACAGGAGGCTCTCCCCACTTGCCATCTCCCTGAGTGCTGCTGCTCTTTGCGTAGGCCATCTTGTATCAGATGCTCTAGCAGAGGGAATATGCTGCTCATCCCTGACCCTCCCTTCTTGCTGTCTGTAGGGCCCCTCCTATCACTGCATTTACTGCCTGTGCTGCCATGGAGCAAGCAGTGATCTAGAAATGAGGCAGGTTTTGCCCATACTGCAGGCTGTCATACACCATGGATATATCCACTCCTGCTCTGCTTCCAATATTTATTTTATTTATTTATTTGTTTTTAATGATAGCATACAAAAAAAAAGGTGCTTGGGGAAGAGTGTAAGAATAAGGCAATAGTAACTTCGCTGTCCTCAGTGATTTGTGGTGACGTAAATAAGTCTGCTAATTAATGGGCGCCCTTTTGTTTCTATTCTGTTGATGGTTAAGTTGGTCTGTGCTGCACACAAGGTAGAGGAGCCTGGTTTAACAGGAAACCTCATCACTGGGGTTGATTACACATACATTGATATAGTGGTACTAGTATTTCTTAGAGACTATTAAAGGAAGATCCTGTCTGATAAAACAAGGTGAGACTGTTTGCTTGTTTTACAGAAAATTGATTTCTACTTCAAAGAAGCCTTGGATCACATATTTTTTTCAGCTTGTTCAGGGGAAACACATCATTACTTTCTTTAATTGTGTTGTCGTAGTCCACACAATTTAAAAAACTGGACTTTTTGAAAGGAGGAAAAAGTTGATTAGAAATGCCTGAAAGTACTGCTACAACACAGAGAACGATGCTCTGATTGTGTTTTGTGTCTGTTCACATTCAGAAATCAGTGGATCTACCATCTACCTGACTTTTTCTTCTTAATCAGAACTAAAGATTTTTCTGTTCAATTAAAATAATGTCTTGGAGCTACATAGCTTCAAAAAGGTCATGCTGTAGAGTTGTACGCAGAACAGCCCAGGGTTGGTTTTCTACTCATTAATACTGCGGAGGAGCATTTTTTAAGACAAGACAGAAGATGTTTTTTGCAGTCTCAAGTCACTGATAGCATGTCTTGTAGAGCCAGGCTGTGGCATGGCGCATGTTAAAGCCTGGTTGTCGCTGCCTGCACATGAAGCAGAGTGGGTTATGGTGTGCCCAAACAGTGTCCCATGGCAGAAAGATGCTCCATAGCTCCTTCTTTTCCGGTTCCAAATTCATTAACATGCAGTTCTTGGGGGTTTCTACACAAGATGTGTGTTGTATTTTCATTTTCCTTTTATTTCCTTTTTTTTTTTTTTTTTTTTTTTCTCTATGAAAACTTTTCCTAATTATTTCCTGGAACAGGGGTTTCTCCTTCAGTCCAAGCTTTTTCCAGAATTCATGTGCATCTCTGGGTCACCCAGCATGCATTCCTGGGTTTTCTTTCACTTTACTCAAATGTCAGCTGTTAACCTTCTTCAGCAAGGTTCTGCTTCTCTTTTGCTGATTTTTTAGTCCGTGAGCATCGCAGCATATTCTCAAGAGACTTCTGGATTAATCTGGGTTTTGGGCTTCTCTTTCTTTCTTCTCAGCTTACACTTTGGCAGTTAATTAACTGCAATTCAGTCTTGTGTCCCCATGCAAATGGTCTGGCTGCCCTCTGGTATTAGTTTCCCAGTGCAGGTTTTGGGAGCAGCGATCCCATCTCACTTGCCTTTCCATGCCCACGTCTCCTGTGGGGGCTGATGGATAACTTGTACCTGCCAGAGATGGTATCAACCATGGGCTGTGAGGATGGCCGAGGACTTTATTGCCTCAGAGTGTTGTGCACAGGGCTGGAAAGAAGCCCCAGCATCTGGGCTGCTCAGTCTCTCCTGTCTGTTCTTAATTAACCTGTGCTAGAGCTGCCAGGCAGCCTGCAGCACCTCTCCAGGATAAAACCTGTCTCAAAGACAAATAACATGCTTACTTGGTAATGCTTGAATAGGTAAGCTGTTGATGTACCCTCCTGTCCCCCCCCTTTTTTTTTCCTCATTTTGTCTAATTTCTTTTACAGAAGCACCATCTAACTGCAAGTGATGGGGATTTTTGTCAGGAGCTATTCTTTCACCAGCTGTCTGTAGCATTTTAATTTAGAGCTCAGCCCCATTTGGTACTAGCTCTGAAAGCCCTTCTAGGAAACACTTATCGTTTATTTGCTTTGAGTATATCAAATTTATGATCTCTACTATTTTGTGCAAGTCTATGGGCAAATAGGGATCAAAGATACAGCCTGTTGCCTTGTCATAAGTAGACTCTATTTAACGAGTATTTTGACTTTCGTTTTTTTTTTTTCCCCCCACAGGAATGTGAAGTATGACTTTTGCTTTCGAACTTCATTAGTCAAAGCTTTTCATTATTAGACTAATTCACTTTGAATTTTGTAAGAGAGCAAAAGGATGTACAATAATTTATTCAGTTATCAGGTTTAAATCTCCTAGGGAATTAAAGAGCAAAGTCCTCAGCAGAAAGGTGAATCTGTTTATTTTTGCATGATGATAGTAATAACAGTCAATCTCTTTTCCATGCTTGAGCTGTTTTGATTAGCAGCTTTCAGATGTGGATTATCTGCACTTGACAATAATGGCTTCTGTCTTTTGCCAAGTTTTTGCACAGGTTCATTGGGCACTACTTCTCTAATCCAAAGCAAATGGAAATTTTCAAATGCAAAATAATATGTCAGAGATCAAATCCCTGAGAAAAAAATGTAATTTTAGGAAAGAGGAAATGCCTGTTATGACAAAAAAAAAAAAAAAAAAAGCCCAGTAAAATGACATGTTCTGAATAAAATTGTCAATATGTGAAATAACAATGTGCACTCAAGTTTAGTAACAGCAACTAGTTTATATTCTGTGCTTGATCACAAACATGTTTTATAATATTTTCCTTGTTTCACTGCAGTGAGAGTATATTTGACTAGACTGCACATGTTGTTTATCACATTTATTTACCATTTCTGGCAGCCAAAGATACCAATGACATTAAACTGGCATGGGTAAATCAACAAGAAATATATCACCTTCCAAACATATTTACACTTTATCTAGCATAAAATGAAATCCTCTGAAGTTCAGAGTAATTCACTTTATTTGCCCCAGAGCTTTAATGCAATTTCTGGTAAATCTCCAGGTGTGAAATTATGGGCTACTGGGTTTACTTAATTTTGTGATTTGTTATGCAGATAACATAAAACTGTATTTCTAGGTTTGCAGCTGTCCTGTGGACTGTGTGGCATGCAGGTTCTGTTTGAACAGAGAAAGTGCATGAAGTATTCAAAATGATTGAAAATATTAGTAAATATTAGTGTATTGTTGCATTTATGATTCCAGGATATTCCAGTCAATAAAAAAAATAATAAAGAAGTAGGCATACATTAATAAAAATAGTCAATTTTACATACTGATTATATATATTTATATATTGATTGTTGAGGGTTGAAAAGTCAAAGTGATTAGGAAGGAACATTGACAGATTACTTGTTTCTTTGCTTTGCAAGTTTTTTTTGTAACTTTTCTTAAACAGATATAGAGAAAAGTTCAGTGAATACAACATATATAATATATATATATTTTAAATAGGATATATATTTTTTTAAGTAGGAAAAAAGGCGTTATGTAAAGATATGTGAATCTAGCAGTCTCAGAACATTGTGTATACTGTGAAGGTGACACCAGCTTGAGGCACTTCAATTTGACATTGCATATGATAAATTTACTGAGAAAGTGTTTTGGTCGTTTTCTTGGATTCTGTGATTAAGGCAATTAAATTTACATTAAAAGTATTTTTTTTCTTTTCTTTTTTCCCTCTATCTTGGGGCCTAAAAACCATTTACTTGTCCGACTTACAGGGGAAAAAACCACAAAACATTCCACTGAGGAAGCTGAATCATTGTAGGTTATGGGTTATGGTCTCCTAAGTGGTCAGGGAAGCTGGAATCAATCTGCTGGCAGAAGTCGGTAGCTTGCTTTGTGTGTTAATTTCTCTCTTCCAGACAGTTGTTCCTTGCCTGTGATTCTTCCAGGGCAATGCAGTGCCTTTGGCAAAACACCTAGCATAGGCCTAGGCTTAGAAGTGTCATCTGTCCTTCAGTAAAAACTGCTATAAAATAGGAATAGATTGATTTCTCCCCCACCTTTTTTTTTTTTTTTTTTTTTTTAATATAAATTTTATCATTAGACAGGTAACAGAAATGTTAGAAATCAGAAGTGTCTGAGAAGGAGGGAGCAGGAGTAGACCAGCAGGATGGGGCCAGGATGTTCTTTGGGGAGGGAAAGAAAAAGGAGGAGTAGAATGGGTGCTTCTTGGAGAGGCATCGCTGGAACAAAGACTCACTTACTGGCTTCCTTTTATAGGAAATTTCCTAAACTTCCCTTTCAAGGGGTGAATGAAGTGGGCTTGTACAGTTCACAGTCAGAAAACTGAGTCTCTTCCAGCTTCTCCTCTGCAGTGGAAGGTGGAGTATATTTCCACAGGGAGGTGATTTGATACCTGATGTGTGATTATTCAGGTTTTTGAGGTGCATGTCTGGACAGAATTTGAAAAAAGATGAGTGTTCTGGCCACCTCCAAGGAAGAGTGGAAACGAGGCAAAGGAGCATTGTGGCTTGGCGGGGCTTTGAGATGTGGCATCATCTCTTTTATATGTTGTGTCTGTGATCTGTGTGTGCACACAGAGCTCTGGTCTTTGTCTCCTCTTCTCACTTCTCTCCTTGTGCAGGGGGATATTGGAGCCAGAGAATTGCCTGCTCTGCCTCCTGTGAGCCCCTTCACCCAAAAGCACAGAGGACAGGGGCATGACTTCAACTTTGTGAAGAAAATCTCACCCCCATTCTAGCTGTGGCCCATAGTGCTACAGAACAGGACATGGCCTTTTGAACTTGTTGGTTTCATTGAATTGTAATTTTCTTATGGAAACTGGAAAATTTCTGACACTTGTCCCTGCTGCAAGCTTGGTTTGCTAACATTGTGCAAACAAGTAGGAAATGTACTCTTTGCTGCAAGTGACTTAATCTTGAATTTAACACAGTATACAGTGACATGAGTTCATCTCTTAACGTGCTCTGCAGTGCTAAGAAGTACTTCAGATGCCTGAAGCTAGCACTGGAGGAAGTTCTGCTGACAAAAACACATTGCTATTTTAATTTTCAATCTAATACTCCCTCTGTGACAGAAGGTTGCTTTTCAAAGCTGTGAATCCTCCTGGGCTGGAGGATATAAAAATAATATTTTTACTGGTCTGAGGTCTCCAAAACATGCCAATAAATCAATCAGGAATAATAATTGGATTTTTGTTCTAATATATTTAATCAATGAAGTGGAAAAATTCACTACGTTTCTGTTTATAATAAATCATCCTCTCAAAAGCCTGACCTTTGCAATGAGAAGATATTTTATATGAGAACTTTCTGAGTAGGTACAGTCCAAGTGTTCTCAATCAATTGCAGTAATTTTCTAATTTAATAGACCATCTGTGTCAACGTCACATTTATAACCATCATCTGAAGATGTTTCTTCCTCTTGTAAGCAGAAAAGGAAGTTAACTTCATAATATTTACACGATTTAACCTTTTACTTTTTGTTTTAGTAACCCTGGACTTTTTATGGGGGAAAAATTAGGGAACTTTATTTTTGACTTCTGAGTAAGGAGTACAGGACTAGAGTTAATAGTGTTCAAAATTTTTGTGCCAAATAATACAATCTGTCTTGAGGTTTTTATTTATATAGCAGTTTCTTAGTTTTAATAAGTTGGATAAGGCTTCCTAGAGCATGACTGGCAGAGTAGCTCCATCTGCAATGTCTTGAATTATCGCAGCCCAGGGGGCCTGTGTATCCTCAACAGCTCGCTAACAAGCACCTAATGATGCTGGATTGCCAACTTTTCTGGTTTTGTTTTCCTGATTATAGGTTTGCAGCATAGTAATCATAGCTTCTCATTGAAATTCTAGGATTTCTGAATAGCAGCAGGAAAAAATTCTAGCACTGCCTAGTACAGATCACTGGTGGCTTCCTAATGCCAATATTACATGGTTTTATAGCTGTACTGTATTTGTCTTTAGAAAGAAAAGCTTATTACCTACCTTTAATGAATGCTTGCATTGCTTTTTCCAAATTCAATTAAAAAAGAAACAGAAAAAGGAATGTGTTTAACAGTTCATCTTAATGTTTTCTGCTGTTGCTTATTGCAAAAGCTATGGTTTATCGTAAATGTCTGGAATGTTGAGTTGTATTCTGTGATTTTGATGATGGAGTCCAACAAAGCATGCCACTACATGCCCCATGGACATTCCTTATACCACAAAGCTAATACCAAAACATGGAATTATGCCCCAGCTGAAATACTGTGGCTGTCACCAAGCACACTGGCTTGGGTCAGCAGGGCAAAGCATCTTCCAGCTTGGAGCAGGCCCCAAAATATTTTCAGTCTATGGTTGCTCTCAAGAAATCTCTTTGTTTTTTTTTTTTTGTGGTGAGAGTATATGACTGAACATAAAAACACGTAAAGATGTTCAACGTTCAACATATAGGCAGGTGATGTATAAGCCATCTCTACTACATGGTGGAGAAAAAACATTATTTGGAAGACTCTAAATATGTGTAGAAGAAGGTCATGGCCATTCACTGACTGAAAAGTAGAAACTTCAACCAATTTTTTTTCTTCTGTTCACTAGGCAGCCAAATGCCACAGTCAGTCCAAGGTGTCTTGGCAATGCAGATGGACAAATCATAGAATCATTAAGGTTGGAAAAGACATCGAAGGTCATCTGGTCCAACGGTCCCTCTACCACCAATAAAACTAAATAAAGGGTAAATACTAAATAATAAATATAGAATACAGACACATATGACAAATAAAGAATAAAAACTAAATACTGAACAAACATTCACATAGCTGGAAGATTTGAAATTGCCAGTAGCACTTAACATCCTGTAAGGAGGAGAGACAGTGTGACATACGTGGGGTGTGATCAGTCCTTGCAGACAGGATCTGGCCTGGACAGAGAGGAATTGCCTTTCTTTAAGGCTGAGAGCCTGCTGCCTCAGTAATTGGGTCCTAAAAGACTTCAGTTAATATGAGGTGCCAGATTGCTAAAATCTGGGGAACTGAGAGTCCTAGTTAATTTATATCTCCTCTTTGTTAATTTTATCAGTCTAATTCTGAGCACTGTGGGATCGAAGTCCGTAATTTTGATAGAAGTAGAGGGGAAAAAAAAAAAAAGCAGTAAGATCAACATTCAACACCCCTATTCACAGTATTTAATAGCAGATGATAGATGCTGTATGCATGTGTGAGAGCTGGTGTCAAGGACGCATGAGTTTAAACTGCAGAATGACAAGGCTTCATTCAAGCACGTGTGGCTGGTTCCGTTTTTTCCTTTGCACAGAAGCAGTTGGCAGCAAACAACAGCAAGGACTGGCGAGTGTCTCCTCTCAAATTAGCACAGAAAGAGAGCAGCTTCCCGCACCCACCTCTCAAGTTTGCATGGAGAATTTAAATAGTTCAGAAGTGTTGTTGGGAAAGCCTATAAAGGAAGACATTGCCATTTCTGGCGTGAAAAACTGCTTTCAGAAACAGCTTTCTATCATAAAAGGTGTTAAAGGTCAGCACTGAGTGGATACTGGTTAGGGTGGGGACTGCATTGATGAATGTCTGTGAAGGACCCTAAACAAGCTGCAGCTGGAGAGGAGGGAGATTGCTGGTGGCTCAAGAAGGGTTCGTGCAACCTGCTCTCTCTGCAGCCTTCAGAATAGCTGAAAGGGCCCTGGCTTTGGTATATTGTGGGTCAGCCTCTGTGAAGCTGGAGATGTGTGACTCAGGCTTGTAGTTGTGTGCGGTGCGAATAGGCACTGTGGAAAGCACATTTTGATGTCCCTCTTTTGCTGAGGAGATGGTGAGTTTCTTGTGGGCTGGGGGGATAAGACTGTGTGTGACTGAGTGAGTGGGGCTGGTTGAGCTAACTTGGTGGTTTATGGGCAGCTCTAGGCACTAGTAGAGATCTAGCATGATCAGTATCTTGGTGTATAGCTTAAAATAAAAAAAGAAAAGAAAAACACCTGCTATGTTAATATTCATTGAAAAAGGGGTTGCATTAACTAAGTAGGATTATGATAAGCACTTAGTGAGCTGTTGTATTTCTCATTTATCTGATTCTAATAAGTTAACCAATTAATTTGAAAGAGTCAGAAGGCAGGAGAGAGCCCACATGTGTCTTTGCAGTGCTCACTTCTGCAAGATGAAATGTGATGGTGGTAATTAAAGCATCTATTTTGCTTTGCTGGAAGGTCATGTTCTGGGAGAGGCTATCAAATTGTTTGTGTTATTGAATAAGGTAGGCTGAAACCCTTGTGCTCTGCAGCTCTGTTGAGGAATGAAACTTTTGTGGTGGAGTCTGAGATCTCTAACTCCTGCTTCTTTTCATGCCTTAAAATGAAGTTGGTAACGAAGTGTGGAATACCTCTTTACTGTGCCTTAACACGTAAGGTGCGTTATCCTCTTTATTGGAGAGCTACGTAGCTGTGAGCTCAACCTCCTGAGCATGCGCAGACATGGAGTAAATGACTCCTTGTTTGTGGAGGAGTGTACCACAGACGCTCCTTGTTCAGGGAGCATCTATTGGACCTGCTGTAGCTATGGATAATAGTCTGGATAATCGAAGCAAAGGCTGAAATCTCCTGGGCTGGGGAGAAGTAGAAATGAGAATGGTAAGGGTACCACAGTAAGAGCTGAAGTGGCTGAGAAGCTTGTGATGAGCCAAGAGATCTACTTTAAAGCTTTTTAGAGGAAGGATGTATTTTTTAGATTTCAACTCAGACTTCACAAACTGCTTCTGTACGAGAAAAGTGTGAGTTAACAGAAATCCCAGCCTTATTTTCTAAGTTGGCTTTGTCTGCTTGTAAAGCCGTAATACGTGTTTCTGTGAGATAGTTCCATTTCTGGGAGATGGGAGGTAGGCAAAAGTCTGGATTAAAGACTGCATTTCTCCTTTAGGAAGCCATGGGTGTCTGCAGCATCTTCCCTTATTTGCAGCAACCAGCTCTGGGATGAGCTACTGCTGTTAGTCCAGTCTTTGCCTGCTTGTTCATCACATCAGACATTTCTGTCTGAAATAAGTGAGATGTTTCTGTAAATGACAGCTTTATGGTCAGCAACAGCACAGACTGGTCTACAGGTTTACTGGCTTAGCAGTAGAACTGGGCTATGAAAACTTTGAAAGCTGAACTTTGTGCTTATTTGGTATGTTTTCACTTTCAAGCAACTCAAATATATGAAATTAGGTACTACCTCTTACTACCTCTATTGTTTTTTCTTGCCATTTATTTATTTATTTATTTTTAGTATCTTGTGATCCTTGTCTTGTGGTAGGCATCTACTGTCCTCTATGCTCTTTGGTAGCATCTTGCCTCTATAAAATTTTGAATGAAAATGCTAGGAAAATAGGTATCTTTTGAAAACTATAGTTTTATTTAAGGCAGGCAAACTTATTCATATGTCCTAGGTGTGTGTTATTGGGTAGCTGTAAAATCAACAACTCAGTATAAATCTGTCTGGAGTTCTGCATGTGGCCCTTTTTCCCAATGTAGTACTTGGTAATAAAGTTAAATTTTAAAATTCAATCAAAAGAATTGCAGCTTATGCTGTTTATTTTTTAACTTTGTCTACTTTACAAACCCTGTTCTACGGTACACAGAAGATGCTTGTTTTTTCTTTTTATATTTTATAGTATTTTTCTGGAGTTTCAAAGGCCTGCAAAAAGCAGAAATCATTGCTACTCCTAAGCTTTGCTCAGCTCTTGGACAAAGAGGTGCACCAGGGCATTACGTCTGAATACAGAAGTTCTAGGAAAAAAAGAAGATGGAAGGCTTTTTTTGGGTGGTGGTAGGCAGTATGTGTTTGTGGGCATCTTTATTTAAAAAACACCTTAACTGGAAGGCAGCAACTATTTATTGTCCTTTCAGTGCACTCCCACTTGGTATAGATCATAAAATTCCAGTGCTCACATGCAGCTCTTGCCAAGCCTTTAACCTTGCCAGGTTGTTATAACAACTGCAACTTGCTAGCACATTGGAGCTGCAGAACTTTCTTTAAAATTATAAAGACAATAGCTCTTTAGCTACAGCAAACCAGCAGAAGTATGTATTTTAATGAACTTAATTTCAGTGACATGGTAAGTTGAAGTCCAATTAACTCAAATGCTGCATTTGAGTTCAAAAGAAGGATGCTTTCCACGGTGCTGTTAGGGACAGGTCAGCTGTCTGCGGGCTTTCTGTTTTGGGCATCAGGGATCCCAGAATGCCTTCAGGGTTGTAGGGTCCTGCCTTAGGGCCACAGAGGCACCCTAAAAGGTCTGGGTGGGACATAGTGCTGTGTGACCAAACAGTAGTAGGGTGTCTCTGTCTGGATTTGGAATCAGGAAACAGAGCCCATTTGTTTGGTTACTACAGATTACATTCCACAACATTAATAGCTGACCTTGGAATTATAATGAATTGTGGGAATGCCAGCAGCACCCAAAAAGAAGCAAGCCGAATGCAAGAACATGTGAGGAAAGGAACAGAAAACACCTTTATGGCATTAGTGTACCTTCATCATGAATAGTGTGTTGTATTGGTCCCATCATTGCAAAAAGGTCATAATAAAGTATCTGTCAATAGAAGGTATCCTATAAAATAAGAGACTAGACAGCACATGTCATAAACGTTATACTTTTGGGAAATGAGAAGAGGCATAATGGTGTCTCCTTAGAAATCTCAAAAAAATTCCTGTTAAAAATCTATTTCCTTATTCTGAGTCTGCAACCCATCATTTCAACTCCACTCTGCTGTATAAGTAAGTCTTATCCAAGACACTACCTAAAAGGAACTGGCAGGATATGGTACTGTTAAATTCGGTGACCCATTATGTAATTAGTTAAGACTTCTTTTGCATTAAAGTTATTATATTTTATCAAATATAAAACTCTTAAATATAATGAATGTATTGCTAGAAAAAAAAAAGTTGCTTATTAGATATTCCACTTGTTGCATTGAATTCAAACTTTAATATTAAATAATATGGAACTAATGCTTGTACCTGGTGCTTTTATTATGCAAATTGCTCACTTTACCTTCGTCTATGCAAAAATGATCTATGTATCTTTAACAAATATGTATCAAAACTCTATCACTCATTTTATTGTTAGATGTGTGGTTTACCATCAATATGAGCACTCATTTGTGTTAAAGGTCCTCTCCTGCTATGAAAGAGGATATGCAAATACATGCAAGATATGCAAATAGAGAGGTTCTGAAAAATGTTGGAAGAGCTGTGATAGCACTGTAGTAGGCTACAGCATCTCATCCAGCTGTCACTGCAGGGAGCCAGCCCATCTTCATTCCTGAGATCTTGTTGGCAGCCACCTCATGGACTGTGGTATTGGAACCTGGCAATAACCTGAATCTACACACACGCTTCTAGCTGTAATAATGCTGAAAAAAAGCTGGGAACTCCTACATGAACCTGGCAATTATTTTCTAAACTCCGTACTGAACTCCAAAGAATTGGCCATCGTGAAAACTCTGGGGGAGTGTCACAGAACCTAAAAGCCTCTGATCTGTAGAGTGTGAAGATGTGTTAAGCCCTGTTCTGCTCCATGTATGCTGCAGTGAAGATAGGAATGCTGTTTCTTCTATGAAAATAAAGCTATGGAATGGGTGAAATGAGAAACTGGTTGCTAGCCACTGCTGAATGCTGCTTCCTACCTCTGCAGAGCGTGTAGAACTTGTTGCTTTAGTGGTTGTTGCAGGGAGGCTGCCATCCCACTTCTCTGGGGGTAGCTTTTTTTTTTTCTCTGAAGCTCTGTCCTCTTACTTTTGCCTTTAATGTAGTTCTTTTAGACCTAGATTGCCATGTATTTCAGGGTAAATCCAGCTGCAAAGCCTTCCTGGTAATGTGTTGTTGGGAAAACCTATTTTCAACATTGTACCTATACATCTAACAGCAAATACTGTGAAACAGTGAGTTGCAATCTGTGATTTTTTTTTTTTTTTGGCAATGGTAATATGAAAGGAACAAATAGCAATAAATGGATGAAGCAGTAATAACCCTGGTTACCTCCAAAAGGAGAATCTATTTTTTTTATCTGCAGTTTTCCTCTTTTCATGTCTCGCAGTAAATGGTCACTGCTGTAATCATATCCCTTGCTGTATATCAGTTAAGAAACCTGAACCAGCAGGAAGAGTGATTGGAGCTCTGGAATGACCTGACTGCAGAATGCAATTGCACTCTCACTTCTCCCTTCTGCAGTTAAAGTTACTGCACTTGTGCTGTTACATCCTGAGTTACTATATAGACTTTAGTCTTCTGAAATGTGAAAACCTCCCTTCTTTGGCATGACTCAGACACTTGTAGTACTCAGGAGTAGTTAGAAGTGGTTGAGTGGAACTTATTTCAGCCATTTAAAGAAGTGTGTATTCTCTGAAACCCATCAGAGTAATGCTTTCAATGATTCTTCAATATTTTTTAAAATATACAACCACTAGAAGATGGGATAAATCAGCCTCTGGAGACTTGGTGTTCCCTTTTAGAAAGTGCATTATTGAACTGGATTATACTGAATCGTAAGGCAGATCTACAGCATACCCAAGAGTTTTCTATTGTGTAAACTGTTGATTAAAAAAATACAGATACTCCCTTTTGGAAGGGTGTCCTTCTGCTACACCCAGGCTGCAAACTAGAAAGGAGTCAAAATTTGTTCTGCTTCACAGGTCATGTATCTCTAACAATACTTTTTTCCTTTGATTTTAAGGAATTACTGGAGGTATAATGAAGGGGGATTTCTCCTTGTATAATTCAGTCTAATGGGTGCTCCTGCTACTTATAAAACTACTTAGTAATGCTGATACAATTTAATGGGCTATACTTACATTTCCTGTTTGAGGATGACATGAAATGTCCCATAAAAGATGGGCTGAAACAGTTATAAACTGAGTTGATCAGAATCTTCAAATGCTGTCTGTAACCCATTGTGAGCAACGGAAACCTGTACAGGCTGACAGCAAAGAGTGCAGAGGGCTATAAAAAAGTCTTTCTGATGCAGCTGTGATGTATTTATATGAGTCTACAGAAGATAGGTCTTCAGCTACAGAAGCTGGTTCAGGAAAAACTTTTTTTTGTTTTTTTTTTTTTAAAAGAGGGAAGGGAACTTTTTTCCCCCCTATTCAGTTCATACAATTATTGACAAAAGATGCTGGAAGTGGAAGTCTTTGACAACATAGAAAGAAATAATGGAAATAGATTCTGTAAGTCTATATTTTGGTAGTGAAACTTTGTTGCAGCAAGATGCTGCTTTCCAACTCATTTGGTAGATTTTTGTCTTGAACTGGCATATGAAACACAGTCTGTTCTGGTTGAAACACATAAGCTGTCTTTTAAAAGATGCTGAAGTGAAGGACAAACAGAACCCGTTCCTCCACAAGTGCTTCTGATAGTTTAGGGCTTTGCTGTACTTCTCCTTTGTGCTTGAAAAAGTTTTCCTGGAGACTCCTTGGACTCTGCAAAGCTCAAAATCCAGTTTTGGGTCTCCTTTGTTATAAGGCTGCATGCATGTCCTCCTGGCAGAGGCAAATGCTACTTTGACATCCCACTGAATGTAATCTCTCTTAGCAAGAGTAAGAAGGAACAGGAAATTCCTGTTGCTACCACAAATTTGTCATCTTGTGTGTGACATCTTGTGTGTGGGAACAGCTGTCTGCTGATTGGCATACCCTCTTGGGAGCCCTGCCTCTGTAGGGATCCTGGCTGGGATTGTTTTTCTATTTTTCTATTCTTTTCTTTTGCTTCATCAAACTATTTCTTTTACATTCTTCCAAGCTGAAGAGGGCAGTTACTGTATCTGTGAAAGGAACCTGGAAGTATCTCTTGGATTGAACCAGACTTGCACAGGACGAGGAGAAATGACTGTAAAAATGAGCTACAGTATGACACAAAAAACCCTAAGATGTTTGTGGTGACAGTAGAGGACTGCTTTACATAAACATTTACTTCCTTACAAATGCAAACAAATGTGTCCTGCCTGAGCAAGATTATTTGTTAGGTTCTTCAGTTGACATTGTAGAAAAATCTGGGCTGAGAAGTGCTGGAAGCAATTTCAAGTAGAAGACAACAGTGCCTGAGATCATTATATCTGAAGGACAAATGAGGAATACTTCCTGTTGTTTGGAAGGACTGATCATGATGATGGGCAGGAGCTGCAAGAGGACCAGCCTTTGTGATTTCTTGTACATTGTGACTGATGTGTGTTGGTCCTGCTGCAGCTGTTGGGTGAACCAGAGCAGAGCTTACCCCACCTGTGATTTGAGGATGCCATCCCCTGTGAGCTGTGGTGGGCTCAGGGTGGCGTGTTTGTGTGCTGGAGTGAAAGCTGTTGCTGTATTAACTCACTCTGTACCTCAGTGTGGGAGGACGCACTCCAGCACGGGGGTGGTTGCTGTGCCAGGGATGCTGGCCTGCGAGAGGAAGGGGGCATCTGCTCTCTGTGGTGCAGCGTTGAGACAAGGTGCTAGAAGGGGAGCACAGCAGAGCCGTGGTTCAGCTGCTGTCTGCAGGCAGCACTGTTGCCTGGTAACCTTTCTGGGAACACTTTCTGCACCTGGATTGTGGAAGTTACTCAAAATTTTCATGCCAGAGCTGTAGCTGTGATGCACTTTCTGACTAGATGATTCCCCTCGCCATGCCCTCATACTTACCTCCTCTTTAAGAACTATAAATCCTCAGCCCTTTTAGTGATCGTTGCTCAAAATTGCTGTCAGCTAAAAAGCGTAGTAGTGACTTCTTCAGAAGATTAAAAACCTTTTCTTATTAAATAATAGCCCTCAGCTCTCAGACTAGTTTAATTAAAGATTTTATTCTAAGCCTCGTTATGCTAAAAGCTCTTTCTCAGCTGCTATTTAGCTTGGAACTGAAGAGCTAGACTTTTCTGTTCTGGTTTTCACAAGGGAAAATTCCAACCTCTTTCTCCAGAAACTTGATAGAGTTCCTGAGCGAAGCCACCTAGGTTGGGATTTAAAAGGTTGGGCAGTGGCATTGCCACAAGAAGTGGCAGCACTGGCATTTCTTGTCAGGACCCTAGCAAATGGATTTCAGCTGTTTATATCTGATGGAATGGGGATATGTGCTTGCTTGGTGGCTTCCTTTGGAGCACTTTCTGTTGTGCAGAGATTTCAGAAAATCCAGAGAACTTTTCAAATCAACAGGTTAGAAAGCATAGACCTGGAGATTCTCAATTAAATACTTTTTTTTTTTTTTTTTTTTTTTTTTTTTTTAAATCTTTTATCTTTACATTTCTCAAAATCTGAAGGTCCCTTGCATAAAAGTTCTTTTGGTTCCATGATCTTCCCATGAAACCCAGGACTTGGTCTGGCTTGTCCAGTAGTTATAGATCACTGATGACACCACTGTGGTCCTGACTCATACAAACTAGAGTCAGAGGTCTGGAGAGAGCAGAACTGGGTGACAAAGGATGTGCTTATTCCTAGGAGAGGCAAACTGCTTGACTTCAATTGGAAAAACACTTACAACTTATAATAGAACGATATTCGCAGTTTTGTTCCTGGAAGAGATGAGGAATCTTTAAGTCCATATACTCCAGTTTGGAAATCTTTTGAAATGTTGGCATTGTTCTCAGAACAGAGATGAGTTTTGCCTAGAATCTAATGATATTTGTTTGTATGCTTCATTTCTGTTTGGAATAACTTTGATCTCTGTGTGTGCATTCATATGTATATATTACTATTATATAAAATATTGCCTTAAATGATAATTTTCCAATACTTCTTTCTAGGCAATACTTTGCCTAAGCTGTCTTTGTGCTTGTCATAGGACATCAGCTTTGTAAAAACTTGTGAGACAGTAAAACATGTCCTTGTACTGCTTGTGCTTTGCATAGGTAGGCTGGTTATACGGTTTGTTGGGGAATCATTTGGAGCAAAAGAATAGTTCAATTTGATATACAATTATTGAGAAACATTAAGGGGAGGGGGAACACAAGATAGCCTCAACCTTGAAAATTTTTCTTTTTTCAGTATTGGTTTTTTAAAAAAATCTAATAAAAAAAAAAAAGAGACTCAGTTTCTTCTATTAACACACTTCCTTGGTAACTGTTTCTAAGCTGTATTGTTAATGATTTAAAAAAAAAATCAGAAACCCTTCTACCACTTGAAATTACTTGACAAGTTTTTTCTTCCTCCTGTTTCAAAGCTTGCACAGACAGGCTGAATCAGTCTGGTTAATATATATTTTTCAGCAACTCTAGCAGCTAAAGTGTCATTCTGGAGTCGGTGGCCTAAATGTGCAGGGACTTCTGAGCAGGATTAAACCTATCGCAAGGACCAGCCCCCAAGTGCAGCAGGCTGTGCATGTTAGTTAACTCAAGCTCTTGAGGTCATCTGCTCCCCTGTGCCAGTGTTAGGAGCTTGTGTACAGCAGCAAGAGAACAGGTACTTGCATAAATTCCCCAGCAGTTTGGTGTCGTGTGTGCCATGAATTTCTAAGAGCTTCTTGCTTGCTTAAGCTTCACTTGTTTCCTGATGGAAATCTGCAGCCGTGTGGCTGTTTGCAAAGAATTCATTGGCTGCATGCTGCTGGTGACAATAATCCTTAAGAGAGAGGAAATGGTCCCATCTATTTGTTGACTTCACGGTACTGAATCTAGACGGACGAAAATTGGCTTGCAGCGTTTCTGTTTCAGTTTAATTGAAGAGGTCACTAAAACAGGCTCTGGTTCTGGTGACTTCGGGTTTAAGTACATCTCTCTTCCTATTTTACAAGTGTATGGAAACATTTTGAGTTTAGTGCCCAAATTTATCTTTCTTGACACAGACGTGCACACGAGTGAGTTTTTTGATATTCTGAAGGGTAAGGTGAGGGTGTGTAGAACAAAAAGAAAACTATTTGACTGAGTAAATGAATTTGCATCAAAGTTGTCATGTCTCTGCTCTTAAAACAAATCTCGTTTTAAGATCTATGCTGCTTTCAGAAAAAAATCCTGTACTACCTTTTTCATCTAGCAATGCATGTTTGCAGTCAACTCATAATTATTCCCAAATTAGAGAGACTTATAAAAAGACTAAAGGGCTTTTGAAAAATGGGGTGAGAATATGTCTCTGTCTAAACCCAGGTATTACTTTTTTTTTTTTTATTTATGGTGCAGATTTGTAATATAACTGCATAGTAGCAGAGACCTCTAACAGTACCATAGCACTGCAGAAATTGTGACACCCACAATTGGCTGTAACTTTAATTTCTGAGCAAGGATTTCTAATGGGCAGTGTGGCTCTGCGTGAATCACTGTGCTCTAAGTCTCACACGTTGGAAAGTGCAAAGTTCCCCTACAAAATCTTTTTTTTTTTTTTTTTAAGAGAAATTCAGTTTAAAAACATGTAAAGTCTGAGCTATAAATAAAAAGCTTCAGCAGCAGCATTTGATTAAAGGTGAACAAGGCAGGCAAGCCCCTGTCCCTAAGTGTTCATGGTCTCCTGAGAGCTTTGTCTGGGTGGTGTGACTTTCCTCACAGATGGAGGGGAAGTTGCTGGTGTCAGAGCTGTGCCCATGGCCTCAGCCTAAAGGGGTACAGGAACAGGACTCGAGATAAGTGTTGCCAGATGCAGAGGGGTCCAACTCTGCTCTGCAAAAACCTCATTGCTAATCCAAAATGCAGTTCCCAGACGTCCACAACAAAAATGCACATATATAAAACCTGTGGCATGAGACAGTACCCAATCTGCAGCCCAAATGTCATGCTATATTGTCAGACTGATATGGCGAAGTGAATTATTTAAAGTAAGATATTCTAGTATTGCTTATCAAGTCAAATGTGGAATTTCTTAATTTATTGACTGCCCAGCTGTCAGGGGCTGATTTTTAGCAGAGATTTTTTTTTTTTTTTTTGTAATTACATTTCTCTTCTGTATAACTGTGAAGATTAATTTTTAATCTTCTATACCATCAGTGACACTTCCTCATCGGCCTTTGTACAGTGAGGAATGGAGAATACCTCTCTTAGTCCCTCATACCTGTTTCCTATGATAAGAGCACATGATATGGCCAATTTCAGTCTATGAAAATCCATGGATCTTTGAGGCTGTAGTGAACTAAGTATTCAGGGGCATCTGTGGTGATTTCAGGACAAGGGAGGTGGAGGCAAAATCTTTAAATCATTAAGTTTTACTGAAAACTTCCTGGTCCTTCAAACTGAGGCTTAAACCAGTATCAACTTTTGATTGTGGTATGTAACTTGTTTTCTTTGGTATGGACAAAATAAACCCAAGAAGGCAAAGCATGGAGAAACAAATATGATATTAAATATATTAATAGATACTATAGAAACAGCTTTCCTTCTTCAAGATTACCTTTGCTGAGAAATAAATGCAAAACACTCGAGAAATGAGTCATTCAATTTGCCCATACTAAATTAGTTGGTTAAATTTAGGAAAATATATTTAAGGTTTACTAATGGAATTGTAGCTACAAATTCTTTTGCTAAAGAATTTTCAATGAAATTACTGGTAGCTAATTTTGTAAAATATTTCTATACGTGACTACCATATGTATTTCTTCTGAGAAGGGGAGATGACTGCCTGATTGTGCAGGACCTTTGCTCTTTCACTAATTTATGAATGGATTGAAGCATATTCTGAATTTAGTAATTAAAAAAAAAAAAATCAGCTCTGCAGACTAACCCTAGCATGTGTCCATTATGCTGCTCTTTCGGATTATAGTGAGGTGCATTGCTGTGATTTTCTTCCCAGGCAGAAGTGGACACTTGCACAGAAATCCAACTGAACTGCTCTTGTATAATTGTTTCTTTTTTTGTACTAATCACCAGTGTTTAAAGAGGTCCTGCAAATAAATGCATGCAGTTCACCTGTTGCAGTAATGGATGGTGAAGGTTACGTTGCTCTTCGGTATCTCTGATACTGAAGAATTTGATAAAGAGGTAAAGATCAGAGGGCATTGATGCTGCTATTGTTTTCTATGTTTCCCTCTCTGGAAGAGAGAGCGTCCAAAATGTGCTCCTTCTGGGTTGGGAGTCACAGGGGAAAGGCACGCTGAGTTGATTAATTTTTCTAGAGCACAGGAGGCCAAATAGTGACTCATGGGCTAAATCATGTTTACAAAGTGGTTTTCTGACCCAAGGGAATGACAAATGGCAGGTCGCTGTGGGACTTACCATCTCCTCAGCACGGAGAAGTAGCATAGCTGCCAGTCCAGAAGCTGGTTCCCAGAGCTTCTGCTCCTAAAACAAGTAGGACTCAGGCTCAGCTGGGCAGCAGACTGTCTGGGATGGCTGACAGCAGCCCTGCCATGGGATTAGGCTGTACTGGGATCACTGCAGGTTTTAGTGCAGGTCTTAGCTCCTGGAAAGACCTCAACAATGGCTCGCCTTTCATGCAAGTCTTTTGTACAGCCAAGACCAATATTAAAACAAATTTTTAATCGAAGTATTAGTATTTAAAAGAATTGCTTATAAAAAACATTGATACCATAGAAAAGAAGCAAAGCACCTTTAGAAGGTTTGAAACAACTGTGATAACTGCCATTATCAACTGAGCAGGAAGGTCAACAATAAAATATGCTGCAAGAGCAGCAGAAGTATCACAGAGTGTAACAGAGGAAGCATACAGCAACAGTCCAGTATATAAAGCTACATGGAATAACTTGCCTTCGTGTACTGGAGTTTACAAACCCACGTTGTAAGTGAATAAAATAAGCTCAGTTTGTTATGGATCATTGTTGACTAAATGATTTATAGTGCAAGTAGCTTCTACAGAGGACTGCAAATACAGGTGCTTCTATATTGGCTTTTGCACTGATTGGAATAAGGTCACTTTGATGCCATGTGACATTGTTTTGGATTAGTTACAAACTTTCCATACAGTCCTCAATCCTTGAGTTATAGTGTGCTAAGACTTTTGGATGTGGAGTGATTGATGCCAAAGAATAATGAAGTTAATAACAGCTTTTTACTTCAAAAAAAATCACGTCCTTCCTTGTTCTTCTGCATGGTTACAGTGTGCAGATGACCTGGATCTGGGGAAAACAACTTCAATATTGATGAACGCCTCAAATAATTATTCTAAAATGGGGGCTTGTTGCTGTATATTCCTGTGGCTGTTG
Source organism: Anas platyrhynchos (assembly GCF_047663525.1). Lineage (NCBI taxonomy): Eukaryota > Metazoa > Chordata > Aves > Anseriformes > Anatidae > Anas > Anas platyrhynchos. The sequence goes on from NC_092596.1 coordinate 14,842,333, forward strand.
GGCATGTGACTGTGGCTTTGCAGTACATCACAGGAAAAGAGATGGGCCAAGAAATCTATTCACCATGCTGTCAGCTCCTTATGTCTTTTCTTCAAGCTGTGGCAAGTCTTTGCTCTCAATCTCCCTACTACAACATTGTTCCATGAGTAGTGGAATCTGTATCCTTCTTTTATTTTTTTTTTATTTTCAGCCTAGTGAGGGAAAAATAGACCCACATCTTTGTTCCTGACAACAAAATAAAGCTAGTATTCTTGAGATGTTAAAGACCGCTAGAAAAAAGAACCGATGCACAGTCATAAAATATTTTTTGGCAATGATTCTGTCAGGTACCTCAGAATCACAATATTTCACTAGATTATTTCATTTTCAAAGTGACTCTTGCTTTTTGAGGTCAGGTTAACTTTGACATTAAACATTTTTCATATAACAATGCACTAAAAAACTCGTGTAAGCCATCCAAGGTATCAGAATTTCTAGAAAGGAAAATGATTATTGTAGATTTTCCCAACCTACAGAAAATTCTATTTCTGAATATTCAACATAATTGCTCATTATGTAAGTATGTTAAAATGTACAACACCCTTATCATGTCGTCTTCCATTGAATGTCATGCTGTGAATTACAAATCTGTTAATGTAGATGTAGAACATGCACATTCCAAATGCAGAGATCTAATTTCTATTCCAAATCTTTTATGAGACCATCTGTGGTTGCCAGTTTGTAAGAAGTGGATAGGAGCAATAAGCACTTCCATGCAGGTTGTACATAAACTCTGTACTCTTTCTAACTACTGTAACATGCAGTTTGTCAGCTTTAGAATGCCAACCATTTTTTTGTCTTAAAATATGATAATTTATGCAGTATTTATATACTGAACTCTTCCATAACTGCTTTCTGACTTAGAAACCATTAGGAGCCCAAATTATAAAAATCATAATTAACTGGGTATGTGGTATAGCTGTCTAGCAGTGATCTCTTTATGCCAGAGATGTGGCCTGCCTTTTAAATGAGGATTTAATCATCAGCTCTATACCAGATTAGTACAGGAGAGAGAATCTATTGCTACAGGTTAATCAGCCATAAGTGGGGCTCTTTGACAATGGAACCGTCTCAGCAAGAAGTGTAGTGCTGTGTGAATTAAGCCAGTAGAAACCCAGCTGTGAAACAAAGGAAGCCAAGGGTGATGAAGAGCTCTGCAAGTTGGTTCATTTTCTGGGAATGATCAGGGTTAGCTGGCTGCACTGGGACTGCTGCCTTGCCTAACTTACTTGTTCTCCAAATGGTAGTCCAGCAGGTAGTGAGGTCGAATGGCTTAGTAACCAGAAATAGCAGCCCTTTCCTCCCCCCTTGAAAAACAAAATTATTTTTTCAGGGTGATGCTGATGCTACCCAGTGTGGGAAGGCCACGCTCCAGCTGGAGAAAGCCCTGAGGGATTCTGGCAAGGTTAGACTGTATTCTCTGACTCCATCCATTGGCACAAACGTGCTGCTTCTGCCAGCTGGTATTTACTTTTTGTCTTTTCTGCTTTTACCGAAGAACAAAGTTGTAATGAGTGTATAGACTGTCTTTACGAAAGTCAAAGCACATGGAAAGTTTCAAAGCCAAAGATGGCTTAGACTGTGATGCTGTTGTTATGCACTGTCCAGTGTATGTGTGTTCTAAGGAAGTCCATTGCACCCAATAGTACCTAAAGCTATCTGAAATTGTTTTGTTTGCAGCTTCTTTCCTTCCAACAGGACAGAAGTGCCTGTGTGAAACAAGGGTATCCAACAGCATCCATGATGTAAGGCCTGAGCTGAGTTACCTGCTTAGGATGTTGAGGAAGCTCGTGGCCCTGTGATAAATTGTTTGTGAAGATGGGCACTGCCTCTTGAAAGGGTAAATATCTGTCAAAGTTTGGATTGAAAGGGTAAATATCTGTCAAAGTTTGGATTGCTGTTTTTCTAAGAGTGTCTGTGTAAATCAGAAAACTGAATAGATGCAAAGGCCCCCTCATCTGAGGCATGTATGTGCCTTGGGAAGAAGGAAGAGAACTAAGTCCAGCTTTGCCTGGACTTGCTAAGGAGGGATGATGAGCAAGTCCCACAAAGGGACTTTGTGGGGTGATCACTGCTTAGGGCACCAGGAAGAAGGAAAGAAAAATCCTTTCCTTATTGTAAAATTCCCCTCAGCTTTGGAGAAGTTCTCTGTGTGCTTCAGTTCCTCAGGGACTCACCTAGTCCTGCCACATGTGGAGGACTGCTCAGATGCTTGGGTGAGCTGCTGCAGACAGGCATGATAAACAGCTTTTTGACTTGAAAGAGTCCTCACCAGACCCTACCTAGTTCTTTACCTGGCTTAGCTATGGCTGTATGCGTGGTTGCTTCTATAAGTGTCATTTTAACTCTGCGTGGAACTTAAAGCATACTCTTTAAACATTATAAATACACAACAAATTTTTCTTCCTTTTTTTTTTTAATAAAAAAATATATATTTTTATTTTTTTTAATAAAATAATAAAAAATATATATATATATAAAAGCTTCCCTGAAATATTTGTCTTAAAAATAATCTCAATAGAAAACCTGTCTCTTTAGGGTTTCTCACTGGAATCAAGTACTTTTTTTTTTTTTTTTTTTTTTATTTCTTTCATGTTCATTGTGACTTCTGGTAGCTTGAGTTAGATCTGTTCCTGTTACCCAACCTTGCAGAGATGGAGAAATGCCCAGTAGTCAGGCTCTCCTTCTGAGACCTGAAGATTTCCCAAGTATGATACATTTCATGACACACACAGCATCCTAAACTGAGTGATCGTCCATGAAACAGATGAAGTCACAAAACCAAGTGTCTTCAGTACAGCTATATGAAAATATTTGAGTTACAAGTACATTTTTGCAGAAAGATGAAGTCGGATGGTTACCAAACACTTGACCTGCCAGCTGGCAGACGAGCTGTGTTTCTCCCCCAGACTCTCCATCTGAATGCAAGAGGTCTTCTGTTGCCTGTCATGGTTCTAATTTTGCTGAGGAAAATAAAAAAAAAATAAATCTGTGTCATTGATACCATAGTCTAAACTGTTATGAACTATATGGGTTTTCTTGAGCATTTCTTGATCAGTGTGGGTTGCTGTAGATGCTATTATTATCTTACCACTTTTCCTCTGTGCTGTACAAGATTGCTGTCAGAGTCTAAAGATTGTCTAGTGCTTGTTGGGGGTTAGCACTGAAAATTAACTCAAAGCAAGTTGTGTGATGTGAAGATGAGCTTAGGATGTGTTTTACTTGATCCCTGCACCAAAGTTGAGTGAAATGTTTTTAAGGATTTACAAAACCAAACATCCCTACCACCTTCTACCTATTCCAGACCACATTCTGTTTGTCCAACCATGGCTCTCGTCTTTTGTAGGAATGTCACTTGCTCTGCCCTCACCCCACAAAATCCACAAATGTCTGAAGCATAAGCATGGGGTTCATTTTTTTGTTTTTAAATTAACCCCTGAGCTCTGCATTATATCTTGACTGTGGGCCTGTGATTATAAACTGTGAATCAGTTTTAGCCTCATTTCCCAATGCAATTAAAAGCTCATTCAGGCACGTTGTCAGTCTGTCCCCCTGTGCTCACCCTATATCTTTTAACCCTTTGTAAAACTTTTGGCAAAAATCTGACAGATATATCAAATTTATGGAATTCCTCCAGATTTGATGAAAACAGATGGCTAATTAAAGGAAGGCAACCTAATTAGTGTCCAGAAGGGAAATGTTTCATCATGTGCTTAGCTCTCAAGTTCTTCAGAGGATTTACATGAAAGAAACAAACACAAGGAATATAAGAAAGCTTTCACTAGTGCCAGCACTGTGTTGCATATCAGGGAATCCAATCACGAGGCGCAGTTCTACTGACTTTATTAGTCCATCAGCTCATACTCTGCTATTTCCATTCACTCTTTCAGTGAAAAAACAAAACAAAACAAACCATAAATATAATTAGTAAGATGACTTGGTTGTGTGGAAATACAAATCTAGTTTCTATTATGTTATTATTTTTGCATTACAGTAGTAAAAACAAGCTTGTAGAAAGAAAGGATAGAAGTAATGCTGTAAACTGTTTTGTTTTGTATGGATTCTTTTAGTATGAGTGTGTGAAAGTGGCAGAGCTGTTGTCCTGGGCCTGGAAATGTTCTGGGGGCAAGTTCAGTCCTTATCTAGCTTTAAACAGGAGATTGGGCTCATGGATCTCATGAGATCCCTTCCAAGCTGACTTGTTCTATGGATTATAGTTTAGTATGAATTATGAATAAAAGAAACAACACCTTGTTGTTCTTTTATTTTCTCCTAGAGAGTAGAATAAAAATTTCATTTCAAACACCTCTTTTCCCACACAAGCATCTTCTAGCATTTCCTTTCTCCTGAATGCTACTGAAACTTGTGCATGAAACTTATGCAGCAAGGCTGCTGCAATTTAAAGGCCTTTGAGGACTTTGTAAAATTACGAGGTACCATTTCTAATATGGTTGCAAGGAAATGTTATATCAGCAACTACTGGCTTGCAAGAGAGAGGAGCACTTTTGCGTTGTTTTAGAGCATGGAATTTCAGTACTGATGTTTGAACCACCCCTCATTATCTACAGGACAGCTTTTGTACCAGTCGAGGTACTTTCATCTGGGCCCCAGGTAGGAAGATGTCAAAGATAAATTAGTTGCTGTGATTTGGGATGTAGCTGGATGCCTGACACAGCTTGTGGAACAGTAGCTAATGCATGAGAATAGTGAAAGTGCATAATAGTCTAAGAAACAAGTTTCTTGCTGTAATGGCAAATTGATCGTGTGACAGGGAGAGGAGCAGAGCTCAGAGGAGGATGTTTAGATGCGTGTCTGGAGATTTTGTTCTGCACAGCTTACTGCTTTGCTATTTTGTCGAATGAACTACTCAGAAAAGTGTTAGCTTTGAAGATGCTCTATGGAACTGGGATAACAATTTTGCTTATTTATATTTGTTTGATATCAGCTCTGAAGTTGCATCAGAAGCCATAAATTTGCTTCATCTTTGGAATCTATAACTGTGATAAGATCAGGATTATGCTTTTTATTGTTATTGAAACAAAATGAATTTTCTTGCAGAACTGCCGTAGTGATTAAATCTCTTGATAAACAAAAGGCTTTTTATATCGATGAGAAATGTTGTATTATTTCACAGGAGGCAAACTTGGTGTAAGCACAAGTAGAGCATAGGCCCTAAAGAAGTTCTGTAAATATTGCTTCCCTTAATAGTTTCTCAGTACTTGTTAGTGTTGAACTGAATTTTTGTTATCATAACTTTTAACATGTACTCCATTTCATAAGCTCTCTTCCCAGGGCTCAGATGGTTTGCATGTTTGGTTTGAAAAGTATGATTAGGGTAACTTTAGACTGATATGGAATTAGGGCATAAAACTGAACTGCTGAAACCATGCAAGTTTTGAAATGCATTTCATTATTTTTGACTCTATCAAATGCTGTGGATAACTTCTGTGCTTTGCTTTAAGAAGTAAAAAGCTTTATTTGGGATTCTACTACCATAATGTTTCCTAATTTGGCTCCTGGTTGATCCAGATCAAAAATTGTAGTGAAAAACAACATTACAAATCTGAACAGTTTTAACCAACACTGGCAGGCTGCCCCTTATTAAGTAAGCAGGTTTCTAGCTTCTCCCCCACCCCCAGCACTGAACAGTCCGACTAGTTTTGTTCTCTCTACATAAATCTATTTACAAATGAGAAATGTAAGATTTAAAAAAAATATTATTTAAACAGATATTACCCTGGGGGGAAAAGAAATACTTTGGCTACTTCCTTGCATCCTTTTGTGGAAAGACTCAAATCCCTTAAGAAACATTTCAAACACAAACTGAGTAGATCAGGAGACTGAGAAGATATTTCTTTGCAAAAATCTAAAAGGAATAGTTGTTTCAAAAAAACTGTGCTTCATCTACACATCATAAATATTAGAGCTTTGCTTCTTCAGGTGTCAGACCAGTTTCTGGAACGATGCAATTTACTTATCTATCACAAATACCCAAATCTTACATCTCCAAATGCTGTTCTCTGTCCTTTCCTATTCAGTGAAGTTGGGTAGAAGTTTTATGCTTTATGCTCCTCTGCTTCAAATAGAGAATATTTTGATAGAGAAGGAAGAGAAAAGTGGCACATTTATGAAGGTGGTATTCTGTTTCTGATAAGGCAGTAAGATTGGACAGTGAATTTGGAGGAACAGCAGCATTATCTTTAAGTACACATTATCCAGTGCAGACCAAATGTGGTAAGTCATCTCAAAATAAAAATAAAGTTTTGCTTTTCTTCCTAGCTCATTGTACTCTTTGTGGGAAAACTAGTTAACTTCTGCTTCGTGTTGTCCTCAGTAATTGGTATTGCAAGGTCACCAAAGCGCATGGTTCCCAAAGCATAAAAGAGCACAGCAGTTGCCTCCAGATCTTGTCTTGGTTAATCACCATTGGGTTGCCATTTTCTAGTATCAATCTGGTATCTAGTAACAACATCCTCTTGTTCTTGCTACCTGTGCTGGATTATGGAATTTCCTGAATATGAACATTTTGTGTTCTGTCTGTATGCTTTTGTCGGGTCTGATTAGAGATTCTCTGCATCATAATACAAATAAATAAAATGATAATTATTTTGGAAGGAACTGAAGGAAAAAAGTTATGAACAGGACTGCTTATTATCTTTCAGCTGTGATTTTGATTCTTTTCTCAACCTGCAGAAATGCCTCTTCAATTAGAGCAACCATTGTATTAGAGAAGTGTTTGAATGGAAAATATTTTGGCATATCATAGGAAAAGTGACACAAGTACTGTTAATAGTTTGATGGTGATATTCTGCTGTGTATTCATGCCTCTAAGGGCCATCAATTTCTCTGATAAATGTTAGAACAGTGAATCTGTCACAAGAGAGCATGTGCAGTACTAGCAAAATCAATTTTCACAGTAGGGCTCATGTCTTCAGAAGGCATTAGTTTGTCTTCTGTTTGCAGTAGTTCATGTTTATGATATGAATATGCAGATATTATCTCTAAGCTTAAAAGAGGCTGTTGAAAGTGATGCTTTTAAGTTTTATTTAGACACCTTGAAAACAGTTTTCAGGGGTCTACAGCACCTGCTCTTCTTGGCATGATGCTTTCAGCAGTTTAAGTATGCACCTCAAGTCCCAGCCAAGCTGGTCACAGCCATTAGCAGATGTTACTGAGCAGTTGTAGGAGAGAAAAGGCTTTGAAACCTTCTGCTCTATTGCTTCTCTTGCTGCCTTTTTTTTTTTTTTTTTTTTTTTTGTTCCCCCCCCAACCCTGTTTTGGCTAGCCCAATGGCTGAATGAGCCAGTACTAGTTCTATGCTCTTTTCATGTCTCCGTGCCAAAGGCAAGAGAGTGCAGTCTCTTTCAGTGTATATAATCCCTTAATTTAGAGTCTTGGCACTCTTAAAAATGTTTAAGGGAAAGTTTTATTGCATATAAAATCTGGTTTTGGGTTACTCTTCCCTTTTGGGGATTTTTTTTTTTTTTTTTTAACTTTTAACTTAAGTCACTATATTAGCCACAAGTCTCAAGAATTTCTGATTCTTTTGTATCTAGACACTAAGAGTGAAGAACTGCAAAAAATAAATGTGAAGACAGATTTATTATTCTTGATCTGTTTACTATCTATGTGGAAAACTTGTAGTATTTTTTTTTTTTAATATTTTTGTTGCATGTCAAATAGCTATGAGCACCCTTGAGTTTGATTCTCCTGTCTGTTCCTTACTGCTTGTTTCTGTGAGATTTTCAGTTGTGATTTTTTTTCCACTTCTCTTCTGACATGTGCAGAAGAATGGGTTAGACTTAATCCTAGTTATTTTCACAGTTTGAAGTGAATGCACACATGGAGTAGCTGCAACCTGTTATGATGCTAAGACTCCTCTTGTCCTGATGACTGTTTTTAAAATACATGCCATAGTGGCAATGTGGGCTTCAAACAGGTTGGGAATGAGAATTTCTCCTGAAGTTAGCATTGTATTTTGCTCCGAAGCTGCACACATAAAATATTTAGTTTTTCTGTGAGATCTGTAAGGTGAGCTGCATCACTTATAAAGGTGGAAACTTTGTAGTTCAATACAGGTCATTTCTCCCCATCTATGTAACAATTCAATTACTTCAAATTACTCATTTTGCTTCTACTGTTTACATGTGTCATCAGTATGCACGAGACAGGAACCAGCTTACACTCGTTGCTCTGCTTTCTGGTTACTTGAAAGTATGGAGAGCCTGCAGCCAGCCACTGGCTGGGGACAAGATTTCACTAACTTCAGATGTGCAGTTTTGAGGGACCACAGTCTGCAGTCATTGTGGGGATTTGTGAAGGTAGCTAACATGCAAAAACACTACAAAACTTCCACAGGCTTAGGAACTACACAGGAAAAGCTGGTACAGTAGATTTTCTCTACGGATATATGGGTACAAACTCACTGGTCTGAATAAATGTTACTATCCACAACTCCACAACTAGGGATGGAGTGTGCAGAGTGTTTTTTTTTTTTTTAATTCTAAAAGATTTACAGCTGGTACTATTGTTTTTACTGCACATTTTTTCCATATAACTCCTTATTACTATTAAAATAACCACCCTCAAAGGAGGGGGAACAAACCATAACAATTCAATATATTCAAAATAACTTCAATTGGAATTTAGATTTTAAAAAAAATTGTATAGTTTCTAAGAAAATGTATAGAAATATTACTAACAAGTATTCCCCCTCCCCCCCCCCTCCCCCAAAAAAAAAAAAAAAAGAAAAAGTTTTTCACTATTTAAAAAATTGTGAGTATTTTTTAATGGAGAAGCTAGCCAGGTTAAAAGACCAGGTGATGGTTTAATGCTACCCTACTTTCTTGCTGGTACCTTCTGCAATAATTTTGTGCCCACCTTTTGGACTCTGTTTTATCTGCCTTTAATACTGCATTCCTGTGTGGTCCATCTCTTACAACCTCTTCTCTGGCTAAGATTTTTTTTTATAGCTATGTGGCATAGTGAAAAAAAATGGTCCCTAGATCATGCATCTCCCTTGGATTTATTGACACTGGTTTAGGTATTACTGCACCTGGAGGAAGATATTACTCACATACGTATTAATGTGGTGCGATGTTTTCTTCCTCTGTTGCAAGACCCTTGGGAGAAGGACCATGGGGTGAGGCCCAACACTTTTTGGCTCAAATATTATTGAAAATTATCTTATGTGTTCTTTGAAGTGTTTGTAATAATGCTTCACTTACGTAGATGGAAATGGATACCTGACGATCTTTAATGACCTGATCTACATCATCCTTGTACTGCAGCAATTTTTATGTCCCTTCACCCATCTTATGCTCAAAAATAGAATATTAACAACACAAGACACTGTCAGAGACTAGTGTCTTCAGTGTCAAGCTTTATATCATTGCAGTAGTACAACAAAAATGGAAAACTTCCAAAATGAATTCATCTTCTGAAGTTTGTTCTTTATATACATAAAAAAAAAAAAAATCCAATTCTGAATCACTCCAGTTTTTCTTTACCTCTCTGGAATCCAAGTCATCTTCAAATATCCTGATGTAATAAATTTTAGGGCTACTGGTTTTTTTTTATTTTTTTTTAGTTCAGCCTACAGGGAACACTGAATCTTCTCCAAACTTTAACTCAAGATCTACAACAGAAAAGTTTGTAATAGCGTCACTATTGGTTTATTGCAGTACTGGTTGTGAGCGAGAAAACCCAGAGCACATCTGTTGTTGGATGCATGTGCTTTGTCCACTATCCCTTCAGGGAGTGTGTGCTGTGACAAAGAAAGGATGCTGTTGTGTTGGTGCTTTAGAGAAAAGGTGAACATTATGTGTATGTACATTGCTTCTTTCTTTGGGTACCATGCTGTGTTTTTGCAGCTCAGCTGCAGACTTGGATGTGATTTTGGATGCATTCTTTCCTCTGTTCTCTCATGTCCTGCCTGCAATGACACAATTATAATTCTTCCTCTGTTTAATTCTCATTCACATAGCTAATAAGCAATGGCTTCTTGCTTTCCATGAATATTAGAGCAGAGGTTTGGTCTCACTAGTGACCCCAGCTTCTATTATTAGGTAGTAAAAGGTAAACTCTTTATCACACGTGCTTGGCTTTATTTTTTTCTATGTACTTCAAATTTTCCAAAAGGTATCAGAGGAAATTGTGAGAGTATCAGTTGGTTAGTAACCCTTAAATATCAAGGGATATGATGAATTCTCTTCTAGTATGTGATTTAAAGTATTCTGAGTTTGCTCAGAAGGGTCTGATACCCCTCATTTTTTTTGCAGAAGCTGAGGCCAAGAGCTGATTGTGGTGCCTTTGTTATCTGTGCCCTATGAAACACCATGCATAGCAACACCAGAGGCTGGATGAAGAAGGCTTGCTTAGCTGTGGTGGTACATGAATGCTCCCATAAACAAGGGCTCACTTGCATGAAACAGCAAATTTTTGCAGTTTTAATCCACTTAGCTACCCTCAACATCAGAGCTCTGGGGGTAAACAGCAACTAGAGATGAGGTGGCACTGTTCGTGAGGCACACCAAACCCCTAGTGTGTTGCACCCAAAGCCCTGTTAAAGGAGTATTATTAAGGTTCCTAATTCAAGCACTTAAAATTTAGTAAATGCCTCCCCCTTGTGCATGTGCATTAGGATACAGCTTGTACTGTGTGCTCTCATGCTGTGTTGTAGGATTGGCGTCTCACTCCTTTCTCAGGAATGAGTAATTGCATCTGGGGCTGAACAGGGTGTTGTGTTTTCTTCTTTTTTTTTTTTTTTTTTTTTTTTTTTTCCTTCAGGAGATTATGGCTGCTGATCTTGTGTTTCTGTTGTTGCAAAGCTCTGAAAGACAGCAATGACTGGTTTAGGAGTTGCAGGAGGCAAAGGGAGGATGTCAAATATATCTTTCTAATCTTGCAGGTTTTTAGTTGCCCTGAGTTTTCCTGGACAGTTTGAAGCTTAGCAAGCTGATTATGAGTTTTTAAAAATATGGAGGGGAAGAAAAAGACCAAATCTCAATTTCAGGATCTGGGTAGAATATTTGTAACTGTTTTTATTCAGAATAGCCTTTATCAGAAGCATGCCAGAAATATCTATAGGAAGTCCTTGAAACCAAACAATATGAATTCTGAAATAAGTCAGAGTTCTAGAATCCTGTAAATATCTTTAACGATAATGAATGCTCAAGGTAAGTGTGTTATGAAGACAGATCTCAGCCTGGAAAACTCACCAGAGCTCTCCTGGAACAGTGAATACCTGTATTTTCAGGGACAGCTGAATACACCAAATACTTTCTGTCTCAAAAAGGAAAAAAAGAAAAGAAACAAAATTCTTCTGCAGAAAGTGTGGCTAACTCGTAACAGTCCTTTAAAACATACAAACCTCTAGTAAGAGCTGAGAGGGCCTAAGAGTTTCTCACCATGCTTTGGTTAAAAGAAAGGCTGCCTAGTAGAGCAGAACTTTTCCTCACTAGCTGTTCTTATGTGTGGCCCATAAGTCAGCCCTCTGTTAAATCCTCTGGTCTGGTCCATTTTTCTTCTTCAGTGTTTGTTCTTATAGTTAATGAATGATATATGAACTGTTTTCCATTTGCGGAGAACTGAAAGGAAAGCTGTATGGGCTGTGACTACAGCAATAATTGCATAGTTTTACATTTAGGGGAGCTTCCAAGACTTGGAAATGCTTTAAAGCAGTCCATGGGCATCTTCAACTTGCTCAGCCTCTCACAGTGTTAGGGATTCCTGGCTTAAATTTCTGGATCCATCCAATCTCTGGATGCTAGGTGATATTTAACTGCAGGCATTTTTAGTGCATCTTAATGCAGCCAAATGTCTGAAGTAAACCAGGTTTCTTCTATAGTGACCACAAGAACTGTTCCTCATGGTCTCATCTGAGATGTACATGCCTCCAGAGGATTGCTTTACCCCACTGAGCTTACCACTATCGTTAGCTGGTGATGACTGGTGATTCAACTCAAATACTGAATTCTCTGTACTGGTTTAAAAATCCTATCATAGATGATAAACTGGCTACACTCATGTCCTGAATAAAGTTACCATGTAGAAATGTGTATTGTTATTCTATGTAGCATAAAATAAGCTTAGAAAACTTTAACACAAAACCATTGTGCAGAGGAAAATCCCACGACTTGCTGCAGGATGCTGAAATTATTCAACTGTTAGTTTTATATAGCCCCTTCCTTTATCTTCTTCAAGATAGAATTGTTGAAGCTCCTGGCTCTGCCTTTTGTTCACCATTTCTACTGGTAAATTTTGTATGAAAGAAAAAAACCAAAACATCGAGTGTTTGTGTAGGAATATTACTTACATTTTCTTTTATTGTCTGGCTAAGGAGAATGAATCTCCTGTCACAACTGTTTTCAATAAAGAATAAATTTGGGTACTTGCTTTTAGTTTCAACCACTTTAATTTGACTAATATACTCTTGCAAAAGTTTAAGAGTAAGTTGGAGATCTTCGGTTCTCAGGGTTGAAATTTCTGCACACTTATTAGATAAATGATCTGAAACCTGGATTTGCTGATAGAAACTTATGCAGAAATATAGATGTACTTGTGGCAATGCTTATGTTTAGAGAATGTGTATTGAAGTGTTAAAGATATTACATTTTAAAGACATTTCACATAACCTTGAAACACTTTTTTCTTATATCTCAAACTGTCACCGCAGTCAAAATGAATATGATTTAAATTCCGCAGTACTTAATGTCATTACATAAATAGAAATTTCCAAACATCATCAAGTTTATATTGACTCAATTTTTCTATGGATTACATTCACTGCATTAAAACTTTACACAAGAAATCGATCTTTTTTTTTTTTTTTTTTTCCACTTACAAAGAGTCAGTCTTCATTAGCTTTGTGTTCAATGTGACACCAAGAAGTAACATCGTCTCCTAGCTGCTTTGTATCAGCTGTTTGTTCTCTTCTCATTGATATTTTTCACAAAAGATCGATTGGGAAGGGCAAGAGTTAAACAGTGGTACTGGCCTTTCAAAAAATACAGGACAAACTTTAAACGCACACCCTTGAGCGGTCCTTACATGCACCAAATGCATGCTTTCCTTGAAGAAAAAACAGAAAATATTAATGACCCTGTATACATGTGTACTACATAATCACTTCTGGTGGTTTATCTGCATTTAAACATGAATTTTAACTTTATCCCTTACCTATTAAATAATTTAGGGAAAAGAGCATTGATGAGAAACTCCATCTCTTATCCAGGTATCACAGAAAACATTGCTCTTAGGTCCTGTGAGATAGGAGGAGCATCATCAGGAAAGATGAGGTTTTGGACTCTCTTATGTTCTTTTAAAGTATTTATGACATTCAAACTTCTGCTGTGGTAAACAGCAAATATCTATGTTTCCATGCATTCAAAGGGGACTTTGTTCCTGTGACACATTCTTGGGGGGAGGGCAAGTGAGAGTCACCATCAGCCATTCTCTTGTCTTTAGCATGGGGCTAACTATATTCTTGGATAAAAAACATTATCGCCCCATAAATCATTCCAGCTGGAGCTCAGTCCAGGTACAATAAGAAATCTGGAGACTTTCTCCTGACCTTTTGGAGTTTCAGATATGTATACGTTTCTAATAATAATAAAAAACCTCATATAGGCTCTTGTCTGCTTAACATATAATTCATATTTCAATAGAGCCCAGAAGCACTAAAGTGTTGAAAGACCTCTACTCTGTCTTTCAAATAAATGGAATTGTCCTTTTTTTCCCCCTCTAGGCTGAAAGCTCATTAATAATAACAATCAGCACTGAGATGTCATAGCTCACCTTGACTGAACATGAGAAACTTTTCAGTTATTTGAAGGTCTGTAAAAATAATGCAAATTCATCAGAAAATTATTTCTTCTAAGCGTTAAAAAAGTATTACTGTTCCTTTTGGATAAAATATTTAAAATATATAATATGATCTTACCGGATCATGCTGTAATTAGGTATCAAAATAGTAGAAATGAGTGAATATCACTCTTTCTGGGAACCTGTCATATTTATAACTCATATCTAGAAGAACAGACTCTACAATCTTCTTAATTGTGGTCTGCTAGCACCTTTAGCCTAGATGCTGCAAAATGCTGCTCATCATTTCCTCTTAAATAAACATCTTGTTTAAGCTGTTATCCCAAACTTTATTCTCCTGAAATTGAAGGTAATTTTCACCAGTTTAGCTGACCTATAGCTCTGCTAACAATTCTTCTTTCTTCATAATTTTTAATGTTGCATGTTTTCTGTCACCCATTTTTCCCCTTTTCAGTGTTCTGGTTCCAATATATATGATTTCTGGTGCTGAAATGATCCATTCCAGTTGGTAGATATTTAACACTAAAGAGCTAAGTAGTAAGTTGCCTGTTTCTAAACTTTAATATCTTCCCTTAGATACTACCTATTTGGTAGGATGAAGCATTGTTTGTCTTTCCCATACAGCAATAGGACCTGAAGACAGTTTTTGTCATCTTATAAAATAACGTGGATACATTTGAAACTCCTTCCTTAAAGACATGTTAAGACTATCTTGTTGGGCAGTTAGTCATCTAGCTTTTGGTTTTGTTTATAGTCTCTGTAGTCTATGTTTTCTGAGATAGAATTATATAGATTTCTGATGATTCTTCATTGCACAATGAGGAAAGCACTTTACCAGTTGGACACTTTTGGTTATAAATAAAACCATCTGGTCTATTTAAAGCATAGTAGTATTTAATTTTTCTGTGTGAGTAAAAGCTTATTGCTACTATAGGAAAATGTATTTTACAGAATTAAAATAATTTAATTGCAGGATTTTTTTTCCTGCATTTTCCTGTTTGCAAATATGGCATTGATTTAATTTTTTCATGTACTTCAGGATAATAGAATATGACATTTCCCTCCCAAGTTTGTGAGACTGAAATTATGTAAGGAATTCAGTAGCTGTATTTTCAACTCTTCGTGTGAATTTTTGTAACTAACTTCTCATCACATGGTTGAAGGATAGGACTGAAGTAATCTTTCCTTCTTGGCAGTAAGCTGCCAGCATGTGCATCTTGTAAACTTCTTTTTTTTTCCCTTTCTATGGACTCTTTTGAATGGACCCCTTTTTTCAGATGCAATCTAGGATAGGCTGAAATGCTGTAATCATGCAGTATCTGCCTGGTATTTTCAGGAGAACTGGTTTCAATTTAAATGACCTCATGTGAGTCATGCAGTACATAACCCCTCTCCCGCCCTGGAGGCAAGGACAGGGAAATCTCTGTGACTGCTGTACAGGAAGGTCTTTGGATCTCCGTAAATGGGTGAACTATGGCAACAGCTACATTATTTGATTAAAATGTTGGACAATTGCCCTATATGAAAAACTGCACAATAAGAATGGTCTAAATATGCAAGTACAGTTGCCAAATATGAAGATTTGTTAGGGAAAACTTGCATTGTAATGCAACTCAAGTTATAACATCAAGTTTTAGAAAATGCCCAAATCCTTTTGGTTTCATTTGCATAGACATTATAATGTACCATTTAGAACCATAGAATCCTAAAGTCTAAAACCATAGAATCCTAAAGTCTAAAACCAAAGATTTTTTTTTTAGCCTTTCTGATATAATCTTGCCATAAAGTTGCTGTAGTGGGATATAGCTCATAGAAAAGCTATTTCCAAGATAAGAACTTGGTTCTTCTGGAATAAGATTATCTTGCAGTTCAGTGTTTCCTTTGATACTGCAGCAACAATAAGATGTCTTGTCTCATTACATTGCTGACTTGATGCTTAACTTTTTTTTTTTTTTTCTTGTGTCAGAGGAACAACTTCAAAACCAAGTTTTTAGTTTAGAAAACAAAAAACAAACAAAAATTCATCTGTCTTGCTCCAAATTTCAGTAGGCACCGACGTAACGTTCACTGGACACTTATTTTTAAAGATCTATTGGAGTTGAACATGCTGTGCACCGGTGATCACAACCAATGTTTATTTCTGTCTCTAGTGTAGTTTCCCCAATGTTATTTGTTAAAAGTAAATTTCTACAGCGGACTCTTAGCTGGGGCTGGTTGCAGTGGTGGCACTGTGGGCTGGCTCCATGCCTCGCAGTGGTGGCAGGGGATCAGGATGATCCCTGGATGCTTGCTGCTGGTGGGGCTGCTCAGGTGCAACAGCATCACTGTTCAGGGTGCTGAGTATTTTAGACACTGGTTGTTGCTGCTGCCCAAATGAGAGCAGCTGCCTCTTAAAATGTATTTCATAGTTAGTGTGGAGAGCTACAGCATTTTTTTTTTTTTTTTGGTTCATCTTATTAAACCTTGATGAACCTGAGAGTTAAGTAAAAACAATTTGTGTGTAATGACCCATGGCAGCTTTCTCCTGTGCTTTAGCAGACTGTCCTCTGCTTTTCTGTCCTGGCGCTGCTGGCACTGGGGTTAACCTGTTCCGTGTATACTAGGTATGTGCTAGCAGAAGTTGGTCATTAGCAAAATAACATGTTTTGGGGGATTCAAATCAAGCCACCTGCATCTTCAGTATCAAATTGTGAGTAATAATGTAGTGATATGTGCCTAATAACAGCCATCTGCCTGAGCTTTATAAACATTAATGTTTGGCTTCCTTATGTATGGTGACTTCATTTCCTGAGAAACATTCTAGTACAAAGTGACTAAATGGGCCTGCCTGCAGGAGGATGCTGCCACACAGGCTCCCCAAAGCCTGAGCCTTGCAGAAACCCTCTTTGCTAACACAGATGAGCATCACTTGCTGGGTGGTGATCTGTGCCAATGCAGGCATGGGATGTTTCAGCTGAGGGTACTTGATAGGGCTTTTTTCTTTCCTTGTTCATTCCTGGTGATCGATATTACAGCTCTCAGACTACCTGACCACTGAACTTCCCAAATTACCTGACTTGTCACTGTGTGTGTTGAGGCTGTTCTCTGAGAGCTGACTCAGCTTGATGTGGCAGCCTGCAGCCTTCGGCCTCAGGACAGTGCAGGGTCTGCTTCTGTCAGAGCTTCCCATGTACTAAGCCCCTGCTGCTGAGCTGGGATTCATTTCTTGGGGCACTCCAGCATCTTCAGCAGCTGAAAGAGATGGTTATCAATAATGCACATTAGTGGTGTTGTTAGCTAGGGTAGGGCTAGCCAGCATGTTCATTAAACAGCTCTAAGGTTTTCTAGGGCTCACAAAAACTTTCTCCAGATTAATAGTAGAAGTTGGAGCCTGAGGGCTCTTTCCTAGAGAGCACAGCTGCTTTTTCTGAAGAAAGTGAAGGTCATCATATTCTGGAGGCCTGTTCCAAAGTTTCACAGCTTGTGAAACTTCACAGTTTCAGGAATTTTTCCAGGGACTCTTAGGGGACTCCTCAGTTTGTGCTCACAAGTTCAGAGTATTATATCTCTTAATCAGACAAAAAAAAAAATAAATCATTTTTATTTTTAAGGACTTGTGAAATGTAGGTATCTCGAGGTATCACATCCTAAATGCAACTAACTTGGAAATTTTGATGATTAACCTTTAGTCCAATTCCTTTTGTATTTTAATATGTTAAATTTTAAATATGTTTACAGTGGTGTGGTTATTTTCTGTATTCTGTTTTCAAAGTAGGTGCAGGTGTTTTCCATGTGGTTGAGGCTCATTACATGTTCTTCTCTCTCTACTGGCTGAACTTGTCTATCAGTGAGGAATCAGAACGAGGATGTTGAGGTGTTTGTGGTGCCACAGACTATTTCTGCCTCTTTTCCCTCTGTAACTACACTTTTATTCACATCCGTTATTTTGCTAGCTGTAACTGAATATTTCTCACAGTAGTGCAAACTGGCTCTTTTTGCTTACCTGCCATTGTCAGCCTTCAGGACATGTTTGGGAAGATGATGAAAACCCAGGGAACTTGTGCCAAAGAGATTTGTGACTGAGGGTTCACAAGATCACGGAGTCTTATAGTCAAGGTTCCAAATTTTAGAAAACATTTGCTGCTCTCCTACCAAAAAGAAAAAAGAAAAAAGTAAATACACTGATGAAACAATGCCGTACTATTACAGTATGGTTACCAGCTCAGAGGGACAGTTAATCTTTGCTGTGCGTTGCACCATGATTGTTCTGGGAGGATGTTTATATGCCTGTAACTCTGTTGGATCTAAAGAATGGTGCTTTCTTCAGAAGTCTCTGAGTGCCATGATTATTGTTCCAGAACCTCAGGGATGATTGAGAACAATTAATGAAATAAAAACAAACAAACCCCCCAGAAACCCTGATAAGTCTGAGGTAGACTCCAGATCGTTTACCATGACAGGATTTATGTCTTGCAAATTTTGCAAGTGTTTAGGGATAGATTTAACATTTTTCATCAGGACAGTGCCTCTGCTTTTAATGAAATTACTTCCACTTGTGTATATGCATAAGTATTTGCAAGATATGAAGGTCGTGGGTACTGCATGTACGGCATAATACTTGCATCACCATCAAGCATCTTGTCTCCATATAAAGTTTCTGCTATAAAAGCTGTCAAACAATATCTATAGCGTTTGCTTTGAGTGGGTTCCAGTTTCTGTTCTACCCTGAGTACAAGATTCCAATATCATGCAAGAGATGATAGGGGTTGCATAGCAAATTAGCACTTGAAATGCAGTGATTTGTAGGTCACTTTACCACCTAGCAGTCCTAATAAAATAACTTGCTCCTTTTATGCTGTTTGTACCAAGGGACCCAAGCTGTGAAATGCATCTAACATAAAGTACACCTCTGAAAACCAAGTTCAACCTACCCGACCTTTTCCATAACATAGTTCTCACTCTCTGAAAGTTTTCAGAGAGCATTTGGCTTTGGAAGCCCCAAAGAAGAGTAAGGAAACCTCATGTGCTTTATTTTATGTTATGAGGAGATACAAGATATTGGTTTATTTTTGGATATGGAGAGACAGGTGTGATAATATCTTAAAATCAGTTGATAGTGAAGTTATGTATCTGTTAAAAGATTCTTTCCAGCTTTATATACATACCTGTTAACTAAGATATTCCAACCATGACTAGTTTATTTGGTGCCCATGGTTTGTGAGACCCAGTTTTCTTTTCCCAGACTTCTGCACCGTGGATTTGTTTTTCCAGGTCCTGAGTCTGGGATGCTATGAATTCAGATTGGCTGCTTTCAAAGGAGCAGCATCCTAGTTTTCCTTCAGACAGCAAGCTTCCAAACTTCTCAAGAGCTGGAGGTTATTTGAAAATCTACATAAATATCGCAGAAAGCTGCAGTTCTTTGCCAGCATATGAAACTTGTCATAGAGCCGGGGGTGGCTGCTGCTGTTACTGTTCTGCCAGTGATGGCACCCAAGCAAGATGAATTTGGGAATCTGTTCCACAGAGATGCCTCCTCTGGTCCATGCCACAACGCACTTTTGTCTTTGGAGACAATAGAAGCAAATCCTGACCTGATCTGCAAGTATTGCTACTGCTGAGTGATTGAGATTGATAATAAGAGCCTGACATCTTTTCATGGTTAATTAGTTCAAAATGAGAATAGCTCTTGTATTCACTGCTGACTATCAGAGACAATAATTACAAGACTATTTTGTATGAACAATCCATATCCCGTTCATTTGGGCTAGTACTGCTGCTTGGCTAAATGCTTCAGAAAAGACTGCTCACTTCTCATGACGATCAGTAAAAATAGATTAATGGGAGAGTTCTCTTCAAAGGGTAAAAGGAGGACAGGATCCTCCGAGCAGCCCTTGTCAGACAAGCACGTATGTGGAGCAGATAATGGTGCACAGACTAGGGGATGCTGCCTTTCTAGCTTTGATTTGAAAACTTCCCTTCCAGAAGTGATACTGCAGTGCCAGGGCAATTTCTGGGTGAATCACACGTGTGTAATAGATAAAGCCCTTTTTCTCCTAATTAAATGAATGTTATACTAGGGCTGCCAAATTTCACTTGCTGCAATGTGATACGTAAAGTTGAACGAGAAAAATAAAGTTAGGTTTTAATGGGAGGACTTAATCCTACATTTTGCCAAATACTTCAAATAGAAGTAAAACCAAGGGAAGAATGAATGGGGATGCATTGCCTAAGGGAGAAACAAATTTTATTAGCTGGGCAAAACAGCAAAAGTCTGACCCTTTACCTAAAAGGAAATATAGCAGGCAGTATAAAATAGAAGGATTCAATTTTCTATTCGCTCATGCATGCCTCCTATAACTTAATTGCTGAAACAAAGATACTAAAGCCTGTAAATTAAGCTTCAATATATGCAATAGTATATACTGTGAAGGAAAACATACCTTGGAAAATTGCATTTTGATCTATTTATTGGCATAAAATTAATGTAGATTAGCTAATAAGAACACATTTTCCATTCCCTGAGTTGTTTTTCATATGTTTCTGTGAATGGTGGGTCTATTTCTAATGCTGCCAAAGGGGTCTTTGACATGAGGTATTCTAAAAGAGCATTTTTAAGTGCCAAGATTTTTGGTAAGGGAAGTAACTTCTGCTAGAGATTCTATTTTACACTGAGATAGGCTTCTTATTCTATGTAAACAACACCATAGAGCATCAGCAGTTATAGTTGTCTATAAAATCAAAACAAATCTGTCAACATTTTTTATTATTGCTCAGCCTGCTAAAGGGGCAGGTATATGAACTGTGATCATTTAGAAGACAGGCATATTTATTGACCGTGTACTTGTGCAAGAAAAAGCTGATGCTCAGGTGAGAGGATGCCTGGCTGCTGCCCTGGAAAGCTGAGAATTTACGGGGTGTCTGTGGGTCAGTGTAGGTGCTGCTGTGTTGCTCTGCTTAGGCTTGGAGCAACATCAGGGGGAGTGCACAATGCAGCAGGAGTACCACGTGTGGCTGTACTGATGTGGCTGTGCAGTGTTCTCCATTTGCATACAAGGTTTTGGATGCCTCAATGATCTTTTAGCTTTCCTTACGAAATGCCTTGTTATCTGCTCAGTCGTGCAATAGCAATTGTTGCAAATTTGCTTTTTAGTATGGCATTATGTCTACCTGATGTGTTCCTCACCAGCCCCCCTCCCTCTCACTCATATGGGCAAAAGCCAGAATAAATTGATTTTCCCTTTCTATTGCTGAGCCAGTTTCAGCCCTGTGCTGATCTTCATAAAAGAAATATTCCTTAAACTGTATTGTATACTCAGAAAAACTATATTTTGATTTAGTTTACGCTCACGGAGTCTCTGAAGAAATGAATACCTATGATATCTTTGCACAGAATAAAGTGAGATATCTGGGAACCATTGCCCTTTGAGAAATGAAGAAAAAGAAATATTTGCTCACAGTTCTTCACTCTGAGAAATGTTGGGGTCTCCCAGATAATGAGAGATATGGGAAATAGTCAGTGAATTGCAACAATCAAAGGTGTTTTTCTGCAGTATTTGTTTTTCATATAGCCTACTATCACAAAAACTTGAAGGGTTTGCAAAAGAAAGTCCTAAGAGGTGAAAGGTAGGCTTCTTGCAGACCTACTTTCCCTGCCTTTTCATGTACATTTCCTTTTCTTGGGGAAGAAACATAGGTGAGAGCAAGCACAGAGGCTTGTGTTTTTAAGCATCTATGAATTAAATATCCTTGTATTTATGTGGATTTTTTTTTTTTGGGGGGGGGGGAGGATAGGGGGGTGGAAGGAACATAATTTCCATCATTTATTCTGACTCTGTGGATAGCTAAAAATGAAGAGTGTTATTTTAATTAGAGTAATTTTAAAAGAAGTCCATGAGACATAATGTGTTTTGTTAGCTTTCCTGCATTGTATTCTGCCAAAAGGCTGTTGTCTAGGTAAATACTTATTTCCCCTCAAGACAATAGTTTGATATGTGTCTTCAAAGTAGTTTCATTCAGTTTTGTTTTTTTAAGAGAAATGTCATGATTCCGTAACAAAATTTCAACCAGTAAATGATGAATGAGCCTTTCAATTCTGTTAATAATTTAATAAATAAATACACACATGTGTACATATATATATAAATAACACTTTTTTTTTTTTTTAATTTATCCTTTGCTGTTCTCCATGTATTAATATCAAGATTTGACAAACAAGAAATTTAGCAGCGCTGTTTTTATTTATTTATTTTTTTTTTATTTGAATAAATTTAGGAACACTTAAATCAATTGGTGCATATGCTAATATACCTGTTCACACTGTAGTATCATTAATTAAGGATAAAGAATTAAATTATCCTTCGTTTTTCAGAATTGCTTATGAACTTTATTAACAAACATGATTCAATATGAAACACTTGTGTTGGGAGGTAGAAGTAGATTAGATTTGGAGCAGTCCTGAAAAATGTGCTCTGAAAACTTGTCCTTGGGTGTCCTTCCCCTGACTGCCTATCTTAAGTGTGGAGAGAAGAGAATCACTTAAAAAAAATTTTTATTTCTCAGACTGTGGAGAGCTCTCTGAATATAATAAAAACTTTATTAAGAGCTGAATTGAAGTTAAATAATATTGTCTCTGCTGATCAAGTTAAGATTTTTGAAGTATGACAGCAGTTCATTGCATAAAGTAGGTATTTCTCTTTGTATTTTCTTTGTTGAGGCATTTGATTTCATCCCTGAAAGCTAAAAGCAAAATACACCAGCCAGTGGTGCTTTTTCTGCAGCAAAACAGTATTTTTATTTTTATTTTTTTAATTTTATTTTTACAGTGGGAATAGCCCAGCATTCCTCTAAATCTTGCCCTTGTCATTCATACTGAGATTTCAGTTTCTACAGCTAGAGAAATTCTGTTTCTTCTATCCATCTTAGGTAGCACTGTATGCACAGAGCAAATGAATTCAACTGGATGTGATTTTACTGCTGATTGTGCTGCCTTGGAGAGTAGCCTCAGCGCCTGTAACTTGCTTGGATCAGAGTAAAATTTTAACATCAATCGCTCTTCTGGTTATTGAATCCAAAGTAATTATATGGTAAATGCTCTGGCCAGTAAAACCCCCTCTTTAAATGCAGCTGGATTTTTGTGTTGTTTTTGGATGCCAAGTCCTTGCTTTCTTGAGACAGGGCTGATTTCTGAAAATAAGATCCTCTAGAATTTTCTGCTTGCTTTCATGACGGGGAAAAGAAATATGTTAGGGAATGGGGTTTTAAGAACTCTTTAAGAGTTCTCTTTAAGAACAGTATCATCTACAGTTGTATCAACTAAAACTCATTGTAATGTACAAATCAAACAGCAGAACACATTTGTCCCTCTTGGCTGTAATGCATCCACTCAGCCAACACACTTTGTAATCTGCTGCCTTGATTTCCATGGTGATTTGCATTCTGACTACCTATAAGCAGAGAGGTCAAATCTTTTCCTTAGCTTTATCTTTTAAGTGAATGTATTAATGTAACCTGACAGTAGACACAAAACCACACACGTGTGTCTCTGGAGGATCAATTCAGAATTGAAGGATGTGTATATGGCTATATACTTTCTCCTTTATAACCACCATTAAATGGTGTAGATTTTTGAATGTCTGATGTTGGAAGGTCTGAAGAGGTATCAGCATATTTAGACTGAGGAAATTGTCTTGTGACTTTCCATGTTTCCAATCTACTGAATAAACTATACTGACAGAAACTACATGACTGCATTTTTTGCAGGATGTGGAGTCCCTACAGTAACTACCTGGTGCATTGGTTAGCCCCAGACCTGTTGGTGGATCTGACACCTCCTGAGCTCACTTTCGGCAGGTGGGTCCTTACCTAAATGGCTGGATGCTTGCTAGTGTGGAGCAAAAGCTTCCAAAACTGGAACTGCAGAGGATTTGCCTGTAGTTGTTTCCAGGCTGATGTTTGCAGAGAGGACTGGAAATGTGATGTTACTTACTGTGCATGGTAAAGCTGCAGTGCTTTGCAAAAACAATGTGCTTTGTGGGAATCCAAAAAACCTGAGAGTCTTTAGGAGATTTTGAGATTTGGAACAGCTTCAGGGTAAAATTATTATAATTGCTTAGTGTTTCCAAGACTAACTGATTACTAATCACTAGTAAACAGGTTGTCAGCTGCACCAAAAGCCCTCTAGGCTACAGAAAGCTAAAAAAGGCTTCTCGCTACTTCTTGCATGCATACAGGGGTTGGCTAGAGTGGTTCTGAGGCAGGTTTGTGCTGCTTCTTGTTGAGGGTGTTGCAGTTTACTGTCTATCTGTTGCTTAGACCTTCTTGCTGTACATCCTCAAAGCATCACTCTCCGACTACCCAGTCCTGCTTCTCTGGGTGAACTCTTTCTAGCAGCACTTTCCATCCACGTGATGGAGCCTTCTGGTGTCCATTGCAGTCACCTCCACAAGGATAGCCCTGTAGCTCTTTCTCAGGGGTATTGATCCATTTAGGCAAAAACAAGCCTATCCTGATAAAATGTTGCTGTTTATTCCAGACAAACCTATTAGGAGGAAAATATCTCAGAACCAGTAAGCAGTTTACAGGTATATTTAGGTGCCAGACTGCCATCCTTATCTCCACTGAGACTGGGCAAATTTAATACCTTTGCAGCCAGTCTTCTTGGGACTTCTGGTTTTCATTTCTTATTTCAGACATGAGAGAATCACCTTCCAAGTCCTGTTATTATCTCAGCTCCCTTGAATCAATCCGAACATGAAATTTCCCCCTGCTAAGGGGAGAGAAGGACATAAATTCCAGGAGACTTGCTCCCTGCTTTCTGTCAGTATGTGGGATTAACGTTACTTCTCAGTGACATTAATTACCAGTGAGTTAGGAACACAGACAGCTGTGCACCAACCATGATAGATAATGTATTTCTAAAGTGAATACAGTAATTCTTGACTCTTCCATAACAGAGAACATATTAGCCATGCTGGAAGTCCCTTGTCACTTTTAGCCAGCAGGTATATTAATGAATGACAGGAATAAATATACTCATTGAGAATTCAGCTAGTTCTTTATTAAATAGTTCTGCAAAGTCTAGCTGCCACTGCATCACAAATAGACTTGTGTTGAAGCCAAGTTTGATGCAGACTTGCAGTTTTCAGCTTTCTGTGTACTACTGTATGTAAGGAATGCTATAAACTGCCCTTCTTGCAGTTCTCATATAAGACGTGTGCTTGGATACCCCACAACCTCTCTTGACAGCTGCAGCCCTCTGTCCCCTCAGCACATCTCACGAAGTTGGTGGGCTTTCTGTCCTTCTCAGCTTCGGAAACAGCAGTTGGTGCCGCAGACTAGCTGATGTTAACACAGTCACTTGCTAAAAGGACTAAAAGGTTAAAATTGCTACATGCTAATAAACGCGGTTTAAAGCCTCTGTCTAGATGAGACTGCCAGGGTCTGAAATATGGTCTCCTATGGTCTCTACACATTATGCTTCTATCACAACAAATCTCCCTTCTGCTCATCTCTGGTTCTTATTTCACTCCACTGTGTCTCTTGCAGTTTATTTCTGCTGCATTCGTTGGCGATGTGTTGCTCATTTTGGATGCCTACAGCAGGCATTCAGCTGCTGAACCTCTACCCACTTTCTCATATTTTGAAGCTCTGTAGGTCCCTGATGCTCACAGTGGTTCTGTGTCACCAGCAGGCTGGTTACTGACAGGCAGTACAGGTGTTCAAAGCCATGTTCAGCACTGACAACTTTAGTGACAGCAAGGGCATGAGGGTGGGCATGCCATTCACTGGAAAACCATTGCTGACCTAGCATAGATTCTCTGAATTAATGCTGGAGTTTCTTGTGAAGCCACATTGTTTGCAGTTTCTGTGTTGGCAGCTTCATGCTGAAAGTAACCCAGATCAGAGCAGGGTTGGGGTTTCCTAGCAAAGCCAAAGTCTTCCTAGAATACCTGGCTCAGGAGGCTGAGCTCTTTGAATACTCTTTTCAGTTTTGCTTCCATGAAAAGGCAGGGACTGCTCTGAAGCTGCCAACCACTGTGCATGACTGAGCCCATCTGCAGCATTACCAGAGATATGGCTTCATCCTTAGATTCATGCAGAAATGTGGGTATATGCTATCAGTTTTTAGAAAAGCTGGACAGAAACCTACCTTAGAACAGTAAATCAAGTTGCCAAGTGCCAAGCTCTTCTGGGTAGGCATGTGTATGTTAGAAAAGAATAAGTAGTCTTTAAATAGAAATTATTTTTCAATATTAGCTAGGACAGAGCTAGTGTCTTCCTGTCCAAGAGTCGTGCAGACCTTCTGGCTGCAGGGGAGTGGAATTAGGGAGGCATCGGTACCATCTGCCTGGCAGCAGGCAGACAGCCATAACCACCACCTCTACCCGCCCAGCTCTGTGGTCCCCAAACAAGTTTACTGTTCATATCATTCTCGGCGTTGTCTCAGGAAGAACCTAAGATTTTAAAATATGTAGATCACTGTTGAGGAATATACACATTCTTCTGAAAATGCCACGTATTAATGTGAATTACAGTTATGACTAAATCTGGGCATGAACTGCCACGTAAACAAGACAAAGACCTGCTACAGCTGAACAGGAAAAAAGAGTGAGATGATTAGTTTGCTCATTAAGATTTGACAAATGATTTCAGTAATGAAGTTGGGGAAGAACCCGAGGAAGCTTTAAAAAGATTATTTCATATTTTAGTAACTGTCTAGAAAGTGAGGGGATCAAGGTTGTTATTTGAGCAGGATTTGCAGCTACTATATTTGTGATATGGGAAATCTGTCAGTCCTATACATCTGCTTGGAATCCCGTTTATAGCAGCGACAACAATTTTCAAGCTGAAAAATTCTTGAAATTCATATATATCAGAAAGATTAGGTTTTAGTTCTGACTGCTCCCTGATATCATTCTGTCTCAGTTGAAAGTTAATTGTCTCTAAATCAGATGCTGCTTCAGCTGCCTTCAAATGTGAAGGATTATCAAATTGGATGTCCTGAGATTTTGTGCTGCACTAATAATGTTACTGTGCAAAATCCTAACAGAACTTATTTCTGATTATGAATGCTATATAATCCTTATTATCTAATCCTTTAAACTAAATGGCTCCAGCCCAAACCTATTCTGTTATACCAAGCAACAGTATGACCTGATCATAAATGAAATTAAAGTCACCTACTGCATCAGTGTAAATTTGCCTACTACGCATCATGGATCGAGTGGTCTGAAATATCACCCCTAAGAACGAACAAGCTGAAGTCACTCTGCCACATTCATTCTGGGTACAGTGTCACATTAGGCTGCTCTCATTCCTAATGTAACAGTGACTTCGGCCCAAACCAAATTCCCTACCAGTCAGAAGAAACAGAAAGGACAGATGCTGTATCTTGAAAGATATACTCTTCTGAAAACTGTAGCTCCCTCTCCTGCCTTTTGTCTCAAGGAAGCTTATGGTTTCTCACTCACTCAGGTATGGTGAAAGCACAATGGGTAAAAATAAAAGCAGGGGGCCAGATTCCTTCCCTGGTTAGTCTGCATGTGGTCCCACAAACTGGATGGGAATACAGAGACTGGGAATCCAGATAGCTTATAAGAGAATTTCTCATGTTTACTCTGAGTGAGGGAATATATATGTGCTTATAAAGAGATGAGAACTCACCCACTCCTATCATATGCTCACCGCTCCAGCAGGCTGCTGGCCATGAAGAGCAATTCTGAGGAAGCTGTTATTTGCTAAGTGCTATTCTTCCTCACCACAAGTAGGCATGAAGCTCACTAGCTCAGATTTTAATTAACAGAAAATTTAATTGACTTTCTTCAATTTAATGGCTACATTCCAGTATCCATGGACATCCAGTTTATACAAAAATAGGGGGGAGGGAGTGTATGGGGTGGTGGTGGTGGTATCTGTTTAGTCAAAGATTCAGCCGGTAAAGAAGGTCCTTTTTCTTCATGTCCTTCACTTTTGAAAGGAAGTATGTGGTGTGTCTGTTAGTATCTGGTGACCAATAGCTCAACATCAACCAATGCTGAAGTGACTAATTTAACTTTTGTAGGATTTGGGGGGAGGGGCAGAAGGTCTGTGGAACTTTTTTTTTTTTTTTTTTTCCCAAGGAAATAAATTTCTTTTTCACTTTGGCTTTTTTGTTGTTTTTCAATGTGAGAGGCAGTCAACTTGTTAATAATATAATGTAATTCAAGCTGTGTACTGACTGCTGGTCAGTACACTTTTGCTTTCCTATTTTTCCCCAAAGCTAATCTGATGAATTTGTTCTTATCAAAGTAGGATGCATTATTCATGTCATCTTATGTCACATCGTGTATAATGGGATATGACAACTCAAGGTAATGCGTCAATTAGAGGAAGGCAAGAGCAAAGATTCATTGATGAAAGAGAGAATGTGTATCCAGCTTTGGGCATGATTGTTTGGTGTTCTAGGGTGACAAGAAGGCTATTTTAAAACTTCAGAGCTGAATTCAGAGATCATATGCTTTGATTTAGACTTCTTTATGTCCTGTTTGTAAGTATACTAATTGACATATCCAAAACTCAAGCACTTACGTGACTCAAAACCTTTTCATTACTAAATCTGTGCTTAGTGCTCTTTGACTGCACTTGGTCATATGCAGGTATAGGAGGTGGGGTGAGGGCTGAAAGCTGGTGAAGGGAGGTGACTTGCAGTACTGTCTGCAGTTCAGTGCAGGTATGAAATGGGAGTTTACTGGAGTTGCCATGCTTCTGTTGATCCAAAAGGGATCTCGTTGTTCTGAGCTGCTAGTGACAGTTTGTGATGTAGTGGCTTGGTTTCATTCTTTTATTATTAGTAGTGAGCAAAATGTTAAATCAATAGGTTATTGCTTCCAGCAGGTTAAAGGTGTTTGTATGGCTTTTGTATATTATTAATATATGTAGCCTTGGATTATGAGTGAAGTATGAGCCTTCCTTTGAAAGAGAAGCATGACTTTGTGGGGATTAGGCATCAAGACAAAACCCATCAATCTGCAGGAATGAGGTGTTTCTGGAAGGAAAAAAAAATAGTTGTGTTCTGGTTGAGACCTGAAGGAATAGTAGCGGAGTAAGGAGTGGGAAATAAAAGCTCAGATGATGCGGAAACACAAGGGCACCTCCACTCGCATCTGCAAGCACAGTCAAGTGCTCCCTGGAAACAGTATCCATCCTCCTTCCTCCCCTGCCCCCTTGGGAATTAATGTCACTTTCAGAGAAATTTGGGAGCCCTTTAGGGCATGAAAGCAAGGACTCTTGCTCCGTCCACATGTTCCTTTAAGCTCCACTGGTGCTTGGAGTGTTTGCTGATGAGACAGCTGTCAAAACAGGGCTCTGCACATTGTCACTCTGACACACAGCAACAATATATTAAACGAATGTGTGAATAGAGCAAGAACCCTTGCTTTCATGTCCTATGAAGTAAGTTCAACCAGCTGTCTATGTCATCTCTCCAGCCTAAGCATAGTTAACTGTAGCTATTTTCTTTCAAACAGAAGTTTTGCTAGTGTTTTCCTAAGGACCACCAGCATGGAGTTTCTACAGGTTCCCTAAGAGTTTTAATTATAATTGTTTGGAAATATCTTAATATCTGTTCTTGTGTTCTTCGTGTTATAGAGAATAGACCATTGGCAAGGATGTATATACACTGGAAAACAGAACCAGAAATTGCAATTTGTCTTGACAGTTTTCAATATGTTCTGAAACCAGAGGATGCAGTTTAGCAGGTGCCAGACATGACAACAGGGCAGCAATGATTGACTGCACAGCTGTGGGCTGGTGAGTGACTGGAGAGGTAGCTGTGGCAGAGACAGGGCCAGATGTGCACAGTTGGATGATGGTTGCTTGGGAGACCAGGTGCCTCGCTGCTCTGAAACAGGCAGATGTTGTGCAGGGGGATAAATGGAGAAGTAGCCTAGAAGATTAGACGTGCACAATACACAAAGCTGGAGCATCAGGAGAGTGGGGAGA
Organism: Anas platyrhynchos; assembly: GCF_047663525.1. Lineage (NCBI taxonomy): Eukaryota > Metazoa > Chordata > Aves > Anseriformes > Anatidae > Anas > Anas platyrhynchos. Next base: position 14,872,153 of record NC_092596.1, read on the forward strand.
AAACTGGGAGGGGCCTGGAAATGAGCAAAATGAACTGGCTCACGACTAGAAAGAATGACTGTCAGGGAAAGCTGAACAAACTGGGCTTGTTTAGCATCAAGAACTGAAAGTTGGTGGGAAGTATGGCAATACTGTTACTTTAAGAGGACAGTATTTTTGTTTCTGTGTTCCAAGTGTAGAAGTCTTTTGTTGTGACAAGGAGGATTTAGGCTGTATTTTAGGTGAAAACTTTTTAAGGGAGTAGTATGAAAGCGTCTGAATTTATTGCTCAGGGAAACTGTAGAGGCTTCATCAGTGAAGGTCAAGTTGGATATGTGCCTCTGGAAAAACAGAGGTGTACTGTGGCAGGGAGCAGCTCTCTGAGCAGTTCCTTCTGACCTGAATATTGTGTGACTCTGTAGCAAGCAAGTCTGATTTAGTACTGCGTCTCCCCTCTCTTTTTTTTTTGCCCAGTAGAGCAAACCACATTTTCCAGTTCTTCCTGATAAATTATATAACATATTTTACTTTTTCAGCTATTTATTTTCTTTCCTCTGAACTCTTTTCCATTGGTTCTCTCTCTTCTTGATGTTTGGATGGTCTAGTAGCCTTTTTTTTGAGCAGAAGGAAATGATTACTTTTGGTGTCTCAGTTCTGTAAACCAGGCTTCTCTGTACATCTGGGCATGATGTGTTTTTTCAAGCAGTAGTATAACACCAGTTTGTGATGTTCTCATGTCTTATGTTCACAGTATAAAATACAAGTTTAAGAAACAGCAGTATGCAAAAAGATTTTTTTTTTTTAAATGCTACAGATGATTCCTCTGCAGGACTAAGTCTAGATACCAAAGGGTTTATGCTTTATGTGTCAAACTTCCTCCTGGGTGTATTTGTAGAGAGATTTCTGAAGCAGAGTGTTTCCAGTCAGAATATTTAAAACAAATCAGACATCTTCATAAAGAAATAGTGGGATATGTGGGCTGGCATGCATGCATGTGCACACAGTATTTTATGAATGGTTCATGTCTCATTTAGTGCTGTATTAGTTTTCATGAAATATCCACTTGTTTGGCAGTTGTCAGATAAATAAGGAATGAAATTAAACTGCAGTGTATGAAATATTCCAGTGCTGGTGTCAAAGATTTTATTAGATTCAGAGTGCATTTAAAGATCAGTAGAAGACTTCAGGCATTTGCCAATCAAATGAACTTGTGAGAGTACCACTGCTCTCCTTTCCTCCTTGGAGGATAAAGATAAGCAAAGGCAGGCAAATTACCACTTCTTTGAGAAAACTAAATTTATATTGCTATTCAGAGCTTTGTGTTTGAGGGGGGAGGTGGTACAAAATAATTATTTCCTTCAGGGTGTTTGTTGCAGGAAGACAGATACAGAACAGCAATGAAAGAAGTGCTCCCAATCTTCCAAGCAATGCGTGATATTTGAGTACTCTAAGTCTATTAATTTGTAAGTTAATACCAGAATCAGTAACTTTGTGACATTGTTTTTTTCTTTGCTTTTTCTGTTATTTAGGGTATATTGATGTTGTATATGTTGATAGTTAGACTTAGAAACATAGAATCACTTAGGTTGGGAAAGACCATTAAGATCACCAAATCCAACCATCCACTTACCACTGCAAGTCCACCACTAAGCCTTATTCTAAAGAGCCACGTCCACAAGTCCCTTAAATGCCTTCAGGAATTATGACTCCATCAGGTCTTTCTGCATCCCGTTCTAATGCCTAACTACCCCTACCATGAAGAAATTCTTCTTGACATCCAATCTAAACCACCCCTGGTGCAGCTTGAGGCCATTGCCTCGTGTCTTATCACTTGAAGCCTGAGAAAAGAGACGTATCCTTCTTGTTGCAGCCTCCTTTCAGGCCATTGTGGAGAGTGATGAGGTCCATCCTTGGCCTTATTTTTCTCCAGATTTAACAGTCCCAGCTTTCTCAGCTACTCCCCACGTGCCTTGTATTCTAGTTCCCTCACCAGTTTTGCTGCTCTTCTCTATAATCACTTGAGCAACTCAATAACCTTCTTCTAGTCAGGGGCCAAAAACCGAACTCAGTACTCAACATTTTCTGGGAAGGTTGTGCACTTCTACAGGTCACTAACTGCTCAGTACTAGTTTTTCTGTAAGAAGCTCTTTGGGTGTCATACTGTGAAGGATATTCTCTACCTCTCAAATGCTTTTTGGCTATTTCTATCTCTCTTTCATGTTCAATTCTTTTAAAATGTTGGACTTCCCAATAGGTGTGCAGCATTCCAATAGTAGTTGTATGAATGTGATGTAGGAGCTAAAAGCAAATGTGCTCCTGGGCTTCCTTTTGAAATTTTCTTTCTTCCATGTGAAAGAAACTTACCGCAGTTTGTGCAGTGTAAGGCTGCTGGTGCTTTGGAAGCCTCTTCCCTGGTGTCCAGATAGACTCCAACTGTCTGTGAGAGAGCGAGCATACAGTGCCAAACAGATCTGCCCGGTGGGTGGTGCTAATGATTTCAGTGCGGTCACATTTTTACACATGATTTGAAAAAGAAAGTGAGATGGGAAAAAAGAAAACTTTCAGTCTTGGCTGAAAGTATTTCTGGAAACTCTCTGGTAGTCAGAGATTCTCAAGAATTCTGCAACAGCTTCAGCACAGGTGTGTGCCTCTTAAATATTTAAGAGAAAAACCTTTCAAAGTACTTTAAGCTATCTGATTTTTGTTGCAAAAGACAAACATTTTTTCCCAAATGTAATTGTAATTTTCTATTAATTTCATATAGTATTGTCTGAGTAATAAAGTTATTAAGTATTGACTGATTCTCTGCTCTCCCTCTGCTCTCAGTATATCTACAAAGGGATTCCCAGAAGAGCATCTGACAGGCTTTAAACAGTCTGCCATGACAGCATGGAGGAAAAGTATTGTCTAGCTTGCTAATCTCTTAGCTCCAGTGTTTTCAAGATGGTTTTACTGAATTTACCGGTGTGCCCTAGTTCCTGTTTCCCTTCATAATGTGCTCATTTCAGTTGTTGACAGGGTTTGGTACCTCATGGTTGGATGGTCTGACTTAAAAACCCTGGGGCATCTTGCTCCCTGGACAATATGCCTTCAAAGAGGTCCCTGCCAGTTTCAGAGAGCTATCCTTGTATATAACTCATATTAACTATTATGGATGGTCGATATATTTCATGTTCTTATTCTCCTCCTCAACACAAATCTCACCACCTTTACTTGGAGGCTTGTCTGCTTTACTGAAGAAACTGAATGTTTGTCCTTTATTTTGTCTGTGCATCCCTCCTTTGTATTACCCTCCCCTTCGATTGATTCATAACATAGATGTAGACCAAGTTATAATAAGGAACATGTCATACAGAAAGAATGCAAGAACTTCATCATACTATTTTTACCTGTCCCCCGTCTAATATCTTGATATAAATGCAGACGTTAGATGGGATCATTGCAAATGGAAACATATATGTTTTGCAAAAAGTAGCAGCATCTTAGTGGAAATAATTATCTTCCAAGCAGTTGTAGTGATAATCGTGTTATTATAATGAGTGCAGTTCTCTTGGAGTTATGTTTAGCAACAGCCTTTTTTTTTTTTTCCTCCACCTTCCTAGATTCAGCTAATCCATATTGTTCTTTCTTTCTTTCTTATAGGGTTTAATTTGGGAGTGTGGGGGTGGAATCCATATTTTGATATTCTACAAATTATACTGTCAACTTCCCCGTGTGTGCATGCGGAAGATCACAAGGTCAGAACAGATAGATCGCAAAGGATTGAGGGATTGTTTTCACCCTGGGAAAACATCTTTCTGGGCATGATATCTATCCTGCCAGACTGATGTTTGATTTAAACAAACAAACAACAACAACAAACAGTTTGATGATGAACTGTTTGAACTGCAACATTGCTGGTATGCTACTGCTTTCTTCCAGTGTCTTAACTCTTTTTTTTTTCTTTTTCTTTTTTTTTTTTTTGGTAGATGGCTTGGAAAAAAAGTCCTTACTGGCTTTAATTAGTAAAAGCCATAGGCAGGCAAAAAGCACTTTTCTATTCTTTGTTAGTTTATGACAAAATGCATGAAATTTGTAGTAAACTTGTGAAATAAAATATACTGCATAGTGGTTTATTAGCATTATTATTTTTTAGTAAATTGTACTGCATGGTCTTTATAATAGCAAGCCACAGAAGAAGGAATGAGCCTAGGAAAAAAGGAGTTCTAAAAATTAAAGCTGGGCGTATTAGAGATACCTTTGTGTGGGTTTTAGAAAAGCTAAAGGTTTAAAGGAAGAATGACTGAACAATATGTTTTTCATGGTCAGCTGGTCTCTATTCCATTTATTAAATGCGTTTTACTTTGTGCTTCATTTGACAGTAGATTTCAGTACATCAGATTAGGCAGCTGACTGGGTGCAGAGTAAACCTCTGCAGACCAAAGCAAGCACTATATAAGATCTAAAAAGTCAATTTAACCATTTCCATTAGCGTCTATAAAGTGTTGTGATAACATCAAGATGCATAAGATACTGTATGCTAAATTATGCAGCCAGCTGGTTGATAGTATTGCTGGAGCTGGGGGGGATGACAAAAGATATTCTTAGGGTCAGCCAGAGGTGCTCTTTTAAAAACCTGTTTCTATTTTTGCTTTCTTAATTTTGCATATGAAGAGTTTTTTTCTTCTGTTTAGTCTCTTCCCAAGGGCTGGATTTTTTTTTTTTTGGATGATTTTAATGAAAGCACTAAACTAATTAAAAATATGAGAAGCAATGGACAGCATTTCCAGAACTATTTTCTTTGTTTTTATTCATCTGTGGTAACAAACAAGCTGAGTCTTGAAACATGGTCAGAAGACAGTAATCGTCTAGGGTATTTTTTTGATAGACTCAAAGGGAAAAAAACAAAACAAAACAAAAACATGCTTATATGAAATCTAGGGGCTTAGTAATGATTGCGAATCTGTACTGAAAAGACCATCACATCAGCTTCGAGTGGAGATTTGGAAAAAAAATGGTAGCAGAGAAAGTATATTAATATGAATGTAGCATGAGTTTTTATGGCAGACTGAATAGGGGGAATATTTAAGAATGATACTGAAAAGGAAGCACAAAAACTGCTTGAATGAATCCTACTCATTTGGAACACAAAGTGTGTAAAAAGATGGTGTAGGGTGGGATATGGCAGAGGAGTATAAAATGATATGGTGGGTAGGGATGGACGGCTTGCTCTCTCAGGTAGTGCTGGTCTGAGAACACACCAATGAAGCTATTACGTGCCAGGTTTAGTGTAATCAACCAGAAGGATCCTAATACAATGGACAAACTGCCTGGGGAGCCCCTGCCAAAGAATGTCATAAACACAGATGTTTACATTGAATCAAGATCCAATGAAGTTTATGAAATACGTAGAAATGATACCAGGTTTAGAAAGCTGCTGGCTTGAAAACATTTGAATGTCTGTACAGTATTGCAGGGATGTATCTGCTTTCACAGTCCTTTGCTATTTTTTTATTTTTATTTTTTTGTCCTATATACAAGTAATTAAGTGGATGCTCTCTAGGTTATGTTGTATTTGAGTACTGTCGCGTTAAAGGGGTGTAGCTGATTAACCGTTACGGGCCCGGTTGGATTCAGAGTACTGAACCAGTCGGACATTCACCAAAACTGGGGGTCCGTTCGGACATTCACCAAAAACGTAATAACCACCTGGGGGTCCGCTCAGACATTCACCAAAAACGTATTAACCACCTGGGGGTCCGTTCAGACATTCACCAACAATGCATTAACCGTCTGGGGGTCTGGTTAGATTCAGAACACTGAACTATCACGGATAACCACCCTCACCCTAGTTGCATTAATGAGAGCTATCACAATGCAATCAAGTATGGTTTATTACAGCAACAGATAATCAGGTTCTTTTGGATTGCCGGTGATAGTGACTATCTGCAAAAGCAAGCTAGTATGCATGAAATACACAGGTATTACAGGTGTTCTAGGTGTGTGTTCTAGGTGCGGGTTCTAGGTGCGGGTTCTAGGTGCGGGTTCTAGGTGCGGGTTCTAGGTGCGGGTTCTAGGTGCGGGTTCTAGGTGCGGGTTCTAGGTGCGGGTTCTAGGTGCGGGTTCTAGGTGCGGGTTCTAGGTGCGGGTTCTAGGTGCGGGTTCTAGGTGCGGGTTCTAGGTGCGGGTTCTAGGTGCGGGTTCTAGGTGCGGGTTCTAGGTGCGGGTTCTAGGTGCGGGTTCTAGGTGCGGGTTCTAGGTGCGGGTTCTAGGTGCGGGTTCTAGGTGCGGGTTCTAGGTGCGGGTTCTAGGTGCGGGTTCTAGGTGCGGGTTCTAGGTGCGGGTTCTAGGTGCGGGTTCTAGGTGCGGGTTCTAGGTGTTCTAGGTGTTCTAGGTGTTCTAGGTGTTCTAGGTGTTCTAGGTGTTCTAGGTGTTCTAGGTGTTCTAGGTGTTCTAGGTGTTCTAGGTGTTCTAGGTGTTCTAGGTGTTCTAGGTGTTCTAGGTGTTCTAGGTGTTCTAGGTGTTCTAGGTGTTCTAGGTGTTCTAGGTGTTCTAGGTGTTCTAGGTGTTCTAGGTGTTCTAGGTGTTCTAGGTGTTCTAGGTGTTCTAGGTGTTCTAGGTGTTCTAGGTGTTCTAGGTGTTCTAGGTGTTCTAGGTGTTCTAGGTGTTCTAGGTGTTCTAGGTGTTCTAGGTGTTCTAGGTGTTCTAGGTGTTCTAGGTGTTCTAGGTGTTCTAGGTGTTCTAGGTGTTCTAGGTGTTCTAGGTGTTCTAGGTGTTCTAGGTGTTACAGGTGTTACAGGTGTTACAGGTGTTATAGGTGCGCAGCCTAGAAATAAACGCGTTAAAAGGATCAAAGACTCTATAGAGATTTATAAGCAAATATTCAGATCTCACCCAAAGGCGTCCCAATGGGGGGGGAAGAGAGGCTCAGCCCGTCGACTGATCCCAGGAGTCAGGAGGTCCTAAGGATGTTGTATGTCCTCGGGATGGTATCTCCCCTGACGATGGTATCTTCCCTAACATCCCCTCTCTCTTGGGCCAATTTATCTTATTTTCTATCTTTTAGGTGGAGCTTGAGTGGCTCTAGTCAAGCATATCTTAGTTATGATTGGTGTAAAGTTTTCCTGTTTCCGTTTAAAGTAATAGGCTCCGAGAAATTCAGAGCGCATGCTCAGTGAGGGGTGGTCGCACCTTGGAGGCGGGTAGCTTTTGGGATGGAGGTGTATTTTGGTATTATAATGATATTATAATGAGCAAAAAGTACACTAGGGTACAGCATTTGTCAAAACATGACAGGTCTTTGGCTTAGGGTGGCAAAAAGTGCAGCTTTGTGCACAAGAACAATCGAGGCCCCACCTGATTACAGAGCCTAGCCGTGGTGTCTCCACTCCACTCTACGCTCCGTGGTGTTCCTTAGAGCTAGCACACCAAGTTTCCCCAGCGCGATAGCATCTAAGGTTGGGAGCCTAGGGAATGCTCAGATAATGCAGTTATGCCCTACCCTGAAAGCCTCTTCAATGCTGTACCTTTTCCTTAAAAGTGTGAATGTTAGTTTTATTTTCCTAGTTACTTCAGGCATTTACACCACAAGTACTTGTGGTGCCTGGGGAAAAAGAAAAATTCTGTGGAAGAATGAAGTAATGAGTAAAGAGTGCTCTCTAAGGCAATGATGAAGGTGTGGTGGCCTTCCAGATCTGTCTTGTGCAAGGCAGCTGGCTCATACCTAGAGAATTTCTTGCACTGAACATTGCAAAATTATGCATCACACTGAGGTTCCTGTCTTGGCCAGCTGAATGGGTTGAAGTCTTAGTGAATAGGAAGTAGTCAGAACATGCCTGTTCTACAGGAACAGTGGCAACTTGCTTGGATAGAAATTGTTGTCTCAGGCAGTTTGTGTAGAGCCTCCCAGCTGGGTGACTGAGAAAGGCAACCATTCTCTCTTTGTCTTTTTTTGACTACATAGTCCTAATCTTTTTTTTTTTTTTTTTTTTTTCCCAAATGTCTCATTTCAGCCCATGTTGCTTGGGCAAAGTGGTCTCCTCGTCTCTGTGCTAAACTCAACACCCTTTGAAGCTTAACAGGGTTTGTGTTTTCTGCTTTGCTGTTGCTGCACATGAAAATTCCTTTAACACACGGAGTCCATCACACTGGGTCCTGCAGCTTCAGGTTGGTATTTCTTTGCCTTGAGGACTGATGTTTGTTGCAGATTCCCTCACGTCCTGCCTGTCTCTGCAACATTGCAGTACAGGTTTTCCTTTGTTTACTGCCTGCTGGCACCTGGAAAGCAATTATCTGTTTCTGTCCTCTGAGTGCCTACAAACCCCATGCTTTCCTGCCTCCCACGGTTGACTGCTTTTATAAAGAGTGCTGTACCCATCAACAGGTGTTAACAGCATCTGCTATCAACATGGCATCACCCTCGCAGCCGAGCAGCATCCTGCCAAGGAGCTGGCACTCTCTTCACTACGCATACTCCCCATCTGCATGCAGATTCACTTAACACCTCTTGCCCTAGTGGAACTGGCACGTGTCTCAGTGCGGGCCCAAAGCCACCCAAGCATATGGGCTCAGGCTGCTCCAAGTGTGTACAGCAGCGATGGTACTTCTGTAAAACAGGAACAAGATTCTCACACAGGAGAGGTAGTGCAACCTTTGGGATGTTCTTCTTAAATTCCTGTGGGATGAATTGTACTCTGATCTATGTTTCTGACTCTTTTGGTATTATTCAGTGCTATGGCAAAGATCTACATGAACTCTTTTTCTCATCTCTGTGGAAGGTCTAATCTTCAAAACTGTTTTTTATATTTGGTTATCTTGGTTATAATTTTTGGTTATAGCAAAAACCACTAATATGTGCACATGCAAAGAGGAGCCTCTGTACATGGGAATATATACACATGTACAGAGGAACCACATATATGTACAGAGGAGTCTGCTTCCGATAAGCAATATACTGAACTGAGGATTTGATGATGGTTGATGCCCTTCCTCATGTTTCTTTTGTGTCTCTTTCTTGTGCCTTATCTCCCATAACTGCAAAAAACTATGGAGACATACGTTTTAACTCCTGTTTTCTGCAAATCCAAACAAATTCTGCCCATCACTCTCCCTTTGCCTGTAGGTTTCTGAATGCATTCTTATATGACCCTAGATCTCCAGCTTGGTCTTAAAGCAGAAGTGCTTGAACTTATTTTTGACTGGGGTTGCAGTGTGAGTTTGGCTAGGCTTGGGATGTTCTCTGGATGCCCATACTCTAATGCTTATGTCAGTCCAGTTCAGTCTGAAATACCACATCTGTAAGAATATCTGTCACCTGACACAGGGAAAAAAAAGTGAAACGATCCTTCTGATGAAAAAGCCTACGGACTTGAACCATAAACCACTTGAACAACAAAGCTCTAAGCCCACAAAAGTGGACTACAAATCAGGTCTTCTTCATATAGTGACTTTAACTCTCCCCAACCTTTTATTGATTTATTCTTCTTTTTCTTCTCTCAGTATGTCCCAGACAACATGGTCTGGCCCATAGTACCAGACATTTGAATGGCAGAAAAGTTTTCTCTGCAAGTATTCCCCTTGTGACATTGGAAAACATGCCCTGAATGATTTATCCTTTGCTTACTCACATTTGGATGCTCAGCAAGAATCCGTTCCTTTGGAACGACTACGCACAGCACACAGAATATCTGTGGCACAGGGCCAGCCTTCAGGAATGTTTCCTTCCTTGCCGAAGTATTGCTTTAAAGGCAATTACCAGTAGTGCTACCCCTTGTGAGCCCTGCTAAAAGGGAAGCTGTGCTGTTAGACGTGGCAGCAACTCCTCCTGGATTTCTGTAGGTAAGTGCATGGCATACCTCAATCATCGGGTCTTCTCCAGACACCTTTTCATTTTGTCTATTGTCAAGATTACTGTATAATGATTGGCTCTGTGCTAAATTTAGCAGGAAAAAAAAATGGTAATCAGAAAAACTAGGTGTGCTGCAGTAGTATTTTTGTCTGCTTGTCTTTCCTTTGGAATTAGTGTTCCAGGAATCTGGGTTTAGTGGTTGTACTGCTTAGCTGCCGTGAAGAAACTTTTATAGGAAATATTGATCCAGCTGGGACCAGCAGAGCTTGCAAGGTACGAGTCATTATGTGGTGTCTGCAAGGAGTGGCCTGAGCACTTGTATGGCCCAGGCAATTCCAGATGAGCCAGTTGGATTTCTGTACTGACCTTTGAAATTGTACTTGTATTAAATATCCATCTGGGTTCTGACAGCATGATAAATCCAAAGGGCTCTAATGGACTTTTAAAATACATGTGATGCATAACAAAGTGTTGCCTTCTCCTCCTCGTTATTTGTAAAATGTTTTGCATGCTTAGTAAATGTACCCTTAAGAGATTAGCTAAAGGCCATATTTTTTCCCATGGGAGTTTGTGGAGGAATTAAATGGAAGCATTAGTTGGAATTGCAAAAAATACCCAGTTGATCAAACTGAACAAAAATGACCATATTTATCCTGAATGATTCACCAGTGCTAGCATAAGCATTCAATGTGCTAGGTGGAGCTAGTATGACATTTTTAAAGCAGCAATAGAGAAACCCGGTGCCTGTGTAAAAGGACAATGTGTGTATATATTTTAGATCATTTGCTGCTAAAATTAATGATAGGTTTCACCCCACCTGCCAAAGCTTCTTAGTCATTTTCCTTCTAGTCCAACTTCAGATAAAAACCTTTTTAGTGCTCTTGGGTTAATACATTCAGGCTGAGCAATCGCAATGCACCAGTGAGTGTCCTGCACAGGAATGGGAGACGAAGTCTGCTTCGCTGGCCAGCTGGAAAGTGCTGGATCGACAACCCAGCCTGCGGCTGGAGCAGCTGCTGTGGCACCCCTGCAGCCCAGCGCGAGGTGATTGAGTGTGTGAAGAGCAGAGATCAGGACATGATGTGCCAGGGAAATGTGCTGACCGCTGGGCTCCTCTGCAATGTTTACCCCCCTCTCGCTCTGTTAGCCAGTAGCTAGGAGAGCATGAATGGGAAGGAGAGGACAGTGGGGCCTCCCAGAGCATCCTGGGTGCAGAAAGGGGCAGCGTCCTGCTCCCCAAGCTCCAGGAGAGCCCTTGGGTGCACACAGGTGCTTGAAACTCTCAGGGAAAAAGGAGAGCGTGCAGGGCTGTCCCCAGACCTCCGAGCTAGCAGAAGGCTGAGGCAAAGCTTGCTGAGCCATGGCAAAGCAAGGTTTTGACAGCTGTTGTACAAGAAACTGTCTCCTCAGCCCCAGGAGGCATAGAAGGAGCAGGTCCTCCTTCAGTGCCATGGGATGTGGTATGTCAGCTGTGATGTCTCGCTCCTCTCCTGCTTCTTCCACTGGGATTTTTGGAAGAATGAAGAATTTGAAGTTGAAGAATTCGGGTTTAAACAACAGACTCCCTTCTGCTCTGACTCCACCAGGTGCTGCCTGTAGCTTGGATGGGCTCGTGCTGCAGCTGAGAAGCAGGGGGCACCCCCAGCATGCAGGTTTTTCTCTTAGTTTTGTGTGAAGAAAAGGCCCATTGCTTTCACAGTCAGACATTGTTTTTCTGTTCTTAATGTTGGTTCAGTTTTAAGGAGTTCCTCAGTGCCAATATGTGAGACCCCAAGCGGTCTCAGAAGGGGTATTGAGGGCGGTGGATCTCCAGGGAAGGGATGCTGCATTTGGGAGCAACAGGGCAGGGGACAGCTGAGCAGTGGAGGGCTGGAGATGGTGCTGTGGGTGCATGTCAGAGGTGGTCTCCAGTGGGTAGCAGAGGAAGTTGGAGGAGTGAAAGCTGTTGGTTGGAGTGTGGAAGCATTTGTGCCTTCTGGAGGACCACAGACCTTAGTTGCAAGGTTTGCCTTGGCAGTTTTTTGTGTTTACGGAGTCAGTGATGTTGCAGGCAGACACCACAGGGGTCTCTGTGGCATCCACCTTGTCCAAATTACTTCCCAGATACATGTGGAATTGTTGAGGCTGTTTTAGAGGGTTGGTTATGAGCTTCAATGAATAGTCCAAAGTAATTCATCGTGCTGGCATCAGAACCAGGAGTAGAACCCACGTTTCCCGGCTTCCTGCTAGCAACAAGCATTAATTTCCTGTTTGCTCAGTGGGAGAGACAAGGGCCCTGGAGCAGGAAAGTCAAGAGATCTAAAAGTAGCATGTTCTTCCTACGATTTATCAACCATTCACAGCACATATGGCCAGAAAGGAAGTTTTAAATAATTTAGTCTCACTCCTTTATAACGCAGCTCAATTTAACTTAATTATAGAATCATAGAATAGCTTGCATTGGAAGGGACCTTAAAGACCATCAAGATCCAACCCCCCATGCCAAGGACAGGGGCACCTTTCGCTAGGCCAGGTTGCCCAAAGCCCCATCCATGCTGTCCTTGAACAGTTCCAGGGATAGGGTATTCACAACTTCTCTTGGCAGCCTGTTCCAGTGCCTCATCACTGTCATGGTGAAGAATTTTTTCCATATATCTAACCTAAATCAGATTTAGGTTAGATATATGGAAAAAATCTCTTTCAGATTAAAGCTGGTAGGACCATTACCTGTGGTCCTCCAGCCCTATGATCATCCTTGTTGCCCTCCTCTGGATTCATTCCAACAGGTCCATGTCCTTATGCAGAGGACCCCAGACCTGCATGTAGCACTCCAGGTGGGGTCTCATGAGGGGAACGATCACTTCCCTTGGCCTGTTGTTCACACTGCTTTTGATGCAGACCAGGATATGGTTGGCTTTCTTGGATGCAAGTGCACAAATGGAGAATCTATTGCTTGCAGTTTGTAGTTTGTGCCAATGCTTAAGCATTCTTGCTGCACCTAACTGTTCTGAGAGCTCATCTTTCAGTTCTCCAGTGTTCTGTGTTCCCACACTCTGCTACAGCCTTGTTTCCATTTGGTACCTTTATTTTTTTTGCCTCCCCCCCCCTCCCCACACACACACTTCAATTTCTTGTTGTTACCTTTGCTCTATCACTGAGCCAGGATGAATCCCTAGTCAGAACAGTGCCCCCTGACTGTTGAATAATGCCTTTTCTTTAATAACTTCATTTTGAGATGCACTGATTTATACATGCATGCACCATAGTTGGTTATAGGTACAGGGTTCAGCCTAGAAGTCACTGAAAGCACAGTGCATTCACCACATGGATGACTGATTTCTTCTTGTACTCCTCTTTTAATGTTGCATTAAAATTTTGGTTTACGAGAAATCAAATGATTCCTCAAAAAAAAAAAAAAAAATCCAAAAAGGATGTGTAACCAGCAAGGATGTGTAACCTCAAAAATATGTAACCAGCAACTGTGGGAAGTTTCTAATCCCCAGGTTAGCCAAACATGATTTTTTAACTCTGTGCCAGTATATTAATTGAATTCTGCAAACCTTTCTCATAGTGCAAATACTTCCATTTTCAAATCGATGTGGGCTGTGAAATTTTAATTTCACAGTATAATAGAATATTTTTAAACACAACATAAATACTGATTTTAAAATTTCAATGTTATTTCTATTTTTTTAGAAACATATCTACTTGTAAAATAGCCGAGATCACGGGGGTGATTTTTTTTTTTCTTCACAATATGTTTGAAAGGGCATTTTATTTTTTGTTTTTTTTTTGGTCTCCTAGGGGACATAGGGAAAACTCCCATTCTGATCTACATGCATTTCCCTGGCTAACCCTTGCAGGCTGGTCCTCTGATATTTCCCAGTGAGGTGCTCAAGCCTGGAAATACGGTTTCGATTTTAATGCATTTTCTGAAGTTCTAAAATTTCCCCAATGTAAATAAACTCCAGAATTATCAGCTTACCATGCTAATGTATGTGCAAGTGTTAAAAACTTTATATTCTTTAATTCTGTTTTTGTTAGCTTTGCTGGGAGCTTGGTTTCCAGAAAGCTGTACACTAAAGCTCTGTACCGTTATTTCTCAGCCTGTGCACTTTTATCCTGCTGTGGCACCTGAATGCTTCCCCAGGCCCCTTTTCTTCTGCCTTGTTACCATCCCAGTGGCTTCTGAATTGTAGAGATCCAGGAGGCCACGGCAAGTGCTCAGGAGCTTGCTATTTGTAGGGATGATGAGAACAGCTGAAAATGGTACAAAATATTTGGGAGCAGCTCTGTTAAGTATCCTGGGGAAGAATGAGGGCTGGAATGCTGGAGTGAAAGGCCTTGGTATATCCCAGAGTCTCCTTAATTTATTTGTAGCTGTGAGCTTGTAGGGAGTGCAGAATTAGGCCTTACTCTTTACAGTTTCTGGGCATGTATGTGAAGCATCCTTCTAAGAGGGGTTTAGCTCTATGGCATCATCTCAACTTTTGGCAAGTATTTTCCTACAATTCATGGTCTGCATAGGAACTACTCACTAAACCGAGTACAACTCTCACTGCATGTTTGCAAGGTGGATGCAACAGTCAGGAGGGACAGTCTTACTGCCTGCTGCTCACATAGGACATCCTGGTTCACTCCTGTGCTTCTCTCACTATTGCCATGTGCAGGGCTTCAGGTGCTTGCCCGTGGCAGCCTAAGTGGTTGCCCCACACAGTCATTTAAGTGCATGAAGTGCACAAGTGTGAAATTTCAGCCACTCCCATCGCCCTCTAGCAACGTGAAATGATTTTATTGAAATTGATTTTCAGTACAGAAGCCCTTTCCTCTCATTTCTAAGGATTATCTTACACATCACCTGAAGTATGTGCTGACAGTAGCTGTATGAATCAATTACTTACAAGCACAAACCTGTTAAGAAAATAATTATGATCACATATAACGTGGTAACAGATTCCATAAAACAAAACAAAACAACAACAACAACAACAACAAAATTTCCTTAGAAGACAGATTAGCTTTCATGTGAGTATAGCCAGAGGCCAATTATAAAGGGAGGACAGATATTGAACATCAGGAGAAGGATATGTTGATTTTGTGACATGAAGTTTGGGGCCAATATTCTATGATTTTTGAGCAGAGATGGTTGTGGTGTTCTGCAGGACCCATACAAGTGATTTACTGGGTACAACCTCATCTTGCTAGGCCCCCATCTGTCTCTGGTCCCTGCCTGTTCTTTTCCAAACTACCCATTTAAAGTAGTATTATTTCTTATGTAGTGCTGCAAGGTCAACGTGCTGCCTGCCCAGGTGCTCTTGAATGTGCCTGCTGTATCATGGATTGCTTGCTTGTTTTGTGTGCTAGGCATATTGTTCAACATGGACATCCACAACCTGAGAGGTTTGAGTTCCAGAAAGTTTTACAGTATGCATTGTGACCTATATGGTATCAGGTATGAATATAGATTAGAACATGTTTCTAGAAATTTTGAATAGCTATATTTAGGTTTCTGACTTCAAGGTTCTCTTTTATAAACCTCTGTAATTGTGGTTGTGCTGCTTTAAGTTCACATTTATTTTTAATTCTTTAAAGCCTTCAAGAAGGGTTGTTTTTCACTTTTTTTCTTCTTTCTGTGAAGAGCTGTGTATTCTAACTGGAATATATGTATATATTTGGTGGAATATACAGTTTAGTGCAACTATAATGTGAATTCCAGACCTTGCTTCACAACCTAACATAATTTTTAAGGAAAAAAAAAAAAAAAAAGGTTTCTTATTGCCCTGAATCAAAAAGATAATGTACTCACTGCAGCTAAGTATGGCCCATTTCTATCCTTACATGTGCATAACACTCAGTGACACATCCTGTAGCTGTCAGTAAGATGTGACCCTACCATTCTGTGATTTTCATGTCAAATCACTCTATTGCATGCCATGGAATAACTCAAATCAGCATTTGATCTTGTGAACGTAATAAGCAGTCCTTTCCACTGAATTTAATTCTGATCGATCAGTTGGGTCTCGCACTTTAAATAAAAAAAAATGCTTGTACGTAGGATATTTCTATTCAGTATGCTGCAAGGGACTGCTACACTTCGGGATAGATACTTGTAATGATGTGATGGTAGTCACTGTGCTGTGTTTGCATACTAATCAGATTGGTTCATGAAGCATTATACTTGAGAAACCCTCAGCTATGCTCTGTAGAACAAATTTGATCTTTGATACGCAGGGGAAAATCTTCAAGAGTATAAAGCCTTAAGTGTCTCTGCTAGCGTTTTGATTGCTACTTACACATGTTTTGTAGGTCTGATGTCAAAAAGACTTGCTTCTCTTTAAGACACTTGATGCTTAATAAAGAAAAATTGGAACTAATTCCCTGTGGTATTTTTGTGCAAAGATGCATGGCCTGGAAGTGGTGATATTTGTGTTGAACTTGTCTCATCAAGTGATTGTGTTTTAATGGACCTTCTGTACTAGCACTACAGGAAAGCAGATATTTATTATGCTGCGATGCGTATTTCTATCAGGTAACTTTTCACTGACTGTGTGCCAAAGGTAGAAAGTCTGTGCCTTTTTCTGTAAGGCTGTTTTTCAGAAAAGCCTGAAGTTGAACTATGCTTAGCATTACAGTTTCTTTACCATAGTAATTGTCTTGTCATTACTAAGACTAAATGTCCATGCTGTTAATAGTTTCCTTCATGATAACAGAGGAAGGTAGGAGATGAGTTTATTCTGGTGCCTCCACTGGACTTGGAGAATCAAAGGTATTAACATGACCTTGCATGCCTCAAAGCAGTTTAAGCAAAGTTCACGGCTTCAACTGACCCCATCCTGCTAAGAAAAGCATACTGTGTGTGGCAATGACCACTGCTAGTAGACGTTTATAAGAGGGTGAATTCCCTATTTAATAGACTTATAAAGGGTGTTCGAATGCTAGCTATTTTGGGGGCGGAGAAGGGAAATGCTTTATGTGGGTTGGAGCTAATGCCTTGTTGGATGATATATCAAAGGACGAAGCAGAATATCCAAAGGCATGCAGAACAGGGCAGCAGGAGAAGCGAAGAGAATGTGAAGCTTTGGGCTGGTGCACAGCCCTGCTGCCAGGATGGGCGAGGGAGGTGACTGTAGCACCAGATGTTGCAACCAGGCTGAGACCAGCTGAACTCCTCACAACTTTAGCCTGAGTCGAATGTTAAGCTGTCGCAGACCATGGCTCAGAGAAGAATTACGAAAGGGATGTCTGTTCCGTGTAGCATCAGGGTGCAAAACTGCACCTGCAGGTGGTGTAGTCCTGGTCGGTATCTCTGGGGGGAGCAGCACTGCTAATCTGCTCCTGCTGCCCAGCCAAACCAAGGGGCACCATGCCCCTGAGGTGTGCCAGGCTCTCCTTGCCTAGTGGGGTGCAAGCAGGACAATGGCCGGGGCTGTGTGGGATGTAGTGTCTGGCTGGGATGCTGCCAGAGGGATGGGGGCAGGCACCCAGGCTGGCTGACGGGGACTTGATTGGATCCTGGGATGGAGATGCAGAAGGCCTCGTTCCTGGATCCCGATGTGAGAGCTCTCTTGCTAGCTGCCCCTTCCCCTCCTGGCTCCCGGGGCGCTCTCCTTTCCCTGACCCATCGGGGCTGCTGCTGGGTTCTCAGCTCCCTGCAGACGGGTGAGATGCTGGGCTGGAGCTGTGGGCGTTTGCATCTCCAACAGGCGCATGTGAGCAATGTGCCTTTAAGACTAGCAGGAGAGCAATAGTATCCCCCTCCCTCCTGTTAATTGTAGCATGTTTTTCAGCCATGCTTTCCAGTCACATTCGCAGCTTGTGAGAGGGAGCAGCGCCGAAGCTCACCGGCTGAGTGCTGTCTGTGCTGGCTGGGCAGCGCGTGCCTGCCCGCAGCGTGGGCGCCTGCAGGTGCTGGGCAGTGCCTGGGGCCACAGGGCTTGGTGCCGGGAGTGGGAGCCCCGTATTGCCCGAGTCCCAGTGACACTGCTGGGCTCTCCACATCACCTGCGTTCCTCACCTCCTCGGCTGCTTGGCCTCCAGCCGCCGATCCAGCTTGCTGGCTGTGATACCCCAGTGGGCCCTCCCCTGGGCTCCCGTGGGAGCTCCGAGCAGCATTTTGCTGGAGCCAGGGGACCTGCAGCGGTCGGCGCAGCAGGAGCTGTGCGGTGCCTGGCTGGGGATGCTGTGGGCTGCCGTGGGAATGCCTGCCTCCCAAAGTGACTGCAACTAACTCGAGGTTGGGACTACTTCTCAGAGGATGCCCTGTGTGTCTTCACTCTCTCCCCTCTGGCCTCACCACAGAATATTTGGAGTTATTTGCTTGCCCCTGCTGATGGGGTACGGAGTCACAGGCCTCCGGAGGGTTAAGAGCATCTGCCTTTATGCCAAGTATTCAAGCAGGAAATAATCTGCAGAGATACATGTGCAGCAATTCAACTGCTGATGCTCTCCCAGGCTGCTGCTGCTGCTGCAGTTCGGTGTGTGTGAGAAGCCGCGCTGCTCAGAGAAGATGCTTTCCTGGTCTGTCCAAAGTGCTGGGCATGGCAGCAGAACCCCGGCTTCTGGAGCTGGGGTAAATATCTCCACCCAAGAGGAATTATGTTGACCTGCAGGCTCTGTTGGCTGGCTGAGGTAGGAGCTGCTCTCCGTGCAATATGCTGTGATCTTTGTCTGTAGGCTACAGTTCTCCCCTCATCCTGGGCTATGTGATCGAAAAGATTTCAGTGGAAAATGGGTTTAGTTTGCAGCCTAAAGCCAGGCAGAAATGCATGTGTGTGAGGTTTTTGTGTGTGTGGCAGGAGGGAGAGGGGAGGGGATATTTCAGGGATACCTTTTGTGCCTGGCACTAAAGTTGTTGCACTTAATTGGATCAGACTTGCTTTGGTGTCTGTGAAATGCACCTGGGAGCTTTTGTTTTTTCCTAGTGTGACCTTTTGAAGGGGCTGGCTGCAGTACATGGGGTTATGCTTTCATTCAGAAGCAGAGATACAGTGCACTCTACAGGTCCTTTCATTCTGCTCCGGTGGATGTGGGAAGGACAGAGGACACCCACACAAAGTGCTGCTGACAGGGAGGTGGTGTTTTCTGGAGGAGTGAAATTACACCAAGAGGGAGAAAAGAGGTGCCCTTCTCAGAGGAAGAGGGGTCCTAAAGGCTGATCTGGGTATTTGGAAGCAGAGAAAGAAATTCATTTTAGGAGCTGTCTGTGGATGAATCTGTTCTGTGCTTTGCTTTCCCAGCTCTGTGGAGGGGAGTTCTGTTCATCTCTGCTAACTGCTTTACTACCTGCAACCTTTAATTGATTTTTTTCCCCCGCGAATACCTAGGGGAGTAAAAATGCTAATGCCATCAAATTTCAGCATACGGTTTCCTTAGGCTTGTTTAGGATGGTGCCTTCTTGAGAAGTCTCTAGCAAGATAAGCAGCAGCTGATGCTGTGCCTTTCTCACCAGCAGAGCATGTGTTTTTGGCTTGTCTTGAGACCTTCAGCGGGAGCTTTACTCTGTAAAGACTGAGTTGAAAGGGAACTTTTCAAATGTATTCTGCTGGAAAAAGCAGGATGTTGGGTGCTGGGTACCGATTTGACACCAGTTCTCATGACTAACCTACACGTGTACATTTGCATGTTGGCTTCTGAGCACATGAGCACACATCCTGCCAATGAAACCTGCCTGCGCAGAATAGGTGAGCACTGCCTAGACTCTGTGCCTGGATCACACGGAGTTTTGTACGCATTTCTGGCATTGCCAATCTATTGAAAAAGCACGGCCAACAGTGCCGCTGCTGGGTAACTGTTCCAGAACCATTTCTGTGGCCTAGTAGCAGAACAAATGTGTTATTCATAACTTCACTCTTTGGGGAAAAAGAGTAAGACTGTCTTCTTCAAAAGTGACTGAAAAGATTTGCAGCGTTTTCTTTTAGTCAGGGCTTCCAGGCTGGCATGTGTTGCTGTCCCTGAGCAGATTGGTCAGAGTGTTTATTATTGCCTCCTGAACTTCCCAGAACTGTTGTGCCGTGCTTGAGCCAGCATTGACCTATCTCACAGGGAAGACTAGTAAAAAATCCCCCTCTTTAACACTAAATAAGGGCCAAAAGTGAGGCAGAAATTATATATTTTTTTCTTCCTTTTATAAAATTTTTTTAATTTTTTTCCCCAAGAACAGGACATTTGTGAAGCCTCCTTTGGGATCCCATGGAGAAGACCTCTGATGCTCTCTAAGAGCTCTGTGTTGGAGATAGAGGAGCAGGAGTGGGTCTGGTGGATTTGCTTCTGTATATGACTCAAGAAGCCCTAACCCCTGTGGGGGACGGAGGCTGTGGTGGTGCTTGGGGAGCAGCTGCTCTGCTCTGTCCTGTGAACGAGGATCCTTGTTACCCAAGCAGGAGGCCAAGCTGGGTAGCAGCTCTCCATAGCAACACACACGTCTCCCACAAAGGGGAGAAAAATCTCCTGGTTTCACCCAGAGGTGAAAATATGAATATATGAACACCCAGCGGAATCTCAGCACTGTAGTGCTGGTATAAGGTCATCTGAACAGCTTCTCTATAAAAATGCATTTATAAAATGTGGTGAGCATTAAACGACCAAAGTACTTGTGCAGGAAACACCAGATAGAAAAACTATATAGTAGTCATCCCATTTACTGCTATTTGCATCCAGGCAGAGTAGTGATTAGAACTGGCTGAATTAAAGCAAAACATTTCTCACAAACATGCTTTCAAAATTACAAACTAGTTTTCTGCCTGGTGGACAGCGGCTGTCTTGGCTATCTTTGTGCCCCTGTTGCAGTAAGTGTATTTTTTGTAAAGTGCTTTTGCTAAAACGGCCAAGTGTTGGAGCCTATTCACATGCAATATGATCTGAATGTACTTATGGGAATATGTGCCTTATAGTTGTACTCCCATCCAATCAGGAAATAAAAACACAACATTTAACCTACTGATTATTTCTAAACAGCTTTTTTTGGTCAGTAATGGTTTTGCATTAAACTCTAATTATGTGGAAGTCAAGAGCTGTTTGCTGGAGTTAATAATGGTAATTTTTTAAGTTGTAATTTATTAAATGAGGGGTGATCAACACTGAGTGTCACAGGAGCTGTACTGCGATATCTTCCTTGGTCCAAGAGTCACAAAGGTGCATGGCTTGGAGAACAAGGCAGGATGCTCGGCGTGGCCTGTGGGCAGGAGCTGTCAATGTCTCTCACCATTGCCTCACTGCAAGATTTGGGTCCAGTGGTGACCTGCAATCAGGAGTACTGGGATCCACGTGGTTTTTGCGTCCTCTGAAGCAAGTGCCCAGCCTCATCCAGCAGCTCTTGTGACTGCTGAGGCACACTTGTACAGCTTGTCAGTAGCGTCCTCTCATCAGTCACAGGTGGTGCAGAGAATGGATAAAGAAGTGCAAAAGGAATAAAATGAATCTTCCAGAACTGTTTTCTAGGGAGTGATGTCTCTGGATTTTGTGGGGAGATAAATGAAGGTCAGTAATTAGGTGCCTGCAGTCTTTCAGCAACCATTTCATTTTCGTGCTTTGGATGGTCCTTGTAAATCAGCTACAGGTGTTCGAAGCCTGTGGTCCAGAAACTGTTGAGTCAGAGATAAAACTGTGCCTTTTTGACAGTGACTGGAGTGTCTTTAAGAGATTATCCTGCTGCAGCTGAAATCTATCTGGCTTTGAACCACTTACAAAATGCATTCACAGTAGGTGGTGGCATCAGCCTCCTCTTAGTGAATGCAGATATTTATATTATGCAAAAGGTTTTCTCACTTTACTGTATTCAGATGATGACTGGAAATACCATTCTTGTTAGATAAAAAATTGAGTCTGACTTTAGAGGTGAATTCAAAGAGCAATTTATATTTAATATATATAGCAGCAAATAGGAACAAAGCTGCTTAAAGATTACTTTCATGATGAATCATTATATGGCTCTCACCAGTACGAAAAGCAATAAAAGTCAAAAAGGAGTGCTAGGATTTAATCACTTAGAAAATGCATGGAAAGGGACCTGTATTGTAGAAAGAGTTTTTCATCACATCAGAGTAGAAATGCTTTGAGGTGAAGCAGTATTAAGTGACTTTTCACCTGAAGATGAGAAGCAGTTGCTACCTATTGTGTATTGTTCCAGAAGGTTATTTTCTGTGGCTGTTAGTTACTCTTATTATTGAAAACATTTTAAAAAGCATAACCGATTTCCATTCCCCATCCCTGTTTCAGGGCGGATGCTGTCATATTCCTTTTTCTTTTGAATATTATCTTTGTTACTACTCATCCTAATTAAATGTTGTAACTTCTAAAAATCAGATTAATTTGGGCCATCAGGCCAATGCAAATGCTGTAATAATTGGAGATCATAAAATGTTCAAGGGACCATAATTTTACTACAGAGCTGCAATGGCATGTGTCCAAGGATTGTGCTACCTTTGTTCAGATGACATGGATTGTAATGTGTGCACTTATGCGTAATGCAGCACGAATAGAAATGATATGTTGCTCAGCTGTTGAATCGCACACACTATCCATAAGTCAACAAACATTAGAGAAGTGACATCACCTCTCCCATCAGTGAAAAACTCTCTTCTTACTATAAATATTGTATGAATTGTATGGTTTCTGCACAAGAGCTAAGTAGGCAGATAGAGCAGGGAAGCTGCTGCGCACCAAAACCCGCAGTTCACTTGTGAGCTTTGTGGTAGTAGACCCACTGCAGCTTGTCTGTGTGTCACCCACGATGTTTCACCCAAGCGCTGCAGTCCATGAGTTCAGCTTGCACAGAGGCTGCTTTGGCTCATTTGATCTCCAGCCAGGACACACACCTTCTCCACACTCACCACTTTCTCCACACTCACTACTTCAGTCTCTAGGGATCGGGACAGATGTTGTGAGGTTCTGATAACCTGGTTCCTTTAAATTATATTTTGGTGTTTTAGTATTTATTTTTTTTTTCCCAACAGATACTAGGTAGCAGATAATGAATTTCAGTTCCAACTTGAGCAGTGACAAAATTGGTCTTCCCACTTCATCCTAGATGAATTTCTGAGGCAGAGGCATCAGGGAAGATCTCACTGGTCATTATGGCTGTAATTACCCAGCACTGAGAGACAGAAAGGGATTAAACTGACACTGCAAACATTTACATTGAAGTTGGTTGTTTAGATTTTTCCTCACAGCTGAGGAATAAAGCACTCTGTGGGAGCAATTACCTCTGCTTGTTTTAGAAGTCTGGGGTAAGATAAGATGAATCACAGGCTAGAAATGCCCCATCCTTGCTATTTGTGCAGTCAGAGTCTGCAGAGTTGGCCAGGGTTGGGGTGGCTGCAGCACTGGGTGGGATGAACCCCACAAGCAGCAACAGTTACATCCTAACCCCAGAAAATGCTCAGCTCCACCTCGGCTGCTCCAGGCTCCTTGGAGGGGTTTGGAGGAAATTAGAGGTGATGTAGTTAAATACGAAATTCCAAAGTGTTTTTATTTTCATGCCAAGACTTGCAACATTTTACCATGAATGCCTTGTTACTTTCTTTTTCATTATCTGTAACATTTAAGAAACTCTGGGCAGATATTTAGGATTTTATAATAGCTATTACTTACAAAGGAGAAAAAATAAGATTGCAGAAGCATATTAATTATCTACAGTTTAATGTATATAGTGGCTTGCAGACAGTTATTGTGGACATTGTTATCTGAAAGACTGTAATTTTAATGGTTCTAATGGGGGCTATTGCAGGTCTACTGAAACTCTTACAGTCAGTGTTTAATTTTAATACGGGTCCTATTTGGAAAAGACTGTATTCGTTTTATTTTTATGGTACTCAGTATCATGTGCTTGGCTTGTGATAGTAAAGGCAGAGTTGAATGCCGGAATGAATGCAAATATATCTTGTTCAAAGATTACTCTTGCCTTAATAACCCACCTATTTTAATTGCTGCCTTCTTTGTTTTCTAAAATCATGCAAAAATATAAAATACAGTGTAAGTACATAAGTCTGAGAAGCGTGTCATGGGTATGGTAAATACTATCTAACATTCCCAGGCTTTGTAAGACCTAAAAGGATTGTTAGGATCATGTGGTTTGACCTCCTGATAACACCAGGTGTAGAAAACTTCATCCAACAATTTCTCCTTGCATATCAATACGCAGAAGCATATTGAGCCTTGTTTAAAGAGCGCAGATAACTGGGACTCAAATGTGTCCGGAGGGTAGTTGCTTTGGTGAGTAATTATTTCCAATGCTTAAAAAAAAAAAAAAAATCCAATCTGAGTTTATTTCCTTGCTCCATATGTTAAATCTTCTGCCTTTGTCTGCTTAATTAAGGAGCCTGCTACTAATAGAAATCATTTTACATGATGTGGGAAAATCATTGTTCAGCCTTCTTTTTGCTAAAGCAATTATTTTATTTAAACTCTTTCCACACAATCTGCTTCCAGGCCTTAAATGGTATGTGTTTCCCTCCCAGTTTTTCAGGGTTATTGAGACATGGACATCAGAGGTGGGCATTCAGGGACAGCAGAACATGATATTCTGCTAACATTCCCACTGACTCCATATGCAGAAATCTTTCTAACCTTGGACAAAATTGCCTCTCTTCAAACATCCAACGGTGTTATTAGCTCCTGTAGCAACAGCATGACCCTGGAACCTCATGTGCTATTTATCTGCTGTGACTTCTTACATAATATTTAAGTCTGATTTCCAACATACAGTACATCCTTTTGTATGCCCCACCATGGCATTCTTTGATCCTAGATGAGCAGACTTGTATTTTACTGTGTTAAAATGTCTGATATTTGGCAGGCCTGGGCTTATGGTAAGAACTGAGTTGTTTGGCTGTAGCTGCCTGAGTCTGACCATATTTATCCCTTAAGCTAGTTCTCAGTTGCATTGGGCTGAGAAACTTGTCTCTCTGTAGGCCCAGTCAAAAGCACTTCCATTTGCTGATGGTTTCTCATTAAAATTACATCTTACTGATTATCAGTGATTTTTAAAGTGTTCTGTAGTAATTTCATGTAATGATGTTCTTATTGTCAGTATTTGGTGTGTAACTGAGGCATTTGTAAAGGACAAGTTTGTAATGCTGGCAAAGCTGCTGCATTTTTTCCCCTTCCTCCTTTATTAAGTGGATTAAAAAATCTTTCAGAATTATCCAGTAGGGCTGGCTGGGATTCCCATCATATGCAGACACAAGGTTCTGATACAGCCGGAGGCTGCAACCATCTCTACTGCTTTCCACATCTTAATGGACTTTGGATGATGTTTTCCAGGAGAGATTTAACAGATTTCTCTTGCTGTTGAGGTATTCATAAAATAACCCAAGGCAAAGATAAAGCAAATTACGTATTTTGTTTGAGCATTGTTATGTTTCCCTGTACTTGTTGTCAGTGTTGGGTTTCCTGCTGGCACTTAAGGAAAGAAAAGAAAGTAATGAAATTATGAGTTCAGTCATCTAGCAATTGCTCTGCGATTTTGATCTGGGGCTTGTGTCAAGTCTATAATTACCTGAATAACCATCCTGACCGCCTACAATTGCTGGACTAATATATTCCTTTGGGGTCCATCATAAACTCTCCTGTTCAGCTCCTCATCTGGCATTGCTGGCCTCTAGCTCTTTTCCTGAGCTTGAACATCTTTCTCCACTGCTGCTCCCTTGAGGTACTTCCCTTCCAGCAGGAAAATGGAGTAAAATCTTTCCTCTTCTAATCACTGTGAAAGGCTCGCATGCTGCTTTCTATTTTCTGTATGCTCAGTGCTCACCCTGCTATTTATTACTCATTTAGCACCCCTTGTCCTTATCTTTGGGTCTCTGTATCACTCCGCTTTGATTACTTTTTCCTCTCTTTTTACCGTCATTTTTTTTTCTCTCTCTCTTTTTTTTTTTTTTTTTTTTTTTTTTTTTTCTTGAACAGTCCATTTATTTCCTTGACATAACAATTACTGACAGTCTGGTATCCTGTCTCCAACAGCAGCAAATAGCAGATGCTTAGAGAAGAATATAAGAAACGGGGTGAGAATATAATAACCCTAATATATCCTGCCAGCAACGATCAGTATCATGTATGCCTGACTGTGTTGTGAATGTGTTTAAGCAGAGCCCAGTGGGGGATATAATGCCTAAAACCATGTGGGTGAGAAAAGGATAATTTTACAAGATGGCAAATTTTCTTGCATAGCTGCTGTTCTTCAAAAGCGCTGCCCTCTCCTTGCATTGCTTTGCTTTCCTTAACACAGAAAGCTACAGCAGTGCTGTGCTGGTTTCTGAACATGCCCTGGGGTTCATCTGCAGGGCTCCTTGCACCTGATTGAATAGGAGTTTGTGTTTCTCTCCCTTGGAGGTTTTTTAGGGTGATGATTGCAGTGTGACAAGATAAAGGGAGAAATACTTGCTTGGTTATGAGCCTTTATGTGATTGCACTGTCTGACAATTTTCTCCAGCTTTCAATCTTCGGCTAGCAGTAACACAAGCTGATGTAGCTGGAAGTGTGATACCGAGAAAGATTTTTGTGAAAAAATCATGGCCGCATAAGGGAGGGAGAGATTCAAAAATGTTTCCCCTTCCTATGGAGAGATTACGGGTCTGTCATGCTTGTCCCATGGGCAAGTGAGTGAGCACCACTGTAATCTCTGGGGAAACAGGTGTGGGCCAAGTGTGTGTTCACAGGCTTAGAGAGGATGGTGTGCTGTGGGTATCACTGGAAATCCATCAGCTGCTGGCTGAATTGCTGTAAAGCAAGAAAAAGTGTAGTAACAGTGCTGGGAAATATTTTGAATGGTGTTTCCTAGGCTAAATAAGCAAGGGGTTGCATGTTTTTTTGTCATTTGGTTGTTTTTTTGTGAGGTGGTTGTTAGCTATTTAGTTTTTACTCTTTGGTCACCATTGTACCAATGCAGTGTAGCAATCTTCTTAGTCATATAACTTTCTCATCACAACAATGTGGTGGTAATGTTTACATCTAGATTTCTGGCTAATGAAGAGGCAGAAGATAAGTGGATGTAATAAAATAAAATAAAAATCTCTTGCACTCTTCTAGTTTAAAAACAACAACAAAATCATATAAAACAGCATTTTTGCTCAGCAAAGCAAGGTAGGTATATGAGGAAAAATAACTTATACAGAGATGGGTTTCAAGCCCACTGTAGTTCATATGTGCCTTCTATTGAGCTGATGGATTTCATGTTGACGTACTGCAAAACATTTTAAAAAGTATTTTAACACCCCAAACAGCAGAGAGATGCATATGAAGAACTTTCTCAGTGGAAATGATTTCCTAATCTATATTGTGGCTTTTTTTTAAAAAAAAACAACACCTCAGGTCTGCATGTCTACCCATCCACACACCTCAGGCAGTCTTGCTCACTGTGCTCAACCTGCTTGGCAGTTTAAAGGTGTAAAAGACAAGCGAGTCCCCTTACTGGATTAACGCTGGGACATGAGCCTCTGGTTTGCTGGTGGCTGATGGCTGCTTCCTTGCAGATGGGAGCAGGGCTTTGCATACAGGGGAAGGCTGTGAGCATTAGCCAGGATGTCGGCTTAGCTAAGGTGCAACAGTGAGGTGTAGTAGAGCAGCAGATGTAATAGGAGGATGTGGATTTGGGGTGTGTGTGTTTCTTTCTGCAGCTTCATGGGTACTTTCAGGTTAATTTTTTTATTTCCAGATTGTTTTCTGAAAACTTCTCAAATCTTTATTTAAGTCTGAAACAAAGTCTGAACCTGTGAAGCAAGTAGAAAAATGTATTTAAATTTTTTAAAATGCTAGGTTTCAAGTTGCATTTAAAAATCTCTATTAGCAAGTTGAATATATTATCTAAGGCACTACACAGCTAAATCAGAGGAGTGATGTTGCAGGAATTAGATCTCTTAACTAACAGTTCTTCACTTCTGCGCTTTCTCTGTTACCATCAGTACTCCAGCAGCGAACATACCACAGTTTGATTTATCCTCAGCTGATGGTTGGATTTACAGATATACATCTTTATATATATATATATATATATATATATATATATATATATTTAAGTCTGAGTTGTGTTTTCTTCACATGATATGGTTTCTTATTGTGACTGTTGCTTTGTTCATTGTTATCTGCAAAATTTTTGTAGAAGTCCTTGGAACTTCCTTAGGATAACGTGAAAGAATAATAGGAAGAGGGACTTTTGTTGACATGACAGAGCTTCTGTACCCAGCTCTTTACTATATAACTTCACCAATAAGGAAAAGAGGCCTTCTGTTAATATAGATGAGTCCATAAGTCTCTACGGCTCTAACCACTCCAGTGCATGTTGTGTGATTGTTGAAAAGGATTGGACATTATTCTTCCTAAATTCCTTCTCCTCCTTGAAGTGTAAGAGTAATGACCTTTGCCAAGTGACGGTAGCAGTGGGTTTAGGGGATATTCAGGAGAAGACGTGAAGCACACAGCGAGCCTTTCCCAAATGGAGTTTTCTAACTTCATGCAAAGTTGTGTGTTCCAGGCCTTAGGAGTTTGTGAATATGGAAATTAGCTTATGTACCTTCCTGCCCTGGATTTATAATTTCTTTGATGCTAAAGTGAACTGTATCTAGAGACTCAGGGTAGAAATATGCTTACTGATATATGTTTTAGTTCTGTGTAAATCATTTGTAAGTACAGCACACTCTATTCATTCAGCTAGTGACAGTGTTATTTTGGGGTGATATGAAGCAGTCACAAAGTAATAAGGGTTACCTGAGGAAAAAAGGTGCTAAAGCTCTTAGGTGTAAAGCTAATTTAAGTAAAATATGTGCCGTATTGGGGCTGTAGAATATCTCTGTTACAAGTCTTAATAATATTCAAGTCTTAGATGCTTAAAGGTTCATTTTATTCAAAATGAAGATGCCATGATTATTTAAGTACTTTTAGACTCATTTTATAGGTTGGGTTGATTCATTCTGTTCTTAAAATAATATTTTATGGGTATCTTAACAGAAGGGACACCTGTGCCTACCTAATGTATGTAAATGTAGTCCAGCGGTGAATTTCCCTAGCCATGATAGAAAGCACAGGGAGCTAACTTCTAATCATGATGCTAAGTCAGGCCATATTTCAAGTTAGGCTGATAAGCAAGAACATCAGTATTAAGCGGATATTACTTTAATTATATATTAATGCTGATATGGTGCATAGAAAAGAAGGCAATTCTCTCCAAGAGCTGAATAAAAAATAAATGTCACAAACAGAGATCTGCTAACTTAAACCAAATCATAAATATGCCAAAAGGTAATAGAAAGCCATCCTAACTTTGGTGGGAGAAGAAGGAGGAGGCTGTATATTGCCTCTGCTTTTTATTTCGCTAAAGGTTTTCCATTGTAAAATCTCTCACTAGAACGATAACCTTGTCCTACTTGCAGATGAAGTTAGGTTAGATTGGATCTGTTGCTACCATCTTGCTGTTTAGGTGCTTTCTAGTCATGGTGCAATTAGGAAAAACAATTCTTACTAACTTTAAATGCCCCTTTATATATCCCAAAAGGTAAGTGCTTATTATTATTATTTTTTAAATGTTTTAACTATTGTAATGTGGATTAGAGCATAGCAGGATAGTAATGATCCGATTGCTGTATTTATTGGCAATATCAGCCTGTGTGAATGCTGGATGAGGTCCTCTCTTCAGCCTGATTAGCAGTACTTTTCCAAGGTGAGATGAAATGTTTTAGTTTGTGGCGAGCCCTGAAAGTAATAGTTGCCATTAACTAAAGATTTAAACTTTGTCCCTGGTTGCTGCTGGGTGTAGATTTTATGATGGTTCTCTTTTTATTTCTCCGCTTCTTCTGTTGTATAGTTTGTGTTCATTTAGTCTGTCAAAATAGGTTGCCTCATCTTAGGCTTCCAATTAATTTTCCAGAGTGTTGCTGCGTATAAGGTAGAATTTTTCCCTGTCTCTTTCAGCTGTGGCATGGCAAATACTCTATCTTCCTGCACCACAGCAGCAAGTCCTCCCATGCTTTGGGGAAGAGCAGATGTGGATGCTGTGCTAATGATCTTCATTTGGGAGAAGACATATCCAGGAGGGCAAATTTCCTTCCACCCTACTGAAGCAGTAAGCTCTGGGTACACATGGGGATCTCTTCCATTGCTTATTTAGCTACTTGGGCTCATATAACCATCCTTTCTATCTCTCCCCACCTCTCAGGAAATAAAATTTCAAGGGTTACATTTTTTTTAATGCGTGTCTTAGAGGTGTGAGATGTCTTACAGCAACTGTTCTGGTGTCCTGCCATATAAAGTCTCCAGTAAACACACAAAAGCACAGTGACATGTGTGGGGTAGTTCTGTGGTTATCCCAAACAATGAGAAGGCACCTGGGCAGCGACAAGAAAAACTGAAGTTTTTTAACTGGAATCACACATTTTTAACCTGTTTTTTGTTTGTTTGCTTGTTTGTTTTGCTTTTTACTCTATCCAAACTTTTGGATGTTGTTTCTGCTGTAGACTGCTGAGCATCACTACTCTTTCATTGGACATAAAGAATGTAACTGCATGATTTTTTAAATTTTGAAATGCAACTCTTTAATTGTGAAAGGTGTATTCACATTTTTATACCAGTTTTTATGATATATTTGGAAAATTTATACTTTATTATTGAATGCAAATATAAGCATATTGATGTTTAACTGTTGCAAAGTGACACAGCAGAGTAAACTCATGGTGATGTTCTTGCAGCATGTTCATTGCTTTTGCTGTACTGGCATACTGGTGGGAAAAAAAAAATGTTTCATGCCATGCAGCTGAGTTAACTATGCTGGTGGCAGGTCTCTGGTGGCTCTGTGTTTTTTCTTTGAGTCTGGTACCTGTCCCAGGCAGATGGTGTTCAGGTTGCGGGCAGGCTGTTTGATGAACAAACCTGTCTGATCATTATAGCCAAATGACATCAACTATGAACATCTTTTGTCTCTAACATTGTCATATGAAGAATGGCAGGGTGAAATCTGAGCTGGTATCTGTGTCTGTCCTAGAAACACGTTATCTGTTTAAAATATTCATGGATGTAACTTTTCTCAGCCCTTGCCGTGGGGGATAAAGATAGGAGATGGGAAGTGACCACCCATAGCTGTAAGATAAACACCAATGATTTTGTGTCATGCTTTCATGGCTCTAACCAGCTGCCCAGAAGGATCTCCTATTAAACCTTTAGAAAGTTAGCCAGTCCTATAGCTTTAAAGCTTTGTTTGTCACCTGTTTATTAGCTGTGGCTGAAGGAAGAACTAAATCCATGATCCAAATGATAAATCTCAATATGTCTGAAATAAATTAACAAACAAAAAAGCCCCAACCCCTTTTTACTCTGAATAATGTCTCTCTACACTTACATCAACATTTTTGTGTGTAGGCTGTGTCCAGGCAAAGAAGATAATTGTGATCAGGAGGGTTCTATCAGCCACATAACTGTCTCCAGCAATGATGAATTCAGATCCCTCTATAGATTTTTGCAAGTGGGTTTACAATGTTCTTACATTGAGGTAGAAGATGGTATCTACCAGAGACAAGCAAAAAGCTCACTGGTAACACTTGGTGAATAATAACTACAGAGCTGTATTCACCTCTGATTTTTATTCTGAGATTTCTGGGAGAAAACTGCATACTGAGATAGAATTTTCTCTCATGTTACGTTTTACTCAAGGACTTCTCTTTCTCTGGCTGATTGAGGAGAAATGAGAAAATACTTCATCGAACTTTAATATTCCCAGTAGTGTGAGAAGCATCCTAAAGGGCTGGATGTATGTTGTAATGGCAGTGGTCTCTTTGAAATGGGTAGCAGAGGGATCAAGCTTGAGAATCTAGATATAATTTTGTAAGACAGTTCAGTTTAGTCAGGATGATAGATTTTATTTTTATTTTATTTTTTTTTATTGGAAAGAAAATAGAAAAGTGCGAGGCTTTTTTAAAAGATGATAAGAAAGGGTAACTCCTTTTAGACAAGAGGCCTTATTTTCTTCATTTTCACACAAATGTAGACGTTAATTCATGAAAAGATAAAAATCTGTGCACAAATTACTGCCTGGAATTGTTGCTTCTATCTTTCATAATAGCAATTTCTGTAGCACTATATAAAAATTCATTTCCATGGCAGAGGTGGGTTATATGTAATTCTGAAAATGTGCCACATCTTTAATGAGCACTGATGAAAAAATATTTATTAACAGTTCTTTGGTTGTCGGAAAAGCTTCTGAGTGTTCAGTGTTTACAGGTTCTGTAATCTGTTTCCCAGGTATTGGGGCAGTTACCGTTCATAGCAGAGCTCTGCAAAGGGATGATTTTTATTTTTTTAGATGTTATTTTTTTATTTCTGTGCAACTTCTCAAGCATACCATAGAATATAACATCTCCAGACTACACGATTTTCCCAAGTTAGTGACTTTTATGTGGATGATGATTGCAGACAAGGAAAGAAGGATATTAAAAAGGGAAGTTGTATGTGGATTTAGTGAAGAAAAGCTATACAATATTTATATAGTGGCTACGTTGTGGTAAAAGCCTTTGAACACCATGTGAAAC
Source organism: Anas platyrhynchos (assembly GCF_047663525.1). Lineage (NCBI taxonomy): Eukaryota > Metazoa > Chordata > Aves > Anseriformes > Anatidae > Anas > Anas platyrhynchos. Next base: position 14,904,439 of record NC_092596.1, read on the forward strand.
AGCATCTCTCTGAATATTGAACAGTGTTTCACTGCAATTGAGGTGGTTGAGATGGACCATGAGTCCCAAGCTACTGAACAGTTCCTTAAATCAAGACATCAAATCCATCAGAATGCTGCTCAAGTTCCTACTTTGTGATCATTAACAATGCTGAATCACCATGTGAAAACCTAGATGTGCAGTGTCTTACCCTGAAGGGTCCCTGGTAGCTGTGAGGGGTTACACCCTCAGGAGTCACAGTCTCTTAAGTGTCTTGTGAAGAAAAGGAAGGGAAGGGAGAGACTGGCGATAGAGTAGGAGCTTCTCAGGTTTGTGGTTGAATATATGGCAGCACTGAATAGAGAAATATCTCTCTTTGTCTCAAACTTAATGAAAATATCGCCTCAAAATAGCTCTCCTGATTTGTCCTACATTCAAAATAGAGATACCTTTGCTTTCTCTCTTCTGATGGCACTCAGTGAAAAACACAAATGTGGGCAGGAAGAGACTCTGAATACCCCATTCAGAATATGCAATTTAGATTTTTTGTTTGTTTGTTTGGCTTTGTTTCATGATTTACTTATTGCATGACAGGAGTATTTTTGTTTTTATAGTAAGAAAGCAGTTTAATTGAATTCCCTATTTTATAGGCAGGATCTAAACAAGAATTACTAGAAGGTAATTCTTATGATGTTGACAATTCTCCTTTTTGTAACACTTATTTATAAGACTATCATGACTGTGACACAGATGTATGTATAAAAATAGTACATATTTATAGACTAAGTCTATAGTTTAAGGCAAATAAGTAGGTCTTGCCTTTAGTAAGATATTTTCCTGCATAAGGACTCTGTTTTTAAATAGTATGGATAATGGTGTCTTTGCTATCTGAGAAGTGTATGGGTATGACTCACAGTGTCATAAATACTACTGCTATTACAGTGAGCATCCAAGTGAAATTACACAAAATTATATATTTGCCAGGGTTCTTTTCTCTAACGGCCAAACTTGAAAATAGAAAGCTTTATTATGCGTTTTGATGCATTTGAACTATTCAGTGTTCTTGGTGGCCCACTAGACAATTTAATAGGGCTCCTGAACATCATCAATAATTCATGTGTCTCTTAAACAAGCATGTGGTACTTGTTTAGTGACAATCAGATCATACGATACTGTGAGCAGCTCTAGGATGTTGAGGGCCATCTACTATCCAGCCTGTCAGTGCTGGTTCTTGACCTTACAGAAGTGCAAGGTTCATGGATTTGAGCCGTGTGTGGATTGCCCCAAGGGAACCGTCCTTTGCCTCAGCAAAAGCCCACTGTGCCCTTATTGTAAGTCTTTTCATGAATAGGAGGTGATTGTTTTCTGAGGATGTGGAGAACTTTGTTCCGTGTGTGTCGCCTGCTGCAGGATTGATGTAGGTCATCACCAGGATGGGGTGTTCAGTGATGTAGGAAAGGGATGATCCAAAGTGAAGAGGTGTGGAGGAGGCTTATCCTCTGGGCTAAGTGAGGGTGCAGGTACTGTTAGGAGAAGTATAAGGAAGTGTTAAACTGGAGCGCACTGTTCCAGTTCAAGACAGAACTAAAAATCCAGTGATTATTGTAGGATACTGATATTTATAAAACAAAACAAAACACGGAATAGAAAACGTTATGTGGTTTGATTTTTTTCTGCTTTGTGGTATGTCTTTGACTTTGTTTTTATTCTTGTTTTTCAGTGCTGTGACATCCCTTGTTATGCTAAATACTGTATCCAAATAGAAGGTTTTAGAATCAAAGGGGATTGAGAAGGGCAAGGGGTGAGTACAAGGGAGGCTGTTCCCCACAGAGGCCTATTCTCTTGACGTGCCTCAGGCAGTTCTGCTGGCAATATTTGCATTCTTTTACCAATTGGAGAACTGAGACATGCAAAAATTAAATGTCTCAGATAAACATCTTGGTAGAGGTGAGAAATGGCTGCCAGTTTCCTCAATAGCAGTCCAGTCTTTTCCTGCAAAAATCTTCATAGTTTAAACTTGTCACATCTAAGCTATGACTATGTGTCTACAAATAGGGTAAGAACTTACAAGAGCTCAATTATTAAAGGTGTAATGTCTTGAACAAGTATTTCTGAAAACTGTTAACACTGTTGAACAAAGTGCAGGAACTGGGCAGATGAAAGCGAACGGTGCAAATCAGTCACGTGAGCTTTTCTGCAGCTGGAATCAGTCCAAAGTCAAGACCTTCTCTCTTCCTATTTGAAGTTATTGTTCGTTATCACGTTTCTAAGAAAGATCCCATGCTGGTTTCCTTAGGGCTGTATTTGCTATCAAGATAATGGCCAGATTGCCCTGTCTTTGTTCAGGATGCAAAGTGTGTGAAGAACTCCGTGGCTAGGCAGCTTTCAGGAGTTGAGCTACAATCCCCAGGCAAATGTACTTTGTGCTGTTTTGAAAATAGCTTTTTTTTGCAGATAGCTTAAGGACTGGTAATGCAGCACAGCGTAACCCCTTTGGCTAGCTGGGGTATTTAGGCTGAAATGGGAATTTTTGCTCCATGGTGAGAAAACAATAAAGTGGCTGATTGTACTACCAGACCCTATGCCTCACGCTTATGCCTCAGAGTGGTGGACAGAAAGAAAGGGCAAGTTGTTTCATGCCAAGGGTTACCATGCTTGCTTGTCTGGGACACACATTTCCCAGTAAAGCCACTTTCTTATTAGGCTGTCAAGTGGGCATCAAAGACCATAGCTCATAGTGTTCCTCATGTGGAATTTGGTACTCCTAGCATTTGAACCAACAGGTCAAAGCTTATTTCCTGCTTCTTTTCCAAACTGTTAGAATCTGACATAAAAGGCTAGAGAGTAAACCACTGACTGTGGCTGAGCTTTGAGCAATGCTGCCTCTGTTGCCTGTTACATGCCTGGAGCTCCTGTGTATGCAGCATTACCGGTTGCATTTCTGTTGCCCAAACTGCTCATCACAAATCAAGTAACTCTGAAATGTGACAGGATCGTACCATTTCGTAAGGATTTCTTTTATCCCTATGTTTTATCCCTATTTTTCTATCTTATTGCTGTGACAAGTGCTGGAGACCCTCCAGACTGTCAGTGGGCCACAGGCTGGGACCCTCTTTTCAAATCTGCTTTATTACTTAGTGGCATATTTTGTTTCCATGGAAACCTGCCCCCATCCCCAACAAAATTCAAATTATAAGATTGTCAGGTGCATAAACAATGCTGTCATTAAATAGCGTTCTCAGGTCTGAACAGATGCTTGTGTGCCTTCCCAGGCAGGCAGTGTGGCAGCAGGAGAGGTTATGTGGCCACCAGAATTTGTTGCAAACCTGCAAAGCTCTGAAAGATCTGATGAAACCAGCTGCTGCACCCTGGAGAGGGGTTTCCTGTGGCTGGTATTCTTCAAGGTTGTCATGTCCATAACAATTATGTCCATAGGAAAGGTAGAGTACTTTTTCGTGATCAAAAATGACGTATTTCATTTACATCTAAAATCCTGCCTGTAAAGTAGGTATTTAAAAGAACAGATTTATAACAAGAATAAATAAATAAATAAATAAATGTATATATATCAAACAGAACGTGTTGTTGCCAGGAAAATTACATTAACCAGAACACGCATCTTGGAGTGAGGGGTGACTTTCTATCACAGAGCTTGGAAATGCAGCTATGAGATATCCAGACAGTTTTTGTGTTCTTAGTGCTGTGATGAATATGTTGATTGGCATTAATATTTTCCATCCTACTTGTATACTGGCATAACAAGAATTGCTCATGGCAATATTATTTTCCTTTCAGTTCCTCCCCTATGGCTGTAATGGTAGGAGACCATCAGTAACGGAACAAAAAGCTTACTTTAATGATGTAGAAGTGAAAGTACTGTGCCTGAAAGAATAGTGTTTCCCTTTGTGTCTTTGTGAAGCCTTACAGATACTGTTATATTGGTAACCACTTTTTGTAAGTGCTGCATTAACAGGACAAAAACACTGCACAAGAGAATTTGCAAATCTTTTTGGGAGAGCCATTAGACTGTGAGATAAAATGTGGTTCTGCATCTCTCTAAAAATAAGATATTTGCATCTGTATAAGAACTTCAATTTTGGTAGCCAGGAATAGTCTAGGAATCTTCATTGTAATTATTAAGAACTACTGAGTTGCACAATTACTGCTTTGAGAGAGATGTGAATGTACTTGGTATTTCAGACGACACGGAGAAGAATTTATTACTATTTAAAAAGCTGGAGGAGTTTACTTGTGTGCTGGCAAACAGTATAGAAATTCAAGAATTGCCAGGCTGGAGAAGACTTCAGGTCTGTCTTGTTTGGTACGTCTGCCCTGACAGACATTAAGATCAGAGGTTTCAAAGAATGGGTGGGACCTTATATAGGAGAGGTGAGATGATTTCTTCAGCTCGTGGAAGCCAGGAGGTGGGAGGACAGCAGAGATGCAGAAAGGGTGCTACTTTTTTTTATTCTGTGTGTGTGTGTGTGTTTGTGTGTGTTCGTGCATATGGCTGTCACTTAACATTTGAAAATCCTAAATGGAAATCATCGGTTTGGAAATTGGTCAGTGCCAGGGCATTGTTTTGCATAAATAATCAGTTGGTTTGGGCTATGAGTATGAAATTTTGGTGCTAAGGATCTCCCTTCTACATTGCTACTCATAGAGTCGTAGTCTGAGCACTGTCTGGGGTCTCCCTGAACTCAAGATGGGAAGCGTCTCATTATCGGTTGGGGCTTGGATCATGCAGAAGAGCCCCCCAAGGCCTGCTACCTGGAAGCCAATAGTGGTAGGATTTTCTGCACTGTGGAGTGATGTGGTCAGGTCATGGATTTGCTGATGTGCATCAGCTCATGTGATGCAAGAACAGTAACCATTTTTGGAACTACTGCAAAATGTCCACAGCACTGCATCTGAGAATTGTTTTCACTTACCTTTGAGATAATGTTAACCAAATAAAACTATTTCACATTGTTCTGTAAAATTACAGCTGTGCATTGTTCTGTGCTGTGATGGAATCTTCCCATTCATCAGTTTCGATCAGCTCTGTTCCGCACCCTCTTTGTAGCATCTGTCAAGTTTTTGTCTGCTTTTGGATTTTCGTTAATTTATTGCATAGATTAAAATAGATGAGATATGATGTACTTTTTGCATTAATGCTGCCAGAATCAGAAGCCTAAAATAGGGCTGTGCTAACAGGTGCACATATTCTTTGTCAACAAATAGGTGTCAGTTCCTAACTGCGTCTTTTAGTGGTTAGGCTGAATACTCTAGCTGGGTGTCAGGGTGGAGTACCATTTGGTTATCATTTTTGCCTTGCTAGGTATTCCTTGCTGCAGAATGTTATTGGAATAAGCTCTTAACATGTCTGTCTTCTGGTCCTTGGAAAGACGTGTTTTTCACATCACATTTTCTTTTGAAGTCTGATTCAAAGTCCATTGTAATCAGTGTACTCTCCCATGCATTTTAATGCAGCCAAATCAATGGTCATGCAATTAGGAACAAAGAATATTGCTCACATCTGCAGGGTGGGAGGATGCCATGATGTTGAAAGGGACATGGGCATCCTGCTGAAAGCCAGCCATGTGTGTGAGTGTTTCAGCATTGTGGGGGTGAATGTGGCCCTTGAATATACCTGCAGGGGAAGGATTGTTGTTTCTGTGCTGCACACAGATGAGATAGCTGCTTAGGAAGTCAGCCCCACTCTGATGTTAACACTTTTTACAAAGGATTATTACAATTTGAAGAGGGTTCAGAAAGATTCTGCAAAAAATTATGTCTGTAAAACCTGCATTTTTAATGAGAGGCTCATCCTAGCTAAAATAAGGTTAATAGAATACTTATTAAACTGTATAAATACTATGGCGGGAGATTTATGGGCTTCTGAAACTAGTAGGCAAAAGTGCAACTATATAAATTGGTAGATGGAAGCTAAAATTAGGCTGATACGTGTTGTGAGAAGTGTAATTCTAAAAATTCTTACCTAAGAACACGGTGGATCTTTATCACTAAAAGTCCTTAGGAATATACCAGTTTTGAAGGTCAGCACATTGCTGACTTACAGGGTAGCTGCAAGAGTCTCTGATTACATACCTCCACGTTGTACTATGTGCAACATCAAATTGTTAAGACTATCTCCTCTTGGCCTTAAAGCCTAAACACTTGTCATTCACTGACTTGATTGAGCTTTGTAGTAAATTCTTTCAAAATCATACCATTAGGTGCTAATTCCTGTAATGATCCAGATGCAGTTTGTTGGGATTGCTTTATAACACAATGATTTTAGAAAGGATTTTTTTTCTTTCCTGGTTTGATTTGATGTTTTTCAATGTCCTTATTTTAAATTGATATTTCTTAGAATATCATTTGCTGGAGCAGATTTTAAATATAATGTTTTTAACTATATATAAAATTATCTTGCTGAAGCTTGTGAATGTTCTCTCCTGAGAGAGAAATCTCTAACTAAATATTCTGGGGAAGGAATTAAACTTTTTTTTTTTTTTTCTTTTAAAAAGACAAACCCATCTTTTCAAATACACATATTAAGTGAAGAAAGGGTGGATGGGTAAAGCCTTTTTTCTTTCACAACCTTCAGCTTCAGTGTTCTTAAATGTTGCTTACAGATTTAACAGGTATAAAATTATCATAGTTTTTTTTCAGATTTATTTATTTTTTAAACTATTGTTTAAAGATTTACAGGTGACTATAGATTTTGCAAGTGAGATTTTATAGTAAGGTCACAGTTTTGAGATTACAGTTGCTTTATTTATATACGTCATTTATTATGGTAAGACTGAGTAATGTTGCTTGCATCGATGTACTTTAAGTAGCATGCTCCATTTTTCAGTCCTGTCAATATGATGCTCAGCTGAAAGCACAGTTCATGTAAGGGTCTTGCTACAATTCTGTACAGACAGATTGCCACCCATGCCTATCTAGTGTCAATTTTATGTCTGCATCTTCCTTAATTACTTGTAAATGATATGCCCTGCAAAGCAGAAAATTATTTTGATTTTGTTCTCAGGGCAGACGTAAGCTGCATTCTTGCCTTGGAGATTTTCAAATTCACCAGTGAAGTTAAGCCTCACTAGAAGGAAAGGATATGGACCCATGTAGTAGTGTCACACAATCCAAATGGATGACATTTTAATGCCAAACAGAATTGTACTTCTGGAAAATAATAATAACAGTACTTTACCCTGTTCTGTCTGCCTCAAAGTGCTTCATTTGCATTAATAAAGCTTTGGGATGTCCTTGCATCGTTGATGCTATTAGTATTGCAGACCAGTGCTTTTAACATTAGTAACATGTCTGTTGAATTGAAGTACAGAGTATGGGTAATATAGGACTAAGAATAATATAAATTTCAACTAAACTGGCTTAATGCGCCCTCCTCCTGTTGGGGGGGGGGAAAGGGAGGGGGGCAGAGCAGAGAATGAGACAGAAGGAAGAAGCAAAGAAGCTCATCAGATAACAAAAACACAACATGCAATCAGCTATACTGTTCTTTACAGGAAAACTGCCCCAGAGATGCTTCCAGAGAACAAGATGGATGCAATTCCAAAGGGTAAGTGTGAATAAAGGAGTCTGGCCATTTAAAAGGAAATGGTAAGCACGAGTAACGTTTGGTGGTAGTTATTAGTATTTTTATTCTTTTAAGATGCACACAGTTTAATGTGAAGCTGAAATACAACCCCTGAGTTATCTGAAATTTATCTGCAGCCTGAACAACAGAGCGGTGCCTGAGAGCATGGGCGCTGCCCTGGTGCTGGCTGTGTTGAGTAAAATGGTGAACAGGACCTGGTGCAATTTTATTAGTGGTCTTTAGATATTTCTCTTTCCCATTTCCATCTTTGTACTTACCATTATGTTTGGATAAAACCTTGTTTACATTTACTTTGACTCCTTTCATAATAATTATCATTCTGGGTGCTTTTCAGGTGTTTGTTGCAGGGGCATTTTAGGGGTTAGTTTTTTTGGGAATTGTTTTGAGCTGAAGAGCTGTTTCTACTCTCTACCTACATGTACTTTGCTAAAACCTTAGAAGCTGCTTTTCCTGAGATTTCAGTAGGTAATGGTAGCTTTCATGAAGATCAACAGCCATTTATCCAATTGGTTTTTCTATTTATTTTTTTTTCTAAAATTTTTAAAATTTGAAGCATCTAAGATACAGAACTTTGAATTTTTCTTCATGAAATGCTACTCTTTTTAAAATTTTTTATTTTTTATTTTTTTTCCTACTTAGAAAAGCTATTTTAGCCTTCTGGAAAGATAAGGTTTATGTGCTTAGAAATGGTAATATGGAATTCCTAGCAAACTTCAGTTCTACTTCAAACAATTGCTTTTGATTTGTGGTCCTGGCATAGGACTTCATGGAACTTCATACCCAGGGTTAACTGTATTACAGACACCTTCCTAGCATTTATTTTAGTGCTAACATATGTAGTCTGTTCTTTTGCTGGATTTTTGCATGTGTGTGTTATAAAATATAACAGAAGCATCTGTCAGGAGTCCTTGCTGTAGAAGAGAGCAAAATAATTTTCCCTGGTCTGTGTACTGCAATATCCTTCCATTGCATATTCTGTTCTTACACACTCCACAGCTTTCATTTGTCCTTTACGTTTTGTTTTCACTAAAGAACATTAGACACAGCTTAGCCTGAAGACTTTGTGCAGCTGTTATTCTTCAGCTGCTGTTTCATTAAAGAGACTGTAAGACACAGTATGATTCTACTGTCAAAAAAAATAAGAACATCTTTGGACCGTCAGTCATCGATATGGTTTGCTTTATTCTTGAATGTACAGAATTCATAAATTGTAGTGGTTACTTTGGGCTGAAGTTTGCTGTGCCAATTGTACTTCTACTTCAGGAAGTGAATTTTGCAATAAAAAAAATTGATTATGAATGTCAATCATTAGTGATATAGGATACCTCTGATACTTTATTTTGAAATTCTGCTTTCTTAGAAACTTTTTACATGACAGATCTGGTGTGTATGGAATTATCATCATAATCTGTGTCATGCTTTTGGGCTCGTGGGTTTGTAACTTTTTGGAAGCTTACGAGAGTCAGTGTAGAAATGACTATTTCTTTTAAATAGAAATAAAATACATCTGAAGAGTGCTGTCCCAGGCAGTACAGTATGGACCTTAACCTGAAATCCTTGCAGAGTGAAGACATCTTTACAGTTTTTATGGTACTTTGTTTTATTCTCATTGAGCTGTTCTTTAACTGAAAATCTTCCAAATCCTTATATTGATTGATCTGACTGAATCATCTTTTGTTGTGGGATGTAATTGTTGATAGACAGTGTAAGGTTTAATACTGTTAAGTTATTTATCAACAGAGCAAAAAAAATAAACCCCACCTCTGTGTGACCAGCTGAATTCCTGGCCGTTCACTGATAGCATGGTCATGTCACTGGGCATGTGGTGGCCACCATGGGAGCTGGGCTCTGCCTTGCTGGCTGCTGCAGGAGCGGGCTGAGACACTTGCCTGAAACAGCTTGCCAAGGACGCAGAATAACGGAAATAATTTCTGTGATTTACAGTCTATTTATAACTACAAAAAAAGTGTGCTTTTTTAAAGACAAAAATTGCACGAAATGTCTCCTGTCAAAATCTCACTCATCAATGTCAAGTTCTCATGACATTGACAAAATAGCTATTTCTGCGTGGAAAATGTGACAAAACCAAGATCTGAATTCGTTGCTGACTTTTGTATCTGATGCTTTCCTTGGATTTGGCTCATTTCTCTGGGAAGGTGTTACTTTTAAGCTAACAACTCTAAAAATGGACGACTTTTCACCTTAAAGTAATCTTAATGTTGATCTTCTATTAAAACTGTAGTTTGCTCTTTATGAAATATCTATCATAGCAGCCAGAAGGTGAACAATGTGTAGCAAATTGTATAGTCAGGTATGCAAAGCAGTAAATTCATTACCTTCTCCCTGACTCTGACCCTGGAGCCTTTGAATACAACTTCAGTCCTAACAATACAGCAGAAGAGAGAAGGCAATAACCTGTACTTTGAGGAGAAAAGCAGTGAGTTTGTGATGACAGTGTTGCCCAATACTTGATGTGCTTATATATAAAAGACTTTCATAATCTCCTACAACAATTTCCATTTGTCTTGCCCAAGGATATGGGAGAATATGTGTGAAGGACAGTGGAAACCAAGGGTGTTTGAATGTTCTGTGGATATGATCCAACTCTGCACTGATATTGATAAGAAAATAAAAATGTGGGTTATAATTCTGACAGACAGTAAATTACAGGCAGCTATTTGTTTCTGAGCCCAACCACTTTTGCATTTAATTTCATATCCTAAGGGAACATCTCTCCATCAGATCAGAAATGTTCAGAAGTTAATGGTCCTTCCTCTGCAAGATCATTTCCCTTTTAACCACGTACCAAAATCTGTCCTTTTTAGATGCGAGATCCTCAACTTCCCTTAAAAAAGCCACCATGTGGAGGGGTTCAGGCCCAGTTTGTTGGAGAAGGGCATATATTGGGACCTGCACAACACTCTGCTCTGTTTCCTTCCTGGGATTGCTAGGGATCAGCTGTTTTTGGCTGATGTTCCTCTCAGCAGAGGGAGGATCTGACAGAGGAATGTTTGGGCACTCTTCTGTTCTCACCTTGAGGATGATTTTATCCTTTCTTTTTTTTTTTCATACACCTATTTCTGCTCGCTTGTCTCACAGGTTCTGTTCAGAAGCCTGTTTCCTTTGCATTAGTTAAAACAGTCAAAAAGCTACCATGCTTTGCACTCCGTGTTAGTGGTACTCTGGGTTGTTTTTGTCTGTTTTCTCTATTTTGGCAGCAACCCTTGTCCGGCTTGGTGAAAAGGGTGTTTCACTAACATTCATTGTGTAGATGAGGCTGGCAGAGAGGTGAGAAGGAAAGCTAAGCATACCCTTCCCAGTAAGTACAGGCTGGTGCACTCTACAGACTGCATCTGTACCACATGCTGATGCACAGCTCTGCCTGGGACCAACCATATGTATGGTCCTGGATCATCAAACCTGCTGAGGATCGTTCTCACAGTGTAGAGGCTGTAGTTTTAAAAGCTATGACCCTGAACATTTTGAAAAAGGCATGAAAAAAGGCAAATGAAAATAAAATTTTGATGATGGTGTTGCTGAGACATCTTGTCCTTCAATGCATGAGTTGGGTAGGGTAAAGTAGGAAGGTGGTGGAGGATCATCAAAGAGGTTTCTACTAACATGGCATTAGCTGGTTCCCGGAGGAGGTATTTGGAAATTAATTCCTGGAAAGTATGCTTGATAAACATGTGGACTTGACAGGGAGCTGGTTGATATTATAATATAACCCTGAGAGAGGTTCGAGTAAGAGTTCATCCCTTCATAAAGCCTTGTTACGTGGTTATCTGTGTTTTGTGGCTATCAGTGGGAAGCAAGTAAAATGAGCAGATGATGTTGAATTATCCAAGGAGTAGTGCATAACTGTATTTCTCATTCATGGTGGAGGTGGATGGAATGTCTGAAGAGATATATTTGAAGACATGCTTAAATATTTTTCATAAAATCATGACTTGTTGGTTTCAAAGCAATCAGTTCCTCAATCTGTTGTACTTACACATGGCTACACAGAAACCAGGACATTTTCAACATAAAAGACCACAGATGAGTTGTGCATCTCCAAGGTTTATTGTAAATAGCACAGCAAAGTAAGTCATCTTAGTATGTGAATTAAGATGCAATCCTTCTTTCTGCATATTATCCATTCCTTGCAGATTACTTATTTATTTATTTATTTATTTATTTATTTATTTTATACGAGAAAATCCAATCTGCTGCAGAACACTGAATCCCAGAAGTAATAAGTCTGGTACAGATATATATATATCTAGCATCAGCCCCAGAGCAACCCATAGATATTTTTTTTTTATGCTGTAATAAAAGCAACTTTTAAAATAACAGGAAAAGCCAAATCCTGTAATCCTTCATTCATTTTGGAGTGAAATTCTTCTGTACTGTGTGTGACAGCTGCTCCATCAGTCATTAAAGCTTCACGTGCTTCAAACAAGAAAGCACAGAGTAAATATTTGTAGCTGTCATTTGAGTCCCGTTGGTGTGCAGACATTTGATCCCAAGGCCTTCCCTGGTTGTTTTGAAACTTTTGGGCTGTGTGGATCCCAATTGCTTGACTCAAATAACCCATGAGAACAATATAAACTAACCTCTCCTTTAAGGGATGTGGTGTTTTGTCTTACTGATCAAACTGCTGTAGGTTTAAGTCTTTCTCCCGACCAGGCGTTTGCAGTCTGCGAATGAAAGACCTTGTGGTCTTCTCTTTAACAAACTGAATGGCTTAATTACAAGGTAGAATTTCTATACAAGAGATCTAACAGGATAAATGGCTAGTGGGTGTCTTTTGCACTGTATGTGCCACATCAGAGTGCCTTCATAGTTGCTCTTTCTTACAGTACGATGGGGTTAGCATCACTGTCTTACCCAACCCTTTATTATTACTTTAGTTAGCTGCTCAAGGCTGTGCAGTAGATCTAGGACTGAGTGGAGAACTGAATTTGCTTTTTTCCCTTCACTTCTGAAATGGGTGCAGCCTGTTTCATGTGCTGAGTGCATCCAAGCTCATAGAGCCTCTCAGCAGCCCAGCTTATGTGCTGTACCAGCTATGCAACTGATTTGTCTTGCAGTATCCAAGAGTGGTTGGGTTCACAACTGACTTTTAAAGGACATTAGATTATTGGAAAGTAAGGATGTGAGAACAAGGAGTTTGTGCTCCTAACCTTCATAATGTTGTTTTTTTTTTTTTTTAAAGAATTTTGAGAAGGCCATAATCACACTATGAACAATTTGCCCATTAAATTTATCTATTAAATTTATCTGTTCAGATAAACTGTCAGATATTTTTGAAAGATAGAGAATAATTTCTTGTAGTTCATCCCCCTTGCATACCAAACTTTTGGTAATTACAGAAAAAAAATTGTATTTGTTATCAATGAAATACTATATTTTTGCTTAACTACTTTAAACACTTATTTTCAAGACAATTATTTATTTTGGTGTTATCACTGTTGATAATTATAGTGTTAAGCTATCCCTTTAGCTAGGGGATAGAATGATAACTCAGTTGTCACATAGAAATCATGCATATTTTTCTACTTTTGAAGTATTCTCAACCCTCAAAACAAACAAACAAACAAAACAAAACAAAAAAATGCACCACAACCGTAATTTGATACAAGCAGGGAGGATCCAAAATAACTTCACTGAAAGTTGTGGACTTGAGCCTACAAAAATTCATCTTCTATAACGACTTCAGCAATAAAAAGCATAGCTAAGTACAGCTAAACACCCATAATAGAATTCATATTCATGACAGTGGTAAAGCTTGCTGGGACTTCTGCTGATGACTGTATTTAAATGGGTGTGCCAGTGTTATGCATTTAAATGAGGGCTTTCTGGCTAGATATGCTGCTAGTCCTGGGTAATAAGTAGAGCTCTAAGTCTGAAGTCTCATCCACTCTGATGGTTATTCATTAAAAATCAAATTTTAATCGATCTGCTATTGAACTGATTGATAATTAGAGCTGTGTTTTTAAGGAGAGAAATGATCACATTCAATATATTATTTTTTTTTTTAGCGTGGCTTATCTGTTTCAATTCCAGCTTAAACTCTAAGGTCTTCAGTATAAAGCTGTTCAGACTTCTGAGAATGTGTCTGTCCTCTGGCACCTAGATCCTTCCTTTATTTATTCACATTTACAAAAGATATACATTTATAGATCCCCTGCAAGATATTTCCATATCGCAGAATGCTTTCATAATGCCTGCTTGTTTGGAGTTCTTTGCGATGACAAGTTTAAAAATTAAATTACACAGTTGTGTCCATCTTTTTAGGAAAGAAGTCTTGATAAATTATTCAAGTCTTCAAAATTAGTGTTTAATAAATACTTGTGTATTCATATATGAAGTTAGTTCTCCTGTGTAAGATTAAACTATAAAAGAATATAAACCTTGAACCGGAGTAGAACTGATGCATTCATAATATCCACTTTAAATGATAGATCAAATATTTTCAAGCTATTGTGCAAAATATGCTCATCACTAATGAAAGTTGCTCTGAATTTGAGCAGCATCATTACAAAAGCTTGCATATCTATGAGACTAATAATACCATGAGAAGTGAACAATGAATAAATCAACCTATAAGGCTAAAAGAGGTCCACTATTTCCTTTTTGTGTGGTTTCTTGAATATTGCAATCCATCTCGTTCCATCTACAAGGCAGGAATCCATATTTTAGGAGATACGCAAGTTGAGAGAATTTGACCCTTCTTTGGGGAGTTGGTTATAGTGACTGGTTATCAGAGCTGTGTGAAAGGGGATTCCGCCAAGTCATAGGTATATGTATAACTTGTCAATGCTGGAGTGCTGAGCCAGACAGTAAAACAACAATGAGAAGGACTTGAAACAAAAAATGGAAATGAAGAAATGAACATAGGCAAATAGAAGAAATGGGCTGGGAGTGCTCAAGTGTGTGTTGAAACCCAAGTATCTATCAAATCTGCATTTCAAATGTATGGATAGTCAAAAAACCTGTACAGCTGCAACACAAGAAAGGCATGAGAAAGATGAGACAGGAAACCTGGCCACAAGATACCTCCAAATGCTTAAAAGTCAAGGAATTAAATTCAGGCCTGCCTCTGATTTTGCCCTGTGGTAGCTATAACAGTTGGCCTTGTCCCACAACCAGTAGATTTTTGACTGAACAGCTGGGAGTAACAGACTCCAAACATGGTAAATCTGAGGCTGAGGAATGAGCGACTCCTGATTCCAGATCATTTATGTAACTCCGTAGACTTCATTCTCAGTATATCATGTTGAATGTTTTGCCTTCTTAAATGTCTATGGAATAACTGGTCAAATAGCTGTCTGTGTGCCGTTCTCCATGTGCCCTTTACAATGACTCATTTTGTTTTGGTAGTCCTTTCCCTTGTACTTTTGCTCCATAGTTAGCTTTCTGTCTGCAAGACTGAAAGAAATACAGTACAATATGCAGGATATGTCAGAAAACATATTGGCAGTAATTATGGGACCTGAATTTCAATAATACCCTCGTTCCTTCTATCCTTTTAATTTGTTCAAATGCTATGTAAATGGACTGCCAGTCTTTGGAAAATATTTCCCATACATAGCAAAAGGAGTAATGCACTGGAGTGCGTTAAACACAGTCTAGCCAGCCCATCAAAAGGTATCGTTCTCCTGCTATATTTAACGTTGGTGCTGCCTAACGTTGAGTGTTGTGTGCGTTTCTAATCTCCACAATATAAAAATGGTGTTAAGGTCCTTCAAAGTATTCAGAGGAGGGCAACAAAGCCAGTAAAAGGGCTGGAAGGCACGTCTTGTAAGGAGAGGCTGAGGACACTCGATTTGTCTGCTCTGGAGAAAAGGAGACCGAGAGGCAACCTCATTGCTCTCTGCAACTCCCTGAGGGGGGAAGCTATGAAGGAGGTGCCAGTCTCTGCTCCGTGGGAGCTGATGATAGTATGTGCAGGAATGGCACAGAGATGCACCAGAGGAGCGTCAGCTCAGACTGGACATTAGGAAAAAAATCTTTAATATGAGGCTAGCCTCACTAGTGAGAACAGGCTTCCTAGTGAGGTACTTGATGCCCCAGGCCTGTCAGCATTCAGGAGGCATTTGGGTCATACCATTAATAACATACATTAACTTCTGTTTAGCCTTGAAGTGGTCAGGCAGTAGGACCTGATGACCTTTGTTGGTCCTTCCAACTGAACTATTCTGTTCTATGGAAGCCTATTATGATGGGGAGTGTCCTGCTTTCATCACACTGGAAACATGCCTTTCTTTCAGTAACTCCTACACCACACTGACTTTCTCCTTCATATGACTGTTCTTGTCATATCTTACCTATGATCCATCAGATCAAAATGATAAGAATATTCAATAATCTAGAGTGGCACTATTTTGAATAGTTTCTACTCTACATAATGTTGGCATCTCAACTAGTCAATACAGTATCAATCTCTATGTATTTTGATTCATTATTTTTCAGATCATTACCATTTATTAATGGTAATTATTAACTTATTAACTTCTTTGAGGACTGTCCTCTTCCTGGTGTTATAGTAAATTACCAGAATAATATAAGTCAGGTAAAAAAATAAAAGTAAAAATGTGTGGAGTGGCTACAAAAATTTTTTAAAATTGTTTTTTCCTCTTTCCTAGGGCTTCCTTTTTTTTTTTTTTTTTTTCCAACACTCTTTCAAGAGTCAGGTAATACATTGAAAAATACAATGGATATAGACAACTATATCCAGCACTATACTGAATATATCCTGATCTCAGGAATAGAAGTTTTTTAGGTGATAAAATAATAAACTACAGGCTTGTGTGAGGCATTAAAGTTTTGAAATGTTTTATCCTTTTGTTCTGTATAAAATGTTTTGCTTTCTGTTGTATACCAAGGAAAATTCTTGCTAATTCTATGTATTGTATTCTTCAAAAGGAACAGAGAAAATAAAGTTAGTAACAGATATAAAACTTTTCATTTTTTAGTTATTTGTCTTTTTCTTTCTGGATTACTGCAAAAGTGCTTGGCTTTATTTGCAAGAAATATGCAGTGGATTTTGGGGGGAATTCTAAGAAGTTTAAGTGGTGTTACGATCTATGGCTATGCACAGCAAATGAAGTTTGTTGAGGATCTGGTAAAAACTTTAAGGAGATGAAATCACTGTAAAGCTTTTTTATTTTATTTTTTGGGGTGTTTCTAATGAGATAGATGCTTGCATGACCTATAATTTAGTACAGTTTTATTTCTTTATTTCATTATTCTGCATCTGGTTTACTGGATAAATGATTTTTATTTCAGATTGTTCAGCAATAATTAATATTCAGTTAAGCAGAATTTTTCTAGTCTTTGCTACTTGCGTTCAACTGGAAAATTGAACAGCTGAAATGTTCTGATTTTTAAGATAGTGAAAATGTCTTTATTTTGGCTGAATATAATTCTTATAAAAACATTTAGGACCTCTTCAGAGTATGTGGTAAGTATTCATTTTCAAGTTGTCCTCTTCGCTCCATTACCATTTGTGAAGGAAAACATAAGCACAGAAGATTTGTGTATTCATTTATTTTATTTTAAAGATTCACTGTGTTTGTTTTGGTACAGGAATTGTTTTTTAAAGCGTCTGGTCTTTCCACTTCCATCTAGACTACAAAAAATTGAGGTTGTAATTCGTTAGATATCATCAGTGTTTATGATTCTTTTATTTGCTGCTAAGTTCTCTTCTGATGTTTCTGATACATATAACTGGTTACATAGCATTCAAAATTATGTTTCAGATATTAGGGAAGAGAAGACAATGCTTCTGTCAGTAGATGCGAGAGCTCTGTTCTTTTGAGGAGTGGTATGGGATGCAGTAATACTACAATCTTAGCTTTCCTTGATGCTTCTTTTATTCCAGTTAAAAAAAAAAAAAAAAAAGCTATGCATAGATGCAATAGCATCAATAACTTCAAGCTGAACAGGTTGCAGCTACCCAATATGCCTGTAGCATCAACATTTCAAATCAGCTCACTCATCATTACAGTCATAATAGCTACGTATCAGCCTTGCGGTTATTTTGACAAAGGGAAAAGGGAATGAGTTGTTATCTAGAGTCTTGTGAGCTCTCCTGTAGTTATACTGTCTCTGGATCACTAGGAATTGATTAATCTATTAGAATAAAGACCCCAGTGCTGGGAGTATTCTCTAGGTTTTTCGTCACAGTTTGCATAAAATATGATGAAACATGGGAAAAGCAGAAATTTCCATGGGAAAATTCCAGATATCTTGTTTGTGAAAGCAATGAAACTTCTTGATATGTTCTTTTGGAATGGACTGACTGATTCTGTAAGGGTGTGGCAACCTTGCAGTAGACCTAATTCAAAGTTAATGAAGGGGTTAATGTCCAAGACAGTGAGAAAGTATCAAGAAAATGATGTTCTGTTTTTTTCTAGTTGAAGTTCGGGTATATTGTGTTGTGGTAGTTGCTACATTATGCTATTTCCACATAATAATACATGTTTTCTTATACATGGTCCTTGCTTATTCTTTAAACAGTATCTCCCACAGGTAGGTTATTTGGAGTGAGCTCTGTAGTAGTTCTTGAATAAACTCATGCCTTGAAGGCTGGAAAAAGCATTCCCCTGGCGTTACTTATATTCAGTGGAATTGTTTGCCTCTGAATATTTTGTCAGCAGGCAATTGCATTCCCTTAATTTAGGGTGGTGATTGCACTGTGCCTGATCCTGAGATTTCCATTAGAACAAAGGGACTGCTGCTGGAGTTGTGCAAATGTCTTCATTTGTACTCTGTATGTGTACAAATGAGAGAAATGAAAGCTCAGCGTTCCCGCGGGTGTGCAAGTTATACAGGTCTGATTCATCACCTGCAACTGGGAGAATTCCGATTTTGGCTTACTGTAAGAAAGATATGTGAAAATGGTCCAGATATCCCCCACAGATATATTATTATAGTGTCACCGCAAGATCATCATCTGTTTATGAAACTTCTAGAGAAAATATTACAGCAATATAGAAAGTTCCAATATGATGGTAACTTCTGCATACCCACAAAAATATGTAATTTTAATTTATTGTATCACTCATTTCTGTTTTGTAGGGGAAGTACTGAAATAACATGTTGTAAAGCAGATTTATTCCTATGCAATACAAATTTCCTTTTCTCACTGAGCCTATTATGTATTTAGCAATTTACCAGTTTTTCATAACAATGAACACATTGTATAATAGGGATAATTTTACTGCCATTGTATTAAGTTTTAATAATACTTTAAAATGAGCATTTTTTTATGACATATGTAATTTCAGTGTCCCGTAAAAACTGTTAGGAGAATAAAACTGTTAGGAGAATAGAACAAATTAATAGTGCTTACCAATAATGGATCTTGTCAAAATTCATTTTAAAATAACAATGATCATAGTAATTTATTGCAATGAGTTTCTTGTGTCAAATGCTCTCTGCACAATTTAAATTTGATAAGAATGACAATTGTTCTTTAGAACCAGTCTTGTGATCCTGCCTAGATTTCAGTTTTATTTACAAAAATAAATGTGAAAATGAGTGCACAGAATCAGTGAATGTATTTTTAAAGTACAATCACTGCAATGCTTTGACAAACAAATACACGTATTAACAAGAATATTTATTTAAAAAATCAAGTAAAGAATATCACAACGAGCAAAAGGCTGAGGTTGACACTTTATTGATTATTGAGCTCAGCTGAGATTTTATATTGATTTCAAAATGCACTTACATCGCCAAGACCATGAGTTATGAATGCAGTCTGCTGAAACACAACGTATACCTCCTTCTAATGTGATTGTTGCAGTGTGCGAGGCTATGGGAACAGACTGCTGGCAAACTAGCATGCAGATATGCAGCAGCGGCTTCTCTCTGAGAACTGCTTGAATGCATATTTTCACCGTTTGGAATAGCTATTATAGCTATATACTATAGCTATTATAGCAGTGAACATGATGTAAATCTACAACTTAGTTTGCTTGCACTAACTTGCACTTCTAGCCACAAAAGAAATGCAGTTTGGGTTGACCAGTCTACAGAGTTGTTTAGGACTCCTTTTTGGCCTTACAAATTCAAAATTCAAAAGTTGTCATGCAAAATTCAAGTCTTAAAGCAATTCTTTGCACTGAAGTCTCATAAAAAAAAATAAAAATCTTCTGAGATATTTACTATGAAGGGAAGATCTTGTTGCTATAGAGTCAAAACTGAGTCTTTCAGATGTGATTGTTGAATGACTTAGCTTTTACATTTAAAAACATGGAATGAATTACATTTGAAAACGGAATAATGTGTAGGAGCAATGAATCTAATATGTTTTAGAAATTAATAGCTACTGTTCATGTGTGCATATTAGGTCATATGTGCATATTTAATATGTGCATACTAGGTCAATCTCTTATTGTCTGCAATAGCAATTAATGCACATTTCCTCTCCCTGGAGGACAAAGTTGTTTCAGTGTACTGCATTCCATGCAGCAGGGTAGTGTGTTAGTCATCTTGTAGAGACCTGGCATCATCCAGGCTGTAGGTTGTGAGGGAAAAATGAGGCTTTGAGGAAGGCTGGGGAACATGGAGCTTGGGGATACTGCTTGAGGAACTGGCTCTGAGCTGGTGCTGGCTGCAGAGCAAAGGACACGTTGCCATCATGTGCCGCATGCAGAGCCATTTCTTCAGGAAGACATCAAAAACTGAGAGCCAGACAGTGGGTAGTTATTACAGCTTTTGTGACATTCTGTGGCAATATTCACCAAGCTTTTATTTAAACCCTGATATTAATATGCTAATACTAGTACTCTTGCTAAATTCCAGTCTGCTTAATTATATTCTGCTTAGCTTCATTTCCATTGATATGGCTTTATTCTGCACTTCTTATCCTAATTTGGTATATCACATGGATCTAGTAGCAGACACTGGGTGTTTAACCTATCTTAAGAAATATCTCACACACACATCAGATGATGGATTGGGTTTCTTCTCCAGAGATGAGTTGCTGGACAGCAATGCAATGGTTTTCTATAAGAAAAACAAACAAACAAAACTCCAGAATTTATGGCAAAGGAACATCTTGCTTCCTTTGAAACTCTGAAAATTTATTACAATGGATGGCCCTGTGCTCAGCGATTTCTACTCTTAGCTTTGATGCTGTTTAGATATGTAACCTTTAATACCTAAATACAGGTCTTTCTGGGCTGAGATGAGATGTAGAAGAATGAGCAAACTATGTACTGGTAAATGAGTGATTGGCATGCCTGCTGACCCTAAAAGCATTATCACATACTACTTGGAAAAAGCAGTAAGAAAAGAGCTAAATAGTTGGGGAAAAGAGCTGTCTTGGTGACCAATGCATTCTGCCAGCTTTGGCAGAGCTCTTCACAAGCTAAACAGTTTAATAAAAGCATCTTAAAGAAACTTCTTTACAATAATGTAAATCTTATTAAATGATCAAGTGGTTCATGGAACAAATGACTGTCTACTGTAGACTATTGTAGTCCTGTATTTTTGGCAAAGGTGTGATTTGTCTGAGGCTGGGTTAGACTTGTGGAAGAGCATCCATATAGTGCTGTCTTTATGTGGGTGCCCTTCCTGCTGGTTCAGCTATGAGAGGATGGAGTTGTTAATGTCTGCATGGTTCTGCAGTGCTGAAGTTACGTGAGCTGTTCGCCTGTTCTCACGCCAGCCCTGGGCTCCTTGCTGCAGTGGTTGGCTTTCAGCCAGAGTGGAGCTGGCACTGAGGGCTCTGCATGACATCTTGGCCCACAGTGACAGCCTTACTTAGCTCCCTGCCAGGTTTGGAGCCGCTGGGAGGAATGCTGTCCCCAGCGATGGAGTGGAATGGTCCACAGCTCAGCCCAGGAAAGCAGGCTTCGTACTGCCTGCACAAGGGTACCCAGCCAGAAAGCATGCAATGGAGGAGAACTGAAATAAAATAGCATTCTTTGGGTGGATTCTGACTTTATAAATTCTGCTTCTGTTGATGGCAACTGTTTCTAGACATAAGTGGTGCTTTCCCATTAGTGTAATTATCTCATACTGGTAGAGCTACAAACAAGTCAAATAAGCCAATATAATTAAAGGACTGATGAGACCTGAATTTATGTCTCTCTCTCCAGATTTTTTTTAGATTAAAACCTTTAGCTGATAGACTGAAATTCAGAAGGAGCTTACCATTGCCATGCAAGATGTCAGGGACTCAGTGATCCCTCCAAGAATAGAGGCTACTGAGGACTCAGCATCTGCACCCCAACTCAGAGCAGCCCTGACACCTATGAGCAGATGTCGGAAGGGCCTCATGCTGAGGGTTTCTAATTTTATTTACTCATTTTAACAACAGGCAGGAACTCGAGAAGAAACAGTGTGGATCTTGGTAGGTATGGGAAGACTTTCACTGGGTGATGCATTCAAGTGGGGGCTTCGGTCCTCTTTGGGCCCTTGTGGGTACCACTGCCCACCAAATTTCCACATGGCAAGGTCACTCAGCTCATACAGTCCCTTACATCTTCACAGAGCCCTCCAGAGTAGGTTTTTGTCTAAAGGAGTGAATATGCACCACTGTTCAGGAAGATGGGGTGCCCCACCATGCAGTGTCCTATGCCAGCAGTCAGCAGGTGAGGCTCATCTGAAAGTGAAATCCACCTGTGTAGACAGAGAACAGTCTGATACCCCGGTGTTAGCACAGGAACTGAGAGAGGCACTACAGAAACTGACTGCCCTGCAGTTTCTGGTGCAAGTATTGCTTCACAGGGTAGGCAGCACTGTCAGGTATTTTCCCCCTTCTTGTTCTGTTCATGTCATTTGGCCCTGACTTGTGTCTGGAGGTGAGCAGGCATTCGATTTCCTTCCCTATCCACCTCTTTCCTCCTGCTCTGACAAGTGTGAGGAGGGTTGGAAAACACATTTTACCTTGAGTTGTAACCCTGAAGTGATCTCTGCTACCCGTGGCCTGGAGTGGCCCAGGAGTGATGGGAGGTAACAGGATGTCCCATTACTTCCATCTCTGATACCGTGAAACCTGGCATAAATGCTTGGCTAGGCACTGCTGCCTTGCAGAAAGTGTGGCAAGGTCATGGTTGATGCTCTGGGATGGTCTCTCAAACAGGATGATGACTAGTAAATGTGGGCTATACACAGTTTTCTATTTAATTTATTAAACTTCTTAAGGGATGAATCCTCTAGGCATGATTATACATTACTGCAGCAAATTATCTAAATGTACAAGAGTTATTGAGGAATTAAATGCATCTGAGTTATAGATTGCCAAACATCCTGGGAACAGACAATTCTGATAATGTCCTTTGATTGTGTTAGAGCCATTTTATAGGTGGTATGTCTGAATAAATCTGAAAATGTCAAACCTATGCATTAGCAAGAGATTTGTCTTAATGCTCCATGCTACTGAACAGTGAACTGCACAAAAATTGTACTTGGCAGTTAGAGGAGCTGGGGATATGAAGGAGAGCTCGTTTGAAGGGGCAGCACTGCTGTGCTTCTCATACCTCTGCTTAAAACTGCTCCAAACTGTGTGTGTGTGTCTGTGTCTGTTATGACCTTGCTGTTAGAGACAGATTTCTGGGTGATGGTCTAGAAATGTTCCTGTCTTTAGTCTGAAGGGCTGGCAAAATGAGTAATGCGGTCAGTGATAATTCACCTCTGCATCGCTTTTATATTCCAGCTGCACACTGTGTCTCTCCCAAGCTGGCTACATTATCTCTGGTCATTGGAGCGTTGGGCTGCCATGGAAAACAGAGCTAACAGTCTTGTGTTTGTACAGATATGCTGACAAGCGAATACAATGGGTGGTTGCTATTTGTATTTTATTTGAATAGAAGTAACCATTCCATATCCTTGCACAACTGAAACAAATCTAAAATCAGAACGAATGTGAAGGAAAAATTAGGCAGCCAGACTTCCAACAAACACTTGCACTGACAGTTGGGCAGCTTTACAAGGGGAAGCAGCTCTCTGTATGCAGGCAAGATATCAGGAGCTCCCTGCTCTGTGAAGGTGCTCCATTGGAAGAAGCAGCCTTCTGCAAGGACAGCTACATGTGTGCTTATGTATCAATCATGTCACTGGAAATGTGGAACAAACACTTATGGTAATAACTCTCAAATATTGAGTATCCCTGCCATCTTGGGCAGAGGTAGCCAAGAGTCACGGCAGTTCAGGAGAATTTGTGGGATGAGATGTTCTGAAGCTCCATAGCCATGCTGTGGGGGAAGGTGAGTGGGTTAAGGTCTATCCTGAGTACATGATATCCTCTGAATAATCTAGTTCCTGGAGTACGCATAGACTTGCCAGCACACAGGGTTTCTGCAACATTATTAAATTAACCAGGCTGTGGAAATTATCTGAATACCTCCCTATGAGAGAGCCTGTTCACAATAGCTCCACTGGTATCACTCAAAGGTATGAATTTGCAAAAATAGTAACGAGAACAAAAAGGAACAGCAAATACATTTCTCAGTAGAAATGAGGCAAGCTATATAGCTGATTCACCTTTTTCACTGTGACTCACTTTTGTGACACAATGGAGAACCTGTTAGAAAGAGAAGTTAAGTCCTAGACTGTTACATACATGGTACTAGAAGTCTTGGTGCATCATGCTGTATTGCTGTATGTAGGGCTTCTAATGAGGTTATTTGCCTTAATAATGCCTGCTATTTTTTCCTTCTCCTAATCGTAATTAAATATGTAAGCTGGGAAAAAAGTGTGAATACTTTGTGTAAAAATAACACAGATTGTATCAAGCAAATGGGGAAGCTACTTCTCCTTTAAAGGAACAGAAGATCCCCAAATTCAACTGGGCTTGATGTGTTTTGTCTAACAAAATATATTTGCTTTTACTTCACACCTGAATGTTGTCAAATACTAAAATGGGAACAGTACATAATCTGACCACTCCTTAAATAATTTCTGAAATCTGTATGCTTTTTAGAAGTGGATGGCTTTATAGAACGACTTTTTAGGGCTTCAGTAACTTAGCAGCTTCTGATAAAATAATCCTTGTTTCTACAGTTAGGAAACAGTAAGAAGAGGCCAGCAAACCAAATGTAGGTTTCAGTTGAGGCTCCAGAGCTTTAGCATTCTTGTAAGAGAAAAAGACACAAACTGCAGAACATGTGGATTTGGATCCTTGCTGTTAGTGCTATTTAACTATAATTTCTTGTGTTTACAACTTGCCATCAGACATCTTTTAAATACTTGCATTAACAACACGTTCCTCTTTGAGCCATATCTCCCATGGAAATAAATGCAGAAAATATTCCTACTAGTTCTAAAAAGGAAAACTATGCTGACAGTGTTTGTATTGCTCACAGAGATTACAGCTGTTTATTAATCCTTCTGCAGTGTTATGGAGAGTAATCACACAAATCACCTAGACAAAACCACCTGAACCAGGTTCAGGAATCTTCTCTTGCCACAAAGAGACACAGTGAATAGAAAACAGAGTAACTGGTGGTACCTTAGTCTGGGGACAAGAAATGAGAAATTCCTGGGCTGAGGTGCTATGTCAAGTGGATAAAGCTCATAAGAGAAGAAACTCACAGTAAGTGTGCTGTAAATTCTTTGGGGACAGAGTGAGTCATTTGGATTTGTGTCTGTAAGGTGCTCAGAACTGGAGCTCTAGTTCATGCTGGTGACTCTGAGGTGCTGTGGTTGTGTGGATACTTACCAATAAAAATGATTAATATAGAAATGCTGGGAATTCGTGATGATGGCTGACTGTGGTAATATAACAGTGCTTCCTGTAACACTTGGAATGTTATTGTATGAGTGTTTGATTATGTATTTTAGAGATTCCTTTGTTAAAAGGAATCACTGAATAAGTAGCAATTGAGCATAACTGGGGGGAAGCCTTCTTTTAGTGAGTATCTATTTATTTACTGATTTAATTGTGAAGCTAAATAAGTGCCTTCTACTTAAAGACTTGAAACATGTTGGGAAGCTTTGCCAATGTGTAGCTGCAATGTGGAGAGCTGTGACCTGTTTCCTGCAGAGCAGCTGTAATGTAGACAATCTCATTAATACTTTCTTCAGCACGTGTAAGAGTAACTGCCTCTGCTGAATGAGGTTGATATTGGTTCTTAAAGCAGTTCTCAGCAGCTACAGGATTTTTTCATTCTCAGGACTGAGGGGGGGAGATCTGGGGTTTAATTAAAAGCCTATTTCTAACCAAATGTCCATCAGAACTGTTGGAGAATTGTTTCTCACTAATCCGGAGAGTTGTGGAATATACATGTATTGAGGTTTTTGTTGTTGTCATTTTTCTTCTTCATTGTCCTTTTTCTAATCCATTTTCTCCTGTTTCTCTGTGTGATTTGTTGCATTATTCAAGCATCATCGGCATTCTTCCAGCTTCCTGGTACACCTTGAAGCAAAGGGAAGCAGATTTGCCCCTACCAACAGCTAACCCCTTGGCGAAACACCTCTCTGGAGAGAGAATCAGAGCAGAAAGGGTCAAGGACCTCACCCTCCCTCTTCCTTGCTAAACAGGCTGGTGTGCACAAAGATGCAGTTCCCTTTGGGAGTAGGTCAGAGGCTCTGCTGAGCCCCTGTCACACCTTCCATGGAAACTTTTGCTCCACAACCGGCTCTGAAGCCTGTCCTCTGGGGCAGCAGCACCTCAGCATTGCCCTCCCGATCTGCTCCCCCCGCTCCTCAGCCCTGGAGGGGCACCTGGAGGGGCGCCTCTGGAAGGCTGCTTATGCCTGACTTGAGCACCTGCCTCAGGACAGGGTATATTGCTTTTTTCTTTGCTGCTTGTACAACAAGGCTGTACTACCAACATAGATCTAAATGCGAGTGTTTCTCCTTTGGGTTCCTGCTGCACCACTTTCACTAAAGCTGAGAAAAGCAGATGGTAACATTGGGGTTCAGTGCTATAAAGGGATCGGTTTAGTTGTGTTTATATCCTTTGGCCCAGGTTCCTGTGCGTTGATCCTGCTGCTGAGGAAGTCCAGTTTACTGTGTCCATAGTTTCCAAAGAGATGTGTCCATTTTCAAAGTAATAACATAATTCCTACTTTCTTTCATGTTCTTATTTATTTATTTATCCCTAATGGGAAAATATGAAATACCTCAGTGAAATACCATTGCTTTTCATTTTAAAAACATTTTTTCCCGTTAGTTTTCTACACAAAAAAAGAACATTAAAAGTACTTCTCCACTTGCTCATGATATGAAAATGTATTTGCTTGCTTTTTAAACCTGTTTTTAAGCCTATTCTTAAAACATCTAACTTCCAAAAGTAATGAAAGAAAAATTTAAAAATATTGACGGAGGAGGTAGAAATGCACTTTTCTTTTTTGCCAAGGCAAGATTTCATCTCTCTGAAGACAGAGTAGGCGATGGTGAGGATAGCTGTGAATCACTCATTGCTGGGACCTCCAGTTCTTTGAGGAGAGGCAGGGCTGGTGTATCTGAGCTCAGGGCTCATCTTATGCCCCAAATCCCCATACTCCAGAGCAGCCTGCCTCAGGAATACAAACAGGGAGTGGATTCTTAAGGGAGAAAAACAGGAAGAAGATGCATCTAGTCAGCCTCACTGTGTCAGGCCTGTGTCAACAGGCTCTCTGAGAAGGAGGAGAGCATCTAGCAGATTTCTTGGCTAAAAAATAGTAAAAATAGGCCAAGACTTTTTTAAAGTAATTATATGAGTCTGCAGTATCTGACAGTTTGCAAATAGCACAGAGAGTGCAGCATTCCCCAAGGCATTTTTTTTGGCAGTTCTCTGAAACTGGATGATTTGTATCTGAGTCTGCTCTCAGTTAGTGTCTGAAATGGCAACAAAGCATCTGACTAATGGGTGACATTGGGGTGGCCATCTTGTTCTTAAAACAAGATGGTTTTCATTTCCTTGGATGGAAGATTTGCCCATTATCCCTCTTGCTGGGAACCCTGTTGCTTTGCCGTGGTACGGAGTAGTTTCAGCGCCCACAGGAAGCATCTCATTTCCAATTAGAATTTTCTAATTAGAATTTCTAATTCTTCATCTTAAAAGGTATCTTAAAAAGAAAAGGAAAAGAATAGAAAAAAAAAAAAGACAAGTTGTAACACTATTTTTTTATTATTATTTTTTTTTTTGTCCAGGAGAAAAAAAAATATAACTCTTCTCAGGCCATGAATCAGACTCTCTGACTCATTGCTTTTGCTGTTCATCTCCTCTTGTATCACTGTATCCATTCAAACAGCTAATTAATCCTGTCCTGTGCTGCTTGTTTAGTTCTCATTTTATTGGGCAGGGGGTGTTTGTGTTCCTGAATATTTTCCCAGACAAATGGTTTGGAGGTGAGTTTTAGGCTGCTCGGGAGCGAATCTCCTGGATATCCGTATGTGCATACTCTAGCTCATCCCAAGGCCATTACCAAATATCTGTATGCTCCTCTGCATCTCTGCTGTGGTCTCCAAAGTGCAACTCAATGTGCAGCTGCAAAGGTTTTGATGTGCTTCCTCAGTCACTGGACTACTGAATTTGGGAAAGTTTTGGAAGGAACTGTCCAGTATCAGGGTATCTATATGGAGCACTCTAGGCATAAGCAAGTTTTAATTCTGAAAATGTGATGGAAATATCTCTGCCTGGATCGCCCTTGTTTATGCATCTGTTTTCCAGGCTGCTGAGACAGTGGCTGGACTTCATTTGTTGGATGGTGGAAACCGTCTCCAGAGCCCATAACCAAGACCCCCTCGTCCTCCTTGTGGGAAATTCCCATCACAAACATTAAGCAGTCTCCAGAGCGGGGGTTGCAGTGATATTTATTAATCTAGCATAGTGCTTGCTGTTACTAGCCATTCACAGTCTGTATCTTTAACAGTAGTAAGCTGTCAGTACTGCTTCTGTCGATCTTGCTGAGAAACTTGAAGAAAATATTTCCTGATTAAGGCAAATGGAACCATTCAGGCTCACATGACCTGCAGCTTATTTTGGATAAACACATATAAATTCCTAAGAGGCTCACTCATCCTATATTAACTGTTCTTCTAAGGCTGGACAGACAGAAGTTACTATGTCCCTGAAGTAGCAAAACGCTGAAAGATTCTGAAGATACAGTGCCCCTGAACATGCATGATTATTATTATTATTTTTTTTAACTTTGAAAAGTCCTTGCTGTGTCACATAAGGATACTGAGGTGTTGAAATGAAGCTCAGATCTGGGCTGGTGATATCTGTAGCTAGCTTTCAAGTATAAATTTTCTGTATTCTATATATTTTTAAAAAATATTGTGGTCATGTTTCTGTGTATACTATCGAAGGCAGGTTCTCATATCATGTTTACGTGATTCTATTAATTAGTGTGGAGCTACTATTGACATAAATTTAAATGTAATTAAATCAGGACTGGGCTCTAAGTGAGAAAAGAAAGAGAAAATGTGTGTGCCTAGAGTGACATGGAGTTATAGTCTTTAATTGAATGACTGAGAGCAGTGTCAGCTACTACCACCGCATCTCTGCAAGGTGGGATAAAGAACAGCTGCATGGGTTTGGAAAATATTAAATCTGTTTTTGTAGCTGTATGCTCACATGGCATAGATGATGAATTAAAATATCCTATCTTGCAGAGATTACTGATTAGAATATCAGTAGATCTATGAACAGTTTAACAGTATATACAAGACTGCAGTAATACTTTATGGAGGAGTATGTGCAGACAGGGAGATGACTAAATATAATCTTGAAAGATACATAGCATGAACTAAATGCATGGCACTTCTAACAACTTGATCTTGCATACATACCATATGGATGAAACAACTCATTAAAAAGTGCATGACGGATACTTAATAGAAGGAATAATGAAAAGGAGTGCATGATATTGCATGCAAAGAGTGCTTGTAAAGAGAAGAATGAGTTCTTTCTATTACAATCTCAGTGTTTTTGCCTTTTGGTTAGAATATTATAGACTTAGGGCAGACTAGTTTGGTGTTGCCCTGACAAAGAAACCTCAGTGGCAAATCTACAATGAAGGCAGTTAGATATGGTGATTCTGGAACCAGGACATTACAGAATTTAGAGGAGCCGGTCAAAATGAAATGCCGGCAACCGGATTGTTTCCCATCATATCTCATGTAGATAAAGGCATTGCATACCGCTGAGTGTTTTCTTCCCAGAGAGCTTGGTGGGAGAGGCAGCAGTAATGCAAGGCAGAAAATTCTGGGCTTGCTGGATGGCAGGAGGAGTCAGAAGGGCTGCATTGATGAAAAGCCTATACTTCTGTTGAAGTATGTAATTACAATTAGTACTTGCTCTTTTTTTTCTGTTTTATTTTGTTTAAAGACCTGACTTAATGCATGCTTAATTTAATCATTTACCGATGGCTGGAATATGCTCTATAAAGTGTTTGTGTATTCAAATGGCTTATGATTTCAGGCTAGCTTATTTCTACACAGATCTCTTCAGTATTCTTTACTGGGTGTTGTTGGTTTGCATTTCTCTTGACCTGATGTTAGAAATGTTAGAAATGTTAGAAATAAAAAGAAGTGCCGGGTCTTACCTGTAACCCAAGAGAGTTCCTTGTCTGCAGTAGCCCAGAATGCAAATTAGATGGTTTATCAGTAGCTAATTTGCCATTCCTAATGTCATTCTGCAGATGGCTTCAGGAAGAGGGAGTTGTATCCATGTAATGCCTACATCTTGATTAATTTTAGATGAGCTCAAACAAAAGCTACTCACCCTTTAAAGCCAGGGGAAAATAAGGCCACGTGTTTAAGCTCAGCAGCTTAATGCTCAAGTATAGCTCTGAGCGGCTGTGTATGCTGGGCCTGTATGTACCAGGAGTACGAAATCTTCTCCTTTCATGGTGTAAGGATGCTAAGGCCTTGTAGGAAGGTTTTCAAATACAAGGAAAATGTGCTGAGCAGTGAGATGGGTGGAACAGATGTAGCATCACTTCTGTTGTAGGGCAGAGCTCCCTGGGACACTGTCTGTGTAGGCTATGTAGGGCAGGGTGAAGTGGGAAGAAGCAAGAAAAATCCTGCTCCCATTCCTCTTTCTGCATCCCATGACCACTTCCTGGTTTCATCCTGACAGCAACTTGTTTTAAATTGTTTTTATGTCTGTTATTAAACCTATAAATGGTTTTTGGCTCTTCATCAATGCCAGCAGTTGAAAAGGAGAATGGGGCAGGAAACCTTATAAACAGTTTTTATTTCAGATTATGTTTTGTGTGCTATTAACTACTGAAAACAAAAATTGTTGCAATTGTTTGACATACTTTCCACCTAACAAACATTTCCCAGTTTCTGAATAATAGCTTGGCAATATGCTTGTGAATGAGCAAATGAATTTCAAGGTGATGTGGTGGTGGTTTTCCAATGAACATAACAGAAAGATGCCTTTTTGAACCTTATAGGTTTTCCAGAAATATTTCTATGTTGCAATTTCTAAAGAAAGCTAGCTAGCTATATAGTTCCCTCTTGCTAAATAATAATGAAAATAAAAACTCAATGGCTTGAAAGGAGGAGACAGGTCTGTTCTCAAGCAGAGAATGTACATGGGAGAGCTATATCCACTGTGAATGGGCACCTAACCAGGTTCAGTTTATGCCTTCACAGGATTTTGATTCATATGTTGGGATTGTGCTTGTACCTCTTATATTGAAAATGACCAGGTGTTTAATCATTCATCTAGGATCAAAACTGGAAACCTCTTGGTCTTTCTGCTGCTGCATAAATGGCTTATCTATAAGCCCTTTTTTTTTTTTTTTTTTCCTATTCTAATTAGGGAGTTTATTTTACCATTTCCATTGGCCATCTCTGCCAGGGATGGGAAGAGATAAACCTTTGTGGTTTGCCTGACATTCAGCCTTCCATTCTCTTTTGATTAATTTTTCCTATTTTTTTCACCTCTTACACATTCTAATTCTTTTCTGCAACCCCCTCAAAGCATTTAGCTTCCTCCACTTGATTGCTTGGTCCACATGTATGTCCTCTGCTTTCTTTCCATAGTAATCT
The DNA here is from genome assembly GCF_047663525.1 of Anas platyrhynchos. NCBI lineage: Eukaryota > Metazoa > Chordata > Aves > Anseriformes > Anatidae > Anas > Anas platyrhynchos. The sequence goes on from NC_092596.1 coordinate 14,935,961, forward strand.
CTCTAGACCTGTAATCACCATGGCTGCCTTAACTAAACAACTGATAGTATTCATCTGCAAACTGCTCTGATGACTTGCTCCACTGAAAAAGAGCATTAAGAGCAGGTGGTGAGCTGTGATTGCTGTTTGTGATTGGAGAAGAGTTACGAGTGTCTCTATTTTTATTATCTCTTTCCTGTGTCTTCCCACCTGCTGTTAGGTCTGGTTTTAATACTGTGGCAAGACCTGCTTTTTTCTGCACATACACAGAGATAATGCTACAGAAAGACCCTAGCTCTTGGCTGTTGTGCTAATTGCATTATTGACATTGAGGTACTAGGGCAAAATGCCTGAGAATGAGCGGAAGACAGAACAGAATGAATTAATGATTGAGGGAGGGATTAAAATTATGCTCCTAACCTGCAGCTGTGCAAAATATTTTGAGAGCAGTAATTTCAGAAGAATGAGAAAGATGCCCAAAGGATTTGTCTGTTATCTCCAGACTGGACATGACCCTCCCCTCTGGGCTCTCTGCATTGTTTTTCCATGTCATCTCTTCTTAAGACATGAGTAAACAGGACTCACAACTTTACAGCTTACTTGCTGGGATGCTCTAAATCCACAGCTGAGTAAAACAACAGAGTATGCTCTTGTGTGCAGTACTATATTTATGGAGTCTGGAACCTGTCTAGATTCTGTGTTATACCTAGGTAACTGGTGTATGAAGTTACGTTTAAATGCATTTTGTACTCTATATCAGTTGCAGCTGGGAGCACCCAGCATTTTCCAGGCTCAGGCCTCAAAGACTTGGAAAATGAGGCAAAATTTGGGCAAATCATGCCCAAATCATGTCAGCCTGTAGATGTTTTTGTGGCCTGACTTGTTCTTTATCACGTGTGTCGCAGAACTGCAGAACAGGTTCAAATGGCGCTCCGCAAGCAAATACTCCATGTTCTTAACCAGTCCGCTTGACAGCATTTTCTAAGATATCCTTTTGTTTCCATGCACCTCCTCCTGCTGTGTTTTTTATGCAGCTGAGGTTTGGCATGTGAATCTGCTGAGCAGAGGTCTGGTCCCTGGTGTGCCGGGAGCTGGAGGAAAGCCCAGTTATCCATGGGCCACTTGCAAAGTGCAAGTGGGAATCCTCGGGAAATTCAGCAGCTGACAGAAGTTTCTGATAAGAAAACAGTAGTTGGTTCATATTCTATGTAGTTTCACAGAAGTACTGCCTTATTATCTGGCTCAGTCAGCGTGAGGAGGACATTGTGTCTGCATTCCCACTGGGTTCATTATGTGCAGAAGGCCAAGGCTATGAAACCTATGGAAGGGCTTTGTAACATCTCATTTCCTTTAAACCTTGATACAGATTATGTCAGTTTTCTAAAGGTTTTAGCTTGCTAAATCTACCGTTCTGGAGTCTGTTACACTGTGTAACTGTTTGCTGTGGCTTGGTGAGTCTGTGCTGAACTGTGAGACCCACAAATCCCAAGAATCCCATTGCAAAAAAAGTAGGCTGCACACAATCCTGTCATTTCTGAGCAGTTCTTGGTTAATGGGGTTTAAAATTTTGTGAGGCCCATGTAAAGCAAACAGAATCTAGATAAGTTGCAGCTTCTTTATTGGCTCCTACAGCAAAGGCCTTTAGAGCATGACAGGATTGTGGAAAGGAAGGCTACAAGCACCCTAGGATCTGCAGGGTTCAACAGCAGGCACAGGTAATTGTAGGTTGGCCCCATCTTGACATGCAGCAACATTCTTCCCCGTGGACAGAAGCAGTGTATCCCTCTGTGTCTTCAGGGTCCCTAGCACTGATATTAAGAAAAAAATTAAGGACTGATTTACTTTCCTTAGGGTTCAATGCATGACCCAGCGTTCTTGTTCTAGCTAGGCTTATCTCCCCAAAATACAGGAATGTCTGGCTGCCTGAAAAGCCTGCCCTGATCTGCGCTGTGTGTCCAAGGTAGCTCCTGGTGGCTGTCTTGTGACTTTATCCCCAAGTTGTTTGTTTTTTTCCTGTGAGCAATCCAGCTCTGACCTAGCTCAGAGTGATCATCCTGACACCAGGGACCCAGTGTTGAGCTGCTTTGGAATTTTCCTCTCATCTGATTCAGATATATTTGACTGCTTCACAGCTCCATTCCTTGGCTGTTTTGCCTATAAATTGGTCCTGTGATGTTTAATTACCCTGTTTCAGGGACTGACAGTGCATGCGTCTCGGTATGTCTTGTTGAAGATACCAGGAGAGGAAAGGTCCCCAGAGAAGGAAAGAAATAGGGAACAGGTGAGCAGCACAACATGCGTTATTATACCCAGTCTGCTCCTTAGGAGAATGTGGGAATCCTTTCTGAGGAGAAGGATGTGAGGCCTGCAGTGGTTTGGGCTGATGACTTTGTAGGCTGTAAGATGGGCAGGGTAGTTTGTCTTCATTTTTTCTTCATTCATTTTCTGAAGTACATTTTTGTCTTCAGAAGGAGAGACTTCCATGCTTTAGCAGTGCCAACAGAATGTGTAATCAGATGTGTCTAGGTACAGAACAGATACTGGTTAAGAGCCGTTGCTTGTCATTTCCTTGCACGAATATGAAAAAGGAATAGCAAACATTTAGGCAAGCTTTCTAGATTTTTTTTATTTTTTTTTAAGTCTACAAAAACATCCCACTACTGTTTAATCTGAGTATTTAAGTGTTCAGTGTTCCTGGGAAGAAGAGCTTTTCATTCATAACCACTTGAACTTTCTGCACCTTTAAACTTTCTGCACAAACTCAGGTAGCTGGTAGAAATGCTTCAGTCCTTCCAAAAGCTGAACCATAGTCTAGCATTGTTTGTTGCATTTTCAACTAAAGTAATCTAATTTTTTTTTCTAATAAAGAAAGATGTACTCAATTAACATACACTGTATTAACTACATTCCTTTGATGAGGAAGCAATCAGGAAATTGCAAATGAAGATATTAAAAGAAAATATAGTAGCTCTGACTTACCTGGCAAATCTGACAAAATGAATTTTACTGTTTTCAATTTTAAACACAGTGAAAGAGCTGTAGCAAGGCAACACCATGGATCAGAAAGGAAGGCTGTGATAAATACTAAAACTGTAGTATTCTGCTTCTAGGAATAGGAACACATAGGGCAAAGCATTGGCTGAGTGGTTCCCATGTAAGAGTCTGGTAGCTTTTTAAGTATCTGTCTGTACTGTGTGTAGCCATGATGGTAGCTCTGCATGGCGGTACACAAACGATGTCAGCTGGAAGCATTTTGTGAACAGAAGAGCAGCCCAGGTAAAACACTGAGCAATGGGAAAAAAAGCATCTGGATCCTGTACAGACAATTGGCCAGGCTTGCAGGCAGACTGGACGTAGTCTGGGCAGTGAGATGATGGATAGCTTTTCAAAGAACTGGAAAAATAAAAGTTCCCCGGAGTCCTACTAACGAAAATGACCAACTAAAATAGTCCTGAACATGTACAGCTCTTGCTGCTATTGCTTTGTTTTGGAAAGCCAGTGCTTGCCAATGCATGTGCAAGCTAATTTGTACAGATGGGAATCAGAGAAATGGAGAGGCTTTTGTCTGGAGGTGATCATTTCGGAACTGTGTGTTTGTTTTCTCCATCTCTCTCTGCTTTTATTTATTCCTGTTTCCTTCTGGTGTGTGCAGTGGGCGATGGCAGGGTGCAGGGCAGTGGATCAATGAGAAGGAGCACTTTGGGTTCTCCCATAGCACCCACTGCCCATTTAACCAGGGAGTCCCCAGAGAGGATGCTGAAGGAAGCCTGTTTGATCACAGCACATCTCAACAGTGCCAGTAGTGAAGGGGTTTTCTGAGTCAGAGGATTATGTGTAATCCCAGTTTGGGACAAAATGTTGTCATGGATTCTCTGGGGCAGAGGCATACAGCTCATGGATCATGGGAACTGCTGAGCTGGATCCCATTTCTGCCCAGCCTGTTCCTAGTCCCGCTAAGCATCAGAGACCTTTGCTTCAGAGGGAAGAACGAAGCCTGCTGCGGGTAAGAATGAAATGGGTGGCTTGAAATTGAGCTAATGGTCCCCTGTAAAGGAGCTTGCAATCATTTCAGTCTTGTTTCTTCTACTGAAACTTCTCTGTTCTTGTAAGATGATATCACTGCCCCCATCATCTTTTGAAACCTGCTTCAGTCTTAGCCTCTGCTGGCACAAAATTCCAGGGGATTTTATTTTTAGGTTTAAATTGCTGGCCCTTCACTCTTTCTGACTGCTCTCTTATTTCATAGCACAAGAACAAGAAGCTTAGATGTTTTGGTCTAGTGTCTGTAGGCTCCTCACAGCTTTATAGTACCTTTTATTGTTAATTGCTGGCTTTCCAGAGCTTTCTTAATCTTTTTGTTTCTTACTTATGTAGCAGTTCTCCCTGGTTCATGTCACTGCTGTTGCACTCTATGGCCATCGTCCTCCCTATCCCTCATTGTAAATACTTTTCTGTATAGTCATATTAGGATTACTAAACACAGTCTCATTGGGTATGTGATTGTTTTTTTATAATGCAACATATTAATGAATGCATATTACTGATGTCCCTAGAAGCTGTGCTCCTGAACCAAGACCTTATTGTGCTACCAACTAAATATACACATGATGAAAATGACCTGTGTGGGGGAGAGTTAATGAGCATGAGAGGAACTGGTTGCAAGCAGGGATTCTCACAAAAGCAGGTGGGGAATGTAGCCGCAGCTATAGCTATTGGGTTTTGTGGTGGTGACAAGAAGCGGGTGGTGAATGAGCATGTAAGAATTATGAAAACTTCTGGGTTGAGAGACATGGAGAAAAAGAAAAGGCAGGAGTGCAGTTTTTCACTGTTTCTTTGTCCCACACAGCAAAGTATGGGAACGATCTACATGAGATTGATTCTGTGTGGGTCTTACCACTGCCCAATGCAGCTTCTTTTATGGTATTCATTAGATACAGTGATTTTCAGTGTTTTAGTTTATGAATTTAATGGACTTTCTGTATAGATGAAAGATGGTGGCCTACTGAGTAATGCTGCACTCCTTCTCTGTTTGCATTGACTCAAACTCAAGACAGAAGTTTCTCAGGCTCTTATGGTTTGCTTCCTTGGTTTTGTTCATCATACCTGTCTGCAATGAAGAAATGTCTTTAGTTGGAATTGAAAGTGTGCTAAAGGCTAAGCAAGGTATTTTTTCTCTGTTGTAAACCGTGGGTGTAAAGAGGGTTTTTGCTTCAAGGTAAGCCATGATAATGCGTGTCACTAATTCATTAACAGTTGGCATCTTCTCAGTTTTTAGTGATCTAAAGACTGTGGTTAACCTCTGAATTAGTGTTGTACTTGGATAGCTGGTTTCTGGAATGTCCTCCAAGAGAAATCCGCAGATATGAATAGGATGAGATTTAAGTATAATGCACATAATTGTGAAAAATGAGGTGCATGACCTGTGCAGGCTAGGAATGAGCTGGGAGTGAAACTGGGCTGAGCAGCAGAATGGAAACGTGGCAGCATGGCTGGTCGAGGAAACCCAAGCAGGTTCCTGGGACACTGCGTCAGCATGAACTCAGTTGATCCTCTGGTGTCTGGGATTTTTTCTGTCTAGAACTGATGCGAGCAGGGAAGATAAGAGCTCAAATGCTTGTGGTACTGCATCTGTCTCCAAGTGGACTTTCAAGAAATGTCCAGTGCTGCTGGCTCTCCCATAAGCTTTTCATTAGCTGACTCACTCAGCACTGGGAATAAACAGGGAACTGAAGCAAGCTGGGCCTGTTTTGGACTTTTCCTCTGAATCATATTTTTAGCTACACAAATGCAAATCAGAAGTAATTTGCTGAAACTGGTGAGGTACTTTATAATTTATTTGTCAAACTGGTGTGAAATTTCTGAAGCACTCAGTTCCAAAGGAATAAGATCTGTTGCTGTAAAATGCCCATTCCCTCTGGACAATCAAGAATATTCAGCTGTGCCTGCGGATGTAATAGGCTGTCTGGACTAGGAATGCTGTCAGCTACGCAGATGTGAATGGTGTGTGCTTTCAGTAAAATCTGAAGGCAGAAAAAGTTTAGTGAAATTAAAAAAAAAAAACACAAAGCTGATATTAAATAATCAGCTTAGGAAAATCCATTTTATAAAGGATCTACTTCTGTAAATTAGGCATTACCATTTTGTGATAAAAGACTAAATATGGAAAAATCATGAAACATTGCTGTGAATGCTGTGAAAGAAAAACAAGGGTTTGTAATGACAGGCTACAGGTCAGCACTGATGCTGGAATAAGTGGTCTTGATCAGTTTTTCAATCCTATCTGTGCTCCATTACATCTTGTGTGCTCATACAACCAATAAACTGAATTGCAAAGCTGATCAAAATCAAAAATAAACTTTTTTTCCATGGGGCTTGATTGATTTTAGCATATTCCTAAAGCCGAGAATGAACCTCATACAAATGGTGCATAATGTTGTGTATTTCAGGAATTCTGTTGACTTTATACTTTTGCACATAAATGTACGTAGCTTTTCTTAAGTGTTTGGCAGATGTCTGGCACTTGCAAATATTGATTGTTCCCAATGTCTTATGCTATGCTTCCAACCCTAGCTTTATTTTGGAAGCTTTCTTTGAATATTGGATACCTTCTACTCTGGTAATGAAATTCAAGTTGCTTTGGAAAACAAATAAGCCAAGAAATAATATTTCATAGTAATCCTCACTACTTAGTCTTTTACAAGCTGTCAATATTTAGGATTTCTCTGTATGTAGAGGCTCTGTTTTATTTGTAAGTAAGGCCAGGGATGAAGAGAATTTGGGAATAAAGCAAAATTAATGGGCTTTTGCTGTGTTCACAAAGCTTCACAGTTTCCATTCCCACTGTCTTTTGAGGAAACTGGGTGAGATTTTCCCTCTTTCTAAGGCAGTTGTAAAGATGTTGTGATATGAGTTTGCTGAAACAGGAGTTGAAACACAAGTTACAGGTTTGTTTCATAAAGTGTAGCAATCACCTGTTCACAATTTCCAATTGCTCATCATTCAAGCTCTCTTCCTGTGCCCACATAGTTTTAGCATGTAAAATAATTCCTTTTTGGGTTACTGACTAATCTGGGACTTTTGCAGCATGACAGATTGGATTTGGAATGGAGAAAGGAAAACAGACACCTTTCCATTTGTAATTCTTTCTCTGCAGTTTCTTTTAATGTTGATTCCTTGTGTCTGAGGTCTTACATCTTGCTGTGTATCCTGGCTCAAGTATCCCACCCTGATTTAGGCTTGCACACACAGGATTACCTGGGTTGAAGAGATGTATGTAGAAATTATATGGAGCTGAACTCTGCTCTGTGCAGAAGGTCATTTTCTCCATTTTCATCACTTCTTCCTGAAGGCTGTGGATTTAAAGCTTGTTATAATAGCATGAGGGCTATTAGCTTCAATGGGCTTTTGGTTGGGACATTTGAACCAGGAGTGTAGCAGCAGTATCAGCTGTCCTGCCTTCTAAATAAACCTATGAAATACAAATCTTCTGTGAACAACTTGAGCTCTCTGGCTTCTAACACTCCTCCTCCTAGGCATCTATTTCCCTGTTTTATTTTATTGTTTGAGCCTTTCTGGCTGTTTCAGGTCGGTCATTGTTTGCTGAAGTCTCTTCATTTCATCTTCTCCTATCAGTTGTGTTGTATCATTTTATTCTGGTGCATTTTTGACAGGTATTACAGCTAGTTGAAGCATTTGCAGTTATTTATCCGTGTCTCTGTCTTCCAACCTTTCACTGCTTGCTGTAATGTTACTAACTTCACACAGCCCAGACGGTCCTCCCCTTGCTGTATCTGTAATACTACTCTTTCTGACTGTTATTAAATATATGCCAGTAACCTTTTACCAGAACTATGGTAATGACATCTGGTGAAGCAGGAGAAAATAAGTAAACCTCTATGAAATAGTAATGTCTATCTTATATTTCTGAACATAAAATACACTTACAGTCAAACATTACCACTTTGCCTACTTATAAATGATGCCTCTAATTACTGCTGGTTTTTGCGTGATAGGGAGATAGTAATTATCTCTTTGTGTATTGTAGTTGTGGAGACAGTAGGAGATGCTGGGCTGCAGAACAAAACCCAGACAGGATTCAGCCATGCAGGGTGGAAAGTTTCCTGTGGATCTATCAACAGCGATGGAGGGAGGGATGAACAAGTGTGGACAAAATGCATAAAAAGCTTCTCATAGCATAGATTATAATTTGCAGGGATGCCACCTGCACTTATGAATGTCTGTCTTGTTGTTTGCATCCAAGGTGTGGGCTTAGGAAAACGATGCTCTGAAATATACAGTTGTTCTCCAGCCAGAGGGCAGCTTATGTAAAAACTGGGGTGGAGAAAAATCTACTTAAAAGGCTAAGGCATGGCTGCATGCGCTACACCTTGGGGAAAGGCTGCCAGTTTTGAAGTAATGTGTATTAAAGTATCTGTCAGAGGAAAGGGTGAAGCAAAACTAGAAAACTGTCCAACTTGTCTGAAAAAAGCAAAACAAGCTGTTTTGCTATACTGCTGCTAACAAGTGCTTTCATGTCTCATGGAAAGAAGGGTTGATTAAAAACAGAATATTTGGACAAAGACTATGGACAGACCTGATAGTGGTAGTTCCATGGTTTGAAATGAGTTCATGGAGGACAAGTAATGCCTCCAAGACAGTGGGAATGGAAACTGTGAAGCTTTGTGAACACAGCAAAAGCCCATTAATTTTGCTTTATTCCCAAATTCTCTTCATCCCTGGCCTTACTTACAAATATTTACAGAGATCTGGAGGTATGTAACTGGCTTGGCACTGTGGACCTCAGGGAAAAAATAGGTGGATAAAGATAAAAATAAGACAGTGTCTCTCCTGAAGATTAATTAATTTACATGGGAATAATCTTGCTTTATTAAAAGAGTCTGAAGTTTGATTAATTGCAAAGATGTGTGTTACGAGACATGCCAATGCTGCATTACGGATGCAACCTCTGCATTGACAGCTTTGACAGGTGAAGAGTGGCTGCCTACACTGATCTTCTGTCTCAACGGCTTGTGGTGAAATGGGGGAAGAAGCACTGAGTGAGCTTGGTTAACAAAATGAAACGAATGAAGCTGAGCAGGCTCATTTTTACTGGAACAGTTTAAGGGTTGATCACATGAGCAGCTCAAATGGATGGAGAGGAATAGGAATATAATCTCTGGTGGGAGGCATGGTGACAAGCTGTGGAGGCAGTGCTGGGGCACAGCTTCAGGTGGGAGAAGGCATGCCTGCACTGTCAGAGAAATTGGATTATCAGGTGACATTTCTGTATCAAAACTGCTAATAGCAATCCTGTTCGTAGTGTTCCAGCTGCTGTTAAGATTACTGTTTATCATAATGATGTTAGTGGATACAATTTTGCAGCTTGTTAGAACAGGGGTTGGTGTATCCTTGTTGTATTGCTTGTTTAAGCAGAAGTTCCTTACAAGCCACATGCCCTTCTGCCATTCACTTCCTTGTGTTTGTTAGTGTTCCTTGAGATCAGTCACTTTTGGGTTACATGATTCATTGTAATCAGGGTATAAATATCCATATCAGTCTATGTGGTTGCAGAAATAGTTGAGCTGCTATCATGTATACGGGCTGCAGAACTTAGAGGAGAACACAGCTCCACAGGGACTTTGAGTGCATGCTTCCTGAAGTCCACAGTCATTCAGCTGCTCTCATGTAAGACTCTTTTCCCATGAGTTTTGATGAATATGCCATGGTTGAGGTCTCCTTGGTGTAATTCTTGCTGGCTTTTCCTGCTGCTCTCTAGCTGTTCTTTTCTCTGAAAAATGTAATACTGAAATTAAATTTCCTCGCTTCTGTTACCTTGCAATACGGTGGGTTTCCTTTTAATTCTGAGATTCTGCCCTGGAAGTGGCAATGGAAGAAACTGTGCCTTTTTGTTAGGTCTATATTGGTATTCTGAGTTAACTCTAGTAACAGAAACGAAGCAGCATGTCAAAGATGATGTGCCTCCCTTGTGTTGGCATGTGGAAAACAGTAAGAGCCTGCTAATGCTGCTGGGAGTTAGTTCCCATGTGAAGGAACCTGGTCCTTTTGTTCCTGTGTCAAACGAGAAGCAATCTGCATAGCTGAGGGTGGATGAGATAGAATGTTTGTAGTTACACCTGCTGGTTTAAACCTGGGGTGGGCAGTAAGTATGGGCCCTATTTTGGTAGTCTCTACTTTTCCTAGCTGCTCCCAAAACAGAAGTTCTAGGTTTCCTTCTTGGATTCCAGCTGCACTTTGCATGTCTGGTTGTAAGTGAATCATGTTTGATCTGAATAGTCTATGACCACAGAAGTTGGTGATACAGCTATGTGTGGCTGTCTTAACTTTACATAGTAAATATTCCAACAGTGTCCGAGTCTGTATACAGCAAAACCCCTGTAGATGCTATCTTGAGGGTGAAATGCAATGTTTATCCAGTTACTGATGTTTCTTTCTGTTGTTGTGGAATATCAAGACTTACACTTTGGCTTATAGTACTGTGCCAGACACAAAGAGAAAGCAGTAGAGCAGCTTGTAGGGAGCTACTGTAGGAAACGAAGCCATCTGCAGAGAATCAAATAGTTGAGTAATTCATTAGGTGATTCATCTTGTGGTGGTTCTTTGGACCTGTAATAAGAATTAGTACTTCTCCTTATGCAGGGGAGGCAAACAATAATTCAGAATTTCTAGCAAAGCATAAGAAGTGACTTTGCAGCCTTGTCAAACATTTCTGTGATTTAGGGATCCAGCATGTGGAGGCAGTTTATCAGTTGAGGCCAGCTGAGGAAGTGCCTTGAATGAAGTCATCTTGATCAGCTCTGGAGTCTGCTGATAGGAAGATGTGAGGAAAGCCAAATATGTACCTGTTTCTAGTTCCTGCTTTGATGCTGGTTCCACTCACTCTGGCAAAAATACAGTAGCATCCTTTGCATTAAAGCTGTCAAAGGATGCAGGTCAACTTCAAACAGTGACCTTATCAGCTTCTGGCAAATGATGTTGCATTTCTTTACTAGAATAGGCAGCAAAGCAGATCAAAGGGACAGAGCTCTCTATTTCTGCTCAAAAAGCTGGAACTGTTATGCACATGACAGAAAATCTTTCCAATTCATTAACAAAGAAAGAAGGGCCCTCTCAGTCGGACTGTTAGAGCACTCAAGCTAATGCTGGCTCTCTTGACTGTACAGATCCGGGTATTCTGTCCTTTCACACCTCTTATACCAGATCTGTACCCTTCCTTCTCTGCCTGACACCATGTTTATAAGCTTTCTCTTTTAGGAGGTCCCAGGAAAAATGTTGTCATTGCCTCACATGCTTTTCTGACCAGACTCTCTTCCATGGAGCCTTAGTACTGAACGTATCATTGTTGGTTTCCTTGACTTCTGAGTTTGAACCTTAAAATTTTCTACTCTTTGGAAAACTGTCAGTGTCATGGTTGTGTGCTTGAAAAGTAATTTGAAAATATAAGTTGTCCACGGTCAGTAACTGTGCACACTCTTTTTGTAATATACTTGGAAAGCAACTCCAAACAGCATACTTGAACAATCTCAGGATTTTATACAATGATCCTGAGTAACTTTTGTCAGTGGCTCTATAGTTTTAAAGACTTCTTTTCAGTCTTTTTTTTTTTTTTCTTCCATTCTGTGGAATGTTTCATCCTCCAATTTTGTCCTTAGAGAGCTTTATTTACGTCTGTGAATAAACCAGCTGGTTTTGTTCTGTCTCCTCTCCAGCTGCTGTCTGACACCACAGGGCATCCCCTGTCCATGTGGTGAGTGCAGCTGTTCCGCTTCCTTCCTGCAGCTCTGCTCTCTGCTGCCTGCTCTACTGGGGCAGGCTTCCAGCACCAGGCCTGTTGGCCCTCCCTGTCGTGAACCAGTGTGAAGAGGCAGTCTCTGAATTCTTCTGCTTCTTCAGAGAAGCCATGGCTTCTTCCAATCTTCTGTCAGGATTTGTGGCCCTGGCAGCTTGACTTCCTGGCTATTGCCCCATTTTGCATCTCTTCCATCTCTGCCTTGCGTCCATGATGCCCTTTTCTGCCTTCTTTACCTCTCAAGCTAAGGTACATTGTCTCTTACAAGTCCTCAAGGAAGACAGAGTATTGGGCTCCTCAAATGTGATTGCCTTGATTTCCTTTAAAAATCATAATACTTATTATTATTAGTCAGGGTTCACTCTTTATCTTTTAGGCCCACCTTGTGTACTTCTGCTCAGCTGTCCACACTGAGAACAAGCTCAAAGCACGTGTAAGAGGTATTCCAATCCCATCCCTGCCCGCTTGCCTGAATCCCAGAATACATCCATTGTACTTCTCTCCCTTCAAAGCTAGGGTTGCTCAGACATAGAGTTGTGGTATGTCTTGTAATTTAATTCATTATGCCTTTACAGTTGCATCTTCTGTGGGGAGGTGCTATCTTTTCTTGGTGCCTGATGGTACGTGATTCATTATTCTCACTGTAAAGCACGGGTGGATGTTTCTTTCAGGGCTGGCTAAGCCTGTTCATTTTGATCAATATTCACTGGAAAATGTATGGTCTCTGCCAGCTTCCCTGCAAGTGGTAAAAAGTCAACATATTTCTTTCATAGCACGGTGTGGTGGTGGGTTATGAGTGTTGGGATCTTGGGATCTGCTCTCAGAGCTGTTCTGAGTACACTATCTTTCTAAAACCAGCTAGTCTTGCAACCTGTTCTAATGAGATTTTTTTTTTTTTTTTTCTGAAGATATGTTAACTGTTTGCACAACAAACTTAAGATGATAACTTCTTAAGATAGAGATAATATTTGCAGTCTGTGAGTGTAGCTCAGTTTCTGGATTGATTCAAGTTTTGGTGCAGTTTGGCAAGTTCTATGCTGATTCACTCCAGGTGAGGGAGGGCTGAAAACTTTATGCCAACTTGGGTGTGCAGAATGTGAGTCATTGCCTGATGGTCATTGCCTGGTATGGCTAGGAAGAATAGTTTTTAATGATCTGATGGTCTGTACATCTTTAAAAATTCCCCTTTTATATATTAATGAAAATTTACCTAAATTCATTGAGGCTGTGCACTGGATGTGAATTGCATCCTAGGAGGTGCCATGTGGCCTGAGCTTTAATATATATTAAAAATATGGCATCAGAAATATAGAGCCCCACAGCCTGCTCCAAAAGCTTTGGAGTAATAAATCTTTTAAGTGCTAATGTGAAAATGCAAGAGCTAAGTGCACCACGGGCTGCTTACTTGAAGTAAGACTTCAAGTCCTGAGACTTACAGAAGTCTGTTCAGGAGCTCACCAACACGTGGTCTTGGGCTGCTCTGTTTTCTGGATCTTTAAACCATTTCTGGACCTTCTTTAAACACCATTTTGTGTGTAAGGAGCAGAGTAGTTCAGCTTGATTTCTGTGGAGAGCCAAACTTTGGGCTCCGTGTTGCTTAATGATGGGCCAGTTTTGTGGATGGCCCTGTTTGTGATACTGGCACTCTGGAAACAGGCTCTTAATCCATTCTTTCTGCTTGCTCCATGCAATACCTCTGTATTGCCAGGCAAGGATCAATTTTAGCATGCCCAAGATACATTCAAAGCATTACTTGGCTCTCAGACCTCTTCTGTGAAGATGGCTGCTCTGGGTAGGATGGACACAGAGCTTTTCAGAGGCACAGCTACAGGAACCTTCAGAGAATATTCTGCCTCAGGGATGGAGTGAAGTCTCCTCCTGATAGGCATGCAGCAATATTTTCTGTCAGCATGACTATAAACTATATCAACTTTTGGCTGGAAAGTCACTGTGATAGATGCTGCTGTATATTCAAATGTGCATGAATTTAATTTGGACCTTGCTGGGGAAATAAACATCACCATCCCTAAAGAGACACTAGGCTGTGAAACTAGTTGGTAACTGTTCCCTGAATGGATTTCAGGGAGATAATTTTTTTGTTGAACATCTGGCCTTTTAGGTGACTTGCAGTGGTTATCTGTTTTTCGGTGAATACTGATCTTAATAGGAAGTGCATCTGGTGCATACCTGCAGCAGGCCCTAAAATAGCAGTCCTATGCACTGAGAGAGAGGTGAACTTCTTGTAATTGCAGATTGGCATGAGATAGCGCATTTTTTCCCTTTCCTTTCCCGGAAAAAAAATGAAATCTTATACCTCAGTGTTGAGAGGATTAATTAGTTACTGGATGGAAGCCATTAGTGTAAATGCTAAATATTGTTCTTCTGGAGAGTGTATCAGTTGGAACTGGCCAAGAATTTGAGTGTATGTTTCTCCTCTCCCATGGACTACTTCATTAGAGTAATTACTGTTTGAAGTTTCCTACAGAGATATGTAGGGAAGGGGAGGGTTTTGGCTAAAAATTAGCTTGATGGAAATCTTTCTCCAGCTGGCTTAGTCCTTCCACTCTTCTTAAGTGCTTCTCTAGAAGCAGCGCTCAAGGAGAGCTGCTGCTTCCCTTCACAACAAGAAAGGATGTTTCTGCCTTTCCCTGCTTTTATCTTGTTGCGAGTTAAACAGCTTTCTCCAGGTAGGCATGCAGGGAGCTTCGGAGAAATGGAAGGGAATTCACCAGCCAGCATTCCCACTCCACCCACACAGCACGGTGTAGGTGATGCACGACTGCGTGGCCTGCAGGCAACTCTTGTCTGACCCTCCCAGGAGTTAGCATTCTCTGAAGCTCTTTTTTCACCCTGGGTAGCTGTTTCTTTCCTTGTGTTTCAGCCAGTAATTAGACCCCTTCCTCTGTCATCCTTGCCCAGCTGCTGCAGGTGCTTTCTCAGCAGCCCACCAGCCTGGAACAGAGTCACTCCGCCCACTGGGACTTGAAGCTTAGAAGGTGGAGTGACCCTACCGCATCCTTCAAAGGACAGAAGGGGAATTTGAGAGTCATTTTTTTAGCTTCTAAACCAGGACGATCATTTTTAGCTTCTAAAAATTTGCCACAAAAACATCCCTGCTGAGATTGGAAGTGACAGTCCTATTGCTCCAAAGCTGACTGCTAGAATGGAAGTGCTGCTCTGGCACAGCACTGGGACATGCTGGTCTCTGCTACAGGGAGAGTGTGGGCAGCTGCCACTGAGCCACTGCCACCTCCCACACACAGCTTTCCATGTGCACCGCTTCAAGGGGTGCACAGGTCATGCCCCTGGGACAGACTGTGCTGGTTTCTACCCAGAAAGGCTGATGATGATATAAGTATATACATTTAGTAGTATTTCAGGAACATTTTACTGTGTGCTGCCTCTTAGGCTCAACTTTCCACCACTCCCTTTTGCTTTCTTCCCACCTGCAGACCAAAGCTGGTAGGATCCCTGTTCCCCTCCCTGTCTGACTTTTGTACTTTAGGCTTTTCTGTATATATACAGCTTTCTTCCCTTGAGATCCCAGAGCTTGGTTCAACTGTCCCACTCAGGGCTAGGAACTACTTCTTGAAAAACTTTTTTCCCTCTGTTTCTAGTAGCCTTCAGGATGGCTGGAGGGAAATACTTTCTGCTGACTGCTAGGCGAGCTTTAGAGGACGAGGGCTTTGTGCCCATGCCAGCTGCCTGCAGTGGTAAAAAGGGGCCCATGCCTGGCAGTTTTCTCCTGTTTGGTGGTGCTTGTTTGACCAAGGAGGCTGTGTGCTTAGTGCCCTAGAGCTGTGCTCTTGCTGGGACACTTCCCTGTCACTGCTCTTCTTGTGCCTCTGACAGATGGTGGCAGCAGCACTCTGTTCTCTTTTGTGATGACACTTTTAAGTTTAGTTCATCAGTTCTGACACTCTGAAGCTGAAATACTTGATAACAGGCTATGACAAGAAAGGGTCGTGCGTCTTCTTCCATTGTCATGTACACAAGCTTCAAGTGAGATGTCCTAAGAGATTGCCAGGGGTGCAATTCCTTATGCTTGAAGCTGTCTGCGGCTCCTCTTCCTGTTATCTTTTCAATGTAGATAATTGTACCGTTCTTGAATGTGTGTCAATGCAGCATAAGTGAGTTTTAGTCTTAAAAATAGCAGCAATAAACCAGGGTTGGCTTTTGCTCTGATCTAAGCCGAAGCAGAACCCTGCTCTGAACACATGGGTAGTGTAGAACTGCCTGCTGACAGCACTAGGTGAGGCAAAACCTTCTATAATGCAGGCTTTGTTTCTCTTAATGAATGAGCCTGGAAAATGTGATTTCACTTTTGATTATCCTGAGGGCTTACAAGACTTGTAGCTCCATTTTACAACTTGGTACCAAGGAATTTTGACCCTGAGAAACAAAAGGCCTCATTTCTCTATTTGTCTGCCTCCCTAACCACATGGGCACCTAGGAGGCTCTCTTTGCATGAAGAACAATAAAAGATTACGGTTTCAGTTTTAAAAAATTACCTTCCTTTCCAGCTTTCATCAGGCTATATCTTTTCTTCTGTAGGATAGGTAAACCTCAGCTTAAAATTGCAAGTAAAGCTTGCCCAAATTTTCTCATGTACTGAAACAAGCCTGGTCTGTAGCAGGTCACAAATGGTGTTCAGATATAAATAAAGGCACCTGGGAAGAAGCTTTGGCAGGAAACTGGTATTGGCTGTGAGCTTGTGTTTGCCCAAACCAGCTGTAGCTGTGCTCCTGGAGTGCAGACCAGGGTGTGAGAGAGGGGCAGAGGCTGAACTGCAAAGCTCTCCAGGACATCAACTTTCATAACCCTTTGGCATTAAGGAATTATTAACAAGAGCTAAGCGTGGGAAGAAGAGTCTTGCAATAATATACCCAGCACCTAATATGATGGATCAATAAGCAGGTATCCGTGGGGTTTATATGTGCTTATTCTCAACGGCTTCATGTACGTGGATGAGTAGTAGCAGCAGCAAAGTTGACTGCAGTACAATACTCTGTACCAGATCCACATGGTACATAGCAGAATTATTTTCAGTTGTGCATATTATTTTATTGCATATGCATGTCTGTCCTTAATATTTCCTAGGGTTTAATGACTAGAGTTCAGGGAGGGAAAGGTTTTGGATATCAGATGTAGATTACTAATGAGAACTGATGTTTCTTTCTCTGCTTCAGCAGTGGTCAGACACCATTATTATATTAAAACAATTCTGGAATAGCTCCTCAGTGCTCAAGTCCAGGTCTGCACTTGAGTTCTGTGTAAATGGTTTTCTGTTCCAAAACCATCTTTTTATTTATTTGACTGTTACGTTTTGAGGCTGTATGCCATAAACTAGCTAAACCTTTGCAGCAAAGCAAATTTAGAAAGTTTAGTGCTTATCCTGTTGGCATGGTGCTAAGATTAGAAATGCCTTTATTGGATAAGCTTGACAGGAACGTGCAGTTAATATCTGCATGTAATTTAAAACTTCACTCTTGTCTTAGGTGAGGGATTTGCATGAGTATTAATGTGATGTCACAGCAGTGAAGAAGCAAAATACCCCGAAGTGAGTTGACATCTTTGCAGCAAGCTCCTGAACAAAAAGGTTCAGTAGCACCAGGTGCTGGACCTACAGGTGCCTCTGGCTGCTCTGGCACAATCTGCAGGAACTGGGCATCACCTGCCACGGGGCTAAGCAGGTGGACTGATCTGTGGCGATGGGCCTTCCCCACCACTGACTTCTTGAACAGAGGATCTATGCTTGCAGATCTCCCAGGAACCTCTGTAGTCGTTCAGCGATTTTGTATCCTAATCAACTTTTCCTTGTGGCTTAGAAAGCTGCAGCTGTAGGGGTTACTCACTGAGTGAATCATAGGAAAAATTAGTAGTTGTCATTATAAATTATCCCCTCACCCTCTTACCAGATTTCTATTTGTTGTTGTTTTATGCTTTTTATTTATTTATTTATTTATTCTGCATAACATTAGGTTTTAGCTTAATATGAATTTCTGGGTAAGTCCTTGTGATATAGTTGCTCGTATAAGTTGACTCTCCTCAGGAGTACTTCAGTATTTTGTTGAGTTATATGAATGAAATATGCTTGTTATTGCTTTCCTCTTTTTTTTTTTTTTTTTTTTTTTTTTTTTTTTATCTAAATGCAAAATGAACTGTTTTAATACTATTGCAAATCGTTCTACTTTACTCCAACCACCTCTAATTCCTGCCACGTGTCTGCTGTGGCTGCACTTCTCTTTCAACCTTTCTTTTTCCTATCTGGCAGATCTGCACTTGGACCTGGAGCAGATGGCAGACATTGCAAGCATAACGTATGCTTCCCGTTCCTGCACAGACACAGACCTGACACTTTGTATTGTCTTTCAACCTGAGCACTTGTATTAGCATGGGCTTAGTGCACTGCAACCACTTTTCCTGTGCTTCTAACCAGGAAATGGTGCTATAATAAAGCACCAGCTGGAAAATTTCAATGGCTTGATGTTGGCCAGTTGGATTATCAGGGAGGAACCAGCCTGCGGCTGATAGTTTTTAGACCTGATGTTTAGTGCTTAAAATCAGTAGATATAAAAAAGAAAATCAAATGCTGATCAAGAGCATACAGAGTCTGGATAAATATGAAAAAGAAAAAAAAAATGCTTTGCTAAGAACTTTCTATTCCTACTAGGCTACTTTCATTCTTTTTTATTGCTTTATATATTTCTTTATTTTTTAATTCTCTTTTATTTATTTTATTTTCAAAGTACATATGAAAGACTCCCTTGCATTTTTGCTTTTTTTGAGTATTGGTAACCTCCCTTTCCAGACCCATGATAGCAGTGACATTTCTGGGTTGAGTTGAGCTGCTGCCATCGCTACCTACTCCTCCTGTCACTGTAGGACTGCTGTCTTCCCCTCGCTGCCATCAGTTTTGCTTTGTCCTCTGGTGGGCATGACACTGGCCCAGAAGACAAATATTGCAGAACTTAGCTTGGTTGCTGCTCTGTGGGTCTGAGCCCTGGGAGCCATTCTCAGCATCTTCTTTTGTCCCGATACATCAATTTCTGGTAAAATCCTTTTGGTCCCTGCATGAAATGCTAGGTAATCAGTACAGCCCTCTTAAAATGTGCGCGCATCATCCTTCTTGGCATTTTTAAGCATTCTTACCTCATCGAGAAAAGAGAAGCTGATACATACTCTGTTAACACGCTTCTGGAGCCATTTGGAAAACTGTTTATTTTATACTGTTGTTTTAAAGGTATTGTTACAAATTAATTTCAGAGTCCGTTAGTACCTATATGTATATAAAGATATATAAAATATTATATACACAAGTGCACGTATACATAACATGTAAAAACTTGTGGGAATTATCAGTCCAAAACAGCAATCATATAAACTACTGTTCTGGGGCTAAGCAGAGGGACACGTAGACACTGAATGTGGTATGGAGTAATTCCTCTGCAGACACAGAACTAATTTCAGCCAGAACCCCTCATGGGGGAAGCTGGCCTAAAGCAGCAGTATAAACCAATGGGTTTTACAGTCAAGTCCCTCCCCAGCCTGTTTCCATGGGTCTTGCTGTTGGTAACACTTCATCTGCCACTGAAATGTCTGATTTCTCAAATTAATTTATGTTTGGTATGATGAAAGATGCTTTCTATAAGAGGTTAATTACCTCTTGCAGCAGAAAATAACTTGCAAAGTATTGTGCTGGATTTTTCCAAGACACGGTTTTGGTTGACCACAATTTCTCAGAGTGAAAAGGATTAGTAAAAACTAATTATTTTTTCCAGGATTTTGGCCACATAAACAGTTGATGTAGATTTTCTGAGAAGTGTGAAGTGATGCTTTCATCCCAGCAATCAAGCCTTGAATGTTTGGCATGAAGAATAGCTCCTTTTAGTGCATTCCAAACCAACACAAGTAGTTCAGGAAATGCAAAAGTAAAGCAAAATGTGGTGAGCTTGATGTTACCACTATTCACTCAGTGGTTTTTAAAAAATGACTGTGAGAAGTGGTTGTCTTCACTGCCAGATACCTAAGCTGCCAGGATAACCTTTTAAATGTAGCTTGGTTTCTTTTAGGTTGATGGGTTGTATTTTGTTTGCTTGTTGGGTGGTTTTTAAGTTATTTATTTATTTATTTATTGGCAAGGAAAATATGATGCTAAACTAATTGGTGGTCAGTGCAAGCAGTTTCAGGAAGAAATCAAACTGCTTTGAATCTTGTAATCTAGCAGCAGAATGCAAGTTTCTCACATTCTGTAGTATGAGACAACTGGAAGAAAAGAATCCAATTAGGACCTGGAGTAATGCAGCACAATAGCAAAGACACAGCTCCCTACAAACCACAGTGACAGATAATCAGATATTCTTACCTGTGGGGCTGCAAAGCAGAGGAGCAGTTCTGTAGTCTGGGAAACTTTCCATAATAATTTATAAGCAAAGAAGAGAGACAGCCCTGGCTTCTTTCATGAGGTTCTTCACCTGCTCTGCTTCTGCTGGCGATGTCCTGGTTTACTTGAATCCCTGCACTGATGGGCATGCAGGAGTGCCTTACTGGCATTTCTCAGTTGTGAGTAAAGTTTCAGGCCCCTTGACAAACATTTAAATACAAAGCTATTTTCCTGTTTGTCTAGACATTGAATACACAGAATATATTAGTATAAACAATGTTTCTGTATTAGGGTCTCTATTTTTTTTAAATTCAGACAAGACAGGTGATCTGTTGTTATCCATATCCATGTCCTGGTGTTGCAATGAGGCACTGGTGTAACCAGTCAAACTCTGTACAGACAAATTTTGCAACAAGATTTCTGGCCTTTTCACTAGAAAAGGCCAGAAAAAGATCATTCTTTTTTAACAGCCAAACTGTTTCCATTGTTCTTCAGACATCAGATAAGAGACATTGCTCCTGTGTAACAAGTGGTGTGAATGAAATTTCCCAAGACAGTAATATATTCAGCACCAGATTTGAAATGTTCAAAAGCATTGCATTGTGACTGCAAACAGTGACTTTAGCCAATGCAAAATGCTAGTGAAATTGCACCACCGATCATTTGTGTTTTGGTTGTTTCTGCTTGTGTACATGAGAGAGCATCATATACTGATGGTTTTTCCTTTTTGAATAGGTGGAATTATGTTATTGGAGATAAACCAGAAATAAGTGAGATCAAATTAGAGTCACATATATATTGTGAATTTGCAGAGCAAATTCTCTCTCTCTCTCTCTCTTTTTTTTTTTTTTTTAACTCAACAATCCAATGCAACTACTTTCAGTAGGTGGAAAAATCAAAAAGGTGCTTTTATTTTCAGAAGTTTAGGATCACTCTGTTCTATGAGTAGAAAAAAAAAAGGCAAGTATTAGGAGATGGTCTTAAAATAGTATCCTTCACCTCTATTTGAGCATATCAAACTTTTCTATTCAAAGGGGAAGTAGAATATAAACATTGTGTGCAATATTTTATAATAGAGCCTGAATGGATAGATTTAAAAATCCTTGTTTCATAAATGCTGAAAAGACTCTTCAGAGGTTTAAACTTCATTTTTTATTATTGCTTTCCTTCTTATGCATCAATTTAAAATAAAAGTTCCAAGATACTATTGTGAAAGAAAAATACATCAGATGTAAAGGATGTTATCAGCAGTATGCAGTGGCACTTCTTTGTACTGATTATAATGAAGCCTCTCCACATCCTTTTCCTTCATTATTTTTATTTCTGTAACTAAAATGAAAAGGAATGAATGTGCATCTTCCTCAACAAATATTTTTGTAAAATCAGCAGTTGATTGCTGAATGCTGTGCTGCATGGGTTCTGGACATGTCCAGTGATGTACAGTTACTAGCAGAGGAATGCATCCCTCTTGTTTAAGCAAGTCTGTTCTGACAAAGACATTTGTAAAGAAACTGCGTGTGGAGTGGTCAAAAATCAGAAACTACATGTTGCAGCAAATGGTGTCACAACATTCTTCATCCTTTCCCATTAAACTTATAATAGTGTTTGATTCAAAGTGGCTACAAACTCCACAGACGTTTTGAGACTGCAGGGGTCTTGAGACTTCTCGAGTAGTAAGCTCTAGCATTTGTTTTGACAATGCTGGGCAATGCAATACAGGTTTAAAACACACACATACAGAAATGATTGGAAACAGTAAAAATACTGCTGTTGAATATCTTCAAAATAATGACCTCCTACTGAATCTTGCATGCAAGTTTTTGCAAAGGTAGTATAGAAATCTGGCCAAGTGTCAGGAGAAGACTAGGGAAGCTGTTTCGCAGGTACTTTGGGGAATGAATAATCCCTTTTGGTGAAGTACAATAGACAAATGTTCTTGCTTTGCCTACACTTTTAATCTGATTGTTTTCTATTATTTACTCCATTGGGTTAATTGAATTTTCTTAATAGCAATAAATATTTGGCCATGTGTGCACTTTCACAACTTTATGGTACAGGGCATACAGAGTGGCTTATTAGTGCTTTCATACCCCTGTGACATAAACTGTGAAACTAGAAGAGCAATAAAGTATTAATAGTTCAGCTCCTCATGTAGCCATCTATGTCATAGAAGGACCTCTTTAAAACTGAACTAGGGGTATTTCTGCAGTTCTGAAATACGCCAGTGCTTTCAGGCACCTGGTTTTGGTATATAGCTTAGAAACAAACTTAATAAACACAAATGAAGTCAGGCCTTATGCTTTTAGTTGATCAAAAATACTCCCTCTGTGGCTATAAAGCTGTTTTTGCCATTCCATATTCCCTCATTAAAAGGACCAAAATGGCTGCAGAGTCATCTGGTTTTCAGATTAGGACATACTACACTTTTCTTTAGCAGGCTGAAAAGGATAACAAGCCTTGTTGCTTAAAATTCCTTCTTGGGACAGAGCTGTGCATTTGCTGTCAGAGCAGCAATGACCAGTGGGTGTGCACTGATTTGTCTTTTTTTTTTTCCCTACAATTTTTTCATATGAGGTTTCCTTTTTTATTTTCTTTTAAATCCTATTCTACTGGCTTGTTTTCTAAGTCGAAAGGCCAGTCTGTGAGCTGGCATGTAGTATGGCCACAGCATCAGTGGCACCCCATGCCAAAACATCAGATCCGTGGGAAGGGGGGAGGTGAGTTACCACCTCAATTCATGTTAGGTGTGCTGCTGTCTTACCGCCACTATAAATACTGCTTTGATTGGCATGGTAAAGGGTTATATTTTTGGCACTGCAGGTATACAAGGCTGTAGCTTAACATAATCACGCACTACTAATTTACAAATGAATGATCCTCACCTTGGCATTTTAGCACCTGCAGCACAGCTGCCTGGGACTGCAGGAAGCACGGTGGACAATGGCCAGGTGATTTTTCCATGCTGTCCCTGCCTCTGCCACCACTGGTTGGGTAGAAGCGAAGGTAGGTAGGCTCCAGAGGAGATATACATGTGAGATAAGGTTAAAAACTGCCTAAGTGTGTGTTATGTGTCAGAGAGGGTGCTGCTTTGCTGACTGCAACTTCAGCTGTGCTGGGTGCCCCTGCGTGCCTTGTAGCAGATGAGCTCCGGGAACAGATTCAGAAATGCTGTTTGCCCAGCTTCATCTCTAGCTCACTCTGCGTATGTCTCCTGTGCTGTCTTTCATTCACTAATCTGATTTATCAGCTATCCATATCTCTGTAAAGTATGGGATTAATTTTTATGCACTATTCTGAGCATTATAGCTTATTTATATTCAGGTTATTTTGTAAGCTAAATAAAGCATGTTCCAATGTCAGGTATGCATTAGTAGCCCCTAGTGCTTTCACCTAATGGCTTCTTCTGTCAAAATGTTTTTTCTACTGCAGTTCAAAAAAAAAAAAAAGTTATTTTATACAGCTTTTAAATATGGTAACTTTGAAGATCATTTCCATGTATTTGTGACTTTTATTTGTGGTCACTAAGCCATGTCTGTGACAATCTCTTTCTGTTTGTGATGAAAGTGTATTTTTACACAACATCAAGTTGACTGAAACAGTTCCGTGTTCCCAGTGTTATAATGTAAAAGGCGGCAAACTGCTTGATAATTCCCTTCTGAGTAAAATTAGAAAGAAAAAAAAAAAGTACAATTAAAAGATCATTTAAGTTACAGCCCTTTGTTCTACCTTGTTAGTTAACATTCTAAACAGCAACGTACAAACTGCATAATCTGTTTTGCTAAAATGTACCCAGTGTGGAGCCATCTGTGTAATAGTTGACATTATTTATATTCAAAAGGGACATTACGATAGCTGGAAGAGCCCCTGCTCCCAGCTAACCGTTTCCAGTGTGGCTCTAAATTATTGATTTACATTCATTCTCTATTAACCTACTATGAGTTCATCTGCCACTTTCAGCCCTCTTATCATGTTGATGCACTTCTAATTTTCCAAACTGAATAGTGATTTACTGCAAAGATGTTAGGATGAATTGTTCTCCAGTGAATATCTGAAAGCTTCTTATGCCCTAGAAAGCTTTTTTTTTTTTTTTCTCTTCCTTCATTTTAAACCTGCATTGGGAGCTCCTGTACTTAACAAGGCCAGCAGCAATGTCTTGACAATGCTGGAAATGTTCTTTCCTTTCTCTTCTTCCTGATCCACAGAGTATATGCCTGTATTTCCAGCAAAGGTATATTATAAGATAAAATTATTGGCGTCTTTAGAGATGGAATGACCCGGCCAGTCTTTTTGTGCTTCATCCAGGATGCTCATGGGCAGTCTGAGCTGATTTTCTCATCTATTTGGAGGGGGAAGGGGGAAAGTCCCATCTTCTGCAAAGGGCTCTTACTGACTTTATTGGGTGCAGTACGGTACATAACAGCATTCGGTAACTCTGTCGTACTTGCACTTCTTGAATCATTTTTGTTCTTTTCTAAAATATGTTCTACATATTATAAAATCACTAGGTAAACCATATAACTATGTAGGAATTGTATTATCTCTAAACGTGAATTTTTCCATTAACTTACACGATGAAATAAATTTGGAGAACATTTGAATTGGAAGCTGTGTCTTAAAAGGAAATTTTGAGAAAAATATACATCAGTGGTTAAGTAGATGACAAAGTTTTACGGATGTCACAAAAGAGAGAAATTACATGTTCAAAAGTCTGGATGGTTTTGAAGAGACTTTTGTTGACCTATGTTAACTGCAATATAGTTTTTCATCTTTTCATTGAATGTACAAAACTGTTCTATGACTGTGCCCTATGCTGTTTGCTCATTAAAGATGGTTTTACCAAAACCTATGATAAAGCAA
Source organism: Anas platyrhynchos (assembly GCF_047663525.1). Taxonomy (NCBI): domain Eukaryota; kingdom Metazoa; phylum Chordata; class Aves; order Anseriformes; family Anatidae; genus Anas; species Anas platyrhynchos. The sequence continues at coordinate 14,960,986 of NC_092596.1, forward strand.
TTAGCAGCCTGTGATAACTTGACATGTGTTCTAGCTCAAGCCTTCCTCTATGCGGAGAGCCCAGCAGGAGCAGAGAGATCCTGCAGTTAACTGAGATGTGATCTTGCATTGCGGGGGATCAAGGCTCCCTGTGTCCAGCCAGGATCTGCTGGGCTCACCAGGGGGCTGCTCTTGGTGCAGAGCTCCTGCTAAGTCTAGTGCTGTAACCCCATGTTTTTCTTCATTTGTAGCCTTGAGCCCCACGTCCATCATTTTGCATGTAGTCACCAAGAGCTCCTTGATGCCACTCCCACCATAGTGATATTGTTCTGCATGAAATCCCTCCTTGTCTGCTACGGTCACTGAGTCTGACTTGAGGCTGGTTTTACCAATTGATGTGGAGACTGTAAGTTGGACCTTAGTGTGAAACTACAGCAGAACAGAAAATATGAATCAAGATTACATGCACACATCCTTTTTGTCCCTGCCTCCCCCATCTGCACCCTGATCTCTGGAAGCAGTGTGCAACATTCAAATTGTCTTGTTAGTAGTCAAATCTTGAAAAAATGATCTTTCCCAAGTACTACAGTGCCATAACCCAACTCAGAATTATGTATCATAGACAACATCTCTGCTTGTTTTATTAAAGTATAATTAATTACCATTCAAGTAGTGCTATTAGGTGTCTGTAGTCATCCGGTGCACTGAAAAATAACAACAAAGGTTCTTATTATCTAATTGTTGATGTTATACATTGTGGATGCAACCTATTAATATAGAAATACTGACACATTCATCAGGAATAATTTGCATGGTGTATTTCCTGACCTAATAATGAAAAAAAGTAGGTCAGCCTCCAAGTTTTGTGAAATGGGAATTAAATCTTTTTAGCATCAAAGTCTTCAATAGTTTTACACAAATGGTTTTACAGAAATGGTTTAAACTTGCAAACCTTGCACATTTAAAGTGTTTTTCCCATGATGATGAGTTGGAGATATTTCTAATAAATTGCAGTCGTACATCAGCAGTGGATTTCTTTGGCTTTCTCATTATCTCACTGATTTTTACAATTTAATGGAATTAAAAAGAACAAAGGACGTGCCTTACCAAACTCATTGTCATCTGAGGAAAGGATGTTTTTGAAGTGATATTTTTAAAAATGAAGTTTAGTTAATAAAAGCTTATGCAAAGCACTCTTTATTTTTTCCCCCTCCTCAAGAAGTATTCAGTTCATTGTTGTGCATTCCAGATTCTTTATTGTTGCTAGAGAGTATATATAGCATGTGATCCCTTTAAATATTAAGCTGCTAAGTCTTAACCCGGCTAGATTTTTGCAGAAGGTGTATTTGTGAAGTAGCTGTTGTATTTACGACTAAGATGATTTCAGGATTTAATCAGTGTCTACCCATCAAAACGATGATCCGCTTTCTGGAGCTTTGAGTCTTTGCTCTCATAAATGCTGGATGTTGGCATGCATTTTAGGAATACAAAGGTTTCCGTGTTGGATTAGAATTGATGCCTGTCAAATGGTGTGCTTCTCTTTGGTTGCACCTGCTCTGTAGGGAAAATTGACTGTGGTGCATGCAGGCATACTCCCCTGGCTTCAGCTAGAGGCTCCGTCCTGTCACAACCTGGCCAGCCACCTGCCTGTGTTTCCTTCCTTGATGAGTGTTATCCAGCTTCTTCAGTTGATGTGTCCCATGTTGAACTCCATGTTGCTCTGGCTGTAGCGTGGTGGCAAATGTAGAAGTACAATGAAAAAGCAAAACAGGAAGACCAAAGAACAGGCAGGGAGATTGTCATGGTGGCTCTTACACTGACCCTTATGGCATCTGGGAAAGACTCTGTATATTAGAGCCATGCACCTCCACCCATATGTTGTGCTTTATGATCTGAAGAAATGCATTATTTTGATGGACTTCTTTGTTCATTGCTTACTGTCAGTTTGAATTGTTTGGTGAAAACACACACTCAAGCTTTCCTGTTATGCCGGAATAGATTTTTAAAGATTATGCCCTTCCCCAATGCTTTCACTATTTTCTCCAGCTAAATATCACAGCTGTGAGCTCTCACCCAGCAGATATCTTGCTGCTAGATGCTCAGATGCTAACTTCTTTAATATTGCACACATTGTTAGCTGGTTGTCAGAACAGTCGTGCTCTGTAGCGTGTTTTCTGAATGAATGGTTTTTCTTTTCTGCTGTAAGGGAAGATGTTTAGCTTTGCCCATTTAATGTTTGATTGCCCTCCCCATGTACAAGATGGCACAAAGGTTCTGCTTGAAAAGCAGAGTCTTGGCTTTTTCCTACTTCTGGTCTATTAAACCCTTGTCTCCTTTACTGAAAACTGAGAATACTGTAAATCCTGAGTCCTTCTGCTTTGACTCATAAACATTGTGATCCATGAGCTGTGCTGAATCTGTCAAATATTTTTTGAGGGTAGTAACTTCTGATTATCAGAATCACAAGCCAGATATCAGATGGTTGCTGGGCATGCTCTGGTCTTGCCTCTGTGCACATTTGGGAAATGGGGGAAAATCTCTGCTTTTGGGCCTGCTTGTGGTCAGTATCTCTGAGAAGCTGTTTTTATTTTAGAGCAACAAATGTGGCAGAAGAAAATGAAATGAGGGCATGAAGAACATTCTGTCATTTGAAGAAGTGGCTGATTACATTTGCTTGGTAAATTTTTGAAGTTTTATAATAGTAACAGAAATTTTGGGGGCTGGATAGTCTTGGTGGCTGATTAAGTATTTTGAATACTTGTCTATTTTTAGAAATGAACTCAAACCAATGCTTTGTAGTATCATGAAATTATTTATGCAAAGGTTACCTCATTTCTAGGTCTAATGAAATCCCACAAAGGATACGCAAACCATTAGAGATCTGGCTTCTACGGAATTTCTAACAAGGCCAGATCATGCAGAAGAAAATATTATCTGAAATCCTATTTACTCATAGTAGTATGTTCAGATTTCATTACAGAAATGAGAATTGTTTTAGGATTCCCAGCCCTCAGTTTTTAATATTTGCTTTCTGAGAAAAAATTAGATTGATCGCAGAATAACCAGTTATCTCTGTTTAATATGACAATGTTTTCTATGTGAAATGACATGCTTCCATAAAGGTAAACATCTTCTTCCATAAAGAAGATGTGGCTACTCTTAGTCACATCTAGAGGAGAGTGCCACTGTGTAATTATGTGGGCAGGTAGGAGATCTGCAGAGGTTGGAAAGAGGGGAGAGTCCAAGTGCCTCCCCTTCCCTGCTCCCAGGTGATGGAGTACTTGGCTGGGGGAGAAGTCCATACATGCATCTACAAGGGCACGTTTAAAATCCTCTTTTAGGGGGGAAGCTTTCTTGCACTTTGTTACAGAGCAGATGCCATGGTGTAGCACTCCAAGTAAGCCTTGCACTGGTTCAAAGAAGAAAAAATGCTCCCCTAAGCTTTGGAAACAACTCATGTCTATCAGAGTGAGTGACAGACTAGGCTTGACCTGCTCTTCAAAGCCTGATTTGGGGATTTCTGTTGCCAGAATACTTTAAAGGATAAGGAGCATTGCTGTTCATTAATTAGTAAAATTGGAGCTGGCTCAAGTGTTGCTTGGAAATACTAACTATTAGGCTTTGGATTTATGCCCTGGAAGAAAAGTGAGTTTTATGTTAGTTTTCCAGTTTTCATTAATAATTTTCCTCCTCCCAAAATAATTATTCAGTTCAGGGAGTACAAACACTTCTAAGCAGATGGACCACCCTGAAGATCAGCACCGTAACATGCAAATCTTTTAGGGTGATCTTAGTGGTGCAGTAAAAGTGCTGGGTCTAACAAAGCAATGTGGCAATCATTAAGGGTGAGCTCAAAAAACTCTTGCCAGGCTTAGAAGCCCACATAACTGTCACCACTGCACTAGACAGAAAGATCAAAATGACCAACTCTGGATGATTTTCTAAATGTGACTGATGCTTGAACAGCTGTCTCAGAGTGACTATCACCAGCTATGAAGCGTTTCCTGGCAGCAAGCACCCTTTGTCCCCTTTCCCTTGCCATGTTGTCTTTTTTTCCCTGCATCTCCTCTTTTACTACATATGAGAGATCTCTGCCTTCTCCTGGCTCGCTGTACCCTTTCACATACGTCCTCACACCTGCCAGGCTTTTAGGGTTCCTGGAGGTTTGACTTACAGCTGGGGTGTGGAGCCAAGATAACACTTCGGACCTGTCCGTAACCCAGGGCCCTGTCTCTAAATACTCCCAGTGGAATTGGCCTCAGCCACTTTGAGTCTGAATGCAGAAACCTGACAATGAGCTGCAGCTCCAGTTTGGGGCTTCTGAATTGCCAATTTCCAGAGAGCAGTCGGTGTGCATGTACTAGCTCTATACTGGCACACGTTGATATACAACGTGCTGGAAACCTTTCAATTTTTTCTCATTCCTTCTATTGAAATAAATAAATAAATCAGTGTCACTGCAATACTGATAAAACTGTTCAGAGGAAGCGATGGTACAAGTGCCAAATGCTGCTACCAATCCCAAAATGTGTGATTGATGAGCAGATCTGAGAGTATCCAAATGGTTAATCTGCACTGTAGATGGCTATGTTTTTTTAGATATGATAAGAAGACGTGCCTCTTTTGTAAAATTAGAAACTGAATGTGCATAGGCATTATATAACTGAAAAACTAATACTGTATATGGCATCATGATGGATTAATATATATAGAAGTCCTTGATATGTTCTCATTTCTGTCCTGGTAGTTTATGAAAACATTTGAGAAGTTTTCATATGACCTTTAAAATTAGCTCCTAACCTGTATGGTTTCTTATCATCTTCTGTTCCATGAGCCTGAGGTGTTAAAGGATTCATAATTCAGTATATCAAAAATTGTCAGTGGCTGCACTATATGAAATTTTAAAGATTCTGAACGTACTTCTGGCATTCAGTAGTTGTATTTGTTCACTGAGATGTAATGGATATTGAATAGGACTTATCTGCTTGATATAGAAAATATATTAGGGTAATTACATATGCCTACACTTGGTATATATTTCAATCTTTTTCTGCCAAGAGGACTGGTAAAAGAGAACGCCAACTTTCTGCATTTTATGAAGACACAGTTGAGAATTTTTGAATTCATGAGAGAGAGATGCCTGTGTGAAGGACAGTGCTTCTTCCCTGTGTGCTAGCACACAAATCTGGATTTTGTTCTGTTTATCTAGCGAACCTCTATGCCTTTGAATCTTCTGTATTTTACTGACTTGCAGAGATTGTATCCTCAGTTTTTATAAGCACGGGAACCTTCTTCTGAAGGATGTACGTGTATGATAATGGATGATTTAGTAACGGATTGTATTCTGTCCATTCTTTTCCAATTTAAGATTATGGATATCAGCTGCTTAATTGATCTAATAAAAAAACTTGGGTACTTTATCTGATAGTATGACAGGTCTGTATGGGACTTAAGTATCATGAAAGGCAGATGCTCTGTGGTCCAAATAATGCTTACTGCTGACAGTTCTTTCTGCAATAAATCGGTTCTCTCATTATGTGGGTCAGGTGAGTATCCATAAGGATCGGAGGCTGCTTTAGAATTTTGTCTCCTGCAGCTTCTGGCAAAGGCTGGCTTTCAACCGGGAACAGGCATGGTTCGCTGACCTAGTGCAGGATGTCAGTGAATGTAGCTATTTTGCTGAACATGCAGTGTGTTTGGGATTGACTGAAACTCCACTGAATGTTATTTTTGCAGTGGCTAAGCAGTTCCTTTAGGTCATGACCAGGAAACTTACACTTTTTTTATTTGGTGTGAATAGAAGGATTTTAATCTGACTTTATTTATTATGTGAATCGATGCTTGGAAAGAAGAACTGCATTTTGGAATCTGACTGGATTCATAGACACTGTTATACTATATTTTATGCTGCTATAGCAACATACAAGCGCAACGGGTTAGAAATCTCCCAGATATTAGGGTAACTGAATTAAAGCAACTATTGAGCAAGGTTGTGTTTGCATAACAAAGCCAGGTTTTGCCTGTACTCCTGCAGTTCTGACCTTGTTTCAGGTAAAGGGCTATCCTTGACTCTCGAGAAATAGACTCATTCAAGATAAACCATTTCAGCTAAGATGAAGAGTATGAGAATAGACATTTGGTGTTATCCTACGGTGATTCAGAATTGTGAGTGTATATTTAGGCTGCTGAGTATACTTGAAGATGTCTTTAAGAATATTTAAAAAGGTATGATGAATGGTAAGAAGAATCAAATTCTCAAGCTTAAGTTCCTCATCTGTGAAATAAAGATGAAGAAATTTTTAATTTACATAAAAATGCTATGGAAAAGGTGACTTCTGGAAGGCTCAAAGCAGGGAGGAAATAGCAAGAACTTATTATGAACTGTTCAGAATCTTATGAGTTCTTTTTTTTTTTTTTTTTTCCTGGCCTGCTCTTAATATTTTAGGAGAGGACTGAAGCTGGCAACAGATGATGGCATTGAAAACATTATGAAGCTAAGAATACTGTACTGCTTTCTGTATATGTTTCCTCTCCTCTAGGACAGAAAGAAAAAAAAAATTAATGAGCATCATTCATGGGAAGAAATCTCAGGAAAATTTTATATGGGTCCTTTTCATTTGAAAACCACCTTCCTACCACCTCCTGCCTAAAAGAACAGTCCCGTTAGCCCTCAGAGAATCTCCCATTAGCACGCAGAGAATCTGATCTTTCTCATGTTTTCTGAGTCAAAGTGAGAGATAGAAAGAGGAAAACTGTTGTGGTGTTGCTCTGCTTTTAATCCAATGTTTGTCGGCTTTTTAAAACAAAACAACAACAAAAAATAATAAAAAGTGCTAATGTATCTATTGCATTCAGATCTACTGTCAGAGATTCCTAATATGCCTCCAGTGCATCTTTTCTGCTGTGATTTTGTAAATACCTAGCTACAATAACCATAAAAACATCTGTGGATTTTAATACAGAAATTATTATATTAACCCTGAAGCATAAAGTTCTGGAACTGTTTAGTACTGTTTCACAAAAAGTTTTGAAATTGTTTACTGCTGACAAGATCGTGAGAGTTTTTCATATTTTATGGAGTGTTCCTAGCAATTTATTAATAATGTGTTTTTAAAGATCCATGTAATAGAACAAGTGTTTAAAAAACGCAAGTGCAGCTGTTTTAAAAACTTCTCTTTAATGCACTGATGAATCTGTTGGCTTCCAGTAACACTGCAAAGCCATTAGACTGATATATTGATAATTGCAATTAAACTTGTGTTATTTCCTGTGCACTTTCTTCTTAACAGGCTTTTTGTTGTAGTCCTTTTTTCTTTTTTTTCTTTTTTTTTTTTTTTTTTCTTTTTAATTTACCACGTTTTAAATAATTATTTTCCTCTACAAGTGAATCTTTGGGATTGCTTTGGTCACACATACTCTTCTTTCAGTAGACACCAATTCCCAATGCTGCTACAGTGATTAGGTCACAAGATGTTGATTTTCCTTAATGAAGATACTTGCTACGATTTATCTGACCTGGTTCTATATTGTCCTCATTGTACATGCTGTGTGTATTTGTCACGTACACAGCGCATGCAATGTGGACATAATGGAGCTCAGTTTACACCTGACAAGGAGATATAAAACACCTGCAAGAAATGATGGTGGTGGTGGTGGTCTTAAGAATTGTTTATTTGTGTGGGTGCACAGATGTCCATACTATCTAGGAGAACTTATTGTATGTGAGATTGAGTCCAAAAATTGTGTTGTAGATGCAGTTTATTAGTGAGAAAAAGGCAGTGTCAAGAACTTACAGGATCGTTGTAGCTATCCAGATCTCCTCAAAGAAACATTAGCAGGATTTAAATAGTACAGTAATCTAATTTTGGCCAATTTTAGGTTCATACGTTCTTGTGTTGTCATTATTGTTTTCTATATTTTTTAACATGATGTTTATTGTTCTACCACTTAGAATTTGGGGAAAAGATGCTCTTTTCATAAAAAAAAAAAAAAAGGACATTATTTAAATTCCGTGCGAACATTTGTTTCTTTTTCTTTCCCTTTTAAAATAGAAAAACAAAACAAACTGAATCTTCTGTTTTTATTTTTAATAAAAAGCTGTTATTTTAATTCCAGTGTTCTGAAAATGTTAGTACAGGCAACATGCTTTCAGTGCTGGTTTTTAGTTTGGGCAACTTTAGTCACGAATCTGCATGAACAAAACCAACATCACATCCCATGGTCTCTCTGCCACAAATTAGAACTTTCAAACAATTTTTTCCCCTCAAATTTTTTTGAGATTTTTTTTTTTTTTTTTTTTTTATGAATAGGAGTTATCCTGATACATGCTCAGATATCTGGAATTAGATGTTTACAAGCAAAAACTGTTACAAAGGCAAACATTGCACTTGAAGTTACTTGTAGAGGCTGCAAAAATGAAAGTCCATTCTCAACTGGATGTAGTATGAATCTGTAACAGGACAAAAACAGCTTTCTGTAGACCTGAACCCCTGCTCAAGAACAGGAGCTGCATGGGAAAAAGAAAAAAAGAATTGAATCTTTTACTGTGTTAAAATGAAATTTAAAAATGGGGGTGGGGGAAATATGTTTTCAGTGACAGTGATGGAAATGCTAACAAATAGCTATCTCAGGGGAACTGTACTATGTATTATGCCAGTTGCTGCTGGAAACATTATTTCATTTTGTGGGAGTTTTTAAGAGCTTTGCATTTCATAGGATTAGTAATTATGATGTTTCGTATTATTGCTTGTTTGTTTTAAATGGAGAAGAAGACTGAATAAAATGGCTAAAGCTTCTGGTTGAAAAAGGTGTTATCCCTCCCCTAGAACCGGTGCTGCCCTTGCTGCCATGCAGTGGGCTGTGAGCCATGTCCTTCACGTCCAAGCATGCTACAGCCAACAGTGATGAAAGGTGCATGGTGCTTTCCTGCCTCATTTTGTTGCATAAATGATGGCAATTAGAATACATAGCACGTTGCTTCATTTGCCAGTCTTGCAAGGTGCTCCAGGAGCCACAGTCATAACAGAGCCTGCTTTCCTCTGAGTTTGCTCCGTCTCCTACTTGTGCAGCATTTACTCAGGCTTTTGGTATATGATGCACAGAGACATCACTGCATAGAAACAAGAAGAAATAAATGCTTCCTAGGCTATCAAAAACCCCAATGGAACAGTACTCGTATTAGAAGTTTGTGGGATCAGCTCAGTAGCCTTATCTCATTATCTGCCCTGAGTCTACAGTTAATACAATTAAAGACTTGATGTGAGATGTTGAAAAGTAGTTTCTGATGTTGGAAAAAATGGTATCCAGTGTGGAGAGTACTGTGAGTGAGAGCAGTGCTTACTTCCAGGCGGTTTAGGGCTTAACTCATGGAAAGTTCAGCCCTGTAGGTGATTCACATATGGCTGGTGGGAAACGAATAAGCTCTGTTCTGACCTCACTTCATTGGCCCCACTGTAACAGTGGCCTCCTCCAAAGGCAGGACCTCTACTTTACTGGGAAGGTTTTCCTTCCTTTTTTTTTTTTTTCTTCCCATTTCTTAAATTGTTATTTGCATTAATCCAATTGCTGGAAAGATTATAGGCCCAGAATAAAATCCAGTTGTAATTAAAAATGTAAAAGCGGCTTATGTTTTTAGGCCAAAGTTATTAGAGGAAGCTATCAGCGTACCAATATTAATACTCCAGTCGCAGCTGGGGGGCTGTTACCATGATGAATGTGTCTGATAATGGGCTTTGTTATCGAGCAGTTTATGGTAGATAACTTTTGCTCATGTCTGCTTCATATCTGTTATTTATGTCATAAGATACACAACAGTTTTCTTCTTGCTGTCCTTGTGGGTATCCCTGGTTTTTTTTGTTTTTTTTTTTTTGTTTTTTTTTTTTTCCATATTTCTGGAACACTGCTGTTTAGAAACTAATCAAGCTATATCGCAAAAGTAAGAAGAGTTATTGAGGGGATGTTTAGGGCACAGAAGTGGTAATTGCCCTCTGTAAGATGACTGGGGTATGTTCCCATCTTCAACATATACATCTTAGGCTATATTTTCATAACAAACATCCCCTTATCAAACATCCTCTCTGCATTTGTAGTTTTCATTGATCCTCTGCGATCATAAAGAAAAATGGTAAGTCAGAACAGTTCTCACCCATTCAGTTATCCACACCATGTGTCTGATACTGTGGCACACAGTTGTCTGGTTATTCAGTTTGCAAACCTGCTTTGTAAATCTTTCTGAGTAGAGTACTTTTTAATTACCTCTTTCGAATTAAGTCAGTACAGGGGCTAGAACTACTTATTAGTGTGTATTTTTTAATGCAGATTGAAATTTTCTCTGGCCTTCACTTTCTTCAAATGGGAGGTGTTTTGTTTCATCTCCATCATTTTGAATTAATGTTTTTATTTATTTTTTTTTTTTGTAAAGGAAAACATGATGAAAAACTGTTATTCTGTGATGAAGGATTTAGTTGAAAAATTATGGACCAGATTGGTGCTCAAACTGCATTCTTCAGACTCTCTTTCATCCAGATTGTGCTTTACTTACCAGACTCAAACATCCGTCACTTGACAGTGCACGGTGTTGGTCCTCTGATGACGAATGGGGTTTATAGCTGAAGCTGTGAATGAAGTCTTCCAGAGCAACAGTGCTAAATTGCCAGAGGTATGCAAACAAATACCTTACCAAGTGTCATTTTATCAGCCTGTGAACTGCAGAGAATTTTCAATGTAGTAAACTCTTTCTGATGTTTCTTTCTCTTTTGGGTATTCTGATAATTTGGAGTTAGTTTTTCTGATTTGTGTTCCCAGCTCCTTTCTCCTTTTCAGGAAGATGTTTCTGTCTCTCCTCCCAGTAACAGTGTATTCTTTCTTTGTTCTCTTGTCAATGCATGGTGCTTTTTTTTTTTTTTTTTTTTTTTTTTTTTTTAATGTTACTCTCTCTTGTCTAGGGAAGCTTTCTGTGGTCTGTTCAACATTGTTATGTCCCAGGAAGGGGCTGAGGTACAGGCTCCTGTGCCTTGTTTGGCTCTTCAAGAGCACAGAGCTCTTGCTCTGTGCTGGGGTTCATCTGCTCCCATCCAGCCTGTCAGTGTTATTTGTGTTCTGGGGTGCCTGGTGGCATAGTGCCAGCTGCTAGTTAAAGTTGTTTTTGAAATGTTTATTTACATTAAATAAATTTAGTCTCTAGGCTGTGCTGAGAAATTCTCTGCATCTTTAGCCTGTACTAGCAAGAAAGATGCTGTGCCAAAAACTCAGAGATTTCACAAGAGGCAGCATTAGAAGACTACATGTTTTTAGTGCTGTGTACAGCTGAAGAATTCCAAATTTAGTATTGTGTGCATGTTGTGGAAAATACCAACTCAGGAAAAACACTGCAAAGGAGAAGTGCAAAAAGTCAGCAGAGCTTTCCTTCATATATTTCCACTTTAGAAGTCATGAACCCCAGTGAAATGCTTATTTTTCTTCTGCTAACACACTTGCAGCTCTACTGTATGCAGCATAAAATTTGCTTTTTGCCATCAACACTCTTGATCAGTTCTTTTGTTTGTGATAGCAGCAGCATTTCATGTGCATGATAGTGGCTGGGAAGATGGAGTGCTGGGGACGGAAAAAGCTTATTGTAAGATATTTCATACAGGGAGAACTTGAGACTTTGCCTCTCAGCCTAAATAACTCCTAATGAAAAGATCACATCATTTTGGATGTTCTGTAGAGATCCCAGTCACCTTAACTAAAACTGGTCGTGCAGTAGGCCTCTGAACTGATGAGCACCACAGTTGTTTTTGTGTTTGTTTGTTGTTTGTTTTTTTTTTAACCTGCTCTCCTTGTACACCACTTGCATCAGGGATTGAAAGGCTGCTCCCCCGTGCCTGGTGCCCAGGCAGCTCCCAGTGCAGGGAGCAGCTCGGCTGCAGCAGTGTTTCTTCATCTCCTGCCATCACTTGTGCTGCTGTACTCTGCCAGCCAGCCATCTACAGAGAGTCCTTAAATGAGTCCTTATGGGCCGTGCTGGGTGTTTTATGGGTGTGTACATGCCTGCAGGTAAAAGTGCTTCATTCTGCATCCTTCTTGTTGTCTTCTTTTGCTGAAGATTTGTCTGGCTTTGCTGGATCAGGAGAGTTGAGCGGAGACCAATGGGTCTGTGAGAGAAGAGCTTGGCGTTTGCTTGGCGCTGGTCACTGCCCTGCTGGTGTTCGAGAACAGCGAAGCCTCAGGGTGGTGCTTGGGCTCTCAGCTGAAGGTGATGGCTGTGAAGCCATGTGAGAAATGTGGTCTGCGTAGGTCCTGGGGCTGGGCTGTGGAAGTGGGGGCAAAACTGAGGACTGCCAGCTCCTGCAGGCAGCTTTTGCTCATCATTTCTGAGGCTGGGACATGTCATTAGCTGTCAAGGAAGTGCCAATAAGTCTCAGTGTAGCTGAGTGAGAAGAGAACTGCAGGCTGATGTCTTCCCAGTCTCAGGGAAAGCTGTGCCTTGTGTCTAAAAATAGGTTTGATGGGTTCTGCCCTCAGTACTGGGGATAAGAGGAGCCTGCATTTTTTGCTATGTTAATGTCTTTCTGATTAGTTTATCTTAATTTCTTTATGTATTTTTCTTACAATCCATTTTCTTTCCTTTGTTTGTTTCTTATTCCATCATTTCCTTCTCACTCTCTAGGATTACGCTTTGTATGAAAAATGTTGTGGTGGAACTACCAGATATATTTGGGTTGAGCTTTTACCTATCCAACAGTTACGAAAGCTGTAGACCTTTTTAGTGACTGGCACCGGTGAACAAAGTTTCTTCTGTCATTTTTTACCATACTTCCTTGTGTAATGTTAAAGTATTTGTAGTACTGTAACTTTTAGTATGTATATTTTTGAATTATTAAGATAATGTAGATTTGAAGTTGGGCAGATATATCCCAAAGGCTGTGTAAGAATGAATTCACTGCTATTGATGGTCACTCAATTCTGATTAAAAAATGACATGAAGAGTTACATGTTGAAAAAGGACATAACACAAATAATTTAAATATTTTTCTCATGTTTGAGAATATTTGTGGTGTCTGATTGAGCTGGTAAGCAAAATAAAGACAGATGGCAATGAATTCATTCCAACATGTTTTCATTCTGGTACGACTATTCCGACTTCTCACAGCACTTGTGCAAATGATCTTGTTTAAACCTCCCTTGCAGTTGCTGTCCACACACAGTTCAGGGAATTCAGAAGTAGAATGGTTATAATATGTATAGACTATTGATTTTTTGTATGAATAATAAAACGAAAATAAATGGAAAGAGGAGCTGCCTGTAATTAACCTGCATGCTCAGACCTGCAGTGAGTAAGAACTTAACTCTTTCTCCTTTAAAGTCAATACCAAAACTTAGTGGGATTAGAACAGAGTTTCTCTTATTTTAGGAAGTTGAAGTTTGAAGATAACACAGTGATACACAATGCTATCTTTGTTAGAAATAGAGAGAACACTGGTCTTTGTACAAGCAATGAGCAGCTAGAGCAGTTACCTGTACCATCTCTTGGGCAGCCCTATTCCACACCATCCAGCAGCTCCTATCTGCAACTGGGCTCTGCCAGGGTGTAGTTACAGGAACGGTCAGTAAACATGCTGGGATGAAAGGCAATATGCTTAATATTTAGTTCACTTCAAAAAAAAAAAAAAAAAGGGGAGGAAAGAGAAGGCTTTGCAAGGCCCATAACTGTTTGTAGTTGTTGTTTTGCCTAATGATGCAGAGGTTCCTGAAGCTCCTGCCCTAAATAGATACAATCTTTAGCATATTTATCTTAAGGGAATAATTATATTGTCCAATAACTTCATCTGTTACTCTAAGGAAATACTTGACATTTCAAGTATTACATTAACCAGTCAGTGTCTTGTCCTATTCCTTTGCCATATTTTAAAGGTGCCCACTATCTTGATACTTTCTGTACGGAAAAGATACTAAAACCCATGTATATTGCTGGAAATGCTGTACTTCTGTATGAAAAGGTATGCAGAAAACACAATAACAATGTAGTATACTCTGCAATATAAATTGTTATTTTTTGAGACGTCTGCACAGAAATTGCTTAACTGCTCAATTTGTTTAGTTCTTCTGTTCTTCTATGTAAAGTATTGCTGCTATTGTTTTTTGGATCTGAGACAACATATGCCTCGAGTATAGCAGATTAAACTTGTTTTGCCTTGCAGTTAAGCACCCTTACAGTGACTGTAGTGTGGATATGTTCTACCATTATCCTTCTCAATCCACCTCTCCATCCACCCACACTGCCTGTGCTGGGTGTGTGCACAGAAAGAGCAGAGAAGATGAGTCCAGTTTAGCACCTTTCTGCTTCCCACCTTTCTCTACGTCCTTCATTCCTGGAAGATGATATATAATCTGCTGCAAACTGCCAGTACCTGGGAGGGAAGAATGCCTGCAGAATATAAGCCATATAGGGACTGTCTTGATAGGGCTGCTGAAAGTCAAGTATAGTGCCATGTGTCCATCATAAAACATTAGAGTTGTGTGCGAGGAGGTGTTAAAGGAGGAGAACATTAGTGTCCCTATGGGAGCACTGTTTGCCTGTGCTAATAGCCTCCTGCAGCTCAGAGCAAATGCAGTCCTGGCAGCAATGGTAACTGTTAGCACTCATACCAACCCTAGCAGGGCTCTGGGTGCTGCCTGGGATTTCCGCAGCAGTCTCTCTCTAATCGAGTTTGGGCTGACTTTTTACACCTCCCACAGTCACAGTCTGTCCCAAGCCAAAGCGATGCTTAGCATATTCAGAAATGAAGGTGGCTGTGGAATTGTGGTAAGAAGGTTCCAAGTGAGGCGACTGCAAAACCGTGGTGCTTCAGTGGTGAAACACTAATTATTAATCCTGACTTCCTTGCCTTTCAGCAGGGCTAATTAGCTCCCAGCAGTGTCAGGTTAAAGTAACTGTATAGCAGAGTGCTTCGTGCAGAATGCTAGCAAACTTACAGCAAAGGTGGAGTAAGGCAGCACATGGGTGCCCTGTGAGTGATGTGGCCATGCCTGAGCAGCAAGCTGCTGTCAGCCAGGCTGCTGCTCCTGATTTCAGCCTCTCTGCATAGCTCAGGCCAACACTTTTTCTGCTGCTGAGCGTTCTGTTCCTGTGGTTTCTCATTTTGTACCAAGCTTTGCACATACATGCTTTTTATTATTATTAGTTTTATTTTTCACATTTAAAGTAGTTTCTTTTTCCAGCAGAGTGATATTGTCGG
This sequence comes from Anas platyrhynchos, assembly GCF_047663525.1. Classification (NCBI taxonomy): domain Eukaryota; kingdom Metazoa; phylum Chordata; class Aves; order Anseriformes; family Anatidae; genus Anas; species Anas platyrhynchos. The sequence goes on from NC_092596.1 coordinate 14,976,183, forward strand.
GAGAATTTGGCATTCAGGATACTAAAATTTTCTGACTCTCTATGTTAATGGCACATCCATTAATGTAAATTTATTTTTTTCCCCTAGACATAGCAGACCAAACAAAAAGAAAAGCATAGATAGTGAGGTTAAGTACTGCATGCTAAAAATGTCGCACTGTTCTGTGCTGGATGTGGTGAGAGGATCACAAGTACTTCAGTAGAAGGAAAGAGAGATGGAAAATTGGGGGGGAGGGGAAAGACAGGTTTTGTCCATTTTGTGGCAAGGGTGGGAAGGAAGATGTTGAAAACTGTAGACAAAAGATGCAGGCTAGGATTACAAAGATCCAGAACAAGCTTGTTCAGGCTCTAGCTGGTATTGTGGAAGAGGGGGACAAAGTATTAGCAGTTCAGGGTGAGGCAAGTGCATCCAGCAACCCTGTCCATGTATCTCTCCCCTGCAGTGGTGTAGGGAAAGCCTCTTGAGACCCTGCCAGCAGCACCATCCTCACTTTTGGGGATGTTTTTTTTTTGTTTGTTTTTGTTGTTTTGTTTTGTTTTGTTTTTGCTATTGGTTGTGCATGGCTCATCTTTCCTTACTGTCAACAGTTTGCAGGTATCAGCTGAGACTGCATCTCTCACCTCTACTTCATGCCAAGAAAAGATGTGAGAAAGGGTGTGAATGGGCAAGAGGGCAGGTGGCACCATGGTAAACGTGCTCCATACTGCTTTGTGGTGTCTGGAGTGACATCTAAGACCCTTTTATTACAAGTCTAATTTATGGAAGAAATAAGAAATATATTTTTTTTTATTTATTTGTTGTTTTTTTGCCACCAAAATAGGGTGCTGTTAAGGGGAACATACTTTGTTTGTGTACCCTCTGTCACATTTTATGGCGTTTATCATAGTACTGTAGGATGTGCAGCATGTGCTGTAGTCTCACTTAGTCCGGTCTGCTGCATTTTCTATAATCAAACAATGTTATTTTTTTCTTTCTGCCTCTCCTTTTCCACGTTCAGCTCTTCCTTTTTGTTCCAGATACCGATTTTAATGAACTTTTGAGAGAAAGCTTTCACAGAAGCATGGGTCCAGCATGCTGGTGTGAATGTACTTAGCTCCTGTCACAGCTTGAATGCTTATAGGAAGAAGTGGTGTTGCCAAGCCTTAGCACTGACAGCACTAGGGAATGTTTTCACAAGACAGAGATAATAGCATGTCTACAGCAAATAAAGAGGTGCATTAGACTTGTTCATGTCTTGAACATAATAGCAGAGTAACACTTCACCACATGAAGATAGCCAAACTATTCTGCTCTGTGACACGAAAGATTTTAAGCAGCTATTTCACCCCATCACCATGATGCTGTTGTTATTTGAGAGTTATCCCCTTTAAAGTTAGTGTAGCTGTGCCAAAATGCACTGTGCTTTTGCAGGCAGTTCTCATTCCCATGGGAATTTTGTGCGTCTCTGCTAACTGTCACTTTTGACAAACTCCTGACTTGTTTAGGTGTGACCTCTGTAATGTCATTGCTTGTTAATCCTCTTTCCATCACAGATTATGGAAAGACCTGGCCATGTGTTATTTTAACTGAATTATTTCTAAGTTCACAGATAATGATATTTCTGGTTTCTGCTAAATACCCTCTGCTAGCAAAAAGTTTGGTGGCAAGTTCATTCTGGTCACACAGACCTCCTGGAGACTCACTTTGCAATTCTCTGCTCAACTATGGATAGGTGCAGAGTCAGTCTGGCTTTGTAATGAGCTCACATTCTCAGAGTGATAATACCTTGTCATTCGTGCTCTTCTGTTCAGGGTATCAGTTATGTAAAAAATAATTAAAAAAAAAGATCCAAACTGTGCTGCATGGTTTCCCTTGCAAAGGTTACGTGGTTTAGGTAGGTAGACTGGGTTTAAGTGTTTACTTGTAATGTGTGAAAGATTTCAGAAAAGTATGACCTTGCTGTGCTACAGGATTTCTCAGTGGAAACACTTTCACATTAAATAGAGAAGAAAGATGAGAAGTTTGTCTGAGGGCCAAATGCATGATTCATATCATTAGGGTGAAGTTAGGCACTTCATTTCATCTTCTTATGCCTGAGAGTAAGCCTATGCTTTCTCCCTCGGAGCAACAAATTTCTTTTTTTTCTGAGGGATCCGTCCTCTGCTTCCACCTGCTCATCAAAGGGTCATGATAATTTTTGTGAAGCACCAATGGGAGTTTCCCTGGAGTTGTCACATCGCCATCAAGTGGCTGTGGCCTTTGAGGATGGTAAGAACCAGAACCAAAATGTGTCTGAGGATGTCTGATTTTTGGCTTCGTTTCTTCCTCCCCCAGTCTTTCTATTTTTTGATTCTATTTTTGTTCCAGGGTATGTCAGTGGCGGGGCCAAGGGAGGAGGGGAAATGAATGTCTGATTGGAAATATGATTTCAGAACGTTATGTATGATAAGTGTAAATGATGGAGGATAAACAGTATGTCCCTACAAAGCTGTGTGTGCAAAGGAGCATCTTGTATCGGAGAGCCTATAAAGGAATGTGATAGCTTGGGTCTTCAGTCACTTTTAGAGGGGTGAAGGGTTTTTGTACTTTGAGGAAGCTGGGTGATCATTCCTTTTTGTTGCTCAGCTATCAGGACTGATTGAAGCTGTAGAAAATTTGCCTTGTCAGGGATGTTTTCAATGAAATTTCAAATTTTAACAGGTGGATGTTTCTGAGAAATCTTATTCTTCATATTGATACAATTCTGAAGTGGAAGAGACAAAAAGTATTTTAGTGGAAATGCTTACAAAAATACTGCTCTGTGTCTGGACCAGATCTATGTAGCAGTTGCTAGGAGCCAAAAATGAGTGTGGCACTTCAGAATCTGACTTGATGTGTGGGAACTAATTTTTATTTAGAACGAAATAAGATCACATGGCTGCATAGATATTTTGTTTGCTTTCTTTTCCCCCCAGTTCTCCTTGCCAACTTGGGCTGAAATTAGAACAGGGCAAGTCACTAAATTGCTACAAGAAACTGGTTTTTAATAGTTTTGACTTAGCAACCTAGAATTAAAGTTCATGTGTGTCAGACGGCATCTAAATTACTGAGGATACACTTATATATTTATCTATTTTCCTCCAGCAAAACTAAACTTTTAATTTTCAGGGCAGCCTTTTGCCTCCATTTGTGCATTTGCTATTTTTGTTGTTTGATGCTTTCCTGTGGTATCAGGCTTCTCAGTGAGTTGTACCTTCCTGCTTTCCACATGGATGTAACCAGTTATCAAGACCTTTGCCCAAAAGCCTATTCAATAACTGCTCTGAATTCTAAGAATGATATTACAGAATGAGCAAACAGTTTATTCCTTATCACTAGGTGTAGTATTAAACATTTGCACTGCCCTTGTACATGTGAGAACGAGTCACTTCTATTATGAATGGTTCAATTACCCATGGCAATTGTTTTTCGGAGTTGTAAGAGGCTTCATTATGTTTCAGATTCTCTTGGAGAAGAGATGTTGCTTGCCTGGAAAACCATAGTCTTTACGGAAATTTGTTACGAGAATCAGTGCATGGGGGAGGCTGTGATTTCCCCTTGATTTAGCATAGTTTTCCTTTCTGCTATGATGTTCTGTGTCTTTATACAGAGAATTATATCTCTTATGCAACTGTGGCAGAAGCAGTCTAATAAGAAAGGGTCTTTGTTTAGAAATAAGTCTGGGAAAAGACTAGGATTGTTTTAGAGGTTCTTTAGAAGTCAGGAAGATGAAACCTTGACCTTCAGGAAGGCAATCATGTGAAGTAACTCAGCCCTAATGGTGAAGACAGGAGCTAAGAGAATGCTGAGAAGCGCTCATACGAGGTGTGCCTTGCCACCCCTGCTAGAAAATGGGCAGTAACAGCAGAGCCAGCCCCCTCATCTGTGGTTTCATAGCTCAGTTAGCTTGGCAGAGATCAAACCCTGCCCTATTTGTTCAGGAACGGGAAGAAAAGCAATTCAAACATTGCTGCTACCAGCAAAAATGATTTATGGGGAGATCATTTTCTAACCATCTATGCTTGTTCTAGTCTCTTCGAATGGCATCCTGCCCAATGGTAAGTCAGTTGGATCGTGTCACAAGGGCACAAGTACCAAGCAGCAATGTGCTTAGACAAGATGGCTGTATCATCCAAGAGGTGCAATCTCCATGGTAATCCATCCTTGGGGCAGGCAGGGAGCCACTTGCCTTTCCTTATGCTTCACTGTACTTCTGAGTTCCCTATAATGCTGCTCGAATGCCTCTGAAATGAAGATAAAAGCGCAAATGTCACAGAGCCTTGTGGTTGCCAAGAAGAAAATTCAGATGTTGCAGGCACAGGGGGGAATTGTGAATGCAGGAAGAAATCAGGATATCTTTGGCTGACTTGCCTGGAGAATTAGGACACCAATAAAATGTGTCCTAATAAAATGTGCTGGTGACTGTGAGCAGCCAGTGTTTTCACAGCAGTGGCACATGTTGCTGCAGCCGTCATGCAGGATGAGCATGTGGTGCAGCTGCCCCTTGGCTGGGAGGTTCGACACTTTCATAATTATCTGGTAAAAGCTCATTGAAACATGCATGAAAATGTCAATGGAGGGTGCACAACCAGTTGAAAGGTGTTACTTGGAAGGGTTGATTGTCTCCACGAATTTAGCAAAAGTAGATTATTGCAACAGTACCTCATTTAATTCAGTGGGTAACTAAGGAATGCAGTTATGCTGTTACAGTGAGCAACGGATTTCAAAGTTCTTTATTTTGATGAGAACAACAAATCTTGTTGTTCCCATTACATGCAAAATCAGGGGTAGAATTGGAATATTGTCAGTAATACTGCTGCCCAGTCCAGCATCTCTTACTGCCACATAAGCACCTATGGACAGTGAAGCAGAGCTGAACTGTCAGCATGTGTGTGTTTGAATGACAGTACCAAGCAGATAGGAACAGCTTACAAAACTGTTTGAGAAGGCTTTACTGCTTTTTAAAGTGTTAGAAATTGAACTTGCTATAGACTTTGAAGTTATTTAAGGTGCTAAATTTTTCTTTTTAGAAGTATTAACATAATTAGTATACATGTATTTACCTGTGTAGTAAATAGGTAGAAAATGAAGCATTATCAAAAGATTTAAGGGTTTTCTCACAACTATGTAAGAGGAATTTTCCACGATTATAAAATCTTTCCATGTGATCTTGCTTTTGCTTTTCCTTCAAGAATAATTTCTAGCTGTTGACCTTTGTTTTCTAGCTCCTTTGCGCTCTGCCTAAGGGTTTGTATTAGTGGGTTTCTCAAATCTGTGCAGTAAACATCAGGGCACCAGAGGTGATTTCCAGGACTGCAGCATTGTAGCTGGGATCCCACTGGAATTACCCCAGGGCTGCTTATCTCAGCCTACCACAGGACTGAGTTCTGAGTCTGCGTTCATTGAAATAGTTTCAAATTATAACTTTTTGGCAATGGATCCAGTGTAGCTGGCAGAATTGCAAGTGCAGTACAGTAAGTTCATATCCAAGAGCCCATCAGTATTCATTCTTTCTTCTGTACTAAACAAAGCAAAGGAACATAGCTTCCCATTGCAGTAAGTAAAAGAATTGTTGGTTGATTCAGACACCATAGAGCCTCCAGAAGCTGTATCACTGAAAACAGTTTTGCAAGCTGAAGATTGGTGGAAGAAGTCCGATTCTTCTAACAAATATACTGTACTGGAGGACTGCATTTGACTTTTTTAATCAAAGACGAAAATTTAATTTTCAAAGTTTTGAGACAGATGCATGATCAAGTAAATATTTGGATGCACAAGTAAAGTACTTGGATGCTTATGAGTAAGATAAGCCTAGCTAGAGTATTAGTAGTTAAATGTTGAAGTTAACAACAGTAGTTAAAGTTAAATAGTCTAATAAATTATAGTAGTTAAATAATAAAGTTAAATAATAAAGTGATTCAGCACATTTTAGCACCATCTGTGTGTAAAAAGAGCAGGGTAAAGTGTATTTTGCCCAAATGGAATTTGGATAAACTCAAGGTTTTGTGCATTTTGTTTCACTGTATCATGAGTCTACTAAGAGAGAAAATGCCCACAATAAAGCATTTCAGGCATGCTGAAGTATTCTGTTTGGACTGAAATCCTTTGTAAAGCTTCCAGTTCTGCAGGGACTTACACAGGTGAGAAATGTATAAGCTTGCAGCTTTTGTAACTCTAATCTTGTTAGTTAAAAGGTGGCATGCTGATAGTTTCATTTCACAGTTGATTTTTTTTAATTATCTCTGAAGATGGATTTTAGCTCCTTAATTTTGGCCATCAGGTAGAATAACCTACAACACAGTACACAGAAACAGAAACTTCAAATTGAATGTGCTTTGGATAATCTTTTAGATCTTAAGCTATATTTATCAGCACAAGAAAGTTTTAACTTGACCTAAGGAAAAAAGAACAAATCAATAAATTCAGTGAGGGTTTACAATGTAACATTGATATCAAATACGATTTATTAATAGTAAAAAACATTTCTGATACTGCTGCCTCTGGGGTTATATAATGGCTAAATGGTTAAGCTCAACTTAGTTTAAATGGTTTATATTTTGGCTCCACTCTATATTAAGAATTTTGTTGAACTTGATATTGAATTTAAATAGCAGAGACCTTTATGGATGTTTTTATGTGCACACATATATATTTAAACATGAGATATATTTTCATGCACATATACAAGTATGCATACGTATATATATATGCACAAATACACCCAGTATTCCCTTAAAATATCAGTAGAAAATGCCTAAAGGGAAGACCAGGTCACGTGGATATTTGGGACTTCTCTCTCTCTCTCTCGGGTTCCCCCCTGACCTGCAGCCAAAAACCTTCCATTTGCAGGCTAACCCTTAACATTGGTTACAAGATCTGCAATTTGCCTAGGCTTTTGTTTTGTTTGTTTTGTTTTGTTTTTTAAACCTCCGAGGACTAGACGGTCTTGCAACATTGGGACTTTTCTGCTATCATTTTTGCTCTTCCTGAAAAAGGAAAAATTTATGTTCCTTCGTCCTTATCAAATTCATATCCACCCAGCTTGGTCATTCTGGAAAAAATACCTCTTTACCCTGAAGCAGCTGTCCTAGAGAGCCCTGTGGCACAAGCCCCTTCTAATGGGTGGACCATTAGCAGCTGGATAAGCTGCTAATTTCAAAACCAACCTTCACACGGAAATTTGTGTTTAAAAAGCAGATATGAAGAACGAGCAGGTGCAGAGAATTCTCTGTTCCGGATTTCTGAAGGTCTGGGTATCCATGAAAAAGAGATGAGGAGCAGATAAGCTGATAGCCTGGGAAACATTATGGAAATTTCGGATGAGGGCCATCTCTTGTATTTTCACTTCAGTTCTTGAACGCCTGTCCTGCCTAACACTATGGAATAAAATGAAGGTTGGAGAACTGAAAGCAACTGAAAACAACACAGAAGGCAGTTTTAAGATGGCACTGGCTGATGGTCCCCAAGACACAAGGCAAGAGCTGATCCACAGGGGATGATAACAGACCCTTAGGCCAGTTCATGTTTGCAGAGTCTGGAAAGGGTGGGGTGCAAAGTGACTTTGCAGCCAGATAGAACTAAGATAGAACTAAGTATTCCATGCTCTTGAGATTTACTTGATTCTGTGCTCAATAAATATAATATGTTGGTATTCTGGCTGGGAAAGCTCTATCTCTCCACATCTTCTATTATAAGAAATAATAGAGATAAGTATGTTTTTTGGTGGAAAGTTGTGTAGGAATTTGCCACCATGTTTCTGTATGCTTTGAATGAAGTTTTCAACTGGTTCAGTAAATGGTATTTCCAAGTCATATGTTAATTTAGAAGAGACAGATTTTCCAGTGTCTGTTATGTGTTCTGTTTAATGTTTAATATCTGTATAATGTATAGAATGTTTAGGGTTAAATATAGGGTTCATATTGTTGGAATGAATGAGTCATTCAGAGATGCTGAGAAGCTTCAGGAAAACATTCTCCATATGCTTTGCTGGCTGACCCTAATATGCAGAATATTCAATCATACAGCTTTTACATACAGTTTGGTTTTGAACCTCAGGATTGAAACCTGTGCCACTTGCTAAGCAGATTCTGTGAACTTACAGGTACTGGGCGGGTACTTGGCCTCTCAGCAGACAAGGGCTCTACATGGTTGTTCTGGTGCAACTTAACTTTTGCTCTCTGCCCTTCACTGAGTTTCAGAAAGAGTGAATTTATTTAAAGACCCGACCAAAGGATGCAAATCCTTAGCTAAAACTGAAGGAAGAAATGCTGTTCTTTTCCTTCAGGATGTGAGGAATGCAGTCTTATTTTAGATACTGAATGCAATCAGGTGAGATGGAGGGAAGATAAGAAGAAATATGTTGCACTTTGAAGATTTTAGGCTTACTGCATAGCACAGAACTTCACACTTCTGCACATCTGGATGTAAGTTCACTTCGTCCTCTTAAAAATGTTCAAAAGCTTCAGAAATAACCATTTCAAGGAGACGTAGTTAGCAAAGACAAACTAAGCAAAGCACTGTGTTCCTACTCACAGCTGTCTGTAAGGTTCTGAAAGATTTCGAAGGAGAAACTGTTGCAGAGTAGCAGTGTTTGGTTGATAAACTGGCTGAACTCTTCAGTCATGAGATCTGCAATCCATCAGACCTGAGACAACACATTCATCAGTTTAGACGTTTTTTTTCTAACAACGTGGGAATTGCAGCAACTGCTTCATGTAAGAACTTAAAACACCCTTTAAATCATTCCTGAGCTGTCCTAGTGAAGCTGGGTTTATTTTCCTTCTCTTCTTGGGTTATTGATCCTTTGAGCTTCCCTACAGGCTGACCCTAAGCACTCAGTGGGATAAAGGACGTATATATGAAAGAGCTGTACCAAGAGGCGATGTGTGTCACTCCAGAAAAGCTGGGTCAGGATGTGATTGCTGGAAAAGGCTAGCACCCACATTTTATTGCAGAACCTTCTAATCCTGGATTTTATGGAATTTTTAAAGATAGAGGTCAAATGGATTAAGCTGAGTATAGGGATGTAAGAGCAGACCACTGAACACGCGGTGAGAGCAAGGTCATATTTTCAAACTGTTGTTAGGGATTTATTTATTTTGCCAAATTCTGGGACTCTGAGTTTTAGGAATATCTTCATAGAACAGCAATGCAACTTTATGGATGTCACTTGTAGACTGCTTTGGAAGAAAAGCTGAACTAAAAAATCTGCAGTGAAATAACTTTTCTTTGCTATTTTGCAAATTATTGGAGTTATTGGTCTTTGCTAAGTATGTTCTTTTTTTCCCCTCTTAATGTCTCAGTGTGCTGCAGGGCTTGTACCTGAGCAGCCAGTGAACTGAATACACAGAAGCTGGGTTTTCTGGGTATATACAGAGAGGATTTTCACCTTACACCCTACTGGTTCCTGACAGCTCGGACTCTCCAAACTCAAATAACATGGCAGTTGCATTCTCTTATCTATTTTTACAGAAATGCTATTTTACATCTTTAACTTCTCATTGGTGTAATGTATGCTTAAGCCAGAGGGTTGAGAACCACTTCTTCTCTATCTTACATACTGCCAAGCTTGGTACAATGAGTCAGTAAATAACATTTTCTCCCATTAGGTAAATGAGCTTTTGAGGAATTGTGATTCTGCTGAGACTGGTGGGAAAATAATGGGTTGCGTAAATAACTCTGAGGAAAGTGTAATGATTTTAAGATGGCCAGTAATAAGGAGAAATAAAGTAAACATCAGCACTATGTTGTGGTTATGATAGGCGATTATCTGAGTAAACGAATAATTTACTAGAACTGGAATCCAGAACAATGCGATAAATCTGGACAAGCCTGTCTTTTTGTTGATCATCCTTGCAAATGATGAAAGCTGAAGCATGCACTCTACTATTTCTGATAGCTGGTCTGATGACAGAGGTGGTTAGCTAATGCCTTACTGTGTTTTCCAAATGATTTTGATTATTGATACCACTTGCTCTTTTGTTTTGTCTCCTCTCCATTTTTTTTAGGAGTAGTTCTTTTACACTTCATTTTCAAGAACCTGATAGTTTCTGGATAGGTTGGGAAAACTGCACTTGCAGCTTGGTAATACTTTGGTAGGCTCGTAATCTGTTAATTAGCATTCTGACTGAGTGAACAATGCACATTTTGTGAGGTTTTTTGAGCCACTGGGAATTATCCTAGATTATTTTAAGATCTGTTGTGTGTGTTTCCTTCTTCCTGGTTTTAACACTTAAAATGATTTATTTTCCTTTAATTCTTATCTTCACAAAACTACGTTCTGTTGTGTGATTTATCTTGGAAGGTGTCTTTGCTTTGTTTTTAATTTATATATTGTTTATAATTCAAAGATATTTTGCATCTTGGGATACTTCAAGTTATCTCTGAAAATGCATGGTTTCTCCCAGTTTCTGGAGTGACATTTCAAACTGCACAGCAGATAACTACTACATATTGAACATTTTCATTCACAGTGTGTGTTTCCCAAAACAGGACATTATAACTGACTAAATGGCAAGCCTTAGAAATTCTCCAGTTGCTTCTAAATAATTTTAAACACAGTAAGATTTATGGAACTGTTGACTTATTTTTGCACCTGAGTGTTTAGAAACTACCCTCTTGTGTCTTATAGGACCTTGCTCTGATCACAAGAACTGAAACATATTCAATGTAGAGTTACTCTATTCAATCCTTAGTTACACTTTCATAAGATAAAAGTTTTGAGTTCAAGTTTCTTGTGCTCTGCTGGCAGCAGTGGCAGGTTTTGGGGCAGTACCTACATTTTAGAACAAGAGGGAATGGCCTCAAGTTGCACCAGGGGTGGTTTAGGTTGGAAATTAGGAGAAATTTATTCTCAGAAAGAGCGGTGAGGCATTGGGATGAGTTGCCTGGGGGGGTGGTGGAGCCATCATCCCTGGGGGTGTTTAAGGAAAAATGGGACATAGTGCTTAGGGACATGGTTTAGTGGGTGATAGTGGTGGTAGGGGGACCAGGTCATCTTGGAGGTTTTTTCCAACCTTTATGATCCTATGATTTTATTTTTCTTATTCCTCTTTTGAATCAGGGTAATTAAATGCAAAATCACGTCTGAATTCCCTGGGAGAAAGTCTGATCACTTGCTAGGGAGTCTGTGAACGTCACCATAACTAACACTGGCGGTGGTCTCCTCTGGCTTCAGTACCTGTGAAATGCTTCCACACGTTCAGCTTCATGAAAAAAGAGGATGTCTTGTTTACTCATAGGATGGTTTGAAGGGAGTTCCAGTAACTTGTCATCTCTTTTTTTCTGATGCTGATATTTCCCTTGATGATCTCAAAGAGTGAACAAACAGTACTGTATCAAAAGTGGCAGATTATAGTAAATTAGATCCCTTTCTAAATGCCAAGGAAAAAAAAAAGTATCTAGAGAATTTCCAAGTGCAGCCAAAAAAGTACTTTGAGATTCATTCTGTGAAAGGACAAGCTAATGAATTTAGGGTTTGCAATCCAAGGTAAATAAATCAGACCTGAGAGGGGGCGGCTAGTAAAGCTCTGGGAAATGTAGGGGTAATAAAGGTCTAACAAATGCACATGACTGTGTAGCATGATGAGGCTGCAGAAATGACAGCTATAATAGTATGTCAGTGCTGAGTCCTGGAAGAAAGAAACAGCAAAACTCTGCTCTTTGTGATAGCAGGAGGAGCCCTGGAACAGCAATTTCATTTTGGGGAGCAACATTAGAAAAGCATTAGGGAAGAGATGGGAGTTAGAGAGGAGTTGTGATGTCTCTAGGACAAAGACATTTCTGTGGGAGTTAGATGTGTGTGCATGAGCTGATGATGGGAGAGCTAAAGGTGTTGCCTTAAATACCAAGGAAAGAGAGAGGAAAAGTTAAGGGTAGAAAAAAAACAAAAACTACATGGTGAAAATGTCAACAAAATGAAGATGCTGGACACAAGGCATGGTAACTTTGGAAATCTCTTCAGAAGGTGTGATGACAGAACTTCCACTCCAGAGCTCAGCTCTGGAAAGGATGATGTGTGCTAAGATTGGATTGTAATTTGGGCGAGGTATTGACTGGATGCTGTACAGGTTTCCAGTAGCAGCTAGTAGATCACCTGAAGTCAAGGAAGGAACAAGTATGAGTACTGTGTGGCAACGCAATATAATTTGCTGTTACCATAGATACATGTGAATGTACATAAGTATTAAACTGGTATGGTTTACTAAACTGTAGAAAGCTGCTGTGGCTTGATCTTCTCCCATACAAACAGATTGGAATATTTTCAAATTTATTATAATAATCTGTTGTCAGTATAGCATATCACTACAATCACCTCATGAAATCAAGGCTCATAGCTGAAATAAAAATCCCAGAAGAGACAGAGGGTTTCTGTGTACTAAAACTAAAAATCAGATTTGCTATACACGTGCAAGCAAACATTTGCAAAAGTATGCAGGCTTGTATTCTTGAAATTACCCATAGTTTACCTCCTGACAGACAAATTCCTTTCTCTGAGCCATCGTTATCTTGCTGATGTGGACCTTTTTTGTAAGTAGCTTTGAAATTAGCTAATGAAAGCTGGTAGACACGAGATGATGATCTCTGTCAGAAAATGTGTGTTTTAGCCTTCAGTAGGTGGGAGGTGTGAAGGGAAGGTTTACAGTACTGCTATGGTATGTTCAGGATATGTGAAGCCTGATCTTTTATTATTCAAACAGGTATAATAAGAATTGTTTTGATTGCACTCATTTCTGTGTAGCTACAGAAACATTGCTATAGGGTTAAGAAAGGGAAATGAAAATTGTGTTTTGCAATGGTGAAGGATGCAGAGGGAATAGGTGGGAGGCAGGAACAGGTAAAATAAATAAAACTTCTTCTTGATGTGCATTTACCCAGAGTGGTGAACTTGAGTGACTTTCATGAGCCATGTGACAAACAGACAAACCCTTTCTGGTAGAAATGAACTTGGGGGAAGACCAGACCCTGGGGTTCTATCTTCCTGGGATATTTTGAAAGTTACCTCAAAAAAGACGTGTGCTCTGTGAAGCTTTCATTACTTTACTATATTTTTGGGATTTTGCCTTGGCTGGCTTTTCTGCTAATGTGACACTGGCCGAGACCTAGGAAATTATTTCCCTTTAGTGTGTTCTCCTAAGATCTTCGATTATTATGGGATGCTGAACAGCTTGGGATGGGTAATATTATGGACAATGAAATGATTTTTCCCAACCTAAAGAAAAGCATACGGAAAGCAAAACACAGTTGTAAACAGTGTTGAGTGGTTCAAAGGCAGCAAGCTGCCTGTAAATCAGTGGGGGCTACAGTACTCTATCCATAATATCTAGTGTTTGTAGTTTGTGAGTTTCCTCTAAGTTTTTGAACACTTCAGGATTAAGCATGCTGCTGTGAATTCATGAAATTGCCTAATTTACTGTTACAGCTGAAATGCATATGCCAGTTCAGAGAGAGAGAAAAACAAACAAACAAAAAAAGCCTTCCTTATGTAAATATTATTCCTCTCTTTTCATAAAAAGCAATCTGCTCACAAGTGCTTCCCTCTAGGGCAGAGAAGCTGTTGGCCTTCAGGACAGAAAAAAAATATTTTTGTTATCATTCAACCCAGTATGCTGAGTTCTGTAAATTTATTGTCTTGGTGTATAACACTGAGATTACTTTATAATTTAATAGCAGAAGGTATGATTTTTACTGTTTGGAAGTCAGAAATTTCAGAACTGTCTTCAAGGCTATGTAGCTTTTTCCTGGAGTAATCTAAATTACTAATTTGCCAGTTGCTCATTTGTGGCTGGAACTGCAATGCTTTTGGAAAGGCAGCATTTATTGTACTTGGTCACGGGTTGGTCAGTTGTATACGTTTGCTATGTATTTTGCTGAGTATTTCTGGTACTGGCTATGACGTGTTTCGGAACAAGATGACATAGTGTTGCCTTTCCTGCCTACATGCGAACTTCAGAGGAAGGGAGATGTGACGGTGAGCTCTAGGACTACAGGTGTGTTTAACCCTTTGCAGTCTTTGCTGTGGTACTGCTGCATGAGCAGAAGCAGTGTGCTGGCCAGAAAATCACTGCAAAGTGGCAGCATGATCTATTCTGGCAGAAGGAGGCTTATTACAGAGATCTAAGTGCAGGTTATTTGTATACTTGTATTGCTCCAAACCTTACACTAGCCTAAACTGCAAGAGCGATGGCAGGTGAAATCCTGGCTTTCCATCAATGGCAAAACCCAGACTGACTTCAGAGGTCATATCTTTGCTAGGCTTGTTTATTCCACCACTCAGAGCTATTTTAGCCTGGGGATAGGTAGGAAAAATGAGCCTGTGAATCTACCTGCAGTCTGTGACAGAAATCACACTAAGACTTGAACTGAAAGCAGTTTTATGGAGTCAATAAAAAGATTTCACAGGGAGACCTCTTTTCTTCTGGATGACTTGTGGACTGGTTCAGGATGGGACTTTGCCTAGTGCAAACCTTGAAGCAAGTAGTACATCTTGTATTGAAGATGGAGCAAGAATGTACAGCGGTGTTTCCCATGTCACTGCTGGGCTCGGTGCTTGCCCACTGGGGCAGCTGCCCTGGATGATGTTGTTCAGACAGTATGAAAATCCCTATCAAAAGTTCTGAGCTTATTGTAAACACGCACAATAGCCATGATTTCATTAGTGTGTTTTCTACGGAAGGCAGTCTTTTATTTGCAAGATTATAAGGAGGGAAATCATCCAGCTCTCCTGAGATGGTGACTAAGAATTGACTTAGGGGTTGGGGCATGAAGCCTTGAATCAGGATGTCTCTCTACTTAAGTTTCAAAATGAATAATAAGAATGAATGTATGTGGAAAGAAAGAAAGCAAAGCAGGCTGAGATTTAGACGCTTGACACTGCACATGTTCAGGGACTGTCTCATAAGGTTTCTATTACTTCTCATGCTGCTGCCTGGCGCCTCTAATTTTACAGGGTGGGTAGGAAAAGGCGTGTGATTTAGACACTGAAAACCATTTTTGAAATCCAAAACTGCACATTTTGATATTGCTTGTAATCATGGTAGCTTGCCTTCTTGTTTGAGTATGCTTTTGAGAAAAGTTACCTCTTTCTTTTCCATAACCATAGCAACAAGTCATTGCTATCACTTTTCAAGCTCCTTGCTGTAGTCTCTGTTTTGGTCCAGAAGAGGGACCTAAGCTAGCCCTGGAAATGACCTTTCTGTCAGTCAGACCATTGGGTGGTACCTCTGATAATACATCTCTTTGCTCTCCTTAGGTCACTGCCTTTTATTTCTTTTATGTCCTTAGAGGCTGCTGCTAATAAATGATATCTATGTATTATTATTCTTTCTTTCAAAGTGTATACTCTGAAAGCCCTGCTTTTATTTTAGTAGGTACAAACCAAAACCTTTACCTTCTTCCAAGCTAGCAAGGAAGCTAATTTTTCTCTTCTGGCATTTTAAGATATTGGAAGATTATTATTTTTTTTTTTTCACCTGCCATTGATATTTATCCAACAATGTTAGCTTGATAACATCATCATAACTGCTGATTGTTTTGCTTTGTTAGGTAGCCACAGTACCAGGGAAGTTCAGTGTGTGTAGCAACTCCCTGGCATTTACTGCTGCACGGACAGAGCAGCCTCGGTGTAAACGCTGGATGTAGCACACAAGGCAGCACCTTGTCATGCGTCAGCCCTTGTCGAGCAATTATAGGTCTGACATTTCTGGGGGAAAAAATGGGGCTCCCCTTGCTTATGGTCACATATGATTAAGCTGTTCCTTTACTCATTGTGCTGAGGATGGCAGAGAAGCTTGTAGGACTGGAATGGACATTTTACCTTCTCTGTCCCTAAAAGGATGCTCCCATTGCCGGTACTTACACGATATCTGCACTGCTGCCAGTAAACTGCGAAGCATGCAGGAATGTTTTAGGAGCATTAGACTGATGTTTATGAGAGTACATGGATCCTCAGTGTGAACCACCTAAGCACAGGGCAGGTAACAAATTTCTCTTATCCTTTATTTCAGTCACCTGATTCCTGGAGAATATGTAACTTGACAGAGTAAATTCATTCAGTTTCCAAGAAGACAAATGTTTTCCAAAAATTGGATTTTATTACAGGACAAGACTGCTTCTCAGAGCGTGACTTGTATAATCCTACTCTTTGCAGGCTGTAAACAGTGCATGTTCCCTGGCATTTCCATTATTTTCTGATTTCTTTTTAGAGTCCCCAGAACTCTTTCTCAGGGCTCCCCTTCAGAAGTTCAGGTGTTTGCTACCCTTCTGTCATTGGTGATATCCTGGTGTGTGACAGAGCTCAGACCTCCACTTTCTTCTTTGGAAAGGCAAGGCTGGTTTGTTTTCCTTTAAGTGGCTTCTTCAGATTTTGGCTAGCAGTGAATAAACCCTGGTGTCTCTCACTCAGAGAAAGGAGTCTGAGGCCTTGTGGCTCCAAGCCCAGGAATCTGCTGGAATAATAAATCTGATTTATGTATATTTAAAATAAATAAATGCTGAAATGTTCACTCATATTGTTTATTTAGATGTTCTGCCACACACTGCAATTTTAGGCTTTTTAAAAAAAGTTTTTAAAAATATTGCTAATGTCTTGTAAAAGTAAGTCTTAAGAGGAAAAAGAATGAATGTTTGCTTTATGTTAATTTTTAAAGCAAAATAAATTCAATACCCACACTAAATTGAAGATGATCAAAGAACAAAACAAAATCCATTAGTAATTAAACTGTGAAGTACAATCTATTTAAAACTGTCACCATTTTGACAAGCCAAAGGGGAGCTCATTTAAGGGAAATGTCATCTTCATGGCTGAATTTTGATTAGCTTCCAGCTTGTGTGAAATGTTGAAAGTTGCTTTCTCCTCCTCCTTCTGATTTGGTATTAGACCTTCTTTAACAAAGGCCTTGGGATATGTGTGACTCTGTTCCTGATCACATTTTGGATGGCAGTTTTGTAATTAATTTTCCCAGGGTTATGTCATTTCTTCAACCATTTCATTTCTGCATCTCACTTAACACCATTTGATTTCCACTTTTTTCTTTTTCAATTCTGTTGGGAAATAGATGACATATCAAGGATTTTGCAGACGTTGAAGTGAAAAAGGTAAATTGAAACACAAGTCAGTGAAGCAACAAATCAGTTAACTGCATTGCTGGGAGTTAAGCATGGGGACTGCAGTTCTCCAGCCATTGTAAATCCACAAACCCCAGTGCTCAGTTCCAGGTAAGATAATTATCCCTTGCCAATCCACTAGCAGGGAAACTCAGACTAGGAGGCAGAGCTCATTCTAGACTCCCATTAATTTGTGGAAGTAGAGGCAGTTTCCTTCATTGTTCATGGTCTGAATCAGCCTTGATTTAGAGATGCTGAGAGGTGGCCTGCTCCTCACCACTGCCCATAGATAAGGCTCAGGGTGATGAGTTACCTCTGCTCAATGCGTAACTGAGTTTACTGTGGTGTCTGGATGGTGACTCATAGCTGCAGAGAAGGAAAGAGCATTTCCATTTAGTGCTCTCCCAAAATTGTAAATCACATGCTTCAGTCGAAGGAAAAATATGTCCAGAGAGATGCAGGACTGGTGTCAGATCACTCTTCTTGCTGGGCTTCATATACTTTATGGGGTCAAGATTTTGAAGAAAATGAACTTCTGGTCCCTCTTTCAATTTAGAGAAGTGTAGGAAAAAAAATGAGAAGAGATTTAAGAACTATGTAGCCCTCAGAGCAACTACTTTTCGTTTACCTGCTTTTCTTGCAGGCTTCAGAACTGTCTGCTAGGCTTAAGAGCTTATAATTTATTTCAGCTGGAAGGTAAGTAATTATATTTCTTGATGTGCCACTTTTTACCTTGCCTTGTTCTAAGATACTGAGTTGGCAGATTAAGGGCCTTTTCTGTAATTTATGTTCATCAACAAGTCTCTCATCCGTTTCTCTATTTTCTCTCTGGCTTTTGAAACTCTGAGCATGTATTGCACCCTCTGCTGAACAACGAGGGAGCCTAAATCAGTGCAGCACAAGAAGTGGTACTTCCATGAGAGGCTGCCTAATTGTTTTGCAAACCCCTGGCCTCTGCTGCACCTACCCGGTGTGCTTGGAGAGCAGCTGGCTAAAAGTCGACCCACTTCAGAGAAGGGTCCCACTTCCACTGAAATTTCAATGCTGTGGTGTTTCTTTTGTTTTGTTTTGGAGAGGATGTTGTGAAAGAGAAGTTAACTTAGCGCCTAATGGCAGGTAGCCATGAACAGCTGTATGGATGTCTTGCTTATTTTTCTAATCCTTGTTGAATGTTTTTTGCCTTTGCCTTATCCTTTGCTTTTGTTTTGTTCATGGCATATTTATGGATGTGATTTTACTGTAGATGTATGGGTGGTGGTATCTGGGTATATTTTTAAATTGCCAAACATAGTCTTTGAAAGGCTCAAATGCATTACTCAATTCCAGGATGACTTGGTGTGAAAGCCAGGTGGTTGTGCAGAATTTTCTTGCTTAAAAAGTATTATCTTTCCATAAATACTTGTAGTAACCTCACAGAAACTCACTTGCTGAAGTCCCTGAGATAAGAAGGGATCTTACTGAGTGTGCAAGCTCCTGCTGTCAATTTAAGTATCATGCCAGTTGTATTGTGGTTTTTTATTTGTTTGTTTTTTCCCCTGAAATTGGCTGTAACTGCATGATAACTTTATCTAGTTTTGAAGTGATACAGGAAACACAGCTACATCTTTCTCCATTCTAAGAATGTCCTTTTTTTTTTTTTTTTTTTTTTTTTTTTTTTTTAATAGTTCTTCCCCTTTCTTTGGAATCTGTAGCAGCTGTTTTAGTGTGATTTTTGTACACAAACCAGCAATTGGAGCCTTGTATTCTCAGGTGAGAAGATCTTGCCAAGGCGCAGTTGTTTCTCCTGGATATCTATGTGTTTGATGGTAGGGTTTTATTCTATTAAAACACATTCTTCTGGGAGGCAAATAAAATTGTTTGTCTTGCTCAGTTACTGAAGTTATATTTAAGAAGCCTACAGTTTGGAATGCCTTTTTATTTTTGTCTCTACTTGCATTCAGTTGAGTAATATATGCCTGTCTTTGACAACAGCTATGGCACATGAATATTTAGACTAGTGTGGAGGTTGAAGAAGGGAGAGAACTCTTAATAAATGTAGCCCTGTGTGTGAGTGTATATATATATATTTATATATATATATATATATTTATATATATATATTATATATTTAAAAATATATATATACACATACATACATATATATATAAATATATATATATATCATAGAATGCTTTAGGTTTGGAAAGAATTGTAAAGCTCATCTAGTTCCAACTCCCCTGACGTGGGCAGGGACACCTTCCAGTAGACCGGGCTGCCCAAAGCCCCATCCAGCCTGGTCTTGAGCACCTCCAGGGTTGGGGCATCAACAACTTCTCTGGACAACCTGTTCCAGTGCATCACTGCTGTCATGACAAAGAATTTCTTCCTAATATCTAATCTAAATCTACCCTAATTTTTTTAAAATATATGTTTTATACGCACTCACATGTATATTTGTGTGTGTGTATATATATATATATATTCTTGTGTGATATCAGAGTTGCCCTTCCAAATCACTATCTTAAACTTTAGTGAGGGGGAAGGTACAGTAATGTAAGACAATTCACTACGAATTAGGAAAATGTCTATAAAGACCTATATTGTAGTATGAAAGGTCTACAGCTTCATGGAAAAGCCCATGTACATTAAAATTGTCTGTAAACTCAGCACGCTTACACGGTGGGAAATCTTGCTACTGGCAGCCTTACTGACTACCCAGCATGGGGTTCCTATAAGCAGGGTCTTGACTGACTAGAGTGAAAAACTTTTTTTTTTTTTTTTCCCCACGTCCATTGACAGCAGTATGAATGCTGTATAATTATAAAGGAACTGCTTCACTTCACTACTAAAAAGCTTATAGTAGTGACTGCAAGAATTTTGATATTATCCTAAAGAGATGCATTTTTGTGCTTTGCGCACTAGAAATCTGCAGACAAATGGAAGTTTCCAAAGCATGGAGAGATGAGAAATATAGAATATGGGACTGGTGGGGACAGTCAGAAGTTTATTTAGACTAGAGAGAGCTCTTGTGACTTTGCAAAATAAAATAATAATTTTAAAATGATGAAGATTTTTTCACGAATTATTATCTAGACTACTGTGGGAAATAAAAGACGTAAATAATGAATTTGACATAAGGAATTATTTTCCAGCTACAGGGACTGTGAAGAGCTGGCTTCTTGTGGAAGCTGTGAAATGTGCTTCAGTGATTAATTTACTACAGGTTACAAACTGGTTACATGATTTCTGGTAAAGGAAGAATTCGATACGCTTCTTATCCTGCCTCAGAACAAGGGAAAAAAGAAGACAGACACTTTGATATCACTGTCAGCTCTTTCAACTCATATCCATCTGTACATTAAAATGGGGAATAGAAATCTACAGAGTTGCTGTAGGTTTAGGTAACACTACACAGAATATCATTTTCCTGCTTATTTTTGTGAGGGCACCCAAAGATGGAATGGGAACTGCTCAAAAAAAAAAAAAAAAAAAAAACAACAAAAAAAGACAAGCCAGTGGTAAACCTAGTAGAGAATATATCAAAATCCCATTCTACAGACAAGGTAGCTGTAATCTTATCAACGATATTCTGGAAAAGTAAATGTATTTTTTGATCAGTGAATGTCCAAAATAGGAGAAAATCAGAGTTTGGGGATTACAAAGACCTTGGCAAGGTCATACAAATCATAGAAATTATGTCAAGCATCTTACCTGAATAAAGAAGGAGGCAAGTTGGACAGAAACCTGGGAAAGCAAGTTGGGAGTGGAGGCAAGATCCCAGCTAAACATTTCATAACCTAGAAGTAGATATCAGCTATCTTAAGATCTTAAGACTTTTTATTATTTCCTTATTTGCTGAAGGAGATGGATTTTGGGAAGTATTTAATAATACTTCTGGTATTATTACCAGAATAATAATAGCTCTGGTAAACTGTATAGGTAAGGGAATTTATGGAAAATGTAACTCAAGCTTAATCTCAAACCACTTAAATATGCAATGTTGACTCACTTGCATCTTCATAAAATATTCATTTCATTAACACTTTTTTTTTTAATGCTTTTACTGCTGGTCTATTGGGAGTAAAAGGGAGTCTAAAATTTGAGATGGTGGTGATATGTTTGCCACCACCCCCTTTCATAATGTTCAGGTTAATTCTTCAGCCAAATGTATGCTGCCTCAGATGGTGGCTAGTTTCAGCAGAGCTGAGACAGGCATGAGACTGGCTTACCATACATTGTCCCTGGGAGATCTTTTCCAAACCTGGAAGTAAATTAAATAGTAGGCAAGGTCTATTTTAAAGAAAGGACATTTAAGTTTTTATTTCATCTGGAATACCCCTTTCAAGCTGACTTTCTCCTGCTAGGCTTGTTTTATATTTGATTAGTTCTGGGAGATGGATTTTGACATTTAAAGTATGTGTAATAGAAAGAGAATAATGACATAGCAGGGATTACAGAAAAATATTTGCCCTTGAAAATGGTAATGCATTGTTAAATACAGGTTGCATCATATCTAAGTATAATAAAATAAAAATTGAAATGTGAATGATTGTGTTGGGAATGAATAGTCTCTGAGAGCAATAGAGGAAGACAGAAGAGAGGACCTTGGCAATTCTAGCAAAATGCAGAACATCACTGCTGAAAATGGATTTTGTAGTATGGTTTTGTTGTATTTCCTAACCTGATATTTTATTTTAAAAAAGGACAAATTAAAAAAAAATACTATGCACCCAAATTAAATATTAACAATGATTGTGTGCCTGGATGTCATGTCATGTCAGCTCCTCAAAGGAGAAGCTGCATTTGTGTGACATTCCTGTTAATGCTGTTGAGAGGACTTAAAAGTAAAATTTTATTGGGGGATGCAATGGGAGGTTATTTGTAGGGTGCATCTTTTCTGATTTATATTGTGGCTTCCATGACACTTGTGTCAGCACAGCCGTGGTGAGCTGAGGGCTGGAACAGTAGGCCAATGATTGGGAGAAGGATTTAGGATCTGTTTTCCTGCAAGTCATCTGCAGTCAGTGCAGTTCAGGGGGCTCTGAAGCCTACAGTTCGATGTTGTTTCCTTGACTCCACCATCCCCTATGTAGTGGCATGCAGATGTATTTATTTCTACTTTTCTGGTCAGGGATAAACTGTGCCAAGACTGGAAAATTTAATAACCAGTCCTCTGGAGCCAAGGGGGGTGATTGTGGTTGCTTTGGTTTGTAGGTGGATTGGCTTTTTTCTTTTTTTTTTTTTTTTTTTTAAATTGAAGTAATCAAAATTGTCTGTCTGGGGAGTGGAGTTTCTCATAAGGTGTTAGCTGCTTTCCCAGACAGGACTAAGTGTTGGGAACTGACTGGTGTAGTTGTTTTGTCACTCAGTTGACTAACAAAATGAGAATTAAAAATGTTAGTTTTGCCTGTTGTTTTTTTGTTGTTGTTTTTTTTTTTTTTTTTTTTTTATTCCTGTTAGTGATCCTTATCCTTCCATGTAACCCATGTACTGTGGTCCTTGTCATTATAATGAGTGTTATGAATGGGTTTGGTCACTCTCTTTTGGGCCAAGATCTCATCCAAATCATCATACATGTACAGGGGAAGGAAAATTTATGATCTAAGTGCATGAAAAAAACAAAACAAAACACAGAGATATCAACAAATATGCTGCTTCCTGATCTGCATACTTTTCCTAAATTTATTCTAACAGGAGTCAGGACTACAGTTTTCTTGTAAATAAGCTATTTTTTTCTTTTCCCATCCTTTGTTTTTCAGATGTCCTTAATTCTTACTGACAGTAACTAAATCAAGTTCTCTTCTAGTTGTGTTTAAAGACTAGAAAATCCAGCACTAAGATAAGGAATTACAAGCAGTGAAGACTGCTCCAGCTTTCAAGTCCTGATGCTCCCAATAGCCCAACACGGCCCAGTTCCTCATGCTATTGTTAATGGTGATTCTCAAAATACTGTTATTTAAATGTTTTTGATGAAAGGAAAATGCGTGAGTCCTTTGTGTTTTGATTAAAATAGAGGAAGCCTGGACCTGCTTCTTTGTGTCTCATACGTGCTTGGTTTACTTACCTGCTTTTGCATTTTATCTAACCTTTGTCATTCTGGTATCTATGTGCTAATGGAACTTGCCTTGCACCTCTCTTGTGCTAGATTTTGCTCCTAGCAGATACATCCCATGGGCTCATAAAAATGCAGCTGTGGAGAAACTTATATTGTGCCTCTGGCATGCTCAGAGCTGCAACAAAATGCAGTGCATTTAAAGAAGTTATTGCCCGTTTGTCATGCTGTAGGCTTCCACTCCAATTTTAAAAATGACTTTTTTGTTTCTGAGGGCTTTATCCTTGCAAGCAGAAACAAGAGCTTGCTGCATGGTCATGCAGCGCAGCTTGTGTGTGATATTTCTTCCCATTTCTAGCCTCTAAAGTATATAAGAAGCTCCACGTTCCCTTTCCTTTGTGGTAGAGTTAGAGATAATGCATGACAAAAGCTGCTGTAGCCCACTTGGTTCCCTTTGTTTCTTGGATATAGCAAGAAGCTATATCAGGGTCTCCACTCCCTCCCTGTGCACTTCCCGAACTTGAATGTCTTTTTCTCAAATCCCGGAGAATGTGAGACTTAATGTGGACCTTTTGTGATCTGTTCAGGAGGGGACTACAGCAGCTCAGTTGCTGTAGGTTGCAGCTCATGGAGTGTTCCTAGTTCTACCACAACTCCCTTTCCCTAGCACTCTGCCTGTGTTGAGCATTCCCATTTTGTGACATCTCATCTCAGGGAGGTATGTACTCTCCTGCCTATCTAAACCAGTTATTCCTTGATCTCAAGATCATCAGAAGAAAGCAGTTGTGTACCCTTCCACTGACTCTACAGGTGTGTCTGCTCTGCAGTGTTCTTTGGGATTTCCAAATGCATTGACCTTGCAGTGTGCTGTGCCAGCTCTGTCGTCTCCTCAAAATACAAAAGGGCCTCTTTTTTTCTATTTCTCTCCTGTAACACTTGCGGTTTATGTCATTCAGCTGTTGAGGATTGTTCATCAATTTTCAGTGTTCTTTAAATTCCTGTTTGCACATCTGTTTGAAGCTGAAAAGTTCCTGTTATGTAAACCTGCACATTTTTGAAGCCAAATTGTTTTTTTCTGAAGATTAAAATATTCGTTGTTCTGTTCGAGCAGTGGCTGTTTCCTTGTTGAAGAGACAGAGCTGATAATTTCAAACAAAATGAATAATTCTTTCCCCAGGTGATCCACCAAATAGTGAGCTGCTGTGAATTTCTGAGATTGGTGTCTCAGACCTTTTCAAGTTTGTGTCTCAGAACCTGCGGTGGTAATTGTGGGAGATCAGCAGGTATCTTTGTGGAAGAGGACAGATTAATACATATGTGTATATACGTGTGTGTGTGTGTATATACCTGTTTTCAAGCTCAAATATGAGTTCTATGTCATTACCTGAAATAGAAGTCAAAGGAGGCTCAGGAAGTCCTGCAGCAGTGCAGAGATTTTAAAGAGGTCTGAGAGCTGAAGTGACAAAACAGAAGGCTCATGGATTCTTAAAGTCAGTGTAGGGTGTCTGAGGTGGAGTGTGCTCCAAGGAAGGGCCAAAAGAGTAATATTTAGAGTAGGGTGCTGGATTTACACAGCTTTGGAGTTGTTAGGAAATAAAGAATTATAGGATGGAACTGGGAAGGATGGGTAATTGAATCACATAGGAACTGAGCGACTGGATACTGAGGCCGAGAAAAGCCTAAACACCAGAAATACATGTGTGGGGGCTGCAGGAGAGATCTGTGAACAGAAACATTGGAAAACAAGAGTTAAAGGATGTATTTAGTGTCAGGAATGGCAGAAGTGGCAGGCTACCCATTGACTGAATGTGAATTTAACTTGGGGTATTTCATTCGGTCCTTCAGAAACAGTGTTTTTAAGTGCAAGTGATAGCAACAGCTATATTGGCTCAAGATATGGATTGAGCAAATGATGGATTGTTAGACTAGTTAAAAATGAATACACAGCATAAGGGGATACTAAGACTAGGTTGAACATGTTAAAAACAAATAAGCTAAACAGTGCTTTTAATGTGCCTTGTTGGCTTCAGTTTTGTTACTTATTTTTTTGCTTATTTTTATGTAAAGACTTGCACTGGGATGTTAATCAGCACATCTAGCCATTAATCTTTTTTATAGGTTGATCATGATAGCTGACAATGACCAAAAATACATCTTTACAAGTGATAATAAGCAGGCGTAGGGACTCTGTTGTTACTGGTGAATACTTTGGGTTCAAATAACTTGCTGCAAGAAAGCAGATTTGTTGCAAAAGATGCTGATGATGCTGATTGTGGCTTAGATTATGGTGTGGTCAGTGATAAAATTGACAAGCTCCAGGAAAAATGCATATTATTTACTTGCTTCTCCACAGCATAAATTCCATTCTGCTCAGAAAACTTATGAAATGTCAGCAATGTAGAACTCATCCAAAGTCCATCTAGTTGTGGTATGGTTGTTTTTTTGTTTGGTGGTTGTTGTTGCTGTTTGTTTGTTTGTTTTTCCGTAAGAGGTTACTTTTTGTCCTCTATGGTCTCATTTATGCTTGAAAATTCAGTGAAATTAACAGCATGCAGAGTGACTATAATGTATTTGCTAGATCTGTGCTTTCTCAATGGGTCACAAAGGAGCTTTCTGCAGAAAACACATTCCTAAGAAGTGACTGTTTTTGGAAGTGTCTTTGAAAATAAGTTGTGTTTTACTAAAAACATTCTCATTTTTATAATTCTCCCATCCCTGTCCTTTTCCTGAGTTAATTAAACCTTTATTAAATGTTTATCAAAAGAAAACACTTAAGATATTCAGAAACTATTTCTCCAAACTCTGAGGAGCTCAGAAGGGAGGGAGAAGCTTGGCACAAGCAGCAAAGCTATAGTCCCTAAAATTGGTCCCAGTTGACTTAAGTCAGCTTTTATCTGGGAAGCTGATACTTTACATGATACAATGGGGTAGAATAAGATGGAAAAGGTGAAATATTAATGCAAAGGAACAAAAAAATAAACTTGCAGTGGACTATTCTGTACACTCAAAAATGTCAATTTAGGTATCACTGATACCTTTCAGGTACTGATAACCAAATACCTGAAAAAAAAATGTCACTGCATGTTACAGTAGTCCTGATTTATTCTGCCTTGGGGGTGGTATGTGTGTGTGTTTCTGTCTGAAGCACAGATTTGCTTTCACACCTGTTTTACACCCAGCAGGGCACACGTACTTGATACGTTGACATCAGGCATAGAGAAAGCCCTTGCCCTGGACAGCCTTAGGTTTGTAAGTATTGCTTTATAGTTCACTTAAGTGATGGTTTTGCCCAGTTCCTTGTAAAAACAAAAACACTTTAGTACCTTTAGTATAGTATAGCAGAGAATTAATAATGAGTCTGGACAAAGGACTTTTGAAGTAGGCACTTAATTATGTTTTGAGCTTTTCAATGCATTTCTTTAAGTGGGAAGGAGAAAACTGTTTCCCTCTTGGTTTTTCAATAATGAAAGAATATAATATCTCCTGTGTGCAGTGAGCCTGCTCATACAAAGATGTCAGAGGCATTGCTGGAGTCTTGCCTGAGTAAGAACAGCAGGCTGAGAGCCCCACAGAGCAGCACTGATGTGCAACCAAACACGATAATGGAAGAGTGGAAAGTAGCATCATTTAAAGAACATCATGAAGCAGTGTCAGGAAGTGTTTTTACAGACACAGATAAATTACTGGGATGCAGTCATCCCATCAGCCAAGAGGAAAAATAAATTTTACTTATGAGAAATAAAAGACCTGTCTTAATAGGAATGGTGCAATGCAGAGAGCAAAGTGGTCCTGATGGGCTTTCGACAAAGCAGAATGCAACTGCAAATTTATAAAGGCAGCCAGAAAGATGGTTTTGATTTTCAGTGTCTGTTCTGCCATTGTTTTTCTTTATTGTACAAAGCAATCATAATTCAGACTTGAAAGCAATTTAAACACAAGTTTTCAAAAAGACTTGATCTGTTTTTTGAACAACTAATTAATAGGCACTTTGGACTTGTATCTTAAACAGTATTTTAACTGTTAAATATTGTGTGATTTCATCTCTGCCTCAGCTGAGCACTGCACCTCAATGGAGATGGAAAATTATCTAGATTTTGATAGCACAGTGTTGTAGCTCTTCACCTCTCTGCTTTTCCTTGGTTTTGCTATATCGTTTCTCTACTTTGGCAGACACTGCTCTTGCTGCTGTGTTCCGCTTCCTTTACTGGCACTGCACTACAGTTCAATGGAGAGGGATCTTCAGAGACACGAAGCAATCTCAAGGTTTACTTGAATTTTTACCAGGTCTTAAGTGTTTTTTGTATTTTTAACTATGATACTAGCCATTGGAAATTTCAGAGCAATTACAAAGTTAGAGACACTCAAAAAATGGCCTCAGATTCACCCTTGGTTCCTTAATTATGCTTTCCAAGATACTATCTCATTATCTAAAACTCAACTATGTCATTAGTTATATTTCATTTTTTTAATCGCAAGCTATATATTTGTCATATCTATGGAAGCAGAAAACATTAACATTATAAATCTATGGCTTATGCAACCTCAGCAGGAATTGCTAATGAGCAAACCTTCCTTTACATCCCTTTTAAAATTTCTTTCTTAAAACTTGTCCTGTAAATGGAGACTCTGAGACCAGAGATTGAAGCTGCGTAGTACCCCCACTTGGGCCTTCTTCCTGCCTTGTTATTGCAGGTATCTGTGTCTATATTAATAGTCCATTGTAACAAACTCACTACGTTTGTTTTTTGATTTCTTAACATGTCATTATTTACCTGGCTTCCACAAACAAAAATGTAAATGCAAATGCCAGAGAGAAGATTATAATACATTGAAATAATAATCTTAGCAAGTAATCTGTGCTCATAGCAAAGATTGTATTGTGGAGGAAAGTAGATCTCAAATTCAGTCTTATGTTCTTTTCTCACAATTTCTATGCATTTGTTGTCCAGAAGGGCAACTGAGTGGTCAGCAAAACTTAATAGTCATGGCTAAGGGTTGCTAGCAATGCATATAGATGATGCTTTTCTAGGCCAATATCTTGAGTTTGTTGACTTGGTATTTGTTGGATGCTTTGTCAGATCTTTTCACATGTCTTACACACTGTAAAATCATTGTAGGTATTTTCATGAAATCATAGCCAAGCTCCAATGACAGTGGAGTCTCATGAGGCGACAGAGGGTCTTCCTAACCCTGAGAAGGGTTTCTCCATGCCTAATCATATTTTTATCATATTTTCACAGTTTTTCCTTTTACCTGGCATGCACTATGGATTGCATTTTCCTTTTTTCCCTTTCCCCTTTTCCCATTGATCTTGATATCTCTGAGCCGCTATTTGTAGTTTAATTTTGTTACCACTGCTGCCTAAGTCTATATGCCCACGAGGTACTCTCAGCTCCACCTGGACTCCACGTGAGTGGCCTTTAACTCTGATACCTCACCACTAGGTTACATTTCAGGTTTAAGATCCCTTTCCTCTTCTTGTCTCTGAAGTGCACATAGTGGACATTTTTCATTTGTTTGGAATTTTTCCTTATTCATGTAATTACTAAAAAGTTCAGCCCTTTAAAATCATGAATTTCAAACAAGTAAATATTTGGAGGAGGGAGACTGAGAGAGGCATGGTTTCAGTTCCAAATACAATAAAAAATTATAATGCAGCACTTCTTCTGCTGTTCTTAAAGTCTTTAAATAAACATGAAGAATGCTTTTAAATTGCAGCTAAGTATCTCTCAGTAGCATAGTAATTAAAATTCACACTCCTTTTCCTCAAATTCATGCTGGCGGTAAAGAGTAATATTTAGATCACTTTTTATACAAGTAGAACATTCACTTTCAACAGTTAGTGGATTTATTTTTTTTCTGGAAGTGATGATATATTTTATTTTACTTGGCAAAAATTGCGACTGCAATTTACTGGATTTGTTGTTTTTATGACCTGTAGATGCACAGTGTATGTGCCAGCATACATAATCCCAATTTTATTCTTTTATGCAATGGAGAAACAAAAAAGATTTAATGCTTTGATGTTATCTACACCAGCACCATGAAGACTTGCAATGAATTGTAGGAGAACAACTGTAGCCACCTTACAGAAACCAGGAACTTCAGTGCAGAAGCAATCGTATAACAGCATGTTGCTACTGCCGATGAGGTTGGCTTCCTTCTTTCTCCTAAAAATTTCCAGTCAAGTGTTTTTGCACCTGTTCACATGCACTGGATGAACCAGTCAGAAATCCTGTCTACTCTCCTCCATAGTCACCAAGGAGAGCAAAATAGATGCGGCCTGTGTAGGTGCAGAAATAAAGGTGTTTGAGAGCTTTGCTGTAGTGTTTAAGGAACTGCATCAGGTTGCTGTTGGGTTGGTTAAACAGCAGGCCGTGGTATCTAGCATGTCCTGAAGCATAGCTTAAGTAGTTTTCTATTGGATTTCTAAGGTTTCATAAAAATTTGAAAAAAAATAAAAAATTAAATTTAAAAATTACCAATCAATCATTTCTTCTGCCTGAATTATGGCTTTCAGTGATGTCACAGTTAGCATTGCTGAAGTCATCAGTTTCATTTGAGATAATCTTTTGTCTGTTTTCACAGCTTACCTTCTTATCATACCTGTAGCGTGCTTTGTGTGCTGAGGCACACCAATATTATTACGAGGGTGTTCAAATGAAATGACAAAAATATTTCAGCATTTCTGGTTGCCTGAAGCAGCTAGATTTTCTGCAGTTATAAAATTGAAATTAAGTTTGTATTTTTCTAAAACTCCAAACCCTTTCAAAAAAAAAAATAAAAATTGTTCCAGATGTACAGTGTTGCTTTGGTGACAGTAGATGTCTGTTCTGGAAACAATATTAATATCTAATTAGATCATACAGTGTGAAAATTGATTCTAGACTTCATAGAAGGTATCATGATTTCTACAGATATGGAACAAAAACCCTGGAGAATATTCAAACTGTCTCATACTGGAAAAAGCAGACTCTGTTACACCTTGCCCTAATCAAACTTACTGGAATTAAATAAAAACTACAAATGTTAGATATTTTACAGCCTTCAGGCCCCTGATGGGTCATGATTTTTTTCTAAATGGATCTGAAAAATGTGACTAAACAGAATAAAATGGATTGAGAGGGATTTCAATTTATTCAGTGGTTCACACTGCTGCTAGAAAGTCCATGTGGGTCTATAAATGGGGAAAAAATAAAGCTATTGTTTACTGATGGATAAGTTATAACACATAGATATTATTTCCTTTTTTTCCATTTTATTAAAGATAAAAACATGAAGCAAAATGATACCTTGCCTGTTCATCTTACGTGTCCAATCCAGTAGTCTATCAGTGTTTTTAATAACAAAACACAGTGGTCCCTTTGTTTTAGTTATTAATAACAAAAAACATTTATTATTATTGTTTTTATTAATAACAAAAACACAGGCAATGCCCCGTGCTACATAGAGCTTGCCCCTGCGGAGTTATGAGCTCTGGGAGGACCATGCAGGTAGTTGCCAAAGTGAGATGTGTTAGTGTTTGTCATTGGCCCTGGAAAAAGCATAAAGTGGATTTGTTCGAGGTTTACTTTGCTGAGCCCATTCACTTTCATGTCATCCATTTCCTGTCATTTTAGAAATGAATCTGTTAAAATAACTCTATTTTTGTGACAGCTTTTTTTTTTTTCATATAGATCTATAGGAAACAAGTTCTCTTTATGAAAAACCTTTTGTATATTTTAAATCAAATGAAATTCATATTGAAATTGTTCTCTGTAACTAAAACGTAAATTCAGATGCTAAACTGAACCAATCTGTCTGCTGCATATGCTTTATCATCTAACTGTCTTGACAACCCTTGTTAACATTTACATAAACTATACAGGCTAATAATAATGACGATGATGGAATTAGCTCGTTACTATCTTATTTTTGTTATGTAATTTTAATCTCTGTAGGAAGGAGAGCCACTATATCTTTTGAATTACTCAATGACTCTGTTTTACTATTATTAGTTATTTGTATGCATTTGTTTCTCTACACAGCACAGAAAAGCATGCTGGCTGCCTTGTAGGATATCTAGAAATCTGTCTGTTGTGCTTGTCATCAAGATTATGATATCATTTAATAATGACATTTTACTATCAATAACTGACCTTTCTCTGAAACATATTCAGTGTTAAATCTGGTTGATGGTAATTTTCAAAATAATTGTGGACAACATGATCATGCATCTCATCTCCTCTACATAATTTTTTTTCAGTCATGTCACTGAGTTGACTTTTGCAGAAAAGATGGCAAGTTTAGTGTCTAGCTACTTAGTTGTCGCTAGAGAAAGGTAACAGGTTAATGTTTGCCCTAGCAGGGTAGGACAATAGCCACCTTACAGCCTTCAAGGTCCTAGTTTTTCTCAATGACACCAGTCTCTTTGCTCATTTATGAAAAATTGAAGTTTGATTTTTAACATATTACTCTATTTTCCTACAAATATATTTAAATCTTTTTTTTTTTTTTTTTTTTTTTTTTTTATGATATGCTTAAATTCTCTACAATGTTATTTATGAAAACTTTGAAACAGAGAAGTACTTTTAACTGTTAATCAATGTACAAGGAAGGAAAAATACCCCCTTAATTTAAAATGGTTATATGAAATTTATGTATAAGAAAGGAACATAGCTATACCTTTTAGAATGATTTATTGTACTAGTCTTAACTTCCTATTTCAGATTTTCACATGAGCGAAAACAGTCTATGTTTTGGGGGAAAAAAAAAGTAGGTGTGATTTTAGTTTTAATTTCTCTCATAAGTTGTTTCTTTACTAATGTGAGGGAGCAAGCCATATTACTGGCTGAAGCTTGGAATATCTGTTTTATAATTAAAGTTTTTGAATGATAGAGAAAAGGAAAAATTACCTTTAATTTGAAATTTAATTTTTACACATAGGAAGCAAAGTCAGTAGTGCCAAAACACAGAATTATAGAAATATATTACTGATAGCGATATCTGGTATTGTCATGGAAGGACTTAAAAAAAGGTATCGAAGAACTCTACTGGCCATTTTGAATTATGCAAAAGAGATTTTCTTGTTGTAAATTCTTGCATACCAATCTGACTGTTTTTGATTTGTGCTCTCAAAACTAGAGGTATTGTTTTTGTACCTTCTTGTTAGAGAAAGGGGCTCCTAAAAGAAAAATAAGAAGGAAGACGATGCCAAGAAAGTGGACTTATTGAGAAACAGTTGTTTCTCAGACCTACATGTCTAATTTTCTTTAATAACTGTTCAGATTCAAAGCCAAGAATTTTTTTGTACTGCCTTTGGTTTTTTTCATTTGATAGGTTGCATCAGTTGTGTTTATTTTTTTTTTTAAATCTTCTTTTGTTGAGGGACTTCAAAGCCATCAATGCCTTTCCATCTAGGGGCTGCATCAAGTCCTTTCCTGCCCTGTGTCTGTCCTTCTGCTGGTTTCTTTCTGTGAGTTTGTTCCCACTTTCATACACTGTGCCACAAGCCTACATCTCCAAGACAAAATGCTACCATTACATAACTGATGTGACTTGTACAGTGCACAAGTGGTGTGTGGGTGAAGGCACATCTTGGGGAGAGCAGAGCGATGGGTAGTATAAAAATAGGTATTGCAGTATGTGCCAAAATGAGTAAGTTACATTGTCGACTGAACAACTAAACCTAATCCCCCCTTTTCCTGCCCACTTTCCTCCCCCAGTTTCTAATAACTGTAATCCAATAAAATAAATGACATGAACTGAAAGGAAGTAGAAACTGGCTTAATTTTTGTCACTTGTCAAATATTCTATCATTTTGCCTGCTGTGAATTGCATTGAAAATTGGCTACTGTTTGGAGTTTGTAAAATATTTTAATGGGCAAACAAAAAGTGTTGGTCAGCTGTTTGTGAGTGTACGTATATATAAAAATACAAATCTAAATGAAGGACTATGCTTCACTGACTTATTTAGGGATCATTCAACTGCTTTTAAAGATGTGTTAAATAGCAAATGGGGGGGAAGTTGTGAATAGAATGGTTAACCATGATGAATTAGTGTTGAAATGTGAAGTTGATTAGTCATTTTACATCAGCTGTAATTATGGAACATTACTGCAAATAAATCATGTACGCTGGGATATACCAAAAGGTAATGTTATTGATTGCATCTGACATTTGGATAATAAGCTCCTATTGAAATCACACAAAAGGTAATTTTAAATCTTATGTCTTTGTCAAAGTTATGATTTTATGGTCAAAACATTACATTAGTTGGTTCTATACTATAGCCATAATGTAGTTTAACTTTACGATATTAGACAGCTCTGTGTCTAAGAAGCTATGTTTGAAAGTTTTTCTTGTTGTGTATTGATGTGGACAGCCACCAGACTAGATCTTCACATGTTTTCAGATGTTGATATCTGTCTTTTAATATTGCACCGATTGGCAAAATGTCTTCGAAAATCCGGTCTGTAGTTAATTCCACCTTGCACAAATATAGAAAACATTGGTGCTTCACCTTTAGGATCTGGGACATTTTGCACATACATTTGACTTAAAGCTGAAGGATAGCTGAAACTTGGCAAACCAGCTGCCATGTCACCATCCAGCTTTGGCTCAGCACTGGAGTTTGTAAAATAGAAACAGATACCTGTATGAGTGTGGGTTGATTGTGAGAAGTTCATAGTGTTTTTATTTATTTATTTATTTATTTGTTGTTCTTAAGAAGTGGTTTGCTTACAGCCGCACAGGTGAAACCTCTTAGTGGATGTTTATAAAGAATGGTTTTATGTTGCCTTTGCAGCTGTAGATGGATACTTGAAGCAGTTGAACAATGCCTGCCTTGATTTCTATCTCTGTTTTGCTTTGCATATTTCAGAGAAAGGCCAGCAAGCTTGGCAAATCAAGGGAGTTGGCAGGTCTGCAATTTAAGCATCTTGTGAGATATCACCACCTAAGCAACAACTTTGAGGTTGTGTGATAAAGGCAGATCACATCATGTCTATGTTGTGAAAAGACTGTAATATTTCAGGTATGTATTGGCTGAGTGGCCCATTTTCCCTTGTACTGTTTGGCCAGCTGACCTGCAGAATTGTTGCTATAATGGTTAGCTTTGTTTCCCTAGCAATTAGAGAAATCTGTTATTTACTAATTAGAAGTGTAATAGCGTTGGATTTTTTTTTTTTTCCCCTGAGGGATATATTAGCATAGGTTAATTTTGCTCAGTAGCCCTGTGTAGGATTACATAAATCACAGATTATTTAAAATGATTGTGATTTAATGTGACACGATGAGCTTAACAATTGAGCACCTTGAGGGAGCAAGGGAGGCTTTAAATGGTTTGTTTGGCACAAGGAAACCTAACTCTTATCCTTTATTTTTGCTTGTTTGTGATGAGTTTGCTTGGTCTCTCTTCGCAAAATCCCAGTCAGTAGGCCAACACTTAAAATCGTTGAGATCCAGACAAATTGTTTTTGACTTTATGAAATCTCAGCCTGGTGGGGGAAAAAAAGGCTGCTTGAAAATAAGTCCAGGAGTTAACCTCTTTTTTTCCAGTCTGACTTTCTGACAGTCTAGCCAGATGCTAGCATGTACATAGAGGTACTGGAGAAGGCAGAACCCTTCCCAACCCGAACTTGACAGCACGTATAGTGTAACTCATTCATGAGTTCTCCTTATTGTAAATATTGTGTTTGTTGTTTGTTTTTTTCTTAACTCTTCTAAATGCTGTCTCAATTAGAAGCACGCGACTGACTCATTCCTGCATCTGGGCATTGACGTCATTGTGATGCACTTTTAATTTCTAGCATAAATGTTCCAGTCTTTCCAGTAGGGAATCTAAAATGAATACACGATGCCATTTATTACTGATGAGAAGTAAACAAACTAGAAAAATGACATTCATGGGCTTTCCAACTCATTCTCCATTGCATCGAACATATTGGACATCAGAGCCTGTCAACATAGTCATCCGAAAATGTCTCCTTCAGTGTTTCACTCCTAAGAGCCTGAATTATTCATCAGATATTTTACTATATTAGCATATTCTTATGATCACATTGAATTTCATCCCAGTGCATGAAAAAGCAAATTCACTGTTTCTGTTTGCATAAAACCAGATAAATGTATTAATGCTTTATCAGCCACCCTTATAAATCAATCAGAGCAAATCAGAGCAGAAAGAAGTACAAAGTCATGTCAGATCACATAAAATCAAATGTTTGTAATAGCTGAGGTGATATTGAAGCACTAGTGAAAGTTTCTAGTTCCTCAATGAGTGGCATGAAATAACTGATGCCAATATTTTAGAAAGGTGAAGTGATTTATCTTGCAGAATGGGGCGTCTGCAGTCAGATGCCCTCCATTCTTAGGTCCATACATGCCATGCATGTTACAGCACTGTTTCCTCAGAAATAGGAAATGTGTGGGGCAAGATTAAATTCCTTGCTGCAGAACGCAATGAAGATCTAGAGTTCTGATTTATTTATTGCTTGGTGAAAGGGTGAGAGGCTTATTTTCAAATCCTTTTTTTTTTTTTTCCCCTTTGGTGACAAAATAAGTAAATTCTAAAATATTTTTCTGAGCTTATTTCTGAAATAGCACTGTGACAAGGGACATGACAAAAGCGAATTTATTTTCTTGGGGAAAAATTATATTCTGTTGTGTCAAGAGGCAAAAATACACTCATGACTTTTTGAGACCTGATTGAAACTATTGTAATTATAAGACTATTTTCAAGCTTGCAAATAAATTTTGAAGGTTAACATTAGTACGTGCATAACTGTGGAAGATGCCATGGATTTAATTCTGCGTCTATATTAACGTACAAAGTGGAAGTTGGTATGTTGAAGCAAAGCTCTACAGCAGAATCTGTGCAACTCATAGAATTCAAGTGTTAACCTGGGGAGAGAGAAGAAGCTTGTGTTTCCTTGTGCTCATAATGTTTGCTTTCATAAAGCATCATGAAGGTTATTTTCTTATCAGCTTGGAATTGAGAACTCATTCGTATGTGGAAACATTGCAGTACTGCTGAGATTGCTAACTACGTGGCTAAACAGACAGCAGGTGTTTCTGACTGCTTTTATATTCAGGAAGAGGAAAAATGCAATGGACAAAGCTAAATATTTAGGCATGGCTTGAGCCTAGTCCAGGAAACATGTATTGCATCCCAAGTGTATCACAAATAATTGATCATTACTGCATATGCACAGTAGTAGGTCTCTTAAAATTACTGGGATGGTTTCAACATGTGTCAAGTAAGAATCTATCTTAGATACTAGATAGGAAGAAAAGCAATTATTATTTTCTTTTAACTTTTTTCTTTTCCCCATCTGTTTTCTTTATGCTTCAGTTTTAGTTTGAAAAAGATTGAACCACATTTTTCAGGAACTCCCATGATTTCAAATTGCATAGAAAACTTCATTTAAGAAACACTAGTCCACAGGTTTTGAATAAAATGTATGCACTGACTGCAGCTGATGGAAAGATGGCTCAGAGGGTGTCAGTAGATAGAAAATTGGATGCATCAAGTACAAATTTTCCATCACTGTAAGGACCTATGAGTGACTCTTGTCCATCTCTCTGTTCTGTGATCAGTTTTGAAGGATTCTGCAGCTGGGCATATGAATCCCACCCACGAACCTGATAGGATGGTTAAAGTTTGGGCTTTCTGTTTCACAGCTACACAGGAGTTTCCTTAGCTGCTAGCCAACCAGGAATCATGGGCAAGGGCTGTGCATTCCCCCATCCAGAGGCAGCAGGTGAGCTGTGCTAGAACCATTGGCAGGAGCCCTAGCACAGAGAAGCTGTGTAAAACTAAACTGTCCAGTGTTTGCCCAAGGTGAAATCCTTTATGCAACGCAGAGACTTTTTTTGCACTAACTTTGACTAGAAAGAGTGAATAAGCAGCATGGTAATTATAATCTCTGCCTTTTGAAAACTCTTTATCGCTCTCTTGAACCTCAGCAAAAAAAGAATTTTGATATGTATTTTGAAAATACATATATAAGAAGCATTGAAGTATTTTCGCATCTAAGGCAGTGCAATCTGATCTGGAATATTAAAGGAAAAGCTATTTTAAAATTTGATGCATAGAGATGTGTGAGTATTTTTATAACAAGAACATTTATGTATTTCAAATATTCATACTCTTTACATGTGAAATTCAGCATGTATATTTGATTGTTGTTTGGAAGGGTTGTTGTGTTGTTCTGATTACTAATGATTGCATAACAGAAGTGCATGCCTGGAAGTTTTAATGCTGTGTGGTTTCACCTAAGGTTTGCAAATGCAGTTCTCTTAGGAAAAAATATTTTGAAGAAAAAAATAATGGGTTACGCTGTATTTGACACCTTTTTTTCCAATACTCCTACCTAGTTTGAAAGAAAGAAAAAAAAAAAGTAGATTCAGTAATAAAATACTAATTGCTGTTTAACCCTCTGTGCCCTTAGACTTCCTCTGGAGCTTAGGTTTGCACAAATTCTTAAAAACAAACAAAAAAACCCATTTGTTTCTTAAGGCATTTTCATGAGGTTTTGAAGAGCTTTATGCAGGCCATGAATACTATGAGTTGTAGAAGAAGTGCAGAATAGTGCAGAATTGCAAAATTGTGTGGTTCTCTGAATAGGCTACAGTAGATCTCAGACCATTTTGAAGAGAATTAAGTCAGTAGGCAGTACTGAAGCCTTACTTCAAGTAAAAGCATCAGAGCTTTGAGCCCTGTATTGTGAGAATTCTGCCAAGAAGTACAATTCATAAAACAAAACAAAGCAACACCCACCTCCCCACATGCTCTGATTGTGAATATCACCTCCATGACGCATGATGTCATTTGAAGCTCACTGAAAACACGCTCTTCTCAATTCAAAGAATGTTTTTTAGGTTTTTATTCCCCCCCCCCCGCTTTTTTTTTTTTTGCACGTGTGTTTGGAAATCATTAGCTTTGAGTTCTGTCCTGTTCACAGCTGACTTCTAGTTTCCTTGCAGTCTTTCACAGCTTGAACCACTCTACTGCTCTAATCTTTAAAGCAGTGGTTTTCTAGAAGTATGGTTTAAAGGCAGTCATTCAGATTTGATCTTGTGCATGAAGTTCTTCTACTTTCTAGAATTACATATAATAAAGTCTTGGGGGGGGGGGGGGAGGGGGGAGGTTGGGGGGAGGAATAGCTCTAGCAATATCTCTCTTTTAAAATTGTTCCAGTTTGCAAGGTGTAGAAGTGAAGGCAGCAGTACGCGTCCTGCTTCCAAGGACCAGAGCTCTGCCTCAGGATGGGACAATATATTTCTCATATACTCACTTTAAATTGCAATTTTGATATATAACAAGTCAATACATTTTTCTAAGTAGTGTTAAAATAAATATAAATTGCATATAATTTTATGTATAATATATATTATATAGTGTTAAAATGAAATAAATACTGTACTAAAATATTATTGAGAATACAGTTTGATGCATAACATCTATTTAAAATATTCACATGATGTATTGGATTTGAGATTGTACTGAAATAGTTCTTCAGTTTCATTATAACTTCCGTAGGCAGAACTCTGATCTATATAACCAAGTGAGCACTATTTTGGAAGAAAATATTCTAAATATTTTCCCCTTTGTCAATTATAGGGGGAAAAATGGGAATCGTTCCCTTGTGAATCACAGGATGGTATTTATTTCTCAAGTATTCTGGGATTTGTTTTTCTTTAAGCTTAAAACAGAATGTTGGGAGTTTCTCACCTTAACAAAATGCTTGGTTTCTAAAGACTGAGATTTTTGATCCCATGTACTCCGACAGTTTTTCTTGTAGGTTTATTTTTGTCCAAACTGCTATTTTCAGCTCACTCTGTACATGTGCACTAGACTTCTGCAAATCCATAGTGCAAGTTTAGTGGTTTTGAACAAATAATTAGGCTCTGTATTGTTGTAGAATTTCACAAATCATCCTGACATCTTAAGAGCTGAATTCCATCTCTGAAATGCCAAGTTGTTTGGGTTTTGTTTTTCTTTTGTTTTGATTTTTTTCTCCTGTGAGACTCTGGGCTCTTCAGCAACTGAGTGATGCACATGAACCAGGTAGTCTGTTGTTTACCTGTATCTGCACCTGCAGTAGCCTATGGACAACTCTTAGCTACCTCCTTTCCCTGACTATCTGCAGGGCTCTGAATGTCCAAGGAAAGGTGAGCAGAGGCAGCAGTGAGTGCTGCTGTAGATCTGCTCTGTATAGCACATCGCTGCAGCTTGGTCAGATACAAGATCAGATATTGAAGCATTTATAGGTATGTTTCTGGGTTTTGAAGGTCTTGAAATTCAACTAAAACGTCTTTTTTTTTTTTTTTTTTTTTTTTTTTTTCCTCTTTGCTTTACCTTGGCACTTTGGCACTTCACATGCTGCTAATAACAGAAGGCAGTAAGCTGCTAAGAACTGAAGTATGATACTGGTATATTTCCTTGATAAAGGTTTAAAAAGCTTGAATTCCACTTTACACCTCTTTTTCCTTTGTTAGCAAAACAACTAACCTCTTATATCCACAATTTTTTTTTTTTTTTTTTTTTTTTGTGTGTGAAATAGTTGGGGAACTTGCCTAAAACTCCAAACCATGAGAAAGCTTCACTGGACAAATTTAAGTGCAGTACAAGTCATCTGGTGTGTTTATAGTGAAGGTGATAGCTCACAAGTCTAAACTGCAAGTCTAATCCTGGTTCTCACTGAAGGCAAAAATTTCATTACACAATTTATTTATTTTTCATTTGTTAAAAGACCTGGTTGCTGATCTGTTTGACATGTATTAATTGTATTTATGTGATCTGGTGGTTGTGGGGAGAAATATTCTTAAAAGCATCATTATTTTTGTGAGCAAACTTTCTGATTAGAAATCTTTTACAGAAAGATGCATTCTGCTACTTTATATTTTGGGGGAGGAGGAAGGGAAGAATAATTGTGTATTGCACAGGAATAAACTAGAAAGGGAAGACAAGCTCACTAAGAGTATTTAATTTAGTTCAACTGTTTATAACTCTCAGCCATGTAATCCCCAAGCCCATGAAGGTTATATGAATCATTGAAACCCCCTATGTTTCTGACTTAAACTAAGCATGTGTAGGCAATGCTGGAATTTCCTACCTTTTTTTTTTATTTTAGGCCATTTCTTATGGTTACTGTGGGAAAATTTAGCCCTTCATTTTCTTTTGAAACTTTCCAAGCAGTGCGTGATGATTTATCTGTGGTAGTCTGTTCGGTAAAATGTATGCGCAGTTTGGCTGACTTCTCCACTGCTGCTATCTTTGTAGTCCTGAGGAAATTTAAAAGCTAGGGAAGAATATTCTTAACCCAGTGGAACTCTAAATACTATTGTTTATTACATTAGTAAGCAAGGGTCTTTGGAAGATTTTCAGGAAACATATCCTGTAGTTAAAGCTGGTTTTACAAGAGCTGGAAAGGAGGGGTTAGGGAACTGCAAGGCCATTTGATTGTGCTATAAGCTTTAATATCTCCCTGCTCTTATTTCAGATGTTTGAAGTCACACTTTGCTTGCTCATCTAATAGTACACAAAGTGATCATTAATCAAAGTAAATAATGTGGATATAGCAAGAAACATAAGGCCCATAACATAGAGAGGGAGTTGCATTGATTCTGGGGGATTTTGGACAGCAGGGTATTATCATGGCAAAGTAAATGGATAAAGTTTCAGATTCAAGATTAGTTTACAGTTCACCATGCATCACCTGAGCTCTGGGAATTGTATGAAAGTCTGCAGCCTCTGGTAAATGCTGCCATTTCTAAATGTAACTTTAACTCTCTTTCATCTTCACCACAGGCCAAAATCACACATTCACATGGCTACCATTCCTCAGCCTTGGTGGGCTGCCACATGTTAAGCTGCTGGGCTTCAATGCACATGTGAAGGGCTCCCAAGAGAGAGTCTATACAGCCACAACTTGGAAAGGGGATGTTGTCACCTAAGGTATCTACTTTCCAGTTTCACCAGGTGATTGATGGGTTTTATGACACCCTTACAGAGAAGTAATAGTGGAGAATCTGATATTCTAATATGGATGATTTTATGCTTAATATTTTTTATATGATGCATACATTTTATCTGTTGTCTTTGGAAGCCTGCACCAGAACAAGCAATTTGAAGCAGCAAATGTGCTAATTAGCAAGCGATATGTAAATCCATGTGCAGGAATTAAGGCAGGCAGGCTGTGTGCAGAACCAGGGTGTGCACTTCTGTAACAGTCACAGGTGAGAAGGAAGCACTACTAAGCAGGCAAGAGATGTTTGACGTCTGAGCTGAGAGCACTGGCACCTTAACAAAGAAACCCTTTTTTCCCTCAATAGCAGTAGTTCTCACTTAACTGAGGAGAGCCAGAGATGTAAGACAGTTGCTTTAGCACTGGAGGAGGATTTTTTGCATGTGTTTCATGTCAATAAGGTTTTCTCATTTTTTCTTTGCACCTTTGAAAAAAAAATTGAAATTACTGAATTTTATTGCCTAGTTGATGGAGTCAATGGAAAACTAACTGCAGGGTGCTCATCTCTCAAGGATACAGTGATTCATAACTTGGGATAATGGGACATCTTAACTTTCCAGCTCCTAAACTCGAGAGTAGTGAGGAAGTTGGACTACATGGGCTGGCATGAGAGCTGGTTTTGCAGTGAGGGTAGGATGGCGGTGAATGCTGATGGGAGATGATAGGAAAGCTCTGTTTTGCCACATAGTGTGGGAAGCATAATCCCAAATGAGTTTGTGGCAAAATCCATTCTCATACAGTAAGTCAATGATGGACATGAAGGCTTCTGATTTCCAGTTCAGAGTCATATTTACTGAAGCATCCTTCCTTTCTATAATGGTGCCTGGATTGCATGTTTCAGTTACATGAAGACTGATCTAGGAATGCGACAAAGGGAAATGGCTCTTCTGACAATGTAATTCTGCTGGTTTTGCTGGCGCTGTTCTTGTCATGCTGCTTCATACTGTACATCCTGCATCAGGCATTGTTCTGTTTGTCAGCTTGATGATATGTGAAAGGCATACAATGAGCAAAAACACAAGAAGAAGTCTTACACAGGGCAAGAGCGTAGTGTAGATCTTCTGTGGAAAGTGCCTCCCAGTTTCTGGCTGTGAGTGTTTCAGAACGACAGTGTCTGTATTTTCTTTGATGCTTTCATAAAAGTCCTATTTAAGGAGACATGAGATTATGAGGTAACATCTAAAAAGGGGGGAGAAAATAATTGACTACTTAGTGCAATAGAAGAAATTGAGAATTTAAAGTAATTAAAATAATTCCATCCTGGTCAGTCTCTTTGACTAATTTTGTGTATTTCTCACAATCAAACAAACAAACAAACAAAAAAAAACCAATTCTTTCAAATTTTCATGCAATTTTTTTTCCATTATTTTCCTCAAGTTGGTGACTTGAGATCTTTTTCCTGTGGACGTGTCAGTCACATACATGTATAATATACATGCAAGGGCAGCTGTTGGCACTGATTCAGGATAACTGCAAAGCCACAGGGAAAAATGAAAACACTTCCATACATGTACAGGGGAAAAGCAAATTAAACATTACTCCAGTTCCTTTTTTTGTTTTACAGTTACAGTAAATCAGATGTTATTTTTGACAGAAACAGGTAATTATATTTTGAATTCATTTGGGTCTCTTAAAGTCACAGGGAAATCTGGGGCAGAAACAAGTAAAGGCTGTATGTTTCCTAATTCATTGCACAGTGCCTTAGCCACAGAACCACCTCAGTCTAAACATTTCCTTCTTAGGAAGATGCTGCTTTCTGAAGTGCTGCTCCCATGAGTTAATCCATGGAACTGCCTGGCAGCCACAGAGCACTGTAATGCTACCAGGTATTTACTTACTTCAACAGACTTTGCTGGTGATGATAAGTTTCTGTGCAGGCTGAGAAGTGATTGCATGATCTGAGTCAATTGTGCATTGACTTTTTCTATGCGAATGAGGAAGCTTTAACATTCCTTTGGATGGCATCCCTTCCTTCTGGTGTATCAACTGTACCACCCAGCTTGGTGTTGGCAAACTTGCTGAGAGTGCACTCAATCCCACTGTCTATGTCATGGATAAATATATTAATCAGCACTGGTCGAAAGACTGACCCCTAAGGGTCACTCCATCATAGGACACCAAATTGGTCAGACATGATTTGCCCTTGGTGAAGCCATGCTGGCTGTCTCAGATGCCTCCTGGTCTTGCATGTGCCTTAACATTGCTTCCAGGATGATCTGTTCCATGATCTTCGCAGGCACAGACGTGAAGCTCACTGGTCTTCATTTCTACCCTTTTTAGAAATGGGAGTGATGTTTCCCTTTTTCCAGTCACCAGAGTCTT
This sequence comes from Anas platyrhynchos, assembly GCF_047663525.1. Taxonomy (NCBI): domain Eukaryota; kingdom Metazoa; phylum Chordata; class Aves; order Anseriformes; family Anatidae; genus Anas; species Anas platyrhynchos. The sequence continues at coordinate 15,019,647 of NC_092596.1, forward strand.
TGCCTTACTGCCATGACTTTTCAAATATGATGGACAGAGGCTTCAAAACTACTTCAGCCCAAATTCAAATGAAGTAGTGCAAAGGCTTCTTTTTCTTGGGGTCTGTTGCACCCTCACTCTGTGCCTCACTGGTTATTTCATGATCTGTTGGCATTATATTTTTGTTGTGTTGAGTTTTAGGGCATTTTTGTTTGGATCATGCTATATCACCTTTGCAGTTCATCCCTAACTGCCTAGAACTGAGTAAGTTCTGGTGATTAAGGCGCAAGGCTGAGAGCTGTGGTATGGGTTGTGTTCTTGCCTTCGAGACTGGCACTGTGCATTGATGAGCAAGATGTTTAATTTCTTTCTGTACTGTTGTTTCCTCCTCTGTAACTGTGAAATAAATCTTGCTTGCAGAAGATTTTGAGAATGCAGATATGTTAACGTTCACTGGCTTGGATCCCTTTGTAGGAAAAACTTTGGAGGGGTTATACAGACATATTAGGAGATTGCAGCTGGGCTGGCTCTGTATTGGGTCCAAAAGGTTTTTTGGCACCAGCCCTGATCTGAATGGGGAGGATGGGCCTGTACAGCTGGAACTGGGTTACAAGCCATGGAAGCTGATCTGCTCCCCTGGGTAGTGCCGATGGGTGGATGGAACACTCTGCCCTTTCCTCATATAAATCTGCAGCTGATGCCCTCCTTCTTGAGCCCCCACATGCACTGAAAATTATTGTGATAGTATGGGTGGTCAGCTGAAAAATCATTGCTTTTGTGTCTGGGATTTGCTATTATGTGTTTGATGCTCTAAAATGCAGCAGCACTGACGATTAAAAATAGTTTCAGCCTTCAGCACATATGCAACTGCAAAAAGGACTGTTCTTTCAGCCAGCAGTTGACAAGTGAAGCCTGTGTCTGGGAGCGCAGCACTATTCACATGCAAATGCTCCTTGTCTTACTGAACTGGTACGCTCAAAGTTGTTGCTGAAGTAGGTGTAGCAAAAAATTTTGGCAAGCCCTGTGTTACATTGGTAGACATTTGAAAACTTTGTATGTAAAAATAATGGTACTGTAAAACGGTATGATAATACACAGAGGAGGAATACCTGGCAACTGATTACTAAATACTGGGCCTGAGAAAATGTCAGTATTAAATCACTAGTAACATAGACTTCCTAGCTGCAATGTACCTACATGGAGTATATGCCTTTGTTTTGAAGAGTACAAACAAGAAGTTAGCAGGAATGGACTGGTGTCATCTCACCATGCACAGAAATAGGATCTGATGTAGCTGCAAGGAGATTGCTTTGGTCCCATGGAAGTCAATGGCAAACTTTCCACTTATTTCAGAGACAGGAGCTCTGAGTGTGAACCACCAATTGCCATTTCCTCCATCTACTTCTCCAATAACTTAAAAGTTTTTTATCCTCAACTGTTGAGTGTATTTGCATGTTGGCAGTGTGATGGTAAAAGAAACTATAGTAGGAGGACAAATAGTAGTAGGTAGGAATTGAATGAATTCTGAGATCAAGGGTGACGTTCATATGCCAGCCTGTCAAATTAATAGTAGAGACAAAAGCTAACACAGAACACTATAGAGCAGATTGTGTTAAGTCATCTGAACTGTTCTGGTTTGCATATGGTGCCATGCAAAGTAACTTTGGAAATGATTTAATTTTCCACTGTGCACACATAAGGTCCTGAAAATAGCACAAATACTTGAGCAGATTTGCTTAAAAATCTGAACATTTTCCTTTCTGTGAGAGCTCCTTTGGTTGTTGTGTTTTAAAATAAATCACGTTTCTATGCATTTTGACTTCCTTGGGCATTATGGGAAATTATAAACTACTTCATATGCAGGGTGACATTTCAGATGTGGGTGTATGGGGCCCTCACATACATTTTGCAGCTATTTGCTTTATCACTTACTTCATCTGTATGTGACCTGTCTCCATCAGTGGAACTTGACATGTTCTGCAAAGTTCTTGCAGGCTCCAGTTTGCTGAGAGGATCTATTTCTTCAGTAAACTGTAAATATGTGGGCGCTATCACTCAGATTCTCAGCAGTAGCTGCTCATGCTATAAACAGTTTGGGGAGCTTTTGATCCCAAACCATTCAGCAATTCTTGCCTGTCTTATGGCAGCTGTAGATTGAACCAGCTACCCAAAACAAGAAGGTCTTTTGGAGATCCCAGAGTCTTAAGCACAAGGTCCGTAGAGGCATTCAAGAGGTGGTTAGAGTCAGAGCTGTTTTAGAGGCTCCAGGCTAGCTGAGGATTTCCTAGACAGGCAAACAGTGATCTCAACCATTTTGGTGGTAGCTTTCTAGCATTGTAAGATACATCTAGTGGGGCATCTGATTCATCTTGCTATGCAGGGCAGAGGAGGCTGGCGAAAGAGCAAAGTGGCCAAAGAGTCGAACTTGCCCTTGAAGATATCAGGTGCCAGAGTTATGCAGCTGAAGATGGCCCTGGCTTGCTTGTGAAGTGCCACGAGACACCTCCCACGTGTGGCTCTGGCAGTAATACAGTAAAATACAGTTGAAAGCAGAGTGAGTCCAGTGCAGACAGTTTTAAAGAGTGCATGGGTCCTATTTTCTTGTTTGCAATGATTATTTGTTCAGTAATGTACTCACAAAACAACCCAAAAATAAAAACAAGCTGCAATGCTTTTTTTTCCCCACCCCTCCACCCCCCAGGAATGCTTTAAAGTGGGGAATTGCCTGAGTAATTTTCTTCTGAGTGGAAGTAATTACCCAGGTTTGTACTTTGTGGCTTCCCTTTTATTAAGGCTTAGGAGCAATACTCTATTTTGAATCCTATTATTCTTTTCATCCGAAACATTAAGTACAGTGTTAGTGAGCCAGCTAAGGGGCATAGGGTTGTTAGCACAATGCAGTTTGCTATCTCTGGGGAGAAAAAAATGATTGACATTTATCAATGGTTAATAAATTCCGTGTCTAAAGTCAATCTGCAACAGCAGCAAAGATTATTTTATAATGTTATTTCCTGGGTGAATGACATTATAGAATTTCCTTGATTATTCATCTTTCTGGTTTTGAAAATATCCAATTTATTTTGGAAGCTGGGTGGTAATGAGCTTGCAGGCAGCTTATCACGTAATTTCCAACTGGCAACAAAGCTGGTCTGCGATCGTATTTTTGCTTCTGATAGTGTTTCTGTTTGTTTTATGCTTTACCAAGCATTAATGTTTAAAACAAAAAAGCAAACAAACAAAAAAATACTTTACAGTAATTGGGAGTCCTGTCTGTGTTCCGCTGAAGGGAAGATGAGTTCAGGGGCATCTTTCTGATCTAAATGCCCTTGAAAAGAACTATGAGTCTCTGTGAAACCTTCATGATGGGAGATAGCAGCGGAGAAGTGGCTGCACAGATGCCACACTTTGACTATATGATGATGAATTCCCACGTGTGTCAAAGGGACCACCATTCTCCTGTACTATATTTCTTTTCACACATTAAATTGATTTAGAAAGCAAGCACCATTACCTCTGCTCCTCTGCGCTGAGGTTCCAGGGCCTGAAGAAATATTTGGTCCATGAAGACTTGTCTCCAGGGGTACAGGGATGTTCCTTCCTGGCCCACAGACTGATAAATCCAATACAGCAAGGAAATTGCTGTGGTTGTACTGAGCCTGCAAAACAGGACATGTGGCTAAAGGTTCCCTCAGCACCTGCAGGTTTCCTACCTGGTACCTGGGGATTTGCAGCTCCTGAGCCTTTGTTGAAGGGAGCTTGCAGTCTGATCATGGCACTTTCCCTGAGAGCAATCCACTCGCTATGGCAGTCAGACATAAGTACAATCAGCATCTAGAAATGAGCATTTTAACATGCATCTCTAGTAGCATCCCCGAATGGGCTGTGCTAAATTAAATGTATTGTTTTGTTGATTTAGCTTTTAATCTTAAAAGCAGGGTTTTCAAATAGTCACGCATCAGAAAATGTATTTTGGAAAGCTTTACACTCAACTGAATAAACATCTAAAACATCATCCAATATTCTCCCAACAAGGCCGTTTAAAATTCAGGTTGTGTTAGTGACTAACAAAGCAATGAATACCCTGAAACAGGACTGAGACTAGATTCTGGTGAGTTAGGGGGATTAATTCCAGCACTCATAGTTGATATAATTCTTTCCTTGTGGAGTTCAAACTTTGCTGCTCCAAAAGAATTAGCAAGCAGACCACAAACTCAGCATGTGTCACACAAGATAAAAACAGACATTAATTGTAAATCGTTCTGGGTACAAAAAATATTAATTTCACAACTTAAGGGAGCTATCATATACTGTACTAATAGCTTCTCCACATTTGTTTCTGAGCTTATGGAGGATGTATAAAGATGACTACCCAGCTATGGTGTTTTCAGGTTGGGTTGTTTTGTTGTTAACTCTGCTCCCTTCTAAAAAATTCTTTACTATGAACAATAAATAGACATTTTGTGTTGGACTTCATACACCTGCCTTTGCTGGTGGTGAGAGGTAGAGCTACAGTGTTTTATCTTTCTGCATTCTGGAGTGAGTACTCTCTTTGCTGCAGCTCCTGCCTGAAGCATGAACATATTGCACCATGAACGTACTTAATTGCTTTTTCATCCTTAGGTTACAGGTGAAAAAAGGTTGATTAATTCACTATGGATTTTTACAGAGATTATTTACATGAAATTACTCACAGGAAGACAGTTATTTTTCCTCTCCCTTACCTCTGGGGCTGTCTGATTTGTCTGGTGAAGGCAGGAGACCAGGGGCTGTGTTGCAGTTTGTAGAGGATAAGGATCTCCTCCGGGATACATCTTTATATGTCTATTTGATGCCTAATTGGTTTATGCTGCTCTGTGGCCAACAATGTATCTGAAGATTTCCTTGATTTACCTTTCTGCTTAGCTACAGAACATTAGGATATACATATGTATGCATATGTAGGCCATTATAAGTTATAGGCTGCTGGTTGCTCTAGAGAGGATGGCGCTTGAGAGCAACTACCCATGTGGGTATATCTGCAGCTGCATAGGTGCACGGCCTACAGAAAGCAGCTGGAGCTGGCCCGGGAATTGTGCCAAGACTACAGCACCTTTTTAGCAGGTTAATGAGAATGTATGTAGTATTTTCTCCTCTGTTTCCTGGTGAGGCAAATAATTTTGAAATAAAAGCAGCGATCTTTCAGTTATAAAGAAGAGATTAAACAGGGAAAATGAGCTTTTATAGAAATCTGTATTTCTGTGTAATAAAACATCTAATCTTATGAAGTGAATTCAATCTCATGAAGTGAATTCAGCCTCATTTTTAATCCCACTAGGCCAGAGGATGATAATGTAAATGAAAACCTGTTCTAGCCATTTCTTCAGGCATTGCACTTCATTAGCCTGTATTTCTTCTCAATTCTACTCTCTGACACCTGTGCAAATTTCAGGTTCTTCCTTTTGGAAATGCTTTGATGTGCTCATCTCTGTGACAAACTGTTTAAAGTCTTGATCTTAATTTAATATTTGTAAATATCCAGAGATAATTTTGTTAATGAAGTCTTTAAAATTCTAAGTGAAGTTCTAGTTTTCTTCATGAAGGAAGTTTTACTCCTGCCGTTATTCTTATTTTGTAATGATATTCCTACTTATTGTCTAGGAATGTTTTATTCCTACAAAGCAGCAAGGAGCTTTTAGGGCTAGGGATGTAATTAAATGAGGATTTTGTATTTCTATGGGAGATGGGGGACTTGTTAAGAGAATAGGAGAGCAACATAAATGAAAAGTTCTTTTCAATGAATGAAGCATTTAATAACAGGGAGGTATGAGAGCAAGCTCCTGCCCAACATCAGATTGAGTTCTCTTGTAAATTGTACACTTACTACACTTTTCTAGATTGAAGACAGGCTTTTCAGTATCCCAGGTTTGGTGTAAGGTAATCAGAATTAACTGAGTGTTACTCATAAAATATATTTGATAATTTTGGAGCTACAGCAATCTGAATTCCCGAGTCTGGAACATGGAAGTGATAGGAATAATTCATTGCGACATTGGAGCCTAATTTGGCATTTCAGGTACATAACATGAGATGCAGTAGCTATAAAAGTCTATTTGAGGCAAGAGGAAGAGATGTATGTAAGAGGAAATGGTTGATATTAAGAGGAAGAAAATATTTCCAGAAGTTCTGCAAAGCTAGGAAGCCACATCCGCCTTGTAGCTAAGAATATTTAGGGTTATTCTGGGAGCCCTGCTGTGGTGCTCAGGGCCCCACTGCAGCCTAGAGGAGACTGAACCCAGAAAAGCACAGATGAGAGAGGAGACATCCACGCTGTCCTCTTTGCCTTCACTGATGTATATTAAAATCTCCAAAGCAGTCTGAAACAGGTTTTCTTTTTGAGTCACACAAAATATTTCTTTGCTATAGTAAAGTTTGCATATATAAAAAATTAAAAAGATTTTTAAGAAATCCAGTAACAGCTGTCCTGGTAATGTGAATGTAATTAAAGTATCGACAGTTTAAAGGTGTTTGTTTTTAACATTGGTCACAGCAGACTAGTCAAAATGTGGCCTCTTTTTGAAAAGCTAAAACAAGCATTTTTTTCAAAGGGGAACTTTAGGAAAATAAAATACTTCTGAAATGTAGAATTTGCTATTGTTTTTAATCAGCTAACAATTGGCAGTATTTATTTTTTCCTAAGGGTCTTTTCCCTAAGTGCTTCTCTTACAAATCAAATAATGTAAATAAACTATTTACATTATCTAAAATTATGTAAAGTAATTCCATTAGTCTAATGTGTTGATTATTCTTCATTTTGAAAAGAAAAATATTTTGCCTCTGGTTGAAATTAACACTCAGCATGCACATCCCAGCTTCTAAAAGGGAGACCTTTAAATCTTAATGCAGGCTCATTCTTTAAATAGGAACTGACTGATCTTCAAAGTGAAAAAGCTGCATCAGGAGGTGTAACAGGGTTCATTAAAGTCCAATTAGAAAATTCATTTTAACACTAGGCGTCCTGTTCCTTTTATCTCCCAAACAAAACAATAAGAATTCCATCACATACAAGTAAATACATATTTTAAATACATTATGTAAATAAATAATGTTTAATTCATCTGCTTGTATAATGATTGATGCCCACTGGGGACTCTGACCAGTCATTAGGTAGGATCAGCTTCACCATAATGCACTGTACCATTGGATATGATTCTTAATTATCCATAGAGGGGAATTTAAGCAAGTGATTTGAGGTAGAGCTTATTTTGAGAACGGTTAGAAAGGATTTATTTTTTTAAGAGTTCATATTTTTTCTGTGTAGTGCAGTGTTGGCATACATGCAAAACCATGACTAAGCACCTTTATGTCAAGGACGTTTAGTTGTTCTTTTAACTCCTTTTGAATGTCTTATTCATTTTAAATTCCAATTATTTTCAGCTGTTGGTTCTCAGCCATGGGAAATAACCCCCTCCTCTCCGTTCCTGATACTACAAAAATTCAAATTTCCACTGGACTGTTTGATTACAGAATATGAGTTTTGTGAGACTCATGGTGATGTGGACATTTACATCATTAGTAGCTTCTTACCTAAAATGCAAGCACTGTTCTTGTCTTTTTTGTACCAATAAATCTGCCAAACATGCAGAGTTTGTTATGCTAGACTTTGTATAGAGTTGGTCCTTTCCCCCAAAGGCTGTCCTTTCCCTGGCTCCCTTTTGTCTTCAGTGCAGCTTTATCTGTACAACATTGTGTAGCATTTCATGAAATTGTGCAAAATTCTTGTTTAGACATTGCATTTTAACTGAATGTAAGTGTTGGGACTTGTGTAGTGGCTCTTTGGAGGGCTGGATTCTGACTGTTCAAACACTGCATTTGGGAAGCCCCATGCTGCACAGCAGATGCTCTGTGCCTGCAAAATTATCTGTTAGAAAATGTTTAGAAAGTGTAAACGATTTCTGTATTTTTTTTAACTATTATTATATTTATCACAATTACATGCAATTGATATAAAAGGGTTTCTGGACTCTTAGAATACAGACAGCAGAATTGTATATTGAGGAAATCATATGGAAGGTAATGTCACATTTTGGTGGGGTACATGCCCATCTCACTGTAAGTCTTGGCAGTACTGGCTTCAGGAGACTTTTAACTCCCAAACTGGTGATGTTCAAATCTTTGTTGGAAGCTGCAGCTGCTCAGTTCTTAACCTTGTGACATGGGGGCATTAGGAACTGTAGAATTTCAGCTGCTCCACAAGAAGTGGTATATTTCCAAGAGTTTTAAATATTATTCACTGACAGTGACCTAGCAGAGGAAACTCCAGCTTTAAGGCTTCATAATTTTAAATATAAATCCCTTTGGAAACTCACATTAGAGGGGAAAGCACTTATAAGAGATATATTTCACAGATGCAATTATGAAAATTATGTTCTAATTTGGAAAAAAAAAAAGTTTGAATACATGCAAAAATCCACAGAAAATCCTTAACATCTAAAAAACAAACAAAAACTAAAACCTAGGCGAGTGGCTCAAATATTATTTGTTGTTACTGCTTACTGTTTTCACAGAATTTTCTCCGAGACTGTCTTGAAAGGCTGTAGTAACTAAATTAAATAAACTACACTTTTCTCTCTTAAGTAGGGTAGGAGCATTGCTATTTTACAGATAAATAATTGAGGCTCAGCAAGTTATATTTTGAAGCCCCTCTGGAAGTTTTGTTATACAGTAGAACTGTGATAGGAGACAAGTCTTTTTTATACTTGATCTTAAAGCTAACAGTGCAAAATGTAGCCTCATAGTTTTTCTAGAAAGAACAGAGTCTATCTTTGAACATTAAATAAGCATTTTGTGAAGGCAGTGGCTTTAAGTGGGGCCCTAGTGTGTGCTTCTTCACACATTTGTAAGCACTCTGCCAATTATTTTGGTGAGCCCTACCTGAGGGGACAGAAATAAACTCACCTATTTTAGTAGAAATGGCTCAGTAACTTAGAGGTACTTTAGACAGTGACAGAATTAGAATTTTGACTATGTACTCTTGGCATAAGTATGCTTGCTCACTCCTAAGCAGTTGGTGTTTCTTCTCTGCATTACTTCATCCTTGAACTTGGCCAGAATGTTTCCTGCTGATAGAAAAGCCACTTCCTTCACTTTGCATATATTAGACTCCACATTATATGATGTCTGCAGCTTGGACAGCGTGTATTCTTCTGTGATACTGAAGAATGGGCAAACCAACATGAAATTTGTTCATCCCAATAATACTATTCATAGATTCAGCTCTCCTTTTGCAGCCTGTGCTGCTGTCACCCAGGATTAAAAGCTGCAGATATGCCAGGGCTGCATTGAGGGTTTTCAGTGACTTGGATGAGGACTGCACTGATGCATCAGAATGCTGTGGGCAATGACTTCTGGGAAGATAAAAATAAAGTACAGCTAATGGACCTGAGTTCCTCTGTTTCCTTTTGGCAGTCATTCATGCTAATGCAAAGTAAGTATAAAGCCTGGCACCAAGAAAAGGTGATACTGATTTATGCTTGCTTTAAGAGATCCTCAAGTCAAGAGGGCTTCCCTGAATTAATTCCTTTTTGAACCAAAGCCTGAAGCTGAAGCCAGACCTTGCAGGACTACAGCTGCCTGCACCACCGCTGTGGCAGAAGGGTGCTGAGTACACAAAGCATCCTTGCCCCAGGGCTTGGGTTCATCTAGGCATGTCAGTGAATCCCCAGGCAGCTCTGTGGGATGGCTTGCACTTTCAGACTAGGGGAGTGCTTTGCTTAATGTGGCCATGAGAATCTCTCTCCTGTGCTTCTCTGGGTCTGCTTGTATGCTGTGCTTCACTGTTGGCTAGAAGGGATGGCATCCTGGTGCAAGGGGATGAGCCTTGCTGAACATGTAAATCCTCCTGAGACCCATCATGTTCATGATGCTGAGAAAAACCAGCATGAAAAAATCAGTGGGGCAAGTAGCATGAATTTTCCCACTTTGACAAACAGGTCAGCAGGATCAAATGAAAAACGGAGGCTGAAGGAAGGTGTGTTTGAGCTTGTTGAGCTGAGATGTGCCCAATATCCTGCTTAGCCCAGACACACTCTCCTATTTTGGATATGACCCTTTTGCTCTTGTGAATCAGTGTGGGGGTGCTGGGCTACATTTCCTGCCCCATCTGCTTTGCCACCATTAAGGATTAAGCTTTCAGATCCACCCTGTACTCATTCTTCTTGGTAATATCCTTCACATCAGTTCTGTAACTAGGGGGTGTGAAGGGTGGCGGTAGTCCTATTTTTTGTTTGTTGTTGTTTTGTCTTTTAAACTTAAATCTAGTATTTCTATTTGAAGTCAGAATATTTGAAATAAACCACTTCAGAATTATAATGACATCTCATTGTATCTATATTAAGATTTAAACCCATTATAATATCTTAAATTTACATTAAAACTAATATTAGATGTTTCCTGTTAACATATAAAGAAAACTACAGCCTGGGAAAGTCTTTTGCTAAAAGCATAAAACTGTGCTTAATTGCAAGCAGTTATAGTTCAGAAGGACAGTTACCATTAATTGTTTCTTAGGAGAAGGTGTAGGTTAGTTGAGGTCTCTCTTAGCTCTTTGGTCTTATAATTAGCAACAATTGGCTCAAGTAACTAATTACAGAGATAATTTGCTTCACATGATGACTCTCATTTAAATGCAAGTCATGTTTGAATGATTTCTTTTGTAGCTGGTGCACCTATTAAAATATTTTTCTGTATTATCAGCTTCTATCCAAAAACAGTTTGGATCAAATTGCAGACAAGATTAATAATTTAGTAAATAGGAATTGTAAAAATTAGGAAAAGGTATAGCTGCTAAACATGGTGTGCTATTAGCATAAAAATAAAATCCAAGTTATTGTAATGGTGCAATTGGTTGTAGCTGTTACCAAACAATCACAATCAATATTTTTCTTTGGGGAAAAACAGAAAAGTTTATACAAGATTAACTTCAGTTACTTGAATGAAAATGTTTTGGCTATAACCAGGTCAAACTTCTAAATACCTCATACTTCCACTTTACATATTATTCTCTCTAACTTTTTCTCTGCTTGAAATACCCAAATTGGGTTTAGCATGGAAAATCAGTCTCGGGAGTGTACTGATGCAACCAGCTTTGTCACCAGTGGATTTGACTCTCTCCTTTCAAAGGACTTGTTCCTCTGTTACAGAAAAGGACCTAGTCTAAAGACACTTGAGCCACTTCTCCGTAGGCCATGCTTGTGCATCAGGAGTGGAGAAGGAACTCCTAAGCTGGTATCTGAGCAGCCCACTTGTACTTAGTCAGTGGAGGAGGGACGTCCTCAAAGTCAAGCTACTCCGTTTTTGTAAAGCAAGTTTGTTTAGAGTGCCTAATTAACTGCATGTGTGTAATATAGGAAAAAAAAAAAAAAAAAAAACATGGAGGAGACAGGATTTTTCCTGAATAATGAAGGTGTCACAGCAAATGAAACAGAGAACGCCTTTCTCTCTACACGATCAAATGGGTTATGACAAAGCACATACTGCTTGCTGTTATCTGGCCTCCTCAGTCATGTCTGACTGCACCCGTAGCCACGTCATAAGTGGCATTGGATTCTGGTCTCTGAAAGCCCCCCTGCTGACAAACCAACAAGTGGAGGATTTTTCTTGTCGAATGTTAGCTGGTACTCAACAGCATTGCTGTCAGCCCCTAAGTAAGCTAATAACCAGGGACTGAGTTTGGGAAGGTCCCTGCATTGCCACTTCCTAAGAGAGTGTTACCAACCAGCCAGTGAACAGCACTCGTCCTGTGTGGGCTTCTGGGTCCAGAGGAAAGTCAGTTGGGAGCTGGAATTGTTAAATTTCTGTCTGTGTTGCACAGAGTAACGAGATGGTTCAAAAAAGGAATGCTGTCTCTTTTTATTTAAGAAATCCATTCCCTTTTTTTCTGCAAAGCATATAGTAATAGTAACAGAAAGCCTCATTAACCTTCCTGTCATTTGAGGAGGAAGCAGTTGACTGCACTAAAGTTATTACAAGTGATATATTGGATTACAAATGGGAATGCTAATTGAAGACAATGTCAGAGGAGGAGTGTCCTAGGGACAGAGTTAATAGTGGTGCTTGCAACTGTCTCATTCTCTGTACAAAGGACAGTAGTAAAAAGGGAAATGACAGGGTAAAGCTGAAAGATGTGCAGAACTGCTGTGGGTTTACTTGTGTTTACTGTACCCTATATCAGATTCAGTTTGTGTGCCACCCAGTTTAATTTCAGAGCAGTGCTAACTTCCATGGGATGGAAATTTAAGTGTGCCGGAGAACATTAGCGCCTGTTTTTTTCTGGCTGTGAAAAAAAGCTTACTTGTTTACTCTTTTCTCTGCCTTTTTTTTTTTTTTTTTTTTCCTATTTTATATCCTAAGAGTGTTCTATAAAATCTACATATCCCAAATTGCCCATGCTGACTTTTTAATGAGGAAACAGCTATGTGTTCATACTTTGGGATTTCAGATTTCGCCAATTGAAACAGCATAACAGATAGAAGTTAGATGGATGGCAAGTTGAAAATGTCCTCTCGTTCTGTGCTGCTCTGAGTTGTTTGGTCTTCATGGAACAAAATGTTGCTCTGTGTTAAAATTGTGCTCTTTTTCATGATAGCCATGTTAGATCAAAACGAGGGTTAATCTTTTGACCTCTTCTGAACATGTGTGTGGGATTAGAACTGTTGGGCTGACTTTTTGTATTTTGTTGTTGTTGCTGTTTGTTTGTTTTTAAGATCGCTGAGCATGCTATTTTTTATGAAGTAGATGCTCTGGAGATACAGTTTATATACAGCCCACTATCATCTTACATGCCAAGAAGCCATGCAAGGGAATGGCTGAATGTCATTTTCTGTAAAATAATAATTGCCCTTCACTTTCGTTAGTAACATCCTGAACTATTGAAACAGGGTTTAAATATTCCTTCCTTCTGCTTTTTTGGGGATCTATTTGTTTTTCTCCATTCCTATAATGGTGACAAATTGCATTCATCAGAGAGACCTGTGCAGGCAGATTGGAGACTAATGATATGAACAGAGGTGGGAAAAAAGAACAATAATTTTAAAAGTTAAAGTTGTTGGTTTGTTGGTTCCCGCTTCTTTTCTATGTAAACAGTTCTGGAGAAAGGGGCAGACAAAGTTTGTCCCCTGCCTCTGGCACTCTCCCTGAAGCCAACGAACAGATCCACACAGAGAAAAAGTTTTTCAGGGTGCTCCAGTGTCTGTGTTGTGGTCAAAATGCAACTGCAGACGACACAGTCATACTTTCAAAGATGAGGATAAATTGAAAAATTATTTTGTTTATGGGATTAGAGCAAAAATGACTTGCAGTTGAAACTTGGATGTATAACCTTCGCAGCTTACTCTTCTCCAGTTACTTCTTTCCAAGATCTGCAATCATTATATTGTCCCCAGTTCTGTCCAACAGTTAATTACATTAGTTCACTGACAAACTATTATTAAACAACTGCAATCTACTTTAATAGCTGGTTTTCTAATTAAATATCTGATGTTTTTATTCTCAGTTCTTGGCTTTAGGCCTCTAGTTTGTTGCTATCCAATGTCCCGCATCTCTTCTGTATTTTTGTTCCTTTCCAGGCATGATTGTGCTGGGAAAGCTTGTTTCTGGATGTGTTGTGGGAGGGTTGAAAATGCCAGATATAAAGCAGTTCCTTCCTGTGGAGGAAGAAACATTATCAGAGGCTGCTATGTGGCAAACCCATCGCTGAGGAGGATGCACTGAAGCAGAAAACTTCATTGCGGGCTCGGCATGCTGGGGACGAGCACTGTTGGTCTTCTTGGTTTACTTACCATGAAGGAAGTTCATGGTTAGGATTCAGATGTTGTACCCTCATGCAAAGAGTACATATTTAAATTAAACAGGATTGTAACTCAATCTTTCTAAAAGAATACTGTGAGGTTGGCACAGGTAGCTTTTCTTCTGAAAGCGGTATAAATATCTGTGAAGATCCTTCCTCAGACCCAGAAAAAATCCTATGGGCTCAAAGTCATAGACTCAGAGTTTTATCTGGAAGGGAGGTCTAGAGAAACTGGGCTTAAAGTAGAAATAAAAACAACAACAAAAAGAAACATGAATTAAATCCTGTTTACATGAATCCTGTTCTACATCTGAATCACAGCAATTTCAAATTTAGTTAATTTTTCAATTTTTTTTTTAAAGACTATTCTGAGTAGTTGTGTAGCAGCTCAACTATAGCACTAAACTCCACCTACAAAGCATAGGAAAATGTATTAATAATGGTACAGAATCTTCAGTGTCCTGACATTATTCCAGTACTGCACTGGCTTTAAACATTTACACATTGCAGGATAACAGCAACTTAATTAAAATCACTAAGTAAATGCAGATTATATTTAATTTAAATATTTATAGAATTTGTTTAAGCTTTCAAATAGATTATATATTGAAGAGCAAAACTGCTAGCATCCAAATGATAATTTTACTTTGGAGCCCAATTAAGAAACTAGTCAGGAATACAGCTAATCAGTCCCTGTTTCTGAGGAAATATTTTATAAAGCTGTATGTACAAAGGGCTTTTTAAAACAGGTGTTCTTGAGTAAAAGGGATAGTTTGGAAAAATTCTGTTACTTCTAATAATATTTTAAAATCTTTTATTCTCTTGCTGTATAAGAGTTGCCATTCTTCCCATTATTCTGAATACAACCATGGAAAAAATACAGAGAACCAAAGAGAGATGAAAAAATACCTTTGAGACAGCATTTTTTCCAATATGGTTCAGCCATGACTAATAGACTGCCAAGGCTTCTTCAGGGACAGGTTCAAATTCTTGGCTTGTCACTCCTGTTTCTTTCAAAGACAGTTGTATTCCTTGCTACACCTTTTCATTTTGGGAGACACTTTCCCTGTTGCATTTATCTTTCATACACCTGAAGGAGATGAGATCCTGCAGGCTGTAGGACTATTTCATGTAACTGTAGATTTCTTTTTGCAAGAATGTTACTACTGTCTGAATAACCTGATACCTATGAAAGCTTTCAGGGATAGGTTTGAACATTCCAAAAATCTGTTTGGAAGTATCTTGCATTTTCCAACAGGACACCAAGAGCTCCTGGGATTGTACATGTTTATTTCATGCAGGTTATTCAATAGTGCATCCTAACTTGCCTTACTGCCTTCCATTGTTTTTTACTTTGTATTAAAAAGTTTGTAAGATCTGCAAGATATTTTCTGGTTTTCCATGGTAATGCTACTACGCATCATGTGATTCTTAAAGAGTGTATTTCCTGTATATTGTACGCTGCTGTTCAAGCTGGAATATAGCATGTGTTTAATTTTTTCTTGGCCTCATTACATTTCATTCCTTGCTTCGCTGCATTATCTGTCTCATTAGTCCATAAATCTGATCTGTTCTAATCACTGTAAATTCTCCGTTTTCCCTAGCTATGTGTCACCAGCAAGACTAGTCACTTTAAAAAGTGCATTCCTGAAAGGTCATTTTATAAAAGTTATAAGAGGAAGCATTGCAAGATGCTGATGCTTAAGGCTGGATGCTTGTTACTTGTCTTAGACCTGAAGCATCTTTTTTAATCCCTTTTCTTTTCATAGGCTGATTTTGATAGTTATCACACGCTGAGATGGTAATCCAGGTGAGTGCCTTCAGCCTCAAATCAGCAGCACAGCAAAATCTTTTGGTGGGATTTTTAATCTCCACACAGTACAAATTACATTGCGTTTTTAGAATTAGAAGGGAGTTGCCAATTTACAGTTTCTTTTGTTGAAAAAAGGGCTTTTCAAAGACAGAGGTGTTGTGGTACTTAAAAGCAGACAGTGATGCAGAGCCAAGAACATGCAGTGGCTGTTCTGTCGTAGGATCCTCTTATGCAAGAACACATTGTCTAATTTCTTTAATGCCTATACAGCTTCTAGAAGCATGATCCTTGTCTGGTGCTGTTTTGAGGCTCTAAGGTCTGCATGAGTGCTTAGGATGCACTGTTGAGTTTTGTTGCTTTATTTTCTTAAACCTTGCTTGCAGTTTTGGAGCAAGAGCTGTTGAGTTTCTCAAACCATCATGCTCTCCCTGGCCTGGGCTTCCAGACTGGACTGGACTGAATTCCCCCTTCCAGACATGCTGTCTTCTGTGATGCATGTAGTGGGTCATGGCTACAATTCATACTTTCAAAAGGAAACTATTCACTGTCTTACATAAGTTATCTGGAGATTCATGAATGAGAAGCACAGGATGAAAGCTAGATACAAGGGTTTAATTTTCTTGAATCCCACCATCCCATTTTGCATTTCTTTCTGATATTTCAGAATGGTATCTGATCATGTAAAAATCGTCAGAGAGAATAAGCAGAGGTGGAAACATGCCAAGTGTCTACTGGATTACTGAAGAGCAATTTCCAAAGCCTTCTGATACTACTGCAGCAAAATTCAACTCTGCTGTTTTATAGAATTTTTAATTGATTAATGTATTTATTTAATTGCATGGGCTTTAGTAGCTTTTTATGACCTTTTGAATTTGTTTCTGTTTATAGGTGACTCAGATTATTTACTTCTCTAGCCCAGGGGTGGGTGCTGCAGCATCATATGTCATGCTATACTGGCTTCAATAGTCCACTGGTGACTGAAAAAGGTAGAAATTCTTCTCACTACATAGAAATATGCTGTTACATTTCCTTCAGCTGATTTGTCACATATGCTACTTTAATTACCAAAGCTAATGCTTAGGAGTCTGAATGTTGAAAACTTTTGTGACGGGTTAAAACTTAGTGGCTAGAGATGGTTTGTTGTGTTTGTAGAGGAGTAATTCACATGAGTGTGAGCTTGCGTCACTTTAACTGAAGGAAGAAATTTATTTGTAAAACAGTCTAAATAAACAAGTAAAGTAGAGTGTAGAATGCTGTGGACTCTCAGTTGTGTTTCTGTGATGAAAGCTGCTTTTATTTGAAGCTGTTAATTGTGGGCAATTTTTGCTTGGTGTTGTGAGGTTCAAATTACCCATAACTACGCTTGATCATAAAACACTAAAACCACAATGAATTCTGAGTAAACCACAGCTGACCAAGTCATCCAGTTAACAGGAGTTTATCTAATGGACTAATTTAATGGTGGTGTTTGAAATTTACTATGTGGAAGCCACAGATTTAGATTTAAAGTGTGAACATAGGTCTTCATTCCCCCCCACAGCCCCTCCATCCCTCCCCACTAAAGATCTTCCAGGCATATTTGAATCTCCTCCCTGGTCCAGGCCCACGCCATCTGCTTGTGCAGAACGCTTCAAAGAGAGCCCACTAAAGACATGTTAGCAAGACCTTGTGTTACATACAGAGGAAATTTTGATTGCTCATGACCTTACAAGGGCCCCAAATCCACTTTGGATCAGCTACAAGAGAGGCTGAACTTCACAGTTTTCTCAGGACTATGTTGCTGCTTTTACATGAACGAAGACTGATGGGAACCTGTGTCTAGGTTGTACAGCATGAGAGTGAGACACTTGCTCCCTGACGCCCTGGCCTCACGTCACCTTGCAACCATACACCAGATGCATAGCCAGCAGCAACAAGCATCCTTCCCTGAGCACAGGTGCTGTCTTTCAAGAAAAAAGTAATTTAGTGTTTGGCACTAAATGCTGGGCAAATGTATTACTGTATGCTCAGATAACAAAAACTGCTCCTCTGGATCCGTGGTGGCTGTCTGACTGTGTTGGCTGTTTTTGGAAAATGCCATCTCCAGCCCACTGCCCCTAATCTGCTTGTGTGGTGTCCAGGCAGCTCCTCCAGATGAGGTGATTCCAAGAGTCATTGGGAAGGTTTACTTGGTTTAAAATGCTTTGTTAGCAAATATTTATTCTGACTTCTTGTATTTTAACTGGTTCCAGTTCTTGTCATTCTCTTATTTTAAATTCATATGTACTCTACCTAAAGTGTTCTCTTCAGCCAAACCAGTGCTGGGTTCATCCAAAAGAGAGTTTACTGTTCATTTATCTCATGTCTTTACAGTCCAAGGTGAATCTCAGGGGACTAATGCTCTGAACCAAGTGGCTCTGGGCTATTCTTTTGGAAAACAGAGGCACTTAAATCTTTGTAAAGAAAATAATTTAGTAATCAGCACAAGAGACCTGTCTCTAACCCATTTGGAAAAATTGCCAGTGTAGTTAGTAATTGCAAACATTTTATCACAATAACACTGATGATGCCTTTCCATTATTGCCAGCATTTCTTTCTCCCAACTACTAAAGGACTGAGCTGTTTTCACATCCTTCTCTCTGGTGCTGTGTCAGAAATTCTTCGTAACTTAGTATTGATGTTGCATGACTGGCCATTAAGCAGAGAAGTTTTCTTTTTATTTTCTGAGTGTTTCCCTGCAGACTGGTGCAGCTAAAAACACTTGGAAGTGAGAAAGATGCCGCTGCAGTGTTGCTAGCAGGGCATTATATGTTGCCTTCCCAGTTCTGTATATCATCTCTCTGGAGGAAGAGAAGACCAAGGTCTCATATCCCTCATACAAGGTGGAATAAGGTGCAAGATAAGTGTCTGTTTGCCTGCATCCCTGTGCCTGCAAACCTTTCTGCAGCACATGGGGGGGTTGCAGGTATCTGGGAATGCACAGTTGCTGAGATGGCACTGGTCTCCTACTGTGCCTTCCTGTTATTCTGATTCTGGGTGATCTCACCCAAACACAGCAGCTTCTTGCTCTCTCTTCAAGTATCAGTGGATCAGTGCCTCTGTGTGCTGCTCAGCTGGCAGCTGAAGTACAGGAGAAAAGCAAAGGGAGGGTTAGGCTGGTCTACAATTGCAATGTTAATGCAAAAGGCTTGGCCTGTGTTTATAGCCTCACTTTCATTTTGATTATCAGTTGCTTTCAGTATATTGAGAGCATATACAGGGTAAAGATCATGTTCCTGTAGCTGTGTTGGTGAGTTCCTTACTACTGCCCGGCACGGCTTACGTGTTTTTCAGGGAAAACTTCTGCTAGGGTTTTCTCATCTGGCTTGGTTCTTACACGTTGCTACCTGGAAAAGATGACATGGAACAAAGCTGAAAGCAGGGGGACAAGTGCCATTTCAAACTTGAAGAATCTGAAGGCACAACTTTTTCCTGAAATTCACAGCCAAGCAGTCCAGGCCCAGCACACCTATGAAATCCAAAATTTTGCCATCTTGTTTTCATGTGATAAAGGTTACTGCCTATTTAAATAAAAAACATGGAAAAACAAAACAAAAAATGGAAAACTGATGTGCCTTGAGGAGCCACGATGTTACTTGTAGGCATAGAAGCCCTTTGGGTGCCTTTCACAGGCTGGATTATTTTGCTGGTGATAATTTTCAGCATTGTTTTTTTGAGCAATATTAGCGAGGAGGGAGCAGAAAGAAAATCACTTCAAATTGATGAGCCCTAGATGTTCATCTAGAGGATTTTTACTAACTTCATAAAAGCTCCTGTAAACTTAATCAAAAAAATATGGCAAAGGTGTTTTTTTCCTCTTTTCATAGTCTTTAAACCACTTGATTTTTAATGGTTTTATCTTGCTGATGACAGAAGGCTTAGAGTCCTGTGGCACATCTTCTGACGCAGGAAGAGGTGGATGTTTTTTTACCCTAGTGCTCTGCATGACTGTTAGTTTTGTCAATGTTTCCTTGATTCTGTAGAGATGTCAGTGTTTCCTTGATGCTGCTCCTGGGGAGCAGCAGATCCAAATGGCCAGCATTTACTTTCAGAAAGATTTCTCAGGAACAGGTAGGGCAAGGATCAGTGATGAATGTGCTGGCATTGGCAGCAGAGGTTAGTGGTGAGTGTTTCAAAAGGCAGATACTTATATTGTTCTTTGAGAGATTCCTGGTATTTGGACTAGTTCACCACAGAACATTAAAAAAAAAAAAAAAGAGGCATATTTCAGAAGCAACATTAAAGAGGATGTGGAGGCTTGATAAGCAGGTTCTGCTGAAGAAAAATATTTGGTTTTCCTATCCTGGCAGGGTTAGGAATTATCTGTTAGAATTTGTCTGAAAATTCATGAGAAAATAATTTCCTGGCAAATAAACAAAAACAAACAAAAGCTTTAACAGCACTGACCCATTATTGATTCTGGTAATTTGGTAGTGAAGATTTGTAATTTTTAAGAGAGTAAATATATCCATGAAAAACCCACCATTTTTGCATTTGGTTACAGAGCTGCTGTCTAGCAGTAAAAATGCATTTGAGAAAAAGGGTTGTGAAGAACCATGCAGGTTGTTTCAGGGGCAGCATTTCTCTGTATAGATTACTTCAGTAGAAGAGCTTTGTGTTTTCTCAGGAGAGAAAAAGCCCCTCACGACCTACTTGTGTGCTTTCCCTCTGTGTTGAACTTCGAAGCATGAGCATCTCATCTTGAGGTATCTCGAATAATTATCTTCTCCCACCCACTATCTGACCCTTAAGCACAGTGACTTGTCATTAAAAAAAAAAAAAAGGTGCCATACCCTCCTTATCAAAGGCCTTGTATTTAATGTCTCTGCCCTCCCACCTAGACAGTTGCTTGCCTTATTCCAGCACT
Source organism: Anas platyrhynchos (assembly GCF_047663525.1). Classification (NCBI taxonomy): domain Eukaryota; kingdom Metazoa; phylum Chordata; class Aves; order Anseriformes; family Anatidae; genus Anas; species Anas platyrhynchos. Next base: position 15,040,146 of record NC_092596.1, read on the forward strand.
GATGGGTAAGGGGGGGCCATGTGATGATTTATCTACAGGATTTATCAACTGCCCTGCTAGTCACCCACTGGGTGTAGGCTAGGATGTCCTGACATCAGTGTTCAAAGACCAAGAGGAAGAGAAACTACCTCCAGCTGGATTTTATACAGATCTAGTTGTCTCTGAAAGTGCCAGCAGATTTAAATTACTGCTGCTGTTGTCAACAAGTTCTTCCTGCATGTTCCGTAACGATTAAGGTCCTTAGAGGTTTTGGATCACTTATGTTTCTCAGTGTAGCTACAGATTGTGAACATAAGGGTTGCATCAAGTATATTAAATAATGAATTGAAAGGCAGAGGTTCCTTTTCTTCTGTGTACTTTGGGTAGAATAATTCCTGCTGACTCTACATTTCTTGTTACTGAAAAAGATAACCCGATCAGGTAGCTCAGTGTTAACATTAAATTTGTCAGCTTTTCCTCTTGATGTATAATTGCTCTTAGAAACAGCTGCTGCCTTGCTGCTACCAGTGTCAGGGAGAATTTTGTTTGATGAATTAATCAACGTGTTATTCTATCAGGAACCATTTATGGATTCAAATACAAAAGTAGGATGAAACTTGGGAGGAGGGTGTTAAATTTCTTGAATTCAATAAATCTTTCAGCTCCAGTGAACTTATTCTAAAAACTTTTGGCTGGTCTGCAAGTTATTTACTAAACGGGTTGGGAAATAATAAACACTTCTTTTGGAGCTTCCTATTCCAGACAATAGTACAGATTAGAGCAAGGGGGAAAAAAACAAACAAACAAACAAACAAGGATGATATTTATTGCTAATCTGACTATCTAAAAAAAACATTTCTGATGCTTGTCATATTGATCAGAAGTCCCATCTCTGTTCCTATCCTGTTCTCAGGCTATGCACATTGGTGAGCCATCATTAGTTACTTTGCTGTATGTAGTTTGATGTGTTCTGCCAAAATGGTGGTAGGAAACCAGTGTTTCTAGGGAACAGAAGCAAACTGGAAATAGTAATCCCTTTCCCTTTTCCTCTGTATAATGTCTGCAGCTTTGCCAGTTTCTTTGTTATCACTAGGTATGTAGAAGTGGTTGTGTAATAAGGGTGGAGTAGAACAAAGTACAGGCCCTGCCTTCAGATCACAAAACGTCTAGTTCTAGTCTTCAGGGAATCTGAGCATTGTCCAGGTTTGCTGGAGCTGATCGTAGGTATAATTAGCATATTGCCAGAGAATCATGTCCTTCTAACATGTACCCAGCTCAACAAATGAAGCCTGAAAGACACAGTCAGACCCTATTACTCTCCTTGGATTTGTTTCTGTGCTCAGCAGTATGGATGGGTAATTCTCTCTCTAGTCTTTTGAAGAGTTTATGAACTGTGGAATAACTGTTGCTTGTCCACTTTGAAAGAGGATGAGCTAAATATTTTTTATTTTATTTTATTTTATTTATTTATTTATTTTGTGGCATGAACGCTAGCATCTGGAAGCAAGCACTGAAGAACAGCATCTTGAATTTAGGTTTGCACCCTTCCTTGGTTTCATCTCAGTATTTAACTATAAAGATGTCCAATGAAACGGATCATTGAGGGGTTTCAGATTACTAATGTGCTCAGTGTTTTTAGAGCTTTATTTCCTTAAAAAAAAAAAAAGAAAAGAAAAGAGAAGAGGAGGAGTCTTTCTTCTCCATTACAAAGACCGTTGCTTCTTATGCTATGAAAATGTTTGTTTGTTTGATTGATTTTTTTCCCTGGATATAAATTTAATTGAAAATCTTTACTGCTGCAGTTAATAAAAAGCCTCTTCTATGTACGGGTCTTTTTGTAATATCACAAGAAACCAATATCTGGTGGTTTCCAGAAGAGACAATTTCATCTAAATTTGCCTTCTGTGATTCTAGATGGTACTTGACATTTCAGTACATCCAGTAAACTCAGTTTTGAGGTGGGAGGGGGAGAATTAAAAAGGTACAGTTACCATTATTGACCTTGCATTAGGAAGAGCATGTACGTTAGATGATGTGATAAATTTTCTTTTGAAAGCCATTGCAAAGTAATGATCAGAAAATCATTTTTTTGTGTGATCAACCTCTTATTTTCAGTTCTCTAGACATCATCTTTCCATCTACAAAAAACTCAGATAAAACAAGATGAGTGAAGGTCAAGTTTTATTTTGGTATGACTCTTTCTTTACTGGTCTTGCTTCTAAACTTTTTCTCTCCATTTTTGTATCACTGCACTTCCATTGTGCTCAAAGTTAGTGGGACCAAACTACTAAGTTTTGTAAATTTACAGAGAGAAGCCTTCTCTTACAATGAAATTTCTAGATCTTGTTAACAAGGGAAACGAGAAGCTTAAAGATGCCACAGAAAAGTTTTTTTCATAATTTATTTTTATTATTTCCAAAGTCCGTTCATAGTATGCCTTATTAGTTTGCAATCACAGAAATCACATCTCATCCACAACAGTGTAAGATTTGCCCCATCCTCTGCTGGGGAGACTGATCATCCTCAGACAATCTTGTTCTTTCTCTCCTTTTTTTCCCCATTATCATCCTGACTAGGAGCGCCTAGTTATGTCCTAATTGGTTCTTTCTTTTTATTGACCAGCTCTCCTTCTGACTGGGGGCTAATGTTGACCTGCTTTCTCTGTTGGATATGCCTGCATAGTTTTGTAGCTCCTTTGAGACAATCCATTAATAAAGAAATACCTAATTTATCCAGCTTGTGGTTAAGTAGGATTTAAAATGCTGCAATTCACTCCATAACTTTGTGTAATGAGCAGGAGTGGGAACCTACCTATTTTCTTAAGCTTAGCAACTCCAGCACATCCTATATGAACAAAGTTGTAACTGTTGTTACTAACATCTACTTCCTTCTGCTTACTTCAACTCTTCGTGGATAGGTTAATCAGTAATTTTAACTGCAAGATGTGATTATGATCTGCAGTCATCTAGTATAGGTTGCATAAGGGTATGTTTTAAGCGAGGGTATTCACACTGTGTCTTGAGGATGTTTTTTTTTAGTAGCAACATTTTCAGCTTACTTCTTAGCAGACCTTTCAGGAGGCTTTTCCTGGTTTATTCTTAGCTTCTCCTGACACCCACAAAAGATTGCAGAAGGATGGTTTATCTCTGTTGCATAATGACCTAGCAGGCAGGACTCTTTCGGTTGTCTGGGGCAATAACAGTAAGAAAACAGCTGACCTTTACCTTGGTTTTATTTCAAGAGGTGACACTGACTCATGGTGCTCTGTAACCTTGTGGGGGATTCTCCTACAAAAGCAGTGATGTATTAAGAGCAGAGGTAGAAATGATGAGAGAAAATAGCTTCAGCTGCTGTGAGTTATTTGTGTCCATTTCTCAATCTGCTCTTATCCTCACATAAACACCATATTGCCCTGGTGTTCTGACATGTGAATTACTACCTAGAGCAGGCATTAAATAATAAATACTGTATTCCAGGAAGCGTGTGACAACACAATGAGATTGTTGGGTGTTTTGGGGGATGACCACCATAATGTATTCTTACACACACTGGTTCTGCAATTGGCACTTTTTACAGGGTGGGGAGACTGGGAGCATATTTTTGGTGTCTGACGTCCTTCTGGGTTAGGGAGAATCTGTTTTACATTGAGTGTAATCAAGGTTTAACCACTGCCAGGTCCACATGATAGAGAGGAGACAGCAGGAGAACCTATCCCATGCCAAAGCAGCTGGTCAATATCTAAAACAAGACGTTTAGAAGGTGACTTGCTGTTATAATGGGAAAATACTGAAGACCATATATTCAGGCCTTGTAAAACACCATTGGTATGGCATTGTGATAGTATGAGGTGCAGAGAGGTTCTCACACAGTTATTTCAGCTTTTTATTGTCCCTCACAGAAATGTTGAAGGGACTGAACCAACTCATGCATTTCTTCATTGGGGCTTGGTAGAGTGGCTCATAGGAATAATCACAAACAAGACATCTCGCTGAAATCCAGAAGTAGAAGTTGCAGATTCTTCTACAACTATCCATCATCCACCATGGCTCTTTGGCTCTTTACCAGGCCAGTAACATTTTCTTATGAAAATCCATGTTGTTCTTGTTGTGCTTTAGTAAGAAGGAAAAAAGAATTCTGGACTAGAAGACAGACAATTCGCTATAATATTTGCCATGAGAAGGACACCAGTGCTGGAAGTGAAGAGGATTCAATATTTAAGGCTCCATTTAATATCCCCCCAATGACCTTTTGTCAGAAGAGAGCTGAGGGTGTTAACATCCAGGGTAGTCTGTGAAAGGATATGTGCTTTTAATCAGCTTCCCAATAGTAGGATAATAAAGCCATTAATCCTTTTAGTATTCTGCTTCTATTATCTCTATCTCTTCTCTCCAAGGTCACTAAAGCAGTAAACAATAGGGAAGATAAGCTTCGAAGGAGCTGAAGTGTAGAGCAGTAAGGAGAGAAAAAAAAAAAAAAAGCAGTATAGATTGTTCTTTTTCCAGCTTTTTGTGAGGGAATCAAACCTGCAGAGCACAAACTGAACAGTTTCCCATGGTACTGGTCACAATAGATTTCCAATATAGTTTAAGCTTCTTGTGTTCTCCAAGCATCATTTGTTACACTTAGACCAAGAATTAGGAATTTTTCATCTCATCAAGAGACAAACCTGGTTGGCCCTGGGGAGGGAGGCAAATTGTTTTTATAGTCCAGAGCTCTAATTTGTTTTGGTTTCAGTAAGTTTATTTAGTTTCTTTCAAACAAACAAATAAGTGTGTTTAGTTTCTTTATAACAAGCAAGCAAAAACAAAACACCCTCCCCCCAGAACTGTCATCTGCCACATGTACTGATTTCTGCTGGTGACATTTTTTGCATAACAAATTGGATGTAGTAGCAAAAAGCTTCTATGAAGATATCATTTAAATCTCTAAAGTGTGCTTATATTCTCAGCTGTGGTGAACTCTACCCCGGTGCAACAGAGACTCATTTTCCCATGACTTCATTAGACCATGTACACAAGAACCAAATCTGGCTGTTTGCATATTAAATGCAATATTGATATGCTTATCTCTTGTAAGCTCTTCATATTCAAGTATATCTAAAGGGTCAGTCCCAAGGTTTATCCAGCCCAATATCCCATTTCCAAGAGCGATCAGTTAAAGGAGGAATAAAGGAGTTAAAGGAGCCAAGTGCAAGCAGACAGCGCTGAACCTTGTAATCTCCCAAGCTTCAGCGATTCTTGCTTTAGGGATTTCCTAAGCCAGATCTGGTATTATCCTGTTTAATACCCAAAATGGATTTTTTTTTTGTCATTATTTTGTTTAATTACTTCTTGAGCTCATCTAAAATTTAATATTCATGACATTCGGTGGCAATGAGTACAATAGTTTTTAATAGGGCTTTTTGAAGAAGTATTGGAGGATTTCACTGGTTTATCACCATGTCACTGGTGATGGCTGCTCCTGGGATTTCAGAGAAAAACATAAAACCTCTGGGATGGACAATTATTTATTGAATTTTCTAGGGAGAGAAATGTATTCTTCAGGTAGCCAATGATGAACATAATAGTTCACATACCATAAAAATTGTGGCTGTTTTCACTATGGATGATGTCACTTTGCCTTATATTGATTGCTTTTGAATGCATCTCTTCTAATTTAATAATATTCTATAATATTTAGTAGATTGTTTTTTCTCCAGCATAGAAAACATCTCATTTTATAAGTTTAGTATCCACTGCATTTTTGTTTAGGTCCTGGTTCATTCTTTCTTTGATGTTTTAATTTAAGTAGAACAAGTAAGTTTTGTCCTGAAATACTAAATAATTGTTTTATGATAGATATTTTGGTTAATTAAAAATGTAGTCAAGCCCCAATTTGCACAATCAAAAGATTTCTTTTGATTGCTGGAGCTTTGAGCTGCCTTTACAGCAGAACTTTTATCCATACCCGAGTTCTTTTTCTTACTCTGTTCACCTGAAGTTCTGCAGGCAGTTCTGCCTCAGTGAGCAGAAGGGTTCCCCATGACGGACAGGGTGTGTATGAGGGTGGCATTGTAGCATGTCGTTTGTGTACATAGGTGATGGAGAAATGAAGAACAGTGGTAATAGATTATAAGAAGTAGGATCAACAGTCCTTTCTCATGCTAGAATAAACCCTGCAACCTAGTCTGACATTTTCGCATTACGTAAACTGACAGGATTAATCCCTTGTGATTCCATCCCCAGAATTTTTTTATTTTAGGTGCTAGGTACCTTGGCTCTCTATACTGTTACTGTCAGTGTTAAAGGCCAGTTTTATTGCGTACTGCAGCGCTCTAATGACTTTGTTTTGTGTACTGTGCTGTGAATATCCAAGCCAAATTGTTAGTCTTAACGCGTTTTGAAGAAAATGCATTTCCTGAGGTATGACGTGTTCTGCCTTATACTTTAGTTAATATATCAGTTCTTCTGCCTTAGGCAGAGATGCTTAGCCTTCTGTCTCCTGGTTGTTGCTTTTAATTTGAATTCAGTTATGATCCTCAAGAAAACTGTCTCAGACATTATAATTGATTTAAATTCACAACAGAAATGGTCCTTAAGCCATCACATGTTTTTCAGGCATTCATACGGCTGAAATCACACGTCTAGCTTAGGCTTTGCCAGGCAGCTATAGAGAATATTTTTCACCATCAGCTGCATAGGATAGCAATGATATTCTGGTTGCATTGAAATTGCGTAAAATGAATTGAGCTCCTCTGCTTAAGTTACTGCTGAGCATCCAACTGCTCCTGAAAGCAGCTGTACTGCTCAGGTTTCCCCACTCTGCTTTCACTCTAATCTGTACAATCCCAGCACTTTTTTGTGTTAGTTCTTGAAATCACTGAACCCATTAGCAAATGGATTCAACTCACTAATTAGGCAGTGAATATCTCAGCTGGAGGGAGAAAAAAAAAAAAGAAAAAAGAAAAACACAAAAACCTATCCTACTGAACTGATATGGCTTCCTTTCAAGTGGCGAATTTTAGGCATGATGAGTAGCCAGTCCAAAACATACACAAAACATACACAAAGTCATGTTTTTCCTCAGGTATGCGATGTCACATCGCAGAAGCATGAAAGCTCTGTAAAATACATTCCTGAAATACATTCTGTAAATATCTCATCATCTCACTCTGTTTTCTTCCTCTTGTTTACTGCTTCTAGCCTGGCAAATAAAGTGGTTATCAAAGAGTTCCTGTGTGTGTGTACAGATAGATAGCTATAAGGATGCTTTGCCCTCATTTGAGCAAAAGCTTTAAGTGTTCAGGCTTTCTGTAGCAAGAAACTAGGAATGGACCCAGCTGGGGTACATTGTTTGCTCAACTATTCCTCTCATATTTTATTTGCAAGATAGTATTTCTTGATTTATTTACTTGTAAATTGAATATATGTGTGTTTACCAGTGTTATACAGACATTTTGTGGCTGAAAGACTGTCTGAGACCTCAGGTAATTGAGTTGCTGTGTAAGCAGTTGTAATGGTGTCCTGCTAAATTAGCTGTCACTTTTTCTGTAGAATTTTTCCTGTGAAGATAACCAATATACTGGTGTCTTAAGGATGGTTTGAATTATGATCAAGTGAAGAAGTTCACCTAAAGAAAGAATATGTCCAAATTACAGTCTCATTTCTCTCCTTATCTGATACAAGCTGTTTTTTAAGACTGCAAAAATGAAAGAAACCCAGGCTGTGCTGTTATGGATTTTCCTGTCTTTCCTTCCAGTTTTGGCAGATGGCATGGCTCCTGCCACTGGCCAGGTATGTGAGTAGAAAGTTGGTAATATTAGCGACAGGTCGTCTTCGAGTCTGGCTTGCAGCAAGACCTGCTGATGACCTTGTGTGGAGGTTTCTTCAATACAACTCTCAGCCCAGCTGCGAAGATCAGCAGTGTTGCCTTGGATTAAACCTACTCATAGGTCTTCAGGCTGCTGGAAAAGCATCAGAGTTTCATTAAGATGCAGAGATGAGGTGATTAACCATGCTGACTTACAGCAGTTGCTAACTGATTCATGAAATTCTGGGTGCAATCTGAATTTCAGGGAAGGCTGTTTGCTCTGTGACAGTTCCCTGGTTTTGTTTATGATTTAAACCGATTGGTCTTTTATCTCAGTGTTTGGCAGAAGGTGAAGCAATTGTACTATTTTGGCTGCCCTCTGACAGCTTCTCACGAGGATGCTAGGACTTGAGACAAGCATGAATCAATTGGTTTCTCAGAAAAATTCTGAGAACTGGCTCTCTGCCACTCTGCCTGGAAATGGGACAAAAATAGTGACATTGCTCCAATCTCTTCCACTTTGCTGAAATGCCCCCAAATCCTCAGGCTAGAAAAATGGTCCACAAAAGCAAAAAATGGCAGTGTGCTTCTGTTGTTAATAATGACAGGATTTAGGGTGACTGGAAGATCCAAAGTACTTGGCTTTGCTTGGTGAACTGAAACACAGAAATACGGATTGAACAGTCAAGTGCTAATCTGCAAAGAGCAAGTGGTGTGATTTTGCCTCCGGAAGAAATCACTTTTGTGTATAAGTGATACACAGTAGGCGAATGAGGCCGGAGACTCCAGAACTAACAGTGTGAGCCACTACCTCTTGAGCTCAGGAGCTTTGCTGCCCAATTCCAGGCTATACCAGAGCATTCTCTTCAAGGCTTTTTCAGATTTAGGAAACCTATAACAACAGAGAGATGTTGCTACAAACATATGGTATCAGAAGATGTTATTGTGGTAATTTAGCCTGCTTTTCCATGTGTGAAAAGTTGGAAAAAGAAAGGGTAAATGATAAATGCTGTAGGAGGAAATACTCAATTGCACTTTAAAGACTGGGAACACTCCCACGAGGGCCAGATGTAACACTCCCATGAGGGCCAGATGTTGCATATTATGTTGATCACAGGGGAAGATTAGTTTATTTTGATAATACATGCACGCTTTTTATAAAACAGTGTTTTCAGGCTCTCAAAATCTAATTAAGGAAGGGTGTGACCGTGCGATGCAACATCCACCCTGTTCAGAGCTACCAGGTCGGGCTGGGAAGCTGCGCAGTTGTATTAACCTGGTGCTGTGTCCCAGCTACCAAGCTCTGACTCCTGCACTCCTCGTTAACACCTGTAGCACTCCCAGTGTTGGAGCTAAGCACTGAGAGTTGAAGGCCTGCGCATCCTTCAGCACCTTAGCTTCTGTTTCATTTATTGACAAGATCAATATGTTTGTATTTCATATCATTCGTGAAGATACAAAACTGGCCTGCTTTCAGTATTGTCTCGGGAATGTTAGAGTCCTTTGGTGTAGTTTTACAGGATCTGTCATAGTCTATAATACAATTTGTGTTTTATGTCCTTGTTTCATTTATTTTGACTTAAAATTTTATGTAAAGAATGATTAATAATACACTGAGATCTTGAACAGAGATTAAAATTTTGTGTATTATTTACTTTTAGGTAGCTTAACATTTTTAATAGAAAAATCTGTTTTATGTATCTAAACCTATAATTATAAATGAAAATTGTTTAGGTAATCTGGTGAATAATTAGAAAAACTAGAAATTAGATACATTTGGATTAATTAATATTTGATTTTAGAATGTGGTTATAAGGAAACATGAATAAGAAGAGAATGCTGGAAGTGTATTTGTTGGTAAAGTGATTAAGAGAACAAAAGTAACTTAGTAAAGATTTAAGACTGCCTTAGCTGACAGTACTAAGTTTTTTTGTTTGTTTGTTTGTTTGTTTGTTTTTTACCACAGTGTGATATAAAACAGTGTTGAAGATTTCTCTTATAAATTTGTAATGAAACAGAGGGTCATCAAAACTCTGCTGAGGACCGTGAACATATTGAATAAACTTAGATGAATCATTAACTTGTATCTTGTAAGACATAATAAATTCATCTAACGGATTGTTGTCTGGGGTTTCATCCGGGTTTTATAGGATTAGAGAGTAGAGTAGAACTGATGAGAGAGGGGTGAGGCGAAATGAATAGAAACACAGCAAAAGCCACAGGAGAAGGTCATCCCACCCAATGCAGAAAAGCAACCTCAAAACTGAGCATTAATTTTAACTTAGCTCTATATATCTAGTACAACACATGCTGTGGTTATGTAGCTGTTTGATATGAGCTGTTGTTAGATGGTGCTAACACTCTTCCATATGCAGGGTTTTCTTTGGCTTGTTTATGGACATCTGGTGGTCTGTGAAGAACTGGCTGTTTATGTGACTTCTGTTCCTCACTTCTAATCCTAAAAATACATGAAATACTTTCTTCATCTCACTTTTTGATGCAGCAGAATTGCCCTAAGATTAACTATGCATCTGAGAAGTGTCAGTAGGACAGGATCCATGAGCAAGGTATCTGGTAGGATATGGTCTCTACTAAGGAAATGCGTGGGAATATTGCGTGAAGCAGCAGCAGGATTCCAGTTACTTTAAAGAGCTTTAAAAGTTCTGGGTCCACAAAAGGCTGCTCTGCCCTGAGGGAATGTTACTCCTTGCATACTGGCTTCTGTGCCAATATGGAAATGCATGTAGCAGTTTTTTTTTCAGTGCCTGTTTCCCACACGTTGCTGTGCCTTAGCAGAGGAATGAGCTGCTCTCATTTGTCTGGAAATTTCTTTCTGGCTGATAGTGGGTAGATGGGTCGCTAGGTGCAATGGAAAGGCTGTGCATATTCACATATCCTCTTTTACTTTCCTCACCTGTTTGATAAGCCCTTAAGTACTTAAAACAAAGAGTGTGGGCTGTGCTACTGTGGTGGGGTTCCCACAATATGCATGTAGCAGGCTACAGGTCAGCTTGTAGGCTACAAGTCAACACTGCTGTTGGTGGGGATTTGGTGCCATTTGTTTTTGCCAAGGGACATTGAAGCAAAGGATTTCAAGCTGTCATCCACTTAAATACCATGGGTTAAAGGATAAATTACTTTACAAAACTGTGAAATGTGGAAATGATCACTTATTAAGGTATTAAAATGGGTCCTCCCTACCGTCTTTCTGCTCCCAAAAGGGCTTACCACTAAGGTGGTATCTGCTTCCAATACATTTTGGTGGTGAACCAGGGCTTGTGTGCATCTAACAGAACAGAGCCTTAGCTGCCAAATAGACTTCGAATGTGCCAAGATGATTGTGCTCTGTTACAGGAGTCTCAAACTGGATGTGAGAGGTTGCAGAATGACAGGATGGGAACTCATTAAGGCATCCTGAAAGCTCTTGAAAAAAAAGGGTCAGAGATGCCTTGAATTAAGATCTGTAAGTAGCAGTTTTTAGCTCTTGCTCTTGGTGTTCGCATACATTACAGAAGGTTGAATTTTTGGCCCTCTGCTTTGTATCTGGTATGCAATGACTAGTTTCCTCTTAATCTGTAGTGAGACAGTGCACTGTCATTGCAGCAATTCATTACCTCACTGTCATTCTGTATGAAATTTATCAATTCAAAACAAACTTCTAGGAAATATGCAATATATATATATCTATACACACAATATTGGAAAAATACTTGATAATAGAACTAGCTTTGTGGATAATGAGAGAATGGGGTCAGGGCCACAGACAATACATTATTGAAATGGCCAGTTCTATAAATACGTTGGTAAAATTCAGAAGTACCGGAAAGCAAATTAACGAAGAATAAAGGCCCAACTGTTCAATTGGCCCCAACATAGCCCCTAAATCTGTGTGAACAAATGTTTTTGAGCAGAATTAGCCCATTTGGCTATACAATCTGTGCATTGTGTACTTGCTTTCATTTGCAATAAATGTGAACAAAAAACTTTATTTTCCAATGTTCCGTATGCAAATCCAAGCCTTGATTCTGTAGTATGTTTGCTGATATATAATACGCACAGGTGCAGAGGCCAAACTTTAGACCAGTTCTCGAAAAGGCAACCAGACAGATGAAAAACAAAACAGTGCCCAAGGCCTACATTTCTGGCTTCAAAAGTCAAAGACCCAGAAGGACATTCAGCTTTCTCCTACTAACTATTTTCAGCATCCCAGTGCAGAACTGGAAATACTTGCAAGACCCAGACTAGGCATGCTCATTCCCAATACTACTTTGATTTGGCAGTAACATTTTTTTCAACTCCAAACTGGTCTTCTCAGTTCAATTTCTCTAGGTGTGCAAATATCAGAGCATTCTTAAGCCTTTCTCAGCTGGAAAAATGAGATTTTTTTTATTTTTTTTTTTCCATCCTGACTGCTTCTATCCCACATGAAAATCAAGATAGAGATGGAAAAGGTACACTTTCAAGTTTCAGAAGAATACCAGCTTGGATTTATGCCAAATGCAAGGGAAAAAAAGGTTTAAGCATTTTGTAACTACTATTGTCATTCTGTAGCAGACAGTGTTATGGGTGACTTGCTTCGCATGAAAAGAATGTTGTTAATTTTATTTTTCAGGTACCAGAAAATACTCAGAGAAGTGACCCTAATGGATCAGGATTTTCTGTTAGTGATTCACACTAGTCAGCCAGTTCTCTGGCTGAGTATTCTTGAGAATGATCTTTCTGTAAGACAGAAAGTCTCAATTATTGCTTTCAGCACACGTTAAACAAGCTGCTGTCTTGAGCAGCTTGGAAGTAATAAACTGTGCTGAACCGAGCTCAGATACAGGCATACATAATCCTACGCAAGTCTCTGGTCTTAGATGCATACAAACTACTTGCTATACTCTTACACTCTTGGAACTGAAGTGAAGAAACATTTCTCTTTGAACAGAAACTGTGTGAGTGATAAATGCCAAACTGACAATAAGTATACATGGATTGTCACACAGTTGGGCTTTAGTATGCATAATTTTCTAGGGAAAGCATCAATTACAGGTGGATTGACAGACTATACACCTTGGGCAATAATGTCTGCAATCCCAACACTGCCACAGAATCAGAAAGGCAAGCCAGAAATCAATACAAGTTAAAGAAACTTTTGAAAAGTTCTGAGGACTCTTACTTAGTTGAACCATAACTAACAGCAGCACATTAAAAAACATTATCAGGCAATTATTAGAGAACAATAACATTGTTAGGCTGACTGGGCTATCCAACAAGGGGCTGTCAATCATGGCTGTTATGAAAAGTGCAGCATTTAGAGGCTGTCAATCATACCTGTTTGTAAAAGCCAAAGGACTTCAGGAATTGTTACTCCTGAATTTACCAACTGGAGAAATAACAAAAGCACCTGAGTCTCATTCAGACTGATATTACAGTTTATGTAGAAGCTCTTGCATAAGCTTATACCTTTATTCATCTGAAAATATCCTATATTACTGGGAACTTGGAAAGGGTTATTTTTCAGTTAGCTGCTTTTCTATCACTTTTTTTTTTTTTTTTTTTTTTTTTTTCAGGCTGCTTGAATGTGTCAGAGCTGGTAACTAAAAGTAACTTTTGTTAGATTCTTTTGATGAGAAGCTAAAATGTTAGAGTTAGCATCCAAGTACCAAAGAGCTGGTGCTGGAGCCATTTAGTTTTCTGGGGATTTTCACACATTTCTGCATATCCAAAACACAGCAGCAAATACCAGCTGGAGAATTTAAAAGGACTTAGGAAATCCTCAACATGGAGGTATTCAACCAGAGATGCTATGAGATACAGTCCCCAAGAGACTGAGAAAACATGGAGCCTTGTGTCTGTTTATTTTTAAGAGAAGCTTTGAATGCACGAACTCGCCTGATTTAACCCAAAAGAAGGTATAGTTAGATTTTTTTTAATCAAATTGAAGAGTTATTTAGAAAAAAAATGTTTTTCTGACAATATCTTTCCTAATGTGTTCTTCTGGAACACAGTCTGTGTTGCAAAAAAGGGAGTTCCCTGTACTCTGCACCATGTCCTAGGTGTCCTGGAATTTTTTTAGAGGGAATGGATGTGAAGGCCAGTAAATCATGATTTTTTGTAATTGAGGCTAAGTGAAAGCATGTGTCTGTGCATTCAGTGTTTGTGATGCTGTTTGAGGACCTGTTTGTTACTGAATAAATAATGGATTTCTGCTTCTTTGAAGGGCTTCCATGTAGGAATTGGTATCATTCAGATCCCAGAAGACTGAGTGTTTTTAGCAGATTTCTTGCAACCCCAGGCCCTTCAGGAGACTTAACGGTAACCCTGGCATCAAGCCCTGCCAAGGTGTGAATTTTTACATGATTTTTTACTCAGACTGGGAGCTCCACTTTACCAACACAATATCAGAAGCATGTTCCCCAAGTGCTGATTCCTTCACTCCCCGCCAGCTCTGGTCTTTAAGGTGTCAGCAGCTATTATTGCAGTGACGACCTTGTTGTCCTTGTTGTGCTTTATTAAGCACAGTGGAACAGAAGAGGAGAAAGGGGAGAAGTCCTGAGCGACCTGTTCTAGGTATTCCTGATTAAGGAGCAGTGTTTGACCAGATGACCTCCAGAGGTCTCTTCTGAACTTGACCATTCTGTGAAGTTCCTGCTCCAAACAATTCTTGGCGTGACCATCCTAAATACATTTAGAAAGGAATAGAAAAGCGGTTAACCTGCCCAAAGTCATTCAGTGAGTTAAGAGCCAACTCAGGGGTGGTATCTATGTGTCTTTGACAATTCAGAGGAGTTTGCTGTGTGGACCTGGACCACACCAGCTCCCCTGGTGACACGCCCACCTTCCACAGCAATAAGTATCATCTCAAGCAATCTATACTTGCACAATTGGTAGTTAATTCAGTGTTTTTTTTTAAAGCAAATATTAATAATTAAGCTCAAGTGGTTAATGAGTTTCTAGAGAAAAGATCAAATTATACTCTTCAAACATGGAGTTAGAATTTTGACTAATTAGAAGAAATATGTTTTTTCCCATGTAGGGCAGTTTCTGAAGTGACAGTTTGGAGTCTGTTGTGACAGCATTTGCAGAGATGGGTGCCAGCCAAAGAAGAGAGCTTTTTTAGTATCTCTGGTAGTGTAGTAGTTTCTTTTGAAGACATAATTACGTTGCATTCTTTGCACAGTTCATTAGGAAAAGAAAAACAAAGAACTTGTATTCCATGTGGTTGATGTTCACACATTTTTATCTTAGCATGATAGAAGAAGTTGCTAGATCCAGAGAGTAACATGGTGTGTCTCTCTCTTTTTATGCTAGCCTAATAACATAGCTAGTGCTAGGTGGAAAACAGCTTTTCTAGCCCACAACTGTTATTTAGGAGTCTTTTTTTTTTTTTTTTTTTCCTGTGTGAAATCTCAGAAAGCATAGAAATGTCAAAAAAGCCTATGTAAACTAAAATTCTCATTAATGAATAAGTTTGAGTCAAGTAAATCATTTTGATGCCTTGAAATATTTGATGCCCATATAATTTTAAATATGAAATTATATTTGTTGCTGCTATGTTAAATATTAAGGTGAAAAAGTAATCTCAGGACTATTGTTGCTTTCAAACTGTAAAAATGAAACTTTCTCTTTATTTTCCCCAGTATTTTTTGTTGAGGAATGCATCAAAACTGTTTCCCCCCTATATTGGCTTAACACTTTTTTTTGGCAAGAAAAAAGTTTTGTGCAACTATTTCCAACTAGCTCTTGTAATAAATTTTCTCTTCATTACATCTTAGCATTTGCAAGCAAAATAAGTAAACAAGACTGCTACAAAAACAGAATTTATCAGAGGTATTTAGGTGAAGCAGATTCATTTTCTTCAAGCATACAGAAGACAGTCTTTATGACACAAGAGTGTAAAAGAGAATGATATACCTTTACTAGCTGTTAAATGAATTTAGCAGGATGGGATCCTTTCATAATTGCAGAAGCCAGCAATTACTTTCTCACATCTCTGTTCTACTCCCTTTGTACTAGGTGGAAGCCTAGTAAATACATCCTGATACCTATAAATACAACACTAATAACAACATATCCCACTGACCAGTTTCTAAATGGCTTAACTGCCATTTCTGTTCAGTGGCACCCTCAACCACCCTGATACAATGGGAAATTAACTCCAGTTGGGAATGTGGCTTCGACATTTTCAGACAATTTGTAACATCATCCTTGCAGTTGAGGGCACTCTTCCAGCTTGCAGGAACATGCAGTGGGGATGTTCTCCTGCTGTAAGTATTTTCTGTCTATAAGTTATGGACCTTGAAGGGAAATCAGAGCAGCTGTGCAGTGTTTGTTTTGGAAGGAACCTAGTGGTACTTCAGGATACAGCTGTCACTGGGAAAGGAAAGGTGGAAAATATTGTTTTACATCACGTAAAATGATAATGCTCGGCTCTGAATTCCACCTCAAATTTCTTCCAGGTAGAGAAAATCCTCTCCCATATAACATTGAATGAGGCAGAGATTTGTGATAGTATTGAAAATGATGCCAGCGGAGAGAGTGGATGAAAAGAAATAATTGCTGATTATTTGCTACTGACAAATTAATTCAGATGTAAATGAAACACATGACTGCTTGGGAGGGCTAACATATATGTCAGAGAAACCAGTCACCCCCTCCTTTTTTAGACCAGCTGTACAAAGGGTCATTGCTGGCATGTTGTATGGCAAGGGGTAAGGGTGCCTGTCAGGTCACATACCCCTGGTGACAGTCTCCGTTTGACAAAAGACTGAGCCAAAGGGTCAGGGTTTCAGGCAGTGAGGAGATGCAGGGGAGAACCAGGGGAGCAGCTGGCGATGGTGATGGTAGTGGTGAAGTGATCTGAGGGCTATTTGCTGGTGATCCTGTTAAAAGACCTGTAACAATCCCTGCTGATGGCCAGCTTGTTTGCCCAGGTTGGTATGATCCGTAGTACTGAAGCAGAAAAGGTACAGAGTTACCTTACAAAGTTCTTAGGTATCATTTATTTTTATTGCCTTCCATCTGGAGCTGAATGGTGGTAAATTGGGGGGGATGGGAGGGACAAATATTCAATGACAAGCAATTCTGGTAGGGCTCAGGCAGGGTTTAAATGTTCTATATTTCACAAAACAGTACAAATCTTGGTATTTGTGGAAGATTTTAAAAGCACCAAAAAATCTCCTAAAAAATAAGGGATAGTCCTGGTATGGAGCAATTCCCCGATTGTTGGTATCACTGTTCCAGCTCAGCAAGTGAGGCATCCTGAAACATGGAAGGAATAGAGGAAGAAGCTTAAGAGCACAGCTGCTGTTACTGCTGTTACTCCAAAATCAGGCTATAGCTCATAAAAATCAACATAGCAGGCACACCTGGTTATGTATGGTTTTGGTTTTGATAACTGTGTGAAGTATATCAGCAAAAACATGCTCTGTGTTGCCTGTATTGATAATGACATCTAAATAATATTTATCCAAGCAAAAGTGGTAGGAATTTGCTTTCATTTCCTTTCCAGACAAATTGTTATGGAATATGGCTCTGCTCATGTATTATTTGTGTGCATTTTATCTTGTTGAGAGCCTGATTTCTATCTTCAAAGTAGGAAAAAAAGTAGAAAAAGCATGCTATTGAGTGGCTGCTTCTGAGGAAAATGGGGTCAGGTAGCAATGCCTGTTGGGTTAAGGTGGTGCAGTTCTTTCTGCTTATTTTGTCAACCACTCAGTGTTGATTCAGTAAGCTTTTCTTGATGGGCCTAAAAGACAGAAGACTAGGATATGTGGTGGGTGGTTCTTTTTTGTTTGTTTGTTTTGCTTCTTTCTTTTGGCGCCTATACCTTCTTTTGGCCTTTCACTTACATTTCTGTTGTGATGTTGCTGACAGAGATTAATTCCCTTTCCTATACAGTTCCAATCTGGGGCCTTCTCACTAGTAAAGTAATGCATGCAGTTGACCACAGGCACATCATTTCTAGGCAAAAGGTTTATGCATGTCAAAAACATTCCTGTTTCACAAGACTTGTGGTACAAACTGTGCATGTACTAAGTTTGTTGGGTTTGTTTGTATGGACTATGGCACTTTGGCTCATGTTAAGTTTCTGTGATACTCTGTAGATGTCAGAAAAAGATTTCCAGTGAAAACAAGGTCTCTTGGCACTAGCATCTCTTTCAGGTCAGGAGGCCCCCTTCTGCTGTGGAATGCCCTGCTTGCAGGCCAGCTGCAGACAATGCAATAAATGTTCCTGTCTGTCCAAACATGGTTAGTCACCATCTTGCAATCTTAAAAACTTGTTCCATGCCTGAACTAATGTCTGTAGTGTTAAAATAAAAAAAATCCCTTATTTGCTTCATCACAGAGACTGACCTGCCCCAGCTGCAAAGTGCATCCCTCCAGCAACTGCAAATAGGTGCTATAAATGATTTTGCCTAAATATCCAGATGTTGCCCCAGCTGTGGTTTAACCAGAGTGTAGAATTCGGATCTAGATCCCATTGCACTGTGCTGTAAAGGCATGAGGTAGAAAGGTAAGCTCACCACTCATTGTACAGCAATGTCAGGGCCTTGTTCTCTGTTGCTTGGCTTTTCTTTAGATTTTGCAGAGCTAAGACGTGATTTGGAGAGCGGGTTTGTTTTCAGAAAGAGAATTGTGGTAGAATCTTGCAAACATATACGCTAGCTTTTAGGAATACAACATATTGTTCTGGGGACATCTGCAAAAAATGTGACAAAAGGCTGATATCAAACATAAGGCTTGAATCCTCTCCTTAAATTTCAACTGTTCTGAATGTTGGGAGTTCAAGAATCTCTTGTCAAGGTTTTTGAGTGCATGGTCACTGTCCATAACAGCTTTTTAAAACCAAAGGTCAAGTCTCTAAGATCAGAAAATTCAAAATGTGTTACATCCTACATATATATGTATATACCCACAAATATATACATGTTGCTTTCTGTTTTTCATATGTTTAGGAGATGTACCTTTTATCTTTTGTCTTCAGTTGTGAGGTTTAGAAGCCTACTGACCTGGAGGGCTGAGATTTAAAACCCAAGATGCTAAAAGGCTTGAGAGGAAAACCTGTGACAGTTGGCAACACTAGTCTAGTGTTGTGTTTCCCAAAGTGCAGTGAAAGCAGGAATCTGAGTAATTCACAGTTATTGCCTCTTACGGGGAACGGCTGAGGGCACTGGGCCTGTTCAGCCTGGAGAAGAGGAGGCTGAGGGGAGACCTCATCGCAGTCTACAACTTCCTTGTAAGGGGGTGTCGAGAGGCAGGAGACCTTTTCTCCATTAATACCAGTGACAGGACCCGCGGGAACGGGGTTAAGCTGAGGCAGAGGAAGTTTAGGCTTGACATCAGGAGGGGGTTCTTCACAGAGAGAGTGGTTGCACACTGGAACAGGCTCCCCAGGGAAGTGGTCACTGCACCGAGCCTGACTGAATTTAAGAAGAGATTGGACTGTACACTTAGTCACATGGTCTGAACTTTTGGGTAGACCTGTGCGGTGTCAAGAGTTGGACTTGATGATCCTTAAGGGTCCCTTCCAACTCAGGATATTCTATGATTCTATGATTCTATATCTCGACTTTTCTTTTGTGGTTCAAAAGAAATGAAATAAAAAGAATTCACTTGATATTAAATAGTAGTAAGTGGGAGCAAGTACTGTATTTTAATGTTTGTCAGAATTCTTTATAATTTTATTTATAATAAAATTTATTTATAATTCTTTATAATTTTGTTTAAAAAAAAACTTAATATAGCTTTGTGCTATATTTCAGTTGATTCTGTAAAACAGCTTATTCTATATTTTTTTATATTAATATTCAGACCTGTTTGGTGCCATTTAGTCTATTTCTGTTTCTCTCCTGGGAGTGAGCTGCATGAAGTATTGGACTTTGATGTAAACTCTTGCTTTTCCTGGGTCTTGTTTTTCTAGTTATGTTTTAAATATGCATATTATTGTAATGAGAAAGCTACCAAAATATCTCTAGTTCTTAAGAACTAAGCCCTGTTCTCCCAGCTTCTCCACCCTGCCTTCCCAATAATACTCCTAGGTGTTGTCACTGAAACCTCACAGCTCAACTGGAACTAAGTGAGAAGTGACCCTTTCTGTAAGCTGTTGAAAGAAGAGGTTTTATTGCATTTGTCATACAAGTAGCAGAACTATCGTTGTTCTCAGAGGGCTGTAACAGCATGCTGAGTAGGATCAAGGGGAAAACTGCAGTTTCCTTGTTTCTGAATGAATCAGCTGGTCTGATTCAGAGCTAGGTCTTGTAGTGTTTCAGGGTTTCTGCACTGCAGCATGTTGTTGATATTTTTGGTAGAATAAGGCCCTTTTACACCAGAATGATTACAATAGTGCTTTTATCTAGAAAGTAAAAAGTATTATGCCTTTCAGTTCTCTAAATGAATTTAATGCTATAGAAACCTCAAATATGAAAAATTTGCTTGGTGCCGTTATGCCTTCTGAATCCTCAATGAAGTTACAATCTCTAGGTTTTCGTTGTTGGGTTGTTTTTTTATGCTTTCTCAGTTCCTTTCTTGAACAATGTCTGTCCTCCCACACAGCTTTGCTGGAGAAGTGAAAACAAGATTATATCTTCTTACTTTCCGAGCTTTTCCTTTTCTGTGTCCAGGGCAGAGATACCTTCTGTTTTCTGGGGGCTCAGGCCCCACATTTGGTGAAGTTACTGTGCCTTAGGTTAATGTATACCTAGTAGTCTTACATGATCCCTTGGACTCCAAAAGACATAAATTGATACAACTTGGCTGGTAATGAATTGGAACTTAACATGAAGTGCCTTACTTCGTACTTGCCACTGACTCATATTGAATCTTTGTGTTCAACAAGACTAACTGGGTTGCATCAACTGTGCTTAGGTTACTTTTTCCAATGTTTTAGAGGTGTTTGGTTTCTAACATTTTACACCTCAACAGCTCTCACAGCTGTACATGACACACTAAGACTGCAGCTAGGTTCAAAATCTATTTTGCTCAGAACTGTAAACTGATTCTTCTGTCCAGTATGTTTAATGACTGCTGGTTGCCTCTTCCAACCCTGCAGTTTCTAACTACAGAGCTCTGTGATGGCATGATGGACTGGCCATGTTATTCCTGTTAGAGGATTTCCTTCTTGTGAAGGGCTTGTTTTTACCAGAGTATCCTGGCTTCTGCTAGAATTGTTTCTTTTTCAAATGTGCTTTACACAGAGGAGAAAAATGTTTTTCCCCACTTGACAGTTGATGGTTTGTTACTTCCTTAACTCTGAGCTGTTCTCATAGATATTACCTTGCTGACAAAGTGAAAGCAATTTAGTAATCACATTCAAGAGAAAATCAACTCCATTAGAGTTCAGTTGCCTTTGTTCTAGAGATTAAAATGCAGACACTACTTGATTCATATATGAATTGTTTTGATAGTTTCATTATTTTTCTTCAGTCAAGTTTATTAAAATGCATTTGACCACCTCCCTCACATACTTAGATTAGCACAGCCTGTGTAAGGAGAGATTGGTCTCCCTGCATCAGTTGCTGACACAGTGATGTCTGCCTTTGGTTTTCATTATTACTCACTGGCCAAAGTACAGCAGTCGTTCACAGGCTGACTTGAAAACAGTGCTGATGTACCTGTCAAATTTCACCTAGATGTTAGGTAAACATAGAAAAAAATATTATGTTAAAAAAGAAAATGGCTGCTTTGAATGCTGTTTGAATGATATTACTTCTAATTACCTCTTTCCCTTCACTTCTAAATACTCATTTATTTATTTTTTTAACAGACTGTCACTGAGGTCAGAGGTTGTCTTCACATTGCACTTAGACTGTCAGTCTTTAACCTTCCTGTTTTCTCATTCTTTGTGTTCCTGGTGTTATCCAGATCTTCCCTCCTATTTTCATTTTCTGTGCTCCAGTCCTAACCGCTTTGTTAAAGGCAACCAAGCGTTTGTTAGCTATTTGCAGCTCCAGACACTTTAGGACTGATTTCTACAGTTTGAGAATGCTTTATGCACCATATTTGTGATAGAATATGAACTGTACAAAATCCTTGTTTTGTATGTATGCTCATAAGGAGAACCAGGTTAAGCCAAATTGTACTATTATAGACCTCCTTTGCCTTTCACGTCATGCTGGAATCTGAAGTATTTTCCATTATGTTTTGTCGTCTTCCCTTCATTTTTCCTGACTCATTTACTGATGTCATAAATGACTGTTTGTGTCACTGCAATTTGCTCCCATGGAAATGACTCCTGAACACATGCACGTGGCATCCAACTCCTCGCTCTTTACTTCTTACATAATTCAGGAGCTGTCAGAGCTCTACCCCAATGTGCCCATCTGTCTATTTTCTCAAAGTTAATGAGCCTTTTTCTTCTAGCTTCAGGCATATTACACACCCTGACTCATTCATAGATGATGTCTATTAAAATTGTCAAATGCTTTAAAAATTAAATGATTTCCCTAAATAAAGAGCCTGCTTCTAATCTCATTGAAGATGTTTCAACGCAATTGGACTATTTTCTAGTACAAGTCAAGAGTGACTATACTGAAGTCTATCTGACACGGGAGTTGATTGGGCCTTCTTGTCTAATTGAAAATGTTTGTGATTCACTTCGGTGTAAGAGCTCAGAATCTGTCCCTGATTTAGACCATGAGCAGTAGCACAATGAAGAACTTGCCTGTTAATAGAGAATAAGGCATACAGATTCAAGTGGCCACTCATGGCAGGAATCAGTCAGTGTAGAAAGTAGCTGGTTGTTTGCTTTTAGAGCAGGAGAATGTACAGAAAAACACTTGGTGTTAACATTTCTTAAAAAGATGAAAAGGAATTAAGGGAGGGAAAAAATACAGTCACTAATGGAGTTGCTACATCAGTCTAATTACAAGTGAGTTACAAGGATGAAATAATAGGACATTAACTGGTTAGAATAACAATAAGCAAAATAGGAAAAAGCTTGAATTTATACCATTGTATTAAGCAAATCAGTAGCAAATGTAGTAAATGCAGGAGTGCTTTTTTCCCCAGCACAATTTGGAAGAAAAAAAAAAAAAAGATTTTTAATAGTTGGATTTTTTTTCTTGTATTAGTAAACATAAACCTGATCAAACATTTTGATTTCTGACCACTTTTTCTTTCCCTCAGCTTAAAGGAAAGAACCTGGAAAATAAGCAACTAAAAGATACCGTTTTAAAAATCAAACTAATAAATTTTTTAAAGGTCTAGCAAATGGGATTTAATCAAAAAGCCATGCTGTTAAAAGAAATAATAATAATGAAAAAGTATTATATTGACTCTATTCAGCATTGACAAAGGAAAGCGGGCTTACAAGACAACTGCATACATGTGTCAGGATGTACCTGATCAGAGAGAAAAAGAAAGGAGAATGTAAAATGCATGAAACGTGGGGTTTGGGATCTTGGATTTAGAGAGGAAAGCTGGTCTGAGTGAGAAGAGCTGAGGGCCTCTTTGGGCTGTATCTGTGGGTCGGCCTCCTTGGAGTTAGTCTGGTTGACAGTGGGAGAGCAGGGCTGCAGGGGACAGCCCAAGGGGACAACCCTAGCTGCCACCCTGTGGTCCTGCTGGTGGGGGTGGAGTGGCACAAAAGCTGATGGACAGCACCCGGGCAAGAGGTTTAACAGTGTAGGTGTGAGGAAGAGAGGGTGAAAGCAAATTGCCACACCAATTTGAACTAATCATTTAGGTACTAAAGGCCATTTAGATGATTGATGTAGCTGAAAAAGGTAATGTACTTTAGTGCAAGCACAGAACTTACCAGGAAAGGCAGAAGAATACTTGGAATTCAGAAGTATTATGAGAGGTGTTGCTGAGATATTACAGCCCTGCTTGTGCCAGTAAAATCTCTTTTCTTCAAAGCAAGAGTTGTGGCTGTGATTCTGCCTCAGTGGAGCCTGAGAAAGAAATACAATGGAGACACAGAACAGTGGTGATGGTTGGTCCCACTTCACTGGAGGCACCATGTGTTGTCTCCTTGTACACTGGCCAGGTAAAAAGCTAAGCCTTCTAATCTTTCATCTAAGATTACTCTTGTCTAGCTCTACCCGCATAAGAGTTCAGCCCAACCACAATCCTTTTGGCCAGCCTCTGAGGTTGGTGTCTGCAGGGCTGAGTCCCTCTCCCAGCTGCTGTTACACAACAGTTTTTTCTCCTCCTTAAATGTGCTCTCCCAGAGGCACGATCAACATCACACATGGATTGGCTCTGGCCAGTGGTGGGTCCCTTCTGGAGCTGGCTGAGACTGGCTCTGACCTGACATGGGGCAGCTGCTTGGCTCTGCTCACAAGGTCACCCCTGTAGTCCCTCCTGCTACCAAAACCTTGCCAAATAAGCCCCAAACATGGATCGTGCAACCCATCCATGTCCTGCTGCCTGGAGCTGGTTAACAGGCAGGATGCTCCTGCCCATGAACACTCACTGCTGAAGGCTAATCCATAGCGTTGTTCCTGTTTGAATCATCTTTCTTGAAAATTGAGGATTAGGCAATAAAAATGACAGTATTATGACTTAACAGTGACTTGTGCCAATGGCATCAATTCTGGCTTATCTTTACAAGAAATCTAGAATTCTCTTGCTTGGTGTGTATATATCAGATTATATTTTTCTGTTCCATAGCTGTTTTGCACTGACGTGTGGCTCAGAGACTGTAGTAACTCTTCTCTTTGTTCCTACTGATAAAATCCTAGTTTATATCCAAATTCTGTTAGTTATTGTTTGTATTATCACATTTCATTTTTAGTTATGTGATTGGTTCAGTCTTCAAGTTACCCAGCCTCTCATATGTGATGTTCCAGCCCAATGTAAGTGATACTTTCCAGTTTTGAATCATTGGAACATTTAATTCTCAAAGTAAATGTTTTGTTCTGGTCTTGTTAGAGTAAAAAAAAAAAAAAATCAGAATGAAAGGACTATCAAGATCAAGCCTTACCAATCTCAGCAAGCAACTTCCTTCCAAGTAAGGGTTTAGTTTTTCAAGCTAATCCATTTTCATCTCTATGGCAGTTTTTGAGTTGTGATGTTAGCCTTCTTCTGTGGAGTTTACCTAGTGATTTCCCTGATGACACCGTATCAAATGGTTTAATGAAGTCCATGTAAATTAGATCTAATGCTATCTTCTTTTTCCTTTTTTCTTTATTCTTTTTTTCTTTCTTCTTTCTTCTTTTTTCTTTTTTCTTTTTTTTTTTTCTTTTTTTCTTTTTCTTTTTTCTTTCCTAGAAAACAGGATATTAAAGAACAAACAAAATCCGAAGATGTCATGTCAGACCATTATGGAGTACATCTGGGAGACTCATGTCGCATTTTATAGCACTTTCCATGTATCTTCCTGTCTTTAATTTTCCTTTTGAATCTGTTATGTTCTGAATCTGATCTGTTCAGGTCAAACTAAGAGGTTTATAATTGCATGGATCGTTTTCTATCTCTTTAAATGAAGGCATCACTCAGACCAGTTCTTTTAGCTATTTCTGTCTGATGTTGTTCTTTGCCTTTTTTTATACGTGTTATTAAGAGTTATCCTTTCTACCTACTTTAGGGCTTCCCTTAGTACTTGTTTACCAAAATACATGGCTATGGTATATTTAGATCAGAGAAGTGCTGTCTTTCTGAAGTTTTCTGAAGTTGTACTTTGTCGTTCCCTTTCAGGTCCATATGGATCAGTTCTACAGGGAAAAAAAAATCTAAAAAGGAAAAAAAAAACTGTATTTCTGCAGTGTTCTTTGGGTGGCTTGTGTGTGTGTGGTTGCTTGTTTCTGTTTTCTTGTGGTTTTATTTGTTTGTTTTTGATGAATTATTTAACTTTTTATCAGTGTTTTTCCTCTAACATTCTAGGATCTAATGTATTCCTTGTATTTTAAATAGCCACATGAAAGCCCATAAAACCTGAATAAAAGGAAAAATACATCTGACAGATCATGGGCCTTCTCTGCTGGGGAAGGCAGCAGAACGTCTCCATAGGACTTTAAAATAAATAAATAAACAAACAAACAAATAAATAAATAAATAAAGTGCAGTAGTGGAACCAGGGCTAGCTTTTATTTTCCATCTGCTTCTCTAAGGGTGAATATGAACCTCAGTTAGGATTAACATGTTTGAAATGAGGCCCAGGCTCCAGTCAGTGCTTGAGGAATGAGGCATGTTCACATCCAGCAACAGGCACAAGAGGAAGCTGTCTCTGAGTCCCACCACATGGAAGACATGAGCTTCGATAAGAGGCCTGTACGTCGCAGAGAGCTAGGTTTGAATCACTGCCAGCATCAGCCATAAAGAGGTATCCTCTGGCTATTTCTGCTATGAATAGCAACGTTTGCTGCATAGATGTTCTTACTTCAGTTGTTGTTATGTACAGGATACATATCTGTCAAGTAGCTCATCAACCTTTCAATAAATCCTTCTCTAACATTGTACAGATAAATGAAAACACTTGATTACACTGTTATAGTAAATGCTCTGAGCAGTTTTCCAGTTTGTTAGGACATCATTTGCTGTATATGTCTTTTGCCTTGCTTATCTGATACTGTGATTTCTTAAAGAACTGCAGGCAGCACTGACAACAGGGAGAGGTGTTCAGTATTAATAGTGCACCACTGAATAAGGTAGGAGACCTCTGTTGAACTTTTTACAATTTAAAATAAATACCTCTCAGAGCTTTGCATTTGAGAGTTCTGCAGGTTCCTGCACTTTTTGGAAAAATCGGTTGAAGGAAGAAGGGATTTCAGCTGTGTGAAGCCCCCTGATGTGCAGCAATGTCTTGCTGACTTGCCAGGCTGCACATGGGCACAACAGCTGAAGCTGTATGAGCCCAAGTTTCATGTCCAAAAGCAAATGGGAGATTCTCCCTAGATCATGAACAGCATGTGGTGCAGGGTGTGCCTCAGGTCATTGCATGATAAATCCCGGTTTCTTCGTTAGATGACTGGTGCTACAAAACTGTCATGATTTCAGAAAGCACAAAAATTTGGAGTGAAAAGAAAGCTATAAATGCAACATCAAACGATTTCTTGCTTGATTAAGAAATCGGTCTTATTAAGTAATAGATGAGTCATCACTATTCTCCTACAAACGGGCATGTTTTATGTAATGGTGTGTGTTGTTCATGACATGACTCATGATCTGGCCTTGTGAATACTCATGCTCTTCCTTTCCAGATTGACTGTTGCTCTCTATTGCTATTGCAAAATACACAATAACTTAAGGTTGTCAGTTTCTTTTTTACTGAGTACAAGATTCCCTCAAAAATATCATTTCAAAATAAATCACTTCACGATTTTTTTTGTTTGTTTGTTTGTTTGTTTTTTTTTTTTTTTTTTTTTTTTTTAAGAAATATACATGCTTGTATATATTTACGTGTATATTGCTGTATGTATGTACATACAGGTAACTGTTGCCTTGTGTAAAGTAGCTTAGAATTATGAATATATTTAACCACACATGGGGATAGAGTGCTGTGCTACAAAAAATGTTTAAAAGAGTGGGGTCTTTTATTTTTTAAATTGACCTGGTTTTAAAACAGCAAAAGATTAGCCAGTCATATTGCCTACAGAAAGCCAAAATGCAGGGGGGTTGTTGTGCTTTTATTATTATTATTATATTTATTTCAGGTCAAACATTAAAAACGCTCATTTTCAGACTTCATGTTGTTAGCAAAGAGCTGTAATGCAAAGCGTTTTAAAAGAGGAGAGGAAAAAAAGAAAAAGATTTTATTGTGGAACCAGCATAGAAAGCAACAGTACTTTATGACAGCAACCCTGAAACCCTGAAAAGCTGGAGATAAATAAAACTATCTCCAGAGATTTTCCACCGTTACCTTGGAAGTTTACCACATTGTCCATATGAGTTAAAAAGGGACAGAGAGTGTTACTACAGTAGTGAGAGAAGGGGTGGGTGGTCTCTGGAGCCATCAGAGCTGCCTGGGGCTTCTGCAGACTTAAATCTTCCTGTGCCATGGAGCAAATACAGTCTGGGGCTGTTCACATGCAATGCTTATAGTAACAGTTGACCTTTCAGTGCTGGGATTGAATGCTTTCAGTCATTTATCTGTAAGAAGGAGGCAAAATCCAAATTTTAATTCAAGGTTAAATCCATACACAGTGGCAGGTAAACATCCCACCCAAAAATATGCCTACACAGAAGATTGAGGGATATTCATTTGATACAAAGATGAATTTCAACCTTTGGGGACATTTATTTAACAATAACAACAACAACAAGGTTGTGGGGGGGGAAGGAGTTTCATATTATATCTACATGTAGAAAATGTGAATAACTACAGTATAGTCATTTTTTTAAGCTACGACAGTATGCAATGAGAGTTAGTTTTATTCTGTTGCAGTCTTTCTTCATGTCTGAGCCAAGATAGCAAACTCGTCATTACAGGGAGTGGCAGAGTATCTACATCTTCTCGTGGAGCTATCAGGTGCTCTTCTACCAAGGGAAAATAAAAAATAAGGATGCTAGTCTTACTGCCAAAGGGTAGATTAAGTTGTCTTCTGTGTGCTTGTATTTTTTTGAAGTGTCTTGAAAAGTAACAAATAACTTCCTGACTCGGTATGAGGAAAGGTACAGAGAAATAAAGTAATGCTATTTGGTCTTGGACAGAATGGTAGTGATTCAATATTATGACCCTAAAAATATAATTACTTGAACTTGCATCTAGGAAAATCTATTTTCCTCTTACTGTCAAATATATATATATATTCTTTTTTAGTTTGGAAGTAATTGAAAAGTTATTTTCTCTGTTGGGATTAAAAAAACAGTGGTAAAAAACTATGTTTGAGGAAATTTCCCTAAGGTTTTGTTACTGTTTTGTTTTTGTTGTTGTTTATTTTATTTTATTTTATTTTATTTTATTTTATTTTATTATTTTATTTTATTTTATTTTTTACACTGATTTATCCCGCACAACCTACTGGGAAAAATTCCAGAATTTCTTGCAAAACTGAGAAGGGTGTATCATGTTTTTTTGGAACGAAAGTCCATATGCTAATCAGAGTGCTAGTGATATGGTCCCCAGTTCAATAGTGGCTCTGGGAAGTATTTAAATACTTAAAAATAGGCATAAGCACTACTTTGGACTTCATCTTCAGTTCATTTTGAAGTGGGTATCTGCAGAATAATCATTAGGTTTTGATTTTCTTGCTGCACTCTCAGAAATAGTTACAAGGTTTTGTGCTGCTACAAAAAGGAGAAAGGTTAGTTGCAAATGCCTAACATACAGAATTCTGTTCAAATGAAAATGAATTTAGCATCGCTTAAAAAAAAAAAAAAAAAAAAGGTAAGGATGCAAATAGTAGGAAATATGGGATTAAGGGTGAAGAATGAAGTCTTAAATTTGCTTTCTTGAGCCAAAGCCGTGCAACCTACTATATCGTTTTAATTATTTGCCATTTTGTATAGGACTTCATAGAGCTATAACAATTTCTATCAGCTGACTGTCTGGCTCAGGTAGCTGTGAACTACCTGCAACTGTTTTCCTGTCAAAAACTGCAGTACTTGCAGCTCAGTTTAATCAACTTCAGTTTTATTTTTAACCTTGTGGAGATCTACCATCAACACCAAGGCTGAAGAAAAACTTTTAGTTTAGAAACATGTTTGATCTTGAACAATTTGTGGACTTTCATCTATTTACCAATGAAACATGAATGAGGCTCAGAGAAGTACATATTGCTATAGTGTGAGGAGAAAAAAAAATCTCTTTTACTCACATATGGTCTTTTTGCCTTTGATAACCCCCTGAACAATGCTTATTTTTCCTTGTCAGGAGAAAATTGGTAAAAGTCATCACTTTTGATCATGACGTACTTCTGTTTTTTACCACAATGCTTCCTATGAATCAACATATTATTCTCCTCTCCGAGTCTCCATGAGACTGCTGGTTCTTTTTTTAGGCTAAATATTTGATTTCCTACCTGATTTCAAATATATATTGTTAACAATCAAGCTATGAGTCCCAAAGAATTGGAGTATATATGATATATGGTTGCTGAGGAGCTCCATGGTCTGTCCAGACAAGGCAGGATGTTGGCTGGGGGCTGTTGAACGCCTCAAGTTTCTCAGCAGGCAGTTGATTTTCTTCAGGAAAAAAAAAAAAAAAAAAAAAAGAGCTTGGAAGGGTAAAACAGCTAAAGATGGATGTTTTTAATTCAAAGAAAAAGAAATAATTTTTATTCCAACAAAGTTAGATTTTGTTTTCTATTTCTTCCTTTTAGTGACAGAATAATAGTGGTAAACACTCCCAAAGGTGAGTGAACCCCCCAGTTACCTACCACTACAGACTTAGGAGCTGCCATAGCGTTTGTTTCCTTTTGATTTAACTTTCTGGGGTATCTGGAAGCTTCAGCATATCCAACTCTTGTTTTGAATAATAATGTCTTTTTGATAGTAGGGAAACAAAAATGTTGTTTTTGTTGTTGTTGGTTGTTTGCTTGTTTGTTTTGCTTCATTTGATTCTAAACTGGATTTAAAGACTGAAAGAAAGAAAAATCTGCCCCAATTAATCGTTACTCACCTCTATCAAAATGCAAGAGAAGAACAAACGAGAATTCAGCTTAGCTCAATATTTAAATTATCATCCTAGGACTGTCAGTAGTAGATTGAACTGAAATTGATGATTGACCACAAAATTTAGCATATGTGCTTTAAAGTTAGCTATTAAAAAAATCTGTGTTAGGCAGGTTTTATTTTAAAATTATGGAGATGTTCCTTAAATATATATAGAATTCATGAATAAAACGTGAATTATTTTTATACTACAGCAATGTGCTTAGAAGGTTGTAGCTGAAGGAATTAGTCATAAAGTTTCAACTTGTAGAGACTAAGGGATGCAATGAAAAAGAAAGTTAATGATTTGATTTCTAGCCAGAATCCTTGCTTAAAAAAAAATAAAAAATAAAAAAGTACCAATAAGGTGGTTAATTCTGAAGGTGGAGCCCAATCTTTAAAATTGCTGTAGTCAAATATCCATTATCACTAGTTAAAATGAATATAGGTTAAATACTTCATTTAAGGCTACTGAGAAAGATTTATTTATTTATTTATTTTAACCATTGTAGCCTTGGATAAAATCTATACCACTTTTGAAAACCCTCATTATCCTGATGTTCTCTCTGGGTATTCTGGCTACTAGAGAACTTGATATTATTCTGGGATGAATAACAATAATTCTGCAGCCAGAAGAACTGAAAATGAAACAATAAATAAAGGCAACATAGAAAAAAGGGGGATCAATAAGACTTGATAAGGATATAGATGCTAGTAGAAGGTTTTTCTTGAAAATATGCTAAGACTTACAATTCACCTGTTCTCCATTTAATGTTTTTCTTTCTGTTTATGGCAAGGTAAGAGGTGAAGATCTGACGCTTTTTATGCTAGACCTGATGATGGCTCAGTTTAGGGAAAGTCACAGTGAGAGGTGATATTGCTCTGGTTCGAGAAATTGTTTCTGCCATTGAAAGCATGATTCTTTCTTCCTCCATTTCTCAAGGAGGGGTGACCTGGTTGCACCCAGGGGTGGCTGTCAGGGGGAGCAAGGGCTGGCACCTAATTTCTGAGCACTGATGGGGACAAGGTGACATACAGAGGAGTGTCAAAGTCTTCCATTCATGTCAGCTGGAAATATGGTGACTATAGGATAAAGCTAGTGTCATTGCTTCTTTTCTACACCTCTTCTACATATGTATAGAATATTCCAGGTATGACACATCAGATAGTATAAGTGCACCTGGAAATATGCTTTTTTTAGGTGTCTTCATGATTTTCTCCTAGTTTGCTAATTCTGTATTGGCACAAAAAATAGTAATGATTCTCTTCATGAATCCCTCCAAATAATAGGTGAATGGATCAACTTTTTAAAGAATTCATAATTCGTTTTAATAGAAAAGATGAAATTTGGATTCTAAGATTATTTTTTATCATTATAGCCCTAATTCTAAAAATTTAGGTTCTGAATATCAAAGCATTTTATTCTTGCATGTAAAACGTGTACATTTTTAACTACTGAGGAGTGTGCATGTGGGGGAGGATTATTGAAAAATCTTAATTTTTGGAAAAAGCAGTTTTCTTGCTGAGAAGTTAGTGTGTACTGGATTTGCAGAACTCACTTTGTGTAGAAAGCATTTCACTAAAGGTCTGTCTCTGTGTGTATTTGATAAGCTGCTTGTTTAGAACAAACAAATGAGTTTTGAAGTCTCCCTTTCTTATCTTTATCTTCCTGTTAAAGAACAGGTATTCTCCTGAGAATATTAATTCAAAGTAAAATCTATTTGGTGACTACTATATTTTTTGAACTCCATCCTGCTGGCACATTAGTAGCCAAATAGTATACGTTTTATTTTTAACAATATAACTGATGATTAAGTAAATGATGATTCTGCCTAATGATTTTTAACTCCTTACTACCTATATATGGAACTCTTGCTGTGATGTAGCATCACTAATGGAAGAAAATATTATCGAGAATACATTTGTGAAATACATGAGAGACTGACCTTTCAGATTTCAGCCCTGAGCATTTATAACATCAGACATTTTTAATTCAGGAATCTGATCTTACATAGATTTAAGGTATTTCCCTGCCTATGCTTTTTTGCCAGCCTCCACTAACACTTGCCAGGAGCATCGAGCTCATTCACACCAGTGAGAGCTGTGACAGTGCTGCCTTCTCCAAAACTTCTTACCCAGGAAGAAGTGAGACCAAGGCTCAGTGTCCCACTGTCCTGACCATATCATCAAGTTTGGTCATGAACTTTCTGCTTGTCCTGAGAAAATACTAGTGTGACATGGTTGAGAGTGCCCAAGAATCACAGAGCCAAAGAGAGTTTTTGGAGTCCCAGAAATTCCCACAGATTTTACTAGGGGTGGCCCGCACAGTGAAATGCAGGTGCCACAGAGCTGCCAGTTACTCCTTTGCTGCAGAAAGACAATTTGGGAAAACAGGGTGTTTTGTTCAGAATTTTAAAGTGAGAGCTGGGTTATGAAGAAAAAATACTCATGTATTTTGAAGCTTTCTGGAGACTAATTTTTAGACTAAAGAAGTTGGAAAAAGAAATGGTCCAGTGACTACTTGCTAATTCATCTGCATGTGCAGCTGCAAAATTATTTTCTGTGCACATAGTGCAAAACTTCTTCCTAAATATGAGGTTTAGAGACCCTTCGGGAGTAATTAACTATAATGCAGAAGCAAATCTGGGTTCGTTGTACACACTGCTCATTTGAGAAACGTTTTGCTGCATAAAGCCCATTAGTAAGTTTCCAAAACCTCCATGAATGTTAAGCATTTTATTATAGGACTCTAAGCGCTTCTTATTTTACATAAAAACTAATGTAATCCCATAAATTACATTTAGCTTTTGATCCCTGAATAACAAACTGCTGTCTCACATATCTATAAAATAATGTATTCAAGAGGTAAAATCTGCCTTTTATTTATTTATTAAGCAGTGATACAATAGCTCTTTTGCTGTGGACTACACAAAAAGTTGAGAGAAATGAAATTACATGTTTTTTTTCTACTTACTGTTCTTCCATTCAGTGTGTGTTTTCTTGTTGTACTAGCAGCTCTTCTGTGCTTTTAGTCCTATTCTGTGTACTACACAGTTCTTCCCATTGTTAGGATCCTGCTTCTGATGTGGTGGAAATGAATAGCAAAGCTGCTTTTTTCATCATTTTTACAGTATTAGCAGTTGGAACAATTGTTTTCCTGAGGATATGATTTAACCAGGGCAGGGGATACATCCCTTCAATGTTAGTGGCTGTAAAGTATTTATCTGCTATTAAGAATATGTTTAATTTGCTGAATTAGGTCAACGGATGAGGCTAATGGACTCCTTCAGAGGCAGCAGTGTGATGCTTACTGGCCTGTATTACACAGGCGGTCAGCAGGGATAATCTGACTTGCCTTTTCTATCGACTAACTTGTGAAGAAGCATAAATCATGTGAGATACTTGGAGGAAATCTATCCTGCAGCCTGACAAAGTAGCTGATACTTTCCTGCTGGGCAGTACTCCTGCTGGGCAGGCTGGTGGGAGTCTGTTTGCCAGTGATCAGCACAGCAGCATGGGAAAGAAGAGCAGAAATATCTGTTCAGCTCTTATGAAAGTTTGTCTTTTTTCTTCCATGCATTTATATTATCCGCTTATTTGGAGAGATTGACAACATAACATCATACACTGTTACCTGATATTTATTGGGTCTTATATACCATTTATTTCAAAGTAAAACACAAACTATGTTTTTTATTATTATGAGAGTTAATCACTTATATCTGGGTGTTTTTACAACACCTGTTATTTATCACAAAACGTGCAAAATATATTCAAACATTTCCGTTTAAGGTGATGGTTTACGCAGTGCTTTGGCTGTGCTATCTGGATTGGTTGGAATTTCAGGCAATTACTATTTTACACAGCGGCAGAGTATCTGTGAAGTGGCTATCAATTGAAACATATTTTGCTCTTCATGTTTGCCTTTGCAGGTTTCACAAAACATTTAATTAGTGATAATCAGCTTTTAACCAGCCAGAGCACACTGATGTGATTCTCTTCCTCTCTCCCTCATGATTGTAAGCATAGTCTGTACCCATAAGATAAATTACTTGCAGTCTGTAGAACATCCTAGCCAGCAGGAAGAGAGAGAATAAGAATGTCACTTGCATGGGAATAAAAAAAAAAAGGTGTTTCGTACACTGTGATTTCAGTGAAGGATGCAATTTTTCTTTCCTTTTCAGAATGGTGGACCTGGAAATCAGCTGGAGATTGCGAAGTCTACTTTCCCTGAAGGTTGCTGGTCAGTGGTCACCTTCTGCTTCATACAAGGAAACTAGAAGAGCTCCACATTAACTTCTGTATGGTTTGTTTCACAATGGAAGATCAAATGATTTTCTGGCTCAGGTTTTGTGAAGTTCGACATCTAATTTGGACCCAAACTTTGGAAAAGGGATCATCTCTGAGGAAGAGTTAAGAGACAGATTAAGCAGTACCAGATGATGAGCACTTTAAGTAGCACTGGAATATTACTCAGCTTGACAACAGTGTCTGTTACACTGGATTTTAGTTTGCATGGTGGTCTCATGGCTTGGTCTTTAAGCAGCAATTTGACTCTGAATCAGAGTTTGCCTACATCTGATCCTCTTAATGCCTCTGAGAAGGGCGAAGTCTCTCGGATGTCAGTGAGAGAGAAGAACTGGCCAGCCCTCTTGATCTTGGTCATCATTCTGCTTACCATTGGGGGGAACATACTGGTAATTATGGCTGTGTCCTTGGAGAAGAAATTGCAGAACGCCACAAACTTCTTCCTGATGTCCTTGGCAGTGGCAGACATGCTGGTGGGTATCCTGGTCATGCCCGTGTCGCTCATTGCAGTCCTGTACGGTAAGTGGCTTCCCTCCTTTTTCAGCTGTATGCTTTCACAGGGCACCCCTGAGGCTGCAGCAATCTGCCTTGCCCAGTTTATCATGCATTGGTAGCTCTATCAGTGTAGACTTGGCCATGGATCTCTGATAAGGGTCAGGCTCTGCTGGGTGAGGGCAGGGCAGTGCCAGGAGCAGTGCTTGTTTTCTTGCTGCTGGAATAAACCGTGAACTGTATCAGTGTTGGTTTTTATTGCCAAGACCACCTTGAGAAGCTGCAGCACTGAGTCAGCTTTTTGCCTTCTCCATTGATCTGTCCCAAAATTAGCTAGCAACCAAGAGCTCCAGGGAAAGATGTGTGTGTGGTTGTAGCTGACCCAGCGCTAAGTCAGGTCAGTCCATCCTTGAGCTTGAATCCCACTGGCATCAGTGGGATTTGAGCAATAACTTAGAAAGGAGTTTTGCACTGGTAGATTTGGCACTCAGATGTTCTTGGTATTTATTACCTGAGCTGAGCTTGCATTGTGCCTTATAGGGAGTCATTTTGCCTTTCTGTGCCTCAATTTCCCTCTAACCTGAGAACAACTTCCTTTGTTTTAAAACTATGAGATATACATGTATAGGTGTTCATTGTTGCTGTGTGATCCTTCCCTCCTTTATTAGGGTCAGTGCATTTGCTCTGCACTGTGTTAGAGCAACAGTGCCGTATAGGACCACTGTTAGAATTTCAGAAGAGTGAAACATCCACCACATCCAACTCTTTTATCTGTCTGAGACTCTGAATCCTAGGACTCCCTGCTTGTGGATACTACAAAGGGATATTGCATTTGTTTCTGTATCTGATCATCATGTTTGTATATACATGTATCAAGATAGTGTGTGTCCATTTAATATATAGCATTTAATCATTTTTGAAGTCTGTTTTCAGATTTTCTTTGAAAAGTATTGTAATATTGATATTTCTTGGAAACAAATAATTCTGTTTACTTACTGATTTGATTAGAAATTGGTTTACTGTCCTATAAAGTAAAAAGTAGGGATATTTATGTGACTTCTTCACTTGCCTAAATGATTAAATTGGACAGAGATTCATTTCTAAAACACATTGATCAAGCATACATTATTCCAAAGCTTATATAACTTGTCTACAGTGAGTTAAATCAATATATGATTTAGATACAGACCTAGCCATTGAGTTCTTATGCATAAAGCCTTTTATTTTGGTCTGTCAGAATAGTTCCATCTCTAAATCTTCTGCAAATTACAACACATGTATTTTATTTTTAGCATTTTCCTCTGGTTCTCTGGAGCTTGAAAGATAGCATATAAATACTGAATTATTTGATTGACCTGCACTTGCATAAATTCTGGGTTACCCAGTGACTCTAAAAAGGCAAATTTATGGAAGTGATGCACATACGTACATACCTTCTGAGTCTTGGGAAACTAATGGAAATAGATTTTCTGTTGTTCCTCAAAAATTATTCCTTAAGGTCATTTAAAGGTATAAAGCATGCTACATATTTATAGGCAAGTAAATATCATTGATCTGAAGAGGAATTGCAACTATTTCTTTTTCTTTTTTTTTTTTTTTTTCCCTACCAGAGCACTAATATTAGCTGGTGGTGGCCTAAACGCTTCTCTGCAGGCATACCACACTACGTAGACTTTTGCAAAGCTTTTATTTGGAAAAACTATGGAAATACTATGAGAAACTAGAATAGCTGCTGTTACCTCAGAGGAGCCATGGACTGTCAGAACCATGCTTGTCATTGGCAGCACTCCCTTGGGCTGCCTGGGTAGCCTTTGCTGGGCTACCACATTCAGGCTTTGCATGGGGAGGAGGAAAAGCTCAATTTTGGGAAAGTGCAGCATGGAAGTGAGCCTCAAGGAAACTTGTGAAACTTGTTAACCTTTGCAGGTTGTCCACTTATTCCCAAGTCTGTCATAAGTTGTATCACTCCACCATTACATGTGCTGTTTGTGAGGTCAAAATCTGCCTCTTGTGGAACACAGAGTTTCTTAACTTAGTCTCCTTAGAGTTATACCTTTTAGAAAGCTGGTCCTTCTTACAGGAGTCTGCAAGCACCTAAGACATCACAGTGGCCAGGAGGATGTTGGGCTTTATCACACTTACAAAATGCTAGAGGTCAAGAAAAGTTATACAAATACTTTAATAGGTTTAGTATTGCTTGCCATGGTAGCACACAAACCAATACCAGTGATTAAGGGAGGGGACGGGAGAGGGGATATTCATACTTGAGCAGAATTCTTCAGAGAGTGTCTGTGGCTAAAGACATGTCTTCAAGGCGTAATTGTGAATGTTCAGTCGTCTTCTGTGTATTGTGACCTGTATATTCTCTACAGTCTATACACTGTAGTACCAGCCTCTTCAAAAGCTGCTGTATGGGGAAGTATATGCAATAGATCTCTTCCAGATTTGGAGAAGTTACTTTTAATTTATGTAATCAGAAAGTAACCTTAAAAAATATATGTAATAAATAGACAAGTGATTAAGTTGCTTTTAAGTTTCCACATCAGCTCTCTGAATCCCAATGATAAATTCTAATTTGCAGAGTGGGTTCATTTCCTTAATTTTCATTTAATGAGATTAATGAAGTAGACTTCACTTGAAGCATAACCAGAAAATTGAATAGACACCATCCACAAAGATTTCTGGTTTTGAGTGTGTTTTTTGTTGTTGTTTTGTTTTGTTTTTTAAGAAGTAAAAATCAAGTTGTCAGTTAATTTCAGATCATTATTACAAAGAAAGTGATGGCAGGATACATTATTCTGGATTTTTCACCAATTAGTCTTTGTTAAATGTCTTGGACTAATAGATGACTTGCTTTTGACAACTTGGAACATTTTCCATGGCATGTAATTCCTAAAGAATTAAACAAATTACTTTGTTAATTAATAAACATGCATCAGGAAGAGTAAATGAGAAATTAAAGCAGTGTTTAATCTCAATGGAGAAATTTCAGATGTAGCTAAAAATATTGGTGTGACCTGTGAGGGTATCAGCTATTCTGCTAGTAGTGGAACTTCTGACAACAAATGGAGATCTGCTCCTTAGGGTGTTTTAGCAAAAAGCAATGACAGGTTTGCATGATGGAGTGGCTATGGGGAAGAAAAGGAAGGTCTGATCTTTCTTTTGCATTCCTTCGTTACTTTTAGTAGACAACACCCATCGTCTCTTTGTATTGGCAATCAGAGAAGGTATTAAACTTCATTTGCTCTAATGAATCTAGACCAACAGGTTAACAGATGCTAACAGGTGGCTAGCACATTCATCTGAGACTTCAGGTTTCCAGGCTTCACTCTTCTCTCTGAGAATAAAAAAAAATAAATAAACAGTGTAATCCTGGTGGCCCAACACAGTTTCCAGGAAGGCTGCTATTAGATGCAGCATCCATTAGCACCAACTGCTGGAGCAGCTCTACACCCAGATTATTATTATTATTGCTAATTATCATCATTGCTATGTGGTGACAGAGATGTGCTAAGCACTTGCAGCAGACTTCTCTGTGTATTCCCTCTGCAAACGGAAGGGAGCAGGGAAGCAGAACAGCTGTCAGTCAAACAGCTTGCTCTGCCATCTCATTTTGCCTGACCCTGTTCTGCCCTTTTGTGGTGGCACTCACTATTAGCAGCAAACATCTTGCAGAGAGACCTGATCAGGTGAGACAAGGACAAGGTGTCGCTGAATAAGTTACTGGATGCAGTCAATATCTGAGAGGACAGACAGAGTGTACATGGAGTGCTTGTAATGCAAGTAGCCTTGGCAGAACCAGGGCATACCAAACACCTTGATGATACCTGTCATTTTCTGAAGATGCAGCATGGAGCAATGTGCTGATGCAAGAGCAGGGGACATCTGCACTGTGGTGGTTTTGTTGTTCTGTGTTTGTGTGTTTTTATTATTATTATTTTTATATTTTTTCTATTGATTTCTAGTAATAACTCTCAAGGCATGGGTTAGTATTGTCGTGGTTTAACCCGGCCGGCAGCTAAACACCACGCAGCCGTTCGCTCACCCTCCCCCCTCCCTCTCTGGGACGGGGGAGAGAAATGG
The DNA here is from genome assembly GCF_047663525.1 of Anas platyrhynchos. Taxonomy (NCBI): domain Eukaryota; kingdom Metazoa; phylum Chordata; class Aves; order Anseriformes; family Anatidae; genus Anas; species Anas platyrhynchos. Next base: position 15,079,314 of record NC_092596.1, read on the forward strand.
AAAGTGAAGCCCGTGAGTTGAGATAAAGACAGTTTAATAAGACAGGAAAATAATAATAACAAAATAATAATAAAATAATAACAATAATAATACAATGGTGATAATAGGAAAGTAATAATAGTATGTACAAACAAGTGATGCACAATGCAATTGCTCACCACTCGCTGACCGATGCCCAGCCTAACCCCGAGCAGTCCGGCCCCCTCCCCCCGGCTAGCCACCCCTATATATTGTTTAGCATGACGTCAGATGGTATGGAATACCCCTTTGGCTAGTTTGGGTCACCTGTCCTGGGTCTGTCCCCTCCCAGCTCTTACTGCACCCCCAGCCTGCCCGTTGGCAGGACAGAGCAAAAGGCTGAGATGTCCTTGGCTTAGTATAAGCACTGCTCTGCAACAATTAAAGCATCGGGGTGTTATCAGCACTCTTCTCATCCTAAGCCAAAACACAGCATTCCACCAGCTACTAGGAAGAAAATTAATTCTGTGCTAACTGAAACCAGGACAGTATTTATTGCTGTCAACCAGCTACAGGTTTCCTTAATACCTTTAGTGTATTTTAGTGTATTCATAGCTGTGAGTTAAACTACTGCAGTTGTATGTATGCACTAGTGACTGTGGAACTCTTGGATTAATTAACAATCTCCCACTGCTGACAAATTCCTGGTTTAGTTCCAGCTATTTATTTTCTAATCTAGTCGTCCATTTATGATTGACATATCAAACTGGTGAGATCAGCCTATTATTTAATGTAACAATTTGTGTTCAAAATCCATTTGTGGTCTGGAAAAATGGTAAATCAAGCATCTGAGACCTGGTCCTGAACACTTTGCCCATGACCTGGGCTCCAACAGGTCACTTTGATGTACTGCTTTGACATTGTCCTCTCTGGGTCACATTACTCCAGGCACCTCCCTCTGCTGGAGAAACATCCCATCAGTTCTTGCCATCTCTGCTAGCTGTACATTCACACACTCTGGGGAGAATGGGCGGGGGGGCCCTTTCCCTTCCCATCTGGCTTAACTGCCTGCATTACTGCCAGTATTAACTGCTCCTCCATGCTCAGCTTTGCTACTGATGGGGTCAGCTGAAGCTAGGACAATAATTCTGTGAAATCTGAAAGCATTCTTCCTCATTGTTCCCTCACTTTTCCAGATTTATATATATATATATACATATATACACACCAAAATTTAATTCAGATATTGAGTATCCTGCTATTGAATTTTCTCCATGTTAACAATTGCTTGTTTACGTAATGTGACAAATGGGATTAAGTTGTGGCATATCTGTGTTTCTGCTGGGAAAGCTAACCCTGTATGCTATGCCCTGAATCCATGTAGCAAAGCTTCCCTTTTGCTACCCAAGGTTTAAATTTTGGTTAGAGTGTGGGGAAAAAAAACACCACCACCACCACCACCAACAACAAAACACTGAATAGCCTCCTGGATACTCTCTGTTGAATACTGTATCCTGATTGTAAAATATCTTTATTACAGAATCACAGAATTGTCTAGGTTAGAAGAGACCTCAAGATCATCGAGTCCAACCTCTGACCTAACACTAACAAGTCCTCCGCTAAACCATATCGCTAAGTTCAACATCTAAACGTCTTTTAAAGACCTCCAGGGATGGTCTTGAGGCAGTAAATGTTAACTTGTAGGATTTTCCAAAGTCCCTGAAAATATTGCGTGCTTGTGATGACACTGTTCTTGATCATGTTTAGAAATTGCAGTAGGACCCCACTTAACTTTAACTTGATAGCTTCTGGTCAAGTGAGAATCAGAGCTGAAGAGCTGAAATCAGCAAACCAGCTCATGACTGGAGAGGGTGACAATACCTGGCAAGAGGAGGGAGTGATGCTACATGCCCTTTCTGAGCAGTGCTTGACTTCGGTCACATGTATTAGCATCAATATCTTCCCAAAACATTTTCAGTAGGAGTCTTTAGCTTTTAATCAATAAATCGAGGGCTGGCTTTGTTCCATACACATTCATTTCTTTTTAATTTCATTTCTGATCTCATCAGAGATTATTCATACCTTATTTTTGCCTTTTTATCTTGTTTGTGGTTTTGATTGGACTTAACACAATAAAGAGTGGAAACCTGGCTAGTGGGGAAAGTGGCATCATCTGAGCAGGGCAAAGCACTTTGAAATACAGTAGTGTTCCTCAGTACTTCATAGTCATTTTGTTGCAGCTTTTACTAATGCTGAATTGTTTTTAAAAATAGTCACAGGAATTTAACTTATTCTTGTCCTCTGTTATTCTTCCTCATTATTTGGATGTATTTTTTTATTGATGCATTTAAGTGACAAAAGATATTTTTGTGGGCACAGCTACCCCCTGATAGAGAAAGAAGAGACTTAAACTTGTTTTCATTTTCAGTGAAATAACATCTCACTGTTAACGACTGTACAGATTGTTCTGTTGTCTGAGCAAGCACCCATTCATCTAACTGAAGTGGCTTCTTCATATGCTCCTTTCTAAGTCTCTTTCAAGTTTTAGTCCTGTCAGGCTCCATTTTAGTCTTATTGAGCTCCACCATGATGTCTCCATGGCAAGCAGCTGCTGTTACTTAAAACAAGACACACAGCACGGACAGTGAATTTCCTAGGAAGGAAAGTAATTGAAAAGTTTCCTAGTCAAGCTTGTATCTTGGCTTTCTTTCTGCTGAGTTTATCCTTTTGAGACAATTCAGGGTTTTGGTTACAATGCTTTCAAGCAAAGAAACAAGTCATAAATAAATTGTATAAATACAATGAAAAGAAGTCTTTGCTGCCTGCAGAATGACTGTTCATTTGGACATTTTTTAAAAATGATGTTAAAACATTACTTTGGATTAGATTGAATTTATGAACAGCTTCTCAGCCTGAAACTGAGTAGAGCAAGAAATGCTCCTAGCTCCTCTGGAAAGTAGTCTTGTATCGCTTCTAAGCAACATCTGCAGGATATGGCTTTCTTCTAGTAGATAAAACTATAACATTGTTCAGTGTCTGACCTGCCATCACTTCTTTGGGCAGATGGTAATTGGTAACTGAGCTGTTTTTTTCTGTGCATGTTGCAGCTTCACAGACAGATTTAGAAGGCCTGTCACTTTTAATATAATAGGAATGAGCCCCATAAAAATTCAGATTTCAGTAAAAGTTTGGCTTGCATTGTAAATTCTTCTTAAATAATTTTGTGGGATCCACTCTAAATCTTCTGTGTTGAAGCTCTTTTCTCTCTCTCAGGAGAAATGTTTCCCTTCCTCAGCTGACCTTCCTGTGAGCAGGCTGCAGCAACAGCATCTGCTATATTTGTAGTGAGAAGAAACATTATCATGGTAAGCGGGCTGTGACAGCCAGGAATATATTTCAGAATAATACAAGGGAGAGGAGCTGACAGCGCTTGCTGGTAGTGCACCTCAAGCATCGGTCTGAACTGTATCCTCAGAGATCCTGTGCGCCACAAGAAAGGTGGGAGCAAGACCAACTTTCCCCTGTGCAGTTTATGTAGCAGGGCTACTCCTTGTGTCTGCAGTCTCTACTGTGTTTGTCTGGCAGGATGATTCCAGTCTACCCTCCAACCTGTGTGAGCAGAGTGCAACAAGCCCCTGCCTGGGCTGTGCTCTCTGCTGTGTGCAATGTGTATGGGCCAAAGTCAAGACAAGTACTGTGGGGCAATAGTGCATAGGTGCAGCCAACCGTAACTGTCAGACAACCTCCATGATGTTTTAATATCCATCTTGCCTGCACTACCATCTGTTACCCAAGGTAGGACAAGTGAACTGGTTGTTAATAACCGGCTGTAATGAATGCACAAGTGTCCCTCCTGGGCTCTCGGCAAGGCTTCATTAACTCCAGTTACAGGAATGAAGGTTATGTTGCACAAGGTGTACTTCTATGCGCTTTCTGTTTGAAAATGAATGCTGTTATTCATTACGTGCTCTGGAAGTGAATGCTTCGCTTGGGGAAGCTGCCTCTCTCCTCTTCCTGCTTAGCTGTACCTCAGGGGAGCCTGGTCTCTGTTGTGCTGCGCACCACTTGATGCCTTGCATGGCATAAGAGCAGGCAGCAAGGAAGGGCCTCTCCAGGTTGTCATACCCAAATCAGCCTGCTGAGCCCTGTATTCAGGAGTCCTGTCAGCTCTGGAGAATGCATAGCTTCCCAAGCAAGTGTGTCATGACAGCTAGAGCTGCTCTGAATGCTTTTGTCTCAATATTTTTTTTAAATGAAATATGGTTTGTTGCCAAAACTGAGGACTCTACAGAAGTGTATCCATTTCTACAGCATTTCTCCTGGGAAGATGAAAGAGAAATAAGATTTTTCTCATTGCTGGTGAAATATTTTTTCATTATGTGGGAGTCTGAGTCCCATTCTATCTGCTTCACAGTGACCTGTTGTGCAAAAATTAAAAACATTTCTACTAACATAATCACTAAGCCATATCAATCTATTGATAACTATTTCAATCTATAAAGTAGAATTTCAGTCTTGGACATGTTTAATTTTAACATAACTCTATTTTTCATAAATCTTCAAAAGTTCTTATGTTTATTCCAATGCTGAATGAAAATAAATGCAGGCATGTGCTATAAACTGGCCAAATTTCCAGAGCCTGTGTTAACAAGAACCCAGTTTCTGTGATCAGCAACTGCCATCCTCCAAGGAAGGAGATCACCACATCTGTCTCTGATAGCAATGAAGGTAGCTATGTCCAAGCTCTCACTCTGAGCTGAATTGTGCATCCTTCAGCTGCTCCCTGCAAGCCTCTGGCCCATCACTCCAGCGTTGCTCAGGTTTGCTTGCATACAGTGAGCCTTCCCTCATTGTTCAGGAGAGCAGAGGAGCCCTGGCTTCAGGTTGCTAATCTTGCTTCCCATGCTGCTGAGCTCTGGACCAGGGTGATGTAGCAAAGAAGATTTTCCCGACATAAATCAATGACAACTTTAAGAGAGTTTGAATGCTGCTCTTCTTATGTGCTGTGGGTAAGGCCTGGAAATTTTGTGCCAGGTCCCTGTTACAAATTTGAACTCACCTATAATCCACATTGTGGAGCATCAATTTATGGGGTTCTGAAGACCAATTTCTGCTGTCAGATACAGAGGCAGAATGATTAGTGGTTTTTTTGTTTGTTTTTTTTTTTTTTTGTTTTTTGTGTTTTGTTTTTTTTTAACCACCTGCCTCTTTCTCGTTATTTCTCTGCTCTGTGCTGCCTGCATATTGTTCAGTGTTGTCTTCATCCTTCTTCTCAGTGTAGGCAGCAAATTTTTTTATTATCCTCCCTGTGTTCATTTCCATTGACAAGAGGATCTTGCCCACATGCCATCTTTAGGAGGAAACACCAGAGAATATTTTTTTTCTCATTCTTAAACATGTTATTTTGCTTCTCCTAACCTCTGTCTGTTAAGTAACCAGCTATTTTGCCTGCTATGGGTTAGTGGAGCCTTCAACCTCCTATCTGCTGGGGATAACGCTGCTGTGCATGGAGCTTGGGCTGTGTAGTCCGGCAACGACTGAACACAGCACAAAAAACATCCAACTGTTTCTGGTGACTGATCAAGAAGCCTGGTCACACAGAGGGTTGCATAGCTGCTTTCTCTGGGCTGCTAGAGTGCTTATTGATTGCACACCCTTTGAATCACCTCGTTATAGGTTTAATTAAACTTTAGCTCGCTGGAGAGAGTGAGGGGATCAGAATTCCTGGGTACACACCCAAGAGTGGGATGCACATCTGAGAGAGCTGCTGTACCACAAAGGTGCCAATGGCTGTGCAAGCATCCCAGGCCAGAGCACTCTGGTGGTGCTGGGTCTCAGGTGTGAGCAATCCACACATGCACTATTCAATAATCTCAGCAAATTGCAGCACTGTCAGGCTCAGAGTTAATCCCTTCCTTTCAGGTAAATGTGCTTGTGGCCCTGATTTTTCACAGGTTGTGAGGGATGCTGCTCATAATTTATCCTGGGGGCTTGACAGGCGTTTTGGTAGATTGTGCCTCTTGCAGAAAGACCTGAACAAAATCAATTGTGTTAGTCTGAAAAATGCTGCACGAAAGAATGAATTCGTATATCTGAGCTTAAAGGTGAGCTGGTGAGTTGTCAAGTAGAAAAGAGAAGTCTTTTTCTTTTTTCTTTTTTTTCTTTTTAATGTAGAAAAATAGAAAATAAGAATGCTAAAGAACATCCTCAGTTTTATTTTCTAAATATTACTTTTTTTGCCTCATTTATTGTGATCAGTTGTAGCAGGCTTCAGGTAGGGAAACATTGTGTGATTCCCCTTGTGCTCACAGGTGGATCCGGGGAATGGTTTCCTACAAAATATAGCAGGGAAGATTCTGACCATGCTGAAGTCAGTGAGAACATTGGCAGCAAGTTCAGACAGCCTGGGGCTTTTGCCAGAGTACTCTCTGCATCCTCCAGCCCCCTTTACGCTCCTTGTGCATGGTCACGTCTGTAGCTGTTGGCACAACTACAGCAGCATCCTTCATCTACAAGGGTCCCAGATGTTTTACTGATCTCTATTGAGTATAAGAACATCTCTACCACTGCAATGCAGCTCCCTTCGTGGCATTTCAGCTTATTAGTTTTCAGCACCATCATACTAAGCATGGGCAACTCTCCCATTAAAACTTTATGACACCTGTAGGTAAGAGAAATTAGCTGGCACCAGTACCAATAAGATAATGTAACATCGTGAGGTGCAAAATATGTAGCTCAGTCCTGAAATTTGCTCTCAGTCTGCAGGGCCTGATCCTAAAGAGTATTTCAATGGACATTCACTTGCTTATGATCCTAAAGAGTATTTCAATGGACATTCACTTGCTTATGCATTTTGGGATAAAAAGCTGCTTGTGATTAACCTTTGTGTTGGCTTTGTGAGGTTGGTGCTCCCTGTTTTTTTTTCCTTTTCTGTTTCCTGCTGGAAGAAGAGAAAGTCCATCTCCTCTGGGCCCTTGATTGGCTGAGACTGTTGAGATTTTTTGTTTGGTTGGTTAGTTGGAGTTAAATAAATAAACAAAAAGGCAGAGGCAGCAAATTCGTCTTAGAAAAATAAATTATATTTTGCATGATCCAAATAGAAAAATGAAACCACAAACTCTAAGGAGAGTTTCTTGATCTCACAGGAATAAGGAGTTAAAAGGACTTTCTGACTCACAGTGTCCTGTTGTTTGCTACCAGGTATTAGTAAGACAGAGCTATTGCAGTCATATCTTCTATTTTCCAGATTCTGTTTCCTTTCAGGTCTGCCTGCTGTTGGGATGCTGAAGCCAGGATCTGTATGTGACAGCATGTAGCAACAGAAAGCCATGACAAATCTCTGAGTACCTTATTACCAATCCAAAATTCGTATCTTTGCCAACCTCAACTTTTCCTGCAAGCAGCAGTTTTTAAATAGAAAATTCTAACATTGCGGTGTGAAAAAAGCAAAACCTCCATGTCCCTTTGTACTTTGTAAAGAGAAGTAGATGAGCCTTGTAACTTTCCTTCAAAACTCAGTAAACTGGGTTGCTTCTTCTTAGCAGTTTTATCCGGGGAAATCTGTTAGTATTTCCACTGTCACAGCTATATGAAGCACAAGAAGTCACAAGTCATCATCTCTAAACTATTTAAGGGCTATGGTCTGAAATAAAGTCAGAAGGTAACTGGAAAGGAGAGTAGGTTGCAGAGCAGGCTTCTGATACAGAGATTCAGGTGGGCACTTGCTAAATGGAGGCAAGTTTTCTGCATTACTTCCAGTCTTACCCCAAAACACCCCCTGGAAGCAGTCCTAGGTAAGAGCTAACCATGTAAAATATTCCCCAGGCATCTCAGAGAGGATATTTCTTTGGCAGCCTCTACAAATGTGGCAGAAAAGACCAATGGAATCCAGCTTCAGCCTCCTTCCAAATTGCTGAAAGATGAAGGGAAAAGGTAAAATACTCTATGATCTCAGTGGAGTAATTCCTACTTATGATAGCTGAATATATGGCCTTATAGATTTCTAATTTACCCACAGCACGTATGCTGCATTCATTTAGGGAGCTACTTTTCATATTTTAGACTTTAAATTGGACAGGCATGTCTTGCCTACACAGTGTAGTTTTAGAATTGCCCATCCAAAACAAATCTTGCATGTTCAAGTATGGCTCATTAGAATGATGTTGAATGGTGCACCTTTAAATGTTATTTAATGCAAATAAGGATGTAGATCCAGTTATATTTTTAAATTCACCCTTTTGCTATTTATTTATTTATTTATTTTTTTGAAAATGCAAAAGGTTTTTAAATTCACAGGGTCCCAAAACCTAGAGTGTGTATATTTACATTTCTGTTTTACAGGAGAACTAATCTCAGTTTAAATACAGCAGTGGTTTTAATGCTGTCAGTGCAATCTTCTCATGCCCAATTTGCTTCTAGATCAGTGAAGCTAAATGTGCTTTAAAATGCATGAATCTTTGTTTACTTTTTATGACGGTAGCCTGTTAGCTCCACCAGTAGCTCTGTAAGCTCATTGCCTCATTGTAATTAACTTTTATGAGGTTAGTTGAAAAAAAATAAAAACTTACATGTTTTGTAGCAAATCAGAAATTGATACAAGACAATGAGAAAAAAATGGAATTATTTTATATAAACATATAGACCCTATAACAATAAACTACTTGAGAGAGAAACTTGCTGCTTTGTAAAGGTGCCAGGTGGATTGCCAAGATAACAAGTCAAATGAAGACAGCTAGTGTGTTTCCCACAGACAAATTTAGCCTCATCTGGGAGGAAGAACAGCAGCACCTCTGGGTCCCTAGGCCAGAGGCCACACAGACTCTTCCTTGGGTATGTTGAAACATTTTTATTTTTTTTAAATAGAGGGAAATGATTTAATGAGAATTGCAGACATTTGACAAAGGCTGAATTCATTTTAGTATATATCATTGTACACATATATATACCCAAAAATATGTACATACTATGTATAACAAATCTATTAAGATATATATGTATAGATATAGATATATATATATACATATTCACCTCAGATAGCTTCTTGCAAGGACTTTATCTGAGTTATGGGTGCTAGTCCCAGCTTAGGTATCCTTTTGCAAACCTCACCTGAGTTTAGCTTCAGCTGTAGCTTGGGCCTTCCTCATTTTCAGAATCTGTTGACCATCTGGAGAGAGACCCAGCTAATATGAGCACCGCCTCTGCAGCTGCACCACAAAGCCTGATGCTCCAGCAGCATCTGCTCAGCGAGCAAGGGAGCTGCGTGTGGACTGACATTTGCTTCTATTGATTTTTGTAAACAGAGAGAGAGAGAGAGAGTATGAGAATTCCATGGAATAGCAGGGAGAAAAGGATAGTAACTTGAGAAAAGGGTAGTAACTCCTCCTAATCTTTATCCAAACATTAAGTTAATTTAGGGATGTGGAAAATACAATATCCTGCACTTAGAAACTTCAAATATGTGACAAGGAGTTTAAAAATCAGAAGTGACCGCACAATGCTGATCAGAGCTGTCACAGAGGAGTGCATCTTGGTAGCTTCATTGGTTTTGTTCATCTTGAATACACCATACCAGTTATGGCTTTTATTTTCTGTTACCCATAAAGTCCCCTGCTTCCTCTCCTAGAAGCTGCTTGCAGCTAAATCTAGTAACACGCTCACACACCAAATATCTAGAATATATTATCTCATGCCGAGTTCTTGCTATCTCTTCTCACTCACCCTAGCAGAGTGAAATTTGGATGAGGAACTAGTTAGTCGCATGTGTTTTTCAGCACTTGCCAACAAGCAGTTACAATTTCCAGGAACAGTCCTACTTGCAGTCTGTTGTAAAGATTAACATATGGCTCATTTTCCTGTGCTGGCTGCAGCTGCAGATATTGGAGAACATAACGGGAAATGCAGAAGGACTCTACGGATGGTCAGCTGTATTTCTATACTCACTCCTGACTTAACATGTAATTGAAAAACTGTCTCATCTTTGTTCTCTGTGGAAATTACTCTCTGTATTCACTGGAGAAGTCTGTTGTTGCTTGTAGATAGATGCTTCATGCCAGCATTCTGCTACTTGGTGTTTTTGAGTACATCTTATTATATTTGTTGCTTCTACTGTACTGTGTTATGGGTAGAATTTTGTGAAAATAACTACAGTTTCTTTTCAACATATGGTATCCATAATGTTATTTACATGATTGAGAAAATAGTATCATAATTTCTTGTATAATGGCTCCACCTAAGTGATGGTGACATGCCAAGACCCCAAGGAAACATTTTCAGAGGAGGTTCATGTAGTGGGCCAACCAGTCTTTTGAGCTTAAAACTGTGGAAAAATCATTGTTATTTTTCAGACCAATACATATATAGATATCTGCTTTTCAAAAGGCATAAAGAAATAACAAGAGAAGCAAGAGAAATCTTGGAAAAGCACTTGGATATACTGTAAGATAAATATACCAATGTAATATATTTGCTTGAATTATGAATGTTTCCAGTATTGGGTCAATTAACTCAGAATTAACTCGATTTTTTATTCTACTTCCTTTCACATCTGTCTGCTGAATTGATATCTTTAAATTCTTCTCAGCAAATTATGATTTTAACGTCTCTCCAATTCATGTGACATACCTCTTGAAATCCTGGCTCTACAGTTCTCTAATATTCATTAAAATACACTCAAATACCCTTATAGGGTAGTTTGCTTCCTGAAGACCTAATGGTAACAGTAGCATTAAGTTCTCGCTTTGTTTTATCAGCCCATGCTGGGAAAGAGGCTCTAATGTGATTCATCTGCTTGTGTGGTAATTAAATGGAAATTACATTGATGGAAGAGGGGTCACATGCCAATTTCTCTGCCTTGCACTAATTTGCACGCTGTTTCATTGACGCAATACAATCCTTTTCTGAATGGACATCTCACAAGAGAAACAAAATGTATCCTCACTAGCTTTTCTGCCAAAATTTCCATTAAATATGCTAATGAGTTGAGGCAAATTTGTGTATGAGCCTGTCATGAAGCCTATGCTGTGATTACCAATACATGCTATATCAACGTTCTGGTTTCAGGTATTAGTTTCAAATATATATTATACTTTTTCCAGACTCCTCTGTGTTTTCACTTTTTAATAAGGCTTGTGGTTGGAAAACTTTACTATTCCTGTAGGAATTTTGATAAACACTATAACAATATTAGGTTTAGTGAGGGACTCTCTCTTCTGAGATGCCACCTCCATTCCTAGGTGAAAAAGATTCAGGTCTACAGGAAGTTCAACTAGTGATACACAAACACTAAATAACCACGTCCTCTATTAGGTATTAAGTACAAGATATTAGGGGCAAGGCAGGATGCTTGATACGATTCTGCTGATTCTCTGTTATTTCTTAGGTGGCTTGATTTCTCTTCCTGTTGACATGTTGGCAGCAGTCTGTCTTTTCCAACTGTGTTGGGGGTATCAGGACAGACCAGTTTTTACCTTGACCAATCCGTTTCTACTTTCTGATGTATGTATATATTTTTGTGTTGTGTTTACTTCAGTTAAGTATTTAGGTGTTTTGTTTGTTTTTATAGACATCTTTTTTCATCCACAGTCAGAGGCAACAGTTGTAGAAGAAGGTCTTGGTGTTGCTGAGATATGGAAATATGTAAAAGCCTGTATAACAGGCTTTTACCATACCTATTTGGCACCCACTGGGACGCAGAAGGCTGTGAATGCATGCCTGACACCTATGAATATTGATGGCTGGTTTTAAGAGGCAACAGAGTTTTGTCTCATGTCCTTGTGTTTGTTCTGACTAGTGTCTACTTCTCATTCTGTTATGCACATTTCTAATTTCTTAGGTAAATTACTGAATTTTCCAGTTAACCATTTGTTGATTCCTTTTGATCAATTTGTCTAAAATGAATGCAAAAAAACTGAATCTCAATACACCAGAAGCCAGAAGTTGTTAGTTCACTTTACCATTAAAATCTGTCTCCATCCAAGATGCACAGCAGCGGAACAAATTTATTCATTTGACACAGCATTGCAATTTGATGTTGACACATATAAACATGGTAAAAACAACTTCCAAGATGAAACCCTTTTAACATATGCATTACTTCTACTTTATCTGCTTTCCATAATGATTTTTCCAAGTGTTTTCTAGACCTTAGTGGGATGCCTCTTGTATCTTGGGAGTAACTAGTTCTACTACAGTACTCCTATTACTCATTTACACCTGTTAAATCTATGGCAATACTTATTTTATTAGGTTTTTCTAAATTATTATGTTATTTTATATTATGTTATTTTATTATCATAGTTATAACTGGCTTTGATTTGTAATCAAGTGGAAGATTGCATTGTAATAATAGTATAACCATGATAAAAAAATAATGTTGCACTTGATTACAAAGTAAAAACAAGTCTATCAAAAAACCCAATGGTATAACTTAACTAAATATCATTTCTTTAGTTTATTTTTCTACCTCATGAGACCACTATAATTTTCTGGTTAATAGTATTGTTTCTAATATATCAGTACGCCCACACTTCATTTACCCATATTAAATTAAACTTCCATTTCATGTTAGTGAACTTACAATAGGCCTACAATTTCTGCAAAACTCAAAACATTACAACTGTACCCAAATGGTGGTCCTACATTAAATTTCACTTTGCCATTGACATTATCCATCAGGAGTATGTTCTACCATGCTAAAACATTGATACATGAAGCACCTTGTGTTTCACCTCATGCTGTGTTGCATCTTCAGCCTTCTCAGGGTTCAAAACTATGCACTGCTATCATGTCTCAGAGAGGAACATAAATCAGGCTGAATCAATATTGCTGTCTGTCTGTTTTCTTTTTGGCTGAGAGATGTCACCTGCATCACAGGATGCGAGTATGTAGGTGTATGTGTTGGCGTCCTCTGAGGTGTTTGTAAATCTTTGCAGCAGTAAAGAAAGGTGTGCTGACTTGACTCTTAGATGTCCTCCTGCAGCAATTTGACAAAAAATATCTGGCTTTTTATAGCATGTAAATATTTTATTATGAAAGCACGACAATGTAAGATTAAACCTTATTCTTACTTCATGTCTTCTATGGTAGAGTCTGTTCATAGTACGCAATTTCAATTAGTAACAAGTTGTGTACAAATTGCTTGCAGCAATGCAAATCCTCAACATCATATCAAGTTCAGCTGTCACACCCAATAACTGATTGGTTGCTTGGACTAAAGGGCTGGTTTAAAATCACACTGTGTTAAGCTGGGGCTGTATCAGCTCTGCCCAGCAGGCTGGGTGCCAGGCGCATGGTGGCTGGGGTGCAGAAGCCCCAGGTATCCCAAGAGGGGCAGTGCAGCTTCAGCTACGTGTAGCCTTCCCAGCTCCCTGCTCTCCTGTGGTCACTTTAGACGTTTGGGTGCTGGTGACAGGGTGGCCTGTCCTTTCCATGGCAAAGGGACAAGGGAGCAGGTCACACCAGGGGATTTCCTCTCGCACGTTTATGTCCTGCATGTGTCTAGGCTGTCTAGGAAAGCCACCTGTGCTGCTGACAGAGCAATAGGCTTTCTAGCAGGTACAACTCTGTCCAGTTTATCTGCTGGTAGTGTTTCCAAACCTAGTTCTGCTGCAGACAATATTTTCCAGGCCTGTAAAAGGAGTCTTCAGTATTCCTATGGCCTGGTAAAATAGGGAAACAACAAGCTACTGGTATAATTGAAGGACAATGTAATGTTGTAATGTTTCAGTGAAGGACAGTGATTCTTCACTGCGTTGTCTTTTATGTGGGACAGGTTGTGTGCACAGACTACTCTGCTGAGCTAGCACAAGATGGCAATTAAACTGGTAGAAGGCAGTGTTGCTCGCTTGCCTGTTCACAGCTTTCCATGGGATTACTACACATATAATAATGAGTTCAGTAGCAAATTATATCATTGAGAAAGCCACTAAATGTGCTGTTCTATCACCCTTCAGACTCCCACAGCAAAAGTTTCCAGGGGGGTGAACTGCAAACTGACACCTCCTGTGATTAAAGATGTATCTGCTGTTGTTTAGAAGCACCCTGGGCAAGGTGGCAGAAAAGCTGTATAAGTGGGAGGTTGGTATGCAAGTTATCCAGTGACAGCAGGACAGTGGAAGGCATTCAGAGATTTGGAGCAGAATTTCTGGGCTTCTTAGAACCCCCAAATAATTGTGTTTTGCTGTGGCTTCTTTGGAACGCTCTCACGCTGGCATTTTTACCTGTACAATAATGAAGAACCAAAAATGCCCATCAGCTTGGGGGAAGTTAAACAGGGAATGCATTTGGCAAGCCCTCTGCTCTAAGATATATTGGAAATGGAAATTAACATTTGTGAGCCTGACCAAAATATAGCTTATTTGTCTTGCTTGAAGTGATTCCTTGTCTTTACCAGTCTTACTGAACACATTTTAGTAAAGACTGTTTGTAGTGGTTTCTAACCTTAACAGGCAAGCAGAACATGATTCACACTGCCATGCAGTTCAGCCAGACAATTAACCCACTGCCCCTAATAGCTGTCCTGCTGTTGAGAAAGGTACACTGTATACTAAGAGGAAAAGCTGACTCACTGAATAGCTTTGATACTCCTAAATTCATCAAAACACTTGAGTACAGGTTGAACTTCCCATTGGAACTGGAGTGCTGTAAGCATAGCACCATGCTGAACAAAGGCCAAAGTGACAGTCATATCCTGTTCCCATTAAGCAGCCTGCAAGCAAACAGGAGGCAAAGTCAGAGCCATCTTTCAAATTACAGCTCTTGCTTTGGCCTCACACTATGCTCTATTTCACGAGATACAATTCTTTTCTTCCTTATAAGCAATTCAATATTGAGGATGGGGGAGAAAATACTTACCATGTTTGCAAAGTATGTCAGAATGACAAAACAGCTGAAAACAGCCTTGTCTGTACATTCAAGAAACTGATTTTTTGATTTGCAGAAGCAGGTGTCAAGTAAATATGTCTATTCTTAATAAATGGGCCATCTTTCTGGAATATTTAGTAAAAATAAGGTGGTTAGTTAAAGACGACAGACCTGTGCTCACCAAATATGTAACACTTTACATTAAATAAAGGAAATTCATGTTACATCTCTTTCTGCAATCAGATGTTTTATCAGGATTCAGAGACCAGTTTGCTCAGCTGGACTTCCAGGAGGGAGGCCTGAGCTGAGAAAAAAAGATTAATCCTAAATGGGATCCCAGACCTAGTCAAGATAGCACTGACGTCTGAATTACCACTGAGTCATGCCGAAATTAAACTGAAGATTAAAAAAAAAAAAAAGCCCCTTCACATGGTTTTGTGTCCTTTCACTAGCACCAGACCCAGTCCAGGTTCCCAGGGTGAGCCGCACTCTGAACTTATTTGATTTTAGAAACTCTGGGATTGAGCAGATGGTTTCTTTGTTCCAGCTAAGGTAACTGCTCAGCAGGCAGCTGTAATCTGAATAATGCCATAGCATTTTCTGTTCTAAATATTGGTTTCCTCAGATGATCTGTATGTTTTGGCAGCTATTTCTTGTGATAATGGATCCCTTTCAATTTTGTCAAAAATAGGCAAAAACACCTGTTATTGTCACATGTTTGTGCACTTTGTTATGCAACATTTTTTTGGAAAATATTTATATTATTACATTTAGGAGTTATTAATTTGGGGTCTGTGTTTGCTCATGGGCTTATTTTCAATTGTGACGTTGGTTCAACTGTTGTTTTACTGATTGCTTAAATAATGGTTGAAAGTTGATCCATATCTTGCATGGAGGAAATTAAAGGAGAGGCTACTGTCTTGACATTGTCCTGACATACAGAATATCAGTGAAAAGAAGATTTATCCTGATATGAATATTTTATTAAACTGAGGTTTTACTCAAATAAGTTACTATGAAGAACGAACCACAGAATCACAGAGTGGTTGAGGTTGGAAGGGACCTCTGAAGATCGACTAGTCCAACTGTCCTTCCAAGCAGAATCCCCTAGAGCACATTGCACAGGATGGCATCCAGGAAGGCTTGGAATATCTCCAGAGAAGGAGACAAGGAGACATATCTCAGAATTGTGAAAAGAGACAGTTTGCTGTTGGAGTTAAAATGTTAGGAGGAACCCTTTATACAAAGGTGGTGATGCAATTCAGCTAATCATATTATTACTCTGTTAACTGGCCATTTCACTTGCTATATGAAGGCAGCTACAGACACCAGACACATACCAAAAAAAAAAAAAAAAATTGAGCCTAGAGGTTTTTCCTCTGATTTCAAACATAGTTTTTTAGTCTCCACCATTAAATGAAAAGATTAATGTAACATATGGATTCATGGAATGACAGACTGCACTTGAATACTGAGATATTTCCCTAAAAGAAGAGATGCTGTCTTAGGGGTGCCAACAGCATTCTGTATGTTTTCTTCTTAGCAAAAATCCCATTTTATTAGCAAGGTTGTTGTAAGTATAGTATGCGATAAAGCTGGCTCCTTACCTTTTAAAAAATATTTAAATGATTTGAAGCAATCTTTCCCTATATCAGATAATTACATTCATTCTGGATCTCAGCTTTCTTCTTTCTTACAAGTCCTGTCAAGACTTCAAGGCGTTGCCATGCTGGTCAGAAAGCACAATCTAACACAGGTATTTAACATTTTCAAAACACCATGATGAGCGTGACTGTTTAATTTGCAATAAAATACAGTCACATCAAATGGTCACTGGAATTGGTGAGACAAGAACCAGAATACCTACAGAAACACACCCAGTCTCACCAGGGTTTCCTCCACTGGTAGGGGGGTTCTGAAAGAGGCCATCCTGTTCTTGCCCCTTGTGTGCTGCTCCCTGCCCCAGGAACTCTTGTGTCATGCCGATGGCACCATGAGGTGAAAAGGAATAACTCAGAGGAAAACCAAAGCTCAGGGATGGTGGCACAGCACAGTTTGGATGTGATTTGTGGCACAGACTAAGTAAATCCTTTGTGCAGTGTTGCACTAGGGCAAAATATCATCTAGGTGCAGATCTTCAAGTTCTGGGTGCCAGCAGCAGTCTCACCAGTGCTACGGGTGGATACCATGTCACCTTTCTTCTCTTTCTTGGTCATTTCTTATACCTTCCACTCCCTTAGTAATCATATCACTTGAGAACCCATCCTCTGCTGAGTGTCTGCTGTGACCCTCACACCTTTTTGGTCTTGCTCATAGTGTTCAAAGATAAGGTCCATCTAGAGGTATCTGTAGCTGCCTCTGGAGTTTTTATGTCATTCTCTGTGTGTGATTATGTCCTTGTGCTTGGCTGTATTCAAATACATATTATTTAAGGGATCCAGATAGCTTTGGGATAGACTTTTCTTCTCTAGAAAAATGCAAACTGGAAACTTGAACTTAAGTTCTCATGTAACCCAGTGTTCAGGACTTCAGTATTTCAGAAAAACACTAAATACCACGCTACTGGTGACGAAATCAGATTCATTGGTAGTACTTCCCTTGAGACCAGCTGTTCCTACAGCCAGGAAGCTTGTCTGCACAAGTGTGATCTGTTCTGTGGATGTGGTGGTAATCACTGAGGACAGCGGGGGGTTCAACAAGACGTTCTGTACTTCTCAGGCACAATGGAGATTTACAACACACTTGGTTGTATGACTCTCAAAATGATACGGATGTCTCTGAATCATTTTTCTATGTAAATTTGAGGGAAATAAAGGAGCAAAAAAGTGATACATAACTTTACGCTTGCTGATATGGTATTTCAGACTAAGAAATACTTCACTTCCTAGATAAGAAAGAGAAAGAAAATAATTTGAATTCTTTAGTTCCCTTAGGAATAATGTGATGCAGTAATGTTAGAACTGTATGTAATTGCTTTCTATTTTTGTAAAGCCTGTGCCTGCTCTGAAACTTTGTAGTGAATATGGGAAAATCTGGCAAGTATAAAATACTTCAGCTGCTATATGCTAGTGGTGGTAATGGGATGAAACAACATTTAAGGGGGGGTGAAAGTATTCTTCTTTTCCACAAACCACAATATTGTATTTTCCTGGAATACGTGAAACAATCTTCTTAGGGTTCTGCAAAAATCTATCAGAAAGTGACAGCCTTCAGATAAATCTTCTGGGTTGCTGTTTCACATCATCTGCACACTGCTCTCAGTTACACCAAGGTAACGTGAGTGGATGCTGTTATTGAATGTGGCACTATTCTCATTCTGATAGGCATACAATCAGTGAATAAAAAGAGTATCCTCATTTCTCATAGAATTAAGTAAGGCATCTCCTTTTGTAATCGACTTTCCTGTGAGCAAGAATACTACATAGATCAGGTCATGGCCTGAAATGGACCCATGCCATCTAGAGAACTACCAGAAAGTGCTGAAAACCTGTGCTCTGTTGCTATGTTAACTGCTGTAAAATTGTGCTTGGTGATGGGATTAAGATTAATTCAAACGTAATGGCTTCCTTACATTTTTAATTCAATTAGTTCAAGGACTACTTAACAGCTAAAGTGAAAAATAAATACAGTACATATCAGAACCCCAAAACAAGAAATATTACATGCATTTTAGGTTTTGGCCAAGCCAATAGACAATGTTAAAAGAGGATATATCTGAACAGAGAAACATCTTTAGTTCTTCTATTCTGCACCTCTTGTTTTTTGGTTTTTGTTTTCCTATATATGAGTATGTATTTATGTCTTATCTGTGCCTGTCTGTATAAATACATACATATATATATATATATATAAAATTAGGTTCCTAAAAGACAAAATATACCCTTACTCCTCCTCTGTGATTTTGAAGGGTGTTTTTTTTTTTACCCTTTTATCCCTCCCAACAGATCTAAAGCACTGGGTAAATACAGTGAGTATGCTCTGAAGCCTTTCCCAAATTCTTGTTTATGGTTGGAAAGGAAACAACTGCTGCAGCTTCGTGTGAGTTTGCTGTGAAAAACTTCTGAAGCTACAGTGATGAATTTTACATAACTCTTAGCTTTATTGTGATGTAAACAGGTATTTTGTCACCAAGTATTATACCAGATTTGTCCTGAGTGTTGCACTGTATATTCCCTGGAGGTATCCTGGAGCAGATACTGCCGTAGAAGTAGTAAATGTGTACAAACAATAATAATTTTTCAAAATGTAAATTTGATGGGCAAGTCCATTTTTAGTGTGAGGTTTGTTTATGTACACAAAAATTTGATCTACTGCACCTTAACGCAAAAAGCTGTGGAAAACTCATGAGATTTTGTTTGAGGCTTTGGGGAGAAAGTAGCTTCAGTCTATTTTGCAATCCCACAATGTTTTCAGCTGCAGGTTCTAACCCTTTTTTTTTTTTTTTTTTTTTTTTTTTTTTTTTTTTTCTGGTTCATCCATTCTCCTTCAATCTGGACCAATTCTGTTTTATCATTCTACATATTTAATTCTGCTCCCACTTGCTATGCTTTGGATTATTCAGTCCCTTCCTGCTGCGGTGGCTAGTAATTTTGACTCTCATGCAGTGAACAGCACAATGACCATCATAACAGTGTTATATAACACTTTTTATTCATATACATAAAATCTCTGACAAAAGTGATTAAATTTCATTGCTGCCATCTTTCTTGATGGAAAGCACAAAAAATTTAAGGGAACTCTCATCTGACAGCAAATTAGCTGCAGAGACGGTCTGCAACTTTGCCAAAATATTTTTGAGTTTCTGTATTTTGCTGCCAACATTTTGAGTCCATCTCAACATTTAGTGACATACAGGAACTGTGGTTTGCTTTTTCAGTCCAGTGAAGTGCTGGAGATGAAATCCCACCTATGAACCCTGACTCCTGGTTAAATATGAGCATTTGTCCCAGGTTTCCCATGAGGAACCACAGCAGCTTGGGTTCCATGCTCTTCAGCACTGGAGGCTGAAGCAATACACATGGCCATTCTGCAGAAACTTCCTTGTAGGATTTCATACCTTGTGTTTTTATCCTGATTAGAACCAGAAGCTAACACTGATCTAGAAGAACTAGCACGGCAATGGTCTTTTATCTATGATTTTTATCTACTTTTTTAATGCTTTTATCTATTAATTTGTCCACCGTAAACTTCTAGCATCCATAAAGTATCTGGAAGCAAAAAAATATGTGCAACTTAATCACACCCTAAGTTAAAGAATATCTCCATTTGTTTTGTTCTGCTGGATTCATCAATTTTTCCTCAGTACTCTCCTATAAGGTTTACCTGCTAATGCATTATGTATGAGACTGATTTCAAGAGCATAGATTAATTCAAGGTGCAAAAATCAGAATTTCTTACCAGGAATTTTGGTTTGGCTGCCCAGGTGTTAGGCACTGTTTCATTCTCCCCAGAAGCAAATTTAGACTGAGATGCATGCTTTCAATTGGAAATGCATTTACTAAAACTTAGAAGTGTGGAGTCCAAGAATATGTTGCACTCAGTCATCTGCACTTCTAAATATATGGTAATTGCTATTGTTTGTGTACAAAATGAGAGAAAATAGAACTAATTAGAGAAATGTTACCTTCTGCGGATAGAGTATTTCTTAGGATAACATTGTTTTAAATGTCTAACATTGTTAACAGAGGTGTTTTTTTAATCTTTGTTTCCACCTTGGCATAGTCACAGGGTACATTTCCTATGTTTTGTACATTTATTTAAACAGAAATAGAATTAACTTCTTTTCTTTTTGCTCAAATTACTGGCTTCATGTGCTGTGTAGGTGTTTCTTGAATGCACACACCATGCTTACTTAAAAGTAACTACATTTAGAGATAGAATATATATTATGCCCTTCATATCAAGGTATAGTCATGAATTACAAGCTTCCATTCTACAAATTTCCGGAGTGACATTTTATTATCACAGATCATTTTAGGATACTTCCTGAGAAAGTAAAATATCTCCTCATATAACTGCCTTTTCAGCTGGAAGCATAACAGAGTGCCTTGGGATAGTAAAGACTAAAAGGATTAGCCATTAGGAGGGCTCTCATATCACCTTCATCTTTAAACACATTCTGACAGCTTGCCTGGGCAGAAATTCTGGGCAACATTACTTTCATCTGTTTGCAGCTGTGTGTGAGAAAATACTCAGCTCTGGGGCAGGCTGTGGTTCCTGCTCTGCCAGGGCTGACAGCAGAAGCATCTAACTTCTCACCATGGGTATGAACATTTACGGTTGCTTTCACTCCTGCTAATTCCTTGGTTATAGTGCTGTTGCCTAGTCCACATCAATAGCAGAAGTTGTTCCAGTGGGAATCAGTTATGGGGAGTGTTCAGAGAGCTTAAAGGAAAAAGTAGCAGAGGCTATTCATCATTCAGTAGTGCTGGGAAGGTGGTTGCTGTAGAAACCTCTTCCAGGTCTAGTAAATGTCAAGAATCAGATGGTACCCTCTGCAGTTCTGTATATCAGAGTGGAGATGCTCCCACACACAGGGAGCCGGGAGGCCCCTCCTGGAGACACCGGAGATTTTCTGGCTGTCTGCCTGATGGGGAGACCCAGCCATCCCCATCAACATCCAGAGGCTGCTGCCATCACTGTATTCAGCAGGACCACTCCATCCATCACAGCACATTCCCCAGGGCTTTTCTTCAGGTCTTGTGCTCACACCTCGTCTCAGCCTGCATCAGCAAGCTGTCTCTAGCAACTCAGAGGGAAAAGCAGAAAGTAATAAAGTGTCACTGAATGTGTTTTAGCTGGAGCTGGCAGCAAAAGCCTGGGGCTGAACAGGAAGCACCTGTACCACTTGAAGGAGATCAGATTTGCTCTCCTCGGGTAGCTTTGGAGTGTTACAGCAGCATCAGCCCTGGGATGCTGTGAACACAGTGAACACAACTGGAATTAAAAGATGATTGGGAAAAAAAAATAAAATAAAGCAGAACAGCAAACAGATACGTGCTTAACTGAAGCTCTCAACTCAATTGCAGGTTAATGGCAACAATATCCTAAGATACTGCAAAGGAGAACAGGAAGCTTGGAATTTGATCATTGTTTCATAAAGGGGTTAAGTTATAATTTAAGCAAGTTTGATTGTTCTGTACAGCAGAGGTGCTTTTTAAAGTAAAGATCTCCAGCCACAATGCACTTTACTTAGCTCCCTTTGGTAGGGATCTTTTAAATATTTGCAGATTTGGATTTTAGTCCATTATCAGTCCCTCTACTAGCGGTAGTGCAGACTTGCTGAAATAACAGGTGTATCTCCCCAGAGCTAAAGTCTTGTATGGGTTTCTGTGAGTTAATTAGCGCTTCTTATGTGTGTTTCCAGTGACAAAATGAGCTAATGTGTCTGGCCTGTTCTGCCCAGCATCTTGTGAACCATTCTTGGACTTCACTGGGACAATTCTTAATAATTTCCTCTGGGTCAGTTGATCTTGGGTTTTTACATGTAAGGTAAAGTGAATCTCTCTTTGTCTGGGTCATTTGTTGCAAAACATGCTTTCTGTGACTAATGTTTCTGTCTTTCTTTTTGTGATTGGTAAGATGGAGCTGTATCATTTTTACTATAACAAAAAGTGATGTTGCTGATCCTTGGGGTAGACTTCAAGACTGCTTTAGATATCCATGTTCTAAATGAAGACACAAGAATACCTCATTATGCAACCAGTATGAAGTCTGTCATCTTTCCAGCTGCTGCATATGCTATTGGTTTGTTTTGATAAGTGTGCTAGAAGCCCAGTGCTAGGCAGGACACATCATTGATCTCATGCAACCCATTCTGGACACTAGTACGTGGGAATATCGTTCAAAAAGCAGTTTTCTCTGAGTTTTAATTTAAATACTGATGCCCACAGAAGATCTTCCTGGGTCATTTTTATTCTCAAGATGTATTTCAGCACTGAGTAAACTGACTAATAAATGCAGACACCCAGACCAGCTGCCTGCCAGATGCTGACAGATGTGGCTATCTAGTCCATTCACTTTGTTGGGATGCTTATTTCTGTAAATAGTACTGCTCAGTTCTGTCTACCTTCAAAGCAATTTTTAAACTTCAGCCGATCAATAGAGAGGATTGCGAGGAGGCAAGTATTATTCTGTTATTAAGACATGTCATCTAGGTAGAATGTTTAAGGTGAAATAGTGTAAATTAGCGAGTTGGTGGACAGTCTGTAGAAAAAAATTCCTGATACCTTTCTTCTCAGAAGACAGAAATTATGAAGAAGAATAGATCTGAGTAAAATTAATACCACACAGCACTATGTAATCCATTGAAAACCTATGATTGACCTATTATAATTGAAAGGAATATTTGATTTTGTAAAAATTTGTGGGAAAGTTCAAGAAGAGGACTGTGGCAAGAACAGTGACCGGGAGGCATTGCCAAATTAATGTTCCTTCATGGTTAGCTACTGGTAGGTTGAGTCATAGAAAACAGATGTTTGAGAACTCACTACGTGTTTACGGAGTGTCCAGAACCAGGGGCTGTCCCGGAAGAGGCCCCAAGAGAGATTTCCTTGTCCACTACTCATGCATGTGCTCCTTACTGCTATTAGTATTCTTACTGGTAGAGTTAAAATATCCAAGAGTTTCTCAGAAATGATGGCCTAGCTTCCCAAATTATTTCCTTTTCTTTTTTTCCTTTCATTTCTTTTCTCTCTATGTTTCAGATTATGCTTGGCCTTTGCCTAAACAGTTGTGCCCTATATGGATTTCCCTAGATGTGCTCTTTTCAACTGCATCTATTATGCATCTCTGTGCCATCTCTCTTGATCGGTATGTAGCAATACGCAATCCCATTGAGCACAGCCGCTTCAATTCCCGCACCAAGGCTATTATGAAAATTGCTGCAGTTTGGACCATATCCATAGGTAAGAAATGCGGCTTATGATCTTAACTGTGTCTTAATGAATAACAGTGTTACTCCAATTTTCATTTAGGATTTTTAAGAGGATACTCAAATTAATTTACCTGGCCTGCATGACTGAGTATAACAAATGATTATTGGGAAATAGAAATCTTTCATTGTGATTGGTCACTGACAAAAATAAGTAGTCATTTTTCAGAATATCACCACTTCCAATGCCGAAGCACTGCTGCTGTATACATATCAATATGCCAATAATGATGGTAATGCAGACAAATGGAATGATAAAACTGCTGTGTAAACAAAGCAGAAAATAGCATTAGCAAAGAATTTGAACATAAAATCCAGCCAATACAAATGAGATCTACACTGCAGTCACTGCAGTTAAACTTGCTCAAATTCTGGTGGCAGTTTAAGTAAAGCAGCGTAGAATTCAAGGCAGGCTAACAGCTAGGTATTTACTGCCTCTTGTGTGGGCTTTATAGCCTTTATTATACTCTGCCACAGCTGGATTATTTCTAGTACTGAGCTAGAGAGTTTGAAGTCATAGTAAATGAGGAGTAGACATAAAACAAGACATTTTGTATTACTTTGATAAAAAAAATGATAAGTAAAGCAGCAGTTAAATAGGTAAGAAAAGGAAAAAATGATAGCAAGATAACAGTGTAACATCAGGAATTATGTGAAGAAAAACATTCAGGACAGAATTATTTCAATGTGGTCTATTAAAGAGATACTTGGTACAAGGTCAGAAGGATTGTATGACCTCTCCCCTATGCTGTATTATTTGCTTGAATAAAAAGTAGTCTTACAAAGACTACTTTTAAAATTTAACTTCTACGTTTTCTTTCATAAAGCAGTTGTCACTTCCAGCACAGTATTGTAAGGAAAATAATATCTCATGTACTTTAACTTCTCTTGGTTTTTGCTTTACAAATGTCATATGATCCTTGATGTCTGGGTGCTGCAGGGGCAACTTCTGAAGAAGTTTGTCTAGAAAAAGGTTATGAAAACAAGAAAAAAATAAATAAAAAGAGGTAGCTATAGAGCTACCTCTTCCTGGAGTTACTGGGTGGGGAGTGGCTCAGCATGATGGAAATCAGAACTATGGATTCTACTACCCTCCAAGGGCAAAAGTACCTGAACCAGGATAGGTAAGGTGACTTGGTTCTGTTTCAGAGTTCAAACACTTCATGCCTGCCTAGCTCTCTTGTATGATGTTTAGCTGTCTTCATTTATAATAGGGTGCAAAAGAGGTGAAATAATGAACTTTAAAAGAAAGAGTTAAGAATGGAGATGTAAGGACACTTTTCTTTTCCAAACATATGGTTTCTTAGCCATCAGTGAGGCAATAGGTGCTGTATTTATTCCCCAGCATCTAAAAGCCTTTAGGAGGTGTAAGCAGTCACTCAGTGGGATGTCTGCAGCTTCCCAGGAGGTGAAAGGAGGTGCATCACAGCCCATGCCTGGGTGTTCTTCTATGCTGGGATAACAGCTGAGAAGGTGTACAGTGCTGGCTGGGTTTTGGGGATGTTTTCTTCATTCCTTATGATGCAGATACAGTTGGTCCAGGGAAGTATTTTCTTGCATACCTTTTTTTGAAGATACAGGCAGAATCAATAAACCCCTGCCAGACTGACCAGGGTATGGAGAAGCAGGACACAGAAATGCTGTTGGATTTCCACCCTCCCCAATGCATGTATAGTTTTTATCCATTTACTTGGGCCTTCTCCATTAGGTTGCACTAAATGGGGAAAGAAAAGTGCTCTTGGTATGTCTCTAGCTTATTTTAGCATAACTATTTTTACTTCATAAATGAATGCAGAAATGCGACACAGGAATAAACTGAACATGAAATGAAAGAAAAGAACCCACAATACCCACAAAAACCCAAAGGTTATTGTTATCTTCTAGCTCTTACCTGCTTGTCACTTGGAAAGTTCTGATGAAAATTTTCAAGAGGATTAAATAGGTTAAACAAATTCACCCCCCTTCAGTATCAAGTATCACAAAAGAGTCTGTGCATTTCTGTACACAACTGAGTATCAAATTCAAAGCAGAACTTTAGTTCAGGCTGGTCTGTTTGTATTTCTTAAATCCTGCTTCAGTTGGACTGAAGAAACTTTTAAATGTATCCCAAGTAAAGAATTCTGAATTCTGTTCCTGAATCAGAATTTAAAATCAGAAGGAAAAAGCATGTCATTTATCTTAATATAGTAGCTTTTGCATTCTGTTTTCCTGAAATGTTAATGCTGACAGCAAAATATATTATAGAAGTTCTTTGATCATTGAGCTATGAATTTGGCAGGTTGCACAAGCCTAAACTCATGACTGGGTTTTTAAGCAGAGGAACATTAACAGAGTCCTCCTGTTTGTTGGCAACTGCTTTTCAAATGAATCTTTTCCAATATCCTCTTTGTTCTATATTAAAGTGCATCACAGTCAGTTGTCCTGCGTCTTAGCAAATGAACCCCAAGCAACATTTTGTGTCCAGTTAGAGAAAAAGTGGGTGCTATGAAGTGCTGGGAAGAGCATCTTGTGAAAATGAGTTTCATGACAGCACTATGCACAGGCTGGAAATAGAAATGTGGGCAACTGAAATATCTGCACAATAGAAAATGAAAATAAATTATCGCTGTGAGCTTGCTGACAGAATCATGATATTTCATGTCTTCAGACTTTGCAATGTTGCAAGTGAAAGGTTTTCACTAGTGATGCGTAGACTTAGCCTGTCTTGCCGGAATCCCTGTATCTTACTCTGAGTGAGGTCACTTTGGGCCATTTTTCACATTAAAGAGAGATAGAGATCTCCACGTAGCTCTTAGCAGGACAACGAGGAGGTGGTCAAACTCTAAACACACACCTTACAATGCAAGATAAAATGTTAACTGGGCAATATTGATATAAAAGAAATTTCAATTTTGAAATATAAATGAATGAACTTCAGTGGTGTGGAAGGGTGCACACAAGTTGCTTCTGATATAAAAATAAGTAAAATATAATTCTGAAGCTTCCTGTGGCCCAGCTGTGTGCCTGATACCACAAGACAGATTTTCTTCTGCTTCCCAGAAACTTCAAGGTTTGGTCACTTACTAGTGGGCACCCGAATTACACGGGCTGTAGACTTCCCAGCTCAAGTTTACTTCCTTAGTAACAGCCTAAACTCAATAAATGAGGCCATCCTTTAAATTCAATGCCAGCCACAGTTCTTACATTTATTTCTCCTGAACCAGCTGTTGTTAGTGGAAATGTGGCCTGGGAATTTTATGTTAAGCTTTATAGCCAGCAGTGTAACTGTGTAGACAGCAGAATTTGTGTGACAGTAAGCATTGTTTACTGTAACAAATGGCTGCAGGATGTCTGTCCCTGGACATTGCAGCGTACCTGGCTGACAGCACCTGAGCACAAAAAACAGATCAGCTCCAAATTTTGTTCTTTGCATCACTGCCATAAGCAGACTTTTCACAATTGCTTTTCTTATCAGAGAGAATAGACAGTTTCTTAGGTGACTGAGAAACTCTGGGGCACTCACACTGCATTGACCTGTCACTGAATACTTTTTCTTCACTTTTTGTTTCTTACCAAACAAGTCTCTATTTTGTTTGTTTGTTTGAAAACAAAATAAGTAGCAAAAATGAAATGTGCTGCTGAATTGCAAATATACCACAGTATGTTTTGTGTTAGAACTGGACTTTTTTCTTTTCATTCTTTCTCTGACTTGCTAATGATATCGCAGTTTCAGTTTCAGGTAGACATACTAGGCTTGTGCATATAGTAAATCATTAAACTTGAATGAGGATGTAAAATACTTTTTAAAATTTTTATACTGCATCATTGTTTTATTGAGGAGATTTATTTGTAGAAGTATGAAAGATCTGTGCTTGCAATGATCAGTAAAAGCTCATCTTAGATTGATGAGCTTTTGATGATATTGACGATTGATGATATGTCTAACAGGTTCCTGCTCTGCCCTAAGTGTTCCTCTCTTACACAGGCTGAGCAAGTCCCTTTATGCAAGCTGTCCTAATAATGTCCTTAAAGGCCCTCCAGCTCTCAGCTAAACCTCCCATTATCTCACTGATATTCAGTTTGAGGAACATGCTTAGCATGGCATCACCAGTATTATTTCACTAGAGTTTTTTATCATGATTACAAGAGGGGCATTAATTTCTCTAGCATATCAGCAAGAGTTATCTTGCTCGGGTGATGAAGACCATAGCAGTTGATAAGCTGAGTTTGTAGCAAGGGAACTACTTAAGGATTTCTGTCATGGGTGCCTGGATTAGTTTGATTTTGTCATCAAATATCAGTGAAATGTTTTGCATGGGATGGCAGCAGATGTTGATTGTTTGTAAGTGATTTGTGCAGAAAATGGATTGACCATTCTACTATATCCATTCCTGGGGGTAAGAGAAATACTGATGTCTCCTATTTGAGGCTACTGCTACTAAACATGAGTTCAGGCATCGTCGTGTGATTGTAGTGGGAAGTTCAGCCCTGGCAGCATTTACACCGTGAGGAGGAGCTCTTTGTTCATATGCACCACTGAAAGGAAGTGGTTGAGCAAAGCAAGAGAAGTCATTTAGCAAAAGAGAGGGGCAGGCAGGAAAATAATTTATTTATTCAATCTTTTATTGGTGTTTGCTAGTTTTCCTTCTGGACTTGGGTTGTTCAGTGCTCTTGTAAGGTTTAAGTAAAGGTCAGCATCTTGCTCAGACACAGGCAGTAATTACATTCCTCTGTTTGCAGTTGTGTTCATTGCATGCAGAGAGATTCTTCAAAGTTCAACCCCCTTTTATCTTTGACTTTAAACCAACACAGGTTTGGCACTGTTGTTCTGTTGGAACAGTTAGATAAAACTAGATTTAATCCATCCCTGAAGGTGCATTGTTACTGCATTAGCACATGAAATGTACTGCAATTAGTTTGCTGACATATGAGGAATATGGAATTTTATGTTTTAGAACACTTCAAAAACTGACATCCTTCGATTTGCCATTGAAAAGCTTGCTTCCTGAAACCTGTGCCTTTTCTTTCATAATGCAAGTAAGGAGGCTGGTGTCTGTTGGGGTTTGCTTGTTGATGCCTGTTAGTAATTATTAGAGAAATGCACAGGCCTTTTGCAAGATACTTCTGTTAAGAAACCAAACAGATCTGTTTTAGTTTTCTTTTCCCTTTTCTGAGAGGTTTCGGTGTGTCAGTTCTTCAGTGCTAATGAATAGTTACAGTAGCTGCTGATACTCAGGTGAATGTCTCTTAAAGTGGTAACCCAAGTTTATTTTATCTGATAATAAATATGAGGTTAAAGAAGTGAACTTATACATGCAGTGTTTAGCATGGACAGCAGTGTTCTTGCCGTTGCAGCATAGAGAGCTTTTATGCCAGCCGTAGTCTTGTTTGGCTCACAGGTCTCTCTCTGTGTTTTGTTTTTGAATTGTGTGTAAATGCCAAGAGAGTGGCAGGAAGGTCCCAAGCCCACCTGCTTTAGTAGAGCCCTTGCTGTTGATCACAGCAAACTTTGGATCCAGTGCTGACACCAGAAGTTGTCCCTGGCATCTGTCGCGTTAAAGGGGTGTAGCTGATTAACCGTTACGGGCCCGGTTGGATTCAGAGTACTGAACCAGTCGGACATTCACCAAAACTGGGGGTCCGTTCGGACATTCACCAAAAACGTAATAACCACCTGGGGGTCCGCTCAGACATTCACCAAAAACGTATTAACCACCTGGGGGTCCGTTCAGACATTCACCAACAATGCATTAACCGTCTGGGGGTCTGGTTAGATTCAGAACACTGAACTATCACGGATAACCACCCTCACCCTAGTTGCATTAATGAGAGCTATCACAATGCAATCAAGTATGGTTTATTACAGCAACAGATAATCAGGTTCTTTTGGATTGCCGGTGATAGTGACTATCTGCAAAAGCAAGCTAGTATGCATGAAATACACAGGTGTTACAGGTGTTCTAGGTGCGGGTTCTAGGTGCGGGTTCTAGGTGTGGGTTCTAGGTGCGGGTTCTAGGTGTGGGTTCTAGGTGTGGGTTCTAGGTGTGGGTTCTAGGTGCGGGTTCTAGGTGCGGGTTCTAGGTGCGGGTTCTAGGTGTGGGTTCTAGGTGCGGGTTCTAGGTGCGGGTTCTAGGTGTGGGTTCTAGGTGTGGGTTCTAGGTGTGGGTTCTAGGTGTGGGTTCTAGGTGTGGGTTCTAGGTGTGGGTTCTAGGTAGGTGTTACAGGTGTTACAGGTGTTACAGGTGCGCAGCCTAGAAATAAACGCGTTAAAAGGATCAAAGACTCTATAGAGATTTATAAGCAAATATTCAGATCTCACCCAAAGGCGTCCCAATGGGGGGGGAAGAGAGGCTCAGCCCGTCGACTGATCCCAGGAGTCAGGAGGTCCTAAGGATGTTGTATGTCCTCGGGATGGTATCTCCCCTGACGATGGTATCTTCCCTAACATCCCCTCTCTCTTGGGCCAATTTATATTATTTTCTATCTTTTAGGTGGAGCTTGAGTGGCTCTAGTCAAGCATATCTTAGTTATGATTGGTGTAAAGTTTTCCCGTTTCCGTTTAAAGTAATAGGCTCCGAGAAATTCAGGGTGCATGCTCAGTGAGGGGTGGTCGCATCTTGGAGGCGGGTAGCTTTTGGGATGGAGGTGTGTTTTGGTATTATAATGATATTATAATGAGCAAAAAGTACACTAGGGTACAGCATTTGTCAAAACATGACAGGTCTTTGGCTTAGGGTGGCAAAAAGTGCAGCTTTGTGCACAAGAACAATCGAGGCCCCACCTGATTACAGAGCCTAGCCGTGGTGTCTCCACTCCACTCTACGCTCCGTGGTGTTCCTTAGAGCTAGCACACCAAGTTTCCCCAGCGCAATAGCATCTAAGGTTGGGAGCCTAGGGAACGCTCAGATAATGCAGTTATGCCCTACCCTGAAAGCCTCTTCAATGCTGTACCTTTTCCTTAAAAGTGTGAATGTTAGTTTTATTTTCCTAGTTACTTCAGGCATTTACACCACAGCATCCCCAGGCCCATCAACCAGCAGTAAAAAGTGACTATGCTTGCGTTCAACCCTGAGAATCGCACACATGGAAAGAGAAAGTAAACCCATATGCAGGCTCCTGTTTTCTTTACTGAAGTTGTTGTCCCTGAATGAAATCAAATCTCTTCTTATGCAAGAATGTTGTGAGGAAGAAAGAATGGAAATTATTTCCTTCTTATTGGAAACCATCAAAGACTCTATATTTCCAGTAATCTTTATCAGTCTCGTAAGCTTTCACAGAAGAAAACAAGATACTAAACACAAAAACATTATTGTTTTTCATTTAATTCTACATTTTGTGACCGTCAATTGTACATTTGGACTTTTTACCCAGCTTTTCTTCTGGAGCAAGCTAGTAAATGTTTTACAAAGCCATATTTGTAGTCATTTGGGTTTTGTTTTATTAATTGGGAATCTGTGAAGAGCATCTGTTACTCTGTGTCCACAGCATCATCTCAGCCCCATTTGTTGAACTGATCTGCTGGCTTGAGAACAACTTTAAAGATGACAGGAAGCAGAGATGGGAGAACAACTGTAATTGGATTCGTAATCCAGAGGATGTCCCTCCATCTTGCTTCCTGCATGCTTTATCAGACAGGGAGGGGAGAAGATAAAAATGACCTTAATATCCTTTGTAAACTGCTGTGATGAAAAGGGATGTCTGACCCAAGCTACTGCCTGGCAGGAAGTGCTTCCAGCATTCAGCTGAGCAGGAACTTGGTCTATGGCTTGCTGGCTCATGGTGGCTGGTTTTGTCTTCTCACCAAAGCAATCCCAGTTGCCCTAGATACTGCTTAAACATTGAGCAAGAGGACCAAGGTTGCTGTGAAGAGCAAAGCATGATTTTCAATAAACTTTCAAAGTTTGAGCAGTGTGCCAGCTCAGCTGCGAGGCAGAAGTTCAAGAAATGTTCTGCACTGGGCCTCAGAGCTGAACAGCAGTAATGCTGCCTGGTGGTAGGCTTCTTCTTTCTTAAATTGTGAACATTTATAACCCTAGTGTTAGCACTGTGGGGCATTTGAGTCAAGTGGAGTCAAATGCCTTCTTCATGCTTGCTCAAACAGCATAATTCAGATAAGGCCAGCATTTCTGTTTGCCCTTGCTCAGATACCACAGGCATGCCTACTGGTATGTACTGCATGTAGTGACCTATTAAAATCAGGGTCAGTGTGTGAGCAGTGTCTGAAAGCAGGTATTTGTGCTTTTGAGATTGTGGCAGCTGCAGTTTTGCAATAATCCCTCTGAAGGAAGCCTGTCTGGGGTGTCTGAGACTCATAGCACTTCAGTTCTCAGTGCTGGGGGTTGAAGAGTTGCTCCTGATTCCCCAAGTGGACTTAGTTCCCTTCAGGGCTGGATTGTGAGGTGGATCAGTGATAAGTTTCATATTAAAGAATTTTTTTTATTTTATGAAGCTATGACTAAAATGTATAGCTGCTAAAATGTATAGCTACAAAGGAGAAGTGTGAGGCAGAAGAAAGCATTTGAGATGAGGCAAATGCTGGCTGTTCAGCAGTTCTGTAAGAAGGCAGCTGAATGAGTATGTGTTGGCAGGCTCCTTTGAGGGCATCTTTCCTCCTCCTTCTGTTTAACAATGGGATTTTCCTGGATTAGAGGAAGGAGCAAACAAAGACCTGGAGCTCTCTCTTCTGTGCTTTCTTGGTTTGAAATCCCACTTTGTTATGAAAAACGTGAGGGACATTTTTCCATTACAGCAGTTACCTCCTTGTTCCATATGATCAGTGCTGAGGTATTTCTTCCTCATGTAGAATTTTAGACTGTTATCAGCACTCTTGACATCTGCATTCATATTCCAGAACTGGGTTATTTTTCATGAATGTAATTTACGTGCGTGACCTGAGGATATCCTGAAACCTCATCTCATTTCCTTCGGCTAAAGTAATAACACTTAAAATTCAGTGAAGACTACTTCATGAATGAACCTCTATTCCTTTCTATGTTTTGTTTCAAAGACTATTTCTTTTACAAGACTCTAAAACATATAAAAAAAAAAAAAAAAAATCTCTCCATGTAAATAAAATCTCAGTGTAATGCCATTGATCTAATTCAGATTTCTTTGTGCAAAAACTGTTTTCTTTACCTCCCACTTTCCACCTTCTGAGTGTCTGGAATTTGATGGAGTCAAAGCATTAGAAAAATGTCTTTAACAATAAAAAGTCAATGGCTTGCTTGGATAGAGGTTATTGCAATGACAGAGGCTTGGCACAGGAAGGTTAAAAGATATAAACATATCAGAGAGGAAGCAAGTACCTTGCAAAGGGTAAGCTGATAAATGTTAGAGGAAAGAAGACTGGATCCTGGAACTATCACTTGGACTAAGGAAACACAAGCTATTATCACAGAAGGTGTTTAAGTTCATTAATTTTCAGAAGAAATTCCTTCACTAACTTACTGGCAAGTGGTAATTTATAGTAATGTCTGATTGCAGATGTATTCTTCAGAATCCTGGAAAACACTTGGCCCACTGGAAAAAATACCCTAGCTAATAGTTTTAGCATGTTACACTCTCCCTTTAGAAATGTAGAATTCCAAAGGACTAGGACCTGTGTTATTCACAGCTACCCAAAAAAAGGAATCCAGGCAAAATAATGGCCTCAAAATTGGTTATTGCTGGGAAGAAGGACTTAGGGAACAGCATGGTCAGCCCCACAGATATGTGTGCAGAGGGAGTGCTCACAGCCAGCCAGGAAGCTGTGGAGGGAAGGAGCAGGAGACAGATACATTCTACTGCTCTCTGATTGCTGGGTCGTGCAGTTTTCTTCCTTTCCTTGAAAGGACAAAAAAATTGTAAAAAAAAAAATAAAAAAAAAAATGGAGAAAGATAATTAAAAGCATAAAATGAATTTGGCATGAGGATAGAATAAGTAGAAAAGCATTCTTCACTTCTAAAAGAGATGTTAGAAGGTAGAAAAGATAAAGGTCTATAAAATCGCTGAGAAGGTGGAAAAGGTGACCAGAGAGTGATTTTTCACTGTTTCTCACAGAAGAGAAGCTGTTGGAGTCAAAGGAAATTATCAGGCAGCAAAGATATACTTTGTTTACATGACAAATAGATAAGTTGTGAAACTGATTGCCACTGAACATCATGGAGATCAAATGGGATCAGGAATTTAGACAAGACAGATCTCTCAAAGCTTATTTTAAAAAAGGATTGGGTACACTTCTGGCTGTGGAATTTTCTAAGGTATAATGTCAACATCTGCTCCATTTTGTATCATGGCCCCAAACATCTGGAAATTGATTTAAAAAAAAAATGGCAAGGCTAGGTGAACCCACAATGATCTAGCTAGATCTGGCCCACCATGTCTTTTCTGCATTCTGATATACACATTGGTTATAATATTCCAAAATATGTTGTTATTGCTTTTGTTGGTTTTGGCTGCGTGTAGACAGATTTCTTTGGAAGGCTTCAGGTCTGTCCTGTCATGGGACTGAGCTCCCAAGGGACAAACTTTGGATCTCACTATGCATAACAAACACGCAAAGTCTTCTCTGGCATGAGTCCTCAATTCCCTCCCCACAGTAAATTCCTGATGGCTTTCACAAGGTAAAATATATCAGATATACAGATATATATTCCTCAGAGGAAATCAGTGTTAGAGGACACTGAGTAAATGCCTGTGAGTTAGAGCTATTCAGAATGCTTTCATTTGTTCATTCCTTTACTCCCAGTGAAAGACAGGCCAGCAGCTAGCTGTGGATGAGGACTCCTATGTGCAGTCCTGGGCAGCCATGCTCCAGGCTGAACATACTGTCTGCTCTGCCCATGTGTCAGATAGCCAAACAGCGTGGACACACAGCTGCCTGCAGAGATTCTCCAGGCAGAACTCCTGCTTCTGCTCCAGAAATGCCTGATGACCTGAAATCCAGAACAAACAAGCTGGGCCAGGGGATGCTGAAGAGAGAAAAAGGATTCAAAGTGTTCTTAATCTTGTTTGTCTTCCATTTAGTTCATGACAATAAAAAGTGGCTCTACTGTGCCACCAGGATACAAGAGAAACTACCTTGATCAGTGTGGTGATTCTGAAAGTTTACTAATCTGCTCTGTGCCTTGGAGTAGGTGGGAGCTGTGCTCAGTTGTTATAATTGAGTCATTTAAAGTTTTCTTCCCTTCAGCCAGAGAGTTTGTGCTGGGATTCTGATTTTGGACTGTCATGTCAATCTGATTACCATTTTGATTACACCTTTTCTACTCTCATGATGTCTGTTGTTCCAGTTCATAGCCTTGTATTCAATCAAGATACAGGGATGGGAAATCAGGCAGATGTGTTCTGCAGCCTTTTCATTTGACTACATAATGGTCTCTAAGAATTCAAGTAAGACTGTCTCTGCAGTACTTATCAGTTTGACGCTGTTTGTGGATGAAGTGTCTGGGCAGGCAGAGCTTACAGAGATCACCCTGCTTGCACCAACATAGCTGATAAGGACCCAGAAAACCAGGAGATTTACTTCCAAGTGTCCGTTAAGCTATGGCAAAAGTTGCCATTTTTCTATCTGGATTATTTTAATATCTTCTAAAAACTTACTTTTAAATCTTCATTCTTCTCCATTTGTATGATTTTCTTCTTTAACATTTGCTAATATCTACTCTATGCCTGTGATTTCAATCCTACCCCCTCCCCAACAAACTGGCAGCCAGCTGTAACACAGTAATGTAATGACTGCCTTTTCTACAGTTTATGCTAGAAAAAGTTCTTGATAAAGGAGTTGTTATGTTGGATTTGCTGTGTTAGCTGTGGAGCACAGCAATACTGCAGTAGTTCCCAGTGGAGGCTGCTCACTCTCTGGGCCTGCAGTCCCGGGAGTGTTGTTACACAAGGTTTTAACCTCCACCTGGGAGTAATTTCTTTTTCAAACAACCTTATGCAGTGGGTTGAATGTGTGCAGGACCTGCATCTACTGTGCTGCCTCTTTGGAGCCCTGTCTCTCCAGTTAACCATCTCTTTTTTGCTTTTGTTCCTCCAGGGATATCTATGCCCATTCCAGTCATTGGTTTGCAGGATGACTCCAGGGTATTCATAAATGGGACTTGCGTCCTCAACGATGAGAACTTCGTCCTCATTGGATCCTTCATGGCATTCTTCATCCCTCTCATCATCATGGTTATCACATATTGCCTGACCGTCCAGGTGCTGCAGAGACAGGCAACAGTGTTCATGTGTGGAGAGGTGCCCAAGCAGAGGAGAAGCAGTGTGAACTGCCTCAAAAAAGAAAACAACACAGAGAACATTTCAATGCTTCACAATCATGAGGGGGCATCTCACTTGAACTCTCCTGTGAATAAGGAGGCAGTGCTTTTTCGGAAAGGAACCATGCAGTCCATCAACAATGAACGAAGAGCCTCCAAGGTCCTGGGCATCGTTTTCTTTTTGTTCCTCATCATGTGGTGCCCATTTTTCATCACTAACGTCATGTCTGTCCTTTGCAAGGAAGCCTGCGATAAAGACCTCTTGAGTGAACTCCTCGATGTGTTTGTTTGGGTGGGGTAT
Source organism: Anas platyrhynchos (assembly GCF_047663525.1). Taxonomy (NCBI): domain Eukaryota; kingdom Metazoa; phylum Chordata; class Aves; order Anseriformes; family Anatidae; genus Anas; species Anas platyrhynchos. The sequence continues at coordinate 15,115,586 of NC_092596.1, forward strand.
GTTTGTTCTGGGATTAATCCCCTTGTATACACACTTTTCAATAAAACATACCGCAGGGCTTTTTCCAATTATATCCGCTGCCAATACAAGACCAGTAAAAAATCAGCACTGCGACAGAATCAGTGTCTGAATGTTGCTTCAACAGCTTTATATGGGAAGGATCTGACTTTAACTAGTTATCGAAATGGCAATGAACTCAACAGCATGGAACTAGATGAAGCTGAGGAGGGCCTTGTAATGCAACCAGGGACTTCAGAGCTCTCCATAAACAGCTGTAATGTTGTAAGTGAAAGAGTGAGCTGTGTGTAAAGGTGGCTCACACAGCCTTTTGCTGCAGTATATCTGTAGCCAAAATATATTGTATAAAAATGTACGTGTTGGTCAAAGGACAATGTATATATTGCATTCTGAACAAAGCTTCTTTTTTTTAAGAAAAAAAAAAAAAGTTGTCTTTCCAGTCCAGTACTTAAAATCATATATATTAATATACTGCAGTGAAGTTTAAGGTTCTATATTTACTGTTAATACTAGATCAGAACTATTAGTTACTTTGCATATGTCATGGACAAAATGTTTGAATTCTTCTTCCAGTGCATGAACAAAAATGCTGAATATTTATCTCAGGTGGCATTTGCTGGAGTCCAGAATGGCACGTTTATAGTTATATATCAAATACATGCTATTAGACTTGGTCAGTATAACTTTCTTTTTCAAGTTGACAGTAAATATATACTTTAAATCCTCACCTCTACTTGTGCCGTGTAAAGACTGTACAGAAACCTGGCAGAGAGATATGACAAAAGCATAGCAGCTGTGTATGCAGCTGGCCAGATATGTCCTGTTAAGGGTAGTGGCTCACTGCCATACTGGGGCAATTTTGCACTTCTATGGACCTCTTTTAAATTTTGACTTCCTCTCCAGTCCTCCTGCATCCTTTCCATTCACTAGGAGGCTTCTGCTCCCATAAGAAAGGTGGGGAATGCAGTTCTGGTGTGGCTTGGTGGTCCTGACTGGGATCGCTTGTACTCTTGGAAAAGAAGCATGAGAAACAGAGCCAACCCCCGTTATTTGCTTTAACCATTTTACAAATGGAGATCCTCAGATTTATAAAAAGCCCTCCATTGTTCTTATAAATCACCTGTTATGGGATGGGGGAAGTGGTGCTCAGCGTGGATGGCACTGCCTTCAGAGTTTGCTTGGATGATCAGAGTCTGGTTCACCTGGAGAGGAGTGCTCTGTCTTTGTAAAGGCTCATCTTTTCTATCCCCTCATCTCTTTAGTCATTAGCACATTTTGCATTTGCTTTTATTTTTCAAAACCCAGGGATCTTCAGTGTTGATGATAAAATCTAGTTTAGGGTGTAGGGCAGAAGCTGCTGTGCTTGTGGCACAGGTTGGGGTCAGGCTGTGAGGTTCAGGATACAGCTCCCAGGGGCTGCTCAGGAGAGAAGTATAAATGAAGGATTGCTAGATTTTTCTCCTGTCTCACGAGGTGATGGGCAGAGCTGGAAAGAGTATGTGACTGGAATCATTTGCTGGTGGTGTCGTTCAAAAACTATGACCAGGGACAGGAAGGGAGCAGACATGGAATTATGAGCTGGAGCAAGTCTACATGGAAGATTAATCTGGATTAATTTTTCAAATTGATTTATGCCATTTCACTCCCAAAGTAAATTATATTATATCATATTAAAGCCACTTATATCTTAATGAAAACATCCACATCAAGATTTAATTCAGTTTAACTAATCTGCTTTTAATTCACACCGTAAGTAATTTGAATTAATTTTCTTCTGTGTTCCTGTGTAGACAAACCCTCAAAGGCACCATGTCTTCCTGGCACAGTGCCTCTGGGGTGATGCCTCTCATGCAATTTCCCTTATGTAGAGTACTGTCTAATGCCAGATCTAACCCATAATGTTTTTATATCTTCATTAACTAATACACAAATGCTGCAGTCATCCATCTAACACGGATGCATTTAGTACCACTAACAGCCTCTGGCTATGAAAATCCTCAGAAGAGGAAAGCTTACATTAGGCATGGATGAGTTGTATTTTACTAATACAAACTGCTTGTACTCTAAGCTTGCTGTGTTCATCCCACAAAAATTCACTTGTAGGGGAAAGAGAAAAATTTGAAAGTGCATTAGTGCAACGTTGTGCTGTTGTTTTGCTGTATACAGCAAAAACCTTGCTAAGAGCCCACTACTGCAACACATCTTATGGGTTGCATCTGCTACTGGGCTGCTTCCAGCTTGAAACAGTGAAGCTGCTGATCCTCTCTTCTCTTTCATTCCCTCCTGTGCAAAATCTATAGTACTTCCATGCAGGCAGGCGAGGTATCCTTAGGGAGCATAACATACTGCTTGCAGAAGGCAGCAGAGATGGACTGCGTGCCAGTCTGCTGACAGTTTCTGTGGCTTGAATGCTTGGGAATCTACCTGCCTGTCCAAAAAGATCTGCTAACCAGCAGGAAAAGGACTAGCCAGAAACACAAACTTGTGCCTTCAGTGACTGCCCTTTGCTCTGTGTCAAATTTGAATATCTCATGCAGTAGAGAAAAATCAGAAAGATCACATTGCTTTTGTAGTTCTTCCCCCCTTCCCTCCCTTGGGTGAATTCATAGCACATCTTTTACAAACACGTATATGTCTGGGTGTGTATATATATATGTGTGTGTGTACGTATATATACATATATATATATAAAAGCCAACCACAGACTTTGAAAGCATTTAGCAATAAGTTGAATTACAGTAGCTTCTAGCACATGTGAATAGGTCATATGTGAATAGCTCATTTGCCACAGCATCCTCGAACTTGGTGTAAGTTCACACAAATACATTTTCATTGCATAGGAGCCTTCATGTCTTACCCTTGCCAGGTCTGTTGTATGGGCAAAAAGGGAACCTACTATATTTGGATGTAAATAATGAGAACTGAACTGAGAATTTACAGATTTTTTATATATGTTTTTAAGAAATTCAGCACCAGAACTGTAAATATGTTAAGTGTTGCTACTCAGCTGGACCCGTTCTGATGTATGCTACTTCTATAGATAACCAGACAAGGGGACTGCCTTATAGAGCCTGTGTTCTCTCCCGACCAGCGGGTGATAACATTTTTGTGAATGATTAAATACTGTCAATTGCCCAACTTCCTTTGGGTCATTAACATCAGGGTTTTGTGATGCTGCTATTAATTTATTAAAGAAAGTTTGTTGGTTTAATCACTCTTTTTTTTTTTTTTTTTGATGGTCTATCAGAAAATAAATAAATGAACATGCCCTCTCTTCCTTTCATCTCTCACCAATTACAACATGTCCTGATCTAAAACTATGTCTGACCACAAAATAAAACAACAAAAAATCAAGATAAGGAACTCTCATTTCTCCTCCCCCTCTTGAAACATGCCCCATGGTTTCTTTAATCACAGAAAGTAGTGTCATCAGGTATCCCAGCACTTCTAACCCTAAAGCTTGCTAAATATAGTAATGGTGATAAAATATTCACCCTCTTCTCCTAATTCCTTCCAGTAATATGTATTAAAAATAACATTTTTTTTGAATATTTAAATGTGAAGAGTTGGTTTAGTTCTCTGCAATTTAACCAGTCAGCTTGTCCTCACAGCAGCTTTGCTTCTCGTAAACTGTTGTCATTAACCACGCTGGTGCCTCAAGAAGCCCTGACCTGGGGCTGCCTGCTGAGATTACCTGCTGCAAGTTTTGTGTGAGTGCTCAAACCTCAGCTCAGGTACGATTTTATCATACAAATAGTGTGTGTGGTGATATTTTCTTTGAGTGAACAAGTGAAAATATCTCCTTGGAAATGATGATGTAGGCTGCAGTGTGCTGGTTGCCTTGTTTCCCAAACCAGAGACTGAGCATGCATGCAGGGGTTCTGACCTAGCAAACAAACTTCTCTGATGACTTGCATCAGGGAAGATGCTCATGGGGACCATCCATCGTGCTTCTGTAAGACCAGGCAGAGTGTGAGAGGACAGCATTTCAGCTCACCACCTCTGCATTCCACAATTCCATCCATCATTGTACAGGCTGTGCAGTTCAATTGAATGAGTAGGGTAGGAATGTCAACCCCACGACATGTAGCATGGCATGGCAGGGCTAGCACTGTCCTGAGCTGTAAGGGCCTTCAGCCTTCCCCAACAGAGGCCCGAAGCATGGCTGGCCATGATTGCTCAGGCACAAAGTCTCCCAGCTGAGCAGCCCAGCTTCCAGACCTGGGCTGGCTCGGCTGCATCTCTGCTGTTTGGCTCAGTGCCATGCTGTTTATCACAGCCAAGTCTTAGGAGTAGCACTCAGGGTCAGGTGTGGTGGCTTTGAGTACCTCTGTGGGCCTTAAAATCTGGCTTTTGAGGGCAAGGGCCTGCACCTTCATCGCTGTGCTCACTGAATATAGGAACAGTTACTCTGTATGTATAAAAACAGAGAAGCACTTGGAAGGCAATAGGGTTCAGAGCCAATGCTGAGGATCCTTAGGGCATCCTACGTAGCTTCTTGTGTTAATGACTTGTAGGTTAGCAATAACTTTTATCTGAGAGGTAATTTAAAGATGCTGGTTCATGAATAGTCAGCATGAACAATGTGGTTATCTTAGTGCCTTTTTCCCTACAGAGACACGCACCAACCACAACTGCCTTTCCTCTGGACAGTCCTTCCAAGAGGTTCATCACTGGCTGGGGGTGCGGTTGTTGCATTTCCCCCTCCATGTCAGGGGTAATGTGCCTGTGAAGCATGCTAGTTGCAGTCATCTGGTGTGCTTGAACCATGAGGGCCCTGGGTATGGAGATCTAAATTTCAAAGGAAAACATATGCTTTAAAGAAAAAAAGCAAACCACAAGCAGCTTTTCAGAAATATTATTTAGTTTTGAGTTAATGAAGCGTGCTTGATATTCTTGCAGACAAATAACGCTAATTTGGCATTCCAAAAGCAATGCCCAATGTGGTAAAGATGCAGATGTCTCTTGGATGGATTTCCTCCCTGGGTCACAGTATCATTAGGATAGCTACTTGCCAAGCCAAGGACTGGACTTGGCTTTATCTCCATTTCTCCATAGGCAGAAAAGGCATCAGAAGCTTTTTCCAGGGAAAGAGCTTACAAAGATCACCAAGCATTTGGCAGGTACAGCAGAAGAACAGATGTGGAAAGATGTACACACACACACACACACACACATCAACACGCACATATTCCTGCACATGAACACACATCCTAGAGCCCACAGCGAGCCAAAAGATGTGTCTCCATGCTTCAGTCTTCCACTGGAAAAAAGGAAAAGCTGTACAGCTGGGGAGGAAACCTGTAACAGGGAGATCATATGTGTTCGTAGGTGTCACTGTGAAACATGGACTGTCGTAATGCTAATGTAGAGGTGAGGTTGCATGTAACAAAACATGCTTTTATTTTTTCATTTTTTACTGTGAAGTTGCTATTGACTGTTCTGCCTCTCCCTTATTTTTCTTTAAGTCTCAGGCCTTCAGCTTGTTTCCTTTTACCCACACTGAATCTCATGCTCTGAAGCTGTCAGAAGTTGACAAATATCTACGAGATGTGCCATTCCTTCTCAGCCGTGCAGGGATGCTGCAATCCCATAACAACATGGAGATGGAGTCTTCAGGTGAGTGATTTTAAATATATATGAGACAGACAATCAATGCAGTAAGACATGCTTGCCCAGTAAACAGCCACACCAGAAGTTCTTTAACCAACAGTCAAATACATGAGCTTGGAACTGAATATTTTTGCTTAAAATTAAAATTTCTGCAACTACATAAAATTTTGCAAAAGGCTGGGCTGCTGGTCCAGAGCGTCAAAGATTTCTGGGTGCCCAGCAAATGGATAGGTGTCTAGCAGTAACAAAGGTCCAGTATCTGACTACTCTGGGATGGTGAAAGCAATAAAATTATCCAGGTGAAAAAAGTCATTTTGAAAAATTAACATACTGGATCATTATGCATTATCTCTTTCATTAATGTTGCCTTATCTTTTGCTTTCCCAGAAACCTAAGTACCGATTAACATGTGAATACGATTTCCCCAGTAGCTTCTCAGGACAGTGGCTATTGTTTTGCCACTCCAGTGGCACTTGGGTATTAGGTGACCAATGACATGAATCGTGCAGCATCACAGAGGGACATGCTAAATCCACCATTCTGATTGTTCCCGTGCTTGAATCATAATTACCACAATAACAAATTACATAAATTAATGTTTAATTAAAATATAGCCTAATTATCCAAAGTATGTTTTTAACAGGATCTAATTGTGGCATTTTGAGTTATTTAAATTGCTGATACACTAAAAACAATCTGTAGGCTGGTGCCTGTTAAGCCACTGTCTGGTTGCAATAGTTAACATTTAGAGCAGAATTTTAAATTTGTGTGTGCTGCTGCTGTGAGTGTCTCCTCCTGCAGAACTGACTTATTGAATGGCATGGTGCTCATGATAGGTGCTAATCCAAGCCACTGAAAATTTCTATCAGGGGCCTTTTTCTAGCCTGACTCTAGGACAGCTCTTCTGTGACTTTCTGAGGAGGAAGACTCTATTGCCCCTCCTGCAGAGTCCACATTTCTGAAAGATTGTGATAGTGTTCAAAGCAACAGGTAAGTGCCAATGTGCGCTGGCTTGCATCTTTCCTAGGTGTTGCTGAAGACAAATCTCCCTTTATCCCTGACCAGACTGTCCCACGATGGCATTTAGTAAAGTAGCGGGGTGTGTTACTCAACCCATGCAAAAAAGCAGGCAATGCAGCAAACCACGGTCAACAAATGGTATTTTTCCTTAGCCAGACCTTTACACTTTGGGAGTAAAAGAATATGATTGCCTGTTGTATTGCAGGCAGTTGGCACTTCTGCTTTTAAAAAAATAGACTGTACTATGTGTTGGGCCTGAACAATAGCCCCGGTGACAGGCATGGTGAAGGGACCCAAGTCCAGGCAGTGGCACTGAGAGCCCTTTGGATGTGAGGAGAGTAAAGAGCTCGGCTTGTAGCCCTAGCAGCCAAGAATGGGGGAAGGAAAGCTCTGCAGGAGGACATCATGGAGTGCTTGTTCTGACTAAAAAGGGAAAGGAGCTATTTAGACTGGAGAGGAATATTGGCATATAAAAAGGGCCAGAAATAAACTATAAATTAGAAGCAGGTTTCTATCAGCTGCAGTATGTCATGTCTGGAGCAGCACTTTCTGATGAAGGAGCAGCAACAGCAACCAAGAAGCCTACTGAGGGCTCAGCCCTTGCATTCAGACAGGAATTTATGTTACAGGGGTGCAGCAGGAGGGTGCAGCTCAGTGCCCCACGTCCTCAGCTTGCCAGCTGGCATTGCTTGGGCACCAAGCCAGCCATCTGCATTATGACACCTCTGACCTCCTGGGCGATACATCCCAAAGCATGGGAAGAACAAACATCTTGAAGCAAGAACACTATTTTTGTTCTGTGGCCCTTCCAAGTCCTGGTGGAGCCGTGAAAAATGCCACAATGTTGGAGGCAGGCAGGCAAGGCCATGCTGAGCCAGAGCATCTTCCACAAGGAGGACATTGTGAAGTCAAGGGATGGCAGAGGCAGCGTGTTCCCAGCCCTGAACCAAGCTCTTGTTGTATGAAACAATATTTCATTTGTATTCATAGAAGCATCCAGAATTAACCAGTTTAGCTAGCCCAATCCTACTCTTAGTCACTTAAGTATGTTTTATTTACCCACAACTGCATTTTCGTGGACATTGAGTATTATTAGACCCAGTCTTGGTCTGCTCTGGGGAGCTGCAGCATTGAGGTAACGTCCTGTAGGGCTGCCATTAGCTGGTGTAGCTCAGAAAATACTGGTGAGCAGCTTTGAGGGCTTTGCACTAACTGACTTGTTCAATGCTGTTCTTTGTCACTGCATTTCCAGCTGTGCAGCCAGGAGTTTCATGGTTTTGCTCCAGTAAAATAAATTGTGTTGTTGTTTTTTTAAGCTCTCTGTTGTTAAAAGTGGACTCAGCTAAACCTGGCAGGCAGCAAGGTTATTGTTTTCTCAGTGTGATGTTTCTAAATAAATTGCCAGTATGGGCAAAAATTTCTGGGCAGCTACCAGCCAGGACTGATAGGAGAGTCTCAAAGGTTGGGACATATTTCCAGTTCAACAGTTAAGAGCAGGAACACCATCAGATAAAAGGCACGGAGTGTCCTTTCCTGGACTTTATGCAACAGATGGGGACCTCTCAGTGGCACAACATCTCTCCCCAGCTCCACAGTTCTGCTGACTGCAGCCAGACCCTGCAAGTATGTTTGGATACCCGGAGGCAGATGGTAACCTCTGTCTGTTGTCTCCAGTTTCATCTCCTGTGTAAATTTTCCATGGAGAAAGGTCTGTGCACTGAACCTCGTAGCACATTGCTACGCCTTTTGCATCTGTTTGTTGTTACTGAAGTTGCACTTATGCATCATGGCCACACAGGCAGCGAGGCCGAGGAAAACAAGAGTGATATGTCCACAGGCAGATCAACAGCAAATCTGGAGTGAAGGGGAGCCAGGGAAGGCTGGGCACTTACAGTGACGTGCATTCACATGGGAAACTCAGCATCTTCAGTTTACCTAGTGTGTGTTTCAATGCAAGCTTTCTTTCCAACTGTGGGCAGATGAACAGTTCTTTAGTGCTCTGAGTCTGACCCCATTCCTGGGTGGTGAGGGACTGCTGTGTTTACAGATTTTAGTCTTGAAATACAGACCTTCTTTTCCCAAGAACATCATGTGTCTGGTATGTGTGTTTTCTCCGCCACCGGGTGAATTCCAGTGAAAAACATTCTGCCACCCGTTGTCTTTTTTAATCATAAATATATCTAGATAAGTGAATTCTATCTAAGAAGAATGTTGTTCCCTACTTTGGGAACAACAACAACAGGAAGATATTAGAAATTATTACTTTATTTTTTCTAAATGAAAATAAATCCTGCAAGTCACTGATGCTTTGGAGAGTTGCTTCAGAAGCATCATTCAAATATACCAAAGGTGTGACATGCCTTTACCAGCTGTATTCACAGCTTCCCAGGAAAGAAAATATACGTACTTTTTGCATGATCACTGATCTCCATGTCTCAAATCACTCCCATGCTGCTGCAGGAATTTTGGGCAACATTTTGTACCTTCTAGCAAAGGCAGGGCAATATGGACTAACTTGGTATCTAGGAGAAGACAGAGGTGCTGCTCTGGCTCATGTCCCTGTTGGTCCCCACACTGGGGAGGGAGGAGGGTGCAGGACCATGCCCGCCAGGTCCCTGCACTCAGTGGTGCACCTGCACTCAGATCTCAGTGGAGTGAGACCTGAAGTTGTTTCCTGGGTGAGCCATCATAAAGGAAAATGTCATGGCTGTGTTTAGGATTTTTGAATCAGTTTTTGAAATGTGTCTGTTGGCATAACTCCCCTGCTTATATGGCATTTCATTTCCTGAGTAGGGCATCCCACAGTACATCTGCACGGGTATCGGCACAGGAGGCAAGAAGCCCAGGGAATGCAGCGAGATGAATATTCCTTTTTGGTGCAAACCTTGCAGTGGCCATCGCTCCTCATTGGGTTGTTTTATTTCTCTGTACTCCAGGAAGAGGATCTTGACACAGACGGTTTGCAGAGCTGCTTCAGCTGTTCAGACAGCTCAGCCACAATATGTTGCCTCAAATTGTTTTGTTAAGCACATGCATCAGCTGTACTTGTTTGCCTCGAAGCTATGAGAACCACACATCCTCCTGAGAAAATTCAGCTTCTACATAGACATAAAGAACTTGACAGTACTCTCAGATGTACCCTGCCACACAAAGAAGCAAGCTGCAAACGCACCACAGCACATGAAGCTCTTTAGATTTACTGATGAGATCATTAGCTACTGCACTCCCAAAGTTTCAACATCTGAAAGATGAAGCCAGGTGGGCTGTGCAACTTTGCATCCTTTTAGGATCTATGCCTAGATTTGTGGTGGCTCAATGATGTGCTGAGATGCGTGGCGGGATGACTAGGGGATGGACATTGTGAAGGAGCTGATGCTACAGTGAGACGAGGACGCAGAGCGAGACACAGTCCCTGCTGGGCTGAACCTAGAGCTGATGGGGTATTTCTGGGGGTGCTCAGTGGCAGAAGGGTAAGAGGTAGGGCAGGGACAGGGCTGGCATATGGCATGGGAGACACAGCTTCCATCAGTGCAGCAGCAGCAGCACTGGCTCATGGACGTGATGCCACAAGGCACAAGGGCTGATACTAGCCAGCAGTCAGCCCGGTAATGAATTATGGAAAGAAGGTGTGGTACTTCTCTACTTAGCAGCACAAAGAGAGCAAAACTCATCTGTCTTACGGTGAGAGAGCCTTGTCTCCTCTATTTAATTTTCGTGCAATAAATACTGAATTCTGGCAGAAGCAAAGCTGCACCTGCTTTCTTCCTCTGCAATGAAGCACAGATGCTGACACCCAGTGGCCATGGAATAGCTAGTGCCTGTACGAGATGGAAAAGCTCAGCAGAAATGCCTCAGCAGGTGAGATGCAACTTCTACCTTTTTGTTTCCTGGTGTCCAAAAGGAGTAAGGAGTTCCTTACAGCCTTGCTTTGGCAGGTTATAGTGTTTGTATCTTGTATTCAGAGGCCAGTCAGAAAAATGAAAATGTGTGAGGATGGGAAATGAGCAAACATAAGACAGATTGGTTTTCAAATAGTTCTCTTGTTGGTATTTTGAAAATAAACCTCAGTAAGAGAAGGAGAGCAATTCTATATGTTTAGATACTGCTGGTGACCTTGGAATTCGTCTTTGCTGTTTTGTTACTTCCCAAAAGCTGTTAGAATATGACAGACGTAAATTGATTTTGCATTTCCCTGCAGCATGTGCAGGATTGTGCTTTCATATGTTTGACAAGTATTGACATCCTCTAGGGAAAAAAAAATGCAGGAAAGGTTGATTTTTATTCCTTAACAAATGGCTCTAAGACTTTATCAGTCAAAGACAGAAAAATGACTCTAAAGTCAAGGGTATGCAAAGGAGTTGTCTTTGTATGTTTGGCAAAAACATGCCTTGCCAGACATGTGGGGCCAAGCAGAGGCAAAACATGGGGGGACCCAGACATGAGCTGGGAACAATAAGAGTGGAGTATGCCGAAGGAGTGATTTTTGAAAGTGCTTTACTTAATATTAATTATGGACTACAGCAAATGGATTAAACCACTGTAATGCAAATACTGTGCAAAAGAAGTAATTAATGTAATAGTATAAACTTAGGCTGGGAGGAAGCATACTGGTGAAATTCTAGCAAGGTTTAGGACACCAAGAAGGACTGGCAGCTGGCCACCTGTAGGGATTACATTTTGCTCATGCTGGAGAGGTAATGCTTTGAGGAAGCAGGTGGGGGTAGCTTGCTGCCACTACAGGGGTGAGCAGGTGAGCGGGGAGCCCTGCACCAGGGTGAAGCTCAGCTTCTCTTTCTGAAACACTCCTGCCAAGCTGCAGGATGCAGGTACCATAAGCAGATGTACTTAATTTACCACTCTGTTACTAGGCAGGTTTCTAAGCAGGCTTCTGTCTAACTTTTGTATTTTGTATTGACTGAAATAGCTCTGATATTCTGGGGGGTGAGTTCCAGCTGGGGAGGTACAACATCTGTTCCTTCACCACCTCTTGCCTGCACTTGTTCTCTTCAATTCTTCTCCTGTTCTTCTTTTTGGGAAAAAAAAAAAAAAAAAATTAGGCTCAAAACTTTAACCCAGTTTATACAGCCCTCCTGGAAGAGAACTACAGCAGAGTCTCAGCTTGCTCCCCTCTAGCTCGATTCAGCTGCCTTTCGTGCCGATCAGCAGGTTTGGAGCAGGCTTTTTGCTCTGTGATGCTGCTGCATGAGGTCTAACAGTTTAAAAAAAAAAAACGTTCTAAAAAAAAAAAAAAAGCTGAAATGAAGTGCACACTGTGGTGTTTTACATCACTGATAGAGCTGTGGGAGCTGGCAAGCAGCCTGTGAAGACTAGTTTTATTGGCAAGCCAAGAGGAGCAGTGTTTTACTCTGTTATCCTGTTTGATAAACTCTGACATGAGCAGCACACTGTGCCCCTGTGCACAGCGACCTCTCTGGATCTAGCACTGGGCTTTCTGCCCGGATTTCATTTTTTCTTGCTCAGTACTTCACTTCTTCTGCTCATGCACTGGGCTCCAGGCACACTATCTCAAATCTCTGCCTCCTGCAGAAACCTGCCTGCCTGCAACCTGACCTGTTTAGTGACCAGCAGCCTCCAGAGAAAGCAAGGAATCTACATCAACAAGCAAAAGAGTGCACAGGATGGGAAGCAGCAGCAGCAGAAAGCAGTTCCTGTGCTGCCATGTCCCTGTGCCTCTGTGTGTTCATGGTGCTCCCCGAGGGAACACAAGGTGGAGATCCCACATTTGATGGCCATCTCCAAATACTGCCCACTCAAATTTCCTGTATTAATAAGCAGGTGAAATTGCATCTGAATTATCCACTGCTCCAGGCTCTAGCTTCCTACCTCTACTTCATGTGGATGACTTTCACAATGCAGTCATGTGCTTTTAGTAAAAGTTTAAACAGTTGAAAGGGCTGGCAGAATATCAGAGACCTACACGGAGTTATTTCCAGTAACAGGGAATCTCAATGGGATGCTTTCCAACAGTTTTCTCCAGTGCTTCCTGATTTTAACTCTCACCATGACGTCAGTTCTGAAACCCATAGCATAAATACCGCCTAGCTCTGGATGTGTTAAAGTCCTGTAGTTCCTGAAATTACCATGCAGACCTCAGAACTAGCATGGCTGAGCATTTCCTCTCATCCTGGTGTTGCAGAGTTTGAGGTCCAAGCTTGGTCCTCGCAGGGACTGCCCTGCCATGACGCTCCATCAGTCTGCAGGGAGGAGCATGCAGTCTGGACTTTGGAGCAAGCAGAGCAATATGTTTGATCTGTGCAGGCCAGGGGCCACCGTGGTGCAGGACTGTGCCTGTTGTTCCAGCAAAATCCTGCCTGAGACCAGAGAAGGAAGGAAGGGGACTGGGGGACTGCACCTGGCAGGAGGGCAATAAGGAAAGAGCTGCTCCCTCCCATCACACAGAGGAGATGCCATCCTGAGCCTCCTGCATGCTTCAGCATGTTGTATAAAACGTACAGTCCCTTGAGTTGCTCTGGTGAGCATGTTTTAGAGGTGTCTGGTCCTGGTCCAAGCCAGCCTTATTCCTGCTGACTTCCTCCTGGTTCCTTTCACCTTCTCTGTCAGAGCAGTCGGTGCCATGCCAAGTCCAGCTCCTTTCTCCAACCACTAATGTGCTGCATTCATCAAAGTAAAACACAGTATTTCCAATGTCGGTTGCTTGCTCACCAGTATTTTCTAAATTTAAAGCTATCCCATGCTGGCTGGCCAGAAGCCCCAGGAGGCAGTAAAGAGTAGATTAGTGTGTCATCAAAATATCAGCAATTGGGAAGCTTCATTTCTGCTCCGATCTGTGCATAGACCATTTTTTTCCTGGTGCTTTCCTTCTTTGATGTATCCCCAGATAACACCGGGTTGTTGCGTACTTAGCAGTGGAAGCAGCAGATAGTGATTGAATAATTTTACACTTGGATGTGTAAAACAGTGCTTGCTGTGTTGATTTGTGACTGGTTGGATTAATGTGGCTCTTTACATAGCTGGTTGATACGAACTTTATTTTCCCTTTGAGCTGCCTCTGTTCACAAGAAATTCCCATCTTGGGTAAATGCTCCTGCAAGAAGATGTGTTTTCTGGGTTGTTTGGATGAAATGAAAGCACAATAAATATAGGGGGTTGAGTTGGTTAGTTGGTTCATTTTCCTGACAAAAGTAAAATTAAAAAACAGAGACAGGTTTTGAGAACTGTCTTTTTGTTTGTTTTGTTTTGTTTTTTTGTAGTCATTATCACAGGGGACTTCCTTAAAAGTCCATCAGTAATTTCATCAGTTGAGGGCATGGTGTTGAGAGACATCCTGGGTGCTTCACTGAATTCTAGTACCTGCACCTGCTTCCTGGAGAAATTTCCTTACTGCCTTTGCAGAAGTAACCAGCCCTCTACTTCACCTTGTACCCATCCGTCCCTTGCACTGGCTGTGGTTGTGAGTTTTTACAGCAAAAATTTATCTCAAGGCCTCCCCACTTCAGCTTTGCAACAGCTAAGGCATATCAGTTAATAAAATAAATACAGTTAGCTCAGGCTCAGCACTTAAATACTATCAACACACTGAGGAATGGGGACTAAGAAGAGGTGAGAAGAAGAGTAACGTGCAGTGGCTGCATGCAGGCATTTGTACCTAGCTTTGTGTGAGGTGTTGCCCTTCAGTGTATGTCCTGCTGACAGATTTCTAGAGTCCTAAAAAAAAAAAAAAAAAACCTTCAGAGGAATGTGTTATCTTTATTCATTGCAGTTTTCATGCCTCCTTTTTGTCCTTTGTCCTGTTATCAGAAACAGTTTGCTCCAGTCAGTTTACAACTCCTCCAACGTTTTCCTAGGTCCGCTGAGGACTTGCACTGCAACAGCCAGCCTCACAAATGGCAGCAGGCAGGGAGGACTCACTTGGACTTTAGAAAGCTCTGGGCTTCTCAGCCATCCTTGGGATGATGTTTTGAGAGCAATCCATCAAACACAAGCGGTACAGCAGTCGTGAGCAGTTAGCATCCCACTGACATGTGCGTTGCTTTTTCCGGCGGGGTTCTGCAATGGACACAGACAGTTACCACCAGCACCAAGACAACGGGGAATGCGCAGTGGCATCCCTTTCACACATCACAGTGTCAATGCAGGAAGCATTTGCTTTCCACTGATTTCTTGCTAGCTTCTACACTTTGTTCAAAGTTCACAAATATTAATATTTGAAAGGTGTCTCAGGCTCCACGCATTCAAGTATAAAATTTGGGTTAGTTCATCTCTCAGAACAACGTGGGGATTTTTCTACAGCCAGTTCTCCCTCACTGGTAACATCTTAAAGAGCATATTAGAAAAGCTTTCTATTTGCTTACCCCATATTTTCATGAGGAAACGATATTATTATCAGTACCAGGAGATCAATTCTCTCTAAATGATCCTTCAGGCAGGAAGAAAATGTCATCAGTACTAATAATTTGGGACCATCCACTGCATCTGCTTTCCCTGGGTGCAGCCAGTGACATTCATATGAATGCAAACAAGCAGCACAAAGAGAGTGAGGCCTCAGCCCAGAAAAACAGCACTTCTTAAACACAACCAGAACAAATCTCTGCTGCCTGAGTGGTTTGGAGCAAGATAGTGGCATTACTTATGCTCTGAGTAACTTCGCTGCATTTAATAGAAGCAGACTGGTTTTGTATGACCAGGTTTTGGGTCCCTGCTGATTTTATGGGCTGTTGTGAGGCATGTTGTGTCAGAAATGTCTCACTTACAGGGTTGCTTCCCGAAAATAAACTTGTTTAGTGTCCAATCTTAGCTCATCTGTTGATGTTTTTGTCTCTTAGTATTTAATAACTTGTTTAATTTACAGCCATAGTCTGATACACCATGTAAAAGCACATTGAACGGACAGGCTGATGTAATGCTTACCTTTTCTTGCACTGACCAATCAACATAAATATTATGAGGCTACTCGACAAACTCAGAATGACTGGAATGAGGATAAATAGCTGCTTGTCCTCTTCTCTGGACACTGCAAAGATAAATGATAATAAATAAGAAATTGTTACGTTCCAGAACAGGTCATATTACCTCTTGAAAGCTTGGGCTCAGATTCAAGCTCAGCATGTCCAGGTAAATTGCTACCCTGCATATATTAATTTATTTGTTACAGACAAAAAATAAAATAAAATAAAATATAAAATAAAATAATAAAATAAAATAAAATAAAATAAAATAAAATAAAATAAAATAAAATAAAATAAAATAAAATAAAATAAATAAAATAAAATATTTTAAAAAGTTACTTTTGGTTCCCTACCAGAGATACACTCCTGCGTCCATTCACTCCAGAAGCCCTGGTCGGCACAGAAGATGTTTGTTCTCCCCCTGACACGGACACATGAAATGCGGCTTTGATTTACTCTGGCAATAGTAAAAGCAGTCTCCATTTGGGTTGACACAGACTGAGAAAGAAAATAGAGAACAAATGGCAAGGAGTTATGTGCAGCCACCAGTAGCTGTCTGGCACGACCTGATGTTTCTGAACATGCTCCCCAGGCTTTGCGAATCCCTGGATTACTTTTTAACAGTTTTGAATGATTTCATAATAGTGGACCAGTTAGTGCCAGAAATATGATTATGCAGATAAACCTTCTGAAAACAGATATGTTTGGAGGGGGGTATGGGGGGGAGAGAAACTGTGTATGTCACCGTTCATATCTGTTAATTTATGGAATCTTTCATGAAATTAACTACGAACACTCATATGTAGGATATGACAATTGAAGAAAGAAAATGTCCTTCTGACATGCCCTATGATTAAGTAATTCTTGCCATTTTTTGCTATCAAAACTGCAACTGAATAACAGAAGAGGAAAAAGCACTACATATGAAAGATTCATTATGTCCCAGGCCACTTCTCTGGAGAGGTTAGATTTATAGTTTCATTGGACCAAGTTGTGCTGCCAGGTTCAGGAAGACAAACCAAAACACTCTTTAAATTTCTGTTAAGACTTCCTGAGGTAACAGGCAGGAGGCCTGAGAAAGCTATTGCTCAGAAACTCACTCTGGGGTCTGTTACTGCTAAGGCAATCACTGCGGCTGGAGGGTCAGGGTGCTAAGCACCAACACACGCAAAGCAGCAGCCGGCCAGCGGCTCTGCACAGTCCACGAGCAGGGCAGCAAACATCCCGTCCCCAGTTTGGTGGCTTTCCTGGCACGTATCCCCACCGCTGGCAGTGCCCCCACCTCCCCTCCCTGGGGCAGGGTGCTGTCAGGGGTGTGTGGTCCCTACCGCCCAGACAGCCTTGGTCTTGCCCTGCTCTTCTGCCAGCTGAACCTCATACTCCAGGCACTGGGGCGGCGTTTCACCACCCGGTGGGCTCCACACCACCCGGAGCCCCTCAGACGTAGACGTGGAAACCATCAGCTGCTTGGGGGGTGAGGGCTTTGCTGGAGGGGGGAAAGAAAAGAGAAGGTCAAAAGGTGCCATCAAACACATCCTGGTGGGAGTGGCTTCAGTTAATCAACCACCAGCCTCTGTCCCTTTTCCCCACTGATGGGATTTTTGAGCACCCATTGCTATCAGCCATGATGCTACAGGAGCAAGGACTTCGCCTAGAGGCTAGGTTGTTTATTTTAGCTTGAGACATGGCCAGGGCTTATGCCCCAGTCTGAGATGTGATGCGGGTGTTTCAAAATGCCAGCCTCTAAGTGATGTTTTTGGCACACTTTTCTCGGAGAGCAAACAGGCAATTTGGGACCCTGTAGTGAGGCACCTCAATACTGTTGTCCTGACACTCTTTGCATCCCAGGAAAAGCTTGGAATATGTCATATGGCCAAAGCCACACAAGAAGCACATGGAAGCCCTAACTGAATCCAGAAATCCTGCTTATTAGCCCAGTGGGTTAACTGGAGGGCTAGATGTTTATCCCTTGACATTTACATGTGGGCAAATAGCATCAACCTAAGAAGTGCTCTAGCAAAAAGCGAGTCTTTCTAACAGGTTATGCTTCACGCTGCACTTTGTTTTCTTTCCCCATCTGTGACAGGTTTCAAATCCACCTTTGCTTTTTGTTCATGTGTCTCTGGCAGATCCTACTGCACTTTACACTTCTCCCCTGCCCTTAGCTTGCTTTCAACAGCAATGCCCAAAAACCTCTCCCAAGCTTACAGAAGCAGAGCAGAGAGCAGCAGCTTCAATTCCAGTCAGAGGAAATAAAGCCACATTTGCAGTTCTGCTGCTTGGACCAAAAAAAAAAAAAAAAGCTGCTTTGCTGTCTGCCCAGCAGACCATTTATGTCCTGAGTCATCCGGATGCTGAGCACAGCACTCCGCAGCACCCACTGAAACTGCAGGGTGGACACTGAGCAGTGCCACTTCCTGCATTCCTGCAGACACTTGTGGAGACAGGTCCTGCTGTGGAGACCAGTCTTTGCCACAGTTCCTTCTCTGGGGAAAACCCATCCATTTGCAAGAGCACACTTTAGTTTGAGCCCCTCTCATGCAAGGTGTGAGCCTTCAGTGGCCATGCAGGTCTCCAGAGCCCTGCTGCTTTCCTCCCAGCCTTACCTAGGTTTTGGAGGCGCAGGGTGGCATACAACGGCCTCAGCAGGGTAGCTGCTGCTGACCCATTGACACAAATGCTCAGATCCTTATATTCTGCCTGGCTCAGGTTCTGCAGCATGCAGCCAATGTTTATACCATGGTCCTGGATGTAGTCATCACACTGCTCTGCGTGGTCCAGGCCCTCATACCTAGCAGTGCATTAGGAAAATGGAAAGAAAAAAAAAAATCAAAACAATGGCAGTTAATACTTTTTTTTTTTTTTTTTTTTTTTCCTTCAAGAACAATTAATTGGATAGGAGCAAATGAACCTAAACCATGATCATCTCCTGTGCCCTACGCACCCTCTACCTGCCAGAAGTAACTCAAAATACAGTGCTGTGCATCCTCTCACCTGGACTTCTGCTATGGGACAAGTGTTGGGGGAAGGAAAAAATAATATGCATACCTTTCTCCCAGGTTTGTTTTTATAGGCTGTGGCAACCTCTCTGCAAGCCCTCTGCTGGAGCACGAGAGACCTCGTGAGGGGCCACTGCACGAGTGGAGCAGGGGCAGGCTCTGGCCCCAGTTCATGAAGACACCCATCTTCAAGCAGCCTCTGGCTCTGGAGTTACAGGAAGGTCTGCTCCCAAGCCAAAATGCAGAGGTTTGTGGCAGATAACATGTGCCATAAATGTGAGCGTGCTAGCGGTAACAAGCTGTTATGGTTGAATGTGGGTAGGTCCTCTGCATACACGCAACTGTGTAATGGAAACCCAGAAGGTGGGATCAAAGAAAGGGTTTGCTGGTTATTAGCGATTGTGAAACAGTAACCCTGTCCTCCCAAACTGCCTCCTGTCTCTGGGGATTACTTCTCAAAGCTGGCCCCATCCTGGAAATACTGCCTAGGGCTTTCTATCATCTTTTTAATGCTCCTGCTGGGTTATTTCCATTTTGGTAGGGCTGAATCTGCCCTCTATATCCTACGCCTAATAAAAGTCTCTCTGCAAAGCACATCATCATGTGGGAAAAACCTCATGTGGTAGTGCTATAGAAAAGAACTCACAGGGATCAAAGGCTACTGGGGCTGTGTTCCCACCCATTCTTATTATACAATGGGACCCAGATCCAAATGCTTGTTTTTGTTAGAGGCAGTTAAATAATGGTGGGTTTTTTGGTTTTTGTGGGTTTGGAGTTTGTTTGTCTTTAGCAACAAATCATACATATCCATGATGTGTTTTTTTTTTGTTGTTGTTTTGTTTTTTTCAAGCAGACCTTTGTAGTTGGTAAAATTGTTTTAAATTGTTTCGAAGAACATTTCCAAGAGCCACACAGAAACTATTTTTATAAAGCAGCTATGCTTTTCTTTACGAGTAGCCCAAAGGCATGAAACCAAATGATTTCCTAACTAGTCATCTTTACCATAGTATCACAGGAAATGAAGCACAAGTGAAGCATTTAGTTTATCTAAAAACATTTAAGTCCAGCTTAGTTTTTATTGCAGAAGAGTCATTAGGCAGTAGTATGAAAGAAGTAACTGAGAAACATTGATTATTACTACTTCTAGACAGCTCTTTTGCTTGGATGAGATTTGCTTGTATGAAAATATATTTGAGAAGTAAAAGTGTTAGTGCCAAGAGTGCCTGCTCTTCATATAGGGTTCACTGAGCCTTGTAACTGCCTGCCTAATCCTATGCTATAGAGATATATGCATTATGAGCAAGAGAAATGCATGGCCCGAATGGTATGCATTGAGTATGGTATATTGAGTGAAGGAAAAGCACAAGGCCTTGTGATGGCCAACATGCAGAAAGCACTTATGCAGGAGTATAAAAAGGAAAGGAGGAAGAAAGCAAAAAGAACTGCTCATTTAAGATCAGCAGTAGGTTTTAAGGAAGGCTACCCAGAGCTGTGGAGCCAGGCTGCTGCCCTGCACACAGTGACTGCTCCCAGTATGGCGCTGAGGAAGATGTGTGTGTCCCATCTTGCCTTGAGCAAAAATGCCCAGAAGCCTGTTCTCTGCCTCTCCATGCTGGACACAGCTCCTGGGGAGGGGCTGGGAAGAAGCAGGATTTGGGGATTTCCCTGACAGAAGGCACATGTTGCTTGGAGTGTTATTCTAGGTGGATAACGTAACGGCTTTGCCAAACATAAAAGCGTATTTTCCATTTTAGTACACTGAGTGATTCAAAGTGAAGTTCACTTGATTGCTTCCTGGCTGTTTTTCTATTTTGCTGATACATACCAGTAATATAGACCGTAATGTACTCCGCGAGGTGCGAGGAGACCTGGTTGCCAAGTGCACTTGAGGTATTCCCAGTCATGATAGATGCAATGAAAATTCTGAACCTCTGATTCCAGCTTTCCTGTCAAATGAGAAGAAAATTACCACCATTTAGCAAAACACCAGTCAGAAATACAATTTTACAACTTTGAACAATTGTGTGCTGCAGTCAAAAGACAAAGAAGGCCACTCACAATCATCAGATAGTTTTGCTGCCAAGGGCTCTGTTTCACATAAAACTCAGTTTGCTGTGGTTAGAGCAGAAATATGTGTAACTGACCCTATCATTCCGCAGTGGAGCTGTTGCAGGGAAACCCAGCAGAGACAGGGTAAGGACAGAGTCTTGCAGCAAAGAGAAAAAGGCAGGAGATGCTGGTTCTGATTCTACCTCTTCCCATAGCCTGTTAACACCTGACGGCAGGGGACTCATTGCGGTACCTTGAGAAATGAGCCCCAAGTATCCAGTAAGCACAACCACAGCCATGGACAGCAGTGAGATGTCGTATACCTCAGCAAGCTCTGCAATGGCTTAGCTGTCCAGCAACCCTCAGGCCAACAGTGCTTCATGCAACAGGCTCATGCAAAGTGTGAAGCCGCACCAGGTACAGAAGGCTGCTCCTAACCTTGCAATGGGACCTGAAAGGTAGCATAAATCCATTCACTCTGCACCTCCACGTCATTGGTACACCGTCCTTCAAGCAGGGTCTGTACCTTCACTTCAGCAGTCCTGCTGAGGTCAAATCCAACTCTGAATTTTAGTTTCCTGGTAAAAATAACCTGGTTGAAAGATAGACTTTATAAGCACCTCTTTTGTTACTGAGCTGCAGAATTACCTACCATTGCTAACTCTCTACCTGATAGTAGGCTCACGCGTTAGTTTTAATGTTTCATTTCGTTTTAACCCTGCTTCTCCTACCTAGTGCTTTTCAGGCACTCTTGTACAACCAACTCTGTTGTGGCTTGTGCTGCCCATCCTCACTGTCTTTGAGTCCCTCCACCCCAATGACAAAGAAGATCAGACATCTAGGCATTCCCACCAGCCAGGAGCACCCAGGAAGGTCTGACAAGGACACTGACATAAATCCAGATGAAAATCATATTTTTGGGAAGTGAGGTAATCAGAAACAGAAGCAAGATGTATCACAAGGAATTTGTTCTTGTGAGTAATGGTTCACATTGGAAAGTGCAACCACAGCCAGCAGGGCTGGTCCAGCGTCCTGTTGTGGTGCAGGAGTCGGGTGATGCTGCACTCCCAGGGTTAGCCCTTTGTGAGACAGCTTTATGAGCATTCCCTCTAAAGGTTTTCCGTTTTCCCTCAGGATTAGTCACCCTTCCCTTAAACGGGAAAAAGTATGTTGGCAAGAGCTGCAGCAAGAGGGAGAAGGAGTCATATTGACCCAAAGAGTAGCGGCCTGTAAAATGAATATGCTTGCTGCAACAGGAATTTGGTGAAGTTGTAGAGCCCCCAGTTGGACTTTTGTCAGCAGTCACAGAGCTTAAGAGACCTGTTGAGCCACGTGTTTCTATCAGACATTGCTGACTCTTGCTTTCTCTGATGTTCCCATAGATTTATTTATTTATTTATTTATTTAAACCAACTTTTCTGTATGACCTTATCTGGCACCCAGATTTTGGCATGGTGTCAGAGGTGACATATTTCTCTCTTTTGGATCTGCTTTGTAAACACTTTTATTACTTGTGATTTAGGGAATTCTTACATGGTCTTTTTAACTGCTTTTTTTTTTTTTTTAATTATTTTTATTGCACTTTTTAAATGTCAGTTAAAAACATCTTGGAAAAATCAGCACAGCTGCTTGCTGCTGCATGGCTCAAAGCATGACTTGCGCATAAAGAGCAACTTCCCATGCCCTGGCAACTGCAATGTCCCACTGAAACAGGGAGGGAGGCTCCGTGCTCTTCCCCTCATTCGAGCTCCAAGGGATGGCTGGGCTCAAAGCCTTTGGTTGGTGGCTGAACAGAGCCTGGCAGCCTTGGCTTTGATGCCTTGAACAATTGTCTGTGAAGCAGACAAACAGCTCACATAGGACCTGCAGAAACCATTCACAGAAAGAGGCCAGGGTCCACAGTACAGCTAACCTGGTATGCCTGCTTCTTCTCTCTCTCTAGTCTCTTGACCCGATGAGCTTTCTAGCACTCCTGCATTACGGTTGTGCAAAATCTTCCCTTTCAGGAAAATGAAAAGAATTTTTTGGTACTCCTCAGTATCGTGCACCAACCAAGCAGCCTACCACTGGGTTTCCCCTTGCCCTGCTCCATTTCCCTCTTCTAAAGAATCCCACAAATATTTCAACAATCCTTCCTGTACTGTGTCTGTCTGCTGTTGCCCTGCTACACATCAATGAGATAAGACTGACAGTTTTAACATTTTTTTATCATTTTTATCAGAGTTGAGCTGCAGTCAAACATATCTAAAAAACAGAAGTAAATGTCAATTAAAAGCACTCTTCTGAATGAAAGCAATGTTAAAGCATTAGGATAATTAATGAAATGTAAATCGGTAATTATTTACCATGCTGCAACCCTAAGGATATGTTGATATTGCCTGAGTTCCAGTTCAAATGCCTGTAAAGACTCTCTAAAAAGTATAGTGTCCTTTACAATGAGGAATGGTACTGGATATCGCTTTATTACTTTTGTCAGTAAGGGCCACACCCTTTGATACAAATAGCCCCTTTTCTAAGTCTCACTACTGCTGTTCTGAAATTTCGAAACACATTCCTGTCTGGCAAAGGTTTCGAAGCACTGTCCCTATGGAACGGAGTCTGCCTTTTCCATGGGAAGTTGGAACTGCTATTTTGCCACTGTCCTGCTGCTCCCTTAAAGGCAAACACAAACCTGCACAAGAAATAAAGGCAGAACAGTAGCAATATAAAAGGAGTAAACTGCATTCTCTTACCTTCCATTCTCTGTCACCAGTGTTACGGTATTCAAATTTGTATTTTACTGTGCACTCATTGAAGGTTTGTACATTGGGTGGAGGTTTCCACTCTATATCGAGAGAACCTAAAAGCCCAGGATCAGTGATCTGAAGGTCTTGTGGGGGAGCAACTAAATTGAAAACAAAGCAGAGGGTAAAACAGGTTGTTGATGTAAAGAAAACAAAAAGAAAGTCACTAAATTTGATGAAATGAAAAATGCAGCTGCTGGGTGCGGAGGGAAGCTGGGTGGATGTTTAATGGCCTTCACTGAACAAACATGCACAACCTCACCTCCTGCCTACGCAAAAACAAACAGTTCTTGCTGATACTCAAAAAAACAGTCAAGAACCATTGAAGAGGGACAAAAATGCCACAATATCTTTGGCACTCCCTTTCAGACTGTTATAAAAAGAATTGCTGTCCTGGGATGAACTTTCAAGCCCTCTAGTTGCTCACTTGTAACTTTTGGTATTCACCAAGAGCTGTGAGGTCAAGTATCCTTGCTGGCATTGCATTCAGCACGTATATCAACATAGGATGACAGATCACATCATGCTGTCAGAGAAATGTATATTCCTTAAGTGTAACAGAGACAAATCACCCATCTTGCTTTAAATACTCTTTTCAAGCTTATTGAAGATTAATGAAAGAAACAAGATAAAACCATACAGAAGCACAAAAGCAAAGAGGTAGAATCATTCTTATTTTGGACATCTGTCAGGTATAAACAACAAATAAAAAATAAAAGTGCTTTTACAGTCAATAGAGCTTTTATTAAAATATTGTAAGTTGGTACCATGTGTTAATAAATCAGTATATTTTGGATGAATTTCAGAGTAACTCATGCTTCCTAAAAGCTGAGCTCTGTATTGAGAATGCTGTTCACATGACAAAGCTGTTCAGATCATTCTATTTTATTAGTTCAAACAAAGTCAATTTTTGTAACAGGTCATTTTTCTCCATGTATGCTGTCTAGCAGTGATATTATCCATTTGGGTTTCTACATATTCATTACATGATGCATGCTTATCTTGGTGACTTGTAGTCCATCTCCCGGCAGCGGCAGTCTTGCATTGCTGCCACGTCTCTGAGAGTGGCCTCCAGGGCACTGGCTTCTCTGCCCCCTTTTTTGCCCCCCTTTTTTGTCTTAGGGTTTAATTTTTATTTATTTTTTATAAATCCATTACAAAGGAAAACCCTGAGAATACCTTTAAGTGGAACACGTTGATATAAATCAGACTTTAATGTGCTCTTTAGAAAGTCTACAGAGAACATTACTGAAAGATGTATTTCTCCTGAGGAAGCCCTCCTAAATGAAACACTTCACAGGCAGCAGTCTTCAGGTTCCACATTTCCCAGCATGTAAAGCTCCCTGGGAGACTGGTTGTTATGTTAGATGTCGAAGTAGGATATCATGGCAATGTATTTAGGGAGGTGCTGGGGCAAGGAACAATAGATTATAACAATTCGGAGGAGAAATAAATGAGCTTTTATGTATTTTTCTGTGTAAGAAGTAAAACACTTTTTGCCTCCCACCAGCTATGAGTCCCGTGAATGCAGCCTGGGTTCAGAGGGCGGCTGTGAGCTTGATCCAGCTCCAGAGGCAATGGGGCATGGCCCTGCACGTGCAGCCCCTTCTAACCAGGGCTGTCCTGCTCATTCCCACATCGCCTCAGAAGGCCAGGGGGAGGTATCACTACGCTATGGCAGGCACAGATTTACCAACATGGGCAGAGGAGGGGAGAGTAGGAGCATAGGCAGCTCTATTGGTGCAGAGTGCCCAAGCTGGGCTCTGGGTGAGTATCAGAGCTGGGACAGAGGGCAAGGTGAGGGCAACTTCTGGTTTGCAAAGAACTTCTGGTTCTTTGCAAACCTGCCAAAACTCCAGGAAAGGGAGACGCAGCACCAGCAATTAACTGAAAACAGAGCTTAAAGAGGCACAGCTGCTAAAAAATGAATGAATGCATGTCCAGAAAGGCCATTTATGGTCACAGGAATGAGGGAAACAGAGAGGAACAGGGATGTTCATCACACACAGGCCAGCCCATGCTGAGAGCTGCCAGAGCTGCTGCGAGGGAGGACTCCCACAGCCCCAGCACACCATGTGTGAGCAGACAGCTGGCCAAGCTCTGCAGGCAGGACTGGGAGCCTTCTCTTGCAGGAATGAAGGTTGAGCCTTGCCTGTATACAAACAAGCAAAAAGCTACTAGCTTTTGTTTGTGAGTCTCATATGAGACTTGCAAGAGAGCAGTAGGTTAGGCCAAAGTGGAATTTCTGTTTCTCTGGAAACAATAACACTCTGAAATTTGTTTCCATCCTGATTTTTTTTCCATAAGCAACATTTTTTTTCTAACAATAGCAACTGTAAACAGTAATTATTGCAAAATAAATTTCAAACAAAATTAAAGTTCAGTGGGAATGGAAAATCTTTGTTTTAGGATGTCACTTGCATTCTGGAATTCAATTGTTTTATAGATGTCAACGCTGTCTCTTGCAGTTTCTGTTTTACGTTCTTACAGGACATACAAATCTCACTCACATCATTCATGCAGAACACAGGACTAAAAGCACTCTATTTTGTCATCCAGCCTTGAAGGAAAGCTGCTCCTGAGTGTTTCTTGAAAGAACTATCTCCTTCTCTGTGCGACTTGCGCTGCAGTGACTCATCTCCCAGTGTGCTGGATGACAGCTGCAGTCCCCAGGCCATCCCAACCCCAGTGCTGTGCACTCTTGCTCCAGCACCACTGCTTTGATGATCAACCACCAGCACATTCTTACCGAAGGTGTGCGAGACAGCTGCCTCCTGCCGCCGCCATGCACTATGCGAACGGTGCAAGGGGCAGAGGGTTTTGTAATTTTTCCACCTGCTTTACAAGTGGGAAAATGGCAGCCTACGAGCTATCCCCTGCTCTTTTATATCTGCATTTCTTGGTTTGGTCAAGGAGTAGGGGTGCAGGTGACATTAACATTTTGAGAAACACGTTTTAAGGGCAAACACTTGCTCGCCTGGAGTGGCAGCATCGTGTTTGCTGGCAGCTTCCTGTGCATGCTGGCTGGCAGAATGGGGAGCCTCTTGATGCCCTCCCAGCCATGTTTTCACCTCTCCAGTGCACACTGGCGGTGGAGGGCAGGGCCAGTCCTGCTAAATGGCCCTCTAAAGAGGGAGAGCATCTGGAAGTGAAGCACCCATCCAGTGACCGTAACGCAGCAGAGCAGTACAAGAGAGTTTCAAGTGCCACTGCCATGGCCAACAACTTTCAGAGCAATATTTCTTACAAGAATAAATTATTATTCTCAGATTATGAATTACTTCTCTGTTTCTTACACCATGCACAGTCTGTACAGCTGCAATCACACTCAGGAGCATTTATGTACCTAGGTGGTGTTTATAAAAGCCAGCCCTATATATCAAACGATATATTCACTGCACAAGAAAGGCAGTTTCTGCTCCCTTTGAAGTTTCCACTAAACACACAATACATTTACGCAATCGGTTGCATATTTATAAATCTGCCCCTTGCTACAACAAAACAAGCCATGGCTGAAGATCTACCTCTGCAAAGAGCCCGCGCTAATGCAACGCACGTGTGAACAGGAGCCCAGCATGGGTGCTGTAGTTACCTGCTGTCTGCTGGGAGGAGGAGGATGCCATGCAGCCCCACACCAGTGCCAGGGTGAAAAGGTAAATCCTCCGGAAAGCCATCAGAAGGACTTCAAATGTTCGGGGCAGCAGGTATGCAGTGTTGGAAAAGCTGTCCTTCGACGCACAGATAGGAAGGCTGGAAAAATGAAGCAGAGTTGAAAGGTTTTAACACGGTGGTGGGGCTCTGGAATTCCCTCTGCAGGGTGTGCACAAGCAACAATTGTCTTTTCACTCGTTTACCAAGACAGATTAATCATTTCCCAAAGGAGTTGTGGTTCTGTGGTTTTTTTTTGTTTGCTTTTTTTTTTTTCATTTTTAAATTTTGGGGACAGCAACACATGGATGACTTTAGCTTCATTCAAAATAGTTTCTGGCTAGCTAAGCACATTCTCCAAATGAAAGTCAGTCTGCAATCATCAAGCTGTCTGCAGCACATCTTCTACGGAAAGAGTGAGGCAGCCAGTCAGCCATCCCTCCTTCTGGAGGGAGTGCCTCCAAACAGTGACATTTTTATTAGAAAACTCCAAATCAGAATGCTTGAGACTTTCTTTATCCAATAAACAAATGCAATTTACTGAACTGTCACCAGCAGAGCTTTCCTGTTTCAGGATTTGGTCAGTAAAAAGAAAAAAAAAATCAGAAAGAGGGTTTCCTTTCTAATTCATCCTTCAACAACAGAAAAAAAAACGATGTTAGCAATCTCTGTGAAAAGTCTTCTTTGTTAAAAACAATTTTGAAGCGAACAGATTTATCTTCCAAGCAGGTCTGCTGGAGGGAAGATGGGGCATGAGAGGGAGTATGGAGCAGTGTTTTTTTTTGGGGGGGGTGTCCTCCTTCCTTCAGACTTCATGCTGGAGAGTGCAGGAACCACTGCCCATGAACACACCAGCTCAGCCAGCCTCCCTATGGCAGAAAGCACATGCATTACAGTTTACATATATATATATATATATATATATATATATATATATATATATGTATATATAATTAAGTATATTATATAACTTATATTTCTTTAACTTTTACATATAGATTAGCTATAGATAGAGATGCATGTCTGTATAGTGCTTAAGTTCTGCTTGTGTAAAATTACAATGGCACACAATGCATCCCTGAGCTTTTTTCAGATTACAGACCTGGTATTTTGTTGCCCCATATCCTTGGATATAAAGGTTGGCTCCTGGGTGGTACTCAGGCATGCCTACTCTTCAAACACCCAGCTGCTGCGTGACAATACAAAACTGGCAGAGCTTGGGAAATCAGAGGGCTGAACCAACAAAGACCCCATCCCACTGAACAAGGAGAAGGGCATCAGTTTGCTTGGGGGGGGGGGAGGGAGGGAGTATGAATTAACCAGAAATCCTAACTGGCAACACATGGCTGTGATGAAAAACATGCTATTTCAGAAGCTAATTTTCAATTAAAACCAACCTCAGATCCTCCCAAGTGCTCCACATGAGCGTAAACAATACCAGTAATTTTTTGGTTTTACTGTAGAATGAGAAGGGAAAATTCCAGTCTGAATAAATGAGTAGGATTAGTTTGTAACATGTTAAACAGGACACAAAGCTTGTGTCACTAAAACCTATCAGATGGGATGTGTGTGTAAGTCTTTCCTTCAGAAAGATCTCATAATTCAGTACAAAGATTCTGTGATAAAAGAGTGGGCTTAAAGAGCTGTGAAAGCAGTGGATATAACTCACATCTGATGAATAGCAGCACCCAAGGACTGAGCATGAATCTTAATGGAAGAAGATTGTCTCCATTTCCAATTATGGTTAGTTTTAACATATTTGCATAGGTTCACAAGGCAAATAAAAATAAGCAAAGGTTTACACAGAAAGATTTAAAACCAGTGAAGAGCTCTTACCTGCACCTCTGCTAAGTACAGTGAAGCCCCTCTGCCTCTGGAGGGCTGAGCTCCTCCACAGCCTCGTGGCTGCTCTGCTAAAAACTTTGCATTTCTTACAACTTCAGAGGTTTTTAAAGACCTCTGTCTGTTCTCTTCAGGGATCAGATATCACACTGCAATGTTACGGCACTTGCCACACGGTCAGAAGCTTTATTAAGCTAGCAGCTTAGCCACTAGGGAGGACAATGTCAGGATTTATGATCTGTTGGTGTGAATTGTTGCCATAACTGTGCTCGGTAGGTCAAAGGTATGTTTCAAATATTTTAATAATTCATTAAAATGAAAAACAAATAGTGTAACTGGCACAGGCCGCCTGCCAGAGGCTGCCTGAACCCCTGCAGTGCTGAGGCACAGCTGTCCCCAAAACCTGAGAGCACCATCCCCATGCAGCACCTTGTCCTGTGCATCCCAGCTCTGGTCCCACAGGGACAGCCCTGGACTGGGCTATCCCACGGCCTCTCTTGCAGCTCTCTGGCTCTGCTCACCCACAGCACAGACAGCTGTTCCTGCCTCTCAGGGATCTACAGGAAATATATAAAATCATCCATCCACTCCATCCTTTTCTGCATTGTAGGTATATCGGCACAGCTGGTCACCATAAGCTTCATAGAGCATTTCATGCCCCTGTTTACTTTATCCCTCCTTTGCAGCATCATCCAGTGAGCCGTCCCACCTCCCAGTCCCTCCTGCACCTTGCTCGAGCCCTGACTTAGGTTCAGCCCACAGCATCCTTTGCAATGACTGTGTACTTCAGCCACACCTGGTTTGACCCCACTTAAAATTCTACTACCCAACACAAATTGCTGTCCTTTATGCAAAAATAAAATAAAATAAAATAAAAATAGTTTGTCTCCCTATTGCCTTATGTGAGGTGAGGGAAATTGATTACAGCAACTCCCCTGCAGGTGGGACAGTAAATGATGTTTTGGAAAGTGGAGCTGCAGTGCGCGTGCCCTGACAAGTAATGGGCTGTGGCTGAGGCTGAACGCATCTTCCCACTGCCAAATTTAGAAATATTGAGAAATGGTGATGACATACTAAAGGAACATGAGCAACAGTTTCAGGAACAGAAGGAGCACTTCTTGTCAGGAAGAAAACAGTTCTAAAAGCACCTGTACAGGACATGTTGTATTGGTGTTTGAACTGATGCCCAAAAGAATGTGTTATTGCTCCCCAGTTGGAGTCAATGAGAATGTTCAAAGCAGCAAAGGATCAAGCCCTTTTCTACCTGCCAGTTATCCTCGCGATTCCACTGGGAACACACACACACAGACATACACAGTTGGACAAGGTACATCAACCAGCAATGCTAAGGAAAAAAGTGATCCCATGTATCTTGTTATAACAACTACCTCACAGAAGAGACACCAACTGTGTGTGCACAGCTTTGAAGGCAGAGATGCAAGAGCAAGAAAGAGGACCACTGGGTTCTGTTGGGCTCTGGCAAAAGGGGAACTCTGAAGTGGCGACCAGGAAGTGAGTGACCCACTGCTGTCCTGACCTGGGGTGGCACGTAGCTGGAAAACAGCCCAGAAGACCTTGAGAACTTTGCTCATGATTGATCACCATGTGAATGACTGGTCTTCTTCTTTCTCAAGCAACAAGCTGCAGAAATGGGTAGTAGAGACCCTGCTGCCTAGAGCATCCCTTGATTTTTATTTTTTTTTCAAGGGGGAAGGGAGGTCATGGGTCTGTTCTCCCTTCATTGAAATTACACATCTCTGGTTGTTTCCTCCTTGCTTTATACAACATGAGGGGGAAAAGTTCCTTGTTGCTGGTAAATGTATGTCCTTGCTCTCAGAGTTATGCAAGATGAGGTTTTAACATTGATGTATTTTCATTGTGTAAGCTATTTTAGAAGAAAAGGTCACATTGGCCAGATCATTTAAAACAGATGAGAAACATTTGCCAGTAGGGTGAATGCCAGTTCCCAAGTGCTAGAACTGGGTCAGTTCCTGAGAAAATTAGGTTGGAAAAAAGCACAGTTGGGCTTTGCAATAACAAGGCTCAAAGCCTTGGCCGACGCCTTGGCCTATGCTTGACAGCACCGGAGCACACATGGAGGAACAACGAGCTCACAGTAGTGCTGAAAATCTTCTGCACATTCACAGCCCCACCTGCTCAAACCAGCTCCCTTGCAAACTGAAGGCATCTTTCTTTTCCTCTCCATGTGTTGTGGCACTGGTACCTCCCCCAGACGGTGCTAATGCAATCCCCAGACTGATGCTGGAGGAGGTCATCCGAGGACAAGCTGGGGAGGATCCCTGCCCTTTTCCAGCTATGTGGAAAAAAAAAGCACAGCCCACACAGCAAGTGGGAGGTGGCTCTGCACACCTATGTAACACTGTGTGCTCATACCTTGGCTTACACTGATCTTTTCAGTGCCATGCTCCCCAGATAGAGCAATGCCCTGGCAAGCTGAGGGAAACACAGGGCAGAGCCCTTCATGTGCCTGAACAGAGCCTCATGCCCTGAGCTCAGGGCAGGGACAAGCAGGTGATTTGCGTCTTACTAAGCATTCTGCAAATGAGGTTAAATTGTGAAGAGCTCATGGAAGAAGAAATCTCCTGAGTGACAGTGAGGACTCCCTGGGTCCCCTGCTGTCCCTGCACACAGCTGGGAAGGCGTTCTGACAAAGGGCCTTAGTGCTGTGGTTGGGATCAGCTCCCCACGGCTGTGACCTGCACCCACCTCTCCTCAGAGCTTTCTGGTGTTTGTGGCAAGACACACGTGTGCCCTGCAGTGGGTGAATTGGCAGGGTTTTTTTTCTGTTCACCTCCCTGATGTGGCTGCCTTTACCATGAGGACTGTGATGGATGTATTTGGAAGTGCTGCCAGCACATTCATTTCTTTCTTGATTGAGACTCTGGGAGGTTTGTTAGGTCAGTGAGTAACTGCTGGAGTCACTTTGTGCTCATGAAATTCTCAAGGGAGCTTTCCTTGCAGAACAGGAGTCACTGTTCCTCCAGGAGCCTGGCCAAGTCCCAGGGCACTGTAGTTGCTCTACAGGGGCAAGATTAGTAAAAGAGGCAAAAACTTGGGAAGGCAAACTTGTAAAGGCATCTCCAGGCTGAATAGGAAATGTTGAAGAGCAGAGAAGTCCCTGGGCTTAGTCCTTGGCCTCCTTCAGATTCACTGAGCAGGTGCATCCAGACATGTAAAAGTGTATATGCAAAAATTCACTTTGATTTTGAGGAAATAGAGAGAAACGTCTTTGCTAAAGCTTCTTGCAAACCGCAAAGAGTATGGTAAAGGTATCATTGCTGGAGCCAAGTCAAAAAAGATGAGCCAAATCCTTTCTGGTTAAAATATGTTTGCTATTGTTCATCTCTCTTGTGCCAAATTGGTTTTGTCAAACAATCCATTGCCCTTCTATGTAAAAATATTGGGATTTGATAGTTCAGAATAAAAGCTTTCCACTTTATAATTCAGCTTCATGTTAAGTAGCTTCCTATTCTGTGAAATAAAAAATAAAAGGTTCCAGCTACGAAGAGAACATTTGGGTATTGAACAGCATGTTTTATTTGATCCAAAGTGATGGTTTTTCTATTGCCAGTGGGAAGAAAAATCAATGACTTATAAAAGCCTCTTAATTGCCTCATGTTTCAGGGAGGCAAGTCTCTTTTATACAACTTGCATTAAACAAGCTCTTTCCAGGGCGCCAGAATAAGAGAATCAGCAATTCAAAACAGACCTGTTGCCTCCAGCGTAGTAATATGAATTGCACAGAAAAGGGTACATCAATGCCAGGAGACGTGCTGGAAAGAGGAGCATGATGCCGTGGCGACAGACTGATTGTTGCAAGAAAAATCCTTTCTTTGCATTAATAAATTAAACACTCGTGGCTTCCATGGGACTCCAGGAAGTAATAAAGGGAATCCAGATTCTTCAGCAGTGCCCAGTGTCAATATTTATTCTTGTGGTGAGTGGAGTCCTCAGTTTTCCCTCTGTGTCTGCTGATGAGTATTATTGGGGACTAACCCTGGCTTGGACATCTCAAGGAAGGGACAGCAGCTGTTTGAATGTGCCTGCATTATGCAAGCCAACTAGGCAGCTGCTGTGGAGCTGGCACGGCTGACCACTGAAATTTTTGCTTTCAGTGCAAAGGAAAGAGGGGAGTGCTGAGAGGATGAGGGAATGCCGGGGACAGGCATGCTGGAAGGGGACTGGGAGCAGAGCCTGGCATGCCAGAGCCCAGACTTTGCCCATAAATACATCAGGGATTGATGAGAGGCACTGAAATAAAGACAGAAAGCCAGCATAGCAACAAGTGCTAATAAGCTGGTCACAAATATATCCAGGCAGAAATGAAAAAAGAAACTAAACGCAAAAGAAACTACAGATTATCTCTGGAACAGGAAAGCTCTGAAATATCTCTCAGCAGGAGCTGAAGGGACAAACAGCCAACCCACATACGCTTGCTGACCCAGCTGGGCAATGGGGCGCTTGTGACAGACCTGTCTGGCCCTAGCACCACAAATACTGGGTACAAGACTGAACAAGGAGCTGTCCATGAAGAGCTGCAGAACAAATGCTGCTCAGTTCCTCCCACCAAGTGCACCTCCACTCCACAAGTGCATCTGAAAGCCCCCAGCTGGCCCTGAGGCTGCTTTAGGGAAGACCGAAGCCTTCCCACCATGTGGCTTTGAACCCAGGTGATCTAGTGAGTTTATGAGGAATGGCACACCTCTTAAATCTTCACACAATACGGATGGAGTTGAATCCAGCTCAAGCAGCAGTTATTGTAACTGTCAGGAGCAGGTTCCCTTTGCTGGCTGCTGTGGAAAAATGTGAGAGTCTAGCCCAGTGCTAAGACCCTCAGATGTTACATCTTCAGAAATCGAAATGAAGAGTAAAAACTAAGTTGGGCTCCTGTCTCTTCCAAGCCAGTTCTCTGCAGATGCACTGGAGGACATTTGCAGACCAGGTGAGAATATGAGCTTTTCCCACTTGACTTCTTTATCCTAGGCAATTGGATTTTATCTAGTTATTCACAACTGACCAGTAATTTATGTTGGAAGAAAAAAAAAAAAAAAAACATGCAGAATGGACCCCAGCCTAGTGTTAAAGAGTAGGCAGCTTCCTGACAGACATTTACAACTTTCTACCTGTGCAGCAGGATTGGCCAGCCTGGTTCCCAGTGCGAAGCTGGTGCCTTTCCATAAAATCCTCTCTCCACTTGCTCACTAGCCCTACGTGACAATCAGCAGCCAGGCGTTCAATAGCTACTTCAGTGCCAAATACTAGGGAGAGGGAACATCCCATCCTGCCCCAAACTTGGCCTCCCCTGCTAAGGGTGGCTGAGCCCTGTGAGGGCCACGTTCCGCCTTTTGCCCATGAAGGCAGCTGGTCGGTCTCACCAAGCTCCCGCTCCTCTCCAGCCGCCTGCCCGGCTTCCTGCCAATATTTTTTCCCAGCAGTGTTTACCCCCAAGAGTAGATGTGTGCTCTGCCTGTGTGCTTTAATCTTTCTAGTTTAAACCACCAGGTTTCACAGAACAACAGTAAGTAGTTCCAAGATCATTTTCAAGTTGCTCCAGAATTAAATAAACAAATGAAAGAGTTGCTATGAAAGCAGAGCTTTTAATGCTGAGTGCTCTCACAGAAACTGGGAAAGCAAGCCTGGCAGTGTGCAGCCCACTGCAAATCAGCCCCACAAGCATTTCCCTGCAGCCTGCCCAGGGTACAGTGCATGGCTGGATCCAGCGCTGAGAGCCACAGGAGCCAGAGCTCCATCTCAGCTTTCAGACCACCTTAAAATAACAGTAACCTTCAAGGCTTTTGCATCATTTTTTAAATTTGAATTTTCCTTCACAAGCCTCTGAGCCCTCGGGACAAGCAAAATAAGTTTCCCTTTCCTTCTTTAAACTCTATCCAATGTCTTGTACTGGAAAGTTTAGCAGAGATGTTGGCAGAGGTCCCTCTGGTGTGATCACTGTGCAGTGGGAGCCGTAAGTGTAAAAGACGGATATTCTGTACAGTGTACTGCCCTAACCTTGGTGCCAGAGGATCTGGCAATTTCCACTCGCTTCATTTTTGCCTCCCCATGAGTGGGATCTGGCAACTGGAGTCAGCAGGATGAGCTGACATCGCATGAAGCCTCTGTGCCTGGCAGGCCAGCTAGCAAACACTGCAGAAAGGGCAAAGTCTCTAGATCATTATCACGGACCAGCCTTTGATCTCTGAGCTGCAATCCTGGATATGAAACAGTATTTACCCTTGGGGGAGATGGTTTTCCTACAGCACAGGGTGCCTTTGGAATGGACAGCAATGCCGGCCCATGCTGCTGTGCCTTGCATGTCCCATATAGTGGCTCAGGATGACCAATGCAAACAGTCCCAGCCCCAGCCTCTGTGTCTCTTACATAAAGATCTTACAGGTGTTGAAAGGTGCATTGCTGGATGCTTTTATCAATGGTACAATGTTTGGTCCAATGATAAACAAACCAAAAAGAAGTTCTTTAAGTTAAAAAAAATAAAATAAAAAAAAAATGCTGAATTGATTTTTCCTTTACAAAAGGAATTTTTTCCCCTGCAAATAATTTGAATTTCACCTCCCTTCCCCCCAGTAAAAGAGCAAGCATTATACCAGAGAAACTGCTTGGCCCAGAACACTTAGACTGCAACAATATCTACTGACATTTTTATTAATGAGTCCATGCTGATTTAAGACAAGCCTAGATACTGTTTTTTTAAAATCTATTTAAATATGTCCATAAAAGGAAAAATATGGGAATTTATACATTTACATTTATGTTAGGAGTGACTACAGAAAGGATTTCAAAACAGCTAGAATGTGGCTTGCAGGGTATAGAACAGGTATCAGTTGCAGCAACAGTAAATACAAAAAAAAAAAAAAAAAAAAAAAAAAACAACGTAATTATGTCTGTCTGTAAGTCTGTAAACTTGCAATTCAATCATCACCTTCAACTCTGAGCAGCCAAAGTTATTTCAAGAATACAAACACCATTACCCTTAAAAAAGAAAGAAATACTGATGGAAAACTATTTCAAATTCATATAGAAATGCTAGTAAGCACAAATCAATATTCTGTATTACACCTGCAAAGGTATGCTGAGTTTCAAAAATACACAACAGAATATAATTACAATATAAAAGAGACAAATTCTCCCATTCCCATTTGTCTAAATGCAGCAGAGAATGAGCTGCTGGGATTTAATGCTGATCACATAGTCACAGCTTACCGTAACAGTTCTGGATTTTCCTTTGAGCCAGGTAATGTGCAAGATGAAAATATTCACTAGCTGTAAAAAAAAAAAAAAAAAAAAACTGGAACAGCAAAAATGAATAAAAAATCCTGCATATATTCCTGTTTCTAGAGAACAAGTTTCAAGCAGCTGCATCTGAACAGCCAGCCTGGAAGAGTTTAGTGTATAGGATACACATGAAGAAATAGGGAAGGAAAGACGACAACTGCTCCCTGCCCACGGCAGAAGTCTGGCTCAATATCCCCTCCCAGATAGCAAAGTAAGCACATTGTGCACGTGGGATATAGTAAACAGTCCCACACCAGCATTTGAGGGATTTTCCTGTCACAAGATGTATTTTGATCAGAGAATCCTGATTTATGCAAACTGAAGTGTTTTGTGGAAATCCACTGGTTCCAGCTAACTTCTGGCGGACTCCTGCTTGGCTGCCAGCCAGCTTGCGGCGAGGCTGCTGGTAATGCAGTGATCCTGGCGTGGGGACAGGCAAATGCCACGGGCACCCTCGTCCAAGGTCAGGGCTGGGGTCTCTGTGGGAAAAGCCTTGAAAATCCCAGCTGATCTCAGAGCTTGCAGATCTGCCTGCTCCCGTAACCTGCAACGTGAGGACTGCTGGAGCTCCGCACTTCCTGAACTAGGACTCGTCATCCCAGGAATGGGTGGGCAAGTCTCCACAGGCAGATGACAGCTGAACCACTTCATTTGTGGGAACAAGAAAGAAAGGAAAAAAAAAAAAAAAAAAAAAAAGCATGAAATTATACGCTTTAACTTTTTAGTCAATGGGAAATTTTGGATTTTGCTTCCCCTGGGGCCTTTCAAACTGTGTGAGGCTCCTCTTCACCGAAGAATAACTTCTCCCCGTTGCTATTTCCCATAAAATATGTTTTGACTCAGGTCCTGATCAGATGGCTGCTGCTCTCATAAATGCAACAGAGGAAAAAAAACTGCCCCAAGCAGTTACAGGCAGAAGTGACACTGGTGGGATGGAGCCGATGCACTATTTGAGGAGTCGGACTTCATGTCCTGAGAGAAGATGCTGGCAGTTCAGCTATAAATTATGGCTTTAAATTAGGAAATGCTAGTAGGACAGCTCCCCACTATGCTACAGATACACCTGGTTGGTCTTCCCCAGCATGCACTGGCATTTTCAAGTTATTGGACACTGACATCAGGAAGAGTTGCATTTAAACAGTATTATTTGATCTGGGGATGTTCTTACATAGGTTGTTTCAGGAACAGGGAATTTGAATTGGGGAAAAGAGCAAACCAGCCTCTTGTGGAAGTTTTGAAATCCCTGTACATGCCCAGGAGCATGCAAGCATTAGATAACAGTGAAGCGAAAAGGAGAGGAGCAGTAACTGTTTCCTACCACCCTGCTAGTGAGAGAGACTGATTCTAGCCAGAGGTGGCCATGGAATGTGGGAGACAAAAGTTTTTGCCAGATCGTTTAGCAATGATTTTTAATACTGACAAAGAAGTGGGTCTGTGTGACTGGACCTGAGGGTAACACTACTCAGAGATCTACTAAAGCACAGTGGCTTTGCAAAGCCACTGCTCCAGCTGGTCCCTTCCCACACAAGTGCCCTCATGATCCTTTCCAGTTGCAGCTTTGCTAGATTTGCCCTTTGAAGAAGCTCACAGAACAGCATTTGCACTGACCACAGCCTTTTAGCTTGGGGTGAAAAGGTAAGATAGTAGTACATCATCTCTGACATAAATCAACACTGTTTGATTTGTCATGGATAAAGGCGTGCTATGCTGCCAGAGCCAAAATCTGATGTCATGGAGAATGCACGGCTAGCAGTCCAGTGCAAAGATGAATTGAAACACTACTGAAGAGCTATAAAAGAGTGATTTATTGGTTTAGTCCTTACAGAGACATTACTGCAAAAGCCTAAAAGCAAAAGAAATGCCTGGTTTTCCACTCAGCATCTGCTGAGCAAGCAGGGCTCCTCACCCAACAAGCTACCTCCTCCAAGGATTTCTGTAACTGAAAGTCAAGGCTGCCCCAGCATCCACATTTGCTTGAGTAAGAAAGAGTTCAATCCCTGCAATGGTTGGATGCAGATTTGGGTTCTGAAGCGCACACTCTTGGCAAATATCAGTGCCTGAAGTCCCTTGTGTGTAATGACAGGTTATGGGGAAGTTGCAAGCCAGAGCTTTGGAAAGCCCCACACTTCCAGCTCTCCACAGGAGACCAGACACAGCACCTCACCGTAGGAGTCATTCTCAACTGGCCAGGCTGCACAATGAATTCACAGTCTAATTCCAGTAAATCAGACTGTCACATTTACTGTGATAAAGGTTATGCCCACAAACAAAATGAGGAAAAGCACGTTTCTTATTAAAAATAAAAATGAAGTTCTGCTATAGCATTTCTCATGCTCGGTCACTGTTAAAAGGCAATGTTGCCTTCCAAACTAAACCCTTAGATAGCTTAATATCAGATCAATTATTATTAGGAGGCAACTGGCATTTGCCACAGTTTCACCTTACAGGTAGGGCTCAACTACTTTAAAGACTGTTTAGGCACATTGCACACAAAAATATTAGCTATCACCTTAGGTAACACCTAATATCTTAAGCCTAATGCTTGAGAAATGCAGAAATCCTTGTGGGTGTGACGGATTAAGCCCAAAGATCATCATGCTGTTTCCTATTTCTTCCCTTTTCCTGCTTTCACTGGTGTTATGCTCTGTCAGGCTTACCCTGACTTAAGATATGACTTGGTACATTTGAGTAATACCTAAGTAATGCTATAATGAGCTGTAAAAAATAAATGTTTCAACAGACATTAAGAAATATATTAATAACAGTCTTTCATCAACAGGTTAATCAATTGCCACTTGTAAGATGGATTTTAGCTGTGGGGAGAGGATTACTCTTAAAAGGAGGAAAAGTATTTATTTCAATGAAAGTGCCTTGCTAGTTTATCTACTTTTGTAAAAGACATTTCTTAAACCTGTAAGTGCAGCAGTGTGTATTCTTCTAAAAATAAGTTATGGTCTTCTAAATTCCACTCACATTGACCAAGCAGCAACTTTACAATGCACTTTTAATCTCATTATAACCATTAACTTTGACGAGTTGACTTCTGAAGCATCTCCCAGTCTTGCACCACCTGTCCCTGCAGAGCCCCTGGGGCCATGCCACAGGAGCACAGGCATGCTCTGATGCTTTCTTAATGAAGTCATAGTTCCCAGTAAGTCCCTCCAGTCATGCATTGGCTCAGCCTGAAACATTATATGATACAGTTAATTATAAATTTAAATAGGACTTGAAGAAAACCCATATATTGTCAGGAACAGGATGCCCGACCGTCACTCGCACTCAGCAGCTCAGTAATACAAACATTCCCCTTACTGACCACTCCCACCACAGGAGAGAAAACAAAAACATTTTTCTTCTGCTCTACCAGAGCCTAGAAATATCAGTGAAGGTATTTCACATTGGTAACTTCTACAAAGGATAATAAAGGTACGATGCAGAAGTAGGAAAGATCCCAAGGGGCATTCAGCCACCGAAAA
The DNA here is from genome assembly GCF_047663525.1 of Anas platyrhynchos. NCBI lineage: Eukaryota > Metazoa > Chordata > Aves > Anseriformes > Anatidae > Anas > Anas platyrhynchos. Next base: position 15,155,272 of record NC_092596.1, read on the forward strand.
GGCCATGCCCTCATTTCTCCAGAACATTATAACTGCAGCATAGTGCCTATAACTGCAGGTAGCATTGGACAGAGGTTACTGCTGGCTCTGCTGGGCCAAGAGCTGCTGGCTCAGCCCTGTGCCCACCCTGTCTTAGCTCAGGCTGGTCACAGGAAAGGGAAGAGCACTGGGGATACTGGAGTGGTTGTGGGAGTGCTGGGGGAAAGCAGAAGGGGCTGGAGGCAGGGGAAAGGGAACTGCCCAGAACAACGACGAGCTTGCTGCAGAGAAAGTAAATGAACCATAGCTCACAAGGCAAGCTGCCTTGGCTGATCTTCCAGCCCAGATCATCTGTCTCTCATTGGCTCCATTTTATATTTTGAGAATTTCAAGCCTAGAAAAAACTTTCCCGTAGGAGTTGGACTTGATCCTTATGGGTCCCTTCCAACTTGGGATATTCTATGATTCTGTACTTTTAGGGTTTTGTCTTTGTGAATGTCTGGGACAGAAAATATCCATCAGAGGTCAGGAATTCCTCCCAGCCAGGATGGACTGCTGAAAAGAACAATGAGTTAGCCACTGTCTTCTTCCTGAAGGAAAAGAGGGAGGAGAGAGGAGAGACCCACCCTACTTCTATTAAATTACACTTTTTGTGGGTGCCTTCCAAAGGACCGTCTAGCATGAACTTCACACTCAAGACCATGAGCTAAACTAAACAGTGTAGTGCAGAGCAAGACAAGAATGCATTTGGACTCATTTGTTCCATCAAAATCACAGCACACATGACAAATTAACTAGCAATAAACGTACATTTTGACGTCAGTCCAGCTGTTTGTGTTGGAAATGTCAGAGCATGCTCACTTGTTGAAAAACATCCCACCCTCTGTTCTGTCAACTGACAAGGAATGCATGGGTGCTCCCCATCCAATTCCCTAATAAATTAACTGGATTTGGTACAAACCACCCTCCACAGCTGCTTAACGTATGGTGGCTTCCAGAGGAAGCATCCTGAAGAGCCTACAGGGCAGGCAGACAGGCAGCAAAACTGCGGCTGTTGCAGAGCAGAAGGATGATCACAGCTTCAATGTGAGCAGGTGCCTACCAGCCCGACCAGAAAGCTGAGGCTGGAAGGGACCTGAGAAAGTCCAGGCAAAATAAGACAGAATTTAGCCCTAGACTTCATTGAGACAAGGGTTATAGGGGAGGCAGGTATGGAGCTCGTCTACATTAGGGGTCAGGTGCAGGGATGTTGCAGCTGGAGTGACACCTGGAGACACTACTGACAGGTAATGGAGAACCAAAACCCCTTTAGGTGGCCCTGCCCCCTATCTGGATGCATATTTTTAACTGCATTTTGTTTTCACCTCCACTGCTTGTTTTTCAAGTTTATACACTTGCAAGAGGTAATAACTTCAGTGTTGTCAGATAAGGGTGTTTGGTATAGACATGATGAAGCTGACAAAGAGCAGAATGCTCTGTACTCCTGGAGGTCAGAGTGCCGAAGCAGAACTTTACAACAGACGCATGGGGCTCAATCTCTGTAAGAAGAACACATCCTGTACTCAGAAGTGATCAAAGGGAAATGCAAGTTACAATAGCCAAACACATAGACCATCAAAAAGTTAAAAATATCTGCATATTTTTAGCAGTTTCTATGCTAAGAGCAACCAGTCAATTTAGACAAAAATCCAGTTAAGAGACACTAAATTTAACTTTCTGGACATAATGCTTTCTTGGTTTATTTAAAAGTCCAAGTGAGAAAAGCAGCCTTGAGAAAGGTTTCTTTCTCCATCTGTACCTACGGGAACAGCTAGAAGTGATAAGATCTGTTGTGGTTGGCCTTCTAAAGAGACTGCAGCAGCTCTGAGTTTGGTTTTAGTTAAAGCAGAATTTCATGTTTTGTTCTCATTGATATCTGAAAGGCCTAGTGTTCTAAACAAATGAAATGGAACACTAGTTTCAGGGCATGTAAATGCTGAAAGAATCAAGTACTTTGCTCTAAATACAACAAGGCTTGCCATTTCAATTAATGTATCAAACGGAACAATCAAATTCACAATGAAGGAACATCAAACAAAATGTTAATACAAGTAACACAAAAGAGCCCTTGTCAAACTGAGCCTGTATGTTAAAAGCTTTTTCTAAGTCACTAGCAAAAACTAAAAATTGGTAGAGGGATTCTGAAGTCCCCAAATGCACAAGTAAGGCCTGATGATGCCACATACAGGCAATACTACAATAACGGGTATACAGGAAAGCACAAAGCATGGAAATGCACACAGAACAGCAAGAATATTGAGTAACAAATGAGGCTTGAGTAATTGGGGGAGTTAAGGGGAGAAGAGACGACAGGGAGGAATCCAAGAATAGTGATTTTACCTACTAAATCTCTTCTTTTGCAATCCTTAGTTTGCAAAGACAAAAGGAAGGAAATAGTTTGATAATTGCCCTGCCATTTCACCAGAAACAATATAATCATCATTTAACTGATATTCCCAGGAAACAGAAGTTTATGTTGCTCAAGCCAAAATCACAAAATTATCAGTGTTGGCTGAAGTATCTCAGTTTCATCATTGTATAAATGTCTTACAGGACAAAACACAGAATGAACTTAACATTTCAGTACATAGCAGAACACGCAAGCTAGACATATCGCCCACCAATTAGTGAAGCAGAATAGCTTTAAAATAAATATTATTTGTGACTGAATTCAGTACCACTTACCCATTTCTAAATGATACTGCTACAAGTTCTCAGACTTCATTCCTGTTTCTTTTGCTTGAATGTCTTTGGGACTGGAGAATAAATGGAGCTTGGGATGGTATCCCTCAACAAATACTTTTCAGAAACTCATGCTCTTGAAAGTTTATAACATGAAGAATATCACTTGCTTTTTTGTTTTGTTTTGTTTTGTTTTTTCTTCTTCTCTTCTGATTAGAGAAGAAAAGTATCAAAAGCAGGAGGCTGAAAAGAACCACGTCTTCTCAGCTTATGAAGTCATACCCATCTGGAATATCAAAGTAATTGATGTTTACATTTAAGATATCAGTTCTCCTTTAAATAAGCTGCAAAAGAATTTTAAATAAACAATAACCTTGGAGCAAAAAGATGCCTGTAAGTGCCTTAGGAGTAAAACCAACAAACCTCTCTGAGACATTGAAGAGTGTGAAATGTAATATAGCTCTAACAGTTTATGGAAGATAAAAATGGCTGCATGTCATTAAATGAGACAACTTACGATTGATTTCCAATGAAAGGAAAAAGGTAAGAGAGAAGATGGTCCTCTGGAAGGTTTGCACCTTCAACTCAGCAAGCAGTGAGCCCGATGACAACCCCACCTGCAACACACTTTCTCATAAACAGGGGGATGTGATGCCACGTGCAAGCAGGAAGGAAAGGCGTCAAAATGCAAAAAGGTGTTAAGAGTACAAGAAGTGGTAGGCTCTGCAGTCCCCTGCATGAGTGTAAGTTCTCAGTTGTACGCTAGGGTGGTGGCAACAATATATGGTTCCATATATATAATCCCACAGGTGCATTCTTAGTTACCAACCTAGATATTTCTCTTCCTGTGGCTCTAGTAGGAGAGGTCATTCTTCATTGGTGGACAACACATCAGAAATGGGTATATAACAAAGATATTCCAGGACCAGCTAACACAGAACCTGTGTTAGTTTTACCTGGCAAAATCACTTGTAATTTCTCCAATTTGCAGTTATTGAGCCAAAGATCACATGGACACCCATTTTATTTTTTTATATACAAAAATTTTAACGAATTTTGATAATGAAATAAATTCAATAGCCATAATTATGATACTCTAGGAAGATGTTTATTAAGTTGCTGAAAAATACAAATATTAGAATAAGTTTGTCATATTCAAATATTAGCAAAAAAAAAAGCTACAGTTGTACACAATCTAGTTGTTCCATTTCCTCCACTGTTATGAAAGCTATGGTAAGATGATACAAAGTCAAACCTTTAACAATCACTTGTGGATTTCGGAAAAGTTTAATTCTTCTTACCGTTAGCTGTAAGCTATTGCACTGAGTTATGCATCCCTCAGTTCTGAAGGCAATGTGTTATAACTGAAAACCAGCTGGTTGTATTATAATCTACTCTTTGGCTATATAATTAGAACATTATTAAGTATGAGATCCCATTACTAATGAGGCATAACTAATTAAAAAGACAAACAATTATATACACATTTTGCAAATTGGTTTAATGTGCTAAAGTCATTGCAACATTAAACTTTATACTTTTGAAAAATATTCTTGGAAAGAATACAGCCATTTGAACGATGTTTGTAGTCAGAGTAACTGATTAACGTGTTTGAATACAGTCTTAGAAACAGTAAACTTCTGTAAACCCAGGGATGAGGAGTTGATTTATTTATTTTAAGCCCTCAAGTAGCTTCCGCAGTCTAGGAGTACCAGCATAGCAATGCTGTCCTGGAGCACTGTAATTACATCCATCACCAGTGTAGACCTACCTTAATCAGACAGAAAAGTTAAAAGGCTACAGCCGTAACAATGAGCCTTAAACAATGCGTAAGAGCAGCTCTAGAAATTGGAAAAAAAAGGTGTATGAACAAGAATGCCATGAGTACATTGCAGGTATCTGATAGTTTACGGTAGGAAACACAGATTTCAACTGTGAAAAGATAAGTTGTTTTGCATTTTGCTTTAGGAAACAGAAGTGGAGTGTGGCCATGTGTGAAAGGAAAGTGCAGTCAGGAGAGCCTGTAAGAAACCAAGAGCAACTACCTGGAGAATCTGGAGAATCACTGAGGGGTGAAAGCACTGCATTCTGTAAAATGTACTTATTTACTAGTTCTCAAACACAGCTTGAATGTATGCAGTCTGCCAGCAGCAGACACCTTTACCAAGGCAGCTAATAACCAAATTATGAAGCAACTTACTTGTTTGTGGCACCCTGATCAAATCTAATAAATTCAAATTTATTAAACTGAAAAACTTCATGAATTCACAATTCCTCTCAAGAAGTCTTGTGGAAATTGCCTTTATTTTTTTTTTTATTTTGCTTACACTTCCCTTCTTCAACAGTGACTTTCCTCATGCAGATGAGGAAGGACGGACTTGGTTCATTGTTTCAGCCTGAAACAGAGGCACATGCAGTCATTCCTCTTGTAGACTCAGAAAGTCTTTTTGTAAGAGTAAAGCTTTCTTTAGAGCTGGAAACTGAACAGACTTGGAACAAACCCTCACAAACAGTTCAGCGCTAACTGGGAAAAAAAAAAAAAAAAGGTCCAACTGTCCAGATGCATTTGTTGAGGGATGCTCACTTCTAGTAATGCTGTTGCTCAATTTCTGCTTTTAAAAGTCCCAAATTGTGCTTCATCAACAAATGAAGAACAAGTGGGTGGTGCAGGTAGAGAACAAAAAGTCTCACAGGGGAAACACATCTCTCAAAGATCTTTCACTACCTAAATTCAGATCGACATTGTTTAAATATTTGAAGAATTTCACTAAGAAATTGAAAGTAACAATCAGTTTTGTTAAATGGTATATTTCAACCTACATAAAGTAACTCTAGCTACTGGCAAAACCTGGCAGTTCTGTTTCTCTAGCGCTGGTATTAATGACTGCAAACCAAGCAAAAGGTAGTCTGTATTATACTACCTCCAGCCCAGGGTGTGGAAGGAAAGCAGATCCTACTTTAAAAACCCTATGTTGTGCCAAACGTATGTGCTATAAGAAGACACCAGGTAGCTTTCATGTTGTGTAAGACAGCAAAAGCTTGCAAATGAATAAATACGCTGATACAAGTGAACGTGTCTTTGTCGTTGCTTATTCTCACCATTGATTTTTCTGTTGTTCAACCAAAAAATCTAACATACTTCACATGTAGAAGTATCATCTATTTCCATGGCATAGGAGTCAACATTTCTTTAGAGAGATAAGTGACTTGCCTAATTGCATATCAAAATGGCAATATACATTTGAAAGGACATACAAATTCTCATTATCTACCATGAATATGTACCAACTGAAGTATATGTAAAAACTGAGGTGAAATCAAATTGAATAAATTGACTACATGAGTTATGAAACAGTTTGTATTTTATACACATAGTATGTACACTGGTTTTGGAAATGTGGGTTTTATCCATGCAAATTTAATACAAAAACTATTTACAAAAAATAACAGTAGGAACATTTTTTCAAAAAGAAAAAAAAAGAAAAAAACATATACATGTTGGAAGCTCCAGCAATAATGGAAGTCCTGAAAAAAAGACTTAATACAGTATTGTACAGGTAGACAAACTTCAGAAGTGTGGAAAATGCACTTTACAAGAACATGAAATGCAAAATGAATTGCGCTATCAAATAGATGTTACAAGTATATACACAATTTAAGCATCTATTTTTAAATGATTCTCTCCAACTGTGCCTCAGAACTACTTCTGTCATGTTCTGCACACATTTATATATCGATCATTTGGCTATGTTGTATTTTATGAGTTTTATAACCACAAATTATAAAACAAAATAACTGAATACCAAGTGATAACTATAAAGCGATCACATTTTCCCTGTTCTACGCATTACACAATAGTAAAAGAGTATTCACATTTCCAACATAATCCACTAACCAACCCTTTTGCAATGACTCCACAAGCCCCTCACAAGCATCAAAAAATTACCTGCTGGTACAACAGACATTAATTGTTGCAACTAGGAAATCCCAGAGTCGCAGCAATGCTTACCAAATCGCATCAACTCAGTAAACTCAAATGTGTTAACATTTTCATTTAAAAAGCATAGTTTTGCACATGCTCTAGAAAGGGTTTGAATACTGAACAGTGGGAGTTCTCATGCCAGGAATGGCACAACTAAATCTAAATAAATACAGCAATTCTGGAAAGATTTCATCAGTTCACTTGTATTTAAAAACAAAAGAAAAAGTATCATTGTGGTTATTTCCAAATTGTAGCTATTTCACAATCTGCCCTTAGAACTGGGAAATAAGCATCATGTTTGCCTTATTTCACACAATTTTGAATGAAGTGAGGAAATCCTTGTTAATGCCTCAAATTCATTTTAAATTACTGACTTCATGTTTTAACTCACTTACAAAACTATTGAGGGAAGCTCTGATCTCACTGAAATCAACTGAAAGTCTCCCAAAACAATTTAATATGCTGTCACAGTTCAAGCCATTCTTTTCCGTCAATGTTCGGTAAGGGACTAAGCACGTTGTGTAAAGACCTACTGAAGCTGTTTTTTCTGTTTCAAGATCAGGATTCTAAAATGTGTATGCATGAGGAAAAAAAATTTTAAGTCCTTAAAAACTGTAGTTGGCTATGAAATGCCTGATGTCATTTTTACAATAACTTCTATTCCTTCCAGAGAAATTCATAATGTAGTTTATAGCAATCCCCTTTGCTTGCCATATTGGAAAAGTCAAAAACAGCAATGGAACAAATACAGCATAAAACTACAGTTTTACTGTATATAATGTCAGGATTGTAGGATGTGAAATACGTGAAGACAAATAAAGCAAAGCAGCAGTTTATTGTGTAAAAAAGAAGGGAGCCAGAGCCAGGAGCTCCTGTAGTGGCAAGATTAAACTGGAATTCAGCTCATCACATTCTGTTTTAACAAACAAGATCAGCAGAAGGTGCTTTCTTGATAGAAAGATAATTTTTTGCTTTCATATTAGGTAACTGAAAAGATCTGACAAAATCACTGATTAAAAAGTTGGCCTTTCCCTCATGTTTAAATTACATATATCCCAGAGCATGTTCTGCATGTTGAAGAGGAAACTGTATCATTTTTATTAATTCAAGAGGACAAGTGACCCTAACCTGCTAGAGTCATGGTGCAGTTTTCAGCAAGTGTAGTTGTCTGGCTTCTAGAACAAGCATTCTCCATCTCACATATCTTTACTGGTAGAAGGTAAATATTATCAAACATCTATTTTTCTACTACTCTTAGATATTATCACTTTCCTTATATATTTTTTTTTTTTCAGATTGCAACCATCTATTTAAAAGAATGTCAGCTAGTGGGGAAGGAGGCAGCAGCACAAAGCAAGGAGATGATGCCTTCAGAAGGTGCATCACCCAGACAAGCCTTGACATACATGCCCGCTGTAGCTCCTCGGCTGATTAGAAGGCCAGAGGGAAGGCACGTGGCATCAGCGAGGTGCCCTGCCCTGTGCTTGGGGATGGATAGTGCTCTCTGCACAATTAACACAATGAATCCTGCAGAACTGGCATAGTTATCCAAAATCAAACAATCTTTCTGGGAAAACAAAGATGCCAATCTTCTCATTACTGTAACCTCTACAGAAAGGTCCAAGTTAAAGATGGACCAGGAACTGGTCAGACCCCAGTGTCCCTCAACACGAAGTAGTTTCAAAAACATTTCTTCCTCCACTAATTCTTTCCAAAAAAACCTTTTTCTTCTGAAGCAATTTAACATATTGCAATCATGTTGCAACTCAGAGTAACCTCTCCTTGGACAACTATATTGTTTCCAATTCCTGGCCATACTGGCATTTTCTCCTTAAAAATAATTTAAAAGTGTTAACTGTAAGCTGGAAATATTTCATCAGCTCTTATGTTGTAAGGGTCACTGTTTAATATGATGTACTTCTCAAAAGAAACACAGACATTAGCCTGACTTTGTGAGGAAAAAAAGAGAAATTTTGTTTACCGGTACAAAATCATTTCCAATCCACAGAAAGTGCAAAAACCCCTTCAAAAACTCACGCTTACTTTGCATTCCATTGAAATCCACTATCCTGACACTAATATATATATGGATATATATAAATCAATCAGGATATATATAAATCAATATATATATATATATATATATATATATATATATATATATATATATATATTGATTTAACATTGAATAAGGTTTTGCTTACTACTTGACTAATATTTTGGTACATTATTAAAGTACCTGCCTTCTGCATTGGTATACAGACCTATCCAGAGACAGAGACTGCTGCATTACATACAAGAGTTACCTTTTGTACTAAAATTTTTAAAATTAGCAGGAAACTAAATTAGCAAACTTGTCCTTCTCCTCAATACTGAGGATACATGGGAATTTGCTTTCAGGGATAATAGGTATCTTTTCAATTTATTTTTTAATTTTTTAATTTGGCCAGATTTATATCTGAGAAGAGTGTCGTTAAATTATCAAATATTTTAAAGAAAGGTTTTAGCACAGTAAAGTAACTGATGGTACGTGTAACTTTTTGAGGTGACATACATTCCAGAGTATGAAAGCAGTGCTTAAGAGTTATTTTTCCTACCATCTTAATACTGTATGGCACATCAGAATATTTGTATTAAATATATAAATCAATGTGTAATATTAGCAGCTTCCCGTTGCTAACCAGAGATCACTATTTTTTGTCAAGAAATTGACACTAAAGCTTTGCTCACTTCAAACAAGTTTAAGTCATGTTTCACCACTGCCTCTACCTCAGGTGTTCCATAATCTAACAGTAAAATCTTTTACTGAAGTCAAGGGCAAAATTCACGCTGACTCCATTATAGCTAGGATTTTACCTAGAAATTCCTACGATTCATGTCAGTTATTTATAGTTTCAAATGTGCTCCTCTATTTTATGATAATGTTAATTTTTGGTTGTGTTATGGAAGGCCATCAGATACATGTGTGTAGACAGGTTTCTGGGGCTCCAGCGATACTCAAACTAGCACACTGGACTGGCAGTGTTATAGAATAGATGGGAAGCATTTCTGAGATACTGTGTCTGAAGTCACCACACTTTAATTATTTCAGTGCCACTGCTCTAAGATCTCACAATATCTGAGACATTATTGCTTAAAAAAAGATCATTCATGTGCGAGATGCTGCATCCATTAAGATAGAAAATAGAAAAAATACACAAGGGCAGAAACCCTGTCAGTAATTTACAGTTCATATCACATTATTGCAGTAACTTTGTATAGCATCCACAATAACAAAAGCACCCTAGTTAACTTAAATTTATTAGGAGACTTATTTAGGAAACTTAATAGAGTTTCCTGAAGCTTTTCATGTTATCTTTTCTTCACATCAAAAGAAAAAAAATGAGGGACTATGATAAGAATTAGGCCTCTGATTTTAACAACCCATTAGCTGCATCAAACATTAAGTAATGACATTGCATCCTCAACAAAATAGGAACAGAATATCTCTTAAATAGGGACAGAATATCTCTTATGTGCTAATTGTTGGAGCAGGGACTCTAGAATTACTAAAGAGAGTTAAAAAGTCACTTTAAAAAAGTAAAGAGGGAGGATGAGGTCACATGCAGTAATGAATAACATGAAGTCACTAAATCAGTACACAAAACAAAAAATAAGATGCTAGGAGTCAAAAAGTGAGAAGATAGTAGGTAACTTCTTGTACAGGGAGGACAGCAACAATTCCCATACGCTTCTTTAAAATTAAAATTTTACCTTCAAATTATTTTTTTTAGCATCACTTCTGCAGTTGCTTCTAAAAATCACAAAGCTAATTATATCATTACTTTAGAGAATTATTTGTAGAAGCACCTAAAGAAAGATGAGAGAAGATTCATCCAGGCACAGCAGACCTTTTCTCAGACTATTCCTAAGGATACTGGAAGGCCTTAACCTTTGCAATACTAAGAAGGGAATCCTCTAAGTACCATGAATATCCTTTCCCATAAGCATTAAGAAGGCCATAATAATTTCCAAAGAGCAGCAAAGCCAGACTGGTCCTAGTAAACCTGTGGGGAAGAATTCTAGAGTAGTTAAAAAAAAAAAAAATGCTATTTCCATAGTTTTCAATTTCAGAGGTACAATTCAAAGTGAGTACATTAGTTCCAAGTCCAGTTCTCATGTTACCTAGGAAATAATATGATAAGATTAAATAACTGATCGGGCATGCTACATCAAGGGAATTCTTAAATGTTTACACTGTGATACGATAACTTCATAAATTTATTTCTGTTTGGATAAGAGCGTTACTTTAAGATAACATTTAAATGGCAATTAAATAGTAGTGTAGATTGGTTTACGTTAGATAATTTAAAGTGGCAATTTACAGGTATCAATTCTATGGCTAGCATACTGAAGCAGAACTTCATCACTGTCATTGCCATCAAATACCATATAGCAAGGAATTGAAAGACAATGAAATACTCCTTTTGAAAGCGTTCTTCAAATGTAGCACACAGTAACAAGAAGCCTGCTTAATATATTACTTTTTCGTTTTAGTCTTAGCATGACTTCAGATATTGCCGTTTGTAAAACTAATTTAAATTTTTAAAGTAAGTATTATGTGAATGATTTAAAACCCAATTAGAGATACAGTAAATACCATGTTTCAAAGGTCAAAGCAATATAGATTACCGAATCACACAGAATCACAGAATTGTAGGGGTTGGAAGGGACCTCAAGAGGTTATCGGGTCCAACCCCCCTGCCAAAGCAGGTTCCCTAGAGCATACATATTTTATTTAAAAAAACGAAGATTTAGATCTAGGACTTTGCAAATTAAGTTTTACACCCTTTAAACACAGTTTTAAGGCTTCTCAATGAGCTGTGACACCTTAAATGGCTTCTTGACGAATTGGAAAGAACAGAATCAAATCCTGTTACACACTAGGCAAATATACACCTTCATTAAAATTAACTTAGCCTAAAATAGGAAATCTGTGACAGTCAAAACTTTTTTTTTTTTTTTAATTGAGCTACCCATTCATGAAGAACAAACTAATTCAAACAGTTTTACTACTGTTTTACTATAGTTTTACTACTGAAATTATTTGCAGCTTGTTTGGAAAGGAACTCAACTGTGCGTTGGTTCAGAATGTTCTCAAAACACCAAGAATCTCTGTAGAAGTAAGCAAATACATAAACTCAAAAGTTTCAAAAAGAACACCACAGTGGGAATTTCTTTTTTAAATTTGCCCAGAAAAGTAATGTTTCAGCACAGTGACATTCGTACAAACTAATCTGTGTGTTATGGCACACAATTCCGTAAATTACACAATAAATCCTGTAAACACTATGAAGATAAACACTGATTTCTCAACTAAATTATGGATATACCTGTTGTAAAAATGTAAAGTGAAATCAGGAGCAATATTACATAAAATCCTGAAAGTCACAGCATAAACCTGAGATTTGGGCAGTTTTATCAAAATGTCCTAAATTATTCTGTATTACTAGTCCTCACATCTTACTCACCATGTATATTTGTTTGCCTCAAACAAAGAAAAGTAGACAGTTTTGTTTATCCAACAATACATTAAACCAAAAAATGATTAGGTATTATCAAATTAAATATCATAAATAAAGTGTATTTACAGTATTTTCTAATTATTAGACAACAGAATTATCAATTGTGCAACAAACTTAAAACACCCAACATCAAAAATGTGAAGTATTACTTAAATCTTCACGTATTGATTTTACAAAAAACTATTAAAATATTTAAAAATTCCCATTTTATCTATTTTAAAACAAATTTCAAAAATGTTTAAGACTATTAAGAGTTATCAATTACACAGGCACTTCACATGTAAACAATCTACAGTACAACTGAAAAAAATATTTGGCACCAACCTAGAAGACTGGAAAAAAAAAATCAATGTGTCCTTTTTCCCATTGTATACTGTTTTGTGTAATCACCATACACTCAGACTAAATACTGGCAATGTTGGAAGTGCGTTAAGTTACAATCAGGAGTGCAAAAAAAAAATAAAGAACACACATAAAGCTTTCTGAAAGAATGAAAGTGGATTACAATTATCAGTCACTGTATTTTTACCATCATACCATCGCTACATTTTTGTTTTACCTTTGAATCAAATGATTGACTTTAATCATTCAAGCAAGGGGGGATTAGGTTTTGTACTTCTAAACTAATTCAAACAACATTTTCCATGTAGAAAACGAAATCCAGCATTTAACTGTAACACTCTGAGATGATAAATGGCAAGTTTTAACTTAAATGAACTGGAAAGAGAACCTGATGCTACCAAAATCTCTTTGTGCATCCAAAAGACAAAAAATCATTATGGTCTTTCAATGTCAGCTGACTCCAAGGTTTTCATGTCCAACTTCAGAGTAAGGCGCTCTACAGCATCTGGACAGATATTAGTTTTTGATGGCTTGGATGTTCCCATGTAGGAAGCTGAACAGTTCCAGAGCAATCCAACAGATCAAATGGCAAGCTGCCTGGCTTCCAAGAAGTCATGTTACATGGAGGAAAGCTGAGATACTTTCAGTGTAGGCAATTCAAGCAGAGCTTGAACTGTGAGGCCAACTTTTACAAGGCCTCTTTCCTCCAGAATGTGATGAGGCAAGCAAAGTCTTTCCTGTAAAATAAAGTAGTGCATGTATTAAGCTTGATTCACTTTTTCCAAGCTACGTAGCAAAAGCATTCTATCTGAAGTCACACATACGTTACACATTTGCATAGAAAATGTCTTCGACTTTAAATTTTGCTTGTTGTTCTCTACAGTAACAGAACACTCAGAAATTACATCTGAGATCTGACTGTTTAATTGTGGAAAAAAAATAATTTTGAATGCAGAAACTAGCAAAAAAAAAAAAAAAAGAACATTTACTTAAAATATTAAACTAAGACACATAAGTACTGTGCTAATTCCCTAAAACCAAAGACATTCTTTACAAAAGTAAAGCAAGAAAATCAGGTTGATGGGCACTGCTGGTCTGCTTCTTCCTTTCGCTGTTTTGGAAGCACATTACTAATTTTCCCCTTGGGACCTCGCGGAAGTGCTGACAGACTTTGGCCCTCACTAATGAATCATTCTCCAAGGAAGTCATCTTTCAGTTTCAAAAGACTTTTGCAACAAAAGTTAAATACTCTTCCCCTCTGTTAGATGGTGCTATATGGAACTCGGTATCCAATGAATCTCTGCATTCCTAACTTATGAAAGCCCCGTGGTTCCATGCAAGATGGAAGCTGTGGCAGAGCAGCAACCCAGGGTTTTAAATCCATTAATTACTTTTCTTGTTCCAGTGAAATACGGTGAGTTTTATGTCTCATGATATACAGGAAATGTTTTGGTCTTTCAGTTTTTCCTCTTGCACAGAGACGTATGGCAAGGGTAAAAGTATGGAAGTTGGGCAAAAGGAGCACGAATAGTGAGCTACAACTACAGTTAGGTTATATATTTCTTTAACTGCATTTAACTAATTTTTACTAGGCATACACTGAAATTCACGCCAAAATGAATTGCTAAACAAAAGACTTAAATATTGCAACATCATCCTCTCACATCAGTTCTTTTGTTTAGATGATATTTTATTTTAAAGGGAAGTCAGTATTTGTGCTATTGGGAAATAATTGTAAACCCAAAGTTTCCTCAAAGTTCACACCACAGGCCAGAAGGCCAGGGAGACAAATTCTTTTTATACCTTTAAGTTCCCTGGTTAGTGTAATAATCACTATTGCTCCCTTTCTGCCCCCATGGAAAAAAAAAAAAAAAAATCAACTGCAGTATTCACTGACATACTTTCTGTGAATATATTAGTCAATAAAACAATTAGCATACCTGTGGAACACCCAATTTTTTACAAGCATCAAGAAAGTTTTCAACATTTCTTCGGCACTTTGCCATACTGAGTTTAGGCTGTAAAGACAGGATATTAGATTTTCATCACATATTTGTGAAGGACTGTATAGGACTGTATATTTCTGCAAATTCAGTAACAGTTGCTTAAACAAACTAGAACAAGTTCAATGAAGATTCAAGTATAAGAAAATAGCTAAACTAAACTGAGCCTTGTCTAATGCTTCTTGAAAAAAAAATGAAGTGACGAATGTAGCCAGTTAGTATAGCAAATATGATACATGATTTTTTACCACTGAACTTTGAAAACTTATTTTCACATAAGATGCAACAAAAGTAAAATAAACGACTCACCACTGCTGGCGATGGTACATGAATGCTGGCAACAGAGCGTGGTCTTATGTGATTGGCTAAATGGCAAAGAACTACTCCATCCATCAATGCTGCTCCAATATCATCTGGCAAAATTACTTTTAACCTTGACTCAAGATTCTGTTAAAAAGCCCGTAAGTAAAGTTACTTTCAACATTACCTAATCATTAACTTTAAATCGACTGTATTTTAAAGCATGCAGTTTTAAAAAGGCGTTTTAATATTAACATGAAGTAAATGGAACCAATCCACACTTCACTGAGTACAACAATACTTTTATCTGCATCATTGAGCTTATAATTCCCTTTGCTTTTTTTTTTTAAATGAAAAACCATATACGTTGACAGACATTCAGCCAGCAACTACCATGACAGAGCTCTCAAAGCCCTATGATGAACCCAGTACTCACAAGAAAGCACAGAGTTTAAGAGCAAAATGTTACGCTAAATTCCTCATCAACTGTTAGTGGGAGGAATTTGTGGGTTGAAATCAAGTTTACTAGGAGGAGGGAACACAACCACTGATGAAGTCACAACCCCAAAGTAAAGCCGTTCATGCAAGTAGCAGTTAAATAGCTAAGGAAAGGGTGTCCAAGAAGTACCCACACTTGTGTTGCAAGAGAAAGGAAGTAGGATATGTTTTATCCCATTCCAGCAACAAGCTTTAATTGCTCAGGAAGCGGACCAGACAGGGCAGAAACAGCCTCCGAAGACACACTTGAAGTTAGTACTGCCCTTGAAAGAAGAGCTGCTATAACAGTATTTATAATTCATGGTAGATTTAGTGAACTACAGTTGTTAAGTATCTTAAGAACAGAACTATATAGGGCAGAAAAAAGTTACCTTACCAGAATTCTGACACCTAGATTCTATTCAGTATTATGCAATTTGTAGCAACTATCTACTCTCAAAAAGCATTTGAATATTCAGAAGACTATGACCAGCTCTTTCTTCAAATCTCAGGTCAAATAGCAGCACGCACAAGCAGACCTATGGTCTCCCTAAGAACTTCAAAAACCTAAAAAAAAAAAGCCTTTAATTTTCATTTCATTTTCCTAAACTAAAAACATTTAGTTCCTGGTTCCTGTTTTGCTTGGAGCAAAAAAGTAGTAACAATGGAGCCTGTTAGATAAAATTACTTAGAAAGAAATGTCACTACAGAGACACCTTTGTATATCCATAAGGATTTGCAGGTTTTTATTACAAAGGTTTGAGTTGTGGTACAAACTAAACACACTGCACCCACATCGTAAACAATGGTACATACATTGCGAAGTTGTCTTATTTGTTCCCTTTCTTCCCTTAAATGCTCCATTTTCCTTCTCATTGTAAATCCAGGATCCATTGCCCCATAGTCTTGGCGAGATGCACGGCTGAAAGCTATTGAACATTAGCAAAGTTAGTTTTCAGAATTCAGATTTATTTTTTTAAGTAATGGTGGGGAGGAGTAACTCCAGGGATAACAGTGGGTAAAAAAAGCTATGGCGTTTTACAGAATAAATATATTTCAGTATTGCGATGTAAAAGACGCTGTCTATGAAACTTGTTTTTTGAATAAAATGCACAAACTATCCTATTTAAGTGGAACTGGGTTACTAGAAAACAGAGGCATAATAGACTTCAGTATTCAAATATCTACGGTATATGATTCCATTTGTACTTCTGCAAGTGTATCTTGCAAGCTAGCTTTGAAAGTGTTTTCATTATGTTTTACTTTTAATCAAGCGTAAAGACTAAGGAAAGTACAGAAAGGAACAGGACTTTCTGATCTAGCTTAAAATTGAATACTTTTTAAATATATGTACGTATGTCCGTGTGATACACAGAGACACAGTAATTGCTTATTAAAGTACTGACTGAAAAACATGGAATGTCTTATTCAAAAGTTTAGAGCTCTTATTAAAAAAGCATGTCTTAAATGCCCTAGCTACCATTCGCTTTACTATTCATCATTCTTGGAAACCCTTCAAATAACAATTGTATTTTATAAAATCCTTGCAAACAAATTCCTCCATAGCAATACCGTTGTATCCTCAAGTATTTTACCCTATGCTTTTGAGCAAAAAAAAAAATCACTACTTCCATCTTTAAAACACACTTTACTGTTTCTAACAGTTTGGATTTTAGCAAGACATCTATAAAACAACCAAAAAAAAATCACAAATTTTAAAGACATTCTTGTGGAACCACTCCTCTAACCTTACATACAAGACTATGTACTTTGCACACAGAAAAATACAATTGTATCTCACCTACAATGTCTTTGGAAGCATCTAAAAACGACAAGGATCTTGTGTTCTAACGAAGAAAAAAAAAAAATGCCTTTCAGCAGTCTCTTAGAACTAAGGAAAATGGGTCCTGCTGTTTTAGTGCTGAGAGCTGGCAATGACTCCTACTGCACAAAGAAATGGGCTGAAATGTCCAACAAGTCTGCTTGGTCCTCTCAATTCTACATCTTCCTGCAGCCCAGGATGTATGTAACTCAGAAACCTCTAGACGTGCACTGCTAGGTATGTCCTGGTATATACAACTAAACTATCTCTGGAACAGAAGTTTCATGCAACTGCTTACAAGTCACAAATGACTTGAGGGCCCAGACGGTGCCATCTGCATCATGTAGATAATCCAGTCTGATACAACTGTCTTCTAGGGCTATGGCAGTCTTATAGAATCACAGAATCACTGAGGCTGGAAAATACCTCCAACACAAAGCACTAATATATATGACTCCTTTCAAAGCTCTGATCCATGCATCCTTTTATAGGATCAATTAAAAAACCTACTTCTCTTGAAGCTCTCTTGCCTCAGCCATGTTTCAAAAATAACTGAATGCTCTTTCCCTGTTCTTTGACAGTGACAAAATATGCAGAAAATAAGTTAGTGACATTTAAGAAAAAAATCACTGTGCAGCTTTGGGAACTTTCAATTATTAGACATATGCTTTGACAAACCATGTATTTTCCAGTACTATGCTTACGTTAAGTTCACTGAGTGAAATGCTGTACTGTGGTCTCCCTTCACATTCATTTCAATTCATGCATCTGTTGTCCTTATCATCTATTCCATCCTGGGGAATAAATATCTGTTCCCTCATGCTATTTTAGAGAAGAGCAGCTTACCTGACCTTGGTCTGAGACCAAATGGTCCATGAGTGTTACTATCTGTCCTTTCATAATCCTGTTAAAAGAGAGAAAGTCAATTTTCTTCCATTTATTACAATAATTAACATTTGTTTTCATCAAAATAGCATTTAAATTATTCTTTCCTAAAATAAAGCTCTTCCGCTTAACTGTAAAACACTGCTTTGAAGGGAATACTATGAAGTAAATGGAATCAAAGTAAACTCACTAACTCACTAAAATTATCTTACCAAGGAAGACAAAGCAGCACCAGATTAACTAAAATCTATTCTAAGATTAACTAACATCTATTCTAAAACATTTCAAACAAAACATTCTGTGAACTGAATTCTAAGCCAGATGTAAGCAAATACAACTATTTTTCCCAATGCCTTGCACTGAATTTCCTAAGAAATGTTTACTTCCAATTATGAAAATCATGTTTTCCTCATGTCACCATCTACAAAGGGAAGATGCACTCAGTAATCTGGTATGTACATGAGTTATCCCTAGTTCAACTACTTTCATTGTTTCTATGAGATGTTCCACTCACTCCACTCTTAGGTTCCCTTCCGACATCTGGCAGAAACATTAATTTTTAGCATGCCTTATTTATAGCTTACTAGAGTACTGCAATCACGGTGAGACTAAATGGAAATTCCTTAAAAAGGAAAGCAACTGATGAATGAAACTGTAAAGCTGTATCACAAAGGTGACAGACAATCATAAAGGATGAAACCACTCAAGCAGTGTCAGTACATGAGGGTTCCTTATGATGAGGTACAGAACACTGAAAGACAAGTTTTACTCGAAATCCTTTAAGCAGCTATCATATAGGGACAACTAGAAAATACACCAATTTTCATTTATCTTGGTCATTTTCATTAAAAAAAAATAATGGAAATAAAACAATGCATCTTTCTTCACAACAGTCCAAAAAAAAAAAAAAATCCAGGAGAGATCAGATAATTGCAAAGGTAAAAATAAGCTATGATATACATCTCTGATTCTACTTTTGCCTTTTTAGTATGATGAAATATTCATAACTCCAGTTTCAAAGGAAACTACCAGCTTTATATCTGCATGGGAAACCTGGTGACACAAGTAATGTGCACAAAGAAATGTTTCTTGAATGAAAAATGAAACCACAAACTTGTACCTCAGACGACACAGGAGACTGTGGGGACACATTAGTATTATCACTGTCTTGCTAAAAAGAAACCAAAGAGATGGAATTATAAAATGAAAATAATGATTTAACAAGAAAATGTAAAATTATGAAAAACACCATACATGAGACATCCAACATTTATCAAATATGGCACAAACTTGTAGCAACTGAATTTAAAAATATGTAAAGCAAGGAAACTGCTCACTGCTTATATAGAATATTACTTTTATATTACCTTTGCTTGATAGTTCAATTAACTTTGTTATTACTGAAGCAAGTAACTACCCTACTCTTCCCCAGTATACTGTCTTGGTGGCTTTTTTCAAATAGGCTATAATATTTATTGTGCTATATTTTTACTATGACTTTGGAATGCAAAGTCTGTTCGCACAGACCTGTTCCATGACTGTGGCTCATAAGTGTTCATAGAAGATAAAAAAATAAAACAATTTTCTTACATATTCTATGCAATTACCATTTCTTACCTCATCATTTTCATTTCCACTTGAACTCTTTCTGGAAGACTTATACTGCAAAACACATACAATTATTACTTTAAAATGGAAGTATGTTTTTCATTTAAACTAAATGGCCTGATATCACTCAGATGTTACTTATTACTGGTGAAGCTGCTGAGTTAAAAAAAACGTTACAGAAATCATCAAAAGAGCACAAAAAAACAGTAGAGGAACATCTAGTTCTTAGGTTACTCAAGAACTACAATGCTGAGAGAATAAGAACACTTCAAAAATACACTTATAATGTGAACTGACTACATATGAGACTTGATCCAAGCGGAAAGACCTGAGTAACTGTTCCTCTCATGCATTTTTTGTTAGAAAAAAAAACAAACGTGTAACCCATGAAAGTTACATACTGTAAAAGCAGCTCTTAAGGTTGCTTATACTTGGCTAGATTGACCTGACAAAGTGAAAATGAAAAAAAAATGAAAAAAGTTAAAAACGGCAAGATTTCCTTTACAACTGCAAAGCCTGATCACATCCTTTTATCTAAGACTACTGCTTTTTCAGAAGAGGTCTGCCTGATTTTTTGCACATTGCTTCTGCCCCACATCCTGATTACCTGAGAAATACAGTCAGTAGGAATGAAGGAGAGATCAAAACAAGAAATATATAAAAGCAGTATTTAGGTAAATAACGGATAAATGTTAGGAATCCTACTGTCATTCATTTTCATTACAAATTAAGTGTCTTTTCGAGAGTTACTGACTGATGTCTTTTTTGTTAAAAAAGGAACAATGAACAGAATGCACAGTCCTGGAGTCATGTAGTGACATGTTATACACATCCATGACTGCGCATTGTACTTCTGGGATATATTTCCTGTATATTTGAAATTAAATATTTCCTATGTATTTACAAGGGAACATACTAATTTGGTAACTCATAAGCCAAATATTAATTTTCTGTGCCTTTATACAGGTCTTTGACAGTTCGGTGTTCAGATTTTTCCACCATAATTATCCATACCAAAGCTAGCACATAGAGTAACTTCTTTTCTCTTGTGGATGTGCTATCCAGAATTTCAGCTAGGATCCAAAACAACTACAAACTCCTCCAGCAACAATGCATTTTGGTTGATAAAATTGTCTTAGATGGTTAAGGTTTTTTGTTTGTTTGTTAACGTATTTAGCACGATAAAAATGTGAGTTGCCAGATAGGCTTCAAAGGCATTCTACAAGAAAAGGAGTTCTGATTCTCACAGGCATTTTTTTACCCTTTTAGTGCACTGTACAATTGCACAATAAAAATACACAGAATGTATAATAAAGATTCTCTACAAATTCATCTGGATACTGAGCCAAATAAATCATTCCTGTTCTAATAACACCGGTTGCAGTAACTTGGCATGTATTCTTAAGATAGTCATTAATGTCTGGTGGTACAGACATGATTATTCAATGAGCTTTTTTGCCAAAAAAATATGGATACAATATGAATTTGCTGTCATGTCCCCCCTTCCAAGTTTGCTATGGAAGACAAGACATTTGCTTATTGCCTTATCTTTGTAAATGGAACTCTCAGTGAGATAGTATTTTTTGTTACTGATAAAAGCAGCTTAATTTCCTTCTGAGACACGACTATAGTTGTAAGAAATATGATTTCAGGTACCTGCTTCTATCACAAAGCTCAGAACCGAAGTCTGTATTAGCATTTAAATACAGATTTAAAGTGATGAGAAATCACTGATGCAATTCACAAAGATATTTGGCATATATCCAAAAAGCTAATTTCACAATTGAAATATAATTTTAACTCAACCTAGCACCGGTCAGAATTATTCTATTCTACAAAAATTTATTTGATGCTGCTGCATTAACTTCCTATCTGTTCTACAACAAGCAGACACTGACATCTGGTGACCAATGATACACACTGCAAACAGCAAAATCAATACAGAGAAAATAACCTCTTATATGCAAACTGATGCAGAGAACCAAAATGCGTAAATCATTCTTATAACCATGCTGACTTAGGCTACAAAAAAATCCCTCAAACTGGATCCAAACTGAGAAAGAACCAATTACTGAAGATTAGTTTCTAGCTTTGCAAGACAACAACTGCAAATTACTTTCTTATTACTAATAAACACAGTCTTCAGTGGACTCCTTTCTCCTTCTTTTCCTGTGCTCTCACATTACCCTATTATTATACATTCATACATAATACATTACATATATTATTTAACTCAAAAGATTCAAATAAAGTTACAGCTTAATTATAAAAATTACAAGCAGTACGACCTATGACATTTCCTTGCTTTGACTTAGTTACATAATTCCTTGCATTCTCAAAAATTTGCATTACTTGTAAAGGAGAAAGAGCCCAAAGCACCCAGGACAAAAAAAGTCACCACCATTACCCTACCCTGCATTACCTTGAAATACTCTTTTCTAATTTGTTTACTTCTCCTCCTTTCTTCATTCTGCCAAATCACTGGCTGTATTTCTGGCCAATGCTGCTCATCCATTGAATCCTTCTGATTTTCCAGTGGCTAGAAAAGTTCAGAAGTACTTTTACGTAAAAGGTAAATACACCTTGCATACATTATCACAAACTATTATAAACTACAGTTATAAATTCTTGGCCTCTCCCATTTCACTTTATGACACAGAAGTGTTACCTTAATGGTGATTCTGCTAGAAATCACTTAGCTCCTTTCTTCTGAAATATATTTCATACAGGAAAAACGAACTGTGAAATAATTAAGAAAATAACGTCCTTTTCTGCACTGAGCCTAACATTCATAGGTACGTTAGGAAGCCATCTAATGCTACTATAAATAATTTCAAAGAGCCGATCAGAAGCCAATAGCACATCTAATTTCTCAATCTGAATATTCACTGTACAGGAAGGATGACTAGGATCATTTTTTTAATTATTTTTTTTTTTTTTTAAGTACTTGTGTGGTGTTCTTACCTACAAGATAACAACACTTTGATAGAGACAGCTAAAGGAGATTGTTCCTTGCTACCTTTGTGATGTACTTGGAGTACTTGCAGTACCTGGAGTACTGCAACCACATCTGTGCCCCCAGCACAACAAGGATTTGGACCTGTTAGTGCTGGTCCAGATGAGGGCCACAAAGACGATCAGAGAGCTGGAGCACCTTTCCTAAGAGGAAGAGCTGAGAGAGCTGAGGCTGTTAAGCCTGAAGAGAAGACTCTGGGGTGACCTCACTACAGCTTTTCAATACTTACAGAGGGCTTATAAAAAAGGAGGGCAACTTTTTGCTCAGACAGGTAATGATAGGACAAGGGGGAATGGTTTTAAACTACAAGAGGGGTTATTTAGATTAGATGTGATGAGGAAATTCTTCACTCAGAGGGTGTTGAGGCACTGGAAGAGGTTGCCCAGAGAAGCTGCAGATGCCTCATCCATGCCTCATCATGCCTCATCATTACGTTTAGATACTTACCTGCCAGCTGTATGGAGACACTGGAGAATTGACTTCATCTGTTGAGACACTAAAAATTAAAATGAAAGACATTATGAAATTCTATTACTACATTGTTGTGTGCTTCAAGATCAAAGTTACTTTAAAATAGTAAAAAAGCGATCACTTAACATGCAGTTTATCTGCGACATTTCTTTTGGCTAGCTGTAAATCGTGTCCACAATGTGACTAAAGTGTGAGCTATGCAAGTAGAACCTCAAATTGTTCTTCAGTCTCCTTTACAGTACGCTGACGTGTCATCCACATTACTTTATTCAATACTTTATTCAGATATAGCCCTTTCTTAACAATGTGGATTGATCTTCAGAAATGCACCTCCATTGTTTTGTTTCTCAAAGCAACCATCCAAACATTTGTTCAAAGCTAACAAAATGCCTGTTCTTCAGTGTTTAGAAGACTAAACCTTCATTTCACTGTTAGCTCTCTATAGCAAAGTAGAGGCTTGTACTAACAATGAAAAGGAGAAACATTTTAACATGGGAAAATGAAATGGCAAAATCTCACAGACTCTCTAGAACAAGAACAATGCCTGAGCTTATTTAAAGTTCTCAGGAAAACAGAAAATTCTGTATTTGGTGTCACTTCAAAACTTACTAAATCCTTCCGTGAAAATCACTTCTATCAACGTACCAACAACCATTTCATTCACATTCTGACACCTAAGGTAGAAAACAGGCTTAGAAGCTATACACCAAGACTAACAGCTGGGGATTTAATGTAATGACACAGCACTGTGTGCAATTATGATAAATCCTAGAAATTCAGAAAGCAGCTAGGCACAGAAATTGAAGCTTCTTTTCTTAGCTTCTGCTACTTTGTATTCTTTTTCCTTTGTTCTTCATTGCTTGCCTCAAAACAATAGATCTATTTTTTAAAGCTGTTAGGCATAGGAAGTTTGTCTAATCACGTCCATTAGCTTGATACGCTATTCAACTGAGAAATGCAGGAACTGCTACAATAAATAATTTAGTTCTGCTCTTGATACACATGTATCTATTAGCTCTGACCTGGTCTATAAATATAAATTCTTCAGGGATATGGCAGCCTTTATATTCTCTTTATATGTTACTTACACAGTAAGGGACTGAAATTCCCATATATCAGCATAATAAAAACAAGAAAAAAAATGCAACTTTTATCTTATCTTGCGTACAAGCTCATAATTGGTTTGTTATTGTTGCTTATTTTCCAAGAAAAAAAGTCTCAGAACTATTTATTTCATGAAGGATACAGCAAAAGGTAAATACAACCCTTCCTGGATTATTCTGGAATATCAAGCTTTACAGTGCTGTGCACTACAACAGGTGACAGAATCCCAAAAAACAGGAACAATATTGTAAGTGAGGACTGTCAAGCTCCAAATGTAGTAGTTGCTGTACTGTTCATATAACGATAGAATGCATAAACAACAAACCCCTTAATACTGCAGCTAACGCAGCTACCACAGGGAGAAGATAGCCAAAATAGGATGCATCACTCTGAAAGATTTACACAGTATCCCTTCTCTATTTCAATGAAAGTTTATCTGATCTGTACCCGAACAGCAGAGAACTGTAGACCGGTAGACAGCAGCTACCACTCCAGTACTCTCTGGCAAAACCAACAGCAATTACGGCTTTTGTCTACCTGATGCATAGCGAAACTGAGTTTGGAACAGATAATTTGTATAATTTGAAATTCATCTTAAAAAACTTATCTCATCTTATTAATTCATCTTATTAAAAACATTAGGACAAAAGATGATATCAGAACTAATTTAATAAAATACTGAAAGCTGTGATGAAGTAGATAAATACCATTTTTCAGATTCCATTGGCTGCTTTGGCCTGTTCCTTGCGCTTACTGAAGCTGAATGATTAAGAAGCCTATAAAGAAAAAAATATTTATTCAACAGCTCTGTAGTTAAATCTTTTTCTTTGAATATATATTACTTTCACAGTATAACTTCTCCTGTAGAAAAAAGTTTGAAGATTAAGGTGGCATTTTCTATAAAGTTGGAATACATATGCATATATATACATATGTGAAATCCAAGCCCAATCCTGCTTCCATTCAAATCAGAAACATAGCTTTCAGCTCTTGTATTGTTTCAAGTTCTGATTTTTAAGTAAAACTTGATCACATAATCCAAACCAAAATGAAGTCTCCTCTCATTATGTGTTTTTAATTTTTAATATTTTTTTATTAAATATATACCAACAGGCCTCACTGTTCACTAAAATTAGAAGAGACAAGATGGTCAAACTAAAGCAGACAGGAAACAATAGATTCAGCACAAGAAATCAGTCTTACAAAAAGGTAAGAGGGTAGCTGAGTAAGAAAGACTGGCAGTGCAAAGGAAAGTCAGGGGAAAAAAGGAGAGTTGGAAAACGGAGAAAAAGAGTAGGGAAATGCAAGCTAAGAACTAAGTGAAGTCTAATGAACCAGTGTAAATTCCATTTTCCTTAACTCCAAATAAGTAAAAAAAAAAAAAAAGCTTAAACTTAAATATAGATTCAAATTTATATTTTTTTTAATCTGTAAAAAATACCATGTATGTGCACACACAGGAAGGTGATATGAGGTGTTTATTATGAATGTTTAAAATGTTGAAAATACCACACCAATTGAAAACACATTTTCAATTAAGAATCATGTTAAACAGCAACTGGAATGATTAATGGTGAATTATTGGGAGTATCAACATTACATTTCAACACTGAATTCACAGTGTGCAGGACTGACATCAAAGTATGTTTACACTGAATTATATAGAGAAATTATTAGGAATCAGGAAGAACAAGAAGCAAACCAGCAATTCAATGGAAGACAGTAAAATACAGTAGGCACCTTTTAATATTTCATTATCATAAAATATGACAGTAAAACAATGAACTTTAGATGATGTATTAATTTTCAGACTTCTGAATATTGTCATAACTTTGAGCTCTGTTATCTCACTTGCAGTTTAAATCTGACCGTGTGAACCTCAATAGCATTAAGACAAGTTAAGCTTGTAAAACAACTAAGTAATTTAGACAGCAGCATATGCTCCCTATATTGTCTTCATAAACAAATTTAAAATGTACTTTCCAGAATTACACTATTGCCAGAAATAAGTCTCACAAAAAATTAATATTCAGAGCATATGATGTATCAAACATCATAAAACAGCCAGTTTAGAGTCATTTTTACAGTGAATTTCAACCTATCCTTATCTCCTTAGCTGAAGGCAATGAGAAATTCAGACAAACTGTAGTAATATATGGCCATTAAGACAAACTGTGCTTAAAAGAACTAGAAATTTGAGTCACCTAAGCACTTTGATACAATGCTTTCACCAAAGTGACGGTAGTGTAAATTCACTTATTCTATGCAAGAAAGGCTATTTGACTTTCATGATCATTAAACGAAGTGTTATTAAACCTATCCAAAGTAATGCCAAACATACATCTTCTTCAGCCAAACTTCTTTTATTAAATATTTATATAATTTATGTTTGAGATCATAATAAACTAAGTTTTCCTATGATTTTAAATACATTTTAATACTTTGTAAAACAAGAAAACAAATACAAACAATCATTTTTGACTCTTCCCACTTCAAAACTGAAGAATAATGATAGGAAAGTCAGTACCGGTCAGATTAGCAGTTATTAGTCAGAAAATCTGAGTTTCCTATGGAACAAGGAACTTAAGGTTTTTAGTTGAAGAAAAAGTAAATCAAATTAATCTGAATTTAGAAAATTAGAGACTACAGAATTTCTGGCAAAATAATTTATTTAGCTAAGAAAAAATAAGCACAGTTGTGAAGATCTATCTCTCTTCCAGGAAATACAGTACAAAATTGAGTAGGCAGGATGAAAGTTCAAGTAGCTTAAATTATGAAATCATGTTCCCTTAAATGTGGGGCTAATGGTGCAAAGAGTCCAGCCATTGTGTTCATTCACGCACTATCAAATCCAATTAAAAAAACATTTGGACAGATTATCAGTCAAATGACATACTGATGGACGTACTAAGTCCCCTGAATAAGAACTTGCATGACTTTAAAACCCAGAAGTTTTAAAAGAAAAAAGATTCTCTGTATTTGAGCTATTACACATTTAAAAACAAAACAAAAAGAAAGAAGATAAAGCATGCCAAAGGGACAGGAAAATAATCTTCTAGTTTGGAGTCATTTAAAGTCTAATTAAGAATTTTCCTGTAACAGTATTTAATTTCAAATAAAAGTAAGTGCATTGCAATTATTTTTGGTAACTAAATCTTAGGCTGAGACGATCCATTTTTTCTGCTTTCGTTCAAAAAAAAAAAAATGGCCTAAACTGTTTCTTGCGTCCACATTTTATCTTAGGAAATCTGAAGCTCTACAAACACTTTATACCTTGATGCACGTCCTGCTGCCCTTGTCCTCTGGAAGAGTTTTTCACTGAATGAAGTTCTATAGCTTAATGGCCTTCGTCTGCATTCATATTTCATGTACATCAAAGCCACAGACGGAAGAAGGAAGCAGGACAGGTTGATGGGAAAGGACAGGGAAGTCATTAGCATAGCAAGCAAAAAGAAAAGAAACACTGCATAATATTAAAAGAAAACACACTGAATGAACAGAAATATGATTAGTAAGAAATTATTTAATGATGCTCACTTTGAGAATTCTGTTTACTCAGGCTGTACATATTTTGCACAAATTCAGAATGGCACAATTGGTACAATTCAGAATTACTCCTGGCAAGGAATTATAAACCCACACACTATGGATTCAAAATCAGGATTAAATTATATTTTACTAATTGCAAATAACTACAGTTTTATCTCAGAGGTGATTTTGTCCCCGTATATTTAAAGATATGTAAGAAAGCTTTAAACTAAGAAGTAAAATTTGACTAACAAGATTGCTCTTTATATATGTAAAGTAAAACCTTTAAGAAGATTGCTGTGTTGAGATAGAACAAAGTATAACAAAAATAAAATTTAAGTTGCAGTACTTCAGAAGAGGAGTGGCTTGGTATTTCAAATGATTAGATACCCAAGAAATATTAAAACTAACCAGACAAAACCCACACACAATATAAATAGCTATCAGAATTAAGAAAAATATTTTTATCTTTTAATAAGAATTCTGAATTCTTCCTCATTTTTTAATAGTTTTGTTAATAAAAAACATGTTAGCATTATGATTTCATTCTTATTTTTTTCCTTCCCACCAAATTCTTAAGTACACTATATGGAGTTACAGGGAAGACATACTCCATCTTTCCCCCTAAGACATTTCTTCTGTTCTATTGAAGCATGATACAACACTGTCGAATTTGTAAAGCTCTGCATTTCACAGTATCAATTTCTTTAAAGGCTTTGTGTGTATTGCAGTTATCTTAAAAACAGCAGCGTAGAATCTCAATCTCTGCATAGAAATTCAAGAGTACAAAAAGAGTACTTATGCTAGTATGAAGCTGAAGCCAAGACTGTTGAGAGTGAACCACTGTAATGATCTAACTGTAGTTAATGGGCAATTTACTACCACTTTCATCTTTCAGCAGAGAGCTTACTGTCTCTGATGTACCTCACTGGTATTGTGCCTGCTTGGTAAAGGAACCAGAGACAACAGAGTTCCTACCCTTTCCTTCTCGCTTCCTATGTAACTCCAGGTTACATACTCCTCCTTCTCTTCCTAAGACAGTTGCTAGCTTTTTCTGTTGCATTACTTTAGTAGTCTTCTTTTTTTACTTATCATTTTCAAGAGTTGTTCTGTTGAAATGCCAACATGAAGTTATGAAAGTCAGGCAGCTCATAAGAATGCATTTGCACTATTCAAATTATATATATATTTATTTATACACACACACACACACGCTGTCATTTGACAGAATTACATTTGAACAAGTTTCCCCTTCGGTTAATAGGAAACATATCTTGTATATAAACATATCTTGGCTGAACAGAGGAAGCATCACCTAAATTACCTTGTGTTTAAGACAAATAAACAGTAGCACACAAACTGTTTGAAGGTTGTCTTAATTTGTGTGGTTTTAGAGAAAGTCATTTTAATGTCAACGATAGTCTACTTATATAAGCACTGACCACGCTTAAGGTACTTAATTAAAAAATAATAATAATAGAATTTCACATTCATCTCTTCCTCTCTATAAAAGGCGCATCACAGCTACTCTACATAGCAATTTTATGAAAAGAAACACAGAACAGGTCTATTGCTTCATCTCATCAACTGGACAAAAATGTTCTCCAAATGAGGAGCTTTTGGGTATAAGACAGGCTAATGAACACAATAATTGTGACACAAGTCAACTATTATTTTTAATACCTGTGTTTTTGTTCTTGCTGCAGTAACTGAGCTGCTATTTTTCTCAAGTCAGTCACTTCCTTGATTTCATCATCTTCTTCAGCCAGCGGCTGTTCCTTCTGAAGTCTGAAAAATTAAACATTAGTGACTTGCCTGACTTCAGCAAAGCAAGACACAGAAACTTGCTTGGACAAGAAGTAAGAAGCTCTTCCAATATGCTCATTTTTTCATCCAAGAAGGAGAAATCTGCTCAACAAAAGACTTCTTTCCTTGATGGTGTTTAAAAGCAAAACCACCCTTCCCAAAAAAAGACTGAAAAGATTTACCGTTTTTCATCTCCCCAGTCCTCATTCTGTTCTATCTTTTGGGATTTCTCAGGATGTTTTCCCCGTTCCTTACACAGGATGAAAAATAAAATTAGACTTGAGATGAGGAGGAAAAAGCCTGCTGAATTAGTGTGTGTTTTTTGTTTGTTCATTTTTTAATCAATCTATGCTACCTTGATATAGGACAGCAATGGTCCGATCTGCACATCTCCTTGCTCAGGAACAGCTCCCTCTTCTGCATTTGGATCAATGTAATCATACACCTCCTGGTCTAGTGAGGATTGATAAGGAAGAGAAGAGATAATATTAACAGCTCTATCAACCAAACATTACTCCTCAGAGTCAGAAGTACGTATGAAAAATGACAGATAAAGACAATACAATTAAATCATGTCTCCTTTCTTCATCTAGAGAAATATTTTTCTTCTTTTCTCTATTTATTATTTTATTATATTGCTTTCTGAAATGATAAAAACAAAATTCCAATATGCCACGATATAATTTTGTGCAGTTTTCTTAAATTATATTACCTTTGAAAAAGCAATTCTGTTACCTAAAAGGACAGATGCACAACAGATATTACCTTTCTGAGGATCAAGTTTACTTCCCATTACATGATTGTCATTCCTCAACGTCTGTTCTCTTGTTGATTCCGATACCTGGGAGTGAAGGCTGATTGTATCATCATCGGATGGCTGCAAAGACAGTCATATTTAACACAGAACTTGCATATATATCACATTATTATATGATTTGCTAATAAATCACAAATACAACAGACCCTATCATGAGGAATGGCTCCCAAGGCAGAAAAAAATCAACTGTTTTTGTTTTTTAAAGTAATTGTTTCAGTTTCCTTTGAAACACGGTATTTTGTTCAAAGAGCTCCAGTACAATTCTGGTCAGCGGGCTAATAAATCTGTACTTAAGTGCTTTCCTATCTAAAGCTTCCAAGTAGTAAGACTACTGAAAAAGAACCGCAACTTCACTTCCCATCATTTAGAATTCACTTAAACACTTGTAATATTCCTTGTTGTACAGTTCTCAGTTCAATCATTATGCATTTGCAATGATTCTTTCTAAAAGTAAAATATATATATATATACTGCACTCACTATTCAGTATTGACACCATTTATTTACAGCTGCTTAATCTACATTTCTACAAATAGATAATTTGTAAGAATCTTTATGACTTTAGACCTAGCAGATCATCCAGAAGTTCTTATTAAAATTTAAACAAGAAAACAGATTATTAACATATACAAAACTCAGGTTTTATTAACATACATCACAGTTTCCCTAATTACTAAGTTTAGATAAAATATATTTTAATTTTCCTAACTATATTCTTTTTACTAATAACAAAAGCAAACATTAAGTAAGTTTTGTCATGTGGACAACACAATTACACACATTATACACACATTACACAATTACACACATTATACATGAAAAGATCCAAACAATTATTTAGATAAGAATTCAGTTTTGGAAATGTGTAAGATTTGGACAGGAATGAAACTTAACCAGAAAAGTCAAAACAATACATAATTTATATGTCTGATATTGTCAACCTTTTTTTTTTTGGAGAATTTAGCTATTGCTGTTAAAAGCAATTCTTTTTGACTCTAATGGCAGGCATGGATTATATTAGTAGCAATGGTTTAAACTCATCTATACGGATTTCAAAGGATGTTAACTGCAACTTAGTTAAATATTTCTTAAATTAGATGAAAGAGAAAAGGAAAAAAAATCTACAAAACAAGCTAGACAAAATCAGCAGTAAAAAAATACTTACTTCTGTTGTGGACAATCTTTTGTCCCCATTATCACTTCCAATGCCAGAGTCTGGTCCATGATTTTTATTGGGATAAAAGTCCTCTATGCTGCTTAATAAAACAAAAATTAAAAAAAAAAAAAGGAATGAAAGAAACCAGCTTAACTTTGCTATAGGAAAATAAACATCCATTAAAATATATAGATTCTATATACCCATCTACAGTTGCCAATACAGAATTTTTGCACAACACCAAATGTGTAAAGAACAAATTTTTAACCTACAAGAGTTTAAGAAAGAAAAAGAGTCTCAAAAAAGTTAAAGGAGTAAAGAATAAATATCATACTTTCCACATCTATGCAATTTTAGAATTGTTTTATTTCATTCAGAAGTATTTTTTGGAGAATTTAGCAATTGCTGTTAAAAGCAATTCTTTTAATTCTAATGGCAGGCATGGATTATATTATTAGCAAATATATTCCCTATTAGACAGTCATACAGGTTTAAACCTGCATTAACAGCTATGTAATATTCTGTCCAAATGTATGCTCTCTAAAGACAGAAAGCCATCAACACGAGCAGAGTGTGTTTTTCTAACTGCACACTGAAGCCTGGCTTTTAATCAAGATCATCTGTAAAGTTTAATTAAACAATTCTCACTACTACAAAGGTGATGAACAGTGATAATACTCTTGACCTTGTTCATTTTGCAATACATTTTAGTAGTAGGTCTTAAGCAGCACAGGCTTTCAGGTAGCAGTTGCAGACCACGGTTTCTACAGGCATTTAAAAGCATTCCACAGACACTGTGGACTGATTCCCTAGTGGCATGGTTGCCTGAGACCATGGACTGAATCTGATAGTTCAACATGTTCTGTGTAAGCTTTACTAATAATTTTAATCTTTCCTTTGGCCTTAAGCCCAATGAGTGCCACAAATAGCACACAACATTTTAGGCAAATAGACAAAAAGAATATTGTTTCATATGGTCATTAATGGCAAGTCAACCAAACACAGAAAATACAAGAGCACTCCCATTTAATAAATTACTCAAGAGGTATACAGTACGTATGTCCAAACAAGTATACTGTACTTTTTGACCTCAAGAGCAATCCAATCAAAAAATACTCAGGATTTCACTGATATTTAAGTTACAGCTTCCCTAAATACATATTCAGGAGGCAGACTTTCCATCCAACAGACTATATTCAGAATATTTATGAGAACATAAGTTAATTCTTTTGACATACCTGTTAGGGAAATAATAAATAAAGTCTTCCAATAAATAAATTTAAAACATACCCTTGCCCTGATTTCCAAATCTTAACTGAGTAAAATCAAAATTTTTCACAGTTATTTGGATGAGCCAATTTAGACTCCAGTAAAATGACCTTAAAAAGTAAATACTGTAACTTCTAAAGAATAAGCAAACCATTGAAGTTACATCTATTAAACTGTAATAAATACATTCTTTCTTACACCCCAAGGATTGCTTCATAATAAATGGTAAGAAAAATAATTTTAAAATACCATTGAACTATAACAACAAAAATCCATTACTCACCTGTCTGTGAGTGGCTGGGAAGGGATTCGTTTACCCAGCGACGGAAGATCCAAGGAATCTGGTTTTTTATCTATTCTGAGGCATGCCTGAATGCTGAGGAATTTAAATATATGTACTTTACCCTTTAAGCATATCTGGAAACAAAAAATATTTAATTACATAGCATGTCTCTTGAAAATGCACCCCAAAAATACTTCATACACTGATTAGCTTGTGCCTACAATTTCCCACTAGCAGAAATACAGCTAAAAAATGAAAACCTGGTTGGTATTAACTTAGAACAGCTTCCTCTTTCTTAAGATCCTAATGCAAATTACTAAAGCAGAATGTTTTCGTACTAACCTGTGCTGGTGGTATCTGCATTGGATTGTTATCCAAAACTATTACTTGTAAGTGACGTAACTTTCTGTAACAAATTGGAATTTCTGTGATTTTATTACAAGAAAAATCCAGCTTTACCAAGGGAAGGTCTCCTAACTCTGTATTGGGAAAAAAAAAAAAAAAGGTATCTAATTAACACTTTACCTAATTTATCTACATCAAAAAAAAAAAAAGATGATGAACAGCTTACCATCTGGCAACATATGGAGATTATTTCTTCTTATGTTTAATTCTCTGAGTGACTGCAGTTTTCCTATTTGCTGAGGAAGAACCTGAAGTTCATTACAGCTGACATCCTAGGTAAAAGATAATGAAAAAATTAACTGAACATTTTAAATGAAATTAAACAAAGGAAAACTGCTATCAGAGCTGCTATAAAACAAACTATTTTTAAAAAATAAAAAATCCTTTGCTTTTTCCACAAAGGGAAATACCACCACAGCAGATCTCACTGTTTCTTCATTAGTGATTCACGTTTCAGGAACTCATTTCAAAAGGTTAAAGCAACAAATAACTGGTTTTGAGATTTAAACTATACCCCAGGAAACAGAAGATCTGGGTGTATTTCCCATGTCAGCTACAAACTTCTTGTGTTACTGCAGGCAAATGATTTACATTTTGCTTCTTTCATAAAAATTCTCCTTCCTTAAAACCCTTGAACCAATGCAACTAAAATTTTGCTAAGTGTAATAGCAAGCTCACCAACTTTTTTGGATTCAAGCACTAGAGGGTGACAATGCTACATTAAATGAGCACAGACTACAGCTACTTCTGCCAGTAGTTGAATTTTGGTCCATACGGAATCAACAATCACAGTGATATAAATAAAAACCAGTATCTAACCTTTTCTATTTCTGACTCAATAAAGAGGTGGAATGCCTTTCTTAAAACCATCTTTCTAGCATGTGGCTTGGTTGTCAACTTTTTAAAAATTTATATAAACCTCTTGTTCTGTGTTCTAAAGAGGTATGATACAGGTAATAGAATGAAATTCTCTGGCATGTCCAGAATCTGTCAACAAGCATGCTATTCTTGGTGTGACACTTATGAAAAAATAAGCCAAAAACACCATAACCGTAATTCTGAAAAATATTTGCTTTCTGTAAACAACAGCAGTGAATCCCACCTTGAAGTCCCATAACACTGAAGAAAGCATATAGAATTTCTCAAAGAGAAGAGTATAAGACACTAGAAGTACAGAACAGTACAACAATGATGGAATGGTGTAACTTTTACTAAGAGTATGGAGTAAATAGAGTTGAACTCTCCAGCTAAAATATTCCTGAAGATACAAGAAAAATAAATAAAACCATGATTACTGTAAAGAAAAAAAAAATTAACAGGGATTCAAATGAAGTAATCTGAAAAGCAATTTTATTTATGAACTTAAGATTAAAGTTAACCTAACATGCTGATTTGTGTTTATTCCCATATATTTTGTCTGTAATTTGATATCACTGAATGAAAGACTGAATTAATTTTGAATTCCTGTATTTAAAAATTAGTTATTAGTATATTTCTCACACTGTAAATAAACTCCTTATAGTTCCAGTTTACTTAATATAGTAGTTCATATTTATACTTACCAGCTCCATTAGATCTCTCAACTTTCCTATTTCTTCTGGAATGGAGACCAGCTTATTATTACTGACAACCAGAACTTTAAGTGGAAGATCAAACAGGTATTTTGGCAACGTTGATAAAAGATTTCGACTTGAAAAAAAGAAAAATGAACAAGCAAGGCTAAATTATAATACTCTCTTTAAGCCTGATGGTAAGTCTCAGATGCACATTGTACAACTTTTGTCTTATTTCCAGGAGATATTCTCTACCTTTTTCCCACAATTTCACCTAAATTTAAGCTATAAACTCCATTATAAATTCCTTACCAGACACAGCCTCCGTCACACATGTAGAGTTTAGGTCATCATTTCATTTGAATAAACGAGAATGTACTATAACTGAACTTTCTAATGCTAAAACGTACAGAGAAATATGTTAAAAGAAATAGTAACTACCACTGGCAAATGCAACCATAAACAAGAACAAGCATTACAGGAAATTCTAACTCACAATCTCAAAGCTCTGTGCACTGACATCCCTATTCTGATGCAGAGGTACCGCTCATCTTGCACCTTGTCACAACTACTGTGGCTCAAGATACTAATGACGGACCTGTGTCTGTCTAACTGTTAAAAACAGTACAATGTGATGCTGACAGACTGACTTTACTAACATTTACTGTTAAAAACAGTAAAAAAGTCTGTCAGCATAACATTAAAAACAAAGAAAACTTCCTAAACTCTCCTTAATATCAGCTACTGCAGTATATTGACTGAAATTTTGTAATGTAGTAGGTTCCTTTCCATAAAGGAAGCAACAAGAACTGCTGGCTCTAAAATACCAAGCATATGGCACACAGAGCAATTTGTAACTACCAGAGCACAAATTTGGACAAAAGGGCACTTTATATCATAAAGAAGGAGGATGCCACCTTTCCAATGAGGCGAATTATATAAAGATGAAAAATGAAAAGCATTACTCACCTGATGTTAAGGTAGGTAAGCATTTGTAGATTTTTTATAGATTCCGGAATGGATTTGATGCAGTTATGATACAAATTTAAAGTTTCCAGTGGTGCAAACAACCAGACATCAGGAGGAATTTCAGTAAATCTATTCTTTGAAAGATCTAGAAGCAAAAGGAAAAAAAAAAATCCTTTAAGTCAAAAATTTCATGCAGTAAGATTAAAATACCCACTGTTATTCTTGTCATGGTCCTAAAACTTAAGGTGTAAAGTAAGCGTAAAGTAATTCAGTTTTACCAGATGCTACAGTATATAATTAATTTACCAAAAAGATTTAAAATACTAAAATAGTGTTATTTGATATGCACTTAAACAGAAAACAGAAAAATGACAGGAAATTAAAGATGTATTACCAATAATTAAGAACACCTAAAAGGAAACAAAATACTGTTTGTCCCTCTTCTATTAGCCTAAAAAATTTCAAGTGGAATATGACCTTGAATCCTGGAAATTATCAATTAACTATCAAACCTGTGTCATTAAAGTTCATGTAACTATCTTGAAAGCAAGAGATTTACTTTAGAAAGAACATCTACTTTTTCTGAATGTAACTCTAGTTCCCAAGTTAGGATAGTTCCAAAGGATGTGGTTTCTCAAAAATGCTGAACAGAGTCTTTTAACAAAACAGCAATGCAGATCTCTTGCTATTTCAGGCCTTAGTTCTTAGTTTTTAAGAACTTGCAAAAAATAACTGTTTCTGCTTAGCTCCCATCATATCATCAGAACAGTTTCTTTTGTTCTACTAAACCAAAGAAGTGGATTTGAAAGTGACTGGAAAAGTGGCTAGAAGTCACTGTCAGGTTCAAAGAAGAGAGCTTAACAGCTTGAACCAGCAAACCAACTACCAGTGGCATTTCTCAGGGGTCAACATTAGATTCAGTACTGTTTAGATTGTTTGGAAAGCAAGATGGAATCTGCTCTAAGCACATGAACACCCCCAAGACAACGGGAGAAAAGGGGCAACTCACATGCTGGATGGTTGGGAGGCCAACCAGAGTGACCTCAGCTGGCACACACCTCATCTGGTTTAGTAAAGGCAAATGCAAAGATATGCACCTGTGGCAGAGCAACTCCACACACTAGTGCAGGCTAGTGGATGAAAGGGTAGATTTCCTAAATTAAAACTGAAGCAGCTTGCTGGCACTTTAAACAAGAATGGTTTTACATGGGTTAATAGACTGAAGAAGCAAGGAAAGCTGCTAAGTATAGAATTGCACACAATTTAAGGTGACAACCCCTCTAGAAGTGAGAAAAAGGAATTCTTTGCTTAACCGATTTAGATGGGAAAACATTCAATTGAGGGGTGTTATGTGCAAACCAAAATAAAGACGCTATCAATGATCGCTTATGAATCACAGGGTATTTTGATTCGCTATCTCTACAGAAACAGAAGTGAGAAGTACAACATTACAAAGGTTACATTTGAAAGGGGAACTACAAAAATATGAAGAAGTTAACTCTGTTTAAAAAGAAACAAAGCAGCAGCTAAGTCTTTACTGACTGTACAAAGACCATTTAAAATCAGTATATTAGAAGTTCAGAACAGAAGAGTTTGAGAAAAAAGCTAGTTTGGAGAGGAAGCCATTAGATGTAAGAACGTATCTCACAAGTTTAAATCATGACCAGAAGGAAAAAAAATGCTACTTTTAGATTACATTTAAACTGCAGTAGGGCCGCCAAACAGAATTAACATCGTGTTTGCCTTGTTCTTGCACTTCTCTCTAAGCATTCAATATCAGTTACCACCAGAGGCATGCTGCTAGAACAGATGGAACTTTTATTTGATCCAGTGCAATCATATTTATGTTCAAACTTTGTATTTCAAATTCAGCATGCATCTTGTGCAAAGATTAGCTGAGAAATTTACACTTGAACTACTTCACCTCAGTATTTTATTTAAAATGATGATTCATGTTGTTTTGTTTGCTGTGTCTTTTTCCCCTCCTCAGAGATCCAATATCATATTTAGAAGTGAAATCACAAAGGTAAACACAAAGGTAAAAGAAAAAAATGTGACAAGAGATCTGTTCTACTAACTAGCAATATGTAAAAAGTTTCCTGTCTATTTTTTTTGGTAATGCTTTAGTATGGTCTAAGAAAAAAAAAAAACATACCACACCCACAAACTACAAAGCACAACACACAACAGAAACTTTAAGTAATTAGTCAATGTAAAAGTCAGAAGTCAATGTATAAAATTAAAATCATACATGCAAGACCTGATCCTAGAGATATACTTTTAGTTGATCTAAACATGGCTTGGAGATCAACAACACATGGAATATGGGTACAATTTATTACTGATCTGTCAGATGCAATATGATTCTGGAAGGGAAAAACACACTGCAGAAACACCTGCATGTGGTGATTCCCAGAGATCAAAATTTTTTCCACAAAACTGTCATCTTCCAATCCAAATACTGTCATGCTAGCATTTACATCAAACAATAACAGCATTAGAAAGTGTAATTACATTTCACATAGTGATTATTAATTTACTTGACTAAAGAAAATACAGGCATGCAAGTGTTACAACTTCATGTAACACTCCATACTTCAAATTAGTATTTGAAACTGGAAGGTTATTAACCATTCGTTGTTTTTTTGTTTGCTCTTTAGAGGTAGGGAGAACGACTTTAAGACAGAAGACTCTCTCTGACTATTAGCAGAGCTACAACATTTTTCTTCCTATTTTTATAACTTTAAAAACAGTATGGCAAGTTAGTCTTATCTTCCTGAATTCTGTTTGATGTTGTGAGACAATGCATGTTACACAATTTCACTACCATGTCAGAAAAAAAAAGGTTAAAAAGAAAAAACATGCTGATAGAAAACAAATTTTAAATGAGTGTTTGTAATGAAATAATAGCATACAAATCAAGACTAGTAGATATTTAAGGATTCTAAACCAACTCAAAATAGGGGTACCATAGTTCACTGGCTAGGGAGAAATCTTCCTGTACTCAATAGTTCTGTTTGTGCTACTGAAACTCTAGCTCCTGAATCCTCAATACCACCACTCAGTTTCTAGCCTATGACAGAATTACAATTTGTGTAATTGTTTCAAATCATGTAGAGCTCCCCCCCCCCAATTCCAAGTTCAAGACCTCTTATTATATACACTACTCCAATGCTGTAAATTAGCTTATCACCATGAGATTTGGTTGAGTTTAAGTCACCAATACTCTGTCATCCTGTCATTCCCATCACAACTGTATTTGTACTGAATAGGACTTATGACACAGTTTATTCAGTAACCTTAGTCCATATCCCTGTTTTCACGTCTCTTTTGAGATATCAGACCTGAAAATGTTCCAAGTCTGTGCCTCTCCTGTTCAGGTACGTTTGTAATACCACAAAAGCCATATTTCCACATTATCTTTAGTCTTGCCGTCTTCTTTACTGGGAATAATTAAATGCAGATGCTCAGAAATGTTATTAAAAAGAACCACTGATGAGCTAACATTAAACTCAAATTATCTGCATCTGAAAATATCATCCTTCATTTTAATACTCTGCCAGCACCAAGCTGACAAGACCTCAAAGCCCTAAGAGCTTACAAGCATTAGAAGAAAACAGTTTAGAACACCAACACACTTGTAATACATTTTTTTGCTTGCTCATTTTAGTGATCCTGTTTTGAGAAGTGAAAGGGTAACAAAACCCATGGAAATAGTACATATACCGGTTGTTTACTAGTAAACCAGAGCTGTCAGTTTTTGTTGTGACATTCCAGTACTAAATAACTACATCTAAGCATATATC
This sequence comes from Anas platyrhynchos, assembly GCF_047663525.1. Classification (NCBI taxonomy): domain Eukaryota; kingdom Metazoa; phylum Chordata; class Aves; order Anseriformes; family Anatidae; genus Anas; species Anas platyrhynchos. The sequence goes on from NC_092596.1 coordinate 15,195,138, forward strand.
ATTCGTCTTCAACGTTATCACTAAGAATACTCATTTTCTATCTTGCTTTAATCCTCCAGGATTAGGGAAAAATGGATTAATGAGTCAGCAGATATTCAAAGGTAAGATTTGAATTTACTGACCTTAAACCAAAGTCTTTTAAGCTCAATAGTGAAGTCACAAATAAGAAAAGTCACATACACAAACACACAAAAAAAAAAGGAAGAAAAATATATGTTTCACGCTTTAGTAGAATCTCAAGACTCCTTGTCCAGTTTGGTGAGAAACTAAGAAAATAAAAGATCTGATTTTCACTACTAACCAAAGAAATGGCACTTAGCAGGAACAAACCAATTTAATCAAGTAAGAATGTTTTCTTCAGCTGGACTGAAATAAACATAGGCTTCCAGGATAATCCAGAAAACACATTTCACAAAGACAGAAATATCACCAGAGATGCTCAAAACTCAACTGGACAAGACCCTGAGCAACCTGACCTAACTGGACTTGTTCTAAGCACGTGACTCTTCTTGATGACCATGAAAAGCTCTTTAAACATATTTAAATATCAGATTTAAAATGGTTGATTGTTTGTATTATACAACTGTAACAATCTTAGCACTGTTTGAGTATTTAAAATGTCAGTTTTCCTCTTTACTATCATAATGAAACAAAGATGCATCTAAAAAAACACGTGCCTAAATATAGACCTGCCTCCTATAGAGGAACCTAATAATTGTACCAATCAAGAATTTTGATTGCAGCATTAATCTAAAAACAGCCTTTACTTGAAGCTTTCAAAAATGGCGCTAAATGGTGGGGGTGGGTGTTAAGTCTGCCTTAAAAAATTAGTATCCTGTGTCCTGTTTGACAAAATTAAAGTGAACACTCCTCTAACTGTGTTTTAAGTACTGTGCTCCTACGCCATTAGCTAGTACAGGCATGATGGAAAACAAAAGAAAAAATAGTCAGAAACTGAAAGCTAGACCTGGTGGGAGAAAGAGAAGAGAGACTACTAAAGAGTATTTTTCTCAAGGATTCTGATGAGAAGTCCTTTGCATAAGCTACCTAGCACTTTCCAGTTAAATGTAAACAATGTACAAAACAAGGTTTCTGAAAAGTACTGATTCCTCCTTATTTTCAGGAACCTTAAAAGAAATGAGCTCTTAATCTTGCCAAACTTAGACCAAAAGGCAGGCTCTCTAGCATTCTCCTCAAACACTATACAGCACACTCGCATGTTGAGAGTTCTTAACACTAAGGCACAACTACAGTTGTTAAACATAGAAACATTTTATAATTTCCATTTGAAAAATCAAAAAAACAGAACCCTGGATATTTACGTAACTAAGATCAGAACTCTCAACTTAGGTTGCAAAATTAATTGCAGAACAATTAAATATGCCAGAATTTAGAATGACTGCATACATGTATAAACAACTACTTCAGCTGCAAAACAATTTTATTTTTTTAAAAGAATTTACTGGCAAAAAATGCTCAAGAATTACAGGAAAATCATTTTTGCACATAACTTTATGCATTTCACATCCAAATGAAACATTTGCTCTCCTAAATTAAGAGCTACTGTAAAGGACTATACTTAAACTGAACATCTATCAACTCTTATGCACAATAAAGAAACTCTTACGTACCTGCTAGATACTGTATCTCTCGGGAAATTAAAACTTATCAGCATACTTTCCGTGCCACACGCAAATTTAAATACATTTAGAATCTACTGTTAAAAGTGTATGTAATAACATTTAAATTGATTTTTTCCAGGTGTGTATACTCTGAAGTCAAATAGAAGCATAGCCTGTCTTCATCTAATCTTTGTGGTTGCTACATATTTTAACTGACATACTAAAATGATAAAGATTTGACAAAAAAATCAGAAGTGGCTCAATCCCAGCGAGCATTTTGTATGAAGTCACAAACACCAGGAGTCACACTCTGCAGCACAATCTTCCCACAAATGGGAAGCAGTGGCACAATTGTTGTGTTTTTTTTTTAAAGCAGCCGACACACGGGTACCAGTCGTTATGAAGTCAAGCCTGAGTATTTAACTCTGAGGTTGACTTTTTTATTTTCAAAAAAAATAGGCTCTTGAAGATTATTTTATATATATGTATATATTTAATGTCATCTAAACGATCTGCCAAATGATTTTTCATATGACATCACCATAATTGAAATTTAATTCCAAAACACCTGCAATATTAACTTTAAAACCTGTATCTAGAAAAGCTCCCTCATAACCAATTAAACTTTAAAGGCCATTCTAGCTTTCCAATGCAAGCCTTTCTAATCTCAGCATGGAATGAATGTGCAGGAATAGCAAATCACTTTGTTTCTATAGGAGCAGAAGACCATTTAAAGAAATAAAGTTTTTTAAGTACCTGCTCAGAAGGATCTACTTTACAAATCATATATTTGGAAATTTCACACTTAAATAAACTTACATTACTTGCCATTTCATCTTCACTTTGTGATTAATATTGCAGTAGCTTCACACACACTGCATTTTCAGCTGAATTACTTATACAGCTAGTTCTGCTTCTCTGTGTCCAGTCTTGTTTCTATTTGTCTTAGGCATGATTTTGTGATGATTTCACTTTCATGTCCTTCTCTAGCCTCAATATGTTGAATTACATCTAGTCAATCAAGGGAAACCAGTTGATGTGATCTTTTTGGATATCAGCAAAGCTTTCGACACAGTTTCCCATAGGACCCTACTGGACAAAATGTCCAGCACACAGCTAGACAAAAACATCATACAATGGGTGAGCAATGGGCTGATGGGCAGCGCTTAAAGGGTTGTGGTAAATGGGGCCACATCAGGCTGGCAGCCAGTCACCAGTGGGGTTCCCCAACGCTCCACTTTAGGGCCAGTCCTCTTCAATGGTTTTTATATATGAATTGGATATAGGATTAGAAGATGTTCTCAGCAAATTTGCTGATGATACTAAACTTAGAGGAGTTGTTGGCTCTGTTGAGGGTGGAAAGGCCTTGCAGAGAGATGTGGACAGATTGGAGAGCTGGGCAATCACCAACCCCATGAAGTTTAACAAGAGCAAGTGCCGGGTCCTGCACCTGGGATGAGGTAACCCTGGCTATACCTACAGACTAGGCAACAAGACGCTGGACAGCAGCCCTGCACAGAGTGATCTTGGGGTTGTGGTTGATAGCAAGCTGAATATGAGCCAGCAGTGTGCCCTGGCAGCCAGGAAGGCCAACCGTATCCTGGGGTGCATCAAGCGCAGCATTGCTAATCGGTCACGGGAGGTGATTGTCCCACCCTGCGCTGGTGTGGCCTCACCTTGAATACTGTGTGCAGTTCTGGACACCACAGTACAAAGAGGATGTGAAACTGTTGGAAAGTGTCCAGAGGAGGACTACTAAGATGGTGAAGGGCCTAGAGGGGAAGATGTATGAGGAACAACTGAGGTCACTTGGCCTGTTCAGTCTGGAAAAGAGAAGGCTAAGAGGAAACCTCACTGGGGTCTACAGCTTCCTCACAAGGGGGAGTGGAGGGGTAGGTGCTGATCTATTCTTTTGTGACAAGCAATAGGACCCGAGGGAATGGTGTCAAGCTGCAGTAGGGGAGGTTCAGGCTAGATATCAGGAAGAGGTTCTCCACTGAGAGGGTTGTTGTGCACCAGAACAGGCTTCCCAGGGACACAGTGACAGCACCAAGCCTGTCAGAGTTTAAGAAAGATTTGGACTGTGCTCTTAGTCATATGGTCTGAATTTCTGGGTAGACCTGTGTGGTGCCAGCAGCTGGACTTGATGATCCTCATGGGTCCCTTCAAACTCAAGATATTTTATGATTCTAACTTATAAGTGAATATGCTGAAGTTGTAAAGCTGACAATGATGCAGCCTTATTACTCTATTCTTATTCTTTTCCTTTTTTTTTTTTTTTTTTTTTAAATGATAACTCAAGCCGAGGGCACAAAACAATGCTAAGAGCAGAGAATGGAGTTTTCCTTCCAAACACTTTTCTTGACTGCATGCAGTTCCTGGCTTATCTCAAAAAATATAGGGTACAACTAAGGATGTAGGTACACGTGAGAGAATTTTTCAGTATAAGAGGAGATTATGCAGAGTAGATTTCATCAGCCTGGAATAGAAAACTGAGGGCACAAAATCCATTTGCATCATTTTCAAGAGAAACATTGGGCTGCAAATAAAGTTACCAATTAACAGGTTAAAAAATATTATTTCAATAAAGAATACCGGAGTAGATAGACCTTTGGTATACATACAGTTCAATTTATATAGTAGAGAAATGTTTTTCCTATATAGAACAGTTAAGGATCACAGACTGCACATAAATTGAGATCAGTACCTATTTTCAAGTATCTACTAGGTCAAAGATTAGAAAAGAGAAAGAGAACCCTTCACAATTCAAACGACAGTAGTTTGACAGTAAGGAGAATAATAAGCAGAAGATTTTGAAACTGAAAGGAGAAAGAGTACGTTTTAGCCTTTACACAGTCACAAAATTGCAACATGCATAGGTGAGAGACTTAGGACTTCTGAGCACATTCACAGAAGTACAAGAGGAAGCCACGAGTATGTCCACTATTAGCAGCTAGACACAAATGAAAAAAGTAATTACCATGGCCAGTTTAACAGCTCTGGTACACATTCAACCATTTAATCCTTTTTCTAACACATGCACCGTCTCTTAATATACTAAAAAGTGAAGCACAAGGTACTGGACTGTGGTAACATGACCATGTTTCTCCTGACAAAACACTACCAACAATTTTAGCTCAGGGCTGCTCCACGTTAGGTAGGAGCTAGCAACCTTGTCACGTTGCTTCTCTATTTTACATTCCTCCGCTTGTGCTTCTTCTTTGAGCTGTTTAAAAGAAAGAAAAACACTCCCAAAACGATGGGTTGCTATAAGCAGCTTTTTTTTTTTTTTTGAATTGGATGTTTGGCAGTGTGCAGAATAGCTTTTAATTTTGTGAAAAAGACAGTAAAAAGAGATAGGAAGTAATGTTTGGGTTCTACATCCAACAATTCAAGAGCTAGAAAATATCTGCTCTATGGTTATCCACATCACTAATTTTAGTTACACAGCCTGTGCAGTGAAAGCGACACAGGAAGAAACCGCACATGACCGCATAATTAAAGATACTCAAAAAGCACAGAGGAAAGGCTGTTCAGGCAACGAGAAACCGTCCTTTACAGATTCATCATTCCTGGCTTGTCAAACAGCACTACTAAAGAATATCCTAATATCCTTTCTAAAACATATATATTCTTATTACATTAGGGCCTTAACCAAAAGGGCATCCCCTCAGATTGAACCACAGCTCTTCCATGTGAAATACATTTTTCTGTATCCGGAACAGATCAATGGTTTTCTACCACAGTTGACTTCTGCTGGGGAGGAAGAATCGAGATCTAGTACGTTGGCTCTGAAATCAAAGTAGCCTTCCAGCCTTTAATATAAGTTCTTGTCCACTACATATTGGGAACACCTGCTAAAACAAAATGATAAAGTGACAAACTTAAGTAGACACTTGTTTTAACAAACAGATGGACAGGGATTTGCTCATTGTGTAAGTTACATCTGCTGGCTAGCAGGCTATGAACAGGCCTGTGATGCAGAGTTCCTTTAAGCCATGTACTACTCATCTTTGTTGAGAAGTTATACATTGGCTCACCAGTCAAACAGAACCCTTCAAGCACTTGGGAACATATCAGAAATAATCATGTCTGCCCAAGCAAGAAAGGCCATAGTTCTGTAATAAAAAAAATCCCAGGTCCATTCGAAGAATGGCAAAAGCTGTTGGACAAGACCATGGACAGCCACAGAAAACCAGGAATTTGGAAGCCTCTCCACATTGTCAATGAGAATGCATTAAGTGTCAGCCTTGCCAGGAAAATCAGTATACGCTTTTGAGTCAGCTCCAAGAAATCTTCACAAGTCACATGAGAAGACACTTCTCACAAACAACAACAAAATCTAAGAAAATCTAAGAAAAAGAAAAGACACTGCTGTGTCACTTTCAGCTTTTGCATCTTCTGAGCATGAGCACCACTCCAGAAAGCTTCCTATAACCTGTTTGTTTCCATTCAAACGTGAAGAGGTCATGAAACATGAAGAAGTCATTACTGAAGAACTACATGTCTCAAGACGTTTGCGTTCTACAATGTAATCTAGACTTATGATATACATCATATGTGTTTCTTCAATTGAAAATTGAATTTGCTGTTCCTATTCAATCACTTGCTGTCACCTGAGTCAAGGTTGGTACCACCAACAAAAATAACTTTTCACTACATACATCATATTTTTGGCCCTTGTAAGGTAAAAAACAGTCATGCCCTTAGTATATGCAATGGCATCATAAAGAAGCATGATTCCCCTTACACCATACCCCCAGAACACCCATGGAGGAATCACAATGTGGGAACTTGGCCCATGGTAGTGAAATTGTTATTAACCATGACAGGAGGGCTCATTCTCAAGTCAGACTTGAAATATACTGGTGTTACTCCTCAGCTACATGAAAAGGCAGCAGGTGGTAACAAAGAAGAAATTTCAGGTTAATATAACAGGCAATCACTCAACTACTCATAATTGCTTGGAGGTTCCCTTAAAATTAAAAATGGGGACTCAAGTTTCTTGTGACAAAGCCACAAGTAAGCCTGATGGCACCAGTATATTCATACAGAGCAAATTTTTTTTTTCTGTCAGTCCAATACCTTGGACTGCTAACTGCTCACAAAAAAAGTAAGGAAATTTCTGAAGCCATTGGTTGACTTGAGTCAGGATGGCCATACAGCACAGGAACCTAACTACAAGAAGAAACAGAACAGAAAATACATCTCTTCAGCTAAGCAGACAGTGATTACATTGATGTGATTACTCAATTACTTAACTGCCAGGGGCTTAATGTTGTTCACACAGCAAGAAGCAAAATTACACACGTTAATAAAGTGATTGGAATATTCATACACCTCTTGATATCTTGCAACTGATTTCCCCCCCCCCCCCAGAAGTTCATTTAACAGCTGCACAAGACTTGTTTGAACAGCCAGATGAAAAATTCTAGCAAACCAGAAAATAGAAGTATTTTTTGCCAAAGAGCTGCAATGCAAATTCACAGTTAACAAAAGATATGACAAACATAAGGTCAGAGCTAACCAGACAGATACTGTTTCTATGCTTTTAGTTCAGCAGTTAGCTTTGTCACATAAATTACGATGCCAAAAATGTATTATATTATTTGCCAATTATGTACTGGTAAACCATTACATAAGTTAGATACAAAATATGGCCAAGCCTAAAAAAAAAAAAAAAAAAAAACACCTCCAATCCAAGGGTATTTTTGATGATAACAGCAGTTGTGCTTTAAGAAGCATGCGTGTGTGTATACATATAAAACTGCAGTGTTTTTACTTCAGCAACAGGAGGTTATTTCTAGGGTTGATTTTACTGATGTTAAAGCAGAATATTCTGGATTTACAGTGACACTGCAGAACCTACTGCATTCAGGCTTGTGATATGGAAAAGAAACTGTATCTAGGTTTGTATGTGGGAGATATTATATACTTTTTTTTTTTTTAGTGTTTGCTTCAAGTATCACAGAACTGAATTTCAGAGAGTCACCAACTTAGAACTGAAAGTGAAACACAGCAAATCTTTTTGACCCAAGGTCCCTATCCCCCCTGTTTCAGCATATATCCATAACCTTATTCATGGGTATATTGTGGCACGAAACAGCAATAACTGTGAAAAATGCCAATAAACAAATGCCTACAAGACAGTAGTTGATCCTACATCAAAAGCTCTATGCCATACTGACACTGTAAATGATGCCATAGATTCACCAGCAGAATACCATTTACCCACTCATCAAAAAAAAAAAAAAAAAAGTCCACAGATAACGTCAAAATAAGGACTACAAATCTTTTGTTTACAAGCAAGTTTTTGCAAGGCCTCTAAAATTCATATTCCATTTAATTAATTCATAAGTACTATAATAAATCATCATTATGAGAAGGTTTTTGCATAGGCACACATCAAGTATTTAAATAAGTGCTTACAGAACAACATGCACTATGGCTATTTTTGTCAGAGGCTGCCTTTAAACATTTTCACACAACATCTTTCATGATGAAGGTCGAATCCTGATGGTGGTGACTGGGCTCTACTACATTCGAAAAGATAAAGATAATAGCACTGCAGACAGCTTTTACTCAAATGTGATGGAATTCAAAACAAAGCTAAAAATTAAACACAGTTACAATTTGAATTAATAAGAAGCAAACAAAAATGGATCCTTGATGCACCTGCTTCAGGTTACATAAAAATTCCTTTTAATAATATTCCCTATATACAACATCTGATTTTAAAGCTTTAACTATTGAATATTTATACAGTGAATCGGTCTACTATGGTGCTGCATAATTTTTTATGCTATTACACGGAAACAGGTTCCATGAAATAACGATTGTTTTTAATTTAATGTGATTCTTCCATTATGACATAACACACTTTTACCTATCCCTATTCTGCACTGCACGTAGGGATGCATCACACGTGCCAGAGGGGGGAAAAAAAAGAAGAAAAAAAAGAAAAAACACTAATATCCTACAAGCCATTAGCAGGCTTGGTACAGGATACAGGAATTGGATTTTATAAATCAGTCCTTCACAAATTGTACACCCTACGCAACCTAATATATCGCAGGAGAACAAGTCCATCGCTATTTAACTCTGCACAAACTGCAGCCCACAACAAAGACCAACAGAACGAGTATTTGGTAGAGCAGCACTGTCAGAGATGGGTAAGGTGCCACAATAGGCAGTCTCGTATCCAAAACAATACCCCAGCTATTCGTAACCTATGGGGAAAGAGAACCCACAAAACAAACAAAATCACGCAAGGAACTGATCCGCCTCGACAACGCTCGGGAAAGCCACCGCTGCTTCTGAACAAAAGATGCCAGACCTCTCATTAACATTTTGCTCTAGCACGTTAACTCCGCGCGATGCCTTTCCAGCAGCGCTTGAATCCAGCCAAAACCTGACAAAACCTCTGCGAAAAAAAAAAAAAAAAAAAAAAAACAAAAAAAACCCGCAAGATCTGCTTCTCCAGCGGCTCGCAGGGAAACCTCTCCGAGCTCAGCTCCCCTCAGCGCCCTGCCTGCAGGCCGGGCACGGGGCTCCCAGCGCGGATCGCGGCCCCCCCCCCGCCGCCCCCACCCCTCGCAGGCCGCTCCCCGCCGCCACCACGGGGCCGGCCCCGCCGCCCCCCCCTTGCCCCCCAGCCCCACACCTGCTTGCGTGGTGTCGCTGAGGTCGTAGCCGCTGCCGGGGAAGTCGCGGAGCTTCCTCCCGCTGAGGCAGAGGATGCCCGAGCTGCCCGCCTCCTCCAGGGCCCGGTCCAGGCTGCGCACCGTGTGCGGCTGCGGCAGGGTGGCCGCGCCCCAGTGCGGCCCGGCCGAGAAGGAGAGCGTGAGGTGAGCGGGGATCCCCAGCCCCCCCGGGCCGTTGCCGTTGCCATTCCCGTTGCCGTTGCCGCCGCCGCCGCCCCCCTGCCCGGCCGCCATCTTCGCGCGGCGCAGCCCAGCCCCACAATAACAACAGCGGGGCCGCCCGCCGCCGCCACGCCACTGCGCAGGCGCCAACGGGCCCGCAGGGGGCAGAAGGAAAGGAGGGAGGGGGGGGGGGCCGCGAGAGAGGGAGATGGGGGGGGGCGGCTGGAGAGGGGGGCGTGGCCTCGCCGCGCTCTTCGTCCGTCCTCGCCAATCCGCGGCGGCGAGGAGGGAGGGGCGTGGCTCCCCGGGGCGGTGCTGGCCAATGAGGGGCCGAGGGGGCGGGGCGAGTGGCGGCGGCGGCGGCAGCACGCGGGGTGTGGGGGGGGCTCCGGGGGCCGCCGCCCGCGGGGCTGCGGCGGGGCCGGGTCGGGAGGGCGCCGGGTCTCCGGGTCGGCCCCGGGGCGGGGGCTGCGCCGTGTCCTGGGTCGGGCCGGCTGCTTGCGGTACCGGGAGCCGTTTGGCGCCGGTCGTGGCTGTGGCACCGGCGGTCACCGATGGCGCCCTCCGGTTAAAGGGGCGTCCCGGCCGGGCCGAGCATCTGCGGGGGAAGCCGGCAAGGAGCCGCGGCTGGCCGTGACCGCACGTCTGCCGGAGTGGCGTGGAAAAAAAATGCAGAAAAAATAAAATAAAATAAAATAAAATAAAATAAAATAAAATAAAATAAAATAAAATAAAATAAAATAAAATAAAATAAAGCAAAATAAAATAAAACAAAATAAAACAAAATAAAATAAAAACAAGTGAGGAATTGGCGTGTCAGAACAAAGGGGAGCGGGTCGTGGCCCCCGCGGGGTTTAGGGAGCGCTTCTGCGAGCCTCCCGCGCCTGCCTCAAAATGGGGAAGCCGAGCAGAAAGCATTCAGGCTTCCCTAAACGAGCTGGCCGCCGTGTCCTGGGCCCTGCTACGTTAATGAGGTGCTGCCTGACTGCTGGAACACTCTGGGAGATTAATTAGCTGCGTTACCATGTGATCTGCACTCGTTAGGTGCTGCATATTTATCTGTCAGAAATTACTCTAGAGTCATCATTAAGAAACGGTAAAGAAAGGCTCAGAGACCCGCATTTTAATGCATTTGCTATGGGCTTGATAAGCAGAATCAGCTTTTATGCTTTGATCCTCCTGCCGGTCCTTAAATGGATTTTTTTTCGTGCATGCATGCATCATGACTAATTTGGGGATCTGAGGGAAATTCCTCTTATAAGCAGGATGGAAGAGACTATAGCCTTCAGTCAGCAATATGTCAATGAGAGACAGCTGAGCCATTATTAGTCAAAAGAGGAACAGCCCTGTAATATTCCGTGGGCGATATCTGGCCCAAATTCAAATGAACTGAATTAGCCAGGATCAGGAAGAAGGTACTGAAGAGCGAAGGATTTAATTCTTTGGTGCAGGATTGTACGGGCTCTGGGATCCCTGTGTCACTGTAAATAGATTGGTTTTCCAGCAAAAGAGGCCACTGTGCAAAATTAATGTGTGGCGGGGGAAGGGTTCCCATTGTCACCTGTAAATATTGTGGCTGGCTGCTTCCTTCAGCTTTTGTGGAGCATGTTGATGCTTTTGTGGAGCGTGGGACTAAATCTTACAGCTGAGTATCATCTATCTATGAGTCTGCCTGCGATGAGCCTCTGCTCTTGTCCTGAAAAAGCAAATCATTCCCTGGGTTCACAGCAGGAAAGTTAGACAAACCTGTAGAAACACTGCGGACTGCTGTCTTCGGCCGGATTTCCAACCGGAGAGGGTGGAGGTTGACAAACCCTGTGGCTGATGGTGGGCCAAGTGTGTTTGATGGTTTTGCCTGCAGACGTGGAGCAGGAGGTGCAGTGGCTCTGCTCTGCAGTTGGCAGGAGTGAATCGGAGCATCAGCCAGGAGCCAGCCCCAGCAACTGAATGTTAGAAATAGCTGCTCTGAGTTTGCAAAGCTGATGGTTTGGCACAGGGCCAGCTCAGATTTGCCATTCTGCTGTCCTCCCTTTTAGCCACATCACACAGCTGCCTGCTATTTAAAGCCAAACTGATCTCTGCAACGTCAGGAAGAGGAAAGGGGATGGCTCATTTTGAAGAAATGGGTCTGACAAATCGTCAGAGAACTCGAGTCACTATTTAGTTATGCTGGAGTTCTCGCGTATGAGGGACCTTTTTATCTTTAACACAGTATTCACTGTGTCTGCAGGTGTTCCTACTCAGAAGCACACCAAACTCACTGAGCTTCTTCAGGCACTTGCTCACTCCTTTAAATGCATTAAAGTGTCCAATAAAACAGGCCAGAAACCACAACTGAAACTTTTTCCTAGCAGCTAACAAAAAAAATCCCCAATTTGCAAATTCTATCTTGAGCAAATTACTACTTATTCAGGCAGAAACTTGGAAAATGATTGCATGCTCCTATGATATGGATATGTGCAGATTTACTTTTATGACCATTTATCACCTCAAGTAGCCACGCAATCAGAAGAGACGTCTGGAATGCTGCAGTCTAATAATTTGAATTGTCTTTTATAGTCTGTCTTTTATAGTCTTTCAACAGTTCTTCTACCTGCTCACCCTGCTGCCCTTTCTTTTTTCATTAAGAACCAGTAATAAGAAAAACCAGAGTCACTAGTTTAGTGGCAGAAGGCTCCCAAAGCCAACCTTCTTGTCATAATGAGTAGTAAGTCATAGCTACGCCAGTTTCTTCTATAAAACAGAGATGATAGCATTTTCTTTTTTAATAAGGCAGCTAAAATGAAAACAGGAAGAGGTAGATGTTGTAGTGAGACTGCACTAGACAAACCTATTTTCTCACTACGGTACCACAGACAGCGTCTATGTTTCAGAAGACTGAAAACCACCGAAAATCCCCCACTTCCATGTATAGCTTCCACTTTGAAAGTCTTCGTGGTTACCCACATCCGCTCTAGATGAGATAAAAACTCATAAACTCATAAAGATATGATATCGACTAACATTGAGAGGTACTGTTAGTGCCCTAGAGGAATGAGATCTAGATAAGGCTTTGATCTACCTAACTTTCAACATGTATTGCAAGATGTGGTTATTCAAAAGTCTTGCAGTAATCTTGTTCTGGGTATGACTAAGCCAAGCCATGCTCTGAAGAAGTGCAAGAGCTGTATGGTCAGCCTGCTGTGCAGCACTCACACCTCTTCTGACCACTGCTCAGCATCATTGCTCACAGCTCCACATTTACCTTGAGCGCTGCCTTCTGGAGAAAGCTAGACAGGGTCATCTAGATTGAAAATGCTGGTACAAAACTGATTATGAAAGTAGTGTAGGGAAAGCAAGAGTAGAGTCCCTTATCTCTCATGTACCTTCATAACATCCCCTTCTGTCCTGCAGGCTGTGTCCCAGCTCAGGTCAGTGGCCTGGGCAACTGCGCATGACAAGAGCATCAAAGCACTGCAACAGTGACAGTGCTCGGGGGTGTAATGAGGTGTAATGCCCCCCAGAACTTCCCCTGGATTTGCAGACCTCTGCTGCCTGGCACAAGCTCTGGGCACCTCAAGCCAAGCAGCAGCTGCAGGGTCTGACGTGAGTAGACATCCCCAAAGATCTCAGCGTTCCTGAAATAAATACTTGAGCTGAATACAAAGCAGATCTTTGTCAGTCTGGATTGCCTTTTGCAGTGAGAAACAAAGTCCTCCTAAGATGTCAGCATTGACCTTTCTTTGCAGTCTTTAAAGACTTCCTTGCTTTAAGCAATTAAACACCAGAGCTTCCATAATGTTCTTACTATGTTTCCTTATGAGTAGCCTCAGTCCTCCTACATGTGAGGTACTGAGATAACACATTCACAGTTATTTCAGCACTCACATGATCCTTCTGCCATCTCCTTGATTACTCTTCAATTCCTTCTCACTTTGCATACCAGTGTACAGTCTGTTCCTAATTGATACTGCTTTTCTTCTTCAAGACCTGCAAATGTCTACGACCTCACACAGAGAGTTTAAATGATCTCCAAATAACCAGATTCAAGACTCATACTAAAATGGTATCATTTGTCCCACTTTGAAAGCAAAGCAAGCAAACCAAATAGGTCAAGAGGCAAATAGCACGCTGTCAGTGCTAAAGGGTGGTGATTTATCTGAAACATCATGTTGAAAGAGCTAGAGATAACTCAAAATACTACAGTATCTGATGTTTCAATAGAAAAGTGAGCGGGATTCCATCTGCTTGCTTTGGTGAGCAATATCTATTCTTGAAAGTCTTTTGTACAGACCACAATAAAACAGCAGATCCATTAATGAGAAGGTTCCTAGTACCCTTTCCATTGGGAGCATCTGATTATTTGTACAGCTAGCAACGCTTCATTGAGCACCAGAAAATACATTCTTGAAGGCAGCAGGGAGGGCAGCTCCTACCCTCAAAGATGTAATTCCAAGTACCACTTATTCCAATTGTACACACTGGAAATACCTCCTCGTGGTGCCACAGAGGTCTTTTATCTTTTTTATCCTTAACTGGTCATTGTAGTGTGATTTCTAGAAGTATTTTTAAATTGTTATTATATTTTATTTATTTTGAATAATGTGTTTGCCATGCAATAGCATACTTTCCTTGTTTGTTTATTGGCAAAATTTGAAATACATACCTTTTATTGAAGGTTTACTCTAAATCAAGAGCCTCTGAGAAGCAACATGAACTATAACTGTCTTACACAACCAGCAACAAAGCAACCAGCAAAAAAGCTGCATGCTCTATCAGTGAATCTCCCTTTACTGGGATGTAAGTAGGTTGGATACAGATTGCACTGGAGCTACCAAATCCCCTGTCATCCTGCACATGTGTGGGTTGAGTCCAAGCCCATGCTATTGTAGTTATCTTTAATCAAGTATGTCATGCATTTCACAACTCACATCTCTATCACACAAAAGACTGTCTAAGATAGGAAGTAACTGTTGTGACCTTGTCCTAGATAACTGGACACGAGATGATCAACTGTAGTGTGCTTTAATACAATCATTTTGGTGTGACATCATCCTGTAGGCCTCCAGCTCTAAACATACTTTTCATGGGATGACTTTAAGGATGTTCTGCATATTCCAGAGGTATAGCTAATGGGTTTAGTAAGAGTAGTTCTGCATATACCAGGCTGAGATCTCATTTTCTAATCCACATACATACAGAGAAAAAAAAAAAATCCTTCTCTAAATCCCTTGCAGTCTTACAGTATCCAGACTGCAACTGCTAAATGCATTAAGAAGCAAATCATGGAGCTCTTCATTAACTGTTAACAAGAAGTGGATGACCTGTCAGTGAACAGTTGTTATCACTGAGCAGAACTTGATGATATGCACCTCAACCACCTTATTACATCCACTCATAAGTTTTGCATAAAAGCTGAAGTACTATCATCAAAGTAGCTCACATTCTAGGAATGGTTAATGAAGGCAAAAATCAGCAAGATCAGGAGGCTTGTATTCTCAGTAAGCCTGTGGAACAGTTTTGTTCTCTTCCATCTTCTCAAGATGATTATCAAGTAGCAGCACATGGTTAAAAGGCCATGTTCAGCATCTAACAATAAAACATAAGCTCTTTGATGATGGTGCACCGATTTCGGAGCAAGCTAATGAAGCTATACGGATACCAGTACTCATTAACTGCTGAATTACTCTCCTAGAGCTCCAACCAATTAAAAAGCCTCAACACTCCCCCTTGTGGGAAAAATACGAAATATCACGAAAATACCTGAGAGGAATTCTGGCCCATTGAGATAAGCAGCTATTTATGCTTTGAGCAATTCTGATATACGGTGGAGTGCTTCCATACCAGCAGATACAAAGGTATGTATGCAGATGTTAAATATTTCCTTAACACATGTTCCTACAACCACCCTGACCTACTTCTCAAGAAAAACCCTTCATTTATTTCCTAATGCATCATGTAGTTTTGGGTCTGTTTCACTGAAAGTGAACAGTCATATTTCTGTTATTAAGTAACTGCAAGTTGAGACACCCCTAAGAATAACAGACAAAGTGGTCAGGATTAATTTTAAATACATACTTTTATATCAAGGCATAAGACTTATGACAACAACAAATCATCACAAGTTCTTTAGCATGCAGAAGATTCACTAAATCTACCAAGAGACTGAGAAAATATTTCAGATAATACAAGTCTTTGGATGCTGGCATGTGTTCTCTTCTCCCACTGACTTCTATTTTTATTTGTTTTAGCTAAAAGCCTTCTAGGGTTCCTTAGGGTTTGGCTATGTGACAAAAGGAGCATTTGATAAATTGAAATGCTCATTGCCCTGAAATAACACTTTTTTTTTTTTTTTTTTTTTT
The DNA here is from genome assembly GCF_047663525.1 of Anas platyrhynchos. Taxonomy (NCBI): domain Eukaryota; kingdom Metazoa; phylum Chordata; class Aves; order Anseriformes; family Anatidae; genus Anas; species Anas platyrhynchos. The sequence continues at coordinate 15,210,966 of NC_092596.1, forward strand.
TTGTGAAAAAGTTCATTATGCATGTGCCTTCAGTGAGGGGAGTACCTGGCACCTTTGGCAGAAGTCTCGGCCCCAGTTTGCTCCAAGGGCTTAGCTTGACAGCTTGTTGCTACAGTGTGATTTAGTCAATGCAAAACAGTTCTAGAGGGAAATGTAGCAAAGTGGTTTTTTTTGTTTTGTTTTAATGAAGCCACTTTAGCCTTCAAAAAGCCACATACCTGAAATTCCTTTCTTAGGATGCAGGGTCGATTTTGTCTGCTAGATACTTGCAGTGTTATGCAGGGCAGGGGGACTGTGCTTCTCAAGAGCTTCTGGCTCTTAGGGCCTTTTCACCAAGTCCAGCATATAACACCTACATTGCTAATGTGAGAAATTACACAGAACTGAGTTGACGGCAGTGCTTAGACATACAAAGCAAATGGGACACTTGCCAAGACATTAAGAGGCCACAGACTGGCAGCTGAGAGAACAGAGTGTGTATCAGCTCATACTTCCCAGATGCAGAAATATGGCTCGTAAAGATTTTATCACTGCATTAAATCCTATGTGGCTTAGAGAAAAATAGGTAATAAAATCTCTCATCTAGTGAAGGAGAAATTGCTTTATTGTAGTTCAATTAAAAAAAAATGTCATTTGAAAATGCCTCCTATTTACTAAGTTGCTTTCAATATTTCTAAAACTCTGCTTTTGTCTTGTTTTGTCTCTTATTTATTTCACTAAAAATGATAAAATGGAGACACTATTGGAAATCTCTCAGCTGTTGCTTTTAGATCCTCTGACAATATAATTAAACATGATTTTGTAGAAGGTAACGATGCTTTTCATTACAGTGGCCTCACCATGGACCAACTCCAGCTTCCTACCAGTGCAGAAACCTGGGCCATACAATCCACATCTCACCTGTACTCAGTGGAGACTCCAGCCTGCTCCTACACTCCTTCTCTTGCAGTTCCTTGGAAATTCCTGCTTCACAGCAGGCTCCAGGACACCTCCCAGAGCCCTTCTCCAACACGCTTGTTGGGTGCCAAAAGCTGACACTGCTGTAGACCACCTCTCTAAGCCCATTGCTAAAGACCAGGTTTATGTGTATACTTCCACTCCTACTCCAGCAGTTGCAGCTTCCCTGACTTCTCTAAATTGCTAGGAAATTGCTAATGGGTCCCTTTGAAGGGAAAGCTCCTGGACTAGAGGGCATTAGAGCCAGGGATCCCCAAAGAGCAGTAGCAGTACCCGCAGGAAATCTTGTACATCACAGAATCACAGGGTATAACAACTTTAGTCTCCTAACATTTTGTATTAAAATACTTTAATGGTCATCCTGCAGTGTCATTGCAAAAAATAGCTAAGGTTATTTGTTGGTGGCTCTGCTCTTTTCTTTTACAAAAGGACAGTTCCCTAAATGAACACTTTCACAAGTACTCCATCTTGCTAAGAGCTATACACATACCAGAAGGCAATCTTTGCCCTGATTTGTTTGCATGTAGAAATTTCTCTCCCTATTTGAAGTGCAAGCTATTGTGGAAAACATGTTTTGAAAACACGGAATGTGCAGACTTAGTTCTGAGACTTATGTGGCCTTTATTATGTATGCAGTGTGGAAGGTTATCTCAGAGCACTTGTATAGACGCTTTAGAAAAATACGATCTTTGTGTACAGTACTGCTAACCTGTGGGAGAGGAGGGATTGTTCTCCCCCTCGTACCACTTTAGTTTAGTTTTATCCAACTAAAAGTAGAGGAAGACAGTTTAGGTGATTTTCAAGGTGCAGGACAGCACCAGTGCCACAACCGATGTGCCCTAGAGACTGAAAGATCCCCCCGAAAAATCGGACTTCTGTGAGTGGTCCAGGGGCGCTCAGGGCCCAGTCCCAAATGATGCTTGTTCCCCGAGCTCACGAATACAGACAGCAAGCTCCATTCCTGAATACAAGCCAAGAGTGCCTCCCCTCCTCGAGTTACCACGTCTTTCTAGCTTTCAAAATGAAGCAAAGCCATTCCTCCTTCTCCATCACTCAGAAATGCCTTTCCGAAGCTCTTCCTCTTGCCATAAACCCCAGAGGAGAAGGGCTCGGGAGGAGAACAGCGCTAGCACAGAGGCTGGGGCACGGTGCCCGGCGGCGCTGCACAAAAACCTCCCGGGACCGAGCGGGGATGCCCCGAGGCTGACTGCAGGGGGGTCGGAGCGGGCAGAGCGCCAGGGCAGGGCCGGGAGCAGCGGGCGGGCCGGGACAGAGGGCGGCTGGCGGAGGGCCGAGGCGACCCGGGCAGGGTGCCGGGGCCGCCGCAGGGTGCCGCCGGCGGGTGCCGGCACATTCCGGGCAGGCGCACTGCGAGAGGAGCGGGGCGGCGGCGGCACACAGCGCCCTGAGAGACCATGGAGGCGGCGGGGCCGCAGCCGGGCCCGAGCCCCAGCCCCGCGGCGGGGCCGCAGCCGGGAGCTGAGGAGATTGACATGTCCCTGGGTAGGTCCGGAGCAGGGCGGGGGTTGCTGCTTGGAGCTGGGTTGCTGGGGGGGGGGGGGGCAGCCGGGGACGGGCGCGGGGCGCTGCCAGCCCCGGCTGCGCTGGGGGGAAGCCGGCTGGGGAGGCGCAGCCGAGGGAGGAATCGGGGGCTCGGAGCCGTGGCGGTGCTTTCCAGGCAGCGCCCCGAAACTTTGGGGGGGGGTTCAAGCGGCACGGGCCGGGAGAGGCTCACGACTGAAAGACGGAGATGAGACATTGAGACATAGCCCGGGGTGTGCGGGTTATTTATAGCTGCTTGCTCGTGATGCTCGTCATTCCTCTGGCAGCGGATATGGGAGCTGTGCATAAACAACTGCCCTTGTATTAACTCCGAAGGCTGGGACGGCAGGGTTTGGGCTATCGATCTTGGTGGATTATCCCGGTGACATCGCCGCTGTGGAAGGAAAGTCCACCAGCACCTTTTAAGACTGGGTTAGCTTCCTGACAGGAGCCCTGCGTCATTTCCCAGCAGTGAGCCGCTTGTCAGGAATAGCAGAACATTTTCTACAGCCAGCTCAAGCTGGTACATGATACTGATGCACATGCCTTTTAATGGCGGTATGAGGATTTAGAGCAATAATTGGTTTGGTCCCTAACTTCATTTGTTTGTTTGTTTGTTTGTTTGTTTTTCCCCATGGTGTTGCTTGTGCACCTGCCTTCTGTTTGTTGGTACGTGATACTCCCCTTTCTTCTGTTCTCCCTCAACACTTCCCTCAGTCAGACCTTCTGCTTCCACCTCCACGTTCAATGCAGAATACGCTTTACTCAGAGGAGAAGAGAACCGCAAAACCAGAGCAATGGTTATGAACTGATACTTTTACCACCAGGTGCATACGTATGTTGGTTCTTATATGAGTTAGCAGTCACAGGTAACTGCAGGAGTTATGCTAAGGCTGCCCTTGTGGATCTAATTCTGTCTTGGAGGCACAGAAGTACCTTAAATGACCCCTCACTTTCGTATTCCATTACGTTGCCCTGTTAACCCCATCATATTTATGGGAAAAGAAGAAAAGGTAAGAACTGATACCCAAAACACTGATAGACCAGGCAGCTGAGCATTCATCTCCTCTTTGCTCCTAGTGAGCTTTTCCTTGCAGTGTGGAGAACCCACCCTGGGACGCCTGTGATGACCTCCCTGCCGAGCAGGCAGGGCTGCTGTCAATATGCTTCAAAGCAGTCTGTGCCCCCAAATAGCGCATATCCCAAAGGCACACTTAGCTGAGAACATTAGCGCATTCATACCAAGAGCATTGCACGGCCTCTCCCAATGTGCTCTCTTCCTAGCAAACTTGATAGAGAAATCACAAAAGCAGTCACGCAGACTATTCTTACATCTGCTCTTGTTCGCTTTCTCTGGGCCTTGTATTAATTTGGACACAGGATTCTCTTGATAGAAAATGACAGGTGACAAGTGCTGGAGGTATGATTTGCTGTTTGTGATAATCACCCTTTGAAAGCTAATGGCACTTTGTGCTTCCACTCCAGCGATTCATTAAGGAGCTAGAGTAGTCTCTGCCTGGGAAAAGGCCTGATTTGAACACTTCTTGCCTCACTAATTTGGCAAAAGTTAAAGCATTCTGCTCGGAGCATACTAGATGCAGTGTTATTAGTTGATAAATGTTTTCTGGAAGGTTTGAGGTTAAAAGAGGAAATTGTTGGAAAATATGAATTAATGAGTAAGACGTCCCTTTGCCATTCCTCTTCATTGGAACAGCCTGAATTAAAAAGACCCCCTTGATTTCAAACCAGCTCAGTGAGAACTGGGCTGCTTTGAGCTGTTTTGGGATGATTTCATGATAGAGCTTTGTGTCTGAAAGTAGTTTGTGCATGGTCCAGCACTGTCTTTTAAGAGTTAAGAACACTTCTTCAAGATGATCGTGAGCTTTCAAAACCCTGCAGAAGCATGAAGAATGCTCTGAATACTGTAGGTGGGATTGCACCTTCCTCTGTGTCCCTTGTGCTCTCTGTCAGGAAGTAAAGAGCACTTCTGTGCAGTTCAGGGGCTGTGCGATGGCGGTGCCAGAGGAATTTAGCTACCTAGATTGCTACCGAGTGGTGAAGCAGCAACACCAGCTCTAGATAGTCAGAAAATCAAGAGTCAGGTCCTGAAGACTGTGGCACTTAAAATACAAAGTACTACTGCTATTTGTTGTGAATGTTGCATTTATTTTACTGGTTTTTTTTTGAGCCACAGAGGCTTATGGCTTCAGGCTTCATTTCATATCATCAAGGGCTAGAAACTTGCCTTGTTTTTTTAAGGCAGTGAGGGAAGTCATGCACATAGCTGTGTTGACTTCAGAAGATGGAAAAGGAAAGGAAAACATCATACAGCCACCTGGTGTCCCCTACACGGTGCAGTTTCTGTGTCTCCTGGGTGGCAGGGAGAGCATTGGAGTGGCCGTCACGGCATGGATGCTTCTGCCAGTTCTCTTCACTTTGACCACATCGACCACAGCCTCCCAAGTCAGACCTCCTCCGTAAATGTTCTCTGCCCAGCACTGAGCTCTAAGTCAGTGCCCCTGCAAAAATCTCTTCCCTGATGTTTGTGCAAGAGAGTGGATCCCTCAGTGGGGGACGTGGGTCTGAAATCTCTGTCCTGCACATGGTAGATATGTGCCGGATGGTAACACATTTTTACATAATTCACTGCGCCTTAATCTCTAGCCTGCAGGAGCTGAGTAAATTGATCCTATGCTTCCTAGCTAAGCTTAATCTTTCATTGTCTGCCACCACAGCTCACAGAACCACAAGCCCCATTTTTACTGTGGACAATCGCAAGTACCAATCGCAAGTGGAAATTGATGTTGGTAGAAATTGTAGCTTTTATGGGTTTCCCCTTTGCCATTTTGATCTAGATGACATCATAAAACGCCACAGGAAAGAACAAACAGATGCCAAAGCTGCAGGGGACAGGCGAAGGCAGCAGATCAAGAACAGGAACTCGGCGTACGGGTTCGGGCGGCCCCGTTTCCGTGCCTGGATGCAGAGGAACTTGCAAGGTACGTGAGCGCCCTGGGCCAGCAAAGCTGCATTGCCTCCCTGGAAAACACGTTTCTGTGACAAAATACAGCTCCTAAATCTGTCTCCTATCGAATTCCTGTATGCATATAATATGTACTTGGGCACTGAACAGCTTTTCTCTTGGCAACAATGGAATATCAGGGCCCTTTCAGAGGATAAATTCATCCATTTCTATCCCACCCTCTCATGAAATACTAATTCAAAGTGACTTAATATCTATTCTCTATTCCCTTTTGGCTTTGCATATTTTAATTATGCCTCTTCCTAATCCTCTTTTTCCCAGAACACACTTAAATTACCCCTTCAGTAACGGTCTTTGATAGCTCAGTTATTGGAGCTAATTTGTCACTTTTGCCAATCATGCTATTTTTATGATGAGGGTTTTTATAATACCGTGTGATCACTGTAATCTCTGTTTGGTTCCACTAGCTTTTATCTTCAAAACTAAAGCAATGCTGAATACTGCAATGCTGCAAGAAATGCCATTTGATAAATAAATTTATCAAAAATTCATTTTTTTTTAATTACTGCTAAATCATTTAACTGAAGATTTTAGTGACATTTTGCAGCAATGTCTTTGCATTCATCACCTTGAGTGCAAGTGACACATTAGGACGGTGGCATCACTGGGAGCAGTCCTGGTCGTCTCAGATTTGCCTCGCACTCTTTCATTCTCACTCTCCACTACATATTGCCTTACTGAGAATCATTCTGGTTCAAAATAGTGCTGATAATTTTCCTTGATCTTTCTGTCAAAAAAAGAAACACAGTATTTGATATTCTTCCACACTTCCGCATAGAGACTACTGCAAGCAGATCAAATGAATCAATTACTTTTTTTTTTTTTTTTTTTTTTTTGTAGCTAGGCTTAGAAAAGAGAACTTTTCTGTTCATTTGTAGAATGACTTTTTGCTAGTCTTAGTATTTTACAGGTTTTACTGAGTCTGAATTCAGCCCTGCCAAGGGCAGAGATCCACCATGCTGTGTGGAGCTGATGTCAGTAGCAATTTTAGGAAGCTCAGCAGGGCCAGGAATTAAGCCCATAATTCTTCAGGGGCTCATTCCACTTTAGTCCCTGCTGAAATGCAGCCCCTTGTGGGCTGAGATGTGATAACCGTTATCAAAATGATAATCAGTACTGCACAGTACTGTAATGACAGAGCATGGAGAAGGGTATTATGCTGATTGAAACAGCAAGAGAATTCATGCAAGCGAAGTGCTGTTATCTCTCCTGGAATTTGGCTTGAACCATCTCCTCAGTGGTAGGGGAATGATGATTTTTCTTGACAAGAAATTTGAATTTCAAATCTCCTCCAAAAAGAGTGTCTCAGACATTAGGGCCTTTCCCCAGACTGGGCTTGCTGTGCAGAGGCAGCTCTTGGCCAGTATGGGTGTGCTTAATGCCAGGCTCAGAGCGGGCACCCAGACAAAGGTGGGGGTCCTCCTCAGCTGCTGAAGCTGTGAGCTTTTATTCAAACTTTATTTTATCAATAAACATCTTCCAGACTTTTTGGAGAGATGAAGCCTCCCGTGTGTCACATTTCAGCGTACACGTGACAGACGGAGGCCCTGGTCCCCAGCTGGCATACACGGGGTGCCCCTCGGAGCTGATGGCTCCGCAGTTAGTTATTTACATTGGCTGCGATGCGCCTGAGTGCACTGCTGAGCAGAGGCTCTCTAATAGGAACCGACTGACAGGAGCATGACTTTCTAGTCGGGGTTGCCTTTTGCATCTGTCCCTCCCTTTGCACTGGTGAAACACCCTGGAAAAGCAGCTGAGCTCAGTCTCTCTTGCTGGAAAGAAGTTGCCCTCTCCAGGCAATGCAAGGCTTGGGGGCCTGTGGGAGAGGGGTCTGGTTAACAAGCGAGAGAGAAGGGAAAGCACACGGTAGCTGTCGAAGGGAACAAAAAAGGAAAAAAAACAACTGTGGAGAAAGATGTGAGAGGGAACAAAGTGCTGGTAAATACAGCAAGACCACGTCTGGTCAAAGAAGACACAGAGTACTAAAATCTGGGTGTTTGTCAGGGAGAGTTTTGCACACCTGCATGGCTCCTGCAGCAAGGGCATCATTTCCAAGACATAAGTACTGGTCCCACAAAACTTGTGAACAGCATTGCATTTTGTGCATGTCACCAACCAGTACTTTCTGCCCTTGGGAGCCAAGCACCATGACTGCTGGCTGTGAGGTACCTGCCACAGGCATGCCTTGGTGCTTCTCATTGTTCAGAGCCAGAGCAGCTCAAATGATCGTCAGTTTCTTGCCTTGTAACCTGTGCCACCAGCCTGTGGATGAGCCCCTTGTTATGCCCTGGGGCTAGAGCCTTCATTAATCACCGCGGTGCTGTTCCCCTGACAGCAATGTCACCACTTCCTCAGAGCGCTTCATTTCTAATTGCTCTAAGTCATTATAAATTGCTGTGATGTAGGAATCGATGGTATGGAATCAATACACGTGCCTAACCACTCCCTGGTTTGTGTCACTGAGGTTCTCTTCTCTGGTGTGGGGTTTTAACCACGTGGTTAACTGTCCACTGCAATTCACTGCTTTATGTCTGATTTATACACCCTGGTGAGGATGTACGCACATTTCACTGATAATAGCAGCTTGGAAAATGCCTATTTAATTATGACTACAGAAGTTTGTCATATGGAGTAATTAAGCTTTAATGCACTGTGCTGCTGTCTGACAGACTGAGTGCTTTCCTCTCACCCAACACTTCAGCACACTCAAAAATTATAAACAGGCTTAGGGGAGAAAGTTAAATGCAAGGTGTGTGGTTTCAGTGTATGTATTGTACAGTAACATAAAACAGCAGTAGAAGGTGCCCCCTTCAATATATACAGTAAGTAAGGATATGTCAAGCTAAAATAAAATAAATAATTGTAGGCCAGTCGTCACTTACCAAGTGAGATAGTGTGGGCACTCAGATTTATTCCAGAATGCTGCAAGTGTGGCTTCCAGATGCCTGGGTCACTTGCGTATCTGTATCAAAAGGCTTTTCCATTTCACAGTTAATTCATAGTAGTGTGAGCTCTGACAACAGATTGACAGGTTTCCTGATGTGAGCATTCCTGCCTTTATTAGGAAGCAGAACTGTGGAAGGCTTTTCTCTTCTGTATTCTTTCAAATCAAAGGATATGTTTGTCAGTCATATATAGCATGAAAATGTCGGAGTGAGACATTGGTATGATAAATTATTTTATATTCTGCAAAATTAATTTACTTTTCTGGAATACAGTTATGTGTTTCTTGTCTCATTACTTATATAGCTACTTCTATGTCATATTAAGTTAACCTTGTAATACATTTGAAAAACTGTAATCCTATATTGAGTTTTGAAGGTTGCTACAATAACTGTTAATTTTCTTAGGACCTAACCGTTTTAGAAGGGGGTTTGGACAACAACAATACAATCGAAGACAATTCAGGAATACTGGGCCAGGTCCTCGGAGAAGAGCAGCTGCTGCATTAAATGGAGTGAGCCCTTTAAATCGCCAGGCATCAGCTCAAGAGGTAGGGGAGTACAGAACGTACAGCTATTCCCAAATGTCATGTAGTAATCAGCTAGATTTTCTGATTATGGATCACCCAAGAACAATCTACATAAAAAATGCACAGGCACAGTCTTTTGTATGCCTATGCACAGCATTTGTATGCATAGGTGTGTACAGACATACGCATATAAAACAGCAATTTTCCTGTTGGCTTTATAAGCTTAAGACTTGACTTTTTTTTTTACTGAATATGATTCCATGTTGGCTGTTTTTTTTTTAAAAACTGTTTTTAAAATATTTTAAAATATTTGTGAATATTTCCATAAAAACAAATTTTATGTCTTCTCGTCTTCCTGTCATTACTTAGAGATGACATGGAATTATCATTTAGATAATAGGAAGATGAGAAGACATTGAATTTGTTCTTATGGAAATACTTTAAAATCTTTCTCAATGAGTTCTTGCCACCCAGAGCATTTTCCAAGGCCCAGTGAAGTCAAAGGACAGAATGTTTGTGACTTTAGCTGCCTTTGCTTCTGGGATGTACTTTGTACTATCAAGTGTGCAGCCTTCCCCAGGGACACTGATTACCAGTGCTATGACAACCACAGGTCAGATTGCCCAAGTGCTTCAATGTAAAATGCATTTTTTGTCGTTCATAGCTTTCCTTCTCTCAAGTTTAAATATTTAAATTTTGTCTCAGTTCAAAAACTTTTAAAAAGAGTGAAATATTTTCATTCAGTTTTTCAGTTATTTTTAAGACTCGAGAAGGAAAAAATATGCATTCACCATTAACTTAATTCTAAGAGCTTTCTTCTGAGTATCACTAAAATTAAACTGTCTTGGTGTAGAAGGTGGGAATTGAACAAGTAGACAGTCCTTTGTCATAAGAAGCCATTTTTTCCTTCACTGGTAGAAATTCACTCAATTAGGAGGTCACATATGCTCAGTAAGCTTTTAAAAACAGCAAATTGGTGAACATGATGGCACCTTTAATGGCTTTTTCCTGGAAATATAAGTTAGGGAAACCTAAACTAAGCATGCATGTGCATAAAGTGTGGTTATTCTTGAAAATAACAAGTGCAGTGACTCAGGTATATATTAAGTAGGGCTGGATATTAACAAAGCAATAAGCAGTTGCTGGGAGGCATAATTCTGTGGCAGCTTTTGTGTGTGTGTGTGTGTAAATAAATCAAGTGAGGAGAATGTGGAAACATTTCAGTTATTGGGTAGTAACAGTAATGGTAGTTGTCCCACAGAAATTAACTGAAAGGAGTACGTGGCTGTTTGTATGAGTAATTGCAGGAAGACCTGTGCTAATGTCTTCTGATGTGCTTCATGCTTTGGGGTTCAACTGGGCTATTTATGTGTCTGAACAAGAAAGAGTCAATGACTGAAAAGAAACCAGAGCAAGACTATAATGCTTGACTTATGTAAGATTTGCACTCTACAGACTATTATTTTTTTTGGTATTTCTGTACAATTAGGATGAAGCATTCTCCCTAGTACTTGTAATTTCATGCCCAGAAATTGCGGCACGCATACTGATTGTTGACAACAGTGTGCAATAAATCCAGACACTAAGAGTACAGCAATGTGCTTGGTAGAAATATTCCTGCTATACGAGCCAAATGGAAGAGGCCAGGTTTAATAGGTTTGGTGAGGAAACAGTTTCCCATTCAGAAAACAACAAAGGCTCTGCTACGAGACTGCAGAAGTTGCAAAGAAAAAGCTGTTGTGAATGGAAATATGTGAATGCAGAACACACAGGACAGGGCTGAAACCCCCTCGATAAAACCACCAGTGACACCAAATGTGTCGGTGAGTGGTGCAGGCACCTCAGTACTGTCAGTTCTCAAGCCTGCACTCACTATAAAGAGCTGAAGAAAATGCCAAATGAAGGTGCTCAGGTTTTCAGGCGGTGGCAGTCAGCAGGGGAGGACAATCGCACGCTGTCACTCCTGGTCGCTCCCTCTTTGCCTGGCATGGCAGCGGTGCAGGTGCCGACCACTTAGGTCTTACTGCTTTTTCAGGGCAACAAGACCGAAGATGGTTTCGCCAAAAGCAGCAGCAGTGGGCAGCTGGAGACACAGCGACGGCCACCCCTGGGTCCCAAGCGATTCAGAGCAGCTGCTGCCAGCACCCATGCCCCAGGGAGAAGGTAAAAGCTTTGATAATTTCTGGTTTTCAGCAATTCTCTGTGGCTTCACTCTTGGTCTGCTGCGGCATGTGTGTGTTCATGTGACATGAGAGAAGGACCTTGGGTGTGTTAGGAATGCACCTGGATATGAAACAACCTTTTGTTAATGTCAGGTATGAGGTCTGTTGCATTATTCTAGCAAGCACAATGTGACCTTTATGTTTTTATTAAACTTCTAATATGTCACTCTGGGGAAAGTTTTCAAAGGGTGAAATATCCTTTATTTTCACAAAAGCAGGAAACACAGACTCCATTCTGAAGGGAGAGGCAGGGAGTGAAGCTGTGGGAACAGATGCTGCACCCTGGGATCCATGATGGGTCCAGGCTGCAGGGATCTGGGCCCAGCTCTAGTGTCTATCTCATCGTGGTCCTCACGTCCTCCCTGCTCAAATGGAAGCTGGGTTTCAGTCCTGTCTTTCTTTGCCCTGAGTAGAACATGGACTGAATGGCCTCCAGGGGTCCCTTCTGACCACATTTTTTTCTATGATTTTATTCTATCATTTTTCTTTTAATGAGAAGAGTTCAGAACAAACACAAGCTGCTGTTTCATTTGAACAGAAAAACTTGTTTCACTGAAATTCTTTGCTGAAAAACCTTTGGGGCTGAACTTGGTAAAATATTCTTCAATTGCTTCTCATATTGCTTTTTAATACCAAACTCAGTTGAGTACTTCATCACTGAACTTTAGGAGAGACCTGCTATCATATTCACTTCTGCCCTTTTCTCTCCTTTCTTACCAGCAGGCCTTTCCTGCTGAACAGGGGTCCAGGCTTCCAGCAGAAGCGGATGATGCAGCGGTTCTCCAAAGCCAACTTTCAGAGAGGGGTCAGTACAGATGCATTTTTTGACAACCTGTAGATGGTGACATTTCAGTGTTACCAGCCCTTGCCTAGTTGTATCTTTCCTTCCAAAAGAAACTGGGAGAGATGGATGACTTTACAGAGAATATATGAGAATATATTCCTAGGACAGGGCTATTTAATACAGCTTAATATTCTGGTATCTGGAAAATAAAACATGGGCAGGTGATAAAAGTCTGCAGCTTGTACAGCAGCACAAGGAGAGGAAACTTCAGTGCCGGTTGCCTTGCCTGTGCTGTGAGGAAACCCAAGATGAGCAACTTTCTTGATGACACACAAAGAAAGAACTATTCAAATATACCAAATGAATTACCAGAAAAGGAAACATTGTTTTTGAGATATAATTAAGTGATTTTTAAAATTTATTTCATTGCAGATAGATGCTAATGCAGAAGGGAAACTACCAAGGATGCGAAGGTAATTGGTGAAAAAGGCACACTGCTAATGTGATGTGCTCTTTCAGGCTTGAATCAGAGCTAGAGCTGTCTTACTGTCTTGGCAGGTGGCAAGTGAAACCCAGCCCTGGAGCAGTTCTGACGGTTTCTGTGGCTAATCCCCAGGCAGGCCAGGCCAATGTGTAAGTAAATGAGGTGATTTGTTAGGATGGAAGCCCTACAAAAGCCATTGCAAATCCCTTTAGCATTACTGCAGCTTCACTTCTTTTATAAGGAGGGCTGAGTGAATGGTTCAGCCCCCAAATGGTTAGCAAATGCTGCCTCATTCTGTTTCTGGCATATCCGAAAGGAGATGGTAATTACACATGGTTGGGTTGTTATCTGGAGTAAGGTGGAATGACAGCGGGGGCAGTACATGGGTGCTCCCAGCCAGGTTCTGCTGCCATGGCTGGTGGCAGTGCATGCCCTGAAGGGACAGCTTGTAGTGGCTCTACAGGAGGAGCAGCACTGACCTGCTCGCAGGTAGTGTGGCTGGAGGAGCTCAGCATCAGCTCCACGCTGGGTCAGGGCATATGCAGGATCTGGCACCCAAGCAGGGGCAGGAAGAAAGGTGGGTGAGGGCACTCAGCCCAGAGAGCAGCCCCTGATAGCTGTGATATGACAAAGCCGCAGTGCTGGAGCACAGCCTGCAGAGCAGCTGAGCACCCCTTAAACTCACCCAGACCACAGTGATTAATGCTGTGGGAAGCACGGGGTGCACAGAGGGTTCCCTTATTCCTTGCCAGTTTGCAGATAATAGGAAGTGAGCTGCCTTAGCTGCCTGGCTGACTGCAGACCTGTGCTTTCCCCAGGCCTGGATCCAAGCGCCCGTTCCTGCGAAGCCAGAGGCCCCCACCACGGGCAGCCAAGCCCCAGCCCAAGGGGGTGACGCTGAGGTTCAACTTCCGTGCAATGGCAAACCAGGTAGAGGAGCGCCGAAGGGACAGGCGGCACCTTGCACCCTGCTGCAGCCCTGCTGCTAAGCTGTTAATGTCACGCTCAGGTTTTCAGGGCCACCAGCTGCATTTATCTAGCACAACCTGGGATGAAAGTCCTGCAGCCATATTGGCTAGGTTGCTTGCCAAAATTATGGCATCAGAGAAGACTGTTCAGCAGCTACAGACTCAGCCCAATTTTTCCCGCTGTGTTGGTCCCTCTTGCCCTGTCCTTGTGCTTGCTCAGAGCAGAGAGATGCTCCCTGTGAGTGGGCCTGGCCGGGGGCAGCCATTTCACTGTCGGTGCTCCCCCCTCCTTGGAGACATGCAGCACCTCCTTTGGGCTTTGCTCTCTTTTTGCTTTGGAGACCACCTTGGTGCCACGTTTTACACTGACATATGCTCCAAAAGCCCTGGGGTGGGTCAGAAATCCTGCTCCACCGTCCTTCGTTGCCAGCACTTCTTGTCTGGATGGTTTGTTGTTTTTTTTTTTTCCCTATGCCTTGTGTTCAAATGCCATCTGCTTGCTCCTGTTCTTGCCGAGGATGCCCGGTGTCCTGGGGCTGGGCACTGCTTGGAGGATTTCCAGCTGCACACAGTCTGTCGAGCTCCTTGTCTTCGTGTGATGAGTGGTTTAATTGACTAACTGGCTGTGAAGCACCGTCCTGGCTGATGGGCTCTAATCAATACCCTGCTACAGGTCTGGCTGTGCTTTGCAATGAGACGCAGGACTGACTCGCTCTCCCTTTCCCCTGCAGACCAGCCTGACGCTGGATGAGAGGTTCTCTGGTCTGAGGAATAAGAGGCGCTTTACAGCAGCCCGGAGCGCCGGCCGGACGGTCACCATGCCCTAGCACTACATGCTCATCACAGGGACTGCAGACAGCAGTCCAGGCCCTGTAACGGGCAGCTCAATAAAACTCGATAGATTTCCTCTGAGATAGCTAATTTGGCAACCTGCCGTTTCCTTCCTTACACACAGAATGAGCGAGTGATTGAGGGCAGGGACGTGGCAGCACAAGAGTCAGGGCCACAGCACAGGGCAGGTGGGAGAGGAGCAGGGGCGGTGGAAGGGGATGAGTGGAGATGGATTTGCTGTGCCAGGGAGAGCCGCAGTGCTGGGGCCACCCCCTGCTGCCTGGGGGTGACCACTGTGAGAGGGAACGGGACTAACTCCAGGCTGTGCCTGTGGAGCCTCCCCTGCCTTGTCCCAGAGTTGGGACAGCATTGAGGCCCCTGCACCACCCACCTGGGAGGCAGAGCGTGTGTGGGGGCTGAGCAAGGAACATGCCCCAGCAGCAGCACCACCAGGGATGCTCCAGCGTTCCCCAGCATCCACCTAAGTGCCTGATTTGCAGCATGCACCCAGGACCCCTACCCAAATGTTTGCAGTGTAAGACCCCTACATCCTCTAAATGTCTCACCCTGCCCTATTAGACAGCCCTGGGACCTTGTGTTTTGTTTGGTTTGCCATGCTGTTCTGACTGCTGCTGCCAGCTGTGCTGCCGGAGCAGCTTTCCTCAGCACAGAGCACAGATGGGCTGCCCCAGCCCAAATCTGTTCTTCAGTGCTGTGTAGTTCTGCATTAGGGATTTCATAGGTACAGCTCCACTCGTGCTCAAAGTATCAGCATAATCAAACTTGCAGTTGCAGGAAGAAGGCCAGGCGATACAGCAGTTCAATAAATGTTGGGTGAGAAGTTAACAAGCTGGATCTAGATATTTGTTATTGAAGCTCTGCACCAACTGTGAGTCACTGATCCATTCTCCACCCACTGCTGCAAGCCAGCACTGAGCACACTGGACACAGCCTGTTACTGGGCCCTAAGCTATACTTGTTGAAATAAATATTTGATAGACTGCTTTACATTTTACACCAAGCGTCTTTAACAAGAGGCTGGACTTGAAGTTGGTTTTATAGGACTGTGTGAAATGTTACTAGCTGACTAAGCAGTGATGTATGAGTCCAGTACACCAAATAAAAAACTAACTTGTCAAATGTCACCTCCAGTTATTTACCTTCTTTCAGCAGGCTTTTGTCACAAGCTCAGCCTCTCAGCATGGTGCTGAGTGCCCAGGGGGCTTCTCCCCTTTGCCCCCCATTGCATCACTCCCTACTTCTCACGTGGAAATGAGCACTCGGCCAACCCAGTGGCAGCATCACTGCTGCAATCAAGCTCCTGCAGCCATTTCCATGGATCAGGTGGCACCAAAGCGCAGCTGAAGCAGTGGGAGGTTTTAAAAAGGTTCCTTGTAAAATCTTGGTTGTTATCACTTCCACTTTTAATGTTATCAGCAAAACTGTCAGAGCAGACCTGGCTTTGAGTATGTCCAAAGTGAAATGCAACCTGATTTCCAGTCTAATGAACTGAGGAGAAGACCTCGTCTCTTCATGCAAATAATGTGGAAGTCACTGAAGATGAACAGGAAATACTGTCACAAATGGCAATAGCCCTGATTGCAGTTGCACATTCACAAAAAGTACTGGCAAAAGATGGTAAACTGGCTGAGAAAAAAAAAAAAAAAACAATACCTTCTTACACCAGGTTGCAAAGGGATGGAGCTGTTCAGGAGAGGAGCCATGAGTGCAGCATCCCTTTGGTGTTCAGAGCACACTCTGATACTATTCTCTTAGAAAATGTTTTTCAGCAATCTGTTCCTTATATTTTTTTTAAGAACTGCTTAAATTAAAATGGAGGACTTAATGATAAAATCTACATTTTTTTTCTAGCTTGATTCCCTCACAGAGCTGAGTGAATTTGCATGCAGCAAGAGACAAAACTAGCTGTGTGCTAAACTCATCCATAGCAAAAAAAAAAAAATCACAACTATCGTTCTAAACACACACTGGGAAGGGCCATAGTCAGTTCACTGAGGCATAAGTACCCCCTTTCTGCCACACTACTAAAAAATTTCTTTCTAAAGTTATCCCAGTAGTGCATAGGGTGAGCCACTGCACAGAATCTGGCTGCCCTTTGAAAAGGGTGTGTGACACAGTTTAACCATCGCCTGGCAGAGCTGTTTGTCCAGCTGGGCAGTTTCTGGTGGTCTCGGTGGTGGTGCCAGTGCCACACAGGCAGCCCACTGGCCCCCTGAGCAGAAGGTGGCAGCAGCTGGCCAAGCCACCCTGCACTCAGCCTGTGGCCACCGAGACAGGGCAGCTCTGCAACCTGGGAAACACTTCTACTGCACTTCAGGCCAGCCAAAGCCATCTTCAGCTCTCCAGATTAACACCTCTGGTGGTGCCTGGGAGGTTTAGAAATGCAGGAACAACTGTAGAGGGTGAGAAGAGAGTCCCCGCAGTGCATCCCAGGAAGCACATCCCTGCACAGTTACTGCACTGAACCCCCTGTACTGGTGATTTCTTTCTTTAGACACTTGTGTCTTTGTGTTTAGTAACTTTTGGTGGTGTTTTCTTCCATAATTTATTTTTGCAGTTTGCTTTCTCTTTGTCTATATTCATTATATTAATTCCTTAGCTTCTTTGTGCCCTTTGCGATTTTTTAGACTAGTGCTGTATTTGATAACCTCCTTTCTAGGAGAAGAGCCTTGGCATATCTTGATGTTGACTGTCTGGAAGGTGAATAATACCTGTGATTGCCTTCGTACCTTTTCAAGCTCTGCTACATCTGCCTGAGATGGCAGGGCTGAGACAGACATGATATTTGAGATGGATTTGTGCAAGGACTCTGCTTTGTTTTCTGTTCCTCTCCCAATAATTCCTAACATTCCACTTGCTTTTTGACCCAGAATAGCAATTTGGAGTATGAAATAGTACAACACATTAATACAGGTTTAATGAAACAAGTTTCCAGTCACAGACCTCAGCATCCCAGTGCACATTTTCTTCAGAAACTGTTCTCACAGCCCCTGTTTCAGTGGTAGATAACACACCTGAAACAACTGCCTAAAAGAGGTGCGCCCAAGGGATCCGATCCAACTTTCCCCTCTAATCCCTTGTGCTGACGTTCAGTATTTTCTTAGGTGTTCATGGGGTGTTTGGTTTGATGCTAAAAGCTGCCTTTAATGACACTAACAGGCAGTGGGGAGAAGGCCAGCTTTCCCTGCAGTTTTCCCCACTTGCCAGTTCTTGACGGTTTTAGTGCCGGGAGATGTGCTTCAAGCGGCTCCCCAGTATTTTGGGGCACTATTGCCAAAGCAATGCAGAGTCCCAAAGCTCCCTAGGAGCAGTGTGGCTGTAAGGTCCTCATGAATAAAAATGCATACTTTTAGGCAGACACAATCATCAAATCCATCCTGGCAACAAAGCAGCAGCCAAGGCATCGAGCAGAGGGGCTGGAGTGTGCTCCAGCAGAGGAAAGAGGAGCTGCTCTGCTGAAATGCCAAATCCTCTCCAGTAAAAACCAGCTGCAACTGTCCCCCCAGCGCAGAGCAATGGCTCACAGCAGTCTCCCCTGTGTTGCACCAGGGTCCTTGTCCCACTGTTTGTCAGACTGGCTGCAGAATGGAGTCAGGCAGTGCATAAACTTGCTGCCCTGCCCAAAGGTGCCAGGGAAAGCGTCGGCGGAGGTGGAGCCTGCTGTCAGCAGTAGCAGTTGTTGGTTTTCAGGGGTCCTTGGAGGCATTCAGACAGCCAGAAACCACAGGCAAAGTATTTAAACAGAAACCCGAGATCCAAACAGCATCTCAGGCACTACAGTTCCCGCAGCGGCAGGAATAAACTGAGCTACAAGCAGAGCACCCGCCAGGCAGCAACCCAGTAGAGAAAAATCATAGCAAGCTGAGAAAAGATGCTCAGCCCCACAGGCTGAGATGAGAGGTATCCCTAGGGGCAGAAAAAAAGCTTTGGCAGGGTGACAATGTGTTTGCAGTGTAGTGTTTAACCTACACTGCCTTGCCAAGTGCCCCTGGGGCAGCAGAGCAATAGCTCATTCCCAATGTCTTCACACCTGGGGGGGACACAGGCTGCAGAGGGGTGTCCCCCCACACTTCCACGTGTCACAAACCCACAGAGCCTTCTCCTGTAGGATGGTGTCCTTCTCCCATGATTGCCCAGCCCCAGCAGCCCCTATGCAGCTTCCCACCCTATGCACCAGGAGGGCTTACCAAACTGGACCCAACACTGAAACAAACTGGAAGGGGGAAAGAAACAGTCTGTGGAAGGTCAAACAGTACTGTCAACTAGCAGAAAAATGAACAACATTCCCCCAGGCAGGACTAGGCAATCCCAGTGCTTTGGTTAAGGCCTTGCAATGGGCAGGATGCCTTGCCTGCACAGCTAGCCAGTGCCTGCTTAGTCAGGACCCTGTGTCCTGCAGTAGGTGCAGGTGAAGCTTGGCTCTGCTTTGTACTCTGGAATGGGACAATCCCTTCCAGAGTTTTACTAATGGACCTTTAACTTCCATTTGCAAGAGAGAGTTATTTTTCCCCAGTGTAGATTTCATTCACTGAAGTCTTATTCTCTCTGTTCATTTGGATCAACTCTGACTGCTTTTATAAGGAACATAATTTAAAGTGTTAAAACGTGGAGGAAAGACGAACAGAAAATTAGATTTGGGCTTTAGCCACTCAAGATCAGGGGGTTAGGATTTAGTACTAAGCCATGTTCTAAATCAGATCTTTCCTAACTACACCAGGAGTGCTGCCAGCTTTCATGATTTTACCAAAAGTCCTGTGATGTTTAATGCTGCAGTTAAAACCCCCGTTCCTGGAGGCAGGTCAGGAGGTGAAAATCTCAGCTTGCCTGTATTAAAAAGTCAGTTTGCAATGCTGTGGTTGTGTGGGGAAGACTATGCAGGAATCTGATTCCAAAGAAAAGGAAAAGCTGGGGGGTAATGTCAATTATTTTTTTGAATGTCAGATTTCTAAGTCAACCTCATGATGAGCTTGACTCATGACAGTAAAATGCTGAGAGCACACTGCTGGGCCAGAATCAATCTACAGTCACTTCTCATTGTGGATGGGAATCTCTGCAGTGCTGACAGCACTCAGAGACCTTTGTCCACATGTCACAGTGCCGCTGCACTTTCTTGTACCACAATACCAGCCCTAGCTTGTTGCAGAAGCTCACACACCTGAAACAACAGATTTGCTCTTTCCGCAGGTCAAGACTGAAGGAGAGCATCAAGAGGATGCTCTGCTCTAAATCACACCAGGCTGTAACTATTAATCCTCCTCTTACTGAGCTCCAGGAAGAGGATGACAAGGCACAGCCTCGCCCTGTGAGCAATGACATGTTCACTCTCCAGCCACTGCCCCTGGAGGCAGAGGATGTCCCCGATCCTGGCTGCGGATCATGGCAGTGTAACACAGGGTGAACAAGGCGAACCCAGACGGGGGTGGGTAGGGTAGGGAGGGGGGCTGCTGTGTGTTGTCCACAAGGCTGGTCACAGCTGGCCACCAGCCAGCTGGGTGAGGCCTCCCCCAGCTGCTCCAGGAGAAGAGAAATTTCCATTCTTGCTGAGGGCATTCAGAAGCCTGGAGGAGCCTGCTGGGAGCCTGTGGTTACCAGCAGCAGCGCCTGAAGCAGGCAAAGTCCTGCATGTATTTTGCCCTCCCCCAGTGACTGTGTTTAGAGAAACAAGGGGCTGCCAGAGGCAAGGGTTTTGGCACTCCACAAGCACGCACAGGTCCTGGAGCAGGCAGTTTTGACTTTGTCATAGGTTCATGCACAATCTTACTCCACAGATGCTCTGACAAAGCACTGAGAGCTCCACTCCCCGAATGGCACTGCCACACAAGGACCTCAGACATCTTTTATATCACACCTGGAGCTTTACTAGGGAGCACCACCACGTAATACCACGAGGTGAGACTGCAATATTTAACACCACGCTAAGTAGGCCTTGCCAAGGAGGTGTCTGCAGCAGCTCCTCTGGGCTGCGGAGCGCACGCACCCTAAATTTAGAATTTCCCCCTGCCCCAGAGCCAGCACAGCACAATGACTCATCTGTGCATTTGCTTAAAGGATTTCAGTGTCGACCAATCAAGGTTTCTTTGTTGACCACAGTTAATTTTGGTATGCACAAAATTCCTGGGTAAAGACAGGAATTTAGCTGCAGTATCAGTGTCTCCAAGATGCCTGCTATGTATTAACAACTGACTGAACAGCTCTCGGCGGTCAAGTCACCATTTCCATTGCAACAGTTTTGTAGTTATAATACTTTCACAAGATAGAAATTAACTTGCAAAAAACCTCACCTAAGGAGAGACTGAGAGGTTTGTATCTTCTCTAATAACTACAGGTATGCAGGAGCCTGTGGGTTTCTCAGCCAGCATGAACTCAAGATGAAGAAGAATAAATGGTCTGACATGCAGCAAGCCCTGGCTGCAGGACACGTGGCATGTCTGAGGGTTTTCTCACTGTAGGAAAGACTGAGATCAAATATCTGCATTTGTATGCTAGTGGTAATGGAGTTGCTCATGTGCAATGAAAAGAGAACACAGCCCAAGCAGCTAGAGACTAGAACAAGACTGATTTACTTATTTTGCATAAGCCTATAAATTGTTTAGAACTTGCTCTGTTTTCTGAGAAACCACTATCATCTGAAAAAAAAAATAGAAAAAAAAAAGTAGGAAAAAAAAAAAAAAGAATTTGATTAATCCCACTACATCCCACCGGATCTCAGGTTCTGGAGAAATAAAAGCCTTTTAAGAGAATTTAAGAGTTCCCCAACTCAGCCCAAGAGGAAAATGGGTGTTTATTCCCATTGCTGATAGCAGTGAAAAGGACCAGCAGGACAACTCCCTGCCGGGACCATGGCATCAAACAGCCAAAAAGGGCTAGGGAAGATGGAGAGGCTGGAAGAGGAAGTAAATGGGAGATGAAACACTGTGGGGACTTGCTCAGGGGGACCCTGCACTTGCAGACACAAAGCTCATCTCTGCTACACCCAATCACCTTCTGCAAGGCCCTGAAATGCTGGCAGTGGGAAGGAAGCTGATGAGACAGAGGCATTTTGCAGCCCACCACAGCCTCAGGCCTTCACAGCAGTCACAAAATGCCACAGGGTGCATCTGAATGTCAACAGGTGCCAAAGAGCACCTTGCCCTGGGTCTCCTGGAGCAGGGGGTCCTCAGTGTTGCCCAGGCATATGGACAAACAGCAACCCGCTCACTGCAGCATGTGGCTGCAATCCCTGCTAATACCCAAACAAGGGTAAAAAGGAGCATTTTATCTCCACCCGTTGCACTGAAAACAGAAGGGAATACTATCAGGGCAGTAATGTTTTTATTGCCTTCCAAAAACACACCAACAGTCTGGCTATGTAAGGCTATGCTGGATCTGATTCTGGAGTTGCCCTGAATTTACCCCATCCAACAGGTCTAACATCATGTTTAGAAGCACTTTGATTCATGCTGTCAAATGCATCTGGTCATGAATCTATGATGGAATTGAGCAACACAGCTCTTCTGGGAGGAAAAAGGACTTTTGTGTATTGCCTGCAAGATGTTCTAGTGAGGTATTTACATCAGCTCTAGCAGCATTTGTTAAAATAGACAGTAATTGCAGAAGTTTTAAAGCAGGGTGATAACAGAATGTAGCCATAAACAGAATGTGAAAATGTAGCAATTCCACCCAGCACAAAGCTTTAATGGAAGGGTTTATCTTCTAATTAGAGCCCCCAATCACATTTGTCTATATGTGGCTGTCTTTGCTTGAAAATAGGGTAGGTAGTATAGATCACATATATTTAGAGAACATTTTGGTGTCCATTTCAAATTACATGCTGGTTCTCTGCAGAGATATTGTCTCATTGGTCAATCACACACACACAAAAAAAAATAAAAATCAAAACATCATGAGATTAGAGCCCTAGTGTCCTATGCAGGATTTCTCCAGGCAGCCATGTGGAGTTAGGGTGGGATTTTTCCTCTCTCAGAGCTATCCTGATACAGGTTGTGTTAGAAATGAGCTCTGCACAAACCACAATATGTGCACAGACTCTGGTATATGCATCCACCGGCCATAATTCATCCCCTGCTGATCTGCACTGGACCTCGTTAAAACACTTTTTTTTTTTTTTTTCCTTTAACTGGCTGTCCATCTTCTCCCCTTGATCCATCCATTAGAAGCTGGAGGCAGAGCTGAGGAAGAATCTGGAGCTGCTAAAATAACAGCCCACAGTTGTGCATGATTCCCAAGGATGCTTCTACCAGAAACAGCCGGCTAAAGTTAAGGTAGGGCTGTGGGAGGGGGTACTGCCTCCCAGACCTATACCACTTGATAATTTGTGATAAACTGCCTGTAAAAGTATTTTTCATGGAATGCCTGGATGGCTCTTTAGGAGCAGCTTGAAAGCACCACTGCCAGATGTCCCCCCTACATGAAATCCCTAACGGTGACAGAACTGGGAAAACAAGTTCTGGATTATGTTAAAATGTCAGAACCGATCATTTTGGTGGCAAATACGAACAAATCACATTTTCAGCTATTCAGTGAACCTCCCTTTGCTTTTGAAGAGAACCAGAAATGTTCTCATGAAAGTACTGTATTTCATCAGAAGCTTTCACTAGTGGGAATAAAAGAGGTAAACATTTTTATAGAGGTTATTTATTATATACCAGTGTCCTGACAAGATAGGGAATATTCAGTTGTGTTTTTTTTCAGGTTCTTTTGTATACATTGAATCAAGTTCCAGACCCATTCAATAATTTACAGGCTCCATTCCACACCATATCAGCATCTGCAGGTGCCACTATAGCAGGTTTCCTTTCCAACAGACATACTGTCATTGTCTGCACCCATCTGTCCAATCCCTCCCGATAGCCAGTGGGAAATGTAAGCTGCAACTCTCGACACAGTGAAGGAAAATCTTTAATAGGTTTTTAAAGAGTGATCAGCAAATTGTTGGAGATGTGATCTTTGTGTCAGGGTCAGACAGGCTGAGAGAGGTCTTAGTCAATGAATTTCCTCCTGCCTGAACTTAGTTGAACATCTTAGTGAAAAAAAAATGAACAAAAACCCTGTCTGCAGCTGCATGAGCCTTTCATTTTCTGCAATTCAGACCCCACCATTGCTGAGAGTGGATGGTCCTGTGGCCAAGTTGCTGCTTTGCCCTGTAGCAAAGGGCTTCTCTGGAGCAGGGCAACGATGGGGAGCAGCAACTATGAGAGGAACATGTCATAGGAGATGAGAAGAGCATATTTTGTGCCAGGCACTTTCTTAAAGGACTGCAGAGTATAAACCAATTTGTCATGCAAAAGCCCCAATGACCATCTGCTTTACTACTAGCACTTGTATTTTTTTGAGGACATTAAAAAAAGATCTGACCATAAGCCCAGATGTAAGACCTTTACATATGTCATGGTTTGAAGACTAGATCCGATTTGAGCCTTGTTCAGTAATATTTAAACCAAAATTTTTCTGAGTATCTACTGGTCACTGAATTTTCTTTTGTTCAGTGTTGTTGACTTGGATTAATCATGTTTACTAACCTATAGAAATGCTTGATTTCTCTCCCCTCCTCCCCACTTTTTTTTAAACTCAGCATTCTCAGAAATTGCTGGTTGCTTTTTAAAACAACTGACAAAGTAAAACCCACACAATGAACAAGAATGAACAGATAACCCCATGTTATTTTGCTCAGTTTGCTAAATCACATTAGCAGTGTCAATAAATTTCTACTCCCTTCCCTGAAAAGTTACATCATCTCAGCTCATTGTGTTATTTGCTTGCATTTTTGTAAGATGGAGACAGCACAGAAACAGACTATGCTCAATGCTACCCTTCACTGAACTTTATGCCACCTTAGCACTGCATGGCTTAGCAAGTGTGTGTTAAATGTTATCATAAGAGCTGGATTGTGAAGTGGTGAAATCATCTGAGAGTGCAACAAGCCTAAGAGGCACAGCAGAATTCACATCCATGAGAGCAAGCTTGGTCACAAATATTCTCTTGACAGTATTTGCCAAGAAAATCAGATATTTTCCAGCAAACAGAGAGGTGAAAAGGCAGAGGGTAATTTTTCATCTTCAGCTCCCGCCCCTTTCATTGAAAGTTCTCTGTTCACACTGATAATACAGAGCCCAGATGCTATGGAAGAACTAAAAATGGGAAGCAAGGATTTCTCAGGCTTAAAAAAAAAAAAAAAAAAATACTTGTTCAAGCCAAAGACCCTCTCTGCTTCTGCAGAGTTCCAGGACTACAGGAATAATGGCATGGCCATGCAAGGTGCTGCAGGTCTCAAGTGACCAGTCTCTGCTCCAAAACTTCCCCTACTGCTCTTTTCCCAGAGGGACAGCCAGCAGTCAGGCTTTCTGATGGGGTGCATCTTCCTCAAAAGTGCAATACACAGTGAAGGAAGGGCAAATAACAGCCCAGTGCACACTGTCAAGAAGTTTGTCATTTCTTTTCAGATAATTTTTTATCTTCTGCTGCCAATCTGCACTGTATTGGCAAGTGTGGTGCATTCACTCATATCATCCTGATAAAACATGTCAGCGGATTTGAGAAGGCAAATTTGTTTCTGCTCTACCAAAGCCAACCAATGCATGTCTTTGTTTTCCTTTCAGCACAGACGTATGGCTTGCTGGGATTTACCAACAGTTACTATACAGGATTTCGGTCCCCATTCAGATTATGCCTCGTTTTGGATCTAGAACGTAACAGCAATGTTTGATCAGCTTTGAATGTCTGGCTGCATCTGGCTAAGAAAGCTCTATGTTATTTACTAGAAGCCCTTGAAGAAGAATACCACATTTTTTTTGTAGGAAGTCGTCTCAGACATTATCAGAAATTGGGATTTGCAGAACTGGAAGTTTCCAGTTCTGTGGGTGAACCTTGTGCAACAGGACTGGGTTTTTGGGGGGTGGGTGAGGGGGTGATTTCTCCATTAATAGCTCCCATAGTGATTCAAGAGCTGGGGCCTCATGGTGTGCAGACTGAGCTGTGCTGGGGCAGGAAGGCAAGTGCTACACAGCAGCAACATTGCCCCACCGCTCCAGTCAGACAAGGCAGTGTCAGAGCCAGCAAACACTGCCTTCTTATGGAGTTTGAGAATTGGCTTTGGAGTCCAGTTGATGTGGCTTTGCTGTCTCCTGCACATGAGCTAGGCTGTGCATAGCTTACAGAGAGCCCTTCCCCTGCCAACACAAACCACATGCAGCACCTCAGTGAGAACAAGAGACGGTCTCTCCCCAGGCATGTCCTGGGAATTATCAGTGTCACACTTACACTCCTGTCTTGCACCAGTCCAAACCAGATCAGAATCACATACCCCCAGCGTAATACCCAGACTGACATCTTCTGCTTTGCTCTGTAATAAGATGTACCCAAGAGGCTAATTAGACGTGGTTTGGACACTAATTGCTTAGCAACCGTGTTTGTCTTCAGATACCTTGTTACAGCAGCAGCATGAGTTCATTTGTTTCATCTAATCAATGGAAGGAAGCTGGGTAGCAGCCAGGTCTGCCAAGAGTGGTTTCAGCCCTTGCAGTGCTCAGGGCAGAAAATAATGCATGAGCTGACCCCCCCCACAAACACACACGCTCATCCTGTCCTGCCCACACCAGACTGCTGTCACCCTGAACGCTCCTGGAAATATTTGGGAGCATTTGGGCATGGGGCAATCAGTCTGATACACACAAGGCACAACTGAGGAGCTGTGCCCAAGGGACACCGAGGCTGGAAGACAGAACGCTACTGCACTGAACAGGAAACTGAGCAACTGTTGTATCAGTGAGTCCTGTGCAGAGCTCATCTGGAAGATGACTTGAACTCTTGGGATTATCAGTGCAAACCACAGCTGGTATCAGTCTCTGTATGTTTTTCTTCTGTCAGTACAACGTACCCTTAGTCTGTGATCTGAAGCAGATACATCAGTTTCCCACCCATCTCCTCCTCAATGTAGAGGAATGTATTTTCCAAGAAAGAATGATAAGCCCTATTGTAATTCAAAAATGTTGCTCTCAGAACATCACCACCTGCACTTGATTATGAAGGAAAATCCCCATAATGCCAAGATCATTAAGCAAGGTCTGAAGATGCTCACCCTTAATAGCTTTCAGTATGAGCCAGTTGGCTTTTCTATCATTCTTGGCATCTTTGTCATTCTTACCAAAAAGACATTTTAGGTCTTCTCTCTAAGAGACCCACAGAGTTTATAGCATGGGAACCACTACACAGATTTGGGTCCTTTTCCACAAGGATGGTGGCATCTAATCACCCAAGTGGTGCTCATAGTAGCCCTTGGAGTCCCACAGCCTGCAGTTAGGCTTGAAAGAAGGTAACATGGCAGGAATAAGTACATTTTGCACGAACAGAGATACACAGCATTAAATGCATCATTACTGGGGAGACTTTGTTTAAAGCCAGTGAGTCTTCCCATAAACAGAAAGGCTGGTAAGGTTTAAATGTCAAATTCCTGTGGGAGAGAAGCTAACTTTCCTCACTGCCTGTTATCGCTGGGGCTGCAAAGCACACCGACGTGCTGTTTCTCACCAAGATATAAGCTTTTATTTCTCAACGTATGTGAATTGTTTTGATTGAGGTTCACAAGGCAGAGCCACCTAGACTTGCTGTTTTGCATCATGACCAATGCAGAACAAAACAGGCCGAACATAGATCTCCAGACAGCATGTTCTTTCTGAAGTCCCCCATCCTGAACAAGCTCACTAAGGAGAACCCCACATCAAGCCCAGGCAAATCTAAAAATCACTTGGTATTAGGCAGTGCACTCTTTTCCCCATGTCACTTGCTTTTGGGCAAAGAAATAATTACAGTTGCTTTACTTCTAGATCAACAGCTCCTCTGGGGAAGCAGCTCAATCAATGTATAGACCCCTGAAGATTTTGGCCATGCCACATGCATCTATTAAATGTGTGGGGTTAGATGTATTAAATATGCTCATCATTTTTCTGACATAGCAAACTACAAGATAACTTTTAGCTGATGTTCTACAGAGGCTGAATGGGAAAGTTCTTCTCCTGTGGCAAGTAGTCCAAAAGAAATGTTCCAGCATACTTTTGAATTCTCTAATTTACTAGTTTGAGGGACTTCAAGGACCGCAACCAAATTCTCAGAATATTTTACTCAGGAATCATGTGTCACAAACCACCGCTACTACAACTGAACTGTCCTGAGCATAATGATCTGTTCCTCCCACATCTGCAGCTGCCATCCATCAACGCTAACAGTTACCTGGTGCAGAAAGGCATCCTAGGCCTGACCTCAAAAGGAGAGAGCTGGAACTCAGTGGTTTTAGCTAATTCAGGAGAATAAATAAAAGAAAGCTTAGAGACTAAACAGTAGGTTAAATGTTAAACTGAATCAGGGTCAGCTGAAGCTGCTTTATAACAACTACTAACAATTTCTAAGTAGACAACAATTCCTACTGCGTTTGTCCCATTTCTTTTCTGAACAGTGAATAATTGAATCAGTGCAAATAACTAGATGTGATCATTTTCTGGATAATATGTAAACACAAATACATGTGTCTGGGGGACCATGACTGAGTTGTCGTGTCACTTTTCTTACAAAACCGTTTTCTCCAGTCTTGTTCCCAGAAAGCAAGCTGAAGTCATTTTCCTAAACAATAGACTTGCTAAGCATCTTAGCATAGAAGTGTGATTCAACTTTTGTTGCCCAGTCATTTTGTCAAGCCAAGTTTATGGTTCTTTGACAAAGCGTCACTTCCAGGTTGGCTGGTTGGTTTTCCCACCCCATCTTATGTATACCGAATGCTTCTATTTATCCACACAGGAAAATACAAGCTTCTCCGTAGTTAGTGAAAATCTATTTTCAATGTGTAATGGTCGTATTTATTTCTGCAAGGCCACTGAGATCACCATCAGCTGTAAAGCACTGCTCAATCCAAGCCTCTACTGGAGGTAAGAGCTCTGAGCTGGGATCCCTGCATGACACTGTCTTCCCCGTCACACAGTGCCTTGGAAGCAACACCGATAGAGCAGCAGGATCCATAACGTCTGAATTGCCTTTTGTAGCAATTTCTACTCCTCTGGCTGCAGCTTTAAAGGAGTCATCAACTTAGTGCTGGCATTTATCTTGCTTAGCGGCTGAGAAGCCTGACCCTGTTGTCCTGGATAACACCCCTACACCTCACCTTGCTGTAACCTTGTGCCACCCCACCAAGGGGGTATTTTCATACCTGAAAATAGCTGTGTTGGGGATTAAAGCAAACAAACAAAAAAGCCATGAGTTGTCACAAGAGAAGCCAGAAGCCTTGCTCAGGACACATAAGGTCAGGCTTCCTCCCAGGGCAGGAGGTGGTGGCAGAGGGACCATGTTACTTAGGCAGTTGTGGACTAAGAGCAGAACTGCAAGGGTGGAGTCAGCACAGCTGGTGCCTGGGCTCTCAGAGCACCACAGGTAGGTAGGGTTGGACAAACACAGCTTTGCTGTGCAATTTGTTTTAGCTGTTGCAAAGTCCAAGCCAGGTCTCACAGAGAAATTTGTCCTTTTTTTTTTTTTCTTTGTAAATGAGATTTCTGAAAGAACAGAGCAGTCTCATGGAAGAGGTGTTAATGGAAGCTTAGTCACAACATTCCCCCAAATTGCAGAAAATACTGGAACAGTAAATAATAAATATTTTATTAAAAGCAGTTACATCTTGTGCTTCCTCTCTGCTATTGTCTGCAACTGGCAGACCTCATCTACAAGGTCTCTTAAATATTACACTTCGGCTATACTTTGCTGTTTAACAAATACAGCCAAAGATCTGTAAACAGAGACAAAAGCTTATTAGTGTGCTTCTAGGCTATCACAGCCCTAGCAGCACGTACTCACAGGGGCTGGGCACCTGCGATTGCTAGAATGACACCCATTTCTACAGGAATATAGCAAGTAACAGCAAACAAAGCAACAAGATAACAAAGCTATCCACAGAAACTGGGAACACCCATGTCTTTTTCCTGGGATGATTAGTCACAAAGAGCTGTGCTAGAATACTTCTCTGGAGGTTTTTCAATAACTTAAGACTTTTTAAAAATCCAGATTGCAAACAACCTCCACATACATACCTCTTACCTGCTGCATGTAGATAGAAAATAGCAGTTCTGCTTCACAGCACGTGGCTGCTCTGCTCTAAGAGAAACAGGTGAACTTGCCTGCAGTCACACCAACCTCAGAAAGAAGCAACAAAGGAGGAGAACTGTATTAAAAAATAATAATAATAAAAAAAAGTGTTTTGTGGCATGTTCTATTTTATAATAAGGTGTTGGGGATGCAAACAAGGTGCAGATTTAGTAACAGCCAGCTCTTCACAGCTATGCATAGTTTGTGTTGTTTGCAGCAAGCAACTGAGTGGGATTTAAGATAAAGATTGCTATTAAGTTTTAGAGTGTTTCTCCTGGAAAGCTAGAGCTAACTAAAATGCTGGAAGATGCTGAGAAATGTCTGCCAACTAGAGCTGCTGGAAGGGCTCTGCCCTGCAGCTCACAAGGAGGGCACCGTGGGTAGGTCAGACATGGCCCTTCAGGGCTGCACTGGTTTTGAGGCAAAGCACCTCTGTGACTTTGCAAAGGGTATGTGGGAGCTCTGTATAGAAGATAAAACATCTGCTTTCAAAGAGAAAATGTGCAAATTAAGGTTGTAACTGGATTTAGCTGTAAGCGTAACCTGCTTTTTGTTTATTTATGTCCCACTTTCTTAGACTTGATCATACTCATTACTGCAGGTGCAGCCCAGAGCTGTTTAAAGTCACAGCTAGGCCAGCTGAACAAAGACCTTTAAGCAGTGGGGTCTTGTGGCTGCTGTGAGTGGTTTTAGAGGGAGCTGCCAGGAGGGTGGCTGTGCCTTGGGCTTGCTTCTGAATCACACATGCTATTTCAGGATGTTTGCAGGATGACAAATGTGCACAACCCGTACTTCTGCTTTTTTATTTTTTGTTGTTTTTAATGCATCGTTGCCTGATCTGTTGTCCTGTCTCTTAATGTCTCTCCCTTGTTAGAAGTGAATGAAACACAAAATCCATCAGGGCACTATTGATTCTGCCCAACGTTTTTGCCCTGCAAATGTGGGATAATGCTCTGACTTGTAGGTGTACAAAATGACAGGTGCAGTCACAGAGCAGCTACACCCTTCAGAGCAGCAGGTGGGTGCTCTGATGAGCATCTCTGCAGACAAGGATTATAGAGAGGCAGCTGAGCTGATTTGCAGCTGCTCCTTAGGGCTGCTCTAAGCAATAACATGAAAGCAACTGGTGAGTTTGAACTATCTGGGGTAGGGTGGACTCCCATTTAGGGTGTTGCAAATGTTGATGGGCACATATACTGCTTTTTCGTCTTTTGCAAATGCAAAAACTTGAAAAAAATTTTTTGAAACTTTTTGATTTACAGCAGGTCTGCTGAGTTATGACAAGTGACTGCGTGCTCTTAGCTCTCAGCAAATACAAGTTAAAACTCATTGCAATGCTTTGGCTGGCTGCTTATCCTTGAACGTACATAACTTGCTACTGAATCATTTCATTTCGTGGTTGCACTGCCATGATCAGCACTTTGGTTTCTGTTTGCTTAGGAGCCCTTTAGGAGGCCAGCAAGCGCTATAGCAAGCTTACTGCCTCCTGCTTTAAATAAAGTGACATTTGGATTGAGAAGCTCATTTCCTTTTGTGTGGAAGGAGTTTGCACAGTAAACAAAGAGCGGAGAGAATAGATTCAGACTTCATTTATGTGGAGGTATTGAGAAACTATAGGTTACTGTTCTGCAGTTTCGTTACTTGAAAGGACAGACTTTGAGGTTTTTCTTATAAAAGAATCAAACGTCAGGTCCTGAGTTTATGTTTAGACATTTGTTAACTTTAGAAGTACCAAATACCCAGAATCTCCCACTGAGGTCAGACAGGATGTTTCTGAGGTGAAGAGATGATCAAGATGCTCAGTCTTTTTTTATAAACAGACTGTATCTATAGATGAGGTTTCTAACTTTTGGTATGTTAATTTTGCAGCTATAGTCTGGAAGCAGCTTCATTTTCTGAGCTGACCTTGGAAAATGTGTTAGGAGTTTTCTCTGCTCTTCATCTCAGGAAACATTATTTGCCTCTTAGACTCTTTTTTTCCCCTTTAAATAGGGGAACAAATGGAACTAAGTCTGTTAGCAACATATTTTGAGCTGAGAATTTTGTTTCATATTTTAAAGCCAAAATACAAACTTTTACATTTGAATCTTTTTCTTTCAGTGGAGACACTTAAGTACAGTGGCCAGGTAGTTCCGTGTTTAACACTTAATTTGGTTAGTATAAGTCTGTATAATACATAAGTGTAATACTGTCTTTGTGCCTTTGCCATTGCACGTACCTGGCCCATAAGTGCTAAAACACTTTGCATTTTCACAGGAATAGCCTGTCAGTGCTCTGGGGAGGTACCTCAGGGATAAATCAGAGCAGTGGAAAGAAGTTGGTTTGCAGAGATTCCAGCGCCATGCTTGGAGCCTGAACTGCCACATCAGCACCACTTGCAATGGCAAATCCTGGAGGAAAAGTTGATGCTATGAAGGAAAAGCGGTGGCAGCAGGGCCTTGCTAAGTCTAAGGCTCTGGGCAGCAGGTCTCAGGAATGCCCATGGGCATGACTTGCAGCTGAATATATCCTCAAAACCAAAGCCACATCCAGGCTGGTGTGATGAGCCATGTTCACTTGGGGGGGGGGGGGAGAGGAGAGGCACATGGGAAAGTGGCCAACATTGTCTGAAACTGTCCAGACATCTCTGTCATGGTCCTCCCATGTGGGGAGGAGGGATAAGCCCCAGGGCCCCAGTATGCATCTTCCATGGGCTCCTGGGCCATTCTGTGGGTGCTGGGGAAGAGAGGAAGCATACCCTGGCCAACCCCTCTTGTTCTGTGAGTGGCTCTAAGACCAGCCAGATGGCAGATTGCTGTCTTGTTTTATCTGTAAAATCATCATTCCACATGCTTCTTCAGAAAGTCTCATAGTTATTGCATGAAGTCAATATAAAACTCAGTTTTGAAGAACAAGGAAGGATCACATTACCAAGATCTCAGATAGCTACCAAGTGTTCATCCGAGCCAATTAATTCCTGGCCTGTGCTGTGTCTTTGACAAGATCTAGCAGAGAATGTCACCACAAACTAGTATGTTTTAGCAAAGATTTTCCAGAGAATGTGGGTTGGAAAAAGTTCAGAGCTGTACAGCAAAAGCACAGCTTAACACTACTAAGGATGCTACCTCATTTTGCAGTAGGATGGGAGTGTTTTTGGTTTTTTTTGCTTGCTTGTATCATTTCTTCCCAGAATTGCACTGTCACTATTTCACACTTTTTGGGCTCCAGGCCTTAGGAACTCTGAACATGAAGAAAAAAAAATCAGCTGATACAACCACCTTAGAAAAGTTTCTGGAATAAACACTCTGCAGTTTTATATGACTTGCTCCAACCCTAGATGGGGTCTAGAGTTGCTCTAAAAATTCTGGGACATTCTGATGAACTGAATGAGTTGCTCCCACTTTGAGACTTCGCACATTTTACCTAGATGTAGTTACTCCTGCTCAGACTTATACCATAAACCTCTCTGTGAAGGCCTGGCTCCTGGAAAGTCCTTGCTCACAGTATTCAGAGAAAATCTGTCATTGTTGCTGCAGAATTCTGCCCAGACCAGGAGCTCTGCCTTGCTCTTTCAGGCATGTGAGGAAAAGTCCCATTAATATTAATAACAATAAATTATTCAAGTAATTTTACTGTTAAAGGGAGGATGCTGAAAGAATGAGAATTCCCTCTGAGCTAAATAGATGGCATCATTCACACCTGATAACATAACACATGGATATGATCCAAGCAAAATGATGGGATGTGGAATGACACCCCTTGGAAAACTTTACTTTGGACTGTACAGCTGCACTAAGCAGGTCCTGAATCCAGCCTGTCACTGCTGGTTGTGCTGCAGAGAATTTTACAAATGGCCAACAGCCACACTTTCAGTTGCTACTTAAAGCGATGGGAAAATTTACCTTCTTTCTGAATTGTCTCTGTGATTAATTAGTTTTGTCACTAGCTATCTGCATCTTAATTTGAATTTGCCCATTTTAGTTTGATTTTAACAGTGTTTGTTCTTGAAAACGCATCCTCATCTAGGCAGGTTGTGATCAAGTCACCCTCTTTCCTCCTCATTGATTAACAGGTTGCTCAGCAGTTACATTAAAAGTATTCTTCTAGTTTGCAAATATTTTTTTGTGGCCCTCTTGAACCTCTTTCAAGCATTTAGCAACCTGGGGTTTACATCAAAATGGGAGCTGCTAGATTTTGCCTGATTCTCCCCCTTCCTGTCGTTCCGCTTTTTTGAGCAAAGCTCTGCTTCACATGCACAGGTAACATTCCTGCATGGCTCTCATGTTCAAGTTACCATAAATTAATTTGTGTGAGAAAAGATATCTGAGCATGGGCTAAGTCACTTGTATGTCCAGTGAGAAGCCATCTTTTTTTCTGAGGAATTTTTTGCTGAAAAAACATTTTAAAGCAAAATCTGAGGCCAACAATGAGGTTTCAAACCATACCAACATGAGGTCTGGGTTTGCAGCAGTCTAGACAGCATCTGTCACACTTTTTGAGGGTGGCTGGAAAGCACCGTGCCCTCAAACCAGAGCAAGCTGCCAGCAGTCAACAACAACGTGTGACTTTTTTTGTCCTATTACTCAAGGAAATATTTCAGAACAAAGAAACTTACCCAGGTCTAACAAATCACCTGACTTCAGCACCATTTGTCAGTTCCTCTGTCATTTGCCTGCTTTCCTAATAGCTTGTTCTCAATTATGCATGTGATGGAGCTGGTCAGGCAGCCAGCACTGTCATCATCTACCTGCACCGGGAAGCACCAGCGAGCTTGGCTGTGCTGGGCTCAGCCCCCTGGGATGTATGGAAA
This sequence comes from Anas platyrhynchos, assembly GCF_047663525.1. Classification (NCBI taxonomy): domain Eukaryota; kingdom Metazoa; phylum Chordata; class Aves; order Anseriformes; family Anatidae; genus Anas; species Anas platyrhynchos. Next base: position 15,245,193 of record NC_092596.1, read on the forward strand.
TGGGAAGGGAGAGAATGTCCTGAGGAACATCGCTGATGCATTGGCCTCTTGTTTCATTTTTGGATTTGGGGAATTAGAAAGGTTGTTTCTCAACAGTATAGCACAGTTTGTTCTCAGATCATCAGTCACAGATGGTTCTTGATTGTTTCTAATCATTTCCAGCAATACAGGTGATCTGGCAGTAATGCAGGATGTATTATCTTTATTTCCTGGAGAGCAACACTCTCCCTGGTGAGAAATGCTCTTCATAGTACGCTGTATTCCAGCAACCAAGACTTACAACATCACCACAAAAGAAATAGCTAGATGATGCTGTGGTATATACTGGAAGTGCTTCCCTGGTGTAAACAATTGCTGCTTCTTTGCCTCAGGCAAAGTTTTTCTCATTTACAGCAGATGAATACTTGGACTTTCTTGTACTTTTATACTACAAAGAGCCTCCTGACCCAGCATCATCTATTAGATTTTGCACAACCAGCAATGAAGCTCACGTTACAAAAAAAAAAAAAAAAAAAAAAAAAAAAAAGTGTGTGTGAGCTGCTAGAAAAGCGTGGTGCTTGCAGAAAATCCAGTTGGTTCAGTAGCAGTTAGTCTCAAACCTGAGGTAGGTCTTAGTTCTGGCTATACAGAGCTTCTGTGAACATTCTTATATGAACAAGGAATCTAGCAAGGTTGGGGCTTTCATTTGAGTCAGATAGTTCCCACAGTTTACGGGGATGGTGTATGAGCAATCGGCCTGACCTAATGCTGCAAAATGTTCAGTTGACATGATATGTTCAGCTCAGTAATTCACCTTGTCTTCTTTGATTTGTGCAAACATTCATGCAAGCAGGGTTTTGCTAACATTAATGCTTGCAGTGGCTGCTGTTCTGACAAATCAGGGTGCTTGTGAGACAGAAGGGATGATGATTATTGGATGTCTTCTGTGTAAATGGGGTCAGACTGCTCCACATTCACTCCATGCTTGGCTGCTCCCTTCTCTTTGCTCCCAGAAACTTCCCACCCAGGGACAGGCCAGTCCAAGCAAACGGCTCTCAAACAACTCGCTGTCTGAAATGCACACGGGCTTTTTACTGAACAGTTACCGACAACAATATACATCAGTAACAAAATACATGTTCATTTGTGGATAACTCACAGGCAGAGAAAAGTTGGCCTTATGTGGCCTGGTAAATTGTTTGCAATGAATAATTCAACCAGTCAAAGTGCATTTGCTAATAAAAGAGAATGGGAAGAGAGATGTGCTAGCGGCAACATTGTGTTGTCAAGCCAAGTTGAAAATGAAAGCAAGAAGTAGGGCACTTTGCTGCTTTCCCTCTCTCTTCTGCATTAGTACTCAAGAAAGTTTAGGCCCTTTGAAAGCATGAGAGCTTTGCACTCTGGCAGGGAACTCCAGAAACAAAAGGGGGCAAGATGTCATCCTGTTCATTCCTTGGCATTCTGGAGTGTGCACAAGCACATCATTCTTGATATCACATGTTTCTATTGAGATGGTGTCCAAGGGGTGCATTCAGGCTGAGCAATGGGAAGAGGCACAGTTCCCATTGAAGCCATAGATGCTGGTGACCTGTGAGCATCATGGCTGTGCATGCTGTCAGCTGGTGAGTTGTACTCTCTCTGCAGCTGTCAAGCTTCAGACCAGCAGCAGGATTATGCAAAGGTTAACTGATTTCAAACATGCTCAAAAGGAATTTAAGAGCAGCTGGTGATTAAGAGGATGGGATTATCACAACAGGTTCCTTATTTCCCTGCGTGACATGATTGGCAGGGTGTAGCATGCTGCCCACCAGCTAAATTGGCCAAGGCCATCATTAGTATCTGGGCTGCTGCATGTTTCTGGGGCAGTGCTGGTCAAGGCACTGCCTTTGCTAGGAAATTAATGTTAGCAAAACTGGCCGGGGATCCACACATTCACAGTCATTTTTGCTCTTCATACTGACAGTGATTTGTGAGTTTAACCCCTTTATGTGCCATAGTGAGCAAGGCAGACATGCTATGGTGAATATCAGGATGCTATAACAGAGGAATGCTGCTAACTTCATCACATGTTGGACTGTATGCATTAAGAGGAGGATTCTGGTACTCACAAAGAGGTGTGATTTGGTCAGAGAGCTCTCTCTCTAGTTGATTGTATTTTTCCCTAGCTGAGCCTCAGTTTTCTTATCTATTCTAGAGGCACAAGGGGTATTAACTTCATTGGTAGTGTTTTGAGATCTACCAGGGAAATCCCCTCAATAAGAGGAGAGGTTGTTACTAAAACACTTTAAATTCTTCTGTTTTCAAGTCCTGTTTTGCAACAGAGTGAAAAAAAAAAAAGCTTTTTAATGCCTCTTCTGTTGGCTGCTCTGTTGCAGCCCTGTGTGCTTGCTTTAATGCTCTCCCCCCTTGTGCTTCTGTTACAGTGTCCTTCTGTAACCCACCACCACAGCTCACTGTTACCTACATACTTGCATGGGCCACCTAACCAGGCACATGGATGGCTTAATTTTTCTTGGCATAAGAAAAGAATAAAATGTCCCTTGGGAAAAGGCCTCTTCTCCTCCACTTCTCATCCTGATACCTGATAAAAGCCAGAGGAATTCTGTTTGCCTTCTCCAGGGCATTGTGTCCCTTCATTGTGTTCCTGAGTGCCGCAGCCTTCTTAGAGCTGGTTTGGCACATGAGATCTCAGCTGGGTAATGTGGAGGGTAATGCTGCTGGCTGTCCTGGGCAGAGGATGCATATATGTCTGTCCAATGAGTAATGCACTCTGTGCATGACAGGGTGTGTTAATCCTGTATTTTATGAGGGTTGGCAGTGTTTGCTGACTTCCCCTCCTGCAGAGATGAGAGTAGAAGCACCGTGCCTCCTCACCAGAGCTGGCTTCTGAGCACTGCTGCTGTTTGTTATCCACACACCAGAGACCAAGACTAACAGTGGTTATTATGTAAGTTATTCAAGGGTAGTAAAAAGAAATTTCATTAAACAGAGTGTGCTGAATCAGTTCATTAAAGCGCAGCTTTTCTCAAACACATCTGAAATATCTTAGTGTGCTGAAGGGATGTCTAAAATGCTTCTGAAATTACCATATGTATTTCTTTTCTAACAGGAGTCAGTCCTTTTTCTTGCAGGGCACAGACACTGAAAGCATTTAAGAGCAACAAAAGAAGGCCAGGTCATGTGGTGACCGAATGCAGGTTGCTGTTGCAAGAGCCAGGAGTAACAAACCACATGTGAAACAGAATCACAGTTGGAGGTGAGCAAAGGGACACCAGCCTTGCACGCTAACACTAGGATGGCAATTTCACTGCCTCTGGGAGCTGGGCGGCAGATCCCAATTTATGTCTTGCAAGAGTCTGTGTCTCACCAGACCCATTTGGGGCCATCCCTGACTGTGCTGCATAGGACACAGTACCAGCCTGGAGCACTGGACTGCTCAGCTCCCTTTCCCTGCAGCATCCCATTTCCCCCGGCTGCCTTTCCGCACTGCTGGTACTCCTTGCAGACAGATGGGGGTCAAGGTGATCTGCCAGAGCAAAATTACAAGCCTTGCTATGGTGCACTTGTTCTCGGTCAGGATTTACATAGCCAGCATGCTCATTGCTTGGCCTCTGCTTCCTCTATTGCCATTAAAATTAAGGGACCTCTGAGGGCGGCGGCAAAGAAAAGAGCAGTCAGCAGTTACTGCACCAGCTAAGGAAAAAATCTATAGCAGGACAGCACATTCCCTCCAGGCTTGCAAAATATCCTGTTCCTATCTTGCTGTGATGGTGGTGGCTGCAGGGCTGATGCCCAGCGGGTAAGCCTGCCACAGCCATGTGCCAGGGCTGTCTGCAGGATAAGTACACAGTGTTCCCCAGCGCTGTGCTCTGACACCACCTCTGGTCTGCTATTTCCTTCCATTAACCCTGCAGCAATTCCCCAGCTGCAAGCAGCTCCGTCACACCCAGCCTGGCCAATGTGTTCAGGACTTCTAGCACCTAATGCTTTTCCTGATTTTTTCCTCTGAACACTCCCAGCATTGTGTCTGATTGTGTCTGAAGAGGACTCTGATGCTTTTTGCAGAGATGCCCTCCTCCTTAGTGGACCCTGGGACAGAGGGCAGAGCAAGATTTGTCTGAACGCACAGCACTTGAATGCTTACGAGCTCAGTGGAAAAAATGTGAAAGTGCGGGAAGCAATGATCTCTCAATAACCAACCAAAAGTGTGGAGTCAGACATTTAAAAGCAGACTTGGCAGAAAAACAAAGAGAAACTCTGCATGAACAAATCCAAAAACAACAACAGAAGTTCTCCTTTGCCCCTCTTGGGTTAGAGCACAGCCTTTCTGTAACATCAGCCTGCCACTCTGTCTCTTTCTCACATGCACCCCATCTACTCCTGTCCAAAATGTGTTCAGAAAGCTAAACAACTCTGCAGGGGCAACATTAACTGATTTGCATATTTTCTGTACCACAATTCAAGAGGAGAAATAAGAAAGTTCCAGCCATGAGACAGCATAGAGTACAGGGCTGTCATGCACAAAGCAGCCAAGGAGCAGCACTGTGCTGCAGGCACACCCTTGGCAGCTCCAATTGCAAGAAATCTGCTCCAAACTGGGGAAACTGGGAAGCAGCAGCGCCTGTGTGCACAGAGATATACAGGACTGGGACAGGGATGATTGTTTTTTCCTAACCTGAAACATCTCTGGGAGGTCAAGAGTAAATCTAGAGTGTGAAGGGGAGATGGCTGCTCAGGGAACAGGGAAAGAAAGGCCTTTGGGAAACTGTTAGTCAGTTGAGCTTAGTTTGGTAAGTTGTAATCATAGCACATCACAGATGATACAGGGCATCACTTCATGAATAGCTTGTCTTGCGCTCCCAGCCCAGACTGGATGGGGTTTGGTCTCCTAAATATACATGTTTGGCAAGGAGGGAAAGCTTGTCTCCTGCTATGCTTTCTTAGAACCACGAAAATGAGGATCCGGTTTGCTTCTATAGTTTGAAAAGTTTCATCATACATTTCTACCCTTTCTATCCAAAAGGTGTATGTATAATTTTATACAGAATTATAATTCAGTGTAAGGCACTCTCTATATTCCCTTTCATGTACTTTTTTATAGCATTGCAGTGAGTTGGCTTGACTGTATGTTTTTGCCTATAACAGGCCCAAAGCTGCTCCTGGAGCCAAAACCTCTGATGTGCAGAGGAGTAAGGTAGAGCTGTGTTTCCAGCAGCAAAGTTGCAGCAGTATGAATTAGAGGGAGGAGAACACCAGGGAATAGTGCATTTCAGTGCATTCTCTTCTGTCAGAGCAAATGTGGTGTCCAGTGAGTCTGTGTGTTTATCTGGCCCTTCCCCTGTGTCTCTCCCAGTCGTTATTTCTGTGCGTTATCTCCTTGTGCCATGTGTCAGCAGGGAATAATGACACTTGCTTTCCCTGCTTGGTGGGACCGGGCATGCCACCTGCCAACCCCTTCCCCCAGTGCATCATCTTCTCATACCAGTCAGTAATGGGGCAAATATCTTATGAATAATACAAAACTGATCATCACATGACCCAAAAACCATATTGCTCTTTCTTCGGAAATACTTTAGACTGAGATTACTTTGGGAGGAGAATATTCTCCTGTGATCCACCTCCTCTCCCAAAAACTGCTCCTCTGAGTGACTTCCCAAAATATCCACACAGCTCCAGGAAAAACTCCAGAAGTTCAAATTAGAGCAGTTTGCTCTGCAGTCAGGACTTCAAACATTGCTGTTCAGCAGCCTTCTGAAATACAGTATTTCAGTGTCTTTTGCTCTTTGCACAATAGCAGTAATATGAAGAACTCTCACAAGCACAGCTGGTCTAAATAACTATGTGTATGAAATATAAACAGACTTCTTGGGCTGGGTACATACATCCTGCTGCTCTGGATGATTTCTAAACACAGAACACAGTGAGCATCAATTGACAACTCATAAACTATTGAAAAGGGATGCTAAGCTATTTCTGTACCCTGAAAGTATGCACTGTCTGGAGAAAATGTGAAAGGATAGTTTTAGTTTGCAGCTTAAATTTAGTGAAAGGATTGAGACAGTTGAGTGCATTTAAAAATACCTTGAGATATAGTTTCTTTTCTTTTTTTTTCTAGAATACCTATCAAGAAGCAACTTAACAATGTACTAATGTAAACAGCTCAAGCTCAGAAATGCTTAGTGAATTCTTTCTTAAGAGGAAAAAAAGGAGACTAGCTATAGCTGTAAATATGGGGCAGCTCTATCTCCCTGCTGTCTTTTCAACCCTCCACACACCCATGCACGGTGCCATGGCTGCAGGCTGCTGGGGTGCAGCAAGCTGTGTGTCTCAGGCTGTGCATGTTCCAGGCCTTGGACTTCGGCTTGACCCATATGCGTATCCCAAAAATTAGAGCATTGCACCCAGGAGATCAGCCCTGAGCCATTTCTGACAGGACTTAATATATGGCACAAGATCTGCTGAAGGACAGAGGATAACAGGCTCATTTATCAACCTGTCCAAAGCAGTTGTCTTACGGGTATATTTCAGCATCTCAACTATTTTGCAAGCTGCTGCTTCATGCACCTCTAAATTCCTCTACTAAATTCCTGCAGACACTACTATGATGGCCTCACTTGGGGTAAGGAATCCATGTAATGCTTCATTACTGTCATGCTGTAAACCTGGAGCTGCTTCACACACCAAAACCCTGAGGAGGAGCTCTGTACCTTGTCTTGATGGTGTTGACACCAAAGCCGAAAACTGTATGTGGCCATGAAATGAGCTAAGTGAAGGATTTATGTCATTTCTTTCTTTCTTGGAACAGGGAGGGAAATATATAGATATATATTATATTTATTAGTGAACAATTTTTTGTGAATTACTTCCCTTCCCTCTAAAAATGTATGTATTACAGTTCTTTGAAACTTCAGAAAATCATTATGTGATTCTTTAATATGATTATTTTATTCTTAAAAACATGCTGGCAGAAATGTTCAATATGCAGTAAAATGATAAGTTCTTTGAGTTATATAATATTTACAAAAATATGATGATTTGTAATACCACACAAGTAAGAGCATTAGATATACACTCACCTACTAGATAACCCCTGATCTACCGAAATCACTAGATCTACTGATGTATTGGACTCTAAAGTTGGGGATATTAGCTTTCTTTTTATTGATATTGAATCCATCACAAAATAAAAGAGATTGTGGAAATTTCTGATAAGGAAGAAATCATTGTTACAGTGGTGAAGTCCCTGTAAAGAATCACCTGCTTCTGGATACCAGGATCAGCAAAACCAAGCAGAATACCAGAACAGCATTGATGACACTTTTCTATGTAGGTTTCACAAAAAGAGCACAGGGGAAAAACATGTATTTCTTGAAGATGTGCCAAATTAGCACTGTGAATATTCATGGTTTGACCATGCACCGTGCCAAGCCCATGGTGTGGCTACCTGCCTGTAGCACAGAGTGTTGTGGGGCACAAGCCAGGGCATCTTCAAGGATCAAACTGTTCAGAGGAGCTTTCTCAGTTCAAAGTGAGAGTTTAGTGACTTCTTGCAACTTTTTGCCTCTCACCAGAATTTTCTTGCCAGCAAACTTGTTTATTTGGATATTTGTGGAAGGTGAATCATAACAAAGGAATCATAGACACAGCTGAAACAGGCTGTGGCCTGGTTCGTCTTTTGGCAGCTCATTTTAAGAAAACACCACTGATTTACTGCCATTGACATATAAAATCCTACAGAGGAATCAGGCCTTCCTTTCTCAGACATAGAAGTTTGATTTTTCTGGCTATGCTGGATAACAGGAGGGTTATTATTTAGAAGGAAACAGTTAAGTACAGTGTAAACAAAGAAAACAAACAAAAAGGAAGAGAGATTATGACTGCTGCAATACCTTCAGCCTCATCTCCCTGAAAGTCCTGTAACATTTCTGCAGAGCACCAGATACGGACACTGCTTTTCTACTGCATCCCAAGCTTTGCTGGGGGTGGATGTTAACTCTGAAAAATGAGCCACCCTCACTGCAACCATCAGGGGATGCAGGACCTTTTCTGGGTGCTCCTCACCTGGCACCAGGGTCTTTGGGATGCCTCTGGGAAGTGAAAAAGAAAAGGCTCCTTGTGCCAGAGGCTGTGGTCCTGGAGCCCAGCAGAGCAGCCCCTTGTTCTTCTCATTTCTATTCCTGGTAATCAAAGCATGAATCAAAAATCTCCCCTCCAAGATTCTTCAAAAACAAAGATCTGCTTTCAATCAGTTGTTTGCTTTGTTCTGTAACAAAGTGCTGAAGTTACACCCTGTTTCAGAACAGGGGGCAAAGTACTGGGCATTGTACACCTGTACAGGGAACCTGCACAACACTGCTTCAAAGTCTGCAAGATGGGAGACAGAAGAAAATGTCCTACATCACATGCTTCACCCCTCAGTGCAAAGGGTCAGTCTCCATGTCAACAACAGAGGGAGATCTGGCCACCAAGGCATGGAGTAGGCACCAAAAAGGTATGCCTGACACAGTAATGCCCTAAAAACCACAGGAGGCAGAAATCTAAGGCTCTCCTGCTTTTCAGCATCCTCTGCTCCCCATTACTGACAGCCTCTGAGCTGCTGAGCATGTTCTGTGACAGGGAGGCTCCATTGTCTCATCACTGCCTCCAGCACTGGATGCTTCAAAAACAAAGCTGGAAAGGTCTGTCAGGTATGAGACACATGTTGGGCTCAAGCTGCTATTTGTGGTTGGGTGATTGTATGTTCATAACAAATATATAATCAGTGCAGTGTGGTCAGGAACTTGTTTCACCACATGTGCACCAGGGCAGAGGTAGAGGCTCGAGCTGCCTCTTTCTTCTTAAACTCTTTTAAGATTTTCTGTTCTGGTGGGCAGCCCCTGAACTGATACCCATCAGTTGGTCAGATGTCTCCCCTTCCCAAAATAAATGTAAAAAGTCTTTGGGGAGAACTGAAATTATTCACGATTTCAACAGCAGATACAGCTGAAAAATATGATTGTTTCAGCACCTTCTGTTTTCCCCTTTGTTTCACCTTGGGACCTCTGTAACTATTTGAATTTCCAATGGAACTTTTAAAATGCATTTTTTCCATTGGAAGTGACCTGAAGTGTAAAAGGAGTTAAACACGGGGTTAGGAAACACAGCAATTATTTTTCAGGTTGAGCTAAGTGCTTTCAGTTGCTTAAGATTAAATATTTCTCTCCTTCTCATCTTGCCAACCAAGACTTGTTCTTTTGTTTTGTTTTGACCACTGAGCTGATAAGCACTTCCATTCCTTTGGCTGCTTGTGGGCAGCTGTAACACCAGTGCAATACAGGTACTGCATCATATATTTTATCTTTCTCCTGATGTTCTTACTTGCCTGAGCTCTTAGGGATGAGAATTTGAAGCCTTCATCTCTGTTTTCCAGCACATTTTCTCCTTTTTTTTTTTTTTTTTTTTTTTTTTTTTCCCCCAATCTGACCTCAACAGCTGCCCTGCACGTTTTGCTGTGGACAGAGCAGATAGCATGTGCAAATCACACCCTCGCTTTGCAAGGCAAGAAGTTTCAGAGGATGTTAAGCTTGGCAAAGCATTACAGAGATGTATCATGGCACAACAAGGTGCTTTGTCTTCTGTTTCTTTAGCTTTTTGCACTTCCTTTCACTCTGACTGCCAATGTTTTTTGCTTTGGGATGGGTATTTATCAAACACTTAAAGCCTGTCTCCCACTTGTCAGGGATAGCCAACAATTCAGATGTGTGGAAGTTTCAGCATCCACACTGGTGGCTTGTCCGGTTTTCCTCCTGATCACCCAGCATGGAATATTTCTATTCCTGATTCTCCTGCCAGTGTATCTTAGGATACAGAAAGGTCACAGGAGAGAGTCCGCATTGACAAAATCCTAAACATAGGCAGCTTTACTGGAAAGATGGCATATTATATGTGCTGCTGTTACCCGTGCTGCTAGAAGAGAGATAGCACAGACAATAAAATTCAAACAATGTGTGTTTGGCCAGCAGCATGTGAACTCACAGGCGGCTGCTGGAGGAAGCAGGGAGCAGTTTGTTCATGGTCAAGGCCAGAGAAGCAGTAAAGGAAAACTCAGGAACAACAGGAATGACATACTAGCAGCTGGAGACCCTGTTAGCTAGATCTGAGTTTGTGCTCGCACTTCTCCCCGGTGGCACTGGACAGAGAAATCAGTGCTGGAGTTGTCCCTTAGAGACCCTGCAGCCTTCTGGTCCCAGCTGTCCTGCTCTGCCCAGCCACGTGCTGACCACATGAGAAATACCTCTGCTTGCTGCCTTCCACGCAGAGCATTTTGCAAGTAAAAGGGAAGAGAAAGCAGATAGAGGTACAAGGGGCAGTGTGGACTGTCCCCAGCTGGATCATCCCATGTTTACAACAAGGGGGAAAATGCTATGGTTTGGCAAGTGTACAACTGAGTATATGCTTTTAATACTAGCAGTGGGGCTGCAAATCAGTTTGGCACACACATGGGTCTGCAGGGCTGCTGACAGGAGCTGCTCCAGAGGCAGCAGGTGAGCCCATGTGTTGCCCTGGCTGTCGGCAGCACAGGCAGCTGCCTGCACCCGTGCTCTGCCTGCACAGGCTGTTGTTTTAGCAGCTGTGTCTTCCTAATCCCCCCCAGCATGTGTTTGCCCTCCCTTGGCATGGCAGTGCCAGTGGTAAGGGCTGCAGCTATGCTTGGCTGGAGCAGCTGGGAGTGCAGGGAAGGGTGGCCTCCAAGAAGACTTTATTTTCATGCTGATAAAGATCAAAGTTTTTCTCTCTGTGGCTCCGCAGCAGTTCCTGGCAGGGAACTGAGTCACCCATCCCAGGGTGGAGGCAGCTGCCACGCCGATAAGGCTGGGCTGCACGTGATGTCCAAGGCAAGTCACAAAGGGAAGCTCGGGACAGAGGGACAGATTTGTGTTCAGACCAGAAGATAAGTTGTTGTTAGGGGTCATTTGGATCACAGCGTGTGTCACCCATGGGCTGGCCTGTAGGAAATGTTCGTTTGCATTGCCATAATTTTTCCCAGCCTGTCACCCTCCTGTGCCCCAGGGTGCTATCACTACTGTCTCCATAATCACAGCTCTGAGAAATTCCATGTAGGCACAAGGACTCCACCGTGCTAGGTAGTACATGGGTACTGGACACAATCATCTTTACCCTGAAGCATTTAAACACTCTGAAAATAGAGTGAGAGGCAGCAGACAGGCACGCAGAGAGGTGTGACCAAGGAGGTGGCACTGTGGAGGAGGGCTGAAAGTTTTAAAAATTGTGTGAAAACCCTGCATGCCTCAGTAAGAAATGGTGGGCAGTGAAGATCTAGATAAAAGGCTGTGTGAAGGGGAGTATCCAACTCACAGGACTGGTAGATTCAGCAGCTAGTTAGCGTTAGCTAGGGTGGGACTCGGTAGGGGAAGCTTTCAGAATCCTGTCTTGTTCATTTGGAGATTATTATCATGGTGAGAAGATGCCAGGGTCTCAAGCTGAGGCTTAAACCTGCGTATGTGCCAGAAAGATAGATGCATGTGGAAAAAATCTTCCTCCCAGCTGGAGATGTAAAACCATTACAGGCTTATTTGCATCACAGCACAAAGGGTTTTTTTGGTATGTATTACACAGAGGGTGTCTTCCATCTCCTAGGTCTGTGGGACTGGTATCCAGTGGGGAAGTAAAAGTTTTTTCCCCAGTTAGAGAGTGGGAAAATAATGATTATCCAGTTTGGCTGGGAAAACCAAACACGGAAAAGATCAGTAGAGCTGGAGTCAAAAGTTTTGTTATTGGGTTGACTTGATGTGAACACTTGCAACACTTTCAACCTCCTTTTAATGTTTTACTTCATGTTTGAAATGAAGCGTCAAGTGATGTTGCTTAAAAAATGTTAGACCTGAATGTGCTGTTAGAACCTGTATCCCCAGCATTTGAGGGTGATTTGCTGAGTTTGACCTGACTCCACACAAATTCTGTCACTCACTGATGCTGATGTTTTAGGAGAATTTGACTATGTTCTGTACAGATTACACCCAGATTTTATGAGGAGGGCTGGTCTGGCATTGCTTGTGGTTGAGTGCAATAACAGGGCAGAGCTGCAGGAGGGTCAACCAAGACTCACTGGGGTGTAAAACAGCTCTGTTCCTCAGCTCAGAGGAGTCAGAATCCTTTTTTTTCTCTCTTTTTTTTTTTTTCAAAAATGAGTGTGAGTGTGGGTCTATCTGCCAGCAGCCACCCTCAAAGTAGGGCCTCAGTGGTGAAAAAATAAAACATCTGTGTGATTTCCAACTCTTTGTAAAAGAGGTCTTTCAGTATAGTGTTTAAATAATTGCGTTAATAAATCAATGATACCCACAGTGAACACAAGTCTTTAAAATCATCTGTAAATAAGGCCAGATTTCCCAAACTCACCTTGTGGCTATCTGGCCTGATAAATCCATCAGCCAATATTATAGTCACTACCACTGCAAAAAGTGTGTTTCAAAAGATAAAGCTTGTATTAGCTGCTTAGCAGCTTCATGAGAAAGAAAGCTTCCTCAGATTTTCTCCCAGTACCAGTTTGATGGAGCATGGGCATAAAAAGATTGGGGGGAAAAAAATCTCTTTCTTTGCAGATCAAGAGGGGATAATTAGTGGATGAAAAATATTTTTATGTGTTAATGCCTTTGGCAGTGTTTCATTCTCAAATTTCTTGTGAGATACATGTGTGAACACAAAACTAAATCAAACATAAAAATATTTAGGGCAAAATCAAACCTAAGGCCAAAAGTCGCTTGCCCTTCTTCTAGAAGAAACACTTTTTTCATGGCTTTCATACTAGTTGAAGTGGGCTTGGATACAAATGCAATATCAAAAATGAGGACAGATAATGCTAAAACAAAAGCAGAAAGTGTAGGAAGAAATCAAAACTCCCACACTGCCATGGTTAAATATGAGATGAGATCTCAGTGGGGCAGATATGTGTTACTCTGTATGAGCTTCTTCCTCCATCTGGGGCATTGGATGCTGGGAGCTCTTAACACTGTGTTTTGTCTCCATCTGGAGCGCAGGAGATGCTAGAGTCAGGAGGGATGCCCCCACCAGCACTGCCCGCCTGAACCAGCTGCAGTGCATGGACGCAGATGGTGAGCATACGGCCACCTCTCCTGCAAGTGTGGCCCTCAGAAATTCCCGGGACCAGCTGCCCCTTGTCAAAAAAAAGATGGATCTCTGGAGAATTTCAGCTTTGGGCTCTTCCACTGGAGTTGCTGCTGGGGCAGGGACACAGAAGAGATGCGGACAGACCTAGCCCTTAAATGCCAGCAATGAAGCTCCTGGGACCAATGCTTTGGGGAATAGCCTTGGCTTGGCAAGACTGGCAGCAGAGGCTCCCAATGTCTTCTGAGGACCAGTTTCTGTACCTTTCTGTACGGGACAGTGCAGCCAGAGTCTGGTTATCTCAGGTCTACTGCACATGCAGAAGCTGAGGACCTCTCACTGATTTGATCTCCCATGCTTAAAATTCTTTAGAAGACTTAGACTGCCTGCTTGCAGAAGCAAGAGGACGATGAGTGCCTTTCCTTGAGGACAACACAGCCTGTTTTCTAATTATGCCTGTAACTAGTCCACTAGAGTACTTTTCTTTTTTTCTCTCTCTTTTTTTTTTTGTTTTCTTTTTTTCACAGAGTATTATTGCTTTTCTTTTTTTTAAAGCCACGTTGCAGCTATGAATCCCCCTCCATCCCTATCAGCTCTAACAAAGAGAGAGAAATGGACTTCTGGGAGGAATTCCTTTCTGGAACTGCTGCTGAGAAACACTTTTTATGAGCTGTTTACTGTCCTTTTCCAGTAAATGACTCTTTTTTATAGAGCATGTTGGTCAAAACCTGCAGACTATTGTCAGGCTGGAATGTGAAATGGCAGAACAGCATCCAGTTAAAAGCTACTGTGATGGAAGTTACAGGAGTGCAGAAGACGAGGTTTCTGCTCACCCATTTTAATTGGCAGAAATATTCTTCAGCACCAGTGGGATCAAATGCCCATGCAAAACACATTTGGTATGAATTCATAAAGATTTGTCTGTCCATAGGAATTTTTAGCCTTAAGCAGCTTCTTCATTGTTGAGTACTCTCCCCTCACGTAGGACAAGGCACAGTCTTGTTCTTTCATGAACTCCTTGCACAGACTGTCCCAAGGCTGCACGCTCCTTAGAGGACGCGTTGAAATACTGTCTGAAGGACTGGGCTTGCTCTCAGACCTGGCGACTGCTTTTATAGAAAGGTTTTATGTTTCCTAAGGTGGTTGTCATCACAGTAGAGCTGTTGGTTTGTCCTCATCTCCTCCTGCCCAGGAAACATTAAACATTAGCTACAGACTACTGGCTGAGGAGGAGGCATATGGAAAAGACTTTCTGCACTATTGGAAATAAGTGTGGTAATGACTGCAGAATGCAGACCAGAGGGAAAATGAGCTGGGTTCTTGCCATGTGAAAGCCAATCATTTTACAACACGGAAATGCAGTTTTCTTGTTCTCTTTTGAAGAAAATATGTCTTGTTTTTAAAATGAAGCTTGCAGGAGTTTTGGTGCTGATTAGTCACCATTCCAAATGAGGTTTTTAGAGTGTTGCCAACCTGCAGCACAATGCAAATGATTTCAGCAAGTGAGAGCCACATGCTGCAATGACCCAGCTACCTAATAACCTCGCCTAGAGTCAGGCACCAAGAGAAATTTCTTTTTAACACGTCTAAATCAGCAAAAAATAGAACAGCAAGGGCTAAGCACAGGGAGTAGTACTGTGCTGGGGTCAGAAAGGAGAAAGCTTTGCTGCCAGCTGGATCCAGCACTCTGCATGCTGCTGCTCTGAGGACAGATCCACACTGCTGTGCAGTGAGGGCAGAGCTGAGCACCCCTTATGGGGCCAGGGTGGAGGCTAAACCTGTGGCACCCACATCCTGCAGCTTCTCCATGCACTGCTGCTACACACTGTGTGCTGCTTGGGGTCCTGTGCAGGAGAGAAAGGGGAGAAATCCCAGCCCGAGTAGTATTAAGAAGTACTTTCCTGCAACAAACAGGAACTGCGGTCCTAGGAAATAGGTCTGGAAGGGTCTTGGAGAAGACAGCTACTCTGTCCCATGGCTTGCAGCAAAAACACCTCAACCTCAACCACCCCAGACTGTTTTTTGTTTGCCCTGTCCCTGCAGTTCCTCTCCCTATTCATCCCAGGCAGTTCCTCCTGCACATCAATTATGACAAAATTCACATTAATCTCAGCCATCTCTCTCTTTACCTACTGTGACCATAGCAATAGAGCTTGGAGAATGCAAAGCACTGATATGTAAATGTTGGCCAGTGCTGTAGCACCCACCCCACCTGTATGCCCATGACAGCATCCCTGCTTTCCTGCCGTGCCAGGATGCAGCAGGCTCAGCTCTGCAGACCCACCTGTGCAGTGCAGTTTGTTGGAGTATTTAGCACTGTTTTGCAGCAATGCAAGCCTGCAACATCAGGGTGCTTGGCCCAGTCACTACTCTGTGGGACACAGGAAGAGGCAACAAAGCCTTGCAATTGCTAGATCTGCAAGGTAGTCTGCTCCGCTCAGTCAGTCCTGGCCACTGCCTTGGGTTTCCTGTGTGCTGAACCCAGCTGGAGCAACACAGGTGTTTGGTTTGGCAGGTGTGGTGCAGCCTGGCCTTTGGGCTGGGGACAGCCACCTCCAGCCAAAGCATGACACGTAGTAGGGGGCCATGGCAGAGCCACAGCCCCCTCCTAGTTTTAGGGCACAGATGCATGGCCCAGGCAGAACATGCCCTGAACCCCCAGCTGCTCTGGTGTACCTGAGGCAGCTCCTGCAGCCCAGCTGGAGGGCTGCAAAACTGCAAAGCACTTCTGCACCAGGCAGTGCAAAGGAGCAGAGTGTGTGTCACAGATAGACTTCAGCAGTCACACTGATGTGTTTTATATGCTGTGCCTGCGCAAACACACGTATGGCTGGATAGAGAGGTATACATAGAAGGATAAGTTTTTTTTTTTTCTCCCCTTAGGTAAATAGCCTTATCCAAAGTCAGCTAGTGGGAATTCTGTGAGTCTTATCTTGTTCTGCAATTTTTCTGCTTTACACAGTCACTAATAATTCCCTATTTATTAGCACTGGCACATATCCACACTGTCTCCCAAGCCTGGGCTTGCAGGAATGTAGACAGCTCTGCTCTGCTTCCGCTCCCCCTGGATTTCAGAGGCTGTGGGATTGTTGAGTTTTACAGAGTACAGGGGAACTTTGTGTCAGCGTGAGTAACGTGGAGGAGGAAGCAAGATGTAGAGGGGAAAATAAAATAAACAAAGTGAGAAGAAAGTTCAAAGAAAAGGAGAATACAATATTCACAAATATGTTATGGACTAGAAAGGAAAAGAAATCTAATTGGCTTCTAGCAAATGGGGAAATTCTAGGAACACCAGAAATGGTCAGAGTCCTTGAGAGGCAAGAACACTTCCTTGCTTGTTGAGCACAGCCTCCTTTTCTTATCCACAATAGATTAATAGTATTCATCAGCTGCCACACAGTTCTTTTGTGCCTCATTTTAACTTCAGCCAAAGGAAGGCAGAGTGGTGAGAGAGAGGAAAGCAAGGACATTGCTGGAAGGCCTTGCTGGCACAGAGGCCAGTCCTGTGCACACGGGAGTCCTCCTTGGAGGCCCTGTCCACCTTCCAGCTCATCCCATCTCAAGCCTCATTACACTGTGCAGAATTGTCTGCATCAACAAGTTTTTATTTCCCGTCTCCAGCCTTGTTGCAGTGTAGAAACAATGGCCTGAAATACTGACGTGGTATTGGTCCCAGCATGCCAAACTACCAGGCTTCTCCCTGATCAAACCCTTCCTAAAAATTCATTCCAGGGTGATGTTGTCCAGCTCCAAGCCTGTTGCCAGGATTTAATAAGAAGCTGCACATGGAATATCAAGCTATAGTAATAACCAGATTAGTGCCTGAAAAATCATCAACCTAGATAAACAACCAAAATGACTGAATGTCAGCTGCATGGACAGTGACTGTGACTGTGTTTTCCACAGTTTGCAGCTATCTTTGCTTGGTTCTTCTGTACAAAACTACATATATCTGACCTGCGGCTGGTGCTGTCCAGAAGTCTGATTAGCTTTGGAGTTACTTGTACCTTACCTAGGAGAAGGGGAGTGTGGATTCAGTATCTTCTCAAAGTCTGGTCTTGTTGGGTTGATAAATTAAGTGAAAAGAAGAGACAAAAACTACTTATCATTGCCATGCTTCATATTTTATTATTTTATTTTATTTTATTTTATTTTATTTTATTTTATTTTATTTTATTTTATTATTTTTTGGTACATAACAATGAAGGAGGAAAGTTCACCCTGTTGTTAGGAATGGCAAATAAATCAATGAGTCTCCTGGAAGCTCAGTCCATGATAAAACAGTAGTTAGGGGTTGTACAAAGACTTAACATGAATAAATCTGGCTTGCCACTGCTATGCTGCAGTTGCAGAGCTCTCCTCATGCTGGATAGGTTATCATTTAAATACTCTCCTTGACAGGGAAAGCACAAATTCAAACAAACAAAACCTATGTTTCAGAATAGAGAGAGCATGAAACCCCTGGGCAACCCCTTTTCCAAAGCACGAGCTTGCCTCACAACAAAATAAACAGGAGGCACTGTTAGTTTCACAACATGGTTCAGAGTCCCAAGATGTGATCAGTTATCTGGCAGCTGGGATGGTGAGAGGGAAGGCTGCTGGCAGCAGCGTGCCTGCAGCCTGGCACACTGATAATTTCAGTGGTTGATCTGCCTTCTTGTGAGAGTCTCATAAACTTCATTAGACTTTGGATACAGATTCTTTGCACAGCCCAGGCTTGCTGGATAGATTTAGTGATATTTATTTCCCCAAAGTTGTTCTTAAGTAAGGAAAACCTAGAATTATTTGAGTAAATGTTTCTAGCAGGGGGCAAATTCAGTTTGCTGTAGCTCCAAAATATTACACAGAATTCAATCTGTTTTGCTGCAATAGAGAAAAAAATAGTTCTAGCTAATTAATCTATTCATAATGCCATTCAGTTGTTCTCCAGGATTGATGACAAGTGTTTTTGACATTAATATCCTGGTTCTTAGATTATGTTAATGTTTTGGATAAGTATTTGCAGAAAACAAAACAAAGATCTAGTTGAGAACAGATGCCCTAATTCTAATGGAAGAACTTAACACCAGCTCCTTTAAAGCCTGTTTCTTTAAAGCCCACTTCTGATGTGGGCTCGCCTCTCCCCCCGTATGTTTTGCAGTTTTTCTGTTTCTTCGGCATACCCTGCAACAGAGACACAAGTTTTTAATTACCCCATCAGGCTTTCTTACCTTCTTCCTGACTGTTGCCACCCCCCCAGTTATGGTCTATGATGATCTTGATCTTAAAGGAGCTAGGTTATGCATGGGATATCAGGAATAACTTGCAAAGATGCACACCATTCTATATTTGACACCAGCTCTTAGGACTGTATTGTTTCTTCCATACCATTTCCAAAAAGCACCATCTCCTGTATAACAAACCGAATATGTTTTTTTGGTGGTGGTGGTGTTAGTGACATTGGTAGGAGCTGTCAGTCTGAAAGGAATTAGATGTGCCACTGAAAAGACAAGCATTGTTTATCCTCATAGTCCCTCTCTAACTTTATTTGAGTGTTGCCTCACTAAGAGAGTCACATGTAAGTGAACATAATTATATGCTAACGGTACATATTATTCAATAACTCAGCCAAGAACAAGGATGTAACTTTTATACATCAGAAAAGCAGTACAGGAGATTTATTACTAAGCTGCCAGATAAGAAGCTTACATTTAAACAGACATAATTAAAATTCATTTAACTTACTTCTGTGGGCACAGAGTTACACTGATCTCAGTCTGACAGTGGCAAAGATTGTTAAGAACTGGTACAGCTTCCTCAGGAGTCAGTGACAAAGAAATGCTGGAGGCAGGGTCAGCCCTTCACTTGTCTGGGGATTATTATTTTCATAATATAATTTTCATAAATAGCATTTATGAAAATTCATGTCCCTACAGTCAAAAATATTCAGTACAAAAATCCAGTAGGCAATCCTTCTACTGTGGCATTATAGCCAGGGCATTTTCTGATACCTGTTAAATTCACAATAATTTGCTGAAGTACTGCATTTTCAAAAAAAAAAACAAGGCCTATTACCTTTCTTTTAAGTTCCTGTACTCTATTAGTTTGAAAAGTCAATATTCTGTAAGTGCATATTTTCTTCAAAATTTTTTTCACTGAAACTTTATTTATGAGTCATATCAAATAAAACCACCCTGTGGCGCAGATCAGGTTTGAAATACCTGTTGTCTGTTTGGGCCTAACCTCTCTATTAATGCATGCCATTGTGCAGAAAGTCCCACTGGGTCAAGAGTGTTCCCTGTCGTTGTCCAAATAGCAACCTTTTTGAAAGGGCCTTTCAAAATGTCCCAAACATTATTTCAGACAGCAGCCAACACTGATATTTCAGATCCAGCCCATGCTTCAGTCTCCACTTGAAACCTCCATGGGACTTTTCATAAGGGCACTGGTTTTCCCCTGTGACCTTTGCCAAAATTTCACCTTTCCTCACCCATCTACTTCACCTCTGGAAGTAATGAAATAAGAATTCAACTGCATGCTCTCAGGTGCTTTGAGAAAGTTTGTTCATAGTTCCACAAAGCAGTAATTGCTGAGCCTTGTGTTTATTTTTTGCAAGGAAGGGAAGCTAATATCTGTGTTAATGAGTGCTTTTAACCACAAATAATCACCTAAGAATGTGCATTTTTTGTTTGTTCTTGGAAAGAAGATATTCACTAGTTATATATAAACGAATCTTCACTGGACACATTTTGGCATCTCAGAATATAGTAAGTACATTGAGTATGCTATAAAAATCATAAATTGACAATGATGACTTATCAGGATACAAAGCAGAGTTGTAGGTGAATTAATGGATTTGTCTGCTATAGCTAAACTTTAATTGTGTATGAAGCCATGAGGAAATCCTGAAAAACAGGCAACTGGTAAATGTTCAATATATTTAATACTTTACTCCCTCATTTGGAGAACAAAGAGTTGCCTGTTTCATACTACTGGTTTGGACAAAAGCAGGGCACAGAAACGTGTAATCTGCATTTTCTGAATAGTCAAGATGTACAAAGATGATTTCATGTCTCTAGCTCTTTTATGCTGGCATGCTAGCAAAATCTGACCAAAAATCTGAAATGTATTTTTTGCCAAAATTCATAACCAGAATCAAAAATATACATAGTTCTGTCATGTTGGTAGTGCAATGTGAATCATTTGCCTAATATGAACACAGGACTCCCACCACAGAGCGTAAAATAGAACTAATCCTTTAAACCAGTATAAAATTACTACTCTTATCTCCTGAGAGCTAGTCTAATAAACTGATGAATATGTACAAGCTTCTGACATCCAGTGAGAAATTCAGATGTACAAGGAAAATAAAAGGACAAGGGGAAGAGGGTCTGATTCTTCTCAGGAAGCTGCTCCTGCTAATGTGGAGTGGAAACTCCCACTGTGAACCATGTCGCTTCCATCATGTGGAACCACTCTGTGAGGTCTTTACATTTTGTAGCTTTGGAAAATTAACTAGAAAACAGGTTTTTTTCTGATGGTTTTGACAATAAAATGTGGTTTTCTTTATTCTGTAATGATTAAACTGACAGCCTTTCTGTAAATAATTCATAATGTGTGACTATGCATTTCAGATATGGAAATGTGCACCTGTAACATTGGTAACATACATAAATATTCATTACTATGGTTTTTATTGGACAGTTCTAGTTGAGTATGTCCTACATATATTTAATTTTTGAATAGAAGAGAAAGAATGATCTTGTTTTGGTATGCAACATATCTAATTATAGTTTGTTAGGTAGCTGTCACCTTCCGGCAAGTTTAATTTTCTCACAGTGGTGGAAAATAGTTAAACACACACAAAAAATGAGATGTGCTATTGCTTTATAAAAGGCTTAACACCTTGCATTAATGTTCCTGGTTTATGTCTGATTTTTTTTACTTTCTCACCTCTGGGCACAGACATGATTTGCCTTTCTGAACTGAAAAGGGTCTTGTGTGCCTGAAAGCTTATCTGCTTTTCTCCTAAAACCAGAAGAAGCATTCAAACTTCAACCCACATTTTCTGCTGAGCCCAGTGGAGGTGGCAGTGTTGGGCTGGTGGCACACCATGCTGGGAAGCCTGAGGTCCTTCATCTGAGATGCAGCTTTCTGGCCCAGCTCTGTGATAAACCTCTGGACCCCTGGCTCATTCTCTCTGTTCACTCCTTTCCTCACGGAGATGGTGTTTGTTTTTCCTTTCTTAGTTCAAGGGTTCTCTTCTGGGGGAAAGGCTGTGGCAATGTCCCGTGCCCCACAGCTCAGAGTGCAGGGTGCAAGGATTCAGGCACCGCTGCACTCTCACACTTCTTGCGGGAGACTTTTTGTCTGGGTTGGCCCCCGGCGTGCCCACCTGCATCCTTAGCACCAGCATCCTCAGCACCAGCCGGGTGCTCGCTCTGGACAGAGAAAATGAGATTGCAAGGGGAGCCCCGCGCATGGGAGGAGGGGTGCATGCCCTGGAAGAGGCAGGGATGCTTGTAGGCAGAAGGGAAGCCAGCTTGCAGGGATGCACACAGGGGAAGAACGAGGAAAGCTTCCAGGAGCGGGGCAACGCGTGCGTGGGAGCGGGACGCGTGGCTGCACGGAGGGGGGAGGCTTCCAGGGCAGGAGCAGGCAGGCACGCAGGACACGAGGGATGCATGCAGTGCGGGTTAGGGCAGGGCAGGGCAGGGCAAGGCAAGGCAACTCCTCCTCGCCCTGAGTGACTCTCCCGACGCCTAATCGCCGCGCTGGGCCAACGTGATGTGCAGCAGCACGGCCCAATCCGGCCGGGGCGGCGGGGCTGGGGCGCGTCGAGCGCGGGCAGCGGGGTTGAGGCTCGGCACAGCACGGCTCGGCTTGGCTCGGCACGGGGCAGCACGGCGCGGAGCAGCACGGCTCGGCACGGCGGCGGTGAGTGCTCTCGGCAGCTCTCCCAGCGCGGCTCCAACTTGCGGAAAGTTGCTGGCGCTTGCTCCCCCCGGAGGAGCGCCAGCCCGGGCGGAGCATCCTGCCAGGAGCGGCGGGGCGGGAGGCTCCCCCCGGCCCTTCTCGTCCCTTCTTTTCCTTTTCCTTCCCTTCCATTCCCTTCCCCTCCCGCTGCGCTCCCGGGACAATGGGGGCGGCCCCTGCCGGAGCCCCGAGCGCGGTGCGTGTCCGCCGCCCCTTCCAGCCCCGAGGCGGCGGCGAGGGGCAGCTCGTCCCGTTTGGCCCCACAGCAAACTTCGCCCCCGGGGCCGAGCCGGGATGCGCTGCCCCCAGCCTCCCGTAGCGGTTTCCCGGCCGCGGCGTGGCCGGGCCAGGGCCGTGCAGGGGCTCCGGGCTGGAGTGGGGGGAGCCGCCAGGGCCCGGCCCCTGCGAAACTTGAGGTTTTGGGGTGAGCCACTGCGGGTTCCCGCAGAGCAGGACGCAAAAAGAGGGGATTCAGCTGGCGTTTAACTCTGATCTCTTGCGCAGGATAGCGCGGCCGGCGGCAGAAATGGCGAGGAAACTGGAGCCGGCTTCCCGTCTGAGCGAAGGGGGGGGTGAAATAAAGTGAAGCAGTGGGGCAAGCGTGTGGGTTTATTTTTATACATCTCTAATTGGGACTGGGAGAGGAAGCGTCCCCGTGCTCCCCCGGACAATGGCTTCTTGTTGGGAGGCTGGGAAGGGAAGGGGAGCAGCGGGAAAATCCTCAGGAGGCGAAGCTGGAGGCTCTCCTCTGCACGGGGGAGGCTGGAGCAGCCTGGCACCGGCTGTAATAGCATCAAATTCTGGTGCTAGCAGAGGTAACAGGCTCCACAGGCATGACTGTGCCCCAGAGCAAGTTTTAAATGTTTATCTAAGTGAAAATAGTGGTGAGACACGTGGAAGGGAATCCAACCCCCAGTTAATAGTAATGCTTCCCTGGGAGAGGCTGTGTGTGTTTGCACTCTGTAGTAACATCCATACCTTCAAGCAGGGCATCACTTGGACTCCGTTTTTCTGCTTTCTTTCTTTTTTTTTTTTTTTTTTTTTTTCCCTTTTCAGGAGAGCTGTTAGTATAGCTTTGAGCAAATGCCATTGAATTAGCCTGGAGGTTGTTGTTGCTGTTACACAATCCCAGTGGAATGCCTGTGTGCAAGCTAGAGCTGGGCTTCCTGTTTTTGGTCAGTCTGTAGAAGAGACTATAAAAGATAATAGATATCTCAGATAAATTGCTTTTGCATGAGAACTTGGAGCCATTGTTCAACCAGTAACACTTGTGACGCCTCAAGTAAGCCTGGTAACCTGAGAAGAAAACCTCCTTAATGCTGGGAGACTTACTCAGAGTAACTTTAAAGACAACAGATGGAACCTGGATATAAAGAGGGAATAGTTACAGAGATCAACATATGTTAGTGCTGTTCATAATAATGTATAGAAATTCAATCTGTTTTGAAAAGAAACCTTGTTCAAAGAGGAGCTGCTGGTAGTTTGTCAGTGGTGAGCAGTGTTTCTGGGGGATTAGCTGACACAAGGCGAATCCCCTGGGCGCAGTCTTCTGTAGCTGACTTCAGCCCCAGGGGAGTTTGATGGATTTCAGTGTGGGGTGTGCCCACAGAGAACTTAAATTTCAGATCTGCTGGTTTGCATTTGAATACTTTTCAGAAAAATATACTTGAAAATAACTTGCTAAGAGAGATCTTTTTGGAACTGCGCTTATCACTGCCCATTAATCTTGCCAAAAGTTTAACAATTTGAGGATGTTGCTTAGTTGTGACTGAGGTCCTTTGAAAGAATTCTCTGTGAAAGATGAATTACTCATTCTTTGTCTGTGTTAAGAGATCATAATGTGATTATTAAATTGAGTTATTCAGTGCTAGATATAAAGAACTGTGCTTAACCAGTGTCTTTGTTCTCTTATCAAAGCTCATCTGACAAAAGTTTTCCCTCCTATAAAGAATGCAAATACCTCCCCAGATTAAAGAATGCCCAGAACTCTAGAAACCTATTTACTAGTTTTGTCTAGATTAGCTTCACAGTGGGGAGGGCTCTGGGGACTGAAGACTTCATTAGGTATTTGTCTGATAGATGCTTGGATTTGGGATAAATGCAGAGAAACTCCTTCCCCTGGGGCTCCTTTACTGAATTCTCTGCTCTGGGTTTCAATTGTTGTGAGATTAAGATGGTGAGTGAAGGAATTGCAGCCTTGTTAAATGGGTTTGATGCCACATCCACTCATGTGAGATCTAGTAGCTCTTTCCTGTGTTTACTTGGCTCCTGTGCAGCAACTTAACTTGCTTCAGATAAATGAAAATACAACTGTTATGACTTCAAGAAGTGAATGAGAATTGCATCTTTTAATCATTGGTCGAAAAAGGATGTTAGGGACAGTAATGTGCTTAGCTGCAAGTGATCTAAGTATACGCTTTTATAGTTAAACTTGTTTAGTAAAACTGCAAGTTCTCATGTGGAGCATCAGTGCATTTGAGTACATTTTTTGCTAATGTGGGTAGCTTACTACATTGAGAGAAGAGAAATGCTTTCTTTTTTACATGGTTGATGGTGATATTGGGGAGGGAGTGCCTGTGATATTTCTGTATCTATATAGTCTCTTAATCCAATTCCTTATTAAATTGATGGTAGTGATAAGCAGTAACCTTGATCACCAAAGACAGCCTTGTTTAGCCTCTGAGTTGGTGGTTGGATGGTAGTAGTTCACTTGGCACAGTTGCCCAAGTACACCCTATCTGTGTTCTTGGTAACCTG
Organism: Anas platyrhynchos; assembly: GCF_047663525.1. Taxonomy (NCBI): domain Eukaryota; kingdom Metazoa; phylum Chordata; class Aves; order Anseriformes; family Anatidae; genus Anas; species Anas platyrhynchos. Next base: position 15,270,006 of record NC_092596.1, read on the forward strand.
TTTTGTATGACATTGAATGATGGGTTGAGAAACATGAAGAGTTCTGGTGCTTTTTGTTTTTGTTTTTTTTGGGGGTGGGGAGGGGAAGGGGGAACACCATCCTAGGTATTTCTGTTTCACAGCAATCTCTTCAGATTTTTTTAGTTATAATGTCTTGCATCTCTCCTTTCCTTTTTAAAATGCTGAGTACTGTAAACCAGAATCCTGTAGGGAGGTTTGTCCCTCTTCGGATACAGGCCTGTTGGCTTTGCCTGTGGCAAAGAAAGTGACAGGCAGCATTTCGCCTATTTCTGTTACTCCATCACAGGCTGGGTTTCATGTAGCTCTAGTAGTGCCCCATAAAGCACAGTCCCAGCTCAGGCAGTACCCCAGAGCAGAGGCAATTTATGGTGCTGTGTTTAATGACTTGCAGTGCAGCAAGGCAGGTTGGTTGACCTGATGCATGGGCATGGGAGTGGTTTGGATCCAGAAAAGAGTTAGCTCATATGGAAAATGAAAAACAGTATGGTTTCACATGCTACGTTGTTGCTTTACAGGGTGGACTGGTGAAATTTATTTTATTTGACTGCATCTTGGTTTAACTGTGTGCCACATAATAGCAATAAACAGCAGAAGAAACTTATGTTTGCGCTTTGTGTGTTACCTTTACCTCTATGTGTATCAGAGCAGTAATTCAGCATGGGAAGGCAGATTCTCATCTTTCTGCTCAGTGCCAGCTGTTTAAACATGTGACTGACAATCTATCAACCTGCAATAACAGTTTAATTTTTAACTTACTGGTTACAACTGAGAACTGGGAACAGCTGCAATATGATAGGTTAATGTTTATGAACCAATTACTAAACTTTGTGTGCTAGATACAATTGAATATGGACATTGAGCTCATCAAGCAGTTAAAGAAAGTTGCTAATTACGTCAAAAAGCCAAACACGAAGACAGAAATGTCTACCACTAGGTCTGTGTAAATGATAGTTAAATGCGGAATTTGAAAGAAGTTCATCAAATAACCTTAACGTGTATGCAGAGCAAAACATTCTCTTCATTTCAAGTAGATTAAAAAGAGTTGGTCTTAGTTTTGCAATGAGGGTGATGCAAGGATGTATTATTTTTTTTTTTTGTTGGGTTGCTCTAATGAATGACACAATATCACCTTGTTCTCTCTCCGATCCGTGGCTCCTCAAACCCTTAGATAGGCATCTGTTGCTGACATCTTTTCACATATGTTCCTGTTGACACTTTGGGAATTGGAGCATTGCACAAGCAGCCGTGGCTGTGTTTGCTGTGACCAGCTCACGGCTGAGTCTAGCGTGCAGCACTGCTGGCTGGGGGGTATGTGTGTGGACAGACTGTCCCCCATGTCCCTCACCTCTGCCAGTCCCAGAGACTTGCTCAGCCTCTAACACACCATCAGCTCTCCCTGCTTGCACCATTAAAGCCTTTTCCAGCTCCGAGCTTTTCAGCCCAGAGGTGCCTCTGTTCTTGTTGCCGGTATGTGAGTAGGTGGGGAGGGTGAGAGCTGTGATCTCAGGACTGAAGGCAGCTGCATGGTGTTGTAACAGACACCTGGGCTCTGGGTGGTGTGGCTGGGAGAAGCAATGCTTACCGACCGTCCTGGAGGAGCTCTGAGCAGAGGCGGCTCAGCTGACAGTGAGTGGCTGTAATCACTGTTAGCCGTGTGACTGCTGCCCATGAATGTGCTACTGTTGTGTCTTCTGCTCCACACATTTGGGTTTGTGTTCATCTGGATGTGCTGTTTCTTTTGAGCTTATTGGATGGCAAGGAGTTTAATTAAGGTATCCCTATCGTGGTCTGCTCTCAGGGTGCTGGTATGTGTGGGATGCTTTGGGGGTGGGTTGTGCTTATGCATGCCAGCATTTAGTATAGTTTCCAGCTGAAGTAATGGAGCAGGAAAACAGAAGTCCCCTCTTCAAAAGCAGGGGACATGGGGCTGGCAGAGAAGATGTGGTGATCTGTGCATTGCCAATACCATGGACTTTGGTCCCAAAGAATTACTGCTGGTGGAGGTATTTAAGATCTTCACATGGAGGACACAATTGATAACAGTGCTTCCAACAGGAGAGGTGTGAACCACCGGGGATGTGGTGCTGGGGCATTCACTGGTCTCCTGGGAGCCTGTAATCTGTTGGCTTTTTTGGCAATAGATTAAAAATGCAAAGAATGACAAGCAAGTCCTGTCTGGCCCGCTTGCAAGAATTATATCGTGTGTGTTCCTCTAACAGCTAGTGGTTCAGGTCTGTATTTTGTGGGTTAATGCTTGGCCTGCTCAGAGCTGGTTTTGTCACTGGGTTTGTAAGTGGTGTAAAGATGGAGAGGTGGCCCGTGTCCTAAGAGGTGTTGCTATTGGCAGAGATGGAGCTACGTAAAGCCTTTCTTTCCCTTTTGTTTATTGCTTCCTGTTGGTTTATCTCTAAATTTCAGCAGCCCTGCCCTCTGGTTTGTCGTGTCCAGGTGGAATGTGCTCCTGCATCACCACGACTGTCGCCACAGGGCATGTGCATTACTAATATTGGGGAAATGGTATGGAAGAAATAAAATAATTATTGGTTTGACATACAGCTGAGGATGTGGGAAGCAGGATGACTCTCTGAGATGTGAAGCTCTGGTTAGGACTGTGGCCGGTTGCTTGTGTCAATCCATATGGGCCATATGCTTCTAACCAATCTCCTTGTCTCATTTCCTCCTTTGAAATGCTTACAGCTGTTTTTCCTGCCTCTTCAGTAGGTTTTTGTTCCTGTAAAAAGACTGACAGCTCACAGATGCTCCTGGGAGTCCCTGCATAGCTGTGAAGAGAGGATATTACAGTGATCTTCAGGAGAAGATAAGTTGTAGTCTCTCTGCAGGAGGCCTAATTTCTGATGTTTTGAAGTAAGCTTTATTTTATTTGTTTCTTTTAAAGCCGAAAATAGTTCATGTCATTCACTGTTTCCCTGATCGCATAGGACACTTTGGGAAGTGAGAGACCAGGCAGTAGGTGCTGTCATTTGTCGTACTGCAAGGAAGGTGGGAATGACGTGGTAAAATACTTGTCTGTGTCAAACTGGGTTGAATGCCTTTACCTAAAGGAGTTGTTGGGATGGTGCCTGTAACAAGTAAAACCTAGTGCTCTGTTTGTGATCTCACTCTCATTTAGGTACTGAGAGCATATGAAACATCTTTGCTTTTGATGGGTTGGTTGCCTGTTGGCCATAAATTCTAAGTAAGCAAAATTTCTATAATTTTCCAAACCCTTGACTTTGCTTTGTTTTTTTTTTTTTTTTAAACAATCCTAATGTCAGAAAAAATGTTGGTGTCCAAGCAGCTGTTGCACTGTTGTCAGAAATAGCCTTGTGTGGGATCCTGGTTGTATGTAGGTGGCTGGTGACCGCTTCCCTGTCTCATTCTCCCGAGGCTCTCACTGCTGTGCAAGGAGCCACAGGCTGACTCTTCCTCCTGTAGAAAATAATGTGGGGTTGCACTCTTCTGTTCCCTGCCCATGTTTTAAATGGAAATTTGTAAACTGCTCTCAGAAGTAGAAAATAAAGTAATTCTGATTTATGTTCTTTTACAGCCTTGTTCTTTGGACTTAAAATACACAGGATAAGTCTGGCCCTTCCCTCTATTCACTTTTCATAGCCACCTTTGTTTTTTAATTTATATATCTTTTTATTCTAAATTCCTCCCATCCCCAAAATAGAACAGGCATCAGCCTGCAACCAAAGGCTGCCAGAGGTTGGTCTTGTGGGTTATAGTGGCTTTTTGGCCTGGTTGGAGACTGAGCCCCACCCGACATGAGCTTGGATTAAAAATAGCCTTTCTTTTCAGCAGGCTGAAAGCTGTGTACAACACGTTCATGTCTTGGCTTCTGGGGCACTGACATGGTGAGCCCTTCAGCTGCAAAATGGCTCAGAAAATCTGCTGCTAGCACACCAGAAAGTGTTATGGTGACCTGTGTCAGAAAGGTGCACAGCCAGGTGTCTTCTGCCCATGTGGCTGTTGCAGAAAAGTTCTAGCCACGCTTCTTGCAAAAACTGATAGAGTTGAAAACTGTAGGCTGGTGACCACGGACTCTGCAGTCCAGTGGCCTGGAAAGAGCTCCTGGTCCACTCTTGTTAGTGAAGATGGTTGGTTGCTGGGTGGAATAGATGCTGCGCTGCTGAGCCACGGATGCAGGAAGAAGTCAAAGGCTTTTTTTCTTCGTTAAATGCCTTCCTCAGCTTAGTTAGTTGTGAAAAAAACTCTGGCAGAAGTTATGGTGCTTCATTACCTGAGATGGAAACATCTTAGTGTGGTAGCAAGGTGTTTCATGGGTGGCAGGAGGACCCTGAGGCTCTCCTCTCTGGAAGGAGACCAGAGCTGGAAGAGTCTCCTGGATGGGGAGGTGCTTTCACAGAGCAAAGTGCAGTGCTACCTGGTCGCATGAACTTGGCAGGGAGTTAGGTGAGAGGGCATTTATGCTGCTTACTTGGCTGGGGGCTGTGCATTCAGTGGGAGATAGCAATCCTGGTCCCAAAGCACAGCCTCTTACCTTCCCTTGTTCATGTGGACCAGCATTTTGATGCCCAGCAAGAACAGCAGCAGTGTTTTGGGGCTTCTCTGGCATTAGGCTGCCAGTTTAGGTGTGCCCCAGCTCAAGAGAATTACAAGGGCTTGCAGACTGCTTCTGCCCTGTAGCCTCTCATGCTGTCCTGACTGTCCACTCCCTCTTCCCTCCTCTTAGAAAAGGAGAAAAAAAGGGGAGAAACAACCATTAAGAGCAGGAGGTTGACCAGTGCCTGATGTGGTGCCCATCTCATGCCCTTTGCCACCTATTAAAAAAGCCAAGCCCCAAAAGCCAAGGCTTCTTGGGCAAGTGGGAGTAGTTGGCCCTGGGACAGCAGAGGGAAGGGCTGAGTGTCTCCTTGTTTTGGGCATCAGTTCTCTGCCTAGTAAATCTCAACCATTGACTTCTTACCTTGTTTCGTGTTGTTTTCCAGGCTTAGGAGGCAGCAAGTTGTTTCACAGAGTGGTAATAGTGCCAGCCACTCGCTGTCCCCTGCTGGAGACAGTGGCATGCAGTCCCTGTGGGATGTGGGGCTGGAAGCCTCTGTCCACGAAACCCTCCAGCTCAGTCCTGAGCCCTGACAGGTGCTTTGGATAAATACATGAGCAGGGAGCATGAGAGAAGAACAGAGATGCAAGGAGGGCAAGGAGCCCCTGTGTGGTGCCTGATTCATGGCTATTTCTGACTAGCATGCTTCATGGGCCTGGAATGGTTTACGTGACCTTGATGATCGAATGTCTCTCTGAAATGCCTTTTTCTCTTCAGTTTGCTGTGGACTCCGCCTTGGCCTGTTCTGTTTCTGGTTCTTCTAATCTAGGCTAGACTGTAATTAAAAAAAAAAAACAAAACTTCAAGATAGGAAATATTGTCTCGTTTATAAAAACCTTTGTAAGCAGTCATGAAACTGACTGAAGAAGGGCGGTAGGAGGACTTTTTGTTTTCCTCCTAGAGTCTAGGGACAGAGCCTTCAGCCTTTGTCTAACTTAGTTGCATGTTTTTACTTTAGCTGAGAGTCAAGGGGCTATTAGTTCACATCTCAAATACTTAAAGTGGAAAAACTGACTCCTGCAGTTATTTCTTTACTAGACATTTTTGTGCTGAAGGGAACTGAGATTTTTTTTTCCTTGAAAAGAATGTTAGCTAAGCTGCTTTTAAAATTATTTAAGTACAGGAACTTAAATGAGGCAACATGAACTGCTGCCCACTGCAGAGGCAGGTCAAGACAAGGAAAACCTGCAAAATACCAGGAGAAAAAGCATAAAGAAGGAAGTCTGATCTGTGATGTCTCCGAGACAGGCAGAATGACGTCAGATGTGCTGCTGCTCTGTTCCAGTTTTTCCAACACCAGGTGCTGGATGAGGCTGCAGTTTGGGGAGATGCTGTGCTTTTGCAGGAGATGTCAGTGGACACCAGTGCAGCAGCTGGGGTATGCTTGGCTCTGGCATGCAGTAGGTAATCCTTTGCTTGCCCTGGGGCCTGTTCGTGGGGCTCCTGCCCGTTTTATTTGACAGAACTGCTTCTGTTGCCTTGGCTCCAGATGATGGGGAGACTGTCCTGCTAGAAGAAGGTAATTAATTGCAGAGCTCTAGGGAAGTCTTCTGGATTCCTACTGGAATTACAGCATCTCATTGAAGCGGCAGGAAACAAAGTTTAAGGAAAACCTTTGTTCTCCCTTTTTTAAGATCAACATATGAAAAGTATTTTGATGGTAGAAGGAGAATAGGAAGACACGTGATTCTGCCCTCAAATTAATATATGTGGGACAGATTTTTGCCAGTATGTTAGGGATTAATTTAGGGCTCTCCAGTGTTGAATGCCCAAGATGCTTAAACTTGCACCCCTTCTGGATTAGATGAAAGGTGATGTGTAGTGTTTGTGGAACAAGGTTGCACTGTCACCTGTGTGTCACTTGCATGTTCTACTCTGTCTGTTGTGATTGAATCTGAAAATTGCAGCTACAATCCTGCTTTTCTATATGCCCTTAAAGCACCTTCGTAGCTTGTTGTTGCAGGAGTTGGTAAGATGAGGTGTGATCCTGCTTCTGCATGCTGGAAGTCCCATGTAACACTGGTATGTTAGTGGCAGGAATATGGGCCACAAGCGATGCTATAAGCATTGATAGAGTGGTGAAATGAGTCCTGGTTGCTGCCCTGCTTTTGCTGGGAGAGCTCAGGGCAGCCCCTCCCAGCAGGCGAAACTGCTGGCTGAGCACCGAGGCTTTCAGCGTTTCCGAAACAGCACTAACCAAGTGGAAACTTAAATTCCAGCTACCCATCCCTGAAATTGGCATTCATACTTCATGAAGCAGTGTTTCAGCTGGGTCATTGGCTAAACAACATTTGAAAGATCATAAATCCTGGGTCCTTGTTTACGCTGCCATCGCAATCTTATTTTCCTTCCTGATAATCAGCCGGGAAGGGTCTGTGGAGCGTTGTTTGGGTTTGGAGCAGGGCTGTGGTTTTGAGATTCCAGGATGCTGAGTCTCATCCCAGGGACAGGCTTGGATGCTGTCCTGCCTTAGAGCCTCTGTAGTAGGACCCTAATGAGCAGGCTGATACTCAAGTCTGTTGCTGTTTTCGTTGAGCTAAGACAGTGTTTGCTTTTTGCTGTAACTGCTGGATGTCTGCGGTGGAATATACATAACATATATTCCACTATAAATCCTGTAGTCAAACATTTCCTTGACCCAACATAGAACAAGGTGCTTGTCTCCAGCTGGTCACAGGAATGAGGGAAGTGAGTTCAAAAGTCATATTGCAATTAAACTCTTTCTTCTTGAATTCTGCATAAAACGTTTTGCCTCCAAAAACAGATTGAGGACTTTACACACGCCTTACCCATTTCCTAAAGTAAAGTTATGCTGTTACAATTGGTATTGTGCAGACAGGCAAGGGGAGGAGGTTTGCCCTGCCTTTAAGATTTATTTTTTTCTGTGATAGCAACACTTTGCAGGAGCTCAATAGAGAACAAATGAAAATACAGCTAGAAATGTATTCCAGTCTTCGTGTGCTCCTACAAGTAATGACCAATCTTGAGTCTTTGTTTAGATAAAACTCACCTTTCCACAGAGGAGAAAGGGAAAACTGGGCCTTCTGAAAACTGCAAGTGTTTTGTGTAAGTGTCCCGAATGTCTGTCTGACCTAAACTTTAGCCTGTTCCTTTCTGCTCTGTTTGGCCAAGGCTGGGACTGAGCTTTCTTTGGGGACACGGATGGGAGGTTCCAGTGCAATCCTGCCTCTGCCCTGCTGCTGCCTACCACTTTGTAACATTCTCGTTGATCTAATTTCCAGCTGGTCTCTTGCCACTGTTTAATACAAACCAAATGCTCTAGCAAAGGCAGTGTAGTCAGACTACTTGTTGAAAAACTGAAAAACTTACAATGCCTGTGCCCGGCTAAGAACTCTTGGGAGTTATGCAGCTTTTTGGGGCGGGTGGTTACAGCAGCACCCAGCCTACTTCGCCCCCATTTAGAGCCATCGCTAATGGCACAGCCTTTTTTACCTCCCTCCCCCAAGGGATATATAACATTCTTATGGGTTATATAGGATAGTTTTAGTCTCTTTGCTCCCTGCCTTCCAAAAAAAAAAAACACCATGAAATGGAGTGAGATTCAACCCTGTACTAATGGCCTTGAAACCCCCTGTTATGCAAGAGTCTTTATGACTGGCACTGGTCAATAATTCATGTTAGCGATTAAGGCTTTGTGCGTTGGGTTGAAAACAACTTGGCACTGAGCTGTGCATTGCTGTTTCACGTGTTGGTTGCATTCACAGATAACATTCTGGATTAGCGTTTGGATCTCTTTGGTCTAATGTGTGCTGTACCTGTGGTGTTACTGCTCACACGTCCTGCCTGAGCTGCACAGTTACTTCGTGCCTTCTGTCAAATAGCATGCCTTGCTTAGACTTGGCTTTGTGGAGAATCTGTAGTTTTTTTTTTAACTTGGAAAGATGAGGATTTTTTCCACTGTAATTCATAAAATATTAAACTCAGCAGCAGCAGTAGTAGTAGACTTCAGAGCATAAGAAACCTGAAATCAAGGCAAAGAATGGCTTCACAGGACAGAGGTCAGTCTGCTGACCTCTGTCAGGAGCTTTTTTTTTTTTTTTTGTGGGCTGGAAAACATGAGGCAGCTTACTAATTAACAGCATGATGAGCTGTATGGTGAAGATAACAGTCTAGGGACCTGAAGGCTATGAGTGACAACTTGCACTGTAGGTGTGAGTGGCAATCTAGCACACTCACTTTTCTACACGTCTGAACAGAGTGCAATGGCTGTAGGAGCTGCTGGAGTTGGATCTACAGCAAATCCATCCTACAGAAAATTTCCTGCGGTGTCTCAGGTAAAAGGAACAGTACTAGGGGAAGCCAACAAATTAGCCTCAAGCTAAATACCAGGAAAAGCTTCAAGGTCCCTTGAGATGAGATTCTGGACTTGTCCAATGCAGCTGAATTCATAGGCCCACTTGCACAACTGAATGAACCTTGCGCCAAAATCTTCAAGTCTCATGGCTCTTAGCTACCTCCAGCGTCTGGCAGGATGCCTGGGTGAGATACCAGTGTCTCCCTAAAGGTCCTGGTGGGCTGGGCTGGGTGTGTGACTGCTTCCCAGATTGATCTGTGATTGCACCACCATTGCCCTGACTCCTCAGTGGTGAAACCTTTTTAATGGTGGTAGGTGACCCACAGATGAGTTGTGTGGGACTGAAGAGCCACCCAGTGGCTGTCTCCCACAGCCCCACTGCTAACCAGGATCATTCTGCATCAGACTGGTCTGGACAGTGGTCAATAGCTGACCAAAATTCTGCTTACTGGTCTGAGCAGGCTGTGACCAAAGTGGTGTAACCTCATCTCACGTATAGGTGGAAGATGTTACGCAGTTCCTGACCTCTGGTTCTGCATAATTGCCAGGCTTGCTACAGTCCACAGATTTATTTTGAGAGCCACATCCTTTTTGCTGTTGTAATCTTATTTTGAAGATTATACCAATTTGCCTTCTGCTTAGTAGCCTAATGAGCTGCTTCTGTAGACAAGTCACTGGTTCTGCTTGGTATTAGAGATGGCTCATTTGCTGTAGGCTTCTCAAATCAAAATGAGGCAGGGTGCTTGGCTTTGTAATAGTGCCTATGTTTTAGTGTTAGATAAGTGGGTCCTTTCCTTGGAAAAGCCTGGTCTGAGTAGCTGGAAAGTTTACAGAGACACTGCCGCCACTCAGACTGTGCAATGTTCATTACTGATGGGAGGTAACAAGGCTTATGTCAGACTTGAATTAACTTCTTGTGAACAAATCTGCAGTTTGTATTGTGGTTCCATCTGCAGAAAAAAACTTTTCCTTTGTATTTTTTAAGTTCCTTTTTTTTTTCCTGCATGTCAAGACCCCAGCATAAAGAGCTACACTTCTATTACACTGCAGGTTTTGCGAAGTGACTTGGACTGTATCCTCATGGAATAAACTTCACGTGGACACTTGATATGTCTCAATTGTAAATGTGACTAAATTGGGCGTTGCCAGAAAAGGGATCAGAACAGCTCTTCTGTTTAGAAACCTTCTGTTTGGGCAGTTGCGTGTTCTGTAACAGTGTGATTCCAGTGTAAAACATCGTCTTCTTGAATGGTGACATAGTGTCCAGAAGAATATCCACATTCTTTAGGTGAGCAGAGGAATGCCTGAGCCACACAAAGGATGGGCAGCCCTGGCATTTCAACTGAGAGATGTTTGTGCCTTCAAGACCCTCCTGGCAGACCGCTCGCCTCCCTGTCCTTTTCCTTTCTGCAGCGGCTTGGTCCATGGCGTGGCTGAGCTGGTGCAGCTGGGGTGCAGTGGCAGGGCTGCTCTCTCTCTGCTCTGCCCATCCCTCAATGTGCTGACCCCGCAGCGAGCTGGGACTGAGGAGGGGGTGGACGTGTTGGCCTGTGGATGGCAGCATGCACTGATGCCTGCTTGGCTGTAGTTCTGCTGTGCCAAGGTCTCCTCTCTACATGCTTTGGTCCTTATCAGCCTTCGTCTCATGCCATTGTAATCACCCAAAGAAAAAGCTTTTCATTGGAGCCAATTCATTACAACCCATGACAGGTGCAAGGTGCACTTTGTGGTGGGTCAGGTGGAGGTGCAAAACTGGCTTAAAAAGATTCTCTGGTCCAGATTCCTTTATCTTGCCTCTGCTCTGGCTCAAAGATGTTGCAGAAAGGATGGGAAGGTGCCCCTGCTCAGGCCTCTGGAACCCACGGTACCACCCACCCCTGAAACTTCAGCAGATACGAGAAGCTTTTTGCAGTGACAGTGCAGAAAGTGTTCACGGCTCATCTGTAGTCTCATTTCACAAACAAAACAAAACCCTGTAGTCCCTGTTGCCCATGATCTCAAGGGAATAACTCGCTCTTTTTTTTTCTCCTCCCTCCATGTATCCCCTCTCCACACCCACCTCTGTCTTTAGAATTTAATAAAGTGGGTGAGTCAGTACTAAATAAAGCCTTCTTCCGGCATCATCTGCTTGTGGCTCATTTCCTGAAGCTGACATCAGTGGAGCGTCTGATTTCCTTATGAAATAGTAAGACATGAGATGTCCTTTCCACAGTGGTCTGGGCATACTTGCTGACTTCTCTGGTGATTGCATGACCCCCTGCTCTAAGCTGTGAAGAGCTAGTTAGTTAATTAGTGTGCTGAGCTCTGCTGGAGCATAGGGTAGATTGGGCAAGTCCTCTGATGGATTTTACACTGCAAAATCACACTCTAGTTTGCAAGCATTTTAAAAATAAAGACAAACTTTCAGACCCTACTGCATATGCAGGTTTTTATTAAATAAGTATGAGCCTGACTAATGTCTTGCTTTCTTCCTGGTGACAGACTTGTTGAAAGAGTAGCTCAAAAAGCTTTTAAGGGGGAAATCTCTCAAAGACAGATTTTTTTTTCTTCTTTAAGGAGACTAATAAATCGAAGAGATAAGGTCAAATGGTTGTCAAGTCCTTCTACAGATGTTTACTTAGTGGAATTTACTTTGCAGTTGGTCAGCATCTGAAGGTGAATGCAAGAAGTGCATAAAACCTGTTTGTGTTTAAAAAGCACAGGAGAGAGTGCTCCTGTCCATCTCTGCATAACTGCATTAAAATCTTTGTCTTTGAAAGAGAATGGATAGAACTGGGGAAGGGGAGAGTATGGTGCTTAGTAAATGGTCGCTGATCCCAGTCCAAATGAGAAGGTGGCTGACCATCAACTTTGCTCTCCAGAGCCCCCTGATGTGCAAAGTGTGATGTTTTTTGTTTGGTAGAATAAACTATATAGGTTATGTGGCTACTCTTCCAACTGGTTACTCTTGTTGCCCTTTCTCCTCCCTGTCTTTTGAAGGAAGGGGATGCTCTTGAAAATGCTTGGTTCGCTGAGCAGTTGTTCAGTGGTAACAAGACAAAGAATGCAAGACGTGTGAGTGTACTGCTGCAGGGCAGGTAACTGAGGCTGAAAAGTTTCTCTTAAATAATCCTGGCCTTCCCTGTCACTTGTTACTTGTCCTCCTGTTTCCCCAGCTCGCACCACACCCCTACAGCACTAGAGCAGGCGAGGGCCAGGCTGGGGCAGGAGGCTGAGCTGCTTTTGCTGCCCCTGGCAGCCTGCAGGGTGATGAGAGCAGGGGCAGCAGGTGCAACATCGCTGGGTGGGTGCGTGTGGGGACCATGGCAGTGCAGAAGGGGCCATCAGTGGATGTCAATGCTCTGCTGGACTGGTGTAACATAGAGGTGCTGGGAAGGGGGGTGCACCATGTCCTACACCACCTGGATGGCAGAGTGGAGCCTAGCAAACTGCTTTTTGAAGCAGGAGGTGGAGGTGCCCTCATTCAAAATACTTCCCCAGAAGTGGTTGGTGGTTCTTGTATAGCTTCCTGTATTACCATAGCATCTCTTGACATTGCTAGCTAGGGCTAGAAAAGGGTTCTTCTGCAGGGGGCTGGAGAGCCTGGTGTCCAGGAGCAGGTGGTGGTGTTTGCTGGGGAGAGCTGTGGGGTCACCCAGTCCGCTGTAGCTGAAGGCCACCACGTGGTACCATTCCTTGCTTCCCCAGAGCATTACTAGGGCAGGGGGTGAGGGAAGAGGAGAAGAGAGGGGAGAGGTGACTCTGGGGCTACTCTCTCTGTTGCCTCATCACCTGGCAGGCGGTGGCTGCTCCTGCAGCTCTCTCTGAGTAACTTCTGGAGGGCAAATACGTGTTAGTGGCCTCCCAGTGAAACTTGGCAGCAGGAGCCGGGGAGGAGACGCGTCCTTGCGCAACGATGCGCTGGAGGGATCCTGTCCCCGGTGTGTCAGCACCTCCCTGCAATTCAAGGGCGTTTTTGCTGCTGGTGACGTCTTTTGCTGTTGACCCTGACAGCACCGCTGTCCTCCTTCCTGTGTGTGGGTTTCGGTCTGTGGTCCTGGTACAATTCGTGCCTCTCTGCATCCCTTCTGGACACAAGTACTGTCAGCAAACCAACCGGGGAGGAAGGTCTTCACCTTAATGAATCCTCTTGCTCCAGCCACATGTTTTAATGAGAGATTGGTTGATTTTTCTTTTGGTATATTGTTGTCAGGTTCCTCTGCAACGAGATGTGTGCTCCTGGGTTGCTGACAGTGATGAAGGAAGGGCTCCTCATCCCGTGTGCGCCCCTTGCTGGGGCATGGGTGCTTTCCACTTCGTGCAGGGGAGCGGATGCTTTGTCACCTGATCAGAGCACCTCAGGCATATCCTGTGCTTCCCTAAAAGGCTTTCTTAGGGAGGAAGAGGAAAATACGCTGGTGCAGTAGGCTGATTGTAAAACTCCTATTTTGGAAGCACACGGGGAGCTGTGTTTGCCCAGCCACACTGGAGGAAGCGGGCTGGGAGTGGCGGGGAGCTGTGCTGGGGCGTGCCACGGCGAGGAGTGGTGCTGGCGCTGCCGAGGCACTATTTTGGGTTTGCGTGTAATTGCAGGTTGCACCAACAAGGCTGGGTTTGGAGATATTTAGAGAGCTGAGTGCTTTTAAAGCTGCAGAACAACTGGCTGCTGCCGATCCTCTACAAATGTGGAGGATGGGTGTGTTTCACGCACACCCTGCGAGCGCAACTTCAACTTCTCACCATGGAGCCACTGAGCATCTGTGTTGGCTGAGGACAGTGGGTGGCGGTGCCCTTTCCCTCCTCGGCAAAGGGAACATCGGCAGCTAGCAGCCCCATAGGGTGCATTACTCCTACCTGGAAAAGAAAATAAGTAGAGGTTTAAAGCTCCGTGGGCTGCTGGTGACTTTTAGTTATCTGCCTCTGTAGCATGGGTCTGACACCTACAAACTTGCAGGTGCTGCTTTTCTCTCCTAGCAACGCTCTTGCCAGAGGCAAGGGGAGGAGGTTTTTCTTTCCCCTCCCCAGATCAGGCGTTGCTCCTATCAAGCCCTGAAGGAGCAAGGACAGAGCTGTCACGGAAGAAATCACAGTCTGGTTTGGGAGCTGAGTTTTTGCGTGTTGTCTCTAAGACCAGTAAAGCCCCAAAGCCTAAAACTTCCTAAAACTCAGTGTGAGCTTTTATTCTGTGGTGTGTTTGCACATAAAACAAAAATGGAGAGGGACTAAACTTCCTGAAATTAATATATTCACTTTTTGTTGCGTGGTTGCCCCAGGACTTCATGGGTCCTGTTGCTGTTGTGGGTCAGACAAACTCCTTACACCTAGGGACTGACTCGATGCTGAGCCCAGCTGCTGATGCAAATCAGAGCAGCATTGAAGCTGCTCTTCCCAAATCCCATCTGATGTACAGGCAACCTGATCCCAGTGGAGTGCAAAAGTGCTTTTCAAGCCAACTTCTTTCTTTCTAAGTTGCAGCTGCAGTTCTAGGCTTAAAAACCTCTATTTTGGTTTTCATTATATTTACCATCCTGAGGAAGCTGGCAGGTTGTGGGTTTGGGGTTGGGTTTTTGTTTTGTTTTTTTAAAACCTCTTTTGAAACTTTACAGCTGGAAGCTAAATTTTAAGGTGATGCCCAAGAAATGGGACCAGGCAGTGACTCACTTCCCTGGCTGATGTAATTAAAAAAAAAAAAAAAAAAAAGGAAAGAAAAACAATGAGCCTATTGGTCAAGTATTTTTAATTTTTCTAATGGTCACGAGTTCTTCAAATTCTTTACTAACTCAAGTATTCTGCTTATTGGTAAGTGATGTTCTCTCCTTTTCACTATAGGAGGGCTCAACCATTGTGGATTTATCAGGGAAGGAAAATTCTGAAATACGTAGTTGGAAAATCTCACTTAACCTTTTTTGGTGATTTATTCTGTTCCTGTATGTTGGATCAGCTAAAAAAAAAAAGTGCGCATTTCTGTTGCTTGTCTTTTTGGTTGGTAGCAGATGTCTGTATTTTCCTCTGGAGCAGACTGGGATTAATTGTTGAGGTAATGCAATATCTTGCTATGTGGACCAGCTCTGAACTTGGTATTTACCACCCATTTAGACCACATCTGTTTGTTTTGTTGTTTGTTTTGGTTTTGTCTTTATTGTTGGGTATTTTATTTGGTTGTGGGTTTTTTTGTTGTTTTGGTTTTGTTTGGAGAAACAGTGGGGTGAAATAGTAGGCACCATCCTACTGAATATGGGCTGAGACCAAACAGATCTGGCTTCTCATTGCTCTGTAAACTTCTGGTGGTCTTAAAGCTTTCCACAAAATAAGTGCTTTGAACAAAAGACAAGCTCTGTGTTGCTATTTGAATGGACAAGCTGAGACTAATCTGTAAAAATAACGATAAATTTTTTAGTGATGAGTATATATTAATACATGTATGTGTGTATTTGTGCATATATACGTAATGCATGTATATAATTTATACTAAGCTATAAAGATTTTTATATAAAATATAAGTAATAATAAGAACATACACATAAATGCACAGTTTTATATTTTCTTCATATACAAATATATAAGAAAAATATATAAGGAAAATGATTTGCTTACCTAAAAGCTTTATAAAAAGCTTTATACCTTTGTATAAATTATATGCATACATTTAATATATACACATATGTATATAAGAGGTACATATATGTATGTGTGTATATACTTATATGTATGTATAAAATACAATATTTTGCTTACCTAAAAGCTTCATATCTTAGTGCCTTCTGCTCCCAGGTGCCGGGCACTAAAGGAACAAAAAGCCAGGTAGGGGCAGGGGGTGCCCCCCTTCCTTCCTGCGTGTTTCTGGGATGCTCCGTGCCACCCTGTGGATCTCGGGCAGCGCCTGCCCACAGCGCAGGGCAAGCGCCCATTGGGCGGCGGGTGGGCGGGCGGCAGCAGTGCTGGGCTTCCAGCTCCGTGCTGTGGGCGTGGGAGACGCTGCCGCGCTCGCATGAGTTGCTGCTGCCGGGAGAGGAGGCGAGGTAAGGGAGGCTCGCTGCGGGCTGGCGCCAGAGCTGCGCTGCTGCTTGGGCACCTGGCTGCCGAGCCGCCAGCACACGCCGGGAGCTTGCTGTCCTGCGACTGCTTGTGTTGCTTTTCTTTAGTGGTTTATCCTCTGCAAAATGTATAGCGACTGCTAGTGCTGTAGCGGATAAAATAGTTCTAGTTGGAATCAAGAAGATGAATTGTGAGTTTTAATCTGATCTAAAATCATTATTTATCTGTGTACCTGGCTGAACTGCACGTGTGAACAGAGCAGAGGTGCTGTGACAGACTTTGCATCGAGGAGTATTTTGTTTCTGAGCGAGTGCTGAGGGTGTGTCTTCCCAGAAATCTCTGTCTGGGGCACGTCTTTCCCAGCCGTAGTCTGCACCAGGCTTTGAAACAACAAAACTGCTTAAACTTGCATGTTAGCCTTAAATATTTAAACGTTTGTCTCGCAGAAAGTGAGGAGCTTTGAATACTTTGGGGAAATTGCTGTTGGCTGCTGGCTTTGGTGGCTACCTAACTTCCAGGAGAGGCTGGGCTCTGGGCTGCTGAGCTCAGACGGGAAGTGGCATGTGGCATTGCAGGTTGGCAGCAGTTTGTTTCCAAACTGACGAGTTTATCTCGCCTGCTATGTGTTCTGGCAGACCGTCTGTGCTTGATGCTGGAAGCTGGGACTGACCGTCTCCAAATGCTGACTAAAATACTTCTGTACCCCAAGCACACGAGCATGCTAAGTACCTTTTGGAAAGCTGAATTCTTTATGGTGGGAAAATGTGGACTTAACATATTGGAAAATCTTTGCCTGTAAAACACATCTAGAGTTGCTTCTTCATTACCTGGTTTTGTTTATAATGAATGTGTTGCTCTGAGGTATCATTAAGCTTGATTTTACTCTTACCTGGCATTTCTTCTACAAAACACTTGGCTGTGAGGAGTGACTTTGTCAGCTGGAGGACTGTCCCATCCTCCTGAAGGTGGGGTGAGGCCAGGAGCTGATTCCCCTCCACCTCTGTCCTGCGTGCGCTGGGTGCTGCCAGGGCTGCTGGACCCAGGGAGGAGGTGGCAGAGCCACGCATGGGGACCAAGAGAGAAATCAGTGCTGGGTACATCTTGGAGAGCCTGCCTGGCTGTGAGATCTGCTAATCTGGGTGCGTTTTACAGAGATGAGTGCTTGTCCAAAATCCAAGAGCAGAGCTAGCCTGATCTGAGTACAGGTGTGTGACTGGTGAGTTTGGTACCTTTGCTCCCTCTCTCTCCTCCCTGTAGTAATTTACATTTTAGAGGAGAAGCGTAGGGAACATCCTGCTGGCAGAGTAAACTGAATTTCACTATCATGGCAACCTCCTGGGAGGCAAAGAGAACAGTTCTCTTCTGCTCTTCCAGGCTTTTCACATTAATCCTTGAGATTAATGTTTCTGCTTTTGTTAAGGGTAGATAGGATCTTCAGCATCTACTCTAGAGAAAATAAGCATTGAATTTACAGTTTTTTTCTACTTCCAAAAGCCACTAGAACAGCTATACAGCAAAGCTGATTTATTACAGTCTAGCATTGTTTCTTGCTATGAATCAAATTACTTTGACTTGTTTCCCTTTCTCCCAAGTACTTTTAAAACAAGATTATGAGTAGCAGGGGAAGGATGGAAAAAGATTTTTCTCATTTTATCAGCAGCTCTTTCTAGTAAGAGATCACTTAGGCAAAATTCCTGGTGTGTTTTTTTGTTTTGATTTTTTTTGAGACTTTTGAAACAAACATAGCCCCATGTTCAAGCTATGGTTTGTAGTTTCAGCATTTGCTGTCATGTTTCTCTGAATGTTCATTATCTGCCCAATGGGCAGCAGTCTCTGGGCTGCTGGGATTTCAGTCCTGGCTGTGCAGTCTCAGGACAGCTGTTTACTTCAAAGCTGATAAAACAGTCTGCAAAATCGCTTGACCATGGCTGTACCTTTTGAAAGACTGCACAAAACCCACCCTCTCAAAATTAATTGCTGCAACTCCCTATTGTCCAGTTCACCGGGGATCAGCAACGTCACACTGGGTGTTTGGCTTGCGGAAGCTTGTTTGCTGGCATGGAATAAGCAGTGACTGTGCTGTGATTTAATTTAGGGATTGGGTTGATTTCTTTGCCTGGACAGGCAGGAAGCCTAACAGGCAGACTGAGTAACACTTCTTTTAATCATGGAATATTTTTTTATCAGCAACTTCACCTGCCAAGCAAAAGTGCTGCCTGGGAATGGAAGCTGTAGTGGCTGTTACCTACCAAATGCGGGAGATGCTCCTGTGTCATTTAGCTTTTGGGGGCTGAGGACCCCAGTTTGGGGGTCTGTGATGCTGCAATGGCCCTTGGTAAAAGCAGGGACCTGGTACAGAAATCATATGATGGCTCAGGCATCTGCTGTGACTTTTGAAAAGGAGGAAAGTCTTTGGGCCAGAGAGCAATGTCCAGCACAGTGCTCAGCGGACACATCCCTCATGCACAGTGGGGCTGGAGGTGCTGGGGGAATGGAGGAAGGTCTGGGCTGTGTGGCCATGACTCCCTTGTATTTGTGAAGAGCGTTATACAGCTGCTGTGGGCCAGGGCACAGCCCGAGGTCTGAGGCCAGCTTTGTAAGGAATTGAGCTGTGTTAGGGCTGAATATTGGGAAATGGAAGGATACATGCCTAAAGCATGTCAGGGGTAAACTGCAGGTCTCAGCAAGCAGATCCCATTCTTTTCTGAAAGGAAGTTTGCACTGATTCATCGTTGTGATTCTTATACCTCCTTGCTCATACAGGTGGGGAATCTGCTAGCTTTTCCACTGTTGCTCCGGGGGTCCCATCATAAAATGAGGGCTGCCTTATGTTTTGTTGTGCATGGGTGCTAAGAAGTGGGTCCTCAAAGTCTTTTATGGCCAAGAAACAGAATAGGCAGAAGGAAGTGTTTAATGCTCTGCTTTATTTGGTGAACTGCACAAGAATAAGGATTACTATGAGCATAAGAATTTCCTGAGAGGCTAGCATGACTATTCTGTGCCAGAGCCAGGAATTTAAAATAAAGCCTTCTGAGTCTCAGTCCATTAGCAGACATATGACCCCTGCCATCCCCTTTGCATTTAGGTTTGAATTCACTCTGATGAATTGTTCTTGCTTTTGCAAGTTCCAGGCAGAATGAGTTTTCTTTTCCTTTCCTGAGAGGCCTTGGAAGGATTACCTGTTTTGTGCTGTAATAACTAGTTATTGGGGAACATCATTCCACTTCCTCTGATGTGAACGTATCACTGAAATTCAAAAGCAAGTTAAACTGATCTAGTGGGCTACAGTCTTGAAAGTACACTAATCCTGGAGCAGCTGCTCTGCTGAAAACAGAGGTGTACCTAAGTGCAACGTTTTGGGGGAGCATTTGGCAAACAGGCTTTGAAGGACTGATGCCTCACTGGTGCCTCAGGCAGTTCTTTATCTGGTTTCTACTGTGCCCTGCAGATTCCAAATGCTCTGTAGATAACTGTAATGGACTTGAGGCAGCTGGCGTGCTTGTGGTGGGAGCTTGTGGTGTGGTGGGGGTGAGCAAAGGCAAGCCAGTGAGGTCTGGGAGGCAGCTGCTGTCCTTGAAAATGAACACGACCCCTGCATTGACCATCCTTCTGACCCACTTGGTCTTTCATGTCAGGAGCCTATAGGGAGGAGTGTAGGTCTGTGGGAAGCTTTGTGCTTCTCCCTTCCTTTGCAGTCCTAAACACAGTTTGAAGTGTCTGACAATCCAACCTCCTAGCAAATGCTGTCTCATGGAGTAAGCCTCCATTCATCGACCCTGCTCCAGGATTGCAGGTCACCCTTGGCATGCATCAGGCAGCTCAGGCTTGTAGTCCTTCAGGGCTGGAGGGATGGCCTCAAAGGCTGTGGAAGCTTTTTTTCTTCCCATGTGCAGCTGGAGCGGGGAGGTTGTGTTACTGACTTCTGCCCTCCCATCCAGCCTTTGGGCAGCTGGGTGTCTGAGCATCACCAGGTTCTTGCTGTCTTTCTGCTGGTCTGTATGCGATACACAGAAATTTGTGTACTCAAATCCATGCAAATTTCTGTGTTGTTTCCCCAGCTTTCAGTATTTCAGATGCTGTCCTGAAAGATGTGGCTTTCCTACTCCCTGGTCTTTTAGCAAGGGGCTAATTCCTATTTTGATGCTGTAAGTAGAAATTTATCATGCTGAATCTGGGTTACCTGTGGGTACCAGCTGCAGCTTGTTCTGGATCACGGTGCGAATGGTGCTGACCCTGTCTGGGCTTGGCTGCACTCTAGAAAGTCTGCTTTGCAGTGCTGGAGAGTCTGAGGCATGTGAATTGGCTGGTGGGCTCAGCAGTCATTTTTAAAAGGATTTAAGGGGATTGAAACTAGTGAATCTTGTTCTATCCTGCAGGGAGAGAAAAGACTTGGACCAGTTTGCAAAAACTGAAGGATCAGGCTGTCCAGGTTCAGGAAAACCAGCTTGCTCCAGTTGTTCCCTTACAGCTGGAGTGACTTGGCTTCTGTGCAACATGGGTCCCCACTGGGCATCTGCCCAGGCGCTGTGCAGAAAATTCTCTGGCATTATTCTTGCCAGATCTAGCTTGGATAAATTTGTTTTTTAACCTGGACCTGTTGGAGGAAAGTGTGTATCTGGAGGTGGGTGCCCCATAAACATGTCTCCAAATCCAGAGAGAGTTGCTGTTAAGCCAAGGGTGGTGCTGAACTCCAGAGTGCATCTCTGCTCCTGATGGATTTGACAGATTTTCCCTACAGTGGCAGGGAGTTGTGTAACAATGGGAGCGAAGTCTCTTCATCCGCTCCCAGATGAAAATAAACTTAGCGGGATGCATGTCTCTCCCAGCATGCCTGTTAGGGGAATTTGAAAGAATAAAAGCAGACCTGCTAAAGGGACACTTGCTGCTGTTGAGATGTACTAAACAGCACCCGGAGGTAAGCTTTGTGCAGAGGAGGGAAGAAGAGAGCCTTAGGGTGTCCCATGCAGCGGCAATTGCTGCCTGTGGTCTCTTGTACTTCTGCAATGCAGGGAGTGTCTGCACAGCAGCTGGTGGGGCACAGAACCAGGACAGACAAATCGAAAGGACTTGGTGTGCTGCGTGTGAAGGCAGCGTCCTGAGCAAGGTGCAGAACTGAGGGGTGGGAGGTAATCAATTAGAACAACTGGATGAGCTTAGATAAATTCAGTTATAAAATTGAATCTCCGTGGGGTTGCTTCTTGGTCTGTTAAGGTAAGTTGCTTGGTGCTATGCATGAATGAAGAGAGCTGTGTTCACAATAAAATAAAGCTGAGGGTGGGTATTTTGGCTGAAACTTCTTGCAAAATGAGCCAGGGGAACTGGGAACTGGGGTGAGGGAAGCGTAGGAATATGGATGGCCACACCATCCTCTGCTGCTGCAGCCCTGCCTGCAGAGCAGGGAGGAAGATGATGGTGAGCAACAGGAAGCCTGGGGGCCAGGTCCTACGTCAGCTGAGTCACCAGGATTGCCTCCAAATTAGTGAGGCTGCTGCATGTGCTGCAAGCCCAGAGGGTCTGGCACTTGCAGAGGGCTGCAGGGTGTACCCAGTGCCTGCCTGGCTGTCTGGTAGGTTATTCCTAAAGCAATCCTGATATTTGTTGGATTAGTGGTCAAAGGCATGCAAGTTTTGAAGTATTTTTAATTTGCTAATGCTGACTGACTTGCCTTCTCATGTCTGGAGCCTTTGTCACGAAGTGACAGCAAAACCACAGGTTCCTCTGAAAAGAGGAATATACATTGGGTGAGTCACTGTTCCAAGACAAGTCCTATCTCCTTTCTTCCTTTTTTTCCTGAAATTGGATGGAAAAAGGACATATTAATACCTTTTTGTTGACACTTTAATGTGTCTCTACATTTGCCTGTTGGAGTAAATAAACTGATAATCAGTCAGTTGTAAAGATATTAGAATGGGGTGGGGCAGGGAAAGACAGAGTGGCTCAGTTTTCAAACTAGTGCAGAGCTGCTAAAAAAGCAAATTCTTTCATTTGGATCAGAAGCAAATTCCAGCTCTGTTTCTGTTGGAAGTGCTTGACTTGCTGTCAGGAAATATTTGGTTGCTGTGTCTTTTTAAAATTGAATTAATCCTTCACCTTTTAAGATGTGCAAACTACTGTTTTGTGTTTTTTTTTTTTGTTTTGTTTTTTTTTTTTAATTATTTTCCTTCCCACCAATCCTCTGCACAGCCTGCAGTTTCCAATGCTTCCCTCCTGGGACTGTCTGGGGACCTTTTGCGTGGACAGGGTGTCTTAAGTTGCTGTCTGAGCTGTTAATCCACCCAGAAGTACTGGTGAGCTCCTGGAACTTGTGTCTGATGTCTGCACTGCAAGTGTGGAGTGCCAGAGTGGAGGCATGCCTCTGATGGAGCATCCTCACAGCTCATCTCCAGGTGGCTTACAGCTGTGAAAACACAGGGGCTGGGGCAACTTTATTTGACCTGCCAGTATTGCAGTTCTGTCTGGAGAGCAAATACAGTGACCCTGATGCGCTGGCTGTGGTGTGTTTAGAAGCTACAAAGCTTGTTTACACAGAAACTTGATACGGCTCCTATCTGGGAAGGGAGTTGATATTAGAAAACCTGAGATGCACTTAAAGCAGCTCTCATCTCCAGCAAAAAGTGGGGTCTTCAAAGCGCATAAATGGGCTGCACGCCTGCTGGCCGTGTGCTTCTGTGAAGCTGCTTTAATGCATCCCAGGAGCAGGGAGCCCCCCTTGCTCTTCTTTCCTGATGGAGGGATGCAGGCAGGAGTGAAGGGATGTTGAACAGGAATTACTTCCTTATACGCTCTGTTTCTGTGCACATTGACCTGAATGGGTCAATTGCACATTGAATGGGCCTTCTGTCACCAGGGTGTGTAATGAGCATGGGATCACTAGCTTCTGTCATCTTTTGTTGCTCTTTCTCTCTTCCTTCCTCTAAAATGGGTCTTTAAGCAGAGTTTGTCTCTGGCCATCATTGCGTGCCCTACAGAGGCTCTTCTCCCAGCAGAAGTCGATGGGACGTGGTGAGGCATGAGGGACGCGGTACTGGGTCTCCACCAGGACTTTGAGAGAGACAGCTGATGTGTGATCACTAGTGTAGTGTTATAAAAGGGCTTTTATGTCCGTGAAGACAAAGCCAATTGTTTAAAAATGTGTCTGAATGAAAAACACAATTCTGAATGCCCTTGACTCAGCTACTAAAAAAAAAAAAAATCAAACAAAAAAACAACTAAGCAACACACACAAAAAAATAAAATAAAATAAATCTGAAGAGCTCTCCAGCCCAGTGTGCCAAATGTAGGTGTAATCCTCTTCACTGGGAGAAAGCAAGGGGACCAACCAAAATGGAAAACCCACAAACCTCCATAAAATCCTTCTAGGAGCTTAACTGTCCCTGTCTACTTATAACTGTCTCCATCTCACTAACCTTTTCAAATACTGTTTTGTTATATCATAACACTTTCCCCTCCTCAGACAGTTATAATGAGATCAGGTGTCTGCTTTTTTTCTCTCTTGGTTCAAGTTCTCTCTTTCTCCTCTCAACTTGAGAAACAGAAAGAAGAAAGTGATATGAAAACAGAGGTAAATCTTTCATAGACTTGCTAAGATGAAAAATATAGAGACTGGATTTTTTTTTTTCCAGTGAAAACCCACACAAACAATGGTAGGGCGTATCCTGAGTGTGATAATTCTCTGATAGTCAGACAATGCAGCTTTAATAAAAAAACTCTCAGCTTACAGTGGTGTTAGCTTCTTGTTTTGGTGTTAAAGATGGTAGAGATAGACAGCAGCAAATTAAATTCCAATGAAATGGATAGGCAGTGATGTTTTTGGAAATCCATTTGAAGAGAAACCCTAACGGTTTGAAAATGAATTGGAGCAAACGAGGATTAGGAAAAAAGAATGAGTGAGGGTGGCTTGGCTGAATCTTTAGTATTATAGTTCAGCCTCTCCTGCCTGTCAGGTGATGCCATGTGTAGCCGAAACTGCTTTCAATCTCGATACCAGAGTGTTTCTGCCAGTTGTGAAATCCACCTTTGGTACCGTGCAGTGAACTTGCTCAGAGCTGACTTTGTTGCCAAGCAACTGCTTTATCCCCTGGAAAAAAAAAACAAACACCCAGGTTTTGGTTTTGGAGGCCCCAAGGACCAGGCTGGTTGGGTGCTGCAGAGGAGCTGGCTCGGTAACAGAGAAGGTCCCAGTCGGGTGGATTGGGCACCCAGCGAGAGGAGCAGCTGTAAAAATTTACCATGGTGTTGTTTTACTCTGTGAACCTGAACAAGCTTTGCAGCAATTCCTCCTTCTGTCCTGTTCTTGTAGTATGAACCCAAGGCTGAAGTCAGTTGTCTGGCTGTCAGTGGCTCTTGCTGACTGTTAAATACCTTGTCCTACCTGCTGGCAACTCTGCAGATGCTCGGAGCTGGGGTCTGATGTGCTCTCCTACATGGCTCTGCAGTGATGCAACTTCTTGTTGCCTTTCTCTGCTGGCACCTGTCAGTGCTGTTTTCCCAGGGTGCCACGCCTGCCCATCGCTCTCATCTCTAATGACTTCCCTCCTTCCAGACTGAATGAAGTATTACAGAAAATGAATATTTACAGCTATAGGCAAACTTGTGTTCTTAACCCAGCAAGTGCTCTTAGAGCAGCTGTGAGCTTCAGACAAGAGGCTTGCTAGTCAGAGCAGAGGTATTCATGAATCCAAGCCTGGGTTGTCGCATAAGCAGTGAGCCAGCCCGTTCAGGATCCTGTCTTCTGAAGGTCTGTAAACCTGAAATCAGCCTTCATCCTTTGCTCGCAGAGGTGTAGGCTGCTTCTGTTCCCATAGGCAGAGGAGGAAACCTTTTATTTTCCTGCTTTGTAGCTAACAAAGAGTTGGAAAATCTTGGGTTGCAAATCTCACTGGAAGTTGCATTGAGCCTGCCCAGATCCTCATTTTCAAAGACCCTTAGTTAGTCTGTAGCTAATGTGTGTACTGGAATGTGGGCACTGTTAGCAATGCCCATAGTTTTGCAGGAGACCGCTGCACAGGGTTTGTCCTGTTTGCATGTCCAATGAATCACTGCTCTCTCTTGTTTGTATCAGTCAAAGTGCCAACATCATCTGACGCTGCTGTCACAAAAGTCATAGGAAGGGAGCATGGGCAGGTCCCTGGTCTTTCGCCATCTTTCTGGTGATGCCTCTTCTCTGGGCTAGCAGGCTGCCACCTATCCAGTGCTTGGAAAGAAAGATTAGGATATACAGGGGCAGGAAATGCATGCCTCATCCTTTGCTTATTTAAACACCCTTGAAGCTGTGCTGATCTGATCAATGCAGCGTTTCGGCATGCTCATGGCTGGTGTGGGGCTGGTGTGGGGCTGTTGTTGGCTGTAGGGCACTCGCTTGCTTGCAGTGTTCCTGGCATGCCTGACTGAGGAGTGTGCATGGGGTCAGTGGCTGTGCAAACAGCCCCCGTTCCTTGCATACCATTGAGAGACTGACTCTGGGAAATCGGTGTTTATTCAAAGAGTTTTGTTGTAGAAAAGCAGATTTCCTCTTGGCAAACAATATCAGGTATACTATTTTGTGGAAAAAGACCTTTTTCAGCTACAGTTCAGAATCTTTATTTGGTTTAGGTAGTTGCACGCTGTCAGTGGGCAGATGGGCAGGCAGAGCATTCAGTATCTATTGTATTAATATTTTAATTATAGATACCTGTTCTGTCAAAGCTGTGGAAAATCCCTGGAGATATGAACTTTTCCCAAACTACAGCATGTACCTGTAGTGGGTGCCTTAATGTGTGCAGAATAACACAGCCTGTAAAATAAATATAGAGAGCTAAATATTAACAAAGCTAATGGGATTTCTGACTTGGTAAGGAGCACATTTCCCATCTTCCAAGTTTCACATCTGTTTTTCTCGGTGGAAAGATAAATGTGACTTTGAGAGGTACGGTGACCTTGTTACCGATTGTTACTGTACTGCTGTTCAAAACTGCGCGTGTTTGAATGCAGCTTGGTTTCACATAGCGTCCTTTTTCTCTCTTCAGGTGACCACTAAATTCATGAGATGGCCGTCACCACGCAAATCTCCAAAGATGAGCTGGAAGAACTCAAGGAGGCCTTTGCCAAAGTTGGTAAGTCGCAGTGAGAAGGTCACTTTTGTCCCTGTCTGCTGTATGTTTGAAGAGGACTTATCCCCGCCCCATGAAAAATGGTGCCAGCAGGACACAGGCAGTCGCCTTGTCTTGTGGTTGTCTTCATGCCCAGGAGTCCCTTAACAGTTTTGTTACTTCTGGCATGTCACTTCTAGCCAAGGAGCACATAGGAAAGGACATGGGCAGTGTGGCTGCCAGTGAGCGCTGGTGGATAGCATTGCCTTGGTGCTCCAGGTGGGCTTCTCTGGCTGCTGATGGTGGAAGAAATATCCCAGGAGGCATCGTGTTCCTTTGGCCCAGGCAGCACTTCAGGGCTTGCACAATGCTTGGTCCTCAGGGTGTTGGCTTTGGCAGTTGGGGCTTAGCTGTGCAGAGGGCAAATGTAGGCTCAACATTTCTGGTTTGTGCAGATGCATTTGAGGCACCACAGTTGGTGACCTTATAGGTGAAGCCTAATTAGTGGCCGCATACCTGGACATTATGGAGCAACTTGCGGTGATAATAAAATGCTTTGTGGCCACTGTGCACGTGCAGTGCCCTCTGGTGGCTCTGTTTCTCCCTGGGTCTCCCATCCGTCACAGCTGGTGATACTCGGTTGCCCAAGCTGCAACCTGCTGCCTCCGCCTGCCTCCCTGCTCCCCTATACTAGCATTGCACAAGCCCCTGGCAGGCTGCTTCAGGAAGCTTAAATGGGCAGAGGTGACATCATGGAGAAAACTTTTCTGCTGGTTTAGTTTCCTGATAGGGCTTATAGAAGGATCAGAAAAAGTCCAGGGAGGGGTGGGATGGGAGCAGGATGGTGACAGTGGGCTGAGGTCAGTGCCTGCAGCTGGGGAACCATGCCTGGGGCTGGCACTGGATGAGAACACATTGCACAAGTGGTCAGATCCGCCCCTGCTCATCTCCCTGGCTGCACATCCATGCTGCTTGAGCACTGGTTATTGCTCTGAATCAGTAGCTGCCTCGCATCTGAACAGAAGTTTCACTTGCTCTAAATTAAGAACGTGTAGGGGAAAAAGTAACTTTCAAAGGTAACCAATTCTCACAGAATAGCATTTGCTGTCAGGATATGAAGCAAGTTGTGTTTTAGGCAGTTCCCTCTCCTATCTTGCTCTTGTCCCAGACTTTTCTAGCAGGTGGAAGTCAGCTGGCACAGAGGCAGGTGAGTAACCATCCTGCTTCTAGCTGTGTAATGCACTTCTAATTGCAAACTTTGAGACATGGGTGTGGGCAGCTTGCTCTGTCCTTGGATAAATTTTAAATGATTCATTTGGCTGGATGGAGTGGCTTTTTGTCACTAGTGTGTAGGGAAATTATTGAGGTTAGGTTGGCTGTCTGCCGTTGCACTGAAAACAGTGGGAAACTCAAGTCCGATAGTAATTTGTTTCAAGAAACCAGCTTGTTCTGCTGTCCCTGTTCAGTTTACCAGTATAAAAGAAATGTCAAAACTTACGTATTAAAAAATGTGATAATTAGCCATTAGTATGTACCCACAAGTGTGATGAGATCTACTAGTTTTTTTTATCTGCCTTCTGTTTTGTGTGCTGTAGGCATGGCACAGTTCACAGACACTGCTGTGGGAGGGCCTGTGCCTGTCAAGAGCATTTTTAATGCTTTTGTTCCTTTAATTCTTGCCTAAAGGTGCCATCTTTGCCCTGGGCTATATAACTGCCTGGTAATGATGTGGCTGGCTTCCTCTGGGAACTTCTAATGGTGTCCCCAGTAAATGTGAAAAAACACTGGACTGAGGCTGCTGTGTAAAGCGAGATTTTTCTTCCACTTCAGAATCCAGCTACTTGGAAAACTTTGAATGCAATGAGGCATGGTTATAGTAAAACTCAGCTAGCTGGTTTCTTTGATGTCTTAAGAGAGATGTGGGGAGGGAGGAAGAAACACTTAATGGAGTGATTTCTGCTCACCAGGTGATGTGCAAGCTCCAGTACATGGCTGCGCTGGCTTCCTGGAGACCTGCTTTAATTCTCGTACGGGGCAAGTCACGGCTCTGGCCAGGAACGCTCCTACCACAACAGCTGTTGCTAGTGTAGATTCACAGGGCTTTGAGGATGTGCGTCTGATCAGTTGCTCTGTGTGCAGCTCGACTGGGTAGATCGTCAGCTTTCTAGTGTCAGAGGGTGTCCCTAAGGTCTGCTAATGTGTACTCTGTCACCTCTTGCTCTCTGTGCCTCTTGCAGGTATCCCCTCTCTCCCATGCATCTGGTATGCTGTTCTGACAGCAAAAGGCAAGTCCGTAGGCTACCTGCTGCTTGCTAGAAGCAGTCCAGTCCACAGATGAGAAACTGCAGTTTAAGGCTAGCAGTAAAGTCAGCTGCAGCTTGGGCAAGCAACGCCCAGCATCCAATAACCAGGTATTGCTGCTGAAAGTGAGGCAAGTGATAAACAGCAGGGGTGGAAGGAACATTTTAACATCTGACAAAAGTAATTATCAGAGGGGACATAATAACTATCTGTGCTTTATACAACCTGTGTTAGTGGGGTTAGCTGTTTGCTCCCAATCTCAGCTAACCTCTGAATTCATTCCACAGAACTGGTCGCTGCACTTGGCCAAACAGTGGCACTTCATAGAAGAGGTGTGGCAGAACAAAATCTGAAAACTTGCTCTGCTTATTTGTCTTCCTCCTCCTTGATCCTAATAGCAGCGATAAGCATCTTTTTCTGGAAACACTAAGTACTTAAAAACACAGCCCAGTTGAACACTTTGTTCGATGCTGCAAGGTAGTAAAACAATGCTCTGAAATGGTAGCTTAAGGCAAATAGGGATCTGTGGTCCTGCTGAGAGCATATGTCCTTAAAAGGAAATGTGTGGGTTACTTTCCCCTCTTGCATCCTGTTATTTAAGCTATTTTAAGGACTTGTCTGGAGGAAGCTGAGCCAGAGCTTGGAGCAGCTTTGGGGTTTTGTTTATTGCGGCTTTGCTGCGCCACCTGCATATGGGCAGAAGGTGGTGCCATATATCACGGCAGTGACCTTTTGCAGGTTTAGTATGCTGGCATGCATGCATCTTTCAGTGGAAATAGGAAACTTCAGATGTGCTGTAGTTTCCTTTCCATCAGGCAGATTATAATGAATCCAGGCTGTAGCTTGTCTGGTAAAACAATTTTACTTTCTTCCATTAGTAATTCTGGGTCATATGCTAAGGGATTTTGTTTGGGATAGCTTCTATTTTGACAGCCTCTTCAGCTGTTGAATACCATTTTAGATTTTGTTAGAGAAGGATTTTAGACCACCTCCTGTCTGAAGTCTGGCCCTGTTGCAGGACATCCAGCAAGGCACCATATGGTGGACCTGTAGCAATGCTGGAAACAATTACAGATCTTGCTGGTGTTGCGAAGAGGACATTGTTTTTTTTAATGGTGTTACTTTGTATATTTGACTGCTGTGTCAGATGTTCCACCACGCAGTGAATAACTAGTTACTAGGTTTTGCTGCCAAGCCAAAACCATGGGCTAGCATATTCACCAGGCTTCAATGCTTAAATCTGCATTCCTGTGGCCAAAGAGCTAAAACTTGAAATGAGAGCATCTTTACTGAAAAAACCTCTAACTCGGTGTGGGGTCTTGCGATTGAGCCAACAGACCTGTTTTACCGTTAATTCCCACTTCCAAAACGTCTGGGGCATAGATGCCCTTTCAATCTATGAAATAAATCAGTGACTTTTTTTTTTTTTTTCAGGATACTGTAGAAGAGTAGCTATTCTAGGTCGGTGTTTGGGATGTCGTTAAGAGTTGGAAGGATGTAGATCCTGAGATCCTGAGGGTTTTGAGTGAGTTCAGGTGTGTTTCTCACCAGGAGGAGTCCTTCAAACTTGTGTTATGTGCTGACTGTCTGAGCCTGAAGCAGGTGCTGGGAGCAGCCAGTGCACAGTCCCTCATAATGGGCAGCATCTTTCCTGGTGCTGCACTCCTGTGTCGTATGCACTTGCATGCAAACATGCATTTTGAATGACGCTTTGTGCTGCAGAGCTTCTAATGTTTTTCCCCAGTGAGCAGAGGGAAAACTCTGAGCCTGGCAAACCCTGAAGAATGGGAAGGTGCTGCTTTGTGGGGGTGAGCTGATGTACCTCACCGGCATCATGGGCAAATACTGACCAAACTGCAGGAAAATCCTGATATCTGACCTGCAGCCAGAGGTGATGCTTTCAGGCGGAGGCTCAGCTCAGCAAAGCAAGTTGTGTGGATGGGCCAGACAAGGGGCTGGGCTAATTCCTCAGTTGCATTCCAGAGTGTTTTTATGTTACAGTTCCTGTTTTGCAAGAAAACCAATATAAATGCAAGGTTAGAGATTAATTTGTTGAACTGGATTGTACCCTTAAAAGACTTGCAGGGCTTCATACACAAAACTGTGCTCTAAACAGATGTAGGTATTCTTTTAGAAGGCACATCTCTACACAATGTGTTAGAGATGAGGACTGGAGCTCAGTTCCTTGCTGTCACCCAAGTGGCTTTTTGCCTTGTGAAATCCCGTATGTTTTTTTTTTTCACTTCTCAGTAGCCTCAGACAAGGCATAGGCAAGCCTAGTTTGGAAACTCTTCTGAATGCTAAAGGTAGTCACTTCAAGACAAAAACTGTTCACAAATCCAATCAAGATCACTTTAATGATTCCATCAAGGATACAATATGTATTTTGAAATCTTACCTTATTTTTCTCTGTGGTTTGCTTCTTTAACACTTGGATAGATGTAAAACTTCATTTTTAGGAGGTGGACTGATCAGAAGAAGTGATGAAGGGGTATTTCTGGATTTACCTGCTTTATTTGGCAGCATGGTAAAGGACTGTGGATAGTTCAGCCAAGCACAGGCTGAAGCAATAGGTGTTGGCTTCAGGCATGCTGAAGGTGAAATGAAAGACCTGTTTCAGGTTCATAGGCCCTGGAGATTAGCAAGTCCCTTCTTTTCCTTGTCTGATTATTATTTTTTTCCCTGGATGTGAGATGGAAAAAAGACACATATTGTGTAGTTAAATTTAGTAGTAAGAAAACTGTAACAGAAGAAGCTGTGATTTACCTACAGGGAAATAGTTTGCTGATGACATCTCAGCCTGGACTGAGATAAAGCTTGCCTTTGCAAGCTTATATTTTTTTTAAATAAAAATCTAAAAATCGAAAACCAGATAGCAGGCTGTTGCCATCATTAATTGTTGGACCCAAGCACTTTATTTCATCAGCATTATTGTAAACGCTGGCACTTCATAAAGTAGTTAAATCCATTTATTAATTGTCTGGACTCAATGTTCTTCTTTAGTTTGAGATCCAGGAACTGTTACTTCGTATGTTTGTCAGTAAGTGTTTGAATTTCACTTTCTGGCTAACTTATGAAAACAATCTTAAAATCCCATATTGACCTGGAAAATGAGGGGAGTTGGAGCAATGGTGAGGACATGCTGCTTGTTGGTTTTTAGTGCTTAAAAACCACTACTGCCACTTATTAAAAGTAAATTGACTTTGAAAATATGCTAACTGGACTTCTGAGCTATCCTAATTGCTTTCTCTTATTGTAGAAAGTATCTCCCTTTAAGCATAGGTACTGACCCAAGTGGCTGTAGTGTGAGATTCCCATGTGAACAAAACCAAGGCTTGCTGGGGCAGGTGCAGCTCTTCGATCATGCAGGCTGTGGTCTGCAAGGGTGTTTGGGGAGCAGAATCTTCTGCTTGAATGCAGTTTAATTTTGTGGCCTTAAGGAGAGACTGCTTCTTTATAAGTATTAGAAATGGAGGCTTGGGCAGTGAATCAAGTTCCCTGGGCTGTCTGTGCCACTTGCCTACAGCAAACAGATTTTAACATCGCTTCTGAGCTGGTGGTAAGAGCACAACGTATTCACAGTCCCTGTCTCTGGCCGTGCTGGAGGGTCACACTTATGTGTTGGGACATAAATCTGGGTGCACAGGCTACTTCAAATGCTCTGGCCTCTTGTGGACATGCCTTTTCTAAAAGTTGGATACCAGCTGTGCTGGGAACCATGTTTGCTCACCTTAGTCCTCTTGTAGAAGGCAGCACCTAGACTGTGCCTTTCCACGGTGGCATTAAAACCATTCTTGCCTGAAGAAAGACTGGGGCTGCTGGATTTGTACTGCATGATCTGCAAATGTGATAACATCTGCAAAGGGGATGGGATCTGTTGATGTGTAAAGCTCCAGACTTGCACTTATTTTTTTCTTTCTCTCCAGATCTAGTAGGTGATCACATCTCAATGAGTGTGAAGTGCTGCTGTATCTTGGCAGTGACTGTCAAAGTAAATGTCATTGCAGAGCTTTCTTGGGCTGTATTAAAATGTCTGGCCTCAATTTTCTGTCAGCAATAAATGAATAACATTATCAACATGATTAAAAAAAGGAAATGCAGAGCTGACTTAGTGTTTTCAGTTCAGAATGTTAAGAAGTGCTGTGTTTCATTACCTTCTATTTTTAATGCACAAACCCAGCTGCAGTGCAGTTCAGATGTGAAAAGTAACTCTGGAGATGATTTATGAAAACACAGATGTTCTCTTGCGAAACTTTTTACAACAGCCTTGGTCCTGTGTGTGAAGAGCCGTCCTGCTCAGCTCTGCTTTGAAGCTGCCATTGCACAAAGACAGAGGGATCTCATGGCTTGCAGTCTGTTTCAAGGATGAGCTATGTGTATTTAACTTGCACCTTTGATTCCTGAGTGTGTCCATTGAATGGTGTACTTCTTGGACTTGGTATTTTTGGTGTGGGTGTCCCGCTGTGTGTCTGCATCCTGCACGGTTCTTGCTTTCAGCAGATGAATGGTCTGTGCAATGTAGCCCTAAAACATGTGGCTTGTGATGATCATACTAGGAAATCCTGCTTAAACTTTCTGTCTTACAGATGTCCTCAGAACATAGGTTGCTTTCTCTAAAGCATGTTTGAGGGTGGGGGCTTCTTTTCTTCTCCGGTGTCTGGAGTTCATCCTGTTGGATGACTGACATATTTCTAAATTGCCTTCTCCCACCTCTTTTTCTCCTGCCCCTTTTAATCCTTAGACCTCAACAGCAATGGGTTCATCTGTGACTACGAGCTGCATGAGCTCTTCAAGGAAGCCAACCTGCCTCTCCCTGGGTACAAAGTGAGAGAGATCATCCAGAAGCTCATGATCGACGGCGACAAGAATAAAGATGGGAAGATTAGTTTTGAAGAATTTGTCTATGTAAGTGATATTTCTGAATTTTCAGCAATCTCTGTTAGGTGGCCGGGGCTCCTTTTAGACAAAACTGAAAAAAGGGGGCTAAAAAAGGCTGACTTTAACACAATTCTAGTTTTCTAATGATGACTTTTGAGGACTTACCATGTAAAAAGTAGCTCTTTGGTCATATACTGAGATTTCTATGATTTGTTTTGCTGTTGCTGCCAGCCTTTCGATTTGGACAGAGAAGGAACATGTTGGTTTTCAAACAAAACAAACAAAAAAAACAATATTCTCCCACATGCTTTTGCTTTATGAAAAGTCTGTTGGAGGCTAAAAGCCTGTTTCCATGTGGAGTGACAACTGGAAAAGAGACTTCCAGTTCTCCAAACTTAGAGTATTGAGTGGAATCTGCTCACTTTTTCCAGGCATACAGATGAATGGTTGTTTTCCCTGTGAAGCAGTATAATTTCCTTTCTCAATTTAATGGGACTTACAAGTATTTGCTAAAGATTTGTGAGGGCATTTCAAGGCACACTTGGAAATTAATTTAGTTGCTGAAGTAGGAAAATTTAGATCCATTTGTTGCCTTAAAAGGGAAGAACCAGGAGTAGGGAAGTGGGAAAAGTTGGAGGATGGGTCTCAGCATTTTTCCTTCAGCCTTTTTCTTTAGAAATAGGTCAGATTTTTTTATTAATTCGTCCTTTTTTATTATTTTCAAAAGCACAACACTTCCTCTCCTTATCCTTTTGATGTTCTGAGTGAACGTTAGAAGAGTAGTATAAAACATGAGCAGTGCATTTAGGGAGCCGTTTTCATGTCAGCTACTTTTCTCAATATTGCTTAATTTAGCTTTACTTTTTTCTGTTCCTTAATTGTTTTCAGACCCTCTGAACTTTTGAGTTCGGAGTCAACTAGTAAGTTGGAGTTTGTTTGCAGTTTGTGAACACTTGCATGCTGGGTGCATGTTTCAGCTGTTGGTTTGAACTTGTCCATAACTCTAACTTTGCACTAGGAAGGAAGAAATCAATGTCTTCTGTCAGACGTCAATGGTACCAATGGTCAAGTAAACATCATTAGTTGTCTTAGAGGCAACTAATCCATACAGTAGATGCAATGGTTAATTATAGAACTTTTACCAACAGAACCATTGATCTTTTCTAACTATGAGCACTTCTGCTGTGGTTTCTGGGACACAAAGTAAGACATGAACTACCTTGATGTTAGAGTCAAGGTACCTCAGTGTTAAAACACGTTTTCCAGAGAGGGTGTGCAATACCAGTAATGAATCTGGCAAAACTAAAAATACATAACTGTATTTAAACAGATTTAAGATAAACCAACCAAACAGAAAATCCCAAACCTCTGTGCTGTTGAGTTTTCACTCAGCTCTGCCTGATCACTGGGGTGAGCAAAACCTCTGCCTGCCATCAGGAGATGGTTTAACTCTGTGCTGCACCATCATCCTGACTTGCTACGTTACCTGTGTTTAAGGGTTGGGAATGATAAAGTATGGCAACCAGGCATGCTGACCCAGCCAGGCAGGCAAGTCCCCTTGTCTTGTTTTAACAGAAGCACCTTGTTCTATTTGCAGTGCTATTCCATTGCCGTTTCCAGGGCAGTGTTTGGAGAACCTTCTTATGTTTTTCTGCAAGATTTGTGTGCAATCAAAAAAAAAAAAAAAGGTAGCAGAATGTTGGGTTGGGATGGATGAGACTTGAGGAATCAAACAGAGGAACCCAGCACTGCAGAAACCTGGCAGGAGCAAGGAAAGCATGAACAAAACAAAGGGGTTTTGTTTTTTCTTACATTTGTATTTTCAGTGTGGTTGAAACTAGTTTACTTAACTTTTAATGGAATTACAGTAGGCTTTCAAACCACTGAATGTATTTTTCTTAATAGTTAGAATAGTCCTAAACTCGAGGCCACTAATAGTAACACTCAACCTGCACAAACTACACAGCATAGTCCTGTGCTAAAGCATCTCTTCTGCTCTCACACATGACAGCATTTTGTCCATTAGTCCACACCTGCTAGGAAAAGACTTAGCTGAAATATCTGTTATGGATTATTGCAGATTAGATTGTTATGCTCTTACTAGAGAACTGCTTTTTTGTCTCCTGTGGGCTGTGGACAAACTCTTGTGTGTGAACTAAAGTCACAGTCACATGAGCATCTGGCTTACACAGAGACGTTAAAATTACACAACAGCTTTCTCAACTTCGGTCCTATGGAAACTGCTGCATGCGTACCTGCCTTCATATTGCAAAGGTTTCACTTTTTTCTTGTGGTCCCTTGAAATCTACTTGAAAAGGTAAATGTGTGAGAGTTACTTCAAGCCTAATGCTTCTGTTTCAATTGCCACTTGCAATATGTGTTAAAAGGGAGTGGGACTAGTCTCTGCCTCCTACCCATGTTAAACTTAATACCACTACAATTTTGCTAGGCTGTTCACATTTGCTGTTGTACTGTGAAGTTTGCTTTAAAGCTGACAAAGAGAAGATAATTTCTTCTGTAGCCCTCTCAGTATATGAAGGCAATCTTTTTTTGTCTAACAGCGCACTTTAAATTGTAGATTTTCCAAGAGGTGAAAAGCAGCGATATTGCTAAAACTTTCAGAAAAGCAATTAACAGAAAGGAGGGAATCTGTGCGATTGGGGGCACCTCGGAGCTCTCCAGTGAGGGGACGCAGCACTCTTACTCAGGTACTCCTCTGACTTTCACCTCTTTTTTTCTCTGGTAAGTGGAGGCAAAACTAGTAGACTTCGACTACCTGCTCCACACTGCTTTTGTTCTCCAGTAGCTGAATGATCACAGATCAAGGTGAGAGCAGTACGGAATATAGTGTAATGCAAGATTAGCAGTGTGTAAACTGTGTGTAAAATGTGTGCTTATATGTTTTGTTAGCTGTGCTTGCTGATGAAGCCCTTGTGTCACGTTTGAACATAGTAAAGATATAAAGTCATGAGTAAATGACAGGAATATTCTGATAATTTGAAGTCAAACTCAGGTTTCTTTAAACTGTGTCTAATAAAATAGTGTGGTAATGATAGCGTGTTTTTTTTTTATTATTATTTTTTTTTCCCTGGGCTATTGTAAACTGTTTTGGGTAAATCTTTGCTATGTTGTGAAGAACCCTGTATTAAATTTATAATTGGTTATCTTAGAGGAAGAAAAATATGCCTTTGTAAACTGGATAAACAAAGCCCTGGAAAATGATCCTGACTGTAGGCACGTTATTCCAATGAACCCAAATACAGATGACCTGTTCAAAGCTGT
Organism: Anas platyrhynchos; assembly: GCF_047663525.1. Classification (NCBI taxonomy): domain Eukaryota; kingdom Metazoa; phylum Chordata; class Aves; order Anseriformes; family Anatidae; genus Anas; species Anas platyrhynchos. The sequence goes on from NC_092596.1 coordinate 15,306,451, forward strand.
GGGAGATGGGATTGTGCTATGGTAAGTCATGATTGCTCCTGAATTTAAAAAAGAAAAACAAGTAAAATAGTCCCCAAAAACTCCATAGTTATGGGGAATTTTCATCCTGTTCTAGTCTGTTTTTTTGTACGCCAGCATGTGTGCACAATATTTTGCATGTATAAAGAAGGGCTCTATCCACCCAGGCTTTTGGTGTCAATGCATGATGCTTCTGCTTTGTTACAAGCTAGTGGTTTTGTCTAGTACTTTTGTTTTGGGCTTGAAACTAAGTTTGCTGAAGGGGATAAGTACCTTGCAGGTACTTATCTGTTGCCTTACTAGTCTTTGCAGCAGATGACAAAGTAGCAATGAGTCTTTGCTAGTTCAGTGACTGCATTGTGAATAATTCACGTGCTCTTTTTGCTCCAGCATCTGAGATCAATGGTGGCCAGTAACATGTGTAAGGTTTCAGGTTTAGCTATTAGTTTCAAATACATTCCAAATACATTCTGGATAACATAAATATTAACGTCTGATTTACAAAATATTGATTTTTAAACAAAAGCAGTGCAGGAGTAAACAAGTAAAAGGAAATGTACTGTGCTAAGTATTGTAACAGTGAAACAACTTGTTGAGATGGTATACAAAATATCGTTCAAATATTATTTTTTCCTCCTACCAGCAAAATGATCAATCTTTCTGTTCCGGACACAATTGATGAAAGAGCGATTAACAAGAAGAAACTCACACCATTCATAATTCAGGTACAGTACCGTTCTATATGTTTGCAGAAATTCACATTCAAATAGAGTAAAGGAAAACTCAGCATGGTGGCTCAAGGAGCTGCTATGGAACACTGGAAAGGAAAGATTTTTATTTTGAATTATTAAAGGCAGTTTTTACCGTGCATAATTGGCAATTGTAGTGGTATGGGTACAGTTCAAGAGACTAGGATGCCTAGTCTTAAGATAACTTAATGACAAAATAGGTAAAATGGCTGAAATGCAGTTCACACCTGTTATTGCTGCACTGATTATGTGTATTGGTATCTTCTCAAGCAATCTGATTATTGGTGTTGACCAGCTGTGAGTTATTCCACAGTAAAACAGGTTTTGCACAGGTGCTTGCATGTATTTGGGTACCTTACTGCTTCTCTAAGTCATGTTCTTGTTGATGCCACTAGATGTGACTGACTTGAAGGCTGAAACTAAATAGCAGAGGCTGAAATTAAACCCCTGTGCCTAGTTCAGTTCTTATTGATGCAGTCTGCTACTGTGACAGCTCCATTAAAGCTTCTACTACTGTAGGTAGCTGGGGGAGTTTCCTCCAAGCTGCTGATGTTGGAGCAAGGACGAGGGGGAAATCCCTACTCTGCTGGCACTGGATGAAAGACATCTCCCTGGGCTGTGTCTCACTTGACTGTGCTGTCCACAGGAGAACCTGAACCTGGCGCTGAATTCTGCATCTGCCATCGGTTGCCATGTTGTCAATATTGGTGCAGAGGACTTGAGGGAAGGGAAACCCCACCTGGTTCTTGGGCTTCTCTGGCAGATCATTAAGATTGGCTTGTTTGCGGACATTGAGCTCAGCAGAAATGAAGGTAAATGATGCTGTAAGTGATAACTTGGACAGCATGAATGTCGTCTTGCTCCTGAGCTGCCGAGGGGCTGCATGTGATGCTGCGTCTGAGCCTGCCAGTGTTGCTTGCGCTGTTGCCTCCAGCCCCGTTGCCACGTCTTCCCTCCCCTCTGCCAAAAGGGGAGAGCTGGCCATCGGCTTCATCGAGGGTGTGCGCCAGGCTGAGTGCCCGACAGCTGGTTTGTAGCTGCGAAGTTGGCTTGGGTTGGGGGGTTGTGCATGCTTTCTAGACGTGGTCAAAGTCAATGTTACAGCTCTTTCACTTTGCTTTCCATAGGATTGCCTTTCCTGGTTTAACATCTTACTAGACAGGGTGCCTTGCCTTGATTTCGTCAGCCCTTTTCTCCTCCTGCTCCCTGATAATGCACAGGCTGTGCTTTGCCTTGTCCCTGCACAGGGATCTCTTAGGTGTTGCAGACCGCTCGATATGAAGCTGTTTTGTGTCCCGTCCCTGTGCTGTTGCCTTGAGGCTTGGACACATTTTACCTGGCAATGTCAAGCTGGGGTGAGGTTGCAAAAGCTGCTTGCATTGTTTTAGGGTGATAGATCATCCTCCAAAAAGGAGGAGGCTTTCTGTTCTTCAGGAGCATGTTTTTAGTGACATGATTCTCCTCAAATCCTCTTTGCCCACTGTCCATGCCACAGCTGAGCTCTCACATCCTTCCCAGCCATGGGAGCATCGTGCTGCAGTAACCCCACTGTGCTTGCTTGGTCCTTTGAACAGCCTCCAAAACTAAAATTTCTCAGATAGTTCAGAGCACGTGGATGGGAGGGGCTTCAGTGTCTTTTATCTAAGCTTCCTAATCCTGTCCTAGTGGTAAAGCTATTTACCTTAGACTTAAAAATCCTGGGCGAGTGAAGAAACCTCTAGCTGAAAAGGTGCTTATCATGGTTTCAAGCTGATGTTGTTTTTATGAATGAAACAGTGAATATGAAATCATTTGGAAACGTTTTTATCATTGAGATAGATGTATACTTGTATTTAGCTTACTGCCATCAACTTAAAAGGACTGTACGTAAAATCCAGAGAACTTTGTTGCACAAGAAAATGGGAAATACTTTTTCTCATTTTTACAATGTTTTCTATATTGTTCATATTCTCTGTGGAACAACCCATTCAGGAAACTCCGCTAACACCCAAATTGTATTGACTTAACTGGTAGCTGGTTGTGTCCCCTCTCCCACTCTGAAATGTTCCTGAAGTTCTGACTCTGGGAGAGAGGTTTGCCTCTTCTGAAACTCGTTTCTTCATTCTTCATCTTACAAGCATTTTTCTTCCAGCACTGGCTGCCTTACTTCGTGATGGTGAAAATCTGGAGGACCTTATGAAACTTTCCCCGGAAGAGCTGCTCCTAAGATGGGCCAACTTCCACTTGGAAAATGCAGGCTGGCACAAAATCAATAACTTCAGCTCAGATATCAAGGTATTGAGAACTCTCCTGGCTGCGCATGCCTGGGAAAAAGCTGGGAGCAGGCCAGGGCTGTGTTTGCATGTGTATATGAGACCTTTAATCCATAAACAGGACCTTTCTTAACCTTAATACTCCAAATAGGTATAACAGGGGATTCCAAAGGGTAGATCTAGGGTACCACACTGCTACTGTCTGTGGCCATTAGAATGAGCCCAGCATTGAATTGTCCAAGTGTTTACTCCAGTGTGAGCACGATCCTGCAGCAAAACTGTTGTATGTTTTAATCAAGTAGCAAACTGGTATTTGTCGTATGTTTTTGAATGTTCTTAGTCAGTCTTTTTTTGATGGAGCTAATCTGTACTGCAGCTCACATGGACAGGATGAAATAATTAGCCACATCCCTGTGGAGTGTGATTTCCACATGCTCCTTGCAGGTGGTGGCATTTCATCCAAACTGTCATGGTTTTAAGAGAGGAAGGAAAATAACAGCTGTTTTTTCAAGTGTGAGGTGTGGCTCTTTTCTCACTCTTTGCAGTAGTGAAAACCAGAGGGTGATGACTCCTGGTCGGTGTGGAGCTTTTTCACACTAACCCCCAGCAGGTTTCTGGAGCATATTTGCATAGCCAGTAATTGGGAGGAAGAGAAAGAAGATTGAAGTGGATTCTGGGGGAGAGGACTGTCAGGTTGGAAGGGGGCGGGGGGAAGATATTTGAGGTGTGTGTGTATGCATGTGTGTGTGCATACGCTTTTATTTCCAACTTCAAAACTGAAAAGTGACCGACACCAGTGTGCAACAAAGTCAGTATGCAGAGAGTTAAAACCCATAATTATTTGTCTTAAACACTTCTAACATTTTCCCTTTGCTTTCTTTTTTCTTGCTGCCTGGATTTCTGCCATCTTATTATTGTCTGTCAAGCTTACAGATTTTGGTAATTCAGTAAAGGTACTTACGCCAATTAGGCATAGTGTTTTGGTAAAGATGAACTTGAAATGAATTGTTATGATGTATTCAGTGCTGTACAGGAGACCTGAGTTCTATTTCTCATCCATTTCAGGATTCTAGAGCTTATTTCCACCTTCTCAATCAAATTGCACCTAAAGGGCAGAAAGAAGGAGAGCCTCAGATCGATATTAACATGTCAGGTTTCAATGTAAGTATTCAGGCTGTTGTGTCTTCGTGCTGTATGGTTGCAAGCTACTTGTGACCCTGTAATTGCTCCATGACATCTAGGTAACCTGGTATCTTAATTTCAAGACCTTGTAAAGTGTTAGTGGATGTGTACATACCTTGGGTATGTTGTGATTTGTTGTTTTTAAGTGAGGCCTGGTCACTACATCCCAGTTAACATGTATGATTGAGAAATATTTTGGATTTTTGCTGCATTTGGGAGCATGCTGTATTCTAATTTTGAACCATCAAGTTCAAAAAGCATAAAACTTGCAAAGCATGCAAAATTGGAAGGGATCATGCTAGGAAAAGTAGAGACAAACCTGGACAAGTGTATCAACAGCAGCAGGGACTAGTGTGGATGCTTTGTTCCCTTCATTTGATTAGCAACTGATGCCCAGTGAAGGCAGGTGGAGTTGTGACATTGCTCCAGGTAGCAGTCAGGAGCTTCCCATACGCTTTGTAGCTTGATCTCTTCCCTGACAGATCTTCTCCACTGTGTCTCCGGCAGGAGAAGGACGACTTGCGAAGAGCAGAGTACATGCTTCAGCAGGCAGACCGGCTCGGGTGCCGGCAGTTTGTCACGCCGGCTGATGTGGTCAGTGGCAATCCGAAACTGAATCTGGCCTTTGTTGCAAACCTGTTCAACAAGTACCCAGCACTTACCAAGCCTGAAAACCAGGACATTGACTGGACTCTACTAGAAGGTGATGGCCTTATCAGTCACAAAAGTAGTACAGTACAGTACTCAAGTAAACACTTAGATTACAAGAGACTATGCCCAGTGGAGGCATTTCCGTTGAACACCTATGATTTGAGGTTTAAGTGCTGCAATGGTGGTTTATTCATTTGGGGCAGATGAGGAGGGTGCCTGAGGGCCTGTTCAGCTGCAATTTCATGATGCAGGCAAGAGCACCTTGGTAAAGCAGTGAGATGTTTGTAGCAGCACTAATTCTTGGCACAATTGGGATTAGAGAGTGAGTTAGCTAACTCCCATGTGAAAGACATTCTTGTTGCACTTTCTTCAAGAAAGTGCAAAAATCATAAAATCAGTCAGGTTGGAAAAGGCCTTCAAAGATCATGTTCTTCTGAGGTCTGGTGAAATCAATCTGACATCTAAAACATGAGGTCAGGGCAATCTTCTTTGTTTGAAAAAGTTATGGCAGAAACAATCTCTTTCCACCAAAAAACTTTGAGGTATGCTGTTCAGCACTTACTGTCTTGCAAGGTGGGAAACCATACAGCTCTGAGCTTGATGAAAGTCTTATTGAACTCTCTTGCTTTCGTTCAGGAGAGACCCGTGAGGAACGGACTTTCCGTAACTGGATGAACTCCCTTGGTGTGAACCCCCATGTAAATCACCTCTATGGGTAAGCATTAGATTCTTGGGAGAGACCCAACCAACACAGATCAAAGTGGAGATGTGCCCACACCAGTGTCCTGTTGCCCACAGTCATGAGGAAAGAGTATAAGAAAGGGTGTTGGGGAATGGGCGATGCTCACTGTATCCTCCCTGCATCTTAGGGTTTCTGGGCCAGCTCTAGTTTTAAGGGCTGAAGGTGATTTGTTTATTTTTCCTCCCCCTTGCAAATTGGTACACTCAGATCCCAGTTAAAGCTTGAGCAAACTGCATTACAGCAACTGGACATAGATTCCCTGTCACCTAATTTTAGGGCTTGACTAAGGCATCCTAGTTAAGGAGGCAAGATATTCTGGACCCCGGTAGTCAATGGAGAAAGGTGGCTACTTCTGGTTTTTATGTAGCAAAATTCTTTTTGGGATCTGTTGCTGATTACCATGCTAAAACCTGTGTTAGCTTAGCAACTAGCTGGTGATAAACATGGAGCATTTCTTCTGCACTGAAAATTACAAAATGTTTTGAAATTTTTTTCTTTTTAGGGTTGTTAAAATTACAACAACCTGTAAAGAGTAGTAATTATTCGTGATGTTACAAAATCACTTAGATTGGGAAATATCAGGCTTGATCAATGTTTTCCGTTTTAGTGATCTCCAAGATGCACTGGTAATACTACAATTATATGAAAAGATCAAAGTTCCTGTTGACTGGAATAAGGTTAACAAGCCTCCATACCCTAAGCTGGGAGCTAATATGAAAAAGGTGAGCATTTCAAAATACTTCGAAAGAAGCCATGGACACTAGGAGCAGAAGTAAACGTGCACTATCTAGAAATTCCTATTTGAGGCTTTCAGTCAAGAGTGTATTTGTGAATGATTTTTCTTTGAACTCTTTTCCGGTGTAGCTAGAAAACTGTAACTATGCTGTAGACCTGGGAAAGCATCCAGCCAAATTCTCCCTGGTTGGCATTGGAGGACAGGATCTGAATGACGGAAACCCAACGTTGACACTAGCCTTAGTCTGGCAGTTGATGAGAAGGTAGGTTTGATCTGATCAAACACATCAGCCTTGTGACTTCATTACAGAGTTTGTGAAGGTTTTTGCTGGGTGTGTGAGATTTGTGCCTGCAGCAGTGGAACAGTTTACCCACAGAGGCTGTAAAACCTCTGTCCTTGGTGAGATTTCAAGACTCAGCTGGACAAAACTGTGGTAGAGCTGGTCTCGCTGCTGCATATGGGAGGCTGGAGCAGAGACAAGACCTCCAGTGAGTCTGTTGTCAGAGATGACCTCTCTTGCCTGCTTGAGGCTGACCCACGTGTAGCAACCAAGCTTAGCTGGCATGACTGTTCTAATGTTTAGCTGGAAATTGTGAAAGAGATATTCTGGGGCTGCTTCATAATCCCAATCAGAACCTGAAGGGGGGGAGGCACTTAACAAAATGAGGTATTAACTTTATCATTTTGTCTAGTTCTGAAGAATTCTAAGATGATGCAAATACCTAAGATATATCTGCAGATTAGTTGCATATCAGCTCTGTATTTGGCAGTAGAGGCAAGAATGCTCGAGCAGATTAAACAGTACCTTCAGCCCATGCAATTTTGTGAGCTGCTATTACAAACTCAGGCGCTTCCCCTTATTAGACTTCTTATTAGACTTTTTGACAGCGATCACACTTTAGATAGATTACTCCTTTTTTTGCTAAAGGGATAAAAAAAATAAGATAATAATAATAAAAAATAAAAAAATAAAAAAGCAGAGCTGATACTACGTGAATGCTTGCCATGCTGCCATGGGCTTGCATCACATACAGGCAGTATGCTTGCTGGGTCTTAGCCCAGACTCTGAGCCTCATCTTGTTCTTTCTGTCTGTGCTCAGGTACACGCTGAACGTCCTCGAGGACCTGGGTGACGGTCAGAAAGCCAACGATGACATTATAGTCAGCTGGGTAAACCAGACCCTGAAAGAAGCTGGCAAGTCCACCTCCATCCAGAACTTCAAGGTGCAGGTTCCCCTCTTGCATCCAAAAGGAGAGGGGTGCCCCAAAAGGATTTATTTGGCTGCAGCAGGACATGTTCAAGATGGGGTTTTACACAAGACAGGTTGCAGACTGTGCTGGGAACAAAGTGGCTTCAAGCTACCAAAGAGGAGACTTTCAGAACCCCCTAGTGGGGAACACTGGTGGAGCAAGAGAGTTGACGGGGTGTCAGAAGAGGGGAGGAGTATGGTTGGCCTGTGGGGCAGTGGTGGGGTCCAAGATACCAGCAAGCATTGAGGCTGGAGCTGCTGTTGTAGGTTGGCATTGTCCCCTGGGGTCAGATCAGTGGGGGTGGCTGTAAACACTTTGCATTTTCACACCACTTAGTACAAGATTAGGACTCCAATTTACTCTGTTACCAAAGGAGAAGCAGCACTTTGGTTTGTTTGTGCTCCAGCTGGAGTAATCACTCAGCGCTGCCTGGAAATAGCTTGTTTAAAGTTTGTTTTGTTGCACATTGCAGAGCAGCTGAATTGAGGTGAGAAGTAATCATAAGGATGAGACATTTGTGTTTACTTTTCTCTGCTTGTATTCTCTAGGACAAGACTATCAGTACAAGCTTGGCAGTGGTGGATTTAATTGATGCTATACAGCCTGGCTGCATCAACTATGACCTTGTAAAGACTGGTCATCTGTCAGAAGATGACAAACAGAATAATGCTAAGTAAGTTAACTATCTGAAAAGCCACATTGCATTGGGAGAGTACACCTACTATGCTGTGACTTGCAAGAGTTGCAAGTTGCAAGAGTTTTTACTGCTTTACTGCAGTTTTCAAACACTGAACCTTTTAGACTGGCATGACTGACAAACACAGCAATTCGATTTCAAGAAGCACTGCCTGAGTACTAGTTGGTTGGACTCTTGCCTGTTGAGAGGAACACAGAACAGCCCAAGCACTGATCCAGCAATGATCTCTGTTTCTCACCTGTTTGTTCAGGCTTATGAATGCTCAGCCAGTGGCTCAGGGGTTTGAGACTTGAACCCTAGTCTGTCTCTCATCTTGTTGAATCATCACAGGTTATCAAATTTGAAGTATGCCTGTGAAATTATGGCTTTGAACTGTGTGTTCTGCGACTATTCTGCAGTGGTAGAATGACAGGAAGTTTTCTTGCACATAATACTTGCTTGATTATTCCTAAAACGCAAGCAGAAGAGGGAATGTAAATGTTAGCTGATGAGTCCTTGATTATGAATTCTGGCTATTAGCCCTATCAAATACTAATTATACCTTTTAATAACGTGCTCCTCTTTCCATGGCAAATAGGTATGCTGTGTCCATGGCAAGAAGAATTGGTGCCCGAGTCTATGCTCTTCCAGAAGATCTTGTGGAGGTGAAACCGAAGATGGTCATGACCGTGTTTGCCTGCTTGATGGGCAGAGGAATGAAGCGAGTATAAAAGGGTTGATCCATGTAAAAATTAAACAACAAAACACAACAAAAACCCAACCTGCCACCCTGGGTGCATGAGTAGCAGACCAGCTGTGTCCACGCTGAAATGCTGTTGGCCTAGGAACTGTTGAAGTTCAAAGGACGTTGTTTTGCTTTGCGAGACAAACTCGTACCAAAATTCTCAGGGAGAGGAGTTTTAACCAACAGATGTGCTCTTTTCCCAAATGAAAGTTTGATTTATCAAGAGCTCACAGAAATGCATTCATAACAGACCAGCACCTTGAACGCTGCTCTGGAGCTGTTTTCACCACGTTATTTCTCTGATGCTTGGTGTTGTCCCCACCCCACCTCACCCCCGAGGGCTCTTGAGGTGGTCAGTATGAGTTGTAATGGGAATGGATCTTATTTCTTTCTGCAATCCAGCTTAATTGCTGTCATTTGGTCCAAGTGCATTCTGGGTTTGACCACTTCCTTAACTTTGCAAACAAAGCTACCATACAAGTTGGGACCTACAGACCAGCTCGCAATGCTAAATGAGAAATGTGTTTTGGAAGATGGATCTTCTGGTATTCTCTGTACATGGTGCTTCTTTTTATACATCTAACTATTTTGATTACTTTACAAATAAAGCATAGCAGTTTTTTCTCTTGCTGCTTATAAAAAAAAGAAAGGGGGGTTGTTTGTATTTTTATGTTAGACTATATATGAGAATACCACCATCCTTGGACTGCACACAGTAACGTGATACCATGTTGCTGATGGCACAGTTGCACCTGAGAATGGAAGTGAATGCATTTTTGTATGCATCTTGGTTCAGTTGTGTGTACTTAGAACATAATTTTTACAAAAATCTGCATGAAAAATATAACTTTTTTTTATTTAAAATGTTGTTGGATATAAAACCATACTACATTGTGGGGAGGTTTTGTGCAGGGAAGAGGCAAATGTCATGAACAGCAGGGTTCAATAAACTGAACAGCAAATGCGCTGGAATATAAAATTATTTTTACAGAAAAAATGAAGTGTTGTCGCCAAAGAAGGAAGATTCTGTATCCATAGGAGTTAATATTATCTTGCTTTGGCAAGCTGTTTGCTAGATTTTGAGATCATATTGCTATTCTGAGCTATTCAAAATGATGTAATATGGTGGCAAAGCATTAGTTGAAATAAAAAAAAGACATTTAAATCCAGGGTTCTCTCCTTATTTACACTGTCCCAGCATCGAAGCCTGTTGTCAGATATTTTTAGCAGTGCTTTGGTTGCTTTCTGTATGTTGCAGCAGGTCCCACTGGTCTGTAAGATCCCTAGAATTAGGGTGTACTTGAGGGGGTGAGGAGGAGGGTTGTGGGTTTTTTTTCCTTTTTCAGTTGTGAGTGATTTTTAATTGGCAGTGTTTTTGTGAGGCGTTATCTTTATGATAGCTTCTCTAAAACATTACTCTCGAACTTGTGACTTACTGCGTGGCTGAAGATAATGGCCGAAGGTGTAGGGGAAAAGCCCCATTACGGCAAACCCTAGGAAAAGTAGGAGAAAAGGTTGTACCCATTCAGGCTCATGACCAGAGAGCCCAGGTCAGTGAAGGGGGGAGGGTGCGATAGTGGCAGCTGACACAAATCAGAACAGCAGAGAGATTGAAGAGAAGACAGCAAGAAGCAAAGGGGAGGTTTTCCTGCAACTTCCCAAAGTGCTTGAAGCTGAGGAAAATGAGGATTGTACTGAAACCCCTGAACTGAAGCGGAAACATTGCATACAAAAGGTAAATAAAAAATGTATTGACTGTTTAATACTTGGCATGAATCTAATCACAAATCTGATAAGCAGGAAGATGCAGCATGTGTTGTTTTGTGTTGCTTTGTTGTGCAGCAGCCCTGGTTTGTCCGTTCACTGGTACCGCAGTAATAGCAAAATTTGGACTTACCATGCTCATGTGAGGTTGCTGTTGTCAAAATGTCCTCTTTTACCAAGCTAATGAGAGGTAAGAGAAAAAGTAAACCTTTTATTGTTGAAAACACATAAAATTCCTCTAAAGTCAGGGACAGATGCGGTATGTCTGTCACACCTCCTATTACCTCCTCTTATGAGCAGTTAGTAAACATGTTTTTGTGTTTTTCTTTAAGAAAAAAATAATTTGGTAGGGACAGTGACCATTTAATACTTGGCACAAATTGATCATGAATCTGATGCAGAAGCAGATAAAAGATGTTATTTCATTGTGCAGCCCCAGTGTGTCCATTGGCTGTTGCTGATGTAACAGCAAAGGCTGGACTTCCTCTGCACTCTACAAGAGCTTTCTCTTGACAAAAAGTGCATTTTTGTGCATTTTCAGCAAGACGACAGTGTTCTGCACCACCACCACCACTTCCCAGTGGGGCTTTAGCCCACCTTCACCAACGTAAGCTCACTATGTCCACTTACGCTTGTGTGGAGTTGCCTGCAGTTCCAACTGAAGATAAAATATATCACTGCTATGCTTCTGCGCTGTCAGCCGACAACTTCCATCACACCACAATGATAACAGTGCAGCAAAATTAGAAAGGAACTCTGGAGAACACCAACATTCATACCATGTGATAGCCACACTAGTACTACCTTCCCCTACTACCCAATGGGAAACACCACACTGAAATGCCATTGCCTCTGAGCATCACATCTTCACACCAACTGAACAATATCCCCTAACTGCAGCTGTAAATCCTTCACTTACACAGTATGACTACCACACTACTGAAGCAAAGTGGACAAAGACATGACAGTGATGTCATAAACTATCTTCTAATCATATTTTTGGTATTAAGTAACACAGCTGTGGGTGAAAGAAACACTGAAAAAAATAGGACAGTAGTGTTTTTCATGATGCAGATTTTACAGTAGAAGATGGTTATGAGTCTATAAAATGTGGTATTACAGCAGCAAAGTTGGTAATTACTATCTAAACTGTTCTAAGTGCTTTTTTTTTTTTTTGGCGGAGGGAAAAAGGGATGTTTGCATGGATGCAAGATGATCATTAAGTGTCAAAAATTCCCAATCAAAAACTTAAAACTGTTTTGACAGTACTTCAAATTATACAGTTTTAAACAACAAAAACCCAATATTGGCTTTCTTAAATCTACTTTATTTTACCATATTGCATTAATTATAAATGACTGACAAATGATATCCATTTCAGACAAACACTTCTTCATCACCTCTTCCTTATATTTCTACATCATGCCTCTCCCTCTTCTCTTCTTCGTTGCTCTTGCCTCGCAGTGCAGGTCCACACGACACCTCCCTCTTCTTTCTTCCCCACCGGCTGCTGCTGCAAAGGAAGGACGAGACGCTTAGACCAACTCCTGAGCACCAACTCCTGTGCCTGGCGGATATGGGGAGCCCCGTCCCCGGAGAGAGCTCCCCACAGCACTGCCTGGCCCCTGGCTCAGCCCTGCCACCCTCCAGACCAGACACCCAGACAGCCCCTGACAAAAACAGCGGAAATGAGCTTTTCTCACCTGAGGGACGCGCAGCAGAGCTCCAGCCGGTGCTGGAGCTGGGCTCGGAGGCGGGCACCCTGGGCAAACGGAGCTGGGCAGGCAAAGCAGCGGCCAGACAGGCTGCACCCCTGCTTACAGGGGGCTCGAGCCGCTGCCTGGACCGCAAAGTGCCCGGGACGCCAGGGCACTGGCTGGCCCCCGAGTTACGGGGCAGCCCTGGTCCCAAAGGCAAACGGAGGCTCCTTCTCTCCGATTCCGGGGCACCCTGACCGCGAACCCGCTAACGGGACGGTCACCCCACACCGGCTGCCAGCGGAGCACAAAGGCTCCCAGACCCGCACCCCTGATTACAGGCAGGTCGACACCCAGGGAGCCCCAGAGCTCGGCCTTCCCCCACACCAGCAGGAACGACTTCTCAGCAGCCAGGCGGTGGAGCGGCACGGCCAAAGGCCGGGGGCCGGGACCCCAGCCCCGAGTACGGGGAGGGCACGCCCGGCCCCTCCACACAACTCGGCCCCGCGCCTCTGAAAGGCCGGGGCCACAGGTGCCCGCCCCCCTGATTACAGCGGGGGCCCTACAGGCGCCTCCTGTCCAGGGCAGGGGACACGCACAGCCCTGCCTACAGGGCGGTCCCCCCACGCCTCACCGCCTTCCAAGAAAGCCCCATGGAGCACGAGGCTCCGGCCTAGGCCCGACGGACGGGCTGGCCCTCCTGGCTGCAGCACAACACCACGTCTTCAGGAGCCCAGGGAGACACCTCCGCGCCAACTGCGCGCACGTCACCCCAACCAAAAGCAACGCCAAAGGCGATGGGACTATGCCCGCCTTCCGGCACAACACTTCCTCAGCCGGCCCCCTCCGATGGGGCGATGCTGGGGTTGTTCCTGCTGGCTGGCTAAAGCAGCCGGCTGCGGCACTGCCGCCACCTCCGCCCTGCTTACAGGGGGAGCTCGGGCTGCTCCTGGGGACAGAGGGCTCCAGGGCTCGTGACACACACCCCGACTACGGGGCGTCACGCTGGCAGGGCGCCAGAAGGACAGGCGCAGACCCAGGCCCTGGCTACAGGCTGGTCTGCTACCAAGGAAGTGGCTTGGCCCTGTCCTAGGAAATAAGGGGCGAGTCCAGACTCAACCCTCGGCTCGGGGCCTGAAAGGGGACCCCCCTGCATCTGCACAGAGCCCTGCGTTCCCTTCTGGGAAGCCAAAGCTAAGCAAGCTGCAGCTTTTTTATTTTTATTTTTAACAGGGGCCTAGAGGACGGGCTCACTCACACACCCCGACAAGGACAGGGAGAGGGAGAAGAGGGAGAGGGCCAGGGCCAGGGGCAAACTTGGCTTTCCACAAGAGACAGGGAACTGCGTGCAGACACCATCCAGAGCGGGCCGGGGGGCAACCCCTACCCACGAGCAGGCCAGGAGAGCCTCAGACCCACCCCATCGGGGCTGCATGCCGTGACACACACCCCGCCTACGGGGCGTCACGCTGGCCGCAGGCAGAAAGCCGCCAGGGCCGCAGGAGTCGGGTGGGCAAAACGGCCCTCCCCTGCTTACAGGGTGGCCTTGGGGTCCAGAGAGCTCCAGTTCCCCCTCGGGTGCGGAGACAGTGGCGCTCACCCTCCTTACAGGGTTGACACTCTCTCCAGGCAGCCAAAGGAGCAGCGTGGCAAAAGGCCGACTAAAGCAAAAGACCTGAGCCCTGCTTACAGGGAGGTCGCCCAGCGCAAAGCCGGCCAGGACACCAAAGGTGCCGGCCATGCTCTTCTTACGTGTCTGCAGACCTCTCGACCGGGACGGCCTTTTGCCCAGAGTGCCTTTCTCTTTGCTCCTCTGCTCCTCTTCTTCGTCAGTCTTGCCTCGCAGTGCAGGTCCACACGACGCCTCCCTCTTCTCCTCTTCTTCGTCGCTCTTGCCTTGCAGTGCAGGTCCACACGACGCCTCCCTCTTCTTTCTTCCCCACCGGCTGCTGCTGCAAAGGAAGGACGAGACGCTTAGACCAACTCCTGTGCCTGGCGGATATGGGGAGCCCCGTCCCCGGAGAGAGCTCCCCACAGCACTGCCTGGCCCCTGGCTCAGCCCTGCCACCCTCCAGACCAGACACCCAGACAGCCCCTGACAAAAACAGCGGAAATGAGCTTTTCTCACCTGAGGGACGCGCAGCAGAGCTCCAGCCGGTGCTGGAGCTGGGCTCGGAGGCGGGCACCCTGGGCAAACGGAGCTGGGCAGGCAAAGCAGCGGCCAGACAGGCTGCACCCCTGCTTACAGGGGGCTCGAGCCGCTGCCTGGACCGCAAAGTGCCCGGGACGCCAGGGCACTGGCTGGCCCCCGAGTTACGGGGCAGCCCTGGTCCCAAAGGCAAACGGAGGCTCCTTCTCTCCGATTCCGGGGCACCCTGACCGCGAACCCGCTAACGGGACGGTCACCCCACACCGGCTGCCAGCGGAGCACAAAGGCTCCCAGACCCGCACCCCTGATTACAGGCAGGTCGACACCCAGGGAGCCCCAGAGCTCGGCCTTCCCCCACACCAGCAGGAACGACTTCTCAGCAGCCAGGCGGTGGAGCGGCACGGCCAAAGGCCGGGGGCCGGGACCCCAGCCCCGAGTACGGGGAGGGCACGCCCGGCCCCTCCACACAACTCGGCCCCGCGCCTCTGAAAGGCCGGGGCCACAGGTGCCCGCCCCCCTGATTACAGCGGGGGCCCTACAGGCGCCTCCTGTCCAGGGCAGGGGACACGCACAGCCCTGCCTACAGGGCGGTCCCCCCACGCCTCACCGCCTTCCAAGAAAGCCCCATGGAGCACGAGGCTCCGGCCTAGGCCCGACGGACGGGCTGGCCCTCCTGGCTGCAGCACAACACCACGTCTTCAGGAGCCCAAGGAGACACCTCCGCGCCAACTGCGCGCACGTCACCCCAACCAAAAGCAACGCCAAAGGCGATGGGACTATGCCCGCCTTCCGGCACAACACTTCCTCAGCCGGCCCCCTCCGATGGGGCGATGCTGGGGTTGTTCCTGCTGGCTGGCTAAAGCAGCCGGCTGCGGCACTGCCGCCACCTCCGCCCTGCTTACAGGGGGAGCTCGGGCTGCTCCTGGGGACAGAGGGCTCCAGGGCTCGTGACACACACCCCGACTACGGGGCGTCACGCTGGCAGGGCGCCAGAAGGACAGGCGCAGACCCAGGCCCTGGCTACAGGCTGGTCTGCTACCAAGGAAGTGGCTTGGCCCTGTCCTAGGAAATAAGGGGCGAGTCCAGACTCAACCCTCGGCTCGGGGCCTGAAAGGGGACCCCCCTGCATCTGCACAGAGCCCTGCGTTCCCTTCTGGGAAGCCAAAGCTAAGCAAGCTGCAGCTTTTTTATTTTTATTTTTAACAGGGGCCTAGAGGACGGGCTCACTCACACACCCCGACAAGGACAGGGAGAGGGAGAAGAGGGAGAGGGCCAGGGCCAGGGGCAAACTTGGCTTTCCACAAGAGACAGGGAACTGCGTGCAGACACCATCCAGAGCGGGCCGGGGGGCAACCCCTACCCACGAGCAGGCCAGGAGAGCCTCAGACCCACCCCATCGGGGCTGCATGCCGTGACACACACCCCGCCTACGGGGCGTCACGCTGGCCGCAGGCAGAAAGCCGCCAGGGCCGCAGGAGTCGGGTGGGCAAAACGGCCCTCCCCTGCTTACAGGGTGGCCTTGGGGTCCAGAGAGCTCCAGTTCCCCCTCGGGTGCGGAGACAGTGGCGCTCACCCTCCTTACAGGGTTGACACTCTCTCCAGGCAGCCAAAGGAGCAGCGTGGCAAAAGGCCGACTAAAGCAAAAGACCTGAGCCCTGCTTACAGGGAGGTCGCCCAGCGCAAAGCCGGCCAGGACACCAAAGGTGCCGGCCATGCTCTTCTTACGTGTCTGCAGACCTCTCGACCGGGACGGCCTTTTGCCCAGAGTGCCTTTCTCTTTGCTCCTCTGCTCCTCTTCTTCGTCAGTCTTGCCTCGCAGTGCAGGTCCACACGACGCCTCCCTCTTCTCCTCTTCTTCGTCGCTCTTGCCTCGCAGTGCAGGTCCACACGACGCCTCCCTCTTCTTTCTTCCCCACCGGCTGCTGCTGCAAAGGAAGGACGAGACGCTTAGACCAACTCCTGTGCCTGGCGGATATGGGGAGCCCCGTCCCCGGAGAGAGCTCCCCACAGCACTGCCTGGCCCCTGGCTCAGCCCTGCCACCCTCCAGACCAGACACCCAGACAGCCCCTGACAAAAACAGCGGAAATGAGCTTTTCTCACCTGAGGGACGCGCAGCAGAGCTCCAGCCGGTGCTGGAGCTGGGCTCGGAGGCGGGCACCCTGGGCAAACGGAGCTGGGCAGGCAAAGCAGCGGCCAGACAGGCTGCACCCCTGCTTACAGGGGGCTCGAGCCGCTGCCTGGACCGCAAAGTGCCCGGGACGCCAGGGCACTGGCTGGCCCCCGAGTTACGGGGCAGCCCTGGTCCCAAAGGCAAACGGAGGCTCCTTCTCTCCGATTCCGGGGCACCCTGACCGCGAACCCGCTAACGGGACGGTCACCCCACACCGGCTGCCAGCGGAGCACAAAGGCTCCCAGACCCGCACCCCTGATTACAGGCAGGTCGACACCCAGGGAGCCCCAGAGCTCGGCCTTCCCCCACACCAGCAGGAACGACTTCTCAGCAGCCAGGCGGTGGAGCGGCACGGCCAAAGGCCGGGGGCCGGGACCCCAGCCCCGAGTACGGGGAGGGCACGCCCGGCCCCTCCACACAACTCGGCCCCGCGCCTCTGAAAGGCCGGGGCCACAGGTGCCCGCCCCCCTGATTACAGCGGGGGCCCTACAGGCGCCTCCTGTCCAGGGCAGGGGACACGCACAGCCCTGCCTACAGGGCGGTCCCCCCACGCCTCACCGCCTTCCAAGAAAGCCCCATGGAGCACGAGGCTCCGGCCTAGGCCCGACGGACGGGCTGGCCCTCCTGGCTGCAGCACAACACCACGTCTTCAGGAGCCCAGGGAGACACCTCCGCGCCAACTGCGCGCACGTCACCCCAACCAAAAGCAACGCCAAAGGCGATGGGACTATGCCCGCCTTCCGGCACAACACTTCCTCAGCCGGCCCCCTCCGATGGGGCGATGCTGGGGTTGTTCCTGCTGGCTGGCTAAAGCAGCCGGCTGCGGCACTGCCGCCACCTCCGCCCTGCTTACAGGGGGAGCTCGGGCTGCTCCTGGGGACAGAGGGCTCCAGGGCTCGTGACACACACCCCGACTACGGGGCGTCACGCTGGCAGGGCGCCAGAAGGACAGGCGCAGACCCAGGCCCTGGCTACAGGCTGGTCTGCTACCAAGGAAGTGGCTTGGCCCTGTCCTAGGAAATAAGGGGCGAGTCCAGACTCAACCCTCGGCTCGGGGCCTGAAAGGGGACCCCCCTGCATCTGCACAGAGCCCTGCGTTCCCTTCTGGGAAGCCAAAGCTAAGCAAGCTGCAGCTTTTTTATTTTTATTTTTAACAGGGGCCTAGAGGACGGGCTCACTCACACACCCCGACAAGGACAGGGAGAGGGAGAAGAGGGAGAGGGCCAGGGCCAGGGGCAAACTTGGCTTTCCACAAGAGACAGGGAACTGCGTGCAGACACCATCCAGAGCGGGCCGGGGGGCAACCCCTACCCACGAGCAGGCCAGGAGAGCCTCAGACCCACCCCATCGGGGCTGCATGCCGTGACACACACCCCGCCTACGGGGCGTCACGCTGGCCGCAGGCAGAAAGCCGCCAGGGCCGCAGGAGTCGGGTGGGCAAAACGGCCCTCCCCTGCTTACAGGGTGGCCTTGGGGTCCAGAGAGCTCCAGTTCCCCCTCGGGTGCGGAGACAGTGGCGCTCACCCTCCTTACAGGGTTGACACTCTCTCCAGGCAGCCAAAGGAGCAGCGTGGCAAAAGGCCGACTAAAGCAAAAGACCTGAGCCCTGCTTACAGGG
Organism: Anas platyrhynchos; assembly: GCF_047663525.1. Lineage (NCBI taxonomy): Eukaryota > Metazoa > Chordata > Aves > Anseriformes > Anatidae > Anas > Anas platyrhynchos. The sequence goes on from NC_092596.1 coordinate 15,324,852, forward strand.
AGGTCGCCCAGCGCAAAGCCGGCCAGGACACCAAAGGTGCCGGCCATGCTCTTCTTACGTGTCTGCAGACCTCTCGACCGGGACGGCCTTTTGCCCAGAGTGCCTTTCTCTTTGCTCCTCTGCTCCTCTTCTTCGTCAGTCTTGCCTCGCAGTGCAGGTCCACACGACGCCTCCCTCTTCTCCTCTTCTTCGTCGCTCTTGCCTCGCAGTGCAGGTCCACACGACGCCTCCCTCTTCTTTCTTCCCCACCGGCTGCTGCTGCAAAGGAAGGACGAGACGCTTAGACCAACTCCTGAGCACCAACTCCTGTGCCTGGCGGATATGGGGAGCCCCGTCCCCGGAGAGAGCTCCCCACAGCACTGCCTGGCCCCTGGCTCAGCCCTGCCACCCTCCAGACCAGACACCCAGACAGCCCCTGACAAAAACAGCGGAAATGAGCTTTTCTCACCTGAGGGACGCGCAGCAGAGCTCCAGCCGGTGCTGGAGCTGGGCTCGGAGGCGGGCACCCTGGGCAAACGGAGCTGGGCAGGCAAAGCAGCGGCCAGACAGGCTGCACCCCTGCTTACAGGGGGCTCGAGCCGCTGCCTGGACCGCAAAGTGCCCGGGACGCCAGGGCACTGGCTGGCCCCCGAGTTACGGGGCAGCCCTGGTCCCAAAGGCAAACGGAGGCTCCTTCTCTCCGATTCCGGGGCACCCTGACCGCGAACCCGCTAACGGGACGGTCACCCCACACCGGCTGCCAGCGGAACACAAAGGCTCCCAGACCCGCACCCCTGATTACAGGCAGGTCGACACCCAGGGAGCCCCAGAGCTCGGCCTTCCCCCACACCAGCAGGAACGACTTCTCAGCAGCCAGGCGGTGGAGCGGCACGGCCAAAGGCCGGGGGCCGGGACCCCAGCCCCGAGTACGGGGAGGGCACGCCCGGCCCCTCCACACAACTCGGCCCCGCGCCTCTGAAAGGCCGGGGCCACAGGTGCCCGCCCCCCTGATTACAGCGGGGGCCCTACAGGCGCCTCCTGTCCAGGGCAGGGGACACGCACAGCCCTGCCTACAGGGCGGTCCCCCCACGCCTCACCGCCTCCCAAGAAAGCCCCATGGAGCACGAGGCTCCGGCCTAGGCCCGACGGACGGGCTGGCCCTCCTGGCTGCAGCACAACACCACGTCTTCAGGAGCCCAGGGAGACACCTCCGCGCCAACTGCGCGCACGTCACCCCAACCAAAAGCAACGCCAAAGGCGATGGGACTATGCCCGCCTTCCGGCACAACACTTCCTCAGCCGGCCCCCTCCGATGGGGCGATGCTGGGGTTGTTCCTGCTGGCTGGCTAAAGCAGCCGGCTGCGGCACTGCCGCCACCTCCGCCCTGCTTACAGGGGGAGCTCGGGCTGCTCCTGGGGACAGAGGGCTCCAGGGCTCGTGACACACACCCCGACTACGGGGCGTCACGCTGGCAGGGCGCCAGAAGGACAGGCGCAGACCCAGGCCCTGGCTACAGGCTGGTCTGCTACCAAGGAAGTGGCTTGGCCCTGTCCTAGGAAATAAGGGGCGAGTCCAGACTCAACCCTCGGCTCGGGGCCTGAAAGGGGACCCCCCTGCATCTGCACAGAGCCCTGCGTTCCCTTCTGGGAAGCCAAAGCTAAGCAAGCTGCAGCTTTTTTATTTTTATTTTTAACAGGGGCCTAGAGGACGGGCTCACTCACACACCCCGACAAGGACAGGGAGAGGGAGAAGAGGGAGAGGGCCAGGGCCAGGGGCAAACTTGGCTTTCCACAAGAGACAGGGAACTGCGTGCAGACACCATCCAGAGCGGGCCGGGGGGCAACCCCTACCCACGAGCAGGCCAGGAGAGCCTCAGACCCACCCCATCGGGGCTGCATGCCGTGACACACACCCCGCCTACGGGGCGTCACGCTGGCCGCAGGCAGAAAGCCGCCAGGGCCGCAGGAGTCGGGTGGGCAAAACGGCCCTCCCCTGCTTACAGGGTGGCCTTGGGGTCCAGAGAGCTCCAGTTCCCCCTCGGGTGCGGAGACAGTGGCGCTCACCCTCCTTACAGGGTTGACACTCTCTCCAGGCAGCCAAAGGAGCAGCGTGGCAAAAGGCCGACTAAAGCAAAAGACCTGAGCCCTGCTTACAGGGAGGTCGCCCAGCGCAAAGCCGGCCAGGACACCAAAGGTGCCGGCCATGCTCTTCTTACGTGTCTGCAGACCTCTCGACCGGGACGGCCTTTTGCCCAGAGTGCCTTTCTCTTTGCTCCTCTGCTCCTCTTCTTCGTCAGTCTTGCCTCGCAGTGCAGGTCCACACGACGCCTCCCTCTTCTCCTCTTCTTCGTCGCTCTTGCCTCGCAGTGCAGGTCCACACGACGCCTCCCTCTTCTTTCTTCCCCACCGGCTGCTGCTGCAAAGGAAGGACGAGACGCTTAGACCAACTCCTGAGCACCAACTCCTGTGCCTGGCGGATATGGGGAGCCCCGTCCCCGGAGAGAGCTCCCCACAGCACTGCCTGGCCCCTGGCTCAGCCCTGCCACCCTCCAGACCAGACACCCAGACAGCCCCTGACAAAAACAGCGGAAATGAGCTTTTCTCACCTGAGGGACGCGCAGCAGAGCTCCAGCCGGTGCTGGAGCTGGGCTCGGAGGCGGGCACCCTGGGCAAACGGAGCTGGGCAGGCAAAGCAGCGGCCAGACAGGCTGCACCCCTGCTTACAGGGGGCTCGAGCCGCTGCCTGGACCGCAAAGTGCCCGGGACGCCAGGGCACTGGCTGGCCCCCGAGTTACGGGGCAGCCCTGGTCCCAAAGGCAAACGGAGGCTCCTTCTCTCCGATTCCGGGGCACCCTGACCGCGAACCCGCTAACGGGACGGTCACCCCACACCGGCTGCCAGCGGAGCACAAAGGCTCCCAGACCCGCACCCCTGATTACAGGCAGGTCGACACCCAGGGAGCCCCAGAGCTCGGCCTTCCCCCACACCAGCAGGAACGACTTCTCAGCAGCCAGGCGGTGGAGCAGCACGGCCAAAGGCCGGGGGCCGGGACCCCAGCCCCGAGTACGGGGAGGGCACGCCCGGCCCCTCCACACAACTCGGCCCCGCGCCTCTGAAAGGCCGGGGCCACAGGTGCCCGCCCCCCTGATTACAGCGGGGGCCCTACAGGCGCCTCCTGTCCAGGGCAGGGGACACGCACAGCCCTGCCTACAGGGCGGTCCCCCCACGCCTCACCGCCTCCCAAGAAAGCCCCATGGAGCACGAGGCTCCGGCCTAGGCCCGACGGACGGGCTGGCCCTCCTGGCTGCAGCACAACACCACGTCTTCAGGAGCCCAGGGAGACACCTCCGCGCCAACTGCGCGCACGTCACCCCAACCAAAAGCAACGCCAAAGGCGATGGGACTATGCCCGCCTTCCGGCACAACACTTCCTCAGCCGGCCCCCTCCGATGGGGCGATGCTGGGGTTGTTCCTGCTGGCTGGCTAAAGCAGCCGGCTGCGGCACTGCCGCCACCTCCGCCCTGCTTACAGGGGGAGCTCGGGCTGCTCCTGGGGACAGAGGGCTCCAGGGCTCGTGACACACACCCCGACTACGGGGCGTCACGCTGGCAGGGCGCCAGAAGGACAGGCGCAGACCCAGGCCCTGGCTACAGGCTGGTCTGCTACCAAGGAAGTGGCTTGGCCCTGTCCTAGGAAATAAGGGGCGAGTCCAGACTCAACCCTCGGCTCGGGGCCTGAAAGGGGACCCCCCTGCATCTGCACAGAGCCCTGCGTTCCCTTCTGGGAAGCCAAAGCTAAGCAAGCTGCAGCTTTTTTATTTTTATTTTTAACAGGGGCCTAGAGGACGGGCTCACTCACACACCCCGACAAGGACAGGGAGAGGGAGAAGAGGGAGAGGGCCAGGGCCAGGGGCAAACTTGGCTTTCCACAAGAGACAGGGAACTGCGTGCAGACACCATCCAGAGCGGGCCGGGGGGCAACCCCTACCCACGAGCAGGCCAGGAGAGCCTCAGACCCACCCCATCGGGGCTGCATGCCGTGACACACACCCCGCCTACGGGGCGTCACGCTGGCCGCAGGCAGAAAGCCGCCAGGGCCGCAGGAGTCGGGTGGGCAAAACGGCCCTCCCCTGCTTACAGGGTGGCCTTGGGGTCCAGAGAGCTCCAGTTCCCCCTCGGGTGCGGAGACAGTGGCGCTCACCCTCCTTACAGGGTTGACACTCTCTCCAGGCAGCCAAAGGAGCAGCGTGGCAAAAGGCCGACTAAAGCAAAAGACCTGAGCCCTGCTTACAGGGAGGTCGCCCAGCGCAAAGCCGGCCAGGACACCAAAGGTGCCGGCCATGCTCTTCTTACGTGTCTGCAGACCTCTCGACCGGGACGGCCTTTTGCCCAGAGTGCCTTTCTCTTTGCTCCTCTGCTCCTCTTCTTCGTCAGTCTTGCCTCGCAGTGCAGGTCCACACGACGCCTCCCTCTTCTCCTCTTCTTCGTCGCTCTTGCCTCGCAGTGCAGGTCCACACGACGCCTCCCTCTTCTTTCTTCCCCACCGGCTGCTGCTGCAAAGGAAGGACGAGACGCTTAGACCAACTCCTGTGCCTGGCGGATATGGGGAGCCCCGTCCCCGGAGAGAGCTCCCCACAGCACTGCCTGGCCCCTGGCTCAGCCCTGCCACCCTCCAGACCAGACACCCAGACAGCCCCTGACAAAAACAGCGGAAATGAGCTTTTCTCACCTGAGGGACGCGCAGCAGAGCTCCAGCCGGTGCTGGAGCTGGGCTCGGAGGCGGGCACCCTGGGCAAACGGAGCTGGGCAGGCAAAGCAGCGGCCAGACAGGCTGCACCCCTGCTTACAGGGGGCTCGAGCCGCTGCCTGGACCGCAAAGTGCCCGGGACGCCAGGGCACTGGCTGGCCCCCGAGTTACGGGGCAGCCCTGGTCCCAAAGGCAAACGGAGGCTCCTTCTCTCCGATTCCGGGGCACCCTGACCGCGAACCCGCTAACGGGACGGTCACCCCACACCGGCTGCCAGCGGAGCACAAAGGCTCCCAGACCCGCACCCCTGATTACAGGCAGGTCGACACCCAGGGAGCCCCAGAGCTCGGCCTTCCCCCACACCAGCAGGAACGACTTCTCAGCAGCCAGGCGGTGGAGCGGCACGGCCAAAGGCCGGGGGCCGGGACCCCAGCCCCGAGTACGGGGAGGGCACGCCCGGCCCCTCCACACAACTCGGCCCCGCGCCTCTGAAAGGCCGGGGCCACAGGTGCCCGCCCCCCTGATTACAGCGGGGGCCCTACAGGCGCCTCCTGTCCAGGGCAGGGGACACGCACAGCCCTGCCTACAGGGCGGTCCCCCCACGCCTCACCGCCTCCCAAGAAAGCCCCATGGAGCACGAGGCTCCGGCCTAGGCCCGACGGACGGGCTGGCCCTCCTGGCTGCAGCACAACACCACGTCTTCAGGAGCCCAGGGAGACACCTCCGCGCCAACTGCGCGCACGTCACCCCAACCAAAAGCAACGCCAAAGGCGATGGGACTATGCCCGCCTTCCGGCACAACACTTCCTCAGCCGGCCCCCTCCGATGGGGCGATGCTGGGGTTGTTCCTGCTGGCTGGCTAAAGCAGCCGGCTGCGGCACTGCCGCCACCTCCGCCCTGCTTACAGGGGGAGCTCGGGCTGCTCCTGGGGACAGAGGGCTCCAGGGCTCGTGACACACACCCCGACTACGGGGCGTCACGCTGGCCGCAGGCAGAAAGCTGCCAGGGCCGCAGGAGTCGGGTGGGCAAAACGGCCCTCCCCTGCTTACAGGGTGGCCTTGGGGTCCAGAGAGCTCCAGTTCCCCCTCGGGTGCGGAGACAGTGGCGCTCACCCTCCTTACAGGGTTGACACTCTCTCCAGGCAGCCAAAGGAGCAGCGTGGCAAAAGGCCGACTAAAGCAAAAGACCTGAGCCCTGCTTACAGGGAGGTCGCCCAGCGCAAAGCCGGCCAGGACACCAAAGGTGCTGGCCATGCTCTTCTTACGTGTCTGCAGACCTCTCGACCGGGACGGCCTTTTGCCCAGAGTGCCTTTCTCTTTGCTCCTCTGCTCCTCTTCTTCGTCAGTCTTGCCTCGCAGTGCAGGTCCACACGACGCCTCCCTCTTCTCCTCTTCTTCGTCGCTCTTGCCTCGCAGTGCAGGTCCACACGACGCCTCCCTCTTCTTTCTTCCCCACCGGCTGCTGCTGCAAAGGAAGGACGAGACGCTTAGACCAACTCCTGTGCCTGGCGGATATGGGGAGCCCCGTCCCCGGAGAGAGCTCCCCACAGCACTGCCTGGCCCCTGGCTCAGCCCTGCCACCCTCCAGACCAGACACCCAGACAGCCCCTGACAAAAACAGCGGAAATGAGCTTTTCTCACCTGAGGGACGCGCAGCAGAGTTCCAGCCGGTGCTGGAGCTGGGCTCGGAGGCGGGCACCCTGGGCAAACGGAGCTGGGCAGGCAAAGCAGCGGCCAGACAGGCTGCACCCCTGCTTACAGGGGGCTCGAGCCGCTGCCTGGACCGCAAAGTGCCCGGGACGCCAGGGCACTGGCTGGCCCCCGAGTTACGGGGCAGCCCTGGTCCCAAAGGCAAACGGAGGCTCCTTCTCTCCGATTCCGGGGCACCCTGACCGCGAACCCGCTAACGGGACGGTCACCCCACACCGGCTGCCAGCGGAGCACAAAGGCTCCCAGACCCGCACCCCTGATTACAGGCAGGTCGACACCCAGGGAGCCCCAGAGCTCGGCCTTCCCCCACACCAGCAGGAACGACTTCTCAGCAGCCAGGCGGTGGAGCGGCACGGCCAAAGGCCGGGGGCCGGGACCCCAGCCCCGAGTACGGGGAGGGCACGCCCGGCCCCTCCACACAACTCGGCCCCGCGCCTCTGAAAGGCCGGGGCCACAGGTGCCCGCCCCCCTGATTACAGCGGGGGCCCTACAGGCGCCTCCTGTCCAGGGCAGGGGACACGCACAGCCCTGCCTACAGGGCGGTCCCCCCACGCCTCACCGCCTTCCAAGAAAGCCCCATGGAGCACGAGGCTCCGGCCTAGGCCCGACGGACGGGCTGGCCCTCCTGGCTGCAGCACAACACCACGTCTTCAGGAGCCCAGGGAGACACCTCCGCGCCAACTGCGCGCACGTCACCCCAACCAAAAGCAACGCCAAAGGCGATGGGACTATGCCCGCCTTCCGGCACAACACTTCCTCAGCCGGCCCCCTCCGATGGGGCGATGCTGGGGTTGTTCCTGCTGGCTGGCTAAAGCAGCCGGCTGCGGCACTGCCGCCACCTCCGCCCTGCTTACAGGGGGAGCTCGGGCTGCTCCTGGGGACAGAGGGCTCCAGGGCTCGTGACACACACCCCGACTACGGGGCGTCACGCTGGCCGCAGGCAGAAAGCTGCCAGGGCCGCAGGAGTCGGGTGGGCAAAACGGCCCTCCCCTGCTTACAGGGTGGCCTTGGGGTCCAGAGAGCTCCAGTTCCCCCTCGGGTGCGGAGACAGTGGCGCTCACCCTCCTTACAGGGTTGACACTCTCTCCAGGCAGCCAAAGGAGCAGCGTGGCAAAAGGCCGACTAAAGCAAAAGACCTGAGCCCTGCTTACAGGGAGGTCGCCCAGCGCAAAGCCGGCCAGGACACCAAAGGTGCTGGCCATGCTCTTCTTACGTGTCTGCAGACCTCTCGACCGGGACGGCCTTTTGCCCAGAGTGCCTTTCTCTTTGCTCCTCTGCTCCTCTTCTTCGTCAGTCTTGCCTCGCAGTGCAGGTCCACACGACGCCTCCCTCTTCTCCTCTTCTTCGTCGCTCTTGCCTCGCAGTGCAGGTCCACACGACGCCTCCCTCTTCTTTCTTCCCCACCGGCTGCTGCTGCAAAGGAAGGACGAGACGCTTAGACCAACTCCTGTGCCTGGCGGATATGGGGAGCCCCGTCCCCGGAGAGAGCTCCCCACAGCACTGCCTGGCCCCTGGCTCAGCCCTGCCACCCTCCAGACCAGACACCCAGACAGCCCCTGACAAAAACAGCGGAAATGAGCTTTTCTCACCTGAGGGACGCGCAGCAGAGCTCCAGCCGGTGCTGGAGCTGGGCTCGGAGGCGGGCACCCTGGGCAAACGGAGCTGGGCAGGCAAAGCAGCGGCCAGACAGGCTGCACCCCTGCTTACAGGGGGCTCGAGCCGCTGCCTGGACCGCAAAGTGCCCGGGACGCCAGGGCACTGGCTGGCCCCCGAGTTACGGGGCAGCCCTGGTCCCAAAGGCAAACGGAGGCTCCTTCTCTCCGATTCCGGGGCACCCTGACCGCGAACCCGCTAACGGGACGGTCACCCCACACCGGCTGCCAGCGGAGCACAAAGGCTCCCAGACCCGCACCCCTGATTACAGGCAGGTCGACACCCAGGGAGCCCCAGAGCTCGGCCTTCCCCCACACCAGCAGGAACGACTTCTCAGCAGCCAGGCGGTGGAGCGGCACGGCCAAAGGCCGGGGGCCGGGACCCCAGCCCCGAGTACGGGGAGGGCACGCCCGGCCCCTCCACACAACTCGGCCCCGCGCCTCTGAAAGGCCGGGGCCACAGGTGCCCGCCCCCCTGATTACAGCGGGGGCCCTACAGGCGCCTCCTGTCCAGGGCAGGGGACACGCACAGCCCTGCCTACAGGGCGGTCCCCCCACGCCTCACCGCCTCCCAAGAAAGCCCCATGGAGCACGAGGCTCCGGCCTAGGCCCGACGGACGGGCTGGCCCTCCTGGCTGCAGCACAACACCACGTCTTCAGGAGCCCAGGGAGACACCTCCGCGCCAACTGCGCGCACGTCACCCCAACCAAAAGCAACGCCAAAGGCGATGGGACTATGCCCGCCTTCCGGCACAACACTTCCTCAGCCGGCCCCCTCCGATGGGGCGATGCTGGGGTTGTTCCTGCTGGCTGGCTAAAGCAGCCGGCTGCGGCACTGCCGCCACCTCCGCCCTGCTTACAGGGGGAGCTCGGGCTGCTCCTGGGGACAGAGGGCTCCAGGGCTCGTGACACACACCCCGACTACGGGGCGTCACGCTGGCCGCAGGCAGAAAGCTGCCAGGGCCGCAGGAGTCGGGTGGGCAAAACGGCCCTCCCCTGCTTACAGGGTGGCCTTGGGGTCCAGAGAGCTCCAGTTCCCCCTCGGGTGCGGAGACAGTGGCGCTCACCCTCCTTACAGGGTTGACACTCTCTCCAGGCAGCCAAAGGAGCAGCGTGGCAAAAGGCCGACTAAAGCAAAAGACCTGAGCCCTGCTTACAGGGAGGTCGCCCAGCGCAAAGCCGGCCAGGACACCAAAGGTGCCGGCCATGCTCTTCTTACGTGTCTGCAGACCTCTCGACCGGGACGGCCTTTTGCCCAGAGTGCCTTTCTCTTTGCTCCTCTGCTCCTCTTCTTCGTCAGTCTTGCCTCGCAGTGCAGGTCCACACGACGCCTCCCTCTTCTCCTCTTCTTCGTCGCTCTTGCCTCGCAGTGCAGGTCCACACGACGCCTCCCTCTTCTTTCTTCCCCACCGGCTGCTGCTGCAAAGGAAGGACGAGACGCTTAGACCAACTCCTGTGCCTGGCGGATATGGGGAGCCCCGTCCCCGGAGAGAGCTCCCCACAGCACTGCCTGGCCCCTGGCTCAGCCCTGCCACCCTCCAGACCAGACACCCAGACAGCCCCTGACAAAAACAGCGGAAATGAGCTTTTCTCACCTGAGGGACGCGCAGCAGAGCTCCAGCCGGTGCTGGAGCTGGGCTCGGAGGCGGGCACCCTGGGCAAACGGAGCTGGGCAGGCAAAGCAGCGGCCAGACAGGCTGCACCCCTGCTTACAGGGGGCTCGAGCCGCTGCCTGGACCGCAAAGTGCCCGGGACGCCAGGGCACTGGCTGGCCCCCGAGTTACGGGGCAGCCCTGGTCCCAAAGGCAAACGGAGGCTCCTTCTCTCCGATTCCGGGGCACCCTGACCGCGAACCCGCTAACGGGACGGTCACCCCACACCGGCTGCCAGCGGAGCACAAAGGCTCCCAGACCCGCACCCCTGATTACAGGCAGGTCGACACCCAGGGAGCCCCAGAGCTTGGCCTTCCCCCACACCAGCAGGAACGACTTCTCAGCAGCCAGGCGGTGGAGCGGCACGGCCAAAGGCCGGGGGCCGGGACCCCAGCCCCGAGTACGGGGAGGGCACGCCCGGCCCCTCCACACAACTCGGCCCCGCGCCTCTGAAAGGCCGGGGCCACAGGTGCCCGCCCCCCTGATTACAGCGGGGGCCCTACAGGCGCCTCCTGTCCAGGGCAGGGGACACGCACAGCCCTGCCTACAGGGCGGTCCCCCCACGCCTCACCGCCTCCCAAGAAAGCCCCATGGAGCACGAGGCTCCGGCCTAGGCCCGACGGACGGGCTGGCCCTCCTGGCTGCAGCACAACACCACGTCTTCAGGAGCCCAGGGAGACACCTCCGCGCCAACTGCGCGCACGTCACCCCAACCAAAAGCAACGCCAAAGGCGATGGGACTATGCCCGCCTTCCGGCACAACACTTCCTCAGCCGGCCCCCTCCGATGGGGCGATGCTGGGGTTGTTCCTGCTGGCTGGCTAAAGCAGCCGGCTGCGGCACTGCCGCCACCTCCGCCCTGCTTACAGGGGGAGCTCGGGCTGCTCCTGGGGACAGAGGGCTCCAGGGCTCGTGACACACACCCCGACTACGGGGCGTCACGCTGGCCGCAGGCAGAAAGCTGCCAGGGCCGCAGGAGTCGGGTGGGCAAAACGGCCCTCCCCTGCTTACAGGGTGGCCTTGGGGTCCAGAGAGCTCCAGTTCCCCCTCGGGTGCGGAGACAGTGGCGCTCACCCTCCTTACAGGGTTGACACTCTCTCCAGGCAGCCAAAGGAGCAGCGTGGCAAAAGGCCGACTAAAGCAAAAGACCTGAGCCCTGCTTACAGGGAGGTCGCCCAGCGCAAAGCCGGCCAGGACACCAAAGGTGCCGGCCATGCTCTTCTTACGTGTCTGCAGACCTCTCGACCGGGACGGCCTTTTGCCCAGAGTGCCTTTCTCTTTGCTCCTCTGCTCCTCTTCTTCGTCAGTCTTGCCTCGCAGTGCAGGTCCACACGACGCCTCCCTCTTCTCCTCTTCTTCGTCGCTCTTGCCTCGCAGTGCAGGTCCACACGACGCCTCCCTCTTCTTTCTTCCCCACCGGCTGCTGCTGCAAAGGAAGGACGAGACGCTTAGACCAACTCCTGTGCCTGGCGGATATGGGGAGCCCCGTACCCGGAGAGAGCTCCCCACAGCACTGCCTGGCCCCTGGCTCAGCCCTGCCACCCTCCAGACCAGACACCCAGACAGCCCCTGACAAAAACAGCGGAAATGAGCTTTTCTCACCTGAGGGACGCGCAGCAGAGCTCCAGCCGGTGCTGGAGCTGGGCTCGGAGGCGGGCACCCTGGGCAAACGGAGCTGGGCAGGCAAAGCAGCGGCCAGACAGGCTGCACCCCTGCTTACAGGGGGCTCGAGCCGCTGCCTGGACCGCAAAGTGCCCGGGACGCCAGGGCACTGGCTGGCCCCCGAGTTACGGGGCAGCCCTGGTCCCAAAGGCAAACGGAGGCTCCTTCTCTCCGATTCCGGGGCACCCTGACCGCGAACCCGCTAACGGGACGGTCACCCCACACCGGCTGCCAGCGGAGCACAAAGGCTCCCAGACCCGCACCCCTGATTACAGGCAGGTCGACACCCAGGGAGCCCCAGAGCTCGGCCTTCCCCCACACCAGCTGGAACGACTTCTCAGCAGCCAGGCGGTGGAGCGGCACGGCCAAAGGCCGGGGGCCGGGACCCCAGCCCCGAGTACGGGGAGGGCACGCCCGGCCCCTCCACACAACTCGGCCCCGCGCCTCTGAAAGGCCGGGGCCACAGGTGCCCGCCCCCCTGATTACAGCGGGGGCCCTACAGGCGCCTCCTGTCCAGGGCAGGGGACACGCACAGCCCTGCCTACAGGGCGGTCCCCCCACGCCTCACCGCCTCCCAAGAAAGCCCCATGGAGCACGAGGCTCCGGCCTAGGCCCGACGGACGGGCTGGCCCTCCTGGCTGCAGCACAACACCACGTCTTCAGGAGCCCAGGGAGACACCTCCGCGCCAACTGCGCGCACGTCACCCCAACCAAAAGCAACGCCAAAGGCGATGGGACTATGCCCGCCTTCCGGCACAACACTTCCTCAGCCGGCCCCCTCCGATGGGGCGATGCTGGGGTTGTTCCTGCTGGCTGGCTAAAGCAGCCGGCTGCGGCACTGCCGCCACCTCCGCCCTGCTTACAGGGGGAGCTCGGGCTGCTCCTGGGGACAGAGGGCTCCAGGGCTCGTGACACACACCCCGACTACGGGGCGTCACGCTGGCCGCAGGCAGAAAGCTGCCAGGGCCGCAGGAGTCGGGTGGGCAAAACGGCCCTCCCCTGCTTACAGGGTGGCCTTGGGGTCCAGAGAGCTCCAGTTCCCCCTCGGGTGCGGAGACAGTGGCGCTCACCCTCCTTACAGGGTTGACACTCTCTCCAGGCAGCCAAAGGAGCAGCGTGGCAAAAGGCCGACTAAAGCAAAAGACCTGAGCCCTGCTTACAGGGAGGTCGCCCAGCGCAAAGCCGGCCAGGACACCAAAGGTGCCGGCCATGCTCTTCTTACGTGTCTGCAGACCTCTCGACCGGGACGGCCTTTTGCCCAGAGTGCCTTTCTCTTTGCTCCTCTGCTCCTCTTCTTCGTCAGTCTTGCCTCGCAGTGCAGGTCCACACGACGCCTCCCTCTTCTCCTCTTCTTCGTCGCTCTTGCCTCGCAGTGCAGGTCCACACGACGCCTCCCTCTTCTTTCTTCCCCACCGGCTGCTGCTGCAAAGGAAGGACGAGACGCTTAGACCAACTCCTGTGCCTGGCGGATATGGGGAGCCCCGTCCCCGGAGAGAGCTCCCCACAGCACTGCCTGGCCCCTGGCTCAGCCCTGCCACCCTCCAGACCAGACACCCAGACAGCCCCTGACAAAAACAGCGGAAATGAGCTTTTCTCACCTGAGGGACACGCAGCAGAGCTCCAGCCGGTGCTGGAGCTGGGCTCGGAGGCGGGCACCCTGGGCAAACGGAGCTGGGCAGGCAAAGCAGCGGCCAGACAGGCTGCACCCCTGCTTACAGGGGGCTCGAGCCGCTGCCTGGACCGCAAAGTGCCCGGGACGCCAGGGCACTGGCTGGCCCCCGAGTTACGGGGCAGCCCTGGTCCCAAAGGCAAACGGAGGCTCCTTCTCTCCGATTCCGGGGCACCCTGACCGCGAACCCGCTAACGGGACGGTCACCCCACACCGGCTGCCAGCGGAGCACAAAGGCTCCCAGACCCGCACCCCTGATTACAGGCAGGTCGACACCCAGGGAGCCCCAGAGCTCGGCCTTCCCCCACACCAGCAGGAACGACTTCTCAGCAGCCAGGCGGTGGAGCAGCACGGCCAAAGGCCGGGGGCCGGGACCCCAGCCCCGAGTACGGGGAGGGCACGCCCGGCCCCTCCACACAACTCGGCCCCGCGCCTCTGAAAGGCCGGGGCCACAGGTGCCCGCCCCCCTGATTACAGCGGGGGCCCTACAGGCGCCTCCTGTCCAGGGCAGGGGACACGCACAGCCCTGCCTACAGGGCGGTCCCCCCACGCCTCACCGCCTTCCAAGAAAGCCCCATGGAGCACGAGGCTCCGGCCTAGGCCCGACGGACGGGCTGGCCCTCCTGGCTGCAGCACAACACCACGTCTTCAGGAGCCCAGGGAGACACCTCCGCGCCAACTGCGCGCACGTCACCCCAACCAAAAGCAACGCCAAAGGCGATGGGACTATGCCCGCCTTCCGGCACAACACTTCCTCAGCCGGCCCCCTCCGATGGGGCGATGCTGGGGTTGTTCCTGCTGGCTGGCTAAAGCAGCCGGCTGCGGCACTGCCGCCACCTCCGCCCTGCTTACAGGGGGAGCTCGGGCTGCTCCTGGGGACAGAGGGCTCCAGGGCTCGTGACACACACCCCGCCTACGGGGCGTCACGCTGGCCGCAGGCAGAAAGCTGCCAGGGCCGCAGGAGTCGGGTGGGCAAAACGGCCCTCCCCTGCTTACAGGGTGGCCTTGGGGTCCAGAGAGCTCCAGTTCCCCCTCGGGTGCGGAGACAGTGGCGCTCACCCTCCTTACAGGGTTGACACTCTCTCCAGGCAGCCAAAGGAGCAGCGTGGCAAAAGGCCGACTAAAGCAAAAGACCTGAGCCCTGCTTACAGGGAGGTCGCCCAGCGCAAAGCCGGCCAGGACACCAAAGGTGCCGGCCATGCTCTTCTTACGTGTCTGCAGACCTCTCGACCGGGACGGCCTTTTGCCCAGAGTGCCTTTCTCTTTGCTCCTCTGCTCCTCTTCTTCGTCAGTCTTGCCTCGCAGTGCAGGTCCACACGACGCCTCCCTCTTCTCCTCTTCTTCGTCGCTCTTGCCTCGCAGTGCAGGTCCACACGACGCCTCCCTCTTCTTTCTTCCCCACCGGCTGCTGCTGCAAAGGAAGGACGAGACGCTTAGACCAACTCCTGTGCCTGGCGGATATGGGGAGCCCCGTCCCCGGAGAGAGCTCCCCACAGCACTGCCTGGCCCCTGGCTCAGCCCTGCCACCCTCCAGACCAGACACCCAGACAGCCCCTGACAAAAACAGCGGAAATGAGCTTTTCTCACCTGAGGGACGCGCAGCAGAGTTCCAGCCGGTGCTGGAGCTGGGCTCGGAGGCGGGCACCCTGGGCAAACGGAGCTGGGCAGGCAAAGCAGCGGCCAGACAGGCTGCACCCCTGCTTACAGGGGGCTCGAGCCGCTGCCTGGACCGCAAAGTGCCCGGGACGCCAGGGCACTGGCTGGCCCCCGAGTTACGGGGCAGCCCTGGTCCCAAAGGCAAACGGAGGCTCCTTCTCTCCGATTCCGGGGCACCCTGACCGCGAACCCGCTAACGGGACGGTCACCCCACACCGGCTGCCAGCGGAGCACAAAGGCTCCCAGACCCGCACCCCTGATTACAGGCAGGTCGACACCCAGGGAGCCCCAGAGCTCGGCCTTCCCCCACACCAGCAGGAACGACTTCTCAGCAGCCAGGCGGTGGAGCGGCACGGCCAAAGGCCGGGGGCCGGGACCCCAGCCCCGAGTACGGGGAGGGCACGCCCGGCCCCTCCACACAACTCGGCCCCGCGCCTCTGAAAGGCCGGGGCCACAGGTGCCCGCCCCCCTGATTACAGCGGGGGCCCTACAGGCGCCTCCTGTCCAGGGCAGGGGACACGCACAGCCCTGCCTACAGGGCGGTCCCCCCACGCCTCACCGCCTCCCAAGAAAGCCCCATGGAGCACGAGGCTCCGGCCTAGGCCCGACGGACGGGCTGGCCCTCCTGGCTGCAGCACAACACCACGTCTTCAGGAGCCCAGGGAGACACCTCCGCGCCAACTGCGCGCACGTCACCCCAACCAAAAGCAACGCCAAAGGCGATGGGACTATGCCCGCCTTCCGGCACAACACTTCCTCAGCCGGCCCCCTCCGATGGGGCGATGCTGGGGTTGTTCCTGCTGGCTGGCTAAAGCAGCCGGCTGCGGCACTGCCGCCACCTCCGCCCTGCTTACAGGGGGAGCTCGGGCTGCTCCTGGGGACAGAGGGCTCCAGGGCTCGTGACACACACCCCGACTACGGGGCGTCACGCTGGCCGCAGGCAGAAAGCTGCCAGGGCCGCAGGAGTCGGGTGGGCAAAACGGCCCTCCCCTGCTTACAGGGTGGCCTTGGGGTCCAGAGAGCTCCAGTTCCCCCTCGGGTGCGGAGACAGTGGCGCTCACCCTCCTTACAGGGTTGACACTCTCTCCAGGCAGCCAAAGGAGCAGTGTGGCAAAAGGCCGACTAAAGCAAAAGACCTGAGCCCTGCTTACAGGGAGGTCGCCCAGCGCAAAGCCGGCCAGGACACCAAAGGTGCTGGCCATGCTCTTCTTACGTGTCTGCAGACCTCTCGACCGGGACGGCCTTTTGCCCAGAGTGCCTTTCTCTTTGCTCCTCTGCTCCTCTTCTTCGTCAGTCTTGCCTCGCAGTGCAGGTCCACACGACGCCTCCCTCTTCTCCTCTTCTTCGTCGCTCTTGCCTCGCAGTGCAGGTCCACACGACGCCTCCCTCTTCTTTCTTCCCCACCGGCTGCTGCTGCAAAGGAAGGACGAGACGCTTAGACCAACTCCTGTGCCTGGCGGATATGGGGAGCCCCGTCCCCGGAGAGAGCTCCCCACAGCACTGCCTGGCCCCTGGCTCAGCCCTGCCACCCTCCAGACCAGACACCCAGACAGCCCCTGACAAAAACAGCGGAAATGAGCTTTTCTCACCTGAGGGACGCGCAGCAGAGTTCCAGCCGGTGCTGGAGCTGGGCTCGGAGGCGGGCACCCTGGGCAAACGGAGCTGGGCAGGCAAAGCAGCGGCCAGACAGGCTGCACCCCTGCTTACAGGGGGCTCGAGCCGCTGCCTGGACCGCAAAGTGCCCGGGACGCCAGGGCACTGGCTGGCCCCCGAGTTACGGGGCAGCCCTGGTCCCAAAGGCAAACGGAGGCTCCTTCTCTCCGATTCCGGGGCACCCTGACCGCGAACCCGCTAACGGGACGGTCACCCCACACCGGCTGCCAGCGGAGCACAAAGGCTCCCAGACCCGCACCCCTGATTACAGGCAGGTCGACACCCAGGGAGCCCCAGAGCTCGGCCTTCCCCCACACCAGCAGGAACGACTTCTCAGCAGCCAGGCGGTGGAGCGGCACGGCCAAAGGCCGGGGGCCGGGACCCCAGCCCCGAGTACGGGGAGGGCACGCCCGGCCCCTCCACACAACTCGGCCCCGCGCCTCTGAAAGGCCGGGGCCACAGGTGCCCGCCCCCCTGATTACAGCGGGGGCCCTACAGGCGCCTCCTGTCCAGGGCAGGGGACACGCACAGCCCTGCCTACAGGGCGGTCCCCCCACGCCTCACCGCCTCCCAAGAAAGCCCCATGGAGCACGAGGCTCCGGCCTAGGCCCGACGGACGGGCTGGCCCTCCTGGCTGCAGCACAACACCACGTCTTCAGGAGCCCAGGGAGACACCTCCGCGCCAACTGCGCGCACGTCACCCCAACCAAAAGCAACGCCAAAGGCGATGGGACTATGCCCGCCTTCCGGCACAACACTTCCTCAGCCGGCCCCCTCCGATGGGGCGATGCTGGGGTTGTTCCTGCTGGCTGGCTAAAGCAGCCGGCTGCGGCACTGCCGCCACCTCCGCCCTGCTTACAGGGGGAGCTCGGGCTGCTCCTGGGGACAGAGGGCTCCAGGGCTCGTGACACACACCCCGCCTACGGGGCGTCACGCTGGCCGCAGGCAGAAAGCTGCCAGGGCCGCAGGAGTCGGGTGGGCAAAACGGCCCTCCCCTGCTTACAGGGTGGCCTTGGGGTCCAGAGAGCTCCAGTTCCCCCTCGGGTGCGGAGACAGTGGCGCTCACCCTCCTTACAGGGTTGACACTCTCTCCAGGCAGCCAAAGGAGCAGCGTGGCAAAAGGCCGACTAAAGCAAAAGACCTGAGCCCTGCTTACAGGGAGGTCGCCCAGCGCAAAGCCGGCCAGGACACCAAAGGTGCCGGCCATGCTCTTCTTACGTGTCTGCAGACCTCTCGACCGGGACGGCCTTTTGCCCAGAGTGCCTTTCTCTTTGCTCCTCTGCTCCTCTTCTTCGTCAGTCTTGCCTCGCAGTGCAGGTCCACACGACGCCTCCCTCTTCTCCTCTTCTTCGTCGCTCTTGCCTCGCAGTGCAGGTCCACACGACGCCTCCCTCTTCTTTCTTCCCCACCGGCTGCTGCTGCAAAGGAAGGACGAGACGCTTAGACCAACTCCTGTGCCTGGCGGATATGGGGAGCCCCGTCCCCGGAGAGAGCTCCCCACAGCACTGCCTGGCCCCTGGCTCAGCCCTGCCACCCTCCAGACCAGACACCCAGACAGCCCCTGACAAAAACAGCGGAAATGAGCTTTTCTCACCTGAGGGACGCGCAGCAGAGCTCCAGCCGGTGCTGGAGCTGGGCTCGGAGGCGGGCACCCTGGGCAAACGGAGCTGGGCAGGCAAAGCAGCGGCCAGACAGGCTGCACCCCTGCTTACAGGGGGCTCGAGCCGCTGCCTGGACCGCAAAGTGCCCGGGACGCCAGGGCACTGGCTGGCCCCCGAGTTACGGGGCAGCCCTGGTCCCAAAGGCAAACGGAGGCTCCTTCTCTCCGATTCCAGGGCACCCTGACCGCGAACCCGCTAACGGGACGGTCACCCCACACCGGCTGCCAGCGGAGCACAAAGGCTCCCAGACCCGCACCCCTGATTACAGGCAGGTCGACACCCAGGGAGCCCCAGAGCTCGGCCTTCCCCCACACCAGCAGGAACGACTTCTCAGCAGCCAGGCGGTGGAGCGGCACGGCCAAAGGCCGGGGGCCGGGACCCCAGCCCCGAGTACGGGGAGGGCACGCCCGGCCCCTCCACACAACTCGGCCCCGCGCCTCTGAAAGGCCGGGGCCACAGGTGCCCGCCCCCCTGATTACAGCGGGGGCCCTACAGGCGCCTCCTGTCCAGGGCAGGGGACACGCACAGCCCTGCCTACAGGGCGGTCCCCCCACGCCTCACCGCCTCCCAAGAAAGCCCCATGGAGCACGAGGCTCCGGCCTAGGCCCGACGGACGGGCTGGCCCTCCTGGCTGCAGCACAACACCACGTCTTCAGGAGCCCAGGGAGACACCTCCGCGCCAACTGCGCGCACGTCACCCCAACCAAAAGCAACGCCAAAGGCGATGGGACTATGCCCGCCTTCCGGCACAACACTTCCTCAGCCGGCCCCCTCCGATGGGGCGATGCTGGGGTTGTTCCTGCTGGCTGGCTAAAGCAGCCGGCTGCGGCACTGCCGCCACCTCCGCCCTGCTTACAGGGGGAGCTCGGGCTGCTCCTGGGGACAGAGGGCTCCAGGGCTCGTGACACACACCCCGACTACGGGGCGTCACGCTGGCAGGGCGCCAGAAGGACAGGCGCAGACCCAGGCCCTGGCTACAGGCTGGTCTGCTACCAAGGAAGTGGCTTGGCCCTGTCCTAGGAAATAAGGGGCGAGTCCAGACTCAACCCTCGGCTCGGGGCCTGAAAGGGGACCCCCCTGCATCTGCACAGAGCCCTGCGTTCCCTTCTGGGAAGCCAAAGCTAAGCAAGCTGCAGCTTTTTTATTTTTATTTTTAACAGGGGCCTAGAGGACGGGCTCACTCACACACCCCGACAAGGACAGGGAGAGGGAGAAGAGGGAGAGGGCCAGGGCCAGGGGCAAACTTGGCTTTCCACAAGAGACAGGGAACTGCGTGCAGACACCATCCAGAGCGGGCCGGGGGGCAACCCCTACCCACGAGCAGGCCAGGAGAGCCTCAGACCCACCCCATCGGGGCTGCATGCCGTGACACACACCCCGCCTACGGGGCGTCACGCTGGCCGCAGGCAGAAAGCCGCCAGGGCCGCAGGAGTCGGGTGGGCAAAACGGCCCTCCCCTGCTTACAGGGTGGCCTTGGGGTCCAGAGAGCTCCAGTTCCCCCTCGGGTGCGGAGACAGTGGCGCTCACCCTCCTTACAAGGTTGACACTCTCTCCAGGCAGCCAAAGGAGCAGCGTGGCAAAAGGCCGACTAAAGCAAAAGACCTGAGCCCTGCTTACAGGGAGGTCGCCCAGCGCAAAGCCGGCCAGGACACCAAAGGTGCCGGCCATGCTCTTCTTACGTGTCTGCAGACCTCTCGACCGGGACGGCCTTTTGCCCAGAGTGCCTTTCTCTTTGCTCCTCTGCTCCTCTTCTTCGTCAGTCTTGCCTCGCAGTGCAGGTCCACACGACGCCTCCCTCTTCTCCTCTTCTTCGTCGCTCTTGCCTCGCAGTGCAGGTCCACACGACGCCTCCCTCTTCTTTCTTCCCCACCGGCTGCTGCTGCAAAGGAAGGACGAGACGCTTAGACCAACTCCTGTGCCTGGCGGATATGGGGAGCCCCGTCCCCGGAGAGAGCTCCCCACAGCACTGCCTGGCCCCTGGCTCAGCCCTGCCACCCTCCAGACCAGACACCCAGACAGCCCCTGACAAAAACAGCGGAAATGAGCTTTTCTCACCTGAGGGACGCGCAGCAGAGTTCCAGCCGGTGCTGGAGCTGGGCTCGGAGGCGGGCACCCTGGGCAAACGGAGCTGGGCAGGCAAAGCAGCGGCCAGACAGGCTGCACCCCTGCTTACAGGGGGCTCGAGCCGCTGCCTGGACCGCAAAGTGCCCGGGACGCCAGGGCACTGGCTGGCCCCCGAGTTACGGGGCAGCCCTGGTCCCAAAGGCAAACGGAGGCTCCTTCTCTCCGATTCCGGGGCACCCTGACCGCGAACCCGCTAACGGGACGGTCACCCCACACCGGCTGCCAGCGGAGCACAAAGGCTCCCAGACCCGCACCCCTGATTACAGGCAGGTCGACACCCAGGGAGCCCCAGAGCTCGGCCTTCCCCCACACCAGCAGGAACGACTTCTCAGCAGCCAGGCGGTGGAGCGGCACGGCCAAAGGCCGGGGGCCGGGACCCCAGCCCCGAGTACGGGGAGGGCACGCCCGGCCCCTCCACACAACTCGGCCCCGCGCCTCTGAAAGGCCGGGGCCACAGGTGCCCGCCCCCTTGATTACAGCGGGGGCCCTACAGGCGCCTCCTGTCCAGGGCAGGGGACACGCACAGCCCTGCCTACAGGGCGGTCCCCCCACGCCTCACCGCCTCCCAAGAAAGCCCCATGGAGCACGAGGCTCCGGCCTAGGCCCGACGGACGGGCTGGCCCTCCTGGCTGCAGCACAACACCACGTCTTCAGGAGCCCAGGGAGACACCTCCGCGCCAACTGCGCGCACGTCACCCCAACCAAAAGCAACGCCAAAGGCGATGGGACTATGCCCGCCTTCCGGCACAACACTTCCTCAGCCGGCCCCCTCCGATGGGGCGATGCTGGGGTTGTTCCTGCTGGCTGGCTAAAGCAGCCGGCTGCGGCACTGCCGCCACCTCCGCCCTGCTTACAGGGGGAGCTCGGGCTGCTCCTGGGGACAGAGGGCTCCAGGGCTCGTGACACACACCCCGACTACGGGGCGTCACGCTGGCAGGGCGCCAGAAGGACAGGCGCAGACCCAGGCCCTGGCTACAGGCTGGTCTGCTACCAAGGAAGTGGCTTGGCCCTGTCCTAGGAAATAAGGGGCGAGTCCAGACTCAACCCTCGGCTCGGGGCCTGAAAGGGGAACCCCCTGCATCTGCGCAGAGCCCTGCGTTCCCTTCTGGGAAGCCAAAGCTAAGCAAGCTGCAGCTTTTTTATTTTTATTTTTAACAGGGGCCTAGAGGACGGGCTCACTCACACACCCCGACAAGGACAGGGAGAGGGAGAAGAGGGAGAGGGCCAGGGCCAGGGGCAAACTTGGCTTTCCACAAGAGACAGGGAACTGCGTGCAGACACCATCCAGAGCGGGCCGGGGGGCAACCCCTACCCACGAGCAGGCCAGGAGAGCCTCAGACCCACCCCATCGGGGCTGCATGCCGTGACACACACCCCGCCTACGGGGCGTCACGCTGGCCGCAGGCAGAAAGCCGCCAGGGCCGCAGGAGTCGGGTGGGCAAAACGGCCCTCCCCTGCTTACAGGGTGGCCTTGGGGTCCAGAGAGCTCCAGTTCCCCCTCGGGTGCGGAGACAGTGGCGCTCACCCTCCTTACAGGGTTGACACTCTCTCCAGGCAGCCAAAGGAGCAGCGTGGCAAAAGGCCGACTAAAGCAAAAGACCTGAGCCCTGCTTACAGGGAGGTCGCCCAGCGCAAAGCCGGCCAGGACACCAAAGGTGCCGGCCATGCTCTTCTTACGTGTCTGCAGACCTCTCGACGGGGACGGCCTTTTGCCCAGAGTGCCTTTCTCTTTGCTCCTCTGCTCCTCTTCTTCGTCAGTCTTGCCTCGCAGTGCAGGTCCACACGACGCCTCCCTCTTCTCTTCTTCGTCGCTCTTGCCTCGCAGTGCAGGTCCACACGACGCCTCCCTCTTCTTTCTTCCCCACCGGCTGCTGCTGCAAAGGAAGGACGAGACGCTTAGACCAACTCCTGTGCCTGGCGGATATGGGGAGCCCCGTCCCCGGAGAGAGCTCCCCACAGCACTGCCTGGCCCCTGGCTCAGCCCTGCCACCCTCCAGACCAGACACCCAGACAGCCCCTGACAAAAACAGCGGAAATGAGCTTTTCTCACCTGAGGGACGCGCAGCAGAGTTCCAGCCGGTGCTGGAGCTGGGCTCGGAGGCGGGCACCCTGGGCAAACGGAGCTGGGCAGGCAAAGCAGCGGCCAGACAGGCTGCACCCCTGCTTACAGGGGGCTCGAGCCGCTGCCTGGACCGCAAAGTGCCCGGGACGCCAGGGCACTGGCTGGCCCCCGAGTTACGGGGCAGCCCTGGTCCCAAAGGCAAACGGAGGCTCCTTCTCTCCGATTCCGGGGCACCCTGACCGCGAACCCGCTAACGGGACGGTCACCCCACACCGGCTGCCAGCGGAGCACAAAGGCTCCCAGACCCGCACCCCTGATTACAGGCAGGTCGACACCCAGGGAGCCCCAGAGCTCGGCCTTCCCCCACACCAGCAGGAACGACTTCTCAGCAGCCAGGCGGTGGAGCGGCACGGCCAAAGGCCGGGGGCCGGGACCCCAGCCCCGAGTACGGGGAGGGCACGCCCGGCCCCTCCACACAACTCGGCCCCGCGCCTCTGAAAGGCCGGGGCCACAGGTGCCCGCCCCCCTGATTACAGCGGGGGCCCTACAGGCGCCTCCTGTCCAGGGCAGGGGACACGCACAGCCCTGCCTACAGGGCGGTCCCCCCACGCCTCACCGCCTCCCAAGAAAGCCGCATGGAGCACGAGGCTCCGGCCTAGGCCCGACGGACGGGCTGGCCCTCCTGGCTGCAGCACAACACCACGTCTTCAGGAGCCCGGGGAGACACCTCCGCGCCAACTGCGCGCACGTCACCCCAACCAAAAGCAACGCCAAAGGCGATGGGACTATGCCCGCCTTCCGGCACAACACTTCCTCAGCCGGCCCCCTCCGATGGGGCGATGCTGGGGTTGTTCCTGCTGGCTGGCTAAAGCAGCCGGCTGCGGCACTGCCGCCACCTCCGCCCTGCTTACAGGGGGAGCTCGGGCTGCTCCTGGGGACAGAGGGCTCCAGGGCTCGTGACACACACCCCGACTACGGGGCGTCACGCTGGCAGGGCGCCAGAAGGACAGGCGCAGACCCAGGCCCTGGCTACAGGCTGGTCTGCTACCAAGGAAGTGGCTTGGCCCTGTCCTAGGAAATAAGGGGCGAGTCCAGACTCAACCCTCGGCTCGGGGCCTGAAAGGGGACCCCCCTGCATCTGCACAGAGCCCTGCGTTCCCTTCTGGGAAGCCAAAGCTAAGCAAGCTGCAGCTTTTTTATTTTTATTTTTAACAGGGGCCTAGAGGACGGGCTCACTCACACACCCCGACAAGGACAGGGAGAGGGAGAAGAGGGAGAGGGCCAGGGCCAGGGGCAAACTTGGCTTTCCACAAGAGACAGGGAACTGCGTGCAGACACCATCCAGAGCGGGCCGGGGGGCAACCCCTACCCACGAGCAGGCCAGGAGAGCCTCAGACCCACCCCATCGGGGCTGCATGCCGTGACACACACCCCGCCTACGGGGCGTCACGCTGGCCGCAGGCAGAAAGCCGCCAGGGCCGCAGGAGTCGGGTGGGCAAAACGGCCCTCCCCTGCTTACAGGGTGGCCTTGGGGTCCAGAGAGCTCCAGTTCCCCCTCGGGTGCGGAGACAGTGGCGCTCACCCTCCTTACAGGGTTGACACTCTCTCCAGGCAGCCAAAGGAGCAGCGTGGCAAAAGGCCGACTAAAGCAAAAGACCTGAGCCCTGCTTACAGGGAGGTCGCCCAGCGCAAAGCCGGCCAGGACACCAAAGGTGCCGGCCATGCTCTTCTTACGTGTCTGCAGACCTCTCGACCGGGACGGCCTTTTGCCCAGAGTGCCTTTCTCTTTGCTCCTCTGCTCCTCTTCTTCGTCGCTCTTGCCTCGCAGTGCAGGTCCACACGACGCCTCCCTCTTCTCCTCTTCTTCGTCGCTCTTGCCTCGCAGTGCAGGTCCACACGACGCCTCCCTCTTCTTTCTTCCCCACCGGCTGCTGCTGCAAAGGAAGGACGAGACGCTTAGACCAACTCCTGTGCCTGGCGGATATGGGGAGCCCCGTCCCCGGAGAGAGCTCCCCACAGCACTGCCTGGCCCCTGGCTCAGCCCTGCCACCCTCCAGACCAGACACCCAGACAGCCCCTGACAAAAACAGCGGAAATGAGCTTTTCTCACCTGAGGGACGCGCAGCAGAGCTCCAGCCGGTGCTGGAGCTGGGCTCGGAGGCGGGCACCCTGGGCAAACGGAGCTGGGCAGGCAAAGCAGCGGCCAGACAGGCTGCACCCCTGCTTACAGGGGGCTCGAGCCGCTGCCTGGACCGCAAAGTGCCCGGGACGCCAGGGCACTGGCTGGCCCCCGAGTTACGGGGCAGCCCTGGTCCCAAAGGCAAACGGAGGCTCCTTCTCTCCGATTCCGGGGCACCCTGACCGCGAACCCGCTAACGGGACGGTCACCCCACACCGGCTGCCAGCGGAGCACAAAGGCTCCCAGACCCGCACCCCTGATTACAGGCAGGTCGACACCCAGGGAGCCCCAGAGCTCGGCCTTCCCCCACACCAGCAGGAACGACTTCTCAGCAGCCAGGCGGTGGAGCGGCACGGCCAAAGGCCGGGGGCCGGGACCCCAGCCCCGAGTACGGGGAGGGCACGCCCGGCCCCTCCACACAACTCGGCCCCGCGCCTCTGAAAGGCCGGGGCCACAGGTGCCCGCCCCCCTGATTACAGCGGGGGCCCTACAGGCGCCTCCTGTCCAGGGCAGGGGACACGCACAGCCCTGCCTACAGGGCGGTCCCCCCACGCCTCACCGCCTCCCAAGAAAGCCCCATGGAGCACGAGGCTCCGGCCTAGGCCCGACGGACGGGCTGGCCCTCCTGGCTGCAGCACAACACCACGTCTTCAGGAGCCCAGGGAGACACCTCCGCGCCAACTGCGCGCACGTCACCCCAACCAAAAGCAACGCCAAAGGCGATGGGACTATGCCCGCCTTCCGGCACAACACTTCCTCAGCCGGCCCCCTCCGATGGGGCGATGCTGGGGTTGTTCCTGCTGGCTGGCTAAAGCAGCCGGCTGCGGCACTGCCGCCACCTCCGCCCTGCTTACAGGGGGAGCTCGGGCTGCTCCTGGGGACAGAGGGCTCCAGGGCTCGTGACACACACCCCGACTACGGGGCGTCACGCTGGCCGCAGGCAGAAAGCCGCCAGGGCCGCAGGAGTCGGGTGGGCAAAACGGCCCTCCCCTGCTTACAGGGTGGCCTTGGGGTCCAGAGAGCTCCAGTTCCCCCTCGGGTGCGGAGACAGTGGCGCTCACCCTCCTTACAGGGTTGACACTCTCTCCAGGCAGCCAAAGGAGCAGCGTGGCAAAAGGCCGACTAAAGCAAAAGACCTGAGCCCTGCTTACAGGGAGGTCGCCCAGCGCAAAGCCGGCCAGGACACCAAAGGTGCCGGCCATGCTCTTCTTACGTGTCTGCAGACCTCTCGACCGGGACGGCCTTTTGCCCAGAGTGCCTTTCTCTTTGCTCCTCTGCTCCTCTTCTTCGTCAGTCTTGCCTCGCAGTGCAGGTCCACACGACGCCTCCCTCTTCTCCTCTTCTTCGTCGCTCTTGCCTCGCAGTGCAGGTCCACACGACGCCTCCCTCTTCTTTCTTCCCCACCGGCTGCTGCTGCAAAGGAAGGACGAGACGCTTAGACCAACTCCTGTGCCTGGCGGATATGGGGAGCCCCGTCCCCGGAGAGAGCTCCCCACAGCACTGCCTGGCCCCTGGCTCAGCCCTGCCACCCTCCAGACCAGACACCCAGACAGCCCCTGACAAAAACAGCGGAAATGAGCTTTTCTCACCTGAGGGACGCGCAGCAGAGCTCCAGCCGGTGCTGGAGCTGGGCTCGGAGGCGGGCACCCTGGGCAAACGGAGCTGGGCAGGCAAAGCAGCGGCCAGACAGGCTGCACCCCTGCTTACAGGGGGCTCGAGCCGCTGCCTGGACCGCAAAGTGCCCGGGACGCCAGGGCACTGGCTGGCCCCCGAGTTACGGGGCAGCCCTGGTCCCAAAGGCAAACGGAGGCTCCTTCTCTCCGATTCCGGGGCACCCTGACCGCGAACCCGCTAACGGGACGGTCACCCCACACCGGCTGCCAGCGGAGCACAAAGGCTCCCAGACCCGCACCCCTGATTACAGGCAGGTCGACACCCAGGGAGCCCCAGAGCTCGGCCTTCCCCCACACCAGCAGGAACGACTTCTCAGCAGCCAGGCGGTGGAGCGGCACGGCCAAAGGCCGGGGGCCGGGACCCCAGCCCCGAGTACGGGGAGGGCACGCCCGGCCCCTCCACACAACTCGGCCCCGCGCCTCTGAAAGGCCGGGGCCACAGGTGCCCGCCCCCCTGATTACAGCGGGGGCCCTACAGGCGCCTCCTGTCCAGGGCAGGGGACACGCACAGCCCTGCCTACAGGGCGGTCCCCCCACGCCTCACCGCCTCCCAAGAAAGCCCCATGGAGCACGAGGCTCCGGCCTAGGCCCGACGGACGGGCTGGCCCTCCTGGCTGCAGCACAACACCACGTCTTCAGGAGCCCAGGGAGACACCTCCGCGCCAACTGCGCGCACGTCACCCCAACCAAAAGCAACGCCAAAGGCGATGGGACTATGCCCGCCTTCCGGCACAACACTTCCTCAGCCGGCCCCCTCCGATGGGGCGATGCTGGGGTTGTTCCTGCTGGCTGGCTAAAGCAGCCGGCTGCGGCACTGCCGCCACCTCCGCCCTGCTTACAGGGGGAGCTCGGGCTGCTCCTGGGGACAGAGGGCTCCAGGGCTCGTGACACACACCCCGACTACGGGGCGTCACGCTGGCAGGGCGCCAGAAGGACAGGCGCAGACCCAGGCCCTGGCTACAGGCTGGTCTGCTACCAAGGAAGTGGCTTGGCCCTGTCCTAGGAAATAAGGGGCGAGTCCAGACTCAACCCTCGGCTCGGGGCCTGAAAGGGGACCCCCCTGCATCTGCACAGAGCCCTGCGTTCCCTTCTGGGAAGCCAAAGCTAAGCAAGCTGCAGCTTTTTTATTTTTATTTTTAACAGGGGCCTAGAGGACGGGCTCACTCACACACCCCGACAAGGACAGGGAGAGGGAGAAGAGGGAGAGGGCCAGGGCCAGGGGCAAACTTGGCTTTCCACAAGAGACAGGGAACTGCGTGCAGACACCATCCAGAGCGGGCCGGGGGGCAACCCCTACCCACGAGCAGGCCAGGAGAGCCTCAGACCCACCCCATCGGGGCTGCATGCCGTGACACACACCCCGCCTACGGGGCGTCACGCTGGCCGCAGGCAGAAAGCCGCCAGGGCCGCAGGAGTCGGGTGGGCAAAACGGCCCTCCCCTGCTTACAGGGTGGCCTTGGGGTCCAGAGAGCTCCAGTTCCCCCTCGGGTGCGGAGACAGTGGCGCTCACCCTCCTTACAGGGTTGACACTCTCTCCAGGCAGCCAAAGGAGCAGCGTGGCAAAAGGCCGACTAAAGCAAAAGACCTGAGCCCTGCTTACAGGGAGGTCGCCCAGCGCAAAGCCGGCCAGGACACCAAAGGTGCCGGCCATGCTCTTCTTACGTGTCTGCAGACCTCTCGACCGGGACGGCCTTTTGCCCAGAGTGCCTTTCTCTTTGCTCCTCTGCTCCTCTTCTTCGTCAGTCTTGCCTCGCAGTGCAGGTCCACACGACGCCTCCCTCTTCTTTCTTCCCCACTGGCTGCTGCTTCAAAGGAAGGACGAGACGTTTATAACAGTAGAGCTCTAGCTTCTCTCTCTTTCCCCATGAGCAAACTGCACCTGTTACTTCTCATTTTCTGTTTATTTTATCCATTTACTCTTTCTTTTTCACTTTATTTTTTTTACTTGTTATGTAAATAATACTTTTTCTTGTTTTTTTTTTTTCCCCCTTTAAATTAGAGGGAAAAGAGTTACTTCATAATGTAACATAATGTTACATAGTAATGTAAAGAATGTAACATCTATGTTTTTGTTCAAATTTCCTGTCACAGTATGCTTATTTTTTTTCCTCCATGTTACCTGAAGTTTATTCTCCTCCCATTTTATTCTCCTCCCTTTTTTGACTTCCCTATCTTCATTAAAAATATATTTTTTTCCTCCTAAATTACTCAAAAATGCTACATTAGAGACTTCTAATTTATTTCAGCTTTTCCCTAAAAAAAAAAAAGCACATTTTTGCCCTCGTTACCTGAGATTTTGCTTCAAAAGTTTCTATCCAATCCCTTCTAACTTATCTTAGTTTTTCCCTATAAAAAAATATTTGTTTGGCCACAAATTATTTGAATTTTTTTTCTCTGAAAATGCCATGTTTGAGCCTTGTTACCTACTTAACCTTTAATCTGGAAAAAATGGTCATTTTTTCTCACAATGTTACCTCTCAGAAATTTTCTCAAAAAAATCCACCTTTCACCCATCTAACTTACTTCAACTTTTCCCAGGAGAAAATGCTCATTTTTTGCCCTGACATTTCCCTAAAAAAAAAAAAAAAAAAAAAAAAAAAAAAAAAAAGCCACCATCTTTGACCCTTGTCACTTACTCCAGCTTTTCACTGATAAAAATGCTCATTTTTGCATACAGTATTTTCCTCAAAACATCCTATCTGTGACCCTTCAATTTACTTCAGCCTTTTCCAGGAAAAAAAAAAAAAGCTGATTTTTGCCCATAAATTATCTCAACATTTTCCTGAAAAAATTCCACCTTTGACCCTTCTATCTTATTTCAGCTTTTCTCTAAAAAATCTGATTTTTTTCTGTGTCCTGACATTTCCTTTCAAAAACAAATGGTACCTTTGACCTTTCTAATTCACCTTATTTTTTCCCTGGAAAAAAGTGCTCCTTTTTGCCCACAAATTACCTCAACATTTTCCTCAAAAAATTCCACCTTTGCCACTTCTAATTTACCTCAAGTTTTCCCTCAAAAAAATGCTCATTTTTGCCCACTAAGTTACCTCACTTTTTTCCTTAAAAAAAATGCCATATTTGACTCTCTAATTTACCTCAGCTTTTCCCTACAAATATGCTCATTTTTGCCCAAAAATTACCTCAAAAATTTCCTCAAAAAAAAAATCCAGCTTTCTCCCTTCTAACTTACTTCAACTTTTCCCAGGGAAAAAAAATAAAAGCTGATTTTTTGTCCAAGCTATCTGAGATTTCCGAGGAAAAATGGAAAAGGAAAAAAAGAAGAGGAAAAAAGAGAAAAAGCCACCTTTGACCCTTGTCACTCACTTACTTCAGCTTTCCAGTGAAAAAAATGCTCATTTTTGCCCAAAAATTACCTCAACATTTTACTCAGAATAATCCACCTTTGAACCTTCTAACTTACTTCAGCTTTTCTCCAGAAAAAAAGCTGATTTTTGTCCACATATTACCTCAAAATTTTCCTAAAAAAAAAAAAAAAGATTTTTTTTGCCCTGACATTTCCCTTAAAAAATAAATAAATAAAGCCACCTTTGATCTTTGTCACTTACTTCAGATTTTCACTGATAAAAATGCTCATTTTTGCCCAGAACATACATCAATATTTTTCTCAGAAAATGCCAGCTTTGACCCTTCAATTTACCTCAGTATTTCACTGATAAAAATGCTCATTTTTGCATACAACGTTGTCCTCAAAACATCCTTTTTGTAACCCTTCAATTTACTTAAAGTTTTTTCTTGAGAAAAAAAAAAAATTTGATTTTTGCCCCAGAATTACCTCAACATTTTCCTTCAAAAGAATTCCACCCTTGCCACTTCTAACTTACCTCAGGTTTTCCCTCAAAAAAATGCTCATTTTTGTCCACAAATTACCTCAATATTTCCATCAAAAAATTCTACCTTTGACCCTTTAATTTACCTCAGGTTTTCACTGATAAAAATGCTCATTTTTGCATACAACATTTTCCTCAAAACATCCTACCTGTGACCCTTCAATTTACTTCATCTTTTCCCCGAAGGGGCGGGGGCGGGGGGGACTGATTCTTGCCCACAAATTACCTCAACATTTTCTTCAAAAAATTCCACCTTTGCCAATTCTAATTTACCTCAGCTTTTCCCTACAAATATGCTCATTTTTGCCCAAAAATTACCTCAAAATTTTCCTCAAAAAAAAATCCAGCTTTCTCCCTTTTAACTTACTTCAACTTTTCCCAGGGAAAAAAAAAAAAAAGCTGATTTTTTGTCCAAGCTATCTGAGATTTCCGAGGAAAAATGGAAAAGGAAAAAAAGAAGAGGAAAAAAGAGAAAAAGCCACCTTTGACCCTTGTCACTCACTTACTTCAGCTTTCCAGTGAAAAAAATGCTCATTTTTGCCCAAGCTATCTGAGATTTCCGAGGAAAAAAGGAAAAGGAAAAAAGAGAAAAAGCCACTTTTGACCCTTGTCACTCACTTACTTCAACTTTTCCCAGGGAAAAAAATGCTCATTTTTGCCCCAAAATTACCTCAACATTTTCCTCAAAACATTCCTCCTTTGACCCTTTTAACTTGCTTCAGCTTTTTCCTGAGAAGAAAAAAATAAAATAAAAAAGAAAAGGGGATATTTGCTCACAAATTACCTCAACATTTTCCTCAGAAAAATCTACCTTTGACCCTTTTAACTTACTTCAGCTTTTCCCTGGAAGAAAAAAAAAAAAAAAAAAAAAAAAAAAGAGGATTTTTGTCCACAAATTACCTCAACATTTCCATCAAAAAATTCTACTTTTGACCCTTCAATTTACCTCAGGTTTTCACTGATAAAAACGCTCATTTTTGCATACAACATTTTCCTCAAAACATCCTACCTGTGACTCTTCAATTTACTTCATCTTTTCCCTGGGGAAAAAAAAAAACAAAAAAAAAAAAACAAAAAAAAACCTGATTCTTGCCCACAAATTACCTCAACACTTTCCTCAGAAAAAAATCTACCTTTGACCCTTCTAACTTACTTCAGCTTTTCCCAGGGAAAAAAAAAAAAAAAAAAAAAAAAAAAAAGGATTTTTGTCCACAAATTACCTCAGCATTTCCATCAAAATACTCCACCTTGGACCCTTCTAATTTACCACAGGTTTTCCCTCAAAAAAAAAACAAAAAAACAAAAAAAAACCTGATTTTTACCTACAAATTACCTCAAATTTTTCCTCAGAAAATTCCACCTTTGACCCTTCTAATTTGCCTTAGCTTTTCCCCATAAAAAAAAGATGATTTTTGCCCGTTTCCTGAGATTTCCCTTCAAAAACAAATGCTACCTTTGACCCTTCTAATTTACCTTAGCTTTTCCTCACAACAAGCTGACTTTTGTCCACATATTACCTCAAGATTTTCCTCAAAAAATGCTACTTTTGACCCTTCTAACTTGGTTCTGCTTTTCCCTGGGGGAAAATAAAACAAAAACTGATATTTGCCACAGTTACCTGAGATTTCCCTTCAAAAAATACCACCATTTTCCCTTCTAATTTACCTTAGCTTTTCCCTACAAAAAAAAAAAAAAAAAAAAAAAAAATAATAATAATAATAATGCTAATTTTTGCCCAAGTTTCTTCAGATTTCCCTTAAAAAAGGAAAATAAAAAATAAAAAAATAAAGCCAGCTTTGATCCTTCTAACTTACTTCAGCTTTTCCCTGAAAAAAAATTTTTTTTGTTGTTTTTGTTTGTTTTCGTTTTTTTGTGTGTGTTTTTTTTCTTTTCTTCTCCACAAATTACCTCAGTTTTTCCTCAAAAGTGCCATCTTTGACCCTTTAATTTACTTCAGCTTTTTCCTTGGAAGCAACACCCATTTTCCATTTTTGCCCACAAAATTTCTCAAACTGCTTATTCTGTTCCCTCTAAATCACCCCACCTTTTCCCTCCTAAAACGCCACCTATGCTCACTTTAATTTTTCTTAGGCTTTCCCTCTAAAATGTTCACGCTGCCCATATTACCTCTGATTTACCCTGAAAAACGTTCATTTTGTCCCAAGCCACCTCGGGCCCGATCCTTCTCCCTCCCGCCCCCACCTCAATTACCTCCACTTTTCTCTTAAAAAATTACCCCGAAATGCTACGCGGTCCTCTCAGATAACTCCCCAACGTCCCTAATTAACTTGTGCCTTTTGTGACAGCCCCCAGCTCCTCACACGGAGCGACTTTTTAAGGTTTATTATTACATATTATTACGCCCTACAAAGCGCACCCAATCGGCCGCCGCTCTCCTCAGCCTCCGCTGCTGACAGGCGCGTGGGCGGGGCTTTCAGTCAGCGGCCCGCCAACGGGCTCGCGCGCGGCGCGAGCGCCGCTCCCTGGCCGGCGCGGGGGGGAGCGGCGCGCTCCGTTCCCGCGCTCGGCGCAGCGCCGCCGTCCTGCGCGGGAAGAGCCCTGCAGCGCCCTGCAGCGCCCTGCAGCGAGGCGCGGGAAGCCGCGGGAAGCCGCGTCCCGGGGCGGTGCACGGGGTGTGCGCAGCCCCCTACACCCCCGTGTCCCCCAGCGGTGACGGGCCGTGCAGAGGGGCACACGGGGCATGCACAGGTGGCTGCTTGTTGTTACCTTGGTTTGCAGAATTGCAGGGCAAAGCGTGTCAGCTCTGTGGGGGCGGTAGAGGCGAGGATGCTAAGCTGGGAGGTGATCTGCACCTCCTAGCTAAAGCAGTGCCCCTCAGAAGCAAATTGCCAATGCTCAAAGAGTTTAGCAGCGTCCCGAGCCCAGGCAATTTTGTGAGCTGCTATTAAAGGACTGGGAAGGCTAGAAAGGCTAAGGAGAAGGCTTACCTGCTTTAGGAGAAAGCAGGTAAGAGATGGTTCTTCCTTCTCGCTAAAGGGGTTTCAACCAAAGCAGAGCTGATATTGTGTGAATACTTGCCATGCTGCCATGGGCTTGCATCACATACAGGCAGTATGCTTGCTGGGTCTTAGCCCAGGCTCTGAGCCTCATCTTGTTCTTTCTGTCTGTGCTCAGGTACACGCTGAACGTCCTCGAGGACCTGGGTGACGGTCAGAAAGGCAGTGATGACATAATAATCATCCGGGTAAACACCTTGCAACAATGTTCTCTTCATCTGGTTCTCTCTTATGCACATATTTGTTTCTTTTCACATGAGGGCTCTGAGGTGGTCAGTATGAATTGTAGTGGGAATGGGTCTTGGTCTGCAATCCAATTTAATTGCAATCACTTTGTCCAAGCACATTCTATGTTTGACTGTTTCCTTAGCTTTGCAAACAAAGCCACCATACAAGTTGGGGCCTGCAAGGCCACAATGCTAAGTGAGGAACATGTGATTTGGAGACAGGTCTTCCTCTGACGCAAACCTGCTCTTGTACAGGTTGCATGGTAGAAGCTGTCACCACATCGGAGCGTTTTTTGGCCATCGGGTGGCAGTCAGCCCCAGTGCAGGAGGGGACCGGCGAGGAGAGGTGGAGTGAGTGCCCTTCGGTCTGCTCCAGCTGCGTGCTGCTCTAGGGCTCAGTGCTTGGTGCTGCTCTGTGCTAGCAGCCCTGAGAGCAGGGGGCTGTGGCATGGAGGAGAGCCGAACGCCAGGGGTCTGGGGACTGTGGGAACAGTGCACTTGGATGGGAGAGCAGGGAGTGCAATGTGAAGTTTGTTTCTGAGGTATTAGGGAAGTGAGGGTCAAATACTGATTCTCCCCCTCTTCCATTAAATTTCTCAGTCCTGAGAAAACTGAGGAACTGAGGCCCCTGCTTCTGCAGATTTTCTTGGAATATCCTGGCACCCTCAGCTTTTTGTGCAATGAATCGATGCTTAGGGTGCTTCGTGTAACAGAAACTTGGCATTGGTGCTGACCATGTTAATTCTGCAGGAAAGGTCTCTGTGGGCAGACTTAACTCACTGTACCCTTGGTGAGATTTCATCTCTGCAGGAAATCCAGATTTGCCAAGTGCAAACAGAGAATGTTGATTGTCCTTTGAGCCAGTCTGACAAAGGATGGGATTTGCCTTCGCTGCTATTGTGAGCATGGGACACATCTGTTAAGCGTTGGCACACTGACATTGGAACCGGAGGTTGCTGGGCTGCTCCTAGGAGCCAGCATGGGGATGTGCTTACTGTAGAGTGGACAGATTCTTCCTGCGAGGAGTCTGCACCTGGCAGGGGCAGAGGCAAAGGTTTAACCCATCAAGGTGTTTTATCTGGCCAGGAATATGTTGCAAGTCAATAATCTTGCAAAAGAAAAAGCATCCATAAATACTTAATGTTTTTGTACCAGCTTGGGGAGGAATGTGCCTTTGAACCTGTGCAGCTGAAGCTTGTAAAAAAACCTCCTCTGTACTGATGTGCCACTATGGGACATTTATTTGCCAATTTAACAAAACTGAGTAGCATTTTGGAGCAACTGTGCAGAGGATGGTAATTGAAGAGCTTGGGGGAAGGTCTGTACAGGGATGAGACTCTGATCAGACCATACTTAATCACTGTAGTGGAGGACATGTTGTTCAACCTTGACCCTACACTTTAAATGAAGTTCATCCCTGGCCATGTGAAGCGGCACTTGGATGTCATTGGGACATTCTGGCAGAGCATCACATAGTCCACAGCAGGTTTTTTATAATATACCTATTGCAGAAATGGAAAATCCCCTTTGGGAGGATGGAGAAGGCTACTTTGTGCAAGAGAGGAAATACAACAAATGACTGTGGCGGAGGCATCGCAGGGTCTTGGCAGTGAGTGTATCCTGGCAGCTGGAGGTAGGTGGCTTGAGGATCCAGCAGTGGTGTGATGATACCATGTTAGAGATCATTAACAAAAGCAGGAGACAATTCATACAGACCATCCATGAGACACACAGGTTCTTTGCAGGGGGTAATGCATAATTTTTTTAGCTGAGGCTTGATACTCTGAGGAGCAGCTGAGAGATAAAAAGTTTTATTTTGTGACATTTGTTCCCACTACCCCAACACTGTTTTATAGTGTATAGTATATTGAAGACTGTCTTTGTCTCTTAACAGCAAGCACCTCATATTCCACCTGTGGGAAGCTACCACATGTTCACAGAGACACCAATAGACTGAGTCTCTTACAGGGATTCCAGATGTGCTGGAAAACTTGCGATTTATTTGTATTTCAGCAGTACTCACAATCTCCCATGCATGAACTGGACGCGGGAAGGCAGAAGAGCATGTGTGGTTGTGTTCAGTCAGCAAGGGAGCAGAGGCTGCCCCAGGGCTGCGCTCACCAGCCCCACATCTCCAGCACAAGTCCCAGCCCTGTGCTTGCTAACATGACCTCTTTCCAAGCACATCAGTGGTGCCACTGAATCTTGATATTAGCATTTCAGAATTAATTCCTTTATGTTAAGAAAAAAGCCTATTTTAATATATATATATATATAAAAAAAAAAAACTCCTGCAATGAAACCCACTGTGCATAAGCAGGTTGTGAGAAAATATGCCTCCACTTTATAATTTAAACACTGACAAAGCGTGGCCAACAGGGTGTCCTATCTCCTTGCAAAATACCACATGTGGCAGATGACTACCAGCAGGAAGACCTCGTTAGGGGGAGCAGGAGGCCCAGCAGCCATGCTGGTACCAGCTGCCCCACACTTGTCCTCGCTCACCAGCTCGGGTGGTGCCATGCAGTCTGTCTGGTCCCCTGGATGAGGGACACTGAGCACCGTCATGTTGTGGTGGCCCGGGAAGGCACAGTGCAGCCCTTCGAGTGCTCCCCTGTACGTTGCTGTCCACTGCAAAAACCAAAACATCTTGCAGTCGCACTTCCAGGGGTTGTGAGATAAAAACACATACTTCAGTTTTGGCAGTTCTGTGAACAAGTGGATCGGAAGGGAGCTGAGGTTGTTCTTACTCAGGTGGAGGAAATGCAGTTTGTTTAAGTAGGAGAAAGCAGAGTCTGAAATAGAGGATATTTGGTTGTTGTTCAGGTACAAGTTTCTCAAGTTAAGCAGATGTCTGAAGGTGCAGTCAATAGCAGTGATTCTGTTGGCTTCAAGGTGCATAGTCTTGAGCTGGATCAACCCGTTGAAAAGCTGATTAGGCAAATCACCAATGAAATTGTGTCCTAAATTTAACACTCCCAATCTGGGAAGCTTTGTAAAAGCACCATTCTGGATAATCCATATCCGGTTCTTCCTGAGATTCAGATCATACAGGGCTTCCAGGTCCTTCAGGGAATCTCTGCCGATGGCTTCTATGTGATTGCCCTCCAGGGACAGCCTCATAAGGCTGGAGAGATTCCTAAATGCTTGTGGGACATAGCGCATGTTATTGGAGGCTAAGTCAAGTCTTTCTAAAGAGGGCAGGTGTGAAAATAGAAGTGGATGGATTTCAAATATATTGCAATGAGACAAGTCCAGGCTGATGAGGTTTAATAGTCCTCTGAAGGTGTTTGCATGCAGGTAAGTGAGGCGCGAGTTCCTGCTGAGGTGCAGCTCTCGCAGCTTGCTGAGAGCATGGAAGGTCCCTGGGGACAGGAAAGTCAGATTGTTTCCATCCAGCCAGAGGCTGTGGAGGAAAGTCAGGTTCCTGAATGTGTTGGTGGTAAGAATCCGCAAATAATTATTGGAAAGGTTTAGAGAGACTGTGGATGCTGCTATTTCTCCAGGGAGGGATCTCAGTCCAGCTCTGTTACAGTGAATGATCTCTTCGGGTGCACATTTGCACATGCTTGGGCATGAATCAGAGAGATTCCAACTCAGTCCAGTCTTTGCTGCACAAGTAAATATAAATATAACAAGAAAGAACATGACTGGCCACAAATCAGACACCACATCTAATACTTGACAGATAGCGGAGAAGAAGACAAGAAAAAGAGCATGTACCTTTTGAATAGGTGAACCACAAGCATTGCAGGAACAGTGGGGCTGTGCTTTTAGCACACAGTGAAATTAAATTAGCTAGTTCTGGCTGCTGCAGACCAATGGGGATCAAGTCTTAGGCAGATAAAAGCTGATTAAGTGCTGTTGCATTGCAAAGAGCATTACTGAGAGGCAGGAAGATTTCTCTGGCAGGGTTTTGCAGCAGGTAATAGACTTCACTTGGGATCTGCCTGGGAGGCCCTCCTGCTCCTGGATTGATCATGATTCTCAGGACTGGCTTGGCAGTTTGCTAAAAAAACAACGAACCAACCAACCAACCAAAAAACAAAAACAAACAAACAAAAAAACTATGTTGGGAGTAGGGGAGGGATTTGGGGGATTTTCCTCTGGTTTGGACTTCAACACAGGCAGTTTAGAGTGGCTCTCCCATCTGGCATGGGATGTGGGAGACTGTCACGAGCTGAGCAAACCTCACGCTCACTGCCAAACGGGAATATGCAGGGCAGTGCCATTTCCTGATCGAGCAACATCTCAGGATAAGCCCTGAGTCATCTTTGGGTGGCAAGAGATTAACCCCATGGGTGAAGCACAGAGCAACCCAGGGGCATGCTGCCCTTCTTAGGGTGCTGCCTGTCTCCAGTGGGTCTGAAAATGCAGGAAGAGGTGGACTTGGGTCTATAAAACTTACGTCCTTTGACTTCTCCCTGGTTTTCATCCTATATCCAGAGTGCAGAACAAAAGATTTTGTTTTCATTTACAAGATTAAATATTTTCATTCTCCCCGTGTAGAAAATTGCATCTTCCCATTGTAGATAATTTGGAAAAGGAGCAAGCGACTGGACACACATGAGGATATATCTGAGCTCTCCTCAGGTTCCCATGCTCACATCAATCTTTTGCTGCTTCTGCTCTGGAGGAAGTATGAGGAACCTCAGGGGGCTGATCACTGTTGCACCTGACAGCCAGGGACTGGCAATCTCCTGTCTCATTATTTTACTTACAATGCCAACATGACTAGACCTGGATGATGTGTCAGCAAGGTAAACAGTGACACAATTACTGCTTTTCTTTTTTTTTTTTTTTTCTCACTATTTTAATTTTTGTTTCCCCCCTCACTTCTCTATATTGGACTTCTCAAGTGTTTGATGTGCTTGAAGCACCTTCTCTCAGCGCCTTCCATTCAGATGCATTTTCTTGCTCATCATTTCTTGGTCTGCCTTAGTTTTTTCTTTCATGGTTTTGGATTTCTTTTCTCTCACCAGTTCCTCTTATGGTAACCAGAATCTGCTCTGACAACTCTGTCCAAACAGTGGCTAAAAAAAACACAAATGTATGATATGCCCAATGGTAAATGTTAACTGTACAAATTTGCAAACCCATTGCTTTCTATGCAGAAGCAGGTTAGGTTTGCCATACTGTTAGATCACTGTGTTGGCTTCAGTTAGTTCTGTTTTCCTCTGCATTTTTTAAGCAACAACCCCCCAAAGAACAGTTTCCTCCTGGAAGCTTGGCTGGGACTGCTGTGTTGTGTAATGGAGACCATCCTCCAGCTATAAACAACATCATTTACTTAGTTAAACAGCTTTGTCTTGGTGTTACTGGGGGCCAAATGCTGGTTTTCACCCTGAGAGCAGAAGTGTCATGGCCTTGGCAAGTGGCTTGTCCTGGGAGTCCTGGAGGAAGATGCAAACATGTGCTGCTCACACTATCCGGATACTCACAACTGGGGCCATGCCAAAGGCTTTAGTGGGTGGAATCTTCATGTTCTCTGTATTCCTGGCTCAGCTGGGACTGCAAAGGAGCCAGGTTTCTGCTGGTCTCTGTACAGGATGAGCGAGCTGCTCCATGTCCCATGCCAGGAATGGTCTGTCTCACTTCTAGCTGAAGCTTTGTAACTCAATCTGAAGAAGATAGATCACTTCCTCTGTTGTTCTTTTTTGTTCTACACAGGCTTTATTTCTGGTTCTTATCCCATTTGTGTAGCCCTTGTTTAAGCCCAGCTCTCTGTCTAAATCTGCTTGTTTTGCGATTGATTTCATATTTGAAATTTTCAGAGACCAAAAGTATGCAGTTCAATGGGTGCAACACATTTCCAAAGTCACTTATGCGCTTGTTTTCCTTACTACTTTTAGTAACTTGTAAAACACTTAAGGCCAATTATTTGAACAAACAATGTCATAGTGGATAATCTCAGTGTTGGCAGTGCTATTGGCTGGACACAAACAGCTCATAAAAGAAATGCCTTGGAAACTTTCTGAATGCTAAATGTGGAAAGAGCTTCCCTCTTCCCTCTGAACTGCCTCTGCCACACTGCACTATAAGGTGCAACCAGACACTGAACTGCTTCAAAAATTGTTTTCCAGCAGATGAATGGGAGCAAAGCTCTTTGATAACATATTCTGATGGGTCCCAGCAATCTCGTCCTTGTGCTCACTGCTGCGCTGCTGCAAAGTGGAAAACTAGGGATTTCCTCAGGCCTGCTCAGTGCTTCCATGTAAAATCTTGGCTCCAGGAAATAAAGTGAAACACTGACTAACATCTTCCCTTTAAAAATGTTAGTAGTTCTCCATCCTGGCCAAAATACTGGGTTGTCAGAAAAAGAACCCCTGCCAGAACTGATTATGCTTCAGAAGTACCCGAGGCAGTGTTAAGACCCAGCACACCAAGACAAGGACCATGGATGCTGGGTGTGAGCAGGACTCACTGCCTCAGACATCAGTTTTCAAGTGGGGGCTGGTCACAGCTGCTGTCCTCCCTAAAGCCCCAAAAGAGATGTGACAGCAGCATTCTCCACAAGAGTGTTCAGGGGCTGGTGAGGAATGAAGTAGATTCTCTAATCTTACTCACAACATTGAACAATTAATCCCTAAAGAAACCCTTAAACAAACAAAAGTGGGAAGGAGGAATGCATTTAAAAGTTTATAGAGTGCTGGGGGAGCCCAGCTGCAGGCAGGATGGTTTTGGTGCGTGCGTGCCAAAGGCTTGTTGTCCATCATGATGCAAATGCACTGTCCAGCACGATGCAAACATGTCGCTCCCAGGGTGCATGCGTGCAAGGAGTCCCCTTCTCCTGCTGCTGCCCTGGGACTCTTTGTTGTTGTTGTTGTTTTTCAGAGTTAGGGAATCCTGTTGTAAATCAGTACTGAAGGGGTTAGAGCCTTGCTGACCTACACTGGGAGATGTGTTCTGGGGAGCACGTTTATGAGAGATTTTTCTGTCTCACTTTCTCCAAAAGAAACAAAGCCCATGAATATGGTCTGTATTTAGGTCCCATGTTGCTTTGAGAATTTGGCAAGATGGCAAGTTTTAACCTCAGGAGCTGGCTCTGGTGGTCTGCTGGAGCAGTCTGATACGCTGCCTTTTTGGAATATTCCATCCCTGACAGAAATGCTTCCCTATGAAAACTAAGACCTGAGAATTGGAGTGCATTAATCCATGTTGTAAATATGTGCACAGCTGATCAGAAGTTGCTCCTTGAACACCGTGTATATATATATCTATATATTTGTTTTGTTTTTCTTTAAGCACTTCTAATGAGCACTTCAGGTGTATGGTCTTGAGATCAGAAAAGAAAACCTGAGTTTGCTGTAAGCATGAAGCAAAAATTCTGTATTCTCTTGACCTGTGCTCTTTTTCAGTTCCTTGATATAAAAGACATGTACAGAATTGTTCCTCAAATACATGCCCCAGGAAGTACTAGCTCCTTACCATTTAAAACCGAATAGGTGTTCTTGTGGTGAAAACTCCCACCTCTTGAAACTTTCCAATCAGATGAACAGTAAAAAGGTCAAAGACTCTGCCCCTGTTCTGAGCTCTGTGCTGGGTTCTGATGCTGCAGGTCCATGTGCTGGGCCAGAATGTGCATTTAGGAGCCTGGCTGCGGAAGCTGAACAAACATGTCCTGCAAGCTCAGGAGGCATTAGCTCAGCTGCAGTGTTGCATGGCACAAGGCTGATTTATGCACAGACAGTTTGGGCATCCATATTGGGCATGCCTTATATCTTGCTGCTGCTCCTGTACTGGCG
Source organism: Anas platyrhynchos (assembly GCF_047663525.1). NCBI lineage: Eukaryota > Metazoa > Chordata > Aves > Anseriformes > Anatidae > Anas > Anas platyrhynchos. The sequence continues at coordinate 15,365,764 of NC_092596.1, forward strand.
ATGCTCAGAAATAGAGCCATAGAACCGTAGAGCCAGAAAGAGACAGAGAGAGAGAGAAAGAAAGAGGAAGGAAGGAAGGAAGGAAGGAGAGAAAGAAAGAAAGAGAGAGAGAGAGAGAGAGAGAGAGAAAGAAAGAAAGAAAGAAAGAAAGAAAGAAAGAAAGAAAGAAAGAAAGAAAGAAAGAAAGAAAGAAAGAAAGAAAGAAAGAAAGAAAGAAAGAAAGAAAGAAAGAAAGAAAGAAAGAAAGAAAGAAAGAAAGAAAGAAAGAAAGAAAGAAAGAAAGAAAGAAAGAAAGAAAGAAAGAAAGAAAGAAAGAAAGAAAGAAAGAAAGAAAGAAAGAAAAGGGGAAATAGATTTGGAAATGGAGTTTTTGCACATCACTAAATGGAGCTTTGGAGCAAGAACTTGGGGTCAGATGAGGAATCAGATACATTGGGCAATGTTGGGGGGGAGAAGCAGGGTAGGATTTGGCAAAGGACAGCATGAGGTATGACCTACTAAGAGATATGGAGCCAGAACAAAGGTTTGAACCATTTTTGAGGTAGCAGTAGAAGAGAATAGACACAGCCAGTGTCTGTGAGGATCATAACTGCATCTGTAAGGGAAAACATTATATTTAAATCTAAACAGTTTGAGTTTGTTATCTTTGCAAAATAAACATTCTCATGCATTTGACTTTTTTCCATGCTTACAAAGTGCACTGGATGTTGGACGAAAAACAGAGTGAGATCTAGAGGCAGTTTGCACGCAAAACAGTTAGTAGCAAGAATTCCTAGCTGAGGGTGTCCTGTCACATACAGTTAGTAAAATATTGAATGAATTTGGATCAGAGTGAGTGCTGACCTTTCATGTCATTCCTTTGAGTGCCAGAAGTCCTCCAGATCTGAGGCGGGGTCTGTAGATGGATGATTGGCTGGTAAAAGGCACATTTTTTTTGCTTTGCAGTAAGACAAGTAACTTCTGCACTTGTACATCCTGTATGCTCCTACTGACCTGTTTTGTGGATGTTTAGTTTGTAAAAAGGACAGAGTTCTTGCAGTGTGTCTGTAGAAGAAGATGCATCATCTGTTTAAAACCTCTTGAGCAAAACAACTATGTCTCCTGGTGCTGGTTGTGGTATGTATGAACTGAGCACAAATCTTCGTCATAAAGCTTTTTGGTTATGTCTTGACTTTTTCAACCCCAAGCCCTTATGGGTATTACTGCTTCCTTTACATTTTTCTATTTATTTTTTTTTCTGAGTAATGCAAACTTCAGCATTCCAGGGTGTCCTCGTCTGCCCTTTCCATGACAACCTCAAATGCAAGGGTGGAGGAAATGAGTGAGAAAAGGAAAAGAAAGAGATGACACAAATCCAAACTAAAAATCTATGGAATTGGTGAGTGTGTGCATTGGGGAGATTCATACGTATGCTGAGATGCCAGGGATGTTCTGACTTGTAAGTTGGTTAAACCTGGCTGTAAAACACAGTGCTCGAGCCTTTGGGACAGATGAGGGAATCTCCCATCCTATGCAGTGATTTGGTGTTGTCCTCCCTCAAGATACCTGTGATGCTTAGGTCTGCTTCTGTGTTAAACCATTGCATTCTCAGTGTGCCATTTCCTTGAGATATTTGAACTTTATTTCCCTTCCAGATTTTGCCCCAAGTACAGGCACCTTGTGTGCTTGCAGCCTGACAGTCCTGACTGCTGTCTGCTTTGTTGTTGTGTCCATGAAGCTGTAGATCAGCTGCACTGTGATAAATAAAATGCTGCATGGGATTCCCCTTTAAATAACCGTCTCTTTTTGCATAGACAATACCAAGAGCCGGACTGTAATATGAGGCAGACAAAAACAAAAGCTGTCAATTTGGGTGCTTTAACTCTTTTTCTTGCCTTGACAAGTATCACTCTCTTCCAAGAGATGTTTATGAGTTTGCTGATGAGCATTTCCAGCGTTCTTTGCAGTTCCTGCTGTGTGAAAGACACAGATGGATAGAAAGATGAGTTTGTTCTCCGCAGCTTGCTCAGACCATGTTTGTTTTTGTGTTTTGTTTTTGTTTTTTTTTTCTTGTTTGTTTGGGGGGGGGGGTTGTTTGTTTGGGTTTTTTTTGTCTGTTTCATCTCTCCATCTCTCTCCTAGGTCACACTGGTGTAAGCAGAGCCTGCTGGTTATGGAGCCTGTGATGCCCATTGCCTTTGGTGTGCTGCACAGTCCCAAAGCAAGGGCAGCCACTGGGGTCAGACATCCTCCACTTTGAATTAGCATTCAAAAAAGTGGATGAGTGGGGGTCCATCCTGGTGAGGGACCACTGCTGGCAGCAGCTGACACTGCTGACAGGGACTTCTGTGGCTGCCTTCCATCCAACAAGTGAAGCCTTGCCTGCAGAGCACAGCCCACATCTCCCCAGTAGATGGGCTGTTGCTGCAGAGGAGATCACAGTTGGGGTACTGAGGCTTCTGGATGTTTACTTTGCCCCAGTTTTCATTTTCCAGAAGCCCTCTTGGATGATGCAGGAGCTTCTTCTAGAAAGAGGCTGGGGCCAGGTGTAACATGAGAGGCAAGGGAGGAGGAAGCAGATGGAAAAACTCAGTTTTGTGTGGATGGGAAGTTAGTGTGATTTCACAACCTTGCTGATCTGCTAACTTTGGTTGTGTGCTACTCCAGTGCAGCCTCAGAGCCAAGTCTTCTCTCTGCCACGTGGATTTTTCCTGCTGTTCTCCTTGGTTTGAGCAGTGTGCATGTCTTTGCATGGACTTGGGCAGTGTTTTCCCATGCTACTAATTGGGATACAGGATCAGCCTCCTTACACAAGCAATGCCATGATGTTCCCCTGCTTTCTGTTTCTTTATGTTCACATTATGGTTAGTTTTGCCAGTACTAACAACCTATTCCTCTCTCAAGTTTATTAGCAAGCACCGGGACTCTGTAAAGTGAGTGGGAATTCCCCTGCCTATAGAGGTACACAGATCCTAATCTTGGGGCTCTCACATCTTGCATGTACATGGAGGGGGGCGCAGAAGGGGACCGTGTGTGGATGTATCCTCCTGGCCCAAGAACTGCTGGAGAAACCAGCTTTTGATATTTGTGTGAATTATTTTTTTTCTTGCTTGCTCTTTTTTTTTTTTTTTTTGGTTGTCTTGTTCCTCTCTCCTGATTTACTGCATATGCTCACGTGGCCTTGGAAAGGGGGGTTCTCAAACCGTTTCACTTCCAAAAGGAAAAGAAGCTGGCAGGCATTCATATTTCAGTCCTCAAGTTATGTATGTTAAAGTCTCCCAGTGGGAAAATGGAAGATATAAGAGAGCAGAGAGCTGGTGGAGATACTTGTTAAGCGAAAACAGAAGAAAGAAGCACCTAACCCTAGAGCTACATCCAGACAAATTAGAGGTTTCAGAGGTATGTTTTCTGTCTGTTGTTAGAACATTTCCATTGATTTTATACATTTTGTGGTAAGATGCCTCATTTTATCTTATGTAATTGTAGGAATGACTGTATTTTAGGAGCAGATTATAAGATATAAGTTGTTCACATGCAGAGGGGATAACGTTTTTATCAATGAAACCTTTTGTTATCAATAATGTAGCTAAATCAAGTATAAAATCAGATATAGAAGGCTTTGTGACTAGTTCTGAGATTTAAGTTTCCATAGGTTGAAGAGAGGGGTTCAGAACAGAGTTAAGGGGGAAAGGAGACTTTATTTTTCCTTCTCCGCAAACAAACCCTTCCTCTGTTTTAAGACTTGTTTGATTAAAAAATGTGGGCTTGTGATTCGATACCTTAAATACCAGCTCACTGCAGAAATCATTATTAATATTTTCCTACTGAATTTTCATTATGCTGAGAAAATAAAATTAAAATTCAATTTTGTCAGTGTGTTCAGAGGAACATATTGCATATTTTGCATTATGGAAACAATAAGCGATTGTATACTAAATGGTTAATATAGAAAATATTTTTGAAATGATCAGTTACCCTCTTTTAAATGAGAGATCATTATTCAACTCTGTTGTCTTTACTTGGTCAAAATTTCTGTTGTTTTAAGGGCCCCATGAGAATTCTTAAATGCCTAAGTGATTCCATAAGGACTTAATTAAAAGGAATGGTCTTTTTATTATATACAATAAAATATTTTGTCTGATTTCTTTATTGACTATAAAATCTTGAAGCTTGAAAAATGTTCTGCTTAGAGTACAGACTCGAGAGCCGTTGAACTGGAACAAAGAGATCTGTCAAAGGACTCTCCTATTTTAGCTGCTTTGTAGCCACATTTTTCCATACTGAAAACCAGTCTTAATCTTTCTAAATTTATGGTAAATACTGCTGTTAACTCTAGTGCTTGTAAGGACTGTGTATGTAAGTGTCTGTTGCTTATATCTACATGGAAAATATTTATTTTCTGACTAAAAGCCATCACGGGGGCAAGAGATGTAGATTTGAATTGAGAAAGACTCTGATTGTAGGTGATATTTTGTAAAGACCCTTCAGTGTCTTTGTATCTAGCCCCGTGATTTAAAAAAAAATCAAAGGCTGCTTTCCTAATAGCTTTACTAAAAGGCTGCTTTCATGCTTGTGAAGTCCCAGGAGATCCTCAGGTGTGAACTACCTAATCCCCAGTGGCAAGTACTGCCTTTTACATTATTTTAACTGTACAGAGTACTGGAAATAGAACGAGAAAGCAAAGAAAAGGATTACAAGGAGCTTTAGTGCTGCCTTTGGTCTCAGAAGTTCCTGAAGTATCTGCAGCTCTTGAGTCAATGATCTTTCTGCTCAGCTGGCCACAAAAAGCACCATCTGTAATAGCAGATGAAACCCAGCTGCTCGCTTTTCTGCCAGGCTAATTAAAAAGTGTCGCGACCTCTCTAGTGCTAATTGTGTCCTGTTAGTGGGACAGAGGAAAGGAGTCCAACAGGGTTGCCTGGTATAACAGCTCTCAGATTCCTGACATCATTTTAAATTATTTTATTTGATTGCAATTCTGTGATTCCAGAACTAAGATGGCCACAGAGTGTATGTCTAACACATGGTTTCTGATCTGCAGGTGAGCAATGTGATAGAAAAGTGCCACTAGCACATGAATTTCCTGCAGAAGCTCCCTTTCTGCCAGCACCAACATGCAGAGCAACTACTCTGTGGTCATCACCACCAGAGAAACTCTCCAAGTCCTCTATACAATGCTGGCAAACTCATCGGCTGCATTGCGCTCTCTGCCTCCCTGCCCACTTGCTTCTTCGGATTACCAGTTTTCATTAATTCCAGCATTTTTCTCCGTGGTTTTTGTTCTGGGTTTGGTTGGAAACAGCATTGTAGTTGTGGTGCTCTGTCGTCACAGTAGCCCCAAAACAGTTGCTAATATCTACATTTTCAACTTGGCCGTGGCAGATTTGCTGTGCCTCGTCACACTTCCCTTCTGGGCTACCTATTACTCACAGAAGTACAACTGGCTCTTTGGATCTCTCATGTGCAAAATCTCCGGTTCTGTCCTGTGCCTGAACATGTTTGCAAGCACATTTTTTGTTACGTGCATGAGTGTGGACCGGTACCATGCTATTGTCCATCCTATTCGCTCTCAAAGAAGAACTCCACAACAAGCGTATTTTATAGCAACGGTTGTGTGGGGCCTTGCTGGTTTTTCCTCCCTTCCAACTTTTTATTTCCGTGACACACATTACATTAAAAGCTTGGGGGTGAAAGCTTGCATTATGGCATTTCCTCATGAGAATTATGCGAAATGGTCTGTGGGAACAGCCTTCCTCAAAAATGTACTCGGCTTCTTCATCCCCTTGACAGTGATCACAACATGCTACATCTGGATCAGGAGGCACTTGCTAAAAGCACAGAAGTTTGGGAAAAACAAGCAGAAGATGGACAAAGTCCTGAAGCTGGTGGCTGCTGTTGTTGTGGCCTTCTTAATTTGCTGGCTCCCATTCCACATTTTAACCTTTTTGGATGCCCTGGCTCATATGAACATTATTAACAACTGTGATGTGACAGGGATCATTGACACAGCACTACCGTTTGGCATCTGCATGGCGTTTGCCAACAGCTGCATCAACCCTTTGCTGTACTGTTTTATTGGCAACCAGTTTCAGGAGAAGCTCCATCGCTTGTTTAAGCGACGAGTTTATCAGTTCAACAGCCAACAAGAGAGTTCTTCTTTGAGGAAAGGGAGCTGCTTCAGAGACGCTGAGACCCCCGTGGGCAGAGAGAGGGGCCCTGAATCCTTTCTGTAGACACTGGGTTGTGACATGGGGCTGTGTCAGTACAGCTGGCTGCCCCTGAAGTGGGGACACGTTTTTCTCCAGTTCCTTTCATTTTTTGTCCTTTCACTCACCAGCTATGTGAAGGAGAATCTGAGGATTTATTCTTCCTTCCTTTTCATAATGAGCACTAAAGGGAAGATTCTGGCAAATAACTGTATTGATGGCATATCTGCTTATATGTGCCTGAGATCAGGCAAGTGTTTAATACAGAAAGATAAGATACACCAGAGGAACATTTCACCATAGCTACAACTGTGTAGGTGCTGAGTATTACACCCTGACTGCGCTGATTTTCTAAAAGAGATTCTCATTAGGGAATGTGTAAATAAAGCAGTGCGGATACTTCTGTACCTATCTGTAAGAAAATATTTGATCTTTATTATGTACACACACACACACATATATATAGTTTTGAAAATATATTGCTAGAGATAACATATGTTAAATGCATCAGATATACCTCCTGCTTGCTTGGGCCCAGGATCCTGAGAACAGGTGGAGACATGGATTTGCAAATTGCTGGAGGCAAAAGAGAATTAGAGGGGAATAGTCCTACCACATGAATGTTTTTATACCTTTTTCATAGCATGTAACAGGTTTGCAAGCCGGGTAGTCCTTTCCTTTGGTCCACTGTGGTCACTTTTGACAGTAATGCCCTAGGAACAGTCCTGGTACACCAAGTCCTGGTGCTACATGAGTGAGATAAGTTCCACACACTGTCCAGCAGCCTTCAGGGAAAGGACTTGCTGATGGTCTGGACTTTTTGCATTTCAAATGTCACTTACTACTGTATTTTTTGGGTACTGTACACAAAAACCCTAAATGACTCTGTCTTGACACCCAGAAGCAAAACCATGGTGTGATTGCTAAGACTTGCCCACATCTCAATGCATAAGCTTTCTCATTTATAAATAAAAGAAAGGGGAAAAAGATTGTGGCAAATAATGACTCTATTTTGAGGTTATGTTTGATTATTTGAAATTTGCTTTTGCTAAAGAGATACTGATTCTAACCACCAATGTGGATCCTTCCAAAATGATTGTGTTTACTAGGCTCAGTATAAAATTTTTTAGCACCATGCTCAATTTCCAGCAGGCTGTCCCCATGCTGGAGGACACAAGAACCAAAAGATAGTTAGCTTCAGTGAAATGTGTCCAAAAAGTTACCCCTGAAGCTTGTCTAAGCACTTCTGAGTCCATAAATCAGAAATTATACGTGCTGCCAGGGTAACAAGGAGTCTGGCCTCCCTGAAAATCCCAGTGCTGGCCAGTGCCTGGGAGCCTTGGGAACATGATGCAGGAGCCATGTATCACTCTTAGAGCAGGGGCATGTTGCTTTGCTGGTGCCCTTGAAAATAGGATTTTGCAAGAAATCTGGCAGTTTCAGAGTGATGTGGGAAGAAATTTTGTGCAGAACTGAGCAAAATGGGGCCTTCAGGAATAACCACTTCTCCCTGTCCTGGTTTGGTGTTCTGGTAGTAGGGTATGCAGCTGCAGAGATGCTTATCCCAGAAAATGGAAGAGACGCCACTGTGTTTCCCCTGGAATGTTTTTGTTGAAAATGTTCCGACAAGCTAATAGTGTCTGGGGCGTTGGATATTTCTGGAAGGACAAACTGTTAATTGCTTAGCAATGAACACAACAACACAGTCATGCTACTGCAGAACAAATAATTATACTAATAAAATTACCAGGTGTTCAAAGTGGTAGGCTCAGAGGTGTAATAAGAGGCTGTAGAGCCTTTTTACCTTTGCTGCAGTACAGATTAGGTCAGTAATGAGCACAACTGTGCCACTAATTGGCATCTTGGTAGTCTCAAAACAAAATACAAACTACATGAACTGACCCCACTCCTACCTGTGCTTCAGCTGTAGCTGTTCTGGGCGTAAGTACAGCTTATATATTTTCAACAAGTCAGTTTGGACCTGCTCAAAAAGAACAGTTTTCATCCAGTCCTATGCCTGTGCAAACCTCCACAGGTAGGAAAATAAGACAAAAATCTGAAATCTAGCTGCAGTTAGATTTACACCTGTGAGAGGCAAGGAAAATGAAGATAAAACTTCCCAGAGGATAGAGCAGCAATGCAGGGTCTCCCATGGCTGCAGCTAGAGAGCAGAAATCAATGACTGCTTCTTGGGGCTGAGAGCTGCACTCTTTTCTTAGGAAAAAAAAATAATAATAAAATAATAATAATAATAATAATAATAATAATAAATGGGAGGCAGGACAGGGAGAGGAGGAAAATCCCTTCTTTCAAAGGTCACATTCTGCAAGGGTGAAAGGGTGATAAACTAAGAGAACTCGCTAGCTCGGCAGTGACATTTCTGTTTGCCAAATCTGCTTTGTATTTTATACATAAGTCACGAATTTGAGTAGCTTCGTTAAACAAACACCCAAAAAAGACTGTCTGGAGAGGAACCTGAGATGGAAGTCAGGAAGATCTGTGTTGGTGTTGCTTTATTTTTAGAGCAAATTGAATACTGTTGTGCTCTATGACTTTTTCATGCTAGAGATTCTCATGGGATTTTTCATGGATTTTCCATGGAAAATGTGATTTTCCACACTTTCAGAATGTTGTGTTTATTTTTTTCTGGATTTTCTGAAAAAGAATGTAGACGAAAATGCAAGTTGTTTTTTTTTTTTTTCTTGCAAATTTAGAAGCTACTTTTTTCCTTTCAACAGAACATTTTGCCGATATTTACAAACCGTTCCAGTAGTTATACTGTGTTACAGCCTCTCTCTAGCAAACCTCAGATTCCCTTTCATGTCCTGATCCTTTGCAAGCTTTGTGTTCCCTTAGGGACTCAGAAAATGCAGCCATCCAGTCCAAGGAGGGATGTGCAAACTGGGGAGCCCACTTATGTCTGCTTTGCTGCCCTGCAGCATCCTGTGCCTGTCCTGATACTATACTCTAGCGTGATGCCTGCAATTTTCTCAGGGAATCTCAAGCACATACATGATTTCTCAGTGTCTTGCTCTCTGTGCAGGTATGGTGAGATGAATTTATGAGCAACAGCTGGGTTTTGGAGAGGTTGTGCCAGTGTCAGTGCCAAGGCAAACCTGCTGCAGAGGGGTGAATGATGCTCTTCCCTATGGAAGTGATGATTTGGAGTTAAAGCTGAGTGGCAGCATGATTTCTTTGGAAAGGGGGATGTTCTGGAACATTGCTAGGCCTGTCAGTGTGTCTTTCCCAAGAGAGGCATAGAATGGATGGTTTCCCATTGGGTTCATTTGGTCTCTGTCATATTTGTACACCAAATCCTATTTGCAGCTTCCTTTTCTAGCTGTATTTGATTACTATCAGCTGAAATGAATTGCAGAGAATCTTGATCCAAACTGAGCATCCTGTGTGTGTCCCTGAGCTGGCTTTAGTATGCTCCTTCAATATATGAAGCAGAGCAAGCCACTGGCATTTATTAGCATGAACTAGTACTGAGTGCTAAGCTAAATGCCTTGTTTATATAAGATATACAATAAGAAATGTTTGGTACAGCATGTTCTCACTGAGAAGTCAACACAGCCTGAGCCTGCCCTGGCACCTACTCAGCACACTTGTCCAACTCCTTGGGCCAGAGTATGGGCAGGAATATCATCTTGCTACACTGCAGCTGACAGTTGCAGCTCAGCTGCCTTCTGTGGTGAGTCCCCTTGCCCTTCAGCCAAGGGACAAACAAATTGCTTGTGCTTCCCTGTGAAAATGAGGACCATCTGGGAGTTGTCCTGGAGGGAACACAGAAAAGCTGAAATGTGGGGATGCAGAGGTCTGGCAGCCTTTCCTCGAAGCTGGCAGGCTTGCTGCTCTCGTCTCAACTCCCCATCCCTCAGAAGAAAATGACTGCTCTTGTTGGGATGGGCTGCTCCATTCAGCTCCTCTCTGCCTGCTGTGGGGTCTGGCTGAATGCAGCAGAGAGGGGCTTGTTGTGCTGGCCCATTGGCTCTGCCAGGAAGGGTCTGTGAGTCTCCTGTGGCTTTGTCTTACCAGGTAACTTGCTGTGGAAGGAGTCCAGGGCTGCCATCTTCAGCGTCTCACGTACCCTCTATTCCAGGTACAGTGGCTGGCTGATCACCTTGTGGTTTGGTAGAGTATCTACTGAGGTACCTGTCTGAGAATAAGTGCTCTCCCAGTTTGCTAAGTTTCACAAGAATCAGGAGGAAAGAAGGAATAAATACAAAATAAACAGGAGTCAAAATTATATTGTTCATGTCATTCATATAATAAAACCATAGAGAAGCGAAAGCAGCACATTATTAATGCTGTTAAAATTTCAGTTCAACAGTTTCTTCTGCATTCCCCAGGGATTCCTTTAAGTTTTTGTTCTGAAGCTACCTGCCCATGCATAAGGCAGTTTATTCCTCATGTAGGAACTAAATGCATGCAAATGGGTTTGCAGTTTTATCACCAGTGCTGGAGGAATGGGGTTGAACCCTGAAATAACTTGCCAGTGCCCTAAACCTGCCTCTTTGTGCTTTGCCAGGAGCTGGCATGCAGGCAGCTGCCATGTGAGCACTGAGGCTGGGAGCCACTGGCCACAACCATCCCAGCCCCAGGGTGCCCCACTAACTGGGATGCAGTGCCATGCACAACACACAGCTTCCTTCAAAAACTTACAGCAAAACATCTGCATTAAGTATTAGGACAGCATCCAAACATGCAGCTCTTTCGCAATGGCACGAAAGTGAAAATTACAAATACAAAATGTACAAGGCATGCAGCTGTGTCACAATGGAGTAGAAAAAGTGTAGCTGCTACAACTTCGTCTTGAGAAAACAAAGCATTTCATCTCTAGTCCAAAACCAGCTTAAAATATGTTGCTTCCCAAAATCTTTAATGAGATGAGGATTACATGGCATGCAACTGTTCAGGGCCTTCACTTGCAGGGGAGCTCAATAAGTATTCTTTGCAGATGTTGAAAAGGAAGCGTCTGTACTCTGACCTGCTAAGTGATGTAAGAAACTTAATACATCATTAAATAGATTTCATGACCCCTGAGCTGCTAGCATCTTATCCTGCAAACTCCTTCACTGATTGCAGTGAAATTCATTCTGAAGTAAGGTCACTCACTGCAATTTGGTTCTCTATACAAATCTCTACTCTTTTGAATTCAGGGCTGTTAAAATGTCCTGGATCCCTGTTTACCATAAAATGCTAAATGTCCTTGTTGTACTGTATTAATGGTCCCCTTTTAGATAAATATGTTGCACAGGATTTGTTCTTCAAAGTGTTTTTGTTTCTTTGGAAGAGGATTCCTCTATGTGTTATTCAATATGCTATTCAAAGTAAATATGTTTGACAAAAGTCTAATTAAGAATGTTTAGAAATCAACGTATGGACTAATAAAAAAATTTGTTTGCCTTTCAAATCTAAGATAATAGACTGCTGTCTAGCAAGGAAATGATACAACATAAGGGAGTTGTTTTCAAGGACATGTCTGGAAAAAAGTTTTTAGAGTATGATACTAAATGTACTATATTAACTGGAGAAAGCCCCATGGACATCACTGGCTGTCCGCCCAGGATTTGGCAGTCTTTCATCTGATTTTATTTTGATCCTTATCCCCTGAAAGACTGCAAAGATATCTTTCTTTTATACACTGGAACACCCAAAAAAGAAATTCCAGAGAAGTCAGGAATGTTTATTCCCTCAGCTGACAGTCCAACATGGATCCATACTACAACAAAACTGTCTTCTTATCAGAGGCTCTTCTGCTGAGATTCATTCATGTGGAATGAACAGGATGGATTCAGCATGAGGGCCTGTTAAATGCCTTTGAATGTTCAGAGGCAGTACTAAAGAATGTTCACAGGTTTTCCATGGGTCGCAGAGCAGGTTACAGTACCAAGAACTTGTGCATTGGTAACACGTGGCCTGGTGAACCACACTAGATGCGGTTGGAGACACATGAAGAATGAGGGGTTGTTCCCAGAGCTCCTCCCCTACTGTGGACCCCATCATAAATCTTTGCTGTGTTCAAGTTGCTAGCTGTGTTTGTTCTACAATATTTGCCTTAATATTACTGCAAGTATACATGTTAGACCAGCTAAAAATATAACAGTAAAGTAAACTCAGTAATATTTAACATCATGTCTGAACAGATCATAAAGAAGTAGTGTAAAGCTAGCTGTTAACATCTACAGTTGTCATACAGACCATTTTCTTCGCCCTTGCCCCCTTTGTGTATTCAAGTGGTTTACAGAGAAAATATTTAAAGAAAGCACATAGAGGAAATCTGTTTTCAGTTTCTCTGAGGTCTACAACCCTCCCTGTCACCAGTTCAAGCAGAAAAATACTCAGAAGAAACAGTGGAGCTAAGCCAGAGAAACTGCAACAGGGCAAAGAGAGAGTTGACTGTTTTCCTTCATGCTGTGACTAAGAGAAGTCACTATCTGCTTTCCTCTTCACAGGGGTGTCTTTCCATGGAATATTTGTCTCCTCTGTAAAAAAATTCATCTCATTTCTGTGGATGGAGGAATTTGCCACACCATAGCAAAACATGCTTTATTTCCTCATGTAATCTCACATAACAGCACATACTGCTCTAAAGACTAAACGTGCTTGCAAGCATTTGTTTAGCACAAAGTTCATTCTGCAAAAGCACAGTGATTTTGCAAGAAAGTGATTGTGCTTTCTGTGGTTGGGAAATACTGAAAGGCAAATTAAGAACCCCTGTCCTGGAGCCGTTTTGCCAGATTGCTCTCTTGCTTTAGGCAATGCCTTAGTTCCTCATTAGTGTCTTCAAGAAAGCTGAACACTCCAATTAAACTATTATGTGCTGGTCTCTATTTTAGAAACCTCAATCCCATTAGAATTTTACCATCCATGAAAGTCTCTTAAATGCTCCATGACTTATCACAATTCTCTGCTTTTGCAATCCACTTGGCAGCAAGAGGACACACCAAGCAGGAGCTTGGTTCAAAGGGAGAGATGAGGCTCTGATTGTGGTTTTGGATATTATCTGGGAAAACCTAAGCAGGGTAGACAAGAGCAACAATTCTATCTTCATAAACTCTTCCTTTCTGTATGCTCTGATATCTGTTAGTTGGATGAAACGGTATTGTTTTTATCTGTTTTTTGGAAATAAGATACTATGTGTACCTTCTTAGAGGTTGCTGTGTGGATGAAACATTGTTCAAGGCTCAGGCTGCTAGCCAAGGTATTCAGTTCCTTAGTGATTTACAGTGAATACATTCAAGTTAGGAAACAATGGACTATTTTGCAGCAATGATCTTAAAACCTTACTGAACAAAGTTCTGTAGATTTGCATTTTTTTTCCTTGTTATGTCCTTAGTTCATATAATGATGTATCAGGTTTCTCCAAAAGAAGAAAGAGGCCACCTAGTGACTAATTACAGCCTGCTGCATTAGAAAACTGGAAGATATGAAAACAACTTCAGTGCACTAATACGGTTATTTATTTTTTTAAAAAAGAGAAAGACAGATGGACATTGGAAATCAGATTACAACTAGCTGTGCTTTAAAAAATTTAACATGTCTATTTTTGGTGTGGATCTCGTGCTCATCGTAAAAATAGTCAGATTTGGCGGTTTGTAAATTACTGAAAGTTTACTGTGGCACTCAGAATAAAACCATTTCTACTCTACCTGGTAACTTTACTGATGTATTTGTGAAAACTCCATGAACCCACAGAACAATATTAAAGCTGAGTGAGAGGTGAAATGTGATTGAACAAAAATGTTCATAAAAGGTAATTGCTGGTGCCAGACCACATGCTAGGGTGCTGCAGAAAATCCCTGTGGATTGTTCTCATCTATGTGCAGAGATACCTCCAACACTGAGAATCTTTGGCTTCCTTTTTTTTCAGCAGTGAAAAAGGATCCACAGCAGTTTGTCTTAGACAAATTTCCCTCTGTCTATATCAGCTTTTAAGGGAGCCTAAAGCTACTGGTATGGTCTAAGTTTACGTTTTTTGAATTAATATTTCTTTGTTTTCCTCTGGACATACTTAAGCTTTACTGCATTGTCTGCACAAGGAAATTGGGCTCCTATTTGTCTATGCTTAATGTCACTTGGATGACTAATATAGATAATAGCTCCCTAAGACATGTATCAGGTGTCTCTGTTAAATATTGATCTTGCATGCTTTAAGTGTTCAGGCAGGATTCCAGTGACACCCTTACTTTCAAAGAGAATTTACTGTATAGTATGTGTAGTGTAATTTCAATACCTGCAATCACATTTTATTGTATTCAAGCAGTATCCTGAAAATACCTTCTCCCTACAACTATTCCCTACACACTACAGGGCTTTGTTCTAGCAGTGTCTCCAAGAATAGAGAATGCTAACCTCGGACTACACAAGTCATCAGATGTTGCCCATATTACAGTTCCAGTGTCATGTAGTGCCAGTATGGTCAGCGTCTTTTTTATTTTATTTTATTTTATTTTATTTTATTTTATTTTATTTTATTTTATTTTATTTTATTTTATTTTATTTTATTTTATTTTATATTTTATTTTTTATTTTATTTTTTGCCTACCTATAGCAAGAGTACTATTCTGGTTTACCTGTCATCTAAAAAATATCTGCATAGAAATAAAGGATAAAACAGAAGACAAGGTAAGATTTCATCTAAGACTATGCATTGATGAAATCAGCTTTGACCTGTGTTTGAGGCATTTTGCTACACGTATGAATTGTTGTTTTCCAGATCAGATGGGAATATCAAAAATAATAATTTAAACAAACAGAAGTTGCATAACTTTGGAGAAAAACACATTTAGAAGACTCAGTGTGACTAACTCAACGAATATGAATGTTACTTTATACCTAAATGAAATATTTCAAATGTTTTGAAAATGATTGTGACAGTTTCCTGTGGCAATTCCAGGCCTCTTACATATTTCATTATAAGCTCTAATTCAGTCTGGCAGCTGATGTGAGTACTAAATTAATTTCAGAGCAAAGCCATTTGTTTTCTGTTTGCTGGAATATAAGTTTGTTATAATTTAACTTTTTTGCTTGGCTGTTATGCCTCCTAGGTATCTGGTTCATATTAAGTCTATTCCAGGTGTTCTGTTCCATATGTCCTATGTTTAAGAATAGTATAGTTCATGTATGCTAATGTGATGTGAGCTTAGGAGTTTGTTTTGTTTTGTTTTGTTTTTCTATACGAAATTCCAAGATCTGAATACAGGAAGGATATTTATATTTGCCTACCCTTGTCTCCTGCAAAGGAATCTCATGCAATAATTTTTGCTTCAGCCAGTTCCTGTGGTTGAATTCAATCAGCACTTTTCTACCTCTTTCTATACATGTATATGAATCCCAAAAAATGTCCTATGAAAGTGCAAAACCAAATGAGTTATTGCAGACTGGTGTTTCGTAATTGTTCTTTGTAGACCCTTATGTACTCTTTCAGGTACCATAATGTACCATAATTTACGTACCATAATGCATTCTTTGCTGGTGATGATATATCTGGTAGGAAGTGTTACTGTTTTTTCATTAACTTTACTTGAAGTCAGCAGCAGACTGTATCTTCATGGCCCCTTCCAGAACACAGTCCAGGAATAGTACACTATAATCAGAGTGTAAAAACAGTGTGTTTGACAGTGTGTTCATTGCAATGAGCAATACCCACTTTGGGGAATTTCTGGGCTGCAAGGCTGAGTTAAATAGTGAAGTCCTCCTTTCAATATGTACAGTCACAAAAAACAAATTTGTTATGATTTTATGCTGCACCTTTAACCCTCTTCTATCTAAAGGAAAATGATTCCTTGAGTAAATACATACCACCTGGCAGATTTATCAGCAGCAACCTTTCCTTTCAGAGTACTAGCTTCTGCCTGCAGAGTTCTCTGGTATTTTCTGGCTTGTGCAATTGAGGAAATGTTCTTAAACACTTAGAAGACAAGAAGTGAAGGAATACTCCAGAGCTTTTCTGGTAAGCTTCAACATTCCAATAGTATTAATGTCTTATCATTCCAAACCTGAAGAAATAATACAAATAAAAATTGCATGAGGATCAAACACACACACAAATTACACATTTCATAACAGTTGTGGGTTTTTTATGATTTCCAACAAAAAGTTAATATTGAGAAATCTGACAGCACCCATTAGTCTCATTCACTGCAGTAACTCCTGATGAAAGACAACAGCACCCAAATCTTTGCTTTGCTTTTCCTTTTTTGCCCTTTGCTTTTCTACAAGACTATTGAAGCTCAATTTTAAAAGATCTCAAGTCAGCATTTCAGAGATGAACCTGACTGTCTTTGCCCTGAGTATGGATGGAGTTAGACATCATTGTTAGCAATGATCTCATCAGTTCTTTTTATTTTTTATTTTTTTAAAGCTTACCTTTTCTATTTTGCAAATCTCTGGCCGTCTCTACTCACGCATCTTCCTATCTGGCTCACAGCTTTTACAGAGCTTTAGCACTGCATTGCTCAGAGCGGAGGTTAGATTTTGTGTCTGATCTTGTCATTTGTCTCCTGTGCCATGACCGCATTCTTCCTCCTGATACTCCCTGGTGTCAGTAGAACTGGTTAAGTTTTATTTTTGTTTTTCTTCTGATAGAATACATGTTTTGCTGGCTGATTTTGATCTAGTAATGCAACGAGTTACAAATGGCAGGACCCAAGTGTTGGTTGTTTACCTTGTGTTTGTTCCAAATTTGTTAACCTTGTCTTCCTTCCCTCAAATCCCATTATACAAATGACCAGGGTAGTGCTGGGATGCTCCTGGTAATTGTCTTTCTAAGTTATTTTTTATTGTTGCCTGATGTAGGAAAACTAGTGGTGTTCATCCAAGAATTTTGATCTTGTAGCTTTTAATGGGTATGCTCCTTTTTCACAACAGTCTGAACTTCTTGTGTGAGTCATAAAAAGCAATTATTTGTGTAGGTGTAACTCTGTAAATGTTCCTCTAGCTCCCCGTACAGATTGCAGAGAAAAAACTACTCCATGAAGAATCTATAACGTACTTCCTGAAGAACTGGTCAAGTATTGCTCTAGTGTAATCCTCAAACCTTTTTGCTGCAGGGTTTAATCCTCTGAACAAGCATTTCTCTAGTTCTTAGCAATGTATTTTAGGACACCGTCCCACACAGTCAGTATCAGTGCTTTATTCTTTCTCCTACCAGGCGGCATATTGGACATTTTACTGTCACTTGTTTAGATGGTGAGAAAGAAACTGTTGTTGGGAGCAGCTGGGAAGGGGTTGGGGGAAAGGCTGCTGTTGTGTTTATTTTTGGATGGATGGAGGGAGAAGGACTGCTCAGTGTTTGGTTTTGATCTGGCAACCAGTAGTTTCATGGCTTTATTCCAGTTCTTTGGTCTGAGTGTAGAAGCCTTTCAGGGAAAAACTTGCAGGAATAAAGTTTTCCATGTTCTTCTCACTGTTGTATTATAATGGGTAGATTGCTATGCCAGTCTCAGTGCACACTGTGATAAAGGTAACACAGTCACTGAGACGGGCAGGTTGTGGGGTTTTAACTTTCCTGAAGTGCAGGACCACGGGGAAGTCCTGAGAGGGGGTGAATATGGTAGCTTATGGGCCTGGAAAGAAAAAGGAAATCCCAGTCTCACCTTTACTTTCAGTTTCAGCAGAAACACCTTTATCTTGAGGTGAAATCCACCTCTCCTTCCTCCACCCTTTCAGTGAGGTCACTGTAGCTAAGGAATGTGCTTATGAGTTTTGGGAGAGAGAAAAACAACCCCCTCCCACACCCAAATATAACCCTCAGAGCCTACACTGTCCTAAGACTTAATAGCATGTTACCTGCCAGTATCATGATAATTTAGTGAGAGATTAAACAGAAGCACCTGTTACTAGTAGCCTTCCCCACTCTAGTCTGGGTCTGCTATCAGCTTATGAGAGGCTGCCAGAAGTTCAGCTTCATTGTCTTGAAGGGCTGCAGAGACGGACATTCCCCTTGTACTTGTATTCCCCTTGTATTGCTCATTTTGCCCCCAGTGTGATCCCTGAGCAGGCACCAGAGACCAAGCTGACACATAGCCAAGCTTTGCTTTCTGATAATGTTCTGCATTGCCAGCATCCCACAGCTGATCAGGTCTGGGGATTGAATTCTGGGATTGAAAATACAAATTTTAGGGCAGATTTGCTGGTGGATGATGGGAAGAGGAAGGTTAAGGAGTTGTAGCTTTTGGTTGTACAATGGAGAAGCATCTGCCTCTTTCTCCACTGCATTCATATCCTGAAACAGATGTAGCAAAGGCTCTGGGCTCTGCTTGTCTTTAGGCACATCAGTCATCAGGACTGAAGAACACACATACCTATATATGCAACTTTTTGGAATAACCACACATAACCTTTAATACTCTATGAGTCCTACTGATAAATCAAACAGGTGCAAGGTTTTGAGTTGCTCTGCTCTACATAATGCTATGCAAGGATAACCTTAGGTTAGATATGTAGTTTGGTCATGTCCTCCCTATTTTATATACGAGGAAACAGAAGGATGAAATTGCCCTCTCAAGCTGTGTGTCTGCATTCCAGGCATATCCCGGCCTCCTACAGGTTCACTGACAGCTGTAGGTGCAGAAAGAAGATGGAAATTGGCCAGCAGTGAGTTGTGTCAGACTCAAAATAGGTGTTCTTAGTTTCACATTTGCTGTTCTGTCTAGCAAGCCGTATGGTCTTAGTTTAAAAAAATGTAAGAATGCACTATAAGCCATGAGAAAAGTGAAACTGTCAATAAACTGCCAGTGGTCAGTGTTAGGTCAGAGGTTGGACTAGGTGATTTTGGAGGTCTCTTCCAACCTAGATGATTCTGGGATTCTGTGATTGTGTGATGGTTCCATTTATTTCACCTGATTTTACAAAGTAATAAAAAACAAACAAATTTCCGGTCAGTTATGACAGCAACTGCAAGAACAAGAATGATGTGTTTTTGCTTGTTTGTTTCAGCATTTCTAAGATTTCTAACATTGTAAGGCAAATAATTTTATAGGCACATAGAACTGGAGTTCTCATTAAAAACTGCACTTTTTAATGAGAAGAGCCACAGCTTTTCATAGCAGTGTGGCAAATATAAAGATGAAGTTATGAAGAGAGTAAAATATCTAGTTCAGAGGATTTAGTTTGGCAACTGTCGCTTGTTTTTAGAGTAGTTTCTGAATTCTCCTTTGAAACTACTGTGGGAATGGCATTACTGAGAGCTGTCCATGCCCCTTACAGTGAGAGCAGATGATCATTTCTTCACAGGTCATTCCTTATAGCATTTGTCCTCTGCAATTGCCTTGGGTTCAGTCATGTGCCTCAAGGGCAAGAGCAACTGTTTCGGTATTCCCCGTGGGAACACTAGGGCTGTCTTTTCCTGGAGTGATGAAATCCTGATCCTGCAGTGCCAGTTCTGTTTGCCTGGTGTGTACTTTTATTTGCTGTTCCCTGGCTCTTAAGTCATTTCCACTGATTCAAGCTGAGTTATTACTACACTGTGGAATTCCAGTTCGTAAGGGAATGAATAGCTTTAACCTGAATATTATTTCTAGTCTTTTCCTCATTTATTTCCTGGACACCCTCACCTTGCTCTCTCCCCAGCTTTGGGCCTTTATTCTGTAATCTTCTGTGACCTTTAGAAGTATTTCCTTGCCAAAAGCCAAATAAAAATCTCCACGCAATAACAATTTCTTCAGTCAATACTGAACTTTAAACAATCCATAATGATTGTCTCTTGTTTTGTTTTAAACTGTTTTCTGCCCATAACTGTGTGCATTGTTTCATGCAATAGTTTTGATCAAATATGATTCCTTACCAGATTTCTAATCTAATTAACGTATTCTATGAAAGATCACAGTATTTTGCCTAAAACAGATTAAATCTCAAATTCAAGCTCTGGTTTGTGGTTCATAACCCTGATTCTGAATTTGTCCAGTGGCTCCACTTTGGGATTTGACCTTGTTTCCTAGTTGCTGGTCAGATAAACTGGCTTTCCCATAACTTTTCAGCCCTTCAAACAATAAGGGAGCTTATAGTCTTTCCTCTATACACAGTCTCAAGAACAATTTTCAAATCCAAAATTTACCTTGCATTATAGTCCTGATATATGTTCTGAAAGCTGGTACAGAAACTGAGTACAGAAATCAAGATGCACCAGGAAGGCAGAGCTAATGCCTTTTTAGATCCCAGGTCCATACCGTGTTGTACCTGGCAAATGAGCCTGACCTCACAATACAGTCAAGGTCTTCTGCCTCAGAGGTTTATTTCTGATAGTGCTGCTGTCAGACACCATCCCAGTCAGAAAGCCTATATCTTGAGAATCCAATGGAATAAAATTTGGGAATTTTATTATTAACAGTGAGATTAATGACCAACTGAACTTGACAGCAATAAAACTTCCTGATTAAGAATGCTGTAGCAGCTTGTATAAGACATTTCTTCTTGTTTACACAATCTGCTCTCAGTAGTGTGTGATCTCATATCATTTTTATAGTACTTCAGATAAAGTCTTTGATTATATTACATTGACTTGAGTTCACTTAAAGTTCATTTAATGTTTTCACTACAAATACCTACAGCAGAAACAAAAATCAACATCAGAAACAGAAACATAACTAGAACAGCAAATGAAGTGTATCTGATGTTGTTACATTTAATAAAACAAGATTGAGACTGATACCAACCCTGACCCAGATGCCACAGTGAAGGTGATTAAATATAGCACAAGAATGGGTACTGCTCCCACATGAGCTGACACCGAGCACTACTAGATGGTTTTAAAGCCTTATGTTTCTGTGGTGAACCCATTCCTGCTGTCCAAATTTCTTCAGCAGCACAAACACAAAAAATGTGTTCTCTGCCTGATGTGAACAGTGTATCACTACCTGCTCATGTGCTTTGGCTGTCACCATGCTATCATAGGACTTTTTAAGTCAATGTTGTGAGTACTTTTCCATGCATGTTTCTGCAGTGGCTATTGATACAAATAAGGGATCTGCAGGGAAAGGAGATTACTTCTCCAAGGCCAAGATAAGGAGCGTTTCGTGCCAGATATTAAACTTCCTCTACTAGGTGTCTACTTCTCACTACTCTCTCTGGGGCCAGCTGTTGTCCAGTCCAGCTCCCACTCACCTACTGCAAAGGCATCCAAACAGCAAAGTCCAGGTAGACAGCAAATGAGAAATGGAAGCTTCAGTAACATCTGTATTCTCGTGCAAGTGATTTCCAGGGTCTCTTGTATTCAGTATGAATTTGAACACATTATTTTTTGATACACATCCTTTCTAGGAAGGGCAGTAAGAGAAGGAGACCAAACTGAAAGAAAAACATGGTTGAATTCCTCTGCTGGCACTTATGAAAGAACATTGCAGTTTTAGGGGCAGTGATGGGCAGGGAGAGGAAGATGCTGGAGGGAGTGCAAGGAGAGACTCATTTGCAGCTGTGAGGTAGATCGCTTGTGTTAATCAACACATGATATTACTCTTATCTGAAGAGAAGGAAGTTGCAAGAAAGACACAAACAATAGGTGAAGTCCTACCTTACTTAAATTAACAGATTATCAACTGTGTGTGCATGGTTTCCATAAACACACATCATTTTCAAAGCTAGGAGAAGGTTAGTGAGTTTGGTACTTTCATACATTGAATCTTCATAAAATCCTATTTGAAAAACGAATTTTCCTTGTTAAACCTCAGCACCCCCATGAACAGCAGGGTTAGGACCAGTGTCTCCAGGACTCTTTATGCCTTAGAAAAAGAGGTTTGGAAACTCTTTCACTGTCCAAGATCACCACCAGTACCAAACAAGACAGTGCAGAACCTGTCACAGCCCTGTCATCCACAGCTACAGCAGAAGCTTAAATAGAGACCTGAGGGACCCAGAGCTGCCTTTTGTGCCCAAAGCTGGGACAGAGCTAGTTCTTCTGCATCCCATTTGTGGTTTTACTGGTGTGCAAGGATGGCTTTCAGGAACAGAGTTGTACAACAAAAACTTGCAGCCAACAGTACAGAACATTTCCCTTTACCAACTTTGGGGATTTCCTCTCATTACAGTGTCAGACTCAATCTTGTTTCCTGGTTTTAGCTTCAAAGGCTCCCATGCTACGTATGTGTAGTTTCCAAGGTTCTGTTGGTGTGACACCCAGACCTTTGTGGTATGATAATTTACCTGCTTTCTTGAACTTTTCGGCAGTTGGCCTTTACTCTGTGACTGCCACAGGTAGAACTACACACTAATCCTTTTTATGTGGTCTTCCTGGTCTCAAGTATATGGGAGGAGAGGGCTTGATAAAGCCTTTAAGTAAACTCCTTTTGGCTAAAACAAAGAAGGAAAGGTTATCTTGGGTTATATTTATGTCTAAACTCAAACCGCTTGTATGTAAATAAACTGCCTTCCTCAATGGAAGTAACATTAAGGAAAGTTTAAAAAACCTTCACACCTTTCAAACAAATCAGCCAGAAAACAAAAACATAGCCAAACAATTGATAGTATCTGGGAGTTACCTCTTTACACAGCTCCAAGTCAGGTTTTAGAGCCTCCCACATTTTCACCTGTCAGAGTCTCACAGCACAGTGTGTGACTGAGAAACTGAGTGGGGAAAAAAACAAAGCAGGGACTCAGCAGGAGATGCACTGCACACATTTAATACCTTCCTGTGGGGGTTATCTTTTGTTCAGTGGGTTGGCAAGCTAGAGATCTGGGTGGCACACTGAAGTTGCTGTTTCTAATATAGCATCCCTCTTCATTTGCTTCATTTCTGAGTATTTTAACTCCATGGTGTCTGTGGGGGTGATGACCATTGATGGAGGGACAACAGGAATGCTGGAAGCTGTATTGAGTTTCAGAGGACATGCACGGTGGAGCAAGGGCCAGGAGTGTGTCTGGGATGTCGGATGCCATCTCCTCCCACCTGAGAACACAGAGTTCTCAGCAGGGTTAAGGCCTGATGTGACCAAACAAAACCACAACTTTGGAAAAATACAATCATTTAGCTCAGAGTGGACTCACAGGAGTGGAGGCCTTTAAGTTTTCATGTGTTCAAGACTTGCTGGCAGTGTCAGGAATATAACTGGGGGGAAAAATAAATAAATAAATAAATAAATAAATAAATAAATAAATAAATAAATAAATAAATTAGCCTTCCAGTTTACATCCTAAAAGGTATGGCTTATATGGCAGGAAGTAAATGCAACCTTAAAAACAATTAGCAAGGCTTCATAGGTTCCATGTAGTAGTTTCTGTGAAAATATATATAAAATATATAAACATATATATTTTATATATATATAAAAAATAATTTAACTGTTTTGGCAACTACCATAATAACCTACTGCATCCCATTTGGGAGGCAAAGTAGCCTTTTGGATTCTGATTCCCCACCTGGCCTGCTGTTCTCTTTGTTCATACAGAAATCCTTTGATGTGAATGTCACTGCAAATAAAAAAAGAGAAGAGCTGCTCCATCTGTTAGGCATTGCACCTGACAGATGATGGTGTAGTTTAACAAAGAATTAGAACAAGTCTGACATTTCCTTTCTGATCTAGTTTAAGCCACAGAAAACATACCAGACATGCATTTTTTTTATTATTATTTTTTGAGCTTTTTAAAAAGAGAAACTAAGGAAGAGGATGTACAAAGCAGCTATAATGACAGAAAATAAAATACTAAGATAACTAAATGTATTATATTTTTTTTCATTTCGAACGAATACAAGAATTAAATAATCACGTTTTCATGCAAAGTTTATGTATGTCCTTTGATTACTAACTTTGGCCAAAATTGCTATCTGTATCTTTCCTCTAAAAAGAAAGAAGAAAAAAAAAAGTTATTTTAACAAAAGTTTTATTTTTTGAGTGAGACTTTACCTCTGTTTTTATCCATGTGTTTTGACATAAAAAGAGCTGGAGAGAGACAGAAAGAATAAATTTCTACTACTGAAATGTTGCTATTTAATAAGCTGCCTTATTCTCAAATACCAGTGAAAAAGCCACTTGCTAGAGCAAAGAGACACCATTGCCAGCACTTGACCAGTTGCCCTTCTCTGGAAGAGGGCACACTTAACCCACACTTAATACAATATACTCCGAGTCAGATGTCCAGGAAAGAGTTCTCCAAGTTATCACTGAATTTTGAAAACTTGGTCAAGGAGAAAGACTGGTCCCATCATCAGGAAAACCAACCTGTTGTGTTTCAGTACTGTTAAATCAGCTTGATTTCCTTAGCACCAGTAAACACGAGTAATCCCTCTACAGAAAATAATTGTCATGGTTAAGGCACTGACAGGGGATGGAATAGTCATGCTGCAGCTCCTAGCAACCAGCATCACACCCCGAGGACATTCTGCTTGCCCAGCCATGGGCACCCAGCCACTCTCCTTGCCCAGGGGTAACCACCAAGGTACATATAGGCATAACACCTGTGCCTGTCCTGGCCAAGAGGCACTGCTCTAGAAGAAGAGGTTATCATTATGTAAGCACTGAATTTCCCTGGACGTAGTCTGGCAGAATATCTGCCCTAACACATTGCTGAAGAGGGAGTCTGCTATCTTTGGACAGCCATGTTTGCACCATGCCTCAAAGAAAAGAAGGAATTTTCATAGCAAAGAGCTATGAGAAGTATTGTCTTCCTGAAAAACTGAAACATCTGGGAGAACAAACAGACAAAAACAAGTGCAAATTCTTAAATGCCATCATTAAATTCAACAATGTCAGGATAAAAAGGTAAGAGGGAGGTACAAGGGTGAAGGGTGCTGTGCCAAGCCTTGAGACTTCTCTTGCAGCCTTGGCACAAGGAGGTGTGGATGTGGGTGACAATGGGTAATTTGCATGAAGCCTCCTGTCAGTGCAAGGCGTGACAAACAGAAATGGCTGTACTTAGCTGCTGTATGAAGTGGAGTTTTGGTTGTAAAGGTTGGAGAGAGGGAAAAGTCCAAGGCTACCAGGAGAAAAAAAGACAAGAAGAAAAGCTTCTGGAAGAGGAAGAAGTAGGTATTTATATAAATGGCTTAGAGGTCATCTTGAGTGTGACCAGTGTGACTGACATAGGCTCCAAGCCTCGTGTTCATTTCAGCTTTGCATGTACACAAGCTAAGCTTGGCATCCCATTAAAGGGGTGGAGAATTAAGGTAGTGTTAGTCAAGCAAACAAGTTACACTTGTTATCTTCCTTCCACAATTAAGCATGAACTTTGTCTCTTTCTCACCATCCTGCTGTGAAACTGGAATTTCTGTTGTGATTGTATATGGCTCAGGTATTGTGTATGTTGGTTAAATGGTGTCTGGGTTACATATCAATCAGTCCAAACTGGAAGAAACCAGGATAGATGCACAAGGAATGGACTGAAGAAAGAAAGGGAAATAGCTAACACACACAAACAAAAGCACACCTTATCTACTGCATCTATAAATTCTCCTTCATTTATGACACAAAATAGGTGTGGTCAACAATATTAGAGGCTGGCAGATTTCAATAAAAGTGAGAAATTTCATATTGCAGTCTCACAAAAGAGCTTTTGAAATATATTTAAATCCAGCGAGGATACAGGAGATTGACTCATAAACAGTTGCAGAGGGACAACTGCAACTGTTTGGATGATATCATGGAGCTTTATTGTTTCATTATTGTGGGGTCACAGCATCATCACCAGACTGTTGTTTATGTGGAAGACCTGCCATATTGCCTACGCATGGGATACAGACAAAGGTGTATCTGGAGCTAATAGTTGCTGTGACTTCAAATTTTCATGGCTCTGTCAAGTCTTCAGCTTCCAATATCCTCTCAAATGCAATCTCAGTAGAAAAAAAAAAAAAAAAAAAAAAAAAAAAAAAGTAGGAGGATTTTTTTTTCCAGAATATATTATATATTCCTGGCATTAATCTGGCAAAAATTTGCATTTCATGGACATGAAGAGATGACCTATATGATGCTTTCCTCCAGCTGAGCTTGTGAAGTGCTATACTATATCCAAGCTCTGTCTCCAGGCTTCAGAAAAATTTGTACCTTTTATCTGCCTGTTTCCATTTAATTGCTTCTCTATGGATGTCAAAGCCTTGTAGTGTTTTTTGTTTGTTTGTTTGTTTGTTTTTCCCATAACTTTAAATGATTTTATAGTTTTAGAATCTTAATTTTCTATTACACTACTGTTTGTTTCTCTCATCTCCAAAAGGCTTTTGATTTGGTATTGTTTTTTAATCACCGAGCATTTTTCTGAATCTCTCTTTTTTCAGGAATCTTACTTGTATTGCTACTAGTATTCATTAAATTTGATCTCAGGACTTTCTGTAGAAATGTTTGTTGTAACAATATTAAGATGGGATATATCCGACTGGCTTGTTTCAGTCTGAGACCAGAATAACCTATTTCTCTTGGCTAGCTCTCAAAGGAAAAATCAGTCTCAACAGAAGGGATAGATAAGCAACATCTGAGTTATCACTACAGCCTGTATCTCCATCCTCTCCAGTAGTACAATGATATTGCAACTGTAGATGTTCACTTCATTTACTTGCATCCTTTTGTTTTCCATTTGGATCAGACTACACAATCCTGCATTTAGAGACCTTGAAACAGCAGGAATTCTGGCAAAAAGGAACATTGAAGAAACATATACAGGGTGTGCATTGTGAAAGGATTTGCAGTTTTCTGTTTTATTTCTTCCCTATGTGAAGAAAAGCATTTCTATTCTCAAAGGTCCAGTCATATCATCTGTAAGTAAATGGCAGTAAATGAATGAGTGTTCCAGTAACACAGAGCAATGTTTTATATGATCTTCATACAAAAATTAGTGTAACAGGGCCCGAGGGAATGGAGTAAAGCTGTGACAGGGACGGTTCAGGCTGGATATCAGGAAGAGGTTCTTCACTGCGAGGGTTGTTGCACACTGGAACAGCCTCCCCAGAGATGTAGTCACGGCACCAAGCCTGTTGTAGTTTAAGAAGCATTTGGACTATGCTCTCTGTCACATGGTCTGAATTTTTAGGTAGACCTGTGTGGAGTCAGGAATTGGGCTTGATGATCCTTGTGGGTCCCTCCCAGCTTGGGTTATTCTATGATTCTAATAAAGGTTCATCTGGCCAAGGACCTCTCTGGGCTTAGTCAGTAGCTGATTAGTCACTCAGCAAAGAAAGGAATGGATTTAATTCCTACATCATTTCATATCAACTTCCAGCTGTCAGTAGTTTCAGAATCACCTAACGAAGCTGAATACAGATACATGTACAGGTTCAGCCAGCAGTGCCTCAGAAATGCATTCCAGCATGTGGGAAAGGCACAGGTTAAGCTAACATAGTACATGAAGACTTTCTCAGTAGTTACATCTCTTCCTCTGAGTTTAAGCAATAGTTTAGACTCTAATGAGGTGGTTAGAAGAATTGAACCACATTGTGCCCAACAGAACAATAATTGTCCTGGAGGACTGCATATAAATCAGATATCACAATGATATCTGATATCCTACTGAGGAGGAGAGGAGAGGAGAGGAGAGGAGAGGAGAGGAGAGGAGAGGAGAGGAGAGGAGAGGAGAGGAGAGGAGAGGAGAGGAGAGGAGAGGAGAGGAGAGGAGAGGAGAGGAGAGGAGAGGAGAGGAGAGGAGAGGAGAGGAGAGGAGAGGAGAGGAGAGGAGAGGAGAGGAGAGGAGAGGAGAGGAGAGGAGAGGAGAGGAGAGGAGAGGAGAGGAGAGGAGAGGAGAGGAGAGGAGAGGAGAGGAGAGGAGAAATAATAATAA
This sequence comes from Anas platyrhynchos, assembly GCF_047663525.1. Lineage (NCBI taxonomy): Eukaryota > Metazoa > Chordata > Aves > Anseriformes > Anatidae > Anas > Anas platyrhynchos. Next base: position 15,393,642 of record NC_092596.1, read on the forward strand.
CCTTTTGTTATTATTATAGAAGGAACAGAAATTGCATGAGAAATATTTGAGTGCTTGTCTTGCTAAGGGATTTTTCAGGTGGTGAGTGGGGTAGTTTGGGAAGAAGACCTATTCTTTCTTCTAGGTCTTGGAATCAAAATGAACTAACAGTTGTATCTTTGTAACATTATTTACAGTTTTACACCAGATAAGACCCTGATTTTGATGAGGAAGGGTTGATGCGATGACCTGTATAAATCCAGAAAACTTGTCCCTTCCTGTAACCACCTTGCTAGCTCTAGATATGTCCTGTGCCTCATAAAATTGTCATCTGACTGAATTTCTCCTTAGCACAGCATTAGCACAGCATTTTAAAAATGCAGAAAGCCAAGGATTTCAATAACATCTCATGAAAAAGTATCTCAGTATTATTTTATCATGTTCTGTTTCCTGGGGAGGAGAGTCCATTCTCCTCAGAGGCAGGAGGCTGGACTAGAGGTACCTTCCAGTTCAAGTTATTCTGTGATCTTAAACAATATATTTCTTAGTTCTGTGGCTGGAGTAATACAAATGCTCAGGATAAATTGAAAGAAAAAAAAAAAAAAAAAAAGCAGGTGGTGATAACAATTTAAAAATGTTTTGAAAAGAAAAATATCAAAAATTTCAAAAAGGTTTATATGTTTTAGCTTTTTGTTTGTTTGTTTTTGGTGGGGGGAGGGATGAGGAATGCTCAAGCTCTATGCTGTATTTTAGAATTCTTTTGTACTTCTAATGAATTTGTTGTTGTTTACACAAAAGTTTCCCATCTCCAGTGACTTCCTCCTAGACTCTTCTTACTATAAAACTAACTAATATGACTTAATCTTCTGCAAATACAATTTAGTTTGTTTTGTCTCCTCTGGGAAACTACCTTCAAACATTAACCAAAGAATCTCCTTAATAAATAAATATATTAAGGTGACAAAACTTTAGACTTGCTGGCTCTGCTTTATCACCGTGCTGAGATCAACAGCTTTTCAAATGGCTGGAGAATGTGCCTCATCTCTTTGGGCTCTCATGTAAACATGATGCTTAGATTGTCCTCAAAGGCTGCATACTTGTCCTCCCCTCTCTTTGTCTCTGCCTGTGCTTACCCACGTTCAAAGAAGCCTAATTCAGACTGGAGGAGGTGCAGAGAAGGGATGCCAGAATTACCAGAGGAACTGAGGTGTGACTCTTAAGAATTTGGTTTATTTATCTTAGGAATATCAAAGAGTGACAGAAGATATGATAGGTCTCAATAGGGTGAAAGGAAAGACTAGAGGAAATACATGGGCTGGGGATAACAAAGAAGGAAAAGAAAGCTAATTAAGCACAACAGCAATTGCTAAAATGTATGTTAGATCTTCAGAGGTGTCTTCACCTTTGAGTGTTTTGGAACAGTGCTCTACTTGGAATAACAGGGCGAAAACAATGGGCTAAACTGAGGTTTGATCATTTTGAGGTTTGATAATTTTAAGGAGAATATAGGATGACACTACTGTACACAGCGGGACCCAGATCTATCCTTCCCAAGACTCCTGCTTTGGGTCTTCGGACACTGCAGTAACCTATCATATTAAATAAAATTATTCGGATAAACCCTTTCAGAGTATCCATTATAAGCACTCTAAGAAGTCTATAATTTTTTGTCCTTCTTCTTGCTCTGAGTCTGTAATAGCAATGTTTGATAGTTTCTTTTTGTAAGGAAGATACAAGCGCCAAGCTGGTAAATATCCATAATATCTTGGAGCAAAGATACCAAGTTATCTATTTGCAGTATATTTTACTGTTTGTGACCTTAGTGTGCCTTTGAAACACCTGACCTTGCTCAGAGTGCCACGTGGCGATAGCATTCTTGTGTTTGCAATCTTTATCTTTCTAAGTGAAAGGACTAAAGCACATGTGTATGTCATTACATATATTGCTTGAAATATTCAAACTATTGGATATGTTATCTGGCCTTGATTTAGGCACACAAGGAAGAACCAGTTCTAAATATTTATATAAACACCTACCCGCATAGTGGTAAATCCGTATGCCAATGTGACAGATTGAACTCTACTCTAGGATTCAGTTTTCTCTCATCCACATCTGCTTTAACAACCAATGCATGCCCACAGAGGAAGCATATTCTTTGCTAAGTGAGCCAATGAAACCTGAAAAGCCTAATTTATTAGGACACAATAAAATAAGTTTATCAGAATTTTTGATTGAACTGGTATAATCAATAGTCTTTTAGTCAGTGACAGGAAAATGTTTCACAACGCCATCAAACTCTTTGTAAACTTCCTGAAGTTAATAAATTGAAGCATCTAGTTTAGCATCTCAGCCAGTTACTGACGCACAAGATTAAGCCCCAAGTGCACGTCATTTGAATGTAAATGAAAAACACGACTGTCTTCCCATCAGTTAAGCAAATGGGTAAATGAAACCCACATCATCTCTCACACTCTACCTACAGTGTTTCCTCTTCTCCCCTGCCCCCATTCTTCCAAGGAAGGATACTAGTTAAACAAGTTTGGACACAAAACTGTGTAATTTAGCCTGTAAAGCAACACTATATAGGAGCAAAGAGACAAGAAATGAGAAGCAGTGAAACATATGAAAGAGAAAGCCTTGCTAGAAGGATTCATGTGTTGACCCTTCTAATACCATTGTCTAGTTTAGTATTAGTGTCATATTATGCTGCATAGGTACCTGGGGCATTTCTTCAGTGTCTTGGTAAAGAAGGAAACCATGACTTCCATTCTAAGAAGATTCAGGTAATGTCTTGCTTTACTTCCATGCATGTGTATCAGACTAGAAGTGACCAAATTACATGCTGAACCATTCATTCTCTTTGGAATTACACTCCAACACGAAAGCTCATATTCTGGGGAAAACAAAACAAAACAAAACAAACAGCAACAGCAAAAAGCCGAACAACAAAACACAGAATCACAGAATGTTAGGGATTGGAAGGGACCTTGAAAGATCATCTAGTCCAATCCCCCTGCCAGAGCAAGGTGTTTACCTTGATCAGGTCACACAGGAACGTGTCCAGGTGGGTTTTGAATGTTTCCAGAGGAGGAGACTCCACAACGTCTGGGCAACCTGTTTCACAAACACACAAGCAAAAAAAAAAAAAAAAACAAAACAATCAAACAATCCCCCCCACCCCACACACATGAAAAAAAAAAAAAAAAAAAAAAAAAAAAAAAGCTCTCATTCCAGAACTGAAAGCAAATTTTCATGTAACTAAGTTATACCTTATGAGACTGCCTCCGATACACAAAATCTTGTATAAATAAGACTGCCATGTCTTCCCAAAACTGGATGTTTGCTGACAGCATAACAAACATATCTGGAAAGAGTGCTGGTTGGTGTCTTTTACTAGAATGGCTCATGTCTTCTGCTGGAATGGCTTTAAATGAACCACTATCTTGAAAAATCTGTACTGCAGGAGTGGCCTGGGATTAATCTAGTTCCTCAAACTACAACAGCTAAACATAAAATTTTATATTCTGCACATTAATGATCAATTTTTAAATTACCCTTACATAGAGGAAGACATAAAGCTCTGTTTGTTCCATCTGAAGCTCTGATCCCACACACGTTATGGACACTGAAATGTTGAAATGAGGTGTAAATGAGTCAAACTGCAAGGAAAGATGGATTTTACACTGCATAATTAGTAGGAAATGGTATCCGGAGAAATTCCTTTCAGATGTACACCCACACTTAGATATCAGGGACTGTACTCTGTCATGTACTGTGTGATTCACCTTTCTGTACATAATAATAATAATAATAAAAGCATTTAGTTAAGTAATTGTTGTTATAGTGTCCCTATAACTTTGTTTGGGGAAGTATCATACATTGTATATTGCAATGGTTGTTAATGTGTAAATCCTGTCTTCTTTTCCTTTTATATTTAGAATTGTGTTGTTTTAACATGTGGTTTTATGGTGTTATTACTTAACGTGAGGTTGCTTTTGCCTACATGAGAAGTTCCACTGATTTGATGAGCCATTTCTGAGAGTATCTATAATCTGCAGAAATAGATACCCCACAAAGGAAAGCATTGGTGGAGGCATTTTCCTTCCTAAATTTTTAGGAAATTTTTATGGCTAACAGACTGGCTTCTATTGTGAAGGAAAACAATTCCAAGGATAATTCCCTTAGAGATCACATAACAGTACTGTATTTTACTATGCAAAATTACATGAATGAATGGTGGACAGAGTTGAAAGCTTTTCTTTTTGCTTTATGGTAGTCAAAGCCTATACCTCAAAGCCTTACTGTTAGGTAGAAGTTTCTCAAGAATATGGATTTATGTTATCTTCTGTGAAAAGCTGTTTGTGTATAACTGTCTGGCTTTGCTGAAATATCAGCACTTGATACTGGTATTTCAGTAAAAAATTGAAAATAAAACTGTTCACGAGAGTGATGTATTTGGTTCAGCATATTTGAAAACTAGTATTGTTCTCATTCATAGGCTTTATTTTACTCAATTAAAAATGACTCCCTAGTTTCTACTGGTCACACCTCTGGAATGTTTCCCAAGAGGTAAGTCATTATTCTGACACCTATGCACTCCCTAATCATTAAGTTCTGATTATGGCACCCTCCCAGGTTTTTGTTCTCCTGTACTTTGTTTCTTCCCTCTGTTAGTTATATCTGTTGTTATGACTTTAATGATACTCACCCAAGGTTTTGCATTACACAGTGTTTCAGTTACTCAAAGACAAGCTGCATGTGTTTGGAGCATGCCTACAGGATGGGCAGGGAAGGGGCAGGTAGGGGCTGGCCTGGGAGATCTCAGACAGACCTAGATGCTAGTTCGGCACCAGGCTCATTTGTCTATGGAAAGATAAGAGGCTCTGGGACATATATCTAGCGGCAGAACTGGGGAAATTAACAGTCCTGGTCTGCAAGTGCAGCTGTTCTCTGCACTGAAGTGACTTTAAAGCAAGTCAGTATTTTTGCTGTCATTTTTCAGAGGTTTATGTAGTTGATATAAACACATAACCTCTATTTAATCCTACCTTGAACACCCTAGTCTCCCTTTTTTTTTTTTTTTTTTTTTTTTTTGATTGTTTTGTAACTTAATCTAGTTGGGGCTCCATGTTTTAGAAGTATGATATTCACATGTGACAACTTTAGTAATATGTGCCAAATCAATAAGGTGTCAGGGACTGTGACTTCTAATGCGTAGACCAACTACTGTAGATAAAAAGCTGACAGTCTTTCAAATAGTCTTGAAAACACCTTGAATAATTCAGAGGATGGAGACTTGCTACTCCCTTTTGAGTAGCTGGGAGGATGAAGTCCTTTTCCTGAATCTGTTTAGTAAAAGATCCTTAGTACAGTCTTTCAGTTTTGCCGCTATATTTGAGAGTTTTTCTGCCTTATATATATTTTTTTTCCCACATGCATGTGTAAAACATCACAATCACTACATTTATTAGTGTATATTTTACTAATTGTAGGTTGCACCCTGCTAAAAATACCTGAAGGCAAATTTGCTTTCCATATAGTTTCAAGCCTCTGCCTTCAAAAATAATAAAAGGGATTCTCCTAGTAGTGTGACTTAGAAGGGCTATACATTTTGCATTTATGGCACTTTTCCAGCATCTCTGTTATAAGGAGATAGAAGAGTTGACTTTCAGCTGCCATTTGGAGTATGATAGCAGACAGAGGGAAATAGTTCAGCAGAAGTGACCTTGCTGTACTTCTCACCTCTGAGATGAATCCAGAAGTGTTAAGATTGAGGAAAAATCTGATCAAGGAGCAATCTTTGTAATTTGGTCAATACTGATCTTTAATATGATTACATAATGCAGAATAGAATATAAGTCTCTTTAAAAATATTGTTGAAATTTCTCTTAAGACAATGCTACTCCCACAAAATAAAAATATTTCACGAAATGATGTCAATTTTGCTACAAATCTTGATGGAAAAATCCTCAAATGATTCAAAGTTAAAACAGATTACTTAATTTCAGTTTTCATTTTTTGTTTCTAATCTCCATTTTATTTCCTCTAATTTCTTAGTCTAGGCTCTTTATCAACATTTAATATTATATTAGTGAATAGAATTATTTTGATATTATTGAAAACTTTCAATACCCCCTTTTTAAGTTTATGAATCAAATATTCTTAGAACTTCCATACCAGGAGATTTTAAATGAAAATGAGCTTTTGGCTGTGAGATCCAAACTGAGTAGAAGTTAGCTTCCTAATGACCTATTGAACAGTAGAGGCAAAAACCAACCAACCAACCAAAAACTTCCAGCTGTGGTTTAAAAAAAGAAAAAAAAAAGGCACAAAGCCATAAAGAAGGACAACAAACACACAAACAAACAAAACAGATCCAGGAAGAAGGATGTATAGAAGAACATCTCCCATTCCCATGAACAAAATCTAACCCCTCACCCTGAAGGGATCAACAGGGATGGAAGCAGAATATGCTGCTCTGTTTCAGTTGTCTGACTCACACAAAATGTTGGATGGAGGCCATTAGGATTAGGCAAGCGAGTATTGGCCAGAAGACTCTTAAATAATTATTTTCCACTCTCTTTGTGTTCTGTTACAATCCCCGACAGCCTGCTTCTGCAAGTACCTCTCTGCAGCTGCAGATGGCTACTTCAGAAAAACAATGGGTTTCATCTCTTGAATGAGGCCTGTGCCCTCATTAATACTATCATCATCTCTGTGTCTTGTCTTCTGTGCAATTGTTGATGTACATTCCTTCCAGGTATAATCCCAGTTTGCTTACATCTGGCACACAGTGAAATAATACATTTCTCACCTGATGGAGAACACTGTCTTGGTTTTGTTGGTTACTTGACCATTGATTGACTTTTTGATTTTTTTTTAATTTAGCGGTAAAGGTTCTTCCAGATCATCTGCAGTTCAGTTGACCACTAAGATCACCATCTCTTGGTCTTTTAACAAGGGTGATACTTTCTTAAACAAAAAGTATTAGTTTAAATAAGAATTGTAGGGCTTAATTTTGTTCACCTCTGTAGGAATAGATAATATCTGTTACTGCAGGAGCCAACTGCCTAAATCTGTTTTACCTTGTCTGTCAGTTTATAGTAGTCCTTTCTGGCTTTCTTTCTCTTCTCATCTAGATTACCATGTGGCTGCGGAGGTCTGGATTACAGTAATTATGTGCTGGTGAGAGATGGTTATATGGTTTAGATGTGACATCTTCCTCAGATCCTGAAGATCAACTTATTTTTATTTATTTATTTTTTTGTAATCTTGTTGCATATGTTACTGCCATCTGGTTACCTAATGTTTGTCTGCAGCTGTGGAGAAGCTGCTGCAATGATGCTGGAATAAAAGAAGCATGAGGAAGCTGTTTCTGTCAGCCAGCAAATACAGATATGCAGTCCATCACTCAGATTTTTGGCTTTGTGGGAAGGTACCAGCATCCTTGTCATGACCATCTAATGCATGTTGGCACATACCTTATTTTTCCTAGGTGTAAAGCAGGTTCATGACACCACACTGTATTCCATGGGGTGAATGCCTTGTAACTGAATTTACAGGTATACCAAAAGTTAATTTCTACAGATAAAATGTGTTAGCTTGGAGGCAGCTGGACCAGACTGACAGTTTTTCACATAGCACTTTTGTGTACTATTGATGTATTTGCCTGTTAGCTTTGCAGAATACTGGCAATTGTTCCTGCATTTGGTCTCTTGCTTATTTTGGACTCTCAGCTAGGGCAGACATTTTCATAGAATATCCATGATTTGCATTTCACAGAGTCTCAGAATGGCTTGGGTTGAAAGTGACTTTAAAGGCCATTTAGGTCCTTGAACACCTCCAGGCATGGGTTCCAAAGAGTGTTTATCAATATGTGATAGGCGCTTTATATAAATAAATATAAATATATACATATATGTTCCCCAGGCATGGGAACAGCTTCTCTGGGCAACCTATTCCAGTGCCTCACCACCACATCCCACAGGTGGACACTTTCATATCGTTGCTTTAAAGCTTAAATTAAGTGGGAGTGATACCCAAATAGTCATTATAAGTCTGGTTGTGTTCAGTGTACTGAACTATCACAATTATGGATGCACAAAAAACGTAATACACCCTCAATCTAGTTGAGTTCCATGAACTACACTACCATGGCCATACCTAAAAGAGTTTGGTTGCATTCAGTGAGAACTTCCACAGCTAGATTAATGAGCAGTGCAGTTTATTAAAGCAACAGATATACAGGTTCTTTGGCTTGTTGGCGATAAATTCACCATGTCCAATGCACATGCAAATACCAAAAGGATGAGTAATACAGCCTGGCTACAAACATGTTAAAAGATATGAAGCAACTCTACAGAGATTTCTAAGTTTCCCACACACGTGCAGCTGCTTGATGTTTTCTGCATAGGAGGAGACTTACTTCAAGATTCATGACCATTTTTCCAGGACTATAGATGCCTGCAGTCTTGCCACCTCTATACAGTAATTGCATGGACCAATGCCTAATGGCCAATCACTGTATATATTCCTTCTCAACAGCAACTGTATCCCCTGGGACAGTGTGCTCCTTGGTATCACTGTTAACACTGTAGGAAATGTGTACAGCTAAGTCCCATGTTTGGACTGCATTTGTCGGTGAATTTTCAGGTTTTCTTGCAGCATTCACTCTTGTTCCTCTCTGGATCACTTTATCCTAGAGAGGATTGCCTGTCTAGTACACATATCAGTAGCTTTCCTTTAGTGCTTCAGTGCAAGGATTATTGCTATTCTAAAACCACTGCTCCTGTTCAGAGTGGGTTTTCTGGTCTTTAGCATCTGCTCATTGGCAATAGGAATGGTGAATTCCCTAGCATTGTTTTTTTCTACTGAGTCAGTTTTGAATGTGTACGCCAGGAGCCAATGCTAGTAAGCATTGCTATCATGGAAGATATTAATTAAGAAACAGAGTTTAATCATCTTGTTCTTAAATAAGCATACCAAACACATCTACTTCACTGTCAGAGCTGTGATGTGTTAGCTAGAGGCCATGTCCAACGTGCGATACAATCACTGGTGCAACTGAATGGAAAACATGGGGGATCTCTCTACTCCCTAGGAACTGCCAGGATTGTTTGCTGTATTGTCAGCACATCAAGGTTATTAACGATATATATATATATTTATTTAAAGTTAGATTAACAGAATTCTCAATAAGTTGAGTTCATAATAATTCAGGAGTGATTTTCCAAGGTAAAAGGTGACTTAGGTACCTGATACGCTGCTGGGAAGGAGATGAGATATCTCATCTTTGCCAAAGCCAGGCTGTTATCTCTGTATTTCTAGTTGAGGCATTCCAATGATAAGTGGCTCACAGGGTGCTTGGTGGGTGGGGGTGGCTATGCTAGCTGTAAGGAAGCAGCCTTCAGGGCTCAAGCTTGATGGTTTCAACCTCTAGTAAATGCAGATCAAACTACCGTGCTATTCAGCTGCATATCTAACACACAGGGAAAATAAAGCTCTGCTTCAGGCACAATTCTCCCCTTTAACTATGCTCATCTCTCCACTGATCACCCCTGGAATGTTGACTGTTCTGTGATTTTTATTTCTCCCTTTAAATATAAAAATGTATTAGAAATAAACATTCATATGGTTAGAAACTGAATGCATCCCAGGAGTGATACCTGCAGTATAGTTTTACTTTTAGTCATCTTGAGTTACACAGAGAAAATGCCACAGTTGATGACTCCGCAACATTACAACATGCACTTAATCCTAATAAGGAGGGAGAGGCTGTGGCTAACAGGTTGTTTTTCATCTCATTTTGTTTCTAAACAAGCTGATAACCAGTTCTGATTCATGAGTTTGGAAGAGAGCTCAGTGCTTTTGTCAGGCCCAGCATTGCTTACAGGAACATTTTCTTTTCTACCTGGGGAGTTAGTGATCCACAGATACCAGAATCCAAACCAAAGTCATGCTATCTCATTTTATATATCCCATATTCCTAACTCAAATCAGGATTGCCAGAAAGGTTATTTTAGTTTGTTTAAATCAAATTGGCTTTGGAAGGATCTTGCTTGATTTCTTGGTTTGTCCTCAGGGTATGTAAATTCTGTGTTGTTTTGTTGAGAACTGGTGTGAAGCTTGGCATTTTGTGGCTTGACTGTTTGAATCCACAATTCATGGGCAACCTGTCAAGAACATTTTGTTGATTCATTTGTTTTTAATTTCCAGACTATCATGCCAGCACACTAGACTTGTGCTTGCTTTTTGTTCAAAAGATATAGTATTCTAGCATCCATCTTGTGGCTAAAATAGAAGTCTTCTACAGAACCTGCTGCACAGGGTGCTTTTTATTTTATTTTTTTAAGTAAAAATCTGATTTGACCTTACTAAAATTCAAAGGAATTATATTCCACACTTCTCACTCCTGATACAGCTCTTATTCATGGCTAGACTGAGCCATGGTAGTGCTTTCTTCAACAAGAAATCTCACTAACTGAGGACCAACAGTGAATGGTGGTCAGAGTGTGGATCTAAGAGTCTTAGAAAAGAGCAGCTGAAGATGCATTTAAGCAGCTAGTCAACCTGCATCCCCTCACCCATGCACACCTGGTATTCTTTGGTCAATGTATTCCTCTGTATCCTTAGGGCATGCCTAGTGAATGCCACTTGGGTGGGTGAAGCAGGGGAGGTCTTCAGAAAAGTTATTAAAGTTGTCATGCTTGTTAAATTCCTCCTCTGGAGGCTGGCTTTGCTTTTATGACCTGCCCTTTCTGTGCCTGTCCTGTGCATGGAAGGTGTGTTTAGAAACTGAAATCTCCATCTTGCTTAACCCCCTTGTGCCCTTTGCTTTCATGTGTTTCTTTGCTTAGACTCCAGGACGGAGAAGAGAGAGAAGCAATAGGAGGCAGAAATGTGTGGGAAATGGATATGAAAGAGGGGTAACTCTTGAGCAGGGGGCTGCTGGTATGGCATGGACTTAGGTGAGGTGGCTGGGCAGCAGCCCTGCAGTGAGAGGCAGGGCATGAGCATGGGGTCGCTTGTTCTGGCAGGTGTGCAGCACTTAGGCATGTGTGTATCGGGGGGAGTTGGCAGCTCTGTAGGTGGAAGCAAGATACGGGCAGAGAAGGAAGAAGGTGTACGATGAGGGAAGTGGGTCTGGGGCAAGGCTGGGAAGGGCAGGGGGTAGTTAGGAGGGGAAGTGGGCAGAAGACTGGGGCAGGCTTAGGCAGGTGGGTGTTCCCGAGGATGTGGGCGCGCGGTTGGTGTGCGGAGGGGAAGTGGGCACGGACTGCGGCGGGTGGCGAGGGGATGCCTTGAGCAGCGCCCCAGGAGCGGGAGGCGCCGCTTCGCCGGTGGCCCCGCCCGGACCGCGGGGCAGCCCCGAGGCCGCGGTTCCCGGCAGGGGGGCGGGCGGCGGGCGGGAGGCGGCTCCGATAAAGGGCCGGGAGCCAGGCGGCGCGGGCAGAGCGGAGCGGTCAGCGGCAGCGGCAGCGATGGGGATGCTCAACCTGCCGGGCTTCCTCTCTTGCGGGAAGAAGAAGAAGGTGGGGATGGGGGAGGCACAGGGCAGGTGGGGGAATTCGAGCAGGTATGAAAGCAGAAGGGCAGGTGAGATACAGAAACATCTGGGCAGGTATGAGAGCACCTGGGCAGGTGTGGGAGGACAGGTACGGGTGAACCTAAGCTGGCAGGGTATGAAGGTATCCCATGTGGGTGTGGGGCACTTGGGCTGGAAGGGTATGTGTACCTGGGCAGCTATGGAAGTGCTGGACAGGTGAGGTATGGTTGCATCTTGACAGGCATTAGAGCATCTTCAGGCAGGTACAAGAATATAAGGGGACTCAGACATGTAAGTAAAGGGGGATGAGCTGGGGTCAACACCTGTACAGGTAGGGGTGCACCTCAGCATGTACTGGGGCACAGTAGGGGGGGTGTCCCCTGGAGGTGGTGCCCCCACAGGGGCTGAGGTAGGAGTAGGGAGAGACTGTCCCTGAAGATTCTTTGGGCTCTCTGGGACAACACTCTCTAATGCTGTCTGGCCAGGGACCAGTTGGACTGGCAACCTGCCTGGCTCTGCCTTCCCTATGTAGCTGCCCTGCTCAGTGATGCCCAGGTGCTGTGGCAGACAGATGAGTGAGGATATGACAGCCCTGCTCACATCAGGGGTGAGTGATCCTGAGTCATCCTTCTTCTTCTCTTCCAAGGACTTCAGTTTGTCAAGTGAAAAAGATGCCCATGCCAGTGACAGCGATGAGAACTTGGAACGTGGCAACTGGTCGAACAAAGCTGACTACCTGCTCTCCATGGTGGGCTATGCTGTGGGCCTGGGCAACGTCTGGCGTTTTCCCTATCTCACCTACCAGAATGGTGGAGGTAACTGTATTGAATGGCCATTTTGGGTGGGCGCTCTGAGAGCGATGAAGGCAAGCCCTGAGGCTGGGTGTGTTTTGTCAAAGCAGGATGTGAGCATCTCCTTGGGAAATGGCATAATGCCCACTGATAGGAAAAGCAAGAGGAGGAAGAAGCATCTCCGTGTTCTTTGGGTACCACCTGAGGAGGGAAATACTTAGTTTTAACTGCAAACTTCCATCTGAGTATTCCAGAGCTCTAATGATTTACTTGTGACAGGCTTGCACCTTTCCGTCAATGTGTCAATATCCTCTGTTAACCTAAATAGCCATTCTCCCTCCTCAGTGTTAACCTTCTGATATGTCTGTGGAGAGCAATTGAATTCTCTCTCAACCTTTGTTGTGTCCAGCACGCAAACTAAGCTGGAATAATTAATCTGAGCTTGATAACTATCCCCACCAGATACTTGAGAAATATGAGGCAGAGAGAACCTTTACCTGCTAACATGATAAAAACTAGTGGCAAAGCTAAATGGAGGCTCTGCATTCCCCACCTATGATCCCAGGGCTTTATCTACCTGCCAGGCAATCGCCCTTAATTAAAGAGAATGTAAATGCCAAGTAACTGTAGAAAACTTACCTGTATATATTTATTTACTCTGCCTAACAGTCATTTAAAGTCAATTCTGGTTTCTGAATGCAACACAGTGCTTTCAGCTGCATGTGAAACACAAGATGGGATTCTTGGTACAGAAACTTTGTTGGTTTGAGTTATTGGCCCAGTTGTTAGTTACAGTTGTTGAAGAAAATTGTGAAAACAAAACAAGCCATTACATTATCCCATCTACTGTGTGGCGTTGTATCTGCTGCAGCAGAAAGCTTAGCATTTGGAGCATATCTGTGCTATTTCTTGTATCCTTCTTTGCCCCAGCTAATTCAGAGGGGGCATTTACATCCTTAAGTTACAGCAGGTATTTGCAATTCCTTGTAGTACTGAGTCCTTGATTGCTTTTATGTTTGATAGCAAAGAGGATGAATTTCAGTTCACTCACATGTGTGGATATCAGGTCATGTTTAGGAAAGCTGAACTCTCACTTTCCCTATCTTTTGCACACACACAAAAGCAGTGCCAATCCCTTTCACGGAACAGGGTTCTCATTGATATCAGGTTAATGTGCACTTTAAGATGGACTCACACAAAAGCCATGCTGAGATCCTGTTTGACACAGGAGTCAGCCAACTGTATAAAATAATTTTCATGCTTTGACATCCAGTAGCTACTCTAACAGTGCAGCTGCAACTCACAGTTAAGTACATGAAGAGATGATTCTGTTCCTCTTTAAGTTAAAAGCCAGAAGATGAAATAGAAAGCAGACAAAGCCAATGGAGCCTACAGCTGAGCAGTGCTCCTGTTTCTATGAGAACAGGGTCTTCAATAGTTCCTGTAAACTGCTTTTAATTCTATAAGATAAATAATACCATGCAAATCATTTGTTCTTCTGGTAATGTGTCCCTTCATCATAGATACTATTTAGTCTTACAGAAGAGTTCATAAATCTATATTCTTCAAAAAACAAAACAGACAAAATTGGTGGGTTATTTGAGGCAGGGAGTAGGGAAAAGTGGGAGTATAAAATGTACTACAACTGTGATGACTACTGAAATATTCATTGTTTTACGTGTGTGTGTTTTTCCTGTTCTTCCTTCAGGTGCTTTTCTAATCCCATATACGCTGATGTTGGCATTAGCTGGCTTGCCTTTATTTTTCATGGAATGTTCCCTGGGGCAGTTTGCCAGTCTAGGGCCAATTTCTGTCTGGAGAATATTACCATTGTTTCAAGGTTGGTATTGTTAAAATTTCTTATAGTTATTTCTCATTTTATTAATAAACAATTCCATGGACCACTTAATGATTAATAATCATGGATTAATGATTATTAATCCACATCTATTAACTATAAGAGTCTTTTTGTGTGTGTGTGTGTGTGTGGAGAATATTCCTACCATTACAAGGTTAGTGTTACATTCTTGGATATATATCTTTCTTACTAGTGAATTAATAAATAAATGTGGGTTAATGATTTTCCATGAAGTTGTTAATTATGAGAGGCTTTATCTGTGATTGCCTTGGTGTCATGCAGCCTGTCAGGCTATCTGCAGCTGTCCAGAGAGAGGAAAGTTACAGAGCTTGCTGTGTGAGGGAAAACCCCAGTAAAATACTTAGCCCTGTATGTAAGAGATTGCAAATCATTTTTCGGAACTTAACTTTACTGCTGTTCCTAAATACCTTGCAAGGCAATTTCATGCTGATTTGCTAATTCTGTGTTTGGCTACTGGAGCTGGTACAGGAAAACAGGGTTGATTGTTTTATGCACCACTGTTTGTGCATTCATTCACGTCACTGCATTGGGATTCATCTGTTGTTATGATAAAATAGGTTAGACCTCAGCTTTATAAGGTGAGGTGCCTCTTGTGATAAAAGAAATGATATTCTGTAGTAGTAATTTGCATATCTCTGTGAGAGTTTGAATTTGATATGAAGGCACGCGTTTGGAAGCAACTGACTGCATGCTTTGCTCAATTATATTCATCCCAGACTTGAACTGATGGGTGTAAAGGACTATGTAATTGGTCTTGTTTGTCCTCTTTATCTATCAGGGAAATTAATGTAGGAACAAGGAAGTTTTTTTCTGATAAAATAAGAAATTTACCTGCCACCTTCTCTACAGAAACAAAAGGTATTATAATCTAGCTGGTTGGCTAAATACTTATTCCTTTTGCCAGTCTCCATTCTGCAGCACAAACGACCATTTTCGAGAAGAATAGTGACTTATCTTCAAAGAAAAAGTCTATAAACATAGCTAATGCTTTACGTATCTGTGAAGATATAAATTTAAATATACACTCTAAAACAATTAAGACCTGTTTAGCAGATTGTCCCAAACTTTCAGGACAATGTTAATTTTAACAAAGGAGGATAACAGTATTATTGGCAGAGATAGCTGTGTTGTTTCTCATTCACTGGCAAAATTAATCATTACACAAAGATCTATAAAATATCTTGATCAGTCCTAGTTTTTGTATAGTTTATTTTACTAAGCACTAAGCAATCAAAGCTTCCCACTGAACTGGGAGAGAACAAAAATATTGAATTTCTCCTTTGGACTTGGACTTAACAACTGTTCCAGTTTTTCTATGTGTCTCATTCAAACTCTGTTTGAAAACCACCTCTGAGTTGGTCATACCTCTCATTTTATGGTTTTACCTCTTCATGGTTCGCAATTATTAAAAGTAATTTTTTTCCCAAGTAACTTTTTAAAATCCAGCTGAAGACTGTTCAATTTTTCAACCCAAGTTTAGAGTAATTAAGACAAATGTTTTTTCTCTTTCTTAGGAGTGGGCGTCACGATGGTCATCATCTCAACATTTGTGGCGATCTACTACAACGTTATCATTGCTTATGCACTCTACTACTTATTTGCCTCATTTCAAAAAGTGCTACCATGGTCGGATTGCTTTTCATGGGCAGATGAGTTCTGCAGCAAAACACGCCTAAGTACGCAACTTAACAAATATATCTTAATATTACTCTTTTGAAAAATAGTACTTCGTGCTGTTTTCTGGGAGAAATTACAGGAGCAAGATGGCGTGAAACAGTTGTTCCTGGATTTTGTCTCTAAACACACAAGCCTAAAGCTTGTCTGCTTCCCTTTTACCAGCTTTGGGTACTTAGGAAATCTACAGAGAGCTGGGGTGGACTTTCCTTGCTAGTTGCCTTTTTTTTCCTCTTTTAAGCACTAATGTTTCTGGGGATTGTACATACTGGAAGAAATACTGCTTTCCCATTTCATTGGGCTTCATGGCAAAGTAAATACCTCCCTTACGTGAAACAAAAGTATTCTTACTCTTCTTATTCTTACTTTTTCTTATACTTTTTTTATTCTTTTATTGGGGGTACTTTCATGCCTCTCCTGTGGCTATGGTAATCCCAAGCACTAACAAGGCATTGGTTTTGCAATTTATTCTATGTTTAGAGCATATCTCCATGCTATTGTTTTTGATATTTGGCAGTCCATGTAGTGCCAAACATTTACCTCACCAATTTCCGTGTTAGACCAGTTTAAGGCAAAAGGTCAAGTTGGTGAGATAATTATTAATTATTAGCCCATTTGGAAATGTATTGCCATGTAACCTCTGAGATTATTAAAATAACAGGGACAGGATCATGATGGATTATATTGTTTAAAATGCTAATCTAATTGTAACTCTCTTAACTGCATATTTACTAACATCTCATAAGATTCATAGGTTTCATAAAATGAAGTTAAGATGTTTTATTTAACAAAAAAAATTGATTCCTTCTTATGAGTAGAACAAACATGTTTTAATCTAAAATTTCAAAGTGCTGGAGCAATACAAAACACAACTGAAGGTGTTGTTCTCAAGTATTCTTCAATCAGACTGTCACACTAAGTGCTGATACAGTGCTGCTCTTCAATACTGAGAGCAGATCACGTTTGTTTTATGTTCTAGCACCCCCTCCCCCCCAAAGCAGACTGACAAACAACAAAACAAAAATAATCACAACAAAAAACAATGACAGTAGTGAAAATGTTTAAAGTTCTTTAGAAGTCATCTACTATAATAATGTCAAGCTGCTAGAGGATAAACAGCATGAAAGCCTGGTTTGGGACAAAGGTTTTCATAATATAACTAAGGCTCAGATCTTAACTATCTTCAGTTCAGCCTTTTGCAAGTACTCTACAAAAAGTGAAAGAGGGAGCTGAGCACACCAGGTTTCTGGTGTTTAGATTTACATTCAGAGTAATGAAGTCACAGCTGCAAGTAGTAGTTCAAATTTATTTCTAAATGTTGTTACTTTAGTAGAAAAACTGAAGCTATAACTTGAGAAAGCATACTTAGTATAGTAGGCTGGCATTTTTTTTTTTTACCACTGCCTGTTAATAGTCCCTTTTTCATTTTTCCTTTTAGTAAGTGACTGCAATGCAACCTTAGATGGAGAAATCATTCATGCAAACTACTCATTCATCACAAGCAACAATCTCACGTGTATCAATGACACCATAAACTATAAACCAGTGCAATTTCCTAGTGAGCAGTACTGGAAGTAAGTAAGACATAAACTAGTCAGGAGTGTGGGCATGTAAATCTGTGCAGACAGAATTTAAATTCTCATTGGTGAGGCTGGGCACTCAAAATTACATATATGGAAGCAAAAGAGTCAACCTGTAGCAAACAGAAAAATAATCCAGCTAAAGAATTCCACTTCTCTTGAGTCCTAATATATATATATATATATATATATATATATATATGTGTGTGTGTGTGTGTATATATATATTGTTCTTAAGGAATTATTGTGTAAAATATATTCACCTTAACAACCTGGGCCTAATGTGAAATCTCCATTTCTTTAGCCACATGATTTTTATTTGTCTGGGAACTGATTCTTCTCACAGGCTCTTCTTCTGCCAATAGAGTTTTATAGTTAACTTGAAAGGCTGTGGTAGTCATGATGGAAGACATATGGAGAACTGAGGGCTGGCGGAAATTAAAAGTGAAAAACATGCAGTTGAATATTTTATTTTTCAACTCCATGCAGTTACAGCTGCACACTCATGAAAATGTCTGCAGGGTCTTATAATATATTCAGAAAGCAGCACATTTTCCTTTAGGAAGGGGCCAAAGGGGAGTGTGTTCTGCTGTCACTCTGTTCTCATTGCAGTATTTTGTGCTTTCAGTAAAGTGGCTCTTCAGCGCTCAAGTGGGCTGGACGAGACTGGTAACATCGTGTGGTACCTGGCCCTCTGCCTCCTCCTATCTTGGATGATTGTTGCAGCTGCATTGTTTAAAGGAATAAAATCTTCTGGAAAGGTAATTTAGGGAAAGCAGACAGCAGACTTCTTGCCTGATCCTGCCCCGCAGCACTTCTAGTGTCAGTTGGACACGAGGGAGGCTAGCACAAGGCAGGATGCAATCCTAACCCACTACCCTCTGTTGGTCTCTGAATTAGAAGTTGTTTCTGCTCCTTGGCTTCATAACTGTTACATAAAATATGAGTAAGGTGCTGATTGCACAGCAGTTACTTAAAGCAGTGCTCTCCTGGTTCCACCAGGGCCATGTATTCAGAGTTCGTGCTGTCACGCAAACGTGAAACAGGCTGAGTTCTGGCAGTTGCTTGGCCTGTTGTGATGGATATGTGCATGTGACTGCACACACCTGCCTGCCCTGGTAACACCCAATAATTTGCACCTACAGACTAGCTAAGATGTTTGGACAATACAGGTCAAGTCCTGCAAACAGATATGCAGGTACAGTTTCCTACTTGGTTGTGAAATCTTGTTTACATTCAAGATTTCAAGCAGACTTTAGGGGTCAGGTCCCCACAAATGTCACTTTTCAAACTCTAGTTCTGCTGAGCTCCCCTGGCTGCCTGGGTTTTCCTGGGAGTAGGTGAGTGAGTTCTCCAGATTTCAGGAAGGCTGAATTTCATTTTTTTCCTCTCTGCTGTGATTCCTCACTACTTGTTTGCTGTTGTTCATTCTAATATCTCCCTCTGTTCTCCTTTTCTATTCCAAGCTTTCTACCCTTGCTCTTGGTACTGGATTACCTCTGGAATACCTGTGTTTACCCAGTCTTGTTTTTTTTTCTGGCACAATGCTCTTCTTACACTCACATTCCTTGGGTTCTCAGCAAATGGCTCTTCTAACTGTCAGTTCTGTTGTTGTATTAAGGTAAGACTCTTTGAGAAATAAGTTAAGAATCAGAACAATCTAGTTGGGAAGGAACTGGGAAAAGATAAATTGTGGAGAGAATTTGTCATTGTGGGCAAATATATGTGAAGGAGGACTTCAAAAATGATGACCCATCATATGATGGTGTAGTGCTATGGCTTGATGTAATCAGAAATATTGTGTCAATTATCTGGCTGTGTAATGCTGAAACCAAGATTAGAGAAACAATAGTATTGTTGAACATAACCTGCATCTTAATAGCACTGCTGGGCCCTGCTGCTGGCCTGGATCCCATCACGCTAGAAGTTGAATAGACAAACAACAAAAAAGATCGGTGTCTGGGAGAGCTTAAAATCTTTGTTTCCAGTAAAAAGAAAAGCTTCCAGCATGGTTTTCTTTTTCAGTCTCAACAGGAGATAATTCCATCCTGATAACCTAATTTAGACTGTTTCCAAGCTCTCATTTGGTAGAAACACTGCCTAGCAAGAGGCAGCTGGGGTAGTTGAGTTCAGGCCTTGCTACTGCAGTAAATCATGTCAGAAAACATTTCTGAAACTGATCAAGTGGTATCTGAGAAGTGGATATGTGGCTTGGGCTTTCTGCTGGAATGAAGTTCCAGAACTGGCTAAGCCAGATGATTAGTGTTTGACATGTGTGTTCACCTTCGGCCTCACTTCCCTAATGATCTGTTCTTTGTTTGTACCAGTAGCTCTTAGCCTAAACGCTCATTATTCCTCATGCACAGAGGGCTGTGTATCCCCTCACCGCTAATGTGCCTCCCCACCCTTCTTTCTGTAGGTTGTCTACTTTACTGCACTCTTCCCCTATGTCATCCTGCTCATCTTACTGGTACGAGGTGCCACCCTGGAGGGTGCTCTGGATGGCATTGAATACTACATTGGGAAACAGTCCAACATCACCAAGCTGATGGAGGCAGAGGTGAGACATAGTGTGAGGTCTGGAGGCATGACAAACTTCTGTGGTTATATGGGCTTGTCATTTATGGAGCAATTTATTTATTTATTTTATTTTTTTAATCCAGACAAATGATTCTTCACTTCCTGCCCTGGTTCCTTATCCACAGCAGGGTTCTGATTTTTCCAGCTCTATAAGAAGTTCAAGTTCCCGTTCCAGCTACACTTGATCTAAAAAGTAGCTACTCTTTGCTCCCTCCCTACCACACCAGAGAGTAGCAATTTCTACCATATTGCCTCCAAGTAGTTCTCTGGAGGCATGGGTTTCATCCTAGCAAAGCCTGCTGAGAAAGTTCTTTCTGTGGGAGTGAGCACTGCTTACTTGTCAGCCCATGTTGCTAAAGATTTCAAGGGTCTTTATCAGAAAAATGAAGGACCACCTGAGCTGGAAATTCGTGCTGTGCCTTGCACAGCAAATTAGCTCAAAAAATTAGATGGACAGGGAAAGGCACTTCATGCAAATGGAGACTGGATTTTTTTCTGTTCTAGTTTAGGACAGCATTAGATCTGTTTGAAGAAAAGCAAATATTCAGTGCACTTAACTTGTGGTATTTTTTGAAAGCATTTGGCACTAGCTGCAGGGCTGCAGCAGAGGCACAGTTTCTCACAGAAATGGTCTGTCTGGGTCATGGTGTGAGGAACACAAGTGGGTGAGCACATGGAAACTCTCATTTCTGATACCCTGTCCTGGTTTTCCTTATTCATTGGCAGTGTGACAAGGCTCCTATCTCAACAACCTACATATGTGAATGAATTGAATCTCTTCTTCACGGTTAATCCAATAAGGCTTATATATTTGGCAACATACTTGGGATGTGACCTTCCTGAGATCACAGATGATATTATTTTTGCTGGAGACTGCAGGGTCACCAGCAAGTTATATCCCACCTACTCTGAAATTCATATGAAATAAAATTAGATACTTTGACTAAGTGTAGCAAAATGCTGGAGCTTCCACGGAGGGAATGCTTGAATATTTGTGATATGTTTTATAAGTAGTACAGTAACTGTCATGTTCTTGTTTTTGGTAGGTTTGGAAAGATGCAGCCACTCAGATATTCTACTCCCTGTCTGTGGCATGGGGTGGGCTTGTTGCTTTGTCTTCGTACAATAAGTTCCACAACAACTGCTACTCAGATGCTATTTTTGTTTGTGTAACAAACTGCCTCACCAGTGTGTTTGCTGGGTTTGCAATTTTCTCCGTCTTGGGACATATGGCATTTGTGTCGGAGAGACCTGTCTCAGAGGTTGTAGATTCAGGTAGGTTGATCATTACACTGTCAGTACAGGGACCTACTTCGACCAAGGCATAACAATAACATCCTTCATTCCACTTCTTTGCAGGTTTTGATCTGGCATTTGTAGCCTACCCAGAGGCTCTCTCCAAGTTACCAGTTTCTCCTCTTTGGTCCTTTTTATTTTTCTTCATGCTTCTGCTCTTGGGCCTTGACTCTCAATTTGCCACCATAGGTGAGTGAAGCTCTAAATAACCCATTGCTTTTCAAATGAAAAGTCATTTTGTAATTGCGCTGCTTCTGTTCAAAACCCACACTTATCCTTCCCTTGCAGAAACACTTACAACCACCATACAAGATATATACCCCCAAATGATGAAAAAGTTGAGAATCCCTATAACCCTGGGTGTGTGCATATTGCTCTTCTTTCTTGGTCTTATCTGTGTTACTCAGGTGAGACATTAAACTTTCTTTGGCAATGGCTTTAGTTATGCTGCAAGTGATAAGTCAAATCGTCCCTTCACAGTGTGACAAGGGCTTCCTTGAGTGCTCCTATTTGTATGGATCTGAGAGAATCATGAATTTTGTAAATGTGCTGGACATTCAAAGCGGAAATTCTCATGGGGAACCCCTGAAGAACCTAAGGCTTTCTGTGGTTACTAAACTGAGATATGCTTTTAAATAGAAGGCCTATAGATAGCCTGTGTGGCATCAACCTGACTTTTTGCTCTTCAGTTTAGGAGATTATCTGTGTAATCTCAAGCATATATATACAGTATATCTGCAGCACTGTGGGAACTGTTGCTAGATGTGGATGGGATCTTTGTGTTTATAACTGACTAACAGACGGGACAGCATTTGAGTAATAGCCTGCTCAAGTCATAAAAAACAACTAGCTCATGATTACTTCTGAAAAATATGGAATTTTCTGTACACTCTACTTTTTCTTGAGGCAGTTGCTCTTAAGGATGTAAGGTTCATTGCAATGTTTACATTAGAAATACAGATTCATGCATGCAATTAGTCTGAGAATGTAATGAAGATGGTTGTGGTGAATAAGCAGTTGTGTAGTCAAGCAAAAAACAGGTTATAAAATGAGACAGAAATTTGCAAAGGACTTAATATTAAGGAGTGTGAATTGTTATAAAGCTTGTTCCCTGCTTTGTGATCCTACTACTGTATTCAGGTATTTAAAGCTGTGTTTAACCAATCTGGGACACTTGTGTGTGTAGGAAAATACAAACCTATCAGAGTTATTAACTGGCATAGCTATTCCTGTTGCTCAATATTCAAGCTGGTGAAGCAATATTTGCTAACATTTAATCTTATATTCTTTCTTGTATTCCTGTGAAGCTGATGCTTTGATACTGTCAAGTTCCAAATTTGAATCTTGATATCAGCTGTTTATATATACTTTACATGTACGCATATCTTGTTAATATGCAGATCTATGGTATTTCATCAGATGTGCTTTTCAATTTTACATAGAGAAATTTAAATAAAATAATGTTCACAGATGTGTACTTAACCCAAAGAATCAGGAATTTAAGAAACTTGGACTGGTAACTAGTTAAAAAGATTTGAATGGCACAACTTATTTTATTTGCATAAAGAAATTATGGGTACCAGGTAAATTTTTGTCTCTTTCTTGTTTGTTCTACAGGCAGGAATTTACTGGGTTAACTTAATAGATCATTTCTGTGCTGGATGGGGAATACTTATTGCTGCTGTCCTGGAGATAATAGGCATCGTCTACATTTATGGTAAATATTTTTGCATTGAAAAGACATGATTGGATTATACAATCACAGGCACAATCTATATTAAATGTTTATTCTGCAATAAAATATTTATAACTTCTTAACGGTTAAAGTCTTTCATCTTGTTATCACAGAACTGGAGACATTTCCTCTATTATTTTTAAGTAAACACTTGCAAGATACATACCAGTTTTACAATACACCATCTAATTGTTTTTCAACAGGAGGAAACAGATTTATCGAAGACATTGAGATGATGATTGGAAAGAAGAGCTGTTTCTTTTGGATGTGGTGGAGAATGTGCTGGTTTTTCCTTACTCCTGTGCTGTTAGTGGTGAGTGCAGATGACTGGATTACGTTAGTGTGACAGAATTTATTAATTTGATATAGAATGAGTTTCCATGCAGATATGAGATGAATGTCTGGGCACCGTATGTAGAGATAAGGTATGATGGAGTCAGTAGACCAACCTATATGCTACCTGTGATTTCCTATACATATCACTCCCCTCTGTGTCCTTTCCAGGAGAAACTAGACCTTCAGATCAGTAGCTAGTGAGATGAATCCACATTTCAAGGAGTAATACTGAGCAACCAGATTGTCTGTCCTAGCAGCTGACTTCATATTCTCTCAGTCTGCAATGATGAATTGAAAACCTAGACTCTCCAGTTTGAGAGAAATTTCGTGTTCTGGACAGATCCCTGGCATGGATTTACTCTTTGGATGTCCAGCTGTTCCCGTCTAAGATTTTTGTCTGTGCTGTCACATGCATCTCAGTTTTTCATTACTCCTGCATTTCTAATTGTAGTTGTAGATGGCTGGATTATGTTTGTCTTACAGAATTTATTAATATCACAAATCCAAGAGATTTGCAGACACATATATTCTCCAGCATAACATTGCAACAGAACTCAGAAATCTCATTCTGTTTAAATGTAGATGTAATTGAAGTGTTGGGCTGCATGAACAAATCACATGTCCAAAAAGTAAAAGAGAACTGTGCAGTAGTTGTAGATAGTCCTTTTTTTAACTAGCTTGGAAATACAGTGCAAGTTAATTACGTGAAACTCTTCTTCTTCTCTCTCTCTCTCATTTTAATAGGCAATTTTGGTTTGGTCCTTGGTCACATTTTCAACTCCCACTTATGGCTCAGTTTTATATCCAGCCTGGGGAACTGCTGTTGGCTGGTGTATGATTATCTTCTGTGTCATCTGGATTCCCATTGTTGCTGTTGTAAAAATATGTAAAGCTGAAGGAAACATATGTCAGGTAAGGGCACAAAAAATCTGTCAGAGTATCAAATCTCACTTTCCTTGGAATTTTAAGGAATGTCTATGCCCTCTTTTCAGGAGCATGTTCCTCAAGGTGTCATCAACTGCATTTTTAGATGAAAGCTCATCTTTGGTAGTTTAATTGGAGGCAAATGTACGCTACTGTGATCTGCTGTGAAGATAAAATTTAATTCTCTGGGAGTGTGCCCAAGCTTTCAACAGTGTTTTTAATGGCTTCTAGTGTTATTCCATTTTCCTGGAGTTTTACTTCCTATTCCTCACTGAAATGAACAAATGTAGGAACTGAGATATGCTCTTCTTACCAAGCTTTGCCAGGGAGTCCCATTTTCACATCTTTCCTTGCTTATATGATATCTGTGGCTGAAGCCACTGAACACAAAGACATTTGTAATGCTTTTTTTTTTAAAAAAAAAAAAAAAGAAAAAGATAATTTGTCTGCTATTTGTTGAGTTGCAGGGCATATTTAGAATTACAGCTTTATTGAATTTTAAGAATAGTACAGACTAAGGTAGGACATTAAGTGTCTCTTGTTTTTTGTTTTCCAGCGTATTGTGAGCTGCTGCAGGCCTACTGCAAACTGGGGTCCCTATCTGGAATGTCACCGAGGTGAAAGATACAGCCATGTTGTAAATCCCCAAAAGGAAAAGGAACATGAGATTCCTACTGTGTCTGCTTTCACATACTTTCGTGAATGAGATGGCCATTTGGATGACAAATTTTTAACGTCTGCTTTTTCTTTAACCATTAGAAAGTGACAATGCAAAACAACAACAACAAAATTAACCCTCTGCCCTTCAAAGTTCAACCCTCAGATGAAAGCAAGCCATACTATTTATTTTTAGAGATGTACGTTTGAGGAGGAACACACCTCCCCAGACAGCTTGGTTAAGAGGGCAGAAAAATGCTCTGCAGCCTCCCCAGGCTGATGGACTGGGCATGCTTAACTGCATCCAACCAGTACCCAGCTGGACTGTGCATACTGGTGTGGAGGAGAAGAAAAACACATTCTGGTGCTCCCCAGCCATGTGAAATTTAAGACGAGGTGCTGTGCTTGAATGCACCTGTGTGCTACAGGTAGTGTGCAGTTGCTACCTTCTGCTGTGATTTGCCCTCCATAGTGCTCCACAGTTGGAGGTGAGCTGCAGAGGTGTGCTGCTGCTTGGCTCTGTAGCTTAGGGAAAATGAATAATTTTTCTCTAAGCCTTGCTCAATGCTGTGAGGCTGCTCAGAATTTGATATTTTCTACAGCATGTGTTCATTTCATCTATGCATCTTAATGCTGAGTGGCAAAAAACTTTCATCACTGGAAGTAAGGCTATGACATGGTGAAAAAAAGCAGGCTTCTTCGTCATTATTTCCCCTGGGATCTACAAATAGTCATTTTTTTTTTTTTTTGTGTCATCATGCTCCATTCCCATCATGTCTATAACTCAAAAATTCTTTGTTTCCAATAATCCGTAATTAGGCTCTGCAGACTGAAATAGTAACTTTTGATTTCTGTTGTGTCTGCTCTCTCTACACTCATCAAGGCTTTTTTTATTGTTCTCTGCATGTTTCATTCAAGCTGTGTTTTTTCCTTGCAAAGGAGACCAGAGAGCATTTAAAAGGTTCGGACAGTGTTATTAGTCTTCCAGTAGAGCCAAGAGAAGCAGAACTTTACCCTAAGTGAAGGTTAGAATTGCCTTGTAATACCAGTAGTCCAAAATTTGCTGAAATCATGAGATTACTGAAAAGTTACGTTCTTTTAATGTAACCCCCCAGTTCCTAGGTAGAAGTGTAAGTCTGTGCTCCCAAATAGAAATGAACTCCCAATAAAGGGAAGAAAAGATCTATGGAATGAATGCATACATTTTGTGTGCTGAAGAATGTCTCTCTCACTGTGATAATGTTCCTTGGGAACAATGCAACAGGGTTTCTAGCTGTCCCTTCCTCTCAGGGCTTTGTCACTGTTTCTGGACATTGAAGGAGTGTGGATGATGGCTTGATGCCCAAGCTGCATACCTTGCTGTATGTTTTATATTGATATTTTTGTGACAAATCAACACTGTATTGCAAATAAAATGCAATTTTCTGTTTTTAATGTGTTTTGTTAGTTTGTTTGGAGTTTTTTGGTTTTTTTTTGACCTGGAAAATGAGATTTCAGCCTTTTACATGGAGCCGTGGAGAGCACTTTGTCGGGTGGGAAGTAACACCAACTGTTCCATGATCCTAAGCTTTTGGGAGGTTCAACCTCAGGAATCATTTTCTTAGGGAAGTTAGGATCGAATGTTCTGGAGCTGACTCAGAAAAGGTAGTAATTGTGTGAGGGTTTATAAAAAAGACTACGGGATCAGAATCTGTGACAGGAGGTTGTGAAATATTCCTGCATTCCAACTGCTATGGGGTCAGCATCTAGCAATGAACCAGGAGAAAACAGTGTTGTTGCTGGCTCTGATGCATGGAGAGGTTGGGAGCAGCAGGGAGGCTGTGCTGCAAAGTTGTGGTATTCATTCTCCAATAATCATCAGTGCCACAACTGGGCTGTGGTGGGCAACAGCTTGTACCTGAGAAGGAACAGTCTTTGGGAAGGAGAGAGAAGTTAGTTAAGTAGCTAATGAGAGAGCTCCAAAGGTGGTGGCAAAGCAGGCAGGCTGAAAAAGGTCCAAAAAGAGTCCAGAAGAGCTTTGGCAAGAAATGCTGAAGACTAATACCTGGTGCCCATCGACTGCTCTGTGGAGAAACCCTGCTGCTGCACACAGGGCCCCTTTACCAGGGCTACTTTGATGTGGTTTCTGCTCTAGACTTCCTTTACAGGCTTCTAGGAGCTATTTTCATGATCTTGTACCATCTAAGCCTCCCAGAAGAGCAACAGAAAACAAATTCTCAAGGGCTGGGGACCCAGCTAGGTGCTTTCTCTCTCTTTGAAGGTAAGAAAATCAGCACGTTTATGATTATGAGGTTTGCCTTCCTCACCTGTAGCAGAGCTGGGGGATCCCTCTGTATGTGTATACGAGTGCATGAGCAAGTTCCATCTTTGCAAAGCACCCAATTATTCTGTTCTCTTTAGGAAAGCTGATTTACTCCTTATGTTGCTGGAAGCTGGCATCTGCTGAGCAGTGTTAATGAATATTTAGAAGTCAGCTTTCATATTCCTTACCCATCGCAACTCTGTCCTGGCACCTGGGGTTGTTCAATAGCCCCTGAGGGTTATGCAAAGAATTGCTGTCCCTTAGCATGGAGGCAGCACACCTGGGCATCTTCCTCATCCATGCAGTCTTCTGCCAAACATCCTAGTGCGTGTTGTGCCGAAAAATCAGCAGTGCTGACCAATGTAGTGTTCCTGGTAAAGGGAGGTTGCTCTGTGCTGGGCAAGTGATCTCAATGTCTGTATTTTTTCTTGTGTGGTGGGATATATATATATATAATATATTTGTCTTTTTTTTTTTTTTTTTTTTTTTTTTTTTTTGTTCTTTAAGGAAAGAGGCTAAAATTGTTCAGTTTTGAATCAAACTAAACAGGAATGAGAGGACAACTCTTGAAAAAAGAAAAGTAGAACTGGAAGTAGAACTGGAAAAGAAATATGTTCATTTTGGATTGGTTCAAAACAGAAGTATGTTTTCAGGCAGGAAAGAGAACTTAGACAAGAGCAGTTCCAAAAAAAAGCCTCATCTATAACGTGGAAACATTTAAAAAGAGGTATTACAAATGGTACTTGTATTATTTGTATAAACACGTAAGTTAGCAAGGGGCCTAGCTTATAAAAGCAAATACAACACACCCACACACGCCAGTTATTTCCATTGCAGAGACGGCTCAGGGGTCAGAAGCCAAATTTAATAACAATCCATGCATTTCTGCCGCAACACCCCTTGGCCCCCCTCCCGCTTTCCAGCCGGGGCTGCGTGGCTCTGCAGTAACCAGCAGAGAGCAGCGTGGGCTCGTGCTTGCGGCTCCGCTGCCGGCACCCGCGGCAGCGGGGGCGGGCGGGGACCTCCCGGCACCTAGAGCAGCCCCCGGCCCTGCTTGGCTCCACCCGAGGCCTCCGGGACCTGCATTACGAAGCAGCCGCCGGAAAACTGAGTCATTTGGCACGCGGTCCTGCCCTGCTGGTAGCTGTTGGGCAGCCTCGAGCAGCCTCTGAGCTATGAATCAGTCAGGCAATACCAAAAGTGTTTTTTTTTTTTTTAATTTAAATGTTCCAGTTGGGTGGAAAAAGACAACTCAGTGCTCCATCTAACCTCTGCTTGACCGACTGTTATGGTACTAATACATCTGCCCTGCCAAAGCCAGTCTGGCCTTTGCAGAAAGGAGCTGGCTGCAGGCCATCCCAGCGGACGGGTGGGTAGTTCTAGGAAATGGCTGCACAGCTCAGTTTTAGGATGTTTTGTGTTCTTCCCTTTCAAGTCCCTAGAGTCACGCTGTTCTCATTCTCTGTACCTGTAGATGACGTGGCCTTGCTGAGGTGTCCTAAAGCCCAAAAGCAATATACATGTTTTAAATTGAAGTCTTCCTTTTCTTGTTTCAGCTTTAAATCTATTTTTCCCTCATTTTGTGGGACTGTGGCAGGGTTTTGTGTCGTTGTTTGGCTTCATATCCGTGAGTATGTTTGTATTTGATGTGGGCACCATGGTACCGCAGCTGGGCTCTGAGGGATGGTGCATCCCTCACATAGTTGTAGTGTAGCTGTTTGGAGATGGATGAATGAGAAATGAGAGGTACCAATATGAGCAGAGCTGACTTTCCGAGTAGCCACACAGGACCAAGGAGAAATCTACTGCTTGCACAGCCCATCTGCTGACAGCAAAATCATATAGTTCTTGATAGTCACCTTTCAAGCATGTTGGGAATGCTCCACAATGTCTGGTCAGGCAGAAAATTCCAAAATGTTTAAATTGAAAGTATTCTTGAAACAAATTAATGGCTGCTGGCCTCAAAGAAATGGTCTTTTTACCTTGTTGGAAAAACACAGTTTCAGTGATTTCAGTGATTTTGCCTTTTAGTCCAAATCCTTTTGTTTTGAAACATTAGTAAATACAGGCTATTAAGTACTGAAAAAGACAAATAATGAAGTTTTACACTCTTGAAACTTAAAATAATTTGCCCAATTTGAAATATTTTGGAAGGGAGGTGAGGGGGGAGTTGGTGTTTTGACCTTTCTTCATTTGGAATGAGGAAATAGTCATTGCTTTAAAACTATCTGAAGGATGACAAAAATCTTTCCCAACCTGATCTATGATGTAAATATGCTGGTAGGACCTTTTACAGTTAAAAAAAGAAAAAGAAAAAGAAAAAGAAAAAGAAAAAGAAAAAGAAAAAGAAAAAGAAAAAGAAAAAGAAAAAGTCAAGTTCTGGTCCTGGCATATGGTTGGGAATACTTTTAAGCTTATTTCCATACCACGAGTAAAGACTTTACTCTAAAGTAGATTGGTGTAATGATTTGTTTAAAAAATGAACAAACACACACACACACTAACAGTGCTGGCATATTTATTTTATTTTATTTTATTTTATTTTATTTTATTTTATTTTATTTTATTTTATTTTATTTTATTTTATTTTATTTTATTTTAAACTCATGGGATGATTTAGTATATCCCCTGAAGGCTAGAGTTACCATAATCAGATGAATCAAAGACAGCAACCTCTGGCCAGGCAGCAGGACATGATGTAGAACCGAGAGGCTATTGTGCAAGAGACAGCAGCTTGTTAAACTGGATCTCTCACTGAAGGAATTGCTGTGCGGAATGGTAGCCTTACCTGGGCTGACCCTGCTCCATCGCAGTGAGGACAATAGACAGCATGGTCACAGCTGTTAAAGGAAGATTTTCTCCCCCAATAAAACCAGCTAAAGTTAACTTTCCTGAACTGTTTTATCAGTGTGTGACAACTCAGCCAATTATGAAAGTATAACTGACCTCAGTGAAGCATGGAGTCAGTGTGGGGTGAAGTCTGTCTGGGCTTCTTGAATAGAGTCCAGCTCAAGAGCCAAAGCAGAATTGAAGAGGTTTGGAGAAAGGGAAAGAAGACAGCTGGAGTGTTGAAATAGGCTCTGCTCAGCAAGCAACTGATGGAATTAAGATTTTGCTTTGCAAAAATCAGGGCTGGAGACCAGAGACAAGAGTCATCTAAGGAAAATTATGGGAGAAAATAATCTAAGAAAAATCGTTTCCAAGGAAATCAAGAAAGGATTGAAAGAGGCTAGGTAATGACAGTTTATGGTTTCTAACAATTTTAGAGCCAGGAAAAAAAAAGACAGAAAAGGAAGGTGGTGAGCTCCCCTGCTCCAGTACTGAGGAGTTTCAGTGGAAGGTAATGGCTGGTGGAGACAACAGCCAGAGAGGGGCGATTGTCCAACAGTGTACCAAAGTAACTGAAGTAACTTGCCTAAGGACACAGAGCAGCATCAATGGCAAAAGAAGACCAAGTCCACCCAGCAGTCATTGCTGCCTTGCTCTTACTGCCAATTGTAATGGCAGAAGTTTAGTTACTGTATGTACCTCTCTGCATTGGGCTGAAATAAAAATGGCATGCAAATGACACTAGGCAGGGAAAGCAAGTTATTCAAACAGGAGAAAGTCAGCAATATTTTAATGGTTTATCCAAAAATCCCTGCATAAATGAGGCAGTGATTGCAATTGAGCTGATGTGAGAGAGCTGGGGAATCTCTGAACCTGTGATCCCGTAGTGCTCCCACAGCACTCCAGCTAGCCACTAAGTCTGTTTTTCCTTGTTATTCCTGCACAGGCAATTGCTGCTTTTCTGTGAGTACAGCAGTTGGCGTTTCCTTATTCCTTGTGTTCTCTGCCAGTTCATCTGTCTCGCGGGACAGGCAGGGCTTGGCAGCTGAAATAACCAGGCACCTGGCTGCAGTCACTCAAAAATGGGGACACCCTAAAATTTTGCTTCTGTCTTCCAGCCATGAAATGGGAAGATAGCTTTGAGATTCCTCTGCCTACCCACAGCATTGCTCAGAAGAGTTTTCAAACCAGCAGGGAAAATTTTCCATCCAGCCTCTATCTCACAGAAGTGTCTGTGAGGCCACAGCTTCATAGTTGGTGCGAACAACTACCTGCATGGAAGGCTGCGTGTGGGGAAGGTGGTCAGACCTGGTGGAAAGAAGGGAGCTGCTAATCCTTTCCCTCACTTACCAGGAATGCTGCTTTGTGCCATTTCCCTTTGCTTCCAAGGATGTCATCTGCAAGTGTGACCAGATGGCCTGGGGTGGATGGAGAACAGGCGCGTGAGCAAGCAGGGGACAAATCACTCATTTTTATTGCTGCCAGAATTTAGATGACAGCAGAAAAAAGCAGCTGGGTACAAATAGTGCTACTGCTAGGAAGCTTGTGCACAAGCACTGAGCTGCACTTCTGTTTGTGGGAGCCCAGGGTGGACTGAAGGAATGGACTGCCTCCTCACCTGCAGGAGTGCTTAGGCAGCGTGCTCACCTGGGTGCAGCTTTGCATGCACTGAACAGAAGGGCCTGGATGCATGGTTTTGTGATTGCAGTGGTATTGTACAAGGCAGGGTGCAGATTGTGCCAGGCAGGAAATTAGGGGCAGTGGTTTGCTCAGCTGGACACTTGACTGGGTATCTCACGTCAGATTCCAGGGGACTGTTTTTTTTTTAGGGAGTCTTAGTTAGGAACAGTTTAGAAATGGTCTTTTGCAGCCCACCTGTGTCCAGCTTGAGCCATGAGTGAGAGCTCCACAGTAAGCCAAACTGGGGGAGTGCAGCACAGGTCTTCAATTGCACCACACTTGGGGAGCTGAGAGGTTATCTGGCATCACTGGCTTGGGCAGGTCTGCTGGCCCTGCTGTGACTGGCAGAGTGCTACAGTTGTGGTAGGAGCTGGGTGCAATTGTGATGATGGTGTGCAGTGAATATCTACCCACTTTGGTGCTCTGAAAAGGTAGATCCCCTCTTGCAGTCACAAAAAGAAAGCCTGCAAGGCAGCTTGCAGCCATGAATATATGTTTTACTTTGAATAATTTTCAAGTATTTTGAAAGCAAAGAGGGAAACAAATAAGCAAACACCAAATAGGAGCCAAAAAGGCCAAACACTGGTCATATTTATAGGACAGATTGGGAAGGCAGACAGCAATGTGGGAGCTAGTAATACAGTGGTGTATTTGATATGGCTGTTGATCAGAGAAAGATGAATGCCTAGGGGAAAATCTAGAAATATGTAGAACGCTGCAAATTAATATTGGTTGTTTGACAAAGACTAAAGTAATGAGAGGAATCTGCCATGTTCCACCTGTTCAGATAGAGCTACTGGGCTGTGAAATGACAGATCAAATTAATGCGCCAGGCAGAAAGGCTGTAATGAGAGACTTTGATTGCTGAGGCATTGGCTAGACCCTGGAGCCTGTGACCTGGGAGAAGAGAGGAGGAGTGTGATCGCTGGAAGGATCCTGGGTTCATCTGGAGGGTTTGAGCCTGGGTGGTCCTAAGTGCTCTACTCCCTCCAAGATCTTGGAAATAATCATTTTGGATTGATGTTTCCATGAAAATCAATTTGGGAGAAATGTTCAGATGCTTTCCAGCTAAGGAGTTCAATAGTAATTAGATACAGAATTAATTTGAGTTTTCTCCAACAAAATCCTTTAAAATGTTTTCATGAGTGTTTCTGCATGTCAAAATGTTTCTGGTAATCTTTGGCCAGCCTGCTCCCCTTAGGCAGGGACACAATAGCCTGGATGTCACAGTGTGGAGCTTATGGGGCAGGCAGTCCATCCTTGCTCCCAGCACCTGCCTGCGAGGCTGGGTTCTGCATAAAGCCCCATGGGCAGCTCCACGCTGCAGCTGGGTGGGAGCCAGTCACACTGCTGTGGGAAGCCTGAAATCATGCAACAGGAATCCAAACCCTCTGGCTGGTCATAGACCCTTGTCCCGAGTCTCCAAAGAGTCGGCTTGGTGCTGCCAAATGAGACCTCTCTGCTTGTGCTGGAGTGATGCTCTAGACATTCAGATGTTGGAAAATTGCACATTCAATTTTGGAGATGCAGGCTTTGATTAAATCCAGGATTTACAAAATAAAATAAAAAGGAAGGGGAGTTTAGGGGAAAAGACACAGGTGAAAAAAAATATTAGTAAACTGTGAATCATCAAAATGGGTCTTTCTACCCCCTTTCTCAGAGATTTGACAGGGCTAATCTCCTTAAAAAAACTGACACAGCCCCAGACAGAATAGCATCCCTATGTACTCTGAGAGCCATAATCCTCTGGAGCTCTGTAAATGCTAACAGATATATAGTGTGATCTGTGCTTTTGTCAGTCTGAGTTATTTCTGCAGACCCTGCCTGGCTATTGGCATTGTCTCACAGGTTTAATAGGTGCTCCTTCTGCACCCCCAACCTCTACAGAACTGGCTAGTGACTGTTGGGACAATCTGGGAAGTCTCCAGATGATACTGTTGGACATAGAAGTCTTTCCCTAACTAGTCATCTCTGGCCCTTGCACCTATCACTGGTGTACACATAAATGTGGTAGATCCCACATTAATCTTGGGACATTTAGAGTTGGGGTCAGGTATGAACTGCAGCGTTCCCACAGATCTGGTTACTCTGTTAAACCAAGTGAGCAGTGGGTAAAACCCCTCTCCTGTCTCACTGCAGTTCTGCAAGGGGATAAGTTGGTATTTTATCTCTTGCACCTCTGGTTGAAAGTTAGATTCTCTGGTCCTGCTTAGCATGCGGCAGGACTGAGCCAGTGCTCCCCTTGCTCATCTAGAGCACTAAGATTCATTAACCTGCATTTATCAGCTCTTGCCAGGGAAACGGTGAATAATGAGGCCTGGTTCAGGTAATGAAATGATCTCCCTCTCACATCTGATTACATTGCCTCTTATTATTTCTTCAGTGTGTAAGTTTGTTTCCCTGGAAACTTGTTTTGTAAACACTAATGACTGTGCAGTTATGGTCCAAAGTTAAACTTCCCAACAGTGCTGCAGGAGTCTGGAGAGCCATGTGGTCAAGCTGCCCATTACCACATGAGCTTCATTTGGGATGGAGACAGCCTCTGCCTCTTTGCTGCAAGGTACACAGAGCAGCACCAGGAATGTGTAGCCTTTTGCAACCACCAGCAACAGCTTTCACCTTTTTGATCAGGTGCCATTGCTGTGATTTAGCCTACCTAACTGTCCCTCTTCTCTGTTGTTGAGTTTCTCTCAGAGATATTTACCACGATCCCCCTCCATTTGTATTTTGTTAGCTAAGACAAATACATATTACACCCCCTCCCCCATTATTTAATTTATTTTTTTCCCCCTTTCTTGAGTAGCCAGAGCAGTGCATATTATTCAAGATACCTCATATAAGTATTCTAAGTGTGTTTTCTCTCTTCTGGAATGACTTTGCTTGTACATCTTGAAATTTCATCTGCTTTTTCAGAGGCATCTACTTGGCAGCTTGGAGTCATCCTAAGTTAAAATACTGCATCCAGAAATTCACATCCTTAGCCCCAAAAAGATGTGTACTCTTTGCCCCATTTCTACAACAAAAGCCCTCAAGTTCATCCAGTTTTCCTATGACTTCCTTCTCATTGACCTCTGTGTAGACTTGGTGACACCATTCCCACTTTACCCACTTCCTTCTCCAGCTTACCAGTTTTATAAGTATCTCTCTTTCTCCAACCATAGTGTTTGTAGCTGTGGAGGATGTTTCACTGCAATCTAAGCAAATGAGAGCTGCCCACCTACAGCACATGCTATGTATCTGTGATAAGATAAGTCTTGTACAAACCCTTCTTGCAATAAGACAGCTCATTGCAATGGCTCTGTATGTGTTTCCTTGACATACAGTCCAGAAAATGCAGGACAACTTTGTGTTATTTTCAGAGAAGTACTCTTGTTTATGTAGGATGTAGCAAGCTCCTGGTCTGCCAGTGATCATTATATGTCTTCTCAAGATGAGTCTTTTATTTCTGTCCTCATTATTTCTTTACCATACTATGCAGGAGCTCCAGTAGCAGCCTGGGACTCCCTGTGCAAGGCATTGTCCAAGCAAGGAATGGAGTCTAAGCCCAAGTCTAAGCCCTACAGAGGAGAGGCATGCATGAGCCATTTCCTAGCAGAATGCAGATGGATGTAACCACTGGTTTGAACAAGGCACCAAGGCAACATTGGTGCACTGAAGCCCCTGGACCACGTGTGACAGATTTTCACTCTCCTGCCCTTTCAAAGTTGCACTTGAGGGACTGTGCATCTTTCAGGAGATGCATTTTTATGGTGGTCCCTTTTGTCATATAAGAGCTGCTGGGAAAGTAAATCTTATCCTACAGGCTGGTCACGTCTCACCTAGGAGTGTTTGGAAGAGTTCTGTGGTCTCTTTAGAGGACTAGTCAAGACATGGGTCATAAATTTCAGGTGGCACCTGGACCTTTTATGAACTACCATGGTGTGCATTGCTGGGACAAACCTGTCCCTGGGACAGTGCCTCCCCTGTGTTACCCATGATACATTTGCACATTTCCTCCTGTATTGATTTCACATATACTCAACCAGTCACTAAAAGGTGAAATTTGAACCCAATAGTGCAGGGGCTGATAACAATACAGGCAGGTTTATTGGCCTGATTGGTAGTAACGTGACTTCTCTGCAGGAGCTGAAAAAATGAAAGTCATCTGTATATTAAAACAAGTGTGGGGAAAAGACATTTCCACACATAATTGTTCAATCTGTTTAAATTAGGTTTCTTTTTTCCCAAAACTATCAACTAATGGACTGAAAAATTTCTTAATGCATCTATTTTTGAAGACAATGCCATTTTTCTCAGGAAAGAAAATCATTAAGTGACAAGTGAGCAACCAGTCTCCTTGTCAGTGTGTTTCTCAGTTTCAGCTGGGGAAACAGGTGTGGAAATGGTTTAAATTAAATGGTTTTCTACACTGTGAGTCAAAATGTAAATTGTTATTATTTTGATGGTTTTGTTTTCCTTGTAGGGTTTTGCACATTTATGCTACAGAGTGCAATTGTGCAGTATTCCAGAAATAAGTGACCTGGTGCAAAGCTCACTGTACATTAATTTCCTTGGTTTTAAAACTTGCAATTTCATCACAATATCTTGAACACCTGACAGGATTTTCCATGAATCCTGGGCTCTTTGCTACTTGGATATGGCTCCTCATCAGCCTCTCCATGATGAAGGCAGTCCTAGGCAGCCACCACACATTTCAGCCCATTGGTAGGTGGCTGCTGAGTGTCCCATTCACCTTTGTGCTGGAGGCCATATGCCATTTCATTGCCTCTATATGACCACCCCAAACCCTGGGAAAAGGTCATACTGGGGCTTTGTCAGAGTAATAGCTTTGTTTTGCCTTCACTGGCTTTGTCCTTCTGACCCCACCTGTTATAAACCCTGCACTTTGTACCAAGTGCATTCTAGACCCCTCCCATATCCCATTTTTATCCTTGTTTGCAGAGGATAGTGACTCTAGGTCCAGCCCACAAGCTCTACCTAATTTGACTGCTATTAAGACAATTCATAACTGTGTTTTTCTGTGACCAATAAATATTATATTGCATCATAGCAACTGACATATATCCTATTACTCCTTAGATAAAAACCTAGAGCTGATAGAAGGGAACAAAGAGATTGTAGCTTATTGATCTTCTTGGCTTCTGCAACATCCGTGTTCATAGGTGCTTTCATTACCAGCAGGAGAGGGAGAACTGCACTCTCATATGGTTCCAGAAACGAACACACTTTAACCAGCAAAACATCAGCCCTGCTAACTGTGGTTTGAGAGCCCTAAGAACGGATATCCTTGATGGCAGAGAAGGTGTATCTTCTTAGATATGAACCATTTGTAAATTATAATGTCAGACATTTCTGCTCAGACCCGACACACTCAGGGCTGATTACATAAAACTATTAAATACAACAGCTCAGGGAGGAGGCCAAATCATGCTCTGTCTTGTGTTAATGACAGAGACAGAGACCAGCTCAAATCCTTTTCACCTGGGGAAAATGACTGCTCCTGTCGTAGAAAACAGGGAGGGGGGGTGTCCTTCACCATCACTACTCTCTTTTATTAGATGTTTAATTTTATTGATAGCACTCAAGATTATAAAAAATGAACCCAAGCTTCCTGAAGTGATTAGAGCCTCATGCTGATGATTGGTTTTGGTGCTACAAACCCTTTAAACCTAGGTTTGCTGTAAGATGCCATGATTGTTCCTTTAATTTGACTTGGCCTTGGTGAGAAAAAGATATGGAGCTTTAAGTTTCTCAAGATTCAGTTTGGAGGAGATAGGAGGAGAGAACAGAAGCATGTGGAGTACTGTTCCCTGAAGAGGAGGGATGGGCGCTTGGGCTCTGCAGGTAAGTGAGATATTCAAAGCAATTCATTGCTCTTGCTGTGTTAAATTTTATTCCTGGAGAACATTGAGTTGTCTTGTCTCACTTATAATTTTACAAGGCACAAGCTCATCTAGAGTTGTTTATATGTGCTACGAACAAAAGCAGAGCTCTGTAGCACATTTAATTAGATGGGGGGAAGGTAAAGAATTTTATGATAAGATTATCTTCTGCTCCTCATCACCATCCTGGTACGTAAAAACTTTGTGTGGTATGCTAAGCAGAACCTGATGGTAAGCTATATAGTTATGAGGACAGTGCATGTGAAAACAATGCAGTAATATTTTTTCAGTTAAATACTCCTGTGAATTCTTTTGTGAATATGACTAAAAATGTCATGTAGTCTTATGAAAATTAACCAGGAGATTTAAAGAGGTCGTCCTGCCTGGGCTTTTTGGAGGAATAAACTTTCATTCCTGTGATTGTTGAAAGCAGATAAAGAAGTTTAAGTGAAGACAACCTGGGTCCAAATTATTCATTGCTGCAATAATTTGGCAATAATCAGGATTAAGGTGATGGGAATGACACTATAAAAGCAGTCAGAAATCAAAGAGTAATGTATTTTATATTGTGGCTTTTTGATTCTGGTTCTATAAAGGCTTTTGTGTACATTTAGGGAGGGGAGGATGATTGACTGCTAATCCTGCTTGCAAGAGCAGAGTCTGAGAAGGCAGAAAGGATGTTGAGGGTGTTGAAGAATCAGGAAGGAGTCTTGTGAAGTTGTGTGTAGTTTTCCATCTTCAGCACAAGCACCAGTGTGCAGCAAAGTCTACAGCTATATATCAATCTTGCAGAGAAAAGAGAAATGTCATGACTGTCACTGCAGCTGCAAACCATCTTCTGTTTTGTCTGAACTAGCCTGCTCCTTTGTAACTCAAAAACCTTAAGACCTGTGCTCTCCTCTTGCAGCGAGGGTCAGAGAAAGGTTGGGGGATGTCTTTACAGCTACTCGCTGTGTCTTATCTGTACTGCACAGGGCTTGTTGAGGAGCTGGGGCCTTGGTCTCCTCCTGGCAGAAGAACATTGGCAGAGGACAAGATGGTGCCTTAAGCCTGGTCTTGCTAATTTTGCATGTCTGAACAAGATGTTACTGCTATATAGTAAACTCCATGTCTGTGAGCTTAACAATCATGAAATAATGGTTGTGTTCTGATAATGAGACACTGATGGGTATCCAGCTATGTCTGGATGATGGGAGTGAAAAAAAAAAAAAAAGAGCCTTATAGGGATGTTTTTTAACCTGGGTGGGGGGACATTTACTTGCTGGGCATAAAACACCACTCTGAGGAAGGTTAAGAACACCAGGCTACATATAGGAGCCTTGGTCCAAGAGCACCCTGCATCTCTTGTCTGGAAGAGACTCAAGATACTCTAGGTCAGAGAAAGATTCATGGTGCACGAGGGAAAGTTTGATTTCCTAATGCAGTGGCGTGTATAGCTTTTTATTAGCTGTCTTTCACTGCAGAGCAAAACTCATCCCAGCGATAATCATTCCCAGTGCCAGAGAAATGAGTAAAATTCAGGAGCAAATAACTGCCTCTTGTGGTTTCATGAGGACCTGTGTGTCTTTGCACTTCTAAATTCTGGCATAATAAATCCTGAAGTGCTGTTTTGCTCGCAGCAGACATGATTAATACAGCTGTTAGCTGGTGTGTTTTTTAAAGGAAACAATTGGCAACCCCTAGGTGGATAAGCACTGGAGGCCTGGAAACCCTGTGATTTTCTCTGCATTTGAGAAGCTGAGAGAGAAAATAAAAATGATGTATATA
This sequence comes from Anas platyrhynchos, assembly GCF_047663525.1. Taxonomy (NCBI): domain Eukaryota; kingdom Metazoa; phylum Chordata; class Aves; order Anseriformes; family Anatidae; genus Anas; species Anas platyrhynchos. The sequence continues at coordinate 15,433,078 of NC_092596.1, forward strand.
TTTTTTCTTTTTAAACCCAGACTGGGACATGAGGTAAAGACAGTCACTTTTGCAATAAACACTTTCAACATATCTGTTAAGGTGGAAATCACAGCAGCTCACCCTGTCACCTCCAGCCCACCTGCCCAGGCAGTGAGGGATGTCTGAGTGGACAAGGCCCATTTTCCACTCAGCAGCTCTTCTGTGAGGTGGAAACAGGGCCTGTGGGGATGCTTAGACATGCTGAGCCCTGTAAAATTTATGCTATAAATGCAGGTTTCTCTTCTGCACACCCCATCTCCCCCCATTGCAATCCTGATCAGGACACTGTGACTTTACTAGGTTTCTCTTCTGCTTCTTCCAGCATAATCACAGCCACTGATTTCTGCTTGTTTGCAGATCTAGTTTGCAGCTGGAAGCTCAAACCACCATTTATTTTCTGTATGGGTTCCTAATCTGGAAATGGATCTAATTTGCTTTACTGAATTACACGCAAATTAAGCTAAACACATTGTGTAATGTCCGGATGCATTGTGGAGCTTTCATGAAAGAGGAAAAGGACCGTTTGTCATTGCTGCGTTTCTTCTTTCCTCAATATCAGTAACTTTGTGTTCTCAAAAATATAAAATGTCTCTATAAACACTGGAGTTTTTCCTTGGGGCCAGGAGCTGGGTAGCTGGAGATGCATCTGTTTTGCATCTTTCATCCTCTCAGCCATAAAAGAACATCCTTGCCAGCATCCTGAGCTCTATCCCCTTGCAGTTCCTCCCCTCAGAGTTAGACACACTTTGGTTATCTGCAATATTGCACTTGATAGTATTATTAAATAGTTCTGAACATTTTCCTTTTGGCAATAGCTTCTTCCCTCTTGAATGGATTTTTTTTCTTGTAAATCAGCTTTGGAGCCTCATACGTTTAAGGAAAGTAAATACTTCACTGCTACAAATGAGAAAAGTATTTTGCATTTTCATTTCCTGACCCATCAGGGAGAATTTGTGCAAAATACAGGAGAAATGTCAAAGTGAAAAAATGGCATTGTTTTTGGTTCATTCTCTGACGAGCACAGCTGATGTTATAAAAAGCACCCAGCACTACTCAGACTTTGTGGAGACTGAATTGAAAGAGGACAAATACTTCAAAGATTAGTGCTACTTTTCAATGTCCAATTGTACTCACTGACAACTACTACATCACCTGAGGTCTTCTACATGATTTCTTAGTTTACTGATTTAAACCATGTCTGAAATACTTTTATTTTCTAGGAAAGTTTGCTGTTTAGATGTGGGACTGTCATGATCCCAGGATGGGGTCACCACATGCATTTACAGCTACAAGCGTTGCCTTTAGTTTCCCTTCACTAAACCATCTTTATTCTGAGACAGCAGAAAAGCCTTTCCTCTTCACAGAGGCTGTTTAACAGGACTGATTTGCAAGATTATTTTCTTAGCTGAGAACAATTAAGAACTCTAACAGCTTAACTGACTGTGATAATTAACAGTTACAAAGCCTATCTTTGTGGAGAATATAGCACACTGTCCTATTTTAGTCCTAGCGTAATAAAGAGTGAGGAAAAAAAATAAATACCCATTGATATCCAGAGCAGTTCCCTAGGATGGTGAGCCTGGTGGAGAGCCCACGCTGGGTGTGAGCTGCCACAGCAGCCGTCCCTGCCTGTGCAATGCAGCAGGTTAGTCACTTTGACAAACAAGGGCAATAAATTTACATAGTCATCATGACGCAATTAGAAAATTTTGGCAGCCAATGTGGAAAAGCGTGCTACTCCCCACTCACAGGAAGCGGTAGTTTTATGTAAATAACTTCTGGGTCAACCTTCTGGGCTCCAGCCGGTGCCCTGGCTGTTTGCAGGCAGCAGCCCAGGATGCTGGGGAGGCTCTTGGGCAGCAGCCCCAGGCTGTGGTGGTGGGGGGCTCGCCTGAGCACCTGGAGCCCCCACACTGCTCCGCTGCTCCTGCGCCCTGCCAGGGCCATCGGTGACAAAGCCAAGGGTGTGCAGGATGTGGTGCAGCAGACAGCTAATCCAGGTGGGTAGAAATGCTTTGGTCACTGTTCTGTGCTGCGGAATGGAGGGGAAGGTGTTTGTTTTTTTTTCAGGAAACAGCTAGGCAATGACCCTTGTTCCCATCTATGGCTGTGCTGTTTCAGTGCTGCATTGGGGTTATAAGCATTGCTGAGGCACAGAGAGAATCAGAAGTTCCAACTAGTAGCATACTACTCGGGAATAAAGATTTTTGTGTTAAATAGTCCTTCTCCTGTGTTGGCAAACAAACAGACATCTCGTGTCCCGGAATCTGTTAATTAAAAAAGAAAGTAAAAGTTTCTCCTCACACCCTGCTGCTGGGTTTCTGGTGGAGGATGGGTGCACATCCCCACACGTTCAGGGACGGTGATGCCTGCTGCTGCCATGTGCTATCCCTCCCCACCCAGCACACCTTGGAGGTAAGGGGTATGCCATCTCGGACAGGGATATTGGAGTGGCTCAGTGCAGTAACTTAAAGGCAGTGGATGGGTTTATTGCTCCTTCTAGTGAGAAGGAAGGTCAGATCCATGCTTGGGTATCATTCTAGCCTGATCTTCCCATCAGGGAGCTGCTTGGTGCCCCCTCCAGATGAGGTCTCTGTACCAGGCAGCCCTTCCTGCAGTGGCCAATCTCTCTGGCACTGTTTCTCTTTATAATCCGTGCCATCACCTCCTTGGCCATGCCTTTGCGGATTCTTCACCCTAGCACAACCAGGCTGTGTGGGGCTGCTGGTGTTTCCATGGAATGAATGTGGCTGTCTAGAAAAGGGCTTTGCCCTTGTTTTCCCTGAGATGGAGCCTGTCCTTTTAGCAATCCATCCTACTGCTGACTGCAAATCAGATTCAGGCTCTCACTGATATTTCAGATGTCTCTCTCCTGGTCTCACTGACACTGGTTAAGAAAAATATGAGAAGCAGGAGATTAAATTTACCTGGGGACTCAAGTACCAAGATTCACACCTAGAATTTTTCAGCCACTCACAAGACCTGGCACACGTGAACACACCTGGGGCCAAGACACTTAATGTAACTTTACAACTGAGCACAGGCAGGAAGAGATGCTCTGTGCCCTCTTCTGTATCTGCAGCGATTTCCTTTTAGCCAAACATCAGTAATTCAACAACAACCAGGGAGTTGGGGACACTGAGACTGTCCATGTTCATGTCCATGTCCATCCCTTTCTGCATGCTCTGGGGCATGCCTACCTCCCCCACAGGGCACTACTAAAAACACCAGTCTCACATTTGCAAGTACAGGGCATCATATTCCAGAATCTTGTGTGCACCCTGCCTGGGTGCATGAGCAGATCCAGCTGCCTGACAATGATATGGACATGCAAGGCATAAAACAGGTTTTGGGCTAGCCATTCCTTACCCTATTTTCCCAGGGTTTCCCTGCCACTGGCCACATTGTGGCCTGTCACTGGGCTTGTTTCTGTCAAGAGGCACTGGAGTCTCTTTTTCAACCTTCTCACAGTGACAGCATGCTAATGGCATCACTGCGGTAGTCTGCTGGGGTGTAATGTATCATCATTAGATTACAGCAACGTGGTACCCAGCTTGCATGAGAACAACAGCCTCCCACCAGGCTGTATTTTAACAGACCTCATCTCTCTATCAGCACTTTCCAAAGGAGATGCTGTTGAGGACTTATTAGTGCTGCTGGCAGTGTGCTGAACTCACTATTTAAAAGCAAGATGCAAGCAGGGTGAGAACATACTGTGGGATTGGGGTGACTTCAGCCCCACATCCCTTCTGCCTCTTAATGAGGAATGTTGGAGAAATTTTTAGTTTAAAACCCACTTAAAATAAAGAAAATACATATTTTTAAATTGAATAAGCTCTAAACATAAGCAAGTATCTCATATCAGCTACATAATCCCATTGATATTATAATGCACATTTGGCTCTCACAGAACAGAAAAATGCTATTTTGAACTTTGAATCCTTTTTCTCTGTAACTATATATATATTTTTTCTTCTCTTCCTCTTCTTAAGTTTATCTCACTGTTGCCTTTTGTAAAATTTCTTAAAGGTTACAAAGCATTCATGAATGAAAGAAGGCCTACAAATTTTGATAAAAAGGTCTTAGTATGGGCAGGACGCTTTAAAAAGGAGGAAGACATTCCCAAGTACATAACGTAAGTATATGTAAAACCTTTTTCCTTCTGATGTTAAATTCATTTTGCTTGAATGATGCTTTTGGATATGAACAAACAGATTGAGACTGCAGTCTGCATTAGTCAGAAGTGTGTTTACAGGGTGGGTGTTTGTGGACTGCTATGCTTTTGGGGCTTGCTGCTACTGGTGTCCAAAAATAATCCCAACTTTTGGGAGCATTAACTCCTTGTTATACCTTATGAAGTACACTGGATTCACTTATTTTAAGTAGCATAAGTTTCAGACTCAGCTGAAGTGTCTTTTGCAAGGCAAGTAGCTTTGTAGCTCAGAAATTACCATGGTACAATGTCATTTGGGTTTTTAATATTCTTGGCTAGCTTTTATTGATTAGCAATTAATAATACTACATACATTTTAAAAGAAAGTTAGGGATATGCATAGCTCTGGTGACAAACATCTGCAAAGAATTCCTCGTGTCTGGTCTGTGGTTTTATACTCCATGATATCTCACATCCCGTGGAATTTTGCTAAAGGATTGTATTTCATTTCAGAGACCTAATGTCTCCAGACTTGTGGCATACTGGGGGCTCCTCCACTTGGCCTTCCCTTTGCTAAGTAAAGAAATCCACAGCTGGACAGGATTTCATGAATGACTCAGGTTGTCACATTGTAGACTCTTGCAAATATGAATGGTTAGATAAATCCTGTGAGTCACTCATGGAAGGTGGAGGAGATTTCTCAGAAATGGCTGCACGCAGTCCTTTGGGAAGACAAGTCTGGACGGATGGTGCAGTTGTACGCTGCAGCTCAGTCTCAGCCTCTCGCTGCAGTAGATACTGGTGTGCCTGTTGCCAGCTGCCTGGCAGAGGTCTACATGGTGTTGAGACAGGGCTGCAGGGCACTTCATGCATCTGGGAAGGGGATGTGGCTACACATGCAATCACCACTTTCTGTGCCTTTTTGCTGCATGAAAGCTCTCTATTGTTCTCAGCCAAAATGTCATACGTGTGCTTTTATTCCACTGTGAGAACATGGCATGGCCCCAGTGTTTCCTGGTACTGTGCAGCACCCCACACTGTGCCCTGCAGCTCCCAAGGGTGGACCTCTTGTAATTCTATTATCACGATGAAATTGTTTTTCTGTCCTCGTAATTTTTAGCTGTTCATTCTGTTGTGAAAAAAGATACAAGAGCAGAGTTTGTTGTTTGTGTTGTTGCTGTCAACAGCTGGGAGTAGCAATACCTGACTCTGTGTGTGTGTGTGTGTGTGTGTGTGAAGGGGGTTGGCCAAACCTTTCCTGCACAGGCTTTTTTTTTTTTTTTTTTTCCCTTGAGTCCCGTAAGCACTTGCAGAAAGAGAAGGTTAAATTCATAGTACATAAAAAGGCAGTTGCTGGAAGATTTGAGGATTCATTATCCAGCTCCCCATGATCTTATTTCCCACATGCTGCTACAGTGCTACAGGATGGAAACTCTGTTCTGTCCTCCACAGCTCTGAGGTCCTCGATGCAGCAAGGAACACTGTGAGGATAAAGGTTTGCTATATCATGATCGCACTGACCTTGCTGGGCTGTTTGGCCATGGTAATCACAGGCAAAGAAGTGAGTATTGCTTCTGAGTGAGGTGAACTGATCCACTTAAATGTATGGTCTGTGTATGCTGTTTGTAATGTTCTTTTTAAATAAGCAGGCGCGTGACAGATAGGTGTTGAGGTTAAGTCCATATTAGCAATATTTGCATGGGACCCCTATCACCCTATTCTCCTGAGGAGAGATTGACACGGAAACACAACTTGCTTGTTAATGTGTTCCTTCTGACCTACTTTACCGTAAGCCAGTGCACTGCAATGCCCCATATCATGGTGTTGCACCAGGAGGCCAGTCCAAAGGTTGTGGAGCAGCTCAGACAACAGCAGCAGAGCCTGGCCCTACCCTGCAGCAAGGGAAGTGGGGCTCCCATGGCACTGCGCAGCTAGCCATTGGGCCACTGTGGCCATTAAAAGATACGAGACTTGTTTCCCCCATCCCATTGGTGGGGAGGGAGGGTCTGCAGCTAGACTAGCATGTCCCAGCTGCAAGTGCTGTGCCCTTCTTCCATCCTGCTTGCTCACCTGTAAACATCAAGCAGTGCAACTTTTCCACTAATTAGAAGCTGAAAATGATGACAGTTTAGTAAAATGAGGAGGCAATGTCTTTCACTACAAAATATCAAAAAGAACAGTGTGATATCTAAGCAAGTGGTGCAAATACAGGGAAGTTTAGTGGTGGGAAATGTGTGCGTGCAATGATTTTCACCATTTCTTTTCAAAGGCTGCCAAAAGGGATCACACACTGCTGAGGATGAATGAACAAAAGAAGGCCAAATGGAGGGCTGAAGTGGAAAAAGATCAGGAGGCAGCTGCTGTGAAGCCACAATGATCAGGAACAGATTTACAATAACAGCAGGAGATAAGCGACTTGCACACATGGCATACATACCTGTTTTCATTTTATGCTTTGGAACTTTTTCCCTGCAACTCCAACAGAGCAAGGACTTTGCTTCTTAAAAACTGCTCTGTACGAACTGTGAAGATGTTACGGAAACTCCAAGGACTGCTTTCTGTGGTCTCTGGTCTTAGTCACCATGTTCAGCTAAAAAGCAGATGTCTCTAAACTGGGAAGAGTGAGAGGGACGGGTGCAGGACTCCTCATCTCTGGATCAGCTTCTTGTGGTGCTGTCATAAGTGATACAGAGCTGGGGCAAAACAAGTCTGAAAAGTCTTTTTTGAAATCAGAAAGAGGTCAAAAATCTCTACCTCTAAGCCTACTGCCATTGCTGTTCCCTCTCCCTTCCTGTGACAGGGGAAAGGAGGGGCACGAGCACAGAAGGGCTGGAGGGGTGTGAACAGGCCCTCGTGACTGACTTGGGCACAAAGGGGCTTTGTGCCAGAGAAGCTGATGGTGGTGTGGAGTGGTAGTGTGGGCTCATGGAGTGGTTTGGTGGTTGTGGGGCAGCTGCCCTCCTGGGAACCCACACCCTGCACAGGGAGCCTATCTGGAGGCACCATTCATCCTGTTGCACTTCACTGGGTCTGCTTTTCCATCTTCTGCTTCCAGTCATTGTATGAAAAGCTCCCTAGCTCTTGCTTAGTTGTGATTTTAGTCAGGATTAATTGTTAAAACATGGTTTGCTAAAACAGAATTCTTTTTAATCACCATAGTTCATTAACTTATAATAAAACAGCTGTCCAATTACATCTAAAACAAACACTTCTCTTTACAGCTTCATCTAAAGTGTCACCAAGCTCTCTTGGATGTTGTTTAACAAATGGGAGAGATCCTAATAAATTATTGAAAGTTCCATTTTCATAAAGTGATTAAACTTTAACACAGACCTCAGTTCACACTTGTGGTCTGAACCCCTGTGCATCATTCATAAATCCCTAACACCTGTAAACACGCCCACGGAGCTGGGTGCACTGCATGGGGTACCAAAGGATGCAGAGTGACAAAACCCATCTGTCTCACCCTGGCCACCACAGGAGGTGGTAAATGCTGTAGCCAAGCTCAGCTTTTGTGCTGTGTCTTGAGCATCACACCAAAGCTTTTCTTTGCTGCTGCTGGTTTGTTACTCACACAGGGTATACTTGGGCTCCAGCAGAGTCTGGAAGCTCCCACTCAGGTCTCACAGGTTTATTGTGCCAAAAATAATGTCTACTTACTGCTGGTATGTCACTACATGAACAAATTGCTGGCAAGGATGGGATCATCCCCAGGGCTTGGGAGTTTGTGGTCAGCAGCTGAACTCTGGCACTTTGTCTCCTGTATCTGTGGTCATATGGTGGCTTTTTTTTTTCCCTTCTGAGGCCTTTTAGGACCACTTTTCTCCATGTTGCACACCCATTTGGGATGAGGAACGTGTATGAAAGGGATGTTACATCTGTCACAAGCTGGTGTTCACAGTCCTTGTTTCCAGCTCACGGACCTGTACAGTATAATTTGCAAAAAGTGATGTCTGCTCCCTGTAGTATTCCCTGTGAAGCACATCTCAGAAAAGTGAAAATAACAGTCTAGGACAAGTACCAAGTAAGCAAGTCTCTGCTGAGATGGTGCTTTTTGCCTGCACAGGTAATATGTGCTCATTTGTTTTATGTGACCTGGTTTTCTTGGTTAGTGCAATAAACCTGAAGAATTTCCTCAAAGTTAGTGTTCACTTGGGGATGAACTAAAACATCTCTGGTCAGTTGCTTAGGTTTATTTATTTTTTTAATTCTTAAATGGCCTTCATGTACCCTATTTTTAAGGCAGCACATGTAACACTTAAAGGAGCCCATTTTGATGCTTATAAACAAAATCATATCCATGTTCTGAACTTACCTGACTTAAACAAAAAAGGAGAACCTCATAACCATATTTAAAGAACAAGCAAATTGATTATGACTTTTTCCATTCTGGTCTTCATCTTCCTGTGCCTGGAAAAAAAAAAACAAACAACAAAACCTGCTTCAGGTATGAATAATCGTCAAACCCTTTTGAATAACATTAATCTCTGTTGACTACTGTATAAAGCTGCTGCATTACACATTGTCATTAAGAAGAGGGAAAAATCAATCCCTCCTCCCTGAGCCAATGATGATGGGTCACTTCTGAGCAATCAGATGACCCAGGTGCTTTTGGGCTCTCATAAAGAGCACTGAAGATTATGTAGGGGATAATCCTTTACCAGCTCCAGCTACAAAATTAGTCATTTTAATATAGTAATATTCCACCCAGAATCAATTGGACTAATGGCTGGCTTGCACTCAGTGACGAGTCGCTGCTGGTGTAGCACAGCCTCGGCTGGAGCCGTCCCTGTAGTAACTAGAGATGCCAGCAGAGGACATTGTACTGCTCTGATGCCTCTCTGACACCGGGGCTTATCACTGCTTGTTAAAATCGGTTTCCATCTGTGTTTGCAGAGTCCTTTAACTCTTCTCTTGAAAAGCTTCTAATTAACACAGCTTCCTGAATGTATAATTGGCTGAACCTCACCACCTTAGGGTAGTGTTTTTTTTTTTTCCTCCTCCCATCTATATTGCTTCAGAGTCACACCTGATCCCACAGTCATTTTAAAAAGGGATAGGAGTTGTTATTAGGTAGGAGATATTCTTCCCTTTTTAATAACATGCCCTGTATCTACCCAGCCTGTCCCTGAGGACAGCAGGAGGGGCTGGGTCCTCTTCAAGGCAGGGGATAGAGCTGAAGGCATGCTGGTTTGTCATGATGCTCAGGCAGACTGGGGGTGAGTCCTTTCAACTCCCATCTCCTCGTTTATCACTCTGCACTGGGAGGAAAGAAAGCTTTCTATCTTGCAGGATTTTTTTTTTTTTTTTTTTTTTTTTGTCATTTTAATGAACTCCTACATGGAAATGGTTAACAACGGGCAGTTGGCTGGTGCCATAGAGGCTTGTGTTATAATAATTATTGGGAATGTTTTGCCTGGTAGCTGGAGCTAATCTAATTCTGCTTCTATTAAAATCAATGCTGTATTTCCTTCTGGCTGTGTTTAAGAGCTGTCATCCACTGCTTTGGAAATCCCTCTGATTTCTAAAAGGTCAGCTTCCCCAAGGAGCCCAGTTGCTGTGGGGCAGAATTAAATACACCTGAACTTTCTTCTACCAATGAGGTGATATCAAGCTTGCATGCAAGGCTCTGTATGATGAGCATCCCAGTGCCTTGGAGAGAGGGTGTAAGATGGGAAACTCTGAGCTTGGAAGATCTCTGTCTCTCTCTTGCTTGTTTTGTCTCTCTCTTTGACCTGCTCAGGGGGTTTCTAGTGACACTTTGTTTCCTTCCATCCATCTGCTTTGATCAGCTTCTCTCCTGGTATGCAGCAGGACCCACACGATACTGCACTTGTGAGGGACATTTTGCCTGGATGCAGATGAAATCTTGCCATTTGGAAAAATCTCATTTTAAAGAATTTCCTATTCTTTCAGTGTTTAATCTCCCACCAAGCTGGGAAACTGCTGCTGATTTTTAAGGTTGAGTGTACCAGGCTTCAGCTTCCAGGCATTGGACGTTGTCTTCAATATGGAGTAAAAAATATTCCATCTCAACTCCTTCCTGTGTGTATGTAGTTACCCATCAGCTTTCTTTTGGAGTTAAATTCCTACTATTTTCAAAAAAACTGTCCTTTCTGATGTTTGCTTGGTGGGTACCACTCACTCACTGGTCAATTGATCTCTGGCTGCTGCTGGCCCACAGGAGAGCCCTGCTGCTCTCTGGGATCCACACACCTATCATGATTTCAGAGCTAGTTTAAACACCATTCTCTTGTTTGTATTTGTCATGAAGTTGTTCTAGCGTAGCAGGGAAGCAAGACCAATGCTCAGTAATTTGAAATAATTAATGGATCATTTATTAATGCACTGAGGTAGCATTAGAGCAATTTTCCATGGTTAAGTCATTTGATGATCATTAATGCTGTATGATTTATTACAAAACCACTGTGCCTGTCATATGATGAGCAGGTAGCTCCTGAAAGGTTTAGTGCTCTAAAAGGACCAGAGGTTTTCAATTCTCTGCTCTGTGCAGGATCCAGACACAGACCTCAGCTCTGTGTTGGTCAGGCTGGTTCCACACCTTGGCTGAGCATGGAGGCAGCCTTCTACATGGAAATTTGAAGCTCAGATCTGATTTTTCCTCTGTAGTGTTGCATTTCCTTGGTGAAGGGGTCCAAACCTTGAGCTATGTGGTCAGGGACTGCTATTTGTTGGTGTGTGAGGGCTTGCCAGGGGGAGAAGGTCAGTCTGGAACATGATTTTGCAGGAAATAGCTGAGCTCACTCATGGCTTATGTATGCTCTGCAGCATGAACAGTTATCAGAAACTGCCAGTGAGGCTAGACCAGAAAATCAAGGGATCTGCATGTCAGTTTGTAATATGCGGATGAGGTATGGTCCAGAGACTTCTTATAAATGAAATGGAAACCCAAACTACCCAATGAATTAGTCATATGCTAATTACAGTCATTCCCAATGGTTCATGTTTCTGTTTCCACAGACTGTATTAATGCAAACCTCACTCACGTGGTGCGCTGTGAATTGCATACAACTCCTAGCTCCCTGTTAGCTATTTTATCATTGTCTAAGCATTGGTCTGCAACAAATTTCTAACAGCAGGGCTAAAATCTTTACCAAGGGCATCCACCAGAGCTATAAAGATGTCATTAAAATGATGCTGTTCCAGGGCAGATAGAACAGTCTCCAAAATACAGTTTCAGATTGTACCAAGGGGCTGGAGTAAGCCTTGAAAGGTAGGAAGTTAAATACCCCAGCACTTCAGTGCACTAAGCCCCATGAGAGGCAATTTTACTTGACAAACAAACCTTAATGTAAAGCAAAAGTACAACTATTGCATGTCGTGCTCTCCCACTCGTTTCCTTTTTTCTTCTCCCAGAGCTGTTGTGCGGGCGGTGCAGGGGATGCTGTAAGCTGAGGACTGCTGGGTGCCTGCCGCTGTAGCACGAGCCCACGCACTGGCAGGGGAATGCTGTGGGTTGCCAAGTGCTGCACTGTGAAACTCTGCAGAAATGGGCAAAAAGCCGACTGTGCAGCTGCAGTATCTGATGTGCCAACTCCCACAGCCTCTCTGTAGCTGCTAATATTTAGTGTTTGAGGAGTTTTTATCTCCTTACTGCTTAGTGACTTTGCTGAATGCACCAGGGAGGCATTTTGAGCTCATTTCAGGTGAAGTCCAGGTGCCTCTGGACTTCCATGGGTGACAGCTGGATGTGCAAGTGTCTCCTGCTGCTGGGAGCATGCAGGTGTCCTTCCAAGATGGGCTCTGGGAAGGAAACTGAACAGGATGAGGAGCAGAAAGCTGCTGCCCAGATAGCACTTTGTGGGCAGCTCCCCAGAGGTCACTGCTTCCCTCCCAGTGTCCTTTACCCAAACTCTGACCTAGCACCTGGATGCTCTGCAGCAGAAGGTGCCATCCTCCCCAAAGCCAGAATGAGAGCCCAGCTGCTATGGGCATCTCAGGGCAGCTTCATCTCTACACCCAGAGGTGTGAGCTGCAGTCCCATAGCTGGGGCCTCCACCTGCCCTCAGGGTGACAGGGCTGGGAACAGGGTGCCCAGCCTAGGGGAGAGCAGAGTGGTGCATCCCTTCTGCTGTCACGTCCTTTCTCTGCCCATTCTGCCAGCGTGGGCAGCTGCTGCTGTTCATCCGGGCTTTCCACAACACAAAGCACTCTGCAATATTCGTGGGGTGGGAAGCTTGACCTTTTTTTTTTTTTGAGAAGCTCAAAATGTACATTGGCAGGTCAGACTTCCTTTTGGGAAGAACTAGGACAAAGGGTTCAGCAGAGCAGCCCAATTCCCAGTATTTCATTTTGGTTCAATTAGACAGAAATAATAATAATAAAAAAGTCCTGGCAAAAGTGTATCTAAATATGAGTCTGGCACCCATTTCCAGAGCCACTTTATGTGCACAAAGAAATGCACCAGACTGGAAAATAATTTGCAATATCTCTCAGGATTTTTTTTTTCTTTTACACATATATTTACATAAAAGAAAGTAAAATCTCTGCAGCCTACCTTTATTTCAAAAGCAGGTTTCCCTTGAGACAGCGAAATAGTGTGGCTGTCTCATCTGATGGCTGAATGATGAGAATTTCACTTTCAGCCCTGTGCAAAGAAGCTGAAAGTTTTGTGCTGAGAAGAGACAGCTGAAGCTCTGCTTTTCTACCTCCTCTGCAAAACTGGGGCATCTAACCCTGCATGCCTCAATGGCTCTTAGCGGATGCTGGTGCCATTTTACACATCCTAGAGGCAGGGAGATCAGTGATGTGGCTTGTCTGGGTTTACTTGGCACCAGTCGGGGCTGCAGCCACTTCCCTTGGTCCCCTGGCTGTACTCCAGACAACACAGTCCCAGCAGAGGGGACTGCATTCAGGGTGGCATGTTCTGTTCAACCCTTGTGCTGCACTCAGTGCAATGTGTTAGGCTCAGCAGAAACATGTGGGTGCTGCCAGGGCCATTTTATCCCCACCTTTGCCAAGGAAATTGTAAGGGTTCCCCACAGCCTCTTTCCTTGCTGTGCCAGGTGTGGGGGATGTAGCATGTGCAACGTGTCTGCAATGCAGACACCAGCCTGCTGCACCCCAGGGAGCAGGGGTACTTTGAGAGGGGACAAGTGCAAGTGTGGACTATCATGGGCTGCACCCATTTCTGTTTTGCTTTTAGAGATGAGGCCTCAGGACGAGCCAAGTTTAAGGGTTGTAGTTAAAAGCATCTGGCTGGCTACAAGCCATCCTCTTCCTCTGACACCCTCCTCCCCGTTAATGTTTTCATCAGCAAGCAAAAGTGGTTTGAGTTATGTTTAAGGGGGTCATGACCTGGAAATTAAGGCAGCCCTTCATGTGCACTGACCAGCCTTCTCACAGAGGCTTGGCCAGGGTCTGGATGCTCTTACGCAGCTGTCGGTGCAAGTTCAGTGCTTCCTAGTCAACGGGCTCCCTTGCTTCTCAGCATGCAGGAATACTTCTATAAACAGCAATAAAAACATGTACTTAACCAATAAAATGGGCATAGGAGCTCTGACATCCATGCATCAGAGCTGAGATAACGGCTCTCTTGGAAACTAGACCTCTGTGTGGGCTGAACTGATATGATTTCTGACTGTAGAGCCATTACCCTCCATTAGCCCCCCGCTGCCTCGCTGTGCTTGCTGCAATGTGTGCTGTGTCCTGTGCTAGCTGTTAGCCCACCATTAGCATTCCCTAGTCCCTGCACTGATCCTTCTGGATGCTGAGCAGCTGAAGCTGGGGGGCTCACTCTGTTCTCTCATACGAGAGCAGGCAGCAGCGCTCTGCTTATTGGAAAACCAACCCCAAATCACCCAGCTGCAGACAATGCAGCTCTCCTGGTGCTCATCCCCACCCCCCTGGGGCAGTGGGTCCTTGCCAGCTTGTGCTGCTTGGCCAGGTGTCACTGTCACTCACTCAGGCTTTGCTGGGCATGAGGTGAGCTGTATTTGCAGCCTGGACTCCCCTGGCGAGCTCCCTAGGGATGGGGATGATCTCAGCAGGGAGCTGGAAAGTGGGGTCTGATGGTGGGCCAGGGGCTTGGCACTGACATACGCTGCTCATCACACACACTGTGCACCTCTGCTGATGACATACTCATGCATTTTACTGAACAAGTCACATTTCAGCCAACGAAGCACATTTCTTAAGGGAAAACCTGTTTGCCTTTCATGAAGTGATGTGTATAAATCAACTGCATGCTATTTACCTGGCTCCATAAAGCCAAGAGTAGTTTTACAGCACTGGTCCTCCAGAAATATCAGCCTCACTCCGGAGAGGTGGAGGTGCAGGTAACGGAGGTAACGGTTTGTGGTCTGAGATGAGGGAGTAGGAAACAGGAGTCTGTGTAAATGATCTTAATCTTCTTCAAAAAATCTGCATTTTTGAACTATGGGTTGTTTAGTGCTTAATTTTCTAGACTGTAGTCTTTCAAAAAAGGACAGTGTGGTGAATGGCTCAATGTTGCAAATGGTATTTGTAATGCAGGCAGGGAGCAAAGCACAGGAACTGTAGGGCTGTGCAGCTTGAAGCCACCATGCAGAAATCAGTGCCTGCAGCAGAGTTGGGTGCACTTATGTGTGCACTTAGCAGTACCATGCACCCACCAGATCTGCTGCTATAAGTCCCCACAGCCCTTTTCCCTGCTTCCAGTGGTGGTGTACCCATGCAGGCTGGCAGCCCCCGCTCCAAGGTAGGATTTTCTGGTTGGCTTTGCTGGGGTGGTGGCGAGCTCAGGGCAAAGCCACTCCTCTCCTGCATAGGCACCAACGTTCTTTCAGTAACACCCCCCTCCTCCCCCTCAATCCCTTGTGAGAGAGGAATGGGGCTCCTACATACATTTTAAAATGCAAAACCCACAGCCTGACATCCTTAGAAAGTTGACCTTGGTGCAAGAACCACTTTAGTGACTCCAATTTTAATTGTCTGGAGAACAGATTTTAACCTAGCTTGAAACTAGAGGCAGATTTGCATAACAATTGATCTAAAAGCTCCACTACCTCCCACAGCCAGAACAAGGAAACGTGTTTCTGGTAGGTTTTATGTTTAAAGTGCTTCTAACAATGAAGCAATTCAGTGTTTAAGTACAATTTTCAGGTTCTACAACAATAGCCTGCTGCAGAGAAAACTCCCTCCCGGCATTTCCTCATTTTGAAAATGTCTCTTTCTAAAGTTCTGCTCTGAAGCCTGGGCACATTTTAGCAAAAACTTTCTCCTCCCTTTGGCTTACCATGGTGTTACTTGTTTAAGATTCAAGCAGTTCCAGAATACTGTTTTATTTTTTTTTCTTTCTTTCTTGTAGCAGAAAAAGCCATTAAGGCTAGATTCAACTTCATGAACATGAGCAAAATAGCTTTATTAATGCCTTAGCTATGAGGAGTGAAAACTCCAGGCTGTCAGTTCTAACTGCAGGAAGACTCCCGATGCTGTGCTCAGGATGCATAATAGAAAAGGATGAGAAATTGCATGTCAACATGTCAGTGAAAAGCCTGTGAAAGTGAGAACACAAAATATATTGTTTACTAACGTTATGGTTCAGTCAGAATGTGAGAGCTGTCAATTGGGAAGGAGAAAGTGGGGTCTAAGTTTCTACCCAGTTGGGCTTCCAGTCCCTGTTCAGCTTCAATTTTTTCTCCTTTCCCCTCTCCAGCTAGGAAGCTCAGGGTCCAGCCAAACAGCTGTTTATCTACCTCCCTCCACAGCAAATAACAGTGTCGCTCCTTGCTCAGATTACCTATACCTCTCAACAAATCTCTCTGGGCTCTTCTGTGATTTACCAGCAACATGCATCGGGACACAATATCTGGTTTCTGGGTGTGGAAAAAGACATGAAGTATTTTCATAGCCTCCATTTGGCAGAGCAAAGCTGAGCAGAGCTGCTGGCTCCAAAGAAAACACAAGTATTTCTAGCCAGAATCTGCATCTCAGCAGCAGGAGTTTTGCACTCTTTGCCTGGGGTTTTGGTGTTGGGCAGCACAGGATGTCCCTGGACGTGTTTGGCAGAGGCTGCTGAGAAGGCATGTTGTAGTCCCCAGGCTCGGAAAGGAGATGGGGCCAGTTCTTGTGCTGTGCAGTCTGTGCCATGCATGTCCCCTCTGTGGCATTGTTTGGGGCCAGCCAGGACCAGTCGGATCTGCCCTGTTCTGCTCAAATATACACAGATATTTCTTCTCCTGCTGAATTCCGTGGTGTTCTTAAAAATAAATTTCTGTTACGTAGTTGGACAGAGAATGAATGTGGCCCCTGTTTGACTGAGGATATGGGAAGACAGCATGCTCACACCTTGCAGAAGCTGCTATCTCCTCTGCCAGAAATGCAGCAGTATTTTATTTCTAAAGTGAATCACCATGGTTACCATGGTTTCAGGGAAGCAGGGGTCTATCATTGCCGAGAGCCTCGAGTAACTGCACAAGAAGAGTGAAATTCCTTGGCCATGCCAAGGGGCTGATTGGCTTCTGGTTTCTGTGCCAGTGTTGCTACCCAGAACACCTCCAGCTATGGGGAGCAGCATTCTCTGCTCAGACCTCACGGCATTCCTTGTCTGTAAAGGTTGTTTCAGAGCAGCCCTATGTAGTTGCAGTACACTGGGTACAAGCCAGGTACCTTACAGCTTCAGAAAAACAGCATTTTTGTTTAAGAAAGCCCTCTCAGACAGGCCTCTATCCACAGGTATCTCCAGGATGTGTGAAATCTATCCTCAGAGCCTGAAGATTTTCCCAAAATGTGTGTTATTATTATTATTATTATTATTATTATTATTAAGATCTGGGCTGTCAATCTGTACATCTTGGTTTGGGTTTTGGCCTTGGTTTCTTTTACACTTGTTTATGAAATCTTATACCATTACAGATAGTTAATCTGTTATGCAACCATGGAAGAGGCAGGTAATATTAGAAATGACTTTGGGGCATCCATGAGGATTGCAAACTGAAGCAGCCCATCAGGTGGCTTTCAGAGGGAGGCTGACAGCCTAGGCAATGCCATTGGAACAGTTCCTGCCTTTGGTACTGGCCAGTATTGTGCTGATTAATCACTTTAAAAGTTCAGGAGATCTGTAATCTGCCTGGTAAATGATGAAAAAGCAAAATTTGCTCTGCAAGATTCAGAACAGAGGGCAGTGAGTGGGCTCTGAAGGTAGGACTTGCTCCCATTTTAAATAGATCTTTGTTGATATAAAATTGAGTTCATGTAGGAGCCACAAGTGTATCATTTTTTTCTTTCCTTGGATTTTTTTTTTCCTTTGAGCGGAGATGATTCATTTGATTTTTCATGGCTCTTACCTTTCAGTTAAAGTTTTTGAAATGAAGGATGGTTTCTTACTCCCTCCAGCAGCAACATGGGGCTGTGAAGGCAGAAGATCTTAGGAGGACAGGAGGACTCTGCTCCTTCTCCTCATCTGCCTGCCCTGCCTAGTTTGTACTGGCCAAGAGCACCAGATTTGAAAGGGAATACTCATCCCTTGACAGACACAATTTCTTGAGTGCCAGAGTGACATAAAACAGGGCTACAGTTATGATGAACAGCAGAAATAAAAAGGAAGAATTTGACCCTTTGCACTTTCCTCTGTGAGTAAATGGCAACTTTTCAAACCAGCATCATTAAAGTGTTCAGGAAAAATGGCAGCTCATATAAACGGAGGCCAATTCCTGCTTCTGTGTGGACCAGAGCCACCAAAATAACTCTTTTTATGGCACCAGCTCCTCCATCACCAGCAGAGTGAGTCCAAGAGGAAAAAATAGACAGAGAGGCAGGAAAAAATTAATCCACCTCTATTTTTTTTTTCTTACCAAATTGAATAACTTACACTGGGGAGTTTCTAGCACTTCTAAATGGTTGACTGAAGGTCCAATTTATTTCCTGTCACGCTCTCACATGCTTCATTGTGATGAGATCTGCCCTGAGAGTGCTGAGCAACCTCTCCTCACACCACTACACTGCCTGTGTGAGCTGCACTGGGCTGTGAGCTCCTCACCCACATCCAAAAACCCTGCTCACCCAGCATGCTGCTTGACCTCACCCCTTGAACATTGAGGAGGCTTTAGAAATTGCAACTAGTCAGACTGTAGGTTCAGTTTCCTTCTTTCTTTCTTTCTTTCTTTCTTTCTTGGTTTTCTTTTGTGTTTTGGAAATAATTAATGTATTTGCAGCTTTTTTGTGGCTTGCCACCACTTCTAGCAAAGGAAATGCAGTATGAGCTGTCACTAAGGGTAACCTTTCTTTCAGACATTCAGTGCATCTCTGTCACTGGTGCAAGGACATTGTCTTGTCTCTGTCACAGGTATATGGACACAAGAGGCAAGAAGGGAAGTGTAGAAAGGGGTAGAGGTGGCTTTTGTGGTGCTGGGGCGAGACTCCTTGCAGTCTGTGGCTTAGCTCTGACCAGAGGGAAGGCAGCCGGAAGGCAGCCAGAAGGCAGCTGTATTTCTGACAAAAGCCATTTCTGAAGCACTTAATGATTTTAATAGCATTCAGTCGATGTGAGCAGATGAGGCAAAGCCAGGAAAGGCAGTTCTAAATGTGAGGCATTCCTGGGGAAAGCAGCCCAGTGCCAGGCTCCAGCAGGCACTTGAACTGCTGCAAACCAACCAAGCTCTGCCAAATGCAATGCAGAGACACCATGCTGGCTGGTGGGGAAGATGTTGGGGACAGAAGCAGCTTGTCTGTGTGAAGAAGGAATCAACCTTCAGTACACCCCAACCCCACAGACCAGCAGGTCTACTGGGCCAGAAAGTGCCTGTACCAGAGCCTGGTGGGTTGCCTTGTCCACACACCTTCCCATGCACACAGGAGTTGTGGGCATTTAAAAAAATCCTCAGTCTGTGGTGTGACTATTTCATTAGTGGTCTGCCATGAAAACTGGGAAGAGAAAGGGAACACGGATATGCTGAATTTATTAGCCCAGGACCTAACATTGTATCATCGCTGAGATACTCCTGGCCTGGGACAAAGTGCTGTTGCAGAGGATGTGGGCTGCATGGGCTCCCAGCTGCAGCTCCGTACCATGCGTTCCCATGGTGTTTGTGGCTCACAGGTGTGCATTGAGAGGGGGTCCTGGACACACCACTGTGAGACACTGAACCTAGGGAAAGGCATCTGTGCAAGGAAAGACCTGAGATGCTTCTAATACATAGCAAGTGCAGGAAAGTGCATCTGAATGTTTCCTCAGCTTTTCAAATGTGTCTGAGCCTTAAAATCTGAAAGTTGACAGTACTCTCCAAAGAGCACTGAAGAAATTGAAGAGCACATATCGGTAAAAACAGCATCATTTTTCTGCACTGCACAGGGATGCAATGCTGAGAGCTGAACAGCACATTACGGCATGCATAAAATTAGTGACATTGTGTTTTTGTTTCCTCCTTTGATTAGGAAAGCTTGTTGCAAGTGGTGTGTTTAAACAGATATTATGCAGGATAGCGATAACCGGTTTTAAGTCATTATACAAGCAGTTTAATTTCATGTTGCTCTATAAATAATCTAAGTCTATTTGCATGCATATTCTGTTGACAGGAAGATAAAAACCATAATTCCTACAAACAACATAACGATGTTATGTCAGTAGCAAAACAAAACAAAAAAAAAAGAAAAAGAAAAAATCTGCCATTCAAAACTTAATGGTTCAATCATTAAAAAGTAGAACGTCATCACATCCAGTAAAATTCAAAGAGAGTACCCCTCCAGCTATAATCTCCAAGGAAGTAGAGAAAAGACTCAAGTGTAAAAGAGAGGGTATGTTTTGCTTCATAGATGAAAATACTGACTGATTTCAGCATTCTCTGGAGCAGCTCATTGTATTGTTATAGAGGGTGGTGTGTCTTTGTGAATAACTTAGATATTCAAACAAAGTAAACTTCATATTTTTTTGACTATTCTTTGTAAGAATGACACATTCTTACAAGAGAAGAAAAGAAATAGCTTTGTAGTTTGGCCAAGAAACCCCTTTAAAATAGATTTCTCTTTGTTCTGAGTCCAAATGCAAATCTGAACCCATTGGTGTGACTTGTGAAGCTCAAGGACCGTGCTGCCCCAGCACAGCTGCCAGTACTGGGGAAACTTTGCTGCCAGAACAGGCTGCAGAAGGGCAGAGTGTGTCCTGCTGCTGCAGGAGGTGGCAAAGCCTACTGGGAATGGACATAGCAGCCTCATTTTTACAGATGGCAAGGAAAAATATTTTATTTAGAAGTTTCTTGATGCCTGGCTTGAAGATTCTACATCATGCAGCCTCTAAAAATTTCATCCTTCTTGCTGCTGTTCCATAACCAAAGCTCGTAAGATATAAATTTTCACCAAATAGGGTAAAATCAAGATGTACTGGGAGTCCCTGAAGTGTTAAGAGCTGACATATGTGCAGATCTTTGGTATTGTGCAAGAGCCATTCTGACCCAAAGAGATTCAAGCTTCCTGGAAAATCTGTGCATCTGTTTCTTTCTGTGGCTAGCAAGAAAAAAAACACTTTTTTTTTTTTTTTTATTTTTTATTTTTCCCCACTGCATTTTGTAAAACTGGCTGATTTGGAGGTTCATCCTCCTAGCACCTTCAGGGGAACCTGAGAACCTCCTCAGACCTCTTCCTTTGCATAGGAGGTGGTTTTTTTGAGCTCATGTGCTGTTCATTGTCTTGAAGTGAAGTTTTCTGGACAGGTTTCCTTGTTGAAGTCTCCCTCTCAGTCCTGAGCGCAGTAGCCCCCCACTAGCACAGGGCCTCCTGGCCTTTAGGCAGGATTGATGCACTCCTTAATGGTGTTTTGTGAGAAGGTGTATCCAAGCTTGGTACGAAACCTAAAATAAAACTTAGCTGTGCATAGCCTCGCACACCTCAGGGCTACCTAACCTGACCAACACTGTGCTGATAAATTCTGTACAAAAAAGCAAATTCATCCTGCAGATCTGTCTGGCAGGTCCCAAAAGCTTCACTGTGAAGAAGTGTCAGCAAAGCATGCTTATTCCTATCAACGGTGAGACAGAGATGCTGTCAGTAAATCCTTTCACTAGCTTCTAACTTTTACTTTTTTAGAGTTAAATAATGTTTTAAAAGAAAGAAGAGTTCACCCTTCTTTCATGTTTTTTTGCTCACTTATTTTCTTCTGAATGAAATGTTAAAACTTCCAGCTGGTGTTTTAAAGAAACAGTAAGAAAGAGGGACTCTGCTTTTAGTGTTGGTCCATTAGGTCTGCTGTTTGTTCGCTATTTATTACTCCTTAAGACTTTGCTTTAATTTAACAATTTAATCTGCCAAAAAAAAAAAAAAAGCATGTATTTTCCAAAGCCACATGTGCCAAGTCAAGGAAGTATTACCATTCTGTTGAGGCATAGCACTGGTAAAGAAAGCCATTGTACTCTCTGGAAAACACAATTCATTCATTTCACAGTGGGTGGTTCTTGATTATCCAAGTCAAGTTTCTTAATAAAAGATGCCTGTCGTTGGAAATAATAAGCTGGAGAATACTTCCATGCTGTAATTTAGCAAATATTCTTAGCGCAGCAGTTAATAACTCAACCATTTTAGAAGCTGCACTTTTCAGATTTTACATCTAAGTTTTGAGGCTATGAGAAAATGCAGGGCCTCTCATCAGTTCATAAAAGACAAACCTAAAGTACATTTTATTGAATTAGACAGAACTTCCATTTGTGGCCATCTTAAACAGCTGAAAGTTTTTGCATTTCCATGTTACTTCTTGCTTTAAATAAGTAAGGAGGTAAATAAATTAAGAGATTTCGGTGCAGAATAGGTTCCTTATAAGGAACAAAAGGACTTAAGAATAGATAGCACAAGAGTTCAGGCTAGCTCCTAAAGGAGACTCAACCAAGTAAGAAAGTCAGAAGAAATACCTGAAGGTATTTAGACTGCTCATAGCTTTTGTGAGGAATGATCTTACAAAAATGAAATTACTGAGAGTTAATCCAGCTGAGAGTTTGTGTCCCAGACGTTTATTGCTAATCTTCCCTAGGGGAAAATCCATATGCCCATTGTATTGGTAGCTGGTGCCTCTCTTTGTGTAACACTCAGAGTGAGGCAGTGGGTACAACTGGTGCTTGCTGCCGTGGCTCATGGGGGAGATGTTTGTGTTACACTCATTAAACTAAATTTTCCAAAGAGCAACACACATAGTTGGCAGCTGCTCTGGGTAGGATTTGTGTCTTCTTGGATCTAGGACATTCTCTCAGACTGGTAAACAATGACACTTTCCCTGTGCTTCACTGAACACATCTGGATATGGAGTTATTAAGCAAATGCCCTTTGATTCACAGTGGGGAATGGTAAGTAGCTCTCTATGGGTTTACCAAATGGCATGCAACGTAAGAAGGCTAATAATTTATCAACATACAGTATGCATTTACACACTAAATTGGTCCCAGATCTGAAATAAAATATGAAGAGCAAACAGATGAGAATAAAAACTGTTCTAGTATGGGGCTTCTGATCCCATGGGCACAAAGATGAGAGATGTGAAGAACTTTCTGCTGCTCCCACCCACCCAGGAGTGCTTCACTGACCCAGGGAGCCCAGGATGCATCTAATTGACTGATTTTTTTAGCAAATGAGTAATTGATGGGTTATTTGTAAGTGACATTCTCATGGCTGGTTGGATATCCAGTGAAACGTGTCTGACATGATGGCTGGAAGCACTGGTGAGCTCTGGTCCATTTGAAGAGGGGCTGTGGTAGATAGAGCAGAAATACACGTGGCCTCCTTGGGGATATCCAGGCAGACACATTGTAAGGGATGTCTTCTTAGGACAGTTTTGTTGTTCTGGCAAGTACAGTTTTTTACAGCCAGAACAAAGACCCGATGAGCACATGCCAGCCAGCTTCTGTACGCTGACCTCCCTGTGCTGTGGCATCCCCTGTCTGTCAAGCACTCAATCTGCTGCACTCAGTCTATCACTAGCGCTTTTCACTTCCAGTTGCTGTCCCAGGATCTTCTGATCTTTCTAATAGTTGGTCCACATTAAAACTTTCTCAAAACTGCCGATTACCAGTGCAAATTAAGTTAGCTCAAGTTCTAATATCAGATACAGATATTTTGATTGAAAGGTAGACTTCATATCACAGAAAACTGTAGCTTCAAATCTGGCACATAGACAGACAAGTGAGTTCTTTGCAAAAGGACTAGATCCTGTGAAATAATAATCATCTGCTTTAATTGTCATGCAGCTGGGTTAAGCCTTGCCTCATTATGTTACCATTATGTGCATTAACATTTTTTGACAAAAGCACATTAAAACTGTAGATTGATCTTGGGGCACTGTAGAGACCATGCTGATTTTCCAGAGTGTCTGGTAATGTTTTGTGTTTTGATATGAAAGAAGATGAAAGGAATGAGAGTCTATTAGGCAGATGTTCTGTGTAGTACTGTGCCATTTGGTGTATCATGTTTTCAGAGAGGGATTTGACATGGAGCATGGCATGACAAAAGGAGTCCATAACCAGAACAAGTCAGGATACAGTAACAATACACCTGAAGAGACAGAAGATATATAAGATGAGAAGTTGCGAGTTTAGGTAACCTCAAATTTTTAATGGAAGATCTTTGATTTGTAAAAAGTCCAAAGTCTGGAAGTAAGGGGCTGGGTATCATTAATTTCAGCAGTTATCTGTTCTCCTGTATCCATGCATCTAACAATAAGACAGAAAATCTCTCTGTCCACGTTAACTTTGTGTAACAGAAATGTTCCCTGTATTGTACATACACGTATTTTTATTGGGATGTCTTTAATAGCTAGATTATAGCAAGTAAACCTGTTAGCTTTTCCTAGGACAGGGCAGCATAGGTGCTGGAAACTGGGGGGAAGCTCAGCCTTGCAGAAAGCTCAGCTCTGCCTGGTAGTTATGGAGATAACTCAAAAAGCTGAAGTCACATGCAAGAAAGAAAAAATCCATACTTTTTATTTTTAAAATTGTTGATTTGATGGGGGAGGGCAGAAATACCATTTGCACATATTTTTATATACCTTTCAGTTAGAGATCAGGCTGATTACCACCGTGGGGGATTTTGGACAGGCTCCTTGATTTCTTGACACCAAGATGCTTTGTTCTTGGCTCTGCAACACAGTGCTGTACAAACAGCAGTGACTGAACTTTAAGAGTACTTGTGAGTGGGTTTTAGCTCTCATGTCTTAGCCAAGGGAAGCTAACAAGTATTCAGACTGCATTTTAATTACCACAGCATGAAAAGTGAGCTACAGTGATCAGGAAGTTTCACTGGAGATGACTGGTATTTGATGGAACAGCACAGGAAGCCCATGACTTCTCCCTCACCTTCTTGTCCAGAACAGCTCTCCTCACTCATATTGAGGATACCAGTTGTACCCTCACTCTCACTTCATCTCTGGTTTCACTCATCTGGAAGTGCTTTGTTAGCTGTTGCTTAGGGACATAACTAAATATGGATCTAGCTTCTCCTCTCTGTGCAGTGGCTCTGACAGTGTCCTTTAAATTGTGATTTCTCCTTGCAAAAGCTTCTTGACTGGGAGGAGTTTTCTGTTCTGCTGTACCAGCTCAATGCATCAGTCAGGTTTCTTCCTATTACTCTTGTGAACCCTAGCGTGGATGCTTTCAACATGTTACTTGCAACGTTGCTGAATACTCCATTCAGTCTTGTTAAAATAAATAAATAAATAAATAATCTCTTCTACTCATAACAAAATCTAATGTACCTGACTGGCTAGGATTATGCCTAGAATGTTTTTAACATCTCTTTTTCCTATCAGGCAAAATCAAAACTCCTGAAGTCTGCAGGGCCGGCTGCTGATTGAAGTGCAATCACTTTTAAACATTGCAACTTACAGGCAATTGACTTCTGGCACTTCTAGAAGCCATGGCCAAAGGTGACCACAGGGCACAGTGGAAGGGCCTCAAGGAGATGAGCACCAGGTGGGTTTGCCCCTCCAGCTCAGGAAGATTAGCTGGAAAATACATGCTGCAGCTGATGGACTCAGAATTGCTGGAAGGAACCAATAAATATGAGCCTGAGGCACAGAGAGAAATGATGCTTATTGCTGATGGGCAGGAGCAAGTAGGAGGGGACTGAAGATGTAAAGGTAAGTGAAATACAAGGGTGAAAAGAGAGGGATACAACAGCAACTCCTTTCCTTCGGGGGTGCAGAGGGGGGTTTGAAGTGTCCTAGCTCTCCTTGAGGTTATTTGGTCAGTATGAAGGAGCTGCTGCTACCTGTGGTGTTGCAGTATTTGTTCCATACCATTAGTTTCAGGGTCAGCCTGAAGTGCACTGGTTTTGGGGAGGGGGGGGGGGGCAACCTTCCCTTGAGGCAGCTGTTGAAGCAAAACTCCCCTAAAAGCACAGCTTTTCCCTGTTGCATCCTGGAACCCACCCTGAAGGGGGCTAGTCTCTGCTTCTGGGGGCACTATTTCTCCAGATGATTTGTAGAAGCCCAGAGCCTTGGAATGTCAGTGGTGTGTAGCAGAGGTGAGCAGGGGCATACAGTCCCTCTCAGAAAGGCAGTATCCATTCTCATAGCAATAAAGACCTTTCCCAGTGAAGTGAGTGGGCCTGATGCAGTGGTGGAGGCTGGCAGGGTGACAGGGATGCTGCCCAGCTGGTGCTGGAGGGCAAGCTTCTTCAGAGGAGAATTAGTTCCTATTAGAACTAAGATTCAGCTTAATTATTTTAGCTACACTGGGATAATTTCAATTAGCTTTTCACATCTGATACTATCTCCCCTGTTTTGCGTTGCATGCATTTGCCCTGATTAGTTTGTTCTTGTCCAGGAGTTTGATGGTTAAAAGTCTTACCTCTTTTCTAGGTACTCTGTATTTACACTCTGTTTTATTGTTTATCAGATTGTTTAGGATATTGAAACAACTTATTGGGAGCAGTTTCTTTCTGATTAAACCTCAACTGAAGTGTGGAGGTAGGACTTATTTCTTTGCCTCTCTTATCGCACCAGAATCGACTCTCACCCCGGTGCATCTTCTTGGATGATTACAAACATTTTTATAAAATATCCCCCACCCCCAAGGTAGTTGCTTAGCAACTGCATTCCTGTCATGTCACATGTGTGATGGAGCTAACATTCAGACAATCTCTCTTCGTTTGGTAGAAAAAGTGTACTTTGAAAAGAAAGAAGGTTTAAATAGAGGAAAATGGGTTTTGTGAGCCTTCATGGAAGTGATATTTTACCCTGGGGTAAGACACATTTAAAAATGTTACCTGAAAAATCTTTGCTTGAGTTGAGGGATGCCCTGTGCAGTCGAAGAGAGAAGCAGCCTGCTCTTGGACAGGTCACCATCCCAGAGCTGCTCTGTGAACCTCTTCTCTGTTCAAGGGTGGGAGAACTGACTCTGCCTCCTGGGGAGCATCCTGTTATGGGTACTAAGGTTAAAAGAAAAAATGTATATTTTGTTTCCCTTCCCAGACTGTCTACTGCTTTGAGATGTCTGTACAGCTCTTTTGTATTCCTTCTTTTCTTTTTCCTTTCAATTCCTGGGTTGACATGTGATATGCTTTTCTAACACCCATGTGCTTAGAGTTGCATTATTTAAGACACTCTGCCATTTCTGACCTTCTTTGAGTGGCCAGTTGTTACACAGGTGGCTGTGGCCTCTGTGGCCCATGGGATGATGCTGTGTAACAACATCTGCTTTGGTCTCTCAAGGATGGGAACTCTGCCTGTGTCAGGTTTGAGACCTCTGCTCACTCATAGCTATTCATATGTTGTTTTTAACTTAACCATTCTCCTGAGTGGTTAGAAATATGAGATGAATAAGATAGACAGTCCTTCAGATCACACTCTGTTTAATATCAAAGTAAACTTGTGGTTGTTTTGTAATAATTAAAAGCAGATCTATTAATCAATATGTCTCAGTTTAGCTAACTCCTGCTCAAGTTCAGACTTTCTCTCTCATTAAACTTGCTTCTGTGACCTTTTGTTCCCGTACTTGCATCAGTAACACCATCCGTTTGCATACATTAATGCAATAGGAAAGATGCACTCAAGCCAGCTGCATGGGAAACTTTGATTAAGCAATTTTATGATGAAAAGGATGATTCGTCAGGAAGGTTCTTGATGCTTTGAGAGAGACTCAGCTGGGAGAAGCTAGTTCAACTCCTTCATAGGAACTGAAAGGGTGTTAGCTGTGAGTGTTCTGGCTCTTGGTACAGTGGAATGCTGTGTCTTTCCTCTGCTCATCTGCCATGGGTCCTTGCTTTGTTTGCTTCACAGCTAGATGCTCATTTGTTATGAATTCAGCAGGGATCCCCATTTGCTGTAAATCTTGTTCTAGCTGTGCAGAATCAAGACCTAGTATGGTTAAAGCTATGCAGCTCCATCCCCAAAGCCATGGATTGTTTTCATTTCCTTCTAGGAGATAATCTGCTGGATTACCAGTCTGCTCTGAGGCATCCCTTCTCTTCTGCTGCTTCTGGGAACTGTTTGACTTTGCAAACTGGGAATTTATCATTCGTTAATTATTTGCCGTGAGTGAAACTGGATCAATCAGGAGAAACCCTTTGCTATGCATATAATACATTTTATATGTTAAATGCTTCCATGGTAAGAAGCTGAGTAATACAGATGACATTTTATCTGGCTCTGGATTTGCAGCCTCAGTTGGTGCATGCCAAACTGAGAATTCTTGGCATTACCCAGAGACATCCATTTGGCTGTTTTTCCTCTCCCCAGTATGTACAGGCTAATCTTTCTTGGTTTCACAGCTGTAGCGTTTCTAATGGAAATAAATCTGCTTCATGGCAGCCAGCATAGAAATCTAGGTCTTATATTGTGACCCAGTAATGGACATAGCAATTCAGAGTCCTGATAAAAGTTGTTATAAATCTATCTACAATTTAGTTAATTAATAAGCAATTATATCTTACATACAGCAGGGTTTTCAACATCAGGTGGTGACCCAGTAGTGGTCCTACCATTCCCAGAAAGCATCCCTTTCTCTCAAAAAGTGAGTTTTCCTCTTTGTAGGGTTCTGTGTAATGATCATCTGCAAGAGATTTGCTGCTCATCTCAGACAATGTTACTGATGTGTTGATACAATATGAAACCCTGGTGCTCACACTTATAGAGAACCATTTCTAGGCAGTGTTGGTGGATGCTGACAGAATGCAGTTAAGGGCAAAACTCCTGGGGCAATTCATGCCACAACCAAATGCTTTTGAGCCTTCAGTCAATCAGCTGAAAAAGAGCACCGTATGATCTCACAGAGACATCCAGATCCCCTTAGCACAGATCAAGATCATTACCACTCCTTGTCAGAGCAGGCATCCTTCACCCTAGTGTACCAAGGGCTTCTCTTGCACCCAGGTTCCATGGTAACAGGCAGTAAATAAGTGTTCTTGGTGCAAGGCTGCTCTGTCCCTGCCAGGCTGTAGGTGCTGCCTGTGCCTGGGCTGCTGCATACGCTGGGTGTCTGCAGCAGAGCTGAGATCCCTTCTGCTTTCAATTCACTGAAAAGAAGCCCAAATGATAAAATGTACATGAAGTAGAGGCAAACAAAATATTTGTGTGAAACGTTGAGGTGATGCTCCTAAGGCTTGAGGGCTGTGTCTCCTATATCCCTAGATAATGGTATCCTGAATTGCACTGACAATTACAGTGTAAGCACAAGTTGAAAACTGTGCTGAGTTAGCTCAGGTGAAAGTTAAAACAAGGAGAGGTGGGTAAGGCTACTGCAGGCAAAAAGGCAGCTGAGTTGTGCTTCGGTCTGGGTTGAGCTGTGCTCCCCACTGCTGTGGGGTACAAGCATCTCACCATTATGTTGCTCTCATAAATATCAACACACAAGCTAGTGTTTTGGGCAAAAGCTATGAAGCTTTTAAATCTCCCCTGTGATGACAGGAGGGTAGGCAAAAATTTAATTCCACTTCTATGTCTGCTGAATATCTGCTTATTTAGATGTGTAGCTGTAGACACAGGGCACAAAGTACCCTTGAACAGCTTGGAGCAAAATCCATTTCACTGCCAAAGGGAGCAGACAGGATTGCAATCATTTAGCTGTGTGTAGGAGGAGATGAAACATAACATTTGCACAATTGTGTATGGAAAGACAGGTAATGGCCCTGTGGAATGAACCGGGTATTGACTACTGAAAGGAAATAATTGCTGGGTTTCCCATTTGCATGAAATGTCCTCATTCCTATGAATGCCAGTCAGGGGTTAGCAAAGCCACTGATTAAACTCTAGCAAAATTGTACACTTCTTACCTGGTTTTCTTTTTATTCTCTGCTTCTCCTTTTTGACACTAAAATTAAAGCAGAGTAGGATCATTTTTGTTACTGAATAGGAAAGCTGTAATTAACTAGTCTATCATGATTGCTTTTTATACATGAGATCATTATAGGTGAGACAAAGCCACATCTGTTCCTATGATATGCTGCCATGTTACTGAATGTATAGATGCTTTTTGAACACTTTGCTATGAGTGTAATTTAGCTCAAAAATTCCTACAGCCATAGAGCTTTCTTAAACAGGGAGCTTCTATGCGTGTGTATATATATAACCTTAATTGTGCAACTGCACATCAGTAGTTTGGCACTTAATCACAGGGTGTTTGTTGTTTGGTTTGTGGGTCATGACCTCTCCTTTTCACTCTGGATCACCACCAGAAGTCTATTTGGTGCAATATTATCTCTCCTAATTACAGTCTCAAAAAAACCCTAATTTCTGTTACTAGAGAAGTAAATGCCCTATAGTTAGAAGAGATGAGATTCTTGGCATTTCTGTCCAGTGAAGGCTGTTTGGATTTATCAAGTCATGCAAAACAAATTTAAAAGAAAAAAGGGGAAACATCCTATGTAAAAAGCCCCTCCACTCCTACAATAAGAGGGAGCATTTGTTAAGTTTGTGGTTAACTTCAGATGACAGCAGTTTTGTAATCTTTATTATGCACCCTGGAGCTCTCATGAGTGGAACTTTCAGCTACTTGATTTAAAACAAAATAAACATAAAACCTCCCAAGAGCATCAGAATTTCTCTTTTTGGCTCAGGGACATATTTTGCTGATCTGTGGTGCAGTCAGGCACCATACCCTGGATGTAATCCAGCCCCCCTGCTTGCCTCCTCTACTCCATGCCTGTAGGGATGGGAATCGGGGGGAAAATTTTTAAAGGAATACTCATAGATGAAAGATGTTCAGAAACTTCTCAGACTTCTGTTAGAAATGCCTACTTGTCAAAACCATTGTTTTCACAGGGAAGAAGATGTTTTCCTGAAGTCTACTTTGCAGAACTTTCTTCCTGATTGTGCCAAGGGCCCTAGAGCACTGATGGTGTGTGGACAGAGAGGGTCCTTCTGCAGCAAGAAGACCCCCAAAGCCTGCTGATCAGAGAAAGATTCAAATGACTGCTTGTCTCTATGTTTGCCTAAGTATCAGTGAAGTGACGTAGGAGCTGAAAAATCCATGTCTCTGCAACCTCAGAGCTTCAGCCAAGGCTGTGCTGCCTCCAGAGCACAGTTGCCAATTGCTAATACCTAAATCTGCAGGTAACTTATAAAGCCTTTAAAAGATACTTCTTAATCACAACCATTGTGGATTTTCCCCTGCCAGAAAGCCCATCATCCTGGGAGGTGAACAGCAGAACTGGTTCATGGTTGCAATTGGAGATGCCCTTAGAGGTTGGCCAAGGTCCCATGTAGGACCTGGTGTCTGCCATGTGGCTGGAACAAGGCAGCCTAGGAGGCTTTTGGGCAGATGCAGAGCACTCATCTCCTGCCTTTGGGTGGGTTGTATGTTTGCTGGAGTGCTGGCTTGGGTTTGGCTTTGCCCATGCTCCAGGCCATGCAGGAGCAGCCCAAGCCCAGTCTCTGGGCTGGCAGTCCCTGGTGCAGTGATCAAGCAGTGCTTGAGAGGCTGTAACTGGACTGGCTACTCACTGATGCCAGGATCTGGGGAGAGTGGGGGCTATGGGATCTTGCAGTTGTGTGTCTGGCCATGTCCCAGGGGCTGCTTTTCCTTGCTCCTCCCAGGCACCAAATGTGTCTTCTGCAAAGGCTATGAAATTTCCTTACCTAGTTTGGAAATTTGAGAGCTGTCTGTTATAAACAGCAAGGAGCTCTGGAGTCATCAGTCTGCCTCACCTATTATGTTATGGAGGGAGCTGTGCAACTTTAGTACAAACCAACAAAGACAAACATGTTTCCCTGTTTGCGAGTCTTTGTTTTTTGGGGAAAAAATATTTATTTTTAGGGAATGTTTGTATGCAGTCAGGGGAACATATGAGAGTAAAGGTCCACAGGTAAGGTAGGATATGACGGGACATTCCTCTACTGATCTTTCTGTTCCTTGGCTTAGTGCTGCATTGCTCTTGAGCAAACTGCTATGTGTGAGCCATTACATAAATGGCCCCCAAACCAAGCCTTCTGCAGACAGCGTGTGCCTGGATTCCTGTGTGCTGCTTGGTGCCCTCCTATGGGCAATTGTGTTTGCCTACAGGCAGCAGGTGCACAAGGCATGCTATGCATCCTACTCCCCTCCTTTCCCTTCTGCCTGCCCCATGGAGGGTGCCTCCCACTAGCTAAAATAATTGAAACCCTCATTCAAGCCCAGTGAAAACAGTGGGGTCTTTCCATTGACTGCCTGACATCTGCCTGCTTTGGGTTGCTCCAGGGAGCTCTTAGTTTCTACCTTCATTGCAACCTTCCTGGCCTTGGCACTGCTCTGCTGCGCAGGGCTGCTGTAACTAGTTTTAATGAAGCATGAACTTGATTTAGGCAGGGACCATGTCCCTCTGCACTGGAGTAAGGAGAAGGAAGCCCTTGTGGGATTGCCTTTGCAGACTAGCTGAAGTGAACGCCAGGTGTAGTGCAAAGTACCACCTATCCTGCAGGGGGTTAAAAGAAAAGAAAAATCTTTATTTTTGGCTCATTGAATTCAGTGACTTTTGCTCTTGTGATTGTCCAGACTCAGATGTGTAGATTCCTAAGGGATGGAAAATTAAAGTCTGGAAAAAAAATTCGTTCTTCAGAATGGCTCATAAAGCTATCTTTCTGACAGGAGTGCAAGTTCTGCTATTATTTAATTCTGCCTTTCTGTCCTCTGGAGCTAAATGATCAGCCAGATTATGTGCTGTGCTTCGTTACTTGAGAACATTGCAGCAATGAGCTGGAATAATGAGTGAAGCTTCATTCAGATGGTAGCTGAGATTCTCAAAGCTTCAAAAGATCAAGTTTATCAATGAGAAGAATGGAAACATTCTTATTTAAGAGGTGTCTATTTTTTAGGATAGCTCTGAATTACAGGCAAATAAGGTGAGATGATGGGCGTTAAGATATGTAAACCCTGAAGATAGGCTGTGTGATTCCCAATAATGCTGAAGTACTACTAAATACACATGTATTGAAATAATACTAAAACAGTCTGAATTGCTTCAGTCATGGCTGCCCTTTCAGGCAGACAGCATTTTGTAGCTCTCATTTCCAACACCTTAAATAAACAGCTGGATTTGGGCTTTAACATGGGACGGATCTCTTTCCAGTAGCAGTGGAAATGAAAATAAATAACATACTAAAAGCAAAATCTAAAGCATGTTTGAAAGAATGTAATCAACTTTGCAAGCTTTAAAATCTGTTTGGGGGGAGGGAAGGGGGGGGAGACGGATGGTTGCATCCATCAAATTATTTTCATCTATCTTAGCTTCTTAACACTAGGTTTCAAGCACCATGTAATCCACAAGAATGAAAATAATATCCATTTCAAATGCGTGAGGTTGCCAGGCTGCTTTTGTTCACATGAGCTATTGCATGAGGAAATATTCAGTTTGCCCTTATCTCCTGCATCTTCTCTGAGCTAATATATTGGCATCAATTTTCCAAAAATACATTCTCCAAAAATACATTATCTTTGCAGAAGTGATTTTAGGTGCATCTTTAAATGATTTTGTTATGTTTTTATGATAGGCTTTGAAGAGAATAATGAGCTAACTGTCTTTCCTTCTTCAAAGTGACACTAAAACTTTAGGCTGAATTTTGAGACATTTGTGTTCTCTAACTGGGCATTTTTAACATGACTTTGTCCCTTTCTGGATTAGTACTACTCTACCAAATCACTCAAAGATAATCATTTTACCATGTGTCCAGTATGCCTCCTAATTTCCTGTTTTATAATTCCTATAAAGTACTTGATTAACTTCTGAGGTATTCTGGATAAGGTTGTCCTAAGTCTCATTTAAGTATCCTCAAAGCAATTTAGCAATCCTTGCTGCCTTCGCAGCATTAGTGTTCTCTTAATGTTGCATTCTGATGATAAACCTTATTTTAAATAAATAAACCCCCAACACTGAGCATACATTTTGATCATGCTAATTCTGATCTCCTATGCATTAATATGAATGAGAAGGATTAGCATGAGAAAATTTGCAATTTCTAAAAATGCTGGAAGCCTTAGCTTGAATAACCATGTTAAAATTTTGCGTTGGTTTGTTCATCCTTAAAGGCTTGTTTTGTTGTTTGCTTTTCTTTTTTTCTTTTTTTTTTTTTGCCCCAAGTTATAGCCAAGTATATAAACTCAGAGAAAGGCTGAGAATATGGAATATATTTAAGAAGTTGAAACTTTAATGATATAAGTTGGAGATATGAGAGTTAGCAGGCATTTTTATTCTGAATTTCCTACATGGTTGGTTTGTGCTTTTTTTTTTTTTTTTTTTCCTCCTTCCTTTGTTTTTTTATTTATTTATTGAGACTTAGCCCCATCTGGCTGGGGCTGGAGTGTGGGATGTGTGGAGAGGGTTGAAGAAGCTGTTCACCCTGGAGATGAGATGAAGCAGCAAGTTGTAATGTCTAACTACTAACTGAAGAAGAGAACCATAAGGAAGGAGGCCCCAGGCTCACCTTGAAGATGTGGAGAAGGGCTGTGAGGCACCTTCCCCCTTAATTTATCCTGTGACTGTATGAATTTTGCAGATATTTGCATGAGGAACAGATTTTTTTTTTTTTTTTAATTTTTTCCCCCAGATATATTTTTAAACATGGTTTAAAAACCTCATGAATGACAAATGGTCCCATCCCAAAACACGTTGGTAAGGAGGACATGCGGGGTGTGGGGGAGCCCCACAGAGGGGCTCCTGTAAGGGCATGGGTTTTATTGCCTGTACACTAATTCAGAATTGTCACCTTCCACACAAATGGAGATGTCTAGCAACCTTCTGGAAATTGCAGTGATGAATGGTGGCAGGTTTTTGGTTTGTTTTTGCTTTTGCTCTTTGAGATATCCTCTCTGAAACTCTAAGCGTCTGCAGTTTCCTTGCCCAAGCATCTTAATTGTAAGCTCTCCAGTGAGCTGAGCTCTCCTCTTCAGGTCATGACAATGAGGAAAATGCTTTGTCAGAATATCATCCATCAAGGATGAACGCAATGTTAGTGACAGCTCAGAAGAGGATGAGGTGCAGCCATGTGAGGGCTGCTGCACGTCCCACTACCCTGACACTGATTTATCATATTTTTTTTTCTTGCACTTGTGCTCTAATTCACAAGGTGCTAGAAATTGAAGACGACATGATGGACCATGTTTGCTCCCTGAAAATCTGTTTCTCCTGATCAGTGCCATCTCCCTCTGTCCCACCTTCTATTACCTAATATCTAATATATGTCAACGCATTGTTGTTACCATCTACAAATATTCCCCATCATTATTAAACAAATGAGATGCAACTGCTAGACAGAGTTAGCCAGAGTGCCTAACTGGAGAGGGGAAGAAATAAAAAATAGTAATAATAATTTTGAAAGAAGTTGTCTTGTTTACTGTGCCAGGGACACTGGATAATTAGGGCATGGATTTTCTTGACATACCATCTTAGATGGTGCTGTCATAAAATGTATGTCTCTCTTGAGATTTGGAGCAGGAGTGGAAATGCAGAAGCATGTACCAGGAACATTTACTCTGCAGCAATCTGGGACTTTGCAGCTCCCTGTCTGTGTGACTTTGACCTTGTATTTGCTGTTCTTTAGTTGTGCTACTCCTGGTCTGCAGGACTGGAGCTGACCTGGGACCTGAGGAAATATCTGAACAAAACTGTGCTGCTGTTCCCATGAGGGAGGAGAGCACTTGGTGCAGAGGATTTAAAATTGCTTCTAGGGGATACTGATTATGAATATTTCCTATTGAAGCTAGCCCCTGCTGCCTCTGCAAATAGCTAGAGCTGCATTAAACCAATATGTTACGATTTTACCACAGTGGTGTCATTTTGACTTTCCACATGTTTCTGCAGAACCGTTTATATACATATATATATGAATTGATTCAACTCTCTAGGCTGTTGCTGGGAGCTTGTCACTAGAAAATCCTATTTTCAGACAGAAACAACATGAGAACAAGAAAATTCAGACACTGTGGGATTTGTTTGGTGCTTCTGAGGACTGTGAACACCATTTCCTCCAGAAACTGTTCCAGCTTCTTTTGGGGAGATTCCACAGCTACAGAGACATGGGGAAATAATATACTCATCTAACAAAGGCACTCTGAACGTTGTGCACCTCTTTCTGTGGAGAATTGAAATACTTACAGGCCCTTGAAGCACCAGGTATTTGTGATGTTGACCTTTCCCCCTCCCCCTCTTAAAAAAAAAAACAAAAACAAAAACAAATAAAAATCACAGAAATTGCAGAATGCTGTGAAATATCTTCACATGAGACAGCAGCCCTGCACCCTAGGTAGCAGCCCAGCTGCCACCTGCTGAACTGAGCCTTTGCTTTTGAAGGTTCCCTGGCAACCAAGGTGACATATCTGATCACCTTCTCTTTTAAATGTTAATATAGTTTTGTGATTAATGTAAAAATGCTGAGAAGGAAAAATGCAAGGCATCAATAGGTTATTTTGTGGGATTTATTTACTTGCTAGAGTGATTGGTGTGTGTGAGGTAGGCAGTCTGGAGATATAGTGAAGGTTCTCCAACCGTTTTCTACCAGGGTCAGGACTAAGCCCTGTGTTTCTCTGGCATTTGGTGAATGAACATAGGTGGCTTCATGCTAATGCCCCCAGTATGCCTTGGTGATGAGAAGCCTGCCCTTTAAATACATGGTGGGGTGGATGGGACAGAAGTAGAAGGGTATAGAGACTCTTGAGTTGGTCTTAAGTGGGAGTTGCATCTCTGGAAGTCTATTCACTGGATTACGTAAAACAAGCAGTTTCTGCACTGCAGCATAACTGATGGGAAGCCCCAAGGAGCAGTAGCCAGGACATCTTTGTCCTATGGCACTTGAGCAGCAGAAAAATCTTCATAGCAAGAAAAGGAAGTTGTATGATCTAACCTTAAACACCCTCCAATCCTTCACCCAGAATGTCATATAGTATATGATGTCATATAATGGGCTCTAAATTAAAAATTCTGATTTATGCTTAGGTTTAATTTGAATTATAACATGCTCATCTTCTACAGGGAATTCTCTTATACCTGTTACAGATCACAAAAGATTGGAAAAAGGACTTTTTTTGAGCATTTTTATTTGTCAGTCATGCTGACGAATTCTGCCAAGCTTTTGATGAATGGGATAATAAAAGTAGCTACCTCCACAAATGTGGAATCTAAATCTAAATTTGTGCTGAGGAGACTGGCAAAAATATTAATGATCTGAATTGGAGCAGCAGCAGGCAGGTAGCTGGACTGTCGCTCTGGAGAGCACATGTCTCGATGCCTATAACTTGTGTGTAATGATTTTGCTGTCAGGGCTCTGTAGATTATGGGTATGAAACCAATTTATAGTATGCTGGCATGAACTCTAGTCTTAAAATGGTCACCAGAAAGTAATTTTTCTAGTAAGAGGTATGATTTTATCGGTTGATGCTTGAACAAACGGCATCTCTATTGGGAAGGCTTGCTCATAAAACAGTACCAGGGAAATGCCTTTATTGGCAGATATAGGCTGAAGTGGTAAGTGGATGAGCTCAGACACAGGAAGCAGTAACAGCATACTGATTTCCCTCCACTACTAATAATTTAATACAGCTGATGTCCTGTGAGGACTTCTCATAATTGCAGTGTATGAGCTAACATGGCTTTAATCACTGAGTGTCTCTCCAAGTCACCCATGTGTTTTGTGGAAAGAATAGTAGCACAATGAATTGGTCATCATTATGCAGGAAACCAAAGCCTGCCTAATCAAAAGGTTGGATTTCTTGTTTTCAAAGCTGCAATTAAACTACTGAAAGAACTGTAGGAGACAGTTCTTCTGCTGAGTAGATATGCTCTGAGAAGTTGCCCAGGAATACCCTATGTAGTTTAAAAAAAATAACCTTCCCAGTTACTCTCATGAGTGCATTTCATGAAGATTTCAATAATCTCTCATGGTAGGCTCTAAACATAACATGATTATCAAGACAGGAATAATGTCTTATTTCAAATAATGTCCATTTTGCTCATGAATAAAAAATCTAAAGCTGCTGAAAGATAAGGAACATGTGGTGATTATGTGGTGAATCACTTAGCTACTGGAAAGATTCTCTTGTTAGGTTTGCAGACAGGAAATGTTTGTTTAGCTCCTTTGATCTGCAGATGCCAAGTTGTCTTGGAAAGGGAATAGCCATTTCTCATTACTTAGATTTTCAAAAAGCATTTGATGTGGAAAGGTATTAGAGATATATTCTCTGAGTTTCAAAGGGTATAGATAATACATCACATGCAGTAGGAGACACCGCTGTTGTTCTCTGGAAGATTAGACGGGGCTATCTTAACATCATCAGGGGATTTTAAAACAGGCATTGAAATGTATTTGTTCTGTCACTTATGAGGAATATTTGAAGCTTGTTTGATTTGATTATTTCAGAACTTGTGCATAAGCTCATTTATCTAATTATTGTATTGACCATTTTCTTATTGTATTGAGTTTTAATAGTCCTGAGATTAATTAGATGTGCATAAAGAGCAGCTGAGAGAGATGTGAAGCTTTTGTTTTGAATCCTTTCTGTACTGCTTTTAAAAGAAAGAGATGAGAGATAACTGAATGCAATCAAAATGCAGTCATGCTCTTGATTAACAATATAATTAGCTAAAATCTGAAAGTTTTATAGGGAATATCTGCACTTGATATACAGTGTTCTGAGCTGACTAGACAGACAACGTTTGAAACTTACTTTATTATTTACAAATGTGATTGAAGGTTTTAATAATAAAACTGTTTTTTAAAAGTTAAAAAAAATAAAATAAAATAACCCAAACAGGAAGATATGCTGGTTTTATTCCTTTTATGCTAACCCCAAAAGGGAGGGTTTAGTCTCCACCTGCAGCTGTTCTACAGCCAGCATTGCCCTAGCACTTCCAATGCACACACAATCAGCTGTTCATCAGCTTCACAGAGAAATGTAGAGGAAAAACGTCTTTATCCTGGGATCAGGACCTTCTCTTGAAAATGCATCAGCTTAGGTGGATGCTTTTAATTAGACACAGATGGAGGAGGGATGGTGCAGGTGGGAAAGCGCTGACCTGGGGCGACAGTGGCTGGCAGCAAGGGGGTTGTGCAGGAGGTGATTGTCTCTTTAGCAAAGAACTGTTTTACATTCTCATTTAGCAATTCAGAATTAGGCAGAAAAAAAATATCTTTAAGAATATAGGTGATGGAGAAAAAAAAAAAAAGCGGCTTTTAATAAATTTTCAAAAATGTCTTCCTGTTTTATCTCAGTATTGGGGATATATTAGTGAAAACTTTATTGCCAATGGATATTTGAAATTATGTATTTCTAGACTGAGTGAAAATCATACCTAGTTTTCAAATAAAAAAGGCACTGTAATCATTAGTGTTTGTGAATACTCTGCTTGTTGTAGAATACAGCACAGGATAGAGAATTGACAAGTGATATCTTACTTACATTTTGTATAATATGCATTTACTTTCAACTTTAAACAGAAAAGCTTAAAAAAAACACCATCATGTTTGAAGTTGCAGAATGGCATAAGTGTGATAGTAACGAATCTGTATGATCTCACAAAATAGAATATATTTTCTTACTGTTCTAGAGGAACAGTGTACACTTCAAGATTTAAGTACCTCTGCTCCGAAATTTATACTGTATAAAACCCTGAATCTTTGTGCATTTGCATGTTTGCAATGTGTTTCTTACAGTGTCTTCTTTTGTCAGTTTTAACTTATCAAATTCTACTTAGCAGCACTGCTGAAAATCATAAAAAAAATGGTAGACTAGAAAGAAAATTTGTTTTGCTGTGCAAGTGAAACTTCATTTCAAAGTCTGGAGAAAATCTAGCTCAGCTATAATGATTTTCTTGGAAGTTTTGATCTTACTTTTTATAATGAGAAGTAGATTGATTTTTCTTCAATACATTTTCCATGCCCATAAATCCCTATTGTACATGAAGTACTCCTTTGTGGAAAGAATTAAAGCTGTAGATTTCCTACTTGCAACATTCTTATAGCCTATAAATATGCAAAGGTAAATTCCAATAAGGAAAATACTTCTACTAATAAACGTCTTTTCTGAGAGTAATTTTGGATAAAATTCTTCATTGATTCACCTTGTAGACTTGCAAGCCAGAAGAGAAAGTATCATTTTCTTGCATAAGAGACTCCCTGAGGGACAGATCCATTCATCTCAAGCAGGGGCCTAGGGAGAACAGCAGCAAGGGCTTGAGCTCAGGAAAAGATGTCCCAGTTCAGTTCTGTCCTGGTGTTGTTGATGCACTGCTTCCCTTTCATGCTTAAAGTCTCTCCTCTATCCCAAAGTGCTGAACCACAACAGAGGGCTTGTTCGATTTATGCTGGAATGTCTGATAGTTAGAAATTAATTGTGCTTGCAGCTATTTCTTCGTGGGCTCATAAAAATTCCTTTTAACTCTGCACAGCCCTTCTGTATTCAGAAATTCTCCGGTGCACCATCTGCTCAGGGCTCATGGACATCTGCAAGTTACCTCTCTGTGACAATGATATCTGAGAGCTGTGCATCTTCAGCATACGTAACTAGCTGTCTCAAAGCTGACTACTACTGAGAATGCAAAAATGATTCTAACACAAAATGTGGGCATGCTATGGAAAAAAATACAGGAGCATACTTGCAACTGTTTACCTTCTGTTAAGCTTGTTGCTACTAAATTAATTCTGGAAATGTGATCATTTCATTCTCCTAAAATGGTAATTCATACATAGGATGTGTTCTTAGTGCTTCAGATCATTTGAAAACACTTTTCTTAATTTATCACCTGCTTTCCAAAAATCTCAATTTGTAATTCTTGTACTGTGCAATCAAAAAACTGTATTACTGAAGAGGCTGCCACTCAAAATTTGCCTTTCCTCCTGTCATGTGCATATTGGAAAAAGTTTCCTATGAATTGTGATAGCGGAATTCACTGGGACCAGTTCTGTTCCAGGTCTGATCCTACTTTCACATCTCTAAAAACATGAAAAGTGCCTCCAAATATTCACTGCAAGTTATCTGATCAGCTGTTATCCTACTAGCAAAACCAGAATGCAACTATTATTGGGTGGATTTACAGGTTGCTAAAGAGTCTCTTCCTTAAATCTTTGTGCTCCTAAAATGAGTTTTGTAATGCAGGAGCATGGCTGAGATGAGGATGCCCTGACTGCAAGGTACTGGAAGGCTACTGCTATACTTCCCTCTCATCAAGCAGAGAAGAGATCATTTGAGTTCTGTAATCTGTTGCTGTTGATAGCTGACCTAATTTCTGAGTGCAGATATGATTTAGTAGCAATCCCATCTCTTAGATAAAGGCATTGAGTAGAAATGGTGTGTGTTGAATGGTTTCTGCCAAGAAGGTCAGCAAGTTCTTAAGGGAAAATGTTTGATAGATGCAATTAAATGTACAAGGCTTCTGCCTATTGCTTATCGACGGCTTCTAAAATGAAATGATTTTCTCTCAAGCTTGAAGGTCATTTCTGATACGTGTCTTGGCACTATACTCAGGATCACTTCAAATAAAATGCCAGAAGCAGGAATGAAAAATTAAGAATGTTTATATGCTGCAATTACAAAAAAAAAAAAAAACAACAACAAAAAAACAAAAACAAACAAACAAAAACCTTCCTATCCTTCTCCCTCTCCTCTCCCTCCCCCCACCAAAAAAAAAAACAAACCACCCACCAAAACAAAAACAAAACAAATAAAAAAGTCAGTAAGGGAAGCTTGTTTAATGAGGCTCAAGTGTCAGAATGCAACTTTGGGGCACATCCACAGTCATGACTGACTACGACCTTACTCTTTACTTGTCCATGTTGCACGCTGATAGAGAAGAAAACTGAACCTCATCTGACACCCTTTATCTATTTAAAATAATTGCTTCCACTAAGTTGCAGGGTAAAAAAATTTAGATGTGTAATTAGTCATCTCCCTTGATGAAAAATCGATCCATAGGTTTGGATGTCTTTTTTTTTTTTTCTTTATTTTTTAACATCACCAATGCCATCTGGAGGTAACTGTAGCTTCTAAACTTAAGAGCTACAGAACAGCTTCAACAGACCTGGGCCCTGAGGTTCAGTTGTCATGCCTGGTGTAATGTCATAACTCATTAATTTTCAGAAATATAAATTTATAATGCAATACAGCAGGCATAAATATTTTTGGCATTTGATGTGGGGGCATTAGAAGACAATCAGGACAAAACTGTACTTGGAGTGGCCTTTTTGGAAACATCAATGAACATCAATGTTATGCCTGCTTATTAAGAGCTGTCAACTGCTGGATGTGGTGGGTTGTCTTGTTTTGTATCTCCATGATGTATTTGTGCTTCATTCTACAAGTTGTAAAAATAGCCCCTTTGAGTCTGAGGTCAGACTTCATGCTTTGCTTGCACATTTCATTAATGAAATAGGAAATTTGCTATTGCAATGCAGGTGAAAGAGGGTAATAGTTTTTTGCTTTAATGTATTTTTATACACTTACATAGCATGCTTTGTATTGGTTGGTTTTCTGTGTTTATACCCCTCACCCTAAATATTCTGCTGCTCTGCTTTCCATTACAAGGAAATTAAGTAATATGCTAAATTTAATCTTACTGACACCAAGCTAGATTCAGAGAACCCCCAAAGACCTTTGTAGATCTATTTGCAGCCTCCCTTTCCCTTGTTTCTGCAGTTCCATGCAGATGCTCATTGCATACAGCAGAAATGGGCATGGGACAGACAGCTTGAGGGGAGAGGCTCCAGCTC
Source organism: Anas platyrhynchos (assembly GCF_047663525.1). Taxonomy (NCBI): domain Eukaryota; kingdom Metazoa; phylum Chordata; class Aves; order Anseriformes; family Anatidae; genus Anas; species Anas platyrhynchos. The sequence continues at coordinate 15,475,320 of NC_092596.1, forward strand.
TGATAGGAGCATTTGGAGCTATAGTGTGTGGCATTCTTGGGTGAGCTCACCTTCCTTTCAAATGAGACTGATGACTTGGAAAGCCCTTATCAAGAGCGATAATGCATTCTGGAAGATGGATGGAGAAATTCTTGCCATGCATAATACATGTTGCCTCCAAGGACAAAGTAGTTCTTGTAGGATGTTAATGATGGAGATAAGATGGAAATTCCCACCTTAAATTCAGATCCATGGTACCATTCATTAGCTGGTGAGATGTGGAAGCTGGAAGGCTAAAATTTCTCAGTGGACATTTGCTGAGTTCTGCCAGGATGGAGCTTGGGTTGTCATGACTGTAACAGTGCTTCAGCTAGCTCTGCTTGTGGATTCAGTCCTTTTAGGACCTGGGACCTACCTAGAGCTGCTTCAGCATTTTGGCCTGGTAGCAGCATCAGATGCCAACAAACACACGTGCACAAAAAATGCCAAAGGCCCCACTTCCATGTCCATAGATAAAAGCTACTGAAGTACCTCCTCCACAGGCCACTGGGCCAGATCCTGTCTTCAGACCATCGAGCTGGATGTTGTACTGAGGATATTGCATTAGAAAGAGTGTGAATCAGTGCAGGAGGAAAGTGGACTTTGGGAAAGGGGCTGAGATGTCCATCTGTTCCCTGTATTTGTGCATACTGAGTCTGTCACTTGTATCCTGTCACATACCCTTCCTCAGGAAAGCCTCCTCTGTGGGGGAGGCTTCATACCATAGTCTTCTCTGTGCTTGACGTTAGAAACTTCTGTAACACTTTTAGTCTATGGCCAGTCACTAAAAAATAAAAATTAAAAAAATTAATGCATGAAGACCTTATAAAGTCTTTATCCTTTGACACTGGAAGTGCTGGTACATATGCAGGCTCATTGTGGGGATGTGCATGTGGTTGATACCAGCACCAAGGCCTGTGAAGTGCCCCAGGGTGCATCATTTAAAACATGTCTAGTAAGCAGCCTTCAAATGAATGAGGCTTTAAATGCAATAAAAATACTCAGGGAAGGAACACTGTTATTCTTAGTCTTTTTTGACGCATTCCTTCTGTTCAGTGGTATGTTTTAGCAGCATGTGCTGGTGTTCAACAGCTATACATAGATGTATCCAAGGTTGTCCTTGATTTTAAATAAATAAATAAAATTACCTGCATCTTGTGAACATAACCTGCAAAAGGGTTGCCCCAAACAAATAAGCTCAATATAGATGCTTATGTGTCCAGTACATCTAGGACTACTTTCATCCACATATAGTAGGTTTCATTCTGTCCTCATGTGGTAATAGGAAGTAAAGAACCCCAAGTATGTTTGCTTTCTCTGTAAGAGAATTTTCCAGTGTGGCTCTAAGACCTAGGTGGTCTTTTTCTGAATAACATTTATTGAACTGTCATTAAAGCCATTTTTTTTTTTTTTCTGTTAGGTGTAAAATTTCCTTGCTCTCCACCTGTGTTGTGGCTGTTTGAACAAGAGCAGATGTGTATATACTACCAAACTGCAGAAAAACCCTCAGCTGCAAGGCTTCGTTATAAGTGAGATTCACACAGGACAGATTAACTGTGGGACTGTGGAACAGGTTAGCAGATGGCCAGCAAAGTCTGGCATTATTCTGGCCTGGCAATCCTGCCTGGCATGGATGCTTGTGTGGGTGATGAAATGGATGGATGACGTGCTAGCATCTGGTGCATGAATGTGCAGCGGTGGTATTGCATGGCTCCTGCTAGCAGTGCTAGTAAAACAGCATTTTTTGATTGCATTAGCACAAATGGCCATGTGAGCAGGCCTTCCATAAATCCATGTTAAATACAAATTCACAAAGTGATTAGCAATTAACTCTTAGTTCCCCCACCTGAAGATGAGAAATAGCCCTGTCTGTGACTGTTTGCATGTTGTGCTCTTGGGCATTTTTTTCAAGCTGCATAGCCCCTCATCTTCCTCTACTGTCCTTGACAGAGCTGCCATCCTTCTGTCAGAGATTTGGCAGGGGGATGCTGGTGGTGTGGGGTCTGTTTCTGCTTTCAAGGAGCACATGTGGTACCAGCAGTGAAGGCAGCAACCTACAGGTCAAGCATGAAATGCTAGGTTTGCTCTGCAGCAGGGAAGATCATCAGATACCTGGCAAAATTTCCTAGTGGACAATATACCAAAGTACTTGAATACTCTGAGGAGGTGATTAAGGACAAATGAGACACATCTCACAGCCTGGGGCTCAGCTGATCCTGCCTGAGGCAAGAAAATACGTTTGCTGGACCTGTGAGGTGTTTTCTGTGATTCTGCAAATCTGTCATCTAGGGTCACGTCATGTTGCCCAGTGCACTCTGATGGCTCTCTCCTCTCATGGGCTTCTGCACCATGCTCAGCATAGGGGCATCTGAAAGCTGAGTGCTACGCAGAGTCCTCAGCCTCAGGGCAGAGGGGCCATGAAAGACTGAACCCAGGAGGAATTTTCCATGTAAATAACACCTCCAAGACTGAGTGGCATGGTGGTACCATGTCTCTCAGCAGTAGGGTGAACACTTGGCCTTGGACCTGGACCTGCACTTGGCTTGTGCAGATGTGCAAGGTGAGGGGATCATCATTGTGCTGAGCTGCATGGGGGCCAGCAGTGTCCAGCTCAACCAAGAGTAAGCGTTTGAGAATTGTTATGGGGAGAACGTCTTTCTAATCCTACACAGAGAGAGTGCCCACATGAGACAATAGGGGAACAATGTGCACTTCAGAGCTGATGCAGTAACTTGCTTTTGGAAAAAAACAGTTGTGGACTGGCTGCCATTCTTCTTTCTCAGTCACCAGGATGAACAACTCAGTTTAGGAGTCAGCTTTTATACTTGGAGCCTTGTCACCTTGTGAATGGAATAGCTCATTTACTCTAAACTAAACGTATGGCTTTGTATGCCACAAAGCATCAATAAGCACTACTTAACCCAGTCCATGTGCAGTGACATTAGTCTGACTCAACGGCCCACTTCTTCTGTCCCTCAGAAACCTTGTTGGTGTTGCTGGGACTCCTAGTCAAGGCACGTGGCTTGCTGTGGAAGCCACATCAAAAAGGAAATTTGCTCCAAACTCTGCTTTCGTTGCCTGTAATGTGGAGGTAGTAATTATACTTGTATCACCACAGGTTAGAAAACCTTTTTTTTTATTATTATTTTTTTTCCTTCAGAATTTCTATTTTAATAAAAATATGAATGTTCTCTCACCTTGCCTTGATGGAAAGAGAAGTATTGTATTATTGAGAAATGCTATGTTCATGGTTGGGCTGTAATAACAGAAAACTGTTCCCAATCTGTTTGAATTCAAGACTTTGATAATATTGTAATTCTGGAGAAAAGACCCTTATAGAAACTGAAGTATGGATCTAGATTCAATATTCAAACAGGTTTGTGTCAGGGCCTGAATGTTTTTTTTGTTTGTTTGTTTGTTTGTTTGGATGTTTTTTTCCTGTTTCTGATGAATGTTTTTTTCTGAACTTTAAAGTACAGGTGTTTAACTCTCTTTTCTTGGTCAACAGCATTGCCAAACTAAGAGTAGCTTTTGATGAAATCACAGGTTTGAGGAAAACATGCTAAGACCAATGATAGGCTGTTGCTGGCACCTAGATTCAATTTTACTCTGAAATACAGATTTCATAAAATGCTTCGTGGTTTCATTGAGCTGTTTCAATTTTCTTAAATCAGTTTTGAAAAAATATTTTAGCTTCTTCAGCCAGTCAATTTTCTTGCCTTTTTGACCTTTAAATTCAATCTGTTGTACCCAAATTAGTTGGCACAGAACAAAACTACAATGCTGGAAACTTAACTGCCTTACAGAAGCAATGGGCAAAATTCTGCTTGCTGTACAAATCTGGAACAAACCTAGTGTCTTTATGCCAGATCATCCTGACTGTGAGGTGAAAGCAAAAGGGGGCCATTTATTTTGATGCCAAATTACATATGAATGCTGTATAATTCATGGTCTTGCAGAACATCACTTTCTGCACATAGATGTTTAGGTGTTGAATAGAATATATAGCAGAGATACATTGGCACTAAACTTTGAAGCATTGGTACTGTAACTGCTAAACAGGATGCTGCTGTTTTAAAAGGTGCTATGCCTGTAAGATTTGCTTATGGCACATTTGCCATTTTTTTAAGATAGTTATAAATGTGCCTATAATGTATCTGAGGCTACAGTAATTAAATATATAATTAATAAAGCATGATGCAGTTTAAAGATGTGTTCAGACTGTAACTGATGAGATAATACATTTAATTTCTACTTTAATAAAAGATATGACAAAGCAAAATGCAGATATCTACAAACAAAAAGCCCTTGTTTACCTATTGGGAGGGAGGTTGAATTTTATTGTCCATCTAATTGCTTGGCTGAAGATTCTGAGATTTAAAGTCCCATTTCCCACCCCTGTAGGGATGTTAGATATTGTTTCCTGGCCAAATTCCAAGCAGAAGAACGAGTTTCTGCATACCAACATGCCCCTGCTGCTACAGCTGTATATACTTCTTGATGGTTTGCTCTGAAAATATTATCATAGCATTGCTTTTGCTTTCTGCTCCACAGGCAGATGATGTGACAGAGTGCCAGTCTGTCAGACCCTCTGCCCTATGAGTTGTAAACTGGTAGCCCGAGGGTCTCCTAACTCCACCAGACTATTACCCCATTTTTATGGCCAGCAGGAGCCAAATGAACCTGATGTGTAAAGGTAGGATGAAGCTAGGGGCTGGCTGTGAGCCTCTGTATAGTCCTAGAAAATGCCAAGGTCCTTTGGAAAAGCTTTGTCAGAACTTATGGATAATGCACATTGAAGTGGAAGTCCCTTAAGTATTAATGAGAGAAAACCTTTGTCCTATTTTAAATTACATTTATTAATTGTCTCTGCAGTTTTTAGTTTGAAGGCAAAATGCTAATGTGCAAAATGACAGTGTCATGTGTGTAAGTGCTATAACACCTGCTCAGCACCAGTGCCATGGGTGATTCTTTCCAAGCCTCCAGCCCTCACCAAACCCCTTTCTGGAGTGGAGACAGCCTGCATCTTTTATCCCAAATTTTCATCCTCCTTCAAGGAAGAGACAAAGATCCAAATCCATGTTAACAAGGTACAGGGGCTGAATGTTGCTTAGTTGGCCATCCTGAGGGATTTGCAGAGCTTCTCTAGCTCTGTACATAGGCCTGGTAGTGCAACCATGTGGGGAAACCTGTGGGGAACAGAGCTTTACCTGACTTCAAGCTCAGGGCTGGGCTCACATTTTATCTCTCATCAACAAGGCAAATCTATGGCAGGGATTTGTTATGCAGAGCAGCACAAAAATCCCAGAAGCACAAAGCTAATTTCTTTTGCCTTTTTGCCTGTGGGTGATGCAGGCATTGCAGCAAGGATCAGGCCATTTTAACTGGGGGGCCCTACCACTGAGTCTGCAGCCATCCTGCTGATTTATGGAGAAGCAAAGAAAGTGGTGAACTAGTCAGGACAGGGGATGAGAAAATAAATATTGTAGATTTTCCCCTACAAAGAGTAGTAATTTATTGAACATCTGAAGCTTCTAATCAAGTGTATAGATCACTCTTCCTCCTTCTCTCTCTTTTAATAAGGTTTCTAGAGTAAAGAAAAGGTGTGAATTTGGTCAGACTGTCCTCAGAGGATTAAGGCAAATCGTGTAAGCTATATTTAATTCAATTAATCATTCCAGATAGGTCCTAAATCATGTCATCAACCTATTTGATTCCACAGGCATAATCCTTAACATACAGCCGCCTTGCACAATAAGCCAGGGAGACACTCAGTTGCATTCAAGGGAAATAAATTTAATTATAAACACATCATAGAATCGAACATTTCCTGAATTTGGAATTCAATGTCTTGTCAGCCTTCCAGCTGAACTCCATCAAACTTTTATAGGGAAGCAGACTGTCCTGAATTTATATGCACTGGCAAATGCATTAACTGAAGGATAGTATTAAAAGAAAGTCTTCATTTTTAAAACATTTTTAAACTTGAAGCTACTTTCATCTTCTGGTAGAACTACTCATGGTGTTAAGTAAAGCCATGAGTGCATGTTACTAGAACTTGTCAGAAGAGGGAGAAATACAAAAATCTACTGGGTCCAGATAGCCACGCTATCACACTCAAAATAATGAAGGCTGAATTGGGGCTGGAGGTATGTGGAGCTAGAACAAGCCCTTCCCAGCCTGGATGGGCTGCCAGAATTTAACTACCGATTTCATCAGTGAACCACTGACATCTCTTAACTGTATTTAAATGCTGGAGGCCCCTTTCAGTGCTGGTCGTTACTCAGTGATTCTAGCAAGGACTTCAAATGTGTGGGGCTGATCTTACCATGATTGCTGTGACTTCATAAATTGAAATATACAGGGATTGGAAATAACCCAGTGAGCCACGATCTGGTGTGCAAATATGGAAAAGCATTCTGCTGAGAAAGGCACTAGGCTCCCATGTGGGCGGGGAAGACATGCCCTGGGTATCTGCAGGAGGATTTACACCCCAGCTCGGAGAGCTTTTTCTGACCAGCAGAGCCCTGTTAAAAGTAATCCAGCACATTGTAGGACTTCTGTTTTCCTCTTTTTCTTAGCTGTTACTATATTTTCTCCTCAGCCTTACAGATGTCCAATTCTTTCTGGATTCCTTTAGGAGGAATGAAAAATAATTATGAAATTTCAACATTTTTTCAAAGACAATGTTCTGAAAACTAATTTTCATATTGAAATGTGAGGGTGTTATAGTTTAAAGGACTACCAAAGTAGTGTATGTTCATTGCTCCACCAGTGCTCAAGTGAGAGGCCAGGCAGCAAGCAGCAAAGGTGTGAGCTGCCAAAAGGATGCCTCAGCTCCAAGGTGCTCAGAGGGGCAAAGAATCTTGGTGTACTCAAAAGAAGGCATCTGTATTACTGTATTATGTATCATAAATGTATAATGGGGAAAAACTGTTCTGATAATAGCTTCATTTAGTTCAGAATAAATTTTTAATCTTCATTTTTTCCAGGTTTAATTATTAAAGCCAGTTTCACACTAGTCAGGGTGTTTCGTGCTAGCTTGGACTCTTCTTGGGGAAAAGAAACACATTTAGGTGATGGTTTTCCAGGAATCTGCCAGCTGCCCCTTGCAAGTTTGGTTTCTCCCATCTTCTCTGGTTTTGATTCAGCCAGTCATTTCCAATGTTGTAATGTTGAGAAGGTTTTATGTATAATCAAATCAAAGTTGTGCAAGACTCAAAGGTTTGTGGTGACTTCTTTGTGGCTTTTTTGTCTGTGATTGCATAGGACATAGTGATGTGTTTTATGTGTTTTTGTTACTATTGTTTTTATTTATTTATTTTGGCTTTCTTCAGCTCTTCTGTAATTTTGTGGTGTTTTTATCCCCTGAGATTGAGAAATTTCAAGTTGAGGAAGAAGAGATCAGACTTTCTTCCTGCCAGGGAATGCTCTGGCAAATGGGTGCTGGGAGAGGCATAGCTGCTTGGTAGGAATGGAGGGAAGCAGCAGAGAAAAACTGTAATACTGAGAACAAGCAAACAGAAAAGTCCTGGTGCAAATCTCAGGGGAGGAAAAGGCCATGTGCTCCCCCTTGTGTAATACTGCTTTCCCAAACAGCCTACCAAACATTATCTTTTCACATTACATTTTAATTTAGGTTGTGACCACTTTTACTAAGTGCCCTTTAAATATGCTTTATAATGCAGAGGAAATAATAGAGGTAATTATCTGTTCAACCTTCCACCGAAACCTCATGCATGAACTAGAAAATCTCTGTTTAAGTCAGAGGAAAGGAGAGAGGAGAGACCGAGAACTGCTTATTGGCTTTTTTCAATAAGTAGCATTGCTCGGGTACAGTTATTCCACCTGGTATTTTATTAATGGTTTCCCCATGCTTGCCTGGGCTGTCAGCAGGGCAGATGTAGGACAGCAGCTATTGCCTGGGGTGGGCAAAACTTACTCGTGCCATGGAGAAGAAGCACACAGCTGCCAAGCTGCATCGGGACCCATTATTTTTACATGACATCTTTATCTGTGCAGGATTTGCATTCATCTCAGGTAACCCTGAGACACTTCACCAGAAAATTCAACTGCTTCTAGTTTGTATTTTTTTTTCTTTTTATACACTTGGTAGTTTCCCAGGAAGAGTTAGGTTTTCACTGGTGAACCATTCAGAAACATTAATAATACATTTTACTAAGGGTTCTACAAAAATCATTCTTTCTTAAATTCTATAATATTTTTTATTTACCAGAAACTAGATACTGTCAATGAAAATTAGGCATTAAATATTTCAGTGATAGCTTTGAAAGTGTTTTAGTAAGCATCTCAATAAAATTATCACTAACTCTGTAGAAATATTTTCCATTGATAATTTTTCTATCATAATTAGGACAGAATACTCTGGCTGAAGAATACCCTAAATTCTAGAGGAAGATGTCTTCACTGTTACAAGCGCACAAAACTAAAACAGCATATACTGACATAAAGATGACGTTATTGCCTGTGATTGAACTCTTAGACTATAATCTGTTTATCTTGAAAACAGCAAGGATGACCACGCAGGTTTTGCAGGGATGGCAAGATATCATCTGACAGGACAGATGTAAATGACCATGGCTGCTTTGGGGATGTGCATGCTGAGAGATTGCCCAGGAACTGAATGCTGACCACCGTGCCCATGGAAGAACAGGTTGATGCGCTCCTAGTGCATTGTCCTGTGGCTTGCGGGGAGAAAGGTGATTTATCATAAGAGACGTTAATCTGGCCAACATACAGAGGGCTCAGGCTGTCAGTGCTAAAATGTCCTTGAAATGTTTTGTAATTATAGATAGCAATCTCCTCATTCCAAAAGTATTAAGTTTGGCAAAGGATAATTCTGTATTTGACCTTCTCCTGATGGGAAAAGAGGAAAGATAGGTTTCTAAGAACTGGAAGTGAGTGACTTGCATGGGTACAAATAATTCTGGCTGGATTACACAGTTGTGTGCAAACAAGTGAGGTCCCAGACAAACACAGGGATTGCTTTAAAAATTCCAACTTCAGGGCCTGGAAACAATTATGGGTGGAAAAGCTGCAGAGAGGTTGTAAACAGAAACAGTGAGTGGTGGTTGAGACTTTTTCAAAGAATGAGAGCTTCTCCTTGCCGGCATTTACCTGAGGCAAGTGGGAGAGTTTTTGTCTTCATAATTAACTTTGCTTTCCTTGCATAATACACTAAAGTCAGACCTTTAGGTATGTTGTTATGTATTTGCTTGTGCTTTAATTATTGTTAACAAACCTGCCCTTTATGTCCTGTAAAATTACCTCTCTCCTGGAGTTTTTCTCTGCTCTCTTGGAGATAGCAGCTTGCTAATTAGTGTCTCTGCTGGTAATTGCTGCTTCAGAAAGGGTGAGAAGTCTATCTTTTGGAGGGCTTCAAAGCAGACAGAGATCTGATCTCTGCAGTGGGTGTTTAACAGGAAACTGCACCATGGGGAAAACCTGAGGAGAGAAACCTACAAAGCTGGGCTTTGGTGAAGATGGAAAAAGCCTTTAATGGCATCAGGCATGAACATGCATCAGGATGAAAGAAGCTATGACTCAGCTTGTTCAAGAGGGGTAATTCTTCCAAAATATCAATGGTACTCTGTACAAAAGGCACTTCCTTGTGGCTTTACTACTGGCTGTTGGCTGCTCTTTATTCTTAAAGCTGATAGACCTTTTTTCATCCTGGTTATTGCACCATGGACTGTCTCAGGCTGTACCTCACAGGGGCCCAAGAAAAGCACAAATGGCTCTTCTGCAATCACAGGCAGCAAAACCCATGGTTATCATCCTGTCCTTCATTATACCACACTCCTGGAGACAGTCACGTGGCTGCACACTGAGTCATCTGCAAGAAAACTGCCTGGCCTGTCTGGCTGGGGAGGAGGAGTACAAATGCACATAAAAGGCTTCCCTCTACGTAGTCACCAGTAAACGTTTGTTATTTAGCAAGGGTGAAGTGCAATCTATTCATGTTCTGCTGCAATGAATTAATGTGACAGATTAGCTCACAGCAATGGATCAGTTCAGGGAAAGCTGGTGGGAACAGCTTGCTTGGAGCTAACCTTTCTCAAGGTCCTGCAAAAGGCTGTTCTTTGCCCAGTTTTGAGTCGAGTCCTCTTAGTCCATGACATTTTAGCCTAAGGACATTATGACACATAGTTAAATCTTCTTCCTCCATGATCTATCCTGGTGGTCTCAAGACAAGAGAAGAGGTGGGAATTGACTCCTACCCCCTCCCAACACATAATGTGATTATTCTTGAATAGACGCAAAGGAGGTATGCATAAAGGAGATGATACTCCTGAGATGCAGGCAAACAATGCTGGTTTCAAGGCAGAGCTTTGCACAGAGTTGCTTACCAGTGCTACAGCAGGGATAGAACATTAGCTGTGAGGCAGTAGATCTGCCAGCTAATGAAGGCTATAATTAAGCATAACACCTGTGTGTAGAGGCTGCAGGGAAGAGGCTTCCAAAAAAAGGCTTCCCCACCCACTAGGTAGGAGATCTCTCCTCTGCGGAAGCCCTGGCCACATTGCTGCTAACTTGGCACCACCAGAATGTGGGGTGCTGTAGGGGACTGTAACTCCCCCCCCCCCCCCCTCCATTTCTGCGCACCTTAGCGGTCACAGTGAGTGAGTAGCTCAGCTTTCATCCTGGAGAAAAGCAGAAGGGTGAAGATTACGGCTGTGATTATGGCTCTTTCCACTCCTCCACACCTCTGAAAAAGGATCTTTGTTAGTCTTTATTGTCACTCATAATGAATCCATTTCCATACCCATCACTAAAACAATTTAGGTGCCTGATAAATCACATTACTTTCATTTATATTCAGATCTAATTGATTCCCCGTGTTTATTTTCTCAAGAGAAAAAAAAAAAAAAGGCATCATTCACTACCGAGCAGCTTTCTCTACTCACAGCCTTGCTCATTCTCCACTGCAAGCATGTTCTTTCCTCTCTATCCCCAATCAGTTCAGAGGAGCAAAAATCCCCTCTGGTTTATAAGTGAGCATTAATTAGCCCACAACAAATGCACAGGCACTTGCCCTTCTTTTCCTAGGAAGTTATCATGTACAGGTCTGGGAGGAAGAAACTGAAGTCAGGTCAGAGCTATTGTCCCCAGCAGCAAACCTTGCAAATACTGATTTCTCTTGACAGGACCAAGCAGAAAGAGTGGGTTTTGCTACTGGATGCCTAGGTATAGGAAAGTGGTCTGGTTTCCTTACAACTCTTCCCTATGCTTCTAAGTCCTTAAAAACCCTTACAAATGTGCAGATATATAGTTGTGCATTTAAATAATAAAGTGTTTTTACTTATTTTCCACATAGGAATGAACAAGTTTCAGTTTCCTCTTTCAGCTGAAAGACAAGATGGTGGGGGAAAAGGCTCTAATCGTATCTGAGGTTTTAATATTTGTCAATCAGTGTTTTCTTATATTTGTGTCAAAGAATGGGACAGAAATAAAAGGAGGAACACATTTATTGTAAAATCTAAGGGACAATATTTGGATTTTGTATTTCCATAGTGACATACACATTGATAATATACAGAGAAGGATCTGAAAACAATTATAGCAATCTAATATTCAAGATCAAAAGTAAGGCAAAGCAGGAGAATCAGGCATGAAATTTGTTCATTGTTCATTTACCAGACTCAACATGGACGTTTTTGTATCTGAGACGGACTCAGGGGAGTTACATCACATCACACAGTCACAGAGCCTTTCTTTGAAAAAAGCTTTTTACATTAAAAAACAAACAATAACAACAACAGCATTCTTCTAACGGATCACAGCTGAAGCAAAGCAGTTTTATATCCAGAAATAGAAATTGGTTAAGAGAATTAGTGGCTGTCTGAGGCATCAAGCTGGGTGTGATAATGAGATGGGTTATAAATAATGTCATTAATTCACATGTCCTTCTAACACATGCCACTCCAGTTAATGTACAAATCCCAAATCCCTCAACACAACATTCACTGACCTCCTCATTAAAGTATCTAATGGCATGAAGCCCGTTTTGCACAAATCTGCTATCTAGAGCTCTGAATCATGAATAATTATAATGCAGCATTTCTGCTCCTGAGCTAAAAGACAGAAGTATTTCTGTCACCAGAAAACAAGACTTTCATGTCTTTCATTGCCTTTTCAAAGTGTTGTGGTGTGTTATGGGGCAGCATATATCCCTGTGCTCTGTGCCAGTGCTGGGGCATGCCAGCATCCTCAAAAACCCCCTTCTACCTTGTAGAAGCCATTGATACCTTTCTGCTATGCCCCTAAAGCTAAATACACTTTATTAATCTCGCTGATTGCCCCACTAGCAGCCACTCCTCTGCTGGTGAAGGGTCACTGCTGATGGCAGCAGGTATTTGTCTCTGTTTCTCTGTCAAAGGTTTGGCTGGATCCCCAGGGCTGCTAAACAGGGGAGGGGTGTGGGGATCGGGGGGATGGATTTCCTTATACTTGAAGGGAAGACAGAAGCAGATACTTTTTTTTTTCTTCTCCCCCCCCCCCCCCCCATTATTCTAAAAGACCTCTGAAGGAGTAAATGTACTTCTGGAAAGTGCTTGGAGAGACTGGCTACCTTCAGTGAATTCTGGAGCTTCTGTTGACTGCATTCTGCCTTTCTTTCCCCAGAATACTTCAGGATGCCACTGACAGAGTCCTGTAGGTAGCTGGCACAGCACCCAAAGGAAATTGCTTCTGGACCCTGAAACTGGTCCTTTGTTCTCCATCAGCATCACAATGCAGCATGAGTGATGTATCTCCTGCTTCTATATTAAGAAAGAGAATGCACTTTGTGTTTTCAACAGGCAGGCAGGCAGGCAAACTATCTCTACAGGCTTTTGTCAGTGACAGTTTCCATGGTGTTCATGCCCTCTTTTTCAATCTCAGAGAGTACAATTTCATTATCTCCAAAGATAGTGTTTAAATTGCCCATCATGTTAATAAATTAAACCCTGGTAATTATGGGTTTTTCTAAATAATCTAATAAGGATGCTTCTGCTTTGATGGGGAGAATTTAATTGTAAAACAATATTTATAATGGACTTACAGAAACCATGATCAACTAGAATGCCTTCTCTGGAGGTTAATAGTCCTCTCTGCCCTGCAAGGCCAGAGCCTAACCTCTTCTTGTTGAGCATGGGAAAGAATCTACGGGTTTAAATACAGAAAATATTGAGAGAGTGGCCATTTCATCAAGGGATTCACGGATTCTTCCAAAGAAACCCTTTCCCAGCCCATCTGAAACAGTGACGCTGCTGATTTTGATGTTGCTAGTCTGGATCAGCCACACATGCTGCTCAGCCTTCTCTAATGTAGCATATTGACAGCAGTGAAAGCTGAGGTGGAGCAGGAGACTTGTGCTGGGTGTCTCCATGGTGTGCTGGCTGCACTGCCATGATCCAGCTGTGGCTGACAGAATGAGCTACCTTGGAAAACCCTATTCAGAAATGAACTCTAATTAGCCCCGTTATTGTTTGAAAATGGCTATTTAAAATCTGTGTATGCATATGGATTTGAGTAATATGATGATAAGTATCAAGTGGGATAAATGCTACCTCCAGCTGATCTATATTTCAGGGGGGTTTCATTCTTCAAGGCATCCTCCTGCTCTGAAATCATGATATTGACTTACAAGGCATGAGATTTAGAAAGTAATATAGCTGCTGTGTTGGTGTTGGTTTTTTTTTCCTTCTAGGATTTGAGTTTTCAGGGTGCATATATCCAGGCTTTCCTCTGAGCTTTTCAAGGAAGCAAAGCAGACAGTGAGAAGCCCAGGTAACCACCTGCCTTCAGGAGCTGCAGCTCTACAGATGTTACTGGATATAGGAAGATTTGGCAAGATCACAGCATTTCTGCACTTGCCTATCCCTGTAGGGACAGGGTAGTGTTATTTCAGTTATGCAAAGATATTCTGTATAATTCCCAATGCCCACATTCAAAAAAGAAGAATTCAGAAATTCCTAGTAGACATATGGGGAACGGGTCAAAATGACCTCTTCAGGACTGGGGACTTCTCAGAACAAATGGAGTGGAGGGTAAGCTGGATAGTGCTTATAGGCTGAGAAACCAAAAGGCAAGCCAAGCGCTTTCTCCAAAACAAGACCAAAGCTGCAAAGAGCCAATGTATATGAGATGTCTGTAGATGCCTCATTATGTAGAATTATTCCCTTTTAAATCTATGCTAAAGTAACTTGGTTTTGTAACAGGATGCTACTGGCTAGGCATCACTGGCTTGTAATGCCTGTGACAACATTTCTTGTTCAGTTTCTGCAGTGTTGGAATGAAGATGCATCTGTGCATCAGCCTGAAAACTAATGTCAGATGAGCTGATTTAATTTGTGGTCTGGCCTCAGCATCTCCTCTATGGATTATGTAAGACATTTTCCTTTTCTGTAGTTATAAGCCAGTCCTGAGGACAGTAGACTTTGCCTTCACATGTGGACTTGCCTTGGCCATCCACTATTGCAGTGAGAACTACCAGAATTGTAAACGGCATAAAACATATATAGTTTCTTCTGGAAGAAATTAGAAGTGGCTCTAGATGTCACATATCAACTGGCTTATAAATATAACTGTAATGCCTAAAAAAAGGTGATGATCACCTTTATACCTGCTTAATAGCATCATTTTAAACTGAATTACTGACATCATATATTACCTTCTTCCCCTACAGTAAATGGTCTCTCCCTGCTCTATTTTATTACTTATTGTAAATTCATTCAAGCAGTATATTTTGCTTTCAGCAAGGTATCCTCAGTTACTTTTTCTGTCCAGGATAAATTGAGATAAATTTTGCCTGTGCCTGTATTTTGCTTATGGCATCCATCTTTGCCCATGAAAAGTTACATGTAGAGTTGAACAGGACTTGAGAAATGATCATAGTGTACTGTAGAAAGTTACAGATCACCAGTTTGCAGTCAAACTGTGTGCAGAGGGCTCACTGAAGCAGCCAAGAATTTAATAGAAGGTGAAAAACATAAAGAAATGTGATGTATTCTCTAATGTTTATCCTGATAAAGTAATAAGCACATTACAAGGAAGTGACACTAGTTATTTACCATGACATCATAAGATTATACAGTAGCATATCACCCTAGGCACCACTGTTGCTAGTTATCATATTTTTGCTGTTGTAGGATTTATTTCAAGGGCTGTAGAAAAACAAAACTTTACTTTTGGTTTGTTTCTTTTTTCTTTTTTTTTTTTTTTTTTTTCGGTGGGGTTTCAAATAAAAGAGATCTCTATCCCTTTGTTGACATTCCTGTTCTCCCAAGGCTTAGCAAATCTCACAGCTGTGGCCACTTGCTGCCAAATCAAATAAAAACCTTAAGGTTTCCACCAACCAGCTTCTTTGAGGAGTTGCAGAGCCATTGTGGAAGCTACTTGATTGAAGGCTGTGGTTTTACAGCCATGGGAGTGAGATGTGTGAAGGTCAGTCCAGCTTTGCAGTGGTTCTGGGGAGGCCTGCATGTGGAAATGAAATGTATATCTTGCATGCTTTTTAGGAAACTCTATGAGCTGTCCCTAGATGCAACACATTTCTGGGTCAGTCTAGCCTTTGTTTTGTGCTTACAGCTCTGGAGATCCCGTGATGTGTTGGTGGTGAGGACCTGGTGCTGTGGTGGGCTGGATGCCAGTAGAGAACCCATTACATCCTGCAAAGCAGTGCCTGCTCTGTCTGATCTGAAGAGTGGCTCAATAGCAAGTTCACTTGAAGGTAGAAAAAAACAATTATTCAGGTCTTCCCCCTGTAAAAGGGGTCTGGCTTGGTGGCTGGCCCTGGGACACATCAGCACTCACCATCCCAACGGCTTTCCCTGCAGCAGTGGAGAGTGCCAACTGCAAAGCTGCTCCCTCACGTTCTCTTCCTGAATTGTCATCGTTCACTCCTCACTAACATCAAGTGTTTTATTTAAAAGTGTTTAGATATGCAGAGCTCGTTTTGGATTTGTATAATCAGAATTTTTAAGTGGACAAGGCCGTGATTTTCTCTTTACAAGGGAGTAATGTCACATTTCAGCTCAAAGTGAGTTTTCAGAGCCAGGTTACAAAATACAGGCAATTAAATACACAGACTTGAACAGTGGCATGGCTGCATGCATCCAAGGAGACAATTCTCACCCACCAGCTCATATCCACTTTGCTGTGCTCAGGGGAGTGGGGGAATCCTCCTGGGAGCTTCTGTTGATCTTGTGGCAGTGATTCCAAACATATCTTTGGGGGTGCTGCTGGGCATTGCTGGAAATAACGTTCAAACCTGACTCCTTCTGAATTTTACTCTGCAAATGTTGTAGTGGTACTGTTGAAAGTGCAGGTCTGTACACCAGAGGTGACCGGAGGTCTTGTGGAAGGAGATGCCTGTACTCTGCTGGCCTGGCTCTGTTAACTAACCCTTGTAAAACCTCTGAAGTTTATTCTGCCCACATACACTACTGAGAAGAGAGAAGCCTCTCCTCTGGAGTTTTTAGCATTCAGTAAGTAAAAACCAATTGATTTTTAGATCATGGGGCTGAGGGTTGAAAGCCAGTTGGGATAGATTTTGTTTAACTTCTGTATTTAAATAGCTCACACTGTTTGAATACTTATATTGCCTTTTTATTAGCTCACTCATGTTAGTGATGTGTGTGTCTGTGTCTCATGTCTTTGGGGAAAAAAAATGAAACAGCTGGCATGCAGGTCTACAAATAGGTATTAGCCAACATCTGATGTAGAGAGAGTCAGTGTTATACTGAAAGACTTAGGCAGGGTACAAAAATCTCAACTCATCAGGTGCCGCAGGGACATTGTGACCTTGCAGGCCCTTCTCACTGTAGATTTCACTGGTGGTCTGTGTCTTCTGTGCTGTCAGGAGCACCAGGGTCACCCCTGCCTGCTGTTATCTTGCAACAACCTTGCACATCACTGTAACAGCTAAGCTGCAAAGGGCAAGGTTACCTCTGATACTTGCAAAGCCAATTAGGACTTACAGAGCACTAAACTCAGATTTCTTCAAGTCATTTCATTTTATTGATCAGACACATTTTTATTTCCAGACTGCTCACTCTTGGGAACCATCCAGACTTCATAGTGCAAAGGACTATGTAAAATGTACTGATTCAGCACTCCCAGTGTGGTTATTTTTTTTTTTTTAACCTTGCAAGCTACATTTAAAATGCTAGACAGGGCTTGAAGAGCACTATCATATATCCAGTGTTTTTCTGAAAGATTTCTCCAACTTGCATTTCCCTTGTTCTCTTCAGAATTGAAACATTTCCTTCCTCTCTTTCTTGGTTAATTCCTTGGATTTTCCCAGAAGGGAGATTCCCAGCATGCAAGAGAGTTCATAAAGCAGGTGCTGACACTTAACTTCTTCCAAAATATTCCATGCAGGTTGGTAAGCTTTTCCCTATGGCTAATGGAGCTCAGACCAGACAGACAACACTTCAGGTGAGAAGCTGGACCTCTGCCTCTCCCCCAGAAAGTGCAGCACAGCTCTGTGCTGCCACTGCTCCTTTAGCACCTTTGTGAGTGCTGACTCCAGGCACACACATGCAATTTCCTGGAGACTCTTGTGTGAGTGAAATGACTTTACAGACAATTTAATGCCTTCTTGCACAGGAAAGATATATTCTTTTTGCCTTGACTGAAAGAGAGGCATAAAATCCCAGGAAAGGAAATAAAGTGATTCTGGATCAATAGAGAGAAATATACAGTAAATGCTTTAGTATGTTGTGCAATAACAAGAGCCCTTGTGCATTATAAATACAGACGCTTAGCTTATCATGTCCATGCTGTCAGTCCTTCAGTACCCACAAGCCACTTGAAAAGCACGCAGCTGAGCAGGTCTGAAGCCACCAAAGCTGCCTTTGTGTATTGTTCTGCTACTTGGAGAGACATCTTGGACTGAGAATAATGCTGAGAAGAGCCACCATCAGCACCCTGGACCTGGACATTCCAGCGGATGCAAGGCAGAGAAAACTGCACTGAATCTGCCTGGATTTGGCTAACGTTTAAAACCAGCAGCAGCCATTTCGATTTCTCTGGGTAACACAGATCCGTACTACACTGCTAGTTACACACAGGTTTGGGAGCAATTAACAAGTAAGTGACTGTGAAGTGAAAGTTGGAGCATCTCTGTGCGAGGGATCTGCAGAAATCTCTGCAGAGCTGAGGGCTGAGATATCTTCAGAGTTACGTTCCTAACTACATTTGCTGTGCCCTCAGGACGTGCAGGTCTTCCTTGCTATACACATCACAAAGTCCCATAGTCTGGTGAAATTTGGCTGATGGAAATCCATGCTGTCACACTTCATTAGAAGGTGGCCAGGGACAAGCACAGGGAGAAAAATCTCTGCTGATTGCAAACACCTAATTTCCTTCAGAAATCAGACTAGATTTCTTCCCAGAGCATATAGGCTGACTGCAAACATCTCAGAGTATTTGCAGGGCTGTTAGCAGTAAGCTGGCAATAAGTGCTGTCAGAGCCCCTTTGCAAGACCATGGGTCACCCCTTCTCTAGATAAAGTACTTGCAATGTGATGTGAGATGTTTTATTTCTGTACAGCACAGAAACATAGAAAATAGATGTTTAGCTGACTGGTAAGTGCAAGTTGTAATGTACTATTTTTCAAGTGTTTATTCCCCTGGTCTTGTCTACAAGCCAGGAAGAAACTGATCTGAACAGATTTCTCCCGTTGCCCGCCTGAAGCTCCCATTCCTCCTTCAAAATACTTTTTTCAAATTTCTTCTGAGAAACAGTACTTTCAAATAAGCTAATAGAGAATACATAATGAAATATGAGAAGATTTCTGTTGAATCCAACATATTGTCATGTTCCCAGTTCACCTCCTTGCCTCAGATTCCCTTTGTTCTCCCTCCATCCTCTCACCAGCCACCCTGTTCTTTTTCCTTTTGACTGCCCACTTTCACATTCATTTTGGCTTTCCTTCAGTCTTTTAATGCTGTATCTATTCCTTGAATTTACTATAGTTTGACATTCTGTTTCATGAGTCACCGCTGGGGATAGAGTTTGAAGTAGATCAAATTGCACAAACTAGTTCTTACAGCTGCCTAAAACTAATCTGAATTCATGCTCCTTATTCCCCTGATAAACCTTCGTGGATTCTTTGTTCTATACGCTCTCCCCAGAAGATGATGAAGTAAATATATGTATTTATTGCATGTGGTGATGGCTGAATGTCAGGGATAGGGAGACCAAGAACTTCTGCCCTTTTACCTTTGCACAGGTCCTCAGCTTGCACACCACAGAAAGTCTGGATCATGTCCCCTTCCTCAGAAGGTTTCTCTAATCGTTTTCCTTCCAGTACATTTTCAGTCAAACTTCATAATCCTCAGTGAGTTAATTGGGTATGCGTCCAAGTATACATTCGCATTTACATATCTCCTAGTGAAATGCTGAGTGGCAGCCACACTGAATTCCCAGCACTTTTCTGGCCTTCCCTTTTATTCTATCATGCTTTGTTGAATTTTTCTCTAATACAATAGAAATAAAAGTGATGTTTAGAGGAACGCTTGCTTACTAAACAACTACTAAATTCTACGTACAACTCCACTTTGCTGTGGTGTTTAATCACTTGCAGAAATTGTTCCTAAGCTTGTATTTTCTACTAAGAACATTAATCTTTAAATAACTTTATGCCATGGTGGTGTGAGATGATTAGGTTGGCAAGAATATCTGTTGTGGTGTCATCATAATTTTCATTAGTACAGTGGATTATGACAGCTTGTTCTCTGTTCAAATTGATGTGATTACTAGTCTGAGACCCTGGCACATTTCACTAACACCTGACATCTGGAAAAGAAAGGTGGGAGGCAATGAAAGCTCTCAAAGTTGCTACGTGATGCACACCAATAGTCTCATCATTCATTCCAGCAGCTGCTGCAGCCAAGGGTTATGGCCTTCCTTGGTCAACAGAGCTAACACAATTCTTGTGGTGATAAAACAATTAGCTTTTGTGATTAGTGATGGAAAATGCCATCAAACGATGAGTTGTGCTGAATAGGCAGCAACTAGAATTACCAGCACTTCTCTATTTAAATTCAGGTAACATATCAGAAGTGGGTGGATGAGTTGGAGATTTATTTTAAGAAGAACAAAAAGCAAGTGTCAAATATACATGTGTATATCAAATTGAAGACTCGTATCAGAACAGCAATGACAATGGAACAATTCTACCAGCAAAACTGTGAAGAAATGTGTTTCTAGCTTATATAACACCTTTAGCAGAGGATGAACTCTTGCCCTTGAATAATTGTGGTCCCTGTAAAGCTAATACTGCATGGGACAGCAGTGAGAGCTGCCCTGAGAAGCCAGACACTCTCACTCTGGCACAGCCATGAACCTGCACAGGACCCTCAACAGCCTTTGGTTCCCTAGGCTTCATACAATACTGCTGATATAAAGTGGTACTATCATACCACCTGACTTCAATCCTGGCATTTAACAATGACAGCAAAAGGATCTACAGAGAACAAGGCAGGTTCATAGTGGAAGTGAATTTTTCTTGTGCTACGAGTGAAATTCCTTTTATGTGGCAGCATTAAGCTTCTTACCAGCAGCTAAAAATGCAGGCTGTTAGCAATGTTTTTCTGTACAGACATATATATTCCAGCACTCGTCACTGGTGATGAATCTTTTCACAGTGATCTTGTTCCCTGCGGAGTCACCAAGCCCCACGCACTGCCAGTGCTATGAGTGTCCGACAGGAAAATCAGATTTGCTCTTTCACCATTAAGCTGCTATTTCCAGCCTTGAAAATTATGCTGGGTGACATTAGGCAGCCAGGCTCCATAAAACAGCATAGACAAGACTGTCAGATCACTGCACTGGCAGAATAATCTGTTCTGACACGGAGGAAACCGCTACATGGGAAAAACTGAGTCCTGATCCAGCCAGGGAAATGTGTGAGGGTAAAATGCCAGTGCTGCCACCACAAGAACTCTGGCTGTGTGACCAGACATAGGACACACAATGCATGGGACAGTGGTGCCCAGCGATCTGGCTGGCACTGCACATCTCTGAGCAGAGCCAAAGTGCATTTGAGGCAATTTTTGTACATGAGATGTAACTGAATAAAGCAAAAACTGCACAAAGTAAAACCAAAAGAATTTGAGTGGTGTGGTCTCCCTCACAGAAGACATCTTGGGCTTCTGATAGTGACCAAGCCTGGACTGAACTGCAATGCAGACAGAAGGGAAGATGGGAAGGGCTTTGACAGTGTCCAGCCCTTAGTGAAGTTTTTGTGCAGCTCAGAAAACACATGCAACTTTCTCAATTCCACATCCAAATTTTCTTACAGCGGAGTGAGGTCTTGTGTTTGCCATTATCAGGGATATGTTTTGAAATGTGTTAAGAAATTAACCCAAACCCATTAATCACTAGCATATTTCTTACTACAGTACCAGCCAAGGATTACTTCAATACTTATTTTAATGGATTCCTCAGCTATGAAGGTTAAAGGTCTTGCAAGACACTTTTTATAAGCTTTCTGAAATCTAATCCATCACTAATTTCTGTATGTCTTGCACAGCACTAGGCTAATGTAATGCATCACCACATAAATCCCTCTCTGATAAAATTATCCCAGGTATCACAAAAAATCAAAGCATTGTTCTTAAATACACATGCCTTTTTTTTCAGATGTCTCACTAGTTGAGATGTAAGCCTGGTATCTTCAAGACATTTTTTCTTGATGATGACTATCATTTGTAGTTTATTATGACACCTGGCAGCTCAGATTCTCCATGCCAACAAACGTTAGAGACAGAAGTGGTTCGCTAATGACATCTCTTAGTACAGAACAACTAACTTCCTACTCGTGTCCCCAGGCTGAATTTTTGGCCCAGTACCAGTGTTATTCATCCCACAAGCCAACCTGCTCCCTCTAAAGGGAGCACTGTATAAAACACTGATGTGACTCCTTTGTTCTTTCACTATTAATTTCTTCAACTAATTTTGGTTACCTAGGACATACAACCACTGGTCTAAGCATCAACAGTTGTTTCCTTTTAATGTGTTGCAGATGGATTGGTGCAGAGCCCATGGAGCATAGTTGCAGCATTGTTGCCTTCTTGGTTTTCCAGTCATGATCTCCCACAGAGGAGACAGGGAATGGCACTATGTGTCTAATTCTGCTACACACCACAACTGTGTGCTGTGCTAAGACTAGACATCTTTTTGCCTTCTTTATCCGTGAGCCATTAACACATTGCCTATGAAGGGCAGTGTGACAAACCAGGCCACAACAGCCATGGTATATGTTATGTTAGTGGAAAGTTTACACTGTAGATACAGAGTCAAAGAGAGGCCAAAAAGAAACTGATTTTTCAGTTTCCTGATAAGGAATGCTTAAAAGTATAAGCCTCTTAGCACATCACAAAGCACAATACAATACCTGAAAAAGTATAGAAGGGGAGATAAACTAGAAAAGGAGACTTGTTAGTACATTGACAAAAACATAGTAATGGAGAAAGCCTCATATGTGAAGTCATATGCAATGGTTGTGGCAATAGAAATCATTATATCAAATCCTGCAGACAAGAAAAGAAGGGAAGGAATATTCACCACATTAGGTTAGCAGTGATTTAAGCAAAGAGATCATGCAAGTATCTGATATTATCCAGTGCAAAATAGCAAAAATAATTTGTGTACATCAAGCTGCTCTCAGATGCAAAAACTGTACCCAGACCCACACAGCCACCCCAGGAGGCAGCACATGGAGGAGGACGGTGGGGCAGCTTGGCAGCCTGTTAAGAGTGTGAACAACTTACCTGGGAACAAGAAAGTTCCACAGTCATCAATGCAGCTGCACACATCTGTAGCATGCCAAAGGCAATTGTAAAGCAAGCTGAGCCAGCAGTTCAGAATTAAAGGTGGCTGCAGAAAGCAAAGGCAGACATGAATCTATAAAGAATTTCAAAGTCCTCAGAAAACATCTTTCAAGAGTTTTTTTTTAAGCTAATATATCTGTCCCCTTAAAGTCCTTGAGTGCCATCACCAGTACAGCTGCACAGTACATGGAAGGAATACAAAATTCACCTTTGGCTGGAAAAAGTATCATCTTTCAAGGCTGCTCTATCTTATCCTGGGTGCTCAGGTTTTTCAAATATTTCTGAAATTATGAAATTCCAAATTACTCAGAGACAGGCAGCTGGGCTCTTGCTCTCAGCAGCAGTGAAGGTCCTTAATTTCTGAAAACAAATTTTAATGGAGCTTGCAATAGGAAGAATTCTCCCCACAGGGTTAATTGATGCAAGTCCCATGACAATTCTTAAAATTGTAAGCTGTCAGCCAGGTTTCCCAACCCAATATGTTCTTAACAAGAATTGCTTGTTTTATTTACAGGTTACCATTAATTACAAGATCTGCATCACATTATTAAACTAATATTGTTGAGATTGATGTGGCCTGAATAAGTTATTCATGCCTCATGGCCATAAATGATTTATGCAAGCCCACCTCTATCCCTCCCCCTGTATTGCTTCATCTATGCTGACATTTCTTCGTGAATATTTAAGGTAGGATCTGCTCTCACTTCATGATGAAAGTCAAACACAAGCACACTACAGAGCACAATGGGCAGTTGCTATTCAACCCACACCACACCGACATACAATGAATAGATATTACGCTTTTATGTGCAAAAAGATAATTCTTGCAGGCTGCTTTAGGGTGTAGGTTGCATAACTCTCACTAATAAGCCTTTAAAACTTTACTAGGAGAGTGAATGCAATTACTGGAGCTTGGTTACTGCCTTTCCTTATTTAAGTACAGTAATGTTTGACAGAGCCCACTCAACAAGAGTTATGTGGCAGCAGTGCCACGACATGTGAAGGACACCTGGTTGGCACAGCCTCTTGTGGGACGTCCAGTCCTGGAGTGTGAGCACAAGCAGCAGCTGAGCAGGTGTGCAGGCACAGCTGTCCACCCATTTACCGAACATGTGGTGGAAGAGCTCATTCCTCCCCCAGTGCGCTGACCTTGTCTGACAGAGTTGGTATCCAAAGATGTTTCAAGACATTCCTGGATGGGGACACCAGGACATTTGTCTGTTTATTGAAATAACACTTTGCTGCCTGCAGGGCTATGTGTTGTTGCCACTGTTAACCTTCTCAAGTAATATAAAAGGCAAATTCTCTGCAGCCTATATCTGGTTACCCAGATCTCTATGTTTGTGTGTTCTTCTCATTGTGACAACTTGGATTTCTTCTGGCCTATGATGGAGCTGTCAGCAAGCCATCCCTGGCACCAGCAGGGGTTGTGCTGCAGAGCTGCAGGGGAAGCGCACAATATGGGAGGGACAGGGGCAATGCAGCTGTTATTAGCACCTGTCTTTGCTATGCAGCTTTTTGCAGAGCACTGCCCATGCAAAAACAACATGCATCCTGCTTCTGCACACCCTGTATGAGGGGTTGGAAACAGTTCAGCCTGCAAAATAGGGACAGGCTTCAGCCAATGAGGCTATTAAAGAATCATACCCCAACATCACGCTGGCACTCGGGTGCATTTGCTGCTCACCTTCACCAGGATTCACAGCAGCAAAAAGGATCAGGTTCTGACAGCTCTCCCAAGCCCCCATATATTGTAGGCACTACAAGGAAACACCAGCATTTAAGCAGAACAAGCATGTCCCTGTCTCCTGGGGAGTAGGAGCCCTGCTGCTTCCTCCTGGCTAGCTTTTTACTCCTTAAAAGTGGAAACTGGGATGTCACCGGGCCACCTGTGAGTGGGAACAGCTCCTCCCCTTCTCTCCTTGCTCATTTCTTGCCATGGCCCCTGCTTTGGCAGTGCTCCTGATGTTTTTAAAACTCTCCCTGATTACAGCCTCCTGGAAATGCCACTGTGAGTAACTGCACATTGCACAAATTACACTGGCCCATTGCAAGAAATTGAGAGTTTTCATTACCTCTGGCAGTGCCAGAGTAACAGCAGAGAACCCTCAGCTGCAGGTGAAGGTACCAGGCTGCTGCCTGTGGGCAGGCAGTAGATGTGCGGGGTAAAGCCACGCTGAGCCTGGGGTGTCCCTGTGTGCCAACCTGCCCATGGGCTCCCACTGCAACCTTACCTCCTGTTCAGACCATTCTCTGAATAACAGCCTGTGTACTGCTCACAATTTTCACATCCAGAGACTGACCCAGGAAACCTCCATTATGCCTTTGGGAGAAAAGAAATACTCTAAGTGCTCCTAGGATTATTAATAATGTAAAAGTTTCAATTGTGCAAACACACGAATATTCGCTCACATGAAGTTGGGCTTTTGTTACATTCAGCTGCTGATTAAGGTGTTGGGCAAAGCATTCTCCAGTATACTTTGTGCATGCATTCGGGAGCTAAATAATAGACTGTGTAATTGCCATAGTTGCAAATATTCATTTCATTGTATATGGGAAATTACATTTTCTAAAACAAAAACAAAAGTTATGGTGATTTTGTGGCTATATAGTTGAGATATGCTTGTAAGAATAGCAGGAAAATATTCTTGTGGTTGGCCTAAGCTTGTCTACCTTTAAGGGGAAATAGTGAAGGAAGGAAGTACATGCCAGCTTCAACCTGCAGAGGATCTAACAAGCTGTTGGTGCTCACAGTGGAGTTTACAAAGATGGCATGTTCTAGTTAACTTAAAAAAAAAAAAAAAAAAAAAAAAGTGCATTGAAAACTGTGGTATAGTGAATCTGCCAAATAAGAAGGATACTTTACACAAACAGTGATCAGATATTAGAAGAGGGAACATTCTCAGTTTCATTGTGAATTATTCACAGCATAATCTGTGAATCTCTGCAGTACCCTGATGGCTTAAAGAGACACAAAGTGCTAAAGAGCTTCAGGAGAGACCCAGCAAAGCATGCTGTGCTGTTAAGGGCCTGTCCCCTCGCCAGTCCCTGGGCAGCAGCAAAGTTGGGCCCTGCAGAGCCCTGTATGTATACTCCAACTCAGCCTCTGCTGGCACCCTGTACCATACAGCATGTGAGAGTTGATGCCAAAGCAAATGCATTCTAGCGAAGTCTGCTGGCAGCTTGTTCTCTTTATTACAACCGAGATGTTTGAAAAATATCCCTGGTTTTGTTAGCCTGAATGTTGGCAACAAAGTAGGGAATCTAGGGGAGCATCACATGGGGAGTAATGACAGGCTAAATGTTATTTTCATTACAGCCCCATTAGTGTGATTAGAGAAGGTGGTCACAGTACAACAGGAATTTTCTTTCCTGTCTCTGTGCTCTGTTACTGAAGACATTAATCCAAAAACAAAACCTCCCTTCCTCCCATTTCCCCAAATCATACATACATCTTTTATTCTCCTTACCTGATGTAGTCTGCAAGCTTTTAGCTTTCTGGCATGCTTCAGATGATTTTAAAACATTATCTTATGGTAGCCACGGATAGTTAATAGCCATAGATGTATTTTCTGTGCACAGGTTTCCCAGCACAGGGACCGCCTTCCTCACTGCACACCACTTAAGTACAAAAATCTTCACCTCTAAGACTCCCATAGTATTGTCAAGACAGGACAGCTTTTGAGCACTATTCTGTGCATTCATATATTTTGTTTCACATCCCTAAAGCATTTGGAAAATGAACAGAGAGTCCCTCATTTTCAGAAGAGGGAGGAAGAAACTCTCCAAGTCTGAATGACAGAGAGATCAGGAATGGGCAAGGGAAGATGACACTCAGGGAAATAATCACCCAGACCTAGGAAGAGAGAACCTTGAAGGAAAGAGAAAATTGAGCTTGGGTAATTTTCCAGTTCATTTACCATTGAAATGGAGACTGGAACAAATTCCACACCTGGATCTGAGTTCACTAAATTGCAAGTTTGAGTCACTTTGACATCTCACTGCACAAGCCCATCCCTCTCTAACCACACTAGGAAGCCCATCCTTTAGAGAGGCAGCCACTCAGCAAGCTGTCCCATTGCACTCATTCCCATCCAGCAGCTTCAAGTTGCCCATCCAAGATTTACTACCTGCCTTTTGAACCCGAGTCTGTGTTTCAAAGCCACAAACAACGGCCCATGTTATCTCATGCTCTGAAACCCTGGAAGTGAAACAAACATCTGCCTGCCTAGAGCCAAGAGAACATGGCTAGTAAATGTTGCTTCTCTCACCCTTTGACCAAAACGATCTGGAAATGCTGCATGGTGGCAGTGTTGTGCAATGAGGTAAGAACCCAGAGCACCAACCTGCAACAGGACTGTCAGCTGTTAAATTCGACTGTATGTAATCACCTTCACATTTTCTGACAGCTCAGAAAGTTTGTGACTGACAGGAACAAACAAACAACAAAAAAGAAACACATTTAGTCACCATCAGCCCGGATTTAGGCACCTACATACATTGCCCACTTTCCAGCTGGGACAGACAGGATTTTAGTTGCAGGGAACTGAGATCAAGCTTAGCAGAATGCCCACACATTTCAGCATCCCACACACTTAATATCCATGATTGTAACAACATAGCAACTGGTCTGTAATTAGTACAGACATTGCCAGAGATGCCTTTGTATTACTTATGAGTCATGCTACTAAAATATTCTTTATTCATTATCCAAGTCCTTTTCATTTCAATGCCAGCCATTACCATAGGATACATAGGACTCTGTCAGGCTTGTCAAAGCCAAGTGCCTTCTGATAGGGATCTTCATATTTAATCTGACGAAGATTTACTTTACAAAAGAGTGAGATCACAAGGTTCCTCTCTGCACAAAAGAAGAAAGAAAAATTTAAACACGTCTCAAAGTAAGGGATTTTCTCCTTGTTGCTTCTCCAGGCACCCACCTACAGTTAGAAGAACCACTTTGAAACTTGGCTTAAATTGTTCTGTCAGTTTATTAAATATTTGTATTTTAATATATTTCTAGTTAACTAATGAGGAAAGAAGTCTCATGGAAAGAAAGAAAGCTTAGATAGAATAGGAAACTTCCCTTCATCTTTAATATAATATATGGAACTGAAAAAAAAAGGGAAAAGTAGCTGAAATGTATTATGACAAGCAAATAAAAGTAATATTGGAAAATTCCTTCAGGCAGATTCTGTTCTAGGCCACTACTATTTATTAAGATTTATTTTTTATTCACTAAGTTATTAAATCACTGTGCTGGAAAGTCTTTGGGTCATTTCAAACCACCATTTCATTGATTTCTTATTCCTAAAACATCCTTAATATAGCGTTGTCATTAGAGGTGATGACAATGATCCCAAGATTTCCCTTGGCAGTGGGCTAATTGTCTAAACGTTCTTGCTGTTGAAGAGAAAATCTGACAGATTAACTCAGAATACAATATAAGATTTATAAATAAAAAGGTAGGTTAAAAAAATAGTCTGACATGGTCAGAAAAGTTCCTATAAAACACACAACAGAAAGCGGGTGACTTGGCTTGCTGTTTCCCAGCTCACATGCAGCTAGCTGGGCACAGGTGCGAGCTGAGAGGGCAGCACAGAGGGAGAGCATCCCCCTGAGCAGCCTAGTCCTGGGTGCCTAACCCTAACTGCTGCTGTTCTAAAAACTTTACATTTTCATGCTTTGGAGTTCATCTACTATTTCTTACTGCTGGAATGTGAGTGGCAGACAGAATTGTCTCTCTTGAGTGTAATATGTTATGGAAATGGTGTTTTTCTATTCAGCTGATTTCGTAATCTCATCATGTTCTGCATTTCTAAATATTTAAAAAACGTCTTTCTTTTTTTAGAAATATTTTTTTAGATTTGAATAAATAATTTATTTTAGAATAGAATCTTTTTTTTTTCTTTGTCTTGAATGTCACTATTGTTTTCACATGTAGATGTATACATTGAAGACTTAGTTTTACCTCAAAAGGGAATTCAGAGAGCAGCCTCTCTCTCCGAGATCTGCAGCAGAGCTGGAACATTTTTTTTTTTCTCAGCCATGCAGGCCTAAGAAAAGGGAAATGGCAATCCCTGTCACCTATTGGTGCTACACTGGATCAACATAACAAAATTGCTGATTATACTGATTCCTGAGACAGGCTTGCATTACACAATATATGTCAGAGGAAATCAAACTGCCAATCAAGAAAAATCTTTGAAATATTCAGTTTAGCAATCTATTTGTTTCCCAATTGGAAAAGATATAGCAGAAATGCACTATAGACTGCCACTATGGAGAAAAAGAAAACCTCCAGAAGATTAGTCTAGAAATAAATTTATATTTTAAAGTTGAATCTTTTTTTTTTTTCTTCCCTCTTCTTCCTTTCAATAAAATCTTTGGCTGCATCAGTTGCTGAAGGCACAAAAGTTTGGCATAAGATGTACCTACTGACTTTAAGGATAAATCAAACCAACTCAGCGCCATCATTTCCTGTAAGCATTACAGGAAACACATCCACATCTTTATGAGGAATGACACCAGATGCTTCTGCCAGATCAAAACCCAGAGGCACTGGTTTGCCAAAGAGCTGAAAAGGCCAGGCACTGAGCTGCACAGAAAAAGATGGGTGTGGATGACTCACCCCAAACTGGAAGACCCCAAATTCTTGTCACATAGGCTACCAGACTATGACACATTGCAGCATGGACTGTGCAGGTCATGGGTTGTGTTTCTCACCTCGCTCCTGTCCTGCAGTCACCCTGAACACAGAGCAGTCTCTCCATGGCTGGGAATGTGCCACCTTCACTCTGCTTCATTGGTACGGATGATGGGGACAAGGCCAAAGCAACTGTGATGATCCTCCTGATGGGCAGCCAAAAACACGATGCTGTTATTTACCTTTTCTGTTCTCCATTTCTCACATGCTTTTGACCAGTGCTAAAAGAAAACAAACCTGATCAAAGAACCAGTGGTCCCGTTAGCCTGTGGAAATTGAGGTTCTTTCTCATTTACAGGACATCATTCAGCAAAGAGGTAGCTGAAAGTTTCAGCTGCAGGAATGATCACAGCTGCTGTTTCCAAATCGTGTCCAAAGGAGTTTAAAATAACAGCAAATAATAAAAAGCTACTTTTGAGAGGCAGAGTAAGTTTCTCTATAGCACTAACAGACACTAAATTGTAATTTTCTTCATTAACTCATCATGCTACAGAAGAAATGAGGTTTCAGAGGGAATTCAGAAATCATTTCTTCCACATCAAGAGTTTGTGCACTTAATTTACTGCAGTAAACCACCATTCTGCATGCTGAGGATCTCTGTGTTAGCCAGATGATGAAACAGCATCTGCCTTACACACTTTTTTTCTCCATTTAACTAGTAAAATATTTCCATTTCAGTGATGAGATGAAAAACACAGTGGAGAAAATCACAGAAGAAAAGAAATTCACAGCTTTCTAACTAGGGCTGTAGAGTGAAATAGCTAATATTGCCAGATTCAGCACAAAGGAAAATGACGGGGAATATTTTTTACAAAACACGCTACAATGAACATAAACTGCAAGAGCATTTTGGAGGAGCATGTAGCATGCAAGCAGGATTTCAGAACAACATAAGAGACTTATATATACAGAGGCACATCTTTTTTCATTACCCAAAATGACTTGGGTCTAAAAAAAAAACCAACATTGACAATGGAAGAATTTATGGACGTGGGAATCTGAAATCTCAGTCTGGTTTCCATAGATTTCTAGATGCTCAGAATAACAATGTAATTTGAAACTACAGCCTCATAATTGTGCCTAACATTGGAGCAGCATGTTGATGGCATGGGCCCCAAAGAAACTCCCTCCAAACATTTGCCATCTGCAGCCTGCAGAGAAGGGGGACAGTGAGGTTGGTTTGAACTCACTCACTACACTTCTGGTGCAGCAGAAGTGGTATTAAGCACACTGGTCTGTTTTTTTTTTTTTTAAAAAAAAACAGTGTTCCAGGTACTATGCTTTGACACCTCTCATTTCACATAGAATAAGCCTCTTTTTACTAAATTCTGACTAAAATTTTAATAAAGACCTTTTCCAATTGCTCCTTCCTTTTTCCCTCCCTCCAAGTGCTCAGTTCTCATATATTATGCCCAGCATCTTACAGCTTATAAAAATACATCATTGAATTTGAAGCAAAATCAGAAGAGTTTTAATTGCTCAGAGTCTTGGGAGGTCCCAGCCCCATTTGCAATAGGAATGCATTCAAAGATTCAGCCACTGGATTAATCCCAGGGTTCAGTGGAGGGATCCAAAATTGAAATTTAAAGAAGAGGCTTAGAATAATCAGGTCACTGATCCCAGAAACCCTTATGGTCAGTATGGTCTGGCAGTAGGCTTTCTGCATAGATACAATGTTTTTTTACTGTTTTAAATGTCATGTTCAGCGTGCAGTTGCTCCACTGCTGTTGCATTGTCTGCAAAGGAGCTGTGGACCAAAATTACCATGGATACTTATTTTGCCAAGGCTTTGAGAGCTCAGAAAATGGATGACTGCGGAACATATTTCTTGTGCAATATTTTGGCAGTTTTGAGCATAGAAAAGGCACTATTCCCAACAACAATTGTAAGGGGCAACTGCTATCTACTATTTATTCTCCGTAGTTAACATAATATTTTGAGCTTAGTCACAGAGTGGCAAGCTCTCTTGGCACTGAAGATGTTGTTTCCCCTTCTCCCTAGTGCATGTAACACATGAAACTAGAGAACCAATACTTACAAATGTTCATATATTAAAGACATTACATAGAGAAACAGTGAACAGTAATGAGGAGGAGCCCTAAGTGAATCCTCTCTTCCTTTCAAGGAGTTTTCAAAGCCTTTGTCTACCTCACCTTGTATTATCTTGCTGGGAGATGGTGTCTTTGCACTGTTCTCTGGAGGGGTGAACTTCGTCCCCATAGGAAACTAGCCATAGATATCAGGCAAAGTAGGATATACAGATTTATAGCTTCATTATCTGTTTTAGCAGATATGAATATTGCAAGGAGAAATCATGGAAGGAGATGTTTGTATTCTTGTAAATGGCCAAGAAAGCAGAAAACCACAGTTGTCAGAACCTTTTACTATCATTACCAAAAAGTTTATAACTGTTTACTAAGCATACATAGCCAATCAGTGTTCATAATTTCCAAACCCTATGTTGGTTATACCCTGCACATGCTGCTTAGCAGCCAGCTCAAAGCAGTGGGGATTTCCTCAGTAAGGGGAAATCAGAACTTGTCAATTCATTTAGCAGCATGCTACAAGCCTTACCATGAACAAATTGCATCTACACATCAGAGTTGCTGGAGTTCCAGAAAGCACAAGATAGTGTCAGGGAAGAAAATATATCCCTGGGAGAAAGTTATAGAAGTGATCTTGTAACAGCTGAGCAGTGCAGATAATCAGTCCTCCTTAACTGCCAGTGGGTTGAACAGGACTCTTAGACCACTACTGGCACAGGTCAGCCACCTCTTGCCATTTAAATGTTATCACAACAATTCCTGTAACATTCTAAATTGAAAAAATAATGAGCAGTATATAGAAATGAATCACTGGCTTGTTCTGGGAAAGCAACTAGCCAAAATTCAAAGGACCTTTACAGTGTCACAGAGATTTTTCTGACATAATAATGACTGGTGGGAAGGGCTTGTGTTTGTCTGTGTTCTGCTGCCAGCCTAATCAGATCAGCACCACTAATAAAGTTTACTTCCCTCTAGCTGGCTTTTAGCTTGCAAATGTGTGTTCAGCTTAAGTCAGGGCAGAAAGAAGAAAAGATTTGTCTCTGCCATGTTCTTTGCAGGTTTTGGGAGAGGGATGATACCAGCTTTAGGAAATCCAGATTCAAATTCTGACAACAGTGCACAGAGGCGAGTGAATTGTGCAGGTCTCCGCGCCTCAGTGTCCTGTTGCTGAGCAGTTTCCCCTGCCTTTGCTAAGCTGTGTGTGCAAAGAAGAGTTGCTCTGGGGCCCTGCCAGACTGTGCTTGTGCAAAGCAGCTCCAACCATGGCATGGTCTTGATGGAGCAGGTGGGGTGTGAATGCTCCCACCTTCCTCACTGTCTCTGGGCTGGACCAGTCCCAATCAGGGCCCCTCTGGTCATGCACACTGCTTTAAATTGCCTGTGCATGAAGTTCCCAGCAAACCTGATGTTTTTAGTTTATTTTATTTCCCTAACCCACTGCTAAGACTGGTTTTATCAAGTACCTTTTGCTAGCCTAATAAAATATCATTATCATTTATGAAAGAAAGCCAGATGCTTAGCAGATGAAACTGTCCAGGAGAGTGCTGGTGACAGTGCTGCAGATGGACTTAGATGCAATCAATTTATGATAACAATGCTGAGCAAAGGAACAGCTGTGACAATCTCCCTGCTTGGGTTTGGATACCATATCTGATGGCACCTATTTAAATCCTTGTCTCCACCACATTTAGCAGTAAATTTATCCTGCAGCAAGACTGAGTGTTGTCTAGTGTAAACAGTAGCCACTCCTTCCTCACCATACACCAAGAGCAAAGTACAGGCATTGTTTTTGTGCAGGTGGAAACAGGTTCCCACAGTGCTTCACTCAGTGAAAAGGTTCATCTTGTTTTGTGTTGGCAGCCCTGGGTCAGTTTACTTCTGCATCTGTGGTGGTCTGGATGTCAATTTGTATGATTACAAGGACTGGCTTGCTACAGAAAAGCAGACAGACTTATTTTCTTTAAGTTTTCATAAGAAGCCTTTCATACAAAATATAACATATTTAGCCCACCATGTCCATAACAAATACCTCTTCTAGCCTTTTTATTAATCTATTTATTTTTAAAATCATGCAGCTATAAACATATCACCTGGTGTTGTACACATAGAACCTGCTTAAAGATCTTTCCACCACCAGTATTGCATCTTGCAGAAAGTGGAATATTGACAAAATATGTGACCTTTGAGGCGGGGTGTGGTGAATGGCTGGTCTGAATCTCCCTGCAGATTTTTGCTTCATCTCTCTTATTCAGTGATGTGATCCCTTTGCACGATTACCATCTTTCCACACTCACTAGCCTGCAAGAGCCCTAGCAAGCTCAGATGAACAACCAAATAACATGTATTCACTGAATTAATCCACCAGGCATCACCACTTTGATAACAACTGAAGTTGTCCCCTGAAAACAGGGAATCAACAAAATCATTAACGGGATTTCATGTACTTCATTCTCTTTTCTGAAGATGAAGCTGAGCTCCCTGTTTAGATGGGTAACATTATGGGGTCACACATAACAGTTGTGTTATGTGTGACCTGTTTACAGTCACTGTCCCTTGATAACGTGACGATGTCACATTCATGATGTCAAAGATTATTTTGCTTTTTGTGATATCTTAAACTATTCCTAGCACAGAAAGGGAAGGGGAAAAAAAGAAAAAAGAAAAAAGAAAAAAGCCTGTTTTGCACATCACTAGCTATTAGGCTATGTCTGGTTACATCACATCAGCTGACATACCATAAACCAATGCAAGCAGATCAGATGTGACACAAATGTCATGTTGCATCAGATTTTAAAAAAATTGTCAGCTTTTACACCGTAGATAAAAAATGCCAAGAGAAGTTCAACAATTGCACCTGTTCAAGATAAAGCAATGCTATTTACCAACTGTAATACCTATTTTCATATTCCAATGGCACATTTCCAGTTTATGAAATTACCACTTTTCCTCTGTTACGCTCTTATTCCTCACCAAAAGACACAGAAGTCATGACCATTAACCTTGACAAAGCACCCATCAGCAGGGAATTCATCAGCTGAAAAATGGATAAAACATTGTGCCTATCTCAAGAAAAATAATAAAAATAAACAGCACTGAAATCAATAGCAACCTTTCTATTGATTCAAACAGGAAATGGATCAAGGTTTCCATGCCTCAGTAAATACTTCTACTGTACAACTAATTTCCAATTAGGAGGAAAAGCATGTTTTTAGTAGGCCAGTAAGGAAAAAATAAATAATAATAATAATAATAAGAAATTATATAACAGAACAGACAGAATACAAAGGAAAGGTAGCACTTACATAACGTATCAAGTGTTAATGCCATGGTTGTTTTTTCAATGTTTTCTTCATTTTCCACTCACACAGAAGAGAGAGTGAATAAGAGAGCAAGCCCGAAGTTTGCTCCAGTAGCAGGGACCTGGCGCATGTACATGCCCCTCCTAGGGGTCAGCGAAAATATTGCGCCTGAACCAGAGGCCACTGGCCACCTGCTCACCCTGATTCTGGAGCAGAAAAAAGCTTTGGGACATTTGCAGCTCCCCTATCTGTGGTTTACTAAAGTAGTCATTTCAATGCCATATCATATGTGAGCTGCAGAGGAGTCTGACACTCCTTTGCAAGAATTCCCCTTGCCCACAGTCACAGCTTATATCAATTACTTTCAGCAACCTGAGGGTCTTTATTTTGTGTTGGGTTGGTAGCAGTCTGCCTTTATGATAGATTATTGCATGAGGCTGGAAACTCTTGGTGACACTGATAACACAATTGGTTAATAACTTCTGTTACAAGCTCAAGCAAAGCCCAAACTGCAAAATTAAACAGTAAATGGCCAGAAGCATCACCTGCGTTACTAGGAGAGCACCTGCACACGAACCTACTGCCTGCTCACAGCAGCAAGCAGCTGCAGCAGCAATAGAGGAATTGGGTGGGGGAGGCATGAGCTGACTGAGTGACTCTGCTCTCCAAAATCAATCTCCGGTATGGTTTTCCCCTTCTCACATAACGTGTATACAACAGGAAAAATTTCCCTTCCCTTGTTTGCATGTCTCAATATGAAAGAAAAGAGACAGGCATTCCTGCAGGAGCAGGGATGCTGAGCAGTGAGATGAAAGTGCTTGTCAAGGATGACAGGAACTAAAAGGACATTCTCCAGGTTATGTGGTTCTCTGTAAACTTTCAGTAACCTCCTCCTTGACATTGTGTCTATCACATAATACTGCTTCAGGAGAGAAGTAGTGTTTAACACCTGCAGCATACTAGATCTTGCTCCTCTGACATGCCACTTATTTTGCTATGAATCTTCCCTTTTGATTTGGCAAGTGCAAAGGCCCATTTCTGGCCTTTTTTTTTTTTTTTTGGTGGTGGTTTGCTTTATTTATTTATTTATTTCCTAAAGGCTCTAATAACTCCACTCCTCAACTGCTCAGCCCAGTTTTGGGGAAAGAGAGCACATGCAGGGAGGGGTGGAGAAACAGTTGCAGTTTCAATAATGGTTGAAGCAACGTTCAAGAAATATTTTCAGTATATTAAAAGAGGAACCAGTGCTTTTCCCCAGGCTCCCCACTGTAGCTGATGTGAAGAGAACATTCTGCAGAATACAGACCGCATTGCTGAGTGCAGTTCTGCCCTGTGAAAATTTGTTTTCTATATGGAAATTTCTTTAAATGACAGTCTAACAAGTCAGACATTTTCTCTGATGTGGAAATATTTCCTGCTTATCTTCTTCATCATTCAGATTGTTATTCATCATGTATGCTGGAGCAGCACCTGTGGATGGACCCAAGCAAAGGTATTAATTCGATGATGAATCAGGCAGTTTACTCGTAGACTAAGACTCAAATTGTAAAGCGATTCATCTTAGAACCTGTTTATAAGTGAAAAACAGACACCTTGAGGCTGCTAACCTTTTAGAAACACCACAGTGACAAATTCTGCCTGACAGGTTTGATATGAATTCTGCTTGCTGTATAAATATTGATGGTTTTAAAGCTTAGCATTGCAAACTTAATCTTAGCAGGTATATTTGCAGATCTAGAGCTGTGCTGAGTGCAAGCCCCCTGTTCTGGCAGGGAAATGATGCAGTGCAGTGCTCAAGGTGTTATTTAGAGTCATTAGTTCTTGAAAGGAAAAAGTTAATTGACAAGTGTTCACAAATGTTGTGTACTTGAACATCTCAGAGGAATAGCCCAATTACTATACTCTCAAACAAGCAGATCCAGGATCATTAAGAACCACTGACATGTTGAAAAAGACACTGGGAAGGCATGCAAGCAGAACAGGATTTTTGTGGTCATGTTGCTCTCTTTGTGAAGGGGAAAACAAGCCACCCAGGAACCCCCGCTGTGCCTTCATATTACCTACAGATGCCCTGGAGATCTCTTTGAGCAAGGCAAGAAGAAAGCAAAGAACTTCAGGATTTGAACTTGAGTGTTTATTTTTAGGTCTTCTGAACAGTTGTCTCATGAAGGTCTGCATCCATGGAGCCTCAGAGCCCATCTCCATCAGCCAGAAGCATAATTTATAGCTCATTTTCTCCAGCATCAAAGCTAACTGCATGAAAGACATACAATATTGAGAAAGATCCAATTTTGCTAACACTTTGAAGAGTTAAGGAAGCAAGACAGGAAAAGAATATTAAAAAAAAAATATGTACACCAGTTTTCTTTGTTTTCTGGCTTCTAGACAGTTCCCCTTTATTTACTCCACCTATATAGTTCACCTTTAGATAACTTAGCTAATGAACATTTATTCATACTTTTAAAATAAAGCATTTTTAAAACTAAATCTTTAAGTTAATGAGCTGCCTTGCAAATTTTCTGTTTTTACCAGAGCTACTTTGGGTCATGCCTGCCAAACCAAATTCTTTGACCCAGTTTCTAAGAATAAATTCCCTCCTGAAAGCTGAACACATCTGCACCAATCTGTATAGTCCAGCTTGCTGCAACTGGGTTTTTATCATGGAAATGCACAGAGACTTTAGCATTGGTGATGTGAATTAAGCTACTGTATTTTTTCCAAGGCTATTCTAAAATTCTGAGGTCAGTACTTATATGGCTTAGTGACAAGGGAATTAACTGTACAAAGATCAGGAGATATTAAAATAAGAAAAAAAATAGCTCACTGCAAAAAAATAGTAGCATGCAATAATGTATGAGGCACAGATTGCCATTACTTAAAGTAAAAGAGCTGTAACACTTTTTTTTTTTTTACTTTACAGTAGCAAATGGGTGCAAGGAAAAACAAACAAACAAACAAAAAAAAACAATTAATGAACATTCTTTGAAAAAAATATGATCAGGACACTGTGATCAAACTTTTAAAAGAATTATTATACATAATGAGATATATTAGCTGCCAGATACCTGCAACCATACAGATCAGCTCCCTTCCTTCTACTTTCTGTTTAGGCTGCAAATCCACATGTCACAGAGTGTATCTCACTGCGACCTCTTGCCCACACTATAAATCAATGGTAGTTTTGCTGCTGAGCTGCTGTACTTAAATCAAGTCCTATGCATATAAATAAACATAAAATCACATAGCAGCCCCATGCTGTAATCCTGATGGGACTCTGAGGCTGTCATAAGAAGAGTTGTAGCTTGGTCATAATTGCACACAAGTGCCTCCCATTTGCACTTCTGCCCAGCAGAGTCTAGAGAAGGATGTTTGCTTCAGCTGATGTAGATTAGGCCTCTTTAATCTCTCCTGGAAATATTTTTACATGCTGTTTTTCAGTGGAGGTCTTGACACAGGTGGAATATATGATCAGCCTTTCTACAAGGGCTTGATCTTGCAAACTCCTCATTCAGTGAGAGCCCAGGGTACCCACTATACTAAACCAAGGCCTGGCTCCACTAAAACACAGATAAAAGAAGCACCTCCAGGAGGAGGTGGTTGTTACCATGTCCCTAAATCTCTGAACTGGGGGGATATTACAGCAGTGCAGGCCTGGGCTGCCAGAGGAGCAGAAATCACCAGTTACCCAGCTCAGAACTTGTTTTAGATGCAGTAACAAATATAATGCCCAGGTCTGGAAGGGTGCTGGAATGAGGAATATTTACAGGCTGAACTGGACCCCTGGGAGAAGACTAGCAGCAGCACCTTAAAGGAGCCCAGCACAGGCTCCCAAAAATTCCAGAAAAAAAAAAAAAATGATTTACATTATTATTATTAATTAATTTAGCCCAGGACTAAGCAGACTGCAGACTAAGGACTGCAGGCTTAGCAGAAGGTCCTGTCAAATTATATTTTACTTTGACCCAGAATCTATGGACATATTCTGACTACATTTATCTCCATGGCTCCTCCTGACTCTTTTGGAAACAGCAGCATTTGTTTGCCACCCTGAGGCAGCTCTCCTTGGGAAACAGCAAGGTGTTTCTGCATAACTGGGTCCATTAGCCAAAGCACCGTTGCAGGGCACAGCTCAGTTAATCCATTGAATTTTTGTACCCTCCCTCTAAAATCTCTGGGAAGCCTCAGGGAGCTTAAACAATGTAAGAGCATCAAACACTGAACCTACTACCCTTTTGTTTCAAGTTCAACCACTTTGCTTTCAGCCTCGTCACATGGGGGGTGAAGCGGAGTGATGTAGTTTTGGAGAGGGTTGTGTTGCAAAATGGTGACTGAGGGAAAGGCATGGGAAAGAGTGCTGATGCTCCTCAGAAAAATCCATTTTCTTCTTCCTTCTTCTCAGGGGCCCAGAGCCATCCCAGGTCTGGGAGACTGTGTAAGAACAATTTGTTTGTACAGGGAATGGCAAGATGCAAGAGCACTGCCGGGGTAAACTGAAAGAGAGTGCCAAGAGAGGAGTATATTTCAGGCACCAACGTGAAATGGGTTGTAGTTTTGCTTCTCTACCTTGCTACCTAACTGTAACTGCATGTATCAGTGGAGAAGAAAACCATGGCAACAGAAACTTAGTTCATACTTTAATTTATTGCCATCGAGATATTTGCCAAGTGCCAACTCCCTGGGAAAAAATGTATTTTTCATCAGCACTACACAGAAATTAGCATCAGAAGAATTAATGCACTTAATAACTGTCATGAAACACTTAGAAAAGTGCCTGAGACATGAAGACAACTGTATTTATGAGTCCCTTCAACCTCTAGCAAACATCAGCTAACTGGATAAATGTCAATGCAAGTTTGAATCATGATTTAGTGTCATTTTAAATCTAAGTGAAGCAAGGGTTTTCTTTATTTAGCTAACACTGGAAGTGACATAATGAAAAAAGGACAAAAGCTCCTGTTTGTGCTGCAGATCTCTCAGCCTTAAACCTAGAAGGTGAGGGCATTTCCCAAATGGGTCAAGGCATAAAGGAATGTGACTATTTTGCATCCAGAAGAGAATGAGTGCCTAAAATAAAGAATAGAGATGGAACCATTTGGATCCCTTAGCCTTGGGACTCACCTCACCAACTTTCCTCCTCCATGGGATATCTGCTGGCATTGCTGTGTGAGCACCTTCCATCCAGGAGAGCTCTGGAGGACTGCATGCAGTGAGCCTCCTGCTGTGTCTCAGGTGGCAAAGCAGCAAAATGGAAAATTTGTGGGTGTCTCTAGGAGATGCAGGACTGAGTGTTCCAAGCCCAATCTGACATTCTGTTCCTTGGCCCAACCACAAGGTTATCCTCCTGCCACCCCACAATCCCAACAGCACAACTTCTCCACATCAGTTTGGTACTTCCTCTCCCTCCATATCACAGTTTTCTAATTTGCAGTGACAGAAAACAAGCAACAAGCTGCCCAGAGCATCTCCAGGCTTTACATTCTTATCTCGAGAGAGTCTGTGTTTGGTTTTGGCCCAGGGACAGAAAGAAGTAACATTTTTCCCAACACTAATGCTGAATCATAGGTAAATGTATATTTAATGCATTAAATACACAACAAACAAACTTCAAATACAATTAAGATCACTACGGGTAGCACTGTATTTTTAAAGGACAATCTCTGTTGTTTTTGTTGTTGTTATTTCATATACATATTTCAATAAAATATTTTATTATTTATATATAAATATACACATATGGCTATATATTTATATATATTATATATATTCTTATATATATATATTATACTGTGTTGCCAACAGATAGCAACACCTACTGTAAGACTTGCAACACAGAACTGTGTCCTGGGTTTACTTTCAGAGCCTACAGAGACTTTAGGAAATTTGGGATGTTATGGGCCTGTTTTCACATCTCAAGCAACAGCTTGTTCAAAGATTTCTAGAGGATGGTGTTTTCAGATACCTCCTAATTTGGAACCAGACTTCCTCCTCCACATTATTAAACACCATTTCCTTACCATGAAGGCTGTATTGATGAAATTCATTCTATGTATTATTTTGCAAGCTTGTAACAAACTGACCACTTCATTCAACCTCACGGTTTTAGTAGGGAACACTACTTAGTACCACATTGAAAATGGCATATTTATTATGAGAAAAATAGCAACTGATTCATTGTTCAGCTGATGGGAGGAATTGTTTCTATCACTGCATGATTCATCTTGATTCATCCCACGCCTGGAATGATGGAGGAATAATTTAAAGTGACCTGTACGTATCGGTAAGCCCTAAACTAACAGCAGCCACAGGGCATTATCACCATGGGCAGCTGAGGAAAGTCTCTGCTTTGTATACATTGATGATGGACAAAAGCAAAATGTGTGGATACGTCAGCTTCATAGTAACAATACTGAAAAGATGAAAACAGTTATTGAAACAGAGGATGTTCTCTCATTCAGAGTTTGTTGTGGAAAGCCAGCTCTCAAGGGAGAAGGTAGAGAAGAAGCAAGCTAGAGAAAAGGAATCAAATTTTTTATTGTAGCCAAAGCAAGATCTGTGCAGGGAAAGAGTGAAAAAAATAACCTGCTACATGTGCTGATGAGACAAATAGGACAGGGAGTCCTATTTGGACATTTGGATCCTATTTGGATCTGTCCTATTTAGGACAGATCATCCTAAAATAGTGAAAAGCCTGGTGTGTGCCTGCTTGCACATAAGGCAAGCAGAGAATAGGTAATAAAATGAGAAACAGGCAAGCCTAAAGTAAATACAGGGAAAAGGGAGAGAGAGAAGAACTGTAACACAAAGCAGATACTCCAGGACCCAGTAACTCTGGAAACCATAAGATAGGGATGATAACAGCAGCCAGGTAAACAATCCAAAAACCAGAAGGGCTCAGGTGCCCTGATAGTGTGGGGTAGCAGGGGTGACCTTATAGAAATCACAGATTATTTGCCACAGAGCACCATTTCTTTTGGGATCCTGGGATGACCCAAAGTGCTTCATGAGACACTAAGACATGGTCATATTGTTCCTATGGCACAGCTTTATTGTGTCCAGGAACAAGGAGCTCGATACCAGTGTTCCAGTGTGCTGTGGTGCCAAGCAGGACACATGCAGAGCTGCCCTGTGGAATGGACCAGATTATAGATTCACTAAGTGAATACTCTGAAACACTGTAATTGCTATATGGGATGCATTATTGCAATATGAGGGTTTTAATGGAGAGTTAAGAGCAGTGCTGACCTTTAAATACCCTACACATTCTAAGGCTGCACTAGATGATTTTACACCAAGTTTTTATTAGCATTATAAGTAAATGAGTTATTATCATTCATGAATTCTGTAACAGTCAATTTGTTTCTCTGCCCAGAGCCTTGAAGTGCCTATTTCACAATTTCTTAGAGATGTAACCATAGGAACTAAGTGGTTGCCAACATAAACCTTCATAATTAATGATGATAAGCTTTCACCCTATTGAGTGATACTGAAATGTATACAGAGCCGATGAAATGCACCTCAAGGGCCATGGGGCCCTAAAGGCAGCAGTACATTGACTTACTGTATGTAAAACTTACGCACTGCCTGAGTGACTGCATTGGCTCAGCTGTGCATTTTTGAAACTCCCACAAAGACGCATGCTGTGAAATGGAAGAACATGAAGGCAGATTTTCTGCCCTGGAAAGCAGAGATCCCTCTGAGCTGTAATGGAGAGCAAAGCAGTGCCCCTGCCCTGCAAGAATGTGTTTTTTTGTTTTCCAATTTTTATTTTTCCTAATCAGCTAGTGCTGGAGGATAGACAGGTCCACTGCAGATGATCATCCTCAAAGAGGTGTGTGGTTCCTAAACAATATCTTATATTTTCCTAAGAACCTACATGGGGACACAGACATTCCATCCCTTCAAGATTCCCAGTACACTTTCTGGACAATTGCAGCTGCACACAGAGAGCAAGGGGCTCTCTGTTCCAGTGGGATCAGCCCCACAAAAGAAAGGAATGCGGAGCTTGACATTTAAATGTTTTCTGAAGGCAAACAATTGACAGTGGACACAGTGACAGCTTCCTTTCATCTTTGAGGGGTGCTACTATAGAAATATGAAGTGCTTCAGGGGAGAGATGATATAGGCCATGTACACTCCTGTGAATAGATGAACAGACACACCAATTTCTATCTAAGCTGTCTGTATACAGCACCTGGTGTTAAGAAGCCCACATTTTGTTTCTGTGGTGCAATAATCCTAACAGTAAAGAAGCATGTTTGAATATTTAACTTCATTAAGTAAACTACACTGATCCTTTAAACAGGTTGTTGGTTATCTTGAACATCAAAAACACTCCGAATCCTCTATGCTTAAATGTATCCATCTTCAATTTGGTACAGATACACAGGCACTGCCAGATAACATTGTCACAGAAGATAATAGGCTCCCGCTGCTAAATAAACACTTAGAGGAAGATTCACATTTGAATTTTTATTCTGTTGGCTTTAATGAGATGCCATCAGCAGAAGTTTACCCCCATATTTAGATGTCATTAGGTGAAGCTCTTTACAATCATAACAACGGTAAAAATATTCCCAAGAATTTTTAGAATAATTTCTTCTGGAAATAAGCTTTTCTTGCAAACATGCATTTCTTTGCAGGCTTCATGCAGTATTGCATTGGTAGATAAGGAATCACACACAGCAAGGATGGGATAGAGGAATCTCATGGAGTGACCTGGGACACTGTCAACTTGTGGGGCCAGGTGTCCCCCAGCAAGCAGGGGTGCAGGCTGTGCACACATGGTAGCAATGTCCTCTGTCCAAAGCGTTGTAGTCAGCATATAGCTTGAAGCTATTGCAGTTACATTTGGCATGGGCATAGTGTACAGGTCTGGTCACCTAGTCACATAGACAGGAGAGGTTCAGACCTGTTGAGAGTACCCATTTAAAGTGCTTTGAT
Organism: Anas platyrhynchos; assembly: GCF_047663525.1. Classification (NCBI taxonomy): domain Eukaryota; kingdom Metazoa; phylum Chordata; class Aves; order Anseriformes; family Anatidae; genus Anas; species Anas platyrhynchos. Next base: position 15,519,173 of record NC_092596.1, read on the forward strand.
CTCCTTCATGCCCAGGTACACAGACTCCCTCTTGAATCATTTGCAAAGTAGGAATTGCACATGTTCTTGCAACCTACCACTGTTCCTGGGGGTCCTTCTCCATAGCCTATCCTCCTTTCCTCATCATGTGGTATGGAGATTTTAATTAAACAGTAAGTGACCATCATAACCCAATGTTACATAAAACAATACTGCAAGATTCTGCTCTGAGCTGTCATAAACTATTTGTTCCTCATCAATCAGCCCCCAAACTACACAGCATCAGCTAGCAAGAGATGAGCTGTGAGCCTGGCCACTGACACAGAAAGCAGCCCTTGCATCCTCTATTGCTTCCCAACAACATCTGCTCCCAAATGCAATGAAAGGCTAAAACTAGCCAGGTTTACCATTTCTCCTTTCTTTGTCTCCATGTGCTGCTGAATTCAAGTGTGTCCAACTCCACGTCCCTGGGGCCTTGGTAACGTCTTGGGATTTTAGGATCTCCAAAACTAATTTTCTCCTTCATATTCCAGCAGGGATAACTTGGAGGAATAATGATTTGGCCACATATATATTTATATCCTATCACATTATACTCAAAACAACTGCCTCTGGGTACAAAAGAACACATTAAAATGTATGCAAACTAAGTTAGCAAATGTCAGCTAGAGGTCCTAAAAACAAACTGTGCTTCTCAGCCCCTAGGCTAGAAATCTAAATAAACAGATGTTCTTTGCACTGTACCCTGAAGGTTAAACTTAGCCTTTGTTAGACAAACAAGGGACACTGGTACTCTTTTCTATATACATGTATGACGTGCTTATGGCATATATAACTGTGGCTTAGACCATTTGACATATTTCAGCTTAAGGATCTTAACAGAGAAAAGGAAATTATAATACCTCTAGTAGAGGAGGAACAGACAGACTGGGCACAATTAATCAATAAATCAATAAATCTACAATTCAGAAGCATCCACTGAGAGCTATCATCTCCCTGTTTCTATAGCTGCTTTCTATGCAGCTCAGGATCCAAAACAGTTGGAGGAATGATCTTGAAGCCCATTTGGAGCAATGTTTTCCCTCTCTCATCCTGATCTTGGCAGGTTTTCAGATTCCTACAGATGAAAAACAATCTTTTCTAATGTTTGGTAGTTTTATACAATTCCTACCCAAGTAACAAATTTACTTACAAATAACTACATAGACTGAAGGTAGGAATTAGATAACATTTCCAAAGACTATTTTCCTTATTAGCTCAATATAATGTTTACGTGGAAATATATCAAGCCAGGGCTATGATAGCTTCCTGTATCTCTCCTGAGAAGAGGATCTTGGCTTGTGCTGTGAGAATGGGGTTCCCAGAACTTCACATCAGCTCTGTGAACTGCAGACAGCAAAATGGTGACTCTGTGGGCTCTGAAACCTTCACACCTTTGAGGAAGGCAAAAAATCTGAACCACACACTGAATTCCACCCAGAAAACATAATTTGAATATAGTTGTGTGCAGCCAATAGTCACATTTAAATAGTGGGTGTTCAGTTTCTGTTGTTGTGTTACATGTGCTTCTCCACACAAAATGGACCTGTTAAAGTAACAGATACAGGAAAAATTAAGAGGTCTAAGGGCCTGGTGGGTCCTGGTGATTCCCCCAGCTGATGAAGGAAAGTTTTACAGTCTAATGCTTACAAAGGAACTTAAAGAAAATTTCTGAAATGACCTATAGAGAAAAATGCAACTCACCCATAAACAAAAAACTTGAAGAGAAAGTTGGGGAGAATCCTAGCCACTGTGTTGTTTTTCCCTGGAAATTAGTAAAACTAAATATGCCAAAAGACAATTTGCTACTCACAGGTTGGTCAGCAGGGTTTCTACTTTCTCTTGAGCTCTTTTTGGGCTTTGAAATATGAGCTCAAGGCACGTGTTCATCTATTTTTTTTTCCTTCCCCTCCTTCCTCTGCCTCCCCCCTCCCCCCAGGTATTTGCATTTCTTCATATTTCTCTAAGCAGAGCTGCTTAACTCTTTTTATGTCCATGCTTCTGTTCTGTTCTAACTTATTCTGCATGTCTTTGAATTTTTTATCAAATGCAAACTTCTAACCCACGTACACATATATTTTTCCAGTTCAGCAATAAATAACGTGAATATAAGCAGTCCATGTTCCAGCTGTAAAGTGCTGCTTGTGGTAGTGGCTGCCTCCCACATTTGATTGCTTTAATTTACCCATTTCACTTCTCTTCACATAACTAAGTAAATTCTTTTTCTCCCAGGGCCATGCTTGCTGACCTTGGAGATTATTTGATCATGTGGTTCTTTACAGAATGCTTCAAGTTCTGCTAAATTAGTTCCTAATTTTCTCAAGGTCTACTAAAAGACATTTTTTTTACTGAGTATTTTGAGAAGTGGTGCTTTAACCTGTGTACCTGAATGTTCTTATGGTAAGACATGAGAAGTCCCTGGAAGATAGAGGGATGGCTGAAAGGGGTGATCCAGCTTCTTCAGACGATTCATTCTGCTCCATGTCCAGGGACAACAGATCCATTTTGCAAGGAAGAACAGAGGGATGTCATAGTTCCTTCCTTCAAGTGTCTTTTCTCCCATTCCTTTCAACCCCAAGGAGGTCAGGATTGAGGTGGAGGTAGCCTGTCCCTACCCCTAGGTCTCTCTGGATGCTTTGGCACATTCTCCTATGAGCAAGGCGACAAGATAGACTTGAAGACTATATGGGCTTAGTTTTCAAAGGGAACCAGAATAAAATGTATTCTCCACAACCACCCATCATGATGGACCCTATGGCCAGAGGCTGGCCAACACTACAAGGGGAAGGATTGAAGAGCAGGGAGAGCCATAAGGACTGTTATGTTCAATGCAGCTTTGCTAAGATGAGTTACACATCACTAACTAATCCAGAATGACTCTCAAGGTCCACTGTTATTCAGCAGAGGTCAATCAATAGGACTTTTTAATGTTTTGCTATGTTGTTTCAAGAATAATGGATTCAGGTACAGAGACAAGGCCTTGTAAACTGTCTGCAATGAGATACTTTGTATTTGGAAAGTAGAGAACTATGACTGTTGATCATCTAATTAAATTTCAGGCTAAGTTTGCTGTAATTTGATTTACTGATGTGTTCCGAGTGAATCACAAACATTTTGAAATAAGAGGCTAGTATGACAACTGTGCACAATGATACAGAAAATAAAGGACTTCTCTATGCCAATTGGAAATAAATCCACAGTTATTTAAATAAAGGCATGAATTATTTATGGAACTTCTGTAGCACAAAGATGCTGATGCAAACACTATCATAACAGAGAATATAAAAGCAAAACTAAATATGTGACTTAACTGCCAATAATTCTGTAATGTGTCTAAAGGAATAGTACTTTGTTTACTACATTGAGCTGTTCCCCCACACATACAGTGGACAAGAGTTTTCCTGTATTACATTCATGCATCCACTAGACTACATTAATATCCTTGTACTAAATAATTTCTTCCTGGAGCTGAATCAATATTAGTGTTATTATACAGGGAATATATCTGTTGAAAACTTCCAGACAGACTTGCCCTTTTCTACCATAAGATCCATTTATAACAGTTTTAATGTCTTCTACCAACAGTCCACATTTTGTAGGATTAAAAAAAAAAAAAAAAAAAAAAAAAAAAAAAAAAAAAAAGTTGAAAACAATTCAAAAACACAACTTTCAAAGCCATTTTCTATAGGAACAAATTCATCTGTAGTGAGGGTAATTGCTCCTTTTAAAGCACTGTTTCCACTGTTCTGTTGGGAATTATGCTTAAGTGGGGACTGAACTCATCATTTCCTCATTTAAACGTCTGTAAACAGTGTAAGTGCAGGACATTAGGTCTTGATCAGAAATCTCTGCAAAAATGTTCATTGATATTTTGTGCAAATTAAAGCGAGTTCCATTTTGTGTAAAACAGCATTTGAACTCTTTGCTCCTCACAAATGACCTGGAACTGTAGACATTTCTGCTAAATGGTGGTGTTTTGGCTGCCTTGAGCTAGAGTTTAAGGATCATGGTTCATGCAAGGTGTAGTTAAATAACGGTTAAAATCAGTAAATAGGCCTTGGTAGATTCAAAACAGAATCCATGTAAAGGGACATGAACCACACTATGCTCTCTCAGAGTCCCACTACTAGGATTGTATTATATCAATTATAAGCTGCCCTGCAGCTATCATTAAAAGAAATAAAATGATAGCCTAGAGGTGTTGCACTTGATGCATTTGTAGCCCATTTATGCCCATTTGTAACAGGGAATAACTTAAACAATATCCTTATAAAACACAACTTGATTCTGCTTTTAAGAGAAAGAACCAGTCCCCCCCCAGTCCTCACACAAAGGCAAAGCTTCACAGGAGCACATCAGATAAACATAATTTCCAGAGGAGCTCTTAATTGACTGCACTTGTGAAAGATGCATCAAAATGTCCCCAAATGACACATTGTTGCTTTTTCAATTTGCTGACAGTTTGCCTGCAGGTAAACCTCTAGCACACTAATAGTTTTTCTTGGCCAACATAACCAATATAGATTTAGTATCTTTCTTTGCTAAATAAGAGGAACATTAACGATAGCTGCTGGCTAGAAAATTAACCAAGTGAACTCTTCAATTTCTCTGTCCTGTCTGTCTCTCTCATTAATTTTTTATGGAAATCAAAGACTAATTCTGTCTCTCTGCTTGTAATCACATTCAAAACATGCTCATGACTCAGTAATCTGCTTATGAGCATTGCCGTTCTCTGCAGTAACTCTGCAGACACTCACATTTGGGGCGGTCTGAATGCTCACACAGCTTGCAGTTGCCAACATGATTTTTTTTTCCTTGCTGTTTTTGTCATTTTAGACTCTCCCTCCATTATGAAAGCTAACAGCATGAACAGGAAACCCATCAAGCCAAAGTTAGAAGTCATAAGAAGCTATTCACCATGCTGCAAAACTCTGGTAAGCAATTTCTGATGGCTTTATTCAAAAAGTGAAATTGCTGCTGGTGCCTTAACAAAACGGAGCCCAGTCTGAAAGGCCAGATGTGAAATCCCACACTCATTATCTCAATGCAAGGGAAGTCTGATCCAAATTTGATATTTTGGCTTGAGAAAATGCAAATAGCAGAGTTGCTCTGCATACAGAACGTACTGTGAATGAGGTTTTATTTTAAAATTAAACCTGATGCCAACATGTTAACTTTCTGAGCTGTGTTCAGCATCATAATTACCTGCTTCGACCAGTAATAGGTTGCCATCATACAACAGAACTATCCAGCTTGTGGTAGCTCTGCCTGTTGTTATTATTGCTCATTCTGTCCAAACAAAGAGCCTCTGGGGAGGAACTGTGAGCAGATATCCATATGATCTTTTCACCAGCTACTAGAATAAAAAGTGAGCAAGGTGAATTCACATTTAACAGCAATAGAATGACTTGTGTGCTCCTCAGTAAGAAGAGACAAAAGGCAATGAAAAACAAAGGACAAGGAACTGCTCTACGGGATCACAAGGCACACAGATGGGCTTACCATGCTTATCCTTTCAGATACATTTTCATGGCTCAACAACCCAGCTAATTTTACCTAAGAGAGAAATGGTGAAGCAAAGAGATAATAATTCTCTATAAAGCAAACACACTTTTAGTTATAGCCAGATTTTATATCACAAAAATATAAGAGAACAGCACAGAACTTCTTTTCTATTTTTGCATGTAATCCATATAAATAATTTTCCACATTCAAATTATGCACCAAAATCAACTCTTGCAGATGAAATGCATTTATTTATTTATTTATTTATTTATTTATTTATTTATTGTGAATCTGTGGAGAGCACAAAGACATTGCTAGCAGAGTTTGCAGTAAAAACAATTGGAATGTTTCTACTTAAACCTTTACTCTGTACACAATAAACATGCACATATGTATTGCACAGAGCTCTGGTAATGTATTCTAATATTCTCTCATGTTTCCTGCGATCACAGCTCCCAAAGCGTAATATTTTGGAAGAAGCTAATTTGTTATATCATCTAAAGAAAACAAGCACAGCCTTCCTGCTCTGCTCACACAACACATAAAAGCAGAAAGAATTTCTCTATCCTAAAGAATGATCTTTGAGTTGCCTAAAAATAAGCTTTGAGAAGCATGTGGAAATAAACACCACAAATATGAATGAGAGGGAATTCGAAACGAGACACTTATTAGATCCAGAAAGGCAAAAAAAAAACAAAACAAAACAAAAAAAACCAAACAAACAAACAAAAAAAAAACCAGCAACATGTGCCTTCTCTTCAAAACTAGTTCTGTTTGATTTGACACATTCATTTTTGTGTGTTTAGAGCTAGGCAGGGATTTGTTGGAAAAAGGTGGTCATGGGGACATGCAAGTGGGTCAGAATGACATGTTTCTGCAAGCTGAATCAAATAATTTTTTTTAACAATTGCCTCATGGAGAATGTATAAGGACAAAAACACTCTGCTGCCAGCTAAGCAAAACTTCTCCTGAAAGTTCTTGTGCAGAATGTACTGTACTTTTGCTTATTTACCCTGTTTATTTGTTTTATTTTGCAAACTACAGTATTTCCATTTTAATCTAGAGCATCCTCATTTTAGGCTTTAAAACTGGGTCAACACACACAGAAAATTCGCATCAAACTGCAGTTCCTGAACATAGATAGGCAGAGTTGTCAAAATATTCTCATCACTGAGTAAATTTGTGCTTAGAGCAAAACCAACAGCCTGGAAAACACAAGTGCCCTGCAAGCTATCAATTAGCCCTTACATCAAGATAAACTTGTGTCAAAAGAAAATTACTTCCATTTTACATGAAGAAATTCAACTCTGCTCTGATTTACAGAAATGGACAGGAAAAACTATTTGCATGAAGAAAGGCTTTGCCATTTGGTGAGCTCCTACAGGGAAGCTCCTATACCCTCAGTGGGTACAATTTTGGGCTGAAGATCTGAGATTTCAAAGATTTTCCATTTCTCAACAAGATCAAAAAAAGTACTTTCAGATGTTTTCACAAAAAACAATCTCCACAGAACAGCAATTTGGATGTTTGACCTTCCACTCAAACTCTTGGTGTAAGTCAAATGCAGCAGGATGATAAAGCAGTTCTACCAGACCCTGTGCATTTGCCTGACCAAGGCTATTTGCAATTCAAGGGAAAAATACTGTCTTTTAGAAAATGTGTATTTTACAAAGAAAGTGTGCCTCTGCAAATCCCCCAACATAATACTGCATAAGGTGCTAGCAACATCTTTAGATGAACCAGGAACAGTACCTCTTCCTAGTGTGTCTTTGTGGCAGCTGGGTGCAATGTCATGGTTGCAGGTTCAGGTTTTCTGAAAGTATAGAGGGGTTTCTGCTCATAGTGCCTGTGCTGTACAGAAGCTTGCAGTTCCAGCAGGAAAATTTAATTTGCCATGTACTGTTAATCTTAGTAACCCTGCTTAAGCAACACGACCAGGGACTCCTTTTTTTGTAACTGTGAATGACATATAGGAGACCAAAGAGCAGCCCTAAGAGAAGCTTCAATATTGGATGTAGTGTGAAATCTGGCCCTTTTGGGGTTGTTCAGCTGAGACCACCCAGAAAAAAATGTTCAAGACCTCCAGCTCCCAGTTGTACATTTGCTCTTCACCCCAAAGCCCACTGATTTCAGCATGGGCCACCCCTCCAGAGACCCTGCACTCTTTACCAGGGAGAAATTACAAACCAGAAAGGGCTCTGCAATACTAGTGCAAACTATAGATTAACTTCCTTTTCAGAAACCAATTCTCCTGAATGTCAGAGAAACCCACGTTTCCACAAGTACTCTGGACAGATCTTGTTTTCTCTGGTGGGTCTCTCCTTGTTTACAACATTCCAGATCTATGAGTCCTTTGATTCAGAATAACAAGATGAATAAAAAAATAGTGTGGTATAACATAATTGAAGTTGCATGAAGAATACAAATTTTTTTTCATTTGCAATGGCCCAAACTGGACTTTTGGTCTTTTTTGAGCTTCTCTTACTGCCTGTAATTAAAGAATTCATTTTATTTAGCTAACACATGTAGAGACATATGACTTAAAACTGTACCTGCAACACAGTTTTTCATTAACTTTAACAAAATTGACATCTGGTTTTGTTTTGTTTTGTTGTTGTTGTTCTCATAGGCACTGAAAATTTGGAACAGATCTAAGATAAGAAAATATTTGAAGCACTTTTATCCCAATTTATGCTTACCGATCATGCTTCCCAACTCTATCAAACAGAACCAGATGGTAGTAAACAACTGAGTTTTTCCCCTCCTGTAGATTTTCTTACAGGTCTTACAGGTGGTACTGTTACAGCCCATGAATGCAATATTCAGTTGGTTGTTCAGATGCAAAGATCAAACCTTTGAAGTGAAGGGATAGGCAGAAAAGTATTAAAGATTATTTCATTACCTCCACTTATGAGAGGAGTGGTACTAGTTTCTGCAAGTTATGCTTAGGTGAGAAAAAGCATCTCGCTTATGATTCAGAACATGACACCACAAGGTAAAAGAATAAATTTCCATGCAGAAATGTTAACTCCACAGAAGTCCAAAGAAAAATTCACAGAAATCTGGGTGAAACCAAAGCTTCCTCCCAAACCACTGGCCACATCTCTGCCTTCCTGCACTGACATTTTCCTGTTCTAGTCTCACTGTTCACTCCTCTTTTACATGACTTCCTCCTAACATAACCCTTCCTCCATTTACAGTGACAACATCTTATTCCAATATGGCTCTATCTGCTTCTCTTCATTTTCTTTTGTTTTTGCATCTCTGCCTTTGGGGCCACCGGGGAAATAAATAAACAAATAAAATGGTAACCTTTACCGTGCAGAGCTTTCCCAGCCAAATGAGGCAAGAGAAATCAAAAAATACCACCCTTTTCCCAGCCAAGGACCTTTCAAGGGTTTCAGTCCTTTGAGGAGACTGAACTCACAGACCTGAAATTTGCTCAGATGTATTTTCCTACTCTGGCCCTAATTTAATGTTATTGACTCTTCATGGCTCCCAGGCCCCATTTCCGCTGTCCAGTCTCCAAATAACACTGCAACACATTTCTGGTTGAATGTCTTACAAGCTCTCTGTCTTAGACTCCAGTGGGATTTAATGAACAGGAAAATAGGCATTTGAAGCATGGAATGGATCTCAGGCTACTGAATGTGATAAATGTAAATTGAATGCTCAAGACTAATTGATTTTTTTAAAAAAGTGTAATGGATAAACTAATTTTTACCAAGATACATTTTAAAATAAGACATATATTCCCCCTGCAGTTTCAGTACTGCCAATACAGTGCCACATCTATTGGTATGGCACACAGGATGTGTGGGTCAGAAGAGTTCAGTCTTAAGTTTGTAGGAAAAATGAGGCTGTATGTATTTTCCAGTTCTCATCTGTGTTAAACTCTCCACCTTGAGGTATGCAACATTTACCAGCTTACACGTTTGACATTTCCCGCAGTCCTTGCTTTGACTGAATGCCCATTCTCCTTCTGCTTTGGACTATTTCAGAGCCTGTTAACAAGGAAAAATAGAACTGGCCAGGAAAATAAATTACTTTTTGAAAAAGATCACTGTAGTTCAGACATGTTTCTGAGTAACTGGGCTGAGGAAGGGGATAGGAATTGCAAACCACAGGCTCAGAAGTACCTAGACATAGTGACCATGCATTAGAAATTAGGCTTTATGTTTCTTCAAAGGCATCAATTTGTCTTGTGTTAATGGTTAATTCAACTCACCTATTTAATGTTTAAAGGACCAGTATAACTTGTTTGCAAGAATACAACACTGATAAGCTATGGCAACATCACTGTACTCTCAGAAAAGCATATGCACCAAAGCTAGAAAACTGCTCACTAGGAATTCATTGGGAAGATTCAAAAACCTTCCTAACCCAGAGGCTGTACCCTGCCTTCAATTGCTATGCAACCCTTTCCATCAACATCAGTTAGAATTTCAGCTTTAAAATGCTCCTGAATCAGTCACTGCTAGAAATAATGAACCTTCTGCTGCTGATGCTGTGAAGACCTAGAGCAAGCCACAAAACTGAGCCCTGTGGTCACTGTGAAGAAGTATATGCACTGGGGCTGAGGGCTGCCAAATACCCTCTGTTGATACGTAAGGCGTTCAATACTGAGGTCTGTTTTTTAGAGAAATTTTGGCTGGGTAAGAGTAAACCTGACACTGGAATTATATCATTATCTCCTTGTGGCTTTGTCAGAGCTTTGCAAAAGATAGGACCAGGACATGCTTACAAAATACTCCCTATTAAGAAGGGGCTTGCCCCATTCAAATGGATTGGGGCTTCTCAGCTCCACTGAAGAAAGCTTCTGTGCTGCCTTCAAGTGTTTGAGGTTGTAGCTGCACATAGGCTTAATTAAAAAATAAAACTAAATTCTTAATTTTACACCGGTACCCCACAAAACAAGAATGCACTGTCCAAGAGAGTACTAATCTGATTTTAAGGAAACTTTCAGCAATTGCTCAAGTCACCCACCTGTCTCTTGTACTTGGCTCAGCAACAATAACAACAAAAATAGAGAGAAACTGCCTCTTGTTGAAGAAAAATTTGCAAGAAGGAAGAGATTAATGTGGAACAGCTGTGCTATGGAGTTTATGAATAATTTGCTGAAAATAAACCTTAATGGCAAATTAAGAACAGAGATTAGCTCTGCAGATCTGTGCTCTCAGTGGGTAACTAGGTTGCACAAAAGTGCACCACAGAACTCAGCATCAGGAGCAGCTCTGCTGGCAGCATCTCCTCAGGAGCCAGGCAGCAGTGGCCAGTTAACAGGCAGTGGTGGGGGAGCTGCTTTGCAACTATCTGCTTGGCTCCAGTCAGGCTTTTGCTTTTGGAAAACCTGACTGTGATGAGTCCATTCAGGGAGGAATAAAAAGGAGAAAACAGCCAAATGTAACAGCTCAGATATTTCCCCTCTGCATTGTTTCCAACAGGTAATAAAATTTTGGGGCAGATGTTGAATGCTATCACTCATGTCAGGAAAGCTGTGGACTCTGCCCAGTTCAGCTCTCTAAGATGGATATAGTTTCCCCCATTGTATTCAGGATGGCATTAACCTGTTCAGAGCCCCTGACAAACCAATGGCAGGACTCTGAGGTCTCTCCAGTGATTTAGAGACCCACCCCAGGTGCCCCAGAGAGCTAACAGCTAGCTGGTAACATGCATCCCATGAGCCTACTTGAATGAATCTTCAGAGTTCACCAAGAACCCAAGATTGCATTTCCTAAATATTCAGCAGTACAAAACCCCTGCTTTGCTTCCTGCTTCCTGCTCCTATCCCATGTGAGGCTGTTCACATGCCATGCTCTGCCCTGCATGTGGCATCTCTGCTACCTCCAGTGATCTCCATGCTTAGGACTGCACCTGGCTCTATTTGCAGAGCAATCCTCTTCCTGCTGGTGCCCACCACTTTGGGTTCAGCTCCATGGATGTAGAGCATGTCAGCTCCCCATCTGCTAACAGGGCCAGAGCCCACAAGGGGTGCAACCCCAAAGAGCTCAGGGGTGCTCAAGTCCCTCGCCTAGGGTTTCTCTGCTGTGTGCCTGATCAAGCAGGATCTGTGAATTAAAACCTTTGGCTCCATGATCAGTTTCTCCCATAATGGCTGGGTACCAACAGGGAGAGGGATGAAAATACCAAGCTATTCCCTCTCTGAAAGGATAAAGGCCAATAAAAAATGGATGTTGGCAGTCTGACATGAATTACCACATGGGCTGGCATTCTGAAATGTCCCAGATTTGCCAACATGCCTGACTGCTTTGTGGACATTGAATAACATGACCCTAAACACAACAGGAACCACTTGTGCCTGCAGAAATGATTGCAATTCATTTTGTGGTTCATTCAGCCAGCTCTGATCACTGCTTTTGCTTCAGTTGAGAAAAGACATTAATCTGCCTAATTTTTCTCTCTGTAATTCAAATCAGACAATCTCCATTTGCTAAATGTGATTGATAAATTAATTGCACAACATTAATTCCTGACACTAGTTCAGAACATGCAAAGTAGAAATAAGTCACTAAGAACCTCTATATCTGGAAAATAAATTATGGATGATTCAGGAAATGTTCAAGCTCAGTATCAGGATATTTTCAGTACCAGTGGAGGATTGAAAGTTCATTTAACCTAGTACAGTTCAATTCTTCCTCTTCTAACACCCTCAGCAATCATAAGAGATCACTGGAGCTGGTTGCATGGCCAAACATGAAGGCCTATTTGGATGGACATACTGCATCTGGCAGAAGAAATTTCCCATTTGCTTCTTGTTTTTCTGAATTGTAATGTCACTCCAAAAAAGAACAAAAGTATCTCTTCAGTATCAAATATTTATAGCTTTTTATGTTTGCTTGCTTGTTAGAAGAGAGAATTTGAAAAATTACACAGTATATAACAGAAGAAATCATCACTGGCAAAAGGCAATGGTGAAAGGTTGCTAGCCTGGCTGCCAGCAAACCCAGGCTCACAAGGAAATGGCACTTGCTCCTTTACTAAACTACACAGACACATGGGACAGGTTGCGCTGAGATGCACCCTTATTAACGGAAAATTGTTCCTCAAAGCCAATGAATCACTCATTATGAAACATGAAGCACATCCAGTTCTTTCCAAACCAGAGGACATTTACTAGCTGCTCAATAAGCTTTATTACGGTATCTCCTACGAGTTTTATGCATGCAATCAAAGCATCTACATTGAGTTCTGCAAATTTTAAGCACCTCCATAAAGCAATGAAATGACCTTCACACACACACACACAAAAAGTTAATAAAGGCCAATAATAATCAAGTTTTACCTCAGTGAGGCACAAATATTAACCATATGTAAATTGCACTGATAAATCTGAAAGGAGCAAGAAGCAGCCAATGCTTTGTATAATTACTGGATATACTGGGACCAGAAACAGCATCAAGAATTTACTAGTCCTGCAAGATAAACCATGGGGTAGACACATACGAATGAGGAAATTAAAAGCAAATGTGTTCATAGGCCTCTGTAAAAATGAAAGGAGCAAAGCTGTAATTCAAATGCCACTTAATTTTTATGACTTTAACAGCCAAACAAATGCCCTTTACCATGATTGGTTAAAACTCCTCTAATGGCATACAATTAGGAAAGGTATTTAATAAATCAATGCCACCCCCTGCTTGCCTCAGGCTGACTGGCACCTCTGTGCAGGTCCTTGCAAGCCGTCCTGCTGTGACATGGAGCTCTGGTTGGTCACGGTATGCAGAAAGAATTGTCAGGGCAAGGAGAGCAGAGCAGCCACAGAAGCTTTCTGCAGCACTGCCTCTGCCTTCCTGCACATTCCTGGTGAACAGCTGCTCTTGCTCAGAGCCCACACTATCGATCACTGGTAAGAAAGACCAGTAATGTGCCCATCCTCCTTTTTTCCCCCCTCCAAGCAATCATATCAAGATGTACAGCTAATCCCACAGTTCTTCTACCAAAACAGTGTTTGATGTATCACTGCATTCACTAGCTGTCTGCCACTACCTAGCAAAGGGCCTTTACTCTCTTGTTCTCATGCATTAAATACAGAGTGCATCAAACAACATTTCAGCTGGTTTTCTTTGCACTGCACTACAAGCTTTACAAACAGAATAAGTAGACTTACTTCTTTTGTAAATACTGATAAACTGGAAAAAAAATAATACTGTGATTGCATTATTATGCCTTTCTTTGCCTGCCTCCTCCCCCTCCACACCTCCCAGCAGATCTGTCAGCAGATCTATACAGTCCAATGTTGACAGCTTGCATGCAGGTTAGGGGGCTGCAGCAGCAACCCAGCAGCATCAAGCCTATAATTTAGATAACCCATTTCTCAGCCTGGCTCTGATTCTAGTCCTTGCTCCACTTCAGAGTCACAGACTGAAAATCAGTGCTTCCAGAGGCCACAACGCTTGCAAATGCAGTACACCCATGATTGATTTTCCTTAGGGGTATTCCATGCTGCTATTCTGGGCCTGTAATTACATCTCAAAAAAAAAAAGTTGTCTGTCAAGATGAAGTCTACTTTCCTGATGATGCTGATTTTCTCTTCCTTTCATATTGCAAAATAATACAAATAGGATGAGAGAGACTTTTTTCATCCCTCTCTCTTTCTTTTTCTTTTTCTTTTTTCTTTTTTTTTTTTCTTTTTCCATCTAGGATGCATAATTTTAACCTCCAAACTAGGTCAGCTCAGAGAAGGAGCATTTAATTTAATCTGTTACACTGATTAACAAAGCTGTTGTATTGTTAAAGATTAAATGTGAAGTGTTTACAGAAATATTAGTCCTTTGGTATAAATAGTTGTTAGATGATGCTAAGAAAAAGCAGCCAGGATAGAGGAAGAATAAAGAAAAGAACCTGACAGAAGCCTGTCAGTCAGGAAGCTCTGACATTCTGGTCATTTCAGATCCTCGGGTCTGAGGATCTGAAATCATGTTATCCCATTCATTGGGAAATTCAGCACACTCACAGCACACATAATCCTGATGCACAACAAAGATAATAAGTCAAGGATAAGGAAAGCCTTATAGACTCCTAGATTAAATACAGTAGGTCTTACATCTTCTGTTGCTAACTTAAAACTTTATAAAATTAATCATTAAACATATCATCAAGCCCTTTAATATAAATAAAATCAGAAACAAAACCCTCTTTTCCCTTCCTCTCTTCCTGATTGTCACATCTGAAGATACAGACCTGAGTGTGAGTGGTTTAGGGGTGTTTCTGATCAAGTCCCTACATCTTTATGTTGGCTATGAAGCCTCAAGTCAAAGACCACTGGCTGCAGATGTTTAAGCAGACCCACTCACTGCTGCAGCCTGCTGTAATTTTGCTTTGACATCACTTCCTCTTGGTTTGACAATGTTTTTTTTTGTCCTATGTTTTTTTGTCCTTTTTAATTAACCCTTTTGTTATCCTTGTTAAGAGTCTCAGGAGCGGAATAGGGCATTCCTCTGAAAAGCCTCATTTCTGTGCCAAAAGCTTGTAGCATCAGACTTCTGTATGTATACGTCCATGCTACGTTCTCCGTGAGTGAGTTGCATACTTGCTGCTTTTTCTCACTTGCTCTTCTGGCTTTCCTCATTGCCTCAACATTTCCAAAATGCTGGAACAACTGTGCTGAGAAAAACCTGGAGCTCAGTCCACCTACCTGCAAAACACAAGCCTCCATCTATTTCAACAAGAGAAGGAGATGACCTTTAAATTTTGTATTGCATTGGGCTTGGAATAACTCAGAACTCTTTTCATACAAACTTTCAAATATATCAATCATATACAACAGCTCATAGAGTCTTTGTGTTAGTTCACTGCCTTCTTATTTCCCCCAGCTTCTCATAAATAATCTCCAACATATCTGTTCCCGTCTGGGGTACAGATGCACTTTCAGGCCTAGTGCTTATTTTTTAGCCATGTTTTACACCTTGCGATCAAGGACTTTGCTGCCTTTGTAGATTTGTTCTGAAAAATCCTTGGCTCCTTTTAGGACTAAAATTAAGCCTCCTTCATTGTGCATTTAATTAACTTTTATTTGCTTGACATTTCATTTTTATTATTTTTAAGCAATCTGAGGTTCTTGGCATTAAAAGCACATGTAAACTAATCCAACTGAAAGAATATCTTCATAAAGACTTTTTTTTTTTTTTATCATGCCACTAGGAATATTTTTCTGGGAAAAGAAAACAGCTGCAACAATTCACCTTGATTACCTCAGTACCTCAGTAGAACAGACACCATGCAAGGCAATAACAGGATGAGAGAAAGTATCTGCTGAGAACTTGCAGATGCTAAATCAGGTAACTTGTGCTTCTGGTTTAGCTCCTACAGGTACTAGTAAGAGAGTGGAGCAACTGCAGAATACTTATTTCACTGGAAATAATACATTTATTTCTAAAGTGTTTCAAAACTTGATTTTGGCCTGGATCCCTAAAGGACTGAAGAGAAAGCAGTGTGTGAACTCCTCAGCCTGGTTACTTCTATGTTTCTCCTCTCTTCCTTCCCATTTTGGCACATATGAGAAATGATCTGGTGCTCCTGAGATGTGGCCTGAGTGGAAATCAGTGGCTGCACAGGAGCATGAGCCCATCCTCACTGTTAGCACTGTAAAAAGGGAGCAGGGAGCAGCTGTGTTTCCCCAAAAATCCTCCATGCCACCCAGAGCTCACTGGATAGGGAATCTCTTGCTACAACAACTCCTCCCCATGCTCCCACCAGCTCCTAGCCAGAGCACAACTGACACAGCAGAAATAAAACAAACAAACAAAAAAAGTAATTAATCAACATATACAGCAAGTCTTAGGTAAGCACAAAATGCCCTGCTTCCCACAGACAACTTGTTTTGATTATAACCAGCATATATATATATACACTTAGTACATCTGAGAAGTAGCGGGATAGTTTAGAAGAAATGTTGTGTATCACATAAAAATCAAATCAATTAATATTCTGTATGTTAATCAAGACAACAGCTCGATGAAGTGCCCTCATGAGAATCAAGACACATGACAGATCTTTTGCTTTACAGGTAATCTCAACCCACAGTGTTCCCCCTATCCATTTTAAAGAACTCATAATTCAGCAAAAGGGGGAAATCTGACACTTATTGAACATGAGATATTTTTGTAATGGCACGGTTAGTGTATTGATTACATTACTCTTTTTAAATATTGTAACACAGTCTTTGGCTAATGGACTATTTAATTAAAGAAAAACAAACATTAGTTTTCAATTTATGGTAAGGAATGCCCTTATCAGGATGGGTTGCAGGATGTGATCCTCACTGTCTTTGCAGATTTATCACTTGTACCAGACACATAGGATATAAATAACATCAGCCTTAGACTGGTGGCACCCACTCAGTCTTCAGCACTTCATAATGTTCTGCTGAAAAATCAGTGTTCTCTGAAAGCCTCATCCTGAATAGCAGGCATCATTTTCTCAGCTGAAATTAAAAATGGTTGGGAGATGAGCAGTGAGGTACAGTTGTCATTATTTAGCCATATAGGCTACATAGTCTATTTGGATGATACTAAAACTGGCGTGTTGTTTCCTGATAATAGAAAATAATGTTTAATAAACATTGGGTTTGCAAGCATCCATTTTATTCCTGACTTTTAAATTCATTTTTGCTTCCACTTCCTATAATCTGGTGGATTCAAAGTGACAAATTTAATTTGAAAATTTCACCCCCTTACTGAAAATTGATATTCTAATCTGCATGAATGCAAGAAGGAATACAATAAAATTCATTGCCATGGACACACTTGCCAAATAGGCTCTTTGAAGCCTCTGCTTCCCACACTCCCACTGAAACCAATCTAATAGGTTTGCCCAATCAATTTTTTGCCCCAAAAATTTGCCCAAAAAAATAGCCCAGCAATTTTTTTCTACACTAGCTTTAGACCTCGCCAAATGCATAGCAGAGACCTCAGAGATCAGGGATGTCTCCTCCCCAGCCCAGGGCATGTGGTAGAAAACAGAGCTGAGCTTTTCAGAGAAAAGAGAGGCTTCAAAGAGCATGTCTGGGTAAGAGAGAAAATTGAAGATAATAGGCCATAAAGGAACCATCCTGGTGACTAACAGGTACTTGAATGTAAGCAAGTATTTACAGATGGTTTACACCATGTGACAAGGCTGACACAGGGAAGGGATCTCAGGGGCCTAAGGTAGCTCACATATCCCCATGTGGACTGTAGGAAGGATCGTGAGCCGTTGCAGAGCTTCAGCCCTGCTTTTGCCATTGAGCCATCCCCATAAGTCAGCACCTCTGTGCCAGGGCTGGGCTGATCAGTCTGGAAGACGGAGAAAGTGGAGAACTACATAAGGTCAAGCCAGAAGTTTTCACCTAACAGGCATAGGTGAAGTGGGGAGAAAAATACAGCAGGAGCCTGCATAGGTTTTGCTAAGACTTTTTGACCTTTGACTGTGCATCTGGAAACACAGGGAAATGCCCCACTGCTCAACCTGCTACACTCAAGGGACAAATAACCATAGCCTTAAACACCCTCTGCAGCACTCCCTGGGAGGTGGTTTTCCCAAAGCAGTTTTGTGTATGGGTACCATGTGGGGACCAAGTGTCACCATCTGCTCCTGGGAAGCGAGAGAAGAGGAAGGGGTCCCTGCAAAAGTGTTTTCTTTGTGTCCTTCGAGGAGCACAATTTTGCTCTGCTCTGGTCCCCAAAACCAGCAGGTTGTACAGATTGTTCGCTCCAAGGTTGTTTGCCAAACAGTGGGAGCAGAAACCTCTCCTGAGGCACCCCCAAGCTTCAGGCATGATATTTGATGGTGTCATGGTAACATTTTGAGGACTGCCACCTGCCCCTTGACTCACACTATGACATTTCTACTTCTGCACTTTGCGCAGTGGTTTTCTTCCAGCTGCTGGTAGCATGGCTCAGGTGTCTGCAAATAATCTGGGGCTCTGTGTCTGCAATTCAAATTATTCCTCTCCTTGTGCAGCACCTTGCAATTGTCAACATTGATTTTCAAAGCTTGCAGCACAGCGTTAACCAGGAACTGCTCTTTCTAAGGGATTTCTGCTGGCTGTTTTTCTTCTCCATCTATTTTTCTCCCCTCTAACAGAACCACTGGGAGAGAGTGCCTCAGCACAGAAACACTTTGTTTGGGTGCCAAATCCTCATTGCAGTGGGGTGTAGCCAGGAGGCTCACATCCCTCTGCCAGGAAAACTCTTTGCTTTTCAGTAGCTCTCAACCCCCAGTATCCCTCTGGCAGCTGAAGGCAGGAAGGAGCGACCTGATTCCTGTCCCAAAGCTTTCCCCTCACTCCTCTGCAGGCTACAAATCCACAAGACTCTTACCAGCTCAGAGATTTTACTGTGGTCCAGGTCTCTCCCCACAGAATCTGCATACAACTTGCCTCCAACTTGCCACCTTGGCTCTAAGTATAGTATTTAAAATCAAAAAGAAAGCCAGCGCATGGAGGGAGAATGAACAACCCAGGTAGTGCAGCCAGCCTGCCTATTCCTCAGCACCATACCACAGCGGATGAGGGTCCCTCCATCCCTGCTAGCTTGCTGCACTCCTTCAGAGCAGATTATGTATCCAGAAACAGAAGAGACTTTTTATTTCCTACTTCTCTGGAGAGCTCTTGAGTTGCTCTCTGAGCAGCACTCATTAAAAAGCCATCCATGGCAGCCATTCGATTTCTTTTTAAGCAATCAGTAGTTGTGGCAATTTTAGAAAAG
This sequence comes from Anas platyrhynchos, assembly GCF_047663525.1. Taxonomy (NCBI): domain Eukaryota; kingdom Metazoa; phylum Chordata; class Aves; order Anseriformes; family Anatidae; genus Anas; species Anas platyrhynchos. Next base: position 15,538,399 of record NC_092596.1, read on the forward strand.
GGATGTAATTCTTGTAAGAGCAATTTCTGCCTGGACAAATGCTGCTGATGGGAGAGGCACAAAGAAAATTGGGAAAATAAACTGCCTGTGGGGAGGGGTGGGAAAAGCAGAGGCTGCACCGGAGTGCTGTGCCCCATGCCTTGCACTGTGCCCAAAATGGCAGCCATGCCTGAGGGGCCAGTGAGCAACCCTGAGACATGAAGGAGACTTCTCATCCAGCAGACCCCAATGAATGTCCCATGGGTCAGTCCCCTCTCAGGAAGACATGTCTTCATTTACCTTTATTTCCTCCCTTTCTTTCATTGTCACTTTTTTCCTGCTTTTCTTTCCCCAGCAAGGGAGAAAGGCCATCACAGAAGCATGGCAGCATCGCAGCAGAATGAAGGGTTTTATCCCTTGCACAAGGGTTGATATTCAGTCATGCTGATTGCATGAACATCCTGGGAAATGGCTGGCCTGCAGAGTCCCCAGGTTCCCTCCAAAACACTCCTCTCAGAAACAAGAATTGTGCAGGGTAATACAGCAGCATTTCTGCTCTCCAGTAGCACTTTCCTAATTTGAGTTAAACCTGCCATTCCCTGTTTCCCAACTCTCTCATTCATTTACAATGCACAGTTGGCTAAGAGTCCAGCAGAACAGCTTGTTTGTGGAGAAGGTCTGGATGTAGGAAATCAACAGGATTTTAGATGATAAAATTATTGGGGTGCTGGAAGGGAATATATATAGTTATAGTAATCCAGCTTACTCGTTCTTTTATATCATTTTAAAAGAACACCCATAGAATGTTGAAAGATCAGGAGAAGTAGGGAAAAAATGAAAACTGCAGGAAGAGATGCATACAGGATTCCTGAAACAAGACAGAACCATACCACAGGGCACTGAGGAGAGATGAAGAGAAACAGAGTAGCACAAAGCCCTGCAAGCTCTTCCACTAGCTTCCCACAACCCCATGCACGAGCAGCCACAACAGCCACCACCTGCAGAGCCGGAGTCAGTACTGCAGCTCCTGGAGAGATGTTAATCAAACTGCTACCAGAAACAATGCAAAGACATCTTTAATCAGCACATCTACCTGGGAAGGAACAGGGCAGGAAAGAAAAATTGCCCCTGCTTAATAGACATTGATGCCAAACCTGGGCCTAACCCTAGTGAAGCCGCAGGCTGAAACAGCGCAAGGGATTGGGCAGAGCCCAAGTGCTGCTCTTCCCAGCTGAGTCCAGCACAGCTGCCCTGGCCAGGCTGGCTCTGGGGGTTACTGCATCTTTCATCTTGCTCTGGCCATGCACACTGCCTGGCTTCAGCTCAGAGCAGGCTGATAGCTGCTCCCCCTGCACCTGTTGGGGTCAGCGGTAGTCCTGGGGAAGCCCTGAGGGCGTGGCCCTGGGGTCTGGCCAGACCCTTCTTACACTTTCTGGAGTCTCACTTCACAAGTAACCTGATGCTATTTTTCTTTGGTGGTTTGTGAAGCTGATGGAGGTACCAGCCTCATGCAGACTGCAGTGACCACTAGGCTCTGGCCCCTGCTTTGGTGTATTGGCTGGTTGTGGAGATCTTACACCTGTGACACCTGTGACACCTGTCTTTAGCAGATATACTCCTGAAACCACATTGGAGTTTGGACAGTGTTTCTTTTTCCAGGTGTCTATGGAAGTGCTTCCACAGGAAGTCTGAGGGACTTTGCCTCTACTTAATGCTCTCATTACATTTATCAGTTGGTCCAGGAAAGATCTGGTGTTTGCTTCAGTCCTTCCCTTAACACTCTGTGGTCCAGGAGAATTGGCTTCTTATGCCAGGTTTGCACTAGGCTCTGCCAAGCTCTACTAGTGATGGAATTTTTTAAAAACATACCTCTTTCTGCCACATGTCTCTGCTGGCAAAATACATGGCAGAGATGTGTAGTGCCAGCATAAATTGCATTTGCCAGTTGGGCTTATTTTGCTCACAGAAACAGCTTTGAAGCTGCATTTGTGTTTTGCTAGAGCAGCCAAATTTCTCAGCACACACAAAGCTGACTTTCCAGCTCATAGCTCTGCTCTGGCAGAGGAGCTGATCTGACTCTGCAGACCCTTGGGCAGCCTGGGAGGCTGTCCAGGTCCTGCCTCCAGCACAGCTCCTCTGCTCCCCAGCTTCCCTGCTCCTGCCAAAGATAGGAACTGACTTCCAGTGGGTCCAGTTGAGAAATGTTTTTTCACACTGTGTATTTCATCCTGCTGTTTGAATCAGCTAAAATCTGCCCTTTCATTCTTTCTCTTTTAAGAACAAAAATATTACACAGCAAATACAAACCTGACTCTCTGTGTTAAGACGATCTAAAACACATTATCTTTTTACAGAAGGCTTCAAAGTAAAAAAAGGATCTTAGTTATACCAGCAAGGAGATTTATAATCAATGTTGAACAGTTCAGCTTCTCCTCTATCCCTTGATTAATGAATATGAAATACCATTTACCTTATAACTACTCCAAAATATGTTAAGCACATAACCACACCTAAATCCGTTGAACAGCTTTTTGATTCTCTCTTTCTTTTTGAGGATGCGTGAAGATTCAGCTGAATATAATTTGTGCCATCAGCAACTGGAGTTATTCCATAGTTGTCACTGTTAACATTACATTTCTCTTAACGATAATGAGGTGACACTGAATTATGGAAGTCTTTATACTGTTTTAATGCTGTGATCATTCAGGTGTTATGAGTCTGTAGGAATGTTAAGGCAGTTTAGCTATACATATATATATAGCCCAGATTAAAAGGCAATACTATTTCCAAGGATTTTTTGACCAGGCAAACTTAATCAACAATTTAAGACACAAATAGCTCTCCTGCACCTCCCCTGCAAGTAGTCAGGGCTGTCTTCTGAGGCACTTGCTAAAACTTCTCAAATCAATCGCAGCTATCAGTGAGGGCATGAAGGACATCTGGAAGGGATGGGGACACAGGTGTAGTGAAGTCATTCTTTCAGAGAGTGGCTGATGTCACCTCTCTGACAAATTTAACCACTCTTTTAAGTAGTTTGTGGGGACAGGACAAGGGGCAATGGCCACAAAATGGAGCACAGGAAGTTACCCACCAATATGAGAAAGAACTTCTTCGCAGTGAGGGTGATGAAGCACTGGAACGGGCTGCCCAGGGAGGCTGTGGAGTCTCCTTCTCTGGAGATATTCAAGGCCCATCTGGATGCCTACCTGGGAACCTGCTTTGGCAGGGGGATTGGACCCGATGGTCTTTTGAGGTCCCTTCCAACCCCTACAATTCTGTGAATCTATGAATTCTGTGAATCTGTGAAAGCTGTTCTCTGACAGCTGAGAGATGTAGACCTGTTCCAGGATTGAGTTAGACTGAACTAGTGGACAGACAAGAGCATATGCGTCAACCTCCAGCAACAAGCACATCAAACACATTTGCACATGAATGGGGCCACTTTTAAACTTTATGCCAAGAAGGAATCTGAGCTGTCTTCTTATGCAGAGGAGGATGTAAATATTAATGATGAAGCATGACCGAAAAAAAGCTACTAAATATTTTAATCAACTCAGCCATCATGTGAAACAGAAGTAATTTTCCCCTCTTAGGGCCACATGGATGGATGCACATGTGCTGCCTGATGTAGCAGAGATCATCTATTTAGGCTGCTTTAACTTAATAGCTAAAATTCAGCTCTTTGACTTCCTATGTTTAGGAAAGAATTTGATATACATTTTTAAGGTCTTGAAATAGAAAGAAGCTAGTAATAGCTGTAAAGAGAGGAAAAAAAAATGCAGAGAAAAGCACAGCCTAGGATAATACAAAATTAGTTTAAGAGCATTCCTCCTTATCCTACCCATTTCTTTATCTCATTTTAAATTTCTCTTTGAAAATCCCAACAGTCCTTCCTAAGTCTTTATGTCATGTACAAGATGGTTTTGTTATTCCTTATCCAGATCATTAAAACAGGTGTTGAGCAGTGTTGTACCTAGGGCAGGAACTCAAGCTTCTGGCTGTCAACCTTTGCCATGAAGAAAACCAGCTATTTCACCTCAACTTTTGTTTGCAATTTCCTCCTGATTTCTTTCTGTGCCTCTTTCACCCTGTGGGCTCTTCATTTCTCCAAGCACTCCCTTGCAAGCAGAGCTAAACACCAACCTCTGCCATAGTCATTGTCCAACAGCAAAGTGTGCACAAATTTTCATCATCTTGTTTTGCCAAGAATAGGAAAAAATAAAATGTGATGGGATATATTTGAGTTACGAACAACCAGAGATCATGTATGTCTTACCATTATTAATAATTTAGATTTTCAGTATTATAATTTAAATTATAAGAGTCAATTTGACTGATAAGTACTTCTGGGGTACTCTAGTCCAACCCCTCCTTAGGGCCAAATTCAGTGCTGGACTAGGTTTCTCTGAGTTGCATGCTCCTACAGAACATTTCTAATGAAAATCCTATTTTGGGCAGTATTTAGGCAACTATTTACAAATTTCAGATCTAGTAGATGTACTTCCAGACCAAGCAGTTTTCCCACTTCACTACACTGTTCTTAGCTAGTTTCCATACAGACTGAATAACAGAGCAGGGAGAAATACATAACTTTAATCAACTAAGACAATTTTTGAAGAGAAAAGGGATATGAGAACTATGAGAACTCCTTGAAATGTATCTTGCCAGAATTCCTTTGGAAAGAAGTCCAAAAGAAACTTAGGTACCATTGGGGGCCAGACTTAATACCCATCTCCATAAAGATAAGCGAACCTGAAGGTACAGGTAATTAATTTCCAGGCAAATGAGACATAACAGTAACAAATTTTGGCTCAATTTGTCTTCTGAAATCTGTCGGCACCTTGCCATTGGCTTCATTGGCAGCAGAACCCAGTTCCCCATTCAACACAAAGCTCATTTTTGTTCCCCAAAATGGGCTGTGCCATGAGCTGGTGGCCTGGAACAGCCTCATGCACCTGGGCTCCAAAGCAGCACACCAGGCGGTCTCCCACGGGGACTGCGGATGGTTCCACATGTAAATGAACATCATAGATCACTGGCCCTTTGCCAGAGAAGCTCAGCATCATATACAGTTCAGCCCCCTCCTTTCATGTGGTCTCCTTAGGGACTTAGAGAGCCTCATATGGGGGCCATAGGGCCCATGCAATCCCCTGGCTGGGAGTACACTAGTTTTGGCACCTGCATTACAAATCCCAAAATGTGCTAGTACACAAACCAAAGCAAAACAGTGTCTGATTTCAGAAGTGAATTTAGACCTTCAGAGTCTTATTGAAGGTCTCTGGCCAAAATCCTGCTATCCTTCAGACTGAAAATGAGGTATGTCAAAAAAAAAAAAATAAAATCACAAAATCACTTTTTCTGTATTTGTTTCCCATTTCTTTTGTATTCTTCTTCTTTGCCAGTGTCTTGCCAATGTCTTTCCCTCTCAGGTTTTTCGGCAATCCCAGTTCCCTCTAACAGCAGCCAGACCGGCATCCTGTGAGGGAGGTGGGACTGAGCAAACTTTTTAGATAAATGTGGATCATTTTACTGAGATTTTGGGTTTGTTAGGATACAGAATTAATAAAGTTAATTAAATTAATTACATCACATTTCGGGCTGTTCCTAAAACTGGATGTTTCCCTGGCAACACAGAGAACTTAGTCAATCTGATGAACAGCAGTGTGCACAGATTTCCTCACTGTAGTATCAGCCCATGGAGCTGCAGGAAAATGGCTGGGAACAGCAAGTCCTCCAGCTGCTGTGAGCCACCAAGCACCTCCAGCCCAGCATGGAGCACAGCTCACTGCTGTGAATTAAGCATCTTTTGGGGACACAGACACAGCTTCCTGCATTGCCTGTGTCCAGCACAAATGACAATGCAAAATACCTGTAATGCCCAGCAATGCCATAAAATAAAGAAACTGCAGCAGCAAAGCACAGCTTTAATTCTTTTCCATTTAGGGGAGAAAAAAAAAAAAAAAAAAAGAGAGAGAGAGAGAGAGAGAGAGAGAAAATAAATAAAAAGAAAAAAAAAAAAAAAAAAAGAAAAAAAAGAGAGAAAGAGAGAGAGTAGTTTCACTCAGAGGACTTTGAAGTCACCAAGCTCCTTGGCTTTTAACAGAGCAATGCCTGTGAGAAACATAGACCCCAAAGCATTAAACTGTGCAAGTAGAAAACTCAAACATATCCTCTAGGTAATTTGCCTCAGTTCCCACAGTGCAGCTGAAAGGGGAACCAGTCTTCTGACCCAAGAAAACTTGCACAGATGACTTGACCTTGGTTAATGAGCCAAGGCTTCCCAAACCATACTGTCAGAAGCAGTGACAGTAAGTATTCAGAATCAGTGTTTGCAGGGAAGAACGCATGCAGTGCAACCAAATTAATTAGAAAACATAAAAACTGACATGATGTATAAGAAATGAACAAAAAGAAATCCAAAATCATCTCCTTTGCTTCTTCTTACTGAAAATGTTTTAGTATATTGTTCTTCAATACAATTCATGTTATCAGCTGGTAGAACAATTATCTAAGTAAAAGATTTAACCATAATTGAAGACTAAACAATATTCTGAGAAAACACATAGTCTTGCTTGAGCTGAATTTCAATTCCCCACATATTTGGTGCTTTATCTACAGATTTTCCAAATAACCAGTCTAGGAGGGTGCTAGGCAGCATTTCATAACCTCTCACACACAAATTACAATCCATCAAGTCACTACCAAAAGGACCAGCACATTCATTGCATGAGTTTCTTTAGCCCGTCCCAGTCCATACAATTAGCTCATACCATATTTTGGATTCTCAGCGGAATGAAGTTTATTTCTCTTCCAGCACAAAATCCAGGGAAGCCTAAAACCATGTCTGTATGTGCACAACACATCAACTGCAACAAAGCAGTAGGACACACTGGCTATTTCTCTTAGAGGTACCGCAAAATTCCCACCAACACCTTTGCAACAGGTGTCTTTGTCTTTTTAAAATAAGTTAATATCACAGAAAATAGGGAGGTAGAAAAGGGTGGATGGGGGAAGGTGCTTTTAGTTTGCTTTTAGTTTCTCACTGCTCTAGTCTGCTAGTGATGGGCAATTAACTATATTAATCTCCCTACGTTAAGTCTGTTTTGCCCATGACAGTAATTGGTGAGTGATCTTCCTGTCCTTAACTCAACCCTTGAGCACTTTGTCAACATATCTTCTCCCCCTCTTTCCTATGAGGAGGTGGAATGAGAGAGTGGTTGTGATGCAGTTTAGCTGCCCATCAGGGTGAAACCATCACAATAATAAACAGCATTCTAATGACTGATAGCACAAGAAGATAAGAGACAGTGTTCTCCTTGCCACACGCCAGCCTCTCCCAGTTAGGCAGCTGCAGCTGACCTTTCAGTGAACAACAGGCGACTGAACCCATCAACTTGTCCACAACAAATGATGAGTGCATTAAATTAAGAGTTTTACAGCAGTGAAATGTCAATATGCCAATGGTTCCTGATGGCTTTCTATATGACTAAGCAACACATTCATATCCAGAAAATGTCAGCATCTTGTGGCAAGAGCTGACAGACGTTCAAAGCACGTTTGGCTTAGTGACCTATGCAGCCACACATCACCATTGTCAGCGTTGCTTGCTGCCATGCGTGGTTCAGCCTAGAAAGACCCCAATAAAGGACCGGGATAATACGCAGAAATGCAACCTGGAGTTACTGCAGTATTGAGCTAACTTCAAAGCACTTTAGAAAATGCTCAGGTGTACATACCAATCCAAGGTTGTGCCATGGTGTATCAGCTGAGAACAGAGGAGATTAAACTGACAGTCTGTATTTTGATTTATCACATAAAAACGGCAGGGTTTTTATTCATTTGGCTTGATAAACAGCTCTTCTACTTGACTTTTTAATTAAATTGTGAAGACTATTTATTATATAACCATAAATTGTTTGTGTAACTAGTTGTGTTATTGAGGGATCTGAGAGCAAAGGCCAAATAAAATAAAAACTAATAAAAATGTATGTTTTTCTCCAAAAAATCAATAGTAATTTAAGCATGCTACAATTCTATTTGAGAAAGATTGATTATCTCACAGGAAGAATTTTTAAACATTTGGCTGGTTCCTTCCATTTTCCTAGAATTGTTTTCTTTTAGAAAACTGACAGCAAAATGTTAAGACATGTTGACTTTAAAATACCGGGCTTTGAAAATCACCTATGTTTGTGCATATCAGGTGAGTGATGGGGAATATATATTTTAATAAAACTGCCCGTAATCTTGATAAAAAAAGTGAAACACAGCCTGACATAACGCTTATTCACATGCAGCAAAAAAAGTAATCTGCAATAACTATTTCCCCACATATGAATTCAATGCCACATAATAACAATCAATACACAGTAGAAGAGAAACTATAGGTACAATTACAGATCTGATATTTTTACCACTTATACAAAAAGTCCGTTAACATACAGTGATGTTGACGAGCTTTATGTTAGTTGGATGACAGAAAACTGTAAGGAAAACTATAGCTGAAGGAAACTAATTATGGAAAATCCTGCAGAACATAACACTAAATACAGAACTGAGTATAATAATTTCCACACTTTTCTCTTCTACATTACAGATGTACAGATTTGTTTAGGTAGATTTCTATACCTATACTTGCATTATATTGTATCTTTCTCCTCCTTACAAGCATAATAGTACCAATTAAGCTTAAAAAGCTGTGCTAGCTGGGTTGGTGAGGCTTAAAAATGCTTTGGTTGATTAGACTTGGAAAGATGCCTTGCATTTAACATATTTTCCTGGTCTATGTCCACAGAGGTGAAGGTGACTTCCACTTCACAGGATTTCCAACGGATCTCCGGATAAGTGGCCTGAACTCCTCAAGAAGATCACATTCAGAGTATAGCTTCCTCTCCTCCAAGTAACCATTTTACCTTCCTTACATATGCTAAGTCATTTTTGGCCATGGACAAATCCCCACTGAGGGATTTTCCATCACATGATTTGCAGAATTTGCCCTTTACCACCTGCTACAGACATTTAAAAGGACATGTGTCAAGCCAGGAAGCAAGGAAGGCTTGTGTGCCTTGGCGAAAGTTCTGTGAAACATTTCATTTTCAGTGAATTAACATTTCTGAAGGAAGAATTGCTGCATCAGAATATTGCCCTTTAGCTCCAACATGAAGGTACATAACAGTAGTTTGATTTGCAACAAATCCTTCAATAGAAAGTGCTGAGCTAGCAGGACTGCTTGCCTGGAAGGTTGTATGAAAAATGTGTACAACCACCATCAAAGATGAAACGAAGCGTTAACTTCTGGATTATAACTAATCCCTCTGGAAATAATCACTTATTCAATCAACAAAATAAGACCAGTCACATTAACCTTGAAAGATCTACTAATAGCAACTCTTCAAGCTTCACATACACAAATGATGAGGTTTAGCACCAACAGTTCCTTGAATCTGTTTCCTCACTCTAGTTTTCACCATAAAACAGTAAAAAATATCCTCAGGCCTTTTTATTCTTTCGCTTACATAAAATGTAATAATTCAGGAGCCAATTTTCTTCTCACATGACCATGTTTATTTCAGACCTTACTTCTGCAAAGTTGCACTAATGCATGTAAACACAGAGGGAAAGCACACAGGGAGGTGCTTTCTCCATACAGCACTATGGAATTTTTTAACACCTAATTCAAAGTGCCTGTGGGAGTTGGGTCCTGACCTAAGACCATCCCACTCAGGACATCTCCAGTCAGACAACTGGCACAAGTTTTGAACTCTCTCTAAAAACCACCATGAGCTGGAATTACCTGGGATATGGTCACTGAAATTCAGGTCCATGGAAGGGTTTCTGTGCTGTACTCCATTTCAAGCATAGTACCAGGGGACATCATGATGCCCCAGGGTGGTTTCCACAACTGCCACAAGGTTACATAAGGAAGCTGCCAGCAAAGATGTGGAAGAAAAGGAGGTGTCTCCTCTTGGCCAAAACTTGTTCAGTTGCAACTGTAAATACTGAAAAATATTGTGTCTGCTGTCTGGCAGTGCCCCTGGAGATAGGCAGCAACTGAGCAGAGAGCTGAACTTCAGCACTGAAGTCCTACAAAACCCAAAAGCTCAGTTCTTGGGTGCTCAATCCAGCTCTGACTGCAGAAAGCTTATTCTAATGAAGTAAGGAACAAACTTTACTGGAACTTATATTTATAAAAAATATAGCTAATATTTCTGCAATATTCATTCTGGGAGCTCTTAGAGGACAGCAACTTCAGAAGAAAACAAACTTGAAAAGAGAAAAGAGTTTGAGTCAATAACAAAGTGTCTTTATCATTCATATATTTAACAACTGCATCTTTCTGTGCAGTTTTTAAAAGAAATCACCTTCATTTGCTAGCTGTGCATTTGTGAAACACCTTTAGCCTTCAATTCTCTGGAAAAAATAATTAAATTTAATAGAATCCACCCACGTTCTAAAGCTGAGATGGAAAGTACTTATATTTAATAGAAACTACAGCTTCTAAATGATTATAGCATTTAATTTGCATTCTCTTTGCTATTTTAACTGGAGCTTTATTAGAACTGCATTGCTGGTTGCTGTGTTTATCTTTTACTGCCATTGTCATTATAAAAAAAAATATACATGGAAAGCAGATAAAAAACAGAGAAAATATAAAAAGACAGCACACAAGCAGAGTATGCTGAATATTTGTGTTTTGGGAAAAAACATCTCAGATTTCTAAAAAGCTCAAATCCCCATTTGCTCTCCTTGTGAGCTTCCAGGAAGAGAAAAGAAAATATAAGATGTTGCTGGCTCATTTCCATACCAATTAAACAGAGAGAGGCAGACTGTCAATGGGTGAATGTGCAGCACTCCAGAAAACTGTGCCCATTGACACTGGTGGAAGAGCCTTCTCACAGCCTGCTTGCCTGCTTTTTTCTCTCTGCTCTCTCCCTCTGAGGTCCAGCCAGGCATTGTGAGTTGGACCAGGTGCTCAGGTTTTGCCAGTTCAAATCCCCAGCTGAAGATTACACATTTGCACTCAGATGTGAATCTCTGTTAATAAAATCATCACAAATATCAAGAAACAATGTTGTAACACTGGCCTAGTGTGCCCAGAACATTTGGCAGAGGTGAATGAGGGTTGGGTGGGAACAAAAAAAAAAAAAAAAAAAAAAAAAAGAGAGAGAGACAGAGAGAGACTACAGTGAACTATATTTCTTGTGAATGACAGGCTTATTGGGAGACTAATGTGTCCGTTGATAGCATTTTAGGAAAAGGGACATGTTGTCCTTTTGTTAACTGCTGCTTTTGAGACTGTCAACCTTTTGCTCACTGCATTCATGAGTGTAGACAGATCACTACCAGAAAGCAAAGTTTGATCCAGTGTAACACTCGCCAAATCTGGAGCAGAGCCAAAGATGCCTGCAATTACAGGACAGCAACAAGCTCATATCCTGGGGTTCCTGCACTGCAGTGCATACAAAATATTTCATACAGCATGATTCAGATAACATTTCAGATAGCATAATTGATAATGATTGTTTTAATTAACCCTTGTCAAACAATACGGAACAAAGCACAGTAATACCAATATTCCAAGGCTGGTGCACATTTTTTAAGGTTTGCTTACATGTGCTCAGGTGCATTGTCATGAGTCTGTCTTGGCAGGAAATTCAAGACAAAAAGGTTACTGGATCATTTATGCAGAGACACATGAGCTTGCAACTATTAAACACAAACCTTGCAAAGTCCTTACTAGATGGGAAAATAGAGGTTCAAAGAGGAATTAGCCTATATTACCAATGATTTCTTCAGTGGTTTCTCTGTGCCCAAACTAGAAGTTCTTCAGCCTTTCTTGAAACATATTCCATGTTATCTTGGGAGAAACATTGTAAAGGAAAAAGCCCATGAGTGCTTGCACTCTTCCTTGTGAAAGGCTGCTACCTCCTCCACCTCCCTTAGATCTGCAACACAGAGTGGATCTGCTGAGGAGTTTTGCAGAGGAAAAACTTCTTAAGATAATGATGCCAGACCATGGAGCACAGCGGGCGCACCCCCAGATTTCATCTTCATAACAAGAGAAAGAAAACTGCCTTCAGCATTTGAAATCTTCTTTTAAGCAGGTCAGATCACCTGATTAGAAGCAGTCTGGCTACTTGGAAGAAGATTTTGTAGGCATTTATAATGGCAGAAAAATAAAATTTATATACCCCATTACAATTTAATGAATTGATTTGTTATTATCCAGCCTAATTTATCAACAGTTGTGCCAGGATGAAACAGTATATACATCAGCACACCAGATTGGCACATGTGGCCTCAGGGTTGCCCACACTGGTCCCAGTCAGCACCAGGAGCTGAGCTGGAACCCAAACCAGTCAGAACACAAATGCTGGGGAAAAGCAAAGGGGTTCAAATCCTCATTTGGGCTTCTTCCCAACATACAAAGTTTGAACAAGATGTTCCCAAGGGGTATGAATGGTCATGTCAGGTCCTCCAGCCCATCTCTGACCTCTGGAAATGAACCAAATTGCTCTGCAGGCCACTAGCACAGACGGACAAGGCAAGCCATAGGTCACTATACGTGAAGATGATGTCTGGAAGTGGTGTTACAACGCAAAAAAACCCAAACATGTCCTGTTGCACACTATTGCTTTAGAACCTCGCCAAGTCCTCAGATTGTGGCTGAATCTACCAGGCTCCAGCTGCACTTTGCTCCTTTCTAGCAGTGCTCAATAGTTTGTGTTCACTTCAAGGTGAGCTCTTCCTTCAATTTTAATTCAACTGTGTCGGCATGTTTTTGTGCTCACATTCAAGTGAAGCTAATTTTACATGGCAATATGCCAGTTCAGGAAACCAATACGCAAATTCATAATTATTCATGCATAATTCAGGAATTATTTGCATACAGTAAACAGGCCATCATCCTGATGAAGTGTCAAATGATATAAAGTGCTAATGAAAGAAAGGAGAATAGACAAGAAGAGATCATGAGACAAAGGGGGAGAGAAAGTGGAGGTGTATACGTATCCTCTAATGAACTTTTGAAAGTCTCTTCAGGCTCTTGTGCCTGAAAAGTGACTCCCAAGACACCTTTAAGCCCAGCTGCAGCAGCCATCCCCTCTCCCACATTTGTGTTCAGGACAGCACAAATAGTCCCAGGGAGCAAAGATACAATTTCAGTCTGGCCTAGGGGTTATCTGGGTATAAATCATATCTTTCCAATCAAACCAGAAATTAGTTCTTCCAAGACCTAGTAATTCAAAAGACCCATCGTTGTCAGAGGTGAAGTGTTTCATTATTAAAGGGCTCTTTGGCTGTCTCAGGAGGGTGCCTACACTTTCCTGGAACCCTGTTATGTATTATGTATGGTGAAATTATTTTAATCATTTCACTGCAAGAGCAAACATTTCCCAGACTCATTCAAGTCTCTCTTTTGTTCTTATCCTGGGGTTTGTGAGACAGAGTCCCCAGATCTGGCAACTGTGAAAATACTATATATTGCTAAGAGTGCTCGTTAACAACATGGTATTCACTGAGGAAGAAAGGCAGAAGTGGATTTACACTCTGAGATTCTGGCATTGAATTAATTCACATTGTTTTACAGTGAGAGTTATATTCAGTGGAGCGACCTGACTCTTACAGAAAACATGCTTTTCACAAGGAAAAAAACAATCAAGTTTGCAGCCAACAGTAAATTCTTCCTTTTTTAAATTTGTAGATTTGATTATTATTACCAAAAGTTTTAAAGCTTTAGTATTTCAGAAAATGTCTTTTAGCTTTCAATATTCAGAATAAACCTCTTATTTTTAATGTGATTTTATGTAAATATGTAGATAAATATTTCTACCAAACTGTAGACCCAAGTTATTTCAATATTAATCTCAATAAAAGCCTCAGAGTAAAGTGTTGATTTTTTTTTTGTGAGAAAAATGCTTTTCAAAGTCATTTTAAAATGTTTTATTTTGAAAACTTCTTCTTTTTAATCATAGTTATTAATGAACAATTTGTCAGAGCAAGGAACAGTGGAAAAACAAATTAGAAAGCACAGTTTCTGTGCTGACTTATAATGTATGACCCTGTTGCTTTATGTATATTATACTTTGCATAAAATTAAATAGATGTGGTAATGGATTACACCTGGTACTAACTCCTGCTAGACTGGATGAAGCCCAACATGGCTATTTTAGGTGTGCAGGGCTCACAGGGCCTATTGGAGTTTATAGTTCTTTTTTGTGTGCATGCATTATTGGTTGGTTTATCACTGATTAAGGTTCATAAAAGACCTGACTTTGATGGCTGCTTCTATTGAAGTGGAAATCGGTGATATCTACCCAGCCTTGCGATAGATTTATTATACCTGCACTGCACTGAAAACATACCTATTATTAACGGAGGGGCAGTTGACATCATCACTAAATACAGGTACCAAAACATTCATTATCTCTAAGCGTTTTGATTATATTACAGTTTGCTCGCTTATACTCTCATATCAAGAGCAGCAAGGCTGCATTCAGAGGACAAAAGGAGAGACAGACTTTCATTGTGTGCTTTTTTGTTTGTTTTCTCACTTTCTTTTTAAGAACATAGGTTTTGTGGAAAGGCAATATTATTTACAATCAGCACTTCACTTTTGCTTGCTGTTGGTTTGCTGTTTTATTTTTTTTTCCCCATTTTTTTTTTTCTATGAATTGACTGCCAGGGGGAGCTGAGATTGGGAGATAAATACATGGGCTGCAGTAACTCTTGAGAAGAGCTGGTGATCTCTGTATCCTTCTGTTTCATGCTGTTGTATGCATGATAAAAATTATATTTTATGGGGAAGATGGGTTAGGAGAAAGTGTTCTAAGCACTGTGCATGGCACAGAGAAAAAGAAGGAAACAAAGCCTGGAAAAGGCAGGAGCACTTTTTGCCATAAGAAAGTATTTCAGCTTGTCAGAATGAAAGACAGGCATTTTCAAAGTGCATAATTTCCATGGAATTACATGGATGTGGGTGGCTTCAAGGTTACAGCTTCTGCTCTGCCACAGATAGGTTTCAAGGCCAGAACATAATTTTATCCTGTGATATAACTGTCTGTATTATTAAGTTGCTGTGGCATGTCTGAATGCCTGTTGCCCAAAGCCATTAGCACCTCTGTTTCCTTGTTTCTCTGAAGCTGTGGACAGCGGGAGAACAGGGCAATTTGGTATCACTCTGTGACTTTTCTCACCTTGGCCTTGTGAAGTGTGTGGGTGACATAGTCACAGTCACAAACATTGCTTTGAGCAGCAGCACAGAAATCAGCAGTGGCTTTTAAGACATGGTGAAGGAGAAAGAAGGAAAGCAGAAACTCCTGCAGCGGACATGAGCTAGGGAAGATGATGTTTTTTTGGTCATCCCAAAGAAAATTCAGCTTAAAATTTAACCACTTCAGGGAAGGAAGCAGAAGTTCAAGAAAGGGAGACAACATGGACAGTATTTTGTACTTGTGAATTCACAAAGGTTGACTTCACCTACTCTCTAATGAGTTTGGAATCACCCTTGGAGAGGCATTGGTTTGAAATTTGATTTCAAGCAAATTCCCCCAAAATAAAGCAAAGAAAACACAAATTACATGCCAACAAGACAGACCTTGAGCAGGTTGACAAGGATGAATGCTTTTTGATGTCTTTTCCTGATAGATGCTTGTAGGGTTTGGAGAGGACTGCATGGTTGTGACTTCCGAAAATTGCTCCGTCAGGGCTCCCAGGATGATCTCTCTGTCTAGGGCAGGCAAACGTCTTCACATCCATGGTTCCTGCCTTAGGGCAAGAACTAGGCAAAATGACCTCCTGCAGTCCTTGTCAATTCTGCTAATAAAAGATGTCTTATTATCTATCAGCTCCCCCTAATTTCTCTATTGGCATCTGTGATGAATTCCAAAGAGATATAAGGAACCCTTGTGAAAGAAATTTTGGGAATATTTTTTGGTGCTCAGAAGGTTTTGCCTGATCCTCTGTAGTGTCTCATGAGATACATCATGCCGTAGTTAACACGGTTTCTATCAATGCATTAATAAATACTAACAATTCCTTGAGAGAAGCTGATCCTTCCAGCCCTCAGAATTAAAAGCAAAAACAACAACAAACAAAAACAGACAAACAAAATAAAACAAAACAAATAAATAAAAAAATCAACAAACAAACAAACAAACAAACAAAACAGCTTGATTCTGGGAGACTTTCTGGGCACCAGTGGAGAATCAACAAGGTGTTTGTCTTCACACAGATTATGAATAGACCAACTGAAAATAATTAATATTCACTTTCACTCGCATCAAAATATCTGCTATCAGCTAGGAGAGCTATGTGGAGCAATCAGAAAAGAAAAAGAAAAGGAAAGAAAATGAAAAAAGTACTCCTCTCTTTGTTACTTTACTCATAAATAACAGACAGAGAAATGTGCCAAAATGCTAATAAATATGTTTTTTCAACACAAAACCAAACCTACTTATCACAAGAGCCATGCAGGGCTGTGCAGCAAATGCTGACGGGTTGAATACACAGTTGCTGCCTGGGGCCACTGCAGAAAATTTCAGGTTTTGCTGTCACCGCTGTGTTCCAAGGACAGCTCAAAACAAGGTTAAATAGCAAGGTAAATACTGGGAAGGGGGGGAGGGGGATCCTGGTGAAACACATGGCAGGATTTTCGTACCTTGCAAGCCCTTTCTCTCCTGTTTGCTAGCTTACCCATAGTACTATTAAAACAGCTTTCTAATGACAAGCTCAGAGTCATATTTTCCCTGCCTACATAAGATCACTGCAAATTCCACCCACCAAAAATATTGACCACTGCTTGGATGGGGTCATGCCTAGAGCATCCAGGAAACAGAGAGCTGCACATTGTAAAACACAAATTAAGTCTCCACTGACAGTGGTGAGTGCTAGCACCAAGACTACTTCTCCTCCCAGCATAAGGCTTTGTAAGAGGTCGCAAGACTGAAAAGAAAAACGTGGGGAACATGACCTTTGGGCAAAGGAAGAGCCTAGGATTAAGCAGTTGCATCTGTTATGGCCTGAGGAGGTGCAGGAGGGTGCTGTGGCAGTGGCAATGCTGCTGAGGGCCACCTCTCACTTGTGCAGCATGGACAAAACAGATTAACTCATTTTTTTGCCCTAACTGAGCTGACACCAGCCATCATCCCTCTCAGGTTAGATACCCAGGGCCAGCACAAGCACTAAAACAGGTGGCAACCATAAACCATAAATTCCCTTCTGAAACTCTGCATTAAAGCAAAGATTACACCATCTTCACAACACAGCCTGTATTTATTTTGCCTTGTACCTTACCTTGTATTTAGCTTCATTAAAATCAGCTTATTCTACACCAGTGCAGAGCTGCGTATAAATTATGCTGCTGGTGATTATAAATTCATGTTGTTATTTTCAAAGTAGGAAACCTTCTCAAGGTGGGAGAATCTCTCCTATAATCCTTTTACTTTAATCAACCAAGCTTGTAAACTTATAAAGTAAACAATCAGAAAACTGGTATCAAATTTGTCTGACAAGGTTATCTTGCCCTCCTTTAATATTTTACTGGTTATGAAGTAGGATTTAAAATAAATGCCTTCAAGGTACCTTCAACCCTGGCAGATGGCATAAGTAGCAAAGCAAGAGCTGTAATTGAAAAATCAATAGCAAACTCATAATTTACTGCCTCCCACATCAGTATTGTAAAGAAAGAGAGGGGTGCCTGTCTATGGATGCTGAGAGTGTCCCTTTTCTGGGCTGATAAAGCTGATGAACTCCAAATCCTGCCTGAGAGGTCTCTGGCTAAGATGGCCACATCCCCCTGCAGTGGTTTTAGAAATCTCCAGACTGCTCAGTTTCCAGGACTGAAGCCAAGGGAAGATACACCACTTTGCCTGCTAACAAATCCCCAGTCAATTTTCTTTAATGACTGTGGAGCAGATTCATGGGAATTGGCAGGGGAAGAGCAATTAGGCTGGGACTGTGCCTTTCACATCCCCATGACAAGTGACCAGGCACAACCCTGAATTTCACCGACACCTGGCAAGAACATGCAGAAATCCTGTGCTCCAAGAAAAGCTCCATGTAGGTATGGGTTAGGGCAGCTCTACTTACATGTTTGCATAGTATTTTTCCTGATTCCCAGTTTCACAGAGGACTGGCAGAAGGGCTGATTCATGATCCATGCCTTTAGAAGGAGCTGTATTCATAAACCATAAAGATCAGCCCTGCATTCTCCAGGCCTGCTTCCGAAATATCAACATGGACAGCTAGGGAATGAGTAGTACATTGCCAAGGTTTTCAGCAAGGGCTGAGACTGACTGGCATGGCCTGAAAAAATAAAAATAAAAAAAAAAATACCTGAAATATTGGCTGTGCTTTGGCTGCAATGCATTCAAATGTTCGTGCATCTCTGCTTTTGTAACCAAGTCTTATCTACTGGCAGGCCTCCAGCAAATCACACAGCAGGCTGGAGTGGTAGGGAAGCAATCCCAGAAAAGAGATGCAGGCAAGTTACAGAGTGTCATGTGGTAAGTAACTGGGCAAGTGGTGCAAGGGAACAGGCAGCAAGTAATTCTGGAAACATCCGCAGAGCAGGTAAATTCCAGGAAAGATCATTTTCCTTTACTGGCCCCTTCATTCTGCTCTTTATTGCACATTTCAGATGCAGTAAAGGAAAAAAAAATAAAATTGGGGCAATAAAACAGCCACAAAGAAACAGCCAGGCATCTTCTGAAATACTCTGCAGGGCAGGACCCGTACAGTTTTGGGAAGGAGCAGGATATTATTAATGAAGGAACAGAATTGATGTGCCAGTGCTGGACCAGCCCGAAGACATTCATCTGACTGAAAATCACACACTATTTACCCTTTGTAACTTTCACTTTTTCAGGACACTTGCCCACAGGCCCCCGCAGTGGGGATCACAGTGATGCCTGGGGAAGTGGAGCTGGATGACCGATCCTTTGAGTGCCAGCTGTACGACAGTCCTGGAGCGCTCCCATGTTATTCAGGTGCCAGATGTGATGAAAGGAGATGGTCCAGGACAGGGTCTGTGGCACCATGATGCAGCATCAGGAACCAAACCAAGAAAATTTCACTCCCATATCCCAGTCATGTCGGAGTAGCCCTAATTGTACTGCACCTCACTTGAGAAAATTTGGCCTCACATATTAAATACCCAGAAAACCTTTTTTTTTTTTTTCTCTCTCTTTCTTTTTAGAAACTATTAAAATATCAACAACTCAAATTGTGCAGGAATGCTACAGAGCCCAGCTAGGGAGTTAAGATGCTTGCCCCAAGCAGTACCTGGAGCAGAGCTGCAGGATGGGGGCACGTTGTAGCTTAGTGGGACAAAAAGTCTCAAAAAGGTTTCAGATGAGACTCTCAGTTTCAGGAAGAGCTTCATTGTGCACTCAGTGACTACTTGCAGCAACCTAATTTATGTGAAAAAAACTGATAATTTCTCTGCCTATGCACATGGGACTTTGCTGCATGTAAGGCATACCTGTGAGCAGATACACCTTCTGCACAGATCATACACACTGCAGAGCTACAAAAAGCTTTTGATTTTGGAAAATTAAAGTTCGGCTCCGCTGTGCTAATGAGCTGTCATTACTTGAAGATGCCAGCATCAAAGTCATGTGAGAGAGATTCTGAAGCAGAGTAAAAGGATGAAGAGGTATTAGAAAGAAGCACAATCACCTTTCCTGCAGAAGGATGGGGCTCTCACCCGAAGGCTGCTGTGTTGTGTCCTGGAATGCATCTAAAATGAAAGAAGGTATCAGACAAGATAAAAACAAAGTGGCTGAGCTGGAGATGGAGCTGGTTTGGAGGCTCAGCTCTGCCTTAAGCACAGAAGATGCTCGCCAGCTCCGGGATGGCTTAGTGGCTGCAGACAGCTTGACTGAGCATTGGGATTTGATCAGGATGACCCTGCTGTCTGGAAAGTTTGATCCTCTTCCTCCTTTTGGCTGTACTTTCCCCTCATCTAGTCCACATAGGCTCCTGCTGCCAGATTTTCCGTTTCCAGCAGCACTTTCAACAGGCAAATATCTGTTGCCCAGACTTCCTTTTCCCTCCTACCATATATGCCAGGGGCTAGGGAAATAATGAGAAAATCCACCCACAACTAGCCAAAATGGAGCTAAAATCCCTGTTTAGAAGCATGGGCTCTGTACCATGCGCTCGGGTGGGATAGCCTCTGTCTCTTGCAGAGCAAAGCAAGGAAGGGAAGGCAGGAGAAGAGCCCTGGGGGCAGCAGGAGGGGTAGCAGAGTATGGAAGGGGCTGCACAGGGGTTGGGTACCTGCACTGGCAGTGGCCATGCAGAGGGCAGGTCACTCACTGGGGTTCTCTGGGAGAGCTCATCCACCTGGGTTATTCAATCCTACCTATTTTTGCAGCTAAAAGAGATTAATAAATCCAATACAGGAGCAAGCAACATAATTAGTAAGCAAATTACACATCACTACATGATGAGGAGTGAATAGGGGAGAGGTAACTCATTGAAATGATCTATCTGCAAGTCTCCTGTTGGAGCAGGCTACATAAACAATTTCTGAGAAACTTATTACATCTGCATGAGTCAGAACTGTTTTGAAAGCAGCAAAAAAGTAAAAGTTCAAAAAATTATAATTGGTAACAAACATTTGATCAACCCCAGAACTAGTATCTTAACATAGTGACATAAACAATGCTGACTTCCTATTAATTGTGTAGAAAGACATTAAATAACATCTACTGCCATTTCTAATTTAGTCAGATAGTGTAAAATAATGCCAGGAAAAAGTAAAAAAAAATACCATCTCAAAATACTGATTTCCAATAACCAAGTGTCAGTAACTAAGGACATGAAAGAATTTAATAATAATATTTAGTGCAGGCACACATTTTGCTACTGTTTGTCCAGCCAGCAACACCTAATCGAACTAAAATTATTCACTCTGTATATGCAATTAGAAGGCACAATCTCAGGGCCATGATATTGTCAGTCACTTAATGTCAAGCTTTTATATGAGACACAGTTGATGACACTCACTTGTGCATGACACGGAGGAAATGCCAAGTGCTGGAATTGCAGTTTTCATTTCCAGCAGATATTACTGTTTATGATAGCCCTGATCTTTTGTCATAAATTTACAGATCCTACTGCTGTGCACAGATATCACACACTAAATCCATCAGAAAACATTACCCAGTATAGCTCTTGGCAACACTGATTCCACTACATCAACCAGCCAAAACAGGGCTCTAAATGAGGAGAACAACTTGGATCATATGTTTTACTAATTATGCACAAGAAGAAGATGTAAACAAGCTCCATTAAGATTATTACGCATGAGTTCATGTTTCCACACAATTCACAAATTACCTATAACTGTGCTTCTCAGATAAATAATGTTGGAACAATAAAGCTGCCATTTTATCCCAAAGAATATGACTTCATTGTGGCTTTCAGGAAAATTACCCTTAGATTTACAGTCTTATTAACCTATGACCCTGAAAAATGTCTGATGAGACTTGTTTATCATCCTAGTCTGGTGGTTGAAAACAGTCTTTATCCTTAATCCAGATGACTCAATGCAGAAGCACAATGGATCTGGACTGAATCCTTAACAAGGTGGTCTGAAAAAAGCAGCTTCAACCCCTGTGGATGCCCTTGTTTTGCCTAGGAGAAAAGCTGTGTCAGGAGGAAGAACAAATAGGATATATTTCTTTTTCTGATTGAAGTCAATCCTATACAAAAACATTTGGGTGTGCTCAAAAAGAACATTTTAGAAAGCATTTATCCAGCAGTGTCCCTGGATCACACCAAGCCTGTGATCATCCTGCAGAGTGATGGATATTGAGCTTGTGGAGTTGGGACAAAGACACAGGGCTCCTGCCAGTAGCATCTCTATGTCTTGGACAAAAAGCTCCAAATGCATTAAACTATGGTCTCTTCTTTGGGCTCAGATCGCTCTGAGCATCTTGCTTTGCAATATTACCCCCTTTTTAGAGTCCTCCAACTCCAGCATTTCTGGCCTCACTCCTAACTTTTGTTTGTGTGAAGCTTTCTGTTGAAAATGTTGTGAAGTGGCTGCACTCATTTTATTTTAACAGTGCGTAATCACATCAGGGCAGACTTGTGACTTTTTATTAATCATATTATAATTTTGATACTATCCTCTTCTGGTCTGTTAGGTAACAGGAACAACTATCTAACCACTGTACTCTGCAAATTGCTCTAATTTGTTCCTACCAAGCACTGACCTGCTGTCTAACACTGGGAAGGAAAAATTTGACTTCAAGAGATTGCCTGTTTTCCTATAGTATCTCCTGCCAGAGCTAGAAGAGAGAACCAACTTCCCTGGAATAACAACAACACAGGACAGGTATGTCATCTCAGGCACCACTGCAAACTGAACTACGCTTGCTTTGTGGGAGGACAGCAGCGCTCACTAGGCTTCTTCCCTCAGCTGGACTTGTACACGTGGAACAATCATTAACTAACATTTCATAGATTTGTAAGTCCCTAAATGACCTTCTGGTATCTCTTTATAATAGTTTTGAAGCACTGCAAAGTTCACCAACCTTGTGTCATTTCTAAAATTATACTGAGAACCTTTTCTTAAATTGGTAGTGGAGTAAAGAGTGGCTTGAGTAAAGAGTGGCTTGTCCCAGCTGCTCTCTTCACACCTGAAGGGCTTTAAAAAGATGACCTGAGGATTTCTGGAGAAACCTCATCCATCTTCCTAACCTGGTTATCATAAGACATACAGCTGCTGTAATACTGAGTGCTCAGTGGACAGGAGGGCAGATGGACAAGTCCATCAGGCAAGTGTTCAAGATTTATCTTTCAAATTTAGGCTGCTCAGGGGTTCCTGCTCTATGTAAAACTGTGCCCAGACCCTGAACATAACATTTGCAAGTGGCATCCATGTTCTCCTTGACCATGACATAGCCTTTAACTACAGGTATTTTAGAATTATAATAATGTCTGTATACTATGTAAGGTGGATTAGAGTTCTGTTCCATTTAGTCTTGCTCATCTATCATTTATTTAACTTTGCACATTGTCATTCAAAGCAAGTATGTTAAAATCAAGGCTCCATTAAATCTATTCAATTATCTGTTGTTATGGGTAACTGTTATCACTGGCTGCAATAACTTTTAATAACTGAAATAGAACACTATGAAAATAAAAATACAATTGTTAACCTTGGAGTATCCCTAGGCCCTCATTTTAAAGCAGCTCAGGCATTAATTCTGCAGCTTATAAATAAATGATTATTAAAAAAAGACTAGGAAAAGTTGAAGAAACAGACAACTAAGCAATGTCTTCAATCATTGATTTTGCTTTTTTAAGCAGGTAGGTCTTTTTTTCCATGCAGCACACAGAATGGCTTTGATGTTTTATGTAATGCTGTCACTCACTGAAAGGCAACTTGGAGTTCAGCATAAAATTCAGACTGCAGTCTAACCTCACAACTTCTGCATTCCTATTTATGAAATATTTTACACTTGAGTATTAATATTGCTTGAAAACTGTGTTCAGAAGAGACACAATTGTGGTGACTCACTCTTAATCACTTTGTAATTAGATGTGGTTTTAGTAACTTCAAAGTGAGGGGAAATATTCGTCTATTTCCTTATTATTCTTACTCGAAGTCATGCTTGTAAAAACTTCAAAGTGTTTTAAAAACAGTCTGATTTCATACATAATTAGCTGTGGAACTGGTACTTCCAAACAGAAGCCTAAAACAATAGCAACCTACTTGCAACCATGTGGCAAGAAACAAAATGAGGCAGAGATGACAGCGAGAATTAGTTGATACCAGAAATCACCTCCCAGTTTCCTGACTGGGAATGCTTGGGATCAGACAAACTGCATGGCCATGCTTCTTTAGGCTTATCATTTGTGCCAGGAGGTTAGAGAAGAAATCTTATGGATTTAAGCACAGGAAAAGGTCACAAGATAAGTGGCTAGACACAAGAACATTTTAAACAGGGAGGTGCAGAAGAGAAACAAGCTCTATAGGAAAATGCACTTAGCCCAACTCCCAAGGGGTCAAGGGGACCTGGTACAGCATCATACAAAGTAGCTAATTACAAAACAAACTTGCAAGACTGACTCTGCAATTTCATGGTGCTTAGACACAATGGTGAGTTTTGCGTGGGGAGCCATGCTAAAGTAGGACTCCTAGTTAGCTTTCTTTTTCCTCATCCTGGTCCATGCTACCTCACCCAAATAGCCCAGACTGCTCTTCCACAGCTGGCAGTGGTTTCACAGCATAGCCAACACCATCCCAGCAGTTCTCTGGAGTAAGAATCAATGCAAACTTCTGTTAAAGCATATTCTTCTGCTGTTTCTCCATCACAATGCAGAGGAAAAACAAACAAACAAACAGAAACTTTAAGAGTTGTATATACGAGATTAGATAAATTACAGGCAATGTGAGCAAGGGATGCTTTCAGGTATTGACTAACCTTCTTGCTCAAAGTAATTAATGCAGGCTGCAGCAAAGAAGCTGCAGTCCCCTAAATACCTTCAATCATATCTCATTGGCCTCCAGCCAGATCAGCCTGTAAGAATCTTTTCAATCACACAATCCTATAAAAAACAATTTGGTTTCACAATGGTGATGAATCTGTCCTCTGACTAACCTTATTATTTGCTTGGTCACCATGAGAATACCTGATTAGACAGCTTCAGATTTATCCATATGTTTTCAGTATTTGTTAATCACTGTATTGCTTTATTGATGTACCCATATTGGACAATTATCTTCATCCAAAGAACACTTTTTAATTGTCAATACCTGGGAGGCTGGGCATTTGTGATAAATCTAATTAGGGGTACAGCATCTCTGTTGATCTATCTGAACATAATAAGCATTTGCAATACAACAGGTTAAAACAAGTGGAAAATGGAATAAAATGTTTTTTCATCTGTAAAAAAACTACCTTGTTAGACCCAGGAAATACACTTGTCCTCATCTGTCCAGAGTGCAGCAGTCAGTGAAATCTCCCCGTGGGATTCAGTACTCTGAGGTGAAGCAGTTGGGAATTAACAGCAGGAACTACCTCTGTGGGGCTTGCTGGCTGGCTGTGCTGGCAGGGGACTTCTCAGAGCACAGACATTACAACTGGGGACAATCCAGTTCATGATGTCTGTTAAGGGTCCACCAGTCCAAGAAGCAGTTGTGATGTTCAAGAAACATGTCAGACTCACGTTCAAGGCAGTAGTTGTCTTACAGAGCAAGACGTAAGATTAAACCTGTGTAGAACTGCACTGTACAATTAGGACTTGCTTTTTTATTTTTAAATGTCAAAATGGTCAGCCTGAAAGCCAGGGAACAGGTGGTGATATCAGAGGGACTAATAGCACTAAAGAGCAGAGCATACTGCAAGGAGACATGGCTCGACTCTGCCCTGCATTAGGCTGGTAATTACTGTTCCATACGCCTGGGAAGGGAAGCAATAAAAAAACATTTCATCTCCTAAAGAATGGAGATCTGAAAAAATTGTAATCAACGATGCAATTTGCTTCTAATTCAGAAACTTTTGAGGTTTGCTGCTGTGAAATAGTTTATAATGAAGCAATTTCTACCACCATGCTGAAGAGGATAGACATTTGGGCCAGGAACAAATCAAAAGCCACTCCACCAATATCATCCCTCTTGAAGAGCCATCAGGATTACTTCTGAAGTGCTTTCAAAGCACGTGACTTAGCATTTATTATCCACACTGATGCCATGCTAACCTGCCCAGCGCAGTTGGTGTATCACTGGCTTATCTCTGCTGCCTGTGCTGTGCTGAGCCTGGGGGCTCACATGGTATTTGAACTCCTCTGTGCAAGTAGATGTGCAGGACACAGAGCATGAGCCGCTCCCATTTGCCTCTGAGGAAAACTTCATGTCTAAATAATGAAGCAGTGGAGGAAAAATGTCATTTTATAACTCCAGCTGCTGCAGCTTGTGACTGCAAGGGCTCTACTCCATAGCAAGTACCAGGAAAGACTCAGCTGGTGCAGAGCCAGCTGCAATGGTTGCAGGATTTTCTCAGCTCAGCCAGGACTAGTGAGGTGCAGGGGAGCATGAGTAGCAGGAGGGCTGGGTGCCAAGACAGGCACCCCAGGGCTTAGTCTGCCAGCCCTGGGAACCAGCACTGGGAAGTCTTGGCCAGTGCAGCTTCCAGACCATGGCACTGCAGTGAGGCAAGCTGAGCACTTACCCTAACGAGATACCAATTACATCAACAAACTGCATTAATTTTAATGTTCTCCCATTTATGCCAGAGTCATTATGCCTTCACACTCCATTTACCTGATGGTGTCTGCTGAGACAAACAGCAGCTTATTAAGAGCTGGGACATCTCTGCTCCCCAGTAAGCTGTGGGTCAAGGACCAAATCTCAGGTGCAAACATGCTGGGGCAACTGGTACCACCAGCTCCTCCACGAGCAGGCAGAGCCACCCAGCCCCTCTCACTGATGCACGCATCTGATAGAGGGGGCCTACTAATCAGAAACTGCAGTTTACACAGAAAACAAACGAAGAAACAAGAAAAAAAAAAAAAAAAAAAAAAGAAACAGGTGACATTTTCTACTCTCACATTGAACTTTTAAACTGAAGATAGCATGATCTTCAAAGAAGGCCAAAAGAAAAAAATATTAGAAGGCAGCACATAAACAGAAATTAATAGAAGTATTTCCAAAGGATTCTTAAGCACAAAGAAGGTTTTATAAATATCTATGGAAAAAATTACTGTTATTTTGGACCAGCTGTAGAGTCAGCATTGAGCAACAGACTTTGCCGAGCATCCAGTCTTCTAGAAACACTTCCCAGTATTGAAAGCAAAACTCCCTGATTTCTCAGGGCACAGAATTTGTTAACTTTGTCTGAGGAAATCTACCTGCCCAGCTAATTACTTTGAACTTCAGAGCAGTCCCAAGGGAGAGGCTTGGGGCAGCAGCAGGGACACAGGTCTGCCCCCAAAGCAAGGAACAGCACTGAGCTAGGGATGTCTTGAAAGAAAACCCAGCAGAGAACACAGGGAACAGAACCCTGGGAGAGGCTGGAACAAGTTGTATGGCTGTGGCTGCTGACTAACAAACAGCAATTTACTATTCAACTTAGCATCAATGCTAAGTTGATGCACAAGGACCTGGCCACTCCACAAGCCAGCAGCAGCAGCATCTCCCTTCAGAGCCTACAGCACCCAGATTCATGCAAATGGGGCTTTCTTTCTGGTAATTACCAGCAAAACCAGCAACCTCTCTGCATGCAGACATAATAATAATAATTTTAAATGTTGGAACTGTGATTGTGATTGGAACTGTGATTTCAACCAATGTGATTTGACCACACGGTTAGGTTTTTTCCTTCCCCTGGATAAAGCCCTTACATTATAATTTATTTACTTGCATAAGTCCTTATTGTAATCAGGATTAACCTTGTGCCTTGCACGGCTGGGAACTGCACACACAGGGGATAGATGTGCAGCACAGGAGACCCATGATCAAAGGTCCCTATGGTTTTGTACAAGCAGGGAGGACTGGAAGAGTTACCAAAATGGCACTGGTGGTTGCTGAGAAGAAAGCAACATCAGCGATGTCTGTGGCTGATACCAGAGAGGTGCCAGCAGCTGCGTCTTTGCCCAGGTTGTTGCAGCATCCTCTGGCTGAAGACAAGCGACGTTCCCCCAGGCAGGGCACAGTGCACATCCATCATACAGAGCCGTCCTCCAGCATCGCCTCTGGGCTTGTCACCACCCATGCACTCTCCCACGTTTTCAGCCTGTACCACGATGACTAAGAACAACTGCACTGCTGAGGTGCATCACTGTGTCATCCAAATGCAAGTGTGAGTACAGGGATAAATGTGACTTCCAAAACCACTGCAGGTTTTGGGTGTAAAAACATTTTTGATAATAGAGTAAATCATTATACAGAGAAAAATCTCCATACCTACTGATAAAGTTTTTTCGTGACAATCTGCAGTATAACAGAGCAACAATCAATCTTAGTAATTCCAGTTAAATCAATGGAAATACCCAGGAAATAATTTAGTCCTAAGTGTTTGTTTTTTGAAAGTTAAGGTGAATGACAGCATGACTCTTCACTTCTTTTGTTGGTTTTTAACAAGTCTACTGTCTGGACATGAATAATAATCCACCACGTGGACTATTACCAGAGTATCAAAGCAATTTTGGTTCAACTCCAAATCTTCCTGAGACAAAAGGACTGCTTTCAATGACTCTGAAAGGTGTCAGGGCTCACCTCCTACTTCCTGAAGGCTGCATTGCCCCAGGCACAAGACACAGAGAATGAATATTGGTGGTCATCTACAGGCCTGACTGGACCAAAGCCGGCATTAAGTAAATAAATACATAAATATTATAGAAGCTTTTTATTTTTATTTTTTAAAAGGAAGGTCCCTTCACAGACCTCTCCTGGCCACACAGGTGGAATCCTGCTTCCATTGACCAGAAGAAAAAGCTGTGAGATCAATGAGGTTGGATGGCATCTGAGTTTCACATATGCCAAAGTTAACTCAGTAAGCTGTCAATGCCACAGCAGAGCTTTGCAAGGCAGGCTATTTGTAAAGTTATTAAAAAAAAAATGAATTGGGAAAGTGAGTAGATATTATGAACTCCAAATGAAAACTTTAAAGACAGTTCACGAACTAAAGAACACAAGGAAAACAAAACAAACAAACAAAAAGAATAAAGCTCAGAGGCCTTTAATACTATATTTATCAGATAATCTAAATATAATAACTAAATCCATCTGACTAAAATATTGTCTTTAACAGTCTGAAGTTTCAACAATTCATTTACTATTTTTAGTGACTACATGAAATCAGTCAGCACCTTGATTTTTTAAAAAACTAAGACAAATATTAAATTATTATCTGTTTAAAGAATCCTAAATCACAGTGGGTGAAGATAGAAAAGGAAAACAATAGTAGAGAAAGATGTAAAACCTAATTAAAGACCTTTGGCTGCTGCAGCATAGAAAACCAATTAAAGATCTCCTTTTGCCTAGAAAATCCCAGAAGAAAATCCTAAATCTTAATTTGCTTCTGTCCTTATCTCCTTTGTGACAAGTCTCTGAAGTCTCCCTGCCAAGGCAGGAAGATAAAGAGGAGTGAGTAGAGGCACACAGGGCTGCCTTCCCCCTCTGCAGGCAGAGACGGCTGGACTGCGATCTTTAATTATGGAGCATGATCAGATGCTCCATTAGAGAAAGGCCTTTTAAAACTAGAGCTCTGTTTAAAATTTGATAGGCAAGCCTCAATACCTTGCTGCTAAGTATAGCCTTTGTGGCTGAAGAAGGATGACATTCAGCCCAGGCCATGCCTGGAACCCACCTCCTTGTGCCAGCAGTTTCAGCTGTTCCTGGCTTGAGGCACACTAGGTAAAACAACTGCAGCACAAGCAAGAAGTCAAACTGAAATTTTCAACTTAATACAGAAAACAAAGACATTTTAAAAATCAGCACAATTCTATCCTGCTGCGAGGGGATACCTGCTTTAGCACTTTGCCAGATACCTGATAGCATTTTGTTTTATTACTGCAGAGAATTGTCAAGGAGAAAAGGTAAGGACATTCAGAAGGAGCCTTGTTACTGGTTCATATTTAATTTAAGAATCTAGTCTAATTCCTTAGTAGTTTTTGTTGTTGTTGTTAAATTAACATTTAATTCTTTGCTTGCTATTTGAATGAATTCTTATCTGTGGCCAGCCAGAGAAGACAAAATTGGAAATTACAGTTCTGGGGGTGCTATGCTGCATGTAAGTAATGACTAATCGTTATTTCTTACATGGATTTTGACATTTATTAATTTTATTTAATATCACTTTTTGTTCTGTATGACAATCTCATTATGACATGGATTTTGACAGTCACAACCACAGCAAATGCAAAGACCCAAAGGAACCAGGGAGCTCCACTCCCAGGTGTATACTGGGAACACAGCCTGTCCTCTGTGCCTCTGTGACCGAGTACAGCTGCCACCCTCAAAGCACTGCTGACATGACTATCAGCAATCCCACATCATCAGCACCCTCTGAAACATGACCTGGGAGCTGGTGCTGTGCCAGACAGGGAGCATCCTGGGACAGAGGCAGTGCACACCCACAAACACGATGCTTAATTGGAGCAATACAAAAGTCCCTTCTCTCCCTGCACAACTTCACTTCCACTTTTTGCTCAGGGACCAGCTGTGACCCTGAGGTCTCACTCTTAGGCATGGTTCTGGTGGTCATTTTGCTTCAGACAGGCACGCTTGTCATTGCTTAGCATTTGTAAGCAGGCCACAGGGATCATTCTCACGAACCAGGGTGATGAGACACCTGATCAGCATGCTTTCCCACACAAGTGAGTCTTGCTACTTCATTTGTTACAGGAAAAAGACAGCTTTTATTTGGGGACAGCAGTTTTAATCCTGCTAGAGGAGAAAAGCCATCAGGAGTTCATTTAGTGCAGTTTAGGGGAAGCTCTGCAGATCAGCTCTCAAGAGGTCAGGCAACTGAAAGGCAACTCCAATTGGGAATTAACCCATTTTGCAGTTACTGCTAAACCTTGGGGTTTAATTATTTTAAATGAAGCATTTTGATTCCCATCAGTACTCTTTCTGAGACCTCGTAGCCTCAGAGCAGGTCGATTTCCACAAGGCAACTTCACAACTTTCTCAAAAGTAGGTCAGATGCAGAGCTCAAGGGGCCCCATGCCATCAGACCTATCCAGCCACTCCAAGACCATCAGCCTCAAGGGCTCTTTTACACACAAAAAATAGGCTTCCATCCACCCCCACCCCCCTGTTGGTACAGCTAGAAGTAATTTTCTTTTATGCTAAGCCTTTATTCCTGCACAACAGACTGTCCTGAGAGAAGGATGGAGAGGGTCTTGTCTAGAGGTTTGTGTATTGTAAGGTCACAGCAGGCTTTTCCTTACATAAGTCACTAATAGCATGGCTAGACATACTAAATGACATAAAAGTCTAGAGAGGACAATTAAATACAATTTCAGTGATACTTATTCTACTCAGAAAGAGTACTGGTTTTACAATGTCTAACCTTTGCAAAACGTCTGTAAATTAATAGCAATATTTAATGTGACCATGTCTTCTGTTGGTGGTCTTGTTAGTTTATCCTCTTGCTAAAAATACTCTTGGTTTGTCTTCAGGAATACAGTAATTCTCATTAGCAAATCATTGTTAGTCTTATCTAATGGAACAGCACAGACCGATATATGGGGAAAATACATAAAAGAAACTAAATGATGGCTTTATACCTTTCTGAGTGGTAAAAATTGTCAAAGTGATACGTTATTTTCTTTTGAAAATCCCCAACCCACTACATGAAAAAGCTAGCAATAATCTCATGCATGTATAAATTACACCGTATACCTCATTGTGCTCAAAGCATATGTCGTACCCACAGCTGCATCCTTTCATTACTTGTGGCACCTCTTGGAGGTCCTTGACACAAGCCATACTGACCTGGCAGGGATACATGCCAGCTGGAAACAACACAAAGCGCTCCAGTTCCACACCAGGCTCATTTTGGCTTAAGTTGCAGCTTTCTAATGTTTCTCCATTACAAGAACTTGGCCTCTGATCTACATGCAGTTATTGGTTGGATTTCCCCAAAGCGGGTCTTTCACATCATCCCTGCAGAAATACTGCAGTCTGTGAGAAGCAGCATAAGCACTGCAAAGTCCTTTCACTTTAGTCCTAATTTGCAAAAGGATACATTTTACAGAAATTTTAAAGCACCAAGTGAAAATTCTTAAGACTATACCGAGTACCTCCTATGAAGTATGCTGGTCAGGGCACCCCACTGTTACATAATGGCTGGGGCTTGACTGTTGCATAAATCAATACCTGCCTTTCCCCTGTCTCTCAAGGTCTGTTCCCTCATATTTATCAGCAACAAAACCTATTTGTTCAGATGATGTACGGGCAAGCAAGAAAAGAGCTAGTTACCATGAAAAATAACATCAGGAAGACAAAACCAATCACAGCCACAGGTTTATTTTTATTGTCATAACAGACTAGCCATCAGTGAAGAGATGTAATGATACTTCTTGAAATGCATGGCGATGCTTTGGGGGTAAAAAACAAAAAAAAACCACCACCAACAACAAAACAAAACAACAACAGCAACAGAAAACAAAAAAACAAACACACAAAAAAAAAAAAAAAAAAAAAAAACAAACAACACAACAACAACAAAAACAACAAGGCCAGACTTTCAGATTTTATCTGGCACTATGCCTCTCTGGGGATCTGGTTAGACAGCAAAAACCACTTTGCATGCAAGAGCTTGTTTGCCTTCTCTGCTTCATTTAGTTCCTGTATTGAGGAAATGAAGTGACCACAGTAATTTTCACAGTTCCCAAAGGGCAGCCAGTTTGGAGACCACCCATTCAAATAGCACAGCTGAGCAAAGAGCAGCAAGCAACAACTGAAGCAGGCCAATGCTGCCAGGTGGATCGATGCTGAATCTGGCCCCTCTAACAGACATGGAGGCTGTGAGAGACAATGCTGAGCACAACAGCAGCAAGCCATACTGCAAATAGGACGCTCCCTTTGCTGGAGAAGAGCTGAGCTACAGGAGTTGAAGCTATAGGGTACCAAGGCAACCTTGCAACATGGCAAGTACTGAGTGCTTCCACAGGCTTCACCGCTTTCTTTAAGCAGTAAAATTCTAGGAATCCATCAAACGGGCTAAAGGATAAGCAATACTTTTACTGAAGTTGCTTTAAAAATCACGGTAGTTTTCATAAAAACTCTCATTTTACCAGTAATTTTATCACAGAATCACAGAATTTCTAGGTTGGAAGAGACCTCAAGATCATCGAGTCCAACCTCTAACTTGGTTTAGAAAAAGAAAAGTTCTTTCACTGCTTAGCCACAAACAAAACTCATACTACCCTATGCCTGTAGTAGTGCAAGGAATATGCTCCAGATTATTTTTTTTCTGAGCCTTACATTACTTGAAATAGCTTTTCAAGAGAGGTAGATCTTATTTATTATCCCCACAAAAAACATCTCAAATTGTACCATACCATTCACTAGGGATGGAAGGAAAATGACCCTTGAATGAACATACAACATTGCATCTGTATTATTGTATTAACACCTTTTTCAACTGAGGGAAAGGAGTTTCCTTGTTACATCCTTCACGTTTATCAAATTACTGAGATATGAGCTCTTGATTACTAGTGACATATTCTAACAAGCAACCAAAGTTACTTTTATTGAGCAAGTAAACTGTAAAGCTTCTCCATGTGGTTAAAGAACATATTTGGCCTTACATTGTATGTAATTGCATTACTAGAGTCCTCCTATTATGCAGACCCGGTAAATGAAGCACAAAGGTGTCAGGCAGTTTGAAAGGTCTGAACAGCACAAACGCTGCTGGTGAAATGGCTCATGTGCATGTACATTTTCTAAGAACAAGTTGTCGTGGTAAACTACTCTGCATTGTCTTGATGATGGAAAGCAAAGACGGGAGATTGCTTGGAAGTGGTAAAGCATTTCCTACAGGCAATGAGGAGGACCAGGACTGACATTGCCATATATTTGCCCGGTGTGGTGAATATTTTTACAACCACATAATGAAGTAAAAGCCATCATCTATGATGGAACAAGCACTAAAAGCAGAAGAAAAAAAAAAAAAAAACAAAAAACAAAAAACAACACAGTTGCTGTTTAATCACTCAATTTTTTCTATTTAGCCATTCAAGGTGGTCTGATTTTTTGTCATTCCCCCTCCCTTTTTTTTAAACAATTATCCTACTCCACCTTGACAGCTTGTTTACAATTTGTTTCTACCCACAGACAGCTGACAGATGTGATGTGATTAGCAAGACAAGCCAGCCTGAATGCAGAGCAGACAGCACAGCAGAAGACACGCAACAGGACGGCAAGCTACTTTGCACGCTTCAACATACTTACGAGTGTCAAAGTATTCTTCTGAAACTAGAGATGTACATTAACTCCTACAACTCCATACAAGGTGAGGTTTCAAAATCAACTGCATTTAGGAGGAATCCCAGTTGCTTATGAATAATAGAGAAGTAGACAGCTTTTTGAAGCTCTACTCTTTCAGTCAGAAACACTTTCAGTTCAATTCCACTATTGCTAGCAGAGTTACTAAAATAATTACTGCAGTTCAGCTTGTGTACTGATGACCTTCCCCTTGATGCCACATCTGCAATGCCATGGTAACAGGAACACACTGAGTGATTTTGTCTATAAACCCTCTAATGGTGATCTCCACATGCAATCACTGCACCTAAAGTTCACCCTACATTTTGGGGAACTGAGATTCAAATAATTCCTATGAACTATCAAAGATTAATAAATAAAATCTTTCTTTATTCCTGTTGGATGAAGAGGTTTGCAGGGCTTCCCCCTCTTCATAGGGGGCATAGTATGAGCCCTGCTCATCCCTGCTAAGAAAGCACCACAGGCACAGCTGGCACTGTGGCATCCTACACTCCCAGTCCCTCCAGTGACCTCCAGTTTTTCAGGGCTGAGGCTGGAAGTCTCACCTGAGGAAGAGGCGGCTGCACAATGGTCACTGACATTATGCAGCTGTTCCCACTGAGGAGAGCAGATCTGTCTTCAAGGCAGGTGCACAGGGCTGGGATTTAAGCCTTGCTGCCTCAGTGCAGACAAGTGTGCATTGTTATTCCACCGCATATGACAAAAGCCACTGCTCTGGGAATAACGCAAAAATGTTTGATTTTTTTTTACTTTCCCAGCTCTGTGTCACTGCAGGCCAAATGGAAACCTTGTGGGTTATTAAACAAGATAAATTTGACAGGATCGTAAATCATAAAATTGTCTCAAATTGCAGAGCTGCTGACAGCATATACTATAATCCAGTTGGCATCTGATGTTTCCTTCATTTCTGTTTGCCATAGGATGAAATATCCCTTCCTTAAAACTCTCCACAGCAAAACCAAAAAGCAGCAATGCCCACACTCAAAAAAATGAACCAAGACCTGACCTTTCATCTTGCCTTTGAAAGGTTCAACTAAATACAATGTTAGAGTAGTAATAGAAATGGTCTTTAAAAATTGGTTACAAAAAAATGTATATCCCCTTATTTTCTATATAACTTCAAAACATTATTCAAAATTGACTATAAAGAAAACTGGCTCACAGGGACTAGAGCTTCATCCATGTGATCACTGCAGAAAAGTGAGGCGTTTGTTATACTTGAGCACTTAAGACATCACAAATACAGTCAAGTGTTAATTGTGTAGGACATCAACAGAAACAATGTCTCTTACAGGGACAGACAGGGATTTACTTGTCTTTAGCTACAGCAACAATCTTTTCATTGCTAATATCCTGAATATGTCTAAAGGAGAGCAACTCTCCCTTTTCTTTCTAGAACGATGGACTTTCAAATTCAGATGTTGACTTTTCTTTCTTAACTGCAATTAAGAAGCTGCTTTGATTTTCCTTCCAAGTTCAGTTTTCCTGTCCCTAATGCAGGTTCTTGTTTCTTTGAAGCTGGGAGAGCATCACTCTCAACAAGTCTTTGCGGGCAAAAAGGGAGCCTTACAGGCAGAGACTGAGTAAACCTCACAAGCTATTGCTCTACCCACTCATTAACAAGGTATATACAGTATTTTTTTTAAAAAAAGAGCTATGTAGGCATTACAGAATCACAGAATCACAGAATTTCTAGGTTGGAAGAGACCTCAAGATCATCGAGTCCAACCTCTAACCTAACACTAACAGTCCCCACTAAACCATATCCCTAAGCTCTACATCTAAACGTCTTTTGAAGACTTCCAGGGATGGTGACTCCACCACCTCCCTGGGCAGCCCGTTCCAGTGCCTCACAACCCTTTCAGTAAAGAAATTCTTCCTAACATCTAACCTAAAACTCCCCTGGCGTAACTTTAGCCCATTCCCCCTCGTCCTGTCACCAGGCACATGGGAGAACAGGCCAACCCCCACCTCTCTACAGCCTCCTTTAATGTACTTATACAGAGCAATAAGGTCACCCCTGAGCCTCCTCTTCTCTAGGCTGAACAAGCCCAGCTCTTTCAGCCGCTCCTCATAGGACTTGCTCTCCAGGCCCCTCACCAGCTTCGTCGCCCTTCTTTGGACCCGCTCAAGCACCTCGATGTCCTTCTTGTAGCGAGGGGCCCAAAACTGAACACAGTACTCGAGGTGCGGCCTCACCAGAGCCGAGTACAGGGGGACGATCACCTCCCTAGCCCTGCTGGTCACAGTGTTTCTGATACAAGCCAGGATGCCGTTGGCCTTCTTGGCCACCTGAGCACACTGCTGGCTCATATTCAGCCGACTGTCCACCATCACTCCCAGGTCCTTCTCTGCCTGGCAGCTCTCCAACCATTCCTCTCCCAGCCTGTAGTTCTGCTTGGGGTTATTGCGCCCCAGGTGCAGGACCCGGCACTTGGCCTTGTTGAACTTCATACAGTTGACCTCAGCCCATCGGTGCAGCCTATCCAGATCCTCCTGCAGAGCCTTCCTACCCTCGAGCAGATCGACACACGCACCTAGCTTGGTGTCATCTGCAAACTTACTGAGGGTGCACTCAATGCCATCATCCAGATCATTGATGAAGATGTTAAAGAGGACCGGCCCCAGCACCGAGCCCTGGGGGACGCCACTAGTGACTGGCCTCCAACTGGACTTGGCTCCATTCACCACAACTCTTTGGGCCCGGCTATCCAGCCAGTTTCTAACCCAACGAAGCGTGCGCCAGTCCAAGCCAAGAGCAGCCAGTTTCTTGAGGAGAATGCTGTGGGAGACGGTGTCAAAAGCCTTGCTGAAGTCAAGGTAGACCACATCCACAGCCTTTCCCTCATCCACCCAGCGCGTCACTTTGTCATAGAAGGAGATCAGGTTCGTCAAGCAGGACCTGCCTTCCATAAACCCATGCTGGCTGGGCCTGATCGCCTGCTTGCCCTTCAAGTGCCGCATGATGACTCCCAAGAGGATCTGCTCCATGAGCTTCCCTGGTACTGAGGTCAAACTGACCGGCCTGTAGTTCCCCGGGTAAATTATTTGCAGACTTATCTGAAAGGCTAAAATGCTCAAAAGCGAAAAAAGTTAGAAAGCACAGGCTACAATAATTTGCATTTAAATGTCTGATCCAGGGTAGATCTGTTCCCCACAGCAACTTTTTTCAGATGTATTCTGTTGCTATGAAACAGGAGAACTCATCTTTACCATACGTAATGACACAGCATGGGAACCTGCACCCATTAGCAGGAGCTGCATGACTTTGTAATGATATGGAAAGCTGTCAAAAGCCAATGGTGAAAAATTACAATGGTTATGAGAAATCTGGAATTGTAGACTGACAAGCACTACATAAGAAACATGGGAAGTGGAGTCAAGTGATCAGTGGTGTTTATTTTTGTGGATAAAATACCTAAGGAAAATTATTTCCACACTTCCAAGAGGTTAAAAGCAATGAAATGAAAATAGAAAGCTTTTTACTTTTTTTTTTTTTAAGAGATGTTTAATAAGGGAAGTAAATACAAAGCTATTAATATAACAAAGGCCAAGTATTTTGGAACAATAACGGGGAACACGTTAACGTGGACTGGTTTTAAGTTTTTCCTTAACTCATTGATACTCTTCTGAGAGTTAGCATTTAAAGTCTGAAATGTTCCTACAGTTTTTTGTTATCATGTTGTGCAGACAGCTGAGTGTAAATAAGCTTGCTCTCCACTGAGGTCTGGAAAGAATGACAAAGTTCTGAACCTCCTGCCTAAAATTTTCATATGGGCATCAAAGAGAGAAAGGGCAGAAGCAATGGCCAAGAAAGAAGTTCTTTGTTTTTACCTGAAATCAACCAACAGCCAGTATGGAAGATGGGATAGGTTCTTTTACGCTTGCCGAGAAATCACAGATCCCAGCTAGTGCAGAATGCTGCAGTTCAGGGAGAACACCCACTGCCCACATAACGATATAGCCCAGTCAAGAGTGCAAGCAGGTATGAACAAGTGAGGTCTGGTTCACCTAAGCCAACTTAAAATTATTTAAAATAATTCCAGACAGCCTGAGAGAGTTCATTGTCCAAAATAAACCCCTGAACTATGCCAACTCAAAAAAAAAAAAAAAAAAAAGCTTTTCTCTGCCTACACTTAGAGTTTTACTCCTCAAACTAGCTTTGTGTGTTTCTAGTCCCAAACATTTTAATCTGAGATTTTTTCACATTGCAAACGGAATACTTCAAAATGGAGAAGAAACAGAGCCCTGAATAGAAAACTTTTTAACGAGTATGTGGATAGTCTGATGGCATGTAGCTTGTAAGGAATGGAACCTCTCACTCCTGCTCCAAGTTCACAGAACTGTTACTCATTTAATGAATAAAGTGAAAAACACAAACAGCAGCAATAAATACTCCCAAAAGATGAAGAAAAATCATTTAGGATCATAAATAATACACACAGGAAGAGGAAATCCCCATTTCATATTATCCCTTCTGGAATGTCAACCATGCAGGGGTCCTGCTTAGCACTACTCCCAGGTTATCTGGGCTTTCATCTACAAACTGCTTGGTCACTAAACAACTCTGGAAAACTCCTGCCTATCCTACCATTATTGGAATTCCTGACAAAAACTTGCCATGTTGTTTTAATGGGTGAGACGTGTTGTGGAACAAATCCCATTGCGTTTTACCCTGAGTAGGCAAATAGCAAGCCCACCAGAGTTGGACAGCAAATGATGGAGCCTACAGGCTGAGAAAAGTTCAGAGTTAACACCAGAACCTATGAACCAACGCCAGTCAGTGAAGTCATCCCAGTCCCCTCGTTTGTTTTCAGAACTGTGATCACCTTTTCTCAGCTGTCAAAGATCCTGCAACAGTAATGGGACCAAAGAACTTCATTATTAAGCAAAGTATACATAACTCTGCTTTTTAAGACTTCTCTGACCTTATCTGCGTGCAAAGGAATAAACATTCGCATTTTGGCTTAACTAAAATGCACACATAAAAATCTGAAAACTTACATATACCATGCAAGTAACACCTACACAGAGCATGGAAATCACAAAGTGCTACGTAAGAAAGCCTTACTGTTCAGATCTCTGGATATCTATTACTACACACAGACTAAAATGCCACAGGGTGCACGCAATTAGAAAATGGGAGAGGCATTACTCTTTCAACAAGTATGCACCCTTTTACTAGGTTAAACCTGTTTATATAACTGATTCCCAAGTACACACAAGCTAAATTATGATTACATTTATTAAAATATACTACATGCCAGCAGACTATTTCTTGTAATGTGGTCCTCACACCAAGGGAGAAAAGCTTCAGCTTTATCAATTCTGGTTAGGAGCAAGAGATGGCAGCCACAAACAAAAATTAAAAAAAAAATGGCAGTCAGCAGTCAGACACCAATGCAAAGATGCAGTAATTATCAGCTGGAAATTAAGTAGTAGTAACAGTCAGAATAGAGTGAACTTTGCAAAGAAACAGCTCTGTAAGCTTTCCTTGGGTTTTCCGTTTTCTCTTGCTATCACTTGTCTTATTTCAATACATTACACATGGGAAATGTTGTCTTGAATGTCTTGAGTTGTTCAAAGTACTGTGTTTCATTGCAAGAATATCAACCAGATCTTTTGATGAGCTGTGGATGGAAGAGAGCACTTCTGGCATTTGCTGCTAATTGGGAGCCAAAAAAAAGTCCAAATGAATTCCAAGATTGTAATGAGATTGTAATGTGGATCTGACATAATGAAGACAGGGTAGACAGCTCCAGTGGTTCTCCCCGCCAGCACATTGAGGTAGTTTTATTCACATTCACATCAAATAGCTACTAATTGCTTTTTACCCAGATGCTTTTTTAATTTAGATACTGTAACTACAAAATAGGAGTATTCAAGATCCATGAGAAAAGAAGGGGCTGGTTATTATCTGGGCACTGCTGGCACTAGATGCTACAGTGGGCTTACTCTTCATAAAAACAGCTTTACTGAATTTGGAGACAACATATGCTACAGCTATATGCACACCTGCAGTTCCGGATTCATAAACAAAGGGTTTGTTATGGTATGGTTAAGAAAGATGTAATAGGCAAAGTAATTTCATAGTGCATTACAGAAGAAAACAGTTTGCAGTCTCTGGCAAATCTTTGATGTTTGCTTTTCACACCTGGTGAGTATGTTAACTAATGTCATTTTGAACCCTTTAATCCAGAGGGAGATATAAAAATATTCAAAGATTAAAGATTTTATTGAAGCACTACATTTAATCTATGCTGTGTCCAACACTGATGGCAAAATGATGTGCAAAAAAAAAAATCCTCCGCTTTAAGTAGAATAGATAATACATCACTAAAAAAAAATAAAAATAAACCTCTACTTTGCGGCAATGTACCAGCTCCTGGGTTATTCTCAAGGTTCAGACAAAACTTTGATGTCCTGACCTCTAACCACCTCTTAATGGAGAGAAACCACCCAAAGCCTCTTCATAATGGAGAATACCAGTGAAGATGCACAATTCTAAAGAGTGCATCTCCTCATCCCCAGCATATAGACAGCATGCTGTACGTTATCCAAGAGGAATCGCAACTACTTCAACTACTTTACTGTTTAATAAAATAGAATAAGTTGGAAAATGTATTTTAGAGGATTTAAAGTCAAGCAGTCTCTAAAATCCTGTATCTGACTTGGAAAAAATTCAGTAGCATGTAACACATACTTATATGACTTGCATACTTAAGTGACAGAGCAACGTTTTCCTATCTAGCACTTTGCACATCTGAAGTATTCTTAAGGTGACAAGTCTGTTCATCTTGACTGGCTGTTCTCCAGAAACATCTGTCCACTGGTGTAACACTTCCACCTGCAACGGTCTTGCACAGCTACACAGAATTAAGATTTTTTTTTTTTCTGAAGAGAAGGAATTGCGTTCAATTTTAACCAAAGTAATTATTAAACCTAGAGCTTATGCATACATTTTGGTAGTGATCATAACTGGTAAACTAGATAAAGAATAAATATCAGGATTTCCAAAACTGACACCGTAACAATACTGCTGCTTGATTCATCAAGCAGGGACAAAATACAAACAGCATGCTCCCAATAAGTCTATTAAGATTTATGTGGTTATTGGTAATAGGTAGCACAATAAAATAAGCTGATTTAAACAATTTTCCTCATATGATTCCGCTATAACCATGTTTGTTAGGAAAAA
Organism: Anas platyrhynchos; assembly: GCF_047663525.1. Classification (NCBI taxonomy): domain Eukaryota; kingdom Metazoa; phylum Chordata; class Aves; order Anseriformes; family Anatidae; genus Anas; species Anas platyrhynchos. The sequence continues at coordinate 15,579,549 of NC_092596.1, forward strand.
CACTTGTAACATGATGGGAAGTTTAGGACAGTCACGATGGTATTAGCCTTACATAAGCACACAGAGCTACAGTTTGTCAGCAGTGCACTATATTTTGTAGCAGATAAAAGATTTCTGTAAAATTTGCACTGCTGCATACATAGGCAGTAGTTCTCCATGAAAAGAATTAAGACAGTTTTTTGTGTTTTGTTTTTCTCTAGTCCTTAACAATAAAATGGACACATCAGACCAAAATAGTTTCTTAAAAGTAGGTCAACATACCCATTCACGATCGTTTCTGCAGTGGTTTCCTAGCAAATTAATCTACCCACACAGATATACGTAATGCGTATCCTGGATACAGTGAGGCAGAGAAAGAAAACCAAATACATTAATGAGGTAGCTTAGACTGAATAACTGCAGTTAAAAGTTTTATTGAACAAAAGAAGGTAAAATGTGGTAGTCCAAGTTCACTGAGCAAAAGCAGCTCTCCTGCTGAAGCTGCACTTTGTGCTAAATAACCTTATTAACTGAGACTATACAGAGGACACATTATGCAAGTTATCTCAACAGCAAAGGAGAAAAAGACTAAATTTAAACTGATGGAAAATTTCGGTCAAATTCAGTGGCTTAAGTTAATGTTTCTAGCCCTTATCTAACTATATTCAGTACAGGTGTACAACAGAATATACAACTGCACTGAATTCCCATTTGATATAGTGTGTGCTCCCATGTAGGCGGAAGCCAATTCCTGAAAAGACATGAATTAAAAATACCCAAATATTTTAAATTTTGTGTTTGAAGCATCACTCAACTGACTCAGGAAAAACACTCATGTTATAAAAAAAACTCTCAGCCTTTACAAGGTCCAATTCCTGTATAGTACTAACATTTTAAAATTAATTATTTCTCCCCTCTGCCTAAGAAACTTTGTATGCTCTGAACAAACCCACGTCAGGTTGGTAAACAGATATGTCAAAAATACTCTGTGAAAAGAGGGAGGTAGCTCAGGCCCCTTGGCAACCTTCTGTTATAACTAACATTGATGTAGTCTACCTCCCTTTGTAATCTGCAGTTAAAAAATGAAAGAAAATGGATTTTAATTATGAAATTTAGTGAAGGAATGAGTTCAATACAAGGTCTTCAAATGTGACTCACTGGGCTTCCAAATTAAGTTGTAAGGTACCTCACACCCAATACACAACATTAATAACGTACCTAATTCATACATTTTACAGACAATATCTTCCCATTTGTTAAACATTTGGCTCGTGTGAGTACATGTTTTTTGTTAACCACTTGACAAACATTCTAGGCCAGACAAACAGCACAAATAATGTCAAAGTCTTTTTTTCCAGTAATTGTACCAAATGCTGTAGGCTAAGCCTAACAGAAACTACTGAAGAAAAATAATAGACTCCATGATGCAGTGCAAAGGTGTTACTACAACATCGTAAGTCAAGGGATGTTTCTAAGGTGCTGAAAGAGGAGATTCTCTAGACGGTGACCCTGTATTGTCCTCTGGTGGGAAAACAGTAAGAGTGCAGGCTCGAATGCCACCAAGTGATTCTGGAAGGTCAAATACTTTATGCCACTCATCTTTTTCTGGATCATATTTCTGAACTATTTCCACCATACACCGGTTATTCCAAGAATATCCTCCAACAACATAGATTTTATTTTCAAAGACAGCAACCCCAACATCACTTTGCCCACGTAACATGGCAGCAATTGGTGTCCACTGGTCTAGAGTTGGTGAATAATATTCACAGCTTAGAACATCATCATAATCACTTGTTCCTCTAAAGTGATTTCCGCCAATAACATAAAGCTTGTCTCCTACAGTACACATGCAATGCAGACCTCTGACGGTTGTCATCGGCGCTTTCTGAGTCCATTTGTCTGTGTCAGGGTCAAAACACATAAGTTCCTTTTGGAAAGTGTCATGTGTAATTCCACCTAAAGAAATAAGACACATTAGAATAGTCCTTACACTAGTAGCCAATAAACAGCAAAAGCATACACTTCAGTGAATGAATTGTCTTCCCTAGAACTTCTTCACATTGCCTTAGATTAGTATCTGATACTTACTCCATTTCAAATTACATTTTTAATATAACTTGTTCTTTTACATATGAAAGGAGAAAGGAGACATGCTTCATTATACAACATATATAACAGTGCTTAATTATATAAAATGCTACTGGCAGATTAAAAGAACAAAAAATTGTTACCTGTGCTTCATTTTGCAAAACTTTTTTTTTTTTTTTTTTAAAAAAAACAACACATTTGTTTGGTTTGCTGGTTATTTCATCATGAAAACAGGAATCCATTTCTATCAATTTTTGATTCAATGTTACTACATTTTAAGTGGTCCTTACCAGAGCTTTCTGAAGAAAAACTTAATGATAAAGAAACTAATGACAAAGAAACAACAAGGGATTGATCTTTACATTTTCATCCCCTACGTGTCTTGATTCATGAGGATAACTGAGGGGAGAAGTAGAGGAAAAGAAAAATCTGTGGCAAGTATACAGCATCTATATGAACAGCCACAATAGGGAGTATATCCATGTGCTGCCTGCAGTAAAACAAGCAGAGCAGGGGAAGAAAGAGGGTACAAATAGCAAAACAGTGATTAAAAGCTAGCTTGATTGATTTAGGCATAGAAATACAAGCAAGCAGCTGTACTTTATGGTAAATTTTGAAACAAATTATTCCTTTTCTACTGGCACAAGGCCACCCCGCCCCCCAACTCAAAATATCCTGAGAATCAGCCAGCTCCAGTGGATCTCCCCACCAGTTGTCTACAGCTGAACAGTCTTGCCCATCTCCTGCTCAGAATTTCAGCTTTAGATTCAGATATTAGTGGACATTCCTTAAAACTGCAGTAGAACATACACAGGGTTATGTCCTCCTTTCACCTTCTCCACAATCACTGAAAGGACAACACCTGTGGATGACAGCAGATGCTAACCTAAAAGTATTTAGAACAATGAGCTGAAATCATAGGTGTGGCGTCTGATCTTTTCCATCACTGATAGAAAAATAAAGTTTGAATAGAGCTAGTAGAGATCACTGAGAGACTGAATCTTTAGAAAATGAGCAGATACCAGTCTTTCAGAAAGCCTACTTCCCCAGTTTATGTAAAAAAAAAAAAAAAAAAACAGAATGAAGCTATAACCTGAGTGACACTTAAGACTAAGTATACTATAGTGAAAGGCTAATGAAAATAGTCATCATTTGTAAACTGTGGTTAACGTTACAACTTATCCCTTTGTGTTATCTGCCTTCGCAAAGGCAGATGCCTTTCTTCAAAGGATTAAAATATCCAGTGCTTTCCAAAATGCATCAACAAGGACGTGTTTAATGGCTACTGCCACATTAGTCTATGTGCTGTTGCTACAAAAAATGTATTCTGACAGTTAAAGTGAATAACCGCTTTGCAATTATAAGTGGTTATTCATTATATAATGCTTAACCTAGTAAATATATATTTTTCAGACTCCTCAGTATATACAGTATTTGACTGGCTCCACGTGAAGGTGTGTCACTACTTAAATCACAGCAAACATACTGTGACCAGAGACTAATTCTTATTGTCTCCCATGAAATAGAAAAAGTTAGGCAATTATTTGATAGAAATGGCATGATTAATTATTTACCTGAAATATACATTAAACCTCCATACACGGTTCCAGCATGACCATAGTGGGGTTCATTCATTTTTGCAACATAGCTCCATTCGTTCATTCTGGGATTATAGCATTCCACAGTGGCTGTTTAAAACAAATGAGAATATAGAAAAGTTGAATCTAGCACAGGAATTTGGCTTTCAGTATAGTAGTAGTGGCATTAATATATTCGTAAACAGAGGAAGTATCAATGGGAAACATTGTTTAGCTGAGAAAGTGTCAAAGGAATTACTGAATATTATGTATAGAGGCAATACAGAAAAAGCCTCAAGCTTTGTCCCAGAGGAACAAAAAGGAATAAAAATCTTGCTTTCTTGCCTTCCACTCATCTAATTCCCATTCTTACTTGACACGTAATCTGGCCAACTCCTGAACCCTACCAGAGGTACAGCCATGGGACACCAGAGAAAATGGTGATTAAGATGGATGCATTCAGTCTTTCTACCCCTTCTTTTTGTACAACTGACTCTGATGCCTGCTGTAGAGAGACACAGGGTAAACTTGAAACCTGTCTCAAAGAGACTCAATAGATCTGGCAGACAGAACTTTTCAGACCCATTTATTCAGTAACGTTCCACTCACACAGAAAATCAGGATTGATGTTCTTAACATTTCCACATTGAAATGATATTATGCCCTCAAAAGAGGAAAGCAACTGTTGACTAAAAATCTGTTGTCTTAGCAATGTTTTGTTAAGTATGCGTACAGCAACACACAGCACAACATATGCAGACCACTAATTCAAAGTTTACAAAAGCCAGGCTTTAAAAAATACAAGACGAAACACCTGTAACACAACTGAAGCTGTGACAGGGGACAGTCAGGCTGTATATTTTCCTGGTCAGGAAAAGGTTCTTCACCAAGAGGGTGGTTGGATACTGAAATAGGCACCCCAGGGCAGTGGTCACGGCACCAAGCCTGCTGGAGTTCAGGATGCATTTGGAAAATGCTCTGCTCTCAGACATGGGGTTTGTTTCTTGGGTGATCCTATTTGGAGCCAGGAGTTATATTCCACGATCCTTGTGGGTCCTCACAAACTTGGGATTATTTTATGATTCTATGAATTCAGAAAGAAGAGGCACCTGTGTTGACACACAACTCTATTTGTGCAATATTCTTTGTGACTTGGAACATCAGAATGATCAAAGGATTTATCAAATCAGAAATTGTGAAGGGTAAAAATAATTGTGAAGTTAAAAAGAAACCCAGAACCCATGCATCCTTGCAGAAGACATAGTTTAAAAGGAGGAATCCTCTCCTGGAAGTGGGATGGAAAAGATGCAGAGTTCCAGGAAAATGTCTACACAATAAGCACAAAAAAAATATTGAATAATGGATCTGAGCAAGCTATAGAGACTGACAGCTTGAATAGTATAATATGACCAGAGGCATAAGAGATCCTGAAAAAATATACTGACCTTATGATGCACAAAGCAATTACCAATAATTACGTTATCTCAGACATATTAAATCTCATTTTAAATAATTAAGAATCAGATTCTAATGCATGTTATATAATGCTTAATCTCTGAAGAGAGATATTTATGGACTATGCATGCAAAATGTAATCTGTCTTTGAAACTGGCATTTTACTTGCTCTAGAACAAGCTTTTATTCAATCAAGTGTAGAAAATTTGAGCCAGCTTTATGGAATGGTGACTTACAGCCTAGGATTTCACATCAACAGATTAAAAAAAAAACAGAATCTTGACATTTTAAAGGCAGAAATGAGTTAAATGGGTTCAGCATAATATAAGGTTTAAAAAAAGATGTTGCACAAGAAAACTGCTAAATTGTTAACAGCACACTGGATTTTTTCACCTCCCCTCCCCCCCCAAACAGGAGCCAAAATATAAATTTATACGATGGGCAAAAAAAAAGACTTAAAACAACTGGAGTAAAATGTCTCTATACACTACTGCTGACATGATAAAATTGATTTAAAAGACCTCCCCAAAATAGGGAAGTTTCCATGTTTCCTCTAAGAGATCACTCCGTCACTGAGCACTTTTCCTAAAATCTAGCCCTTTTATTATTGCAATGTCCTAACCCAGACATTTGAAATGAGTCTCAGGCTGCCTTTTGTATTACACATACAGATAAAAGTCTGCATAAGGAAAGGTAAGAAAAGGCATTCAAGCTTTCTTCTACAAACAGAAGTTAAAACATAAAAATCAAGCCTGACTTTAAAATCCCAAATTTCTCCTAAAATGCTTGGAATTTTTTCCATTTGACGTCCTTCGGAATTTCTATATCCATCCAGGATATACACGTATACTGTCATAATGCCAGTGAATGCAGAAGACAGAACCTTGACCAATTAAGACACGTATACACTGAAATATGATTCCGCAAATTACACATGCATTTCGATCTGAGTTGTGTTTCTGAGATCTGGGATCCTGGCACCACATTCAGTATTTGTGCAATCCTCAAAAGTATCTATGTTCTTTCTTGTGTAAATGTATTCACCCATTCCAATATTATTTCCTAAAATTGAGAGGTCCTTTCTACTCTGCTCTATTTAGCAATCAGAAAAACAAAGATGTGCAGAAATTTCAAGAACAGAGAAAAACAGATCTGACATGCAAGTAATTATAGCTGTCCCAGTTCTACCCTGACAGCAGACCCTTCCAACCTGCTGTTAGCTGCCATGGTACACCAAAATTGTTCAGTTTGCTCTCACAAAAACAAAAGCACCCTCTTTCCCATGCTACTTACATTCTGCACTGAGGTGGGGAACTTCGATTTCAAATACAGTATAAAAACAGGAAGAGCAGAGTATGTACAAAAATCACAAAGCCATCAGTAACCACAAAACTGCAATGTAACATGACATTCAACACTAGACGACTGCTGATCTTGCTCTGCACTATGGACTCCATTTGAGAGGATCCTTAGCCAAGAGATCGCTTTAGCAAGAGAAGATAATACATGCAGAATTTGGTATATACTACTTTACTGACATCACTGTATCATCATGTTGTAAAGACATCAGTTGTTTGAGAAAAGATGCAACTGTGTCCCAAGATCCCTCATTTCTGCTGACATTTCAAAAACTCTCTTGAACATCACCAATACAGATAAAGAACTGCTTGACAGTATTTCAGATAAACCATCCAAACTCAAATCTTGCATCTAGTATGCTCTAAAATAAAGCTAATTACTTCTGAGCTGAAAAAACCCTACTGTTCTTTTTGGGTTATGTACATAGTTGTTTCCCTGCTAGGTCATTCCATTTCTCTCCTTTAACAAGACCTCCCAGTACACTGGAAGAAGAAAGTATTTAAAATTCCAGTTATTACTTAAAGGTGCCCATCATTTTAACAGACATCAGAATGTTTTGTATATCATGCTTAGACTGAGTACAGTTGACAAAGCACTCAAAAGAACTATTTTATCGAACCCAACTATATATTTTATATAGGATGAGACTGATTAATCCATTTCTCAAAAGCATGAATTATTCCAATCAGTTTTTACCTATGTTTTAACAGGGGAACTTCTCTTAGTTACCAATAATAAAGGAAAGACAAGCCACATTTTAATAGAATTAAGCAATCTCAAAAGGACACAAAGCTTTGGCAGTCCCAAGGGATGCTCAGCCTGCACTAACTTTATAGTGCCATCTGTGATGTTATTTGAGGAATATATAGATATTTCCCATTTCTCTGTCAGTAGCTTGTAATGTGTCTTGAGGTTTATTACAGCAGTACTTAGCAACTGTGTGTGATGTCCAGAAACTTAGGATCTTCATTTTATTATATTTTCTACAACACAACATGCTTCTAAAGAACTCAAAGCTTACTTGGTTAAATTAAACAACGCCCCAAGTAATTTTGCCCCTAGCATAGCGAGGAGTCACTTCAGCTTATATACAGGGGTCCTTTAGCTCACACTTCAATATTTACAGTACTACACAGGCAATAGAGAGCCTAACAGGATAGTAATGTAAATTTTTCTTCTTACCCAACATCTAAAATATGAATGAGAAGTAGTTTTTTTTGTTTGTTTGTTTTTGTTTTCTTTTAAACACAATCAAAGAATTGCTTGATTTGAGAGTTAAACATCATCAGCATAAAGGCCTTAGGCCCTGATCTACTCAGTGGCATCCCCGCCCATAGTAGGGGATTTGGAACCAGATGATCTTTAAAGTTTTCTAACTCAAGCCATTTTTATGATTCTATGACAGAGGCCACCTGATAACTAAATGTCTCTCTAGTTGTTGGACCAGGAGTCAAGAGAGCACATAGCTGTTCTTCCCTAAGCTATGAGTCATCTGCTTTTACTGCAGCCATGAAGGTGGTACCAATGACAGCCCAACATACTCTAAAGTGCTTAGGAAAATCCCACATAGAAAATCTCAAGTAAGGAGTAAAGTGAAGTATACCAAGTAAAACAACAGCAGAGCCTGAAACATCAGCACATAATTGCGTAAGTTTCCTAATAAATAATGAAAGGTATGGCTTCTGCCAGCATCAGGCACCATAACTAAGCTCCTTGAGAAATAAAAAAAATTTACTTTAAGATGGGAAAACAGTATCCTGTGCTCTGCACAACCAGAAATTGTCTATGACACTGCTTCTTGAATATCTCTGAGAACCACACGTGTTTTTTCCTTTGTCTCCTTTTCCAATAAGTCTTTTTATGCACACCTGGCTTCTCCAAGCTGGTCTTGGAGTGATGTTCTCTCTACCTTCTAGTAATACCTTTGGCAGGTGCCTGCTGTGACATTTAAAAAAAAGAACAAACCAGAATTACGCTAAAACATCCTAGGACTGGTGCATACTTGGAAGTCTGAATTATAATTCCAGAATTTAGTATATTTCAGATACATTTCCCATACTTTGTTGCAGGTACCACATACTGTCAGTTTACTTGTCCTCACCAACGAACTGAATTTTTCTTCAAGTGTCATGCATTGTTAAACAGTAGCAGTTTATTACTGTGAAAGTACATACTGAGTTTAGAAAGCAATATTTATAAAGTTCTCATAAGATTAAACATTTTAGAACTGTTTTGGAAATACTTGATAAAGAACCTCAAAAAATATTTTTTATTCCAGTACTTCTCCAGGAGGAAAAAAATAAAAATCATTTTAGTAACTTTAATCCTTTGACCCTTTTCCGTAAGAGCTGATCTTCTGTGAAGCTGAATTCAGGTTTTTGTAATTTTTCCCTCTCTTACAACAGATTGAAATTAGTTTGAACTCAAGGGCAAGTTCTTTAATACCTGTCCAACACACCTGACCTTCTCTGGTATGAAAAGCTTGGAGATTTCCTCATCTAAAGAAAGTGGGAAGTTAAAGCTGGATTTCATCTTTCAGCTGTCAAGGTTTACGAAAGAAACATGAAAATGAAAAGTGACTTGCCTCACAATTAAGAAGAAAAGAAACAAGACCCAAATCAAAGCATGAGACAGCTATAACAGTTAACATTCATCGAGTGCTCTTCCCATAGAGTGATCCAATGAGGTTTTCCAGGCCTGTGTGGAAATCGCTGCAGCATTTTAATGATATCTTTACAGAAGAATCTTAGGTGATAAATTTTGTATTTTAATTAAAGTTGCAGGAGAGTTGAGGTCAGCAGAATGATATTGCCTGATCTAATAAAAACACTGCACTTAAAGCCTGTTTTATATGCAGGTTGCACTGGCTTGGTAACAACTTACCAACTTTTTCACTGGCATTCTTACAACCCTATTCTACTTAATTGGTACAATAGTGGTACAATACAGAAGGTTAATCTGTTCATCTGCTATTAATTCACATCAGTAGAAAACAGCTCAACAAAGGTCAGGTTTTCTGACACTCAAGATAATAAATACATATTAGTTTCAACTTTTTAGAATTATTTTCAGGTATACAAAGTGACATGCAAGAAAACATGAAAATCTCTGTATTTACATCAGAAAATGGCTAAAGAAAACAAATTTTTGCAAAACTGTTTCCAATGTTTTCTGAAACCAGAAACATTTTTAACGTCTAATTTCATCAAAGAGATCAGATTTTAAACTGTGAACAAAACTAGCCCAGCTCTGTCTAGTACTAGCAGAATACAGCATATTTCTTAAGAAATTTTGCAATACGATCATTAAAGTGTTTATCTGAAAAGCCAAGATGCATTAATTAAAAAATTAAGCTGTTGCCGCACAAATTAGGTTTATTATTGTTTCAAGTAAACGTTTCTCAGTATTCTGTATCACTGTACTTGTAAAAAGCAAGTCTTTGCAACAAGAGAAACCACCACAAAGAAGTGATGAGACACAGCTGAGTATTGGGATGAAAGCAGCAAAGAAAATAATGAAATGCTACATCTGTACTAGATATTTTAGCATGCTAAAATGCCACACACAATCACATTTCAATTTCAAAGCACTTAGACAAATTTACAGTTGATTTGGGTGCAACCACTATCAACTTTGGAAAACGTGGACCAACATGGACCATCCTCTTTCTTAAATTAAAAGATACCATGTCTCTCTTCTTTGTTTCCAACCACCTTTATTTCTCTGATTGTGTGGGGGTAGTGGTGGAGGCAGAGGTGAATAAAATGAATAATCATTTGGCAAGGAGAGGAGGGGGAAAAATAGAGGCATCAAGTCATTTATATTAATGGTACATTACCTCATAAAATCATAGGCAAAATACAGTATTTTTAGTAGTTAAAAATCACAATGTCAGAATATCTAAATCTCATTAGCTCACCTTTAAAAAAAGGTAACTAAAATTTAAAACTGACTGTTACAGAAAGTTTGGATCTTACAAAATGCAAACTTCCTGTAATAGTCTTTCATTTAAAAGGCTATCTCTCCCCTACGAGAGGAAAGAGTAGTTTTGGTTTCCCAGCTTAATTATATATTTGTTACATCATGACTGTATATATATACACACACATACATGTACACAGTTACACATGCAGACACACTCACTGATGACAAAGTTGAAGAGACTGGATATTTTGCATTGGTAGATAAGATACGTATTTTAATTTATTTTTTTTTTGTGGAAGCCCTTCTAAAATGAGTTGCTAATGGTATCCAGACAAATTTCTCTAAGCATTTTTGGGATTTCCAGAAAGAAGCTGAATGGCAGCAAATTCAATTTGTTTTCTCTCCACCCATTCAAAGGGCAGCACAGCATTTCAAGGCCTAAGAAGAAAGGCAAGAAGTCATACTTAAGACAAATGCTTACCTAGCTCGCCTGCTGCGTTTCGACCACCAACTGCATACAAATGTCCTTTGAGGGCACTTAGGTGGAAGAAGGTACGCTTCTCATTTAAAGATGCGACTTGCATCCACTTGTTATAGCGAGGATCAAATCTGAAGACCGTGTCAACTGCAGTCTTTCCTTTTGTGTCGTAATTGCTCTGTCCACCAACTACATAAAGAAAGTTTCCAATCACAGCAATGCCATGCTGGTACCTTGGTGCATCCATGGGAGCTAGTGATTTCCATTCATGGGCCTTTTCATCATACATCCGTAATTCTTTGCTCACAACCAGTTGCTGCCTCAGCACTCCCCCCAATGTTACCAAGTGCGTACTGTCTGATCGAATGGCAGTTCTTTCTGACTGCATAACTGGTTGCATGTATGGCATCATTTGGTAATTGCTGGCTTCCAAAAGCAAGTTTACACAGGTGTTGTCAGTTCTCATGAAGTCCACTGTTTGAACATAGTTAATAAGATCCTGGGGTGTCATCAAGGGAAATCTGATGTTCTTCATTAGCTTTGCAGCATACTCCATCCGAGGCTCCTCATACCGCAGCCAGCGACAAGCCGCCTTGAAGAGTTCAAGTTCAGTGCAGTGCTTAAGGCTATTACTTGAAAGCACAAAGGCAAGACGTTCAAAGGGGAGTTTCACAAATTCACCAGTACTTAATAATGCAGGAAAGTTCTTCAGGATGAAATTATTAACATATTTATCCACTTCTGTGAGATTGTATGTGTTGGCAATTCGCCCAACCTCAACACAGTTCTCCAATGAAACCTATTAAGTAAATGGAAAGAGGGATCAAAACACTTTCTTAATTTGGTTTCTAAATGATAATGTAGAATTTAATGAATACTATAGGATCAGCAACATTTTCAACACTTGACATGCTCAAGGTGGTTTACATATGAGCAAATAAATATTCGATGTGATGTATATATTCATGACCACAAGGAGAGAGCCAAGGTATTCCTTATTTTGAACAAAGAAATGAGACAAGTAACAAGCAGATGGCATATATTATGTCAGATACATTACACAATGATGATACATAGCAAATATAAAGCACTCTGACTTTGAAATATTCTGCAAATGTCTTTGTAAGAAAGAAACATTGAAAATACAGTTAAAGGAATGGCAATTAGCTCAAAGTTACATAAAATGATGAAAAAGTAGGGCTTTCCATTACACTTTTCCAACATTATTAAAGCTTTTATTATCATAACCTCTTTTCCAAAGGAAGGTAGGACCTGGTTATCTTTGTAGGTTCCTTCCAACCTGGGCTGTTCTATGATTCTATAATGCTGTCAAAGAGAATGACACAGCTACCTCTCCAATTCTACCTATTTTGGACAACATATTCCTTAGAAATGAGTAAAATTGCATTTATGCATCTTTGGCAAATTAAGATGGTACTCTTACAGAATATGTTCAAAATTACATAGCATAGTCAAAAATAACAAAGCTAGCAATTTAAGATAATGAACATATTAGGATTTCCCTTAAAAATACACAGCACGAGATAATCTTTATCAGCGTGGATCATACCAATTCAATACTTGAATGACCGTATGTTGGTAACCATACCTTTTACAGTGCTGCTGCATCTACCCTTATTACATTTTAGACTCCTTACATTTCTAGGGCCACTCAGCATCCAAGGCCAGGGGAGAAAGATAGATGGGAGGGAGGGGACATAACTTAAGTGGGACTTCAGTGAACCCAGTCACTTCACTTCTGCAGGCTCTATGGTACATACGCACAGCAAGTCAATTTTCAGACTCATGTTAAGAATTGCAGCTTTTTTGCATTCAATATTCTAGCCCAAGCTTCATTTGCACATGCTTTAAAGTCTCTTTACAGATCGAGCCAACAGCATGTCAGTCCTACTCAATGCTGACAATTTCCACAACTTTTTTTTTGTGATTCTCCTATTTTTAATGCCAAAAAAAAATTTAAGCTGCCACATCTTTGAATTATTTTCATGTGTGCATGTATATGTATATATAAATACACACATCTAAGAGTGAGAACTATGACCTGACTGCAGCCTAAGAATACAGAAACATTCAGTTTTCTGGCCATGACAGAGTACTGTATAACTTCAGTCTGATCACGTTGCCCTTTAATAATGGGCAATTCCAAAAGTTAGTAAGTATAGGAATAGCAGATTTTTTTTATTCACTAGAAACTGATCTCATTTTTCCTAGAATTAAGATCTGCAGTCAACAAAACCTTCATTCACAAGTCTTGAATCACCTTCCTAAAAATCAAAGGATCTGGATCTGATTCTTTATCTTGTCTATAAGAAATGCAGACTGACAGGATCTTTATTATAAAATATCTACACCACACATACACAGAAATTTTTATATTAGAAAACAGACCACATTGTTTACACTAAAATATACTCATATCATCTAGCAATGCTTATAAAACATTCTCTGATGCTCAAGAAACATTTTGATCCCTCTTCCACCTGTTTTTAAGAAACGGTATCAAACTTATTTCCGTGTATTTCCTTTTAGGCTTTGTAACTTATATTAAGTGAATATTAGAAGTAACAGTACTGTAAATTAAGGAAGTGAAACTGTACATTCCTCTGAAATTTCTATCAAGCTGAATAATAAAGGAATGAAAAGATATGGGAATGAAAAATCACCTGTTAGCAAACAGATGACATATTATAATGCAACTTTTAACTCTTGCAAAAGAAGTTATGGCATTTAAAAACTTACTTTTGAATACATCTACTGGTATCCAATTATAGAGATGCAGCATTTTCTCCATGTCAAGATAAGTAGAAATGTATTATTGCATATAGAAAAGGCACGCTTGAAATCAAAAGATCAAGCAAAAAAGGTACAGATTACATACCATTAGTACTTGGATTCCGGTTGCAATGAACCATTTACATATATTGTGGAATGTATGCCAATTACCAGGTGCCCAGCACACAAGGCTATTCTAAGCTTCTCCCAGTGCTTGCATCCAGTTGATGTATTAGCATAATTAAGTTATACTGTACAACTATCCAACTGAATATATTCCTAGAATGTCTGTACTTGAGTAATGTGTCAAATTTCTCATCGTTAGTGACAGATGAACATCACATTGACAGTTTCCAGTGCCCTCCAACTTCTCATAGAATTTCCTTAACGCTTTAATTAACCTAATGGAATTGCATTGTACTCTGATTATTTTATTATTATTACTATCATTACAATCACATGTACTACCCATTAGGCTCACAAAATCATGCCCTTTTTGGCTTACTAACAAGTCTATCACTCACCTCAAAACAGGATACCATATGAAATATTTTCTTAAAGTTTACTTCCCTCACCAAAAGTGCTATTATCAATATCACTGTGGTCTAAGACAATGCATCATGCTAAATTATGTTGCCAAAAGAAGTTGTCAAAAATATACACTAGAGATTCTGAAGTCCTGAGCCAAAAAAAAACAACCCTTCAACAGAAGGGAATGCTATAGTCCCTTCCACTTAAATATTCAAAATTAGACAGGGTTAAGTTACTAGAATGGTATTTAAACTATTTTTGTTACGGCAAATTAACAAATTATTCTCCAAAACATTTGAGTTATGTTATGGTACTTATGAGAGGTGTGGAAACTGTTCTGTAAGGAAGTCAGTCAATCAGGAGCTCATCAACAAACAGAAGGAACTGCTACTTCTGGAAATCCTACTGAAGTGAATGGGAGGAATGGAAATATCAGACAAATATATAACTTTATACAACAAATCCAGTAACTAGTGAAGATATTCATGCAAAACAGCTAAAAGCCATACGGGACAAACACCTAAGCAACATCCTAAGAAGTTACAAATTTAAGATAAGACTTATTTAACTTGAACATTGACTACCGTGCAGAGCTGCTGCTCATTCACATTACTCATTGCAATTACTTATTACAAAGCAGAAGTAAAAATTCCAGAAAATAAAAAGCTTTTCAAAGTGCTGAACACAACTATATTACTACAGCCAGAAAAAAATGCAAGAGTACTTCCCCCTTAAAAAGCAGTTGAACTAATTCTTTGAAATTTTGAAACAATCACTTCAAGCTCTGTTAAAAACTTAGTTGACTATAGAATACTACAAAACTGGATACAGAGCAAAATCATAGTGAGTACAAACTCCCTGGAGAATAACTCATGTGATCTTGCACAGAACATCAATATTCAGGCATCTAACTTTTTGTTTCAATGACTGTCAGACTATGGAGCATTTAACGTGGCATTTCAAAGAGTTTAAGATTAAACAAACTTCCATTCCCCTGAAATAACTATTTGTTTTGTGAGCTTCCATATACAGAAGTCCAGAAATAAGTGTAGGCATTTGACCAGTTCAGAAAACTGAGTTGATCAAACTCCTACTTTAGAAAATGTGGATTTCTATAGCAGCTGGGAACACCAGCCCCAGAGTTAGATCCCACTCTACCGCAAAACTGAAACCATCTTGCTCCCATTCTCAATTAACCAAGACAGACTTCCAAATACTGAGACCTCAATATTTGAGGATTTTCTAGTTTAATACTCTATTAATACTCTATTTTAATACAGAGAAAACTGCAGAAGCGTTCTAACATTCAACTTGAATGGAGCTTCTCTAAAGCACAGACTCACAACAAAAGAAGACATGAGTACTCAAAGAGAAAGGGAAGGAAGAGGAAAAAAAGGTTATCAAAGCATTTCCCACAGATGGGGCTCACAACCTGAGATTTTAATCTCAATAATAAAAATTAGCAGTGCAACACTAAACTGTAAATAGACTGCATTGCAAGTACAGTATACTAGTTTGCAGGGCGAACTTTTTATTTGTTCTAACTGTGTACAATCGTATGTGCTACAAGTTCCATAAGTATTCTTCTTTTAAACAAAGAGTAATAGTGACTGAGAAAAGCTACTCTGGGGGCTGTTCTCCACATATAGAAGTGCTTCATTTAGTCACTGTGAAACGACATTTCCCAGTAAGCATTCCAAGCCATACTTTGTTCTAGCAAAATAGAAAATGGATATCAACAACATTCTCAAAGCTACCGTTCTAATATAACAATGTTTCTGTATCATCTTTTTTTCAGTATACTATGTCCTCTAAAGAAATTACTAAAAGGGCTGACACCAAGTTCACTGGTTTACAACGATGATGATGTAAAGATCTCTGTGATAGTCACAATTATGAGCACTCTACAAAACACAGAGGCTGACTGTTAATACATTTCTCGGAAACAGCAGACAGCTCTACCATTTTTTTCCACTTAAACTCTGCAAGTCCCATTCTTATGGCAGGATATAGAATGTGAGGGCACGAGCTAAGATACTGAGTAATGAATCAGATCTATAATCACTATGCCATTACTGCAACACACTTGAGGATTAGAAGAATTTTAATGTGGTATAATATTGATATCAAACTTACACTAAACATAATGGTCAGAAGAAAAAAATTCAAAATTATAATTCTGTGAATCCAAAATACAAACAATGTCAAGACAGACTTAATTTTGACTTCTGTATAGTTTATGTTTTTGTGATTAGAACAATGACAAGTCTTTATTATTGTAAATGTGGAACAAGAATTAAGTCTTACCCCAGAGATAAGAAACACTTTACAGAAGTCCAAAACAGGTAAAATCTGCAAAAAGCTAGCAGCTTCCAGAGTGTCTTGAAGATTGTCCATGTTAAGGGAAAGTTTTGCGGTATAAATGAAATCAATGATCTTCTTTAGGCCTATTTTGTTCACACCATGAAGCTTAATGCACATTAAGTCCTGTTCCTTCATTCCTCCTGAGAAAGACGCATAGGTAAGTTTATATAATCATTTTGATTGGATTGAAATAATTTCATAAATTTGTACAAAACTAAAATACAATTTTAAAGTTTAATTCACATGTAACAGTAGGTAGACTCTTATAGCTCACAATCTTGGACTTATTCTCCCATAACTCTGAACATGTGTTTGCGTGGCCACATGACAATTTAGAGATAGCTATATGCATTACTAACAAAAAACACCACCTGTGAACATAGCCTTGAAGTAATCACTTGCAGAAGCCATCATTGCTCTGTGAACAGGAAACACTTCATCACCATCTCCTGGAACAAGCGTCACATCACAAAGCAAACCTTCCACTCGCAGTTGGTCAAAACCCTGCAGGGAAAGCATAATGCAAAGCATCCATTTGATTTGAGAGCAGTGTAGAAATCTGTTTCATCTTCCTCATCTACATACTTATTTACTTACATAAGTACCGTAGCTTGAAGAAGTCAAAAGGCATTAGTTGTCTCTTACAATCGTAACTAATATATTCAATGATAATTATCCATTGGAAAACTTAAGCAGAACAAATATTTTCTATAAATGAAAAAAGAATATGAAGTACCCTGTGCCTTAGAAAGTAGCTTTACTTGACAAATAAATGTATTATCAGGAAGGAGTTTGTTTTGAAAGCCTGAACTCCAGCAACTCTTTAGGCACTGCTGTTTGTTTTTTTTTTTTTTTGTCCTACCCGTTCTGGACACAAATGCATTCTAAATACATTTCTGTTCCATGCTAGTCAATGACACCCAAATTAAGAATTTGCAAAATACTGGGGCATGAAAGGAAAAATGCCACCTGGTTCAATGGCTATCAAATTTATTGCCAAAGCCTATGCGGCAATATTATGAAATAAGCTGATCTTCTCTGAATTATTCATGATGTCTAACTTTAATTTTTAAAAAAAGGAAGCAATCTGAAGCCACACCTCAAAATAAGATTTTCCTCAAAATTTATTGACTGGGTACACTGGAAAATGCGTGGAATACTTGCTTCCTTTGTGCACTACAGAACAGAAGCTCAAACAAGACTTCCTTCAACCATGCATGTCATCTGACATTTTTTCAGTACTAACAGAAACATAAATATTGCCTTTATAGATTTAACATGTGCAAAAGTCATGGCATCAGCTCCCGTAATTTTAAATTTAACATATATAGCCTTTAAGATGTTTTGAAATTACAAAGGTATGTAAAAACATTAATATTTGTATGACAAAAAAGAACAGTGCAAACGAGGAAATGAGTTATTAGCTCCAATAGATACCAGAAGCTAAACACAGCATGTGATATTTATCGCCAACCTTTCATACCAGTGAAAGAGCATAACTCATGACAGAATTCCGCTGAACTGCCACAGATCTTAAGTAAATAGGCTGCAATTATTATACCAAACTTGCATGACAAAGAACTTCTACAAAACCTAAAGGGAAATGGAGAACATTTACAATTTAACTTGCTCCAAAATTTACAGACATGGGGGACGTATGCACAGATGTCCAAGCTTCAGAAACTAAACCAAAACAATCACTAGCTTCTCTGAATAAAACAAAACCAAAACAAACAAAAACTCACAACTCATTACTGTCCCAAAAGTTAGGCAATCTGTTTAAATTGGCAGCAAATTGAAAATTAAAAGAGTGTTCTCCAAGGAATTATGCCATACAGAAAAGTCTGCACTCCCGAGAAGACTGCACTGGAAAGTAGCAAGAATTATGTAAGCTGTAGGCTCAACTCTGTATGCTGTGTAAAAGTACCAGCAAAAATGAATAGATAAAGAGACTTTACATTTAAACTCTTAAAGCTTCAAAGTGGACAACGTTTTTATTCATTAGAAAGATATTCTACCAGATGAGATGGTCTCCTCAGTTCCTGGACAGATTGTGACTACACAGACTCAAAAGTAGACTGTCTAGGGAACCACGTTTTTTAAAATTGCAGCTTAAGATAATCATACACACATACAATCTTCTAACCAGAATGTTCCTTCATATAGAAGTTAGCCTGGTTTCAATAACATGCACACATTTCAGAAAAGCAGAACCATAGATCAACAGAACATCCAATGTTAGGAAAAAAGTTTCATAGAATTTGGTTAATACCATTTTGTATATATGAATATATTTTTGTTCGATTTCAGAGCAAAACCAATTACATGAAGCTGGTTTTCTTCCCTTTTGTAAGATCAATAGCACCTTCGCCACGTTTGTTTTTTAACTTTTTTTGTTAATATGGAACTTCTGAAGATGTTCTGAAGATTTAACTTGAAGAAAAAACAGTAAAACTGTTAGATTTATTGGCAGAAAGTATTATGTCCCTTGAGAGAAAAAGATATTCATTTGTGACTAATACAAATTAATAAATTCACAGGCTATCTGCCACATAACACCAAATCTCCAATATATACAAACTGCAAGAACATGAAATGCATTGATTTAATAGCAGTTAATATCTCGTTTGCCTAGCTCAATATCAGTCTGCTTAACAAGCCTGTTTGTGGCATATACCTATAAAGACTAAGAAAACAGAGTAGAATAAAATTCAGCAGAGAAAAGAAGTTTCCCAGCAGTAACTTGTGTGCAGGCTACTTTTCTGCTATGCAGAAGTTGCAGGTGCCAGCCTTCCCAAGAGCATTCCCAGGACACTGTTAGACACAGCACAAGGCATCACACCAAACCTGGCAGGGCTTTGTCATCTTAAGGTCATGAAAAAGGAAGAACTCTCCTCGTTGCATCTTTAAGGCTGCTTTCACACAGAAGATAGCACAAGTGTTTGTCTCACCATTATATGATTATAATCATATACCGATCATATTCAGCTGAGTTTCTTTGATACCACTGTTACCTGATAGTTTAAGCCGTATTACCTCTTAGAAGCAAAAGGACTCCCCTTCTTACCCCCCAAAAGCTATTGCTAAAATGTAAACCTTTAACTGTTAGGAAAAGAAGTTACAGGACATGCTTGCTTGTGGGCATTGCCAGCACAGCACACAAACATTTTTGAGACTCAGGAATGACAAGTATGGTAATTTTTTTATTTTATTTTTTTTTTTTTTAAGTACAGGCATTCTTTTCTGTATCCAAAATTCTCAGTACATATCAATATTGACACAACAGTATTCAATTACCTGTAATACCACAGAACTGTGAGTATTGCTGGTGAAAAATCTTGTGGTCCCTGTCTTCGAAGACTGTAGATGGGCAGACACGCCCATATCGCTGCTACCAAGAGACACTTTCATATGAGGATCCTCCTCTTCCACCAGAGATCTAAGAAGATGAGAACAAAGAAACTTTACAACCAAGCCCATTTCCATTAAGTGCTCTTGTATATTAAAACCACAGTCTTCTGGGGATGAAGAGTGACAGCATAGAGGCTACAGGTCAAGAAAACTAGTAGGGAACAGAATCAACTATTTTTGGTCCCATTCAACTAATCTAAGAAGGTAAAGTGTTACACTGTCTAAACCGTGCAAATTCAAAAACTTAATTTGCAGCTAATAAATCCAGACCCCTCCCCCCAGATTAAGACACCTGCACATTATTTTATCGCTACGTATGCTTCTAGTGTTTCAGAATACTTGGAGGAGTCTCGTCAAGTTCTCAAAATCAACTGTTGCATTAGATCACCAAGGAACGCTAGAAGATTGAAACATTAAATGCAATTTTAAAGTTCAGTGATTTCATTGTTATGGCTTGCATTATCTTGCTCACACAGGATATAATAGCAAATATAACTAGTAGAGTCTCAAACAGTAACTTTAAGCTACTTTTAGAAATAAAATTAGAATAATTCTTTTAGGACATGATATCCAGAATTTTGCTACTGCCAGCAACTACTTCATAATTTTAAGATTTGTTAGTGTGAAGTCAGTACATGTGTTTTTGATTCCAAGCAATTACTGTCTAAATCCAGGTAGAAAGGGCTAATTTTAGGAATAACTGTTAAAGAATTATAGCACTATTATTATCCTACCACTTTAATCTTGAGATGTAAATTAGATTTACATAAAGAGATATGCATATGAGATTCTAACTACCCTAGCCTGCAATTATTATAAAATGTAAATAAATTTCATCTCCAGAAATATTACTAGTTCCTGTAATTTCTGTGATCTAATGTACTACCTATTAGCATGAATACTGGTATAATGCATATATCCACAAAATTAATTAGCAAACATAAGCCACTAATCCATAGATAATGATATTAGTTATTAATTTCAAAATATAACCATGGCAATTTGAAATAAATGCTGCAAATATCAGATACAGACTTTTCCAAATTTTAAACATGCAGGTAAAAACATCAGCCTCCAAGCCAGTTTCAGAAATTAATTTAAGTAACAAGAACACATACAAATTATTTTTTTCTTTTTTACTATTTTGACTGAGATCACTATAAGAATAACATGGGAATGCACAGTTGAAAAATAGTTTTTTTTTCTTCAAAAACTGCTTGATTTCTTTTTCAGAAAAGATTTTTTTCCCCTTCCTTCTTTTATTACATTACCTATATAGAGCAGTTTCTGAAACTTCTGAATTATTCTGATTGCACTGATGTGCTTTGTTCAAACACATGGTTACATAAGGTCAGCTATGAAAACATTCAAAACAAATTCACCAGTCAACAGTGCACATGGGTTTCAAACAGTGAGATTTTATGCACACAGACATAACAAATTGTAGGAACAAGGGTACATCTAAATAGCTTTAACTTCTAATGTAGCAATCCAACACTCAGACATGTGAGAAAATTAATCAATGTGGATATACTGCAGCATGCAAGAATTTAGTCATTTTTGAAACTGAACTCTCTCATAAAACAAATTGTGATTTTTATAATACAAGGTAGATTTCAACCCTATGTGCTTTTCAAATTCTTTGCTGTACAGTAAATGCATACAACAATGTAACGCCGCAGCAAGGCAGTTGCTATCTGATGACGACCTACAATATTTTTGTTCACTTTGTTCTATGCTTTTTTTCCTTTCTTTTTTAGTTTGAATACAATCACATCAAGGAAAGAGTCTAACAATTTCCAAGGACATCTTGTCTTTAAATTTTACATATCTTTCAAAGAGAATAAATATAAGATAATGTTGGGAGACTTATGAGTGTGGGTTGAAAGGAACTGCAGATTCAACTTCCAGAAAGACCTTCCAGAAGTGTCAGATTAGATAGCTATTACATGAAGGGGCTTTTTAAAGATTTCTTCTAAACTCAGAAGAAAACAGAAGATGTGCACATCAGTTAAGATCATTACGGAAAAAACATATGTAAAATATTTGTTTGCCTGTTTCGAACAGGCTTTTTCTTCTGACACAGGCTTCTTCCAACAACTAGCATACTTGATAAGGTTTGCAAACAAGGCAAAGACCTTGGCCATGATTCATTTATCCAACAAGGCAGTAACAATGGAAGCATTTTGCTGGATAGGCCACTACAGAGCATCAACATTTCTGTTGAAGTTACATGGCTCCCTTCCAGCAGGTTCAACAATCTAGAAGTAACACAGCACCGCTATCTGTGCGCGTACCTCCTCACCCAGAATGTGCCAACACTAGGCTGCTAATACAAGTTGTGGAGAAGTACTGGAAAAAAATGAAAAAATCAGCATGCACCTGAAGTTCTAGAAGGAAGACACTAGTAAATCCTAGAAGAGCATGCAGTGTGCAACTTCTACACACTGCTGAATAAAACGTGGCCTATTTGACAGTTCTGTAGTAGTGGATCTGGCACTAACATCTTGAAGTGTTTGCTAATTTTTAGTACAAGATTTATTTTACATGCGTCGGTGAAGGTAAATTACATACAATTTTCACACCTTTGTCCTAAGAGGACCTCTGTAGCATGTGAAGCCTTGTTCCTAATACACACCCAATAGAGAGGATACAATATATTTTAAAATAATTGCAATACTTAAAACTATATATTCCACATGACAGAGGTGTGGCTGTAAGCAGTTATTTCCCCTGCCTGATTTTCAGAACTTAACTGGTCTAATATCTATATCCTTCAATAAGCACAGCAGCTCACAACTCAATGCTATTCTGCATAAGAGATTTTCACAATTTCCCTTCTATAATTGCTGTTCTATAGGTACAAGAATTTGTGCATGCTAATTGGACACTAAAAAACCAAACTCCTACACTAAAAAAAAAAAATCAAACAATATAAACGTTAGTTCTATTCTCAAATATTAACCTGGCTGCAATTGACTATGTGAATACATATAAGCATAAAGACAACCAGATTGTATTATTCTTACATTGGTTTTTATTATTCTTACATTGGTTTTTGCTCTATGCTAAATAATGATAAGGCCTACATCATGTTTGATCACCTACTGCTTGCATCAGCTGACAAAGCGTCCAACTGAAGAGAAAAACATGCTGTCATAAAGATTTACTGTTTTACTGAAATTAACTATCTACTCTAGCTGTATGCTGCTCAACATTTTTTTTTTGATTTTGGCTTTTTTCCTCTGTGCAAGGTTACGAAAACTACAGAATAAATCCATGAATAATTGTTTCTTTTTAAAAATAAAAAAACTTCCTCTCAATCCTATCCAAATAAAAACAAGGGGTGTTGTTGTTTTCTTTTTGCTGTGTTTTTGTTTGTTTGTTTGTTTGTTGTAGTTGTTGTTTGGTTGTTCTCCCCCCCCCCCCCCCCTTTTTTTTTAATGTTTAAGTACACACCAATTTTATCTACAGTTTCTCTAACAGTTTAGGAATGCCCAGCACTCCCCAGAAAGTGACATTTGGAAGCTTGCTTTGGTAAAAGTTACAACTTAAATCAGTGATTATTCTGGCAACAATGCACTTATCCCCTGAATCCTAGTCTTGTGACATTCACTGAGAGAAAGAGCACTCCCGGAGTGACCAGAAATTATGCGTTTGTTATTAGAATTGTACCAGTTTTAACATTTATCTTGACATAAGAACAGAAATCCAGCTTTGTAAGACCAAGTAAAAATGCAACAGCTCTTGAATACAATTTTGATACCAACGCACAAAGAAACAAAGACAAGTACTATATCATATCAGATTTATTTAAAGTTGCCTTGCAACAAAATTTCAAATTATTCAGAACACAACTTCTATTTTGTGGCCTGTAAAGTGGATCTTCAGAAATAACTCCACCATTCATACCCAGAACAAATGGATAACATGTTTTATATCTAACTGAATTCCCAATAAAAGCCTGGTAAGTACATCTGCCACATTTGGATGCTGTTACCAAAGGTATTCTTTATATTCATTAACATAGGTTTCCTATGCACTATAATTAATTAGATAATAATGAATGTAAATGTATTGATTGGTACTTTATTGTAAGTACAGTATATCATGATAAAGCATACTACCAAATGATAAAGCTAATTCACTTTTTAATTAATTCTATTGTTCTGATCAATAGAAGTCATTAAAGAAGAAGTGCAGCAGTAGTGTTTTTAATCAGGGTTAAAAAAAAGTTGGAGGAGACAGCTATGACTGCAACATATATTGATAATTCACAAGTGGCTCTAAACGCGGATATTAACACCACTTTCAAAGTATACAATTGCTCTGGATGGGCTTTTCCATTTTAAGTAATAAGACCAAGGCAACATTGCAATTTAAAATAGAATGAATATTAACATTGCAGTAGCAAAACAGAGGAGCTTCCTGACTTTCTGCAACCTCTCAAAAGTACTCTGCAGTTCAGGGAAAGCCACAGGAGGTTAATTAGTTGCTATCACAGAATAAGCTGTCATTCAGAAGTTTCTTTCTAACCTCATGCTTATTCTTTGAAGTACAGAATATTTTTTTCCCTAACTAGTGTAACCAAGTGTGCTTTCTCATGACTCAAAGTTAATCCCCCAAGTAATTCCAAGTGATACTTTTGTAGCAATGAAATATGCATAATAGTGTGCATTATATGGATATTGATTATATATCCTAATTGCATAGCTCCTGTCAGTACGAAGGAAGATAGCTTTGCTTTTTATCATATAAAAAAAGTAACAAGTTTTGTTTGTCTAAATAATTGCCCACTAGATTCTGTTTCATTTATTCTCTCTGAAGGTGTTATTTTTAATCTTGTTCATCTACTAAAACACATCTCAACACCCTCTTTGACAGTTTGTGCAATTAGCAATTATTTTAGAACTAGAAAGATGACTAAGACAAATGCTGGGCTATGAGAAGAGTACAGCAACAGTTCAAGAGTCTTACCAAACAAGAATCTGCACTGCCTTTTTTATAGTGCAGAGGAAAAGCATACTGCAGTATCGCAGCTAATCACCGTATCAGTGGGGAAAGTTCAAAATGGAAAAACCCAGTAGTGCTCTTTCATGTTTATCTCATTTGAAAGATACACATTCAGTGGCTTTTAAATACTAGTGAGACAGGTATATAATTCATAAAATCTTGTTACAGCATATGACAGAACAGCGGGGCAACAACAAAAACAGTTAACTTATATTAACAAAAATAAGCCTGCAAGGTGAAAATCATATTAATGGATCTTTGTGAGTTTTTTTTTGTTTGTTTGTTTCACTGATAGCACCTGCACATTGAGAAGTGGCCTGAGTACGGTGCATAGATTGAAGAGGTTAGTATTTCAGGAGAATACTAAATATGCAATTCAAAAATAGACTAATCAAAATATTTACATAGATCTGTTACAGCTCCCAATTCTCTATATAATCTCTCGTGATTATTTGCAGTGAATCACTGCAAACTGTGTGAACTGACCTCTAAAGAAGAAACAGAAGTATGTATACAGGAGAAGAGCCAGCAACCCAGTGATCAGGACAGGACATGAGAGCCTGTAGTCAGACCCAGAATTTGAACTTCACTCACTCACCCCTTAACTGAAGGCTTGCTGACAGACACAGCTTTCTGCATCTCTAGCATAATCACAATTTGTACCTTCCTTCAAAATATGCTTCAAGTACTGGAAATTTCCAGCAAATACTGACAAATATTTCTGAACAGGCTTGACTTACAGGATGATTCAGAGGCTACAGGCAAATTACTTTCTAAAGCACTTCACAAATATTAACCTGTTAAAAGAGTTCATAGTCATCCAAGTGACTTACGAGAAGCAGAAATCTGTGGAAATTATGACAAGTTTTACTTTTGACTTAAATATTCCCACAGAGTTGCCACTTGTTATGGTGCTTAGAAACAGGAATAAAATAAAACTATTGTTTTGTGAAGTTTTCTTAAGAAGAAATTGAACTCATTCTGATATGACAGAAACAAGGCAGGCAACTATGAACGTTATTGGGATTTTTTTCACTTACATTTGCAAGTCACCAATTTGTTTGGAACAGGCAAAGTATAGCACACAGCCTTTGAAAACAAAATATGAAGATAAGCCTACAGCTACAGGTATCTTATAGTGCATGTTCTCCAATTTAAAATTCACAATCTTGACATAACTTAGTAAAAGTTTACCAAACCAGTATTGGCCAGGGTGCTTTCTTAATACGGTGAAACTCAGTAGCTTGTTTTTGAAAGGATTATAACCTCATTTTCTCTGACAAATTACAATCCAATGAACCATGACTTCAAGCATTGCGGTCACTGGTAAATGGCATCTTCAAAAATCACACTTGGCATGTGCCAGCACTCTGGTATTTATCAGCAAACAGAATTCCATTTCAATTTTATATTAAGACATTCCTATCACGGTATAGATCTTTACTACTCAATTATCTATCACAAATATGGCATATTACGGGCTATCCTATCCTGCCTGCATCTGTGCATGTATTTTGCTAATGAACCTATGAGAATCTCAATGAAATACAATGAAACTTTCATTTATTATTAGACTTATAGTAATTATTTACTTTGTGTGCATAGTCTGCCAAAAAACAGTTTAAGTATTGCCTATCTTACTATCTTTCTGTCATGAACAGATGTTCCAGCTAAGTAATGAATTTAGGAATTCCCCAGCAAATTACTTGGCCACCTAGTAACTCAATAAGCATAACTGATATGGCAGCATTAAAAAAAAAGTTCATCATGTTTCTATTAAGAAATTCAAATAATATAACATAGGTGAACAAATTACACAATCTTGGTATTTCACATTTCTTCTGTTCTGTATCTTCTACTAACACAATTTCAGGAAATCCTTTATATCAGCAAATACATTACGTTTTTGCACTTGTCCCCTCCTAAAATAACACCACATTTTTACTGTTTTTTAACAGGAGTTCCTAACTTCATCCCTTCATGGGATCAGTAAAAAGTTTTATCATTTGTTAATGGTTTCTTATTACAAAAACAATCACAACATTTTGTATTAGAAACACAAGCTTACATTTAGCAATACATGCACAACTTCAGCCAGAACAGAAAACAAAGACAAATGGTATTTTTGGTTTGGTTGTTCTTTTTCCTGACTGGTTGACAGACCAAAAAGTGTTCACCTCTGTTGCTGTTTTGGGGGCACATAAGGACTGACATAGGGCAATTGGTGACATATTCTGTATCTTTTGCTGTTGCTAAACATCTGAAACTCGGACGAACACAGGAACAGCACTGGAAGGCACTACCTAAATGATCTGTCATACAAAAAAGCATTATGAGCAGGAATCATTTTATTATTATTATTTTATTTTTAACTGACTGTAAGTCCCATGCTATCAGCTTCCAATGTCATTGTTTAAAAGCCATATTTTTAATAGATGAACTAGAGGCTGGTAATACAACTAGAAACACTTTGGCCTTACCAGGTTACTGCAATTTCTTAGAATTCCATTTTAATGCTGTTCATCTGAAAGGGGCCACCAAAATCAGAAGTTTACAAGCCTTTACCTCAAATGAATTAACACTGCATTGTCACTACTGTGGTTGCCATTTTCAAAATAGTTAAGTCAGCTAGTTCAGAGTAGTACTCACCTGGGGTGTTTATATTTGAATATCTCAGTTTTTACACTTGACCTGGTTTATAGATTAGAAGGGCAGTAACAGCAGAAGATGAAAACATTTGTTTGGTACCACGACATTGAACTCTAGATCTCCACTCCAGAAGAAATGTTATTAAAATAAAGCTTACTGTTAAATTAAACGAACTGATGTTCCAGTTTGTCATTTGTCCACATTTCCTTTAAACCAAGGTTGTTCTTTAAGCATTACAAAATGAGGACAGAAAGCCAGTCTTTATGTATCAAGTTGTACGTTACTTTCACATTGCTCTAGCCATGGGCAGCAGCAGCAGAAAAGGGTATAAGGTTTTCCACAGGGCAGTAAGCAAAGGCAGGTGGGTTGCCAAGTTCAATTTCTGTTTGGACACAGTTACAGCATGAGATACTCATTGCAGTGATCAGCCTCTGATCTTGACCCAGCTTCATATCAAGAAAAAATTGATTAAATCTGCAATGATCATTGCTCCTTGTTGCTGCAGCCCTCTTCTACACATTAACACTTCACAAAGAACAGAAGCTGTGGGGGTAACTGCCTGAGAAAATGAGCTGCAATGGCACTGAAAGAATTGTAGGAAATGCATATGCAGAAGAAGTCAAGCCTACGACAAGGGGAACAGTTAATCAGTCCTACAGAAAGAGAAAGACAAGTAAAGCGTTACATTTTTAGAAAAAGTAATTCTGACTGGGAGATGTGCACTATCTACTATTTATAGTACCATTTCAGCATTTTCACCACAGCTTTAAACCATGTCTAAGGCAGAAATTAAGTACTGAAGCAAAGCAGTCTGCACAGCTTTGCAAGTACAATCACCATAGGTATCTAAGCTAATAGGGGAACTATAACACATACAAACCAACTGGAATGGATCAGACAACCTCATTGTAATCTGTCAGGCTCAAGGGAACCTATTCGAGCTATTCTAGAAATAAAGTTTTGGAGAGTAGTACATAAAGTAAAGCCATTCCCAACTTTTTCTTTTTTTTCCTTAAGAAAAAACAGTCAGTACTATTTGAACTTCAACACTTGATAATCACCTTTGGCAAAAGAGTTTCTGCCCAAGCATACAAGCCCATGACGCAAACAGAAATAAATGAAATTCTGGAAACACTCAGGTGATTAAAGCAGCAATTACTGTTCACAAATGCCAATGAACCTTGGTGGAAAGCGGGACGCAGAACTAAGGATATTCCTAACATCACTTGAATGTTTTTATATTACTTGATATAAGCACACTTTGTGACCAAAGCCAGCAGAAAAGGACTGAGCAACATCAACTGTTTAGGTATGACTTCCCAAGACACGTACGTGGAAAATATTCTCCTTAAAATTCTTTCTTAAACAACTAAACTATCAGAAGTCTCAAGCTGTTTGCTGTATAATTACAGCCCACTAGTTAAATCAAATATGTTTTCCACAGAAACAAAGCAATATTTGGCTCAGTCATTGCTATAAAGCTTTTGTTCCTAACTGTATTTAGTCTCTCTGGGAGCCTCAGTATCACATCCACATTTATCTGTTTGACAAAGGGTTTACATTCATTTAGCCATTTATAGCTTAAATTTGCAGACTCAGATTGTTTAATGATGCTAAATTAGAAATGGTTCTCTAATGACATTTTGCCAAAGTGGGTGTTAGTGTATTGCTTCCTACCATTAAAAACAAAAAGAAAAGCATATACACATGCTTTATAGCTTTTCTGAAGAAGCAGAACAAATTTATTTCCTTGAAGTCTGAAACTGTAGAACACAAGTCACTCAGAGGCTTCACATTTTAGGCTTTACTGACTCTGCACATCCTATCCTCTGACCTTCATGTTGGTCTTAGATGTTCAAAAAGAAGGTCCTAATTTTATTTAGACAGCCTAACACTTCCTGTGCACTACAGAACACATAAAAACATTTAGCATGCACTAGGAGCTTACAGTTCTACCTAATGGCTTTAAGTTTAGTTTTCATATATACACAAAAATCATTAACTTAGCAGAACAGTTCCTCAGAATGAAAGCAAAATTAACGGGCTAAAATCCATATATGCTTATGGTGGTACCCACACTTTCAAGACTTGGTGATAGAGTATATATTCCACTGTATCCCTGCAACAACTCCTCTCCCTACTTGATCTTTCTGTCCCAAAACAGTAACATGTCCCCCCCCCCCCAACCCCTTACCTCAGTGCATTACAAAGGATAATTTTGAGTGCTTAAAGGCCAGCAAAAAAGTAAGCAAGATTCTGACATACATTTTGCATATTAACCCTTGTTCTTTCTGCTGTCTAGGTCTGTTCTACCATTCTTCTTGCTTTGTCACTTCTCACAGTTGTTTTAGTGTTCCTTTACTATGTTCTCCTGGGGAGATTATAGCAATTTTAATCATTTCAAATTGTAAATTACCCTTCCCTCACATTATTAGAGAGTTTAAACGTATGCACATCAGATAACACGAGGCACCTGTCAATGCCAGGAAAAAATATATATATTTCTGCAGCTGACATTGCAATAGTGTTATTAGTACTGTAAAAAAAATGTCTAGCAGTGATTATGAACATACATTTCCATTTTAGTGTTATATCTACATATTATCACACTACAATTCCTACTACTACCACCAAGTAGAATAGTGACTATTGCTTTAAAATCCACCAAGTAGTCTCTAGGAAAATATGCAAATATTCATATCAAAACTTCAACAGAAACTACCATACAACACTGTAAAAGCCAGAAAATATAAAGTGATTGCACAACAAGGTTTTTCTACGATAAATTATGGCAAAAAATGGCCAACTGGCAAAAGTGGCATTCTGGCAGAATAGGCTGAGCAATACACTCAACATATTTCAATAAAAGTACTTTAATATGTCACAGCATAAAGTCAATATTGCAACACTATGTTGTGTGAGGACAAGGTGATTCTGAGAACCTATAAGCCATAGATAGAATCACCTATGAAGGTCTGTCTAGAAAAATCAGTAGCACTGGGAAAGTTCATGACAAGTTTCTTTTGTTTTGGCAGTTTATTACCATGATGAAATTTCACATTTCAAACTTAGAATAACCTACTGAAATACCTATTATTTAAAAAGAAAAAAAATAAGACAAGCAGACATAAATGAGGTGTTTGTGTACAAAATGTCTTCAATTTACAAAACAAACCATTTCAATTTCCTACCTGCCCTATTCAGTTGCTGGCATGCATTGACAAATTATTTAAAAAAAATTGCGGTGACTATACATTGACTTTCAACATGTTGAAATTTAAAATATCCAGGAAGTAACTGTTTAGAATAGAAAACTTGCCAAAGACAGGTAAGTTTTTGTTTTGGTGTGAATGGTCTGTCTAATGCTCAATAGCCCAACAAATGCATTTAAAAAAATGAGAAATGAAGACAGTAGACACACGGGGTGGTCGTATAAAAGAATACTGCCCAATACAGAGGTTTTTGATGAATTATGTATACACACCTTTCCGTGCTTATAATCGTATAGCATAAATTCAAAGAGCTCATTGTAGAGCAAATTAAAGACTTGAAAAAACACAGAAGCATTAACCTACATAAGCAGCTAAAACCAACACTGATTACTCCAGAGTATTACGAATTTATTCTACTTTTCTGCACAGTAACTGATTTCTATTACTGCACAGCATCTCCGATTGGACATCTTACAAAACAGATCACTCAGGATAGATATACTGTGTTGCAAACCCTTTGATAGCTATGTATTTGGAACAATGCATTTATTTGTCCCATAATTAGTCACTTATGAAAATAAATTCAAAAGATAATTTCCATTTTAAAATATCAAAACATTATTAAACGTAAAAGGATAGCAGTCATTAAGTTTACAGACATGATACTACGCTTTTATTTTTTCATTGTACCTATTTTTAAACACTTTTTTACTGAAAACATGTTCACACGAAATAGGATTAGAGGCTCTCCTCATCATTGTTTCTACTACTGATTTTTTTTTTGCTGTTTTGTACTGTTGAAATGTTACTATTGATTTATTTGTAGATGTGTGCCACAATAGTTTAATCTCCAGACTTTCCACAAACATTTCTTCCATTCATGTCAATGCAAGCTATGCGCAGCATTGAAAAACAGTAATAAATGACATTGCTACTGTGAATAAGAAAGAATTCTCCATTAAATTCCTGATATATAAGTTGATATTAGTTGATGGCATTGTGAACAATCAATAATTAGTGTGTGTTTTCTATTACACCTTGAAACTGCTCTGCTGTACATAACTAAATTGAGCTGCTGCTCACCCTCGAAGTAGAGCTTCAATTTAACTTGTACTTACATCAATCTGTGCAGGCTATTTGTTTTTAAAATGAGGTTATCAATGAATACTTGCAGTTCTAAGAAATCACATGTTTCCAATTTGTAATTATTCACTTCATCCTCCCCTCCAATTCACTTGCTGAAACTGCTCACCTGCACCCACTAACATGAAGTCACCTAGGTCTGTCCCCATGTAGTCAACACAACCTCACATATGAATATAATGACACCAGTGAAGCTTGCACTTGCTGTACGAGCTTTTGCACTAATTTCAACAAAAGGAATTTATGTTCTAAAAACCCCATGAAAGAGAATGTAAAATGGCTTGATGAAAGCACACATCCCCACATTCGTAACTTGTGCACTAAGTCAGACTGCATTATACCTATACATATTGGTCACATGCCAGTACTCCAATTATAATATCTCTTTTTATCTATGAAATGTCATCAGATCTCTTGATTGACTTGAGGGAAAGCTCAAGCTATTTGGACCAGCACCACCAGAAGTCAGAGGAAGTCTGCATTTCTCTGCAGAGGGACACTTCATGCTCCATATGACGTGAGGGCTTTCTGGAAGTGTCCCTGAAACTGCAGCTGTACCTGTAACTGTGGGAAGCAGTATCACCAGCCTAGAGGCAGTGATTCATTGCTTCTCCTTTCCATTGCCAAGAAAGCGGTACCAGACCCAGCGAAAACGACAGACTTCCCAGTAACAGCCATGTACTTGCCTACAAATCCATTAGCTCAACTTCATCGTGTCCCTTATTTTATATACTACCTGGATACAAGTTTCCTGAAGCAGAGGACTCTCTCACGTAAGCTCTTTCTACTCATTCTGCACCTTTGGAACCACCGCAAACTTTTAAAGCAGAAACAGCAGTTAAACTGATTCAACTGCACAGCTCACAGGCCAATTAACCATTTTACAGTGGTACTTTGTACATAGCTGCCTGCTTCATCCCAGCAGCCAACCATGCTCATAACCACGAGTCTTGGCATTCCAGTAAAGGGAAACTAAGGCAGAGTTCAGGTATCAGGTACACAAACCAAATAAAACACCAATAAAATCTGTGTGACCTTACATTCAGTTTAAGATAAGTTACTTATAAATCATAAGTAGGATGAATCTTTTAACATTACAGTCACCTTAAGGAAAAATTGGAATTTCATTGCAAGTCCAAAAAAACATACCTTTAAGATCTTCCTACTCTATGTTACAAATTGGACAACAACCCTATGAGATTAAGACATTATTACAGGGATTAAGACTTCAATTATACATTTGTATACTCTAGATCCAAATTATCAAGTATAAAAGTGCTCATTTGTAAATTTAGTAGTTCTATTTGTTTTACATCAATAGATGTTCCATTTTGCGTGTCACTCCTGAGTCTTTTGCTTGATACATAAGCCTTTTGCCAGCAAGCAGAATATTAATTGTGAAAGAAAACTTACAAATGCAAATGTGAAAAATGTATCAGGTAAAGCATTTAGCAAATTTAGCATAATCTCCACAAAGATTAAATATTCTATCATGTATTTTACTGGTCAACCTAAATTACAAGGCTGTTTTTATCAGTTGATATATACTCATTATCAAATAGATGCCATTTTATAATGTTTCTCATTTTTTGTTAAAAAGTGTGAGAATAATTTTAACATTAGATTTAAGAGTCCTGCTAACATCAGGACTGTGTGCCACTGAATACGTGTCTTCATAAACATTGGGACACACTGAATCATTATAAGATGATTAAGGTTGCTAATCACATATTTCTCATGCTCCAGATAAGCTCAGCATCATATAGTTAAGCATGATCACTAAACCTGCTCACATACTTTCAACACATTGAGATAATCAGCTATATGATCCCTATCATAAAAGCTGAAGCATACGGAGCTAGATTAACAATTTAAAGGTGACAAACAAAAGAAATTTTCAGCAGCACATTAGGCTATTTCTGATTTTGCTTGCATTTAGCAAATACTGTAGTTTAAAAAACAAAAACATAGACAACACTAAAGATATTATTTCCACAAAATATGTTCAAAAGCCTCACCACTCTTGTAATATGACTAAATGCAAAGTATTAAAAAAAACTCATAGTAACAATTTACTGGAAATAGCTTATTTTCTGATAGCCTTAAGCATATTTGATGATGCATCCAATGAGAGAAAAAGCTTAAGCTCTTCCGTGAAAATTAATCTTAAAACAGGAGCATACACTGCACGGGTTCAATACAATCAGGTTTGCTCCTTAAGCCCTAGACTTTCTGAGAACAATAGTGACCAGGCATAGATTGTGCCTCTTGTATTGCTTTGGCTCCACTGTTTATCAATGCAATTCTCAGCACCAACCAAAAGAAGACATTTAAAGAACCTGAAAATACCTATTTTTATTGCTTGTTTTATATAGCATGTTCAACAACAGTTGAAGCAAAAGCCTACCTGCAAAAAAAATAATAAACTTTAAAAGTACTAATACTGTAGCTATTAAGCTGGAATACTATTGGAAAGTAACAGCAATAATTTTTCAGATACAGAAGTCATCTACACAATCACTTGTGCATTTAAAAGCAACTCTCTCTCATTTTGAAAGAGCTGCTTCTTTAAAGGCAGAAGCAATTTAGTACCCTATGTTTAGTTTTATTTCACAGAAGGAAAAAAGCCACCTGTATATGCTAACACAGAACTCCAGCAACAAAAGGTGAACAAAAGCTCCACCAATATTTGGCAAGACAAAGGCATAATGTTTTCACGTGTATTAAAATACTCACTTATGTAAAGCTACATTACATGGACAAACTGAGTAACTACGTAAACATTCAGATAGGAATGATTTATATGCATCTTTTAAGCTTTTATTTTAACTCTTAAAAATCATAAAGACATTCAGTTTATATTAATGCTAAGACTTTATAGGATAAATCAAGACCAAAGCAAGATGATTTTTTTTATATAAGAACCAACACAGACAAAAGTGCACTACAATAGAGCAGGTGATTCCACATTCAATTTCCAAGTGTAATAATCAAGAGAAGGAAATGTTAGCATATATACTACAAATAAAGCCTGCCTCAAACTTCCCAATTCAAGATCAGCTCTACAAATTAACATCAACATGAACTTTTCAAATGAACATTTACAATATTATGAATATGGCTTAATCTGCACAATTTCTCTACATTTCAACAAAGAGGGAAAGACTCGACACAACATCCATCATGAAACATCCAGGATAAAATCTAGAGGGTCTACATATAAAACGAGGTAAGATTCTGGGTCCCAATGTCATTTAATATATAACAGGGTATTTTGCCACAGGGTAGTCTCACGAAAGAAATCCCACCTTATTATCCTCATTTCTCTCACTTACATGTATGCTGGAGAAAGTGGCGATGACCTGGATGTTTTAAGCACAGGAACTGGGAATTTCCAGATAGCAGGAGAGCTCGTTTTCCATTTCAATGGCATGTTGTCACCACGGTACTACAATAACAGTAAACAGCGTTTCCATAACAGACTACCAACTAGGACTTCCATTCCACACACTACTGACACAGCAGTGGCTGCTGCTAAGAACAAGGAAATGATTCTGCCAATGCCCTTAAACCGATGCTTCCAATCTGTAAAAAAGGGCTGCAAGGCATCTCCTTTTAAATCCTGCTGTCCCCTAAAGCAATATGATGATTCTATCGTTCTAACTCAACAATAGTGCCACCTCGTTAGGGAAGCGCTGACTGCAGTATATGTTTAAAAAAAAAGACTGCACTGTGCACACCAGCACAATGCAGCTTTATTTAATAAAAGCAGCTAATTTTTAAAGAACTATTTCTGATGCTATTGTTCTACCTTAACAGGGACACTGCAGCACTGTACTATATTCTCTTCCTATTAGCCTCGTTTCTGACCAATGAAAGCAGAAAAATGGGTTTCATATAAAAATGAAACAACATACCTACTCAGAATACACTTGTCATCCTCTGAACATTCTTCTTTTGAGCTGCAACAATACAAATGGGATATAAATCTCAGCATAGCCTTAGGCCACGGCTAATAGAGATCAGTGACTAAATTCAGCAGCCTGTTTTCCTCCTGTGCAAGCTCTGACCAAACAATACAAGAATGCCATTATGGAAAAAGCCCATTGCAAAAATCAGTCCTTCTAATCCATAGCTAGGAAGACAAAATAAAGCATAAATCGCTGCAGGTTTCTGCATGCTCTTCTAATAGCTTCTTGTTCAGGATGCTCTCATTTTCCTATTCTCATTTCCAAGGAGGATGAGCAAAATCTCATGCATTTTACAACATGCTATGGGAACACAAACATCACTCTGTCTTCTGCAGTAGAGAAGCAGAGAGTAGCATGCTGTTAATAGCAGTCCTTGTAGGGACGCTATCAACAATCTAATCCCCCCACCCCCCCCCACCCCAGCAGCTCACAAATTGCCTGAAGAACTGACGAAGCAGACGGTCACGCAGGTGTCCATCAGGGACCACTCTGCAACTCTGCGCTCAGTTTGGTGACCTCCCAGGGCTAATGACAGAGGGGAGTTTTATAAGGCAATAGATTAAAAATGGAATGGAGGATTTAATAGCACATTGTGCATAAACGGATCAGGTTTCTAGGAAAAATATGAAAGCTTCAACTATATTAACTCCCTCATATTAAAAAAAAATCACATTGCCACTGTAGACAGAATCAACACCGTTCAAGATATTTATTTTAAAATCTGTAGAATAAGTCTTTGTATATCATGACATTTTTTCTGTTCATCAGGACAGCTTAATCCTATCACAAAAAAGCCAACACCCTGTTACACTACTTGGCAATAAATAATGGAACAAAGAGCAGGATTTTTATATTTATTTTAAAGCATTTTAAGAATATTTAGTAACACAGTGATAGATTTTTCGTAAGTAAACCCTACATTAAGTTTATTTTGGGGATGAAATCACTGCGCAATAATTGCTGTTTCTGATCATTATTATTGAAGATGTTTCCCCAAAATAGTTTTGTGCATTTAAAGCTGTTACCATAACCACAGGCAACGAACTAAAACAATCCAGGAAGGTCATAACCCAGGACTAATTCAAAACTAGGTCTCCCAGGTCTTTACAGAAGTTCTTAATTACATATTAACAGCATTAATACTAGCAAAAATTTCAGTGAAACCGTTACTCAAAGAATGACGAACAGACATTTGCTGTATAGGACAAGTATGTATATGCTATAAATATTAAGTAACGCTAGCCCTGCAAAGAGCAAGTATGCATTTTAATCATTCAGGAATCTACTTTTGGTAGAATTTATGTATTTACATGCCAACAGCCACGCTTGTCTGCATGCATTATAAATAATGTGTGCAGTCTCATACACACATGTAATACCAGACTACTAGAT
The DNA here is from genome assembly GCF_047663525.1 of Anas platyrhynchos. Taxonomy (NCBI): domain Eukaryota; kingdom Metazoa; phylum Chordata; class Aves; order Anseriformes; family Anatidae; genus Anas; species Anas platyrhynchos. The sequence continues at coordinate 15,616,891 of NC_092596.1, forward strand.
CATGCTTTCTTTGCATTGAAGGTCTAAAAATTAATTGGAAAGACGTTAAATAGCAGGTCTTACAACCACACGAAAAAAAAACTCAATTTTGAATTCATAAAATTTTGCTTTTGCATTTACCACCACACAGAAACCATCTTATACCTAATCATTATAACAATTAAAATATTATAAATAGTTATAACTGTCTTATAACTAAGGAAATGATGTTACTCTCCTTCTTCATACTGAGTGGACAGTCAGTGCCACCAACTACTAAACATTTTTAAAAGTCTGCATCTGCCTGCTCTACCAAGTCCAAGGATTTGATTGCGTATTTTAATTATATATTAGTAATGCTGCTGTTATAAGAAAATGCCAAGGACAATCAATACATCACCTTTGCAAAAGTAACTCCTCAAATACCATGTATATCTGTCATTTATCGAGTAAAATCCAACTTAAGCAATATAGTCATTCCCACACATTGACTAGTATTTAAATCAACCAATGGACATCCAGAAAGCAGCTACTTCTCCATTCTGACATCAACAAGATTATTTGGGATACAAGGCAATGTTAGTGCTCAAATACCTACTTTCTTTTGTGTACTTCTGGTCCTGTTAAGTTTTCCATTTAGTTTACAAGCAATCTAATTAAAACCTCTAAATGAAAACCAGTAACAGTAAACTGAACATTTCTAAAACTGTATGAACCCAAGCACCACCCAACTTAATCATCTCCTACCATTCAGCACGCTACTTATCAAACAGTCAATGTAAAAAAAATTCAGAATTAAAAGTACCTATCAGTGCTAGGTACTCTAAAAATAGGCAAATGCTTTTCACTTACAAAGGAACCACAGGAGAAATGAGTCACCTATCCTCAAATAAGTAGAAAATATAAACAAACCGCCTTCTTCCTGATGGTCACAAAACAGGTAGACATTCCCTGGGAAACAATTATCTGAATATACGCTTTATATGAGCTCTTCCTAACATAACAGAAGGTCTTGTTATATTATTCTCCTATTTTAAGTCTTCAAAATAACACCATAGTACATATTTTAAGAAGTGGGGAAAAAAAATGACCCCTCTGGAGTACACCATGCCCACTTAATATACTATTTCCATTTTCATATTACATCTATATTGCTTTGTCACCCATCCCTAGATTGCAGAGGAAATAATTATTCCTAGAAAAATGCTATGAAAACACACCAAACTGGAGATCTGCTTTTCTTCAGTATTTACAAGTTTTAAGACTATGATAACTGCTCAGATTAAACAGCTTCTTGGGACCACTCCACTATTTGAGGGGTTTGATTTCTGTATTTTTTCCTCTCAAGCAAGATCACTTTCGAATTATAAATAGCAGAAACTTCTAAACTTGCTTAGTGATATATTTTACTTACATGTATCATCAGTCTCTTACTTGACTTTTATGCAGTATACGAAAAATGAGAAAAGTGTTTACTTTTTCAATTATTTCCATGTTACCATTTCTAAACCTGCACTGAGTAGACTGGCACCAAAGGAAGTAACTGACAAGGTACCAAGTACTTCTGCAGAAAACTCCTCCATAAAGTAACTAAACAGGTGGCATAAAAAAAACAAAGACCAAAGGCAAGATCCCAGGCTGCCAGTTCACAGACCTGAGCTGTTAAGAAGGCCAGAAACTATTGACTGAGGCTGTACAGCAATGCAGCTCTGAACCCACAAAAAGAACGTACATACACAGTGCTCAACAGAGCAAGACGTTTCTTATCCTTATCCTACACCCTCTGCCCTAAATCCTTCATTATTGAACAAGAAGCACGATTTGTCCCCAGATGAGAGGAGCAGACTGGGAGCACCATACCCATAACAGTATGAACAAGCCACACACAGAAGCACTCGCAAGTATGCTGATCACAGGTTAACAGCATCTTCTGCAAAGCTTTCCCAGACCTTCAAGGTAGGAATGTAGTTAAAAATGTTTCCCTGGTGATTCTCTTCCTTTTTCTTGCAATATCCTCCTCTTTCCTTTGTGCAACTTTAACACTAGGCTCCTATCACATTGTTTCACACATACACTTTTGCTGCCTTTTACAAAAAAGCATTTCATTACAAAATACAATTTCTCCTCTTACAGCACAGCAATGCTTACGTTTCTGGGGCATGTGCATTTCTAATAAAACTTTGAATCACCTCTAAATTTCCCTAAGACTTCCCTTTGTGTTTTTTCAGAGAAGAAAATGTCACAGGCAGAAAGATACATGTGAACACAGCAGCAACATAAGAGTACACTAGTCTGAAAATATTTATTCTTAGCCTTGGAACACCACCTGAATATGAGAACTAAGCAGGGTCAGTTAGCTTCTAGACATGCCACTGGATTTTCATCACTTTCAAGATTAACTTATTTTTCAGTCTTTAAACTGTAAAAAGAGCCAAAAATCAGTCAAGTGATTTGCTATGGTTAAGAGATTTGCTGTTCTGCTCTAACAAGCTGCTTACATCCCTGCTTTTATTCATCTACTGAGCATCTGATGAACTTAAAGCACTAGGTGAAAATAGGGTTCTCCTATATGGAAACTTTTTCAGTCTGGGAAACCCTTTCTAGTGGGACCTGAGAGCTACACATGTACTTCAACTCACTATCCACTATGTTGTATCAAAGACATTTAGACTTGTTTTGTGTTTTTTTTGTTTTGGTTTGGTTTTTGGTAGTGTTTTTTGTTTGTTTGTTTTTTCCCTACAGGTAAGGGGGAAAAAATCTCAGATAACAGATATAAATTACAGTATCATTCAGAAGCAAATGCACTGTAGAAATCAAGATGCGCACAGCTTCATAAATGGAACAGTTATTTTGATAGTATTTTTTAAGCATTTATTTTCTAATATTTTATTCTTGAGCTGACTGCTCAAAAATGATCATAAATTGTAAAGCACTTAATAAAAAGAGTGTGAAACTATTTTTGTAGCCAACCCCTCCTTCTGTCAAAACGCTACAAGCAATACAGCCTCCTGTCTGCTATAGTAATGTATGATGAGCTATTTCTAACACAGAATAAAAACCTAAATCTTAAGCATTAAGTTAAGCAGTTACAATTTTATTTAGGGCACACATCACATATGTTTAACAAAAAATACTTCAGTTTGCCATCTATCCACTCAGTGTTTTTTCCTACATGAGGAAAATACTGCAGTAACATTATGACAAATTTCAGATAAAATTATATGCATAAATACACATATACATGCTATGTGTGCATATATATATGGCATGTATATATTCTTTCAGTTTCAAGTATACTCTATGTATGCAGTCACAGAAATATATGAATGCATTCCAAAGTGTGCATTTCTGGCCATGAAACTAATTTGTATTTTACTCCACTTAAGGACATCCTGCATTTTCTTGTGTATATTCTCAAAAAGTGTTTTGCTCTAAAACTGAGACAAAATTTCTATCAGGAAGTCACTTCCAAGAGTCTAGATGCAATGTTAACTTGATGTCAAGCTACAGCTAATACTGCAAAAAAACAATCTCAGCTTTGTTTCCGCAACCTACCTCTTACATAAAAAGCATTAGGAAAAAATACATTCTTAAAACACTTAGTAGTAAGTAAAACCAAACTGAGTTAATGAAGGTTTGTAACTTTTGATTTAAGCCCATGTACTCTGTTGACAACATAACGCTAAGAAGAAAGAGTTCTGAATTAAAACCAATTTATCCAGAGAATTGAGCTCATCTTCCCCAGGTGATTATATTTAATCACCACAGAAATGTGAAGGCAAAGTCACAGCCAGGCTGACCCTACTGAAAACAATTAGTCCAAAGTAACAGATATTTTTATTAGGTCAATCTATTAAATACAAAGCATTTATTTCTAAACAAATTCTGCACAGCTGTTATGGTTTGTTGACTACAAAAATTATTTTTAAGTATGCCTAAACACATTTACACATTGGACTGTACAATGCAAATATATTAAACAGTTGTGTAATTAAAAGGAAGATAGGATAGAGGACCCGTCAGTAATAACTTAAGTACGTCCTGCACCACAGACAGCAAGCTGAAAATAACATTAGTAATGTGTCTATTAGAAGTATTTTTAAAATATTCTTAAGTGTGTATGCTTTATTCTTTCTTTACATGGAAAACAGTCTTTTAGCATTCCCTAAGCCTTACTGTCTTTAACCAGAGAAGAGTTTTTCTGGTCCTGCACACATATGCAAAGTCAAAAGGACAGGCATGGGGAGGCAAGAATAAAGCCCATTGAGTCATCATAGGAACACATAATAGGAACAATTTCTTTAAAAGACAAAAAGATTAACTTTTGCTGAGCACAGGAAATCTCACTGTGTTGTCACTACTGGTGGATCCAGTCTGCTAACCCACAATCCCCCCCCAACTTCAAACGTGGGCATCTGAATTCCTTTTTTGAAGGCCAAAGTCCCTCAGGGAAGAGTGAGGCAGCAAAAGAATTAAAAGGTTTAGAGAAACAAGCTGATGCTTCCAGTCCAGGTCATTAGAAGTCACTACGTGCAACCTGGGGGCCAACAAACAGTAGGAACATTTGTTCTAGGACAAGACTTAAAGCTACTATACCATATCAGTTATTTTAATGCTACTTGCTATCCTACTTTAAATATTATTTCTTTTGTGACTCCCTGAAGAGATTCAGTCAATGTAATTATATGCTTAAGAGTAGGTGATTGCAAAAGTTTGATACAAATTTTAATGAAATAGCAACCTGAATTTAAAAGTTCATGCACTTTTGTACAAAGACAAGCTGAAAGGCTTACAAAGCAAAGAGTTCAGTTTCAAATTTCACAGTAACATTAGTATTTCCCCGCTCAGTATGAAAAGAAAATTGTACTGTTTCTCCAAGCTAGAAAAGGGACTTCAATTCTATCTAAATGCACTGAGGAACAAGTGGAACTAGTACAGAAGCTGGAACAGCTGAATATGCTCGATGAGTCAAAGCAGTATTACACTAAAACCCCATGACTGAAAATCTCTCCTCTCCAACTCCCCCGCTGTGGTGTAAATGCCTGAAGTAACTAGGAAAATAAAACTAACATTCACATTTTTAAGGAAAAGGTACAGCATTGAAGAGGCTTTCAGGGTAGGGCATAACTGCATTATCTGAGCATTCCCTAGGCTCCCAACCTTAGATGCTATCGCGCTGGGGAAACTTGGTGTGCTAGCTCTAAGGAACACCACGGAGCGTAGAGTGGAGTGGAGACACCACGGCTAGGCTCTGTAATCAGGTGGGGCCTCGATTGTTCTTGTGCACAAAGCTGCACTTTTTGCCACCCTAAGCCAAAGACCTGTCATGTTTTGACAAATGCTGTACCCTAGTGTACTTTTTGCTCATTATAATATCATTATAATACCAAAACACACCTCCATCCCAAAAGCTACCCGCCTCCAAGGTGCGACCACCCCTCACTGAGCATGCGCCCTGAATTTCTCGGAGCCTATTACTTTAAACGGAAACGGGAAAACTTTACACCAATCATAACTAAGATATGCTTGACTAGAGCCACTCAAGCTCCACCTAAAAGATAGAAAATAATATAAATTGGCCCAAGAGAGAGGGGATGTTAGGGAAGATACCATCGTCAGGGGAGATACCATCCCAAGGACATAGAACATCCTTAGGACCTCCTGACTCCTGGGATCAGTCGACGGGCTGAGCCTCTCTTCCCCCCCCATTGGGACGCCTTTGGGTGAGATCTGAATATTTGCTTATAAATCTCTATAGAGTCTTTGATCCTTTTAACGCGTTTATTTCTAGGCTGCGCACCTACAACACCTAGAACACCTAGAACACCTAGAACACCTACAACACCTACAACACCTACAACACCTACAACACCTACAACACCTACAACACCTACAACACCTACAACACCTACAACACCTACAACACCTACAACACCTACAACACCTACAACACCTACAACACCTACAACACCTACAACACCTACAACACCTACAACACCTACAACACCTACAACACCTACAACACCTACAACACCTACAACACCTACAACACCTACAACACCTACAACACCTACAACACCTACAACACCTACAACACCTACAACACCTACAACACCTACAACACCTACAACACCTACAACACCTACAACACCTACAACACCTACAACACCTACAACACCTACAACACCTACAACACCTACAACACCTACAACACCTACAACACCTACAACACCTACAACACCTACAACACCTACAACACCTACAACACCTACAACACCTACAACACCTACAACACCTACAACACCTACAACACCTACAACACCTACAACACCTACAACACCTACAACACCTACAACACCTACAACACCTACAACACCTACAACACCTACAACACCTACAACACCTACAACACCTACAACACCTACAACACCTACAACACCTACAACACCTACAACACCTACAACACCTACAACACCTACAACACCTACAACACCTACAACACCTACAACACCTACAACACCTACAACACCTACAACACCTACAACACCTACAACACCTACAACACCTACAACACCTACAACACCTACAACACCTACAACACCTACAACACCTACAACACCTACAACACCTACAACACCTACAACACCTACAACACCTACAACACCTACAACACCTACAACACCTACAACACCTACAACACCTACAACACCTACAACACCTACAACACCTACAACACCTACAACACCTACAACACCTACAACACCTACAACACCTACAACACCTACAACACCTACAACACCTACAACACCTACAACACCTACAACACCTACAACACCTACAACACCTACAACACCTACAACACCTACAACACCTAGAACCCACACCTAGAACCCACACCTAGAACCCACACCTAGAACCCACACCTAGAACCCACACCTAGAACCCACACCTAGAACCCACACCTAGAACCCACACCTAGAACCCACACCTAGAACCCACACCTAGAACCCACACCTAGAACCCACACCTAGAACCCACACCTAGAACCCACACCTAGAACCCACACCTAGAACCCACACCTAGAACCCACACCTAGAACCCACACCTAGAACCCACACCTAGAACCCACACCTAGAACCCACACCTAGAACCCACACCTAGAACCCACACCTAGAACCCACACCTAGAACCCACACCTAGAACCCACACCTAGAACCCACACCTAGAACCCCTGTAACACCTGTGTATTTCATGCATACTAGCTTGCTTTTGCAGATAGTCACTATCACCGGCAATCCAAAAGAACCTGATTATCTGTTGCTGTAATAAACCATACTTGATTGCATTGTGATAGCTCTCATTAATGCAACTAGGGTGAGGGTGGTTATCCGTGATAGTTCAGTGTTCTGAATCTAACCAGACCCCCAGACGGTTGATGCATTGTTGGTGAATGTCTGAACGGACCCCCAGGTGGTTAATACGTTTTTGGTGAATGTCTGAGCGGACCCCCAGGTGGTTATTACGTTTTGGTGAATGTCCGAACGGACCCCCAGTTTTGGTGAATGTCCGACTGGTTCAGTACTCTGAATCCAAACGGGCCCGTGACGGTTAATCAGCTACACCCCTTTAACGCGACACCCGCCCCTGCTTTTTTTTTTTTTGCCTGTAAAACATAGGTGATCAGGAATCAACCCCTCCCATTTGTCAAAGCTAGGTGTAGTTCAAAGACTCCTTCCCAACAGACAAGGTAGGGGTTCCTCCCTAGTTTATTTGTTCAGGATCCTCCCTTCCTCAGTGTAGAGATTATCAGTAACATAACTTGCTATCTTTTTCTGAAAAGCAAAATAAAACTGAGTAACCTTGTTTCTACTTGTTTAGATGCTCTTCTATTCAGGAGTAGCACAATCTCAGTGGTTATAAAAACACACGAGACTTAAAATGTATAACTTGGCATACAAAGATTTTTCCAAGATAAAAGAATGACGACAAAAATCACTGTGTCATGGTAAATTTGCATGTCTGAAATACTCTGATATTATAAATTTCATCAAATGTCAAAATTCCTGCTTCATAATTATAGAAGTACAAATTGCTATTTTCCTTAGCATCTAAGAGAATATAAATGTAAAGAGATACTTTTCCTAGGCAAAGTTTCAAAAGATTCAAGTTATTTCATTCAAGTTTGTTATAGTAGGAAAATGTACAAACTATGATTGCATTTCCAGAAGCAGATTTAAAATGACAGTTTTAGGATATTCACTTAGCAGACCAGAACAACTTTGCAGTTATAATATCAATGTTTGATGAGAACATAACTATCTAGATAATTTAGGATCAAGATAGAGCATACTGCATAAAAAAAGTGTACACAGCAAAACCTATCTAAGCACCAGCTGTTTTTACAAAGATTCATGGAATGCTAACCTTATTTGGATTTTCAAAGACTATGAAGTAATCAAACCAGTAGTTTAAAGTCTCCTGATTATAAATCTTTATGTCATAACATAATCAGGAGTGAATAGTGAATATTCAGGAGTATCACAGAAGACTTCTACAATGAACTTCAGATGTGCAACAACATCTAATCCCTAATGAAAATTAAAGCTCAGTGCTTCCAGAAACTGCATGGAGGAGAGTCTAAGGATCCAGCCCAGATGACAGCTAGTAACAGCAACCCTGTGCACCTCTTCCCTGCCGATATAGAAGCTGTCAGGGGGAAAAAATAGCTAACAATTCTGTAAAGAACACTTCTATGCCAAAACCACATCTCTTATTTGTGCTGCTCTAGAGAATCACAGCATGCTCAGGAGAGATCACGTTAGAGAAAAAAATCAATACATAAGCACGGTATATACAGGTCCTTGAGGTGAAATGGCATTGCACAGCCATGATGCACAAAAAGATAGTACAGAAGTCAGCTGTTGCTAAATGACAAATATTTGCATTTCAGCACCTTCTGCAGCTGCAGTCATCTGCATTCTCACAGCTGAAATTCTCTTTAGATGTAGACACACACAACACCAAACAACTGCAATAACTTTGAGCTAAGAGTCGCCTTTCTCTGAAATATAAACTCGAAGCAGTTGTAATTCAGGTGTTTGTCTGCCAGAGGGAGCTGGAGCAAAGAAAAAACACCTCGAATGTCAATACTTCAAAAGTTTTGTGTTAGGTTGGTACACACCAGTTCATTTAACTATTCAGATGAACCAGGTTCTGCTGCGAAAACACCGCCACTTGTGTTTGGCACAGAGCAGTCACTGCCTCATCCCAGACAGGGCACCCATGTACCTGCACCACCAAAACCTTGCCAATTATATCCAATATACTCATTCTGTCAACAGGTTCGCCTAGATCTTTGAATGGAAACAATACCTTACTTTAAGATATATTTCACTAGTTTTGATCTACACCACAGCTGCTCCAGAGATAGGCTTCTCTTACTAGTAGTGAGAGCATCATCTATCTAATGCCTTCATTTAGTAATGCACAGTAACGCCGTGCAAAGATGAAGTTTCAAGTTTGACAGAACAAAACATGTACTAAGCTGAAAACAGACTTCCATTCAAATATTTAGTGGTCTTTTTTAAACATACACTTTCTATTTACTGCTTCTAAAACCTAACATTGGTATACATATAAATCTGCACATAGTTAAGAGTTGATATTGCATGAAGCTGTAAGTTACCTCATTGCTAATTTATTCTTGCATAACATTAGTTAACCTGAAAAGCTTAAAACAGGCAGGAATTGATCTTTTCTTGCAAATTGGTGAAGACGTTTAAACAATTTGTTCGTAAGACAACAGGATTCTACAGAACAGCTTAGGAAAAAATTTTACTATATATAATGGACAACTCCTTTCCATCCTATGCTTCAGTTTAACTATTTTAACTACTTTAACTTCAAAAACATTAGCTATAAAAGCCAGCACAAATCCCACCAGAGTTTTCACGTTTTAAGGAAGAACAAAATGCATATAGTTTTAAAGTTCCCCTAAACTTTAAGGGCTAAAGTGATCTAACCTTTCTTAGCTCAAATTTTAACAAACAGCTTTAAAATGAGCTTAGTAGCATCCTATATATTGTGTATTTCTCACAATTAAAACAGCTTTAGGAAAATCAGTTATGCCACCTTCTGGCATTCTTAAGAACTGCTCTATAAGACAAATACTAATATTTTTTTTTAATATTTTTGTATTTTTTTATAAATTTCCATTTCTTGAATAGGAAAACAAAAAAGAATACTCAGAAAATTCACTTCAGGTAAGATGCAGAATGTGACTTTTTTAAAGCTTTGATTTATTCATACATCACCATTAGCTTGGACCAGCTTGTGCCCTGCCTCAGAATCCCTCACCTGTACCACCTTCCTTTCTAGTCATTCACCCACAATACCTCGTTTGAGATACAAGCTAGTCTGCTCTTTGTCCCCATCTCAATAGATACATCAGAGGTACTGGAAAAGGCAGAATGAAAAGGACAAGCAAACACGTGAAGTGGTTTCTGTGCAAGATACACCACGTAGACTGGACTTAACAGCATGGAAGACAGATGAGAAGATACAGTAACAGTATGAAGTGTCAAAAACATGACAAAGGTGAACACAGTAATTATTCACCAACTCTGTAGCACAAAATAGGAAGCTCATATGAAACTAGCAGATGTCTGGTGAAAAAAAAAAAAAAAAACAAAACAGAGGAAACTCTTCACACAACACATGCTTCAGCTACCAAGCTCTCAGCTTTTCAGTAACCATTTCTTCTCACTATGCAAAAATTCAAAGAGAAGCAACTGTGAAAAGTAATTAAAAAAAAAAACAACAGAACTATAGAACATTTACTTCTGATCTGGAAGGTCCCTGAGCATAAATTATGTAATTATCATTTTGACCACACAAAGCAAGATATACACAGTGTGAGAAGTAGGAAACATTACTTTAATCAAAAACACCACTGGAAGTCAGGCTGCAACAACAGTGTACCCAAATGATCTTGCAAGAATCACAGAAATAATACACCAAGACTGCAGAATAAATCCTCAGAAGACTCAACATGGATAACTGTGGCCAGGCATAATGTGACTGCAGCCCCCTGAACAAAGTATTGCTGCATATATTCTGAAGTATTATCTACAAAATGCAGTGCTATGATCCCACATGAAGTGCTAAAATATTTTTCAAAAAGCAAGCACTGATAGCAGTCATGCCTGAATTATTCCTCCCTGCCCATGTGTTTACAGACATTTATAACTAATACTAACTAGATGCATTTTTCTAGTTTAGCAAAGCACTTTTTCACTCACTTGGAATTCTAAATTTCAAACCTCACACTGAAAGCAGTGCTGGTGCCTAATAATTCAAAGGCAATTTCAAATGAACTCAGTACTTTTATGACTTAAAATCCCTGAAAGACGAAGCTTTTAAGGCCTTTGAATAGCATATACTGGAAGCATGAAAAGAAGGCAAGATTAATTCTGGAGACACCTGGGAAATCTCTGCTGAGCCAGCCACGCACTACTACAAATCCAAAAGCACAGGATATAGCAGTCCAATTAGGAAGGAAGGAAGGAAGACAGGGCAATAAGTCAGATATTTATTCAATAGAGTTAGTACTGAGCTTGAAGTAAAACACATCTAGTAGCTCAAGATAAGATGAACATTTGCTATAAAAGTCTTTGTAAACAGCAAATTAGAAACTGCCCATTAAATAATAAGCCTATTTGGGGAAACCAAGAGTTACAGCAATGACTGGACACCACACGTTTTACACAAAACACCATTACTGAACAGTATATTTTCTTCAGTGCTTCACATAAGATTTCTGCAAATTTGTGTTCTGGCTCGTATCCTGAATCAAGCAACAACATGCATAAACATACCTTTTTCTGTTTGATTCCTTAACTGAAGCAGAAACATAAGCAAACCACCAACATTTTGCTGCAGAAAAGTCATCTTCTGGGAAAAGAGATACACCATCCAAAGGGCACGTATTCCATTTGGAAAAAGTAAAATTATGTACAATTATTGAGCCTTGCCTTTCAGTTGTCAAACATATAATAAATTCTTTCTAACAGCAAATTCCAATAATATGATTCAGCTCATTCACCCTCCTTCTCCCTCCCTTTGCCCCCAGGTTCTACACTGTAAATTGTCTTATAACCCAATACTTTTAACTGTCCAGAGAACAAGGACATTCCTGTTCTCAAACAGCACTCCTCATTAATCTAAAACGATGTATAGCATAGAGATGGCTAGACTAACTTCAGATAAAACCAGTATGCATCATAGAAGTACTCCATGTTGGCCAGTATCTTTGCCACACCCCACTAAAGAGCAGCAATGAAAAGGTTATTCGCTTCTATAATGACAGACCAGTGATGTCCTGGCAAAGCCTGTGAGCAAAATCCAAGTGAGACTTCTATATATTTTACTACACGGGCCCAGCTTTAGTTATCTAAAATCAGAAGTGAACATAATTGTATTGTCTGTCTAATCACCGGGGAAACTGAGCAAGAAGGAAGAAAACATCACTGAGAAAGCTAAGAGGAACCCAGACAACAGCCAACAATGCTGTGGAGAAAACAGCTTTACAAACTCCTCTGCTTTTAGTTCTTATGTTCTGCTTTACTCCCACATTGCTTTGACTCACTCAAATCATGTCAATTTACATTTAAGCAACTGCAAACACAGCTTCGCTATCCTTGTCCAGATGGGGTATTGAGGAACTTGCTGACTTGTTGATACACGACCTCTGTACTCTTTGAGACAACATGAGTAGACTGAGAGCATCTGAAGATTTAACACAACTATTTCATATGAAGTTTCCTTACAGATCCTTGGCTGATACACTTCCACCTACCTGGTTGTCAGGTATGACTCAGTCTGAGCAAGTAAAGCAGAACACAGAAATGAAAGTAAATCTGGAATTTGGAAAAGGACAGCTACATGCTGAAAACATTTGGAATGCAAAACAATGGAAAACTTGGGAAGACAGAAAGAGACTTGCAAGATACTAGAAGTATCATGAAGAGTCATTTCAGTAGTGTCATGTAAGTCAGGTATAAAAATATGTACAATATTGTAATGAGGCAGAACTGTACTGGCTATAGCTGAAAGTTTTCTGTGACAGATGTACTTCTGCACTTCAACAGTGCAACAGTTTCAGCTGTTAAGACTTGTTACCTGCTGAAATTATACTGATATCTGGACTTCAGATTTCAGTGTGTCTATTTATGGAACTGGTAGTCACCAGGCTATAGAAGAATACTGTCTGAGAAACTGAGTTGTTTCCCTCAACAGCCTTCATTAATCCTGCAGTATGCTTTTCAAATGTAGTTGTTCCTTTATTATGAACTGTATTTCAAAATGGAAGACATTAAAGGAAGCTTGCTGGAATTTCTTCCAGGAAAAGATAAGCATCTCAAATCCTTACCTTAAAACTTTCTTTCTAAATAAGAACAAGCATGAAAAGAATAAATTGCAAGTATAATGAAAAAAGACAGAATGGCTGAAGTCAGTATATTTTAAGACAGAAGTCTCTTTTCAGTCTTATCAGAAATGTTTTTAGCATACTCTGACAGTTTTCACAAATAAGTTTTTCCCTACTTACTGTAAAACTGGCCTTTAAAAATCTAAAAGCTGATGCAATGGCAGCTGGATCAACTAAATCAGAAAAATCCATGGAAGTCGTGAATTAGAGAAATGTTGAAAGTAAGACTTTTTCCTATATGTTGTTTAAAAATCATGTAGTCCATTATTAGACAAACAAATTAAGTCCTAAGTCCTTTTGCTTCTAAAGGCACTTGATACCTAGCTCTTCCAGACTTCCTCAATTTTTCAGGTAAGGAAAAAGTTCTCAGGCTGCCACTCTGAGAAAAACAATGTTGACGTCTCTCCAGGAACTTAGCCACTTGCCACATACCTGTCATGAAGCACTGCTGACACCTCGCCTCTGAGCACAGAATGATCCATGCCGCTGAGGTTAGTAACTGCCCTGTTGACCAAAGGAGATAAAATGCAACATGTAATCTTAGATGAGAGCAGACATCCTAAAGTGTGCCTCATATGGTAGAAGAAACGAAGTTTGCAGCCAATACTGCCCAAGTTCTGTGGAGTCCATCTATTTTTTTGATGAGAAAATGAGCCTTTTTCTTTGAAGAAAAATAAATTACAGAAAACCACAAAGCAGTCGAGACGTTCTGAAATTTATTGAGGCACAACAGCATCTGTGTGCAGTCCCCCACAATACACTTTTGAAAGAGTATTTTTGAAGAAATGTAAAGACCATCAAAACCAACAGCAGAAAAAAAAACAACTTAGTTGCTTCAGATTCTTCAGTTAAAGTTTAAAGGACAAAAGCCGTAACAACATAAAAATGTCCATAGACCTAGCACATACAGATTATTTCTGTGCGAATATACTGCTCAACTATGATGCCTGCATTTCTACTATTCCCTTAACTACCACAAACTTCGGTTAGTCCTCTTCTGCTTGTAAAGACAGGATGTAACCCAGGCTGCTGATTTCTGATTGAAGTGTCTTCTACTCACTGGTACCTTATGAACACAAGGAGAACATTTAGCAGCCAATATAGCATTCAGTTTTAATGCAAGGACCAAAGCTTCACTGCACCAAAATTTTGCTGCTCCTTAACTTTTAAAGTATGAACAGAAACATTATCAGACTTGGGCCTAATTTTGAGTCTCAAGAATGGAAGGCTCAGGGGATCTAATCCCAGACTTCCTTAAAGATATTTAAGGGAGAAAGAGGAACTTAGAACAACTTAGGATGCACAGTAGCAGCACAACAGGCAATGTGCACAAGATAAAAAAAATTCTTCACACTAAGAGCAAATAAACTTTGGAATAGGTTTACTAGAGAAACTGCACACTCCCTCACTGGAAATATTTGAGACTTGGCTCCATGGGGCCCTGGATAACTATCTGAGTCCCTGCTTTCTGGAGAAAGTTGGACCAGATGATCTCCTGAGGTTCTTTCCAAGGTAGACTTCTCAGTAATCCTATAATCTCTAATTTGAAGCACAGAGTAAATGAAATGACAGAATGGAATTGTTCACTTATTTGCTCATCTTTGTCCAACTGGGGGGGGGGGGGGGAGCAGTGGGCTCGATGCGACCTAATCACAGGCTTCCAATATCTAAAATGTAGTTATAAAAAAGATGGAGGTACTCCCTTCAGAAGCATGCTTTTATTTTTCCTCCTTTATTTCAATAAAATATTTCTTGAAAGGATGTTAAGGACTGAATAAATTACTTCCCAATGGAAATCAACATTGCCACTTTTGCCACCACAAAGCATTCCAGAAAAGGAAAATATTCTGTATAAAAATCACTGAATTTTATTAGTAGTTCTCTTTGCCAAAAAAAGCATCAAGAATGAAAATGAAATTCAAAGTTGAACTCAATCCTCAGACATTGGAATATTATAAATCCATGAGTGAATATGACAATACTTATTAAAATAATCTTTCTTCTCTACTTATATATCACTTTGAGTCTTTGGATAGTCTACATTAATCCTTTTCATCTTGCCTGAAGTACTAGGCAAGGAACTGTAGGTATAAGAAACATGAAGGGTCCTGTTTCTCTAAAGAACTTATGCATACTACCAAAAGTCTCAAATGCAGTTACTACTGTAAATGACATCAATTTACACTACCAAATCAGAATAAACTGAACAAGCCATCTTCTACTAGTGCATGCTGTCTGTATAAAGAATTGCTGTCAAATATATACTATTTTTTTCAGAAGTATTTGTACAATATTTTCAACATTCTCCCTCATTACTTACACAGGTAAAATTCATCTTTCACAAAGATATTTCTCGTTTCAGGCAAACTCCAGTTTTCTTAAGCCTTTGAAATTCTGCTGAAATGTTTTCCTGCCTTGTCCCTTCAGCCATGTTATTATAGTGCATCCATCCAATACACCTACCTCTCTCACCACATTAAGCATGAAAAGCTGCTTTTTAATGCCCTTAAGGGCTCAGCCTTGCTGTATTCACAACATTTGTTCCCCTTAATTCAATCAACCTTTGGCAAACTGTCCAACGAGCACCTCTGTTTTCTTTCATGTGACCCCTTATACACAAAGGTGCCTTAAAATAAAGCAGCGATAATTCCTCCAAAATAGGCACAGCAGTAATGCATAATAGCACTGAACATTGGTCAGAGTGGTGATATATTGCAACTATTTGACTCACTTGATTTTCGACAGATCTCCACCTGCACGTGATCTTATTTTGTACTCGAGTTATACGAACTTTCCATGAAAGATGTTCTGATTTACATTCGTATACTAGTAACGCTGGTCAGATGAATAAGCAAACAATTATTACCTAAAGACTGTTTCTGCAAATTAATTACTGAACTGTACTTTCCATAGCATCTTCAAAAAATTAAAAGCACAGAATCATTAAATTCAAATGAATAAAAGATCTGTATTTGTCACAGAGGGAGTCATTCACCTGGCTAAATTTTAAAAATGAGAAATATGCTTCAAGAAAAGTTTGTTTCTTCAGTCTTTTTAAATATGACAGTAGGCAAACTGACTGCCAAGCACTCTGGTAGCACAGTGACAGCACTGACCCAAGCTTTTCTGAGGCTGTTCTGATCCAGCTACGTATTCCCAGCTGCAACATCTGTTGATTCATGGATGCTGATGAGCAAGCACTAAAAGGGTACAAGACACACCTTCAGAAAACATTCCCCATGGATTTCCCTTTAATTGCAATGATGCTACAACAGTGTTTGTCACTACATTTTTTAAAAGATCAATGTATTCTTTCCAAAGCTATTAAATTTTGTCTCCTTGAGGCAAAAGATCATTATTAAAAAAAAAAGTGTGAAACTAAGGCCTACAATATAAGGAAGCTTCTGTTATTGAAAAAATAACCCATTTCACATCACACCTGGTAGTTCATTAGAATTCAGACATTATCATATTCTGGATCAATTCACACTTCCTGAAATACCATTTACAAACAGCAGTTTCAGGTAAGCTACATATACTAAAGAAGGAAATGAGACTGTTTAATGGGACAGGATCCACTACACTGAACTCCATATTACAAAGTCATATTTAAAATCAGTGTGAGTAATTCTTGTTTTTATGTAAACCATTCTACTGTAAAACCTGCTTGTATAACAGACAAGCATTATTAAAGCCATGTAAACATTTAGCTTGTAAAAAAAAAAACACACTCCAACATGCAGGATGCAAGCAAAATGGAAATATTACCAGCATGCGTATTATAAAGTTTGAAAATCTTAAAATGTGTCCCAAAATTGTCCAGAAGGATGTCTGCACACAAGCAATTTCACTGCATAGCTACAGCAACATTTAACATGACATTGTAAAGACAGCGAAATAAGCCTCTAGAGCTGTTACATGGGAAAACAACCTTTATACAGTCTTAATGCTATCAAACCTATAATCACAAAACCATTCAGCAACTTCAATCCCTGCATAACATTTGCAGGAGCACAATCATGCTTCTGTACTCCTGAGCTAAAACAGGATTATTTCATTGCCTAAGCAGACCGGCATCTGTGCCCTAACGGATCTTGGCTCTGAAGTCAATTCATGTCTGGCAGTTACAGGCTTCATAATTTGAAGTCCAAGAGCAACAAGTCTGACAACAGCAAAGTCATCATTAAATTTCAAGACAAACATGGAGTGGCATTTTACAGAAACATCTATGCAACTAATATTTAAAAACAGACCTGTCAGCTTATACATTCAAGTGACTTGTAGGACAATAGCTGGACTTCCAAAAAATAAAAAAGCTCAGAGCACACACTTTTACCCAAACTCCAGTTCACTAGAATCATAGAACCAATTGTGTCAGCCACATATCATCAGACATCTCCCTTCTCTTCATACATTCATTTCAGGTAAACTCTAGAAATAATCAGCTACTCTTTCCACACTCATGACTTTGAAGACAACACTTCCACAGACTTAAACCCCTGCATTTAAACTAACACCTCAGGCCTGCCTGCTACAGCAGTGCAGCTGATGGCCTCATCAAGAGAAAAGACCAAGAGCTCTTCCCCAATATTTCACATCCAGTAGCCACCACAGGAATGTCTCTCCAGACTGTAGTGGAAATCTGGAGATACTGTGTCTTTCAACATCTACCATTTCAGGCTGTATTTCAGGTTTTGGAAAGGAAGCTGTGAAGAACCAAGCTGGTGACTACCTAGTTCATATTCACCTAACAAGCCCCAAAGCAGGCAGAAGGGCTTCCTCATGCCCTCTTCCCTCCCATTCTTCAACGTCCTTATTTTACTGCCAAAATCAGCTTTTACCTGAAGATTACCAAGGGTGAAAAAGCCACCTAGTAACACAGCATCACATCTTTCATGTAAATGGGGCAGGAGACTGAAACTCTCCTGTTTCTAGAAGTGGCTACGTGTAACACCAGGTCAGGGCACTGTGCAAGGACAGTTTCAACTCACTGCACTGAAACTGAAGTAGCAGAAAGCAGTATTTTTGCAAGTGAGTTCTATGTCAAAGTATTGCTTTAAATAAGGTATTATTTTGAATTGTAAGTTAGCTGAACTATTGCTTCATGCCTGAATGTGCATAATGGACAAAATTCTATCTCACATTTATAGCAACATGACTCAAAATATTATCAAGCTGCCCCCAAAATACTGAATTGATTTAAAAGCATTATTAAAATGTTTTAGCCCCTACAGAGTTATCATATTTTAAGTGTTGTGTAGAGGACTTGTATCTCACCTTTCTCCAGTACAAGTCACCTATGATCATGACTTCAGCATATTAAAGCTCATTCATCAACATCTACACTTAATAAATCCATGTTGGTGAAGATTCCCACAACAAAAGTTTGATTAGATGAGTGCTGCATTTAAAAAAAAAACAAAAGCACAGAGAAGTAACCCAGCAAATATTATACAAGTAGAAGAAAAACCTGTATTATGACCAGTAAGACAACAGAACAACTCTCTCTCACTAGCAGTGAAAAAAATAATCACAGTAACAAACCATCTGCTGACTGTCAGTTATTTTGAGAGCATAAAGGTTTGCGTGGTTACTAAGATCAGGGAAGGCCAATGGAACATACTAGTCCATTCACTAGGAAACTGAATAGCTTAGATACAGCATGTCCCTTCAGCACCCAGCTTGTCACATACACCCCTAATCTACTGATTACCAAGGGCACAGCTCAAGTACCCATTACTATTGTACAAATTAGACTTACTTTGACATGGACAGATGTCAAATAGAACAAGGCACCCTCATTCAGCCTGTCAGGCTCAAGGAGTAAAATCAACGTAGGACAGGAGTAGACATCTCTGTATTTTGCTCAAAGACACTTTCTACAATTTCATTATTATCCAATATACTTATGAATTAGTATTTTTGAAGTTCATGAATGTAGAAGTCAATACCACTAAATGAAAAATCTTATTGTACATTCTCAATTGTCAAAGACATTTTAACTCAAGTTGCAGTATGCATTTCATGCCCTTTAAAGCTTGCTGCTTGAGCACTCAAAGGTAAAACATTTTTTCACTGTTAACCAAAAATCCTGCACACTGAAAACTGCAGAGTAATACTCACAACAACAATAAAAAGTAAATAACAATTTGCATTATGCATCCCACAAACTTTGTACAAGTAAGTATCAATCACAGAAAGAGATACTGCTGCACAGAGGTTAAAGCCAAGGTTATGATCATGCAGAACTGGAAAAAGAGCCCAGTTCCTGCACCTCCACCCTGCAACAAGGATTAAACTCTATTCAATTCACAAGCTATCCCATTACATCTTACAAATTCACTCTTGCAACAATCCCATAAGAATTAAAGAAACTAGCCAGTTATTTATTACCTGTTATTGAAGCTACTAATGCTGACACAGAGGAGTCTTAACGTAGGCAAATCCAGAAACACTATTCACGGTGGGTGTCATTGGCTGTAAGCCTTATCCGCTCTCTTAAATATCAGAGCACAACCTGACCCAACCATATGCTGAAGACAGTGAAAAGCTGACTGCTATGCAGCTAAAAGGTCCTTAACTGCAACCATCTGTACAAATTAAATGCTAACCCCACAAGATAACTGCCGTGTATTTTTCCACAGATCCTTTTCTGAAAAATATGACACTGAAATAGTCAATATCTGTTCAAAAAATAAATTTGGTATTCCATCAGTAACTACGGCATCGCTAAGAAAACATTAATTTAAGGTATGAAGACTGATATTTGGAACACTTACACCACAGCTATATTTCTTGTTAGAAGTGTGAGCAATTCAGTTCCAATTTTACTAACATGATAATAATTAAAATAACTCATAATGAATTACTGTTATTAAAAACCTAATAAATTTCTCAACTGTAGATTTTCAAAGCTCTATACAGTGACACCCAGTTGGAGAACAAATAAAACTGTACCTGTGTAAAACACTTCAATTAAACTTATTCAGGCCTGTACAGACCTGACAGCCACATGACTTCTACCTCCCTCATTCACCTTTAAACAGTCTAGAAAGGTGAACTTATTTTTTAAAAGAGTAAAGACTTATAGTTACGGAAAATCTCTTTTGTCCTAAGGAAGAAACCTAGAAAGTTGAATGTAGAGAGCATGTACCAAATGGAGTCTTTAGTTGCATCCCTTCGTTCTCATTATCAACAGCAGGAGTATCTGTTGTTAGGTTTGGAAAATTTAAACATAGGCAATCTTAAGAACAGTATCATCCACTGAATGATCACACAAGCCTAATGAAGCAACAGACTGCTGAGCAATTGCTACCTGATTTACCAGATCAGAGGTTGGACTGCCAAATCATCACCGAGGCAGAACTGAACAGTTCAAAGAGCAGCAGTAAGAAGCTCTGCCCATGATATCTGCCCAAGGGACTCTGCTTGAGCCCTGACCAGAATGTGAAAACAATGAGAACGTGCACCATGGCTGATGAATCAGGTAATCCACTACACTGACTACCTGCAAAAGGCATCACAGTAACAGTTTTATTAAAGTATTTATTACTATTAAAAGTAATTTTATCAAATAATATTCCATATTATCACTACTCATAGCCAACAGTGGCAACATCCTTATGGACTTTGGCCAAAAGAGTGGTCTAAAGGTCACAAAAATTCAATCAGCACTGTCTCTCTTTTATAAGCCTGGTGGATCAGCAGAAGGATTTCTCCTGCTGCTTCACGAAGAATGCAGCACCTTGCCAGGACATTGTTAAGCAAGAAATATTCCAGCATCCTTCCTGAACTGGCAAGTGCAGAAGTGCTTGAAAAAGCCAAGGTGAAGATGACTAGAAGCCATGGTTATCCTGAAGCAAAATTTCCTCTTGACTCAAAACATGACAGAATACTACCCACTATTTGCATAAGATGAATCTCACATCCCAAAATGAGGAAATAAAGCACCAATTCCCCCCCACACACACTTATTTTTTTTGTTAGTTACTAAACTACAAAAATCACAAAACTGTATCTATGAAAATCCAAATTAGACAAAGACAATAGTATTAATAGCCCCTCTGTAAGCATTATAGAACTTGAGTAAGTACCTAGTTAACCCTACTTGAAGGTTACCCACAGACCAAACATCGCAAGTTCTTACTGATGTCTAGAATGCATTCAGTAGATAACAGTAAAAGTCTTTGGTAGACTTTCTGTAGAAAAGTTGGGCATTGTGGTTAATCATTTATGAAACTATTCATATTCTACTGCTCAGTCTTCCAGCTCTTTGTTTCAACGTTCAACTTTGTCAATGCTTTCCATGAAGGGATCTGTATTCACAGTTTTTCAGAAACAAAAGAAAAATTTAATCAAATGTCAGTTATTCTATATAAGGGGGGGCGGGGGTGAAATTATTCCTACATTATTATTTTGGACTTCTTAGGAAACACACAGTTACTCACAAAGAGTCTCTCCACATCATCTCTGATAAGCGGAAATATCTTCTCTGTTCTTCATGCACCTGTAGTCAAACAGAAAAGAATTGACGCAGAGTCACAGACAGGCATCCATAAATAGCATTGTGTCACTCAGATCCTACAGATTTTCACAAAACAAATCAATATTTGTTCTTAACATTCAAAATATGACTTTTTCCCATTTTACTAATTTTCTACAGTAGAATTAGAGAGAAAGGAACATAAAAGAAAGAAAATTGCTTCTTGTTTGCACGTATAACACTGCTTTTCACATTAGAAACAAGGATGAATTATGAAAACTAATCAAGTGAACTGAGAGAGCGCATGACCTAGATTTTTTCAAATAATCTCTTGGTTTAACCCAGTTGTTCCTGAGCCTGTCTATCCTATGAACAATTTACTAAGATGGAAGCTGTGACTCATTAAAGCCACCTTTTATTTTAAGGGAGAGAGAAACAGCTCAAATTATTTATGTGCAAAACAATCACATTAATTTGCACAGAGCAGGCCAAAATTTTAATGAGTTCCATTTTTAAGATCTAATATAGTTGATCAAAAAGTGACAGTCTTGTTAGATTATTTTTTTTAACGTCTCAAGGGTATGGTATCTTACATCTATTAATCAGAATGAAAGACTACAGCCTATCTTCCAGTTTGAAACCACGCTTCTACTTGAAGATAGAGTGGCAAAGCTGTAATATTTACATTTTCTGACATTGTTTAGCAGCAAGCACTGGAAAACATAACTATGCAACACTCCTGACTAAAGCCACATTTTTATTTTTGTTTTTCTGAATATTTTGCATTGCTAGGCATAAGTGAACATGAAGAAAAGTAGTAGCAGAGGGAATTATGGATTTCTTTAGATTTACTATTCCTTCACGGCCCCAAGCAGAACTTCCTGTGCTGGAATTAATATTTTTAATACAGATGTCAATAAGTATTGTTATATACAGTCCCAAAATTGTAAACCTGATTTGAAACAGATCAGTTTACTTATCATGAAAAACAAACTTCTGCAAATCATCCTCTCCCATCCAAGTGTTCTGTACCATTATAAATATCATTTTGACTTCCGGGAGAAAAATCACATGCAATGCTAATTTCGGATTTAGTCAAAAAATTGATTTTCTTAAAGCAGACTAGATATTTAGTGGAAGGAATCCACACATAGCATTTGTAGGCATAAACCTACATTGTGTGCAAACCTACACTGTGTGCTTTGCAACACTTTAAATGTACTATAACAGCATCAAAGTGAATTATTTAATGGTATCTAACTCACTGCTCCCTCCCACTGATGCAACAGCAGCTGGTAGAATAATGTGGTTCTTAACCTCTGCTGTTACTGCACTTTAGGACATCCACTTCTTTCAAATAAACCCCAGGCTTTTCTCCATTAAAGTCTGCTGATTAAAACAGGATATGTTTTATCTATCCCTCATCATAATAAACATTCAAAAGGTACCACATACATCTGAATTGCTATCCTACAAATGTACACAGAAATAGTTATTTGTAAAGTCCAGTAGGATCTGAAGAACGGTTAACACAATTTGAAGGGATAATGCAGTCTTGTTCATTATTTTACGATCCTGTGCACAAAGCAGAGGTTTCTCTGATGAGAAATACATTACATAACTGTGTCAATTTATCAAAAGAATGGTGTTCCTTGTCTTCAGAAAGTTTTATGGTTATGACCAAATTAACTCCAAGAAATAAAAGAAGTTGGCCTCATCTTGGGCAAGTATACACCACAGATGGTTTAGTCATCTCTCCAAATACCTCCTTGGTGAGGCCAAAATGACATTTTTTTGACGTGGTCTTTAATCGGATTGCTTATGTGCATATCAATTACAATGACCACGCCAGGTTATTTGTTATTTCTAACATCTGTTAGAAGGCTTTGAAATTTTCAAGTTCCATAGATGATAGGGCTTCTGTAGGTTACTTATCTAAAGAACTGATTACTGATGCAACAGCAAATTAGTGAGACAAGACACATCAAAGAGTGAAAAACAAAGGGCACAGTCTAAGAAGCCATTGAATGAACAAACCCATGCATTCCTAGTGGATAAACACATGAGGATGTACAGCATGGAGTGTCAATACAGTCCCTAGGTCAGAGGACAGACTTTATCAAACTTGTCTTTTTTATAGAAGGCAAGGTGTTTGCAAATGATGCTCAGAAATTATAAATCAAGAAGATGCTGTGATTTAGCCTGAGCTAGAGTAATTGCAGGCCATACAAGCTTCCTCTAGCACAGTAAAGAATGAAAATTAAACCCATAACTTAACAGAACTGCTGAAAAACACTAGACAAACAAATGTGGAGCAAGTGGCTAAACTCTAGCCTGGGAACATTAATTAAGCATGCGGTTCCACATTACACTTAGTCTGACCTAACTAGTAGTCACCGAACTTGTGCCCAATTTAACAAGCCAACTAGCTGCACAATTCAACAGAAAACCGCTGTCCAAGGGAAAACCACTGTCCATTACATATAACGGTTTTCTGTGAGATAAGCAAGATAATCCCACTCACCTGGTGCCAGTTGCACCTTCTCAGGCATGCACTTAGCAGCCATATAAGGAGCAGATGAAGAAAGCAGTATTTTCCCTTTTGGCAGCAGCTGACTCAATTTGACATTGAACTATACCCTTACACATAGAATGGTTTTAATCTCTGTATAAGAGATGATATGTAAGAGACTTTCATTCTAAATATAGAGAGATCTATGTCTATAAAGGCATTTTTATCTGAAGGTAAGATGTAGAATAGTTTCATGCAGGAAATTTTCATGATAAAAAGTTTTTGTTTTTTTAAAACAACAGGTACCATAGTTCCATTACCTGGAAGTGGCATTATCATTATAAAACACCCCCTGATAATCAATAATTAACAAGTAGAATCATCACTATTTTCCAGCTACAAACTGGAATTATACACAAACATTTTCAAAGAAAAAAAATAAGTCCATACACAAAAGAAACCGCTGTTCTTACCCTACAGAACATACAACAGAAGTTACCAATTTATTGCAGTCAATCAAGGTACTGCATTTTGAAAAACCCAGTGTCAGAAAGGAAGCAATTAGTTGTCAACTGCTGAAATACAACACTAGGTAACAGAACAGGTATTATACTAACAGAAATTTACTAATTGCACTCAGTGAAAAAGTCTTACCCACCAAAAGTGATGCTATCATGCTCGTTAACTTCAATTACATAATGTCCTTTGTCAGCATACTTTAAAAATGTTTTACAAAATTATTATTCAACATATTTCAACACCATATAACAAAAATCAAGCTTCAGCATGCTTACACAAGCTTAGAAGTCTTCAGTGCTATTTATATAAAAAAAAAACAAGCTTTATTAGTATAGCTGTTCGTGCATGTAACAAGAAAAAATAGTTCTCCGAAGAATACAGAATCATTAATACACTGCTTATAAATTGCATTCAAGTAAAACATCTGCAGTTTAAAATAGCACCAAAGAGACAGCAGGCTGCCTACAAGTACTATGGCATATTGGAAGCTATATCAGGAGCACATCAGGAGCTTCAGCAATTAGAGTAATCCAACACCAGGGAATCAACTTCTCTCCTGTTCGGTTGAGCTGTAAGAAGGCAGCTCTGTATGCAGCAATCCCCAACCAGGACCAAAGGAAAAGGGGACAAGGAAGAGGCTGCAGGTGACACGCAGCAGTGACAAGGAGTTGTGCCAGCACAAGGAGGGAGCAAGGAGACAGCTGGCACCAATGTCCAAAAAACACACAAAAGCACTGGTGAAAACATGCCAGCTCCATGCCAGAGCTGACAGGTTAATGACCCCTGGGCTCACATGGACTTTGTCAATTCAGCAGCAGCACTGCTCTCTCTCTCCTGCCCGTGGCCCAAACACCTTCACCCAGAGCAGCAGCTCCAAGCATCATTTGGCATTACACACAGTGCCTGGATGCTGAGGCAATGACACCTGCCTAAAAGGCTGTTCTCCTCCTACTGCTGTCACTACAGCCACAACTGGGAGCAGGTCCCTACTGCTGATAATGTCCACATCCATGTTTGTGGATGTCCAGACTACACAAAAAAGCATCTTCCATGGGCTACTGCCCCCATGATTACAGTCATTGTTAAAAACCTACCTCTAGTTCTCTCTCAAAAGGCCTGAAAGCATGGAGTTAGTGCCTCTTAGCCTACCAGGACTGCTTCCATTTGTCAGGAGCTCTATTCTGAAGAGCGTATGTAACAGACTCACAGTTACCAATTAAATACTGTTCTGGAAGGGTAAATCGAAAGGCTAGTTTTACAATAGACTGAAACCAAGCGATTATAACAGGAGTTCAAATTCTGGGAAGCTTCCTAGTAAAATAATGCACACTTCAGTGGTCTGCAGTCTTCCAGTCCTCAAAAAAATGGTTTTCAAGTAGCCAGTATAAATTAGCTGACAGTAAAAACAAAAAAGCTCAGAACATTAAAACTTGCTTTCCCCTTTTCTGCTGGAAAACATTTCAGTACTCCTCTGTTACATTATACACAAGAGTATCAGAGCCACCTGCTTCACTGAGAAATTAAGTCCTTGGTATTTCCTTAAGCTAGCACTCAAGTACCCATGTGATGAGCCACCTTGGAATCACTCTCCACTAAACTAAGCCTTCCCACCTGTTGTTACTTTATTCAGCCACATCCTTTACCTGCAGGCTTCATTTAAACCACATCCTTGAAAAAATTATCTACATATGCAAATAAAGGCCTGGGAAAAACACTTTTGGCCATGTTAGTCAGCATGATTTCAAACACCAATCACCATCAGGAAGCTTATTAATTCTGGAGTGCTGTTAATGGGTAAAGCTGGAAGCTAGGAGAACACCAGGCTGCAGATCAACTTAAAGACATTGCTTTTCCTTTGCTTTTAACAGCTGTCTTAAGCATACCTCAAAAAGACAACACAGCCATTGAACTGATACAATTCAGGAAACACTAGGTCATAAGGCTATCTAGAACACAATATAGCACACCCACCACTCACTGGCTTATCATAAACCAAACAAATGACATGAGAATTGAATAAGATGCACTTCACATAACAGTAATTTAGCTTAGCAGCAGAGTTATTTCTCTAACACTACAGAATTAATGTCAGAGGTGAGGTTTGGTTTTCAAAGGTACTTGTCTTTGAAACAGACTTTAAGAATCTCCCAAACACAAGGACCTTGAACACTAGTACAACAGTCAAGATTTTGACACCAATAAACACCTCAAAAGAAGAGCCAGAGAACACAATCAAGACTATTTGAGATATCCTAGCTAAGAGAATTATTTCCATCCTTAAAATTCCTCTTAACTATAAGCAGGGTTATTCTGATATAACATAAATATGTTCGTAACTCCACAGGTAACAATGAGGTTCTGATCACAGAAAATGTCAGTGAATGTTGTATACATATTTACCTTTCAAACAGCGAGGCTTGCTAAGTAGAAGAGGTAAAAGTAAGTGAATGTTTCATCTCAGAGCAGCATAACTTTAACTCAGTCTATCTGTGACTACAAAAACTAAAGCTTTCGCCACATTCTAGTAAGCTTTCAAACCTATCTTCTATTTCATAAATCTAAAAATGCATACATATATCCTTTTCAGCTAAGCTGGATGGCCGTCAGCTTTTATGAAAAAAGCTGACGGCCATCAGTTCTAACAATACCTCCTTGTTTTGCACACACAACTTTGCACATACACTAAATAGCTTCCTCCGTCATTATCAATTGTTCTGATAAATGACCTAATGCTACATAATTTGATCCATGATTATAATTTAACAATTACAGCATTCTTATCGAGGGAGATTTCCGAGATTTAAGGTATTAACATTGCATAACGCTGCAAACATATTCACCAGCTTTTGAAAGCCTTATGTAAAAACTGCTCTCGTGAAAGGATTAAACATGGCATGGTCAGAGAGTTCTACAAATGAAAATATATTTTGCTTTGAACATTTGGATGTTAAGCATTTAAACTCCTATGAAGAGTTTAGATACAAGAGCTATTCATTTCCAATTGATTATATCTATTCAATTCATGATATTCAACAATACAAAAGCCTTCTAATTTCTGTCCCAGTAAAGGCTGACACATAGTGTCAACAGCACCAAGCTCAGTTGAAATTTACACTTCACAAGCATGCTACTCACCCACACAGTCTCATAAATCATCTATTTTGTGCCGGGGAAAACTTAGCAGAATAATTTTTCAATGCATCAATTTAAGTATGCCTATTACAACATCTGGAAAAGACTACGTAAAGAATACAGATACATAAATATTTACCTACATAACCTTCAAACTGGAAAGTTTCAGACTACCAACACTACAAAAATACCTGAATATTTTCATCAACATTCAAGATTATCTCTAAAGGTGCTTACTTTCTTGGACACGTAAGCTATTTAATCAACATCTAACAAATGCTTCATATAAGGAAAATGCCTTACAGAAGTCAGATATGAAAGGTCAGACCAAAGACCTATTTAAACAAGCTTCCTGTCCAGCAGTGGACAACTCATGAGCAGCAAAAGTAACAACATGACTGCATTCTAACAGCTTTCATCAGCCAGTGGTTTAGGGCCTTTATCACACAAACCACATGCAGAAAACAGTTTTTAAGCACTCCACAATTCACTATTTTCTTCCACTAATTTGTCTAGTCACACTTCAAGCTGCTGTGTGTCCAAGATATCATGCCACAATGGAGTCTCAAGATAATTATATACTAGATTAAAATGGAGTCTCACAACACGGTTAATTATTACAGGAAAGCATCCTTCAGCTACCAACTCTAACTTTATGGCGCTCCTGCTGGCTGCAGAGACTTTCCTAGCACTGTTTCCCAAAATCCTCCCCTAACAAGCCATACCTCTGATTTACTGTGCTACCTCTTCACTACATGAAAAGCTGGGAGCACACCCACCCTAATGTAACTAGACAACGCATTGTATAGTTTAATTGAACAGGAACAGTTTCACTGGGGGTTAGCCACTTAAATAAGATTAGTTGCATACACAAAGCATCTCAATTTTCTTACTGTTCATGGCAGGATCCCAGGGCTACGTTTCGCCATTCCCAAGTAGTCCAGGTTAATTTTGACATCTAGAACAAAGAGAAAAAAAGAATGTCACACACCTTTGCACACTATTATTCATTGTAGATGTTATTTGAAAGAACTGCAGGGTACATCATCTCCCACAGAGTTAACTATTGGTTTATGCAGCTCTTTGAGCTCTATCTCCACTGTGAGTGGAAAATTGGATAACCCCACTTCTTGCCTGCGGGGAAAGTTCATAAAACTCACTACTGTCATGTCCTGCTCTTCTCCCATGTATACAGAGTATTTCACACACAATTCTGCAAGACCACAGCTGCAAATAAAAATCAATTTCAATAGTAGTGTTGAAGAAAAAGGTGTCAGAGACAGTTTTTGCTTCTAAGTTGGTCAGTTTTTCTGTGCATCTCAGAAGAACCACCAGTTTACATAAATCATTAAATGCACATAAGCCCCAGAAGACCTAGGAGAAGTAATACCTTGCAACATGTCACTAAACCAGGCATGCTTTTTATAAATTCAACTCATGGTTGCTATTACAGCAGGAAACTATCTGGCTGGGCTTGCAAAAAAAGGGTAGGTTACAACAGAGCTGTAACAGTACAAAGTTACAGCAAGAAGTTTCACAGCCATTTGAAAGTCATTTTTCTGTATGGAATGACCAACTGGAGAACAGAAGCTGAGAGGAGATGCTGCTTTTCTTTGTAATGCAGAAGAGATAGTGTACTCTATTGAAAAACAGCCAGTCACCCCAAAATGCAAAGAACAGTTGGCAGTATTGTCATTTGCAATGGCAGCAATTTTATTTTTCTGTTCATTCTAATGCAGAGTGAAGAAACACTGGTAACATTGCTGCCTGCTTTTGCTTTCTCTGATTCTTCTCTTTGAAGACCAAAATAATTAAAGCATTACATTTGGCATCTCATATTCTCATATTCAGCTAGAATCAATAAGTTGAGTCACACCTACAATGCAATGAAAGCATAAAAACATTTTTTCAATTATAAGCCGTTCTCAACCTGAAGCAAAGCTACTCATCTAGTTAAAACAATACTAACAACAAAATCACATAGGAAGCTACTCATTAAACAGTAGTAACAGAAAAAAAACAAAACAGTTAAGACTGAATGTCCTGTACTAAAACAAAGGAGTTACCTGAAGATTAGATAAACCGCTGCAGTCTTATTTCATGACACTTCCTTCATTTTGGTATCCCTCCTTAAATGCATTAGTTTGCTTTTCACAGATACACATTTATGCATGGCAGCCATCAGAAAGACCCATGTTCCAGAACTGAAGGAATATTAATGTGCCAGGGATGACACACACAATTCATCACAAAGCACTACACAGTTTGTTTTGGTGAAGGAAAGCACAAAGATAAGAAATTAGAAAGTCGTTTCTGCTGGCAAGAAGCCCCCTAAGAACAGGGCATAAGAACCAGGCTTCCCACCATCCTGTCTGAGCATTTCACATAAACCTGCATCTATGCAAAGTGGTGTCAGGCTACTCCAGTGACACATACAAGCATTACAGTGGAGGTCTTTATGAAGGGCCCTCAGTAAAGAAAAACTAGAACAACGTCAGACTTGTTAGACACATCTGGGATGGCACTGAAACAATAAAGTCAATACAAAGACAGCATTTTTCCTCCAACCCACTCATTTTTTCCTCCTCCTATTTCTTTTTCCACCATTATTTATTCTTGACTCCATGTGCAGGAGCATAGTGTTGCCATGCAACCTCTTCTTTTGCAGTCTCATTTTCTGGGCCAGCTCCCTCCTACCATTAATTGTACTAATGAATAAACAATCTAAACTACTAAAGGCAGCTGATTATGACCATAGTATGGACTCTTTTGTGTGCACATGGAGGAGACAGGACGTGGCTGCACAGCAACCCTGCACCATGTCCCACAGCACCCACGAGCCTGGCAGCACAGTAAGAGGCATGCTATCACCATAGCCTGTTTAAGTTTTTACACCACACCAGCAGACCATTATAGCCTAACCAGATGCTCTCTGCAAGGACTCCGAAAGGGTTTGTAGGATTATTTGCAGTGGAAAAGCCACATTTATGCCTGCTGAGCATCCTTTTAGCTTGTGAACCTCTGTCCTGGATTTGGATCTCCTCCTTGATACAGCTGTGCCCTAGAAGAGCTCATCACCCTCAGCTGCTGGTCACTGCTGTCTGCCAGAAGGCTACCAGCTGAGCTTCTCTTAAGTACTTTCTAACCTATTTACTTAGGATCAAGAGATAAAAGACTGATTATTTGGGCTGTTCAAACCACCCCAGCTTATTTTGGCTGTCATTCTGAAGAAGAGCTCACAACTGTCTCAACTACCAGAGGTAAGGTTAATAGCCCCCTAAATGAAACACGTAACTCTTCTAAACCTGGAAATGTCTAAACCCAGAGAAGATACATCTACCCACATCCCAAAAGAAACTAGGTCTCTTGGCTCACTTATCATCATCCAAAGAATTCATTTTAAAAGAAGGGCAAGTCCTGCTTATACATTTGCTCAGCCCTTTCCAGGGAAACAATTTCACCTAGCTCCCAGAGAAGCTAACTTGCAGAGCTCCACACGCAGGGACAGACATGTGAGCTGCATATTAACACCGCATGTAAGCCTCTGTCCCTGAAAGAAGATGAAATGCTGATAAGGCACATCAAGTCGAGTTCAGCCTACAAGTTTTAAAGCACAAAAATGACACCACAATATTCTAAAGTTAGACTGCACGCTTAGCAAGATATTGCCTACAATGCTAACTGCTTTGTTATTCCCCTGTGTCCACCCCACCCACAAACCTCACAAAAATAACAGGTGAAAGAAAGACTACAGTAAGCATAAGATTTAGGAACAGAAACTGCCTTTTTGTTCTGCATACATGAAGCGCAGAATTCAAGGTCCTGAACCATCACTGTGGCTCTTAATCAGTAACATTTTTACAATGAAAAAAAAAATTAGAGGATAGTAATACCCTAAGTTAGATGTACTCAAAAAAAAAAAAGTTTTTAATTACTGATCAAAATATTTGTAGAAAAAGGCAAGTATTAAAGCCTTTAAATTTAGCATCAACCAAAAACAGGAAGCTTCCTAGAAATCCATACGATTAGACACATAGGTCAACAAGAGAATTTTATTAATAAAAAAGCAAGGAATTATGATAAAAGAAAACTTCAGGGCCACTGTCTTCTTGTAAAAAGGAGACACTAGGGAAGTTTTATCACAGTTAGTTTAGAGACTCACTGCAAACTCCTCCATGTATTCAGCCCTACATTAAGAAAAGTTAATACATTCCTGACAAAATAAATTAGTGTACTTGCAAAGATTTGAGGCAGAGTTTCTCATAGCAAGTGATATCACCAACATCAGTAAGATCACTGGTTGAATTGATGACACTTTTCCACCACCTCCAAGATATCAGCTATCACAATTATGTCATTACTGCTCTCCTTTAAATAATAGAACTCCTAGTTTGAACATGAAAGACAAAATTTTCAGACAAGGGAAAATACACTACCAAGCACCACCTGAATTACATAACATCCCATACTAACCCTTCTGTCATTAAAGGTGCCAGTGCTTTATACTGCCCATATCTAATCGAAAAGAGTCAGTGAACACTTCACTTTACCTTTACTTCTCCATGACAAGTGTGAGTAGCCACAAGAGATTGGTCTGATTTGCATAGCCACTGAGAAAGCAAGTGTAAGACTACTTGAGCAGTCTAGTAAATCGAATTCAATATTGCTTAGTTGTCTAGATTTAGCCTTCAGTTCTTTTGTGGCTGAAGTATTTAATCCAAAATTCATTGTTTGAAGGCATAAACTTGCAAGTCTTAGTTTATACAAAATCTCTCTCATGGGGCACATGCCTCGATGGAAATACTTCAGTTCCATTTAGTGCCATATAAAAACAAGTTCAGAATATTGGACACAAAAGTCCAGCTTGAATTTCTAAATTTAACCAGTCATGAAAAATCTAAAATGATGTTAATTACAAGTTCAACAGCAAAGAGAGCAAAACTGGTTAAATGCTGTTCTTGTTAAAAGCTTTCAATATAAACAGGTAATAGCATTGGTAGTAAGCAACAGCAATACAACTACGTATCCATTTTGTAACTTCTAGTTGCTACCACATAAAAAGTTATTAACAAGTAACAAGCTGAAAGATCACTGGGGTGGAGACATGGGGGAAATAAACTATTAATATGTCTTCTACAACTCTGGCACCCACGGTAGATAATCAACTTCTAAAAAAAACACAGAATATGTGCCAAAGCGCGTAGGATTCTAGCACCACTCGTGGCTTTCTTTAAATAACGGATGTGCTACTCACTTCCTCTCTTCTATTCAAAATCTGTGGGCAGCCATAAACTTGCCCAGAACCATGCCCGTTTCGTAATAGTGAAGGTATTTGAAAGCCAGGTGCTGAGAAGTCAGAGTTGACAAGGCATACGAGCAACGCATCTCCTCCTCACGAGCAGGACGCAGGCCAGTGCTCTGATTCCTCGCAGACAACAGCTTTCCCTCTCCCTTCTTCCAGTGAATTCATGCTCTCATGTAAACTCAGGCCTCCAGTAAAATATTTACACGGATCATTCAGCTCCTATGCAAGTAGAAAGCTAGCTAGCTAGCTTCAGAACAGCAGCTTGAGGAACACCTCTTCAAAGGCACCTGCAGATGTGAGCAGTTGGAGGTGTGAGCACTGCCTCGGTCCCGACAGGCTGTCTGCTGCTGCATCCCTCCAGCCCCAGCACGCGCTGGGAGCAGTCCTGCCTCCCTTCCACTCACCTCCAGCCACATCATTCCTGCTCTGCTTGTGGGAGCAATATCAAGGTGTAGCCACAGGGTGAATTAAACTGATAAAAAACTTACTGAGTTAGCTTCCCATGAGATAAGCAGCATGAAAGTAATCATCCCACAAACATGCAAGCGTTAGCTCTGCAAGGAGGTGCAGCAACAGTTTGCAGCATAGGCCAGGGGCAGGATCACACAAAGTAGCGTCTGGTAAGGTACCTGCAGCACCAAACTGTCTCCGAAGTATCTAGCACCAGATTTAGCTCTTGAGTATATATCTTCTGGTAATTTTTCAATCCTTAACAGATTCATGAATAAGTCTTAAAATTTTAAATTAAAAAAAGAAGTGAAAATGTGGCATTTGTGTCTTACAGAATTATGTAAGTATATAGAATACATTACTACATAAAACAAATAGAGCTTCAACTTTAGAGAGCTAGATTTTGTGCCGATACAGTAAAAACCTGCTGGATATTTCAGATAATTTTTAACATACGGCTGGATATTTTAAATTAGTATTACTAGATAAGGTCACTTCTTCAAAAGAATCAAGGTTTCCATGATGCTAATGAAATGCACATGAAACTCACTCAGCTTGGAAACAGAACAGACCACTTACACGAAGATCCTAGAGAATAATCAGGAAAATTGAACTGGATTGAAATGCATGTGAGACTGATCCTCTTTAATATGGAAATGGAAGAAATATTAACTATCCACAAACTTTAAGCAACTACAAGATGGGGCAAAATCTGAGAATTTCTTCGACATCAAAACTTCTGCTTACTATCTATTTTCATTTCTACTTTCACCTGTACATAAGCATTCTCACACTATAAATATTTCCTATTAAAACAACCAAGCAAAAAAGCTTTAGAAATGGGCAATGAAGTAATTGGCACTGCCAACAAATCTCACATTTTTCACATCTATAGAATACACCAGCAAGCAGCTGCATCAATCACAAAGAAAAACTTACAACAAAAGCCCCAAGAAATCATATGACCAGCATCATTTGTATTTACAACAAATCACTGTTTCCACAAAATGGAACAAAAAGAATTATTTCCTGCAGCAAGTTTAAAGCAAAAACATTAACTAACACCAAAAATCCATAGCTACTGCATTCTCCAGGAAAAATTAATACATCGTATTCACTTAAAAATAGCTTCTCAAAATAGGCATCAAGTTCTTTATAGTACACTGACTACGGGAAAAATTTCAAGTTTTTTTTTTGGATTAATCTTTGGAAACACATAAGCCAATTAAAGGAGTTGTATGCAAATTTTGTCCCAGTTTGCAAGCTCTTCTTGGGTTCACACAGATCCCCCTTCCTACCTCACGATCCAGAAGGTATCTTCAAGAATCCACTTCTGAAACATTCCTGTCACCAATATCAAGTCACACATTAAAAATCCCTGTATCTCACATCTCAAGGCACCCACAGCTTAGTTCACTTGTCATTTGCTTCTGACACAGGCAATCTTCATTATGCAGCATAAGCGTGCTTTCACCCTGAAACAGCTACTACTGTGTAGAACCCTTGGAGACAAAACACAAATATGCTTTATGTAAATAATTCAGATGAAAACAACAAGTCTACAAAGCAGCTCTTATCCTGAGTATCCATTGAAAGGATGCCTTTTTCTTCCAGAGACTATTATCTAACCTTTCTTTATTACCCCCTAGTTTTTCAAAGACCCTTTGCTTAAAGATGGCAAATATACTATTCATAATTTCTTACATACTAACTTTCTGAAGATTTCCATGCAGTGCTAATCTCCCAATTTTAAGAATTCTACTACATCACAAACAGTTGAAAGAAAACCACACATGTTTTCATGCGGTATTCTGACAGCGGAATACAGCTGTGAGAATCTTTAAAAAGTTCAGAGCAGACAACCTTGAAAGAGAAGCAGAACATGTGTTGCCCCATCCATTTAAGCTCTTACCTACCTCCCACTCACGCTGACACCCATAAACACCATGCCAGATTTGTGATAAAGACATCTATCCATGTGAACCTAGCCTGAGGCCATCTAAGTCAACTTTCACAAGCTATTAAGAGTCATTAGAAAAATTTTCTACTATTGATACAGTGCAACGGTCAAACACTGAAACCCTTCTCTCTGAGGCAGCTAGCATTTAACAGATGTTTCCATTTGTTGAACCTTGCCACGCTACAGTTTCTCAGAAAGTTTTGCCAGCACAGATACATCAAGTAAAAGACTAACAACAACAACAACAAAAATGTAAGTGTATTTAGCATCTCAGCTACTTCAGCACTATAACAATGAAAAAGAACATTTTTGACAACTTCGTTTATAGTGTTCGTGGAGGTGATATAGTAACACTAGTAGAAACTTCTAAGAGAACACACTGCAAATTCAGGTGGAGTCTCTACCAACACGTTTCTTTGTAGTGTAAACTAGTTACCCCTTTCTAATAGCTGGACCACAGTAAGAACATACAGCCCCTGAAAACAGAGGTTATGCCTTTATATCCAGGCATCTTGGGCTTGCTCTCCACTGTCGAAGAACTATATACAAGTATATTGACATACACTGAAAGTGAGACAGTTTGGTATAGGTTTTTTGTTTCTTTTTAAAGGAATGCCAGCATTTTTATCACCTTGATGCAAAACAGAAGGAAAAAAGATATTTAAGGTTACTACAACTCAGAGGAAAGAAGCAAGGTTTTACTGTGTGCCCAATCCCACCATGCATCTAGCCAGTTCACATGCCAGTACAAGAGCCCTTTCTGCAGCAGCTACATTTCACTTCCCCTCTGAGTGCCCTTAGAACTTAAAGAAGGATTCATCATCAGTCTCTTATGCACTGCCTTCTATAGCGGTATCAGCTGAACATCCTCCCTCCCTGCTTCGCCCCACTCAGCCCTGTGTTAAGTAAGCCTCACAGGCTGTTTGAGATAAGCCCAGTGCTCATCATCTCCCCAAGGCCACGCCGTCCCATCATTTGTGGGACCGCAAACTGAATCACAGAGTTTTGTTTGTTACAAGCCTTGTTTTCTAGCCAGATAATTTCGCTGATCTGCTTCATGTCTGGGAATCACCAAAAGCTGTGACAGTGTGACCACAACCAGCAAAATTCCTCAAGACACCATTACTGCTACAGACCAGGTACAGCTGAACCATGACCTCAGATGACTTGGAGCTTAGTGAACCTTTTGCAGAACTGCAGAAGAAACACAAAAATAATAAAAAAAATTATTGGCTTGGGCAAAGTCACTCTAATTCATTTTTGACACCTGGTGTTGAGCCAATGCTCACAAGAAACAGTCTTGCTTCTTTGAAGCAGAGCAGCATGCTAATTTATGCTGGCAGCACACTGCAATTTTCTGAACTTCAGAAGTGAAGGAAAATGTTTAGAAGCACAATTTTGAAAATCACAGAATCAAAGAGATCATAAGAAGCGCATTCCAGATATCATTTAGTCCTAGTTACTATCCAAACTTTTCACTATCACCACTCTGCAGTGCATTAAGTGGGACTGCAGAACAGGCTTTACCGTGAAATCAGAGAAGTGGGGAGAGCGCCCTGAAGGTTCTTCATTAGCATTATCTCTGCGTGTAGCTCACTGGGGAAAGAATAAGGAAGACTCCTCCGTGGCATCCTATTCAAATTCATGAGCCATATTTAAATGGGTGAGGGAGATATTTCTGATGAGCACTTCACAGCAAGCCCAAGTCACCATCAGTTTCATTAACACTCAGAACAGTCAAGCTCGAGAGACCCTCGCCGTACAAAAACTGATATGCACCTAGCGTCTCCTGAGTTACACAAAGAACCCAAATCAAGAGTCCACAGGCTCTCAAGTCAATATCGTTCTTTTCTCATGAGGATAAAAAGTCCTGAACAGGACCTAATAAAAGCAGTTCTCGGCCTAAATTTTACGCAAGTAGGGTGAAGAGAAGACCAGCAAGTTGATTACAACCTACAGTTAGCTACATCCCCATCCCCAATGGCTGCACCCTAGAAACAACCCCTAACACTCCTTCCTCCACCGAGAGCTCAGCTGCCCTATTCAGAGCCCACAGCACCCCCGATGAGCTGGAGAACCCCGGGGGGGGGGGGAAGCAACGACCCCCGGGGCCGCAGAAGAGCGCCGGGAAAGGCGAATCGAAGACGCTTTGAGCCCTCGGAGGCGCACGGAGCGCCCGAGCCCCGTCCCGGAGCTCCGGGCAGCTCCAGCGGGGGCAGCCCCGCTCTGCCCCCTCCGCGCACCCCCCAACCCCAACCGCCCCCCCCCTGCACCTCGCAGGGGCTCCCGATGGCCGAGGAGGCGCCCCCCTTTCCCTCCTGATCACCCCAGCAGCCCCCCCCAGGGCACACGAGCGACCCCCGCCGCAAACCGAGCGCCCTCCCCGCAACCCGCGGCTGCGAGCGGCGCTCCCCTCCCCGCGTCCTCGCAGCGCAGCGGGCAAAGCCCTCCCCGCCGCCACCCCGAGCCCCGCGGGACAAGCGTGGAGCGCCCCCCACGTTCCCCTCCCTCACCTGCGAGCCGCGGCCGCCCACCCGGCCCCGGCCGCGGGCCCCGCTCCGCAGCGCTCCCAAAGTCCCGAGCGCGGCCCGGGAGCGCGGCCCCGCTCCCCGCGCCCGCCCGCCGCCGCCTGGCCCCGCCTGCCCGGCACAGCGCGTCACGGCCCGCGCCAACACGGCGGGACACGGCGCAGGCGCCTACGGCAGCGGTGTGGAGAGGGGGGGAAGGAGCGAAAGGAGGAGCTAGGAGGGGAGGGGAGGGACGATGGAGGGGGCGGGGGCATGGAGGCTGTGTGGTGACAGGAGGGGGCAGCAGGGGTAGGGGGCTCGGTGGTGGTGCCACACGGCTGTGTGTTCTCCTGGAGCATGCCCGTGTGAAAGTTACCCCGAATCAGTTAAAAATCCTGTTTAATAAGTGCTGCCGTGCCTCCACGCTGCGAAGCTCAGCTAATATGAGCGATGGGTGTCCAAAAATAGCTTCCAATGGGGATCAATTTGGGATCAGCTTTATTAGCGAGTGAGAGGACAGTCCCAAGCTGCTCACCGGGCTGTAGCATGTAGTGCTGGAAAGCTCAGAATTGCTTCACCTGCTCTTGTAGCGCTGCAGTATGGTGAAGTCTCACAGCACAATTCTCTCTTTCATGTGGCCCTCATCTGGGGACTGCTGTTCTGCCTGTATTGTTTCCTGTAAACACAGCTTCAATTACTAAACCCCCAACACTCAGCAAATTTTTGACTCTAGGTAATCCTACGGTAATAACACCCTAGTTAAGCCCAGTCAACCCTAATGAAGATACAGGAATTTCAGCAATGCAATTGAGGGCAGAACTTGATGCAAAATTAATTACGAAGCCGTAGCATGGCTCCTCATGGCAGCTCTGTAACTTCAGCTCGGTAACTATTTTTGTCTTGAAAAATGTCAGCTTAAAGAAAAGGTTATGCAAAATTTGAGAACATGCCATACCATTTGAGAGTTGCCCATCCCCAGTGTTGCTTGCTTTTAAAGCTGTCTTTTATATAGAAATTTTCAAAGCTGTTCTGTTAAAGGCAGAGCATCATCTGTGTCAGAGGGAAAGTGTTTCTAGTTAAGTAACTAATGGATTTTGCTATGGATAGTTTCAGGTTCACTTCTGTTCTCCTCACATCATTAACATCAACTGAGGCAACCTTCAGCACAGAAAACCAACTTATCACTACACACAAGCTGACAAGAAATTCAGTGTCTCGCTTGCAGAAGAAAGCATTTTTTGTGTGTATATTTTCTGACTTCTGTCCATGAAAATGACCCTTTGATAAGCCAATACCTATCTCTACTTATCTTCACAAAACTTGGGAAGAAAATCATCTCTGCTGAGAAAAGACACTGAGATAGTGACACACTGGATATCTCACAAATGTTCCCAAATAGAAGAAAAACTCTTGGGACTGCTTACTCACAGTGTTTTACAAATGGCTTGTAATTCTGAGTTCTTCATCTTTCTCCTTACTTATCTCCATTAGAAAGAAAGCGAAATCTATGTTTTAAATAGACTGTAGTTATAAAGCACGTACCCTTTAAACACAAAGCTCTTGCAGCTCTTTGTACTCACAAGGCAAGGTAGTGTCTCCAGTGCACATTTAACACAGGCTCTTGTCCAAGTTTCAGGCCGATCCCACATTCCTAGCCACACAGAAACTTTCTGACCCTCATTGCTTGCTGACATGGCAGAAGGTGAGTTTTTTTTACAGCCCAGGTTCTTCGATCTCATTTCATTTTTTTATTTTTATTTTTTTTTTGCAAAGGACTTGGCAAACAAATCAGGTGTTCCAGTATTCTTCTGGCTGTTCCACCCTTAACACCAGGCAAGTTTTCTGAGGCTTATGCAGGGCCTCACGGCACCAAGGCCCATGAAAATTCCTCTGGAAACCCCCAGGAGACCACAGCACAGCAAGGAAAGCAAAGGGCTGGAAATCTCAGTGCATCTAACCTATGTTTTGTCACTAAGGATTCACACTTTTTGTGAAATGCAGTCTTACTGAAATTGCATGTAGTAGAGCTGCTCAAATGTTATTTTTT
Organism: Anas platyrhynchos; assembly: GCF_047663525.1. Taxonomy (NCBI): domain Eukaryota; kingdom Metazoa; phylum Chordata; class Aves; order Anseriformes; family Anatidae; genus Anas; species Anas platyrhynchos. The sequence continues at coordinate 15,657,270 of NC_092596.1, forward strand.
TAATAAAATTATTCTAAAACACTCTTCTACAAAGTTTTGATATCTCTGTTATGTATTTCTTTGTGAGAAATTCAACTTAAATTTGCTGCAGAATCTCTCTGTCATCTCAAACTATAAACATGACACAAGACAAATACACAAATTTATTAATATAAAACTACTTGCAAGGTTAAGTCCTTTATACATGACTTTACCACCACACTGTAATCATAAATGCTTCCTATTAAAGTCTACAAATAGTGTAATTCCTTTCAAAAAAAGCATTCTAAGTACACAAATCTGACATTTGATAACTGCATTGAGCACAATTTATTATCACACTATGTATTTTCAACATCTAACAGCAGTACAAGGAATGAACAAAACTACCAGTTCAGACAACCGCATTTATACTCACTTTACAGCCATTTTGCATTAATATTACAAATTAGACAAAGAGAACAATACCCATTAAGCAAGAGTATTTCTCCTTCCAAAATTTTACTTGATTTATCTAAAAAGAAAAAATAATTCATACCCAGCGCCTGAGCTATAAGCATCTCATTCTGAACATATGCCATAAAGTATAACAAAGTCTATTATAAAGCTGAATGCAGAACTTGGGTGGAAGAGGAACTAAGCTCTATTAAGCTTCAATTGCTTGTGACAAGGTATATTCATTATTCACAGTTCTGCAGATATTTGCAGGTGAACTTAGCTTGAGCATGTAAGTAGTTCCAGTGTAAGTACCCACAGACACGTACTTACAGCAGCCCTTCCCCAGCTGTTCTGACTTGCTTTGACTGCCAAAGAGAACTGTACAATCCAGGCCCCCTTCTACAAGTGGTCCAAGGGCAATGCTTTAGACAGAGGGGCATCTCTCTGCCACTAGGTCTTGAAGTGAGCTCATGTGGTCCATGAGCCCTGCTTTTGCTTCCCATTCCCCTCTTGGCATTTTTGTGTGCTGCAGTTTGGAAAATGGTTACTTTTAGGATCACGTTCATCATGCCTTCTCTGCAGTGAAAATATTCTGTTCCAGTAGATCTGCATATTCATGCCACAGTAACAGCCTGAAAAAAATAAGAGATGATGTGCATGTATGTCAATCGCTAAACACAGAAAACATTTTCCATTAAGAAATCATCCCTTTCAAGTATTGGTAAAGCTCTCGACTTTCCACCTCACCCACAGCTATAGCCATCTCGATTCCATCCATGTGCACATCTTTCACCATATTTGCAAAGTTCATGGACTGGTCTGGTCCCTACTAATGCACAGCAAATCCCGCATAGCCATTTTTTCCAAGTCATTTTATTAACTTGGAATAAAAAGCCACATTTACACCTGTTCAGGGGAGCTCTCACAGGCAGACACCACAGTGTCCTGCTCCATCTCCATTTCCAGCAGCAGTCACGAGGCAGCAGACATTTTCTAGAAAGCCCAGCATGAAAGTGCCTCTCCCATTTCCCAGATATTTCCTGCAAGGAGAGGCTGTGCCCCAATCCAGAAGTGCAAACTGCAACAAGCTTGGTGCCCAAAGTGGAAAAAGGGAAGTGTCAACCTTCCAGGCTGGTGCTTTAGGGCAGAGAAAGAACTATAAGCTGGGTGGGTGAGTGACTTGTATGCAATCTTGTAGACATGCCCTCAGAATAAATTACACTAAAAATATATTAAAGCTTGGTGCAAAAGGTATTTGAAATGTCTTTGAAATTTGTTTGAAATTTCATGTTTGACCACACAAAACTACTAGATGTATCACAGTTTTCCTCTGTCCTTAGAAGAGGAAATATTTGTCTGCTCTGTGCTGTCCAATACTAGCATTTTAAATGACAGTTACAATACAGAAAAACTATTCATGTGCAAGCCTTGATTTTCAGCCTTTTTCACCATTCACAGTCATTTCCTCATGTGCAACAGGGGTAAAACACCAACCTAACAACTGTTGGTTTTTTTTAATACCACTTTTAATATCTTGCCTCTCCTAGCCGTTGGTACAATCTCCCACCACAAAAATGACAGTATTGGGGCAGCAGAGAATCACACACTGTTTTGACAGCCTGCCCTTCTCTTCCAGGCAAAAATGCAACAGATCAAGGAACAAATCAGCATAAATATCACTGCTATTCTCAGAGAAATATTTTCAATGTAAATGGAGCATTTCACTAGAGAGAAACAGTCAAGATATTAAAATATGTAGGAAAGGGGAATTATTTTGGCCACTGAGCATTAAAATTCAACATGTGTGGAAAAAAAAAAAAAAGCAAAAACATTCAATATACAATTGATCAAAACCTTGGAAGTTTGAAAAGATAAATGAAATGTGAAGAGAGTGAAAGGAAGGATGGGAAAATCAGAGGAGAGTTCTGCAGGGAGTACAGTCAGTAAATAACATTCTGGCAGAGAGAAGGACAGCCAGTGCAATCTGAGGTTTAAATGCCTCAGGAATTTTGAGTAGTTGCAAAATTTAACATAGCTATTAAGACAGTATCTGACCTAAATGCACCACTTACATCCTTAAATTGTCTAGTGCTAAAGTAACCTCTATAATTTGGGAACATGAAGGACCAAATTAAAAATAACACTGATGTTTTAATACAATTTTTTAAGTCACAAATAATAAGACTGCTGATTGAGCTAATCTTTATAAGAAATACAGTGGATCTTGTTTTTATATCATATAGGCTTTGTATAAATGAGTAAAGTCAGGAAGAGAGAGCCCATTGTTTCCTTTCATCACCAGAGGTCCATTGCATAGTCTACAAGTTATTATGGTGGACAAACAAAATGTTTTACACTCTTAGTCTTGCAAATTCTTGTAAGATTGCAACATTTACATTTATAATAAGGACTTCCTCATCTTCAGTGTTTTGAAAGACTTCCTTGGACACATAAGCACTGACAAATAACAAGCCTTTATCAACTGCAGTCTTCCAGTCCCTGGCCATACTCTTCCTTTACTTCTAAGGAATTCTTTCAAAGAAAATATATAGCAATGAAGCTTGCTCATTTCCTCCAAAGTCATTTTACAGTTCCTTATGCTTTTTTTTTCCTCCAGCTAATCTCAATGAAGCAGAATTTTAGATATGGAGGAACAGATATTTTAAAAATAGACTTCTTTATGCTATCAAAATAAAAGCATCTGTCAGATGACTGGTAATTGGTCAGCCGAGGCAGGGAGCTTTGCAAAGCTGTAGGCAGTGCCAGAGGACTCAGTCAAGCTGTTTGTTTGGCAGTTCAGGTGTTTTTCTGCAATAACATTTATTTGTAAGTCATAAAGGCATTTTCTTGTAAATTCTTTCATTGCTGTCTTTGAGATATATTTTTGTAAAGAGTAGTCGAGCTACTTAATTTCTGAGTTGTATTGTTTCCAGCGTATCTCTGTTTTTTAATTTCTGAGACAGTAAGGAGAGGGGTGGGCATTTGAGTTTGAGACATAGATCATAGATTTTCAGCAAGTTGAAAGTTTCAGTTATCTGACTTTTTAAGCCAAACTTGTATATTCATGCTCCTTTTTCCAGGGTTTTGCTTTCTATCTCAACTTACTGTCTTGGGAAAAAATATCCAAATGTAGCACTTTTTCATTATTGAGCAATTAGTGAAGCAATGCAAGTAACGAAATGCTCCAAAAAATGTCAAAGGAAAAGAGCAAAAAACAATATTCAGGTTCAGCTATACACATTTCCAAAATGTACTATGTACTAGCTTTTTTCTTTAAATACCTATGTAGCAAAACATGCAAACATTAAGCTTTGAGGTGCTATCATGGGGTTGCTTTATCATTTGTTAAATAATTACTTTATTTTTTAGCATATATAAGTTCCAAGAGCCAACAACAATCCAGGGCTAATCAATGTCTTCTACAATTTGTCACTGTTCTTCTGGTTTGGGCAATAACTACAAAATGATTTGCACAGAATCACTAGTCACTGAAGATAACTATTTCCATCACCATAGATTAGTTCCAGGCTAAACAGTTTATAATAGCACATTTATATGCCTTTGTTCCCCACTGGCAAATGGTACCAATTCCTTGTGTATAACTGCAGGTAGACTTTAAGAACAAGAGGAATTTTTACTTTTTTTTTTTTTTTTTTTTTTTACTTTTTTTTTTCTCAAACTTCAGTAAAATAATCTTGATTTTGAGTCATAAAACTTACTTAAAAAGAGGAAACAGGGAGCTTAACACTCCTTGTCTTGCCAGGAGTAAGGAAGGATAAAGAAGCAAACTTTCACCTCCCTTCCTGTTCCCACAGGTAGGGAAGGATAAGGAACAAGCACCAGCAGAGGAAGCTCTGCTCCAGCCAACACAGTTCAACAGGATGCAGGAAAAATGGCCTGTGCCAGATATGGGGCTTATGTATAGAATTTCCCCTGGAGCAGTAGGGAAAACAGTGAATTTGGATGAAGTAATAGAATAGTGCAATCTGTTGCTCAAGCTATGTGGCATAACCCAGACTAGCTTGGCGTCTGGACATTTCTTCCCATAGAAGAAAGCAGTACATCTTTGTTTCCTTCTACATGAGCACTAAGGGTAAAAAAAACAAAAAACAAACAAAAAAAAACCTCCTGTGCGTCTTATTAAATTATCATTTCTCAAATGATATCAAAGCAATATACAGACTTCTGTCATTTGTGCTTTTTACTATCATGAACAAATGATTAAAAGCAAGATTTTTCTTGTCTTCTGGAAACACTCATGCTGATTTCTGGAGTGCTGCTGATGTGCACAAGATCTGATCAAAGGTGGTTATGACACAGTATAGCTATGTTCTAGCAGAAGACCTACTGTTACTTCTAACATCACAAAAGCAGTACAAGCAAACAACTGTATGTTCTTGTTCCCTAGAATGTAAGCTAAGTCTTTCCACAGCAATTAATAACTCTTACACTCAAGCAATCCATCTTTAGGTTGATTTCCACTTAAAGATTACAATCAATATAAAATAAATTACTGATTGCTGCCAGCAAATACATTAACAAATCTGTCTCCAAGCAAAAACAGCTCAATGGTTCCAAGTGGAGCGAATTTAGTAACTGTCAGTGATTTGGAAGTTCTCATTAATCAGCTGAGCTGACCCACTAGTAAAGAAGCTTAGTACACACTGAACTGCTCCTGAACCAGGTCATGGAAACAATACAGGACTATCCAGTGTGTATTTCCAAAAGTGATACTTCAAAAAGAAGTTTCAAGTTGCCACAGGGCAAAATGTATTGCCTCCTCAGATATTCCTAAAAACAATAGAGCACTTGTTAAACTTAAATGCTCTGCTACCCCAAGGCAAAAAATAGAGACAGATTTAGACACAGCTACAAGGCCAAAGCTGGACTGCAGGAGGAGCAGTGAATTATTTATTTGCTGTTATTTCTTCAGAGATAAATCACAAAAAATGCTTGTTCCACTGAGATATCATAGTGTGCACACAGGATCAGAACCTCAAGAAATGGGCATATTATTGTTACAGTATGCAGAATCTGTATAGATATAAATCCTTAGTTATGAGTTGTGACTGCACTAAAAGTCCATGCCCTTATCTTTCAGACTAGCAAAAAGGTATTGATTGTGGAGGGAAAACAGAGAAACCATCCAATCTTTTACATTAGCAGTAGTAGAACATTTCAGCTACTTGCACACAGAACTGGTTAACACCAAGATTTGCAAGACCAGAGAGGACTGAATTGAATTTTAAGGACCCCCTCCCTTGAGCCCAACTAAATGAAATGAGGTAAAAGTCACAAACAAAAATACAACATAACACACATCAGAAGAGAAATGAGCAACTCATAAGCATCACAGCCCAGACACTGAACAGCTCTATCACTCCGCAAGATCTGCCTGGGGATTTCTGTTCTGACCAGAGATTTACTCCCTTTATGAGCTGTCTAATATGGGCTTCATTTCATGAGGCACATTTTGCAATAAACAGCAGCAATCACTCCAAAATATCACAGTTTCACTACTTCTGTTCAATTTCCCATAAAGTGTATTGCCATGTAGGGAAAGAAAGAGCAAAAGCTCCTGAATATATGAGCTTAGTACACATTGCTAGGTCATTCTTTCTGGTAGAAGATAAGAAATGATGGAAGATCCCTGAAAAGCTGCTTGGCAGGCACATCCACTACCTATTGACTTGGATGTTTCTTGTTGTTTACACACATTTTCAGCTCCTCCTCTCCTCAGATGTAAAAGCTACATTTTGTGTATGAGAAAAAGGGGGCACAGCAAAGACTGCCAATACTTCTAGAAATCTTGATCACCATGGACCCTCTTCACTGTGCCTCTGGGCCTGTAAACCCCCTGCTTGCTTTGCTGCCAGGGAGGAAATAGTCTCCTAATTTTAAAAATTTGATTCTCTGTTTTTTGGCAGAAATTCTCAGCAGTATGCAATTCTCCCTTCAATGAGACAAAATGAATTAGCATTAAATGGGGGTTGTAAATTACAGGTCATCAGTATTGGCAGAGAAATTATAGGTGTTTGGCATCACAATATATACTAGAGGTAAACGCAGCCAATTGCTTTAGAAACTCATTATTTAACACTGGTCACAGCTGCAGAGCTATGATGGCTGTGAATATAGCTCTTGTCTATACTGTACAGGGGCAAGCCCCATGAAATAAAACATCAGAAGTAAAACAAATATACAGGATGACTGGGTCAGTGAAGCCATGCTTCATTTAGTTCAACACATTGTTGAAAATAATTTCCATTAAACTATTGATCAGGCATTTTTAAAATATCCCTGAAAAGATCCTGGAGACAGTTGCAAGTGCCTGATGAGAAAGCACAGCTAGTGCTCATCTTCATGCCATTAAAATCAGACACAGAAGCAAGTCTTGATTGTCTTTTCTCTGGTGTTTTGTTGTCTGGGCTCTGTGACAGCGTTTTTTATTCAGTGATTGGAGCCTGCACAGCTGGGGATTCAGGGGGCTTTATGATACAGATCCTCCTTTTCCTTTCAGGCTTCCTGGACGTCTGCTCTCCAGCAATCCCTTCGGTGCCAGGGAAGCTCTAATCCAGGTGTCCAGGCAAAGAGGGGAAAAGGAAATTGTTCCTATATTTCCCATCAGGGGCACAGTTTGCAATGTGCAATCCCTTGACAAAAGAGGGTCCTTCCAGAGAGTGATGTCCACTCATCCTTCCTGGGTATATCTTTTCACCCCCATTAAGCCCTGCTGCAGAAGTCGTTTCTCTCTACCCAAGCATGTGAGATGATGTTCACTCAGGGGAACATCAGCCTCCTCTATTTCCAGCCTGCTAGAATGCTTAGAACCATGCTGTGCCATGCAGGGCTCCCTGAAAATATTGAAAAGCTTATCTCTTTTTTTACTGAGTGAGAAATTTAGAGTATTGTTTTTTATAATTGTTATCACCCAGCTCTATTTCCTGGCCAGCCCATGCACCCCAGTGGGGCAATGCGCCTCTGGCCAGGAAGAATCAGTTTATTGGAAAATGAAATGAGGATTCTCATTGAATGAGAATAACTCTGTCCATCCTCAGAGCTGCTATCTTAATGCATCATTGCCAAGTTTCTTAACCCTCTTCTTGATCTCCTTGTGCAGTTTGTATGCAGTGACCCAGAGGCAGATCCCAAAAGCCCTGGGCTGAATGCAGTGCTGTGCTGTGAGTCTCTTTTGAGGAGGAAAATTGCATCCTTCACACTTGTTCATGTGCTCTTTAATACAGAGCATCTGAATTTTTATTGAATTTTAGCCTGTGGCTAAGTAGAAAGACATTAAAGACAAACTTCAGTGTTTCACTGTATACTTGATGTTCCACCGTACTTCTGAAATAATTGATTTTCTCTATACCAGATGGACTGCTCTGCCTCTTTGCTTCCTTTCTCCTTTCATATTGATAGGAGCACATGTATTTTGTCCGTTAGTGACTTTATCAATTCAGTTATGATCTTACTTTATTTTAAAGTCACCTATGAATATTCTCAGGGAGAAGATTACATATCTGGACACTGTGCTGATGCCAATGCATTGCTGTTCTTCACCTGTGGTTCTCCAAGCCCCTTCCAGCATCCTGCTGTGTCTTCACAGGCAGGCTGCAGAAATATGGACCATGTCCCCGTGACATTTGTTCAAATCCCTGCCTGACGCTGACTGGGCTGAACTGCACGTATTTCCTAAGTAAACTATATTTCAGTGAGGACTGCTGTAAGGACAAGGTATTATAGATAATCCCTAAACATAAAGAGAGATTGTGGCTGTATAACCTGAGTCTATATGAAACACACCTCTCTAAGGAGGTTATATAATGAACAGCAAAACCCTGGGAGAGCAGGAGGTTTTAGCACTTATCTCACTGCTTTTGCTTCAGAAGAGAAGAGCAGCCTGCCAAAACCTTGTCTGTTTTTTTTTTGTTTGTTTGTTTGTTAGTTTGTTTTCAGCTGAAGAAGTCTAAGAAACCCTCTCTCCCCACTACTCCTCAGGTAGGAGCTCCCACCAGTGTGGAGCCCTTGTTTAGCCAAAGCAGGACAGAAATCAGCATTATTGGGCATTGTTCCCATGCAGGCCTAAGGGAACAGGTTTGGCCAGAATCATGGGGTGTATGTTGATGGTCCCACTGTGAAGTGTAGGCAGAGAAGCTTTCTCACGGAGCCACAACACCCTTGTTGGTGCTGTAGATGGGAGGCAGCCTCCAGGCTGTCACCTCCAAGGTAGCTGGGGAGAACAAATGACAGACAGACACACATACACACAGAGGTTGTAGAAAGCTCGTAAGGAAACCAAACATACATGTATATTACATATGCTAAATAGCATAATAAATAAAAGTGGCACAGACCACTTCAAAAACTATATGAGTCACTGTGCACTTTGTAGCAATCCCAAATCAATTGCTCTTTGAATACGTTTCAGTGGCAGCTACAAATTTATTTGATTTGGATATACATTAGCTCACTTAATTTGTTGTGCTTGGGTTTTGCAGCATGACTCTATCCTGGTACTGAAAAACACAAAGCCAGTGTCAGAAACAAACAAACAAAAAGGTATTAGGAACTGTGCATCCCAGAGAGGAGAGCAGCCAGGCTGCCTCATGCCCTGAGCATCGCTGGCAGCTTGCTAATTTGCAAGAAGTGCCGATACTGCTGGAGCATCCATGCACTGCAGGGCAATTCGGTGGTGGTAGATGCAGTGGTCAGCCCAGGCTATGGCCACTCCTGTGCTGCAGTTTAATATAACTTCCTTCTGCTACAGCCACTGCACCTGCTGTGCTCCTTTTACATGCATGATTTAGCAATGTCACTCAAGTTTGTTTGTTTCTTTATTTCATTGTTCTATTGTTCTCAGTTACTCTACATGTAGCATGAACATGGAAAATGTGTGAAGGGGGGTTGTAAAAGTTGCTTTTTCATCTGGAACTCAATGGAAGAATGAGAAAAAACATGATCAGACAGAAGAAACATGGAGTTGCTATAAATGAATAGGTGTACCCTTACAAGAGTGGATTTCCAATAAATGTTTGAATACATAGACCTCTGAAATCAAGCTGCTAAAAATAGTCTATAGCTTTTCTTTTCAATGAGGAGAGTACCTTGTTGCCAGAGGAGACTTCTCTAAAGTTTGAAAGAAAAGGGGAACAAGAGATAGGTGGAAATATTTTCTCAGCTGGAGGAAGGGAAGGTCGAGGTTAGAGGAAATAGTCTTCCACACCATGGAATATAAAGGTTGAGGTTAGAGGGAATAGTCTCCCACACCATGGAATAGAACGACACTTTTCCCTGCTGATATGAACCTGCTGCTTGCCAGCAGTGACAGCAAGCCATGCAGGTATCATTGTCATAGCAAACGCTGTGTCCTCATCAAATTTATCTCATTTTGATTCTCAAACCACCACAACTCCAGGAGTGTCACTGCTAGGAATTTTCTTCTTGTTTTTATGTTGTCTTGCAATTTCCTGTTTTGATTGTTTGTTTTAAGGGTGTTTCTTGATTTAAAGAAAGCTGTAACAATATAAAAAGCAACCTTACATTCAAGAGCAAAACTTCCTTGCTATGTCTCACTTCACCTTTGGAAGAGCAACATTTCTCCCTGCCCAGCTCTGGGAATCCTATCCAGTGACATCCACAAATCTATTGCATAATTAATTTTGTATATTTTATGACTCATTTAATGTGCTTGGAATAAATGAACAGTCAAGGGTCCACACACCAATTCCTTGAAATGTCTGTGATTTAGAATAAAACTATTTTGGTGTAAGAGGAAAAAATAGTATTCCTAAGAAATGAAATGTCACCAAAGAGCTGGACATTGAGGAGGTAAAGAGGGATCTAAGCCCTTCTGCCACTTCCAACATGGGGATAGAAATTACTCCCACTCCTGGGGCAGCACTGGGGGGCTGGCCCCAGTTCACGCTGATACCACTGAGGGTATTCAGGGGGTTTCTGTGAGTACAGGGCTTGTGCAGAGGAGCTGAGACACTGGGATACTGCATCTATGAAGCTGGGGGAGGAGGGGGGAAACAGGGAAAGGCAGAGGTCCTCCCCAGGAGCCCCAGGAGAGCTCAGTCCAGATTTGCAGCCTGGGACCTACACAAGCTGCTGCTAGGGCAGGTCTGTGGTTAGCAATGTGCAGCCCAGTGGGAAAACATTTGTTTTCATAGTTTGTGGAGATAATTCAAAGCATCCTGAATGAAAAAGATAAAACAGGCAGAATTTTATAAATCTTTAATAATGGTAGGATAGTGTGGCAATTAATGCTGAATGTAACTAGCATATAAAGCAAAAATATGTGTCATTTGGGAGATGTGAGCTCCCTGTGACAAGCCCTGCCTCTCACTGACTGCTCCCTGGAGTGACAGCGGTAGAAAACTCTAACTGCTAAATGCAAAAAATAATTAACCCAAACATGAGTGCATGAGCAGTGGGAAGCTGTGGATGGCGCAGGAGGCAGCATGTGGGTCAGTGGCAGTGGGAGCCATTTGCTCTCCTTTCTGCTCTGCTTTCGCTCCAGTGAAGAACTGTGTATGCTGCTCAAGCAGAGAGGGTCTGCCAGTGCATGTCTTTTGTGCATTACTCTCCTCCCTTGAATTCATGCTGGTCCCTGCCACAGAGCTGTGCTGGCCCAGGGACACAAGGCAGTGTCCTGCATGTTGACTTTGGCCTATGCACGTATTTGCAAGCCACAGGAGGAACAGCTGACACTAAAATTCAGCCAAGAAAAGCATCCACACAGCAGAGGGGTTATTGCTTGCATGTGAGTGAGTGAGTGAGTGAGAAGTGCAAAAAAGCTGCTCCCTTGCAATACTGTGTCTTACTGAAGAAGTAGGAAATGAAAAGAGACCAAGTGTCCTGACAGAGGAGAAAGCATGACTGTCTGGGAAAAGGAAAGCTGTAGGAAGAGGCACAAAAAATGCAGAAGACCAAGGATAACTGCTGTCCTGTGACAGTTTCTGGAGGCGATTGAGCAACGTGATCTACAAGAAATAGCACAGAAGGTCCAGAAAGAGATATTGAAATGCAAGGCAAGGAAGCAGGCAGAGAGGAAATGAGGGTTGAATGCACACACACGGAGATGATGCCTGGCATAGCACAGACCAACAGAAAAAGGTTTACCACAAGATAAATGCACACAGAAACATGAGTGCGCTGTGCAAGCTTCCAGCTTCTGCTCTGAAATACACCTTGGCCTTTCTGAGGCTGCTGCATCTGCCCCACTCGTCTCAGGCATGGTCACACCAGTGGCCATGGGCATTAAAGTGCTCTGTTGCCACAGTAGGAACAGTGATCTAATCCAACAGCACTGAGCTGCATCCATATCTTTTTGTTATATCAGTTTGAAGTGCTTCATGCGACTCCCATGTCTTCATGATTCTCTGCTCACAGCAGCTTCCCTGCTGGGAGGAGGACAGGACATGGTTGGGGCTGTGCTCTGCTGGTTCCAGGCTTCTGCCTAGAGCCCCCAGGGAGCACAGAGAGGAGCCATCCCTTTGCCTTCTTCCATCAGTCTCATATTCAGATTCATCTGAATGTGCACATACTGCCACAGAATATAATTGTATTTACAAGCGTGAATGGATCCCATCAGCTTGGCTTATTATTTCAAGGGGTTTTTGCTTGCTTAATGCTCCATAGTTATTGTCTCTGCTGTAGAAGAGACAAAGCTATTGCTCTGTTCTCAGTCACAGCTATTTATATCTTGTAATAACACTCCTCAGGATACAAGGAAAGGTATGAAACCAATAGTGTAAAATTAGGACAAAGACAAAACCTCCAGGGCCATTCTGCTCAAAAGCTGTCACTAATGCTATCACCTTGCTTTTGTTTTCTCTACTGGATTCCTCCCCTGCAGTCTCTCAGGTAGAAGCTCTTCATTTCTGTGTCTTTAAGCTTAATTCAAATCAAAAGGAACCTGTGTCTTTGGGGAGATCAGTCCCACATTCAGCAATAGACGTGCTGACACTTCCAAGAGGCCAGCGACAACAAACCCTTTAAAAGCCTCTAAAAGCTGGGGAAATCAGTGGTGGCTTTTGGCAGCATGAACCAGCAAACACCCCAGCTCTGAATCTGGTCACAGCTCTCTCTGTGTGTGCTGCTCTCAGCTGGACACGGCTAATCCTCCTGGGCAGTGTGAAGCCACTCACTGGAGGAGATTCCCAAGGGACCAAAGGGGAAATGGACACATGACAATTGCCACATCTGAGCACTTGGCGAGTACATTTTGTGCCTCTTTAAATACTTCCTCTAACTTTAAAATCACTGGCATGTTTTTTGTTGTTGTTGTTTGTTTTGTTTTGTTTTGTTTTCAGGAGTTTGTTGAGATACTGCATTGCTGCCCTCAGGATGTTTTGCTCTTAATGATTCCAACTGGCTTACAAAACTAAATAGTTAGTGATTTTTTTGGAATTCATATGTGGATGTTATTCCCTTTCAGATGCAATTAAATATCTTCTGCCCATTTCATTGCACATAAGCAATTCCTTGTGTGTGTATTTAGATGATTTTTTTTTTGTGTGTGTGTGCTATTAAGCCCATCTGCTAAAATTTCACAAAGATAACATCAGAGGCCCCACTCCTTCAAAGAAATGCTGTGCTTGAAAATGACTCATGTAACCAGATGTGACATAGTGTGTTACATATACTCAGGGATATTTTTATTCTTCACTGTTTTCATCATTGATTTAAGCTTCTATCACATAACCTGGCACTTTGAAACTTCTGCTGGACCTCAATACCACGATACAATGCTCCATCCCACCATATATCTCAGTCTGGGTAAATCAAGGCAACTGCAGGGAGATGTTGCTCTGTGTGCTCTGGGCAGATTGAGCAGCTTTGAGCACAGCTGTGATGCCACCTTCTCTGGTTTTGTTTTGAGAAGTGTCTCTTCTCAAAAGGGAGGAGATGCCTGGGCTGTACTTCAAGGTCTGCCTGGGCTCTACTTCAAGGTCTTCCTGGGCCTGAAGGAAGCCAGTTCAGGCCAGGGGAGATATGGAGACATTCCCAGCCCACCCTCACTTCATGCCTGCCACAGGCTACAGCCCCAGCGGTACTGACCGATGGCATGTGCCAGCCCTTGAGGACAGCACCAAGAGCTGGGCATCCATCAGCTGCAAAGCTGCTGGCCATGGGGCAAACGCCAGTTCTTTCCCTTTCACTTTTCCCTACACCTTTTTTTTTTTAGAACATAGTCAAAGGGTGACTGAAATTTACGTGGCTCCCAAAAAAATTCAATCACTTGATAAGGGTATCAGAAAAATGTCTTTTTACAAAACCCAGCCATCATGTGAAGTTTTTAGAAAAACACATCCAAAAACCAAACCAAACAAAAAATGAAAAACCTGTCAATACTTCAAACCCCAGTACTTGTGACCAAGAAGCAATTAGTGCAGATGTGCCGTGCCTTGCCCTGTGTCTGCAGGGAGCATGTCTGGAGCTTTTGCACCCAGGCAGATGCTCTGCTCCTGAACCCACACAGAGCTATTTTGTTTCTTCCATCAGCTCAGAGCTGCTGCGTCAGTGCCGGCTGCAGGAAAAGTGTTCATTGTATCTAGACAACAAACATGACTTCTTCAGCAAACATTCAACTAGAAATGTAGACAGCATAATCAAGATAGCCATCTACTGCAGAAAAGGCTTCTGAGGAATTAAGTTACACCCTTTATACGTCACATTCCAGATTATAATTCAGTTCCCCCTCGGGGAATTAACATAGAAGCTAATTATTATGTAAACTGCAGGATGTGTGGGAAACTGTCTCTTATCAGCAGCAGTGTTATCCCTGGGAATGAGAAGGCTCCACAGCACCAGTATGCTAGGTCCTCCCTGAAGCCCTGCCGCCCACTGCTCCAGGCGTCTGGATGTTTTGGGGACTGGGGAAGGCAGTGGCTGTGAATGGCTTGGCCTGGGTTTTTCCCTGTTCTAAGCTCCTTGGGGTGGATACAGCAATTTGGTATCACAGGTCCTCTGCAAAAACATGGATTCTAACACAGCTGTGGTCTAAGGCTAGGTATGCTCCTTGCTGGGGGAGGAAAAAAAATTGCAAGGGCTGGTGATGAGTGCCTGAGAGCCTTCCCAGAACCTTGCAGCTGGTTCTGGTGGATGGCAACCCCCAAAGGGAGAGTAATTCACCCCAAGCACCGCTGGCACATCTGTAATCCCCGAGGCGAGAGCTGGAGCAAGCTGTTGCTCTGTAGATAAAGATGAGTCTTTCTCTGACTGAGCAGCGGCTTCCAAGTTACCAGGCAGGATTATTTTTTTTCCCCAATAATGTTTATTTTTATTTTATTTTTATTTTTATTTTTATTTTTATTTTTATTTTTATTTTTATTTTTATTTTTATTTTTATTTTTATTTTTATTTTTATTTTTTGGTTTGATCTGGAAAGGTGTGATTGAGAGATCACAATGAGAAGATGATGCAGCTTTGCTCTGAGGAAGCCCTGGGAAGCCACTGTGTCTGCACATTGCCAGAAGGACCCAGTTCATGATTTTTTAGTTTAACTTTTTCAGGAGATAATGTGGTGTCTACCAACTCAGTGCTTTCTACTGGAATACCGTGTGAAGCACTTACTTCCTACCAAGAAGCAAGATATTTCATTTTGTGCTAGCTCTTAGAGATTTGACATCTGTCATTTTGCAGAATTATGTCGAAAACTTTTCCAACGTCCTCTGGCTGAGCCATCATGTCAAGAGCCATGTGTCCCCACACCTGCCAGGGGCTGTGTCCTATGAAGAGGATGCAGGCAGGAGGCCCCAAGCTGCCTCTATATGTACATGAGCAAGTACATGATGCTCTGAGAAAATACCTGGCCATGTTTACAGAGCAGGGATAAACTTTTAGACTGAATGATGGTTAAGAAGGTGCCTGGCACCCTAGGGCAGGCCTGGACTTGAGTCTTTATGCGACACCTCCCTGGGCATCATGGCAATGCAGGCAGCCCCAGCAGTGCTGCACTGACCCAAAGCAAAATGTTTTGGCATTTCCCATTTATTCTTTATTATTATTATTATAATTTTCAATTTAAAAAAGACTTGATACATACACCCTGTGTCCTGATCCGGGGCACAACAATACATCAAGCTGCTGGCCTCTCCACAGGCCTCTCCCATCACTGCTGACCTTTGCTAACCAAGGCTTTGCCCAAACATCGAGTCCTGAAACAAGTTCCTGGCTGGCATGAGGCTGCTCAGGCTGAAGGTGCAAACAGGTTCCAGCTCTGCCAGCAGACAATGCAGCCCAGGATGTGATGGCAGCAAGGACTGATGGTATCAGCTCTCCAGGAAATCTATAAAAGGGTACATTTCTACACCTCAAGTTTACAGAAAGTCTCTGGGTCGTGCTGCTTCTGCTTCCTTACTTCTGGATTTCTGAAGTCACTCTGCAGAGTTGCCTTTGTCTTATCTACAGACAGGTACAATTTGTGGTTCTTTATTGCTGGTGTTGGCCCACAGTGAATAAACAGCAAAAGTCACATTAGCATTTTCCCACAATAGTCTGCTTGCGAGCCAAGGCTGCAGTGTTATCTGCATCAGTGCAGTGGTAAGTCCCTGAAACCAGAGCCCTGACATTTTCTCAGATTAGGACCACGATACCCAGCCCCCATGAAATTCTTACACAGCCATCAGCTATGCAGAGGCCTGGCAAGCTATTAATTGAACACTTATTTGAGCAGCTTAATTCAAGTTGGGCCTAAATTCAGTGCCGAGGGCACCTACAAGGAAGGTGAGCGACTCCTTGCTGCTCCTGGTTCATTCCATCTGAGGGGTCACAAACGGGGTCCACACCCAGCACCCAGCAAACACTGAACACTGATGAATTCCACTAAGACGGCTGTCAGTGCTTTCCATCCTGTATAAATAATAAATGCAATAATAACCCTGGCCTGAATTTCCCCCTTAAAGTCCAGAGGAAGCTGAAATGAAGTTCAAATAAATTAAATCTGCTTGCTCCCTTTTGGTGATGAACTTGACGTTGATGAAAGTGAACTATTTTTAGTGCTAGCTAGAGGCACAAGCATATGGCTGGCAAAGCACAGAGAATGTTGCCCTGCCCTGCCAGTGCATCCAGCTGGGATCTGCACTGCCTCAGTGCAAATGATGGCACAAACCTCAACACTGTTATGCAGCTGTGCTCAGCTGTGCCCCTTTTCCTTTAAAGAGCACTGGCAAGCAGGGACCATGGTTGGGGAAGGGGCAGCCCCCTTCCAGCTGCATGCTTGAACAAGTGGAGATCAGCATCCCAGCCTCCCCTGTCAGCACCAACACTGAGTGCTCCCCTGAAGCCCCTGTGGCTGCTTGGGAATGCTCTCCTGTGCCTCTTTCACATGGAGGAGCTCTTTTCAGCCCAGATCCCCCAGGGGGGTGCCTGTCCTCCTTCACCCGTGCTGGGGGTGACATCACTGCATCCAACATTGGGGTGCTGGCATGTGAGCCGTCAGAAACAACCTGGACACACTGCTTTTCTGCCTTGAGACAGCTAATGGAAATGCTCTTGGTGCCACTACATTGCTGACATTGCAATGTGCTGGAGAAAGAGGAGAAGTCATCTCCCTTAGGTTCAGGGTCATCCTCAGTTGCATGAGCTGGGAATTGGCTCTTGCTGCATGTCCTGTGCCTCACACCATGATGGTGGGGGATCAGGGACGCTTGTATGGGGGCTCTGCAGAAACAGCCTCTATCTAAGTGCTCCAAGGGCTGCTGATGATTTCAGCTTTACTTATTGTAATGTGTCCTTTACCGTGGTCGTTTGTCTTGTTCTTTAAAGGCTACGGCCTGACATTTGGGTTTCGCTGGATTTAGCATTGCTTGTGAGCATAAAGGTTCTGCCTGCTTAAATAAAGTTTTATCCCAAATGCTATTTACAAGTTTCTGTTCTCTCCTCACCAAATGTCAATATTTGCTTTTAATGCAGGCTGGCAGGGCACCTCATGCTTGCTGCTGAATAGCAATGCAGACTGCGCCCACTCAGCCTGTGTTTCTGAGCCCCCAGCAGCAGCTTGTGGGGGCCATGTGCCCTGGGAAGAGGCAGTGGGATGGCCAGGTTGCCCACAACATGCAGCTGCAGCTTCTCTGGGAAGGGTCTGGCTCCTTTATTTCAAGATTCATATAGATAGCTACTCGTTGGGACTTTCATACACAGATATTATCTCTTAAAATGTTTTCTTCTGTTCTTTGATATATTTCTTTATGTCTTTGTGCTATATGCATGGAGTGTATCTGCCTGGGGATGTATACGCTGTCCCAGAAAAGGCAAGTCTGTATCTATGGGCTTCATAGAATTAGATGCTGACTTTGCTGTTGGAATAACAAACGAGGGGTTGTAATCAGCAAGGAAGCAGGATTCTCTCTTGTGTTTCCAAGTACAATCCAAGGCATGCACAGACTGCAGGGAAGGAGTAGGGCTGCATTGGAGGCAATGGCCCTGATGGGCAGGGGGAGCAGCAAGGGTGAAGCAGGGTCCCTGCCCACAGCAGCTGCTGGATCCAGGCCAGCACATGAAGGGACAGGTGCATGGCTTTCCAAGCCAAATGGCATAGCTGGGGCATTGCTCTAAGGGCTTTCTTCTACCCTGCTCCTGCTACAAGGTTTTACATCTAAAAGCAGTGATGGCTGTGACACCTGAGAAGCACTAGAAAAACAGAGATAAACCATACTGAAAGTGATCTTCCACATAATGGAGGTTAGTTGGTCTCTTTGTGCGCCAGTCTCAATTACAACCATGTGCAGAGGTCCTTCAGTTACAGTGAACTGCTCTGAACTCACAGGAGTTAATCTATTTAAATTACTCTGTCCTGCTGTAGGACACTGGACAGGCTCTGAATGTCAGAGCTAAGGCCTCCTCACATAAACCCTGTGCTGAGGGCAATCAGCGGATTTACCACTGACAATTGCCTGCATGCTTATCATGGATGGGCATCTGTTCTGCAATGTTATCTGGGAGATCTGGAGGCTGTGATCATTGCAAGACTGCTAGCATTTTAATTATGCATTTGCTGTCATTAATGACAGCAGTTGATAAAAATGCAATTATAAAAATAAGGCATAAGAAGTATCTCACAGAGAATTCCCGTGGCTCAGCCCCCTTGCCCTTATCTCTGGAAATCCTTGCTGGATTTACGGTGCAATAGCAGTGCCCATTCTCCTGACCCATCATCGCCCTCCAAGCACTGTGCCAGGTAGGAGCAACCCTCCATGGCTTTGCAAACTGCCTTCCAAATCACACAAAAAGCCAGCAGTCTGCTTGCCAAAAGGAGCAGGCTCGCGGGGCTGATGCTGCTTTGGCTCTCAAGGCAGAATGACTCTGCGGGGAATCTGGCAGCAGAAATCCCCCCTGCCTGCAGCATGACTCTTGCGTTCATGCACACACGGTCCCCCACAGCAGTGCCATCTGCATGTTGTGGTGCTGTGGCAACACCCAGACCCAGGTGGCAGGAGTGGAGAGAAGCCCATGGGTGCCATCCTTGGTGCAGCACCCAGTTCTGGACCCTCCTGCCCAAGGGCTGCTCTGCTCCAGTGCCAAGCAAGAGGGGAGCTGCATCTCCACTGCACCAAATGGCATTTCTTTCCCCACAGCCGTAGGTTTTTCCAAGTCATTACTGCAGAAGCAGTGGTGCTTTTCTGTTATACCAGAATTACATTTCACTCCTGCCTGAGGAAGTACGTAGTGAAATGTTGTTTGCTCTGCTTTAGGAAATTCTGAGGGGAGATAAGCACCAGCCAGCAAGCTAAGCAATACAGCAAGCTCTTTCCACTAGACACAGGCCTGTGCTGAGATCTGTGCTTTGTTCAATGAATCGGTGTTCTTCCCGGAGACCTTATGAAACCAGATTCCTTTAATTCTGTGGCATTCAGGATGCAGAGCTAAACTCGCAGGAGTTGATCTATTTAAATTGCTCTGTGATTTATATTCAAGAAAACTGAGCTAAACTCATAAGAGTTAATGCATTTAAATTGATTTTGTCTTTCAGCCTTTCTGAAATACCTGTGCAGGAGAGCTCACAGGCTTTTGACATTTCTAAGTTAGGAAAGAGAGCAGCCAAGCCAAATCATGTATGGAAAAGGGAGGACCAAAGTCTGCCTTATTGCAAACACATTGAATCTGGTATTTCAATTGGTACCCCAAAACCAAGCTGCTGGAAATGAGCTGGAAAAATTCACCAGGGTCCTACATCTTGCAATAAAAGGAGAGAGGATCAAAATAACCCCTGAGAGCTGCCACAGAGATGAACAAGCAGATGGGTCCCAAAGGAGTGAACACATCCAAACTCATATCTCATGCAGAGGCTTCGAGTTAGTTGCTTTTTCCATCCCCTGGAGGGAGACATGATCCATTTTCCCTTAAGGATGGTTCTAGCTACTGGATACCACAACAGAACATGCTCCCATTCCCCTTGCAGTATCAAACCCAGGGGAACCAGCATCCCTAAAGCCACCAGCAGAGTTTGAAACAGGGGCCCCACCACTACGGCTGCAGGGGCCTTGCACTCCTGCCCCATGCCCACGTGTTTGGGCATTGCACACACTCACCAGGGGCTGCCCCTGAGCCCCACCACAGTCACCTGCTCTCTGCAGCTTCACTGAGCTGCACTGCTTTGAAGTAAAACCAAGGGAATTTCTGCCAAACAAAACACTCTTTCCACCCCCCCTCTCTCTTTTTTCTTTTTTTTTTTTTATTCTTTTTTTTTTTTCGTTTTCTTTTTTTTTTTCCTAGAACCCAGTTTACTTTTTGCCTCTTTGAGAGGTCCTTGCTCTGGGGAATCCCTCGCAGACCTGCGCACACCAGGAGTTCACCGACTTCTGGGAAAGACAAAAAAATAATACATATGTATATATGGCAAGACACACTCATTTGTTGCAATTTGGCTGATTTTCCTCAAACAACCCAAACCCTGGCGGCGGGAGCCCTGCCCGCTGCGGGCTGTGCGCACTGCGGGGACCCAGCGCCACCGTCTGGGGACGCGTCCGGAGCTGCCCCGGCCCCAGCAGCCCCCCCGGCCCCCGCCGGATGGTCCTTTGATTCCCTTCTCCAGCATCCCTCATCTCCCCGTTTTGGGGCACTTTTGGCAGGGCGCAAGGCACCCCGTTGCATTGCCCGTGCCCCACTGCAGGGAGAGCACTGAGCTGGTTGCTCTGCATTCGCTGGGCTGTGGTTGTTCCAAACCCCTGAGCTGCCACATGCGCTGCGGTGGCCCAGGGACAGATGCAGGGGTATTAAGGACAATCATGCATTTAATCGCAGCCACGTTCTCCCTGCCAGGTCTGACACTGCAGCCTGGTCCTGTCAGCACCAATGTCCCCCGGCAGCCAGTGAGCCTGGATGCTGCCCATCGCTCTTGGCATGGAGGTTGCTTCCTCTGGTGATGCATGGGCAATGCTGGCAGTGTCCAGGTGCACCCCAGCCTTGGCAGCAGGACACTGGCAACCAGTAAATAGCATTTAGTTGCAGGTATGTTTGCTGACTGCTCTGTAATCCTATGTGGTCAGTGAAACACAGGTTATATTCTTCTTCCCAGGGAGTGAGATTGTGCTCACAAACAAGTGCAAGGTTGGTTTTCTGGTGTGTTGTCTTCACAGGACTCTGAGATAGCAATAACGGACTTTGCTTTGCACCCTGATTTTCCAACTTAGATGAAAAGGGCTCTGTAAGAGCAGGATATGGATGCTTTTTCAGGAAAGGACATTGTGAGCAGCTGACATAACTCATAGCAGCCCTGTGATGCACATCCTGGCCCAGAACCAGAGCTATGACACTCAGGCAAGGACTTTAACTTTAGGCCACAAGGTGCCTCCGTGCTTCATTTTCTTCTGTAGAAGGATATTTGCCAGTCATTGCAGACAGCTGCACCATGCTGCTGTGATGATACCCCACAAAACACACAGCAGGAGCAATATCTGCAACCTTTACACACCTGGTATTACACCCCTCACACACACTTATCACAGCACCCTTCGCCGTGCTGCCTCCAGTCCTTACTCCGTCCCCTCTTTGCTGGGACCATGCCCAGCACTTTCCCTAAGTGAGCTGCCCCTGGACAGCCCTTGATCTCTTCAACCTCCATTTCTCCCATATCCACTGCCCTGAGACTGCTCAAGCCCCCCACTCAGGCTCTCACTAACATTCAGTGCTGGACACTCTCCTGCAGCACTTTTTTCCACCTGTTCCATCCCACTGACACTGCTGACATCTCCAGGCCTTCTGCAGGAAAGGTGCTCTCCAGGATCAGGTGCTCTGCAGCTGGTGGCCCTTTGTTCCTTTTGCTGAAAAAGCAGCATGCACAAAACATACACGGGACAGCAGAGCCTTAGATCATGCCAGATGGTTGCCATTTATCCAAAATATTTGTTTGAATGAAGCTATTTCAAGAAGTGTATTAACAGATTAACAGATTAAGATTCTTAAGTCTTCTGTCCTTTCAGGTTAAAAATACTGACCATTTTTGAGACTTGTCCTGAAAAACTCTATAATTTTATTTGGCTTGATCTCTTTTCACATGAAATATTTGTTTGTTTGTTTGTTTGCTTGTTTCCTCATCATCTCCAGCTAAAGGGAATCATCACAGCAGGAGAGACACTGTTGCAAAGGAAACTTCACAGGAGCAGCAAGACTTTCTGCAGAAGAGACCTGCCAAATACTGCAAAACTACCAGAACAATACTTGTACAAACAGATATTCTGAGAGCAAATTATTGTATAACTTTAGTAACATGCCACGGATGTGAGTACTTAATATCTGCTTATAAAAGACTCCACTTGCTATTTATTGCCCCTTCCAGGATTAGCTGAGGAAGGAAATGGGAAATTTTACTCTCTGGCATGTCATGAATGTGTCTGAGATGCTGAGGAGGAAATGGAGCTGCGACCAGCGACCAGCGGAGAACAGTGCTTTCCAGCTAAGCTCCATGGGGTGTTTTGTTTTGCATTACAATGCCAGAAGGGCCCAAGTCACACATCACCATCCAATCTTCCCTACAACAGGGGCAGCACCTTTCCTCTAACTAATGGTGGGGAAGGTGACTGCTGATGGTCTGCGTTAGGAGAGAGGATGCTATAAAAAACTTCTTCACTACTTGAATGAGAGTTTAAAACCAAACCAGAGCAGCAGGGAGCATTTCTGCTGCTTCCTACCGTAGCTGCCAACCACTGCCCAGCTCAGAAGTGCCACATTGTGCCCAAAAGCCAGCAGTGGTGCATCCCTCACCCTTTTGGTGAAGGTCACTGCTGTCCTGCACACTGGGACATGACAAGAGGAGGGTCAAGCACATGTCCTTCCTGCTGAAGAAGGCATTTCCCTCCTGTGCTAAATATGGGGGCAGACATAAATTCTTCCCAGGGTCGGTGGTGGCATGGGAAAACTCAGAGGAGGCTTTTCCTTAGCCTCTTCCTACAGCCACTTCCCTCACACTGCCGACAGAGCCAGAGCTAACACAATACAGGGGCTGGAATTTAGCACCCCACTGTTTGAGGGAGGTTAGTTTTCCCTAAAAGGCTTACCTGAGAGCATGCATTGCCTCCAGGCTGCCTCCAGGCAGGGGACACAGTGTGCAGTCACAGCCACAGGGTTCTGGGCATCTTCCCTGGGGTGCACCCCCAGCTCCAAGCCACAGGAGCATGGGGACACAGCAGGAGCTGCTTCTTTCCAGTAGAAAGCTGGCTCTGAAGTAAGTTACATTGCCTTTATTGTTCCTTGGCTCCAGCCTTCAAAAGTTCAAACTGTTTTTGTTTTTCCTGGTGTTAGTCATGCACACAGATTGGGAGTCCAACCTGTAATTCTGGCTTTGCTGCTGCTATAAAACATTCACACTGTGCTGCTCTAAACCAGGAGCAGAAACCTTTAATTTAATTCCACTAGAGAAGTTTAATCTAGGACTATGACATTTCAATTACTTAGTAATGCATATTTAACATTTAGCTGTACACGTCTAAAATTAAACCAAGGAAAAATGTTGTATATAAGCAACTGTAAGGATTTTATTTAAAGCCAGTAAAAGTTGTAAATTTAGAACAAAGATCTAAACAAAGACATTTAAAGTAAACACTTTTGCTTGTTAGGCTGCATGATTTATAGAGCTCTATTCAAAACAAAATGGCTGAGATTTCCATTTCTCCCTGTTTTTTGAATTTTTGGCTGATGGGGACAGAAAAGTTCAAAACATCGTAAGTTTCCCCTGAATGGGAAAACCATTTCTGCACCGTGTGGGTCCCAGCATGGAGAACACAGATGTTCCTCATCTCCAGGGCTTGGTGCAGCGATACAGGAAACCACTCAGGTTTGTTCTGATCGATGCTGAGGGCCGGGTGTGTTGGTTTGCAGTCTAGCAGTCCATAAAATAATGGGATAAGCAATGTGCTGGTACTTTTGACTCTCGCACAGAGAATACAGGCTTATTGCTCCCCAGTTTGGCTTTGTCTCCTGGTATCTATAGGTCTCCTCTTGCTTTTCAGGTGGGTTTTGAGTTCTCAGGGGTGTTTCTCCATGCCCCATTTTAGTGGGGATGCCGGTCCAGCGTGGCAGCTCATCCAGAGCTTGGCATTGACATACTGCATATATATATAAGAAGTATATGAAGTGCTTGACAGTTTGGCTTTCTCAAATGGTGTCATTAAGAAATATCTTCAATTTTATGTTCTTTAACATCACTGCTTTCTGCAATCCCATAGATGGTTGTTTGTTGCCCACTGCCAGAGAAGTTTCTATTCCTCCATAACATAAGCACAATAAATCAAGTTCTTTTTAGCACAGCCTCCAGAGTTCCCTGAGCAGTTTCAGTTCCACAGGCCCATAGCTTGACTCAAATCAGAAAATGTATAGATAGTCTTTCCCAGTCAATCTCTGTTTCTACCCAAAAGTTAATGGTGGATATTGATTGGTTTCAATTCTACCAGGGATCTCCAGCCTCTGGTGTAGCCCCTCTGAGCAGAGTGTTGCAGGGCAAGCAGAGGCAGTCTTGTGAAGGGATGCAAGACACAGAAAGAACAGGAGATGTTTATTGCCCCTTTTCACTACTACATATACTTTCCCTGTAGCTCCACGCACTGTCCACGTGCCCGAATCTGTCACACAATTGGTTAGAGACCCTCAGACATGTGCCTCAAGCCAGCCAGCAACTGGCCACTGCCCAAAGCTCATCTTTAACACTGTAGCCAATTTACTTCATCTCAACCTTTTTCAAGGTTTTGTTTCTACCGCTTGTTTCCTCATTATCTCTAACTCAGGGACATGTGAAACAGCACGGAGCCACCTGCAAATTCCTTTCCCACAGTATTGGAGGTCTGGGGTGGTGCTAGAATTGAAGAACAGCAAAGGAAATCCAGGGAAAAAGGAAGAAATCCTGCTGGGCTGCAGCAGTTTGGAAACAGCCCTGTGGAGGCAGTTGCTTGGGGTGAGAAACAGAGCTTCCCCACCTGGGCTTGTGCATGCACACTGACCCATCACGGGCAGGATACAGCTGGGTTTCTGCACTTCCTAAATATTTTGGGAACCATTATTATTTTCTAATTTAAATGAAGTTGCAGGAAATTAAGGGAGGTGAGAGTGAAAGTGCAGGTGTCAGCAAAGGAGCTGTTTTGTTGTTTCTCAACCAGGCACAGCAGGGACCTGGAGCTGCTGGCTAAGCCATAGCAATGCCAACACTAAGTTCGTGGAACTGCTTTTTACAAGTGACCACTGACGACTCTATTAGCTTCCACAGCAGGTTTCAACACCTGTAGAAGGAAGAAGATTTGTTTCCACTAATAACACATTCCCTGCTAGCAACGTAGAATAAGTTAAATACTGTGAGCTTTGTCTTAGAATAAAAGCTATAGGCCACATAGTGCCCTTTTAGAGCTCAGATGTGATGTTTGTACTAAACTCATCAGTGGTAAAATAGGCAGGTTGCCCTCCTGGCTGCCAGAGTATGCAATGAGGTTAAACATGGTTCTCAGCAGTCTTTAGAGGAAAAGTAAATACTGACTCTCATTAAATATAATAACATATAATAACCTGATATTCATTTACTTAATGCTCATGCTATTAATAGGTGATATTGACCTAAATGTCTGAATAGCCTTATCCAATGTTCTATCATCTACCATTAATCCTTATCAGCTCTGTGGTCATGTTCAGAGATCTCCCTTGGGTATGTTTCCCGGACACTAGTAAACAAATAAATTGCTTCTGCTGGCTGTAATTAAAAAAAAAAAACAACAACAAAAAAAAAAAAAAAAAAACAAGCAAACAAGATTTCCAGCAGCAAAAAGGAACCTTGCACTATCCTTCAAACAAAGTGCAGTGGCAGAATAAGGCTCTCTTCCTGCTGGCAAGGAAAAAGCAGAAAAGAGAATGTGAGATCAATACAGACCAGATGCAGTGCAGTCCCTGCGGTGCCCTGCCATTTCCACAGCAAATACTTTTCTGGGCAGGGAGGGCTCTGTCTTATTTTTCTTGGGCACTTCTGCCTTCCACTGCTGTTATTCAAATTTTACTTGCACCCCTCTCTGCCACCCTTCATGGACAGCTCTTTGCTATCACCTGGTTTTCCCTGTCTTTCTCTGTCCTCTGCTGGTATCACTTCTTACACCAGGGAGTACAGCTCCCCTCCAGGAACAGGACAGGTGATTCAGTGAGTGGAGCTTTGGTGGATTCTTTCCAAACACCATAAAAGCCGCAAAGGCCCATTTCAGACTGTTCTCCCACATCTGACTAGACAAGTTTGCAGATATTCCCCATGTGCTCTTTCTGGGCACTGGAGAGAGCAACAATTTAATTCCCTCTGGGAGCTGGAGTCTATCAAGAGAAAAAGCAGCAGAACAAGCCACTGGAAGTAAACAGTAATTATCATCAGAAGCACAGATATATATAAACTGGGGTTAAACTAATACTAAGGTTGAGGCAGAAAACCATGAAACCAGGAGAATTAATGCTAGGGCTGCCATGGCAACCCTGACTTACTCTGGCGTGGTTGAGTGGCAACCCTGACTTACTCTGGCATTTCTCCAGGACCTCCCAGCAAGTGCCAATGTTTAGCAGTCATGGATGTTCTTGGACAGGTAACAGAGCTGCTGGAGAAAGTGGCTGGTGCATTTGTGTAAAAGGATGCAAGTTCTGATGGAAGATCTGGAAACGCAGTCTTGCATCAGTAGACCCAGGCTCATGAGTTAGGTAGCATATGAAATCTTGAGCCCCCAGCCCAACAAGACATTACACCAGCAGAAGCTGATGAGTCAGGAAAGCAAAAGCTTTAGCAGTGAAACTCGGAAAAATGAAAACCCAGCTTTAAGTCCAAATCAGAGTCAGCTCCAGCACTAGTCCTGTTGACAGAGCTGCTAACTTCCAGTTCCCTCCCTGCCCGGCAGATATCTCTGTGCAACAGAAACAACTTCATTTTCCTCTAAGTAATATTCCTTATGGCCATTCTTAGTGTGACTCAGAGTCGTGGTCACAATTGTTCTGTGGAGGAAAGGAGTCTACAGATTAATAGTTGATAAAATCCTAGTTTAAGAAACATTTGATAAAATCCTAAGTTTAAAAACCATTCAAACTGCTGGTTGTAGCCCAGGGAAGCCTGGGCTCTCCTTGAGGCTCAGCAGAGGCTTTGTCCAGGCATGTGCCCTGTGGGCTATTACACACAGATGTGATGACCATGAACTGGAGATGTTTCCTTAGTAGTGACAGGCTTTGTGTTAATGGCATATATAAAGTTATAACTTCCAGATACCATAATACTTCGTGGCATTATTATACTTTTCAAGATCTAACTGATTTTTGTGAATGTTTTAAGAGAACATCTACTTTGGTTTAAATTTCTGTTCAATGCATAAAATGTATGCAAGGTAATCAATTCACCATAATGTTATTACCTTTTCTATTTCTACTTTCTCTTTCAAATATAAGAAGGGTCTGTAAAGCGATGTTAGTAAAAGCTACTTATTTGTTTCTGATTCAACACTTAGATTAATTTTGGATCCTTTTTTGATCTTCACAAGTAGCTAATTATCTTTTCAAACCTGACAAAATTCAGTTCAAAGGGAGCTGCTTACAATTCTGCCTTAGAAGAATAGTGAATGCACCTTCTTGTACTGTGGATTGCTTTCATCATGACTTTTGATGAGCTACAATGAAGAACAAAAGCAAATCTCTAGAGGAAATCATGGCTCCGCTATACAGTGAGGCACCAACTCTGATTCATATTAGCAGTACGCTTCTAGGCACTTAAAGATGGAACACAGAACAAACAAAAGTGTAACAATTGTGTATGAAAGCATACGCATCCACTGAACATCTTCAGACAAAAATAAAAAAAATAAAAATAAAAACAACACAAAAACGTGGAAATTTGGAGGATGGAGCATTTGCATTGGCAAAGGCTGAGACAAAACTCATCTGCACATGCAGAAATTGTCAGTATGCCAGGAAGAATGAATAAAGAGCATGTCTATGTAATTAAATTGGTTTATTTGTGAGAGCAGATGATGTAGCACAAGTCAGAGCAGCCGGAAAGTTCTCTGAATACAAATCTATGCCCAGTGAGTTTCAGGAGGGCACCTCAGGAGGCAGCTGGGGCATTCTCAACCATTTCTTATTCCATTCAGCAGGCACCCAGTTCACACTTCACCTTCAGTTTAGTAGTTGTGCTGTGTCCTGTTTTTTATTTTGGATAGCTCCCCTCAAAAATAACAAGGTTATTTCTCTTCCAACAAACCAGCTTGATGCTCTGGGTCTGGAAGCTAGGGGAAAACCTCAGATGTTGCCAGTTTTGCTCAGCTTCAGGCACCACATCCTCATGCTTGTGGGATGGACACAAGCATCTTGTTGTCAGAGCACCTTTTCCTCTTAATCACGGCGGGAAAAAATCCCATCCATCCTGGGACAATATTTTCCAGAGGAACTCTTCTGCATTTCACAGACAGGGTTATTTTCTTTCCTACAGTGTGACCAGTGCTGAGCACTTTCCATGTTCCCAGGAAGGAAAAGCTTATGCTACAGTGCCGCGTGATCTCTGCACGAATGCAAACCTGTTCATTGCTCTAGATTAAACAGAACAAGCACAACGGCCTTGCAGTGTGGCTTTAGTGATCAGTAGCCGGCAGATGCCACTGTCTCTTTCCACACCCATCACACACAGCAGCAGCCACAGCACCATTGCCTTATCTCCCTTGCCCCACCTTCTTCAGCATTGTGTTTGATGTATTTTTGTCAGTTTGCAGTGATCTCATTTGCTGTTTATGAGTGTTTAGTTGCTGTTGTCACCTGGACATCTGGAGAGGGCTGTCTGGGTGCCCTCAGCTGGGTACGACATGTTTCCCAGCACAGTTTTTCTCCTCCTCCATACCTGGAGGCAGGTGTTGGACCGCATTCCATCAGTCGCCCTCATATTTGCATTTCTCAGCGTGTTACTCCATCCCTCACAGGATGATTTGAGTTCCCCCATCATGTCTGGGCTCCCCGCTCCCAAGCATCCTCCCTCCTTGCTCCAACGTCCCTCATATCCTCTCATTGCTGACACTCTCCCAAAGTGGATCCCTTCTTATCACCTTCCCACCACCCCTGCTAGCTCTCTGGCACCATTTTGTGTGGTGGCAATTTCGGGAGGCTCTTCCACAGCCTGCAGCAACGGGTAGATCTGTGCCCTGGGATGACAGTGCAGCATGTCTGCTGGACATCCACCCGGTACGATGGCAAGGAAAAAGCAAAGGAAAGCACACAGAGGTATAAGTGATGGAAATTCAGACCAGAACACACCTCTGAATGTCAGCCCACGCTGTGCACAAGCAGTGATTGGGTGGATGTAGTTGGGACACAGCTCCTTGTGGCTTGCTCAGCCTCTGCTGCATATTGCATTGTGCTGCCTTGCTCCCCAGTATACTTTTGGGGCATGTTAGCTGTAACAGAACACTGTGTGCATGTCTATGCATGTGTGCATGTGTGTGCCCTGACACATCTGCACACACAAACAGGTTCAGAGTGTCATTTACCACAGCAGGAGCCACAGGGCACCACTCACAACAGACCCCAGGCTGTTGTTAGCTCTGTGCAAGGTTAAAACTTCCACGGAGTGACTGCCATTGGCACAAAGCTGCCTGTGCAACACAGCCATGACCCAAACTCCCCAGTGAGCCCTGTCACCAGACTGGTGCAGGGGCCGGCTGCTGCCACATGACGGCTGCCCAAGCGGCGGCAGTGAGTCAGCAGCGGTTTGCAGTGCTGGGAATAAGCACTGTTCTCACAAAGGGAACCAGAAATCATAATTTACATCAATGGGCTGTCAAGCGAGTTGGCAAAGATAGATCCTCCTCCCGTGTGTATGTGTGTGTGTGTAAGGTATGCAGCTTTTCCTGTTTTCCTGCTCCGCTTAGACCAGCACAGGCTTGATGCTCAGGACTTTAACCCAGAGCGATTCATCCTCTTTCAACTGACCATTGATTCCATCCCCAAGCCACATCACAGCTCCACACAGGCATCACCTCTGGTCATCTTTGCCTCTCTTACTCTCACCAAATGCCATAACCCAGGGGAACATGGTTATGCAGACAAGCATCTCCAAGCCCTGCGATCAGATGCAGGAGACCTTAGTGTGATTGTTGGGTCAGTCACGTGTTCTGGGCTTGACTTTGATCTCTCCTCCCTATGGGGTGACATGGAACCATAGGACCCTTGCCTCTCCCTGCATGGATAGGGTAGACAGAAAATCCCCTGCTGGCTGTGCTGTGGGTGGAACCCGTTCCAGCTTTGTTCTGAAAGTACTTCTTGCCCTTGTTTTTTTTAAAGCAATGAAAGTAGTAATTTTGCTTTAACAGTTTATGCCCCTAGTTGACTAGATGGATCAGGAGACTGGTGATAATCTGCAAAAGCTTTGAATCCACCTTATATCTGTCTGCAGTAGGTATCTTAAGATTTAGTGAGAGCAAGACCTACCTTCCAGCATAAGCACTGCTAGCACATGAGCTAGGAAACAACTGAGAGAGACTCCTGTGCTTTCTGGGCCTTTAACCTAGGAAAGCAGCAGCACACTCACTGAAGCAGACACAACCCTTTCTGCTAGAAGTCAGTCTGGCAGTGGCCAAAGGCTGGGAAACTTCCAGCCACCAGTGGTGCTCTTGGTAGGATGGTCCTGCTGACACCCTGGGGTGCTGGGGACAGGCTGACACATGAGCCTAATTTATGGAAGTCCCTGGGAGAAGTTCACATCTAAGCCGAAGGGAAAAAAAAATCACTGTAGGGTCAGGAGGGGAGCAGGCAGGTGGGGCTGCAGCAATGGGTATGCAGCTCAGCCATGGGGCACAGAGATGCACTGGGACCAGCCTGTGCTCACCCAGCTATGAAACACATAGACTGCCTGCCTAGCAGTACATAGAAACCAGAAAGTAATTCAAGCTTTGACAGTGGGGTGAATTTTCTATTATTTTATGTTAGAAAATCATAGCAAATGAACTGTCTGCTATGTCGAAGAATTTGCATTTTTAGCTATTACCTCCTCTTAGGAGCCTGAGGCTTTTGGGAGAACTTTTTTTAGGCTCAGGGGCCATATTGGGTACAAAATTGAGGATCTAGCATCCCACTTCTCACAAAGGTGTCTGTCACGGCCTCTTCCAAGCCACAGCATGTCACATTTCATCCAAGCATGCTAGACACATCCATGCCAAGGTGAGACAAACCCTTGCTAACTCTCATCAATGCTGACACTGTCCCAGTGTTCATCCCTGCCTGCAACCTGGGAAAGGCTGTGCAAGCCCTGGGGTGAAAAAATGCAGGTCACTTGTTATTCCTAATTATAACCTGTGAAGCTGATTGTAATTTATCTCCATGGACAAAGGTGGGTTGGGTTGTGCCACAGTGGAAGTGTGGTTGTAGTGCTCCTGCTCTGGAGGCTCTAACAGCCTCGGAGGAGCCGATCTGATGCAAAAGGCAAGTGATTTGGAGTGTGAAGGTCAAGACCATTGCAGTTAGGCTGAATTTTATTCACCACATAGACCTGACTAAGCCCCTGACCTGTACTTTTATTTTAGCGTTCCTGAATTCTGCAACTATATAATTTCCTCTGTGTAACAAAGCATGAAGTCATGAAGCTGCCGCCAGTTACTGACAGGCTGCTAAACAATTCAATATGCTTTTCAATAGTTTTTTTTCCCCCCATTTTCTAGAGCCGCCTGCCTTCCCAGCTAAGGTTACATCATTGTTGTCTTTAATAATTTAGAGACCATCCCACTTACACTAATGCAATCGGTGTGTTTGGCTGTCAGTTAGAGCAGGAACAGTGAGCAGTGAATCACAAGTCAGTAATTTTCTGTACCAGTTATTTGCTCAAATTCTTCAACATTACGAGCTTAAGGTGTATGCTAGGCTCCTACCTACTTATTTTTAAGAAGAATCAAAAGAATTGGTCATGCATTTCCAATTCACCTCCTTTCTGTCGCCCAAGCTTCATGATTTTTTAAGGAAACAGGAAGACACAGCCCCATACCACATGTGTATGCATATGCACAAATACCCCAGTGTCAAATGATTTTTTGATTCTCAAACATTTTAAGTTCTTACCAGTTTTACACTGTCTCAACAGTTAATCAGGCTCAACACCTGATTTTTTTCACAGATTTTGACTATAGCTGTACCACACAGTGACCCTCTACTAAGCTGTGCTCAGCAGGAGTACTGCTTTGGCTCAGAAGCATGTACTTATTGCTGTGCAGATATTAAAAGATTTCAAAGGAAGCTTCTTTCCTTCATGAGTTATTGCTGTCTGATCATTCATAATTTGATGGCAGAACAAAAACGACCAGAAGATGAAATGAAAATTTATTGGAAGGAAAATACAAGACAAAGCAAATAAGGAACCATATAATTTAATTCCTGCTACTGGTTTCAAACATTCATTACATTAGTTAATTAGAAAAAAAAAATCCTTTTAAGGATGCTTAGCAATTAATCTAACAGACTAGCTTGATTCTCTGTCTTTTGTTTCTCACTATTACCTTGATTCTGATTTCCCCCTGTGACCAGACTGATGGGAAAAAAAAAACAGGCTTTCTCCTCGCTTCTTTTCCACTGTACATTTGCTTTATTAACCAGGTGTTTTGGCAGTGTTTAACAGCATGGATAAATATTTGCATCTGATTTATTGACCTCCATTTGAACATCACCCGAGAGGTCACACTGAGCGCCACTTTGGTTGTAGCAATCTCCTTGAAATGGCATTCGTGCGACAAGCAGAAAACTGGGGAGTGTGCTGCTGTGTGTGGTGATTTTACTCAGGTGGGCATCTAAGCTCTACCACAATCCTTCTCACTCTCCCTCATCAAAGGGCAAGGGGGAGAAAATACGATGAAAAGAGCTCCAGGGTTGACATGAGGACAGGGAGACCACTCAACAATTATCACGAAGCCACCCCTGCAGCCCCCTGCTACCAAAACCTGGCCACCACACTGTGCCACTGCTGCCTCGATGCCTTGAGTGTCTGGAGGCTCTACCTCATGTCCCATATGAACCAAGGGACAAGCCTGTGTTCAGTTTTGGGCCCCTCACTACAAGAAGGACATGGAGGTGCTTGAGCAAGTCCAGAGAAGGGCGGCGAAGCTGGTGAGGGGTCTGGAGAACAAGTCCTACGAGGAGCGGCTGAGGGAGCTGGGCTTGTTCAGCCTGGAGAAAAGGAGGCTCAGGGGTGACCTTATTGCTCTCTACAGATACCTTAAAGGAGGCTGTAACGAGGTGGGGGTTGGTCTGTTCTCCCACGTGCCTGGTGACAGGACGAGGGGGAATGGGCTTAAGTTGCGCCAGGGGAGTTTTAGGTTGGATGTTAGGCAGAACTTCTTTACTGAAAGGGTTGTTAGGCATTGGAACGGGCTGCCCAGGGAAGTGGTGGAGTCACCATCCCTGGAGGTCTTTAAAAGACGTTTAGATGTAGAGCTTAGGGATATGGTTTAGTGGAGGACTGTTAGTGTTAGGTCAGAGGTTGGACTCAATGATCTTGAGGTCTCTTCCAACCTAGAAATTCTGTGATACTGTGAAAATGTGATTCTTGGCCTGGGCCAGCCCTCCTGCACCTGGCATCCCTGGCTGACGGACATAGCCCATAACGGAGCCCCTGCAACCCTGGGCTGGCCGGAGGGGAGGGAAGGGGACAGAACTGGGTGCAGGAGCGCTGTCAGCACGCCTTCCCCTCCCTGCTTCAGCACACCGCACTGCCCTGGGCCGGCGCACAGCCGCAGGGCCGAGTCAGGGGCGGGTCGAGGCGATCAGAAGGACGCAACACCGCGCCCAACAGCCCCGCTAGGGGGAGCCGCCATGACGGGAGGCGGCTCCGCCATACTGCCTGCTCCCGCCCTTCCGCCCGGCACAGGGCGGTGCCGCCCCTCTCGCGAGAGCCCCGCGGCCCCCGCCCGCTCCCCCGCCGTGCCCCGAGGTGGCGGCGGCCCGGCCCTGGCCCGGCCCGGTCCCCGCTCCGTGCGGCCCGGCCCCGCCATGGCCTCCGACAGCGACACCGAGGAGTTCTACGACGCGCCCGAGGACGTGCACCTGGCGGCCGCCTCCCCCACGCCGTGAGTCCCCTGCCCTGCCCTGCCATACCCTGCCCTGCCCTCCTTTCCCTCCCTGCCCTCAGCGCGGCCCTAGGGGGGGACGTGGCCGCCCCCTCAGCTGAGGTGCGGGGGTCCCGGGGCTGTGGGGCCCTGCCTCTCCCCTGCGGCCCCCCAGCAGGGTGCTGGGCCGGGCGGGGTCCCTGCTCGGCTGGGGGTTGCTTGAGAGGTGGTGAGGAGACAGGCAAGGGGATGCGAGGGACTGGGGGGGCTCTCGGGAGGCTCTTTTGGGGGCTGGCAGCAGGCGTGGTGTTGGTGAGATGGTAACGGCCCGTCCCGGGCAGCGACACGTAGGGTTTGGAAAAGATGTGTGATGAAATCGGGGCTGGCGGAACTGATTCTGGAGCGCGATTAAAATAAAAGAGCTTTCGGGGGGAAAAGGAGAGAGCAGGGTCCCCCAGCAACAGGCGGACTGTTGCTGTGCGTGAAACAACTTCTGGTGCGCCCTGTCACTTGTTTTTAACAGCGTTGCATTGACGTGTCTGTGAAATGCAAGTGTGGGGTTCTGTGCGGTGAGTTTAACAGCGTTTTATAGCACAGATTCAGAGCTGTTACCTCAAACAGCGTCACTACATTGTTAATGTTAGTAAAACACATTATTTCTTCTTTAATTTATAAATATCTTCCTGGTTTTGTGCTAAAACAGGTTATGGGTTGTATCAGTTCTGTTTTTCACACAGCCTGGACCAAACCTCTCCATCATTTGATCTCGCAAGATGAGGTTTCATGTAGGTTGTTTGAAGAGCAATAAGATATGGATTGTGGGATCCAGCCATTTGAAGCTTTAATAATTGACTAAGAGCTCATTTTAATCTGTGTGCCAGTGGCGGCTGGATGCCTTGAACAAAGGAAAAACTAGACCGGCACTGCTCACTCCCACATCCTGTATCAAAGCTCTTCTGAACTTAGCTTTTTACATAGCATCGTGAAAAGCACATCTTGGCATGCAGTTCTGCAAGATATGGTGAGCCAAATTAACAGCACGCTGTTGCTGAAGTGTTGTGTTGCTCCAGCTAACCTTGCCCTGGCAGTAGTGGTCATCAGACTCTCCTGAGTTGCTTTAACTCAGGAATTGAAAGCAGCTGGAAACTAGAAACAGCAAAACCTATTCAGTAAGTTAAAACAGCTGGAATCTGGGAGGGCAGGGACAGGAGAGGGTAAAGGTGTGGGATTGTATGGCTAGAAGCAGAAGTGGGAAGCAGGAAACATCATTTGCTTCAAGAGAGCCATTAAATCTGACCTGACTGCATGTCCTGCCTTTTATTTGATACAAATAATGCCATATGTCTAGGCTTGAAAGTTTCCCCCACCTGTATCTAAGCAGAATTTGATATGAAGTTAATAACTTAAAACTGAAGATGCTTTTTGGTTTTGTATTGTTCTTCCATAACCTATAAGGATGCATCGTTGACTCAATTTGATAGAGATCAGACAGCTTGAGTCAAGGAAGGAGTTAATCTCAGAGGATTTACTTTGCAGTGCAGATACTGAATCTGTTATTCAATCTGACGTTGAATCTCTACTAACAATATTGAGAAAATTTTCTCTAAATAAGCTCTGAGATTTCTTAAGAGCTAATTTTGAATTTCCATTGCATGCTTCTTGGAAGCAGGATTGTAGTTTTGAGACCTGTATGTGCACTGAGTTGAGATCCACAAAAAACAACCCAAAACCTCATGGGAAGAAGGGCAACTGAAAACAAGTTCATGTGACCCTTTGCAGTTAGAGGTTTTTCCTTGTGCATTTACCATTCTGATATCAGCAAAATGACTTGGGAATTGATTTTACAGCATGTTATGGCCAGTTTTTTGCAAAGTAGTGTAGATATATTTGCCCTCATTAAAATTGTGGGTTTGGTAGCTTCCTCCCTTCTGCCCTGTGTGGGGAAGTTTACTAACTGCTGATACAGAAAATCTGAAAGTGGCAACTTCTTTGCTATTTAATTGTTTTGCTAGTTATCTCTTGTGATATGCAAGAATGGAGTTTTCAAGTTGGATGTAAGCTCCCAGTTCCCACCTGCGGTTTGGGTTTCCAAAGATTAAACCCTCTCTCTCAAGGAAGGCACCGTATCTGCATCCTCACATACACATATGAACTGGTGCTTTATAAGGATTAATTAGTAAAAATTACAGAACTTGTTACAAAATATCATGTCATATAATAATGAACTGAGGTAGCTCATGGATTGATGACTTCTGTAAGGGGAAGTGCGTTTAAATGAGATGTTTGGAGACTATTGTTTTGCCTCTGGGGAGGCCTATATCCTTCCCGTCTGCTGCAGGTAGATCTGTCCTTTTGTGGGTAGCTCTGCTTTTGACATGACATGGAGAGTGTCCATCTTACTGATAGCTAGGTCAAAAGCAATGTCCCTTTCTGAAAGCTTTTTAAGATAATTAGTGAAAAAGAAACCAAGGTGCCTATGTGGACCAGTCAATGAAGGCATCTACTTGTTGTACGGTCAACAAATTGGGGAGGGAGAGGTAGTGTGGCAGAAAATGTCCTTATTCAACCTCTATCACTCTGCTTTCAAAAGACAGTAACTATGGAAAAGGTCTTCATGCTTCTAATAATTTCTGGGTCTCTCATGAAGAAAAATGTCAGCTTTGAGAGAAGAGAATATGAAGTAAGGCTCCCTTGTTTGGATGCAGGCGTGACTGACTTTATCTCATAAATAGGAAATGCACTTCACCCACTCAAATCAAGAATAGCCAAACCTATTAGTTTGAATATCATATACTTAATAGCAAGGAGTAAGTTTGTTCCTGGTATACTCTTATCCTAAAAACTTGTTATAAGAAACCAAACAAAAGGCACTAGATTCAAGAGATGGTGTAGGTAAAGAGAAATATCGTATGGTACGTTCAGAAATTTAAATTCTTAATTCTTTTTTAACTTTTTTTTAACTTAATTATTTTTTAACTTCAGTAGTCCTGTTTTTCTAAAGATGTTTCAACGCTTTTCCTGAAGAAATGAATTTTCTCTGTAGGAAGCCGGATAATGTTAAGGTGTGACCTGTTTATACATGAGACATGTTTAGCACAACTTCGTGTGTGTGTGTGTGTTAGCCAGTGCACAAAACTGAAGTCAGCAGGAAGTGGAGCGCTCGTCAGGTTGCTGTAGTGCCTTGCAGCACTGCAGGCAGGTTTCTGCATCCTGAGCTAGCTGAAGATCCCACATGCTTTCTAAGGCTAGCTCAAACAGTGCATTACAGTAGTGACTCGGTGTGGTTTAGAAGGTGTGGACTACCACAGAGAGCAGCTTCAGGAATAATTGTAGCTTCCAGGCCAGCCTTGAGTTAGAGGGAGGAAACCATTGTGTGCCTCTGCAAGCTGAAGGACACCAGTAAGTACTGTGCTGGCTGTGGTTGAGCCTGTATCTTCTGTACAAGGTGCAACAACTGTCCATACCCTTTGAATCTCTTTCCATCTGCCTGTTCCCACTCTTTCTTTGTAACAATGTTCATCCTCCCAGGAAATCAGGCAGTTTACTTCTGGAGTTTGACCAAGGGGAATCGTTTCGCACACTGGGTTTGTTTTTTGAAGGGCTAAATGTATTTTTATTTTTTTTTCCCCCTCTCACAAAACTTAGCAACAAGAAGTTGAAAACATGAAGCTTAGTAAAGATTGAGTTACATGTTGGAAAAAGTACTGGGCTGGAGCTACGAGTGGGAGAGACAGCCTCATGTAGTCTGGTCAGCATTAGGATGAATTTTGCAGCTGAAGAAATACAAAAAAGTTCTTCAGGAGTTTGTTTGACTTAGATATTAGTCAGACATGTTGTTATGTTTGTTCAGGTGAAATGAGCAGGTGAAATAGGATTTTTCTTTGACTACTGCCTAATCTTTATAGATAACCTTGAACTTCTCCCTTTGTTAAACTGGTATTACAATGGTATCATAAGAAAACTGAAGCTAGAAGCATTTTATTTGAAGTGTAATCTACAAAATCTTTGCTATGAAAGTTTTAATCATATTATTTACTGAACAATCATATGAGAAAACAAAATGAAGTTCTTGCATTTTCTGTGGTGTGTCAGTCTTTATGTTTTACCTGATAACCCTGTAAAGCCACAGACCTTTCAAAGCAAAATCAGTATTTGGTTATTGGGTTGTTGATCTTCATAGAAAATCTTTTCAAACGCTTTTGCTGCTACACACAGAAACACATACAGGCAGGCATTTCAGATGCAGTGTCTATAGCACTATTGGCCTTAACGTAAAACTGAATGGGAAGAAGGCTGGGAACTTCACATGGTTGGGAAGGCGAGACCGTTGCGGAGTAGTGTTGACCTGTAAGATACTTCAGTTACCAAACTTGCTCTTTGGCTTATTTTCTTTATAAATGTAATAGCGCATAAGCAGCAACTAATCATGACTAAGAGAATGATACTGAATAGCTGAAAATTTTTTGGCCAAAATATTTTTCAGGGAAACCACTAAACTTACGTGGCTGTATTATGAACGCGTCTGAAAGTGGTAGCATTGCCAAAGTCATGGAAGCTTTGCAATGTGTTCAAAGCATGATAATTTCAATGACAAAGCTTTACCTTAACATTAGACTTGTATGCTCAATAAATCAAGCAATCAGTACAGTTATATTCTATACCTGTGATCTCTAGCATTTATCCCCTAAGCAGCTTTGTTGTAATGCATCTGAGTAAAACAGTGGGAAATAACATCTGTTTCAGTCTTTTTGAACCTTGCATTTTTTGTTACCCAGTTGGAGGAATGATTTGCCTGTACTGGCAGTGATGTGCTAATTGATGGGAAGTATCAGAAAACTGAAGCAGGGATTTGCACTTTATTTAGGTTGTAACGTCTAAGCAGTACCTTATACAACTGGACCATGTGCTTGCTGAAGCCTAGGCATTAATGTAGTAATTATAAAACGTGTTTCATTATTGAAGTCATTTTGTGTATTTAATGAACTGACACACAATTTGACCTCTGTTTCTGTGGAAATCCAAGAGTAGATAGTAGAACTGAAAATATTTCAGTAACAAGAAATTCAGCACAGGTTCTAGTCTTTCCTAGCAATATATTATTATGGGAGATCAAAGACATGTTTGTTTTTCAGGTCAAAATACCAATTGCTCGCTTTGCACACCGTGGTCAGTACCTTTTAGAAAAGAGCATTCGTTGAAACTGTGTTATAGATCTTGTGTGTTTTAAATGTCAAGATCTGCACAGGAACCAGTTTAGGAGATTAAATTAGTTACAGATAATATAGTGTTTAAACAAATCCTCTGTGCTTTCCTGAACTCTGCTGTACAAATGCAGTCTTTTCTTGTTGCCTTAAAATATTCTCAAACAGTAAAATATAATTAAAAAAAGAACCAAAATTCTTAAAAAAAAAAAAAAAAAAAAAAAAAAAATAGTTGGAAATACATCTTTTTCAGAAGATATTGTCTCTTAAAGCCATCATTTTGGAGTCAGGAGGGTCAAATTAGACTGAAATCTGTATTTGTCTGTATTGGTCAGTACGAGATGACACAAACTGTTGAATGTCCCTGACCTTGGTAGCTACCTGGGATGATTTTGCACTCCAGATTGTAGTTACATTTAGTGCTAAGCCTGTAAGGCTGTAATCTGTAACTTGGTCCTGATTGTGACTGACAAACTTCTTTATGTATTCTTAAGATCTTGTAGTCATAATAAACCAAGTGAGTCATTGCTTAAGTATCTTCTAGAATTCTGAAAATCTCGTGAAAATGCAATTTCAGGA
This sequence comes from Anas platyrhynchos, assembly GCF_047663525.1. Lineage (NCBI taxonomy): Eukaryota > Metazoa > Chordata > Aves > Anseriformes > Anatidae > Anas > Anas platyrhynchos. The sequence continues at coordinate 15,696,964 of NC_092596.1, forward strand.
TATAATAAAGGTTGACAGTTCACAGATGGGATTGCATGGTGATCTGAAGAGAAGTAATTTGATACCAGTCCCCTTTGATACCTTGTTGCATGTAATTAGTGATATGAGAGGTTGTGTGTGAGTGGATGCTAATGCAACTTAACTGCTTCAGTGTATGCGTTTTGGAAAGTAAGCAGTGCAAAACTGCTTCTCTCCTTTCATGATGTAAATGCTTACGTTTATATTCAGCATTGTGATTAGAAATGAGAGTTTTCAATTACTAGAGATGTTGAAGAGCAAAATGTCTATGATAATATTGACACTACAGATTAGGATTCAGGCACTTGATTTGCGAGATACTAGGGCATTTGTACTTTGGCTTCCCATTTTGGTGTCCACCCTGTGCTTTCTGTATATATGTGCTGATTTTAAATTGTCTATAATGGGAGATATTCTTCAATGTCTGCTTGGAATAGCATCAGTTTAGAAAAGGGTGATAGAAAAATGGTCTCTAGAAACTTGAGCTGAGAAACTGTCAGGGATTATAGAACCTCCAGTAGATCTGTGCATCTTAGTTGGGCACTTACCTCTATGTGGAGCATTTTTTGTAAAAGAGAGAAGTATCAGGAGTATTCACTTTGCTTGTGTGAAGCATCAAGTATACATTAACTGTAAAGGAAGACTGTTAGAGATTGTTTAATATGAAGTTTACTGTTAAGAGATGTATTTTTCTTGGAGCTGTACTTAAGTCTGTCTTCTCTTTCTAACAGGTCACCAACGAAAGTTGGATCCCATGTGTTAAAGGTAAGTTTCTTAAAACCAGACAAATATTTGTTGATGAACATAGTGCTAAGCATTTTCACCTAATGTAGTTGTGCTATGGTAGTTCTAACATCTACACAGACAGGAAATTGTAGACTTTCCTTTCTGTAGGGAGCAACCGTTGGGCTTACATCTCTTGAAGTTCCAACTTCACTTTTATTTACATTCCAACTTCACTTTTATTTACAGTATGTTAACGTGTCATGAAACTAATTTTATTCAAAAAATAAAAAATGCAATTGAGCTGTACTCAGTTACTAGACTGTCCTCTTTCAGGTGATTTGTGAATAGGAAGTAAGCTCCTGCAGGACTTGTTCTTTTGGTCAGAATTTATCTGAAATAGTTGAGTCTGCTCCCTTCAGTCTTCAAAACAAGAAAAATCTTTGTGTGTATACTTCAGAAAGCCTCCCCTCTAGGTTATATGAAAATAAAATACTATATTTAGCTTATTGAGACAGCATTGCTACTTCCCACGCAGGTAATTGGTATGCTGCATCTGTGCACAGTGACAGTGCAGCTGAAATCTGACACACATTAAATAGGTGAAGAGTTGGAACATTGTACAAATAACACTCATTTGCCTGTCTCAGAAGGGCCAAAGATGGTACTATGTAATACTTTCACATGGAGTAAAGAAGACTTGACACTTTGTCCTAAAAATGCTTGTCACACAAAATAAGTGTTTATGACTTGTCAGCAGTGTTAGAAACTAAGTTATAGTACTCTGGTCTCCAGCTGCTAGCAAATCAATAATCTTTTTTTTTTTTTTTTTTACAGTGATACAATATCTTATGGTATCTCTTGTGGAACAGACTTACCCCTTATTTTGTGTTCTACTTAATATTCCTTTAATCGTAAAGTATTACATGTTTAAACCTTTCAGGAAATGTAACTATCATTCTGACTAAACTCATCACAGTTAAACTAACTTTAATGCCAAATTTTGTTGACTGAACTGTGGCGAATTTTTAGCTATGAAGTTTTGCGTGTTATAGTTTCTTCTTTTTGTTAGTGTCTTCCGAAGTCACTTGTTCAAAGCTGTTTTTGAAGCTGAAGCATTAATTCCTTCTCTGATTGGTACCCTATCAGTTCAGTGAGTGTGTGACTAATGGTATAGTTTGTCTTGGAGTGGGGAAGAATTATTTCTTAAGTCCAAAGTTTAACAGGTGTGGGAGATGGACGTCAACAAAACTAGAAATTAATATAATGGGCTACTGTAGGTACTGGTTACACGTCAGTATTTAAGTTATATCTTTGAAGACAGATTTTTAGTGATAAAGCAGAATAGAACTTGCACTTGAACTAGAAAGATTTTGTATGGAAGGTGGGGAAGGGAGTGGACAGGAAAGCAGAATTTTTCTGTAACTGCAGCTGTCTCTACGTGATACTCCATTTCTAGAGGTCAGAGCTCTAAAAGGTGAATGTTAACAAGTGTTTTTTCCCTAAACATTAGTGTGTGTTAGTATGCTATAAAAAGTTTTTGACTAGCTGAATATCTTAGAAGAAACATCTTACTTTTTTTTTTGTCAGCACTAGGTAGTCAGAAAATCTTTCAAAGTCAAAAAAGGAGAGGTCTTTTAAAATACTTGTTGAAAAATGGGAATTAAATGTTTAATATGGAGAATAACGTATTTTGTGTATATCCAAAGCTGTGTAAGCTAAATTAAACTAATAGCCCGACAAAAATATTTTATAATGGTGACAGTTAATCTCCGTGGGCTCTAACATTGTGGGGTGACAGCTGAGGACTGCTGACCTCTGCAGGAATTCAGAGTTCTATATCTGTTGGCAAGAAGGAGTAGAAGAACAGCAGTTCTGTATCTCCACTCAGGGAGTTGGTCAAGATGCTAGTATTTGCAGGAAATGTCATAAAAAAACTTGCAAACAGAAAGCACATGATGAACATGTTAATAGACCATACTAACTGAGGTTAAGGTAGGCTTCTGGTTAAAGCAGTATCCTTCTGTGGTATAAACTACTTCTCTGAACACAAGATTTTTTGGGAGTTGAATATTATTACTCACTGCTAGGGTATTTTCAGACTGGTTTTAAGTCTTTGTATAGATTTCCATACCTAGCATGCCCAATATGTAATCTAAGTCTTCTGTTCACAGGGCTGCTTATCCTAAGGATGATGGCTTTAAGTCTTGTGTAATAAAAAGTAATTAAATCAATTGCAAAGACTGGATGCTTTATTTTGGCACACAAACCCACTTCTAGTGAAATCTTTTATTCTTCATTTGATAGGATATGCCAAAGTGTTGATCCTATTTATACATTTCTAAACTATGCTTCTTAAATTGCAAACTGACTTCACATCACTAGTGTAATATCCTCGTAGTGTTGGTGATACATATAGAAACTATAAACAGTATACTCAGTTTTGAATATTCATGCAGTCTTTTATCCAAATGTTCTGAAAATGTTCTTGTTTTTTTGCTTATATCTAGTAATTCCATTTGTTCTGCTACAGTTTATATAAATTTCAGAAGAATCTGCATGAAGATGACTGATAGCAAAAATAGTGCTAGATATAGTTATTGTAGTTGAAGGTAAGATTCCATGTCAGAACCTCAAAGGCGGTTTTGTGACTACTTGATAGATCTGCCTATCTTAACCTGCTAACTTCTAATTGTGTTTCTATCATAAATGGTGATAATACAGTTCTTTCATCCTTTCCCACAACCTGATAAACAGCAAAATATTTTTGTGGCTTTTATTTCCTCCAGATTATTAAATACATGTATTTCTCTAAATTTCATGCTACCTGCAGTTTTATCTCAGTTGAGGTTGCAACCTGTTAAATATATAGAACTTATGCATATAAAAGAAATCTTATTTGGAAAAATATTAATGTTTATCTTGGAGTCTGTTCCATCAGATTTCCCTACGCTGCAGCAATATCAAGGAGAAGGTAGAACACCAAATGTTGAATTGCATTTTTGTTTAGTAGTGTGCAGGCTGACTCTGTGTGCACTAGTGTGAAATAATATTCCTGTGTACAGTGCATTCCTGTGTACTGTACATGTTTATATGACAGTGGGTGAAAATGCAGCAGAATTATTTTCCTTTACATTTTTCTTTACATTTTTTACATTTTACTATTTAGTTTGTTCTTACTACCTTCTACATGTGTCTTTTTTTCATAGGACCTAGACAGCAAACTACACAAAGCTGGAAATGAAACCTTTGTACAAGAAATGAAACAAGATGATTCAAAAGAGGTTAGCTAAATACTGTTTTACATTTTCATCATCACACAAGAAATACTAAATAATAACATTAATCAGTTGTCATCTGAAAACTGACATAGGTTAGAATTCATCGTTAACATGAGATTGTTCATCTAAAGTGTAAATATCAAGCTGAGCATTCTTAAAACAAATTTAAGATTCGTTAGTGATAAATTATTTGTGTAGTTTACAGGATCGTATGTATCAGTGTGTGAGAGCTTGGAGGGTTGAACAGCTTTTGAGACAGAACCAGCTGTCTCAAACTAAGTTAGAGGAGTGGAAATTATTCACTTTTATCTTTCAGATATGCCTATTTCTGCACCTAGGTTTTAATCTCCAGAATTTTTAAGCAAAACATACTTTGAATGCAAAGCAACTCTTCAATGGAAGGATTTTTGTGGGTATTGTACAGACCAACTGGTAAGTGTTCTCCAGGAGTGCCTGTTGTTTAACAGTAGAATTTCTTTTTTCATTTCTTTAGATTATTGACAGTATTATAGAAGAAAGCCAGAAGGCACAGCAGCTAGAGGATGATGATTCCTTAGGTACTAGAGGAAAAGGACTGAGTGTTCCAACTTCAGATACAAATGCTTGGATTGCTGGAGCAGGTATCATTAATAATATTCCAGAAGTAATAGCAGCTAAAATATCATTACAAGAAGATCCAAGTGAACCAATGTGTCAGAGTGTGGGTAAGGACACTGACCTGAAGTCTGGGAAGCTTTTGTTTACTTCCGAGGAACAGGAAATTGATAAACTAACAGAAGTAACAAATATGACTGACCATAAAATGGATGAAACTGAAGCACAAGAAGAAACATCAAAAAATGAGGACATAACAGACAAGAAAGAGGCAAATGCTTTAGAGCAAGTGGCTTCAGATTTATCTACCAAAGACCTTCATACAACAGAAGAAATGCCTCCAGCAAAACCTCCAAGGCAGCTTACTGTAGAACCTGATATAGTTGCTAGCACAAAGAAGCCTGTTCCAGCACGACCACCACCTCCAACAAATGTTCCCCCACCAAGACCACCACCACCTGCACGGCCAGCTCCACCACCCCGGAAAAAAAAGAGTGAATTGGATTTTGAAGTGCAAAAACCTGTTTTAGAAGGCAAGTATTCAATTTAAATGGCTTTAGGTGTCTACATGGTTACTGTTTTTGTGTTTTGAGTGAAGAATCATTTAATCTTGTGATTTCAGTTTAATTGACCTGTAAAAAGAGGAAAAAGTCTTTTAACAATCTTAGCTTCTTACAATGTAAATATACCCTTTTGCATTACAAATGTTCCTAATTCATGGACTTTCTTGTGTACAGACACGTTTTACCAAAATAGCTACTTTTGCAGCAAGGAGAATTGGCCACAGTAATGCAGAAACAAAACAAAACAAACAAAAAAAACACGTGATACAATTGCAGAAGTATCTTACCATAAAGTATCTGCAATTTGTATTAGCATAGAAATACAAGTCAGGGTGTAATCTGAGGCTTCATGAAAACGAGTAGTTCTAGGTTACTAGAAAAATGATCAAAAGGAAAAAAAAGTTTCTTAATAAAATTTAAAAGAACTAGGTGTGAAACCATGCCTGTGCATCCAGCTATGTATGAAAGTGATGAGACACCTATAGTGGTGGTTGGTATAAAAACAAACAAAAACTTGCCAGAAAGGGTGCTTGGGAGTTAAACTATTATGCTAGGACTCCAGTAAACTCTGTAGCGTGTCCATGGCTAGTTTTATGCTCTTCTTCCTGATATGAATCTCTTTCCAGTTCCTCGAGAGAATTTCACAGCTGGTGGTCTTTTAACTCCAACTACAGCAACAGAAGGCATGCCCAAGGATTCTCAGCCTTCTTTGGATTTGGCAAGTGCAACTAGTGGAGATAAAATAGTCACTGCACAGGTATTGGGAAATGGTTCTGAGACTGAGAATAACTAATATTTTCTTTGATTCTGTTGTTATACTAGAGACTATGTATTCTATATTTGCAACATTTCAGGAAAATGGGAAAGCAGCTGATGGTCAAACAACAAATGAAGTACTTGGACCACAAAGACCAAGGTCTAATTCTGGAAGAGAGCTCACAGATGAGGTAGTAATGAATGTGGTCTACACATAGTACTTTTCTGTGCTTGCAATTTCCTGTCTGAGTTAAATGGAATAGTCACATCATTCTTGCCTTCTGACCCACTATATGCTGTGACTAAAGGCTCAAGTAGAAGGGACAACATGCTGACTTTGTCCACATAAAGACTTTGTAGTTCTTGAGTCATTTGGGGTATTAGTGTTTGAAAGCATGAGGTGTAATAGATATGGGATGATACGAGTCTGTGTTTGTAGCTGTACAAACATAGTACAAGATTCAACATAAGGGAACACCAGGAAACTTGATATATTTTTCATGCATAGGAAAAAGGAAGCAGTCAGCAATAAGAGAATGACCTTCCTAATAATAAGAAATAGTTTGTTCAGTTTATAAACTGCAGTAATCCTAGTGATGTTATCAAACTGTTGCCAGTTTCTATTGGTGTATGTTTGTGGTTGGTTTATTATTGCTGAACAGGTATACTCATGCTCAAAAAAAACCTTTACTTTTGTGTTCTACTTGCTAGGTTTAAATACTCTGTAGGTAAAGGTTCTTCGACTAAATCTAAACTACAGTTGCTAGAATATGTGAAAGGGTATTCAAAATCTTTTAATTACATACTAGCATGGAAGGTGTCAGGCAGTGTCTGATGTCCGTATAGCTTCATTTCTGATCTATGAAATTGAAGCTTGTGATGACATTTAATTGTTTCACTATTTGTAGTGGTTGATAGCACTTGTGCTGAAGTGCCAAAGGCAAGTTTAGCTTGAACTTTCTTTGGAAAATATAATGAATTAGAGAATCATTCTTTAATATAACGTGTAAGACCAGATGACTTCTGTTTTGCTCTAGGTTTTGGAGCCTAATCAACTCATCTTGACTTCACACCTTATTTTTTCCGTAGGAAATTCTGGCAAGTGTAATGATAAAAAACCTTGATACAGGTGAAGAAATACCCCTGAGTTTGGCAGAAGAAAAGTTGCCAACAGGCATTAATCCCCTTACTTTGCATATCATGAGGAGAACTAAGGAATATGTCAGGTATGAATGATGATAGCTTTCAGCTCTTTATAATACTGTTGCTCTCATTGTTTTTGCATGCATAGGGACTCTTCTTATGCAATTAAGATCCCTGATCAATCTGTCTCTAATTTGTACGTTCAGTTCCCAGCTCTTTATGAACTAGCTTATTTATTGAGGCAACAGAATTGTTTATTGAATTATTCTAATTTAACTAAAACTTGATGATAGTACTGGAATGTGCGCCTCTCAGGGAAATATCTCTGAAAATCCAACTGAACTGCAGTTAGCACTAAATGTGCCAAATATTATCATTTCCCTTATGAATTAAAGTACTTGAATGCAAACAGTAATTATTATGCTCATGCTACCTCCTCCTTTAAGCTTTTCAGTGTTTAATTTAGTAGAATATGGTGCTGTGAGATCTGTGGTCATTACAGCTGACTACATGGGGGTTTTCCTTTTCTCAGCAGAACATTAGGCCCTTCTGATGCTTAAAACTGATTCTATTTGTAAAATTTGGTTTTAAAAAAAACATCTAGACTGACTTGGTTTCCTGATTTCCATCATCAAGAAATTGGATTTTTTTCCTAATGCCTAAAATTAAGTGCATTATAAATTAGATAACTTCTTTTTTTTTTCTTTTTTCCATTGCTCTATTATTGAAAAGCTCACTTCTATAAAACTGTATCTTTGGTACCTAGGGAATATATGCAGTGTTAGTATCAAGATTCCTAACAATTGAAAGATCTGTTTTATCACTTGGTTAACATTGTGTCCGTATATTTCTGATATGTGATGTGAAAGAATGAAGTGGAATCCTAAAGTTTCTACTTCATTGATAGTCGGATCCTAAAGATCCTACTTTGTTGATGTTTCAGTCAGTTTAGATTTAGCATGATTTTATACTAAACAACAATCACTTCTGTATTTCCTAGTAATGATGCAGCCCAGTCTGATGATGAAGACAAAATACAGACGCAGCAAACAGACACTGATGGAGGGAGGTTAAAGCAGAAAACGTAAGATGTTGTTTCATGTCCCTACGAAGAAATGTCAGATTTCATTTTAGTAACCTGAAGTTCTCCTTCTCGCTTCTGAACAAGTTCACTTTTAGGTACAAGTGATACCTGAAACTACATAAGCCCATTGTTCTGCAGTTAAATTAAAGGTTACATGACTGCTGGCAAATTAAATGCTTATTTTTAGAAGCAGTAATGGAAAACAGTAATACTGCATTTCAAATCAAAGTTATTGATTCGTAATAGGGGAAAATAAGAATTTGCCAGTATTATGTGTTGAAAAAGTTTCCTTGCTTTTTAAGGACCCAGCTGAAAAAATTTCTCGGCAAATCTGTAAAGCGAGCAAAGCACCTTGCTGAAGAATATGGTGAACGCGCTGTAAATAAAGTCAAGAGTGTTCGAGATGAAGGTCAGTAACACTGTTTCCATGCCCCGCAAATAAGTCTGTTTATCCTCACGCCTCTTGAAATTGAAGCTGGCTGAGGGGCATTTACCACTGTATGTTACCACCGTATAGTTGATAGTGATGTGGCTTCTTAAAGTTTGTAGCTGAGTAGGCATTTTGAGAATATCAGGCTACAAGAATGAATTCTTGTGTAGTAGCTGGTGAATGACCTTTTTGGCTAAATCAGTTAAATTCTGTATTTTTTTTATGCTGTTAGAAAGCTGTCTGAATATGAAAACAAACTTTTTGAGAAGTTATTCCAGCAAAGTAAGAAGTTGGGATTGTCTTCACTGCTTTAATGAAATCAGATAGTTTTCAGATAGTCAATTCCATATTCTCATAACAACAGAGCTCCTATTAGTTTTCCTAGCTACAACTGAATTCTCCCTTTGTTTCACCATTATTTTTTTTCAGGCATATATGATACTTCAGTAAGCCAGTCTAACCGTAGCCTGAGATAAGTGCTATAGAATTGCTGTGCTTTAGAATCCTATGTTACCACTGACTGTTTGCCCCACCTGTTTTTGCAATTCTTATGCTTCACAGTCACACTACCTGGCCATTTCAGCACATAGAAACCAATACAATTAAATGGATGATTTTCAGCATGCATTAAATTGACAGAAATTGCTAACCACAGGATGTGCTGAATGCAAAACTTGTTGCAAGAAACAGGGCAGAACAAAAAATGATGGCAATTACTTCTAGTGTTGACTGTTTGGATATACTGCAACCTAAAATCAGCGTAAATGTATTTTTAGACCTTGATGCAACCGTACTTTTGTTTTGCTTTAAGATCTTAAAATTGCCTATCAAAAGTTGCTAATTCAAGACTGATTTGCTACCAAAATGTTTTGGCACAAATGCTTTCTAATAGAAAAAACGTATGATGCAATATGTACTTCCAAATTTGTGTTCCTCTTAGTCTTCCATACAGATCAAGATGATCCTTCTTCCAGTGACGATGAAGGGATGCCATATACAAGACCAGTTAAGTTCAAAGCAGCACATGGCTTCAAGGGACCTTATGATTTTGAGCAAATTAAAGTTGTTCAGGATCTCAGCGGGGAACATATGGTATGTCTCAAATTTCTTCTGTGGCTTTTTTTCATTTCTTCTGATGACCTTCAGAAATAACTGTCAAATTTCTTCTTGAAATTTTCATTCCGAAAAAGTAATATTTTGACATGGCAAAACCACCACATCTGGCAAGAAATGGAAATTCAGCTGATTTGATGAGATCATCAGAAAAAAAAACAAAACAGTAGTCTGCACATACTTAGGCATGAGGAATTCTCCAGAACTTTTCCTCAGAAGAGTTTGTTTTTCTGGTTCCTGTAATTACAAATCTAGGCTGAGTAGGCTATGATTTGCTACCAGAACTGAGCACAGAGCAGTGAGTTTGACCCAATCAGCAGCAAATAAGATGTTCTGCTTAACAGAGATTTGACTGTAAGTATTGAACTACAAGACTGCATTGGTTCCATAGGCAAAAGTGGGGAGAGATTAATGGGGTATGTACATTGGAATGATAAGGATGGAAGAGACTGGAGTGTGATAATTGCAAAAGGACAACTGGAGAGCGATGCAGCAGAACTACCTGTCCATCACTGAAGTGTGCATGCTCCCCTGCAGAGTCTGAAATGCACTGTAGTATTCCTGACTTCCCAGATACTTCTGACAGCAGCTGTGTAACAGCAATTGAAGCTGTCCTTTATCTTTAACTGTTAGGCCAAGGATAATGACCTGTACTAACCAGTTTGACTGTAGAGTTCAAGCTTGCCCTCCAAAACTGAAGTTTCTGGTCCTGAAGGTAATACATCTGTATAAGGTTTTCATCCAGTCAGTAGCTGACTTCTTAAAACCTAGAAAATTACCCAAAAGTATCCTAAGAGAAAGTTAGATTGGTGGAATCAAGTACCTCGTAGCTGTTCATTAAATAACAAAGAAGGACGTTGAATACTGCTTGTGCAGTATTGTATTCTTGTTGGTTGCTGACTTCTTGAACTTTGCACTGGAAAAATAATTGTTGTCATCACAGGCTTTGCAAAATGCTCATTTAATTTATATATACATAGCACTTGGTTCGGGTGCCAGAATGCAACTAAGCATGATTTCTCAAAAAAAGAGATAACACAGCTTGTGGTAACTTCAAGCACAGCTACAAATATTTGCTACTTCTGCAAATAAGTCCTGCCTTGCTGACTGTTAGTAAGCATATCAGTTTTACATAGAATGCTGTGGCAACATTGAGCTTCCTTAACTCCTCTCTTCCAGAATAATCTTCCCTATATGCTTCATCTTTTCAACTATTTTTTGCAAAGCTTGTTACGCTGTCCACAAGTTTTAACAACTACCTTTCAGTGTCTTGATAGTGTGTCTTAAATCATATCAGTGGATATTCTAGAAGGGTTTTTTGCTATGGAAAAGGGCACTTTAACTTAAACCATAATCTTTGTTTTTTACAGGGTGCTGTTTGGACAATGAAATTCTCTCACTGTGGTCGATTACTTGCATCTGCAGGACAGGACAATGTAGTGAGAATATGGGTTTTAAAAAATGCTTTTGACTACTTTAATAATATGCGAATGAAATACAACACAGAAGGTATCTTTCTGTATATTAGTAGAGCTCTAAAACATTAGAAATTCTAGTTTTGTAGTAACATAGAGATGATCGTGGAATTTCTGCCTTTGTTCTAGGCCGTGTTTCTCCTTCCCCATCTCAAGAAAGTCTGAATTCTTCAAAGTCTGATACTGATGCAGGGGTATGCATATTAGATATTGAGGGGGAAAGAGGTGGGGGGAGAAGTTGCACTGTTCTGCAATGCCAAATCTTCATTGTCACTTCATCCAAACGCGTTAAAGAATTTTTGTCCTGAGGCATGGGCACACTGTTTAATCAACAGATTTCATCAGTTGAATACTGTTATCCCATATATATGAAATATAAGCAAGAAAAAGTCATTAAACGCAATGCATTACAAAATCTGCTTAACTTCGCTGTGACCTTCTGACAACTAACTCGTTCCTCAGAGTAGATTTCAGAATTAAATACTAAAGAAGGAAAAAACATTATTGAATTTGTTGACCTAGTGTTTTGTCTTAGAGCATTACTTGGAGTTAACATTTGACTTGATGTCTTTTCTGAGAAAAGGCAAGCTGAGTAATAGGATACTCAGAAGCCTGTTAAAACATGATGTTCTTTACACATCTGTATAGAATTAAATGGAACATATCAGACCAAAAGTTAGGACATTGTTACTTGTATTCAGATATTTTGTAAACTTGCCATTAAAATCTACATAATCAGGATTTTTCTATTTTTGGTTTTCAGTAATGTAAGAAAAAGATAATAAAATTGGGGGTAAAGTTTTTTAGCAGTAGCATTATTTAATGTGTTGCCTTGGTGGTGAGGAACCTTTCCTTACCCTTAAGTGAATATGCCACACACAGCAGGGTTGTTGTTTTGATTTTTTTCATGAGAGCTTTAGTATAGGGACTTCTAGTTTTGTTTTGCACTTGTCTATTCTGGAAGGCGCTTTTATTAGGAAGCTAACCTTCTTGGTATGTGCTAGGAATATTGAAAAATACGTCAGTTTATTTTCTAAATCGAAATGCACTTTCAAGTTTGGTATGCTCTGTTCCAAAAACTTATCGTCAACTGTTTGCTTTAATTGCTGTCAAGCTTATCCCATTGAATAAAAGCTGTATTGATGGACAGTGTAGAGCTGCTTTGTTTTGGCATTTTGAGATGATGTTTCACAGCGCGTTTGTACTTGAAAATGACTGTTTTATTTTTTTTATTAGGACAGTGCTGTTTATTTTAACTTTTCTAAGAGTAGTTATTCAAATTCATATTGGTCCTGTAGATTTTGTTAGCAGTAAATGCTTTATTTTTAATTTTTCCAGCTGACATATTCTAATGTTTCAAAACACTTATCTGATAGATTTGCAGTGGAGTTGATGAAGACCCAGATGATAAAAATGCCCCATTTCGTCAACGACCATTTTGCAAATACAAAGGCCACACAGCAGATCTTCTTGATCTTTCCTGGTCTAAAGTAAGGCACCATAATAGAGACATCACAGTTCTGTGTTTTCATTGTTTTCTTTTGACAAATGTCATTGGAACTATATTTATAAACAATATGAAATAATTTTTGAATTTAAAAGAAAAGGTTTTTAGAGACATTGCTTACTGCATCTGAAATAACTGATAAAATGAATAAACTTCTTAGACTTCTCTAAGTCTTTAAAAAAAAAAAGCTAGTAACAATTACAGTTGTGTATTCACTACTAAAGCTAGGTTAATTGTTTAGAGTGAGAGGAAAAGAATTTCCATTGAGCAATTTTGTGATTTCTGATTTATGGCATTAACTGCTTTTCTTGATTTCCATATACTTCATTGTTTTTTGCAAAATGTACAGATTCTATAGTTATTGAAAACATAATATATATTACCTTGTACTAAATAGAAACTAGAGAATTTTCTTGTACTTTTGAAATGTTTCACATGAAGCTAACTTGAGTAATTCTTCATATTGGAAGACTTGTCATTTTATTTAAGAATTCAGTCTGGTTGGAGGACCTTAGGCAGGAGAGGCTCTCAACCCCTTCTCTGAAGACTATTTTGCAATAAAACCCTCTCTTTTATACCACGTTACAATCAATGCCCTGGAAATACTGTGCTAAAGAAAATTGTCGCGTCACAGTGAGCCAGTGTTAACTAGGATTGTTAAACGTATTCATCAGTTGCAAGAAAGCATGTACAAGGCACTGTAATGCAAGCCAAAATTTGCAGTATCAGGTTGCTCCTGTATTTTCTGTTAACGTTTGTGCCTGTTAATAACCGTGGAATTCTTTTGTTCCACAGAATTACTTCCTGCTTTCTTCTTCTATGGACAAAACTGTCAGATTATGGCACATATCAAGAAGAGAATGTCTCTGCTGTTTCCAGCATATAGACTTTGTTACTGCTATAGCATTCCATCCAAGGGTAAGCGTAATTGCCCGGTTTCTTCTAGAGACAGAATTTGAAATAACAAGAGTCTTTCCCCTTTACTTTTGATTTTTAAAAGCACATTGAATAACAGCATTTGTACACTTCAAAAATATCCCCATTAGATAATATTCCAGAATTGTGTGTTGATCTTCATCAAACATCTCCAGAAATGTACGTTTAACCATACAGAGCTTCCTAATATTAATAAAACTGAAGGAGAAAAGCATTTTTGGCATTCCCTGAATCTATTCATATGTAAATAATAGATGCATTAGGAACTCTGAAGGGAACTTTGAGCTCCTGACAGGATTAGTATTTTTCTAACTTATGTTCAGAGGATAAAAAAGTAACAGTGAACAATTCTCTAACTTGAAGTACTTGTGTTCCTTTGACAAGGTTAAACGTATTCAGTCTAAAATCTCTAAGAAACTGAACTCTTTTTTACCAGTAACGTTAACATTGTCTTTTCAGTCATCTGAAACTTCATAATCAATTAATTTGGGAGGCTCTAGAGAAGAGGTTGTTTCAAAGTGGGGTGGGAATATTTTAAGGAAATACTTGAAGAGCGTGTTCATAGCATAAGCTGAGATTAATGCAGTGTGTCCTCTCAGGATGACAGGTACTTCTTAAGTGGTTCATTGGATGGGAAACTTCGACTCTGGAACATTCCTGATAAAAAAGTGGCATTATGGAATGAAGTAGATGGGCAGACAAAATTGATTACAGCTGCCAACTTCTGTCAGAATGGCAAATATGCAGTCATAGGCACATATGATGGAAGATGCATCTTCTATGACACAGAGGTAAAAAGTTTTGAAACCGTTTTCTCGTGCTAAAGAACAAATGGATTTAAAAGTCATGCTTATAATTTACCTATAAAGAATCAAACCTGTTAGAACTTGAAGCAAAATAGCTTGAAATTGAAGTTTTTACATGATTATTTCAAATCAGGATAAAATTTAATTTCTTTTCAGCACTTGAAGTACCATACACAAATTCATGTGCGTTCTACTAGAGGCCGAAATAGAGTTGGAAGAAAAATTACTGGCATTGAACCTTTGCCCGGGGAAAACAAGGTACCGTTATTCAGTACAACTTTGGCTCAGTCTGGCATTTATATCTAATGCTCAGTAAGTTTGTTTTGCTTGCTCAGCTAAGCTATTTGCTGTAACTGGCTTAAATCAAGATTCTTCTAAGACTCCTAAAACAAAATTGCTCTTTGGTGTTACACTCTTACAGAACGCTGAGTAGTGTTAAAACATTTTTTAAATGACATTTTACTCTGATTAATGCAAAACTGAGAAAATGCTTGTAGATGGCTTTCACTGATTTTTTTTTTTTTTTTAATTCTTACTGTTTGAATTAACTCTGTTGCTCCTTCTTGGGCATGCTAATGGTTTTCTCTTCTACATTTCTTATCTTTTCTAGATATTGGTGACATCAAATGATTCCAGAATCAGATTGTATGACCTAAGAGATTTGTCTTTATCTATGAAATATAAAGGCTATGTCAACAGTAGCAGCCAAATCAAAGCCAGCTTTAGGTAAGACAGGAGTTCTTGAATTTTGGAAATACCATAGATGAAGTACAGAGGCTTTTGGTTGAATAACCCGTTTAGTTCGGTATGCAAGTGAGTCTCTGAAACGTCACTTAGCTCAGAATACAAAGGTAACTGCAGGCTCTGGTCAAGAATGACATAACTGCCTATGGGCTGAGATCCTTCTATAAATGAGTGAATCCTTTTATATTGACAGTGTGATCATTCTAATTACGAGAACTGTGCTGCAGCTGGTAGGGCTGGAACACTGTATTCTTTCTCCTCTGTGGTAAATACATTTAATGCCCTTACTTTTGTTGTGTTGTAGATTGGTTGTTGGTCACCCAAATATTGCTCAAGGCTGTTGGTAACCCCACGTATCATAACTGTCAGGAAACAGCCTGAAAATCTGAGTTTGAATTCTTTTTTCCTGTTTCCCTGTGCTTATCGAAGATATTCTTCTCAGTTTGGGTGTATTGCTGTGACTGTCGCAGAAATAGTAGTTTTTAGGATAGAAAAAGGAAGGGGAGAAGAACATCTACTCTACTTCTCTTTGAGCCTTTTAGAAGTTGAAGGGGAAAAACTCTTGGTTATCTTTCTAAGCTAGATGTTTGAGCGCAGGAGGGTGGTGTTTAAGGAGAATAATAGTAGGTTTAATCTTGGTTGTCATGTGGTGGTCTTTGGGTCAGCTTAAAGATGGTTTCGGTATTTCACGGAATGGCTGATGTTGGAAGGGACCTCTGGAGGTTATCTTGTGCAGACCCATGCTCAAGATTAATTTCCCAAATTAAGTCATTTCTACTTACAAGACTGTAGCGTGGTATTAGTTTTGATAAGTAGCATATGTATATAGTAAGTAAATTATATACTTGAGTATATATTGATATATACTATATCAATTATATATATTGAGTGCATGTATGGTTTTGTCTCTGTCAGTGTGTATTAGTCATCTGGTTAGTCTTATTGAATGCCTTTCATCTTCCACTTGTGTGGACTTTTGTCTGCCCATAATTTGTATTGCAAACGATTCCTGTTACACAGTCTCAGGTGTTCACGCAGGTCCCAGACTCAGAAGCAAATTGCCCAAAAATTATGCCACTTTTTTGTTGTTGAGCATAGCTGTTTAGTTTAACCCTATTCTATTCTAGTATTACCCTATTATACAAGATGCTGCAGGAGAATGGCTTCTGTGCACCATTATCAAGTTGTCTTATTCACAAGAACAGTTTTTTCAAAGTTTTTTTCTTTCATCAAGAAGCTTACATATACCTTTTTTTAGAGACTGCAGGTCAAAAAATACAGTCTTCAAAGATAAAGGAGCAGTTTTGAGTTGTGAACTTAGCATGGCTGCATTTGTAAAGTTGCAAGTCATCTGAAGTGCCGTTGTAACAGTTGCTTGAACATCCAGTGAAAGTAATGTTTTTTTCTTCTTTCTATCTTTAGCCATGACTTTACGTACATTGTAAGTGGTTCAGAAGATAAATATGTTTATATTTGGAGTACCTACCATGACTTGAGCAAGTTTACGTCTGTAAGAAGAGACCGTAATGACTTCTGGGAAGGCATTAAAGGTAAATCAGTTTTTGATCTTTGTTTTATCAAAGCTTATATGATTTCAAAAATTAAAAATATTTCTCTTTCAGTTTTAATTTGCTTGGCAGTGCTATTCATTTAGTTTGAACAACTTGTTAGCATTTCAAAAGAAAGGTGATATTAGGTTGTGGGCTTTTAATAACTGGACTCTGTCAGAAAACCTTGTCCTCAGGAAAATGATGCATGAGATTGGGATGCATGACTGGGATGGCAAGTGGCGAAGTAGCTTCAATCAGAGATTCTAAATGAATGTAATGTATCACTGGCAGAAATTGATTGCTCATCAACACTTAAATCCTTTATGGAAAAGTAACTTTGCAAACAAATGCAAACATTTTTATTGTTCTTTAAAATCTATAATGAAAGAAAAAAATGCAGCTCTCTTCTATTTATCCACCATGCCCCCCATACCCAAGTGTTTGGAAAATGCAGGACTGTTTATATTAAATGTGCTTCAGAGTTCTTGACAACTGGTTTTGGGCACTTCAAAGAGCTTCTGAGATCCTCAATCTTGTAAAACAATGAAAATTGTTCCTTGAATTATGAGCTTACCTGGTTCCACTTTGGTTCCTGGTATCCATATTCTGGGATATTTACTGAAATGTATGCTTGCTGTTTCTTGTAAAGATTAATAATTCCTTGAAACAATGTAATCAAAATCGTGTTGTCTTTCTGAAGCACACAATGCAGTGGTGACATCTGCGATTTTTGCTCCCAATCCCGGCTTAATGGTATCTCTGGAAACTTCTGATAAGCAAGAAGCTGAAAGTAAAGGAGAAGATTCTGAAACAGCAGATACCATTCCCTCTGGTAGGTATTTAAGATGATCTCTGCTTGTTAGCATGGTATGAGAAGGAAAACAAGAAAACTACTTTCAGTTTGGGAGGGAGGCTTTGGAACAAAAGTCCTTGTAGGGAGCATGGATATATTCTTGACTTAGCAGTGGAACATTTTGACAGCTCTTGCATTCTTAAAATCACAGAGAAAATGAAGTGAGGGGCATAGCTAGTGCTCTTTGTACTTTAGGTTTTTTCTTGTTATATCTGAGCTGTTATGAGGTATGTCTGTCTCTATCACATATATAATGTAATAGTCCCTTTCCTAGAAACGCAGATGTTTCTTGAAGTAATAGTTAGAAATAACGTTTATATACATTTATACATATATAACGGTTAAATAGAAATAACAGTTTATTCTCTTGCCTTAAGGAGCATTGAAGACGGATCACACGGAAGTGCTTTTATCAGCTGACTTTACTGGAGCAATCAAAGTCTTCATTAACAAAAAGAAATATGTATCTTAATTATTTTGCAACTGACAGCATAAAGCTATGGTACTATGGGATTCAAATTCCATAAATAATGGGGGTAAAAGCAAAGTATCTAATGTAATAATGTTACCGGCTGATTTATTTTAAAATCTTTATTTTAAGGCTACTTAAATATTGGATCTTTGGAAAGCAGTGTACCTATTAACACCTGGGCTTACAGAATAGAGAGGAATGTGTAAGAATAATCCTGCCATACATTAGAATCTAAACTTCCTGGGGGGAAAAAAAAAGATATTTGCAATGTAATTGTGAACCTGCACAGGTTTCTGCACGAAAACGTATTCACACAGGTGTGTGCCTTTTGGTTACATGCGCTAATTTGAACATATATCAAGAGGAATATAGTGGTGCTTGTGGCCACTAGATGTCAGGAGTGAGAGTGGAGACGGATGGAGGGGAGGGATGGCTGAAAAGATGCTGAATGATTGTCTGATCTTTGCACAAAAATCCATTTGAGAAAGATCTTGAATTTGTAGTAGTTCTTGTTCAGAATTTTAAGTTATGCAAGTTATCAGTGGGCCAGCAACCATGTGTAAATGTTTTTATAAATTTCTGAACTTCAGGACGTGAAAATTTTTGTTGTCTTTTAATTGTTGTGGACTTTAGATTCTTATATATAATTTTTTTGCACACTGGAGCACAATACTTGTGTAAAGAATTCTCTCATTCCTTGTTCATGGGCACCAGGATATATTCACCTTCCAGATAAAATTAAGCTGCATTAGAAAATTCTTATATTTTACAACTATGTAAAATAAATTGTTTACATTTTTTAAGCATTGTAGCTTAAAGTTCTAAGTTCCTGTTTATTTGTTTAGTGCCACTGAATTTTGAAAGTCTTTGTAAATATTCATATAAAACACCTATGAAGTAACATTCTGGGCGTCATAACCCACGAAATGTTATTGATGGTCAAGTGTTTCAGAGAACAGATGTATCATTAAACTTGGTCACACACTTGGAAATTGTTGCTTCTTTTCCATTTTGGTTCATAAATTTGCCTTTTGTCTAAATAACTTTGATCAGTTTCTCACATCATTGTCTTGCATTCACTTGTTACTTTGGAGTTCTGCTTTGTCTGATCTTGTCACTTTTTAACAACTTTATTTCTGAAATAATGGGGAATAGTGTATTGGAAATGGATAAGCTGGTTTTTTAAGCATAGTTAAAGAGTAGTTACATGGTAATTTAATGTAAGGAGGAGACTTCAAAAGTGTGTAAAGAGAGCTGTCCTTTCCATTAGTGGAAGAACAAAGGTATGGAAAGTCAGGAAATCAGTTCTTCTCTTTTAATTCTTTTCTTGCTTGGGAGAATTTGACCATGACTGTGTAAGACTGTACCAGTACAAGAAAGGGAGTTGCAAGGGGTACATTGTCTGACAAAATAAATAGAAAAAAACGTTATGTGCTATAGAAAATTATTTTCAGATGGCACACTTGGAGTAAGTATAACTCAGATTTGAAAATGTTTGTGTACATGAATCACAGAATCACAGAATTTCTAGGTTGGAAGAGACCTCAAGATCATCGAGTCCAACCTCTGACCTAACGCTAACAGTCCCCACTAAACCATATCCCTAAGCTCTACATCTAAACGTCTTTTAAAGACCTCCAGGGATGGTGACTCCACCACTTCCCTGGGCAGCCTGTTCCAGTGTCTAACAACCCTTTCAGTAAAGTTCTTAAGTATCTCTCTTCATGAGACAAAAACAAGCTCTCAAGATTTTGGTTTTGTTACTTTGAGTTCTACTGAGTTGACAGCTGACACAATAGAGAAGAATGTGTGAGAATAATCCTGCCATACATTAGAATCTAAACTATCTACAATATTTGGTATGTGACTCCAAAAATGAGTTTCTGTAATAGGTTATACATGTATATCTAGAAGACTGTAACTGACAGTTTCCTGTGAGCAGAGTCGCTGGGGCGCAGAGTCGCTGGGGCGCAGAGTCGCTGGGGCGCAGAGTCGCGCCATTTATTTCAAGAAAATCCTTTTAATTTATTTTTTTTTTTTTTTATTTTTTTTTGTTTTTTTTTGCTGTTACTAGACAGATGAAAATGTGAGAGCAATTTAGCCGGTAATTTCATTCCCTTTCTTCTTTCATGTATTTATATATTTTTATTTCTCTTATATTAACGGGTTCTAAACTAGTTTTCCTCACGGAATGAGTAGCAGAAATATGACCCTTACGCACCTCTTGTAGTTAATTCATGAAATTTATTCTAACTACAAAACTCTGTGTCAGGTGATTTCTTTTATCAATAAGGAGCAATGGAACTTATTATTGATAATTGAACCCCAGCAGGCTGCTTTTTCTTTTTGTTTTCTACTTTTGCTGTGAAATAGCTCTAGAGACTCTATGACTAGTTACATTGGTGGTGCCTTCTCCGTGCAGTAGAGCCTGGTGGTACGGCTTGTGAAGTTGCTTGGAAGTGCCGCGAGTTCAGGAGCTGGCAGCTAAGTGTTCCTGGGTTCTAGAGTTGTTTCATGTTGGGGAGTGGCCCCGTTCCCTAAAATCACAGCTCCTGGGCCCAAATCTGAGTTTCTTTTCTGTTACGTGAACAGCCGGAGAGGGTCAGCCTCCTTTGTCTTTTGAGTCCGTTGCCTCCTACTCTTAACAGTTTTAGTGTTCGGTAGCGTACCTCAGGCTCTCCTATTTTGAGAGGGGTTGTGCTCCTCTTACGTAACATGGGAATCCCTTTTTTCTGTCTCAAGCGTGAATGGTGTAAGGCACTTAGAAATCATTGCAGATGAAAGGGAAGTGAAGTTATCTTATTTAGAAGAAAAGCTATCCAGAAGAAACTTCAGTTGCTTGGGCCTGAATTCTCACTGAAACCAAAAGCAGGTATCTTACCGTAGAGAGCGATAAGGCCGCCCCTGAGCCTCCTTTTCTCCAGGCCGAACAATCCCAGCTCCCTCAGCCGCTCCTCATAAGACTTGTTCTCCAGATCCCTCACCAGCTTTGTTGCCCTTCCCTGGACTCACTGGAGCCCCTCAATATCCTTCTTGTAGTGAGAGGCCCAGAACTGAACATAGTACTTGGGCTGCGGCCTCACCAGAGCCAAGTACAGGGGGACAATCACCTTCCTTAGTCCTGCTGGCCATGCCATTTCTTGTAGGAGTCAGGATGCTGTTGGCCTTCTTGGCCACCTGAGCACACTGCTGGCTCATACTGAGTCGACTAGCCACCAGTACTCCCAGGTCCTTCTCTGCCAGGCAGCTTTCTAACCACTCAGATGGCTTTTCCAACCAGCTTCAAACTTCCAGATCTAGAGGAACGCTTTGACTGCGGCCTAAAAGCCACGTGTATGTAAGCTGCCGCAAGCCAGCCAATCTTCTTCCCATGACCTGCCACGAAACAGCAACGTAGGCAGGTAACCAAATTAAAGCCAAAACTTGCCAGCCCAGTCCTTGACCTGAATAGTGAGTGAGGATCCGGATCCTGGCATTTATGCGCGATAGCTTCTACGCAGTCGAAGTAAATACACCCTGGGTGCCCTGAGCTGGAGGACCACGACGGTGGGCACGATAAACTCCCAACCGACCCTGAACGTGTGCGGGATTTGCTGCTCCACCTGGATCTATACAAGTCCGTGGGTCCGGATGGGATTCATCCCAGGGTGCTTAAGGAGCTGGCTGACGCCATCGCGGGACCTCTCTCAATTATTTTTCAATGACCTTATGAATCTGGAGAGATCCCAGTAGACTGGAAGCTGGCAAATGTCGTACCAATTTTCAAGAAGGGCAAGAAAATAGACCGTGGCAACTACAGGCCTGTTAGTCTCACGTCAGCGCCTGGTAAAATTCTGGAGAAGATGATCCTTGAAGGTATTGAAGCGCAGCTGGGGGACAATGCAGTCATTGGTCCCAGCCCACATGGGTTCATGAGGGGTAGGTCCTGCCTAACAAATCTGAATTCCTTTTATGATAAGATCAGCCATCTGGTTGATCAAGGGAAACCGGCTGACGTGATCTTTTTGGACTTGAGCAAAGCTTTCGACATGGTTTCCCGTGGGATCCTACTGGACAAAATGTCCAGCATACAACCTAACAAAAACATCATGCGATGGGTGAGCAATTGGCTGGCAGGCAGGGCTCAAGGGCTTGTGGTAAATGGGGCCACATCAGGCTGGCGCACGGTCACTAGTGGGGTCCCTCAAGGCTCCATTTTAGGGCCGGTCCTCTTCAATGTTTTTATAAACGATTTAGATGTAGGACTAGAAGGTGTTTTGAGCACATTTGCTGATGGCACCAAACTTGGAGGAGTTGTAGACTCAGATGAGGGTGGAAAGTCCTTGCGGAGAGATCTGGGTAGATTGGAGAGCTGGGTGATCACCAACCGCATGAAGTTTAAGAAGAGCAAGTGCCGGGTCCTGCACCTGGGACGGGGCAACCCTGGCTATACGTACCGACTGGGTGATGAGATGCCGTAGAGCAGCCCTGCAGAGAGGGATCCGGGCGTGGTGGTCGACAGCAAGTTGAATATGAGCCAGCAGTGTGCCCTGGCAGCCAGGAGGGCCAACCGTGTCCTGGGGTGCATCAAGCACAGCATTGCTGGTCGATTGAGGGAGGTGATTGTCCTGCTCTACTCTGCGCTGGTGCGGCCTCACTTCGAGTACTGTGTGCAGTTCTGGGCACCACAGTATAAAAAGGACATGAAACTGTTGGAGAGTGTCCAGAGGAGGGCGACGAAGATGGTGAAGGGCCTAGAGGGGAAGCCGCATGAGGAGCAGCTGAGGGCACTGGGCCTGTTCAGCCTGGGGAAGGGGAGGCTAAGGAGGGACCTCATTGCAGCGTACAACTTCCTCGCGAGGGGGAGTGCAGAGGCAGGTGCTGACCTATTCTCTGTAATCACCAGTGATAGGACCCATGGGAATGGTGTTAAGCTGAGGCAGGGAAGGTTTAGGCCGGATGTCAGGAAGAGGTTCTTCACCGAAAGGAGGGTGGTTGCACGCTGGAACAGGCTCCCCAGGGAACTAGTCACTGCACCGAGCCTGTCTGAATTTAAGAAGCGATTGGACTGTGCACTTGGTCACGTGGTCTAAACTTTTGGGTAGACCTGTGCAGTGCCAGGAGTTGGACTTGATGATCCTTAAGGGTCCCTTCCAGCTCAGGATATTCTATGATTCTATAAATAGTGTAGTCAGAGGTTATGGGGCTAGATTTAGAAAAGTCCTGCATAAAGAAGGGATCTCAGAGAAGAAAATGTAGATAGCATTAATATCAAGAAAAGGAATTCTGATTGCTAAATTGTTTATCTGTCATGACTAGACAGATGAAAATCTATGATGGCAAGTTTGCCTTTAAGGTCATTTTATTTTTATTCATTTCTTTTATTTATTTGTATTTATTTTTTTAACAGGCTCTGTACTAATTTTGCTCACATAACAGAAATATGACCCTTGTGCACCTTTTGT
The DNA here is from genome assembly GCF_047663525.1 of Anas platyrhynchos. Taxonomy (NCBI): domain Eukaryota; kingdom Metazoa; phylum Chordata; class Aves; order Anseriformes; family Anatidae; genus Anas; species Anas platyrhynchos. The sequence goes on from NC_092596.1 coordinate 15,720,456, forward strand.
AGTTAATTCATTAGGTCAACTGTAACCACTAAGCCCCTTGTCAGGTTATTTCTACAAGTGATAAGGAGCAATAGACCTTAAAACCTTGAAGCCAGGTAGATGAGCTTATTCCACAAGGTCTCTTGGCTTCACCCTTGTTAAGTGCAACCTGCCAGGTGTGGGTCATTTGACCTTTGTTATATAGGAAGCCTGAGGACGGGTGGGGGAATTGCCTCCCCAGGAGAAACTGAGGCTTGGGTAGCCTAGGGTGTTTTTCTCTCGTGGTGAATCGGGCTCAGTGTTCCCTACTAGGCTGCTTTTCCTTCAAGTTTTCTGCCCTCTCTGTGAAATAGTTTTAGAGACTCTATGAGCCAGTTACATTGGTGGTGCCTTCTTCAGAAGAACCCTGGTGGGACTATTTCACTGCGAAGCACGTTGGAAGTGACTCGAGTTCAGGAGACAGCAGGTAAGAGTTCCTGGGTTCTGTGGTTGTTACTGTTGAGGAGTTTGAGTACTTCCTTCACCTTGTCTGTTTCCTGTGAAATTACTTAGGTGGCTTCTAAGCTCCCTTCCAAGCACTGGAGGAAAAAAAAGGCCTCAGAAGCCCAAGTGCACACAGGTCAGCCTGAAATTGAAGGAGGTTCTTAAGTATTTGGAAGATTGAAAAACGGGCTGTGTGAAGCGGGGGGCGCAGAGTTGCGGGGGGTGCATAGTCGCTGGGGGCGCGTTCCAGTGTGCGACCACCCTCTCCGTGAAGAACCTCTTCCTGTTGTCTAGCCTAAACGTCCCCTTCCTCAGGCTGACACCATTCACTGTGGGTCCTATCATTGGTGTCTGGAGAGAATAGAGCGGTACCTGCCCCTCCACTCCCCCTCGTGAGGAAGCTGTAGACTGTGACGAGGCCTCCCGTCAGCCGCCTCTTTTCCAGGCTGAACAGGCCCAGTGACCTCAGCCGCTCCTCATACGACTTCCCCTCTAGGCCCTTCGCCATCTTTGTAGCCCAGTATCTTACTGACTTGAAGAAGGAGGCTTTAATCTATCCTGCTTTGTTTAGTAGCAACCACCCCTCACCGAGCATGCGCTCTGAATTTCTCGGAGTCTATTACTTTAAACGGAGACGGGAGAACTTTTCACCAATCATAACTAAGATATGCTTGGCTAGAGCCACTCAAGCTCCACCCAAAAGAGAGAAAATAATATAAATTGGCCTAAGAGAGAGGGGATGTTAGGGAAGATACCACCATCAGGGGAGGTACCACACCAAGGGAATACAACATCCTTCGGACCTCCTGACTCCTGGGACCAGTCGATGGGCTCGGACTTTTTCTCCCCCCCCCCATTGGGATGCCTTTGGGTGAGATTTGAACACTTGGTTATTGTCATAAATGAGGTCTCAACTCAATCTGAATTTTGTAATATTTATAAAACAAACATTTCTAAAAGGTAGAAAAGCTATAAAAGGCAAGTAAACAGCGCTGGGTGTGCGGGGAGTCTACGCTCCACCAACACTCGCACACAAACATCAAACATCCTAAATGTACAGAGCATTGCTTTACATACTAAACGCAAGTATGCCTCTACATACGTACAATCAGGAAAGGTAGCAAACAATCCTCTAAGTTCCATAACTTAATAAAAATCGAGTACGCCTATACATATGCATGATCAGAAGAGGTAACAAACAATCCTTTAAGTTCCATGACTTAACAGTCTCCATTTTCCATTCCTTTTGAGCGATGTGTCTCGCTTTAAGTTGTCAAGCAACTCGGTCTTAAGGCCTTATGTATCCCGTTCTTCCCAGATCGAAGAAAAGCATATCCATCTCCTTGCGAAGGCCAATAGACCTGGGTCAAAAGGCATGTCCAGGTCAGCAGGGAGCGCAACAGCAAAAGCCTTCGATGGCTGTAACAGCAGAGGGGCCCATGGCGTAGCAGTCGGATCAGTAAAGGAGCCCGCAGCTCCCTCACTGTCTGGCAAACCACACCTTTGTGATTGTGGCACCACAGGGCTCTTTAAGGCCTCAGAGGCTGCTCACCAGGTGCCGAGCAATCCCACTGCAACCTTGTCATTTTTAGTTGCAGAGTTGCACACCTTGACCTCAGTTTGGTCCCATATTTGAGGCTCATAAACTGTCCAATTGTTAATAAGGAGAATAAGCTGTAAGGTTACCAGGACAATCTTTGTTCCTAAGGACGTATGATTCCTCATAACGCGCAACTGCTTACCAGCGAGGGGCAGTTGTGTGCACAGGTCCGCTTCTCTCAGCTCGAGCTTCTCTCCAGCTCCAGTGCGCCTATTTCCAGCAAGTTTCTGTACGAGCTTCTCTGAGCAGTTTGAGTTTGGCCAAACCTATCTTCATGAGGCAATCAAAGTGCCTGTTCCCGTCCTGGTCTCCATTCTGCCAGCCTGTTCCTCTTCACTTCTTGTTCCTGCTTCTTTATTGATGTAACTTCATCGTGCTCCCTTTTTTTTTTTTTGTCTTGAGGGCAGGCTCCCCTCTTATACCCTTCTCTCCACGGCAGTTCTTTTCAAAACAACTTTTCATTGCTCAAACAACTTTGAATGTAACGACAACAGCAAACACCCAGAAACATCCATGCCTTAACTGGAGAACAAGAAACCGGAGACTGCATGGAGTCTCCTGAATCACCCTTCTTTGTTCCCTCTAAACACTTTTATATTCCTGATGGCCTCGTCGTTAAGAGTCTAATGTTATCTCAACCACGGGGCTTTCCAACGCCCATGGCCACGTTCCAAATTTCCCCCTCTTTATTAATATCAACCATTTTCTCGACACGAATTTCCACTCCATATATAACAGTTATAAATCTTTCTAGAATCTTTGATCCGTTTAACGCATTAATTTCTAGGCTGTGCACCTGTAACACCTGTGTATTTCATGCATGCTAGCTTGCTTTTGCAGACAGGCACTATTGCCGGCAATCCAAAGAACCTGGTTATCTCTTGCTGTAATAAATCACACTTGATTGCATTGTCATAGCTCTCATTAAGTGCAACTAGGGTAAGGGTGGTTACATGTTATTGGTGAATCTGTGACCGTGATAGTTCAGTATTCTGAATCCAAGCAGACCCCAGACGGTTAACACGTTACTGGTGAATATCCGACCGGACCCCAGACGGTTGACACGTTATTGGTGTGTCCGACAGGTTCGGTACCCTGAATCCGACCGGTCCCATAACGGTTAATCAGCTACACCCCTTAATGCGACACTAATGAAGGAGCACGGAAGAGACGCATGTCCTTACCTCTGGAGAGGAGGTTCCTTGCACAGCCAGTGCAAGGAACACAAAAATCAGTTGCGCCAGACTAACGTGGTTGTATCTGAGCTTGGAGGCTGCAACCCTCTTCAGACTTCCAGATCTAGAGGAACACTTTGGCTGCAGCCTAAAAGCCACGTGTACAGGAGCTCCCCCAAGCCAGCCAATCTTCTTCCCATGACCTGCCAGGAAACAGCAAGGTAGGCATGTACCCAAATCAAAACCCAAACCTTTGGCCCAGTCCTTGACCTGAATAGTGAGTGACGATCCGGATCCTGGCATTCATACCTGACAGCTTATACGCAGTGGAAGTAAACAGTGTAGTCAGAGGTCACGGGGCTAGATTTTGGAAAGTCCTGCATCAAGAAGACATCTCAGAAAAGCAAATTTAAATACCATTAATGCCAAGAAAAGTAACTCTGATGGCTATATTCTTTATGTGTCATGACTAGACAGATGAAAAACTATGAGAGCAATTTTGCCTTTAAGGTCATTTTCTTTTTTCTTTAATGTCTTTTCTTTCGTTTGTTTGTCTGTTTGTTTGTTTATTTATTTATTTAAACAGGCTCTGTACTACTTGTCCTCACAGAATGACTAACAGAAATATGACCCTTGTGCACTTTTTGTAGTTAATTCATTAGGTCAGCTCTAACCACTAAGCCCCTTGTCAGGTTATTTCTAGTAGTGACAAGGAGCAATTAAGCTTACAAGACTGAAGCCAGGTAGATGAGCCTATTCCAGGAGGTCTCTTGGCTCCACCCTTGTGAAGTGAAACCTGCCAGGTGTGGATCATTTGACTTTTGCTATATAGGAAGCCTGAGGACTTGTGGGGAATTGCCTTCCTGGTGGGGGAGTTTGAGGCTCAGGTTCTCTAGGGTGCTTTTCTGCTGTTGTGGTGGAGCGGATTCAGTGTTCCCCGGTGGGCTGCTTTTTCTTCACCTTTTCTCCCATCTCTGTGAAACAGTGACTCTATGAGCTAACTATGTTGTTGGTGCCCTCTCAGTACGGTGAGAGCCTGGTGGTGCGAAGTCACTGTGAAGCAGCGTGGAAGTGACTCAAGTTCAGGAGCTGGCAGGTAAGTGTTCCTGGGTTCTACGGTTCTTTAATGCTTTAATGTCGAGGAGTTTGAGTACTTCCTTCACCTTGTCTGTTTTCAGTGAAATTACTTCCGTGGCTTCTAAGCTCCCTTTCCAGCCCTTCCAAATCTAATGAGAATGAAAGCTAAAAAGAAAGCCCCACCAACTCAGAAGCTCAAGTGCTTACAGGTAAGCCTGACTTTGAAGAATGTTCTTAACTATTTGTTAGGATTCAACAACGGGCAGTGTGGAAAAAGGTGCCTTAATGTGCACTCAAATTATGCCTTGCAGTGAGTAGAAACCGATGGGGAAGGTACTGGTGGAGTTATGACAACTTTCACTCAGTGGAAGTCGCAAGACTGTGCTGTTCCTAAAAGAAATGCCGCTTTCACAACATGTAAGTCAAAAGCAGTGTGAAGAAAGCCTCTCCTCTTCCCTACAGGCCTGCGTCTCTGCTGTGGAGAAAGATTTGGAATAGGTCCACCAGTGAGGAGAGACTATCTTCCTCCCAGGCTGTACAAACCAGTATCTGAGGTGGCGTTGTTTTCTTCTAGTTGTTTGTCTGAGTGCTTTTGACCAATAATCTTGTGTGAAACACCGTCTGCCCCTGTTAAGTTCACTATAAAAGTTAGGCTATTCGGGCAATAAAATGGAGCAGCATGATCTGACTCAACCGGTGTCTGCCGTGCTTTCGGCCGTGCTTCCTAACAAATGGCGCCCGAACAGGCTGAGACCTGAACAGGGCATCGCAGCGGAGCGGGAGAGCAGCGGCGCCGGGACATCAGAGCGGCGTGGGACCGACACATCGGAGCGGCGCCGGGAGACCCGAGGCACACGGAGGGACTCCTGCCGGACGGAGAGAGCCCTGAGAGACGCTGCAGAGCCACGGATGGCTCTGAGAGACACAGACCTGACAGAAGCCGGAACACCTGAGAAGCATTGAGAAACTCCAAGCACCGACCCGGACAAAGGACTCATGGTGAGACACGGGGAAAAGCAACCGTGGGGAGCGTGGGAAGAGATCTGCGGGGAAACGCGGGAAACGGAACCGCGCAGGGACGCGGGAACGAGGTCTCGCAAAGGCTGCAACAGCATAAATAAAGGTATGGAGAGACAAGCGGCGTATGATTTGCTCAATTGCTTTTTAGAAAAACGGAGCACGCAGGGTATAGGCTGCAAAAAGGATTTACCAGGATTATTAGCATATGGAGTAACAAAGGGTTGTTTTATCAATCCGGATACAGTTTTTGAACAAACAGAGTGGCGTAAATTTGGGGACAAATTGTTTGATGAAGTTATTAATGAAAATAAGACTGCTAAAAAATTACTGAAGCCTTGGAGAGCAGTCACTAATGCCTTAGCTATACATCAGGCTGAGCAGAGAGTCGCTGCTGCTGCTACAGAGCGACTGGGATTGCCAGGAAGTGCTGGTAGTGTTAACCCTCAACAGGGAGGGATGGGGGGAGCTGGGGATTACCCATTGCCGCCTTCAGTGAGGACGATAACGCTGCCTCAGGGGGCAATGGGAGCCTCCTCCTCTCTCATCATCCTTCTCAGAGTCGGTGTTGGTGCTCCCGCCATCACCAGCAGCACCACCGGCTCCTTCTCACAAAAGTGGGGAAATGGATGAGGAAATAAGAGAGCAAAAACCAGACAGAAAAAACACAAGCCCGTTTATAGAAGGTGTTCAGGAGAGGCAGAGGGTGTGGAAGCAAATAGCAGATGAGGCTGTATGCGAAGGTGAACACGGGATAGCTGCACAATTGGTTCAAGAGGCCTTCCCGGTAGTATATTCACCACCGGACGCCCAGGGTAATGTTACGGTTAATCTCGTGAATTTGGACTGGAAATTGTTAACTCAGCTGCGGTCCACAGTAAATGAGTCAGGTCTGAAAGGTGAACCTACGAGACAGATGTTGGACGATATTTGGGGAACTAATATTTTGCTTCCAGGAGACATATGTAGCATAATGAAGTTAATTTTGACCCAACACCAGCAGCTCTTATTTAATGCCCATTGGCAGGCTGCTTGTCAAGAAGCAGTCACAGTGGTAAGAGCACCTGGGGACCCTTTACATGGGGTCACGCTGGAAGAGTTGATGGGGGTAGGACCGTATTTTAGGACAGAAGCACAAGCATTGCTGGGACCTGATAAAGCGAAGGAATCGATGAGAACGGCCAGAAGAGCATTGGATCGGATAAAGGGGCCAGGGGGAATACCTTCCTACATGGGAATCAAACAGGGTAGAGAGGATCCATTTGGGCTTTTTATTGACCGCATAGCAAACGCCATACAGGCGGCTGGGGTGCCTGATTACCTCCAGGGCACGATATTAAAACAGTGCGCAATTCAGAATAGCAACCCTTCTACTCGCAATATATTGGCTTCCTTACCCGGGACATGGACAATCGAGGAAGGGTTGGAAAGAATGGCTCAGGTACCAGTAGGCCCACAGGCTATGTTAGTAAAGGCAGTAAAGCAATTAGGTGACAGCATGCGAGAGCAGGCACAGGCTATGAAAGAGCATGCTGAGTTTACACAGAGTCAAGTCCTTGCAGCTCTTGCTCCTTTGCAAACCGCCGGGTCACGCTCTGGTGGTCAAGCACCACCCCCTGGTGGCCAAATACCACACCGCTTGCGATGTTATCCTGGTGGTGTTTTTGGACACGTGAGACGAAACTGCAAAGCTGGGGCAGTATGGTGCTCAGATTGTCAGTCGGGCAATCACAGTGAAGCGGCATGTCGATGCAACGTGTCGGGAAACGGCTGGAACAGCGGGAAGAGTCGCCCCGCGACGACACAAAACGCGGCCGCATGCACAGCAACACCGAGGGGGAACCCGTTCCTCTCCGACCAGCCACAAGAGGGAGCCGATGTATCTATAATCAGCACACACAACTGGCCGCAGCATTGGCCAACATCTGAAACCAATGCCACGGTGGCCGGGGTCGGAGGAATGACACTTGCCGTCAGTCACCACCCCTGCGGTGGACAATAGGGGACAAAGTGGTGAAATGTTGTGTCTCTGTTAGTCCGTTGCCTGACGGGGTGCACGCGCTAATAGGGCGGGACATCCTTGCTCAAATGGGAATGGTCCTTACCTGGGAACGCCCTTTATAGATATGGCCATTGTTTGGACTTTCCCGATCCCGCTCCTGTGGAAGAATGATGATCCTGTGTGGGTCGAGCAATGGCCGTTAAAACGGGAAAGTCTGATACAAGCGCATGAGCTGGTTAAAGAACAGTTTCAACAGGGGCACTTAAGGTTGTCAACGAGCCCGTGGAATACACCTATCTTTGTGATTAAAAAGAAGTCGGGTAAGTATCGGCTGCTCCACGATCTGTGTGCGGTAAATAAGCAGATGTACGATATGGGAGCAGTGCAGCCAGGGTTGCCTAATCCTGCGATGATACCTGAAGGATGGCATTTACTCATAGTGGACTTAAAGGACTGTTTCTTCACAATTGCTCTCCATGAAAATGATAAGCAAAGATTCGCTTTTACACTTCCTGCAATAAACCGAGAAGGGCCAGACCAGAGATTTGAGTGGACGGTCCTGCCGCAGGGAATGCGAAATTCGCCAACTCTATGTCAATTCTGTGTCGACGATGCTCTACAGCCGTTGCGATGAAAATGGTCAGGAACAATAATCTGTCATTATATGGATGATATTCTATTGGCCCAGTCAACACCATTTTCTTCACAGCAAAAGGATGAACTAACGAAGCAACTTAAACAGAGAGGATTAGTAGTTGCCCCCGAGAAGGTACAGGAGACAAGCCCATGGAAATATCTTGGATGGCATATCTCCGATGCTACGATCCAACCGCAGAAATTGACAATACAATCAGACCTTAAGACTCTTAACGACGCCCAGAAGTTGATGGGTGATTTGCAATGGATTCGACCAGTGGTTGGTATTCCCAACGAGCTGTTAAATCAACTACGACCTTTGCTACGAGGGACAGATCCAGCAGCACCAATTCAGCTTACAGACCAACAAAAACAAGCACTACAGCTAATAGCCTCAATGATTACAACACGGGCTACGCATCGGCGTATAGAGGGTGCGCCTCTTGATCTAACTATTCTGTGTGGCCCCCAATATTTGATGGGTGCGATAACACAGCAAAAAATAAAAATGGGGGAGAAGCAGGGAGATACGGTGGTACTAGAACGGCTAGCTCCTCCGTTGCGGCCACGACGAACAATTCAAGAAAAAATCACCACATGAGCAGAATTAATTAAAAAGGGACGAAGTAGAACCTTGCAAGTAGACGGGGCCCCTCCTAACACCATATGGTTACCCATGAAGTCAAGTGATCTGGAATGGTATATACAAAATTCTGAGGAACTGCAAACTGCTCTATTGCATGATGGAGCCATGTTAATAGCAAAACCATTACAATCTCCTGTCTTGTCCTGGATGAAAAACCAGGGCTGGATAAGTAGACCAAAGGGATCACCCCAACCAGTTGCAGACGCAATAACAGTCTTTACAGATGCCGGTAAGTGCTCCAGAACTGCTGCAGTGACATGGAAGGATGAGCATGGCTGGCAACATCAGATTTTGCAAGCTCAGAAAGAGGATTCATTACAGACACTAGAACTGTTCGCAGTAGTATGGGCGTTTGTAAAATGGAAAGCTGTTCCGTTGAGTGTTGTATCTGACTCTCTTTATGTAGTAGGCATAGCCAATCGCATTGAGGACTCAAGTTTGCGAGAAGTGCAGAATGGACGACTGGTTCAACTATTGACAAGTTTGCAGCTTGCAATCGCACAGAGAAGTAAGCCGTATGCAGTGATTCATATTCGCAGTCATCAGTGGGAACAAGGGCTCGGAGAAGGCAATGCCCGAGCCGACCGATTAGTTGCTGCTGCAGTCACTGAAGCTCCACTATCACCATTTTGCCGAGCTCGAGAAGCTCATTCCATATTTCACCAGAACGCAAAGGGACTAGCTCGAGCCTACAATTTGTCTAATGCTGACGCTCAAGCAATCGTGAAGGCTTGTCCCATATGTAGTTATCATAATTTAGGAATGGGACCCGGGTGTGGAGTTAACCCAAGAGGGTTGAAAGCTGATGAAGTGTGGCAAATGGATGTCACTCCTGTTACAGCCTTGGGACAGTTAAAATACTTGCATGTAACGATAGATACCTCTAGCCACATGACATGGGCTACTGCACAACCCAGGGAAAAGGCTCGGGATGTGCGGCATCACCTCACTAGTTGTTTTGCTGTGTTAGGGGTACCTAGCACTATCAAGACTGACAATGGTCCAGCTTATAATAGTGGGCCACTGAAACGATTTATGCAATTATGGAATATCAATCATGTTACTGGCATCCCACACTCCTCCACAGGACAGGCGATAGTGGAAAGGGCAGATGGAACAATGAAAGGATACTTAGAAAAGTTCAGAGACATTGAAGACGTAAAAGAAAGAATAGGAAAGGCTCTCTTTGTACTTAACCATTTATGTGTGTTTGGGGACAGCACTGAGCCCCCTGTAGTACGTCACCATGCCGGGGCAGAAACTTCTAAGCCACCACGCATGAAGGTGTTATGTTGGGAACTGGCATACAGGACGTGGACATAAGCAACCAGGGGTAGGCCTTAGAAGTCTCAGGGCCTGCTGTAGCTGAGCAAACCAAGCTGCCAGAGTAACTGTGAGAAGCTCCCACGGCAATGACTCCCACATCACCCAATTAAGGAACTCAGAAAGTATTGTTATCAGCAGCTGGCCTCAAGGACTAAGCCTATGTGACCGTTAAGCACAAAGGGGGTTGTTTTCCTAACTTCTAATCAAAAGGGGGGTTCTTTTCTTGCAGGTGGTGTTATTTTCTTAATGGTTTGTCTGGGTGCTTTTGACCAATAATCTTGTGTGAAACACTGTCCACCCCTGTAAAGTTCACTATAAAAGTTGGGCTATTCGGGCAATAAAATGGTGAAGCATGATCTGACTCTGCTGGTGTCTGTCGTGCTTTCATCCGTGCTTCGCAACAGTGTTATACAGAGACATGAAAACAGGGCAATGGCTAGGCCCTGCTGAAGTGATCTGCCTGGGGCGCGGTTACGCTTGTGTTTCTTCCCCTACAGGTGCAATCTGGGTGCCTAGCCGACTCGTAAAACCAGCTGTTGAAGACACAGGCGGCTGTCGCCAGAAGGAGAATATTGAAGAGTAAACAGCAGATAGAGTCAGCAGCTAAATTATATTCTTGTGAATGAGATTGTGGTATGACTGAGATTGAGATGTGCCAGAGGCCTCTGGGTGTGCGATTGTGCTCTGTGTGTGCGATTGTGCTGTGTACTGTGTGAGTGAGAGCATGCTTTTGCCATAGTGCAGGCTGAAAGCATAGGAAATTGGTGCTGGCAAAAATCATAGGAAAATGGAGGACGAAGTAGCCCTAGATTTGTTACAGCGCTTTTTAGAAAAACGGGGAGTCGATTGTAAGCAACTAGCAGGACTAGTTGCGATCGGTCGAGCAAAATCATGTTTCACAAGTACGGAGTCATTGTTTGAAGTAGCCACTTGGAGAAATTTAAGGGAATGTACTGTTTAAACCTTTTTGATCATAATGAGTCAATTCACAAATTCATTACTTTCCTGAAAGAGAACATGAGAAAGATTCAATATGGTATCAACCCTTTCAATCAATGGTTCACTGACTTGGTTGAAACAACGCATAGATGGTTACTGGCATTAGTCAAAGAGGGATTAAGGATTCTGTTCGCTGTGGTGTCAATCATCATTGCATGTAGTATTGTGATAAATGTGGTTAAAGGGTTACTTGCAAAAATGTTATAGAGATTTTGAAGTGGTGCCGGAAACAGGTACCCGGTGGATCCCTGCAAAGTGGACTGAAGCAGCCGTAGAATCTGCACATGCCGAAGACGACCATGAAGAGGTTCCTGATAATCATTCTGACAATGACATGGGCTGCGCCAACTCAAGGACTGCCAAGGACAGCCTTCGATCCTAAGGAGAATGTCTGGGTATCCCTGGCTAGGAAACTGAATACCACCACCTTCTGTGAAAGTCTAGCCAGCCCTAGCACACCTTCTGTTACATACCTTGTCGGGGTACCATTCATTGACTATAGTAGTTGTGGTGTGATTAGGTTTAAGTTGTGTTACCATTAAGTGATTACAGTAATTGTAATGTTATTAGGTTTAAGTTTTGTTATGTCATTGTAGTTGTGTTATGTTATGTATTCGACGTCTGATGAAAAAACCTTCGGCCAAGTACTGCTCGTACAAAAAGAAAAAGGGGGAATTGTTGGGAATTGGCATACAGGGCCTGGACATGAGTCCGTGGAACAATTGTTTGATCTGAGCTTGCCTTAAGCAACCAGGAGTAGGCCTTAGAAAATCTCATGGCCTGCTGTAGCTGAGCAAACCAAGCTACCAGAATAACTATGAGAAGCTCCCACGACAATGATTCCCACGTTGCCCAATTGAGGAATTCAGAAAAATATTGTTACCAGCAGCTGGCTTCAAGGACAAGATCTACGTGAGTGCTAATCACAAGGGGGGTTGTTTTCTTGCAGGTGGGGTTGTTTTCTTCTAGTTGTTTGTCTGAGTGCTTTTGACCAATAATCTTGTGTGAAACACTGTCCGCCCCTGTTAAGTTCACTATAAAAGTTAGGCTATTCGGGCAATAAAATGGAGCAGCATGATCTGACTCAACCGGTGTCTGTCGTGTTTTCGGCCGTGCTTCCTAACAGACCCCTGCCCTGTCGCCGTTGGGCAGAGGGAGGGGATCTGGGAGTTGAGGAGGAATGGAGACAGGTCCCTGCTCGACATCGCAAGTGATGCCCTCCCCTTCTGGTCCCACCTTCCCAGGTGCCCTTACACAACAGGTTTGAGGCCCTGGAGCTCGAGAGACCGGTGGGTGAGGAAGAGGTAGCAAGTGTTCCCAGGAGGATGCCTAGGGCGAGGAGGTCAACTCCACGCCTCAGGGCTGCCTCCACCAAGAAAGACAGAAGGGTTATTGTTGTGGGAGACTCTATCCTTAGGGAACAGAGGGCCCTATTTGTCGGCCTGACCCTATCCATCGGGAAGTCTGCTGCCTCCCTGGGACCAGGGTCAGGGACGTTGCCAGGAAGCTTCCCAACCTGGTACGCCCCTCTGACTATTATACTCTTTTGATAGTCCAGGCAGGTAGTGACGACATTGAAGAGAGAAGCCTGAAGGCTATCAAACAAGACTTTAGGGGGCTGGGACGGTTAGTGGATGGAGCAGGAGTGCAGGTGGTGTTTTCGTCCATCCCTACAGTGGCAGGGAGGGGTACAGAGAGGACACGGAAAGCCCACCTCTTAAACATGTGGCTCAGGGGCTGGTGCCAACGCAGAAATCTTGGGTTTTTAGACCATGGGGCACTTTACTCGGCACCCGGCCTGATGGCTGCAGGCGGGTCCCTATCTTTTAGGGGAAAAAGGATCCTGGGCCAGGAGCTGGCAGGGCTCGTTGATAGGTCTTTAAACTAGGTAAGAAGGGGGATGGGGCTGAAGCAAGGATTGTTGGAGCTGTGCCAGAGGGAACAATAGTAAGGCCGGGGGATAAGGCATTGGCCCAGCTGAAGTGCATCTACACCAATGCACGCAGCATGGGTAACAAACAGGAGGAGCTGGAAGCCATCGTGCGGCAGGCAGGCTACGACTTGGTTGCCATCACAGAGACGTGGTGGGACCGGTCTCATGACTGGAGTGCTGCAATGACTGGCTATAAGCTCTTCAGAAGGGACAGGCAGCACAGAAGGGATGGTGGTGTGGCTCTCTATATGAGAGAGTCTTTTGATGTTGTAGAACTTGAGGCTGGGAATGACAAGGTCGAGTCCCTTTGGGTTAGGATTGGCAGGGACAACAAGGCTAGTGTCCTGGTCGGGGTCTGCTATAGACCGCCGAACCAGGATGAGGAGACAGAATCACAGAATCACAGAATCACAGAATCTCTAGGTTGGAAGAGACCTCAAGATCATCGAGTCCAACCTCTGACCTAACACTAACAGTCCCCACTAAACCATATCCCTAAGTTCTACATCTAAACGTCTTTTGAAGACTTCCAGGGATGGTGACTCAACCACCTCCCTGGGCAGCCTGTTCCAATGTCTAACAACCCTTTCAGTAAAGAAATTCTTCCTAACATCTAACCTAAAACTCCCCTGGCGCAACTTTAGCCCATTCCCCCTCGTCCTGTCACCAGGCACATGGGAGAACAGGCCAACCCCCATCTCGCTAGAGCCTCCTTTAATATACTTATACAGAGTGATAAGGTCACCCCTGAGCCTCCTTTTCTCTAGGCTGAACAAGCCCAGCTCCTTCAGCCGCTCCTCATAGGACTTGCTCTCCAGGCCCCTCACCAGCTTCGTCGCCCTTCTCTGGACCCGCTCAAGCACCTCGATGTCCTTCTTGTAGCGAGGGGCCCAGAACTGAACACAGTACTCGAGGTGCGGCCTCACCAGAGCCGAGTACAGGGGGACGATCACCTCCCTAGCCCTGCTGGTCACAGTGTTTCTGATACAAGCCAGGATGCCGTTGGCCTTCTTGGCCACCTGAGCACACTGCTGGCTCATATTCAGCCGACTGTCCACCATCACTCCCAGGTCCTTCTCTGCCTGGCAGCTCTCCAGCCATTCCTCTCCCAGCCTATAGCTCTTCTTGGGGTTATTGCGCCCCAGGTGCAGGACCCGGCACTTGGCCTTGTTAAACTTCATGCAGTTGACCTCAGCCCATCGGTGCAGCCTATCCAGATCCTCCTGCAGAGCCTTCCTACCCTCGAGCAGATCGACACACGCACCTAGCTTGGTGTCATCTGCAAACTTACTGAGGGTGCACTCAATGCCCTCATCCAAATCATTGATGAAGATGTTAAAGAGGACCGGCCCCAGCACCGAGCCCTGGGGGACGCCACTAGTGACTGGCCTCCAACTGGACTTGGCTCCATTTACCACAACTCTCTGGGCCCGGCTATCCAGCCAGTTTCTAACCCAACGAAGCGTGCGCCAGTCCAAGCCAAGAGCAGCCAGTTTCTTGAGGAGAATGCTGTGGGAAACGGTGTCAAAAGCCTTGCTGAAGTCAAGGTAGACCACATCCACAGCCTTTCCCTCGTCCACCCAGCGCGTCACTTTGTCGTAGAAGGAGATCAGGTTCGTCAAGCAGGACCTGCCTTCCATAAACCCATGCTGACTGGGCCTGATCGCCTGCTTGCCCTTCAAGTGCCGCATGATGACTCCCAGGAGGATCTGCTCCATGAGCTTCCCTGGTACTGAGGTCAAACTGACCGGCCTGTAGTTCCCCGGGTCTGCCCTCCGGCCCTTCTTGTAGATGGGCGTCACGTTTGCTAGCCGCCAGTCAGCTGGGACCTCCCCCGATAGCCAGGACTGCTGATAAATGATGGATAGGGGCTTGGCCAGCTCCTCTGCCAGTTCTCTCAGTACTCTTGGGTGGATCCCATCCGGCCCCATCGACTTGTGCACATCCAAGTGCCGTAGCAGGTCACCAACCAGTTCTTCGTGGATGGTGAGGGCCACATCCTGCTCCCCGTCCCCTTCCACCAGTTCTGGGTACTGGGTATCCAGAGAGCAACCGGTTTTACCACTAAAGACTGAGGCAAAGAAGGCATTGAGCACCTCCGCCTTTTCCTCATCTCTTGTAACTAAGTTTCCCCCCGCATCCAGTAAAGGATGGAGATTCTCCTTAGTCCTCCTTTTTGTGTTGATGTATTTATAAAAGCGTTTTTTGTTATCTTTAACGGCAGTAGCCAGCTTGAGCTCCAGATGAGCTTTGGCCTTCCTAATTTTGTCCCTGCACAGCCTCGCTACATCCTTGTAGTCCTCCCTAGTGGCCTGCCCAATTTTCCAAAGATTATAAACCCTCTTTTTCCTCCTAAGCTCAAGCCACAATTCTCTGTTGAGCCAGGCTGGTCGTCTTCCCCGCTGGCTCATCTTTGGGCACATGGGGATAGACCGCTCCTGTGCCATTAGGATTTGCCTCTTGAATAGCACCCAGCCTTCCTGAACCCCTCTGCCCCTCAGAACCGCCTCCCATGGGACTCCACCAACCAGTGTCCTGAGCAGCCTAAAGTCAGCCCTCCGAAAGTCCAATACAGTGGTTTTACTGGTTCCCTTCCTGGCCTCGCCAAGAACAGAGAACTCCACCATTTCGTGGTCACTCTGCCCAAGACTGTTCCCGACAATCACATCCTCCACCAGTCCTTCTCTGTTTGTGAAGAGAAGGTCCAGCAGGGCACCACCCCTGGTAGGTTCACTAATCAGCTGCGTCAGGAAGCTATCTTCCACTTTCTCCAGAAACCTCCTAGACTGCTTCCTCTGGGCTGTGTTGTGCTTCCAGGATATGTCTGGGAAGTTGAAGTCCCCCACGAGTACAAGCGCCGACGATTTTGCAACTTCTGTCAGCTGCCTGTAGAACTCCTCATCCGTCTCCTCATCCTGGTTCGGCGGTCTATAGCAGACCCCGACCAGGACACTAGCCTTGTTGTCCCTGCCGATCCTAACCCAAAGGGACTCGATCTTGTCATTCCTAGCCTCGAGTTCTACAACATCGAAAGACTCTCTAATATAGAGAGCCACACCGCCACCCCTTCCATGCTGCCTGTCCCTTCTGAAGAGCCTATAGCCAGGCATCGCAGCACTCCAGTCATGAGACCGGTCCCACCACGTTTCCGTGATGGCAACCAAGTCGTAGCCTGCCCGCTGCACGATGGCTTCCAGCTCCTCCTGTTTGTTACCCATGCTGCGTGCATTGGTGTAGATGCACTTCAGCTGGGCCTTTACCTTATCCTCCGGCCTTGCCACTGCTCCCCCTGGTACAGCCCCAACAGTCCTCGCTCCAGCCCCATCCCCCTTCTTACCTAGTTTAAAGCCCTATCAATGAGCCCCGCCAGCTCCTGGCCCAGGATCCTTTTTCCCCTAAAGGATAGGGACCCGTCTACGGCCACCAGACCAGGTGCTGAGTAAACTGCCCCATGGTCGAAAAACCCAAGATTTCTGCGTAGGCACCAGCCCCGGAGCCACGTGTTTAACAGGTGGGCTTTCGTTGTCCTCTCCGTACCCCTCCCTGTCAACGTAGGGACGGACGAAAAAACTACTTGCACTCCTGCTCCGTCCACTAACCGTCCCAGTCCCCTAAAGTCTCTTTTGATAGCCTTCAGGCTTCTGTTGTCAATGTCATCAGTGCCCGCCTGGATTATCAGGAGCGGATAATAATCAGAGGGGCGCACCAGTTTGGGGAGCTTCCTGGCCACGTCCCTGACCCTGGCCCCAGGGAGGCAGCAGACTTCCCTACGGGTAGGGTCAGGCCGACAAATAGGGCCCTCTGTCCCCCTAAGGACAGAGTCTCCCACGACAATCACCCTTCTTTCTTTCTTGGTGGAGGCAGCCCTGAGGCGTGGAGTCGACCTCCTCGCCCTAGGCATCCTCCTGGGAACACTTTCTATCTCTTCCTCAGCTACCGGTCTCTCAATCTCCAGGGCCTCAAACCGGTTTTGTAAGGGCACCTGGGAAGGTGGGGCCGGAGGGGGAGGGCATCGCCTGCCACGTCGCACAGGGACCTGTCTCCACTCCTCCTCAGCTCCCAGATCCCCTCCCTCAGCCCGACGGCGACAGGGCAAGGGGTCCACCCCCGTTTGGGGTGTCTCACCCCGGTACCTCTCCTTGATGCCCTGCAGGGAGTTGCTCCAGAAGTCTATCTCCCGCTCACACTCCCTGATGGCCCTCAGCCTCTCCACCTCCTCCTTGAGCTCCGCCACCATGCGGACCAGGTCATCCACCTGCTCACACCTCACACACGCAGCGTCTCTGCCTCCCGTTGATGGCAGCAGCAGGCTCTGACACTCCCTGCATCCGTTGACCTGAACCGCTGCATTCCTTAACAGGCAGTCGGTCTGGGTGTGTACCGACCTCCTGCAGAGCGCTCCGTGCCTGGTGGAGACCATTATTACCTTGCTAACGACTGTCGTTAACAGGTGTTCGTGTGGGCGGGGGTTGCTCTCCGCCCTTCCTGCTCGCCCTGCCTGCGCGAACTGCCGCGCTAACTGCCGCGCTAACTGCCGCGCTAACTGCCGCGCTAACTGCCGCGCTAACTGCCGCGCTAACTGCCGCGCTAACTGCCGCGCTAACTGCCGCGCTAACTGCCGCGCTAACTGCCGCGCTAACTGCCGCGCTAACTGCCGCGCTAACTGCCGCGCCACTCCCTGTTTGCCCGTCCTGTTCGCCGCGCTCCTGGTCGCTCGCGCTCCCTAGGGGCTGCTTTTGAACAGCCGGGGAGGGGACGCTGCTGGCTCCGCCTTCGCCTCGTCAGCGTCCCTCACGAGGGCTGCCGGCTCCTGGCGGCTCCCTGAAGTCGGCTCGATGCCGGAAAGTTAGCCCTGCCTGGCCCGATCCCCCGCTCCGCCGCAGAACGCGTCTGCCCCGGAGCCGATCGCCTCGGCAAATGGCAGTGAAATGGCGGTGGCGCCCGGTTTAAATAGCCCGCCGCTGTCGCTGCTGGCTCCGCCTTCGCCTCGTCAGCGTCCCTCACGAGGGCTGCCGGCTCCTGGCGGCTCCCTGAAGTCGGCTCGATGCCGGAAAGTTAGCCCTGCCTGGCCCGATCCCCCGCTCCGCCGCAGAACGCGTCTGCCCCGGAGCCGATCGCCTCGGCAAATGGCAGTGAAATGGCGGTGGCGCCCGGTTTAAATAGCCCGCCGCTGTCGCTGCTGGCTCCGCCTTCGCCTCGTCAGCGTCCCTCACGAGGGCTGCCGGCTCCTGGCGGCTCCCTGAAGTCGGCTCGATGCCGGAAAGTTAGCCCTGCCTGGCCCGATCCCCCGCTCCGCCGCAGAACGCGTCTGCCCCGGAGCCGATCGCCTCGGCAAATGGCAGTGAAATGGCGGTGGCGCCCGGTTTAAATAGCCCGCCGCTGTCGCTGCTGGCTCCGCCTTCGCCTCGTCAGCGTCCCTCACGAGGGCTGCCGGCTCCTGGCGGCTCCCTGAAGTCGGCTCGATGCCGGAAAGTTAGCCCTGCCTGGCCCGATCCCCCGCTCCGCCGCAGAACGCGTCTGCCCCGGAGCCGATCGCCTCGGCAAATGGCAGTGAAATGGCGGTGGCGCCCGGTTTAAATAGCCCGCCGCTGTCGCTGCTGGCTCCGCCTTCGCCTCGTCAGCGTCCCTCACGAGGGCTGCCGGCTCCTGGCGGCTCCCTGAAGTCGGCTCGATGCCGGAAAGTTAGCCCTGCCTGGCCCGATCCCCCGCTCCGCCGCAGAACGCGTCTGCCCCGGAGCCGATCGCCTCGGCAAATGGCAGTGAAATGGCGGTGGCGCCCGGTTTAAATAGCCCGCCGCTGTCGCTGCTGGCTCCGCCTTCGCCTCGTCAGCGTCCCTCACGAGGGCTGCCGGCTCCTGGCGGCTCCCTGAAGTCGGCTCGATGCCGGAAAGTTAGCCCTGCCTGGCCCGATCCCCCGCTCCGCCGCAGAACGCGTCTGCCCCGGAGCCGATCGCCTCGGCAAATGGCAGTGAAATGGCGGTGGCGCCCGGTTTAAATAGCCCGCCGCTGTCGCTGCTGGCTCCGCCTTCGCCTCGTCAGCGTCCCTCACGAGGGCTGCCGGCTCCTGGCGGCTCCCTGAAGTCGGCTCGATGCCGGAAAGTTAGCCCTGCCTGGCCCGATCCCCCGCTCCGCCGCAGAACGCGTCTGCCCCGGAGCCGATCGCCTCGGCAAATGGCAGTGAAATGGCGGTGGCGCCCGGTTTAAATAGCCCGCCGCTGTCGCTGCTGGCTCCGCCTTCGCCTCGTCAGCGTCCCTCACGAGGGCTGCCGGCTCCTGGCGGCTCCCTGAAGTCGGCTCGATGCCGGAAAGTTAGCCCTGCCTGGCCCGATCCCCCGCTCCGCCGCAGAACGCGTCTGCCCCGGAGCCGATCGCCTCGGCAAATGGCAGTGAAATGGCGGTGGCGCCCGGTTTAAATAGCCCGCCGCTGTCGCTGCTGGCTCCGCCTTCGCCTCGTCAGCGTCCCTCACGAGGGCTGCCGGCTCCTGGCGGCTCCCTGAAGTCGGCTCGATGCCGGAAAGTTAGCCCTGCCTGGCCCGATCCCCCGCTCCGCCGCAGAACGCGTCTGCCCCGGAGCCGATCGCCTCGGCAAATGGCAGTGAAATGGCGGTGGCGCCCGGTTTAAATAGCCCGCCGCTGTCGCTGCTGGCTCCGCCTTCGCCTCGTCAGCGTCCCTCACGAGGGCTGCCGGCTCCTGGCGGCTCCCTGAAGTCGGCTCGATGCCGGAAAGTTAGCCCTGCCTGGCCCGATCCCCCGCTCCGCCGCAGAACGCGTCTGCCCCGGAGCCGATCGCCTCGGCAAATGGCAGTGAAATGGCGGTGGCGCCCGGTTTAAATAGCCCGCCGCTGTCGCTGCTGGCTCCGCCTTCGCCTCGTCAGCGTCCCTCACGAGGGCTGCCGGCTCCTGGCGGCTCCCTGAAGTCGGCTCGATGCCGGAAAGTTAGCCCTGCCTGGCCCGATCCCCCGCTCCGCCGCAGAACGCGTCTGCCCCGGAGCCGATCGCCTCGGCAAATGGCAGTGAAATGGCGGTGGCGCCCGGTTTAAATAGCCCGCCGCTGTCGCTGCTGGCTCCGCCTTCGCCTCGTCAGCGTCCCTCACGAGGGCTGCCGGCTCCTGGCGGCTCCCTGAAGTCGGCTCGATGCC
Organism: Anas platyrhynchos; assembly: GCF_047663525.1. Lineage (NCBI taxonomy): Eukaryota > Metazoa > Chordata > Aves > Anseriformes > Anatidae > Anas > Anas platyrhynchos. The sequence goes on from NC_092596.1 coordinate 15,740,468, forward strand.
GGAAAGTTAGCCCTGCCTGGCCCGATCCCCCGCTCCGCCGCAGAACGCGTCTGCCCCGGAGCCGATCGCCTCGGCAAATGGCAGTGAAATGGCGGTGGCGCCCGGTTTAAATAGCCCGCCGCTGTCGCTGCTGGCTCCGCCTTCGCCTCGTCAGCGTCCCTCACGAGGGCTGCCGGCTCCTGGCGGCTCCCTGAAGTCGGCTCGATGCCGGAAAGTTAGCCCTGCCTGGCCCGATCCCCCGCTCCGCCGCAGAACGCGTCTGCCCCGGAGCCGATCGCCTCGGCAAATGGCAGTGAAATGGCGGTGGCGCCCGGTTTAAATAGCCCGCCGCTGTCGCTGCTGGCTCCGCCTTCGCCTCGTCAGCGTCCCTCACGAGGGCTGCCGGCTCCTGGCGGCTCCCTGAAGTCGGCTCGATGCCGGAAAGTTAGCCCTGCCTGGCCCGATCCCCCGCTCCGCCGCAGAACGCGTCTGCCCCGGAGCCGATCGCCTCGGCAAATGGCAGTGAAATGGCGGTGGCGCCCGGTTTAAATAGCCCGCCGCTGTCGCTGCTGGCTCCGCCTTCGCCTCGTCAGCGTCCCTCACGAGGGCTGCCGGCTCCTGGCGGCTCCCTGAAGTCGGCTCGATGCCGGAAAGTTAGCCCTGCCTGGCCCGATCCCCCGCTCCGCCGCAGAACGCGTCTGCCCCGGAGCCGATCGCCTCGGCAAATGGCAGTGAAATGGCGGTGGCGCCCGGTTTAAATAGCCCGCCGCTGTCGCTGCTGGCTCCGCCTTCGCCTCGTCAGCGTCCCTCACGAGGGCTGCCGGCTCCTGGCGGCTCCCTGAAGTCGGCTCGATGCCGGAAAGTTAGCCCTGCCTGGCCCGATCCCCCGCTCCGCCGCAGAACGCGTCTGCCCCGGAGCCGATCGCCTCGGCAAATGGCAGTGAAATGGCGGTGGCGCCCGGTTTAAATAGCCCGCCGCTGTCGCTGCTGGCTCCGCCTTCGCCTCGTCAGCGTCCCTCACGAGGGCTGCCGGCTCCTGGCGGCTCCCTGAAGTCGGCTCGATGCCGGAAAGTTAGCCCTGCCTGGCCCGATCCCCCGCTCCGCCGCAGAACGCGTCTGCCCCGGAGCCGATCGCCTCGGCAAATGGCAGTGAAATGGCGGTGGCGCCCGGTTTAAATAGCCCGCCGCTGTCGCTGCTGGCTCCGCCTTCGCCTCGTCAGCGTCCCTCACGAGGGCTGCCGGCTCCTGGCGGCTCCCTGAAGTCGGCTCGATGCCGGAAAGTTAGCCCTGCCTGGCCCGATCCCCCGCTCCGCCGCAGAACGCGTCTGCCCCGGAGCCGATCGCCTCGGCAAATGGCAGTGAAATGGCGGTGGCGCCCGGTTTAAATAGCCCGCCGCTGTCGCTGCTGGCTCCGCCTTCGCCTCGTCAGCGTCCCTCACGAGGGCTGCCGGCTCCTGGCGGCTCCCTGAAGTCGGCTCGATGCCGGAAAGTTAGCCCTGCCTGGCCCGATCCCCCGCTCCGCCGCAGAACGCGTCTGCCCCGGAGCCGATCGCCTCGGCAAATGGCAGTGAAATGGCGGTGGCGCCCGGTTTAAATAGCCCGCCGCTGTCGCTGCTGGCTCCGCCTTCGCCTCGTCAGCGTCCCTCACGAGGGCTGCCGGCTCCTGGCGGCTCCCTGAAGTCGGCTCGATGCCGGAAAGTTAGCCCTGCCTGGCCCGATCCCCCGCTCCGCCGCAGAACGCGTCTGCCCCGGAGCCGATCGCCTCGGCAAATGGCAGTGAAATGGCGGTGGCGCCCGGTTTAAATAGCCCGCCGCTGTCGCTGCTGGCTCCGCCTTCGCCTCGTCAGCGTCCCTCACGAGGGCTGCCGGCTCCTGGCGGCTCCCTGAAGTCGGCTCGATGCCGGAAAGTTAGCCCTGCCTGGCCCGATCCCCCGCTCCGCCGCAGAACGCGTCTGCCCCGGAGCCGATCGCCTCGGCAAATGGCAGTGAAATGGCGGTGGCGCCCGGTTTAAATAGCCCGCCGCTGTCGCTGCTGGCTCCGCCTTCGCCTCGTCAGCGTCCCTCACGAGGGCTGCCGGCTCCTGGCGGCTCCCTGAAGTCGGCTCGATGCCGGAAAGTTAGCCCTGCCTGGCCCGATCCCCCGCTCCGCCGCAGAACGCGTCTGCCCCGGAGCCGATCGCCTCGGCAAATGGCAGTGAAATGGCGGTGGCGCCCGGTTTAAATAGCCCGCCGCTGTCGCTGCTGGCTCCGCCTTCGCCTCGTCAGCGTCCCTCACGAGGGCTGCCGGCTCCTGGCGGCTCCCTGAAGTCGGCTCGATGCCGGAAAGTTAGCCCTGCCTGGCCCGATCCCCCGCTCCGCCGCAGAACGCGTCTGCCCCGGAGCCGATCGCCTCGGCAAATGGCAGTGAAATGGCGGTGGCGCCCGGTTTAAATAGCCCGCCGCTGTCGCTGCTGGCTCCGCCTTCGCCTCGTCAGCGTCCCTCACGAGGGCTGCCGGCTCCTGGCGGCTCCCTGAAGTCGGCTCGATGCCGGAAAGTTAGCCCTGCCTGGCCCGATCCCCCGCTCCGCCGCAGAACGCGTCTGCCCCGGAGCCGATCGCCTCGGCAAATGGCAGTGAAATGGCGGTGGCGCCCGGTTTAAATAGCCCGCCGCTGTCGCTGCTGGCTCCGCCTTCGCCTCGTCAGCGTCCCTCACGAGGGCTGCCGGCTCCTGGCGGCTCCCTGAAGTCGGCTCGATGCCGGAAAGTTAGCCCTGCCTGGCCCGATCCCCCGCTCCGCCGCAGAACGCGTCTGCCCCGGAGCCGATCGCCTCGGCAAATGGCAGTGAAATGGCGGTGGCGCCCGGTTTAAATAGCCCGCCGCTGTCGCTGCTGGCTCCGCCTTCGCCTCGTCAGCGTCCCTCACGAGGGCTGCCGGCTCCTGGCGGCTCCCTGAAGTCGGCTCGATGCCGGAAAGTTAGCCCTGCCTGGCCCGATCCCCCGCTCCGCCGCAGAACGCGTCTGCCCCGGAGCCGATCGCCTCGGCAAATGGCAGTGAAATGGCGGTGGCGCCCGGTTTAAATAGCCCGCCGCTGTCGCTGCTGGCTCCGCCTTCGCCTCGTCAGCGTCCCTCACGAGGGCTGCCGGCTCCTGGCGGCTCCCTGAAGTCGGCTCGATGCCGGAAAGTTAGCCCTGCCTGGCCCGATCCCCCGCTCCGCCGCAGAACGCGTCTGCCCCGGAGCCGATCGCCTCGGCAAATGGCAGTGAAATGGCGGTGGCGCCCGGTTTAAATAGCCCGCCGCTGTCGCTGCTGGCTCCGCCTTCGCCTCGTCAGCGTCCCTCACGAGGGCTGCCGGCTCCTGGCGGCTCCCTGAAGTCGGCTCGATGCCGGAAAGTTAGCCCTGCCTGGCCCGATCCCCCGCTCCGCCGCAGAACGCGTCTGCCCCGGAGCCGATCGCCTCGGCAAATGGCAGTGAAATGGCGGTGGCGCCCGGTTTAAATAGCCCGCCGCTGTCGCTGCTGGCTCCGCCTTCGCCTCGTCAGCGTCCCTCACGAGGGCTGCCGGCTCCTGGCGGCTCCCTGAAGTCGGCTCGATGCCGGAAAGTTAGCCCTGCCTGGCCCGATCCCCCGCTCCGCCGCAGAACGCGTCTGCCCCGGAGCCGATCGCCTCGGCAAATGGCAGTGAAATGGCGGTGGCGCCCGGTTTAAATAGCCCGCCGCTGTCGCTGCTGGCTCCGCCTTCGCCTCGTCAGCGTCCCTCACGAGGGCTGCCGGCTCCTGGCGGCTCCCTGAAGTCGGCTCGATGCCGGAAAGTTAGCCCTGCCTGGCCCGATCCCCCGCTCCGCCGCAGAACGCGTCTGCCCCGGAGCCGATCGCCTCGGCAAATGGCAGTGAAATGGCGGTGGCGCCCGGTTTAAATAGCCCGCCGCTGTCGCTGCTGGCTCCGCCTTCGCCTCGTCAGCGTCCCTCACGAGGGCTGCCGGCTCCTGGCGGCTCCCTGAAGTCGGCTCGATGCCGGAAAGTTAGCCCTGCCTGGCCCGATCCCCCGCTCCGCCGCAGAACGCGTCTGCCCCGGAGCCGATCGCCTCGGCAAATGGCAGTGAAATGGCGGTGGCGCCCGGTTTAAATAGCCCGCCGCTGTCGCTGCTGGCTCCGCCTTCGCCTCGTCAGCGTCCCTCACGAGGGCTGCCGGCTCCTGGCGGCTCCCTGAAGTCGGCTCGATGCCGGAAAGTTAGCCCTGCCTGGCCCGATCCCCCGCTCCGCCGCAGAACGCGTCTGCCCCGGAGCCGATCGCCTCGGCAAATGGCAGTGAAATGGCGGTGGCGCCCGGTTTAAATAGCCCGCCGCTGTCGCTGCTGGCTCCGCCTTCGCCTCGTCAGCGTCCCTCACGAGGGCTGCCGGCTCCTGGCGGCTCCCTGAAGTCGGCTCGATGCCGGAAAGTTAGCCCTGCCTGGCCCGATCCCCCGCTCCGCCGCAGAACGCGTCTGCCCCGGAGCCGATCGCCTCGGCAAATGGCAGTGAAATGGCGGTGGCGCCCGGTTTAAATAGCCCGCCGCTGTCGCTGCTGGCTCCGCCTTCGGATGAGACGGATGAGGAGTTCTACAGGCAGCTGACAGAAGTTGCAAAATCTTCAGCGCTTGTTCTCATGGGGGACTTCAACTTCCCTGACATATCCTGGAAGCACAACACAGCCCAGAGAAAGCAGTCTAGGAGGTTTCTGGAGAGCGTGGAAGATAGCTTCCTGACGCAGCTGGTTAGCGAGCCTACCAGGGGTGGTGCCCCGCTAGACCTTCTCTTCACAAACAGATGTGATTGTCGGGAGCTGTCTTGGGCAGAGTGACCACAAAATGGTGTTCTCTATTCTTGGCGAGGCAAGGAAGGGGACCAGTAAAACCACTGTATTGGACTTCTGGAGGGCTGACTTTGTGCTGCTAAGGACACTGGTTGGTAGAGTCCCTTGGGAGGCGGTTCTGAAGGGCAGAGGGGTCCAGGAAGGCTGGGCGCTCTTCAAGAGGGAAATCTTAATGGCGCAGGAACGGTCTGTCCCCACGTGCCCAAAGACGAGCTGGCGGGGAAGAAGACCAGCCTGGCTGAACAGAGAATTGTGGCTTAAGCTTAGGAGAAAAAAGAGGGTTTATAATCTTTGGAAAAGTGGACAGGCCACTAGGGAGGACTATAAGGATGTAGCGAGGCTGTGCAGGGACAAAATTAGAAAGGCCAAAGCTCATATGGAGCTCAATCTGGCTACTGTCGTTAAAGATAACAAAAACTGTTTTTATAAATACATCAACACAAAAAGGAGGACTAAGGAGAATCTCCATCCTTTACAGGATGCGGGGGGAAACCTAGTTACAAGAGATGAGGAAAAGGCGGAGGTGCTTAATGCCTTCTTCACCTCAGTCTTTAGCGGCAATACCGGTTGTTCTCTGGATACCCAGTACCCTGAGCTGGTGGAAGGGGATAGGGAGAAGGATGTGGCCCTCACTATCCACGAAGAACTGGTTGGTGACCTGGTACGGCACTTGGATGTGCACAAGTCGATGGGGCCGGATGGGATCCACCCAAGGGTACTGAGAGAACTGGCAGAGGAGCTGGCCAAGCCCCTATCCATCATTCATCAACAGTCCTGGCTATCGGGGGAGGTCCCAGTTGACTGGCGGCTAGCAAACGTGACGCCCATCTACAAGAAGGGCAGGAGGGAAGACCCGGGAAACTACAGGCCTGTCAGTTTGACCTCAGTGCCAGGGAAGCTCATGGAGCAGATTCTCTTGAGAGTCATCATGCAGCACTTGCAGGGCAAGCAGGCGATCAGGCCCAGTCAGTATGGGTTTATGAAAGGCAGGTCCTGCTTGACGAACCTGATCTCCTTCTGTGACAAAGTGACGCGCTGGGTGGATGAGGGAAAGGCTGTGGATGTGGTCTACCTTGACTTCAGCAAGGCTTTTGACACCGTCTCCCACAGCATTCTCCTCAAGAAACTGGCTGCTCTTGGCTTGGACTGGCGCACGCTTCGTTGGGTTAGAAACTGGCTGGATAGCCGGGCCCAAAGAGTCGTGGTAAATGGAGCCAAGTCCAGTTGGAGGCTGGTCACTAGTGGCGTCCCCCAGGGCTCGGCGCTGGGGCCGGTCCTCTTTCATATCTTCATCAATGATCTGGACGAGGGCATTGAGTGCATCCTCAGTAAGTTTGCAGATGACACCAAGCAAAGTGTGTGTGTCGATCTGCTTGAGGGTAGGAAGGCTCTGCAGGAGGATCTGGATAGGCTGCACCGATGGGCTGAGGTCAACTGCATGAAGTTCAACAAGGCCAAGTGCCGGGTCCTGCACCTGGGACGCAATAACCCCAAGCAGAGCTACAGGCTGGGAGATGAGTGGTTGGAGAGCTGCCAGGCAGAGAAGGACCTGGGAGTGATGGTGGACATTTGGCTGAATATGAGCCAGCAGTGTGCTCAGGTGGCCAAGAAGGCCAACGGCATCCTGGCTTGTATCAGAAACAGTGTGACCAGCAGGGCTAGGGAGGTGATCGTCCCCCTGTACTCGGCTCTGGTGAGGCCGCACCTCGAGTACTGTGTTCAGTTTTGGGCCCCTCGCTACAAGAAGGACATCGAGGTGCTTGAGCGGGTCCAGAGAAGGGCGACGAAGCTGGTGAGGGGCCTGGAGAACAAGTCCTACGAGGAGCGGCACAGAAGTCTGCTGCAGAAGTCGCTCATAGGGTTGTTCAACAATCCTTTCCACGCTCTTTAGCCATAATGTCTAATCTGTGGTGGCTTGCAAAGGAGTTTCTGTGCCTGCAGGGATACGTTAAAGTAGTTTTGTGGCAATGCAATGTAGTTTTGGAAGTTGTCTTGCCCTTTTATACGTCTGTAACCTCTTTCCTGCATCCAGAGGAGAAGCTGTGAAGCTTGACGTTACGAATGTCTTATGCAGAATATCAACCCCACATAGTTAAGGTAGTTGTTCATCTTGGAGGGGGTACATTTGAATCCAAAACTCATCTTTAGAACAGAAGCAAGTGTGAGATATGTTCACCTGATTCGTGTCAGTATGGAACAATGCTAGGGCCGCATTGTATGATGAATGTGACCTTCTGTCTTGCATACCCTTGTATAACCACAAGTCTAAGAAAAACAGTGGTTAATGTATATAGTTCTTGTATCTTGCAAAGGAATGTTTTAGCAACTCATGTCAATAGAGAGCTTGAAGGGAAATGTATTTGTAGACTTTTCCTTGAAGTCTCTGGTATCTGGGGGGTTTCAGAATAACTGCTAACTATGATGACTATTGCGTGGGACACTATGCAAGTCTCTGATATCTGGGCAGGAGATCAAGGAGACAGGGAGAGCTGAAGAACAACTAAAAGACAAAGCTTGCAGGGAAGGTTGCACAAGTCTCTGACATACAGCCAAGTTGGACAAGAGGGAGGAAGACTATGAGCCTTCAGCACGAGAGACCACCAGAGGGACCACCGGAGACTGATACGCATGCTCCAGTAGGAGGGTTTGGATTCCAGAATCTAATTATAATAACCCTGTTGTTTTTTTTAGAAGTAGTAATGAATATGTATTAGCCTAGGAGCATAAAAATCAGCTGCTTGATGTAACTGGTGTGCGTCTTGGTGGAGCAGAGACTCCTGGTGCACCCAGCGCTGTTTGCTTACCTGTATTCCTTTAATAAATTGTAAACTTTGATTATAGTCCTATTTTGAATACTGAGCTATTTATTACACAAGGTATTAAGCTCTTTATGTTAATAGGAACGTGAGTCTTTCTGCCTGGAACACAATTCAACAGAGCAGTCAACCATTTCTTTAGCTTTGAAGATGCTGAAATGGACCCTGGGTTAAAAAGAACCGGTCCAGAGAAGGGCGACGAAGGGCAACGAAGCTGGTGAGGGGCCTGGAGAACAAGTCCTATGAGGAACGGCTGAAGGAGCTGAGCTTGTTCAGCCTGGAGAAGAGGAGGCTCAGGGGCGACCTTATCGCTCTCTACAGATACCTTAAAGGAGGTTGTAGCGAGGTGGGGGTTGGCCTGTTCTCCCACGTGCCTGGTGACAGGATGAGGGGGAATGGGCTAAAGTTGTGCCAGGGGAGGTTTAGGTTGGATGTTAGGAAGAACTTCTTTACCGAAAGGGTTGTTAGACTGTGGAACAGGCTGCTCAGGGAAGTGGTGGAGTCACCATCCCTGGAAGTCTTTAAAAGACGTTTAGATGTAGAGCTTAGGGATATGGTTTAGTGGGGACTGTTAGCGTTAAATCAGAGGTTGGACTCGATGATCTTGAGGTCTCTTCCAACCTAGAAATTCTGTGATTCTGTGGTTCCCAGCCTGTCTCTAAAGATAGTTGTTTAGTGCTAAAATGTGAGTTTCCTTTCTGGTATGTGACCATCCTAGTCTTAAGATTTCCAGTACTCAGTCATGTACCCCAGACTCCCGTGTTTTGAGGGGGATCGTACTCCCCTTACCTAATATGGGAATCCCGTTTTTGTGCCTCAAGGGTCAATGGTGTAAGGCACTTAGAAATCATTGCGGATTGTGGTTGTTGTCAGTTGCCACGTAAATTAAGGCCATGCAAGGACCTTCTACTCTTTCATCTTCCCTTTCATTTGTTGTCAGGTTACTACTCAATATTACACCTTTGGTGAGAAGTCCTAAAAAAAACCAACAAACATTACATCTTAATGTTAACAACTCTTGTTTTTTCTTTCTCTAGGTCTGCCAGTAGCTGACAAGGTAGAAAGATGACCTTTTCTCTTTCATTCTTGTGAAGTTAGAGGCAGTGCCCAATTAAACTGTGACTGAGGCTCTGCGATGGTGCAAGTCTATCTTACTCCTTCAAATTCAGTGATGCAGCCAGCGTTTTCAGTAATGAACTTTCAGGGATTCAACCACTTTAAAGCTTTTGGACAGTGGCAATTATCTGAAAACATTCCTACAGATTTATCTTCTTCATTTACATTTGCTTGCTCTCTCCATCTCATTCAAAGCAGTCAGGACTGGTTTGCTTCCCTCTTCTCTGGAAGTTTGCACTAGGAACCATTGTTAGAATCAGAATCCTGATCTGAGAGCACGATGAAAAATGTTGCACACAAACTTGTACATTGGAGAGGAAAATGTTCATGTATACGTCAGTATTGTACTCAAACAGCTGCTTACACCTTTTAACTTTTAAACCTGAGAAGCAACAGGTAGTTTCTATGTTGCCCTTGGGGGTAGTGTACTCTTCTGTACTTTGCTTCTATACAAACAGCTCAAAATTTTAAAGTCATGTTGTCAGTCATACCACCAAACAACCTTGCACGGCATTACACGTTCCCCCCCCAGATAGATCTTGCCGTGAATGCGAGACCAGACAAGGAAATAATGCCGGCACATAAAACTAACTTGTAGATATATCCCTTGTTGGCATTCTTTTTTTTTGTTTTGTTTTGATGCTTTGTGGGGCTTAGCTGTACCTCAGTGAGAAGAATGTCTTCTGGTGTGAACTGAAATTATACCTCTCTGCCACAATGTCTCTCTATTTATTTATTTATTTTTTTGGGGGGGAGGGCTGGGGAGGGGAGAGAAGGGTGTTGATAATTCCTTGGGGACACCTGAAGGAGTTGCAAAATAATAAAATTTAGGTGAAGGAAAAGTTCCTTCTCTTAATTTTTGTCGTTGTTGTTTTTCTTTTCCATCTGGTCATAAAATGAAGGTCCCATTTTCTGGCTTTTGGCAGATTGCAAGCATGCTGGAACCATTCACGTTACGTAGACTGTATTTGTCTGAAATGATAATATCATACCTATAGTCTGCTGCAGGCTCAAAAGCAGCCTATGCCTCCTGGTCTGTTTTATGCCTTTGCTTTTGTTACTACATCCTTGTAAGTCTTCAACAGGGAAATGAAATTACCCTATACAAAAGAAACACCATCCAGAAGAAACTTCAGGTGCTAGGGCCTGAATTTTCACTGAAACCAAAGGCAGGTATCTTACTGACGTGAAGAAAGGGGCTTTATCTATCCTGGTTTGTTTAGTACTGAAGGAGCGTGAAAGAGATGCATGTCCTTGTCTCTGAAGAGGAGGCGAAGGAACAGCTAGTGCAAGGAACGCAAAATTCAGTTATGCCGAACTAACAGGTGGTTGTATCCCAGCTTGGAGACCACAACACAGAATCACCTAGGTTGGAAGAGACCTCCAAGATCACGTAGTCCAACCTCTGGCGTAACACTAACAAGTCCTCCACTAAGCCGTATCCCTAAGCTCTACACCTAAACATCTTTCAAAGACCTCCAGGGATAGTGACTCCACCACTCCCCTGGGCAGCCCGTTCCAATGCCTAACAACCGTTTCGGTAAAGAAGTTCTTCCTGACACCCAACCTAAACCTCCCCTGGTGCAACTTTAGCGCATTCCCCCTCGTCCTATCACCAGGCACATATGAGAATAGACCAACCCCCACCTCGCTACAGCCTCCTTTGAGGTATCTGTAGAGAGCAATAAGGTCGCCCCTGAGCCTCCTCTTCTCCAGACCGAACAATCCCAGCTCCCTCAGCCGCTCCTCCTAAGACTTCTTCTCCAGATCCCTTGCCAGCTTTGTTGCCCTTCCCTGGACTCACTGGAGCCCCTCAATATCCTTCTTGTAGCGAGGGGCCCAGAACCGAACACAGTACTTGGGCTGCGGCCTCACCTGAGCCAAGTACAGGGGGACAATCACCTTCCTTAGTCCTGCTGGCCATGCTGTTTCTTGTAGGAGTCAGGATGCTGTTGGCCTTCTTGGCCACCTGAGCACACTGCTGGCTCATACTGAGTCGACTAGCCACCAGTACTCCCAGGTCCTTCTCTGCCAGGCAGCTTTCTAACCACTCAGATGGCTTTTCCAACCAGCTTCAAACTTCCAGATCTAGAGGAACGCTTTGACTGCGGCCTAAAAGCCACGTGTATGTAAGCTGCCGCAAGCCAGCCAATCTTCTTCCCATGACCTGCCAGGAAACAGCAACGTAGGCAGGTAACCAAATTAAAGCCAAAACTTGCCAGCCCAGTCCTTGACCTGAATAGTGAGTGAGGATCCGGATCCTGGCATTTATGCGCGATAGCTTCTACACAGTCAAAGTAAATACACCCCGGGTGCCCTGAGCTGGAGGACCACGACGGTGGGCACGATAAACTCCCAACCGACCCTGAACGTGTGCGGGATTTGCTGCTCCACCTGGATCCATACAAGTCCGTGGGTCCGGATGGGATTCATCTCAGGGTGCTTAAGGAGCTGGCTGACGCCATCGCGGGACCTCTCTCAATTATTTTTCAATGATCTTGTGAATCTGGAGAGGTCCCAGTAGACTGGAAGCTGGCAAATGTCGTACCAATTTTCAAGAAGGGCAAGAAAATAGACCGTGGCAACTACAGGCCTGTTAGTCTCACATCAGCGCCTGGTAAAATTCTGGAGAAGATGATCCTTGAAGGTATTGAAGCGCAGCTGGGGGACAATGCAGTCATTGGTCCCAGCCCACATGGGTTCATGAGGGGTAGGTCCTGCCTAACAAATCTGAATTCCTTTTATGATAAGATCAGCCATCTGGTTGATCAAGGGAAACCAGCTGACGTGATCTTTTTGGACTTGAGCAAAGCTTTCGACATAGAATCATAGAATATCCTGAGCTGGAAGGGACCCTTAAGGATCATCAAGTCCAACTCTTGACACCGCACAGGTCTACCCAAAAGTTCAGACCATGTGACTAAGTGCACAGTCCAATCTCTTCTTAAATTCAGACAGGCTCGGTGCAGTAACCACTTCCCTGGGGAGCCTGTTCCAGCGTGCAACCACCCTCTCTGTGAAGAACCCATGGTTTCCCATGGGATCCTACTGGACAAAAATGTCCAGCATACAACTTTGCAAAAACACCATACGATGGGTGAGCAATTGGCTGACAGGCAGGGCTCAAGGGCTTGTGGTAAATGGGGCCACATCAGGCTGGCGCACGGTCACTAGTGGGGTCCCTCAAGGCTCCATTTTAGGGCCGGTCCTCTTCAATGTTTTTATAAACGATTTAGATGTAGGACTAGAAGGTGTTTTGAGCACATTTGCTGATGGCACCAAACTTGGAGGAGTTGTAGACTCAGATGAGGGGCTGAGTGTGGAAAGGCCTTGCAGAGAGATCTGGACAGATTGGAGAGCTGGGCGATCACCAACCGCATGAGGATTAACAAGAGCAAGTGCCGGGTCCTGCACCTGGGACGGGGCCACCCTGGCTATATGTACCGACTGGGTGACGAGATGCTGGAGAGCAGCCCCGCAGAGAGGGATCCGGGCGTGGTGGTTGACAGCAAGTTGAACATGAGCCAGCAGTGTGCCCTGGCAGCCAGGAGGGCCAACCGTGTCCTGGGGTGCATCAAGCACGGCATTGCTGGTCGATCGAGGGAAGTGATTGTCCCGCTCTACTCTGCGCTGGTGCGGCCTCACCTCGAGTACTGTGTGCAGTTCTGGGCACCACAGTATAAAAAGGACATGAAACTGTTGGAGAGTGTCCAGAGGAGGGCGACGAAGATGGTGAAGGGCCTAGAGGGGAAGCCGCATGAGGAGCAGCTGAGGGCACTGGGCCTGTTCAGCCTGGGGAAGGGGAGGCTAAGGAGGGACCTCATTGCAGCGTACAACTTCCTCGCGAGGGGGAGTGCAGAGGCAGGTGCTGACCTATTCTCCGTAATCACCAGTGACAGGACCCACGGGAACGGTGTTAAGCTGAGGCAGGGAAGTTTTAGGCCGGATGTCAGGAAGAGGTTCTTCACCGAGAGGAGGGTGGTTGCACGCTAGAACAGGCTCCCCAGGGAACTAGTCACTGCACCAAGCCTGTCTGAATTTAAGAAGCGATTGGACTGTGCACTTGGTCACGTGGTCTAAACTTTTGGGTAGACCTGTGCGGTGCCAGGAGTTGGACTTGATGATCCTTAAGGGTCCCTTTCAGCTCAGGATATTCTATGATTCTATAAATAGTGTAGTCAGAGGTCATGGGGCTAGATTTAGAAAAGTCCTGCATAAAGAAGGGATCTCAGAGAAGAAAATGTAGATAGCATTAATATCAAGAAAAGGAATTCTGATTGCTAAATTGTTTATCTGTCATGACTAGACAGATGAAAATCTATGATGGCAAGTTTGCCTTTAAGGTCATTTTATTTTTATTCATTTCTTTTATTTATTTGTATTTATTTTTTTAACAGGCTCTGTACTAATTTTGCTCACAGAATGACTAACAGAAATATGAGCTTTGTGCAAATTTTGTATTTAATTCATTATGTCAACTGTAACCACTAAGCCCCTTGTCAGGTTATTTCTACAAGTGATAAGGAGCAATAGACCTTAAAACCTTGAAGCCAGGTAGACGAGCTTATTCCACAAGGTCTCTTGGCTTCACCCTTGTTAAGTGCAACCTGCCAGGTGTGGGTCATTTGACCTTTGTTATATAGGAAGCCTGAGGACGGGTGGGGGAATTGCCTCCCCAGGAGAAACTGAGGCTTGGGTAGCCTAGGGTGTTTTTCTCTCGTGGTGAATCGGGCTCAGTGTTCCCTACTAGGCTGCTTTTCGTTCAAGTTTTCTGCCCTCTCTGTGAAATAGCTTTAGAGACTCTATGAGCCAGTTACATTGGTGGTGCATTCTTCAGAAGAACCCTGGTGGGACTATTTCACTGCGAAGCACGTTGGAAGTGACTCGAGTTCAGGAGACAGCAGGTAAGAGTTCCTGGGTTCTGTGGTTGTTACTGTTGAGGAGTTTGAGTACTTCCTTCACCTTGTCTGTATCCTGTGAAATTACATAGGTGGCTTCTAAGCTCCCTTCCAAGCACTGGAGGAAAACAAAAAAGGCTGCAGAAGCCCAAGTGCACACAGGTCAGCCTGAAGTTGAACAAAATTCTTAAGTATTTGAAAGATTGAAAAATGAGCTGTGGGAAGAGGCGCAGAGTCGCTGGGGCGCAGAGTCGCTGGGGCGCAGAGTCGCTGGGGCGCAGAGTCGCTGGGGCGCAGAGTCGCTGGGGCGCAGAGTCGCTGGGGCGCAGAGTCGCTGGGGCGCAGAGTCGCTGGGGCGCAGAGTCGCTGGGGCGCAGAGTCGCTGGGGCGCAGAGTCGCTGGGGCGCAGAGTCGCTGGGGCGCAGAGTCGCTGGGGCGCAGAGTCGCTGGGGCGCAGAGTCGCTGGGGCGCAGAGTCGCTGGGGCGCAGAGTCGCTGGGGCGCAGAGTCGCTGGGGCGCAGAGTCGCTGGGGCGCAGAGTCGCTGGGGCGCAGAGTCGCTGGGGCGCAGAGTCGCTGGGGCGCAGAGTCGCTGGGGCGCAGAGTCGCTGGGGCGCAGAGTCGCTGGGGCGCAGAGTCGCTGGGGCGCAGAGTCGCTGGGGCGCAGAGTCGCTGGGGCGCAGAGTCGCTGGGGCGCAGAGTCGCTGGGGCGCAGAGTCGCTGGGGCGCAGAGTCGCTGGGGCGCAGAGTCGCTGGGGCGCAGAGTCGCTGGGGCGCAGAGTCGCTGGGGCGCAGAGTCGCTGGGGCGCAGAGTCGCTGGGGCGCAGAGTCGCTGGGGCGCAGAGTCGCTGGGGCGCAGAGTCGCTGGGGCGCAGAGTCGCTGGGGCGCAGAGTCGCTGGGGCGCAGAGTCGCTGGGGCGCAGAGTCGCTGGGGCGCAGAGTCGCTGGGGCGCAGAGTCGCTGGGGCGCAGAGTCGCTGGGGCGCAGAGTCGCTGGGGCGCAGAGTCGCTGGGGCGCAGAGTCGCTGGGGCGCAGAGTCGCTGGGGCGCAGAGTCGCTGGGGCGCAGAGTCGCTGGGGCGCAGAGTCGCTGGGGCGCAGAGTCGCTGGGGCGCAGAGTCGCTGGGGCGCAGAGTCGCTGGGGCGCAGAGTCGCTGGGGCGCAGAGTCGCTGGGGCGCAGAGTCGCTGGGGCGCAGAGTCGCTGGGGCGCAGAGTCGCTGGGGCGCAGAGTCGCTGGGGCGCAGAGTCGCTGGGGCGCAGAGTCGCTGGGGCGCAGAGTCGCTGGGGCGCAGAGTCGCTGGGGCGCAGAGTCGCTGGGGCGCAGAGTCGCTGGGGCGCAGAGTCGCTGGGGCGCAGAGTCGCTGGGGCGCAGAGTCGCTGGGGCGCAGAGTCGCTGGGGCGCAGAGTCGCTGGGGCGCAGAGTCGCTGGGGCGCAGAGTCGCTGGGGCGCAGAGTCGCTGGGGCGCAGAGTCGCTGGGGCGCAGAGTCGCTGGGGCGCAGAGTCGCTGGGGCGCAGAGTCGCTGGGGCGCAGAGTCGCTGGGGCGCAGAGTCGCTGGGGCGCAGAGTCGCTGGGGCGCAGAGTCGCTGGGGCGCAGAGTCGCTGGGGCGCAGAGTCGCTGGGGCGCAGAGTCGCTGGGGCGCAGAGTCGCTGGGGCGCAGAGTCGCTGGGGCGCAGAGTCGCTGGGGCGCAGAGTCGCTGGGGCGCAGAGTCGCTGGGGCGCAGAGTCGCTGGGGCGCAGAGTCGCTGGGGCGCAGAGTCGCTGGGGCGCAGAGTCGCTGGGGCGCAGAGTCGCTGGGGCGCAGAGTCGCTGGGGCGCAGAGTCGCTGGGGCGCAGAGTCGCTGGGGCGCAGAGTCGCTGGGGCGCAGAGTCGCTGGGGCGCAGAGTCGCTGGGGCGCAGAGTCGCTGGGGCGCAGAGTCGCTGGGGCGCAGAGTCGCTGGGGCGCAGAGTCGCTGGGGCGCAGAGTCGCTGGGGCGCAGAGTCGCTGGGGCGCAGAGTCGCTGGGGCGCAGAGTCGCTGGGGCGCAGAGTCGCTGGGGCGCAGAGTCGCTGGGGCGCAGAGTCGCTGGGGCGCAGAGTCGCTGGGGCGCAGAGTCGCTGGGGCGCAGAGTCGCTGGGGCGCAGAGTCGCTGGGGCGCAGAGTCGCTGGGGCGCAGAGTCGCTGGGGCGCAGAGTCGCTGGGGCGCAGAGTCGCTGGGGCGCAGAGTCGCTGGGGCGCAGAGTCGCTGGGGCGCAGAGTCGCTGGGGCGCAGAGTCGCTGGGGCGCAGAGTCGCTGGGGCGCAGAGTCGCTGGGGCGCAGAGTCGCTGGGGCGCAGAGTCGCTGGGGCGCAGAGTCGCTGGGGCGCAGAGTCGCTGGGGCGCAGAGTCGCTGGGGCGCAGAGTCGCTGGGGCGCAGAGTCGCTGGGGCGCAGAGTCGCTGGGGCGCAGAGTCGCTGGGGCGCAGAGTCGCTGGGGCGCAGAGTCGCTGGGGCGCAGAGTCGCTGGGGCGCAGAGTCGCTGGGGCGCAGAGTCGCTGGGGCGCAGAGTCGCTGGGGCGCAGAGTCGCTGGGGCGCAGAGTCGCTGGGGCGCAGAGTCGCTGGGGCGCAGAGTCGCTGGGGCGCAGAGTCGCTGGGGCGCAGAGTCGCTGGGGCGCAGAGTCGCTGGGGCGCAGAGTCGCTGGGGCGCAGAGTCGCTGGGGCGCAGAGTCGCTGGGGCGCAGAGTCGCTGGGGCGCAGAGTCGCTGGGGCGCAGAGTCGCTGGGGCGCAGAGTCGCTGGGGCGCAGAGTCGCTGGGGCGCAGAGTCGCTGGGGCGCAGAGTCGCTGGGGCGCAGAGTCGCTGGGGCGCAGAGTCGCTGGGGCGCAGAGTCGCTGGGGCGCAGAGTCGCTGGGGCGCAGAGTCGCTGGGGCGCAGAGTCGCTGGGGCGCAGAGTCGCTGGGGCGCAGAGTCGCTGGGGCGCAGAGTCGCTGGGGCGCAGAGTCGCTGGGGCGCAGAGTCGCTGGGGCGCAGAGTCGCTGGGGCGCAGAGTCGCTGGGGCGCAGAGTCGCTGGGGCGCAGAGTCGCTGGGGCGCAGAGTCGCTGGGGCGCAGAGTCGCTGGGGCGCAGAGTCGCTGGGGCGCAGAGTCGCTGGGGCGCAGAGTCGCTGGGGCGCAGAGTCGCTGGGGCGCAGAGTCGCTGGGGCGCAGAGTCGCTGGGGCGCAGAGTCGCTGGGGCGCAGAGTCGCTGGGGCGCAGAGTCGCTGGGGCGCAGAGTCGCTGGGGCGCAGAGTCGCTGGGGCGCAGAGTCGCTGGGGCGCAGAGTCGCTGGGGCGCAGAGTCGCTGGGGCGCAGAGTCGCTGGGGCGCAGAGTCGCTGGGGCGCAGAGTCGCTGGGGCGCAGAGTCGCTGGGGCGCAGAGTCGCTGGGGCGCAGAGTCGCTGGGGCGCAGAGTCGCTGGGGCGCAGAGTCGCTGGGGCGCAGAGTCGCTGGGGCGCAGAGTCGCTGGGGCGCAGAGTCGCTGGGGCGCAGAGTCGCTGGGGCGCAGAGTCGCTGGGGCGCAGAGTCGCTGGGGCGCAGAGTCGCTGGGGCGCAGAGTCGCTGGGGCGCAGAGTCGCTGGGGCGCAGAGTCGCTGGGGCGCAGAGTCGCTGGGGCGCAGAGTCGCTGGGGCGCAGAGTCGCTGGGGCGCAGAGTCGCTGGGGCGCAGAGTCGCTGGGGCGCAGAGTCGCTGGGGCGCAGAGTCGCTGGGGCGCAGAGTCGCTGGGGCGCAGAGTCGCTGGGGCGCAGAGTCGCTGGGGCGCAGAGTCGCTGGGGCGCAGAGTCGCTGGGGCGCAGAGTCGCTGGGGCGCAGAGTCGCTGGGGCGCAGAGTCGCTGGGGCGCAGAGTCGCTGGGGCGCAGAGTCGCTGGGGCGCAGAGTCGCTGGGGCGCAGAGTCGCTGGGGCGCAGAGTCGCTGGGGCGCAGAGTCGCTGGGGCGCAGAGTCGCTGGGGCGCAGAGTCGCTGGGGCGCAGAGTCGCTGGGGCGCAGAGTCGCTGGGGCGCAGAGTCGCTGGGGCGCAGAGTCGCTGGGGCGCAGAGTCGCTGGGGCGCAGAGTCGCTGGGGCGCAGAGTCGCTGGGGCGCAGAGTCGCTGGGGCGCAGAGTCGCTGGGGCGCAGAGTCGCTGGGGCGCAGAGTCGCTGGGGCGCAGAGTCGCTGGGGCGCAGAGTCGCTGGGGCGCAGAGTCGCTGGGGCGCAGAGTCGCTGGGGCGCAGAGTCGCTGGGGCGCAGAGTCGCTGGGGCGCAGAGTCGCTGGGGCGCAGAGTCGCTGGGGCGCAGAGTCGCTGGGGCGCAGAGTCGCTGGGGCGCAGAGTCGCTGGGGCGCAGAGTCGCTGGGGCGCAGAGTCGCTGGGGCGCAGAGTCGCTGGGGCGCAGAGTCGCTGGGGCGCAGAGTCGCTGGGGCGCAGAGTCGCTGGGGCGCAGAGTCGCTGGGGCGCAGAGTCGCTGGGGCGCAGAGTCGCTGGGGCGCAGAGTCGCTGGGGCGCAGAGTCGCTGGGGCGCAGAGTCGCTGGGGCGCAGAGTCGCTGGGGCGCAGAGTCGCTGGGGCGCAGAGTCGCTGGGGCGCAGAGTCGCTGGGGCGCAGAGTCGCTGGGGCGCAGAGTCGCTGGGGCGCAGAGTCGCTGGGGCGCAGAGTCGCTGGGGCGCAGAGTCGCTGGGGCGCAGAGTCGCTGGGGCGCAGAGTCGCTGGGGCGCAGAGTCGCTGGGGCGCAGAGTCGCTGGGGCGCAGAGTCGCTGGGGCGCAGAGTCGCTGGGGCGCAGAGTCGCTGGGGCGCAGAGTCGCTGGGGCGCAGAGTCGCTGGGGCGCAGAGTCGCTGGGGCGCAGAGTCGCTGGGGCGCAGAGTCGCTGGGGCGCAGAGTCGCTGGGGCGCAGAGTCGCTGGGGCGCAGAGTCGCTGGGGCGCAGAGTCGCTGGGGCGCAGAGTCGCTGGGGCGCAGAGTCGCTGGGGCGCAGAGTCGCTGGGGCGCAGAGTCGCTGGGGCGCAGAGTCGCTGGGGCGCAGAGTCGCTGGGGCGCAGAGTCGCTGGGGCGCAGAGTCGCTGGGGCGCAGAGTCGCTGGGGCGCAGAGTCGCTGGGGCGCAGAGTCGCTGGGGCGCAGAGTCGCTGGGGCGCAGAGTCGCTGGGGCGCAGAGTCGCTGGGGCGCAGAGTCGCTGGGGCGCAGAGTCGCTGGGGCGCAGAGTCGCTGGGGCGCAGAGTCGCTGGGGCGCAGAGTCGCTGGGGCGCAGAGTCGCTGGGGCGCAGAGTCGCTGGGGCGCAGAGTCGCTGGGGCGCAGAGTCGCTGGGGCGCAGAGTCGCTGGGGCGCAGAGTCGCTGGGGCGCAGAGTCGCTGGGGCGCAGAGTCGCTGGGGCGCAGAGTCGCTGGGGCGCAGAGTCGCTGGGGCGCAGAGTCGCTGGGGCGCAGAGTCGCTGGGGCGCAGAGTCGCTGGGGCGCAGAGTCGCTGGGGCGCAGAGTCGCTGGGGCGCAGAGTCGCTGGGGCGCAGAGTCGCTGGGGCGCAGAGTCGCTGGGGCGCAGAGTCGCTGGGGCGCAGAGTCGCTGGGGCGCAGAGTCGCTGGGGCGCAGAGTCGCTGGGGCGCAGAGTCGCTGGGGCGCAGAGTCGCTGGGGCGCAGAGTCGCTGGGGCGCAGAGTCGCTGGGGCGCAGAGTCGCTGGGGCGCAGAGTCGCTGGGGCGCAGAGTCGCTGGGGCGCAGAGTCGCTGGGGCGCAGAGTCGCTGGGGCGCAGAGTCGCTGGGGCGCAGAGTCGCTGGGGCGCAGAGTCGCTGGGGCGCAGAGTCGCTGGGGCGCAGAGTCGCTGGGGCGCAGAGTCGCTGGGGCGCAGAGTCGCTGGGGCGCAGAGTCGCTGGGGCGCAGAGTCGCTGGGGCGCAGAGTCGCTGGGGCGCAGAGTCGCTGGGGCGCAGAGTCGCTGGGGCGCAGAGTCGCTGGGGCGCAGAGTCGCTGGGGCGCAGAGTCGCTGGGGCGCAGAGTCGCTGGGGCGCAGAGTCGCTGGGGCGCAGAGTCGCTGGGGCGCAGAGTCGCTGGGGCGCAGAGTCGCTGGGGCGCAGAGTCGCTGGGGCGCAGAGTCGCTGGGGCGCAGAGTCGCTGGGGCGCAGAGTCGCTGGGGCGCAGAGTCGCTGGGGCGCAGAGTCGCTGGGGCGCAGAGTCGCTGGGGCGCAGAGTCGCTGGGGCGCAGAGTCGCTGGGGCGCAGAGTCGCTGGGGCGCAGAGTCGCTGGGGCGCAGAGTCGCTGGGGCGCAGAGTCGCTGGGGCGCAGAGTCGCTGGGGCGCAGAGTCGCTGGGGCGCAGAGTCGCTGGGGCGCAGAGTCGCTGGGGCGCAGAGTCGCTGGGGCGCAGAGTCGCTGGGGCGCAGAGTCGCTGGGGCGCAGAGTCGCTGGGGCGCAGAGTCGCTGGGGCGCAGAGTCGCTGGGGCGCAGAGTCGCTGGGGCGCAGAGTCGCTGGGGCGCAGAGTCGCTGGGGCGCAGAGTCGCTGGGGCGCAGAGTCGCTGGGGCGCAGAGTCGCTGGGGCGCAGAGTCGCTGGGGCGCAGAGTCGCTGGGGCGCAGAGTCGCTGGGGCGCAGAGTCGCTGGGGCGCAGAGTCGCTGGGGCGCAGAGTCGCTGGGGCGCAGAGTCGCTGGGGCGCAGAGTCGCTGGGGCGCAGAGTCGCTGGGGCGCAGAGTCGCTGGGGCGCAGAGTCGCTGGGGCGCAGAGTCGCTGGGGCGCAGAGTCGCTGGGGCGCAGAGTCGCTGGGGCGCAGAGTCGCTGGGGCGCAGAGTCGCTGGGGCGCAGAGTCGCTGGGGCGCAGAGTCGCTGGGGCGCAGAGTCGCTGGGGCGCAGAGTCGCTGGGGCGCAGAGTCGCTGGGGCGCAGAGTCGCTGGGGCGCAGAGTCGCTGGGGCGCAGAGTCGCTGGGGCGCAGAGTCGCTGGGGCGCAGAGTCGCTGGGGCGCAGAGTCGCTGGGGCGCAGAGTCGCTGGGGCGCAGAGTCGCTGGGGCGCAGAGTCGCTGGGGCGCAGAGTCGCTGGGGCGCAGAGTCGCTGGGGCGCAGAGTCGCTGGGGCGCAGAGTCGCTGGGGCGCAGAGTCGCTGGGGCGCAGAGTCGCTGGGGCGCAGAGTCGCTGGGGCGCAGAGTCGCTGGGGCGCAGAGTCGCTGGGGCGCAGAGTCGCTGGGGCGCAGAGTCGCTGGGGCGCAGAGTCGCTGGGGCGCAGAGTCGCTGGGGCGCAGAGTCGCTGGGGCGCAGAGTCGCTGGGGCGCAGAGTCGCTGGGGCGCAGAGTCGCTGGGGCGCAGAGTCGCTGGGGCGCAGAGTCGCTGGGGCGCAGAGTCGCTGGGGCGCAGAGTCGCTGGGGCGCAGAGTCGCTGGGGCGCAGAGTCGCTGGGGCGCAGAGTCGCTGGGGCGCAGAGTCGCTGGGGCGCAGAGTCGCTGGGGCGCAGAGTCGCTGGGGCGCAGAGTCGCTGGGGCGCAGAGTCGCTGGGGCGCAGAGTCGCTGGGGCGCAGAGTCGCTGGGGCGCAGAGTCGCTGGGGCGCAGAGTCGCTGGGGCGCAGAGTCGCTGGGGCGCAGAGTCGCTGGGGCGCAGAGTCGCTGGGGCGCAGAGTCGCTGGGGCGCAGAGTCGCTGGGGCGCAGAGTCGCTGGGGCGCAGAGTCGCTGGGGCGCAGAGTCGCTGGGGCGCAGAGTCGCTGGGGCGCAGAGTCGCTGGGGCGCAGAGTCGCTGGGGCGCAGAGTCGCTGGGGCGCAGAGTCGCTGGGGCGCAGAGTCGCTGGGGCGCAGAGTCGCTGGGGCGCAGAGTCGCTGGGGCGCAGAGTCGCTGGGGCGCAGAGTCGCTGGGGCGCAGAGTCGCTGGGGCGCAGAGTCGCTGGGGCGCAGAGTCGCTGGGGCGCAGAGTCGCTGGGGCGCAGAGTCGCTGGGGCGCAGAGTCGCTGGGGCGCAGAGTCGCTGGGGCGCAGAGTCGCTGGGGCGCAGAGTCGCTGGGGCGCAGAGTCGCTGGGGCGCAGAGTCGCTGGGGCGCAGAGTCGCTGGGGCGCAGAGTCGCTGGGGCGCAGAGTCGCTGGGGCGCAGAGTCGCTGGGGCGCAGAGTCGCTGGGGCGCAGAGTCGCTGGGGCGCAGAGTCGCTGGGGCGCAGAGTCGCTGGGGCGCAGAGTCGCTGGGGCGCAGAGTCGCTGGGGCGCAGAGTCGCTGGGGCGCAGAGTCGCTGGGGCGCAGAGTCGCTGGGGCGCAGAGTCGCTGGGGCGCAGAGTCGCTGGGGCGCAGAGTCGCTGGGGCGCAGAGTCGCTGGGGCGCAGAGTCGCTGGGGCGCAGAGTCGCTGGGGCGCAGAGTCGCTGGGGCGCAGAGTCGCTGGGGCGCAGAGTCGCTGGGGCGCAGAGTCGCTGGGGCGCAGAGTCGCTGGGGCGCAGAGTCGCTGGGGCGCAGAGTCGCTGGGGCGCAGAGTCGCTGGGGCGCAGAGTCGCTGGGGCGCAGAGTCGCTGGGGCGCAGAGTCGCTGGGGCGCAGAGTCGCTGGGGCGCAGAGTCGCTGGGGCGCAGAGTCGCTGGGGCGCAGAGTCGCTGGGGCGCAGAGTCGCTGGGGCGCAGAGTCGCTGGGGCGCAGAGTCGCTGGGGCGCAGAGTCGCTGGGGCGCAGAGTCGCTGGGGCGCAGAGTCGCTGGGGCGCAGAGTCGCTGGGGCGCAGAGTCGCTGGGGCGCAGAGTCGCTGGGGCGCAGAGTCGCTGGGGCGCAGAGTCGCTGGGGCGCAGAGTCGCTGGGGCGCAGAGTCGCTGGGGCGCAGAGTCGCTGGGGCGCAGAGTCGCTGGGGCGCAGAGTCGCTGGGGCGCAGAGTCGCTGGGGCGCAGAGTCGCTGGGGCGCAGAGTCGCTGGGGCGCAGAGTCGCTGGGGCGCAGAGTCGCTGGGGCGCAGAGTCGCTGGGGCGCAGAGTCGCTGGGGCGCAGAGTCGCTGGGGCGCAGAGTCGCTGGGGCGCAGAGTCGCTGGGGCGCAGAGTCGCTGGGGCGCAGAGTCGCTGGGGCGCAGAGTCGCTGGGGCGCAGAGTCGCTGGGGCGCAGAGTCGCTGGGGCGCAGAGTCGCTGGGGCGCAGAGTCGCTGGGGCGCAGAGTCGCTGGGGCGCAGAGTCGCTGGGGCGCAGAGTCGCTGGGGCGCAGAGTCGCTGGGGCGCAGAGTCGCTGGGGCGCAGAGTCGCTGGGGCGCAGAGTCGCTGGGGCGCAGAGTCGCTGGGGCGCAGAGTCGCTGGGGCGCAGAGTCGCTGGGGCGCAGAGTCGCTGGGGCGCAGAGTCGCTGGGGCGCAGAGTCGCTGGGGCGCAGAGTCGCTGGGGCGCAGAGTCGCTGGGGCGCAGAGTCGCTGGGGCGCAGAGTCGCTGGGGCGCAGAGTCGCTGGGGCGCAGAGTCGCTGGGGCGCAGAGTCGCTGGGGCGCAGAGTCGCTGGGGCGCAGAGTCGCTGGGGCGCAGAGTCGCTGGGGCGCAGAGTCGCTGGGGCGCAGAGTCGCTGGGGCGCAGAGTCGCTGGGGCGCAGAGTCGCTGGGGCGCAGAGTCGCTGGGGCGCAGAGTCGCTGGGGCGCAGAGTCGCTGGGGCGCAGAGTCGCTGGGGCGCAGAGTCGCTGGGGCGCAGAGTCGCTGGGGCGCAGAGTCGCTGGGGCGCAGAGTCGCTGGGGCGCAGAGTCGCTGGGGCGCAGAGTCGCTGGGGCGCAGAGTCGCTGGGGCGCAGAGTCGCTGGGGCGCAGAGTCGCTGGGGCGCAGAGTCGCTGGGGCGCAGAGTCGCTGGGGCGCAGAGTCGCTGGGGCGCAGAGTCGCTGGGGCGCAGAGTCGCTGGGGCGCAGAGTCGCTGGGGCGCAGAGTCGCTGGGGCGCAGAGTCGCTGGGGCGCAGAGTCGCTGGGGCGCAGAGTCGCTGGGGCGCAGAGTCGCTGGGGCGCAGAGTCGCTGGGGCGCAGAGTCGCTGGGGCGCAGAGTCGCTGGGGCGCAGAGTCGCTGGGGCGCAGAGTCGCTGGGGCGCAGAGTCGCTGGGGCGCAGAGTCGCTGGGGCGCAGAGTCGCTGGGGCGCAGAGTCGCTGGGGCGCAGAGTCGCTGGGGCGCAGAGTCGCTGGGGCGCAGAGTCGCTGGGGCGCAGAGTCGCTGGGGCGCAGAGTCGCTGGGGCGCAGAGTCGCTGGGGCGCAGAGTCGCTGGGGCGCAGAGTCGCTGGGGCGCAGAGTCGCTGGGGCGCAGAGTCGCTGGGGCGCAGAGTCGCTGGGGCGCAGAGTCGCTGGGGCGCAGAGTCGCTGGGGCGCAGAGTCGCTGGGGCGCAGAGTCGCTGGGGCGCAGAGTCGCTGGGGCGCAGAGTCGCTGGGGCGCAGAGTCGCTGGGGCGCAGAGTCGCTGGGGCGCAGAGTCGCTGGGGCGCAGAGTCGCTGGGGCGCAGAGTCGCTGGGGCGCAGAGTCGCTGGGGCGCAGAGTCGCTGGGGCGCAGAGTCGCTGGGGCGCAGAGTCGCTGGGGCGCAGAGTCGCTGGGGCGCAGAGTCGCTGGGGCGCAGAGTCGCTGGGGCGCAGAGTCGCTGGGGCGCAGAGTCGCTGGGGCGCAGAGTCGCTGGGGCGCAGAGTCGCTGGGGCGCAGAGTCGCTGGGGCGCAGAGTCGCTGGGGCGCAGAGTCGCTGGGGCGCAGAGTCGCTGGGGCGCAGAGTCGCTGGGGCGCAGAGTCGCTGGGGCGCAGAGTCGCTGGGGCGCAGAGTCGCTGGGGCGCAGAGTCGCTGGGGCGCAGAGTCGCTGGGGCGCAGAGTCGCTGGGGCGCAGAGTCGCTGGGGCGCAGAGTCGCTGGGGCGCAGAGTCGCTGGGGCGCAGAGTCGCTGGGGCGCAGAGTCGCTGGGGCGCAGAGTCGCTGGGGCGCAGAGTCGCTGGGGCGCAGAGTCGCTGGGGCGCAGAGTCGCTGGGGCGCAGAGTCGCTGGGGCGCAGAGTCGCTGGGGCGCAGAGTCGCTGGGGCGCAGAGTCGCTGGGGCGCAGAGTCGCTGGGGCGCAGAGTCGCTGGGGCGCAGAGTCGCTGGGGCGCAGAGTCGCTGGGGCGCAGAGTCGCTGGGGCGCAGAGTCGCTGGGGCGCAGAGTCGCTGGGGCGCAGAGTCGCTGGGGCGCAGAGTCGCTGGGGCGCAGAGTCGCTGGGGCGCAGAGTCGCTGGGGCGCAGAGTCGCTGGGGCGCAGAGTCGCTGGGGCGCAGAGTCGCTGGGGCGCAGAGTCGCTGGGGCGCAGAGTCGCTGGGGCGCAGAGTCGCTGGGGCGCAGAGTCGCTGGGGCGCAGAGTCGCTGGGGCGCAGAGTCGCTGGGGCGCAGAGTCGCTGGGGCGCAGAGTCGCTGGGGCGCAGAGTCGCTGGGGCGCAGAGTCGCTGGGGCGCAGAGTCGCTGGGGCGCAGAGTCGCTGGGGCGCAGAGTCGCTGGGGCGCAGAGTCGCTGGGGCGCAGAGTCGCTGGGGCGCAGAGTCGCTGGGGCGCAGAGTCGCTGGGGCGCAGAGTCGCTGGGGCGCAGAGTCGCTGGGGCGCAGAGTCGCTGGGGCGCAGAGTCGCTGGGGCGCAGAGTCGCTGGGGCGCAGAGTCGCTGGGGCGCAGAGTCGCTGGGGCGCAGAGTCGCTGGGGCGCAGAGTCGCTGGGGCGCAGAGTCGCTGGGGCGCAGAGTCGCTGGGGCGCAGAGTCGCTGGGGCGCAGAGTCGCTGGGGCGCAGAGTCGCTGGGGCGCAGAGTCGCTGGGGCGCAGAGTCGCTGGGGCGCAGAGTCGCTGGGGCGCAGAGTCGCTGGGGCGCAGAGTCGCTGGGGCGCAGAGTCGCTGGGGCGCAGAGTCGCTGGGGCGCAGAGTCGCTGGGGCGCAGAGTCGCTGGGGCGCAGAGTCGCTGGGGCGCAGAGTCGCTGGGGCGCAGAGTCGCTGGGGCGCAGAGTCGCTGGGGCGCAGAGTCGCTGGGGCGCAGAGTCGCTGGGGCGCAGAGTCGCTGGGGCGCAGAGTCGCTGGGGCGCAGAGTCGCTGGGGCGCAGAGTCGCTGGGGCGCAGAGTCGCTGGGGCGCAGAGTCGCTGGGGCGCAGAGTCGCTGGGGCGCAGAGTCGCTGGGGCGCAGAGTCGCTGGGGCGCAGAGTCGCTGGGGCGCAGAGTCGCTGGGGCGCAGAGTCGCTGGGGCGCAGAGTCGCTGGGGCGCAGAGTCGCGCCATTTATTTCAAGAAAATCCTTTTAATTTATTTTTTATTTTTTTTATTTTTTTTGGTTTTTTTTGCTGTTACTAGACAGATGAAAATGTGAGAGCAATTTAGCCGGTAATTTCATTCCCTTTCTTCTTTCATGTATTTATATATTTTTATTTCTCTTATATTAACGGGTTCTAAACTAGTTTTCCTCACGGAATGAGTAGCAGAAATATGACCCTTACGCACCTCTTGTAGTTAATTCATGAAATTTATTCTAACTACAAAACTCTGTGTCAGGTGATTTCTTTTATCAATAAGGAGCAATGGAACTTATTATTGATAATTGAACCCCAGCAGGCTGCTTTTTCTTTTTGTTTTCTACTTTTGCTGTGAAATAGCTCTAGAGACTCTGTGACTAGTTACATTGGTGGTGCCTTCTCCGTGCAGTAGAGCCTGGTGGTACGGCTTGTGAAGTTGCTTGGAAGTGCCGCGAGTTCAGGAGCTGGCAGCTAAGTGTTCCTGGGTTCTAGAGTTGTTTCATGTTGGGGAGTGGCCCCGTTCCCTAAAATCACAGCTCCTGGGCCCAAATCTGAGTTTCTTTTCTGTTACATGAACAGCCGGAGAGGGTCAGCCTCCTTTGGCTTTTGAGTCCGTTGCCTCCTACTCTTAACAGTTTTAGTGTTCGGTAGCGTACCTCAGGCTCTCCTATTTTGAGAGGGGTTGTGCTCCACTTACGTAACATGGGAATCCCTTTTTTCTGTCTCAAGCGTGAATGGTGTAAGGCACTTAGAAATCATTGCAGATGAAAGGGAAGTGAAGTTATCTTATTTAGAAGAAAAGCTATCCAGAAGAAACTTCAGTTGCTTGGGCCTGAATTCTCACTGAAACCAAAAGCAGGTATCTTACCGTAGAGAGCGATAAGGCCGCCCCTGAGCCTCCTTTTCTCCAGACCGAACAATCCCAGCTCCCTCAGCCGCTCCTCCTAAGACTTGTTCTCCAGATCCCTCACCAGCGTTGTTGCCCTTCCCTGGACTCACTGGAGCCCCTCAATATTCTTCTTGTAGTGAGAGGCCCAGAACTGAACATAGTACTTGGGCTGCGGCCTCACCAGAGCCAAGTACAGGGGGACAATCACCTTCCTTAGTCCTGCTGGCCATGCCATTTCTTGTAGGAGTCAGGATGCTGTTGGCCTTCTTGGCCACCTGAGCACACTGCTGGCTCATACTGAGTCGACTAGCCACCAGTACTCCCAGGTCCTTCTCTGCCAGGCAGCTTTCTAACCACTCAGATGGCTTTTCCAACCAGCTTCAAACTTCCAGATCTAGAGGAACGCTTTGACTGCGGCCTAAAAGCCACGTGTATGTAAGCTGCCGCAAGCCAGCCAATCTTCTTCCCATGACCTGCCAGGAAACAGCAACGTAGGCAGGTAACCAAATTAAAGCCAAAACTTGCCAGCCCAGTCCTTGACCTGAATAGTGAGTGAGGATCCGGATCCTGGCATTTATGCGCGATAGCTTCTACGCAGTCGAAGTAAATACACCCTGGGTGCCCTGAGCTGGAGGACCACGACGGTGGGCACGATAAACTCCCAACCGACCCTGAACGTGTGCGGGATTTGCTGCTCCACCTGGATCTATACAAGTCCGTGGGTCCGGATGGGATTCATCCCAGGGTGCTTAAGGAGCTGGCTGACGCCATCGCGGGACCTCTCTCAATTATTTTTCAATGACCTTATGAATCTGGAGAGGTCCCAGTAGACTGGAAGCTGGCAAATGTCGTACCAATTTTCAAGAAGGGCAAGAAAATAGACCGTGGCAACTACAGGCCTGTTAGTCTCACATCAGCGCCTGGTAAAATTCTGGAGAAGATGATCCTTGAAGGTATTGAAGCGCACCTGGGGGACAATGCAGTCATTGGTCCCAGCCCACATGGGTTCATGAGGGGTAGGTCCTGCCTAACAAATCTGAATTCCTTTTATGATAAGATCAGCCATCTGGTTGATCAAGGGAAACCGGCTGACGTGATCTTTTTGGACTTGAGCAAAGCTTTCGACATGGTTTCCCGTGGGATCCTACTGGACAAAATGTCCAGCATACAACCTAACAAAAACATCATGCGATGGGTGAGCAATTGGCTGGCAGGCAGGGCTCAAGGGCTTGTGGTAAATGGGGCCACATCAGGCTGGCGCATGGTCACTAGTGGGGTCCCTCAAGGCTCCATTTTAGGGCCGGTCCTCTTCAATGTTTTTATAAACGATTTAGATGTAGGACTAGAAGGTGTTTTGAGCACATTTGCTGATGGCACCAAACTTGGAGGAGTTGTAGACTCAGATGAGGGTGGAAAGTCCTTGCGGAGAGATCTGGGTAGATTGGAGAGCTGGGCGATCACCAACCGCATGAAGTTTAAGAAGAGCAAGTGCCGGGTCCTGCACCTGGGACGGGGCAACCCTGGCTGTACGTACCGACTGGGTGATGAGATGCCGTAGAGCAGCCCTGCAGAGAGGGATCCGGGCGTGGTGGTCGACAGCAAGTTGAATATGAGCCAGCAGTGTGCCCTGGCAGCCAGGAGGGCCAACCGTGTCCTGGGGTGCATCAAGCACAGCATTGCTGGTCGATTGAGGGAGGTGATTGTCCCGCTCTACTCTGCGCTGGTGCGGCCTCACTTCGAGTACTGTGTGCAGTTCTGGGCACCACAGTATAAAAAGGACATGAAACTGTTGGAGAGTGTCCAGAGGCGGGCGACGAAGATGGTGAAGGGCCTAGAGGGGAAGCCGTATGAGGAGCAGCTGAGGGCACTGGGCCTGTTCAGCCTGGGGAAGGGGAGGCTAAGGAGGGACCTCATTGCAGTGTACAACTTCCTCGCGAGGGGGAGTGCAGAGGCAGGTGCTGACCTATTCTCTGTAATCACCAGTGATAGGACCCATGGGAACGGTGTTAAGCTGAGGCAGGGAAGTTTTAGGCTGGATGTCAGGAAGAGGTTCTTCACCGAAAGGAGGGTGGTTGCACGCTGGAACAGGCTCCCCAGGGAAGTGGTCACTGCACCAAGCCTGTCTGAATTTAAGAAGCGATTGGACTGTGCACTTGGTCACGTGGTCTAAACTTTTGAGTAGACCTGTGCAGTGCCAGGAGTTGGACTTGATGATCCTTAAGGGTCCCTTCCAGCTCAGGATATTCTATGATTCTATAAATAGTCCAGTCAGAGGTTATGGGGCTAGATTTAGAAAAGTCCTGCATAAAGAAGGGATCTCAGAGAAGAAAATGTAGATAGCATTAATATCAAGAAAAGGAATTCTGATTGCTAATTTGTTTATCTGTCATGACTAGACAGATGAAAATCTATGATGGCAAGTTTGCCTTTAAGGTCATTTTATTTTTATTCATTTCTTTTATTTATTTGTATTTATTTTTTTAACAGGCTCTGTACTAATTTTGCTCACATAACAGAAATATGACCCTTGTGCACCTTTTGTAGTTAATTCATTAGGTCAACTGTAACCACTAAGCCCCTTGTCAGGTTATTTCTACAAGTGATAAGGAGCAATAGACCTTAAAACTTTGAAGCCAGGTAGATGAGCTTATTCCACAAGGTCTCTTGGCTTCACCCTTGTTAAGTGCAACCTGCCAGGTGTGGGTCATTTGACCTTTGTTATATAGGAAGCCTGAGGACAGGTGGGGGAATTGCCTCCCCAGGAGAAACTGAGGCTTGGGTAGCCTAGGGTGTTTTTCTCTCGTGGTGAATCGGGCTCAGTGTTCCCTACTAGGCTGCTTTTCCTTCAAGTTTTCTGCCCTCTCTGTGAAATAGTTTTAGAGACTCTATGAGCCAGTTACATTGGTGGTGCCTTCTTCAGAAGAACCCTGGTGGGACTATTTCACTGCGAAGCACGTTGGAAGTGACTCGAGTTCAGGAGACAGCAGGTAAGAGTTCCTGGGTTCTGTGGTTGTTACTGTTGAGGAGTTTGAGTACTTCCTTCAGCTTGTCTGTTTCCTGTGAAATTACTTAGGTGGCTTCTAAGCTCCCTTCCAAGCACTGGAGGAAAAAAAAGGCCTCAGAAGTCCAAGTGCACACAGGTCAGCCTGAAATTGAAGGAGGTTCTTAAGTATTTGGAAGATTGAAAAACGGGCTGTGTGAAGTGGGGGGCGCAGAGTTGCGGGGGGTGCATAGTCGCTGGGGGCGCGTTCCAGTGTGCGACCACCCTCTTCGTGAAGAACCTCTTCCTGTTGTCTAGCCTAAACGTCCCCTTCCTCAGGCTGACACCATTCACTGTGGGTCCTATCATTGGTGTCTGGAGAGAATAGAGCGGTACCTGCCCCTCCACTCCCCCTCGTGAGGAAGCTGTAGACTGTGACGAGGCCTCCCGTCAGCCGCCTCTTTTCCAGGCTGAACAGGCCCAGTGACCTCAGCCGCTCCTCATACGACTTCCCCTCTAGGCCCTTCGCCATCTTTGTAGCCCAGTATCTTACTGACTTGAAGAAGGAGGCTTTAATCTATCCTGCTTTGTTTAGTAGCAACCACCCCTCACCGAGCATGCGCTCTGAATTTCTCGGAGTCTATTACTTTAAACGGAGACGGGAGAACTTTTCACCAATCATAACTAAGATATGCTTGGCTAGAGCCACTCAAGCTCCACCCAAAAGAGAGAAAATAATATAAATTGGCCTAAGAGAGAGGGGATGTTAGGGAAGATACCACCATCAGGGGAGGTACCACACCAAGGGAATACAACATCCTTCGGACCTCCTGACTCCTGGGACCAGTCGATGGGCTCAGACTTTTTCTCCCCCCCCCCCATTGGGATGCCTTTGGGTGAGATTTGAACACTTGGTTATTGTCATAAATGAGGTCTCAACTCGATCTGAATTTTGTAATATTTATAAAACAAACATTTCTAAAAGGTAGAAAAGCTATAAAAGGCAAGTAAACAGCGCTGGGTGTGCGGGGAGTCTACGCTCCACCAACACTCGCACACAAACATCAAACATCCTAAATGTACAGAGCATTGCTTTACATACTAAACGCAAGTATGCCTCTACATACGTACAATCAGGAAAGGTAGCAAACAATCCTCTAAGTTCCATAACTTAATAAAAATCGAGTACGCCTATACATATGCATGATCAGAAGAGGTAACAAACAATCCTTTAAGTTCCATGACTTAACAGTCTCCATTTTCCATTCCTTTTGAGCGATGTGTCTCGCTTTAAGTTGTCAAGCAACTCGGTCTTAAGGCCTTATGTATCCCGTTCTTCCCAGATCGAAGAAAAGCATATCCATCTCCTTGCGAAGGCCAATAGACCTGGGTCAAAAGGCATGTCCAGGTCAGCAGGGAGCGCAACAGCAAAAGCCTTCGATGGCTGTAACAGCAGAGGGGCCCATGGCGTAGCAGTCGGATCAGTAAAGGAGCCCGCAGCTCCCTCACTGTCTGGCAAACCACACCTTTGTGATTGTGGCACCACAGGGCTCTTTAAGGCCTCAGAGGCTGCTCACCAGGTGCCGAGCAATCCCACTGCAACCTTGTCATTTTTAGTTGCAGAGTTGCACACCTTGACCTCAGTTTGGTCCCATATTTGAGGCTCATAAACTGTCCAATTGTTAATAAGGAGAATAAGCTGTAAGGTTACCAGGACAATCTTTGTTCCTAAGGACGTATGATTCCTCATAACGCGCAACTGCTTACCAGCGAGGGGCAGTTGTGTGCACAGGTCCGCTTCTCTCAGCTCGAGCTTCTCTCCAGCTCCAGTGCGCCTATTTCCAGCGAGTTTCTGTACGAGCTTCTCTGAGCAGTTTGAGTTTGGCCAAACCTATCTTCATGAGGCAATCAAAGTGCCTGTTCCCGTCCTGGTCTCCATTCTGCCAGCCTGTTCCTCTTCACTTCTTGTTCCTGCTTCTTTATTGATGTAACTTCATCGTGCTCCCTTTTTTTTTTTTTTGTCTTGAGGGCAGGCTCCCCTCTTATACCCTTCTCTCCACGGCAGTTCTTTTCAAAACAACTTTTCATTGCTCAAACAACTTTGAATGTAACGACAACAGCAAACACCCAGAAACATCCATGCCTTAACTGGAGAACAAGAAACCGGAGACTGCATGGAGTCTCCTGAATCACCCTTCTTTGTTCCCTCTAAACACTTTTATATTCCTGATGGCCTCGTCGTTAAGAGTCTAATGTTATCTCAACCACGGGGCTTTCCAACGCCCATGGCCACGTTCCAAATTTCCCCCTCTTTATTAATATCAACCATTTTCTCGACACGAATTTCCACTCCATATATAACAGTTATAAATCTTTCTAGAATCTTTGATCCGTTTAACGCATTAATTTCTAGGCTGTGCACCTGTAACACCTGTGTATTTCATGCATGCTAGCTTGCTTTTGCAGACAGGCACTATTGCCGGCAATCCAAAGAACCTGGTTATCTCTTGCTGTAATAAATCACACTTGATTGCATTGTCATAGCTCTCATTAAGTGCAACTAGGGTAAGGGTGGTTACATGTTATTGGTGAATCTGTGACCGTGATAGTTCAGTGTTCTGAATCCAAGCAGACCCCAGACGGTTAACACGTTACTGGTGAATATCCGACCGGACCCCAGACGGTTGACGTGTTATTGGTGTGTCCGACAGGTTCGGTACCCTGAATCCGACCGGTCCCATAACGGTTAATCAGCTACACCCCTTAATGCGACACTAATGAAGGAGCATGGAAGAGACGCATGTCCTTACCTCTGGAGAGGAGGTTCCTTGCACAGCCAGTGCAAGGAACACAAAAATCAGTTGCGCCAGACTAACGTGGTTGTATCTGAGCTTGGAGGCTGCAACCCTCTTCAGACTTCCAGATCTAGAGGAACACTTTGGCTGCAGCCTAAAAGCCACGTGTACAGGAGCTCCCCCAAGCCAGCCAATCTTCTTCCCATGACCTGCCAGGAAACAGCAAGGTAGGCATGTACCCAAATCAAAACCCAAACCTTTGGCCCAGTCCTTGACCTGAATAGGGAGTGACGATCCGGATCCTGGCATTCATACCTGACAGCTTATACGCAGTGGAAGTAAACAGTGTAGTCAGAGGTCACGGGGCTAGATTTTGGAAAGTCCTGCATCAAGAAGACATCTCAGAAAAGCAAATTTAAATACCATTAATGCCAAGAAAAGTAACTCTGATGGCTATATTCTTTATGTGTCATGACTAGACAGATGAAAAACTATGAGAGCAATTTTGCCTTTAAGGTCATTTTCTTTTTTCTTTGATGTCTTTTCTTTCGTTTGTTTGTCTGTTTGTTTGTTTATTTATTTATTTAAACAGGCTCTGTACTACTTGTCCTCACAGAATGACTAACAGAAATATGACCCTTGTGCACTTTTTGTAGTTAATTCATTAGGTCAGCTCTAACCACTAAGCCCCTTGTCAGGTTATTTCTAGTAGTGACAAGGAGCAATTAAGCTTACAAGACCGAAGCCAGGTAGATGAGCCTATTCCAGGAGGTCTCTTGGCTCCACCCTTGTGAAGTGAAACCTGCCAGGTGTGGATCATTTGACTTTTGCTATATAGGAAGCCTGAGGACTTGTGGGGAATTGCCTTCCTGGTGGGGGAGTTTGAGGCTCAGGTTCTCTAGGGTGCTTTTCTGCTGTTGTGGTGGAGCGGATTCAGTGTTCCCCGGTGGGCTGCTTTTTCTTCACCTTTTCTCCCATCTCTGTGAAACAGTGACTCTATGAGCTAACTATGTTGTTGGTGCCCTCTCAGTACGGTGAGAGCCTGGTGGTGCGAAGTCACTGTGAAGCAGTGTGGAAGTGACTCAAGTTCAGGAGCTGGCAGGTAAGTGTTCCTGGGTTCTACGGTTCTTTAATGTCGAGGAGTTTGAGTACTTCCTTCACCTTGTCTGTTTTCAGTGAAATTACTTCCGTGGCTTCTAAGCTCCCTTTCCAGCCCTTCCAAATCTAATGAGAATGAAAGCTAAAAAGAAAGCCCCACCAACTCAGAAGCTCAAGTGCTTACAGGTAAGCCTGACTTTGAAGAATGTTCTTAACTATTTGTTAGGATTCAACAACGGGCAGTGTGGAAAAAGGTGCCTTAATGTGCACTCAAATTATGCCTTGCAGTGAGTAGAAACCGATGGGGAAGGTACTGGTGGAGTTATGACAACTTTCACTCAGTGGAAGTCGCAAGACTGTGCTGTTCCTAAAAGAAATGCCGCTTTCACAACATGTAAGTCAAAAGCAGTGTGAAGAAAGCCTCTCCTCTTCCCTACAGGCCTGCGTCTCTGCTGTGGAGAAAGATTTGGAATAGGTCCACCAGTGAGGAGAGACTATCTTCCTCCCAGGCTGTACAAACCAGTATCTGAGGTGGCGTTGTTTTCTTCTAGTTGTTTGTCTGAGTGCTTTTGACCAATAATCTTGTGTGAAACACCGTCTGCCCCTGTTAAGTTCACTATAAAAGTTAGGCTATTCGGGTAATAAAATGGAGCAGCATGATCTGACTCAACCGGTGTCTGCCGTGCTTTCGGCCGTGCTTCCTAACAAATGGCGCCCGAACAGGCTGAGACCTGAACAGGGCATCGCAGCGGAGCGGGAGAGCAGCGGCGCCGGGACATCAGAGCGGCGTGGGACCGACACATCGGAGCGGCGCCGGGAGACCCGAGGCACACGGAGGGACTCCTGCCGGACGGAGAGAGCCCTGAGAGACGCTGCAGAGCCACGGATGGCTCTGAGAGACACAGACCTGACAGAAGCCGGAACACCTGAGAAGCATTGAGAAACTCCAAGCACCGACCCGGACAAAGGACTCATGGTGAGACACGGGGAAAAGAAACCGTGGGGAGCGTGGGAAGAGATCTGCGGGGAAACGCGGGAAACGGAACCGCGCAGGGACGCGGGAACGAGGTCTCGCAAAGGCTGCAACAGCATAAATAAAGGTATGGAGAGACAAGCGGCGTATGATTTGCTCAATTGCTTTTTAGAAAAACGGAGCACGCAGGGTATAGGCTGCAAAAAGGATTTACCAGGATTATTAGCATATGGAGTAACAAAGGGTTGTTTTATCAATCCGGATACAGTTTTTGAACAAACAGAGTGGAGTAAATTTGGGGACAAATTGTTTGATGAAGTTATTAATGAAAGTGAGGCTGCTAAAAAATTACTGAAGCCTTGGAGAGCAGTCACTAATGCCTTAGCTATACATCAGGCTGAGCAGAGAGTCGCTGCTGCTGCTACAGAGCGACTGGGATTGCCAGGAAGTGCTGGTAGTGTTAACCCTCAACAGGGAGGGATGGGGGGAGCTGGGGATTACCCATTGCCGCCTTCAGTGAGGACGATAACGCTGCCTCAGGGGGCAATGGGAGCCTCCTCCTCTCTCATCATCCTTCTCAGAGTCGGTGTTGGTGCTCCCGCCATCACCAGCAGCACCACCGGCTCCTTCTCACAAAAGTGGGGAAATGGATGAGGAAATAAGAGAGCAAAAACCAGACAGAAAAAACACAAGCCCGTTTATAGAAGGTGTTCAGGAGAGGCAGAGGGTGTGGAAGCAAATAGCAGATGAGGCTGTATGCGAAGGTGAACACGGGATAGCTGCACAATTGGTTCAAGAGGCCTTCCCGGTAGTATATTCACCACCGGACGCCCAGGGTAATGTTACGGTTAATCTCGTGAATTTGGACTGGAAATTGTTAACTCAGCTGCGGTCCACAGTAAATGAGTCAGGTCTGAAAGGTGAACCTACGAGACAGATGTTGGACTATATTTGGGGAACTAATATTTTGCTTCCAGGAGACATATGTAGCATAATGAAGTTAATTTTGACCCAACACCAGCAGCTCTTATTTAATGCCCATTGGCAGGCTGCTTGTCAAGAAGCAGTCACAGTGGTAAGAGCACCTGGGGACCCTTTACATGGGGTCACGCTGGAAGAGTTGATGGGGGTAGGACCGTATTTTAGGACAGAAGCACAAGCATTGCTGGGACCTGATAAAGCGAAGGAATCGATGAGAACGGCCAGAAGAGCATTGGATCGGATAAAGGGGCCAGGGGGAATACCTTCCTACATGGGAATCAAACAGGGTAGAGAGAATCCATTTGGGCTTTTTATTGACCGCATAGCAAACGCCATACAGGCGGCTGGGGTGCCTGATTACCTCCAGGGCACGATATTAAAACAGTGCGCAATTCAGAATAGCAACCCTTCTACTCGCAATATATTGGCTTCCTTACCCGGGACATGGACAATCGAGGAAGGGTTGGAAAGAATGGCTCAGGTACCAGTAGGCCCACAGGCTATGTTAGTAGAGGCAGTAAAGCAATTAGGTGACAGCATGCGAGAGCAGGCACAGGCTATGAAAGAGCATGCTGAGTTTACACAGAGTCAAGTCCTTGCAGCTCTTGCTCCTTTGCAAACCGCCGGGTCACGCTCTGGTGGTCAAGCACCACCCCCTGGTGGCCAAATACCACACCGCTTGCGATGTTATCCTGGTGGTGTTTTTGGACACGTGAGACGAAACTGCAAAGCTGGGGCAGTATGGTGCTCAGATTGTCAGTCGGGCAATCACAGTGAAGCGGCATGTCGATGCAACGTGTCGGGAAACGGCTGGAACAGCGGGAAGAGTCGCCCCGCGACGACACAAAACGCGGCCGCATGCACAGCAACACCGAGGGGGAACCCGTTCCTCTCCGACCAGCCACAAGAGGGAGCCGATGTATCTATAATCAGCACACACAACTGGCCGCAGCATTGGCCAACATCTGAAACCAATGCCACGGTGGCCGGGGTCGGAGGAATGACACTTGCCGTCAGTCACCACCCCTGCGGTGGACAATAGGGGACAAAGTGGTGAAATGTTGTGTCTCTGTTAGTCCGTTGCCTGACGGGGTGCACGCACTAATAGGGCGGGACATCCTTGCTCAAATGGGAATGGTCCTTACCTGGGAACGCCCTTTATAGGGAACGCCCTTTATAGATATGGCCATTGTTTGGACTTTCCCGATCCCGCTCCGGTGGAAGAATGATGATCCTGTGTGGGTCGAGCAATGGCCGTTAAAACGGGAAAGTCTGATACAAGCGCATGAGCTGGTTAAAGAACAGTTTCAACAGGGGCACTTAAGGTTGTCAACGAGCCCGTGGAATACACCTATCTTTGTGATTAAAAAGAAGTCGGGTAAGTATCGGCTGCTCCACGATCTGTGTGCGGTAAATAAGCAGATGTACGATATGGGAGCAGTGCAGCCAGGGTTGCCTAATCCTGCGATGATACCTGAAGGATGGCATTTACTCATAGTGGACTTAAAGGACTGTTTCTTCACAATTGCTCTCCATGAAAATGATAAACAAAGATTCGCTTTTACACTTCCTGCAATAAACCGAGAAGGGCCAGACCAGAGATTTGAGTGGACGGTCCTGCCGCAGGGAATGCGAAATTCGCCAACTCTATGTCAATTCTGTGTCGACGATGCTCTACAGCCGTTGCGATGAAAATGGTCAGGAACAATAATCTGTCATTATATGGATGATATTCTATTGGCCCAGTCAACACCATTTTCTTCACAGCAAAAGGATGAACTAACGAAGCAACTTAAACAGAGAGGATTAGTAGTTGCCCCCGAGAAGGTACAGGAGACAAGCCCATGGAAATATCTTGGATGGCATATCTCCGATGCTACGATCCAACCGCAGAAATTGACAATACAATCAGACCTTAAGACTCTTAACGACGCCCAGAAGTTGATGGGTGATTTGCAATGGATTCGACCAGTGGTTGGTATTCCCAACGAGCTGTTAAATCAACTACGACCTTTGCTACGAGGGACAGATCCAGCAGCACCAATTCAGCTTACAGACCAACAAAAACAAGCACTACAGCTAATAGCCTCAATGATTACAACACGGGCTACGCATCGGCGTATAGAGGGTGCGCCTCTTGATCTAACTATTCTGTGTGGCCCCCAATATTTGATGGGTGCGATAACACAGCAAAAAATAAAAATGGGGGAGAAGCAGGGAGATACGGTGGTACTAGAATGGCTAGCTCCTCCGTTGCGGCCACGACGAACAATTCAAGAAAAAATCACCACATGAGCAGAATTAATTAAAAAGGGACGAAGTAGAACCTTGCAAGTAGACGGGGCCCCTCCTAACACCATATGGTTACCCATGAAGTCAAGTGATCTGGAATGGTATATACAAAATTCTGAGGAACTGCAAACTGCTCTATTGCATGATGGAGCCATGTTAATAGCAAAACCATTACAATCTCCTGTCTTGTCCTGGATGAAAAACCAGGGCTGGATAAGTAGACCAAAGTGATCACCCCAACCAGTTGCAGACGCAATAACAGTCTTTACAGATGCCGGTAAGTGCTCCAGAACTGCTGCAGTGACATGGAAGGATGAGCATGGCTGGCAACATCAGATTTTGCAAGCTCAGAAAGAGGATTCATTACAGACACTAGAACTGTTCGCAGTAGTATGGGCGTTTGTAAAATGGAAAGCTGTTCCGTTGAGTGTTGTATCTGACTCTCTTTATGTAGTAGGCATAGCCAATCGCATTGAGGACTCAAGTTTGCGAGAAGTGCAGAATGGACGACTGGTTCAACTATTGACAAGTTTGCAGCTTGCAATCGCACAGAGAAGTAAGCCGTATGCAGTGATTCATATTCGCAGTCATCAGTGGGAACAAGGGCTCGGAGAAGGCAATGCCCGAGCCGACCGATTAGTTGCTGCTGCAGTCACTGAAGCTCCACTATCACCATTTTGCCGAGCTCGAGAAGCTCATTCCATATTTCACCAGAACGCGAAGGGACTAGCTCGAGCCTACAATTTGTCTAATGCTGACGCTCAAGCAATCGTGAAGGCTTGTCCCATATGTAGTTATCATAATTTAGGAATGGGACCCGGGTGTGGAGTTAACCCAAGAGGGTTGAAAGCTAATGAAGTGTGGCAAATGGATGTCACTCCTGTTACAGCCTTGGGACAGTTAAAATACTTGCATGTAACGATAGATACCTCTAGCCACATGACATGGGCTACTGCACAACCCAGGGAAAAGGCTCGGGATGTGCGGCATCACCTCACTAGTTGTTTTGCTGTGTTAGGGGTACCTAGCACTATCAAGACTGACAATGGTCCAGCTTATAATAGTGGGCCACTGAAACGATTTATGCAATTATGGAATATCAATCATGTTACTGGCATCCCACACTCCTCCACAGGACAGGCGATAGTGGAAAGGGCAGATGGAACAATGAAAGGATACTTAGAAAAGTTCAGAGACATTGAAGACGTAAAAGAAAGAATAGGAAAGGCTCTCTTTGTACTTAACCATTTATGTGTGTTTGGGGACAGCACTGAGCCCCCTATAGTACGTCACCATGCCGGGGCAGAAACTTCTAAGCCACCACGCATGAAGGTGTTATGTTGGGAACTGGCATACAGGACGTGGACATAAGCAACCAGGGGTAGGCCTTAGAAGTCTCAGGGCCTGCTGTAGCTGAGCAAACCAAGCTGCCAGAGTAACTGTGAGAAGCTCCCACGGCAATGACTCCCACATCACCCAATTAAGGAACTCAGAAAGTATTGTTATCAGCAGCTGGCCTCAAGGACTAGGCCTATGTGACCGTTAAGCACAAAGGGGGTTGTTTTCCTAACTTCTAATCAAAAGGGGGGTTCTTTTCTTGCAGGTGGTGTTATTTTCTTAATGGTTTGTCTGGGTGCTTTTGACCAATAATCTTGTGTGAAACACTGTCCACCCCTGTAAAGTTCACTATAAAAGTTGGGCTATTCGGGCAATAAAATGGTGAAGCATGATCTGACTCTGCTGGTGTCTGTCGTGCTTTCGTCCGTGCTTCGCAACAGTGTTATACAGAGACATGAAAACAGGGCAATGGCTAGGCCCTGCTGAAGTGATCTGCCTGGGGCGCGGTTACGCTTGTGTTTCTTCCCCTACAGGTGCAATCTGGGTGCCTAGCCGACGCGTAAAACCAGCTGTTGAAGACACAGGCGGCTGTCGCCAGAAGGAGAATATTGAAGAGTAAACAGCAGATAGAGTCAGCAGCTAAATTATATTCTTGTGAATGAGATTGTGGTATGACTGAGATTGAGATGTGCCAGAGGCCTCTGGGTGTGCGATTGTGCTCTGTGTGTGCGATTGTGCTGTGTACTGTGTGAGTGAGAGCATGCTTTTGCCATAGTGCAGGCTGAAAGCATAGGAAATTGGTGCTGGCAAAAATCATAGGAAAATGGAGGACGAAGTAGCCCTAGATTTGTTACAGCGCTTTTTAGAAAAACGGGGAGTCGATTGTAAGCAACTAGCAGGACTAGTTGCGATCGGTCGAGCAAAATCATGTTTCACAAGTACGGAGTCATTGTTTGAAGTAGCCACTTGGAGAAATTTAAGGGAATGTACTGTTTAAACCTTTTTGATCATAATGAGTCAATTCACAAATTCATTACTTTCCTGAAAGAGCACATGAGAAAGATTCAATATGGTATCAACTCTTTCAATCAATGGTTCACTGACTTGGTTGAAACAACGCATAGATGGTTACTGGCATTAGTCAAAGAGGGATTAAGGATTCTGTTCGCTGTGGTGTCAATCATCATTGCATGTAGTATTGTGATAAATGTGGTTAAAGGGTTACTTGCAAAAATGTTATAGAGATTTTGAAGTGGTGCCGGAAACAGGTACCCGGTGGATCCCTGCAAAGTGGACTGAAGCAGCCGTAGAATCTGCACATGCCGAAGACGACCATGAAGAGGTTCCTGATAATCATTCTGACAATGACATGGGCTGCGCCAACTCAAGGACTGCCAAGGACAGCCTTCGATCCTAAGGAGAATGTCTGGGTATCCCTGGCTAGGAAACTGAATACCACCACCTTCTGTGAAAGTCTAGCCAGCCCTAGCACACCTTCTGTTACATACCTTGTTGGGGTACCATTCATTGACTATAGTAGTTGTGGTGTGATTAGGTTTAAGTTGTGTTACCATTAAGTGATTACAGTAATTGTAATGTTATTAGGTTTAAGTTTTGTTATGTCATTGTAGTTGTGTTATGTTATGTATTCGACGTCTGATGAAAAAACCTTCGGCCAAGTACTGCTCGTACAAAAAGAAAAAGGGGGAATTGTTGGGAATTGGCATACAGGGCCTGGACATGAGTCCGTGGAACAATTGTTTGATCTGAGCTTGCCTTAAGCAACCAGGAGTAGGCCTTAGAAAATCTCATGGCCTGCTGTAGCTGAGCAAACCAAGCTACCAGAATAACTATGAGAAGCTCCCACGACAATGATTCCCACGTTGCCCAATTGAGGAATTCAGAAAAATATTGTTACCAGCAGCTGGCTTCAAGGACAAGATCTACGTGAGTGCTAATCACAAGGGGGGTTGTTTTCTTGCAGGTGGGGTTGTTTTCTTCTAGTTGTTTGTCTGAGTGCTTTTGACCAATAATCTTGTGTGAAACACTGTCCGCCCCTGTTAAGTTCACCGTAAAAGTTAGGCTATTCGGGCAATAAAATGGAGCAGCATGGTCTGACTCAACCGGTGTCTGTCGTGTTTTCGGCCGTGCTTCCTAACAGACCCCTGCCCTGTCGCCGTTGGGCAGAGGGAGGGGATCTGGGAGTTGAGGAGGAATGGAGACAGGTCCCTGCTCGACATCGCAAGTGATGCCCTCCCCTTCTGGTCCCACCTTCCCAGGTGCCCTTCCACAACAGGTTTGAGGCCCTGGAGCTCGAGAGACCGGTGGGTGAGGAAGAGGTAGCAAGTGTTCCCAGGAGGATGCCTAGGGCGAGGAGGTCAACTCCACGCCTCAGGGCTGCCTCCACCAAGAAAGACAGAAGGGTTATTGTTGTGGGAGACTCTATCCTTAGGGAACAGAGGGCCCTATTTGTCGGCCTGACCCTATCCATCGGGAAGTCTGCTGCCTCCCTGGGACCAGGGTCAGGGACGTTGCCAGGAAGCTTCCCAACCTGGTACGCCCCTCTGACTATTATACTCTTTTGATAGTCCAGGCAGGTAGTGACGACATTGAAGAGAGAAGCCTGAAGGCTATCAAACAAGACTTTAGGGGGCTGGGACGGTTAGTGGATGGAGCAGGAGTGCAGGTGGTGTTTTCGTCCATCCCTACAGTGGCAGGGAGGGGTACAGAGAGGACACGGAAAGCCCACCTCTTAAACATGTGGCTCAGGGGCTGGTGCCAACGCAGAAATCTTGGGTTTTTCGACCATGGGGCACTTTACTCGGCACCCGGCCTGATGGCTGCAGGCGGGTCCCTATCTTTTAGGGGAAAAAGGATCCTGGGCCAGGAGCTGGCAGGGCTCGTTGAGAGGTCTTTAAACTAGGTAAGAAGGGGGATGGGGCTGAAGCAAGGATTGTTGGAGCTGTGCCAGAGGGAACAATAGTAAGGCCGGGGGATAAGGCAATGGCCCAGCTGAAGTGCATCTACACCAATGCACGCAGCATGGGTAACAAACAGGAGGAGCTGGAAGCCATCGTGCGGCAGGCAGGCTACGACTTGGTTGCCATCACGGAGACGTGGTGGGACCGGTCTCATGACTGGAGTGCTGCAATGACTGGCTATAAGCTCTTCAGAAGGGACAGGCAGCACAGAAGGGGTGGTGGTGTGGCTCTCTATATGAGAGAGTCTTTTGATGTTGTAGAACTTGAGGCTGGGAATGACAAGGTCGAGTCCCTTTGGGTTAGGATTGGCAGGGACAACAAGGCTAGTGTCCTGGTCGGGGTCTGCTATAGACCGCCGAACCAGGATGAGGAGACGGATGAGCTGGGGCGCAGAGTCGCTGGGGCGCAGAGTCGCTGGGGCGCAGAGTCGCTGGGGCGCAGAGTCGCTGGGGCGCAGAGTCGCTGGGGCGCAGAGTC
This sequence comes from Anas platyrhynchos, assembly GCF_047663525.1. NCBI lineage: Eukaryota > Metazoa > Chordata > Aves > Anseriformes > Anatidae > Anas > Anas platyrhynchos. The sequence goes on from NC_092596.1 coordinate 15,783,004, forward strand.
GCTGGGGCGCAGAGTCGCTGGGGCGCAGAGTCGCTGGGGCGCAGAGTCGCTGGGGCGCAGAGTCGCTGGGGCGCAGAGTCGCTGGGGCGCAGAGTCGCTGGGGCGCAGAGTCGCTGGGGCGCAGAGTCGCTGGGGCGCAGAGTCGCTGGGGCGCAGAGTCGCTGGGGCGCAGAGTCGCTGGGGCGCAGAGTCGCTGGGGCGCAGAGTCGCTGGGGCGCAGAGTCGCTGGGGCGCAGAGTCGCTGGGGCGCAGAGTCGCTGGGGCGCAGAGTCGCTGGGGCGCAGAGTCGCTGGGGCGCAGAGTCGCTGGGGCGCAGAGTCGCTGGGGCGCAGAGTCGCTGGGGCGCAGAGTCGCTGGGGCGCAGAGTCGCTGGGGCGCAGAGTCGCTGGGGCGCAGAGTCGCTGGGGCGCAGAGTCGCTGGGGCGCAGAGTCGCTGGGGCGCAGAGTCGCTGGGGCGCAGAGTCGCTGGGGCGCAGAGTCGCTGGGGCGCAGAGTCGCTGGGGCGCAGAGTCGCTGGGGCGCAGAGTCGCTGGGGCGCAGAGTCGCTGGGGCGCAGAGTCGCTGGGGCGCAGAGTCGCTGGGGCGCAGAGTCGCTGGGGCGCAGAGTCGCTGGGGCGCAGAGTCGCTGGGGCGCAGAGTCGCTGGGGCGCAGAGTCGCTGGGGCGCAGAGTCGCTGGGGCGCAGAGTCGCTGGGGCGCAGAGTCGCTGGGGCGCAGAGTCGCTGGGGCGCAGAGTCGCTGGGGCGCAGAGTCGCTGGGGCGCAGAGTCGCTGGGGCGCAGAGTCGCTGGGGCGCAGAGTCGCTGGGGCGCAGAGTCGCTGGGGCGCAGAGTCGCTGGGGCGCAGAGTCGCTGGGGCGCAGAGTCGCTGGGGCGCAGAGTCGCTGGGGCGCAGAGTCGCTGGGGCGCAGAGTCGCTGGGGCGCAGAGTCGCTGGGGCGCAGAGTCGCTGGGGCGCAGAGTCGCTGGGGCGCAGAGTCGCTGGGGCGCAGAGTCGCTGGGGCGCAGAGTCGCTGGGGCGCAGAGTCGCTGGGGCGCAGAGTCGCTGGGGCGCAGAGTCGCTGGGGCGCAGAGTCGCTGGGGCGCAGAGTCGCTGGGGCGCAGAGTCGCTGGGGCGCAGAGTCGCTGGGGCGCAGAGTCGCTGGGGCGCAGAGTCGCTGGGGCGCAGAGTCGCTGGGGCGCAGAGTCGCTGGGGCGCAGAGTCGCTGGGGCGCAGAGTCGCTGGGGCGCAGAGTCGCTGGGGCGCAGAGTCGCTGGGGCGCAGAGTCGCTGGGGCGCAGAGTCGCTGGGGCGCAGAGTCGCTGGGGCGCAGAGTCGCTGGGGCGCAGAGTCGCTGGGGCGCAGAGTCGCTGGGGCGCAGAGTCGCTGGGGCGCAGAGTCGCTGGGGCGCAGAGTCGCTGGGGCGCAGAGTCGCTGGGGCGCAGAGTCGCTGGGGCGCAGAGTCGCTGGGGCGCAGAGTCGCTGGGGCGCAGAGTCGCTGGGGCGCAGAGTCGCTGGGGCGCAGAGTCGCTGGGGCGCAGAGTCGCTGGGGCGCAGAGTCGCTGGGGCGCAGAGTCGCTGGGGCGCAGAGTCGCTGGGGCGCAGAGTCGCTGGGGCGCAGAGTCGCTGGGGCGCAGAGTCGCTGGGGCGCAGAGTCGCTGGGGCGCAGAGTCGCTGGGGCGCAGAGTCGCTGGGGCGCAGAGTCGCTGGGGCGCAGAGTCGCTGGGGCGCAGAGTCGCTGGGGCGCAGAGTCGCTGGGGCGCAGAGTCGCTGGGGCGCAGAGTCGCTGGGGCGCAGAGTCGCTGGGGCGCAGAGTCGCTGGGGCGCAGAGTCGCTGGGGCGCAGAGTCGCTGGGGCGCAGAGTCGCTGGGGCGCAGAGTCGCTGGGGCGCAGAGTCGCTGGGGCGCAGAGTCGCTGGGGCGCAGAGTCGCTGGGGCGCAGAGTCGCTGGGGCGCAGAGTCGCTGGGGCGCAGAGTCGCTGGGGCGCAGAGTCGCTGGGGCGCAGAGTCGCTGGGGCGCAGAGTCGCTGGGGCGCAGAGTCGCTGGGGCGCAGAGTCGCTGGGGCGCAGAGTCGCTGGGGCGCAGAGTCGCTGGGGCGCAGAGTCGCTGGGGCGCAGAGTCGCTGGGGCGCAGAGTCGCTGGGGCGCAGAGTCGCTGGGGCGCAGAGTCGCTGGGGCGCAGAGTCGCTGGGGCGCAGAGTCGCGCCATTTATTTCAAGAAAATCCTTTTAATTTATTTTTTTTTTTTTTTATTTTTTTTTGGGTTTTTTTGCTGTTACTAGACAGATGAAAATGTGAGAGCAATTTAGCCGGTAATTTCATTCCCTTTCTTCTTTCATGTATTTATATATTTTTATTTCTCTTATATTAACGGGTTCTAAACTAGTTTTCCTCACGGAATGAGTAGCAGAAATATGACCCTTACGCACCTCTTGTAGTTAATTCATGAAATTTATTCTAACTACAAAACTCTGTGTCAGGTGATTTCTTTTATCAATAAGGAGCAATGGAACTTATTATTGATAATTGAACCCCAGCAGGCTGCTTTTTCTTTTTGTTTTCTACTTTTGCTGTGAAATAGCTCTAGAGACTCTATGACTAGTTACATTGGTGGTGCCTTCTCCGTGCAGTAGAGCCTGGTGGTACGGCTTGTGAAGTTGCTTGGAAGTGCCGCGAGTTCAGGAGCTGGCAGCTAAGTGTTCCTGGGTTCTAGAGTTGTTTCATGTTGGGGAGTGGCCCCGTTCCCTAAAATCACAGCTCCTGGGCCCAAATCTGAGTTTCTTTTCTGTTACGTGAACAGCCGGAGAGGGTCAGCCTCCTTTGTCTTTTGAGTCCGTTGCCTCCTACTCTTAACAGTTTTAGTGTTCGGTAGCGTACCTCAGGCTCTCCTATTTTGAGAGGGGTTGTGCTCCTCTTACGTAACATGGGAATCCCTTTTTTCTGTCTCAAGCGTGAATGGTGTAAGGCACTTAGAAATCATTGCAGATGAAAGGGAAGTGAAGTTATCTTATTTAGAAGAAAAGCTATCCAGAAGAAACTTCAGTTGCTTGGGCCTGAATTCTCACTGAAACCAAAAGCAGGTATCTTACCGTAGAGAGCGATAAGGCCGCCCCTGAGCCTCCTTTTCTCCAGGCCGAACAATCCCAGCTCCCTCAGCCGCTCCTCCTAAGACTTGTTCTCCAGATCCCTCACCAGCTTTGTTGCCCTTCCCTGGACTCACTGGAGCCCCTCAATATCCTTCTTGTAGTGAGAGGCCCAGAACTGAACATAGTACTTGGGCTGCGGCCTCACCAGAGCCAAGTACAGGGGGACAATCACCTTCCTTAGTCCTGCTGGCCATGCCATTTCTTGTAGGAGTCAGGATGCTGTTGGCCTTCTTGGCCACCTGAGCACACTGCTGGCTCATACTGAGTCGACTAGCCACCAGTACTCCCAGGTCCTTCTCTGCCAGGCAGCTTTCTAACCACTCAGATGGCTTTTCCAACCAGCTTCAAACTTCCAGATCTAGAGGAACGCTTTGACTGCGGCCTAAAAGCCACGTGTATGTAAGCTGCCGCAAGCCAGCCAATCTTCTTCCCATGACCTGCCACGAAACAGCAACGTAGGCAGGTAACCAAATTAAAGCCAAAACTTGCCAGCCCAGTCCTTGACCTGAATAGTGAGTGAGGATCCGGATCCTGGCATTTATGCGCGATAGCTTCTACGCAGTCGAAGTAAATGCACCCTGGGTGCCCTGAGCTGGAGGACCACGACGGTGGGCACGATAAACTCCCAACCGACCCTGAACGTGTGCGGGATTTGCTGCTCCACCTGGATCTATACAAGTCCGTGGGTCCGGATGGGATTCATCCCAGGGTGCTTAAGGAGCTGGCTGACGCCATCGCGGGACCTCTCTCAATTATTTTTCAATGACCTTGTGAATCTGGAGAGGTCCCAGTAGACTGGAAGCTGGCAAATGTCGTACCAATTTTCAAGAAGGGCAAGAAAATAGACCGTGGCAACTACAGGCCTGTTAGTCTCACGTCAGCGCCTGGTAAAATTCTGGAGAAGATGATCCTTGAAGGTATTGAAGCGCAGCTGGGGGACAATGCAGTCATTGGTCCCAGCCCACATGGGTTCATGAGGGGTAGGTCCTGCCTAACAAATCTGAATTCCTTTTATGATAAGATCAGCCATCTGGTTGATCAAGGGAAACCGGCTGACGTGATCTTTTTGGACTTGAGCAAAGCTTTCGACATGGTTTCCCGTGGGATCCTACTGGACAAAATGTCCAGCATACAACCTAACAAAAACATCATGCGATGGGTGAGCAATTGGCTGGCAGGCAGGGCTCAAGGGCTTGTGGTAAATGGGGCCACATCAGGCTGGCGCACGGTCACTAGTGGGGTCCCTCAAGGCTCCATTTTAGGGCCGGTCCTCTTCAATGTTTTTATAAACGATTTAGATGTAGGACTAGAAGGTGTTTTGAGCACATTTGCTGATGGCACCAAACTTGGAGGAGTTGTAGACTCAGATGAGGGTGGAAAGTCCTTGCGGAGAGATCTGGGTAGATTGGAGAGCTGGGCGATCACCAACCGCATGAAGTTTAAGAAGAGCAAGTGCCGGGTCCTGCACCTGGGACGGGGCAACCCTGGCTATACGTACCGACTGGGTGATGAGATGCCGTAGAGCAGCCCTGCAGAGAGGGATCCGGGCGTGGTGGTCGACAGCAAGTTGAATATGAGCCAGCAGTGTGCCCTGGCAGCCAGGAGGGCCAACCGTGTCCTGGGGTGCATCAAGCACAGCATTGCTGGTCGATTGAGGGAGGTGATTGTCCTGCTCTACTCTGCGCTGGTGCGGCCTCACTTCGAGTACTTTGTGCAGTTCTGGGCACCACAGTATAAAAAGGACATGAAACTGTTGGAGAGTGTCCAGAGGAGGGCGACGAAGATGGTGAAGGGCCTAGAGGGGAAGCCGCATGAGGAGCAGCTGAGGGCACTGGGCCTGTTCAGCCTGGGGAAGGGGAGGCTAAGGAGGGACCTCATTGCAGTGTACAACTTCCTCGCGAGGGGGAGTGCAGAGGCAGGTGCTGACCTATTCTCTGTAATCACCAGTGATAGGACCCATGGGAATGGTGTTAAGCTGAGGCAGGGAAGGTTTAGGCCGGATGTCAGGAAGAGGTTCTTCACCGAAAGGAGGGTGGTTGCACGCTGGAACAGGCTCCCCAGGGAACTAGTCACTGCACCGAGCCTGTCTGAATTTAAGAAGCGATTGGACTGTGCACTTGGTCACGTGGTCTAAACTTTTGGGTAGACCTGTGCAGTGCCAGGAGTTGGGCTTGATGATCCTTAAGGGTCCCTTCCAGCTCAGGATATTCTATGATTCTATAAATAGTGTAGTCAGAGGTTATGGGGCTAGATTTAGAAAAGTCCTGCATAAAGAAGGGATCTCAGAGAAGAAAATGTAGATAGCATTAATATCAAGAAAAGGAATTCTGATTGCTAAATTGTTTATCTGTCATGACTAGACAGATGAAAATCTATGATGGCAAGTTTGCCTTTAAGGTCATTTTATTTTTATTCATTTCTTTTATTTATTTGTATTTATTTTTTTAACAGGCTCTGTACTAATTTTGCTCACATAACAGAAATATGACCCTTGTGCACCTTTTGTAGTTAATTCATTAGGTCAACTGTAACCACTAAGCCCCTTGTCAGGTTATTTCTACAAGTGATAAGGAGCAATAGACCTTAAAACTTTGAAGCCAGGTAGATGAGCTTATTCCACAAGGTCTCTTGCCTTCACCCTTGTTAAGTGCAACCTGCCAGGTGTGGGTCATTTGACCTTTGTTATATAGGAAGCCTGAGGACGGGTGGGGGAATTGCCTCCCCAGGAGAAACTGAGGCTTGGGTAGCCTAGGGTGTTTTTCTCTCGTGGTGAATCGGGCTCAGTGTTCCCTACTAGGCTGCTTTTCGTTCAAGTTTTCTGCCCTCTCTGTGAAATAGCTTTAGAGACTCTATGAGCCAGTTACATTGGTGGTGCCTTCTTCAGAAGAACCCTGGTGGGACTATTTCACTGCGAAGCACGTTGGAAGTGACTCGAGTTCAGGAGACAGCAGGTAAGAGTTCCTGGGTTCTGTGGTTGTTACTGTTGAGGAGTTTGAGTACTTCCTTCACCTTGTCTGTTTCCTGTGAAATTACTTAGGTGGCTTCTAAGCTCCCTTCCAAGCACTGGAGGAAAAAAAAGGCCTCAGAAGCCCAAGTGCACACAGGTCAGCCTGAAATTGAAGGAGGTTCTTAAGTATTTGGAAGATTGAAAAACGGGCTGTGTGAAGCGGGGGGCGCAGAGTTGCGGGGGGTGCATAGTCGCTGGGGGCGCGTTCCAGTGTGCGACCACCCTCTCCGTGAAGAACCTCTTCCTGTTGTCTAGCCTAAACGTCCCCTTCCTCAGGCTGACACCATTCACTGTGGGTCCTATCATTGGTGTCTGGAGAGAATAGAGCGGTACCTGCCCCCTCGTGAGGAAGCTGTAGACTGTGACGAGGCCTCCCGTCAGCCGCCTCTTTTCCAGGCTGAACAGGCCCAGTGACCTCAGCCGCTCCTCATACGACTTCCCCTCTAGGCCCTTCGCCATCTTTGTAGCCCAGTATCTTACTGACTTGAAGAAGGAGGCTTTAATCTATCCTGCTTTGTTTAGTAGCAACCACCCCTCACCGAGCATGCGCTCTGAATTTCTCGGAGTCTGTTACTTTAAACGGAGACGGGAGAACTTTTCACCAATCATAACTAAGATATGCTTGGCTAGAGCCACTCAAGCTCCACCCAAAAGAGAGAAAATAATATAAATTGGCCTAAGAGAGAGGGGATGTTAGGGAAGATACCACCATCAGGGGAGGTACCACACCAAGGGAATACAACATCCTTCGGACCTCCTGACTCCTGGGACCAGTCGATGGGCTCAGACTTTTTCTCCCCCCCCCCATTGGGATGCCTTTGGGTGAGATTTGAACACTTGGTTATTGTCATAAATGAGGTCTCAACTCAATCTGAATTTTGTAATATTTATAAAACAAACATTTCTAAAAGGTAGAAAAGCTATAAAAGGCAAGTAAACAGCGCTGGGTGTGCGGGGAGTCTACGCTCCACCAACACTCGCACACAAACATCAAACATCCTAAATGTACAGAGCATTGCTTTACATACTAAACGCAAGTATGCCTCTACATACGTACAATCAGGAAAGGTAGCAAACAATCCTCTAAGTTCCATAACTTAATAAAAATCGAGTACGCCTATACATATGCATGATCAGAAGAGGTAACAAACAATCCTTTAAGTTCCATGACTTAACAGTCTCCATTTTCCATTCCTTTTGAGCGATGTGTCTCGCTTTAAGTTGTCAAGCAACTCGGTCTTAAGGCCTTATGTATCCTGTTCTTCCCAGATCGAAGAAAAGCATATCCATCTCCTTGCGAAGGCCAATAGACCTGGGTCAAAAGGCATGTCCAGGTCAGCAGGGAGCGCAACAGCAAAAGCCTTCGATGGCTGTAACAGCAGAGGGGCCCATGGCGTAGCAGTCGGATCAGTAAAGGAGCCCGCAGCTCCCTCACTGTCTGGCAAACCACACCTTTGTGATTGTGGCACCACAGGGCTCTTTAAGGCCTCAGAGGCTGCTCACCAGGTGCCGAGCAATCCCACTGCAACCTTGTCATTTTTAGTTGCAGAGTTGCACACCTTGACCTCAGTTTGGTCCCATATTTGAGGCTCATAAACTGTCCAATTGTTAATAAGGAGAATAAGCTGTAAGGTTACCAGGACAATCTCTGTTCCTAAGGACGTATGATTCCTCATAACGCGCAACTGCTTACCAGCGAGGGGCAGTTGTGTGCACAGGTCCGCTTCTCTCAGCTCGAGCTTCTCTCCAGCTCCAGTGCGCCTATTTCCAGCGAGTTTCTGTACGAGCTTCTCTGAGCAGTTTGAGTTTGGCCAAACCTATCTTCATGAGGCAATCAAAGTGCCTGTTCCCGTCCTGGTCTCCATTCTGCCAGCCTGTTCCTCTTCACTTCTTGTTCCTGCTTCTTTATTGATGTAACTTCATCGTGCTCCCTTTTTTTTTTTTTGTCTTGAGGGCAGGCTCCCCTCTTATACCCTTCTCTCCACGGCAGTTCTTTTCATTGCTCAAACAACTTTGAATGTAACGACAACAGCAAACACCCAGAAACATCCATGCCTTAACTGGAGAACAAGAAACCGGAGACTGCATGGAGTCTCCTGAATCACCCTTCTTTGTTCCCTCTAAACACTTTTATATTCCTGATGGCCTCGTCGTTAAGAGTCTAATGTTATCTCAACCACGGGGCTTTCCAACGCCCATGGCCACGTTCCAAATTTCCCCCTCTTTATTAATATCAACCATTTTCTCGACACGAATTTCCACTCCATATATAACAGTTATAAATCTTTCTAGAATCTTTGATCCGTTTAACGCATTAATTTCTAGGCTGTGCACCTGTAACACCTGTGTATTTCATGCATGCTAGCTTGCTTTTGCAGACAGGCACTATTGCCGGCAATCCAAAGAACCTGGTTATCTCTTGCTGTAATAAATCACACTTGATTGCATTGTCATAGCTCTCATTAAGTGCAACTAGGGTAAGGGTGGTTACATGTTATTGGTGAATCTGTGACCGTGATAGTTCAGTGTTCTGAATCCAAGCAGACCCCAGACGGTTAACACGTTACTGGTGAATATCCGACCGGACCCCAGACGGTTGACGTGTTATTGGTGTGTCCGACAGGTTCGGTACCCTGAATCCGACCGGTCCCATAACGGTTAATCAGCTACACCCCTTAATGCGACACTAATGAAGGAGCACGGAAGAGACGCATGTCCTTACCTCTGGAGAGGAGGTTCCTTGCACAGCCAGTGCAAGGAACACAAAAATCAGTTGCGCCAGACTAACGTGGTTGTATCTGAGCTTGGAGGCTGCAACCCTCTTCAGACTTCCAGATCTAGAGGAACACTTTGGCTGCAGCCTAAAAGCCACGTGTACAGGAGCTCCCCCAAGCCAGCCAATCTTCTTCCCATGACCTGCCAGGAAACAGCAAGGTAGGCATGTACCCAAATCAAAACCCAAACCTTTGGCCCAGTCCTTGACCTGAATAGTGAGTGACGATCCGGATCCTGGCATTCATACCTGACAGCTTATACGCAGTGGAAGTAAACAGTGTAGTCAGAGGTCACGGGGCTAGATTTTGGAAAGTCCTGCATCAAGAAGACATCTCAGAAAAGCAAATTTAAATACCATTAATGCCAAGAAAAGTAACTCTGATGGCTATATTCTTTATGTGTCATGACTAGACAGATGAAAAACTATGAGAGCAATTTTGCCTTTAAGGTCATTTTCTTTTTTCTTTGATGTCTTTTCTTTCGTTTGTTTGTCTGTTTGTTTGTTTATTTATTTATTTAAACAGGCTCTGTACTACTTGTCCTCACAGAATGACTAACAGAAATATGACCCTTGTGCACTTTTTGTAGTTAATTCATTAGGTCAGCTCTAACCACTAAGCCCCTTGTCAGGTTATTTCTAGTAGTGACAAGGAGCAATTAAGCTTACAAGACTGAAGCCAGGTAGATGAGCCTATTCCAGGAGGTCTCTTGGCTCCACCCTTGTGAAGTGAAACCTGCCAGGTGTGGATCATTTGACTTTTGCTATATAGGAAGCCTGAGGACTTGTGGGGAATTGCCTTCCTGGTGGGGGAGTTTGAGGCTCAGGTTCTCTAGGGTGCTTTTCTGCTGTTGTGGTGGAGCGGATTCAGTGTTCCCCGGTGGGCTGCTTTTTCTTCACCTTTTCTCCCATCTCTGTGAAACAGTGACTCTATGAGCTAACTATGTTGTTGGTGCCCTCTCAGTACGGTGAGAGCCTGGTGGTGCGAAGTCACTGTGAAGCAGCGTGGAAGTGACTCAAGTTCAGGAGCTGGCAGGTAAGTGTTCCTGGGTTCTACGGTTCTTTAATGCTTTAATGTCGAGGAGTTTGAGTACTTCCTTCACCTTGTCTGTTTTCAGTGAAATTACTTCCGTGGCTTCTAAGCTCCCTTTCCAGCCCTTCCAAATCTAATGAGAATGAAAGCTAAAAAGAAAGCCCCACCAACTCAGAAGCTCAAGTGCTTACAGGTAAGCCTGACTTTGAAGAATGTTCTTAACTATTTGTTAGGATTCAACAACGGGCAGTGTGGAAAAAGGTGCCTTAATGTGCACTCAAATTATGCCTTGCAGTGAGTAGAAACCGATGGGGAAGGTACTGGTGGAGTTATGACAACTTTCACTCAGTGGAAGTCGCAAGACTGTGCTGTTCCTAAAAGAAATGCCGCTTTCACAACATGTAAGTCAAAAGCAGTGTGAAGAAAGCCTCTCCTCTTCCCTACAGGCCTGCGTCTCTGCTGTGGAGAAAGATTTGGAATAGGTCCACCAGTGAGGAGAGACTATCTTCCTCCCAGGCTGTACAAACCAGTATCTGAGGTGGCGTTGTTTTCTTCTAGTTGTTTGTCTGAGTGCTTTTGACCAATAATCTTGTGTGAAACACCGTCTGCCCCTGTTAAGTTCACTATAAAAGTTAGGCTATGCGGGCAATAAAATGGAGCAGCATGATCTGACTCAACCGGTGTCTGCCGTGCTTTCGGCCGTGCTTCCTAACAAATGGCGCCCGAACAGGCTGAGACCTGAACAGGGCATCGCAGCGGAGCGGGAGAGCAGCGACGCCGGGACATCAGAGCGGCGTGGGACCGACACATCGGAGCGGCGCCGGGAGACCCGAGGCACACGGAGGGACTCCTGCCGGACGGAGAGAGCCCTGAGAGACGCTGCAGAGCCACGGATGGCTCTGAGAGACACAGACCTGACAGAAGCCGGAACACCTGAGAAGCATTGAGAAACTCCAAGCACCGACCCGGACAAAGGACTCATGGTGAGACACGGGGAAAAGAAACCGTGGGGAGCGTGGGAAGAGATCTGCGGGGAAACGCGGGAAACGGAACCGCGCAGGGACGCGGGAACGAGGTCTCGCAAAGGCTGCAACAGCATAAATAAAGGTATGGAGAGACAAGCGGCGTATGATTTGCTCAATTGCTTTTTAGAAAAACGGAGCACGCAGGGTATAGGCTGCAAAAAGGATTTACCAGGATTATTAGCATATGGAGTAACAAAGGGTTGTTTTATCAATCCGGATACAGTTTTTGAACAAACAGAGTGGCGTAAATTTGGGGACAAATTGTTTGATGAAGTTATTAATGAAAATAAGACTGCTAAAAAATTACTGAAGCCTTGGAGAGCAGTCACTAATGCCTTAGCTATACATCAGGCTGAGCAGAGAGTCGCTGCTGCTGCTACAGAGCGACTGGGATTGCCAGGAAGTGCTGGTAGTGTTAACCCTCAACAGGGAGGGATGGGGGGAGCTGGGGATTACCCATTGCCGCCTTCAGTGAGGACGATAACGCTGCCTCAGGGGGCAATGGGAGCCTCCTCCTCTCTCATCATCCTTCTCAGAGTCGGTGTTGGTGCTCCCGCCATCACCAGCAGCACCACCGGCTCCTTCTCACAAAAGTGGGGAAATGGATGAGGAAATAAGAGAGCAAAAACCAGACAGAAAAAACACAAGCCCGTTTATAGAAGGTGTTCAGGAGAGGCAGAGGGTGTGGAAGCAAATAGCAGATGAGGCTGTATGCGAAGGTGAACACGGGATAGCTGCACAATTGGTTCAAGAGGCCTTCCCGGTAGTATATTCACCACCGGACGCCCAGGGTAATGTTACGGTTAATCTCGTGAATTTGGACTGGAAATTGTTAACTCAGCTGCGGTCCACAGTAAATGAGTCAGGTCTGAAAGGTGAACCTACGAGACAGATGTTGGACTATATTTGGGGAACTAATATTTTGCTTCCAGGAGACATATGTAGCATAATGAAGTTAATTTTGACCCAACACCAGCAGCTCTTATTTAATGCCCATTGGCAGGCTGCTTGTCAAGAAGCAGTCACAGTGGTAAGAGCACCTGGGGACCCTTTACATGGGGTCACGCTGGAAGAGTTGATGGGGGTAGGACCGTATTTTAGGACAGAAGCACAAGCATTGCTGGGACCTGATAAAGCGAAGGAATCGATGAGAACGGCCAGAAGAGCATTGGATCGGATAAAGGGGCCAGGGGGAATACCTTCCTACATGGGAATCAAACAGGGTAGAGAGGATCCATTTGGGCTTTTTATTGACCGCATAGCAAACGCCATACAGGCGGCTGGGGTGCCTGATTACCTCCAGGGCACGATATTAAAACAGTGCGCAATTCAGAATAGCAACCCTTCTACTCGCAATATATTGGCTTCCTTACCCGGGACATGGACAATCGAGGAAGGGTTGGAAAGAATGGCTCAGGTACCAGTAGGCCCACAGGCTATGTTAGTAGAGGCAGTAAAGCAATTAGGTGACAGCATGCGAGAGCAGGCACAGGCTGTGAAAGAGCATGCTGAGTTTACACAGAGTCAAGTCCTTGCAGCTCTTGCTCCTTTGCAAACCGCCGGGTCACGCTCTGGTGGTCAAGCACCACCCCCTGGTGGCCAAATACCACACCGCTTGCGATGTTATCCTGGTGGTGTTTTTGGACACGTGAGACGAAACTGCAAAGCTGGGGCAGTATGGTGCTCAGATTGTCAGTCGGGCAATCACAGTGAAGCGGCATGTCGATGCAACGTGTCGGGAAACGGCTGGAACAGCGGGAAGAGTCGCCCCGCGACGACACAAAACGCGGCCGCATGCACAGCAACACCGAGGGGGAACCCGTTCCTCTCCGACCAGCCACAAGAGGGAGCCGATGTATCTATAATCAGCACACACAACTGGCCGCAGCATTGGCCAACATCTGAAACCAATGCCACGGTGGCCGGGGTCGGAGGAATGACACTTGCCGTCAGTCACCACCCCTGCGGTGGACAATAGGGGACAAAGTGGTGAAATGTTGTGTCTCTGTTAGTCCGTTGCCTGACGGGGTGCACGCACTAATAGGGCGGGACATCCTTGCTCAAATGGGAATGGTCCTTACCTGGGAACGCCCTTTATAGATATGGCCATTGTTTGGACTTTCCCGATCCCGCTCCTGTGGAAGAATGATGATCCTGTGTGGGTCGAGCAATGGCCGTTAAAACGGGAAAGTCTGATACAAGCGCATGAGCTGGTTAAAGAACAGTTTCAACAGGGGCACTTAAGGTTGTCAACGAGCCCGTGGAATACACCTATCTTTGTGATTAAAAAGAAGTCGGGTAAGTATCGGCTGCTCCACGATCTGTGTGCGGTAAATAAGCAGATGTACGATATGGGAGCAGTGCAGCCAGGGTTGCCTAATCCTGCGATGATACCTGAAGGATGGCATTTACTCATAGTGGACTTAAAGGACTGTTTCTTCACAATTGCTCTCCATGAAAATGATAAACAAAGATTCGCTTTTACACTTCCTGCAATAAACCGAGAAGGGCCAGACCAGAGATTTGAGTGGACGGTCCTGCCGCAGGGAATGCGAAATTCGCCAACTCTATGTCAATTCTGTGTCGACGATGCTCTACAGCCGTTGCGATGAAAATGGTCAGGAACAATAATCTGTCATTATATGGATGATATTCTATTGGCCCAGTCAACACCATTTTCTTCACAGCAAAAGGATGAACTAACGAAGCAACTTAAACAGAGAGGATTAGTAGTTGCCCCCGAGAAGGTACAGGAGACAAGCCCATGGAAATATCTTGGATGGCATATCTCCGATGCTACGATCCAACCGCAGAAATTGACAATACAATCAGACCTTAAGACTCTTAACGACGCCCAGAAGTTGATGGGTGATTTGCAATGGATTCGACCAGTGGTTGGTATTCCCAACGAGCTGTTAAATCAACTACGACCTTTGCTACGAGGGACAGATCCAGCAGCACCAATTCAGCTTACAGACCAACAAAAACAAGCACTACAGCTAATAGCCTCAATGATTACAACACGGGCTACGCATCGGCGTATAGAGGGTGCGCCTCTTGATCTAACTATTCTGTGTGGCCCCCAATATTTGATGGGTGCGATAACACAGCAAAAAATAAAAATGGGGGAGAAGCAGGGAGATACGGTGGTACTAGAACGGCTAGCTCCTCCGTTGCGGCCACGACGAACAATTCAAGAAAAAATCACCACATGAGCAGAATTAATTAAAAAGGGACGAAGTAGAACCTTGCAAGTAGACGGGGCCCCTCCTAACACCATATGGTTACCCATGAAGTCAAGTGATCTGGAATGGTATATACAAAATTCTGAGGAACTGCAAACTGCTCTATTGCATGATGGAGCCATGTTAATAGCAAAACCATTACAATCTCCTGTCTTGTCCTGGATGAAAAACCAGGGCTGGATAAGTAGACCAAAGGGATCACCCCAACCAGTTGCAGACGCAATAACAGTCTTTACAGATGCCGGTAAGTGCTCCAGAACTGCTGCAGTGACATGGAAGGATGAGCATGGCTGGCAACATCAGATTTTGCAAGCTCAGAAAGAGGATTCATTACAGACACTAGAACTGTTCGCAGTAGTATGGGCGTTTGTAAAATGGAAAGCTGTTCCGTTGAGTGTTGTATCTGACTCTCTTTATGTAGTAGGCATAGCCAATCGCATTGAGGACTCAAGTTTGCGAGAAGTGCAGAATGGACGACTGGTTCAACTATTGACAAGTTTGCAGCTTGCAATCGCACAGAGAAGTAAGCCGTATGCAGTGATTCATATTCGCAGTCATCAGTGGGAACAAGGGCTCGGAGAAGGCAATGCCCGAGCCGACCGATTAGTTGCTGCTGCAGTCACTGAAGCTCCACTATCACCATTTTGCCGAGCTCGAGAAGCTCATTCCATATTTCACCAGAACGCAAAGGGACTAGCTCGAGCCTACAATTTGTCTAATGCTGACGCTCAAGCAATCGTGAAGGCTTGTCCCATATGTAGTTATCATAATTTAGGAATGGGACCCGGGTGTGGAGTTAACCCAAGAGGGTTGAAAGCTGATGAAGTGTGGCAAATGGATGTCACTCCTGTTACAGCCTTGGGACAGTTAAAATACTTGCATGTAACGATAGATACCTCTAGCCACATGACATGGGCTACTGCACAACCCAGGGAAAAGGCTCGGGATGTGCGGCATCACCTCACTAGTTGTTTTGCTGTGTTAGGGGTACCTAGCACTATCAAGACTGACAATGGTCCAGCTTATAATAGTGGGCCACTGAAACGATTTATGCAATTATGGAATATCAATCATGTTACTGGCATCCCACACTCCTCCACAGGACAGGCGATAGTGGAAAGGGCAGATGGAACAATGAAAGGATACTTAGAAAAGTTCAGAGACATTGAAGACGTAAAAGAAAGAATAGGAAAGGCTCTCTTTGTACTTAACCATTTATGTGTGTTTGGGGACAGCACTGAGCCCCCTATAGTACGTCACCATGCCGGGGCAGAAACTTCTAAGCCACCACGCATGAAGGTGTTATGTTGGGAACTGGCATACAGGACGTGGACATAAGCAACCAGGGGTAGGCCTTAGAAGTCTCAGGGCCTGCTGTAGCTGAGCAAACCAAGCTGCCAGAGTAACTGTGAGAAGCTCCCACGGCAATGACTCCCACATCACCCAATTAAGGAACTCAGAAAGTATTGTTATCAGCAGCTGGCCTCAAGGACTAAGCCTATGTGACCGTTAAGCACAAAGGGGGTTGTTTTCCTAACTTCTAATCAAAAGGGGGGTTCTTTTCTTGCAGGTGGTGTTATTTTCTTAATGGTTTGTCTGGGTGCTTTTGACCAATAATCTTGTGTGAAACACTGTCCACCCCTGTAAAGTTCACTATAAAAGTTGGGCTATTCGGGCAATAAAATGGTGAAGCACGATCTGACTCTGCTGGTGTCTGTCGTGCTTTCGTCCGTGCTTCGCAACAGTGTTATACAGAGACATGAAAACAGGGCAATGGCTAGGCCCTGCTAAAGTGATCTGCCTGGGGCGCGGTTACGCTTGTGTTTCTTCCCCTACAGGTGCAATCTGGGTGCCTAGCTGACGCGTAAAACCAGCTGTTGAAGACACAGGCGGCTGTCGCCAGAAGGAGAATATTGAAGAGTAAACAGCAGATAGAGTCAGCAGCTAAATTATATTCTTGTGAATGAGATTGTGGTATGACTGAGATTGAGATGTGCCAGAGGCCTCTGGGTGTGCGATTGTGCTCTGTGTGTGCGATTGTGCTGTGTACTGTGTGAGTGAGAGCATGCTTTTGCCATAGTGCAGGCTGAAAGCATAGGAAATTGGTGCTGGCAAAAATCATAGGAAAATGGAGGACGAAGTAGCCCTAGATTTGTTACAGCGCTTTTTAGAAAAACGGGGAGTCGATTGTAAGCAACTAGCAGGACTAGTTGCGATCGGTCGAGCAAAATCATGTTTCACAAGTACGGAGTCATTGTTTGAAGTAGCCACTTGGAGAAATTTAAGGGAATGTACTGTTTAAACCTTTTTGATCATAATGAGTCAATTCACAAATTCATTACTTTCCTGAAAGAGCACATGAGAAAGATTCAATATGGTATCAACCCTTTCAATCAATGGTTCACTGACTTGGTTGAAACAACGCATAGATGGTTACTGGCATTAGTCAAAGAGGGATTAAGGATTCTGTTCGCTGTGGTGTCAATCATCATTGCATGTAGTATTGTGATAAATGTGGTTAAAGGGTTACTTGCAAAAATGTTATAGAGATTTTGAAGTGGTGCCGGAAACAGGTACCCGGTGGATCCCTGCAAAGTGGACTGAAGCAGCCGTAGAATCTGCACATGCCGAAGACGACCATGAAGAGGTTCCTGATAATCATTCTGACAATGACATGGGCTGCGCCAACTCAAGGACTGCCAAGGACAGCCTTCGATCCTAAGGAGAATGTCTGGGTATCCCTGGCTAGGAAACTGAATACCACCACCTTCTGTGAAAGTCTAGCCAGCCCTAGCACACCTTCTGTTACATACCTTGTCGGGGTACCATTCATTGACTATAGTAGTTGTGGTGTGATTAGGTTTAAGTTGTGTTACCATTAAGTGATTACAGTAATTGTAATGTTATTAGGTTTAAGTTTTGTTATGTCATTGTAGTTGTGTTATGTTATGTATTCGACGTCTGATGAAAAAACCTTCGGCCAAGTACTGCTCGTACAAAAAGAAAAAGGGGGAATTGTTGGGAATTGGCATACAGGGCCTGGACATGAGTCCGTGGAACAATTGTTTGATCTGAGCTTGCCTTAAGCAACCAGGAGTAGGCCTTAGAAAATCTCATGGCCTGCTGTAGCTGAGCAAACCAAGCTACCAGAATAACTATGAGAAGCTCCCACGACAATGATTCCCACGTTGCCCAATTGAGGAATTCAGAAAAATATTGTTACCAGCAGCTGGCTTCAAGGACAAGATCTACGTGAGTGCTAATCACAAGGGGGGTTGTTTTCTTGCAGGTGGGGTTGTTTTCTTCTAGTTGTTTGTCTGAGTGCTTTTGACCAATAATCTTGTGTGAAACACTGTCCGCCCCTGTTAAGTTCACTATAAAAGTTAGGCTATTCGGGCAATAAAATGGAGCAGCATGATCTGACTCAACCGGTGTCTGTCGTGTTTTCGGCCGTGCTTCCTAACAGACCCCTGCCCTGTCGCCGTTGGGCAGAGGGAGGGGATCTGGGAGTTGAGGAGGAATGGAGACAGGTCCCTGCTCGACATCGCAAGTGATGCCCTCCCCTTCTGGTCCCACCTTCCCAGGTGCCCTTACACAACAGGTTTGAGGCCCTGGAGCTCGAGAGACCGGTGGGTGAGGAAGAGGTAGCAAGTGTTCCCAGGAGGATGCCTAGGGCGAGGAGGTCAACTCCACGCCTCAGGGCTGCCTCCACCAAGAAAGACAGAAGGGTTATTGTTGTGGGAGACTCTATCCTTAGGGAACAGAGGGCCCTATTTGTCGGCCTGACCCTATCCATCAGGAAGTCTGCTGCCTCCCTGGGACCAGGGTCAGGGACGTTGCCAGGAAGCTTCCCAACCTGGTACGCCCCTCTGACTATTATACTCTTTTGATAGTCCAGGCAGGTAGTGACGACATTGAAGAGAGAAGCCTGAAGGCTATCAAACAAGACTTTAGGGGGCTGGGACGGTTAGTGGATGGAGCAGGAGTGCAGGTGGTGTTTTCGTCCATCCCTACAGTGGCAGGGAGGGGTACAGAGAGGACACGGAAAGCCCACCTCTTAAACATGTGGCTCAGGGGCTGGTGCCAACGCAGAAATCTTGGGTTTTTCGACCATGGGGCACTTTACTCGGCACCCGGCCTGATGGCTGCAGGCGGGTCCCTATCTTTTAGGGGAAAAAGGATCCTGGGCCAGGAGCTGGCAGGGCTCGTTGAGAGGTCTTTAAACTAGGTAAGAAGGGGGATGGGGCTGAAGCAAGGATTGTTGGAGCTGTGCCAGAGGGAACAATAGTAAGGCCGGGGGATAAGGCAATGGCCCAGCTGAAGTGCATCTACACCAATACACACAGCATGGGTAACAAACAGGAGGAGCTGGAAGCCATCGTGCGGCAGGCAGGCTACGACTTGGTTGCCATCACGGAGACGTGGTGGGACCGGTCTCATGACTGGAGTGCTGCAATGACTGGCTATAAGCTCTTCAGAAGGGACAGGCAGCACAGAAGGGGTGGTGGTGTGGCTCTCTATATGAGAGAGTCTTTTGATGTTGTAGAACTTGAGGCTGGGAATGACAAGGTCGAGTCCCTTTGGGTTAGGATTGGCAGGGACAACAAGGCTAGTGTCCTGGTCGGGGTCTGCTATAGACCGCCGAACCAGGATGAGGAGACGGATGAGGAGTTCTACAGGCAGCTGACAGAAGTTGCAAAATCTTCAGCGCTTGTTCTCATGGGGGCCTTCAACTTCCCTGACATATCCTGGAAGCACAACACAGCCCAGAGAAAGCAGTCTAGGAGGTTTCTGGAGAGCGTGGAAGATAGCTTCCTGACGCAGCTGGTTAGCGAGCCTACCAGGGGTGGTGCCCCGCTAGACCTTCTCTTCACAAACAGATGTGATTGTCGGGAGCTGTCTTGGGCAGAGTGACCACGAAATGGTGTTCTCTATTCTTGGCGAGGCAAGGAAGGGGACCAGTAAAACCACTGTATTGGACTTCCGGAGGGCTGACTTTGTGCTGCTAAGGACACTGGTTGGTAGAGTCCCTTGGGAGGCGGTTCTGTAGGGCAGAGGGGTCCAGGAAGGCTGGGCGCTCTTCAAGAGGGAAATCTTAATGGCGCAGGAACGGTCTGTCCCCACGTGCCCAAAGACGAGCTGGCGGGGAAGAAGACCAGCCTGGCTGAACAGAGAATTGTGGCTTAAGCTTAGGAGAAAAAAGAGGGTTTATAATCTTTGGAAAAGTGGACAGGCCACTAGGGAGGACTATAAGGATGTAGCGAGGCTGTGCAGGGACAAAATTAGAAAGGCCAAAGCTCATATGGAGCTCAATCTGGCTACTGTCGTTAAAGATAACAAAAACTGTTTTTATAAATACATCAACACAAAAAGGAGGACTAAGGAGAATCTCCATCCTTTACTGGATGCGGGGGGAAACCTAGTTACAAGAGATGAGGAAAAGGCGGAGGTGCTTAATGCCTTCTTCACCTCAGTCTTTAGCGGCAATACCGGTTGTTCTCTGGATACCCAGTACCCTGAGCTGGTGGAAGGGGATAGGGAGAAGGATGTGGCCCTCACTATCCACGAAGAACTGGTTGGTGACCTGGTACGGCACTTGGATGTGCACAAGTCGATGGGGCCGGATGGGATCCACCCAAGGGTACTGAGAGAACTGGCAGAGGAGCTGGCCAAGCCCCTATCCATCATTCATCAACAGTCCTGGCTATCGGGGGAGGTCCCAGTTGACTGGCGGCTAGCAAACGTGACGCCCATCTACAAGAAGGGCAGGAGGGAAGACCCGGGAAACTACAGGCCTGTCAGTTTGACCTCAGTGCCAGGGAAGCTCATGGAGCAGATTCTCTTGAGAGTCATCATGCAGCACTTGCAGGGCAAGCAGGCGATCAGGCCCAGTCAGTATGGGTTTATGAAAGGCAGGTCCTGCTTGACGAACCTGATCTCCTTCTGTGACAAAGTGACGCGCTGGGTGGATGAGGGAAAGGCTGTGGATGTGGTCTACCTTGACTTCAGCAAGGCTTTTGACACCGTCTCCCACAGCATTCTCCTCAAGAAACTGGCTGCTCTTGGCTTGGACTGGCGCACGCTTCGTTGGGTTAGAAACTGGCTGGATAGCCGGGCCCAAAGAGTCGTGGTAAATGGAGCCAAGTCCAGTTGGAGGCTGGTCACTAGTGGCGTCCCCCAGGGCTCGGCGCTGGGGCCGGTCCTCTTTCATATCTTCATCAATGATCTGGACGAGGGCATTGAGTGCATCCTCAGTAAGTTTGCAGATGACACCAAGCAAAGTGTGTGTGTCGATCTGCTTGAGGGTAGGAAGGCTCTGCAGGAGGATCTGGATAGGCTGCACCGATGGGCTGAGGTCAACTGCATGAAGTTCAACAAGGCCAAGTGCCGGGTCCTGCACCTGGGACGCAATAACCCCAAGCAGAGCTACAGGCTGGGAGATGAGTGGTTGGAGAGCTGCCAGGCAGAGAAGGACCTGGGAGTGATGGTGGACATTTGGCTGAATATGAGCCAGCAGTGTGCTCAGGTGGCCAAGAAGGCCAACGGCATCCTGGCTTGTATCAGAAACAGTGTGACCAGCAGGGCTAGGGAGGTGATCGTCCCCCTGTACTCGGCTCTGGTGAGGCCGCACCTCGAGTACTGTGTTCAGTTTTGGGCCCCTCGCTACAAGAAGGACATCGAGGTGCTTGAGCGGGTCCAGAGAAGGGCGACGAAGCTGGTGAGGGGCCTGGAGAACAAGTCCTACGAGGAGCGGCACAGAAGTCTGCTGCAGAAGTCGCTCATAGGGTTGTTCAACAATCCTTTCCACGCTCTTTAGCCATAATGTCTAATCTGTGGTGGCTTGCAAAGGAGTTTCTGTGCCTGCAGGGATACGTTAAAGTAGTTTTGTGGCAATGCAATGTAGTTTTGGAAGTTGTCTTGCCCTTTTATACGTCTGTAACCTCTTTCCTGCATCCAGAGGAGAAGCTGTGAAGCTTGACGTTACGAATGTCTTATGCAGAATATCAACCCCACATAGTTAAGGTAGTTGTTCATCTTGGAGGGGGTACATTTGAATCCAAAACTCATCTTTAGAACAGAAGCAAGTGTGAGATATGTTCACCTGATTCGTGTCAGTATGGAACAATGCTAGGGCCGCATTGTATGATGAATGTGACCTTCTGTCTTGCATACCCTTGTATAACCACAAGTCTAAGAAAAACAGTGGTTAATGTATATAGTTCTTGTATCTTGCAAAGGAATGTTTTAGCAACTCATGTCAATAGAGAGCTTGAAGGGAAATGTATTTGTAGACTTTTCCTTGAAGTCTCTGGTATCTGGGGGGTTTCAGAATAACTGCTAACTATGATGACTATTGCGTGGGACACTATGCAAGTCTCTGATATCTGGGCAGGAGATCAAGGAGACAGGGAGAGCTGAAGAACAACTAAAAGACAAAGCTTGCAGGGAAGGTTGCACAAGTCTCTGACATACAGCCAAGTTGGACAAGAGGGAGGAAGACTATGAGCCTTCAGCACGAGAGACCACCAGAGGGACCACCGGAGACTGATACGCATGCTCCAGTAGGAGGGTTTGGATTCCAGAATCTAATTATAATAACCCTGTTGTTTTTTTTAGAAGTAGTAATGAATATGTATTAGCCTAGGAGCATAAAAATCAGCTGCTTGATGTAACTGGTGTGCGTCTTGGTGGAGCAGAGACTCCTGGTGCACCCAGCGCTGTTTGCTTACCTGTATTCCTTTAATAAATTGTAAACTTTGATTATAGTCCTATTTTGAATACTGAGCTATTTATTACACAAGGTATTAAGCTCTTTATGTTAATAGGAACGTGAGTCTTTCTGCCTGGAACACAATTCAACAGAGCAGTCAACCATTTCTTTAGCTTTGAAGATGCTGAAATGGACCCTGGGTTAAAAAGAACCGGTCCAGAGAAGGGCGACGAAGGGCGACGAAGCTGGTGAGGGGCCTGGAGAACAAGTCCTATGAGGAACGGCTGAAGGAGCTGAGCTTGTTCAGCCTGGAGAAGAGGAGGCTCAGGGGCGACCTTATCGCTCTCTACAGATACCTTAAAGGAGGTTGTAGCGAGGTGGGGGTTGGCCTGTTCTCCCACGTGCCTGGTGACAGGATGAGGGGGAATGGGCTAAAGTTGTGCCAGGGGAGGTTTAGGTTGGATGTTAGGAAGAACTTCTTTACCGAAAGGGTTGTTAGACTGTGGAACAGGCTGCTCAGGGAAGTGGTGGAGTCACCATCCCTGGAAGTCTTTAAAAGACGTTTAGATGTAGAGCTTAGGGATATGGTTTAGTGGGGACTGTTAGCGTTAAATCAGAGGTTGGACTCGATGATCTTGAGGTCTCTTCCAACCTAGAAATTCTGTGATTCTGTGGTTCCCAGCCTGTCTCTAAAGATAGTTGTTTAGTGCTAAAATGTGAGTTTCCTTTCTGGTATGTGACCATCCTAGTCTTAAGATTTCCAGTACTCAGTCATGTACCCCAGACTCCCGTGTTTTGAGGGGGATCGTACTCCCCTTACCTAATATGGGAATCCCGTTTTTGTGCCTCAAGGGTCAATGGTGTAAGGCACTTAGAAATCATTGCGGATTGTGGTTGTTGTCAGTTGCCACGTAAATTAAGGCCATGCAAGGACCTTCTACTCTTTCATCTTCCCTTTCATTTGTTGTCAGGTTACTACTCAATATTACACCTTTGGTGAGAAGTCCTAAAAAAAACCAACAAACATTACATCTTAATGTTAACAACTCTTGTTTTTTCTTTCTCTAGGTCTGCCAGTAGCTGACAAGGTAGAAAGATGACCTTTTCTCTTTCATTCTTGTGAAGTTAGAGGCAGTGCCCAATTAAACTGTGACTGAGGCTCTGCGATGGTGCAAGTCTATCTTACTCCTTCAAATTCAGTGATGCAGCCAGCGTTTTCAGTAATGAACTTTCAGGGATTCAACCACTTTAAAGCTTTTGGACAGTGGCAATTATCTGAAAACATTCCTACAGATTTATCTTCTTCATTTACATTTGCTTGCTCTCTCCATCTCATTCAAAGCAGTCAGGACTGGTTTGCTTCCCTCTTCTCTGGAAGTTTGCACTAGGAACCATTGTTAGAATCAGAATCCTGATCTGAGAGCACAATGAAAAATGTTGCACACAAACTTGTACATTGGAGAGGAAAATGTTCATGTATACGTCAGTATTGTACTCAAACAGCTGCTTACACCTTTTAACTTTTAAACCTGAGAAGCAACAGGTAGTTTCTACGTTGCCCTTGGGGGTAGTGTACTCTTCTGTACTTTGCTTCTATACAAACAGCTCAAAATTTTAAAGTCATGTTGTCAGTCATACCACCAAACAACCTTGCACGGCATTACACGTTCCCCCCCCAGATAGATCTTGCCGTGAATGCGAGACCAGACAAGGAAATAATGCCGGCACATAAAACTAACTTGTAGATATATCCCTTGTTGGCATTCTTTTTTTTTGTTTTGTTTTGATGCTTTGTGGGGCTTAGCTGTACCTCAGTGAGAAGAATGTCTTCTGGTGTGAACTGAAATTATACCTCTCTGCCACAATGTCTCTCTATTTATTTATTTATTTTTTGGGGGGGGAGGGCTGGGGAGGGGAGAGAAGGGTGTTGATAATTCCTTGGGGACACCTGAAGGAGTTGCAAAATAATAAAATTTAGGTGAAGGAAAAGTTCCTTCTCTTAATTTTTGTCGTTGTTGTTTTTCTTTTCCATCTGGTCATAAAATGAAGGTCCCATTTTCTGGCTTTTGGCAGATTGCAAGCATGCTGGAACCATTCACGTTACGTAGACTGTATTTGTCTGAAATGATAATATCATACCTATAGTCTGCTGCAGGCTCAAAAGCAGCCTATGCCTCCTGGTCTGTTTTATGCCTTTGCTTTTGTTACTACATCCTTGTAAGTCTTCAACAGGGAAATGAAATTACCCTATACAAAAGAAACACCATCCAGAAGAAACTTCAGGTGCTAGGGCCTGAATTTTCACTGAAACCAAAGGCAGGTATCTTACTGACGTGAAGAAAGGGGCTTTATCTATCCTGGTTTGTTTAGTACTGAAGGAGCGTGAAAGAGATGCATGTCCTTGTCTCTGAAGAGGAGGCGAAGGAACAGCTAGTGCAAGGAACGCAAAATTCAGTTATGCCGAACTAACAGGTGGTTGTATCCCAGCTTGGAGACCACAACACAGAATCACCTAGGTTGGAAGAGACCTCCAAGATCACGTAGTCCAACCTCTGGCGTAACACTAACAAGTCCTCCACTAAGCCGTATCCCTAAGCTCTACACCTAAACATCTTTCAAAGACCTCCAGGGATAGTGACTCCACCACTCCCCTGGGCAGCCCGTTCCAATGCCTAACAGCCGTTTCGGTAAAGAAGTTCTTCCTGACACCCAACCTAAACCTCCCCTGGTGCAACTTTAGCGCATTCCCCCTCGTCCTATCACCAGGCACATATGAGAATAGACCAACCCCCACCTCGCTACAGCCTCCTTTGAGGTATCTGTAGAGAGCAATAAGGTCGCCCCTGAGCCTCCTCTTCTCCAGACCGAACAATCCCAGCTCCCTCAGCCGCTCCTCCTAAGACTTCTTCTCCAGATCCCTTGCCAGCTTTGTTGCCCTTCCCTGGACTCACTGGAGCCCCTCAATATCCTTCTTGTAGCGAGGGGCCCAGAACCGAACACAGTACTTGGGCTGCGGCCTCACCTGAGCCAAGTACAGGGGGACAATCACCTTCCTTAGTCCTGCTGGCCATGCTGTTTCTTGTAGGAGTCAGGATGCTGTTGGCCTTCTTGGCCACCTGAGCACACTGCTGGCTCATACTGAGTCGACTAGCCACCAGTACTCCCAGGTCCTTCTCTGCCAGGCAGCTTTCTAACCACTCAGATGGCTTTTCCAACCAGCTTCAAACTTCCAGATCTAGAGGAACGCTTTGACTGCGGCCTAAAAGCCACGTGTATGTAAGCTGCCGCAAGCCAGCCAATCTTCTTCCCATGACCTGCCACGAAACAGCAACGTAGGCAGGTAACCAAATTAAAGCCAAAACTTGCCAGCCCAGTCCTTGACCTGAATAGTGAGTGAGGATCCGGATCCTGGCATTTATGCGCGATAGCTTCTACACAGTCAAAGTAAATACACCCCGGGTGCCCTGAGCTGGAGGACCACGACGGTGGGCACGATAAACTCCCAACCGACCCTGAACGTGTGCGGGATTTGCTGCTCCACCTGGATCCATACAAGTCCGTGGGTCCGGATGGGATTCATCTCAGGGTGCTTAAGGAGCTGGCTGACGCCATCGCGGGACCTCTCTCAATTATTTTTCAATGATCTTGTGAATCTGGAGAGGTCCCAGTAGACTGGAAGCTGGCAAATGTCGTACCAATTTTCAAGAAGGGCAAGAAAATAGACCGTGGCAACTACAGGCCTGTTAGTCTCACATCAGCGCCTGGTAAAATTCTGGAGAAGATGATCCTTGAAGGTATTGAAGCGCAGCTGGGGGACAATGCAGTCATTGGTCCCAGCCCACATGGGTTCATGAGGGGTAGGTCCTGCCTAACAAATCTGAATTCCTTTTATGATAAGATCAGCCATCTGGTTGATCAAGGGAAACCAGCTGACGTGATCTTTTTGGACTTGAGCAAAGCTTTCGACATAGAATCATAGAATATCCTGAGCTGGAAGGGACCCTTAAGGATCATCAAGTCCAACTCTTGACACCGCACAGGTCTACCCAAAAGTTCAGACCATGTGACTAAGTGCACAGTCCAATCTCTTCTTAAATTCAGACAGGCTCGGTGCAGTAACCACTTCCCTGGGGAGCCTGTTCCAGCGTGCAACCACCCTCTCTGTGAAGAACCCATGGTTTCCCATGGGATCCTACTGGACAAAAATGTCCAGCATACAACTTTGCAAAAACACCATACGATGGGTGAGCAATTGGCTGACAGGCAGGGCTCAAGGGCTTGTGGTAAATGGGGCCACATCAGGCTGGCGCACGGTCACTAGTGGGGTCCCTCAAGGCTCCATTTTAGGGCCGGTCCTCTTCAATGTTTTTATAAACGATTTAGATGTAGGACTAGAAGGTGTTTTGAGCACATTTGCTGATGGCACCAAACTTGGAGGAGTTGTAGACTCAGATGAGGGGCTGAGTGTGGAAAGGCCTTGCAGAAAGATCTGGACAGATTGGAGAGCTGGGCGATCACCAACCGCATGAGGATTAACAAGAGCAAGTGCCGGGTCCTGCACCTGGGACGGGGCCACCCTGGCTATATGTACCGACTGGGTGACGAGATGCTGGAGAGCAGCCCCGCAGAGAGGGATCCGGGCGTGGTGGTTGACAGCAAGTTGAACATGAGCCAGCAGTGTGCCCTGGCAGCCAGGAGGGCCAACCGTGTCCTGGGGTGCATCAAGCACGGCATTGCTGGTCGATCGAGGGAAGTGATTGTCCCGCTCTACTCTGCGCTGGTGCGGCCTCACCTCGAGTACTGTGTGCAGTTCTGGGCACCACAGTATAAAAAGGACATGAAACTGTTGGAGAGTGTCCAGAGGAGGGCGACGAAGATGGTGAAGGGCCTAGAGGGGAAGCCGCATGAGGAGCAGCTGAGGGCACTGGGCCTGTTCAGCCTGGGGAAGGGGAGGCTAAGGAGGGACCTCATTGCAGCGTACAACTTCCTCGCGAGGGGGAGTGCAGAGGCAGGTGCTGACCTATTCTCCGTAATCACCAGTGACAGGACCCACGGGAACGGTGTTAAGCTGAGGCAGGGAAGTTTTAGGCTGGATGTCAGGAAGAGGTTCTTCACCGAGAGGAGGGTGGTTGCACGCTAGAACAGGCTCCCCAGGGAACTAGTCACTGCACCAAGCCTGTCTGAATTTAAGAAGCGATTGGACTGTGCACTTGGTCACGTGGTCTAAACTTTTGGGTAGACCTGTGCGGTGCCAGGAGTTGGACTTGATGATCCTTAAGGGTCCCTTCCAGCTCAGGATATTCTATGATTCTATAAATAGTCCAGTCAGAGGTCATGGGGCTAGATTTAGAAAAGTCCTGCATAAAGAAGGGATCTCAGAGAAGAAAATGTAGATAGCATTAATATCAAGAAAAGGAATTCTGATTGCTAAATTGTTTATCTGTCATGACTAGACAGATGAAAATCTATGATGGCAAGTTTGCCTTTAAGGTCATTTTATTTTTATTCATTTCTTTTATTTATTTGTATTTATTTTTTTAACAGGCTCTGTACTAATTTTGCTCACAGAATGACTAACAGAAATATGAGCTTTGTGCAAATTTTGTATTTAATTCATTATGTCAACTGTAACCACTAAGCCCCTTGTCAGGTTATTTCTACAAGTGATAAGGAGCAATAGACCTTAAAACCTTGAAGCCAGGTAGACGAGCTTATTCCACAAGGTCTCTTGGCTTCACCCTTGTTAAGTGCAACCTGCCAGGTGTGGGTCATTTGACCTTTGTTATATAGGAAGCCTGAGGACGGGTGGGGGAATTGCCTCCCCAGGAGAAACTGAGGCTTGGGTAGCCTAGGGTGTTTTTCTCTCGTGGTGAATCGGGCTCAGTGTTCCCTACTAGGCTGCTTTTCCTTCAAGTTTTCTGCCCTCTCTGTGAAATAGCTTTAGAGACTCTATGAGCCAGTTACATTGGTGGTGCCTTCTTCAGAAGAACCCTGGTGGGACTATTTCACTGCGAAGCACGTTGGAAGTGACTCGAGTTCAGGAGACAGCAGGTAAGAGTTCCTGGGTTCTGTGGTTGTTACTGTTGAGGAGTTTGAGTACTTCCTTCACCTTGTCTGTATCCTGTGAAATTACATAGGTGGCTTCTAAGCTCCCTTCCAAGCACTGGAGGAAAACAAAAAAGGCTGCAGAAGCCCAAGTGCACACAGGTCAGCCTGAAGTTGAACAAAATTCTTAAGTATTTGGAAGATTGAAAAACGAGCTGTGGGAAGGGGCGCAGAGTCGCTGGGGCGCAGAGTCGCTGGGGCGCAGAGTCGCTGGGGCGCAGAGTCGCTGGGGCGCAGAGTCGCTGGGGCGCAGAGTCGCTGGGGCGCAGAGTCGCTGGGGCGCAGAGTCGCTGGGGCGCAGAGTCGCTGGGGCGCAGAGTCGCTGGGGCGCAGAGTCGCTGGGGCGCAGAGTCGCTGGGGCGCAGAGTCGCTGGGGCGCAGAGTCGCTGGGGCGCAGAGTCGCTGGGGCGCAGAGTCGCTGGGGCGCAGAGTCGCTGGGGCGCAGAGTCGCTGGGGCGCAGAGTCGCTGGGGCGCAGAGTCGCTGGGGCGCAGAGTCGCTGGGGCGCAGAGTCGCTGGGGCGCAGAGTCGCTGGGGCGCAGAGTCGCTGGGGCGCAGAGTCGCTGGGGCGCAGAGTCGCTGGGGCGCAGAGTCGCTGGGGCGCAGAGTCGCTGGGGCGCAGAGTCGCTGGGGCGCAGAGTCGCTGGGGCGCAGAGTCGCTGGGGCGCAGAGTCGCTGGGGCGCAGAGTCGCTGGGGCGCAGAGTCGCTGGGGCGCAGAGTCGCTGGGGCGCAGAGTCGCTGGGGCGCAGAGTCGCTGGGGCGCAGAGTCGCTGGGGCGCAGAGTCGCTGGGGCGCAGAGTCGCTGGGGCGCAGAGTCGCTGGGGCGCAGAGTCGCTGGGGCGCAGAGTCGCTGGGGCGCAGAGTCGCTGGGGCGCAGAGTCGCTGGGGCGCAGAGTCGCTGGGGCGCAGAGTCGCTGGGGCGCAGAGTCGCTGGGGCGCAGAGTCGCTGGGGCGCAGAGTCGCTGGGGCGCAGAGTCGCTGGGGCGCAGAGTCGCTGGGGCGCAGAGTCGCTGGGGCGCAGAGTCGCTGGGGCGCAGAGTCGCTGGGGCGCAGAGTCGCTGGGGCGCAGAGTCGCTGGGGCGCAGAGTCGCTGGGGCGCAGAGTCGCTGGGGCGCAGAGTCGCTGGGGCGCAGAGTCGCTGGGGCGCAGAGTCGCTGGGGCGCAGAGTCGCTGGGGCGCAGAGTCGCTGGGGCGCAGAGTCGCTGGGGCGCAGAGTCGCTGGGGCGCAGAGTCGCTGGGGCGCAGAGTCGCTGGGGCGCAGAGTCGCTGGGGCGCAGAGTCGCTGGGGCGCAGAGTCGCTGGGGCGCAGAGTCGCTGGGGCGCAGAGTCGCTGGGGCGCAGAGTCGCTGGGGCGCAGAGTCGCTGGGGCGCAGAGTCGCTGGGGCGCAGAGTCGCTGGGGCGCAGAGTCGCTGGGGCGCAGAGTCGCTGGGGCGCAGAGTCGCTGGGGCGCAGAGTCGCTGGGGCGCAGAGTCGCTGGGGCGCAGAGTCGCTGGGGCGCAGAGTCGCTGGGGCGCAGAGTCGCTGGGGCGCAGAGTCGCTGGGGCGCAGAGTCGCTGGGGCGCAGAGTCGCTGGGGCGCAGAGTCGCTGGGGCGCAGAGTCGCTGGGGCGCAGAGTCGCTGGGGCGCAGAGTCGCTGGGGCGCAGAGTCGCTGGGGCGCAGAGTCGCTGGGGCGCAGAGTCGCTGGGGCGCAGAGTCGCTGGGGCGCAGAGTCGCTGGGGCGCAGAGTCGCTGGGGCGCAGAGTCGCTGGGGCGCAGAGTCGCTGGGGCGCAGAGTCGCTGGGGCGCAGAGTCGCTGGGGCGCAGAGTCGCTGGGGCGCAGAGTCGCTGGGGCGCAGAGTCGCTGGGGCGCAGAGTCGCTGGGGCGCAGAGTCGCTGGGGCGCAGAGTCGCTGGGGCGCAGAGTCGCTGGGGCGCAGAGTCGCTGGGGCGCAGAGTCGCTGGGGCGCAGAGTCGCTGGGGCGCAGAGTCGCTGGGGCGCAGAGTCGCTGGGGCGCAGAGTCGCTGGGGCGCAGAGTCGCTGGGGCGCAGAGTCGCTGGGGCGCAGAGTCGCTGGGGCGCAGAGTCGCTGGGGCGCAGAGTCGCTGGGGCGCAGAGTCGCTGGGGCGCAGAGTCGCTGGGGCGCAGAGTCGCTGGGGCGCAGAGTCGCTGGGGCGCAGAGTCGCTGGGGCGCAGAGTCGCTGGGGCGCAGAGTCGCTGGGGCGCAGAGTCGCTGGGGCGCAGAGTCGCTGGGGCGCAGAGTCGCTGGGGCGCAGAGTCGCTGGGGCGCAGAGTCGCTGGGGCGCAGAGTCGCTGGGGCGCAGAGTCGCTGGGGCGCAGAGTCGCTGGGGCGCAGAGTCGCTGGGGCGCAGAGTCGCTGGGGCGCAGAGTCGCTGGGGCGCAGAGTCGCTGGGGCGCAGAGTCGCTGGGGCGCAGAGTCGCTGGGGCGCAGAGTCGCTGGGGCGCAGAGTCGCTGGGGCGCAGAGTCGCTGGGGCGCAGAGTCGCTGGGGCGCAGAGTCGCTGGGGCGCAGAGTCGCTGGGGCGCAGAGTCGCTGGGGCGCAGAGTCGCTGGGGCGCAGAGTCGCTGGGGCGCAGAGTCGCTGGGGCGCAGAGTCGCTGGGGCGCAGAGTCGCTGGGGCGCAGAGTCGCTGGGGCGCAGAGTCGCTGGGGCGCAGAGTCGCTGGGGCGCAGAGTCGCTGGGGCGCAGAGTCGCTGGGGCGCAGAGTCGCTGGGGCGCAGAGTCGCTGGGGCGCAGAGTCGCTGGGGCGCAGAGTCGCTGGGGCGCAGAGTCGCTGGGGCGCAGAGTCGCTGGGGCGCAGAGTCGCTGGGGCGCAGAGTCGCTGGGGCGCAGAGTCGCTGGGGCGCAGAGTCGCTGGGGCGCAGAGTCGCTGGGGCGCAGAGTCGCTGGGGCGCAGAGTCGCTGGGGCGCAGAGTCGCTGGGGCGCAGAGTCGCTGGGGCGCAGAGTCGCTGGGGCGCAGAGTCGCTGGGGCGCAGAGTCGCTGGGGCGCAGAGTCGCTGGGGCGCAGAGTCGCTGGGGCGCAGAGTCGCTGGGGCGCAGAGTCGCTGGGGCGCAGAGTCGCTGGGGCGCAGAGTCGCTGGGGCGCAGAGTCGCTGGGGCGCAGAGTCGCTGGGGCGCAGAGTCGCTGGGGCGCAGAGTCGCTGGGGCGCAGAGTCGCTGGGGCGCAGAGTCGCTGGGGCGCAGAGTCGCTGGGGCGCAGAGTCGCTGGGGCGCAGAGTCGCTGGGGCGCAGAGTCGCTGGGGCGCAGAGTCGCTGGGGCGCAGAGTCGCTGGGGCGCAGAGTCGCTGGGGCGCAGAGTCGCTGGGGCGCAGAGTCGCTGGGGCGCAGAGTCGCTGGGGCGCAGAGTCGCTGGGGCGCAGAGTCGCTGGGGCGCAGAGTCGCTGGGGCGCAGAGTCGCTGGGGCGCAGAGTCGCTGGGGCGCAGAGTCGCTGGGGCGCAGAGTCGCTGGGGCGCAGAGTCGCTGGGGCGCAGAGTCGCTGGGGCGCAGAGTCGCTGGGGCGCAGAGTCGCTGGGGCGCAGAGTCGCTGGGGCGCAGAGTCGCTGGGGCGCAGAGTCGCTGGGGCGCAGAGTCGCTGGGGCGCAGAGTCGCTGGGGCGCAGAGTCGCTGGGGCGCAGAGTCGCTGGGGCGCAGAGTCGCTGGGGCGCAGAGTCGCTGGGGCGCAGAGTCGCTGGGGCGCAGAGTCGCTGGGGCGCAGAGTCGCTGGGGCGCAGAGTCGCTGGGGCGCAGAGTCGCTGGGGCGCAGAGTCGCTGGGGCGCAGAGTCGCTGGGGCGCAGAGTCGCTGGGGCGCAGAGTCGCTGGGGCGCAGAGTCGCTGGGGCGCAGAGTCGCTGGGGCGCAGAGTCGCTGGGGCGCAGAGTCGCTGGGGCGCAGAGTCGCTGGGGCGCAGAGTCGCTGGGGCGCAGAGTCGCTGGGGCGCAGAGTCGCTGGGGCGCAGAGTCGCTGGGGCGCAGAGTCGCTGGGGCGCAGAGTCGCTGGGGCGCAGAGTCGCTGGGGCGCAGAGTCGCTGGGGCGCAGAGTCGCTGGGGCGCAGAGTCGCTGGGGCGCAGAGTCGCTGGGGCGCAGAGTCGCTGGGGCGCAGAGTCGCTGGGGCGCAGAGTCGCTGGGGCGCAGAGTCGCTGGGGCGCAGAGTCGCTGGGGCGCAGAGTCGCTGGGGCGCAGAGTCGCTGGGGCGCAGAGTCGCTGGGGCGCAGAGTCGCTGGGGCGCAGAGTCGCTGGGGCGCAGAGTCGCTGGGGCGCAGAGTCGCTGGGGCGCAGAGTCGCTGGGGCGCAGAGTCGCTGGGGCGCAGAGTCGCTGGGGCGCAGAGTCGCTGGGGCGCAGAGTCGCTGGGGCGCAGAGTCGCTGGGGCGCAGAGTCGCTGGGGCGCAGAGTCGCTGGGGCGCAGAGTCGCTGGGGCGCAGAGTCGCTGGGGCGCAGAGTCGCTGGGGCGCAGAGTCGCTGGGGCGCAGAGTCGCTGGGGCGCAGAGTCGCTGGGGCGCAGAGTCGCTGGGGCGCAGAGTCGCTGGGGCGCAGAGTCGCTGGGGCGCAGAGTCGCTGGGGCGCAGAGTCGCTGGGGCGCAGAGTCGCTGGGGCGCAGAGTCGCTGGGGCGCAGAGTCGCTGGGGCGCAGAGTCGCTGGGGCGCAGAGTCGCTGGGGCGCAGAGTCGCTGGGGCGCAGAGTCGCTGGGGCGCAGAGTCGCTGGGGCGCAGAGTCGCTGGGGCGCAGAGTCGCTGGGGCGCAGAGTCGCTGGGGCGCAGAGTCGCTGGGGCGCAGAGTCGCTGGGGCGCAGAGTCGCTGGGGCGCAGAGTCGCTGGGGCGCAGAGTCGCTGGGGCGCAGAGTCGCTGGGGCGCAGAGTCGCTGGGGCGCAGAGTCGCTGGGGCGCAGAGTCGCTGGGGCGCAGAGTCGCTGGGGCGCAGAGTCGCTGGGGCGCAGAGTCGCTGGGGCGCAGAGTCGCTGGGGCGCAGAGTCGCTGGGGCGCAGAGTCGCTGGGGCGCAGAGTCGCTGGGGCGCAGAGTCGCTGGGGCGCAGAGTCGCTGGGGCGCAGAGTCGCTGGGGCGCAGAGTCGCTGGGGCGCAGAGTCGCTGGGGCGCAGAGTCGCTGGGGCGCAGAGTCGCTGGGGCGCAGAGTCGCTGGGGCGCAGAGTCGCTGGGGCGCAGAGTCGCTGGGGCGCAGAGTCGCTGGGGCGCAGAGTCGCTGGGGCGCAGAGTCGCTGGGGCGCAGAGTCGCTGGGGCGCAGAGTCGCTGGGGCGCAGAGTCGCTGGGGCGCAGAGTCGCTGGGGCGCAGAGTCGCTGGGGCGCAGAGTCGCTGGGGCGCAGAGTCGCTGGGGCGCAGAGTCGCTGGGGCGCAGAGTCGCTGGGGCGCAGAGTCGCTGGGGCGCAGAGTCGCTGGGGCGCAGAGTCGCTGGGGCGCAGAGTCGCTGGGGCGCAGAGTCGCTGGGGCGCAGAGTCGCTGGGGCGCAGAGTCGCTGGGGCGCAGAGTCGCTGGGGCGCAGAGTCGCTGGGGCGCAGAGTCGCTGGGGCGCAGAGTCGCTGGGGCGCAGAGTCGCTGGGGCGCAGAGTCGCTGGGGCGCAGAGTCGCTGGGGCGCAGAGTCGCTGGGGCGCAGAGTCGCTGGGGCGCAGAGTCGCTGGGGCGCAGAGTCGCTGGGGCGCAGAGTCGCTGGGGCGCAGAGTCGCTGGGGCGCAGAGTCGCTGGGGCGCAGAGTCGCTGGGGCGCAGAGTCGCTGGGGCGCAGAGTCGCTGGGGCGCAGAGTCGCTGGGGCGCAGAGTCGCTGGGGCGCAGAGTCGCTGGGGCGCAGAGTCGCTGGGGCGCAGAGTCGCTGGGGCGCAGAGTCGCTGGGGCGCAGAGTCGCTGGGGCGCAGAGTCGCTGGGGCGCAGAGTCGCTGGGGCGCAGAGTCGCTGGGGCGCAGAGTCGCTGGGGCGCAGAGTCGCTGGGGCGCAGAGTCGCTGGGGCGCAGAGTCGCTGGGGCGCAGAGTCGCTGGGGCGCAGAGTCGCTGGGGCGCAGAGTCGCTGGGGCGCAGAGTCGCTGGGGCGCAGAGTCGCTGGGGCGCAGAGTCGCTGGGGCGCAGAGTCGCTGGGGCGCAGAGTCGCTGGGGCGCAGAGTCGCTGGGGCGCAGAGTCGCTGGGGCGCAGAGTCGCTGGGGCGCAGAGTCGCTGGGGCGCAGAGTCGCTGGGGCGCAGAGTCGCTGGGGCGCAGAGTCGCTGGGGCGCAGAGTCGCTGGGGCGCAGAGTCGCTGGGGCGCAGAGTCGCTGGGGCGCAGAGTCGCTGGGGCGCAGAGTCGCTGGGGCGCAGAGTCGCTGGGGCGCAGAGTCGCTGGGGCGCAGAGTCGCTGGGGCGCAGAGTCGCTGGGGCGCAGAGTCGCTGGGGCGCAGAGTCGCTGGGGCGCAGAGTCGCTGGGGCGCAGAGTCGCTGGGGCGCAGAGTCGCTGGGGCGCAGAGTCGCTGGGGCGCAGAGTCGCTGGGGCGCAGAGTCGCTGGGGCGCAGAGTCGCTGGGGCGCAGAGTCGCTGGGGCGCAGAGTCGCTGGGGCGCAGAGTCGCTGGGGCGCAGAGTCGCTGGGGCGCAGAGTCGCTGGGGCGCAGAGTCGCTGGGGCGCAGAGTCGCTGGGGCGCAGAGTCGCTGGGGCGCAGAGTCGCTGGGGCGCAGAGTCGCTGGGGCGCAGAGTCGCTGGGGCGCAGAGTCGCTGGGGCGCAGAGTCGCTGGGGCGCAGAGTCGCTGGGGCGCAGAGTCGCTGGGGCGCAGAGTCGCTGGGGCGCAGAGTCGCTGGGGCGCAGAGTCGCTGGGGCGCAGAGTCGCTGGGGCGCAGAGTCGCTGGGGCGCAGAGTCGCTGGGGCGCAGAGTCGCTGGGGCGCAGAGTCGCTGGGGCGCAGAGTCGCTGGGGCGCAGAGTCGCTGGGGCGCAGAGTCGCTGGGGCGCAGAGTCGCTGGGGCGCAGAGTCGCTGGGGCGCAGAGTCGCTGGGGCGCAGAGTCGCTGGGGCGCAGAGTCGCTGGGGCGCAGAGTCGCTGGGGCGCAGAGTCGCTGGGGCGCAGAGTCGCTGGGGCGCAGAGTCGCTGGGGCGCAGAGTCGCTGGGGCGCAGAGTCGCTGGGGCGCAGAGTCGCTGGGGCGCAGAGTCGCTGGGGCGCAGAGTCGCTGGGGCGCAGAGTCGCTGGGGCGCAGAGTCGCTGGGGCGCAGAGTCGCTGGGGCGCAGAGTCGCTGGGGCGCAGAGTCGCTGGGGCGCAGAGTCGCTGGGGCGCAGAGTCGCTGGGGCGCAGAGTCGCTGGGGCGCAGAGTCGCTGGGGCGCAGAGTCGCTGGGGCGCAGAGTCGCTGGGGCGCAGAGTCGCTGGGGCGCAGAGTCGCTGGGGCGCAGAGTCGCTGGGGCGCAGAGTCGCTGGGGCGCAGAGTCGCTGGGGCGCAGAGTCGCTGGGGCGCAGAGTCGCTGGGGCGCAGAGTCGCTGGGGCGCAGAGTCGCTGGGGCGCAGAGTCGCTGGGGCGCAGAGTCGCTGGGGCGCAGAGTCGCTGGGGCGCAGAGTCGCTGGGGCGCAGAGTCGCTGGGGCGCAGAGTCGCTGGGGCGCAGAGTCGCTGGGGCGCAGAGTCGCTGGGGCGCAGAGTCGCTGGGGCGCAGAGTCGCTGGGGCGCAGAGTCGCTGGGGCGCAGAGTCGCTGGGGCGCAGAGTCGCTGGGGCGCAGAGTCGCTGGGGCGCAGAGTCGCTGGGGCGCAGAGTCGCTGGGGCGCAGAGTCGCTGGGGCGCAGAGTCGCTGGGGCGCAGAGTCGCTGGGGCGCAGAGTCGCTGGGGCGCAGAGTCGCTGGGGCGCAGAGTCGCTGGGGCGCAGAGTCGCTGGGGCGCAGAGTCGCTGGGGCGCAGAGTCGCTGGGGCGCAGAGTCGCTGGGGCGCAGAGTCGCTGGGGCGCAGAGTCGCTGGGGCGCAGAGTCGCTGGGGCGCAGAGTCGCTGGGGCGCAGAGTCGCGCCATTTATTTCAAGAAAATCCTTTTAATTTATTTTTTTTTTTTTTTATTTTTTTTTGGGTTTTTTTGCTGTTACTAGACAGATGAAAATGTGAGAGCAATTTAGCCGGTAATTTCATTCCCTTTCTTCTTTCATGTATTTATATATTTTTATTTCTCTTATATTAACGGGTTCTAAACTAGTTTTCCTCACGGAATGAGTAGCAGAAATATGACCCTTACGCACCTCTTGTAGTTAATTCATGAAATTTATTCTAACTACAAAACTCTGTGTCAGGTGATTTCTTTTATCAATAAGGAGCAATGGAACTTATTATTGATAATTGAACCCCAGCAGGCTGCTTTTTCTTTTTGTTTTCTACTTTTGCTGTGAAATAGCTCTAGAGACTCTATGACTAGTTACATTGGTGGTGCCTTCTCCGTGCAGTAGAGCCTGGTGGTACGGCTTGTGAAGTTGCTTGGAAGTGCCGCGAGTTCAGGAGCTGGCAGCTAAGTGTTCCTGGGTTCTAGAGTTGTTTCATGTTGGGGAGTGGCCCCGTTCCCTAAAATCACAGCTCCTGGGCCCAAATCTGAGTTTCTTTTCTGTTACGTGAACAGCCGGAGAGGGTCAGCCTCCTTTGTCTTTTGAGTCCGTTGCCTCCTACTCTTAACAGTTTTAGTGTTCGGTAGCGTACCTCAGGCTCTCCTATTTTGAGAGGGGTTGTGCTCCTCTTACGTAACATGGGAATCCCTTTTTTCTGTCTCAAGCGTGAATGGTGTAAGGCACTTAGAAATCATTGCAGATGAAAGGGAAGTGAAGTTATCTTATTTAGAAGAAAAGCTATCCAGAAGAAACTTCAGTTGCTTGGGCCTGAATTCTCACTGAAACCAAAAGCAGGTATCTTACCGTAGAGAGCGATAAGGCCGCCCCTGAGCCTCCTTTTCTCCAGGCCGAACAATCCCAGCTCCCTCAGCCGCTCCTCATAAGACTTGTTCTCCAGATCCCTCACCAGCTTTGTTGCCCTTCCCTGGACTCACTGGAGCCCCTCAATATCCTTCTTGTAGTGAGAGGCCCAGAACTGAACATAGTACTTGGGCTGCGGCCTCACCAGAGCCAAGTACAGGGGGACAATCACCTTCCTTAGTCCTGCTGGCCATGCCATTTCTTGTAGGAGTCAGGATGCTGTTGGCCTTCTTGGCCACCTGAGCACACTGCTGGCTCATACTGAGTCGACTAGCCACCAGTACTCCCAGGTCCTTCTCTGCCAGGCAGCTTTCTAACCACTCAGATGGCTTTTCCAACCAGCTTCAAACTTCCAGATCTAGAGGAACGCTTTGACTGCGGCCTAAAAGCCACGTGTATGTAAGCTGCCGCAAGCCAGCCAATCTTCTTCCCATGACCTGCCACGAAACAGCAACGTAGGCAGGTAACCAAATTAAAGCCAAAACTTGCCAGCCCAGTCCTTGACCTGAATAGTGAGTGAGGATCCGGATCCTGGCATTTATGCGCGATAGCTTCTACGCAGTCGAAGTAAATACACCCTGGGTGCCCTGAGCTGGAGGACCACGACGGTGGGCACGATAAACTCCCAACCGACCCTGAACGTGTGCGGGATTTGCTGCTCCACCTGGATCTATACAAGTCCGTGGGTCCGGATGGGATTCATCCCAGGGTGCTTAAGGAGCTGGCTGACGCCATCGCGGGACCTCTCTCAATTATTTTTCAATGACCTTATGAATCTGGAGAGGTCCCAGTAGACTGGAAGCTGGCAAATGTCGTACCAATTTTCAAGAAGGGCAAGAAAATAGACCGTGGCAACTACAGGCCTGTTAGTCTCACGTCAGCGCCTGGTAAAATTCTGGAGAAGATGATCCTTGAAGGTATTGAAGCGCAGCTGGGGGACAATGCAGTCATTGGTCCCAGCCCACATGGGTTCATGAGGGGTAGGTCCTGCCTAACAAATCTGAATTCCTTTTATGATAAGATCAGCCATCTGGTTGATCAAGGGAAACCGGCTGACGTGATCTTTTTGGACTTGAGCAAAGCTTTCGACATGGTTTCCCGTGGGATCCTACTGGACAAAATGTCCAGCATACAACCTAACAAAAACATCATGCGATGGGTGAGCAATTGGCTGGCAGGCAGGGCTCAAGGGCTTGTGGTAAATGGGGCCACATCAGGCTGGCGCACGGTCACTAGTGGGGTCCCTCAAGGCTCCATTTTAGGGCCGGTCCTCTTCAATGTTTTTATAAACGATTTAGATGTAGGACTAGAAGGTGTTTTGAGCACATTTGCTGATGGCACCAAACTTGGAGGAGTTGTAGACTCAGATGAGGGTGGAAAGTCCTTGCGGAGAGATCTGGGTAGATTGGAGAGCTGGGTGATCACCAACCGCATGAAGTTTAAGAAGAGCAAGTGCCGGGTCCTGCACCTGGGACGGGGCCACCCTGGCTATACGTACCGACTGGGTGATGAGATGCCGTAGAGCAGCCCTGCAGAGAGGGATCCGGGCGTGGTGGTCGACAGCAAGTTGAATATGAGCCAGCAGTGTGCCCTGGCAGCCAGGAGGGCCAACCGTGTCCTGGGGTGCATCAAGCACAGCATTGCTGGTCGATTGAGGGAGGTGATTGTCCTGCTCTACTCTGCGCTGGTGCGGCCTCACTTCGAGTACTGTGTGCAGTTCTGGGCACCACAGTATAAAAAGGACATGAAACTGTTGGAGAGTGTCCAGAGGAGGGCGACGAAGATGGTGAAGGGCCTAGAGGGGAAGCCGCATGAGGAGCAGCTGAGGGCACTGGGCCTGTTCAGCCTGGGGAAGGGGAGGCTAAGGAGGGACCTCATTGCAGTGTACAACTTCCTCGCGAGGGGGAGTGCAGAGGCAGGTGCTGACCTATTCTCTGTAATCACCAGTGATAGGACCCATGGGAATGGTGTTAAGCTGAGGCAGGGAAGGTTTAGGCCGGATGTCAGGAAGAGGTTCTTCACCGAAAGGAGGGTGGTTGCACGCTGGAACAGGCTCCCCAGGGAACTAGTCACTGCACCGAGCCTGTCTGAATTTAAGAAGCGATTGGACTGTGCACTTGGTCACGTGGTCTAAACTTTTGGGTAGACCTGTGCAGTGCCAGGAGTTGGACTTGATGATCCTTAAGGGTCCCTTCCAGCTCAGGATATTCTATGATTCTATAAATAGTGTAGTCAGAGGTTATGGGGCTAGATTTAGAAAAGTCCTGCATAAAGAAGGGATCTCAGAGAAGAAAATGTAGATAGCATTAATATCAAGAAAAGGAATTCTGATTGCTAAATTGTTTATCTGTCATGACTAGACAGATGAAAATCTATGATGGCAAGTTTGCCTTTAAGGTCATTTTATTTTTATTCATTTCTTTTATTTATTTGTATTTATTTTTTTAACAGGCTCTGTACTAATTTTGCTCACATAACAGAAATATGACCCTTGTGCACCTTTTGTAGTTAATTCATTAGGTCAACTGTAACCACTAAGCCCCTTGTCAGGTTATTTCTACAAGTGATAAGGAGCAATAGACCTTAAAACTTTGAAGCCAGGTAGATGAGCTTATTCCACAAGGTCTCTTGGCTTCACCCTTGTTAAGTGCAACCTGCCAGGTGTGGGTCATTTGACCTTTGTTATATAGGAAGCCTGAGGACGGGTGGGGGAATTGCCTCCCCAGGAGAAACTGAGGCTTGGGTAGCCTAGGGTGTTTTTCTCTCGTGGTGAATCGGGCTCAGTGTTCCCTACTAGGCTGCTTTTCCTTCAAGTTTTCTGCCCTCTCTGTGAAATAGTTTTAGAGACTCTATGAGCCAGTTACATTGGTGGTGCCTTCTTCAGAAGAACCCTGGTGGGACTATTTCACTGCGAAGCACGTTGGAAGTGACTCGAGTTCAGGAGACAGCAGGTAAGAGTTCCTGGGTTCTGTGGTTGTTACTGTTGAGGAGTTTGAGTACTTCCTTCACCTTGTCTGTTTCCTGTGAAATTACTTAGGTGGCTTCTAAGCTCCCTTCCAAGCACTGGAGGAAAAAAAAAGGCCTCAGAAGCCCAAGTGCACACAGGTCAGCCTGAAATTGAAGGAGGTTCTTAAGTATTTGGAAGATTGAAAAACGGGCTGTGTGAAGCGGGGGGCGCAGAGTTGCGGGGGGTGCATAGTCGCTGGGGGCGCGTTCCAGTGTGTGACCACCCTCTCCGTGAAGAACCTCTTCCTGTTGTCTAGCCTAAACGTCCCCTTCCTCAGGCTGACACCATTCACTGTGGGTCCTATCATTGGTGTCTGGAGAGAATAGAGCGGTACCTGCCCCTCCACTCCCCCTCGTGAGGAAGCTGTAGACTGTGACGAGGCCTCCCGTCAGCCGCCTCTTTTCCAGGCTGAACAGGCCCAGTGACCTCAGCCGCTCCTCATACGACTTCCCCTCTAGGCCCTTCGCCATCTTTGTAGCCCAGTATCTTACTGACTTGAAGAAGGAGGCTTTAATCTATCCTGCTTTGTTTAGTAGCAACCACCCCTCACCGAGCATGCGCTCTGAATTTCTCGGAGTCTATTACTTTAAACGGAGACGGGAGAACTTTTCACCAATCATAACTAAGATATGCTTGGCTAGAGCCACTCAAGCTCCACCCAAAAGAGAGAAAATAATATAAATTGGCCTAAGAGAGAGGGGATGTTAGGGAAGATACCACCATCAGGGGAGGTACCACACCAAGGGAATACAACATCCTTCGGACCTCCTGACTCCTGGGACCAGTCGATGGGCTCGGACTTTTTCTCCCCCCCCCCATTGGGATGCCTTTGGGTGAGATTTGAACACTTGGTTATTGTCATAAATGAGGTCTCAACTCAATCTGAATTTTGTAATATTTATAAAACAAACATTTCTAAAAGGTAGAAAAGCTATAAAAGGCAAGTAAACAGCGCTGGGTGTGCGGGGAGTCTACGCTCCACCAACACTCGCACACAAACATCAAACATCCTAAATGTACAGAGCATTGCTTTACATACTAAACGCAAGTATGCCTCTACATACGTACAATCAGGAAAGGTAGCAAACAATCCTCTAAGTTCCATAACTTAATAAAAATCGAGTACGCCTATACATATGCATGATCAGAAGAGGTAACAAACAATCCTTTAAGTTCCATGACTTAACAGTCTCCATTTTCCATTCCTTTTGAGCGATGTGTCTCGCTTTAAGTTGTCAAGCAACTCGGTCTTAAGGCCTTATGTATCCCGTTCTTCCCAGATCGAAGAAAAGCATATCCATCTCCTTGCGAAGGCCAATAGACCTGGGTCAAAAGGCATGTCCAGGTCAGCAGGGAGCGCAACAGCAAAAGCCTTCGATGGCTGTAACAGCAGAGGGGCCCATGGCGTAGCAGTCGGATCAGTAAAGGAGCCCGCAGCTCCTTTACTGATCCGACTGCTGATCCCTCACTACTACTGATCCCTCACTGTCTGGCAAACCACACCTTTGTGATTGTGGCACCACAGGGCTCTTTAAGGCCTCAGAGGCTGCTCACCAGGTGCCGAGCAATCCCACTGCAACCTTGTCATTTTTAGTTGCAGAGTTGCACACCTTGACCTCAGTTTGGTCCCATATTTGAGGCTCATAAACTGTCCAATTGTTAATAAGGAGAATAAGCTGTAAGGTTACCAGGACAATCTTTGTTCCTAAGGACGTATGATTCCTCATAACGCGCAACTGCTTACCAGCGAGGGGCAGTTGTGTGCACAGGTCCGCTTCTCTCAGCTCGAGCTTCTCTCCAGCTCCAGTGCGCCTATTTCCAGCAAGTTTCTGTACGAGCTTCTCTGAGCAGTTTGAGTTTGGCCAAACCTATCTTCATGAGGCAATCAAAGTGCCTGTTCCCGTCCTGGTCTCCATTCTGCCAGCCTGTTCCTCTTCACTTCTTGTTCCTGCTTCTTTATTGATGTAACTTCATCGTGCTCCCTTTTTTTTTTTTTGTCTTGAGGGCAGGCTCCCCTCTTATACCCTTCTCTCCACGGCAGTTCTTTTCAAAACAACTTTTCATTGCTCAAACAACTTTGAATGTAACGACAACAGCAAACACCCAGAAACATCCATGCCTTAACTGGAGAACAAGAAACCGGAGACTGCATGGAGTCTCCTGAATCACCCTTCTTTGTTCCCTCTAAACACTTTTATATTCCTGATGGCCTCGTCGTTAAGAGTCTAATGTTATCTCAACCACGGGGCTTTCCAACGCCCATGGCCACGTTCCAAATTTCCCCCTCTTTATTAATATCAACCATTTTCTCGACACGAATTTCCACTCCATATATAACAGTTATAAATCTTTCTAGAATCTTTGATCCGTTTAACGCATTAATTTCTAGGCTGTGCACCTGTAACACCTGTGTATTTCATGCATGCTAGCTTGCTTTTGCAGACAGGCACTATTGCCGGCAATCCAAAGAACCTGGTTATCTCTTGCTGTAATAAATCACACTTGATTGCATTGTCATAGCTCTCATTAAGTGCAACTAGGGTAAGGGTGGTTACATGTTATTGGTGAATCTGTGACCGTGATAGTTCAGTGTTCTGAATCCAAGCAGACCCCAGACGGTTAACACGTTACTGGTGAATATCCGACCGGACCCCAGACGGTTGACGTGTTATTGGTGTGTCCGACAGGTTCGGTACCCTGAATCCGACCGGTCCCATAACGGTTAATCAGCTACACCCCTTAATGCGACACTAATGAAGGAGCACGGAAGAGACGCATGTCCTTAACTCTGGAGAGGAGGTTCCTTGCACAGCCAGTGCAAGGAACACAAAAATCAGTTGCGCCAGACTAACGTGGTTGTATCTGAGCTTGGAGGCTGCAACCCTCTTCAGACTTCCAGATCTAGAGGAACACTTTGGCTGCAGCCTAAAAGCCACGTGTACAGGAGCTCCCCCAAGCCAGCCAATCTTCTTCCCATGACCTGCCAGGAAACAGCAAGGTAGGCATGTACCCAAATCAAAACCCAAACCTTTGGCCCAGTCCTTGACCTGAATAGTGAGTGACGATCCGGATCCTGGCATTCATACCTGACAGCTTATACGCAGTGGAAGTAAACAGTGTAGTCAGAGGTCACGGGGCTAGATTTTGGAAAGTCCTGCATCAAGAAGACATCTCAGAAAAGCAAATTTAAATACCATTAATGCCAAGAAAAGTAACTCTGATGGCTATATTCTTTATGTGTCATGACTAGACAGATGAAAAACTATGAGAGCAATTTTGCCTTTAAGGTCATTTTCTTTTTTCTTTGATGTCTTTTCTTTCGTTTGTTTGTCTGTTTGTTTGTTTATTTATTTATTTAAACAGGCTCTGTACTACTTGTCCTCACAGAATGACTAACAGAAATATGACCCTTGTGCACTTTTTGTAGTTAATTCATTAGGTCAGCTCTAACCACTAAGCCCCTTGTCAGGTTATTTCTAGTAGTGACAAGGAGCAATTAAGCTTACAAGACTGAAGCCAGGTAGATGAGCCTATTCCAGGAGGTCTCTTGGCTCCACCCTTGTGAAGTGAAACCTGCCAGGTGTGGATCATTTGACTTTTGCTATATAGGAAGCCTGAGGACTTGTGGGGAATTGCCTTCCTGGTGGGGGAGTTTGAGGCTCAGGTTCTCTAGGGTGCTTTTCTGCTGTTGTGGTGGAGCGGATTCAGTGTTCCCCGGTGGGCTGCTTTTTCTTCACCTTTTCTCCCATCTCTGTGAAACAGTGACTCTATGAGCTAACTATGTTGTTGGTGCCCTCTCAGTACGGTGAGAGCCTGGTGGTGCGAAGTCACTGTGAAGCAGTGTGGAAGTGACTCAAGTTCAGGAGCTGGCAGGTAAGTGTTCCTGGGTTCTACGGTTCTTTAATGTCGAGGAGTTTGAGTACTTCCTTCACCTTGTCTGTTTTCAGTGAAATTACTTCCGTGGCTTCTAAGCTCCCTTTCCAGCCCTTCCAAATCTAATGAGAATGAAAGCTAAAAAGAAAGCCCCACCAACTCAGAAGCTCAAGTGCTTACAGGTAAGCCTGACTTTGAAGAATGTTCTTAACTATTTGTTAGGATTCAACAACGGGCAGTGTGGAAAAAGGTGCCTTAATGTGCACTCAAATTATGCCTTGCAGTGAGTAGAAACCGATGGGGAAGGTACTGGTGGAGTTATGACAACTTTCACTCAGTGGAAGTCGCAAGACTGTGCTGTTCCTAAAAGAAATGCCGCTTTCACAACATGTAAGTCAAAAGCAGTGTGAAGAAAGCCTCTCCTCTTCCCTACAGGCCTGCGTCTCTGCTGTGGAGAAAGATTTGGAATAGGTCCACCAGTGAGGAGAGACTATCTTCCTCCCAGGCTGTACAAACCAGTATCTGAGGTGGCGTTGTTTTCTTCTAGTTGTTTGTCTGAGTGCTTTTGACCAATAATCTTGTGTGAAACACCGTCTGCCCCTGTTAAGTTCACTATAAAAGTTAGGCTATTCGGGCAATAAAATGGAGCAGCATGATCTGACTCAACCGGTGTCTGCCGTGCTTTCGGCCGTGCTTCCTAACAAATGGCGCCCGAACAGGCTGAGACCTGAACAGGGCATCGCAGCGGAGCGGGAGAGCAGCGGCGCCGGGACATCAGAGCG
Source organism: Anas platyrhynchos (assembly GCF_047663525.1). Taxonomy (NCBI): domain Eukaryota; kingdom Metazoa; phylum Chordata; class Aves; order Anseriformes; family Anatidae; genus Anas; species Anas platyrhynchos. The sequence continues at coordinate 15,827,550 of NC_092596.1, forward strand.
GCGTGGGACCGACACATCGGAGCGGCGCCGGGAGACCCGAGGCACACGGAGGGACTCCTGCCGGACGGAGAGAGCCCTGAGAGACGCTGCAGAGCCACGGATGGCTCTGAGAGACACAGACCTGACAGAAGCCGGAACACCTGAGAAGCATTGAGAAACTCCAAGCACCGACCCGGACAAAGGACTCATGGTGAGACACGGGGAAAAGCAACCGTGGGGAGCGTGGGAAGAGATCTGCGGGGAAACGCGGGAAACGGAACCGCGCAGGGACGCGGGAACGAGGTCTCGCAAAGGCTGCAACAGCATAAATAAAGGTATGGAGAGACAAGCGGCGTATGATTTGCTCAATTGCTTTTTAGAAAAACGGAGCACGCAGGGTATAGGCTGCAAAAAGGATTTACCAGGATTATTAGCATATGGAGTAACAAAGGGTTGTTTTATCAATCCGGATACAGTTTTTGAACAAACAGAGTGGCGTAAATTTGGGGACAAATTGTTTGATGAAGTTATTAATGAAAATAAGACTGCTAAAAAATTACTGAAGCCTTGGAGAGCAGTCACTAATGCCTTAGCTATACATCAGGCTGAGCAGAGAGTCGCTGCTGCTGCTACAGAGCGACTGGGATTGCCAGGAAGTGCTGGTAGTGTTAACCCTCAACAGGGAGGGATGGGGGGAGCTGGGGATTACCCATTGCCGCCTTCAGTGAGGACGATAACGCTGCCTCAGGGGGCAATGGGAGCCTCCTCCTCTCTCATCATCCTTCTCAGAGTCGGTGTTGGTGCTCCCGCCATCACCAGCAGCACCACCGGCTCCTTCTCACAAAAGTGGGGAAATGGATGAGGAAATAAGAGAGCAAAAACCAGACAGAAAAAACACAAGCCCGTTTATAGAAGGTGTTCAGGAGAGGCAGAGGGTGTGGAAGCAAATAGCAGATGAGGCTGTATGCGAAGGTGAACACGGGATAGCTGCACAATTGGTTCAAGAGGCCTTCCCGGTAGTATATTCACCACCGGACGCCCAGGGTAATGTTACGGTTAATCTCGTGAATTTGGACTGGAAATTGTTAACTCAGCTGCGGTCCACAGTAAATGAGTCAGGTCTGAAAGGTGAACCTACGAGACAGATGTTGGACTATATTTGGGGAACTAATATTTTGCTTCCAGGAGACATATGTAGCATAATGAAGTTAATTTTGACCCAACACCAGCAGCTCTTATTTAATGCCCATTGGCAGGCTGCTTGTCAAGAAGCAGTCACAGTGGTAAGAGCACCTGGGGACCCTTTACATGGGGTCACGCTGGAAGAGTTGATGGGGGTAGGACCGTATTTTAGGACAGAAGCACAAGCATTGCTGGGACCTGATAAAGCGAAGGAATCGATGAGAACGGCCAGAAGAGCATTGGATCGGATAAAGGGGCCAGGGGGAATACCTTCCTACATGGGAATCAAACAGGGTAGAGAGGATCCATTTGGGCTTTTTATTGACCGCATAGCAAACGCCATACAGGCGGCTGGGGTGCCTGATTACCTCCAGGGCACGATATTAAAACAGTGCGCAATTCAGAATAGCAACCCTTCTACTCGCAATATATTGGCTTCCTTACCCGGGACATGGACAATCGAGGAAGGGTTGGAAAGAATGGCTCAGGTACCAGTAGGCCCACAGGCTATGTTAGTAGAGGCAGTAAAGCAATTAGGTGACAGCATGCGAGAGCAGGCACAGGCTGTGAAAGAGCATGCTGAGTTTACACAGAGTCAAGTCCTTGCAGCTCTTGCTCCTTTGCAAACCGCCGGGTCACGCTCTGGTGGTCAAGCACCACCCCCTGGTGGCCAAATACCACACCGCTTGCGATGTTATCCTGGTGGTGTTTTTGGACACGTGAGACGAAACTGCAAAGCTGGGGCAGTATGGTGCTCAGATTGTCAGTCGGGCAATCACAGTGAAGCGGCATGTCGATGCAACGTGTCGGGAAACGGCTGGAACAGCGGGAAGAGTCGCCCCGCGACGACACAAAACGCGGCCGCATGCACAGCAACACCGAGGGGGAACCCGTTCCTCTCCGACCAGCCACAAGAGGGAGCCGATGTATCTATAATCAGCACACACAACTGGCCGCAGCATTGGCCAACATCTGAAACCAATGCCACGGTGGCCGGGGTCGGAGGAATGACACTTGCCGTCAGTCACCACCCCTGCGGTGGACAATAGGGGACAAAGTGGTGAAATGTTGTGTCTCTGTTAGTCCGTTGCCTGACGGGGTGCACGCACTAATAGGGCGGGACATCCTTGCTCAAATGGGAATGGTCCTTACCTGGGAACGCCCTTTATAGATATGGCCATTGTTTGGACTTTCCCGATCCCGCTCCTGTGGAAGAATGATGATCCTGTGTGGGTCGAGCAATGGCCGTTAAAACGGGAAAGTCTGATACAAGCGCATGAGCTGGTTAAAGAACAGTTTCAACAGGGGCACTTAAGGTTGTCAACGAGCCCGTGGAATACACCTATCTTTGTGATTAAAAAGAAGTCGGGTAAGTATCGGCTGCTCCACGATCTGTGTGCGGTAAATAAGCAGATGTACGATATGGGAGCAGTGCAGCCAGGGTTGCCTAATCCTGCGATGATACCTGAAGGATGGCATTTACTCATAGTGGACTTAAAGGACTGTTTCTTCACAATTGCTCTCCATGAAAATGATAAGCAAAGATTCGCTTTTACACTTCCTGCAATAAACCGAGAAGGGCCAGACCAGAGATTTGAGTGGACGGTCCTGCCGCAGGGAATGCGAAATTCGCCAACTCTATGTCAATTCTGTGTCGACGATGCTCTACAGCCGTTGCGATGAAAATGGTCAGGAACAATAATCTGTCATTATATGGATGATATTCTATTGGCCCAGTCAACACCATTTTCTTCACAGCAAAAGGATGAACTAACGAAGCAACTTAAACAGAGAGGATTAGTAGTTGCCCCCGAGAAGGTACAGGAGACAAGCCCATGGAAATATCTTGGATGGCATATCTCCGATGCTACGATCCAACCGCAGAAATTGACAATACAATCAGACCTTAAGACTCTTAACGACGCCCAGAAGTTGATGGGTGATTTGCAATGGATTCGACCAGTGGTTGGTATTCCCAACGAGCTGTTAAATCAACTACGACCTTTGCTACGAGGGACAGATCCAGCAGCACCAATTCAGCTTACAGACCAACAAAAACAAGCACTACAGCTAATAGCCTCAATGATTACAACACGGGCTACGCATCGGCGTATAGAGGGTGCGCCTCTTGATCTAACTATTCTGTGTGGCCCCCAATATTTGATGGGTGCGATAACACAGCAAAAAATAAAAATGGGGGAGAAGCAGGGAGATACGGTGGTACTAGAATGGCTAGCTCCTCCGTTGCGGCCACGACGAACAATTCAAGAAAAAATCACCACATGAGCAGAATTAATTAAAAAGGGACGAAGTAGAACCTTGCAAGTAGACGGGGCCCCTCCTAACACCATATGGTTACCCATGAAGTCAAGTGATCTGGAATGGTATATACAAAATTCTGAGGAACTGCAAACTGCTCTATTGCATGATGGAGCCATGTTAATAGCAAAACCATTACAATCTCCTGTCTTGTCCTGGATGAAAAACCAGGGCTGGATAAGTAGACCAAAGGGATCACCCCAACCAGTTGCAGACGCAATAACAGTCTTTACAGATGCCGGTAAGTGCTCCAGAACTGCTGCAGTGACATGGAAGGATGAGCATGGCTGGCAACATCAGATTTTGCAAGCTCAGAAAGAGGATTCATTACAGACACTAGAACTGTTCGCAGTAGTATGGGCGTTTGTAAAATGGAAAGCTGTTCCGTTGAGTGTTGTATCTGACTCTCTTTATGTAGTAGGCATAGCCAATCGCATTGAGGACTCAAGTTTGCGAGAAGTGCAGAATGGACGACTGGTTCAACTATTGACAAGTTTGCAGCTTGCAATCGCACAGAGAAGTAAGCCGTATGCAGTGATTCATATTCGCAGTCATCAGTGGGAACAAGGGCTCGGAGAAGGCAATGCCCGAGCCGACCGATTAGTTGCTGCTGCAGTCACTGAAGCTCCACTATCACCATTTTGCCGAGCTCGAGAAGCTCATTCCATATTTCACCAGAACGCAAAGGGACTAGCTCGAGCCTACAATTTGTCTAATGCTGACGCTCAAGCAATCGTGAAGGCTTGTCCCATATGTAGTTATCATAATTTAGGAATGGGACCCGGGTGTGGAGTTAACCCAAGAGGGTTGAAAGCTGATGAAGTGTGGCAAATGGATGTCACTCCTGTTACAGCCTTGGGACAGTTAAAATACTTGCATGTAACGATAGATACCTCTAGCCACATGACATGGGCTACTGCACAACCCAGGGAAAAGGCTCGGGATGTGCGGCATCACCTCACTAGTTGTTTTGCTGTGTTAGGGGTACCTAGCACTATCAAGACTGACAATGGTCCAGCTTATAATAGTGGGCCACTGAAACGATTTATGCAATTATGGAATATCAATCATGTTACTGGCATCCCACACTCCTCCACAGGACAGGCGATAGTGGAAAGGGCAGATGGAACAATGAAAGGATACTTAGAAAAGTTCAGAGACATTGAAGACGTAAAAGAAAGAATAGGAAAGGCTCTCTTTGTACTTAACCATTTATGTGTGTTTGGGGACAGCACTGAGCCCCCTATAGTACGTCACCATGCCGGGGCAGAAACTTCTAAGCCACCACGCATGAAGGTGTTATGTTGGGAACTGGCATACAGGACGTGGACATAAGCAACCAGGGGTAGGCCTTAGAAGTCTCAGGGCCTGCTGTAGCTGAGCAAACCAAGCTGCCAGAGTAACTGTGAGAAGCTCCCACGGCAATGACTCCCACATCACCCAATTAAGGAACTCAGAAAGTATTGTTATCAGCAGCTGGCCTCAAGGACTAAGCCTATGTGACCGTTAAGCACAAAGGGGGTTGTTTTCCTAACTTCTAATCAAAAGGGGGGTTCTTTTCTTGCAGGTGGTGTTATTTTCTTAATGGTTTGTCTGGGTGCTTTTGACCAATAATCTTGTGTGAAACACTGTCCACCCCTGTAAAGTTCACTATAAAAGTTGGGCTATTCGGGCAATAAAATGGTGAAGCACGATCTGACTCTGCTGGTGTCTGTCGTGCTTTCGTCCGTGCTTCGCAACAGTGTTATACAGAGACATGAAAACAGGGCAATGGCTAGGCCCTGCTAAAGTGATCTGCCTGGGGCGCGGTTACGCTTGTGTTTCTTCCCCTACAGGTGCAATCTGGGTGCCTAGCTGACGCGTAAAACCAGCTGTTGAAGACACAGGCGGCTGTCGCCAGAAGGAGAATATTGAAGAGTAAACAGCAGATAGAGTCAGCAGCTAAATTATATTCTTGTGAATGAGATTGTGGTATGACTGAGATTGAGATGTGCCAGAGGCCTCTGGGTGTGCGATTGTGCTCTGTGTGTGCGATTGTGCTGTGTACTGTGTGAGTGAGAGCATGCTTTTGCCATAGTGCAGGCTGAAAGCATAGGAAATTGGTGCTGGCAAAAATCATAGGAAAATGGAGGACGAAGTAGCCCTAGATTTGTTACAGCGCTTTTTAGAAAAACGGGGAGTCGATTGTAAGCAACTAGCAGGACTAGTTGCGATCGGTCGAGCAAAATCATGTTTCACAAGTACGGAGTCATTGTTTGAAGTAGCCACTTGGAGAAATTTAAGGGAATGTACTGTTTAAACCTTTTTGATCATAATGAGTCAATTCACAAATTCATTACTTTCCTGAAAGAGCACATGAGAAAGATTCAATATGGTATCAACCCTTTCAATCAATGGTTCACTGACTTGGTTGAAACAACGCATAGATGGTTACTGGCATTAGTCAAAGAGGGATTAAGGATTCTGTTCGCTGTGGTGTCAATCATCATTGCATGTAGTATTGTGATAAATGTGGTTAAAGGGTTACTTGCAAAAATGTTATAGAGATTTTGAAGTGGTGCCGGAAACAGGTACCCGGTGGATCCCTGCAAAGTGGACTGAAGCAGCCGTAGAATCTGCACATGCCGAAGACGACCATGAAGAGGTTCCTGATAATCATTCTGACAATGACATGGGCTGCGCCAACTCAAGGACTGCCAAGGACAGCCTTCGATCCTAAGGAGAATGTCTGGGTATCCCTGGCTAGGAAACTGAATACCACCACCTTCTGTGAAAGTCTAGCCAGCCCTAGCACACCTTCTGTTACATACCTTGTCGGGGTACCATTCATTGACTATAGTAGTTGTGGTGTGATTAGGTTTAAGTTGTGTTACCATTAAGTGATTACAGTAATTGTAATGTTATTAGGTTTAAGTTTTGTTATGTCATTGTAGTTGTGTTATGTTATGTATTCGACGTCTGATGAAAAAACCTTCGGCCAAGTACTGCTCGTACAAAAAGAAAAAGGGGGAATTGTTGGGAATTGGCATACAGGGCCTGGACATGAGTCCGTGGAACAATTGTTTGATCTGAGCTTGCCTTAAGCAACCAGGAGTAGGCCTTAGAAAATCTCATGGCCTGCTGTAGCTGAGCAAACCAAGCTACCAGAATAACTATGAGAAGCTCCCACGACAATGATTCCCACGTTGCCCAATTGAGGAATTCAGAAAAATATTGTTACCAGCAGCTGGCTTCAAGGACAAGATCTACGTGAGTGCTAATCACAAGGGGGGTTGTTTTCTTGCAGGTGGGGTTGTTTTCTTCTAGTTGTTTGTCTGAGTGCTTTTGACCAATAATCTTGTGTGAAACACTGTCCGCCCCTGTTAAGTTCACTATAAAAGTTAGGCTATTCGGGCAATAAAATGGAGCAGCATGATCTGACTCAACCGGTGTCTGTCGTGTTTTCGGCCGTGCTTCCTAACAGACCCCTGCCCTGTCGCCGTTGGGCAGAGGGAGGGGATCTGGGAGTTGAGGAGGAATGGAGACAGGTCCCTGCTCGACATCGCAAGTGATGCCCTCCCCTTCTGGTCCCACCTTCCCAGGTGCCCTTACACAACAGGTTTGAGGCCCTGGAGCTCGAGAGACCGGTGGGTGAGGAAGAGGTAGCAAGTGTTCCCAGGAGGATGCCTAGGGCGAGGAGGTCAACTCCACGCCTCAGGGCTGCCTCCACCAAGAAAGACAGAAGGGTTATTGTTGTGGGAGACTCTATCCTTAGGGAACAGAGGGCCCTATTTGTCGGCCTGACCCTATCCATCAGGAAGTCTGCTGCCTCCCTGGGACCAGGGTCAGGGACGTTGCCAGGAAGCTTCCCAACCTGGTACGCCCCTCTGACTATTATACTCTTTTGATAGTCCAGGCAGGTAGTGACGACATTGAAGAGAGAAGCCTGAAGGCTATCAAACAAGACTTTAGGGGGCTGGGACGGTTAGTGGATGGAGCAGGAGTGCAGGTGGTGTTTTCGTCCATCCCTACAGTGGCAGGGAGGGGTACAGAGAGGACACGGAAAGCCCACCTCTTAAACATGTGGCTCAGGGGCTGGTGCCAACGCAGAAATCTTGGGTTTTTCGACCATGGGGCACTTTACTCGGCACCCGGCCTGATGGCTGCAGGCGGGTCCCTATCTTTTAGGGGAAAAAGGATCCTGGGCCAGGAGCTGGCAGGGCTCGTTGAGAGGTCTTTAAACTAGGTAAGAAGGGGGATGGGGCTGAAGCAAGGATTGTTGGAGCTGTGCCAGAGGGAACAATAGTAAGGCCGGGGGATAAGGCAATGGCCCAGCTGAAGTGCATCTACACCAATACACACAGCATGGGTAACAAACAGGAGGAGCTGGAAGCCATCGTGCGGCAGGCAGGCTACGACTTGGTTGCCATCACGGAGACGTGGTGGGACCGGTCTCATGACTGGAGTGCTGCAATGACTGGCTATAAGCTCTTCAGAAGGGACAGGCAGCACAGAAGGGGTGGTGGTGTGGCTCTCTATATGAGAGAGTCTTTTGATGTTGTAGAACTTGAGGCTGGGAATGACAAGGTCGAGTCCCTTTGGGTTAGGATTGGCAGGGACAACAAGGCTAGTGTCCTGGTCGGGGTCTGCTATAGACCGCCGAACCAGGATGAGGAGACGGATGAGGAGTTCTACAGGCAGCTGACAGAAGTTGCAAAATCTTCAGCGCTTGTTCTCATGGGGGACTTCAACTTCCCTGACATATCCTGGAAGCACAACACAGCCCAGAGAAAGCAGTCTAGGAGGTTTCTGGAGAGCGTGGAAGATAGCTTCCTGACGCAGCTGGTTAGCGAGCCTACCAGGGGTGGTGCCCCGCTAGACCTTCTCTTCACAAACAGATGTGATTGTCGGGAGCTGTCTTGGGCAGAGTGACCACGAAATGGTGTTCTCTATTCTTGGCGAGGCAAGGAAGGGGACCAGTAAAACCACTGTATTGGACTTCCGGAGGGCTGACTTTGTGCTGCTAAGGACACTGGTTGGTAGAGTCCCTTGGGAGGCGGTTCTGTAGGGCAGAGGGGTCCAGGAAGGCTGGGCGCTCTTCAAGAGGGAAATCTTAATGGCGCAGGAACGGTCTGTCCCCACGTGCCCAAAGACGAGCTGGCGGGGAAGAAGACCAGCCTGGCTGAACAGAGAATTGTGGCTTAAGCTTAGGAGAAAAAAGAGGGTTTATAATCTTTGGAAAAGTGGACAGGCCACTAGGGAGGACTATAAGGATGTAGCGAGGCTGTGCAGGGACAAAATTAGAAAGGCCAAAGCTCATATGGAGCTCAATCTGGCTACTGTCGTTAAAGATAACAAAAACTGTTTTTATAAATACATCAACACAAAAAGGAGGACTAAGGAGAATCTCCATCCTTTACTGGATGCGGGGGGAAACCTAGTTACAAGAGATGAGGAAAAGGCGGAGGTGCTTAATGCCTTCTTCACCTCAGTCTTTAGCGGCAATACCGGTTGTTCTCTGGATACCCAGTACCCTGAGCTGGTGGAAGGGGATAGGGAGAAGGATGTGGCCCTCACTATCCACGAAGAACTGGTTGGTGACCTGGTACGGCACTTGGATGTGCACAAGTCGATGGGGCCGGATGGGATCCACCCAAGGGTACTGAGAGAACTGGCAGAGGAGCTGGCCAAGCCCCTATCCATCATTCATCAACAGTCCTGGCTATCGGGGGAGGTCCCAGTTGACTGGCGGCTAGCAAACGTGACGCCCATCTACAAGAAGGGCAGGAGGGAAGACCCGGGAAACTACAGGCCTGTCAGTTTGACCTCAGTGCCAGGGAAGCTCATGGAGCAGATTCTCTTGAGAGTCATCATGCAGCACTTGCAGGGCAAGCAGGCGATCAGGCCCAGTCAGTATGGGTTTATGAAAGGCAGGTCCTGCTTGACGAACCTGATCTCCTTCTGTGACAAAGTGACGCGCTGGGTGGATGAGGGAAAGGCTGTGGATGTGGTCTACCTTGACTTCAGCAAGGCTTTTGACACCGTCTCCCACAGCATTCTCCTCAAGAAACTGGCTGCTCTTGGCTTGGACTGGCGCACGCTTCGTTGGGTTAGAAACTGGCTGGATAGCCGGGCCCAAAGAGTCGTGGTAAATGGAGCCAAGTCCAGTTGGAGGCTGGTCACTAGTGGCGTCCCCCAGGGCTCGGCGCTGGGGCCGGTCCTCTTTCATATCTTCATCAATGATCTGGACGAGGGCATTGAGTGCATCCTCAGTAAGTTTGCAGATGACACCAAGCAAAGTGTGTGTGTCGATCTGCTTGAGGGTAGGAAGGCTCTGCAGGAGGATCTGGATAGGCTGCACCGATGGGCTGAGGTCAACTGCATGAAGTTCAACAAGGCCAAGTGCCGGGTCCTGCACCTGGGACGCAATAACCCCAAGCAGAGCTACAGGCTGGGAGATGAGTGGTTGGAGAGCTGCCAGGCAGAGAAGGACCTGGGAGTGATGGTGGACATTTGGCTGAATATGAGCCAGCAGTGTGCTCAGGTGGCCAAGAAGGCCAACGGCATCCTGGCTTGTATCAGAAACAGTGTGACCAGCAGGGCTAGGGAGGTGATCGTCCCCCTGTACTCGGCTCTGGTGAGGCCGCACCTCGAGTACTGTGTTCAGTTTTGGGCCCCTCGCTACAAGAAGGACATCGAGGTGCTTGAGCGGGTCCAGAGAAGGGCGACGAAGCTGGTGAGGGGCCTGGAGAACAAGTCCTACGAGGAGCGGCACAGAAGTCTGCTGCAGAAGTCGCTCATAGGGTTGTTCAACAATCCTTTCCACGCTCTTTAGCCATAATGTCTAATCTGTGGTGGCTTGCAAAGGAGTTTCTGTGCCTGCAGGGATACGTTAAAGTAGTTTTGTGGCAATGCAATGTAGTTTTGGAAGTTGTCTTGCCCTTTTATACGTCTGTAACCTCTTTCCTGCATCCAGAGGAGAAGCTGTGAAGCTTGACGTTACGAATGTCTTATGCAGAATATCAACCCCACATAGTTAAGGTAGTTGTTCATCTTGGAGGGGGTACATTTGAATCCAAAACTCATCTTTAGAACAGAAGCAAGTGTGAGATATGTTCACCTGATTCGTGTCAGTATGGAACAATGCTAGGGCCGCATTGTATGATGAATGTGACCTTCTGTCTTGCATACCCTTGTATAACCACAAGTCTAAGAAAAACAGTGGTTAATGTATATAGTTCTTGTATCTTGCAAAGGAATGTTTTAGCAACTCATGTCAATAGAGAGCTTGAAGGGAAATGTATTTGTAGACTTTTCCTTGAAGTCTCTGGTATCTGGGGGGTTTCAGAATAACTGCTAACTATGATGACTATTGCGTGGGACACTATGCAAGTCTCTGATATCTGGGCAGGAGATCAAGGAGACAGGGAGAGCTGAAGAACAACTAAAAGACAAAGCTTGCAGGGAAGGTTGCACAAGTCTCTGACATACAGCCAAGTTGGACAAGAGGGAGGAAGACTATGAGCCTTCAGCACGAGAGACCACCAGAGGGACCACCGGAGACTGATACGCATGCTCCAGTAGGAGGGTTTGGATTCCAGAATCTAATTATAATAACCCTGTTGTTTTTTTTAGAAGTAGTAATGAATATGTATTAGCCTAGGAGCATAAAAATCAGCTGCTTGATGTAACTGGTGTGCGTCTTGGTGGAGCAGAGACTCCTGGTGCACCCAGCGCTGTTTGCTTACCTGTATTCCTTTAATAAATTGTAAACTTTGATTATAGTCCTATTTTGAATACTGAGCTATTTATTACACAAGGTATTAAGCTCTTTATGTTAATAGGAACGTGAGTCTTTCTGCCTGGAACACAATTCAACAGAGCAGTCAACCATTTCTTTAGCTTTGAAGATGCTGAAATGGACCCTGGGTTAAAAAGAACCGGTCCAGAGAAGGGCGACGAAGGGCGACGAAGCTGGTGAGGGGCCTGGAGAACAAGTCCTATGAGGAACGGCTGAAGGAGCTGAGCTTGTTCAGCCTGGAGAAGAGGAGGCTCAGGGGCGACCTTATCGCTCTCTACAGATACCTTAAAGGAGGTTGTAGCGAGGTGGGGGTTGGCCTGTTCTCCCACGTGCCTGGTGACAGGATGAGGGGGAATGGGCTAAAGTTGTGCCAGGGGAGGTTTAGGTTGGATGTTAGGAAGAACTTCTTTACCGAAAGGGTTGTTAGACTGTGGAACAGGCTGCTCAGGGAAGTGGTGGAGTCACCATCCCTGGAAGTCTTTAAAAGACGTTTAGATGTAGAGCTTAGGGATATGGTTTAGTGGGGACTGTTAGCGTTAAATCAGAGGTTGGACTCGATGATCTTGAGGTCTCTTCCAACCTAGAAATTCTGTGATTCTGTGGTTCCCAGCCTGTCTCTAAAGATAGTTGTTTAGTGCTAAAATGTGAGTTTCCTTTCTGGTATGTGACCATCCTAGTCTTAAGATTTCCAGTACTCAGTCATGTACCCCAGACTCCCGTGTTTTGAGGGGGATCGTACTCCCCTTACCTAATATGGGAATCCCGTTTTTGTGCCTCAAGGGTCAATGGTGTAAGGCACTTAGAAATCATTGCGGATTGTGGTTGTTGTCAGTTGCCACGTAAATTAAGGCCATGCAAGGACCTTCTACTCTTTCATCTTCCCTTTCATTTGTTGTCAGGTTACTACTCAATATTACACCTTTGGTGAGAAGTCCTAAAAAAAACCAACAAACATTACATCTTAATGTTAACAACTCTTGTTTTTTCTTTCTCTAGGTCTGCCAGTAGCTGACAAGGTAGAAAGATGACCTTTTCTCTTTCATTCTTGTGAAGTTAGAGGCAGTGCCCAATTAAACTGTGACTGAGGCTCTGCGATGGTGCAAGTCTATCTTACTCCTTCAAATTCAGTGATGCAGCCAGCGTTTTCAGTAATGAACTTTCAGGGATTCAACCACTTTAAAGCTTTTGGACAGTGGCAATTATCTGAAAACATTCCTACAGATTTATCTTCTTCATTTACATTTGCTTGCTCTCTCCATCTCATTCAAAGCAGTCAGGACTGGTTTGCTTCCCTCTTCTCTGGAAGTTTGCACTAGGAACCATTGTTAGAATCAGAATCCTGATCTGAGAGCACAATGAAAAATGTTGCACACAAACTTGTACATTGGAGAGGAAAATGTTCATGTATACGTCAGTATTGTACTCAAACAGCTGCTTACACCTTTTAACTTTTAAACCTGAGAAGCAACAGGTAGTTTCTATGTTGCCCTTGGGGGTAGTGTACTCTTCTGTACTTTGCTTCTATACAAACAGCTCAAAATTTTAAAGTCATGTTGTCAGTCATACCACCAAACAACCTTGCACGGCATTACACGTTCCCCCCCCAGATAGATCTTGCCGTGAATGCGAGACCAGACAAGGAAATAATGCCGGCACATAAAACTAACTTGTAGATATATCCCTTGTTGGCATTCTTTTTTTTTGTTTTGTTTTGATGCTTTGTGGGGCTTAGCTGTACCTCAGTGAGAAGAATGTCTTCTGGTGTGAACTGAAATTATACCTCTCTGCCACAATGTCTCTCTATTTATTTATTTATTTTTTGGGGGGGGAGGGCTGGGGAGGGGAGAGAAGGGTGTTGATAATTCCTTGGGGACACCTGAAGGAGTTGCAAAATAATAAAATTTAGGTGAAGGAAAAGTTCCTTCTCTTAATTTTTGTCGTTGTTGTTTTTCTTTTCCATCTGGTCATAAAATGAAGGTCCCATTTTCTGGCTTTTGGCAGATTGCAAGCATGCTGGAACCATTCACGTTACGTAGACTGTATTTGTCTGAAATGATAATATCATACCTATAGTCTGCTGCAGGCTCAAAAGCAGCCTATGCCTCCTGGTCTGTTTTATGCCTTTGCTTTTGTTACTACATCCTTGTAAGTCTTCAACAGGGAAATGAAATTACCCTATACAAAAGAAACACCATCCAGAAGAAACTTCAGGTGCTAGGGCCTGAATTTTCACTGAAACCAAAGGCAGGTATCTTACTGACGTGAAGAAAGGGGCTTTATCTATCCTGGTTTGTTTAGTACTGAAGGAGCGTGAAAGAGATGCATGTCCTTGTCTCTGAAGAGGAGGCGAAGGAACAGCTAGTGCAAGGAACGCAAAATTCAGTTATGCCGAACTAACAGGTGGTTGTATCCCAGCTTGGAGACCACAACACAGAATCACCTAGGTTGGAAGAGACCTCCAAGATCACGTAGTCCAACCTCTGGCGTAACACTAACAAGTCCTCCACTAAGCCGTATCCCTAAGCTCTACACCTAAACATCTTTCAAAGACCTCCAGGGATAGTGACTCCACCACTCCCCTGGGCAGCCCGTTCCAATGCCTAACAGCCGTTTCGGTAAAGAAGTTCTTCCTGACACCCAACCTAAACCTCCCCTGGTGCAACTTTAGCGCATTCCCCCTCGTCCTATCACCAGGCACATATGAGAATAGACCAACCCCCACCTCGCTACAGCCTCCTTTGAGGTATCTGTAGAGAGCAATAAGGTCGCCCCTGAGCCTCCTCTTCTCCAGACCGAACAATCCCAGCTCCCTCAGCCGCTCCTCCTAAGACTTCTTCTCCAGATCCCTTGCCAGCTTTGTTGCCCTTCCCTGGACTCACTGGAGCCCCTCAATATCCTTCTTGTAGCGAGGGGCCCAGAACCGAACACAGTACTTGGGCTGCGGCCTCACCAGAGCCAAGTACAGGGGGACAATCACCTTCCTTAGTCCTGCTGGCCATGCTGTTTCTTGTAGGAGTCAGGATGCTGTTGGCCTTCTTGGCCACCTGAGCACACTGCTGGCTCATACTGAGTCGACTAGCCACCAGTACTCCCAGGTCCTTCTCTGCCAGGCAGCTTTCTAACCACTCAGATGGCTTTTCCAACCAGCTTCAAACTTCCAGATCTAGAGGAACGCTTTGACTGCGGCCTAAAAGCCACGTGTATGTAAGCTGCCGCAAGCCAGCCAATCTTCTTCCCATGACCTGCCAGGAAACAGCAACGTAGGCAGGTAACCAAATTAAAGCCAAAACTTGCCAGCCCAGTCCTTGACCTGAATAGTGAGTGAGGATCCGGATCCTGGCATTTATGCGCGATAGCTTCTACACAGTCAAAGTAAATACACCCCGGGTGCCCTGAGCTGGAGGACCACGACGGTGGGCACGATAAACTCCCAACCGACCCTGAACGTGTGCGGGATTTGCTGCTCCACCTGGATCCATACAAGTCCGTGGGTCCGGATGGGATTCATCTCAGGGTGCTTAAGGAGCTGGCTGACGCCATCGCGGGACCTCTCTCAATTATTTTTCAATGATCTTGTGAATCTGGAGAGGTCCCAGTAGACTGGAAGCTGGCAAATGTCGTACCAATTTTCAAGAAGGGCAAGAAAATAGACCGTGGCAACTACAGGCCTGTTAGTCTCACATCAGCGCCTGGTAAAATTCTGGAGAAGATGATCCTTGAAGGTATTGAAGCGCAGCTGGGGGACAATGCAGTCATTGGTCCCAGCCCACATGGGTTCATGAGGGGTAGGTCCTGCCTAACAAATCTGAATTCCTTTTATGATAAGATCAGCCATCTGGTTGATCAAGGGAAACCAGCTGACGTGATCTTTTTGGACTTGAGCAAAGCTTTCGACATAGAATCATAGAATATCCTGAGCTGGAAGGGACCCTTAAGGATCATCAAGTCCAACTCTTGACACCGCACAGGTCTACCCAAAAGTTCAGACCATGTGACTAAGTGCACAGTCCAATCTCTTCTTAAATTCAGACAGGCTCGGTGCAGTAACCACTTCCCTGGGGAGCCTGTTCCAGCGTGCAACCACCCTCTCTGTGAAGAACCCATGGTTTCCCATGGGATCCTACTGGACAAAAATGTCCAGCATACAACTTAGCAAAAACACCATACGATGGGTGAGCAATTGGCTGACAGGCAGGGCTCAAGGGCTTGTGGTAAATGGGGCCACATCAGGCTGGCGCACGGTCACTAGTGGGGTCCCTCAAGGCTCCATTTTAGGGCCGGTCCTCTTCAATGTTTTTATAAACGATTTAGATGTAGGACTAGAAGGTGTTTTGAGCACATTTGCTGATGGCACCAAACTTGGAGGAGTTGTAGACTCAGATGAGGGGCTGAGTGTGGAAAGGCCTTGCAGAGAGATCTGGACAGATTGGAGAGCTGGGCGATCACCAACCGCATGAGGATTAACAAGAGCAAGTGCCGGGTCCTGCACCTGGGACGGGGCCACCCTGGCTATATGTACCGACTGGGTGACGAGATGCTGGAGAGCAGCCCCGCAGAGAGGGATCCGGGCGTGGTGGTTGACAGCAAGTTGAACATGAGCCAGCAGTGTGCCCTGGCAGCCAGGAGGGCCAACCGTGTCCTGGGGTGCATCAAGCACGGCATTGCTGGTCGATCGAGGGAAGTGATTGTCCCGCTCTACTCTGCGCTGGTGCGGCCTCACCTCGAGTACTGTGTGCAGTTCTGGGCACCACAGTATAAAAAGGACATGAAACTGTTGGAGAGTGTCCAGAGGAGGGCGACGAAGATGGTGAAGGGCCTAGAGGGGAAGCCGCATGAGGAGCAGCTGAGGGCACTGGGCCTGTTCAGCCTGGGGAAGGGGAGGCTAAGGAGGGACCTCATTGCAGCGTACAACTTCCTCGCGAGGGGGAGTGCAGAGGCAGGTGCTGACCTATTCTCCGTAATCACCAGTGACAGGACCCACGGGAACGGTGTTAAGCTGAGGCAGGGAAGTTTTAGGCTGGATGTCAGGAAGAGGTTCTTCACCGAGAGGAGGGTGGTTGCACGCTAGAACAGGCTCCCCAGGGAACTAGTCACTGCACCAAGCCTGTCTGAATTTAAGAAGCGATTGGACTGTGCACTTGGTCACGTGGTCTAAACTTTTGGGTAGACCTGTGCGGTGCCAGGAGTTGGACTTGATGATCCTTAAGGGTCCCTTCCAGCTCAGGATATTCTATGATTCTATAAATAGTCCAGTCAGAGGTCATGGGGCTAGATTTAGAAAAGTCCTGCATAAAGAAGGGATCTCAGAGAAGAAAATGTAGATAGCATTAATATCAAGAAAAGGAATTCTGATTGCTAAATTGTTTATCTGTCATGACTAGACAGATGAAAATCTATGATGGCAAGTTTGCCTTTAACGTCATTTTATTTTTATTCATTTCTTTTATTTATTTGTATTTATTTTTTTAACAGGCTCTGTACTAATTTTGCTCACAGAATGACTAACAGAAATATGAGCTTTGTGCAAATTTTGTATTTAATTCATTATGTCAACTGTAACCACTAAGCCCCTTGTCAGGTTATTTCTACAAGTGATAAGGAGCAATAGACCTTAAAACCTTGAAGCCAGGTAGACGAGCTTATTCCACAAGGTCTCTTGCCTTCACCCTTGTTAAGTGCAACCTGCCAGGTGTGGGTCATTTGACCTTTGTTATATAGGAAGCCTGAGGACGGGTGGGGGAATTGCCTCCCCAGGAGAAACTGAGGCTTGGGTAGCCTAGGGTGTTTTTCTCTCGTGGTGAATCGGGCTCAGTGTTCCCTACTAGGCTGCTTTTCCTTCAAGTTTTCTGCCCTCTCTGTGAAATAGCTTTAGAGACTCTATGAGCCAGTTACATTGGTGGTGCCTTCTTCAGAAGAACCCTGGTGGGACTATTTCACTGCGAAGCACGTTGGAAGTGACTCGAGTTCAGGAGACAGCAGGTAAGAGTTCCTGGGTTCTGTGGTTGTTACTGTTGAGGAGTTTGAGTACTTCCTTCACCTTGTCTGTATCCTGTGAAATTACATAGGTGGCTTCTAAGCTCCCTTTTAAGTACTGGAGGAAAACAAAAAAGGCTGCAAAAGCCCAAGTGCACACAGGTCAGCCTGAAGTTGAACAAAATTCTTAAGTATTTGGAAGATTGAAAAACGAGCTGTGGGAAGGGGCGCAGAGTCGCTGGGGCGCAGAGTCGCTGGGGCGCAGAGTCGCTGGGGCGCAGAGTCGCTGGGGCGCAGAGTCGCTGGGGCGCAGAGTCGCTGGGGCGCAGAGTCGCGCCATTTATTTCAAGAAAATCCTTTTAATTTATTTTTTTTTTTTTTTATTTTTTTTTGGGTTTTTTTGCTGTTACTAGACAGATGAAAATGTGAGAGCAATTTAGCCGGTAATTTCATTCCCTTTCTTCTTTCATGTATTTATATATTTTTATTTCTCTTATATTAACGGGTTCTAAACTAGTTTTCCTCACGGAATGAGTAGCAGAAATATGACCCTTACGCACCTCTTGTAGTTAATTCATGAAATTTATTCTAACTACAAAACTCTGTGTCAGGTGATTTCTTTTATCAATAAGGAGCAATGGAACTTATTATTGATAATTGAACCCCAGCAGGCTGCTTTTTCTTTTTGTTTTCTACTTTTGCTGTGAAATAGCTCTAGAGACTCTATGACTAGTTACATTGGTGGTGCCTTCTCCGTGCAGTAGAGCCTGGTGGTACGGCTTGTGAAGTTGCTTGGAAGTGCCGCGAGTTCAGGAGCTGGCAGCTAAGTGTTCCTGGGTTCTAGAGTTGTTTCATGTTGGGGAGTGGCCCCGTTCCCTAAAATCACAGCTCCTGGGCCCAAATCTGAGTTTCTTTTCTGTTACGTGAACAGCCGGAGAGGGTCAGCCTCCTTTGTCTTTTGAGTCCGTTGCCTCCTACTCTTAACAGTTTTAGTGTTCGGTAGCGTACCTCAGGCTCTCCT
The DNA here is from genome assembly GCF_047663525.1 of Anas platyrhynchos. NCBI lineage: Eukaryota > Metazoa > Chordata > Aves > Anseriformes > Anatidae > Anas > Anas platyrhynchos. The sequence goes on from NC_092596.1 coordinate 15,845,804, forward strand.
ATTTTGAGAGGGGTTGTGCTCCTCTTACGTAACATGGGAATCCCTTTTTTCTGTCTCAAGCGTGAATGGTGTAAGGCACTTAGAAATCATTGCAGATGAAAGGGAAGTGAAGTTATCTTATTTAGAAGAAAAGCTATCCAGAAGAAACTTCAGTTGCTTGGGCCTGAATTCTCACTGAAACCAAAAGCAGGTATCTTACCGTAGAGAGCGATAAGGCCGCCCCTGAGCCTCCTTTTCTCCAGGCCGAACAATCCCAGCTCCCTCAGCCGCTCCTCATAAGACTTGTTCTCCAGATCCCTCACCAGCTTTGTTGCCCTTCCCTGGACTCACTGGAGCCCCTCAATATCCTTCTTGTAGTGAGAGGCCCAGAACTGAACATAGTACTTGGGCTGCGGCCTCACCAGAGCCAAGTACAGGGGGACAATCACCTTCCTTAGTCCTGCTGGCCATGCCATTTCTTGTAGGAGTCAGGATGCTGTTGGCCTTCTTGGCCACCTGAGCACACTGCTGGCTCATACTGAGTCGACTAGCCACCAGTACTCCCAGGTCCTTCTCTGCCAGGCAGCTTTCTAACCACTCAGATGGCTTTTCCAACCAGCTTCAAACTTCCAGATCTAGAGGAACGCTTTGACTGCGGCCTAAAAGCCACGTGTATGTAAGCTGCCGCAAGCCAGCCAATCTTCTTCCCATGACCTGCCACGAAACAGCAACGTAGGCAGGTAACCAAATTAAAGCCAAAACTTGCCAGCCCAGTCCTTGACCTGAATAGTGAGTGAGGATCCGGATCCTGGCATTTATGCGCGATAGCTTCTACGCAGTCGAAGTAAATACACCCTGGGTGCCCTGAGCTGGAGGACCACGACGGTGGGCACGATAAACTCCCAACCGACCCTGAACGTGTGCGGGATTTGCTGCTCCACCTGGATCTATACAAGTCCGTGGGTCCGGATGGGATTCATCCCAGGGTGCTTAAGGAGCTGGCTGACGCCATCGCGGGACCTCTCTCAATTATTTTTCAATGACCTTATGAATCTGGAGAGGTCCCAGTAGACTGGAAGCTGGCAAATGTCGTACCAATTTTCAAGAAGGGCAAGAAAATAGACCGTGGCAACTACAGGCCTGTTAGTCTCACGTCAGCACCTGGTAAAATTCTGGAGAAGATGATCCTTGAAGGTATTGAAGCGCAGCTGGGGGACAATGCAGTCATTGGTCCCAGCCCACATGGGTTCATGAGGGGTAGGTCCTGCCTAACAAATCTGAATTCCTTTTATGATAAGATCAGCCATCTGGTTGATCAAGGGAAACCGGCTGACGTGATCTTTTTGGACTTGAGCAAAGCTTTCGACATGGTTTCCCGTGGGATCCTACTGGACAAAATGTCCAGCATACAACCTAACAAAAACATCATGCGATGGGTGAGCAATTGGCTGGCAGGCAGGGCTCAAGGGCTTGTGGTAAATGGGGCCACATCAGGCTGGCGCACGGTCACTAGTGGGGTCCCTCAAGGCTCCATTTTAGGGCCGGTCCTCTTCAATGTTTTTATAAACGATTTAGATGTAGGACTAGAAGGTGTTTTGAGCACATTTGCTGATGGCACCAAACTTGGAGGAGTTGTAGACTCAGATGAGGGTGGAAAGTCCTTGCGGAGAGATCTGGGTAGATTGGAGAGCTGGGTGATCACCAACCGCATGAAGTTTAAGAAGAGCAAGTGCCGGGTCCTGCACCTGGGACGGGGCAACCCTGGCTATACGTACCGACTGGGTGATGAGATGCCGTAGAGCAGCCCTGCAGAGAGGGATCCGGGCGTGGTGGTCGACAGCAAGTTGAATATGAGCCAGCAGTGTGCCCTGGCAGCCAGGAGGGCCAACCGTGTCCTGGGGTGCATCAAGCACAGCATTGCTGGTCGATTGAGGGAAGTGATTGTCCTGCTCTACTCTGCGCTGGTGCGGCCTCACTTCGAGTACTGTGTGCAGTTCTGGGCACCACAGTATAAAAAGGACATGAAACTGTTGGAGAGTGTCCAGAGGAGGGCGACGAAGATGGTGAAGGGCCTAGAGGGGAAGCCGCATGAGGAGCAGCTGAGGGCACTGGGCCTGTTCAGCCTGGGGAAGGGGAGGCTAAGGAGGGACCTCATTGCAGTGTACAACTTCCTCGCGAGGGGGAGTGCAGAGGCAGGTGCTGACCTATTCTCTGTAATCACCAGTGATAGGACCCATGGGAATGGTGTTAAGCTGAGGCAGGGAAGGTTTAGGCCGGATGTCAGGAAGAGGTTCTTCACCGAAAGGAGGGTGGTTGCACGCTGGAACAGGCTCCCCAGGGAACTAGTCACTGCACCGAGCCTGTCTGAATTTAAGAAGCGATTGGACTGTGCACTTGGTCACGTGGTCTAAACTTTTGGGTAGACCTGTGCAGTGCCAGGAGTTGGACTTGATGATCCTTAAGGGTCCCTTCCAGCTCAGGATATTCTATGATTCTATAAATAGTGTAGTCAGAGGTTATGGGGCTAGATTTAGAAAAGTCCTGCATAAAGAAGGGATCTCAGAGAAGAAAATGTAGATAGCATTAATATCAAGAAAAGGAATTCTGATTGCTAAATTGTTTATCTGTCATGACTAGACAGATGAAAATCTATGATGGCAAGTTTGCCTTTAAGGTCATTTTATTTTTATTCATTTCTTTTATTTATTTGTATTTATTTTTTTAACAGGCTCTGTACTAATTTTGCTCACATAACAGAAATATGACCCTTGTGCACCTTTTGTAGTTAATTCATTAGGTCAACTGTAACCACTAAGCCCCTTGTCAGGTTATTTCTACAAGTGATAAGGAGCAATAGACCTTAAAACTTTGAAGCCAGGTAGATGAGCTTATTCCACAAGGTCTCTTGGCTTCACCCTTGTTAAGTGCAACCTGCCAGGTGTGGGTCATTTGACCTTTGTTATATAGGAAGCCTGAGGACGGGTGGGGGAATTGCCTCCCCAGGAGAAACTGAGGCTTGGGTAGCCTAGGGTGTTTTTCTCTCGTGGTGAATCGGGCTCAGTGTTCCCTACTAGGCTGCTTTTCCTTCAAGTTTTCTGCCCTCTCTGTGAAATAGTTTTAGAGACTCTATGAGCCAGTTACATTGGTGGTGCCTTCTTCAGAAGAACCCTGGTGGGACTATTTCACTGCGAAGCACGTTGGAAGTGACTCGAGTTCAGGAGACAGCAGGTAAGAGTTCCTGGGTTCTGTGGTTGTTACTGTTGAGGAGTTTGAGTACTTCCTTCACCTTGTCTGTTTCCTGTGAAATTACTTAGGTGGCTTCTAAGCTCCCTTCCAAGCACTGGAGGAAAAAAAAAGGCCTCAGAAGCCCAAGTGCACACAGGTCAGCCTGAAATTGAAGGAGGTTCTTAAGTATTTGGAAGATTGAAAAACGGGCTGTGTGAAGCGGGGGGCGCAGAGTTGCGGGGGGTGCATAGTCGCTGGGGGCGCGTTCCAGTGTGTGACCACCCTCTCCGTGAAGAACCTCTTCCTGTTGTCTAGCCTAAACGTCCCCTTCCTCAGGCTGACACCATTCACTGTGGGTCCTATCATTGGTGTCTGGAGAGAATAGAGCGGTACCTGCCCCTCCACTCCCCCTCGTGAGGAAGCTGTAGACTGTGACGAGGCCTCCCGTCAGCCGCCTCTTTTCCAGGCTGAACAGGCCCAGTGACCTCAGCCGCTCCTCATACGACTTCCCCTCTAGGCCCTTCGCCATCTTTGTAGCCCAGTATCTTACTGACTTGAAGAAGGAGGCTTTAATCTATCCTGCTTTGTTTAGTAGCAACCACCCCTCACCGAGCATGCGCTCTGAATTTCTCGGAGTCTATTACTTTAAACGGAGACGGGAGAACTTTTCACCAATCATAACTAAGATATGCTTGGCTAGAGCCACTCAAGCTCCACCCAAAAGAGAGAAAATAATATAAATTGGCCTAAGAGAGAGGGGATGTTAGGGAAGATACCACCATCAGGGGAGGTACCACACCAAGGGAATACAACATCCTTCGGACCTCCTGACTCCTGGGACCAGTCGATGGGCTCGGACTTTTTCTCCCCCCCCCCATTGGGATGCCTTTGGGTGAGATTTGAACACTTGGTTATTGTCATAAATGAGGTCTCAACTCAATCTGAATTTTGTAATATTTATAAAACAAACATTTCTAAAAGGTAGAAAAGCTATAAAAGGCAAGTAAACAGCGCTGGGTGTGCGGGGAGTCTACGCTCCACCAACACTCGCACACAAACATCAAACATCCTAAATGTACAGAGCATTGCTTTACATACTAAACGCAAGTATGCCTCTACATACGTACAATCAGGAAAGGTAGCAAACAATCCTCTAAGTTCCATAACTTAATAAAAATCGAGTACGCCTATACATATGCATGATCAGAAGAGGTAACAAACAATCCTTTAAGTTCCATGACTTAACAGTCTCCATTTTCCATTCCTTTTGAGCGATGTGTCTCGCTTTAAGTTGTCAAGCAACTCGGTCTTAAGGCCTTATGTATCCCGTTCTTCCCAGATCGAAGAAAAGCATATCCATCTCCTTGCGAAGGCCAATAGACCTGGGTCAAAAGGCATGTCCAGGTCAGCAGGGAGCGCAACAGCAAAAGCCTTCGATGGCTGTAACAGCAGAGGGGCCCATGGCGTAGCAGTCGGATCAGTAAAGGAGCCCGCAGCTCCTTTACTGATCCGACTGCTGATCCCTCACTACTACTGATCCCTCACTGTCTGGCAAACCACACCTTTGTGATTGTGGCACCACAGGGCTCTTTAAGGCCTCAGAGGCTGCTCACCAGGTGCCGAGCAATCCCACTGCAACCTTGTCATTTTTAGTTGCAGAGTTGCACACCTTGACCTCAGTTTGGTCCCATATTTGAGGCTCATAAACTGTCCAATTGTTAATAAGGAGAATAAGCTGTAAGGTTACCAGGACAATCTTTGTTCCTAAGGACGTATGATTCCTCATAACGCGCAACTGCTTACCAGCGAGGGGCAGTTGTGTGCACAGGTCCGCTTCTCTCAGCTCGAGCTTCTCTCCAGCTCCAGTGCGCCTATTTCCAGCAAGTTTCTGTACGAGCTTCTCTGAGCAGTTTGAGTTTGGCCAAACCTATCTTCATGAGGCAATCAAAGTGCCTGTTCCCGTCCTGGTCTCCATTCTGCCAGCCTGTTCCTCTTCACTTCTTGTTCCTGCTTCTTTATTGATGTAACTTCATCGTGCTCCCTTTTTTTTTTTTTGTCTTGAGGGCAGGCTCCCCTCTTATACCCTTCTCTCCACGGCAGTTCTTTTCAAAACAACTTTTCATTGCTCAAACAACTTTGAATGTAACGACAACAGCAAACACCCAGAAACATCCATGCCTTAACTGGAGAACAAGAAACCGGAGACTGCATGGAGTCTCCTGAATCACCCTTCTTTGTTCCCTCTAAACACTTTTATATTCCTGATGGCCTCGTCGTTAAGAGTCTAATGTTATCTCAACCACGGGGCTTTCCAACGCCCATGGCCACGTTCCAAATTTCCCCCTCTTTATTAATATCAACCATTTTCTCGACACGAATTTCCACTCCATATATAACAGTTATAAATCTTTCTAGAATCTTTGATCCGTTTAACGCATTAATTTCTAGGCTGTGCACCTGTAACACCTGTGTATTTCATGCATGCTAGCTTGCTTTTGCAGACAGGCACTATTGCCGGCAATCCAAAGAACCTGGTTATCTCTTGCTGTAATAAATCACACTTGATTGCATTGTCATAGCTCTCATTAAGTGCAACTAGGGTAAGGGTGGTTACATGTTATTGGTGAATCTGTGACCGTGATAGTTCAGTGTTCTGAATCCAAGCAGACCCCAGACGGTTAACACGTTACTGGTGAATATCCGACCGGACCCCAGACGGTTGACGTGTTATTGGTGTGTCCGACAGGTTCGGTACCCTGAATCCGACCGGTCCCATAACGGTTAATCAGCTACACCCCTTAATGCGACACTAATGAAGGAGCACGGAAGAGACGCATGTCCTTAACTCTGGAGAGGAGGTTCCTTGCACAGCCAGTGCAAGGAACACAAAAATCAGTTGCGCCAGACTAACGTGGTTGTATCTGAGCTTGGAGGCTGCAACCCTCTTCAGACTTCCAGATCTAGAGGAACACTTTGGCTGCAGCCTAAAAGCCACGTGTACAGGAGCTCCCCCAAGCCAGCCAATCTTCTTCCCATGACCTGCCAGGAAACAGCAAGGTAGGCATGTACCCAAATCAAAACCCAAACCTTTGGCCCAGTCCTTGACCTGAATAGTGAGTGACGATCCGGATCCTGGCATTCATACCTGACAGCTTATACGCAGTGGAAGTAAACAGTGTAGTCAGAGGTCACGGGGCTAGATTTTGGAAAGTCCTGCATCAAGAAGACATCTCAGAAAAGCAAATTTAAATACCATTAATGCCAAGAAAAGTAACTCTGATGGCTATATTCTTTATGTGTCATGACTAGACAGATGAAAAACTATGAGAGCAATTTTGCCTTTAAGGTCATTTTCTTTTTTCTTTGATGTCTTTTCTTTCGTTTGTTTGTCTGTTTGTTTGTTTATTTATTTATTTAAACAGGCTCTGTACTACTTGTCCTCACAGAATGACTAACAGAAATATGACCCTTGTGCACTTTTTGTAGTTAATTCATTAGGTCAGCTCTAACCACTAAGCCCCTTGTCAGGTTATTTCTAGTAGTGACAAGGAGCAATTAAGCTTACAAGACTGAAGCCAGGTAGATGAGCCTATTCCAGGAGGTCTCTTGGCTCCACCCTTGTGAAGTGAAACCTGCCAGGTGTGGATCATTTGACTTTTGCTATATAGGAAGCCTGAGGACTTGTGGGGAATTGCCTTCCTGGTGGGGGAGTTTGAGGCTCAGGTTCTCTAGGGTGCTTTTCTGCTGTTGTGGTGGAGCGGATTCAGTGTTCCCCGGTGGGCTGCTTTTTCTTCACCTTTTCTCCCATCTCTGTGAAACAGTGACTCTATGAGCTAACTATGTTGTTGGTGCCCTCTCAGTACGGTGAGAGCCTGGTGGTGCGAAGTCACTGTGAAGCAGTGTGGAAGTGACTCAAGTTCAGGAGCTGGCAGGTAAGTGTTCCTGGGTTCTACGGTTCTTTAATGTCGAGGAGTTTGAGTACTTCCTTCACCTTGTCTGTTTTCAGTGAAATTACTTCCGTGGCTTCTAAGCTCCCTTTCCAGCCCTTCCAAATCTAATGAGAATGAAAGCTAAAAAGAAAGCCCCACCAACTCAGAAGCTCAAGTGCTTACAGGTAAGCCTGACTTTGAAGAATGTTCTTAACTATTTGTTAGGATTCAACAACGGGCAGTGTGGAAAAAGGTGCCTTAATGTGCACTCAAATTATGCCTTGCAGTGAGTAGAAACCGATGGGGAAGGTACTGGTGGAGTTATGACAACTTTCACTCAGTGGAAGTCGCAAGACTGTGCTGTTCCTAAAAGAAATGCCGCTTTCACAACATGTAAGTCAAAAGCAGTGTGAAGAAAGCCTCTCCTCTTCCCTACAGGCCTGCGTCTCTGCTGTGGAGAAAGATTTGGAATAGGTCCACCAGTGAGGAGAGACTATCTTCCTCCCAGGCTGTACAAACCAGTATCTGAGGTGGCGTTGTTTTCTTCTAGTTGTTTGTCTGAGTGCTTTTGACCAATAATCTTGTGTGAAACACCGTCTGCCCCTGTTAAGTTCACTATAAAAGTTAGGCTATGCGGGCAATAAAATGGAGCAGCATGATCTGACTCAACCGGTGTCTGCCGTGCTTTCGGCCGTGCTTCCTAACAAATGGCGCCCGAACAGGCTGAGACCTGAACAGGGCATCGCAGCGGAGCGGGAGAGCAGCGGCGCCGGGACATCAGAGCGGCGTGGGACCGACACATCGGAGCGGCGCCGGGAGACCCGAGGCACACGGAGGGACTCCTGCCGGACGGAGAGAGCCCTGAGAGACGCTGCAGAGCCACGGATGGCTCTGAGAGACACAGACCTGACAGAAGCCGGAACACCTGAGAAGCATTGAGAAACTCCAAGCACCGACCCGGACAAAGGACTCATGGTGAGACACGGGGAAAAGCAACCGTGGGGAGCGTGGGAAGAGATCTGCGGGGAAACGCGGGAAACGGAACCGCGCAGGGACGCGGGAACGAGGTCTCGCAAAGGCTGCAACAGCATAAATAAAGGTATGGAGAGACAAGCGGCGTATGATTTGCTCAATTGCTTTTTAGAAAAACGGAGCACGCAGGGTATAGGCTGCAAAAAGGATTTACCAGGATTATTAGCATATGGAGTAACAAAGGGTTGTTTTATCAATCCGGATACAGTTTTTGAACAAACAGAGTGGCGTAAATTTGGGGACAAATTGTTTGATGAAGTTATTAATGAAAATAAGACTGCTAAAAAATTACTGAAGCCTTGGAGAGCAGTCACTAATGCCTTAGCTATACATCAGGCTGAGCAGAGAGTCGCTGCTGCTGCTACAGAGCGACTGGGATTGCCAGGAAGTGCTGGTAGTGTTAACCCTCAACAGGGAGGGATGGGGGGAGCTGGGGATTACCCATTGCCGCCTTCAGTGAGGACGATAACGCTGCCTCAGGGGGCAATGGGAGCCTCCTCCTCTCTCATCATCCTTCTCAGAGTCGGTGTTGGTGCTCCCGCCATCACCAGCAGCACCACCGGCTCCTTCTCACAAAAGTGGGGAAATGGATGAGGAAATAAGAGAGCAAAAACCAGACAGAAAAAACACAAGCCCGTTTATAGAAGGTGTTCAGGAGAGGCAGAGGGTGTGGAAGCAAATAGCAGATGAGGCTGTATGCGAAGGTGAACACGGGATAGCTGCACAATTGGTTCAAGAGGCCTTCCCGGTAGTATATTCACCACCGGACGCCCAGGGTAATGTTACGGTTAATCTCGTGAATTTGGACTGGAAATTGTTAACTCAGCTGCGGTCCACAGTAAATGAGTCAGGTCTGAAAGGTGAACCTACGAGACAGATGTTGGACTATATTTGGGGAACTAATATTTTGCTTCCAGGAGACATATGTAGCATAATGAAGTTAATTTTGACCCAACACCAGCAGCTCTTATTTAATGCCCATTGGCAGGCTGCTTGTCAAGAAGCAGTCACAGTGGTAAGAGCACCTGGGGACCCTTTACATGGGGTCACGCTGGAAGAGTTGATGGGGGTAGGACCGTATTTTAGGACAGAAGCACAAGCATTGCTGGGACCTGATAAAGCGAAGGAATCGATGAGAACGGCCAGAAGAGCATTGGATCGGATAAAGGGGCCAGGGGGAATACCTTCCTACATGGGAATCAAACAGGGTAGAGAGGATCCATTTGGGCTTTTTATTGACCGCATAGCAAACGCCATACAGGCGGCTGGGGTGCCTGATTACCTCCAGGGCACGATATTAAAACAGTGCGCAATTCAGAATAGCAACCCTTCTACTCGCAATATATTGGCTTCCTTACCCGGGACATGGACAATCGAGGAAGGGTTGGAAAGAATGGCTCAGGTACCAGTAGGCCCACAGGCTATGTTAGTAGAGGCAGTAAAGCAATTAGGTGACAGCATGCGAGAGCAGGCACAGGCTGTGAAAGAGCATGCTGAGTTTACACAGAGTCAAGTCCTTGCAGCTCTTGCTCCTTTGCAAACCGCCGGGTCACGCTCTGGTGGTCAAGCACCACCCCCTGGTGGCCAAATACCACACCGCTTGCGATGTTATCCTGGTGGTGTTTTTGGACACGTGAGACGAAACTGCAAAGCTGGGGCAGTATGGTGCTCAGATTGTCAGTCGGGCAATCACAGTGAAGCGGCATGTCGATGCAACGTGTCGGGAAACGGCTGGAACAGCGGGAAGAGTCGCCCCGCGACGACACAAAACGCGGCCGCATGCACAGCAACACCGAGGGGGAACCCGTTCCTCTCCGACCAGCCACAAGAGGGAGCCGATGTATCTATAATCAGCACACACAACTGGCCGCAGCATTGGCCAACATCTGAAACCAATGCCACGGTGGCCGGGGTCGGAGGAATGACACTTGCCGTCAGTCACCACCCCTGCGGTGGACAATAGGGGACAAAGTGGTGAAATGTTGTGTCTCTGTTAGTCCGTTGCCTGACGGGGTGCACGCACTAATAGGGCGGGACATCCTTGCTCAAATGGGAATGGTCCTTACCTGGGAACGCCCTTTATAGATATGGCCATTGTTTGGACTTTCCCGATCCCGCTCCTGTGGAAGAATGATGATCCTGTGTGGGTCGAGCAATGGCCGTTAAAACGGGAAAGTCTGATACAAGCGCATGAGCTGGTTAAAGAACAGTTTCAACAGGGGCACTTAAGGTTGTCAACGAGCCCGTGGAATACACCTATCTTTGTGATTAAAAAGAAGTCGGGTAAGTATCGGCTGCTCCACGATCTGTGTGCGGTAAATAAGCAGATGTACGATATGGGAGCAGTGCAGCCAGGGTTGCCTAATCCTGCGATGATACCTGAAGGATGGCATTTACTCATAGTGGACTTAAAGGACTGTTTCTTCACAATTGCTCTCCATGAAAATGATAAGCAAAGATTCGCTTTTACACTTCCTGCAATAAACCGAGAAGGGCCAGACCAGAGATTTGAGTGGACGGTCCTGCCGCAGGGAATGCGAAATTCGCCAACTCTATGTCAATTCTGTGTCGACGATGCTCTACAGCCGTTGCGATGAAAATGGTCAGGAACAATAATCTGTCATTATATGGATGATATTCTATTGGCCCAGTCAACACCATTTTCTTCACAGCAAAAGGATGAACTAACGAAGCAACTTAAACAGAGAGGATTAGTAGTTGCCCCCGAGAAGGTACAGGAGACAAGCCCATGGAAATATCTTGGATGGCATATCTCCGATGCTACGATCCAACCGCAGAAATTGACAATACAATCAGACCTTAAGACTCTTAACGACGCCCAGAAGTTGATGGGTGATTTGCAATGGATTCGACCAGTGGTTGGTATTCCCAACGAGCTGTTAAATCAACTACGACCTTTGCTACGAGGGACAGATCCAGCAGCACCAATTCAGCTTACAGACCAACAAAAACAAGCACTACAGCTAATAGCCTCAATGATTACAACACGGGCTACGCATCGGCGTATAGAGGGTGCGCCTCTTGATCTAACTATTCTGTGTGGCCCCCAATATTTGATGGGTGCGATAACACAGCAAAAAATAAAAATGGGGGAGAAGCAGGGAGATACGGTGGTACTAGAACGGCTAGCTCCTCCGTTGCGGCCACGACGAACAATTCAAGAAAAAATCACCACATGAGCAGAATTAATTAAAAAGGGACGAAGTAGAACCTTGCAAGTAGACGGGGCCCCTCCTAACACCATATGGTTACCCATGAAGTCAAGTGATCTGGAATGGTATATACAAAATTCTGAGGAACTGCAAACTGCTCTATTGCATGATGGAGCCATGTTAATAGCAAAACCATTACAATCTCCTGTCTTGTCCTGGATGAAAAACCAGGGCTGGATAAGTAGACCAAAGGGATCACCCCAACCAGTTGCAGACGCAATAACAGTCTTTACAGATGCCGGTAAGTGCTCCAGAACTGCTGCAGTGACATGGAAGGATGAGCATGGCTGGCAACATCAGATTTTGCAAGCTCAGAAAGAGGATTCATTACAGACACTAGAACTGTTCGCAGTAGTATGGGCGTTTGTAAAATGGAAAGCTGTTCCGTTGAGTGTTGTATCTGACTCTCTTTATGTAGTAGGCATAGCCAATCGCATTGAGGACTCAAGTTTGCGAGAAGTGCAGAATGGACGACTGGTTCAACTATTGACAAGTTTGCAGCTTGCAATCGCACAGAGAAGTAAGCCGTATGCAGTGATTCATATTCGCAGTCATCAGTGGGAACAAGGGCTCGGAGAAGGCAATGCCCGAGCCGACCGATTAGTTGCTGCTGCAGTCACTGAAGCTCCACTATCACCATTTTGCCGAGCTCGAGAAGCTCATTCCATATTTCACCAGAACGCAAAGGGACTAGCTCGAGCCTACAATTTGTCTAATGCTGACGCTCAAGCAATCGTGAAGGCTTGTCCCATATGTAGTTATCATAATTTAGGAATGGGACCCGGGTGTGGAGTTAACCCAAGAGGGTTGAAAGCTGATGAAGTGTGGCAAATGGATGTCACTCCTGTTACAGCCTTGGGACAGTTAAAATACTTGCATGTAACGATAGATACCTCTAGCCACATGACATGGGCTACTGCACAACCCAGGGAAAAGGCTCGGGATGTGCGGCATCACCTCACTAGTTGTTTTGCTGTGTTAGGGGTACCTAGCACTATCAAGACTGACAATGGTCCAGCTTATAATAGTGGGCCACTGAAACGATTTATGCAATTATGGAATATCAATCATGTTACTGGCATCCCACACTCCTCCACAGGACAGGCGATAGTGGAAAGGGCAGATGGAACAATGAAAGGATACTTAGAAAAGTTCAGAGACATTGAAGACGTAAAAGAAAGAATAGGAAAGGCTCTCTTTGTACTTAACCATTTATGTGTGTTTGGGGACAGCACTGAGCCCCCTATAGTACGTCACCATGCCGGGGCAGAAACTTCTAAGCCACCACGCATGAAGGTGTTATGTTGGGAACTGGCATACAGGACGTGGACATAAGCAACCAGGGGTAGGCCTTAGAAGTCTCAGGGCCTGCTGTAGCTGAGCAAACCAAGCTGCCAGAGTAACTGTGAGAAGCTCCCACGGCAATGACTCCCACATCACCCAATTAAGGAACTCAGAAAGTATTGTTATCAGCAGCTGGCCTCAAGGACTAAGCCTATGTGACCGTTAAGCACAAAGGGGGTTGTTTTCCTAACTTCTAATCAAAAGGGGGGTTCTTTTCTTGCAGGTGGTGTTATTTTCTTAATGGTTTGTCTGGGTGCTTTTGACCAATAATCTTGTGTGAAACACTGTCCACCCCTGTAAAGTTCACTATAAAAGTTGGGCTATTCGGGCAATAAAATGGTGAAGCACGATCTGACTCTGCTGGTGTCTGTCGTGCTTTCGTCCGTGCTTCGCAACAGTGTTATACAGAGACATGAAAACAGGGCAATGGCTAGGCCCTGCTAAAGTGATCTGCCTGGGGCGCGGTTACGCTTGTGTTTCTTCCCCTACAGGTGCAATCTGGGTGCCTAGCTGACGCGTAAAACCAGCTGTTGAAGACACAGGCGGCTGTCGCCAGAAGGAGAATATTGAAGAGTAAACAGCAGATAGAGTCAGCAGCTAAATTATATTCTTGTGAATGAGATTGTGGTATGACTGAGATTGAGATGTGCCAGAGGCCTCTGGGTGTGCGATTGTGCTCTGTGTGTGCGATTGTGCTGTGTACTGTGTGAGTGAGAGCATGCTTTTGCCATAGTGCAGGCTGAAAGCATAGGAAATTGGTGCTGGCAAAAATCATAGGAAAATGGAGGACGAAGTAGCCCTAGATTTGTTACAGCGCTTTTTAGAAAAACGGGGAGTCGATTGTAAGCAACTAGCAGGACTAGTTGCGATCGGTCGAGCAAAATCATGTTTCACAAGTACGGAGTCATTGTTTGAAGTAGCCACTTGGAGAAATTTAAGGGAATGTACTGTTTAAACCTTTTTGATCATAATGAGTCAATTCACAAATTCATTACTTTCCTGAAAGAGCACATGAGAAAGATTCAATATGGTATCAACCCTTTCAATCAATGGTTCACTGACTTGGTTGAAACAACGCATAGATGGTTACTGGCATTAGTCAAAGAGGGATTAAGGATTCTGTTCGCTGTGGTGTCAATCATCATTGCATGTAGTATTGTGATAAATGTGGTTAAAGGGTTACTTGCAAAAATGTTATAGAGATTTTGAAGTGGTGCCGGAAACAGGTACCCGGTGGATCCCTGCAAAGTGGACTGAAGCAGCCGTAGAATCTGCACATGCCGAAGACGACCATGAAGAGGTTCCTGATAATCATTCTGACAATGACATGGGCTGCGCCAACTCAAGGACTGCCAAGGACAGCCTTCGATCCTAAGGAGAATGTCTGGGTATCCCTGGCTAGGAAACTGAATACCACCACCTTCTGTGAAAGTCTAGCCAGCCCTAGCACACCTTCTGTTACATACCTTGTCGGGGTACCATTCATTGACTATAGTAGTTGTGGTGTGATTAGGTTTAAGTTGTGTTACCATTAAGTGATTACAGTAATTGTAATGTTATTAGGTTTAAGTTTTGTTATGTCATTGTAGTTGTGTTATGTTATGTATTCGACGTCTGATGAAAAAACCTTCGGCCAAGTACTGCTCGTACAAAAAGAAAAAGGGGGAATTGTTGGGAATTGGCATACAGGGCCTGGACATGAGTCCGTGGAACAATTGTTTGATCTGAGCTTGCCTTAAGCAACCAGGAGTAGGCCTTAGAAAATCTCATGGCCTGCTGTAGCTGAGCAAACCAAGCTACCAGAATAACTATGAGAAGCTCCCACGACAATGATTCCCACGTTGCCCAATTGAGGAATTCAGAAAAATATTGTTACCAGCAGCTGGCTTCAAGGACAAGATCTACGTGAGTGCTAATCACAAGGGGGGTTGTTTTCTTGCAGGTGGGGTTGTTTTCTTCTAGTTGTTTGTCTGAGTGCTTTTGACCAATAATCTTGTGTGAAACACTGTCCGCCCCTGTTAAGTTCACTATAAAAGTTAGGCTATTCGGGCAATAAAATGGAGCAGCATGATCTGACTCAACCGGTGTCTGTCGTGTTTTCGGCCGTGCTTCCTAACAGACCCCTGCCCTGTCGCCGTTGGGCAGAGGGAGGGGATCTGGGAGTTGAGGAGGAATGGAGACAGGTCCCTGCTCGACATCGCAAGTGATGCCCTCCCCTTCTGGTCCCACCTTCCCAGGTGCCCTTACACAACAGGTTTGAGGCCCTGGAGCTCGAGAGACCGGTGGGTGAGGAAGAGGTAGCAAGTGTTCCCAGGAGGATGCCTAGGGCGAGGAGGTCAACTCCACGCCTCAGGGCTGCCTCCACCAAGAAAGACAGAAGGGTTATTGTTGTGGGAGACTCTATCCTTAGGGAACAGAGGGCCCTATTTGTCGGCCTGACCCTATCCATCAGGAAGTCTGCTGCCTCCCTGGGACCAGGGTCAGGGACGTTGCCAGGAAGCTTCCCAACCTGGTACGCCCCTCTGACTATTATACTCTTTTGATAGTCCAGGCAGGTAGTGACGACATTGAAGAGAGAAGCCTGAAGGCTATCAAACAAGACTTTAGGGGGCTGGGACGGTTAGTGGATGGAGCAGGAGTGCAGGTGGTGTTTTCGTCCATCCCTACAGTGGCAGGGAGGGGTACAGAGAGGACACGGAAAGCCCACCTCTTAAACATGTGGCTCAGGGGCTGGTGCCAACGCAGAAATCTTGGGTTTTTCGACCATGGGGCACTTTACTCGGCACCCGGCCTGATGGCTGCAGGCGGGTCCCTATCTTTTAGGGGAAAAAGGATCCTGGGCCAGGAGCTGGCAGGGCTCGTTGAGAGGTCTTTAAACTAGGTAAGAAGGGGGATGGGGCTGAAGCAAGGATTGTTGGAGCTGTGCCAGAGGGAACAATAGTAAGGCCGGGGGATAAGGCAATGGCCCAGCTGAAGTGCATCTACACCAATACACACAGCATGGGTAACAAACAGGAGGAGCTGGAAGCCATCGTGCGGCAGGCAGGCTACGACTTGGTTGCCATCACGGAGACGTGGTGGGACCGGTCTCATGACTGGAGTGCTGCAATGACTGGCTATAAGCTCTTCAGAAGGGACAGGCAGCACAGAAGGGGTGGTGGTGTGGCTCTCTATATGAGAGAGTCTTTTGATGTTGTAGAACTTGAGGCTGGGAATGACAAGGTCGAGTCCCTTTGGGTTAGGATTGGCAGGGACAACAAGGCTAGTGTCCTGGTCGGGGTCTGCTATAGACCGCCGAACCAGGATGAGGAGACGGATGAGGAGTTCTACAGGCAGCTGACAGAAGTTGCAAAATCTTCAGCGCTTGTTCTCATGGGGGACTTCAACTTCCCTGACATATCCTGGAAGCACAACACAGCCCAGAGAAAGCAGTCTAGGAGGTTTCTGGAGAGCGTGGAAGATAGCTTCCTGACGCAGCTGGTTAGCGAGCCTACCAGGGGTGGTGCCCCGCTAGACCTTCTCTTCACAAACAGATGTGATTGTCGGGAGCTGTCTTGGGCAGAGTGACCACGAAATGGTGTTCTCTATTCTTGGCGAGGCAAGGAAGGGGACCAGTAAAACCACTGTATTGGACTTCCGGAGGGCTGACTTTGTGCTGCTAAGGACACTGGTTGGTAGAGTCCCTTGGGAGGCGGTTCTGTAGGGCAGAGGGGTCCAGGAAGGCTGGGCGCTCTTCAAGAGGGAAATCTTAATGGCGCAGGAACGGTCTGTCCCCACGTGCCCAAAGACGAGCTGGCGGGGAAGAAGACCAGCCTGGCTGAACAGAGAATTGTGGCTTAAGCTTAGGAGAAAAAAGAGGGTTTATAATCTTTGGAAAAGTGGACAGGCCACTAGGGAGGACTATAAGGATGTAGCGAGGCTGTGCAGGGACAAAATTAGAAAGGCCAAAGCTCATATGGAGCTCAATCTGGCTACTGTCGTTAAAGATAACAAAAACTGTTTTTATAAATACATCAACACAAAAAGGAGGACTAAGGAGAATCTCCATCCTTTACTGGATGCGGGGGGAAACCTAGTTACAAGAGATGAGGAAAAGGCGGAGGTGCTTAATGCCTTCTTCACCTCAGTCTTTAGCGGCAATACCGGTTGTTCTCTGGATACCCAGTACCCTGAGCTGGTGGAAGGGGATAGGGAGAAGGATGTGGCCCTCACTATCCACGAAGAACTGGTTGGTGACCTGGTACGGCACTTGGATGTGCACAAGTCGATGGGGCCGGATGGGATCCACCCAAGGGTACTGAGAGAACTGGCAGAGGAGCTGGCCAAGCCCCTATCCATCATTCATCAACAGTCCTGGCTATCGGGGGAGGTCCCAGTTGACTGGCGGCTAGCAAACGTGACGCCCATCTACAAGAAGGGCAGGAGGGAAGACCCGGGAAACTACAGGCCTGTCAGTTTGACCTCAGTGCCAGGGAAGCTCATGGAGCAGATTCTCTTGAGAGTCATCATGCAGCACTTGCAGGGCAAGCAGGCGATCAGGCCCAGTCAGTATGGGTTTATGAAAGGCAGGTCCTGCTTGACGAACCTGATCTCCTTCTGTGACAAAGTGACGCGCTGGGTGGATGAGGGAAAGGCTGTGGATGTGGTCTACCTTGACTTCAGCAAGGCTTTTGACACCGTCTCCCACAGCATTCTCCTCAAGAAACTGGCTGCTCTTGGCTTGGACTGGCGCACGCTTCGTTGGGTTAGAAACTGGCTGGATAGCCGGGCCCAAAGAGTCGTGGTAAATGGAGCCAAGTCCAGTTGGAGGCTGGTCACTAGTGGCGTCCCCCAGGGCTCGGCGCTGGGGCCGGTCCTCTTTCATATCTTCATCAATGATCTGGACGAGGGCATTGAGTGCATCCTCAGTAAGTTTGCAGATGACACCAAGCAAAGTGTGTGTGTCGATCTGCTTGAGGGTAGGAAGGCTCTGCAGGAGGATCTGGATAGGCTGCACCGATGGGCTGAGGTCAACTGCATGAAGTTCAACAAGGCCAAGTGCCGGGTCCTGCACCTGGGACGCAATAACCCCAAGCAGAGCTACAGGCTGGGAGATGAGTGGTTGGAGAGCTGCCAGGCAGAGAAGGACCTGGGAGTGATGGTGGACATTTGGCTGAATATGAGCCAGCAGTGTGCTCAGGTGGCCAAGAAGGCCAACGGCATCCTGGCTTGTATCAGAAACAGTGTGACCAGCAGGGCTAGGGAGGTGATCGTCCCCCTGTACTCGGCTCTGGTGAGGCCGCACCTCGAGTACTGTGTTCAGTTTTGGGCCCCTCGCTACAAGAAGGACATCGAGGTGCTTGAGCGGGTCCAGAGAAGGGCGACGAAGCTGGTGAGGGGCCTGGAGAACAAGTCCTACGAGGAGCGGCACAGAAGTCTGCTGCAGAAGTCGCTCATAGGGTTGTTCAACAATCCTTTCCACGCTCTTTAGCCATAATGTCTAATCTGTGGTGGCTTGCAAAGGAGTTTCTGTGCCTGCAGGGATACGTTAAAGTAGTTTTGTGGCAATGCAATGTAGTTTTGGAAGTTGTCTTGCCCTTTTATACGTCTGTAACCTCTTTCCTGCATCCAGAGGAGAAGCTGTGAAGCTTGACGTTACGAATGTCTTATGCAGAATATCAACCCCACATAGTTAAGGTAGTTGTTCATCTTGGAGGGGGTACATTTGAATCCAAAACTCATCTTTAGAACAGAAGCAAGTGTGAGATATGTTCACCTGATTCGTGTCAGTATGGAACAATGCTAGGGCCGCATTGTATGATGAATGTGACCTTCTGTCTTGCATACCCTTGTATAACCACAAGTCTAAGAAAAACAGTGGTTAATGTATATAGTTCTTGTATCTTGCAAAGGAATGTTTTAGCAACTCATGTCAATAGAGAGCTTGAAGGGAAATGTATTTGTAGACTTTTCCTTGAAGTCTCTGGTATCTGGGGGGTTTCAGAATAACTGCTAACTATGATGACTATTGCGTGGGACACTATGCAAGTCTCTGATATCTGGGCAGGAGATCAAGGAGACAGGGAGAGCTGAAGAACAACTAAAAGACAAAGCTTGCAGGGAAGGTTGCACAAGTCTCTGACATACAGCCAAGTTGGACAAGAGGGAGGAAGACTATGAGCCTTCAGCACGAGAGACCACCAGAGGGACCACCGGAGACTGATACGCATGCTCCAGTAGGAGGGTTTGGATTCCAGAATCTAATTATAATAACCCTGTTGTTTTTTTTAGAAGTAGTAATGAATATGTATTAGCCTAGGAGCATAAAAATCAGCTGCTTGATGTAACTGGTGTGCGTCTTGGTGGAGCAGAGACTCCTGGTGCACCCAGCGCTGTTTGCTTACCTGTATTCCTTTAATAAATTGTAAACTTTGATTATAGTCCTATTTTGAATACTGAGCTATTTATTACACAAGGTATTAAGCTCTTTATGTTAATAGGAACGTGAGTCTTTCTGCCTGGAACACAATTCAACAGAGCAGTCAACCATTTCTTTAGCTTTGAAGATGCTGAAATGGACCCTGGGTTAAAAAGAACCGGTCCAGAGAAGGGCGACGAAGGGCGACGAAGCTGGTGAGGGGCCTGGAGAACAAGTCCTATGAGGAACGGCTGAAGGAGCTGAGCTTGTTCAGCCTGGAGAAGAGGAGGCTCAGGGGCGACCTTATCGCTCTCTACAGATACCTTAAAGGAGGTTGTAGCGAGGTGGGGGTTGGCCTGTTCTCCCACGTGCCTGGTGACAGGATGAGGGGGAATGGGCTAAAGTTGTGCCAGGGGAGGTTTAGGTTGGATGTTAGGAAGAACTTCTTTACCGAAAGGGTTGTTAGACTGTGGAACAGGCTGCTCAGGGAAGTGGTGGAGTCACCATCCCTGGAAGTCTTTAAAAGACGTTTAGATGTAGAGCTTAGGGATATGGTTTAGTGGGGACTGTTAGCGTTAAATCAGAGGTTGGACTCGATGATCTTGAGGTCTCTTCCAACCTAGAAATTCTGTGATTCTGTGGTTCCCAGCCTGTCTCTAAAGATAGTTGTTTAGTGCTAAAATGTGAGTTTCCTTTCTGGTATGTGACCATCCTAGTCTTAAGATTTCCAGTACTCAGTCATGTACCCCAGACTCCCGTGTTTTGAGGGGGATCGTACTCCCCTTACCTAATATGGGAATCCCATTTTTGTGCCTCAAGGGTCAATGGTGTAAGGCACTTAGAAATCATTGCGGATTGTGGTTGTTGTCAGTTGCCACGTAAATTAAGGCCATGCAAGGACCTTCTACTCTTTCATCTTCCCTTTCATTTGTTGTCAGGTTACTACTCAATATTACACCTTTGGTGAGAAGTCCTAAAAAAAACCAACAAACATTACATCTTAATGTTAACAACTCTTGTTTTTTCTTTCTCTAGGTCTGCCAGTAGCTGACAAGGTAGAAAGATGACCTTTTCTCTTTCATTCTTGTGAAGTTAGAGGCAGTGCCCAATTAAACTGTGACTGAGGCTCTGCGATGGTGCAAGTCTATCTTACTCCTTCAAATTCAGTGATGCAGCCAGCGTTTTCAGTAATGAACTTTCAGGGATTCAACCACTTTAAAGCTTTTGGACAGTGGCAATTATCTGAAAACATTCCTACAGATTTATCTTCTTCATTTACATTTGCTTGCTCTCTCCATCTCATTCAAAGCAGTCAGGACTGGTTTGCTTCCCTCTTCTCTGGAAGTTTGCACTAGGAACCATTGTTAGAATCAGAATCCTGATCTGAGAGCACGATGAAAAATGTTGCACACAAACTTGTACATTGGAGAGGAAAATGTTCATGTATACGTCAGTATTGTACTCAAACAGCTGCTTACACCTTTTAACTTTTAAACCTGAGAAGCAACAGGTAGTTTCTACGTTGCCCTTGGGGGTAGTGTACTCTTCTGTACTTTGCTTCTATACAAACAGCTCAAAATTTTAAAGTCATGTTGTCAGTCATACCACCAAACAACCTTGCACGGCATTACACGTTCCCCCCCCAGATAGATCTTGCCGTGAATGCGAGACCAGACAAGGAAATAATGCCGGCACATAAAACTAACTTGTAGATATATCCCTTGTTGGCATTCTTTTTTTTTGTTTTGTTTTGATGCTTTGTGGGGCTTAGCTGTACCTCAGTGAGAAGAATGTCTTCTGGTGTGAACTGAAATTATACCTCTCTGCCACAATGTCTCTCTATTTATTTATTTATTTTTGGGGGGGGGAGGGCTGGGGAGGGGAGAGAAGGGTGTTGATAATTCCTTGGGGACACCTGAAGGAGTTGCAAAATAATAAAATTTAGGTGAAGGAAAAGTTCCTTCTCTTAATTTTTGTCGTTGTTGTTTTTCTTTTCCATCTGGTCATAAAATGAAGGTCCCATTTTCTGGCTTTTGGCAGATTGCAAGCATGCTGGAACCATTCACGTTACGTAGACTGTATTTGTCTGAAATGATAATATCATACCTATAGTCTGCTGCAGGCTCAAAAGCAGCCTATGCCTCCTGGTCTGTTTTATGCCTTTGCTTTTGTTACTACATCCTTGTAAGTCTTCAACAGGGAAATGAAATTACCCTATACAAAAGAAACACCATCCAGAAGAAACTTCAGGTGCTAGGGCCTGAATTTTCACTGAAACCAAAGGCAGGTATCTTACTGACGTGAAGAAAGGGGCTTTATCTATCCTGGTTTGTTTAGTACTGAAGGAGCGTGAAAGAGATGCATGTCCTTGTCTCTGAAGAGGAGGCGAAGGAACAGCTAGTGCAAGGAACGCAAAATTCAGTTATGCCGAACTAACAGGTGGTTGTATCCCAGCTTGGAGACCACAACACAGAATCACCTAGGTTGGAAGAGACCTCCAAGATCACGTAGTCCAACCTCTGGCGTAACACTAACAAGTCCTCCACTAAGCCGTATCCCTAAGCTCTACACCTAAACATCTTTCAAAGACCTCCAGGGATAGTGACTCCACCACTCCCCTGGGCAGCCCGTTCCAATGCCTAACAGCCGTTTCGGTAAAGAAGTTCTTCCTGACACCCAACCTAAACCTCCCCTGGTGCAACTTTAGCGCATTCCCCCTCGTCCTATCACCAGGCACATATGAGAATAGACCAACCCCCACCTCGCTACAGCCTCCTTTGAGGTATCTGTAGAGAGCAATAAGGTCGCCCCTGAGCCTCCTCTTCTCCAGACCGAACAATCCCAGCTCCCTCAGCCGCTCCTCCTAAGACTTCTTCTCCAGATCCCTTGCCAGCTTTGTTGCCCTTCCCTGGACTCACTGGAGCCCCTCAATATCCTTCTTGTAGCGAGGGGCCCAGAACCGAACACAGTACTTGGGCTGCGGCCTCACCTGAGCCAAGTACAGGGGGACAATCACCTTCCTTAGTCCTGCTGGCCATGCTGTTTCTTGTAGGAGTCAGGATGCTGTTGGCCTTCTTGGCCACCTGAGCACACTGCTGGCTCATACTGAGTCGACTAGCCACCAGTACTCCCAGGTCCTTCTCTGCCAGGCAGCTTTCTAACCACTCAGATGGCTTTTCCAACCAGCTTCAAACTTCCAGATCTAGAGGAACGCTTTGACTGCGGCCTAAAAGCCACGTGTATGTAAGCTGCCGCAAGCCAGCCAATCTTCTTCCCATGACCTGCCAGGAAACAGCAACGTAGGCAGGTAACCAAATTAAAGCCAAAACTTGCCAGCCCAGTCCTTGACCTGAATAGTGAGTGAGGATCCGGATCCTGGCATTTATGCGCGATAGCTTCTACACAGTCAAAGTAAATACACCCCGGGTGCCCTGAGCTGGAGGACCACGACGGTGGGCACGATAAACTCCCAACCGACCCTGAACGTGTGCGGGATTTGCTGCTCCACCTGGATCCATACAAGTCCGTGGGTCCGGATGGGATTCATCTCAGGGTGCTTAAGGAGCTGGCTGACGCCATCGCGGGACCTCTCTCAATTATTTTTCAATGATCTTGTGAATCTGGAGAGGTCCCAGTAGACTGGAAGCTGGCAAATGTCGTACCAATTTTCAAGAAGGGCAAGAAAATAGACCGTGGCAACTACAGGCCTGTTAGTCTCACATCAGCGCCTGGTAAAATTCTGGAGAAGATGATCCTTGAAGGTATTGAAGCGCAGCTGGGGGACAATGCAGTCATTGGTCCCAGCCCACATGGGTTCATGAGGGGTAGGTCCTGCCTAACAAATCTGAATTCCTTTTATGATAAGATCAGCCATCTGGTTGATCAAGGGAAACCAGCTGACGTGATCTTTTTGGACTTGAGCAAAGCTTTCGACATAGAATCATAGAATATCCTGAGCTGGAAGGGACCCTTAAGGATCATCAAGTCCAACTCTTGACACCGCACAGGTCTACCCAAAAGTTCAGACCATGTGACTAAGTGCACAGTCCAATCTCTTCTTAAATTCAGACAGGCTCGGTGCAGTAACCACTTCCCTGGGGAGCCTGTTCCAGCGTGCAACCACCCTCTCTGTGAAGAACCCATGGTTTCCCATGGGATCCTACTGGACAAAAATGTCCAGCATACAACTTTGCAAAAACACCATACGATGGGTGAGCAATTGGCTGACAGGCAGGGCTCAAGGGCTTGTGGTAAATGGGGCCACATCAGGCTGGCGCACGGTCACTAGTGGGGTCCCTCAAGGCTCCATTTTAGGGCCGGTCCTCTTCAATGTTTTTATAAACGATTTAGATGTAGGACTAGAAGGTGTTTTGAGCACATTTGCTGATGGCACCAAACTTGGAGGAGTTGTAGACTCAGATGAGGGGCTGAGTGTGGAAAGGCCTTGCAGAGAGATCTGGACAGATTGGAGAGCTGGGCGATCACCAACCGCATGAGGATTAACAAGAGCAAGTGCCGGGTCCTGCACCTGGGACGGGGCCACCCTGGCTATATGTACCGACTGGGTGACGAGATGCTGGAGAGCAGCCCCGCAGAGAGGGATCCGGGCGTGGTGGTTGACAGCAAGTTGAACATGAGCCAGCAGTGTGCCCTGGCAGCCAGGAGGGCCAACCGTGTCCTGGGGTGCATCAAGCACGGCATTGCTGGTCGATCGAGGGAAGTGATTGTCCCGCTCTACTCTGCGCTGGTGCGGCCTCACCTCGAGTACTGTGTGCAGTTCTGGGCACCACAGTATAAAAAGGACATGAAACTGTTGGAGAGTGTCCAGAGGAGGGCGACGAAGATGGTGAAGGGCCTAGAGGGGAAGCCGCATGAGGAGCAGCTGAGGGCACTGGGCCTGTTCAGCCTGGGGAAGGGGAGGCTAAGGAGGGACCTCATTGCAGCGTACAACTTCCTCGCGAGGGGGAGTGCAGAGGCAGGTGCTGACCTATTCTCCGTAATCACCAGTGACAGGACCCACGGGAACGGTGTTAAGCTGAGGCAGGGAAGTTTTAGGCTGGATGTCAGGAAGAGGTTCTTCACCGAGAGGAGGGTGGTTGCACGCTAGAACAGGCTCCCCAGGGAACTAGTCACTGCACCAAGCCTGTCTGAATTTAAGAAGCGATTGGACTGTGCACTTGGTCACGTGGTCTAAACTTTTGGGTAGACCTGTGCGGTGCCAGGAGTTGGACTTGATGATCCTTAAGGGTCCCTTCCAGCTCAGGATATTCTATGATTCTATAAATAGTCCAGTCAGAGGTCATGGGGCTAGATTTAGAAAAGTCCTGCATAAAGAAGGGATCTCAGAGAAGAAAATGTAGATAGCATTAATATCAAGAAAAGGAATTCTGATTGCTAAATTGTTTATCTGTCATGACTAGACAGATGAAAATCTATGATGGCAAGTTTGCCTTTAACGTCATTTTATTTTTATTCATTTCTTTTATTTATTTGTATTTATTTTTTTAACAGGCTCTGTACTAATTTTGCTCACAGAATGACTAACAGAAATATGAGCTTTGTGCAAATTTTGTATTTAATTCATTATGTCAACTGTAACCACTAAGCCCCTTGTCAGGTTATTTCTACAAGTGATAAGGAGCAATAGACCTTAAAACCTTGAAGCCAGGTAGACGAGCTTATTCCACAAGGTCTCTTGCCTTCACCCTTGTTAAGTGCAACCTGCCAGGTGTGGGTCATTTGACCTTTGTTATATAGGAAGCCTGAGGACGGGTGGGGGAATTGCCTCCCCAGGAGAAACTGAGGCTTGGGTAGCCTAGGGTGTTTTTCTCTCGTGGTGAATCGGGCTCAGTGTTCCCTACTAGGCTGCTTTTCCTTCAAGTTTTCTGCCCTCTCTGTGAAATAGCTTTAGAGACTCTATGAGCCAGTTACATTGGTGGTGCCTTCTTCAGAAGAACCCTGGTGGGACTATTTCACTGCGAAGCACGTTGGAAGTGACTCGAGTTCAGGAGACAGCAGGTAAGAGTTCCTGGGTTCTGTGGTTGTTACTGTTGAGGAGTTTGAGTACTTCCTTCACCTTGTCTGTATCCTGTGAAATTACATAGGTGGCTTCTAAGCTCCCTTTTAAGTACTGGAGGAAAACAAAAAAGGCTGCAGAAGCCCAAGTGCACACAGGTCAGCCTGAAGTTGAACAAAATTCTTAAGTATTTGGAAGATTGAAAAACGAGCTGTGGGAAGGGGCGCAGAGTCGCTGGGGCGCAGAGTCGCTGGGGCGCAGAGTCGCTGGGGCGCAGAGTCGCTGGGGCGCAGAGTCGCTGGGGCGCAGAGTCGCTGGGGCGCAGAGTCGCTGGGGCGCAGAGTCGCTGGGGCGCAGAGTCGCTGGGGCGCAGAGTCGCTGGGGCGCAGAGTCGCTGGGGCGCAGAGTCGCTGGGGCGCAGAGTCGCTGGGGCGCAGAGTCGCTGGGGCGCAGAGTCGCTGGGGCGCAGAGTCGCTGGGGCGCAGAGTCGCTGGGGCGCAGAGTCGCTGGGGCGCAGAGTCGCTGGGGCGCAGAGTCGCTGGGGCGCAGAGTCGCTGGGGCGCAGAGTCGCTGGGGCGCAGAGTCGCTGGGGCGCAGAGTCGCTGGGGCGCAGAGTCGCTGGGGCGCAGAGTCGCTGGGGCGCAGAGTCGCTGGGGCGCAGAGTCGCTGGGGCGCAGAGTCGCTGGGGCGCAGAGTCGCTGGGGCGCAGAGTCGCTGGGGCGCAGAGTCGCTGGGGCGCAGAGTCGCTGGGGCGCAGAGTCGCTGGGGCGCAGAGTCGCTGGGGCGCAGAGTCGCTGGGGCGCAGAGTCGCTGGGGCGCAGAGTCGCTGGGGCGCAGAGTCGCTGGGGCGCAGAGTCGCTGGGGCGCAGAGTCGCTGGGGCGCAGAGTCGCTGGGGCGCAGAGTCGCTGGGGCGCAGAGTCGCTGGGGCGCAGAGTCGCTGGGGCGCAGAGTCGCTGGGGCGCAGAGTCGCTGGGGCGCAGAGTCGCTGGGGCGCAGAGTCGCTGGGGCGCAGAGTCGCTGGGGCGCAGAGTCGCTGGGGCGCAGAGTCGCTGGGGCGCAGAGTCGCTGGGGCGCAGAGTCGCTGGGGCGCAGAGTCGCTGGGGCGCAGAGTCGCTGGGGCGCAGAGTCGCTGGGGCGCAGAGTCGCTGGGGCGCAGAGTCGCTGGGGCGCAGAGTCGCTGGGGCGCAGAGTCGCTGGGGCGCAGAGTCGCTGGGGCGCAGAGTCGCTGGGGCGCAGAGTCGCTGGGGCGCAGAGTCGCTGGGGCGCAGAGTCGCTGGGGCGCAGAGTCGCTGGGGCGCAGAGTCGCTGGGGCGCAGAGTCGCTGGGGCGCAGAGTCGCTGGGGCGCAGAGTCGCTGGGGCGCAGAGTCGCTGGGGCGCAGAGTCGCTGGGGCGCAGAGTCGCTGGGGCGCAGAGTCGCTGGGGCGCAGAGTCGCTGGGGCGCAGAGTCGCTGGGGCGCAGAGTCGCTGGGGCGCAGAGTCGCTGGGGCGCAGAGTCGCTGGGGCGCAGAGTCGCTGGGGCGCAGAGTCGCTGGGGCGCAGAGTCGCTGGGGCGCAGAGTCGCTGGGGCGCAGAGTCGCTGGGGCGCAGAGTCGCTGGGGCGCAGAGTCGCTGGGGCGCAGAGTCGCTGGGGCGCAGAGTCGCTGGGGCGCAGAGTCGCTGGGGCGCAGAGTCGCTGGGGCGCAGAGTCGCTGGGGCGCAGAGTCGCTGGGGCGCAGAGTCGCTGGGGCGCAGAGTCGCTGGGGCGCAGAGTCGCTGGGGCGCAGAGTCGCTGGGGCGCAGAGTCGCTGGGGCGCAGAGTCGCTGGGGCGCAGAGTCGCTGGGGCGCAGAGTCGCTGGGGCGCAGAGTCGCTGGGGCGCAGAGTCGCTGGGGCGCAGAGTCGCTGGGGCGCAGAGTCGCTGGGGCGCAGAGTCGCTGGGGCGCAGAGTCGCTGGGGCGCAGAGTCGCTGGGGCGCAGAGTCGCTGGGGCGCAGAGTCGCTGGGGCGCAGAGTCGCTGGGGCGCAGAGTCGCTGGGGCGCAGAGTCGCTGGGGCGCAGAGTCGCTGGGGCGCAGAGTCGCTGGGGCGCAGAGTCGCTGGGGCGCAGAGTCGCTGGGGCGCAGAGTCGCTGGGGCGCAGAGTCGCTGGGGCGCAGAGTCGCTGGGGCGCAGAGTCGCTGGGGCGCAGAGTCGCTGGGGCGCAGAGTCGCTGGGGCGCAGAGTCGCTGGGGCGCAGAGTCGCTGGGGCGCAGAGTCGCTGGGGCGCAGAGTCGCTGGGGCGCAGAGTCGCTGGGGCGCAGAGTCGCTGGGGCGCAGAGTCGCTGGGGCGCAGAGTCGCTGGGGCGCAGAGTCGCTGGGGCGCAGAGTCGCTGGGGCGCAGAGTCGCTGGGGCGCAGAGTCGCTGGGGCGCAGAGTCGCTGGGGCGCAGAGTCGCTGGGGCGCAGAGTCGCTGGGGCGCAGAGTCGCTGGGGCGCAGAGTCGCTGGGGCGCAGAGTCGCTGGGGCGCAGAGTCGCTGGGGCGCAGAGTCGCTGGGGCGCAGAGTCGCTGGGGCGCAGAGTCGCTGGGGCGCAGAGTCGCTGGGGCGCAGAGTCGCTGGGGCGCAGAGTCGCTGGGGCGCAGAGTCGCTGGGGCGCAGAGTCGCTGGGGCGCAGAGTCGCTGGGGCGCAGAGTCGCTGGGGCGCAGAGTCGCTGGGGCGCAGAGTCGCTGGGGCGCAGAGTCGCTGGGGCGCAGAGTCGCTGGGGCGCAGAGTCGCTGGGGCGCAGAGTCGCTGGGGCGCAGAGTCGCTGGGGCGCAGAGTCGCTGGGGCGCAGAGTCGCTGGGGCGCAGAGTCGCTGGGGCGCAGAGTCGCTGGGGCGCAGAGTCGCTGGGGCGCAGAGTCGCTGGGGCGCAGAGTCGCTGGGGCGCAGAGTCGCTGGGGCGCAGAGTCGCTGGGGCGCAGAGTCGCTGGGGCGCAGAGTCGCTGGGGCGCAGAGTCGCTGGGGCGCAGAGTCGCTGGGGCGCAGAGTCGCTGGGGCGCAGAGTCGCTGGGGCGCAGAGTCGCTGGGGCGCAGAGTCGCTGGGGCGCAGAGTCGCTGGGGCGCAGAGTCGCTGGGGCGCAGAGTCGCTGGGGCGCAGAGTCGCTGGGGCGCAGAGTCGCTGGGGCGCAGAGTCGCTGGGGCGCAGAGTCGCTGGGGCGCAGAGTCGCTGGGGCGCAGAGTCGCTGGGGCGCAGAGTCGCTGGGGCGCAGAGTCGCTGGGGCGCAGAGTCGCTGGGGCGCAGAGTCGCTGGGGCGCAGAGTCGCTGGGGCGCAGAGTCGCTGGGGCGCAGAGTCGCTGGGGCGCAGAGTCGCTGGGGCGCAGAGTCGCTGGGGCGCAGAGTCGCTGGGGCGCAGAGTCGCTGGGGCGCAGAGTCGCTGGGGCGCAGAGTCGCTGGGGCGCAGAGTCGCTGGGGCGCAGAGTCGCTGGGGCGCAGAGTCGCTGGGGCGCAGAGTCGCTGGGGCGCAGAGTCGCTGGGGCGCAGAGTCGCTGGGGCGCAGAGTCGCTGGGGCGCAGAGTCGCTGGGGCGCAGAGTCGCTGGGGCGCAGAGTCGCTGGGGCGCAGAGTCGCTGGGGCGCAGAGTCGCTGGGGCGCAGAGTCGCTGGGGCGCAGAGTCGCTGGGGCGCAGAGTCGCTGGGGCGCAGAGTCGCTGGGGCGCAGAGTCGCTGGGGCGCAGAGTCGCTGGGGCGCAGAGTCGCTGGGGCGCAGAGTCGCTGGGGCGCAGAGTCGCTGGGGCGCAGAGTCGCTGGGGCGCAGAGTCGCTGGGGCGCAGAGTCGCTGGGGCGCAGAGTCGCTGGGGCGCAGAGTCGCTGGGGCGCAGAGTCGCTGGGGCGCAGAGTCGCTGGGGCGCAGAGTCGCTGGGGCGCAGAGTCGCTGGGGCGCAGAGTCGCTGGGGCGCAGAGTCGCTGGGGCGCAGAGTCGCTGGGGCGCAGAGTCGCTGGGGCGCAGAGTCGCTGGGGCGCAGAGTCGCTGGGGCGCAGAGTCGCTGGGGCGCAGAGTCGCTGGGGCGCAGAGTCGCTGGGGCGCAGAGTCGCTGGGGCGCAGAGTCGCTGGGGCGCAGAGTCGCTGGGGCGCAGAGTCGCTGGGGCGCAGAGTCGCTGGGGCGCAGAGTCGCTGGGGCGCAGAGTCGCTGGGGCGCAGAGTCGCTGGGGCGCAGAGTCGCTGGGGCGCAGAGTCGCTGGGGCGCAGAGTCGCTGGGGCGCAGAGTCGCTGGGGCGCAGAGTCGCTGGGGCGCAGAGTCGCTGGGGCGCAGAGTCGCTGGGGCGCAGAGTCGCTGGGGCGCAGAGTCGCTGGGGCGCAGAGTCGCTGGGGCGCAGAGTCGCTGGGGCGCAGAGTCGCTGGGGCGCAGAGTCGCTGGGGCGCAGAGTCGCTGGGGCGCAGAGTCGCTGGGGCGCAGAGTCGCTGGGGCGCAGAGTCGCTGGGGCGCAGAGTCGCTGGGGCGCAGAGTCGCTGGGGCGCAGAGTCGCTGGGGCGCAGAGTCGCTGGGGCGCAGAGTCGCTGGGGCGCAGAGTCGCTGGGGCGCAGAGTCGCTGGGGCGCAGAGTCGCTGGGGCGCAGAGTCGCTGGGGCGCAGAGTCGCTGGGGCGCAGAGTCGCTGGGGCGCAGAGTCGCTGGGGCGCAGAGTCGCTGGGGCGCAGAGTCGCTGGGGCGCAGAGTCGCTGGGGCGCAGAGTCGCTGGGGCGCAGAGTCGCTGGGGCGCAGAGTCGCTGGGGCGCAGAGTCGCTGGGGCGCAGAGTCGCTGGGGCGCAGAGTCGCTGGGGCGCAGAGTCGCTGGGGCGCAGAGTCGCTGGGGCGCAGAGTCGCTGGGGCGCAGAGTCGCTGGGGCGCAGAGTCGCTGGGGCGCAGAGTCGCTGGGGCGCAGAGTCGCTGGGGCGCAGAGTCGCTGGGGCGCAGAGTCGCTGGGGCGCAGAGTCGCTGGGGCGCAGAGTCGCTGGGGCGCAGAGTCGCTGGGGCGCAGAGTCGCTGGGGCGCAGAGTCGCTGGGGCGCAGAGTCGCTGGGGCGCAGAGTCGCTGGGGCGCAGAGTCGCTGGGGCGCAGAGTCGCTGGGGCGCAGAGTCGCTGGGGCGCAGAGTCGCTGGGGCGCAGAGTCGCTGGGGCGCAGAGTCGCTGGGGCGCAGAGTCGCTGGGGCGCAGAGTCGCTGGGGCGCAGAGTCGCTGGGGCGCAGAGTCGCTGGGGCGCAGAGTCGCTGGGGCGCAGAGTCGCTGGGGCGCAGAGTCGCTGGGGCGCAGAGTCGCTGGGGCGCAGAGTCGCTGGGGCGCAGAGTCGCTGGGGCGCAGAGTCGCTGGGGCGCAGAGTCGCTGGGGCGCAGAGTCGCTGGGGCGCAGAGTCGCTGGGGCGCAGAGTCGCTGGGGCGCAGAGTCGCTGGGGCGCAGAGTCGCTGGGGCGCAGAGTCGCTGGGGCGCAGAGTCGCTGGGGCGCAGAGTCGCTGGGGCGCAGAGTCGCTGGGGCGCAGAGTCGCTGGGGCGCAGAGTCGCTGGGGCGCAGAGTCGCTGGGGCGCAGAGTCGCTGGGGCGCAGAGTCGCTGGGGCGCAGAGTCGCTGGGGCGCAGAGTCGCTGGGGCGCAGAGTCGCTGGGGCGCAGAGTCGCTGGGGCGCAGAGTCGCTGGGGCGCAGAGTCGCTGGGGCGCAGAGTCGCTGGGGCGCAGAGTCGCTGGGGCGCAGAGTCGCTGGGGCGCAGAGTCGCTGGGGCGCAGAGTCGCTGGGGCGCAGAGTCGCTGGGGCGCAGAGTCGCTGGGGCGCAGAGTCGCTGGGGCGCAGAGTCGCTGGGGCGCAGAGTCGCTGGGGCGCAGAGTCGCTGGGGCGCAGAGTCGCTGGGGCGCAGAGTCGCTGGGGCGCAGAGTCGCTGGGGCGCAGAGTCGCTGGGGCGCAGAGTCGCTGGGGCGCAGAGTCGCTGGGGCGCAGAGTCGCTGGGGCGCAGAGTCGCTGGGGCGCAGAGTCGCTGGGGCGCAGAGTCGCTGGGGCGCAGAGTCGCTGGGGCGCAGAGTCGCTGGGGCGCAGAGTCGCTGGGGCGCAGAGTCGCTGGGGCGCAGAGTCGCTGGGGCGCAGAGTCGCTGGGGCGCAGAGTCGCTGGGGCGCAGAGTCGCTGGGGCGCAGAGTCGCTGGGGCGCAGAGTCGCTGGGGCGCAGAGTCGCTGGGGCGCAGAGTCGCTGGGGCGCAGAGTCGCTGGGGCGCAGAGTCGCTGGGGCGCAGAGTCGCTGGGGCGCAGAGTCGCTGGGGCGCAGAGTCGCTGGGGCGCAGAGTCGCTGGGGCGCAGAGTCGCTGGGGCGCAGAGTCGCTGGGGCGCAGAGTCGCTGGGGCGCAGAGTCGCTGGGGCGCAGAGTCGCTGGGGCGCAGAGTCGCTGGGGCGCAGAGTCGCTGGGGCGCAGAGTCGCTGGGGCGCAGAGTCGCTGGGGCGCAGAGTCGCTGGGGCGCAGAGTCGCTGGGGCGCAGAGTCGCTGGGGCGCAGAGTCGCTGGGGCGCAGAGTCGCTGGGGCGCAGAGTCGCTGGGGCGCAGAGTCGCTGGGGCGCAGAGTCGCTGGGGCGCAGAGTCGCTGGGGCGCAGAGTCGCTGGGGCGCAGAGTCGCTGGGGCGCAGAGTCGCTGGGGCGCAGAGTCGCTGGGGCGCAGAGTCGCTGGGGCGCAGAGTCGCTGGGGCGCAGAGTCGCTGGGGCGCAGAGTCGCTGGGGCGCAGAGTCGCTGGGGCGCAGAGTCGCTGGGGCGCAGAGTCGCTGGGGCGCAGAGTCGCTGGGGCGCAGAGTCGCTGGGGCGCAGAGTCGCTGGGGCGCAGAGTCGCTGGGGCGCAGAGTCGCTGGGGCGCAGAGTCGCTGGGGCGCAGAGTCGCTGGGGCGCAGAGTCGCTGGGGCGCAGAGTCGCTGGGGCGCAGAGTCGCTGGGGCGCAGAGTCGCTGGGGCGCAGAGTCGCTGGGGCGCAGAGTCGCTGGGGCGCAGAGTCGCTGGGGCGCAGAGTCGCTGGGGCGCAGAGTCGCTGGGGCGCAGAGTCGCTGGGGCGCAGAGTCGCTGGGGCGCAGAGTCGCTGGGGCGCAGAGTCGCTGGGGCGCAGAGTCGCTGGGGCGCAGAGTCGCTGGGGCGCAGAGTCGCTGGGGCGCAGAGTCGCTGGGGCGCAGAGTCGCTGGGGCGCAGAGTCGCTGGGGCGCAGAGTCGCTGGGGCGCAGAGTCGCTGGGGCGCAGAGTCGCTGGGGCGCAGAGTCGCTGGGGCGCAGAGTCGCTGGGGCGCAGAGTCGCTGGGGCGCAGAGTCGCTGGGGCGCAGAGTCGCTGGGGCGCAGAGTCGCTGGGGCGCAGAGTCGCTGGGGCGCAGAGTCGCTGGGGCGCAGAGTCGCTGGGGCGCAGAGTCGCTGGGGCGCAGAGTCGCTGGGGCGCAGAGTCGCTGGGGCGCAGAGTCGCTGGGGCGCAGAGTCGCTGGGGCGCAGAGTCGCTGGGGCGCAGAGTCGCTGGGGCGCAGAGTCGCTGGGGCGCAGAGTCGCTGGGGCGCAGAGTCGCTGGGGCGCAGAGTCGCTGGGGCGCAGAGTCGCTGGGGCGCAGAGTCGCTGGGGCGCAGAGTCGCTGGGGCGCAGAGTCGCTGGGGCGCAGAGTCGCTGGGGCGCAGAGTCGCTGGGGCGCAGAGTCGCTGGGGCGCAGAGTCGCTGGGGCGCAGAGTCGCTGGGGCGCAGAGTCGCTGGGGCGCAGAGTCGCTGGGGCGCAGAGTCGCTGGGGCGCAGAGTCGCTGGGGCGCAGAGTCGCTGGGGCGCAGAGTCGCTGGGGCGCAGAGTCGCTGGGGCGCAGAGTCGCTGGGGCGCAGAGTCGCTGGGGCGCAGAGTCGCTGGGGCGCAGAGTCGCTGGGGCGCAGAGTCGCTGGGGCGCAGAGTCGCTGGGGCGCAGAGTCGCTGGGGCGCAGAGTCGCTGGGGCGCAGAGTCGCTGGGGCGCAGAGTCGCTGGGGCGCAGAGTCGCTGGGGCGCAGAGTCGCTGGGGCGCAGAGTCGCTGGGGCGCAGAGTCGCTGGGGCGCAGAGTCGCTGGGGCGCAGAGTCGCTGGGGCGCAGAGTCGCTGGGGCGCAGAGTCGCTGGGGCGCAGAGTCGCTGGGGCGCAGAGTCGCTGGGGCGCAGAGTCGCTGGGGCGCAGAGTCGCTGGGGCGCAGAGTCGCTGGGGCGCAGAGTCGCTGGGGCGCAGAGTCGCTGGGGCGCAGAGTCGCTGGGGCGCAGAGTCGCTGGGGCGCAGAGTCGCTGGGGCGCAGAGTCGCTGGGGCGCAGAGTCGCTGGGGCGCAGAGTCGCTGGGGCGCAGAGTCGCGCCATTTATTTCAAGAAAATCCTTTTAATTTATTTTTTTTTTTTTTTATTTTTTTTGGGGTTTTTTTGCTGTTACTAGACAGATGAAAATGTGAGAGCAATTTAGCCGGTAATTTCATTCCCTTTCTTCTTTCATGTATTTATATATTTTTATTTCTCTTATATTAACGGGTTCTAAACTAGTTTTCCTCACGGAATGAGTAGCAGAAATATGACCCTTACGCACCTCTTGTAGTTAATTCATGAAATTTATTCTAACTACAAAACTCTGTGTCAGGTGATTTCTTTTATCAATAAGGAGCAATGGAACTTATTATTGATAATTGAACCCCAGCAGGCTGCTTTTTCTTTTTGTTTTCTACTTTTGCTGTGAAATAGCTCTAGAGACTCTATGACTAGTTACATTGGTGGTGCCTTCTCCGTGCAGTAGAGCCTGGTGGTACGGCTTGTGAAGTTGCTTGGAAGTGCCGCGAGTTCAGGAGCTGGCAGCTAAGTGTTCCTGGGTTCTAGAGTTGTTTCATGTTGGGGAGTGGCCCCGTTCCCTAAAATCACAGCTCCTG
Source organism: Anas platyrhynchos (assembly GCF_047663525.1). Lineage (NCBI taxonomy): Eukaryota > Metazoa > Chordata > Aves > Anseriformes > Anatidae > Anas > Anas platyrhynchos. The sequence continues at coordinate 15,879,769 of NC_092596.1, forward strand.
GGCCCAAATCTGAGTTTCTTTTCTGTTACGTGAACAGCCGGAGAGGGTCAGCCTCCTTTGTCTTTTGAGTCCGTTGCCTCCTACTCTTAACAGTTTTAGTGTTCGGTAGCGTACCTCAGGCTCTCCTATTTTGAGAGGGGTTGTGCTCCTCTTACGTAACATGGGAATCCCTTTTTTCTGTCTCAAGCGTGAATGGTGTAAGGCACTTAGAAATCATTGCAGATGAAAGGGAAGTGAAGTTATCTTATTTAGAAGAAAAGCTATCCAGAAGAAACTTCAGTTGCTTGGGCCTGAATTCTCACTGAAACCAAAAGCAGGTATCTTACCGTAGAGAGCGATAAGGTCGCCCCTGAGCCTCCTTTTCTCCAGGCCGAACAATCCCAGCTCCCTCAGCCGCTCCTCATAAGACTTGTTCTCCAGATCCCTCACCAGCTTTGTTGCCCTTCCCTGGACTCACTGGAGCCCCTCAATATCCTTCTTGTAGTGAGAGGCCCAGAACTGAACATAGTACTTGGGCTGCGGCCTCACCAGAGCCAAGTACAGGGGGACAATCACCTTCCTTAGTCCTGCTGGCCATGCCATTTCTTGTAGGAGTCAGGATGCTGTTGGCCTTCTTGGCCACCTGAGCACACTGCTGGCTCATACTGAGTCGACTAGCCACCAGTACTCCCAGGTCCTTCTCTGCCAGGCAGCTTTCTAACCACTCAGATGGCTTTTCCAACCAGCTTCAAACTTCCAGATCTAGAGGAACGCTTTGACTGCGGCCTAAAAGCCACGTGTATGTAAGCTGCCGCAAGCCAGCCAATCTTCTTCCCATGACCTGCCACGAAACAGCAACGTAGGCAGGTAACCAAATTAAAGCCAAAACTTGCCAGCCCAGTCCTTGACCTGAATAGTGAGTGATGATCCGGATCCTGGCATTTATGCGCGATAGCTTCTACGCAGTCGAAGTAAATACACCCTGGGTGCCCTGAGCTGGAGGACCACGACGGTGGGCACGATAAACTCCCAACCGACCCTGAACGTGTGCGGGATTTGCTGCTCCACCTGGATCTATACAAGTCCGTGGGTCCGGATGGGATTCATCCCAGGGTGCTTAAGGAGCTGGCTGACGCCATCACGGGACCTCTCTCAATTATTTTTCAATGACCTTATGAATCTGGAGAGGTCCCAGTAGACTGGAAGCTGGCAAATGTCGTACCAATTTTCAAGAAGGGCAAGAAAATAGACCGTGGCAACTACAGGCCTGTTAGTCTCACGTCAGCGCCTGGTAAAATTCTGGAGAAGATGATCCTTGAAGGTATTGAAGCGCAGCTGGGGGACAATGCAGTCATTGGTCCCAGCCCACATGGGTTCATGAGGGGTAGGTCCTGCCTAACAAATCTGAATTCCTTTTATGATAAGATCAGCCATCTGGTTGATCAAGGGAAACCGGCTGACGTGATCTTTTTGGACTTGAGCAAAGCTTTCGACATGGTTTCCCGTGGGATCCTACTGGACAAAATGTCCAGCATACAACCTAACAAAAACATCATGCGATGGGTGAGCAATTGGCTGGCAGGCAGGGCTCAAGGGCTTGTGGTAAATGGGGCCACATCAGGCTGGCGCACGGTCACTAGTGGGGTCCCTCAAGGCTCCATTTTAGGGCCGGTCCTCTTCAATGTTTTTATAAACGATTTAGATGTAGGACTAGAAGGTGTTTTGAGCACATTTGCTGATGGCACCAAACTTGGAGGAGTTGTAGACTCAGATGAGGGTGGAAAGTCCTTGCGGAGAGATCTGGGTAGATTGGAGAGCTGGGTGATCACCAACCGCATGAAGTTTAAGAAGAGCAAGTGCCGGGTCCTGCACCTGGGACGGGGCCACCCTGGCTATACGTACCGACTGGGTGATGAGATGCCGTAGAGCAGCCCTGCAGAGAGGGATCCGGGCGTGGTGGTCGACAGCAAGTTGAATATGAGCCAGCAGTGTGCCCTGGCAGCCAGGAGGGCCAACCGTGTCCTGGGGTGCATCAAGCACAGCATTGCTGGTCGATTGAGGGAGGTGATTGTCCTGCTCTACTCTGCGCTGGTGCGGCCTCACTTCGAGTACTGTGTGCAGTTCTGGGCACCACAGTATAAAAAGGACATGAAACTGTTGGAGAGTGTCCAGAGGAGGGCGACGAAGATGGTGAAGGGCCTAGAGGGGAAGCCGTATGAGGAGCAGCTGAGGGCACTGGGCCTGTTCAGCCTGGGGAAGGGGAGGCTAAGGAGGGACCTCATTGCAGTGTACAACTTCCTCGCGAGGGGGAGTGCAGAGGCAGGTGCTGACCTATTCTCTGTAATCACCAGTGATAGGACCCATGGGAATGGTGTTAAGCTGAGGCAGGGAAGGTTTAGGCCGGATGTCAGGAAGAGGTTCTTCACCGAAAGGAGGGTGGTTGCACGCTGGAACAGGCTCCCCAGGGAACTAGTCACTGCACCGAGCCTGTCTGAATTTAAGAAGCGATTGGACTGTGCACTTGGTCACGTGGTCTAAACTTTTGGGTAGACCTGTGCAGTGCCAGGAGTTGGACTTGATGATCCTTAAGGGTCCCTTCCAGCTCAGGATATTCTATGATTCTATAAATAGTCCAGTCAGAGGTCATGGGGCTAGATTTAGAAAAGTCCTGCATAAAGAAGGGATCTCAGAGAAGAAAATGTAGATAGCATTAATATCAAGAAAAGGAATTCTGATTGCTAAATTGTTTATCTGTCATGACTAGACAGATGAAAATCTATGATGGCAAGTTTGCCTTTAAGGTCATTTTATTTTTATTCATTTCTTTTATTTATTTGTATTTATTTTTTTAACAGGCTCTGTACTAATTTTGCTCACATAACAGAAATATGACCCTTGTGCACCTTTTGTAGTTAATTCATTAGGTCAACTGTAACCACTAAGCCCCTTGTCAGGTTATTTCTACAAGTGATAAGGAGCAATAGACCTTAAAACTTTGAAGCCAGGTAGATGAGCTTATTCCACAAGGTCTCTTGCCTTCACCCTTGTTAAGTGCAACCTGCCAGGTGTGGGTCATTTGTCCTTTGTTATATAGGAAGCCTGAGGACGGGTGGGGGAATTGCCTCCCCAGGAGAAACTGAGGCTTGGGTAGCCTAGGGTGTTTTTCTCTCGTGGTGAATCGGGCTCAGTGTTCCCTACTAGGCTGCTTTTCCTTCAAGTTTTCTGCCCTCTCTGTGAAATAGTTTTAGAGACTCTATGAGCCAGTTACATTGGTGGTGCCTTCTTCAGAAGAACCCTGGTGGGACTATTTCACTGCGAAGCACGTTGGAAGTGACTCGAGTTCAGGAGACAGCAGGTAAGAGTTCCTGGGTTCTGTGGTTGTTACTGTTGAGGAGTTTGAGTACTTCCTTCACCTTGTCTGTTTCCTGTGAAATTACTTAGGTGGCTTCTAAGCTCCCTTCCAAGCACTGGAGGAAAAAAAAGGCCTCAGAAGCCCAAGTGCACACAGGTCAGCCTGAAATTGAAGGAGGTTCTTAAGTATTTGGAAGATTGAAAAACGGGCTGTGTGAAGCGGGGGGCGCAGAGTTGCGGGGGGTGCATAGTCGCTGGGGGCGCGTTCCAGTGTGTGACCACCCTCTCCGTGAAGAACCTCTTCCTGTTGTCTAGCCTAAACGTCCCCTTCCTCAGGCTGACACCATTCACTGTGGGTCCTATCATTGGTGTCTGGAGAGAATAGAGCGGTACCTGCCCCCTCGTGAGGAAGCTGTAGACTGTGACGAGGCCTCCCGTCAGCCGCCTCTTTTCCAGGCTGAACAGGCCCAGTGACCTCAGCCGCTCCTCATACGACTTCCCCTCTAGGCCCTTCGCCATCTTTGTAGCCCAGTATCTTACTGACTTGAAGAAGGAGGCTTTAATCTATCCTGCTTTGTTTAGTAGCAACCACCCCTCACCGAGCATGCGCTCTGAATTTCTCGGAGTCTATTACTTTAAACGGAGACGGGAGAACTTTTCACCAATCATAACTAAGATATGCTTGGCTAGAGCCACTCAAGCTCCACCCAAAAGAGAGAAAATAATATAAATTGGCCTAAGAGAGAGGGGATGTTAGGGAAGATACCACCATCAGGGGAGGTACCACACCAAGGGAATACAACATCCTTCGGACCTCCTGACTCCTGGGACCAGTCGATGGGCTCAGACTTTTTCTCCCCCCCCCCCATTGGGATGCCTTTGGGTGAGATTTGAACACTTGGTTATTGTCATAAATGAGGTCTCAACTCAATCTGAATTTTGTAATATTTATAAAACAAACATTTCTAAAAGGTAGAAAAGCTATAAAAGGCAAGTAAACAGCGCTGGGTGTGCGGGGAGTCTACGCTCCACCAACACTCGCACACAAACATCAAACATCCTAAATGTACAGAGCATTGCTTTACATACTAAACGCAAGTATGCCTCTACATACGTACAATCAGGAAAGGTAGCAAACAATCCTCTAAGTTCCATAACTTAATAAAAATCGAGTACGCCTATACATATGCATGATCAGAAGAGGTAACAAACAATCCTTTAAGTTCCATGACTTAACAGTCTCCATTTTCCATTCCTTTTGAGCGATGTGTCTCGCTTTAAGTTGTCAAGCAACTCGGTCTTAAGGCCTTATGTATCCCGTTCTTCCCAGATCGAAGAAAAGCATATCCATCTCCTTGCGAAGGCCAATAGACCTGGGTCAAAAGGCATGTCCAGGTCAGCAGGGAGCGCAACAGCAAAAGCCTTCGATGGCTGTAACAGCAGAGGGGCCCATGGCGTAGCAGTCGGATCAGTAAAGGAGCCCGCAGCTCCTTTACTGATCCGACTGCTGATCCCTCACTACTACTGATCCCTCACTGTCTGGCAAACCACACCTTTGTGATTGTGGCACCACAGGGCTCTTTAAGGCCTCAGAGGCTGCTCACCAGGTGCCGAGCAATCCCACTGCAACCTTGTCATTTTTAGTTGCAGAGTTGCACACCTTGACCTCAGTTTGGTCCCATATTTGAGGCTCATAAACTGTCCAATTGTTAATAAGGAGAATAAGCTGTAAGGTTACCAGGACAATCTTTGTTCCTAAGGACGTATGATTCCTCATAACGCGCAACTGCTTACCAGCGAGGGGCAGTTGTGTGCACAGGTCCGCTTCTCTCAGCTCGAGCTTCTCTCCAGCTCCAGTGCGCCTATTTCCAGCGAGTTTCTGTACGAGCTTCTCTGAGCAGTTTGAGTTTGGCCAAACCTATCTTCATGAGGCAATCAAAGTGCCTGTTCCCGTCCTGGTCTCCATTCTGCCAGCCTGTTCCTCTTCACTTCTTGTTCCTGCTTCTTTATTGATGTAACTTCATCGTGCTCCCTTTTTTTTTTTTTGTCTTGAGGGCAGGCTCCCCTCTTATACCCTTCTCTCCACGGCAGTTCTTTTCAAAACAACTTTTCATTGCTCAAACAACTTTGAATGTAACGACAACAGCAAACACCCAGAAACATCCATGCCTTAACTGGAGAACAAGAAACCGGAGACTGCATGGAGTCTCCTGAATCACCCTTCTTTGTTCCCTCTAAACACTTTTATATTCCTGATGGCCTCGTCGTTAAGAGTCTAATGTTATCTCAACCACGGGGCTTTCCAACGCCCATGGCCACGTTCCAAATTTCCCCCTCTTTATTAATATCAACCATTTTCTCGACACGAATTTCCACTCCATATATAACAGTTATAAATCTTTCTAGAATCTTTGATCCGTTTAACGCATTAATTTCTAGGCTGTGCACCTGTAACACCTGTGTATTTCATGCATGCTAGCTTGCTTTTGCAGACAGGCACTATTGCCGGCAATCCAAAGAACCTGGTTATCTCTTGCTGTAATAAATCACACTTGATTGCATTGTCATAGCTCTCATTAAGTGCAACTAGGGTAAGGGTGGTTACATGTTATTGGTGAATCTGTGACCGTGATAGTTCAGTGTTCTGAATCCAAGCAGACCCCAGACGGTTAACACGTTACTGGTGAATATCCGACCGGACCCCAGACGGTTGACGTGTTATTGGTGTGTCCGACAGGTTCGGTACCCTGAATCCGACCGGTCCCATAACGGTTAATCAGCTACACCCCTTAATGCGACACTAATGAAGGAGCACGGAAGAGACGCATGTCCTTACCTCTGGAGAGGAGGTTCCTTGCACAGCCAGTGCAAGGAACACAAAAATCAGTTGCGCCAGACTAACGTGGTTGTATCTGAGCTTGGAGGCTGCAACCCTCTTCAGACTTCCAGATCTAGAGGAACACTTTGGCTGCAGCCTAAAAGCCACGTGTACAGGAGCTCCCCCAAGCCAGCCAATCTTCTTCCCATGACCTGCCAGGAAACAGCAAGGTAGGCATGTACCCAAATCAAAACCCAAACCTTTGGCCCAGTCCTTGACCTGAATAGTGAGTGACGATCCGGATCCTGGCATTCATACCTGACAGCTTATACGCAGTGGAAGTAAACAGTGTAGTCAGAGGTCACGGGGCTAGATTTTGGAAAGTCCTGCATCAAGAAGACATCTCAGAAAAGCAAATTTAAATACCATTAATGCCAAGAAAAGTAACTCTGATGGCTATATTCTTTATGTGTCATGACTAGACAGATGAAAAACTATGAGAGCAATTTTGCCTTTAAGGTCATTTTCTTTTTTCTTTGATGTCTTTTCTTTCGTTTGTTTGTCTGTTTGTTTGTTTATTTATTTATTTAAACAGGCTCTGTACTACTTGTCCTCACAGAATGACTAACAGAAATATGACCCTTGTGCACTTTTTGTAGTTAATTCATTAGGTCAGCTCTAACCACTAAGCCCCTTGTCAGGTTATTTCTAGTAGTGACAAGGAGCAATTAAGCTTACAAGACTGAAGCCAGGTAGATGAGCCTATTCCAGGAGGTCTCTTGGCTCCACCCTTGTGAAGTGAAACCTGCCAGGTGTGGATCATTTGACTTTTGCTATATAGGAAGCCTGAGGACTTGTGGGGAATTGCCTTTCTGGTGGGGGAGTTTGAGGCTCAGTTTTCTCTAGGGTGCTTTTCTGCTGTTGTGGTGGAGCGGATTCAGTGTTCCCCGGTGGGCTGCTTTTTCTTCACCTTTTCTCCCATCTCTGTGAAACAGTGACTCTATGAGCTAACTATGTTGTTGGTGCCCTCTCAGTACGGTGAGAGCCTGGTGGTGCGAAGTCACTGTGAAGCAGTGTGGAAGTGACTCAAGTTCAGGAGCTGGCAGGTAAGTGTTCCTGGGTTCTACGGTTCTTTAATGTCGAGGAGTTTGAGTACTTCCTTCACCTTGTCTGTTTTCAGTGAAATTACTTCCGTGGCTTCTAAGCTCCCTTTCCAGCCCTTCCAAATCTAATGAGAATGAAAGCTAAAAAGAAAGCCCCACCAACTCAGAAGCTCAAGTGCTTACAGGTAAGCCTGACTTTGAAGAATGTTCTTAACTATTTGTTAGGATTCAACAACGGGCAGTGTGGAAAAAGGTGCCTTAATGTGCACTCAAATTATGCCTTGCAGTGAGTAGAAACCGATGGGGAAGGTACTGGTGGAGTTATGACAACTTTCACTCAGTGGAAGTCGCAAGACTGTGCTGTTCCTAAAAGAAATGCCGCTTTCACAACATGTAAGTCAAAAGCAGTGTGAAGAAAGCCTCTCCTCTTCCCTACAGGCCTGCGTCTCTGCTGTGGAGAAAGATTTGGAATAGGTCCACCAGTGAGGAGAGACTATCTTCCTCCCAGGCTGTACAAACCAGTATCTGAGGTGGCGTTGTTTTCTTCTAGTTGTTTGTCTGAGTGCTTTTGACCAATAATCTTGTGTGAAACACCGTCTGCCCCTGTTAAGTTCACTATAAAAGTTAGGCTATTCGGGCAATAAAATGGAGCAGCATGATCTGACTCAACCGGTGTCTGCCGTGCTTTCGGCCGTGCTTCCTAACAAATGGCGCCCGAACAGGCTGAGACCTGAACAGGGCATCGCAGCGGAGCGGGAGAGCAGCGGCGCCGGGACATCAGAGCGGCGTGGGACCGACACATCGGAGCGGCGCCGGGAGACCCGAGGCACACGGAGGGACTCCTGCCGGACGGAGAGAGCCCTGAGAGACGCTGCAGAGCCACGGATGGCTCTGAGAGACACAGACCTGACAGAAGCCGGAACACCTGAGAAGCATTGAGAAACTCCAAGCACCGACCCGGACAAAGGACTCATGGTGAGACACGGGGAAAAGCAACCGTGGGGAGCGTGGGAAGAGATCTGCGGGGAAACGCGGGAAACGGAACCGCGCAGGGACGCGGGAACGAGGTCTCGCAAAGGCTGCAACAGCATAAATAAAGGTATGGAGAGACAAGCGGCGTATGATTTGCTCAATTGCTTTTTAGAAAAACGGAGCACGCAGGGTATAGGCTGCAAAAAGGATTTACCAGGATTATTAGCATATGGAGTAACAAAGGGTTGTTTTATCAATCCGGATACAGTTTTTGAACAAACAGAGTGGCGTAAATTTGGGGACAAATTGTTTGATGAAGTTATTAATGAAAATAAGACTGCTAAAAAATTACTGAAGCCTTGGAGAGCAGTCACTAATGCCTTAGCTATACATCAGGCTGAGCAGAGAGTCGCTGCTGCTGCTACAGAGCGACTGGGATTGCCAGGAAGTGCTGGTAGTGTTAACCCTCAACAGGGAGGGATGGGGGGAGCTGGGGATTACCCATTGCCGCCTTCAGTGAGGACGATAACGCTGCCTCAGGGGGCAATGGGAGCCTCCTCCTCTCTCATCATCCTTCTCAGAGTCGGTGTTGGTGCTCCCGCCATCACCAGCAGCACCACCGGCTCCTTCTCACAAAAGTGGGGAAATGGATGAGGAAATAAGAGAGCAAAAACCAGACAGAAAAAACACAAGCCCGTTTATAGAAGGTGTTCAGGAGAGGCAGAGGGTGTGGAAGCAAATAGCAGATGAGGCTGTATGCGAAGGTGAACACGGGATAGCTGCACAATTGGTTCAAGAGGCCTTCCCGGTAGTATATTCACCACCGGACGCCCAGGGTAATGTTACGGTTAATCTCGTGAATTTGGACTGGAAATTGTTAACTCAGCTGCGGTCCACAGTAAATGAGTCAGGTCTGAAAGGTGAACCTACGAGACAGATGTTGGACTATATTTGGGGAACTAATATTTTGCTTCCAGGAGACATATGTAGCATAATGAAGTTAATTTTGACCCAACACCAGCAGCTCTTATTTAATGCCCATTGGCAGGCTGCTTGTCAAGAAGCAGTCACAGTGGTAAGAGCACCTGGGGACCCTTTACATGGGGTCACGCTGGAAGAGTTGATGGGGGTAGGACCGTATTTTAGGACAGAAGCACAAGCATTGCTGGGACCTGATAAAGCGAAGGAATCGATGAGAACGGCCAGAAGAGCATTGGATCGGATAAAGGGGCCAGGGGGAATACCTTCCTACATGGGAATCAAACAGGGTAGAGAGGATCCATTTGGGCTTTTTATTGACCGCATAGCAAACGCCATACAGGCGGCTGGGGTGCCTGATTACCTCCAGGGCACGATATTAAAACAGTGCGCAATTCAGAATAGCAACCCTTCTACTCGCAATATATTGGCTTCCTTACCCGGGACATGGACAATCGAGGAAGGGTTGGAAAGAATGGCTCAGGTACCAGTAGGCCCACAGGCTATGTTAGTAGAGGCAGTAAAGCAATTAGGTGACAGCATGCGAGAGCAGGCACAGGCTGTGAAAGAGCATGCTGAGTTTACACAGAGTCAAGTCCTTGCAGCTCTTGCTCCTTTGCAAACCGCCGGGTCACGCTCTGGTGGTCAAGCACCACCCCCTGGTGGCCAAATACCACACCGCTTGCGATGTTATCCTGGTGGTGTTTTTGGACACGTGAGACGAAACTGCAAAGCTGGGGCAGTATGGTGCTCAGATTGTCAGTCGGGCAATCACAGTGAAGCGGCATGTCGATGCAACGTGTCGGGAAACGGCTGGCACAGCGGGAAGAGTCGCCCCGCGACGACACAAAACGCGGCCGCATGCACAGCAACACCGAGGGGGAACCCGTTCCTCTCCGACCAGCCACAAGAGGGAGCCGATGTATCTATAATCAGCACACACAACTGGCCGCAGCATTGGCCAACATCTGAAACCAATGCCACGGTGGCCGGGGTCGGAGGAATGACACTTGCCGTCAGTCACCACCCCTGCGGTGGACAATAGGGGACAAAGTGGTGAAATGTTGTGTCTCTGTTAGTCCGTTGCCTGACGGGGTGCACGCACTAATAGGGCGGGACATCCTTGCTCAAATGGGAATGGTCCTTACCTGGGAACGCCCTTTATAGGGAACGCCCTTTATAGATATGGCCATTGTTTGGACTTTCCCGATCCCGCTCCTGTGGAAGAATGATGATCCTGTGTGGGTCGAGCAATGGCCGTTAAAACGGGAAAGTCTGATACAAGCGCATGAGCTGGTTAAAGAACAGTTTCAACAGGGGCACTTAAGGTTGTCAACGAGCCCGTGGAATACACCTATCTTTGTGATTAAAAAGAAGTCGGGTAAGTATCGGCTGCTCCACGATCTGTGTGCGGTAAATAAGCAGATGTACGATATGGGAGCAGTGCAGCCAGGGTTGCCTAATCCTGCGATGATACCTGAAGGATGGCATTTACTCATAGTGGACTTAAAGGACTGTTTCTTCACAATTGCTCTCCATGAAAATGATAAACAAAGATTCGCTTTTACACTTCCTGCAATAAACCGAGAAGGGCCAGACCAGAGATTTGAGTGGACGGTCCTGCCGCAGGGAATGCGAAATTCGCCAACTCTATGTCAATTCTGTGTCGACGATGCTCTACAGCTGTTGCGATGAAAATGGTCAGGAACAATAATCTGTCATTATATGGATGATATTCTATTGGCCCAGTCAACACCATTTTCTTCACAGCAAAAGGATGAACTAACGAAGCAACTTAAACAGAGAGGATTAGTAGTTGCCCCCGAGAAGGTACAGGAGACAAGCCCATGGAAATATCTTGGATGGCATATCTCCGATGCTACGATCCAACCGCAGAAATTGACAATACAATCAGACCTTAAGACTCTTAACGACGCCCAGAAGTTGATGGGTGATTTGCAATGGATTCGACCAGTGGTTGGTATTCCCAACGAGCTGTTAAATCAACTACGACCTTTGCTACGAGGGACAGATCCAGCAGCACCAATTCAGCTTACAGACCAACAAAAACAAGCACTACAGCTAATAGCCTCAATGATTACAACACGGGCTACGCATCGGCGTATAGAGGGTGCGCCTCTTGATCTAACTATTCTGTGTGGCCCCCAATATTTGATGGGTGCGATAACACAGCAAAAAATAAAAATGGGGGAGAAGCAGGGAGATACGGTGGTACTAGAACGGCTAGCTCCTCCGTTGCGGCCACGACGAACAATTCAAGAAAAAATCACCACATGAGCAGAATTAATTAAAAAGGGACGAAGTAGAACCTTGCAAGTAGACGGGGCCCCTCCTAACACCATATGGTTACCCATGAAGTCAAGTGATCTGGAATGGTATATACAAAATTCTGAGGAACTGCAAACTGCTCTATTGCATGATGGAGCCATGTTAATAGCAAAACCATTACAATCTCCTGTCTTGTCCTGGATGAAAAACCAGGGCTGGATAAGTAGACCAAAGGGATCACCCCAACCAGTTGCAGACGCAATAACAGTCTTTACAGATGCCGGTAAGTGCTCCAGAACTGCTGCAGTGACATGGAAGGATGAGCATGGCTGGCAACATCAGATTTTGCAAGCTCAGAAAGAGGATTCATTACAGACACTAGAACTGTTCGCAGTAGTATGGGCGTTTGTAAAATGGAAAGCTGTTCCGTTGAGTGTTGTATCTGACTCTCTTTATGTAGTAGGCATAGCCAATCGCATTGAGGACTCAAGTTTGCGAGAAGTGCAGAATGGACGACTGGTTCAACTATTGACAAGTTTGCAGCTTGCAATCGCACAGAGAAGTAAGCCGTATGCAGTGATTCATATTCGCAGTCATCAGTGGGAACAAGGGCTCGGAGAAGGCAATGCCCGAGCCGACCGATTAGTTGCTGCTGCAGTCACTGAAGCTCCACTATCACCATTTTGCCGAGCTCGAGAAGCTCATTCCATATTTCACCAGAACGCAAAGGGACTAGCTCGAGCCTACAATTTGTCTAATGCTGACGCTCAAGCAATCGTGAAGGCTTGTCCCATATGTAGTTATCATAATTTAGGAATGGGACCCGGGTGTGGAGTTAACCCAAGAGGGTTGAAAGCTGATGAAGTGTGGCAAATGGATGTCACTCCTGTTACAGCCTTGGGACAGTTAAAATACTTGCATGTAACGATAGATACCTCTAGCCACATGACATGGGCTACTGCACAACCCAGGGAAAAGGCTCGGGATGTGCGGCATCACCTCACTAGTTGTTTTGCTGTGTTAGGGGTACCTAGCACTATCAAGACTGACAATGGTCCAGCTTATAATAGTGGGCCACTGAAACGATTTATGCAATTATGGAATATCAATCATGTTACTGGCATCCCACACTCCTCCACAGGACAGGCGATAGTGGAAAGGGCAGATGGAACAATGAAAGGATACTTAGAAAAGTTCAGAGACATTGAAGACGTAAAAGAAAGAATAGGAAAGGCTCTCTTTGTACTTAACCATTTATGTGTGTTTGGGGACAGCACTGAGCCCCCTATAGTACGTCACCATGCCGGGGCAGAAACTTCTAAGCCACCACGCATGAAGGTGTTATGTTGGGAACTGGCATACAGGACGTGGACATAAGCAACCAGGGGTAGGCCTTAGAAGTCTCAGGGCCTGCTGTAGCTGAGCAAACCAAGCTGCCAGAGTAACTGTGAGAAGCTCCCACGGCAATGACTCCCACATCACCCAATTAAGGAACTCAGAAAGTATTGTTATCAGCAGCTGGCCTCAAGGACTAAGCCTATGTGACCGTTAAGCACAAAGGGGGTTGTTTTCCTAACTTCTAATCAAAAGGGGGGTTCTTTTCTTGCAGGTGGTGTTATTTTCTTAATGGTTTGTCTGGGTGCTTTTGACCAATAATCTTGTGTGAAACACTGTCCACCCCTGTAAAGTTCACTATAAAAGTTGGGCTATTCGGGCAATAAAATGGTGAAGCACGATCTGACTCTGCTGGTGTCTGTCGTGCTTTCGTCCGTGCTTCGCAACAGTGTTATACAGAGACATGAAAACAGGGCAATGGCTAGGCCCTGCTGAAGTGATCTGCCTGGGGCGTGGTTACGCTTGTGTTTCTTCCCCTACAGGTGCAATCTGGGTGCCTAGCTGACGCGTAAAACCAGCTGTTGAAGACACAGGCGGCTGTCGCCAGAAGGAGAATATTGAAGAGTAAACAGCAGATAGAGTCAGCAGCTAAATTATATTCTTGTGAATGAGATTGTGGTATGACTGAGATTGAGATGTGCCAGAGGCCTCTGGGTGTGCGATTGTGCTCTGTGTGTGCGATTGTGCTGTGTACTGTGTGAGTGAGAGCATGCTTTTGCCATAGTGCAGGCTGAAAGCATAGGAAATTGGTGCTGGCAAAAATCATAGGAAAATGGAGGACGAAGTAGCCCTAGATTTGTTACAGCGCTTTTTAGAAAAACGGGGAGTCGATTGTAAGCAACTAGCAGGACTAGTTGCGATCGGTCGAGCAAAATCATGTTTCACAAGTACGGAGTCATTGTTTGAAGTAGCCACTTGGAGAAATTTAAGGGAATGTACTGTTTAAACCTTTTTGATCATAATGAGTCAATTCACAAATTCATTACTTTCCTGAAAGAGCACATGAGAAAGATTCAATATGGTATCAACCCTTTCAATCAATGGTTCACTGACTTGGTTGAAACAACGCATAGATGGTTACTGGCATTAGTCAAAGAGGGATTAAGGATTCTGTTCGCTGTGGTGTCAATCATCATTGCATGTAGTATTGTGATAAATGTGGTTAAAGGGTTACTTGCAAAAATGTTATAGAGATTTTGAAGTGGTGCCGGAAACAGGTACCCGGTGGATCCCTGCAAAGTGGACTGAAGCAGCCGTAGAATCTGCACATGCCGAAGACGACCATGAAGAGGTTCCTGATAATCATTCTGACAATGACATGGGCTGCGCCAACTCAAGGACTGCCAAGGACAGCCTTCGATCCTAAGGAGAATGTCTGGGTATCCCTGGCTAGGAAACTGAATACCACCACCTTCTGTGAAAGTCTAGCCAGCCCTAGCACACCTTCTGTTACATACCTTGTCGGGGTACCATTCATTGACTATAGTAGTTGTGGTGTGATTAGGTTTAAGTTGTGTTACCATTAAGTGATTACAGTAATTGTAATGTTATTAGGTTTAAGTTTTGTTATGTCATTGTAGTTGTGTTATGTTATGTATTCGACGTCTGATGAAAAAACCTTCGGCCAAGTACTGCTCGTACAAAAAGAAAAAGGGGGAATTGTTGGGAATTGGCATACAGGGCCTGGACATGAGTCCGTGGAACAATTGTTTGATCTGAGCTTGCCTTAAGCAACCAGGAGTAGGCCTTAGAAAATCTCATGGCCTGCTGTAGCTGAGCAAACCAAGCTACCAGAATAACTATGAGAAGCTCCCACGACAATGATTCCCACGTTGCCCAATTGAGGAATTCAGAAAAATATTGTTACCAGCAGCTGGCTTCAAGGACAAGATCTACGTGAGTGCTAATCACAAGGGGGGTTGTTTTCTTGCAGGTGGGGTTGTTTTCTTCTAGTTGTTTGTCTGAGTGCTTTTGACCAATAATCTTGTGTGAAACACTGTCCGCCCCTGTTAAGTTCACTATAAAAGTTAGGCTATTCGGGCAATAAAATGGAGCAGCATGATCTGACTCAACCGGTGTCTGTCGTGTTTTCGGCCGTGCTTCCTAACAGACCCCTGCCCTGTCGCCGTTGGGCAGAGGGAGGGGATCTGGGAGTTGAGGAGGAATGGAGACAGGTCCCTGCTCGACATCGCAAGTGATGCCCTCCCCTTCTGGTCCCACCTTCCCAGGTGCCCTTACACAACAGGTTTGAGGCCCTGGAGCTCGAGAGACCGGTGGGTGAGGAAGAGGTAGCAAGTGTTCCCAGGAGGATGCCTAGGGCGAGGAGGTCAACTCCACGCCTCAGGGCTGCCTCCACCAAGAAAGACAGAAGGGTTATTGTTGTGGGAGACTCTATCCTTAGGGAACAGAGGGCCCTATTTGTCGGCCTGACCCTATCCATCAGGAAGTCTGCTGCCTCCCTGGGACCAGGGTCAGGGACGTTGCCAGGAAGCTTCCCAACCTGGTACGCCCCTCTGACTATTATACTCTTTTGATAGTCCAGGCAGGTAGTGACGACATTGAGGAGAGAAGCCTGAAGGCTATCAAACAAGACTTTAGGGGGCTGGGACGGTTAGTGGATGGAGCAGGAGTGCAGGTGGTGTTTTCGTCCATCCCTACAGTGGCAGGGAGGGGTACAGAGAGGACACGGAAAGCCCACCTCTTAAACATGTGGCTCAGGGGCTGGTGCCAACGCAGAAATCTTGGGTTTTTCGACCATGGGGCACTTTACTCGGCACCCGGCCTGATGGCTGCAGGCGGGTCCCTATCTTTTAGGGGAAAAAGGATCCTGGGCCAGGAGCTGGCAGGGCTCGTTGAGAGGTCTTTAAACTAGGTAAGAAGGGGGATGGGGCTGAAGCAAGGATTGTTGGAGCTGTGCCAGAGGGAACAATAGTAAGGCCGGGGGATAAGGCAATGGCCCAGCTGAAGTGCATCTACACCAATACACACAGCATGGGTAACAAACAGGAGGAGCTGGAAGCCATCGTGCGGCAGGCAGGCTACGACTTGGTTGCCATCACGGAGACGTGGTGGGACCGGTCTCATGACTGGAGTGCTGCAATGACTGGCTATAAGCTCTTCAGAAGGGACAGGCAGCACAGAAGGGGTGGTGGTGTGGCTCTCTATATGAGAGAGTCTTTTGATGTTGTAGAACTTGAGGCTGGGAATGACAAGGTCGAGTCCCTTTGGGTTAGGATTGGCAGGGACAACAAGGCTAGTGTCCTGGTCGGGGTCTGCTATAGACCGCCGAACCAGGATGAGGAGACGGATGAGGAGTTCTACAGGCAGCTGACAGAAGTTGCAAAATCTTCAGCGCTTGTTCTCATGGGGGACTTCAACTTCCCTGACATATCCTGGAAGCACAACACAGCCCAGAGAAAGCAGTCTAGGAGGTTTCTGGAGAGCGTGGAAGATAGCTTCCTGACGCAGCTGGTTAGCGAGCCTACCAGGGGTGGTGCCCCGCTAGACCTTCTCTTCACAAACAGATGTGATTGTCGGGAGCTGTCTTGGGCAGAGTGACCACAAAATGGTGTTCTCTATTCTTGGCGAGGCAAGGAAGGGGACCAGTAAAACCACTGTATTGGACTTCCGGAGGGCTGACTTTGTGCTGCTAAGGACACTGGTTGGTAGAGTCCCTTGGGAGGCGGTTCTGAAGGGCAGAGGGGTCCAGGAAGGCTGGGCGCTCTTCAAGAGGGAAATCTTAATGGCGCAGGAACGGTCTGTCCCCACGTGCCCAAAGACGAGCTGGCGGGGAAGAAGACCAGCCTGGCTGAACAGAGAATTGTGGCTTAAGCTTAGGAGAAAAAAGAGGGTTTATAATCTTTGGAAAAGTGGACAGGCCACTAGGGAGGACTATAAGGATGTAGCGAGGCTGTGCAGGGACAAAATTAGAAAGGCCAAAGCTCATATGGAGCTCAATCTGGCTACTGTCGTTAAAGATAACAAAAACTGTTTTTATAAATACATCAACACAAAAAGGAGGACTAAGGAGAATCTCCATCCTTTACTGGATGCGGGGGGAAACCTAGTTACAAGAGATGAGGAAAAGGCGGAGGTGCTTAATGCCTTCTTCACCTCAGTCTTTAGCGGCAATACCGGTTGTTCTCTGGATACCCAGTACCCTGAGCTGGTGGAAGGGGATAGGGAGAAGGATGTGGCCCTCACTATCCACGAAGAACTGGTTGGTGACCTGGTACGGCACTTGGATGTGCACAAGTCGATGGGGCCGGATGGGATCCACCCAAGGGTACTGAGAGAACTGGCAGAGGAGCTGGCCAAGCCCCTATCCATCATTCATCAACAGTCCTGGCTATCGGGGGAGGTCCCAGTTGACTGGCGGCTAGCAAACGTGACGCCCATCTACAAGAAGGGCAGGAGGGAAGACCCGGGAAACTACAGGCCTGTCAGTTTGACCTCAGTGCCAGGGAAGCTCATGGAGCAGATTCTCTTGAGAGTCATCATGCAGCACTTGCAGGGCAAGCAGGCGATCAGGCCCAGTCAGTATGGGTTTATGAAAGGCAGGTCCTGCTTGACGAACCTGATCTCCTTCTGTGACAAAGTGACGCGCTGGGTGGATGAGGGAAAGGCTGTGGATGTGGTCTACCTTGACTTCAGCAAGGCTTTTGACACCGTCTCCCACAGCATTCTCCTCAAGAAACTGGCTGCTCTTGGCTTGGACTGGCGCACGCTTCGTTGGGTTAGAAACTGGCTGGATAGCCGGGCCCAAAGAGTCGTGGTAAATGGAGCCAAGTCCAGTTGGAGGCTGGTCACTAGTGGCGTCCCCCAGGGCTCGGCGCTGGGGCCGGTCCTCTTTCATATCTTCATCAATGATCTGGACGAGGGCATTGAGTGCATCCTCAGTAAGTTTGCAGATGACACCAAGCAAAGTGTGTGTGTCGATCTGCTTGAGGGTAGGAAGGCTCTGCAGGAGGATCTGGATAGGCTGCACCGATGGGCTGAGGTCAACTGCATGAAGTTCAACAAGGCCAAGTGCCGGGTCCTGCACCTGGGACGCAATAACCCCAAGCAGAGCTACAGGCTGGGAGATGAGTGGTTGGAGAGCTGCCAGGCAGAGAAGGACCTGGGAGTGATGGTGGACATTTGGCTGAATATGAGCCAGCAGTGTGCTCAGGTGGCCAAGAAGGCCAACGGCATCCTGGCTTGTATCAGAAACAGTGTGACCAGCAGGGCTAGGGAGGTGATCGTCCCCCTGTACTCGGCTCTGGTGAGGCCGCACCTCGAGTACTGTGTTCAGTTTTGGGCCCCTCGCTACAAGAAGGACATCGAGGTGCTTGAGCGGGTCCAGAGAAGGGCGACGAAGCTGGTGAGGGGCCTGGAGAACAAGTCCTACGAGGAGCGGCACAGAAGTCTGCTGCAGAAGTCGCTCATAGGGTTGTTCAACAATCCTTTCCACGCTCTTTAGCCATAATGTCTAATCTGTGGTGGCTTGCAAAGGAGTTTCTGTGCCTGCAGGGATACGTTAAAGTAGTTTTGTGGCAATGCAATGTAGTTTTGGAAGTTGTCTTGCCCTTTTATACATCTGTAACCTCTTTCCTGCATCCAGAGGAGAAGCTGTGAAGCTTGACGTTACGAATGTCTTATGCAGAATATCAACCCCACATAGTTAAGGTAGTTGTTCATCTTGGAGGGGGTACATTTGAATCCAAAACTCATCTTTAGAACAGAAGCAAGTGTGAGATATGTTCACCTGATTCGTGTCAGTATGGAACAATGCTAGGGCCGCATTGTATGATGAATGTGACCTTCTGTCTTGCATACCCTTGTATAACCACAAGTCTAAGAAAAACAGTGGTTAATGTATATAGTTCTTGTATCTTGCAAAGGAATGTTTTAGCAACTCATGTCAATAGAGAGCTTGAAGGGAAATGTATTTGTAGACTTTTCCTTGAAGTCTCTGGTATCTGGGGGGTTTCAGAATAACTGCTAACTATGATGACTATTGCGTGGGACACTATGCAAGTCTCTGATATCTGGGCAGGAGATCAAGGAGACAGGGAGAGCTGAAGAACAACTAAAAGACAAAGCTTGCAGGGAAGGTTGCACAAGTCTCTGACATACAGCCAAGTTGGACAAGAGGGAGGAAGACTATGAGCCTTCAGCACGAGAGACCACCAGAGGGACCACCGGAGACTGATACGCATGTTCCAGTAGGAGGGTTTGGATTCCAGAATCTAATTATAATAACCCTGTTGTTTTTTTTAGAAGTAGTAATGAATATGTATTAGCCTAGGAGCATAAAAATCAGCTGCTTGATGTAACTGGTGTGCGTCTTGGTGGAGCAGAGACTCCTGGTGCACCCAGCGCTGTTTGCTTACCTGTATTCCTTTAATAAATTGTAAACTTTGATTATAGTCCTATTTTGAATACTGAGCTATTTATTACACAAGGTATTAAGCTCTTTATGTTAATAGGAATGTGAGTCTTTCTGCCTGGAACACAATTCAACAGAGCAGTCAACCATTTCTTTAGCTTTGAAGATGCTGAAATGGACCCTGGGTTAAAAAGAACCGGTCCAGAGAAGGGCGACGAAGGGCGACGAAGCTGGTGAGGGGCCTGGAGAACAAGTCCTATGAGGAACGGCTGAAGGAGCTGAGCTTGTTCAGCCTGGAGAAGAGGAGGCTCAGGGGCGACCTTATTGCTCTCTACAGATACCTTAAAGGAGGTTGTAGCGAGGTGGGGGTTGGCCTGTTCTCCCACGTGCCTGGTGACAGGATGAGGGGGAATGGGCTAAAGTTGTGCCAGGGGAGGTTTAGGTTGGATGTTAGGAAGAACTTCTTTACCGAAAGGGTTGTTAGACTGTGGAACAGGCTGCTCAGGGAAGTGGTGGAGTCACCATCCCTGGAAGTCTTTAAAAGACGTTTAGATGTAGAGCTTAGGGATATGGTTTAGTGGGGACTGTTAGCGTTAAATCAGAGGTTGGACTCGATGATCTTGAGGTCTCTTCCAACCTAGAAATTCTGTGATTCTGTGGTTCCCAGCCTGTCTCTAAAGATAGTTGTTTAGTGCTAAAATGTGAGTTTCCTTTCTGGTATGTGACCATCCTAGTCTTAAGATTTCCAGTACTCAGTCATGTACCCCAGACTCCCGTGTTTTGAGGGGGATCGTACTCCCCTTACCTAATATGGGAATCCCGTTTTTGTGCCTCAAGGGTCAATGGTGTAAGGCACTTAGAAATCATTGCGGATTGTGGTTGTTGTCAGTTGCCACGTAAATTAAGGCCATGCAAGGACCTTCTACTCTTTCATCTTCCCTTTCATTTGTTGTCAGGTTACTACTCAATATTACACCTTTGGTGAGAAGTCCTAAAAAAAACCAACAAACATTACATCTTAATGTTAACAACTCTTGTTTTTTCTTTCTCTAGGTCTGCCAGTAGCTGACAAGGTAGAAAGATGACCTTTTCTCTTTCATTCTTGTGAAGTTAGAGGCAGTGCCCAATTAAACTGTGACTGAGGCTCTGCGATGGTGCAAGTCTATCTTACTCCTTCAAATTCAGTGATGCAGCCAGCGTTTTCAGTAATGAACTTTCAGGGATTCAACCACTTTAAAGCTTTTGGACAGTGGCAATTATCTGAAAACATTCCTACAGATTTATCTTCTTCATTTACATTTGCTTGCTCTCTCCATCTCATTCAAAGCAGTCAGGACTGGTTTGCTTCCCTCTTCTCTGGAAGTTTGCACTAGGAACCATTGTTAGAATCAGAATCCTGATCTGAGAGCACGATGAAAAATGTTGCACACAAACTTGTACATTGGAGAGGAAAATGTTCATGTATACGTCAGTATTGTACTCAAACAGCTGCTTACACCTTTTAACTTTTAAACCTGAGAAGCAACAGGTAGTTTCTACGTTGCCCTTGGGGGTAGTGTATTCTTCTGTACTTTGCTTCTATACAAACAGCTCAAAATTTTAAAGTCATGTTGTCAGTCATACCACCAAACAACCTTGCACGGCATTACACGTTCCCCCCCCAGATAGATCTTGCCGTGAATGCGAGACCAGACAAGGAAATAATGCCGGCACATAAAACTAACTTGTAGATATATCCCTTGTTGGCATTCTTTTTTTTTGTTTTGTTTTGATGCTTTGTGGGGCTTAGCTGTACCTCAGTGAGAAGAATGTCTTCTGGTGTGAACTGAAATTATACCTCTCTGCCACAATGTCTCTCTATTTATTTATTTATTTTTGGGGGGGGGAGGGCTGGGGAGGGGAGAGAAGGGTGTTGATAATTCCTTGGGGACACCTGAAGGAGTTGCAAAATAATAAAATTTAGGTGAAGGAAAAGTTCCTTCTCTTAATTTTTGTCGTTGTTGTTTTTCTTTTCCATCTGGTCATAAAATGAAGGTCCCATTTTCTGGCTTTTGGCAGATTGCAAGCATGCTGGAACCATTCACGTTACGTAGACTGTATTTGTCTGAAATGATAATATCATACCTATAGTCTGCTGCAGGCTCAAAAGCAGCCTATGCCTCCTGGTCTGTTTTATGCCTTTGCTTTTGTTACTACATCCTTGTAAGTCTTCAACAGGGAAATGAAATTACCCTATACAAAAGAAACACCATCCAGAAGAAACTTCAGGTGCTAGGGCCTGAATTTTCACTGAAACCAAAGGCAGGTATCTTACTGACGTGAAGAAAGGGGCTTTATCTATCCTGGTTTGTTTAGTACTGAAGGAGCGTGAAAGAGATGCATGTCCTTGTCTCTGAAGAGGAGGCGAAGGAACAGCTAGTGCAAGGAACGCAAAATTCAGTTATGCCGAACTAACAGGTGGTTGTATCCCAGCTTGGAGACCACAACACAGAATCACCTAGGTTGGAAGAGACCTCCAAGATCACGTAGTCCAACCTCTGGCGTAACACTAACAAGTCCTCCACTAAGCCGTATCCCTAAGCTCTACACCTAAACATCTTTCAAAGACCTCCAGGGATAGTGACTCCACCACTCCCCTGGGCAGCCCGTTCCAATGCCTAACAACCGTTTCGGTAAAGAAGTTCTTCCTGACACCCAACCTAAACCTCCCCTGGTGCAACTTTAGCGCATTCCCCCTCGTCCTATCACCAGGCACATATGAGAATAGACCAACCCCCACCTCGCTACAGCCTCCTTTGAGGTATCTGTAGAGAGCAATAAGGTCGCCCCTGAGCCTCCTCTTCTCCAGACCGAACAATCCCAGCTCCCTCAGCCGCTCCTCATAAGACTTCTTCTCCAGATCCCTTGCCAGCTTTGTTGCCCTTCCCTGGACTCACTGGAGCCCCTCAATATCCTTCTTGTAGCGAGGGGCCCAGAACCGAACACAGTACTTGGGCTGCGGCCTCACCTGAGCCAAGTACAGGGGGACAATCACCTTCCTTAGTCCTGCTGGCCATGCTGTTTCTTGTAGGAGTCAGGATGCTGTTGGCCTTCTTGGCCACCTGAGCACACTGCTGGCTCATACTGAGTCGACTAGCCACCAGTACTCCCAGGTCCTTCTCTGCCAGGCAGCTTTCTAACCACTCAGATGGCTTTTCCAACCAGCTTCAAACTTCCAGATCTAGAGGAACGCTTTGACTGCGGCCTAAAAGCCACGTGTATGTAAGCTGCCGCAAGCCAGCCAATCTTCTTCCCATGACCTGCCAGGAAACAGCAACGTAGGCAGGTAACCAAATTAAAGCCAAAACTTGCCAGCCCAGTCCTTGACCTGAATAGTGAGTGAGGATCCGGATCCTGGCATTTATGCGCGATAGCTTCTACGCAGTCGAAGTAAATACACCCTGGGTGCCCTGAGCTGGAGGACCACGACGGTGGGCACGATAAACTCCCAACCGACCCTGAACGTGTGCGGGATTTGCTGCTCCACCTGGATCCATACAAGTCCGTGGGTCCGGATGGGATTCATCTCAGGGTGCTTAAGGAGCTGGCTGACGCCATCGTGGGACCTCTCTCAATTATTTTTCAATGATCTTGTGAATCTGGAGAGGTCCCAGTAGACTGGAAGCTGGCAAATGTCGTACCAATTTTCAAGAAGGGCAAGAAAATAGACCGTGGCAACTACAGGCCTGTTAGTCTCACATCAGCGCCTGGTAAAATTCTGGAGAAGATGATCCTTGAAGGTATTGAAGCGCAGCTGGGGGACAATGCAGTCATTGGTCCCAGCCCACATGGGTTCATGAGGGGTAGGTCCTGCCTAACAAATCTGAATTCCTTTTATGATAAGATCAGCCATCTGGTTGATCAAGGGAAACCAGCTGACGTGATCTTTTTGGACTTGAGCAAAGCTTTCGACATAGAATCATAGAATATCCTGAGCTGGAAGGGACCCTTAAGGATCATCAAGTCCAACTCTTGACACCGCACAGGTCTACCCAAAAGTTCAGACCATGTGACTAAGTGCACAGTCCAATCTCTTCTTAAATTCAGACAGGCTCGGTGCAGTAACCACTTCCCTGGGGAGCCTGTTCCAGCGTGCAACCACCCTCTCTGTGAAGAACCCATGGTTTCCCATGGGATCCTACTGGACAAAAATGTCCAGCATACAACTTAGCAAAAACACCATACGATGGGTGAGCAATTGGCTGACAGGCAGGGCTCAAGGGCTTGTGGTAAATGGGGCCACATCAGGCTGGCGCACGGTCACTAGTGGGGTCCCTCAAGGCTCCATTTTAGGGCCGGTCCTCTTCAATGTTTTTATAAACGATTTAGATGTAGGACTAGAAGGTGTTTTGAGCACATTTGCTGATGGCACCAAACTTGGAGGAGTTGTAGACTCAGATGAGGGGCTGAGTGTGGAAAGGCCTTGCAGAGAGATCTGGACAGATTGGAGAGCTGGGCGATCACCAACCGCATGAGGATTAACAAGAGCAAGTGCCGGGTCCTGCACCTGGGACGGGGCCACCCTGGCTATATGTACCGACTGGGTGACGAGATGCTGGAGAGCAGCCCCGCAGAGAGGGATCCGGGCGTGGTGGTTGACAGCAAGTTGAACATGAGCCAGCAGTGTGCCCTGGCAGCCAGGAGGGCCAACCGTGTCCTGGGGTGCATCAAGCACGGCATTGCTGGTCGATCGAGGGAAGTGATTGTCCCGCTCTACTCTGCGCTGGTGCGGCCTCACCTCGAGTACTGTGTGCAGTTCTGGGCACCACAGTATAAAAAGGACATGAAACTGTTGGAGAGTGTCCAGAGGAGGGCGACGAAGATGGTGAAGGGCCTAGAGGGGAAGCCGCATGAGGAGCAGCTGAGGGCACTGGGCCTGTTCAGCCTGGGGAAGGGGAGGCTAAGGAGGGACCTCATTGCAGCGTACAACTTCCTCGCGAGGGGGAGTGCAGAGGCAGGTGCTGACCTATTCTCCGTAATCACCAGTGACAGGACCCACGGGAACGGTGTTAAGCTGAGGCAGGGAAGTTTTAGGCTGGATGTCAGGAAGAGGTTCTTCACCGAGAGGAGGGTGGTTGCACGCTAGAACAGGCTCCCCAGGGAACTAGTCACTGCACCAAGCCTGTCTGAATTTAAGAAGCGATTGGACTGTGCACTTGGTCACGTGGTCTAAACTTTTGGGTAGACCTGTGCGGTGCCAGGAGTTGGACTTGATGATCCTTAAGGGTCCCTTCCAGCTCAGGATATTCTATGATTCTATAAATAGTCCAGTCAGAGGTCATGGGGCTAGATTTAGAAAAGTCCTGCATAAAGAAGGGATCTCAGAGAAGAAAATGTAGATAGCATTAATATCAAGAAAAGGAATTCTGATTGCTAAATTGTTTATCTGTCATGACTAGACAGATGAAAATCTATGATGGCAAGTTTGCCTTTAAGGTCATTTTATTTTTATTCATTTCTTTTATTTATTTGTATTTATTTTTTTAACAGGCTCTGTACTAATTTTGCTCACATAACAGAAATATGAGCTTTGTGCACCTTTTGTAGTTAATTCATTAGGTCAACTGTAACCACTAAGCCCCTTGTCAGGTTATTTCTACAAGTGATAAGGAGCAATAGACCTTAAAACTTTGAAGCCAGGTAGATGAGCTTATTCCACAAGGTCTCTTGCCTTCACCCTTGTTAAGTGCAACCTGCCAGGTGTGGGTCATTTGTCCTTTGTTATATAGGAAGCCTGAGGACGGGTGGGGGAATTGCCTCCCCAGGAGAAACTGAGGCTTGGGTAGCCTAGGGTGTTTTTCTCTCGTGGTGAATCGGGCTCAGTGTTCCCTACTAGGCTGCTTTTCGTTCAAGTTTTCTGCCCTCTCTGTGAAATAGCTTTAGAGACTCTATGAGCCAGTTACATTGGTGGTGCCTTCTTCAGAAGAACCCTGGTGGGACTATTTCACTGCGAAGCACGTTGGAAGTGACTCGAGTTCAGGAGACAGCAGGTAAGAGTTCCTGGGTTCTGTGGTTGTTACTGTTGAGGAGTTTGAGTACTTCCTTCACCTTGTCTGTATCCTGTGAAATTACATAGGTGGCTTCTAAGCTCCCTTTTAAGTACTGGAGGAAAACAAAAAAGGCTGCAGAAGCCCAAATGCACACAGGTCAGCCTGAAGTTGAACAAAATTCTTAAGTATTTGGAAGATTGAAAAACGAGCTGTGGGAAGGGGCGCAGAGTCGCTGGGGCGCAGAGTCGCTGGGGCGCAGAGTCGCTGGGGCGCAGAGTCGCTGGGGCGCAGAGTCGCTGGGGCGCAGAGTCGCTGGGGCGCAGAGTCGCTGGGGCGCAGAGTCGCTGGGGCGCAGAGTCGCTGGGGCGCAGAGTCGCTGGGGCGCAGAGTCGCTGGGGCGCAGAGTCGCTGGGGCGCAGAGTCGCTGGGGCGCAGAGTCGCTGGGGCGCAGAGTCGCTGGGGCGCAGAGTCGCTGGGGCGCAGAGTCGCTGGGGCGCAGAGTCGCTGGGGCGCAGAGTCGCTGGGGCGCAGAGTCGCTGGGGCGCAGAGTCGCTGGGGCGCAGAGTCGCTGGGGCGCAGAGTCGCTGGGGCGCAGAGTCGCTGGGGCGCAGAGTCGCTGGGGCGCAGAGTCGCTGGGGCGCAGAGTCGCTGGGGCGCAGAGTCGCTGGGGCGCAGAGTCGCTGGGGCGCAGAGTCGCTGGGGCGCAGAGTCGCTGGGGCGCAGAGTCGCTGGGGCGCAGAGTCGCTGGGGCGCAGAGTCGCTGGGGCGCAGAGTCGCTGGGGCGCAGAGTCGCTGGGGCGCAGAGTCGCTGGGGCGCAGAGTCGCTGGGGCGCAGAGTCGCTGGGGCGCAGAGTCGCTGGGGCGCAGAGTCGCTGGGGCGCAGAGTCGCTGGGGCGCAGAGTCGCTGGGGCGCAGAGTCGCTGGGGCGCAGAGTCGCTGGGGCGCAGAGTCGCTGGGGCGCAGAGTCGCTGGGGCGCAGAGTCGCTGGGGCGCAGAGTCGCTGGGGCGCAGAGTCGCTGGGGCGCAGAGTCGCTGGGGCGCAGAGTCGCTGGGGCGCAGAGTCGCTGGGGCGCAGAGTCGCTGGGGCGCAGAGTCGCTGGGGCGCAGAGTCGCTGGGGCGCAGAGTCGCTGGGGCGCAGAGTCGCTGGGGCGCAGAGTCGCTGGGGCGCAGAGTCGCTGGGGCGCAGAGTCGCTGGGGCGCAGAGTCGCTGGGGCGCAGAGTCGCTGGGGCGCAGAGTCGCTGGGGCGCAGAGTCGCTGGGGCGCAGAGTCGCTGGGGCGCAGAGTCGCTGGGGCGCAGAGTCGCTGGGGCGCAGAGTCGCTGGGGCGCAGAGTCGCTGGGGCGCAGAGTCGCTGGGGCGCAGAGTCGCTGGGGCGCAGAGTCGCTGGGGCGCAGAGTCGCTGGGGCGCAGAGTCGCTGGGGCGCAGAGTCGCTGGGGCGCAGAGTCGCTGGGGCGCAGAGTCGCTGGGGCGCAGAGTCGCTGGGGCGCAGAGTCGCTGGGGCGCAGAGTCGCTGGGGCGCAGAGTCGCTGGGGCGCAGAGTCGCTGGGGCGCAGAGTCGCTGGGGCGCAGAGTCGCTGGGGCGCAGAGTCGCTGGGGCGCAGAGTCGCTGGGGCGCAGAGTCGCTGGGGCGCAGAGTCGCTGGGGCGCAGAGTCGCTGGGGCGCAGAGTCGCTGGGGCGCAGAGTCGCTGGGGCGCAGAGTCGCTGGGGCGCAGAGTCGCTGGGGCGCAGAGTCGCTGGGGCGCAGAGTCGCTGGGGCGCAGAGTCGCTGGGGCGCAGAGTCGCTGGGGCGCAGAGTCGCTGGGGCGCAGAGTCGCTGGGGCGCAGAGTCGCTGGGGCGCAGAGTCGCTGGGGCGCAGAGTCGCTGGGGCGCAGAGTCGCTGGGGCGCAGAGTCGCTGGGGCGCAGAGTCGCTGGGGCGCAGAGTCGCTGGGGCGCAGAGTCGCTGGGGCGCAGAGTCGCTGGGGCGCAGAGTCGCTGGGGCGCAGAGTCGCTGGGGCGCAGAGTCGCTGGGGCGCAGAGTCGCTGGGGCGCAGAGTCGCTGGGGCGCAGAGTCGCTGGGGCGCAGAGTCGCTGGGGCGCAGAGTCGCTGGGGCGCAGAGTCGCTGGGGCGCAGAGTCGCTGGGGCGCAGAGTCGCTGGGGCGCAGAGTCGCTGGGGCGCAGAGTCGCTGGGGCGCAGAGTCGCTGGGGCGCAGAGTCGCTGGGGCGCAGAGTCGCTGGGGCGCAGAGTCGCTGGGGCGCAGAGTCGCTGGGGCGCAGAGTCGCTGGGGCGCAGAGTCGCTGGGGCGCAGAGTCGCTGGGGCGCAGAGTCGCTGGGGCGCAGAGTCGCTGGGGCGCAGAGTCGCTGGGGCGCAGAGTCGCTGGGGCGCAGAGTCGCTGGGGCGCAGAGTCGCTGGGGCGCAGAGTCGCTGGGGCGCAGAGTCGCTGGGGCGCAGAGTCGCTGGGGCGCAGAGTCGCTGGGGCGCAGAGTCGCTGGGGCGCAGAGTCGCTGGGGCGCAGAGTCGCTGGGGCGCAGAGTCGCTGGGGCGCAGAGTCGCTGGGGCGCAGAGTCGCTGGGGCGCAGAGTCGCTGGGGCGCAGAGTCGCTGGGGCGCAGAGTCGCTGGGGCGCAGAGTCGCTGGGGCGCAGAGTCGCTGGGGCGCAGAGTCGCTGGGGCGCAGAGTCGCTGGGGCGCAGAGTCGCTGGGGCGCAGAGTCGCTGGGGCGCAGAGTCGCTGGGGCGCAGAGTCGCTGGGGCGCAGAGTCGCTGGGGCGCAGAGTCGCTGGGGCGCAGAGTCGCTGGGGCGCAGAGTCGCTGGGGCGCAGAGTCGCTGGGGCGCAGAGTCGCTGGGGCGCAGAGTCGCTGGGGCGCAGAGTCGCTGGGGCGCAGAGTCGCTGGGGCGCAGAGTCGCTGGGGCGCAGAGTCGCTGGGGCGCAGAGTCGCTGGGGCGCAGAGTCGCTGGGGCGCAGAGTCGCTGGGGCGCAGAGTCGCTGGGGCGCAGAGTCGCTGGGGCGCAGAGTCGCTGGGGCGCAGAGTCGCTGGGGCGCAGAGTCGCTGGGGCGCAGAGTCGCTGGGGCGCAGAGTCGCTGGGGCGCAGAGTCGCTGGGGCGCAGAGTCGCTGGGGCGCAGAGTCGCTGGGGCGCAGAGTCGCTGGGGCGCAGAGTCGCTGGGGCGCAGAGTCGCTGGGGCGCAGAGTCGCTGGGGCGCAGAGTCGCTGGGGCGCAGAGTCGCTGGGGCGCAGAGTCGCTGGGGCGCAGAGTCGCTGGGGCGCAGAGTCGCTGGGGCGCAGAGTCGCTGGGGCGCAGAGTCGCTGGGGCGCAGAGTCGCTGGGGCGCAGAGTCGCTGGGGCGCAGAGTCGCTGGGGCGCAGAGTCGCTGGGGCGCAGAGTCGCTGGGGCGCAGAGTCGCTGGGGCGCAGAGTCGCTGGGGCGCAGAGTCGCTGGGGCGCAGAGTCGCTGGGGCGCAGAGTCGCTGGGGCGCAGAGTCGCTGGGGCGCAGAGTCGCTGGGGCGCAGAGTCGCTGGGGCGCAGAGTCGCTGGGGCGCAGAGTCGCTGGGGCGCAGAGTCGCTGGGGCGCAGAGTCGCTGGGGCGCAGAGTCGCTGGGGCGCAGAGTCGCTGGGGCGCAGAGTCGCTGGGGCGCAGAGTCGCTGGGGCGCAGAGTCGCTGGGGCGCAGAGTCGCTGGGGCGCAGAGTCGCTGGGGCGCAGAGTCGCTGGGGCGCAGAGTCGCTGGGGCGCAGAGTCGCTGGGGCGCAGAGTCGCTGGGGCGCAGAGTCGCTGGGGCGCAGAGTCGCTGGGGCGCAGAGTCGCTGGGGCGCAGAGTCGCTGGGGCGCAGAGTCGCTGGGGCGCAGAGTCGCTGGGGCGCAGAGTCGCTGGGGCGCAGAGTCGCTGGGGCGCAGAGTCGCTGGGGCGCAGAGTCGCTGGGGCGCAGAGTCGCTGGGGCGCAGAGTCGCTGGGGCGCAGAGTCGCTGGGGCGCAGAGTCGCTGGGGCGCAGAGTCGCTGGGGCGCAGAGTCGCTGGGGCGCAGAGTCGCTGGGGCGCAGAGTCGCTGGGGCGCAGAGTCGCTGGGGCGCAGAGTCGCTGGGGCGCAGAGTCGCTGGGGCGCAGAGTCGCTGGGGCGCAGAGTCGCTGGGGCGCAGAGTCGCTGGGGCGCAGAGTCGCTGGGGCGCAGAGTCGCTGGGGCGCAGAGTCGCTGGGGCGCAGAGTCGCTGGGGCGCAGAGTCGCTGGGGCGCAGAGTCGCTGGGGCGCAGAGTCGCTGGGGCGCAGAGTCGCTGGGGCGCAGAGTCGCTGGGGCGCAGAGTCGCTGGGGCGCAGAGTCGCTGGGGCGCAGAGTCGCTGGGGCGCAGAGTCGCTGGGGCGCAGAGTCGCTGGGGCGCAGAGTCGCTGGGGCGCAGAGTCGCTGGGGCGCAGAGTCGCTGGGGCGCAGAGTCGCTGGGGCGCAGAGTCGCTGGGGCGCAGAGTCGCTGGGGCGCAGAGTCGCTGGGGCGCAGAGTCGCTGGGGCGCAGAGTCGCTGGGGCGCAGAGTCGCTGGGGCGCAGAGTCGCTGGGGCGCAGAGTCGCTGGGGCGCAGAGTCGCTGGGGCGCAGAGTCGCTGGGGCGCAGAGTCGCTGGGGCGCAGAGTCGCTGGGGCGCAGAGTCGCTGGGGCGCAGAGTCGCTGGGGCGCAGAGTCGCTGGGGCGCAGAGTCGCTGGGGCGCAGAGTCGCTGGGGCGCAGAGTCGCTGGGGCGCAGAGTCGCTGGGGCGCAGAGTCGCTGGGGCGCAGAGTCGCTGGGGCGCAGAGTCGCTGGGGCGCAGAGTCGCTGGGGCGCAGAGTCGCTGGGGCGCAGAGTCGCTGGGGCGCAGAGTCGCTGGGGCGCAGAGTCGCTGGGGCGCAGAGTCGCTGGGGCGCAGAGTCGCTGGGGCGCAGAGTCGCTGGGGCGCAGAGTCGCTGGGGCGCAGAGTCGCTGGGGCGCAGAGTCGCTGGGGCGCAGAGTCGCTGGGGCGCAGAGTCGCTGGGGCGCAGAGTCGCTGGGGCGCAGAGTCGCTGGGGCGCAGAGTCGCTGGGGCGCAGAGTCGCTGGGGCGCAGAGTCGCTGGGGCGCAGAGTCGCTGGGGCGCAGAGTCGCTGGGGCGCAGAGTCGCTGGGGCGCAGAGTCGCTGGGGCGCAGAGTCGCTGGGGCGCAGAGTCGCTGGGGCGCAGAGTCGCTGGGGCGCAGAGTCGCTGGGGCGCAGAGTCGCTGGGGCGCAGAGTCGCTGGGGCGCAGAGTCGCTGGGGCGCAGAGTCGCTGGGGCGCAGAGTCGCTGGGGCGCAGAGTCGCTGGGGCGCAGAGTCGCTGGGGCGCAGAGTCGCTGGGGCGCAGAGTCGCTGGGGCGCAGAGTCGCTGGGGCGCAGAGTCGCTGGGGCGCAGAGTCGCTGGGGCGCAGAGTCGCTGGGGCGCAGAGTCGCTGGGGCGCAGAGTCGCTGGGGCGCAGAGTCGCTGGGGCGCAGAGTCGCTGGGGCGCAGAGTCGCTGGGGCGCAGAGTCGCTGGGGCGCAGAGTCGCTGGGGCGCAGAGTCGCTGGGGCGCAGAGTCGCTGGGGCGCAGAGTCGCTGGGGCGCAGAGTCGCTGGGGCGCAGAGTCGCTGGGGCGCAGAGTCGCTGGGGCGCAGAGTCGCTGGGGCGCAGAGTCGCTGGGGCGCAGAGTCGCTGGGGCGCAGAGTCGCTGGGGCGCAGAGTCGCTGGGGCGCAGAGTCGCTGGGGCGCAGAGTCGCTGGGGCGCAGAGTCGCTGGGGCGCAGAGTCGCTGGGGCGCAGAGTCGCTGGGGCGCAGAGTCGCTGGGGCGCAGAGTCGCTGGGGCGCAGAGTCGCTGGGGCGCAGAGTCGCTGGGGCGCAGAGTCGCTGGGGCGCAGAGTCGCTGGGGCGCAGAGTCGCTGGGGCGCAGAGTCGCTGGGGCGCAGAGTCGCTGGGGCGCAGAGTCGCTGGGGCGCAGAGTCGCTGGGGCGCAGAGTCGCTGGGGCGCAGAGTCGCTGGGGCGCAGAGTCGCTGGGGCGCAGAGTCGCTGGGGCGCAGAGTCGCTGGGGCGCAGAGTCGCTGGGGCGCAGAGTCGCTGGGGCGCAGAGTCGCTGGGGCGCAGAGTCGCTGGGGCGCAGAGTCGCTGGGGCGCAGAGTCGCTGGGGCGCAGAGTCGCTGGGGCGCAGAGTCGCTGGGGCGCAGAGTCGCTGGGGCGCAGAGTCGCTGGGGCGCAGAGTCGCTGGGGCGCAGAGTCGCTGGGGCGCAGAGTCGCTGGGGCGCAGAGTCGCTGGGGCGCAGAGTCGCTGGGGCGCAGAGTCGCTGGGGCGCAGAGTCGCTGGGGCGCAGAGTCGCTGGGGCGCAGAGTCGCTGGGGCGCAGAGTCGCTGGGGCGCAGAGTCGCTGGGGCGCAGAGTCGCTGGGGCGCAGAGTCGCTGGGGCGCAGAGTCGCTGGGGCGCAGAGTCGCTGGGGCGCAGAGTCGCTGGGGCGCAGAGTCGCTGGGGCGCAGAGTCGCTGGGGCGCAGAGTCGCTGGGGCGCAGAGTCGCTGGGGCGCAGAGTCGCTGGGGCGCAGAGTCGCTGGGGCGCAGAGTCGCTGGGGCGCAGAGTCGCTGGGGCGCAGAGTCGCTGGGGCGCAGAGTCGCTGGGGCGCAGAGTCGCTGGGGCGCAGAGTCGCTGGGGCGCAGAGTCGCTGGGGCGCAGAGTCGCTGGGGCGCAGAGTCGCTGGGGCGCAGAGTCGCTGGGGCGCAGAGTCGCTGGGGCGCAGAGTCGCTGGGGCGCAGAGTCGCTGGGGCGCAGAGTCGCTGGGGCGCAGAGTCGCTGGGGCGCAGAGTCGCTGGGGCGCAGAGTCGCTGGGGCGCAGAGTCGCTGGGGCGCAGAGTCGCTGGGGCGCAGAGTCGCTGGGGCGCAGAGTCGCTGGGGCGCAGAGTCGCTGGGGCGCAGAGTCGCTGGGGCGCAGAGTCGCTGGGGCGCAGAGTCGCTGGGGCGCAGAGTCGCTGGGGCGCAGAGTCGCTGGGGCGCAGAGTCGCTGGGGCGCAGAGTCGCTGGGGCGCAGAGTCGCTGGGGCGCAGAGTCGCTGGGGCGCAGAGTCGCTGGGGCGCAGAGTCGCTGGGGCGCAGAGTCGCTGGGGCGCAGAGTCGCTGGGGCGCAGAGTCGCTGGGGCGCAGAGTCGCTGGGGCGCAGAGTCGCTGGGGCGCAGAGTCGCTGGGGCGCAGAGTCGCTGGGGCGCAGAGTCGCTGGGGCGCAGAGTCGCTGGGGCGCAGAGTCGCTGGGGCGCAGAGTCGCTGGGGCGCAGAGTCGCTGGGGCGCAGAGTCGCTGGGGCGCAGAGTCGCTGGGGCGCAGAGTCGCTGGGGCGCAGAGTCGCTGGGGCGCAGAGTCGCTGGGGCGCAGAGTCGCTGGGGCGCAGAGTCGCTGGGGCGCAGAGTCGCTGGGGCGCAGAGTCGCTGGGGCGCAGAGTCGCTGGGGCGCAGAGTCGCTGGGGCGCAGAGTCGCTGGGGCGCAGAGTCGCTGGGGCGCAGAGTCGCTGGGGCGCAGAGTCGCTGGGGCGCAGAGTCGCTGGGGCGCAGAGTCGCTGGGGCGCAGAGTCGCTGGGGCGCAGAGTCGCTGGGGCGCAGAGTCGCTGGGGCGCAGAGTCGCTGGGGCGCAGAGTCGCTGGGGCGCAGAGTCGCTGGGGCGCAGAGTCGCTGGGGCGCAGAGTCGCTGGGGCGCAGAGTCGCTGGGGCGCAGAGTCGCTGGGGCGCAGAGTCGCTGGGGCGCAGAGTCGCTGGGGCGCAGAGTCGCTGGGGCGCAGAGTCGCTGGGGCGCAGAGTCGCTGGGGCGCAGAGTCGCTGGGGCGCAGAGTCGCTGGGGCGCAGAGTCGCTGGGGCGCAGAGTCGCTGGGGCGCAGAGTCGCTGGGGCGCAGAGTCGCTGGGGCGCAGAGTCGCTGGGGCGCAGAGTCGCTGGGGCGCAGAGTCGCTGGGGCGCAGAGTCGCTGGGGCGCAGAGTCGCTGGGGCGCAGAGTCGCTGGGGCGCAGAGTCGCTGGGGCGCAGAGTCGCTGGGGCGCAGAGTCGCTGGGGCGCAGAGTCGCTGGGGCGCAGAGTCGCTGGGGCGCAGAGTCGCTGGGGCGCAGAGTCGCTGGGGCGCAGAGTCGCTGGGGCGCAGAGTCGCTGGGGCGCAGAGTCGCTGGGGCGCAGAGTCGCTGGGGCGCAGAGTCGCTGGGGCGCAGAGTCGCTGGGGCGCAGAGTCGCTGGGGCGCAGAGTCGCTGGGGCGCAGAGTCGCTGGGGCGCAGAGTCGCTGGGGCGCAGAGTCGCTGGGGCGCAGAGTCGCTGGGGCGCAGAGTCGCTGGGGCGCAGAGTCGCTGGGGCGCAGAGTCGCTGGGGCGCAGAGTCGCTGGGGCGCAGAGTCGCTGGGGCGCAGAGTCGCTGGGGCGCAGAGTCGCTGGGGCGCAGAGTCGCTGGGGCGCAGAGTCGCTGGGGCGCAGAGTCGCTGGGGCGCAGAGTCGCTGGGGCGCAGAGTCGCTGGGGCGCAGAGTCGCTGGGGCGCAGAGTCGCTGGGGCGCAGAGTCGCTGGGGCGCAGAGTCGCTGGGGCGCAGAGTCGCTGGGGCGCAGAGTCGCTGGGGCGCAGAGTCGCTGGGGCGCAGAGTCGCTGGGGCGCAGAGTCGCTGGGGCGCAGAGTCGCTGGGGCGCAGAGTCGCTGGGGCGCAGAGTCGCTGGGGCGCAGAGTCGCTGGGGCGCAGAGTCGCTGGGGCGCAGAGTCGCTGGGGCGCAGAGTCGCTGGGGCGCAGAGTCGCTGGGGCGCAGAGTCGCTGGGGCGCAGAGTCGCTGGGGCGCAGAGTCGCTGGGGCGCAGAGTCGCTGGGGCGCAGAGTCGCTGGGGCGCAGAGTCGCTGGGGCGCAGAGTCGCTGGGGCGCAGAGTCGCTGGGGCGCAGAGTCGCTGGGGCGCAGAGTCGCTGGGGCGCAGAGTCGCTGGGGCGCAGAGTCGCTGGGGCGCAGAGTCGCTGGGGCGCAGAGTCGCTGGGGCGCAGAGTCGCTGGGGCGCAGAGTCGCTGGGGCGCAGAGTCGCTGGGGCGCAGAGTCGCTGGGGCGCAGAGTCGCTGGGGCGCAGAGTCGCTGGGGCGCAGAGTCGCTGGGGCGCAGAGTCGCTGGGGCGCAGAGTCGCTGGGGCGCAGAGTCGCTGGGGCGCAGAGTCGCTGGGGCGCAGAGTCGCTGGGGCGCAGAGTCGCTGGGGCGCAGAGTCGCTGGGGCGCAGAGTCGCTGGGGCGCAGAGTCGCTGGGGCGCAGAGTCGCTGGGGCGCAGAGTCGCTGGGGCGCAGAGTCGCTGGGGCGCAGAGTCGCTGGGGCGCAGAGTCGCTGGGGCGCAGAGTCGCTGGGGCGCAGAGTCGCTGGGGCGCAGAGTCGCTGGGGCGCAGAGTCGCTGGGGCGCAGAGTCGCTGGGGCGCAGAGTCGCTGGGGCGCAGAGTCGCTGGGGCGCAGAGTCGCTGGGGCGCAGAGTCGCTGGGGCGCAGAGTCGCTGGGGCGCAGAGTCGCTGGGGCGCAGAGTCGCTGGGGCGCAGAGTCGCTGGGGCGCAGAGTCGCTGGGGCGCAGAGTCGCTGGGGCGCAGAGTCGCTGGGGCGCAGAGTCGCTGGGGCGCAGAGTCGCTGGGGCGCAGAGTCGCGCCATTTATTTCAAGAAAATCCTTTTAATTTATTTTTTTTTTTTTTTATTTTTTTTGGGGTTTTTTTGCTGTTACTAGACAGATGAAAATGTGAGAGCAATTTAGCCGGTAATTTCATTCCCTTTCTTCTTTCATGTATTTATATATTTTTATTTCTCTTATATTAACGGGTTCTAAACTAGTTTTCCTCACGGAATGAGTAGCAGAAATATGACCCTTACGCACCTCTTGTAGTTAATTCATGAAATTTATTCTAACTACAAAACTCTGTGTCAGGTGATTTCTTTTATCAATAAGGAGCAATGGAACTTATTATTGATAATTGAACCCCAGCAGGCTGCTTTTTCTTTTTGTTTTCTACTTTTGCTGTGAAATAGCTCTAGAGACTCTATGACTAGTTACATTGGTGGTGCCTTCTCCGTGCAGTAGAGCCTGGTGGTACGGCTTGTGAAGTTGCTTGGAAGTGCCGCGAGTTCAGGAGCTGGCAGCTAAGTGTTCCTGGGTTCTAGAGTTGTTTCATGTTGGGGAGTGGCCCCGTTCCCTAAAATCACAGCTCCTGGGCCCAAATCTGAGTTTCTTTTCTGTTACGTGAACAGCCGGAGAGGGTCAGCCTCCTTTGTCTTTTGAGTCCGTTGCCTCCTACTCTTAACAGTTTTAGTGTTCGGTAGCGTACCTCAGGCTCTCCTATTTTGAGAGGGGTTGTGCTCCTCTTACGTAACATGGGAATCCCTTTTTTCTGTCTCAAGCGTGAATGGTGTAAGGCACTTAGAAATCATTGCAGATGAAAGGGAAGTGAAGTTATCTTATTTAGAAGAAAAGCTATCCAGAAGAAACTTCAGTTGCTTGGGCCTGAATTCTCACTGAAACCAAAAGCAGGTATCTTACCGTAGAGAGCGATAAGGCCGCCCCTGAGCCTCCTTTTCTCCAGGCCGAACAATCCCAGCTCCCTCAGCCGCTCCTCCTAAGACTTGTTCTCCAGATCCCTCACCAGCTTTGTTGCCCTTCCCTGGACTCACTGGAGCCCCTCAATATCCTTCTTGTAGTGAGAGGCCCAGAACTGAACATAGTACTTGGGCTGCGGCCTCACCAGAGCCAAGTACAGGGGGACAATCACCTTCCTTAGTCCTGCTGGCCATGCCATTTCTTGTAGGAGTCAGGATGCTGTTGGCCTTCTTGGCCACCTGAGCACACTGCTGGCTCATACTGAGTCGACTAGCCACCAGTACTCCCAGGTCCTTCTCTGCCAGGCAGCTTTCTAACCACTCAGATGGCTTTTCCAACCAGCTTCAAACTTCCAGATCTAGAGGAACGCTTTGACTGCGGCCTAAAAGCCACGTGTATGTAAGCTGCCGCAAGCCAGCCAATCTTCTTCCCATGACCTGCCACGAAACAGCAACGTAGGCAGGTAACCAAATTAAAGCCAAAACTTGCCAGCCCAGTCCTTGACCTGAATAGTGAGTGAGGATCCGGATCCTGGCATTTATGCGCGATAGCTTCTACGCAGTCGAAGTAAATGCACCCTGGGTGCCCTGAGCTGGAGGACCACGACGGTGGGCACGATAAACTCCCAACCGACCCTGAACGTGTGCGGGATTTGCTGCTCCACCTGGATCTATACAAGTCCGTGGGTCCGGATGGGATTCATCCCAGGGTGCTTAAGGAGCTGGCTGACGCCATCGCGGGACCTCTCTCAATTATTTTTCAATGACCTTGTGAATCTGGAGAGGTCCCAGTAGACTGGAAGCTGGCAAATGTCGTACCAATTTTCAAGAAGGGCAAGAAAATAGACCGTGGCAACTACAGGCCTGTTAGTCTCACGTCAGCGCCTGGTAAAATTCTGGAGAAGATGATCCTTGAAGGTATTGAAGCGCAGCTGGGGGACAATGCAGTCATTGGTCCCAGCCCACATGGGTTCATGAGGGGTAGGTCCTGCCTAACAAATCTGAATTCCTTTTATGATAAGATCAGCCATCTGGTTGATCAAGGGAAACCGGCTGACGTGATCTTTTTGGACTTGAGCAAAGCTTTCGACATGGTTTCCCGTGGGATCCTACTGGACAAAATGTCCAGCATACAACCTAACAAAAACATCATGCGATGGGTGAGCAATTGGCTGGCAGGCAGGGCTCAAGGGCTTGTGGTAAATGGGGCCACATCAGGCTGGCGCACGGTCACTAGTGGGGTCCCTCAAGGCTCCATTTTAGGGCCGGTCCTCTTCAATGTTTTTATAAACGATTTAGATGTAGGACTAGAAGGTGTTTTGAGCACATTTGCTGATGGCACCAAACTTGGAGGAGTTGTAGACTCAGATGAGGGTGGAAAGTCCTTGCGGAGAGATCTGGGTAGATTGGAGAGCTGGGCGATCACCAACCGCATGAAGTTTAAGAAGAGCAAGTGCCGGGTCCTGCACCTGGGACGGGGCAACCCTGGCTATACGTACCGACTGGGTGATGAGATGCCGTAGAGCAGCCCTGCAGAGAGGGATCCGGGCGTGGTGGTCGACAGCAAGTTGAATATGAGCCAGCAGTGTGCCCTGGCAGCCAGGAGGGCCAACCGTGTCCTGGGGTGCATCAAGCACAGCATTGCTGGTCGATTGAGGGAGGTGATTGTCCTGCTCTACTCTGCGCTGGTGCGGCCTCACTTCGAGTACTGTGTGCAGTTCTGGGCACCACAGTATAAAAAGGACATGAAACTGTTGGAGAGTGTCCAGAGGAGGGCGACGAAGATGGTGAAGGGCCTAGAGGGGAAGCCGCATGAGGAGCAGCTGAGGGCACTGGGCCTGTTCAGCCTGGGGAAGGGGAGGCTAAGG
Source organism: Anas platyrhynchos (assembly GCF_047663525.1). NCBI lineage: Eukaryota > Metazoa > Chordata > Aves > Anseriformes > Anatidae > Anas > Anas platyrhynchos. Next base: position 15,917,439 of record NC_092596.1, read on the forward strand.
AGGGACCTCATTGCAGTGTACAACTTCCTCGCGAGGGGGAGTGCAGAGGCAGGTGCTGACCTATTCTCTGTAATCACCAGTGATAGGACCCATGGGAATGGTGTTAAGCTGAGGCAGGGAAGGTTTAGGCCGGATGTCAGGAAGAGGTTCTTCACCGAAAGGAGGGTGGTTGCACGCTGGAACAGGCTCCCCAGGGAACTAGTCACTGCACCGAGCCTGTCTGAATTTAAGAAGCGATTGGACTGTGCACTTGGTCACGTGGTCTAAACTTTTGGGTAGACCTGTGCAGTGCCAGGAGTTGGGCTTGATGATCCTTAAGGGTCCCTTCCAGCTCAGGATATTCTATGATTCTATAAATAGTGTAGTCAGAGGTTATGGGGCTAGATTTAGAAAAGTCCTGCATAAAGAAGGGATCTCAGAGAAGAAAATGTAGATAGCATTAATATCAAGAAAAGGAATTCTGATTGCTAAATTGTTTATCTGTCATGACTAGACAGATGAAAATCTATGATGGCAAGTTTGCCTTTAAGGTCATTTTATTTTTATTCATTTCTTTTATTTATTTGTATTTATTTTTTTAACAGGCTCTGTACTAATTTTGCTCACATAACAGAAATATGACCCTTGTGCACCTTTTGTAGTTAATTCATTAGGTCAACTGTAACCACTAAGCCCCTTGTCAGGTTATTTCTACAAGTGATAAGGAGCAATAGACCTTAAAACTTTGAAGCCAGGTAGATGAGCTTATTCCACAAGGTCTCTTGGCTTCACCCTTGTTAAGTGCAACCTGCCAGGTGTGGGTCATTTGACCTTTGTTATATAGGAAGCCTGAGGACGGGTGGGGGAATTGCCTCCCCAGGAGAAACTGAGGCTTGGGTAGCCTAGGGTGTTTTTCTCTCGTGGTGAATCGGGCTCAGTGTTCCCTACTAGGCTGCTTTTCCTTCAAGTTTTCTGCCCTCTCTGTGAAATAGTTTTAGAGACTCTATGAGCCAGTTACATTGGTGGTGCCTTCTTCAGAAGAACCCTGGTGGGACTATTTCACTGCGAAGCACGTTGGAAGTGACTCGAGTTCAGGAGACAGCAGGTAAGAGTTCCTGGGTTCTGTGGTTGTTACTGTTGAGGAGTTTGAGTACTTCCTTCACCTTGTCTGTTTCCTGTGAAATTACTTAGGTGGCTTCTAAGCTCCCTTCCAAGCACTGGAGGAAAAAAAAAGGCCTCAGAAGCCCAAGTGCACACAGGTCAGCCTGAAATTGAAGGAGGTTCTTAAGTATTTGGAAGATTGAAAAACGGGCTGTGTGAAGCGGGGGGCGCAGAGTTGCGGGGGGTGCATAGTCGCTGGGGGCGCGTTCCAGTGTGTGACCACCCTCTCCGTGAAGAACCTCTTCCTGTTGTCTAGCCTAAACGTCCCCTTCCTCAGGCTGACACCATTCACTGTGGGTCCTATCATTGGTGTCTGGAGAGAATAGAGCGGTACCTGCCCCTCCACTCCCCCTCGTGAGGAAGCTGTAGACTGTGACGAGGCCTCCCGTCAGCCGCCTCTTTTCCAGGCTGAACAGGCCCAGTGACCTCAGCCGCTCCTCATACGACTTCCCCTCTAGGCCCTTCGCCATCTTTGTAGCCCAGTATCTTACTGACTTGAAGAAGGAGGCTTTAATCTATCCTGCTTTGTTTAGTAGCAACCACCCCTCACCGAGCATGCGCTCTGAATTTCTCGGAGTCTATTACTTTAAACGGAGACGGGAGAACTTTTCACCAATCATAACTAAGATATGCTTGGCTAGAGCCACTCAAGCTCCACCCAAAAGAGAGAAAATAATATAAATTGGCCTAAGAGAGAGGGGATGTTAGGGAAGATACCACCATCAGGGGAGGTACCACACCAAGGGAATACAACATCCTTCGGACCTCCTGACTCCTGGGACCAGTCGATGGGCTCGGACTTTTTCTCCCCCCCCCCATTGGGATGCCTTTGGGTGAGATTTGAACACTTGGTTATTGTCATAAATGAGGTCTCAACTCAATCTGAATTTTGTAATATTTATAAAACAAACATTTCTAAAAGGTAGAAAAGCTATAAAAGGCAAGTAAACAGCGCTGGGTGTGCGGGGAGTCTACGCTCCACCAACACTCGCACACAAACATCAAACATCCTAAATGTACAGAGCATTGCTTTACATACTAAACGCAAGTATGCCTCTACATACGTACAATCAGGAAAGGTAGCAAACAATCCTCTAAGTTCCATAACTTAATAAAAATCGAGTACGCCTATACATATGCATGATCAGAAGAGGTAACAAACAATCCTTTAAGTTCCATGACTTAACAGTCTCCATTTTCCATTCCTTTTGAGCGATGTGTCTCGCTTTAAGTTGTCAAGCAACTCGGTCTTAAGGCCTTATGTATCCCGTTCTTCCCAGATCGAAGAAAAGCATATCCATCTCCTTGCGAAGGCCAATAGACCTGGGTCAAAAGGCATGTCCAGGTCAGCAGGGAGCGCAACAGCAAAAGCCTTCGATGGCTGTAACAGCAGAGGGGCCCATGGCGTAGCAGTCGGATCAGTAAAGGAGCCCGCAGCTCCTTTACTGATCCGACTGCTGATCCCTCACTACTACTGATCCCTCACTGTCTGGCAAACCACACCTTTGTGATTGTGGCACCACAGGGCTCTTTAAGGCCTCAGAGGCTGCTCACCAGGTGCCGAGCAATCCCACTGCAACCTTGTCATTTTTAGTTGCAGAGTTGCACACCTTGACCTCAGTTTGGTCCCATATTTGAGGCTCATAAACTGTCCAATTGTTAATAAGGAGAATAAGCTGTAAGGTTACCAGGACAATCTTTGTTCCTAAGGACGTATGATTCCTCATAACGCGCAACTGCTTACCAGCGAGGGGCAGTTGTGTGCACAGGTCCGCTTCTCTCAGCTCGAGCTTCTCTCCAGCTCCAGTGCGCCTATTTCCAGCAAGTTTCTGTACGAGCTTCTCTGAGCAGTTTGAGTTTGGCCAAACCTATCTTCATGAGGCAATCAAAGTGCCTGTTCCCGTCCTGGTCTCCATTCTGCCAGCCTGTTCCTCTTCACTTCTTGTTCCTGCTTCTTTATTGATGTAACTTCATCGTGCTCCCTTTTTTTTTTTTTGTCTTGAGGGCAGGCTCCCCTCTTATACCCTTCTCTCCACGGCAGTTCTTTTCAAAACAACTTTTCATTGCTCAAACAACTTTGAATGTAACGACAACAGCAAACACCCAGAAACATCCATGCCTTAACTGGAGAACAAGAAACCGGAGACTGCATGGAGTCTCCTGAATCACCCTTCTTTGTTCCCTCTAAACACTTTTATATTCCTGATGGCCTCGTCGTTAAGAGTCTAATGTTATCTCAACCACGGGGCTTTCCAACGCCCATGGCCACGTTCCAAATTTCCCCCTCTTTATTAATATCAACCATTTTCTCGACACGAATTTCCACTCCATATATAACAGTTATAAATCTTTCTAGAATCTTTGATCCGTTTAACGCATTAATTTCTAGGCTGTGCACCTGTAACACCTGTGTATTTCATGCATGCTAGCTTGCTTTTGCAGACAGGCACTATTGCCGGCAATCCAAAGAACCTGGTTATCTCTTGCTGTAATAAATCACACTTGATTGCATTGTCATAGCTCTCATTAAGTGCAACTAGGGTAAGGGTGGTTACATGTTATTGGTGAATCTGTGACCGTGATAGTTCAGTGTTCTGAATCCAAGCAGACCCCAGACGGTTAACACGTTACTGGTGAATATCCGACCGGACCCCAGACGGTTGACGTGTTATTGGTGTGTCCGACAGGTTCGGTACCCTGAATCCGACCGGTCCCATAACGGTTAATCAGCTACACCCCTTAATGCGACACTAATGAAGGAGCACGGAAGAGACGCATGTCCTTACCTCTGGAGAGGAGGTTCCTTGCACAGCCAGTGCAAGGAACACAAAAATCAGTTGCGCCAGACTAACGTGGTTGTATCTGAGCTTGGAGGCTGCAACCCTCTTCAGACTTCCAGATCTAGAGGAACACTTTGGCTGCAGCCTAAAAGCCACGTGTACAGGAGCTCCCCCAAGCCAGCCAATCTTCTTCCCATGACCTGCCAGGAAACAGCAAGGTAGGCATGTACCCAAATCAAAACCCAAACCTTTGGCCCAGTCCTTGACCTGAATAGTGAGTGACGATCCGGATCCTGGCATTCATACCTGACAGCTTATACGCAGTGGAAGTAAACAGTGTAGTCAGAGGTCACGGGGCTAGATTTTGGAAAGTCCTGCATCAAGAAGACATCTCAGAAAAGCAAATTTAAATACCATTAATGCCAAGAAAAGTAACTCTGATGGCTATATTCTTTATGTGTCATGACTAGACAGATGAAAAACTATGAGAGCAATTTTGCCTTTAAGGTCATTTTCTTTTTTCTTTGATGTCTTTTCTTTCGTTTGTTTGTCTGTTTGTTTGTTTATTTATTTATTTAAACAGGCTCTGTACTACTTGTCCTCACAGAATGACTAACAGAAATATGACCCTTGTGCACTTTTTGTAGTTAATTCATTAGGTCAGCTCTAACCACTAAGCCCCTTGTCAGGTTATTTCTAGTAGTGACAAGGAGCAATTAAGCTTACAAGACTGAAGCCAGGTAGATGAGCCTATTCCAGGAGGTCTCTTGGCTCCACCCTTGTGAAGTGAAACCTGCCAGGTGTGGATCATTTGACTTTTGCTATATAGGAAGCCTGAGGACTTGTGGGGAATTGCCTTCCTGGTGGGGGAGTTTGAGGCTCAGGTTCTCTAGGGTGCTTTTCTGCTGTTGTGGTGGAGCGGATTCAGTGTTCCCCGGTGGGCTGCTTTTTCTTCACCTTTTCTCCCATCTCTGTGAAACAGTGACTCTATGAGCTAACTATGTTGTTGGTGCCCTCTCAGTACGGTGAGAGCCTGGTGGTGCGAAGTCACTGTGAAGCAGTGTGGAAGTGACTCAAGTTCAGGAGCTGGCAGGTAAGTGTTCCTGGGTTCTACGGTTCTTTAATGTCGAGGAGTTTGAGTACTTCCTTCACCTTGTCTGTTTTCAGTGAAATTACTTCCGTGGCTTCTAAGCTCCCTTTCCAGCCCTTCCAAATCTAATGAGAATGAAAGCTAAAAAGAAAGCCCCACCAACTCAGAAGCTCAAGTGCTTACAGGTAAGCCTGACTTTGAAGAATGTTCTTAACTATTTGTTAGGATTCAACAACGGGCAGTGTGGAAAAAGGTGCCTTAATGTGCACTCAAATTATGCCTTGCAGTGAGTAGAAACCGATGGGGAAGGTACTGGTGGAGTTATGACAACTTTCACTCAGTGGAAGTCGCAAGACTGTGCTGTTCCTAAAAGAAATGCCGCTTTCACAACATGTAAGTCAAAAGCAGTGTGAAGAAAGCCTCTCCTCTTCCCTACAGGCCTGCGTCTCTGCTGTGGAGAAAGATTTGGAATAGGTCCACCAGTGAGGAGAGACTATCTTCCTCCCAGGCTGTACAAACCAGTATCTGAGGTGGCGTTGTTTTCTTCTAGTTGTTTGTCTGAGTGCTTTTGACCAATAATCTTGTGTGAAACACCGTCTGCCCCTGTTAAGTTCACTATAAAAGTTAGGCTATTCGGGCAATAAAATGGAGCAGCATGATCTGACTCAACCGGTGTCTGCCGTGCTTTCGGCCGTGCTTCCTAACAAATGGCGCCCGAACAGGCTGAGACCTGAACAGGGCATCGCAGCGGAGCGGGAGAGCAGCGGCGCCGGGACATCAGAGCGGCGTGGGACCGACACATCGGAGCGGCGCCGGGAGACCCGAGGCACACGGAGGGACTCCTGCCGGACGGAGAGAGCCCTGAGAGACGCTGCAGAGCCACGGATGGCTCTGAGAGACACAGACCTGACAGAAGCCGGAACACCTGAGAAGCATTGAGAAACTCCAAGCACCGACCCGGACAAAGGACTCATGGTGAGACACGGGGAAAAGAAACCGTGGGGAGCGTGGGAAGAGATCTGCGGGGAAACGCGGGAAACGGAACCGCGCAGGGACGCGGGAACGAGGTCTCGCAAAGGCTGCAACAGCATAAATAAAGGTATGGAGAGACAAGCGGCGTATGATTTGCTCAATTGCTTTTTAGAAAAACGGAGCACGCAGGGTATAGGCTGCAAAAAGGATTTACCAGGATTATTAGCATATGGAGTAACAAAGGGTTGTTTTATCAATCCGGATACAGTTTTTGAACAAACAGAGTGGCGTAAATTTGGGGACAAATTGTTTGATGAAGTTATTAATGAAAATAAGACTGCTAAAAAATTACTGAAGCCTTGGAGAGCAGTCACTAATGCCTTAGCTATACATCAGGCTGAGCAGAGAGTCGCTGCTGCTGCTACAGAGCGACTGGGATTGCCAGGAAGTGCTGGTAGTGTTAACCCTCAACAGGGAGGGATGGGGGGAGCTGGGGATTACCCATTGCCGCCTTCAGTGAGGACGATAACGCTGCCTCAGGGGGCAATGGGAGCCTCCTCCTCTCTCATCATCCTTCTCAGAGTCGGTGTTGGTGCTCCCGCCATCACCAGCAGCACCACCGGCTCCTTCTCACAAAAGTGGGGAAATGGATGAGGAAATAAGAGAGCAAAAACCAGACAGAAAAAACACAAGCCCGTTTATAGAAGGTGTTCAGGAGAGGCAGAGGGTGTGGAAGCAAATAGCAGATGAGGCTGTATGCGAAGGTGAACACGGGATAGCTGCACAATTGGTTCAAGAGGCCTTCCCGGTAGTATATTCACCACCGGACGCCCAGGGTAATGTTACGGTTAATCTCGTGAATTTGGACTGGAAATTGTTAACTCAGCTGCGGTCCACAGTAAATGAGTCAGGTCTGAAAGGTGAACCTACGAGACAGATGTTGGACTATATTTGGGGAACTAATATTTTGCTTCCAGGAGACATATGTAGCATAATGAAGTTAATTTTGACCCAACACCAGCAGCTCTTATTTAATGCCCATTGGCAGGCTGCTTGTCAAGAAGCAGTCACAGTGGTAAGAGCACCTGGGGACCCTTTACATGGGGTCACGCTGGAAGAGTTGATGGGGGTAGGACCGTATTTTAGGACAGAAGCACAAGCATTGCTGGGACCTGATAAAGCGAAGGAATCGATGAGAACGGCCAGAAGAGCATTGGATCGGATAAAGGGGCCAGGGGGAATACCTTCCTACATGGGAATCAAACAGGGTAGAGAGGATCCATTTGGGCTTTTTATTGACCGCATAGCAAACGCCATACAGGCGGCTGGGGTGCCTGATTACCTCCAGGGCACGATATTAAAACAGTGCGCAATTCAGAATAGCAACCCTTCTACTCGCAATATATTGGCTTCCTTACCCGGGACATGGACAATCGAGGAAGGGTTGGAAAGAATGGCTCAGGTACCAGTAGGCCCACAGGCTATGTTAGTAGAGGCAGTAAAGCAATTAGGTGACAGCATGCGAGAGCAGGCACAGGCTATGAAAGAGCATGCTGAGTTTACACAGAGTCAAGTCCTTGCAGCTCTTGCTCCTTTGCAAACCGCCGGGTCACGCTCTGGTGGTCAAGCACCACCCCCTGGTGGCCAAATACCACACCGCTTGCGATGTTATCCTGGTGGTGTTTTTGGACACGTGAGACGAAACTGCAAAGCTGGGGCAGTATGGTGCTCAGATTGTCAGTCGGGCAATCACAGTGAAGCGGCATGTCGATGCAACGTGTTGGGAAACGGCTGGAACAGCGGGAAGAGTCGCCCCGCGACGACACAAAACGCGGCCGCATGCACAGCAACACCGAGGGGGAACCCGTTCCTCTCCGACCAGCCACAAGAGGGAGCCGATGTATCTATAATCAGCACACACAACTGGCCGCAGCATTGGCCAACATCTGAAACCAATGCCACGGTGGCCGGGGTCGGAGGAATGACACTTGCCGTCAGTCACCACCCCTGCGGTGGACAATAGGGGACAAAGTGGTGAAATGTTGTGTCTCTGTTAGTCCGTTGCCTGACGGGGTGCACGCACTAATAGGGCGGGACATCCTTGCTCAAATGGGAATGGTCCTTACCTGGGAACGCCCTTTATAGGGAACGCCCTTTATAGATATGGCCATTGTTTGGACTTTCCCGATCCCGCTCCTGTGGAAGAATGATGATCCTGTGTGGGTCGAGCAATGGCCGTTAAAACGGGAAAGTCTGATACAAGCGCATGAGCTGGTTAAAGAACAGTTTCAACAGGGGCACTTAAGGTTGTCAACGAGCCCGTGGAATACACCTATCTTTGTGATTAAAAAGAAGTCGGGTAAGTATCGGCTGCTCCACGATCTGTGTGCGGTAAATAAGCAGATGTACGATATGGGAGCAGTGCAGCCAGGGTTGCCTAATCCTGCGATGATACCTGAAGGATGGCATTTACTCATAGTGGACTTAAAGGACTGTTTCTTCACAATTGCTCTCCATGAAAATGATAAACAAAGATTCGCTTTTACACTTCCTGCAATAAACCGAGAAGGGCCAGACCAGAGATTTGAGTGGACGGTCCTGCCGCAGGGAATGCGAAATTCGCCAACTCTATGTCAATTCTGTGTCGACGATGCTCTACAGCCGTTGCGATGAAAATGGTCAGGAACAATAATCTGTCATTATATGGATGATATTCTATTGGCCCAGTCAACACCATTTTCTTCACAGCAAAAGGATGAACTAACGAAGCAACTTAAACAGAGAGGATTAGTAGTTGCCCCCGAGAAGGTACAGGAGACAAGCCCATGGAAATATCTTGGATGGCATATCTCCGATGCTACGATCCAACCGCAGAAATTGACAATACAATCAGACCTTAAGACTCTTAACGACGCCCAGAAGTTGATGGGTGATTTGCAATGGATTCGACCAGTGGTTGGTATTCCCAACGAGCTGTTAAATCAACTACGACCTTTGCTACGAGGGACAGATCCAGCAGCACCAATTCAGCTTACAGACCAACAAAAACAAGCACTACAGCTAATAGCCTCAATGATTACAACACGGGCTACGCATCGGCGTATAGAGGGTGCGCCTCTTGATCTAACTATTCTGTGTGGCCCCCAATATTTGATGGGTGCGATAACACAGCAAAAAATAAAAATGGGGGAGAAGCAGGGAGATACGGTGGTACTAGAACGGCTAGCTCCTCCGTTGCGGCCACGACGAACAATTCAAGAAAAAATCACCACATGAGCAGAATTAATTAAAAAGGGACGAAGTAGAACCTTGCAAGTAGACGGGGCCCCTCCTAACACCATATGGTTACCCATGAAGTCAAGTGATCTGGAATGGTATATACAAAATTCTGAGGAACTGCAAACTGCTCTATTGCATGATGGAGCCATGTTAATAGCAAAACCATTACAATCTCCTGTCTTGTCCTGGATGAAAAACCAGGGCTGGATAAGTAGACCAAAGGGATCACCCCAACCAGTTGCAGACGCAATAACAGTCTTTACAGATGCCGGTAAGTGCTCCAGAACTGCTGCAGTGACATGGAAGGATGAGCATGGCTGGCAACATCAGATTTTGCAAGCTCAGAAAGAGGATTCATTACAGACACTAGAACTGTTTGCAGTAGTATGGGCGTTTGTAAAATGGAAAGCTGTTCCGTTGAGTGTTGTATCTGACTCTCTTTATGTAGTAGGCATAGCCAATCGCATTGAGGACTCAAGTTTGCGAGAAGTGCAGAATGGACGACTGGTTCAACTATTGACAAGTTTGCAGCTTGCAATCGCACAGAGAAGTAAGCCGTATGCAGTGATTCATATTCGCAGTCATCAGTGGGAACAAGGGCTCGGAGAAGGCAATGCCCGAGCCGACCGATTAGTTGCTGCTGCAGTCACTGAAGCTCCACTATCACCATTTTGCCGAGCTCGAGAAGCTCATTCCATATTTCACCAGAACGCGAAGGGACTAGCTCGAGCCTACAATTTGTCTAATGCTGACGCTCAAGCAATCGTGAAGGCTTGTCCCATATGTAGTTATCATAATTTAGGAATGGGACCCGGGTGTGGAGTTAACCCAAGAGGGTTGAAAGCTGATGAAGTGTGGCAAATGGATGTCACTCCTGTTACAGCCTTGGGACAGTTAAAATACTTGCATGTAACGATAGATACCTCTAGCCACATGACATGGGCTACTGCACAACCCAGGGAAAAGGCTCGGGATGTGCGGCATCACCTCACTAGTTGTTTTGCTGTGTTAGGGGTACCTAGCACTATCAAGACTGACAATGGTCCAGCTTATAATAGTGGGCCACTGAAACGATTTATGCAATTATGGAATATCAGTCATGTTACTGGCATCCCACACTCCTCCACAGGACAGGCGATAGTGGAAAGGGCAGATGGAACAATGAAAGGATACTTAGAAAAGTTCAGAGACATTGAAGACGTAAAAGAAAGAATAGGAAAGGCTCTCTTTGTACTTAACCATTTATGTGTGTTTGGGGACAGCACTGAGCCCCCTATAGTACGTCACCATGCCGGGGCAGAAACTTCTAAGCCACCACGCATGAAGGTGTTATGTTGGGAACTGGCATACAGGACGTGGACATAAGCAACCAGGGGTAGGCCTTAGAAGTCTCAGGGCCTGCTGTAGCTGAGCAAACCAAGCTGCCAGAGTAACTGTGAGAAGCTCCCACGGCAATGACTCCCACATCACCCAATTAAGGAACTCAGAAAGTATTGTTATCAGCAGCTGGCCTCAAGGACTAAGCCTATGTGACCGTTAAGCACAAAGGGGGTTGTTTTCCTAACTTCTAATCAAAAGGGGGGTTCTTTTCTTGCAGGTGGTGTTATTTTCTTAATGGTTTGTCTGGGTGCTTTTGACCAATAATCTTGTGTGAAACACTGTCCACCCCTGTAAAGTTCACTATAAAAGTTGGGCTATTCGGGCAATAAAATGGTGAAGCACGATCTGACTCTGCTGGTGTCTGTCGTGCTTTCGTCCGTGCTTCGCAACAGTGTTATACAGAGACATGAAAACAGGGCAATGGCTAGGCCCTGCTGAAGTGATCTGCCTGGGGCGCGGTTACGCTTGTGTTTCTTCCCCTACAGGTGCAATCTGGGTGCCTAGCTGACGCGTAAAACCAGCTGTTGAAGACACAGGCGGCTGTCGCCAGAAGGAGAATATTGAAGAGTAAACAGCAGATAGAGTCAGCAGCTAAATTATATTCTTGTGAATGAGATTGTGGTATGACTGAGATTGAGATGTGCCAGAGGCCTCTGGGTGTGCGATTGTGCTCTGTGTGTGCGATTGTGCTGTGTACTGTGTGAGTGAGAGCATGCTTTTGCCATAGTGCAGGCTGAAAGCATAGGAAATTGGTGCTGGCAAAAATCATAGGAAAATGGAGGACGAAGTAGCCCTAGATTTGTTACAGCGCTTTTTAGAAAAACGGGGAGTCGATTGTAAGCAACTAGCAGGACTAGTTGCGATCGGTCGAGCAAAATCATGTTTCACAAGTACGGAGTCATTGTTTGAAGTAGCCACTTGGAGAAATTTAAGGGAATGTACTGTTTAAACCTTTTTGATCATAATGAGTCAATTCACAAATTCATTACTTTCCTGAAAGAGCACATGAGAAAGATTCAATATGGTATCAACCCTTTCAATCAATGGTTCACTGACTTGGTTGAAACAACGCATAGATGGTTACTGGCATTAGTCAAAGAGGGATTAAGGATTCTGTTCGCTGTGGTGTCAATCATCATTGCATGTAGTATTGTGATAAATGTGGTTAAAGGGTTACTTGCAAAAATGTTATAGAGATTTTGAAGTGGTGCCGGAAACAGGTACCCGGTGGATCCCTGCAAAGTGGACTGAAGCAGCCGTAGAATCTGCACATGCCGAAGACGACCATGAAGAGGTTCCTGATAATCATTCTGACAATGACATGGGCTGCGCCAACTCAAGGACTGCCAAGGACAGCCTTCGATCCTAAGGAGAATGTCTGGGTATCCCTGGCTAGGAAACTGAATACCACCACCTTCTGTGAAAGTCTAGCCAGCCCTAGCACACCTTCTGTTACATACCTTGTCGGGGTACCATTCATTGACTATAGTAGTTGTGGTGTGATTAGGTTTAAGTTGTGTTACCATTAAGTGATTACAGTAATTGTAATGTTATTAGGTTTAAGTTTTGTTATGTCATTGTAGTTGTGTTATGTTATGTATTCGACGTCTGATGAAAAAACCTTCGGCCAAGTACTGCTCGTACAAAAAGAAAAAGGGGGAATTGTTGGGAATTGGCATACAGGGCCTGGACATGAGTCCGTGGAACAATTGTTTGATCTGAGCTTGCCTTAAGCAACCAGGAGTAGGCCTTAGAAAATCTCATGGCCTGCTGTAGCTGAGCAAACCAAGCTACCAGAATAACTATGAGAAGCTCCCACGACAATGATTCCCACGTTGCCCAATTGAGGAATTCAGAAAAATATTGTTACCAGCAGCTGGCTTCAAGGACAAGATCTACGTGAGTGCTAATCACAAGGGGGGTTGTTTTCTTGCAGGTGGGGTTGTTTTCTTCTAGTTGTTTGTCTGAGTGCTTTTGACCAATAATCTTGTGTGAAACACTGTCCGCCCCTGTTAAGTTCACTATAAAAGTTAGGCTATTCGGGCAATAAAATGGAGCAGCATGATCTGACTCAACCGGTGTCTGTCGTGTTTTCGGCCGTGCTTCCTAACAGACCCCTGCCCTGTCGCCGTTGGGCAGAGGGAGGGGATCTGGGAGTTGAGGAGGAATGGAGACAGGTCCCTGCTCGACATCGCAAGTGATGCCCTCCCCTTCTGGTCCCACCTTCCCAGGTGCCCTTACACAACAGGTTTGAGGCCCTGGAGCTCGAGAGACCGGTGGGTGAGGAAGAGGTAGCAAGTGTTCCCAGGAGGATGCCTAGGGCGAGGAGGTCAACTCCACGCCTCAGGGCTGCCTCCACCAAGAAAGACAGAAGGGTTATTGTTGTGGGAGACTCTATCCTTAGGGAACAGAGGGCCCTATTTGTCGGCCTGACCCTATCCATCAGGAAGTCTGCTGCCTCCCTGGGACCAGGGTCAGGGACGTTGCCAGGAAGCTTCCCAACCTGGTACGCCCCTCTGACTATTATACTCTTTTGATAGTCCAGGCAGGTAGTGACGACATTGAAGAGAGAAGCCTGAAGGCTATCAAACAAGACTTTAGGGGGCTGGGACGGTTAGTGGATGGAGCAGGAGTGCAGGTGGTGTTTTCGTCCATCCCTACAGTGGCAGGGAGGGGTACAGAGAGGACACGGAAAGCCCACCTCTTAAACATGTGGCTCAGGGGCTGGTGCCAACGCAGAAATCTTGGGTTTTTCGACCATGGGGCACTTTACTCGGCACCCGGCCTGATGGCTGCAGGCGGGTCCCTATCTTTTAGGGGAAAAAGGATCCTGGGCCAGGAGCTGGCAGGGCTCGTTGAGAGGTCTTTAAACTAGGTAAGAAGGGGGATGGGGCTGAAGCAAGGATTGTTGGAGCTGTGCCAGAGGGAACAATAGTAAGGCCGGGGGATAAGGCAATGGCCCAGCTGAAGTGCATCTACACCAATACACACAGCATGGGTAACAAACAGGAGGAGCTGGAAGCCATCGTGCGGCAGGCAGGCTACGACTTGGTTGCCATCACGGAGACGTGGTGGGACCGGTCTCATGACTGGAGTGCTGCAATGACTGGCTATAAGCTCTTCAGAAGGGACAGGCAGCACAGAAGGGGTGGTGGTGTGGCTCTCTATATGAGAGAGTCTTTTGATGTTGTAGAACTTGAGGCTGGGAATGACAAGGTCGAGTCCCTTTGGGTTAGGATTGGCAGGGACAACAAGGCTAGTGTCCTGGTCGGGGTCTGCTATAGACCACCGAACCAGGATGAGGAGACGGATGAGGAGTTCTACAGGCAGCTGACAGAAGTTGCAAAATCTTCAGCGCTTGTTCTCATGGGGGACTTCAACTTCCCTGACATATCCTGGAAGCACAACACAGCCCAGAGAAAGCAGTCTAGGAGGTTTCTGGAGAGCGTGGAAGATAGCTTCCTGACGCAGCTGGTTAGCGAGCCTACCAGGGGTGGTGCCCCGCTAGACCTTCTCTTCACAAACAGATGTGATTGTCGGGAGCTGTCTTGGGCAGAGTGACCACGAAATGGTGTTCTCTATTCTTGGCGAGGCAAGGAAGGGGACCAGTAAAACCACTGTATTGGACTTCTGGAGGGCTGACTTTGTGCTGCTAAGGACACTGGTTGGTAGAGTCCCTTGGGAGGCGGTTCTGAAGGGCAGAGGGGTCCAGGAAGGCTGGGCGCTCTTCAAGAGGGAAATCTTAATGGCGCAGGAACGGTCTGTCCCCACGTGCCCAAAGACGAGCTGGCGGGGAAGAAGACCAGCCTGGCTGAACAGAGAATTGTGGCTTAAGCTTAGGAGAAAAAAGAGGGTTTATAATCTTTGGAAAAGTGGACAGGCCACTAGGGAGGACTATAAGGATGTAGCGAGGCTGTGCAGGGACAAAATTAGAAAGGCCAAAGCTCATATGGAGCTCAATCTGGCTACTGTCGTTAAAGATAACAAAAACTGTTTTTATAAATACATCAACACAAAAAGGAGGACTAAGGAGAATCTCCATCCTTTACTGGATGCGGGGGGAAACCTAGTTACAAGAGATGAGGAAAAGGCGGAGGTGCTTAATGCCTTCTTCACCTCAGTCTTTAGCGGCAATACCGGTTGTTCTCTGGATACCCAGTACCCTGAGCTGGTGGAAGGGGATAGGGAGAAGGATGTGGCCCTCACTATCCACGAAGAACTGGTTGGTGACCTGGTACGGCACTTGGATGTGCACAAGTCGATGGGGCCGGATGGGATCCACCCAAGGGTACTGAGAGAACTGGCAGAGGAGCTGGCCAAGCCCCTATCCATCATTCATCAACAGTCCTGGCTATCGGGGGAGGTCCCAGTTGACTGGCGGCTAGCAAACGTGACGCCCATCTACAAGAAGGGCAGGAGGGAAGACCCGGGAAACTACAGGCCTGTCAGTTTGACCTCAGTGCCAGGGAAGCTCATGGAGCAGATTCTCTTGAGAGTCATCATGCAGCACTTGCAGGGCAAGCAGGCGATCAGGCCCAGTCAGTATGGGTTTATGAAAGGCAGGTCCTGCTTGACGAACCTGATCTCCTTCTGTGACAAAGTGACGCGCTGGGTGGATGAGGGAAAGGCTGTGGATGTGGTCTACCTTGACTTCAGCAAGGCTTTTGACACCGTCTCCCACAGCATTCTCCTCAAGAAACTGGCTGCTCTTGGCTTGGACTGGCGCACGCTTCGTTGGGTTAGAAACTGGCTGGATAGCCGGGCCCAAAGAGTCGTGGTAAATGGAGCCAAGTCCAGTTGGAGGCTGGTCACTAGTGGCGTCCCCCAGGGCTCGGCGCTGGGGCCGGTCCTCTTTCATATCTTCATCAATGATCTGGACGAGGGCATTGAGTGCATCCTCAGTAAGTTTGCAGATGACACCAAGCAAAGTGTGTGTGTCGATCTGCTTGAGGGTAGGAAGGCTCTGCAGGAGGATCTGGATAGGCTGCACCGATGGGCTGAGGTCAACTGCATGAAGTTCAACAAGGCCAAGTGCCGGGTCCTGCACCTGGGACGCAATAACCCCAAGCAGAGCTACAGGCTGGGAGATGAGTGGTTGGAGAGCTGCCAGGCAGAGAAGGACCTGGGAGTGATGGTGGACATTTGGCTGAATATGAGCCAGCAGTGTGCTCAGGTGGCCAAGAAGGCCAACGGCATCCTGGCTTGTATCAGAAACAGTGTGACCAGCAGGGCTAGGGAGGTGATCGTCCCCCTGTACTCGGCTCTGGTGAGGCCGCACCTCGAGTACTGTGTTCAGTTTTGGGCCCCTCGCTACAAGAAGGACATCGAGGTGCTTGAGCGGGTCCAGAGAAGGGCGACGAAGCTGGTGAGGGGCCTGGAGAACAAGTCCTACGAGGAGCGGCACAGAAGTCTGCTGCAGAAGTCGCTCATAGGGTTGTTCAACAATCCTTTCCACGCTCTTTAGCCATAATGTCTAATCTGTGGTGGCTTGCAAAGGAGTTTCTGTGCCTGCAGGGATACGTTAAAGTAGTTTTGTGGCAATGCAATGTAGTTTTGGAAGTTGTCTTGCCCTTTTATACGTCTGTAACCTCTTTCCTGCATCCAGAGGAGAAGCTGTGAAGCTTGACGTTACGAATGTCTTATGCAGAATATCAACCCCACATAGTTAAGGTAGTTGTTCATCTTGGAGGGGGTACATTTGAATCCAAAACTCATCTTTAGAACAGAAGCAAGTGTGAGATATGTTCACCTGATTCGTGTCAGTATGGAACAATGCTAGGGCCGCATTGTATGATGAATGTGACCTTCTGTCTTGCATACCCTTGTATAACCACAAGTCTAAGAAAAACAGTGGTTAATGTATATAGTTCTTGTATCTTGCAAAGGAATGTTTTAGCAACTCATGTCAATAGAGAGCTTGAAGGGAAATGTATTTGTAGACTTTTCCTTGAAGTCTCTGGTATCTGGGGGGTTTCAGAATAACTGCTAACTATGATGACTATTGCGTGGGACACTATGCAAGTCTCTGATATCTGGGCAGGAGATCAAGGAGACAGGGAGAGCTGAAGAACAACTAAAAGACAAAGCTTGCAGGGAAGGTTGCACAAGTCTCTGACATACAGCCAAGTTGGACAAGAGGGAGGAAGACTATGAGCCTTCAGCACGAGAGACCACCAGAGGGACCACCGGAGACTGATACGCATGCTCCAGTAGGAGGGTTTGGATTCCTGAATCTAATTATAATAACCCTGTTGTTTTTTTTAGAAGTAGTAATGAATATGTATTAGCCTAGGAGCATAAAAATCAGCTGCTTGATGTAACTGGTGTGCGTCTTGGTGGAGCAGAGACTCCTGGTGCACCCAGCGCTGTTTGCTTACCTGTATTCCTTTAATAAATTGTAAACTTTGATTATAGTCCTATTTTGAATACTGAGCTATTTATTACACAAGGTATTAAGCTCTTTATGTTAATAGGAATGTGAGTCTTTCTGCCTGGAACACAATTCAACAGAGCAGTCAACCATTTCTTTAGCTTTGAAGATGCTGAAATGGACCCTGGGTTAAAAAGAACCGGTCCAGAGAAGGGCGACGAAGGGCGACGAAGCTGGTGAGGGGCCTGGAGAACAAGTCCTATGAGGAACGGCTGAAGGAGCTGAGCTTGTTCAGCCTGGAGAAGAGGAGGCTCAGGGGCAACCTTATCGCTCTCTACAGATACCTTAAAGGAGGTTGTAGCGAGGTGGGGGTTGGCCTGTTCTCCCACGTGCCTGGTGACAGGATGAGGGGGAATGGGCTAAAGTTGTGCCAGGGGAGGTTTAGGTTGGATGTTAGGAAGAACTTCTTTACCGAAAGGGTTGTTAGACTGTGGAACAGGCTGCTCAGGGAAGTGGTGGAGTCACCATCCCTGGAAGTCTTTAAAAGACGTTTAGATGTAGAGCTTAGGGATATGGTTTAGTGGGGACTGTTAGCGTTAAATCAGAGGTTGGACTCGATGATCTTGAGGTCTCTTCCAACCTAGAAATTCTGTGATTCTGTGGTTCCCAGCCTGTCTCTAAAGATAGTTGTTTAGTGCTAAAATGTGAGTTTCCTTTCTGGTATGTGACCATCCTAGTCTTAAGATTTCCAGTACTCAGTCATGTACCCCAGACTCCCGTGTTTTGAGGGGGATCGTACTCCCCTTACCTAATATGGGAATCCCGTTTTTGTGCCTCAAGGGTCAATGGTGTAAGGCACTTAGAAATCATTGCGGATTGTGGTTGTTGTCAGTTGCCACGTAAATTAAGGCCATGCAAGGACCTTCTACTCTTTCATCTTCCTTTTCATTTGTTGTCAGGTTACTACTCAATATTACACCTTTGGTGAGAAGTCCTAAAAAAACCAACAAACATTACATCTTAATGTTAACAACTCTTGTTTTTTCTTTCTCTAGGTCTGCCAGTAGCTGACAAGGTAGAAAGATGACCTTTTCTCTTTCATTCTTGTGAAGTTAGAGGCAGTGCCCAATTAAACTGTGACTGAGGCTCTGCGATGGTGCAAGTCTATCTTACTCCTTCAAATTCAGTGATGCAGCCAGCGTTTTCAGTAATGAACTTTCAGGGATTCAACCACTTTAAAGCTTTTGGACAGTGGCAATTATCTGAAAACATTCCTACAGATTTATCTTCTTCATTTACATTTGCTTGCTCTCTCCATCTCATTCAAAGCAGTCAGGACTGGTTTGCTTCCCTCTTCTCTGGAAGTTTGCACTAGGAACCATTGTTAGAATCAGAATCCTGATCTGAGAGCACAATGAAAAATGTTGCACACAAACTTGTACATTGGAGAGGAAAATGTTCATGTATACGTCAGTATTATACTCAAACAGCTGCTTACACCTTTTAACTTTTAAACCTGAGAAGCAACAGGTAGTTTCTATGTTGCCCTTGGGGATAGTGTACTCTTCTGTACTTTGCTTCTATACAAACAGCTCAAAATTTTAAAGTCATGTTGTCAGTCATACCACCAAACAACCTTGCACGGCATTACACGTTCCCCCCCCAGATAGATCTTGCCGTGAATGCGAGACCAGACAAGGAAATAATGCCGGCACATAAAACTAACTTGTAGATATATCCCTTGTTGGCATTCTTTTTTTTTGTTTTGTTTTGATGCTTTGTGGGGCTTAGCTGTACCTCAGTGAGAAGAATGTCTTCTGGTGTGAACTGAAATTATACCTCTCTGCCACAATGTCTCTCTATTTATTTATTTATTTTTTTGGGGGGGAGGGCTGGGGAGGGGAGAGAAGGGTGTTGATAATTCCTTGGGGACACCTGAAGGAGTTGCAAAATAATAAAATTTAGGTGAAGGAAAAGTTCCTTCTCTTAATTTTTGTCGTTGTTGTTTTTCTTTTCCATCTGGTCATAAAATGAAGGTCCCATTTTCTGGCTTTTGGCAGATTGCAAGCATGCTGGAACCATTCACGTTACGTAGACTGTATTTGTCTGAAATGATAATATCATACCTATAGTCTGCTGCAGGCTCAAAAGCAGCCTATGCCTCCTGGTCTGTTTTATGCCTTTGCTTTTGTTACTACATCCTTGTAAGTCTTCAACAGGGAAATGAAATTACCCTATACAAAAGAAACACCATCCAGAAGAAACTTCAGGTGCTAGGGCCTGAATTTTCACTGAAACCAAAGGCAGGTATCTTACTGACGTGAAGAAAGGGGCTTTATCTATCCTGGTTTGTTTAGTACTGAAGGAGCGTGAAAGAGATGCATGTCCTTGTCTCTGAAGAGGAGGCGAAGGAACAGCTAGTGCAAGGAACGCAAAATTCAGTTATGCCGAACTAACAGGTGGTTGTATCCCAGCTTGGAGACCACAACACAGAATCACCTAGGTTGGAAGAGACCTCCAAGATCACGTAGTCCAACCTCTGGCGTAACACTAACAAGTCCTCCACTAAGCCGTATCCCTAAGCTCTACACCTAAACATCTTTCAAAGACCTCCAGGGATAGTGACTCCACCACTCCCCTGGGCAGCCCGTTCCAATGCCTAACAACCGTTTCGGTAAAGAAGTTCTTCCTGACACCCAACCTAAACCTCCCCTGGTGCAACTTTAGCGCATTCCCCCTCGTCCTATCACCAGGCACATATGAGAATAGACCAACCCCCACCTCGCTACAGCCTCCTTTGAGGTATCTGTAGAGAGCAATAAGGTCGCCCCTGAGCCTCCTCTTCTCCAGACCGAACAATCCCAGCTCCCTCAGCCGCTCCTCCTAAGACTTCTTCTCCAGATCCCTCACCAGCTTTGTTGCCCTTCCCTGGACTCACTGGAGCCCCTCAATATCCTTCTTGTAGCGAGGGGCCCAGAACCGAACACAGTACTTGGGCTGCGGCCTCACCTGAGCCAAGTACAGGGGGACAATCACCTTCCTTAGTCCTGCTGGCCATGCTGTTTCTTGTAGGAGTCAGGATGCTGTTGGCCTTCTTGGCCACCTGAGCACACTGCTGGCTCATACTGAGTCGACTAGCCACCAGTACTCCCAGGTCCTTCTCTGCCAGGCAGCTTTCTAACCACTCAGATGGCTTTTCCAACCAGCTTCAAACTTCCAGATCTAGAGGAACGCTTTGACTGCGGCCTAAAAGCCACGTGTATGTAAGCTGCCGCAAGCCAGCCAATCTTCTTCCCATGACCTGCCAGGAAACAGCAACGTAGGCAGGTAACCAAATTAAAGCCAAAACTTGCCAGCCCAGTCCTTGACCTGAATAGTGAGTGAGGATCCGGATCCTGGCATTTATGCGCGATAGCTTCTACACAGTCAAAGTAAATACACCCCGGGTGCCCTGAGCTGGAGGACCACGACGGTGGGCACGATAAACTCCCAACCGACCCTGAACGTGTGCGGGATTTGCTGCTCCACCTGGATCTATACAAGTCCGTGGGTCCGGATGGGATTCATCCCAGGGTGCTTAAGGAGCTGGCTGACGCCATCGCGGGACCTCTCTCAATTATTTTTCAATGATCTTGTGAATCTGGAGAGGTCCCAGTAGACTGGAAGCTGGCAAATGTCGTACCAATTTTCAAGAAGGGCAAGAAAATAGACCGTGGCAACTACAGGCCTGTTAGTCTCACATCAGCGCCTGGTAAAATTCTGGAGAAGATGATCCTTGAAGGTATTGAAGCGCAGCTGGGGGACAATGCAGTCATTGGTCCCAGCCCACATGGGTTCATGAGGGGTAGGTCCTGCCTAACAAATCTGAATTCCTTTTATGATAAGATCAGCCATCTGGTTGATCAAGGGAAACCAGCTGACGTGATCTTTTTGGACTTGAGCAAAGCTTTCGACATAGAATCATAGAATATCCTGAGCTGGAAGGGACCCTTAAGGATCATCAAGTCCAACTCTTGACACCGCACAGGTCTACCCAAAAGTTCAGACCATGTGACTAAGTGCACAGTCCAATCTCTTCTTAAATTCAGACAGGCTCGGTGCAGTAACCACTTCCCTGGGGAGCCTGTTCCAGCGTGCAACCACCCTCTCTGTGAAGAACCCATGGTTTCCCATGGGATCCTACTGGACAAAAATGTCCAGCATACAACTTAGCAAAAACACCATACGATGGGTGAGCAATTGGCTGACAGGCAGGGCTCAAGGGCTTGTGGTAAATGGGGCCACATCAGGCTGGCGCACGGTCACTAGTGGGGTCCCTCAAGGCTCCATTTTAGGGCCGGTCCTCTTCAATGTTTTTATAAACGATTTAGATGTAGGACTAGAAGGTGTTTTGAGCACATTTGCTGATGGCACCAAACTTGGAGGAGTTGTAGACTCAGATGAGGGGCTGAGTGTGGAAAGGCCTTGCAGAGAGATCTGGACAGATTGGAGAGCTGGGCGATCACCAACCGCATGAGGATTAACAAGAGCAAGTGCCGGGTCCTGCACCTGGGACGGGGCCACCCTGGCTATATGTACCGACTGGGTGACGAGATGCTGGAGAGCAGCCCCGCAGAGAGGGATCCGGGCGTGGTGGTTGACAGCAAGTTGAACATGAGCCAGCAGTGTGCCCTGGCAGCCAGGAGGGCCAACCGTGTCCTGGGGTGCATCAAGCACGGCATTGCTGGTCGATCGAGGGAAGTGATTGTCCCGCTCTACTCTGCGCTGGTGCGGCCTCACCTCGAGTACTGTGTGCAGTTCTGGGCACCACAGTATAAAAAGGACATGAAACTGTTGGAGAGTGTCCAGAGGAGGGCGACGAAGATGGTGAAGGGCCTAGAGGGGAAGCCGCATGAGGAGCAGCTGAGGGCACTGGGCCTGTTCAGCCTGGGGAAGGGGAGGCTAAGGAGGGACCTCATTGCAGCGTACAACTTCCTCGCGAGGGGGAGTGCAGAGGCAGGTGCTGACCTATTCTCCGTAATCACCAGTGACAGGACCCACGGGAACGGTGTTAAGCTGAGGCAGGGAAGTTTTAGGCTGGATGTCAGGAAGAGGTTCTTCACCGAGAGGAGGGTGGTTGCACGCTAGAACAGGCTCCCCAGGGAACTAGTCACTGCACCAAGCCTGTCTGAATTTAAGAAGCGATTGGACTGTGCACTTGGTCACGTGGTCTAAACTTTTGGGTAGACCTGTGCGGTGCCTGTTTTTTAACAGGCTCTGTACTAATTTTGCTCACAGAATGACTAACAGAAATATGAGCTTTGTGCAAATTTTGTATTTAATTCATTATGTCAACTGTAACCACTAAGCCACTTGTCAGGTTATTTCTACAAGTGATAAGGAGCAATAGACCTTAAAACCTTGAAGCCAGGTAGACGAGCTTATTCCACAAGGTCTCTTGGCTTCACCCTTGTTAAGTGCAACCTGCCAGGTGTGGGTCATTTGTCCTTTGTTATATAGGAAGCCTGAGGACGGGTGGGGGAATTGCCTCCCCAGGAGAAACTGAGGCTTGGGTAGCCTAGGGTGTTTTTCTCTCGTGGTGAATCGGGCTCAGTGTTCCCTACTAGGCTGCTTTTCGTTCAAGTTTTCTGCCCTCTCTGTGAAATAGCTTTAGAGACTCTATGAGCCAGTTACATTGGTGGTGCCTTCTTCAGAAGAACCCTGGTGGGACTATTTCACTGCGAAGCACGTTGGAAGTGACTCGAGTTCAGGAGACAGCAGGTAAGAGTTCCTGGGTTCTGTGGTTGTTACTGTTGAGGAGTTTGAGTACTTCCTTCACCTTGTCTGTATCCTGTGAAATTACATAGGTGGCTTCTAAGCTCCCTTTTAAGTACTGGAGGAAAACAAAAAAGGCTGCAGAAGCCCAAGTGCACACAGGTCAGCCTGAAGTTGAACAAAATTCTTAAGTATTTGAAAGATTGAAAAACGAGCTGTGGGAAGAGGCGCCGAGTCGCTGGGGCGCCGAGTCGCTGGGGCGCCGAGTCGCTTCAGACACTTCTGAAGTTTGGTATAGATGCTACACATTTAGTGACGTGCAAGCAAAGAAGCTGCTTTATATGGTATAAACACCACCTCTTTGCTACAGCTTTCACAAAGAATCCCGTAGATCCTGCTGGCCCCCCAGCTTGCCTTGCACAAGGTGAGTTGGCCTCACCTTGTACAGCAGCCGTGGCATGCAGAGCAGCAGTGTGAGACCCTGCTGAGATAAGCACTCACCTGGACTGCACCCTTCTGGGAAAATCAGTGTTTGGACTTGATGGTTCTCCTGTCTTTGAGCTGTGGTTGTGCAATCCTGTGTAAGTCAGCAGAGGGCGGTCCTTTAACAGCAAGGCTTCAAATTAAGCGTCAGTAAGCACTAATCTACTGCTACCCAGCTGCAGTATGCTTCCTTCACAGGTGTGGAGAAGACAACAATAAGCAGTTTCTTGTTGACAGTGCCTCTGACATATCCAGCATTAGGTGACACAAGTCAATAGGTAGGACAGATGGCACAGAAGGAGTGACAGTAGTAGCTAAGGTCTGCTAAACCTCAGTTGACAACAGAGTCCAAACAGTGCTGTTCTTGCCATATCCAGCCTTGCATGTAAGAGTGCCAGTGCTTTAATCAGGCTACTTTTGGGGCACCAGATGTGCAGTGTATAGCTAAGGAAAAGGCAAGCGTTGTCTAACCAGATTATCAAATACGTAGGTTTTTCCCATTCTTGCTTGACATTATGCATGAGCTACACAGAAAGCACTGCTTGAGGAATTCTTCACTTCTGAACCCAGAGCAGTCTGTGCCTTGGCTTTGTTATCAAGAAGGGTAAATGCGCAGATGTGATTCCAGGGCTGCATCCTTTTTATTGTCGTTATTTTAAATCTTGAACCGCCTTAAAATACCACAGTTTTACCTCACAGAAATTGCAAAGTGAGGAAACTGAAGACGTAAAGGCATTTATAACCCCTTTCCTCCCAGCAAAATATGTCTGCATCTGGGTTATGGAGTCCTGTGGGTTCACTGCAGGAATGCAGGCTACTATCCAATGAAGTGAAACGATGGGATTAATCACCTGCTTAAAGTCAGTCACTTAGTTAAGTGTTTTTCTGGGATAGGCCCCTTTGAAGGTGATAAAAAGGCCCACGGTTAACCAGTGAAGGCAGTTCTAAACGGGATTATTTGCTAATGATAATGAGTGTCTTTTACTTTGGATGGTTCATAAGAAATTAAATCCTAAACCTGCTTCTAACCCTTCAGTTTGTCTCAGAGGCTTTCAGAGACGATTCCAGAGTCCCATAAATAGGGTTCTGGTTCTTATATTAGTGTCAGCTACCTGACACTATAGACACTGATGTCTATTACCCAAAAAATTGATTGTCCCTTAGTGCATCTTCCATGTCACAATGCTACTGATAAGTGGGGAAGATTCTGCTGTTAGTCTATTATGATGTCCCTTGCAAATCTTGTTTTCTTGTAGTCTGTTCTATCCATCTGACCTAGGGAAGGAGCTGGCAGGAGAGCTGCTTCACCCGTGTTGGTTATACTTTCCAGTGTATCTCCTTGCTGTTCACCATGAGCTGGTGCTGTTGCTCACCCTCTGATCAGCCAGGCAGGTGCAGATGTCTGATGACTTGGAAAGCTGGAATGGATGTCATTAAGATTTTAACTGTCTAGAAAGTCATGTAAATAGGTAAATATACATATATATATTTTTTTTTCTGTTATCTTGGGTTGCCAGTCCAAGCTTTTTTTGTGGGAACATTTGGATTTCCAGGGTGAAAAGATTTGTCATATTCCATCATCCTTCCTTCCCTTCAAATCTCGGGCTGCAGGTCAAAGTAGCCTGGACAGCTGTTCACACACACCCTGATATTGTGGGTTTTCTCTATCAGCACACACAATGCAAAGCACTGAAATCCCCTTGTGGTTTCTGATATGTCATCAATTCTGTGCTTGCTCTGAGGACATTTCAGGCTTTTTTTTTTTTTTTTTTTTTTTTTTTTTTTTTTTAAAGCTGGTAGTCAAAGGCTGATACAGGCTGGAGGTAGTTTGGCATCAGCTGTGAGTTCTCTTCTGGCTGTGAACTCCATGTTGTTTTAGGAGCTTTACATTATTTTTTTGTTTGTTTGTGTGCTTGTGTCTGTGCTGTTACTTAGGTTTTATTGAAATTTCCTTTTAGGTTGGGTAGACCATAAAGCCTGGTTAGTAGCAGAGTACATTTCTACATTCAGGCTGTCAATTTTGCCTCTCCTCAGAAAGAGGAGTTCCCTGCCTGACCTTGATGAATGCAGGGTGACAGACAACGGAAGCAGGAAGAGCTATCCTAAAGACAACCTTGGACTGCAGCGAAGACTATTTCTTCAGAAAACCTGGTGTTCATTGCAGTTCCTGTGCTCCCAGTAAATGCACGTGCACGTGCCTGGGAAAAAGGCAGCCGATCTGTCAGCTGTAACCCATCAGATAGAGAGCCTGGTGCTGGGTGCTCTTGTTGGAATCTTCTAAAGGCAAAGGAGAGGCTGCTGATGCTTACATGGAAGAAGGCAGCAGCCTAGGCATTACTAAGTTATACACTGAAAAAATATTTTACTAAACTGTTTTTTGAAAAATGAAACTGGGATCTGCATTTTTTTTTCTGAAAAACCATCACTGGCCTTTCTTCCCCATGCAAAATGAGATACAAGTCTTGCAACCTTGGGCTCTTTGCAGTTATAATAACTGTTATAATTTTGTTGCAGTGATGCTGTGGCTGCTGTTATCTTGCCTTAGTACTCCTTGTGCTTGAAACTCATATTCTGATGTTCGAGCTTCCTGAGAGGGAGTCAGAGCTTTCTGCATGTTGTTTTCATGTGATGTGTCCTTCCCATTATTTCTGTTTTCCTTTTGTTTTCATGCTTAGCTCCAAAAATCAGCCTCACTCTTTGCTGGTCTTCCATGGCTTCTTAGCTCATTTGAGTGGGATGCTGATGTGCAACTGATCAGACGCAGCTCCTCACTGGCACCACACCAAGCTCATAACCTTACTGGAAAGTTCTTGCTTCTGACTGCATAAACAAGGGTGGGTGCTCTAGGGATGATTTTATTTTAAGTGACCCATCACAACGCTGCTCTTAGCCCTTTGGCAAATGTTCTAGTTCTCAGAGCTCTTCCTATCTAGCAAACCAAAGACAGAAATGGCACTGCTGTAAGTGCTGGTCCTTGATCAGACGTGCTGTGCTGGCTCATGCTCTCCTGTGGTGCCCAGGCTGCCCAAAGCAACCGCTTGGGCTCTTCCCTGCAGGCAGCATGAAAAAGGCTGCCCTGTTCTAGGACAAGCAGCCATACACACACAAGCTATGCTGTGTTCCCTGTCCTGTCACAGCCAGGTGACTGAGCACTGTTGCCATAGCCCGGCTCATCACAGTGCGGTTGGTGGGGTTGTGTAATGTGGCACTTTAGCTGGCAAAATCTCTGCAAGAATGTGCATGGGTGAAGGGATAAGGAAGTGAACCTCAGTGCTCTGCAGCTGGAATTGTTTTTCAGAAAGCTTATTGCTTCTTCAGAAACAATTTAGACAAGATTTGGAAAAGCCTAGTGAAAGGATATTTGTGAAATGTTAATTCTCCACCTAATAGCCCCATTCTTTTCCTGTCCCTCATCTAGTAGATATTTTACATTAAAGGATAAACTTTTAGATTTGTTTTGCCTCTGGTGTAGAAAATCAGAGCAATGCTTAATATGAAATGGTGTCTGCTGCCCCTTCAGTGAACTGCTAAAAAGCAGAACAATAACTCTCTTGCATGCTTTAGAAGTCACAAATAACATTTTAAATGGTTTGGATCATAATGGCTGTATTCATTGCCCCCCTACAGACTGGCTCTCACAATCTAACCGATTTCTCTATATGTTGTGTGACTGACAGCGTGCCTCTAATTCCAGTGGAGTCCTTGTGAGTAGTATTTAATCAGCCATATGGCACAATATGTGTAAATTCCTTAACGCTGTGACTACAGGGCAGCTCTATTCCATTCAATATTTTACTGCGCAGACAAAACACACAATAAAAAATAAGCAAACGCATTTAAAATAAAGGTATTAAGGTGCAAAATATATATTAAAAAAAAATAAAAGTCAATGGATCTCTCTGCCTTTATTGTAATTTCAAAATCACCATCCTGGGAACAATGCACGGTGCTAAAGCAAGCGGGACCGGGAATTAATCTCACTTCTAAGGACCCTTCCTTCCACCCCCGCTGCTTTTCTTGCTTTTGCAGCCAGGGAGCTGGGCTCACGGCCGCTATCATCACAACCCCGGAGAGGCTGAGGACCACGATCTCGTCCCGGCTCCAGCTCAGCCTTACAGCAGGGACCCACCTGGGGCAGAGCTGCACGGAGCCTCCCCCTCCTCCGGTCCCGGGCACCCCGGCCGGGCGGCACCTGCCGCGGGGACAAAGCGGGGCCGCGCCGGGGGCGGGAGCCGAGCTCGGGCCCTCCCCAGCTCCGCCCGCAGCCGCCGAGCGGCTCCGCCCGGCCCCCGCCCGGCCCCGGCCCCGGCCCGGCCCCGCCTGCCCGCAGCAGCCCCGCTCGGCTCGGCGCGGACCATGCCGCTATGGCGGAGGTGAGGAAGTTCACCAAGCGGCTCAGCAAGCCGGGCACGGCCGCCGAGCTGCGGCAGAGCGTGTCGGAGGCGGTGCGCAGCTCTTTCGTCCTGGTGAGTGAGGGGCGGCACGGCTCAGCCCGGCTCGGCACCGCGGTACCTCGGGCAGCTCCCGCCGGGGCCGCGCCCAGGCTGGGGAGCGGTGGCGGAAGGGGTAGAGAGAGGCAGGGGATGCTCAGAGCAGGGGAAGAGGAAAAGGAAAGGGCTGGGCAGGGGATGGGGATGGGGATGGGGGAGGTGGGGGCCACCTGCAGTCCCTGTGCCCGTCTGAACGTCGCTCGGAGATGCGAGGACCGCAGGAACCGGCGCTTCTGTCGCTTAGGATTAGGGTTAGGTAGCGCTCCCGTAGCGGGAGCGGGAATTAATAAGAAGCCATCAGTGCCGGGCAGCGAGCGAACAAGTGCTGGAGCTCACCCTGGTAGGGTGCAGGCAATATAAATTTGGCAAATCAATAGGGTAGGACTGAAGGGCACAGCCTGGCAAGGTGAGAGGGATGTGGGCATTGGCATAAGGGGCAGTGTGATGTATCCCAGGAATCACGCTCAAACGTCTGGGGCGAAAGTCATGTGCTTTCTCAGATGCATTTCATCCCTGCCTGTGGGATGCTGCAGCAGGTTGTCTTTGTTGTGTTCACAGCTGTGCAAATATTAGCTGTGGTACCCTGGGTGGATGCTTGGGTCAGTTCAAAGCTTCCCTGGGCTTTGTTGGATGTGTTTCACTGCTGCTCATTGAATTACTCTAGCATGCAATCACGCTTGACCTTGACTTTGATGGAAGGTTGTTCAGTGGGACGTGCAGAAAGTACAATACAAGTTCAGTGAATAATTCCTATTCAGTTTCTACTGGCACATTAAATGGTGCGTGAGCTAAGTGGAGGGTTTTTAACAGTTCTCTTAAAAATAGAGTTTTCTTGTAAATGCGTTAATTGCTAGGGCTGAAAAAAAAATCGTGGTAATAATACAGTCTGATTTCCTTGTGCCAAGGCTATTGTTTCCTGTGTGCTGTTGTTCAGGGATCTTTAGAGGCTCCTTTGGGGTTTGCTTTCACTCTTTCATCAACAATACATAGAGACAAATGCTTTGTAGAAGCTGATGGAACCTCGTTAAAAATGAGCTTGTTTAGGAGCTAAAGAGCTTTGGTATCCTACAGGCAAACAGTTACACAAGGCCTGTGCAGGGTGCCCTCTGCAATAGACTGGAGGGTTAGGTGGGATTGCAGATGAAAATAAATGAAATCCTGACAGCAACCCAAAGGAGCCAGCGGAGTCCAGCAGCTGTCAGCAGCCACTCTCTTTCTGAGCCTCTCTAGGGTTTCATTGCCCACACTGTTCCTGCCAACTCTATCTCATTCCCTTTCAGACAGGCAAATCCCCCAGGGCTGCTGTGCTGCTCAGTGTGTTTGCAGCCAAGCGCCGGAGGAGGGTGAGGGAAGGTGTCTCTGATTCCCGGGGCTTGGCAGAGTTTCTTGCTTTTGACAGTTCAGTGGCAAGGGATAAATCCCAGCACTTCTGCATCACCAGGAAGAGCCATAAGATGCTGCAGCATTCTGGGACTGTGGAAGGAGGTGGTGTAAGCTTAAAGACTGTCTCAGATAGCACTTTGGACACCTGCAGTGATTATGTGTGAGGTGCATACTCCCCAGGTTTCTCCAAGGACAAGGTGGTTCCTCTGCATCTGCCAGATCATCATGTTTGTGAGGAAGGGACGGATGTCTGTGCTGAGGTGTGCTGGCTGTAGCTGAGTCCACAGAGATCTGTGAATGTTAACGTGGATGAGACAAGGGGTGGGGAGCAGAGCTAACACTGCATGTGCCAGATCACACAACTTCACCTGCAGGAGGAGTGGGCACCATAAAGGCCCATTACTGTGTAGATGGAGCTCAGCATTTTGGGCATTCAAGGCACTCCCTTGAGAGGAGGAACTGTCTGGAGTAAGACGCCATTTGTAGTCAGTGAATGAAATACTGCTAAATGAAAACATCTCAGGGAGGAGAACCTTTAACGTCACAGAAAAGGTCAGCCTGTGTGGAGCCATAATTTGTGCGTCAAAGGAGACGCATCTCCAGCCAGGAACACTGCGCTCCTGCAAGGCCACCCTGAGTGAGTGGGACATCTGGCGTGATGCAGCTCCCAAAATGCTGTCCTGCAGGTGCAATGCAGTTGTTTCTGTTCCTGGTTTCCCATTTACGCTCATCTAGCACCTTGAGGATATCTGTTCTTCTCTTCGGTGTGCAAACCTGGAGTGAAGTCAATGCGAGTTTTGTTGGTAACTTCTGGCAGGGCTTTGCTCTTTAGTGAAAGGGAAGCAGCAGAAAGTGTGGTGCTTGGGCTTCCCAGCAAAGAGAGGCTGCCCACAGCTTCACTCCCAGCCTTCCTGAGGTGGCCTGTGTTGCCCATGTCCCACCCATTGCCCTTTGCACCAGCTGCTAGGATGCAGTCGTTGTTCTTCCTGTCGTGATTTAAGGGGAGCTGTGATCCTGATCTGTAGCAGTGAAAGTCTAGGCTGTGGTGGGGAGCTCAGAGGCAACTCATTCCCCCTGGATGGGGAAGGATGAAGCACAGCTTTCACTTGGTGCTGTTCTGTTTCTTCTTCCTGTGCTGGTGTTCCCAGTGTGCTGGCTGTCATTCTGGCCTTGCATCACGTTCACAGATGGGCTTTGTAGAGGAGGTCTTGGCAAGAAAAAAGACTTCAGCAGGAATCCCTTGAAAGCATACACAGCCCTACAAAGCACTGCTGCAAGCACTTAGGGTGCTGTAGG
The DNA here is from genome assembly GCF_047663525.1 of Anas platyrhynchos. NCBI lineage: Eukaryota > Metazoa > Chordata > Aves > Anseriformes > Anatidae > Anas > Anas platyrhynchos. The sequence continues at coordinate 15,947,856 of NC_092596.1, forward strand.
CACCAGGGCATGTGGGAACCCCGATTCTGTCTGCACACTTTTCCTTGCAAAGCTGCAGGGCAGATTGTATCAAATTCAGCTATGAATGGTCCCTGATGCATGCTACCGATTATAAATCATTGGATAGAGATTTGGCAGAATAACAGACAAACAAGGTCACTGTTGAAATAGACAAATGGAAAAGCATTGAATTGGCTGGTGGGATAAATAACATGCAAAACAATGAAGGAAAAAAAAATTAAGATTTGGTTAAAAAGAAGAACAGTCAAAGCATAAGTATGATAACTGACACCACTCTTAACCAAGTGATTACCTGCAGTTTAAACCTTGGGGCACCAATAGTAAAATACTGTGTTAAAACTGCAACTTCAGAGCCAGAGTACAAAGTGCTGATGCTATCTGAGAGGAGTAGCGAGGCCAGACCTCTAGCAAGAAAAGGAGCAGCCAGGAGACCTTTGACAGTGAATAGGCTCTCTTTATTTTGGCTCAGACGTTCAATGAAATCTCCCTCCTCTCCATGTTTGGTATGTTGCTGACTATTAATGGGAAGGTCGTGTGGTGAGGCAGGGGAAACCTGCACTGAGTTGCCCACCAAGGTGGGACCTACACAGCCACGGGAGCACTGCGGGACAGAGTTCAGCCTTCACCAGGAGGATGGAGCCCCATGCTCCCTGGTCTGGCAGAGGTGTCTGTGCACTTCTCCCTTGCCCCATCTTTGCTTTCCACTCAAAATGTTATGGGGTACTGTAGAGTTGAGCAGAGCACGTGTGCTGGAATGAGATCTGTAATCTGTGGCACTGCCAGAAGAATAGCAAAGGCTCTGCCTTCTGCCTCAGGACGCAGATCAACTGCACATGGTCACTTGCATTGTTTGGCCTGGGTGAGCATAAGGCCAAGGCTTCCCTGTGCCTCCCCCCCCACAGGAGCCGTGCGTTCAGCAGCGGCTGGGCCCTGGTGGGGTGAGGGTGGTCTCAAGCCAGTTGCAGGCTTTCCAAAGGTGTCATTCGCTGTGCTGTGACAGAGAAACGAAATGTGGGAGATGGGAGATCACAGGAACAAGCGTTTGACAAAACCCAGACAATCCATTTTCCCACAGTGCTGCCAAAACCAGTCATCTGGTGGTAATTGTAAGTATCCCCCATGTACTCTGATTTTCTTTAGATCATTTCTATGCAGATTAAGTGAAGACCCATTCACTGCTTCACCACAGAGGTTTACACAGGACGCAGACCCAGAGCATTGTACCTGGGCACCTGCAGCTGTGCAGGCTTTCTCCAAACTGGGTGTCAGCCCTCTCTGTGGGGCATCCCAAGGCACAGCTCGGTGACGTGTCCTGTGCACGCAGGCACAGCTTGGTGCTGTGTGCCCCACGCGCTCAGGCACACTCACAGCTCTCAGCCACACACCTGGCAGCACGTGAGCTCCCAGCAATTGCAATGTGGGAGGACCTCTGCTTGCAAACAACTGCATCAATCCTTGCCATACAGATGTGTTCAAATCCAGAGCGTCTTCTCTCCTGTGTTACGCGGTGCTGTGGGATGCGCTCCCTGTAACAGCACCGTGAGACTGTGGGCAGCACACCAGGAGGAGAAGATGGCTTTTATTTGATCCTGGTGGGACTGGGTTGGTATGTGTCGCTCAGTTTCAGGCAGACACAAAATAGGAGATAAAAACCTCCCAAAGAGATATATTAAGAAGGTTTTGACTTGAAGCAAAAAGGCACTTTGTTCTTTCTGTGTGTGTGTGGTTTGTTTTTTTTAACATCTTAATCTATATTGTATGTGACTGAATTTGTACTCATGCAGGGGAAATCAGCTTTCTGCGTAGAATCCTATTTTAATTATCTACATTTGCTTTGATCAATGTGCAGACTGTTTATGCGCACTGCTCGTAGCGATCTTAGTGCTGAAGAGAGACACATTATACGCATGTTCCCCCTTGGGTGTAGTCAGTACTCTGTGTTTGCATAACTTCAATAGAAAAAGAGATGTACTGGAGACAAGGGAGGAAATTCAGCCCTTACTTCAGTGGGTGGGAGTTTTGCTGCCGGTTCAGCTGGGGCAGGCTTTCCTGCTGCGGCTGGCTGCCTCCAGAGACTGCCACTACTGCTTACTCGAGTGGCTTCTGTGGAAGTGTACACAGTGAGATTATTACTCACAGGGGCTTAGTCAAGAAAAAACTTATACACATTCTTAAAATTAATCACATACTTTCCTGAACTGGGGCTTGTGTACTGTGAAGGGCTGAATTTAGCTCAGCATCGGCTGGTTGCTGTGACATGGCCTTGGGCAGTGCATGCAGTGGAAGTGGCCTGGTTTGTTCCTGCATGAGCACAACTGGGGTGTGCTCTGGATGAAGGGCACCACTTTACAGGGAGGAGCAAGGGCCCTGCTACACCACACAGCTATTTGGGGCCACTTCTTAGCAAATCTCCAGCAAATCTCCTACCAACGCCCAGTCCGGAAGAGAGAGCAATACCTCCCCCATGCATGCCTGTGTGCTGAGGAATGGCTACTGTAGTCTGAGCTGTGGTCACTACAGCCTTTTCTGGAGGTTTTTGGAGACTACAACAAACTTCTGATAGGCATTAAATCTTACCCTTCCCAAAGCATCATTTAAATATGATTCATCTGAGGAAGAGAGCAAACCAGGCAGCCCTTAAACTCGTGTGCATGTACCTCTTGCCACTTTTTGCTGGCTGTGTGGCCAGGGCTTTAGTACTCATTGGACAAGGCTGAGAACGGTTTGTCCTGTGCCAGAGGCAGTGTCATGAAATTACAGGTGTCCCTGCATTGACAGCATCTGCCCCGACCTGCCACCGTCAATGCAGTGAAACGCCTGGAACAGATGGTTGTTCTTGGTGCCTGCAGCTAGTGCCAGCAATGCAGCTGGGGACTTGGTGTGCTCAAAATCCAGCGAGGGGACAGTTCTAGGGCTTTGTTTCATCTCTTTCTGGTATCTGGGGATATTTGCAGAGTCCTTTCCAGAACCAGGATCATTTGAACCTCGGCTGCTGTAGTGCATATTACAGCATCCTTTCATATAGGCAGTTTGGTGGCTCTTAGAGTGTTTCACTTAAGTCTTTGCACACTGATTTATCATCTCTAATGATGCAAAATTGCACAAGGCTTTTGACATTTCTGTGGCCTAAGAATGCAAATCACAATCACACACAGTAGCTGAACAGCAACCACTCCTGGGGCATATGCGTGGTTTTAGATTTCCCTGCTTAATTGCCTCCTCACTGCTGTTCTGGCCAAGGAAGAGAAGGATGGCTTTGTATGCCTTTGTGGGCATTGCTGTCATCTTAGAAACACTGGAGTGTTTTTCCCTGCTGCCATCTCGCTCCATCTCTTTCATTCCCTTAAAAAGTACAAATCAAAGCTCTCCCTTGCTGACTCCTCTTCCCTTCAGCGCAGCCCTGTCTCATCTCTACCATTTTTCCCTGCCTCCTGCTGCTTCTCTAATGGGGTCAGGTCTGCTCGTTCCTAACCCCTTTCTCACCCCTGTCTCCTTTCTTGCTGAACTGCAATTTCTTTCTCTCTTCTATTAATAACTCCTGCCACAGGGCTATCCCTGGGGAGCAGCTGTGTGTGGAAGGAGACCCTACCTGCTTCAATACAGAGCACTCCATCCTCCTTCCTATGTTTTGGCAGTGGTTGGGAGCTTGGGATGCAGGTTGGAGCTGTGCTAGCAGGGTGCAGATGAAGGCCATGGACTGTAGCCTGCATGCCGAGGGCTTGGGGCAGGGGTACCCAGGCAGCAGCAAGGTCCCACAGCATGGCAGAAGCTGTGGCTTCTCTCGGGTGTTTGGTAGAACTGGGGAATCCACGAGTGCTGATTTTTTTGTGCAATTCAGCCCCACGCATCTGCAGAGTTGCTGCAGGCTGTATGCAGAATCAGGAGAGGAGAAAGGAGTCTCCACCTTTTGTAGGGAGATGATTGTCCTGGCTCTTCCACAGCAGGTTGGGGCTTCAGGAAAGTTGCTCTTGGCTCAGGTTTCCCTTGCAGTTCCACCTTTTTCTCCAAGCTCCCTTGTCCCTTTGAATAATGCTGGAGCTTGTGCGGATGTCTTCACCTGGGAGAAACTTGGAGGTGCTTCCATCAACAACAGCATTTCACCTGTAGCCAAGTCGAAGCATTGCAGAGCCTGTCCAGCAGCCTCAGAGGCCCTCCTGGAGCCCTCAGCCACCATGTGTTTACTGGGGAGAACGTGGTTTAACTTTGCAGCCACTGCAGCCCAAAGGCAGAGCTGAGATGGGCGCTGACACGATTTCCTGAGCTGGTTAAGTCACCACTGACATCCCCGGGGCCTGACTTCACTGTTGTGGGTGTTCACTCTATTGCTAAGGCAACCCAAACCCAGATTGTGACTTCCTGCTTTGGTTCCCCCTGCAGTGCTGCATGGGCTGGCGCCCAGCCGGGCAGAGAAGCAGCTCGCCTCCTCCCGGGGCTGCTCGCCTGCAGGGAGTGGCTGCCCAGTTGGCTCGGCCCAGTGCGAGTGAGATTTCTTGAGTGAAAAACAAGGGTTTTTTAAGAGCAGGCAGGAAAGGGAGGGGTTCTGCTTGTGTGCAATTAATTGTTTTCAGATGTTCTGAAGCTGGATCTTCTGGAGATGGATGCTAAATATAAAACTGATACTACATAAATAAATGATGAAATACCAGTGACATCTGAAAAGCACTCTGGGATGCTCTAGTTAAGAACTTATATAAATATCACGCATTATTGTCATTATAATAACTATTTCCCTTTTTTAGCATGCCCGTGCTTACAGAATGTTTTGAGAATTCCTATCTGGCAGAAATTCAGCTGTCCCATGGAAACCAGTAGCTTTTTGCCAATTTCTATTAACGCTATTATTTTCAGAAGAGAAAATCAAAGCTGCGCTGTTTCGATCTCTCATGCTCTGCAGCAGATGCTCAGCTGGATGCAGGTGCAGCTCTGCTGACACAGAGATGCACTGATCCTTCCCTCTGCTCCTCATGCGGAAGGGCTGGGTTTGAGCCTGGACATACCTGTGCCAGGCTATAGGATGAGCACTGCTGGGGTACCCTGCTGAAGGCAGCACCTAACATCTCCTCGGGGAGCCTGTGCTGCTGCAGAGGAGATCTGTTTGCTGCTGGAAGAGGAGCAAACAACTGAGCAAAACCCCTAAAAGCTGCATGGAAAAAAGCCTTTTTCCAGCCCATCTCCAGACTCATCTCAGCCTTCTAAAGAGCTTCCTCCTGTGCACCCGACCCCTCCACCTATAAGCCCTGTATGCCATTCATACAAAGCCCTCTGAGAGCTTTTGGGTCAGGGTTACAGCAGTCTTGCAGTCTTCCTGGGATGCAGTGTTTTTGTTCCTCCAGCACAACCAGGATTCCTGTCTAGGCATTTGTCTCATGTTTCTAAACTTCCTTCTCTCTGGCCAGTGTAAAAATAGTTTTGGTCTGCTCCTACCCCACTTTATTGACTGCTTCTCATCCCTGTGGTTTTACTGTAGCACGTCTCTGTGCATCTCTTACTGTGCCCGGCTGTTCCATCCAGCCGAGGGCTGGGTTTGCAGCAGACTCATAGGCAGGAGCTCCCCGCCACCCAGTGAGAGCTGCCTCTTTGCCTCCCTCCTGGTTTCTCCTCAAAATGTGGCTTTGCTAAGAAGCCTGCAAACCCCTTGGCAGCAGCAAGGCTGCGTCGTGTTGTGACTGCTGCCATCTGTGCTGACTAACGCTCTCGCCCTGTTTGCCCTTCCTCCCGTTTCTCCATTTCCACCTCTTCTTTCCTCAGCTTCAGATACTGTCTAGTTTTGCACTGGGTTACAACAGTTCCAGACATTGAACAGGCAAGCTCAGGGTCTCTCACTTTTTGTTTTTCTGCCTTATACCCAGGTTCCTGGAATAATGAGTTACGTGTGAATCTCAGCTTTTTTAAATGAAGTACCCTAGCCCTCTTGCAAGCTTGAGCTAGAGCCTGTAAATGCAATCAGATGGCAGTGCAGTAACTGGGGGCAGGGAAAGTGAAAAGTTACCAATGTGCTACTTAAATAAATAAAAACAACAATAAAAAACTCTTCAGGACCAAATGATCTGAGAGTGCCGTGACTTGTGATCTTTGAACCCTTGACTTTGGAAAAGTTTTTCTATGGATAGAAATTCATCAGTTCTGCATGTCCATAGAGGTTGCCAAATGGGTTTTTTCAGTTCCCAGATTCCATATAAATTCTCCCATGGACTGTCAGGTTTCATGTGCAAAACCCCAGTTAAGGAGTTTTCTTCTCTGAGTGGTATCTTTGCATTTCCAGGTTGCATACTGTGGTAGGAAGTGGTCCCTCTCTGATGAGGGCTGCTGCCAGTCTCAGAAGTGATGCGACTGTGACTGTTATGGGCAGGGGGTAGTTGTGCACTTCCTTTATTTGCCTCTTTAGCCTTGAATCAATTCCCCAGATTTAATTTGTTGTCTATTTTCTGTGTATCTCACCTACTTGGTCCCTTGGGATTTATTTTAAAATCTGGACTTCGCTAGGCTTTGCATGTAAGTGCATTACTGGGTTGCAACAGATGAAGCAGTAAATAAATCAGCTATAAAATGCTCACTTATTTTTACAGAACAGTTGTACAGTGTGAGGCAATACATTTACATGTGCACGTGGTCTGCGCTATTTCCTTTTCTCGTAGGTACCTTAAACAAGCATCCCTTTTATTATACGGATCCCTTGTGTCTCTAGATGCTTCGTGAGCATGGATTCCTGTTGCTGGCTGAAGCTTTCCCTTCTGAGGAAGTGAGAAACTGATGTCCCGGGTGCTGCTGAGCCTGCAAGCTTTTCAGTGAGAGGTGCGAAGGAAGTGCTGCAGGAACGGCTGAGCATCGCACAGGGCAAGCCCAGAAGCAATGCGTGCGCTAGCCGTTAGCAGCACGGCACTCGCAGGGAGAAGCGAAAGCCGAACACCGTGCAGCCGTTGCGCTGAGGCTGTGGGTTTTTCTGGGGTTGGCTTCCGCTGTGCAATGGGAAACGTGCGCTGGCAGCCACCGTAGGGCTTGTGTCAACGCAAACAGATGAGCATAGTGGTTAAAACAGAGCCAGACTAGAGGGGTTTGCCATCAAATTGTTTTATTTTCTAGGTACTGTTTGTTTTAAGTGAGAGACAGCCTGAAAGGACTGAAAATATGCATACTTTCTGATAGTTTTCCCTTGGTTTCTGTTTTAAAATATCCTTGAACAAAACATTTTTCCTTCACTTTCTGTACAGTTGTGTCAATCTGATTATGTTTGTTGTAATTATGGGAGAAAAGGATCTCAGACAAACACTAATCATAGAATAAGCTTTTCTTGTGCAACAAAAGTTGCACATTTGTACAGTGTACAAATGCGGGACAGTAGAAGACGGTTACTTTTTTGAGCCATTAAAGTTGAAAATAGAAATGTCCTTCCCAGTATGAATATGTCCAGGTGTTGTTGTGTATCCTTGTTTATAAAGCAAATATAAGGAATTTGAAAAGCTTTGCAAATGGATACAGAAAGGAGACAATTCAGTCTGACTGCTCCAGAGTCCCTCACTTTGGCTAATGTGTTACTCCTTTGCTAACACTTTCCTTCATCCCTATCTTGTGGTGTCTGTTCAGCAGAGGTTTGCTCTTGTGCTTTTTTATCAGCTGGACAAGCAGGGCGATGAGGTTGGGAACCTTTACTTGGGGTTTTCCTGGGGCCCAGCTCTTTGTGTTTGTGCTTGGACGAAGGCAGAGCCTAGCGTTGGCGTCCGTGGGCATGTTTCTGTTGAAGTAATTCAATTGAATTTCCTGTTAAAATGCCAGCCAACTTGCTTCTTGGTGGTGAGTCAATACTGTAATAGATTAGCTGTTGTTTGGCCTGTGCTGTTGTCCAAAAGGAGCCTTGTGACCTGACCTGGACGGGGGCTCGGGGTCTGCAGACCCCCCTTTCCCTCATGCACCACAGAGCTCTGTGCTCATGAGAGCAACGCTCTTGGGGCAGAAGGGGCAGAAGCAGATGTACAGCACACAGTGTTTTCAGGAGCGGTCCAGTGTGCAGGGATTGAACCAGCATTTTTTGTAAGAGAAGTGAGAGGGCTCATCCACAAGGGCTCACTGCTCCTCTCATTAAAATTTTGTTTAAAATCACGTTAATTTATTTTTCTCCTCTGTGAGGTCTTTCCCAACAAGTCCCAGTTTTTATCCCAGCGCGCTGGACTGCAGTGCTTTGGGTTGGAAGCTGCTGCTGGGTGTTCTCAGTTTCTCCCTCCTGCCCACCCTGGTACAGGGTGCTGGAGCAAGCCACAGGGCAGCACGGGGAACCCCTCTGCCAGCCCTGGGTAAGCAGCTGCTGTATGCCTGTCTGGAACAGGCTTGCTTTGGCATCACTGTGTGTTTTTTCCTGCAGAAATGGGTTGATTTTGTTGCTGGACTGGCAGCATTTCTTTGCACTTGGATATTGGCTTTCCCTGTGGAGGAATTTGTGGTTTCTAAGACTCTAATTGCTTTAGTGTAATAGTTCTTCCTCTGCTTTTGTAATGACTTTGGTGGGTGCCATCTGCTGTTGTGACAGCACGGGGCAGCGTGAGGCCGAGCCTTGTCTGCTGGGAGATGTCTGAATTAACCAAGCTCATCAGAAAAACTAAGACTTTGAAATCTGATTTTCAGGGCTTAAAGTTTTATCTCCTGCCCTGATGGGACACTGAGCGCTAGGGTGGGCCAAAGGATGAAAAATATTTGCGATATCCCTACTTACTCTGGAGCTCTGTTTGCAGGGGCGTGAGCATGTCTGGCCCTGTGCAGTTCTGGACAGACGGAGGCGTCCGTGTTTCCTTGGCAGCAGGCAGACAGGCCACATCCTTCTGCTAGCTGTTGCTTTGCTTACATATAGCTTGACCTATATCTTTTGGCTGTGCTTTAGAGCCACTGGTGTGGTTCCCCTCGTGGCCTGTGACAAGTTGGTTGTACTGTGCTGGGTGCAGGGACAGAGGGCTGCTGTGTGTGGCCACCCTTGTCCTGCAGCCGGGGTAAGGAGTGCACTAGGGGCTGTGTTTCTAACATCCCTAGAGGAGAAACAAAGCCTGTGGGGACTGCAAACCCGCCTGGGGGACATCTCTATTGGCACCCACCTCTCACCTCTGGGAGCTCCCTGGGCAATCGGCCGCCCACCCTGGCACTGCAGCAGCCTGCACCACGCTTCCTGCCCAGTGTCACCAAACCCACAAGTGGGGAAGGGCAGCACTGAGTTATTTTAAGAAGCTTATTTGTACCTGCAGTGGACAGTGCTATAAGGGTTTTGAAGCCTCTCATGTGAGAATAAGGGGTCCTCTTTGGTCCTCAAAGTCATTACCCTGTAATTGACATCAATGTTACCATAAAATAACTTTTACAACAACTTCTGGAGCACAGTCCGTTTCAGAACCATGTTGCAAACAGGACTGGAAATAGTGAGTAATTGGGAGGCCTGAATTCAGAGTACCCAAAGCCACTATTTAATGCCACAGCAATGTGCAAGACTCTTAGAAGGAACCTAATTTACCATTACAGCTGCTGCTGGGGTGAGATGAGACCAGGAGCTGGTGGGATCTTTTAATGGCAGGAGTGTTGTTGGGATTGCTGTGGTGATGGCAGCGAGAAAGGTGGATTGGGCAGCAGAGTGGCTGAGATTTGGGAATGCCTGACTTGCAAATGAGAAAGCAGCTCATGAATGTCCTAATGTGTTAAGTCACATTAATGTGCCAGGCTTGGCAAATTTGCAGAAATGTGTAGCATTATAACGAAATAAGGCCTGTGCTTCAGATGGTTAAACAAATTCAATTAAGTGTTTAAAGAATGTGAGGCTAACTGAAGAAAAAAGTGTTCCTTTTCTCCATCTTCCTGCCGGATTTTAGGGACTCCTAATTTTTCAGTGATCTCCTTTTACATGAGATTCGGTCCTGGCTACCAGAGCAGGAGCAGCTCCAGGGGTGGTTGTGCCAGTGGCACACAGTGCTGGGGCTGGTAACACTTGCCACCCCACATCACAGACTCCCCCCAACTCCCTAGCTTGGCACACATCATGGGCTCTCTGCTGGGCAATGCTGCCCTTCCTTACTCATGTCCTGGTGGGCTATTTGCTGTGATGCCCCAGTGCTGCTGCTGGTCATGCAACAGGAGGCTTGTGAGGTTTCTTTTGGGACTGCATTAGGAGTGAAGCAAAGTTTTCCAGAGAGCGATTAAGAGGAAGCTGTTTCAAATATCTGAGCTAATCCCTGCTGGATTCCTGCGGCATGGAAAATAGACATTTTGAATACAAAAGTGCCTTGGGCAGGAGGTATATTTTCTTCAGTCAAAAGTAAGAGTTTCTTTGTGGACAGCCAGAAGCTGGGCGGAGCGGGTGCTTGACAAAAGCCAGTGCAGAAATCACCCTGACCAGAGGCATCGCTTATGCTAATAACACAGGCCTTGATTGCACATAGGCTCTGCTCTCTCCTCCTTCAGTGAGCTGCTAGGATACTGTCCTGATGCTGGGATGCAGTCCTGGGAAACATGTCATGCGAGGTACCCACTTTGCATTTCTGAAGTGCTGTGGGGAAAATATTCCATCTCAGTTGTTTCATCTCAGTTTTGCTTTCTGAACATACTACAAGTTTCCTGGGCATGCACCTGGGATGGAAGAACAGCCTCTACTCAGCAGGGCTGCCCTTTGAGTGGGAAAAACCAGAGGCAGCCTCAGAGAGACGTCTGCCTTCGCTGTTCCAGTCCATCAGACCACCCAGGTCTGCCACAGAGCCTGGATTTTTATTCTCTTTTTACCATATGCCAGAGTATAGCAGAAAAAGGGGAAAAAAATCTACAATTCCTTTATTTTTTAAGATGCTTCTGTATGAGAAGATATCAACATAACAAGATTTTTACAGTGTTTCAGAAAAAGATAAAAACAAGATTAAAACATGACCACCCCTGAATGGCTCTCATCTGATACTGTTACCTGCTGATGTGACAACTTTCTTCCAAGTCCCAGCACCAGCTCCACTTCAACACAAGAGATGCTCAGCTGTCATTAGAACAAGTGGCTCACATTTGCTGCAAAGGGCTTGATCATATTAACCCATGCTGGAGACTCAAGTGCCAAGGGCATAGGACAGAAACTCTGGCTATGATTGCTTTTGGAAGAGCAATGTTGATTTCTTCTCTCATGCGTCACAGGCAATGTTGAGTTGTTTGGATGCTCAGTGGCACGGCTATTTATTTACCTGGTGGTTTTATATGGTGCTGAGCTTTCAATCCTTATTTTTGAGTCATTTTCTCAGGCTGCAGCTTTTGTTGTCTTCAGCAAGAGACTTCCACCAGTCTAATTTTTAATTGAGGGAGCTATGCAAGAAGTTCATCCAGGTTAAAAAAAAAAAAAAAAAAAAAGAAAAAGAAACAACTGTGTGGTAAATCTTGCTGCTGTTGGAGAAGCATCTGACATTCCTTTTCCAAGGGTGAAGAGCCCGAGCATACCATCTTACAAGGGTGTTAGCTCCCTGGGGCACGTGCCAGCCTGGCTCCACACAAGCTGGGGGGGTTTTGTTAATACCATCCATAGCATGGCCAGGCATCGACAGTCTTTTGGTAGGAATTCAAAGCAAGGGAAAGTTCATGTATTGGAATTTACTTCCCCTTTTGTTATGAGCATTCTTGTGCATACAGATTTAGTTTGATTTAGTGTCATTTTTACAACTGCAGTGCTAAGTGCCTGACTCTTGCTTATGAAAGCCAAAGTCTAGGAGTGGGCAGCTAAGATGATGTTTTCCTACTTTGGAACTTGTCTTTGTTTTTCTAACATTTTAAAGCTATGTTTTCTGGGCTTGTAGCATGAACAGAAGTAATGCAGTGATAAGCATACTGGCATTCTCCTAATAGTTCTTACTGGTGACTCCAGAGATTATGGAGAAGTTCCTCTTGCTTTCCAGAAACGTAAGTGAGAGGAAAACCAGGCCCCGGGGTTTTCCAGATGTGGGCTGTGGCTGAGGTGTGATTCATGGAGAGGGTTTTCCAGAGGAATCTTCATTCCACAGGGAGAGATTCCCACACTGGAGGTTATTGCAAACAGCTTACTACCATCCCACCAGCAGCACATTTCCAGAGATAGCACAACTCTCATCATCTTGTCTAGCAAAACTGGCTTCGAGCTGGTGTAGAGTCCGTATTCCTTCTGAGCTGTGCAGATGAGCTGCTCATACTGGTGAAAGCTGAAGCTTGTAGCTGTTAAAGCTGTGGCCTTTCCAGGAGAATTGCTTTCTCCATTAAGAAATTAGAGACTGTGCCTGGAGAAGAACAGCACAGTACTTGCTTTCTTCCTGTAGCTTATTACCAAGCACAAATAACGTAACCCCTTGTTTCCCTCACTGCAATGCATGTACATCAGTAGTTCCTTGTATCATGCAAGTATCTGATTGTTGAATTCATAAGCAGTCCATTGGTAACATGGTTTGAAGTTGTCAGACCAAATTAGGCACAAGATGTTACTTACTGGTTATTTTATATATTATACATCTGTAAATATTCTATCTTTTATTCATCCTACAGGAAAAAACCAAAGTTGTTGAACCCTTGGACTATGAGAACGTGATCCTTCAACGCAAAGTTCAAATCTACAGTGATCCCCTCCGGGACCTGTTGATATTTCCGATTGAAGATGTGTCTGTGAGTTTGCACTGGCTCTTTCTCATGTTTGAGGCTTGTTCATCTCCAGTCCTGTTTACTTTGGAAAATTTCCACACTTGTCTACATGTTGATTTTGGCTGCATTACTAACACATAAAAGTGAAACAACCCACTGGTGATTTGGGCCCGCCATATTTATCTAAAGCAAGTATCAATTCCTGAAGACCCAGTTTACACTGAAACCATTTTCTCCTTTTCCCTGCAGATTTCAGTTATCAGTCGTCAGAGAAGGACTGTCCAGTCTACAGTGCCAGAAGATGCTCTGAAGAAAGCTCAGAGTCTCTTTGTCAAAGAGGTAGGGGTAAAAGTCCATGCAATGCCTGTGCTCAGCGCACCTTCTCCCTTAAGCAAGATGCTCTGCTGTAGCTGCTTGTCTATGAGGTTGTAGATCACTTAGTTTATCTTCGGAAGTACTGATCACTGGCAGGGTACTGCACTAGCTAGTTCCTACATGCCTCTCATATGGCACTTGTTTTCATCAGGTTTTGTATGCAGACAACGTGTGGGGCTTGAGCTGCAAGGTGCGGGGTGTGCAGCAGGGCAAGGGCTGGGCTGCACAGCCTCTCTAGCTTCATCCTGAGTGCTGCAGATTTGTTTTTGTAAAATGCTGCCCTCTAAGACAATCAAATCACTATTCCTTTTTTAAAGTGTTAGAGCTATGTGGATACAAAATCAGCAGCTGTGTGGCAGTCCAGATGCTGTGTGATTTTTGTCTCTGTGCTGAAAAGGTTCCTTATGACATCTTGTATGGTAGCACAAAAATAAGTTCACGCTTTCCACTTACATCAACCAGCAGTCTGTAACCTTTTGAACTTGTGCATGGTTTTGTTATGCTTTCTGTAGCTTTCAAATACCTGTATTGTTTTCTTTTCAGTGCATTAAAACCTACAGCTCGGACTGGCATGTGGTAAACTACAAATACGAGGAATACTCAGGCGACTTTCGGATGTTGCCATGGTAAGTTTCATGCTCCCTTGGAATACTAATACATGGTCATGGGGTTGTGGTTTGATCAGGCTTAGGAGAAAAAGTCTGGCCAAAGTAGGTCTGTTCTGAAGATCTTGCAGGGAAGTGAAGCAACAACAGAGCAACACTGTTGAACAAATTGTATTAAAATTTGTGAATAATCTTGCAGTCTGATCTGGCTTCTTCTTTAGCAGGATGGAAGATAGATAGATCTGCTTCATCCCTGTGTTGCACAAATGCAAGTCAGCAAAAACTCTGCAAAGGCAGACAGCTAATACAGAGAATGTTAATTACATGCTCCTCGTGCTTAGCTTCAATGAAGTGCATTCAGAAGTTAGATATCTCCAGCTGTAAGGGGCTGTAGGTCTTTTGAACTCTTCTACGGTTGGACAGTTCTGCTGTGCTCTGTAATCTGCAGTTTGACAGTCGGTTGTGGAGCCAGCATCAGATAGCTGGCTTTGTGCATCCTTGTTTCCCAGTCATTAAAAATGAAAATGTTGTGATTTCAGCAAATCCTTTAGGCCAGACAAGATTCCAAGTCATGTGTTTGAAATCGATGAAGACTTTGAAAAAGACGAGGTAAGGAGAAAGTTTTTTACATATTCTACTCTAAGATCTGTTATAACGAATATTTCACAAGACAAAGTCAGAATTCAGCTCCCAGGAACGGCTTTATGATGAAATGCTTCATACTGCAGATATGGGGCCAAAACTGAGACAGTGATTTATTTGAAAGTGTGACAAGATAATCTCTTGGAGCCAAGAGTCTCCTAAATTAGGTGGAAGATTAGCCTTAATGTTTTTCATGGCTTTTTCACTTGATAGAGTCCAGCAATGAAATAGGGGAAATAAAAAAAGGAAGCCAAGAAATTTACTAAGTAAAATTCTTTGTGACCATAATTTAAAGTGGGCAGATTAGTTTTCATTACATGGTGATACAGCAATATCAGGGTCCTCTTCTTTAACAGGTTGGCGCTCTGCCTTGTAATCTGTCATTCTTAACCAGTTACTTCTCCCCAGCATGTTCACAGCACATCAATCTAATTCTGTATACACTCTGCAGGTATTCAGAGGCATTCACCTCTTCTGGAAGCTAGCACCTTTGTGTTAACCTGTCTGCAGGGGAGATTTTGCAGCTTGAGAGATTTTCCACATGGAGGAGCTGGGGGCTCTGACAATTGCGATATCTCAAACCTGGCAGTCATTTCAGGAAATACATATGCCATGTTTTCCCCATGCATATTGCATTTTTGGGGTAGGGCATTGGCATATTAACATATTTCTTTATCAATTACCATGTGAAGTTTAGTTCCAACACTTGACGCTAAGAAATTTTAGTTTACAGTCTGAAGAATTTAGTCCAGCTGTTTAAAATCCTCATGGCACCAAGGTGCTGCTGCTGAGGAACAGGAAAGTTTCTGTCTTGCAAAGCTGTAGATTTGAAGGGCTGTTTCATACACATTTTTAACAATTGCTATGCATGTCCCACACCTCATGTCTGGATTTGGATGACTTTTTTATAAATGGAAATGTATTGTCAAGTTTGGCCTTATTTTTTTTGGCTGCATTTCATTACACTGTTAACTTGAGCTGTTACTTCTTTAATAATATCTAATTTTGGCTGGAGACAAAACTGAGACAGAGCTTATCAGCATACCTCTGAAAAAGTAAAGAGATAAAAATATGCTATCAGAATTTGGTGGAAACCTTTTTTTCTTCTGATCAGTGTCCCAAATACGCAAACAAATGAAGTTACTGTTGTTGGCAATGGAAGAGTATTCCAGATACTTTGGCAGATATTTTGACATTTATGTCTTTTGGCTTGGCCGTATCTAAAGGATTCTGTTACAATTTCCTGACAGAACATTTGCATTAGAACTATGCAATGGAAATTTGAGTAAAAGAAATCCCTTGATAAAAAAGGGCGAACCATTATAAAGGATAAATTATTGGTTGTTCTACCCAGAGAAATAAAGCATTAGAAATTTTACTTTTTTCACTGGAAGTTTGACAAGAAAAGAGTGAAAACCTGACATTTGAGGTGCTGGAGATGATTTAAACTAGTGCCTTGATAGCTCGTCAACAGTCAGTCCAGGTCTATCTCTGCTGCTGAGTCACTGAAAAGACCAGGGCAAGTTTTTTAATCAGTCTGGGATCTTGTTTCCCTCCATCTTCAGTGGAGGTCACTGTTGGATGTGGTTGGAGAGCTGTTCACCCATTCTGGGACCAGAGGACAGGACAAAAGATAGAAATCCCAGCCAGTACGCCAAGAAGAATGCAGTTGAGTCACTTGAAACTTATTGTTTTGATAAATGTGAAATGCTCTAGTTACTTTTCAGTTATTTGGGTTTGCTGTTCTTTTACCTAAACTTAAAATGCAAGTTGATTTGTACGAAAGGAAATGATGAAATAAATCTAATGTTCTGCATTTTGCAACTGTCCAAACAGACCATTTTGAAAACTTCTTGCTTCCCTGGGTTTTTGAAATACTACCTAAGAACCACGCATTTCTTCATTGCAAAATCCATGTGCAGTTCTGTCAGCACAGATGTAATTTTTCCTTGTTAAAGATGACCATAACTAGCCTGTTTCACTTCTTTGTTGGAAAGAGATGACCCTGATATTTTATTGTGGTCACACTGTATATGTAGCTGTGTATGTGTACACTCTACATGATAGCTTTGTTGCTGTAGTTCTCAATATTGCTTTCCAGTACAGACGTACGCTCATGTCCAAGGAAAATTTTGCATGGAAGGCAGTTCACGTGACCTCCTCTTTTTATGATCCTTTGCTCTCTTTCAGGATTCCTCATCATTGTGCTCCCAGAAGGGTGGTGTGATAAAGCAAGGCTGGTTGCACAAAGCAAATGTAAACAGCACAATCACTGTTACCATGAAGGTGAGACTGATCCAGCATTGTGTTAATTGGAAACGAGACATAATCCCTGTTAAGTTCAGCTCACATCTCTAAAGGTAGCAGGAGTACAGCAGTGGGTTCAAGTTCAGTTGGATGTCCATCTGTTTTGTAGACCATCCCAAAGTAGATTGGAAAACCAATCTGGAAACAGCTTTTGACCCTTCCCTCCCAAGAATATAAGACCAATGCACTTCAAATCATGACAAGCAAGCTGAAGAAAAAGGCAAAGCATGCTTTAGAAAACCAAGACTCTTTTCATGATGAGCAGCTGAGGCTAGGAAGAGGAAGGCAATTTAAATAACTGAAACAGCTGCCCTGCAATGAAGACTTTATGAATAGATAGTTTCCTTGGCAGTAGAAAATACGTACAGAGAACAATTTTAAATTGAAATGACAAGGCTTTGCTCTAAGAGGAAGGATGATGTCACTGAGGAGATGGAGCATTACTGACCTAAAAGCAACAGCTGCATTGTCTCCTGTTCTCCCTTGTACATAATCTGGCATGACATTGCTTAGATTTTGCAGGGGAAGTTTTTTATAGTTCAACTGAAGGTTTTTGCTGTGGCAATGGGCCTTTCTGTTGCTCTACCCTGCAGTTGCCTTCTTAAAGCATAGAGAGAAAGAATATTAGGTAATTATGTTCAACTGTGCAGCTGAGGAATGGCTTCAGTGGGGTTCTTTACTTTGTAAGGTCAGTTGCTCTAAGGTTCAGTTCAACACATTTTACGTTCATAAGTGGAACTGGGCAGTTCATATGGCTAATTTTAATGAGTTTTAAAATGACTCCTCATGTACTTGAAGGAAATAGAGCAGGGATTTCTGTTTATCTGTTTTTCTGAACAGCAAGTTTGAAGTCATTTTGGCTCCTGTAACTTCTGGAGAAGGAGGTACTACCATATATATTCAAAGCAGTTAGTTATGTCCATTCTTGACTGAGGCTCCTGTGGTATTGTTGGCCTCAGTGCCCAGCACCTTAGACCCACCTTTCAGAGATGCCTGAACTGCACTGCTTTCAGTTCAGTTAATAAAAATCTCTCATTAAACTTAAAGTACCAGTAAGGAGTGGCCATTTTCTGAGCTGGTCGCTGCTGTGTCTTACGAAACACCTTCTAAGGCACATGTGAGAAATCTGAGGACTTTGAAAGTCTTCACCCTTACCACCACTTCAAGAAGCTGCTGCTCTACTGTGGAAGCAGACATGACCATCTTCTGTGTGCTGGTTCTTTCGCTGCTGTGACATACTGAGTCTCTGGTACCTCATGCTGTTGCTAAGCTCATGCAGAGTGTATTTTGTGGAGAGCCAGCCCATGAGCAAGCTGTAATGATGCTACAGCTGCCAAAAATTATTTGAGAGTAACCTTTCCTTTGCAAAGAACTTCCCACTGCTTCAGTGGGCTGCTCTGCAACAAGGGCGTCAGGATTTTCTCTTCTTTCCTCTCTAACAGACTTCTCCAGTTCTCTAGCTGTCCTTCTGCAATTTCCATGCTCATCCGCAACATCTGTAACCTGATCAAAAGGGATGTTTCCTCTGTTTTTAGGTTTATACTATTTATTTTAAATGTTTGTAGACTTCTGACAATTATTTTACAGCAGTGCTTAGAAGTGGGGCGAAGGTTACAGGATTAGTGTTTGCTTCTTGCTTCTGCATCTTTCCCTTGAACAGAATTCAGAGGCTACAAATGGTTTTGCATGAAACCCCATATCCATGAGGGATATCAACCCTGTAATGTGTAGAGAGATATACATGTATAATGGGTTTCTGTAGCATTAACTATCAAAGTTTCCAAGACTGATTCAATGAAGTGCTGAATCAGTGTTTAACTTGGTGTAACACTTAGCAGACTTAGATTTCTATGTGGTTTTATGCTTTGCTACACTAAGGTTTAGTTGCATTTTTTTTCAGTAAATCTGAAGCTCCACAACCCTTTGATGCATCTCCACAGCAAACTGCTCATCTAAATGATGCCAGAGGTTACCGTTCAGAGCAGTTAGTCACAATGCTCCCTACCAGTTCCGTGCAAGTGAGCAAATGGTTTTATTGAACATACGATTGTGTCAGTAGTGGTGGGTGCAGGAAATTACTGGCACTCTCCTATCTGAGATAAAAAATGCTGTGTTCGTTCATAGCTCTTCCAGATATTCAGAACAGTGGAAATACTCTGAGCGTCGCAATGCTGCTTGCCCTGGCTTGCTTTGTGGTTCTCCTGATATCCAGCAACTGTGAAATGCACCCTGCTCCTCACACACCTGGCAGCATATGGTGCTATCTTAATTGCTGCCAGAATGTTCTCCTGAATGATAGTACCCTGCCTGTGAGCTGACAAATGTGAAGGAAGGTGTTCTGAGAAAAAGCTGGAGAGCTTTTTCTTTTTAAATCTATCTGGGGTCTCTTCATAACGATCGATAGCTCAAGCATATGAATACTTTTCCCAGATTTACTGCTTTTTAAGGTGAGAATTGAACATACTAAGCCAAAGCTAGTTCATGAAAATAGGTGTGTTAGGAAAAAATGACAACAACAACAAAATACCTTGAGCAGTTGCATGGATTACAGTGTTCTTTGGCTTGTATTTGAGTGCTAGGAATTTCCACATCTGCTCCAAAGTCTTCCGGAGAATTGCTTTGTAATTCTAACTGAGGTCTTTATCAAAAAGGCTCTGGAAATACCTGCTTTAGGGCGGGATGAATCTTCAAGCAATGTGCTGATCTGAATTTACCATGCAGCGTTACTTTGTGAAGACAAATGAGTCTGGAGCCAGCGGAGAGATGAGCTTGAAGCCCTGGGGCTTTGCTTTAGATGGGAGAACTTATAATAACAACAAGAACGTTAAAATAAAAGAAGACAAGAAAATCTCCCTGCACAAAAACAAGTTGTACTCAAAGGGGTGCATTTGCAACACTCTAGGGTCATCAGTGCTTCTATTTATAGTATTTTCTCCATAGCAGGAGGGCAGATACTGAAACTGAGACTTTTGCTTGTAATATACAGAAGAGTGAATACTTGAATGAGCAAGACTTTGCACTTTTGCAGGTATTCAAGAGGAGGTATTTTTACTTGTCACAACTTACAGATGGCTCCTACATTCTTAATTCCTACAAAGATGAGAAAATTTCAAAAGAATCCAAAGGCTGTATCTTCTTGGATGCTTGCAATGATGTTGTTCAGGTAGGTGTACTTTCGCCATGACTACGTACGTAGGTATTGCTAGATCAGACAGAAATGCTCTCAGTGTGTGACACTGAGGGCTGAAAGCATGAATTTAGAAACTAACCCATGGCTGTTTTGCCCAGTCAGTCTTCCTGCTTTGTCCATACCCTTTACCATGTGCCTTCCTGGTAAAGGGGATATCTCACACCCTGAGAATTGGGGCCAATAAATAGCTGGTGCAGCTACGTCTTGGGCACCTTCTTTGTTTGCTATTAGCACCAGCTTCTTCTTAGGTCTTGTTAGGTTCTTAAGTTAGGTCTTGATATGTCTATGCAAACATACAGCCCTTTGGGGCTTACCTCCTGCAAATGGCCTGTAAGGTTCTTGGAGGAGGTATTTGCACTGGGCTTAAACTTGGGGTTGCTTTGTGCTGAGAGTGAAGTGCATGGGGGAATTGCTGTTGTGTCTTGTGCCATTGCTGTCTCTGCTGAAGCTTCAAGCACCAAGTGTGATGGAGCTGGTACAGGGCAACATAAATTACTTTGACTGTTTTCTTCAGTGTAGATGAGTCAGAGCTCTGCATTTCCATTTATCTTTCTGAATAGAATAAAAGCAGAAGTAGAGATGCCTCGGTGATGTACAGGATGTACTTCCCAAGTTGCATCAGATTTGCCTGGGCTTCTCATTAGAAAGTGCTGTTTAAAGGCCAGCAGAGCTCCGAAAATTGCATTGAACCACTTGCCTTTAAGATAGATGCCTCTAAATGTGCTAGAGTGCAAAATTACTGTGGACAAAACCAATTCCTGGTTTCTCTTGCTAAATATTAAAGGTCTAATGACATAGGAAGGAGCTTGCTTCTGTTCCTTAGTGCTATGTCTGTGGTTCAGTCTGATTTTCTTCCACTCTCAGAGTAGCACAGCAGCTACTGTGGAACTGCATACCGCTTGATCACTACTGTAAAGCCCTTTGTGATTAACTGCAGGAGAGGTGCTGTGGCAAGGACATTCTTATATTCTAAGTTAGGTGATTTTTTTCCCTATCATGATATTTCAGTTCAGGATGCTTTCTGCAGAGAGGAGCCTTGCAGAAGGTACTATGCGGAGTTATTGAGGAAAGTGTAACACAAAGCTTGCCCTTTTTGTTTGTCCAGTGTCCTAAAATGCGCCGCTATGCATTTGAACTCAAGACAATAGATAAATACAGCCACTATCTCGCAGCTGAAACTGAGCAGGAGATGGAAGAGTGGCTGGTAACTCTGAGAAAGATCATTCAGAGCAATACTGAGAGTTTGGTGCAAGAGAAGAAAGATACGGTGGAATCTGCACAAGGTTAGTTTATAAATAAAAAACTATCTTCTCCATTCTCCAGCAGGATGTGAGCAGCGTGCATGTAGATGTATTTTTCTTTCTGGATTAATCGCAAGAATTGTGGCTGACACACGATATCATGCTGAATGGCTTAGTACAATGTAGACAATAGTCAGAGGAATAAAAGTGCGGAGAAACATGACCCTTCCTCTGGATGGGAAATCCATGGCAGTGTTTCAAGACTCCTGGAAAGTTGGATCTGTGCTGAAGTTACACTTTGGAAAGACATAGCAGGCTGTTAATAGTACGCTCTGGTACTAGTAATTTATGGAAAAATCTTACATCCTAGAAGTGGAAAAATCTCCATAAACTGTTTCTGTGCTATTGTAGCAAATATTGCAGTATGCTTTCTGGCAGAGGGAAATAAAATGGTGCTTAGGCAGTTGTTTTGAACATCTGTGGTTTTTGTCCTTGCAGATGATGAATCAAGCATGCAAGGAAAATCAGAAAACATCCTGGAGAGCCTAGAGAGAAGCATGCATCCAGAGCTGATGAAGGTATTGTGTTTGTAGAGATCGCTTTCCCTGCCCTATAGCTAGTTCTCTCCACCACATCTGTAACAGGAGTTTCCCTGTGCTTTGACTTCAGCTCTGAGGGAGCTGGGCAAGCACCAAGTGCTGCTGGGGTCTTGGGCATCTCACCTACCTGTCTCCAGGACGGAGCTAGGGGAGCTCCATGGTTTGAGGCTGCATGGCGCTCACTGTTAGTGTGGGACCCATGAGGGAGATCCATGCTTACAGAATGAAGGGTTGTCATGGCTGGTATTACTCATTCCTGCTCCACAGGGATGACTGTCCTTGCTATCAGTGCAGAGGGAGTTAAGTGGCAGCTGTCTCCTGCATGATCCAGAGCTCAGTTGCCTCCTCCTCTCTGCTCTCTCATTTAGCAGAGCCACATCATTATACTCTGACTGTGTGGTGTTGGTAGATATAGCTAGGAAGCTTTGCATTACCTCATATATCACAAAGGGAACCTGAAACATATTCATTTTGTTTTGCTCCCATTCTTTCCAAATAACGAATGTTTGCCTCTGTGTGGCCAGGCACTAACATCAATGCTTTTCTTTGTCCTAGTATGGAAGAGAAACAGATCAGCTGAACAAACTGAGCAGAAATGATGGAAGACAAAACCTCTTTTCCTTTGACCCAGAAGTCCAGGTAAACATTCCCCTGTTAGCAAATTTGAGGTTTTGCTCCCTTGGCATCATGCCTACCCTGTTCCCTTGCATGGCCACAGCATTTGCCTGTAGAGGCAGTATGTTTTTTGGTGGGTTGGAGAATAGGAGTGCAGCACATGTTCCTTTCAGTATGAGCCAAACAACTTAGATGATAGCTCAAATAAAAGGAGAGCTCACGACAGTCCCACAAAGGGCCTCCCTCCAGCTTTGCTGGCTTATATGATGCATCTTGATGTTTCTGGATCCTGAACCCATCATATGGGCCTCTGGGAGGTTCCCATGTTGGGAACTTTAGAAGTGGAGAAATCAATGCACATCTGGAGGAGGGAGCAGTGATCTTAGAGACAATCCTAGGAGCTTAGAGGGAGAGCCTCAGTCTTCAGAGAGTTTTTAGATGTGGGGGAGGTACAAACAAAAAACACCATATGCTGTTCTCATGCACTGGAACAGGGGTTCATTGACTATTTGGCTTGTTTTCTTCTCGGCTTTGACCTCTTAGCTGAGCTTTCTGCCAAGGCCCAGGTGTGGGATTTCAGTGGAATGAGCTGCAATTGTTAATGTGGCTTTAGAGAAGTGTTCCAAGTTGTTTCGTAGTTTCTGGTTCTCCTTCTGGCATGCTTTGGCTTGTTCACACCTGTGAAAAAAAAAACATCCTGGTTTACCAAGGACATGTAATTAGTCTTTAAAAGGTTTGTAGGTTTTTTGTTGTGGTGGTGGTTTTGTTTGTTTGTTTGTTTGTTTTGAAGAGCAGCTTTGAGAAATTTCCTATCTTTTATTCAGATAATAAAAATGGAAATATCATTCAGTGTAGCATGAAGAGCATCCGAGATGCTTTTTTCCTAACTAAACATTTTGGCTAAATTTACTGCCCTCCCTACATACACAGAGCTCTTCATTATGGCGTGGGCCAGTCACATCTGCTGTAACATTGGGTATTCAAAATCACTGCCCCAGGCAGTATGATGTATACTTGCATGCTTGTATGCCTTGTGCTAAGCAAACTGGGAGCAGGAACATATACCTGCAATGCACTTTTCTCATGCAAGGGAAATGGGGAAAACAATGGTAAGAGTTTCCTAGAATCAGATTAACAATTGCAGCCTATTTTACTGAAATTACTTGTTTGTGAGATTTCAGTATCCCAAGTTTGGCATGCAGATTTCTGCAGGATGTGAGGACTAAAAACTAATAAGACTGTGTCAGATTGTCACTAAGAGATGTGCTGGTATTTAGGGGTGTCTGGTAGCTGTGTGTTTCTGGTGCCCAGGAGAATGGGTGTGGTGAAGGCTAAGGGTCTTTTTCTGGTTGATGGTATTTTGGTCATTTATGTATCTGCTTTCTGAGAAGGGCAGACGTTGTGGCACAGACCAGCCATGGGTGTTCTCAGTTAGGAAGGAGGTGATTATAATCAAGGCAGTTTGGATTTCCCAGCCAGCTCTGCAGAGTCTTTGTTGTTGCTAACCATGCCAGTTATTGCTGTGCATCTAGAAATGCCTTCCAGCTCAAGATGTTGTTCACGATCCCAACAGCATGTGCCTTCTCTCTATTTCAGGCACAGGGACCATCTCTTAAACTAGTCAAATCTTCAAAGTGGAAGATACTTTTCTGAGTGTAACGACGGCTTATGTTCCGCTTTCTTCCCCAAGCTCTAAATGGTGTTTGGGAAGATCCCCAGGGTTACAGCAAAGCAGGAAGGAACTGAAATCATTCTGAGGTTTAGTTTTCTGTGCTATACAAACCAGATTGCTAAAAATTGATACATCCCCATGAATTCATGTCTTGAATACATTTGTGTAACATCACCAAATGACACTCATTTGTGAATGTCTTGTACTTTTTACACCACCTAAATGAAAATGGTTAAGATAGTATTGGCTGTAATGTGATCCCTTAACATTATTCAGGTGTATATTTTCTTTTTTAATGAGACCACATTTCTTTCTTTGCTGTATAGAGGCTAGACTTCTCAGGGATTGAGCCAGACGTGAAGCCGTTTGAAGAAAAGTGCAGCAGGCGCTTTGTGGTGTGCTGCCAGGATTTGTCCCTCAACCTTCTTGCTCAGCTCAATGATCGATCAGAAGGAGGACCTACCAATGTAAGGAGAGTTCTGGCATTTCCTGCTTTGGCATCTTTCTATTCATTGGCAAAAAAAAAAAAAAAAAAAAAAAAAAAAACAACAAAAACAACAAAAAAACACAAAACAACAACAAAACTATTGTATGTTAA
The DNA here is from genome assembly GCF_047663525.1 of Anas platyrhynchos. NCBI lineage: Eukaryota > Metazoa > Chordata > Aves > Anseriformes > Anatidae > Anas > Anas platyrhynchos. The sequence continues at coordinate 15,972,312 of NC_092596.1, forward strand.
TCTGGGTGGGTAGAGACATCCCATTCTGTCATGAGCTGTGATGGAACCTGGGCCAGTGGTGTCTGCTGGCCCAGGGTCGTTGAAGGATTTGTCTGCCTTGGTATTCTGGAGTTCCAAAATGTGTTTGCGGAAGAAGTTTGTCCTTCCGTGCCTCAGCCTGCCAGGAACTGGGACTGCTGGGAAGCCAGAGGTTCACAAGCATAGAGAACAAGGAGCGTGTCTGCAGTATTCTGAGTCCCTTTGAAAGTCCTGTTGGTAAATGATTAAGCTCCATCTCCAAACCACTCACTGATGTGTTTTATTTCGTTTCCTCTAATGGCAAGGGATTTCCCTATTCTGAAACCTTCTCCTGAGTCCCAGACCAACAGTGTTCACAGCCACTTTATTGTATGCATTTGTTATTGTGCCAAAGTTGTACCTTAACCTAAAAAGCTCTTCCTTGTGTTTTCTGAGCCTCTCGGGTCTGTAGACAGCAATTATATCTCTCCTCAGCCTTTGTTCTGCCAGGCTGAACAAACCAGTCTTTTCTCCCAAGACAAGCTCCCTATACTTGTCCTATACTTGTTGTGGCTGGAGTCAGCCCTTTATGCAGTGGTGCCCAGAGCAGCAGATAGCGTTACATGCGAGGGAGACAGCAGCACCAGCTGACCAGTCTCTGCTGATGGTACCTTGTCTGGTGCCTATTAAGACTGCAAAGCCTCTCTGTGATAGTTTCACACTGGCAGCTCCCAGTCCGTGTAGGATCAGTTAGTATACCAGGCTTGTTCTTCTCAGTCACTCCCAGCAGATGAGCACACCACTGATAGCAGAGATTGTTATTTGTACTTAATCAAGCCCAGCATTGGACCTAATCAGCACATTTTTAATACTGATGTAATGCCTCCAAGTTATGTTGTAACGTCTCAGACATGCTACAGCCTTATCGCAGGCCTTCACTTTTATCCTTACATGGACACATGCCTGCTGGGATCTTTGAACTAAAAATATGTGGAATTGCTGCTACTTACGTTGTGCTGTCAAGGTCAATAGCTACAAAGCGAGATGAGCTTGGTGTGAGACAGCCCTCATCTGTAGAGCACCTCCTGAGATGCAGCTTTTGTATGTGTGGTTCCCCAGCAGTGTTAGCCTTGTGTTCAAGCTTTCCTAGCTGGGAGGTGCTTTATACTAACTTTGCTTCTGTGCCTCGGTGTATAGCAGCCAAGGAACGTTTTGTTAAGGCCTTGCAGTTGGACTGTCCAAAGCTGATGGACTTGGGACAATGACGAGTGAAGTGTTCTCTAGCATGTGAACATAAACACTCTTAAGTTGCTTTCTTTCTCATTACAAGGGATGAATAATTCACAACGCTAATTGATGGATTGGGGTAATCTTTTCTTCATAACTTCATAGTTTATCATTTATATAAACCCCTCTACACTGCTGTTTTTTAAAGTAGCTTTGTTTAAATTGACCGGATCAAAATACAAGATGATGAAGGGAAAAAGTGGTTTTATGTATTTATAGAGCAAATAAGCATGGATTATATGAATCCTGGAAAATTCTGGTACACTAAACTAAAGGAACAAACAGATACAGAAGGCAAACCTAGTGGGAAAGGCAATAAATGTTACTATTCTTGAGCCAGTAGCATGTTGTTTTTGTGTTTTTTTGACACATATATTCAATTTCCAGGTTGAGCCCTTTTTCCTAAGCTTGGCATTATTTGACCTGAAGAATAATTGCAAGATTTCAGCTGACTTCCACGTGGACTTGAACCCTCCATCTGTTCGTGATATGCTGCTGGATGCCTCCACATCTGGGGCAGAGGACACCAAGGGACGTTCACCAGGCGAGAACCTTGTGCATGGAATACCCGAGTCTTGCCTGCGCTACATAAAACGGGTGAAGAACTGACTTTGGCCTCTCATTCTGTGTCTCTACTGAGGTTGTGGCTGTTCAGTAGCATTGTGGTTTGTTCTTATCCATTGTGTGGGCCAGTGCTCGTGAGCTGTCACTGTGAATGGCCATGCTCTGTTGTGCGAGCCATGGTTTAAAAACTACTTGGAAAGATTGCTTCCCCGAGACAGCCGTCAGCCATCTCAATTGACCATATTTCTCTCACTTCATCTGCTGAAATGAAAACAGGTCAATCAAATGGAAAAGCGGAAGTCAGCTTTTCTCTGGAGCTGTGGGATTTTGTCATGTTTTGTTCAGTGTCGCAAGCTGATCGCCACTTTGGCCTTGCTGGTAGCTATAGGCAAAGTACCAGCTAGAGTTTTTCAAAAGCTGACTGTTCTCACGCCTTGTGAGCCCCTGTGGCCCATCTATGGCAGCAGCCATAGCAGGGTCTGTGTGGACTGTGGCAAGGGATGTGAGACAACTGGGCCAAACCCAGTGGTGTGAGTAGGGTGTCCCACTGTCTGACAGACTACTATCTATTTGTTGTAGGGTGTTTTCTCTGTGACTGACCCACATGTGGAGATCTTCCTGGTGGCCCGCGTGGAGAAGGTGCTGCAGGGCAGCATTACGCACTGTGCAGAGCCGTACATGAAAAACTCGGACCCAGGAAAGGTATTGGATGGGCCCATGAGAGTATCTGCTTAGTGGTGTTGTCTGTTGCTGTGGCGAGTAGCGTGGTCTAAAAAATGGATTAAACTGAAACTGCAGCTCTTTAGCTTCTTTCTGGCAAATTCTGATCTTCATCTATTCTGCTACCTGTGCTGTTCCCAGGCTGGCTTCATCTGGGCTTTCCTGGGAGAATCAGCTCCTTCCTCTGGCAGGAGGCAGACAATTTTTAGAAAGATCCAGGCAGTTGGAGCAGGAGGACTTTCCCCATTACGCTGAAATAAAGCAGAGCCTGGTATGGCAGTGGCGAAGTAGGACATGTCATCCCCTGAGAAAGAGGCCACACAGCTACATAGTGCAACACACAGCATCTCCAACTGGTCCTGCCTCACTCCCACTGGGAATAGCAATGTTTTAGTAGCAGCAGAACACAGGCTTCACCCTTTACTCTGCTTGCCCTGCCTTTGTCCTGCTGCATGCATGATTGTATGGGGGAACTTAAGCATATTTTGGTCAGTGAGGGGCTTTGGTCCTGCTGTGCGTCAGCTCCATGTGGCATGCACAGAGATTGATGCTGCCTTGCTGCAGCCAACCAAACTTAGTCCCTGGAAAACTGACGTGTGGAATACCTGGTATGTGATGGCATCCCCTCTGTGCACTTTGTAAGCCACACAGCATGACTGTGCTCATGACATGTTTGTTACCGCTTTGCAAAAGTAATAAATGTGCATGGTGTGAAGTGACAAAAGATCTATTGACTGCTTGGGCAGTGTTATGCCGTTCGCCTGCAAGGCTGTGCATTGTGGAATACAGAATGTCTTCTCACTTCTTTCACCCTTTATTCTTCTTCCAGTGGTGTGGAAGCAGTGGCACATGCTCACCTTCTCTCTTGTGTTTTGCAGACAGCCCAGAAGGTCCATAAAGTGGCCAAGCAGGTGTGCAGCCGTCTTGGGCAGTACAGGATGCCCTTCGGCTGGGCTGCCAGGTTAGTTGCCTTGGACTGTGCTTTGGCTGGTATGGGAGCTTCTGCTGTAAGTTATTTGGGACACCATTAGGCTGAGTGGGCAAAGGGCCAACTTGCTGAAGTCAGTGACGTTGCATGGAAGCAACAGGGGGCAGAATCTGGCTCTGACTCCCTAGGCAGAACGTGGATTGGCCTGAAATACTCTATCTAGAATTAGAAACAAAATATTAAATAGTAAACAGTTCTGGGAAGGCAGTAACCTTCCCATTGACCTGTAGTTACTGATTTCAAGGCAGAACATTCCTGGAGATGGATTACCCAGTCCCATGCTATTGCGGGAATTGGTGTAGAAATTCCTTCCTAGCACCATGCATTCCCAGGGAAAGGATAAAAGTGGAGACCTCCTGGTCTGATGGGTGGCAATCAGCTTTGACTCTGCTTTAATTAATGTTCTTGGGAATGACCAGAGAATAGTGATCCTATTCCCTCACTGTTCCCAGTTTATGTGACATTATGTTTATGTACATTAGTGGTAATTCCCTTAAAACCCACATCAGAAGAAGGCCCTACAGGCAAGTTCAACCCTTTGCCTCTGCCTCCTGTTGCTAATTGCCATTTGGTGGTGACGCAAGTGACAGTAATGATATGGGAACACCAAATGATTGTCATGGTAAGCTGGGATTTGGTGGTGTACAGCTTGCAATGTGTATTCCTGAGCTGGATTTTCCTGTAAGGAAAATGCTTTACTACTCAGTATTACTGGAAGGGGATTGAAGGACATTTATGACTGCGGAATAGATTTGGAGCTGGTTTGGGTGTGTATTTCTCACCTGGCTTGAGAGAAGAGAAGTGGATGGTGTCCTGTGCAATTCTATGTGACGTGGTGTGTTGCAGACTGTGTGGGGTCTAAACACCACATGAGGATGGGAGAGTGATTGTGAGGTCTGGAGGTGATCAGAGCAGTCACTGTCCAGCGAACCTCTTGCCTGATAAATTCCAGACTGTCAAAGTCCTCAGATGTCTGCATATTTACCAACACTTAGGAAGTGTGTCTGTTCTTTTCTGCAGACCAGTTTTCAAAGACTCCCAGGGCACTCTCGATGCTGAAGGAAAATTCTCTCCTCTGTACAAGCAAGACAGTGGCAAACTCTCAAATGAAGATATGCTGAAGCTTTTAGCAGAGTATAAGAAGTAAGTGTAAGAGACTGGTGCAGAGGCTGAGCAGGCATTTTAATATACATTTTTAAACAGTAAGCGTAAGCATGAGATGACATTTTCTAAAATACTCAGGAGGTAACAAAAAGCCCTGCTGATGTGTTCACCACCTGAATGTTCAAGATTCGTAGTCTTGTTCCTTTCTTCCTAATGCAGACCAGAGAAGACAAAACTACAGGTCATTCCAGCCCAGTTAAATATTGTCATCAAAGACATCCCACTGGACTTCACAAGTAAGGATCTTGGATCTGAAAATAAGTATTGGTGGTGCTAGCCTCAGGAATTAGCACTTATATGGGGAGTTTTTCTGTTTCATTAGCAAGAATATCCTGGGGTTGCAATAAGAAATGAGTAATTTGGGACAACTGCTGACTTGTAACTCTTTCTGATGGATTCTTTGGAGTGTTGTGGTTCAAGTGCAGAGGTTTACCAGAGGGGTGCATCTGCTTTGCAGCTTGATTGTCAAATCCTAAATATAAAGGAAGCCACCTGCCTGCTTTTGCCATTATTATTATGCCAGGCTTCTATAACACCAGAGGGCTTCACAAACATGCTCAGTGTGATTGACTCTTCACACTCATGATGTGTTCAGTGTCACCCCATGGGCCTTTGCCAGCTCCTGTCATGGGTTCTGTGATCCAGTCCCCTGTCCAAAAGGCTTTTCTGGCAGCCTTTTTTAATATTTGTGAGCACCATCACTTGAGCTGAACTCTCCCTCATGATGGATGTGAGTCTCAGTGAATTAGGTGGGGATTATGCACAGGTATTTGCAGGCAAACTAACCATCAAGCATCTTTCTGAAGCAGAGAGTCAAGGACTGACATAGTAGAACCGATGCATTTTGAGAAGTCATTCTCAAGTCATCATTTCAGTAACCTGTCTACTTCAGTTAGGTAGCATTTGCATGACTTATAAAACAGTAACTTAACAGGTCATATTTTTGGGAGTCTCAGGGTAGAGGTCTTGGGCAGAGCAGCCATCACTGCCCAGACGTGGATGGGCCACAAGGCCCTTCAACTTTGCCCAGAGCTGCAGCAAAGTGCCACTTCTGCAGTCTTCTCTGGCAAGGAGAACGGAGCACCGTGGTGCCTGTGCACCCATCGTTTCTCAGTAATGCTAATGCAGATGGGGACCTCAGATGTCACATGATTAAGAGGAGAATTTTCCCTTAATTGTTTCTGTGAGAGTGGGCCAAGCCCCACTGCCTGGTCACACACGACCCTCCAGTATGGAGAGAACTGAGTGCTCAGGAGCAATGGCAGAGTTTCAGACCACAAATTTCCTGTCACATAAACTGTACTTCCCATGTTTTTGGGGTGTGTGCTCATCCAAGCTTTTCTTCTCTTCTAGATTGTGTCACAGCTTCTTATATTCCTATAAAGCCTTTTGAGAAGAGCTGTGAGAACATTGCAGTTGAAGTGGAGGAGCTTGTCCCAGAAGTTGCAAAATACTGTTATCCCTTCACTGTCTACAAAAACCACCTTTATGTCTACCCCTTGCATTTGAAGTATGAGAACCAGAAAGTGTTTGCAAAGGTGAGCAAACCAGAGAACAGGCTGCAGGCAGACTTGGTGGGCTTTGGGGTGATGCAATGACCTGGAGCAATGGCTCATCTTTCTGTTCTTCCCCATTCCAGGCAAGGAATATTGCTGTCTGTATTGAGTTCAGGGATTCAGATGAAGCTGATTCCAGGCCGTTAAAGGTGGGTACTTGTTATTTCTAGGGAACTGTGACTGCCATTTGCTCACTGCTGTGCTGTCCATATGCCAGCCAAATTGAGCAGGACGGTAGGAAAGCACTGAGTTTTCATACTCGCCGTTTCAATTTGGTCAGCTATTTTAGGGTGGCAACATCTCTGAATCCAGTTTCTCATTTGTACTTCCAGTGTATATATGGCAAACCTGGAGGCAACCTCCTGACAGCAAACGCATACGCAGCTGTGCTGCATCACAACCAGAGCCCAGAGTTCTACGATGAGGTAAAGCAAAATGGTGGGAAATAATTGATTTGCCTGGGTACTACAAAGCCAAGTGTCTTTTCAGGATTTTTCCAGGGCTGGGTGAAATATTGAAAAAGGAAAAAACAAAACCACCAGCCCTTTTCCCCTTTGCGCCTCAGTATAAGAGCCCTGCAAAGCAAGAGACTTTGTCAATTTTTAATGCAGGTTTGTTTTCTGCTGTCTTTACCGTCACGCTTTGTGCACTTCAATCACACACCCCCATTAATAACTAATGTGCAAATGTGATGAAAATGTTAGCCAGGAATTATCTTGGATGGGTAGGAATGTGTCTTGTGTAACTGCATAAAATGTAACATTTGTGAAATAAAATAGAACTTAAAATACTACTCCATGATTAAAAATACAGTCTTATCTATCATGATATCATTTTAGATTAAAATTGAGCTTCCAATTCACCTCCATCAAAAGCATCATTTGCTTTTCACCTTCTATCATGTCAGCTGTGAAATTAATACAAAGGCAACATCAAAAAAACAGGACACCGTTGAAACTCAAGGTATGTTCACTGCTTACGTTATTTCTGTTGAAGTTTAAGAGTCCAAGATAAAATAAATGTAGACACGTGAAATGTATGTCTAGACGCACAAATGTAGCTTATCTGAATTTTGGTTTTTGAAGGCAACCTAAGACAAATTGTGGGTTTAAACTGTATCTCACATTTCTCATATCTCTGTGGGTTTAAACTAAATCTTATATTTTTGCTGCAATGTGGCAGCTATTTCTGCACGTTCTTGATTTGGCCTGTGTGAATAGGACTACAGTCAGTCAAGTCACTAACAAAAACTTGGCACAAAATCAAAGCCTCCAAGGTTGCCTGCCAACACTAGGCACATGTAAGAGACTGAGTCTACTGAAGTCCCCCTGGTTGGGATGCTTCTCCTTCCCGCCAGTCCTCAGACAACTGATGGACTTGTCCTTGTCACGGTGCTCACAGCTCACACATCATTTCTGTTCCTCAAACCCACTCCTTATCTTGGTTGAGCACTGTCTGAGTTTTGTTCACTGAGTCTTCAGGTAGAATATGTTTTAGCAAGGCTGACATGATCGATCCCAGCCTGTTTGAAGCCACTTGCACTACTCAGAGTTGGATTTTCTTAGGGTGAGAGACAGCTCCTTTTGGAGCTTGAGCTAACCATGTATCACTGTGTGTCTGTTATCTTTGGTCCCTCGGTTGCCTCTGCAGTGGGGTACGCCTGGGTCCCGTTGCTGAAGGATGGACGGATTGTCACCCTGGAACGGCATTTGCCTGTTTCATCCAACCTTCCACCTGGGTACCTGGGTCTCGGGGACACAGAGTCACGAAGGGTAGGATATTTAAAATGGCTTAAACATAGAGAAAATCTGAGCTTTTTTTACAGCTGTAAGTTCTTGCCTTGTGCTTGTGCTCTGAATGGCTGGAAAGATCCTCACAGGAGTGTAGCCCCCAAAGCTTACTATTCAAAGGGATGGGAGATGGGACACTTTCATTCCACTTTCTGTGATTGTATAGGTTGCAGATCATATTTCTGTGACTGGCTGGACTGGGCTGTTGTACATGGTGCAGCTCAGGACAGTAGGCATATGCTCTGCATGCATATTCTCATGTCCCTCTGCTCTGCCGTGGCTGCAGTCATGTCACTGGGGGTCCCCGTTCTTCCACCCCAACCTTACCTTCTGAGCAGGTGTCTGCCCGCACAGAATCACCTTCTCTTCACAGTCTGAGGCCAAGTGCTTCAATGTTGTCTGTTCACAGCAGTCCAGCGTGGATGCAAAGTGGGTGGATGGAGCAAAGCCTCTCTTTAAAGTCAGAATCCACTTGGATTCGACCATTTACACCCAGGTGAGTCAAACATCTTGTCCTTGTAGACTTTCAACACAAATGCAGAGGAAGCAACTGTTGTATCTCTGCTGCTGCTCTGCTGTAGGTGCTGTGGGAAAGAGGTACCCATGTTTGCAGAACAGCACTGAGACACTTCCATAGCAGGGATTACTTGTAGGGGTCTGCTGCTTTGTCTAGATTTGATGAGACAGCTGTGGGAGTGGCCAGTTGTGCTGTAGCTGGCAGGACAAGGGAAACATCTGAGGAAAAAAAAAAAAAAAACAAAAAAAAACGAGAGGCAACAGGCACAAACTGAAGCACAGAAGATTCTAGCTGAATATGAGAGGGCACTTCTTTACTGTGAAGGTAACAGAGCATTGGAACAGGTTGCCCAGAGGGGTTGTGGAGTCTCCTTCTCTGGACATATTTAAAATCTGCCTGGATGCCATCCTGTGCAATGTACTCTAGGTGATCCTGCCTAACAGGGGTTGGACTAGATAATCTTCAGAGGTCCCTTCCAACCTTGCCCATTCTGTGACTCTGAAATAAGTTGCTTCAATGATGCAAAAGAGAAAAGAACTGGTGGAGATGGGAGATTTTTCCCAAATAATAGACTGTACATTGACTTAAAAAAAAAAATAATAAAAAAATCTGACAACAGCAGACACTTTTCACAAGTGAACAAGAATCCTCATTTCCCTTTGAAACCAGTTTAGGCTGTTTTACCTAGTCCTCAAGAGTTTTTTTTGACTCCTGGTGGTGATGGACTTCCCCAAGTTTCATGTGATGTTCAAAGATCCCAAGCAAATGCTCCAGGGCACCTCCTGTCTGTACTGCTCATGCGGAAATGTACTTGGCAGGGCTTGTTGTCCTGTGCTGGATGGGATCGGCTGCATTTACATTCGCTGCAACTTCTAATAAGCATCAACTAAACCTGTTTTAAGATCTTACTGATTCTGTACAGAACTAAGAGCAGCACAGTATCTCTACAGCCCTTCAAATTGCATTCCCAGATGCGGTTCAGGGTTCAATAACCCATTAATTACGTTTCACATTGGAAGAGGAGGGAGGGAAACAGAGAAGCACAGGAAGGAGCTGAGGTCTGCTTCAGATGGACTGCAGGAGGACAGTGAGGCAGATAGCGAGGCAATATGAAAGAGTCACAGCTGTGCTGTCGTCCTGGGGGATGGCAGCTGGGGACCAGGAGTGCCACTGCTAGTGACAGGAGCCTTGCTAGAAATGTACATGCTCCTGGCCCTCTGCTGCAGGTCTGTCAGCAGAGTTTCACATGTAAGCTGGAAAGTAGGGGCAGGCAAAAACTGAGGCTGCTGCACTGAATTTACTTTTCATCTCTTCCAGGACATGCACTTGCACAAATTCTTCCAGTACTGCCAGCTGGTTCAGGCGGGAGCTAAGGAAGTCCCTGGAGAGCTTGTTAAATACCTAAAGGTGAACAGTGCCTGTCAGTAGGTTTTGTTTATGTTTTCTGGACCATCAGTAAATATCCAGAGCCATGTTCTGTAGGAACACACGCTCATTGCAGTGCTGGGACCAGTACATTGTGCAAGGTCCTTACCTTTGCTTACTGACACAACTGTCTGCTGTCTGTGTGCTGCTTCCTGCTGCTTTTCCCAGTAGAAGAAACATGTAGTCAGCATTGCTCTGCCATGATCATGCCAAACCCTCCTCTGGATAGGCTCACACACTCCTCTGCTGCTGCCGTAGATCTGATTTAAACTTTTAAAACTGTAGCATGATTCCTTGTTTTCACAAATTTATCCATTCAAAACAGGATTATTTTTTTCAGGCTGAAAAAAAAAATCTGTGAGATTGTAACTCAGTGAACTCAGTGAAGTTTGACCACAGATGGCCTGTGACCCAGACCTAGCTTTTCAGCACTTGCTGCAGCATGAGTAAGGGCCTCGGAGCAGGTCCAACAAAAGCTTCTGTAGGGAATATATTTCTTGGCTGTTTACTGTTCTTGTTTCCTTCCATAACTGCCTGTTTTTGAGATTGCTGCTGTAGCAACAACTCCATTTCCAGTGGTGAGGATTTATCATCACAAAGTTACTGGGTGTGTTTCAGATAGCATACAAATATTTTAAGTAGTAAAAATAATTGCAGGTTTGAAGCCAAGCACTAAGAGAAACTGTTGCCCTGACCATATTGCAGCCTGCAAGCAGGGAAACATTTCTATGCTAGCCACAACTGGGGGCTTCTTACCACTGATATATCAGTAATTTCAGTCATTTTAATACCCACATACAGATTTCAGAACGTTTCTTTAGATTTGCGGATTTGAAAACTGAAAATGAAACACACTGTCCTTCCTAGACTCATATCACGAGATTCAGGCAAAAGAGATTTATGAGACAGGTGAAGGGTGTGTACAACAGATGATCTTGGCTTTCACCAAGTCACTTGAATCCCATTTCCAACAGCAAGCTCTGCCCTTTAGATAAAAGTCTTACCACAAGTTATCAGGCATCAGTTTTCTGTGCTTCAAAGACATTTGTGAAAATGGTACTTAGTCACATCAAAAAACTGTCAAAAAGGGTGAGAAGAGTTGGAAGCAAACCTTCAGCCTTAAATTCTGGGTTACTGGGGTCAAACTGTAGCATGTGACCTCTAATTAAGTCATAGCTGCCTGGGCACATCTGAGAGGAGGATTAATACCTGCCATGAGTGATTCATGTCGCTCCCTGAAGGCACGCAGCTGGAATCTGTCAGCTGAAAGGCAGGCAGTAAGTAGTGCTCTGGGTCCAAGTTCTCCTGTCCTCTGGCAGGCTGAAGCCCAAACCCTGCAGCATTTGCTAATGCCTGTCATATTGCCACAGAAATGTCTGTGCACTATAAATATTTAACATCTGCAAAATGTTGAACTAAAAGTGTCTGTATTTTGAACATTTGTTTTAGTGTTTGCACGCCATGGAGATCCAAGTAATGATTCAGTTTCTACCTGTAATTCTTATGCAACTATTTAGAGTCCTTACAAATGTGACCCAGGAAGATGAAGTAGCTGTCAACTGCACCATGTGAGTGTCTGGTAAACCATCTGTCTTTCTTCAGTTGCAAATGCAAAGCCACAAACTACAGTGCAAGTCCGGGTGTGGTTTCACACTACAGGGAGCTAAGTGACAGCGCTGGCTGTCCACTGCTGCATGGTCGCACGGTCATGCAGTGGAGCACCAGATGCTGTCTTCCTCTGTCACAGGCAAGTGGTACGAGGCAGTGTGGTGTCCTTTTCCTGGGAGCTGCCTGGGGGAAAATGCGTTAGTTTAAAGATAGCTGCTGAGAAGGAGTGCTGGAGATGGCGAGGAGGTGAGGGGATGCTTAGGCAAGTGATTTCAGGGAAACCATCCTGATATCTTGTCACTCACTACAAGAAATATAATTAGCAGTAGTCCTAGGTGACATCTGTGGTGAGGTATCCCAGTGCAGCACCTGGAACCTGGGCTTTGGATTTTCTCCTCCCCACCACTTCGTTTGGCTCACAGGCTTCATTCTGGAGGTTTCAGACCTCCCTTCAGCAGTCAGGCAGGGTTTGCTGGAGGTGCTTGCTGCTGCCAGGGAAGCCAGGTCACTGGCATGCTGAAACGTTCACGGGTGCCCCAGCTGCCGGTGGTGTCACCATGGGTGGGAGCCCGAACCCCAAAAACCCCATGGTGCAGGGTGCTGCCTCCCTGGAGGCTGCCTCAGGCAGTCCCTGCCCAGCTGTGGCAGCAGCCCCCAGAGGGCAGTGCTGCCTAGCGCCTCGCTGCCGTGCCGCTGCTCCCAAACAGAGCAAAAGGTCTGAAAGTGCCTTTCAGTCCTGCCTCTGGTCACCATGCGCATAAACCGAAGGATGCATTAAAAACATGCATCTTCCTCCTATGGCTCTTGCTCTATAAAGTGCTGCAATGCCTAGGGGAATGCTGGATGCCGCTGCATGGAGGGCCTGCTCCGACTGCAGGAGGAACTGTGCATCCACATATCAAACGCATCTTGCTCTCGTCAAAAGATCAGAAACAGCCCTGGTTCCCCAAGGATATACATCCCGTTGCAGTCTCAGTCCTGGGGTGAAGGTGTGGGGACTGCTTCTGTGCCAAGCACTCTCCCATTCTGCTCAAATTGCCAGAGGACAAGGACAGGGGAATGTGACCCCACAGCTACCTTCTGGGTGACCAGCTCCCACGTTCAGCTCCACAGATCTGTACAAAGTTTGGCCTGATCCTTTCCCATTTGTCAGTAGCTCTCTGTTAATGACAACTGCTTTCTTATCCAGAGTTTCAGAGTGGAATTTAAAACCCGCCTCATCTGATAAGCAGCTTGTAAACACCTCTCTGTGGTTTGGCCTATGGGGTCTATGACAATGTGCAACAGTTTGTTGTTCCCTCTGACTTGAACTGGAATGTAAATTCCTGATGCTGGCTGGGGAAGCCAGGCACTTGCTGCCTTCATCAACTTCCTGGAGTGCTTCCAGGGGGCTGGCATGTTCTTCAGGGGTTGTGTATCCCCAGTGAACTGCAAGACAGCAGCCTGAAAATAATCTAGCACACGCAACAAGGAGCAAGGGAGGATACAAGTGACATCAATTCAGTAAAAAAGAGCCTTCAAAATTAATACATTTGGAGGAACCAGGAAGATATCAGAGTATAACAACCATGGAGAATTTTTCTCCACTTCTCAGCAGAGATCTTTTGTTGTTGTTTTGTTTTTGTTTGTTTGTGTTGTTTGTTTTTTTTTTAATTGATTTTTCAGATTTGATGTAGTGCTATGGTTGTTAGAAATCACTCTTATTAGCATTAGGAAAAAAATTCACAATGAGGACAGACTCAACACGCAATAAGCTGTATGATGTGGATGAATTGGTGGTGTGCAGAAGGTGAAATTTGGCTCCCTCTTCATGTAGAGATCTGGATATGCATCTTGTGTTGGGTGACACCAGCCAAAGAGAACTGGCTACAGAGCAGACGAACTTCATATTTTCATTTTTGACTTATCTAACCCCTGAATGTTGTTGAGGTGCCTAACGCTCACTGCAGCATGGGTTTAAGGATCTGCAGACTTTAATCCTGGTATGCACAGAGGCTAATGAGTAGGAGATCACCCTGACCAGCTACCTTCAATGTTCAATGCTCCCTACACAAGGAGGTGAGGTGAGGATTCCACGGGGAATCACTCCACCTCACCTCCTTGTGTAGGGAGCATTGAACATTGAAGGTAGCTGGTCAGGGTGACACCTGGTCCAGTCCAGCATCAGGGTAAAAAGCTTTGGGTGCTCAGCTCTAGGTGCTCTGTCGATAGATTGAGCTACGGCAAGGGTGGTGCAGCCACAACGGCTGTGAGGGATGCTGGCCTGCAAGTACTGTCTGGAAAACCAGGACCTTTGCAGCAATCAGACCTTGCCAGTGTTGAGGCTTTGGGGGTTGAGCAGGATAGGGTACAGCCAGTGTCTGCTTTCATGAGCTGGAGGAACTTGCCCTCGTGCTGCATGCTGAACACAAACCACATTTCTCCCCAGGGTTCTTCTGCACATAGTGTCCAAGTGCCATGAAGAAGGCCTAGACCACTACTTGCGCTCCTTCATAAAGGTCAGTCATGACATACCATTCTGTGAAACTCCCTGGTGGGAGCAGGCACACCACTGACATTGTTCTTCTTGCCTTTCAGTACGTCTTTCGAGCTGAGAAACCCAGTGTTCCACAGGCGAAGATGACCCATGAAATACTGGTCCTTTCCATGGCCACGATTTTGAAGCAATCAGCAGATTTTCTAGCCATCAATAAGCTACTCAAGGTGAAGTGCTGGTAGTATTTGGCTGCCAAAGGTAGAAGGGGATCGGGAATAAAAGGGGAAAAGGGGATCTGGAATAAAGCCCAGCATTTCCACCCATCCAAGCCCACCAAGGAGCAAAGCTACCAGGGCAGCTCTTTGTATCCACATCCTTGAGGTTCTCCCCTTACAACAGAGACAAGTCCTCACAGAGGACTTGCCTGTGTTAAGGCTCATGGCCAGACACAGCAAAGGGCTTTCCAATTTGCCAGTTTTATGTTTTTTCTTCATGCCATACGTGGGAAGCAAACAGTTCCTGCCCTTCTGGGTAGGATTGCACCCTAAACTCTGCTGGCTGTTTGCAGAGTGCCTTGGGGTGCAGAGGGATGGAGTTATTCTCACCCCAAGGCTGGCAAGACTCCTCCAGGTAGCACAGCATACGTCCAGATTGCTTCCCATGCCAAGCTGGCTGTGCAAGCACAGCCGTGCTTACAAAATGCCATTTGATTGCGAACTCTATCTCCCACACTGCTTCTTCCCCAAATAGTCAAGCATGTTCAGTCCTGCTGAGAAAAAAAAATAATATTCTTTGTTTGTTCTAGTACTCGTGGTTTTTCTTTGAAGCACTGGCAAAATCAATGGCAATATACTTACTGGAAGAAAATAAAATCAAGGTAAAAGTGAATTTGTTCAATGCTGCATTACAGAGCTGTCACAAACTAATTCTCCTCCATTTTTTTAAATGAAAAACTATGTAATTCTTTATTTAAAAAAAAAAAAAAGACAAGCTGAATGGCTAGCCAGATCATTCCTTTTTTTTTTTTTCTTTTCCCTCTTTTCTCTTTCTCATTCTCTTTCGTAATTTAAAAATTCCAGATCTCCCTGTAGCTTGTGCAGCCTTTCTTTTCTATTACAAGCTACTGTAGTTTCAGCCACAGCTTTTTCTTGTGCCAATGTTTTATTAGGAAGCAACATAAACAAATATCAAAAACATAAACAAATGTTGAAGGGAACTTGTGCCTGTGCTCAGTTCTGTCCCAGCTGCTCGCCTGCAGCACTGAGTGTACGACATGCTTTTGGTTTCAGCTGCCCAGGGGCCAGCGGTTTCCTGACTCCTACCAGCATGCCCTGCATTCGCTCCTGCTTGCCATCATTCCTCACGTGACCATACGCTATAACGAAATCCCTGAAGAATCCAGGAATGCCAATTTTAGCTTGGCTAATTTCCTGAAGGTCAGCAGTTTCTTTCATTCTCCCAGGCTTTAAAAAAAATAAAAAATAGTAACAAGCAAACAAATATGTTTTTAGTGTCTCATCTCTCAGGTTTCTTCAGTGATGAAAACTCAAGAGATTAGCTTTCCTAGGAAAGAAACAATCTCTTTCCGAGAGACTATGATGCTGAATATGTTATCTAGGGTTTTCAGTCATGACTAGAAACTGTTCAAAACCTGAGATGAAATATGCATGTTCTCATTTTAAATATTTCTGTTCTCCACTGGAGACTTAAGTGAGGTCATCCAAATAATTTCAGAGAAACAGGATCAAGCAAATTGAGATCCAGAGGATTAAATCTGGCTGCTGGTGGGATGGTAGCGTGGAGATGATTGCTTTCTTCTTTAATGATTGGTCACATGCCACTATGTTTTCTGCAGCGTTGTTTGACCTTTATGGACAGAGGATTTGTTTTTAACCTGATAAATGATTACATTTCTGGATTCAGCCCAAAAGACCCTAAGGTATGTAGTGCATTTCTTGAAAGGTGGTTTGTGGTTGTACTTGTCTACCTCAGCCCAAGCTCTGCAGTGATTATTTCATACCACACTTGGAGGCCTTTAAGACACTATTCTTGCAGAGCTTTCTGTAGGCAGAGACCTCTCTGTCTAGGCTGAGAGCCTCTATGCAGCTAAGATTTAAAACAATATAAAGAGCCAGAACTAAAGGAGGAGCTGGTTAATGGTCTGGATGAAAAAGGTGAAGAAATCCCAAGTGACAGTTGCATGCAGTGATGCTTAAGAGGAAATCACAAAAATTGGTCAATCATTACTGAGTTCACCAAATGGTATTTGTATTCCTCAGTCTTTGTATAAGAAACACAGAACTGGAAGCAAATAAGTCAACCTGAAAACATATTTTTTGTTTGTCTGTTTGTTTGTTTTTTCCTCAGCTGCTGGTTGAATACAAGTTTGAATTTCTTCAAACCATTTGCAATCATGAGCACTACATTCCTCTGAACTTACCAATGACCTTTTCCAAACCCAAGCTGCAGAGAATTCAAGGTATGTCCTTTCTCAAGGGACAGGCTAGAAAGCCATAATCCATCATTCTCGATGGCCTCAAACCAGACATAACTTGCTTTACTGTCAAGGAAATTTATGTCTGAGTTAGCCTTATTTACATTAACCTTGGGAAAAGATGCTGCTCTGGCAGTATTGCCTTATTGGGCTCCAGAATGGTCTGCAATCAGTCCTTTCAGTATTTTCTGTGTTTAAATTCACAAAGGATTCACAATATCTAAAACAAATTGCCCCAATTTCAGTAAATACAAGTTGTACAAGTGTAATCCTTTGTTTCTACAACTGTCAGCGTCCCCTGAGAAGTATTGTTTCTCATCAATCAGGGCCATAGTGAATGGAGATAAAAAAAAAGATTGCATTTGCTGTTCTGCTGCCAGCCCTCTTTATGGCCACAAGAAGGTGATTTAGGTCACTTTCTGCTTTCATTTTGAACACAAGTATAGCTGTGCACAGTGCATTCAAGCTTGTTCTCAAGCCTGGGCTGAAGGCAGTCAGCAGAGGACTTGAGCCCATGCCAATCCTTAGTGCACAGCATGGATGTATGTGCCATGGCACCGCCACACATTCAGCCTGCTTTTGCAGTCACACCATGTCCCCTTCATTCCTGATGTTGCTCACCACAGGACAGATGTGGTTTGCAAGGGCCCAAGCTGAGGTGCTGTATTTTGTATTTGTATTTGGCTGCAGCTGGGCTACTGATGATGGTGGGAATGCACAATGCTGGGCCCAGAGTGCCTCACTGGCATCCTAAGATTGTTATAGACATAGTCTCATGCTCTCTGGGTCCTGATTTCGTATCTGTGCTAGACAAATGTAGTGAAAATTGCCAGATCTGGGTGCTAGTAACCTGGCCAAGACAAGTACCAGAGAGGAAGGTGAGGCTTGGGATTTCCTATGTGATTTCCACAGGGATTTATTTTGTTGGAGATGAGGGAGTGTTTGGCTGTGCCTCCAGAAGCAGCCATGCAAATCCCAAAGGGGTTCCCTTTGCATCCTGGTGGCAAAAGCAGCAATAACTCAGGTTTCCTTTATTCTGGTATGTTTCTGACTGCTCTGAGTTTTCTGAGCCAGGTGCACTGGTGTACACTTACATCAGTTTGGCTACTTGTCTGCCATAGTTTTAACAAAGAGCACTGCTAGAAATGGCTGAGAAACAGAAAAACACACAACCACAGTGCCTCCCCATTGCTTATATTAGTGGCATCATAACATAACAATGCTCTCTCATAATTAACATGCATTGGTTTAACTGAAAAGACATAAGAGCAGGTCACCTTTCCTCATCTGTTTTACTGTAACTGGGACCTGACAGTTGAGATTTTGCTATTAAAATACCCTCAGGTAGTAAAGTGTCTTTGTGGTAGTGCCTGTGCTATGCGTGGTAGAGGCATAGTGGTACATCTCCATTGCAGACTCATCTGTTTTCGAGGACAGAACTGTAATTACAGGAGACAGTGGGCTCAGAGGTTGGGAACTATAATGTGCATATCACCAAGGAAATGTCCTGCTGGGGAGCCTCACATCTGTCTCAGCTTAATTTGAACAAAGACAGGGGACATGCCCAGCCCCCTAGTACTCTGTTCCTTGGGAAAAAAAGGAGTAGCCTCCAGGAAGGTGGAAAAAGAGAGCTTCTGCAGCAGAAGCAGGTATAGATGGGCCTGCAGGCAGAGCACATCCCAGTGAGCTGGAAGATTGCATCTTGGAGCAGTTTCTTTGAAACATCTTAACTGATGAGAGGCTGGTAGCTGGTCTGCATCCCTATTGCCTCTCCTTTGGGACATGTGTGTTTCATCAGCCAGAGCAAACCACCAAGCCTGTCCTCAGTCAGCAGCACAGAGTTGTTTTTGCAATCTTGTGATAGCAAAAAAAAAACAAGAGATTGACAGAAGTTGGAAGTTAAGCAAGTAGCTTGTAAAAATATTAAAACATGACATACTCTAATTTCTTCAAGATCTGTTTGCTTTTGCTGTCTTTGTTGGTCCCTTTTCTTTTTACCCACAAATTGGATTTTTTTTTTCATTTGCTGGGGAACAGTTCACTTCAGTGGGTAGGTCCAGCTGGTGTCACTGAAACCTCTAATGTCAAATTAAATATACAACCTCCAATCAATTAGCTTGCATCCAACTAATGAGGTTACCATGATGTGTGACACTTAGGCATTTACTAACATGACTAACAATGAAAGCAAGATAATAGTTCAGATTGCTTTCTTTTTCCTCTGAATCAGATTTTCACAAACCAATAAATGCTACTTATGAATCAACCAATTTAAAATTATGTTTTGCATGGGACAAAGCTGTTGGTACCCTTTGGCTGGGATTTTCAAAGCTGTGTGTATGCACCATGCGTAACCACAGAAAAGCTTTCATACTTGTGGGGCTTTCAAAAACATCTGAGCTGAGCACACAGGTTTTGTACCCTTTGGGGGAGTGTCCTGGTTTCAGTTAGAACAGAATTAATTTTCTTCCTAGTAGCTGGTGGAATGCTGTGTTTTGGCTTAGGATGAGAAGAGTGCTGATAACACCCCGATCTATCCACCCCTTATTCCATACCATTTATGTCATGCTCAGGTTACACTCTTTTCCATACATTCTAATTAGTCACCTATAGTAATCATGGTAGTGATAACATACAGTATAATATACTAATTAACATGGTACAATTCAGTTCATGGGCTATTCTCACCCAGTATTAAATCTCCTTGAGGTACACACCGGACCTCTCCGTTCTTTTGCATCACCCACCAAGTGTATCCAGGTCCCTGAGCGAAAACAATTCCACGAATAGGTTTGCCTTTTCCTGAGGCAGGAGTAGCCCAGACTGTTTTACCTAGCATATTTTTTACATGTACTACAGGAACTTTATCCCCATCTACAGTACGTAACAGGTTTGATTGGGCAGGTCCAGCTCGGTTGGTAGATCCCCTAGTATTGACTAACCAGGTGGCCTTTGCCAAATGCGTATCCCAGTTTTTGAACGTCCCAGCGCCCATTGCTTTCAAGGTAGTCTTTAACAGGCCATTGTATCGTTCAACTTTCCCGGAGGCTGGTGCATGATAGGGGATGTGATACACCCATTCAATACCATGTTCTTTGGCCCAAGTGTCTATAAGGTTGTTTCGGAAGTGAGTCCCATTGTCTGACTCTATTCTTTCTGGGGTGCCATGTCGCCATAGGACTTGCTTTTCAAGGCCCAGGATGGTATTCCGGGCGGTGGCATGAGGCACCGGGTATGTTTCCAGCCATCCGGTGGTTGCTTCCACCATTGTAAGTACGTGGCGCTTGCCATTACGAGTTTGAGGGAGTGTGATGTAATCAATCTGCCAGGCCTCTCCATATTTATATTTCAGCCACCGTCCTCCATACCAAAGAGGCTTTGACCGTTTGGCTTGCTTGATTGCAGCACATGTTTCACAGTCATGAATAACCTGTGCTATAGCGTCCATGGTCAAGTCCACCCCTCGATCACGAGCCCATCTGTATGTTGCATCTCTACCTTGATGGCCTGAGGTGTCATGGGCCCATCGGGCTATAAATAATTCACCTTTATGCTGCCAATCCAGGTCCACCTGAGCTACTTCAATCTTAGCAGCCTGATCTACCTGCTGGTTGTTTTGATGTTCTTCAGTAGCCCGATTCTTGGGCACATGAGCATCTACGTGGCGTACTTTCACAGCCAGGTTCTCTACCCGAGCAGCAATATCTTGCCACAATGCAGCAGCCCAGATGGGTTTGCCCCTACGCTGCCAGTTGTTTTGCTTCCATTGCTGTAACCATCCCCACAGGGCATTTGCTACCATCCATGAATCGGTGTAGAGATAGAGAACTGGCCATTTTTCTCGTTCAGCAATGTCTAAAGCCAGCTGAATGGCTTTCACTTCTGCAAACTGACTTGATTCACCTTCTCCCTCAGCAGCTTCTGCAACTCGTCGCGTAGGACTCCATACAGCAGCCTTCCATCTTCGATGCTTCCCCACAATACGACAGGACCCATCAGTGAACAGGGCATATTTCTTTTCATTCTCTGGTAACTGGTTGTACAACGGGGCTTCTTCAGCACGACCCACCTCCTCCTCTGATGATATCCCAAAGTATTTACCTTCTGGCCAGTCCATGATCACTTCCAATATTCCTGGGCGACTGGGGTTTCCTATTCGAGCCCGCTGAGTAATCAATGCAACCCACTTGCTCCATGTAGCATCAGTTGCATGATGCGTAGAGGGGACCCTTCCCTTGAACATCCAGCCTAGTACTGGCAATCGGGGTGCTAGGAGGAGTTGCGCTTCAGTACCGACCACCTCCGAAGCAGATCGAACTCCTTCATATGCTGCCAATATCTCCTTTTCAGTTGGAGTATAGCGGGCCTCAGATCCTCTGTATCCCCGACTCCAAAACCCCAGGGGCCGACCTCGAGTTTCCCCAGGTTCTTTCTGCCAGAGGCTCCAGGTGGGGCCGTTCTCCCCGGCTGCAGTGTAGAGCACATTCTTTACATCTGGTCCTGTTCGAACTGGCCCAAGGGCTACTGCATGGACTATTTCCTGCTTGATTTGTTCAAAGGCTTGTCGTTGTTCAGGGCCCCATTCAAACTCATTCTTCTTACGGGTTACTTGGTAGAGCGGGTTTACAATCAGACTGTAATTTGGGATGTGCATTCTCCAAAACCCCACAACACCTAGGAAAGTCTGTGTTTCTTTTTTGTTAGTTGGTGGAGACATAGCTGTTATTTTGTTGATCACATCCATTGGGATTTGACGACGTCCATCTTGCCATTTTATTCCTAAAAACTGGATCTCTCGTGCAGGTCCTTTGACTTTATTCTGTTTTATGGCAAAACCGGCTTTCAGAAGGATTTGGACTATTTTCTTCCCTTTCTCGAAAACTTCCTCTGCTGTGTCACCCCACACAATAATGTCATCGATGTACTGCAGGTGTTCAGGAGCTTCCCCCTGCTCTAGCGCAGATTGGATCAGTCCATGGCAAATGGTAGGGCTGTGTTTCCACCCCTGGGGCAGCCGATTCCAAGTATATTGAACTCCCCTCCAAGTGAAGGCAAATTGTGGCCTGCACTCTGCTGCTAGAGGGATGGAGAAAAATGCATTAGCGATATCAATTGTGGCGTACCACTTGGCTGCCTTTGACTCAAGTTCATACTGAAGTTCCAGCATGTCCGGCACTGCAGCACTCAGTGGTGGCGTGACTTCGTTCAGGCCACGATAGTCCACTGTTAGTCTCCACTCGCCATTAGACTTTCGCACTGGCCATATGGGGCTATTGAAAGGTGAATGGGTCTTGCTGATCACTCCTTGGCTCTCCAATTGACGAATTAGCTTATGGATGGGAATCAGGGAGTCTCGGTTAGTGCGATATTGCCGCCGGTGCACAGTTGTGGTAGCGATTGGCACTTGCTGTTCTTCGACCCTCAGCAACCCCACAACAGAGGGGTCCTCTGAGAGACCAGGCAAGGTAGATAATTGTTTAATGCCCTCTGTCTCTAAGGCAGCTATACCAAAAGCCCACCGGAACCCTTTTGGGTCCTTGCAATATCCTCTTCTAAGATAGTCTATGCCAAGGATACATGGAGCATCCGGACCAGTCACAATGCGGTGCTTTTCCCACTCATTCCCAGTCAGACTCACTTCAGCCTCCAATACAGTCAACTGCTGAGATCCCCCTGTCACTCCACAAATATAGATGGGCTCTGGTCCTTTATAGCTCGATGGCATTATAGTACATTGTGCACCAGTGTCTACTAAAGCCTTATACTTCTGTGCGTGTGACGTGCCAGGCCATCGAATCCACACAGTCCAATAAACTCGATTGTCCCTTTCCTCCCCCTGGCTGGAGGCAGGGCCCCCCTAATCCTGGTCAGAATCTTCTTCGTTTCTGTGTTTGAAGGACTGTCTGCTGGAAGTTGGAGCAGCAAACTTTTCAGAGAATCCCTTTTTCCTGATTGTTTTCTTTTGCAACTCACGTACCCGTGCCTCTAGGGTCGCAGTAGATTTTCCATCCCATTTTCTCATGTCCTCTCCATGGTCTCGTAAGTAAAACCACAGGGTGGCACGGGGTGAGTACCCACCATATCGTCTTCCTTGTGTGGGTGAACGCCTACCCCTGACAGCTGAGACACTGCTTTGTACAGGTACAGAGGAGAATAATCTCTCTTCAAGTTGGTGAACCTTTTCAGAAAGTTTCTCCCAAGTGTTCTCTTTTGGTCGTTGGACACTGGTTGGTTCAGGTTGGGGGGAAGATAGATTCTCTTTAAGTTGGTGGACCTCTTCAGACAGTTTCTCCACAGCTGAGACGCAGGCCTGTAAGGAAGAGGAGAGACTTTCTTCGTACTGCCGGAGTTGTTTAGCCGCTTCATCCACTGTGGGTTCCTCATCCTCTTTCCAGGCCATTACTGCCAATGAGCTGGCATATGATGATGGTGCACTCCGTACAAACTTCCGCCACATGGGTCGTGTACACTTGACTCCATCTGGATCTTTGGATGTTTGTGTCTGGTCTGGATCCTCATAAATCACTTCCCGTACGGCTAATTCCCTCAGGTACTGGATTCCCTTCTCCATAGTGGTCCACTTGCCTGGTACACATAAAATATCTTCCTTGAAGGGATACCTTTCCCTCACAGCTGAGAGGAGACGCCTCCAGAGGCTGGTGGGTCGTGCTCCATCTGCAATTGCTTTGTCAATGCCGGCGTCTCGAGCAAGGGATCCCAACCGTCTGGCTTCCCTGCCGTCTAATTCCACACAATTGGCTCCAGAGTCCCAGCACCGGAGCAGCCAGGTGACAAGCTGCTCACCTATACAGCGACCAAAATCTTTTCGCACATCTCGTAGCTCGCGCTCGTTTAGGCTTCGCGTAGTTACTGTTGCTCTTTCGGCATCCTCATCTTCCTCCTCCTGAATCCTTGATGGCCCAGCGTCGTCATCATCTTCGTCATCTCTATACTTAGTTTTGGCAGAAGCCTTACCTGGATTGGCAGAAGACTCTCTGCGTTCTAAACGACTTGAATTTCTGTACCATATTTTCACCTTCTCTACAGGGGCAGCTTGCACTGCTACTGCTCGTTTCTCTGACTTTGTTACAGGGTCTGCCACAGGGATTGGAATACCCTCTGCAGGGTCAACTTGCACTGCTACAGCTCGTTTCTCTGACACGGCCACAGGAGCTGGAGCGGCTGCAGGAGCTGGAGCAGTTGCAGGAACCGGAGCTGTAGCGGCTACAGGAGCTGGAGCTGGAGCTGGAGCAGTTGCAGGAGCTGGGACTGGAGCAGCAGTAGGAGCTGGAGCTGGAGCGGCTGCAGGAGCTGGAGCTGGAGCTGGAGCAGTTGCAGGAGCTGGGACTGGAGCAGCAGTAGGAGCTGGAGCTGGAGCGGCTACAGGAGCTGGAGCTGGAGCTGGAGCAGTTGCAGGAACTGGGACTGGAGTAGCGGCCGGAGCTGAAACTGGAGCGACTGCAGGAACTGGGACTGGAGCGGCTGCAGGAGCTGGAGCTGGAGCGGCTGCAGGAACTGGAGCTGGAGCGGCTGCAGGAGCTGGAGCTGGAGCGGCTGCAGGAGCTGGAACTGGAGCGGCTGCAGGAGCTGGAGCTGGAGCGGCTGCAGGAGCTGGAACTGGAGCGGCTGCAGGAGCTGGGACTGGAGCGGCTGCAGGAGCTGGGACTGGAGCGGCTGCAGGAGCTGGAGCTGGGGCGGCTGCAGGAACCGGATCTGGAGCGGCTGCAGGAGCTGGGACTGGAGCGGCTGCAGGAGCTGGGACTGGAGCGGCTGCAGGAGCTGGAACTGGAGCGGCTGCAGGAGCTGGAACTGGAGCGGCTGCAGGAGCTGGAGCTGGGGCGGCTGCAGGAGCTGGAGCTGGGGCGGCTGCAGGAACCGGATCTGGAGCGGCTGCAGGAACCGGATCTGGAGCGGCTGCCGAGTCCACCGTAGGGGTCACAGTGGCCGTTGGATCTGTCACAGGGCTTGGAGTGGCCGCAGGGTCTGTCACTAAGTTGATAGCAGTATCAATGGCAGCTCGATAGGCATGAGCCAGGCCCCAGCACGTTACAATGATTTGTGTTACTTTAGAACTGCCAGAATCATGACACCTTTTTTTCAAGCATTCTGCCAGTTTTTGAGGATTTTGCCATTGTTCAGGGGTGAATTTCCAACACACTGGGGGTGCCAACTGCTCTAGATGCCTGCCCATATCCGCCCATACTCCCTGCCACCCACAACTATCCTGCCCCCGGGCAGATCTCCAGAAGAGCTTCCCAAGTAGTTGTTTAACTTTAAGCAGAACCTGAAGTGCATTCATGAGGCAGAACAACAAGACTATGGTACTCTAAGTATTCCAGAAATATTCAATATCTTGGAGAGCTATTGTGACAAGCTCAGGGGATAAGAGGGTGGTGAAGGAGGAAGGCAGAGTGACCCAGGAGGATACAGGGGTGGTGAAGGAGAAAGGGAGAGTAAGCAAGTAAGGAAAAATATCCTCCCCTTTCCCCTCCACAGATTGACTCCTTAATGGAAAAAAACAATAGGTATAATTGCTAATAGTTTCCAAGATACAGTTTCCAAAGTACAGAGTCGACGATGTTACTGAATACAAATAACAAGTTAGAGTCATGACCACATATTTCATCGTCTCATAAGCCATTGCTACAACACACAGCACCATAATGATCTGAAACCAGGGCCCGGAGAGGATAAACAACACGACAGAGAGTAAATACGGAAAATAATGTACTATAATACTCAATTTGGAAAACAGGCGCAGCAAAGTTGAGATTAAAGCAATCAGCATTATGACAAGTGACTATTAAGCAGGTCTAATCCTTACACCAATTTTAGTTTAACACACTCTGGTCAGATCTGCCGTTATCTCAACCTTTCGGGCCCCACGTTGGGCGCCAAAAAGGCTGTCGTGGTTTAACCCGGCCGGCAGCTAAACACCACGCAGCCGTTCGCTCACCCTCCCCCCTCCCTCTCCGGGACGGGGGAGAGAAATGGAAAGTGAAGCCCGTGAGTTGAGATAAAGACAGTTTAATAAGACAGGAAAATAATAATAACAAAATAATAATAAAAATAATAACAATAATAATACAATGATGATAATAGGAAAGTAATAATAGTATGTACAAACAAGTGATGCACAATGCAATTGCTCACCACTCGCTGACCGATGCCCAGCCTAACCCCGAGCAGTCCGGCCCCCTCCCCCCGGCTAGCCACCCCTATATATTGTTTAGCATGACGTCAGATGGTATGGAATACCCCTTTGGCTAGTTTGGGTCACCTGTCCTGGGTCTGTCCCCTCCCAGCTCTTACTGCACCCCCAGCCTGCCCGTTGGCAGGACAGAGCAAAAGGCTGAGATGTCCTTGGCTTAGTATAAGCACTGCTCTGCAACAATTAAAGCATCGGGGTGTTATCAGCACTCTTCTCATCCTAAGCCAAAACACAGCATTCCACCAGCTACTAGGAAGAAAATTAATTCTGTTCTAACTGAAACCAGGACAGGGGAGGAATGCAGAACTTTGAGGTTATCCCTTGAGGCTTAGTGCTGCAATGCAACAGTCAAACGGTTGTCTATTGTGGGTCTGATTAGGCATATGGGCTATCCAAAAGAGATAACGGTGTCAGGGTAAGGTCATTTGTAGCAGGCTGAGCGACCATGCAACCCATTCCGAAATCTGTGTCTCGGTCGCTTTTCTGCTGCATTACCCAGGCAAGTCAGTGAAATTGATGCCTCATCCTTGTTGCAGTTGCTCACAGTATAGATACAGACTGAATCTATGTGAGATGCAGAGCGTGCGTTAATCAACCAAGTTGATTAGGTACTGAGCTGCCTTTCTCCTGGTAGCCAGGGCTGCTTCTAAGCTGTGCTGAGTGTTTGTTGTTGAGAAGCTAATGGAGTCTCTCAACTTCTGGCAAGCAGCTTCCTGGAACCCTGCCCTGGTTCCCGGGTCCTTGCAGCGGGGCTGGAAAGCCTGGCTGTGTAAACTGCTGGAGGATGCAGTAGAGGTCACTTGGCATCACGTCCTTGTTTGCATCCCTCATCCCAGCAGAGCCTCTGCTCTGCTCTCTAACCCTGGTGACAAGGAATGCAGGTTTCACAGAGGATGTGGAACAAGCTGCAGAGATGGCACTACCAGAGCTGGACAACTGTGATAACCATGCAGTCTCCTTACCGCTCTCGCAGCTGCACTGTGGAGCTTAGTGCCTCTGCTGCCTGGGCATTCCAGGAATTTGAGTGAGGAAGGAGCCTGTCAGCTGCCAGGCAGTAAGTCATGCTGTCTTTCCCTCTTTCACCCATCTCTGACTTTGCAAATTAGTCCTAATCCTTCATTTAGCTGCAGCTGAAATACTGAGGGCCACAATTAACAACTAGTCTGAGCTGGAAGACGCCAAGTTCTTTAATATAACTTAACTCAGTGGTGGAAAAAACTGTAGTCAGTACAGGCTTTATTAAAAGATCACTGCACTGCAGAAGAGAGTATGATGAACTGTGCTCTTGGACTGTTTTGGCTTACTTGACTGTTCTGTCTCACTCTGAATAGATATTTGGAACAGTTTCCTTAACCATTGCTTTGCTGTTTGTTTCAGATGTAAATCTTGAATACAGTTTAACTGATGAGTATTGCAAGCATCATTTCCTGGTGGGGATGCTTCTCAGAGAAGCCTCTGTTGCCTTGCAGGACAACTATGATATCAGATATACGGCCATTTCAGTCTTAAAAAATCTCTTGATAAAGCACGCCTTCGACAACAGATACCAGCACAAGGTCAGTCATATTTTGTTGGCTTTTAAATGTAAAGTTCTTGAATTTTATGAAAAATCTTACATCAGAATTTTAGATCTTGCACGGTGCACTGAGGGTGTTCTCATTACTGTTTAGGAAACTGTTTTAAGTAACTGATATTTATGACATTACAGAAATAGCTCTGAGAAATGGTCCAGGAATACAAATAATTCAGTAAGATAACTGCAGCGCTCTTATCCATGCTGAGTATTTAGATAAAGCTCTGAGCCAGTAAGGAACCTGAGAGTGTCGTTAGCCAAGAGGCTGTTCAAAGTTAAGCAATGGCAATGTTCTTCTGGTCTTGGGCTTAAATTAATATACTGCATTAATATACTATAATTAGGAAGCAGGACAGATCTCTGTTACAAGTCAGCTGCATGTTTGGCTAATTAGTGAATCAAGAGAAGATCTGTGGATTCTCATGAGACGCTGGATTTCCGCTGAGGAGCTTTCAGCTTTCTTTGGTCAGAGGTTCAGCATGCAGTATTGGTGAAAGCGACTGGAGGTGGACTTGTTTTCTTTCTGGTTGCTGATCTCTCCTAAGTACGTGACCTTGAAAGTACAGGGCTACCTGTCTAAGTACTACCTGTCCTTGCTGTAGGCTGAAAACAAGCCTCTTTTTAGAGTTTAGCTCCTAAAATTGCTCCTAGTTTGCTGCTGTCTGGGTTTTATCTGGGAATATGGATACTATCCTGGGCATGAAGGGTAAAAATGACCCAAATGTGCTAGGGACTCCTACCCCTCTGCATGGACAAGAACCAGCTCCTCTCCTCTCCCATCTCTGCGTCTTTGGCAGCATCACTAGATGGACTGAGCAGGAGATGGTCTTGTTTTTCTCTGCAGCAAGGATTTCTGGTGACTTGTACAGCCTGGAAACAAAACCACAGCACGTGGTAGTTGGCCAGACTTGGTGTAACAGGAGAGATTTGCCAGCTGTCTGCCAAGGCTGGGTCAGAGGCAGCCTGTTTCTGCTCTTTTGGGTGCCTGAAAACCCTTATGCTAATCAGAAGATGTTTGCCTCATCAGTGTGCAGCCTCTTCAAAAATACCATGTGCCTTAGAATTGTCCCTCTGGATTTTTGTACATGTGGTGCTCTCAGCTTCATGGCCAGGAAGCTGTCTGAAGCCAGGGCATGATGCTCAGCTGGTGTCCTGGGAATCAATTGCATTGCAGGCAGGATAGGCTGACCGTGGCAGGGTCTGTTGCTGCAGTCTTGCTCCAGCCAAGCAAACCTCAGCTTTATCGATGCCTGAAAGAGGATTTGCTCAGCCTGTGATCATTTTCAAGATTTCTTGTATCATTTCTCATACTGAATCAGAAGAAAATGTTGGATTCTTGTATCAGTCAAAATGCACCATTCGATTTGCAAGCCTTAGATACCTTTTTCTAACCTTTCTGTCAAGTCCAGAATAATCAATTTTTATCAAGAAAAGAATTGGTTGTCAAATAGTGCTGCATTTAGAAAAGCCAAACAGACTATTTTTGATCATTTCAAAAGTTTAAAAACAAGTCTGTATCAGTTAATTCAAGTTAATCTTTTCATACAAACTGTTCTAACTAGGAGCATTTGTTACAGAGAATTCCCAACTGGAAGCAATAGTCAGCACCAGGCAAAAAGCGAACGTTTTTAGTTCATTGCTCCTGAGTGTTGCACTTGAAAATCAAGCCATGTGAGTGAAGTGCCAGTTAAAGAGTTAGGAAATCCGGGATTTAGTTTGTCACACTTCCTGTATGACTGTGAATGTCATTCAGCCCCCAAAATCCCTGACTTCCCAAAGCTTGTAGCTAAAAGGGTAATATCCACTGGTAGCTGGAGAAGTGGTGATGAGAACTCAAACCAACCCATGCCTTCAGACACCATATAGAGTGTAAATATATATGTATGTATGTATGTATACATTTCGGCTAAAGAGTTTCCCTTTTTCACTGTAGAAAGCCTGGACTCTTACCTACGTTGTCCTCCCTTTTTTTCAGAACCAGCAGGCAAAAATAGCCCAGCTCTACCTGCCGCTCTTTGGGCTGCTCCTGGAAAACATCCAGCGAGTGGCCGGACGCGACGTGCTCTCCTGCGCAGCCGCCTCCAGCCCTGTGAGTGCAGCCCTGTGACCCCACACCACTCCCCCCTGCACCTCCTCTCCCTGCGCACCCTCAGTTTTAACTCCCACCACCTGCAGCTAGCCTTAACTGTGGATACACGTTTTTTGTGTTTTTTTTTTTTCTCCCCGCCATCCACTAATGTGCTTTTTTATTTAATTTGGCATTTCCTGTGACTTTGCTCTGTCTGCTGTACTTCTGGTTTGCTTGCTATTGTTCAGTGTATTTCTTTACAGCATGTGTAGTGCTGTACGGTGAGGTAAGTCCCTCCAGCTGGAGTGAGTTGGACCAGGACTCAGCCTCAGCCTCCAGTAGCTTTTCCGGGAACTGTCTGCCTGCCTGAGGGATCTGTGTGGACTCAGCCTTACAGACTAGGCTTTCCTCCTTGTTTAAGGCAAAGTGACAACAACAGCAAAGATATTTAAACAATAATAATTTCAAATCAAGTGATGAAACATGAAAGGGATAACACTGACATCATTTCCTTTAATATGTTTTACTGTTCCCCAAGTCATTTGTCTCCTTGCCGTGGGTGAAAGGAAATAGATTTATTTTTGTTTCATCTGCATTTTAAAAGTTGCCCTAATTTTCTTTTTTATTTCATTATTCTGTTCTATAGAAGAATTGGTATTAGCTCCCATTGGTCACAACAAAACTCATATTGCTTTACAGGCATCCAGAGATGAATTCATGTGCAGTTTTGCATCCCCCTCAAATAGATCCAGCCTGATTGCAGACAAAGATACAGGTAAATTAACTTTTCTAAAACATTGCTTTTGTTTTTATTTTCAGTGTAACTATCACCAGTCCTTGGTAGGCACAGCTGGTAAACAGCTCTCTCCCAAAATCTGAAATAGCCATCTGCTCAACAACTTCTAAGAGCTTGCATGCTTTTCCCAGGATGTGGTGGGACCCTGTGTGTCCTTTCCAGATGAACCAACTTTAAACAAAGGATTTCTGCATGCCCCATCTGTACTGTCCAAATTGCATCCCTCATTTGTTGTCCATGATGCATTGAGGAGTGTGGGTGCAAACCGTGTCATTTTGGGTGTTTTTTTTTGTTTTATTGTCCAGCCAGTGGAGCAGCACTTCCAAATGGCCATGGGATAAAGCGAGAGGACTCAAAAGGATCCCTGAACTCAGAAGGGGCAACCAGTTCACCGGATCAGTGTGAAAATGTAATGTATCTGGGGTTAGAAAGGATGGCATTTACTGCACCAGAATGTGGGCTGTGTGCAGGCTGTTTTAGATAAGGGGGAGGGAAAAGGACTTCCTCGTGGTAACAAACTCAAAGAACAGCTTATAAAAACCTCTCTTTGGAAACAATCAGATTCACGTTTCATAGTGGAGGTCAGACTCACTGGTCTGGTATGCCTTCCCTCTTTAAAAATCTCTGAGCTAAAAATATAACGGCTGACAAATTATGAAATATGAAAGCCAAAATCCATGGGGAAAGTCCATCTGCATATATCGATGTGCAGATGCATTCCCTGTGCTTGGATGGGTCTGAGCTGGTCAGTGCCTGGTATGTGGCACTGGGAACTGGCTTCCACACACGGCTGGGCGGTAAAGTGCCATGACGTGAGGTTACCAGTGACTGCTGACTCCAGAAAAGATGAGATATTTGTAGGAAAATCAGCACAGGTTAATAACCACAGTCCCAAACTTGCATAAGGTGACCGTGGTCACACCAAAAAGAGGTCTGGTCCAAATATTCATATAGTGTGTACTCTCTTTGGCAGATTGCACAGATGGAAATCAGGTATCTGTGCAGACCAGCCCCTGGTTTTCTTCAAGGCACTCTCCAGATGCCTAGGGTTGGCATAAATCACTGATGCATCTTGAAAAACTGTGGCCCTTCCAACAAGCAAAGCAAAGATTATCTGGGCTTCTGCTGGCTGTGTCCTGACACGCTCAGGAGAGGTGGGGCCTTTCATGCTCCCCTACATGAATCACAAAGCTACAAGTCCAAGTATAGCCAAACGCCTGAATATCAAACTGTTCATATTCAGCAGAGCTCAGTGCATATGCTTCCACCCTGCTGGCAGCAACACCTGGCTGGGTTTGCAGAAAGCAC
Source organism: Anas platyrhynchos (assembly GCF_047663525.1). NCBI lineage: Eukaryota > Metazoa > Chordata > Aves > Anseriformes > Anatidae > Anas > Anas platyrhynchos. Next base: position 16,003,854 of record NC_092596.1, read on the forward strand.
TACGGCTTTCAGCTCAGCTTATCCCCACAGCCAGACACCCTCTTCTGTGTCCTTGTATGAATATTTTTCAGAGTAGTTGAAAATAGATTCTCTGTCATTAAATGTAATATCCTCAAAGCCCTGTGAAAGTAATGCCATGTGAAGGAGCACAGCTTTAAGGCTGCTCTACGGGGGTAGACATGTTACTTATCGCCTGTTCCCCTGGAGTGAGTTGTGTACTGACTTGATAGTTTGGCATGGTCAACAGCAAAGTTCTGGCTGTAGCACTGTATCTCCAACCCTAATCTGAATGTTTAAATCTGTTTTCTTATGACTCATATCCATAGCCTGTCACAGAATAAACAACAAATACTATCTGTGGGTCAGTCTCCAAACATATGAGGCACAGCTTTAAGAGAAGCATCCTCCTTAGAGCTTAATTGTATCCATTTGTCAGGGAATACAGCTAGGGCAAGCACAGAGAATGAAAAAAAAAAAAAAAAAGGTAAAACTGTAGGAGTCCAGTCTTTTCTACCACAGAATTCCCGGGCCTTTCCCACAAAGATTGACTCACCAGAAGGATTTCACTTATCTTTGCGTAATTCACCAAATAGGAGGGAAAAAAAAAAGAACACAAAAGCCACTCCCAAAAGTCAGGAGAGGAAAAAAAAAAGTTTCTTAAGTTGGAAGTTCCTGTTTTTTTAATAACTGTTATTTTGAAGTGTACTTATTTGGCAGAAAATTGGATTATTGTTTTAAACCATGAAAGCTAATGAATTATTTTCTTTGATAAAAACTGACTTCAAAAACATGGAGCCTAGATGCTCTAGAGAGCAGAAGTGAAAGTAAGATTGCCGTGCCTTTTGCTGGATAAGTCATCACTCTGCCCAGACATTTTTTTCTGGGTGAAGAAGACTTTGGCTGTGCATCCAGGATTTCCAGACTGCCCATCCCTGCATTGGCAGCAGCCTTAAAGATGGAGATGTCTCCAAAGTGTGTCACACATGGTGCTGATGGGGTTGCACATGCTGGGGACAAGAGGCATGCTGCTGTATCTGGAATGTGCTGGATTTGTTGTGCCCGTGCTCAGGTGCAGCCTAGGCACCCAGAGCCACTGGCCTCCATGTGACGTCTGTGTCTTGTTAGATCCGCAGAAGCTCCACGAGGAGCAGCGTGTCACACTGCAGCCGCCTGGATCAGTTTGAGATCCGAACACTCCTAATGTGCTACCTCTACATTGTGAAGATGATTTCTGAAGGTTGGTGACTCTTGCTTACTGAGGGTGGTGTACTGGAGGGCAGCCAGAAAGACAAAGAGTCCATCACTGGATGTTTTGGTCTGCAAAGTCAGTTTTTTTATTTAAAAAAAAAAAAAAAAGGCAAAAACAAAATGTAATTTTTTTCCCTCTTTCAGATACACTTTTAGCTTACTGGAATAAATTCTCCCCCCAGGAGCTGATCAACGTCCTTGTGCTTCTCGAGTGAGTATTGTGAGGCTACAATTCAAACACTGCACCTTTGTGCTGGCAGCATTGGCAAGGAAGAAGAAATGAATGCAGCTGCCTCTCAGGGTGCACATGGTCCTATGCAGCACTAGAGGTGTCTGGCCAGGGTACAAGGAGATGATCTTCCTCCCTCTGACAAACAGGTGTCTATGGAGGGAGCAGGGTGAAGTGGCAGTTCCCTATGCTCAGTGCAGGCTGTGCAGAGGGCGTCCCACCACCCACAGGGGAGCCTGGCTCACAGCGCAGCACAGCCTCCCCCTCCTTGGTGGAACAGATGGGTGCGAGACATGGGTGCACCACTGGGTTCAGAAACCAAGGGTGTGAGGTCTAGTAATGCATAAATATAGACCCCAAACCCTCATGCAACAGACATGGCTGGAGTAGATTAGATTTGAAATGTTTTGATCTTTCCTGATCTGCAGGATCTGTAACATAGTTTTTTTTTCTTTCTTTCTTTCTAGAGTGTGTTTATTTCACTTCAGATATGTGGGGAAGAGAAATATTGCCAGGTACTGTATTCTTCCATCTGGGGCCAGTGTGAGGGGGCCCTCCTCATGCTCCCTGCCACAGCAAAGGCAGGAAGGGAGCGTGCACACCCACGTCAGGCAAACCCAAGCAAGCAGGAAGCCTGCAGGGTCGGGGCTAGGACTCTGCTGAGTGTCATGCAGGGAGCAGAGCACCGTGCAGAGCACCGTGCTCCTTTTAGCACCGTGCCCCTTCCTTCCCCTCCAGCTCCTTGCATGACACCCCCGGCCCTAGGCACTCCTGGATGCCTGCACAGGTTTGCAATGTCCCCCACAGTTGGCTGCAGGTGAGACACAAGTCACAGCTTCATCTCAGCTCCCTGAGCAGCAGCTCTGCTGTCTCATTCGCTCTAAGGCCATTTGTAGCAGGCGGGACCAAGGTAGCCTGGTCAGTCCTGGGGTTGGCTGGGATGAGACAATTTAGCTTGTGGGAGGGAGGCCAGGTGTCCATCCAGGTACCTCGTGTAATCCTGTAGTGGTGTGGCTTCTGCTCCTTGTCCCATCACACAGCCTTCACTTCCCCTTGCAGGGTGCACGACGCCTGGTTATCCAAGCACGTGGCAGCTGATCGGAAATCCCAGACGATGCCAGTGCTCCGCAGCAGAGCTGGTGGGATGCAGGTGCGGCTCCAGCACCTGGGCAGCTTGGACACATCCTTCACACTCAACCACAGTATGTACAGTGGAGTGAGAGGGGATCATGCAGTTTTAGCCTGTTGAAAACTTCATGCAGCCATTTGCTATTTGCTCTTGGTTGCATGGGGATACTTGAACTCTGCAGAATTGCAGTGGTCACCACTCTCTCTTGCAACGTTACTAGATTTGAAAGGGAGATATCTGAGCCACTGGGACTTAGGGCTTTTCCACTTGCCTGTCATGACTCAGCTTCTTGTCTTGGAGTGAGCACAGGTGATACCTTGGTTTGAGTAGTGAGCCTGGCAGGCAGGAGAGTTGCCCTGGTGTGCAGTTCAGCCCTACACAGAGACCTGGGCTGGGATCTGCTCTAAGCCTTTCCATGTGGGTATTTTCCATTTCCCTTCTGTGGGTGAAACTTGTACACCTCAGTCTGTGTCTGGCTTTAAAGACGGATTAAGGGGAAATACTGACATTGTTTTTTTTGGCTGGCATCAGGCTGAGGCATTCTCTAAATGGGGCCGGCAAATTTAGCATCTTGCTATGTGCACCTCATCTCACAACACCAGGGAAGTGTAAAGGGAGAACCAATCTATATCAGTATTTACATCTTGTGGGAGCTGGAGTACTGAATACTGTTTCCTCCTGATTCATTTTTTTTCTGTCCGCAGGTGCAGGCACCTCAGAAGCAGATATTGTGCACCAAGCATTACTGGAGGGCAATATAGCCACGGAAGTGTGCCTGACTGTTCTGGACACCATCTCTTTTTTCACTCAGAGTTTCAAGGTCAGCTTTGAAGTCAAAAGTATTGGAGAATAGTGTGCTGTATTTCTGTGTGCTTGTTGCTTTTGTTGACCCATTCTCTTAGAATTACGGATTGTCAAAGGATTTACAAAAGTAAATCATTTGCAGCTTGTTTATTTTCCAAAACACTAAGTGTTCACAGGCTCAACAAGCCTTATGCACTTATGCAATCTCACAATTTCTTCAAAATTGCAAGACCAGAGAAAATTACGTGGATGTTATACCATGAGTGTAGGCATTACAAAAATAGAATAAGAGGAAATGTACATCATATAGAAAGTAGGGACCAGAGGAAAGGGAAATGAACATGCTCACAATAGTCACTGTTTTCTACCATAAATTGCCTAGAAGTGAGACCCAGATTCTTTGAATTGTAGTACATGGATGTCCCAGTGGAAAAGGCTTTCCACATGTGGTTGCTGGTCCAGATAAGACCAGTGCTGCTGGCAGAAGTCTTCTCCATATAGTGATTCACACTCCTGGCAGTTCTTGCCACCCACAGGAATCAAAGTCTTTGTGACGGAGAGAACCCTAGGCTGGGAAGAAAATACTGAAAAACTGTTCCAGAAAAGCTCTTCTTGAAGTGTGGTTGGAGGAATCCTGCCAATTGCAATGTGTCTTTCATAATGTTGCAAGAACAACTCTGTATTTCAGAGTAAGCACAATGAAGACTTCATTTTTAGATGTACTGAAAAACATGAAGACAAAGCGTATCCTCTGCTTCTGTTATGGAGCAAAAAGACCATCCTGGTGCATACATTAAATTACTCCATAATAGTTTTGCAATAGCAGAAGGATTTAGATGCAAGAGTTAAACCTTGCTTGAATTTCACAGTTGCCTCTTTTTTAATATAGCTGAACCACAAAACAATGTGATTTTCAAACCACAGGATAGACTGGATTCCCTTCCGCTTTAATGGGCTTCTGCTTTGCTTTTATGGTTATACGGTGTTACCACACAGAAGTGTGCAGTAAAAGTGCTGATGCTGTTCTTATTGACAATATAAATAATTTCAGTTTAAAAGTATGGAATCTAAACTTGCTCTGCTATAAGATGTGTATAGGATGTCAAAGACAAATCCAAGCCAGACAAAAGGTCAATTGGGCTGACAATCATACAGGGGACTGTTGATCTATCGATATGGAGCATCTGCATTCCTGCTGGGTGGCCACAATGTGCCAGGCTTCCTGCACAGTGGCTGCAAGGATGGCAGAGACATAGGCAAGATAACTTTGACATGACACTATATTAATCCTCTCTAGGTAATTCTGTTTTGCCATCTGTCTACAGGGGAGGAGGGAAAAGGGAGATGGGTTCTTCAGAAGGTGCAACTAGTCAAAACTCTGCAAAAGACAAGGGAAGTGATTTACTGATTTACTACAGCAATAAAACACTTGTTGAGACTCATAAAATGAAATGGAAAAAGAGTGTAACTGTTACGGTGGTAGCAGCCTGTTTTATTTAAAATATCTCTAGACCACTGATGAACGTTGCACAGAACATTGTCCAAAACCTAAAAGTGTTAGGTTTTTGAATTAGTGATGCAATAATAATAAAATGTATTGTTTTATTCTCTGCTATTTAAATAGCATCTGACCAAACAGTGTAAGTTTGTACTGATTGTCACAGTTTCTGGTTATATTTTTACTAAAGGCTCTGCTCCTTCTCTGGCTTAAGAATTAGTGTGATTAATTATGCAAAATTATCTATTTCATTTTCAGCTTCAGGCACAACCTTGCTGCAAAGTAAATTCTCTTCTTGCTTTCCAGACCCAACTTTTAAGCAACGATGGCCATAATCCACTCATGAAGAAGGTTTTTGATATTCACCTTGCTTTTCTCAAAAATGGGCAGTCAGAAGCAGCTCTTAAGCATGTGTTTGCCTCTCTGAGAGCTTTTATTAGCAAGGTATGTAATGCTTAACTTAAAGGTGCAGGAGAATTTGCCTAGACATGACAGAATATAAAGCAATATTTAAGTTAACTTTAAAAAGTTTAACTCCTGTTAAACTGCTATTTTGTACAGTTTGAAGATAAGATTTAGAAAATAGCTTCTTAACCAGGGCATGTCTTTAAAACAATTATTACAGCCATTATTGTTTGCTGTATACCAGGAAACAAAATGAGAAATCACAAGGAATTCCTTCATGAGCCTGGGTTGCACAACTGCTATTAAGGATTAGTATCCTTTCTACCCAAAGAAGTATTAGAAGTATCTATTAGTATCAGCTTTTCTACCAAAGCTGATGCTTCTTGACTCTTTTTTCCCCAAACTGCCAATATTGCTAACAGTATTATTGCTTGAATAGTACTTGCACTGAGGACCTGCTCATCCTCTAGCCTTGGGCTGCATTTAACAGAGGCTAGCACCTGCTGAACCTCTTCCTACACTTTTCTGAGCTATGAGGCTGTTTAATCCCCTGAGCTCATGCAGTGACAAAGCCACAGCTAACCACACAAGAACTGATGCTATTGCTGACATTTCCTTTCACGTGTATCAAAATTTGCCACTTCTCATAAGTACATTTTTGATACCAGATGTACACACAAACTCCGCTGCTTCCAAGCTGCACAGTTGTAATAAATTCAAAATGAATTAAAAGCTCTCAAATCACTTGAATGCAACACTTCATTAATGAGGTAAATTCATATGGCTTCAGATTGCAGCCAGGCAGCACAGCATGTGATTGGTATGCAGAAAAGTATTGTTTCCAAAGGAGGTCTTGCATGAGTCACTGAACAAAATCTGATGAAAGAAAGAGACTGCTAAAACTGTTTTTCAAAGGTGGTAAAAATCTGTACTATGATTATTTTACTATAACTACACATAAAAGCTAAGAGCTAATATGAATATGTCTAGGGCTGATTTTTGGTTTGTTCTGACCAGACATGTGAAAAGCAGAAAATGCAGAAGTCTCACTAGCTACCTGTCTGGCTCCAGACAGCATGGTTTCCTACGTGATGTTTTCTCCATTGGGCTTCTTAAAGCCTGCCAAATTGGCAACTGTCACCAGCAGGAATCACTTAGTTTTTCTACAGGGTCTAATATATGTTTATTGTTTTACCTTTCCCAGTATCTTTCAAGTTTTCTGCTTGATTGTGATCTGCTTATCTTTGAAATACATCCTGCTGTAGAGCTACATAGACCCCACATGAACATAGTCTCTCTGCACCTCTGTCCCCCTTATTAGCTGCAAGTTTGTATAGATGAAAGTATTGTTTCTTGCCTATAGCAAAGAAGAGACCTTCCTCCTTGCCTCCTTGGCAAATTTTCTGTGTTTGTTCAAATGCAAAGCCAAAGCCGCACACCTGTTCAACTTGATCTCACCATCAGCCTTCAAAACCTGGAGCCCTTCAGGGGTTACACACTCATTGTACGAAATGCTGATTGCAGCAATGAAGGCTGCATTCCAGGCAGCTGTGAGGACAGGCATTTGGGTGGTTTTCTTGGATTTCTGCCATCCTGAATCCACACTGAATTTGGCATTATGAGTCTTCAGAGATTTGAAAAATTGCTTTCAGTTAATTTCTCACATTTCCCTTATGACAGGACACGGTGTTGCTTCTGTAAAAGCAAGATATGAGCCCAGCAGATGGTATCTATAAGGAAGTGATTTCTTTGCCAACTCCTTAACCACATGGGTCCCAAACTTCCTTTTAAGTCCTCTGAAAGGCTTTTCTAAGATCCGAAGCAACAATAAAATAGATGGGGCATCACTGCGTTTCACAACAAGTGCAAGGATGGCATGTTTTTCTGCAAGTTTGTTTTGAAATATGAAAGTTGAGCTGTTTTGTTTTGAGTTGCATATCATTGCTAGCTATAAAAGTGTTAATTTCAAGAAAACCAAAAGTGAATTATACCTCTGACGCAGCTAGAAGAGACCATTTGTCAGTTTTATGGCCTTCTGCAGCTAATAATTAAAATGAAAAGGCCCCCCCTTTTATCTAGTGTCACAGCAAATAGTTGTTGGAGGGAAAACCTCTTGAGAGTTATTTCACTTCCCAAAATCTGCCTTAAAACACCCTTATTTCTTCATTTAACCTGGTTATTTCATAGGCAAGAGATTCAGAATAGAAATGTCGCAAGAAAGCAAGGAACAAAGGAGGTTTATAATTGTTTGCATATTTGGTTTTGGTTTTGAAAATGAATGCTGCTTGCATACATGTGTGCCAGGAATTTGGAAAGGGAGATTTGTCTGCTTTACTGGCTGGGAAGAAGCAATAATAGCTAGAATATTCCTGTTTAATATCCCAGGTTTTCTTAAAATCTAAACCTCTTTTCAGAGCATCAGATAGATGAATACGTATGTATATGCTTGGGAATGGTCTTTAAATTGTTATGAAGGAAAAGATGCACAGAGTAGAAGGCTGAGATAATTTGCCTGCGTTAAAGAGACAAGTGGATGTGAGAGTGAATGAAACCCCATGTAGCTGCCAGCTCCATGCCTCTCTGTCCCTTGGTGCATTCATACTATCAGGGCCTGTTAGAGGCATCGCCAGTTCCAGGCCCTGGAGTATGAAGGTAGCAGAGCTTTGCTCCTTTCCTGCAACTGCTGATTACATCTGACCATGTTAAGTCTTGCTTTCCTTCCCCATTAGTGTAATTTCAGGCTGTGATTTGTCCAAACTGATGCCCACAACTTTGAAAGGAAGGAGCATAAAGCTTTCTGCCCTACTTTACTGTGCCAAGGCTGGTCTGGAGCCTCTCACTGTGCTGACTCCGGCTCCAGCCCTTCGTATTAGGACTGGACCAGAAACATACTGCTCCGGAGCACACGGGGTCATGGCCACATACAATGTTTCTCAGCACTTCTCAGCTTGTGTTCTCCTGCCAGCTGGAGAGCCTCAGTCAGCACCTGGTCCAAGCTGCAGCAGGCATGAACCCTTGGGTCTGCAGCCCTGGCACCACATGTGATTGCATCTGCTTGGGATCGTTCTCCAGGAGGGAGGTGCTCAGGGACGCGGACTGGCTATGAGCAGGCCACAGCTTTTCCTCCTGGAGCTGGTGCACAGTGGAGAGGAGCACACAGGGAGAGATTTGGAGCTTGTTGTCCAGATTTTCAGGCAAAGTTTTCTCCCTAGCACTGAGTTGGAAATATTCGCTAAATCTCTGCAGGCAAGCAGTGATGCATGCCAAGAGCCAGTGCCAGACACAATTTCTTGGTTGCCCATGCATGCCCAATCTGACATCACTGTGGCCATTTCTGTGCTAATCCCAATTTCTAGTGTGATCCTATCTCACTATGGGAGGATTGCATTACAACAGGCAGCAGTTACTTAATAGCTCCTTTCCCAAGTGTACACGTGACCCTCTTGGCCCTGTTTTACTATGATACTTATTTGCTTCTTTTCTCCCTTTTTTTTTTTCTGAAAATACCGCAAGAGGCAGAGAACATCAAATAGTTGGGCAGTAAGCATGCTGCCTTGTAACCTATGTGGCTCAGTGTAATCCCAATGCTGTAGTCTTCCTAGATGCAGCTCCTAGATTCCTGTTTTAAAGCTTGCCCACCAGCATGCTGTGGTGGTTGCCACAGCAGTACCTACACTCTTTTCTGAGTCATATATATTTGATGCAAGGAATAGAGGGCCAAGGTAACATCGCCAACCTCTGACTTGGAGGATGTGAGGGAATACTCTGACAGCGTTTACTGTCATTTCCCTTGGGGATATGGTAGGACAGAGAGAGGTGACTCACAGACCATGCCCCCTCAGTACCACTGTGTCTTGAATGAACTGAGCAAATCCTCTCCCTCAAATAGACAGAAAACACAGTTACCTCTTTGTGCCAGGAATTTCCGTAGGGCTTGGTCCCTGGCAGAGGGAGCAAAATGCTGCTGCATGATGCCTGAACAGCCTCCGCTCACACCAGGACGCACCCCTCTCCAGCCAAGTCCCTGCGGTGGCTGTGGAGGCGGCTGCGTGCCAGCACAAAACCTTGCCTTGTTCTGCTTCTCTGCACCCAGCCCATTGTGGCAGGGGTGGAAGGAAGCAGTGTGCAGTCCCACCTCACAGCCAGCCACCACTCTGACCAAGGACGGATGGATGCCTGCTGGCATCCCTGCTCCAGCAAGCCCTGCATGGAGGCTGCTGCCAATCGGGGCAATGCACTGCTGCAGCTGTCTGCTTTTCAGGCATGGCTGAGCTCGCCCCCGCAGACATGCGCTGAAATAGGTGTTTGCTAATATGACAGACGTGCTGTGGCAGTGCAGGCTGCTGCTCTTCCCTTTCTGCTTTTCTTCACCCGGCTGCAAATCCCCAAGCCCTGTTTCTAACCAAAGTAGCTCACGCTGTGGTTTGGCTTTGTCCTGCTGCTTCCTGGGGCTGGCTCAGTTTGTGGGGTCACTGCATATTTTAGGTACTCTGGGACAAGTGTGTCCCTTATTTGCTTTCCTGAATTCCTGAGGGCAGTTGTAACTTTAGGCATTTTTTCTGGGACTTGTAGAAGTAGCTGTGCAAGCATCACAGGTCATGTTTCCCAGCAGGGTTGGACTTGTGGGCAAGATACAGCAGGTTTTCTGATACCTCACACAGCAGCCTTTGGCGGGAATGTCTGTGGGACCTCTTTCTGCCCTGCTGCCAGTGTTTATGGCTTTTGCAAAAGCATGAGACAGGATTCTCTCTGTCCAATACGATGAGAATTTGCACTGACCAAAAATTGTTGGGAGTAGGGATAGATGGACATACACAAGCACATCCCCAAAAAGTGTGACAGCTAAGGTCACGTTGCTTTAGGAAATGTGGTTAAAAATAGATCCTGATTTCATTCCCACAAATACTTTTGAGCATGAAACTTTAGCAGAATTTTTATTTAGGCTGTCCAGGCTGGAGTCCACTATGTTGCCCCATGCCCCTGCCCATCTGAGCTCTGTAGGTATTATTTTGTGGAGTATGTTCTAATATTTGCATATCTTTTGTGAAGTTTCCCTCAGCGTTTTTCAAGGGAAGGGTGAACATGTGCGCTGCCCTCTGCTATGAGATCCTGAAGTGTTGCACTTCAAAGGTGGCCTCCACAAGGAATGAAGCCTCCGCTCTTCTGTATCTGCTGATGAGAAATAACTTTGAGTTCACCAAAAGAAGAACATTCCTGAGAACACATCTTCAGGTCAGTTACTGGGGAAAAGGGAGAGATCGGGACGCCTCAGATTTAATGAACAGATATGTTGATATAGCTGTGTTACCACATGTCTGCAGAGGAATTGTTGTGTATTTCAAAAAAAAGAGCAAATCTTGCCAATCTTTTATATGGACAAAATGCCTCTTGATTTCCAGCCTTTAACTAATCCCTGTTTTCAGAAATTGGCCTAGGGCCCATTGGGTGAAATACACTGCCATCAAGCACTCCAAATTGTTGATTTTTTGGAACTGAAACTACAATACACATCTCTGCCTCGGGTGCTGATTGGCATGGGGTGTGAGGTATGGCAAGAAGAGCCACCTTTGGGGCAGGAGGGATTTTTCTGGAGCTGCTTTTGAAGCATTTCTTTTTTAAAGCAAATTTAAATACCTAGAGGGGCAGGTGAACACCCACTGGGTTGTAATAAGTCAGGTAAGAAGGTAACCAATGTACTAATTTCTGCATCAGGATTTGTGTTATGATTGTTATCTTGTTAATTCTGTGAATTTGCCGTTCAGCAAAGCAGCTTGGTCCTCTGGGGACTGTTTGTCCATGGGAGATCAGACAGTAAAGCCACAACAAATGTTGCTTACACTGTGGGAAAGATATGTTTTTTTATAAGCTTTTTATGTAACTGTGACAATAAATCTTTTCTATTAGGGCTCGTTTAAATAAAGCCCCTATGCTGTCTCAACAGATAATAATTGCAGTGAGCCAGTTAATAGCAGATGTGGCACTCAGCGGTGGGACGAGGTTTCAGGACTCCTTGCTCATCATTAACAACTTTGCAAACAGTGACAGGCCTATGAAGGTAGGTTGGAGAAGATAAATCACATGTGCTATCAGCCATTAATGCAAGATGGGGTATGTATGCACTAAAGGAAAGTGTATGCTCATGTTTAAGGGTAAGCCTAATTATTCTAACTGTATGATTTATAAGCACACGCTGGCCTGGTTGCTCAGTAAACAAGATTTATAGCAACAGCAGTAGGGCCAGCTGTACCATGCGTCACGTTTCACTGTGATGCCTAACGGCAAGAATAGAGAGCACAGTAATTCAGGTTACACTTCACATAGGGTGCTCCTTTCAAGGGCTTCCAAAGAGCTTTCTAAGAACATCCAGCTTTGAGAGGAAAGAAAAGGGAGGCCTGTTGCCTAAAGGAAATAATTAGAAGGAATTAAAATTAATTAACTGATTGTCAGTAATATTATGAAAGTCCTCTTTTGTAAAGATTAATGGTTTTATTTCTTTGGAAAATAACAGTCTCTTTGCATTAGAATGAACAGCTTCTACCTAACCCATTGAGCAATATATCATCACTACAACTTGCTTCATTGCGCATGGTGTAGCTGCCAGTGTAGGACTGAGAAAAATGAAAAAGAAGACTTTTACAATTCTATGGCCATCCTATGACCTAAAGGCAGAATGAGAACCTCAGTTGCGTGTTGAATTGTGATATAGCAAAGTTATAGTTAGGATGTACCTGACAAAAACTTCAGCTCTCTTCTGCACACATACATGTATGTTTACAAGCTTTTCACTGATCCAAATTTTGCTGATCTTATTTTATATCATGAGACCATCATTATATCTAGTTTACGTACATAAATAAGTAAAAGACAGATCTCCCAGTACAAGAGAGATTCTATTATGGTGGAGAGAATGCCGTGCACAGGTCCAGACATAGCACAAGGAGAGAGAAAATAACCAGGTTCAATACAGAAAAGAGAAAGATGAGGAAGCTTCTAACTGCTACTTTTTACTACCAAAAAGGGAGGTTATAGAGATGAGGAAGTCAGGCTCTTCTCAAAGGGGCAGGATGGGAGGCAATGAACACAAGTTGCTACAAGGGAAATTCCAACTTTACATAAAGAAAAATTTGTTTTCCAAGATAGTGGGGCAGGGTCCAGAAAAGAGGTCAGATTTCTGTCCTTGGGGATTATCAAAACTTGGCTGGACAAGTCTTGCTCTAACGCAGTGCTGATCCTCCTCAGAGTAGACGATCAGACTTAAGCATGTGTTTTTTTCTCTAATACATTCCAGTGGTGGGAAGCTCTACAAATGCCTTTGGTGTTTTAGGAATTATAGAGTGAGCACATCAGATACTAACAAGCCAGATGTTGATTGAAGAGAAAAATGCTTCAGGAGTGGTTTACGGTTCCATTCTGTGGCATTCATATGCAAGGAGCACCTCTGTCTCACCCTCACACCTGCTCCTCAGGATGCAGAAGTACCTGCTGCACTTCAGCACAGGAATAGCTAGCCTGACATCCTGTGCACAACCAGGAAAGATTGGCCCTGTGCATGCTCAGATTGAAATATCTTTAATTGAGTATGAAATATTGTTTACTGTATAAACTGTGAGTTCAGTAGGTAAAAGCTACAGTCAGGGCTATCCCTTATACTTTGTTTTTTTCAGACTGACAGCAAGTGGATTTGGGGCTTAAAGGGTACCAATGGTCTTTGACAAAGCCTAGAACACCTTTTGTTTCTGTGTTTGCTTCTAATTAAATTTGTTTTGTACCAGGCAACTGCTTTTCCTTCTGAAGTCAAAGATCTGACGAAGAGAATCCGTACAGTGCTTATGGCTACTGCCCAAATGAAAGAACATGAAAAAGATCCAGAAATGTTGATAGATCTACAGTACAGTTTAGCTAAATCTTATGCAAGCACTCCAGAGCTCCGGAAAACATGGCTGGACAGTATGGCAAAGATACATGTGAAAAATGGAGACTTTTCAGAGGTAATTTACATAATTAAAAACAATGAGCCTAACAAGACAGATGTTCAGATGACATTTTAATTTTCCCTTTATACTTTGCAGGCAGCCATGTGTTATGTTCATGTAGCAGCCCTTGTTGCAGAGTTTCTGCACAGAAAAAGTAAGTGTTTACTGTTTAAGAGGCATAAGACAATGCAGTGGTGAATGATGATTTGGTAAATTATTATTTATTGATCTATTCTGAACATGCTAAAAAGGAAAAAAAATGCAGTGTGACATGATGAAGGTAGAAGACGGTGAGTATTTTTGAAGAAAGTAATCTAAGTGTTCAAACACAGGCATCTACTAGGCTGTCCAGGTCTTCTTAGACAGTCATGTTGGCACCTTGCTGAGAAAAATAAGAACTGACACATTATGTCTCTGTTTAAATGTTCAGATGTGTTTCACATTAGGAAATGTGCTCACAGGGGAAGCCCATTTTACAAACGGGCTGTATGTATGTTCATCAGAAGTATCACTATAGGCAACTGGAGAAAACTAGTGAAAACTATATAGAAGCAGTCAAAATTCAGTCAAAAAATGAAGCTATAGCCTAACTATACAAATATATAAAAGCAACTGGAAAAAAAGAGAGTGGTGTGGTTTAATGCAAAACAGGAAGCAAGGACAAACTTGTGTATTCTCAAGTAAGAGCATAACATTTTGCAGGTTTTCTTATAAAAATCTATTCCACAGTAGATATATTGACCCCATTTCTTGTTTCCACATAAGGGAGTATTGTTGAAAGAGACTTAACTTTCTACTACTTTTAAAAGTTAAAGCCACACAGAAGTTGACTATGTGCACTGCCTTGGCTGGAAAGGTCTCTGAGTCCTTTGCTCAGGGGGCTTGAAGTTCCTTCAAATTCTGTGTGTTGGCTAAATGGAAAAAATCGGCACATATTTTTTTTGATATGTATGTAAACTTCATATGGTTGCAGAGGGGAGAGCATTGAAAGTTGAACCATCTGTATTTGTACCCTGGAAGCTGCTGTCCACAACCAGCGGTAAAAAAGAAGAGGAACAAGTCTGAAGGAATATTAAATGATATACCTTGTGTTATCTCTGTCACAGACACTGTTTACATATATGTAGGCTGCAAACAGTTCAATACAGGCTGAACTACTCAAAGCTTCAGGGTGCATAACTATGGTTTCTGCTAGGAGTATACTGCCCTGTTCACTTCCTATCCTGCTCTTCAGCATCCAGTGGTAGCTTTCTCCTTGCAACTTCTTTGCAAAAATATATGCTGGTCTGTCCTAATGGGTTGGTCAAAGGTGACTTCCAGATACTACACTGGAAGATCTGTTGTTGGTGTTAGTCACATACTAGGAATGACTCCTTTGACAAATGGCTGGAGAGATTCTTATGTGTTCAATCCCATGATAGCAAATCAGTAGCAAAAATGGGAGTTGGGTCCCAGCCTTTAGGACTTTGGTATCAAATGGACTTCTTTGGCCACTGAAGCACGATGCATTTGAGAAAAGTTATTCTATGAATACATTTTATTTTGTCTGCTACAGAACTCTTCCCCAGTGGATGCACTGCCTTCAGGAAAATCACTCCCAACATTGATGAAGAAGGTGCAATGAAAGAAGATGGTGGGATGATGGATGTACATTACAGTGAGGTGAGGTCCTGTAGCATAGACTACGGAAAATTTGATAACCTAATAGGATTTAGTGTTAAACCATGCTCATGTGAGCTTTAGCAAATTGTAGTTGTGCACTGTCATCTATAAGGAAGGCTGTTCCATGGCAATTTCCCAAGAGAACTCTTCGTTGACAGATGTTATGGGTACAATTCAGATAGGTAAATCTGGTGCAAGTTCTTGGTTCCTTTGAAAGGCTTTTCTAGTTCTGAGAGTGAAAAAGCTACACCGCAAACTTTGTCTGCCACATTATGCAAATTCTAGCCCTTGCCAGCATAGGACAGCACAGCTTAGTATTTTTGAAACACAGAGTGTAAGTCAAGCTCCGCTAAGCAAGAGGTCCATTTAGATTCCCCTTGAGTTTGGGTTGTGCTGCAGGACACCATGGTAACAGAACAATCTAGAGATCATAGCAGGGCACTGGGGAAACAGAAAGATCCTCCCGTAAGTTCCAGAGAGTCACAATTACTTCTGCTCCATCCATGTGCAACTGGGTGGGCCACATGGGTGACTGAGGTAGCCCTGCAGCCTAGCTGCTTGACTGTCCATTCATTAAGACTAGGCTTGGGGATCTTCAGCAGCACATCCCATTGCTATTACATGCATGTTCCTTGAACATACCTCTTTGTTATGTACCTCTTTCTTCCAGAACTGTCATCTCCGTATCCTCCCAAACTTTTGGCATTCTCCTAGGGAGATAGCTAAATAACCAAGGTATACTTGCTGGCTACTGTGCTCATTGATGAGTTACTAAGAATTAAACTTTTAAAAACTAACTTTTTTTTCCCCCTTCACAGTTTAGCATACATTTGGAAAGGCCAGGAACACAAAGTGTTTGAACTTATGTAACTGTGGCCACTTATACTGGGACCTATTGAAGTATTTGAAGCTCAAATGGTTTACCTTCTCTTTGACTTAACAACAACCATTTGGTTGCTCTTGTAGGAGGTCCTAGTGGAGCTGCTGGAGCAATGTATAGATGGTCTGTGGAAAGCAGAACGTTACGAAACAATTTCTGAAGTTTCCAAACTGATCATTCCTATTTATGAAAAACGGCGTGAATTTGAGGTACTCATTTTGAAGTAGTTTGTATGTATCAGGTAATTTCATAGGTTGCTAGGTTAAAAACAAGACACTTCTGTTTCTCACATTCTGAGTTAATGGATTGTAGTCTGTAAAGCACACATTGTGCTTCATTGCTGGTCATTAAACAAATGAATGAAAGCAGTGGTCTGGAGGGTAATAAAGTTAAAGCATTCCTAGACGTGGAAGATCATAGTTAGACATAGCTAGTGAATAACGCCCATCTTCCTTTCCCTAAAATAAAGCTGTCATTCCCATATGCTCATCAAAGCCATAGATTCTTTTTGTCCTTTAATACATAGACACTTGAGTGTTTTAAGGGTTAAGAAAGGTGTGAACTGTTCAAAGAGAGGACTAGATCCTCAAGTAACTCAGTGGCTAGCAGAGAGGAAGGAAGGAAACTGTTACTGTCTTGCTACTCCCTAACACCTGCATTGATCTGTGCCCCAGCGAGGCTCAAATGCTGATCAGTGCTCCCCTTTCCCTTCTTCTCCCGTGATCCCCTCCATTTCAGGAAAGCATCCAGCTACATTAATAAAGCTATGAGAAGTCTTGATCTATTGTTTTCAACATAAAGTTGTTTTTAATCAGAAAATAATTTCAGAGTAAAATACTGCAAGCTGGTCTACCCTTACAGGCTTAGTCAGAGAACATGCTGAGACGGCAGGCTGTGTTCTGTTGAAAGACAGTGGTTTTATTGCAGTCCACTGTACCTTTCAGACCTGAAGCCAAAATTTGCTTGAGACTGAGTTTTTTTGAAAGAAACTACATGAACTCAACCTCTTTAGAAATTCTGATTTGCATTCTCCAATGGATTGTGATCAAATACTCAGTAGCTTCCAGTGTTAGCTAGAATTTCCTGCTTGTGTAATTCTGCTCTAATGATGTCAAGATTTGTTTTTCAGAAACTTACTCAACTATACAGAACGCTTCATGGAGCATATGCTAAGATATTGGAAGTGATGCACACAAGGAAGAGGCTTCTTGGAACTTTTTTCAGAGTGGCCTTTTATGGACAAGTAAGTATATACACAGGCTTGCCAGCTACCGCTCACCTGGCATCCAGACCCATAAAGCTGCTGCTTGGTCAGGTCTTAAGCTGAAAAACCTACAAGCTCCTCTGGTGCTCCACCAGTGTGTTGTGTCTTTGTGTTTTGGTATTGCACCCTTGAGGTGAGTGCTTGTATCTCTCTCTAGGAGCACTTGATTTATTATAAATTTTATGTTTAAGCTGATGGGATTTTCATAAAGCAACTCAGCAGTAAGAAAATGGCTTAGTGGGTTCAGAAATTTTCCTTTTTTAAAAAAATTATAGTAGTTACAAGTTACACAAATGCAATTTAGCGTGTATAGTATATAACCAGTAATAGTATTCAACCATAGATTATAAACAGTAATAGTAACAGATATTTTCTTTTGCGGACAAATGCTGCTCCCATCTAAATATTAGTAAAGTAAAAGTTTACCATAGAAGCTGGAGGCAAAATATGTATCAGAGTTGGTTTCATACTTTTAGGGATAGATAGTATTTTTCATTAGCTGGGGTAGTTGGAAAAATGGAGATCTGGGGCTCAGTCTGGAAGAGTGTGATCTTACTGTATCTGATGCAGTCTTCTGAACCCGAAAGTAGTTGCATGGGTTTTTCTTCCACCTATAGCAGTTAATCTAATAAAGTGTGTTACTTCTCATCTCCCTTGCAACTCTGGACTATCTTCTTCTGCTTATGGACCCATAACCCCAAGGGAAATGCAGATTCCCTCTTTAGAAAATACTATGTAAATGATATTAGCCCTTCCTTTCCTGGTTCCTTCTTTTAGAAGATGTGATGAATACCCCTGAAACCATCATGGGTTTGTAACTTTGAACACCACTGTCATTTCACGAACAACATATCTTTATTGAGAGCAGCTCAGAGGAGAAGGACCTGGGAGTGTTGGTTGATGAGAAGCTCAACATGAGCCAGCAATGTGCACTTGTAGCCCAGAAAGACAACCATATCCTGGGCTGTATCAAAAGGAGAGTGGCCAGCAGGCTGAGGAAGGTGATTCTCCCTCTCTGCACTGCTCTCCTGGGACCCCACATGGAGTACTGCATTCAGGTCTGGGGCCCCTGGCACAGGGAGGGCATGGACATATTAGAATGAGCCTAGAAAAGGGCCACAAAGATTATCAAAGGGCTGGAGCCCCTCTCCTATGGAGACAGACTGAGGGAGCTGGGGATGTTCAGCCTGGAGAAGGGAAGGCTCCAGGAAGACCTTATAGCAGCCCTCCAGTACCTAAAGGGGAGCTACAGAAAATCTGGGAAGGGACTCTCTGTCATGGCATTTTAATTCCATAGGTTGGAATAAGATGATCCCTAAGGTCTATTCCAACCCAAGCCATTCTATGATTCTATGATCAGTGACTTTTGCTGCAGCATTTTGTCTTCATACTTCATACTTTGGGTATGTAAAAAGTTAATATGGTTAGCAACAGATAAAAGGAAACAACTGCTAGTTTGGTTTTCTAGAATCTAGAAATAACTGGATCAATCCCTAAAACTAAGCAATGTAACATACCATCCTGACAAACAATACTTGATCCAGTTTTCCATTTTCAAGCTTTGTCAGCTTTATAGGTCAGCTACATACAGATAGTTTTAATAATGTCACAATTTCTGATTGGAGCAACTTGCCAAAGCATGAAGCTTTCAGGCTGTTTCCATTACAGGAAGAACTGGCAATGCAGGCACAACCTTTGGTGCAATTTTGTTTCTGTTTACAACAAATACACTGAGTTCCACTTCCCTGAATACAAGAAGAATCAAAACAGTGGAAGCAGGTTTCTTTATTTATTGCTTGAAGTCCCCGTTGGCTTACACAAAATCCTTTCCTTTAGATTTTTCACATGGCTCTGCTTTCAGGACTTGGCAAATTTATGTTTTTCTACTCCTTCTTTATCCCTGGTTTTGGTGCTTTTTTGTTGTTGTTGTTGTTGTTTTTGTTTGTTTTGTTTTGTTTTGTTTTGTTTTTTCTCCTAGTTGCCTCTTTCCAACCTTCCTAAAAGTCAACCTCTGACCAAACCCCTCTTCCACATTGTTTAGATTTCTCATTAGTCATACTAACGCCTTTGTGTTTAGCAATGACATGCTTATATTTGTTGAGGAATTTAAAAATTTATTTGCGCAATTTTTGAAGGAGTCTATTAAACAGACCACATTGTGAGATTTAGTGCAAGTCATAGTCTTCTAAACCTTCTTCACTTTCTGAAATGTTAGTAGAAAGTTGCTTTCAAAGTAGCAAATCTGAAATAATGTTTTCCAAGAGAAGAAACTCATCTATTCCTCATGCCTTGTTTATGATTACTACTAGGCATTCTTTGAAGAAGAAGATGGAAAGGAATATATCTATAAAGAGCCCAAGCTGACAGGCCTATCAGAGATCTCTCTCAGACTTCTTAAACTTTATGGAGAAAAGTTTGGGTCGGAAACTGTAAAAATTATCCAGGATTCCAACAAGGTAAAGTTAAAATGCATGAACAAGCTAACAAAATGCAGTGAATGTCAGGGCCACATACTAGAGAGTGCACTGATGAGTGCACTGACAGAAATATCAGTCGTACTCTACTAATACTGGTCAGGCCTGGGACTACACTGCTCTAAGCACTGTGCAAATGCAGCACAGAAGGATGAGCTTTGCTCTGTGGACCTGACAGATGGGAGATGACGCAGCATCCCTTCCTTCTGCCAGTAGAGAGGGAGGAGTGAGCCTGGTCTTCTGCCCTTTTACAGGCACCTTGCTTCCAATTGCCCCTCCCATCCCTGTGCTCCCACATGGGCAAGGTGCATAGCTTGGCAGTGTGGTGCTGATCTGTCTTCCAGGTAGAAATAAATGCATTGGGAATTATGAATGGGAAGTGGCAATTCACGTCTCTCTGAGCCCTGTTGCTGAAAGGTGTTGGGAACCAGCACAGAGAAGCAGATGATTGGAAGGAGAATTACTTGTCATTGTCATTACTTGACGCTCCAAATCTAAGAGAAAATCTTTCCTGGCCTCATAGTCATAGCTTCCTTTCCCTATAGAATATCCATTTATGCTCACTACAAGGACTGTGCACGCTCTTGGGTTGCAACTGTGGATATGTCTTAGTTACTAAAGACAGTGCTAGAAACCTCAAATGTTGTTTTGTGCAAACCTGCAGATTTGCATGGTACAGCACAGTGCTGCATGAATGCTAGCTCATGGCTGGGAAGCAATATGGTCATATTGGAAGTTCAGGAGTGTGCTGCACTGATTGATAGCACAATATGACTATCCCTTCGAGGTGTACCTTGTTTGGCACCAAATGTGGTATTTCTTGTGCCACAGCCTCATTGTCTTGTATGTCTGCTAGCTGATGGTCTAACCAACACAGCTGAGGTTAAAAGGAGTGTTTGATGTGTCATTCACATGTGTGCAATGGGGCCAGGACAGCAGAGAATCAGAGTGTACATCTGATCCCTATAGATAACTTAAATGATTGTGAGTTAAATTGCTAACCTTTGTTCTTTTAGTGAGAAACTCTCTTATTTCACAGGTCAATGTTAAAGACCTTGACCCTAAGTATGCTCATATTCAAGTGACTTATGTGAAGCCCTATTTTGAAGACAAAGAAATCTCTGAAAGAAAGACTGAATTTGAAAGAAATCATAACATCAATAGATTTGTATTTGAGACTCCTTACACTTTATCTGGAAAAAAACATGGCAGTGTGGAAGAACAGTGTAAAAAAAGAACCATTCTAACTAGTAAGTACAAGCATCTGAACTTGAGACAGTGGGTATCAGCAACTGGTTTTAGACCTTTTTATCTTGTAAAAACTTCTTAATCAAAATTGTGATATGATATTCTGGTTGGGAGGGGGGATTTACCTTGCATTTCTATGTGCAAATTTTTACAAGTGAATAAATTGTGATATTAAATTATAGCCTTATTCAGGATTTCACACACACCAAGTAAAACTCTGAGCATAAGGATGTATCTGTATGTACTCCTGTTTGCTAAAAGACTTTTCAATCTATAAATCTCATTTGCTGTTTCTGCTAGCTTCGAATTCCTTTCCATACGTAAAGAAGAGAATTCCAGTCAATTATGAACACCAGGTTAATTTAAAACCAATTGATGTTGCAACTGATGAAATAAAAGACAAGACAGCAGAGCTGCAAAAACTCTGCTCTGCTGGTGATGTTGACATGATCCAGCTGCAGCTCAAACTGCAAGGCTGTGTTTCTGTGCAGGTAAGGCTTGACACCTATTCAAAATTACATTTATATACACATCTCTGAGTGAGTCATCTTTTCACAACGCAGCACATTTACTTTCCAGAAATCATTAACTACCTGGTTTGCAGCACTGCAGCCATCATCCTGCCAGCACAGCTTGCCTTGCCACACATATTTGTGGGTGGTTCGTGGCAATAAGGGTTTTGTCCAGGGGTGTTTGCAGTGCCAAGTCCAAGTGCAGCTGCACATTAGTTGTCCATGGGTGGATGCTAAATTATACTTAGTTCTTGAAGACTGTACTGTAAATATCAGGCTGAAATAACCTTTTTGTGAACCTGACTTTTCTCCAGCCGGATATATGACCTTAAGACTCAGACCATACAGCTTGCCAAACGGAAATAAGAGGAAAGTATGAGGAAACAGATTGCCTCTCTGTTTTTTTATCTCCCTTTATCTTTTGGTCTTAAAAAGCCTAGATGGAAAACAATCCTCAAGTGTTAAGACTTCAGGTGCCTCTGGTGATACTAGTAATGTAGAGCTGGTGGCATTCAAATAATAAGCTAATTATTTTCAAGGAAAAAAAAAAGATAAACACTTCTTAACTACCTTTAGCAACTCAATTGAAGTTCTATCATAAATGATTCCTTACTTCTTTGGTTCCAGGTTAATGCTGGTCCCTTAGCCTATGCCAGGGCTTTCCTAAGTGACAGCCAGTCCAGCAAATATCCCGCTAAGAAGGTGAATGAGTTGAAAGAAATGTTCAGGTAGGACTTCTAATGTAATAAAAACTTGTCAACTGGCTGAAATATGGTAGTTGCTTTTCTTGTGTTTTGGTGTGTTTCCAAAATCAGTAAATGCTGAATGCTCACGTCTTATAAAGGTCCAGGTCTGATGGTGCCATGGTTGCTCAGACATATGGAAAAAAGCCACTGTAACTATATATGTCAAGTGTTCCCAGTCTTCGGGTTGTGATTTCCATGACTGAATGCCTGCTTCAGTTTTTTGTGTGCATATTTGAGTTTATAGAAAGTACATTTGAAAATTAGAGGTCTAATAGTCTTGTGTTCAGGACTCTTTCATTTTGTGCATTTTTTCCCCATCTTTCCAAAGAGATTTTTGACTAGATAATGATGAACTTCAAATATTTTAAAGCAAATCCCTTTTTCATGGGAGACCATCATTCTTGATTGTTGCTATATTTGGACACTATGTGACTTGCACAGGCATTTTTCTAACTCTCTCCAGTCCCCCAGAATAGGTGCATAGACCATGGCCTTTTACTTCCCACTTGAAAGTGTCCCCCTTATAATCCAGCAGCTCCTGTTTCACCTCAGGATGACGTGTGTTCCCACACTTCACCACACTACTTTCTGGACCTCTTGAGAGCAACCAGTTGCCCACTAGCTCCTGCATTCATGGCTTGGTGCTGGTGACACCCATTTCATCTGCTGGTGACAAAGCAGCATTAGGGCCAATTCTAGGTATCTTCAGTGTATTGAGTAATCTAGCAAACCATTGAAAGAATAAGGGAATAATCCCTGCAAACCTGCCATGCATGGCTGCAGAACAGAGGAGAAGGTCAAACATAATCTGTTTCATGCAAAAAATAAAATAAATAAATAAATACATTTATCAAAAATCCCAGACGTGATTGTAGTATTTTCACTATAGTCTCATTAGAGAGAGAGAGAAATAATGCCTGTGAAATAAGAGAAGAAAATGAGCAACACTAACCAAGAAAACAGTGTTACAGCTCCCCATGATCTATATTTCTTGTCTGGTGTTAGCAACTTGACCTTGTGTGGTGCACGTGCTGCATCACATACAACCAGATTTGTCAAGCCCTGTACAATTGATTTCCCTCCTGTGCCTGAGCATGGTTTGCCTCTGTTTTTTGACCCCACCTGCTGCTGGTTGGGCTCATCTGAGATCTACAAGCTGTGTGTGGTGCCACGGGCTCTGGAGAAGGTCAGAGATCATTGTGCAGTGCAGGTGTGTGCCCCCTTTATTGAGCACTCAGGCTCAAAGGAACCCAGCAGAACACGATCCTGTGCTGAAGTCCCTCCCCATTCACTGACCCACTGTGCCAGGGATGCCTCTAGAATGTGACTTGTCCCAGACACTGGGGAACAGGGAAAAACTGTTTTATTTCAGTAAAAAAAAAAAAAGACTGGGAAATTGTAATACACAAAGTTCATTCCTTTCCTCCCCAGGAAGTTTATACAAGCCTGTGGAATTGCTCTGGAGCTCAACGAGCGACTCATTAAGGAGGATCAAGTGGAGTACCATGAGGGACTAAAATCAAACTTCCGGGATATGGTGAAAGAGCTTTCAGATATCATCCATGAACAGGCATGTACTGCATGTCAAGAGCCCACAAAAGTCGTTCTCTGTGCTTGTAAATTAGCTAATGTTGAAAACTTACTGAAAACTAAATGGAAACACCTCATGTAATTTAACTAAATTCAAAAAAGGCAAATAACTAAATGTGAAAAGTAAATGATACACTCAGTAGGTTCCTAACAACCAGTTTCTGTTGCTTGCAAACCTCATCCTGGCATTGGTATACAGGGTGGAGTCTTCAGTAACACACATCATTAGTTTCCTGGCTATTGTGGTCATCAGAAATCTTGTGCCGTGTTTTGCTTCATGCTTTCTGCATTGGAAAAGTCCTGTGATAAGTCACAGGTTGAAATTGTCTGGCAAAATTTCCGTTTCCTGTTATATCCCACTTATGTTCCTTTTTTTTTTTTTTAAAGGATATTTTCTTTGAATTTTGACTTAATGCTAACTATTCATATGCACTGATAAGGTATTTGTGCTAAATTATGTGACCCATGTTTTAACATTTGATTGGATCTTTCTAGGAAAACACACTTGAATAGTGACATCAGAGAGGTGAGAGGTTCAGGAAACAATTCCGCATCTATCTAATATCATGCTATGAGATCAGATGAAAAATGTTTTTCTGAAGTAACCTCTTTATCTCTGTACTCTAATTGTGCCTTCATTATGACGAAAGAAAAATAAATGTAGATTTATAGTATCAAGCATATAAGATGAATGGTTCTGACTGTGTTGTGATTCATAGGTCTTGAAAGTTAGAAGAATGTTTTCAAAATCTCCCAGTTCCTCTACAAACAGTCATTTAGCTTCTCACGCCATAGGTAGATAAACTGCTTAAATATAGTTTATTTACCTTCTATACAACAGTTCCACGTGTGGCAATTAAAAATGTAGCATGTTAAATTCCTAAAAATAGAGAGACAAATTCCACAACAAATTGAGAAGTAGATAGGAAAAATGAGCAAGTAGCAAAATAATATAACTGCACCAGGCTGCTATTTCTAAGTCACGTTTATTTACAGTAAAATAATGCTTATGAAAATCAAACAAAGGTTTTTTTTATGGAAAAGTACCATATCATTTCAGGGAAGCAGGATGTGTAGTCTCATGACACAGCTGAATTTTGTCATAGAAATATAAGGGAGGATCTGTTTGAGAATAAGTAATATTCTGCTTGCGACCACCATTTTCCTAGCGTGCAAACTACTATTTTGCACATTTAGTGCATTCATTTTTTCCATGTACACTCCCTATGTTGTTTACTTCACTGTTGAATTTTGCTCAGAGATGTTTGTCCATAGGAGTTGCCACCTGCTTACTCTACACTGTTTGCAAGTAAACCTCTCCAAGACATTTGATTTGCATGCAGCTGCTGGAACTTCTGTGGTTTCTGAATTCTGCAATAGTCAAATTGAAAACAAATCGCTCAGTTCTGCACTCTGGCAGTATAATAGTTTAGATTATCTTAGAACAAAGAAGCGTTATTAAAGCACACCCTATTATCTTTACATATTTACAAATACAATGTCTTGTTCTCTTCTGTTGATGTGTGAAATATTGCAGCAACGGAAGAGTCAAAGTGAATTGCTCACTGGAAGGAGGTATTTTCACTTTCTTCTATGGGGCTTTAGTATTTTGTAATTGATCAAAAAACAGCTTAAAACATCATGTTTACAAGCGCTGTTCATAATCGTACAAAATTGTATAGATAACTGCTGACATTAATTTTGTATTGCCATCAAATGAGCCAAGTATCTAGCAATTTAAACAATGAAACATTTTCTTCTTCTGCAAAATTACTCAGTTAAGTGTAAAAAGTATATTATATTAATTTATATTATAATAATTTATATTATAATAATTTATATTAATTTCATTACAAATAACAAATCCTTTTCTAATTTTTTTCAGTGCCCCAAAGCAACACAGGCAGTGCATTTGCTTTGAGGTGGCAGGGCAGATGGGTCAGCCTGTGACCTATCTACTGATATTTTAAGTTAGGGAAATGTAAAAACAAAAAATTGGTAAACTGCACCTGAATAAGTACAAGAAGCTTCAGAGAGTGTCTGAATACTGATGTCCAGAAACTGTTTATGATGGCCAGTGATCTCAGTTTCACAAATGTAAATTAAGACTAACTTGTTGGCTGATGAACCACAGAGTGAAAAACAAATACTCAATAAGCTCTAGAGCAGCTCTACCAGTACAGTTAGATTCCATGCGGTAAGACCATCCTTCAGCTTATCAAGTACAAAATTTTGTCACAGGTATAGTGGGTGTTTGTTATACTTAGCTGCATATGCTCCCCATGTTTATAAATTAATTAATATATATATATATCACTGCTAAGATATAATACAATTCTCTCTGTGTAGAAATTTTTTTTCTTTGTTTGACTGGATAGTCATAACTGAAAGCTATCTGGTAATGTGGAGAAGAATGTATATATAAATGCTACAGAAATTGCTAAATTACTGTTCTTTCTCATTTTTTGTTGTGCTGCCTTTGTGAAACAGCTTTGAAGACAAGGTTGGATATCTTTTTCACATACCTTTTTAAAGAGCTTGATTATAATAATGAGCTAAAACATTTACTGAACTTGTGGCTGTTTTTTTTCATCTAGATGTACCATGAAGATACAATGCATTCGCCATGGATGCATGACTCCTTACATGTCTTCTGCGCCATCAGCGGGACATCTGGTGATGGAAGTTATTGTTCACTCAGACCCACTGCTGAAATATAAACATATCAGCATAATTTTACAGAGCTTTCTCAGGAATATTTGGAACTGTACAAAGGATGTTAAAAAAAATCCATGATGCATGAATTTACCATTTTCTTCCTCCAAAGTTACTATGCTTTCAAACAGGGTGCTTGCTTATTTTGCTGAGCAACACTGAAAGTGCCTGGACATTGCACCACTGTGCTTGTTTTCTACCTTTTTTTTTTTTTTTTTTTAAGTGTATAACAGGACATGAAAGGCAGTTATCTAAGTATGTATTGAATTGCAGAACTATGAATTGGAATGTTAATGGTACTATGTAAAATTGTATAATGGAATATGATAAAATGTAAAACTACTTTGTAAATAGAAGGAACATAGAGTATATAGAAATTAGCACTGTATCATATTTGCTGCTAAAAGCTTTCTCGGGCAGGGAAGATGACGGAGAAGTTGTAAGAGATCTCACTTGTAAGAGATCTTCCTTGTCTAGAAAGTGACAGGGGGTCCAGACACCCCTGTTTCCCTCATATGATGAGAGTAAACTTGTGTTAGTCTGGAATAACTAAAACCTGAATCAGAAATTATAGTTTTTGTACATCCTTTGGGCAGATAATTGTAAAGTGACCTCCGTGAGAACTGAGTATACTATAGATGATTTGAATTTTGGCTAACCTTTCATGTCTCTAAGAGGATGGATTGTAGTCACTAAGGACAACCTAACAAATTTGTCGTTTGATACCAGTTTTTCCTCTTTATCATTCATTGTCTCACACAAATATAAACTCTGAGAACACCTTAAAGTGAGTTGGGCATTATAAAGCGCTTTAATGTCTTTTGATATAATTCTAATAATCTGTGAGATGTGTTTTAAAAAGAAGTGCAGTGCATTGAAATTAAGTAAATCATACATAAATGGTATTGTTTTAACATCATATGACATGCATGTTCCCTCCTGTTAAATAGATCTGCTTTCTGCAAACTTGTTATTTTTGTCCAAGAAGTGGTTGAAGAAAATCTTTTCTCCATAATGCTTTTATTCCATCTTCCCCTCCCTAGAGCTTTAGTACGTTAGCTCTGTCTCCTTTAATAAGACGCTTTCAGATCCAGGAAAGAAGAAAACAGATCAGTAATTGTTTTATCCACCATTTAGATGTCCGTGTTTTTCCAAGTCCCATAAATTGTAAATATGTTTCCAGTAGTTGATATGGGAAGGGGTTTTGTTTGTTTCTTTTTAATGATATGTAACAAAATGCCATAATAAAAGGACTCCAGCCTAGGTATTTAGCTTGGCTATAGTGTCCATAGAACGTTAAGCTTCTAATTTCTGTAACAAAAAGTATCTTCAAATAGTAAATGGACCACATTTCAAAATGCTCATTATGCATGATTCTAAATACCCGAAATTAATTGTCTTTTGAGAAACAAATGTTGTGATCCATACATTCACCCCCTAGCAGTTGCAAGCAACTTATAGATATGCCAGTGTAACAGACAGCTCACAGTTCTGCTTCTATGTGCTTTTATGCTAGGCAAGCCCTAAATTTAGTTTAACAGAAAGAGGAAGAGAGTTTGAATGTTTAAATATGGTTACTACCTTACTGATTTTCATCTTTCAGCAAATAATGTTTAAAGGCAGATAGTGAGAGTTTCCCAAATTACTTTTCTAAAAGGTGATGAAGCTGCTTAATAGTGGATACATTAAAAACCTTGTTTTTGGAGCTAGTAATACTTTAAACATCAGTACTAAAGACCTATTCTGAATACAAGAAGCAATAATGAGAATTCACTAAAATTCATGAACTATCACTCTCTTATCAGTTACATTTTTCTGTAGCAGTTTTCCTGGAATTGCGGTGAAATACTTGGATGTCCGTAATGTTCCAAAATAATGTTTATGGATTGATTTTCATGTGTTATTCCCTATTTTTGGTGAAATTCCAGTGAAATTCTTGTTTGTGTGTCTGGATGTCTTTAATGTTCCAAGATGAAATTTTGTCTGAACTTCTAAACCTAATGTTGGTATTGGAGTTATTCTATCATTTCATTTTAATATCAATATGGAAACCTGTCTCAGTAATTCAGCCCCCCCAAAAAAATATTTAATACAAGTCCTTCCTTCTTTGGAAGAATATAAATATTGTTTATTAGCACTTCAGTTTTTCTTATACTGCCTAACTAAGGAACAGTGGGTGTCATTTGGCCTATAATAATTAGTAGACATATTTTAAATTACAAATGGCATGCACACTTTCTAATACCAGTATATCTGCACATATGTATTTTATATATAAGACTTTTTTTATATAGGACTTCTAATAACTTTTGCTGCAAAACTAGTCTCTATCAAGTCTCTAGAACAGATGCATTGGTAATTTAGCAATTACATGATTGTTTGCATAAAGGGAAAAGAAAAAGGGTAAAATGCTTGGCAATGAAGCACTTGACTACTGTCAGTATCCGGATTGTTTTGGATAATAGTATGTGTTAGAGCCAAATTGTTTGCAGAAAGGACATAAAGAGCAATGCAGGGTCTGCCAGCACTTTATATTCAATAAATGCTTTTAGAGATTTATATACCTGTGTGGGATAGCACAGGAAAGCCTAAACATTTCCTGTCATCTCTGACATGCTGTTTTTCTCTCTGCAGAGAGATAAGTAAGTAGTATTTTCAGACTTCAGAGCTACATTTCTTTCCAAAAAAAAAATAAAATAAAATAGTCTGGAACCCAGAATTTACTACAGCCGAGGATATATTTCTATGTGCTACTTGACGTTCTAAATTTCTTCTGAGAATCGACATTTTCTTGAGACAGGGTAATGAATGGGGAATCTTGGGTCTGAGAATATCTGTAGTGTGTGAACATGAACATCTTGCTTCAGAAGCCTTTTGAACATATACCACATGGTATTTTGATATAGAATAAGAGTTTACATGGGCATAATGCATTTTGTCTTAAAGTATGTTTGTTTTCCCTTCTTGTAAAGACAGCATCCCATTGACTTTGCAGCAGGCTTCAGAATAAAGGGGAGAAAGAGAGTCTCCCTCTCCAACACATAAAAAAAAAAAAAAAAAAAGAGAGAGAGAGAGGAAAACAAGAGGAAAACGTGATTTGCCCACTTTAAGAGTGTAGCATGTGTCTAGGGTGTTTCTTTTGATACTCATTGAGCTAAGTTCTCCTAATAAAACAAAGCGATCTTACTGGATTTGGGAATACCATATGCAACTAGTTATTATGCAACCACATACTGTAGTACATACCCTTTAGATAATATGCTTGTGTCAAGCAATGGTGAACCAATTATGATATACACCTAATATAATCTAATGTAATCTACTCTCTCTGAATGTAAATAACATCTGCTAGCCCATAGTCATAGCAGAAGTGTTTTTATCGTGCATGTTGCATGTATGTGTGTTGTACAAGCTCTCTTTAACTTTCTGTATGTGATGACAGAATGGTACATACTGTTTGACTTGGTTGTTAACTGGTGTAACTTTGGCACTGAGAAATACACAAAGCTACTCCAGAGAATTCTGACACCAGTGATCCTATATTGCTCTTTTGTTACTGTTTTCTTTTTCTTTAAGAATCAAAAATTTTGACAAGAAGCAAGGACAAATTCATATTTCAGTTGATAAAAGAACGGACAGTTTGTTCTAGGTCACACTAAAAGACCATAAAATCAGGAAAAATAAGTGTTGCAATCAGTACACTTTGCGTAGGCTTCCTTTTTTTTCCTTCACTGAACAACAGAATGACTTATCTGAAGATAATACCATGCTAAGATTTGTGAAACCTAGCCAAATGTGTTATTGCATACACTGTTTAAAAAAAAAAAAAAAAAAAAAAAAAAAACAAA
The DNA here is from genome assembly GCF_047663525.1 of Anas platyrhynchos. NCBI lineage: Eukaryota > Metazoa > Chordata > Aves > Anseriformes > Anatidae > Anas > Anas platyrhynchos. Next base: position 16,034,079 of record NC_092596.1, read on the forward strand.
CAAAAAAAAAAAACAGGGAAAACATAAAGAAAAAAACTTCAAATACATAAGTACACCAAATGTAATCATTAACAGAATCTATCTGACATTTCATTGTCAAATAGAAGCTGTTGATTCAGAAATACCAAAGGAGCATGAATGCCACACATCCTTCTCTGAGCATCCTGGAAATATGATTCTTCAAGAAACCAACAACTGAGACAGGAATGTATACAAATTTATAAATAGAAATAAAGTATGATTCACCCGTGAAGAAATGTCACGGCAAGTCAGCCTACTTTCCTAAAAAGTAAGTTCATGATCATGTTTTTGCTGTGTTTTGTAGTTCCAATTTTCAAACCTACACTTCTGCTCTTTGGGAATATGTTTATGGTTGCTCTACTCCAACTAACTCGGCTTAGATTGCTAGATTCAGTTGCCAGTAAACTAGTAAATATGCCAAGCACAGGCTATTACGTGATGTAATGGAACTCAGTAATACCATTGCTATTTACCTCACACCATCTGATAAAGGACAAATTGCTTTTTCTACTGCTCTCTTCTACCTTCAAGGCTTTCTGTAGAGGGTTCTTGCAAGTCTTGTCAAAACAGCTGCAGAATATTCCTGGCCTCCGTTTGTGAGTTATAAGAGGCAAAGCATTTGCTCTCTTGCTAAATAAATAGACAAGTTAAGCAGACCTTGGCTTTTGGGGAAATGAGCAGAAAAGTTGATGCATGCATTTACAGTAGCTAATTCTTGGAGAGGGACACAATTTTTGCATGAGCATAGTTGGTTCTACATCTATCCCAAAGGGCTCTTCAAGGGAATTGGTTTTTATTCAACATGATTTCTGGATTCCAGTGATGCTTGGGTAGCAGCTCAGAGAGAACTTGCAGAGATTATGGCTGTTTTGAGCACGTGTACTCCAAAACTCTTGACATCCCCCGAAGAATATTGAGGTCAAAAAGGGAGAGGCCCAGTGAGTCAGACCATATTTTTTTCAGCTCACATTTTTGGACTTTTATGGTTCTGATCCAACTGTATTCTAGTTGACTGAGCTCCTTTTTTAATTGACCCCAGCCATCTTTTGAAAAGCTTGTAATTGTGACAGGTAAGATCTAAGGTATTCACAGAAGTTGCTGCAAAATCAGAAATTATAAAGGAGGAATTTCATGGTCAGTGTGGGGCAACTGAAGACTTCTGCTCCCAGATGGGACAATCCCATACTCCCTCCCCTTTCTCCTCCCCCCCACACACTGCTAATTACTGCTGCCTCTTCTTGCACCTAGTAATCATGCAGTCACACGGATTAGACTCATTTATTAATCTGATTTAGAGAACACATAGAGAAATATATATATATATGTTTTTTGTTTGTTTTTTTTTGTTTGTTTGTTTAATGCATCAGCAGACTTGCTACACAGCCTATAATCTCTATCTTAACATGGGTGGAAATGGCAAGAACACACAGCCACAGGCAGATCAGCAGTATAATCTTAAACCAGTTTACACCAAATATGATGCCATGTGCCAAGTAGCTATTTAATAGTCTTTTAGAAATACCTCAGGTGTGCCTGTCATGAGTTTGTCACTGTGTCACGAACGTATTATCTAAGAACATCAGGAAGCATGAGATTCACAACAGAAAGATGCAGGACAGGACTCACTGGGATTGAGAAACAAAGTCTTGGGGAGGTGGTAAGGATCAAAGGGTTTGGCATGAGCTCTGATTGCCGTGCAATGGAACATGGGAGGGGAAAGTGACGACAGGCTGAGTGAGGGGGAAGAAGCCTGCCGGTGAAAAACATTTCAACTGCCTCCAACTATGGGCAGGCAGCCAAAAGCATGCTAAGCATTGGATGTGGGCTTGGCACTGTGTCCCCCAAGAGCAGGAGTGGACAAAACAGAAAGAAGGAAGGAAAGAAAACATTAACAAGGAAACTGAAAGCAAGGGAGAGGTCACTGGGTCTCAGATCAGTTTTAGTCTACGAAGGTCATCTGTAGCAACCATAGTCCACACCAGCTACGCGCAGTTATACAGCCTGACAGGTAAATTCATGTCCTGGAACTTTAAGTCACACTTTCCATTAGTTTATAATTCCAGGTCTTTGGGTGCTTTCTAGCACCAACTAGGAAATTTGCTAAATCCTCTTGTTTTCCCGGGAGTATAATAACAAACAGGCAGAAAAGAAAATTTACAGCATTAACACAGGATATTCCCCACCCTATTATAAAAAGATCTGCTTCCCTTTTTCTAAAATGAGTCTCTAAAAAGCAGATGAACTCTTGCAAAACTCCTTGAAGAGCTGAGTAAATACCAAACAGTGCAGTTGACTTAGGAATAATAATTTTCACTAATTAATTTCAGTTTGCCCTGAAATTTAGCCAAAGTTTCCTTTCTGCTTCTTCTGTGTTTTTTTATACCTGTATTTGGGTGACAACTAGGAGCAAACTTGCTAGCTACCACAAAAATCTAGGTTCTGAAGAAAACACCTTATCCCAATTTTTTTCTTATCCTGGAACATACCAAAAGATCACTTGTGTGATATTCCACCTCTGTGGAAATCTGGGAATACTGCTGCCATATTACACTAGTAGAAATGAGGGCACTAGTGCAAGCGCCCATATCATGCTTGCAAAAGAGCTGAAGAAGAGGAAGTTTGGGGATGTTTGTAGAAGACAAGCATCAGTAGTAGTAGATCAGAAAATGAAGTATATGTACTATATGTACGTTTAGTACAGATGAGAACTCTAGCAATGTCATGAATTTGCAGGAGGGATTGGGAAGAAGGGAGTTCTGCTGGGAGGGGGATTGAATAACTAGGTGTAACATCAAGAGAACTACTAGGGGACTTGCTAACATATTTTCCTGGTGAGAAGATATTAATGTCTTGGGCACATTTCAATAGTAGTAGGTGACAAGTATAGGTCTGGTTGTAAAAGAAAAATTACTTTGACCCTCAAAACAAGATCTTGCAGAGTACTGCTCCAGGGAACTTGTCCTTGAGCATGGCATGAAGGCAAGTAGCAAGGTGTTGGGGGAAAGTGCAGTCGACATACGTTGGGGTGCCACTGGAGCAGGGGAAACAGCCTGGAGCCTCAGGGTGCCTGTGGTCCCCGGACAGCGATGCACAGACAGCATTCTGGAGCCTGGAGCACCGACGAAGTTCTGGTTTGGTGGCAAGGCTGTAGCAGGGCATGGGGAAGACCCCTGGGAAACACAGAAGGCGCCGGGGACAGGAAAAGTGGCTCGGTGGCAGGGCTGCTCGAGGAATCGATGGGCAGCAAAGACACCCAGCACGGGCAGGGGGTGCGCGGGGGGCAGTCACGGGGCGGCAACAGAGGGAGCTGGGGGGCAGTGGAAGGGCTAGGACCCGGCCCCACAGGGGAAGTCCTCCCGGCGGGGCAGCCACAGCCCGCACCCTCAGGTGCGGGGCAGCAGAGCCGGGCCGGGGGCGGCCCAGGTAGCAGGGGCGGGGCGGCTGCCACCGCCCTGCCGAGGCCGCTCCCCGCTCGGCTCGGGTTACCTGGGCGGGCCGCGCCGCGGCTCTTCCCGTCTGGCCCGGCCCCCGCTACGGGAAGTGGGAGTCAGGGGCGCGCTCGGACGGCCGGGACGGCGGAGCCATGGATCCCTCCGGTCCCTTCGGAGCTGCACTGCGGGGCTGGCTGCTCCTCGCCGTCTGCTGGGCGGCGGCAGCGGTGGCGGCGGCAGGTGAGGAGCTGGCCGGGCTGGGGCTGGGGCGGGGGGCGGCGGTGGGACCCCCGGGCGGTTGCGAGCAGCGCGCCGGGCTCGCTCCGCTCCGCTGCCGGCTCTGCTGCCGGCACCGCCGCTTCGCCGCCGAGCGCTTCGCCCGCGGGGCCGGGGCCGAGGTGGCTTCGCTGCCGGCCCCAGCCCGTAACCGGCTCGGGGGCCCCTCGGGGCGAAACGTCCGGCGGCGAAGCGGCGGTGCCGGCAGCGCCGTGCGGGGATCTGGGGATCTGGCGCTGCCGAGCGGCTGTGGGGCTGGTGCGGGCCGTATGGCCGGCGCGGGGACCTTGGTGTCCGCGTCCTGAAGTCCAGCGCTTTCGTTTCGTGGTGGAAATTGCCTAAGCTTTGGACTCGGAGCGTCCTCGGCGTCTTACAAGACAGGGGAAAGGGGATGCGTACAACTCCCCTCTTCTTTCTCTCTAAGGCAGCGTTTGACAGGGGTGGCGAATACCTTTAAACTCTGTCTTCGGTTCCCGGGGCTGTTTCTGTCTTGGAAATCCAAGCAGAAGCCCACCGCCTTCTCTGTGCGTATGTCTTGAGGCAGATTCCTGGAAATCAGGAAGGCTGTCGCTGACAGCACTGGAGAAGCTGTGTTTGTTGTTTACTGGAGCTCTATGCACGGTTTCCCTTACTGTACGTCTTGTACCTTGGGTTTGCCATTAGTTTTGCTTTCCTTGCTTTTGGAAGCACAACGATTTAGTAGTAGGAAAGAAGAGTGAATGCGTGAGAGGTTTAATAGGAAGTAGGTGAAGCCTTGCTCTATCTTTGACGATTTTAATGCAGCAGCACAGTAACAGGCGTTAAAGAATTGCTATTTTTTTAACTGGCTGTAATTCAGTTTCATAGGATGAAATCAGTCTTAAGAAAATATAGGAGGACAAAATGCAAGTAGAAAGTGCTTTATGATATATTACGGTACTTGAACCATTCATCGATGTTTCCATCTTTAAAATAAAACGTTCCATTTCTGTTTATTTATTTTATTTTATTTTATTTTATTTTTTAAATGCGGGATTGCTTCCACTAATCTCTGCTACAGTTACTTCCATGCTTTTTTAGAAACCATTACCGTGTTTTTTGTTTTTTTTTTTAAGAGTGAAATAATAATGTCTTTCATATGTCTTGTAATTTGTCTTTGAGGTGTTTTCTTAAAGTGCTGTACCAATGTGATTTTAATAGCAAAAGTACTTAGACTGTATGTATATCCCATATTTTTAAACAAATGGGACTGGCCAAGCCTATGAATAAAAGTAAACTTTCATCTGAATATAACATTAATCTACACAATTCTTAAACTTGTGCTTTAACCTAAAACTTTTCAGATTTATACTTTTTATGTAAATATGACTTATTTGTTTATAAATTTTGAATATTCACAGTTCTTACTCTGGGCAGTTAGAAATCTGCAAGCTCCATTACTTCTCACCAGACGCGTTAAAAGGAAATGTGCAGAACTTCAGAACGTCGGTCAGAGAGAAAACTATATTTTTTTAAGGATTTGTGGCTTTTGTAGGTAATAACAAAAAAGTTAATCATGAGAAGAAATTGTTTGGAGCTGTGTAGTTATTTTGAATAAATATGTGCTGTTTTTTTGTTTGTTTGTTTGTTTTTTGTTTGATTGCTTAGATGTTTTAAAGGGCTTGGGCAAGAAACACTCAGTATTTGCAAAGTCAGGCCCTGATGCTGTTCACTAGAGTGTTTGCTAGTGGAACAGGTAATAGGTCAAGATATTCTGGCTAGCTGACTAGGTTTAGTTTTCAAAGAGGAGGCTTTTTTTTCTAAGTTCATTGGCCCTGAAAAGCTACGTGTTCCCTGCTTCTGTGTTCACCATTTAAAAAAAAAAAAAAAAAAAGTCTTGTAAATTTCAAGCATTCAGAAAAGCTAGGAATAGTCAGACTAAATGAGCAAATCCTAGTAACTATTCTTGTTTCTTTGTGAGCATAGTCACACACATACATGGACACACAAATGGTGATAGCGTCTGATCTCTGCTATTGCCTGTTCCTTAGCTATGTCTGTGAAACCTCCAACTGTTTCATAATTCTCAAGTTTTAGCAGATCTGGCTCCAGGGAATGGAAGATAATGGTGTCACAGACACTTAAGGAAAAAATCTTGCTGAAAGAACCTTTTTTGCCTTTTAATCCACCCTCTTCCTTATGCTAGCAGAAGCCAATATGGTTGTACAGCAAACTGGATGGGAGATTGCATCTCAGTGTAACTATTTGCTGTTTCCATACATATTTCCCCAAAAGTTGGAGGGGTTTTGAGACAGGTTTCCTGGGATGAGCAAGACCTGCAGAGCTGTTGATGTCAATTGGAAGTGTTTATGAAACTGCTGCATAACAGGGATGCTCTCTTTCCACAGACAAGTGGGTGGTGGTGCTTCAGTGGTGATACTTGTAAATGCAATCAAGAAGCAGTCCCATTTGGCCTCTTATTAAATATCTTTTAATAGTACACAGAGGGGAGGGAGGCGGGGAAGCTTAATCACTTTCAATTTCTTAGGGAATTACCAGTTGCGAACTTTCTCTAGAATTTGACTTAGACTCATACTTTAATCTTTCATGGCAATTTTCTACTTTCTCTCTCATTTGTATTCTTCCTTTTCTAATCTGACCTTCGAGCTGTGTGACTGGATATTGAGTAGACTGTGACTCAGTGCACAAATGTGAGGAAGGTTCAAGGCACAAATGGATTTATCCTGGCAAGTATTTCTGAGTCATGGCTCTTCCTCAGCTTCTGTCTTGTTTTTGGGGAGGTGAAAAAATTTACCGGTGAAGTGCACCAGCAGTAAATTACTGTTTTTTCTCACACCGATTTTGGTCACTGTGCATGAGTATAGCATTAAAAGTTTAATAGGTGACTAATTGAAAAAGTGTTGTGGTTTTTTGGTTGTTTTTCTAATATTCTCATTTTTGCTTATATTGGGCTAAATCATGGTTCTAACTTACAACTGCTACTTGTGAGTTTTGTTGTTTGTCTTTTGCAAAGTTCTCCTTCTAAAACTGTATTGAAGGATGATTAGTAGTAGAATAAATCATTAATTGTTTCTCATAATTTAAATGTATTTACTAAAAATTGGCATGAATGATGCAAACTCACAGCAACAAAGAACTGAAAAACAAGGGCACTTAGATTCATCTTCCCTCTGCAAACATAAATTTCATTGCAGCATGCAACAACATAGTGCTTGTGGTAATTTCCTAAAAAAAAAAAAAAAGTTAAAACTTTTTTTTTGTGTGTGTGTTTCTTATAATTATTTAAATAATTAATCGACTCTGTTAGTTGGAAGAGTACAAACACTTTGGACAATAACTTATCTGATAGAAAGCAGGAACAGACAGAGTTGAGAATTCATTTGTGTTCTTCCTTTTCGGAGAGTTAAATAAAAAAAAATCTATCAGTGATGAAATGTACACCAACAGGATTGTTATACTGATAATTTCTCCTTTCTTTTAGGAGCAAAAGTTCTTCCACCTCCATCCAACTTAAATTATTCATTTATCCAAATCTGTACGTTGAACTGGACATGGAATCCCCCAGAGAACATCAGCAGTAGCTGTGACCTGGAATATTCCAGTGACATAGTGATTGATGAGGTCCCTCAGAACCAAAGAGTAAGTTCTTTATGTCTTGAAGCTGTGCTGTGCTCCAGTGAATATATTATTGTGATAAAACTATGTGTGTATATGTTTATATATATAATATACATATATAAAATGTAGTTTTAATATAACCTTTAATTCTCGTCATGGGATCAAAACCTCAAAAATGAGTCATACCAGCATGTGGAATATGGAGACTAGAAAAATCTCTCTGCCGCTCTCTGATAATCAAGCTATGACTGATAACACAAGTAAAATAATAATAATGTAAAAAGACTTGTTTCCATCTTTTGTTTTTTACAGCCTTTCAGGAAAATATACAATATACACGCAGAGCAGCCTACATGTATAAGATGTAAATGTGAATTTTCAAAGGTCAACCTGCTTCATTATGAGCTCAATTCAAGAAAGAGGTTTGCACATTAATCTTGGTGCAATTGTAATTTGACTGTTTAGAGGCTTTTGGAAGTAATGCCAAGTATTAACCTATTCCCACGTTTGCTCTGTCCCAGCACTTGTGCTTACATTTATTCTTGGGTGTTGTGTTAGGAATACAACATGGAACAATTATTTTTTTTTTTTCCCCGGAAAAGAAACTATTCCTTTAAGGATGCCTCCTGAAATAGTCCTTTGTTGTTGAGCCCTTCTTGTAGTTTTATGGCCTGATATAATGGCCTCCTTACTGCGACTGCTGTATTCTTTCTGATAGCTATGGGATATCCTGGACTTGAAGTAAGACTGCAGTTTCATAAACAGTTGAGCGGATTTAATGGCTGGACACTGCTAAAAGGATGATATTTCATTTTTGACATCCCCTCCTCTAATGATCTTTGCCAGACCTTTATATGAGCCAGTTGAACTTGCCAACTCAGCAGAAGCCTATTTACCTCTTTAATAGGTTCATTAACAAGTTGAAAGTCTGCTTGGTTTACAAGTGGAACGAATTTGTCAAAAGGTTTACCAAATGTTAAGGTCAGCAGCAGTAAAAGAGCCGTTGGACAGTTTCATGTAACAGGATAAACGAGAGTGTTTTGTCTTGTTGTCTTGCATTACAGTTGGTAGAATGTAGTTTGTTAATAGCTGTTAGATTTCCTTGCACTTTCATTAGTGCAAATGTTATTATTTCTATACACACAATGCATGAGTGGTTATACCATTCTTCTATTATAACAATTTTTTTTATCTTCTTTCTAGTCAAGTAAGAGGCATCACCCTAGCCAAAAATGATTAAGAAAGCGTATGAGAAAAGGTTTATCCTTTTGCTTGCACAAACACATTCTTTTTTTCCAAAAATAGAAGCTCATGGACTTCTTGGTCCTGCTGTGATGTCACTGTAGTTAATAGCTGTTTGTGGATTTTTTTTTCTTTGCTTCTTATATCCTTGTAGACTCTTTTTATCATTTTAGATGTTCTTTCTGCATGTGTGTGCATGTGAATGTGCAGTGTGAAGGTTAAATCTGTAAGCTACTTTCTGTATAAGTGTAGTATAACCAGGTGTATTTTGCATTACCCATGCAGACTTACTCTAGGACCATTTTCCTTCACCTTATACTAGTTCCTTGGTCTCTTGCTCCAGTTAGTAATAAATATGAACATTAGCCACAAAGAGAGGTTTTCCTTTGGTGACTTCTGAGTGTGCCTGATAAGGAAAAAGAAAAGTTAAGTGACACTGAGGCTTCCATGTTATCAGATGTTCATTTCATTTGTCTTTGAATTGCAGCTTTTTTGATGGACTCTAATGTATTTTTATTTTAACAGTAACTTCCATGTATTTGATACGATATACCAAATGCTATGGTTTTCTTTTTCCCCATCTAAACCTAGCAGTGGAGTAAGAGTCTCTTTCGCGTGACGGATACGTTCTTGAATGAGGAAATGCGTTTCAAAGTGAGAAGTGAATGCAAGCATGATAATGCCAGTGAACCAAGCCGATGGGTGGAGACTTCTGTTCTACCAAAAGGTAACGTGTAAAAAGGCAAGACTTGAGACAGACATACTTCTTTTGGACTGAGGAGATGTAGTTTTATCTGTGCTATTTTAACAAAATATCTTAGAACTATATCAGAGTAAAATGTCTGAGAGATACTAGAAGCAACAGAAAGCTCAGTTGACAAAGCTTAGTAAAATGACTTCGATACGTTTAAACCAAAGTACTTTTCTGACACTTAAAATGTTACAGGCAAGCTTTTAAAATTTCAGTGCACTTCCAAGACATCCTGATTCCCATCACTAATCTTGTTTCTGCCATCCTGTGGTTGTGAGATGAGAGAACTTATGTTGATTAAGTTTGCTGACTTATCATTAAAATCTAAATATATTTTCTATGATTTCTCTATACAAGCAAGACTACTTAAACTACATTTGTAAACGTTGGAGGGATGAATCTAGCAAATTTAACAAGTCTGTGAATAAAAAAGGGACTTAATTACAGTAAGGGTCTCTCTTTTTTGAAAGGTAGATGAGTGAATAGTAGAATGAGTAGAGAAAAATATTTTCTGTTTCTTGTCCTCCAGAAATGAGGGCTACATTGCAAAAGTTATGAAGCAGGCATTAAGCAAAATTGTTTCATTTTTATGTTCTGTAACTTGTTTAATTTCAATACATTGAAGAAGTCAAATGTCTAGTGGTGTATGGGTGTCAATTAAAAATTCAACTTAACCCCGGTGTTGCTTTTGTCCATATTTAAGAGCTACAAGTAATTTCCGTATTTAGAATATTGAGAAACTAATACTTTTGTCTGGAGAAGATAACTATAAATACTATTTTTATGGAGATGTCTGTAATAACTATAACAAAGCTTAGCACTGTCCCTATAAGTGGTAATTACTTTAATTCTTTTTAAAATATCAGTAGTTTAATAGAAACAAAATATTTTTTCTGACTCACCACCTTGTGCTTAGTGTCAGATAAGAGTAGTAATTCAGGCATCGTGGAAACTTTGAGATTCAGTGTTATAGTAAGCTGACATTTAGAAGTTGTCCTGGTGAGATTTCAATAAACAACTGGATTTATTGCGCTGAGACTGCAGGCTGAGAGGTAACCCATCTTTGCCTTTCGAACATCTTTAGTTATGTAAAAAGGGATGCTTTACTTTTGGAAACTGAGATAAGAATTTGCTGGCAAAATAAATGTTGACATCTTTCAATTTTCTTTTGTAGGTATTCCAGGGACTGCTGCTGTTGGTTTGAACTGTGTTTGGCACAATTTGGAGTACATGGTTTGTAAGTGGCATCCTGGAGAGAATGCAAGTAGCGATACCAATTACACTTTATTCTACTGGTTCGTATTAACTTTTTGTTGCCAACCCTGTTAGTGTTAATCTGTAGTTTTACATTACTTAAGTTTTACTACTTTATTTCCTGTTGTTTTGAAAGATCCCAAAAGCACTGCATACAAGTTAATGTTGGGTCCTGTCCAACAGAAAATTTAGCAACTGAAGAAGTTGCCGCTACTGAGTCTGTTTGGGAAGCTGATATGTTTATTATGTGAACGATTTACTGCTTCTGTAGCTCTTTTTAAAAATAACTGCTATTTATTTTCTATTTTTTTCTAATTGTGGATTTAAACAAGGAGAAAGAACTGCACTAAAACAGTATATTCATTCCTTTCTTTAAAGCCCAATAAGCATGGGCCATTTAAGTCAGAATCACTCACTAATTCATATATCAGCTCTTAAATCATTGGAAAATGGTATGGAAGCATTAACATCTAGTAGTTTTGTTTGTATCTTCTTTGTCATAAATCACTGATTTGCAATGAAAGTAATGAACATCTTTTTATCATCATCCATGCTTGCAAGCTGACTGCCATAAATAGACTCTTGTTCCAAAGGAACAGAGTTGTGGTGTGAGCAAAAACTTGGCAGCAAGATCTGTGCACACTAATCTATGCATACTTCTGCATGTTGATGGGGCTTGTGAAATGCCAGGTTGTATTTGTTTCTGTAGAAATATTGAAGTTTTATTTTTGTAAGTCCCTTGTTGTAGTTCTTAAATCAGCTTTGTGTCTTATCTGAATGGACTAAATAAAACTTTCCCTCCTCAGTGTCAGTCTCACAGACTAACTGTTCTATTTAATGCAATTTGACAGCAAATAGCGGAAAACTTCTTGCATTAGTTAAATGCTTGTAGGACTGTTTTCTAACGGTCTAAACTGATAAACAAAAAAGCCTTCTGTGAGTATTACATCAACAGTAACAATGAGAAGTTGAAGATCTGAATTTGTAGGTATATGGATACTTACTGGACTAATGCTTTAGATAAGAGCTAAATGCTTTGATCTTATCCCTTAATATAAAAGATGTAGCTGCAGCAATGTCAGAGTGATTCGATTACTGCTGCTTAACTGAATTTATGACAAAAATAATTGAAAGTCAAACACCTTTTCTCCATTTCAGTCCAACATTTTGCTTAACAAAAAGAAAAAGATACTCTAAAATTTTAAGGCTGAAAACTAAGGAAACACTTGATTTTTTGACTAAAAGATGCCTTTTCTATAATGCAGGAGAGGTCAGTTTTGTTTTTTTTACTAAGAAATGACTGAAAAATGACCTGAAAAAATACTGCTTCATTTTATTTTACGTTATTTTTCTTTAATGTTTTATTCTAAAATGTATCTTTTCATCCAAAGTGAATATAATTATAACAATTGCATAGAACAAACAAATCCTGACAGTACAGAGGAATAATTGCTGAAACAGAGGCTTACTAGAGCAGGTTGATGTCCTTACATAGTGCTGTCTGCTCTGAATGCCTCTCAACTTCGTCAGACCTGGAGTAGAGAGATGAGAAGGACAGATAAAAAAAAAAAAAGGGGGGGGGGGGCCTGAAAACAGGACAGGCAATTCTGGCTTTGGCATCCCCTATATAAAGCAGTGTGAAATAGGGGGATTTTACTCCTACTGTGCTCCTAAATTGATCCCTGGTTACTGGTTTGAGAGACTGATTCCCTAATTTTCTATGGAGGAAAAGCTACTGGAATATTTTCAGTGGAATCTAGGGAAGACAGAAACAAGGAAGAAGGTAGACATTGCTTCTCAGTTATAGGAAGTGAATACGACATTTTGAAAAGCAAATACATGAAGTAGGTGAAACTTGACCATCTGAAGCAAGAGCAGCAATGCCTAAGGCATTGCTAAAGGCTGTTGGTGATTTCATCCTGTTACAAGTGAAATTCTGTTGATGGGAAGTGATCCAGATTGGTTTGATTTCTATTTTTTTTTCTCCTGATGTTGTTTTGCACCGGGGAAAATGTGAACTCAAGCTGAAAACAACCATTATCTTTGCTTGGATATATAAACACTGTGACCTGTCTCTCATTCTGATTTTGCACACTTTATGAAAATAATATTCTTCCTAAAGCTTGATATAAATGAGAAGCATCTTACTTTGTTTAGCTTTAGTTTTATATATGTTATAGTACATTACAAGATCAGTCTTTAGAATTCATAACAGGTTTAAAAAGTAAGCTTACTCCCTGCTGTCCTATTCTTTTGAATTTCTTAAAAATATATATATTATTTTTATTCCTATAGGTTTGATGGTTTGAAAAATCCCAAGAAATGCAAAAACTATTCAATAAGCCAAGGAAGCTTTGAATGCACATTCAGTCTTACCTTCCCAAGGTTTACTAATACTTACCCAGTTATCAGTATTTTGATTAGAGATGATTCAGAAGAAATTAGGCCTGTGTGTGCAAGTAAAAATCCTACCACCCTTGGTAAGTTTAATGTCACATAGTGTGTGTGGGGGGAAGAGTGGGGTAGGGAATAAAGCTTGCTGGTATATCAGTGTGCTTGAGAAGCTTGCCGCTTGTAAGCTGTGGATCAGACAACATGGTATGTTCTCTTCTACTGATCTTTTGATTTAGAAATTAAGTAGATAATCTACAGTTTTTTATTGGGAGGTGGGTGGTTTTTTTTGTCATTTGTTTTTTGCTCTCTTCTACTCCTGCTGTTCCATTGTTTTTATTCTTTTATTTTTTTTGGTGCTAGCTTTTTTCCTCTTTCTGTTGCTAAATTGTATGCATAATATGTGTAATAAGTGTATGCATAATAGGCCATACAGGACTTCTAACCACATTTGTATCCAGTGAAATATAATTTTTAATTATTTCTATTTTATATTTCAGTACAACCTGCTACACCAAAAATAGTTGAACTATCATATGTTAATGGTGGAATATATCTACAGTGGAGTGAATCAGACGCCTTTCCAGCAAACTGTCTCTATTATGAACTGAGATATCACAATGGTGATCTGACTGTTGCTCAGACAATTCGAGTAAGTTTTCATTACTTACAGTTAACAGTGTGGTTTTTTTCCTGTGCATCTTCTATAATTTGTATTGATGTTCATAGTGAATTTTCTGTTTGAAAAAGAATGATTGCATATGCTGCATGTGAATGTGTCTGTCTATTGTACTAGCTGAAACTTGTGTAGATTGAATATGTTTTTCTTCCACATGCTAGTTTTCTGGTAGTAATATCTATCCAACATAATCCGTGTTTGTCTTCCAAATCTTTACCATCTATTATTGCAAAGCAATAACATGTAAAGATTCTCTGATAAAGAAGTATTTATTAAACCAAATAGCACTTGCCTGGGAATATACTGCAGTGTGTATAACCTGTTTACTTCTCTTTGGTATGGAACTTTGGTCTGTTCTTGTTGTATTTGCATGCTATTGGTCTGCTCTCTGCCTTAGATGATATGACTCAATACCATAAAGCAAAATTAATTGCTGATGCACAAAAGAGCACAAAGTGATACAGAAAGTCAAGGGGATGAAAAGACTGAGGGTAGGAGGCAGGGGTGGAAAAAAAAAGTGTGTACTCTTAGATATGCTAATTTTGACATATAAAAAATATTGTCTTTGGTGTCTGGATGTACTCATGCCTGAATATGCGTAATCAGCCTGACTGCTGTCTGATCAGAATGGTAAACAATATGGTAAATTTAAAAGAAAAGTGTCAGTCTTCTCCTGCAGAGCTTCTAGTTGTGTGTACAACCTAAAATTTAGCAAACCTGAATTACATCAACATTCAGAAAACAGGCCTCTTGGATCAAAAATAAGTGAAGTTCCATCTCAGACATCTGTAGAGGCATCACAGAAGACTTTTGCATGGTCAGAATTAGATCAACATTGTTACCCTGACAGAGAGGGGAAGGCAGTGTAAATCAGGTGTTTCTCAAAAACAAAACAAAAAGCTCTGCTCCAGACGTAGTCTTACTTTAATCATTTATGCCAAATGGTGTATAATAGGTATAGCACTGAGTCAGTTCAAATCTTAGCTTTGGAATCTCTATTTAGGCAGTCTTTGCAGGTTAAATGCTATTACATCCTTTTTTTAAGAAGTTTGGTATTCACAAGATCTTCCATCTAAACATCAAGAATACATTAACTGCATGATGAAAATGGGCTCATAAATGACTGAGAATATGTTAGTAATCGAACAACCTCAATAACCTTCTATTTGTATCCTAGGTTACATCTAATCGTACATCAATTCCTAGTGTTGATTTTAATAGCAAGTATACCTTCCAAGTAAGAGCACAACCAAAGCCTGAGTGTTACAGCAGCAAGCTCTGCAGTGAATGGAGTGAAGAAAAAAGTATTGGTGAGAACAGTTGTTCCTTGAATTTGAACTTCATTTTTCATCTGTTAGTAATCTCATACTTTTGTCTGCTAAGTAAATGGGAGTCCAAGATTGTCTTCCTATGTACTAGAAAGGGACTTCTGTTACTACATGCACTAGGATATATATTGATGGGGTTGCTATCCATTTAGCTGTGCAATAACTTCTTTCTAGAGCTGTTGATTTTTCAGACCCAACTCTGTTTTTCATCGTCTTATCAACTGTCTTTACATTATAACATATTTTGAGAAATGAGTTCTTGCCTACAAGTTAGTGTATTTGAAAAACATTCTCTGAATTAGAAGCTTGATTTATTGTCACTATTCCCAGAAAGCTTCCCAACACATCCCTAAACTTCAACAATTTTTGTATTCCAGGTGAGAATCCAGACTCTACATTCTATTTTGTTTTAATAGTCACCATTCCATTAGTAGTAGCAGTATCTACAATAGTCCTACTAGTTTACCTTAAGAGGTAGGTAATTATTTTATTGTCAATACGTTATTTCTGATTAATTTTTTGACTTCCATTATCTCTTCTAGATAACTGCCCATATTGTTACATGTTTCAACAGTAGCTGTTTTCTGAGTAACATGCATGAATAAGAAAAATGGCAACACAATCATACCTTAGTCATCAGTGTTATAGACCAAATACATTCTCTGTTTCCACTTTGGTAACATTGCTTATATTTGCTTACAGTTAGATTCTTGTAGCATGGACATTACATCCCCTCTCTTTAAGCAATGAAATCCAAATACAAAATTAAGCTAATATATATATATTTTATGGGATTAAAAAAATGGGCTACAATTGCACAGAGGATAAAGGCTAGCCAGTGGTATCAAAGCTGATTCCACACATTTTCTTGACTGCACCCGGGTATTACTTTGAAATAGTGATTTTTAAATTAATATGTCTTTCTTCTAAAGCTTTTCTTTTTAATTTTCTGAAGGCTTAAGATATTAATTCTTCCACCAATCCCGGACCCTAGAGAAATACTTAAGCGCATGTTTGGAGAGCAGAATGAGAATCCCCAGGTTAGTAAAAAGCTGTTTGGACACCTTGTCTGTTGAGCTGGAATCTATAAATTTCCAGTTTTCTTTTCCATACTAAAAAATAACCACTTAATATATGTAAGTATATCATGCAGACAAAGTATTTACAATGGAAAGGGTTGTACTGAAACAATTTCCCAAAACAGAGAGGTTTTTTTCCTCAAATTGCTTATATTCTTCTAGATACATTAATAGAATTTCATTATTCTGCTACTTCACAGCCTGCTAGGCCCTCAAATTTAGTTTGGGTCTTTTGCAACTGCACTAAACTTTTCATGAACATTAAGGTCTTTGCTCATGCCTCATATTTATGATGCTGAATAAAGCTACTCATATTTGACTTCCAGAAACTTCCACTTGGCCATCAGGATCATAACTGCTGTAGTTGTTGCACTTTGTCTTACAAGTGCTTTGTCACAAGTAACACTGTTCTTGCCTCAGAGTATTATCTTGATCTTCTCTGTCTGTTCAGGGTCTCTGAAAACCGGGCTAAGTGCATACATTGTCACTCATCTGCCTTCCCGCCTGGCCTTCACACATTAGCTGTAGTTGGGATTACTCTGTTAAGGTAGAGGCCAACCTTCAGTTCTTCCTTGTCACCAGAAAGCATAACCCTTCTGTCAGCTGGGACTAAGTTATGCCCCTGAGAAAAATGATTTCTTGCCCAGTTATCTTTGCCTTTTCACCATAATACATACTGTATGTTGTGAAACTGGTCTTACTTTTGGGGGGTTGAAAAAAACAATACTTACTATGAAGGAATTCTGTTTAAAATGTTGTTGTTCTCTTTCAGAGCTGTGCAAAGGATGATTCTATGAATGCTTATGACAAGTTAATCAAGGAAGAAGAAATTCATTCTTTAATTTTAACAGAAACTACAGAATCCTCTAATTCTGAAAAAGAAAACCGATAAACTCTGCCTCCCCAATGATAGATAAGGAAAGACTTTCATTCTTGCTACTTTACCTCAGGTGACAATGTAGATGTGAAGAGGCCTGCGAGACATTCACCACCAACTTCTGCCTTATGGAGCCTTTTCTGAGCCTTATTTCTTTGCTCAGAAGATGAGTTGCTGATGTTGGCCGTTCCTCCATCTCTGCTAGAAAAATTCATCTTGGATCATTTGAGATGAATATGTACATAAATTTCATCTAACTGCATTGCAGCATCTCTTGTTCTAGCTCCAACCAGCTCTGCCTTATTACTTGTTATTTGCACTTGTTTTTGAGCCTCACAATAGACTGTAAATGTTGGCTTTTCTTGGTTTCATTGTTTTTAGGGTTTTGCTTTGCTTTATGTTTTTGGAGCAAGCACTGTGACTTTAAAGTATTTGGCTCTGTTTTGCGGCAGGTGAGACAACTTGCTTGCAGTAGGTGAGCTGTCTCTACTAATACACAGAACTGTTGCCAGATAGGATACCAGAGCAATGGACCATTTGTGAATGGCTTATTTTGAGTGCTACAGGGCTTTTTTTTTTTTTTTTTTTTTCAAAGGACATTAATAGACTGACATTCATAAGCTTTTAGCTGATGTGTTTCAGCTGTGGGCTGATCAAACCCAATAAGAGGATTGCTTTTTCTTTAAAAATGTGTGTGAAAAGCCTCATCACCTTATGGCAGGTATTCAGACTATTCATATAAAAGGCTTTTATTTTTTTTATTCTTTCAAGTGCCTGTTTTCAGATCTGAGGCCTTCATGAACATCTTGGGTTAATCACACTTTAAAATTATAAAAAGAACTCTTTACCTCTGTTGTGCAGTGGCTGATACCTCTGTATTGACTGTCACCGGACTGTGATTCTTCTTTGGCCATATTGGCCTGAAAGTATATGATTTTTAGAAGCTGAGTCATCTGTCATCTGTCCAGCAAAATTACCAGGATGGACGCATATGTCCAAGGAACTGTGTACAAATTACTGAGAAAGATGCTAAACCACAGAAACTGATGAATTCAATGACTTTAAAATTCATCCTTACTGCTACGCTGATGGATTTGTGGAAAGAAAATATGACAACCTTGGCCTGCTTTCTTGGGGACGAATTTTATTGTTTCTGTAGTGACAATGCTTTAATTTTAGCATCTTCTCTAAGGACTTAGCAATTAAAAAAAAAAGTGCTTGTTTGACTTCTAAAAAATTTTCTTGGATATTTGCTGCTGTAGCTTGATGACTTTTTTGGTTTTTAAATCATGAATTGATTTATTTTCATGTAACGGTTTTGTTTTGAGGTTTCTTTACCCAACAGAGTCCAACAGAAACTTTTTTGATACAACTGTGAGCATCTGAGTTCTGAGCATTGGTTTCTAACTTGTGCTGCAAGGATGTTAGCAGAAGTACTTTGTACTGGAGGCAGAAAGTAATGGGGAGAAAGGGATCCATACAGCTGCTTACTGTTGAGGAACTTGTTCATCCCAGTTCCCTCAATAGCTAAGTGCAAATACATTAGTCATTGAGACACAGATTCTTAGTAGACTGGGAAAAGATCTCCTCAGAGCTTCATTTGGAAACAAATTCTGTAGCCACTGAATGTTGTAAAATTCAGCCCTCTCCTCAAACTCAATTCAATCAAAATCCTGAAATGAAATACTAATTTTTAGAACATGTTGTTCTGTGGGAAGTAGAACTAATGGAGTTTGTATTTTTAAGCTACAAATTTTTATCCTTTATCCTCCTATATATTTCTTTCCTCAATAAATGCAGTTCTTTCCTCAGTCCCCACTGAACCTCTCAAATATGCAGTTTCTTCCACATTTCTTATCTTCCTCTGGTTTCTAGTGGTAGAAAGGGGAGGAGAAATGTCGCAGAACTGGCAGACCACGTAAGAGCTTAAATCTTTTACTTACAAGCAGGCTAAAAGAAAAGACACTATAAAAATTGGTTAATGAGACAAAACAAGAAGTCTCAGGGATTTCAGTGAGATATAATGAAACTCAGGTTATATAAAGTCAGCTAGCAGCACTATTTGATATTCCAGAGGCAAAGGAACAGCGTGGGGGAAAGGGTTATTCATTTCCTTCATCAACTTCACTCCCACTCCACCGCAACATTCACATCACTATGGAGAGATAACTATTTCTCAAATCTACCTCATCTCGAATGTTGCTCATTGTAGATCACTAGACAAACAGAAATATATAATTTCAATATCAGTAAGCATAAC
Source organism: Anas platyrhynchos (assembly GCF_047663525.1). NCBI lineage: Eukaryota > Metazoa > Chordata > Aves > Anseriformes > Anatidae > Anas > Anas platyrhynchos. The sequence goes on from NC_092596.1 coordinate 16,053,265, forward strand.
AGCTTTAAGTTTTGTGGCTTTCAGTACAGTAGTCTAAGAAGATGATCCTTGGTACTTTACCCTAAGTTCATTTGACTTTGTTTTGATGTTTAAAGTAAAGCCAAAGCTCTTTTGTTTATTTAAACAAACAAACAAAAAAACTTCATAAAGCAAAAAGAGGGAAAAACAGATGAAGTACTAGGCCAAGAGGAAAGCTTAAATGCAAAGGATGGTTTAATCAGAATAGAAATGTTTGGGTAGTACTTTGTTTTCTGAATAATAGTAATTGACACACTTCCTAAGGATGGATTTCTTGAGCCTGTGTTTTGGCATACAAAGTAACTGTTCAAGTTTATTTTAATCTTGTCTTGTTTATGGTTATTTTTTTCTAAGTTTTGCTATCATATGTTTGCTCTTTGTTGCAGTTACTTGATTTGTAAGTTTGTTTAAGGAATGAATAAATATGTTTGAATGTTTTTCAATATGGATACATGGCATACTCTTCCTTGGTTGAGAAGATAAATTGAGACAGAAAAGATGCCAATGGTTTAATAAGAAAGTGTTTAAGGCATGCAAAACATAGAGGAAGAAAAAAAGTGTTGCTTTGTCTTCTTTCTGTGAACTCAGCCTGCACGATCAGTGGGGAACATTGGGGCTGCCATTTTTTGGCTTGAGTAATGAAATGGAGATAGGGCTGTGCACCAGGGGGGTGGTCTTGCCCTGTGCATGCTCATTGCAACACTACTTTCTTATATTGGCATGTTTTTTTAAAAATGGTGTAGAGAAGTAATAAAATTCTCAAACTGAAATTTGACTGAGTGTTCTGTAACCTCCAGTGTAGTTTAAATATTTAATGTGCCTGTTAGCTGTTGAAGTAATTGAAAATGTCAGGTTGCTAACCTGATGATAGCCATTGCTTAGCTGCTTACACCAAAATGTGTTCAAGTGCCAAATAAACACATTAGTGATGGATTATTTGAAAGATTCAGTGAAAGTACATTTTGTTCCCTTCAGTTCAGTGAGCAGATACTTCTGCTATTTAACTTCACAGCTTATTCTTTAATTTTGAACAATCTGTTTTTTATTTCTACAATGTTTATGGCAATAATGGCCACTAATTTTAAACATTCCCCTCCGATAACCTTTCCCTATTTTAATACATCATGTTAAATACAAAACAAATGATGTTTTCTGCATTTGGAATGTCTATAAAGATTAAACACTTTGTGATATTTTTAATTAATTTCAATTAAGGTATGACATAATTGAATAACTTTAAAGTAATGAGTAGATGGACACTGAGTTGTACACCAAGGTGTTGTGGTGTTTAATAGGTAGAAAGAACTATTCACAGTTTGGGTATTTCCGTTCTCTGGAAAATCTTCAATAAATTTAGTTCTGAATTGGCACTTGAAATGTTCAGAATTTCCATTGGAAGGGAAATGTTGGTTTATTTTTCATTTAAAAAAAAAAAAAAAAATCAGTGTTGGAGGGATTTTCCCCTCGCCCCAAGAAAGAGGAGGAGGTAGGTGACTTGAAGCCCAGGTACGGTCAGGGTGCAGCATAAACCTCCCTCCTGCTCCCCCCAGCACTGTGTTTGGCAGCTGCTGAGTGCCTGAGCTCCAGGAACAGACAGTCTGGTAAGAACAAGAGGTCTGTCAGGATTATTGAAGATTCATCATGGTGATTTCCAAATACTTTGGTTTTGCTCACTTGCTTTATGCTGAAACTATTCTATTGGAACAATCCCAAGCGGTTGTGCTGTCAGCTGTAGAAATGTAGCTTCTAGACAAAAATTAAAATCCAAATGCAAAACCAGATTAAGATCATTCTATTTGGACGAGTTTCCTACTAGCTACGTTGAATCATGGTGAAAAGTAAGTGACTGAAGATCACTTTGATGTAAATAAATCCACACTCTCACCACAGCAAAGCAATATCAGTTTGGGTGGGAGGGAAAGGGAGAGTAAAACTTTCTTTTGGGTCCGGAAACGGTGCCTCAGGTTTGCAGCGTGTGAGAGCTTGAAAGCCTGTTGATTACTTCTAGGTCTTTTCTCTTTCCTCCACTTACGTTGTTAGGCTAATGAATTAATTTCTCTTTGCTTGTAAACCTTGCATATTTATCATTAAAGTATCTCAACAACAGCTCTGATGTAGCTATTTCTAAGTAGTGCTCTTAAGGTAATAAGTCAGCAGTGGAAGTTGATCACTGCTGTCACTGCAGAGCTGTAAACCAGCCAGTGTATTCTAGTAATACTCCCTGCTCCTTGTTTTGCTTTTGCCAAAGTACTGAAATTATTTTGATGACTCTTGCACAAAGCATCTACAAAAAGACACTTTCCAGCCAAACAGTATTTCAAGTAATCATACGCTTAGCTTATTACATTGATGTTTTGCTTAACTTGCATTACATTCTAAACTGGTCTTGGCTAAAAGCATGAGACAGAAAGTGGACACAAAGAAGCTCATTAAACTCAGACAGTATCACTTTCTGGAACACAGACAGAGTGTAATAAGCTAAATTGAAATTTAGGGGCAACTTGAACCCAGAGTTAAACTAATGTCTTGTATTAAAAGTAGTGCTGGCCCTACACCTTCTGTGATATGAAAACAACAAAACAAACACCTGAACATGTGCTTCATTCTAAAAAACCAACTAACTGATGTGTGCAATGGGCATCTTTTCCTATTGATCTAATCAAAGACCAATTAGATCACATGCTATCAGCTATAGCTGTCTTAGACCTCATTGCCTGTATACAGAGCAATTCTGTAACGTATGAATTACAAAAAGCCAGTGCTTCCTTAAAGCACTTAAGTATGTCATTACCACCTCTCTCTGACCTGTTTTAATGAAGCAAGTTCAAACAAATACCATTGATTTTTGGCAATGGCAGTGGAAGCACTGAAATTAATTCGTATTTATCTATTTTGCCTGTTGGAACCTTTCTTACTCCTACACGTCAAAGCCTCTTAGCCTCACTAGTTTCCTTCCTTTACACAAAATGTCAGCGTAGAAGCTTTGAAAATGCCAGCTAGGTACTTTTCTGAAAAGGTATGAAACTGTTCAGCCCTTCAAATGTCAAGGTGTCAGCTACAGGGAACATTATTCACGGTATAGCTATTTAGTTCTTAATTTACATCCTACCGTTTTCCGGGAGAATATTCAAATGTAGATAACCCTGACTACATTGGCAACTACTAAGGCAGAACCATTAGCTAACATTTTTCAAGAGCTGATTTTCATATAGCTATTCCAGTGTGCACAAGACTTTGACTTGTTTTCCTAGGGGGAATAAAAGGCAGAAAAGCTGGTAACACACCCATCTGCATGTTGGACTTAAGGGGCTGTGTTTAAGCTTAGCTTAAAGCAAAAAACCTGCATCCTTGGAAAAACTGGCTCATTTTTATTAGGTGTGTAATATGTGTGGGGTATTTTTTGTTTACAGGAGTTACGTAAAATTATATTGATAAACCATTTATTAAAGCTTAGGTAGGGCTAGAGGAGGTCTCAGGACAACACCTGCTGTGTTCTTCTGTGCCAGAACTGAGCACTAATGGTGTCTGTTTGCCAAGCTTGTTTTTTTGTTGTTGTTGTTGTTGCTGTTGGTTGTTTTTATATATATATAAATAAAAATCTCATGAAGGAAGCTCCCAAATATTCTGTTCTACTGCTGTATTTGCCTTAATTAGAAAACTCCCTTAGTAACTGACCTAAATTAAATTTGCTGCAAACTAAGTTGATTTCTTGTTCTTTCTGCTATTGCCAGGGACCATGACTGTTCAGCAGCTGTTTTTGCACTCTGATATACTGCCTTGACTTCAGTCTCTATCTTCTGTTTTCTTTGAAAACAGCCCAAATCTTTCAAACTCATCTCCTAAATTATGTTTCTAAACATTTTGTCATTCTTACTGGTCTTCTCTATAGCTGTGTGTGTTGCTTTCTAAGCAAAACTGCATCATCCCCAGAACAGCAGAACACTTACCTTATTTGTCCATCAGTCCTTTCCCCAAGTATGTCCAGAATGAGTAGTTTTTCCTTCTTTTTGTGGCAATGAATTGTTATACAGTCAGTTTGTGGCTTTCTACAATTTTTGATCTTTTTAGCGATGCTGCTACCCTGTTAGTCACTTTTTTCTGCAAAATTGATTTCTTCTGCCTAAGAGGAATACTTTTAACAATTTTATTGAATTGCATTTTTGTCACTTATCTTTCTGTGCCATTTGGAAACTGTTGCAATCTTTTATACTCTAAGCGTGTCCCTGGACATCTTTCTAACCATTTCTCATTCAATATAATCCATGGAGTGCCATCTTTCACATGATTAAATTGTTTAAAATGCTGAAAAAAGCTGCTAACCTGGCAGATTCCTGTGAAATAGCAGCATTTGCTATCCTGCTGGGTGGTCAAGTGCTCTTTAAGAGTGTTTTGTTTTGTTTTGTTTTTAGCTAGCTGCTTGCCTATCTCAGTGATTAACTGTTATATTTCTTCAAGTTGATCATAAGGATGTTGCCCCACATATTTGGGCTATCAAATATAGATATATATGTGTGTGTGTGTGTGTGTGTGTGTGTGTGTGTGTGTGTGTGTTTTGGCACAAACTGTTGTTAATGGCTCATAAACAAGGCAAAGAAGGAATATAAAATTGTTTACTTTGTTCCAGGATTTCTCTCGGGATAAGAGTTGGATAACTGGATGAATAATTGCTTGGAGGCTTCCTTTCTGAAAACAAATATAATGTTTGTTCTTCAGTTTTTAGAGACTTCTCCTGTTTGCTGCAGGCATTGCCAGGATTTCAGGTGGCCTCAGTATTTAGGTCATTCTGCACTCAGGGACTAATATAGCCCTGCCCATCTGAAGACATCCACTTTATCTCAGTGTTCTCCAGCCTGTTCATCTGGATGTATGTTTATTTGCTTGTTAAAGTTAATGCACTTTGATTATAGATAACAGTTTTTGCGAGGACTAAAACAAAAGGAAAATCAAATGCACCAAGATTCACTGCAGCCAGCTCATTCTGATCCTTCTCGTTGGGCCATAAGCCTGTATTTCATCTTCCTTTAGCTTTTGGGGTATGCACAAGTTCTTTCCTTGTCTGCTTTGCCCTGTGTTAATCAGAATGCCTTTTAGCCCTGGGCTCTCATGCTGGCTGCTGCAGTACAGAGCGTGGTGAGGTGAAGGCTGGAGGGCAGAGGCAGGGAATGCTCAGAGGGAGCAAAGTGCATCAGATCTCCCTGAGATAGTGACCGCAAATTACAGCATACACAAAACAGGCTCTATTGCCAACTGCCTGCCAAGCCAGGCTTTTAGTTCTTGCTTTGCATCCTCGTTGCTCTACCAAATATGGTAGGAGGACAAGGTCTGGCAGCAGCACGCAGTGGCCCTGAGACTTAAACCAGGTCTCATACAGCTCTCCCCTGCTCCTGGTGCTCCCAAAGGTGTTTCAACATCTCTCCTGAATCACTCACTAGCTTATCTTCTTAACATGCCATGTATTTTTGCATGTTGGTCAATTGTAGATTTAAAAAAATATGTGGAAGTGGATGCAATGTGGATTTTTGCTCTGTTGTGTTCTAGAAGTAGAGCAAAAATGGGAAGCGTACTGTAAAAAAAAAAAAAAAAAAAAAAAAAAAAAGCAGCCAGAGAGCTTAGGGCTCTGTTACTTTCTTATCAAGTAATTATGTAAATAACAGGAGATTTTTGACTTGCCAATGCCCAACTTTGTGATGCTGATCTTTAAATGTTCTTATTTATAGCTGCCATCTTTTATTTTATCTGTATGTTGGGATGTTGTATAGCATCTTCTTAATGCACATGGGCTTGATAGTTTTTTTGTTCCCTTTAAGCAAAGTCACCCCGAGTTGCTAACTTTTTACAATAAGTGTGTGACACATGCAGATTTATGGATGCCAATAATAGTGGAATTAGAGTGAATGTCACTCTCCCAGAGTGACTGAGGTATATCTTATGCAACCCAGAGCTGACTCAGCTGGTGTACAGCTTTTCTTCCTCTTGAGGAAATGTAACACCCTGTCAGGGGTTGGGAAATGTAATTTTCTTTATTTTTTTAAGCAACTAGGAAGAGGAAGTATCTGAGAGCTTTGTCCCTAGTGCAGAGCAGTCCTCTGAGCTATTTTTCCTCCCACAGCCCCAAGGGGACACAACGCCGTCTGGTTCAGAGCAGAAGCATCAAAAGTGTCCCCAGCCATGGCAGCTGAGAAGTGGCCAAGGAGCCAGCACAGGCTGTGCTCCATGTGTCCCACGGCAGAGCACCCAGCCAGGGCAGGGGTGCTGGAGGCAGCCGGTCTCTGCTTTTGATTCTTCTGAGCATCTCCTGCCAGCACCCAGAGTGCTCTGCCCTGGGGCATGGCTGTTCCCAGCCTTTGGATTTTTCCTCCTGAGCATCAGTGTACAAAGGAGAAACTTTGCTCATGCAATGGGCACTAAGTGTCTTCCTGAATCATCTGGACTAGGACCATGATTCTTTATATTTAATTAATAGACATGGTAAAGCAAGGGTGTTTTCTAATAGTTTTGTAAGTGTGCTGCTGCTTATACTGTCCTTATACTACCTTTATCTCCTGACTTGTTAATTGTTTTTCTGCTTTTCTTCCTCTCTAGGTGATTGTTTTGGTCTAATCCCGGCAGGCAGCTCAGTACCACACACGCAGTGCTCACTCACTTTCCATAGGTGGGATGGGGGAGAGAATTGGAAAGGTAAAAGTGTGAGAACTCATGCGTTGAGATAAAGGCAGATTGCTAGATAAAGCAAAAGCTGCAGGTGCAAGCAAAGCAAAACAAGGAATTCATTTGCCACTTCCTGTCAGCAGGCAGGTGTTCAGCCACTTCCAGGAAAGCAGGGCTCATTGCATGGTTTGTTGGGAAGGCAAATGCCATTACTCCAGATGTTCCCCTCACCCTCCACCTCCCTCTGTTATTGCTGAGTGTTACTCCACATGGTGTGGGACATCCCTTTGGTCAGCCTGGGTCACCTGTCCTGGATGTGTCCCCTCACAGCTCCTGGTGCACCCTCAGCCTCCCTGCTGGCAGAGCAGCACAAGGAGCTGAAAAGTTCTTGGCTCTGTGTGAGCACTGCTCTGCAACAGCTAAGATATTGGTGTCCTATCACCATTCTTTTCATCTAAACACGGCATCATAAAAACTTCTACAAAGAAAGTTAACTCTATCCCAGCCAAAACTATGACAGTCAGATAAACAAAATAAGCTTGCAAAAGCAGCATTTCCTTCAGCACACAGAGCTCATCGTACCAAGGATAGTCTTGTTAGCAGATTCTCATACAGAGGCTCCTGCCACCCTTATAAATGAGTTGTGTGCGGCCTCTACAGGAACTGGCACACAATTGATGTTTTTATGCTGCTTAACTGTTACGTGAAGCCTCTGAGTGAGTGATAGAGAAAGAATTAAGAAGGAAGGTTGCCGTTGTGTTTAAGCTACAACTATACACTTTTCAGAGTATGTTTTGACTCCTGAGTAGCATGAGTAAAAACTCCCACTTTGCAAAGAGAGGGGGGAAAAAGAAAAAAAAAAAAAGCCTCTGTTTTAAAGGCTAAATCCAAATAACATGGTGCTTCTGGAGATGCACTATGCTAAACTTCTCAGAAACCAAGCTGACTGGTCTGGTTAGGACTGATATAAAACAGATACAGATGGGTCACACCATGCAATTTTTTTCCCCTCCTTTGGATTCTTTGCCTTTTTGGTGTAATCAAGTCAGTTCTTGGCTCTCCCTTAACAATAAGGAAGGTAAAAGCTTTCTAGTGGAAGCTGTAGCCGTTTATCTCTGGGACACAGAGCTCTGGGAAAATGTCAAACACTGCAAGATTCATGTCAGGTTCTGGAGTTACTTTGCACCTCGTTTACAAATGTTCTGAGGCAATGCTCTTGCCAGCTGCAGCTTGAATATGTCTGTAGTTATTAATGCTGCAGGATAACTAGCTCCTAGTGAGAGCCTGGGCTCCTGTTACGTTTTCTTTTCTTAGCTTGAAGGGGGGTCAGGGAGAAAGGTGTCATGCTTTTCATGCCGAAGAGAGAGGCTGTGAGCACTGAACCAAATGAAGCCTTGATTCCTGCAGATTTGTGCCTTGTGCTTCTTGACAGCCACTTGGCAGGTAGTGGGGTACATGCTATCTCTCCTATCCTGGGATGCATTCGTGGTCTCCTGTCTTCACAAGTTTGTAGGAGTAAATCCATGGGTGGAGGAACCCTCCTGGTCCTTTAACGAAGTCGGGTGAAAGTGGACCAAAACCCAAAAGTGATGATGGAGAAAATGGAACCGTTCCACCCCCTCTGTACCTCTGAAAAGTCAGATTTTCTCAAGAAATGGGAATGTAAAATTTGAGGGCAGTCCAACATTTCATTGCAAGATGACTAATGAGCAGAGAGCGGCACGGCCAGCTTAGGGGGACAGAGCTGGCATCACCCACAAGGAGTTTGTCCCTTTCGTGCCCAGTTCTGGGATGCTTCTGTGTGTGTGTTTGCTTGTCGAACCGATGTGCATCCCTGCTGCTGCAAACCCAGCAGCAGCAGCCCAGCACGGCTGCCGGCCGTGGCAGCGCGGCACTGCCCGCAGCCGGCGCTGGGGGGCAGGAGCCTCCCGCGAACGGGTCCCCAAGTGCTGCCCTGTCCCTTCCCAGCCTGTCGCCTCCAGCACGGGCTGTGCTGTGCTCCCGGCTCACCCGGTGCATGCCCAAGCCCCCCCCGTGCACGTCCACGAGCCCCAGTGCATGCCTAGCTGCCCCAAGCCCTGGCACCCCCCCCTTGCATGTTTATATCCCCCTAACATGCCCTGGCACCCCCCTGGTCTGCCGTGGCCCCCCCACACCCCAAACATGCCCTGGCAGCCCGCACACATCGCAGCTGGCCACGCTGCCAGGGCTGGGTGTGCGGGCGTGCTCAGGGGCATGCAGGTGTGCTCCAAGGTGTGCCCGTGTGCTCCAGGGCATGGACTAGGCTGGGGCTAGGTGAAGGTGAAATGGAGGGTGCACATCCCTCCTGCTGTTTGGGTAGACCAGGGACATGCCGCTGTGAGTAATTAACAGCTCTGATAACTTCCCAGAGTGCAGGGAACTTCTGCATGAGAATGCACCTGGTCTACACCTCGGGTGTGAGCTCATCCTGCTCCTTCCTCTTTTCTGCCCTTGTCCCAGCTTTGTGCAGCACCTGGTGAGACAGGAAATGGCTTTGGTGAAGGTGCAAAGCACGGGATAAGGGTGAGAGGGGGGCAGAGGGATGGATGGGGTGCTCACTGTGTGCAGCTGCTGGGAGCTGTTTACAAATCCACCTCGCAACTTTTTTTTTTTTTTTTTTTTTTAGAAATTTGACTGCACTACCCAAGAGTTACCCAGTGTCGGCAGCAGGTCTCACATTTCCTTTTGCAGAGAGGGTTCCTGCAGCCGCCTTCCACCCTTATGCCCTGGCACCAGCCAGTCTCTGATACTTTAACAAAACCCATTTTCCTTGCTTTAAGTGAATCCATGCTTTCTAACAAGTGGGACTAAGCAACCTGTGACCTTTGGCCAGTCACTCTGGGAGGCTGTGGTTTGGTGATGTGCTGCATCCTGTTTCAGGGGTTCCAGTACCAGAATATGGGTGCTGCGGTCGCACACCACTCAGCACCGACCCAGCCTCCCCGCCACTGCACCTCTCTCTGCCCTCAGCGGGTGTCCTAACACCACAGGTGTCCCGGGGGACTGAGCTCAAACATGATTTCCTTCTCCCCAGCAATTGGTGCAGTTGTACAAACTGCCCCTGTTCTGGCCTTAATGGGAAAGCACCTGCGTTTGCTCAGCTAGAAAAGCCCAAATTAGTCAAGTACACTTGGGAAATACCTTAAGGGCAAAAGGCAGAATGGGGTGCCCAGGCCCTGTTCGAAAGCCTGAGATGACAGAGAACAGTGATATTTTATTAATAAGCCACTAATGACAGTCTCTTTGGCGTTTCCTTAAAATTTAATATGTTGGCTTTGCCTTGCCTTCTGCTCATGGAGCACTCTGATGTCAGCAGCCAGAAATCCTGCTAAACCGGCCGAACCTGCAAATGAATGAAAGTCAGTGTAATCTGCTGTCTTATCTCTCCTCCACCCCCAAATCTCATCCACTTCAGGCATCAGAGTACAGCTAATTGACTATTGAGCTTCCTTTTCGTGCTCAGACACCTCAGGTGACTTGGCTATTTTCTCTCAATTTTGTTTCCTAAACAAATCAGCTTCAAAGGCGGTGCTGTGCAGGTGTCAGTGCTATGTGATAAATATCTCTGAAATAACTGGGGGAGAGGTCTGGCTTCACCAGGTGCTCACTGCCTCTTTGAGAGGCCTGTTTGTAGTTTTGCTGCCTCTCCCAGCTAACCACAGTGAGGATTGACACCTGGCAGGATTTTGGTTGCTGCTTGCCTTCCCTCTCTGCCTTTATTCCCCAAAGCAGAGGCAGGTGGGGACTTTTGGATGGAATAGGCTGGTGTGGAGTGGCCTGGGAAATAGGACCTTTGCAGGGACACAGAACCATTCCTCAGAGCAGCTTTTTTAATGGGCAGCTACCCATGGGAATGGTCCACTGGTTGGGAGCTGGTACAGAGATGGGTGGGTTCCTGTTTTTCGCTGCCTGACTCTAACCCTCGTCCTCCTCCACCCTGTAGAGCACAGGGCCAGACATGCTGTGTTTTCCTTTCCCAGGCTGGAGGTACAGCAGAAATTTGGAGGGAGGTAGGGGATGCTGAGCTCTTGCCCTGGCATCAACCATGAAAGAGGGGCAAGAGGGGTGCAGGCAGGGGGACCACCAGGACCAAGCATGAGGATTTCTGGCATCCCAGTGAGCAGATCTCTTTCTGATGTCACCTGCTGCTGCTAGCCACGTCTCATCTCTCTCTGTACCCCTCCACTGCAGAGGTTTTCACCAACTTGGCCCATCCCTGCAAGTTCTTGTTTCGGGGCATCCCTGCAAGTTCATGTTTCCATCCCAGCAAAGCACTATAAATTAAGAAATGGGCTCATTAAGACAGCATGGTCTTCCCTCCCATGCTGTCACACCACCAGCATGCCATTCAAAACCTGCTAGTTAGGTTGGTGTTTTCCAAGGGATAAGCCAGCCAGCAGCCACAATGCGCCCATCAGAGCAGCCATAAACCACTGAACTACAGCATGGGAAGATGTGTCAGAGAAGACATCTAGGCAGATAAGGTGGCCAGGTTGGACCTACCTAATCCATGGGAGCATTAGACTAAGTGTCTCACTGCAGGGCCTGTCTCTCAGGACTCAGTGCTGCCACCAGGCAGCTCGCAGGCTGCAGGAGGGCTGTGGCAAGCAGCTGAAGCATAAACTTCTGAGCAAGGACACCATGTTGGGCCAGGCTGGGTACGTGACTTATGCTTTCTGACCTTACAATTGCGGATCAGTGACCCATCTGCCCCTGGGGAGCTGGCAGGGGAGGAGAGAGCCTTGTAGGGTTTCCCTTCCGTGGCAGCAGGATGTGGGGCAGAAAGGCCATTTGAGGGCGTCTGCTCACCTTGCCTACCAGTACCTGTACCAGTCCTTCGTTCCCAGGCAGCCCAAGTCATGGAAGCGTCAGCATGAGCATAAAACAGCAGTGACAGACCTGAGATGCTGCTCACTGGATGCTGCCATCTGGGCTAGTACCTCCTGCCACCATAACAATTTTCTTGTTATTTATCCTGTCTCCAAAACTTGCTTTGTTTGTTTGTTTGTTTGTTTTGTTGTACATGCATATAGGGCCTTGGCCCTACTGTTCATTGTTTTGGCTTGTGCAAACCCTTTCAGTAGGCTGGCTTGTTCCTCTTATCTGTGAGTTGATGTTTAACCAAGTTAAGCGTATTTTGCTATAATCTTTCTGTGTTAGCACTGTTGCCCTTGAGCCTTCCCTATTCTCCTCCCTCGAATTTTTCAGTCTGTCAGCATCTTCCTTGGCTTGCCATGCCATTAACACACGCTTTTCAAGGTGATGCTGTGCTTCGTGTTCATCCTGTCTGGCTTGCACAAACTTCCAGATTGTTGCTGGGCCTTCTGCTCACTCTGTGGTATGAACAGAAAGTGAAAATCTCTGCGAGAGAAGGCTCCTATGCAGTTCTGTACATTTCCTATGTGATCATAAGTTGCCATTGAAACCACAGAATGACATAGTTTTCCTTTCCTTTGAGTTCAGAGAATAGAGAACAGATGCAGGAGAGGGTGAATGGAAAAAGAAGAGATGCCACGTTATGCTGTATGAGAGCAGTCAAACTGACGCAACACAAAGCTGTAGCACATCATATTTTATTTTCTTATTTTAAATTTAAAAAAAAAAAAAAAAAAAAACAACAACAAAAAAACAAACAAACAAACAAACAAAAAAGCAACCCACAGTTCTGCAAGAGGACATGGCTCTTAACCGTGTTTGTTTCCTCCCTGGGATTACAAAATCTGCTTCCAGGCCCCTCCACAACAGTCACAGCTACAAAGGTAAAGCTGTGCTCTGGTGGGCCATGCTCACAGCAAGAGAGCTGCCAGGGATTTGGCTCTATCTTGCAAAGGGAAGGTGAGCACACCTTTTCACTGTGTTGCTGTACATTTTTTCCTGCATGCAATAAATACGATTTTGGTACATAAAATCAGTAAGTGAAATAAGGTTAGTCACAGGACTTCCTGACAAAGCAGCTCATAAACAAGCTTTCCTCACTTCCCTCTTATGAAAGTTCAGCTCTCCTCTGCTGCACTGACTCCTTTGTTTCTCTCTTCTCCCACTTATCCCCTGACTCCCATTAGTATCTGAGTCAGTCTAGTAAACATTTCGCCCTGTGGCAGCCTCTCCAAACATAGCAGGAAGATCAGGCTCTGGAGTGCACTCTTGACACGTCTCCTGGGGATCCTTTCGTACTCTCTGGTAGGTTATTCTGCTGTTGTTCCTCATTCACACATTGAGAAAGAGAGAACCAATGCCCCATGTATTCAGCAGCTTGTTAGCAGTGAATGGTAATAGGGTCTGCAAGGCTTCCTCTTCCCTTTCTCACTCATATCCTCCATGTACTTTAACCTTTGTAGTGGCAGTTTCCTGGACTGAATGTGCTGTTCAACATCTGCTTGTAGAAGAAGGTACTTATCTAAGTCTCACTATATTTACATTTTATTTAAAAGTGTGCCCCCTTTCATGGATGCAACGCTGGTCAAACACTAGCACACACAGAGGATACATCAACCACCATGGCCTTTATGGATGCAGTCTTCTACCACATAAGTCACACTGCCATTCTCATGCCATTTACAGTCTTACCAGTAGCCTTGCTGGCCTTGATCCACGTATTTACGTCTGACTTCCTCGTCAGCACAAGGGATAAATGTACGTAGCAGTTGGACCAGATAGAGGAGAGCTTCCAAAGCAGCCGGGAAAGAAGTGTACTTATGAGTCATCTGCTCTTGGTTGCTCCTAGTTGGCAGAAAAATAACTCCCTACGAACAGGGCTGTACTGGAAGTTTCCTTTCCTCGCAGCAGTCAGTCTACCTTTGAACCCACAAAGACCATATGACAATGTTGGTGCCTTGGCTTCATCCATTCACACATAGAGACCCTTGCATGGGGTTGTTTTACCTACAAGACTACCTGTAAAAGTCTGATTGCAGAACTGAGAGTTCTTAACACCATTGTCAGTCCGTTTTCACCCTCAACCAGTTGCTGCTGTACGGGCAGCTGGGCTGGTTTGCAGCATTGCTTGAGGCTTCACTTCCTGGAAACAAGAATTGTGAAGGCAGGAAAGTTTCCAGCTCACCCTACTTACATATTCAAATTGAGATGAAAAGCTAGCAGGAATTTCTGGTAGCCATGTTTCCTTTTTAGTTCTGTTATCTTTTCACTCTCTTTTGCTGTAAAACTAGCAAAACCCTGAACTGTCCTCACCCTTTCAGCTTCGTAGTGCCCTCTTCCCCCTCCTCCCCCCCCCCCCCCCCTTTCTGGCCTTGCTGAAGTCTTGAGCATCTCCTGATTTTCCCTACACGGGAGCCACCATCTGTGGTGTCTAACAACATGCCCAGAGCCGGGCACTTGCTGTTCTCATCAAGTGACAGCCCAACTGGGACACAGATGTTGAGCTTCGTTTCCCACAATCCAGTGGCTTTTGGACATTTTTCCAAGAGATTTGTTCCACTCTCTCCTCTTGCTCAAGTCCCCTTTTAAGAACCAACTCAACTTAGCATGTCTTTTATGCAAACAGCAATTTCCTTTTGAAGCTCTCAGTGAAGGCCATGTTTGTCACTTCAGTGCTCTGTGAGGAATTTGGCTAAATCAGACCAGAGACAAAAATCTCTCTGTTCCCTCTCCCAGGAAGGTATCGGGTTCCTTTGCTTCATGTGCATTTCTGCTCTGGGAAGGAGCTCAGTAACAGGGGTATTATCAGGTTGTTTCTTCAGATTGATTCCTGGCTCAAACACATGCAATTCACTTATTGTTGCCAGCATTACTAAGTTCCATCTAGAGGCTCAGGTGGGTCTCCATGAGCCAGGATGTGGTCTTACCCCTACTAGGCCATCATCATTAATAATAAAAGGTACTGAAGACAAATACAGCACTTGGGTCCACTGGCTGTGACAGTAATAGAGTCCCAACTGTTCAAGCTCACTGTGCCACTTGGGCTCAGCTTGCTGTTGTGTCACAGCCCTGCCTCTGCAAGGGTACAGGAATTCAAAGACAGCAACGAGGAGAATAGGGGTTTTGCATTTAATGTCCTGCTTTGGCCTTGCAGAAGCTGTAGGCAGAGACAAAAGCAATGGGTCTCTCCCACCCTGACTGCTCCCTGGGGAACTGCACGGTGCTGTTAACTGAGAGTCACCAAATGCTTGTTGTGTGGGCTCCAGTGCTCTTCCACAGCCGCATCCCACTGCTTTTTTCCTCTTGCTACTTTGGGGCAGTGGAGAAGAAACTGGTCACAGATCAGGGTAATGAGCACATGCCCCAGCCCTGTCGAAGAAATCATGTTGCCGCAGTCTCTTCCTATCTGCCAGCGTCGCTGCAGGGGTGGTGAATTTCTAAGCTGTATTCCTCCAAGGGAACTGTGAAGTTATTTCTAGCTTTGACCCAAGTTTTTTCTTCCGAGCATCCCCATCTGTGCTCCCCACTGGGCTGTGACCACTCCGCCAGCCTGTTTTCAGCAGGTACTGATAGCTGTGATGTGCCAGGAGCCCTTGGAGGGCTGCCTGTGCATTTTGTGAGCCCTGTTGCCACGATACTGAACGCAGAGCAGATGTTTATTTCAACAGAGATGGCTTTGATTCCTTTTCAACTTTTCTTTTGAGCTGCCATCGTGTGTGAATACTTCTTCCCAGGAGCCAAGCACTGTCAGGGCCCAACAGGCAGGCACTGTTGCTGCAGCCAGCACGGAGGGAAACGGGCTCGCAAGGCGTGTGGCGGAGTGGTACAAAGCTAACTCATGGCCCTGCCAGATCTTTAAGCCTCTCAGGAGAGACAGGGAGACTGTTTGAAAATGGGTGTGCTTCTGTGTTTGTGTCTGCTTGCACGCACGTGTGTGTGCATGTACATGTGCTTGCATGTCCTTGTGTTGATGCTAACAGTCTGGCAAGGCTAGGGAAAAGCAGTCTCCCACTCCCAGCTACTGCTCCTAGAACTAAAGTTTTCTATTTTTTTCACCCCAGTTGCCATCATCAAATCATTGCAGCCTTGCTGTAGGCCTGGACCAGCATACCTGGGGCCTGAGCTGATGAGACCATCCTCTTCTGGAGAGCAAGAGAAACCAAACACCGAAAAAGACCAAAGATGTGGTAGAAAAGGTGAGCAGATCCATTTTTTTAGGACAATGCCAGGTGAGAATTACTGAGTACAGGTACCAGTTCTTCCCTTCCCTCCCCTTCTCTTCCCCTCCATTCTCTTCCCTTTCCTTCACTTCCCTAAAAAAATTCTTAATTTCTCTTTTGTCTTTCTCCTTTGAACCATCCTGTCTTTCTCTTTTTTTCTCCATCTCACCCCTGAGCTCCCTGCCCAGGGCTATCAGCCCTTGTGGAGCAGCTGCTTTTTTAGTATAGGAATTCTACCAGACCCAGCTTCCTGTTGCCATTTCCTTATATAGAAATGTTTTTAATTCTATAAATATTGTATGTATTTTAGTAAATATCTATATATATGGCTGGACCAGCTATGCAAAGACACTGTGCTGATTGGGCCAGGATTTTGTTTGCCCACTGGCAGGGCCTCTCACTTCTTTCACCCCTTCCACTGCTGTGGCCAAACTATTTTTGGTATTCCAAGAGTGCAAGCTTTGCTGAAATTTTGTTTTCATGCTAAGGCGAAGTTAGAGCAGGGAAGAGTTATTTAAAAGAATAAAATATATTTTCAGGTAGGGAGGATAATATATGAGAACATTCTTTTGAGAAGATCAATGTTCTGTGATGTTAAACTACTGAACTGGTTATAATTACATATATATGTATGAGCATATTGTTTGTTTTACAAATGGAAGTATAAGTAGAGTGTATTTGTAATGAAGAGGTCAGAAACACAATATTAACACTATCTCACTTCTGTTGCAACCTTGGAAGAACAGGACTATCCTATAGAAGACCGGCTTGTTCAAGCCAAATACTATATTGAAATATGAAGTTCACCAGGACAAGGATCTTTTATGACAAAGGTGTAAAGCTTGTCCTTGAACCTGCAAACAGGCCATTCAATTTATCATAATCCTTAATCACGTAGTGACTCACCATTCACCACATAGGTACAATACACATTCACTGTTAGCTTAGTACCTGTGTAAAGAGAACTGGCTGATCTTTTTATAATGTCAGGGAAAAACTCCCAGGAAAGGAACAGCAAAACTGTGCTACAGGCTCATTTAGTACCATGGGTACCACGTCTATTTGTGCTGTTAGCAAGTAGCTTTGCCTTGATTGCAAGATCGTTCCTTTCATTTCAGCTGTGTACTCTATGGCCCAATGCTAACCCTCCAGGTTGAAAGTTCAACACAGGAACAGGCAGATTATGCCAGAATGGGAGTCTGTCTACCAGGGTAGCTCATCTCTGACTGGAGCCAGTAGCAGTGATTTAGGGAAGCGCGTGAGAACAGCGTAAGGATGGGTAATGCTTGCACATGCCTGCAGGGATTTGCAGCTCACATACTTCCTCAACCAGAGGTGCTAGTTTTATAAATAGTATTTCCCAATGTTTTTTTCTTCCATTAAATTGTCCAGTCACTTTTGGCCCGTAGCGATGAGTTCCCCAGTTTAACTATTACCTCTGCAAAACAGTATCTACTTTTGTTTGTTTTAAACTTGGCACCTGCTTGTTTGATTTAATGATCGTTAGTCTTTGCATTGAAGGAGATGGTGAACAAGCATCCCTCACCCACCTTTTCCATCCTAATCATTTACATCAGCCTGATTATTTTCCGTAAAACAGCAGGAAGTGACAATTAACAAATAGTTCGGCCATTTCTAAGAAGATTGCAGGCAGATGTATCATTTTGCCCTGTTAAGAAAAAGAATAAGTGTGCCCCATTGCTTTTGAGGGAGGATGTGGAATGCGGTATAGCAATCATCTTTGTGTTGAGGATGTGCCATTGTTGTCTCCAGGATAAAGCACACAATTTGGCCATATTACATGAAAAATTCCATTTCTGAACACTTAGTTGACACTGGCAGACTTTGGCAGCTGAATTCTCTAAATAATTCATTTGTGATGAAGAAGCTCTGTGCACCTGCTGATCAGGGGAACCCAGAGCTGGAGAAGGCTTTTGACAGCTGGTTCTCCTGGTGGCATTGAGCTGCTACCACCATGCTGGGAACAAGGGGAACCTGTACTTTATGTCCTGGCACTCACCTATGTGCATGCAGACAGCAGGAGGCTAGAAGCTACCATGCCATGTTAGAGAGGAAACAAGGGAAGAGGCTGCAGGAGCTGAAGAATGAGGGGAGACAGGGAGGTTGGATACAGGGTATGGAAAGGAGAGTCCTGGGCAGAAGTGGATGTACTATGGTACTGTTTCTAGACCAGTGGCAAGGTTTTGTCATTTTAAATGATTAACTAGTTGTAGCAATATCACAGTTGTAATATGGGATTGATGAGAGCTACATCTGTCTTTTACACAAGTGAGTACCCGCAATTTCCAGCAGCAGTGCTGGAAATTCTGCAGCTGCTGAATAACTTGCCTCTAAGACAAAGTGACTCCTAGTGCCCATGAATCAGAAAATGATATACGTCGAAGAATGGAGAAATTATACCCTTCCAAAAACATTTGCATACTTCCTTTAACATCTCTGGTGTTCTCATTAATAAAATAAATATGCAGCCCATTTTTACCATCTTAGTCAACTTTTAAGCTCTGAAACATCTTTGGCAGGTGTTTCAAATGTAAAAACATGAAAGGCATTGGACTTTACAAGTTTTTGATGCGGTCTTCCACTTCTACTTGACAACCCTTTAGATATACTGCTTGTATTATGAGAACAGTGTATGGAAGAAAACTGTGGAGTGGCCTCTAAGTTCATCACATGGGATGACCATTGTGAGCCCAGGACAGTACTGCACTGGCCAGTTGAACTTTGCAAAGGCACTAAGGAGTTTTAAATACCCAGGTCCACTGCTTATGTGTAGAAACCAGGCATTCCATTTCCTAGACAGACATGCGAGTCTGATGGGGTCTTTGCTAATAGTGAGTTTGCATCAGCTCTACTGGAATGAGATCAGACATTCACTCCCTTCCTCATCCCAGAAAATCACTGGGAGGAGTCCCTGGAGTCCACAGCTCTAAAATACAGTATTTTTCTACTTACCAGTGTAATGACACTTTATGTTTGGAAGCTTGAGAGAAATCCCAACTGTTTGTGGTGAGTCTAAACTAGCTAACATGGTACAGGCACTTGCAAAGAGCCTAGTGTTTTTACTATCTCCCTGCAGTCTTCTGGTATAAAAATAACTGTATTTTCACACCAGCAACATCAAAATAGTACCTAAATGCACAAAACAGTAGAAGGTCTGAATCGGGTCACATTGCTACTGTGAGGCCCTGAGAGATGTCCTATGTGAATTATAGACATATTTTAAGTCTTGGAAAACAGCAGCAACAGGTATTTACAGAGCAGGCTGGGAAGGGGCAGGGAAGGCCTTTCATACAGCAGTATCAGCAACTGACCATCTGACTTTCTTAATGAACAAATTAGATCTTGCTAATTACAGGGTGGCATACAATATTACAACCCTTTTCTTAGATGTTATGGTGCCAGCCTACCTTACTTCACAGCCTGGCTTGATGATTCAGTCATTACGTGACTGACTGATTACTTAAGATTCCCTGACAGATTTTCTTTCCCGGCTTTGCTAACCATATCATCCCAGGGCTTTCTGAGCAAGTGTGGCATAAACAAGTGCTGCCTTTTTGCAGAACGTTTTGCTTATGTTCTTGTCACTGCAGTCCTCCCAGCCAGTCTGCCACGGGTGGGTTTTAACTACAGATACAGTTATTGGGGAGAAAACATTGTACCGTGCATATCAATGGTCCTCTTCATACTCTATTAAATATTTTTTTTAGTCCTGGTCATTTTATATTCAGTTGTGTGCAAGCCAAAAATGCATAAAAGGCCAAAAGTCTCAGTGTATGGTCCCAAAAAGTGAAGCATGGATTGGAACCAGAACTCTCTCTGATATATAGTAAACAGGTACCATCAAGAGAGAGAATATAAAATCAGGCAAGGCTGAGATAACTAGTCAGCAGGATTCTAGGGAGAAAAATCAAGGTAACTAATGGATTGAAAAAGACAAACTGAGCCTCAGAGTCAGAGGAGGAACAGAGGGAACCAAAATGGTAATGCATTAGCAGCTGAAACAAAAACCCTCCAATGTCCTTTGTCAGGATTTTTTCAGGAATTCGGTTCTACTGGTCATTAAAATGTAAGATGAGAAGTGATTTAAGTATGTCTGAGTAGAATGAACCAGGCAGGATTCAGAGGTTCCATGAATGGATATTCATTCATTTATTCACTGAGCCACTGTATACAATTAAGAAAGCTTTTTATTAATAGAAAGCCCTTTTTCTTCTCCAATTTTATTAAATAAAAATATTTTTGCCTTTACGTTTACAACACAAACTTTCAGAAAATACATACCTTAGTTATTCCACCCATTAAACTGACCTCTTTACAGGCTCTTAGGTAACTTAGATGTATAACTGTCACTTAGAAACCTTTTACTTCTATATATTTTAAAAAGGCGCAGAATAATCTAAATATTTTAATAACAGTAAAGACTTAACAAAATGGCAAGTCAGAAAATAAAGTAATTCCAGCATGAGCCACAAGTCTGTCCTTAACTAACATCAGTGTGAGTTGTTTTCTGATTCAAACCACAGTGAGTTAAGGATGGAAAGACTGCCTAACGTTGAAATTCTTGGCTTTAGCCTTCTTTAGCAAAACCTCACCTTAAACAGAGGTGTTTTGTGCTCCTTGCCACAGTGCAACATTTCTCCGTGTCGTAACGGAGAGAGACTGCCTCCAGTCACATCCTTTCTGAAGAGAACCACCCTTTGAACAGGGTAGGTCCAGCATGGGCAACAATCCTAAGTCTCCAGTTTACTTTACACTTTCTCAGTTTTCAGACCCATAGATCTGTGAATTTGAGGAAAGTCCTCAAGAACCCCTGAGGATATTTGTAGTTGAACATGAGTGTGACGGCCCCCATGTGATTTCTATATTCTTGCTCAGAGGGTAAGGATGGCATAAAGGATGTCATTTTTAGCTTCACTTGAGTAACTGGCAAAACTTTAATGTATAGGAATGTGAATCATGCAACACAAATAGGTGACTCACACATGAATGAGAAAAATGTTGCCTTAAAACACTGTAATTTTCCTCTCCAGGACCTTGCAGAATCCAGGGTAGCCAACCCCACAGTGGAAGATGGTGATGAGAGGTAGAAGTGGTCATTGGGATGGTCCTGTAGCAGCTTGGGCCAGGCTGGCAGAGGGCTGGCCTTGGTGGGAAATCCTTCTGCTGACACAAAACCTACCCCAAACTGTACGCTGCACCTCCACAGCATATTGGGCTTGTCCACACTACCTTTAGAGAGGCTGGCTGCCAGGAGTGCCCCCGAGACAAGAAGATGCCACCTCTGTGTGTCACAAAAGCCAAAACCCCATAAAATGTCCACTGGGTTACTTAACACCAGCGTGTCTCTGGGGCACGGCAGCCCGAGGTACGGGTGCTGTGGCTGTGTTTGTGGGTACGGGGTGCAGCGACTGTTTGCCCAGAGGTACAGACGCTGTTTGGTAGGACAGGGCCCAGCGACACCGTGCCTGCAGGGGACATGGCCGTGTGACAGAGTGCTTGAGGGGGACAGGGCACTGTGACAGCGTGCTTGAGGGGGACAGGGCACCGTGACAGCGCCTGAGGGGTCCAGCCCGGTGTGACAGCGTGTCCAGGAGCCCAGGGCACTGCGACAGAGCCCGAGGGGGCCCAGATCGCGGCGGGACGTCGCGGGCGGCCTCGTCGGTGTGACAGCGGGGCTGAGGGGCCCCGCCGCAGCCCGGCCGCCACTCCCTGCCCGCCCGGCCCGGGGCGGGGGCAGCTGACGCCGGGGCCCTGTGCGGCGGCGGCTCCGCCCCGCGAGGCCGGAGCTGAGACGGAAGAAGCCGCCGCCGCCGCACAGCAGCCGCCACCTCCTCCTCCTCCTCCTGCTGCCGGAGCCCGACATGGCGCTCTGAGCCCAGCCCCGAGAGCCGCCACCCCGGGGGGGCTCCGAGCAGCCGCCCCCGCGCCGGCAGCGGGAAACGGGGCATGGGCAGGGCCGCTGCGAGGAGCCCGGCAGGCATGGCAGGAGAGCGGCGCTAGGGTCCGCGTCCCGCCCGCCCGCCTCGCAGCTCGGCCCCAGCCCCACGTCCGCGAGGTGAGTCGGCAGCGGGCGGGCGGGCGGGGGCGCCGGGCAGGGCGGGCCGCGCGGGGAGGGAAGGAAAGGAACGGAAAGGAAAAGAGGAGAGAGGAGAGGAGGGAGCACGGCCCGCGCTGAAGCCGCTCCCCGCCGCTTTGTCCTTCCAGGCCCCGCCGCCGTCGCCGCCCAGGAGCAGGGAGGCCGAGAGAAGGGAGCAGCCGGCGGCGCCCGGCCGCCGCAGCCCGCCATGGCCCACTCGCCCGTGGCGGTGCAAGTGCCCGGCATGCAGGTGAGCTCCGCGCCGAGCCGGCCCCAAAATGGAGGCGCCGGGCCCCGGGCTCGGCCCCGGCTCCGGAAGCGGCGCTCGCGGCCCCGCCGGGCGGAGGCCGCCGCTGGGGCGCCGGGTGCGGGGGGACCGCGGGTGGGCGAAGCGGAGCGGGGAGGCCGCGCTCGGCCCGGGGAGGAGCGGGGGGGGAAGGCTGGGCCGCAGCCCCGGCCCCAGAGAGGGGGTGCCGCGAGGTAACGGGAGGCCGGGTGGTGGTGGGGGGGGGTGCTTGCGGCAGCCGGCCCCTGGCGGGGAAGGGTTTCTCTCCCCCTCCCCGCTTTGTTCAGGCATCCAGGAGCACTTAAGGGCTTTTAAAAGTGTTTAAGGACGAAACGAAGCTGCTCGCAGGGTGTGTGGGTGCGCGGTAAGTGGCACACCGGCCTCGCTGGCGGGCGTCCCTCCTGCAGGACTTCCCCACCGACGTGCACTTGGCGCTGGGCCTGTAGTGCGGTCTCAGAGGACCTTGCGCGCAGTGGAAAAGTGAGGGCCGGGGTTCGTGCAGTGCAGCAGCCACCTTGCTGTCGGGAGCCATCGTCTGTCAGGAGCTTGCACCTCTCTCTGTGGCTGGGAATGAGACTTTGTGTCGTTTACACGTTTGTGGCACTTGCTTAAAAAACAAATGAGCTGGCATGTAACTGATTTTTTTTTCCTAGGAAGGTAGGAATACCTCTGACCCTTCATTCTTACTCTACTGGATGATCTGGTCAGAGATCCTTATCAAGCAAAGAGAAGCTAAGCTCATTTCAGCATTAGCTTTTGGTTGTCAAAGGCTGGCAGCCCTGTCAGCGTTTTCAGCTTTCTCTCAACTTGTTAGGATAGTCGTGCCTGTATAATAGCCAAGTTTTTTTTTTTTTTAATCTGTTGTTCCAGTAACACAGAAGCCTTTCTGATACATCTCTATATATGTGAGATGTACAGTTAATAATTTAGGAGGTTTCAGATCAGATATTTAAAACTTCTTTTGGTCAAGTCTCTTTTGTGTTTTTAGAAAGTGTAGAATTGAGGTATAAAGAGTATTTATGTATTAATTTATGTCGGTTACAATACTAAGGTTTGCTTTATTTTTTTTTTTTTATTTCAAATAGCTTGCAGGCCTTTTAAAATCAGTTAAACTTTGGTCATCCACTGACTTTTTGTTTATATAAAAGGACATAAACTGCGTTCAGCCTCCCTGTTCTATTGATATGTCAAGGTTACTGTTGGGTTGGTACATCCTCAACAATGGAAAGCTAAAGAAACTTTGTGATAAAGATTTATGAGCTTTAGCCTGAGCTTCTTTATTTATATCCTCTGCTATTGTTAGTGTTTTCATATTTGGGAGACTTGTATTTCAAAATCCAAGTTTGTCAATTCTTTATTTTCATATTTGCTTAATGTATTGCTGTCCAATTTCCCATAGCTGCTCTGTCATCACAAAAGGACCTTGAAATTATTTAAGGTCCTGTCTTCCATTGTTAAACAAATAAACTTTATGTAATACTGTACTTAGTTCCACGAGTGTTTTTAGCTTAACCCAAGTTTCTTAACCTGTATCTGTAGGTTTAAAGCAAAACCTTTTTTTAATAGTTAGGTATATACAGCTGCATAGAACTAAGAAATCTTTATCAAGGTGACTTTTTAAAGTGAAAACTATTACACATATTCTGATAGTCTTAATGTAAAAAAGGGATAGGCTTTGGTGCTCTGTGTGCTGTTCTTTAAGAAGAGTTTATTGAAGGGAAAAAAAAAAGCTCAGGAAGAAGGTGGTAGTCTGGAGTACAAGGACTTCTTTTTTTTTCCTTTTTAACTTATTTGAACTATTTGGTCAGGATCATCTGAGGGATTATAAAAGCATCCCTGCTTCTGCTCAACATTAAAATAAATGCGTGGTGACTGAAGAAGGAATAAACAGGTTCATCTGTGATGGAAGAAGATCTAATAGTTGCCTTAAAACTAGCACTGTGTGAAAGTGCATGTGATGTCAAACCCCTTATTTTGTAGTCTGTGTTGAGGGAAATAATTTATTGAATATAACAGATGGAAACTGAATTTGCCAGAGAATGTGTTACAGTTGTGAACCCTTAGATTTTATGGTAATCCTATGATTTACATCCTGTTTCATTATTTAAAAAACAAAACAAAACTCAGACTGGTGATAAACTGTCAGACTCTTCTTTTTGGAGTTTTACAGAAACTCTTTTGACTGTTTTAAGATCTTTCATCTAATAAAGTGTCAGACTCCCTTTAAAAAATAAAAATAAATCCAAACATAGGAAATTACTGAAGGTCACATAGGGTTATTCGGTGGAGTCTGACTTGGAGTGCCATGACAACAGTGGAAGACCCAGAGGTAGTATTATCTGTTGCCCTTATGAGTAGTTGCAGAATCATTTGTTTATATAGTGGTGGCATTCCGTTTATCCTGTCTTGTGTCCCTAACAAAACCAAATATTATACCTAACAATTCATGCCTGTGCAAACAACTTCCTAAAGATGTTTTCCTCCCCCCCTCAGTTTTTTTTGGAAAGGCTCCATTTGGACCACTTATAGCTGGGTTAAGTTAACATCATACCAAACTTCTAAGACTGTTTAATATAGTCGAAGTACTTAGTGAATGTACAAAATGAGTGCTTTGAAGTTGAGTGTGATACTCCAGGTTATGGCATTTTATACAGAATGCAAGATTAAAAGGAAAAATAGAAGGTTGATGGATCTATGTGAGCACTACTAATGTGCCCTGATTACATGAGGTACGCTTTGTTATGAAAGTCAAGTTGGAGTTTTTATTCAGTGATGCCGTTGTAAGTTGGTTCCTCATTAGAAAGAGATAAAATACTCAAAACATTTTTTAGGCTGAAATACTTTGAAATCTCATAGCGAAGTGAGCATCTTGTTGACTGGCAGTATCTTGGAGGAATCCAATAGAACTGATACAGAGCATTTTTGGATGTGGAATGTAAGACAGACGAGATACTAGAGCTGAGCCTACCTGTGGATTTCTACCAACCTGGGTATTATACTGAAAATGACGGTGTTGCTGGAGTGAGGGTGTTGGACCCCTTATTGGTACCCATACACTTCAGTATTTCTCCTTTCCAGCTGGCAAGATGCATAGTTCAAAGGATTATGTTTGTTTCAAGTGATCAGAAAGTTTAAAGTCAGTCACTTCAGATTGATGCATCTTCTGATGAACTTATGTTATTGACAGCATCTTATACATTACTTGAAAACTTCCAGCCTCTCTTGTAAGCTTACAAATAAGTGAGAGTTAATCTTTCTAAGGTGGAGAGTGAGGAAAATTTGCTATTAGCATCCTGAATTTCCAAACGCGTTTGTAGACTTCAACGATGGAACTTCACTCAAGTAATACATTCTTGTTGTTACAGTTTTTTTGTTTTTTTTTTAATGTATAAATGTTTCCTATTCTAACTTGTTTGCAAAATAAGTCTGAAATACTCATTCATTAACTCATGGAATTGTTGATTCTTTGCTCTCTTCTTCCTGTCAATATGCATGTCTCTGGAACTTGCACTGGGGCTTTGTTATCTCTGTATCTATGCTGTGCTATTCTTCTAAACACTTCTTTTTCCTTTTTTTTTCTAATGGCTTTATCTCCTGATGCTGCATGGCAGTAGCCTTCAGGGTAGCCAGCAAGGTTATTTAGACCTGATCTGCTTTCCTTGGCATCCAGATGATCTTGCAATAAGGAACCTACCTTCCTCTAAAAGCAGAGCAGCTAGAAACATGTGACCTGTCAGCCAGTGTACTCTGATTCATAGTTGAAGGATTGCTTGATTAAATGCAAACTCAGATGTACAGGTGAGCTTTGCTCTCTGTGCTGCCAGTGAACAGACTGTCTGTAAGGTGCTGCTCTCTCAACAGCCTGAGCTTGGCAGCTGGAGATTCTATCCCTACGGGATGCTCAGAGGCAGATCAGTTAACATCCAGTTGTTGGATGGATATAGAAAGATAACAGGAGTAGTAGTGTTCAGATTTGGAAGTGATAGACTTCATAGACTGAGAGAGGAGAAAAAAAAACACGTTTTTTCTTAAATTGGTGCATTTGTAGAAACAGGCTCTTTATGCACAGTGCCTAAAGGTGAGCACTGGAGGTGTGTCAGATTGCTAGCAAACCTTATTTATTATGGTTATAAGGGTGAGACTTATGCTTAAAGCAAGCAATTTGTTACAGTCGGGTACTTACATGTTTAGAGGGGTATGCATTAGAGGAACTTAAACCTTTGAAAAAGGGTCCATTCAAGGATCTGTTAATATATTGCTGTCCACAGATCTGAGTTGGCCTCCAGATAATTCCACAGTGAGTTTGAAAAGGCTTTATTTTCACTTAGAAATGTGACTTACCTAGAGAGAAGTGGGAAGTCTAGTGCGTGCAGGTCACCAGAAAACTTAACACAGTGCCTAGAAAACTGGCATTCCTTGTGATTGATCTAGAATGGACTCTGATAAATACCTTGGTCCTATTTCAGTTCCTTGATTTGTGCTTTGACCCACAGTGCAGTCAGACTGCAGGAAGATAGTATTTATGACTTGTGGAGAGCGTGCCTCTTTGCTACTTGTAGTAGATTCACATAAAAGTATTTGTGGAATTCAGCACTGCAGTTGTTCTTTTCCTGGTTGTACTTGGTGTACAAGCTGCACTGAATGTAACAGTCTGCTAACTCCAGTCAGGCTTCATTAGCTGGGCTTGGTCCTTCTGTCTCGTGCACTGTGATAAGTTATTCTGACGACAAAGAAAAGCAGGGCTCAGTCATACTTGTACTGTTGTAGTGTTACCAAAGGAGGATAGGGTGAGCTTTGGAAAGTGTTTGCTGCATGGAAGTTATATTAGGTATAACCAGCTGGAATTCAGCAGATGCTTTTATCAGTCAGGAGAAAAAAATCCACAGCAGTCTTTTCCTTTTTTTTTTTTTTTTTTTTTGTGCAGATTTTACAGTTTTATACACTTGTTAAGTGCACTGACCTGGAATTCAGCAAATCTGCTGAAGCTGCAGAGAATGCATAAAACAAACTCAACTCTTCTCACCTTAATTGCTTTGCTCTTCTGCACCATCTGATGCTATCAGTTTTGAGCAGAGGATAATTTAACTTAAAAATATATATATAATTATTATTTTATTCTATAGTGGTTATTCTATTGAATTT
The DNA here is from genome assembly GCF_047663525.1 of Anas platyrhynchos. NCBI lineage: Eukaryota > Metazoa > Chordata > Aves > Anseriformes > Anatidae > Anas > Anas platyrhynchos. The sequence continues at coordinate 16,080,572 of NC_092596.1, forward strand.
AACATTGGAAAAAGTCACATGGGCTGTTTTTTTAAACTCCAACATCTTACTGTTACAGTTTTACAAGTCCTGATGAAAGATTGTTTTTTCTTCCTTTTCTCAAGAAGGAGAAAATATATTAGTAGCTCAGTGCTGTATTGCATTTTGTTTAAAAAAAATAAGTCTCGTTTAGATGTTTATTTTGAGGGGAGGATTCTTTCTTTATATCATAAAATGTCCCAAGTTGGAAGGGACCAATAAAGATCGAATTCCAACTTCTGGCTCTACACGGGACCACTGCAAAACCAAACCCAGTGTCTGAGAGTGTTGTCCAAATGCTCCTTGAACTTTGGCAGGCTCGGGGCCATGCCCATTTCTCCAGGGAATGCCTGACCACCCTCTCTGTGAAGATGCATGGTTACTTCATGGCATCGAGAGTATGTGGCTACTTGTGCCACTGCAGTAGTGTTTGTAATGTGAGACCTGTGAAACATCTTAGTAAAGATGGGCAAGCATATTATGCTCAGTTTTCATTGATTTCAGTGCCCTGAAAATATGGTTTTCAATCTTCTCCAAAAGTGAAAGGATGAATTTTAAACCTGTTAGTGGTTGCATCACTCATTTACTCTTTGGTGATTAACTTCAGATTTAAGAAAGGGTCACCAACTGTGAAAAGTGATAAGAGGTTATCATTTGTTTTTCTTTTTTTCCAGCCTTAGGAACTGAGTTCAATAATTGCCAGGCCCTCAGAGTTTAGGGGTGGGTTTTGGGGGAGGATGGGGCTGGGGGTTAAACAGTACAAGATTGGTTGTGAAACAAATAATTTTATTGCACGCTGTAATTAGTGGCTACATGTATGCTCTCTTTGCAGAAATAAACAGTTGACGAGGTATCTTATCATGTCAGGAGCTACAGTTGCAAGTCCTACTATTTCTTTCTAACTTAAAATTGCTGAAAATCAAATTCCTTCCTAATACTGTCTCACCAGGTTTCTTGATGTTTTTAAACTCTATTTAGAGAACTTTCATTTGTTCTTTAAACTTTCAGCAGCTCTTTTGGAATAGGTCTGCTCTGCTGATTAGGTGAGGATCACTGAGCACACTCAGTTCTGAAGAAGACTTAAATCTCATGAGAAGGGTGCCCATCTAGTGATAGTCACTGAAAACTATTCTCCCGGAGGGATTGCTATCTAAATAAATAGGGTGAAAGAACCTGCATCAGAGAAGCTAAGCTATTAATAAAGGGTCTGACAAGGTAACAGTAGCTTGCTGGTCTTGTTCTTCATCATATGTTGTGCATGTGGTTTTGCAGAGAGATGCTATATACTGTGCATGTGATTAGGTCCATAACTCAGGAAGGAGTTTCAGCTTAGATCTTTCTTGATTGCAGTTCTTTAAAGCTTTATTCATACTTGAGTGGTAGAAGTATGAAGCAAAGTTTGTCTTACTAAAGTCTGGATTTGAATGGTCTTGGTTGAGGCAGTGTATCTGGAGAAGCTTCATGGCGTGTTGTAGCTCAGATCTGTGTGAATTCTATGTTCTCTCTTGAATGAGAAATGTTATCTGCAGGTTTCACTCTTGAGCTATAGGAATCTGAGAGCCCAGGGTGGCTTCCCCATTTTCATGGACCAGAAGTCAAGAACCATCTATTCAGTTCAATGTTAGTATTCCCTCTCTCATCTTCTGCAGGCTTTTCATTCAACTGGATACTGTTAGGTCCTGAATACTGGAATAATGCTTACTGGGGGGCTGTCAGAGGCTACATGCTTGCTAAATGTGAAGTTTTATTTCAGTGCAGGCTTCAGCTCCGGGAGATGAACACAGAATATATAAATAAAAAAAAAAAATACTGCATACCTCAGAATGACTAATATTATTGTGAAGTGCCTGAATATAAAGTGCTGAGTGAAAAAGGTTGAATTTCCACTGATGTAAATTGACTTAAAAGCATATAGAGAAACTGGGAGGAGAGGAGGACAAGATGATGGATGTAAGTGCGTTGCCCTTGTCGGCAGAGACTTCTACTGGCTGGACCTGCCCCCAGCAGAGGCTGGGTGTGGTGGGGCGGACTGGCAGGGAGATCATTGGCAATGATCTCTCACCTAGGAAGGTGTTATCTGGCAACCAGTCACAACAAGAACATTTTTACCTTCCTGCTCAGCTTTATTCCAGCCTAGTTGGCAAGAAGAATCTCCTTTTTTTTTTTTGGGGGGGGGGTGGGGTGGGGAGAGGGTGTTTCTCTTCCTCCCTTCCTTTTTGGATTTCAGTGAAGCTTTTGACACAGTTTGCCATAGGATTCGACTGCACAAAATGTCCAGCATACAGCTAAACAAAAACATCCTACGGTGGGTGAGCAGTTGGCTGATGGGCAGGGCTCAAAGGGTTGTGGTAAATGGGCACCTGTGTGGTGCCAGGACTTGGACTCGATGATCCTTGTGGGTCCCTTCCAGTTTGGGATATTCCATGATTCTGTGTCTGGTAGCTTCAGGTCCAGTGTGATTGATACTATCAAGGGCCAGTGTCCAAGAGCAGACCACAGCTTTTGGGCCAGTGGTCATGGAGCCTTGCAGAGAGGACAGGAATGTAGGAATCCAGTAGACTGGTGTATTATTTGTCCTTTCTCAAAACGGTCCCCTCCAAAACTAAAGGAATAATATGATATCCTTGAACTGTGGGTTCCCATTTTGGCTTATTGCAGGCAGTGGTTATTCCTAGAGAGCTATCAGTGGTAAATAAAGTTGTGGCCTGCTGTTTCCCCCATATCATGTTTTGGAACCATCTAATTTTTTTTCAGACAATGTTTTTCTGCCATATTTTAATGTTGTTTAGCCCAAAAGTAAGTAGTGACAGCTTCACTAGAGAGAGAGAGATTTAACAAGGATACTTGTGTGTGCATTAAACTTGGTATTGTTGCTGCTTTTTTAGGAACTAGCATGTTTAAAAGGTGGAATTCGTTCTTCTTGTTCTATCTGGATTATTGTATGAGTTTAGCCTTATTTACAGGAGGGAAATCAGTGTTATCAGGTTCCAACTTGCACAGGAGTCCTAAAATGGCTTCTAAGATAGAGCAGTAAGAGGCCTTTGAAATTTGTGTATCAGGTGCCATCTTGTTGCAGGTACTAAACCTCTAAATATTGGAAAAATAGCCCAAATGCCAAAACGATATAATTTACTGCTGGTAGAGTGCTGACATAGTTGTTCCTTTAAATGGGTGTGGCAAAAATTGAAAAAAATTGTTTATGTACTGATAAGCAGGCTGCTAGCTGAAAGGAAAGGCAGAGTGCTAAAAGCAGACTGCAGCCCATAAATGGCTATTTTTCCGTGTTCCTGTTAGACATGGCTTTTGTAATCTCTCAGCATATTAGGTTTTTCAAAGCAGTTTGTAACATTAGGAGAACACAAATATTCTTCAGCAATGTGGAACTGTAGTAGTCTGCTGACTTGTAATTCAGATGTGCAGGCAGCTCATTGAGGTGGGTTAATTACCCATTCAACAGTCATTTGGCCTGCGCTGCTCAACAAAGAAGATTAAATTTGTTTTGAAAGGTCAGCTTGTTGAACTCCATAATAAATGCAGAATGGAATTTGAACATTTTGGTGTACAGGAATCTGTTGAATTCTGACTGACTTCTGTCTCCATCACAGCACACCCATCCATCTTAGCTACAGAGTGCTGTCACTTGAGGTTTTTTTCTTTTCCAAATCACAGTAAGGATCTAGTCACGTAATCTGTGGCTTTCCTCCCCTTTGCATTCCTCTGACTTACTAGGCCGTGCTCACCAATGAAAGCAAACTGAAGGATATGAAGCTGTATGCGGAGGTCTGAGGGTTTTTTATTTAAATATTTTACAATACTGGATAGTTAAAATGTATCTGTCAGGATTTTCAGTCAGAGAGAAGCTCACTGGCATGAGGACTTTCTTTTTGTGTTTTTCCATTATGCAGCATACTCAGCATAAACAATTGGTGTAATTTTTAATGTCAAAGAGCTAATCTTTGGAAAACCGTGTTGTAATTCTTGCTTTTGGCTTATTTATCCTATTCCTTATAAGCTTCTTGTGCTGTGTTACCAAAGTGGAAGAATAGCTAAGAATAGAGGAAGTGAGTTTGTTTGTTTCCATTTTCAGTGCAGTGTGCAATTGACAGCATGCATCTGCCTTGGGTCAGAGATGGTTGGAGGATGAAGGTGATTCCTTCCTTAAAAATCTGAGAATGGGCAAGAATGAAAGCAAATTTTAAAATTTGATGGTCATCAGAATTCTTAAGCAGCTGGCCTTATAGCTAACGTGATGAAAACAAAGCCATATGGGTTTTTCTTTCCTTGCTTTTTAAAGAATATTGTTTTATAATAACGTTCTCAGGTTTTTACTAAAAATGGCAGTGAGTCTTGGCCTTGGCAGATAAGGGAGATGCTTCGTAAAGGGTGTAACAGGTCAGGTTCCATTTAAGGGGAGTAGAGCTCAGATCCAGTTTTTATTACCTGTGGTACAGAAAGTTTAGTGCAAAGGTTTGATACTTCATACAAATGAAATTATTTTGTTGTCAAAAACACTTTTTCCTTCAGCAGTTATCAGTTGTTATGGTAAATGTAATAAAGTATCTATTACCTTGATGATTGAGTCTTAGAAAGGACTGAACATCAGAGTTCAGGTCCATGCAAAAGTCAGTGAGAAGCCAGAGTATGTACAAGGTGGAGGAAAAAACATGTCTACAGGTTCCGCCCTTTTATTGAATATCTGCAGGTTAATTTTTTTCTGACTCTTTGTAAGTGATAATGGATTTGCACCTGTGCTTTTACTGACTTCAAGGTATTTTAATAATATATAAATAGATACATATACAAGCATATGGCACTGTGTGTATGAGTAACTTTAATTGTAATAGGATTTTAAAGGAAAATGGAAGGGGTGGAGTGGGGAGAAACTCTAGGAATTAAAAAAAACTCTCTCTACCAGTGGTGGCTTTATTGTAAAGAAGTAGAATATTCCATATGCAGATAAAATACAGAAACTTATATACATGAATATATAGAGAGATATGTTAGAATATGCGTAGCGTATAGTTAATTTCGTATCTGATAATGTATGGAAAGAAATTCAATCAAGATACTTGTACCATATCTGAGTAAAACATTATTTTAAAATTGTCCTGTGCCCTGTTAGTTTCACCATTCCTATTCCCCTCTTAATTTCAATTTTATTTGGAATTTGAATAGAATAAAAATGTAGAGGTAACTTATTCTCTGAAAATAGATAAATATCTATGAGTGGACTGATAGCCTATGATTTCAATGTGCTTGACCCTGATCCAGTGTTTTGTAAGAGCCTGATAAACGCTGAGACTAGATTAAGTGACTTAATTTTTAATCTGGTTTTCTTTTTACTGACTTTCAAGTGTCTTTTATTCATTGTATTTCAGGTATGAATTCTTAAGACAGTAAGTGGTATTTTGGAGATTTTACAGATAACAGTAATTATTAACCCTAGCTTAATTTTATTGTCAGCAGTAATTCAGATTTGGGGAATTCAGAGAAATCCTAGTGCAGTACATGCGGGCTTCAGCACCGAAGTTGGCACATGTTCTTGATCTGGCATTTTAATGCTAACACGGCTGCGGGGCTGCCCAGCAAATCAATTACAGGGATGTTTTTTGTTTGCTTTGGTTTGCTTTTAATGTTTTGCCATAACGTAATCTTCTTTTCTGGAAGCTTTCTTTAAGATAACTCTTTAAGATGACTCTTTTCCTTAAAGTTTGCCTTCAGTACCTGACTAAAGATCAGGCCTTTATTGTAGCAATTGCTTGTAATGTCTTTTAAACACATGGCTAATTCTGATGACTTCCAAAGATACCACTATGTGTTAGGGTGTCATTGAAGTGGATACATGAAAAATATGACAGTATATGCTCAGGTCTTCTCTTACTAGCCTCTTAGAAAATCTGAGCTAATTATATTTTTATAAATGGTCTTCTAACTGTGTATTTCAGCAATGTTTCACAATGTAGATGAACTATTCTGTATTACTCCTATAATTTTAAGAGAATTTCTGTTCCAAATAAAGCCTGGGAGATGCTTGAAAAATCCAGTTAATGTAACACCATTTATGGGTCAGGTTTTAGAAATACTGTTAAGACAACAGTCTTTTTATGTTCTCGCATTGATGGACCATATAGGAATCTAATGTGACTATGTTAAATTATTTGCTTTGGGAGACCTGGAGGATGCTGGTTATGATTTAGTTAGATGCAAGGCATTAACTCGGTCTCTGTCTGAGATACTTGGGAGCTTCTCTTTTTTTCACCCAGTTGTACTCAGTACCCATTAATGAAATACATTAATGAACCTTCTTATAGGAAGACCCAATTCAGGTCTCACAGGCTGGACTAGGTGATCTCTTGAGGTAACTTCCAACATAAAATATGGTATAATCCTGTGACTCCAGATGTGTAGATGCATATGTGTATGAACTCAGAACTATGAACTAATGGCACATATTTGGATGGTAGGATGGCAGAGATTTTGCTAAACGCTAGTGCAAGCAGTGTAGTTGTGCTGCACTGGTGAAATGGTGGACTTCGAAGCTATGCAGAGGGCTTGTATCGTCATGCTTGTGCTGGTACTATTGTTACTCATGCTGGATAGATTGAAGTTGGCATGTACATATGCCTGTGCTTGTCATATTTGTTGCCGCTTTTGTCTGTGGTAGCAGATTTAGGGAGTAGGAGAGCCATAAATTCTCTTCCTGACCTGTCCGCTTACAGGTGTTACCTTACCAGAGGCGATGATGGAGTTCACGCACTGCCTATTGACACCATCTGCTCTCCAACAGACATGGCTCTCCATAAGAACCAATTAAAAAAAAAAAAAAAAAGTGCTGTTATTCATGCTGGCAAATTGCAAAGCTTCTAATCCTTTTTGCTATTCAATGAAATGTCTGTGAAAGAATATAGAGTAACAGTTCTGGTGAGGAGTATTAATAGGGTTACATTCTAATTTCTACCATATTAGAAGTTTAGCTGGCATCTCTACTGCAAAATTTCAGTGATCTGTATTGGGGGTGTATATACATACGCTTTTATTTACATAAATCTCCACCCTTCTCTGTACTAGGAGGAAGAGAATAGGTATTGCCGCATATTCTAAATTTGCCTTTGATTAAAAAGTAGTAGTCTTTAGTTTTTGTTTGTTTTTCTATCAGATATAAAGAAGTACTCTTGTAGAACAACCTTAAAGGCAAGGTAATTAAAGAAAGGTAAAAGCAAATACGTTTCAAGATGAAGGCTTTGTTCTAAGCCTGTGTTTTAAATAATGTAAGGGTTCTTAGTTTGAAGCCTTTCCAAAAGAAATTATCTCAACATTAGCCAAAGTTGTTCAGAAATACTTGTTTTCATCCTGGAGCATCCTACAGATGCTTGCCAGCCTCGGAAGCTGTAACAGAAGCTGTAAAGCTGACTTTGATTGCGGTAAAGGGATTTGCTCAGAATAAAAATTCAACGTTTCCCTTTAGTAATTCCACACTATTTGTTCATCTTTGAGCTGCCCTTGTTCCACCTCTCTCTCCCCTGGGTGTACACAGTTCTATGGTGCCATCTTTTCCCTATACTCCAGCACTCCCACGTGATGGCATTAGGAATTGCTGGAAGTTAAAATAGCTTTTAAAGCTGTGATTCACCTGAAGTAGCTTGGGGGAATTGTGAGGCCTGTCTTGTTTTGTTGATGACCAACCGTTAATTGGTTGTATAAGGTCGAGTGGTGTGCGTTTCCAATGAGGATCCCAGAGGAATTTTCTACTTAAGGTTTCTCCCCAAGCAAAATCCAAGAGCAGCTCTTTGAGTTCATCAAATGCTTGTAAAGGTTAGATCAGCTGACTGTGTCTGGGATTAGGTCCCTTTTGTTTTACCTACATGGAAGAGTTCAGCAGGTTTCCTATCAAATCCAACTACTAATTAACTTGAATGGGCATCCCAGGCTCTTAAGCATCTCAAAGTGAAGTTGGTATTTCTGAAGATGACTGCTTAGGGGTTAATATAAAGTTTTGCCAATCCTCTCTCTTCACTCTTCCTAGGGGATTTTTGTTTATGTCAGTGGAGAACTATTGGTTAATCATTCTTATTGGAACTGGGGTCGTAGTTCAGAAACACATCAGTTTGCTAGCTCTGTAACAGTTCTGCAGTTTAACTAGCAGCAGGAGAAGGCTGGGTGGCAGTTGCTGCTGCTTTTGCCATACTTGTTCCCAACATATTTTTTGAAACAGCTCTAAAAATGAACTTTGGATTCAAATTATTGTTATGATCTTAATAATAAAATGCCATACACTACTGCATCAACTCCTGCCATCAATGTGTCTGTCTTTCGGTAATTTGAAGATGTGCTGTTCTTTCATCTAACAAAAAACTTTCCAAGCATCTGAGGCCTACAGTCATTTTTTTTCCCTTTTCTAATAATATTAATTATCTCAGATTTCAGGTCACAATAGTACTTATCTTTTTTCACTTGCTTTGATTGTGCATTTGCTTATCTTTCAAGTACTTCAGATTTTTCAACAGATAAAAATACACGTTTTTTGCTTATTTATTTCTCTGAAGGTGTGTTTTGTGTGTTTGCTGTTGTTGTTTTGTGGTGTTTTAATGGAGCAAAGTCGTAAAGGGATCTTTGTAGACAAAGGAGAAATTTCTTATTCTTTTTGCTGTAATGTGCTACCCAGGAACAACGTGTCCTGTACATATGCAAAATCTAACATCTAGCTACAGAGATCATCATGAACCTGCCATACTACTTCGTGTTCCCTCCTCTAGTGATAGCACAAGTGACAGCTTGGTATATATGAGCAGTGAATTGATTCTGCTGAAAATAAACCTGACAAATCATATGGTTAAATCCTTGGTAATCTGTTCGGTTTCATCTCACCATATTGTGGAATAAATTCTGGTCTTGATAGAAGGAACAGAACAATAATAAGGGGCCAGTAAGGAAATGAGATTAGTTCAGTCCAAAAGGATCAAAATAGCAATGGTTTTGTTTTCCCGGTAAAGGTTTTGCATCTGTTTGTAAAAGGACTGATGTAAGAATGTTTTCTGGAGTTTCAGGTCGGTATTGAAGTTGTGCAAGGTAATCTGTGCTTAAGTATCTGCTTTTGCTAGATGTATTCTTTCATGACAGCTCACTTGTTCTGACTAATGAGCAAGAATTTTATGAGTATGAGAAAGATCTCAAATTATCTTGGTTTTATGTTTTCAAAAGCTGATTTTTGAGTCAGAGGGCTTTTGGGCAAAGGCTTCTTGTTTGAGGCTTGATCTGTGCAATGAATTGCCCGGTTCTGACAGCATGAGCAAATGAACAGTAGCAAAGTTGCGGTGAAGTGTTAGGGGTCATCTTTCTCAAAATGCTGTTGTATTTTTCAGTAGACAGTAATATATTTAACTTGCTTACTCTGCAAAGCATGGGCGTGTTTTGAAGAAGTAAAACAGACACCTTTCTGAAAACTTTCTAACGGTGTTCTGAAGTTTTACGTACTTAAACTGTGGGTCAAATTGTCCATATCCTTCCTAAGTCACTGCTGCGGCTTTAGGGTAAGCAAGATTCTCTCATCAGCTGTGTTATGCTCTTTCTTGAAAGAAAAATGAGAATTTGTTGGGTGTTTGTTTGATTTCCCTCCTGTCTACTTGAACGAAGCTGAGAAGTTTTTAAAAAAATCTTTGTATGATATCACTGTTTGCTGATCTTTGAGCAGTTAACCTCCAGGGACTAGATCAGATGTCCTCAGTGGTGCTTTGCTGTCTGATGCTCTGCTCCCCCTTCTAAGGCATGCTTGGGTGCTATCAGCAAGCTCTGATCAGTGCTTCAGTTTCACTTCAGCATTCTTATTCCTTCAAACATCTCTCAGTCCCTTTTGCTCAACTACCTGTCAGCACTTTCAGCTAACCTGAACATGTACACAGCTTTATCAGAAGCTCAGCGTGTTTGTCGGAGGCTGCTGGTGAACACTGGTATTGCGGTCCTCTCACAACGAACTCTGTACTGTGCTATTTGATGTAATGCTTTGTCTGCCCCAGGCTGTTGGCCAGGTAGGAAGCCCAGCCTTTTTTGCCTGAGTAATGATGGTAGTGCTTCTGTGCCAGTAACTGCATTCCCCAGTCTTCTGAGTTATGCACGGGTAGGATTAATATTAAGGATGGCTCTGTTCTTTCCTTTTAAAGTGTTATGTGGGGAAATGAAATGAGATTTGTACTTGACTCTCTCCTTGGTGAGACTCATGTACCTTTAATACAATCGTGTAATGTATGTTCCGTAACTAACAGCTGAATTAGAAGTTAGTGCACAGGAGACAAATTTGTCTGATACGATCCTTCTAATAAGAGATCTGAATGATGTGCTTTTTGGGAAGTAATAAGGGCTAATAAACTGGAAATAAATTAAGATAACTCATCTCTCTTTTTCAATTTTTCTCTTTCTTTTCCAGAACCATAGAGCAGACCCAGAAGAGCTATTCACAAAACTGGAACGCATTGGGAAAGGCTCCTTTGGTGAAGTCTTTAAAGGAATTGATAATCGGACGCAGCAAGTGGTTGCTATAAAAATCATAGACCTTGAGGAAGCAGAAGATGAAATAGAAGATATACAGCAAGAGATAACTGTTTTAAGTCAGTGTGATAGTCCTTACGTAACGAAATACTATGGATCATATTTAAAGGTAGTGTATAGTATTGCACAGATATTTGTTGGCAGTATGTCACCCAGTTTCGAATGCTGCTAGGAAAAAAAAAACTGAATTTGAGGATATGTTGTCATGCCAACTTTACTTTTTTTTTTTTAACAGTTCTTTTCACTTTGTTTTGTTTCTCTTGCTGCATAGTCTTTGAGGCTAGAATTTGCATAAAATGGCTACATGTCCTGCAGATAGGGGATTGCCATTGCTGTTGCTTTTGGACCATAGTTTTCTTTCTTCCCCTACAATCTCTAGCACAACTTTGTGGCCTTTCTGGGGAAGGAAAAATACATTCATAGCTATACTAACAAAAACCTTTCTCTGATATGGAAAGAAATCATGCACCTTGTGGAGATGCCTTTGTGATTATGAAATGTAGTAGGCCTGAGACAGTAGAACTAACATCAGCGTTATGTAACTACTTTGTAAAATGGTGTATTTGTAAAGATACTAAAAAAAAAACATAAAAAAAATACCCACCACAACCCTACAGAAATCCAAAATGTTGAGAAAGTCTTTTCAACTTCTGAAACTGTCCAGGTATAATCATCTAAAATGTCCCTGAAAGTATCTGCAGTGCATATGCTTTATGTGACTTTTTAAAACTAAAACCATTCAAAAAAAGCTAAAAGCATTTACCGTAGTTAAAATTTAAAATGTTTGGTCTGGGGGTTGTTTTTTGAGGCTTAGTGTATACTGTTTATTGATCTTCTTCCAAAGATATTTCTGATAAGCTGTGTCACACTTGAGTGATACGATAGAATTATTTGCAGAATCTATATAATAGTGTTCTCTGAGTTAGATCCTAAACGTTATCCTCCTGGTTGTTAATCATTTTTACTTTGAGTTATAAAACCCAAATGTTTGCCCTGAAGTACAAACATGTCAAAGTATGTCTTGGAGGTGTTTTTGCTTGGAATCAGTTTTTCTTCAGAATTAAACAGGGATTTCAACAGTTGTAAATGGGGAAATGAAACCTTGACTTGGTTAGTGGGGGGAAGGAGACATTGTTTGAGGGGTAGTGGATGGAGGAAGCTTTGTAAGCCATGAGTTGAACAGGGAAAGAAAATCGTTGTTTTATTATAACAGTAACAGGTGCTAAAGGGGTATTCCAAATGTAAATAAGTACCTGTGCTTAACAGTGGTGTCTCTGCCGTTCTTATGCAAGTCTTCCATTTTTTCCCTTTTTCTCAAATACATATATGTAGCTGTTTTGTCAGTGCTATAAAACTTTCAACTCTTGGTTTGGGCTTTTTACTTTTTAAAAATTCCTGGCAAATACAGGCGTATATTAATGCTTCATTACTTTCCTCACCACTGTTTGAGTTCTTTCCATTTCTGTTCTAGATGGATAAATTCTGAAAGATTAATGCTGATCTCCTGCTTACTTTTCACACTTCTAATATTTTTGGGGAAGGAAAACTTGAGTGTGAAGTTTAGGGAGGTGTTTGTGGAATTTTGGTTACTCTTCCATTCCTTTAAGAAATTCATTTTAAAAAGTCCACAGGAATGTTTTTCATCCCAGACTAGCATGGTAGGTAATTCTATTGCTTGCTGTTCCCTGCTCAAGTAGTATCTTGGCTCCAAATTTTTCTTAGGTTAGATTTATTCTTGGTTGCTAATACTAGAGCTTTCAACTTGAGATTCCTCAGTGGAAAGAGTGTATTAGCTTTGCTATAACTGTGCAAAGAATCCTTTATGCTGACTTTAATTTTGGTAATAACAGGTATTTTGAGAGTAGTATCTGTCCAATTTTCAGAATTTAATTGCTGTAACTTTTAACTTTCTGTTAACTATTATTCTGAGAATGGCTGTCAGCTTAAGTATTCAATTCTGTAGTATTTAATTCTGGATTTAATTTCTACATACACTGCAGACTTCTGAAAACAGAAGTATGTGCAATTTTGTTCCGAATGACTTTATAATTAAAGGTTAAAGAACATTGAGGCTAAATTCTGAAAATGAAGACATCTTATTTCTTAGAATGCAAAGTCCTAGGCTGTTGAGAGTAATAGTGGTTTGCTATGGATATGACTGGTACCACGATCACATTCAAAGCAGTCAAATAGGTTTGTTGGTGAATACTTTATGTAAATCAGTGAAAATAACTCCTAAAATACTTAAAAGTAGTGGCTAAAAGAGCATTAGTATACACTAAATAGGAGACATTTCAAAATTTAAAAGATAGTACTCTTCTTCTGTTTGCATCTTTTATTTGCCAGAAACCAAATGGGTTGAGCTCAATTGACCTCTTCTAAATAATGCTTATGGAATAGAAATAGTTCACTGAAATATAATAATTATATATGTATCTTTCTCTGAAGCTCTAGGAATGGTGTTAGAAATGCTAGATCCCACAGAGAGCAATCTTGTCTTGATGACTGAAATACCATGATTGTTTTCCGTATTTGTGCTATGTAGCCTTTGGAGTAGGGAATTGAGTATCTGTCTTTGTAACTAGCATAGCTACCTAGAATTGTTCTTTCGTTTTGCAATTAAACTGAAGTTCCTTAGTTCTTTGGATTTCAGTATGGAAAACTCATACTAGCATCCAGAGACTTCCATCAAAACTGTACAGAAGTTAGTGCAGCATTTTGAGTCCATCTAAAGATATTGTTTGTTCTACATTGTCTATTTATACTTGGTCAACCTAAAATAGCTAGGAAAAAGGTTGTACATGCTTGGCTAGAAAATATCCACACCCGGTTAGGCTGGATAGTAGCAGTTTCTTTGAGACATTATTTCAGAAACACAGTACTTATTCATTTTCACCTTATGGTGTTTTCAACTAATAGTCAAATTCTCCAAACATGTCTGGTAACCACAATGTTTGCCTTAAACTGGAGTTCCTTGCAGGTCTTCTCAACTGACAAAGTAGGGCTTTATAAAAACTGCTAAAATTAGCCAGCCCTTCCCTGCTGATCTCATAATATTGGAATAGACTCTCATAAATGGCGTGTTTCTTAAATTCAGTATAAATCTAACAGAGTACACTTTGTTAGCATAATTGGATGTGTTACTTTCAGAAACTGCACCTTTATTTGCTTGTTGTATCCTCTAGATTTCTATCACTAGTCAGAAAATAGGGTAGGACAGAATACAATCTAGCAAGAGTCTTTTAAAAAGTACTTCTGCTATAAGCTTATGTTCTGCTATAAGGAACTAGTGCTAGTAAATATTTGCTGCTTAAACAGTGTGCATGGTACTTTGTTTCTGCTCTATTTTAGTCATTTTTTTAAATATCTGTGGTATTGATTTCAACAAAAGGTTTTTACTCCCAGAACTCCTTAAAGTAGTAGCCCATAGGTTAATATCTGCATTTCTGCTTCTGAGGGGACTGTGGCAAGTAGCAGGTCCCAGTTTTGAAACATACACTCTGTAGATCTCATAACAAATCTTTTTGGTTTTTGCTTGTATGAATCAACTGCTTCTTGCAATTGCAGACTAAGGATGAACTCAGTACCTATAAAATCATTAGAAGAATGTCAAATCTAGTACTGTAGCTGAGACATCTCAACAAAGAGAGCACAGCAACTCAAAGGAGTGAAGATTCAAATAGTACATAGTGAAGGAATATGTGAACTCTGCAGTGTTACTAGCAATTTAAAAACAAACTATAAGTTAGGTTCCTTAAGTCATACCTTTTATCTAATTGTGTTGTTCTTATCAACCTTTTTTAGTGGTTGATTTAGAATGTCTGGTCCAAAAACCTAGGAAAAATGAATGTTTTTGTAGGCTTCCAGGTCTAACAGTGCAGTTTCCCCTGGTTGGTGCTCAAGGTGCTGCTTATTATCTCAAAATTGGAGCTGCCTATCTGATAGCAGGCATGTTTCATGATAGATAAAAGAGCTGTGAATTTTCATGTATTTATTTTTTCCCCACAACTTAAGTTGGAACTTGTAGACATGATAGATATACGCTTGCACAATCAATGTGGATGGAGGGACAGCTAGCATCTATGTCCATTTAGTCTTTAAATTTCTGTTGTGTGAAGAGAGGTTTATGTTCTCTCACTTACTCAGAACTTAGAACTGCTTTTGGGCATTTTCCTCAGATGAGAATTGTAGTGATGTTACAAGTTCTTTGTTAAAATTTTATTGATTCTGTACAGCAAATAGCTGGAAGTAATAATTTCAGTGCAAAGATAGATTGTAGTTCTTGCAGAAGACTTAGATTAAAACGCTGGCTTTAAACTTAAACCCCCCACCAGAATCTTTTTTTTCTCTTTAATTCCGTTTCTTTAGGTGGAATGGATCAGCTTAGAGGAAAGTGATTTGGGGGGAGGAGGAAGGTGGTGACGTATATCTATTTTGTTGTTGTTTTTGCTCTTATATGGAAGTCAAACTTTAATTGATATGTAGGCATCTTGCACGGGAGCTATGTGATCATTCTGCAGGAAGTAATTAGATGCATCTTAATCATTAATGGGTTTCTGTATTTGTATTCTCCTAACAGTATACTGGTAGTCCATTGAAGGACTTTTTTTATGGCACCCTTGGACTTCTAACAGCTCATGCATTCTTTTACAGGGCACAAAACTATGGATAATAATGGAATACTTGGGTGGAGGGTCAGCTTTGGATCTTGTAAGTATATAATATTTGCATTATAAGTATGAATAAAACCTACATAATTGTGTTTTCGTATCACTTAATGAAATCAAGTCCCTGGAGGCTGTTAATGTTGCATCACTGCTACATTATAGTGCTCCAAAAATTGTTGATTTGCATGGTAGTTCTGTTACATGTTGGTACATTGACTTGGTGTTATTTTTGTTTGTTTGTTTTACTGTTTGTCCCTAAGCATTAGGAAACTCTTGTTCTTAGTCAAATGGAAGACAAATTGTGGTGTTTTTCTTTTTTAGTATGAGAAGTACTGTTTTCCCCATACAGGGGGTAGGAGGGTGGGTGACTTGTCTTGAGTGAGGAGGTTTTTTTGTTTGTTTTGTTTTGGCGGTGTCCGGTCCAGCTCCCCCCTCCAGATCAGAGTGTATTCATTACAGTTGCATACAAAATGTTTCCTTTAGGATCAGGTCTCAGGAATTAATGTTGTGTGTGCCTACAGAGTATAATTAATTTTAATTGGTTAGAAGGTGTTGATTTTTCCATTTTCTGTTAAATATGAAAGTACCTTTTATTTAAGATTGTGTAGCATTCACAAAGGATGTAGCTTAGATAGAACAAGCGCACAGTCCACTTCATGTGGATGTGGTTTCCCCATACTTTCAGTACTGCTCCGCCTCAACTGTAAAACTTCAAGACCCACCCTTTCCTGCAAGATAATATAACTCAGTCTTTGTGTGATTCTGAAGGAAAAATATCATGTCTTCAGTATTACAACATGGTGTTAATTATATATTTGCTACCAGTTCTTCTTTCTGCAAAGGTTTAAGTCTATGCTTAACTTCACAGATCTATTTAAACTTCATGAAATTACATCACATCAGCTCAAGTCTAGGAATGCAAAAACATAGTAATTATGTATAGTATATAGTACTTTGTAGCTTTGGAACTTGGTCTTTTTGAGAGTGAGACTGTGAGATAATTCTTTAACATTTTCACATAATTTATAGTCTTTCGTGGATTGTCGGGAAATAATGAAGTTTTTTTTAGTATTGTTCAGTGGTTTCACTCGTTCTTTTGGAGGATAAAACCTTAATTTTTAGCTTCTTTCACTTTGCTTCAATTTTTCGTGATGTTATAGTTTTCTATTTCACTATGGTTTTGTGTGGGTTTTTGATTCTTGGTTTTATAGTAGAATCACACACCTTAACTTCTGTTTTATTTACATAGCTTTCCCATGTGTAGAACTTACCCCATACAAGCAGCTTTATAGTAGTGCATTATGTTCTCCTTGCAAAGGCAAGCATGGAATCAAAAATATTGGAACAAGGAAAAAAGAAGTATTGTTAACTTTAAAAACAGCATTCAATAGACGTTTATTTTGAAATAAACTGTTTTTCTTCATACACATTTTAAAATGCAAAATTCAGTCAACTGTGTTTGATAGAAAACTCAAACTTCTTAGTAAGTTCTGGCTTTTCATGTGTGTTGCATGCTTAGGGGACTATACTGTATATAAAAAAAAGTAGCAGTGCTTTGCATGTATTATCAGTAGAGCAGATGTGAAGATGATTGTTCTAATGGCACCTATTTGTGATAGAATATTGAGTTAATTAATCGAATCTTCATTTTATGAATTGTTTTAGCTCTTTACATTAAAAATGTTTCAAGTTAATATCTAATTAAATCAATAACAAGGCAGAAATTAGATATAAGAATAAAACTATTTTACTGTGTCTTTTCTCTAAAGCTGCGTGCTGGCCCATTTGATGAGTTCCAGATCGCTACCATGCTAAAGGAAATCTTGAAAGGTCTTGACTACCTACATTCAGAGAAAAAAATTCACAGGGATATAAAAGGTGCATTTAAAATGTAACTTTGTTAAAGCCCTTAAAAATCATGGGAGCAGTGTTCTAAATTAGATGTTATATTATTTCCATTTGGCAGCTGCCAATGTCTTGTTATCAGAGCAAGGTGATGTTAAACTTGCTGATTTTGGAGTTGCTGGGCAGCTGACAGACACGCAAATTAAGAGGAATACCTTTGTTGGAACTCCATTTTGGATGGCTCCTGAAGTTATTCAGCAGTCAGCGTATGATTCAAAAGTAAGTATGAGAGTAGAATATCTTTTCTTTGTATCTGCAGATCTAACAGAAAGCTTTTTTTTGTCTTTTTCTAGCTTTATCAATACTGAAAAAAGTTTATTTCAGATTACATGATTTTAAGTAACAAAAGAACAATTAAATTGTTATTACAGTTTATAAACTGTATAAATAAACTGGATGTCACTGTACTCCCATACAAGATCCATGAAAACTCAGCAAGTAAACTTGATGCTTTCCTGTTAACATTCTGTTAGAGAAACTCCCTGGATACTTTGTGTTGTGGGTTTATTTTTGTTTAATTTAAATTCAGTGTTTCCCACTTTATTCAAGTAGTAATAAAGCTTTCAGATCAGAATACTACCAGAATTTATCACCTTATTTTAAACCTAAGATCAGGGCTGAAATTTTAGTCTATTCTCACTCTTTTATATGACATGAATCTTACCGTTTGAACTTAATTTCTTAAGATGCAGGTATTTAAGTTGGTCTCTAGGCTTCCTCTTACTGTCAAAGGAGAAGGAATTGGATGGGTTGCCTGCCCTTCCATTATCTACAGAAGGGTGACTTGTGTGAGACAAAGTTTAGCTTTACTATTCATCTGTGTTTTGTCAGTATACGTTGGATCTTAATATGTGATTGCATTTCTACAACTTGCTGTCAGGTATTTCCAATGACCTGTGTAATTCTGAAGATTTCAGCTAATTGTAGACGAATTGGAAGGGAGAGTTTCTCGATGTGAACAAACAGTAGAAAAGCAGACATTATACCCCTGCCATATTTTCTGTGGGTTTGGAGCTGCTGCTAAAAATCACTATAAGGAAGGAAAGTGAAGTTTGAAGAAATTTTGTACATAGAAGGGCTTCTTGCTGATAATAAGGAGCGTATACATTCACTTGTAATTTTCATGTGTAGAGTTCCAGTGGTACAGCTGTAATACTCTTTCCATGGCTTTTTGGGAAAGTACTCTAGCTTGTTTTTAAAATGCATGTTATCCTGTCCAAGTGAAAATAATTCCTCTTCTGTTTGCCCTGTGTGTAAATCAGCTGTACCACCCCTTCATTTACATTCTGCCAACAACCTAATCTCCTGTGTTCTGTATCTCCTCACTATTGTTGCGAGAGCAATGCCCTTTCTCCTTTCTTTCTTAGCCAGAAGTCTAGTGGGAAAGTATGAAAGAGGCAAGCCTTTGGGTAGGACAGATGAAAAGGTTTTGAACAGGATACACTGATTTCTAGTCTAATACTGAAAAGTATTTTGGCATCTGGACTGCTTTTTAACTTCTCTGTTCCCTTCTTCAAAATAGTAGAAAATGAAATAAATTAGTACACTTTTATAGCAATAGAGACTTAAAAGCCCCATCTCTTTCAAAATGTTTTGTTCCAGTTATGAGCTAGCTTATTTTTTCAATATTAAATTACAGATATTTTAGTTCTTCTTATGAATAGGAAAGGAGTATTGGAGAGATGCAACTTGTAACCCTTCTTTACTATATGGGCAGCTTTAGATTATGACTATTTGCCAAGTGTAGTCAATAATTCCCATTTTTAATGAGAAACACCTATAGTGACTTGAATGGCTCTTGCAACTAATCTAAAATGATGCAAATGATGTATATTTCACTTCGGAGAAATCTCCGAGTTGGAAGATTGCATAGTTCATAAGACACAAATAAAATTTGTCTATGTATCAATAATGCTTATTTCTAGGTAAAAATAGTATCAATTATTCAGAAACTTTTGCTGCCAACTTGGTGTCTCAGATCTAACCAGAGTTGTTGATCATTTTCCAGTTAACTTCATAAAGTTGTTAGGAAAGAAATAGACAGTGCAACAATACTGATTTTGTATACATTGGTCAAAGTTATTCAAGACTGATGAAATCACTTAGGTCTTTGGAAATTATAGCCTTTGAGTATTAAAAAAGAATCTTTATTCATTTTCTACTGAGACCAAAGTTAACTTTATTATATAAATGCAGATTTCAGTTATTAAATACTTTTTTGTGATATCATTTAACTTTATAATATAAGTAACTTTTTCCCTTCTCAGGCTGACATCTGGTCATTGGGAATCACTGCTATTGAACTAGCCAAAGGGGAGCCACCCAACTCTGATATGCATCCAATGAGAGTTCTGTTTCTCATTCCAAAAAACAATCCTCCAACTTTGTTAGGAGAATTCAGTAAACCTTTTAAAGAATTCATCGATGCGTGTCTGAATAAGGATCCAACATTTGTGAGTAGATAAGTGTTTGTGTGTAGAGGTCTATAATTATATTTCTTAATACATGTTTGTGAAGTATTCTGCTGGTACGGTACATCACAGTTGATTGAAATAATTTTGGAGACTATACTTTTGACTGTAAATATTAATGGTACTTCTTAACAACTGTCTCTTCACCTCAGCCTCTTGTGTTTAAAATAATGAAGGGGGGGAGGAGGGGGGGACAGAAGAAATGATGATGGCAGAGGCAACTTCCTACACTGCATGTGAACATAGGATAAGGTCAGAAGAGAAGCTTTGAAAGAGGAGAGAATCCTAAATCTCTTCCCTAGCAGAACTTTTGTTGTCTGCTTGAATTCTGCTTACAAGGAAATGTTGCAGTGGAGAAATTTGATTAGTCATTTTCCTGGGTGTGTACTTTCTAGCATAGAAGGGTAAGCAATAGTCTGTGTGTGACTTGATCGTATTTTTAGAGTGCTTGTAAATGTGGATTACTGGCTTCTCTCAACTTCCTGTTTCTACTAATTTCCTGATGCTGTATGAGCTAAGTCAGTTGTCATACTAAATCTCCCCTACTAACATTTAAAGTCACAAAATGTTAGCATAACATTAAATACTTAAGTGTTTCTTATAGCGCCCTACAGCAAAAGAACTTCTGAAGCACAAATTCATTATGAAAAATGCCAAGAAGACTTCATACCTGACAGAACTAATTGATAGGTTTAAGAGATGGAAAGCAGAGGGACATAGTAGCGATGAAACTGATTCCGATGGTTCTGATTCGTAAGTTAATTTTCACAATTTAGTCTCTATCTGACTTTTTCTGTTTTGCATTGGCTTCTTTCAAGGAAATCCTCTGTTTGAAACTGAAGACTAATGTATAAGTCAAGCTATGCACTCATTCGCTTTGAATTTTTTTAAATCTAAACTCAGTTTCAGTGCTGTTTAAGTGCTGTGTATTTCCTAGTTTGGGGCTAGTGGTTATACCAAAAACAATGAATTATAATCAGAAATACCACAGAGCAAGGCTGAGGTGTACAAAGAGGTTTGCACAATGTGGGTGGAACAACATACCTTCTGTAAGTGTCTTGCCTTTCTGGACATCAGATAACTGTTTTAAATGGGATGTTATAGGAGAAGGTAAGCTTTGTAAGTAGGCATTCTCTGTTTGCTTTGTATTTCAAGTTGATCTCTGAAGTTCAGTTAACATTTCGACACATGCTTTTTTCCCTTGTTTTAAGGCATACAGAAATAATCCATATAGATTTACTATGTATTTGGGTTACCTATAGTTGCTTAGCAATATGCTGTGGCTAGTATTACGTACATCATATCCTTTTTCTTAGGGAGTCAAGTAACAAAGAAAACAACTCTCATCCTGAGTGGAGCTTTACTACAGTTCGAAAGAAACCAGATGCAAAAAAGCTGCAGAATGGGACGGTATGTAGTCTAAAGAGTTCTTCTTTAAGTGATGGTTTTGAAGCCATTGTAAGGTAGTGTTAAAACTTGTAATTACTCGGTTTTCTTAAGAATTGACTACTTTTTTGTAGTCCAACAGATAATGCTTGTTAATGACATTTCCTATGCCTGTGTCAGCCTTAATTACAAAAGGTATCACATACTAATAGAACAGTATCTGTTCAAAGATATGTGAATTTTAAACTGTTATATAATATTAGAGAAGAGAAATTGGAGCGTGACAATATGGCGTATGTCATCAGGCATCTATTTCTATATTTCCTAATGTTTGTTGACGTACTGTACCTTCATTGTTTTGTGATATGTTACAAGGGCTGTGTTGAATTCAGCTGAACTTTCAAAGTCATGTAAGCTGCATTTAACACAGCGTACATATGGTATAGGAATATACTGATATCCTGATTTGTTAATTTTTAGGATCAAGATCTTGTTAAAACCCTGAGTTGTTTAACTATGATAATCACCCCTGTGTTTGCTGAGGTAAGTTTTACCTTCAAAGAAATTTTTAAGTTATTGCCCAAGCACCTGATGAATTCTGTAAGCTTTATCTGCTTTGGTTTTCTACTCAGCTCAAACAGCAGGACACAAATAATGCTAGCAGAAAGAAAGCAATTGAGGAACTTGAGAAAAGCATCAATATGGCAGAAGCAACATGTCCAGGGATCACAGATAAGATGGTGAAGAAACTTATGGAGAAATTTCAGAAGTAAGTGAAGAAAGTTTTGCATGCATTTAAACAGTGTGTGTGTGTGTGTGTGTGTGTGTTTATGGGCGGGGAGAAGTACTTCCATTAAGGAAAAGCTAGTTGATATTCAAGCATTTCATATGCTAGGGAAGTTTAAGTACAGTATTTTGATCCGTTACATCTGTTATATCTAGGGCTCTACATTCTTAGCTTCAGAAGTTACATGTAACATGTCTGGTTATTGAAAGAAAAACTAATGCTAGCAATAACTTTTTCTGCTTGGTCTTTACACTCTGGAATTTTACTGTAGTTGTTACATTTTGCTTCCTTTAATTTAACCTGCAGTTTTATCTTAACCATATTTATAGCAAGGAAGGGAGCAGGAGAATCCTTACTAGTTTAATGATGCATAGATAGTTACTTGCTGCCTGCCAGGATGAGACACAGTAATTAACAAAAAACTTGTTTTTTTATCTGTAGATTTTCTGTTAATGACTCATCCTAAGAAACTTCACATAAGTGACTGCTGTTTCATATGGACCCAGTGAAACCCACCAAAACTACTTCAAGCTTGGCAGTGCTTAGCTCATGAGCTCCTTGTGCCTTTTGGATCTTTGCAACATATTGATGGTGATTTGAGGATTTGAAAGAACCTACTCAACTATTTTGTGGCAGTGCACATGGTTTTATATTTTCAGGAAATTATTTTGTAAAGAACAACTTTTAATATTGTAGTTTCACCAGTTTAATCTGATAAATGTTGAGGTGCAGTTTTGCTTTTAGAAATAACCATTACTTTAGTTGATAGAAAGTGCAAGTACAGTATGTTTTGATGCTATTTTGTTCCTGTACACAGGGATGTACAGGTCTTTTGTATTCATGAGTTAAACTTTTGTAAATCACTAACAAGCTTCAGAGAAAATAGCTTTTTCACAAGCGTATTCAAAACATGTATTGTAGTGGCAAGGGTATTGCTGTAGCACCTGCTTCAACCAGCATATAGTTATTGTGCCCTGAAGAATAAACCTGCAACAGTATCTATTATAATTCTAAATTGGTACAGTATTTTAGGCAGCTCTATGATTAAATATATTTGAGAGCAATATGTCAATAGTTTGCAGGTGATATGTAGCAACAGGTATATCCTGATGTACAGTATATGTATTACCTTTTAGAACAAGTAGTAATTCAATCTTATATCATCATGGTAGGAAAATTAAAGCAATACAGTTGAGGGGGTGGGGCTTTTGGCAATAATGGACAAAAACTGAAGTCCAATTTTATTTAATTTAATTTTTTTCCTCTGAGTATACATACCTGGGTGGAAGGGAGCCAGAGAAGCCGAGCGTCGCATGATACATACCTCACAAGCAGGTATAAGTGTAACACCAGCGTTCTTTGTGGTGGTGTTGTTTCTCCTGTAAGATATTTATACACATTTTTGTTCTTAAATACATTAAATACAGTACATCAACATAATTTGTTTATAATTTTCTGAAAGTGTATTTTAAATATGTATTTACCAGTTAATATGCAAATAACTGAGTTATAGATATTCTTTCACAAAAAGGTAGTACTGTGCAGTATGGAGTGATTTTTTTCATAAAAAGTAGGTAAGATTATAAAGTTGCTTTCAGTTATATATTTATGGTACTGCTAACTGGGTAATCTCTTCTGGTTTTTTATTATTTTTTGTTATTGTTTTTCTTTCTTTTTCAACCCAGTATGTATATTATGCTGAAATTTTGAACTGGGATTTTTTTTCAGTACTTAGCTGTGGAACTGTTGGTGTAAATTTATTTTTGATAAAGGTTGGGTGTGTTTATTTTATGGTTCAGACCTGCACATTTTGTTTTTGCACAAAAGTCATTTTAAAAAATCTGAAATATATCTGCCAAATATTAAAAAAGTAATGGTGTGCAAGTAAATACTGCATTTTTAGTCAAATGTTGCCATTACATCGTTTTTATATAAAGGACACTTGTGAGAGATGGTGGTTAGATATGCCAAGGACAATTATTTTCAATGGTGCCTACACTGTAAAAAATTTAAAAAAGGAAAAAAAAAGAATAACTTTGTTTTAATTTTAAAGAAGTGTTTCTGTTTAAAACTTTCATCTGCTATATAACTGAAATTCAATTAGAATTTATATCTGAGAAAAAGTCTGGAAATAGTTTTTGAAAACAATAATGTTATGGATTAAATAAATATTTTTATAAATGTAAAAGCAGCAAAAGTTGTAAATACAGTTGATCTGAAGCTTTACAAAATAACTGCATCACAGAAACAAATTGTAGTGCTTCTCTAGCTTCTGTAGTTGTTAGTCTTGTAAATCTGTTTATAGATGAAGCTTATTTCAATGTTTTGGGGGGTTTTAAATGGTTTAAAAATAAATATTTAAGTTCTGTAAACTTTCATGAGCTCTTTCTGTTGTGCATTTTATTCTGGATTTTAATAAATGTGCAGAGGCGTGGATATACCTCCTATCTTGTCTTATGGTTTAGCAAAGGTGTTCCTTACACAGTTGTTTTGAAAAGGTTTTGGGTCACTCTCCCCCACCCCCCATGCTGTTCTTGTCTGGAAGATACCTACCAGCTGCTATGCAACAGGGAGTGCTAGAGAGAGAGAGCAACTCCAGGGTTCAGTTTTGGTTTCAGTCCCATAGAGGAGTGTTCAGGATCTGTGTGCTCAAATGAATGTTCATGGCCTGTGACAACGTAGTGTGACCTAATATCTCTGTGGGCTTAATTGTGAATTTGGCATTGTAAAGTGAAGGTACAAAAAGGCCAGGGCCACAGTTACCTCAGCTTTTACTTCACCAGTCTCATCCTAAATCTCATTGCAAAGACCTCCATATTCATTTCTCAGAATTAAATTCATGTTTTCACTTCTATGTCACTTCCCTTAAGGTGTTTTTTTTTTTTTTTATGAGACCAAGGGGAGAGGTGATAAGAATTTCTCCTGAATTTTGTAATTAGTGGTAATACCCTGTTGACACAGTCTTTAATCTATGCAACTCCATATCCTGTTCTGGGTAGCAAGGGTTAGTGAATTAATTAATCTGTCCTATTTATGTGGTAAGACTGTAGCATGTTACTGAACTATGGTATCTCTTCCTGTGAAATGGTTGGGTCATATGCCTACCTCACAGGACAGTATTGGGAAAAAGTCATCCATATATGCATAAAACAGCTTCATTCTCTTGTAAGAACAGTTCGTTTAAAGACTACTTTATTGTACTGCACATGGCATTTTTGCACCTAAGGTCTCTGTGCATTGTACGACTGTAACTCTTAAGAATGGATGTCTGTATTACTGGTTTCCAGAGAACAGTTTCTTTTTCCTCATGACTTGTTAGATATTGATGAACTGTGTAACTTAATCAGCAGTATTCTGTTGCTGGCAGATAGATAATGGGAAGAGATATCAAGATGTTCATTTAGGAATCATCTTCTTGTGTATTTGGTTTGTTAGGTTTCCCACAGTAGATGGAGAAGAATTGATATTGAAGTAGTCTTATCAAAGTAGTCTGAATCACAGAGTAGAGAAATATGTTTGTTCATGGGTAGATGAGTCCTTTATCAATGTAATCATTCTTAAAACCCCTGGTCTCTTAATTCCTCTAGCACACTTCTGTACAGTAAGCATTGTAGTATTGTAAAAACCTGTTCTTGCATTCAACTGAATGTCTATAGTTGAATAGGAAAGTACATAGATTCTTGATGTGTTTGCACAAGGCTTAGCAATTGTTAAAGGTCTCATTTTTATAACACTGTTTTATGACTTAACACTGGAATAAAATTATTTTATTCTTTACAAAGTTTTAATGGTATGTATGTTGGCTTGCCTTATTTCACATCTTTCCAATAAATGAGGTTACACTTTAATATAGAAATTAGTTAAATTTGCTGGAATCAGAGCTCCTCCAAACTAATGTTCTTCATATACTGTGTACATCTTGATGCTTTTTTAACTTAATGCATACACCTATATGTTAAAAAAAAAAAAAAAAAGAATATCTTGCATATAAATCTCAAGATTAGCTTTATCTGTAAGTGATGTATTTTATTTTATGACCCCCAGCTACATCAGTCCAAATGCATTGAGTAGCTTAGTGTTTTGATGCTATAATGCTTCTGTGCCCCCACCAAATTAATACTGCTTGCTTGCTTAAGGGATATGTCATCTCTGTCCTCGGTATTTTTTGTACATTTGTTTTACTAGTGAAACACACTCAATATTATTTCCTCTTGGTGAACAGGGCTGAGAAGGGACTATACAGGTACCACAGGGAAGGACTGATGCAAAGGTTATTTTGGTTGTTCCTTTGCATGCGTGCCACTGCTTACTGAGATTTTTCATTTTAGTCAGTCCCAGCAAAGCTGGCTTATGCAATGATTTTAGCTTAATTTCTGTCACTTACTCAGGACTGCTTTGTTCCTCTGCTATTGTTGACCATTATGTATGATGTGCTAAGTCACAGTGTACATGCTGTGCCCCAGTACTCCCTAGTCAATGGAAAAATCCAAAAATAGTTCCCAAGTCCTTGTTTCTCCATCTTATTGCAGTGTCCCCAGCAGTCTCAAATGCCGGAGCTAGGACCTTCTGGAGGTTTGTGCAGTGTAGTTTTCACATTGATCCCTCCCAGTAAGGCTGCTTTTCTGTTCCGGGCTGTGCTCAAGGTAAAGCTGACCTGGGCCAGCCTTCCATGTCTCTACATGATTTCAGGACCTAACAGTGATTATAGGTTTGCCTGTGTGCTTAAGGTATAATAACCCTTTAAGGGATGTTCTCTGGGGATTATGTGTAAATTTTGTAGTTGAATCACTACAGCTATTTTTTTTCGCCTTACCACACCATGCATGTAGATTGCCATACTTAAATGCTGCATTGAATGGCAGTTTTTGTTGTTTCCAAGATGCAGAGCATGGAGAAAGTAAACTTTCTATTTATGCGGAGTTTGTTTTTCCTTTTTTTTTTTTTCTTCTTTTTTTTTCCTTTACCAGAATGTGTGCCAGTCCCAGAGCAGCATGTGGGGTCCAGGTAGTTCATAGCTTCTTCATCCCAGAATAACCTGGAGCAAAAGCAAACAGTGTGCTCTCTTGTTGATCTAACACATTTCTTTGGGCAGCTGACCAAGAATGTGGTTGTTTTCAGCAGCATTCAGTGAGTCTCAGCTGCCTCTAAGACAATGAACACACACAGGGAAAGCAGCCTGGCAGCTCTGTGGAGCAATGAGGGCTGCCTGGGGGCTGTGAGCTGTAGGGGAAGGTGGGCTGAAGTGCAGATTGCCTTAGCTGCAGCAGCTTGGGCCCCATCCAAAAGGAGGAAACGAAAACTCTAGTGTGAACAACAGTTTTTTTATTATTATTTTATTGTCCAGCTTCTAAACCAAAAGACAGCAATGCACAGTTCTTTTCACACTTATTTTCCATCTCTGCCCCAGCTTCCTTGTTCCTGAAGTCCCTTTAACTGGTTTCCACTGTTTTCTCAAGCATATGTATTATGGGGCTGTTCCTCCCATTATAGTCATGTCCTGCAGTTTTACAGAGTTGTTCTTAAAGAAAAGTAATAAGAACTTCTCTTAACATCTTACAGAAGTAACATCATTCTCCTGTTTTCAGAGTAGATTTCCTGTGTTTTTAGGGTAATAAGTTCTTTGTAATAAAAACATGTCTAGGAAGTATCTGTACCTTTTCACTTCAGGGAGCAATGTACAAAAAACTAATCTCCCTCCTGCTGCCCTATGGATAGTGAGAAGCTCCCTCTCCTGCTCTTCTATAACTAGAAATGGCCCTGGTAAAAATAACATTGCATTCATGTAGCAAACAGGAACGTTTAGAAGCACCATGGTTACAGCAGCCTTCCTAATGCCAAAAGGGTAAGCACCAGCTGCCTCTCTTTCCTGCCCTCCTCCTGAGAGCTTTTTCCCCATGCTGCTTGGTGGAGGCCTGATTTGGGGGAGCAAGACCATCCTCTGCGTGCCTCACTCCCCCCGATTTAAGCAGGACACTGAGGTGCCTGGGCTGTGGAGCTGCTGACAGAAAATAACAGCTACTAGGCCTAAGAAGAGTGGAGCTATACATCATCATTCATTAACTCACTTACTACAGCTCAGAGTGGGATGCTGTTTAATGATTTACGAGAGCTGCTATGGTATTTCCTGGGCAGGATAATGCCCTAACCTGGCCAGGGACAAGACAGAGCTGCTCAATTTCTACATGTCTCCAAGCATCACAAGGAGCACCCCATGCGTGGCATCCTGTCCTGAGCACTGGGTGTTCCTGCAGCATTGGCACAGCTCCAAGAGCAGACATCTCTGCTCAGCTCCCCCTGGCCATCCTGCTCCTCTCCCACTTGGCCTCAAACATTCCTCCCACCAGCAGGCTTCCCTGGAGTTGTGATAAACTAATGTTTAAGATCTTCCATAAAATGTCTTTTTTTTTTTTTTCTTCCACCTCACTGATGAAGACTTAAGTGGCTGAGCTCTGACTGTGGCCTGCTTGGACTGCATGCAGTGTCTATGCAGGGCTTAAGCGAGAGCCCCTGCCCATCTGGCTAAAGCTGGACCCCTGCATGTGAAAAGCCTGGTGGCAGAGATGCACCAGTTTCAGGCTATGATGCAGGAGATGGGTACCTCAGAACATTCCCCAGCTGTCCCTTAACACCTCCTCTACAGCTAAAAGCACTCACACAACATGAGCCCATCACGTTTCACAAGCAGTAAGCAGCCCTGCAAGCAGGACAGTGACCATCCTCTGGGTCTGGATCAGTCCTGGCCACCTGTGGCTCCTTTCAGCCGGTGTGAGGCACCTAAGTGAAATACCTGGAGGCCCCCCTGGAAGTCCTCTCTTCAGCAGCACCGGTTGCAAAGGACACCTCTTCATCCTCCTCTTCCAGCTGGAGACTGCCAGAGGACAGCCGCACCCGAGCCATGGGCGAGCGCAGCACCCGGCCGTACAGGGAGCAGTATTCAGCGGCCAGGAGGTCGGAGTCGGAGTCGCTGGACTCAGTGCTGCTGCCCACGTAGCGCTCGGCAGGGTGCCGCGGCCGTGGGGCGAGCCCTTGCTGGGCCAGCGCGTGCCGTAGAATTCCTGCCTTGCGGCTGCTCAGGGCAGGCCGTGGGCCCAGAGGCCTGAACTCCGAGCCGTAGGGGAAGCGGATGGTTTTCATGTCCGACTGGCTCCAGGACCGTTTGGGAGGCTGCTCTTGAAGGCCATAATCAAAGGAGCGAGCCAGCGGCCTGCTCCCCCCTTCTGGGGCTGCACTGCTGCCCGCAGCCCTGTGCGAAGCCTCGTGCTGGAATTCCCCCGTCCAGGCAGTGCTTGGGCTCCACTTGGGTGTTTTTGTGGCCGTGGGGACAGACCCACTGGCTGCTCCTGCCGCCTCCTGGCTGGGTGTTTGCATGTGGCACAGGGGCTGTGGTGGCCTGTCTACGTAAAAAAGGACCTGAGGGGCCAGGGTGGCCAGTGGCTGGGGGCAGGGCACGTCCATGTACACCAGCGGCCTCGTGCTGACCTCCCGCATGTTGCCCACTGAGGTGCTCTTACTGTTCCCAGCAAACTTGTGGTGGGGCCGAAAGGACGTCAAGGGGTTCCTGGAGCCGAAGAGGTCGGTGGGCTCCCACGCCCGCTCCAGCTCCAGCTCGGCGTAGAGCAGGGGGAAGGCAGAGCTGCTCTTGGAGTGGGGCAGGAAGACGGGGGCTGCTTCGGGCTTGGAGCGCTCCAGCTCGGCGGCGAATGTCACCTCCGTGGTGGAGCTGCAGCAGCGGCTGTCCAGCGTGGGCTCTGAGGTGTGCACCCCGTTGGCAGTGCGGAAGGAGCCGCGGCTGCCGTAGGCCAGGCGCAGCTCTTCCACCTGGTGGAAAAAAAAAAAAGGGTGTGTGGGCATCCTGCTCAGCCACAAGGCAGGCAGGGGGAGCAGAGCAGGGCCAGCAGCAGCGTGAAGAGCCAGGACTTTGGTCGTTTGCACTCTTGTGCATGCTGCGGGGACATACCTGCTTGGACACATCTGTCAGGAGGTCCGGGGAAGAGCGGCACTGCCTCTCATCGTAGCGGGATGCATGGTGCTTCCTGCAAGGCCGAGTGCATGGGGTGGATGCAGGGCCAGGATGCCCCCCATACACACCTCAGTACCGCCCCCCTCCCTGCCCTCGGTACCTCTCAAAGGGAAGGCTCTTCATCTTCGCCTTCCTCCCGTGCTCCAGCAGCTGTCTCTGTGTCCTCCCACTGCAGCAGCAAGGAGGGAAAGGTGTGAGCAGCACCATCAGCCCAGCCCCTCACCTGGGGGAGGTGAGGGGACGCGGCAGGACTGGGTGGCAACAGCAGGACCAGGGAAGCAGCTGTCAGGCATCAGCCTCTTGCACCCAGCCCGGACAGATGTAAAGGGGAGGGTTAGAGCCTCTGCACACCAGGGTTTTTGCTCTGGGACTTTACCTGTAGCGGAAACTCGAGCCTTTGCTGCACAGAAGGGCTTTGGGCTTTGACTTGGGCTCTTCAGACAACCGGAAAAACGCGTGGTACTCCACACACGTCTTCCAGAAAGCCTTGCAGGCATCCCTGCTCGCCATGGTGAACTCCAGCGTGTCCTTGCACAGTGCCTGTGTGGCCAGGGACAAGCACGGGGGTGTCAGGGGTGCGCTGGGCCAGACTCTGCCGCTTGCCCTCGCAGTCCTGAGCTGGGCAGCTGCCTTAGCAGCTTACAGAGACCTACTTACAGAAATGTTTGCATGGAGCTTGATGAGAAAATGCTTCCTCTTGAAACTCAGTTTGCGAATTTTGGACCAGTTGAATGTGTTGATCTTTGTATTGCCCTGCAAGGATGGACACAGCAGTTATACCGGGATGGGGCAAGATGCAGAAATATGACTGGCCGAGACCTGGGCTCCCAGGACACCACATGAGCCATTTCTACTGCTCTCACTGCCTCTGGGCCTGGGGAAGAGGCAATGGGGATTTAGCATTTGACCTTCAGTTCTCTACCAGCTGATCCCAAGAGCAGGAATTAAGGCTCAGGGCTGAACTCTGCCTAATGAAGCTAACTGTAAAACAGCAGTAGTCTGAGGGAAACCTCACAGAGGTCAAGGCGGAGTGTCCCATCCTTCCCAGCTCACAGGGCAGGTGAGGTGTTAATGCAGAATCTGTCTCCCAAAAGAAGTCAGATGGGAAGCACAGCAGAGCTCAGCTCATTTCCACACCTTTACTGCCAGCTTAAGCAGACTGCAAGCACACCTTACCTTCATTACTGCTGTGTATCAGTTTGGATGCAGCCATACAACACGTATCACAGCAGGAACAGATAAAACTGTGCTACCTTGTGCTATGGCACTGAGACCCTCTCAGCTCTCTGGGAGAGCCCAGACTCGCATGGGCCCACAGATGCTCTAATCATGCATGCACACGAGGGGTGTTTACATCTCTGAATAAATAACTGGGTCTGGCAGCACTAATTATGAACAGCAGACCCGCAGTTAGGATTTTTTTCTGCTCTGGCAAGATGTTCCCAGGTTGAAATTAGTCAGTGTGGGAGGCAAGCACTGTTTCACGCCGGCTGCGAGGAAGTCTGTATTTATTCCTCAGCTATGCTGTGATTACAACGTTATGTAATTGCACAGACATTAGGTGGCTATTTTTGCTGGAAGATTATACGGTGAATGCATGTGACGCAGCCGTGCAACCTGTGGTGCTTACACGGCTGTGCCTGCAATGACAAGGGCCAGCAGGGCTCTGCCAGAGCCTGGGCAGGCACAGCTGTGTGCAGCCTGTGCTGGCAGAGGTGCTGGGGCTGAGCCCAGGGTGATATCCCAGAGCATCACCTCCCTGACTGAGGTTTGCTAGGGTGAGCTTGCTCCATGGGATTTGGGAGGGTTTAGAGCAGGCGAGGGGAGAAGGCTGAGAGCAGGAGGTTATGTCCTCGCAGAGCCCACCCTGAGCCCCCAGCTTACCCGCAGGACCAGCACCCCCATGTGTGTCACGGCCAGGTTGATCTGCGTCCCCTCACCGTCGCTGGCGGGGTGCGGGCGAATCCCATACATCTCCAGTTTCCTGGCCACGTCCAGCAGCTGAACATCTGACTCGGCTGGCGTCTTCCCCCTGGAGACACAAACACACTGGGAAGTGACAAGAATGAAAAAGCAACTGCTAAAATGGGCTGAAAAGACCCCATTTTGGAGGTGTGCATGCTGGGGTGCTGAGCACCCATGCCACTGCTGGCCCTGTGTGCTGATGGAAAGGAACCCGTGCACAGCAGCCCTTACCCGTGCCTTCGGTGGTAGTGCATGATCTTGTTGTCCAGGTACTCCTGGTTGGGCAGGTACCTGTGGGTGGCCAGGTGCTGCTGGTCTGTCTCCTCGTGGAAATCACCCAGCTCAGCTGTGGGGGACACAGGGAGAGTGGGGTTAGAGGCCATGCAATCAAAGCAAAGCCCCGGCGCCCCCTGCTGCAGGCATGTGCCTGCCCTTACACTGCAGCAGGTGGGAGACGAGCAGCGCCGCGCTCTTGTCACTGCAGGGCAGCCGCCCCAGCGCCAGGTCCTTCTTGATCTGGAGTGTGAAGAGATACCTGCGGAGGGGACAGGAGATACCCTAAGAGGGGACTCTTCTCAGGCCCCAGCTCAGCACAGCCAGGCTGTCCCCATGCCCCTCACAGCACTCGCCTGTGCCCTAGCACAAGGGATGCAGGTCTGGGGGGGTCACAGGAGGAGTGTGAAGCCCCTCCCTGAGCCTACAGCTGGGCACCACCACGGGCAGAATGCCCCTGCCATTTAAATGGCCATTAATAGGTTTCAGAGCTAACATTCCTTTATGCTTCAGAGGGCATTCGTGTCTCCTCTCAGGGCTAATGTTGTGCAGAAGCACTGTATTGGTTTTATTCTTAGCTCCTGTTTGCAATGCGTCCTCTGAAATGTAAGAGCTAGCAATGTCATTTTTAAAAATAAAATTAAGGTTTTTCTTTCAGAACACAGCTTGAGGCAGGAGCTAGACTGAGCAAAGTCAGACTTGGTGCTCAACTGCTAAAACGTTTGGCAGTAAACACACTGCAGTCTCTTAAGATGGCTGATTTTCAAGTGGTTTTTATATAAAAATAGAGCACCAAGATACTATTTGCAGTTTTGTTTTGTAAAGCACAGAGCTCAGTCAATACTTAGTATTAGCATTGCTAACAGATCGGTTTGGTTGGATGAAGATAAGGACTTTTATACACATGCACTGCAACTGTGAAAACATAGGACTGTGCAATAAGGAAGGAGCAGAACAAACACAGTACCTGGTCAGCTCTTCTCTCAGATGTCCAGGGTCCACTGGGAAAAATTTCACCATAAATTTGAAAAGAACCTCCTTAGGATCTTAAAACACAACATCTTCATAAGTTTTCTTTTATGTGCCTATTGAGAACATTTACAACTCTTTTCACACATGCTGTCTCCTTACAGAGCAAATCACCCTGGTCACTTACAAACCAGGGCTGGAAGCCCTGAGCATCAAGATCTCCATTCTGCCTGGAAGGACCAGCCTGCCCCAACCCCTGGCATCCAGGATGGAAGCAGACAGGGAGTTGGACACCTCAAAATTGCCTCAGCATTCCTTTAAAGTGTAAAGGCCCCCGCCAGGAGTGGGGTTGGCAGATTGGTCCCCACTGGAGCAGTGCTATGGGTGCTGTTCTGAAGTGTGGCCAGAGCCCCACGGTAGCTGCCATCAGAAGCTGTACATTAAACCCTCAGCAAAAGCCCTGGGCTTTACCCAGCCCTGCAAGCACTTGGGATGCAGCAGCTTCAGGGGAGGCCATTTGGGCAAAGCTGGTTTGTGGGACAGGCAAGAGCAAGAAGCCAAACCCCAGAAAAAGTGCAGGGAGGCGATTGTGTAGGCACCAACCATCCCAGGCCACCACGGGATGGCTCTGGGACTCCCCTTTGCAAACACACGGGTCATGGCCTCGTGCTCTTGACCACTTGCTAGTCATCATGTATTTGGGGACAATACTGTTTGGTTCATCATGGGGGTGGAAATAGGCTGAAAGAGGTGCTGTGTTAACACAGGCCATGGATTCAGGTCAGGCTGTGCTGCATCACTGTGCAGCAGCGTGGGGGTCTGGGGGCTGAGTGGGGTCGCTGCACGCCTGTGAGGCACAGGGTTAACCCTGCTCTACACAGGGCTCGTGCTGTGTGGGCATCTGAGCTGCTAAGAGCTGCAAAGGGGAAAGGAGGACACTCAGAGAGCCGTTCCTACTGCTCTGCCAGCACAGCAACACGCACAAACACGCACGCACATGCACGCAGCCGCCCCTGCCCCTCCGCCAAGCTGTCAGGATATTAACAGCTCAGGCTCAAAATGCTGCAAAAAGCAGATTGAAAAGGCATTTCTGCAGAATTTCATGTGGACAATGCTGGTTTTGCAAACAGTTCTGCCTTCACACCACATGAGTTGCTCAGGTAAGTGCCAAAAACCTGAGATCCCATCCTCCAGCACAAGAAGCTACACAAATGTGCCCCCACTGGTAGCAACTGAGATAAGTTTTATGTTTGAAATACTTACTTTTGACTTGCTTTGTTATGGGCTTTAGTGGCTCCAGCCAGACCTGAAATAAGGCAATGAACTGGGTGAATAAACAGCACAAGGGCAGTGGGAATAGAAGCAGGAGCATCGTGCTGGAACACCATTAAGGAACCCTGGCTAACTTGGGGACCACCACAAACCATCCTGCTGGGGCTGCGCTGCTTGCCACAGGTGGTTACGGATAAACCCTATGGGCTGTGGCTGTCAGCAGGGCTTTGCCGACCAGGTCATGGCTTCTGACTCCTATTTTCAAGTTTTTTTAGCATTATGGCAAGCCTTTCCGTTTTGATTTTCCACCCAGTATTTTGTGGAGGTTCCAGCACCTGCAGCAGCGCGGGCTGCTTCTGCCTGGCTGTGGGCACTGCGATGGGGCTGTGCTGCAACTGCACTCACGTGGTTCCCGGCCTGGCTGCGAAACTCCAGCCCGAAGTACTCCTTCTCCACCAGGTTGAGGTGGCTGCAGGTGAGGTTAAACAGCCCTCTTCCACAGGATTTTTGCTAGTGAGCAAACACAGCAGGGAAGCAGCAGGTTAGGCAATGCTGACAGCAGTGGTGCGAGGATTTCAGGGAGATTGGGAAGATGATTTAACCCCCTCCCTTCAGCTGAGATAGGCTGCGGGATTTTTCCAAACTGTGCCACAGCAAAACATTACTCAGTAAATGCTGATGGCTTTGGTATGTGGGACGGGATGATGGCAGCTGTGTGACATTTGCCTCAGCTCTTGGAAGTCAGATTCCTCCTCATCACTTCTCGCCTTTATTAAGGAACTTAATAAATCAGGAGGGGAAGGAAGAGGAAAGAAATCTCAGTCTCGCCTTGCCTGTTACAGCCATTGGGAAAGCTCTGTCCCTGGCTGGAGCCTGTGAACAGGCACATTGCAGGCAAAGGTGCACAGGTCACTGCAAACCAGGGCACCCCACCAGTGCGGCCAGCCTGCAGGCAGATGGCCAGGATGAGCTGTCGTTAATGGTAATTAACGGCAACTGGACCTTGCAGAGATCCTGTGCCTTGGGCCCCGGGTCATCTGTGAACTTCAGCGATGTTAGTTAAGTGGCACTGCACACCGATAAGGGAGGCCAGGTTTATGTACACCCAGGAAACAGAAACACTCGGAGGGCATTCGGCTTTGTCACCACACTGCTGGGGAGTGACCTGGCAGGCCAGAAAACACCAAAGATGACCATGGAAATGACCAAACCCAGCAAAATTCATGTTCCTAAATCATTAACCCAGGAAAAGCAGTCCAGAAACAAGCAGTGGTCATTGCAAAGGCCAGCTGGGGCCAGGAGTAGGGCAGGGGAGTCGTGCTGCACAGCCTGCGCAGGGGTGGGAGGGGATGGGGTGCTGGCGGGGCTGCATGCTAATGACCGCCTTTCACAGCTTCTCCCTGGGTGAAATTGCTAGCTCCGCTCTGTAAGGCTGCTGAAAAGTGATAGCGTAATAACAGCATTCGCTCTGCAGCACTCCCGGTTCTCCTCAAAATTACTGGATCGCAGAGGTAATTAAAACAATTATAATTGTTGATTTCCAAGCTAGAATTTTCCAGCATGAAAGGCCTTGGCCTTTGTCAGGCATCCAGGGAAGACAAGCATTTCCTACCACGTTATTAGCCTCCACATCTGTGGGCAGCGAGCCACTCTCCTTGGTGCATGTAGATGGGGCTGTGCTGCACTGCAAAGCAGGCATGCAACGTGCGGGACTGGAACCTACATCCCAGCCCAAATGTGCCACTGGTGGTCTGTACAATGATGCTGCAGGGCCAGGGCAGCAGCCACAGGCAGAAACCTCAGTGGTGAGGCCGATAGAAAGGAGGGGCTGCACGCACCCTTCCTCTACCTGTTGGGCGCAGATGGGGCCATAAGCAGGGTATGAAATGGAGTGGCATGTCCAGAAGCAGACAGCAGCATGTGTGATGCACAGGGACGTGCACAGCCTTCCCCAAAGGACCTCCTGGCAGTGCCCGTGCTCCAAGGGCAAAGCCACATTTCAGTGGCTTTTCCTGTCACTGCACCCATAAATGTGTTTTGGGGGGCGAATTGCTGTGACCATACCCCAAAAAGCCACCAGCCCTAGTGCTCCCCACCCCCTTGCTGGACCAGCTTGCATGCAGCCAGCTCTATGCACCTCCTTTCAAAAATTCCAGTCTTTTCTCATTAGAAGGAACACAAGACCAAGGGAGACTTTGTCCTTCACTCAGTTCCAGCAATTAGTTTTCCTGGCTTGTTTGGTTTCCCTTTTCTTTCTTTCTTTTTTTTTTCCTTCCCAATGAATCTTGCCCTGTAGCAAAGTCTACTTGCAAAGATGCGAACCCTGCAAACACCCAGCTTTTGTGAAGCTGTGAAGTGGATCATGCTCTTTCTGTGCTTCTCTCAAGGCTCCAGGGGCTCAGGGCTGCTTTGTTCAAACCCTTTCCAGAGAGAAGAGTGGCTTTATAGGCAAGAGCACGCGCCAGTTCACAGCTTTAGATATCTGGGGCAGGGGGGAGAAGTAGGGAGGCAGCTTTGCGAGGTCTCCTCTCAGTGCCAGAGGCCAGTGAATGCTGACGTGGGGCTGTCTGGGTGCCAGGGCACTGGGGCAGGGCATCCCAGTGTCCTCCCAAGTGTAAGGTGCTGGGCCCACTGGAGCATGCAGGGATGTGCCAGCACCAGGCTAATGCCTTCCCCTGCCATGGGATCACCTCGTTACACCCCCAGCAGCTTTTAACTTGCCAGCTGGGGATTGCAGCTGCAGTGCCCTCTTGCAGAGCTGGCCCTGGTGTGTGGCTGCAGGGAAGGCACCAGTCCTGGCCACCTGCAAAAGCCTGGCCACACGTGCTAGCAGCTGCCATACCCATGCAAGGTAGGTACAAATGCACACGCTGAGCACAAGGCATCAAGTCCACTGGGTTTTCTTTCTGCTGTCTTTCTCCCAGCCATTATACTGACGTACTAGCCATTGAAAAGAGCTTTCCAAGTCCTTTCCAGGTTTAGGAAGAGTTGCTTGAAATGTATGCTCAAGACTTAGCCCAAAGCGGTCCTGATATAATGGAGAACTCACTAATTCAGCTACTCATTTATCGCAACCACGCAGCATGAAACACATGAAATGGCTAAAAGGGGTTTCCACGACCCTTCCATGCTAAAAAAGGAATCAGCTCCGAGTCACTTAATGGAAGCCATTTGCTGCAATAACATGTTGCTGCAGGACTGGAAGTGTTTTGGGAAATAAGAAAGCAGAGATGGATAAAGTGCAGCAATATTGTAACAGCAGCAGCTTTCAAATCGTCTTTTACTGTGCCCTGATCTAATGGATACAAAAATAAATAAATAAATAAAATTAACACTAATCTCATTTTCAAGCAGACTCCAGGTCTATGATATATTAATTAAACTAAATCAGACAACTTCCATATCAGTCCAAGAGATGAAATTCCTTTGCAATCCTCTTTTGTGCAAAATTGCCATTGCAAAGAAACTGACCAGTATGGTGAAACCAAGTAGTTCTTAGGCTATGCTATAAAAAAGGACAGGAATGTCTAAGAAATGTAAAAGAACTTCAAACAAAAATGGTTATCTATAAAACATACTGGTCCCATAAGATATGTAGGTGAGGACTAGAACAGATCTACCTGAATTACCTAATTTGTTTAGCTACTGTGATTGTCAAATCCTAACCAACAGCAATTGCTCAATGACACTTGTAATTCTAACACATAGACAGGACATCCACTACATTTAGTTCCAGTTATCTATACACACATACATATATATACATCTAATATCATAGATATTGATTCCCGATATTTAAAATATATTCCAGCAGTCAATATTCAAAGCTAGTATTTATTAAATATGAATCATTAATGACAGTGTGTTTTGGGACACTGTCATACAGAAAACAAGACACAATAAGTTTTTTTCCTCACTTATCCCCAAAACCACAGCTTTCTTTTTCAACAGAATGCCCAAGAAGAGATGTATACAGATGTTTCTCACCATGGGTAGTGTAGTTAAATAT
This sequence comes from Anas platyrhynchos, assembly GCF_047663525.1. Lineage (NCBI taxonomy): Eukaryota > Metazoa > Chordata > Aves > Anseriformes > Anatidae > Anas > Anas platyrhynchos. Next base: position 16,118,853 of record NC_092596.1, read on the forward strand.
GCTATTTTTATTCTGTTCTCAGATTTTGCTTCCTTGTTGAATGCTCATGCTTGCAGTCAGACAAATAAGAGAACTCCACGCTTGTCAAGAACATCACTTCATATGAGCTGATTTCCAAAAGATAACACCAGATAAATAAAAGACATTCCTCCTTCTTTATAAGTAATCCCAACAAGAGGAGAGAGTGGGAGTGTGTTGGTGCCGAAAGACACTTAGTAATCAGCACTGTGAGCTCTTTTTTTTAATCTTTTTGTTTGTTTGTTTTGCTTGTTTTGTCCTTTTGCTTTGCAAAGCTGAACACCAGAAGCTAGCAGAGAACATTAGAGAGCCATGCAATCCTGCAGAGTAGAAATTACTTCATTAATTAGCACAAAACCCAATAATATCATACCCACTTACATCAACTACAAAGATCTTCTGGGAGTCATCCAGGAACTGGACTTTCAGATGCAGCATCCTCAAGCATGCAGCTGAGCGTGCAGTGCAGCAGGCGCAGAGTCCTAGTGCTGTGAGCAGGGAGCCCCGACTCCTCGCTCACACATCATTTCCTTCTCAGCTGGGTGCAGAAGGCTGCAGTCACAGATGTGGAGTGGAGGTTGAAGCAAAGGAGTGGAATGCCTAAAACCAAGTCAAAAAAAATACTGATGCCTCCCCTGGTCTGAAGATCACCACTACACTGCAGGATACTTCCCCCTGTGAATGATGCTTCTGTCGCTAGGGGAGAAGGCTGTGCAAGAGTCACACTGATGGGGAAGGGACAGTGTCTGATAAACATGCAGTTTTACAGCTCCTGCTGAGAAATGTGAGGGCAAAGCGAGCCCAGGTTTTACACAGCAGGGTCGGGGGAAAAAAAAGAGGTGAGCAGCTCTCCTGCAGAAGTCACTGAGCAGTGAGCATTACCTGCGCTTTGCTCCAGTTAAGTTGCATTGAAACTTTTGCTCGCTAGCAGTCCTGCATTTGGCCGGTGCGGCGAGGCGAGCCTCTTGGTAGGTCAGGTCCTATCAGCCCAGCAGATGCACATGAACCTGGCAGGAGGGCTGATGGACTTCACCAGAGACCCCATAATGTTTCCTGCTGAACCAAAATGCCGTGGGAGCCCTTCTTGGGGAGGCAGAGTGCCCCCCCCCCACTCCGTTCTCTGCCCTTTTCCTCTGACTGCCCCTTATGGTGGGCAGCCACTGGACTGTCACAGGGGATCACTACTGCTGCTCCCGGAAAAAGCCCCAACCACTCGCAGTCCTGGGGGACTCAAAGCAAAGCTAAAAAGCCACATTGAGTGCTGCTGAGATTTTGCTCCTTGCTTTCTTCTCAGTTTCCACTGAAATATCCACTGTCAACAACTCCAGGCGGCTGAGCCATTTGCTGTGGTCCCTCTTACACTTCCCAGTTATTCCTGGCAATGGCAGGACAGAGCCTCTCAGGGCACATGCTTAGCTTGCTCTCTGGGCTGCAGAGAGTAAAAACCTACAGAACCACCTTCCTATTAGTATTCTACTGACTGGGGCAAAAAAAAAATAAAAAAATTTATATATATATATTGAAGCTAATCTGCTTTTCCATGTGAATGTGCTCTGCAAAGCAGGTGAACTAATCTGCCAGTGGCGAGGGAAAGAGGCTGGCTGTGCTAAGTGTCTGGTCACTGCACTGTGGGACTGAATTTCTAGTGCTTTCCTTGGCCCAGAATTGATGCTTGTTGTGTCACTGGAAGGGGGCAGTGTCACGTGCAGACCTCCCAAAGAGGACCGATCTCCTCTTCCTCGGTATGACCATATCAGACGGAGCTGCTGGAGGACTTCCACCCAGGCAGGGAGCTCCTCAAGGAAGCAGCACCGTGGCTTGGCTGCTGTCTCTGGCCACAGGCTCAGGTGAAGCTGAAGTCCTGGCTGAACAGCGTGAGGCACAAGGAGCATAGTTCATTAACCAGCTGGTTAAGAAGCCTGAGGTAGGGCACTGATACTGCAAACCAGGTAAGTTTCTTTCTGCAACATGATTCCTGCAATGTTTCTGCTGCCACAGCAAAAGGAATTGTTTCACTCTATGCTGGGGTCTTGGCTTAGGTACTAGTTGCTTTATTTATTTTAATGCCTTACCACACCCCCTCCCCAAAATGTAACTTCAAAGACTAAAGTCTGAAATAACTAAATTTGTTAAAAAAAAAAAAAAAAAAAAAAAACAGAGAGGAAATGGCAATGATCTATTTCTTTGCGGGACCATGTCAGGATGACCAGCCAGCTGGGCTCCTGAGCTATGAGGGAAACAAAGAAATAATTTGAAACTGCAGAAAAGATCTGAGTTAGGTGCTAAGCAAGACCTGTAAACTGTGAGGCAAGGAAAACACTCGAGCAGACAGTCCAAGAAAATTGGGTCCTGCCATGGGGCCGAGGAAAGGATGAGCTGCGTCCTTTCAGCCAGCCTCTTCTCTGCCTCCAGGTATGAGCACAGATGCCTCCTGCTTTCAGTCTTGCATTAGTAAGGAGACTTCCCAATTGATGCAATCATTCCTGGAATGCCTGTTGCTGGCAATGACAACTGGAGACCTGTGTGGGCAGGGGAAGCAACTGGAAGGAAAAGGAAAGCATTTATGCTGCTAATTCAGTGGGAGGCTGCCAGCAAGCGCGCTGCCACTCTGCGACGTCACACTGTCAAAGTCCAGGCCCATCCCTGGATTAAGAAGGTTGCATATAAATAATTCATTAATTTGTTGTTGAGAAAAGATCATAAAGACATCTGCCAAAGTGGTATTCACTGACAGTTCTCAAATGGGCCTATTCTCAGAAATACATCAGTGATTGGTACAAACAAAAAAGTTCCCTAAAGCTTTAACAATGACTATTATTTTTCATTGATTTCACAAGTCATTATATTTGGAGCATATCTCAACAGATACAGTTGACCAGCCAAGTCCTGCCCTTCCAGAAACTTCTGCACCAGAACCATTCTATGGATTGAATATAATCAACAATGACACATTTGCATTTCCATCAAATTTTCTTGCCAAACATCAGTTAAACAGTCTGACATCACTCTGCTGTAACTTATTACTCATAAGTAATTGCTGGGAAAGTAGAAACGGTTGCATTTTTAATTTTGTGTTTTAGGTGGGTTTTGCCCATTAGCTTCCAACAGCAGGATCAGGCCACGCTTTGCTTTGACACCAGAAGGTGACATTATGCAGCAGCGTAATTTGCCCCCGGTTTGCCCCAGTCCTACCCAAGGAAAGGTTGTGTAGTATTTCAGATGCTTGGTGGCTGCTCTTCTTGCTAGAATTCCCACTGAGAGCTGTACTTATGGCAATGCAACATCACAAATTACTCACTGAAAGAAGCTCCACAGACACCCCGGTGTTCATCAGCGTTAATATATTCCGTCTGCAAAACTTGATGAGGCTGGCAGGAGGGGACCAGCCTTGATGCCTGAACTCTGACAAGAGGACTGATGTGCAACACCCCTGGTGTTAGGCTGGAAATGAAGACAAGTATAAGGAAGAATTGTGCCGTCTGCCAGTCTCTCACCAGGTGGTGCCAGGGCAGGTGATGACACAATTACACACTAGCTGTATGAATTATTTGCATCAGGGTTCAGCTGGGAAGTATTGCAAGATAAACAAGGGACGGGACTTTTTTGGAATGGTCCAGCTTCTGTGGAGGCAGCTCTCCTGCAGGCAGGCATCCCAGCCAAACCAGCAGACCCGTGTTCATTACAACCTGCAGGCGTCTGTCTGTGTGGGAGCAGAGGGTGACCCTGACGTGGTAAGAAGCATGTTGACGTTTCAGCTGTTGGACCAGGTTGCAATTTAAAAAACAAACAAACAAAACCAGAAAAAGTAGGTTCAGCTTTATTTAAGCACTAAGTCAAATTAAGAGTCAATCACTCTGCTCCTCCTGCTTTTTTTTTTCTTTTTTTTTTCTTTCTTTTTTTCCAGTGATAATTTCTGATATCCAATGAAGCAGAGTTGTACCAGATCTTATTCTTGTGATGACATTTCTGCTTCTGTCTCGGCAGCTGAGGTAAATAACAATATTTACCAAGATGTAATAATAGAGTAGGAAAAGAAAAATAACCCTTCATTACGCACAAAAAGTCTCCGAGTGTGATCTGCAATTCCAGACACCCGATAGATAAATTAACTGTAAGTGCAAAACTTTCTTGGAAGTCTTACTAAGATATACTCTGACCATGCTACCAAAGTCCTGAAATATAAATTTATCTCAGTTATTCTTTTGTTCTCAACCTGTACACAACCGCGTTTGCTCTCCAGGGACAGAGCACAGCCCCGCAATACAAAGACCATTGCCAGGAGGAACCAGATCCTTGCTTCCAAGCTCCCTCTCGTGGTTGCTGTGCCCAACAACCAGACAGTACGGGTGACAACTCGGTGCGCACAGACGAGCGATTCGGTACAGCAATAGCACTACCTACCATGCGTTGATGTACATTGCTAACTTTCCTTCGTTTTTCAGATGCTATGTAAAAACTATTATCAGGCAGTGAAGAAGGCAGCTTGCTTTATGCTAATGCTATATAAGAAACCTATATAAGAAAAATAACCTTTGTAAGAAAAATAGTAGTACAACTCTGGTATTATCCAGAATACGATGTTATCTCATTTTTAATGCGTCAGTTGTGCTCCATTGTTGGCACAGCTATGTAAAAAGCACTCAGTGATGTTTAATTCTAACAGATCGCTTCCAAGACACAAAGCAATTTATACAGAAAAAGAAAGCCTTGTGAACACATCAAGTCAAAGGAGCACTGATTCCTCCAGAGACTCAGGCATGTTTCAGCTTTCAGTCATTTCTGGCTAGGGAGATGCATCTCACTACATCCATGTAGTAGTACAAAAAGTCAGACTAGGATATGCCATCCTTCATTTGTTTCAAGCATGAACACTTCACGGTCCACTTGCATGTGGCCATGTCAACAGGGTAAAGGTAGCGTAAATTTACCTGTAATGCAGCAGTCCTGTGACAAGGTCTCAGGACGCCTGGGCTCTCTGTCCTTGTGAGTGTTGTCAGGAAGACAAACCAATCAATCCTCCCCCTCGGGCTCTCCAAGAGTAGCACGCAGATCTTTCCCAACTTATGCCCCAAAGGGAGAAAACATCAGACCCCAGCTAGGAATGAATATTGATTTCAACATACACGCACTACACTGCAGAAACCTGACTGACGGGTGGGTAGTGTCTGCTCTTCTGCTCACGCAGCTCTGGCAATCGAGAGTTTGGAGACGATAAACAGCAGCAACTCTTCAGAAGGGAATGAAATTGATAAGGTAATAAAGGCAGCTTCCTTTGCTGATTGTCATCAGGAAGGATCCCATGGCCAAAGGCTGACTCTGAGGAAGCTGCCACATTAAGTCTGCAACACCAGATGAAGAAACTGAATCCTAGAGAAAAGGACAGACTTCTAAGGAACTATATTGCTTGTTTTCATGACAGATGTGGTTTCCTTCTTGGCTGGAGACAACTAGCTCTGGTTGAGTAAGCCTTGATTACATCTAGGTGAAGAAATGCACGTGTTCTCAAGGTGCCTCCAGGCTAACGGATCAGACCCATCTCACCATATAGATCTTGATCCTGCATTTTGTTAACATGTTTCCCTCCCAGGTAGTCTCTCTTCTCCCACTCACTTCCTTTGCTTTTATTCTTCATTTAAAAACCCTTATCACACTTCAGTCCTATTAAGGCCCACCAAATTCCAAGTATATAGCTCAAAGCAGAGCTGAAGTTGAGTCAAAGCCATTCTTCACAGCAGGAAGCAGAGGACAATAGAGCAGCATCCATCTGAAGGTGGGAACTTGGTAACTTTGTAGTGATCAAAGGCAACCCCTGTTTTACAGTTCCTCTTCCAGGGCCTTCTGGCAGAGGGTGGAAGCTGAAAGACAGACGTGTTTCAAAGAACAGGAAACATTCCTATACCGTGACTGGCAAAAAGTTTCAGGGGTATATTCATAAAATCTTTCTCAATCATTAATTTTGGCCACAAGATAAAACAATTCAGACTGCCCGAGATAGCGTGCTGACAGTTCATAGAGAAACAGCCTACATAGTTAAAATGTTTGTTCAGAGAGGCAACTAACAGATTTTCCCCAAAAGAAACCACTCACAGCCAGACTGCAAAGTACTTCCAACCACAGCTTGACCCTAGGACAGGCCCTGAAGCTAAAATCTTTATTCAAACCTATTAGAAAACACATTTGCATTACTGAGATTAAACATAAGGCATTTGGCAAGTCTGTGCTAATTCCTGGAACATCAAATGGAAAACAGTGCCAGGATCAGTAATGTGACTGAGGTCATAGAAATACAGGGCTGCAAGGGACTTCAGGAGATCCCACATGACAACCCAGCATATATGGAGGCAGGAGCTATACACACCACACATGCTCCTTCCTTCAGCAAATGGTTACCCGGTGTTGACTTCAAAAATTCTCCATCACCTCCAAATGCAGCTTGCTCCAGCACGTCAGCCATCCAGTGAGATGTTTTCTCTGATTTCCAACATAAATCAGCTTTGCTGAAAATTCTGTTTATTCCTTCTTGCTTTCCCAGAGTAGTCATGCTATGGGTGATTACATTCCTAATTTGCTTTTAATTGTCTAAGTTCTTTTACAGTGGTAGGATGAATCCCAGGCTGACAATTAACGATCCTATCTGCTAGTTCCCAAATGGACAAGTAGCCCTTAAGGAATGTTACAAACAGAAAATATATTTTCTCTTTTCTGTGCTGACCACATAATTTAAATCTAATGTCAAGGCAGATCTTCTAAGGACATAAAAATGGAGAAAAAATTCAGCCTAGAGGCAGGGAAAAAAAAAAAAAAAAAGCAAGGAACTTAAGAGCCTGAAATTTCCCAAGAATCTACTGGAATTACTGTGTTCACTTATAATTACTGTGTTCACTGATATAATTAAATATCAGCTGTTATTCCTATATTTTGTATAAGCATAAGAAGTCTAAATCACTTCTATCGTGGTATTACAAAAGTATAAAAGACTTCTCATAAATCTGAAAAAAAATCATTTTGATTTTTAGATCTAGCCCACTTATTTATTTACATTCAAGAAATGAAATGTCAAAATTATTCTACTATGCAATATGAAAATTATTCTACTACGTCAGTGCATCTGACTCCAGGTAAGCCTAAGCACCTTGTAGCCTTAATGCAGTCTTCATTTTATGCCCCCCCCCCCCCAAATTAACATTTTTCTTCTAATTAAGAACTGAGGTTACCCAGTAGCCAGCAATGTCTCAGAGCCTCAAATGTGATGTAAGCTTTATCACTGAAAATATGATTTGGAGGAAGTAAGTCACTGGTAGAAAGCACATTCAAACAGACCCTGCAGAACACCAAAGAGCACAGACACATCAGAAAACAAATACAAACAGCAAATGCTTCCCTTCATTGAGTGTTTTTCAGGTTCCTGCAACACAAGAGACCCTTCCCCATCAACTGCTGCAGTTAACTCTGGACTTTTTGAAGGGCTATGAGGAGAACCACAGCTTCGAGGGGTGATCTTTTAAGATTGATTCCATGCTAAATATATTGGTTCCATAAAGAAAAAAAATTACCCCCCACAGTCTTGTAGTTGAACTGTATCATTGCTGCCAGCAAAGCTATTGTAAGCTCAATGCTGCCCTCAACAGAGCCAAGAAATAATTACAGGTAGGATTTGACCTTTGAATTGAAAAACATAGTTGCTGATTTACAGCTGAAAGTCCATCTTCTCTGCTCCTCACAGCTGTACTGACCAGGCAGAGCTAAAAGTGAAGCACCCTTTATTATTTCACTTTCACACTGTGCAGAGCACAGGACCACAGCCACCTCATCTCTTGACTGAACTTGCCCGCAGCCGCAGTAGCTGTGCACACGCTTCCTCCAGCTGCTAAGCGAGCAGTGACTCAACCAACAAACGACTGAAGCGCCTACCAGCAAGCCAAGCTAGCAGGACTGCTGACTTTTCAGCAGAGATAACTCAAACAGGTCAATAGACATTGTTTGAGAACCCGTATCTCATTTTAATTAAGGCTAGACACTTCCACCTAGCTCAAAACTGTAATTACAGCAAAGCCTATTAGGGCAGATAACAGCTTGCTACCCGACATGAGGTGTGGCGGTCGGCTCGCACCCCACCCACTCCGGGTACCCTGTGTACTTCCTCCTAGAGCCGTCTCCACTGCAGGGTTCGTGCGGTTGTTGGTTCATAGCCCAGTGCAGCCAGCCAGGCTGCAAGGCCAGCTCTGCCCTCGTTAGCAATTCATTTACGTGGCACCCTGCTACATGGGAGCAGGGTGGGAGAGTCCCCTCGCCTGTGCCGTGGTTAGCTAGTGCCTTCCAAATACACTGGGGGTAATACCTGTCCTGACCACACAGGAGAAGTGGGACACTGGGTGGCTTTCTGCATAGTATGGGCACTTTTACAGCAGGAACTGTTCCACCAAAAATAAAGCTTTGCTTATGAAGTCCCATCTATACAGCCCTCTAAACCAGCTAGCCCAGGTTTAAAACAACATGAAGCTGTCACACCTGTTTTATGAAGGACACTACTTAACAATTGTACAGCAGTAGCTGAGTTGACTCTCAGCACCAAGACTTTTGAAATATAATGGCCTTAAACATAAATCTTCCACACTTCCTTAAAACCCCATCCCCAATGACTCTACTGTCACCTTGAAACAAACCAGTGCTGTGAAGTCCCAGGGACTTCCTGGCTGCACTTGTCGTCAGTTCCTGGCCTGAGAGAGAAGAGGAAGCAGCTTAGTTACACTAGAGTGCCACGAGAACCAGGAATATTACCACCCAACTATGACTTTTTTTAAACTGCGTAAGAGAACAGACACAGACAACGACCCATCAACTAGTTACATCTGAATGCACATCAGCCTTTGTCAGCTAACACACTCGCTGACACATCAGTGCTACTCAGAGCAACACTCCTTGAGAGGGGGAGGTTGGGGAAGCATACATTCACTCCAAGATCATTTAGAACGGGAGCCTACCTTTCTTCTCTGTCATTTTCCCTTGAGATGGAAATTATTTCCCTGTCTCAGTGAGGAAGTCTGAGGAGGAGGAAGACACAGTATGGATGCCTACCAACAAGATAAGGCTAACACTTTTTACCAGGAAGAGAAGCATTAAGCGTGCTAGGTGATTTTGCCTGCCGACACAATACAGACAACCAAAGGTGCTGTTAAAGTAGCAAATTTTTTGTTGTTGTTTTTTAAAGTTTAAAGCACATTTCACATTAATATGTGGCATTAGTTACAAAAGCCATATAAAAGGTCAGTACCAAGACATTAAGTTCCGAGGAAGATGCACTTTTTGTTATAGAGTCTAGATGATTCAATCACTGACTTAGCAAATTCAAGGCTTTTACTGAGCATTTAAGATAATGGTTATCAAATAGCACTCTCAGCTGAAAGGTTTTGTAGACAAATATTCCACCTCTCTTGAGGCAGAACTCCGAGTGTGCTTATTGGATGGTGTGGTGGAAAGATGCCAGTTCAGGGTTACTATGAGGGAGAGTAGCTACAGGAACATCATAACCTGATGTCAGGACCCCTACCCATTGTCACCTTTGTGAACACAAAAGCCTGTATGAAAAATAAGGACATTACAGATTTGGACAAGACAAACATGGATGCTATCGAACAAAGCCTCATCATACCAGCCTGCGAGCAGAAGCACCACTGCAGCTCTGAACAGGCAGCCCTTGGACCCCATCTTCTCTATTCAAGGCATGAGGTAATGCTTTATGCCATCCCAGCAGGGGTGCAGGCATGGTTTCCCTGAGCTAGAAGTTGTAATCCATGACAATTCAGGGGTAGCTACTATGTTCAGAATAACCAGTACCTCCAAAAAAAAAAAAAAAAAAAAAAGTTACTAAATAAGAGGCTTGTTTATTCAGCCCACTTCAGAAGAAATTGAACACAGACTAGTCACCCCAGTTTGGTAATACAGGTATCTATTTTATTAAAAAAGTTACAAACAGGTGGACTGTAGGGTTGTCTTACAAAATGACAATAATGATTTCTACTGGAAAAAACTTTTTACAAAGCATTATAGGTAATTGTTCCATTTTTGCACTTGTTATTCCAGATTTCACCTATCACTGATAAAGATACAGTACATTAGATACATGATGTTAGGTTACATTTTTATTTGTAGAGCCCTACTGCAGTGATTTGAACAACTCCTAAACAGATGCCATAGTAAAGACAATACATATTTCATTTATTATTAGCCTCTTACTCTAATAAGCAACTTCACATGCAATCTATTGAGGAAGCCTAAAATAACTTTTGGTCCCTTTTTCCCCCCCAAAGTGTGCTGAAGAAACCATCTCTCGTTTTCCCAGTCCTGTCACTCTAAGCTAGTTCAAGGTTTTTTTTTTTCCTCTTTTTTTTTTTTTTTTTTTTTTTTGCTGAGGTCGATGAAAATGAACACTGGCTTGATAACTACCCATAGGAATGAACCACTGATTAATATTAACCAACTTTTCCCCCCTTAGATAAAGGAAAACTAAGATCTTTATGAATTACTTTTATTTCCTATTACTTCCTTACAACCTACAAAAAAAGAGCAACAACCACCACTTAAAAGTCTACTTTGAATACAAGGTTTGGTTTAATTCTGATATTAAAGTGCAAACCTAAACATTAGCCTCAGCCTGTTTATAAAGTTTGTACAAACAGGGGGGAAAAAAATTCAAGTAACCCCACAGGAAAAAAAAATCAGGTGTTTTAATACCCAAGCAGAAAACCTGATGTTCTCTTCTTTTCAGGATTCAAATTCAACACTGAATGTAGACTCAGAACCTTTATTTCTGCTAAACACTGTAAAGTCAGCCTGCATTATTACCAATAAAACACATTAATGTTGAGATACTGTACCGGTGATCTTTTATTGTTTCAAATGCCATCATCCACAATACATTTTGTGAGTTTTAAACTGCTTAACCTCATATATCCATCACTGCTTTTACTGGAGCTTTTCTCAAAGTTATTTAGCTATTACAGGAAAAGAATGTACATTTCTAGAAGCATGTTCAAATGACTAAAGCTGGGCTCCTAAAAACCTAGAACTTTGGTGCAGTAGGTGAGCTGCAGTTATTAAACTTCTGCAAAAAAAATTACACATTTTAAACCACTGCTAGAAAAAGCTCTCATGTATGCAACATGTTAATAAAACAGAACAAAAAGATTTCATCTGTTCTTTGTACATTTTCATTCTGCTCTTTATACCTGTGTTATTGTTAAAATTTTCAAGTATTCAGAGAAAATGTTGATCAGGTAAACAATACGGAAGGCAATGGCTGTTTAAAGCACGCTTACAGTTAGTATCACTGAAACCTGGTGCTTTTCCCCTTGTTACACCAACTTGTCTCTAACATTAAACTTGCTTATTGGGAAAAAAAACTAAAAAGCAATTTGTGACAGTGCAAGAAAAACTTTAACAAATATTGCTTTAAAATATTATTCAGAAAGACAATATTAGGAACTATAAAATGTAAAGTGATCTTATTTGCATTAGATTTACATGTGCAGAGGTCTACAAGATGTCTCAATGTGCCAGGCAAAGCTGAGCTGACTCTGACTAGGCATACAGCCCATTTTGAAGGATACATTATCCCTTTTCAAAGGCATGAAGAAGCTACTTGTAAACAAGCAAGTTTAGAAACTCAGTAGGAGGAAAAGTGTGCTGCCATTTTGCAATGCTACAATTGTCATTTTTTGATTAAATGAGTTTAAGAAACTCATGATTGCAAGAAAAGAAACATCAGCCAGAGACTTCACATCCCGTTCCAAGTGATCCCTATTGTTAAATCAGAGCAGTTAACAAACAATATCACAGCTGCATTTGCCAAGAAAAGGGATACTACATCCATACAACAGAGGTGCCCTCAGTATCTTTTCATGACACTGTCACACGTAAACAAAAAGTCTCGAAGAATGACCAACTACATTGTAGGAGAAAACTTTGCAAATAGAAATAAGCACTGATGCGAGGTAATATACAGAAGTAACCATTTGTTTAAGGCTCAATTTATTCTCCATTAAAACTCTCTTTTAAAAGGCATTGAGTAGGTAATACTGAGTTTAAGTATTTAATAAATACAAGTTCAGAAATTGATTAAAGAAATCAATTAAACTATTAAAAATGAACTCTTGCATATTAGCCATTATATGAACTTAGAAAGCTATAAAAGGACTGATAGATAAAGAACAGATTTTAAACTTATGGTAAACATGCTAAGCATTCTGATTAAGGTGTGTGGATCCTGGAGGCCACCAACCTTATGCACTTAGATGTATGGCAATGTGCTGTAATAGAGACAGGTTTACCAAGGCTCAGCTCTGCAACCTGGGCTGAAAGTTCTCCAAAGCAGCATCTGTGCAAGTTTCCTCTGAGTTTTATCTGAAATTTAAACAAAATAACCAATGAAAGCCACATTCAATACATATTCAAAGTGAACTCAGCTTCTCCCATAGATCGGAACAACTCGTTGTCCACACTGGGCTTCAAAGCACTGCTTTACAGTGGCATTCTTGAACTTCTTTTCATATAATTCTGGTAATGTAAGAGGCAAGCAGGTAACAACAACAGCTCATAACAGCTGCCCTAAGGGATACTAAACTGCTTCTAAAGATCTGAAACCGCTAGGAAATTTAAGTTCTCCTGTACAGTGATGTATATGTATGACTGGGCTTTGCATTGGTGGTAAGGAGGCACTACATCACTCAGCAACATGAAGCAATGGTATTGTGCACAATTTCTGGGAACAGACAGTGATCCAACTAATGCAGTTTTGACATCTGAGTCCTCAGCATTCAGATGCCCTAAATTACTATCAAAAAAAACCTTAGCCTTTATCAGACTTAGCGAGAATTGTACGCTACTTTTCTTAACCAAGCACACAGTTCTACCAGCATTGATCAATAAATCTTTGTATTTCTGATAATTTGCTTACATTTCACAAGATTTATTGGCAGATATCCTAAACAGCTCTGTAGAAGCTCAAAGTCTGTTGAAACCAGTCCTCCATATTCACATGCATATATTTCATTCAAGTTTGATGCTTGACTTTTGAGGGAATTTTGATTAGTCTACTGAGAAATTACTTGAAGTATACAGGAGTCAGGACTCTACTTTTCCTACACAACTGTTTCTTTTCAATTTGACTTGTACCTATCTGGCTTTACTTACCCATGACATTCCTATACTACTCTCTATTCTCCTGCAAGCAGGCAGGCAGGGGTGGGAGACGGTAGACTAGTAGGATAAATTTGCCTGCGTTGCATAGCCACACAAACCAGAAGCCAGTATACTTTCGGTTTTCTCCCTAGAGAGAACTATTCCTTCAGCACTTGCTAATTTCAGGTACTCATGAATGGAAGGGGCAAAAATCATTAATCAGGATTAATCTTTCACCCCAATATCAAATGTTCTCCATCTGCTCAGTACCTCTTACAGAACACCTTTAACACCAACACTGGAACAGGTACGGTATTTCAACTATGATGCAAAATAAAAACCACTATCATACTGAAAATTTGAGAGAAATGCTGAGCAAGCAACAGAATGCAGCTACTGGGAATCTCACATCTCTGAATGCAACAACGAGATGACAGAAGACCACTGCAGAAGCAGGAAAGGGAAGGAGGGGGAAACAGGATGCAAGAACAACACACATTTTAAAAGGAACTATGGGTTATTCTGATTATGTAGTTACGTTCCATCCTCCATTTCACCGGAAGGACTGAAACAGCAATCTAAGCTCAAAAATACCTACTCAAAAAAGAACTTACACAACATCCTACTTCACATACAGCTTGAGGTACCCATACTAAAAAGAAGTGATAACGGTTAGATAAAACTGATACTGAAACAGTCTTAGATGAGTCTAGGCCCAGCACACACCCCTCCTCTCCCACACGCACTAGTTTCTCCACCAGAACTGTAGAAAAACTGTTTCTATAAACCTTATCCTGAGGTGACTTACTGGTTCAGACCAAAGACTGCCCTTAGACAGACAGGTTGCAGAATTGAGATGTGATGATGTTAGGACAGAGCAATCGTTTAAACCCTTTCCTTACACACAGCTTTTTAGACAGCTGTTTTCACTATACTTGGGAGGGGTCACTGCTACAGCAGATGTTTGAGAAGCAGCAATTGTCCCTTGGATCACAGATAAGAAGAACACTTATCCCTGCAGAGAAGATTACAGCTATCAGAAGACAACATCAGCAGCTCTCCTACACTAGAGCACGAGACAGATATTACCAGGTAGCAAAGGCTTATCATAAAGTTAATGAGATCCTACACCTTCTCAAAGAACAAGAACATAATGGGAGCCAGGAAGAAGAAAATATCCCAAAAGTGTGAAGCTGAAGTGTGGTATTGGGCAGAAGCAGCACTTCCTGGAACCATGGAAGTATTTCGCTTCTAGAGATTTTATGTGACATGAGCAAAGCAGAATGAAGAAGAAATCCATATACCAGAAGCTTAATATCCTCTATCTCAAGAGATCACAGACATAAAAATACAAATGTTTCTTGTGAAGCAAGAGCATGCTCTGCTTTGGAAGCTCATCAAATCATCATAAATTAAAAGGACTCAAAGGAGTAACACATAGCCCCATTCCTCCTCAATTTCAACTTGAAAATTAAACTTAGTATTTAATGTTAAGTCCAGAACTGGTCTGGTTACACAGAAGCTTCCCTTAGCAGTAATCAACTCTGGAAGTATAAATTTCATGCATAAATGACCCGATTTTGTCAGAGTTGAAGACCGGAACCTGCACAAGATGAACCACTAGCAATGCCAAAAATTGCCATATGATACCTTAAGTACAGATGCTCTTATTTGTAAGTCTACCTTAGAATTCACTGAAACTGCATTACTGGAGGTGGTCCAAGATATTAACCCTGTACCACTTTATTTGTACTTTGCTCTCCTCCAAGACAAGCAGTTTGCTTGCCTTTCAGCAAGAAACACTTGAACCTGTACACACCTCTTACATGCTGACAGCAGTCTTTCCTTATTTCACAGAATTAGAGATAAAAATATTGTCTATTATCTTCAGCATGACAGTACCAGGGTCATGAGTACCTAAAATTTTATATTCACAAAGCACTTGATAACAATCTCAGAGACAAGCTCTGAGACTTCACTCTCTGACCTTACACTCAAGATTAAAGAGGATACATAGTCCAAAGCTTCCAGTAATAACCTATTTTCACTCTTGTCACTCAGACACAAAAAGCTCCTTTGACTCGAGTTACTAACAGGGCAGTCAGCGCCTAAGCTTTAATCAGTGTAGCTGTCAAGACAAGCAGTTCTTTCCCCAGAATTTTCATGTCCTCCCTCATCCCTGCACTTGCCCTTACAGATTACATCAAGTTGTTTGCAGAGACAGATCCAACAGACAACTGCAGGTCTAAAGGACCACCTGTCTGCACTGGGAGCCCATGCAAGAAGTGTGCCAATGACGCAGAAGAGCCCCTTGCAGCAGCATGGGTTCAAGCTGATGGTGAAACTGCACCCACAACAGCTACAAGGAAAACAGAGCAGGGATAACAGTACCACCTCACACAGGAATGACAGTGCTGCTGCTTGCACGAGAGGAGTTGATCCATTTACACAGTCACGTGAGAGGCAAGGAATGGTACAGAAAGATGACCGTGCATGTGAAGGGCCAAGAGTAGCTATCCTTGCAGAAGAATCAAAGCAATACCCAAGACTAGTGAAGCTTTACTTCAGGGTCCCCTCTGAACACTGCACTCTTGCAACATCTTCTATGAGTCACTGGGAAAGGAAAGAGTCCCGCATCGGGAAGCCATTATCATGTGTTCTCTGCTCAGGAGTTTTCAGATGAAGAGCACTTTGCACATGTCCTTGACTAGTATGTGTGGGCTTCAAGCCACTCCTTACAGCTCAGGGTAGTTTTCTTTTAAACTTATTCTCCTGATAAGGCAGAAATGTGCTCTAAGTACACTCAGTTTCTGTACCACAGTTCTTTTTGCTTTGTTTTTAAACCCGCCCTCTTTCAAAAAAACACACACAAAGTTTCTCAGAATAATTAGTGGAAAACTTGATCACAATACTCCTGTATAGGTCCAAAGTAATTCACATTAACTTGCAAATAATTCAGATAGCAAGTGGAACCAAGGAAGAATCACACTGCAACATCACAAAACATTATTAAGGATACAGTAATGTCAAATACAGCAGTGACAGTCAAAATAGGTGAGGATGAGATCATACACTTGTCTCACTGCAAAATTGCTACAAGTAAAGGCAGTGTTCCCTGACTAACCCATATGCAGTAATGCAAGAAGTCCATTGACTCAAGTACTTATATGCCACTGAATCCACAAGCTTCCAGCTCTTCCAGAGGAAAGCTACCTCCAAGTTAGGCTACTTAACTTCAGACTCCTTGTCACACTTTATCTGCTTACTTCAACAGCATGCTTATGCACCTCAATTAGTTATGACTGTTCAACCAACCTGCTCTGTATGGCCATGACTGAGGTTTTTCTTAATTTCTCTCACTGGACGATGCAAGTTGTACAACACTGATCTTGTTTTTCAGGCAGGGAGGCATAGTTCATTTGCCTGACGATCTCAGCAAACAGTTCATCCACCATTGTTTTGCTCTTGGCTGACGTCTCCATGAAGGGACAGCCCCACTCCTGAGCCAGAGCTCGGCCTTCTGCAGACAAGACCTCCCTCTCCGGCTCCAGATCCACTTTATTTCCCACTAGGATCAGAGGAACTTTCTCGTATCTCTTCACCCGGACGATCTGGTCCCTCATTGGCTTGATGTCCTGATCAAACAATCCAAGCGGTTAGTATGTGCAAGCAATCACATGAAATTGCCATATAAACACTACAAAAGCACATTTTAATCAACCCTCACATGCTACTGAAAATTGAAAATATTCCAGGAGATTTATTAAATTCATATCCATGTGGATCTAGAAATCAGAGCATGTTCATTACCCACTTCTAGTAAGCTATATACATTTATATGAAATAAGAGCTAACTTGTATAAAATGTACACATATTATACATAAACAGAAAGCACTCAGATTTTTGGTTCAGCCAGAGGAAGACACGGTACATCTGTTTTGAAAAAGTTGATTTCAGTTTTCTGAAAAATTTGTCTCAAATCTAATGACAGCAAACCTGTAACATTAGCAACATGATACCCTTACATGATCATTTAGAAAACATGTATTTAGTTTACAACTTGAGAAAGTTTGTGATCTAGAGACTTCTCACTTCTGGAATGCTTAAAATAATTCATTGTGAACACATTTAATCACATGTAAGTAACCAAATTAGATGCTGTAAGAATACTGTACTACCTAGAGACACATTTATTCAAGCCCAAGCTAACATTAGGAGTTTACATTTGAAAGTCTGAGTCAGCCTCCTCTGCCCCCTGCATGTTTTATGTTACTATCAGTGTCACTAAGTTCTACAAATTCTGGCATAGTCCTGAGACAAAGCAATTAAGCTTTGAAGTTACTACTGTGGAAAAGAACCATAGAGAGTGGTTTACGCCTACAGGTTTGGAGTAAACATGCGACAGACAGACAAGCACAACTAAATATTAACAGAGTGAGTTACTAACTGTATGCCTGTTCCTTAAATAAGGAGGTTTCATTGGTCTCAAAAATGTGTGAAAACAAGAGGAGAAGCATCCTAATGTCACTACCGTTCCTTTCTAAAGACAGCATGTCTGCAGCTTGTACTTGAGCTACATCGAGGTCTCTGCTAAGATAAAGTTTAGCCTTCAGCAGAAGGAAACATTCTGCTTCAGTGGGGGTGTGCAAGGTTGTGCCAAGCAGCTGGAATACACCCAACTCAGAAACCAAAGCCAACGCAGTAGTTGCAAATCCCTGTGCTGTATGCAGTGCTGCTAAATCCATGTGTTCCCCTCAAATAAAGCCTCATTTCTAGAGGCAGCTTAGACCAGTTACCGGCCAAAACATTTCAATTTTTTCAAGAGTTTTACCAGTAGAAATGAAATCCAGACCCACGAATTATCACATATGGCTTGCTTCTCTTCTTCAGTACACCACCTACGCTGTGAAAGCATCGAGCTTATGCTGGACAGGAATATGTTTGGGGGGGAGGGGGCGGAAAATAACAGCTTATTTAACAAGTTGTAACTGAAGAACAATAATTCTCTCTTCAAAAGCAACTGAAGACAGATGCCTTTCAAGAAGAGGAAAAAAAAAAAGGCGGAAGCCTCGATTTTAATACTGAGTGATTTCTTCATAGAAGGGGATTGCCAAAACATTTCTATTAGGGAAGTGGGAGCGGGTCATTGTTCTCCAGCACTGCGTGGGATTTAACAATGGTGGCACCCCGATAAGTACCTGCAAGGCAAGCAGTTTTCCAGCGGGAAGCCGGGCTCCTAAAGGCACTTTCGAGGGGGGGGTGGGGGGTGTACATTTTAACTCGCTCCCTTTCAGGAAGGCTGTGGCCAGCCCTAAAACTTCCTCCTCGGCCTTCAGCCGCCTCCTCTCCCCTTGCCGTCCCCCCCGCGGGGTTACCTGGAAGGACTGCTGATTGACCAGGCTGTAGACCAGGATGAAGCCCTGCCCGTTCTTGATGTAGAGGTCGCGCATGGAGGCGAACTGCTCGGTGCCCGCCGTGTCCAGGATCTCCAGCACCGAGGGCGACGAGTCCACCTCGATCTCCTTGCGGTAGAAGTCCTCGATGGTGGGGTCGTACTTCTCGATGAAGGTCCCGGTGACGAACTGCACCGTCAGGGCGGACTTCCCCACCCCCCCGCTGCCCAGCACCACCACCTTGTACTCCCGCATCGGGCCCCGCAGCCTCTCGCCGCTCCCCAAGCCGGGCCCGGGCCTAGGGCAGGCGGCAGCGCGGCCCTCGCATAGCCCCGGCCCGCCTAGCGGAGAAGGGCGAGGCCCCGCTGGCTCCCGCGACGGCCTGCAGGGGAGACACAGCCGTTAGGGAGCCGTTAGGGGGCCGTTAGCAGCCGTTAGGGGCCGTGAGGGGCCGCGCGGCCCCGCTCCGCTCCTTACCGCCTCGCCTCGCCTCACTCCATCGCGCCGCGGGACCCGCCCGGCAGCGGCCGCCCCGCCCGGAAGGCTTTGGCTGCGACACCCGCGGCGCAGCCCCGCCCCGCCTGGCTTCCGCCGCGGGGGAAGGGGTTGCGTGTGGCACCGCCGCGCAAGGGGACGGCACCGCCCCCCCCTCCCCTCCCCTCCAGCCCCGCCCTGCCCGCGGGGCCCGCCCCAAGATGGCGGCCGCCGCCCGGCCCGGCCCGACCCGACCCGACCCGGAGCATGGAGCCGGTCCCGGCTCCCTCACGGGGGATGATGGCGGGCCCTGAGCTGGGCTCACGCCTCTCCGGGGCTGTGGGTGATCGCTGCCGGGCTGGGGGGTTCCGTCATGAAGCTGCACCCCCCCGCAGAGAAAAGCAAGTTGGGGAGGCAGCGCCGTGCGCTTTTCGGCTTGGGCGCGCGGGTGTGTGCACTAATAAAATAAAATCTGTGAGAAAAGAACGCCTGTCCTGGTTATTTATGCGTTATCCGAGTCCTTCCTCAGGGCACAGCCCCGGGGGGGGGAGCCGGGCAGGCCGCTGGGTGCCGGGCCGGTAGGTGTCGGTAGGGGACATGATTTGAGGCGCTGTTTGTTACACCCAAGGAATTCCTCCTCTCATGGCCCTGCCCCAACGTCGATTTGTCAGGTGAACTGTGAGGTAGATGTGCGAGGATGGGAGATCCTTGTGTGGCTGGTGAATCAGCTCGAAAGTGTATAAAGGTGAACATTAAAGCCTCCTGCCTCAGCTCTGTCATAAATCGCGAGTCGTTGCAAACCACCTGCTGCGCTCAAGGTGCGCGGGGTGAAGAGGAGAAAGGCACCGACACCCTGAGCTGCTGCTGTCTGGTGTCAACCATCACACAGTCAGCCACGGTGACAAACGGAGAGAGGGGGGAGAGAGGGAGAAAAGGGGAAAGGGAGGATGAGGGTTGCAATAATAAGATTACACGGTCACTTAGGTTCATTGTGTGCACGTCTTTGTGGTGCTGCTGGTCCTTTATGTGTGGGACGGGTGGAGGAGTGACTAAGGGAAAGGGACTGGGGCACAGAGCACAAAGGTGGGGCAAGCCAAAGAAAAAACCCTTTTGTCTTAAGATAATTTGACTTAACCAGCAGCGCCTTGCTTGTGGGCAGAGCGGGCAGCCCGAGGGGGTGGTGTGGGATTGGGAGCTTGGATTTTTCCTCCAGGTCCTTGGTGTATAATCAATATCAGTTTGGAGTTCCTGGCATTTATTTTCCAGCGTACAGCACTCGATACTTTCCCCTACATATCTCACATCTGAAAAAAAAAAAAAAAAGGCAGAGTGCAAAGTGCACACTATTGCTCATCATCCTTAAAGCAAGTAATTCCTTCATCAGTTCGCTGGGTTATCTCACCGGGCTGTATGCTACCACTGGAGCCAGGAAAATTGCTGGTGATGTAAAAGCTTTGAAACTCCAGATGGGAATAGTTGCTGTTCCCGTAAATGGCCAAGCCCTGTGTGAGCCACACGGCCACCTCCAGCCAGCAATGCCTTTCTGCTGCTCCCTCGCTGGCACTGTCTCGCCACACCTGTGGAGGTGCAGCACTCCCTGGGTCAAAGACCTGATTTAATCTCTGCTGCTGTACTTTCCCCAGCTCCTGCCAAGGAGAAAAATGCAGGGCTCAGTTCTTGGGAGGGCTTGTGCTCCCTCAGCAAAACAAACCTCCCAAATGAGCATCTGGGCAGGATTTGATTCCTGCCCGAGCTGCTCTGCGCTGTTGATGGACTCAGCTGCTCTGTGCCATGCCCGCAGCCAGCAACAATAAAGCAGGCTCTTATTAAATTAACCTGCTAAGACACAGATCCTGCAGGGATGTTCAGGGAATGGACAGATGGCACAAGCAAGGGCCAGAAATAATTGCAATCCCCATCTCACGAACGTGAGAGACAGCTCCTGCACAGTGCTGTGTCCTGCAGCGAGGCAGGTATGGACGGAGGGCAGCATCCTGCCCTGCCCTGAAGTCCAGAGAGCAGCATCTCGGCCTCTGGAAGGAGGGAGAGGGTGTGGAGCCTTTTTCTTGTGGGGGTACTGCAGCATCCTCCTCACCAGACAAAGCGTGAACGCTGCCTGGCTGCTGCTGGAGCCTGTTGCAGGCGGTAATTACTGCCCAGCCGGCTGCTGTGACTCACTGCCGCTGCCTGAGCTCTGCACCAGGCTCTGCCAGCAGGCATACAGCAGGCGGCTGAGTGAAGGCAGCAGGGCAGACACCAGGATTTCACCTGTTACCCTCTAGCTGAGCACGTAATTTGCATGAATACACACAAAAACAGCTTAAGACCCTGTGTCATATTTTTTTTCCACCTCTTTTCAGCGGTTTTGCTAATCCACTTGTGCCTTATGGTGGTCATGCAGTGCAGGGACTGGATCCTCAGGGCCAGAGGGCTGCTGGGGTGTTGGGTTTGATTTCATATAAGGCTTTTTCAAGGTGTTCCCTTTGTACTGATCACAGAACCATAAGGATGGCTTTCTATTCCAGCTCCTTTGGAGTACAGTGAGATAAGTCTCGGGGGCTGGATGTATTCACCTGGCTGAGCCTCCTAATCCTGGGCCATTGCAGTCAGTATTACCTGCAGAGATACTTTCTTCTTTGCCAGCTTCTCCTGCCAACATAGAGATGACTCAGAGGCAAATTCTGAGGACTTTTCTTTGAAATTTCATATTTCTGCCATGCAGCTTTCAGCCATTATTTTAGTAGCACCAAAAGGCATGCTGGCAAGTAAAAAAAAAGTTACGGATTTTTTCCAAAGCAATTAGTGATTTGGGGGATGCACTGAATTACGGTTGATACAAGGAGGTGACCATGATTTCTGGGCAGGAGAAGCATTGCTCTCTGTTCCCCAGGAATGGTAGCAGACCACAAGCAATTTAGAAAAGCTTGGCCCAGGCACTGGTTATTGCTGACTTGAGGTTGAAGCTGGCTCCTGGGGGCAGCCACAGACACACCCCTACTCCTCCTGCTGCTGCCCTGGCCAGGTCTAGGGGAGCCCAAGGGACACCCCAGCCTGCTCCCAGCTCCCTAGCTCTGCAGGGCTGTCCCCAGCAATGGGCTTTATTGCTCTTTCTGGTTTTCAACACGTGCTCATCCTCAGCCCTGCGCCCAGCCACAGAGATCTGCTGTCTCTTTATAGCCCTTCATGGTCCATGCTGAAATAATCCACACCGCTCGCCTTCCTACATCCCACACACCGTGCGATGCCCGCACAGGGATGGCCTCAAACTTTACCTTGGCAGGTTACCAATGTGTGTGACAACCTCCCTCTATACAAATACACAGAAAGGTTTCCAGACAATGCTGTCCTGGAGTGAAGCTGAAAATGTCTCCATAAGGCTCAAAAGCCAGAAGGCAGCAGTGAACAAATAAACCAAACCTGTTGCTTTAAACCCGAACTGAAAGGAAAAGTGGGGGAAGCTTAACATACCATCAGGATGTATTTAGGATTTGTGGAAATAAAGCAATTTTAAACTAACACCAAATAGAAGAGTTCTTTTTAAATTCCATGGATTTTCATTTTTTTTTAAATCATATTCCTGCAGCACTTACAATTCAAATGCTACAGAAATGCGCAAACTTGTGCATGAAATGGAATAAAAGACTCAAGCAGCTAACAATTAATTAAAGTGAAACGTTCTGCTTTATTCACATTGAAGGGAGAGATAAAATGTAAAATTCAACCCAAATGGGGTTTTGTGAAAACACGTTAATATTATGTTGATCTTAATTGGCAAAACCATTTCTATATTCTTTATAATAAGTTACTTTTCACTTGACAGTTTCCTTGTAGCACGGTGACAAGTTCTTCTCCTAGATGCTGATTCCTCCATCCAGACTCTGTTAACACGTGCTGGGTGCAAGGCTGCGCTCCTGTGCAGCACACGCTGACCAAGGCTGTTAAGATCTCTCTGCAGCCCTGGGTGGGAGATGTGGCCAGGGCTGGCTCTAGGTCTGAGGAAAGCTGTGCACTGTGCCCCATCCCTGTGCACTCTCCTTCATGCCCATCACTTTTTTCCTGTGGCAGCTGAGGGTGCACACACATGTCAAAGCCAGAGGAGAACTCGTGTGCATGTCCCCAGGTCACAGCGCTGCATGCAGCTGTTGCTGGAGGGAGGAGGCAGGTAACAGGCTGAGATGCTTCTGGAGAGGATCAACCTGAGGCCAGAGGAAAAGACTTCCCAGACAAGTGTATTGGCAGAGCTGTGAGTAGTGTCCAGACAGCCAGAGATTCTCCCCAGACTGCATTTGTGAAAGCTAACAAAGCTGTCTGCGAAGCGAGAACACAGCAATCTCATTAGGAGACACTTTATCAGCTTTCCTGGCAAGGGAGGACGATGGCACCGAGCTGCGCCTCCTCCTTGCCAGAACCTGTCAGCTCCCCTGGAAACAGCACCTGGCTGCTTGGAGGCAATCCAGGTGACAGCGAGAAACTCCATGGCACCCCCAAAAGCTACGGCCTGGAGAACACGTGGCATCCAGCACCAGGGGTGCTGGAGCAGCAGAGCTCGGAGCCCCACCACTCTGGGAGCCCGGCACAGGAGCTGAGGACTTGAAGCACTTGGATGGAGAAACTCCTCGAGGCCTCATCGGAGCATTCAGATTGGACAGGGTTGCAAAACGGTTTCTTTTTTGACTTGAAAAACAGAGCTAATATTTGCCAGGCAGGAGCAGGAGCAGCAGGGGCCATCAGCAGGCTCAATGGGGCTCTCCGCGCTGCTGAGGACTCACCAGGTCTCTGCAGTAGTTGCCCGCAGTCGTTAGTGTTTTGTTCTGCAGTTTATGAACTTGCTTGAGTTCATTTTGTGGACAAAAGCTAGCAATCCAAACCCCAGCTGTCTCCCTGCCCTCAGCAGTGAGGGTCTGCTGGCTCTTCCAGTTTTGCAGAGCAGCGCTTCGGCGTTTCAAAGAATTTCCTAATTCGCTCAGTCTGGAGAGGATCAAACCGTGGGCTGATGAAAGTGAGTGTGGCTCTGGCAGGGCCAGCACTCCCTCCCGGCCTCCAGCTGCCTCACCGGCCCTGCAGATGGACAAACAGACAGAGCCCTGCACAAAAAAAAAAGCTGCAGCCAGGGGCCCACGGGCACCTCAGTATCAGCAGCCTCTGGGTAAGCCCAGCTGCCCCAGCAGCAGGGGGAGGATGCTCTCGCCTCTGCCTTGTACCACAGCAGACCCAGAGGCCGGTGAAAATATTAAAACTCTGTCCCTGTCCCTGCCTGGGCTGAGCCCTGCTCCCGCCCCAGCCCACCTGCAATTCCTTTGTCCCAGTGGTGGAGGGCAGGGGACGCGTCTGCCAGCCCGGCTCAGTGTCCCAGGGAGTTGGGGGATGCGGATTTGGGATGCTGGGGGGAGAGTGCTGAGTCTCATCTCTGGTCTCACCTTCATCCATGGGCTGGCAGCTCTCCTTGATCTGGTGTCACTGCCTCATCCCCAGGGCTTTTCTCATCTCCTCATTCTCACTTTTCTAATATTTTCCCCAATAAGTAATCCCATGCCAAATTCTTCCTCATCCTCTTAAAATTCTGCATGTCTCTTACTTTTTTTTTTTTTCCCTCACTGTGAAGTGTTTTGAATCCCTCTGCATTTAGACTTCATACCTTACACCACCACTATGTTCTGATCATTTAAACATGAGCTCTTTGCATATTATGCCTGCTTGACACAAATTCTTGCATGTTCCCTAGAAAGAAAATTATCCTCCATTATCCAGTGCTTTACAATGAATAGGAACGGACATCACACCAAGAAGAGCCACGGCAGCTCAGTTAAGGATTAGAGGTGGATAAAAGGCAATTAGCAGCCTTTTAAGTTCTGTTTCAGTATCTGCTGACGCCTTGTGGCCCGGCTTGTGCAGCCCAACTGAAACTGACAGTCTCTGGAATGGGGTGAAGGGAATTTGTCCCTGCATGCCCCATAGGTGGATGGAAAACAGAAGCTTCCTCCACCAGGCAGACGCCTGCCCTAGGTTAGTTCCACCCCCTTGTAGTTTGGGGAAGTTTGGGGAGAGAATGTGCTGGGGCTGCTTTTGCTGCTGGGGCTGGCCCAGACACAGGTGCCACGAGCACTGGATCTGCGAGGATTGGATTTCCTGGCTTGGTGCTGCAGGGCTGGATGGGAAGCACACACTTGTGCCAGGCTCACCTGGGGGATGTTGCTCAAATGACAGCCACAATTTGTCTCCTGTCTTCTTTGTGAAAACCACAGCCGTGTGTATACCCAAAAAGGGAGTCGGGAGGATTCTCCCGCTCCTGCCAGCACACCCCAGCCCCTTGCAGGCTGGAGGACACACATGGTCCCGTCCTTGCCCAGCTGTTCATCAGCAGCAGGCAAAGCTGTGGAGGTTCCAGGCACCTGTGGGAGGGGACACGAGGGTACTGCTGCACTGCATCCCTGTGCTGCCACCCCAGCCCCAGGTCAGCACTGCCAGAAACCTCACAGCAGGACCGGGCAGGAAGGATGCTCCCTCATTTTGTGTCCTGTGAAAGACACAGGTCAATAATGTCACAAACAGGACAACCCCTGCCTGATAGCCCCAGCACAGAGGTAGGGGAGGAGAGCAGTGGTGTGGGCTGGAGCATCCCTGCTCTCTGCTCCTGCCCTGCAGCCCCGTGCCAGGACCAGGCTGGCTGGCGGTGGGCGTCTGTGACTCATTATCCCTGCTCGCATCCTGATGACACATTTATTGCCAGCAGGACCGGCCTCCTGCCAGCCCAGCAGCCTCACGGGAGTGAGGCAGGGAAGAGGGCTGGCTCTGCCAGGGCCAGGCGTGGCTGGTGAGGAGCCCTCCAGCACCCTCCCCTCCTGCAGCACCCGTCATGCCCCAGCCAGTGGGCTGGCAGTGCCGGGGCCATGGCAACAAATGCCTTTAAAATGTTCTTTATTAAGTGAGAAATCTGACTCTGCTTCCTGTGCCAAGTCCTAATACAGTGCAGACCTAAATACAGCACTAATGCAAAAGCTTAAAGGATTTCCCATAATTGAGCAAAGCTGGCAGAGGGGTGAGAGCCTGGGAGGGGGAACTGCAGCCCACCTCCCCACCCAGCACAGGCCATGCTCTGCCTGTCCCTGCCAGTCCAAATCCAGCCACAGCCCCACCCTCAGACTAGGAATTAAAAAGGCTTCCAAGGCCTCATCCTGCCCAGTCCTAAACCTCAGGCTCCCACCGTCACCCTGCATCAGGGGCAGTGCCTGGTACGTCCCAGCTCTCCCTCTGGCTCCCTGAACTGAGAGGCCACATCTGCTCTAAAACTCTGGCTGGGCTCCCCAAGACCTGCCCCACGCCTGCCCTAGCACAGCATTTCACCCCCAGGGCTCCATGAAGCCCAGCGGTGTCTCCAGGGCAGCGTCCCCACGGGGAGGGACAGCCCAGGGCATGGCCAGGTGGGTGCTGCCTCCTCTTGTTCTGCTCTGCAGGGCTGCAGTGAGGAACACAGAGTAATGTGCCCAGGGCCAGCGAGGACAACTAATTTACGAGGGGTCACCCCCTGCAATTAGCTGCCCTGCTCTAGGCAGTGCTGGGCTCTTAAATTCCTCGCTCCAGGCTTTAGCATAAGCCAGGCGACCCCGTTTGAACGATGCAATCAATTAAACACAGCAGCCTCTGTAGCTACATGGAGTGGGAGTGCCCTTTGCAGCCAGGATGTGCTAACATAGCATGGGCAGAGCTGGCCCATCCTGCCCCAAGGCTCCTGGGCATGAGCTCCAGGCCCCAAGTCTGTCATCCCTCAGCCCCTCCAAGTCCCCCAGACTGCCCCACTGAGAGCTGAGGGGAGCTGTGCCCCTTTGGCATTTGGCACAGAGGGCAGGGGATTATTTCAGCCTGAGGTCACCAAATTCTAAGATGTTTCCTAGCAAACTGAGGGATGAAACAGTAAAAAAAAAAAAAAAAATGATGGGGTGAGGCCTAGGGCTAGCAGAGCAGCGGCACATCCCCGGCCACGGAGCACACCCCTGAGGCCTAGGGAGGGTCCCATTGCTGCTTCCCCTGCCCCAGTGGGGGACAAACACCGAGCCCAGCATGGGGCTCACTGGGGCACGGTCTGGGCCTCTCGTGCCATAACCTGCCTGACAGTTCAGCAGTGCCCTCGAGCGCCGGCGGTACGTCCCACATCTCCTCACACATCTCCTCACCACCACGTCCCTCGGGCAGGGTCACACTGCAGGGACAGAAGGACGGCGGCTGTCGTTCAGGCCTGGGTTTCTGCAGTGGAAGTCAAACAGTATTTTTCTTTGACAGGCATTTTCCAGAAGCCTCGCAGAGTAGCTGTGAGTACTGTTACTGTGGCACACACACACGCATGCACCCCAAAACACCTCTCTGCATCCCGGGCACCGTGGAGCTTCTGCCAGGAGCTGCTCACAAGCCAGGGCCCTTGCAGACAGCAGCCACACTGCAGGTGGGGGGGCAGAAATGGGGCTGTCAGCAGGGACACAGTGCATGCTGGAGAGCCCACACTGTCTGAAGCCGCTGCTTGTGCACAGAAGCTGCAGCAGAAACCACACTGAGATCAGCTGAATTATGGTGGCAGCCTGTTAAAGCAGAAGCTGCATCGATTATAAACACAGGCTTTGGGAATGTGATGGCCACAGAGGGGAGGAAGGCAGCAGCAGCTCCTTTGGGATGGTGCAGGTAACATTTACAAGCAAATAATTTTCATGCACTGCGGAGGGAAGCAGAAATACCTCTGTGTGACCCAGGTGCAGCTCCAAAGAAATCCACGGTACAGCATCATACCGCAGCCTCCTGCCTGGCTGTGTTGCTCCTTGCTGTGGCAGCTGCTGCACACATCCCGTCGCCCTGGGCTGGATTTACACCTCCAGATCCAAGGCAAGGACAGCAGGAACAGGATAACACGCTGCTGCTGCACTGACTGGCAGAAACACCCTGAAAAAGGCAAAATGGGGAGGAAAGGGCAAAGGCATTTGCAGTAAAGGTCTTGTAGCCCAGCCAAGCCAAACCCGGAGGAGTATCTGCTCCTCCAAGCGCCTCTGCATGGCCTTTAGGCTGTGGTTTTCCCCCTCCAGGCAGGTCCCTCTACCCACAGACACCACAAGACCTTTCTGGGCCCTTCACAGGTGTTGCTTTTTGGGGAGATGGGCTGCAGCTTGCTCTGAGCATGCTCCCTCCGCCAGGAAGGGTTAACTGGCTGCTTTTGTTGGTGAAAATATTTTAAATCCACAACTCATAGGGGATTAGCCAAACATTTCTTTCTCCATCCTCCTTTTCCTTATAATAAATAGATCAAAGTGATCTATTTATCCAGTACTAAGTCCAGATTGGGTAAAAACTGTCTGGCTTTGGACCACAGAGGCCCATCTTAATAAGGAGCAAGCCTTGAAAAATAGATATCTTCCCTGGGTTTCCCACTGAAGTTTCAATAGCCAAAGAGCTAAATGGAGATTTTTATTAAACTTGGCTTTCCTGCACAAACATGCCCCAGCAGAGAGGAAGATAGATAGGCCGGGTGCTGCAATATTTCCAGATGACACTTGCCATAAATACAGCATCATGTATGGTGTGCTCGGGTTCTTTAATCCAACTTCATCTATAAAGCACTAGTCCTGGCTCAAGACAAGTAATTGCACCTGAGCAGTCAGGAGCACTTGGCTTGCTGGCAAAAAACACTGGCAGCTCTTCTTCTGGCCTCATTTTCCCTTACGCTCAACCTCAATCTCAGCATGGTCATACCTGAGCTGGCAGCAGTGGACTGGCTGCCTTGGGCTCGTGTCAGCTGAGAGGTGGATTCTGCCTTTCCTGAGCAGGCTTCAGCTTTGCAGCAGTGTTGCTCCATCCTGCGGGGCTGGGAGCCTGCCTGCAGCCCTGCGCTGCCCGCTGCCAGCCCAGTAAAACCCTTCCTGCTACTGCTAGTCAAAAGATGAGCTCGGTATGAACTCAATTAAGAGCCATGGCTGCATCACCCTCTCTGATTCACAAGGCCATAAAATTAAACCCATTAACGTTCCTCAGCTCCAAAGCTTTGGGTTTCTCCAACTGACCCACGGCACGGTGTTTGCAGCAGTAAAAGTGAAGCAGAGGAAAGCAGGTAATGAAAACTGAGTAACCATTCGGGAATGGTCCCACTCCATTAGTAGAACACCAAAGCATCCATTGCTTAGAAAAGTTTAAGTTTTCCCTGTTCTTTTTTGGTTTCAGAAACAATACAGACACTTAATTACGCCATCAGACTAGGCAGGAGTCATTTATAGAAAAAAAAAATCTAAGTGGCCTTGACACATAAATAGAGTCAATTAACCTGCAAGGAGAAGACAGGGAAACAGGCTGATGAAAAAGAAACAGTTATATAATTTTGTCCTAGACTTGGTCTGTCTTTTCTCAAAGTCAACAGCGTGTCCTACTAAAGCTGATGGGGAACAACAGTGCGTGCCTGGGAGCATTGCTCCTGCTTCTGCTCTGCACACCACCAGGCAGCTCTAGTAGACCAGGAGCCTGACATATTTATTTTAAAACTCCTATTTTTCCCTGGTATCAGATTCTTGAACACATTTAGGAACCAAGATCCTTACTATCCACGTGGCTTGCACCTTGGATGTGAAATGCAGAACAGTTCACCTGGTCTCCCACCCTGTTTTTCTGGGCTATGAGGCAGGATTCCAGGTCAGATGCCATCCCTGGCTGGGCATGCACACATATAGGCTGCCCAGGAGCTGCAAAGAACCTGCCTCGGATCTAGTTGAATCAACCAAGGAACCTGTAGCGAAAATGGCCAACAATGCCCATGCTGCAGTCCCTTTCCTCGTGTTGGCATTAAACACCTTCTGTTGCACAGGTCTTGACCCGCTTGTCATCTTGCATCACCTGTGTTGCAGCAGCCTGGGTGCCAAGGCCAAAATGCGACTCAAGACTTAAACAAAGATGAGAGCCTTCCACATCTTCAGGGGCTTCCAGGTGTCCTTTCCTGCTGCTGAGAGCCTTTCCTGCCAAAGCCATGCCGCAGGGCTTGGTGCCTCCAGCTGGACCCAACATGTGAGCGCGAAAGCAACTGGTACCAGAGAAGAGCTCGCAGTGAACATCAGGAGCCCCTGCATGCCCCATCCCCTCCCTTGTGCCATCACAGACAACCCTGGCCGTTCCTTGGCCAAGGCAGATTCTGCATTGCGGTGTGGTTGAGGAAGAGCCACCTCCAATGGTTCCGGTGCAGCTCCCTCTGATCGCTGTAGGAGGACATGGCCCTGATTCTGTCATCAAGCTCACAGAGGGGACCTCAGGCACATCAGGATCAGCATCACAAGGAAAGATGATTTCTGCTTCACTTTCGGACCTGAATCCCCTGGGGCTCAGGAAAATGGAGGCTAATGCTTTTAGGGAGTAAGTGGTGACCTCAAGAGAGTTTAGGGGCAAAAGTCCCCTTACAGCAATGCTGCTGGCACACGGGTGGCAACCAAGGAAGGAAGACGCTGCTGAACGATGTTCTTATCTCTACATCTACTCAGTGCTACAGAAGGAACAAAACCTCTGTGTCTCAGCAAGAAGCACGTTTCCCATGAGGAAGATCAGACCAAGCGGTGCTGCAGTCGCCCCAGGTGCAGCGAGAGGCACCTCAGCCCCGCTGGCTGCGTGCAGCCGGGGGTGCGGAGCTTGGCCAGGCAGCCCAGGGGAAGAGCCGGGCACTTGGAGGAGAGTTTGGGAATCCAGGACTCTGCCAAAGGGAGATTACTGTTGTATTACTGCACTGGGACGTTCAAAACAGTATCTGACACAAATGCTGAAAGAGAAAAATTAATACACACATCACTGTGCTACAAAAGCTGCAGGCCTTTGAATTATATTCAATTTATTCTTCATGGTTATCTTCAAATGCACAGCTCTGATCTCCTCTCTAATCACATCATAGATAGGGTCAGAAAGGAAGCATGGAAAAATACAAAACAAACATAACACATCACATGTGTCTCAGAAGGTCTAAGGCACAAGAGAAACCAAAAGGCAGCATCTGGAAAGTTTTACTTTTATTTTTCTAAAATACAAATTTCTTTCTTGTGTTAGTAACTTTAATATGATAGGCCTAATGCATCCAATAAAGAGGAGGCACTGGCTACAGAATTCAAAATACTGAAAGTATTTTCTGGAAAGAAATTTATTCTGTTCTTCTACACTTTAGATATAACATTGAATCAAATTCATTAGTTATTATTTTTACATCAGAACCTTTAAAGATTGGGACTAATAAACTGGAACTTGAAAAGTTCTTAAAGTAAACTCCTATTAATGTGTAGATATGGATCCATAAAAAACATAACCAAGAATTTTATACACTTTATTAAAAGATCAAAAAATAAACAATAACAATATAGAAGTAACATACTAAAATGAGTAGCATTATGCACATTTCTAAAGCACGTACAAGCACTACAGCAATATAACGTGGCAAAAAGAAAAATAAATTCAAAGCGTACACCCTGTTGGTAGCAGTTGAGGGAATGAACTATTGTGTTATGGAACTGAAATATTGCATTAGCCTATGCCTGTCTGAATCTGATGATATTTTAATTTCTTACAATTCCACAGGGCTAACTGTAATTGTTTGTATATATTCTAAACTATACCATTAAATTGATTCCTAATGTTTCCCTTACTTTGTTTTACCAGAAATGCCTATGAAAAGAAGAATGTGCTTCAAATATCTACTTTACACAGTACAGTATAAGTGTTTTTATATATTTAAATTAAAAAATTGACAATTTAGAACATTCTCTGTTTGATTTGATTGCCTAAAATACAATTCTCTATTAAAAAAAAAAAGTGATCTGTTGTCAGGTGATATAATACGGAGCATGGGGAGTTTAGTTTCATTTTCATGATTTAAAATATAAATATAATTGAAAGAAAGCTAATTGTAAAGAAAAAAAATCCCATAATCCAATCTAAGAATGGTCTTATCATCCCCTCATCTGCTAGGATACAAAAGCCATGGCAACAAAATCATTTGGCTTCCACCACTATCAAATAGCATCTGTGTACAGTAATAAAGAACTGGAACCTTGTAATTCGGTGTCAGGTAATTCTCTCTGTTGTGTGTTTGGAAAGAATAACTTCATTTTATTTAATAGTTGTGTTATTTTGCATGTTTAAATATCCCATTTGAGAGGCATATAGAGTTATTTTTGATGATAGAGATGTCAGTAAAGATCACTAGCAAAGATTTTAGCAGTGTTGTCATGATCATACTCATATCCCAAGGAAGTTTTACCAGCTACGATTCATTTCGCATAGTGCAAAATATGTTTCTCTCAATCTTAGAAATGAGTAAGAGCTTGATTATAAAATTGATTACAGCAAAGGGAAGCCTTAATAGCACGGTGACTAGAATTTGCTGATTATTTCATACTAAAATCTAGGTTATTGTAACGCCCACAAAGAGACATCTGATTTTTTTTTCCCGCTGCTTTAAAGACACTGGGACCACATGATGCTCAGGTTCTGATTCATCAAACCACCTGTTTAAACAAACCACGTGGTGAAATACAGTCTGGGTAGGGGACATTTGTCAACGATGTCAAGAGAGCAATCTCTAAGACAGCCACCAGCAGCGGTGGCTGAAGAGCAGTTACCTGGCAGCAACACAACAGCCCCCAGCCCTGGGATGGGCAGGAAAGGCAGCCAGAGACACTGGGTGCCACCACCCACTGGCACTGTTCTGGGCGTTCAGCTCAGCAGGCTGAGCTGGGACCAGCCTTGTGGCAAAACCAGCAACCTTACCAAAGCGAATCTGAGGTTTGCATTTTGAAAATCAAACAAACAAACAAAACCCACAACTGTTTCCAACCAAAAACTAAGTGGGTCAGTACAGGCCCTCTAGCTTTTCCAAAAAACACTCAGTACTGCAGAGAATTGCCAGTACAACCAACAGAGCTGGAGTGGGAAGGGAATCAAGAGAGCCCAGGGACCCAGGGCTGCTGGGAATTAGGAATCTGCTGCAGGGGAAGGATATTTTACACCATTCATCTTCTGTTTTCTCTGTTACGACTAACATTTCATTAAGGAAAGCAACACGCTTAGCAGTGAACAAAAGGACAACCAGCTCCGCATATGAGAGCATCTCCTGGCTAGTAAGGGCACAGGTCTTTGCTTCTGATTCCTGACACTTGGCTGTGGGCTGCTTCGTGCTGTACAGAGGGCAGCCTGACAGCTCCAAAGAACCAGGGGCAGCCTTGGCTGGACAGGGAATGCACAGCCAGGTCCTCCTGGAAGTGCCAGTTCTCTCTGTTAAACTGTGACCAAATACAGGGAGATAAGTTCCAGAGCCATGCAGCCCTCAGCCACCGGGCAGCCCCATTCTACCCAGAAGATGCTTGAGGAGCACTGTGCTGCTGCTCAGGAGGCTGGGTGGGATGGTTGCACTCCCTTTGGATGGCAAGACAATAGGGCCTGTTAAACCCAGCCAGAAGAACCAAGCTGGCCACACTGCCACGATTAGCATTCACTTCCCTGCCCAGCATCCATCTAACTGCTTCCTCGTGGCAGGCAGCACTGTGCAGCACTGCTGTCTGACCAGGACCTTTGGCTCTCTCAGATGAACACTAAGGAAGGGGTACAGCAGGAGAAAACTATCCCAGGACAATATGAAACAGCTCCTCCACTGCTCACTGGTCACTTCAATTTGGTTAGCTTGCCCCAAAAGGTTTAGAAAAAGGAAAAAAAAAATCAGCAAATACAAAACAACCAAAACAAACAACAAACCAGCATGCTGCACCAGTTCAAACTCCCTCTGGGATTTAAAACACTTGCTGCAATGACAGCCACCTATAAGAGATAAACACTTCCAGCTAGAAATAGGATTAGGTGCTAGGAAAAACGTGTGTATGCTGTCACTGACTTATCAGTCCTAATAGGATTCACCGAGAATACAAAGCATCAGAAACATGACCTAGGGTGTGTTTGAAAATGTAGGCTGATTAAAAAAATCTTTGCTAGTGACCTTACTAATTAATTAAGCACTGTTTCCCATTTCTCTGTGCTGCAGGTTGGAGCTGACCTGTTATCAGTCTGCTGTATAATAAGCTATGGCAAACTACAAAGCTTTTACAACAGCAAAGCAACATCATGCTTTCAGATAAGTTTTATAGCAAAAAACTCCTCCTTTTCAAAGCCTTAGTAATACCTATCTCTTTTACAAACTTTTCCTGTATTATTACAGACTTTTTATATTCAAAATAAGTTCCAAGGATTTCTTTCGTGGACTATGTACATAAGTGCAAAAAAGGTGTGTCTCACACATTCGTACACTAACTGAATCAGTTTAACTGCAGCATATTTGTATCTTCAACACTGTTACAGGGTCATTCCACAATATTTTTTCTTATGTACAGTTTTTGCTAATATAAATTAGTATTAAAATAGTTACACGTTTAATTATTTAGCCCTGATCGTAACATAATCATGTGAGTGTTCAATTTCAGGAAAACAAAACAAACCAAAATTGCAAGCAGAGCTACAGTACTGAAACGGATTAATTCTGAATTCCCACAATGCAGGTGAACATGAAATGAAAGAAAGACCAGTCACTATGTCGTAAATACAGGCTGTCGTGTTTTCAAAGTTAAAATACTGTGGAATAACCCTTGCCACACAACAATTTCTACAAGCTATAAAACCTGACTCTAAATCCATGTGTTGTAAACTTCTTGACTGAAAAAGTGACATAAAGACACAAATTCAGCGTTCACATGGGACTTTGGGATTTTAAAAATATTCAATCATATCTTTATCTGACAGTATCGAACTGTACCTTTAACAAGCTCATACTGTTACACATCACTTTTAATTTACATGTGAAAATTTCACAAATAATGTATACAAAGGTAGCCATGTTGTAGTTTTGTTGCCATAGCAACAACAACTTAATATAATTAGTTAACAATGAATCTATCATTGTAGGAGTTACATACAAAGTTAATTTTGTTCTTAAACTGTAAACTATACAAACTAGTTATGGACTGTATTCTATACCTTACCATGCTTCAGTGTTGGTTTAGAATATAACTAAATGGGTTGAATACATGTAGTAAAAATTTTAAACTTTCTCTAACTCTCCTTCAAAATTAAATTCATTAGTTACTAAAGATATCAAAAAAGCAATAATGAAAACCTTAAAAACTAATGGTAAAGAAATGAAAATATATGACATGAATTAATGCGTTGTAGCCTAGTAACAATGTGTTGTAGCTATATTTACATTTGGATTAGGCTATCAACTATTTTTTTTTTTAATGTTATTACAGTCTTTAACATACAGTATATACTCTAAGGCCTTCAACAGGCACATGGTAAAATCAGGTCAATATCAAACTAAATCCATTCAACAGGAATGGGAAATTAGATTTTCCTCATAAATTTCACCTTTTTCAATTTTCATGTATGTGAAATGTACAAGGGATAAAAAAAAATGAGGACTCCAGTTTCTCAATCATTGTGTACTAGCATGTCCTAGAGCTACTCTACTGCGTTAGCAAGGAGTCTGCAAGGTGGAGAAGACATCTCATCAGACACACACGTCTCCTTATCCGACCCGATGCACCTTACAAGAGACACATACCCATCTCCATCGCTGCCTGTACGGTTTGCACAGCTCCAGCCGCTCAGGCGGGACTTTCGCCGTGGTCTGCAGCCGACTGCACGCTGGGAGGACCCCGCCGCAGGAATCCGGAGCTCCGCAGCCGCTGCTGGAGCCGTGGCAGGAGCACGGCGCTTGTGGTTTGCAGAGCGCGTGGCCAGCCCGCCCGCGCCACTGTTCATGAACACTCCGAGTGCAGTGCGAAATGACACGTATGGCAGAGAGGAAAAGTGCTTCAGAGTGTTCAGGAACGGGGCCGGCGCGGGCTGGCCAGGGAGGTAATGGTTTCTAGAACATCACGATGCAAAAATACAAAGTCAAAAATCATCAGCTAGAAACTTCCAACTAAAAAACACGGCTGATTGTGAAATCATGTTCCAAACTACTAAAAACACTGTATTTAACAAAAATAATCTTAATAGTTTTATGAATCCATTTTATTTTAAATCCCTCTTTTATTGTCTGCTTATGTTACAGTTTAGTAGTAGTACTTATTATTGAAACTACTAACAACCTTTTCGTGAAAATGATCAATCTCAGCTTTCATTTTCCCTCTGCATGACCCGTTTTATCCAAGTTTCAGCATTTCTTGCATATTGTTTGCATAAGGCTGAGAGAAATGGACAAAGAGAAATAACTTTGGATAAATAAAAAATATAGGTTCATGGAAAGTGGGAAGCTTATAAAAATGTCACTAAAATTATATTGATTTAAACAAACTTACATACATCTCTTGTCAAATAAAGGATGATATTCA
The DNA here is from genome assembly GCF_047663525.1 of Anas platyrhynchos. Classification (NCBI taxonomy): domain Eukaryota; kingdom Metazoa; phylum Chordata; class Aves; order Anseriformes; family Anatidae; genus Anas; species Anas platyrhynchos. The sequence goes on from NC_092596.1 coordinate 16,155,281, forward strand.
TGCTTTTATGACATTTGTTTAGAGTCACTAACTAGCTTGGTGACTTTGTAATAGTCTATTTAGGAAATTTATAGTCTGTCGACTGTTTTTTTTTCTTTCTTGAACAAAGAAAATTAGAGCAAGTCATTGCACAACTAGTTTAAATAGTGCTACCTCAAAATGGCATTTTTTGCCGAGATTGTTTTGAATTTGGTGAAGTTTAGTGCTTCAAGCTTTTCTTTCCTTAAACTCATTTACAAATTAACTCTAAATTTGCCAGCAATATAAAAACTGTTGTGGCACCTAATATAACTACCCTGAACATCCCTCATTGGACCTCTTTAATAAAAAATAATCCTTAAACGTTTTTTTTTCAGTGCTTTAAATGTGACGTGAAAACAGCTGTATTCTAGGTTTACATTCTATGCACATCTATGCCAGATGTTTAAGTAGATAAATAAAATAGGAGGTTACATCAAAGTGTCAAGATATACAAAAATCCATTTAGCACTGAAAAAGTTCCAACCTCCTTTAACTCATAAAGCCATACAAGCTTGAATGCATCCTTTCTGGCTTAAGAAGATCAGCTCTGTTCTTTGTTGAGGCACTGGCACAGGTTGTGCAAAACCCATTTTGATACACAAATAATTTCAAACAGGAAGTACTCAAATCCACTTTTTCCACTAACAATGTTATGGTTTTGGGAAACAGAAACTCAGTGGTTAAAAGAACAGGTATGTGGTAGCCAATATAAATGAGAGTCACTAATTTCAGGCAACACCATCTTGCTTTTGAATGGTGATGACTGGGAAACATCTACAGACACAAGTGACTGTCAAAACACGAGGTTCATGATTAAGGGTTAGGGGTGTGTGTTTTTTTCCCCTCTTTCAGGGTTTGGTTCAAAGCCTGCTGAAATGAATAGAAAGATCCCTTCTGGCTCAAGGCCTTTTTGAGCTGGACTCTTCAAAGGTTCTTGCCATGAATAAATTGCCACAAGCAGCTGATCAGAGCCTCATCAGTGACAAACCTGTTGTGCTCCACACGGCCCTTTATCACTTGTGGTCCATGTAGGTACGTGTCTATCAATGTATCTGTGCCCCTACTGGAGGAGAGGGGGGCAAGGAAATTCTCTAACCAAGGCCAAGGAACTTGGAAAAGAAAATATAACCTGTTTGTCAGAGTTTGGCACTCTACAAGACCACTGTGAATTCAGGGAGGCAGGACACTAGGAATTTGTCTCTTGCTTGTATTTAATAATGACTGTCTTTCTCCTAGCACTTGATACATTTATGGAGTTCGTGGATTTACAGGAGCAAATCCATTTCTTCCATAATGCCAGTGATACTACACAGCTATGACAGGGATGAATATAGCTGCATTGTTGAACTAAAATGCATTCTGTGTAGCCAGATTGTTCAGCAAGGCAGCACGACACCAGGCTGTGCTGCCCAGCATGCTCAGCTGGAAGCTGTTTTATTCATGCGCTTGATGAGGAGGTATTGAAAACTAGCCCTTGGTTGTGACAAACGTTGGTCTTGATCAAGTTGAAGGTGCCAAAATACATCCACTGACCTACAAGAACCCCATTAAAAAGAATGTTTATGTATGGTAGAAAGCTTATGCTTTGATTTTTTTTTTCTGGTTTGTTACTGCTGTGTTTGCTTTAAAGGGCCAGAGATCTTGGGAAAAGTCACCGAATCATGAACAATGGTGATTAAAGAATTGGTGCATGCTGACAAAATTTCAAAGAGCCACAGAGGATTTCAGGTGGAAATGTTTCAGCATGCCTAGAGAAAACAAGCCCAGTCTTCATGGTATTACCCAGCTTGGGCTATGTCATGATTATGGGCCTGCTCCAGCTACATGTTTTATAGCTAACAGTTGGCATTTGTTTCTCTCCAATGCAAATGCATCTTTGCCCAACTGAAGCCATCTTACTTATCCACATGTTGTTTTTTTTCACTGCACCATGAAAACAGCAAGAAAGATTGTGCGCCGTTTGCAGCTGAGAATGCACTTCAACGTACAACAGAACTGCAGAAATTCCTTGATGCTTACCATAATCTGAGCAAATCTTTCTTATCCCCTTACTGAGATTGGGTTTTTGTGTTTTTCTTTTTTCTTCAGTTTCCAAAATAAGCTCACTGTATTTAAAGAAATACCCTGAACTGGACTAAAATGACAGCTGTCCTTTTATATTGTTTGTACTAAAAATTTGGAGACTCTGCTTGAAGGCAAATTTTCCATGATAAAAGGAGCATTTAACACAAGCAACTCTAGCTGACATTAACTGCAAAATCCAGAAAAGGGCAGAACATTCCTGCGTCGTGTTTTTCAAGCACATAATTCCTGTTTCCCACAATAACATTTTTAGTAAAAAACAAACAAAACCCCATAAAACCTACAGTATATGAAAACTTAAGACATAACAATAATGAAAAAATGGTATTGAGTATACTTGATAATGATGTACACTTTAAAACAAATCAATAGACTATGATGTAAACAAAACAGTAAGATAACACTTTAAAAACAAGACAAACATTTATCCATCGATAGTATACAGTAAACCAACAGTCCGCTGTGCAGATGCACTTATCAGGATGGTAGTCATAAAATGATTAAGTGTGTTAAAGTAATGTGTTATAAAAGTCTATTATAATTTTCTACTTGTATATCTCATATAACAGAGCGCTGTTTGTTAATTGTTTCTATAGTGCTTTTTTTTTCTTTTTTTTTCTTTTTTTCCTTTTTTTTTTTTGACATTCCCATTGATCAGTTTTTGGTTAACATGTAGGCTGCAACAGGCTTACTGTAGAGGTGGTAGAGAACGATAGAAGGGAAGAGGGAATATATACAGAAAGGCCATGCGCAGCTTCCCACCAAGAAGTCCTGGTGCTCCATAATTTTACGGTTCAGAATTTCAACATGGTCTGCTGCAGGAGAAAGAAAAAAAGAACAAAGTAAGAATGTGAAGCTAGCTATATATTTTCTTCAATAAAGTCATCCTACTAAGATACATCTACACCCCCACTGCATTGCCCAACAGGTTGCCATTTGTATGTTGTGGAGAGACAATGTTTTATTCTCTCAATTTTGATGTAGGATGAAACTACTAATAACACACTTGGCATCCTCTTTAGTCTGCACTTAAGGCTTTCCATTTTCAGTGTGCTTCACACATGCTGAAAAAACAATTTAAGAAATAGGGAGGTGGGAGAATAACAGCTCCATTTGTGAGACAAGAAGGCAGGTGGAGAGTGACTAATGAGAGGACCGGAGGAATCCCTGACCACTGTTGGCTCCTATTTCCTTTGAAGGCAGCCACATATATTCACATTAAAATCTAATCCTAGGGAGCCAAATATGAATCAGGCTCAGAGACAAAATATGAACATACAAACCCTGTGCCCAGGTTACCCTCTTCTGCAAGCAAATCTCCTCTCCTTGGATAGACTTGTGAAAATCCTCCCTGTAAAGAGCTAGGCTAGTCAGCCTGGCTACCAGGACCTTGTCAACCATGAAGAAAAAGAACAACATCTGCCAGAGCAGCAAGTATTTCTATAACAGAACTCCTACTCACAGCAGCTTTGGGAATTCACCCCTTGGCACTGAGAAATGTCAGTGAAGATCCTTATCTGGCAAAAAAAAAAAACTGAGCACATGCACAACTTCACATGCTTGGGTGGCAGCATGAAACGACGTGTGCTTGGGAGATTTGCTGGCCTTTAGTTTATACATGGATATGGTAGGAAACAACACAGATATGGGATCAAAATACAAGGGCTCCTGACAGTGGGGGAAATAGCCCTTTTCTACCAGTCTATGAAGGGGGTTTACACCCTGCAGCTGTGAGATGTTGAGAAGCCAAGAGCTTCTGGCAGACTGGTGGGTCATACACATGGTCATACACATCTGTCTGTGGTTTAGGAGAGCAGTACATTGCATAATGCAGAACATTTTCAACTGACAGGGATACCTCAGTGTTCACCCCTAGACTAACAGGGGTCGACAGCCACAGTTAGCTGGCCATTTATACATACAACAGCTTATTTAGGTCACCAGAGATAAGGGCCACCACCAACATGAGTAACTTCTGTCATTTGCTAAAGATATAATTAGAGAATTGCTTGCCAAATTAATTTCCAGCATTTAAGTACTTGCCTGTAAATGTGACCTATGGAAGAAATAGGTTGCCTATCTGTGCACGCTAAATGGCCTGCATTGGGAAAATCTGGTGATTTCCTGTTGAAGTGGCTGAACTACTCTTTTGTGTCTTGGGGTGAAAAATACAGCGATGAACTAAAAGCCCCAAGGGATTTTCTCTTACGAACATTAGCTAATGTTTACAAATAAAAGCAATGGAAAAATGACTGCTGCTAAGGCCTTAAATCACTCAAAGTCAAAGAAAAGGACAAACAACTTTGTTATTCACATTCAGAGAAACCCAGCAGCCTAGGGAAGCCCAGGATTTCCATGTAGTGTGAAGAATACTGCTTGTGGCATTCATCTTAAAGATGTATGAGGATCTCTAAAGCAAATTGTCATGGGCCAGGCCCCTACTGCAGTTAACAGCAGATCTGTGCCCATACCGAGCCAGTCCTGCTGAGGCACAGCAGCTGCTGATGACCCAGACCTGCTTACCCCAGGAAAAGGAAAATTCCGCTAACAGCAAAACAGAAGTTTCCCCTTTTCAGCTGACTCATTACCAGAGCAGTCTTTACCATCCATAGCACAACCCCCTGAGGCACCTACAGGCACCTGGGAGCTGTGCAGAGCAAGAGTTACGTGTAAACACAACTGCCAGACTCAGGGGGATGCAAGACAGGAGGCTATGAATACCATGAAACAGGTATTTTAGACACAACAAAACATGGCTTGTTGTAAACTACAAGGCTGGTCCATATCTGTGCTTCAGCTGCTGAATTTCTTGTCGACTTGGCAGAGAGCAAAGCCAGCAGGGTCCTGCAGGCTCAGTCCCTCTGCCCAAACCAGCCCCTTTTGGGGGATGCAGTGCCCTTGTATAAAGTACTCCGCCGTAAAGAGAAATACCAAAAAGCAACTTACTGTTCTATCGGGAACTTCTACATCTGTGAAACAAACATGCTGCTACTCAGTTCATCTACTGATAACTGGGATATCTACAGCAAAACAAACAAAGAACACAACACATTAAAACATTGCCTTGAGAAAAGTCTCTTCATTCTGTCTTCAGTTTCACGTTAGTAAGTACATCAGTGTCTTATAAAACACAATCCATTCCCAAGCTGTCTTTATTTTGCCACACATTAAGTACAACACAGTTGCATCACTATGGATGCCTCGTGGAGTGGTGGTAATTTTACTGGGATTTTAACTCCATGGACTACAAGTAAGACAAAATGCCCTGAAGCTAGCTGGCTGAAACATAAGGAGTGTAACTTTGTCCAGACTCATACAGCCACAGAGCAACACTGCACAGAAATCTCTGCTTTCTTCTCATGACTGATACAAGTATGAGTAAGACCTTCTCTGCCTGAAAATTACAACAAAGCACACAAAAAGAATAGCAATACCTACTGCAAGCAGTAAAAAACTGCTGAGGACTTATGCAGGCAAAACTTCTGAAAGCTTTATGACCTTGCACTAGCAAAAGACTACAGGATACCCCCTGAGATAACGCTGGCGTTCAGCATGCCCAATAGCATCCTATTGAATAAAGTGATACCCCATTTTCTTTGCTACAGCTCTAAACCTGAGAGCAGGACAAAGAACTAAAAAAATGCTACAAGTGGTATTGGGGAGTGGTGGGGAAAGCACTTGAAATTTCTCTGGTCTAACTGGGAAAAGTTGTGGCACACCAAATTATCAGGAAGCATCACTAGGACAGATTGTGCATATACAGTTCAGGACTGGTGCGGAAGCAGCCATCACAACTCAGTATCTTCAGAGGAAAGTTTTGGAGAGAATTATGGCTTGGCAGACATGCATGAAGTCCTGTACACTTATGGCAGTGCTACAACGGCACGTACTGCACATCCAGAGTAATTTCTGTAGGGATGGGTGACATGTTACTGATGGAAATAAGCTTCAGACTTCATTGCCTCACTCCCATTTTTCATTTTTTTTGGGGGGAGTGGGGAGATTGTTTTCAGAGCCCAATCTTGCACTGGGGCAGACCTCCTTGTATTCCCACTTCCACTTTCCAGCCAGGAGAGGACATGCCAAAATACCACAGGGAAGGATGCTCGGGGTGGTATTTCTGCTTGAGACTGAAAGCAGAAGTGCTGCAGGTCTAATGCGACAGCATCGTCAGGAGTTTTACAGCCTGTTTTTTTTTCAGGACCCGGGGTTTTTGGAGAAGCCGGACACGCTGCCAGAGAAGCGCCCAGACCTCCGGGAGCCCACACACCCCTGAGGATCGCCCATCCCTACGCTCCGGCTGGGTTAGACACCGCAGCAGGACCAGCACCGGTGCCCCCTCACCGATCCCCAGACACACACACACACGCACACACACACACGCACACGCTGCCTCTGCACGCCCGAGCCTGCGCCGAGCCGAGCGGGACCCGGAGGCGCTCGGCACCGCGCAGGATCCGGCCCTCGCCCGGTCCTCGAGATCTGAACACGTGAAAGAAAGCCATTGAAAGGGCCAAACCTGATTGGCGGTAGCTGTTGCAGCGAAGGGGACGCTGGTGGCAGGAGTTGTTGCTGCAGACACAGTGGTGGGCGTAGCACCGTGCATCATGGGCACTTTCGGAAGGGAACCATGGAAGCGACATACGGGAGGGTGGAGCGTATTTTTTTTTTTATATGTAACCATGGCAACATGTGGTGGATTTGGGGGCGTGGCAGGAATCACAGCAACAAGCCATGTGACATCGTCATGAAGGACACATCGGGGCGCAGCATGCAATCACAGTGCAAAGCAAGACAGCGTTGGGAAAAAAAATAAACAAGAGAGAAGGGGAAAAGCCAATTACAATTATAATTAAGGAAAAAACCAAAACATTCTCAACACTTAGTACATTTATAAGCAGAACAATGATGTATTAGACTCCGAGGGCCAAATTTCCAAAGGGGGGGAGGGCGGGTGTGCTAGCAAAAGCCCACGTCAGCTCGCACCCGTGGGGAGTTAGACACAGCCAGTGCACGTTCCTTTGGGTGGGGACATTTTGGCAAGCGCACCCTCCCACCCGCCTTGGAAAGCTCATCCCCTTCCCTCCCCTCCCCGTCCCCGCCAGGAACCAGAGGTACATGATGCACTTTGCAGCGAGCCGCTGGCAGGGCCCATTTCACGGCTACGATCTCGCCGGGCCAGCAGCCGCAGAGCGGCTCTTCAACCGGGTTTTCTCGCCTCTCTCTAGCGGGGACGTTTCGGCACAGTACAGGGGTGAAGGCACTGCAGACGAGCGGCTAGCAGCCCGAGCTCTCTCCGCACAAATCCAGCGTGCTTCCTTTCCGCTCTAATTCTAGAGGATTTGGCAAAATTCCCTCCTTGCGAGGTAGGAGGGAATAGAAAGGGGAGGAGGCCGAGTGGGAGAAATTCACGAATGCATTCAAACGGTCACAACTCGCAGGAAGAGCATCTGAAAGGACAACGCAGCAGCAGGGAGCTCGGCAGCCTTTCGAAGCTGCACTTCCCATGGAGCGCGGAGCTGGAGGGGATGCTCTTGGGGTGCACAGAGCCACCCCCCAAACCCACGGGAGGATGGGGAGGATGCTGCCCTGGATCACTCCAACCTGCAGCCACTGATTTCTCCTCCTGGCCAGGAAAGAGCTGGGCGCAGAGCAGCAGACAGCAGTGAACTTTTTGGCACCAAAACCCTGGAGACACACCTGGCCTTCCACAGGGACAGTTCAGAGGCTACTGCGGTCACCCAGGTATATCCACAGCCATAGCTTGTCTGTGTGTGCTCCCACCCAGCCCATCTCAGCACAGACATAGGATTCAGCAAAGTCCACCAGGAGTGGGAGCTGGGGCCTGCAGGAGCGATGGCAGGGTTCAGCAGCAGGATAACCCTGTGCCCACAGGGCCTCCTGCCCCGCAGGATCACCCTCAGGTGGATAAAGCAGCCTGGAGGGATGGGGATGTTCAAGAGCAGAGTGCTCAGCCATTTCTGCCAAAGCTGCTGGCTTTCAGGCTACCCCAAATGGTTCCCTGGAGGCCCTGCTCTATTCCCTCCCCAAAGCTCCTGCTCCCCTCTTTCTCACTCTGGCTGAAGCAGGTGCGCTCCTGGATGGCTGCAGTCTTTATAACCTTGACTGGAGGATGAAATCTCAGCTTTCACCCATCCTGCTGTACCCAGCAGCCATAGAGAGAGGGGAGGGTCCCTCAAAGACCCACACAGGTTCCTAGCATATGCCGGATCCTGAGACTCTATGTTAGCAGCAGAGAGCATGTTCTCAGCCTCACTGCATCCCTGGTACCTCCTCACAGCAACTTGTACCTGCACAGCTGACAATTTACTAAAGAGATGAATCTTCAGCTGGTCCACAGTTTAAGCTCTTCTTCACTCACTGTACAAAAGCAGCACCCTGCTCTGGTAAAGGGGCTGACCTTGGATACATTCCTTCTTAAAGCCTTCATTAAAACAGTCTCTTAAAATGTCCTCAGAAGGACGACCAAAAATCTGAATGCTAATACACCTGATACAAAAATAATAAACCAAGAGTAACCTCCCATTGATATTTCTTTTGTTGGATGACTTAAATGGGTTATAAAGACATTTAGGTTGACAGATTTTTGTCTCTGCAGCAGAACTAAATAGGGGTGGGAATGCATCGCCTTGGATTCTCATATTAGTCACACAAAACACTGCACTGCACAGAAATTAAAAGGGATACAACCATTTAAGCCTCAAAGAAGACAGCGGATAGACAGTCACACCACTCAGCCACCCAGGTTCTCACTGATGCATACTAATTTGCTGTCTCTTTCAGATTAGGAAAAGTTGAGAAGTTTGTGTAGAAAAACCTACCAACGCTTGCAGTGGGTGTCATGCACAGAACTGACCCTGCACACCATGCATTGAAGCGTGGAAAGATGAACAAAAGGGATATTTCATTAGTGAAGCTTCAGTGTTAGAAATCACTTTAACTAAAAAGCAGGTATTCTCTTTGCAGCATTCAATATTTAAGCACATGCAAAACAGATTCTGCATGTTGATACATAGATAGTTTAAACTCAGTTTTAAGAGAACATAGCAAACCAAATTAATTCTTGAATTCTTGGGTAGTAGAAAAAGTATTTCTTCTCCAACCCTGGTATTAGGTGATGTGATCTATCCGACAAATCAGGGCTGTTTGGTGGTTTTTGTTTTTTTTGGTATCAAGTGTGTTGATTTTTTTCTGATGATGTCAACAGACAAGTTTGCTTTATAGGAAAAACACACTCATGTTAAAACCAATTTTCTAAAAACAATTTACTCCTGAAAGCAAGGATTGGGATTCAAAGTCTCTAGTTTAAACTGAAAGAGGCAGTTGCTTTTAGATTTGAAACAGTTGCAGTTCTGACACCACTCTGAATATTCACTCTGACTCCCCCTGGCTCGATGGGAAACCATGATGCTGATCTCTCAATAACTGCAAAGGCGAAATTAACAAAAACAACCACTCACTTCCACTCCCAGCCATGTGAGTTGTTACATGCCACCTCTCTGCTTTGCTTTCAAGAGTGCTGCAAAGGCTTAGATCAGATTTTCAGCCTGATGCATCAGGAAGGGAAAACGTGGATGTGTAAATTCATCACAGATTCATTCTGTGACTGGAAGTTTACTCCTCTGACCAGTGTTAATATCGTCAGATGAGAGCAGATGCCAGTAAACAGACCTGTTACACATCTGCCTGTGTGTAATTCTATTCCCATGAGACAGGGCACAACAGCACTACAAGAGTTCTGGGTAAAAGCTAATTTATAGTGCTTGCATCAGAAATGTAGGTCTTTATGGCAGCTTTGAAGACTGCAACCTCAAGGGACAGAAGCATGTAGCCAGCTCACAGATTTCACTTTCTAGAAAGTGTCTGTTTTATGAGGTTGTATTTTAGTTGGAATTTGAAAAAGTTGTGGTAAGGTTGGTATAGCCGATCCACTCCAAGAGCACTTTGCAGAGCACAAGGCTCCGGCTTAGTCCCTCCATCCATCTCTTCACACAAGACCCAATTCCCCAGGAAAAACATTCCGGCATCTACTGAATTCTGAATATTTCCAAGTACTCTCATAACATACAGGCCACATGAACCCAGTGTTTAGGTCTCAGCTCTCTGGATCCAAGCTCACACCTGAAATGCAGTTTGGTGTCAATACTGGGATATCTCAAAGCTTTTTCCCTGACCTCAGGGAATGGCAAAGCCAAGGTCCAGGGCCACTGCATGTTCACTGCATGGACAGCCCAGAGAAAGACTTTGTATGTTTTCGTAAATATAAAATTTGGCATATGAATACAGCATTAGACATTAAAAACTTCAGGCATTCATTTTCATATGATGCTCTGCAATGAAAATACTGATACTAAAAATGAGCTATCAACTCTGGAATATTTCCTTTTTCGGCCACTTTCAGTACTTACTAAGTACTAAGCAGGTTTTGGTTTTAATTTGGCTGCAGCGAAGAGGTTAATTGGCTAGTCAGCTATCACATCTGCCACGTCAATATTTCAGTTTCTATATGAATTACTGAACTGCATCTTTCAATTTTACTCTGAGACCTTAAAGGTACAATAAAAGCTGGGAGTTAAATTGCTTTTAAAAATCTTAGGTTATCATACTGGTCAAAAGACACGCAATAGGAAAATATATGACTTTAAAGAGGATTATATAATTTGTATTTACTGAAGATGAGCCATTCCCTCCATAAACATCACAGCTGCTGGAATACGTAGGTCACTGAGACAGAAGGTTAGAAAGATACCTGCAGCTTGAAGTGAGTGGACAGCTCTACATAGAGGTCCACCAAACATTTTAACATGAGTCCATAATATAGCTACACAAGAGTCAAAGAATTAATTTGGGATTAACTAGTTGAACCATAAGGAGGAGAAACAGGAAGTGTGAATTTAGAAACATGCAGACATTTTTCTTAGTTTGCTTAAAAAAAAAAAAGAAAAAAAGAAAAGGCTAAGAAGGGATCATTACAAGTGAAAAGCTCTAAATTGTATTAGGTGAAGGAAAAAAGTCAAACATACATTAACTTTCCACTGATTTTTTAACATGAAACTTTATAAACTAATACTCTTTTGTGAAGGACTCTTATAAATCTGCTTATTAGCTCAATGTCTAGGCCATAAAAAGAAAGCAATGATGATGGGGAAAGCAAGGAAACACTTACCTGTAGGGATGAACGTAGGCTGTTGCAACTGCATGTTGGCTAGAGCCTGTTGGTAGTGGAAAACGCTTGGGTTAAAGACTGTGGTGGCACCATTGTTTTTTTCAAGTGCTGGCCTCTTTGGTAAAGGTTGAAGTGCACCAGGCGGCAGGGCCTGTGGATAAGGGAGTCATTAAAGACAAGTGGAATATAAAAGAGACCCAAAAGCAGACAGAGCATGCAATATATAATAGGGGGTCTCGGCTGCAAATCACCTGCAACTGTATCAACTTAGCAGACAGGAAATAGAAGAGCAGCTAAATCACAGTAAAAGTTGGAGGTGTAACCACAGCTTCACTAGGTAAGCAGTTAGTAAATGCACCAGGAGACAGGGGCAGAGTCCAGAATGAGGAAACACTAAGGAAGATTTTCAGCAGGACTGACTTGGAAAAAAAGCATGAGGGGGAAGAAGGGAAGAGGTGATCATCTGGACAGGATACCACAAAGCACAATTGCAGGCAACAAGCATTTAAAAAACATACCAGCTAAGAGAAACACAATAGATGACTATTTTAAAACAAAAAGATTAGCGTAAGTAATAAGTGCCATGGAAAAATTAGGGATGCTTGCCTCTGCTTATTCCAATACCTGCCTACATGGATGTGTACATTTGTGGGGGTGTGCACTCTTGTATGCAGCTGACCCATGTGTTCAGGTGGTCAAGTGAAAGCTGTTGCCAATTACACATATAATGCCACATTCATAGTAAAATGCATTTCCACTTGTTATTAGTGAGGCTGAGCAACATAGCCAAGAATAGGCCTGATTCTCTGCTGCCTGCAACAGCTGCAAAGCTCACAAACAGTAGATTTGGACTTGCTCCCAATTTCTAGTAGCACAGCACTAGAAGAAGGCCTCCAACAGTTAAATACCGCTTGCTCATTATTAACAGTGGAAAAAGCCATTGACAAATCTGCTGTTCGAACAAGATTTGGGTGGGTCTTGCTATCAGGCAAATCCTTTCTTTTTGTTCTATCACACCACAGTGCTTCTTCCAGCCCGTCAAACCTGTTTCATGATCAGACTTGGTAAAAAGCATTAACCCAACTCAGGAACTTCTCTCAGTAAGGTACTCATCATTCAAAAAGCATGTCTCAACAGCGAAGTAGTATGTCAGGTTCTTAGGAGACAGAAACGTGTCTAATGATTTACAGCTTCTCATTGTACCCAAGCAAAAAACACAATTTTTTCCACATTGTGATAGAAAAGGGTCCTTTTTAATTATGCCCTGCAGTCCTTTTGCACGTAACACTCCCATTGACGTCAATGAGATTTACGCACGTGGAAGTCATGCAGAATCAGGTCATTTCTGCCTAGTTGTGTTTTATATCATGTAGCAAAGCAATGGCTGAACCATAGGGTTATCACTCCTCTTTCTTTTTTTCTTTTTTTTTTTTTTGAATAAATGACAGCGAAGGGTGGGTATTAGGGGAGGTTTAGCTAATGAAGAGCTAAGGCTACAAACACATAGTACTTGTAAGAAAGGACACAAGGAAAGAGAGGTTTTAAAATGTCATGAAGACTAACACACAACAAGGGAAGAGGTATTTTAAAATATCATGAAGTTCAACAGGCAACAGAATATAACCAAAAGCTTGCAACAGTTTGTCACCATCTAGAAACAGGTTTCACTTTAAAGTTAATTTGCTACAGGAGACTGCTCATCTGAGAAACGTTAAGTAAGACACTTCCAGGCAAAACATTACTCCAACCTATTGCTATTCACATGGTGGTTTGGGGTACCTTTAATATTAAAAAAATAAATAAGTAGAAGAAATTGCATTTGCAAAACTGCCCTCAGACATGCACACATCCTCTGCTAATGCTAGCAGACATCCAGTGCCAGCATTATGACTTAATGATATCTTTCTAGATTTCTTCTGGCTAGTATCAAGAGAGAGCAATCAAACATGAGCCAGCATTCTCAGACAGAAACCAAAGTCTCTTGCTTAAGATCTATATTTTAGGATGAGGTTTTCTACGTAAAGATCAAAGCGTTTCCATTTTTAGGGGAGCCCCCACTGATATCTACACTAAATCTGTCTTTATATACATCATGTCTATTTAATGATGGTTCCATGAATGTTCCTTCAGGCACAAAACAGATTTGCAGCTTGTAAGAGACTGTAGTAACTCCACTGACATCAGAGGTGCTTTACAGATTTACAGTAACTGAAGAACTTGCTGCTTAAATCCATATTCCTTACTGCGCCTGATTGCAAAACATGCTTTTTCCAAAATCTGCCTAAGAAAAAAGAAATTACTAATTATAGCAAAGCAACTGTGCCAGGCACGTAATGGACTTTTGACTCCTTGCTTCTTGGCCAAAGGCTGTCACCACCCCAAAAAGTTCATTATCCCTACCGTCAGTGCCAAAAGCTTTGAGATCTCACTGTGAAGTGCTATCTCTTTACACATGGGACAATTCCTGAGCCCAGCACTGCAGTCAGAGGTGGCATATAAACACAAACAAGCCACAGGGATGTCAAGGCACAACAGTCTGCCCTACTGTCTCTCTAACATTGTGCTTCTACCTACCCAGCTTCATCCCCTTGGGGGCATGGGAGAGAATGCAGCTACAGCAATTCCATTTCTGTTGCCTGAACAGCACCTTTGGGAAATGCCAACACAGCAGCTGGGGTGAAGAAGCCTAAATAAACGTAACATTTCTACAGTCTCCTAAAGAAGCAAGCACACTGCAGTGGCTGCTGTGCAGCCCAGAGGCCAGCTCTGCCACTTGAGCTCCCTGGGCACAAGAGTCAGAGCCTATCTTGGTCTGCTCCTGTTCTGACAGCCTTCTGGGTGTCCTTCTCCCACGCCAGCTCTTGGGGAAGCATCCGTACCAGAGCATGTCCTGCAGAACTCCTATTTTTGCCAACCTATCTAACTCTTGAGTTAATCACCACTGCAGCTACTGAGAGTCGGGCAAGTGGACAGTTTGCCCTGCTGTTTGGTACACAGTGCTGCTTGTCATTGCCCTCTGGACAAACTTCAGTCAAAACAGATGTAGCAGTAACCTTTGATAGCTGACAGTAACCTTTTCTGATTCTTATTGTCTCCACGTGCACACAGATATGCAACTTTTGTAACATGATCAGGCCATTTGCACTCATGAAGGGGTTAATTTTTTTTTTTTCTGTTCAGTATCTATTTGATAGCCCGAACTGATCCTAGTGAACAATTCCCACTAGAAAAATGCCAGGCAGTCTCCCATTTTGGGGCTGGGAAAGCCACATTCCTGCTGGAATATGAGTATTTGAACAAAAAGATTTGTCACTTCTCTGCATGGCATAGAAATAAATCAGCCTGAATGACAGACAAAAATGCAATGCATGCCTAAGTCAAGATTTCCCACGTGCAGGTTAACAACTCTCTCTTGTTATTTTTTTGCAAGACAGGAACTGGATTAAATCTTTGCAACAAACAATTTAATTGCGCCTCAAAGTTCCCCTCAGATCCGTATCTCCTGGGAGCAGATCGCACTTTCACTCCTTTGCACTTAGCTTAGAGGGGTTGGCTCCGTATCTGACTTGCTGCTTCAGTCCAAGTCACAACAGATAGAATGATTTGAAAGAGGGCAGAGGTTGCACCCATTCCCTGGCAAGCAGGGGAACCAATCTGAGCAGTTTCCTCTGAAGATGATGTGTGTTCTTATCGGCACTGTAAATCATTCTCTGGTGCAGCCTTCACAAAGGGTTCAGAGGAGGTGACATATGCCAACATTATAGTTGAAAACGTTCAGATATTCCAAGGCAGGAAGACTATTAAAAGTCCCTTATCTGATCAGGTTTTGTTCAGCGGGGAAGGTCGGAAGGGTAGGGGAGTTACTGGGCTTTCCCATTCTCAGCCAGACTGTCTCCTAAGCAAGGTGGCTCTCAGCAAGGGCAGCGAGGCACTACGTAGGTCACTGTCTAAGCTGGCTTTGGGGCTGTGCCTGTGCCAGCAGTGAGCACTGAGAGGCTGTTGTGTCAGTCACAGTGTAATTCCAGCCTGCTGGCGGAAGCTGGCCCCTAACAAGATTTCCTCATGCTGCTGTCTAAAGCTGCAACAGGGAAGCCTGCTGACTATTAAAAAAAAAATAAAAACACACACACAAAAACACATCACACACACACAAAAACCACCACAACCACCAACAAAAACAGCTCAAGTCTTGCGAAGTTGCCAAAGGGGCTTTGCCTCTGGCCAAACTCAACACAACCTCTTTTCATTTAAATTTTCCCCAAACACAGCTTAAAGAAACACGCTGACATTCCCATTCTGGGAAAAACAGCCTCCCTGCCTGAGCTAATATTCACTGGCATTGGAGGGAATATTCATCCCACTGAGACCCCTGGGAAGGTGACCTGCTCAGCCTGGGGATGAGGAACAACCAGACACAGGGAATGAGAAAGGTGGGGGAATCCTTGCTCATACAAGGCATCTGCCCAGCCAGAGGGGAAGGGGAGCAGATCAGCTGTGCTTCCCAATGCTGGGAACGGTGAGCAACAGTGGCTCGAAGGTTTCAGGACTCCGTGTCCACTCTTCCCTTTCCACCTACAGCTTTGGGACTAGATTTTTTTTAGGATGTATTAAATCCCTCACATTGGGGTGATTTGAGAAGGAATTGTCTTCTACAGAGCCAGGACTGACAGCAGGCCGGGAGGATGACTTTTGCCTTACTGTGAGGATCACAAAGATGGGTAAATATATCTGGGGCTTAGAAAATAATCAAAATTAGCTTGCATGAAGGCAATTTGCAGGCAGAAGGCTGCAAAGCAGATCCCATGCCTGAGGCAGAAGCAAACAGACACCCAGAGCCAGGTGCTTTTGCTGATATAGGGGGAGGAACCAGAGCCAGAGCCAGCTGCAGTAGCCATGGCCTTCCCAGCTTACCCAACACACGATCAAAGTTCTGCCTTACACATGCTTCAGCTCCCAGCACAAATCTCTGTGACGCTGCTTAGCTCTCTCTGCTTCTCTCAACAGTGGAAACAGCCAGGATTGGAGAAGTCCTAAATCTGGTCTGTGCCCATCAAACAGAACACCCTGCCAAGGGCAGTACCAGCACGACACTGCCAGGCAAGGCCATGTTGTTGGGCACACCACAAAAAGCCTCTCTGCCTTCAGTGGCAGGAACAGGATCTATCCTGCACCACCCCATCCTGTGGCATATCCAGCACAGTGCAGACCTAACGGAGTTAAATCCCCACCAAAATGCTGCATTTCACAACTCTGCTGCTGTAGTTTGGAAAAAGTAGCTCAAAATCCTGAGCTGCCTGCCACCACAAAGGCGCCCAGGATTATTCTGTGCCTCCAAAACACATCTGGGCTTTAGAAGGAAAAGCTCACGTGGTTAATGGGTGGCGTGTGGGTGCAGGATCGGCATGTCTGAAAGGACACTAACATTTCTGACCCGGATGGGCAGTCTCCCCAGGCACTAACACAACAGACCAAGCGAGGAAGGCTTTCATGCAGATGGTTACGTGCAAAGCGAGAAGGTGAAAGGTCCAAGTACCAGGTCAAAGGTTGCCTCGAGCGGTCGCTTCAGTGATCTGACAGCTGGCTGAGTCTTAATTAGCAGGCAGCGAGCACATGATGGCAATGGGCCAGGGAGGGGGGTCAAGCACAGTAACAAAAACAGCAAGCAGAGGTGTGTCAAGAGAGCCATATTTTGGGGAGGTGAAGAGAAAAAAATAAAAATGAATGCATTATACAATATATTAAAAAGACGAGGCATGCACAACATGGGATGTCTGAGTAATTACCTGGCCCAGTGGCTAGTCAGCTATTTTGCCTTAGTAAATTTCAGAAATAAAGAAATAACATCATGGGCGTGTGCCCTAGAGCATTTTCACTGCAGCTGGCACAGCGGGTGAGGAATGCTTGGGGATTAGAACCTGCACGTGGACTCGCACTGGGCTCCAGCCCTAATTCTGCAGCTACATGTGGAGGTCAGCAGGAGGGCTCATGGCAGGAAAAGGACCACTGGTAAAGAAGGAAGGTTCAAGCACAGCTTAAGTGTGATCCTGAACCAGGGAGTGAGCCTGACCCAATTCACCCGGCTGTGCTGCACAGTCCTGAGCCAAGTTGCAGAGAGTAGAGCTACTACTCATGTGTGAAAAGTAACTGCAGGATTGTGTCCCTCAGAAATGTCTTCTGAATTTAGATTTGGAATCATTCCAAATCTATTTTAGAAGGCCTTATTACACCCATTTTTCTGGCACGTGATTTTTGATCCAAGAAGACTGGGCACCAGTCTTTGCTTTAATATAAAGTCTTATTCCTCAACAGGTACAGTAAGTGCATCAAAACTTAAAAAGTCAATGAATAATGTAAGCTGTTTTGGTGGCAAGGGTGATGCAACAAGCCATCAATAAATATTTTAAAGGTTCTAGTTAACAGCATACAAATAAGGTTAATTACATTTTTAAGAGAAGCCGGCAGCATGAATAAAACATGCATTGGCTTTAGTTAAGTAGCAGTGTCCTAGATTATTAGTGAAAAAGTAAGGTGTCAATTGTAAAAAACACAAGAGTTTAATTTCAGAAGGGTCTTTTTCAACAGACCTTGGCTGCTGTTTCAATAATAATAAAAACAATAAGAAATATAACAAATAAACTGTTCAGGAGAGATAAATACTCCATTATAAATTGGTTCTTCAAGTTACATTCCCGGTAATGTGAAAAACATTTGTGAATCCTCCCCTTTTTTGTACTATGTTTCACCATGAATGATAAGCAACCTTCTTAACTGTCTTAAAAAAAGGTATTTAGAAAAATAGAGGTATCCTTACTTCTAAATTAAAAAGGAGGCAAGGACCTTTTTACTGTTGGTTATTCACGTAATCACAAAACTGATGAGACTGGAAAGGCCCAACCTACTGCTCAAAGCAATGTCAACTAAAGTACCTTGCATCCAGGCAGGTTTTGAGTATCTCCAAGGATGGAACAACCTGTTCTGGTGTTTGGCAACCCTCACAGTAAGGAATCTTTTTTCTTACATTCATATGGAATTTCCTGTATTTTAATTTGTGCCCACTGTCTCTTGTCCTTTCGCTGAGCATTGCAGGGAAGAGTAAGCCTCTGTCTTCTTTACCCTCTCCCATCCCTCTCTCCAGCTGTTGTAGCCCTCTCAGCCTTTCCCAGTGTAGTTCAGATGATGAAGAACTTGGAGCATCTGACACTCATCTACTCATCTGAGTGAATCCTTTGCTGGACTCACTCCAGTATGTCCATGTCTTTCTTGCACTGGGGAGCCCAGCACTGGCTACAGCCTGCCAGTTATGGCCTCACCAGGAATGAGAAGAGAAGGATCACCCCCCTTGATCTGCAGACGTTATTCTTCCTAGTGCAGCCCAGGATGCTGTTGGCCCTTTTTGCCACGAGGGCACAAGAAAAAATCATAACAGCAATATCGTCCCCACTCTGGACAATTTCAACAGTACAACTAGATTTTTCTAATGTACTGTTGGAAGACAAGTTTCCAACTAGAATGAAGGTGTCATTAAAGGGAAGTCAACAGAATGGCAAACATTCACTCCACCTAGGAATTTGATCCATGCCGGTAAGTTTTCTTTGAATTTTATAATTCTAGGTATTAGATTCACAATTCATGTTAAAATGCAGGTGGGACCATCCTTACCAGGCTCTAAGTATCAAACAGATCAGGAAGTGATCCTTGATTTGAGACTTGTCATTTCACTAAGCCTTGGCTAAAGTAATAGGCACAAGCCTCCTGTTTGCTAGGATGGAACAATTGATACCTTGTCTGCTTTGAAGTAAGTGGAAATTTTGCTACTGACTTCAACAGGCCAAGATTCCCCTGCAAAGGATATATCATAATATGAATATTTTTTTCCTTTCATTGTGTACTGAGGAAGCTAACCTGACACCTGCGTCTTAGCAGGAAGGTGTTTGCTCCGTGTACTGCTGAACTTGCTTTCAGGCCTGATGCACTTCACCTCATGATGTCTTGTCAGAAAATCACAGGGTTCAACACTGCATCCCTAACTGGTGAGATGGCACTGCCTCACTCAGTGCTTCATGCTACAGCAAGCACACACAAAGGATGGAAAGATGGGATTCACACTGCACATGGTCTCAGCTCTCTATTCAGCAATTTACAAAATACTCTTCCGCAAATGACACATATAACACAAATGAAATCTCTCAGCAATAGAAATATAGCTTGATAAGAGCTCTACTTACCATTGCAGCTGCAGCTGTCTGGTTCACCTGGTGTTGAGCTGCCTTGATTTTGGCTTGCAGGTGTGCAGGGGGATGAAAGTACTTGCATTTCTCCCTAGAGCATCGACCTTTGATGTAATCCATGCAAACTGTAACAGTATTTTCATTTGTGTCTATCATTGCAATATCTATAGGGTGAGCATAACGGCAATCATTCTCACCACGTGTGCAATTTCCACGCTGAAACTCTCGACAAACCTTAAAAGAAAGTCACATTGTTGAGAAAGACATCACGCTACTCTTCATTTAGTATTTTCAACACAGAATATCAGTTCTTTGGCTGAATTAAATTATGGGTATATTCTAAATTCATGCTCTAAATTCATGCTCTTGGGTACCACTTAGACAGTCACAGGGACAACTGGTGCTACTCATAACTGGTTCACAAGATGAGGAAAACTCATTGTTACCAATGCCAATTACCAAATGTAAGTGAAGTACAGAATTTGTACAAAACGGAAAGTGACCTGAGTCTTGAACCTGGAAAGTCAATGGTGTTTTGCCAAAACTCGAGGAGCTCAGTACTCCTCCCCAGCCTCTAAAGTTTAAAAAAAAATATTTTAATAACTCTGCCATTTGTGTCCCAGGTGAATTTTATACATATATACATATGTATATATATATATTCTTTTTATGGAGCATACTCATGGGTAGGACTTTTAATTCTAAATGTTGCAAACTGTGGAATTTGCAACAGGTTCTCATTCTTAAATATGAATAACGTCTTCCATGTATATAGTCTCACTACCCTCAATAATAAAACTCTGACCTCGGGGTTACATGACAGCGCATTTGATTCCACTGCAATGTGTTCATAAGGAGTTGCCAAAACTGCTAGCCTTAAAAAGATCGTGCAGCTCCTCATAAGTTATGAGCACTGAAGCAGCAAAGGTAGAGAAAAAGGTTTCACAAAATGGATCTTCAAGGCTTCCTTGTCTGAAGGTATGAAAGAACTAAGAAACACTGCAAAGGCCTACAGCCAGTGGCGTAAATCACATACCGGAATGCTATCAGACTGTGTGCAGGGAAAGGTGAGCTGTCACGTGAGAAAGGAGGCAATCAGCAATGCAATACAAAGCACATAACACAAAACAATATGTTTTGAAATGACACCCTTTTCCACTACCTTCCTGTGTTATAATTTACACCTGCGGGAGCCTCTGCATTCAAGTCCTCAGCCCTTATTTCCTACAGAGCCTCTGCTCAGGGTCTGAAAGATGTATACAACTCCTCCAACACTAAGTCCCAGCATGCCCAGCCAACTGTCAGGGCAAGCCTGCCGGGGAAATGTCTTTCCAATGCCCTGTACTCAGCAATCCCAACAGCATAATGCTTGATATTTTCTGTAAAAACTTAGTAAGCTTGTCTCAAGACAAGGGAAGTGTCTGTTACTTCCACCCTCTTGTTGTCATTCCAAAACATCTCCCACTCAACTCAGTTAAAGGGCAGACTATCTACTTGCCTTTTTTTTTTTTGTAACCGTGGCAAATCACACACAGTAAACAACAATTCCATGCCTGCTCTAATGCCTACTGAAATCAGAAGAGTGAGCGCTCCCAGTTTTCCAGTAACCTCATAAGATTTTGGGATTGGTCTGCAAATAAGTCTGCCCAAGGAGAGGGCAGCAGCCTGGTTTTAGGAGAGGTCTAAGTTTAACTTTGTGCTACACTGCATGAGGTCACACTAGCAGAGTGGAACAGTTGGACCCACATGCCCTGTTCATTTCCTTTAGCAGTATTAAATCAGATGTCCAAATACCTCCAGTTTATCCGTACGCATCAGTTTCTGCCCAGCAGAGCCTCCTGGTACTGTAACAGTAGGATTTCCAGAAACCAGGACAGGAGTATTTGGTAAAAGCTCTGCAGGAACTAAGCCCATCCCAGGAGAGACATGACTCAGGTAGGGACTAAAAGCCATCGTGGGGCTTGTTGCAAGCGATGGAGTCACAGGAAACGTTGTCTGTGTATAGAAAAAGGAAAAACAAAATGTTAGTTAAAGAGCTCTCCTTTGGATTATCCAGTCAAAGCCTTGAAGCACTTCAATCCTTTTAAACAATTCGATTAGCAACATCAAAATGCTGTGCTCTTCAATCTATTCATTTATCGCCATTTACTTGTGATCTATTCGTTTCTCCTGACTCACAAATTTGTGACTCATCCTGAACACAAGGCATCTTTATTTGTCAGATCAAAGCATATTGATGATCTTTATAGTCTAATGACACAATTAAGGATTTCATGCCAGCAATTAGGGCAGGCCCAAATAAAACAGACTTCTCATTTCCAAATAAGTATCTCAGCTTCTGTATGTCTACACCACAATGCTGTACAGGGACCTCAAGGTAAACTGAAGCTTCAGGACCTAGAAACAGGTAACCCAGTTAGTTACATGGTTGAATTTACTATAAACCTGCACTGAGTTTCAGGTTACCATGGGTAGTCTGGCTCAGGTAGACAAACTGGATCATTCAGAGTCGTGAGGCATCTCTGCCCTGATACCCTTCAAGGTCTACCATTCTGCACATTGATAGGTTTCAGACTGACAACATCCTCCAGGCAAAAGCCATTTTACAGGAACATCCCGCGCCTACACTCCACGGGAATGGCTACAAGAGGACACCAACATCATTAGCGACACAATATGCCAGACCTCAGAGATTTGCAAGAGCAGATGGGTAGCTGGCTTGGAAGCGACAAGGTCAGAGCATGCCAGGTGAGACGGCTCGTTCAGGTGGGCCAGTAAAAGGCTCAGGACCCCACCTGTGCTGCGAGAAGCGATGTTCCCATGAGGAGACAGAACATCAGGCCATAAAGGCCTTGACTGTTCCTGAATCCTTAATTGCCCTAGGCAGGCCCTGCAAGAAGAGCAGAGGAGAGTGCAGCTGGCCAGAGACCAGCTTCCCTTGCCTGAACTTCTCCGGCAATTCCAGTCTGTTAGAAGAATTTCCATTCTCCTAGGTAGGCAAGATCATACTAAAATTCAATACCTGCTTAGGAGTTTAAGTCTGTGAATAGCCCCTATAGTCAGGGAGTTTGTGAAATTTTCAAGCACCAGATCTGAGGTGTGTTTGGGAACGGAACCAATCCCAGTTGATGTAAAGTAACCCCCGACCACCCAGATGGCAAGAGCCTGCAAGGAAGCATTTCTACTCTCCTAACAGTGGCTCAACAAAGCCCAGGGGAAACACCCCATGACTTGCAACTGTTTTTATTTTTCCTTCTGTCACCTGTTCCACTGGAAACTCTGGGTTACAGTTAAAGCCTGATCACATTTACTGGCATACACGACACTGTCCTCAGTAGCTAGAGCCTCTGCTTAGTGATAAACACAAGTGTGCTTACAAAATGGCCTCAGGCATAGCTTTGGCCACTCGCATCAAGCACACTCATCCCAGTACTTTGACATACTAGAAAACACATTGCTCGTTGTGGTCTGGAATAAAGTAACCCACAGTAACACCAGCTAAGCTGACCTAACCTATCTTTAGCCTAATGATGCCCTCTTCTTAGGGTCAGAGTGATAGCAGCAGCCCCTGTGCTGATAGGAAAGGTCACCTCCAGCATACATCCCACTTTCTTCTCCACAATGACAAGACACAGCCTCCTGAATCAGTGGGCCTTGGTGTTTTAAATGTAGCGAACCAAATAATGTTCTAAGAGGGATTTCCAATGTTCCTTCTTTTGAGCCTGATCCAAGCCCTGCTTGAGCTGATGGCAGACTAACTATTAAACCCAGAGATCCTCCAGTCCACAGCCCTTTAATAAATCATTTTCTTCTCTCTTTCACTTCTCAGTGGCTCCCAGACATATTACACCTTTTGCTGCTAGAAAAGCTCTTTAAGGATCTTCAAACACTGTGACTCCCTGAACACTTTAGTGAGAAAGCAGTATCCATTGGGCTATTTTCTCTCCTACGAGCACTAGTAATTACAACGGCATTTGCTGTACTTCTGTCACAATGCACGTTGTTAATTCTATTTTAAGGCGCTTCTTCAGCCCGGCCAGTCTGCACAGGATTATGCTAGGGCCTGACACACATTGTCAGCACTTATTTTAGGCATCCATCGTAGCTTGAACCTTGCAGTACGTGTGGCTTTCACAGACATGAGGGCAAATCTACTCAATGTTTTTCCAGCACCTAATACAGCAGGAATCCCAGGTATCCTGAGAGAGCAGTGTGGATGAGGGAGAGGCACTTCTCCCACTGCTCAAGGGGAAGATGCTGGGGCATTTGTGGAGCCAGGGAGCAAGGCTGGGGGCTTGCAATGCCTCACAGTGCATGAATTCACCAGAAATATATAGCAGGATATTTGAAATGTTCCCGAAGAGATTATATATACCAGCTTCTCCACAAAAACCACTACGACTGGGAGGCAAGTCCTGCTCCCTGAAACATAGTCCCAATCTACGAAGCCGTACTCTCATGGGCATCTCCTTTCTTCACTGGGAGCAAGCAACACAAAACACAAGCTAACAGACCTGAACCTGGTGTGAAGCAAGTGAAAGAAACATCCATGAAGAGCAATTAATGAGTGCTATTTATTCCCGGTTCTGGGGCCTACAGAGGGGTACACGAAGGATCAGGATGGTTTTTATTTTATTCCTGCTACCAGTTATTCACCTGTTTCCATGCCCTGCCTGGCATCTGCTCCAGCATTCCCAAGGTTTCATAGCTGTTTATTCTGCCTGCACGAACCATGCACCTGATGCTGCTGACTGAAAGCTACAGCTCTGCTCCGCACCCTGCCCGAGGGCAGGGGACTAAAACTCAGGAGCCGTGCAGGCACTGCCACTGGGAGACCTGCACGTTCCTCTCCTGCCCTGCTGGGTGCTGATGCAGCTCCCCAGCCCTCCTCAGGCCACACCTGTCAGCAGATCTTCCCAGAAAATCCCATATTTAAATAAGAGCCTGAACCCAACCCAGGGTTCCTCCTTCTAGGAAACCCAGGAGAGCAGAGGCAAAGCCTAGCTAGGGGAAGAAGGATGTATTAAAATCCAGATGCACAGCTGGAGAACGAACAGACCTCACTCAATGCATTAAACCCAAAAAACACAGGGTGTCTAAGTCTGATGCGTGCTAAATGCACTGAAAACTGCTCCTTTGTAAGCTGGCATCAGGGAGCTCTGTATTTATTGTGGCTGATGAGGGGAAAAGATGGGCTGTGCTCACTGCCAGCCCCGGCTGCCTGTCTTGGATTGGGAAATCCAGTCTGGCTTATGCATCAGTACCAGTAATAAAGATGCTGCCAGCCAAATCTTTCTTCCCTTTACGTCTGTGCAGGTCCCCTGTGCCAGGCCTGTCCCGAGGGAATAGAAGCAAATTTCTTCCTTGCAGCCAGAACCCGCCTGTAATTTCTACTCCAAACAGCAGTCTTCTCCTTAACATACCTCCCATTCATCTCTTGTGATTGCAGCTGGGCAAAAGACTTGCCTGACAGATCAATATTTTGACTGCACACTAGAAAAAAAATGTCTTATAATCAGTGGACAGGCACACACGCTGTGAGCCCCTGATAGAGGGCTGCTAAGGTAATTTCGGTGCAAAACCCAACAATGCAGCTCCAAATCACTGATGAGGGAACAACACTAATGAAGCATCATGACAAAGCTTTTGAATAGCAGGCTGAAAGCACCATCTCTGTGGGAATGCTGAAATGCTTCAGCTTGCCTTAAAGATTATAAAAAAAATCCAAATGACTGCCACTATAAATTGAGTCGAGCACCTGGAGCACCTGTGGCAGTACAGACTGCAACAAACACATGTGCAAGGGAAGAGCCTGGTGGGCTGGGTGAAGTCGCTGATGCTGGAGACACCATGGGACAGTCCCAACACCTCCTCGAGCTGCCAGGCATCAGCACGGCCATCAGCTCTGCTTACTGCCTGAGCAGCGTGAGGTCTGACACAGGTTGCTACGACACAGGCAACAGCCAGCTTGGATAGCATTAAGAAGGTTCAATGACAGACCTGCGTAATAGGCTCCTTTTAATGACTGGGAGCACAGATGATCACCTTCAGAGCTGCAGGACACCAGGGCACGCAGCCTGCAGGTCCCCATGCTGACTGAGGACAGAGGGATGCCGCTGGGAGCAGGAAGCCTGGCTGCAGTAGAATTAGGGATCAACTCTACCAGGTGAGTCTGAAGAAACCGAACTGGCTTTTCCCTGAAAACTTCATGCATGTCAGACTGCTATCTGCACAAGTACCAGTATGCTCTGGGGGTAAAACAGCCTAATGGAAAACATCACCACTTTCCCTTGTTGTCCCCCTTAGAGCTCTTGCAAGTTCAGCAAATACAGAGACAGGTTTCCTTGCAGACTGCCTTTTATTAAGCTTAGCATATGCAAACACTACCAGTAACTCCTGAGCAGAGGGAAACAGGTTACAGTGTAGTAGCAGAGGGGCTCAAACCAGTAGCAGCTCACAAGACTCGTTTACTAAATATTAAAATGCTCACAATTAAAAAAAAGAGCTGAAATGGGTGTTGAGAGACTATCTCACAGAGGAACACCTGCCAAAGACTCAGGCTGCTCTGTCCACAGCAACCGTTGTTTGACTGCCCAGCTCTGAGCTCTTCCCAGATCCAGAGCACAGGAGGTGTTTGGTTGAAGGCGTGAGCACAAAGGGACTGTCCAAGGGAGGAGTGTGTCACCAGAATGACATATGACCTGGAACAGCTGATTTTGTTAACAAACTAGAAGTTGCATTCAATTTGCCTAACAGAAATTGTGCTAAAGCTACAGCAGAAACACAGAGTGGGTGTGAAGAGGAAGGCAGTGGAGCGGTTGGTGTTTTGTTGAGCACAGCACAAGTGCTGCCTCAGGCGGGAAGTGTTGATTCTGAGTTAGCTCAGCCCCTAAAAAGGGAAAGCCTGAAAATGAGAGACCCAGGAAAAAAAAAAAAAAAGGCAGCTTTTATTACAGTCTGGTGATAGAAATACAGAGATAAGGATCTTGTACTGACAAGGCTGAAGACCCTGATATTGAAGACACAAGTGGTACTGTTCAGAAAAAGCAAAAACTCGTGTTCCCATGCAATGCAACTGCATGAGATTTGCTGCAAGACAATCACTTTAGCATGAAGGCTGAGCGTGCTGGAGTGAACCCAACTGGACAAAGTGTCCAGCTGCCTGTTACCACAGATGTTTCTTTCCCCAGTCAGACCACAAAGACACACTCCTAGCTCAAAGACTGGGCTGCAGTTGCATAAAAGTCTGGTGTAAATGCCCCATGACACTGACTGCTGGCAGATACCAGCTCCCAGGCAGGCAAAGGTATTTGTGCTTATCCATTTGTAGTATGTCTTTGACTACAGGTCCACAGGACCAGATTTTTGCTGCATGGAGCAAGCACGTTCCTAAAATATCAGTTCTAATCTGCTGCACTTTATCCATGTTACTGGCCAAGAAAGTTGGTCACCCTGTGCTTTATCCCCTCGATCAGTACCACAGGGCAGTGGCAGGGACCTGCTGCACCAGGAGAGGGACAGAGGGCTGGGTTAAAGCCTGGATCAGGTTGTCACTGGGGGTGCACATGACTGACTGATGTCACAGTTCAGTCTACAAAGAGCGTGACAGGAAGAAAAAATGTAGGGCTTGAAAGCAAAGAGTGCAGAGAGGGGAAACAACTTCCCAGGGCAGCAGTAGAAGCAGCTGCAAGGCAGCAGAGGCAGCCGTACCAACACTGCAGTGCTCTATCCAGCCATCTGTTCCGACAGCACTAACAGGACAGCACTTTGAAAGTCACAACCAGGCACCACTGGGTCAGTCACACAATCAGTGCTGAAGCACCTCCATGGCCAGCTCCAGAAGTCTGCCTCATACCGCTGCAAAGGGATGAAACAGAATGAAAAGGGTGTGGATCAGGCCCAGGGTGCATCACCTTTTGGTGCCCTTACTTCTGCAGACACGTCTCAAAGTAACTGAATCTGAGCACTGACTGAAATGGCTCTCTGTATTAATGCCAGAACCCAGCTCTATCTACCTCCAAGCTGACTTCTACTTGGTCTTCAACAGAGAC
This sequence comes from Anas platyrhynchos, assembly GCF_047663525.1. Taxonomy (NCBI): domain Eukaryota; kingdom Metazoa; phylum Chordata; class Aves; order Anseriformes; family Anatidae; genus Anas; species Anas platyrhynchos. The sequence goes on from NC_092596.1 coordinate 16,182,850, forward strand.
ATAGGCAAAACCATCCCAGAGAGCTTCCAACACAGTTCAGCCAAAGCCAACAGTTAAGGTGAATTTGGACTTGAAATTTTACTACAAAGCCTTCCTACTTGCCACCTATGTGATCTCCCCAAGGTTCCTCTAAGAGGAGGATAACATGCAGAGTAAACACTCTCCTCTGTGTCCTTGCCTGACTTGTTTTTAAGTGCTGCATGAAGCACTCTGTTTAAAACTGCATCATGGGCATCAAACATTCATGTGATTCTCAGCTTTGCATGGATGGTTAACAGCAACATCAGAGAGCAACTAGAGACTTCAGAGAAATAGGCTCACGCTAGCAACCATCAATTCACACCTAGTAGGCTTCTGTGAGCAGTGTGCAGCAGGCAACCCACCTGGGACACAGTTCTCCAAGCAGTGCATTCATTAAACAGGCATCATGAGGGTCCTGACTGTTGGTTCAACAGGAAGATTAGCACTCGCTGGATATCAGCAGTGGTGCAAGAAGATCTGATGGTGAATGTTTAGATGCAAGCTCATACACAGACACACCTGATGCCATTTCAGGAACTGTGATGCAAAGCTGCTAAATTAAGTACTGTTTTTACATAGTTGCTTTTCTGGGGGAAAATGCACCTTAAAATGTCTAGGCATTCAGCTATTGTTTGGAGCTATTAAATATACGGCTTCAAATCTTGTCTCTGGCAAGCATCCCAATTAAGCAGGCATACTGTTGATCAGCTTTCTGATCACATGGGATTTGTTCTGCTGCTGCATCTGATATAATGCTTTTTGCTTTGAAGAATTTCATGTGTAGCCAGAAGGAGGCCCCACCCTTCTCATTTAGAGAGAGAGGAAAAAAAAAATCTCAAAGCCTGCTTCCACTGGCAGCATCTTTGGGAAATCAAAGGCAGGTGAAAGAGCAGTCTCCTGTTTGTCCTGAAACTGGTGTGGAACAAGTTGGGCAGCAGGAATTACAACAAGAGCTCGTTTACTCTGAGCAAAGTGTGGGAAAGCAGGAAATGAACAGTCGTCGCAGAACAAATTTTTATTTTTCTTCTTTGCCCATGTCTCCCTCATGGCACAATTTAGAAAGCAGGGACCTTTCTCATCAAATAAGGTTACCTCTGAAATGAGAGCACTAACTAGACAAAGCAACAGATTCAGTCTCAGAGGCAATTTAAAAGGCAGCAGAGAAATTGTGGTAGAAGTGAACTGGACCTGCAAGATTGCAAAGTGGGAAGATGGGAACTTTCCAAAGAGGAAATCCCAAAGATATTTTGAATAGCCAGCCAAAGAGCATCCACTGTGAATTCCCCACAGAGGAAAACCCCAAACAGGAAAGGTTTGCTTTCGATACAGGGCTAGGAAACCAGTGCTACCATTTTGTGGGAGTTCAGGATTTCCTTCTCATGTACATGCACTTTGGTGAAAAGCGAACTCCACAAAAAGAGGTGCAAAAATCCGCAGCAGATTTGAGTTTAAGATCCAGAGAAACTAATGATTCTTCTTGTGGCCCATTTTCTTTTCTGCTTTACTTTTCCACCTTTGAAATTGGAAGAATTAACAGCATTTCCCTATCTTACATAGCAGGGTGAAGATAAAGCTGCTAGCACATGCAGGATGATCATGGAATAGCCTTCACAAGAAAGAAGGAATGTGCCATGTTGCAGAAATGCCTCAGTCCAGAGGCAGAGCGAAGCACAGCATCATATCAAACTCCTATAGCAAACAGCACAACAGCCTCCAAGAAGGAAAAACACTCCATCAACGTCTTATAAAGATAAACCAGTGATACCCAAACTTGTCAAAAGTGGGTGATGGATGCTGAGTCTGAAGCCCTATCTGTGCAGAGAAGCCAGGCACTGTAGATGGGACACCACGAGGCCAAGTGCAGGCTGATTTACAGACTCATATGTCTTCAGGCTAGAAGAGTTTGTCTTAGGGATCTAGTCAGACCTCCTGGGTGGCACAGCCCAAGGAGCCTCACCCAGCAACTGCACATCAAGTGCACACTGCCCCAGGAAAGACATTCAGCCATGACTTTAAATGGAAAATTCCTAATTAGGCTCACAGTTAAAAATGTGCAGCTTATTTATGTCAGCACTGAAGAGCTTCTTCAAGACCTTTGACATTTTCTTAAAGATAAACACAGTGACAGACTCAAACTCACCAGACGATTGTTGCCTCTTCCCAGATACACCAGCCAGCAGGCACAAGCCATCCTCTCCCTGGCATTAACAGGGTTCTCCAGCCTGAAAACCTGCTTTAACTGGTAGTCCACAGCAGGGACAGCTAATGAAGGCTTCATCAAACCACCTGCTCTGCAAACACCTACCTCCCACAGGCTTCCCTCCCTACCTGAAGAGAAGTAAAACTTTCCCGCTGTAGGTATAAAGCAGCATCACTGAAAAACCGTGACAGGTCTGTGACATGAACACAGTTCTCTGCTGGGGCAGCTGCAATGAAATTCATCTCACTCCCAGACATAAATACCTTACAGTCTGGGTGGGATTCACCTTCCATGTTTTTAGCCCTTGAGTGCAATGTACCTGGTCCAAGGGACTCAGCTGGCTTCTTGCCACAGAAAAGAAGAATTCCAGCATCCTCACCCCCGTGCAGATCAGATATCCAAAATGTGACCCATTGGAATCAAGACACTCAATTTCTGCGATGTACATGAATTAACTGGTCAAAAATCCAGCTAGCGCCAAGATGCTTCCAGTTGATGCACAGGTACTTAGTTATCAGAGGAAAGGAGAGCCACACCTTGCAAGAATATGCAGAGGCAGCATCACAGAGCCCTGTGCTTATAGTATGTGACAACAGAGACTGGATGAGACCAACCCAAAGGCCAGGCTTGCTGTAGCTCTTCAGTCCTGCATTTGGATGCCCTCAGGCAGTACTCAACACCCACCCAGATGCTGCCTGAGTCAGAGCAGAAGGAAGATCTGCCTATTTGACCTCAAGCACAGGGCTGAGGCCTCCAGAAGTAAACAGACAACAAATCTGGACCAACATGAACCCAATCCACTGCTGTAACTTACAATTGGCTGTAGCTGCGCGCCCGGTAGCATGAACTGCATTTGCTGAGCAAACATGGCTGCGGCTGTCTTTTGCTGGATCAGGTTGTTGCGTCCATTTATTTCGAGTTGCGTTTTTAAGTGTGGGGGAGGGTGGAGATATTTGCAGTTCTCTCGGGTACACCGGCCCTGGAAAACATAATGAAACAGCATCTCAGTGCATGTAACACTCATGGCAGCCAGAGAAATTTAATTAAGGATTGTTTGGGTTACTGTAACAACACAATCATCCAGGCAGAGGCATTTTGGTACCTACTGTGCTACTTTTGTGATTTTCCCGTAGCAATGCAATACTTAGGTGAAGAAAAGAGCAACATGACTTCTGCTGCTGTAACACTTACTGAACACTGTCAAGCTAAATCCAAAAATGAAGCTTCCTGACATTAACACGATTGTTGTAAAAATAAAAATAAAACACAAACACCATTATTCTGAGAAGCTAGCACAGCAGTTATAGAAGCAGTATCAAAAATTCCCCATTTTCTTGCGATTCTTGTTTTTCCCCTCCCTTCCAACACCAGGCCACTTAATTGGCCCTGACAACCAGACAGCGAGAAACAAAACTGTCTCTACTGCTTCCCCAGCTGCTTTGGGTAAAACGTCAGACAACTTCTCCCTAAAAAGTACCTCTGATCTTCAGCACACATGTAGTCTGAGATTCTGGAGACTAGCAGTAACAGAAGTAATAATTAAAACAATTTCCCCTTTGTGCTTTCATTCATTAAAAGCCACAGTACTTTGTGTCACTGATTACTTTCCTCCCCTAAATAAATAAAAGTACAAGTGAAACCTGTGGCTCCCAAAAAAGCAGAGTATCACTAATGATACAGATTACCTGAAATAAACTGAAAGAACCACTTTCAAAAAACATCTGTAAACAGTACCTTGCTTTAATAGTGTTTGCAAGTAGTCATATGAATCTTCAAATAAACATTTTTTTAATAAAATAACAAATAATAAATTCTAATAGTCCACTAACCACACAAAACTAGTGACAAATTTTAACATGAAGAATAAATAATTAGTGTTTTTTTTCATTTCCTAGTGTTTTTTTCCTTTCTCTATGTTTTTCCTCCTCAAAAGAGGCATACAGAATAATACAGACATTTTGCACAACTTATGCACAAGTTTTATAAATAAATTTTATGCAAAAATGTTTGTGTGTTTTTGGGTTTTGTCTTTTTTTCTTTTTTTTTTGGGGGGGGGGAGGGAGGGGGAGGAGGGGAAGGATGGAGGAAGGGGACAGTAATTCTTGTGGCTATTCAGAGCCCAATAGAACAGGGCCAGACCTGAGGGACGCAGAGCTGTTACATGACAGATAACTAATAATTGCTGCTGCAGACAGCAAAGGAATAGGAGCATCCATTACCCAGCCTGTGTCCCAGGCATTCTCTCCAAGGGCTGGACACTGAGTTCTCAGCCTCAATATAATTAAGCGTGCTTTCAAAAAAATACAAAAGGGCAAATGAGGTGATCTCCTGTCCCTGCCTGTTGGCAGGATCACACACAGCATAACCATAACCCCATAACCAGATCCACGTGTGTACACTGCTATACACTACCAGACACAGGGCTCAGGCTTGTGGAAACCTCCCTGTGATGTCCCTTGCCTGAACTGAGATGCTCCCCTGGGGATTTTTAAGGCCTGTCTCTGCCAGTAGAAAAGTACAGGTGGAATCACTGCACAAAGCCAGTGCTCTGACACCCTGGAGAGGATGGGTTTATGGGTTTTAACCCTCTCAGCACACCAGAAGAAGCAGGCTGCTGCAAGCTCTAGGTGTGCTTTCTGCTGCCCCTTTCCTGGTAGGGACACAGACTTCATGGAGAAGAGGGCTGCAGAGTTGGTCTGCAGCGTGGAAGGGGCTGTACAATGGAGTGTCAGACTGGAGACAGACTCCTCTTATCTGCTCTGAGGGGACCAAGCAGTTAAACAACTCCCGGCTCACCACTCTTATTTAGAGGCAAATAATTAAATGCAAGAAGTGATGGGCTAAACCTGCTGGGACAGGAAAAAAAACACAAACTTCTCACTCTGCAAAGGCGGGCTTCTGAGTGTGCCTTGCTCCTAGAGGAGGTGCTAAGTGTCTCCTGACAACCAAACCAAAAAAGAGGCGGCTTTATAATGCTATTGTTTTGGCTTCTCTGCAATCCAACAGCACCAGATCCCTAGCAGTGAGTTAATTGCTCACAGGCCCTGAGTACATGAATCTTCATCGCCAGACACTTTCTTACATCTGCTTGAAGTGAGGGTAAAAAGGCACCACGCAGCTTGGTGCCCAGATAAGCCAGGCCTGGGTTGTCCTTCCTGCTTCCCAGACTGATCCTGCTCACCTTGCCTGCAGGCATGAGGAACAGCAAAAGCAACCACGTTGCTTCAAGGTGACGTTAGACACCATCTTGAATCTATTTTTCCAAACCAAGCTGTTTCTGTGATCTGTTTACAGTCCTCCCCTCCCTAACCCATGCGCATCAAAGAGCTCACAAAGAAGGTGGCATCTGTCCAGCTCCATAGGATCAGGTCCCTCTGCAGCCCTTCCCATCACCTGGAACCAGAGCCCAGTTCAGGCTCAGAGCACGCCTGCAGCATCCCACCTCCACAGCTTCTGCAGGGATGCAGACCCACTCAGAGCCGCGTGCTGTCAACGGCCAGGCAGCTGCTCTATTCTAAGCTACAGCCTTCAAGGGCTTACATATTAATCCTACAAATTCTTCCTGGTTGAAACTTGGCATAAGTACCTCGTGTTGGGAAAACACTAAATTTCTACCAAATTTGGAATAAATCTGGGAAGTTGCTTTCTCACTGCAGGAATGGAGAAGATAAAACAGCTACCATTTTTATAAATAATACTTACAGGACCTACTTCAGCTGGAAAAGGACTCTGCTATTCTAACTGAAACTTTGCATGTCACTGATAGCAGGCGCCCCTGCTTGGTGTGAAGCTTTGTGCTTTTTTTTTTTTTTTTTTTCCCCTTCAAAACAGAGTTTATTTGATTCCAGTTGGGGGGTTCTGAAAATAAAATGTTTCTGTTATCAGGAAAACATACAGCATGAGGTCTTGTCTGCAGACAGAGCTGTGAGCAGAAATCAGTGCCCAAAAGGAGGGCTACTGGTTTCAGTGAGGATTTGTGACACATATTTGCAAGGAACTAAGAGCTGCAGAGATGCTACTGCAGAGCAGAGGCTGTAAAGTGCAAGCACTGCTGTCGTTCAGGCCTTCTATGGCTCCAGGAAGGCTAAATGAATCACCATGGCATGCAAATTCAAAATCACACCTTCAACCTAGCTCCCACTTGTCATCATTTTAGTCCCAAGCATCATTAACTGCTGCATTTCACCATGACTGCTTAAAAGCCACAATTGAGAAGAGTTTCACTCTCCAACTCTGCTGTCGATTCTTCATCTGACGATGAATGTTAGGAACTGATGGTGTGACAGAGAGACAAAACATTTCTGTTCCTGGCAACCCCAGTTCAGACATCCAGCTATGAAAAAAAAAATTCAAAATTGCTCTAAAGCAATGGGCACTACTGAACATCCATACTGGTAGGGCTAATCTCTTCTTCTACACTTCTATCATAAAGTCTACAGTTCTCAGTGCTTCTCAGCAACACAAAAGCTTTTCAAGACTGATTTGAGCTCTACGAAAGCAGCCAGAAGGAAGAAGGAACTGACATTATTCACTTCTCAGTACCAGCTGAAACACAGCAGGGAAAACAACAGGGAACAGGTAGCAAATCTGCTGTGTGGATAGTGAGATGGGGACAAATAAGGACAACTCCATTTTATACCTGGGTTCGCCTAGGAAAATGGGAAGAGAAAATATAACAGGCTCCTAAGCTTCAGATGAATATTTTTACCTCTAAAAGGCACCGATTGTTTTGATGCAGTGAGCAGCTGCAGCTCCAGCGTATCGATGTTCAGCACAAGGGCACAAGATGGTCTCAGAGCCCTACACAGGAGCACCGAGCATCACACAGGGAAGCAACTGAACTGGATGGCTGTGTGCATTAGGAAAGGCATGGTGAGAGACTGACCCACGCCACTGAGCAGCGTGCTGAGCCTGCTGTAACCACTGCATCCATTGCGTTAGAATTGGTGGAGTTTGTTTTGGTGCTGTTATTTCAGCACGAGTACCGATTCCAGGCAACACACATTCCCACCCTTTCCCAGGGTGGCACACGAGCCTCCAGCCAGGGAATCACCACCCAGCAACAGACTCTGCTGCTGGCCTTGGAAACGTGCTAAATATAGCCATATTTTCTGGCTCCTCACAAAATGGAAGGAGTATGAAGGACCATATTCATCAGCTTCTTTGCCAACTAGAGCCAGGAGGGAAAAGCATATGGACTGCAATTCCCCAGGCTTAAAAAATGGATATTAAAAATAAATCATTAAAGCATTTTATGAGAGTATCTTCTCCCCCTTCTTCCCACATACTCCCCCACCCTTACAGTAGGCTGCTGGCATGTGACTGACTCTGTGTTGCCAACTGAAGTCATGCTGTGATGGCGCATACTGTAAATGGCTGGCATCTGACACGAGCTAACGCGACAGCAGCTTGCAGTGTAGGTAACAAAGCCAGCTGTTTTGAGTGTAGCACTGATGGCAACACACTTAAATCCAGTCAGAATACCTGTATTACACCTGCCTCATTGGAGTCTGCTGGGCTGCATCTGGTCATCTGCATCCTAGCTTGGATAGATGCGGCTATGAGCACACTGCACACCCGCACATGGCTGGGTGAGCCAACCCCAAGCATGCTGCACAAATTCTCCCCTTACGGGCTGCTGAAGTGAGCCAAACCATGCTACAAAAACAAAACCTTCAGTATAAACCAAAGGCTGTGCTCACATTTGCACCACACTGCTAGGAAGTTTGTTACACACTTTAATTCAGGATGCCAGTGAGGGGTTCCAGAGCAGACGCATTTCTGGTTTTAATGACTGTGCTGTACGTCCTGTCAATCACCAGCAGTTCTCATGTGAAAATCTTTAAGCTAATGTTGCTTTTTCACACACTAGAGGCTGCAGCGGTCTTGGGCCCTGACTGTGCTGTCTTCTCCACAGACACTGGTGACACGTGCAATGACTGACAGGAAAAGGAATGAAAAGAGACCAGGCAGGAAAGGATTTCCATGTTTTGCACAAAACCAGGCACCAAAACACAGCTTGTCTACATAACTCTTCCTTGCATGAAACAGCAGATTTTCCCCCCCCTCAGAGGAACTCTGTGGGGAGGCACAGTCATAGATGCGTTGGCCCTGCTTACTCAGTGCCTCTTGCTCCAGCTCTGCGGCACGAAGCGCTCTGCTTTCACCCACTCAGCACATGCAGAGGCCTTCTCCTAGCTGGGGGGATCCTCACTCCTGCCAGCGCCCAGCACAGCATTCACGTGCTGGATGTGCACCACATCCTTGGCCACCGTGGTTTTTGTAACTACATCTGGAGGGCAGACACAGACCAGGCAGCAGACGTAGCCACAACGCATGAATTAGCGTGTGATGGGGGGAACCAGCAACAGGGGAGCTCCGGACTTCATCCCCTGTGCCCATGCTATGAGCATGTACGGAGCCGCCTGTGCTGCCCTAGGTCTAACCCTATTGCTATCTGCTTTTGAAGATGACAGAGACACTGGCAGGCAGACTTGGCACCTGGTCCAAGCTCCAAGTCTTTTGGTAACCCTGTAAGGACTCACAGCTTCAAAGTTACCTTCCCAGGAATGCAAATGTTCGGGGAGTTGGGAACACTGTCCACCCACTCCCCTAACTCAAGTGTTTCATGTTCCCTACAGTTTGTCCCTAAGCAGTTTGTTCCACGGATGAACAACTAGCATGCCTACTGCACCGTGTGGCTCGTGTTGCTGTCTCCGACGCTGTGCCACATTCCTCTTCCCACACAAGTACAGGGTTGTGCTGGAGGAAGAAGGCTGTCCATCTCCCTGCTGGAGCAAAATGCCTAGCAAACATCAAATAGCATGGAAATGGCAACTGGAAAACAAAGGAAGCTGGGGCAGACAAGTCAGCCTGATCATTAGCAAGTGCTATGTCTCACGGATTGGTGTTCATGCAGCCAAGCTGTCACTCGCTGCAGTTCAAAGACTAGTTCTCTACATACCTTATCTGCAATTCCTTTCTACGGACTAATGAAATGTTGAAGTTACGCTGCCGACTGAGTCAGTGGGAAGTACAATCTTGTAGCCTCCCTTGAACATTGACCAAAGCACAGTACATCAGATAGCTTCTCCTTAATTGCAATGCTTTTTTCCTTGTAGTGTTAGAGCAGCTGACTTTCAGAAAGAGGTTTTAGAATATGATTATGTACAAAGCCCTGCTCCTCACAAACGTGTTCTCATTGTTCTCAGTGGCTGTTGGCCCACTTACAAGGATTTTAACAAGCCGGTCTAGAAGGACCTGGGTAAGTGAGAGACCATCCTTAGGCCAACACAGATCAACTCCACCTATTCTCCCCATTTTTAGTATTTCCCAGGCAAGGAACTCCAACACATCACTCTCCCTGCAGCTACAAAGCTACTCCTGATTCCCAAATGCAGTTTTGCACCTCCTGCAACTGAAGTCCCAAACTCCTTGTTTCACCCCAGAGGGCCAGTACAGCAATTATTCCTTTCCTGTTTGAGAAAGTGCCATACTCAAAGACTGCAGTCACATCTATCTCCATCCTCAAACCTCTCTTCTCTAGACTACGCAAACCACACTCTTTCAACTCTGAACATGGTCTCTAAACCTTTAATTAGGAGCAGCTTTCTCCAGTCACCCTGCACCTCTGCTGATGTGTGTGCATTCACAGGGTACAGAGCTCCAGAAAACCCCTTACCATTGCTGTGGAGATTGGACTTTTTTTTCCCTACCTGCCCTGCAGATGATGTTGCTGTTTATACATCCTAATATGACATTTTCTTTGCCTGTAGCAGCATAACATTTTTGGTTGACTCTCAACAAGCTTCCATCAAGCAGTTGATTACTTACTTCTCATTTCACACTGCTTTTATTGAACTTACACCTTTTTTCTAGATGATTTTTCCAACTTGTCAAGATTATCTGCAACTCTAGACCTGGTTCTCTGAAGTGCCTGTAGTTCCTCCCAGCTCAGAACACCCTACAAATTTAACAAACACGATCTCTATTCCATCATTCAAATCATCAGGAAAAAAAAATAAAAAACAAATAAACTGAACAGTCTTGCCAAGCACATTCTTCTAGGCTGCTACTGAACTCTTAGCAGTCTTCCAAGCAGTTACAGGTTGTCGCACAGAAGTTTCTCCTATGCTTTATTCCCTGTCTTACCTGGAAACTGATTTGTGCCATATCACAAAGACTCCCAAATCAAATGCCAGTGCTCCATCTCCATGTCTCTAAAATAACCCGTCCCAAAGGATTTCAAATTCTACTGCTTCCTCCGCTCCTCTCTCGCCATCCTTGTTAGATGCTAGAGAGCTAGTGGTCTGCACCCGTCCTAGGACAGGACTATTTGCAATCAAGCATGCATTTGTACATAATGTTTCATACAAAGGAACTGTTGGTCTGAAGTTACTTGCAACGGTCTAATAAAAAACTACAGCAAATCTGTGGGTTGTTTTTTTTTTTTCTTCAGGTGCTGGTTTAACCTGACATTTTTCAAATGCAGGTGTAAGACCCACTTACCTCTCAGTAGCCCACAGACTACTGTTAAGACATAGATCCCTGCTGAGAACAGTTCATAGCTGAAAAAGCATAACGTTATCTTCTAGTGAGAATTACCAGATGGCTGATCAGCCTTGAACAGAGGGGGAGCAACACAAATTTCCTACTGTTCAGAAGTATCAAAGTATATGCATAAAAATGCTAGTTACAGCTGATCTGGTAACTTCCAGTTGCAGATAATACAGCTCTTGTGAAATGCATGGTCTAGCTAAGAACGAGTACAGTTCATGAATATGTGATTTGCTGGAGATACATTTCAAACAACCCATAAAAATCACAAAACCACAGCTTTACAACATCTGTAGGATGAGCTTTGCCTCACTTCTTTGAACTTCTCACCTTCTGTATCCAAAGAGCCACCTCCCTGAGCCTGAGCAGACAGATGAGAAGAAAAGTGCTGAAAATACCCCAAACGCTCTTTCATCCTAAGTCAGCTCCCCCTGCAGTAGCTAGACAAACCTCTTCAGATTTTGTTGGGAGCAAACAGAGCAAAGCCAAATGCTTTTCAAGTTCCTACTATCTTATAGCTCAGAAGAGTGCTACAAACAAGAAAAATGATTCCACGCATCACCATGTAATTCACTTAATTGGCCTCATGTCAGGGACAGAAGCAATCCCCCCCTCTCAGGGCTGGTGCCAAGGCGTCTAACCACGCTGCAGCTTCTGCTCCGATGAAATGATGCTCTCTGCTGCAGCAGCAGCTTGTCAGTTCAGACGCAGGCTGCTCAAACAAAGAAGGTCATGTCTTTTGTCAGGGAACAGAGGGCAAGTCAGACGTACCTTTCACCCTCCCCCCAATCTTATTTCCTGGCAGAAAGAGACATGCTGCCATTTCCTACATACTGTTTGAAGAGGTGCTTCCTACAGAGGAGTAAAAACTCTCAAGTTGCCTCAGACATCCACAAACTTCAGGGGAAAAACTGCCTCTGTCACAAGCTCCCAGCGCTACCAAGGCTTGTCACTGAAATAGCAAAGGAATTTCCATCGGCTTCAATGAGTGCCAGGTCAAGCCCTCTCTGAGCAAGCCTAGATGTGATTTTGACTGAAGCTAGTGAACTCTGATGTTTTGCATGATTTCAAATGAAAGCAGGTGACATCTGGCAGCTCCAAAGAGTTTGGACCTTTTTGAACTGAAAGCTCAAAGCAAAGCCCAGTGGTATGTGCAAGCACAGGGCAGCTAGCAAGCTCTCAGAGTGAACCAAGGAGCCATATCATGCTCACCCCAGGGAAGAGATGCTGGTACATTCTCTAGTCCTGCTCTACCTTGTTCTCTCCCTACAGCTGTGGGCAGAGCTCTGGGAGGCCAACCAGGAGGTAAGCAAGGATTTGGGCTTCAAAAAAATTCTGTTCCTCTGCAGCCTTTAAAAAGGCAGATGGAGCAAATATAGTCACTTCAGTCCAGTGAGGCTTTTTACATCCAGTAAATTAGAAAAATGCAGAAGGAATGGGAAGCTGAGACAAAAATCCCTGGCTCCAGCACATTGGCACCATTCATCAGTCTCCCTGTCTGACCCTTGTGACTGCTTTGCTAGAATATTTTTGCTTTGCAGGGAGGTGGAAGGAAGGCCAGGAGGAAGCAAAACGTCAGCATCATTTTTGCAAGTACATTTGAGTCCAGACAAAAGCCATCAACAGCCTGCTGAGGGGACTGCTCATCTAACAGTGCTGGAGACCTGTACCTCCATCTCTCTGTCATTCAGGCCTTTGCCCATGAAAGCCCAAACCAAAACTGAAGAGACCATGTTCCTGCACACCCCTGCCTTGGGGGAATATACTGTGCTGGAGCCCTTGGGTTGAAGACAGACGAGCAGGGTATTCAGAAGCTGAGACAAGGTACTAACCAACAGCTGCACTGATTACCCAGGAAGGAGTTTTCATCTAAACAAACTCATTATTTCCCCCTTTGTGGCTTTTTCAGGCCACACAGCACCCCAGGCAAGCTCAGGGGACCTGATACCGCGACCGCTTCTCCATCCCAAGACAGGGAAGCAAGTTGCCCTTCCAACCTGCCACAAACCCAAGCTGATGGGCCTTTGGTTGTGCACCTGTCCTACAGCTTGACAGGCCTTCATCAGCAGGCTTTGTGTGACAAACAGCAGCACTTTGCTCATACAGGGGACACACTTCCCATCATGGGACAGGAACAGTTCAGCTACTAAACAATTTCACCTGTACTTTTGAAGCTAAGCACAATTTTTTTTTGGTGAGTGAAATAGCGTTGAAATAGACATCAGAAGCAAAATGCTGGAAACAGATGCACAGTGTGGAAAAATACCATTGCAGACACTGGTCCTTTCAAATGGAATGCACAAAGCTATAAAGCACTTGGGCCAGGGGTTTCTCAACATCAGAGGCTTTCTGCTGGGATACAAACATGCTTATCTAGGACTCTCTTAAAAAGTCTGCAGCCTAAAAACGTTTGTGAAGCTTGGTTTTGTCACATAGCTCATAACAGAACACAAGAGAAAAAGCCAACACCGCAACGTTTCTACATCAGTGTACCCTTTTTGGTATCACCTTAACCAGTGACAACCATAACTGCTACCAACTCTGCAGGCAAATCCTGCTCCACACAGACAGGATGGCTTGTTAGCATGGAGCTCGTGTATTTAAACAAGTACCATCACCCTGGCAATTTTTTAAAAATTTTAATTAGAAACAAGGGTGACATGCCTCTGCTGTATTCTGGTGGACTCCAAGTAGCCACAGGCACCAGCTTAGTCTCCCCACTCCTCATTCACCTGGCAATTAGGAAAGCTGAGAGCTGCTGTGAGTGAAATTTACTTTTGCACATTGCTGAATACAGCAATGTTCTGCTGAATTTCCCCAGGACAGCACAAAGAGGTCATGGCTGTCCTGCTTTCATGTAGGATTTTCATTCCAAGCTGTTTGTTATACTTGAAGTTCTTACAAACTCAGAACAGTTATTTTGTTGGGGAAAAGCCCTGTAGCTCCTTCATTATATTTTTACAACTTGACAACTCTTTCCAGCTCTGTTCTCCTGCCAAGCTCTCTTCATTCAGGCCAATGGCATGCTCTGCTATGCTCAATGAAAAACGTGTATTGATTTTACGTTTTTTGTTTTGTGGAACATTTTTGCTTGCTCCAAGCAATGGACAGTGTTTACCAAGTCCAAAACATATATATTGAAAGAGTACAGCACTGTCAAAGCATATTTTTTTTATGAACTGCAGAGCCAAAGAGCAGGAAAACATATTTATGTGAGAGATTACTACTTGTGTTGAACAGCAATCTCATTTCACAAAAGAGGAAAAAAGTGGTGGTTTTTTTGTTTTTTTTTTAAACACTTATCTGGCAATACATTTTGATCAAGTTATGTTTTGTTCACAATCCGTTAACAGCACATACTTGAAATGAGGTTAAAACAGAACGGAAGAGTCATCAAGTTTGGAGTTCTGAACTCATCATTTGATCATATCTAACGTCTTCAAAGTATTCTGCTATGCTCCCAGGTTCAGGAATGTTGAAAGCATAGTGAAATATTTCTTTAATACAGTATCAAATACAAGTTTTCTCCAAGTGCAACAAGCTTTTATAGACATCCCTAGCCTTAGAACTGTTCAAGCAACTGATCAATAACAATTATGAAAGAATGCATTTAGTGCCCTGTAAAGAGAGCAAGTTTAAAGGCTTGTTTAGCCTTAGGATCACTGCATGTATTTAGAGTAGGACATAAAGCAGGTGACATCCTCCAGTGTTAATATTCCTAGGGGTGAATGTTTCTGTATGGAGATATTCTTAAGTAAAGAAATCGATTCTACCTGGAAGATAGAAACACTGGCATTTCATTGATTTTTTTTCTGTAATAATGTAAAAAAAACCTATGCCAGTCTCAAACAATATTGCACAAATACAGTATTAAAATCAACAATAACAAAAAAAAAAAGACACAAAAAATATTCTTTAATATGTTTTACACCTTTTGTCAGTGTTGCTCCAGATTGCTATTACACCAGGCCAGCTTTTGACAATACGAGGTGTAGTTTGTCTTGCTCCTTAAACCACTTTTTCATTGCAAATCCCATAATCCAATTCTACAACTTTCACTGGCTGATTGAATCTGTCAAGGTCATATGGAAAGTTGATGCTTCTGACCTTCCTCTACCTACAGTCTGTTGAATATTACAATTGAAGCAGGCAAACCACACGTAGACAGACCCAAGCAAAGTACATTAAAGCCCAGGAGAATAAATGTTAAAGCACTGTGTTCATGAATACAAATATCAGACGTGTGACCACCTCTGGCTGCCTCACTCCTTGAGTTTACACAAGGGAAAAGACAAACAAGGAAGCACAGACTGTTAACTAAGAGTCCAAACCCCAAACCCTCTCTCCTGTCCTATGGAGGGCAAAGTGATGCTCAGAAAGCCTCATTCTCCCTCTGCTTTGGAGATAATTAAAAACAAAACACAAAACACAGAAAATGAACCTGCAAATAAAAACTTCCCCCCCCCGATTTTTAGAACTTGGCAGGAAATAACATCTTACCATCTGAGAATTAGCCCAATTTTTGTTCGTGTTGTTGCTTCACTCTGAAAGCAACAGCTTAATGGGCATAAACAGATTCCTGTTTTTCAAAAAAATAATGAAAAAGTTAAAAAAAAATAAAAATTATTTCCATCTGGGCTGACAATTCACAGGGAGAATCCTCAGTCTAGAAAAATAACTTGGCAGGATGTTTTTCAGCCTCAGCTACTAAGGGGCTGCCATGGAGTAACACAGCTGCACCGTTGTGCCAGCAGCTCTCTGGGCAGGGAAAGATGCTGGCTGGGCTTTCCTAGCTCCAGCTATCAGAGGGGGGCACACCACAGAAGTGCCAACCCCAGCTTTCCACCCTTCTGCTGGTGACACCAACAGACCTTCGAACAGCACAGGATGGCCCCTCTGTCCATTACCTTAACCCACTGAAGAAGGTGACTACAGGCAGACACAGCAGAGGGTGACGTCCTCAGCTGCCACTGTAGGATCTGCTCCCAGATATTCACTTAGCATTCACCTCATAGCTGATGAGCTCAGGTTTCCTGGCAGCTACGCTCCCGGGTGTCAGCTACAGCTGGAGACCATCCACCACCTCCCACAGGCCTTTGAGACTGGTGCAAAGAAAGCACCTTCAGGAGAGCTCCTCCAGCCTGCTAAGCGCAATGGGAAAGACCGCACACCTTAAACAGGTCTGAGCTTCCAAGGGGGGCATTCAGGCCAAGTGCCATTGAATCACAGGCCTCCTCTATCTAGGAGGCAGCAAGGCTTGAAAAGAAATGAAGTGAGGAAAAACATAATAATAAAGGAAAAGAAAAATAAAACCCGCCTTGCCCCAGGCAAATATTTCACCTTGGTTAGCTTTTGGAGATTGATTTGTGTTCTTTATACTTTATTACAGCCAGTAACGTATGCACATTTAAGTCACAGAGGATTTTTCATTTAAGAAAACTCCTTCAGATGTGTTCTTTAAGAAATGTCTAGCACTAGAAAGCAGATATGTCACTAGTCTTAGCTACAATCTCAAGTGAAAGGAAGGTAAAGGCAGTGTAAATATTTGTTAAGAGTCCAGGGCACAGCCCACAGCAGCAGTGGAGCACATGGGCTGCAGCAACAACAGGAGGAGTCTTTTACAGACAGTAATTTGTCCGCAGACATTAAGATAATGCAATACCATCTCTGTGGGCAAAGAGAATTTGGTCAATAACACACTGCAAACTATGGGACAGCTTTAACTGCACGTCATGTGTGCTCATCACAAGTACCACACAGGCAGCGAGTCTGAAGGGACAGCACGCCTAATTCTGTGCCAGCATCTGAAAACCTGTTAATTTATGATGGATTTATTAGAGCAGCCTCAGCCACAGAAAAAAACTTCTAATGATCTGTCCTCATTACAAAGCTCCTTGTGGAACCTTTTTCCTCCCAGTCTGTCATCCAGAGTCTCCTGGGGGTCTGTGCAAATTCAGGCTCCCTAACCCTGCTGAGCCAAAGCAGATCCACAGCCTTGCTCCTTGAGCACAGTCAAATAATAAACCCTTCCCAGGACAGAAGCCAAATGGAGGCTGCAATGCTGACCTACAGACATGGAAATCAGAGCAGCTATGGCAATATACTGCCCAAAGACCCCCAAAATCTAGTAACGTCTGTTTTCTCCAAACAATGCCAGGAACGGGGATTAACTAATAAGGCATTTTATAGAAAACAATTTCAGACGCTGAAAGGTTAATTTCATGTAGCTGCTGATTAGATCTGTTCCCTCTCATGTAACAAGAGCTGTAGGACAGGACGATGAAAAGGTTGTACAGCCTTATTCTGGGGATGTATCCACTTTCTCCTGCAGGATGCAACTTCTGCCCTGCCAGAAATCCTGACCTAAATTCTCTTCTGAGTGGCACTAGTACAAGCCCAGAATAACACTGCTCAGTAACAGAACAGTAAAGAGGGGAATGTGACATGTGTGTGTGTCTGTCTGTCCATCTCAGCAGACCAACAGAAATGGAACTGACCAGAGCTTTCATTTCATTCCCTTTGTTTTTTGGAGTTTGTTTTTAGTAGCTGCCAGATTCAGGTATTTGGGTTCAACAGCATAAAAGCTGAGGGAGGTGGAAGGAACTAAAGCACGTCCATGTGCACACACTTGTTTATTCAGGCTTCAGTCGCAAAAAGCAAACTGATTAAATTACTGTGTTTTTTTTTCTGTCCTTTCCATATTACCACTCTAATTTCCAAACTCCTGCCCTCAACTTCCACTCTGAGCTGCTTATCCTCGTCCCAGTCACCCATACAATACAGCCTGCCTGCCATTCAGCCTTTTGCAGACACAAAGGAATGCAAAGATTCGCTTTCTAATAGAAAACAGCCTTTAAAAGCTATCTTGACAATATGACTTCCTTACATAAGCTGGCAGACACCCGACCTCATGTATTCTGCTGCTGCCACCGACAAGAGAGACCTTCAGACACAGCACAATCCTCTCTTAAAAGGACAGCAAGAAAAAGACCTTTCACTGCCCTGATCACGTAGAGCCAGGATGAGAGTCAGCTGTGATGCAAACATTAATTTGTGTTTAAGCAAGACGGGCCCATAGCGTATGGGGTGAGGAAAGATTTTTCTGCAAGGCAGCGTGACCTTTCCTGAGGACATCTGCAGCCTTGCTGGCCACGTGAGAGGAGTAGCTGCTGCAAAGAAGCTCCAGTGTCATTAGCGAGTCTGGAATGCAGCACAACCGGTGCCTACGTCAGTGAACACCCGGCTGGAAAAAACGCTCTCACTCGTTTAAACTGATAGATGGACTTATGATAGAGCCTGGGCAGAAATCCCATGCAAACTTTTCTGTAAGTACCTCTGATACAAAGGAGGAGTATTTAAAGAATAGCGCTAAAACTTTTTATCTTGCTGGGCTACTCCTGACAGGGTTACGCTCAGAGGATGCTTTAAGTCGATTTGTGCCAACTCTAAGAAAACAAGACACCAAAAATCATTTACATTGGTGTTTTTATCCTAGCTAATGTAAGCTCTGTTCTGCGTAAATGCTTCTAAAGATTTTACATTACCTTGGGCTCTCCAAAAAACCCACACAGAAAAACACAAAAACAACAGCAATCAAAATCCTTTTAATCCACTCTGCGCTACATCACACAAGGCCACAACAGGGGATTTTTGTCTGTAGGAATACAAACACTCATCGATGAGACAGCTCTGGGTCCTGCTCTGAATACTACCCAAACACAGAACAAGACGGTCTTTGCCTGAAGAGTTTTCACAGTCTCAATACACAAGACTTGGTGGAAAAAACAACACTATTGCTGGGAGCAGCCTCAGTCACTCCGCAGATCTGCCACATGAAGAGCCCCCTTCTCTGCCATGTCTCTCTGCACTGTAGGAAGCTACAATGTAGAACTGCTTGCTACCATTCTTTATGAATCATCTCCAAATTACTGATCCTCCATAACCATGAGGCCGTGTGACAGCAAGGGGGGGAAAGCATCCAGTTATGATTCTGCTGAGACTCGCAGGAGGACTGACTCCATTGCATTTCACATCCAGGCAATTGAATTCAGCCTGCAAGTTGTGCGCACAGGCTCTGCAGGAGACCACTTCTGCGCTCCCTCCTCAAAGACTTGCTAACTCAGGCAGACAATTCACTTGGAAGCGAGCCTCCAGATGAGCCTCTCCTTGCTGCAGCTGCAGAGCTGCGGCCACGTGGCCCTGGGTGCTGAGCTCCTACCTCCCAGCAATAGACACGGTGCTCTCCCCACCTCCGCATCGCCAGCTGAAAGCAACCCCATCCATTTGCCTCTCAGCCCCCGAGGCACTTTTTTTCCTAAAGGCTCCAAACCGTGGCTCACAAACCAAACGTTTGAGTGGGCTCCGGTGACAGAAGTGTGACACAGAGCTGGTGGGGAGGCAGTGCTGGATAATCCGCCCCCTGCTACAGCATGGTGGGCAGCCAGCCCCTGCCACTCAGGCTGGCGTGCCTGTGCCCAGCCTTCCCACCCCATGTGCCAGCCCCAGGAGCTCCCGGGAGCTATTCCCCCCTGCCATCCACCTCTCCCGGCCCCATGAATGTTTCAGACATCTCTGGCCTACTTTCATCAAGCTGACAGCTCCCCAGCTCTGAGCACCTCTGAGTCACTCAGCCTGCTCGCCTTGTTCCAGCTCCTACACCTCAGAATGCAACGGGGGCTTTACAGGCAACACGATTGACACAGCAGGGAGCCAAAGTCTGCAGGGAGGTAACTGTGATGATTACTGCTTATCTGCAAGTGTACCAGGTGCACTGAACTAAAAAGTGACCACAGAAGCAACAGGAGGAGGGAGAGGCTGAGGAGACTGCCCAGGTTGCCTCGTTCAGTCCCCACTGACACCACCATCTAATGACAGGGGTGGAGAGGGGCAGCGGAGCTGCAGGAGGGCTCGGGGACAAATAAACCCAGAGGGGAGGAGGATACAGAGCAGAAAGGAGGAGAAGCTAGGCATTGGAATAAGGCTGCAAGTCTTGTGACATTGGAGTGAGATTTGGGAGGACGCCTGCAAAAAGCACCAGATGCATTTTTAACACCTGCCACTCCAGAGTTTGGGAAGAAGCAACACTGCATCAGAAGACAAGCCTGTGCCTCAGAAATCCAGTTTTATGCAACAAGATTCCCTCACAGGGAGTAAAGCACTTTACTTCCTACAGTTGACCTCAAACCTCTGAGAGTCACCTCTGCCATATCTGCGTGACTTTGCAAGCCCTCCTTGAAGGTTCATCTCCATTTCCTGCTTTCACTTCCCTGCTGTCTGGGCTACTCAAGCATTTCTGCATAGGCTGAAATGCCTCCCCCAGCAAGGCTCTTGCTTCCTCCTGCCAAACTCAGAGCCCAGCCAGCACTCTGTACCTGCAGTGCCACAAAAAGGGACCCCCAGGAGCAGAGCCCCAGTACCACACGTGGCACGGTGCTGCACAAACGGAGCATGCACGATCAGGCTGAACTTAATGGTCAGAAAGCAAGCTCAACTCACGCTCTGATCCTGCGGTAACTACCAGCAATGGGAGGACACGCCGGTCAGCAGGATCAGCCGGTGCAGTTGAGATTACACGCTGAGGTTTTGTTTTCAAACTTTGCTCAGTTGTGGCAGGGGCTCTTTAAGGACCTAATCTCCATGTGATTGTTCCCAGCACCAGCCATGCCCCTGCGGATAATAAGGACTTAGGAACCCCCGTCACATAGAGGCTGTGCTCTCAGGCAGGCTAACTGCAACCCTCCTGTGGCTGCACTGCCCTGGCTGAATCCTGACCCCAGCAAAAGCAGACGGGTACTTCACGTGCTGTCCCTGCAGCCCCTCGATGCAGTGGGGCCATGCAGGCAGGGCAGAGCTGTTTTCTCTCCATAAGCACACAGATGTGACCACAGCAGCTACCTGCACATTCAAAGCAGAAGCAAGGAGACAGAGTTAAAGCATCACCATCTGGGCCAAGGGCTTAAACCCTCATCAGAGCCTGGTGTATGTACTGCTGGGCAGGGAGAAGGGCATCACTAACACAACCCAGCTGATCCCCAAACTCCTGTCTGTCATGGTTTACTTTGACACCTAGTTTAGAAGAGACCAGCTAGAAGCAAACACTGTGTTAATGTAGTGTCCATGTGAGCCTGCCTCAAGTTGATCCATTTAAAAGACACTGCTTCGCTGAGGAGCCAGGAGGATGAGAGCAGCCTTTTCCCTCAAACCTTCCTGTCTAGCAGTGATGCACACCAGCCCTCTCCAGCCATCTCAGTGGCAGCTAAGCCTTGCTAACCCCAAATGGGGACTCGACTCTCCAGCTGGGCTCAGAGAAGGTTCAAGAGGCTCAAGTCGCAATATTTCTAAGCCTGAGCTACTTTTCCCTTCTCTCTGCTACGAGATGATCCAATTCCCCCATGCACGGAGGAGCAGCACTCGCTGACATGGAGAGGCTGTGCCTAGAAAAGGAAGACTTGATCCATGCAGACCCACCCAGAGGGAGTGCTGGGGGCAGAGGCATGACAAAACTCAGTGCACACCACTAACCAGTTAGCAGGGAACCAGGCAATGCCTCTGATGTCATACTAATTCTCTAGGACCAGCTAACCTGATCCTGGGACTGTTACTGTAAGCAGAATTTGTCTCCACTTTTTAAGGGTGCTTTCTTTGCGAGCTCACCTCAGCCAAGGGTCACAGCAAGCAGTGTCCCCACAGCAGTTGTGCAGGGCTGGGCAGCGAGTGTTTCTGTCTCCTCTGCAGCCACATTAAGGCATGCAGAAGTGGCCTGTTTCATGTGTTCACATTCTACTCTCGCAAGAGAAAAACTTGTCCCCTAGAGCGCAGGCTGCCACCTTGCAAACAAGGTCAGACACCGACCTCCTCCCCCACTGTCAATGACCTTATTAGCACTGATCATGGTTCTAATAATATCCCACGTTGTAAGCGGGCCATCTGCTATAACATTTCGCCACAAACTTTGGGAATTGCAAGTGCTCTCGGTTTGAGTACACTCATTTCTCAGCAGGCCCATTTTCTCCTTCAGGAGTATGTACCTTCCCCACAGTTTTAAACTATGTGCTATGGAAAGGCACTTCTGGATCCCAGCTTTCCAGCTTGGAGCTCAAGCATAACACAGGAAACAGCACAGAGCCACACCAAGGTGCCGGCTTCAGACAGAAGTGAAAATACACCTAGAGGTTAAAATCCAGCAGTCCAGAATCACAGCCTCCAACTCTTCTGATGGCGGGGACAGAGTAACCAAGGCACTGAAAGCCAACACCAAGGCCAGACACTGAGCAGATGTTCAGAGAGTCAGATGTCAGAAGTGCCAAGGCTCCTGCGAGCACAGATCACCACTCCTTTTGTGCCATGTACTTTATATCGCATGGGCAGTAGAAATATTTTACCACCTTAACACGTTAGCTAGAGTTAAGCAGAATGTTTCCCCTTCTGTTCCAGGAGAGAGGGCTTTCAGTAACAGGCAGTCTTGTTTGCAGAACTAACCACATTTGATAGCTATTCATTTAGACAGAGTCAGGTTTTGAAATGCTTACTCAGTCAGGACATCTAAGACACCCAGGGTCTCGTTACTACAGTAGCTCAACTCCACTCAGTCTAAGGCATTTTCTTTGTACTGCTTCTGAGAGGTCAAGAAGTGCAATTAGGCACGGAGACTGGCATTGCAACACTTTTAAGGCAGGCTGCATCATAGCAAGGCTTCGAAGGCTGTTTTTCCAAATCCTTGGTTTTTCCTTTAATCAAAAGGCCATCGTTTGACACAGTAGGAGAGACTAAATGGGACAAGTGGTCACTGCATGGTTCTCTGCAGTTTTAAGAATAGCAATAAAACAACATTAATAAGCCATAAATAAAACTGTGCTTGTATGGGGGCAACATTCACCCAAGTGCCTCAAATTCATTTATTTAATACCAGCTTAACAATATTTATAGGGGCAGGTTTTCAAAGAGCTCAGCTCCTCACTTGGAAATCTAACCACTTATTTAAATGTTCTGTGGGAGATGTCAGACTATGGGCTCTCCAGAAAACCTGGCATATCTTGTTTGTATTTGTTTGAAAGCTTCCAAACAGCTCAATTACATAAATACACATTACTGCACCGTCTTTCAGATGAGTGAACCAAGCAGCAGAATGCAATTGTCAGCAAAGGGACTACATCAAACTGATTCTACACTACTGAAGAAATCCACCAACTCCATGTGCTCGTTCAGTGTCATTCTCCTTGAAGGAATCTTCTACCCTCTTCCCTGCAGCCAGCTTCATCAGGCTAATGCAATCAAGAGAAATAGCTGGGTAGATTTGCTGACGAAGCAGCAAGGCGGGACACCATGCCCAAGCATGGCTCCACATTTACAAGGATCCCATTTGCCCCAACCCCCACTAGGGTAGGGACTTGCAGGTTTGGGACATCTATGTGAATCCCAGCATCAGTTACTGTTACAGATCAGGTCTAGACGAAGGAAGGCTTGAACTTCCTTCCCCATGTGGATCCGGCGATGCTGCAGGTTACATTACAGTGGACACCGAGGTGCCAGAGCTCACTGTAGGCACAACCAACCCCTCTGCACTCCCTCGGCCAGCTCCTGGCTCTGACTCACAGACACACAAGGGTAAATGTAAAAGCTGCTAGAACTTGCCAGCTAGGTTTTAGAGCCCCATCTCACTCCTTTCAGTGCAGAGACAACCCCTGGGGCTTGCCAAGCACGGCATTGCATTTGCACTGGGTCACAGGCACCGAGCTTGTGCTTGCACATCCGAGCAGAGCTGGCAGGACTGTGAGCATGTGTGAAGAAAGCTCTTCTGAACTGGAAAACCAAAGGTAAGAGAGGAAACTACAGGCAGTTCTTCCCCTTGGATAAGGGCTGATAAGGGCTTTCCCTCTCTCAAAACCTGATTCAACAGCTCACTTCAGCACAAGGAGTCCTTTGCTTTCCACAGTAATTCTAAACTGCTTAAAGTCCGACTTAAGTATTTCACATAACTGGAACGTCAGTCTGGAGGGCTTTGCCCTTAAAAAAGGGAAGTAAGACTCAGGAGCAGGAGATGGCATGCCATGGCCCATGCAACACTGCAATATGCCCATAAAAGGTTTCAAAATGTATGTGCTTAAGCGGACGCCGTAACTCAGAAGGGTTTAGAGTCACATCCCAAAAGAATTTCTCTCCTGCTTTTTTAGGCAACTGTGAGCAGCAGTCAGCACTTTACCATCATCTTCCCAACCAGAAAACCAAGGTTACTCTTGGCTGATATTAATAATGTAAATGCTGCTGTCTTTATCCTTTTGGGATGGTGGTTTGCTCACGCCACGGGGACAAGATCGGGACACTGTGAACTGCAGACAGCAGCAGAGGCCCTGCATTGCCAGGGCTGGCTGATGAGGAGAGGAGAGGTTGGCAGGAAAATCCTGCTGTTGAATTTGCTTGGCCTGTCTCCCCTAAGAGGCTGGCCTCCAAAGTGTGGTCTCAGAACAAGTTTGTGGCCACAGCTCTGCTATCCAACGTGTTCTAGGGAAAATGCAAACACATCTGAGAAACTCTCCCAAGGAAAAGTTATTAAAAAAAAAAATAATCACGTACCTAAATGACAAAAGAAAACTACAGAGGTCTTGTGTGGCTCCTTGCACCAAGACCACCTCAGGGGCCCAGCCCTCAAGTGCAAGTCTGCACTCGCACCTCTGCCAGACTCTCTGAACCTGACCCAAGGACACCACACGTGAGAACAGCACCCCAAATTCAGGCAACCATACACTGCCATACACAGATCTGCTCGGCATCTCCCTGACGAGTTAAATCCCAGCACAACACCAAGCTTGCCAAGCACCCACTGCAAAGCAAGCACCCAAAATCTATCCTCCACAGGTATAGGAGGGTGAGGCCATTCAGGCCAATTTGGCATACCGGGACCAACACTTTCACGAAGAAGTCGCCCAAACCTAATCAGTTAAGAAAGTGTGAATCTCCAGGAATCCCCAAGAAGCCCTCTACCCTGGGATGGCGTCTCACTTCTCAGTTTCCACCAGAGCTACTTGGTACTCCCAGTATTTCCTCGGAGCTTCTAGCAATGAGCTAAGAAGGGAGCACTACTCCAGCATAGCACCAAAACTAGACTACGCACAAGAAAATCTATGGACATCTTGTCTTTGTCATGTTATCCTTGAACAACACCAGGTTTTTACAAGCCACATATCCTTGGAAACATAAAGGCCAAGATAAAGCATTCCCTGCTGAGGCTGCTCAGCTGCAGAAGGACCCAGTGGAGATAAGGACAGGGCTAACCCTTCTCCCTCTACAGTATGCCTCAAAAATCACCTGCTTGCTATAAAGCACAGAAAAGAGATTCCTGCCAAAGGCTCTGCCTTACATCTTTGCAAATAGCTGCAGTGAATAATACCTTCCTGCCCGTTGCTGTCTGTTACTGTTCTGCAGAGTCAGCAGGTAACACAGGTCTGTTTCCAGTTGCTTTAAGTTCCCCATCCAGCACCTTAACAAAAAGCCAGAACCAAGGGGATTTCATCTCAGATGTTCAACCTATGACAGAGCAGCAAGAGGACAGCTCAAGACAGCATCCTTTTAAACCACCAAAGCCAGATTCACCAGCACACACCTGTCAGGTTCTGCTGTCAAAACCAGAGTGGTACTTCACACAGAAGTGACTATTTTGAGAGAAATGCATTCACAACAGTTCCTATAAATAAAAACTTAGTCCAAATACGTTTCTCCCTTTTCCAGCTATTTGATTCACTAGAAAAAAATAAACTTAAAGCGTGCCATAAGACTTGCAATCATCCAGACGAGACACTGACTGTCAACAGCGTGCTGCTGCAAATGTCTTATCAAAAGCTGTCACTATGCAGGTAAGTGACTTAACTGATGGGAAGGAAAGGTTTCTCACACAGGTAACTTGGCTTGAAGTTGTTCACCTGACTTATTTGCACCTTCATTATGTTGAGCTCAGATATAGTCAGGGTCTCTCCAAAAATATCTCTATGGCTTTGTTTTCTTTCTTCCTCTGTAAGAGTGTAACCATATGCTAAGTTTAGTGGGTGTTTTCAGTTGTTTGCCAGTTTGTAGTTTATTTAAGTTGAAAAGATTTGACTGCAAATCAGTAACAATCAGAAATAGTTCTGATGAAGTCGGCAAAAAACAAGTACAAATCAGCATGAAACCTGTAAGGAACAACCTCAAGTACTCCGGTGTCAGGCCTAAACACAGTCAGCTTTTCAGGTTGCTGTGGGACTTTGAATACGATTACCAGATAGTGACCTCTTTTAGAGAACAGAGGATTTAAATAAAACTACATTACTGATTTTATGCATGTTCACAGATAACTTTTCTTTAGAATTTCATTGAAACACCTAGTAGCTTTATGAGTATTTTTAAATCTGATCTCCTAAAGTCAAAATTCATAACCCTAAAATTTTCACCTCACAATCTTTTGTCTTTTGAAGTGCTCTTCAAAACTTTAATTTGCATATGGAAACACCTATTTATAAAGCAAATTCAAACAAAAAAAAAAAAAAAAAAAAACACCACAAAGTTAGGCTTGTATTTTTTTAAACCACGAGGTCACGATGCAGATACCCAAACTATGAGCAAAATAAATTAAAGCTTCTTTGAACACCTGGCGTGTATTACCCACATATTCTTAAAATACCTCCTCACTGTCTACTAATGCTCTCTCTATCAGCTTACTGCTTATCAATTTGTGTTTCAAGTGAACTGTTTTTTTTTTCTTTTTCTTCCTGACATCCTTAGAAACTGAAGAATACAACTAACTATTTGCTGGCCAGTGAATTAAGAATCAGACAGACTCATACCGCGGCTGCCTGATCCCATCTGAATAGGAAGGTTAATGACTCTATGAGCACTCGCAGACAGCCCACCACAGTGCCACGACAAGCCTTTGTAGGAATTGCCATGAGCCAGCAAACGATGTCCTGACCCTTATAAAAAAACACCAGCTATGCATGGGCCAGGGCATACCGAGCCTGGGAGAAAAGCTGATGAATGAACACAAAGGGCATCTCAGTTTACAGCGATGACAGTAGTCTTCTCCTTTGCTCAAATGTTATTTTCTACTTTATAGCTTCTTAAACAAACGTTCCTTAGTGAAACATAACGGACTTCACACCACCTCACCAACTAGCAGCTGGGGGGGAGGTGGTGGCGAGGTCCCTCTGGAAAAGGATGAGCTGATGGCGTTGTTCTGAAATGAGCCTGCTGTTGTCTGTACTGACATCCCTGCACGTGAAGGGCTCCTCACAAAGACCACATCTTCTTCCGTGGCACTGTTAAGTAATATCTGAGTGTCCTTGTGGGACCTGCCCAGGGGGTACTGCAGGGCTTTGGCCACTGCCCACTTGCCTCTGTGGTCCCCTCTGGAACAGGGCTGGCATGGCTGCAGCTGGACTGGGTACCCCTCAGCTGCCCCTCACCAAGCAGGGCAGACTTGTCCTTCCATTCAGGCAAATTAATAACACTGTTCCTAAAGACTAATGGGGAGGGGAAGCATGAGTAGAGAGTGAGAGATCTCTTGGCATCTCATTCAAATCTGTGAACAGCTTTCTCACAGGAACTATTTTTAAATTTTGTATCAATCTGCTTGAGAAAGGTTCCTTCTGTTGCCTACAAATGTGCAAACTCCCCCTTCGAAGAACCACAGTTCCAGGACAAGATCCAGCCCTGCACTTACAACCTAATCAAGACCCAAATATTTCGTGACCAAAGCTTTTCACAACTACGCATCACTCCTGCAGAGTGTATGCTGGTGAATCCCACTGCAGCATCGATGAAGCCCCTGCATTACCTCACCAAGAGTCCTGTCTTTTTTTTTTTTTACGTGCTTACAGGTAGCACACCCTCACATGTGAGCCAACAGACACCAAAGCATTCTGACTACTTCTGGAAGCACTGCTGCTCTTACCACTGTGACAGAAGCAGAACTGCTGTGTGAGGCTGGGGAAGGAAAAAACAAAAAAAGGTGCAGCAAGCACATAGATACTGTGCGTGACCTGACCAGTGAGGTGAAACCATTGTATGCTGGGTTATCAGAAGTTCCTGTATGAACGCATTGTTCAGGCTTAAGAGGTCTGTGAGAAAAAACAAGCAACAGCACTACACAATGGATGCAGATAAGCAACCTCTGAACAAAGCCCTGGGCGACTGCAAGACAACGGGAAAACTTATTAGCAGCAAGCATCTTATATCCTGTCTCCAATAAAGCAACACAGATGTTCGGCTAATGCAGGGCGTGAAAAGATGAAAAGAGCACTAAGCAGTCATAAAGCCCTCCGCCGGAGAGGAGAGGGTTGGTGTTTAACAGCTGTCAGAGGGGAAGAGCAATTGAGCACACAAAGATGTGCACAGGACGGGCAGGGAAAACCTCCCTGTAACAGGTCTGAGAACGCAACAGCGTTAGCAGGGGGACCTCAGTACAACACTGGGCCAACCCTGGGGTGGGCTGGAGGACTGACAACCTCCCCTCCAGCAGGCAGCAGCATGGTGAAAGACAAAGATGAACTTCTACACATCGCAGCCACTGACAGAGAACAGTTACGCACCCAGACAGCAGAGGTGGGTACAGCTCTGGACGTGTGCGTAATGCTGCCCTTGCCACCGGTAAGGGAGGCCACTGTTATGACCACAAGCCCCTCGATACCATTGCAAACAGGGCTGGAGCTGGGCTCGCAAGGCCCAAGAACAGAAAGGCTATTGTTCGGGTGGTTAGTCACCAGGGCGGTTATCTCCGCTGGGAAATGTGCGGTGTGCGCTCACACATCCACCTACCCACCCTGACGGCTGGGAAAGCAGCGTTGGGAGCTGCACCCTTCAGGGGATGGCAGAACCAGGCTCTGCCCAACAAGAGCACCTGGACCCACAGGGTTACACAGAGGAGCTGTGGGGCTGGGGAAGGAAGGGCTGTGGCTCACTCCTTGGGCGAGGAGAGGGGTGCAGAACTAGCCCCCCCCCAGCCCCTGGCCACGTGCTGAACAGTCTGCTCTCTGCCAGCTGTAATTCCTGGGAGGCAGAGCTGCTGGCCCTCTGCAGGGCTATCGGAAGCCTGAAAAATCTGGAAAACCTGTTCCCATGAAAATTCAGGCCACATAACTAGCACATATTGGGCATCTGCTACTGTGTCAGGAGAAAACTGCAATGAGAACATTATTAACAGCCAGTTACAGAGGAAACAAGCTGAGCTGTAGAAGACCATACCAATAGAGCCAACACTTTTTTTTTTTTCCCCTTTTTCAACATGGTGTTCCCCATCACATTCCTCAGTGCTGATGCAGCAGAAGTGCATGCTCTTGCCAGCAGCAGGGATTTGAACCTGTGCTGTGAATACATGTGTCCTGCACATCCCACAGCCTGAACTGTGCAGAGGAAGAGGAAGGCCCAGCACAGAGAGCCTGGGCACGTTACAAACACTGTGCTGCAACCAGGGCACGCGGGGAATCGTCACGCACAGGGCACTGCTGTCAGAGTAGCTCAGTGCCAAGAGGGGTGGCTGCGCAGTGGATGCCCCCCTCAGAAAGCTGCAAGCATTGGGCAGGTGCTGCAAAAGACATGGTAATCTTACATGGCATTACAGCACTCCTTTCAGTTCACAAATGAATGCTATAAAACGTAAACATATTAATCTCTTCATTCAAAATATCTGCACTGCCACTGGCTACAATTCAAGAAGTTTCAAGGGCATAAAGAACATTACTTCCCCCCCCCTCTGATAAAGAATATTTCTGTCTCTTACTGTCAGCAGGCCAGCAATGTAAATGAACATTTGAAAGTCACTGTACAACTAAGTCATTGTATACGCTCAGATTAAAAAGAGCAAAACCAAATGCAAATAGGAAGCTTGAACTTCTTGGTAAAAGGGAACAGAAGTGAAAATATGAAGAAGCCACAAACAGTAATAAAATGGGTAAGCCCATGTTAGACCAGATCCAGTCCTGGTCTGAACCTGCACATACATAATTCCACCAGTACTGTTAGTCATTGTGCTCATAAAAATAAACCCAAAGCTTTTCAAGCAACAGTTGAAGTTCAAGTGAAAACTTTTCAGCTTATAAAATTTACCAGATTCCTTTTAGATATTCAAACAGGTTAATTACTCAAATCAAAACATTAAACACAATGTCAAGAGTTCTCGAAAGCAATCACTTATCCATGACATCTCAAGGTTTTTATCATCCTAGTTAAAACACCTTTGAGGGGCCCCACTTTCAGGAGAGAGGAAAAAAAAAAAAGTTCCTTTCCAGAGACCTCCAGTGAAGTGACCCAGAGATGCTCACGTCCCCTGTCAACCCACCCTAACTCAGAATCTGACTATTTCAGAAGTTTCAAAAGTTACCCCTGGAACTCTGACAGCGACAAGCCACCAAAAACCATTTACTCCCTGCAAAATTGACTTTACAAAGATGATCACTAGCAAAAAGGCTCAGCTCTAACTTAGACAATACTAGCAGAACAATTGTGTTTTTATATCCCTTGCAGAATGCATTTTCCCAACAACCATTTTTTCCCTGTGAACACCACTCTCCAAATATTTTGCCTGTTCCTCATCTACAGGACGGTGGTAGAGTGCAACTGCAACTCCGTCTCCAGGAAATACACATAAAGCTGATTCATTATCTTAAAATGCTGCTTTTATTTCTGCTCATTAAAAGCACATTTCAGATCCCTGCACTGAATACATAGCCAATGTGCTCTGGACACAAATTAAAGCACTGGGTTTCAGTTCTCTACTTTTCTCATTTCAGTTGCATTTGCTGCCCACATGAATTCTCCATTTCAGTGAGAGCTGTATCAGACCTGAAGTAGAAATCAGAAAATGCTCTGGATAAAATCCTCTTTTTCTTTCTCTCTCCCCCTGCGATCTCTGACACTTCACGCAATTGCACCTGATGTCAGACTCAATCAAAACAGAACTGCTGCAGAGTCTCCCCTCCATCACTTATTTCTACTATCACTATGATTTCTAAACAAAAAGCTGTCTGAAACTTTCAATTTTTGAATGAGACTGAACGAAGGAAAAGCAGACTCCTGCCTAACCTAGATTTTGGGAGTTACATCCCACACCAACAGCAACCTCTCCGCAGAAACAGAACAAAAACCAGTTGTTCTGTATATCTCATACCCCAGCACGCCGAGTGATTCAGAAGAGAAGGAAAGCAAGTGAGCTTAGGTAATGCATGTGTTAGACAGTCCTCACCTTTAGGGAGTCAAAGCAGGCAATAACTCGACCATTTTCCACATGGCAACTCCGTGACGGGTGGGCGAACTTGCACTCTGCATCAGACCGAGAACAAGTACCTCTCTGAAACTCTCGACACACTTCTAATGTCAGCCATTTTGTATCACGAACCAGGGAAACGTTTACAGCCATATTAAAAACAAAAATTAAAATGCAAGCAATCACACCCTTCTTTAGGGCAATATTTACTGCTGATCTTTTTTTCTTTTTTTTTAAAAAAAGGGTAAAAAAGTGAATTCAAGTTAAATGTGAAGAAATAACTAACTTGTTGCTTTGGTAGAACTCCTATTCATCAGCACTTAGGTTTTCATTTAAGTCAAATCGTGTTTGTTTAAACAAGAATTAAACATAAAGCCAATCATAAAATAGAAATCTTATCAGAATAACTGAAAATCAAATTAGAGGCCAGCTCCTAAAAGTGCAATTGTAGAAGTTAAAATATAAGTGTTATATTTTGTGCCACTGCCTAAGTTACTTGAAAATAACTGGCAGACTTTCAAAAGAATTCTGTGCTCTCCAGTTAATGGTTTCAATTATTCTTGCAAAAAGCATATGCTGCTGGCAGCACTTCAGTTTGTGGAATGGTCTCGGTCCTTAGGGGGAAAACTTTTTTTTTCCTTCTTTTTCTTGCTTCTAAAAATTACGGTTCACGAGCATCAAAACAAGCAGAAGGATGTTAGATTTTTTTTTTCCTTTTTTAAAATATTTGCTACATACTCGGGGAAGAAAAATGGCTGAGCAAACTGTGTGTAAATGGGGAGCAAAAAAAAAAAAAAAAAAAAGGAAGAGGATGGATGAGTTGCCGTCAGGGTATGAACTGCAAGCAACGCCAAATTAAAAAGAAAGGGGGGCAAAGGGGGAAGAGAGAGGCAGCCCTAGACAGAAATCCAAGCAGCGGTGGCTTCAGGAAAGGCACTTTTCAGCAACCTGCAGGAAAAAGAGAAATAGAATCAGCTACAACAAGACAATCGCCCCCTTTCCGAACTCGAGCTGTGAGCAGCAGCCGTACTCGCTGGAGAGGGGCTCCCCAGACACTGACAGTGCGGCACAGTGCAGTCAGCCATTGTAGATAAAAAGGGCATTTCCCACATGAAGCTGCGCATGGTAGGAGGAAGCAACCAATTGGATTTACTGTTGCAGCAGAAGGGCTGGGCAGCCACCCAATAAAAGAGAATGTTTCACATCGATCTCTTCTGGCAGACGTTCATTTTTGTGCCCACTGCACAGAAAATGCCTCGCTCTGACGCCGCCGGCCTCCGGCACTACCCGGGACGCAGCTCGGCGTCGGGCATTGGGCACCGCCGGCTGCTGCCAGCCCCGCTGTGCCACCACCCGCACACCCACACACCCACCCTGCGACCCCACTGGGCACCCCACACCCCGACACCCGTGGCTGCGACCCCACAACTGCCTGCGAGCCTTCGCCAGCAGGCAGCCGGCCGGGAGCGGCACCAGCGGGCAGCCCTTCCAGACAAAGGAGGGGCATTTCGCTGTTGGGTCTTTCTTGCTATGTGTATTTTTTCCATTAATCTTCCCCCCTCCTTCCCCCTTCTGTAGGAAGCGTGCTGGCAGGAAGAGCAGCCGGTGGCTCTCTTGTATACAAAGCAGAAGGAGCTGCCACAGCTCAGCCCTCCAACTGCTCTAAGGTGTTGTGCTTAACCCGTTGCTGGCTGCAGCAGCGGTCTGGGATGTCACCTGAGCACAAACTACTGATTCACAAATTTAGAACCTGCAAAAACACAAAACAAACCTGATGGGGAAACCTGAGCCACGCGCAAGGGGAAAATATTAACTCGTTGCTCACAGCCGTGCTTTTCTGTGAGACTGAAGACACCCCTAATTACTTCAGTCCCAGCAACTTGCAAGCAATTCCCAGAACATCCCTGTTCAGGGTGTTCGTGGCATCCACTAAAATGTTAAGCCATCCTTAGAGGTTTCCATTCTCATATTTCATGTACCAACACCATCTGATAGGATTGGGCTGTTTCTGAGTCCCCCAAATCCAGCCCTTTATCATTCTAAAGTGCTGCCGTTTCCTTTTGCAGACACTTAATGGGTGCAGCATGTTGCTCGTGTGACTGCTATTAAGACTTCAAACTTCTGCACAAGAGCCTTCAACTACAAGAAAAGGAAGCTTAAATTCCTCTTATTATTGGTGTGTTATTGCAATTACGCTGATTGGTAACTGAAACCTACTGGAGCTGGAACAGTCAAACAATGCTACCAAGGAAGGAGTGTGGGAAGATGCTGTCATCAGCTGCAGGGGGTGGGGCAGGGAGGCTGTTTGATTCATGGATTGAATTATTTCACATTAAAAACAACATTTGCTAAACCTACATTACAAGTATTTTCTAGGCTAATTGAAGCCAAGTTCATAACAGAAACTGGCCAGATTTCTGCGTTCAGGATGGCACCTTCAGCACAAAGATTCAGCGAACCCATGCTTCTGGAAAGACCTCTGCATTTTTGCACATCAGGTGGGGAACAGACTGCAAAGATCAGATTTGCTAGGCATGTTTTAAACTTCAAAGCAAAAGAGAAAAAAAAACGTATCTAGCCACACTCATGTCTTCTGGGTTTCGTAAGAAACAGAGATGCTCTCAATCAATTCTGATTTTGCGAGTGGGGCAAATCTACACATGAATCCCACTTGCTGATGTCTGGGCTCCCAGTTCGAATGAGCTCAGTACACAGGAAAAGCTGTGCAGAAACCTTTCTGCAGAGAGCTAGGGACAGGCTGGGTGCAGCTCTTCAAAACGAGCTAGAACAGGTCAAATATGGGTGGGGATTAGAAGGAATGCTCTCAGGAGCTGTTCCGAGCAGACTGAAATCTTGTGGACGAGCTGCCTGTTCTGCACCTTCACACTCCTGGGGAAGCGAGGGTCTGAACTTCACACAGCTACAGCCAGGTGTACAGGCAGCAGAGCAACTGCCACTTCCCAGCCCTTTCACCTTGAGAAATCCCTAAGACCACAACAAAGGAAACGTTCATCTTGCTGTCGCCTGCCCATGTAGCTCAGGAACACACGTGTGCACCCACGGGCTTCACAGGCACTCGCATGCAGTGAGCTGTTCTGAGAATCCTCCCGACGAAGAGAAGCACGTTAATGGAAGGTAAGTCACGTGAATCCCAGGAAACGCTGAGCTACAGAGACCAAAACACTCAGATACACGTGACACCACTGACGTTTTCTCTTAAAACCATTATAAAAAAAAATTAAAAAAAAAATGAAGAAATACTTGTTGATGTTCTACTGATAGAAACAGAAAGGGGACCCCTGCCCCATGCCCTGCAGAAGAGCACAGTGGTGTGCTCAACAGGCCAGAGCAGGACACGAGGAATACTCGGTGCCACAGAAACCACCCACCTCTCTGCAGGCAGGCAGGCTACCATCTCAGACCCTAGCACAAAGGCTCCTGTACTGGGGGAGCTAAATAAATTATGTTAATACCAGGGCATCAGTTTTGCTGCCTGCTTGACAAAGGGCAAAGCACAGGCGAGGTGCACGCTGCCCCAGCTCGCTCACTTGTTATGGGCTCAGGAGAGCGCACACGCTTCACTCTGAGCACACCGACAGGCTGACGGGAAAGGAGAGAGCTGAAGCCTGTACTTAAGTGCTTTGCTGAATCGGGGCCTAAATAAATGAATCTGGTCCCCAGGTTTATTGAGGCTGGGAGAGCAGCAAGCGCAGACAGAAGTCATCGTGTTCAGGCTTATGTGATCGCAGCCCAGAGGGGTACGAGCTAGGATTTTCTGCAAGTCAACAAATACAGTTCTGTCAATGTTTGGATTATTGCAAATTCCCTCTCCATGTGGCCAAAGGGAAAGCCTAAAACGTGTGCTTTCTAGGCTGACATCACACAGAGGCTTCGTAACACTGCAGTGAGACTCCGTGCAGACTGCCAGAAGATAAAAACATCTGACAGAAACCCACCCCTGACGCTCTAAAGTTTCACTTCTCTGCGTTTCAACTCCTGGCAGCAAACAATTGCAACCATTCTCACCACGATACATCTTTACAACTCCGCATTACCCTGTTTTTGGAATTGGCATTTTAGTCACTTTGTTCTCCCACTTACTTCAAACGGGAGGAATAAAAGCATCCATGCCAAAACCAACATAACAAGGTTACAAAGTAGCTCCACAAAACACTGGTTTCGTTAGCTTGCAGGAAATACAACAAAGGGTAGGTGCTGCCTTTTGAACCCTTCCCAGCGCTGCTGCTCAGCAAGCCAGATTTGTCTGGCAGGGCTCAGCTCCTTCACTACCAGATGGACTGATCTAGTTGCAACCGCAGCAGCAGCAAAACTGAAAAAAAAAAAAAAAAAAAAAAAAAAAAAGCAGCAAAAGAGAGAAAGTCCAGTGTTTTTTATCCCCTTAAGGAAACAATAACCCTAAAGCCCCTGCTCCAGGGCCTCTTGCTGGGCCAGGCGCTAATTGCCTGAAATGAAGCAGGACAGGGGCTTGCTCCAGACATCAGACCCAGTCCTGCAGCTACCGAAGGGACCAGGACAAGGGCAGTGTCATGAGCGAAGGTCACGGCGGAGCTTGCCTGTGGCAGGACCGAGATGCCCTCGCTGCTTGAGGTAACGTGAGGACAAGTGTATTCACTGAACCGTTGAATTCCTCCCGCTTTCCATGAAACCGATCCCCTTCCACTGCCACCCCCCATGGATGTCAGCTCACGAGCATGCTTCCTGACAGCCAAGTTCGGAGATGGTAATTTATGTGACAGGGTGGATTCAAGCAGCTTCCATGCATAAATGATGCTATTTAAGGAGCTGGGTCAGTCGTGTCCCCCCCCCCTTTTTTCTGTGTGTGTTTTTTTGTTTGTTTTTCTCCTCCAGAAATACAAAAATGACTCAGTAAAAGCAGCAAGGTGGGGTTGCATGTTAATGGTTCCTCAACAATTTCCAGGTCATGACTGCTCAGCTGAGAAGCAGAAGTGCTTTTATCCAAGCTGACAGTCCTGGTGAGGGAGAACGGCAGCTATCTCCCTTCAGCTGAAGGGAGCCAGGGCAGACAGTGAGGGGGCACTGGAGCTTTCTCAAAGCCAAGCTCCAGCGATGCTCTTTCTTTGCTGCAGCCAGCACTCTCCATGCTCCTTTCCTCAACATGAGCCTCCAGCATTTCCTGGAGGAATGAAGGACACGTTCCCATGAGTCTGAGCTCAGCTCTGTGCTGCCAGACAGCAGCACACTTCAGGCAGTTTTGCAAGTTGTTGGTCTGAACTTTCAGTGACAAGCCAGCCTGGATGGGTAAATACCTTGTTTCACTGCAGCAATAAACTCTGCTCTTCAACCAGCAAAACTTTTTTTTTTTCTCCTATGGCTTTTTCCTCAAAGAACAAAATTCATCTGACAGCACAAATGACAGCATCACTCTTCATTCCTTGCACCTATAGATGGTTCTGTAACCTCGGCGTTTCACTGCGCTCTGATGGGTGCAGAAAAGCTTAGTGCACCCACTCCTCCCTCCTTGGATAAGCCGGGATGGTGAAACCCCTCCTTCACAGACTGAAGTGACACAATTTCAGTGACAAAAAATATCTTCCAAATAAACGCTGTGTTCCTGGAAATACTGCGTGGCAAAGAGAAACAGGAACAATAAAAATAGCACATTGAACTATTTTGTTCTGAAAGAGAAACAAAGGCCTTCAGAACACTGCTTCCATCCACCAGCATTTTTTGCATATCCACAGAAAACCAAGCCTGAGCATCTTCCCCAGTTCTTTCTTTCTCCTCCACTTTCCCAGCAGTAATAAAGAAGGACATGGGAAGCTGCATCTTGATCTTCAAAAGGAACCAAAAAGGCACAGCCAAAGACAAGATTTTGCTGGGGAGTGCTGCACTGGTACATTTATTGGCAGTCATGCGTGACAAAAGGTAAGCCACATTTGTAGGGAGCTTTCACAGTCAGTGAGGGGAAAAACAAAAAATCACGTATCTTCATTCAGGACCTACCAAGCCAGGAACACGATGGCATTAGTTCAGTTGTCTGACATCAGAGAGATTCAGTTTGAGCCTCACAAGAGCCCATGGCAAGTGAGGCACTGCCATGACTAAGACCACAGAGCAGCTCTGCTTCTCTTGGGAGTGGTTCACAAGTGGAACTGGCAAGGCTGTACCACAGAAATAACCCCCATAAGATCAAGGATCACGGATCCTCCACTACTGAGGTTCAGATTAGCAGGGCTCTTACCCTACATCACATACAAACCAGCAGCATTCAAGCTGCTGTAGACTCAAATTCCTGTGCCAGTGCCAGCAGCATGTAGGCTGTGGGCCGGGTGCCACCCCTGGGCCCGCACACTCCATGTGCTAGGAACAGAGGGATCTGTGCAAGCGGCCGGCTTCCCGACAGCTCTGCTCCTTGCCTCTGCACCTAACGGGCTGCAGGATACAGCCTGAAGAAGGTCCATGTATTTTCTGCCACCTGCAAGAGGTATTTTTTACTTTCAAATAAGAAAATATTCTATTTATCACTCTGGCTCTTATACTTTAAAGCAAACACTTTAGGAGCTCAGTAGACACTTTGAATATTTCCTTTGTGAACAGCCTGTACCTGGACACTTTCTCCCTCAGGGAACAGTTTACTTAATTTAAGGTAGACCTTCATAGCTAGTAAAAAAGACAAAAAAAAAAGACATTTTTCCTTCTACCAGTTAAACAGAAAGAGCAGATTCTCTACTGTGGCCACGCATGGAAAGTTTCTGTTCAAGGCCTAATTGCAGATGTAGGGGGCCATGAATCACCAAGGATCACACTGTGCGCCCAAGAGTCAGCTTCAGCCCTCATTGCTGTCTGTTCAGAAAAGGACAGACAAACCCAGAAACCACACACACAAATAAAACACCCCCAATGCTGCTGCAGCGCAAAAGCCTCATTGACAGGATACAAACCAAGGACAGAAGTGGCTGTGCACAAAAGCCGGATGCTTGGGCATGTAAATACCACACTCAAAGAGCCACTAACGACTCAGCCCTGTTGCCCCACACTCACTCATGTCTATGGCTTGGAGTAACTTTATGAAGTGTGGGTTCCCAAGTCATGACCTCTGTGGAAAGAGCAGCATGAGGAAAATCCTCCCGCTCCTCAGCAGCTGCAGTTGCACATATTGCATCCCATGTCTTGGAAAGCTTGCCAAGAAGCACCTTGCTAAAGGATTTATGGCACCCCAGAAGACAGACGTGGTACTCTGCAGGGACAACAGAGCTTTGTGCTGGTGTCCTCAGGAAAATGGATCATCCATCACTCGCCTCTGGATGCTACACGCTGCTCATAATGGCTCTGGCATGACCTAGGCACTTCTCTTACCGGGAGAAGGAAAAAAAAAAAAACATGAGATAAAATAAAGCACTGTGAGGGAGGGAAGCGCTTCAGTGCAGAGAAAAAATATAAATAAACTTTGGGAACTTTATCCTCCATTACACACACGCAATTCTTCACATTTAAAACCTGCAGCAAACAATCACAGGAAAAATAATTGCCAGATCTAATGAAACATTTCGGAAGAAAATTGTTTCTGAAATCTATCATTCTTCCCCATGGAGCTCCTACTCCCTCAGCCACCTGAAATCCTCATACTCTGTTTTTCTTCATCATCAATCTCCACCACCTCCTGTCCAGTTCAAGTTCGAAGAACACCTCTCCCCTTCGCTCCTGCAGGACTAGCTCTTCTCCTAAATGCTTCCACGGGAAAAAAGCTTACAGCTACTTGCCACTATCTGCTGGGAAATTCTAAGACAAAAAGGTATTACAAACATATTGCAGTTTAAGGATCCATTTTATTTGTTTACCTCTGAACAAAGTGAGAGAAGCTACTATAGTGGACCCACACACGTGCCTAGCAGAAAAAATGCCTTTCCATAGGGTGTTTCGGGGCAGCGTGCAGTACACTGGTTCAAAGGAAACTTCTCCCTGCTTTGCTGAACAGATTTATTGTTAGAATTAACAACCCCACCGCCACAGTCATCTCTGTTCTTTCAGGCTTTTGATTTCCTACTATCAGCTTATTTGGGACCAGTTGGAGGACAGGACTGTGGTGCTCTCTGCTACAAGTGATGGAGACTGCCTGCACCCCAAGGTGAGGTATGGGTGTTCCCGAGGGATTCTCTGCTGAGCAGGCAGTGAAGCAGGAGCATTGCTCAAGCATCGTTCCAGCACATGGGAGGCAGCTTCCCGGGACCAGGGAGTATGTTAGAGCAAGGTGGTTAACCCAAAAGCAGCATTTCCTCTGTTGCACAGAAACAGCTGTGATGCTGCTGTGAACTGGTGCTAAAATCCCCTCCGCTGCCAGCACTGCTAGGAAGGGGTTAGGACCACAATTACACCATCTGCAAACACAAAAAAAGAAAGGGAAAAAAAAAAGTTGGCAGGGATCTCTGGAGGTCAGCTAATCCACACCCCAGCTCAAAGCACAGCCAGCTTCAGAGGTAGATGCTTCCATCTCCAAGCACAAAGAGAGATGTCTGACACAAAGAGAGCTCAATTGAGTCAAACAGATTTACAGAGGAGACAGGAAAGGCCAAGGCTCATTAAGGCTTGTTCCCCACCACGTAATCATAAGAAATAGGATCAAGCAGATGTATCCCACAATCTATCTGATTATCCTGCTCAGTGCTCAAGAAACCCCCAAGGTCCTTGCCAATCAGCTAAGTGTCCGCGCGTGTTTGGGCAGGCCGACAGGGACATGGCTGAGGGGAAGGAATCCCTTCACTGAATTGCCCTTTGTGGGATTCTGCTGGCACAACAGTGACCTACGAGCCTTTCCTAAGTTTTGAGTGTGGCTGTAGCCCTTGAGCCAGACGATATATGCCACCAAACAGCATAAGTACTGAAATATGAGGCCTGTTCGGTCATTCACAGTGCTGCACAGAAGGCCTTGAGCTTCAGGAAGGTAGCAGCCTTACTGCACGGGGCAGGCTCAGCAGGTCTGGTGCTCCATGGGTGCCTCTGCCCACATGCACGTCCTTGCACCTCAAACATCCTCACTGCTCCCCTCTAATCCAGGGGATGGCCTGCTGAGCACCAGCACCGTGCTCCCCAGCACAGCCACCAAATCTCCTCCCCAGGCTCAGAGGACAGCCACGGGGAACAACTTGCACACCTGCAGCATCAAGGGGGCAGCGGGTCTTGCAGGAGTGAGGTGAAGCCTCCTCACAAGAAAGAGCTGAGGAAAAACGCTGCAGGGTCAGCACAGTTATGGCTATGACCAGCCCACTCTGGACTTGCCAATTATGCAAAGCCTGGTGCTCCAGGAGATGGATTTTCTCCAAGAAGCAAGCCATCACCTCCAGGGGAGTAACAGGGAGGCATTTCCCTTTCAGGTCTCATGCCACATCTCCTCAAAGTAAATGTGCTCTTACACGCACACACCCCTGTCGGTTCACACAGTAACACGTTAGTTCTGCCCTACCTGGTGAAAACAGGTCTGCAGAGGGAGGATACAGCCACTTGGGCAGCGGTTTGAATTCTCCCAGCTGGAGGAATTTGCGGAAAACAAAAATAGTTTTTCTTTTAACATTCTTTGTACTGAGCGCTTGGATAAGCCATAAGTAACCTGGCAGTGAACCAGTTTGGTACAAACACAGAGCACCAGAACACAATGCAGTCATCACAAAGCCATTGCTCTGGGCCAGACAGTAATTTTCCCCTTCGCACAGGGCAGGCCTCCAAAGTCTTTATGCTACTACATTCAAGTCCATCCGAATTACACGATGTGTTATAAAATGAGGAGTCATGCGCAATAACGAACGTACCTGTCACTTCTGAGCTACACAGAAGGGCACAAAGCATACAAAGGTACCAAAGAATCATTTGTGAAACAATTCAGGATCCAGGAAAAGGAAAGCCTTGAATTATTCCTCAGCTCAAACCTGTAGCAGCATCTTCAGGTAGCAAATCAAATAAGCAATGACAGAAGGAAATGGAAAGAGAGGTAACAAGAGCATCCAAGATAATTAGGATAATTTCTTTCAGGATTAAAAAAAAAAACACAACAACTGATATGAAACCAGGAAAAGCAAACAGCTCAGAGCTTACTTTCCACTTCCATGTGCTAGTGAAAATCCAGAGCAGCCTCATCCCAAGCCCCAGAGGCATTATTTTCACACCTGCTGTTGCCACAGGATAGGTGCTCTAGCCTGCAAGTGCCAGACTCTGGAGACAGAGCCTCAAACCCCACCTCAGCCATGGGTGCCAGAAGTGACACGGGACAAGTTGCTCAACCTCTCTGCAAATGGAGGCTGTTACTTCCTTATCCCCTCCACGATGTTTGGCACATGAAACCCAGGAATAGCAACTGGGCATTAAGAAATGCCTACGGTAAAGGCTGTATAAGCACTAGATGAAGGGATCTCTCGGACCCCATGGCCATTACAGCGTGAAACAGGATATAGAAAGGGAGGAGGGGAAGCATGCACACACACCTGCCCCATTAATCCAGCAGGCTGCAACAGGATGAAAGGCATGTCCAACAGCTCCAGTCTTGCTTGCACAGCAATAAACACCCTGCTGGCATGGCAGGGAAGCACTGCTGCAGTACACGTGGGGGAAGAGCCAAGCAGAGAGGCATGTGGAAGGTTTAGGTGCCAGTTTTGGAAGTGTACTTCTGGCATCCAGTGCCACCTGCTTGGCTTGGGCCCAGGGGCTGCCCGCCTGGTGTTCTCATGGGACAGGGAATGGTTGGGGAGCTGCACAGAGAGGAGCCAACAGAGCTAAGCCCTGAAAAAAGGCAAGGAGAACCCAAAGTCACCCTTGAGGCACTTTCCAAGCTGTTTAGAATTAGTGTGTTGGCCTCTCTTGCCTTCCACACACCCCAAAATCTATTATTCATTGCTCTTCATCTCATTGCCAGGTAGATGAATCAACTTTCCAGTGACTGAACATCCTCCGTTGTCTCTAAGATGCCTGAGTCACGGACTTCAGCTGAAGTCCTCAGATCTTCAATTATCTCACCTTCCTGTATGCACACCGTGATGGCCTCCAACTTCTCCCCCATGGAAGTCTTGGTGACCTGAATTACTTCCAAGTTCCCACACAACACCTGTGGCATTCTTTTCTTCCAGAAAACATCTGACTTAATATGAAACCACTGAATCAGAACCAGAAGGTGGGCTCCAGCTAGCCAGGGTCCATGTCCAGATGAGTGGTGCCTTCTACCTGCCCTGTCCTTCCTGCCAGCACCC
Source organism: Anas platyrhynchos (assembly GCF_047663525.1). Taxonomy (NCBI): domain Eukaryota; kingdom Metazoa; phylum Chordata; class Aves; order Anseriformes; family Anatidae; genus Anas; species Anas platyrhynchos. The sequence continues at coordinate 16,225,058 of NC_092596.1, forward strand.
TGCAGCCCCCAGCTACTTTGGGTCAGCAGCAACGCAGACACACAGGCACCCACCCTTGCTTTGTTTGGTGCCTGCCAGATGACTCTAAAAGCAGCAGATGAAAACTAAATAGGGATATATTCCCCCAGACCCTGAGCACACACTCAGAACCTCCATCAGTGCTTTTATTTCCTTCCCCTAAGAGAAGAAGCTTGGGTGATGGCAGAGGGAAGAGGGGATAGATGGCAAGAGGAGTCTTTGTTTTAATTGGCTGCTGTTAAGAACATTAGAAGGATGTTTGAAGGAGAATGATTACGGGCAGAGTGCAGAGGAGGTAATCAAAGGTGTCCGACAAACTGAATTTATGATGTGGCTTAGCAATCCATCACCTGGCTATCATTCCTACGTACATGCACATACATAAGCCTCAAAAACATATTTAGCTTGGGGGTCTGGAGAAACAAAAGCCTCTTTTCTTGCAACCCCAGGTAGCAGCCACTTTGTTCCTTATAACATTACAGAAGCTATTTATTTCAAACTGGGGAGGCAAATCAGATCTAAAGGATAAAAATTGTTTTAAATTCTTCTAAGTGTGAAGATAACTTTGTTTACAAAAGGCATACAAGGGAACATATGCATACAGCACAAACTCAGCTGTGGAAATTTGGCTCCCTGCAATTCCCTGTGATATAGATGCATTTTTTCCAGAGGAAGTCTAATGGTCTTGTTTGTTTTCACCACTAATGGAGGAGTTCAATGAATTTTTCTATTGGGAAAGTCTAATGAGGTCACAACAACAGAACAGAGTAACTAGGAAGGAATGTCCTTGCATTTTATTTTTAGAATAAGGATAAAGGTGGGGCTTTGCAAGAGACAGGGGATGGGCCTGCTTTAGCGCACATGGCCAGGCTGGAACGCTTGGTCCTGTGAGGCTGGGGGGTGTTGAGCTTGTTTGTTTTTGCAATAGCAAAGCTCTTCCTGAAATATGCAGCAAGAGAGCAGGAGAGTCCAACGTGGAGAAGAGCAGTGTGATGCCCAGATGCTTGGGCAGCAACAGCCACAGGGATCGATTGCAGCTGAGCAGCTCTTAGCCACATGAGCAGAGAACGCTCTCCCCTCCTGGACTCGTTTCCTTTTCTTTGCTGCAAAGATGAGCACCTTCAGTAGCTCCAGTGAACTTGAGATCTCTACTTCTGCATGTTAAGGGGAATCCAGGTTACAGCAGGAAAAGCATTGAGGAGAAAAGCAAGGAAAGCACAACATGGCAGAGCAGGGGGGCACAGCGCACCAACACGCTGCAAACAGAGCATCCCGCACCACGGCAGGGAACGGAATTTGGTCTATTGTTAAGCGTTGAGGCTGGGTGTCAAAATGCAGCGAGACAGCCTCAGGGAGAGACAGCCAGAATGAGACCGAAAATGAAAAGGAAGAAACAAAACTCAATAAAAGAACCAAGGTGGAGCGGGAAGTGGCTTGACTGGGATAAACAGGTAAGGAGGAAAAAGGGTGCATTCAAGAGCAAGCAGGCCACGGTCTGTTTCCTGGCAGTGGCTAATCTGATTGGCATGGAGATACAAGAAACAGAGGCTTAAATAGCTCATGGGAGCAGATCTTCAGCAGGGGAGGGCCGTCATCACTCAGCAATTAACTCCGTCACAGGCTCTGCCCCACGGAGCACGGAGTTATTCAGCAAGGCTCTGCCCCTAAACCAAAAGCAGGGACCTGACCCTGCCGAGCACAACCAATGCAGAACAAAGGAGAACAAGATTAAGCGCCTTTGTAAGGGTTAACAGACAATAGAGAACAAGCTGTTCCATGCGTTCAGGTCAGGAAAAACAGGACTGGGGCTTGACACAGGCACAGCGCACGCATTGCTGCTGCCCTGCCAGGATCACCAGAGCCCAAGCGCAGGAGCACTCTGAGGGTCCTCACCTTCACGGGAGCACAGCCAGGGCTAGCCCAGGGGGTTGTCTGGTAGGGGTACGGTTTGGGGAGAATTGGGGCTTTCATGAACAGACTCCAAGCAACCAGAGGCCAGCATCTGTGCTCTGCTCCTTGTCATTCTCTCTAGGGAAGGAATAAAGGGTGGCAAAGCGTGCGGGATGAAGGGCAAAGCACCCTCTCAGCCCTCCTGTGCTGCCCAGAGCTGCTGGTCTCCTACTCATACCGAAGAAAGACGTAGGTGGAAGAACCCAGCAGACTGGAACAAGAATCACAGAAACAACCCGGGGAAGGCAAGACTCTGCTCTTTGATGGGCAGTCACGGGAGGCTGCACTTGCCTCCCAGCACACAAGTCCTCCAACACGATGCTTCTGAGCAGTACGTTGTCTGCAAGTCTCTTCTGCTCCTGTCTGCAAGCAGGTGCAGGCAGCGAGGGAACATCCCCTGAGCAGCACACTGTGCTCAGCTGAATCTGGGGAGCCTCTCCAGCATTACAGATTACAAAGGTGAGGTCGAGGGCAGGACAGGTATAGGAGCAGCAGCGTTGTATGTACAGCACAGGGCACAGCAAGGGGTCAGACTGTCAGAAAAACCCCCCAGGTTCACACCTTCCTGCCCCAACAAGGAGCACAGCACCTCGCCAGCCTCCCACAGAGCGGGTTGCTCTTTTCCTTGTAGCAGAACCTTTGCCCCCAAACTCCAATCCTCACCGTGGCAATGCCAGCACGGGACAGGGCAGCTCAGAGCACCCCTGAGGAAGTGGGCAGATAGGGGTGGAGGCATGGCCCTCCTTCCCCCTGGAGCCCAGCAGCCACCCAAAAGTTATGAGGCAGCCACATGCGATCTCCCAGCGTGACACTCACCCAGCCACCCACTATTTTTAACTCGGAGGATTTCCTGAGCCTGCTGTGGTTGGCCTGCTTGGTATTCCCCAACCAGCTCCCCACTGAGTGCTTGTCCGATCTCCCCAACACTTGTGCAAGCTTCGTGCATCGCTGGCCTCTCTCAGCAAGGATCTCAACAGCTCCTCTGTGAAGGAGGATGATGAAGCTCCTCTGGAGCTTTCGCCCATAGTCACACTTTGATCTCCCTGCCCCCTGGACTTTTATGATATGCTGCAGGCTGAGCACCAGCCTCTTCTCAGAAAGATCTCTTTTTAGTGACTCCCAGTTAGAGTTTATGTACGGCAGTCTGTAAAGCTTGCTCTTCTCTTAGATAAAGAGGAGTGTCAGGGTGACACAGAGCAATCTCCAGATGAAATGTCATAATTTCCAACCATTTGGGGACGCTCACTGCAGCAAGTCTCATTTGCAACGTCAGATCTGGGAGCAAACTTGCAATTAAAAAAAAATAATTAAGAGTGACCTTGAAAACAAGGGCTACAATATAACCAACCCTCCTTCAGGATTTGTTAATAAAGAAGCTCTTCTGTGGGCTACAGCACAAGGGCACTTTTTCCAAAGATCTGCCTCTGCCCAGTTGTGTCAGTGGAAATTTTAGGGACCTTTACACAAAGGCACCAGGAGAGCCTTGCCCTGCAGACACCTCCCTGCCCACTCTTCACCCTCCACTCTTCAAGGAGCAGGGTAAGCTCCAGCCTTGCCAAGTCCACGGGTAAGGCAGGGCTTGCAATTAAGCAATAATGATCCCAATCACAAGGCATTTCCAAGGGACTGATGACCGGCTGGGTGGGGTTACATTACAATCCATTAACCTAATCAGCATTTAAACCTCAAGAACTACACAGCACAGGCTGCCACCAGGATTATAAAACAAAGTGAGAACCTACTCTTGAAACATGCGTCTTTCAAGGCTTTGGAGAGCCTTACAGCTACGTCTTCACAGATAATCACATCACAGGTACAGGGCAAGGTTAGGAAATAAATGCCCAGGGCTAATGAGCAAGTTCATTCATCTTATCCAGCACAGGAGTGTTTCCCCCCCTCCATCTCATGGTAATGTTACCCTGACAGGTACAGAGCCCAGAGCAACTTCTACACCTGTCCTATGTTCTGAATTATCCCTTTAGGGATTAGAGCAAAGATACATATTTGGGGAATGGGTACTGTGGTGCTTCCTACAGCCTCCCACGTGGCTTGCGGCACCAGAAAATTAAGCTGACTGGAAGAGCAAAGCCTGACGCTGCCCCACAAAGCAGGACTTGTTTGGTACCATTACTCACAGGCCAGTTAAACTATGAAGTTGCTACTCCACACCCTTTTCTACATATTTACAGATTGTAGGGTGAGGGAAAAAAAAAAACACAAATTTCAAAGACGCATCCTGGAAATCCTATGTGCCCTCGGACACCCCATACATCCCACTGGATATAGAGCCAAGCCTAACTTCACCTCTCCTTAATTGCTACTCTGCGAGCTCCCAAAGCATTGATCATATGCCTTTGCTCTTATCAACTAGCTGGGATATCACTGAAACATGGTTGGTAAGTAATGTATTTTCCCCCTTTCTCCTGGGGAGGCTTTTGCATGGGATACTCGCTGCTGGGGTGGGCTTTGACACTCTGCCCTCACTTCTCTGAAGGCTGGCCAGCCAACACGAGGTCCTCAGGCATAAACGTGCATGCACATGGATGGATCAAGTACAAGGGACCTACCAGGACAAAGCCGGCCTGATGTTGAGCACTGCAGCAGAGAGTTTGCAGCTTTCTCATCGCTCTCCTCTTTTTGTGATTTTAGTTGCTAGTTTCGTGCATTCCCCACTCTTCGAACCATTTCTGCCCAGTCAGGGGCTCTGCTTGCAGACAGGAGGGCTCTTTTTGTCTGGATCTTTGTTCTGTCAGCATCCTCTAAATATCATTCCCTTAACACCTGATTTAATATTGCAACCCCTTTAATTATACACAATGGAGATTTTATTGGAAATCTGATTATTGTTTGAAAGTCTGAGCATTTCATCCCAGCCTCAGAATTGATCTATTGACTGCTTTCAAATCTCCCATTTTAATTTAACATTTAACACTTTATACCCACGTTAATTACACTCCCCATGATCAATATTAACAAACACCATCTCTGACCCTCTCCTGATATCCCTCCAAAAAAAGCCCTGGGAGACCTTGCTCTGACAAAACTCGCAAGAGGGATTTGTTCTAGAACGCGGGCATTTATGGCACTGATCTCTTCAGTGGGTGAGGGCGAGAAAGAAAAACCTATGGTACCGAGTAAGTAGTGAGAACCTGCACTAGCAGATAGCTGCAGAGCTGGGCGAAACACTGACTTGATTTCAGCAGGGGAAGCAACTGCCAGCCCACGCGGAGCTGGGCAGGCACAGACCCCACGCCGGCTGCAGCACGGGGACTGGCCAGGCCCCAGGACATGCCGAGCGGAGGCTCCAGCCAGCTCAGGGTCCATCTGTCCCACCCCCGTCTCAGCTGGAGAGGGACCAGGCTCTGATGTGGGGAGCCACCATTTTTAGGCTCTGTAGTAACTCCTGCCCACTCGGAAGAGCAGGTGAGCTGTACTTGGCCGGGTGCAGAGCTGCACGCAGGAACTGGAGCACGGGAGATGCTGACAGCGAAGTCGGGGAAAACAAAGCTTTGCCAGCTCAGAATCTCCCCGCATGTAACGTGCACCGTGCCAGCCTGCAGGTCGAGGTCCCTCTGCTTGCTTCACCACAGCACCCCGTGGAGTGCAAGGCACTGAGATGCTGTGCCATCCTGCCCCACAGCTCTGCCCCTGGGGATCCAGGAACACAAGCTTTCTGCAGGGGTTTACCAGGGGGCTGGACAGTCCAAGCTCAGACCCAGCTCCAGAGAAGCAGATGCCTAGGTTTGTGAGTAAAAGAAAACAAAAAAAACAAACCAACAAAAAAACAAAACACACATTTTCACAGAGCAATAATGCCACCCTCCTCCACACTAGTGTTTTCCTATCAATCTTCCTTGTTACTACTTCGCGTGCCTGCAACAGAGCAGAGCTCTTGTTAGAAGACACAAACTGCGTGGACTAATTAAGGAAGACACCCACCATGCTGCCTTTATATCCAGCCACTGCCAGGTCTCCAAGAGAAGGTGGCTGCTACAAGGCACTGGAAAAGTTCAGCTCAGGCAGGACAGTACCAGATTTCTTCTCCAGATCACAGAAGAAAGAACTCAACGAGTTTGCGAGGAGTCAGGTGCTCCTTTCACCCTGTCCATGATGCATTTGTGTTTCTACGTTGCAAATGGAGGTGGAGTAAGAAGATCACATCCCCAATGCTGCAGGAAACAATATTTGTCCGTGAATAATTTCTCCAGCATATTAAGCACAAGTCATTCTTATGCAAAGGCTGCCCTGTACAGCTGCCAAGGTCAGTAAGACCTTGCTTTATTTGCTGCATAAGGGCTGGCTGCGCAAGTTTTACCTTGTACATATATTTCCATGCCTTCTCATCTTAGATTTCCCTGCTGCTTGTGCCTATGCATCTTGCTGTCTGTTCAGTAGGTCATGCTACCATCTCTGGCTGCTGATAATGACTACCCAATATCCAATCCTCCAGTACAGTCAAAATTCCAGCAAGCCATTTTGTACGGTATGTTTAATTCAAAGACACCAAGGACAATATTGAATAACAATTTTCAAGGAAAACATGCTCCACAGCTTTTGCTAACAACATCAATATGCTTCTATTTTCAGGGGGTCTTGACCCGTTATCCAGTCACACAGCCATCACTGTTCACATTCTAGTATCTACATACAGACGATTTTTTGTGCAGGGGTTGCATTCAACCAAGAGGCACTGCCTGCAAACACAAGCTCTGGATTACAATACGAGTGAGTGTACATTTCTGTAAGCAGCCAAGTATGTGCACTTACTGTGCAGCTTGAATCTGAATATTCAGAGGGTGGCAAGGCACTGCCACAGAGAAGCTGTGGATGCTCCATCTCTCTGTGATGGAGCATCTTCTCCATTCTCAGCTGAGAAGCTGTGGATGCTCCATCCTCAGAGGTGTTCAAGGTTGGACGAGGTCCTGGGCAACCTGACCTAGAGGGTGGCATCCTAGCCCATGGCAGGGCGTCAGAACTGAAGGGACTTTTTTAAGGTCCCTTCCAAGCCAAGCCATCCTATGATGATTCTACAAAAAAAACATGCCAGGGTCTGAAAATAAGGCCCTATGTTTTTTAAAGTGCAGGCACTATTTTTTTTTCCTGGAAAATTACCAGCAGTTATACCCAGACTAAGGACCCTTCCCCCTGCCCCAGTTTACTAAATGCTGTAACACTGCAGGGGCAACAGACAAACTTTCATATTTACACAACAAAGAAAAATAATATTTTGAGCTTGTATACCCTTGTGGTATTATGAAGGACTCGAACATCAAGAAACTTTAATCCAAGCTTTAGTCCCTTTGCAGAAGAGAGATAAGTGCCCTGCCTGAGGTCAGTGGTTGGGTAGGAAAGCTTCCCAACAGCCTGTCTTGTTCGGGAAGCATGCTGCCCTGCCCCATCCTCTCTATGGGCTAGACCCGTAAAAATGGGGAGATGGCAAGCAAAAGTGTCCCCTACATCCCTGACCTTCCAGGAGAAGTGCAGCACAGCACCTAGTGACAGCACTTCTTCACTCTGCTGGCTTATTGCAGGTTGCACCTCACCACACCTGATCTCCCACGGCAGCATTCAGCGTGGAGCTCTTGCTTATCAGCATCTGATGCAAACAGGTTTCCAGTCCAAGAGGAGATCTGGTCCAGTAAGAACAGGAAGCCAGGGCTCAGGATGAGTGCTCGCACATCCTTCCTCCAGCCCAGAAACCACGCGCTGTATATTCACACTGAGGGCTACGTGCTCCTCAGGGCAGAAACCCTCTCCCCTTTTATTCTGCAGCAGACTGATTTTGGTACGAACCCACAGCCACCGCCGTAACACAAATCATCACTCAAGCTTAACACACACACACACTGGTGCCAGAAGTTTCTCAATCGGAGATCAGCAGCATTATAATGAGGCAGTACAGAGGGGTTAAGAAGCACTGCTGAAAAGGGATGCAAACATATGGACTTTAGGCTCTGAGCAAGCACACTGCCATACGTGCAGCTCAAAAGGTTAGCATCGCTTACGAGCAAGAACTGTCTGGCTGAATGTACTGCCTTTGTTAAACTGAGAACAGCTACATGATAGAGTGGACTAATTAACTGCATTTTACTTTTGGGGACCCAGGCTTAAATCCTGGCTCTTGTCACAGCTGAAAATGAATTTAGGGACTACAATGAGAGCTGAGATCATTTATTTTCCACAAAATCATCAAACAATTGCCACTCTCCTGACAGAGAGGCCCAGAACTCTATGCAAGGGTATTAGTGCTTGTGCTGTGATTTCCCCAAGTATAAAAGTTATTAACAGACCGATGTGAACAGTTACCACAACTATCAGTGCCATTCAGCTGGACTGAGCACCTGAATGTGAAGAGCATTGCCATGTAACCACTTCATGGTACAGTGCTGTGCAGATGGCAAATCCTATAGAGAGTATTATTTGGCAGGATTTTAAATTAAATTTTCATACCAATTCATACACCCCTTAAATTTAGAGGGGCAAAACACAGCCCTGGTGTAACTCTAGCTACTTCACTGGAAAACCACCAGGTCTGATCTAATTTCCCCACTTCCTCCCAGCCAAAGGCCACTCAGAGTTGGTAGGGAAGTCAGTACTTTCCCCATCAAGTAATTCTCTATTTTTATCTTGCTAAGAAAGGTTTTCATTTAGAAACTTTAGAGACTCCTGCTTCAGGGAGAAACCAAGAACCCTTTTCCTCTCAGATTCTTACTACATGAATTTTCATCTAATCAAATAAGCCATTTTTCCATGATGATTTCTTTCAGTGGAAGAGTCAGAACAGTGGACCAATCCCCAAATGCTTCCAATCAAATAAACATGAATACCTGGGGAGCTGCGGTCAGACTGTACCAGCGTCCCCAGGGAGAAAATCCGAGCCCTTCCATGGAGCCAGGCTACAGGCCAGCCCAGGCAGCTCAGACACAGCCACTCGAGTTGGGAAGCTGACAGCAGCTGGACACCTCTTTCACAAGGTTAGCAGCAGACCGCAGACCTCCCTGAACACACTCCAAGCCTGCTTGAGCCCCAGCTCCCTCCTGGCTCACTGTCCCCTCCTAGGAAAGCACTGAAAAGACCAACTGATTGCATTCCTGACTGTGGTGGCAGCACCAAGCTCCTTCATTGAGTTTGCAGTATGTCATTTCTCCTCTCCATGCTTCAGTTCTCCTATCCCAAATGATTGCGATCCTCTGTGTTAAACCCTTTGGAAAGCAGCACGTTCAAAATATAAGTTCAGTAGCAGCTAGTGATAGGGAACCTCAGTTTGGAAACAAGATGGTGCCCTATTAAAGCACAAGGGTTATTGCTTCAGAAGTGCTATCGCCTTCTTTCCTCCTCTCTGAAGCAAAGAAACAGTCTCCAGCACCCTCAGCAGCCAGCACAACTGAGGGTGGGCAGGAAGATTCAACGGAGGTCAAAAGGAACACAGAAATGTTTTCTGAAGCAGCCTCTGGCACATAATGCTCAGCAATACAGCACCTTTCATCTGCACCCAGCAAAAGGCCCAGACATTTAACCCTTTAGCAGAACAAAGCAAGGGGTGGGTGCTGTCTTTGCCATGGGGTTTTAGAGCAAGCCAAAGGCTTGCAAGGACGGCTTTCCTTGAACAGGAGAATGCTCAAGTCAGACTTCTATCCACAGAGTCACAGACTTGGAGGGAATGGATGAATCAGAAAACATTTGTGAACCAAGGAAGAAGGGAGCAGCAGCCACAGCACTCTGGAGGCTCACAAAGAAACCAGGCGACCAGGAGCTCTCAGACAGGGCAAGAGTCCCAAGGCCAAGCCAAATTCTGCAAGTAAGGGCTACACATCTCCCCCCGCCGTTATCTTCAAATCCTCTTTACGCTGCGGAGCTATTCTCCACCCTCCTTTGCTTTTAATCAGGCCTGACCTACAGATGTCAGCCTCATTTCGGCTAAGTCAACACAACTGCCACATCTAGGATGCTGTTACAGGAAAAACCTTACTTACGCTTTTGGCTGGATTCCAGAGCCTACTTCTTGGTCTAGACCTGACCTCGTTCCTTTTCTGCAAGCCTAATCCTTTACCTTAAGGGCACAGCGAACACACAGGGACTCCAACACGGGCCTGTCTATGCTCAGTTTCCCCTTCAGCCCGCAGAGCCACGAGACTCTTTTGATCACACTGCACAAATGCTAATGTTTATTGACAAAAGGCTCCCTTAGAACCACACATGCATTCAAGAGAGAGAAAGCAAATGGGAAACACTGGCTTTACCTTTTGCAAGGTAAATCCCCATCCTAGCACTTGCACGAGAGGACATGAACCTTCAATTAACAGTCCCAAAAGTTATCTCAAATGCAGCCCTGGCCGCACACAGAAGGATCTGCTACATCCAGCTTCATCTAAAGGTTTTCGTCCTTCAGCAAAGAGACATCAGTACAGAGCATTCATTTAGCACAAAGGACTTCATGCAGCTACCATGTCACCCTGTAGCAGTACCTCACCAAGCCCAGCCCAGCTACTTGCTGCAATAGTACTTAAAAATTAAGAGCTAGCTCGTGGCTCTTACACCATCTCACATTCAGCATGTTCCTTTCTGTCCCCACACCATGCAGCCAACACGCAGGAGCTGCAGGCCAGGCCAGAGGCAGATGGACAATAGCTTGTCCTGTCTTGCCCAGACACTTCATATAAGCAGGGTATTTGCCTCGGATCCTGTGGGGAACAATGGGAACACATGCACGGTCCAGGCTGCACAGCACAAAGTCATGCTCCAACCCCAGAACACACAGGCTCCTGCTGACAACCCTGACACTCCTCTCTGCCATGCTGCCATCTATACAAACATCTTTCTTCTGGTTCAGACACCAGCCCTGCCTCTCCTTCCTACCCCTCTACTCCATCTATTCCTTCACACAAGCTCCCCACCTTCACTCTCAGAGCTAACTATCCCCCCCCAAAAAGCCTGACTCCCACTGACCTCATCTTCCTACTTGTTCAGTTTGCCATCAAATGGGAGCCTTCACCTGCAGAGACCTGCACAATTTCCATTACCACAAAACCTTGACAGCCTGCGTGGCTCTGAGTCCCCAGCCTGCTGGGACCTCCATGCCTCTGCCTGGACACCCAGCCCTTGGGCACTGGCTCCCAGGAGCCTTCTGCCTTCTTATCCCACACCGAGCCTGGTCTGGGTTTGTGCTTCGGCCACCTCGTGACCAGAAAACCTCGGCCCCAGCAGCATATCAACAGCAGCAGTGGAAATGTCAACCTGTGAATGAGATATTAGCAACTAATCTGTTATCACCTTATTTGAGAAGGCAGCTAGCTAAGAAAAAAAAAAAAACAAAACACAACAACAACAAACTCACACCAACCTTCATGCAACACTAAAGGTGTTTTTCATCGTTCTCAAAGACATTTGCACAGTGTTTTCTACAAAAGTTTGTGGGAGGATGATCAAAACCCCAAGTACTTGTGTCTGACCTGATACTGAGCTAATATTTGGTGCACAGGAGCGCAGCCTTGCACTAGGTGCACAGGAGCTGTAAACAAAACCCCACTGAGGCTAGGAGGAGCCTCCCGATCAAATTCTGAGCTCTACAGCATTCCTCAAACGTGTGCTGCAAGAAAGCCTCCACACAGACTCACCTTTCATATCATGGGAGTAGGTGGGGGAGGGAGAGAAAAATAGATTAAAAACAAGATGCGGGCCAGATCCTCAGAAAACAAGAATCAGAGATGCTCCCCCAGTTTGCACAACGACAGATTCGAGCCAAATGTGCTTTTTAAGTCCTTTCACAAAATATTTTACCCTGCCTTTATGTCTGCAATGACTGCAAGCTAGGTAGTGTTTTTTTCAGAGAAATTATTTATTCAGCTTTAGTGACTAACCTGAATTTTCAGATCGTTTCAAAAGAAAAACCGGAGCATTTCTTCACAAAAGGCAAGCAGCATTAGGTTTTTCTCTCACTTGCTTTACTTTTCTCCTCTATCTCTCAGCTGAAACTATGCTTCAAGGCCAAGTATCTCTACCTTTCATCTAATAAATAAACAAACTATATATTTCTCAACAAAAATGCTCTTCCCTATGCCTCTATGCCAGAAAATGGGATTGTTTTTTCAGCTCATCACTGAAGCCAAGGACTCTTTTACCAGTTTACCTAAAGTGGAATAAAATCCTTTTCTTTTTTAATTGAATTTTCAGTTTAGCCATCTACTTGAAAAAAACCAGCTAGTCTTACACTTCTGGCTGCAGTCTTACAACCTGGAATTAGCTGAACACAAAGTTCAAAGTGTGGGATTACCATCGGCTTGGCATTAGTGAAGCACCCTATGAAAAACATCCACAGAAAGCAGAGACAGTCAAAAGCAAATTACAGGGTCAGTGAAAGTGGCCACACTATTGTATGAACCACGCTAATGTTCCTTCCCAGGCTAAAGAACAAAAACCAGCAGCACAAAGCTCAAATTAAATAAAATTAAGGCTCTAATCTGAGTCCATCCTATTAAGGCACAGCTCCAAAAGGCACAGACTCACCCCAGAGGCATTTCTGGCACCCGGGTGAGGCTCTCCCACTACGGGAAGCTCAGGTGGCACATACCCACCTTCACCAAGGCTCCCGTGGAGCACTCACCACAGGGGAAGCAATGCCCACACAGCAGGTCTGGCTTAAGGAGACAACTCCATTTCATCACGAATAAGCTCTAATTCTGGAAGGCTGAGAACAGATGTGCATTTTCTCGTACGGAGATGCCCTCTACTCAACCCAGCCTAAGACCTTCACTTACATGAGGCTGTGATTAGGGGATTCAGGTCATGAGCAAGCAGCTCTCTCACTTTAATTCTCTCACTTGCCTGAATCTCCAAGATGAGCAACATCACATTACTGCAGAAATCTAAGCAAACTTGCATGCAGAGGGATGACTGCCAGTCTCTCCCTCAGAAAAGGGAGACACATGAAGACAAGCATGATAACCTCCCACCCAAAGGTATTAGATGCTGCTGCTCTGCTCTCCCAGCACTAAAAGCTCAATCTTTGCAAACAACAATCTTAAAGCCAATCTCACCTCTTTGTCACCACAATCTACCTAGCATTACTGCATCAAGTACATCAGTAGCATTGCATTTATATTTCTCTTTCAGTACATCTCCCAGGAAGGTGTGCATCAGCAAATAGAGCAGATTGTATCCCCTCTTGCTCTCCAAACTCAGCAAGCCTCCTCCCAAGATCACCCTGCTGAGAACCACTTTGGATACGTACAGGTTTAAGATGATACTAAAAGCAGCCACATACCTGAGACCCAGTCGCAGCCCCAGATCCATCCTCCTGTAAGCATCATGCAGAATCAGGCCCTTGCTAAGTGATCTGGGACTGCAGGAGCACATTCCTAGCTGCGCTGCTACCTTTTTTTTTTTGGTGGCAGCTTTCACTACCTGCAGATACTGTCCAAAAACATAGAAGAGTAATTTGTGCTCTTGGGAGCTCATAGTCTAAAGGCAGAAGTCAGGAGAAACTCTGTTCTTATTAACACAGTTCTGGGGAAGCAGCAGGGTGGGGACAGTCAAGACTGTGTGCTTCTCACCAGCATATTACAGCTAATAACTAAGATTACTGACATCAAATGAATTGAAATGCATTCTTCTACCATTCAGAATATTAGTGGTGGTTTTTGTTTTTTTTGTTTTGTTTTTAACCTTCCTCCCAGTGTTGCTCTTACCTGTAGTCAGCTTTGCTTTCTGTCTATCACAAAGATGCTATATTTGGACTACAATCACTGTAATGGACTTCTCCCCCTCAGTGGTTTTGTTGTACTAGAAGTCTTAAAAATATTTGTAGTGTTAGTTCAACAAGCATCCTATATTTCCCCTCCCCCCCCCTTTTTTATTTTGGTAATTGCTGCATAACTCTGTAAATCAGTTCTGCAGTTCTAACGGCTTTCCTTCCTCTTTCTTTCTGAACTTTTCTTTCCTTTCTTTCTGAACTCGAGTGGCTTCAATGAACGTTCACATTCAACCTGAGGACACTGCTCTGTGCTACCCCTCTAAATGAAAGGCTTCCCACATGTGCTTACATCTCTGTTTCACTGTAGGAAAGGCAACTCCATGGCAGCCACGCTGCCAGTCCCTGCCTGCCAACCCCAAAGCAGGAGCACTCGGTGGGGCCAGTCTCAGTGATTCAGCCCCCAAGTTTGCTCACCTGGTCCCCACAGTGGCAACACATTTCCAAGCCTATAGTGCAGGCACCTGTGTGCAGTTATTTTCTGTGGTGAATTCCAGTAGCCCACGATCAGTCCAACTCAACTGTCCAGTCCTTTTGTTTCAAAAAGGGAGTTACCACTGGTAGAAGGCACCTGCCTTTGCTCACAGGCTCATGCAACAGCTGTATTAAACACTGCCCTTAATAACTGGTATGTAACTACAACAGTTAGCAATTTACTGAATTAAAGAAAAAAAAAAAAAACAGCACCTTGCAAAAGGCTGTCACTGAGCAGCTCGGCCCCACCTGTGCAGACGCTCTCCTGCAGGCCTGGGCAGCCTCCAGCTCCGATTTCAACACCACTTCCAGCTGACCCAAGCACAAGCTGCCATCAGCCTGGGCAGTTCTGCCCTCCCACAGGGCCCAGGGCTCATTTCTGCCCTCTCTCCTGGCCAGGACAAACATTTATAAGACCAAGCACAAGGCAGAGGAATGAGGACAGCAACAGAGGAAATAGTCTGTACCTTTCAGTGCCAAAACCCCTCTGAAGGGCAGCAGACAGCAGGTTCCATTCCGTGTGGAGCCCACGGGTACTCGAGCAGCCAAAGGCTCTACCTTGGCAGTGCTTCTCTCAAGCAGCTTCCACAATTCCCCCACATACACAAGTTCCACAGAATTTTGATTCTCTCTTTACCTGCACCTGGAAGTCATCTATATCAGAGACACGAGAGGAATTGGGTGTAGACTCTGATAAGGATAAATCCCATAGCATTTTGCAACCAAATACTCTGTTGTCAGATATTGCATCCCCCAGGTTGGCTGAGCAGGTGGAGATGCTCCAAGACCTGGGGGAGAAACTGCTTCTAATGTAAGCTGGTATGCAAAATAGTGTAGTCACCCTCCTAAGGGAATCTGGGACAGACTCCACAGCTGTGCTGAATTTACAAATTTGGTATCACTATAGGGATAAGATGGTGGCACCATACAGTAAACAAGTAAATCTATTGTCAGATACACCAGAAACTTCCCTGCATGTTATTAATTGATCTCAGGGTCTTTTTCAGAAGTACAACCTTCCACCTAATGTAGGACACAAAATGAGTTTGACTTTCAGCAGCAGCATTCCAACCTTGATACCCAAGCGTCAGCTATCAAACGTGTCATATTATGACACAGCCACCAGAGCTGGAAAGTCCCCAGCTGGTCAGCTTCATTTACATGGCCTGCAGCGTTGCTTCCTCCAGCCCCACATGCAAGGTGCTGCTGCATCAGGCAGAGCACATCAGGGCCCATGGGAGCTGTTAGCACGGCTATGCACAAGGAAGGGCACAGGGCTCTTGCACAAAGCACTTTACTCAGCAATTAGCCACACCGAATTTGCAGGTGGAGGGCTTGGTCTGGGGAACAAACCCAGGTCAAGTGAGGACCTAGGACTGAGGTGTTCAGTTCCAGACGCCAGAATCAAATGCAGCAACTACAAGGCAGGGGGGCAGCAGCATAACCCAGGAAGCCTGTCCGAGGGCACAAAGGCACCTGAATGCCCTGGGTTCCTCAGTGGGTATGGCACAAGCATCTGCATGCTTTGGAGGCAAGAGGACAGACAGTTACCTCTTACTGCTACCATGTAACCCTGCTAACAGCCCCATGCTACTGTTTCTTTTCTGTTCAAAAATAACTTTAGATACACTTTGTTAAAGATGCAACAGGAGCTGCTTATTTTCATTTGTTTGTGTGCAGGAGGATGCCCCTTCCCTTCCCTTCTCCACCAGGTTTGTGCTTGGAGGCCCGTGGTAGCGCCCCGCACCCCGCGGGGTGATCCTGGACCCAGTGCTCTAGAGCCCAATGCCCAGCAGCAGAGCCACAGCACGTGCCACACTCGTGCTCTCAGGGGTCCTCAGGGCTTGTCTTTTGGGGACAGGGGGAAAAGTTTCCCCAGCGGGGAGCCATGCACACGTAGCAGCTCGGCACCCCAGCCTCTGTCACCACAAGAACAAGATCCGCCTGCCCTTTGCGAGGCGCACGCACCCCACTAAGCACCTCGGCCCTGCAAAGGCTTTCCAAAACGCAGCAAAAAAAAAAAAAAAAAAAAGCTTTCTGTTTTCCCAGAAAGCAGGTCCATGCAATAAGAGAGGTACTAATAAAGATTTCACCATCCAAATTAAAAGTCAGGGCAGCAATAAAGAGCCTCTGAAATATAAGAAACACGTTGTGCCCGGTGTGAAATTTATTGCTGCCTCGTAGAATGAAGCCAAACATCATAATATGGAAAAACACCGCTACTTTTGACCCAAACAGATTGGGAACAGGAAGTAAAAACAAATTACCCAGCTGCGGCCTCCCCGAGTCATGAGCAGCAGCAGCGAACCCAGCGTTTCCTCTCAATGCCTGTCACAACCCAGCACTGCCCGCGTCTGCGCGCTGTTTTCCTGGGGCCTGGTCCTAATCCCACCTGAACCACTCTACCAGTTTGTTCTACAGCTCTCACAGAGAAGATCGGGCCTTTATCGAACAGCATTTGGGGGTGTGAACCTCACAGAGCCAGCGCCTGGTTCCAGGCATCAAGGGGCTCCTGCTGTTCCTCGGCTCCGTCTCAATTTTCGGCAGTGAAACTCCTGACTCAGTACAGGCATTTATCAGGAGTCAACTTCAGTTTTACTGCATTGTCACCAGCAAACCCCGAGAAATTAAGTCAGGCCTCAAATGGCTTAAAGGATAATTGCATTTCTTTTAAACAATAGTTCTGTGTTACCCCCCGTTTTTTTTTTTTTGAGCTTATGTATATTACATCCTAATTATGTTTTCAAGTTTTTCTCTGCAGGTACAAGAATAACCCAGAAAGACACAGATGAGCTAATTTTAATATCATAACTTGAGTCAAGGAGCTGAAGCTTTAAAGAAATGCCAGATATACCAAGGGATCTTCAAGGGAAAAAAAAAAAAAAAAAAAAACACAACAAATGAAAACATACAAAACTGATTGTCCAGCACCTCTTTTATTAAAAATGGTAACTAAATGCCAGAGACATTGACTTTAAGACTGTAGCAGAAGAAATGTTGAATAGCACTCATGCAATGCAATAAAAAAGCCATTTAGACATACATTATATACTAAACGGCAGCTCAGTCTAGTATTTTGATTAAAATTCAGCTTTCCCAAAAAATCTGCTTGATAAAAGCACTGTTTACACATTGTATATACAATGTTTATACACTGTTTTTATCAAGCAAGTTTTTACTACAAGATTTTAAAAGACTACATGACAGGTCTGGAATACTTCATAAAGTAGAGTAAGAATATTGTTTTGTATTTGCTTGGTTTTTTATTTTTAAATAATCACAACCGGCCAAATTATGGTCATTAATACTACACTGGCTTTGCAGCAGATTTATGCCAGTGTAAGTGAAAGCAGAATTTCACCCTATAACACTTCTGGGCAATACAGGCATCTGCAGAAATGAAGAAAAAAGGCACGTAAATGTGCACAAACACATTTTGTCCATTACAATCCACAAGTTTTACGTGGATGTGCATTTTGTGCCTTTGTTTTGCAATAAAGTACCCTGAGCATGCACGCAAAAACGATCTCCCCCACACAGCAATTTCCAGTCCTACCTCATATTCTTTTAAATCTGTCACTTTCGTGTTCCTAAATGCTGCTTCGGCAGAGGGGTTGCATTGTGAGGAAGGAAACTCTCGCCGCACTCCTGTTATCACGCTGCATGAAATTCTCACTGTACCCAAGAAACCTCCCAGCAAAATCCAAGTTTATCACGCCAAGGAAAGAACAATAAGTGGGAGTCCGAAAAGGCAGTCAGAACTGCCGCCAAAATCCAAGCTCTTTCTCAAAAAAGGCCCTCCCTTAGGAAGCCTGCCAGTCAAACCCGATCACGAGGCTGTTTTCAGAGAGTGAATAGAGTTCTTATTGACACAGCTTATGTCTGCAGCATGCAGCCCTCTGCAAGGCTTTCAAGAACAGATCGGATTACACAGACACATTCTCTCTGATTTTATGCATTCAGAAGCCCTCAGACATAAAATACTGAGCTCTGAAGGCCACTGGTTTTCTGGCTTGCTATCACCATACGTGCTTTTACAAACGGCACATGAGCAGACCCTGGCACCCTGACTTGGGCTCCCGAGGACCTCACCCTTACTGAGCAGGGCCATGTAATTTGGAGGCCAAGCCACAGATTTGCTCCAAGTGAGTAATACAAGACGACTCATCCCAGCGGTGGGTACTTAGCATCAGGATGGGAGAAAGGAAAAAAATAAATATCTGCTGACACCACTTAAAATGGGGGAAGATAACATCGCTCCGGGTAGACAATCCTTCCTGGAAGATGGCATGGAAAAATGGGAGGATACACACCTTTTAAGAGAGCACGCACTACCACAGCTTAGCAGGCAAAAAGGCACGCAGCTGCAGAAATGTCACAAGCACAGATTCAGGCAAACAATCTACCCAGGAGCAGCAATTTGCATGCCTACATGAGCCTAGAGAAAGCAAACTAAAAGGAACAGTTTATACCATTTCTACATTTAGTGGACACAATGAGGAAGTCTGTTCCAGGAGAAGACACACGTACAAAGTCTGGAGTACCCGTGATGCTGCATTAAAGGTGAGCAGAGAATTACAAAATGGTTTGGTATTATAAAGGCTCCGGCTCAAAGACTGCACTTCAGCAAAGAGACGTGTCTGTGCTTAGAGCATATGCCAAAGCGGGACCTGAGCAGTGCCCTAGAGAAGGACACACGCTGCCCAGAGGTCTGAAATATACTGATTGAAAAGACAGTTGGAAAATAATCTAACAAGCAAAGCAGTGCATTACGTGAGTAAAACAGTTCCCTGTCACCTAAAAGGGAACAGTTCCTGCACTAACTCACCCACACAGAACTGAAACTTCTCACTGAAATGTTATATGTGGCAAACAGCAAATCAAGCAAGTTTGAGCTTCAGAGCTTTTAAGGGATTTTAAGAGCAAATACAAACTGTTCAGTAAAGAAAGACATCCTGTCCCTTCCAGGCCATGATCATCCTCCAGCCAAACGTCTCAGAAGATTTTTCTCACATTTTGTGCTTTGGGTCCAGCCAGGAGGCCAGACCTGGGTAACCCAGATGTGCAACGCTGTGTCTGAGATGGCAGATCTTTGGTTGGACATTTGGACTTGGTTTTCAGAGCACAGTGAAAGTGCCACAGCTCCTATAACTACATCTGGAAGGTGAGACCTATGCAAACTCTGCTTTTCAGCACACAGCCTCCCTCTGAATGAGCAGCATCGTGTTTCTAGTACTCGGTTTCCACACGTGACTTCGAGTACACTCATGGTCAGAAAAGCCTGCTCCTATAAAGGCTGCAGATTCTTTCCCAACATGTCTGAGTCACACAATGGTTTGCTCCACTGCCAAAGCCAAGCTCTTACCACTGGTATGGCAAGGGTGTCCTGCTGCAGGCATCAGTAACCAAATTCTGACTGCAGATTCATAATCATCACCTGTGCCTGCATTATCCACACACACACACACAAAAAAAAAATCTTAATTTGCTTTCAGGCTCCTGACTAAGCTGCAGTCACCGGTGCCTAGGAAAGCCGTGGTTTGACTTGTTCATGAAGAAAGAGCCTTTTGCAAGACACCAGCCATGCAGTTTTGCCATCAGTTTAACTTTTATGCTCAGGCACAAGTCAATGCCACTAACAAAAGCGGCAGTCTGGCCTCATCCTGTCCTGCTTGTACACCCCAGGTCCTTGTGTCAGCACAACTGTTTGTGTGGCCACGGGGAAAAACAAACCAGGGAAGCAGTGACTGTTACTGTTAGAGAGCGTCAGTTTCTTTGTTGTTACTCAGAAAGATTATTTTTAATCAGTAAGGATGGTAAAGGCACGAGAGCAAACAGCTGGAAGCAGAACCACTTTTTCCACTGCAGCACCAGCTTCAAAACTGATTTCCAAACTATACTGCAAGAGGTAGGAAAGCCAGAGCCCCCCGGTTTGGGGTCACAAGTTTAAGTCCCACTTCGGTGTTCCCTTAAACACACAGAACAAAACTTCTAGACCAGTAAAATGTAAGAAACACACTTAAGCCTCTTGCCAGACATTCTTCATCAAAGAAGGAGGCTGAGCAGGCCACTGTTGCTTATGAAGCAGAATTGTGCATGAAAACCACTAGAAAATCATCTATGTGGATGCCAGACTGGAGCATCAACACCCCAGCAACCCTGCTTTTCAGTAACCTCCCCATGGCAGCTAAGGGAAGAGGCCAGTCACCAGATGCACTTCCTCATCCTCCTTGGAGAGCCCTCACTCCCCCTTAGTGGGGAAGAGGATGTAGCACCCCAGCTCCTCCCGACTTGGCCAGACACTGCGGGAGGCTGAGCATCACAGCACCGAGGGGTTGGTTTCCTCCCTAACCATCACAGCTGCTCTGGATCCCTGTGGGTCTATCACAAACCTCCTGGAAGACAGTACCAGACCCATTATATATATAGATGCACCCAGACTGACCAGGCACGTGTGTAAAACACAGCTGCTCTGGGAAGACTGGCTGCGTCTGAGAACAGACTGCACCTTCTCTTGCTCTAGGTGCATCCCATAATACCTAGAAGCTTCTGTACAGCCCATTGTCTTTCAAATAGAAACACTCAAATGCCAAAATAGCTCTCAAACTTTTCTGGGCCATCGCTACTTGGAAATGACTTAATTTAAATATGTACCGTGTCTATACACTCACACACACACACACCGAGGGAAATCAGCATTTGCAGGAGGGCTGGTGCCCACACATGGGAGCTCTGCACTCACACTCAGTTCGTGCCCAGGAGCTGCACAGCCCTGCAGCAAGGCAGGCCCTGTCCGACAGCCCCCCGAGCTCCCACCCGCTGGCAGGGAGTGCTGGAAAGCCCATGGCCCCGCAGGCTCCAGACCAGACCTCTTGGTAACACAAATCTTTTCGGGGTATAGAGTGGTGGGGGCAGGGAAGTTTTAAGACCAAATTACACAGCCCTTTAAATCCCCCTCAGTTGTGCGAACCGCACAAAGCTGAACCCATGAGCCCTTTCCTTCGGGAGTTTATTTCTTCTCCCTAGGGCTGAGATGTGAAATTCAGGCCCTCGTTTGTAAGTAAAGCTCCAAGGAGCAGGACTGTGCCACATAAGGTATTTCTCCAACCTGGAGAGCAGCACCGCTGCAGCCTCTACGCGCTACCTTAAAAGCAAAATACCCGCAAGGAGGACCCATAGGGGGAAAACATCTCTGCAACCCCACCGAAGCTGCTTATGGAAACTTTAACTGCATTACTTCTGCTACTGCATAATCCCAGCAGAACTTGCTTAATTCAGACTGCTCCAACTCAGACACTCGATAGTTTCAACATGGTATATAGACTATTACCTCGCTCTAATTACAGGATCACATTACATGTCCAACAACCACTGCAATTTAGTCTTGCTTGATACACCCCAGCTCAAAATTGCTCATCCCACCTCTCACTTCCATACTTTCTGGCATCCTTTGAATAAAGGCAGAAGCACCAAGCAGCACTTTAGTAATTGACACGCACACGCCCCAAGCCCCCCAAAGTCATTATTTCTTCGCAGTAACGAAGCTGACGACTTTCACCAGCGCAGAATAAACAAGCACCCAGTTTTAGGCAAATAGCACGGACACGGCACCGCTCAAACGCTTATCTATACAAACACATCCCTGGATTACCGCTCATAACCATCGCTGCACAGTACCACCGATTCACACGCTGCTCCCAAAACGCGGTACACACGGAGCCTCGATACACCCGGAGCCTCCGCAGCAGGATCAGGCCCTCGGAGTTTCACTACCTCCAAGGCAGCGCCGCACGTTTCGCCTCTCAGCCCAAACCTGCACCCACTGCTCCTGCTGCCGCGGGAGGGGACGGTTTTGCTCCCTGCAACCGCCCGGCCGAGCCCGAACCGAACGCTCACAGGTCTCTTACTTTCTTCTCGCCTCGCCATCACCTCATGCTCCACGGGGGAATATTTTGCTCCCCGAGCAGACGAGCTGTCCGGCCATCGCTCCACAATGATTCAGCAAGGGGGTGGCTCCCGGTCGGAAGGCACACCTACCACGAACTGTCATACCACGGGGCTGGGTGAAAATGGGAGAAGTTGCTCTCTCTATCATGGCTGCACTTTCCGAAATGCGTAGAGACCTGGCCTGGCAGGGTCGAGGGGGGCAGAGGCGGGGGGGGGGGGGGGGGCTGAAAATCTATGCAGACACATGGAGATAACTCACGGAAATATCTAGAGCCTTTTAACCACGGCACAAGTAAATGACGAAGAAAACAATAATAATAAAAATTAAAAAAAAAAAAGCCAGACACTTTCAGAGCCAGCATCAACTTCGCCAGGCTGTGTTCTTTGTTTCTAGGCAGACTCCAGTGCAGTGGCAAGAATGAACAAATGCGCATGCCTTAATAAGAGTCCAAAAAAAAAAAAAAAAGAAAAAAAAAAAAAAAGAAATTCCCCCTCCAAAGCCCCCGCTCGTTTCTGCAGCAGGAGGGGAGCCCAGCAAATACTTTGTGCTGCTTTTTCGGGACTAAAACTCTGCTTCAGCCTCTCGGGCCGAGGAGGCATTTCGCTACGCTGCGAGCGCGGAAAAACCGCCTGGCACGCTTCGGGCAGCCACGACGACTGCAGAACCCAGTCCGTGAGTTTGTTGGCCGGGCCGTTTTGGTGTTATTTCTGTATTTTTGTTTTTTTTTTTTAATAAAAACACACACCCGAACGGCAGCAAGGCGACCTTTCGTGGGGGGTGAAGGGAGGGGGGGGGCAGCGCCGAGCCGCGGCTCAGACAAAGACCCGGAGCGCCCCAACCCCCCCCCAACCCCCCGAACCGAGCCCGCACCCCCGGCCCCGCCGCTCCCCCCGGCGCCGCCTCCGCGCCCCCCTCCCCGTTCCGCGGGGGGCTCCCGAGCACCGCTGCGGGGCCTTACCTCGAGGTGTGGGGGGGGGGGTGGGGGGGAAGCAGCGGCGGCGCTAAGCGGGCAGGCAGCGGGCAGGCAGCGGGCGGCCGCTCCGTGCCACGCTGGGTGGCGGCGGCGCGGGGCGAGCCACGGGGGCCGGTTTAGCACGGGGGCCGGCTGCGCGCCGCCATTTTAACGCCTCCCTCCCTCCCCGCCCGCCCTCCCCGCGGCGGAGCGGCCACGCGCGGCGTGGAAATGTCACTCAGCGGCGCCCCCTCCCCGCGCTCCCCCTCCCTCCTCCATCACCACCGCCGCGGTTACATTGACGCAGCGGCTCCCGGTCGCCGTTGCCCGCCGCGGCGGAGCTAGCAGGGCGGCAGCAGCAGCAGCTGCAGCAGCAGCAGCCGCCGTCGTCGTCGTCGTCGCGGCCCCTCCGCCGCCGGGCGCACATGGTACGCTCCGGGGCCGCGCCGCGCCGCGCCCCGCCGGCCGTGCGCGCCGCCGCGCCGCCTGGCTGCTGCCATGGCAACCCGACGGCCGCCACGGCACCGCGCGGCACCGCGCACCGGGGCAGCGCAGCCCCTCGGGTCCCCCCCCCCCCCCAACCCACGTCGCCTCCCTCCCCGTCCCGGGAGCCGTCCCCTCTGTCCCCGCAGACCCCAAAGCCGCGGGCTGTGTCACCCCGCTGCGCCCCTTCCCCCTCGCGACGGTGGCTTTGGGGACAGCGGGGGCGCAGCGTGAGGGAGAGGAGGGGGCAAAGCCGTGCTGGAGCCCTGCATGCGCTGCGTGCTGCGGACCTGCGGCTCGTGTCCGGGTGGACGGCTTCAGGATGCTTCAAGGCAGACCCGTCTTTAAGATATCGCTGTCTGATTGCAAGCAGTTTCTGACTCTAGCATCTAATTCCCACGAATACTTACATTTTAATTATGCATTTGGTCGGGGCGAGCTGGAAACAACCAGCAACCAATGGATCACATAAGAAAACTGAGTCAATCACCTATTTTTTCTTTTTTTTTTTCCTTTCTTTTTTATTTTTTTATTTTTTTCTTTCTTTTTTCTTTCTTTTTTTTTCTTTTCTTTTTTTTTTTTTGTTTTTTAAATCAGCATTATACGAGGTTCAACAATACATACAACATTTTGTCCAGCTCAACCAGGAGCTGAAAGAGGCAGACGAGGATCGCTTATCGCGTGCGGAACGGCCCTCCCTGAAAACAGCCCTGCTGGAAATGGCTGTAATAAAAACGCCGGCATTGGCGGTCCGAGCAGCACACCAGGAGCCCTGCTTTCTGCACCCTGTTCTCACGACGACTTCCTCTGCGGCCAGGAGCAGATCACTTCTCTTAGTTACCACCATGCCAACTCATAGTTGAAATCAATTAGTTAATGTTTGCAAAGTCAGTTGAAGATGAAAAAGCATTACATACTGCTAATAAAACCGTAATGATCCCACTGTTAAACATTAAACACACAGTGATGTGTAAAAAAAGAAATCGCATTTATGCCTCTTGCTGCAAGGACAAAGGATTGGGTCCTAAAAAAGGAAGGACGATCTCAGGTTTGCATCACAGGACTGTGCCTCTGGGGTCTGGCTTCTGTTTATGTCTGCTGCTGGTTATCTGGGCAGCTGCGGGCAAATTGATGGAGCCAGCTTTTTCTGAAGCAGCCGGTGAGGTGGCCCACCTGAGAGAAAATGGCAGGGTAATCCATAGCTAGCCCAAAATCACCAGATGCTTTTGGAAAAAGCCCATCCTGAGCATTTTTGTGCTTTAGTTTCCCTGTCTGACAAATGGGGTGAAAATTGCCATGGCCTGCTCAGCCCAGAGCCGGGCCATTCCCAAGTCCAGGATGCAGGGACAACCCCGTGGGCAGCCAGTGCCATCCCCTCCCGGCCCCACTCACACAGCAACTGCTCCGACCTCTGTGCCCAGAGGAGCACGGTAGCACCAGCAGCTACACTTTTATTCACCTCAACTCCATCCAAGCAGTAGTAAAACAAATCCCTGCCAGATTTTTGCCAGCAAGAGACTACAGTGGGGAGCAAGCCCTGGCAGCACGGTCATTAAAAGCAGGGAGGGCTGAGCTGCTCACGGGACACATCACCCAGCAGTGTGAGGAATAAAAGCGGGCACGCAGGACTTTCTAGGAGATTTTTCTTGGCAATGAGTCTTGCCTTAGATGTAAAACCAGTAGCTGTGCTGCTGGTAGGGCTCCAGGTTGCAGTCTGTAGAGCAACGCATGTCTGATGTTCTGACCTACAGGCAAGAAGGAGGTGAGGAAAACCAGGAAAACCAAGCTTGCCTGTACCTTTGGGCCTGCACAGGGCCACATGCACATTGATGAGGCACCGGTGTTTCTGGCTGGGCAGAAGGATGGGTGGGGATTTGCACAACAGAAGCTCCAGGCAGTTTTAGATTTGGCACAGGGATCTCGGAGAGGGGAACTCCTCCCCAGAAAGAGCAGTCCTTTGACAAGGTATCCCTCATTTCCTTAATTGAACTGCCCTTTTGCAAGGAGCATCCCTGAGCTGCACCATCCCATTGCATCTTCCTCCCGAAATCTGATGCTACCCTGCTCTGATGGTGATCGGTTGTTGATTGCAGAAAAGCTGAATCATGAAACAGAGGTTATAAACAAGGTTATTTTTAACAAAGCAAATGAAGCTGGCATGCAGAAGTCAGAGCAAGGGACTGCCAGCTAGGGCTCGCAGGTCCCAGTCCTGCCCCAATACTCCCCATATCCTGAAGCAAATTACAGTCCCTCTAACCTTTAATTTACCTGCTTATAACAGGGACAAAGCAGCAGACTCCAGTTGTGCTTTCTTTGTACAACAAAGCTCCTGGTGTGACAGTGCAGCGGTGCTGGGAGCCATGCAACGCCAGGGGCTGGCTTTCGCTATCGCCCAGCACCTTGCAGAGCAATTTCCAGAAATGCAAAACAATCACACAGTCACATGGTGTTTCAACAATGTTCATAGACGTTTTGAATGCAGAGAGAGACTGCTCAGTCTGATTCCCCCCTCCCATATTTCACAGGCTCTTCTGTTTCATTTCCCACATGGAGCCCAGTGATTTGTGCTTCATTTTCCTCACTGAAAACTCAAAATATACAAGTTTTGTAGCCCAGAGTCTCATGTTACATCCTTCAGGCACCCGAGTGCTGTAGGGTGTTTGTTGTAGATACCAAGCCCAGGGGGAGGGAAGGCTGGTACACCTGCAGCTGACTGCAAGATTTCCTGATGATACCACTTCTTATCGCTCTCTCAAGAACTTACATTCTTCACAGAAAAAACATATTTCATTTTCACTGGGAAAGATGTATCAACTCAGGGAAGTGGGGGAATGTGGCTGGGACTGTGTTCAGCCCTCCACGCACTGCCCAAAGAATGTGAACAGCCCCACGTACAGGTTTTTGGGAACCTTCTGTACTCCAATGCACGCCCTGGTTAACAAGCACTTCGGGTGTCTCTCCACCTTTATGTAGATAACCAGTAAGGTTAAAGAACTCTAGCACTTTTGAAAATATTTTGTAAATAAATAAATAAACATTTTTAAAAATAAATAAACATATATGTATATGTTTATATATATATACTTTATATATCTATGTATACGTAGACACACATAAATTTATGAAAACTTTAGGTTTGAAACTTTTCTGCCACGCCTTATTGCAACCCTGCTGCGCCTCCTTGTTTCTGGAGGGTCTCACCTTTCTCTCTCAAATTTTCTTCCAGCTAAATATTGATTGCCACAAAGAAAAACAAAACCAAGGCAGTGGTGGATTAGATCCTGAGTGAGCTCTGTCCCTGTTGTCCATTCCCTGGTGCAAAACCCTGGCTCACCTTCACCTCCCTGCTGTGCAAGCAGACGTTAAGCCCCCTCCGCATGCCGGGGACACACGCCTGCACCTTGGCACAGGTTGGTGACGCCCATGCCGGGTACCTCCGGTGTGGCTGTGAGAGGTGGAACAGGACCAACCTTGCAAGCCAGTTCCCTCCTGCAGGTGCCTGCAAGGACATGTGGCTGCATGCCAGTGGATGGAATAACCATCGCCCCGCGCGAGTTATGGGGCAGGGATGCTGCAAGGCGGCTTTAATGAGTGCTTGAGACGCCTCTGTGATCTGTAGATGAAAGGTGATTTACAGCTGCAAATTATTGTTCTTCTTCATGTGAAGTCTATTATTTTCTGGTGTCCCTCATTTTGACTCACGCTGGAGCCCGTATTTGGAGCGGAGCAGGCTGAGAGGCAGGCTTCTCTCTGTGGGTGGCTGTGTAGTTGCTTTACGTCCCAGCTTCTTGCATGCCTTAGAAATGTGTGAGCTGCTCCGAGCATCCGTTTGAAGCAGCCTGGCAGTGCCCGTTCTTGGGTGACTTGGTCTGGGATTTGCACAAAACTGCAGCGCTCCAGCAGGTTGCTTTGCTGGTGGTTGTGGAGAGCCTGTACTGGAGACTGGATATGCAACTGGGTTGTGTACCCTGGGGACAAGCAGGGGACCATCTGGGTGCACCTTAAATCCTGCTGCAGGGAGGAGAGAAAGGAATATAATGGGGCTCCGTGCTTCTGGCTGCCCCAGGGAAGGGGAGGGGAGTAGAGAGGACCAGACAGCACCCACCCAGTCTACAGCTTCTCATTTGTGTCCCAAAACCTCCTGGGCAGCAATTACAGAGCAGGAGAGGTTCGTGTCTTTGGCACAAGTCTGGAGGGAAGGGACATCAATATGTTTTTGTGAGGGAGCAGGTAGATTTGTTGTCTTTCCTATTAAACTCACTCTGCACCACAGCACACTCATCCCATCAGGCTCGGGACAGTAAGAGTCCTTTTGCTCTTTACAACTAAATAAAACAGTAGAAAACATCACGTGGAGCAAGGTGGTTGTAAGATGGAAGAAGAAATATCTCTGCTAGCCCATGCTGCACAGGGCTGCCCACCATACATGTGCAGGAGGGCAGGACCGGTGGCTGCAGGGGGATGTACCTGTCCCACCACAGGAGAAAAAAGCATCTGCAAACACTGTGACCAGGAGCGAGTCCAGCACAGAGCACGAGTTCATGCTGCTGTACTTGCTGTGCAGCCCTCCAGCTGGGAAGTAAATGACCGCTCACAGAGGCCAGCACGAGGAAATCAGAGATTTTCTCAATCAGAAGAGACCTTTCAGCCCCTTTAAATCCTGCCTCCTGTCCAGACCAATTTTCCCTTTCTTTCCCAGGGTCCATCTAAACAGCAGCAGCTTTTAAACCCCTGTAAGCGATGAGTTTCCCAGGTAGCCTGATGTACCAGTGAACGAGGACTGAAAGGAGCCTCCAGTCCCACCACAGCCCCTTCTCTACCGCCAGCAGCACCGACTCCACCAAACCTTCCCCAGCAGCTGTTTGCCTGAACAGTTAGCTGGTCCAGGGCTGTCATTACCCTCACCATTGACACAACAGTCACGCTCTAATTTCAACATTGGCTCGCTCCCAGCAAATCCATTTGGGTCCCATTTGGGGAGCGCCGCGAGCCTGTGCCCACAGCACAGCTGCCACCGGCAGCGGCTGCGCAGAAGGGCACCCGCAACATCACCCGTGCGGGCAGCTGGGCTCCCCGAAATGCAGGCTGCTGCTGGCTCCCGCCGGTCCCTAACATCCCCTTGGGGACCAGCCATGGCAACAGCCCTGCCTGCCTCCTGCAGAAGCACTGCCAGCATGCAGCAGGAGCAAATCTGTGTGCTGAGCAGAAACAAGGCTGTAGAGCTGTGCCCCGGTGACAAGAGATATACGCACAGAAGGAGAGTGTATTTCAAAAGCATTTGGGCCTCCAGTGCCAGGACCGAGAGGGATAATTAACACTGCAGTCATTCTCTGGGCCAGCCTTACCTTTACACCACTTGCACACCCAGGACTCCTCTGCATCCCCTGCTGAGGCGCCTGGTGCTTCGGGACGATGCTGCAACCTCTCCCCTGACACCATTCTCATGGCAGAGGGAATCCTCTGAGGTGCTGGAGAGCTACAACCAATTCTTGTTCTTGCTGTTAAAGGCTGCAAGACTAACAACAGTGCGAGTCAAACACTGCTATGGGAAGCATCTGGGAGGAAATTCATTGCAGCTCCCGTTCACTACTGTGATAAGCCCTAAGGAAAACAGGGAAAGAAAGTGTGTGTAGAAGATTCACCCTTACATCACCATAAAGTCCTGCTCAGTCTCCTTCCCTATCCCCTGGTCTTTAACGTGCTCTTGTGTTGCATTTTCTTGCTGGAAAATGTTCTTCAGGAAAGGTTTTGTCCAGGGCAGAGAGACTCCACGTCCACCATTACCCTGCCCAGCACTCATAGGTGATGAAATCCATCTTTCTTGTGAGAGGGTCCTGCACCAAATTCCTGTATCGTTCTGTGACAATACTGACCAAGAGTAATATTGCAAAACTCCTTAAAATCTAATTCCACTCAGACAGGTGTTGTTTTAAGTGGTCACTGCTGAATATTTCTGGTCAAAAAAGTGGCAAGGCCAGTTTTCTGAGCAGCTCAGAAAATGACATTTTACCTAAAAGCTCTGCACATCAGGATCAGTTTGACATCTCATTAAGATACATATTGTTAAAGTATTAAAATATTTTATTTTTAGCAGCTGCATTTTGGCAATTAACAGTTTTTAATAACCACAAATGATGTCAAAGTGCCACACCCTGAACCGAAAATCGCTTCTGGCAGGTGGGGCCAGACTTCTGAGCTTCCTCCTCCTTTTAAACAACTGCTGCAGCAAAGAGACACTAAAAGGTGGAAGAAACACACAATCTTGCATTGTGGTGACATTGACAGATGTGATGGTGCGGGCTGTACATGACGTTGTGATTTTTTATTAATAACTCTGCACTGCAGAGCTCAGGAAAAGAAGAAATGCCTGAGTGCGTGGGGAGGACAGCTTTATTCTTTGGACTTGCAAGAGAAGGAACATAACGGTGAAAGCAGAAACACTGGAGGGGAACGAGGGCTCACAGGAGAGGCAATGGGTGTCTGGGAGCACCAGGCACACGCAGCAGACAGGACTCCAAGCATCACGGATTTCAGCTTTCATACAGGCCGCCTTGAATCTTCCCTCTTCTCCTACCCAGCCCTGGAGGAGCTGCTCTGCAGGGAGGGCATGGGCTGTGAAAGCAGCCGAGTGAGAGTGCCAGCACGTGAGGAACATGCTGTCCCGAGTCACGTCGCCACGCTGCCGAGGGGAAGGAAACCAGGCTCTGAAGGGAGGGAGGCAGGAGGGGCAGGAGCTTCCGGGGGTGGCTGCTCTGCTCTGCTCCTTGTCGTCTGAAGGACGAGTGAAAGTTTTTGCTCTTTGGATAATTACTACAGACATTTGGGTTTTGCTTTCACATGCCCTCTTTTTTTTCTTTCTTTCTTTTTTTTTTTTTTTAAAAAAAAAACTTTCTTTCTTTAATTAACTGTGAACCCCATCATGGCTGTGAAACATGGATCTGCAGAGCTGAAGCTCGTATAAACGCAGTGATTTACGAGCCTCTGGAAGTGAACTGGCATTTCTAAAGAACCCCACCCAGGCCTGGCAAATACCAAGGGAGCGAGATGACTCACTGCCTGCTGGCACTCACTGCTCTCCCCCCATGGCCACAGTCTGCAGCCAGTTTGGGTGCACAGAAGACAGTTGTGGTGACTGAATCCCTACTCCCCAAGTGACGCTAATTTCCAGATGAGAAGCACCTGCTGTGACCTCCTGGTCCCAGGGGAGGTTCGGATGGGAACAGCAGCAGTGTTGCAAGGCTGGATTGAGCTGTAATCACCAGAGCTATGTGCTGAATGAACCAGCATGTTGACACAGCCTCTGCCTCCAGCAAGGACTAATAACCTGCCTTGAATTCACAAGCGCTCAAGTCACCAGAAGGCAGAGGAGAGCCCTGGAGAGCAGCCTACCTGGCAAGCTGTGGCAGAAGCCCCTTTGCTTTGCTATGCTCTGAGAGCAGATGAGAGGATAGATGAGCTCGAGAAAGCTCTTAAAAAATCCTCTGTTTACTGCAGGAGGATCAGCTGAAGAAGCAATTGCCCTCTAAGCACCTGATACAGAGGAGAAGAAATCAGTTCAGCCATTTGCAGGTGTGATCTTGGCTTAAAAAAAAAAAAAAAAAAGACAAAGGCATTACCACTTTGTTAAAATGGCCCCTGCCTACTCAGCTGTCTGCTCCCTTGCATTAATGCCATCATATCTGACAACTGAAAAAAAAAAAAAGTCCCTTTTGATTGCTGTGTTCCCATCAAGCCACACCTAGCTGGTCCACAGCCTGGATCAGGGGGCATCTCTGGGCTCCCCAGGGACCACCCATGGGCACACCCTGTCCCAAAGGCTGGCTCTGCCACCAGCCCGGCCATGCGCAGCCCCCTTCCCATGCACCCGCAGAGTGGTGCTGGCCGTGGGTGCACCTCGGGGGGTTTGCCTACCAGAGCATGTGCTGAGTGCCGACGGTGCCCGGATTCCTGAAAGTGAACCAGCTGGGCTGGTTTTTCCCTGCCTTTTTTTTTTTTTTTTTCAATAGCTACCCATCCAATATCTGCTGTAATAAAAAAGGCAAATCAGAAAACAATGTGGTCTGTTTGTGTGTTGTAAACTGGGAGAACAGCTGCTACTCCTAGGCTGAACAGGAAACGTTGGTACGAGAGCCATAAAAAGCAGAGTTTCTACTTTTAGTTGCTGTGTCTTCCTGTAAAAAGCAGCTTCTGCCAGCCCTGCTGCCTTTTTTTCTAACTAAATTCACTGTAGTAGTGGGGAACAAAACACAGGAAACAACTCTGGCTCTCAGCACTGAGTTGGGGCTTGGGAGAGCCTGAATTACATCCAAGGAGGAGAAAAATTGTTTCCCAACAGTGCCCAGTGTGCAGGGAATCTCTAACAAACACCAGCCCTGGTGTGCCCCTCCAAACCACAGCATGGCCTCTGAACACAACTGGCTCTGTCTGCCCTGGAAACCTCTCCCTGCAGCTCAGGGCACCGGGAGGCACTGTGGTTGGTGTGCATATCCATTCCTGTTGGAATAAAGTCTCCATCTCTGACTTAAATAAACCTCCTTGGCTCTCTGATGGACTCACGATGTAGCTGATGCCGAGGGGAAATCTTTTTCCAAACGGGTCTCTGTTTCTTCCTCCAGCATCACCTGTCCAAGCACAAGCACAAGCACGTATCAGGCTTCCTCAGAAGCTAAAGGCTGCTCTAAATGTGATCCTGAGCCAGGCTGGTCAGTCCAGCCTGTGTAGTCCCCTCCGTATCAAAATACAGAGATGCTTTGTTTAAGTATTAGTCAGCTATTATTATTTTCTTTTTCTGATTTACAAAAGATGTTCAAATGTCTGTGGGAGAACAGGAGAGGTGGGGAGGATTGCAAAATGCCACACATTCCAGCAGGGCCGCTGCTCACACCATCAGGGCTCCAGACTTCTGGCCTCAAAAGGTAGCCTCGTGCTTACCCAGCTAGGTGAGCCCTGCATGAGCTGCTGTGTCTCCATGCAGCTGAAAAGCTGGAAACCCTTCCCCACTATTTAACTAATAAAACGCTGGGTGTCAGCTTTGCTCTTACAGACTGTTGCTACAGCTCCTTATCCGCAGTGACATGTCTTTTGGGGAGTCACATTGTCAGACCTGGAGCCCCTCTGAAAATTAACACAGCTGGGGGTCCAAAAAAGAAATAAAAGAAAAATGCATGGAGGTAAGTGGAAATAAATAAATTGGAGGTGTCTACTCTTTTCTGAAAATAATTGTGTTTGACGGGAGAAAACTTTTGTCCTATTTTTTGTTTTATCAGTGGAACAGCACTTGACAAGACCACTGCTCGGCTTTTCTTTTCCTGTCGTGCAGAGGGAAATATTTCTGCCTTAACAGAAGTGATGCTTCCTTACAGACAAAAAAGCAGCCCTTAACAGAGCTGCAGTACAGACAGCTCATCAAAGCTGCAACAAAGCTGCTGTTGTACTGTAACACAGCTAAGCAAACAGCCTGCTAACGTTATCATTCAGGCCTCACATATGCGGCACTGCAATGACCATTAATAACAGAATGGGCTAAATTCTCATACCTCTGCACAGATTTCAGCCTTGCTCTAGTAGTAGCCCCACTCTTTTCCCACAAAGCCATTGGTGAAAGCAGTCATTACAGAAATAGGGCCCTAGGAGCAGCCATATGACATGGCACAGAGCACTGAGGGTTTAACCTCCCCAAGGCTCCATCAGCGCATTGAGATTTTATCACCACTTCCTCGCATTTGCCCTGTGAGTAGGGAAAGGAGACTGCATTTCTGCCATCATACCATGGCCTTTACATACGAGCACCATCCAGCCAAGGAAACTCAGGGCCTGGGAGGTGGTTGGAAGGATGAAACTATCAGTCCCAGCATCTTCACATCAGACTCAAACATTTTAATAGGGTTCCGGGTGCCTTCAGATTGTCTTGCAGAGGGTGGTATGGTGTATCAAAGCATTTCCCGTGTGCATACAGCACGCTGGTGTGGAGCAGGAGCACAGCTAACCACAAAAAGGAGCAGGGAGCTTGGGCACGCTCAAAATACAACACTTTGATGCTGAGGAAACAAAAGGCTTTTTCCCAGCTAAAACTTTGACAAACATCAGCACAGTCAAATGGCACGCTTTGCTTCCAACAAAAGTGCTCCTGCAGCAGCCCCAAACAGCCACACTGGGGTGAAAAACTGCTGAAAGACCCCCAATTTTCCAAGGGAAGAGCGTGGGAACGGCTGGGGAGCAGGGCAGCGCTCGCAGCAGCCCGGGCATTGGTTTTTCCGTGGCTCCCTCTAGCGTGTACAGCCCGGAACGTGGTGAGACTCTCGCATTGAGCTGATGGACTGGATGCAATCTGAAATAGATTTAAAACAACGTATATTTTCAGAGAAAATGTTTGCTCCGGTAGAAACTCTACCATTTCGCACTGCAAAACAGCTACTGGGTCAGCACGGCTGACTGGCTGCATTTTGCATGCTCACAGAGTCTGATTTCCCATGGTTTTGAACCAAAAATTAAAAGGTCAGAAAGACTCTTCTGTAACAGCAGCTCTGGCCTATTTTTCACCTACCACTTTTTCATTTATTCATATCTTCCTCAGGGACTAATCTACCTATTAGAATAATAAGGTTATTTTCTGAGTCTAATCTAAGAAAATAAATTAAAAAGTCTAAACCTTCCATTAGATCTCAGAGAGACAGCATTTCTCGGTCAAGGAGAGCCAAGACACTCAGGGATATACGTCCAGCAAATAACATTTATTAATTATGCATATTCATACACACAGCCATGGACGGCAGGCAGCTTCCACAAGCAGGCTCATAGAAGGGTGCCTGCAAACTAATGTGTTAAGTAAATAGCTCTTCTATTGCTCTAAGTAGTCACGTAGTAAAGGAGCTCCCATTTCCAAGTATCCGTGGAGCAAAATAATAGAAAAGCTATTAAAATCCAGAGAAAGATAGATTGCATTATATTGCCTAAATTAAAGCCTAAATTGGTACGAATGTAAACATTAAGGTTCCTACTTTCCTCCAGTTCTGAATACCAAGCAGATCTTGGACAGCACATACAATATATCCCTTCAATAAATGTGTCTGTCTGTCCCCCCCCAATTTTTTTTAATCTTTGCATTTATTATGAGGTCAAAGGCATGACTATACTGGAAAGAGCAGATCCACTACAGCTTCAGGTAAATAATGTGCAAGGAACAGCTCACCCTCTGCACTCCATGCCAGCAATTGGCTGGAGGACCCCATGTCCTGTGCTCTGCATATGCCAGCTCAGCCTGCTTCCCTGGGGACCAAATGGGGCAGGGGAGCAAGTTGAGGCAATGAGCAAGTTGGGATATGATGAGATGTCTGCATGTCTCTGCTGCTTGGCATGTGAGGGGAGAATCTCAACACCTATATTTAATGTCATGATATCAAACCCACTGGCATTTGATCCAGAAATGCATCCAGAAGCATTTTGTTCTGGAAAAAACACCTTGTCCATCACCCCTCTCAAAGGCAGTACTGCCACGAGTCCTCTGCAGCGAGGACTGCTCCGTCCTGCTTCCAGCTTCCTCCTCCCACCCAGAGGGAGCCACTCAGCACCTCACTGTGGGCATCCGAGCTGAGAAAGAGCCACCCCACCGGCGTGATCCATGTCTCCAGCTGCCACATGTTTGAGGGTTTCATAGCTGGCTGCCAACTGATGAGCGAGGCCCCCGCTGAGCAAATCAAAATCTCGCAGAAAAGGAAAAAGGAAAAAAAAAAAAAAAAGGCTTGCAACCAAATCCTTTTGTTGAGCAAATCCGAGGTACATCCTGCTTAATTAGCAGTCCTGAGAATTAATCAATTAATCAGAGACATTTCCCAGGCTTTGAGCTCTGGAGCAGCATGCAAGCACAGGGGATGGCCAAGCCCCTGTGTGAGGTCTGCGAGGAAGATGAGCGTCCCAGGGTGAGAGATGGTGATGAAAGGCAGCCAGGGCTAGCTGCCCTCTGGGAGCAGCTTGCTCTCTCTAAAATAAAGGTGGCCATGCCAAAGGGAGCGTGAAACACACTGTTACTGGGGCAATGGGATCCACGGGAGGTGCAGAGTATCTGCCTACCTAATTTTAAAGAATTGGGTATTCCTTTTTCTGTAGGGCTGTGACGGAGAAGATTCAACTGCAATCCTCTATCCTGGCTAGGAACTGCTGGTAGCCAAGCATCTACAGGGATAGTTCAGGGAGAAAACCCTTGCTTTTCTCCCCAGGACAGTGAGAGCCATTGCCCCAGGGCTGACTCCCAGGGAGAGACAATAACACAGGGTGATGGATGCAGAAATATCTCATCTCATTAGAAAGCCAGCTTGAATGGAAAAGGCCCAGTGCAAGGAGAATCCACCCCATTAGCCACAAGCAACGTACTGGGGTAACTGGTGGGTGCCTGGACCCTTTGAGAGGCAGCCTCAAAGGGGCTGATCACCCCACTGAGCCCTCCCTGACAACACTGAAGCGAGTCCCAGAGCGTGACATGGCACGACATCGTGTGAACTGGCTCACCACAGCATCACACAGCCCACAAAGCCCTCCAGAGAGATGGGAAAGGTGCTAACACTGCTCCTTCTCAGCTGCCTGCAGGAATCGGCAGTGCTGGGGATGCAAATAGCAGTGCCAGCATGTCCTCCACCCACTGCTGCAGGGTGAAAGCTCATTTTAACAGCTGACCCTAAAGAAAAGGAGATTCACCTTGCTGCCCCCCTCCCGCCTTTCAGACGCCACGGAGAGGTTCTGCACCCACATTTTCAGGGAATGGAATCACCATCATTCAGCTGGTGCCAGCTGAAAGGTATTTCTTTAAAGGGAACTGAATGCACCGACCTATGCGTATTCAGAATGTGCATAAATATCCAGACCTTTTTTAAGAGCCTGTGACAAACCTTCTGGGTGGATGAGACGATTAGGTTGTCTCCACTGGCCTCTTGCACGTCGTGGGCTCCTGCTACGGTTCATCCAGTTGACTAACACTGAGTCCAACAACTCTGTCTGGCAGAAGCAGCTCTTGCAGAAAGGCAGCCAAGCTTCATCTGGAGACAATAAGAAAGTGAGAAGCCCCCGCTCTCCTCGGTGGCTTGATCCAGTAGTTAATCACCCCCACTTAGGAATCTGTGCATGAACCAGTAACGTGAAATTAATGATTTCTTTCATCTTCCTGCTTGGCAGCCTGCTTGAGCTGCTTGTTCTACTGACAGTAATGATTCAATAATCTGAAAAACATTGTACTTCATTTACAGTATTAACAGCTGAGTGTACAGATACAGAGATTTTATTTATCCTTAAGGAAAGGCTGTTCTGCAGTCTGCAGAAGGTGACAGAATGAGTCACCTTTAGATCTTAATTTCAAATGTTGCCTCTGCAGTTTTGGGTTTGCATTTCAGCTTTGTACAGAAGAGACAGAAAAGCAGCCAGGTCAAACAGGCTCGTCCGGGGGTTAGGACGCAGGGCACAGTTTGCCAGGTTTAGCAAAGAATGAGAAGGCAGTGATGTGGGGCCCCGATCCCCCTGTTTTACAGCTTGTGGGTTGCACAGTACCAGGACTGTAGCAACATCTCCTCCACCTCTCAGATGGCTTGGGAACACACTGCCCTAAAAGTGTGTTTAGCAAGTGACATTCTGCTCCACAGCTGAATGTTTCTGGGGGAAATGTGAGAGTCAGCTGCTTCATTTCAGATTTTCCTCTCCCCATCCAAAATATGACCCCCTGTTTACAGAAAATCAATGCAGCAAAAGCAGATAATGCCACCCCTCTGCCCTGCAATGGGGAAAAGAGAGATCATCTTTGACAAATGCAGAGGGCCACAAAAAGTGCACTGCCTTAAAGAGCCATCAAAGTAATTTTAAAATCAATGTGATGCTTGATAAAGAGCCAGCACGACTCCCTCCAGATGGGCAGTGACATCCTGAAAGGCCTTGGGAGGGAGTTAAAATTCTGCAGGCAGCACTTTGCACACACAGCAGCCGATGCAGCATTCTGTCATCCACAAAAAAAAAAAAAAGGAAAGAAAGAAAAAAAAAAAAAGTGCATTGCAATGGCGTGACCGGGCGGTGCAGGGAAGCGTGCACCACGGTGCGTGAGTCAGCAGCGGCCGCGGGCCCTGCGAGATGCAGGCTCTGCATGGAGCCAGCCCTGCAAGCGCGTGCCTCCAGCACAGCCGCTGCACTCTGAAGGGCACCGAGGAAGCCAGCCAGCGTTAATTTTAATTCGTGCTCTCTCCATGACCGAGCTCTAGGGCACGGGGTGGGAGGGAGCAGCCCTGTTCTTGCTACTGCAAAATCTGTGACCGTTTGGGAAACTGCTTTGGCAAAGTGTGCTTCTTCTGCCTGGTCTGGCAATGGGAGGCGAGGTGCGTGCCGAATAGGGCCTGGCAGCTGGCTTATTATTTTGGCAGAGCCCATTGCGGTGTGGCCTCCCGGGGCAGGATCTCAGCACGGGCTGAGCCACGGCTGTGCCCCAGCTCTCCACTGTTTGTCTCAGCAATGAGCACCCAGGTGCGGTATCCCAGTTTAGACACCCACCGAGGGCAGAACAAACACCGTACCTGCATGCAGGGACGCCTGGCAGCACGCGGCACCGCCTGGGTCACCTCCACCTGTGGGTCCTCCACGTGGAAATTCAGAGTGGGACGTACAGGGCCTGAGGCTCTGTGATATCCTTCCTGTTATTCTCTTACATTTTTACAGAATAATTTTTTTCCGTATTTTAAAAAATCAGTGTATGGCTGTTTTTATTCACAATTATTGGAATTCACATTCCAACTCAGGATATTCTATGATTCTATGATAATTCATTACTCCCAATAAGCACCCATTTTTTTTATATATATGTAAATAAACAATGCAGCCCCATTAATTCTGCACAGCATCACATTCAGCTCTACAATTTTTAATTACAGGTGAAATACCAGCTTTTGCAGCCTCCCAACCTCCTCTCTCCACTTCCTGGAGAGGATGAACTACGTTCAGACCCACTCCAGACCCCCTCTTCTCTCCACCCCTTTCAGCTCCCCAGCAAGAAAAGATCCTGGGGCCAGCACCATCAGCCTGAGCTGCAGAGCAGCAGAAAGGAGCTGCACAACCCCCTGCTTGAGGCATGACCAGTGATTTACAGCATTGCTGCTTCTTTCTGACCAGACCATAGCTGCGTGTATGCCATGAGCCCATCCTGCTTCCCATCTCTAGGGAGGATGAGGGATTTTGCCAAGCAAGTGGTGCCCTGGCACTGATGCCTGTGCCGGGCAGACGGGTGCTCTGGCTGCAGCCCTGGCCCCCACAGAACCCAAATCCAGCCGCACTCCCTCTCCCTCCCTCCTCCTGTGCAGCTCTCTGTGCAGTGCACCAGGTGGTTTCCACCATGGGGAGGTCACTGCTGCTTGTGAATCCCCCGTGTGAACAATTTTGAAATAAAACACCCTTTTCCAACTCCTCCCATTGATCTCTCCAGGGGAGAATAGATGCTTGTAAAGAGAGATCAGAGAGATTTGTTTTGTCGGTTCTTTCTTTCATCTGTACATATTCAGAAACAAAAGGAGCTGCCACTGGAGAGAGGGAGATGGTGGGTTAGATGGTGGGGAGACAGAGCCATGTTGGAGGAGCTGCTCACTGCATTCACCTTCCCACACAAGGAATTAGCCCACCTTGATCTGGTGGGGAGGATTTGTTTAAAACACAAATACGGAAGACTTATTTTTCTACTGAATCAAAATAAACACATGCCCGTAAAACACCTCTAAGGATGACAACAAATGGGGCAATGCCAGCAGCAAATGCAGACGCAGTCACAGCACAACTTATCCTCCCAGAGCGACTACATCCACAGCGCTGGGAACAGGGAAAAGGGGAGTTCCTGACATTGGCCTTCAACCAAAAGCAGCAGAAATTATTACAAGTGTGGCAGGTCTCAGGAAAACACAAAAATGCCAGCAATGACTGTAAATCTGTGAATGATCTCTGCAATCAGCTCCAGGGGACACAGCCTTGGTGTGTACTGGCCACAGCTAGAGGCATGTGGGGACAACTGGCACAACGTGGCTTCCATCCACCAGTGCCACAGGCATCCCAACCTCAACACGAGTCTGGCATTATCCAGCTGTGCCAGCAGGTTGCCAGAATGGCCAGGGCTCAGCCAGGACATGCATTGTAACGCCTTCCCTGCAGAGAGGACTTTGGTTTTGTGTATTGACAGCTGCAATGCTCCTGGAAGCAGCACCCTGCAGCCAGGCTTTACCCTGCTGCTGCCTGGGATGTGACCCGGTGATGTGTGCTGCAGGGACAGTGCATGGTCCTGTGTGACAGCAGTTGCAAGGGTTGTTGCCTCCTGCTGCAGCAGAAGGGCCGTAGCAATTCCTGCTGCTGCGACCAGCACTGCACAACCCTGCACCAGCAAAAGTCGCATTGATTTGTGTTTGTGCAGGAGGACAGCTATTGAGGAGCTTTGGGCTCCACAGGGCTCCAGACTCGTCCCAGTGTTGCTGGTTTCATTTTAAAAGGAGTCAAAAGGTGACATATCAACGCCAGGTCTGCAAAATCATTACCAGAGAGACACACCGGGTCTGCTCCAAGCAGGGGGAACTTTCCACAGGGGTCCTGCTGCTCAGGTGCTGGGGTCCCTCCCAGCTGCGGTTCCTCTCCCAGCCACGTAACCGCTTTCTGCACCGTTTCGCTGATGCTGCTGAGGGTGCTGCAGCCATTCAGATAGCCCCATTCATTAGTAATTAGGCAGGCGTTGTCTGGCATCTAGATTAATCCCGCTTTTAATTATTTTGAAACTGTGCGAGATTTCCCAGGCATTAAAGATTATGCCCGCGCTTTGCTGATTCCGCAGCAATTATTCTAATGTAATGATGTCTATTAAGACGCTTCCCAGCTCGCCGTGCCCGGAGGGAAAATTCCCAATTTCTCCCGGCGGATCACGCACCTCCGGGCCGCCGGCAGCCCCCTGCCCGCTGTCCGCGGAGCTGTGGCTGGGTCACAGCGAGGGAGCAGCCCCCGGGGAGAAGCAGAGGCCGAGCAGCATCGGTAAGGAGAGCTCCGGGGCTCCGGGGCTCGGCCCCCTCCAGCCCGCCCGGTACCGCCCGGCCCCGGCTCCGGCACCTCTCGGCTCCCTCTGGCGGCCGCCGAGCCGCAGCTTCGGCCGGGTGGCTTTTGAGGAGGTTTAAGGTCACGAAAATGGCCCTCCCGGGGCAGGAGGAATTCTTTGACCTGAAAGAAAAGGGTAAGTTCGGCTCCTGGATCCATCTCGTTCCGGATTTTCTTCAAATTTTAAGGGAGATGTTTGAAAGAAAAACGTCATCTCGGAGATAATAACTGAAATGGGACTTGAGAACCTCAAAATAGCTGTTCTGAAATCCCACCTTTTGTTTGGCCTAAACACCCCTTGAACTCATCCTTCCTTACTCTAGCTCTCATCATTCTCTAACTTCATTTACAAGAAAATTCACTGTTCGCTGACAAAAGGAGCATTGTGCCACCAGACAGTGAATTTCTGCTGTGGGGCTCCTCATCAAGGTCAGGTAGCTGAGAACCCTTCAGCAGAACAAGGGCTCCAATGAATGCATCCTTTGAGGAGTCATTCACAGCCCTCCATCCATGAACATCCAGGAGAAAATACAGTTTGTGCAGTTTATAGTTTATACCGAGGTTTATGCCAACAACTTCTTGCAAACATCCTTGCAAGCGAAAACCTTATTTGCAGTCATACAAAGGCAAATACAAGTTCAGAGAGCTGAGAATACCAAAAAGCTGTTTTCATATTCTAAAGATGAACACAGCCCTCGCTCTAAATGTTTTGATTGCTTTGCATATATATTGTTTCAGTATTTCATTGCTCCAAACACAAAAAATGATATAACCTCACCTGGCTGGCCTAATGCGTCCTTTCAGAGCTGAACTGCATGACAAAGCTTCTGGGTAGAGACCACAGGTAATTTCGCTGATAGATCCTCGTGAAGCTTCGAGACAAATTTGATTTTGGGCCTAAACTCGTCACTCAAGTCTCTGGGGATAGCAGAACAGTGATATTAGCATTATGGCAACACAGTCGACTCTGAACTCAAGAAATGGATTAAATGAAATTACACTCTTCCCTGATGAGGCTGGTGGAATGGGGAGATTGCTTTAGGAAATCCAGAATTGAATTTCATAGGCAAGAGTTCAGATGTTTTGCTGTTTGCTCACAAGGGTGCTGTGCACGCTGCTCCTCCTGGCCACAGTGGAGCCACAGGTAGCAGCGGGCTGGGATGCCCAGCATGGCTCGGGAGGGCCGGATCCAGCCACAGGGGACAAATGTCCCCCTGTCCCCTTGAGGGCTGCACTCACAGGCTGTGGGTCCCAGCTCGTGGGTTGGTAGGGAACATCTCCCTGAGCGCCTCGGCACTCTTGATGGCAAAGGCAAACAAGAAAACATGGAGCATGTCCTGTCCCTCATTATTGCAATTTTAAAATCATGTTGAGCTATTTCTGCATATTAACTCTGGGCAAGCCTTACCTGACACCTGGGACAGCCAGTGTCTCGAAGGGGCACTAAAAGCAGAGGGACCACACTGCCAAAGGTCCCCCCCCACCAGGGTCTGGCAACAACCAAAGCTTCCCCAGCTCCTCTCAACTATTTTGGAGACAGGGCTGTTTTTTGCAAGTCAAAGATTTAAATCCATCACCTGCTTGGAAAACATTTTGCAGCATTCTGGGTCCACAGCTGAAGGTGTGCATTGGTTTGACAGGTTCACTCAATTACCTGATGTTTCTGGCTGAAATTTGAGAGGAGATGTATCGGTTTTTCTTCTCATCTCCTTGGTGATTTTCATGAGCTGAAACATCAATTGCATTGCATCCATTAGGTCTCATTCATGTCTCTGATCATTTTTGATGTTGTGAAATTTTTATAAGTTACATGAAATAGAAATCAAGTAAGTTCACTTTTACTCAAAGATGACAGTGCAATCAAATATATTACTCTATACTAAAACACATAATTATATTATACAAATAGGTTGCAAAGTTCATTGACAAAAATCAGCTGAGTGATTCCCTTCCAACAACCCCTATGCACTAGACACCATCTAGGTAAGTTTTACTGAATACAAATATTTGCCCCAAATATAGCACTTTGAAAGACCACTGTAGCTATCAACTTCCCAATCTGTTGGAGGGCAAACTGAACAAACCAGCAAAACTGCAGATCAGTTTTGTTACAGAAGTCAGGATGGCTTTTAACATTACAGATTCCTTTTAACTTAACAGATCAGTGCTACCCATCTCCATCTCCCAAACAGTCCCCAGTTTCACACCAGCTGCCCCTGCACTGATGCTGGCAGCACTAGTTCTGCTTCATCCCTGTCTGATGGAAACCCAGAGATATCTCATTGCTCAGAAGAGTCTTAGAACTTGCTCAGGCTTTTCAAAACATACCTGAGGGCCTCAGTGCTACCTGGTTCATGGATGTAGCACCTCAGCTTCTAAGTTTGTCCAAACACATCCCCCATCCTCTCCATCCTGCAGCAGCAGTTTTCCCAACTGACAAAGTACTCCTCTCAAAAGGCAACCCCCAAACCACTTGCATTTATGCCAGACTTCACTGTTCGGTGTTTTTTTTTCATTGCAGTGAAGCACCTTTTGTGACCTCCATGCCATTAGCAGCTCCACTGGCAGCACTTCCAGCATACAAATATATAAAGCCGTGTCAGTCAAATGCACGTGCGCTGGCAGATCCCTCCACATCCCCATCTAAAACACCAAGGCTTCACAAAACCTTTCAGAGAAAACATTCCACAGGTACTCACAACAGGAAGGGCACCTCCATTCATACAGGAAATTGGATTAAGCCAAGGCAAAGGCTTCTCCGGACACCTTTGGGTCTACCGGCCCCAGTGTGAGTCCTGCTGATCTGAGGGCACATTTTATAATCACCAAGAAAGGCCTCCATCCCAATCATAAAAAAGCCTATTTTCTAGTTGATTTTGGTCATTCTGCTCCTTTTCATCTCATTTGCTTTTGCATCTAATTCTGCTTTTTTTTCTTTTAATTATTATTATTATCTTTTGTGCTTGAAAATACCTCAGGAAGCAATAAAGCAGGGTGCACTGGAAGCTGCAAGACAGCATCTCCTGGCACCAGCTCTGGTGCAAAAATGGTGGGTATCATACAAAAGAAAAGAATAATCATATGTATACAAACACACATACATGTGCACACCCAGGAACAATCCCATAATGATGCAGACCATTGACAATAATATTTAAAATCTGCAGAAACCACCACTGAGAAAAGCTCTGAAAAGCAGTTAAAACCTGTGCAGTAACTACGGAACAACAGAAAGTCCAAAGTGGCTTTGCTCTTGAAGGCTGTAGTTTAAATACACTTCAGAAAAGCCATAATTTTAAATTCCTATATTTGCCTGCCAACAGCTATTTCATTTGTGTCAAAATTACCATCTA
The DNA here is from genome assembly GCF_047663525.1 of Anas platyrhynchos. Lineage (NCBI taxonomy): Eukaryota > Metazoa > Chordata > Aves > Anseriformes > Anatidae > Anas > Anas platyrhynchos. The sequence continues at coordinate 16,269,055 of NC_092596.1, forward strand.
TTCTGAACTGCACAACTCCCAATGCATCTTCAGATAAAGAAATAATCACACGAAAATCAGAAGTCTGTAGTTAAATTTTATTTATCAGTTCTATTGTTAAATTACACAATCAAAGTCAGTGGATCGGCTTGTAAATCTACACAATAAGACAGCATCTACAGTGGAAATCAGTAGAATTTGATATGATTATGACAAAACGGTATCCTTATATTCGTACATCCCCTATATACAATAAACAGTATACACAAAGAAAATGCAACTAGTCTCTGTAAACCATGCACACCACAGCATAAAAACAAAATGCACCTTCTGCAACAGGCCCTCCAGCTCACTCATGGTTAAGTCCTGTTTCCAGCAGTGCCTTTCAGTTTTAAGAGCGCATTATTTTCCCCCATAAAAAAACAAAATACAACAGAGACATCATATTGGCAACTGCAGTTCTCATTAAAGAGAAAAAAAAAAAAAAAAAAAAAGCTGTACATGACATTATTCTCTTTTCTGAGTTGCTAACGCAGGGTATTGGTTTGTAGCCGTGCTTTTCCTCTGCCCCAGGCAGGATTGCTGCCCACCCAGGTCGCAATACAACGTCAGCTGTAACACAGCTTTTGGCTAACTTAGGCACGGAGCCTTGAGATGTTTTCAAAGCCTCCTTCTGCATTTCATGCCCCCTGCCCTCTTTGTGTATATAATATTACAGGCAAAAGGAAGTAGTGCAAGTGAGCCTTGTAAGCATCGTCTATACCGGGACGAAGAGTGCCGTTTCCAGGTGCCTCCGTTACCCAGCGCCGAGCGGGAGAGCCAAGCAGACACGCGCGCACCAAACGCGACTGAGCACGCGGACAGAGATCGCCCTTCAGTGCAAAGCTCAACAGCGCTGCAGGCTACGTACAAAATTTCTGAACTTGCTGAATTTATAACCAAAGCCTTACAGAGCTTTTTTTTTTTTTCTTTTTTCTTTTCTTTATTTTTTTTCTTTTTTTTTTCTTTTTTTTTTTTTTTTGCATAGAGATTATAGGAGCCCCTCACCTACAGCCCCATCTCCTCTCCCTGTTGGTCTTGGTGAGCCTGGTCCTGCTGGGGCCGATGGGGCAACAGCTCCAGCTCCAGCAGTGCCTGCGTCCTGTTTCACCATGCAACTTTCTCATACTGTGTAACTATGGCTATGGTAATACTTGTTTCCATCATTTTTAGTCATTGCTAGTCTGTCGTCACTAAGAAGGGCTCAAGAGCGTAAAAAAACAGCCCTATTTTCATATTGTGTAGCAAAGATTTACTGGAAGTAAATCCTAATTCAAGTGTAAATCTACTTCTTCAATTGAGCAATTCTCTTTATAATATTGCTGGGATTAGAGATTTTTATGACTTTTTAAAGACACTATACAAATATCCGCAACACAATTTCATCTAGTTTATATCACCAATTATTAAGGAATAATAAGTTCAGCATTATGTATTCTAATGGGTAAGAAAGACCTAAAATTAGATACTGTCACAAGATTATAATTGGTAAAAGGCTTTATGAAACATGAAGATGTGCTGTAACTTCTCCAGAATGGTTAAAATCATATTGACCTGAAAATTTCTGGAAATAATGTCTTTAACATAACGTTGGCATTGAGTTCAGAAATGTTTTTTTTTTTTTCTTTTTCTTTTTCTTTTTAATATGAGTTAGATCAAGCTTAAAACTCTAAACAGCAGTAGGTAGAAAAAGTTTAAAATTTTAAATATTTATATAACTAGAGAAATTACTTCTATTCCTTTTAAAAGCCAATATTATACATAAAACTAGTCAATATTCTTTCTAGACCTTTACTGTTCCCTTCATTGTCCATTCATTAACTTGGTAAATATCATAAGCAGTTGGTGCCCTTTGAAAACACATAAATAAAATTAAGATAAAATCAAAAGGAAAAGGTTTTGCTCATATACTGTATTGTGAGAGTATGTTAAATGCTCATTATTAGGAAATGAGTTTGCTTCCCAGATAGGTTTCAGCAGAGAATCATAAACATTTTCCAGCATCCCATTTTGTATTCATAACTAATTTAAGGATTTCTTTTTTTAAATAAATGTCCAAACAACCATTTCCGATGAGCTTACTTAGCTCCTGTATTTCATAAATAATCCAACAAACCTAAAAAGGACAATTTAATTACGCACTAGGATTAAGTGTTCCACGTACAGTACAACATTTACTGCAAAGGCAACTGCAAAGGCAACATTTTAACCTCTTTTTGCTTCAAATATTTAAGAAGCTTAATTTGTCTGGACTACTCTGTCGGCTCCGATTTGGGTGTTGGGTTGGGTTCTGCTTTGCTTTCAGTGTCCAGCCAGTCTCCTGAGAAGCTCCCCCCACTACCGCCGCCACCGCTCCACGTTCCCTATGTAGTCAGTGCTGGAGCTGTTTTCCCCCTGCTCTTTCAGGTGTGCCTGCTTTGCCCTCAGGATCTTGCGCTGCTCCTGGCGTTTCCGCCGTGCTTCCTGGTGCTCCTTCTGCCGCATGTACTGGTACCGCTGCAAAAAAAGGTCTTTTGCATAATCGTACAATTCCATGTCTAAAAAATTGAGGGCCTCGATGCGCTGCTGAGTCTGCTCGTCTATCTCCACGCTGGAGGCCCTTGTGCTATTGTACTGCGTGAACGGCGAGATGAAGTTCATGTTAAAAGTTTTCTCAAAGAGATACTGAGTCTTCCTTTGAAATTCAGTAAGGCCGAAGAAGGCCATGCGCTTCAGGTTCTCCTTGGCACTGTCTAGCAGAACCTTGTTTCTCTGCTCCTCAGGCATGACCGACAGGTTGTAGCATCCCACCAGGCTGAGATCGGACAGCATGCGGACCTGGCGGTTGTTGGCAAGGTTGTAGGGGCAATCCATGAACTCCTGGAGAGAGCAGCCCGACCAGTCGTCCCCCGTGTAGCAGCTGGGCAGCTCCTCGGTGGTTGGGGATCGCCCGTCGCAGACATGCAGGGACGCTTTCCACGTGGCTCCTCGCTGGACGTGGCGCCATTCGCTCAAGTATCGGGAGACAGGGTCACGCAGGATGGTGATATAGTAGAAATTCCTGCAAAGGGGAGAGAGAGGCAGAGCATTTAGTCTCCTGCATCTTGAGCACACGGCATATTAACACTCAAAATCAATAGAAACTTGGAGATGCACTTAAGATGCTTTCAGAAATCCTGCTGCAGAGTGCTCCTCTGTGTGCTCACCTCTCCGAGGTGAAGGATAACTGAACAAAGTCCCTGTGGGGGAACAGAAACAGTGATATCTGCACACGGATTGCTCTGCTTGACGGGTTTGCCTCTACACAGGCTGAAGGGAACCCTGAACTTCCATCTGTGGTGGGCTGCCCACGTAGTAACATGCTCACACTGGGCATTAAGAGATGCCCACATGGCTACATCACTTAAATCCCCCCTCCAGAGGAGCAGCACAGGTTGCTCCCCAATCACGCGGGAACTTCATTTGAGAGCAAAGCGTTGTTTTGTGCACAACCAAGCTGGGGTGACAACTTTCTGTTGCCTGCAAAGCGCTGCTTATATGACTTGTCACGGTGAGCAGCTGTGGGTCTGAGCTGCACAGGCCCTACAACAGTGCTATGCCTGCAAGAAGAACATTTCCTGTAAGACATTTCCTTTCCAGATAAATGGGATGTCCCCAGAAGACCCAACCTCCTTGAACTGAAACGAAGATCACAGAAAAGCCCAGGCAAACACCATTTTATCCTCCTGCTTTCACCTGATACAAAGATGAGAGAGGATACAGAAGTAAATAACAGGAAATTAAACGGTGCGTTACAGTGCTTTGTAACAAAAGATATTCCAAGGGAAGCGGAGGCTTTTGTTCGGAGCAGCAGGACAGTGGCACACACAGGGACGCTGCATGCACGGCTGTGACATGACAGCACGTGCCAGGGCAGCACCAGAAGCGCTATGGGCTGGGCATGGGGAATATCCCTGCCCAGTGCCCAGAGACATCAGGATGCCCTGCCACACAGTACTGTCAGGATAAGAGCAATCTGCTTCAGCAAACTGAATTGAAGCAGCTCAATAAGCAAATTGTCCTGCCAGGGAAGCTCGCTCCTCCAGGCTGAGGACACAGAGCAGCGTGTGCCCAGCAGCCCCAAGCCCCCAGGCTGGGACTGCCGTGTCCTGGGTGCTGCGTGAGGAGGAGACGGGGTATTTCTTTGCTCTCCAGGAGACATCGTGGCTGGCCACCCGCAACAAAGCCTTTGTTCCCCATCGTTTCCTTCAGCAGAAAAGCCACTAGATGTCAATGTTTTACAGAAAATTGTCTCTGGGTGAACTCAAAAATGAATCACAGCCTCTGAAAGCATCCAGTAGCATGGGGGACAGGAAACAAAAAGAGTCACCATTCCCCTTCTCTTTTAGAGCATCCAAGCTTATAAATGATTAAATAAATGGAAAGTACAATAAACTTGCAAAACCAAATACAGCCAAGGAGCCTGATAAAGCATCAGTGGCCGACACAATGGCACCTCATGTCTGGAGAGCCAGGACGCCACGATCAGCACTGCCACGTGTTTGCAGGCTCACCCTGGCACTGCTGCAGCCACCCCGGGCTCTGAGGGCTTTGAACGCAAAGGCAAACATGTTTGGTGAGCCAAGGCCCCTGCCACAGTCCAGAGGAAGGTAACTTTTCCCAAAGTCTCATTGCAAAGCGTGGGCACAAAGAACATCTCCAAGGCAAACGAAAGCCCCTTCTTTAACAGCTGCCAGAACTCCTCGCAATTGGATCCAATTTACTACCACCCTGTACTAAAATAATGACCTGATCCCTCAAGCAACAGCAAGTTCGTACCATAGCTGTGGCATGCCTATATATAACATACATGTATAGTAAGAAGCCTTGAATGACCAAAGAGGCTGAAGCAAAGCCCTGCTTACCCTCTGTACCAACTGGCCCGCTTTCGCACCGTCAGCGGTTCGAGGAGGCTGGGAGCAGAGCAGGATGCAAGAGCGGGGTGCTGCTTGCTGAGGGATGCGGCCAGCAAACCCACAAGCTCTAAGGTCATCACAGCAATCGATGGGGAGTTAATGCAAGAAGGAAAACAAATGCCGAGCCAAGATCAATGCAGTGAGCATTTTATCATAGCTCAAATTCTTCAGCCTCTCTCCTTTCGTGCTCTTTGGTCACAGGCAGTGACAAAGTGCCTCTCTTTGCTGCTACTGTAAAAACAAAAGAATGAATAAAATGTGCATGTTGGTGGAAGAAACTGTGTTGTAATGGATCACCATCACCCCAGGTGGCCGATTGCCTCATCCAGGCAAGTATCTCCATCAGGACCTGTCACAGCAAGTTGAAGACCAGGTGAAGGAGGTTGAACAAAGCCATTTGCTCATAGTGAGGATGGACGTGGCCAGGCTCTCTCCAGCACCTCGTGCTCAAGAAACCAGGCTGTGGGCAGACTTATGGGATGCCCACATCACCTGCTCTGAAGCACAGTACCCTACAAACAGGCCCAGCACTGTACTTCTTCGTTATGCCATGTCATACTTTGCTTTGTCAGCTGCTGGGCCCATCTCAGCTGCCTTGTGCATTTCTCCCCTTCCTCAGTCTCCTTGTTAAAATTCTTCTGGAAAAGGCACCATTCCTTCTGGGAACACCAGCTTTTGGGTTAGCCCCAAGCCACACTGATCAAAGTTTGAAATCATGGCAGCTCCAGAAAAGCAGCCACGCTGCTGTGCGTTTATCTGAACTGAGCTTCAAAAAGTCACATACGCTTTAATGCACCATCGAGTAAGAGCTGTGCCAGAGACAGATTCGGCCATCAGTGCTCAGAACATCCTTCTGCTGCAATTGGGAGGCAGATTCAAAGCTTTGCAATTATTTTTAGCTCTGTACGTAACAGCTTGTTCCCTCTGCTATCTTAACAAGGGGGTGTTGAGCTCCTGCCCATTCCTTGAAGCTTGTGCTTCAGAGCCCGAGACAACATGTTTGCAGGTAGAGCTCAGACTTCACTGTGAATCATCCCTCCAGCTTAAAGAACTGCCCTCTTCAGAAATACAGGTTTCCTAATAAAGTTTAGTTGGATGTCTATGAAGAAGAGAACAAAGGTTGCTCGCAGGCAACTTAGAAAGTAGGTTGACCCTGGGGCCACCAGGAATCTGTGATGGTACGACAGTCACTTGTTCCTGCTAGCTCCCTGCACACAGCTATTTCCTGAGGACCGCGAGCACTGAGCAGTCTCACGATGCCGAGTTTGCTCCCTGTGCTAAATCAACTGCTCTGCTTATCACATCATTGCAAGGTTAAAGCGTGAGCATTTTTGGGAGCAATGAACTATTTGCACACGATCCATTTCTGCAGAGGAGCTCAGAAAAGGTCAGAGTCTCTCTTCAGATAAATGCCCAGCTAATGGCTCACACACCCTCCACCAGGGTGAGAAAGCTGCGCCGGGGAGGTGGTGATCCAGAAGGTCCCACACCACACCCCTCTTCTGCCTGGGCTCTGATTCAGCTTTATGCGCAGCCCTGGCATGGAGGGCCTCTTTACCTGCCCTAAGAGAGCAAAAAGCAAACCAGCTCCCAAAACAGCCCTGGTGCTGCCTAGAAATAGGAAATTCTTGGTGCTTTGGTACTTCTATCATGTGTGGGAAGATTTTTGCTAAAAGTGACCGAGCAGAGCACACAGTCAGTGCGCAAACCTGCTTTCAGCTGTCCAGTGCCTCAGCCCACAGCAGCCCCCTCTCCTTCCTGCACAGACCTCAGAGAAAATAAGAAGCAAACTGAAACCTCAAAGACCTCCGGTGAATCTCTCTGAGGGGTTTATTGAGATGGAGCCATCTGCTCTCTTTGAAAGGTAATTCTGTGGTCATATAGTGCATCTGTGCCATGCCGTTCCCCACATTCCCCACCTCTGCCTAGCGCAGGGGCTGAATGAGAATCCTTCATTTTTATTTTTTCAACCTAATGATTTTTTTAAAAAGCATCCTCGTAGCAAGCTTCTAAAAGCAACATTAAAGAAAAAAGACGGCAAACTGAAGTCAAATTGAGGAGGTGTGAACCCCCAGGGGATGACAGCACTGAGTAAAGTCAGAGACTTCAGAGCACGTGGGGAGTTTGCAGCTCCCTCTCTCCTGCTTTGCCACCCCATCATGGTAAAACTACCGACAGCTGAGCAACCTAGGGTCTGAATACAGCACCCACCTAGGGGCTTTACCTATTGCAGCTGCTCGCAGGGAAGGGAACCTTAACCCCAATGGAAAGGCTTCAAACCATTGCTCTGGGGTCCAAGAGAACAGTAATTCCACAAGGACTACAACTAGGGGGGGTTGGCTCCACCCCTATGGGCCCCTTTATGTCCTGCTGGTGCTCAGGCAGAGGATTATCGATCTCCATCAGAGGACAGAGGCTGTTTAATTGCTCGTTGAGGCAGAGGAAGACTGGAGGTCGGGTGCTGGCAGCTGCCATGCCTTCAGCCTGGAAACCTGAGCCTGGCTTGATGGAGCCGTGAGCTAAGAAGCATGAGATGGAAGCTGAAAGCTAACCACCTACTCAACATTACATCCATTAGTGTACGGATAAGCAGGGGAGGGACCGAGTGACCTTCTCCCATTTCCCCTAAGAGAGGAGGCTGTAGCAAGAGGGGCTCCCGAAGGCTACAGAGGGGAAGAAACCGACAGCCCTTGCACGGGGAGCACTGCAGCCCTGACATCCCACTCAGACTGTGCCCGGGGGAAAGATAAACCAGGACAGCAGAGCTTTGGTGCATGGCTGAGAAAGCAGAGCTGTGATTAGCAGGGGGAAATACTGGGGCAGTCCCAGTCTCCTAGCAAAACTAAGGCTACCCTTTAAACTTGCTCAAGCACATCAGTTTGCATCTAGGTCAAGCTCATCCAGGTGGCAAGCCTGGCTAAGATGGTTTGGACATGCAGATGAGCTCATACAATAAATGGGAGGCAGTTTTGCAAAAGTGTTTCCAATGCTTTGGTTGAAGAACGGGGAGAAGGGGAAATTTGGGAATGTTTCCTGTTCTAGGAGATTATTTTTTTTTCACGGCAGGTCAGCTTACAGACTTTGTGGTATATTAACAGGGCAGTGAGAAACCCAGTTACACCACAGGTGAGGACAGACATTTTGAAAGGAAAGTTTCCTTTGAACAGAAAGGGCCGGGGCAGAGGGACAGATGAGATCTGTATCATGTCCAACAGAAAAGCAAATAAAATGAAATAAAACCCTGCAGCAGGGATTCTGCATATGAAACTGAGGATTAAGTACTGAGCTACTGAAAAAAGAAAAATAATCATATGGTTGGTGGCTCGGCACCAGAAACGATGTGCAATCAACCAGATTTGACTAATGGTACAAGGACGACCAACGTCCTCACCACCCTCCCCATAAACTAATTTATAAGAGTATTCTTTTCATCTTTAAAAGCCGATTTATTTTTTTTTTTGAAACAGCAACTTTTCCTCTTCCGTAGTTATCTGATGAGACGAAGACGATCCTACACATGAGTCCAGATCCTTTCTTTCCTCCACCACCACACCAAAGCCCCGCTGCAGCAGGCTCCATGCTCTTCCCTCATCCTGCACCACGCGCAAAAGGTTTGTGCATTGCATAACCTCACAGCGTAGCTACGGAAGGTCAGAAACACCAGCGGTGCTAGTCTCACAGCACCACAGGTTAGAAATCCTCCACGTGCAGCTCCCAAGCTGCCAAACCCTGCAGTTGATGTATTTTAACATTCAGTAGATGGGGCACGAGGCCGGCGTGATGTGGGTCTCCCTTGCCCATCCATCATCCCCACCACGTCTCCAGAAGTCAAACTCAATTATATCAGGCCGGGTGCCCAGAGCGCCTGGCTCCCGGTAGGTGAGGTTAATTCCCATAAAGAGTGGCCCACTGAGAATTTGATTTGCTAATACTGCAAATTGTTCCTCCAAGAGAAATACCCCTGCTGCCTCGTTTGTTAGAGGCAGGCATCTGTTTGGAGATCGCTCAGAGAGAAGCAAAATGTTCATTTAATACTGTGACTCACTCTAATCCTTAACAAACTGTGTCACCTACAGACACAATTGAAAGGATGGGGTGAACATCCTGGTGACAGCCCTTCCTGCTCCGACCAAGCATACTTGGGAAAACCCCTTAATTCGTAAAACCCCAAACGCGAGTACCACTTCCCGGCTGAAAGATGCCCACGCAGGACAGTTTGCAGAGGCTAGGCCAAAATATTTGGCAAGCTCTCACACACATCGCTGGGAATCAAAATGCTTGCATCTACTCCAGATTGGTCCCAGATGCTTCACATCAGTGATTTGGATGACAACAGAAGCAGCAGCTGAAAAGCATCACCCACCCACTTCCCACAGTGCTTCCCTGTGCTCCCAGCCCAGCAGATGAGGGAAAGGGCCCTGCTGCTGACTGTGGCAGCACGGAGGGGGGCTGCTGTGCTCCCCGGGAGCTTCAGGAGGAAGCTCTCACGCCCAGCATCCCACGGCGGCAGCATGTGTGGAGCAGGATCCTTGGAGCTGGTTTGCTGCCCTCGCTCGCTCTCTCCCCTCTCACCTCCCCACCCCAAGTCCACTGCTCTGTCTGCTCCCCAGCAGCCTCGATGCAGTGGATGCGGAGCAGGCAGGCCAGGAGCAGGGCTGGTCCTATTGCTTTAGCTACGAAGTGAGACACCTTCATTCCATCATTTCAAACCAAATGCCCAGATCTGCCTCATCCGAAATTCAAAGTACAGCAAAATCAAGCTGTATAAATGACACCCTATCAAAGAAGTACATCTTGAAGGTGCAATGCAACCTTTTTTTTCTCCACAAGCAGTTCCTACAGCAGTGGCTAACGCCACCACCTGTTGCAATACCTGGTGGAGGTGCTGTCAGAACGGCAGCAGCATTCCCTTTTACAGCCATTTATAAGGTCAAATATAAAAATTATGGGAAAGAGGAGAAGGAGGAGGAAAAAAAAAAACACTCTTCTCTGCAGCAGTCTGCAAAGCTACACACACAGGGACTTATATTCCTTTACTCTGGTCTCAGTATGGCACAGGAGAATCATAACATGCATTAGCTCAGAACAAGGGCCTAGGAGGAAAGGAGATAAGTATTTCAGAACTGTGAATTAAAGCCTTTAGCAAATGTAAATTTACATTTCCTCTAAGTAATCATTATGTTTTCACTTCTATCAGCACCCAATGAATCACAGAGATGTTTTGTCTAGAAACACTAATGGTGGGGGTAGGAAGCCAGCAGCCTACCCACAGTAACTGCAGCAGGAGAAAAATGCCAGAGGAACCCATAAAAAGGAGCTGGATTTTGCAAGAGCGGCAATTATACCAGCCCATCATTGCCCATGAAATTATCAAATGGGAAAGATTTGCAAAAAAGCAGCACTTTAGGCACAGAGGAAGGCAGCATTTGAAGATTTTTTCAGCTCAAGGTACCTGTTCATACATGTATATGTGCAGAGCTGGTACCTGGAACACAAGTATACTGAAAATAAGGTTTTAAAGAAATGAAAAATATGCAGCCTCACACACACACATGCTCCCAGCTACCCTCACGCACAAACTAATTGTCCACAGCATTGCCTGCGCAGGGGAGAGCTGCCCTGCAGATTTGCCAGAGTGGTATTAATTTCATAATTGCCTGTATTATTAAGATCTCTGCAGGATACCCTTGCACACAACCAATTCAGCAAGAACAGTAGCCTTTTTCACTTTTTTTTTTTTTTTTTTTAGTGGTGGATAAAAAGAGAAGCAAGCTTCCATTTTTAGACTCAGCAAATAGAAGAGTGACTCAGCGGCTGGATCCGTCCCCGAACTCGCCGCCTCCACCCAGGAGCCTCGCACAGGAAAGGCGGCAGCACCCAGACCCATCCACCCTGGATGGGCTGCAGGGAAAGGGGCTGAAGCACCTGTTGGTAACCTCCATCTCCCACCACCACCTACCCAGAGCAGCAAAGCTTTCCACCTCATTAACTTCATTACACGATAGAGGCGTCTGGATGGAAGGCAGCAGTGGTGCTGAGGCAGCCCGCTCTCACTCTGTACTGGGACCCTGGAGCTGCACGTGGGAGGTAAAACCCAAAGGAAAGAGAGGAGCTGGCAGAGGAGCCCCAGCTAAGAACATGTCGTGCTTCCCCCCTTGCCAGGTGCTGAGCTGTAGTGATGCTGAATTTGTGGGGTGTGCCTCCGGCAGCATGCAAGGTCTTGGCTTTTTAAAGCACCTTTCTTGCCCAAGTCAGTTATTCCTTAAAAAAGAGGTTGCAGAGCACAATCCTGCCCTTAATCCATGCTAGGAAGAATACAGGTGTGGGTGATGTCTTTAGGAAAATTCACAAACTGAAATCCACATAGCACCAGGAACACCTTCCCGCTCCCCGTTCAAGGAACCACGCAGACGCTGCAGCACCACCCCTGGCCCCAGGAGCTGTGTCACACAGCACCTCCCCGTTCTCTCTTATGGATTTATTAAAAAGCAGAGCAGACCTCCCAAAATGAAAAGGACAGTAGGCTAGGCTACGGTGAAAGAGCTGGTGAATAACCACAGGATGTTGCTATAAATCAGATATTTACTACAGTATTTACCCTATCTAAATGCTGTTGCAGGAATTGGTTTCAACTTGTAACTGATATTTCTGTGGCGTGGAAGATAGAGGTTTGCAAAGCCGACACTCCATAAGCAGCGGTTTACAGAGATGGAATAGTGGCAGTTTTTCATTTTCCAGAGTCCGCTCACCCTTCCAAAAATCTTAATGCCTCATTGATTCATAATACAGTACATAAAGATTTCATTTTTTCCTGCCCACAGTGATATATTATGGAGGCAATCTATTTTGCCACTGAAAAGTTTGCTTAGTAGAAAAATTTGGAGTTTTGACATTCAGGAAATTACAGTCATCTGTAAAGCACGATTGATATGCCAAGGCTAACATTTTCATTGCACTTATGGAGCCAGGATAACTATGCTAAGATATTTATCATATTCTAAAAAATTCCAGATTCTTGTTTATAAAAAGTATATATTTAGTATTAAAGAAAAAGGCTTCATCCTTATAATCATACACATTTTAGATATGCCTTAAATGCGCTAAGCCACATACTCTCTGACCAGATGAAAATACTTAAATAATTTAACAGAAACCAATACTTCAGAAAGTTTCTGCTTCGCGGTGACTTGTCAAGTGGCATGAAAAGCAGCACAAGGGATGGGGACTGCTGCTCGGAACCTGCCACCAACAGCCACACAAACAGGACATGTGAAACTAAAGATTAGTGAACCCATTTTACATGTAAACTCTGCTGTTAATATTGTCTAGGAACAAGATGGTGTAGAGGGTCCCAGTCTCAGCTTGCCACATACATTTGTCTTTTTTGTGAATGTATGAATGCGTATTTAGAAGCTGTATCTATCCTATTTCCTCAGCACTCACTGCAATTTCCTAATCACTGCTTGAATCACAGTAACATGCCTCCCAACTGCTTCGTATATAAAAATATGTACTACTCAATGGCCCAGCCTCAACACTTGAGAAATCTTGGAGCTTTCAAGATCATACACATTATCTTCAAGAACTTCATATATCCCACAATGGGGAATTAACTCCAGAGAGGTGTTTATAAAATCATTTGTTACTATATCAGATCTAAATCAATTCTCTTCAATAATACATAAAAGATCAAGATTTGGCTCATGTGAGAAAACATAAGGCTGATGTTCATTCCTTCACAAGCCATTTGCAGATAATCTCTCATACGCCAGTTAACGTAGCTCATGATAGGTTACACAAGAATGCTTTTAAAATCAAAAGTGAACATATATACTGTATAATAAAAGCACATTAATGCCACTTATATTTTGCCTGTCATAATTATTGGACACACAGAAATGCAAGGAAAAATCTTTCATGGTCTTTCTAAAATTTTGTCAAAGGAAGGCATCTATTGAAAATGTATTTGAAATGTAATTAATGAACTGATACTAATATATTCTCATTCTTATTGCTGAAAGGGGCTGAGGAATGGACAACATATTTATAGCTGCAGCTTGCTACAATTTTAATTTCAGCTTTCATTGATTTCATTTAGCACCACGAGACTGTATAATGAAGAAATCTGTATCAATTGAAAATACCAAGTGTGCTCCTGCCCCACTAGGGCACTTCAGTAATATCACGTAATGAAAGGGGATTCTCATTTAATTGAATTGGAAATGAAACACATATTAGCTAAGAAAACTTAATCAGCGCAATAATATTAAAATGGGCCACTCAGACAAACTATTCTGATTAAGTCACTTGCAAACATTTCTGTAATCATCACTGAGACTTGTGGCGTTAATGATTTAAACTCACTTTTCTACTCTAGGGAACAAAACTGTAATTTCATGGTAGACAATTAGAATATTTTAAACCTTCTCTCACACATTACAATAGAGTCTCCTGGCAAAAGCACAGGACCCAACCCTGCAAGGCAATGTCCAGAGCCTCACCATAGAAGGAGCCTGCGTGAATGCCAGCGTGTCGTCAAACTGTTTGATTTAAGCCAGGAGACAGCCCAGAAAGCACCTTGTGCTCACTTGCTGGTGAGCCCTCCTGAAGTACTCACGGCAGCTCCTTTGCTGACTTCATCTTTAATCTTGACTAGTTGCTGATAGCACACACCAGTGCACTGTAAAGCTGTGAGCTTTAAGTATCTCCCAGCAGACCAGGATTTTAAAAATCTCACTCACCCATAGTTCACATAAATGGATTTAAAATGTTCACAGAATAGCAGAATGCATTTCTAATAAAACTTTGCCGATGTATTTGTTGTGCCAAAGCTCAGCTGGGAGACGTTTTTATTTCAGCTAAGCAATCAAGAATTTCCAGATATCACAAGAGGAGCAGAACATCCTGTTTCCAATGTCTGCTCATTCCGCCACATACGTATAGTAAAAGCATGTTTTACTTAGTCCGAATTAGTTACAACAATGCCCTTAGAGAGGCACTTTTGTGGAAATGACACTTTTGCTTCTTACACAACCCTGAACCAATGCAGGGATACGGCCACCACGTTGTGTTGACAGGAGGACCGTCTACACAGCCCAAGCGCGTGACATGCCTGGGAAGCAGAGCCTGAGCTGGCAATACCTAATCAAACGCTTTCCTGGTGGTCAGCGAAAGCACATTCAGCACAGATATCAGCTAAGACACATTGCGTTCTTATGGATTTCAGATGCCTCCTACATTGTTCATTAATCTCTAGCATTAAGATGTTCAAAATCCTATTTCAGGACAGCCAAAACCAAATTCTGTTTTTGCATCTTTTCAGTGCCATGGAGCAAACTTCAGCCAAATTGGCAGCTGCCCTGAGGTCAATGCAAAGAGGAGACATAGCAACCTGCGCCAGCCGAGGAGAGAAGCCCAGCTCCCTCCTGCACGAGCTGAAAGGGTGATGACTGGCATTGCTGGGCAAAAACCACTCGAATGCACAGCCCACAAACAATGCTGTTTGCTCTGCCTCTCTCACAGTGAGAACAACACAAAGATGGACCAAAACCTGACCTTTTCCTGAGCATCCTCTTGCTGTGATTCTTAAGCCATGAGCCTGCTGTGCTCACCAGCCTCAGCTTGCCAGGCAGAGGGCTAACCAAATAGATGGTGCTTTGAGCCCTTGGCCAGACCAGCTGGAGAAGTCTTGCTTACGATAGTCGGCATATCCTTAGAAACACCCTAAAAACAAACTGATTGTAACTGAAGCCAAAGCAAACCTACCAGCCAGAACAAAGCCAGGAGAGGCACCACCAGCCCAGCCCCAGCACGACAGCCTAACACAAAATAAACATCTGGTCAAGAAGCTTCCATGTGTGCGAAAAAGGCTGCAAGTCACCCCGTCAGCATCTCTATCCAGGCTGCTCACGTTCCTACTGATGCTAAAGGGAAGCAGACAGATCTAGCTAGAGAACTACAGTCCTCCTCTTTGAGGACTTCCTAAACATCAAATGAGCCCAAGCACTGAATGAGTGCATTGAATCAGCACATACTGTACTTCATGCAATAAACCACAAAAATCCAGCGTTATTCAGTGAGGTTCACAGGTCCTTCCAAAAGAAGCTGCAATTCTTCCCATCCCTCCACCCTACTCTTCAAAATATGAAAAAATGGCAAAACACTCCTCTATAAGCAGCAGCAAATGGTTCAAAATGGCATCGTTCTTATCCGTGAGCATCTTCTGAATGATTTTCAGAAGACACAGTTCTACTCCTGCATGGATTATATGCTGGCTAAAAATGTGTGTGACATTTTAATTATCAAGTACAAATGTTACTGCAAGCAAGCAATGAAACAGATGGTGTCCTGAATTTTACAGTACAGCCACATTTTCCAGCTCAAATTTACAGTTCACCAATCAGGGAGCTTCAAGTCCTGACTTTACTGCGTTTCCCCTCAGCATCTGAACCACTGCAGCCAGCGATGCTGGGAGGGCAGTTTTGGGAGCAGAACCACGACACAAGTCAACTTCCTCCACGTGAACACACAATCTGTTTCCAACGAGGAACCAAAACAGAGCACAAATCTATCCACCTCAAAAACATGGCATGCATGAATAGGGAGAGTACTGTTGCCTTGGAAAAAGAATAAAGAGATGAAAGAACAATTGCCCTGCCCAAGGGAGCAAAGGAGACCTTGCTACTTCCACCTCAGTGAAGGACTTCCTTTGTTTAACTCCGTGCTTCCTTCAGTGAACCCTGCCTGTATCAGCTACCGGACCCTAGAGCTCCTCCTCTTCCCGTCTGCTGTGTTCTGTGGTCCTCTTGAAGGGGAAGGGACACAAGTGGATGTGTGTCCCTTCTGACCTGTCAACGCAGAGTCCCACAACACCACGGAGTCAGAGAGCAGCACGCATTTCTTTTCCTCTTTTGTTACCAAAACCTGTCTATTTATACAAACGGAGAAACAGGAGCCGCAGGAGGACGTTAGTACAAGTGTCACACAACATGGAGAGGGGAAAGGAAGGAGGACTTGGGGTCCCCTTCAGCTGATCACAACTCCCCAGGCATGTTCAGCTCTGTCTGCACATTATCTGTGATGGATAGCCACTGACCCTTGTCAGGTTGGTTCTGTCCTGTGGCTTTCACAGATCTTCTGTAACCCCTTACTGAAAACAACAAAGAGGGTGAGTGCTCCAGGGCTTACAGCACCGTGGCAAACAGCAGGAGCTCATAACCCAGCTCAAGCAATGCAGGAGACAGCATGTGTCCAGTGACAGTGGGGAGGGAGCTGCAGCAGCTTCCTCGGAGTTCCAGTAAGAAATAGGACGAGTTTTTGGCCATCACTGTCCTCCTTGCAGCCAGGCTATTTCCCCTGTCAGGCTGAGGAACACGCACTGCCCTTGCTGAAGGAGCTCCTGTTTTAACAGGCTGTGGCAAAACTTAATCTCTGAGAGCTTTCCTACTAGTCTGCTCCATTCATCTTCACTACTGCAAGCCTAAAACACAAAGGGGAGCCACTGCCCGGGTTTACAGCATCACTGCTGTAATTACCACGAGGAAACATTTTCTGGGAAGGTGTCCCAGAATATAATATGCTGAACATTTCCTCTCGCCACTCACAATACTGAGTAATAACCCCTTCTCTCAACATCAGCGCTCGGCTGCCTTCCAGCCACCTCTGGGAGGACAGGCACGCTCTCCTCGCAGTGCCCCGTCTCCAGGGATGGGCATGGAGCAAAGCTGTTCCCACCGGCTGCTCACAGACGTAACAGCACAGCCATCCCTCACCTGACAGCTCACTTCTTAAGAAGAGGTTGAACAATCCTCTTCCTTCTCTCACATTTCACCTTCCTGCAGACATTCCCTGTCACGTGCAAGTACTTGTGCAAAGACAAGTGGCAAGGTGAGATACTGTATGGCCAAGGCACAGCCCCTTTGGGACCCCAAGCTCTTTCCATTTTGCTTAGAAATGCATCCAGGAACAGAATTTTGGAGGCGTGGGGGCTGACACCAACTCCACAGCCAGGTAGTGATCCTTGGTTCACCCTGATGCTGGAAAAGCATTTCCTGTGAGGGCTCTGCCTTTTGCATGCAGACATTCTTGCTGCCACTTAACCCAACAACGTGCTGGCACCCAGAGCTGCAGACGGCGAGGTCCGTGGTGCTCTTCCAAGCCCACCTTGGGGACTTCTTCCTTAGAAGGAGGCAAACAGGGGGCTTGCAGAGCTGGAGGGAGCCAAGGGCAGAGTTTGCCCTGGAGCACAGGTGCTTTCACAAATGCTTCTCCCCTGAGTAACAGGGGAGCCCACCTGGGTCTTTGTTACCAGGGAGAGAAGCCAAAGCACAGGCTGGCACCACTGACACCGGGGTGCAGTCTGGTTTGCAGCAGATCGATGCTGTCTTGTTTGAACTCAGCAGACGGGCGCTCCAGAGGATGAAGAAGCGCATCACAACAGTGCAGGTTCTGCTCAGTCACGCCGGCAGCTGGATTGCCCAGATAAATAAACCTGAAAATCAACTGCTTCTGAGTGACAAAGGCTTCTTCCTAGGTGTCCATTCCTGGAGGGGTTAATCTAAACCAATCTAATTTCTTCCTCAAATTGCACAAAATCCAATAAGCGCCAGGCAGCAGTGTCTTTTCCCATTTAGCAGATTAAGAAACTGTGTTCTACTGACTTTATCTGAACAATTCATTCCCACGAAATTACACTGGGTTTTGAACCTGAGGTTGATACACTCCATTATATCCGCAGGCTGAGCCATCCGCTGAGAGGCCAGATTAATGCACTGCCAAATGCCACCTGAGCAAGGTTTTCTGGTGAAGCGTCCAAGCAGGGACGTGGACACGAGCAGCAGGGTGCAAAAGGTCTCCCCCCTGCTCACGGCAGCTGCTATTTGTGCCAGGGCTCAGCAGCATCTTTAACTACATCTCAGCCCCACTGTCATTAAAACAGCAGCACCTGCATAACTCATTTCAACATACTGAGACTGGGCTTCTCTTCACATTATTTTAAACAAAATGACACTTTCTCTAGACACTTAAATGCGTCCCAGTCTCATCGCATCAACAGAGGAAGCATATTTTTTCTGTTTATGTGAAAGGTGATATTGGATGCATCATACATTGAATCGTTTGCTGGCTTCCTCTCTCAACATAAATAAGAGGAAAGAAAGTCAGAGAAGATTGATTTTAAAGATGTATACATATGCATGCCCATTCTCTAACCTAGAACATTATTAAATTCTTTCATATATTCATGTGAGGAGTGCAAAAGATTGTGAAAGTAGAGATGTTATCATTCATACTTTCCCCAAGTAAGGATTAGGGAGCTTTTCTTCTAATAAAAGCTATACATTTGAATAATACACACCCATCCAAGCTCTGGTTAGTACCAGCCAACACACATGGGGCACACAGCTCACATCCCAGTGCTGTGGCACATACCTCCTGCAGCCCAGGCGTTGGACCTGGCTGCCCAGAAGAGCAGGAGCGGGATGGAGTGGCTTTGCTGGCACAGAGCAGGCACGGAGCACATGCTGAACGTCCTCCTGCGGTACAGGGTGCTACAGCAGCAGCCCAAAGAGTGCAAGACTGAGCAAGAGATCTCTTATGCTTGTCAAAGTGTTGACCTTTTCACAGCTATTAAATGCTTTTTAACTTGTGCAGCTTCCACAGGTCTGAGCATCCTCTACACATCCCATGCGCCCCATCCAACCACTTCCCAGCCCTAGCAGAGCTGAGCCCCAGCCAGGCCCTACCTAAGCTACACAACCCAAAGGCGTTGCAGAGATCTGCTGGATTGCAAGCGATGCTAAATTCATCTAAACAGCTTTATTTATGAGTGGTGTTACATCCCGCTTCCTGGGCAGACAGATCTGCCACTAGAATTGCCTTTTTCTGCCTGCAGAAACTGTAAGTCTGCATCAACATTACATGATTATTTTAAAGATGTTATTTAGATAGCTGCATGGTAATGTGTATGTACACCAACCCCAGCCTTGCAGAATTTGCATAGCAGAATTTTTATCACGCTTCTTAAAGATTAATAATTTAAAGCAAGTTGTAACTGTGCTAAGATTTAGTCTTACGTTTTCATCACTGCTTTATATTCTCATAAATATCCAACATTCCCAAGTATATAGGAACCTGAAATGGTATTCAAGAGGAAAAACTGCAACCAATATATCTTCCATTTATGGAATTGAATATAAGATCATATTCAAAGTGCTGCATTTACTGTCTGATTTTGAATACATAAAATATATAGCCATTACAAATTCACCTTTCATTGCAAAGCTTTGTTCTTGTAGTGACATAACTTATTGCCAGATTAGAGCCCTAAGTATAGCTAGACCGTTTTTCATCTTCTCTGTTCCCACAAACACGACTCGGAGAGACAGGTCATGCTCTCTATCAAAGTTGTGCTTACCACACAGCAATATTGCAACACGTCCCATTATAGTTATGTCTGCAGAGACTGTGAGCACAGACTTGGCTGCAGGCACCTCCTAATGGAATTACATAATTGGAGGCATGTCATCTAAATCTGAACAAATTGGATTCCCTTGTCATGCACTATTGAATCAAAACGGAAAGAACACTCCACGCTGTTATCTACGGTAAACCAAAGACGGCAAATCCGGCGTCACTAATATTTTGATAATGTGATGTTTATTAAAAATGGGGCGGGAGGACGAAAAGAGAAAGGGTTCACGTAAGGCATGCCAACATCGCGTTGCATGCAAAAATGAGCTCATCTAAGGTTGGTTTCAGACTGGGAATTACATTAATGGCTTATGACGCTTGATACGTTAGAAGAAGCAATGGCAGAACTATGCAAGGTCTGTAGGAGCCAGGGAAATGGAGATGAGGACACTTCAGGCCCTTCCGCCACCCGCTTTGGGAAAAGCAACAACCACCAAGCTGTTTTCTCAGCCCCTGCTCTACTGCTGTTCCCTCCCACACCTGGTAAGCAGTGGTTTGGTGGCATTAACATTCACATCTGACAACCAAATTCTCCAGCCCTTGTAATTCATAAGCATGCCCTGTTTTAGGTTTACAAGTATATAAACTTTAATTTGGAATTACTGAAGGAATCATAACTAGGGAACGATAACTGAGCTTACTGAACTGTGCATTCAGGGCAAATTTTCACTGAGCGCTCAGCTCGACCTCCAGCTCTGCACGTATGAAAGAACAGAGGCATTAATTACATTACCAGAATCACTAATCAGCTCACTGCATCTTTACATTTCATCAGCTAACTGCTGGTGCAAAATCAAAGGCTTTTTTTCCTTTAACTTGGCTCTCCAATCCTCACCACAATATTTCCATGCACACACACGCATTCATAAAGAAAAACACAACACAACAACGAGTTTGGATGCCTTGCAGAATTCACAGTTCTCCCAGTTAATTACTGGAGGACTTGGGCTCCCCAGCCTGCACTGAGCCATCAAGGGCATCCCGAGGATGGAGATGGGGGACCCGAGGCAGCAGCGTGCAATGAGAAGGGGAAGGCAGCATCCCAACTCAGGCATCCCGAGGCACACAGGGGTTTGGGCGACCGGCCCACAGTTCGGTGGTTTCTGACAGCAGGAGGGGTTATCTGCAATCCAACTCAACCAGGGCTAGCGCACTGCAGAAATTCAATTTTTAGGATTACGTCAGCACACTGCACTTTAACTACAAAGGTATCGGCTGCTTCTGCCCCCCACCTCCAGCAATACTGCATTTATGCAGTAGGTGTGCCAACACCTATTTATATTCGGTGCGAGGGAGAAACGCTGTCAACTCACCAAATTACCTCGCGTTGCAAGAGCACACAGCACACAGCAGGGGGAGAAGTGTTAACTACCTACCTACCCTTTGCCTGCAGATCAACACTGAGAGGAGTCAGCTAAATATTTACTTTGCACTACCAGGGGCTGAAAATCTTCCCAGGAGCTGAAGGGCTCAGTGGCGACACCGGGCAGCCCAGCTCCTGCCAAGAATCCCTCTGGCAACAACGTGGGCAGAAGTATGCTGAGTCCTGGCTCTACAGTTCATTGCAGAAGTGACCCCCCAAAGCTGTAGCCCCCAGATTCTCTAAGTGGGTGTAACGGCCAGCTATTGTAAAGTGCCATTAATCCATACAGATGAAGGAAGCACGAGAAGAACAAGTGCTCCTCCAGGTTCCCCAGCGCTGCGCCATTCAGCCACCAGGTTGCTCCAGCCCTGGCAGTGATGCTGTCTCACCCTGACTCCTTGGCTGCTTCAGCACCAAGCTCCTGGGATCACTCACAGCACGCACCAGCATGTCACGGAAAGTAATAAATGTCACAGGGCTCCCACAATGGGCAGAGAAGCATTAACAGGAGAGCTCATGCTCCCACTGGGACTGTCCCACGGCTGCTGAAAAATGGTCGTGTCATCCTGCTTTGACAGCTCACACAGTCCAAAATACTGTGCTAATATTTCGTGACACTTCTAGATCTAAAGCAAGGGAGAGGGGACAGGAAACATCACCAAGCAGCCTGGTATTTTGCTAGAGTTGGCAATACGTGGCACATCTTAAATCTACAGATTACCAAATTACATGGATGCTACCTGATCCCTAAGCATCCTCAGGATTAACTCCAAGAAGTTTCAATATTTCCTACAGGAGCATTTGCTGTGCAGATCTGCCCACCCCAGTACTGGCCTGCAGGAGCTACACCAAAATTCCCTGATTTCACGGCTCTGCACTCCCCTCACATCTTGGAAGTTGTTGCTAAATAAATTGCCAAGCATGTTTACCTGTTCCTGCCAGGCTAACAGTATCACAGTAGAGTCAACCGACCGCAGCGTAAACCCAACCAAACCGGATTACTGCCTGCAGCATCCCCAATTCTTTTATCAAGCCATCTTTCATTAATCTCCAGCTCCAGCCTCCTCTGCCACAAAGCTGCGACCTTCCTCCTGCGCCCATCTCCATGGAGACCAGCTCTCCAGCCCGATGGCACTGCTTCGCTTCCATTGACCAGAGAGATCCCCTGCAGTGACTGTGGCACATGCAAAAGATCCGAAGGACAGCCTAAATTACACAATACATCCTTGTATCTTCATGTCGAGCACCAGCCTGTTGCAAAACCTCAGTACATCTGGTTGCACAAACGACCTCAACGACGTTGCAAAGGCTGAGCCTTGCCGGGGTTGGATGCTGCTGTGCTCATGTCCTCGAGCCACACAACTTATGCCACCAGGCAATGTGTGCTCAACACCGTCATGGCACGCACAGGCTGCTGCTCTAGTTAACAAGCCAGGGACTGAACTGGGGAACCTCCAGGATGGGGAACAGCAGGACTGCATCTGCCATTGGAGCAGGGAACTGAGGCTGTTGCAGGCTTTTTATCTGATCTGGCCTAGGCGGAGCCAGGGCAAACAGGTTAGGAAGTTCATTCTTGCACTCAGCTTCCTTTATGTTAGCAATATCAGTTCATAATTAATATATTACAACTAATTAATATCACTAATTAATGAATCAAAGCAAGGGCAGGGAGATAGGAGAACATTATTTTTGATAGCTGTGAAATGCACTAACAGGAGCCAGTTGGGAAATGACTCCTCTCTATGGGGAGTTCTTGCTAGTTTGATTTTCAATCAGAAAAGCTCTAGTGAATATTTAAAGAATGAATTATTATAAGACTAGAATGAAGAAACGCTATCAAGCACTTTGCATTTCCACTCTAAGAATAATTTAGAATACTGGGAGGGGAGGGGGAACATTTCCAAACAATTATCTGCCAGAAATGTTTTAAACTGATTTTTTTTTTTTTTGAACAACAGTTTTTAACATTAAGCAGGTCTAACAGACCAGGCCAGCTCGTAAGAGCCAGTAAACCTTCCTAAAAAATAGCCCTGCTGGAATTAACCTGCCAAGAATGCAGAATTGATCCTAGAGCCTATTGATAAATAGGGCTTTTATACCCCAGCCTTGGGATGACCAAGCCAGTCACAATGTCCATTGGCCTCATCACGGGTCACAGTGGGGCTGCCACCATGTTGCAGACCCTCAGCAAAGAGCCACAAATTGGTCCTGTTCCCCTCTTGTCATCCATCCTCTCCTGCCACCACGATCACAGGAGCCCAGGCTCTGTTCAGCACAATGGTCCGTGTGGCAGAGGGATGGGGAATGCTTCAATTATGCCTCAGTAAAATCTCTGCTTGGGAAGAGCCGTGCTGGAGTGGGGTCTGCACACTAGCACTTGGCTAGGGTGGGGAGAGAAACCCTGAGGAATTGCCCCAAGAGTCCTCGCTCCTGGGGAGAGCTGCACCAGGGCTCTCAGGCTCCCCACTCCATCACGGCCAGGCTGGGTCCCCCTGCAGTGCTGCTGGGGGAAGCTGCTCATCCCCAGTGGTGGGACCCAGCTGGGTGAAAGCTGGAGATCGGTAGGGTGGTGTTGGGGTTACACAGTAATAACAGCTGGTTAGGACAATAAATTAGCACCTAATTAACAGGAGTGTTGTCTGCAAAACACCGAGTTAATGGAATAGGGAAAAAAAAAAAAAAAAGTGGCAAAAGGCTGCTGCTATGAAATGGAGATTGCTTTAGAAACTACTTTGTCAGGGACACACCTTGGAAGTTGTGGGTTTAAAAGCAGAAGGAAGAGAAGTGTTTTTGTGGAGGGAGACTTCCCCAATCATTGCCCAAGGTCAGGATTTGTTTCCCAGGCAGGCAGCAGCCTGCAGCATCACCGTGTGATTAAGCACAGACTCCCCACACCAGGCAGAAGAAGGGGCTGTAGCATCTTGTAAGCTGCACGTGAAAGGCTAAGGTAAGCATTTGGGATGCAGAAAATATATTCAGGACAAATATTTATTGGGTCAGTAGTTACTAGTGAGGAACAGAAGCTATAAAGTGGAGATAACAAGGAATAATGCTGCCACAATGGGAAACTGCACTAATGACTTAACAGCTCTTTGCACCTCTCTCTAAAAACCTCCTAAGGGAAATCTCTTATTCAGTGCTGAAGCAGCAGTGGTGTAAATCTGCTCGTCATTACATCTGACCCCGCTGCACTCCCTGCAGCTGCTCAACCTGCTACCTTACAGCCCCTGTGCTCACCAGACCCCGTTGCTGGCTGCTGCCTCCCGTTATGCCAGGTCCCAGCAGGGAGGGACAGGAGTCCCCTGGGCTCGGGGACTGGGCAGCGATACAGGACTGGCACAGGCAGCAAAGGTGACCTGCACCCTACCCAAAGCCCATCACTTGCCACGGGACCATGCACAGAAGGTAAACACAGAGTAAGCACCTCTACCAGGCAGGAGAGACCAAAAACTCAATTAAAAAAAAAAAGGCAGTTTAACTGTCTTTAATTAATATTCCAAACTACATGTAAGCCTTTAACACACAGCAGGATTGCAGTGAAAGATTTATGAGATTGGTTCACCTTTCTCGAGTGCTGCCTTGGGTCATCAGCACAAACTTATCAACCCATGTACCAGCGGAGAGCTCGAGTGAGAAGGGAAGGGTAACATCTGCAAGAATGTGATGTGACCTACTTTTACAGTAATTTGAATGCATATCTGAAAAAAAAAAAAAAAACAACTAAAATTTTAAGGGAGAATTATAAATCAAGGCATGACAGTAAACAAGTAATTTGTGAAGTTGTACTGTCTACTCAATACAAACAAGAGATTCATCAAATAATAAAATACTACTTTAGAAGAAAACAAGCACAATTATTTTATAATTACGGCTGCTCTAGTCTTCTGAGGGCAAGAAACCTTCCTACCTCCATAGAATCATAATCAAGACTCATCAAAGTCCTGTAAAAGCAAATCAATATCTGCTCTTGGCAGGACGAGTTAATTAATACTGGAGTGTTCTCCTGAATGCCTCCCTGGCTGTCAGTCTGAACGTGGCGAGTACAGCTCTTTCTGAATGCTCTACACAAAAGCACACAGCACCACTGCAGCTGGGGGTGGCAAAGGTTGCCACGTCCCTGCATGTCCAGACACACAGGTACCCTGGCCCTGCATGGGCTGTGCTCCTCTCCATAAAGGGCACGGGTGTCCAAGCATTCGGGATCAGTACAGAGCAATCAACGCCATGCTCATCTGGATCGTTATCTCCACCAAAAGCAAGGCTTGGGGGGAGATGACTCAGGCGGCGCTAGGCAGCTAATTTTCTGGTTTATCTACCACCACAGATGCTGGGAAATCAAAGCCACATCCTTTTCACCATCACTGCACTAGCAGAGCTGATCACTGGTTACGTCTGGTTATCTAATGTGCTGCCACATCACACATTAGACACAAAAGCTCATTGTTATCAGATAAATGACTCGCACTCTGCCCCTCGCCAGCGATGGCTCAGTGGGTTAATACTCTGCGAGAGACTTTGGAGATGCCACTTCAAATATTGGCAATCAGAGCACAAGCTTTCATCATTCCAAGGTAGATCCACTGGAGCGCCGTGCCATTTACTGGATGCCTGTTCAATTTTATTTTATTTTTTTTTCCTTCTTATGAGACCTTTAAAGCCAAGGTCTTGTCTGCCCTCTGTGATTAGCAAAAAATTTCACAGCCTTCCTGAAAGAGCAGAGGCTCATACAGCAGGAAAATTACAGCCAAGAACATGACAGCAGTTACATGCCCAGAGCAGGAAGAGTGAGACACACTCAGCAGATTGCTTTGAAGCAAAAGCTCAGTAAAACATTATTAAACTTATTTTTAGCCTCATTTCCCGGAGATATCAGCCTCTCATGAGCACGCTGTCTGTCCATCTCCCTCCTCACTCCCCCCCCAGCCTCCTAATATTTTTTTAATCATTTGCCTTATTTGAGAATCCCTTGTTAAATTTAGATGGAGGATAAATGAGAGCCCAGAGGAGACACAGGGAAGCACCCATCTGGCAGCGGGGAGCTGGCACCACTGGGGAGCAGCCAGCCCGCCAGCACAGCTGCCTCCCAGTTCACCTGCTGGCCCTTCCCTGCCGGCTAGAGGCAGGAGAGGGAGCTGGGACTGCTGCAGCAGAAAGGGAGACGAACCGCATAAATCCACAGGAAAACAGGTTTTTTCTTATTGCTTTGAAATTAAACACATGCACCCCATGGAGAGCCATCTCCAGCCCTATCTTCCATCCTTCCCCTCGTATACTACATTTCACATTCCCTACCCGATCTGCTATTCTTGGAAAACTCCAAGGTCTGAATCTGAGCTGTTCAGCAAAACACAACAGACTTGTCGAAGTTACAGCTACCACCGAGATGCCAGCACCCCTTGTCAGCGGCAGAGCTGTAGGAAGGGTATCAGTGACCCACACGAGCAGCATGCACTTTTTCAGTCTAAGGCAATTCCTTCTTGTCCCCGCACTATCCGCCCTTTGGCTGTAAACTATATTGGAGCTGCGCAGTAATTTTTAGCATACAAAACTGGCAGATGCAGCTACTGCTCAACGGCATTGCTGAACAACAGCGTTTACTATGTCCCAAGAGCACCAGTGATGTTTTACAGAGATCCCACAAGGACTGTGCCCTTGCCAGCAGGAGCTGATGCATCTCCTCAAATCAGGCATAAAAATGGGACAAAGATGCAAAAAGACACATGACTAGGAAAAGCCAGCTCTGCAGAGCAACACTATTTATTTACTTGCATTGTTGCTTAACAGATTTCTTGGACCAAGCAATAGGGAATGCAGCTACGCTCCAGCCTGGAACCTTCTTCAGTGCTATACCTTTTCTTTAAAGTGTGAATATAAGTTTAACTTCTAAGTCACCTCCAGCTATTATTCCACCCTCAGAGCACGCAGAGCCTGTGCATGGATGGTAAGGGAGCAGCCAAGGCCAGGCACTGGGATTTACTGTAATTCCCACTGCCCGCTCCCAGGAAAGGAGATGCAGGTGCTCGCAGTTGGCTGGGAGACAGTTTTTCTTTGCACAGTGAGCACAGACTGTCTTACTATGAGGATGGGGAGACACTTCAGGCAGCAGAGGGCTAAGTGGTAGTAATACCTGCTGCTGGAGCCCGGGTAAGCAGCTGAGCAAAGGTGCTGCTGCCCAGCCTGTCACCGACGGGTTCTGCCCTCCCAGGAAGGCAACTCACGTGGATGCTGTTCCCTGTAGCAGCAAACACCAGAGCAGGATCTCCTTTCTGTGCCACTGGCTGCTCCAGGAGGCTTCACCAACGCACTGCTTAGTGCTTAAACTCCCAGCTGGCGAGCACCTGCCTGTCCAAGCTGGATATTGAAGGGAAGGCTCCTGGGGAAGCGGCTTTGCTTTTTATCCCACGCCCATCCCCGACTTGCAGGAGCGAGGGCCGCCAGCCACCACACGCACACCCCCGCAGCCTCTGCCCTTCGCAGAGGGTTCACAACAGACGGGCCCCCTGCTACTTCTGGCTGAGGGACGCCACGGACATCACCACGCCATTTAGCATCTGTCAGGACCAGCGCTTCAAGCATTTCTTTGGCAGGTCTGGCTGAGAGGCTCTCATTATTCAGGAGAGGAAGCTAAGCAGCGTGGCCACGAGCTTGGGTGCCGTCTGGTCACGAGCAGCCGAGCCCCTTGGCACAGAGCTGGCCGCCCGGGAACGTTCCCTATCATGGGCTGGTTTCTGTGCTGAATTATCCTCTCATGCTCCCCCGCCCAAAAAAGCTATGATCACGCTGGTAGAAACGCTCTGCTGTTTTAATTAAGATGCAAGCGCCTGGTATACCGAGCTGCCTTGTTGTACACAGAGAACAGACTTTGCGTTCTTGCCACTTCAGGCAAAATATTTCTCTTCCCAGCAGTCAAGATGTTCCTCCGAGCACCTTATTTTCCCCCATACCCAGTGCTCCTACCACTCTGCCAAAGGCAGGCTCTGAGAATGGGAAATGCTGCAGACATTCATCTTCTGCAAGTCTCATCTTTCCTGTGGATTTGGCAATTATTGCAAACAACACAGGATGAGCTCAATAGTAGGTGAGTGAAAAATTGGATCTGACAGTACTAATTGAGCCTGAAGTCCCATTTACTGAAAATGATCTGGCATAATTAAAAATTCACAACTGGAGACCAGTTGTGGTGAACACTATACATTATGGTTTCTCTGAATTACTCCAGGAAACACACACTCTCCAGGCTTTGGACTTGCAGCCAAAACAGCTCGTGCCACATTGACGGAGTCATCTGAGAGCTGTAGCTCCAGATTTCGGGGGTGGGAGGAGACAGCCCCTGGCATCCAGTGCCCACCCCTCTCACAGCAGGATGGTGGCTATGCCTGATTCACACCGAGCACTGGTTTCCAAATATTCTCTTATTTCTAAGATCTCTCCAGACACAGTTTGTTGCCATCTCTACCTTGGGGATACTCTCTTCACTACCAGTTAAGGCTGCCACAGGACAGCTGCTGTTTTTCTATTTTATTTCAAGTCTGGGTCTAAAGCAAAGGGACAAACTCTCTTGCAAACACTGAAGGGAGCAGCTTTGCACGCAGAAGCGCTCTCAAACCTTTGCCATGTGCCATGCCCACTGCTGACAAGCAACATCCCCAGTGCCCTAGCACAGATGCACATGCACCTCTGCGATCGCTTTCTCCTTATTAACGTAATTGGGATTTAATTCCAGCACATAATTTGCAAGCTTCCCTTAGCTTGTGACAACTTAGAGGGAATGCAATTGGAAACATCTTTGTTTCTGCTTTTAACAAGCCACCAAGATACCTCTGGTAAACAGAATATTTGAATAAACACATGCCAGCCTTCAGCAGGGCAGGATGTGGGAAGTGGTGCGTTAGTTGCGGCGTGTTCGTAGGGAAATAAAAGCCTCAATAAACAAAGCACATTCTGTTCAGCACACAAACATACCAATCACAGCTAAATAACAGGCCTTGGATCATTTATAATAACCCATAACTTTCCATTTATAAGTGTTTTTAAGAACAGCCCTCAACCAGGAGATTTAACTGAGCGGAGCACTGAAGGTACTAATCAAATGCTCTATCGCTACATCTCACTCGATAGGTAGGATGCTCGCGGGAGAAAAGGAATAATTACTTAATCATTAGCATTTTTAAAAGCCAACATATCCACAGTGGTAACATCATTATATTTTTATCTAGACATGTACACTGATCCTCCCAGTCTATACCTAAGGCTGAAATGGAGATAGTATGCCACTCAGTCCTCCTTCACAGCAGGGTTTTGTTGTGTGGTCCCTCCTCCCCCAGCTCCCCTTTTCCCTGTCAGTTGCTCAGAACCAGCATGACAACCCAAACTTCCCAATAAATCATACAGGCAGCGACTCATTTAAACCCTTCACTTCAGAGAAACAGCAAGGTGTCATCTTCTCAGCGCGCCACAGCAATCGTTAGCAATGCAACGCTGCTTTTCCAAGGCATGTCACCTGCGCCACGCTCCTAAAATAGGCCATCTCAAAATAGGCCGTCAAGGCAGGAGAGGGAACCGAGTTGCACACGCAGGCATTTCCAACAGGTTAACACAAAGCCTACTGCATGCCCAGGCTGGCAAAAAGACAGCGGGCTGGCCCTGGCTAATGCTGCAGGGCATCTGGACCTTCTCCATCCCTGCTGTGATGCTAATTTCAGCATCTAGGTGTGAGACGAGCATTTATGCACCAATGTGCTCATCTGATGATGGCTGGAGCTTACCTAGGCTGGACCTGGGCAGCTTTCCATGTGCTGCGGTGGCAGATAGGGGCACTGAAGGGGGCTCCGCACTGTCACTGTGCTGGGGGACAGCAGAGCATCCCTGGGGCTGAAGGGGAACAACAATTGT
Source organism: Anas platyrhynchos (assembly GCF_047663525.1). Taxonomy (NCBI): domain Eukaryota; kingdom Metazoa; phylum Chordata; class Aves; order Anseriformes; family Anatidae; genus Anas; species Anas platyrhynchos. Next base: position 16,298,731 of record NC_092596.1, read on the forward strand.
GAGCCTTGCTGTCAAACACACACCCTTTAACATTTCCTCTGGGTTGTTCTGACATCACCATCTAAGGGCACCCCAAGGCACAAAGGCAAGTCAAAATGAAGGGAGTGGGGCTCACACCCTCCAGGAGTCTGGGAAAGGGTTTAGGAAGCAGCAATCGGTTAAAAACACTGAGCTTACAGGAATTCCACCCATTCCCTGGGCTCTGCAAAGTCAGATGAGCCAGAAGCAGTTTTGCCTTCCGAATTTGCTAGAGCCTGACCTTAGCCCACCCTGAAACCACCTATGAGCAAGGCACGGGGAAGGCTAGAAGACTGAAAAATACAGAAATCTGGGGGAAAAGAAAAAAGAGACACCCAGCACACAGTGCTATTCCTTATGGGGCTTGAGACTATAGATTTTCATTACAATTGCTGCTGTCCTGATGTGTTTATGACACAACGTTCAGGACACTGGAAGAGACTTCTGCATGGTTTTTGCCATTATCACAAGACTGCCGCCTGTAAACTTCTGCAGTTTCTTGCCTGTATTCCTTCCCCTGGACCTTCCTCCCTCCCTTAAGTTTTACACAGAAAGCATTTGTAGCAAGCCTGCTTTCATGCTGTCTCTACAGATTGTAACTATAAAATGGTCTCTAACCCTATTCACAAACAGTAGCACTTTGAATGCTTATAGATTTTAATTTAAAAAAAAAAGAAAAAGTCCCACAGTAGAAAAAAAGCAAAAATCTTCTCCTGACCTAAGTTACTACTGCCCTTAGCTAAGCTTTCACGTTGTCCTTTAAGGTATCCGCAGATGTTGATATCAGAACACTCTCCCAGGACCATGCACAGCCTGTTCTCATAAATTGCTGGCAAGGATGCTTCTGAGTTTGCCCAGGAAGCCTCTTGCCTCAAACAAATCCATATTTATAGGCTCCAGATATATTTTTCAGATTGAGTGTATTTATTACAACCACGGCTAATAAAACAAGAAAATTTAGGTCTACATGCACATTGGGTTCAATGAAGAAAGCAAAATTTGCATAACTTTGAACCAGAATCTCTCACAGTAACAACTAATCTGCCAGTGATTATCTTTCTATTTGCTTATCACTGCCTGTATTGATAGGGAGATGAAAGAGGACAGCACTGCATTAGCAGAGGGAAAGTCATGCCAGAGTTCAAATAATCTGAAGCAAAGGCAGGTATCCAGGTGTTTGTTTTCAGCTAGGCTAGAAGTTATGCTATCTCATAAATACCTGGCCTTTCCCAAGCTGCTGGATCCCAGTGTGTTTTACAGCCTTGGAAGAATCTCCAGGGTGTCGGTTCAGCTGCCAAGTGATCAACTTTCTATCTATTAAACATCTGAAACGAGCTCAAATCTGGCGAGCTGCCACCTCACAAGCCCACAGAATAACAAGCTCATTGTAAGTCCTTTTAGCATGGATTAATTGGTGCACAGAGCCGGCAATGTGAAGAGGGCAAAAAAACAACCAAGCAGCTCCCCCTCAGAAAAGGCACAAAGCTCATCAAATTTCATTTGCTCCGGATACAAGACGAGTAAAGACTTCCGTACTACACAAGCAAGCACAATCTGTCGGTGAGTCTGGCATCAGATTTGCATCACCCTGCTTCTCTGCTGCTATTTTAACATTTCCTGCCATTCCAGTGGTTGTTTCGGAGAGGAAATAAATTTAAAAGCATCTGGAAACACTGCAGCTATCATCGAGGTAATTAAATGAAAGGAAAACAGCCCAAAGTGCATCCGTGAAGACAGGAAACCAGAAACCCCAAGTTTTGCTCCCAGGGGTGCTGGCCAAGCCATTGGGCTCCGCGTTCTCCATCTCACTCACATGGTGAGAAAGTGTTAGTGCCTTAATGCACCGCAGAGATGCAGGGAAGACTGTTATTTAAGTATTTGTCAGTAGTCTGTTAAGAATACCACCTGTGCCGAGTCAAACCCAGGAGTTAACAGCTTTTCTGCAAATCACTGAATCCACCCTCCTTTTTCCCTCAAAATATGAAATTCACTGGACAAATCCTCTCAATGCCACCCACTAGATCAGATTGCCCAGGGCCCATTCCCATCCAACCTGGCTTTGAAGACCTCCAGGGATGGGGCATCCACAGCTTCTCTGGGCAACCTGTGCCCGTGCCTCGTCACTCTCTGAGTGAAGAAATAAACCGTGCACAAACACATTGTAGATAAGAGCTCAGTTGCTCTCAGCAAAGCTCAAGCTTAAATCATATATTAGATGATTCTTAAACAAAGACCATCAATTTGCACGGCTTCAGAACAGCAACAATACTAAGGGGATTCAAACCTCAATATGATAACACACACCACGCATGGCTTTGCTTCAAAGACCTGTTTTAACATCAACCAGAACCTAGGTGCCTTCTGCCCCACCTCCCTCTTTGCATTTTCCTTCAGAGCACACCAGACAGACTTCCTCCAGCAAGAGCCACGGACCCCAGTTACCACTGCTGAGGCTCCTGAGCTTCTCTGTATGCCATCCACAAAGCTTTCTTCATAAGGAGATTGGTGATGATCCTGGGCTCGCTAACAAACCCCCATGTGCAACTGATTTTGCTACAGCAGGTCTCCTATTTGCCTGTAATGGCACGAGAAGGACCATGGTTCATTTCTGGTTAAACCCATAATAAAACCTGAATGTCCCTTATTTACACCCAGCCTGACTTGAATGCACACGCTACACCCTGCCCCTCTCCCCACACCCTCTAAGAGGCACTTGCTATTTTTTGGCCTGGATTTAGTCGTGTGAGGAGACTGCATCTGTTCAGACAGGCAGATCAGTGCTGCACCAGCCTGCGGTAAGGGGTTGGGTCCCCAAAGCAGAGCCCACACTTCTCAGAGGGGCAAAAGCCCCCGGTGAGCAAGTATGAGCACCGTACGATGTGTGTGATCCCGGACAGCATCGGAGAGGCGAAAAGCATGATGAGGAACGGGATGAACATTCTGACATCCTGAGATGCATTTTTCCTGACAGTTCACTGGGCAAAGGACAGTCAAAGGATTGTGTTGTCTAATGAATCAATACTTTTTGGAGAGAATTTCATTAGCTGTGACACCTCTTCTCGATACAGGGGTAACTGGAAGTCATTCAAGTCACCAGACCCCATGATAGTATCTGCATACTGATGGAGTGCTAATTGTATTTGGAACATTAAAAGGTCATAAATCAAACTGGCTTCCCCCTGGGAACACAATAACTTGATTCATACACGAAGGACTTTTAAAATTTAAAGTCATGATCAAACAGGGAACTACATTTATTAACACTTCTTCCACTGTGTTTCAACCTCTCAGTCAAGCAGCTGAATTGTCCAAACGGGCTTAAAACTACAGTTAATCAATACCGAATGTGTTATTAAGCAGCATGCGGCCAAAAAACTGCCTGCTGTTTTGTGTCAGCCCATTCTTTTCCTGGAGAACAAATGATATGGTCAGTCCCTTTATTCCATGTAGATGCCTGTGAAAACTCAGCACTACACCCCAGCTGATTTTACACCTCTGCTTGTCTTACAGTTTCCATCCTGGTAACACCTGAAAGCTGCAGCGAAGGTTGGCCTTGCTGTATACCCGGTAGGCCAAAGCAGCTCGTGCAGCTTCAGCACCTTGCTGAGGGAACAGAAGGAACTTCTGCTCTTCAGAGATTTTAAGACATTTCTTAGCATGCCAAGGATGGTGAAGGTAGATGAGAGCCTGCCTTGGAAAGGGGAATAGGACAGGAACAAACTCAGGTCTCCAGTGAGGCAGGTGAAGTTTTAAAAATAAAGAACAACCTGGGCATACGGCAGCCTTTTAGCTTGCAAATGTCCTTACCCACATGCTTTGCAAAGACCCTCCTGCTGAAAAGCAAGTCCTGATAATTGGCTTCTGCACAGCACCAACTCTGCAGCTGCCTCCCTCCCTTGTAGGGTGTCTGCACCGTCAGCAAGCAGCACTTACCCAGGAATATTTGTAACAGCGATCAGAAAAAGATATACAAGCCTATTGCGCTCTGCATGCTCGACTGCCCGATTAGGGCTGAATCAGCTGTCATACACTGTCTGTATCACAGATGAGTGCCCTTCCTCATCTCTTACAGCAATCTCTTCTTCACTATGCTGAGCAACAAATACTGCCCTAAATACAGCCCCATAAAGGTCCCCTGGTCCTCTTCTTGGCTCACAAATCCAAAGGAAAATTCCCACACTCTTATGACAGCTTGTGCAATTCACCCTCCTGCAGGCAGCTAAGCAGGAGCAAATTAACTCTTCTGGGGTTACACGGAACATGGCTTTGCAAGCACAGCATGTCCAAGCCAGCTCAACCATCATCCTGCTTCAGAGCAGAGCACGAGAGCAGCCCTGGAGGCCAAGAGTGCTTCAAACGGTCCTGCAGAGCAGGAGCTTCTGCCCTGGACCTCTGGGCAGGATCTTTCCCTCCCATCCTACCACTATCACTGCTAGCAGCTCAAGTGTCATCATCCCGACTTATTCCTAGAAGATGAGGGGGAAGAAGAAAAGGAATTAGCCTTTAGAGATGTCCTCTCATCCTCCCCTTTTCCGCACGGGAAAACTAGTCCACATAGGCTTTAAATTCCAAGCAACTTTTAGACATCTATCAGGTTGTGGAGATGAGCTCCCTCCTGCTGACCTGAGAATGCCTCAGGAGGGATCATGTTTTACAAGTGCTGCAGAGTGAACCTGCACGCAGACACTGTGACACCTGTGAAAACCAGCAAGCACAGAAGTGAAGATATCCATGTTCCTTCAGCTCAGCCTCATTCTGCAAGCAAGGGGAGGGCAAAGCAATAGGTGCAGTCTGCTGGCACTGACAGCAAGTCGGGAAGAGGGGCTGTGACTGCAAAGGCAAATGCCCAGAGCTGCTGAGCCTCCTGAGTCCCTGAGCCTTATAAGGCTCTCCCTTTGCACACCTGGAATATCACTTTCAAATAAGAAATGTTGCAGCCACGACACAAGCAATAAAGTGTATAGAAAACCAACACTTCTGCCCTCATCCACAGAGGCCCCTGGTTGTCCGCTAGGGACCTCATCCCTTGGGGCAGGTGGCAGTCAGTGCATGGGGACACCCCATGGGACACGGCACAGCCCCCATGCCCTCAGATACATGTTCCAATTACAACGACAATTATATGAGAGGCTCTGATAAATACTTTCTGTCAGCTGTTTTATTCCAAATTCTGGGCAATTTCTCTTCCCTCTCTTTGCGTGATTAATTAAATGAAACTCAAACAATTGAAATGGCAGCGTAACAAACATTGTTTATAAAAGGGTGCTTCTTGATGTCAGTCTGTGCCATGACAACCCCCCTACAAAAATATTGTTTGGGTAGTCCCAGGCTATCCCTCCAAATTTTAACAGCCAGGGTAGTCAGCTGAGCATGAAATTATTTTAACAATTTCTAAATGCGCAGGTGTTAATTTGAAAAGCATGATCAGACAGAGGGTGGAGAAGCTGCAGGTGCATTTACTCTGACGGCTCATTTCCAGCTTCGCACTGTTTTGGGAACTTCATCCTGCTGAAAAGGGCAGGAAGGAGCAGCCACAGTCTCTGGGCTGGGATATTCCTCCAAGCGTCCTGCATATGCTCTGGGTGCCTTTGCTGCTGCACATAAGCTAAAGCCAGGTGGGCTTGCACGAACACCGCTTCCTGCCAGGACACAGCTATTATCACACAGCACAAAAGAAATCGCTTCCAGCACGGGTCTCTCCAATTCTACGTATTGCATTTACTACTTGAAACACTGCCCACTTATTCCACTGCCTTATTCCTCCCTTTACCCCCAAGTCCTTTAAGATCAAAGCATCATCTGACATCGATAAGCTACGAGACTTTAAGCTCACATGATGCCTTCAGCATCTGTAGACTGATAACGTTAAAAAATAAATGGTCGGGGTTTTTTTGGGCAATCCATGGAGAGCCCTGCTGAGATGAGACAGTGGCTTATGAGGCTCATTACGATCATACTGCAGCAGTGACCTTCAGCATGCAGCAAAGGAAAGCAGGATTTAGTGTTCGTGTCAACAGCATAATGAAACAACTCAGGGGAAGGCCAGACTCAGCCACAACTTTCATCCTGCTGAAGAACTTGCAAAGCCGTGGCAGCGAGAGGGAGTTTGCAGACAAAAATAAGAGGAAGCCTTCAGCCTTTTTATCCCAGGCTCCCGCATTACAGAAGAAGTCATAAATAAGGCAACAAAACATTTTGCCGGATAAAAAGCCATGCGAGGAAGCAATTCACAGCTTTTCATCTGGAGCTTTCCAGCTCCCTGTGGCGGGAGGCGTGTGCTGGCCAGCCTGGGCTGGCCTCTGGAGCTCAGTGGGAATCTGAGAGCAGCCAGTGCCCATGGCCCTGCATCCCTGGTGAGCTGCCACAAATAGGGTGGGCAGCCTTTGCCCAGCCACCCCCAGCCACAGCCCCTGCAGCTGCCCTGCGGTCGCACTCCCAAGACACCAGCAGTTAATCTGGTTTCCTCTCTGCTTTCTTCCAGCCAACCCCGTACACAACTGTCTAAAAGCGCAGCGAGCCTTTTAGTTCCCTCTCATTAAACCGAAGAGATCATCAGTCCCCAGAAACGCGATGGCGAGCCATCCGCAGCCGTGCTCCCCTACAGACGAGGGACAGATCACAGCTTCAGTCTTGTTCCAAGCTCAGCAAACCTCAGCTCCCACGCCCTGACGACTTTTCATCTCGCTACGGAGTAAACACTGGGTGACAAGCCAAGAGGTATCTGACAGCCCTTCCCAGCCCTCCTGCGCCACGTGTGTGCAACCAGCTCTGCAGCACTGCCTGAAGTGCCAGACAATTTGTTTTCCATGTGATTCAGCCAGCTTGCAATTATAGATTTGATTGACTTGCTATAAATCCCAAAAGACGACCAGAACCACAGAGTCACCCGCTTAGGCTTCGAATTAGTACCCAAATTAATCAATCCTAACACAGCAATTTCACTAATTTGATGAATTACAATCAACACTGCATTGTTGATTTACCCTGGCTTTGATACTTATTTGATAAGCATGCTCCTTTGTTGTTATTTTAACACTGTAAACAGCACTGGGTGAGGGGGGACGCCTTTCTCAGAAACACGTTAAAATATTTTGCAGAGACAACAGTGTAATTTCCATTGATAAGCTGCACGTGATCTGTGAAGGAGCAGAGGAATGACTGCTCAAGAGAGGGATGTGGGGTCACCTCTCCTTATGTACCCCAAATAGGGACACGTGGAAGCACCCCTCAAGCAGACCTGGACCAGAGTTTTGGGTGCTGGGAATGATGCTCCCATCATCCTACAGCTTCTCCAGCCAGGACAGGACAGGATGCAGCAGGACAATACAGAGCAGAATGAGGACAGTCAAGGAACCGTCTGCTGAGAAATTATGGTATTTTCTTCATTTATTTACTCAGGTAGGTCCACTAATGACCAGATCATTCAGAGCTGAAAAGCGGAACAAGAAGAGAGAGAAGATGACACCTTTTGCTCTTCTGTCAGTTTATGAATGAAAATAAGACGCAAGAAGGTGGAAATTGCTAGTTCATCTTGAAGGATTGAAAGACCAGGTATTGCTGAGTTTGACTGTAACTGTGACCAAAATACTGCTTTTCCCAGTCAATCCTGAACATAAAAGAGGCACATTTCAAAAAATTAGCCTCCACCTTTGAAATACTTTAGCCAATTAACACCAAATTCTAAAAAAAAAATGACTTTCTAGAATGGCAATCTCAAACCAGATGTGACTTAAAACAGATTGGGAATTAAAAATAAAAACTAACCATTAGGTGTAAAGGCAACATCGGGAGCCCCAGTTAGCAAAAGGCACCAAACAACCAGACCAAACCTCCCATCAGGGAGATAACCAGCACATATAAAAGAGAACACAAAAAGAAAGATGAAACATTGATTATTTAAACCCTAGGTCCTGCTTGGCAATGCAAGTCACAAGTGCTATCAGGAATTTAACAACCACGTTCAATTTAAGAGCAGTTCATTGAGGTGCATGATTAATGCTTGTTTACTTGGGGGATGGCTGCACTGGGGAAATCAAGCTGCATCCCATCCCTCTGCTGCAGCTCTGAGGGAGGCACTCCACGTGCTGGGGAGCAGGAGGTCCCTTTGCACATCAAGACCTGATCCCTGCAACAGATTTAGTGGTCAGGAATGATCTTTGACCATCTGCCAAAGCAACAGCAGCAAAGCTACAACAGAACAATGACCCAAACAGTGCTTTTTAATTACACAGATGACACAGTTCAAGTTCTTAAGTAGTTTTAAACACTTGCCTTGGCTGTCTCTCCTTTTGTGTAATGAAAATCTGCCACTGAAATGGCAAATCGTTTATTGGGGGAGGCTGGGGGGGCTGCTGTGTTTAAGCAGCTGGTGACAGCTATGTAGTCAACAGGCTTCACAGAGAATAGAGATGTACAAAAGAAGCCTAGTAGGCAAAGAAATATCTTTATTATCTCATCTATGGTCCTTTAAAGATTACAAGAAACATTGGATTGTTAACATCTTTATCTTTACATATGTGGACATAAAACCTACCCGTGTTGTTTCAAAAAATTGCAGTACTGGCACATTGGTGAGGATGCCCACATGCTCGCCTTTGCTAGTTTTGCCTGGTGAACTTTTCTGGGAAGAGAGAAGTCATCTGTGCCAGAAAAGGCTCAGAAGAAACAGCTTTCAAAACCAGGAAAGCTGATGGAGAGGTTCCAGTTTTTCCTCTACACAAAATTTTTGTTGCACCTCATGTGTTAAGGAGGCCAAGCAACTGCTGGGTAGGTTTGAATGTACATGTCTGGAGACTGCAGTTCCAACAAGCTGGATCGTGGGGCCTGATCCTGCATTTCAGCAATCACAAAGACACATGGGCACCCTACAGCTCTTTGCAAGCAAACACTGGTTTGATCCTTGTGTCCACAAACACCACACTCATCTTTGCAGGAGGATGTTTTTTTTTTCTGTAGCAGACACAACAATCCAGTTTGTTCTCCCTTTTGGTTTGATTAACGTGCTTTAATGCAATCCAATTAACAAAGTATTATGGTTTCCAACATTACAGCTTTTACATCCTTTTCTAACCAGGAAAAACCTATGAAACATGATACGACCATTAGAAAGATGCAGATAGCTTTCACTCAAAATGCTCTCTAGCACCTGATCCAGAACCAGATGGGGTCAGTGGAAAGACATTTGCTGACTCCAATGGGTCATGGATCAGGCACTAGAGAGTGAAATCTATAACTGCCCTTCCTCTGGGAAGTCACTGCACATTACTGCACTCAATGAATTGTGGAGGGAAAAAAAAATCACAGATAAGAACTGCAGTATTTACATGTGTAAATAAACAACTCTTGCTACAGCGCTGTCTCAGCTATAAAAACCTTTCCTGGGAATTGGAGGTGGGGGAGCAGGGACTGCAAATGACTTTGTGAGAATTACAATATGATGGATTAGCTGAGCATGAATAGGCCAAAGCTGTACAGAAACATTAGACACAGAGTACTTGAAAGCCAGCACAAAGTCTTTCCCGGATTAAGTCCTTCCACTGTTCTTCCTTTCAAAGTAAGTAAAAACAAGGTAAGATGAATTCCTTGTCAAGCCTGTGAAGAACAGACTCCAGCACAGAAATAAACACAAATTGAATTTGCTTTGGTGGCTTTAGATAGGTCACATCGAGCCCAAACTAATGCCGTATTGACCCAGTCTTACTTTAGACTACATAACAAAGCAGCAAACAACATTGCAGGCGCTGCGAATTCATTTCATTTAGTATTGTCTGGGCAGCAAAGTTAGTCTGTTACAGGCTGCATTCAATAGACACCTATCTATCAGCAGGAAGCAGGACGAATACTAAATGTTGGACGCTTAGGCACTATCTGACAGAGGTGAATGCCTGCCCTATTCACCGCAACCCGCTTGGAAGAGTTCACACTCAGCCAGCGGCCGCTGGACAGCCACACAATCACATGTACTGACACAATCCATAAGACTTGACTAGATGGCAGAAGTGAAAAGGCAGCGTCCTGCCTTGTAGAAAGCCCCTGCTGCGTTACTCAGTACATATTCTGAAGCCACACAAAGCTGCCAAATTCAAGTAGTGCAGCCACCTAGAGAAAACCACATCCAGGCAGCCCCAGGTTTCCCAGTGCAGGATAAAAGCCTCCTGCACCGCATTTCCTGCAGACACCTGACAGGTTGTTGAGCTTTCGGACATCTCTGCAAGCCTCAGTGGGAACCAACCACAGCTGCAAGAGCTTTGCTGGGAACCCTTCCTCTCCTTCATGCCCTGGGAAGCTGTGGGATTCAGATCTTGATGTTTCATTTATTGATTTTTATACAAGGCAAAGAACATGCACAGAAAGATCTGTGAAAACAGAGCATTAAGTGGTGTCGAGATGGCATTGTAAGGAAGTTTTGAACAGCCTCTCATCCTCCCTGCCCTTGTACCAAAGGTGACATTACAAAGATCGCACAAAGAATCTCAGATTTTTTTTCCTCCACTCATACAGCACCATAAAATATTCATCACATTCCACATCTCCTTTAATGCAACCATGAACTGTTAATGTAAATATCACAAAAACATCAGAGCTGTCCTTTGATACCCGATGCAAAGTGGACATGTACCTTCTCTGCTCTTCAACTGGATCAGGATGTTAGCCTTTCCTCTCTGCAATTAACAGCCACATAATGGAATGGAAACCAGTGTGAAAATCGTAACGAACCAAGAAGCACAGTTACCCCTACACCTGTAATGTGTCCACATTCTCGTGTACTTCAGATTGATGGTTAAAAATTACTTTCTGCCAGCTGTAATTCCATCAGCCAGTCCCTTGGACCGTGGGTCACCCCACTCATTAATGCAGTCTCAGGTACCATCAAAGAGTCGCTCCCACGACTTGTTCACAACTGCAGTTGCTTTCAGTGGGAGCTGCAAGATACATCAAAGGGCAAAATAAATCAAGCTTGCTTGTGCAAATAAGGGAGAAGTAAGACTAAGGATGCGTGTTACTAAGAAGTTTCCATCAGAACGCTTTTGAAGGAAAATTGTTTTTTTGACAAAACTATTTATCACAAAGGGTTCCTTTTCCTCAGGGAACTTCAGAGTATCGGGAAGGTAAACATTTGAGACAAAACAATCACAAAGCTTCCAGCCAAGAGGAGCAGTTATGCTGCACCATCTCACTGGGCAGCCCTAGAGCTGCCTTTTCCCTGCATTTTCCTCTTTCTGGACAAGTCTACCCAGTTTAATCTACATCTCTCACAACCCACAGTAGCAGATGAGCAACTGGGGACCCAGAGCACACTATGGGACAGCTGTTCTGGATCCAAACACTGTCTGAACACGAAGGACACACGGTGCAGTACCAACCATGCCCCTGACGCAGTGCAATGAGAATGCCAAGCCTCTCTGCAATTCTGTTATTTTCTCCTTGATAAAAGCTAGATTTCCAGCAGGAAAACCACAATCATTTCTTACCTGCCCTAGTTATTGCTATCCTGAGATGGCAGAGGTGCTCATTTCTCCACTTTGCTGAGCTGAAAACTCCCAGCTGAAAACAGGGAACACTCCAATAAGCAACTTCCATTTTGTTCTTATTCAATCTGCAACCCCTGCCACCCCTCCAGAAAGGGCATTTGTTTGGGGACCCAACCTTGCAGGAGAAAATGGCTCCTTGACAGGATAGAAAAAAGAAAAAGGATTAAAACATTCAGCCTTGTGAAAGAGCCCTGAGAACGCCTTCCCATTTCCCTCCAATCACTTCTGCCCATCCCCTTCCTCTCCTTGCGAGAGCACGTTACTTGTATTACCCCTTCCAAGCAGTTTTGTTGCAGCTCCAGTGATTTTTAAGTTCCCACTGAACAGAGAAACACTGATTATGGCCCCATAATACCTGTTTCAACCCACGTGCTGAGAGCCAAGATCTGGTTTCAGAGGAAATGTGGTGCCAAGGTGCCAGAAAAGCACCCCACAGCCACACAGAAAACCTGCCTGGTGAATTAACTAAATGCCTTGCTGAGCTGGTTGCTTATCAGCATTGCAAATAAGTGCTGCCTTGGCTCCAGGAATGGATGGCAGCCCCACTTGCACAGCTTTACACTTCACGCCTCTAAGCAAGCATTATTTATAGTCTCACACTCAACCTGCAATAAATGCGAATCAGATTAAAAACACGTTAATAGTTCATATTTATTAGCAGTGCATGGAAGATACTCATAAAAATAAGTAAATTATGTTGGTGCAAGCCTGCACATTCACTTCTTCAAATGAGATTTTAGGCTGATTGCATATTAAATCATTTGGCTCTTAGATTACACAGTCTCATCTTGTTCCAAGCAAGTTGTTTAACAGATTCTGTTCTGCCCTTTTAGCGAGCACACATTAGGGCCCCCATTTAGGAGCACCCTCAACCATGCACCTAAGGTCCCATGATATACATGGCATGCATTTCAGTGCTTTCCTTAACAGCAACACTACTTTTGGTCTACAGCCTGCTGGATCTGTTTCAGAATCGCCACCAAAGGCTGGGAAGAACCTTCTCACCCAAGCACTGCTCAATAGCTACGCATCATGCACACCTTTCTCTACCTCTTCACTGCATGAGCTTGACCACAGGCTCTGGGGTCTTAACTGCTAAGAAGCAAAGCCAGCTAGGCTGCAAACAACACTCTTAAAGAGAAGCCAAGTCAGCAGACATTCAAAAATTTGAAAATTCCCAGCCCTGGCTAAGGATAGACCCTAGTGTCTTACTGACAAGCAACATCACCCAACTCAGGCTGTGTCCCCATGAAGAGTCACCTGAGAATGACATTTAAACAGCTCTTAAGATAACTGCAACCTAATAAGCACAATCCCTCTGACTGCTCAGAGAAGTGCATTCCCCAGATCCCACCATTTCCAAGCCACACAAGTTTAAATGCAGAACTCATTTTGCACAGCACCAGTCTACTCCTTCACACGGGTGAATTTTCCAAAAGTAGGACCACATATACAAAGTTTCTCCCAGGGTACATTTAATCTCCCAGAACTTGTGAGCAGATGAACACGCAAAGCCAGAAGGCGAAGGCAGGTCCCACCTCTCGGGAGGAACACTGCGGCAACGGGCAGTGACCCAAGGCACTACCTGTTCCCTAGGCTAAACCTTCACTTCATGTGACAACAAGAGATACAACAATCCATTGTTTGGAAGCTGAAATGTAGCCCTGAGTACATACATTTACATACATTTCACAGCTTAGACAGAAGCTTGGGAAAAGACAAGACTATCGCAAACGATACACTGCAAACACAACAAATATAATCTGGTTACAACCAACTGCAGACCTTATGATACTGCTGGCTGTGGGGAAAAAGAAAGAGAGGCACTCTGAGAATTAATGTTCTTCCAGCCTACAGAGAAACAAATGAGTTTCTGGTGCTGAACAATTAGTACTCCTGTTAATTATGCGTGTGGGTTAGAAATAACACCAAGCTTTTGGGACTGCTTCCATTTCGATTGTTTTCTTTCTGCACTGGATAACAAAAATATATTCAGACAGCTAAATAAATCCTTCATAACACTGATGGGACTTCTTGTTCACAGCAAGCAGTTATGCAAATTGCTAATTATGAGGCAGAGATAATCATAATCTAGCACATTTATGCAACCGCATGTACAAGAGGGAAAGCTAAAGCAATAGTTGCCTTCTTGTCCTCGCTGCATTTTTTTTTTGAAGCCATGCTGATGGGCTGGCTCACTGCAAGACATCACAGCCCGATGCAGTGGGTACTGCTGCAGCCCAGGAGCAGCCATGTGCTGGCATGAGAAAGGGCCACAAGATATCAGAAGCTTTAGCATAAAGATCACAGTCACGGGAACACAAAGGTCTACCTTTGGGTATGGAGCCCTAGGAAACAAACAGGACTGTGTGTCAAAGCATCCCCACAGTTTTCAAATTGTCCTTTGAGAAGATGCAGATGCACTCCAGTGTGTGCAGGTGCTCAACCAGGCTCTTACAACATGACATGGCCACCAGTTCAAGTCCCACCTGCCCCCCAGAAAACCTGAAATCCTGACCATGAGCTTTTGGGACAACAGTGCAAGAGATTGTAGGCAGTCCCAGAGGGTCCATTTTCTGGGATGAACTCCCTGGGGTGAAGGGATAAAAGGCTCAGAGCTTCCCCAAAACACGATTCTCCTAATGAAGTAGACAAACACAACCTGTGCTGCAATGCTTATCCCAAACTTCATTTAACAGAAAGTCTCAGCTTCTGAAATCTGTTGCTTCAGACTGAGGAAAGGAGACCAACGAAAATAAGTGAGGCAAAAAAAAAAACAAACAAGCAAACAAAAAACAAACACAAAACCATAACACTGCAACACAAACGCAAATTCACTTGCTCTGAGCCAGCAGACACTTGCCTTGCTCCTTCTGTCCCGTTTCCCAGGCCAGTTATTCCAGCTCAGAAAAATCAACATTGTGTTACCCTTTTCACTTCAGGCTCCAAATCCAGAAGCTTCCACCACTTACTGCATAGAAATAGAAGCGTGAACACAAACTGCTGCTCCACTGGGAAAGTGCATGGCGATAGCCTCAAAAAAAACCCTGCAAGGCAATGGCCCAGAGGATGGTCAGCTCCTGCCCCAATCAGCTATTGCTTTGGCAAAGGCAAGGGAGATGCAGTGAGAACAACCCTGTGACTTCATGTAACCAAAACTCAGAGAGAAGCTCCTGATGGGCTCTGAACTGGAAATGATGGATGTGGCTTACTTGCGCTGTAATTAAATCTCCTTCCACAAAATAAGAACAGCAATCTGTGTCCTGACGAAAAACCTGCTGCATCATGGAAACAGAAAAGAACGATCAGGCGGACCTGGGAGGAACTGCCAAGGAATTCTCTGGCCTGTCAGTGAGATATTAAGTGTAGAGAAAAAGAAAAAAAAAAAAAAGCAGCTTCCCAAGGCTGGCTCTCTCTGCTAGATGAGCAACTAGGACCATAAGACGGGGTCTGGGGTGCACACCCACCTTTGCTCAGCAGCAACCTGCCCACACACACGCACCTTGGTGACAGAATCTGTGGGCTGCACGAGCAGGTGGACACTGCATCCAGCACCTCAAAGTGTCTCCTCCTACAGTTACCCACGCAGCAGTTGGGTAGATCAATACTTTTCTGTCTTTCCCTGATCAAAAAGCACTTCAGGGCTTTGGCTAGCCCTCAGGAAGTAAAAAATAAATAAATAAATAAATAAATAAATAAATAAATAAATAAATAAATAAATAAATAAATAAATAATATGTTGGCTAACTAACTTGGACCAGATCCTCGATACTGGTGGCAGGGTATGAGGACCACCCTCCCCTCCTAGGCAGCTCTCCCTGTGCTGGAAGCTTTGGTGCAACTTCACAACTTGGGGTAATACTCAAAGCACCTGGTTGAATTCTGTCTTTCACAGTAAGTGATACATTAATTTCTTAGATGCCATCTGGATGTAGCTAATCCACTCAGTCAGGACTTAGGCCTCAAGTAGGCAGGCCATGCAGGACAACTTGGAGGTCTCCATGCAGAAGGCAACCAGGCAAGAAGAAATTTGTGCAGGGCTGTGTTCCCGTGAGTACTGTGCCAGCAAGCCTGGCATCACACATAATATGGTGGTGCTTGCAAACACTACCTCGTGCCTGCACGCACCAGACCCAGTCTTGGCTCGTTGCCTGTCACCCATTTGAGGTCATCCTGGCGCCCAGCTGACCATCTTGGTACCCAAGGGACGATCTCACTGACTTGCTCAGGGCATATGGCAACAGCAGGGAAGAGCTATAGCTAAACACAGACCATGGCTAACAAACAGCAGCATCTTTACAAAAGTGAATGCTGTGTAAGAGAGCAACTAAAGAACGGTATCCAAAGGCAACCCAGGATCAAGCCTTCAAAAACTGAGAAAAGCCCCCAAGAATCCTAAAACTCCACAAAATCATCCACAGACAGTTATTTGTATTTGACTTCTGCTCTCAGAGCACTTAAGGGTCTTGTCTTCACGCTGTCCTTAGGAGCTACAGGATTAGAAACCTAGTTTGTTCCTGGCAGAAGAATGATGCAAGTAAAACCTTAATTCCTAGAGAGGAACCATCAAAAATACCTGCAACAGTTTCAAGACATGATGAAATCCCAAGTGCTAGAAATGTTTGGCAGGTTCCTGAATGCATTATGCTGTGTTTCTTTCTTTAACACGGCATGTTAAATTGAATTGTAGCCTGTCCAGTAAGCATTTTGCAGCATTGATATCTAATCCTCGGTGACAAAACCGAGTACAAAACAGGCTGATCAGTTGCAATTGCTGGCAATTTCCTCCCAAAAATATAATATAAAACCTAGGCTAGACAAAAGATACAGATCCAAGTAGTTTTAATAAAAATAGGCTTACCTGGGAGTAGGAATTTCCATAAGAAGAGTTGAGATAAAAAATGCAAAATGCCAAATATCCAGTCATTTCAAGCATTTCCGATCATCGCAGGTGAAACGCATTAGGAGAGAAACAAAAAGATACTGATTAGCATAACAACTACACTGTCTGCAGCACATATTTTTAATCACTCTTAATTGCAGTCATAATTCCACTAAGAATTGCGAGTTCTCATTCCAACTTTCTTTTACAGGACTTGTTTACACTTACGATTCCTTTATATACTTCTCAGAAGGCTGGGCTCCATCTTGCAGTTCTTACTCAGACAAAGCTCCCACAACAGCCACAGAAATGAAGACAAGACGAGGAAAGCTTTGCCCAAAGGCCTGGGTACTCCAGCCAAGAAAAAAAAATTCCCCCCAAAATATCCAGTAAGGGGGCAGCCATAATTTATGCCCTGTGGCAAGCAGAACTTCCAATTCAGTTTGCTCTGCTTCTAATAAGATTGCTATCTGCAGCTGGAAGGTACATTTCAAATTCATTTTTTTTCCTTGTGGAAATCAAAACAAAGCCATAAGAACCTCATTTCAGCACCAGTCTGTTTGCTGCCCATATAACTTTATGTGATCAAGCCTCACATAACTGTAATAAAAAGAACTCTGTAAACCATAGCTTTATAATACTAGAGCACACATTTAAACAGCTGAGGAGTTCCTCCAACCTGATGGAGCGTACTGCTTCCCATTATTCCTAGAGACAGCAAGTCTGAGATGGCTTCCACAGCTCCTCAGAGACCAGCACTTGTCCTCAGAGGCTGAATGGAGACCCGCAGGGCAGTTTGCTCTGACTGACCTGCCTCAGAACGGGAGCAGGTCCCATCCGAGCAGCGAGAGCCATCCACCTCTGCAGTGCAGCATTAGGAAGGAGCGGGCTGGGGGCTGTTTTCCTTGGTACATAGAAGTTCTACTGGGAGTTTGTTGGGATTTTGTTTGGTTTTTGGGGTCCCCCCACAAAAAAAAAAAAAAAAAAAAAAGAAAAGAGAAACTAAGGAGAATGTATGAACTGACATTTCAAGAGATAAAATATAGGACAAACAGGAAGCTCCTTAGAGTTGCTAACTCTATCATATTATGTGCTAGACAGCTCCTGGAATCATGTGAAATCAGAATCTGAACTGCCATTAAAAAAAAATAACAATTTCTACTCCCTAATAACTAGAAAAGGCTTGAAAACCTAAACGCTTGCTTGATCCCTAAACACTTGCTATAAGCAACTAAAGAAAACCCAAGTTTGGCTGTGATCCTGCAAAGCACTTAAGCACATGCTTAGCTTTGTGAAATCAATGGGACTTTGTAAGCTTCTAGAGGATTCCAAGCACATGAGAGATTTGTGGGATCAAATAAGAAAAAAAAAAAAAAAAGATGACCTTAAACCTTAACTTAATGGTACTTCAGATACTCTGATGCCTGGCTCATGATTTTTATTTTAAATCTGAGGACTGAGCTTAATATGTTTGCACAAAAACAAATATTTACTGGACAACCTTTAAAAGGTGACAGGTCTTTGTAGACATTTGGAAGGTGAGGGAATCTTAACGGGGCAGTTACTTGACCTACAGGATTGTTACTATACTTCACCCCAAACTGTTATAGTCTCAATTACAACCTTGAAAAAAAAAAATCGAAATAACGGCAGCTCTCCACATTTTGAAGCTTTAGAAAAGAAATAAATTAAGATTTCAGTCAAATGTCTACCAGGCACCAAATGGCCCAGGAAGTCTTCAATCAAGGTGTGCATTCTTACCAGCTAACAAAAAGGAGCAACTATTAAGATCTCTGAATTAACAACTTAAACCACTTCCCCCCCACCAAATCCTACATTCATCACAGCTGACATGCTTCTGATGGGAATTCACTATTTTACCATCTCCCCAAGGGTCATATCAAGCAGACATTGACAATAGAAAATTCAATGACACAACACTTTCTTCTTCCATTACTTCTTGCTTTTAATGAGTCTGAACTATTCAGTCAGGGCCAATTGTCTGGTGACAGCCAACTGCTTTTAAAGTCACCGTGGTCACAGGAGGTCAGCAAAGCAACACTCTTCTCCCACCCAAGATGCCCATCGCACCATAACACACTCTTCTTCCAAAGAGCTCAGAGACAAATGGAAGCTGATACAGTTTAAGGGGAAGAAAAAAAAAAAAAAAGAAAGAAAGAAAGAAAAAAAAACAGATTGCACAGAAGCAAAGGAGAGGGGAAGAACAAGCAAGCAAAAAATGCTATATTGTACAGGGAGCTAAAGTACTTTCCAGCTGGTAATGAAGTAGACTAAACCTCTGCTATCCCCTTTTTGTAAACCTGACTATTTGCAGTCAAAAGCAGGATAGAGAAGACAGTTAAAAGCCATTAACAAACTGCATTTTGAATTATTGCTTTATCATAAGCTATTAAACCATAAACATGCATTCTACTAATGCTCGTTTCTCATGTTTCCCCCCAAATGTTATTTTTACTGCTGGATTGCAATGATAAACACCAGCGACTCCGATATTCCTTCCACTTACTTTGAGAACGAAGATGCATTCCCCCAGCAATGTATTTACCAAGGCACCAATCACATTTTTTAAAATAAGTGGATTTGATGATGAGAACTGCTGAACAAATCTTCAGCAAATGGTGTTTATTGCCTATGCGAATGTTAACCATGCCACGCCAGCTGATATACAGGTCCTTAAAGCACTCGCTCCCTGTATTTATAGGTATAGCTCTCCGGCTCTGGACTGTGAATTAGCAGCTGAGCGAAGCCCTGCCATTTCCATGCTATCCCTGCACCTCCAGCGCTGCCGCAGCTCGGGGCCAGCACAATTTGCATTGCAGACTTGCATGCGCTCATCCAACTGCGCTTTTGCTGTAAAATTCAGTCCTGCCTGAAGCTTTGTAAAGATTATAAAGTCTTACATGCTGAAGTTGGTTTTCCTAAAGTGTTTCCCGACTACTTTAGAAAGGTAGGTTTCTAAGCAGAAGAATTTAGATGATTTCTTTTCTGATGGCAGGTGAAGCAGTCAGTGCATGATTTGTCCACGTGTGGTACGTTCGTGTGCCTGCGCACAGCTTTTCCCCAAGAAGCAGAAACTACCTTGCATTTTCTTTGGGCCATCCGATTCAACTTCGAAGTTGGCCCTGCAAAGGGATGATCAGAGACCCCTTCCAGCCTAACCCAGCCCGACTCCATGCTGACCCAGATCTACCAGCAGGCAGCTCATGCCAGCATACAAAACCCACAGCCTGGAAAGGCAGATGCATAATCCTGTGCCTAGGAGCAGGACAGCATCATCCACAAGTCTTACCCAAAAGGCAGGCAGGCTTAAAAGTGCTCTGGTATTGTAGGAAGCATGCTGTTCCCATTTTGGAGGCAGACAGAGTTTATTTTACCATTCACCCAACATGGAAACAGCTGAACCGGCTCTGAGCTCCTGCTGCCGCTTTTGCTGCGGGCATTGGACAGAGCCTGCACTTTCCTCATTTCCTTTGAAAAATCAGTTTCTCCAGAATCATAAAGTTTGCATGCTGCAAGGTAGGAAGAAAAAAATATTAAAAGAAAATCTGAATATTAAAAATTTTAGAGTTATTCACTGAATGCTGTCATCTAAATTAATTTTTAAAAGCCTGAATCCTTTTCAAACTGACTGTTTTTCTCTGACATAAGCCTGTGCTTGCAGCAATCAAAGAAAATGAAGAAATCTCACACACAGTAAATATAAAAAAAAAAAGTCAAGGACAAAGCTACAAATCTCACCTTTGATGTGGATTTTGCAAGAATCCAGGAGATTTTTTTTTTAGTCAAGCTGATTAATGCTATTTTAATGTACAATAACTTGTGTTC
Organism: Anas platyrhynchos; assembly: GCF_047663525.1. Taxonomy (NCBI): domain Eukaryota; kingdom Metazoa; phylum Chordata; class Aves; order Anseriformes; family Anatidae; genus Anas; species Anas platyrhynchos. The sequence continues at coordinate 16,319,008 of NC_092596.1, forward strand.
AATAACCCTGGCCTTCCCTCTGAAAGGAGGAAAGCGTTTTACAGTTCAGTTTTTTACAATCAGTTTTGCAAAGGGCTACCACTAGATTGCATCCATAATTTTTTATGCTGACACTTCAGACAGCAGATGGCAAACTGCCAAGACTGAATTCAATGGCTTTCCTGAAATTGTAATGTTTTTCGGGCAGGGGAACACAAAATGTGGCCACAAAAAGAAGAAATGCAAAAAAAGCAGAGAAACTTCATTTAGCCAAGGCTGCTGATGAGAATTACCCAAGTACATAACTCATTCCAGCAGTCTCCATCCCCTTTAAAGTCCTCCAACAGGACAAAAAAAACAAAATAACAGAAAGCCCTTCAGTCCTCCCTCGGTCATTGCCGATCCCAGCCTGAAATTATTTGCACTAATAAAAGCAGGATGGAAAGAATATTAAACACCTGGTGGCCAGCATTCACAGTGCATCTCCTGTACCATTTCTCTGCAGCAGGAGCTGAACCTGGACCTGGAGGGGGTGAGACCTGTCCCAGGAGAACTGCTGCATAACGTGGCACAGGGTGGGCGGCTGTCAGGGGACAGCCCAGGGAGAGCTTGCAGGTGGTCACCGTGAATTCAAACATTGAAGCATCCAGCTGCTCGGGGATGCTCTGGCAAAGAAGAAGGAAGAGGCTCCAGGTGGAAATGGGTTGGATGTGGGGAGAGAGGAGAAGCCGCCTCAGCTGGCCGTAGGTTTTGCAATTCATCAATTTCCCTGTTGCATCAGGAAAACCTCTCCTTCCCGTGATGTTCTCACAGGGTAGGTCTCAGCCCTTGGGAAACCCTAAGTGTTTAGGTTTAAAGCACTAAGCCTGCAGGGACCAACCCTTTCAGCCACGTTCCCAGCAGGTGATGCTGGCTGCAGGCAGCCCAACCTGCTTTGCTCCACCAGCATAAACACTGTCTTTTGGGGAAGATGGAAAAAGAGAAACTCCTCAGCAGCTTTCTGTGCTTCTGCTTCATTGGAAGCGGCTCGCAACACATCAGAAATGAAAATCAAGCTCAAAGCAGATAAGCTGAAGCTTCAAATCAATCTAAAAATTTTTGGCTTTACCTAACATGTCTTTGCTTTTGCAAAGAGCAAAACAAAAAGCAAGGGTTTTATTAGGATAAATTCCTTCCATAGGAAGGGCTTCACTTTTAATTATACCATTTTAAGGTTACAAATTGTTTTCTGGCCCTTATTCATAATTAAATATAGATGTTCTCTGAGCTTAATGTCAGTTTAAATTCAAGGCCAGGGAGAGTAATTTGTTTGCATGTTCAATGAACAAACCATTTCTTGCAGGTTTCAAAGAACTATGCTCATGCATCATGTATAAAGGTTGCCTTTCTCCAAGCTAAAAGGTCAAGCAAAGCAGACCTGAAATTGCACTTGGTCCTCTAAGGAGGAAATGAGAGCCACTGAAAAACATAAATTAAATCTTCCTACTTAAAACATAGTAGTTGCAAGTTTTCCAGGCCAGCTAACACCCCACTTGCTAGCATGATCTCAAATATTCCTACCCTGGCACGTGTCAATGCGAGCTGCAGACAGCAGGCTAACAAGGTTCACGTGTTAGAGGCACATCTATCGGGGCAATTGTGCAAGGCCTTGGAATTACACTCCCCAGGGTCATTTAAAAATCGATGACGATGGTGATCCACAGTACAGAAGAGATTGTCAGACCAGATGTAAAAATGCCCATAAAATAAAAATCCATGCTTCTCAACCTCTTTGCACCATAAATGTTTGCTAAATTACAGTGGATTGAAATCTGGAGCAGGGGACTTGTGACAAACAAGCTGATGAGGACAACTCTTAGCAGGGAGTTGGGGCTTCCCACTGAGCTCTGCTTGGGGCAGACGGCATCAGGACTTCTTAAATATATTTTTTAAAGTTGCTTCTGCTAGAACTGATGGAGTTGCAGTTAAGCCAGTTTGCCTCAAAACTTCAGAGGGAACCCTCCTGCTCCCTAGGGAACCTCCCTTCTCCAGCGTGGGGCTGCCATCATCCACAGAGCCTTTCAAGTGGCAGGCTGGGCTGTCCCTCTCATCATGCCAAAAGGCACAAGAAATGCTTCTCCCATGAGTAACACAGAGTTACCAACCCCAGGTTTCACACATCCATTGCGCACACATCCTCGTCTAAAAGCATTGTTCAATCCCCTGAAAAGAGCACTGGAAGGACACCAAAATCTCTTGCTTCTCAGTAATTGCTACTGCGTTTGCTTAACTTACAAAGTAAAGAGATTTTACCTGTTTTATTTAATTTCTTTTTTTTTTTTTTTTTTTTTTAATTCAGCTCAGCGGATTTTGAAAACCTGGCTCATTTCTTGATTTATTTTGCATTACTCTTCAAAACATGTTTTACCTATCAAATCCTCCACTGAGACAATGTAGGCACCTTGCCTGCACAGATAACATTTCCTGCACCTGGGTTACACTGCTCTCACTAGAAACAGCAGGGTGAAAGCACACATTTCCAATCGCTGCAGTTTTGAGGCTTCCACAGTACTGATACAAAAAGCAGCAAAACTTTGTTGCTCCCCTTAGAAATGAAGAGCACTGTACATTCACCCAGAGAAGCAGACGGGCTGTGCGAGCAGGCAGTTTTATTTCCACGTCACTGTCCCTCAAGATCAGCCCTCTTTGCTACCAACCCCTAACAAGCCTGGTCTGAAAAACAGCCTGAGTTGCAGCAAACCCCGACTTGCCTTTCACTCGCAGGGCTGCGATGCTCCTGCCATTACCTGCTGTATCCTGGCAGCTTCCTACGCTCGCCAGCCTGACAATGAGCATGCTATTTTTGCCCTTTACATAACACAGGATTCATAACTCTTTCTCCCTGTGCTCACAAGTTCACCCTTCCTTGCTACCCAGAAGATTTTGTGCCACCTCTGTGCATCTGCTGAATCACACTCTGCAAACACTGCCCTCCCCAGCTCCCTCCTCTTGCTGCCCTGGAGCCTTTGAATTTTATCTATTTCAAAGTGCTCGCGGAAAATCCTGAGGGGAAGTCAGGAGCACCCTGTCAGCCGTGATTTTGCATCAACATTTCTTCCGAACCTCAAATGAGATGGAAAAGGGGAAAACTCACTGCACGTTGGCTGCAAATACTCTGTACCTGCTTGCTCGCTGCCTTCCTCCCTGTCTCGTGCACCACGCACTCACTGCAGAAACATCTATAGCCTTGCTACAAAACCTCCACTAGACGAAAGAGCTCTTTAACAGATTTTATTGTGTTCGTAGGAAGGTACCAGTGCTCTGATCACACCATGCTAGTCCTCTTTGCGGTAATTTGAAGACAAGCTCAAAGCCTGCTGCTGGATGCCGGCACCCCCCAGCAGGGTATTACGGGTGATAGGACAGCATGGTGCCCCACAGCCTCCCCGTTCCTCATGGACCTTGCACAGAGCTGAGCATGAGGAGAGCTCCTCGAGCTCCTCTGCGTGCTCAGGGTGAGAGGGGACACTTGCCCTGTGCAAAAACAGTTGGTTTCTCCTCAACCTATTAACCTTTATTTATTTAGGAATTTCCCAATAGGTTGCACAATAAATTATTTGCCATGTCATTAATTATGCATTATTGACTTAATAGATGGCAATTTATGTTGACGATGGCAATATCTCTCTGTGCTGAAGGTGCTAGGTGCTGACTAGTCACCGAGAGAGATGCTGTCATCTAGTCCAAACAAAACGCTTCACACACATTAAACACTTCAGGAGGTCAGATGCTAACTTGGAGAAGACTTCAGGAACAGCAGAAGTGCCTAAAACATCCCAGCAAAATTCCTCATCACTGAGACATTTCAGAACCCGTTTCCTTGTAAGAGCAACAGGGTTTGCCACTACTGGATCTTCTGGGGTTAAAAAGGAGAGGATGGAGGAAGGGAAGTGACAGTTGCACAGGAAGCACCATATTTTGCTATCAATAGTTAATCTACTGTGTCACATTTCTTAGAGAACTAAATGAAATGCAGCAAGTGCTGTGTAAAATTGGAGCTAGGGAGCAAAATGATTTTGTAGAGCAAATAACTATCTCATACTGGCTGTTTTATGCCCTATTGAACAACCAGCAGTTTATGAAAACAAAGTTTCATAAATATCGAAGCAGGCTCCTCAGCAGAGGTTTCCTTCATGTGCAGCCACAACTCCACAGGTTTTCAGAGCCAGACTCCTTCAGCCAAAGGCCCTTCATCTTCAGAAAGACTGCAGTGAAAACAAAACCTGTGCGAAGTGCAGGCCTGCCCACGCTGTTGCCATTGCCCCGCAGCACAGCAGTGCTAACGAGATCAGCAGAGAAACCTCAGCACAACAGGAACACCAGGAGAACTTCCCACCTCCAGCCCATCCATGACACAACACACCGAGGCCTTAAAATCCACACAGGGACAGCGTGATGACTACACAGCCTGACGGTGCTGGTGACACGTGGCTCTCTGTGTGTTATCAAGTGTTGGTTTCTACCAACACTTGATGTTGGTGTGGCTCTCACGTTGTTACCCAGAGCTCCAAACACTGACCCATCTCTTTAGACCTTCCTCGTATAAGGCAACGTTACCCGTGGCCTCAGCATGGGGGACTTGACAGAGACACGAATAGGTAGCATATTGGCTCCGATAGAAACCTGTCACCTCCACGACTCACCTCAGCTGTAGCAGCAGAGCCAGTCTGCCTTTACTTACAAAATGAGGACTTTTTGCCAGATGCTATCAAAATTAGGCATTTTTAACATCTCAAGCAGAGACAATTTATTTTTTGAAGTTAAATCGTGGTGAATCTGAATTAACATCTACTAAAGTAGTCGGAACAAATGCTTAATAAAGCACTCTGACATTTCCTCTGTTACCCTCTCTCACTCCTCACCTCCAGAAACCAGCAGCAGCAGCAGCACAGCACACGGACTTTGTTACAAAACAACTTTCTGTGTGCATTTCCCAATGATAAGCAGAGCTTAAGAAAAACAAACAATTACTGTGAACCACTTTGGAAGTACTTCAGATAACCCATTGCCAAACCAGGGACTGAAGAATTATTCACTCTGAAAGCCATTTCACTGGAGGAAAACCACGACCTAAACGTCAGTGGGTCTGAGGAGAAGTGGTAACTACCAAAGTACCAAGGGCCCTAACAGCAACCCAATAAAATGCAGCTTTTATGAAGCTTCCTTGCAAGAAGTCTTCATCAGTTCCAGGCCCTGCAAGAAGTGGCAGATGGCCAATGGGAAGGGCCAGCTTTTTGCCATCGTGTGCTAATGCCAGCTGTATTTTATACTTCTCTGGACAAGACTGCAAAATCCCAGCCCGCTGCTCTGCAGGATGTAAGGCTGACATTAAGCATACTGTCATTTCCAAGTCTCTCCTTGTCTAACAGGGCAAATGAATGAACCTCCTTGCGTTTCTCTCCATCAGCATTATGAGAAAATCCCTGAGCCACCTGCTGCAGCCCAGCCTCAGCACAGGGCTGGCCGTTTGGGCCCCATCCCCACGTCCGAGGATGCAACAAGCCCTGGCGCAGCTTGTGCCGCTGTGAAGCACCAGAAACACCAGGTCGAGAGACAGGCTGCACTCAGGAGCTGCAAAAAAGGCTTGAATACCTGTCCAAGGCTTTTGCAAACCACCTGCACTGGCTATCAGCACTGCTCTATTTTGAAGTGTGCCCTGCGAGGGTCTTTGCACTGCAGCAATAAGCAGCAAGCCCAGTACAGCCTCGTGTGCCAGGAGCTCCCAGCTCTGCTGGGCCCTAGGAGACCCTGGGAGCCTGCTCTGCCTGCGGGATGCACGTTGCTAGCACGCCTGGTGTGGAAGAGGGTGAGTGAAGGAGAAGGTTGCTGTCAGCAGCTGACTCTCCTGGGCTGACCCTTTGATGATAGCTTTTTGTTTTGTTTTGCTTAAATGATGTGATAAAAATCAGCAGTGAATTATGCGGCATCACTTGATAAGCCCAGCCCCAACTGCTCTTGAGAATCCCATTTTAAAGTTAAATTGGAGTTTGATCCTTTATCTCAAAGCTTTAATAAGCTAAGCCAGCCATCTGCTACATAGGCACCGCTTCTCCTTGCCACAATTCACCCTCCAAGGGACGGGGATGCTGTCCCTCCCCTTCCCAAGCTTAGGAAAGACCCAGGAAGATCTTGTGACCACAATCCTGCCCTCCTGCAAAAGCACAGCACCAGCAAAACACATCCCATGGCCTCACAGTCTCGCCCTTCCCTGTGCTGCAGGCAGGTAAATCATCAGCTGGGTTTTTTTTCCACACTTAGCTGGTAAGCAGCAGCCTTGCTGACAGCTCAACCACACTAGGCACCACAAAAAGGAGAAAAACACCCCTCAGCAGTGCTGCTGTAGAGCACCTCCGCAAGCTGCTTGGCAGAGAAGAGCAACAGTTTTCCTCGGCCTTCACTCAGCTTCCCTGGCTTTTCCAAGACATTTTGCTGTGCTGAAGTCAGCAAGCCTCACATCTGATTCTTAGCTTCGCACAGTTCAGGTTGCTGGCCCTGGTGGTCTCCTCCTGACCCACTGCTGCTCTTCCAACCTGGGAGGGTGGTGGCTGCCTAATTGATCCCAGGGCAACTGGGCATCCTCTCCTGCGTGGCATCATCAGCAAGAAAACAGCTGTAGCTATTAACAGGACAAGGATTTTGATGGATGAACTGTCATGACGTTGCTTGCTGTAACATTTCATACTGCAACCAGCTCGTTTCTAGCCAAATGATGGAAGACCAAATCAGCAAAAGGTTTTTTTTGTTATTTGTCCATCTGTTTTCCCCACTGCAGGCAGCATTTTTAAAATCTCCAGCCATGAATACTTGAACAGATAGGCTGAACTGACGCTTTTCTAAAGTGTTAACTACAGTTCAGGTTTGCAGACCTCTGGGGCTTACAGTTTTTGGACATGATACCAAACACCCAGTGATTCAGGTGGGATAGTTGGGCCAGGAGGTACGGTGAGTGACACCAACACAACAGCAGAGCTACCTCCTGGTACCCTCTGCGGGGCGCAGCAGTGGGACAGGGTGCACGGGGTTAAGCATGAGATCGGTGTGACTGCAAGACTCAGCAATGCAGCACAGGGGACACTGAGCTCAAATGTCATATTCTGAAAGCTGAGCAGACCACCGCTGCAGGATCGCTTTCCATTCGAGAGTCTGGAAAAAAGGACACCACGTAGCACAAACCCCAAAGTGTGTGTTCGTGTGCAGAATGGGAACACTTGACCCTCCCTCGCCACAGAGCGACAGACTTAATGGAGCCACTACAGAGGGGAAAAACAGCAATCCATACCTCTAACAAAAGCCTTTCTGAAACACTAAAAGGCTGCGTGCTGCGAGCCGTGCCAGCCCGCTTGGCTACGGGTCCTGACTTCCTGTGCCTTGCTGGTGACGCAATCAAAATGGACAATTTAATTAATTAAATTAAAATGCATTAAGCAATCCAGCAGGAAGGCAGGGCTGTCTATTTCAGTACTTCTGAAGTACCAATTATTACAGCAGGGGGAAAGAAAACAGCCATCATCATAGCCCCAGTGGCATTAAAAATAAAAACCAGGGGAAAAACAAGCAAGAGCAGCAGTGAGGCGCGATGCGCAGCAGCAGCACGGAATGAGCCTGGACAAAGAACGGCCACTGCAGAGAAAGCAGTGTGGGGACAGGAGCAAGGCAAGCCAGGTTGCTCTGGGACAGCACCGATGTGGTGATGAGAGGGGCCTTACACATACCCAAGGGCCAAAACTGAGTCAATTTCTCCTCAATTTGAAGCCAACAGATTGCTCTGACGTAACTGGGAACACAACCTGGCCTGGGGAAGGGATCAGTCTCCTCGCTAAGAAAATCCATCTCTATGCCAACAGCATTTTTAGGGAGGAAAATGTCCTTGGAAATGCCACAGTATGAGATCCCCCGCATCCCAGTTGGAGTGCTTGAGCACCACCAGAGCCAACCCTTCTGTCTGGCCTGGTGACAGAAGTGAAAATAAAACACATCCTCGTCAACTGATGCTGCACGTAGGAGGAGATTCACTGTCCCCAAAGTAAACAGCTTCCAAATTGAAGCCAATGCCTTGCACTAACTCTTTGTTCCTTTATGTAAGCAGACTTAGGTGCAGGTGCTGGGACAGACCAACAGCCAGTCTGGAGATGGATGAAACCCAACAGAAACGTGGAAGATTGTCTCTGAAGGAGAAATCCCTTCCTGAGCACATTGTGCAGTTCAGTGGAGCTCACTGACCTGCTCACTATAACCTTACATCCAAATAAACAACCCCTAAAGGAGGCTGGGTTGGAAGCTGGCCCCAGCTTAGGCCACAGCATGTTGTGCAACCAGTCCACGTGGCACACATTGCTCCTTTCCCTTGTCCAAACCTCCCTTTCCCAAGGCATAGGGCTGAGCAAAGGCCACCTCAATGCCACGTGCCCACACAGGGTTTGAGCCAGTTGTCAGAGCCTGGCTGAAGTGGTCAGATCCAAGGCCCAATGCTGCAGTGATGTTTGGCTACAGCCATCCTCAAATGAGACCTGGAAGAATCACCAGGGTATAGCAGAAAAGATCTCCCACCAAAAGCATCTTCCAGTGGGATGCCTTCTGCAGCAGTCCTCCAAAGTCAATGCAATCCTTCGCTCTCCTTCCAGACCCCACAGGCTTCCCCTGTGCTCTAGAAGGGCTCAGCAGGGCTATGTTCAGGCAGAGGACTGCACTGCTTTTATTAAACTAACGCACAGCATCCGTTATTAGAACATTTATCTTCTGGTACAAGGTGTCTCATACGTATCTCCTCAAGAGCCCACAGGCAAGAGATGCGGTCACGGGGACAGAACAGCTTGCTGATATTTTACTTTTGCAAATAAAACAAGAGAAGGGACTGCAGATGCAGGATGCCAAGCAGGTAACTGAAAGGACTGATTTGGATCTGCAGCTATGGGTTCCTGCAGATGCAGGAGAGAGGTTAAGACAGAAAAATGTTTCCATAAAATAACAGTTTATAATAGCCACCTACATCAGTCCTGCCCCATCCCCCATCTTTTTGCAAGAATGAACGGTTTCTCCATTATTTTCCTATTTCCCATCCTACACAGAGCAAGTACCACCACCAAGATCAAAAAGTTATTGCAACAGATCTCAAAAATGATTTTTCCCCCATGTCCTGCAGACTTCTGAGGGAACCTGCAGAGCCATTATCAGTGCCGGCTCCCATCAATGAGCCTTTCATGTGCTAAAGCCTTGTATTGACACTCGCTTATTTATAGCAACTGCACTGCACCATTCATTTAAACACATCAGCATTTGTGAATAAAAGATAAAGTGGACTTTGAAGCATCAGCCTCAGAACACACCAGCCAAAAATGGGATACAAAGCTCTCTAAATGTAAAGCTGTAACGAGTTATTGGCCCCCAGCTCCCTGTGACCTGACCTATATCTGCAGAGGATGGATCTCCGTTCTCCAAGCCTTCCTGTACAGCAGCAAAGGGCTGCAAGGACTCCGGTGTTTCTTGGCTTCAGCTAGTTCACCTTTAAATGACAACTGCTCTTAATTATTTCTTTTGATTTAGTGTATTCCAGGTGTAAAACACCTGCCATAGAACTCCTCTGTCATCATATTCAGTGTTGCCTGTCAACTTTTCCGTTATTATAATAGTAGTTTTATTTAATTATCACCTCTCACCAAGGCTTACTAGCAGAAAAAAAATATATTCACTCAATGGGGAAAACAACTCTGCTCCAGAGAGCAAACCAACCAAAGAGAGAAGGAAGAGTTCTAACACTTTTCAGTTGCAGCAAACATAGCTAAGTTACAAGAGTGCAAGAATAAACCAAAAACTTTGAGAAAATCCATGGACAATATGAAAGTAAGATTTAGAGACCACTGCCTGAAGTGCTGGTGCTTTTCGTTGCAGTTCGTGCACTGGTGAGGTCAATTTTTAACAAAGCAGAAAAAAAGTGATGGAACTGGATGTCTGAGTCTACCACTGATGCCAAAGAAACCAGGATGCAGAGGCTGAACAATGCTCAGATGAGAGCATCCAAGAGAGTGGCCTTTTCAAAACCCCTCTGCAAACATGAGAACCTGCTCAGTGCTGAAATAGCCAAAGTCGGGGCTGGTCTCGTGCCAGCTTAGAGCAGCTGAACTTGGGTTAATTTGGATTTAAGCGAATGTAAAGGAAAAGAAAAATCAAGCCTCCAGGGAATCAGCATTGACGTTCACATGACTGTATGAAACACCTCACAATATTTTATATTCCTATAGATTCAGCTTTTGGCATCTGAGCTTTCAGTTAAAAAACATTTAGGTCTTAGTCATTCTGGAAGTGAATAATAAGAAAATAGCCAAAACTCCAGTGTGACCCATACGCAACCACAAAGTTCACAACCCAAGAAAAAAAAAGTCCAGAAGTTGCTGCTGCCTCAGTCCTGGGATTTTAATGTTTCAGTCAAACATAGCTCGTGGGCAGAAGTTGCTACGTGAGCTTGAGTCATGGTAGCTGCTTCATGGAGCACCACACACATCGTTAGTAATGCAAACTGTGATGCAACTTAAGCTTAAATGCTCACCAAACTCAAATCTCTTTGAGAATTGTCCAAGAACTTAATTAAGAGGCCGAATATCAATTTGGCCAAGCCCATTAAGAGATGATCATCAAGCACCTCTACCGTGCCCCTGAAGTCCCAGCACGGGGTAGATCTCAACTCTGAACAGGGGGAAAACTCCCAAGCAGCTGTCTACATCGTGGCAAACACTCCAGATCCAGATGTGCACAGGTGGGTATGTTTTATTTTGGTCATATTTTTCTGGTCAACTTCTGCGTCACAACCAAAGGGTGGAGAAGCATACTGTATGGCAAAGAAACTCCTTTTTTTTTTTTTAATAACTTTTTTCTTGTTATTTTGCTTCTGAAAAATAAATAAATCAGAAGAGCAATCACAGGAAAAATAGAAGCAACGTGCATGAAACACAGGAGACATCTCTCATCTCCAGGGCACACAGCCCCCAGCCTCATGCTCTGTCTGGCTCTATCTCCAGATCTGGGACAGTATCACTATACAAGGAGCAGTTGATTAGGATAAATCTTTACACATAAATCAGCATAATGGCAATGTTTATAGCCACTGCTCAGCACCGCCAGCTGCTGCCTGAATCACATCAAGAGCCAGCATGGGTCAGGGAAGTGCTTCCTTCCACCGTCTCCTCTAACCCCTTTAAAATCTTCATATTCTTCTCTGTCACTGGCACCTTCCTATAGGTGGATACCTGACCCATTTTAACAAATAACACATTCCTTAAATTAGTTAGTTAATTAGGAGGAAAGTGGTTTTTTTGTTTTGTTTTGTTTTGTTTTTGTTTTTTTTTTCCTGCAGCATCACAATATGTTTTATTTCCTGCAGCATCACAAAATGCTGCGCTTTAGAAAGAAGGACATATTTGAAGCAGCTCATTACCTAAAGCACCTTTTTCAGCACAGATACCACTGGTAAACACTGGCTTTCACTGGAGAGGGCTTTCCACAGGAACAGAGCAGGTCTGAGTTAAGCTGCTTTGCTCTGAGCTGAGCAGTGCTCTGGCAGCTAGCGCGAGGGGCAGCAACATTGTGAGCTGCTCAGATGGTCTCACCTGGCGCACAGAAATACAAACCTCACCTTTAAATATTTTCTGAAAGCGAATTAACAGTCTGCAGGCAACAAACTCGTCTGCTCAACAGCAAGTGCACTATGCTGTGCTAATGCACAACTCTGGGTCTAAAGGAGTACCACAATCCTGCGGCCAAGCACAGCAGGCAACCACTGCTGAAATCAATATTGCTTATCAATGAAGGGGAAAATACATCCAAGCCTTTGAAGACATCTAAGCCTATTGTAATGAAGCTTCCTGCTCTAATCTAGCTTGTGCACACAACAGAAACAGTCAGGCTTCTGTTTGCAATTCCTGCATTTTAAATAATTCACAAAGAAATCAAGAGAGCTTATCGCAGCGCACCGGGAATCGCAGCAGACACGATTTCACTGCAGCATTCCTCCCTGGGATGCCTGTTGCTCTTGGTTCTTAGGTCCCACACTTAGCTGCCCCGCACAGATCCCAGGCTTTGGGGCTGACAGCTCACCTGCAGGCTCAGGAGTCCCGCAGCACGGTGCCTCCTCAGCAACCCAGGACACACCGATGGGTGGAAGGTCCCCACGTGCGGGTACACGTGCAGCAATGGGAGGGAACGTGAACCCCCTCCCCCCCCAGTTAGACACAGCCTAACTCCACAGCGAAAATGCATCTTCAGTGCAACATTTTCCCTTGTTCTCTTGTGATTTAGCATTTCCACTCAACCATGTCCAGCCAAGCTGTTGTTATTGGCCATAGCACTGCTGCCCTGAGGGCTGAATTAGTGCTTCTTCTACAGCCAGCTCGCTCTTGCCTGAAGGGCTGCCAGACAGGGGGTGGGAGAAGGCTCCTTCCAGCAGCCACCCTCCTGGCGTGGATGTGCAATACTCCTATAATTCACTTTGAAGTTCCCAGCCTCCGGGTAGGAAGAAGCAACCAACATACAGTTGCTCTTGCTCTGTAAACACCCAGTCAACAGACAGTGTTTCTCAGCACCGGCATCTTCCCTGCTAGGTTTGTGCACATCAGAATTGCTTTGCCCTCATCAAGGAGAGGCTTTTTGGGAGGCGAGGAGGCCACAGCCCTTTCCCTGATTAGGCATCTGCAGAGCCGGTGGCCCAGCATGTAACAGAGGGGGCTGCCTGAAGCTCTAGGAGGCCTGGCCCACATCTGCTGCAGCTTCTTTGCACCTTTACTTTTTGCTTTCCCATCACATGCACTGGGACAGGCCGGTGTCACAGGCACACAGTGCCAGCCCCACAGCCTCTCCTCCCAATCCTCCGATGGAGGGACAGCAAACCGCCAGAGCAAGCCACTAGCACTCTGCAGCCCGTTTCCGTATATCTCACGTGCTTTCCCCTCTCCTGAGAGCTGCAACACTTCTCGGCCCCAGCCTTTTAATCTGCTGTTTGCATTTAAGTGTTCTGCTAATTAAACAATCTGTTATAAAGTTGCTGCTGCAATGCCTTCCCCTCGTGTCCCCCTTGCCGAAGCAGGGCAGCACTGTTAAGCAACGCGAGCAGCCTGGCAGCGCTGCCAGCTTTGGGAATATGATGGTGTTGGTCCCTGAGAGAGCCAGACCCCTACACCTCAGGGATTATGCTACACTTCAACTTGTTGTCCATCAAAACCCAGAAAGTGATCTCACCCAGTAGAAGAAAAATCAATAGCTTTCTCTTCCAGCACCAGGGGATGCATTTCATCTCCTCTCCCAGGGGCTTAATCAAGGGGCACAATCAAAGACAACGCATCGGGGATGGTTTTGCAGCAGCTATAGACACCTGGCACACCACAGTGGGCTTTATCCATGGGCCACTTCTCTGGGCCAAAATTCACTCCTGCTAAGAGGCTGAGGTTTGACCATCAGAGCACTGGACGTACCAACACAGGTGAAGCCACATGGGGCACTGCCAGGACAACAGAGCTGAGCTGCAGGCAGCACCAGCACCAGCTTTGGATCTCACTGAGCAGCACCCAGCAGCATTCCTCCCCTGGCAGGACAACAAACCTTGCACAAACGTAGCCACACGCCTGTCATGTCTGTGAGACCAAGTGCCAGGAGTGCTACAGCACCCAGGAGCACGGAGAGAGGAGGCTGGAGACGCAGAGTACTTCTTGGCAGGAAGAAAGCACTTGTAACCTATCACTGAACACCCTGCCGAGGCTAATTGCTGCATTAGACATCTGAACAAACAACACTAATCACCACATTAAACAACTACAATTAATGCTGTGCTGACAAGCTAAGTGCCACGCTGCACACAACGCCTCCATCCCCAGTGCCCCCGCACAGCAACCCCTGCTGCAGGTCAGCCCCAGGGTCCGAGCCAGCGTGGGGGCCGCTTCCCCTCTTACTGTCCATCAGCTCCAGCACTTTTGGCCCGCTGCTGGTCCCAAAGCCGCCTGTAGGGCTGGATCCTGCTTGATACCATGCAGGGCTGGAGGCAGCCCACCACAGCTCCCTAACTCCGCTGGGAGCGATGCAGCGCAGCCGAGCCTCCCACTGACGGGGAGACGCCAGGGAGAGCTGGGCTGGTTTCAGAGCCCGGGGCTTGGCAAAGAATTTCATTTCATTTATTAAAAACAACAACGACGAAAAGCCACAGCGTTTTTACAGTGAGGCCTGATTAAAAGCATAAATAAAACATTTTATGTCACATTGGATTTTCACACAAGGAATCAATAGAGTTTTGATTTAGTAATAATGAAGCGGAGAGCCCTGTTTATTACCTGTCAGGAGGGCAACAAAGAAGCACCAAAGGGTCTCACTCACTCTCAGCTCTTTTAAGCAGCCATTTCACACCGGTGGTATGCCTGCTACACCCTTGCATAGCTGGGAGAACACCCCAAACTAGGCAAGCAGACATGTAACTCAAACTTTTTTCTCCTTTAACATTCACCCATGCCCTAGCTGGTTGGAGGTCCCTTTTATGCCATGGTTTCCACATGCACAGATTAGAAGGGAACAAAAATGCTCCACGTGCAGGACCTGCAGTCAGGCACAGCAGGGACAGTCCAGCTGACCCCACCACAGCGTGCCCCGAGTCCCACAGCTACAGCCTGGGAGCGCTGCCCTCTCCTGCACCTCCCCATCACCTGCAGAACCCGTCTGGGGCTGGCACCGTGCTGCCAGCAAGAAGGGGCCAGGGACACGAGTCAGACAGGCCAGAGAGATGTTAACTTTTTCCCCGTTTTCTTCATTCTCTCTCCAAAATGTGCAAGTTATCCAATGAACCCAATGGAGAGACAAGGCAATAGCTTCCCAGGAACTGTTTATGGGGAGCCCAGGGTGCTGTAAGAGCAGAGGACAAGGCATCACTGGACCCCTTGTCTCTGAGCATCCATGTTCACCCTCACGCTGCTACTGCTGGATCGAGGCAGGAACATCGGAAAAGTGAATGAAATCCGTGATGTGACCACAGAGCCAGGGCTGTGCAGAGAGAGAGGCCCAGGAGTTGGAGGGGTCGATGGCTGGCTGAGCAGCACACAGGGCTTGCGGCCACCACCAGGGGAGGCCTCACTGCTAATTACACACAAAACACAGCTCTGCTGGGCTCTGCACTGCTGCTCCTGCAGACGTCACCGAGTGAGGTTCAGGCACAGGGGAGCACGCACAGAGGCAGGCACCACTGCATTAGTGCGGAACAAGTCTGAGCTCCGTGCATCCTCCACTCAGGTTTTGTTTTCAGTTCCCACAGGATTCTCATCACTGGGAAGGGAAAACATGGAAGCACTTATTGCTGATTTGTTCGTCCACATGTTTCCAAGTGAGGCTGATGAGGGTCGAACGTGAAGATGCAAGAATGGCACCAAGACCCTGCTTGGGGCTGTTCCCACATCAGCCAAGGAAGAGGTGCCCAAAAGAGAAGAAAACACCCCAGACCTCTCCACAACTTCCAGAGTGATTTGCACATCAAGTCTGCTCACGTAGTCAGCATCAGGTACACGGGACTTCCAGTTAATTAGTTTCTAATGTTATTAATTACCTGTCTTGCAAGCATTCTACATCAGACGTACAACGTTTAATTTCATACATAAGAACCCAGAGCACTCAACTTCCAATATTAATCGGGAGGACTTTTTTTAATGCCTGTCTCATTTTCACAGCACAATACTGGTACTTACATAAGAAAAGCTCTGCTACACCCTATCATCTGGCACTCCGTTATCATCAAGAAGCACAAGAACCACATGCTGTTGCTTAATTAAGTCCCTGTAGCACAGGGGTATGTGGGGAGGTTGTTTTGTTTTTCGTTAAGAGAGAGACCCCGGGGGGTTCGGCTCCCTGCAGCACTGCTCCTGCGGTGCCCCGAGCCCCTCCACAGAGCACAGACCTCAGCACTCAACAGGCAGCTTCATCACCACCACCATCCCTTATTTCTCTTGGATGTTTGGAGTCAGGGTTGTACTCACAGCCTACCCTGATCAGGCTGCTTCGTGGTTTATTTTGGGAGCCAGAATATTGCGCATGGAGCACAGTTCACAAAATGCTTTCATTCCCTCTTGTCAAGGGTCTGCGTGCTGCTTCCTTCATCGATCGCTCACCCAGAGCCTGAAGGGAAGCAAGAAACATAGCAAGGGTGTGGGGAAAACAACACCTTTCGGCATGCTTTGTAAGTAAAACAAAAGGGCACATCTCTCTGCGGGTGCATATGGACACAGAAAATGCCCAGCTTTATTTGCACAGGTGATAATGCCCACGGCCTGAGTAACAGACACAGGCACTGTGTTGGGCTGCTCAGCAGCCCGTGCTGATGCTGAAAACGGAGGAGCCGTGCTCCTTGCCCAGAGCAGTCCCGTGGACACCTGAGGGGCTCAGCCCTTGCCAGCACAAGCACTGCAGAGCACAAGCACGCAGCGCTTCCCTGTGCTGGATGCTAACTTCAGGCCAGCTGGGTTTCAGCATTGTTAACTTCAATGGAAAATCCCCGGGATACTCCAAGCCAAGGGCTCTCAGCTGTTTAGAACAGCTCTACAGCCGGGTGAAGAACGATAGAGTATTGGCACAACTCTGATTACAAGGTGCTGTAGAAACTATGTTTCCATGGCAACGCCATATTACAAGCTATTTGGATGTTCATTAGGGTTTTTTAATTCTTCTAAATCTGCTTGGTCCGTAATTCTCATTTTTCCCAAGATCATCTATGTGATCTGGGCTACCTGTGCAGCAGACCCTTGCTTTGCAAGACAGCTCCACTTGCCTGCCCCATCAGGGAGGGAACCTTCACTCCAGGTGTGGCAGGGGCTGCGGTCCACGATTTTGCTCTTTATCTCAGCTAAGGCAGTCAAGAAAATAATGGCATTCTGCAATGCTCTGAGAAACTCCAGTTGTGGCACATGGAACAATTCATCCTTAAAACAGATTGAGAACAAAAGGCTAAGATCATTAACAAAAAAAATAAAAAGACAGTAGAAAGGTTCACAAGTATGAAATCAAGAGAAGAAAAATGCTTGCCAAATCACCACCAGCATATTGCCAGAAGATAGAGCACTGCCATCTGCTAGAGCAGGGGTCCCACGAAGCAACAGGGCAAACACAGCGCTGCTTATGCAAGGTAAGCCTTTGTTTCAAGAAAAAAACGCACATAGTGTTACCAAAGTCCTGCCCCTTACACCACATCACCTCAGAGACACAGCTGTCTGAACAGGGGCTCCTCATGAACCCCAGATCCCCCAGAGGAGCAGTCCTACCACATACACAATGCCTTTCAGAAGCATAGGAGCTACTCAAAGTTACAAAATTAAACCCAACACAGGTTTTAAGAGACATAGAAGTCTTTGCAAAGGCACCCTAGGTAGCCAACAGCTCTTGATTTTAATGTTAGCAAATGCAAATCAGTTCATTTGCACAATTCAATACAAATAGGAACTGGGCACCCAAAGGTTTTTGTTTAAGCTGCAACATGAGGGCAGGAAGTCAGCTGAATGTATGGTTTTAAGTAATGCTTTTTAATGCCTTCTGCACTTAAAAATTGGTGTTCCAAGCCCTGGACCAGCTTGCCTGAGCCTGCAGGGCATCTTCCTTCTGCCATCAGCAGTGAGTGCAGACAAAGCGCCTACACCAGCCTCCCTCCCTCGCTCCACTTGAGGGTAGGCCAACTGGGAGGACACTGACCAGGAACAGACACATCCTTCCCCAGCACAGCTGGGAAAGGGGCTGCACAACACTGAGTTCACCAGAAGAGCAACTACGAATGAACTTGCTGCTCTCTGAGCCTCAAAGTCCCTTCTCCAGTCCCTCTTCTTTCACCTCCCCCTTGCAAAAAGGCCTGACAAGCAGCACCCTGGGGGTATTTTCACAGGCATCCCGCTCCATCCTCAGCAGCCTTGGGTGATGGCAGCAATGAGGTTAGCTGGGAGCAGCTGTAGCCCTGAAAGAGCAATGCTGCTTCTGCTCACACAGGCAAACCTCAACGGAGTTGAGAAGGCAAAAGGTACTGGATGCAAGCACTTCCTGACAGGTTTGGGGAGAGAAAATGTGAAAGCAAATCTGACATGTCGATGAGCTGGAGAGATCATCACCTGCCACTGGTATACCTGATCCGGAAGGGTCCTGGGAGCCCTTCTGGTTTTGGAATACAGAAGAAAATAAAACACAGGTAGTGGAGAGGGGAGGGAGTTTTTGGAACAGGACCTGGGACTTCACCATCTTGTATCATCTTCCTGTCTTGGGGCTGTCACTGAAAATCCATGCTGCAATCTAACACCCACCTTATTTCACAGCCAGAAGTAATGCTGGGCACACGTGGGTGTAAAGAGTGAAGTCCGTAGAGGCAGGAAGGGCTGGAAGTGTGCGTGGTGGGGTTGGCAGGGCATGGCCACGAGACAGCCACTGCTCCAGAGCTCAGCTCTCACCCGTGGGAGCAGCGTGCAGCACAGGATAGAAGAGAAGCCAGCCCTGTTCCCAAGAAGCTTTTTTGCTCCCACATCAGGACCCTGGGAACAGCCTCAGAGCTGAGTTTTGGAGCACATGATGCACCGGAGATGCTGAGCGCCAGGCCTCTGCAGGGCCGAGCTCCTCCAGAACAGCTTGCATTGACGTGCAGCCGTATCAACAAGAGAAAACACAATCTGACTGCTCAAAACCAACAAATATTAACAGGGAAATCAAATCCACAGGTTTTTGTTTTTCTAGTCTCCATACACAAGGACATCAGATACCCACTTTTAAAATGGCAGGGAATTTTTTTTTTTAAAATGCAGGTTTTAATATAAAAAATATAAAATAATTATAAAACAAATAATAAATATAAA
The DNA here is from genome assembly GCF_047663525.1 of Anas platyrhynchos. Lineage (NCBI taxonomy): Eukaryota > Metazoa > Chordata > Aves > Anseriformes > Anatidae > Anas > Anas platyrhynchos. The sequence goes on from NC_092596.1 coordinate 16,337,853, forward strand.
AAATAAAATTAAAAAATGCTGCAGGGCACAGGGGAGGAGGTCTGCCATCTGTGGGGATCACCAGGATCCCTGAACTTGCTACAGAATCCAGTATTCTTAGGAACAAAGAACAGTTTTAGACCTTGGGTATAACATGTCCTCCTTGGTTTAGGTTATGGTCTATCTGCGCTTTTTTTCTGAAAAGCCTGGAGCTGAAAGACTGTGGTCTGATCCCATTTAGCAATTTTTTCTGTTTTCTGCTGGGTGAGCATGGGGACTGTCCCATTTACAACCTGAAAACATGTTATAAAACAACAGAAAGATTCAGATTAAACTATACAGTACTTTAGAAAAAATCACAATGCTATGCCAGAAACCCCACAGACAAGACTTAAGAGCACTTTGCTGGTTTATTTAGGGTATACAAGACTTCATCCCCAGTGCTTGCTGGTTGCAGTAAGACCCATGGCCATATCAGCAGCACCATCTGCGACTCCATCTGAGCTTATAAGCTAAGCAATGCTGGGCATGGTACTTTCGGCCAGAGAAGCTATTCTCCGCTTCCCCTGTTGTGCAGTGCCAGTGACAACAAATTGTGGCTGTATATTCCATCCCAGAAATGGCTGCACTGCCATAGCAGAGGTTACTTAAAGTTAAATCTAATGCAACATACACTTAAATATGCACGCACTTAAAAATAAAAATCAATATAGCACTTTAAGCACAAGTATTACTGAATCTAGAGGTCCATTACCTGCTCAAGGTATTGGTTTAAGAACAGCTATAAAAATGACCTCTGCAAACAAACTGTCCATTGCTAATAATCTTGCCAAAACCAGAAAAAATTACAGCACACCGTAGTTTGATTTCCATAGTTAGAGGACTCACCGTGTGATGGGAGAGCTCACTAGATACCATAGAAATGTGTCACCACAGGAAAACATTTCTGCAGGAACGGAAAATGATGGAAAGATGTTTGCTTATTTTTAGCCTCTAGAGGTCACAGCCTCACAGTTAAACCCCTGAAGTCAGACAGGGAGTCTCTAGTTGTGCTCCAATGCATCATTTATAAGACATTGCAATCTTTTAAACAACCCAATTTAAGGTCTCAATTTTGGGGACATCAAAAGAAACTTTGTTTCGCCTTTACAGCTCTGTATCACCCACTGAGCTGAGCGCAGAAGGGCCGCTGTAATGCTTCAGCTTCAGCGAGTTGCATGGGTCCTATTCGCGACCCGCGGTGCTGAGACGACAGAAGTGGGTAGAACTGCCGAAGCATGAAATTGGTTTAAAATGATGAAGTGAAGATCTGTTTTCCTGTGAGATCGAATCACATATGAGAACACCGACAGCAGTCTATTTTGTTCCCCTGAAACCTGATCCACACCATTGTTTTTCCATCCTCCTCTTTCCTGTTTGGAAGCCAACAGGGACCTACGCTGTACTATTACCTGCAAAGTTTTTCACTTGACCAAACATCACCAGGCAGTTTGACAATAAGTTCTCAAAATGGCGAGGAAGAAGCACCTCCCTCCAAGCTCCTCTGGATGGCAAGAGATGAAGCACAGTGACCTACGCTGTGTCGCTTTGGAGGTGTGACACAGGGCCACCCAACAGCAGCAGGACTGACTGGGTAGAGCAACATTTCTGGCAGTGCTGACCCACAACTATAGACAACCTCATCCAACCACATCTTGTTCTGCCCAAGCCTGGCAACTGCTTGGAGACATCCTAACACAGCATTTGAACGTAGGAAGAAATGGCCAAGGGCTGCCTGTGCTCCTGGGGAGGGAGGAGGATGCTCAGGAGGTGAGGGACGCTGGCCTCTGCTGGTGCTGGGTGCTTTATTCAGACTCTCGGGTACCAGGCCCACGGTGCCATCCCAGACAGACCTTGAACACATACCATAGGAACGTTCTCCAAGGCCTTAAAAGGGCCTTCCTCCAGAGACAAACAAGCCCTCGCTTTTCACACCGCTCCTTGTTTATAAATAGTTCAAACTCATTAATTACTAAAGAGCAGGTGATGCTTGGTGCAGTTCAATTACAGCTGCAGCATTTAGTGTATTACCACTCTTTAGCATGCCTCAGCCATGTATTATCTTGTAACTGGATAACAGGCATTCCCGTAGGGACTAAAACCTCAACTTCCAAGTAGGCAAACTGCTTTTTTTTTTTTTTGGATTTAAAATAGAAGTTTCAATGTGAAAGCAGTTTTGCTGGTCTGCTTTCTGGACACAGAAAAAGCAGAATCCCAGCCCAGATGTAAGCCAAATGTACAAAACGAGGTCCCTATTTTGCAAATAATGCTGGTTGGGCAGCCAACCACAAACCCCTCTCCTTCCTTTCTGCCTCATCAGCTCTCTGCACCAACCAAAAGCCATTGATACAGAACCCAGCCTTCAAATAGCATGTTAAAAGGACCACTCTAAGCACTAGCACTCACGTCCCGCTACATTCAAATTTCTCTGGGACCTCAAACAAACTTTGGAAACACAAGTCATAAAAAAAAAAAACAAAAAAAAAACACAGCAGCAGCTGCATAAATTTAATTCTGCAGGCATAGCTGGGTATAAGGCATCTTCATTTAAAGGGTAGCTTTCCTGAAATCCTTCTGCCTGTCCTCATTCCTACAGCAGATAGAGCAAGACAGTCCTGACAAACCCAGACAGCACCAGTTCTTGTGAGCAACAACCAAAAAAAACACCCTGAAGGAATAAATAATATAAAAAATTCAGCCCCCTCCTTCCAGCCTCCTCCAAACATTACGTTTTATTGTTTGGCTGTTAAAAAACAAACATCAAACACACAAGCATCTGTCAAGCACTTCTGTTGCACTTGTAAATGCACCACTGGCAAGGAGTGGTGTGCTCCCCTCTTCTGCAGAGATCAGCATGGGTTCCCCAGGCTGCCAGACACCATGTCCTGTCCTCACCTCCACCAGCAACACCAGGGCCTTATGCTTGGCTCTTGCAGGAGGCAAGACCACAAATGCCCACAGACACACATCGTTAATAAATCCTGGCCTAGCACCAGCAATCTTCATCCTGTAACAAACTTCATCTGGAGCAAGAAGAGGTATCGGTTGCAATTAGCTGAAAACCATGTCCTTGCCACAATGAGACCACAGGCAAAAAAGGAAAAAAAAAAAAAAAAAAACCTCACAGCTTAACTCTACCTATATGAACCCACAGAAACCATGGAGGCAATGGCTTGAACTGGGGAAACTTAATACCAGAGGACAGATTCTGGATCCTTTAAGGCAGCTTAAGCAGGTAAAAATCAAGTGGCATAATTTTTAACAACACACCTGCACTTCAAGCTGCTTTAATGAAAGGTGGGTAAATTCAGGTAAAGCAAAACTGACAGGTTCATCTCCAGTTACAACGGCCTAGATCTCCAAGATTTAGCTCAGCATATCTAAATGCAGTCAGAGGAATGTTTCCTACTGAGATTGACTGCAGTTCAATATATGATTTGATTAAGTGCTCACTACAACTGCTCCAGAAGTTCGTGCATCTTCCCACGTTAGAAGGGGAACCTGCTCCTCCTGGCTCTCAGCCTGGGGTCACATCTTCTGCTGCTCGCTTCCATTACTCCAAGGTTTTCAGAAGGGGCTGGAGGAATAGGTATCACCAGTACCAATTCCCTCTTCTTTTCCAGCTTCCAGTCAATTTTTCAACCTCAAACAGGAATCCAAGCTAGAAAATATTCCCTCTGTACCTGTTAGCTAAGCTGACAAAGGTAATTAAAGCAATTGGCTTCCCTGTACAAAAGGAACAGAGTATACCCTGCCTCCACCATCTCCATAACCATGGAGATGCAAAACATCTCCATCATATTAGTATGGAGACACTAAGCAGAGCTGGGTCTGTATCTACCTAGAAGTGCTGCTGTTACCCAACTACCAATTCAAAACACAACCTTTAACAACTATCATTTGCACCTGATGGTCCAGCCACTTTCTCATCCAGCTTACAGCCCACCCATCCAGTCTGTATCTCCCCAGTTTGACTGTGTGGACACCACAGAAGACTACAGTCCTGCAGTTATCAGGGTGGTAAAAATCCCCACCAAGAGCCCACATTGCAACTAGGAGTCTTCCTTGTACTGGAATAGGCTTTGTCATCCTCCTCCTCTTCATCCTCTGCCTACTGCGACATGCTCCTTGTTGGCCCAGATTCTGATCCTGCCCCATCAGCTCTCAGCAAGCATTTATGCTGGCATTTATGCTTTTAGAAACCATAGTGGAAACCGAAAATAACAGATGCATCTGCACATGACATTCACATTTATATGGTTTGAGTTGGTCTATAAATATATATACATCTATTTTCTCCCTGAATCAGTGTTTAACTGAAAAGTAGTACCCCATATCTCAACAACATGAAAAGGGTACAACAAAGTTGTGCACTGTTGGTTTATATCATTTTGAAAGATTACATTCAGTTCAAGCCTGGCAGCTTCAAACTGAGCTGGGCCACGGTGGTGTTCTGGGGGGAGGCTGTTAGTGTGGTTTTGGTTGTTGTTTCTTCTGAACTATACATATACACGTACACATTAAAACCCCTATTAATATCCACAAACAGAAATAAGTAATAACTATTACAGGTTTTCTTTTAAAGAAATTATATACCCAACTGAAATAACCTTTAAAAACATGAATCATCTGTCTGCTGTCATTTTAAACCAGATTTATGTTATTTTTAAACACACAGGTGAATCAGTGTTCATACATTTACTTAAGAAGGTGGGATCTGGAAGAACGGCATCAGGACAGACTTCTGGGAAGATTGTAACTGCAGATTCATCAAAATGTGCCTCAAAACCAAAACATCGTTCTGCTAAAAATTCCTCAATTGTACTCTTCTGTTCACTTGGAAAGACGATGCTATTGTTAGGAAAATGCACTAATTAGAATTCCTGAGCTAGTTTCAGGCTGAGTTTCTCTTCAAAAACTGCCTCTAGCAAACGCTGAATCCATTGCTTTTGTTTAACTAGAACAAGGCTTATCATTTTTTCCCCTTTGGTATATTTTACAGCTCAGATTTTAGTAAGAATTCCAGTTTAGAAACGAAAGAGTTCTTGCCAAGAATACATTCCTGTAACATTGCAATTTGATGGTATATTTTACTATTTTTCCCCACTTGGATGTTTATTTGCAAGTGATTAACCATGCTGTATATGCACACAATGCAAGTTATCAGTTTTCACCTACTCTTTGTCTGCAAGGGCTTAGCTACTACGAGCCAACCTGCATATTTAATGTATTTTAAACCAGTTGTATTTGCTGCATTACTGCTGCGGAGTTTTGGATGACATCCAAGCGTACTAAGTTTAGCTCCAAAATTGGCTCTTTTAAAACAATTCCCTTGTTAAAGAGCTGACTGCAGAGCCTCCGGCCTCTGCTTGGCACCACAAGCACTCTAGCCCCAGCAGCGCTTGTGGCTGCCTAGAGGGGAGCTGGAGAGGCTTGGGGATGCTGCAGCAGCACAGAGGGACCAGCCGTGTCCCCACAGCACTCCCGCTGCCTGCATCCCAGCCAATTTGGAGGAGAAAAGCCCCGCTCCCTGCTCCCAGCCCTGCTGTTCTGATGAAACAGCCAGCTCGGCAGTCTCAGCCACACTGACACAGTGATTTACTGTTGGGCAAAATCGAGCGAACCCAAATCCTCCTCCCTTGCGGCTGGAAAGCCATTTTAGTCACATAACAAATGGTAAAGGTGAAGAAGAGCTCCCTGAAAATACTCTCTTGTCCCTCCCCACACACCGGTACGGGTACTGGAACAAGCGTGCATGGCACACTGGCATCTGCCAGTTCAAGTGAGCAACATCCAAGGAATCCATCTGGGCTGGGATGCTGGGCCCCATCCCTCCAGAGCATCCACAGGGCTCAATGCAAACAATGAAAAAGCAGGTCAGCAGGCAGCCACCTGACAGCTCCAGTGGACCCTCATTTTCTGGAAAGCTGTAAGCCAGTCCTATCAAAAGTGCCAAGTGTGACCAAATCTGACATTTCCCTTTGGTAGGACTCTTTGATAGACCCCTATACATCACATAGATGCTTCAGGAAACATGTCCGCACCACACAGACACCCGAGGATGCTCCATAAGATTTAACTGCATTCAGAGGAACCAATAACTTATAAGACAGTATGCAGCTGCATTAAGAAAAATACAGATTTTTCTTGATACAGTAAATATTGCCTTTATTCAATATGTCTTTTAAAGCTTCTGATTTAAATCAGTAATGTTCGAAATATGCTCCTCCTACCCTTTTTCAAATGCAACTCTGGCAAAAATGGAAGAGCTGGACAAAGGCTTATTCTCAGGGTCTTCAAACAAAGATCCTAGCACCTTGGTACCACCCCAAAGCTGTAACATGATGCCAGATTAGATGGCCTCCAGGCCTTAGAACATGAGATGCAGTTATTTGCACTCAGCGCAGCGCACCACACAGTTGCTTCCCTGGCTTCCGTATGAAAGCAGGTTTCTGTTGCTGACTGACTTAAACCAGCTTTTACAAACACATTTATAACTCCATTTAACTTTTATACAGATCATCTTCTACCAGAAAAACTGAACATTATACTAATCCCAATTAGATTTGAGACCCAGAAGAGTCTATCTATCTCTTTATAATTATTATGAGAATGTATTCAATTTGCTACTTTCATCTAACAGCAATTACAACTGTTTACCAGTTCTAAAGCACATCCTTTAGGAAACCATGAGTCATATTTCATGCTAATCACTGTTTATTTGGTATTCTCTTCTGAAAATAAAGGGATCAGATCACAAACCCTTAAACAGAAATGATAAGAAAGAGAAAAATCAAATGAAGTGGTGCATTAGAAAGAGATAAAAAATTAAGATCTTCCACACACTGAATAGTTTTACAAAGCACCCATTGTAAAAATCTATCCCTAGGACAAACGCTGACTGTAAATAAGAATGTTCAAGGCAGTTCTTTGAAGCCACTTAGAAAAAATTAGCAGCTGAGCAGTACTACAAAAAAACCTCCCTTCAAGGAGATTTAAGCGAAGTTTTACAAGAGGAAAGACTCTAGCAAAAATAGATGAGATACCCACTAGCAGACCACTATGGAGCCTCCTGTATCTTTTTTGGGCTACAAGAACAGGCCGGCCTGCTTCTGCGTGGCACCCAAGTGGCAAAGCTTGGGGGGCAATGGCTACTCAAATGCAGAACAGAAATCCCCTTCTGTTTCCCGTGCCTTGGGGCATGGCAGGCTGATGCCACTGCCACACAGCCAGCATTTCTCTGCTCTTCTTGCAGCCCCTCCATTAGCAGGGTTTCTGACAGCATGCTAAATGCCATAAACATACACAGCACTTCACCCTCCCTGCTAAGGAGTTTGCAGTTTAAATTTGCAGGCATGAAAATATCATAGAACCTAAGTCTAAAATAAACATATGTTACCACCAATGAGTGACACGAAGAGAGAGCCCCCAGAGGCTCTAAGTCTCAAGGAACAGTATGGTAGTCAACTCTAGCCTCCTACAGTTTATATTTGCAAATGAGAGAACCGGTGGTTTATCTTACTTTCTTGCCGTGTTGTTCCCCTGAGCAGCAGGGTATGGCAGCCCCCGAAACACAGGTCTATGCAGCACCCTGCACACGTAGAACAGGACAGAGTCAAGCTGTGCCTATGTCCATTGGCTGATCTAAAACTAACAGGAAAGCAAATTCCAGCTTAATCCAATTATTTGTGCTAAATTAAAAACTCTCACTAATCCTTTATCAATGCCTGGTTATTTTACCAAGGAGAGAAGCCTGGGGCTTCTGCGACCGATAGGAAGCTGCAGGAGGTAAGGCGAGCAGGTGAGCCCTATCAGCCCACCACACAGACCCCTAAGCCTGCAAACCCGTGAGAAACCTCAGGCTTGATCCCAGCCCTGGTGTCCAAGCCAGGTGGAGGGGTGCAGAACCACAGGGCTAGCTGCATCTCGGAGCCGGTATCTGAAGAAACAGATGTGGAACTGGGAGCCTGCGGGGCAGCACGGCTTCCCACCCGCAGCAGGGGGAGGCAGATGGCACACAGGAATCAACACAGAGCCTGCATCGTGAGCGAGACAACGCGGCACCTCAGCACACCACAGACAGGAATAAAAGTTCTGGTCGTGTACCTCCCGCAGGAAGACTGCTCCCACGAGAGAGATCACAACAGACCCAACACAGGCGGCTCCAGCAGGAAACGTGTGTCCAGATGGGAATCTGAGGCCGCATCCTCACGGCCGCAGCAGGCCGCTCACCCCGCTCTTCCCTTAGGCCACTGTCACACCGTCACCAATTCCTGACCAGCCGGCGCACCCAGCCTGTGGCGACCTGGTAGGGAAACACTTCAGCAGCCGCAGCACGCTCACTGTCTTGAGCACAGACTTGTAGTTTCCGTGCTGCCATCTCGACAGGCTTCACAAGACTCCCATTCACACCATGCACACCCCCCTACAACAGCCACCGCCCACGCCTTTCCAAAGCACAAAAATAAACTCATTCATTAGAACGTTTAGCAGCATGTTCCCCACGGAGGAGGAAGACGTGTGGAGACTTCTTCTGAAAGCAGCATTATTCAATGCTCAAGTTGCTATTTACTTGTTAAACGATGAAAAAGAGGAGACATCATGTACAACAACGCTCTTGAGCAAAGCATGAGTTTACTCTGAATGCTCACAACTGCAGGGTAAAGCCAAGAGGTACGTCTCAAGCACTGCAATGCAGAAAACCCTCCTGTTCTCCAGGACCCAGCAACTTTCCAAGACACCATCAGGAGACTCTTGCTTGGTAGCAGCAGTCTATAAGCACTTTCCTCACCTACTGACACCACCGAGCAACCAAGCCCAAAAAGACAACGCAAACCACCTGAGTGACCCAAGGGCACTCTTGCTGGAATAAAGCAAAGATCAAGCTTTGCTAAACTGAACCCTTCTGAAAGAAAGAAAAAAGTGTGTGCATGCACATGTGTGCTCTTCTGGTTTAGGAGACATCACCAAGAACATGACCTTTCATGCTGTGGGCAAGAACAGGGGTGGATTCAGTGTCAAAAGGTTTATCTGCTGTGGAAGGAAGCAGCTACAACAGAAAGCCACCTCATGGGGATTTTTGACCATGGAAAAGTTTCAAAAAATAAACCAGCAGGTGCTGCCAATGACTATGAGTCCTATAAAACATGCAGAGATTTTGTTCTGATCACCATAGGTGCGTTAAGAATTAAGAAATAGCCTTATAGTTAATAAAAACAACTGCCAAAAAAACAGCCTGCAGTAAAAGCAGCTCATTAAACAGTTTTTAATCAAGCTGGGAAGAAAAAAAATACTTATTTCCTAGTTGTGAATAAAGGGAGGTTGTGAAAAGTCATGGGGGTAAAATCTGAAAGTTAAAATGAGATTAAAAAAAACAAACAAAAAACACCAAGGAAAAACATTAGAAGAAATCTCTGCATTCATCCCTCTCTGAAAACATGTTTTTAGCAGACTTACAGACTTCTGAAGTCAAAGCATTGGCTCCAACAGCTCATCTCTCCCTTCCATATATCTCAGGGCAGAAATCAAATATTTGGGACATTCATAATTCAAGCTCCTTAAAATTCAAAATTAAATCAAGTTTTCTTAATAAGCTACACACCATGCACTTCTTCTAAAGGTTTTTTTTTTTTTTTTTTTAAGGTTTAATAAACCCTAAATAAATAAATAAAACATTGCACATCAAGAAGTCATAAAGTTCAAATAAGATAACCTTGAATTTAGTTTCCCGCACATGGTAATGAAGCTCCAGAGTATTGGAAATTCCTGCTGCTGTGGAGAAAAATAAATTGGGCAGACGCAGTGAGTGCTATCCCTTAGTACAAATGAACATAAACAAGATGCAAGAATGCAAAGCCAGCATGTGCGGCCAGCTATAATTTTCTGTGATTAGAGACTAAAACGAAATGTAAAACAACCTCCCAGAGTGTCAAATTAGCGAAAAAAGTCATGAACAACATAAAAAGAGGATTCTTTAAAGTCTTACAACTCCCTGTAAAAATGATGAAAATCAAAAGCAGATTCATCTGGGTATTCAAATGAGTCTTCTGCTTAGCTTCCCCTTGTACCCACGCCCGCAGCCAACCAGCGTTAGCTCCCGTGCAAGTATGCTGGGTGCTCGGTGGGGGCTGCCAGGCAGACGGGTGCCCCCAGCAGCCCCCTCTGCCCACCCTTGCAGCACCCTCAGCCACGGCTGCCCCCCAAGCCAGCCCTGGGCAGCAGCCAAAACCAAGCCTCGTTACACAGCCAAAGGCTTTCTAGACAGAAGTGCTGCGAGATGAGCACTCATCCAAGAAAAAAATAAATAAATACTACAAAATATTATGATATTAAATCCCGAGGATTAAGTTTTTCTTCAAGCTCAGATGTCCTAACGGGCATTATTGCTGTGCTCTGGCTAAGGTAACCGGGAACCACACCATAGTTGTGACACAGCATCTGGCCAGCATATGTAAACTGCATGTTTTCTGTCGAGTACAAGCCATGTCCAAGGACAGAAGGGCTTGATGAATTCAGAAAAGGAGCCTGGCTCGCCTATGGGAAGTGATCAGTCCAAAAGTAATTGTCCTCTAGAAATACAACAATCGAGAAATCCTCAGACCGTGTAAAGAGTTGTACTGGTGTGCACACACTACACATGCAAAACACACAAGCACAGGGTAACAGGAGAGATGTCATCCACTGGCTTTACATCTGCACCACGACATAATCGAAAGTCACCTAGCGGACAATTCTACCTCACTTGAAGAGGAGCCTGACTTGAAGGAAGAGTGTCCCACCACTGGGATGAACAGTTTCTACTCTATCCTTTAAGAACCACTTGTTGCTGAATGTCACTCTGCCCCAGGGCACTTCACCCAGACTGGGACACCAGCCTGGAAACATTTCCACATCCTGAGCTCTGTCCCAGGCAGCGGCATTGTTTCACCCCCACTCCTAAGACTAGGCAAGCCCTATCCTGGAAGTAAACAGAATTTGTTTTCCCGAAGAGGCTGCAAATAACTTCTGGTTCTAATGAACATTTCAACCTCCTCGATTTCCAGCCAAAATGTATTTCTGACCAGCTCATTGCCACAGTAATACATTGCCCATAAGCATTCAACTTCAGGTTTGGAGCTTTACTAGCCTATGAAGATGCATCTGCTTCCCTGCAGATAAACAGCTCTGCTGAGGAGGCTCCAGGCAACATATTAATCCTTCTAAAGTCAGTAGTAATTTAAGATCATTAAACAAGCTTAAATTTAACAAACTCCAAGCAGAAACCTGGGGGTTGAGGGGGAGCAGGGGGCTATGAACTGTCACATCTATCAGCACATCTGTGCACAGGACTGCTTCCCAATCTGGTTCTTCACTACTCCAAGACCAAGAGAAAGAAGCCATGGGGCTCTGGATTTGGAATCAAGGGGAGATGGTACAAAGAGACATACTCTCCCTCTTCCTTTCCATCCTGCTCACCTGTTTTTGTAGGGAGACCAGTAGGGTATCCATGCGGTAGGACCTTACGCTGCTGATTTCCAATGCTTTAGCAAACTATTTACCCGTAAGACACTGGGCAAGAGTCTAAATGCAAGCTCCAAGCACAAAGATGAAAGCTCACTGTCACAGTAAACAAAGCTGCTTTTTCCATTTAATGCAGAGAGAGGAAGCGTTAGACTACAGCTGGACAGCAGATGGCTGGGGCAATGGGTCCCACTGCTGAGGAGAGGCATCCCTCTGCCTCAGCTCAGATGGCTCAAGACTCAGGAGCTCAAAGGGAAGCAGCACAGAGCACACGACTCCGTCAATAAAGGGTCGCTAGGAAAAAGGAAACAATATAATACTGGTGGCCAAATCCAGCTTTCTACAGAAAAAAATATTCAACAAGAAGGATTTTGATTGTCTCATTTCAAAAAGAGGCTCCAGGACTGGCAATGCACATACCCATTTCCTTATATTTGTACCTGTCCTTACAGCAGTGTCCTCCCATGCCTATCCACTAATGACACCAAAGAGCTATAAAAACTTTTCCATGCTCCCATCTTCTATGCCCCAGTGACGGCATAGCTACATTTATAGTCCATAGCTCTTCACGCACCAAGAATGTACTCAAGTGAATGTGAAGCAGCTTCTTATTTGCACAGGTTGACCTGGTATCAGAGTGGAGATCTAAGAGCACAGGGAGCTTGAAAAAAGAAAGTCTGAAGCCTCCTAGGACCCCATCTCTCTTCATTCCTTTCATCTTTAGTTCTGGCTGCCAAGGGTCTTGACAGGTGACTTTTGCTGGTTTATCACCTTCAGAGGGCAACAGCACACAGCATAAAGATGAATCTAGAACTGAGATCACTCCTTACCCCGGGAGCAAAGCCTGGCATTAAAGGCAAAAACAATCTCCAGTAGAAAATCAGAGAAGACAGGGCTGAAGCATCTCATGAGGACATTTTACTTGCCGACCTGTTGATGCTTAAGCCTAGGGCAATTCTTAGCCTTTCCTACCCAAGAGCACCTCTGAATTCCTAACACTTTCAGTTTTAGCCAACAGTCTCTCCTTATTTCTTAACCTTTCACCCAGCAGCAGTATCAGTAATTATAGATTTTTTGGTAAGACATTTAGCTCCAGTACACTCAAGGGGGAATCAAAGTCGGAGGGTATGAAAGCCTGGTTCTGTCATCAAACCCAGTTCAAGCCACAGCAGGATTCTGAACTTACCTTCCTGCACAACACTTTGATCTGAAATTTTCTGGAAAAGGATTACCAAAACCCCAAACACAAAGCACTTCACTTGCTCTCAAACCTGGCATGAGCATGCTTACTGAATTCTTTGGGATGGCATCGCAGGGACAGACCAAGCTTTGAGGAGACCCCGAGCATGACTGCAGAGCATCATGAACACCGCAAATACACAGTCACCTGTTGGCATCCCTGGGTTTGCCTACAGAGCCCTGTCTCATTGAAGTCACAGCTTGCTTGTACTGAAGCAGGATTCAGAAGAAGAACAGGACTGGTGTCAGCAGAGACACAGTAAGGCCTCTTTAAGACATAAGCACTGTGATGCCTCCTTAGGACAAAGATCTTTCTAGCTTCAAGTCCTAAGGTGAATTCGTCCAGTCTTTGAGCTCACACAAACTTTGTGTACCCACAGTGACGAGAAGTCATCACAAACCACCTCCTACAGGTTGTTTGAAGTCAATGCCTGCTGGCCCTTGCAATGTAAGAAACAGCAAGCAGTCATCCCCTGTTCAGTCCTCAAAGCCACACATGGTTTTACAGGTTTTGATCACAGGCTTGCCCCCCATCATTTGTTTTCCAGGCAGCATGAGCTCTGTGCACACACCTAGCGCTCACCCTGCCGCTGGCAGCACAGCCCTCGCACATCTCACTGACAGGGCGAGTACCCTGCCCTGCTGCTGTCCTGGGAGGGACGGGAGACCAGGGTGTCAAGGGAAGTCTCATTAATTCAATGAGGGTTAATAGATGAAAAAAAAAAAAAAAAACAACAAAAAAAAACACACACACACAAAAACAAACAACATTTTTTTGAGCAAATCTATTTTTGAGCAAATTATTCATCTTTTTTGTATTTTAGCTGTACAACAGAAGCTCACAGACAAGGCTTTATGAGATGCTCAGCAACACTATCTGGGAAGGGTGGAAACAGCACACTTGTTATCCTGTCTTTTGGTTTATTTACCACAAATTTCCTCTCCCCTCAGACATGAAATCCACAGACTGTGTTTAAAAAAAAAAAGGAGGAAGTTAGGTCTGAGTTAGAGACAGAAAAGCCCACCAGGATGTGGGCAGATAATGGATGGTCTGACTCTCTGTCAGAAGAGAAAGTACTTTGCACACTGATGCTCCAGCATCAAACCCCAGTCTATATAAAAGCAAGAAAGGCAGGACAGACTAACATCAGACTGTCTGATAATGCCAGGCAGTAAAGCTGTACTCAGAAAAGTTGCTCACTTGCAGTTCATTTTTTTCATAAAATGGAAAGACTATTTTTTGCTCTGAAAGGAGATCATGAATAAATACAGTTGTGGGAACAAAAGTTTTAAATAGGATATTCCATTAATGACTTGATCTTTCTCATTTCCAATTTCCGCCTGTACAGGAACAACATCCCAAAGCCAGAAGCAGCAAGGGGCAGCCCACAACCTCTTCCAAGAAATATCCTGTGATGATGTTCACAACGGTGCCTGGCAGAGTAAGAAGTCAGATTCCAATTGAGCTTTTAGCATATTAGTCTTTAACAAACTTAGTTTGGTACTATAAATAGCCCTAATTTACAATGTTTAAAAAAAAATCTTGAAAGACTTTCACCAGACTTTCGCTTTATTTTTTTCCAGCAATTTGAAAATCTTCAAAGTTGCTTATTCTTTCTATCCTCCTTACAATAGAAAGTTTTCCTCAGCCCCCAGGAAATCCCTCTACATAGAATGGCAAGAATAAAGGAAAATGCTTCATGTGCAAAAAAGCAGAACTCTACACAAGCGTTTTTATCTTTTCTTAATCAAGAAGAATTTAAGTATTAACAAACTACAAATGTTTGAGAACTAATTTCATACACTTCTCTTTCTCCCAAATTAGGCTCCGTTAATCTTTGAAATAGAAAAAATAGCATTTTGCATTGTAAATTACTTCCACTGCTGTGCCTTGAAGCCTCAATGAGCTACACTCAAATCTCCAAGCCAGCCAAACTGCAGAAACATCCTTAACACAAAAATCCGTACTTTGCTGTGAGCCTGACCACACCGTTCTTCTTTCAAGCCCAAGTTACATCCCTAGTAATTTGGTAGGACTTCTCAAATGACATTTTCAGCATAAAAAAAAAAAAAAAAAAATCCAGCAGCTTATTCCTGGCAGAAGGGCAACAAAGGAAAAGATGTGCGTGCACCAACTTTCTGAATTAATTGGGGTTCGATGCCACAAGGAGCTATCGTGGCCAATGCAACACGCAAGAGGAGCTGTGTGCGTGACCAATTAGCACTTCCTCTCGTCCCCCAAGCAGGGGAAACGTTACCGAGCTTCCCCGACAGCAAGGGAGGCAGTGAGCGCGTTGCGGAGCCATCCACACCACACGCTCGACTGATGGGCTGCTTAATTAAGCATAACACCCAGCAGTGGCAGGAATTTCATGGAGATACTTTGACAGGCAAAGGAGATAGGAACCCAGAGTACTGCCCTATTTCGGGTTTAATTTCAATGCAGCCTATATGAAACACGTCCCTAGTGTCACTGGTTGTTTTCTAAAAGCAGATATAAGGAAACTCTACATGGAGCAGTTGTAGTAGATGAAAATAGGTCGAAACTCGGGTACAATCCCCTCCCAAGACAACTAGATAAAAGCGGGCAGCAGTCGCTTTTGCAAGTAATGCCTCTGGATTTACTCTCCTCTTACGGGGTGAAGTGCTTAAAGCAGGCCAAAACTGAGGATTTAGAGCATTTAAGGAGAGAAATACATTCTTGCATCTTATGTGAAAGCCTTGCATATTCAGCAAAATGCCCATTTTGTTTACCACAAAACACCCTATGATCACCTGATTTAGCACAGCAGATACAGAATGCACATCCTAGGAACAATTCCAGTTCAGAAAGTATTTTCTTCAATGTTAAAGATGCACCTTTACCACAGACACCTCTACCAGCAGCACTGTACAATGGCAATGAAAATCAGTGTTGACATCTGTACTTTAAATTTAAAAGAAAATGCAATTTACAACTAATGTACTTCCAGATGAAAGAAATCTAGTTATCTTTTATGAAAGCAATTATTTAAGCTATCAGAAATAAAACAAAGCAACAACATGTTTGACAAGTGACATGCCCCCAAAACTGACAAAACAGAAAGCAGATAATACCTTTTCCACCAGCCTACATTAAACAGGAGCAAGAGGAAGGGAGGGAGAAAAGCACCCATCTTTTCAGGTATAAATTAAATCGACAATATTCAATACCATCTGCATTAGGAGTACGACACTTTCACTGACAAACAACTCAAGCTACTAAAAAGTCCTTCCCACTGTCTCGGTGCTCAGAGACGAGAGTTAACACTGGGACTGCAACAAAAAGATGCCGTGTTCCCTATCCTGTAGCTTAGCAACTGTTTTTATTTCTTAAGGCTTGCCTGAGAAAGAGGAGAGAAAAAAAAACAGCATGGAGGAAGCAAATGTCATGTCTGGTTTCTTTCGGACTTGGTGACAAGAAGGGCTGATGGCACGCGGTCGCTGAAGCCAGAAAGGACCGGGTGCGCGGTCGTCCCCCCATCCCACCCAGCTCCAGCTGCTCCGCCACCTCCCGTCCTTGGAGGCAGAGAGAATTCTCGCCACGTCTCGAGCACAGCCAAAGTAGAGTGAATGCATTATTTATCACCAGAAGCCTGGAGGAAAAAAAAAAAAAAAAAAAAAAGGAAAAAAAAAAAAAAGATGCTCAGAGACTCCTTCCTCCCTGTAGGTCTCTGATTCTTTGGCCACATCAAAATTCTTCCTGCTTAATCTCTGCTGCCTGCTTGAGAGCGGAAGAAAAGCCTTCCTCACAAAAGGGAGAGCTTGCCCAAGCCCAGCAAGGCTTTGCTTCCTCGGAGCAGAGGAAAGCAGGCTTACAGCCAGCACGGCAGCCTGTGACCGCCCCGTGTCACTTCCAAAGATATACATATTATTACCAGAATACTTCACCTGAACAGCTTTAATAAAATACGAGGGGATATTAACTAAGCTGTAAAAATCTATAAAAAATCTGCTTTACAAGAGATATTTACCTATGAATCAGCAGTTGGGTTAATTCATTATTCAGTAGGCTTATATTTACAGTGTATTACAGCTTTGTAAATTATTTATATGTGCTTGTCTCTGTCTGTGCATGATTTTCCCTTAAGAGAAGGGAAATGTTTATAATCTCCCACACAGGGAGGTTGTTTCAGTCAGAGGTAGGATATTAAAGCATCTGATGCTCCACTCTAGTTTTCTTATCTAGATCCTGTTGCGCTTTTGTGTAGAGAAACAAACACACTGAGATCTGCCCCGATGCAGGGATCCCAGGGAAATCCACCCCAGCATCTGGGAGCCTTCAACTTGAAGAACACTGCTTTTTGCATGATTTAGGTGAGTATCAGCTTAGACAACAGCTACCCTGGGGCCACTGCCAGTCACAGTACCAGGAGAAAAAGAAAGTTTACATTTTGCGTAATGTGGGTTATGAAAACCCACCATCAAACCAGATTCCTAATGGGAAGCTTCTTAGCTGCTAATGGTAAATCAGGTTATAAAAATCTGCTGTTTGATCAGCAAGCACATGCACTTTGTGTAGCAGATCCCAAGAAAACCATCAGAGGGACCTGGTATTTGGTCTTCAGGTGGAGACCCCAAAGTAGTAAGACGCTACCAAACCAAGAGCTCAGTAGCACCTCCACCCAGGTCCAGCTGACATGAGCCATGGACACAGAAAAGTTAGATAGTATCTTAGACACAAACAGTGTCAACAGGAATTCATTGGACTTTTATATGCATCCTAAAATCTGTCAACCACCCTGTTCTCAATGGTGTCAACTACAGATGAGTACTTCACAGTACTCACATAACCAAAATACATAAGGGCTGGCACCCACATCGCTTGAGAAGTGACTCAGGTAGCTGATCTGATCCAAGCTTTCCTTTGCTTAGTAGATCAGCAAATAATGTTAAACATGTTTTTATAATGCATCAAGCCCACTTAAGACTTTTCATCAATAAAAAACAAAACTCAGACCACATTTCTGTGCTAAACTTCAACCCTATGCAAATGCAACTTGGTACAAGTCCAAGATAAGCAATTTGTAGTAAACATGAGCCATGGCATTTGCTGTTCCTAACATAAAAACACGTGCAGATGGACGTGTGCTAAGCCACATCATTAGCTCAGAGCGTGCCTGCCTGTTTAGCAAGAGTAACAACAAATTTAGAGCAGGAATACTAGCAACTGTAAACAGCATGTGTTAATACTCCTATCCACTGATAAAAACAAATCACTTAAAAAATATCTTCAAAATTTTAAGAACACTGATTCAAAGCATCTCATCTGGTGATTTGAGTGATGACAACAGACCTCGAATATGGAGTAAATGGGCAGAAAAGAGGACAGATAAGCTTCAGTACAGCCAAAGGCACTGTAAAGGTGCCAGTGCCATGGAGGTAGGAAGCATCCAGGGACAAGGAGTTAAAAGGACTGACGGGATAGAGCTGAGACTCAAAAAGGGCTGACCACTACTGTGATCCTATGGGGCAACCCTAATGTTGGTAACCAGTGTGTGGTGGTGTGCTGGGAGCAGCAGCACTGCCCTGCCACACGCTGAACTGGCTTTGAAAGGTCTCATAACCCCTACCCACAAAGTGCCCACATAAGGAGGGAAAATTAAGTCACGAAAGAAAATGACTGGAGTTGTGTTTAACTCGATTAAATATTAAGAACATTTCTATGTAAAGCCAGCATTAAATCACTCTAATCGCATTACCAATTTTTTTTAATACTACTGGCAACGTCAGGCTTAATTTATGTCAATCCATGCCAACAAAGAACTCCAGTCTTTTTATACCCACAATAAATACAAAATTTCTGACCTCGAAGAAGTCTGCCACACAGTTATTGTTTCTTTTTCACAATCTACTGATCATGAAAAGTTAATGAAATTGCTTATAGGTAGGATGAAGAAAAATGATTTCTCCCTTTTGAATAAAGTTAATGCATTTTCCTGCTCTATCAGAAACCATGGTGGATCAGACATATCCAATTCTTCACTCTTATGATCAGAGCTCTTATCTTTAGGTCTTAAAGAACATTAGCTTGTTTTCTTGCAATCTTTTCCGTTCTAAATGCTCAAAATGGGATATTTATTTATTAATTCTTGTTTATTTATTTTTACACATTTTGATGATGCCAGAATTTCTCAATTCATAACTGATTTTCCTAGATAATGACTCATTAACAGAAGCTTATTTTCTCCTCAGCTGACAGAAAAGTGAGTTTATTTGAAATATTTGCAGTGACTCAAAACCTCCACTTACACCTAAGCCATCAGTTTACCTTTGGGGTTCTCACGTGAAAGCAATACAGCTGAAAGACCAAGACAAGAATACGTAGCAATAATTTTTGTTGGAAATCCACACCACTTTAAGAAATAGTACTCTCAAACCACATTATAAATACATTTTCTTACCCTCTCACTACTGAAAGAAGATTCCAAGTACATCTACTCATTATTCGTTACTCAGAAATGGGATATTAGGCCCTGTTTTAAAGAGAGTCAAGTTTTACAGGCAATCAAGTCACCGAACTGGACTAAGAACAAGGGGTTGACCCTGCCGTGCCACTGACCTGACTTCAGAGCACAGAAGGCACCACTCCAGCTCCAGGCTTCTTCAAACAGCTTCCTTCTCTCAGACTTGGAAAAGTAGCGAGAAGTAGATAAAGCAGGGGCCTTATGTGGCTCTTCCTGCTTAACGAAGGAACAATGCACCCTACTAATCCTTACATTTTTAGTAGCATGGTAGGAACTGGCAATCACTCCAAACTTTTCACATTCTGGACTTCCTTGTTAGAAAAGCAGTCTTAACGCAAAGGGCACTGTGTGTGTGTGTTTGTGCTTTAGATAATTAGAATTCAGTAGAGCTTGCAAGTGCTATTTTGGTGCACAGTAATTGAATCCCAGTTTCTTTCCAAAGAGAGCCTGATACAAAGTCACAAATAAAACAACGGTAATTAATATATCAAGAATGATACAGATCCTAACACAACAAATCCATACAACTTACTAAAAATGTATGCATGGACACTGGAGTTCTTTCCCTGGCTAAGGAGGAACACCAAATCCAATGCAACACTGCCACTCTTAGCATACTTTATGGCTACAAGCCCGTGAGAATCGCTTTAATAAACAGAAATAGAAAAAACAAGACTTGAGTCAATTATTCAAATGAAGATAGTTTCCATCAGCAAGCAACAATGTCTAAAGTTGGCGGTTTAAATCAATCAAGTCTTAATGCATTTAAGAGGTCTGATGCAAGCATGCCCATCACTAGCCCATCCCTGCTGAGCTTTCCTGCCTTTATTGTTTTTAAGGGATAGGGGTGAAACCCTGACTCTGGAAAAGTCAGTGGGATTCTGGTGCACCTGGACTGTGCCCATTGCTGGAGGAGCACCTGGGAACATCAAGGACAATAATTCAGCCCTCTTGGCAAGGAGAGGGCTTAGCTGAACACACCACATCATCGACACCTTGTACTGGCAAAGGGGAGCCAGAGCCTAGGCAAAACCATGACCACAGCAGATGAGGGAAGGTGCCCACAGCTCCCCAAGGACACGAATGCAAGGATTTCTCCAATTGCAAAACAAGCCATAGGGGACTTAGCACATAGCACAGACCTATGCCCTCCTTCCCCACACCCACCCCAAGGTGTAACACCCCCTGTCCCTGTCACTCCTTTATTGGGACCAGTTGGGGCATTTCAGCCCTGGGTCAGCTTTGGTTCATCACTGGTAAAAGGAATCGTTCAAATGTTCTCGGAGAAAACCTGGCTTCCCAGCTGTGTGTATCAAATGCGTATCTGCAGTGCAGAAGACTGTAAGCAAACGGAGAACGATGCCAACTCTTCCCCCTACAATCTGGTGCCTATTAATTTAAAATTATTTGAAAACTCCAATGAAATATTGAATTAAAATGTAATTGCAGGGGTTGGGAGAGGTTGTGGCACTAAAGCTCTTACGAAGCTGCTTCATCTACATGACATTTTGGCAGCATTTACTGCCAGCTATGCAATTTAAGCATGGAAGCTCATAGACAAAAAGAGAAAGATTCCAAACCTGCACATTTTGGAGCATCACTCTAGGCTCTAATAGAGCCATGCAGAGCACCATGCTGAGCCAGGACACCTTAACAGACCAGTCTTAAGCCTCCCCCTCAGCCTAAGACACTTCATTTAAAGGAAGAAGCATTCTGATAACAGCAAAAAAGCAGCATAAAGCCAGAAAAAACTGCTCTTGATTCATTTCTCTCTCTTCCCCAACTGCATGCCATCTAAGATGCAAAGCATGCAATGTTCTTGCCCACCCCTGTGGGCACATTTTGGCAAGCACTTCCTTCAGAGGCATGGCACGTTCTAGTCATGCTCTCTCATTCAGCTTGGTTATTTTTACCCCGTATGGACTCCCCAGCCCAGTTTACCACAGAGGCAGCTTCAGCTGATGGAAAAAAACGCTATGTAAGCCATGGTCTGAAACAGCGTGGGCAGACACTGAGTTAGATTCACGTTCTTCTGCTCCTATTTCATATTCATCATGATCCAGCGGCTGGTGGGTGCAGCCCTGCCTCACGGGCCGGTATCATGGCATTAAAGAGGGGTGCTCCACCTCCTAAACCTGAGTTACAAACAGAAAAGCAGAAATCTCAAATACAGTTCCTCCTCCTCGGCTTGCCCTGTCCACAGCCCCAGGCTGGGAATGCTGTACGTTTCTTTGACCTCCCGCCATCCATCTGGCTGTTTCAACACCAACAATAGCTCATGCTTGAGCACGAGAGTTTTCACACACCCACCATCGGCTGTGCATATAAATAGAGATCTGCCTGCTCAACAGACACTGAATCCTACAGCAGCCCAACGAAACTCAATATCCTCCTACCACGCCACCAGCCTCTCCCTCAGATACCCATATGAAGATGCCTTTGCAGCACTAACCCTTTCAGGAGCAAAAAAATAAAATAAATTCCTACAACTCCAGCAGAGCAGGAGCAAGTTTGTAAGTCAGCAAATCCCACACACCAGCCTCACGTTTCAGCCAGGACATTTTGCCCACAGCTCCCTCCCAGCATCTCAGCTGCTAAACTGGGACGCAGGGAATCAGCCAGACTCCTGTGCCACTTACCCAACATCTCGAAATAACCCTCAGCACTAAGCAGCACCTCCTGCCAGGCAGCAGGGTGCTGCCGTGACATGGGGTCACATCAAGGAGATGAGTTGCTGGCAGTTGTCTGCTCCCAAACCCATCGCTGCACACAGGGGCACGTTTTGCAGACTGTTGCTCCACCACATGTGAGATGGGTTGGCCACAACATGTCTTTCCAGCATAGTTGCCAGAAACACTGTTGTCTTTTACTTCATTCAGCTTCAAGGAATGCAAAGACATTTATGCTCCTGGGACACGGCAAACACACCCTTAATCTAGCTAAATATATTAAGCCTTGACTCTTTTCAGGAAAAATCAGACCCAGAATCCAAATTAACCAGAAGTCCACCAAGCCCCTAAACAACAAGTGCTCCCCTTCTCAGTTCCCAGCTCTCCACCAGCCCAGGAAGGATGTAGCAGTCTCAGCTGGGATGGATTTTTATTTATAGGTGCAGATTAGCATAGAGGACTCACTGTACAATAAGTCCCCGTGAGACAGAGCCCGAGCCGACACCAGCCACAGACAGTTATTGATTACTCGTCAGAATGAAGAACGGTATGTTTTGAAACTGAACAATTTTATTACAGTCTTTGCTACCAAGACACAGTGGCTCCTGAAGACAGGCTTCAGTAAGCAAATCGCCAGGCTATCTGTCAAAGGCAATGCCAACATATTATCCGATGGGGTTATTCAAGTGACCTTTAAGCAACTGTACAGACCTCTGATATTTGTGCAGGTCAAAGACTGTCTTCATACATTCTGAAGACATACAGTAGATATACAGCACTGTGTCAAAAGATGATTTTTTTTCTTTTTCTAACTGAAGTCTTTTAGATCATCGGCCATCAAGAACATTGGAAATCTCTAGCTGAGAAGTACCGAGACCCCAGGAACCTCATGTAAATGGACGTGCTTTCTAGAGCCCCAAAGTCACCCAGCTTCACAGCGAGCACCTTCCAGAGCTCAATATCCTCCTCTCAGGTTCCAGAGGGGATTATTTCACCAGGCTGGGCACTAATACCAGTTTCATCAGATGCAAAATTCACCTTGCAAAATTAAAAACTTCATTGCCAACATGACATGGAAAGAATACCATAAAGCAACTGCCATACATCAGTGCTGCTGCTGGTACATAACTACAGGTTTAATAACATGCTCCCATGCAGCATTAGCATGACAATAGCTCAGTTCCAGCTCTTCATTCTCCTGTCTAGAGCACTTCTTATCTAATGACTTTCTTATCTGCTTGGCTTGGTCTATATCCACCTTTTCTAACAGATCTCCACACAACAAACCCAAAGTAGTGGTTTTCTGCTAATTCGTCA
This sequence comes from Anas platyrhynchos, assembly GCF_047663525.1. Classification (NCBI taxonomy): domain Eukaryota; kingdom Metazoa; phylum Chordata; class Aves; order Anseriformes; family Anatidae; genus Anas; species Anas platyrhynchos. The sequence continues at coordinate 16,361,080 of NC_092596.1, forward strand.
GCCTTCCAAGCAGCAGTTATACCCAGGTAAGCAAGAAAGCAATGAGTCTGCTCACCAAGAACTCTTTCCACCTGGCAATTGATTCTTAGAGCAACATGACAAATATCAAACAACAAACTTGTGCACCAACATTCAGCTAAACAGCTGCTTCTTGCCTTTCCCGTGAAAAAGCCAACAAAAACGCCTTTCTGGATCTGCTGGCAAATAACAGAGAGTACTCCAAATACACAGCTTTCTACATGATACACCCACTCTGTCATCGTAATACTTCAGCAGAAAAAAATAATTGCTTTCATTGAAAGTTTTGTAATTCAGGCCTAATCCCAAGCAGTTGTCCCATGCAGGTGAGCGAAATGCACACATATGCAAAGGTTAAGGTCTGTGTCACAGCCGAGATCACAGCAAGCACATCCTCACTGCTGGGACATACACTCTGGGAACATTTCCTATGGCAGAGGCACAGGTGAGCAGCCTTTAGCCTCTCAAGAAACAGAAAAGGAAAGGTTCAAAGACATTTTTGCAACTAACCATTTTTGCAAAAGCACACAAATAACCACCTCTTTCTTGCTATGATAATCTGGCAATTTGGTATTGATAAGAAACCATCACTGCAATTAGAGCTCATAGCTCTGCAGGGCTCTGAATGAATTCTGCATAAATGATGTAGAAGGACGCACAGCTCTCTTGTTTAAACAGCACATTCGCTTTTCAAGTTCGTTCTTCACTTGTGAACCTTAGCCAAACTAATTTGATAATTCAATTTTCTTGTTTATTTCACCCTAACATTGATTTTTTTTTTTTGCTTTCTCACTCATGACTGAACATGTTAAAAAAAAAAAAGACGAAATAAAATCAGCAATAAGAAATATACTACTGTTTTGTTTCTGCAGTTCCCAACTGGTATATTCTCCTTCTCCAGCTACCTGCCATATTCAGAAAAGCAGATGGCATCACTCAAACAAAATTGAAATGGATGAGTGCGTGCTAACTTTTTTATGCCTTAAGACGACCATCTTTATGATTTTGATTTGAAAGTGCAAAAACTACACCAGGATCCAAGGCAGTATGAAGTACGTCATGGGAAATGGATTAACAAATGTCCTTCCACTCCTAAAGTAAACGCAGATCCCACTGAGGTTTCACAAACCTACAGTGTTAATATTAATGGCACTGAGGTTGGCCACTGTTTGGGAAAAGAGAATATCCTTTTGCAGCAAGAAGCAAGAGCCATATGCATTTATATATGATTATGCACACACCACAGGGAAAAGCATGCAACAAAAACGCACGCCAGTCTGCATCACAAAATCCTAGAGCCAAGGTGCCTTGGAAAAATTCAGAGGCACTTGGGGGTGAGGCAGTGTTGAATGCGTATGGAAGAAAAATATTTTGCTAGAACTGTTTTGTTGTGGTTTTGTTTTATTTTTATACCAACACAGAAGTCAACATTGCACACAACAAATGGACAGACTGCGGCACTTCACCCATACAATATCAAAGGAATAAAAAAAAGAAAAAGAAGCAAACGTGGGCGGGAGCAGTAAGTATCAAGAGACAAATTTCTCCAGTTCAGACAAGAAATTCATCCCTTTCAGAAGTCTCCTCATCTCTAACAAAAATGTCACCAAAAGCATATTTGCATGGCTGGGTATGCCCAGACCTCTGACCGCAAGTGTCAGTCCCACACCAGCAGCCACCATAAGGGGTGCTTATGGCCCCACGGTCTTGCCCCCAGCCTGTCTGCAACTCGCCTAACAGGCAATTACTGTTTTTCCAGTGACTTTGCAAAGTCATTGCAAAGACATCTGAGAATGCAGCTTGCTCACAGATGTTACTATATGTGGAGAGCAGCCAGACTGATTTTTTTTTGTATTTAAGTATTTTTCCTTCTTCTAACAGCTCTGGTGCCTTTCTGGCAAAGTGTATCCTTGTCAGTCCATGGCTAACCTTGTCAGGGGGAAGAAAAGGCTAGGAAGTGACAGGTTTGACAACCTGTCGGATGCCTGGTGCTCTGCTCTCCTACTGATCTGATCACTATCAAACATTAAACCACTGTTCTTCCACACAGGAGTGCAACTCGATGCTTGCAAGCGTCAGCCAAGAAAGATAGCGAGGCAAGTTAGCTGCCAATATCCTTGCTTTGTCCCTTCCTTGCATGTTCTAGACTCCCCTTTTATGAGCTGATATTTGAATATGTCACACAGAGAATGGTCCCTTTGGAGTCCCAGATAGGTCACCAAAACTGCGATTGGTTTTCAGGAAAATGAGAACTAGAGATGGGTGGAGGAGCTGTAAAGATCTGAAAGGAGATACAAGGGTGACAACTGCCTGATTTCCAGGCTGCAGAACCTAACTTGCAAACTGAACTCCAAACTCAGAGAAACCCCAGATGGACCAAGATCCCCTCATCCCCTCAGAAAAGCAAGCAGCCCCCTTCTATGCCACTTGTACTGAAAAACCCAGCGCACTGCACATCATTCACTCAGTCTTTACACACCCACTGAATGAGCTCATCTAAACATAAGGACTCTTTCTGTGTGTTCAGGAGGGGATAGAATATTTTAATTCATCTCTTCCCTCCACACACAAAACCTCTGCCGTTCCCAAGCAGCTTTCTTTCAGGATTCATGAGCTAAAGCAGCAGCACTGGCTGTAAAACCCTGCTCTATATGCTCTTGAATTCCACTGACACTGCAAGTCAATGGCTGAATAGTCAGGAGGAAAAAGCATCTTGCAATCAGGAGCTTAGCTGCAACTAAGTGAAGCTGGAGTGGTAGTGTATGTCTGAAGAGGCCATTTAGCCAACAGATGCCAAGGACAGACTACAAGTAGCAATTACATTGTTCTTGCAGTGTTCATATTAAACTTATGGCAAGATGTCTTGCTGTCTTCCCAGTTCCCAGTGGGCTTAAGTCAACCCTTGCATTTGTTTAACATCAATTTGCTTTGTGAAGACCTTCTCAGTGGCAGAAGATGCCTGCTGAAAAGCCCAGCTGCTTCAACTTGGCATCTAACAAGCAAGTTGGCTTAAGCAAAAGGCATCCTGGGGGGCTTCTTCAAGTCTGAGGAGACTTGTGAACTCCTCACAACATTTCCTGTTAAAGTGCAATCACAGATGCAAAGCGGAGAGGTGCACAACATACACACGCAAAGTCCTCAATGCACCACACAAGCAAAATGAAACCTAACTCGACTTCTACAGTGCCTTGAAAGCATAGTCTTACCCAACCCACTTTAAAAGATCTGTCATCCTTTAGATGAGACCAATCTAACTCAAAACACCAGACACGCTGCCAAGAACATATAAAGCCTTCCTCCTCAGTTTTCATAGCTTCTTTGCCTGAGAGCTTGTCTGTTTTTTTTTTTGTTTGTTTGTTTTGGTTTGGTTTGTTTTTTTGTTTGTTTGTTTTTTAATTTTTGTTCAGTCTAGGGGGGAGAGAAGTAGGTTTCCAAGCCCATTCACTAAGTGCAGTTTTACCACTTCAGGTCCTGCAGCCCAGGTCATCGCCACAGAGGGAGGGGAGAAGCCCCCCAGCAGCCCAGCTGCCCCTTCCCTATGCTCCCCCTGACTGCTCACCTCTGCTTCCCACAGCCAACATTGGATGGATGCAGATGCGTGGACCCCACACCACAATGCCTGCCCACCCACCAGCTGTGCCTCGCTGTTCTGAATAGACAAAAGCAAGCTGGTGCTAAGCTTGAAATTCGGCTAAAGATCTGGGGGAGAAAGTAGAACAGTGAGAATATCCTCTTTAAAAAGCAAGATTTTACATCTCACATCGCTTGTGGACTTCCAGGCTCACTCCCTTGCAACAGACACAGCTCAATGCTCACTTCGCTTTAAAGATCCTCCTTCTCTTTTCACACTCCAAGAAAAGGTTTCCTTTTAAACAAATAAAAACTAGGCTTTTTAAGACTGATTTCCCTTTTCAAAGCAGTAAAGAAATAGATTCCTTTTAGCATGCTTCATGCTTGAAAAGGTTACAGTGGCCTTTCAAAATACCACATGCTGTACATTCTGTATAGCATTAATGACTTGGAGGATGCACTGATACTTCCTAGTACATCTTAACCTTTTAAAATTGGGCCTTCATTGTCTTACCTTAATAAGCAGTTTGTTCACCTTATGTCATTTGTGTCTCACAAAGGCCACCCTGGCTGAAAATATACATTAGATGTAAAACCACTTGTCTTGCGTGCGTAGTTCAGCACATGTAACAGCAAAGCGACTGCATCAAGTAAAACTTGTTTGTCCTCTCCTTCCATTATTTCTCTCTGCTGTGGCTAAAGCTACAGTTCCCAGGTGAGTAGGTCCCTGGCTCTTCACTGCATTCCTTCGAACCACAGGGCAAGAGGGCACTGACAAAGGTGCAAGATTTTATTCACTGCGCAGCAGTTCAGTGGCCGGTGCAAGTACACTGGCTCTCTGGGAGAAGGGGAGGGTAGAAATCAATGAGAAATCAACAGTGATTAATGCTGTTTGACAATCTTCTACATTAATCATGCTTCCATGCTCTTGAGAATGTGAAGTGGAAAAATCTATAGTCATAAAAGTATAATTGGGAACACTCTTCCAACTTGCACTGATATAAGGGAGGGAAAATCTTAAAAAAAATAATAAATGTTTAATTATGAAATGTCTAATTTAAGTGATACACACAATAGCACCTGCTTATTGAAAGAAAACCTGAAGAGCAAACAGAGAACCAAGTATCCTCCCTGCCTGCTACAAGCAAGTCCTGCTCGTTTTGACAACGATCTCTTCGTCTGATCCTTCCATTCCACCATTAACAACCTGATAAAAAATTCATAAACGCACACACCTAGCACAAGTTAAAATACAGCCACAACAAGGATTCAATCACTCTTTCTGGAAAACAAGCTATGAGATGCCATGGAAAGCAATGATGTCTTCATTAGCTTTTACAGTAAACATCCCTCTTGGAAAGCAGTCTTTATGATCCACCAAAGGCAATAAAGATGTCTTTGCAAATTGATGAAACAAATACTTCAGAGTCATAGTTTTCTCCACAGCTGGTGGGAAACAGAGAATAACACCATTCATTAAAGTCATATTGAAGAAAAAAATATCTTTATTGTTACTCTGACAACTTCACACCAGTACAAAATTAGGGTCATGCACTAAAATGGCTTTAAGCATATTAGCAAAGAATGAGGAAAGCTGCTGCCCACAGAACGGACATCAGAGATGCTGAGGATCAGGGATCAGGCAGGGATCAGTCCAGCTAGCGCAGTATGAGCTGGATACCCCCACTACAGCTGTGCTCTGAAGTTTCACTTGTAACGGTGAGGACCATTCTCTGTGACAGCTTTTCACCATTAATTTTAAGGAGTTCCTGAGCTATAAAACAAGTAAGAGAAAAGGAAAATAGAAAGAAAACAAGAAGCATCTGATATACAACAGAGCTGATCTGAAATTCTTCTTGCACTAATAAGACATGATGCTGACCAACCACATTATACAGAAAAGCCATTTTTCAGCAAGGACTGAGTTACCAGAAGCTAAAGAAATTTAATTCCCAGGCCTAAACCTGCAGTCTTAAAATTGAGTTTTATCTAAGGCAAGAGACCTCTGCTAGCATGGAAATACAAAATGTCTCTAAAGAAAAAGTACATAGGCATAATGAGCACAAGAAGGATACTTCTTATATGAAAAATACAGCTTCTTACTACAACAACAACAAAAACCACTGGGAGCAACTGGAAACCAGCAACACAGGTAGAACTGGGGACAGACATGCAAAACAAAATTCAAATTCCTTCCTTGCTGCAACAACTGCTGTCAGGGATGCATTCACATAGCATTTTGGTGCAGATGGACTGAGCCCCAGGGCCTGACAACCCTCGCAGCAGCAATGCCTACTGCAAAGCCAGCACACAGCAGCACTGCTCTGACAGCATTTGTTGAGCAGTGAGCCCAAGCAAAAGGACTAGCTGAAGAAGTTGTCACTGCTCCTGTCACAGCTTTGCTGCCAAAGCAAGTACGCTGCACCCTAAACCGTAACATTTCTCATAAAATCAACTCCTTTGAGTATAACCTTCAGAGAGAGGAACAGCTCACCTTAACAGCTCTCTTGCTGAGATCCAGAAGGCTCATATGCTCTCACATACCCTTCCTCTACCATACTCCACACGCACTGGATGAGCCAATCCAGTTTTACAAGATTTATTGCTTAATTAATAACTTTGATGTTGGCAATTAAGGTGTGTTTGAGAGAAGATAATGAATATTTTTTCACATGAAAGCACCACCTTTTTAGTCTAGCAAACCTCAATGCAAACTATAATTGATAGTTTGGTTTAACGCGGAATATTCCTGCAGCAATTACGGGTTTTATTGCTCTATGTTACTGCACTTTGCACAAAAAATATTTTTGTTATCATGAGTTCCTTTGCTAGCAGACTGCTTAGGCTGGGAGCAAGAACGAGCATCAGCTTCTCCAGCATCAGAAATCTTGTCTTATTCCTTTCAATACAGCAGCAGAGGAGCTCTCATTCAGGACCACTTGTGCCTGGATCACTACAAACCTGTGAAGGACCTGGGACACCTGCAAGGGCAGCACACAACTCTGCTGTGAGGCATTGCATACCTACTTGTAGCTTACATAGGGAAAACAAGCAGGAGGACACCTAGACCCTAGAAATATCACCCCCATTTCTAGGGGGAAGAGGAGGAAATTGAGGCAAGGAGCATGTACACGATCTACCAGGAGTCACAAGGGGAACAAAAAGGCATCAGGCAAGAGACAGTCAACTGAGGAGGTGGCCAACACAGAAGCATGGGATACCAGGGTTGGCAGTGCTTGCTCCCAAGCTGCCCATCAGCTGGAGGCCACCTGGAGAGAAGACTGCTGCCCCAGGATGTCCCTGCACTTCCCTGGCCCTGTGAAGGTAAGCACAGGCAGTGCCCACCGGGATGCAGCTCAGCCCGTCTCGACACCACGCCGCAGGCAAAGCAACAAGATTTCAGCTCCAGGGTATCAAGGGCTGTTCTTCAGCCTGGAAACACTAACTGAAGCAGGCATCTCTGCTTGGTGCCAGAACAGCTTCTACCTTAGCTTCAGGGATTAGGCTGAAAGGAGTCTTGCAGTCCTGAGTTCCTGACCCTACTCCCTAGGCCAGCTTCCAGGGGACAGTCCTATAATGACAGGCCACGCGTTCCCATTGAGTCACTGGATGGGGATGCTGGGATCCGCTCACACCAACACAGCCACTCAGCAACACCGCTTTCCAAGGCCTCTAACAAATCCCTCTGTGTCCTCTGCCACGATCAAACCACTGCTAACTGGAAAACGTCTTGCCCAGATCCAGTAAAAGCTATACATCTGCTCCCCAGAGAGAAGACACCTACTTAACCTAGAGAAGATACAGGAGTTCAGAGAGTCTCAGGCCTTAGACGTGACACCAAACATTCTTCCAGAGCTCATTCTGTGCCACCTGCAAGCTCAATTCTTGATCTGAACCTCTTAAATGCACCCCACGTGTGCCCACGTGTTTTACATTCACCACCTCGCAGGCTTAGAAAGAGGATTTACAGAGTGAGAGCTGCAGCCTGCACTCTAATCCAGAAAGCAAAACCACAGGAACCAGAGTTTGTCAGCGTAAGATTTACACCAAATTGCTTCACCACCAGAGATGGCTCCCTAGGGAAGAAGAGCTCCGTGCTCCAGCCGTGCTTTGCCACCCAACCCAGCCCAGGACCAAATGCTGGCAGGGACCATCCCCAGCCACTCAGCCCAACGCTGATCGATCCCCCCACTACTTGCCCAACCTAAAGCGTGTGAACATGAGGCTCACAAAGCTGCTGAACAATTCTGATAGACTTACTCTAAAATAAGTCTTGGAGGAAATGCCAAATTTCACTTTATTAGCGCTTGAATTTAATGCTATCTATAGTTGCAGCTCTAACTATAGCTACAGCTGAAGAAGCCAGCAGAGTTGTATTTTAAGACGTTCCTTAACTAGAAACAATTTGCATCAAGCTGTGTAAGGTGCTGCTTCTTACCACAAACGGAAAGGTAATTTGTGCTCGTCCCCTCCTCGTACTGTTTAATTTCCTAGGAGGTTAGCAGGCTCACCTGGCCATTAATATAACAGTATTACTAGGCTCACAGAATTGCTGTAGACCACAATCATTAGAGCAGCTGTGGCAGAAATGCAAGTCTCTACAGTTCTGTCCCAAGCCTCTGCTGTTGCTCTACACACCTAGAAAAAGGTGTATACGCTTCATTTCATAGTATACCCGAGCAAATAATAAGCCAGAGCAAACCATACCACATCTATAATCCAAAATTTTGTAACCTGCCCTGAAAAGAGACTACATTACAGAGAAGCAGTGGTCCACACATGCACATCTTGGGAAGGACATCTTTCTCCCCAAAATGCTCCTTTCCACGTTACACTTGCTGCAGCAGCCCAACCACAAATTTTCCACAGTGAATTGGGCCCTAATTACTGAACAGTTTGTGAACAACTGCCCTTAAAATGTTAACAGCTGAAATGATGATAACAATAATTCTGTTTGCAGTTATAATGGCCTCTCATTAGAGCCGCTTAATTAAATATTTTCCAAAACTACCCCAGAAAAAAAAAAGTCTGCTCTCTCAACTGTAAAAGCAGAATCCAAAGCAGCCGCGAGGAAATGGTGGCTTTTTCCAGTTGAAATATTTCCTACAGCCAACCACGAGGAGTGACCTCACACACGTCCCTAACACGGCAGAATTTGCCATCATTAATCCGTTCATTCAGTAGGAAAAGATGTTGCAGGTCTTGGTGAGCACATTTGCCTGTGAGCACTGTGCCATAAATTAGAAATGCTTAAATCTTTTACACTTATTTAGCCTTTGTGCTATCTCTCCACCCTGTTCACCCAGTGCCTTTGCTGGAAGAAGCAATAATTTAACATTCAAAAAGAACAACTGTGCTTCCTTCAACATAAGCACAGCAGGACAAAGTTGTCTTTTATATAAATGCATCCAGCATACGTGATGCCATGGCACACACAGTCCCACCTTCCCAGCTCCCCGCACCTTTGCCTAAGCACATCTAATCCTCTTAGCCACACAACAACGAAGAGTTTCTCATGCTCCCAGGCCAGCAGCTATCTTCCACGCCATGCAAATGAAACTAAACAGATATCATGTAAATACATTACCATTTGTTACCTAATTAAGATTTAATGGCAAGCCCTGATTGGTTTGCTGCAACACAAACAGCAGTTTACAAACAACTGCAGAGAGCTGGTCTAGGAGAACACACACAAGCTCAGTCTTACCATTCATTGCTAAAATATCTGGAGTCCCACTGATGAAAGTCAGACAATTCTTGTCATTAAAAACATATATATATATATATATATATATATATATATTAAAAAAAAAAGACACTAGCATGTCTTACAGCTTACACGGGGTTGTCAAATTCAATAAAGTATACAGGAGAATAGATTTGGATTATTTTCCATACTTATCCCTAAGCATCTGCTGCTGGAGGCAGACTATGGGCTGGACAGGTCTTTGGTCTGACCTGGCAGATGTAAAGACATTACATGGATTTGACATTGCTGTATCAATGCACTTGGCAATTACTGGGGCCACAACCGAACAGCTGTGCCTCCCAGCCCAGAGCATCCCTGGCACATGCTCCCAGCACATGGCAACAGGGCAGGCACTTCACCTCAGCACTCCTCTACACTGTGTGCAAGCAGTCGGCAGATTAAAAGATCCCGCATGCCTTTTTCTCTCCCCCAAGCCTTTTTTTTTTTTTTGGAGGGGGTAGAGGGTAGGGCTGAGATTCATGCCAGTAAGCTGAGGAGATGGCTTAACAGTAGGACACAGCAGGAGAGGGTTGTACAGTTTGGGGGGCAGGGTAAAGAAATATACATTACCTCACTCATTTGTAGGATGAAAATAGTGGACATTTTTATTCTAAACCCTATTCCCAGGTTTGTAGAATATAAGGTGGCAAAAAAGTGAAAACTGCATGACATGGCTCCAGTAGCAGTGTATTTTCAGTGGCCCTCAGTTCATGGATTAATTCGCACTACTCTTCCTTTTTGGGGTGAACTCAGCCTCACATGAGTTAGAGTACTCCTGACACGTAAGGTAGGCATTTGTTTTCATCACTGCACTTGCCAGAATCGTGATGTCTTTCTGGGCAATCAGTGGTGTTCCTTGTTCTTCCAGGCACCTCTGCTTTCCATCCTGCCTTTGCAAAGATGTTAAAATCCATTTTTATGAATGAATGTTTTCCAAAGTGCTACAGATACCAGCAGGGCTAAAGCATCCATTGAATCTTCAGATAGGCACTTGGAGGCAATATGTAAAATGCACTATAATCCCTGAAGGGGATTATACCTTTCAGTGTGACTCAAAACATTATTTTCCAACTTGATTATGCATCACAAAAAGGTAGGTACATCACGAAAAGGTCCATCCTGTTCTACTAATCTGAGAAGAAAAAAAATGGGCTTGCATGGACAGATCTGAATTCTGATTTATTTCTCCTCCAAATAAAACTTCAAAATAGTTAGGGCCTTTCTGCCACCTACATAGGAAGAAGAAATGATCAGCTGTGACTTTTCAAAAGCCAGAGTTGTATTAACTTGAATTCAGACTTAAAATTAAAGCTATTTTAATACTCAAAAATTGTCAAAGCCCCAACAAATTGCTTCTAAAGCAGAAAAACAGCTGGTTTGGTATTTAAATGGAACGACATTCAGGTTGGCCAAAACCGGTCAAAAATCAAAAAAGCTTTGATTTTACCTTGATAAGATCTACATTAAAAGACTTTGCTAAAAGCAGTAATAACTTCCTGAAATACATATAAGAAACACAAATATACAGCCAAGAGCAAGAAAGCCAAAAGCAGAGATGCTAAGAAAGAAAAAGGAAGTCTCTAGAAAAGGAAGAGGGGAGAGGTGCGGGAAAAGATTTTGCAGGTAACCCAGGATGCAGACCAGAAGTCGGTGCACTCCTTACTCAGGGTGCCGAAAACACACACCACAACATCCACAGAACTGGGAAGGGGCCCTAGAACCCTGCATTAGTTAGCTGGCAGCACCTCCCACCAAATTTGGGGCACAAGCACCAACCAGATCCAAACAGCACTTCTCTTCCCGCGAACTCTGTCAGGCAAACATCTGTCAGAATGTCTCAGCTGTTTAATCACATAAGATGTTTCTTTTTTCTTTTTTTTTTTTTTTTTTGGCACCTTATACTGAAATAGTCTATTGCAAGATGTCTCTATCACGCTCTATCAGTGTAATGCAAAAGAAAAGCTGTTTATAAATAAAGAAGGCACATTTTGAGTCTATTAGATTTTCATGTGCTTGCTAGCAGCCAAACACACATAACAGCAGAGTAATTGCAAATAAAGCACGAACATATGCATGGACCAGGGAAAGAACCCCAAGCAGTTCTGCACTGCACTTTAATTTCCTCAAACATTATCTTTCTAATGAACTGGGAGAGTGATGAATGATCACCTTCCTCTGCTCGGCCATATTACAACCATTTCAACTGCTATCTGTTGTTTACTGTTCCTGGCCACCTGAATGTTAATTTTCTTTTCAAAACAGCGCTTACTTAATATTGATCCTAACACCAGCAAAAAAAAAAGATTCAACAAAAGGGGGAAATGCATCCCCCCCTAAAATTACTACGGCAGCTCCTTACCTGCAATTAAAGAGCTGTTTTGTGTTTTTTGCCTTTCTTTTTTTTTTTTTTTTTTATAAGACTATATACTGAAGATCCTGCCAAGTGCCAATTTCATGTATATGTTATGGGTAAACTAACAGGAAAGCAGTGAAACTCCACCACTCCTACAATTCCTAGGCAGAGTTTGAGATGGGAAACCACAGAAAAGCTCTATCTCAATAGCAATGGTAAAAGAAACATCAGAAACACCCAACATGAAGTGATTTCACTAATACAAACAAGTTCTAGAAGCCACCTCATCTTTAAAAAGAACAAAGCTTAATCAGAGCTTGAAAGCAGGATGGGGGAGGAAGAGCTGCTATTAATTTGGGGAAGCTCATTTGGTACCTGCATCCTCAATGGCAAAGATTTATTTTTTTTCGTTATTCCTTTAGGCCCCAAAGCATGTTAGTTCTGTGCACTGAAAAGCAGCACTGTGCAGAGGGATGAACCCAGGCGTGTGCCATTCCCAGCCATCCCCAGCCCTCCCCTCCCCTCCCTCCCGCAGCCCCCGGGCTCGATGCCCCCCACAGCACACACGGGCTCTTCTCTCCTGGGCTCAGATGCACTTGTCTCTCCAGCTGTCTGTCTCCCCATCCTCCCTTCATCTTTACACTCATCGAACATGCTTTTAACAAACCACTTGAGATCCTCGCAGGCAGGCTGTATCGAGGGTTTGCTGATTCTTTCTGCATACCATTTAAAGAACAACCTTTCCTACCCAGCCACACACAGCAGCTCCCTCCCAGGGACCGCTCATCTCACACCTCAATTACAGCAAATTCCTTTCTCCAACCCTGACAAACGCATCTTTCCCTGCTGATACCCGCTCAGAAAACTGAGGAGAAAGGTGTTTCTCCTAGCCACCAACCCCTATGCCTCCATCCACGTATTTCTCCATTCCTGCTTCTCTACCAAACCAGCAACTTGGCTGCAGGTTTGGGGCCCTTCCCACCCTGACCACCACCTCCTGGTCCTGCAAGGAAGATCTGACTCCCACCTCCGAGCAGCCTGTGCCATCCATAAGCCAAGCAAATCAACCAGCCTCTTGGCTTTCTCCCATTGCAAGCCCCTCGGCAAAGTTGAAGCAAAGCATCAGAAAAGCAGCTCCCCTCCTCACACGGAAACACTTTAAATAAATAAATAAAATAAAATACTTTGAGGTTTCTATAAGATCCTTCAGTTTCTTCAGGTCTCTGCCCAGAGAGGCAACCAGAGACATGGTTCTGTGCTCTCCTGTGCTGACTGCAGTCTCTTTGGGACTGCCCTGCATCTTAGAGCACAACAGGGTACCTCTCCATGGCACATGCTTCCAAAAGCCAGAACAAGAACAGATGGATCCCAAGACTGCACTAATTTTAACAGTATATATATTTAAAAAAAAAAAAAAAAAAAGGCAGCAAAAACCACTTCAGAGAATGCAGAAGGTAGAGGGACCCTGCCATACAAATTTTAGAGATGAGCACTACTTTTACACATCACACTTCTTTTTTTAAAGCACAAAGCTGGACTGTTACACATTTTCCACTGCAAAGCATTGCTGGAAAAGGTGGGAGGACACCTTGTGCTGCCCAAGAACAACCCAAACCAAAGTTTTGCTGTTTCATTAGGCCTCCAGAAGTACATTTGAGCAACTCATAGCCATTGAGCCTTTTTCATCCACGGATCCTAGAGTAGCGTGCAGGTAATGCAGGGTTTTAAGTTTGCAAATATTACTAGACATGAACCCACCTAAGTCAATGACACTACAAGAGGGCTTGTAAGCGCTCCGTCTCTCCAAGTACTTCCTTCCAAAAGCCAGCCTATTTCTTCCTCTCTCACAAGTCCACCTGCCACATCCACGCACTGCTAGAAATCTGGAAGCCCCTGCCCTGGCAGCTTACTTAAGATGCGACCAGGCAATCCCATTCAATAGCTGTGATTAAACACAACAAGTTGCAGACTGAACAGTAGTGTCTGAATCAGCCCACAGTCTGTTTAATCAGTCTGCATAATTACAGCAGAAAGGCTCATTTATTATTCCCTTTTCAGATTCAAGTTTTCCACTTTTTCATTTTTTTTTTCTTTAAACACTTAAAATATTAGTATAACTGGGTTAACATCCATGAAGAATAGGCAGTTAGTTTTATAGATGAGATTAGCTAACAAGCTCGAACAGGTTTTATGTTTGACTTTCAGCTGATCTGGACTTGTTCAGTCATTTACCTGGTCTCTGCTGCAAGACATTCATTAACTCACTGTTCACAATATTTTTTTTTAAAGTCATACTTAAAGCACTCCCTTAATTATTTGTGGTCTGGCAGAAGCTGTAATACTAACCTATTAATGTTAATGAGAGAAATATAGCACACACAATAATTATATCTGCCACTTCGTGCGCAATGAAATGAAAGTGAGCAGGTTAACTTAAGCCTGAAAGACTGTTTTAACTCTAAATTTGAAAATAGAATTTGATGGTGCATGATTAAACCTCAAATTCTGTAATTGGGTAGGTATTGGAGCAAGATGTTAACTTTTTAACAGTAGGAAGTTTCATGAAATCTTCCCTGAAAAGAAAAAAAAATCAAAGCTTAAAAAAAAGCATTCACTGTAAAACACTGTTTTGCTCTCCTTCTACAAATCTTTGATTTACTTTTGACTCAATAACTCACTAAAATTAACAATATGAAATTATGTTTTGACAAGTTCCAGTGCTGATGAACAGATTTTCAAATCACGAATCCAGCTTCACCTCATTTCTCCACCACGGCTGACAGTTGAGAAGTGAATCATTCACTCCTTCTGGCCTTTGTGTATTTTATCAAATGCTACAGAGAAAAACTAACTTCAGATCCCTCGAGTAATTTCATAAAACGCCAAGCTTACCAATTTTTCACACTTCAATAAAATTAAGATCCACAGAAAAGAAAACATCCGTCTAGCCAAGCTCAACCATTCTGGCCATATGTTGCCATCAGAGGAACCTAACCAAAACTGAGCAAAAGAGATTACTGTACGCAATCCTGTCACTCAGAACACATACAAAATATACCACCGGTAAGCCTTCCACCACTCCTTGGCAGCATAAAAGGTTGTCTTCTGCATATGGTTTGGGTTACACCTCACTGAACAGATGGGTATGATGGTTACACTTCACTGACGATACATAAAGAACATTATTTGTCCCTAGAGCCAAAGAGCTGAACTCACAGCATTTTCTACACAGAAGACAGGCACACGCAAGCAGCACGTGTCCAAAATTGAGTCGAATACACACAGAGGAGCTTCACAGCTTTGCAAAGCTTCTGAAAGAGGCTGAACAACCAGAAGAGCTGCAAGACAGCCCCAGAAGCTGAAGACTTGAGACACTGAGGGGAGAAAGTCAAGGATCATTCCTAAGATGAACACTAGTTATTAAAAGTGAAGCAAGGAATCTGCTCCCCCATTTGACTCTCTCTTATTTTGAGAGAAACAGGACTCAAATGCCCTGCATTTTTTTTTAAAAGGACACACACATACCTTGTTTCACTGTCCATCTTTTCTCCTCAAACAAGGGATGCTGGATTTTGTGTAAGTGGCCAAAAAGGAAGCCACCCCACTTGGAGAGAAGTCAGATACATGCAGGCTTCTGGTTTCTCCCAGTGTATCAGAGCTGCTAGGATGCAGGTAAGCTCCTTCAGCCTAACAAACCACCAGAGAAGCACAAACACCAAATTTTCATCATAGCTACTGACAGGTGCAAATTGTAAGTAACTCTACCAAGGTCCACAGGCCTGTAGTAAACAGAGAACATGATCCCTGTGGCAATATACTAAATCCATAAAACCTCAGGTTTTGTGTACAGATGGGATGTTTTTAAAGTGTTTAAACACAGCACCTGGGGTAGCGTCCTAAGCTCTGCTGCAGTCAGCAATGACAGCAGTCTCTACTGGCTCTTCGTCCCACAAGGACACCACTCAAGGTCAGATAGTGTGCTAGCTCGAAGGACACCTCCTCCTCGTCCTCCCTGAGAGCACAGAAATTGAGCTTCTCCTCCCCTTGCAGCTCTCCCAGGAGCAGCACCTACTGGAGACAGCGGAGTCACAGAGGCTGCATCTAAACGCAGCTGCAAATGTTTTATGTATTCTGAAAATACAACCAACACAGCTGTGTGATCTGAAATATGACTCGGTGGAGTTAGTGTCTTACTGCAGGCAATCACATTTATTATAATAAATAACTATAAATAAATAATGAGGTTGCTTAACAGGGACACGGGTAACCTGTCTAGACAATCACGGAGGTGACGTACTCTGTGCTAGAATGTCCTCCAGATTTCAACAATACCTCCTGATTAAAATTAGCGTGTTTTTTGTTGTTGTTGTTATGTTTAAAAAGAAAAAAAAAAAAAAAGGCAACAATTGCTTACGTAAAAATACTGAAGCCTGCTTCTCAAGTTACTAGCAAGTTTAGCTAGTAACACCACACTCCCTAGCACGCCTTCACCACAGCAGACCCTTTGGAAAATCAGGAAAACATTCTAGCATGCAGATTTTCCCACCATACACTGCCACATAGAATAAATTCTATCTGTAGCAGCAAACAATACTGCTGCATCAACAGGCTGGCCTACCTGTGGCTCAACAGCACCCCACAACCATCACCCAGGTCTTTTGGTGCTGCTCTGATGAGGGGAGAATGCTCCTGCTCCTGCCCTGCCATTTCACTGCCTGCCTAATGGAGAAAAGCAATGGCCAAACTAATAGCTAGAACATGTGACCTTAATTAATTAGCAGACCTAGTGGAAAATGCCAGCTCTGCATTGTCACTGCCTGCTTTCAAGGACCCTCTGCCTGTGTCAGCAGCACAGAGACTGGGTCTATTAGCATTTGCTCTGGGATAAGGACAGGAGATGCAAGACTAGCTTTAGCAACCTACTATGAGAGGCAGACAAAGTCTAATATAAAAGAACTAGCACCCGTGATTCAGTCCATGGAGGAGTTCTTCCCTCTCCAACAGCTCTAACAGGCTCTAGGAGAAAGCCATGGAGAACAAATCTGATGTCAATCAGAAAGGACCAGGTAGTGAGCAGATGGCCACCTGCCACCTCACCACTCAGAGATATCATTCGCTTCAGGTGCATCCTGAAACATTTCCTCACTTCTTCCTTTTCCCCTCCAGCCACTTTCTTTCATCCATTGCTGTGTTCCCTTAGGTTACAGGGCCCATTTAGCATGTAGTGGGGAACAGCTGGGAAAGCAAACAAAAAGAAATCAAGCCAGTACCTTCCACAATTACTCTGAAATCCTACAGACAGCTGCAACAAGCAATGCTCTTCCAGTAGTAACACAGAAGAAAAACACATTTCTTATTCTATAAAAACAGCCCTGGCTTCGAGCAGGCCTGCAGTCACAATCAATTTCAATAACAAATTTTATCAATACTGGGCACCAGCCTTCAGGAAAAGAGCTCCCTTTCTCCCCTAAGCCATGCATCTTCCTTTGGATGAAAAAAACAGCACTCAGAACTTTTTAGAAGCAAATACTGCAAACAGCAACTCTGCTAATGTCTGCAGAATAGCCACTGGGAGCTTGATCAAGGCTGAGATGAAAAACTAACTTCCAGGCCAGATGCATGTTCACATGGGTACTGTTTCAGCAGTCAGGTCCTAATGTTTGCTGAAGATCTTGCACATCACAGATGAAAAACTGCAATCATAGCTACTCAGGGGGATTTCCATTATTATTTCCAGAGGTCGTATTAGGGAATGAAATACCTTGTAGTTCAGCAACTAAATTTATGTGGGTTTTGTGTGCACATATTTTTTTAAAAAATACTGTTATTGCTACCACCTCTAAACCATTAAGATGTACAGATGCTGTCAAGAATGTTTTGAATACCAGTATAAATAACAAATTAAGTCCAAAATGGGCAAATAGGCTAGGTTCATCTCACCCCACCTTCCCAGGGGAAATGACCTTACAAAACTTCATACCATCCCAGACCACAGCCAGTCTTGCAATTCAGTCCAGAATTCTCTCTCAAATTTCCCAGTGTTTTCTGTTTTTTGGTATGTTGTTTTTTTTTTGTTTTGTTTCATTTTGATTAAGTTTCTTCAACATCCACTGCACGTTGGACTTATAATGCTAATCAAACTTCTCTGGGTAGAGACAGAGTTTATAAATTAATCCTAGTAAAATAAATACATCAGCCAATCTTGGTATAAACATTCCTGCCTCTGATTAAGTTGAATTCCAGGACTGTGCAGCATGCATTTCAAAAGGGTAAAGGAAAGATGCACACATGCAGTGCAGTACATTGCCAGCAATGTGACCTTAAAGTGACAATGCCTGAGCAGGTGTCAGGATGAGACCGAGTTATTATGCAGAAGTGCAACTTGCTTTGCTTTCCTTCACGTCTTACCCATGCAGGGAGCTCTCAGGGCTGGGGCAGTGCCTGCACTTGCCTGCTGCTTGCAAGGCTCCTGGTTTTGGCTGTGCCCTCCCTGTGCCCGGCACTGTGGCAACCTGAGGACGCAGCCCCATGCTGAGGGTCCCCGACTGTGCCTTCCCAGGTTCCTCAGAAACTCTGAGATATTTATAAGTGCCCACAATATAAGTTGTACTTTCCTGTTGTACGTTAACTACAGGCACCTATAAGAAGCAATCAATAGTAGTCTGTGCCATACCCTAAGATCCCTAAAATACTAAGTGCAGGAACCATCACAGACAAGACATTACAGCATTTATACAGGCTGGACTCCTATATCAACAGCTATTTATAAATTGTAACTGGGCAGAGCTTTAGAGTTCATCTACTAGCAAAAATGGGTGTTTTAAACAGGGCCCAGGATAAGACCTTGGCAAAAGTGTGAGCAACAATTCTGTCCGGTTTCATGAGTTTCCCAGTACAACCAGTGCAAACATCACTAGGGAAGCTGTATGTAACCTTTCATGCATGGGGAGTAAAGGCAGGAAGTGCATCCCTATCTACTGCAAAGAAGGAATTTCTAACCTTGAAATCAATCTTGCTTATATCCACGTTACTGCAGGGCTAGTGTCAGGTTAACTTGCCATGCAAAGCCCAGGGGCACAGAAGAGGGCACCAGCCCTCCTCCAGCCAAGGCAATCCCTTCCCAACCACTTTCCTCATGAAATAAAAGCCTCAATGGACCAAATCTCTGCCTCCAAATCCACAGTGAAATCTCTCTTCCACCATGATACAATTGCCTGTTAAAAAGTGAAAGCAGAATGCAATGCAATGCTATAAAGCAATTAAACCAGAAAAATGTCACGAGTGCAGAATGAACACAGTCTACTGGAGGAAAAAAAAAAAGAAAAAAAGGCTGAAATTGGTCCTTTAAAAGCAACAATAAAAGAACCGTAGGTACCAGATTTGGTGTTAAGAAAATGTTAGCAATGATACATATGTTCAGTTAAGTTGCCAAAAGGAATTAGTTTAAAAGAAAAGTTTTAAAAACACACTTAGAAAGCATTTATGTACTGCCACGCCATTGCTGCATTACACAATGCTTCAGAGATCACAAAACGATCTCCCATCACCAGAATGAAACCCAGCAAATTGCTAATGATAATATTTAAAGAAAGACATGGGAATCCAGTTCTAAAAATGAAGAATGTGAAAAGCTGTGTGCTTGTTTAACTGACCCAAGCCAGGTATTGTTTGTAGGCTTGCTGTCCCAGCACAGCACTCTGCAGAGCCAGCACAGAGCAGGAATTACTAATTATGAGCGTTTAAGGAGGATGCAGCAACACTTCTTCCTCAGACTGGAGCACTCTGTAATGTATCACTCTCGCTTTTAACCTCTCATCCCATCACACTGCTCTCATGAGTTTTGTGGTCCCAGCATTAACTGCATAGAAAACAGCTGACGTTGCAAAACCTCAGCTCTTATCGTTAAAGCTAGCTAGATCCTGCTCTTCAAGATGAAGCCGGTGTGGGGCACAAATTATCTCCTTCCCTGGAAGGCCGCCTCTCCAGGGAGCTGGACTTCTCGCTCCTGCACTGTAGGACGAGCACCTTTGTCTCTGGGAGGCGTGAGCTGGCCATGAAAGCATCACGTATCTGATGGGGAGAGTAAATTTCTGCTGTGCTGCCACTGGAGAACAGTGCCAGAGGCCAGCCAAGATGAAACCTCACAGTTTCCCAGAGCACAGAGGGCAGGCAACCTATTGCTTCCTCTCCTGCCCCTACCCCAGCCAGCACTAGGCTCACATACATCAGCAAAGCAGACAGGTGAAGACCTGTTCTGCTCAGGCTGGAGGCAATGAGGCTTTTTTCAGATCAGTGCCAGATCCACAGCAGAGCTGCAGGATTTGTTTCCAGTGTAGGCAAGTCATAGCATCCCCTTAGACCTTGTCTGTACTTCAACATCTCCAGGAGCAAGCCAAGGATGTGCTGCTGAATGCACAAACTCCTTCCCCAGGTAGTTCAGATTTCTGGCAACCTTTTTACCATGCTACAGCTCCCAGAAACCTTAAATTTCAATGCAAAAGCAAGGGCTTCTAATGTTACCTCCTCCTAAGAACTTACCCTGTGCTCCCGAACGAAAAGAGCCCTCAAAGCAACTTTCTAAACCAAAGAAAATGGAAGAGTTGGACAATGTATGTTACACAGTTTTGTTTTTCAACTCTTCAAGATTTCTAGGCAGCTGGTAAGAAGAAGGGGGATCTGATCTCAATTAGCTAAGAAATCCCAGATGTTTTACAAAGCTTTACCGGTAAATTCAGCTATTGATCAGGGCACTGACCCTTTCAAGCCTCTACAAACCCAGAACTTCAATAGCTCCTCCAGATATCAAGAAGGAATTCCAGACCAAGGCCAAGTCTTAACAATCCCAACTAAAGTTCTTTTTAAAGCATATTAAATCATTGCTAATAAAATATTTACAGCAAAACGTGTTCAAGTATCCCGCAGGCATCTCTAGCACCAATTGCTGCAGAAACATATGTGCCCTGAAAATGAAGCTGACTGATGAGCTTTGGGATGCCTAACTGCATGAGCTTGCCCATTAATCCAAATTTTGTTCAGAGACTCTAAGACACACAAGTTTGATGGGATTTACTTGCTCATCCCCTAAATCTCAGGTTTAGGTATTTCATTTCAACAGCCTTCACCCTGGGTTTAAATCACGTGATGCTACAAAAATCTGCAGATGAACTCACTTTTAAGTCGCAGACTGAGAGCAAGGGAACACACACCCCTGCAGGTCACAAAGCCTCCAGCAAGGAGCAGGTCACTCCATTCAGAGAAAATTTCCACGCCGGGACAAGGACAGAGAAGACTCAGCTCAAGCTCCCACACATTTCTGCTCACACTTCTTGCTGGGAAGCCAACTGCAACAAGCAGGCAGTAATCTGGGGGAAAACGTGGCATTTTGAAAGCTAAACTGAGGCAACAACTTCCGCTTGCAGGCTGTGGTTAAAGCAGGTGCCTATATATAGCTACGGTGAATGAAAATGTCTGGTGTTACTTCTCTTATACAAAAGTTGCTCCTTACTCTGCTTCATTTTTTTTTAAAGCCAAATCAAGGTCTTTCCGATTGCAGACCATCACCTAGAAATCTTCTGGATTTTAATTAAGCAGAAAGAAAAAGGCTAAACTGGAAAAAACTGCCTGCTGGTTTGTTTTTGACAGTCATTTCTCCAGCATCCCCCTGTCCCCTCCAAATTGCTTTGGTATCACGCTGTACAAAATGCTGAACGGCAAAAGGTCTTTATCTCCGCTGGGACGCTGGAGGAGCATCTCGCAGGAAGGATGACCGGCTTTCACAACACGTGGCTTTGAAGGTTGGTGTTAAATTTGACACTGTAGCTCCCAAGTAATTGTGACTAACCACTAAATCACCATGTGTAATAGATTCCTCTGAACATTTATAGCTAACAGTTCCATTATGCTCTAATCTGGAAAACATCTAAACGACTCTCCACAAAAATTAGAGGGGAACATAAACGTCTTGATAAAAACAGGATTCCAGAGGTACTCCACTTAACCACAGTGACTTCTGTAATATAATGCCTAGTACAGTAACATCCATTTAGTCATTTGCTATTTGATTTTTAAACTCATGCTTCAAGACATCAATCCAGAGACCATCAAGTCTACATGAAAGGTGAAACGATCAAGAACAAACCTCTAGGACGGTGCTGGGAACCACACAGGGGAGTGACTGGTAGTCTCTTGAAGCTGCTTGGCTCACTTGCTATCTGACTGCTGTGGATGAGTGCTGCCTGTCACCAAATGGAAAACAGGAAGATGCCATTGGATTTTTATCCCTGCCCTCTTTTGAGCCAAATGCCTTTGTCCCATGTTATGACACTGCACTCACCGTACAGAGTTTGTTGCCTCTTCTGGCACTCTGTAAGGAAGGGATGCACAAGGCCAGGCACTGAGGGGAAGCCCTAAGCTCTGAGAAATGCAGGAAGCCTCAACCCCAGGTAGCATCAGTCACAGCAAGCCCACAGTACCGAACACCCTCATACATTCGGCAGGACACTGGAAGAGGTGTGGGCAGATGCACACCACAAGTGCTGCAGCACAGCACCCTTCTGGAGATCCACCTACCCCTCAGCCATGCTCCCAGGATGGGAAAGAGTAATCCCCCAGCACCCAGAGCCCTCGTTCAGCTTCATCCTCCTCCTAATTCTACGATTTCCCAGCTCTAAAGTTTTAGGGGAATATAGCCATGAAGGGTGAGGTACGACCCGTGGAAGGTTTGGAGAAGGTGCCGTGCCATCTGTGAGTGATCCTGGCTATCCTTTGTTGTCAGGAGAACAATGCCACTTTGGCAGGGACAGAAGAAAGGCTTTAGACAATCAGAACCTGCAGACAATACAATCAGCTAAGCACATAAGAAGCAAAGGAGGGAAGTGTTACTGATTCATTCAATTTTCCAGGAAAAGCCTGAACTGTGGTTAAGTGGAAGACAAGCTGAAATTTTCCATTAAGGAAAAAAAAACACTTTGTTTACAGAGAAAAGGGGAAAAAATCCCTCAGGTTTGCGTTCAAGTACAGCAGCAACAAAATTTACCACAAAATCTCTGTGAGGCAGATACTCACCCTGCTCTCAGCCCAAAGAGCAGTGGAGCTTGCAAACAGGCTGCACTTGTTTAACAGAAAAACCATGCTGAAAATAAACACCAGTAAGAGAATCCCAACCTTCAAAAAAAAAAAAAAAGTAAAGGAATAGACAGCCTTTTAACATTCATTCCAGCATTTTTTCCTTCCATCTCCCTGCCTGTGGGGCATGCATGGTGGGAAAGGTGTGCTCAACAGAGGACGTGGCTGCTGTAGGTGTCCCAAAAGCTCACTGGCCGCCTGCAGCCTGCAATGATCTTTGCTTACTCTGGGCCAGGGACACAGGCGTCAGTCTAGGCCAAGCGCTTGAAACCACCACCACACCTTCCTGAGCTGTGTTGTGCACTCCTACACCGCAGCCAAGGATCAAAGCCAAGAGATGCAATAAGTGGCTGCAGCACAGCCCAGCCCTGGTACCTGCATTAAGCAAAAGCTTTTACTTTTGTTCTTAACAGAAAGGAATGTTTCATCTCAGCTACTCAAAGATGAAAAACACCTTGTAAAGTAGAAGGATGTTGTCTACGTGAGCTAAGCAGTCTTTGTTCTGTTCCCCCTTCTACAAACACTGCAAACTCTCTCCCACCAGCTAGCACACAGCACTGTTCAGAGCCACTTGCTCTAGCACAGGTCATGCCCTTGGACCACGACGTGCTATTCAGCATCTATAATCCTACCAGGATCTGCTTCCAAAAGAAAGTGCATCTCTCAAGTCCCACAACACGGAGCAAAGCAAACTCCCACAAACACCAAAAGGCAATGACTTCCAGCAGCCCCAAACTGCAATTGCTGCCTTTATTTCACATCCCAGATGCCCACTTTCCTTTTTCCACTGTAAATTAAGTCAGTCCCCTGCCAAAACTGAAACAATTAGCTGCATTGTAAAAGATGTGGTCCTAGTTAGGCAAGCCATCTGCAAGTGCTCGTGAGAGCAATGACTTCTACCTGCCCTGTGTTTGGAGGGACACCGCTTACTTGATGCCTAACGCCACATAGCTTGCTAGGGACAAGGAACAACTATAAAAAGCACCTGATGAAATACAAAGTCTGTTTTTAACAGACCTGTCGCACAAGATGTCACGCACAAAGATACAAATGGACCACCTCGTGCACTGGTGAAAGCTCGGAGACATGTTGGCCCAAAGCCTGGGCTCCTAACATCAGGGAACATCTCTGCACTGCTCACTATCCTGTGTGCCCTCTCTGTCCCTACAGACATGCCTCAGCCCAAAGCTGCCCTCGATAAGAAAACACGATCTAAGTAAGCTGAACCTGTGGGGGTAAAACTTACAGGAAAGCAGCTTTGTAATGCTTGCTGCTCACAGAGCTCCTTGTTCCAGACTGCTTTAGTTCCTTTTGATGATCAGATTTCAGCTGGAGTATCAATCATCACAAGATGTCAGATCCCAGGTTTTAATCAACCTGACTTCCATTATAAGCAATGAGCACAAGTACTGGAATTCTAACATGTATCAAAAGATATATAAATATCCTTAAAAAGATCTTTTAATCACAAGAGTAAAGAGATCTGAATTTCACTTATCCTGATGTAACTTTATATAGGACATTAAATATTTTTACTGTAAGGGAGAAAGTGAAGGATGATACTGTACTTCATACCCATTACTCTTTCCTGAATACACAGGTTTATTGCAGGAATCAATTCACCCTAAGGAAACCATGACTTCAGGTGACAGATGGGAAAAGCAGAAGCAAAACTGTCCTGCTATTTCCAGGAAAGTAACATAACATGACAGAAAAAGCAAATATAAACCTTCAGACAAGAAACAAGAGAACCTTAGATTCCTTAAATACAGTGGCAGTTTCCAAAGTGCAGTTAATGTGCAGCATTTAATACAGAAGCTGTTGTCAGCCTGAAACCTCGATGCCCAGACTGCAGCCCTGCCTGTGGCAGCAGCAGCAGGAAGGGCCGATCAGGCGGCAGGCGCTGCCTTCAAATCCTCCAGAACCGCTGCTGAGCCGCTGGGGCCGAGACACAGAATCTGCTTATATATTTTACAAATAACCGGATCTTTCCATAATCCGGGCTCTGAGAAATTTTTATCTCTCCATGAGCTCAGCTATTCTCAAGTCCTTTCTAGCTTTTTACCTCTGCGCTGCCTGATACACTGACTGATTTTATAGAAGGGATTGGCTGACACGAGGTCTGGATTCAGCTCGGATGGAGCTGGCCTTTTGGATCTGCTCTCCCACATGCTGGTGGAAAATCATAGAATGGATGAATCATAGAAGTCAAAAGTCATCTAAAACTCACATCTTCCTGAAAATCCAAATCAAGCCCACCCAGGAAAGGCATCTGTTACCACAGCCTTTGCCTGAAGAGGCTTGGACGTTATGCAAAGCCTGGAGCAGCTGCTGCTTCTGGATTTCCAGGTCCCCAGTCCAAACATGACATGCTAGTCAGGACAGACAACATCACATGGATGCATCGGCTTACCCAAGCTGCTCTCTACATCTTTGGGCCTTGTAACAGAGAACCTCAATTTTCACTTGTCTCAGCAAATCTAGACCCTTCACACACTGCTCCTCCTGGTAAGCACGCAGCTGAAGTTATAGGAAAAGGAGGATTACAGCAGGGAAAGCTAGCATCTCAAAGGAGAACCAGAACAAAGACATCCACAACACAGGGAAATCCTAACTCTGCAGAGCAGGAAACTTCAGCTCCCCATGGCAGCAAGAGGTGCTCATGCCATTATACTGACCCCTATTCTGCAAAGCCTTTAGCAATACATTTAAGCTAAGTATCTGCTTAAGCAATATATTTAAGCGCTTTTGTTCACACCGTAGTGTTCAGGCTTGACAAGATATGGTTTGTGGGCATCTTAAACCTACTGATGCGCAACCTCCTTCCAAAATCCTTCTCCAGAAATATCAGCACTATTCTCGGTTATGTGCATGAGTTAAACGTCCCAATAAACAAATAAATAAAAAAGATTAAGAGTGAATTTTTCCGAAAGCTGTACTGTACCAAACCTCAGGTCCAACAAGCACGGTAAGCCAAGCTCACAGACAAGGGTAGTTATTCACACTCTTTTGTCCTTGCAAGTTACAAAGGAGCTCAGTAATCCAAACAGAAGAGCGCTCAAGCATTTGCTGTACAACATTTTGTGATGACTGTACTTCTAGAAAAACTGCTATTCCTTCTTGCATGTGGTAGCACGTTGAATATCTTGGAAAACACTGGGTAGTAAGACAGCCTGCAGAACTATTCCCCAGTTTAAATTCATCCCTAGTCATAGCCCTGTTCTTCAGCCGTCCTACGTCACTGCTAACAAGCTGCAGCCTCCAAAATCCAGCAGGTATTACTAGCTGAATCTCAGCACTACCCCATAAATCTAAAGCAGGAAGGAAGTTGCCTCTATCCATAAAATTCTGAGAGTGATCATATTCCAGCCCACAACACTGCTGACATCCAAAACGCAGCTAGCAGAATGGAAAGCAAGCCAACTTCTCAGGAGAAGCAGCTGCAGGTGCAGCTACTCTTTTCATTTGTTCTCTCTGCCTTTCCTCTCCTCTGGAAATGAGAATAAGGAAAAAAAGGCATTTATAACTATACTTGGCAAAATGCATGTTATACTCAGGAAGATGGACTCACCTAGGGTCTGTCATCTGTTCCAGAAGTAGGATCGGTTTAAATGGCTCTACAGGATATATTTGCAAATGAACACTGTTCAAGAGAGAAGAAAATTAAATACCTGCTCTGAGGGGCTGTGGCCCACGTTGTGAGCAGACAATGTAAGCTTAAAGCAGAGCACCAATGCTGCAGTCCTGATGACTTTGGTCAGGACATCTGGTGTTACATACCCAGTGTCTCCTATTTAGCAATGGGTCCTAGCTCTTCTCACTACGCTCTTCTATGAGCCAGAGCACTGGCCTCACAGACACACCTTTAGGACATACTTAGGGCAAGTCTACTGGGCTTCTGATTTTTCCAAGTTGTTCTTTCCAAAGAGTACAGTCTGAAACTGCTTCATCCATGAACATGAATGAAAAATTACAGAAGCAAGAGTTCTGGCGTGACCACATGCCAGCAGCTATGTGGTCAGCAAGCTTTCCTCTTTCTTTCACTGGGGGTAAACCAGGCCATGAAATCAAAGATCCTTCAGGCTACATACACACAGAAATCCTGATTCAAAGAGCTGAATTAAGCTGACAAGCCAGAGGCTGAGAGGAGGAGGACAGGTCTGGCAATGGAGGCAGGACTCACCCCAGCTCAGGAACAGAGCCGGCTTTACAGTCCTGGCTTCTTCCATCCCACTCACTTGTTTATCCTCCACTTTTCTCCCACACAGACCAGAGCCAAGTAGACAGACCCCAGCAGTACCTCCCTCCAAAAAGCCAAACAACTGCCCTTTAAGACAGTTTTATTTGAAAGCCAAAACTATACTCCACATTTTATCTACCTAAAGTTGTTTGAAGTTACCAAAATTCAAAAAACTAATGAAGTTTCAGCTAAAGATGCTTGACTAGGAAAACAGAAAGCATAATGGGTAGGCCATGCAAACAAATACTCCTTGCTGTACCAGCAACTGACTTGCAACATACTAGAAATGACAGAGTTAAAGCCTAATTTATGCCATTTATGTTTTTGCAAGTCACTCAGCTACCATCAGGCAGACGCATCCTGTTGCGTCTGACATTTCCTTGAGCACTTTTGTCTTACTTCTCTGTGCTACCACTACACTGATTAGATCCAACACCCCCACAGAAAAACAAACAGCTCTGTGAAACGCAGAAGCCGTGCAGCCATCTTCCTCCCTACCCGCAGTTGGCGACACCGGCTGAAGGAGGAACAATGCCTGCTGCTTTTTGGGAGCGCTGCACAGGCAGGCACCTCCACCCACAGCCACCCCACTGAAGTCCTCAGCACCAGCCCCGTAGCATCTTCCACGTCAGAATGAGGTAGCTGCTTGCCGAAGGAAATTAGAGACGTATTACCTGGTAATTTTTGCTCAAGTGGGACACAAGCACATTCCCAGTAACTTTTTCTCAACCCAAAAGAAAGAAAACAACCCCAGATTAGTTGAGGATTGCTCCAGGGAGTAGCTTTCCCACGGGCGAACAGAGAGTGTGAGGAAGCAAACAGAAGGCAATGTTTTAAGCACTTCCACCTAAGTCTTAGTTTCTTAAGCAGAGGAGTTTTAGGTATCACACAGATTAGATTAACCTCACCTAGACCTGCTTAAGGATTCTCTCCCCTCAGTTAACCTGAAAAAGGAACTCTCAGAAGCAACTTCTCTGCATTTAACCAGAGAAACTTTGCTTTCCTTTGCGGAGGGTTAAAACAGCTGCTTTACTCTGAAGACAAGGGAGCTTGGAGAAAACAGTCCCAAAGAGTGCTTTACTCACTTGATTTGGGTGTTTGCTGAAGGATCCCACAGTTCAAATTACAGTTTCAAAGAGCAGATTCCCACTGCTAGGAGCAGCAGTGTTTTAACTTATCCGGCACAAAATGGAATAAAGGAAGAATTGATCTTCCGGCTAGTTGGACCTCTAAGAACATCAAAACTTCACAGCCCTTTTGATTATGGAAAATTAGGAGCATTTGCTACAAGGATCTCATGAAAGGCATTGCTATCTTCATGCTTTTATGGAAATGCGCAAAATCGTTTAATGCTGCAAGATTATCTCTCTCATAGCTGCATATGTTTAGTTATATGACATCAAAGTTTGGCTCCTCTACAGTTGCAGAAGCAGCTGAGAACCAAGAAGCAATGTGATGAGTCTCACCCCTAATGGATATTAGGACTTATAGGTCCTCTAAATACTAATGATTTATTCAGTCTTGAAAAAAAATGGAGATTTCACTCAAAGCTGTATACAAGCAATATCTTAAATGGATTCTGTCTTTAAAAGCATGAATGGCTGAGGAAGAAGGCTGGAGTCAGGGAAGAAGAGAAAGCTAATCCTAATCATCACTCATTCAAAAACATCATCCTGTTACACGCTTATACACACTACCCACCCAGAGACACGTAAGTGTATGGAAACAGCAAGCGAGTTAAGTGTTTACCAGACTTTTTATTTTGAAACAAACAAAAACCATACACTGGATGTTAAACACAAGTCCTACCCAGTGTGAATGTATTGAAAGAAAATTATACTTTTAATGTTTACATCTGCAGTATGAACTTAAATGCAAAAAAATATATATACTGCTTTGGCTTCTTAGTCTCACATTAGCAAACGCAATTATCTTCCATTAATTTTACAGAGTGTTCACAGTAGAAATTAAATCATTTCTTCATGGCTGTTTAAGAAAAACTTTACTGTGTTAATTATTCATAAATACAAAAGTCTGCTACTTATTACTCATCTCAACTGTGATTCATTTCAATAATGCCTGAATAATTCGGTGCTACCCTATTAATCCCAGAACACACTGTACAATGGCCAACATCAGCAAATCAATCACGAACAGCAAACCACGCTCGCTCGCAGGTCGAGGAGGAGGAGGAAGAGGGCAGGAGCGGCGCGGGCCTTGCTGGTGACCCTCCTCCTTCCACTCCAAAGCCCACCCGTCCAAGTGCCATCCCGCACCTCCGTCCTCACCAGCTTTGCGGACGCAGCCAGGGAGCGAAGAAGGGAGGGAGCAGGCGACAGCCCCGCGATGAGAAGCGGGAGGAAATTAATCCTCTCCAGTACGGAGCGTGCATGGGCAGTTCCAAAAAAGGCTGAGCCGGGAGGGCTCCTCAGCCCCAGCGGTCCCCGCAGCGCAGACAAAGCAGCCGCCATTTCTGTGGCTATGGGTGGAAATGAGGAGCTGCCCGCAGGTCTGCAGCCAGGCCCCGGGCTGCTCAGGGAGGACAAGGCTGTCACCGCACATATCCGATGCTGCAGGGAGGGGGAAGGGGACAGAGAAGTGACTACAGAAAGAAAATGCACTCAGACCTAGTGGAGCCACAGCTTTTTGTACCGCTTCCACAGTTATTTAAAACAAAACCAAACAAGAGAACAACAAAGCCACAGACCTGACCACACATACACACAAAAAATTAAAATTGCACCAAATTACTGCTAGTTTGTTCCCTATAAGAAGGTTAGAAAATCATCAGTGCCTTGCAAACACCTCTCTCATCACTACGCTGGATCGGTGCTTGCAGGGGGCACACACGCAGCCAGCCTCAGTGTTGGGACAGCACTGCTGAATACCCACACGATCTCAGAAAGACCCTTTCCTGCAGTTAGTATTCAACTACGTATTATTATTTTGCTTTCTAGCAAGTTATGCAAGCTAATTTGGGCTGATACCGTACAGAAACACTACCTTTATTATTATGGTTGTGGAGAAAGTAAATTAATGCAAAGGATTGCACACAGAGGCCTAATCCATTTGAGGTAAATCAATGCATTGCACATTTAAATTGCTCTGCTTTCCTTCAGAAAAGTACATTGAAGTGATTCATTAGGCACTGAACTGTTCACAAGAAACAGACCAATTCTCTTAGGCATGCCAGTGCATCTCTGCTAGTTAAATTTAAAAAGCAATCAAGTCTACTAATAAGTCCTTTTTGCCGACATTTACATCAGTAGAGAACATGATTCCTGACAATTCAGATTAAATAAATGAGGGACAAATTAATTTCAGTTAATATACCTCAGAACCAATGTTCAACTTGTTAAACTTTAAAATCTATCTTTTAATAAAAATAAATAACCTATTGGTGATGCTCGACTTCAAAGTGCCTTTGATAACCTTTATTAAAGGTTATCAAGTTATGAAGAGGAATCACATGGCACAATCCGTGTCTATTTTAATACAGTTGAAGCATGTATTTATAGTTTCCTTTTAATATTTATAAATTCCCAGAAAAATTAGCAGAAAGGCACCTTTTCAATGAGAAGCGTTCGTGTGTCTTAGTACAACAGCACCGCGCCATGGTGTTCACATTCCCACTCTGCTCTTTAGGGAGGACTGACCTGGATAACAAACGGAACAAACAATGCAGGGAAGAGCATCTCTGCCTTGCCTCTTGTTCTGCTGCAATCACTGGCATTTATTTGTGTATTAAATAACATCAACTCTCTACCCACACACACATTTTCCAAAGTTAAAAGACAGTAGGAAACATACTTTTAAATAACAAGAAGTCAATTTGCACTTTAATAAAGATTTACAGCAGTAATGAAGAAACCTAATAGGGAAAATGATTTTTTTAATCCTTTTAAGATGGCCTTTAAGAAGTACAACACTATCTGCAAAACCAGCAGTATCAATGTAGAGAGCTAGGTCCTACCATCCAAACTTAAAAAACGTGAGTTTAAGTTCACAATCAGGACCTTCAAGACAGGGCCCTGCAAGAAGATTAGGCTAAGGAATGACTTACTTACAGAAGCAATCTCCTCCTGCCCTTCCCTCCAGGCCCCTTTTTGGCCAGGCTGCTGATCCCAACACCACAAAACCAGACCCAGCTCATCTCTGCCCAGGTGACAGAAGGGAAAGCAGCAGCCACAGCAGCACGTTAGCAGGTCACCAAGCGATGCCTGCTGCGCCTTCAGCATCTCTTTCGTGACTCCAAAGCAAAGCAAGCCAGGTCATTCAGGATCCCCACTGATAAACCAAGTCAAGGCATCACCCAGGCCTCACAGCACTGCCATGACTGTGTAGTTATTTCTGTGCTGTTACAGCTGCTGCAGAGGTTTCCTGCAAGTCTCACCCAGGAGTGTTTCAAGGGCAGGCATGCTCCCCTGCACGCTGTTTTCTGCAGGACCCTCGCACCTCGCATCCAACCCATCTCCTTTTCTTTATTTCCAGCCTTTCAACCGCCAATTCTGTGGATAGGCGATAACCACCAAATCGTCTAATTCACAAATAACCAGACGGAGGAGTGCCACCGGGCAGGAGGAAAGCTCAGCTGCCCCACAAGAAAAGCAGCGGTAAGAAGCCAGCCCTGGCACAGAGCAAGCTCCAGCAAGCAGGGGTTTTACTGCTCTCTGGCTGGAAGGCGCATCCTTGGAAAGAGTTTCTGCTCCATCAGCATCCAGAGGTTTTAGATTGTCTACCTCCTGCCAAAGCTGGAAGGAAGCTGGTCATTATCATCAGCCCCATGCCTCAGAGCACCTTGGGACTTTACTAAACCCCTCATACGATGAGGAGATATTGCACCAATTTGCGAGGCTTAACTATCTCCCAGATCCCACTCGGGTTAGCACCAGCACAGGTGAGCTGATGGGGCTCACCGTGGAGCTCAATCCCTCGCACAGCTGTCCAGCAGCCGCTGTTGAGCGAGCCTCTCCCTAAATTGCAAAACCCCCAAAACAATTTCTGCTAATGCAAATCCCACCATATTCCCAAGAACACAGGAATTAATCTGCTCAGCCAAAGGAGGCAAACGCAGTAAATGCTTCCCGTGTGCTGGAAAATGTTTTAATGCATCTTTTCTTTAGATTTTCATAAGATGTAATTTGGAAGAGTTTAACTAACATCAGAGGACAGGACAAGAACATCCACATGCTGCCAGGGGTTTTTGCCATGCATCACAACGACATGGTGCCAGTGTCAGGCTTCCCAAAAAACCAAAAACCAGTAACTTGCATCCCTGCTCCTGGTCCAACAGGCTTCTACCAGCAGTGTAACATTTCTTCCAGTCACAGACTTCCTGGCTCCAGGCTTCTGCAAGTTTGCTCCCCTCCCAACAGAGAGAATCTCTTTCCTTCAACACCAGCCAGGAGGGACACTGAGTTAACCTGACCTTCGCCCATAGCCACATCTCTCACCCAATGAGGGTATGAAGCCACGACACCACTTAAGAGTGCAGGTATCGGTATTTGCCCCTATGTCTTGTTACATTTGCCAGCCTAACCCCAAGCCCTTTTGTTTCTTACAACGGTGCCATTGGATTTATTGCTTTAGACAAGTTTGGTAGATACCTCCCATAATAATTAGCCAGAGCTGAGTGAAATCTGTTGTGTGATGCTCTCACGCACAGTTACTTTGGATGCTGCTTCAGCTTGGCGTGCCAAAAGCTTTGAGGCTTCCACAATCAATCAAGTGACCCAAGTCAGTCACTCCTGACTAGGAAAAGGCACATTTCTCCTTTCTCACCACTGATGCCAAGCGGCTGAGACAACCCGCTCCTTTCTGCCACCACCATCAGCCCACTCCACCAACCTCCCAGGCAGCAAATTCAGAGAGCCCAAAGCATCAGCCCCGCCTGTACCTTCCCCCTTCCCAAGATTTCCAGAGGCTGCAGTGCTGCTGCTCCGTTCCCATCCCCATCAGCTAGAGGCAAAGCCAGCTGCAGGGAGAGGCAGCCAGGAGGACGAGGAAGAGGTGAACAGCCCTCAGCACCGATGGAACAGGCAACAAGCAGGAAGGAGGCAGACAAAATATGCACCCTGATGGGATAGGGGAGGGGAAAAAAAAAAAATCCCTCTCCCCACACACACAGACTTACGTTCTGCTACAGCAAGGAAGGCCTGAAGGAAAAAAAGGGAGCTCTGTTTATCTACTTCATATTAAGCAGCGCAGGCACCACTAAAAAGAAAAGCAAATCTGGAGAATCGACATTCTTAGCGACAGGAAAGTACCATTGTGTTAAATCCAGAAGAAAAAAAATACCACAAACAGCCACCCTGAGTACTTCTACCCCCGAGCAGCAATGTACCCTTCAACCCTGCAGTTCCTAAAGAAAACACAAGCAGACTACTGATGAGCTTAAGAGCAGAGGCTGAAGAAGGAATGCCCCAGGCAACTAGATTCCTCACAGGCACAGCCCCAAGGCTGATCCCATCACATCATATCACGGTGATGCTCGGGTACCTGGTGCTGAGCCTCAGAGATCCCAGACTGGGCATCTTCTGGACTTCCTAAACAAAGTCTCAACTTTTAAACAAATGCAGAGGCTCTTAGGGAATGGTCCAGCTAATCACCAATCTAACCAGCCTCGAGACAAATAGATTCCCCATGCTCCTCAACACAAACCTCCACGCAAAGTAATCACGCAGAGACACAAGCTAAGAAGTTTGCTGGAACAATCACCTCTCACTTGGCTATTCCCAAACAAGGCTAGGCAGCCCAAATGTGCTAACTACAGACTGCATTATCAGGCAACCAAGTCATTCAAAGCACCCTTAGAGCAGGTGCCTATTTTTTAATCACCTTGACTATAAACATAGGAATTCCCATCCTTGCCTAGCCAAGCTTCATGTGAGGAAGCTGTGGTCCTCTGCTTCTGACTGAACTCTGTTCCCTGCCCTGACAATGGACCAGGCCTTGCACCCCTCCTTCCTCCTCTTCCTTCACTCAGGATTCAAGCAGAGAGGGATTTTTCCCTTCCCTCCCTGCCAGTACCATTCAGGCCTCCCCCAATGACCACAGCACAGGAACAGCCAGGCTGGCCCTGCTCAGAGCCCCAGCCAGCCAGCACGGCTCCTCTGCCCAGACACCCTCATCCCACACCTACCACTACTCTGAAAGAAGTCATTATCTGCCCAGAAAGTGCTTAGATGGCCGTCTGTTACTGGCACTAGGAATAGGTGCTACTTAACTAGTTGTCAACTGAATGTTGCTAAATTGAGAATGCAAAATAAAATTAAGCACGAGACGTTACAATGTGTAGGAAGACTTGAAGGGACTATTGTTCGTTTCAGAACGTCTCCTGCTGTATTTTTAAACATTTAGAAGTTGCAGGCCAAATAATCGCTTGTCAAAACATTATTTGGGAGAACAACTGTAGCTACTAAGCAACCTGTGTAATTAGGTTATTAAAAATGCAACACGATTTCAAAGTAGGCTTTTATAGAGTAGACCTATACCTAACACAAAACCATCACAGCTTCTTTTTCATCCTTTGCAGCTTCCATCTCAAGCCATGAGGCCTCATGACCTCTCTAAGTCGGTAGTGATGACACACACGGCATTGCTGGACGAGGAACCATCGCTGCGAGCTCCTGGGAAGGTACATGCATCAGTTCTGTTTTGACTCAGAAAAGCACGTTTGGTAATCCAAAAGGGGTGAGGGGGAAATCAGCCAAAAGCCACAGACAAAAACTCAGCTCTCCAAGCCTGGCATTTCCTTCTGCCGAAGGTGGCTGGCCCAGGACAAGGACTCTCCCATTTTTCCAGAGGGCAAAACTAACCCTGAGCACAGAGGGGACCCTGCGCCTCCGGGGAGCAAAAGGAATCTGTGCCCCACAGCTACAATTCTGCAGATCAGGCCCATCTCTAGGGGGAGAGAAAGAAAGATCACTTGAAGATGTTTAGCAAAAGAGACGTCACGCTACGCGTTTCCGTTTCTGCTGGCAAACAATGCATTTACAAGACAGGTAAAATAAACTACGCAGCCTGGGAAGCCGGGAAGATAATGTGCCCAGAGGGCAAAGAATTAGTTCCTGATGTTTGCAAATGGAGTGCCACAAAAACGAGACAATTAAATTTTAAAGCAGTAGGGAAAACAAAAGAGCGAGAATCACAATAGCTAAGCCTCATGAAGAGTTTCATCTAGGCTACAGGAAGATAATGACGCTAACCATTTTTCTACTAGATGGCAGTGTGGTGTCACGCTATATAAAAGGAATTCTATAAAGAAATCGCACTCTATTTCAACTGAATCTGTGCTTAGACTTGACTTCAGACAGCATGATATATAACAGTACCCTCATTGTAAGGGGACCTGCCATTAATCTAACAGCGCGAGAGGCGCGATACCCTCGTTTCTAATTTCCCAGCAAAGCAATGTGAAAAGACGCTGAAACCCCGAGCTGTCCTGCTGCAGGGTGCAGCTGCACGCAGAGCCGTGGACAAGCTCCGAGGTGTGCTCCAGCCCCAGGTGTGCTGTCACCGCAGCGCTCCGGGAGCACGGGCAGGAGCTCCTCGCTGCTCGCAGAACCAGCCGGCTGGGCTCTGGGAACGCAGGGGCTGCCTTTAGGCAAGCAGACAGCTACGGTCAGGTTAGGTCAGCAACTTCTACGGGAAGCGCAAAGATGAAGAAAAGCAGTGCCACTAATATCCAGAAAGGCAAGCCCGAAATAACCGAGGTTAGGGCTGGAGGACAACGGCAGTGTTCGCGGGTGGTATTCAGTCCTAAGCATAACCTTTAATTCACAAGGCTGACACCCGCACAACCTAAACTTCAGCCCTAACAGCACCCAGCGGCTCCCTGTTCCTCCTAACACCCGCATTTCTCCCTGCACACTGAGGCTGAAAAGCCCCGGGGCAGCCCAGGGCCCCCGGCTGCTGCCCGAGGCGTGCAGGGGGGGGCTGCTCAAAGGACTCGGGGAGCCCCGGGACAGCCCTCCCGGGGCCGGGCAGCACCGTGCGAGGTGCTCGCAGCTCCGGCCGGCCACCGGCAGCCCGCAGAGCCCTTTAGGACGGCGGCAGGCTTTGTTCGCCCCCCCGGGGGGGGTGGGCTCGGCTCACCTGGAGGGCCGGAGCCGCACCTCCTTCTTGCTGTCCACCACGGAGGGCACGCAGTTGGTGAGCTCGGTCCAGTCGGCGTGCAGCCCGCAGCTCCAGCCGGTGGAGAAGCGGGAGAAGAGCCAGGTCTCCCGCTTACCGGGCCGGTGGCAGGTGCACTTCTTCTGCCCGGCGCGGCACTCGCAGGGCTGCTCCAGCTGGATGTTGCGGACCAGGTGGCGGCCGAAGGTGGTGCCGCCGGTCTTCTGGATGTGCAGGAAGACGATCAGGTCGTCCCCTTTGATGTTGAAGTCCACCCTTCGCAGCAGGTCGCCGGCGGAGAAATTGAAGCGCGGCACGAAGCGAGCCGGCGTCTCGTCCTCCGCCCGGTACGGGTCGGCGGCGGCGGCGGGGCTGAGCGCCCGGAGCCGCAGCAGCTGGCACTCGGTGCCGGGGCACACGTACTGCAGCACGATCACCGCGAACAGGAAGAGCATCACCAGCGCCAGCAGCACCTTGTGCGACCGGTCCTCCATCGTCGCCGGACGCGCCGCACATCGCCGCTGCCGCTCGCTCACAGCCGCCGCCACCGCGGGGGGCAGCCCCGGCCGCGCTCCGCCGCCATCGCCCCTCCGCCTCCTCCTCCTCCTCCGCCACCACCGGCCCTTCCCGGCACTCCTCGCGCTGCCTCCGACCCCCCCCCTACTCCCGGCACGGCTCCGCCCCGGGCTCGGCTCCGCCCCGGGCCCGGCCACGCGGTGCCGCCGCCGCCGCCGCACCGGGGCTCGGGCAGCGCCGCCGCGCAGCGCGGTTCCCACCCCCCCCCCCGTGGGACCCCAGCGCTTCCCCGGGCCCCGCCAGCTTGTGCCCAGCTCCCCCTCTCCTGTTGCTTCAGCCGCCTCCGTCCCTATCAGCTGAATTTCCTAACTCACGGCAGCAGCCAGCACGGAGAATAATGGGATGCCACTCTCCCAGACCTTCATCCATCATAAAAAGAAAAAAATTACAATAATAAATAAATGGCCTGCCTCCTTTCTCCTCCTCTCAAAGGGCTCCCGCAGTCCACTTTCAGTAATTTCAGCAGCTACATGTGTTTGGAGGGGATGTCTTTATGGTTTTTATCCTTGAGCAACCTATCCTGGCTTTCCTATTTTTTTTTTTCCCGTTGTCTCAACTGTTTTTGAAAACATTTACACTCACAATAATAGGCAATTTTATCACAAAGATTCTAGGCATGAGAACTACTGAGTTAATTTGCTTCTGTTTATATCTGTCTCTCCAAAATGAATGGATTGCACCATTTAATGAAAATGCTGTGTTCTGAAATTCGAGCTTTAAAATTATAAAGATGTTTCTGTGCTTTATATCCATCAGCCTCTCACAGTCATTTATTTAAAAAAAAATACATTTGCCTCCAGCTTTATTTATTTTACATTACAAAATAACAAAGATGTGTGCTGGGTTAAAACTGCTCCTGAATGCTAATACATGAGAATTAAAAGGAGGGAATAATGATGGCCTAATGTCTACACTAAATTAATATATACTATAAAAGATATGATGCATACTGGGTTGGTGTTCCCAGCAGAGCCATTATTCTGGAATGGGCTAAACAAACAATGATCATCCTTTCACTGATGAGTGATGGTCTCCAGTCTGCTGCCTCCTCACCCACGGTATGCAAATGATGCTCCCTAGCTTTGATCCAGGGACACAAAACATTAGCTTAGGCACTACAGAAGTGAAATTCACCCCGAATGAGATAAAAGTCTGCGGTCCCCCATGGATAATGCACTCCCTGGTCAGGCAGGGGCATGCTTCTGCTGGTACAAAGCAAGGAGCTGCTTTAAAAAAGGAGTTAAAGGAACAAAGCCGATATGAAAGCAGGGTCAAGCCGAGCTGGTGCAGGATCTCATCTTGAGCTGACCCCTGTTTACCTGCAGAAACTTTTTGAAAGGCAGTGGCTTGTATGTAGAGGCACCAGGTATTTGCCCAGATAGATGAGCACAAAGCCTTGTGCCTCAAGCCCAAGACTGATGTTTGCAGCTTTTGGAAACTCTTGTTAGCTTTTCACGTGGGACAGATTATCACATTCCTGTCGCTTTTTTAAAGACCTTCACAGCATCTGAATTTCACTTCCGCTTTTGGTTGACAAATGGTGACTGCTTAACCCTAGCAAAGAGAAAAGACCCATCAGCTCTGTGGTAAGCAGGCTCCCAGCGTGCAAACCAGAGCTTTATTAGGCATTAACACCTCTAGGTCATAGGAAGGATCATGGTTTCCCGTCCCCCAGCATCAGCTGCACTGCAGAGGCCCGGGCAGGGCCCGCAGGCAGCTGTGAGCCCTGCAGGCAGAGGGACAGGACTGGGTTGGGGACACCCTGCTGGGGAACCCGCAGCTGCCTCCCATGTTATGAAAGTAGCATATGTATTCCAGTCACAAACCCACCTGCCACCAGCCCAATGGCTACTGCTTTCTCTCGTGGAATGGTCTCTCTCAGCTGATGGCTAAATGTGTTTGTGGTGAGCGCGTTAAAACCTCTCTTTCCACAGTGGGTCCTCAAAGCGATGAAGAACATGCTCCAGCTTTGTCCTCCACTAATGCAGAAGGAGCTGTCCCCGTCCTGCTTCCACAAGATTTGTAGAAACAGGTAGATTTTCTTGGCTGTCAAGGCTGGGTGAAATTGGGTATCAGGGTCAAAAGATGTCAGTGGGGTCAGCTAGGCAGCCTGAACACACCATCCTGTTTCCTGGGGAAACAAGGTTTAGAAAGAGTAGAAAAGCACAGAGCAATGAGATCTTCTGCAGGCAGGGCCCTAGCATCACATGGGAGGAGAAGCAGAGCTGAGAGCAAGGAAATGCCCAGCAAAGAACCAAAGAAATGCAATCATGGGAGCCGGATAGAAGCTTTGCCAGTGCCTCACAGAATAAGGCCCTTATCTAGAAAAAAGGTATGCAAATGAGTAAAGGCACGGAGCAGCAGGGTGATGAGTAAAACTAATTAGAAAATGAGGCTTGATTATTCATGGACTTGACATATCAGAGAGCAGCTAATCAAAGGAATAATACAAGTTTGCATATTCTTTGTAACATGGGCATCAAAGCCCTCAAAGCCTCTCTTCTTGTCACTATGGCATCACCACTGCTTATTCCTAAAACCAAGCACACTCGATGAGAGCGTAACGTCTCACTCTGGATCACACAATGCATCTAGGAGAGCTTGGAGTGTCCAAAAGCACATCTTTTTTTTTTCCAGCTATTGAACTCATCTAGCAGTTACCTCTCCCTATAGATCTTACCTTCATAAATACAAACATTGCTCTAAGCTCTTTGGATATATGGGGAACTGGACAGCCTTAAATTAATTATTTTTAAAAATGTAATTTATATTTTATTTTTATTAATTAATAATTAAATAAACTTTGTAGAAATCACGCTTGGGACAATGGGCTTGGTAGGAGGTACATGCATAGTATTTGCTGCATGCATGAAGCTTTTAGACGTATCTTTTTCCCAACACATGGCCTCAGAAACCATCCATCTAGGCTGCTCATTTCCACAAACCATCAATTGGAGCAGGCCAAAAGGCAGGCTGCCTTTCAAGTTTTGAGGTATAAACAGATTTTCCATTTTACACACAGGACTTAGTCCTGTGAAAGATTTCATAGGAGGACCTGATGAGGGGCTGGACATGTACCAAGCTTCCGGGCAGCAGTCAGACGCTGAAATAATCATACCACCTCATCACCACTGATTCTTATCCCAGCATGAAATTGGCTGAGAAACTGCTGAAACATCTAGTTCCCTTTTGATGAGGACAGCCTGGGACAACTCCAGGGAACGGGATCCATGGGGATGAAAGGATTCTTTCAAGTATGCCTCTGAATCAGTGGGAAAAGTGAGAAGTTGGGACGGCTGCACTACTACTCCTGCCACTGTTTACTTGTCTGAATAATTACAGTGATGGGTATATTAATTCCATCTGGCATCAGAGCCAAAGAGCAACCAGGCATTGAAAGAGATTACTGGTAGAGTTGTGTGAAGCACCCTCTTCAGAGGTGCTTATGAGCAGATTAGCAGGCATTAGAAAGGGTGTGAGCCAGCAAAGCACAGGGCTGCAGACCATATGGCCCAAGCAACATTTTGTGCCCTCTCCCATAACATATAGGGGCTGCTCTGCAATAGCAGTTTTGCCAAACACTCCTCCTTTCAAATATCCCCCCGTCCCTTCATTCATTCTCAGCATGGACTTGTGTGCGGGCACAGGGCTGCAAGAGGATGGACTGAAAATTGCACACACAAACCATGAGGTCCCCACCACCTGGTGTATAATACAAACCTGGTGGCTCTGACCTACTTCAGATCAAAACCTGCAGCATTTGCCCAGTTGAGATAGCTAAGAGTCTAACTCAGATAACATAGAGTGGTCTTCAGCAGCAGTTTCACACTGGAGAGAAAAGCTATAAAAGCACTCACATTATTTGTTGCATCTTTCTAAAACCAAGAGGGAAATCATTTTGTGTGGCTCTGAAAGGAGCAGTGGGAAAAGGGACAATATTACCGAATGTTATTTCAATAGACAGTCCTGTGTGGAGTAAATACAGTGGGATTTAGTCCAAAGGCATTCAAGAAATCTGAACAGTATATGAAATCTGTCCTTCACAGTGAAAAATATACCAATTAATTACATTGGCTTTGAAACCGTTAGTTAAAGCAGTACCACCCTTTTGCCTGGACACTCTTCAATCTAAGAGTAGTTAATATCGATTTAACTTAATTTGGAGTCATTCTGTGTACAGATTGCACCTAGGATGCAGGATAAATATTTGCTTGTTGAAACTGATGCTGCATTCAGGCAACACAGTCTTGGGGGATTAACTTGCGTGAGAGGGAATCACATGCAGAAGCAAAAAATCACAGGAAGGTCTTAAATTTCCACAGATGGGTTCTTGCAGTTACCTAATTTGCAAAATGAATGAAAAAAAAAAATAAATGAATGCAAAGTAAAAAGAATCCTGAGCATAATCAAATTTAAAAAAAAAAAAAAAAAAAAAAAAAAAAAAAAAGCTTTGGGACCAGCTTCCTACATGGAGCCTTCCAAGCAGCAGCACTGACGCATCTTCAGGGAGCGATCTCATAGTCCAGTGAAACAAAGAAATGCTCCTTTCACAGTGAGGTTTTGCAAAAGCAGATTTACCAGGGATAACAAATAAATAATTTACAATTTATGAAGATGTGAAGATAAATTTTCTTTCTTTTATTTCAAAGCTAGTTTTGCAAGTTGCAAGAGTGTGTACAGCAAACATTCCCCCCTAAATAAAAATGAGGGACAAGGCAAGACTTTCATTTTCCAGATATGTAAAAGTATTCCTAAAAAAAAAAGTCACCTTTCTCTCTGTCTTCCTCCTCTGCCATCACAAATCCACAAGGAAACAGAATATCCATGCCATATTACAATGAAACTTCTGGAATAAAATAAAAATCAATATTTAAAATCTGGATGTTACCGCACAGATTTCAGCAGACAAACTCCAGCTGGGCTGTACGCAAATACAGAACATTGAGCACAACACTGTCTTGTTGCTTCCTGAGAATGTTTAGGGTTCACAGTATTACAACACTTTGCAATAACTAAAAGGAAAAAATAAAGAAAAAAAAAAAAAAAAACAAAAAACAGGAAGCTTGAATTTATTCCTCCTGATCCCAGATTCTAGCCAGTTGGGTCAGATTGTCCCAGGGCTATGTTTTACCAGGGCTGGTCTTCTGGCTACAGCCTGTGGTTGCATTTCCAGAGGCACAAGACACTCTTTGAATCCAGGCTTTGTGGGAGACATGCTTGCTGCCAGTCCTGCATGTGCGGTAGCTGCCACTTCTCCAGATTAAAATAGTAGCAGCTATTTTAATCTGCTGTTGGAATACAGCTGAAGAAATTCCTTGCAATGACTTTCTTCTCTTCCTAGCTGACTGAGCAGCATGGCAGGGAGGGCACGTGCAGTTAGCAACCCCTGTCCAGGTCCATTCTTGCCCTGAACAAGAGTTGTATTTTGAGGAGCTGCTACAGATGGTACCTACTCTGTGCTGCAGTCACCCCTCTGGCCAGTGAGCAGTGCAGACTGCCTCCTTCTCTGTCTGAGCCTCCTGCTCAGCATTTTGAGGTAGGTTTGGGATGCTGCAGGCCCCCAGAAGGGGTGGCTGGGAACCAGCAGCAGCCCCACCACAGCTCTAGCTTTCCCTCTTCCCCCTGGTGCCAACCTGAGCAATTTGTCCTCCAGGCTGGGGGGTTGCACAACCGAGCACTTGCCATGTGGTTTGTAAAATCTCACCCAAGAAGGCTTAAATATAAGGAGCTAACAGATGACCTCTTCCTTGTCTTGGGCCTTTGTTAACTGCTAATTGATCTAATCGGGAAATAACTGGACAGAGGAGAGAGGGTTAATGCTTTTGCTCCTGCTCAGCTGTTGGTGGCAGGGTCTGCTGATGTTGCGTATGCACCATGCTGTACACAGATGCTGCATTATAGTACATTACAGTAACATGAATTACCTGTGCAAGGAAATGGTGAAGACAGCAATTATTTTATTGCATAGGACTGATTCCATTCCTTCTCCTGCCTATCTTCCCCTGTTAAGGATAAGTGACATGTATGATGCTGTGCACTAAGGGGTGTATGACAGCACCTCTCAGCATCAAAATTCAACACATCTCCTACAAGGAAATGCATCCTCCAGCTTCACGGAACTTTTATGAACCTGACTAGGTCCCAGACTATATTTTTATATAGCAGTGGTAAATTCTTGTAGTTGTTTGTGTCTGAAAATACTTGCGAACAAATTGATACACTTCTGTATACTCTTCCAGACTACCTGATTGATGACTGTTCATATTCTTAGCAGACTGATCTTGGACAGCTTCAGAATCGGGGTCTCAGTCCGTATCTAGCAAAAATCTCTTGGCTGAGGAGACTTGCCGCTGACTGTTGGATCAGCTCCACGCGCTTACGTGAGCTGAGGAGTTCCAGGAGCTCCCTCAAACTCTGAATTTTCAAAAGTTGAGGATATGACCCTGGATAAATTAATCTGCCAAAGAGCTGGGACTGCCAATTGGAGGCTGGGACACTAAACAGAACACCGTAACAAACAGAAGAAAAATAACTTATTGAAAATAGTATTTTCTTTCATGCAAAGAATCAAACTTTAAATGATCCCATCTGTCACTTTCATCTGCACCCTGTTCCATTGGCTGGATTTTGCTCATTAAGATAAATTTCAAGCCAGCAGATCATTTTTACCTTCAGGGCTTTGTTGAAATGTAGTGTTTGGGACTTCCTCCCCTCCTCCATTTTTGACAGACATGACAGAGGAATACGCATATTTCTCTTATGCTGCTTTGCAGTTGCATGAAATGGCTTTGACCTTCCAAAAGCAAAAACACC
The DNA here is from genome assembly GCF_047663525.1 of Anas platyrhynchos. NCBI lineage: Eukaryota > Metazoa > Chordata > Aves > Anseriformes > Anatidae > Anas > Anas platyrhynchos. Next base: position 16,404,637 of record NC_092596.1, read on the forward strand.
ACGTTCAAATTCCTCCTCCTTTCCCCCATGGGATGAGGAGCTGGCCAAGCCCCTCCAATAAAAGTTTCCCATTCGACCTTGCATCATAAAACCCTCTTTTCTTTATTACTCCCTCTCCTCAAAGCTTCCCCAGCAAGCCTCCAGCCCTTTAAAAACTTGCGGTGGAGAGCTTCTATGTTGTGCAAATGGTTCAAATGCCTTTGTTTCTTCCCTGAAAAGACATAAAAGAGATTTGTTGGATTCCTTACCTCATAACCAAACACAACTATATACCGTGCACTTTGCATGTTACAGCTCCCCATGCTTTCCGCCCAAATGACTTATTTTACTGTAAGTGTAATTAAGCATTGGAATGGTTTCACGAGGGATGGAATAAATCATCTGCCACTTAAAGTCTTTAAATCAAGACTGGGTGTTTTCAGTGGGGTCCTGCTCCATGTCTGGAGCACACAGAGGCTCTCGCGGTGCATTTTCCTAACTGTATTTAATCACACGGTCATGGTCAGCCCGGGTATTGAGGAATTAGGGGATGGGCGGGATGGCCTTTGTCATGCAGGATGTAGGATTAGTTGGACTTAATGGTCTGTTTTGGCCTTTAAATCTATGAATAGAGGAAAAGGAAAAAGAAAAACAAAAAAAGAACAAAAGTCTCTATTATAGCCAGCATGTTTCTCCCTTCTGAACGCAGAGCCAGAGGGACTGCAGGCAGCTGGGGTTACAAATAAGTACCGGAGAAAACTAAAGCACCCCCGTGCCCAGACGTCTGCACCAACCCCCTTAAAGCCCAGGCAGCCTCATGCAGCCATACCCAGCAGCCCAAACCTGCTGGGATTTGCTGAGGTCTTACAGAAAACATGAGGCACGAGGCCATGCACAAAGCTTAACTGACTTTCACTTCTTTCCCCTCCCCCTTGATATCATTTATGTGTTTCAGAACTGTAAGTCTAATGCTTTTTCTATTCCTAAATTAAGCTAATTAAAATTTTAATCTGGTAGACATTATCTTATAGCATAATCAGAAGAGAGCTTATAGTGCAGTAGTTTGGTTGGTACCAATCCTTTTTACTTCAAATTGTGTTTCATTAATTGAACGGAGCTTAGATAGGTGCTTGTAAGGCAATAAGCTAACTATCTGTTTTCAACGAAATACTTCATTTTCCCAGGCAACTGTACCTGCTCTGACCCTGCGTGCTTTACACCAGAACAGTTTTCCCTTAGCAAAGCATAGGTGATTGCACCCATTACAACCTGGGTATTTTGGGGGCTGAGGGCACCCCTCGCATGCACCACTGTAGACTGAGTCTGTAGCAAACACTAATGATCCTCTTTGGTAAATGACAAACACAAACTCTGCCCACTGATTGGATGATAATATCTTCTTAACCACGGGTTATTGTATAATTAATTACTCCCAGAGCTTTATTAAGTCCTCAAGAATCTTTCTATAGACGAGACTGGTATTACTCTGCCATACATTTTAAAGAGATTACTGTTAATTAATTAAACTCTTCTGCATACCTAAAACTCAGCTAAACCCTCTATTGTGCCATCTGCTGTCATTTCAGACATGTAGGACTTTCAAACTCCCATAGAAATATTAACAGATTAATGATCTCTACTCAGATATAAAACAATTTCAAAAATAAAATGCCTTCCTACACTTGCAGCAGTGCCCTGCATGGAGACGGTGTCAGGAGCTGCCCAGGGCATGGCAAGAGCCCTTCCCATGGGCTGTCATCCCACTGGGAGAGAATTTCCCTCTAGGGCTAACGATCTGGTGCATTCCAAAGACACTAAATTCCCTGAAAGTGTAAATAAAACATTAAACCACAATTTATCTACTCCTGGGACTAAGGCACCCAAAACGGTTAGCATAAATCACTTGGAACATTTATGATCTACTGACAGATTTCCCTCCTAAAATTGGAGCCCGACACATGTAAATCTTCACAAACGCTCCTCCAGAGTGGAGCCACACAGCAGCAGAGCCGACACAGAGTGCTGGGCTGACATCTTTCCCATAGCCCACACTGTGCAGGTGGGGCACAAGCGATGCTTGTTGAAAGCAGAGTGCCACCCCTAGCCTTTTCACCCTGCATGGTGTCACCATCCCTGGACACAGCCACCAGATCTGCACAGGAACCTGCACAACGTCTGAGACCAACAGGGCCAACAGATGAGCTAAGGGCTCTTGTGGCTACCAAAACACAGTGAAGAGAAATGCTAGTAATGAGTCCAGCCTTCCAGTTGGCCAAGACACACTAGCTGGAGAACTTTTTGTCAGTAAACAATTTACAGAAAAAAAAAAAAAAAAAAAGTAGCTTTTTGTCAAGAACATTTCCACGCAGCAAGAATCCCTTGGATAAAAAGTGCCATTCCCCCTCCCCCCCCCCAAAGAAAACAAACTAATTCAAGCATAAACATTCTTGGTTTTCTACAAAAACATACATAAAACCTTACAAGAGTATGTGAAAGTGCTATTTGTTCATTTCTCAGGTAGCAGCTGCTTCTGAAAATATGAGTATTTTTAGCAGAAGGTTGCAATGAATGTTAAAAAAAAAAAAAAAAAAAAAAAAGGAAAAAAAAAAGAAAAAGAAAAAGAAAAATGAAAAAGAGCAGTTTCCACCCAGCTCCCCTTCAGGAGATTGTTTGGGATGAACAGTACAACACCAGCTGGTTCACACCTTGCACATTTTCAGCAGGGTCTCCTGTGCAGCAGCCACCTGTGCAGGGATGCTCAGCTGCATTTGAGATTGCAGGGATATGCTCACAGCATGGAAGCAAGCTGTAAGGCACAGCATGCCCAGAGAAAGCTTGCAGCATTGTTGGAAGCTGGGCAAGATCCAAGGAGCTCCCATCTCACCAAGCAGAGCTTGGGTGCTCACCTGCTCATTCAGATCTTGTTTGGAAATAGGCACGCTATTGCTCCACAGTTCCAAACAGATAGTGCTGAAGCAGGATCACTTTCTTAACCAATAACTCATTTCCAGAGTACTCAGTAACTCTGCACAAGGTGAGTCCCAGCAGCCCTCCCTGTTTGATTTGCACACTGGTTTTGTTCAGGATGCGGTCCCTGCATTGCCACCTCTCCAACACTGGCATTTTCCAGGCTGGCAGCCAAAGGGATGCTTAGGCAGACGTTCATGCAGACAGAAAGCTAAATCTGGTTTGTGTTACACTTGCTCCAAGAGAGGCTGGATGGAGAGCAGTGGCTTGCATGTAGGCAAGAGGTCTGAGCCAACGCATCACTCAGACGTGGAGAGTTTGTTTGCACTTTCTGGTAAATGCCTTTTTTTTTTGCAATGAGTGTACCACCATGCTTGTGGAAGGGAATGGTCTCAGCTGACACCAAACCCACCACCTTCCTGCCAGCATTGCCTCTATAGGTCGCCTCTCAGTAAGGTGCTGATGGATCTGTCTGTACATTCTTGACAGTCAATACACAACATGCATTTGTTATGAAGCAAAAGGTTCACACCCCATTGTACCACCCTTCTTGAATACGCTTTCAGGGCCACTGAAGCATGGGATCACAGCACTGCTGGTGGGGAGGGACCTCCAGAGCCTCTAATCCACCCCTCCACACCCCCAAGCAGGGCTACAGCCAGCACTAAATGAGCTTGGCCGCAGCTTTGTCTTGCCAGGGTGTGAAAACCTCCCAAGATGCAGATGCCACAACCTCAGCAGATAACCAAGGATACACCTCTATCAAAGGGAAAAAAGCCTTTCCTAACACCCAGACTGAGCCTCCTGAGCTGCTGTTGCCCCTTATAACATCATTTACCATTACCAAGAAGAGTCCAGCTCCATTTTTTCTGCGTCTTCCCCGTAGGTAGCTGTAGGCTGCTACTAACTCACCCCTTCACCTGTCTAATCGAGCCCAGCCCATCAGCCAGACCCTTGCAGGCCAGCCATCTAAGCCCCTGAACATGTCCACAGCCCTCCTCTCCAGTTAAACTGGGATCAGATAGATATGTCAGTACAGGTCTAGATCTTGCTCTGTGCTTCACAGCACAAAACCCACTCCCTTACAGGCAGCCAAGCAAGAACTATCCAAGGCCACCACCAAACGTGGCACAGGGACCTCCCACATCTTCTATGACAGCAGCTCTGAGGCATCCAAGTGAGGCAGCCATAAAATAGAGACCACTCAGTTATGATTTTCCCATTCACTGAGCTGTCTGAAAGCTGCAGCTTGGGTAGACATTAAAGTAGCTACAGCGTCCGGGGCTCAGCAGATGCTCGCTATGTGGTGGCATCCCAGCATGTCCTAAAGCATTCACAGCCTCCAGCCTGAGTAAAGTCCTCCCTACCCATTTAACTGCTTAGTTTACATGGCGAAACAGCTCTGCCAAATGTCTTTGCATCACACCAAACAAGCTTGCCTCAGATTTCAGTGTGATTTGTAATCAGTGCATCAGCCATCAGAAGTGGGTTATTAAAATATCTGTCATGATGAACAATGTAAAATAAATGCAGATAAATTGTATTACTCTGGGTCATTTAGCTTTAAGTGCAACAGTCTCTGTATTTTTTTTGCCACTTAAGCGATATGCAGCATGAAACAGCACAAATAAATACAGATGTAGAGAACATTAGATACACTTTGTAAGAGCAAATTATGCACGTTCACATTTCATTCTAGTTAGATCAAAATTAGATGGTTTTCCTCCATTATCTCAGTGGATACACTAAAAGCCAGTGATTTATGAAAGATACCGGTGTGAATGCCATTATAATTGATTAACCTAAGAGACTGGTGACCTACTTATAGGTATACAAATATGATTATAATTGTGCAGTAAGTAATTGAATGTTCTGCAGGACTTCTTTATAATGTGACTGTAATGCATAAAAACAAGAGGGAGACAAAGGGCTTCAACCCTGCGCAGTGAGCTGCAATCCTAGGAGAGGTGCTGAGAGCTTTCTGCTCCTGTTGAGGTGGATAGGTGTTGAGGCCTTGCAGAATCAACCCCCTCCTGAACAGCAGCGTTTCCCATCAATAGACTATCACTTGGACAAGAGTCTCCAGCACACTTCACAGCTGGGATAGCTTCTGGCACATTAGGCAGATCTCATCATCTGGGAGATGCTGTGCACAGACCCTTCCCAATTCACCGGTGCTGGAGCACTTTATCAAGTATTTCCTTTAGGTCGAGAAAGGGGGAGAGACAACTCCTGAAAACACACAGCTACTAAATGAAGCTGTGGGTCTGTATTTCTAAACCATTCCTTTGCAATGAAAGTCAGCACTGCTGCAGTGGGTTTGGGAATCTGCCAAACTTCGGGTCTCTACCAGCTGTGACTGAGAGCCCACTGCAGCTGCCACGTCTGCTAATGGGTACGAGCATCCGTGCTGCCTGTTTTACAGTCACAGACAGAACACAGAAAAGCACAAGAGCATCTCTCTGCCCCCATGGTTTGCCATCCACAAACAAGACAAGGGGCAACAGATTGGGACAGTCCCCATAGGCTGGCAGCTCCTGGGTTGAAGCCCAAAGACCTCACCTAAACCATGCTTATGGTCTCCCAGTACCTCAGCAACACACATACTACTAGACCATATACCAGTATCGCCCGTTGCACTGCTGCAGAAGCTTCACAGCATTGCGTGTCACACATTTTCCTGCATCTTCTACTGCCAGTCACTTCCCCTGACTTAATTTCTCTGAACTCTTCTGCATGGAGACAGGCAGCAGAGCTAACCTCTGACAATGACACACACACTAGCTCTCCGCAGAGCAAAATTCCTGATTCCTAATTTGAGTGACTAAATATACTGAAGCCCAATGATGAATTATTTAAAATCTATACAAATTTTGATGCTACGCACAGAATTAGACTCGAACACACCCCTGCAATCATGAGTCTCTCTGCCTAAAGCTCCACCATGGAAAAGCATCCATTTAAGCCCCCTGGGATAAATGATCTGTTACAGCTCCCTGGACTAGAAACCCTGGAGATGATGTGGAAGCCAGGACTTGGTAGGATGGGATTGAGTTAATTAGCACTGTGTCTGATGAGAGCCGTAACAGCATAATGAAACAAATGAATATAAGCAGTCTAAAATGACTCCAGTGTATTGATGGGTGCTTGCTGCTGGCTGTGGCATGGGTCAGGACCATGACAGTGTGTGCAGGGCAATGCATTGCTCACCCTGAAGGAGACAGGTGGGGAAGAGCGTGCTAGTAGGGTCACAGGGGGCCTGCAAGACTTTTGTGTGACAAGCTGGGGACAGACAGGTGAGAAGCATTGCTAGCAGCCCCTTGCCACCAGCGCATACCCTGCTCAGCATCAGCCCTTCTTGTGGAGAGCCAGAGCCACCAAGCCCTAAGTCCCTGTGTAGGGCCAGGTCATGTCCAGCATGCAGCTCCTGCGAAAGCAACAGTCAGGGATGCACTGTAGCACCAGGAGCACCTGGCTCCCCATAGATAACCACTGCATTGGCTGAAGGTGCCCCATTGCTGCTGAGGAGCCCTGGTAGGGTTCATAGGACCCCCACCTCCAATGCATCCTGCCCCAGCCTCTTGTTAAGTTAACACTGGCTATGACTGTGCTCTGCCCTGCAGAAGAGTAGTACATTGACTCCACTGTGAAGCACAGATTTAAGACATGTCCCAGAGAAGAGCATGCACCCCACCTCTTGAGGAGTTACCTCTAAATTGTGCACACGAGTGACTGGATGAAGATGGCTGCGCTTGAATTCTGCATCCATCCTTTCAGATGTCAACAGCCGCCGAGGGGTGACTGGCAGGTTCTGCTTTTTCTGTGCGTTTTGCATTCCTTTCCATATTCAGGTGTCTGGAAGATGAATACATCGACCACAGCAATGCTGTATTTGGGAGAGGTGTTGGCTTCTCAAGAGTAAATAGTTCAGGAGATTTTTGTCGTTGGCATGAAAATACTGACACTGCCTGCATGGATAGCTCTGTTATCATGCCTCAGGCTGGTAAAGAAAGCATAAGGAAACAGAGAAAGACACAAGTCAGACCTGTACTTTACAGCAATCAGGCTCATCCTTTTAATTTTCAACCTTCTCAAAGCCTAACTTTGACCAAAATGAATTAGTAAAGGACAGATAGAGCTGCCAAGTTGCAGTATTTTGAAGCAGAGAGATGTCTCCTAGCTTGACCAACTATTTCAGCCACCAAACATAACATACATTAAAGTAACAAAGGATTACAATGCAGAAGAGCATGCACTATTTTTAGCCCATATACAGTCCTATATCTATGTCCACCACAGGGAACTGGAGCTGTGTGCAGCTGATGTATCTAGCCCTGAGCACAGCCTATCTACCAAAAACTAGAGAGAACTGCTGGGGACAGATAGTGACTATCAGCAGAGCTAGTAAAATAATACCTGCAATTTTGCTTAAACAAGAGAAGTAGCTATAAAAAAAAAGAACACCCTGACTCTCTTTATCCTCTCTGTTTCAGACCTCTGCTCCTTCCAATTGCAACTCTGCAAATATGAGTGTAGTGACCAGCCTGATAATATGGACTGTGGGGCCAAATGAATCTCTACAGGGAGCACCTGTGCCCCTCTCATTTCCTCCACAGACAACAGCTGCTCCTCCTTCCTAAGTGCTGCTTTGAGCAACTGACCTGCAGTGAAATAATCCCAGCTTCAAGTCTGTTGCAGAAATTAAAAATGACTTGCTTTTAGTTGGATGCAAGGCTTACTAATTACCCAGCAGTATTCGGGTGGCAAGTTTGCCACATGAATAATTGCATGTCCACAAAAGTGTTCCACTGGTAGGATTATTAGCAGGAAAACAGGAATTCAGTTGAAAAGCATTAATAAACCTTGAAGACAACAGCAATTATTGTGATTGATCCACTATCCAAGTGTACACAACTCCTGCAGGATAGAGGAGCAGAAGATGTTGCACAAGAAAGCGTGTTCTGAGAGCTGGGAAGGAAGGCAGGGTTGTTGTAGAGGTCAGGGTTAAAAATTGGCACTGTCACATTCAAAGGGTTTTAAAAAAAAACAACACACATTTCTTTTCCAAAGTGGACTCAAAATTAGATCATTTTACTAGTCTGCAGCATTTGCTACTTAGGCTGTTTCTTGCTTTCCTACACTTAACATGGGCAATGGAAGCAGAAGAGGTTTGTGTGCATCACAGGGCAATTGCTGTGTCTGGTTTCCCAGGACCAGCGGAAGCTGCAATGCAGAGACTGCAGACGCCCCAAGGAATAGACTCAAATATGCCCAGTGCACTGCTGCTTCTGTCCCGGGAGAGAGATAACTACACCAAATTGCTTCCAGGGCTGAAGGAAGAAATGCCAAGAATTTCTGCCCCAGGGAGAAGAGTGAGAACCAGCCCTGCAGACCCCAAGGTCAGTGCAGGAGCTGCTCCAGGCATGGAGCAGAAGTTCCCCTGCAGCCCATGGGTCCCACATGGAGCAGATCTCCACGCTGCAGCCTGTGGGTACCACAGCAGAACAGATCTCTGCACTGCAGCCCCTCCTTTGAGGAGCAGGAGTAAGGGAGCACTTGTGGTGGCGTTTAGCTGCTCATCAGGGTGAAACCACCACATCAGGTCCCAATCCTGGACTTGGATTTCCTCCAGTGCTACACAACAGAGGGGTCTCTCTCAGCTGCCGGTGGGGGCGGCTTATGGTGCTCATCTGCCCATGCTGATGCCTCTGCCATACTCCTCCACCCAGGCCCACCACTGTGGCTGGGTGCAGCCTGTGATCCACCCCAAACTGATCTCATCACAGCATTACAGTTCATGCCAAGCTACGATATAGGGTGTTGAGCTCATTGCAGTATTTTTCCTTCTGAAAGGAAACAAAAACAAACTCTCACCAGTTTATTATTTCAGCTAATTATATGAACCAACAGTATTTCATCTAAACCATTTTAGGAAAATAATTGGAGAACGTTCGCAAAACCCAAGCAACCATTTTTCTCCTGCCAGGGTGGCAGATGCAAACATAAAGAGTAACATGTCCATACATCTCCAATCTCAACTTCTTATGAAACAAAATAAAAGCAATCTGGTTGTGAACTGATCCAAAGCAAATACAATATTTCAGAACACTCCACATTTAGTTGGTAGGGTTGATTTATATAATGCAATCTAAGGACCAGTGTGCAAATATGAGGGGAAGACTATTTCCCCTTCACACTTTCTTACCTCACAGACATTGTTTTTGTTCTGCATGCAAGTGAGGAGCCCTTGGCCTGCACAGCAGAATCCTTTGAAGGATGAACACTTGACAGGTTTCTATGGTACTCCCAAAAAGGGTTGTTTTACGAGCCAGAGGTTCTCTTTGTCATATATAATACTCTGACATTTATTGTGGGATCCATGAGATAATCACACAGCAGTCTTCAAAATGAGTGTTGCTGAAAGCATTCCCTGCCTGACTTCAATTAGCAGGCACTATCTCTAGCCCCAGTCTACAGATGGAGAGAGAAGGAATGAAAGGGCAGCATCTTCCTCAGCGCAGCTCTATGTGCAGGCTGAGCCACAGTGCTGGCAGCCTGTGGGCCACCACTGAGCCCAGGCCACTGAGACCCCATGCAGCAGCCTTGCCTTCATCACTCACTCTCTTATGTGCAAAGAGCTCATTTGTATCTGAGGTTTCTGCCTCCCCTGTTTTGAGGAGGTGTTGCTCCAGCCATCGTTGCTGTCCCATTACTAGATTTCATGGTTGGTTTCCAAGATTTAGCGGCTTTTCAGCAGGCAGAACTCCTTGGGTTCATGGCACTACAGTCCTACTTAAAGATAATTGCCAAGGTAAATCAGAAACAAGGGGAACCTAATAAAAACTGGAAATCATATGCTTTAAAAGTGAAATAAATAAAAAAAAAAAAAAGGGGGGGGGGGGGGGGGGGAGAAATACTGAAAGGATAATTGCATTTTTCAGTAAGGAGACCATTGAAGGATTTCCATGAACAGTTCAGTCCCAGTCCTCAGTTTGCTCTGTTTAAACCTTGATCCGTCATTTTGGAATGAGTCTAAGCATCCATTCCGCAGGGACCCGCAAGCTTTCTGAATGCAATCCTCCGGCCCTCCATCATGGACTGCTGGCAGGAGGGATGCCAACACCTGCTCCAGAGGCTGCTGCTGCTGCCTTGGGCAGGAGCCACTCCTGGCCCTTCCCCAGCTTAACCCCACTCACGCCCCCTTCCCTGGGAGAACCAAAGCTGCATGTTGCTCCAAGTGTTGCTCCAAGGCCATGCACGGCTGCGTTGCTGCGTTATACCCAGGCTCTCTCAATATCTGGGCTGCAGTAGCCTCAGAGTAGCGCAGGCAAGTGAGAGACATCGCCAGGCTGGGCTTGCTCTAACTTACGCCTCCCAGGAGTGAGGGAGGTCAACAAGAATAAACATAAATGCGATGTTTTCTTTGCTGCTTTCACCTTGTTCCCAACAGTTACATATGGCTGTGTCTGCACACAAGGGTTGTGAGGAGTGCGCTCGGGGGTCTGCGTCCCAGGGTACCTGCATTTCATGAGTAAGTCAAAACAGCCACGCCGTGAATTAATGGCAGATCTTATGGCAATGCCAATAAACAGAGACACTAATTAATACCCGCTCATAATTCAATTCATTTAAGACTCAGATTGCTAACCAAAGCTCTTCTTCCCCTGCATCCGGCTGTTGCAGACCTTCGAGCAGGGCTGGATGTTTTCTGGCTGCTCCCTGGGCAGCGAGCTGCAATGTGAGCTGATTTACTGTCGCTCTGCCGGCAGCTGGGCTGGGATTCACGCAACGTTCAAGGCTTTTTCTGCAATGAAATACGCCTGACGTGGAGGTCAAGCAAACTGTGCTGTGTTGCATTCATAAGCATTCTTCAATTAGCACTGAAGACTGTCTGCGGTCTCACAGTTCAAATATTGAAAGTCTGAGGGTTGTTCGAGGTTGAGCATGGCTTCAGCTAGGGCCTAGCCCTCCATTTATTTTTTAAACACTGACTTGTCTGCCATCTCTATTTACCATAATTAATACTCCCGTAATGCAGACTCTCCCTGGACCTGTTCTGGGATTTGCTGTACTCCTTGTTCTTGTGCTGAGTAGTGTTTGCCCACCAAAACACAGACATGTCTTGATGACTTGCATTTGCGAAGGCCCATTCTTTTTCTTATAGAATTAATATTATCAGTGCAGATTTTCCCCTTTTTGTTCATGGCAGAGTGGCCCGCTCCACTCCAGATGAAAATGTGGATCATTCCATAATTACACACTGGTCTGTGTTGAATAAGCCTGCTCAAATGCTATTTTAGTTCTGTGTGGCCAGACTTTATCAGATTTATTCTATCTAGAGGAAGTCGCATCACAAATAAATAACTTCAGTGGAACATGGGAGTGTTTTAAAAGCAAATTATTTGACGACTATTCCCCTTTCTTCTTCTCCTTATTCAGCCAGTTTATAGGGCCATTAATGAACACAGCCTGCGCTAAAAGAGCAGATTTAGAAATGAATAGACAACCTTACTGCTCTTCCACTTCTTGAAGTTTTTTTTGAGCCCCTTCCTTCTATTGCCCTCTAGAGACTTCATGCACTGCAACATCCTGCGAGTCTGCTGCCAGCCCAGGAGGGCGGACAGGCAATGAGCTCCTCACAAGACAGAGGGCTTTCCTGGTGCCTGCTCCTTGCTGTAAGCAGTGTTGCCAGCCTCTTTGTGCACCACTTACACCTCGCTTCCTCGCACACGCCCATCGATGCCCCCAGTGCTCCCCCATGGTGAGGCCAGCCAACACTAGATCCGGCCATAGGTGGGAAGGACCATGCCACACTCTCAGGCTGATCAGCAAAGATGCATTTCCCTCCCCAGTGACACCAGTTGTGCAGACCACAGGCACCGGTTCTCCCCACAAGGTTGTGTTTTTCATTGCCCGCGGTCCCTTCCTGATGCAAGTATGACAAATGCCAGAACTCTTCAGCTATTTTCCTCTAGGAGAATTAAAGTTTTAATGATTAACCTTTATAAATTATAACAGCAATGCTCTAAATAATAAATAGTTTCTGGCCAGGTCTAGCCCTCTGAGCTATTATTCTCCAGCATGATATGCTGAGCCCCCATCTGCATTTATTTTCCATACTGTATTCAAGTCCTCTTATGTCATTGAGATAAGCAGTCAGGAGATATGTGTTTTCCAAAATGATGTCCTCATTCATCATTTCTTCCTCGCTGCTCAGCCTGATTACATTTAATTCAAGAAGAAAGAAGCCTCGCCTGGGCCCACTGAGCATATAAGGTTAAAAAAGCAATGCAAATGAAGCAATGGCTTCCTGGAGAAATGGCTACAGAAAACAAAATAACAGCATCCCTTATCAGCACCGGAGCTGTGTACTCTCTTCCTCATTTCAGAGAAAACTCAGAGCACAAATGACCCATTCATCAAGATCAGCAGGTACAATTCTGCTTTAAACACGTATGCACAGCAGCAACCACCCTCTCGATTAATGGGGAAAGAGCTTTGAGCCTTAATTTCATCTGATATTAATGCAAAGCTTAATTACAAATACAGATAGGGGAGTAAAAGCTTACTGCAGCCTGAACCCTTTCCAGAGACACTTGGCTAAGGGAGAAATATCCTTTGTTTCTACAAGTTCTTTGTCGCAGTATTTGGCCGCTCCAGGATACATCAAGGAAAAATAATGCCAAAATGTGTCTAGGCACAATGTAGCACTGAGCAGTGGTTTTTTACAGTTTGAGGAAGGATTCCAGGTCACATTGCACATACACACACACCTTTGCTGGGAATGCCCAGGCTACAGTCTCTGGCACAGCTGCTGCTTGTCCCCACGCTGCTCAATGGCAAAGACGATACTGTTGGGAAGCATGCACGGCACAGAGAGGGACTCAGCTCAGCATGGGGTATCCACATATGATGCTGACAGAAATGGGTGTTGTGGATGCTGGCGGATGCACAACTCTATGGGGCAGCAGCAATGGCCCCCTCAGGTCCACTCAATGAGCTGGGCTGACTTCTGCAGAGCCAGGCTGGCACCCACATGGTTACAGAAGGAATTTCCCACTAGGCAAGACAGCTAGCATATTTGCTCTCATCAGACTTCAAAGAAATGCCAAAGGAGCCAGGGAAATGAAACACATACTGAGCCAGCCAAATGGGCGAATAAACACAGGCAAAAAAAGCTAGAGCCTCTGATCAAATGAACTCAGACCAAAACTCCGGATTTAAAATGGGAATTAAAAGGGTCTTAAAGAGCTGGGCAGCTTCCCAGAACATCCAGAGGGCAGCAGATCTGCAGTTCCAAGAAGGTCAGACAGCAAACCCAGGAACTGAGCTGTGTCCCTGGCATGGCCACGACCTGGGACTGAGCCCATGGACACATTAAAAGTGCGTTTTCTTACTGAAGAAAACTGTTTCACAGAAAACCCCTATTTTAGGATAGAGGCGACAGGGGTTATTAATAGAACAACTGCATAACTCAGCTTGCATTAAATGCAAATGATCAGAGACAGTTTTTAGCACTGGGACCATTTTTTCCAAATGTGCATTTGAAATAGCTTGCCAAGATGTTCTGAGTTTCCTAAAGCTCCCCCAAGACTGTGACATAGCCATCAAACAGGGTGCCAGCTGCATTACCTATTTTCCTGATGTTTTGCTCACAGTGCCCCATGAATGCTTTTGAAACACAGCCTCAAAGAGACTGAGATGCCTAGTTCCCATTGTAGCATCTTTGAAGAATAATTCATCCCAATTTGTTTCCTGTCCTTCAGCATGGTTCAAACTCACGCTGTTATTTATAGGCTTAGAGTTTTGCCCAACAGCTATGGCAGTGAAATTCTTTCCAAGTGGATGATGGGTCCTGACCCATAATTTGCATTTAAAAGTACACCTCTCTGTTCTTCTGGGACATCTCCTAAAGGCTTCTGTGACCAGACAGGCACTGGATAGGTACAGGTCCAAGAGAAAAACATGTGAAAAATTGGGAAAAAATTATGCTTCTGCATCTGAAGCAGATGGGCACCTTATTTGGGTTGACTGCATGTCTGTAAAAACTCAAAACACAACAAAAATAAATGTGCAATAATAGGAAGACACCTCTTATTCAATCCCACATAATACAAGTAGTCACGAGCTGAATGGAAAACCAAGCAGAAGATTTTTATAACGGAGACATGTCTGGGAGTAAGAAACCACCATGAGATGCCACCACATCATCCAAGAGATCTTTTCAAATAAGCAGCAGAGTTACTGGGGACACACCCAGTGCACAGGCATGGGTCTTATGCTATGGAGACACGAGGCACATCTAGGGACCCAAAAAAGAAAATGGAGCTGGGAGAGAAGCAACCCATGACCTGTCGCTGCTGGAACCTGCCTGGGTGAATCAACACCGAATTAAGGCTGCCCTCTCAGAGGCACCAGTGGTACACGCACCTAGGGGAGCAGGGCAGCTGACCACTCTGCCCTGTACAACAAGCTCGGACAGCAAGGGAGGGAGGTCATGTTATCCGTTTGAAGCTACAGAAGCAGGCAAAATGTAATTATAATCACGCAAGCTGGAGTTCTGCCAGGACATCAGGGCTAATGGTCTTGCTCTTGCAAAAGTGCCATGGGATTTTTCAAATGATCACAAGTGGTCAGGACCTCGGTTTCACATCTCATTTGGAAGATAATGAAGAAGTCTCCCATTTATTTTTTGGTCCTAAGGGAGGTAAGGACAAATTGACTATGTCAAAGGGTGTGAGGATTTAGAAATGCAGATTCTTTTGTTGGAGAAGTGACCGGTAGCTCTGAAAGCCAGGAGGGATGGCGGAGGGAAAACAAGGAGCAAGCAGGAAGCACATGTGATTTCCTATGACTCCTGCTAGTGCCTCTGCTTTTTTCTGAATGTGCCATGACTCCAGTGACATTGCTGAAAGGAAGGTGAATCTTTTTTCATATGAGTTATTCCTGCTGTAAAATATATTTGGAGGGAATGAGTTTTATAAAGCTATCTCTGAGATAATTGGCAAGGATACTCCACTCTCCCGTGAAGGTTATGAGTGGGTTACAAGAGGGTCTTCACTTTAAACTTGGAGCAGTGAGAAATTAATAGATCTTACAGTGTCAGTCCCAAGGCAGAGGATCATGATAAACTGGAAACAGGCAGAGAGGCTCTCTAAGTTACAGAGGGGGGAAGAGAGACGTATCAGACCCCTGGGAGCTACACAAATTCAAACCGACACCTCTGCTGAACGCAAACATGGTGATTGCCAATAAAAGGTCAGTGTGATTGGAGAGGCAACAGATATTACCTTGCCCTCTGAGGAAAAGCAAGCGCAGTGTCTCTAGAGGCTCTGCGCGTTGCTGGGCTGGAGTAGGGAGCTCTGCCCTGGGAAGCTACTCCATCAGCAGCATTGGCAAGCGCTGTCTTTTAAAGTGAAAGCTGCTGTGCACATGGAGGATGATTTCATTCTTTCCAGAGATAATTATTTTCATATCTAAATCCTTTGCAAGGCATACATTGCATACATTGTCTCTCTCTTTTTTTTTTTCTTCCTACCAGGAGCATAAGAAAAAGTGATTACACTCTGGAAAACTGTAGAGAAGGGTTTGGACAAAAGGAAGAATTGGCAAGGGCTGTTCTGGAAGGTCATTACGTGGATATTGGCTGTTGTATAGATGGAGCTGCCTGAGCGGAGAAAGAACTGGCTGCGTTATCGATGAGAACGAGTAGTTAAATGAAAGCAGTTTGGGTTGCAAAGCATAGACTGCCATTGAGATCAATATTGGAATCAGTTTAATTAATTTGTATGATCAATAACCTGGAAAGAGGAAGGCACAGACCAGCAATGCAATTTGTTCACAATACAAAACAATCATGGCAGAGCTGTCAACATGCAGGGCAATGCCTCCAGCTCAGACCAGGAGAAGCAACGTGCATGCAAAGAGCACGTGAAATGTCAGTAGGGACAGACAACAAAGACAGGATTTATCCCAGGATTCATCTCAGTGATCTTGCAGCAAAACAGGGACTAAAAAGAAGGAAAGCTTAGCCCTCAGGTGCAGCACTCGACCACAAGAGCAAAAGAGACGTCACATGGGTGTGCCACGAGGCCAGCAGTAGGGAGGGTACATTGGTGTCATCAGGGAACTGGGCAAATCCAGCAGAGCTGGAGGCTCTGATTTCTCTGTATGGGGAAGAGCATAAATTACATGCTGAAGGTGCAGAGAACTCACGAATGTAGAGACATCTTCATAGAGCAGAAACCAAGCAGAGGGGTTTAGCTGCCCGAGGACCAGCACAGCAGCAAGCAGACCCCATAAGGCAGCAGGTCTCTGACACGGGAAGGCACTGTCAGAGGGTAGGCGAGCAGAATCAGGTTTCATGCTCCTCCTTTGGGTCCAAGAACATCCTTTGTTTCATCCTGCAGGTGAGTGGGGAACACAATACAAGCTAAAAGCACTGACTGTGTATTGGCTGTGACTGCACTACTCTGTACAGGAGCTGTAGGAGACCTCTTTCAGAGCTGATGCTAGTTAAATCAATTTCACACAAGACTTTGGGCAAAATTCTGATAAATGAATTCTCTTTTTTTTTTTTTTCTATTTTTTTATTTTTTTAATTTTTTTCTCTCTTTCTCACTTACACTGAGGGAAAGCACGGCTACCCCTGAGCCCTGGGGAGCCATGTACACCTCCCTGCTGCCAGCACTTGTATATGGGTGACGCTGTCAGGGTGCCAGCTGAGCCTTTGGTGATGGAGAAGGGGCTCTCGCAAACACCGTCCCCATTGGTGCCAGGTCCAGCAGCAACAGGGAATGTGCTTCAGCTGTGAGCAGAGAAAACTGGTGCCACTCCTATTTCTGGAGCAAAGAAAGTGGGGAGAGTATACGGGAAGGTGAGAACATAAATATCAGTCCTTGGGGAGAGAAGCTGATAATTCCCTTGTGTCTTCTGATCTGCAAACTCTGTCAGAGGCTTTTGATTCTCTCAGAGCAGAGAAAGGAAGAGACAGATGCTGAGATAATTACTATCCTGGCAAAGAACTTTTTCTTGTATCCAGAAGGAGAGTTATGGCCTCACAGCTGTCTTTAGGATAGAGTTAAAGCATTTTTTCCATGGTACATTGCAATGGCAATTAATTCTCTCGATGAGCTTAAACTAACCTTTATTTTAAAGAGGAAGATAACTAGTTGTATGAAGCATCTTCTAACCTGACATTTACCAAGGACAATGGGATAATCATTTGAAAAGCAATTAAAGGTACTTTTTGTTGATGGTGGTATTTTTTTTTTTTCCAATTTTTTTATTTTTAAGCTTCCCAGTGCCTCTTTAAGATTCTGTAGAGACTATGGACCCCTTGCTCTGGATGACTCAGTGTTTATCCTTCCATAGCACATTTCCAAATGCTCAGGGCTTCTCAGTCCTCAGTGCTTGGGGCTAAACTTTGTCACAGTCTCTCTAAAATAGGAAATGCTTCCTCCTGGAGGTCTGATCATAGAATTGGACCATTCTCCCACATACAAGGCATATGAAATTGCTTTGGTTCTTCTCTACTGCACAGAATGAGTTTGGTGAGCTTTAGCCCCTCAGCAGAAAATGTTGAAGTGTTTTAAATTCTGAGGTCTGTCCCCTTGACCTCAGTACACTCTTCCAGTTTTTATAGAAGACTTTTTTCACCTAGACAAACATTGCTAAAGTGCTTTGAAGAGGAAAAAATGCCATATAAGTGTTCAACACCATTCTATTATACTAAATAATCCCTTTATCTTAATGGAAACAATATTTGGACTGTTTTAAATAATGCATTCTACTTTTTTAATCAACAAAACCTTTATAATAATGCATGTGTAATTACTGCCAAGAACACGACAATATCTCATTCTAAATTACAATAGAGGAGGCAGCAATGAACCAAAAGGCGCAGTTCATGGAAAAATTAACAGCTTGGTCTTGCTGGTACTTTTCTTATGGAGCATTTAGTCAGGAGTTAGCATAAAGTGTGACTAGCTCCAAAATAAAAGAAGACATGTCTGCAAGGGCTTTGTCCAGCAGCACCCTTGAACAAAACATTGCTATAAAGGTGGAAATGCAACCTTTTACTTACATTGCAAGTGAGCACAGGGTGTGCTAGCAGGGAGAGAACCAGTGCCACTTTAGTGAGGTTTGAGCACAGCAACATACCAAAGGAAGACATCAAGGCAAATTCAATCAAATATTTCAGAAAAGTCATTTGCTGTATTTTGCAGTCCCAGGTGCCAGATGCACTTGGTTCAAATCCTCCTGTCATTAAAATGAATTTCCTAAACAATTTGCCATAGTGAAAAGCAGGCAGATAAAGTTAAGAGCCACAACCTCAGCTGGTGCCAGTCAGCCTCCTTCCACGGAGTGGGATGAGGAATGGAAGGGAACTGGACAGGCTACCAAGCAGCAACCACTAGCTCTGAAAGCACTGTTTATTTTAAAGTTTTCCTGCCTTCATGTCTTTGACATGTAGCACATACAGCAGCAAGATAAAATACCTCCAGTCCCATCTAATTGTTTTGTGGGATGACCTGTCAAAGCACAATTAGATCATTCCATGCATTGTTGTTGTGGGGATGCTTTGTGATCCTTGAATGTCAAGCTGTCAAGGAGATAACCCAACCTTTGAAATAACAGTATGTTAAATCCAGGGGTTATTTATTATTGACAATGGTGCTTACATGGCTTTAGTGCAGAATCACTGTGAGGGAATGGCAAACTAAAAATCCAAGACACAATAAAGACAGCAAAAATGAACAAAACAAACATGCAGCAAATGGGATCTGATTTAAAAAAGAAAAAAAAAGAGTCACTGCAGAAGTCAGCAGAAGAGCTTCAGAAGTCCTCATGGAGCATTGTACCTTACCCTGACCCGTCTGCTTTAATATTTGATCTCCTATGCTGGCTTCAGCTGCCCCAGCATGGTATCTTGGGGCCTCAGATCTCTAAAAAACTATTCTGCTGGATTCTAGATGAACACAAAGTCTGGATAAGATTGCTTACCAGAGGGAATTAGGTTACAATATTACTTTAGGCAGAGAGACCTATGGGAAAAGGACGTGCATTATATAAATAACTCTTGCAAAAGTGTAAGGGGGGCCTGGGACAAGTTGATAAGAGAAAACAAATTGCATACAAACAGATGTTTTAACAGACAATATCCAGCCACCAAATCAGCTAACGAAGCAACCAAAGGGGTTTCAAACACTGCAAGACACAAAGCGGGGCAGGCAAACATGCACTTACAGGAGTGTAACATCAAGCACTGACGCTGGCTGCAGCACCCCCTGCACAGATGAGCAGCTTGTGCCCCTCTGCCTGCCTCTGCAGCCCCGCTCTGTCCTGTGTGGGAGTACAGCACCCTACCTTTGTTGCAGATATTAGGAGCAGGCCTGGGAGGGCAATATACATACGTGTCTTCAAGAAGATCAATTTGGCTGTATAGATCTCCAGTGGTGGAGAATCTGCAGCCTGGAGCAGGTCTTTGCCCTGGCTGTTAATTGTTTTGCAATGTAGTTTCCATCTGAATTTAGCTCAGAGAGGGAAGAGCTTGGCTGCACCACCCAGCTGCCTTTCCCTCAACACACTCACCACTCAAAGTACTACTTAACCTCCACTTTGACAAATGAAAAGAGGCGACTCTCACAAACTCTGCGAGGCAGTTTCTCAACACTTGGATCATTCTTGTGGCTCTCCTCTGACATTTTGCAATTTATCTCCATGCTTTCAGAAACATGAACCCCAGAAACAAGCACAGTACCCAGCAGCTATGTGCACCAGTGCCAAACCCGGAGGTAATACAACTCCCTACTCCTACGGCCTACTATACTTAGCCATACGCCCGGGAAACTTACTGGTCTTTCAGCTGCAAACACAAGTGGGAAGTCACATGCATTTAGTTTTCCACCATTCCCTTACTGAGCTACTGCTTCCTGAGACAGCCTCCTCCTCCTCAGCCTGACCTACATTCTTTCTTTCTAAATGCTTGACCTTGCATTTGCATGTCCTGAAATGCATATTTGTCTGCTTGCACTTGGCTTAGCTAGCTGTCCAGGTTGTATATCAGTGAACATCTCCTTGTGTACCAGATTTCCAATCTTGAAATCACTTGGCAAGCTTATCAGTACTTTCAAAATATTTTCTTCCATTCTCTAGATAAAAATGTAACAAAAAGCATATGAACAAGAACTGATCCTTAGGAACAACAACAACAACAAAAAGAGATTTCATTCTGAATATAGGTTGGCCACTGTTTATATAGTGATTAAATATCATTTTTGATCGATAGCAAGAATTTACAAAATCATAAATGCTTACAGACATCTACATATATTAGGTCAATACTATTGCTTTTATTGACCCTGGGTGTAATCTAATGAGAAAACATCATGTTAATGTGACAAGGTCTAGTTCTTGTAGCCTTGCATTCACTGACATGAATTATCTCACTTCCCTTCATCACTTTATTCACTAAAATCTGCCCTTTTATTACTTGACCCAGAATCACCACCCAGCCCCTGTCCCTTGCTTTCCTTGATGTCTTTTCTCCAGGATCTCTGAACTGTCCCTGCTTTCTCATATCAAACATTTCTGTCTGGTCTAATGAATCAGGACAGTCTTTGAACAAGTTGATTGAACTTGGTTGCAAAATACAGTTCATTTTAGGTCTTCCTTAGGTGCATCAGAGATGGACGTAGCTTCCACACATCCCAGCTTCTTTGGCCCATGCTCACTCTGCAGTATTGAGGAGTGCCATACTGGAACCTGTTAGTGTGGAACCATCTCTGGTTTGGAACTGCCCAGTCATACCACAACAACCTCTGGTGGCCTTTCCTTTACTGCAAAATTAATTGCAGACAGTTGTGCAATGCTTTCATGAAACTTGTCTTTGTAGAGACCCTGCAGCACCTTGTCTCAGAGGACACCTTTACCCAATTCCTAGCAGAAAATTCCTTTAGCACATTATCAGTGATGGTTATTTGCTAGGAAATTGGTTCAGCATAACTGGATGAATATCACATATAGGATTGTTATAATGATTCTGCTAATGGACAGCAAATTTATGACAAAGTTGTATTTCCCCTCCTACCATGTAAATCCCCAGAAGTTATCCATACTAAGGAGGACAGGTTATTGTCACACCTTCCCAAACCTTCCTTTTTTATAAAAGAAGGCCTCATCTATAGAAGGGAAATTAAATACCCTTCGCTGTGGTAAATTCTCTAATGCTTGGAGCTTCTGCTTCAAAAAATGTCAAGTGAAAGGTGTGCCCTCAATCAAGCACAAGAAATTTGGCTTAATGCAAGACCCAGCAGAAGAACCCATTCCCCCCATGATTTCTAAGTCAGAAAAAAACTGTCTGAGCAGTCCCATCAAATGCAAAACCCAGGCTTTGCTCGGCCTTACCCACCATCTGAACGTGGTTTCCAGATAATTCACATCAAGTCTCACTATCCTTACATCCTTTATTTATTACATTCCTTTGCAACTTCTACTTTCACAAGGTAGGTGGTTTTGTTTGCCTTTTTATGACAGCAGCAGGGGAAAAAAAAAACAAAACTGTGGGACCCATGTTCACTGGGCAGGCATAGCTGCCTGGAACACCCTCCTGCCCCACATCTGTGCTGGGTTTATTGTATCTACAGAAAGGGCAACAGCGTCTTCCATCTGCAACCTTTCCAGCAAGACACATGTTAAGTGTTATCTGTCACACCAGCCCTTGGACAATCCTACATGGGAAGAAAGGGGCAAGCAACCGCCTCAGTCCCTCATGGAGACGAAAAGCACAAAGAGCACAAGCCTGACATCAAGGAGAGAAGGCTTCTCAGATGATCAGCAGCTGGTGTTTCTCTTGCCCTTTGCACACGCTGCAAAAAGGCGACGACTGTGCCAGGTTTTTCAGCGAGGAGGTTATTGATATTTATAGCAGTGATATAGCAGATCATTTGGACACGGAAAAGAGACAGGAAATCAATTATCATCAACACATGTCTCCATACTGTTAACTTACTCATACAAATCCAAATAACCTTCCCTCTCCGCACTCTGTGGTGCTCAGGACATGCACAGGACCTGATCATTCTTCAAAGGGCCTCTGAGAACAGGAGGAATTGCAAACAGGAACTTCTGGAAGCAAAAGCAATTGCTTTGCTTTGCATGCAATAAGGACTGCAATGGACTGCAATAAGTACTAAATGGAACTAACAAAGCGCTAGCAGAATAACAACAGAGCAAAAGACATTAACACTGAGCTGTAAAAGAGGCATTACCAATTCACGTGGCAAGTACAGCTTTTTTGCCACCCTTTCTCTGCTCCGTCAGGGATGCATGCAGCTGGCAGAATGCAACACCCTGCCTGTACAACAACAGTGATTCCCCTGCTATAACAATAGCTATAATCTATATAGCAGAACTTATACTAGAACAGAAGTATCAGTCTCAATATATTGACCATGTTTTATTCTGGATACAGCCAATTTCCAGTGATATAACATATTTATTAGAAAATATCCCAATCTGAGGGAGTAGGAGGGCAAGATATACTGGCCATCTTCTTGTAGATATATCTGGGCTTTCTAGAAGCTGTAGCGCTCTTCAGCTAAGCTCAGGGAGCTGCAAAAAGCAAACCACCAAGGAGCTGTGAAATATGATACAAAACCAACTCTGTTTGAATATCATCTAAGGGTGAAAGCATTCCCACTGGGACTACACGCAGATGAAGGAACTGGTCTATATGGGATGGAGAAAAAGAGTGCAGGCCAGAGCAAGCAAACATGTCCGTGTCATAACACCTGCAGACATCACTGGGATGGGCCAGCACCCAAGCCTCCTGCTGGGCACTGCAGCACCCCGAGCTGGAAGGAGGATGGACAGCCTGAGCGTTACATGGCCAAGTCTGTCATCTCCATGGGGGGACACAGCACATGTTGAGAGTAACACACACCAATGGCAATGTGGGTGTTACCTTGCAGCCCAGACTTCTTGCATTAGTGAATCCATCCTTGCTTCCCAAATAGTCTTCCCTTTGTATACACAATCCCTCTCAATAGGAGAGGTACCTCACAGCCCCCACGGGAAAGCCCATGTTTGCACATCCAGACTAAATCTCACTTTGTTTGGGATCCAAGGAGAAGCTCAGCAGGAATCTGTCTCTCAGCAAGGCTCAGGCATATGTTGCTGTGCTCTGGGCTTCCCCAGGGGAAAGATGCATCCCACAGAGCCTGAGTCACACCGGAGACTTGCTCATGTCTGCCAGCTCTTGCTCTCCAAGGCTAAAACAAGACCACACACATACCCTGAGACATCACTAGAGGTGCAGAGCCAAGCCCTTTGGTAGGAGCTGGTACAGAAGAAGGGCAGAATCACAGCAGGAATATTGCTGTGCAATGATAGGCAGCTGCTGGGTACACAGGGGCACTGGTGGCTCTGCACACCCCAAGGAGCTCAGGGAGGGATGGGACGTCCCCTTCATGCAAGCTTCTGCATTGCTCCTTGTGTCCCCCACCAAGCACTGGAGTCAGTACCCACCACACTCCGTCTCCCTTCCCCATGGGTGTTGTGTACCTGGCATGAGCTGTCCTCCAAAGTCCTTTAAAAATGCAGATCACTGTCTCAAGCTGGCTATCCTAAAAATAACAAAAAAAAAAAAAAAAAAAAAAAAAGTTAAAGATCTTCCTGCAAGCATCTGAAGAACACTGTGGTGCAGGACAAAGATACTCCTCCTCCAGCTACCTTCCTACACCAAATCCCTTCAGGGCTGTGCAGCCTTGGTTCAAACCAAGCATCTCATCATCCCAAGCATTCAGTGATTCACCAGCCTAAGCATACACGAGGCAATTCTGCATATGTCTGCTGTTCCTGTCAATCTGTCTCCCTGTGTACAGACAGAGAGAGAGAGCAGAGATCTCTGACAGTGGACAGATTAATAATACATTTATTTTCTCCATATATTATGAGGAAGAGGAAGAGCCATAATTCAAGAGCCTCCCTGAGAGTTTTGTAAGTTTTTCACAATAGGAGACAAGAGCAGGAAGGGAGCTTTTGTGCTTCAACTCTTTAAAGCTGGTGCCACTCTGTATTTTAATGTAACATTTATAGGTGCACAAAGAACTGTGCACACCACAAAATAGAAAGTGTGGTTATTAAACCAGTCGATACAACCAGGACATAATTTTCTCAAGCTCTCAGGATCAAGAGACAGCAGCTCTATGTAGTTCTTTGTGGCACTGATGTCTCCTCAATATCTTTAAGGAAAAGCTTTTTGGGCACCCATAAAGACTTCAGAGTGAGGTTTTCTGTGGGGAAACCAGAGTGGGGCTGGTCTGAGGCACCAGGAAAGGTCTGGTTCCCCTGTGCTGCTCGCTCCCACTGAACACTTTTTTTCCAGAGTCCCTAGAAAGTTGGTTATGAGGGTGACCTCCCTGCAGATACACATTTTTTTCATGAAATGGCTGTGGTTATATAAGCAAAATATCAAACCCATCCAAATTGCCCAGCCATACAGCCCCAGATTCACTGGTGCTGTGCTGAGCACTGCTCTTGGGGCACCCCTGAGCTCTCAGCCACCCAGAGCCAAAACAGGCGGCTCTGCTGGGGCCCATTTAAAAGCTGGTGCCCTCGAGTCAGACAGGCAATTGGAGCAACATCTGCTTGGCAAGTGAAACATGCACTTTAAGAAGAAATGCAAAGCCTAAATAGCTGAGGCAGAAATCTGACCTGGCTGGTGTTCCTGCAGGGCTGGGAGGCAGCAGTTCCAGCCCCGCTGCCCATGTCCTCCTTTGCTGGCCAGGAACTCTGTCCCTATGCCCTTTTCCCCGCCCATCCTTATGAAGTTTCCCCAATGCCTGGATGAAAAAGATGATACAGAGAGAGCACACACTGCATTTCTTGTCCACTTAAACATTTGCATTCCAGTTTAGGGAAGGAAATTGTTATTTAAAAAAAAGCCAAAGCTATTTCTCACAGTCTTTATTATTTTTTTCCCTCCCAGCTCATTTGCACATTCACCTACTTTCAAACAAAGGGAAGCAGAAGATGAGATTTTCTGATATCAGCGTTGCTTTACATATCTGACGGGTAGGTACAAAACAGGGCGATAATGAAGGCATGTTGGCGTGTATTAATCAGAAACACACACAGAAAGGCACAGGCTGAGACTAGTAATTTATATGTCTTGCTTTCTTCACAGTTTTTTTGAAACCTTAAGAAGAGGAAAACGCAGAGAAATCTGAATAAAAATTACCATCAGATGTCTGCATTTCAGAGAGCAGATCTGAGCAGGTCTCCCCGAGCGTGCCAGCCCTGCGAGGTCATAGTATCCTTAGGGCTGCACAAACTAGAGCAAAAACAGTGAACTAGAGCAAAAACCCAAAATAAGATATGCAGACAAGGATGTGCTGGGAAAAGCTAAGCTTTTGGCTTAGCCAAGAGACCCATAAGCTAACCTGGCCAAGAAACTGTCTTTCAAATGCACGGTTTGCCTGAGAGTTTGAGGGTAAGGAACGGTATGCAGAAGACCTCTTTCTTAATGGCCAGCTACTGTTTTGAGACCACAGACCCTGTCAGTACAAGCATACTAATCACTTTTGTTTTTTAAAACTCCTAATAAAAATGATAGCACAGGGAAATGCTATTTTACCAATAGGTAGTGCAATCCATACCAATAACCCGCCAAAGACAGCCAGCATGCCCCAATAACCTACCAAAGAAAAGCAGTATATGTGACCTTGAGGGACAGTCTACAATATCACGCAGACACTAGGTGCCATAAGGATGAGGGGAAAAAAAAAAAAAAAAAAAAACAAACTTCAAAGGAACTAAATTCAGCTAAGAGTGTAAGTCATATTTTTCAATATGCCTGCATTATTGGTAACTCTTATGATCATGACATAGCATTATGCAACCTCATATATGCCTATGCTAGATACTGTTAGGCCATCATTTGAGCCAGTAGAGCTGCTGTTCCATAGGCATTTCAATTATAAAACTCCTTTGCAGAGATTAATAACATAGCTCATGCTTTAAGCCAAGAAGCAATTTTTCCCCCTTCAAAATTTCATTAAAGTCTGCTGATAGAGCAAAAAAGCACAGTGACTTTTTTTGTACTTTCAGATGCTACTTCCATACTCTCACTATAGAGAAATTATGCTTCAGGCAATTAGTTCTTAGCTGGGACTAGTTGTTCCTGACCTCTAACATTTCAAAAGAAAACCCAGAA
Organism: Anas platyrhynchos; assembly: GCF_047663525.1. Taxonomy (NCBI): domain Eukaryota; kingdom Metazoa; phylum Chordata; class Aves; order Anseriformes; family Anatidae; genus Anas; species Anas platyrhynchos. The sequence continues at coordinate 16,430,801 of NC_092596.1, forward strand.
TCTACACAACTCAAATACCACTGCAAGAAGTCTGTACAACAACAGAGATTCCCCTGCTATAACAATAGCTATAATCTATATAGCAGAACTTATACTAGAACAGAAGTATCAGTCTCAATATATTGACCATGTTTTATTCTGGATACAGCCAATTCCCAGTGATATAATATATTTAGACTTAATTCTGCAAATGACTACACACATATTATAGACTTGGGCTGCACTGTGGAGCTTGATGGGTCTAAGATACTACCCCTAAGCACATTGGACTGCTGCATTCTCTGCCTGTTTTCCATCATAGTAATGGTTACAGACTGAGCAAAACACATTGCTACACTACCTCACATCAGTCCATGATTCCTAACAAGTGTCATTGTGATTTACCACCCACAGTGTATTCAAGATGGTGGAAATAAAACATCATTTGCAAGAAAGATCCTTCTAGCAAGTCATTGAGCAGTGACTGAAGCTATGTCAGGGAATCACCTCCCAACCTCTGTCCCCACTGCACCTTCTTCCCAAATCCTCCTCCTACTTGAGCCCTTCTGGGATACGGCCTGCAAATGGGCAGCAGCAAGTAGGTTGTTAGCAGCCCAGTCCCATCTAATGTGTTCCCAGCCCCAGTTTAAGTCCTCACTCTAAACAGCTTTTTGTCTTACAAGATGCCCTTTACAAAAGCCACAAACCTCATGGAGCCACCACAAGCATTATTTCTGATCTCCACTGTCCTGCACTAAAGGGCTGCTGTCCCTTAAACACATATCTATGCCTTTTCCACGCTCAATTAATCTGGTGGATTTGGAATATTCTCCCAGTTTCCTTCATTTTTTTCCCCAGATCTTAGCCTTCCCTCTGAGTTTTTTTCCTTGGTTTCAGTGAGCCAAACAGCTAGATTGCAGAAACAATCATCTTTAGCTGAAGTGAAATTGAATCATAACATTACAGGATTCCTATCCATAAACATTCAATTCTCAATTTCAGCTTGTTTTGTCTTGCTTTGCCTTAATGGTCAATAGAAAGATTCTCTAAGACCTTGACAGGATAAGAGAAAACTTGTTAACATAATAACATCATCTCAGGGAATTCATTGCAAAGCTGCTGAGGGCTTTCGGCTCCTTACAAGCTGCCTCAGCGGCTTGCTCCTGAGTGATGCTGGCAAAGACCTCATCTCCTTCTCCCAACAGAGTTTTGTAGGATGGGTCCAGAGCCATTTGTAAGTTGGATATTCACATTATTAGGTGTAAAGATGGCTGAATGCACACAAAAATACACCTGCTTCTGTTACTAAAAAAAATGTGCACAACACAGCGTAGAGTCAGAGAGATAAAATGCCCCATCTTTTATAACATATGTCAGGACTGGGGACATAGGTGGCTCACCTATATAATACAGTCTTTCAGACAACACCTCATGCTGACATATCGTGAAATAGTGTTCCAGAAAGCAGCAAAATTATAATTCTTTCTTCCTTTTTTTCCCTTCTCATTTCCCATCTCCAGGGTGAGAACTCTGCAAGAAGTGAAACATTTTGCTTCAGTAAGATCAGGAGTCAAATAAGTCTTTTTGCCAGGAGGGGAGAGCTGAGGTTTGTGATGTTTTTTGGGTACCAGGAAGTTCCTGCCCTTACTTTGGAGATGCTCTCCAGAAAGCTGGGCTGCCAGGACAGACAGCCTTTAGGACAACTGTACCAGGTGCTGTGCAGTGGTTGTCAGTGCTCTCCAGTGTGCAGGTCCCAGGGTTCTCTCTGTTGAAGATGTAAATTCTAGGAAGGGGAAATTAATTACTGCTGGTAATAAACCATAGACCTCCAGAGGGTGGTCTGAACCACAGCTTGAAAATCTTCATCCACAGCCCTTGCTGCTGACATTTGCATTATCTTTTAAACTATACAGCCACAAGCAAAGGATGCTAAAGGTGAAGACTATGGATTTTCGTTTGTTTGATAAGAAATTTACAGTGGGGAACAAGCAGACCTGTTATCTTTGCAACAGTCCAGCATGGCTCAGCATCATGCGAGGCTGATGGGGGCACAGCCAGCTGGGAAGTCCCACTCGCAGCTGGACCAGCTCCGCAGCCCACATAACACAATCCAGCCCAGCAAAGGCAAAAACACAGCTGTCCCCAAGTTATTAAATCACAACCTGAATATACTTTCACAAGTACAGTAGCTAGTTGTTTGGCTAATTAAACCATTAAATTATGCTGGAAAATAAACATTTGGAAGTTCCAAGAAAGACAAAGCCATGAATACTAAGAACTCCCCAACTTAGCGTGATTGATTATACAAACAAACCCTATGTATTGAAGAAATGTTACGAAAAAGCATCGTTTTCATCAAGTTTTAAGCGAACAGTTGGGGGGGGGGATTAATTAATTACACCCTGAAACATTTTACTGATTGAATCCATGACCCCAGCTCTTGTAAGGTCATCTAATGATAGATTAGTGCTGCACAGAGTATCACAAATGGCATTTGCGCTGGGAAGCTCATTGTATGAGACGTCAGGTCATGTAAATCATAGGAAACAAATACAAACATCCATCAGAAAAATGCAGAAAGTCATTACAGGCAGCAGAGAGGAGTTGAATTATTATGCAAAATTTATTTTGACTATTAAAATACAAAGAGGTGACACAAAATTGTCCTTTAAACAAACATAAACTACAAGCAGTCTGACAGGAGGTTTTGTTTATAAATGTTTCATCTTTTCACTATACCATGGCTGTAAACAGTACCTGAAAAACAAAGGAGGGGAAAAAATCCACACCACCAACAAAACAGTGTTTCGATATTTGGGTCTCCAGATTTTTTATTTTATTCAAGATAGAGCTAGTCTTCCCACATCTGAATAATCAATGCAGGATAGGAAGGAATAGAGTGTAATTACTGCACGTGAGTCATTTGTTACGGATCCTGTCTGCTCAGAGAGAGCAAAGGCAAGCACTGCTTCTAGAGAAGCAATTATCTTTTTTTTTTTTTTTTTTTTTTTAGGGGGATGCAGTAAACAGTTTGACAGAAATATGTGGATGCTCAAGAACGGAAAACCAAGAAGCAAGAGACACTAAAACAGAAAGGTTACTACCAACCTCCAAATGTCCACGCAGGAATCCACTCACCGGTTCTCAGTACCATGAATGAATCCAAACAGTGAAACAGCTTCTTCTGGAGTTCATTTCTTTGCTCAATAAAATAACCCCTCAGGTGTTCTTCCTATTTCTTTTTCATTTGCTCAGAGAAGCCTAACTCATGCCTGTTAACAGAACAGATGAATGTATTTTTGGTTTGTAGACCAGGGAAGCAAGTTCTTTAAGTCCCAAGCACAACAAGAGCCAGACTCTCTAGCCATAACTAATACTGATAATTCTGAAGCACTATAAATTACAACCAAAGTATAATTCCTCCATATTTAATTCAAATAAAAGTATCATGTGGGTTTTTTTTGTTTGTTTTTTTCTTTTTAAAATTTCACACATTTTCAAGATAACCTTTTTAGAGCAATATCATAAAGTAGACTTAGATGGTCAGGAAGGGGGAGCCTTTGTTCTGAATTGCTTGGCTGTTTCACAAAAGATAAAATCAGGGACGGTAGGTCATGTTTTCAGGTGGAACACAGATGCTTTGGTACTGAAACACCTCAAGGGTAGGTCTAAATCCCCCAGACTGCCCTGGAAAATCACAGCATACCTTCCTGAGTGATGCAGGTTCCTTCCAACAGTCACAGGATGATGTCTAAGGAGTCACATCTCCTCTGAGTCTTGTTCCATCTTTCACTATTGTAAATCACTCTAATCTCATTTTATGAACACCACACAAGAAGGCAAGCACTGAAAATTACAAATAATAGGTCAAACTGTGATTTGTGAATAGGGAATGCAATATCCCTTCCATTACCTGGAAGTTGTTTGTATGATGGAAAGGAGGAACTGGACCTTACAATGAAACAGAATAAAATAGATTTATTGGATCTTTTACCATCTGAAAAAATGTTTACAGTGTTACCAATGTAAGACTGATTGATATCAATTGTACATTTCTTCTACTGCTGCTCCGTGGTGGGATAAATTAGTATGCTCTGAACTTTCCTTGGGTAACAAGCCGTGAGTGCCCGACCACTGCCAGTCTCAGTACATTCAGTACTGCCAATATAAATTGCCTAGTCCCTTTGCAACCAGATAAATGGAGTACAATTCTAGTAAAATAAACACAATTCCAGCACTGAAAGAAATTGCATCTGCTGGTGATCCCTTTTCTATCAAAGCACAGAAGGGGGTTGTGACAAGAAGCTAAACATTGTTGTTGAAGGTGCAGTGAGCAGTTGAGTTCACCCAAAGACAGAGAAGAAAAATACTATGAGATCCAGTTCCTCCTGGCCATGTTTTTAGAAAGCATTGAGAGTACAGCAGTTGAAGGAACCTGGTCAGTGCTTGGGAAATCCCCTGACCTGGCGAGCAGTGAGCCTGGCAAATCTGCACTGGCAGGTATAAGCACTGTGGAAATGCGAAAACAGGGCAATAGGCATAGGAAGGTTGGGGTGGGGTAGCGGGAGTTTGCAAAAAATGTTTATAAAGTCGATGCAATCAGCTGCTGTGCCATTTCATATCAGGAAAGGTTCCTGACAATATTAGAAACAGTGACCTTGAACAACCATGTACTTGGCAGGCATGGCTGAGTGGGGCAAAGTGTTTCCAAGCTGAGAACAAAGGCGGGTTTGCAGAGGTCTGGTTACAACCCTTGGGTGCTGTGACTGCCAGAGCTCCATCTGAATCACCTGGTGCAGAGGCACCCCAGGGAGAGCTTGTATCTCAGGGCAATATGTAGGGGTAAACCTCTACAGAGGCTCTTGGAAAAGGGTGCATGGTGTGATCCATATCTTCCTGCCGCAGCCCTGGCTCACCCCTGTGGTGTAAATGCCTGAAGTAACTAGGAAAATAAAACTAACATTCACACTTTTAAGGAAAAGGTACAGCATTGAAGAGGCTTTCAGGGTAGGGCATAACTGCATTATCTGAGCATTCCCTAGGCTCCCAACCTTAGATGCTATCGCGCTGGGGAAACTTGGTGTGCTAGCTCTAAGGAACACCACGGAGCGTAGAGTGGAGTGGAGACACCACGGCTAGGCTCTGTAATCAGGTGGGGCCTCGATTGTTCTTGTGCACAAAGCTGCACTTTTTGCCACCCTAAGCCAAAGACCTGTCATGTTTTGACAAATGCTGTACCCTAGTGTACTTTTTGCTCATTATAATATCATTATAATACCAAAACACACCTCCATCCCAAAAGCTACCCGCCTCCAAGGTGCGACCACCCCTCACTGAGCATGCGCTCTGAATTTCTCGGAGTCTATTACTTTAAACGGAGACGGGAAAACTTTACACCAATCATAACTAAGATATGCTTGACTAGAGCCACTCAAGCTCCACCTAAAAGATAGAAAATAATATAAATTGGCCCAAGAGAGAGGGGATGTTAGGGAAGATACCATCCCGAGGACATACAACATCCTTAGGACCTCCTGACTCCTGGGATCAGTCGACGGGCTGAGCCTCTCTTCCCCCCCCCAATTGGGACGCCTTTGGGTGAGATCTGAATATTTGCTTATAAATCTCTATAGAGTCTTTGATCCTTTTAACGCGTTTATTTCTAGGCTGTGCACCTGTAACACCTATAACACCTATAACATCTATAACATCTGTAACATCTACAACACCTATAACACCTGTATAACATCTGTAACACCTATAACACCTGTGTATTTCATGCATACTAGCTTGCTTTTGCAGATAGTCACTATCACCGGCAATCCAAAAGAACCTGATTATCTGTTGCTGTAATAAACCATACTTGATTGCATTGTGATAGCTCTCATTAATGCAACTAGGGTGAGGGTGGTTATCCGTGATAGTTCAGTGTTCTGAATCTAACCAGACCCCCAGACGGTTGATGCATTGTTGGTGAATGTCTGAACGGACCCCCAGGTGGTTAATACGTTTTTGGTGAATGTCTGAGCGGACCCCCAGGCAGTTATTATGTTTTTGGTGAATGTCCGAATGGACCCCAGTTTTGGTGAATGTCCGACTGATTCAGTACTCTGAATCCAACCGGGCCCGTAACGGTTAATCAGCTACACCCCTTTAACGCGACAACCCCAGTGCTCCACACACTGCAAGTGCTGGCATGGACATCCCCACATACCTTCAATGCTCAGCTTAATAGAGGGCACCATACCATGGGGGGCTATATGTGTCATGGTGCTACATCATGGTGTGGCTTAACATATAATCCAAGAGGAGCTCACCTGGTGACATCCTGAAAGCAGCAGCAACTGAGGTGTGCTATTTTCAGCTTCACAGGCTTGTTTTGAGCATCTCCCCTGCTGTTTCTTGAGTCGAAGCCCCAGATGCGTTCATCCCAAAGGATAAAGCAGTGATACGGGAGGTGAACACACAGGAAAGTAGAGTAGAGAAGGAGCTTGCTGGTCTGCCCTGACCTCTCCCACACCCCATTCAGCAGCCCTCCCCCCTTTGTCCCTGTTTGAAATGGGGACAATGCTAGGCACACGCTTGCTACCAGAGCACCCAGCCCCACTACTGCTCTTCCAGCTTCAGACAACACTACAATAAACTACTGCCGTATTATTTTAAATGGGAGAGGCTTATTAGGCTCTCCTGTAAATCAGGCCTGAAATTACCACTGTGGTTTCATGATAAGCCTGAGTCCTGCTGAACAGCTCATGCAGCTTCTGTTTGAAATTCCTATTTTAAAACCACTTTTGTGGCTCCCCCATGAAAGCAGTTCGATTTGCAGCCATACAGCATGGTACGGTGTGGCCCGCCAAGCTGGGAGAGGCTCTTTCCCTTTAATGACAGCCATCTGCAGGTTCCTATAACTTAGCAATGTTCCCAGCTATGATTTATGGAGGGTGCTTAGCTTTACGGTATAATCTTTACTATTTTACAGGGTTCCCTTTTTCTCAGTTAAATGTTGTTTTCTGAATAATTCCAAGCTGCCAGTAGGTTTACAGAGAAGAAAACCAGAATGAATCTCTCCTTGCTTTTATTTACTTCTATTTGAGTACTGTGTTTCTGCATCCATTTTGGAGATTTACAATGGTATTAAGTTTGCTTCCCTCGTCCTCATTTTATAGATTTCTGCTGCAATCATTTTGAAAGCCAGAAAGCTGACAGGAAAATTAGGAAATTAGATAGCATGTTCCTATTCCCTCCAGTGCCCTGATGAAGAAGTGAGGAAGAAAAAGAAAATGAAAGTGTAATAAATAACAGTATATACCCTGGAGTCCCCTTGCTGGTGCTGGCACCTCCTCTGGGCATCCCCACTACATCCCAGCCTGCCAGCACTGCTCTGACCCCAGGAATGGTGGGCAGCTGAGCCCTACAGCGGCTTCAGGTGGCTCCTGTGGAGGCTGTTGAGGCAGCAGTGATTTGAGTGCCAAGTTCACAGGCTAATTGTTTACCTAATTTTAATTGCTAATGGTGGCCTGTGGTGCAGCAGTTCCCTGTGCTGAAGTTATCTCAGCCGAGTTTTCAAAATTATTGAAAATAATCACCCCAGAAAGAGAGAAGTGATGGCAGTAAACCCTTTAGATTTAGGGGTGATGTTGGGGAGTGATTCCTTTGTGACTTACCATGCATGACTTGCAACTCCAACTCCTTCACTGGCTCCACATGAACACCCTGAGAGCACAGAGGAGCCTCATAGATGTTATGTGCTGGACTCATCCTGCACCACTCCAGGCATCAGAGGGATTGCAGAAACTGCTGAAGAAAATATTTTTCTTTCACTTGAACTTTTCTTTTTGTCTGAGGTGGCCATGATGGCAAAGTGATGCCCTGTAGAGACCCTCCCGCAGCTCATCATGCACCGGGAATTGCGCTAATTTGCTCCTGCACCACCAGCTTGCTAGGAAAACAACCTTCAAATCAGCCCTGCAAATCATCCACATGACTGCATGGACCCGACTTTAAAACCTTTCAAATCAAAATAGGCATGCTGTGAATTGCAAAGGGTTGCTTATCTAGTGACGAGCAAGGGCTGGTTATCTCACAGGAACTGGTACCACCTGCAGCCAGTGACAACCTCATCCATAGCATGAGCAATATTCATCTAGTTGTAGGTTTCTGTTCTGTTTTAGGTGCTAGTTGTTGCAGGCAAAACAAAAACACTGGAAATCATCCCAGCAGGTCACAAAGCTATCTATTTTTTCTGATTTCTTCCCACATCAGATTACAAAGATGAGTTTTTAACATAGTTAGGTGCTGTTTCCAGTGCTGTATCAACTACAGAAGTGGTTTGCTTGCTCATTTTACCCCCAATACTGTTGATTTTCCACCTACCTTTAAAACCTGACTCATCCATGTTGCACGATACATTGGCCTTGGTTCAGGTTAAGAATAGTTATTTTCATTTAAACAGAGAGAACATTCAATCCAACTTTTCTGCTCTTTATGGAAACATCTGCAAAATGAAGCAACAAAACACATCAAAACACTGAAATTGCCCATCGAATGAAATTCTGAAATTGCATTCTGCCATTGTCATTTAGCCCAATAAGTTAGAAAGAGATTCAAGTATAGTTTTTATTTTGTCTTCACAGACTCAAGCTTTATACAACATAAAATATAACTTTATATTAATGGTTGATATGATATGCAAATAAAAATGTACCTACTTCTTACTGCACATACTTTTTACATTTGTTTATTTTTATATCTTAAAATGCAGGTTTAAAAACTCATTTAAATTATAATATAAATTATACTCATTGGCTTACTGTTACTTTGATTTGACACTTGATATTGTGATAGGTAATGGAGTATTTTCTAGAGCTGCAAGTATATTGAATATAAAATATAAAGGTTAAAATGAAGGGAAAATGTAATACAAATAGACTAACAACAAAGTAAAGAAAAATCAAACAGGCTGCTGGCTGCAGCATGGTAGCCCAGCTGTCCCAGCGAGACAGCCAGCTGGGCAGCAGGCAAGGAGGCTGGGCAGATGTCTGGCTTCTGCTGATGGCTTTGATGGCATTGACGTGTTCCCACAGAGCATCTTGATACCATTGAATCAACATTTTCCAACAGAAAGGGGCTCAGAAAACTATTCTGCTGGAAAATTGTTGACCTGCTCTATTGGCGGCTGATCATTCAGCAATACTGCTGAACGTTGTGCTTTAAAATAAATAAATCAAACAAACCCTATTCTTCCCAAATTAGGAGTTTAGTGCTTTTCCTCTTACATTACAAGCATAACTTGTCCCTATTCACCTTCACATCACTCATGATGGCCCAGACCTCTACCTTTTTCCCCTTCAGTCTTGTCCTTTGCAGGTAAAAGCCCTAAACTTATTTAGCTTTTTCTTCTGCAGAGGCCAGCCCTTACGTCTAACAATCTCTTTTGCCTTCTCCACACCCTCTGTTGTTCTCCTATGGTATTTCTGCAAGGGGCAATCAGACCTGCAGGCAGGATTTGAGGTGTGGGGATTTAGCGCTGGCATAGCAATGCTTCTTGTTCTCAGAGCCTTTCTTCACTCTCCCCATGGCTATGAGAATGGTGCCAACACTTGGAGCAGCTGCAAAGGTGCCAGAACATCTTTCTGTCAAAGGTAAGTGCTAATTTAAAGCCCATCATTCTGTATATGTAGGTAGACCTGTTTTAACAGGGGCATTAATTTGCACTTATCAGTGCTGAATTTCACCTGCCAGTTTATATCATACAGCCACTTATTTCTGTAAATCATTCTGCAAACCACTGCTGTAGGTCTGGCTACCCTGCACAAATCTGTGTCACCTGCAAACTTTGCCACCTCACCACTCACTCATCCCTTTTTCTGGTTCCTTTCTTTTTTGGGCAGTGTTCAGCCCAGATACATGCAAGATTTCTACTGAAATTTCTATCCATTGTAAAAATAGATCGAGGACTTGATTCCTAGTCCTTGTCTCATACCTTTTATCAGTCCAGGAGAAGGTCAGTCTTGTGAGAGCCTAGTCCTGTCAAGTCCACTTTGTGACTATTTTAGAAACTCTTTGGACACATAAAATAGATCTCTAGTTCTAATATACATCATCCACTGTCATCCTGCTGGCCTGATTTCTGGTGCATTTGCATGATTTTGGTAAGCATCAAATGAGCAATAGCTGTTTGCAGATAACATTGAGGCAATATATGTTTTTTAATTTAATATTTCTTCCAATTTCTTCTTACATTCTTTTAATATGAAATACAGCGTTTCCAGGATGTTCTTCCATAAGGATGCTGAATTTGATAAGAATAGTCACTGCTAAGGAACAGCTCATTTCTGGTTACATCTTCAGTGAGGTCCTAAGGTATAAATCAAGAGTTGCTCCTCATCACCTGGGCTTTCTAATTGTTTCAAATAGAAAAGGTGTCTTAAGGTATTTTCAAACCTGGCCTGTGTCTCATGACCGCTCGTGCTGTGGACAGCTCTTTATGGGGAATACTGCATTCCCCCCTTGTTACCAAAAAAGGTGCTACCTTCTTTGCACGATTTCTGAAGGTTTATAGGGTTTTAGAGATACTCAGAAAAGCCTAGGCCTAACAGAGCTGGGAAGGAGACTTCAAAGCTACCTTGTGGTTGTGTCAGCTTCAGCAAACCAACACCCACAGCACACTGGGGAGGGCGGGCAGCACAATCCCGTGGGCAAGAATGCAACATTCATCTCCCGTCTGGTGAAGCGGGGCTGCTCTGTATTGACTGGGTTAGAATTAGAATTGATTTTCATAGAACGATGTTGTTGATCCTCTTGGATTGCGTTACTTCCTTCTCTGGTTTCTTGTTTACTTTTCAACAAAGCCGGAGCTTTCTCCACCACACGTTCAGCTGTGTCCAGAGCTCCTGCTAAAGGTGGGAGAGATGGGGAAGGGGCTGCTGGCTCTGGGAAGCAGGTAATGAAATACTGTACAAATCCTTTCTAGTAAATCAGATTTAATACTTTTATGCTATTACAAGCTCCATTGAAAACAGTGCAAAAACTCTTCGTAAATCTGTCCCCTAGGTGCCTTATGTCTGTATTTATTCTGTCTTTTGAAATTCATTCATTTACCCAGTTCAGTTTTAGCTTCTGGGTGTTAGTTTTTATCCAACATGATTTAATTTTATACTCAGGATTGGGTTTAAAGCTTGCACCATGAACTAAATAAGTTCATTAAATGCTCTAAGTTTCTCTGGTTACAAGTATAAATTCATCAGCATGGAAATAATGACATCTTAAACCTATTAAATTTAAAATATCTTTATGCTCAACCCCAGAGCTCAGATATGCCAACCAATGATAATCAAATGCCACCCGACCACTCAGAAATTCCAGGGAAGAGAAAATGAGCTGGCTTGAGTATGCCTGTGAGGCAAATCAGACTGTCAAAATCCTATCATTCTTGGGAGAAATTTACATAGCTCATATTAAACACACCAGAGAGACTGGGAATCCAGAGTAATTAAATGCTGGAAGGAGGTGTGATGCTGGACGTGACACAGCCAGGAGGCATGGCCCCAGGGATGGCAGTGCTGGAGAGATGCCCAGGGGAACCTGAGTGGCACAGGGAAAGGGGAAGCACTGGGCTGTGCACCCACAAACTCCTTTCTCTGTAGCAGATACCTCTGGTTGCAAACTGCACAGGAGGGGGTGAACCCAGGGTGCTGCAGATTAGGAGCAGCCACCAGTTTGCACCATCATTCTTGGCTGTAAAACATTAAAGCATTAATAGCTGCCTTGCACTGAATCCCCGCCAGTCCCCAGTCCCAGAACACAACTGGACTTCATTTTTTTTTTTTTTTTTTTTTTTTGTGTGTGTGTGTGTTTGTTTGTGTGTGTGTGTGTTTTTGTTTTGTTTCAAAAAGGCAATTGCTTTTGTTTAACACTGGTTTACAGCAGATAGACCCTGTCACTGTACAAAACATAAGGGACTTTAATCCTCCTCTTATTGACATGACATACCGTAATGGCTTCTTTGGTTACCTATCAAGTTACTGTGTACTTAGAAAGCTTTAATCTGTAGATTATTTACTCAATAGACTGTAACGGCTTCGCATAATAGCCCATAACGGCTTCCAGCAGTTATGGTCTATTGTGTCACAGGGAGTTTGTGTTGATTTTTCCCCCCTAAATCTAACACAAAGCATCTAAGGTAATATATGGTATTGTGCCAGCCTAATAAGAAGTGCCTACACTCTCATTTTGTTCAATTCTTTTGCTTTTAAAAAGTCAATATCAAGAATAGCATTTGTTTTCCGAAAAGAGCAAGAAAAATAGAAAGCAGCCCCTGCATGGAGGCTGGGAAGACACCCTCTCCTCCACCGACCAGAGAACAGAATTGTCCCGTCACCTCCATCCCTGATCTTGTCTTGCACCATCTTGCACAGGCAATCATTCAGGCTGGTCTCCCTTCCCTCTCCAGCTGTGGACTTTCACAATACCTCCAAGAATTTTGTAACTCTTGAAGCTTCTGTCCCATGGCCAAGAGTGGGCAGAAAACTCAGAGATAATTGGGGTTGAACATAAGTTACATCCCCTTGTGCTCAGAAATTACATTAATGATGTGCAAACTAACCTATTTCCACAACTTTCCTATTTACTTGTTAGTGTGAACGGTGACAACAAGGGCAATAATGCCCCTTGAGAAGTTGTAATAAAAAAGGAAAAATGTATGTTCAAGACTCCATTATCCAGGCTTGGCATGGGTCTGGGTGCTGCACATCTAGAAGATGTCAAGTAAATGCTGGCTGCAATGTACACAGACTAAAAGGCTTAATTTCGATGTACTGTCATTATGACAATTACAGTAACATTAGATCATCAGCCTACTGTCCATTCTCTGCACAAATAGGAAAGGGAAAAGAAAATACATGGATGAGATTTCTTAAAGGCATTTTTAATTCTCATTGTCTGTAAGATGTTCAGAATTTGAAGGACATTTCCCACCAGGTGAAAACAACTTTAATTTTGAGCCTAACTGCTCCAAATTGATTTGATTTCATTTAAAGCCGAGCTAATTAATTAAAGCCACTTGACAATGCCCCTTTAATGTTTAACCAAAGAGCACACTGTACTCCAGCTGAGCTGCTAAATGTTTATGTCTTATTAGCAGGGATCCCAAAGCTTAGAGAAAAGGATTTCCATGCAAGTTCTCACCACATCTTTTAATTACACCTAAACAACTCATCTCATTACAGTTCTACTATGAGCTTTGCTCATGAGAACACCCTGCCACATACATTTACCAGGTACAAACAATGTACACGCACTTATGCTCACACATCTCTCTGTTTTTAAGTGGAAATTCCCCAGCCGAAGACCTCAGAAAATCACTCTGCTCCTTTTCTGGCACAGTGAATACCAACACTTGTTTCTACATTAATTGCAAATATGAAATAAATGCATCATTAAGACTTGCATTAAAACCAAGTTAGTATCAAGCAATACATAGATTTGCTCCTGGTAATCAATAAACTCAGGGAAACTGCAAGTAATGGGGGCCATGGGCGGTATGGGGAAGGGTGCAAACAGCTTTCCCTGCTTCTCCCCATTTTCCCCCAGAAGAGCTGTGCTGCACTGGAGAGCTGCACTGGCTGACCGCTTCAGGTACGCTGCTGAGCTCACCCTTTCCAGCCCCTCTCCCTGAACTCAGGTCTCCATCCCCACTCCAGCACTCTCCGCCCATCCCACTCTAGCATCACCCCATGTTCATACCCCCCTGCAGCTCCTGCCCAGGGATTTCAAAGGCGAGAGCCAGGCCCTTCAAGCTGAATTTTTGTGTCCCCCCAGCTGCAGGGGCAAGGTGCCAGTGCTGGTGTGTTAGACAGGGGTGGGATGGACTTTCAGCAGCTTTGGTGGTGTTTTTCTGCAGTGACGGACTGATTCCTCCCCGTCTGCAGATGGTTAGTCACACAGAGCAGAAATAACTCCAAATGCAGCCTTCAGGTGCCATCAGATCAGGACTCCCTTCTTACCTCAACCTGGGGGCTGAGATGATAATTCGCTTGCACTTGAATAATTTTTGAAAATATAAACAACATCTTGCCACATGCTGGCCTTTCTCTATTTACTGGGTTTGATTTCACTTCTGAAGAAAGCCCATTGAGACAACAGAGGGATTCTGCAAAAAAGTATTGGCTGAACGAGCAAAATCATTAATGCCAGCTCAGGAGTCCTAATTGCCCCAAATGAGTTACAAGCTAAAATAGCCTGGCCCAGTTATTAGCAGCCAGCGTACCCTTAAGGGCCAGGCATTGCAGCACAGAGAGGAGGCTGCATGTGAGGCACCATTCTCAGCCCTTTCCCTCTCCCCATTGCTTTTCTAAACAATTCCGTTAGGATTTATACTGTCAATATGGGATTATTCCCTATACTTCTATTTCTTGTTCAAATGTATAGAAATTAATTTTCTGGTCATAATTTCAGTACCTCTGGGACATTAGCAGGATGGAAGTAAAAATAGAACATCATTACAGTGTCAGGTAATGCGGATGAGTGTGACTAATAACCTGAGTGTCATTGATTTAATAATCTAATAATGTCTCTGCACACTCAGCGCTCAGACTCACCGATTGCAGATCAAGATTTAAACCCAGCTGCAGCTGCAGATTAGAATCAGCACCTCAGTTTTAGGGATCAGGACTGATGATAAGCAACCCATGGCTGGTATCCAAAAATGAAAGCAAGGGAAAGAGGCGGATGGCATCTGCAGATCACGCCACAGGGGAGGCAGGTTTTCTATTCCCCAGGGTGACAGCACCAGCAGGTCACAGCTCCCCAGCAGAGAAATTTTCCTGTCTCAAAAAGGCATGTTCAACAAGTAGGAAAGGTCTGGTAGCTTTCAAACAGCCACCAGCCAACAATAACTTGGTCTATGGTGATCTAAAATGCAAAGGAAAAGTGCATTAAGGTGGGAAAGGTCTGATCCATAGGCTTGAAATGAGAGGGAAAGGAGGGGGCTTTGAGTTTGTACTCAAACCTTCTGATTTAGGATAACCTGGATTATTCATTTGGAGAAACTGTACCATGACAGCCCTCAAGCTCCATATAAGGGAGGATTTCCTAAACCTTAGAGCATCCCTGCCATTCAGCCAGGCACACCCCTCACCATCCTTCCACACCCTGCAGGGAGTACCGGGGGTAAGGGACATTTACGCAGGCTGGGTGGCTGTAGGCAGCCTGGGGGACGAGGCTTTGTCCTTCCAGCACAGCCCCTGCTGAGCACCACCACTGGGTCTGGTGCCCCTGGACAGGTGGTAATAGTGTTGCTTCCCCAGCATTCCCAAGGACAAGATGACAAATGGCTGTCACCCACACTGTCATCCCCCCCCCCCTTGCCACAGTGCATGAAACTGTGCAGAGGTGCCAGCTAATGAGACATGACATCAGGTTTATTATAATTTGGATTCGAACAGGGACTATTGATCTTCTCAAACTGTGTGTGAAAATCCCATTCCCTGGCTAGGAACCTCCAGGCTTAGTGTGTTTGGGCTCTTTGTTTTTAAATAATGTGGGTTTTTTTGTTTGTTTGTTTGTTTGTTTTTAAGAGTACAGCAAAATTTGACTCTACCTGGGACTGCTCTGGCACCATGGAGGACAAATGCGGTTTATGCAAAACCTTTGAACGCAGTAGCTTCAGGCCCCATGCAGCCATCCAGGTGATTCTTTTTTTTTTTTTTTTTTTTCCAGACCACCACATCAGTCTTCTCCAACACCACTTCATCTCAAACATATTTATTTGTTTCCAGTTAACTTCACTGAGATAACAGGAAAACTCCCCAGGGAATTGCCATAGAAACACCCGATGGAGACCAGGCGAGATTAGGGCAGTGGAGCCCGAAGATACTGTTAAGATTAAGAGAGATTTAGCCACAACTCTCCAAGTATCATCCTACTGGAAGAGGAACAAAAACAAGACTTAAGATGGAAAATGTCCTGCATGGTTAGAGATGGAACAGCAGCTGACAATTCCTCTCTCTGGGGATACTCAGCACCATAACGCAGCAGAAAAGCTGGTGCTGCCTCACTAGGGATCAAGCAGGACCAGTGCATACTTTGGAAAAGCACTTGGGAAGAGACATTTTGTCTCTTCTAGATGCCTCATTGCAGGCAAACCCTGCAGCAGCAGCACTTTGCCCCCACTATGGGAAGCCCTTCTCCACAACTAGGGTCCATTTCTAATTCAGAAATTAATATCTGTGTTAATTAGCTCTTCAGTTGCGCAGCAAGTGACTCTTACACAGAGTCCCTATCACTGGGATTTTCCCAGATGTCAGCCTTTGGAAAGGCTTTCTGACAGCTTTCCAGCCTCAGAAAAGCTCTGCTGAATCTCAATATAGTACATGCGACTCCCGACTGCAAAAGTGTTAAAAACGTACCCAGATCTTTTTCTGTGCTTGGTGACATTGATAACCCTTTAAGCAAAGTAGTGTCCTTCTGCATAACAGACTGAGAAGGATGGGATTAAATCCAAGAAGGAAATATAATAAGAAGTGAAGGAGCTGCCTACCATTAGTAGCGATTTGAGTGTCAGGCAGTCTTTTTTCAGGCAATTTACCAGTGCTTTTGTCCAAGCTGTTCATTCAGCAAAACACTATTATGAAAATAGATGTCATTGGAAGCACTTTTTTATTTTTACTATTCAAAAGTGTACTTAATTCCATTTTTCTATTAAACGCTGTTAATTTTCCTAGAGTTCAAACAGAAGGCCCTGACTGTAGGAAACTGGGGTCGTGGTTTTCCTTATAAGGAAAATGTTGGGCAGCGTTCCTGCACTTCCTGCTATTTGATGCTCATACACACAAATACTGAGAACCATTAGAAATTAAATATCCTTAACTGCAAAATAGAAGGGAATTCATCAACAATATTGATTTTTTTTTCATGCATGTGTAGCTCCTTTGGCAATTAGCTGTGGAACTGCTGTTTCTTTTCTGTGAACCAAATTTTAGTTGCAGTGTTTTCTGTATTCTAATAATAAGCTTTTGTTCGCTTTATTTTTTCTCATGCAAATTGTCAGCCTGGATTTGCAGGCATATTTCTCCTACAGCCAATGAGGTGGTTAATTAAAATGTACTCAGTGAGTCAAAGGTGGAGCTGATGAGGGAGCCTAAATAAAACAGGATCTTCATCAGGCAATGGATACACATGTGCTTGGGAGCTCAGGAACAGACAGCCCTAGGAAACAGATAAAAACATGCAAAGACAGAAAACTCCCAAACCAATGAAAAAAACAATTGGTTAGGACCAAATACCTAAAAGACTTTTTTTTTTTTTTTTGGAGGGTGGGATAATAGTAATAATAAAAAATAAATGAATAATAATTTTAAAGGAAAAGAAACAATTTTATAAGAAATGCATATACGATAGACAGATATGTACCTCTCGCTCTAATTGTAAGCTGGAAGGTTGGCAGGGCTAGGTGGAATCTTATTGTGTATGTGTGTGTATGAACATTTATCTTAATTGCATTCGCGTGGTTGTGGGGTGATTGGGTGTGATCTTGAGATAACTGATGTTTGATTTTTATGTGCATTTCTGACAGGTGTGAAGTATGCACAGAGCAGGGAACGTATTGAATGTATGTACGAAGTTGTGGAAAAGGTTCACGATGCCATAACCATCAAGTATTAAATCTCAAAAAGAAACAGGCAAATTCTGCTTCCAACTAATTCTCATGTAAACTTGTAGTGTTAGGTAGATGATACTCATTTCTTGGTTTATGAGCACCAGAGAGGCATGTCATAAAAGGGAGAATGATATGATTAAAATTAATGTAAAATATCATAGGAAGCATAGCTTTCAAGTTTCTTTTGTCCAATACAGAGACTTCTAGAACCAGCCAGAATAACAACCTCAGAGCTTATTGATTTCCACTGTAATGACACACAGAAATTAATGCTCCTGGACTTTTCAAGAAAACTAGATTTTTCTTGAATGACAGAACTGTAATTGATCACTAACCAGCTTCAGCATCGGAACAAACACTTAGCTGAATCACTCAGCTGCTCCAGGTTCATTTCTTGGTGTGCTATCATCTTATGCAATAAACACAATAAATGAAATACGGAATTACTCTAATAACAAAATCATTCCTAATTGTTAATCCCTGGTATAGCAAGTTTCAGGAAAGAAATCACACTTCAAATAGCTTCCTGCAAAGTTACCCTAAGACATCCTGCACTGAGCCCTCACTGCCACGAAGGAGCAGGAGCCCCACATTGCCTGGGAAGTTCATTTCCTCCTATGTACCACTTACTCACTGAGGTCACTTGGGTTGCCACAGACTGCTCTTCCAATTCATCACATCTCGTAATTTCTGAGTTTTATTACTTCATGTTAAATTTATTAATTTAAGTTTTGCAAACTTATTTTCAAAACTGTATTTAGATTCTGTTCCCTCATGGAATATTTATCCTTAAGTTCCATGCTGATCCTGTCTAAAACAAGACCTTTTCAAGTTTTCAACTCTACATTGGCCAAACCATATAGATTCTTACGGAAAGCATAGCTGCAAAAAATCCTTAAGTCACTGTAATTAACCTATTTACACCTTAATTTTCATATAAGATGTTAAGGAGCTTGAAAAATTAATAAGGTAGTCTGTGTTGTTTCCATCTTTGTGTTGGAGTTCAGACTGTGCCACCTCTCCTATGCACAACTCCTGCCATATATTGTTTAATCATTTTGAAGATGAGACGATTGCATTTGTGACCCATGAGGGCTCGTCAAGCAGCTCATCACATTTGCAAACCCCTGTAGCTTATATAAAGTCCCCAGACATTCTCTTACATATTCTGAAAAGAACTGCTGCTGTTTGTGCCTCCCACCAGAGCCGCTATTTAATTTCCAACTGGATGTAAATTAACACATTTTATTAATCAGACAGCACTGAAGTCTGAACAAGAAATTTCAGCCATGGCAGAGCCTCCTCTCAAATTCATAGCATGGCCTGTGTGAAAATCCCCTGGCTTTGCTCATGACCAGGAGCAGATCTTTCTCCTGTCAGAGACATGCTTGGAGGCTAATGAAGACAAAGCCCAACAGGAGCACATGCAAAAGGACAAAAAAAATCTTTCATATACTAGCTATAAAAATGCAGCTTACACAGTTCATTGTTCTAGGTGCCAATGAAGTCAAATTACCAGTAGAGTTAACCTTGATGTAAAGCACCTTAAAGTTAACAATATAAAAAGACAAATTAGCCACACAGGTGAGTTAGACAGGATATAGGAGTCTGGCTCTGTAGGACAGTATATAATTCTCCCATTCTCACTGAAATGTAAAAAGCCTTACCTTTGGGCTCATTCAGAAATTTCTGACAAAACTTCCTCTCTCCTTCCGGCTCTCCTTATTCCTCACATGGGGGAAAAAAAAAAAAAATGTTGAAATGAAACTTTTTACAGTGATGTGTGAGACCTGGGTGACTTCCAGCGTGGAGGGAACTGGCTCTGCAGGCTGCAACGCTGCCAGCACAACCCAGGGAAGGAGCACAGGATATCTGCTCTGGACCCAGGCAAATGCCTGTGTTCAACATCTATGGCTTCCTCTCTCCTTTTAAAAACACATCTCCTTATGGTTTTGTTTGGCTGGTTGGCTTTCTGTTACTCCATTTGACTGTGTTCCTCACAGGAACACTGATTATCACCCCCTTTAGTTTTTAGATACAAGATTTAAGAGGTTGCAGACTCAGCACTGGAAATTCAGCATCACAATGCTTTCCTTAAAGAAATATCAACACTCCAGGTACGAAATAATGCTTAGAAATGCCCAGCCTTTGATAAAGCTCTTCCTTGGCAGACCACAGGCAGGACCCCTGCCAGCCTCGCGGCTGCACACCAGTGCTCTTAGGCCAGGGTATAAACGTTGCCCAGCACGCCTGAGCTGGAGGGCTCAGCACAAGTCTGGTCCCCCCATCCCAAAGAAACTGATATCCCAAGAGCTGAGACATCTTGTGGGAACTGATATTACCTTTTAGTTTACCAAAGCAGCTGGTCCTTCACCACGTGGTAACTTGCTTCCTCAGGGCTCTGCCAGAATCAGGATCCCCAGATCAGTGGTGACCCCAGAAGTGCTGACCCCAGAAGCCACCACACTGGCTGATGAACTTATACCCACCAAGGCTTTCATGTGGTGAGGTGACAAGGGTTGCACACACCTCTATTCCCTGCTGCCAGCACCACTTATTGCTGGTTCTGGAAACAAAGTGAAAATCTGTGGTTAATGCCAGGAGATCATGCCTCCACACCTTGTGAATTACAATAACACTAAATTGTAAAGTGTTTGGGTTTTGCATGCGCCTAGATTTCCAAATGCCCATCAACTCTAACTCCAGGCACAGGACCTCATGTCTAACAGATTTTAGCTGTAGTCTGCCTGAAGTGTTTTGGAGGGTCATCAGAATCCCAAGATGTTTATCCTCATAAGCTTTCTGAATTTAACAGTGACAGCTTCTGCTGGGCAAATTAGGCAAGTCAATTTTCAAGCCAAGGCAAGACATATATGGTATAATTAATCCAAATTTACACACCCACAAGCTTCTGAAGCCTATCATCAGTCAGGTGGGTATGCCTGCAGAAATGTCCAAGTAGAAGTAATTAGCAAGAGCCTTAAGACTAAACATTTCAGAGGAAAACAGAAATAAGCCATGCAAAAGCAGTCTGGATTGCAGAAAAACAAATTCTATCTTTCTACAGAACTTTGTTATTAACAGTAGCCAACAAAGCAGAACACATCCTGTAAATCTGATTCTTTAACGTTACATGTAACTGTTCAGTATTCAGCCTCTATGAAGAATTACTGGAGTGTATCCCATGCTACATATGGTCTATGATAGGAAACAATACCTCTGAAACATCAAATAGCACAATGCCATTCAGGAAATTGGAGAATACTATGCTTCGCAGTTACAGCCTTAAAACATCACCTGCTGATTTTTTTTTTCATTTACAAAAGCAAAGTGTCCACCACAGATATTTAATATGATCAGGTGATATGAGGGAAAATATCAAGGCCCAAAAAGCTTATCCTGAGACAACAAAGTTATTATTTGGGTGCAGAAGTAATCAATTTTGATGTATTCTAACACGTGGTCTCATAACTTCAGCTTGTTATTTCACACATTGGACAAGGCTGTTGGAAATAGAGGCCAGGAAGCAATTTCGGACCATTAGGTTGTGGGTGGCTCGTAGGCCATCTCTGGAGCACAGTCAAGCTTTTCTGAGCTGTCAAATGCTAAATAGTTAATTGTACAAAGAGGAACAATAGCCAGAGAAATGTTGCTAAGAGCAAAGGGCGGCACTGCTGGTGTACTGACAGCCTAAATACCGTGCATGCTGCCCTGATGCAAACAGGGACCAAACTGGGGTAGGTCTTGCCAGCAGCACTGCACCAAGTCACTGTTAGGAGAATATTGCTTTGGTTTTGGCATTTGTGTGTGAAGTTCAACTCCAATACAAGAATGGCCATGTTTGCTTCTATCCAAAAAAGCTTTCCTCGTTGACAAAGTCCCACCTCCAGACCATGGAGGCACAAAAAAAGAAATAGAGCTGGATGCTGAGCTCCCAGAGAACGCAGGGCTCCACAGCCCCCAGCAGCTTGCAAGAAACACCAAAACTTTGCCAGCAGAAAAAGCACAGCAGCCTCACACCACCATTACCGCTACCCTTACCTTTAGTTCTCCAAAAGAAAGAGAGGCTATCTGAGCAGAGATCCACATGAGAAGAAATATGCTGGGGGAGACAGGGAGGAGAGGGAGAGAAGGGCTGGACATGCAATTCTACCCTGTGCTAACCCCTGCAGCCACTGCTTCTCCACCCCATTCCTGGGGCAGGATCTAGTGGTTCCACAAAAAGCCCAGTAAGCCCTTCTTTGCCAACAGCCCAGACAGCAGAGGAGGCAGGTCTCCCTGTGCCAGCTGCACCCCTGCTGTGTTAGATGACTCTGCAAGCACAGAAATCCACCTGGCACCCCAGGAGCGAGCAGGTGGAAACTTGTGTTAGAGGAGGCAGGCTCAGCAAAGAGGGGCAAGTTTTCTCTTGGCTCTTCTCAGATGTAAACGGCACTTCCCTAAGCGATGCTGAATGACACCACCCTCCTCCACCCAACACTCCCAGTTGCCTACTTACATTAGCATTTGCCAGCTGTCAAGCTCTTGCTCAGTTCCAGTGAAATCTCCTGGATTTTCTCTGCTTTCAGTGATTACGTTGAACTGCTGGGATCAGCTCCTGCTGACACTGAAATTGTCAAATCACCCTCTGCTTTTTTTAAAAAATCTTTTTTTTTTTTCCCCCCTCTTCCTTACTAACCTGAACAATGCAAACCCCAGCACATGTTCTTCAGCAGGATGCACAAATGACAGCCACCCTCCTGGGGAATGTCTCCTCAAGGTGATCTGAGGCTCTTTGTAACAGAAACAGCTCTCGGAGACACCGAGAGCACACATCACTTAACAATGAGATCATACAAACTTAACATCTTTTAGCGCTGCCTGAAACAGAAATGAAAACAAGTCACCTCCTGTCTCACGTGAATGGCCAGGTTGTCTCAGAGCAGAAGTCCCTCTAACCCAGTGTCTTGTCACTGATACCAATGAGTTGTGGATGTCCACAGAAGAAGGTTAAGAACAGGATAGGCACACAATGATAATTGCCTGGGGTGCTCTGACAGTCTCCAGCGAGCTGGGCTTAGCAACTTTCTGAGCTGGAGGCAGTCTCTGGGTGTGTAATAGCCCTTGCTGTATCATTCTTCCATGAACTCACCTAATTGTTTTTTGCACCATTTAAGCTTTTGGCAACCACAGTCTCCTGTGGCAATGACTGCCACAGTTGAACAGCAGGTTGTGATAGGAAATGGTGTTGTTTGCACCGACAAAGTCCCAAGGGACATCTAGGTATGTTTTTTCACCCTGGGTGACACACTTGATGTTCACATATCCATGTTTGAAGCCCCAACAACCAGCCAAGGCACCACCTGCCTGCTAGCCTTCCAGCCTCCAGGCTACAAAGCAAGCCCAGCCCTGGGGTCTCACCTGTGTCTTCCAGCCCCATGGCTGCTTTCTAATGGGCAGAAATAATCATTAGAGGCAGAATGAGACCAGGAACACAGGGTGACCAGCAAATATAAAGGACTAAAAAACTTGGCACAGTCGAAGTTTTACTTTCTCACAGACCCCACAGCTCAGCAGCTGCATTTGGAGAAGCCTTTAAACATTTGGTTTACCTGAACATCTTAGATCCACTCTGGGCTGTAGACCAGAAAATTTTGCCAAAAGGCAGGCATGGAGATGCAAGATGTATGCAGGCATGTAAAGATCCCTCCGTTCCACCCCTTTTTTCTTTAATCATTTTTTCCTAAAGCCCAATTTAGCAATCACAGTAGAGACTTAGTGTTTTTATGCAAATTCTTAAATTTACAGAAGCGCTGAGCTGAGCTGGGATTTGAAGTGAAGGCTTACTTGCTATTCCTCCTGCCATTTAAACACCATGCAGGGGTACACTGGTGGAGGCAGCCAGAAATAGCTTTGAGACTTCAAAAGTGTCAAAATTGAATTCTGAGAAAGTAAGGATGAGAGAGAACCAGCACAGTAGAGCCCAGGTCTGAGCACTCACACAGGGCTTCCAAAAACAAGGTTTAGCTAACAAAGTCATCACTGGTGAGTGCCATAATCCTTGTGCTTTGCTATAACTAGTATTTTCTGCCAGGCTGTATAAACTAATATTTTCTGATGAGAAATTGTTTTGCTGAAAGTTTTTGACTGGCTCTCTGAATCACACAGCACCCTGATGCGGGTTCACAGCTTTGCCAGATAACACATTTCTGCCCTGTGACACTGAGCATCTTTGCCTCCATCCTAGCACAGGCCAGGCTGCAAGAGTTAATTTACTGTAAGTTGCTGATAGTGTCACTGACAGTTTATCATTCCTGGGCTGGTATGTCTTTAGCCTGATTTAAACTGGTAGCAGCTTGGATCTCATTTTTTATTACAGTTTGAGCATAGCTGTCTGGTTATTAGTATAGGCAAAATATTGGCATGCCAATCCGGTCATAAACCATCAGCCGGATCACATAGAGGAACAGCTAAAATGCCATGTATGCTACTGTCATAAGGATCATTCCTAATAATGATGCACTCTATGACATATAATTTTTAGCAAGTTGTATTTAAAAAACAGATTGCTTTTCTGATATACCCTGCCAACAAGGTATTTAACAGAGCTGCGCTGGCTCTAATGTCCCCTTTTTGCATCCTTTCAGAGACAAGAATAGATACATCACCATCATGACGTTAGCAAACTTGGAGACTGCAGACACTTCATGAAATAAATTGGGAATGGCAGGCTAAGTACTTGAATTGACGATGCAGGAACCACTGGGCCTGTCTTCATCTGACACACTATTGCTGGGAGAATCAACAATGAACCCTGCTGCCTTCAGCATTAATGACCGCAGCTTTGCTGGCTTTGCAGGCTGGGAGTACAGCTGCAATCATCACCTTCACAAGGCCCAGGTGAGTCAAAATTAAGAAGTGACAGCCATGCCTTGGTGGGTGACTTGTTGCTATCCTGCTACTGAGCCTGCCATGTGCTTCACTTCCTACTTTAAATGTGTTTTTTGCTTTGTTCTCTTTTTTGTTTTCCTCTCTAAATGCCTCAAATACACTGCAGCATCAACTTGTCAGAGTACCTTCTTGAACAAAATGACCTGCCAGTCATAAAGCTCTTGACCTGATCCTAGACTTGATAAAAGTCTGGTGAAAAACAACCAAACCAACCAACCTAACAAAAACAAAACAAACAACAGAAATAGCTTACATTAAGGACCAAAAATAAAATACGTAAAAAGAATGACTTAATTTAAATGATGAACTGAATAGGTAATCAATATATCAATGTATTTCTAATTAGGAAAAGAATGGCATTTCCAAATATTGTATGAAAGCTGTGAAATGGAGTTAATCTGAAGGAAGCACAACCCCCACATTTGGCAGACAAAGACTGCTGATCTATCGCGTAGTCCTGCCCCCAGTTCTGACCCACTAGCATGGTGCACTGTTGCCGTACCTACCTTTTCTGCTGCTAGAAGTGCAGGCTCTCAATTTAACCCAGAAGCACCAGCTCTCCTCTGGAGATCCACAGAGGATGATGTCTCATGGCTGTGCAGGAGGCACCTCAAGAGGTACAGACCCACTGGACAAACTATCTCCTGTGAAAACAATAGAGAAAACAACTGAGTACTACACGTGTAGTCCAACTTTAAGAAGGTGGGAAATGACCAATGGATTTCACAAGCAAATCACATCAAACCAATCTGGCTTCCTCCTCTGACAGGATAATTAGTATGGAGGCAAAGGGGAGCAGTGGATGTGATATATCTTGGCTCAGGAAGGCTCTTGACACCATCCCATTTAACTTTCACATAAGCAAAGTGAGGAAATGGGAACTAAATGAAAATTCACTGCAAATCTACACCTTCAAAGTGCCTATCTGCAGCTCTCCATAACACACAGCCTTGTCCTGTAACCCATGTTTCTGCTAGCATGATGGACAGTTCATCTACAAAACTGTAAGCACATAGCTGCTAGAGGGCACATCATGCCGGACAACAGGATCATGGTTCAAGATGACCTCACCAAATGGGAGATACAGCCCAACATCACCGTGGTGGAAGTCCAGTGAGGTTATTTGTGGAATACAACACCACAACAGGTAGTTTGAGACTCTGTAAAGCTGTCCCTTTTCCTTTTGGAGGATTAGGCAGCCCCATTCATTGTGAAAACTTCCGCTGAGTCTGCCTTGAGAGCTTCACCTTGCACTTAAAACTGAGACTATTTCCAGTAACATCTGGGTTTCATTGGTTCTTCATTTTCAGGCAGGTGGCAGTGTGCCTCATTTCTGACCTGTGCTCCTGGTTTCTGAGGGACCTGCGTGCTTGCCTTCCTCCCTGAGCTTGGGCCAAAAGCTTTTAAATGATTTCTGCAAGTGAGACCAACTCCTACAAAATTATGTTATTTCCCAAATATAAACAATACCTTTATATTTTTCCATTTTCAGGAGTGTATTTTTACTCTTTAGCATGATTTTGCCTCTAAAATACCACAAACAACATTTGTGGTATAGATAAATAATGTAAAGAAAATAAAATGGATGCTCTATCAGAGTACCCAGCTGTTCAGCCATCCGGTGGGGCATGCTAGACTGGGATAGTCAAGGGCTGCATGTAAACCTGATTGCCCATTAAAGAGACACACATTTCACAATGCTGCAATCAAGGCTCTCTGGAGAATTAAGCATTGTGCCCATGTGTAATATGTCAGTTATTTGCCAGCAGGGGAAACACTGCAAGAAGTGAATGAGTTTTACTCTGTTCAGTGACATTACTAATGATTCATGCAGGATTATGGGTAACAAACCTTTGAAATGAGAGGTTGAGTTGTACACTACATTATACATCTGAATTTCATGGTATATTAGTGACAGTGATTGGTAATACAATATGATGGGAAATTGCTAACATCAGAGAGAAGTTAATATGATGCACTGCAATTTCTCAAAGAGTTCCATACTTTTTCTAGCACCACCCATAATCTGCTCATTACTGTTTGGCAAAGAGCAATCCCTCTCGTGGAGTGAGGGGCACCAGTGCTCTGACAGCTGGCCATAAATTTGAATAGAAGATATGCAATCTGAAACATTCATGTTTCCATGGATCGTTACCCAATTGTATCTCCTCTAAGAAGCAGGTGATTTTTTAACATCCTGCGACAGTTTGTTTCTGCCGATATTTTCTCTCTACAGATGAATCTGATGCCAGCTCATGTCTTATAGCTTTTTTTCCCATTCTCATTCTATTAAAATGGCTGATACAGTCTATACACACGTTAACTAAACACCAGTTAATGGAGTGTAACTAAGAAGAATGAATATATTTACAAAAAGGGTATTTCTAGGCCATTAAAATAAGCGTAAAACATCTCACATAATGCATTAAATTTACAAATGTAACCACAAATTTATGTTTATAGACTCTGGCAAACCCCGTGACCACATGTGCCCCCTTGGTTATTCCTGATTCAGTCTAAGAAAATTTTAAAATTCTTTACTTGCTATAACCTGGAATGCTTTGTGAGTGATTTACAAGGCCAGTAAATATCCACCTGGCCTTCTCCATTTCTAGATTTGGTGTTTTATGAGGTAAGAGCCCATGAATAAGAGAGTGCCCTAGAGTGATGACCCTGAAGGTCAAACCCAACATACCTGTATAGGAAGATGGACCAAGAGCATCACTCTCCCAAAGGATTCATTTGGAATGGTGATTCATCCCCAGGACAAAGTAGGAACAGCAGTTTCTGTGTCTTGTCTGCACTCACCCCAAGCCCACTGTTGCTTACTTTCATTTCTTCACTTGTGTCTACATTGGTAGAGGTGACCATATGAAATTTTTCTAGCTATTTCAAGGTTCTCTCTGTGTCCAGCCATGAGTGTATGGAAATACTCCAGGTTTAACAGTGGGAACAGTTCGTTTTTATGGGTCATTCATCACTGACACCTAGCACTGACCTGCTGACCCGTGGCAAAAATAATCTCTGCTGTTACATTGCCCTCGGGAGCTGAAGGGATCAACAAAGGGTCATTAATAAGCTTTAGTACCATGAAGTGTCTCAGTGCTTGAAAGTATCAGACCTGCCTAGGAGCATAGGGTTGATCCAGTAAAATCATAAAATCATAGAATTATAGAATAGTTTGGGTTGGAAGGGACCTTAAAGACCATCTAATTCCAATTCTTCTGCCACAGCCAAGGATACCTCTCACCAGACCAGGTTGCCCAAAGCTCCATCCAGCCTGGATTTGACCACTTCCAGGAATGGAGCATCCACAGCTTCTCTGGGCAAGATCTTGAAGTTAATGACTGAGGCCGAAGTGAAGTCACCCTATCATAGTCACCCACTCCTCTGTGCATCTGCTTCTCTTCTTCCAGTGGTCTGTTCTGTGCACCAACAGCTCAGCCAACCAAGCACCCCCCAGAGCTGTTCACGTAGAACGTCCCCCACAAAGGAGTATTCATACATCCTGGAGACTCCTGGTGTTACCTTGAGACAGGTAGAAAAGAGAATTACACATTCTGCCACTGACACAGCTCAGCTCCCATAACAAAGCAATGGATTTAAAGACTAATATTTGATTTAATTCTGCTTTTGCTGGAGAAGATCTTGGATGGATGCCCAAAACACTTTGTTGGCAAGTCCACTGAAAGCCATAGCTGAGATTCCATCAGCAGGTAGGGACAGGAACTGGATGGTAATTATGACGAGTGAATGGAAGACAATATCTCCCTCCAGCATTAAATTCAAGCCCTGACCTTTTCCAACATAATGACTAACTCAACCTTTACATAATAATGTGTGTGATATTTGGAGAGTATAACATATGTGTCATTTTAATTAATTGAACAGAAATAGATTTACAGAAGTAAAATGAATTAACCAATCAGCAATCACCTTTTTATCTATTTGATGTCAGAATAATTAGTTTATTCTCCTAATCTCTTGACTCCTCTAGAAATCATAACCTCACTGACCTCTATGAGAATAGGAGCTCATTTGAATAGTGTCATAATTGTGCTCTGGGTGCATTATCATCTAGTTTCATTTTTATTAAGGTAATCTTATCCCTTCATATTATGTCTCTCTCTCCAAAAGGCTGACCCAAACCCCAGGAAAGATTTCATTTCTTTGCTTAGTAACATCAGTGTACTTTGGATCAAGACCATAGCCAGCTCAGAATCCTTCCTCCAAAAAGGCTGGTCTTGTTGGATGGTGGATCAGCAATATCTTTACTGTCATTCTGTCTGTCTATTCAGACATGTGTCCTGACATTGGCAGCTGCAGACTGTTGCCAACTAGCAAATGCTTAAACAAGATCACAATTTGTTCCAGAATGATAAAATGACCCTACCAACTGAATTACACTATGAAAAATAAATGTAAAATACTGTGTAGATGCACAAATGATTATTTCATTATCTGGCCAATGTATGAGCGACAGATACAAATTGTTCCAATCATAGTGTGATGAAAGAGTAATGAACAATGGGTTCTTGAATGAGCACAGGAAGAAAATAATGAATTGCAGTTTAAATGAAATCAGGAGTCAATGGACTGGATCACAGACTGTCCTTCAGACATAGGAATTCTACATTAGTTAAACATTGTCATTTGGAGAAACGTCCTTTAAGAGAAAGAAATCTAAATGGGTCGAGAAAAGAGACAAATAAGATAACCCTGGCCACTGATTTGCCTTTACAGCCTGGATTGGAGCATTTCTATTCCTGCTGCTTTGCTAATTCAGATGGTGATCTACTGCATATTAGCCTCTTGCACTCTAAAGTTAATAGACCATTTGCACTAATGCCGTTTCCCTATTTTAACCTTACTGCACCTCTGCTACTCGATTACTTTTAGGTGACATCTGGTGAGATCCCTTGCTCATCACATAACTTCCACACAGAATGAGGACCAAGAAACCAAAAACTTCTGGGGAAGAAAGGGTTAGTGATGTTGAAATAACACATGACAAAGGCTCCTTTTTTATGTTTGTTGGATATCTTTCTGCAATAGCTAATTTTCTCTTCTTCAGTTTTGTTTCATACCGATAAACCAAGAATTAGGATTTTTAACATTATTTTCACAGATACATGTCACATTTCATGTATCACATCTATCCATCACATTGCACAACATCTTGTTAGATCTATACAGAAGCTGCATTTCACTTGCAAGTGTGGGACATCTGACCATTTTAGCTCACTGTACAGAATTTCTTTACACTCTAATAAGACATCTTCCTCTGGAAATAGCCCACAGAAACAAGCTGGTTTCACAGACAGGGCTGAAGGAGTGACATAAACTAGTTCTGTCAGTTTGCCTACTGATGCTCTGCTCCTGCCACATCCAGAGCCCACACTGCTCCCCAGCACCTGCCCTCCTGTTCCTCACACAAAAGCAAGCACAAGAACAAGAGAGACAGCGCTCCAAGTCTCACACACCTCTGTAAAGGACATGGCACTCAGGGCTGGGCATCCCCAAGGGAAAGGTTGTCTTTTGTTGCCTGCTGCTCAATAACCTCAAGATATTTTAAAATGAGAAAGTCCCTTATCAAACAGCCCTGAAGCCTGTCAGAAGCCAGACAGTGATGGCAAGAAAAATTAAAATAAAAATAAAGAAAAATATAAAGTAGGAGAAAGCAGATATTTTAGTGCCTTGCAGACAGAATTAAGTACTTGTTTGGAGGAAAAACTGCAGAAGGGTGGCATCTCTGTTGTGTAAGTGACTGAAAGGCCACCTGCTTCTGCCTTTTTCAATGGCATCCTCTGCAAATGATCTCTCCCCTGAAAGGTCCAGGTAAACTTCATGTGCCTGCTTTGTACATGTGTGATAATGTCCTTCAGGCACTATATACATCCCTATTGTAGGCAAACTGTCCGTGCAGAATCAGGCAAAAGCCAACCACACCACTTAAAGCATTTTGAGATCTTCAGTTAAAAGAGACCTTACCTTACAGGTACCTCGTTCTTCAGCTTAACAGATCTGCATTTCAACAGCCCCCAATATTAAGCATGTGAGCTCCTCCATGGACTTTCCTGCAACTCCATGAGGATCTCCAGGGATGATGGAACACAGGCCAGGACATCAAGCCTGCCACACCACAGGCAGCATACGGATCTATACAGCATTGTTAATGCATAGAGAGCAGGGGTAAAACAACTTCCTGGGGCAGTGCTAGAAACCCAGGGGAAAGCTTTCCTTATAGACAAAAGGAGACATAATTCTCTGGCTTGCTGATGGATCTCCTAGTTTATTTTGGGTCTTAGATCATCCGTGGCACAGCACGATGTGATCCTTTGTGGTCTCCTCCAAACCTACCTGGTGCCAGATGTTCATTCAGATGTTCATTCAGTCAAGTGACATGGAAGTTCAAACACCCTGAAGAGCCACTCATCCACCACCTTGGATTTGAAATCCAGCTGAAAATATTTGCTGGGGCATACTATGGAGAGGTCTGCTCCTGTCCAACTGTCAGATCACTTGCAGTGCAAATAATATGGCACTCTTCCTCAGTGATCAGATAGGCCTGGAAAAAACACTGGAACATGGGAGGACAGGAGGATGCTCCCCACTGCCCTAGCCAAGGCTCCAGTCCCTTGTGCTGTTTGATAATGAGCAACAGCACTGTGGTCTCGAAGAGGTGTTGGCTTTGAAAGGCATCAGTCAGCAGGAGCATTTCTCCTGGATGAATAGTTGAGCACCAGTGACAGCACTGGGTTT
This sequence comes from Anas platyrhynchos, assembly GCF_047663525.1. Classification (NCBI taxonomy): domain Eukaryota; kingdom Metazoa; phylum Chordata; class Aves; order Anseriformes; family Anatidae; genus Anas; species Anas platyrhynchos. Next base: position 16,462,128 of record NC_092596.1, read on the forward strand.
TAGAAGGTGGAAAAAAAATGCATTAGGTTATTTTGCATTAGGTTATTTTGGGTAGTTTGTCTAGAGATATGATCTGGCATGTGCACGAGGATGATCCAGAAACTTGGCGTTACAGTTCAAAGCCCTGATACAAGGCAATGCTTCAGCTCCCTTGCTTGCAGCTTGCCTGCTGCTGCCTGCAGCAGTGCCTGCAGGGAGCCCTGCGCTGCAGTGCAGAGGAGCCAGCTCTGCCTTGCTGGCATTCCCACGCAGCAGTGACCCTGCCCTGCAGAGCGTGACAGCCCTGAGGTGCTGCAAAGGCTCTCTGCAAAGAAAACAAAGTGCAAATTACAGAGAAGATGCACCCTGTGCTGAGCACTCCAACTTGGGTGGCAGATCCCTGCCTACCCCAGGAACTCTGTCACCTGCAGATGACAGCACAGTTTGGTCAGCACCAGCAAAAACAGCAGCAAATGCTTGGCTAGCTGCTAGCACCCACATTACTCACAGTCCTGACTCATATCAAGGCCCATGCTCTCTCTGCTTCACCGCTTTCGTTATCCCACTACTCAGACTACCACTGGCACCATCACCTGTGTGGCAGAACTGTGAGCTGCACACATGCTGTGTGAGAAGGAAAGCCCTGCCCTGCTGTGCCCAGCTGCATCCATCACGCCTCTGTGGCTCAGGGTTCAGCCATCACCACACTTCAATCAGGACAGTCACAGCCAGCTGGACAGACAGACAAGTCCTGGAGCTGAGCAGTGCCATCCCGCTGTAGCGCTGGACTCTGCTGGCTGCACAAACTGACTGCTGAACTGATCCAGCATGGGCTTCCCATAGGCAGCAGCTCTTCCAGAACTGCTCCAGATATGTGTCTGTACCATGGGGTCCATCCCTCAGGAGCAAACTGCTCCAACCTGGCTCCCCCACGGGCAGCAGCTCCTGCCAGGTCACCTGCTCCTGCGTGGTGTCCTCTCCACGGGCTACAGGTCTGGCCTGGAATCTGCTCCAGCAGGGGTCTTCCACAGGCCGCAATCTCCATCGGTGCAGGGCCACCTGCTCCACCGTGGTCTTCTCCATGGGCTGCAGTGTGGAACCCTGCTCCACCGTGGTACTCCATGGGCTGCAGGGGGACAGCCTGCTTCACCGTGGTCCTCACCACAGGCTGCAGGGGACTTCTGCTCTGGTGCCTGGAGTACCTCCTGCCCTCCTTCTTCACTGACCTTGGCACCTGCAAGGCTGTTTCTCACTCCTCTCTCTCTCCCAGCTGCTGTATAGCAGCAATTTTTTGTTTTGTTTTCTTAAATATGCTCTCAGAGAGGCACAAACAACATCACGTATTGTCTCAGCTCTGGCCATCAGCAGGGACATGGGGTAGCTTCTAGATTCTTCTCACAGAAGCCATCCCTATGGCCCCTCGTTACCAAAACCTTGCTATGTAAACCCACTACACCCACTGAGCCCAACACTCATCTCTTTTGCTGCTCACACCTGAAAGCTGGAAGAAAACTCCACTCCATCTGTGCCACCAGCCCACCTGGCTGGCCATGTCCCCTGCATACAGCACCTGCCAGCTTGAGAAACACCTCAACAGGCAGGAGCTGCCTGCCAAAGGATTGGCCATACCTCCTCACCCCCATTGTTTGCAGATTTTGGAAATAACCACAAATGCCTCCTTGCTTTCCTTGCAGAAAACTGGGGCCAGGCTATGCAGGAGGGAGGGGGTAAATACCAGGAGCCAGCCTCTTCATTAAGAAGCAGTCCACAGCAGGAAAATGCCTGGAAAACAGTGCACTGTGCATCACCCAGAAGAAAGCCAAAAAAGCTGGCATGGGGAGCAGTAAGCGCATTTATGATGGGAGAGGTGGGGGGGGTTGCAGGCTGCATGTTATGAATGCGCCCGGGTACATTATTCACCTTCCATGTGAGCATGCGTCAATGCAGGGCTTTCTGTGGGTGTGCATTTGTTTGGTTGGATTTACTCTGTCCTTGTTTCTGTGTGCATAGCTGCACAAGTAATGAATGCGCCTATTAAAATCCAGCCAGAACATTTGTCTCTGTAGCTGGTAGAGAAGATTCCTCACTCCAGCGACGTGCTGCATTTCTTTTTATTTGTTCTGAATGCTCCACGCGCTTGGTTCAGTGTTTTTAGACTCCAAGACAGGTGCACTGGATTGATTTTTAATGTAACTCATAATTACATATATCTGGTAATGGTGTCTCTGCAAACACCTGAAGCAGACTAGAAGACAGATTTTGCTGCTTTAGACCGTGGCTTCCCACGTCCTTTATGTGGTTACAGAGCACAAGGACTCATTCTGGATTAATATTCGATAAACAGGAGCTTCAGTTGCCCAAATGTACATCAAAGGATAAATGCATTGTCAGCAAGTGAGCACAGCTTCACTGAAATCATTACTGGTTACAGAGCAATTACCTGGTCTTCAGCGTTACATTTGATTGCTTATGTCAGTCAGACTTGGTTGGTTATACAAAACTTGCATGAGATTTTGAAGGCTCATCAGAAAAATAGTAAATAATAATAAAAGTTCGTTGCTCACAGCTCTCAGTAAGGAGCCCAGTGTTGCCTTTATCACCTGCAGAGCTGTTAATGCAGAAGTTAGAGAAGTTCAGAATGGGCTTTCAGCACAGGGCATTTCCTGACTCCTGGACCTTTGGTTTTCTTTCCCTATTGTTACATTAACACTTGTGTTATGGAATATTTATGATGCACACCACACGCTTAATGGATTTCCTCCTTTATTTGCAGTGAGGCTGCATTAATACAATACTCACAGTATTCAATCTGAAATCCATCAAGGATTCATGGGCTTAATATCACCATCATTTTTAATGAGAAAGGAAATCTGTAAATCAAATGAGCAAAAGCAAAAACAAAGGCTGAGTGGGAGCAGCAAAAGCAGTTCAACAGCATCCCTCATATTAAAAGCACCTGGAAGTGAACTCTGATAATTTAGCCAGTTCTAAAGCTGTGAATTACAATGCAACTCTCTGCCCCAAATCATGGCCATAGTTCCCAGAATAGGTGTCAGCACACCATCACACATTCCTCTCCCTATTTGCCTATACTGCAACATACAGGTACATGAGCACGGTGATGGGTAAGTATTAGAGCTGGCCTTGGGACTCCAGTGGTATCACCAACCACTCCTATTTATATTTTCTCATGGGAGGAAAAAATCAGCTCAAAAACAGGCATGTATTGTGATATATTTGTTAATTTGGCCTTGTGCTGTTGGCACAATTAGATACAGATGAATACTCACCTTTCCTCAACCTTGTCATGGCTTAGTGCAACAGCAAACTTTCTCCAAGCACATGTACCACCAAGTGGTCATGTCACTGGGGGCAATGTGGACCATCTGCAATGAGGGAATACTTTGCCCAATGTGACTGATCAGCTGTTGTTGCTGACTGACATGATTTCCTAGAATTTTCTGATACGTTTTTCATAATAACATGAAAATGTTGATAGGGAAGAATGACTTATCTTCTACATTCACACATACACAAGTTAACCCTGACTACTAACAGAAGCAACAGATCTTGTTCCTAGTGAGACCACTATAACACCATACAAGTCAGTCCAACTGCTTGAAGTAACAGTACAACACTGAGTGTCATTTAGCCACAAGAGGTGCACAGAAAATAAATATGAAAGTGCAAAGGCAAGCTGATAAAAAAAAAATCACAGTGGATGATACTTTCATGAAAGGTCTCTAGAAGCCTTTAAGGCTGGACCTCCTTCTTGGATACACATTAGTACACTTGAACTTTCTGTATTAGTAAATTTGAGTTCCTTGCTTCTGTCGTCAGACTGTTTCAGCAAGAGACCTCAGGATATGACCAACTTCCAGCTACTGCTCACTCCCCCTTTGAGGATAGCAGGGCAATCACACATTTAAAGTTAGATGTCTTTTCCTTTGTTGGTCAAAGTGCCCTTAATATCACCAACTTTAAAGGAAGATCTTGCAATGTTTCTATTCATCATTGTGCAAAGGGCAGAAGTTACAGATTTAAGAGTGAAAGGTAATTTCCCCTTCTGCACTCAGCAACAAGGAATAGTGCCATAGGCTTTCAAACAGCCAATCCATTTTGTTACTTCACTGACAAGGTTAAAACTGTCAGAAATATATTGTGAACATATTGGAACGGAGCATTTTTTTGCTCATATGTATCTAATTTCCACCAAGATGTTAGGTAAGGAAAAAAGTAATTAATAATGTGAGTTCATAACCAGTAGCAGAGTCACCAGATAGGAAGCAGAAAGCAAGGGCTAATTTACTATTTGCAGAACATTTGATTTCCAATGAAATGAACGCATTCAATGAAACAAAGCAAACCTGACAGTGCAGGAACTGAGCTGGGGGATGGCACATCACTCCCTGGGTGCACTGAGGAGAGAAACAGAAACTGTGGAGATGTCACGGGCTGGAGAGAAAATCCTCTAAGACAGTTCTGCTCGCTTCTGTAAAACCCTGACACACACCTGGTCAGAAACAGGATGCAGACATCTCCAGGAGCACATCCCAGACAAGACTTGCTCTGCGGCATTTCAGACCATCTCTCTGCCCAGCCGTGGCTTTGTCAGGGTACTTCTTAGGTGCCTGCAAGCCCCCTCTGCTGAGCTAACACTGCTTGAAGCTCACCGCTGTTCTGCAGCATAACACTGAAGGCAATGGTACCCAGCCTCTGACTGAACACAGACAGGAGGCTGAGATAAACTACAAAGAAAAAACAGTGTCTAAATCAGCACATGAAAAGAAGCAATCAGAAACAAGCAGATTAGTCTGCATTACAGTGTTTCTACTCAAAAATGGGTAAGGCTGCTACAAATTCAGACCCATGGCAATAAAAAAACCCTTAGGAAAGCAGAGGGGCTCAGAAGCATCTCCTGGAACAGGCTCTGCAGCTCCATAAAAAGCCTGTTGAGCAGCTTGCACATCTGGGCCCATTGTGCCCAACTGTTTTCAGTGCATTATTTAATCTTTCAAAAAATGTAACATTTTGAAGCAAGGTAAGTTATTTTTTTCTCTCCCTCCAAAGATTAAAAAATGGTGTCAGTGGAAACAGATGATCTCAAAGCTGAAAACATGGTCACTTGGTGCAACTTTGTTTTTTCAAAAACAAAAATCACATTGTAAGAAATAGCAACCTAGGTAGAATTTGAACTGCCCATTCCCTTTTTGGCTGCTTGTAGTAATTAGCTCATATAGAGAGTGTACCTTGCAAAGCACTAGCCCCACATGTAACTCACATAAGCAAAATAAGCCATGGTGCAGAGAAGGGAAGGAAGGTGTGATGGAGCACAGTGGATGAATATTGATCCTGCAAACAGTGTTTAAACTCCACCAGTCAGCACAGAGCAGGTGGTTACCCCTTGCTGTGAGCATACCACATGTGTACTGACATCCAGAGGTGCTGCAATATCCAAGGGAGTGAGCTCAGTATCTGCAGAGGCCAAGAGAGGGAAATCCAACCTTGGAAAGGCTCCAGACCAGCACAGATCCTGAGGCAGAGTGGAGAGGGCTGGTGCTACCACTTTCCCATGCAAAGTGATTCAGGGGAGGGAAGAATCACATCAGATAGGGACATACTCTTGAATGACCCATTAAATTCCCCTGGAGGGGATGAGGCCATAATCCACCCCACACCATCCATTTGGGCTCGCTACTCTGGCTCACCATAGCCCAGGCAGTGCTGCTGTATCCCAAAGATCTTCCGTCCACACTGCTGCTAGTTCTGCTGTAACATCTCCAGTGTGCTGTGCTGAGACACACACATCTGGGATGCCAAGTCTTGGCTCCAAGACTGGTGTTGCATCTGGAGGCATAAGTTACATGTGGGTCAGTAAACAACATGCAGAAGCAGAAATTGCAGTGTTGGATGATCTTGGTTGAAATCCAGCAGGTTCACACCATCAGATTTTGCTGCTAGCTGAAGACAGACCTCCCCCCTGGCATTTTTAGATGACTTTGTGATACTTATCTTCCCTTTCTACTATTTGCCTTACACTTGAAAAAATGTTATCTCAGGAGTCCTTTGAACATTAAAATTTATGCCATTCATGCTACTTTCTGCAAATATCTTAAAATATTCCAAATATAAGGACCTTGGCACAGTGCCTGGGATCCTGTCTTTTCGGATAAAAGTTTCAGATAACCGACACTTCCAATTACCATTTCTCTCTGAAGAGGTCATCTCCGATTCGGCTCCATAGCAGAGCAGGGAAGGTACCAGGGCTCCCTGAATTTCACAAAAGGTTAAAATAAACTGCACAGTTGCTAATTAAAGCCAACGCACAGTGTCTGACCTAGTTCTGCCTTGCGTTCAGGAGGTTTTACCTGAGTATCTTCAAACCACTTAAAAATTAAAATGGTTAATAATGCATCAGAGCCAAATGTTACCCAGGGGCTTGCTACACGGGGAATCTCAGTTTTGCATGTGGATGGCATATTTCTTACTTACTGTGGGAAGGGAAAACTACAAGTCTAAATCCTTGCCTTTATTCAACAGTGCACATGCTTATGTCAATTGATTGATGCCCCATATCTATTTAGGCTGATTTTTAAAAAGTGATAAATAACACACCAGGCAAATCAGGGGGCAGGAGTAGGCCAAGCTGTTCATCCAGTCCCCAGCACACCCATATGCACACTCCACAATTACCAAGAAAAATATTTGTGCATTTCCACAGATCCCCGTTATTGCCAGCTCCTCCTTAGGTTTAATTTCTAGGGGAAAAGAGCAGGCCATCTTAGGGCTCAGGAACCAGGGCTTAGAAATGTTGTTTATGCTGCCGTGCCTTGTGCTGACATTAGATGAAATATTTATTCAGTAAAGTTTCATTTTACTATAATTTTTACTTGACTGCCACTTAGTGGCAATTTAAAGTAATAGCTTGGGGAGGTTTGTTGGCAAGCCCTACAAATCAATCTAGTATTTCAGTGACTCTTCCCAAACGTGTGTGGCAGGTTACTCTTTCAAGGATTTGGTTTTCACTCCACACATTTTCCACGGGTTATGAACAAGGTTACAGAATCTTGTCTTCTGTAAAAAAGCACTAAAACTATCAAGGCAATTACAAAGGCAACCTCCATCTCTGCAGTGCTCTTCTTTCTTAAAAACATTGCTATTTTCCACCAGCATATACCTGTAAAGGACTTTCAGAGGTCAGGATCAGAAGTACTAAAAGGTTCCTCAGCTCACTGGTAAGGCAGTCACCACACTGCAGTTGGGTTGTTGTTGCTTCACCCCGTAAGAGGGATCTGTCTACTGCAGGGAAAAAAAAAAAAAAAAAAAAAAAAAAAAAAAAAAAAAAAAAAAGGAAAAAAAATTCTGGCCAAAAAAAGCAGACTTCTGGTAAGCCATGCGCACCATTTCTGACATCCCAACACAACACCTCATAGGAATTCACAGTGCAAGGGGAGGACACCTCCCAGCTCCCACCTGCCCACAGTGTCAGGACTGCATTTCTAAAGAAAAACAAAAATCATTTTTCTGCTGAAATGTCAATATTTGCTATGAAAACAGTGAAAATAAATAATGTCATTGTGATTTTATAGGGGGCAAATACAGGGACAGGAATTATCATGACAGAATAAAATTACAAAAGTCACGTGAAATTTTCAAGAGAGGGAGCTTACACATTCCCAGCAGAAGTTCTGTGCTCAAAGTCTGGTATCGTATCCACATCACGCAACAACTTTTATTACTATAAATTTAATTTCTATCTCCATAATTGCACTGGCGATATCAAAAACATATATATATATATATATGTTGGCATTCTACATGCAGGTGGAAGAGAAGGTGCTGAAATTACTGCTTGATGGAGCCTTCATATTACAAAGGCTCTGAGTATGTTGTTGTTTTTTTTTTTTCCTAAAACACACACACAAAAAATGCATTGATTAATGTTGAGACAAATTTCTTGGTGTGAAATAGAGGTAAGTCCTTGTAACCATACCCTGAACTCAAACTGCCATTCACATTGCATTTAAAAAACAAGAACAAAAAAGTGCCAAGATAATAATAATATTCAAACCTTAGAGAAGCCCTCAATTTCACCTCCTGCTCTTATCACGGCTCTTGCAGAGGTACAGCTTTGCAAAGTCATCTGAAGGGCTCTCCGGCACCTCTTCTTGTCTTGTCCCCATCCCTCACACACACTGCAGCACACCCAGCACTGCATGGGGTGGCTTTTGCTGGACGGGGTGGCAATGCATCACATATAAGGGATACCCTAACTCCGTTTCCTTGCTGTTCCCAAACTCATTTGAAGAAATCACACTAGGCTGCTGTGTTTTGCCCTGTGTGGCTTAAAATGCCACCCTGGGGAGCAGAAAAGTGCCCCAGGCCATGCACACAGGTGCTCAGGACCTCCAGGTCCTGTTCTCAACCTGCATGGGGACCCTTCACCTTGCCCGTGGAGACCACAGCAGCACCCCAAGACAGCAAATTCAGAAATAGGTCAAAAGAAGCCATTTCTTGCACCATGGATTTCTTTGTTATGAATTTTAATGGTACTGCAGATTAGTTCAGCTGCTGAGAGCGTTTTGCATCCCATTTGAACATCTCTACCTGCTCCAGCATTAAGATGAAATGTTTACTTTTCATATGGCTGCACTTTAAGCTGTGCTGCGGGAATCCAGCTTTTCAGAGCTTGAGCCTGACTAGGAATGTAGATCCCTTTTCATCCTCTTTATCAATTGTCTCCTTGTGGAAACATTTTGCTAACACTGTGGATGATTAAAAGCTCAGGAGCACATGCCAGAAGGCAGCCCCTGTGTTCTGCCATGGGCATGTCCCCCAGCAAACACAACAAAACCTCAAGCAGGGTGACTTTGTGCTGCTGCCATTTCTGTCTAGTGGCAAATGGCACTGCAGACACAGGGAGAGCCTCGCATTAACCCATAGCAGCAACAGAGGCAGGGTCAGCTCTGCTGCAGCTGCCATCATGGTTGGAAGCTGATGCTCCTTCTTTGGCAGGCAATGTTTTGCTCAGTGCACCCCAAAAAGCTCCCATCTCACCTGGCACTCCTCTCTGGTCAGCCCTTAACCATGCCACCAAACCCAGTCCAGTGCCAGGTCTGGGGCTGCTCACAGCACAAGGAAGCTGGAAAGAGAGCTGGACACCAGGCTGGGCATTGCATCCCTGAATTAGCACAGAGCAATGCCTAGCAGAGTGATCTGCTGAAGAAGTTAGCCAAAAAAATACAAATCTTCAGATTCCATGACTCTGATTTTGCTTGCCTAAATTCCATTGCATTTTACTCCCTTAGAGCTGTAAGAAACATTCAGATGGAGATGCCTCGGCTGGTGCAGATGCACACCCAGCTCTACCTGAGGGTAACTTGAAGGGTTTGGCTGACAATTACAGGCAGTTTCTCATGTCTAGAAAGAGCCACCCATATCAGGCAGCTGCAGCAGCAGGTAACATTTAGCTTGTTTCTTGATAGGAAAGAGATGATGGTAATAACATGGAATTAAGATATATTAATATACACAATAGAAATAAATCACATAAGCGGGATAAAACACAATAAAGCTGTCTGTGGTAGAGATACAAACTCAATAAATTTGTTTAAGGCACAACTGGTTATTGGGGGCTCTCTTGATGTGAAGATACTTTGCCTTCCTTGGGAAGACACTTCAAAGCAGGACTTCGTGCTTTTTGCTTGCCCATACACAGTGAGAGACAGAGGCAATGGAAGCTTCTAGGAACGCACTTGCAATGCACATTTCATGCTCCCAATGTAAAGTTCAAGGCACTTTGTAGGTGGGAGAGATTCCCCTTTCCAGCATCCCGGAGTAACGGGCTCGGCAGGACAGCACTTTTTCCCTTTGAGCTAATATTTTAGGGGAAATGGGATAACTGCATTTTTTAAAAAGGACAGAGTTAAAATTCTGGCACGCTAGCCTTGCCTTGCCCAGGGCAAGTAATTTTTTTGACAGGTGAATAAAATATCATTAGCTTCTCCACTGCCATCAGTCATCAAAGTGAAGGCTGTGCGAGTAACCTCTCCAGACAGTCCCAGGGGACTGCATTAGCCCCTGCTTTCTAAAGAAGCAGAGAGAGGCCGAGCTGGGAGGCTCCCATTTTATCTAAATGCATGGGAGGCAGACAGCTAAAACCTCTCCACAACTCTGACTTTTTCCCCCCGAGTGTTAAAAGCTGACAACAGCATAGAAATGTAGATTTCACGTTGTCACTCCAGCCTTGACCAGCTATTTGTGCCCAGGTAGCCCGAGAGCTCCCAAGCTGCGCTGTATATTGTATCGCGGCATTTCTGAGACTGGCGGCATAAGTTAAGGAGAGAGAATGACAAATCTGAAGCTTTTGTCCAAAGGTCACACACTTGATGCTTCTTTCGCATTTGTGTGAGTTAATTTACTTTAAAAAAAATCTTCACAACAAAGAAAAATGAACAGAAATCTGTCCCTGAGACTGCCGTGGCCATGAACTTCCAAAGCTATTGTGTTTTCTATAGAAGAATAGGAGACACTGCCATCGAAAATGCCATTGATATTGTAACAGATCATTGCCTAAATAGACCATAACAGCCCTCATTTCAATGGTTACTGAGAAACGCTTTAACCCCTTCACTTCTGAGAGCCTGCACAATCTCTGCGTGACACATCAAAGGAGACATACCAGATAGTATGAATTTCACACCCTTTTTCTGCCTCTGTCAGCATTTCTGAGCTTCCCCGTCCCTTTCCTTTTCTACACTGAATCAGAGCTATCTGCAAGTGCAAATCCTTTTAAGCACAGGCAGAAAACCTGGGGTTAGGGCATTGTCTCACCCTCCTCCCCCACCCTGAGCAGCACTCCCTGAACCACCCAAGAGAAGGCAAAAATTTCCAGCATCACCTCTTGCTTGGCAGCAGTTAAAATGTCAAGACTTTACTGCAAGGATATATTTACCTATAGATAGATAGATGTGCATACACACACACTTTATATATATATATATATATGCACGCATACCTGGTTTTAGTTATCAGTTAGTTATAACTTCAAGCCCTTCCAACTCCAAAAGGATTTTTTAGGAAAAAAAAAAAAAATAAAGAAAAAAACAATAATAATAATTTAAAAAAAAACAAAAAAAAAAACAAAAAAAAACACAGTGGCTCTTGACTTCCAGTGCCAAGGAGGCTGTTGCAGCAGACCCCCACTAAGCTCTTCTTTGAAGTTACTCATTTACCTTGTTCTTGAAACTTTGCCATGTCCAACCACCGGTGAACCTTGCCTTTATCAGGACCTCCTGGAACATTAAGCTAAACTTCGTTTAAAACGTGCCACACTTCCTTGTCACCTTGATTTACAGAACCTGGGGAGGAAAGAATGAAGGCAGGTTTCTTCCCATAATGTTGCACTTTAATTGAATTTCAATCCTTTAATTCTTTACTAATTGAGCCTGAAGCCACATTTACCATTATTTAGTGTGGGATAGATGCCAGGCTAACCAGAGTTGATTGCATAGAGCATCCTGCCTTTCCTGCACCAAGATCCAAACACACACCTCCCTGGATTCGTGCCATGTTTTCATTTCTTCTCATGCTTACACATGTTACCCATGTATGTGTATGAGTAAATATAAATAAAGCATGGAGAAAAAAAAAAAAAAAAAAAAAAAAAAAAAAACTAGCTTCCCTTCTTATTTGGCTGTTCATCTCAAGTTTCTCTAGATTGATTTTTTTTTTCTTCTAAATATCACCCTGTAATACAACAATTCACTGTTTTGTGAGTTTTAAAAGCTCCTTGCCATAGCCTTGCAGTCTCTTCTCCGGAGGGATACAAGCAAGAAACACACAAGAAGCACCCCAACTTTCCATGGGGCTCAGGGCCTGGTGTTTTCTCGCTGCTGAGAGCCCGCTTAGCAATTTGCCACCTGAAAGCAGCATGGGGCCACCAGCCACACAGGCACAGGGACCTTTCAGGAGGCTTCCAACTGTTACCAGTCAGTTTTGAATTAAGAAATAATTGCAGAAAGTGAATACACTTTTTGGTGAATCCCACAAACAGTGGGAGTCATGGGGAGGACACCTCTTGGGCTGAGGGCTTGTTAATCCTAATGGACTTGCACGGCTCAGGCCCAGCCCTTCTCAAGTGCTCTTCAGCTCCTTCTGGCATCCCATGGAGAAACGCAGCCTGTGAGGAGCCTTCTGTGGTACCCACAGGGCACACACACATCCTCCAAAGGGGCTGCTATGGGACTGAAGTGCTTTGCAACCATACACAGATGGACCAGCAGGAGCTCTGGGAGGTGCCGCAGCGGCAGTGAGGATGCTTCTGGTGCTGGCATGGACAATGCAGCACCCATGCTTCAGCCCACCTCTCTGCTAATATCTGAGCAACCTGTGCCTTAACAAGACACCAACCAGGACATTATTCCTTTCTCTACCAGCTCTGGGGAGAAGAAGGTGACTACTTTTTTTCATTTCAATCCCATTACTTATGAGTCTTAATTACTTTCACATCCCCAGAAGATTCAGCAACAAATAACCACAAAAGCAACCCCCGTCTGCAAACTGAAAGGCAACTGATTCACACAGTTGCCACAAAATGACTCTGATAACCCCGTCCTGTTTCATGTAGGCCTTTGGGAGAGCCCAGTACAATGAGAAATAAAGCTACACTTTGCAGAGCTTCAGTGGCAATTTCCTCCCCATATGTTTCTCAAGACACTCTCTTAATTTAGTTTGCCTATAATGAATTCTGTCATTATTCCAAACATCCATTCTCATGACCTAGTCTTATAGCATATCACCACCAAGTATCTTTTTTTGGCTATACAATCTCCCTGGGGAGCTGAAAATTGTCTCCGTCTGCAGCACAACTATGCTGGGGAGCAGCCTGGAAAACAGATCCGAGATTATTCCTTTCTGTGTCAGTCATTTAAGCTTCTTTGTGCTAAAGTTGACATTTGTCTCAATGCTGTCTCAATAGGCCCCGCTGGCTGGGTTTCATTCAGTGCTTTGAGCTGGGGGAGAACTTGCCTCTTGTTTTACTTTCAGGCCATTATTGTGCCAAAGCGTGAAGGGAGGGAGCTGAATAACCACAAACAGGTGAGGCGGGGAGAGGCTTTCTGTCTCCACTCTCAGCTTGCGAGAGCTGAGCTCTTTGGATGCTTTTCAAAGCCAGGAGAAGCCAAAGGCAATAATCCCCACCATGGGAGCAGGCAGGAAGGAAGGGTATCTGGTGTTGGCCAGAGATGTCCCAGCGCAGGGGAAGCGCATTCCCGCGCAGTGACATCGCGCTGCGCCAGGGCAGCCTCAGTGAGGCCAGAAACTTGGGGTTTGAAAACCATCCAAGCTCCACACCCACCTTGACTGGAGCTGCAGACGAGCAGGGCAGGGAGGGATGCTTTTTTTTCTTTTTTTCTTTTCAAGTCTAATTCATAAGAAACAGCTGTTATGAGTGAGGGGTCTTTGCATTAGCCACTGCTGCCTTCCTCTACTTCTGCCTCTGCCTGTCTCCATTAGCAATCTGGAAGTGTCAGAAAAGGGCTTTTCAGTAAATCAGAACCATTTATCTTCCCTTTTCCTCACTACCCCATACCTTCTTTTAATCAGCCTTGTAAAAATGCTCTTTTTGCCTGACCTTCACACAGCTTCAAGGGCTGATTGGCAGTGGATGAGGGTCAGCAGGAAGCACGGGGAGCATCCTCCATGGGACACAGGGCTCCTGGACTCCAGTCACACTGTCCAGTGCATCTCACACCAAAAACTCCCGTACCAAGAGATTAGGGAAGAGGCTGGGAATGTTAAAACTCTCTGCTGCAAACTTGTTTTGAAGTGTTTGCAGCCGACTTGTCCTTTGCCTTGTGAGCCTGAGGGCTGTACGTGCATGGGGCATCCTGCCCAGCAGCAAACACCACTGCCCTGCTGCTGCCCACAAGCTTACCCAACAGCACGGCTCCCCAGGCTGAACCTGTGCCACATCAAGAACAAGCATCTGTACACATCTTAGTTTCCCATGGCGCAAGTCCTCGTTTAATTCCCAGTTGAACAGGAATGCAGGATGCCCCAGGAGGGCAATACTACCTCAAAAAAAAAAAAAAAAAAAAAAAAAAAAAAACCTTATTGCAATGGAAACAAGCTCATTCCCTTTGTCATATGCAGGAGACACATTCACTCATTAGGGATATTGGAGGGGATATCCCTGACTATGCTTGAAAGCATACAGTCACCCACCCCATCCCAAAATCTAAGCCTTGCATGAAGCAGAATGAATATCCAGGACTTCAGTGAAAAGATGGATAACATTTTCAAGAAGAGGAGGAAAGCAGCAGAGGACATTCACATCATGGTGATGCAATACAACGTCTCTGTATGAAGAATACAGGAATACAGGCAAATAACACTCCTAGGTTTGGTTCAAGCAGGTAACCCGAACAGCCCAGGGCCTGATCTGGCCCTTTCAGGTCTTCAGAGATAACCCAGAGTTTTCTCTTGGCATTACACAGAGTTACACCACAGACCCAAGCTCTTAGATGTCCTTATTCAGCTCTTTCTCAGCCCCTCCTGCCACATCTTTTTGGAATTTGAACAAGGAGTGTCTCTCACAGGGTGTTTCTGCAACACCCCAACACCGGCAGCTGCTGCACGGTGCAGGCACCATCACACCCACAAGCCCAGAAGAACACAAGTCCTCCCAGCTGGAAAATGCACGTCATGACCACAATGGGGTTTGAAAGGTTTGTGGTAGAAAACAGTTTCTCAGGGCCTAGTTTGGACTAATGTATGAAAGAAAACGTTTCCCAGCCAACATTAGCTGGCAGAGCTGGTTCATAATCAGCCAGGACAGATGGGAACACACAATGCCTTGAACCCAATCAAGAAAACATCCCAGGAATGCCTGTTAATGTGAACCTTTAGTGGGGTAAAACGGTCATTCAAATCAGAGCAGGATGATTGATTCCAACCTAAGAGAAAAGCACAAATCAAACTGATTCCTATCCAGGGGACAGAAAGGTTTGATCTGAAGCAAGACTTGACAGCACATGAATTCAAATATTTTCAGCTTCCAAGATAAACTAGTACAATGGAAATCTGGATACACAGGCATTGAGAAAAGCTGGATAGAGAAAGTCCCATTCGTATATTTTGTAAAACCCAGTGAAGGGTTACATGCCAACTCCTGCAGGCCTGTAGGCACTACTTTCCTCCTAGGTAGTGCCATTTTCCTACCTGGATCAACAGTAAATAGCATTTGCCACCTCAATGTAGCACTGCGGAAGCAAGCAAGCACTGGCTCTTTGGAAGGGCTCAGGTTTGTGAGTGCAGTCACCTCCACTTCTTAAAATTTCCAGAATTATAATCTTATGTGTCAGTATGCATTTTGGTTTATAAAACAGGCATGCAACACATTTAGAAGAAAAATTGCACCTGTCAAATGTCCTACCCCATGAAATAAACCTGTGTAATTTCACTTTTCACCTAGTAAATACCCAATCATTTTCCAGAACAGCCCCTTCCAGTATTCAAAACTGTTTCCATTAATATTAGAAGTTAGGAGGGTTTGGGAGAAAAGGAAGGAATTGATTAAAAGCAGATGGTATTCATTATCTTGCTAATCACAATCCTGCAGGGTCTTTACAAAGGAAAAAAAAAAAAAAAAAAAAAGAGAGAACGAAAAGGCAACATCAAGAAAAGGTCATGCTAGGACTTTTCAAATAAAACATTAGAAAAATAACACTTCCAAGGATTTACTCCACTCTCATGAGAAAATCAGCTTGTTTCATATCACAGCTCAGCCATGCTGGGAAAATGTCTTTGTGATACAGACATCATTCTCACATTTTGTGCTGGGACTGCAAACCTTTGCAGAACATCTGAGAAAAAAATTCTGGCAAGGATGATTACCGTCTGCACGTCCCACTGCCTCTGAGAGCACTGGTGTACCTCCGAGTGGTTTGTTTCCTAAAGGGAAGTCACAAATAAGCAAGCAAAGCAAACAAAACCAAATAGAAATAAAACAAACAAGCAGCTTATTGGCCAGAAACAGTGTAGTGGGAAAACACAGGGATAGATTACGTTCAAACCGACTGGCTGGAGTTCACTCAAAACAATTTTCTTGGGAGGATTTTTGCTGTTGGTATCTGATCCTGCTGCCATTAATGTCAATGAAAATACTGTTATTAACTGTCCATAGCACTGGGACAGGGAGAGATGCTGGTAACAAAGGCACTGGCACTTTTTCACATTATGAAGTCACCAGAATCAAAAGGGTCATGTTCAGCTTTGCTTCAAGACAGCAAAACAGGATGCCACTCACGAGGAGGCGGTTTGCAAAAGAAAATCCCAGTGGTGTTTTGCAACTGCAGGAACACAAGCATTTGCTTGTTCGTGACCACACTCCCCTCTGCCTTTTCAAAATGCACCACTCCTTCACAAAAACTACCCAGAAACTAAACCTGTAGGTGCTCCAGCACATCTCCAATCAGCTAGCACATTAGAACTGGTGCCCCAAAGGTGATGAGTGGGCTCAGGGTCAGGGCCACAGAGGCAAAACTGTCTGAAGACAGGATGCAAAAACTGGTTAGGACACACTCAGCCTCTTGGGCTGAGAGGCACTAGAAAACCACCAGCAGTTGTCACTGACAAGAGACCTTATTCTCCTGTGATTTTTTTTATTTTTTATTTTTTTAATAGGAAGCGGTTTTATGACATGCAGCCAAAATGTTCCACAAGTAGACATGGTGCTACGTAAGCCAGAGAAACTATGCACTGGTGAGATTTTGTGGTCTTCAGGCTGAGATTCCTAAGCAGCTATTTATATGATAATTTATTTTTTAAACCACAATGACTCAAGACTGCCTTGAATGGCAGCAGATTCATGGTTAACAGTCTTTCCGTGCCATCTCACAAGATCCTAAATAGCTGAGAGGACAACCAACACCACTCCTGCTCCCCATCTGGGTACTGTTAGTACATCTGTGCTGGTATTTAGACTTGACCTAAGGTTTTCCATCAAATATCCCCAAATTCTTCTGCTGTCATTTTCTTATTTCCAGGTCAGTCCTTTTGCCAGGCAAGGGTCTCGTCTGCAATGAATTCCATTTTCAAGATGGTGGGAAAACATGTGAAATGGAAAGAGAGAGATAGATAGATTTAGGTTTTGTTTGCAGACACAAGTACAAGAAAAATAAGCAGACCTGTGAACAGTTATAAGCAGAAAACCTACTTTTCTACAGCTTTTGCCTGTGGGTTTTCTAAAGGCAACTAACCACCACTGAGACTCACACTGTGACTTTCTCCCCAAGGGGACCAACTTGAGCCCCCTTGACCACCCTGGTATTTATTTTCATGAAACCTAGAAAGCTTAATCTCTTTGGGATATCGACCCACCAGGAGTGGAATCAGGCAGCTGGATCAAAACCTATTCAGAGGGGGAAACACAGCCAGACAGGATGACTCTGTAATTCTCCCCTAAGCACTATTTCTTATGAAACCAAATGAAAACCCCAAGGCCCCTTGGGCATGTAGGGGGCAGCATGTTGTATCTTGATGGGCTTATGTCTAGTCTCTGCATAAGGACGTTGCATAAGGACGTTCGTGTGCATCAATTTAACCACACAAAAGCGTAACTAAAAAGTCACCAGCATTCACCAGACCTGCTGCAGCATCTCCTCAAGGAGCTCAGCAATATTAAGAGTAGTCATCTCCAAAAGCCCCGTTCAAAGGTCTCCTCTTCCCCAGTACAGTGCTTTAAAGCCTAACCGTATGCACTCTGAAGCATTGCAGGTTGCATTCCTCAGACCATTTTTTTTTGCCTCTTGTTGTGCCTGCAAGGCCAAGTCCCTGTGGTATTTGTGAAAAGAATGCCAGAGAGCATATATTTCTGGTTAGTTAGCACTTACTAAGTAAAAAAAATATCCCAGATAAAAGAAAGGGATACTGTATGAATGCTGACACTGTGGAAAGCTAAGTGCTAACCCAGAGTAATGTGGGGCACTCGGTTCTCCTGTTCAATGGAAAAACCCCACCCTGCATGCCGAGAACAAAGTAAGGTACACAGTCACGGTGGGCTTGGTGGTGACCGCCCAGCGGTGAGCTCAGCCCAACACCCAGCCAAGAGAGACCACCACACCCAGGAGAAGCAAAGCCCTCCAGGAAACGAGATTCTCCTCCATCAGTTTTTGTTTTAATAATTTTGTTTTACTTTCATTCAATTTCATTGACCTGCAAGCAATTCTGCTGGGTCAAGCTTCTGTTACCACAAAGCTGACATCCAACAGCTCCCTATTCTCTTTCTGTCCTTCTCCATCTACAGATATAGATGGCGATATCATTAAAGAATTAAAAACAACACCATAATAAATAAACCAACAAGATATCTTTAATTTTAAGTTCATAGTCAGCATCATGCATAGCTATTTTGGAAAAGTGCAAGGAAATAGCCTGTTCTTCATACCTCATCTGCAAGTAAATAGCACCAGACCCTATGTCCATTACTCCTTAGCTGAACACCACAAGCTGTGCCATGACACAATGTGCCACAATCCTTTCCTGGAGCCAAAACCTGAGTCACCTGGTAGAATCAGAAGAAAGGCAAAACATCCCAGTAATGCCCCTCGTCCAGCTAGGGCTTCATGCTGGGGATGGGCGCTCAAGCTCAGCAGGTCCTTGGTGGCCCAGCTGCAAACCTTTCCACTGGAGCAAGAGCATTATTTCTCCCTCACACATTACCTGGTCAGACCCAGACTAGATCTTTAAACAATAATTCTTTGGGCTAGGACCATATATGGCAAAACTTCAGCCAAAAAGGCTCAAAACTTCAGCCAAAAAGGCTAACTTTCCAAAGGAAAGTTTGCTTGTCAGGATAGGTGTGGGTGGTCATGGAGAGAAAATAAATGTTTATCCATCACTCACAGCTAGGCCATCGAAATTTAGCCAGAGGGGGCTTCCTCAACTGGAAAGACATCACCAGACAAAACAAAAGCAATACAAACAGATGCCAAACACGTTCCTTGCAATATATTTTTTTTCCCTTATAAATATTGTCACTTGTGGATCATGAGGGAGGTTTGCTGTCTGACTTCCTAGGGGGGGGGTTCAGCCCTGGGAATCCACCAGTACTACTCCTGCATGCATGGCACAACATAACCATGTTTTCCATGCCTGGGGAGCATCACCAAGCCCTCAGCACAGAGAGCAAAGGAGCAGCCATGGGAACTTCCAGTAGCTCCCTGGGTCTCAGGAGAAGAGCTTTGCAGGAAAGGGCTCCAGCTGAGCAGAAGAAATTTTCCCCAAGACAAAATGCTTTTCCTATTTCCCCACCGCTCCCCTGAGTTGATGTGAAACTGTTTGCAAAACTAGAAGTATCCCCCATGGAAAATTCTGAAAGAATTCAAAGAATGAAACAGCTGCATTCTTTAAAAGTCACTGGAGTGGAGTTTGATGGAAGGTAAGATCTTCTCCATAGTGTTTTTTAATGCCTTTAAGAATTCAGTGGCAGAGATCTAATTTTCTGTTAAGTTCCACAAGGAGGTTACGAACAAAATCCATCAAGATAAAACCGGCTGTTCAGTACCATACGCTTGGGTTTTTTTCATTCTTTCTTCCTAGATAATCAAACCTTCACCTAGATACTAAGCAGCAGAGGTTTAGCTGTAATTTTAAGATAGAGCTCACACACTGAAAGACAGATCATGTCTTGAGCATATTCTGAAACATACTTTTAGGTATTAATTCTGTTATGAAAGCTCAAACATCAGCTTCCGACTATAGACAGAGATGGCTCTGCAGTTACAGAGGTAATCGTGCTGGTACACGTGAAAACCAAGTGCACCTTCTCCAGCAGACTGCATTGGGAACCTCTGACTAATACTGCGGCATCAAAGTGGGGCTGGGGCCAGGTCCTGCTGACTTGCAAGCTGAACTCACAGGTTTGCAGGTCACTAGGATAATTCAGGAGTTATTACCTCATTTTTGAAGCTTGTCTTCAGAAACCAATGGTTGGTTATCAGACTTCTTTTTTACCCCAATTTATTTTAGTTCCAGATCCTCCTCCAAACAAATACCCTTGAAATAGGCTGTTCTAGAAGAAAGGGTGGGAGGATGTTGTTTAGCAGTGAATGGACACCATTCCCTCCTCCAAAATCAGTTCCAAAACAGTGACAGTAAATGTTTGTTATAAACTGAGAACATCCCAGTTTTGCACCCTTTCAGAATAACAGGAATCCAGTACATAGCTAAAAAACACAATAAACAAGCCTAAACCACTGCACTACTATTCCTGATCTGTGGTGCAATGAAGCATAAATTTAGGATCCTGTAAGTTTCCAACACTTGAATTTCTTTTAACTTCTAATAACTACCTGTGCCTGCAAATATGTCCTATGTTATTCATCTGTGGAATAAGCACCACCCTAAGGTAGTCACAGCTAGGGGAAAGGGCTCAGCTTGAGCAGCTGCAGTCATCCCTGGTTGGCCACCACAGGTAGTGCAGAAATTACATTGCATTTCACTAACAGCACATCCCACAGAGCCAAAGGAATTGATGCTTGGGTTAAATGAGAAGGCTCTGGGTGTACCTCTATGAAGCGTTATGAAGTTCCAAACAAAGTCACCACAAGGTCATCCAGCTGTAGAGGCAACTCTCAATGAAAGACTTTCTTGAGACTTCAACTGCTTCGATGAGCAATGAGAAATTAAAGTAGACAAGCCTGGCAGAGTGAGGGCCAACTAAATACTCAGTCAATTTAAGACATAAATACAAGCATCATACTTATTTACCCAGCAGATGAACACCACTCAGACTGGTGCAATGGTAATATTTGGACACTGGTACACCAAGTCCATGCATACAAGTAACTGGTCCCTTTAGTAAAACTGAAGAATTCTGACATTATTTTACCATCCTTCTATAGTCACTTTTGCCTACTGTAGTCTCTAGAATTATGTCCACACATATGCTTCCTAATTCATCCCATTAAGAAGGGCATTAGAGATGATGATGCTTTATTTTCATTGCTTTACATGCTGCACTGCTTGAGGCTTGTTTTTTTTTTTTTGGAGAGGGAATATAATTGGTTTGAGATCTCGTGAATCTAATGAGGTATTTTTCCTGAGCATGCAGTAAAAATATATATTTCCTGTCCACATCACAGTCCTAGATATAAATGTTCTGGTTCTCTAAATGTCACATTACCCATGTCTAAAGGAACACCTAGGATTGAACTGCATTTTTGGTTTGCTTTGAAATCCCATTTGAACAAGCAGTGAAGTGGGGAGGGGGACAGTTAAGTTTTTATGCTTTATGATGGCACAGTTTTTGATTCCTAAGACAACTGGCTTGCTCGCTTCAATTAGAGAAAAGGAGTCAAAAATTACAACATAGCATTAAAATATGAACAACAAATTTTGTAGAGGTTTGCTCAGCAACCTGCGGATGAGATCCAGCAAATCCAGCCAGCTGATGCTAACCATGAAAACTGCTGTAGAAAGTCACATCAGAAATGGCAGAACATCATGCAGGTGGGGCCATTGGCAACATGCAAGAAGGGCAGAAAGCAGGGGGTTAATGGCTCCGAGAGCCTTGGAATAGTGCTTTTAGCTCAAAGCTGTCTTAGTTCTTTCTCACAGATAAGGTTTTACGTCTCCGAGGGGGTAATAGAGGCACAGAAGTGACTTGCCAAAGATCATATAAAATATATCTCAGGCAAAACAAGGCACGAAACCAAGAATCACTGATTGACAGCGCTGCAATGGCCCAAACAAAACACGCAGGCCAAGTCCTTCTTCCTAGAAGCTCAGCTGCTCACAATGCTTTACTTTTCCAAGAGCAGCTCTGCTCATAGCCTTGCAGTGGAAGGAAAGCAGACAGCTCCCCCTTCCATTCAAACTCAAATACTCCACATGGTGTTAGAGCAGCTCTCCATACAACCAGGTGCAGAGAAAAGACTTTTTGCAAGTCTGCAGAGCAGTATTGCATCACAAAGTCTCTGCATTACTAGTTCTTTTGGTGTTTCCAAAAGGAACCCCACAGTGAGCACAGACCTATCTGCCCAGGGGGAGATTAGTTCTGAATGTTTTCTGCAAACATTTCAGCGGTACCAACGCTGATCATGTAGGAGAGCAATTTGGAAAGTCCGAGGACATGGATACATTGAAATGCTAATACAACTCGAATAGTACTTCTGTTGATCATTAGATCCACCAGCAGCCACATGCTTGTGCCCTGCACAGATGCCTCCAAGCAACAAAAGGGAACTCTGAATGAAAACCAAGCTGTTGTCAAGCACGACCACTCCAGCCAGGACTCAGTGCTCAGGAGGACACAAGCAGGAGGCTGCAGACATTTCTAGAGGAGCCTATCCCTCACCGACCACCATTTGGGAATGCGGGACCTCAGTTTTACTTGAATGCTATCCAGGATTTTCAAAAGAAACTGCAAGCAAGGGCAGAAACAAAGACACATTTGAACCTCTGAAGCTCAGGGTTTGCTTTGGCGGGACAGCAGATGCTCAGAGCACAAATACACAAGTGTGCATTGCGCAGTCCCAGCTGCTCTGGTAAAGGACTGCACACCCTGGCATGCAGATACAAACACAAAGACAGAAGAGGACAGAAATAGCAGCAATGTACCTTTGGTTCTTAAAGCAAGCTCAGAGTCCAAGGAGCAGGCAACAGTTTAGGAAGACTCACAGGCTTATAATTCCTCTGTTAGGATGCGTTACACATTCAAAACCAGCTGCCGTATTCAAGGAACCAGGTAAAACCTGCTTGGATGCATCCTCTGCCCACACCTTTTTGCTGCGCCTGTCACAGATCCCAGCCTAGTAAAACCCTAAAACAGAGGACTAATGCAAAGCTGTCAGTGAAGACAGCAAAAGGGAATGGCCTGACACAAAAAGGCTGCTGCTGGTGAGGGCAGTGGTACCAATGTACCCAGCAAGCATGAGGGCAGCTGGCATGGTATGGGGCCTTGCAGCCCCTCGTCCAAAGACCTGCCAGAGCCCATTCCCCTTAGCTAAGTTGGCAATGCCATCTAGTGCATAGAGGCAGAAATAGCACAGTGTCTGCAGGCAGACAGGCGTGCACAGCACCAGATGTGCAATCCAGATGTGCTCTCAGCTTGGGCCATGAGGCCCACGATGGCACCAGACTCCAGCCTGCTGCCTTCAGTACCGGTGCCCTGGCCATGCTCACAGCCCTCACAACACACATATATGCAGCCTCAAACATCACCTGCCCTGGATTCTTCCCACCAAAAAAAGAGACTAGCCTTATCCAGAAAGCTCCAGTTGCCTCAAGAGGAAGGGGAAATCCTTCCCTTTCCCCAAAGGGTTTCAATTTAATTGTTCCAGCTTCACCAGCTTGTGGTCTTTACGGCCAATATAGCTCAACATTTTGGCTCTCTGGCGTCACTCGAATGTAAAACATCTCCCAAAGAAACATGTTTTTCATGCAAGACAAACACTCTCTCAGTAACAAGAAACATTTTTCTTAGACATGAACAAAGGGTGAGGTTTCTGCAGACAAAGGAACTGAAGGTTTCATTTTATGGAGCACATTCTCTGACGCAGACCAAAATCTTTTTGTGTTTTGGGGTTGTTTTTTTCCTGAGTGCCGATTTTTTCCAAAAATATATCTCATCTGATTATAATTTTCACTTGTGATTTAAAACTTTAATGGAAATAATTTGGCTTTTAGAGTACTTTAACCAAAAAAAATGCATCTTTCACTACAAACGCACGACCTCTATAAGCAAAGTATGTTGACAGCTATTGAAAGCAGATATTTTGTGAAGAATATAAGTTGTGAACTTTTTGCTTTGTTGAAAAATGGATCTATTTCTAGCTCTGTAAGATACAACTTTCTCCTAGTATTCTCCTAAGCTGTTACTCAACCTGCTTTAAAGGAGACAAGTTTATTTAAAGCTTTCAACTTCTTCCATATCATTAACACAAAGCGTTTGTAGTAGGATGATTTACACGTAGAGCAGAGAAGATATTTCTCTATAGCTACTGGTGTGCTTAGAGGGTCACATTCACCTAGGCCATGCAGGGACTGGGCACAAGGCTCCCTGCACACAGGGCCTGAGGTGGGACAGGCTCAACCCCAGCGCTGCTGGAGGCAGCGGGAGCTCCTCCACAGACTTGGAGCAAAGTCAGGGCTTAAGTAGCAAGTGGAAGGATAAAAGCTTGTGGGATCAGGCCTTAAACCAACAGCTCCTGACTCATGACAGCCTTGGAGAATGTCTGAAATAACCAATATTGTTACAGGCCCGCATGTTAAAATAAATGAAAATCCATAATGTTAATAGACATTAATTCACGCTAATGGAATCACTGCTCCAAAAGTCGAGTTAATAAGCCCAGCTAGACCACTACCACCGTCTACACATTAAAAAGATCCAAAACATTTAAATATTGACCACATTCCTTTGAAATTAATAGTATTTCCTTTGGATTACGCATTGATCTCAGCTGAGCTGTGCTTGACATCTGGAGCAGTTAAAACAGCAACCTGAACAGCCATAGTCTGCCACTAATTTTGAAAGGAGAAAACCAATTTTAACTTATGTGCTCTCATTAAAACCACTCGGCTGTCTCAGTGCTGGGTCCAGCAGAGCTGCAAAACCACTGCCTGCAATCGGCTGAGCCAGAGTGGCTGCCATTGCAGTGGGACTCCTAAAATGATCCTGGTGTGAGCAGCAAGGGCACAAAGCTAAGGAAGCAGCAAACCACCCTTTGCAATGCACCAGCAGCATATCCTGCTGGGAAGGTTTTCCCTTCCAGAATCCTCCAGCTCATTCCTGGTTCTTGGCATTCCCTGGATGGTACAGCACTAAACTTGTGTGAAAACCTGACTCCTACCACCCCACCAGCTACCCAGGGACCTTGCCCCCATCCACACCGTCCCCATGAAGCTCCCCAGCAACTTCTCTTGCCTGATACTGTACATGCAAAGCATAGCCCTTAGGCTTTTTTTTTTCCCATAGGTGCTGCCTCCAGCAGCACAGCAGCAGCAAGCAGGGGTGTTGTGGAAGCACCTGATGAGACCAGCAGAGCTATCTGCTGTCTATACATTACCCCTCTTCAGCTAGGAAGCCAAATGTCAGAATTATTTAGCATAAAACACACAGGCAATATAACACACCTAATTTATTTGGCTAATTATTTTCAGACAACGATGCTCCAGAAGACCTCAGTCAAAGACAACGGCTTCTTTGTAATCTGTCCTCTTGGCCTCTGGCTGGCAGCAAACACTTCCTCACCCACACAAACGCTGGTCCCCAAAACTGTCCTTTCTGGTGGGAACGCTGCTCAAACCCCAAAATCCCACTACTACATTACAGCAACAAATGCTCATTTGATACTCAAGTCTAATATTTTTGGAGGCATAAACATCCTAAAAAAATACATAATGAATAAATAGTGATTATGCATTCTAAACTTCTCCAAATGTGGACTTTTTTTTTTTTTTTAACCCATGGGAATAGGGGAAGAAACAATGCCATGACACCAGCCAAATTTCCACACTTGCCCCCCAGCCATGGAGGCACCAGAGCCTGACACAAGTCAGTGCCTTGTCTTCATTTCCTGACATATTCTACCTGGAATATCCTCAAAAAGCCAACACGGATCATGCTAGTGCATGGAAAATTCAGAGCAAACAAACTCATTTAGGTCTGTTAGAGTGGCAGACACTTTTCCTGTTATTCCACACACCCATCCATGCATCAGAGTACCCAGCTCCTCACCTGCAAACAGGACAGGCTTTGACCACCCCAAAACCAGAGGGATGTTTTGAAGAAAAACACATTGAATCATGCCTCTAGAACCCAGTCACACAGGCACAGATTTATTTAGGATTTCCCATAGCAGCTCTGATACATATTCACTCCATCATGGAGATTCAAATGAAGGCAGCCATTAAAAAAGAAAATGAACTCAAACAAGCCTCTTTGTTAAATCAGAATAGTTCCTCTACAGCAGCAACCTAGTTGATACAAATCTGTGGCCTTGTCCAGATAAAAGTCTCTGGAAATGCAGATGCACCTCCTGTTAACATCAGTGAAAAGCCTCCTGTGGACTTAACCATCTTCAGATCTGCTTCTTGCAGAAGACAACAAGCGCGTGTGTGGTATTGGCATGGGGGCAACGGCTGAACATGTACAACAATTAGCTTTATAAATGTAAGATTTCAGCTATTGTTTTAGTTGCCTGTCCCTAGGGATCCTCAGCATTACTGTATTATTGATGATGCTAAATTGGGTTTTCAGCAAAGCTGTTTTGAAGGCTCGTGAATGCCAAAACAGCATTTCAAGCCATTAAACTTAACAGACGAAACAATTTCTTCTAAAAATAATCGTAATTTCTTTCCACCAGAAAAAAAAATAAAAGCCTGTCCAATTCCTAACGTGCCAAGTTTCAAGCAGGCCTGAATTTTACAGCTAGACTTGCAAAGTTCTGAAAAAAAAAATCAATTTACATTGGAAGCAGCAACAGACCTGGACTGTAGGTAAAGAGCAGCCACTCTACACAATGGGGCTATGAGCAACTACAGGCTAACACATTCCACCTTGCTAATCCTGAATTTTCCTGTTCCAAGGAAAAAAATGCAATGTCTTAACTGCTGCTAACATCCTCACCATTATGTTGATGCAAATACAGTCACGAGGCAATTACCAGCCCAGCCAAGGGCCAGGCATTGTGGGGCTGACAATAAGTCGTCGAGCCACTTAGAGGAGAAACAAATAGCCTTAAACTCCTCCAAGATTTTAAGTCTCATTAGTATAAATCAGTAACCCAATTAATGAGGGTTTTAGCATATTGATTTGCATCAGATTACATGAATTAATGGCACACATAGCAGGAGACAACGTGGTGGGAACCACTGGGAATACAAACAGCTATGTAAAGGAAGGCTCTGGGAAGATGAACAGCTATGTAAAAGAAGGCGATGCAGAGCACTGATTTTGACTGAGTGTGGCAGAAGGCTCCTTCCAGACATGAACACAGTTCCTCCATCATCTTGCTCATCCTCTGGTAGACAGATGGGACAGCTACAAGGACACGGCCCCAGCTTTCTCCACCTTCTCCTCAACCATACTGCAGTGCACCCAGCAGCCCAGCAAATACCCACACTGGCAGTACTGGGCCAAAAACCCAAGTAGGTCTGTAGCCTATTTGGTGCCCTTCCCCATCAAATGGCCCATTCCTGGGCTTCCAAGAGAAACTGGCTTCTGAAATGTGTAACATGGTTAGGTGGGTTTGCCAGTGTAAATTGTAAGAGCTGCTTTAGGAAGAATATGGAAACTCCAGTTTAACAGTTGTGGTGCTCTGTGGCTGGGGATTAAAAGGACAGCTTCTGGAGGAGACGACACAAGCAAGAGCAAGATCCACGACAGTGCAAGAACTATGGGAAGAACCAGCCAAGTCAGCAAGGAATAAGGGGCAAAGGCAGTGAGAGCGGGCTGGAAGGAGCCCAAACAAGCTGCCAACAAGGCAGAGCAGACTCAGGAGGAAAAGCAGCTCCACCAACTGCCCCAGCACCAAGCCCACCACACCTGGGAGAGAAACCAACGCTGGGACATGCCACCAGCATCCCCGAGATGGAATCATGCCCAGGGATGAAGTGTTCATTCTTCATCCGGTAACTCTGCAAGACCTGCAGGGTTCAGCAAACGCCTCCTGCCCAGCCCTCCCCCCCCATCTCGGCAGGCTGCCCAGCCCCACAGACTGCCAAAGAGGTCGGCCCTTTCAGAGAAGAGGGACAAAGGGGACGCCTTCCCCTCCTCCCGAGGCAGGCAGCCCCTCCTTGATCCAGCAGTTATAAAAGGGCTCTCAATCCATGTAATCCATTAGATACAAATTACAGCAATTTAAGCACACTTGACCCAGAATTACAGCAAGCCCATAAAGAGCTGCATCTTCCCAGGCAATTTACACTGTTACATGCCCTCAAACAAGCCAAAGCAGAGGATTTAAAACAGAAACAAAAACAAACCATAAAAAAACAGCAAACAACCTCCCCAAAAACATGATGCCTGCAACAGCAGTATCAAGAAGAACTGAAAACCAGTACTAAAGGCTGGTTTACATTCAGGTTGTCCTTAAAAAAAAAAAAAAAAAGCCACAGTTACACAATCTCTAATCAACACGTGTCTTGCAGATATGGATCACCTTATGCCATTAAAGAGTAGCCACATGAAAGAAGATGCTGTGACGTGTGGCATGACACCACACAACTGTTTGGGACATGGAAGATAACCACACCAAACACAGGGGACACTGGCACAAGGCTAGCATGGGACAGTGCTGACTAAGGTGGCTGCTCCACCCTCCCAGGGCAGCCCCTTGCTGCAAATCTCACCCTGGGGTGTAACCCTCACCATCCAGGTTGGGGATTGCAATACTCCTACATTAATTTTACCACTCTGCTTTCATTTCTATGTTTTTAAATTACGACTATCCTTATAGACAGCATCCAAAAGAAAAGAAACAGCAGAGGAAGGCCACCTCAGCCCATCCTAAATAGGAAAATAAAACCAACAGCATTAAGGAAAAAGACAAAACAAACAAACAAGCTGTTTTCTTCCAGCAATGGGAGATGGATATATCCAGGTTTGGGTTTTCAGCCACAGCCACCAGCTTCCACTGGCACAATCCTTGTTCTTCAGCATCCCCAACATGCGTCAGGAGTGTTTGTGTTGCCAGGAGATGCCCATTGCTGCTCCCAGCTGTAGGGATGTGCAAGTGCATAGGCCTTCCCACCAACAAGAAACACTGAGGTTTTGTCCTGGAAAGTGAAGTGCACAAGAGCAGCAGCACCGGTGCAAAGCGCCACTGGTGTGGTTTACTGCTGCTGCCAGCATGTCAGCCATGCACCATGCATCACTGCTTTCACAACAGGGGACTGCACAAGAGAAGTGTGAGGGTAGACGGTGTCCATGGTGGTGGTGTGACAAACAGAGCCATTGGTTACTGTAGGACATGCCACAAAAACATCCAAAGAAATTGAAAGGATTTTTGTGCGCCTTGCCCTGAAATGTCTGATACCAGATGCTACCATGACCAAGGAGCCAGGACCAGGTTAGAGGCCTTACCTGGTTCAGCAAGTCTTGCATCCAGCTAAAACAATTAGAGGATGGGGAGAGAAAGCTCATCATCATCAGGTTTAAGAAATAATTAAAGTACTGAGAAGTTGTACCCTTCAAAATACATATGCCAACTTGCCTGTGAGGACAAATGCCAGGTTAAGCTCAGCCTTCACTGAAGCATCACCCATTTTGCTGCCCAGAAGCCTCCCAACAAGAATCACCTCAACAGGAGGCAGTGCCAAGGCCAGAACAGCACGAGAGGGACTCCTCCTGCCGCTCCAGTCACCGGTCCCGACTTCGGGCCACACCATCCATCACAGGATGAAATGAGAGGCTGTTTGAATACAGGAGTGCCATTGTTTGCTCTCTTTTTCACCCTTCGTTACTATCAGAAGTGTAAATAGGCAGGCTGGTCTGCTGGGGAAACCCATAGCGACCTGTACGTGTACATCACCTGAACAGCTGTCGCAGCACAGGGTGCATTGTGCTTCACTCAGAAGAGCAACAGAGTCACAGATCTCTTACAGCAGATCCTTTCACAGGCTGGATTTTTTTTTTTTTTTTTATTCAACTCTGGGAGACAGCACCTCAATGCCACCAAGAATACCACCTTCTCTGGTTAACTTTGTTTTTGAAGCTCATTAGTACTTGCATTAATTATTAATTTATACATGGGAATTTTTCTTTAAATCATGACCATAATGGCAATGGTTATTTGGAAAAAAACAAACACTGGAAGAAATGGAGCAGATGCCTTCTGACGAGCAAGCAGCCAGCAGCATGCCTCAGTCCCCACCCGTATGGTTTAGTTTACAAGCTCATGTCAGAGAGCCAATTTCACACACAAACACAAAATAAAAGCAGGAACACAACTTTTCATCATCCTACATTGATGTTTACTCTTGTTTCCTGTAGCCCCAGGTGACAAATCTGTCCTTGATATAGTGGAGGATTGTTGTGCTATTAACAACATCAACTGGACAAGTTTAAAACTCACGTCAGGTCTTTGCATTGTTCGCTTTTACCAAACTAATGAATAATAATTAGTAAGCAATTAGATGTAAAATGATAAATATAAATTCAGAAATGTTTTTCTTTAAGTACACACTGGGCAGAACGCTTAAAAGCAGGAGAATTTACAAGCAACTTTCTTACATATGAACATTTTTGCCAAAAACTGAGATCTTGGAAAAGTCAGCCGCTCTGAACACAGGGCTTTTGTTTCACCATTCTCTGAGCTCTGAAGAAGTTTAAATTTTTTTTTCTTCATTTAACTTTGCCGGCCTGCCAGCTGGGTATAAGCCAGAAGGGTTATCCAGTCAGACCTTACTGTGATATATTTACAATGGTAGTGCATCTAAGGTTTGTTTATTTCAGGATTAAAATTCAAATGGTTAGAACCATTTAAATAATTAAAGGGCAATCAGAAAATGCCATGAAACCAAACAAATCAGTAAAAGTCATGGAAACCATCAGCAATATTTAATTCAGAAATTCTCTTTGTTAAGGAACTTAGCTGAAAGAAAACAGCTGGATGTAGTTCAACTCTCTAAATTAAAAACAATCTAACAAGGTCTATAGGGATAACTCTTTCAGCTACATATTGGAGACCAGATTCACTTCTACCAAGTAAATGTAATAGCACTCAAAGCTAGAAAGGAAATTCCTCAGAACTGAGGTAGTTTCTAAGTATCAGCACATTTTCCAATTCCTCACAAGGCAACTTAGCTATTTACAATCCATTTTTTCCCACACATAAATTTATAACTTTTTCAATTTTATGCTTCCATGATTTATTTTCTAAAGAAAAATAATCTAGCCAGAATATCCCTACTCTACTAACATCATGTTTTAATAAATAACGGGCTACTTCTAGTAAAATTAAGCCTTCAGGATTGTTTATACCAGCCAAGAATATTCCATCTTTATAGCTTTGCAGAAATTTGGTGTGAAAATAAAGTTGAATATAACACTGACCCTGAGCTAACAAGTAATTAATGCTTCAATATAAAAATAGAAAATTATCCTTACAACACAAGGGTGGAATACAGCAAACCCTCCCTCTCTCTGGATTGCTCTCCTGGCTGGATCCCAGCATCCAGCCAGACCTAAAGGCTACCCTAAAGCAGGAGGAGACACACGCAGAATAATTTTGAGTCTTTCTGAAGACTTCCCCCCCCACTCTTTTAAAAATTATTTAATATCTTTTTCTTAAAAATATACTTTTCCTTTATTAATGAGTTGTTGTACCACAACACTGTTCCAACTGCAAAAGCATACGTAGAGAGAGACGGGCGTCTTGCATAGCTTCGAAAAGCTGCAGTCACTCTGTGCTTGGGCACTGGCTCCCAGGGGACCAAGAGCACCAAAAAGGAGGCGTCTTCAGCCCTGCCAGCTCCTGCCTGCAACAGTGCTACAGGGCACTCTGCCCAGCCTTCCCTTCTGCCCCTGGTCAGAGAGGAGACAAAACTCTTGCAAAAACAAAACCAACAGTTCTCCCTCCTTCACCCCCAAAGTTTTCCTAAAAATAAGAAATAGAAAAAAAAAAATCAATCCAGCATTCATCTAACA
The DNA here is from genome assembly GCF_047663525.1 of Anas platyrhynchos. Lineage (NCBI taxonomy): Eukaryota > Metazoa > Chordata > Aves > Anseriformes > Anatidae > Anas > Anas platyrhynchos. The sequence goes on from NC_092596.1 coordinate 16,493,764, forward strand.
AATTTGCAGACAAGACACGTGTTGGCATTTGGATCTGTGACACAACAAGTTGCTTCCAACCAAACAAGTTTAATGCCTTATTCCCACTGGAGATGCACTTCAGGAACTGACCTACATGAGTTACAGCTAATTGCAAGGATCCTGGGGAACAACTGATAACTCTTCTTAGCATCTGCAAAACTGGAATTCTCTGTAGTCTCTTCCAATTTAACCAAACATCCTGTAAAGAAAGTACAACCTGCTCCTGGCATTACCACCTTATGCAAATGGGGCACTTGGCACACTGACCGGTTCTGTCTTCATGTTGTTTCGCTGCATAATACAGACAAATTACTTCCACTTTTTTCCAGATAAGGCAACTAACATTACGTGGATAAACGGGAAGTTAACTACATGAAACATGTTTTCTGCTTGTTTGGTAATTATTTTTCCCCATAAGATAACATGATAAATAAAACCTGCTTCTGTACAGATATTTCTCATTTCAGAAACACATACTTGTTACATGCCAAGAAAGGACCCTGGGTTTCTTCTTTTTGTAAGAAATGTGGTAAAATAAAAATAAAAAATAAAAAAGTGATAAAGACAAATGCAGAGCTAACTACAGGCTTGTATATACATTTCTGTTATCCACCTCTATCATGGACTCTTGGTGAACGGGACAAACTGGTAGGCCCCATTCCTGTTATTCCCAGAATAGCAAGGGAAAAAAATCAGTATCTTAAAACCAGTGGCAACATAGTAAAAACTGTACACTGTTGTCCATTAACTTAAAAAGCAAAGTCACTAGATGGTATAAAAGTGAAAGCAGGTGCCTTCTAACTTTGATAATAAAAGTCTTTTTTCCCCCCTATGCTGCACAATTATCTCCATTGTCTTTGCATGGCCAAGAACAAAATGCTAAGGAACAAGGCTGCTTGTGATAAACCGCTACTGGTAGCGGCAGAAGTGTTCGCTTTTTTATCACTCTTGTTGGAGTTTCCAGTAACTTCGGTTGCATTGAACTCGAACTCCGGGGAACACTGCTGGAACTCGCAGCCGCTGCCGCTCTCCTCCCCGCTGCTCTCCTCACCTGCAGGAAACACACACACACGCTGTAGCCCTCTGCAGCTCAATGCTTTGTTTGCAAAAGGCAGCAAGGAAAAGAAAAAAAGAAAATCACACAAAATCACAATATGCAGATGCCTCTGTGATGCTCCTGGTGTAAGGAGAATGCCGACGCCTCACAGCGCGCAGTATTTCAGCATTTATGAGACTCTGCACACAGCCTGCCAGAGATACAATTTCTCACCCTCCTTACTAACTCACAGATAGCTGAAGCTTAGCTAGTTACCCTGTGTTAGCATGAACTCCAATTAAAAGGAGGAAGAAAAAAATAAAGCAAAAGGCAAACAAAAGCAAACGTACTGATGTCAATGAAGTCAACGTCGTTCCCACTGTATGCATTCTTCAGCTTGTTGGTCATCACCCGCAGAGCCATGATTTGCCGGCGAATCACCATGTCTGGCTTGGTAATATCGACCTCCACCTCTGGGTTATTCACTTGACTCGCCAAGCCGTTTCCAGTCACTGCAAAGTCATATCTAAAAAGAAACCATTCCTGGCGTTACTGGAGCTGCAGCTCTGCAGTGACCACACTGAGGGGTGAGAGTGTGGAAAGACAGTGATGCCAACCCCGCTTCTCCGCTCAGGTGGCTTTCTGAACCTAATGCTTTCTTCCCACATGCTAGCCCACATGGAGCACTTCTCTGGCTTCTTAGCATGAGAAATTAATCAGTGTTCTTATATATCCTGTGCCTTTTACATGTCTGCCTTCTACCTGGGGTGGGGGCTGGGGAATTTTCAACTCCGTTTGAAAAAAGAAGGAAGATCTAGGTTTTATAATAATAATGGCTTAACAGCAGCATAAATCAGCTTGCTGCAAGGCAACAGAGCAACACAAGCTATTGAGATGCCCTGATGTCCAATTAGATGACACTTGTAGGAAAACAGCCTTTGGGGTCATAGCTATGCCAGAGAAACCTACTGGAACTGTTGGAGGCAAGAGTCTTTCTGGCTTTGCGTAATACACCTCAACAATAAAGCTGTTACATATGGACTGCTCACCACATAGACATGAGATGCAATTTCTCTAATAACCCCAGCAGGAAAAACATCTGTGATTTTGAAAATGAGATAACATAACCCAACTTATTGGTAGACAACAGCCACCCTACTCTGCCTGAGGATGTGTGCATGCTCAGGTCTGCACTGCTGCACATCTGAATACAAGGACAATCTGCTGGTTTAAATGAGCTACTGAGCAACAAAACCCAACAGAATATATCTCCTGAAACAGGCATTTGTAGTATCATCTTATAGAGTAGGAATGACACCTTTTATCTTACAGACCAGATATATGACACTGCTTTCTAAATCCAATTACCTGACTTGCAAGAAAAATCATTGTTTAACAGAAGAAAATATTACTTTCGCTTAATTACAGTACCAACATTAGTTCCTGCAGACAGGAGGGCAGAGCTTAGGAGGGCAGAGCCATTTCTTGTGACAGAGACCCAAACCATAAAGCTAGCTGAGCAATGCAGAGTTTCAGGCACCCATGAAACAGTGTAAAATTTATGCAGTAATCCTGCACACCAGAAGTATCTAAATATTAAGAACAAAAGCTGTAAATATGAAGAAAAACAGCTGGAAAAACATGGACTTTTATATATATATATATATATATATATATATACACACACAATGAACATCTTGGATTTTGCTTATTTCCTCAGTAAGCGAACAGGAAAAAAAAAACTTCTATTTCCAAAATAAAAGTTAAACAGTTACATAAACCATACGACAGCAATTCTTTGGCTTATTCATGTGTTGGTAATTTCTTTCTTAGGGGAAAAAAAAAAAAAAAAGGTTTTGTAACTGTTTTTCCACAAAAAGTGGGCATGAAAACCACTGGTCCCATTGTGCCAGTGTCCTCAGCAGCAGAGAAGCAGACCTTTCTCTGGCTTTCAACTCCTTTGCCCTTGCTTAACAAGAAACCCAGAAATAGCTCCTGGTAAGCATTATGCAAGAAACACAAAGTGGGGGCACCGAAGCAACAACACAATGTGAGCATCCCAGTCTTTTAGACAAGGCTTTGTACACCTCATCTCCCCAGACCTGCGAGTGCTCAGTAAGAGTCTTAAGTGCGAAGAGAGAAACCGCATCTGGGTATCTTTTAAAACAATCCACCACATAGAGCTCAGACAACCCTTTAGCTTTGCATCCAAGCTCTCTTGCCTACAAGAAGATGAGCCAAAGGAGCAGCCAGGCTCAGGGGAGATGTGTGTAACCCCTGGAAGAGCAGTGGCTCATGGTGTTAGGCCAGCATATGGGGACAAACTGAGGGGAAGTGTTCACCCAGGGCAGGGGTTTCTCCAAACCTGCTCTTGGCGCTCCCGTTCCAGCACTCGTTCTCGTTGACAGTGCCTACAGACATCTTTTCATCATTGCAAATGTTGCCAGGGAGAGATGACCAAAATTTTTTGGCTTGCTTCAGCTTTTCTTTTACATCAGTAACCTATTAAAAAAAAAAAAAAAAACAGACATAATCCAGAATACCAAACACTCATTAAAAGCAAAGCTGGAAAGGTATTTTTATCACAACAGACGTGTACAAGCCAGATCTTTAGGCTGCATGTAAAGTTGTGTCGTTTTGATGGTTGATTTACTTTTTAATACAAAATTAAACACCACTCTTCAAACACATATTACTCATAAGCAAAGCCTTTAAACAGGCACTTTCTGACACACAAGCATTGAGGTAATTTACATCCAGAGCCATGGAGAGATTACACCCCTCGGAGAGTTTAAGGCAGCCAAGGAATATTTAAGAAAGAAAAAGAGAAAACCACCAACCAACAACTACAAATTACAAGTGGAAAAAGAACACCACACTACATAGGGGAGTAGCACCTGCATAGTACTGGCCAGACAGGGCACTCACCAGCCTGTCCAAACTCGTGCCAGCGGCTGTAGTTGGCCGCTCCTCCGGGTTGTATGGTCTAAAGCGAGCACTGAAACCACTTTCAGAGACAGAGCGAGCAGTTCGACCTTGTGCAAGTGTTTTTGGCTGGCCACATCCCTGGAAAACCTATGCAAGAGAAGGAAATGGTTTTACAAAATGGGAGTTACAAGAAACCTCCTCTTCAGAACCCAGAGGGAAATACAATACACTAGACAAATAAAGCCAGTGTCCCCACTGCCCATTTACCTTCTGAGACACCTGCATGCTGTTCTCTTGCATGTTCATGATTGCATCTGAAATTTTCACATCAATGGGATCCATGACTGACTCAATATTAAAAGGCCCCTCCAGCCTCTCTGCTACCAGCAGCATTGAATCTAACACAAAGAGAGAAATGAAGGCTTTTAATGGAGCTGCTTCAAGGAAAACACGCATCAAGCACACAGGGATGCACAGACCCTCTGCTCCAAAATGGGCATTTCAAGCATGTTCCTGAGCAGAACAACATTCCCTCCCCATCACTCATTAAAGGCAGTGTGGTGTTGCATTTGAAACTCCACACAATCCGATGTGAACAAGTGACTAGTTTGCTCTGTACGAAGACATCAAGGCAAGACGTGGCCACGATCATCCCAGCAGGGCTGGCCAAGGAGAATCACACAGGTGCCACAGCGGTACACAGATGTTCACCACCACAGCATCACTTCTGACTAGTGCATGTCTGCAGGAAACATTGTGCTGCATTCCCAAGGCCTATAACTTCAACAGACTGGCTGGCACTTACTGGGCTGCCAGCACTCAGCCACGGGCTCATACACATCAAAAGCCGCGCTAAGTGAGGGAGAGCCTTCGCAGTCTGCCAAAATGTAGTCTGTAATCAGCAACTCCCACTAAAACTAGCATTACTAAAACCCTCCTCTCCATGCTTATTTATTAAAGGTTTCCTTGTGTCACTTGTTTTTAAAGACCGCTTTCAGAGCTGAAAGAGAGAGAGCCACCAGCTTCGTCATGCCAGTCCTGACCAGCAGACACTGACACGGAAGGGTCCAAGAGCACCACTGCTGTGGCCTCTCCCTTACAGGGAGTGAGAGACTTGTCTGTCTGGAGAATACCTGGGACTGTATGATCCAGCATTACATGGGCACAAGGGAGACTGCAGGAGCCCAGGACAAATGCTGTGCACTGATGATACATATGGCACGTGTTCTATGCAAGGGCAGATGGAAAAGTCCCTCAGCCAACACCAGCTCGGTCCTCCCGTGCTGACACGCACGTACTCTTCAAATACATCATTAAACGTGGCAGCTACTGTACTTCCATCACTTCCTCTGGGAAATTATTATTGGCATTAAAGATTTCACCCTGCACTGCATTTAATTTAAGCCTTGTCTGAGCCTCCCCTAAACAGCACCTGCAGGCCCATGTCTTGTGCTGGGCAGTCACCTCCTCTTGTCCATCACAACCTTATTTAACATCAGTTTCCTCTGCAATCCCTCAATTCCTGAAGCACTGTTTTCTGCTCTCCTCTCCCGTGTCGCTTCATGCTGCGTTGCCACAAGTTCATAACTTTGCAGTTGTATTATTTTATTTATGTATTGTATTTATTGCATTTATTTATTTATTTTTAATTTTTCTAGCCTGTGTGACACAGAGGTGAGCATAACAGCACCTACAGCCCCAAGGAAGCCCTCTCCCAATGAGTGGTTCCCCATTCCCAAGGATACACCCATTCCCTTTTATTAAGGGAGAAATGAGTGTTTTACATTCAGTCTATCAATTTCTCTATTAATTTCTCTTGAAAAGTGTTTTTTGTGATGTTCATTCTCTTAAGTGCAGAAAGTACTTTTGACAAGCAGAAAATTTCTGTGGGCTTCAGTTACCAATTACAGTCCTATAAAGATACTCCAAATACTAAAACATTAATAGCTCTGCCTGCATGTCCAATTCCTTTCAAGCTACACTAAAAAATAAAATAAAATATGCAATTTAGCTACTTACGTATTTAAAAATAATAAAAATAAATCCCAAAAATTCAACACAAAAAACACCACACAAGTTGCAGAAGCATTCCTAACCTGGAAATCCACTCTGTAAAGACAACTCTGTTTTAAAGATTTGCTGGGCATGGATTGACCAGGGGACCAAGAGACCCTAAAAATTCCTTTGGAGGAGCTGGAGCCTCAGTGAGGACCAGTGGTGCCATCCAAGGGATGCTTAGGGATGAAACCCATAAGGAGCTCAAGCCCCAGGAAACACCCTCGCCCCTCAGATGCACACAACCAGCATTAATGACAGAGCTGCTGCAGGGCATGGCTGGAATTTAGCCGTCACTGACTACAAACAGGTCTGAAATAAATGCATTTTTTTAAAGAAGGTAATAACAAATGAAACAAAGAGTCTTAGACTGTATTGTGGTGGGCTCCAATAAAGTGATGCTTCAAATCTCTGAGTAATGACTACTAGCATGAATATACCATTGTGCCGGAGGAGAGAAAAATGCTTTTGATGTGCTACCAAATAGAGACTTTTGTAAACAAGTGGAGCACAACTTAAATGTGTTCATCATTGTCAAAGCTTTTGGGGTTTTTCACGCACATAAAGAACATCCCATCGCAGTTTGGAGGAAGCCACTCATTTCAAATAAAAATATTATGAATAGACAGATAATAAAACACACAAAAATGCATAATTTTTAAAAAAGAAAATCATTCCATTTTGTAACTACTTAATTCTCTGAGTGGCCAGGAAAGGCCGCAGATCAATAAAGTGTTTGTGAAAGACTGAAAGGAAACATAAACCCCAATTCTTCTGGCTGTTTGGCGTCTTTGTAAACTTTGAGCCGGGCAGGCCATACACAAGACCATGGGAATGTAGAGCGAATTGGGTCCTTTGTTACTGATGGTGCCATGGCGTTACATGTATCACAGCAAAGGAATGCAGCCACTGCTTTGACTGCTGATATAGAAAATGCATTCGGCCTCCAGCAGAGCTGCCAAAGCTGGCTATAAAAGATAAGGAAAGCAATAATTGCCCTTGGAGAATATATTCAACTGTAGCTCTTCAGGAGCAGTGATAGATACTGACAAGAAGCACTAAATGAAATAAACTTTCATTAAAAAAAGGAGGGGGAGGGGAATGGGGGACTCTACCCAGCCCACAGTCTTGATTTGGGGGTGATCCTGCAAACTTTTACCTCCCACCAGGAGCTGGCTGGTGTCCTCACCAGCAGTCATAGCGAGCAGTAGATTCCCTCTGGCAGCTACATTTGACATTAATAAGGTTGGCTGGGATTCAAGATAACATTAGCACTGCTGCACTTTGAGAGGGGAGGCAAGTTGCACTAAAATCACAAACTAAGCTTAGGTGTAACTTGTCTCCCAGAAAGATTTTCTTCCCCGCTCCCCCTCCCCAGCTCCAGTTCAAAATAACCGGGACTTACAAGCCACGGCAAGGTGGCTCTGCAAGTTTGATCTACTTCACAAAAGAAGTCTGGCAGAGTTAAAAACATACGCTGGTCATTTATTACAAACACAGAGCACGACAAAGACTGTCTTTCCTCACTGCTGGGGAGACAGAAGTGGATTTGAAGAGGGGAAAAAACAACAACAAAAAACAACCCCACACCATACCATATAGCATCATCCCTTAAAGACTCTTTTCCTCCTGCATACATTTGTCCTTGCTACTGGCATTGAGACAATCCTTGGCGACAAAGCACCTCGCACTCATGAAGGAAAGCGATTCTTTTGCATTGTGCCACCAATAATCAGAAACCCACATCGTCAGCCTCACTGTCTGACTTGAAGAACAAAAGGCAGTTTTCAGTCTTAACCCCAAGATCTGATTTAAAAGGAGAGGGAAGGAGGGGGAAGACCTTGACCATTCATTAACAACAATCATTTTTTTTAAAAGGAAAAAATTCTTTGCACACAAAGTAGTACTCCAGATATGTATATGGGGAGCCTGAATTCTACATCTTTGAGCAGAGTAAACCTTTGTGGAAAAAAAAATCATGAAAAGGCACTGGAGATTAACATTGTTAATTCAGGAAAGCCTTTACATATACTCCCACCCCAAAGCTTGTCTGAAACAAAGTATACCGCTGCCTAATTGGTGTACAATTGTGTTGAGAATGGATGGCAAAATAATTTAAAGATAGTTAAATGAGAATAAAAGAATACAATTCAGTCATTGTTTCATACATTGCAACTTAAATGGTACTTTGCAAAAGTAAGGCAGGAGGAAGTCTTTGTCTTGAAGAGCCTACAAACTCAGCATCCCAGTTTGGAAAAGCTTTACACAAGTGACTTACATAGAGAGCCACTAACTTTAGGGGTGCTATTCTTCTATTAAACATTGTCAATCTGGGCATAACCAGGTAATGAAGACAGAGATAAATAAAGGTTACTGAAAAGAAAGACAATGGTAAAAAAGAATCAGTAAGCTATACTATAGTCAGAAATAATCTTACAAATTAACATTTGTTTTTTTGTTTTTTTTTAAACAGAAATATGTACACATAAACATTCAGATGCATATTTTACACACACATACACATAAATTCACACATACTTCCAGTATCTATTGCTAGTTCCCCTCTTTAACTATCTTTAAATTATTTCACTCACTTCAAAATCTGTTTTTGGCACACAAATTATCATAGCTTAGTATTTACGCCCACAGTGCAAACCAGGATTAAGCACAAGCACATGCAAGTGAGTTGTTGTTGTTTTTTTGTTTGCTTTTAAACTTCAAAACACGCAAAGGACATTTGCCACATATGCACCCCCAAAAAAAACACCAGATCTGTTTAATTTAGTTTGCCTCAAGTGTCAAATTGAGATGGAAAACAAAATCTGCAACATAACCAGCACCTGTTCAGTTATTAAATTGACTGTAGAAAGCACAGCTTAAGTTCTTGGTATCTGTGCTCCACCACAAGTGCAAATAGTGCCAGTAAACGTAACAAAGCGTAATACTGTACTTCAGTAATGAGTGGGCAAGAAGCCTTTAGGGAGCAAGTGCTGCAAGAAGAAAGCTTTGCTTCCAACCTGGAATTGCACTTATTTATTTTGTCTTGTTTAATAGTCTTAATTATTGTATGTAGTCCCTGATCAGTCTCGTGTGACAGGGCTTGCTGGCTTCCCCCAAGTTTCGTTTTTAGTTGCATACCACCTACAGCAATTAGCTGCTTGTGCTTTTGTCTGTTTTCTGGCATTATGCCCTTCCCTTTCATGGGATTCCTCTTTTCTACTTGGACTAGATGTTTGCAAGTCTCCTGGCTTTGAGCTATTTCAGCAACAATTGTAGCTGAAATACTTAATATTCTCATGAGAAAGACGGCTGGCAGGAGTGGGGGGGGGGAGTGGGGGGCAGGAATGACAGCCTCCCAGAGAATGACTTGGAAACCCAATTTAGTGTCACATTTAACTCCCTACAAGGAACACACAGGCAAAAAAAACACCTTCTGAAATAATACCCTTCATACATCCAGTTGGCACAAGCAATTAAATGAAAAGCCTGTACACAAAACACAAGTTCTACAATTTAAATCTAGCCTAGGACACCAATTATCAGCAATTTCCCTTTTTTATCTCACAGTTTAATGAAAGGGACTTTTTTTCTAACAGTTTATTTTTTTTCCCCTCCAAGAGCAGAATTGGAAGGGTACCACAGCCTTGTCAGTAGCTGCAGAAACTTTACATGTGCACTTCATCATACATTAAAACTATAGTGAAGTGACTGTTCCCAAAAGATGCTTTCACAGATAAATCAAAGCTCCTTGAAAAGGAGCACAAATGAAAACATTTAACATTATCTTGCCTGTGCCCAAAAAACGTGATGTGTCATAAATTCTGCAGTCTTGACCAAAAGTAGAATTTAATATTTCAGTCTACTCATATATTAGACTAGTCAGTTTACTGCATATATCAAATAAAAAAATTTATAAGCATGGAAGAGAAATAAACGGGAAGATGATGGCAAAAGTATTTGCAAAGCACCACGTACAGCCTATTGACAAAGATGGTAGCTTAGCACCAAATGAGCTGTTTACAGATTTAGACGCTTTACATTTAAATTTTTGCCATAAAATACAGGTCTACAGCCAAAGCTCACAATGCTGATGAAGCCTCCCAGACTGCATAGCAAGAAAAACGGCTTTAGGAAGAACAGATGTATAGTAACAACAACGTCATATGGAAAGAAACAGCTTATACCTACACTAGAGAGAAACCAGTGAAAGGATGGGAAGGCTGCGCAATGAGAGTCCTTGGAAGCAGAGGCAAAAGGACAGGGACCAAGTCAGCAAGAGAGGAGAGCAGATCCAAGGGCAGTATGGACCAACCATCCAACCAATGTGGCTTTACAGGTTGCAAGTCTTTGCACCAAAACACGACACTGTTTCCCTATTTCTAACTGGCATTTGGTCTCAGCCTTTATGTTTTTGGACACCGTAATGCATCAAGACAGAGGAGATACTGCTGGAGCAAGCCCAGCTGTGACATAAGAGACATTCCAGGCTTACAAGCACATGGCAGCTCCATCTGCCTAATTTCCTGCAATGGAGGTCACTGGTGCAATGAAAGTCTTGGGTATTTAGAAATTAATGTGAACTACAACAGCTTTGTTCTACACAGAGATGTGGAAGAAAATGATAACCTATCAGACACCTAAAAATCTGCTGTAGCACATGTGGCTGCTCCTAGAAGCCATTCAAATGGGGGAAACAATATCAGGGCATCATTACATGCAGTTTTAACAGGACCTTACCCATAAAGGTATTCCACTCGGTGTCCAAATCCCCTTGGTTGGCCAAGCAGCCTCTCATAACATTAAAACAGTAATTGTAACAGGGCTTCACTGATACCAGACCTCGGCAGTATGGGCAGTACATCATTTTCAGCAGTGCTCTTGTACCCTGTGGTGTGGGGTTCACCTTTAAAAGAGAAAAAGGAGAAGAAAATTAGCCCTCAGTCACTAGAGCAAAGAAAACAAAACAAACAAACAAACGAAAAAAGCAAACAAACAAACAACACATTTACCAGGGGGCTGGTTGGAATGGAACTGTGCAAAGGAGGTGTAATGAGGCATGATGCACAGGTACACAGTCCCAGAGATCTGGGTTGTGGATAAGGATTTTGGCTTACTTCCTTGGGCACACCTGCTACTCAAGGATCACAACCAGTCCTCCCCTCTGCAGAATGTAATCTGCACTGTCATGCACCCACAGAGATGCTGCTTGGGCTACAAGGACAGGCACCCCAAGGGAGACATGCAGGATTTGAGCTTAGTGAAAGTGATTAAGCCAAAAGGGAAACCACAAGGCTGCATTACCCATACCCTGCTTCAAATACACACCGAAGATGACGACTCCGGACTTTCTCAAGAAAAAGTGGCAGAAATGTGATGCTTGCTGATATTCCCCCCACAAAACCCATGAAGAGCAGCCCAGGAAGGCAGCTGCTCTCCTCAGCTCTTCCCCGACAATCACCCAGCACGGCTCTCTCACAGACAGACCATCTCCTTTATCTGACATTCAAACCCTGCAACATAACATTTACATGACAGACACCCAGCTTCTTTTATACTCAGCACCCACCATGCTAAATAGCATAACTCTTTCCCCATGGAGGTAGCCACGATTGATGGAGGTGGCAGCCTCTTGGCACAGAGTGCCAAAAGACAAGCTTGGAGGACTCCCAAAGCCAACACACCTGCAATTTTGCACTGTGGCCCGTGCAGGCGGAGCTATCTGCAGCAGGCAAGTCACCTCTGAACCCTCAACAGGGCTGTTTTCAGAAGTGACTCATGGTCATTCACATTTGATTCACTCTCTGGCCCAGCTTCAAAACATTCATTGAAACAAATTCCACACCGTTGGCCTGAGAAGCGTTAATGCTAGCACCACGTATTGCTACTGACCATTTGGTGGGTCCATCTGAGGCACCAAACAGTCTCCCCAGGAGCCAGTCTGAGGGTTGATTAAGCATATGTGAAAATGCAAAATTAGGACAGGATCGGAGATATGCTGACAAAATATAAACAGTCTCTAGAGTTTTAAGCCATGTACTTGCTACTTCTTTTAAGGCGTTTACAGAATGCTCTAAATAGGTTATGATCCAAGACCATGCCAAGGGGAGGAGACACTGTGTGTCCTCACAAGGAAGAGAAGAGGTCATTCGGTACAAGTGGAACATCTGTGCCAGCCACATGGGTTTTGTGGCAGAGAGGATGAGAAAGCTGAGAAGAGGCAAACTAACATGAGGAAGCCCTCGTACCGCACATATTAGCCTTGCTATTAAGAAGCCCATCACAGCACGAGGACTATAGAGAAAGCACAACTGCTCCCTGCTTATTCTGGTACAAAATTGTTTAGCAGCACACAGAACTAGCAAGCAAAAGATTTAAAAACAAAGAAAACCCGTCACATAATCAGTTCTTTGCACAAGATTGAATAGAGGGCTGCAACTCTGTCACAGATCTCCCATGCTGAAAGCTTTCATCAACTCCAGGGAAGGGTGGAAAAAGCTCAAGCAACAGTTTTTACCAGCACACACACGCACAACACCCCACACACTCAGGACTATGAAAATCTGTGGAAGAAAAGATCCACACAGAACTACCACAATCACAGAAGCACCACATCCATCTCCACCAGTCTGAACAGCGGTTTTTAAAAGGTAGGAGAACATCCTCAGGAAGTGACCCCATCACCTGCTGTGTGCTTGTGCTTTTCCCCAGGCACCACTGCTGGCTCCAGACAAATCTCCAACTCCTGACATCCCTGGGAACAGGCTAGCTTCGCCAATAATAGCAGCAGAGTTTTAAAACCTCACCTCTTTTCTTACAAAAAGAGATTGGGGACAGAAATGCTAACTTCAGAAAGACCACGGTTTCTCTTCAACAGGCACGGAAACTGAGTAGAAAAACAGAAGGACAATCTTCTGTGGTTTAGAGAGCTTGGAGCTGGATTTTGGCTGGCCAGCAGTATTCAGACATCATCTGTACCCCACTTATTTGCGGCTCCAGGGTACAGCTACAACTGCTCAGGCATTCAGGGCAACTGAGCTTGCTGCTGTCAACAAGAGCCACTTTAATTTTTAGAAAGGAAACAAGATGCCTTCATACACACTCCAAACAGAGGGCCTGCGACAGCTCTGAGACATGAGCTAAGATCCCAAGAAACATCTCTCTGCAAATGAGGCAGACAGGGAAGATGCCATCAGAAACCACCACGTCTGGCCAAGACAAAATCCTTTGCTGTCATGCTGCACCGAGCACACAGGACAAAGAACGGTTGTCCCTTGTCCTGCCGGCTGAGCCGAGCCTCTTGGGGACTTCACAAAACCAAGAATTCATGGCATTGTGGCAGGAGCACACGTGGTCTCAAGCCCTCACAAAAGCCCCCACGATAGGGGAATCCTGCCTACAAGAGGAGCCATCCACAGAGCCAAGAGGCCAGTCAAACACATCCTTGCAGAGCAAACCGAACAAATGCTGCTTTCTGTGAAGGCATCGTGTGGAAAAGTGAGCGAGACGGAGCCCATTTAGCAGAGCAAAAGGAGGTGGGGTGCTCAATGCAGAAAGCTGCTTGCGGTGGTGGGGGAATCCGATTTGGAGGCTTCAGAGCACACCCGTTTGGGAGGCACAGCAGGAGCAGGAGCCCCAGCAGATAACTCCTCATTGGGGCAGCATGGCTTTAAAGCAGAACTAGTTCAAGTGCTGGGAAGAGCTCATGCAACAGAAAACAGCTAAATCAGATGATTTATAGTAAGAAAACTGAAAACAGACAAACGTAAAGGTATCATCTGCCAGCCAGATGGTTCAGTCTTTGCACAACAAAAAAAAGTTAAGGGGGGGGGAACTAAACATTATCTCATACCCAGAGACAGAACTTTGGAGGAACCCCCACACTGTTGTTTTTTGTGACAAAAAACCCTTTTCATGCCACCCCACAGTAGGCGCCAGGACCTCCACACTTATTGGAGGCTCGTCAGCAGATCCCAGCTTGTCCCACCACTGCTTGCTCTCACTAAAATGGTTTGCATCCTCCTTGGGAAAGAAATTAGCAAGAGGTTCATAGGACCAGCCAGGTGCTAGAGCAGTGTAAAGTGGGCTGGGGACTCCATTAAAACTATGATAGAAAGCTGAAGTTTCGTGAAAGAGATTGCATGGCAGAATGTTACGAAAAATCACCAGCCAGGCTGTGACCCAGGAGGCGCCTTCCCATCTTAGGTTCCCCATCCGCGCCGAGCGGCTGCAACCTCACAGCATCTGCCCTGCTTTGATATTTCATCGGGTTGATCTTTATGAATCCCAGCAGATGCATGGGAAACCGAAGCTGCTTTCCCACGTTCCATGGCAGACGAACCACACTACGAAGACACCGGCCGCTCACTCAGATTAGATACCACACGCTTCCTTTGAACAAAGACCTCGCATGATTTTAAAAACAAACAGGGTTTTGCTTCCTTTCCTATACAGGTTTCTAACTCTACACAAAACTGAGCAGAGGATCATGCCAAATGACAGAACACCAGTTCCTTCAAACCTCAGCCTGCAGCAACTGCCTGGAGGAGCCATAGCTCATGATGCAATACAACTGCAGGTGAAGAGGAAGACAAAGTGGGAAATTCACTAGTCCAGGTTTGTCGTTTTATGGCTTGAGAGAAGCAACAGGAAGGCACAAATAGAGATTGCCTGTAAGAGAGTTTCGGGAAAGATTACGAGTAATTACACCTCGTTACAACAGTGATAAATGCTTAACTGCTGCGTATCGCTGCAATGAGAACCTTACCCCTGGCAATGGGCCCACGCCCAGTCCAGACCAATTCTAGATCTGTCAGAGGGATGTGCCATATGTTGCACTGGCAATTCTTCACAAGCTTTTAATGTTCACTCTGCCATGCCAGGTGCAAGCTCTTAAAACACCATTGTATGTAACAGTAAACCCAGATATGCTTTGTTCTGGGGTTGTGTTTATCTTGGAAAGCAACTCAAGTTCATTCAAACTCTACTCTAGAATGACCCTCAAAACCAAATAATCTCCTTTCTAATAAAGCAGAGTCCCAAAGAAAGCTTTATTTGCTGAAGAGGATTTAGTCCAGTAGATTTGAACCCAGGTAGTACATTGTAGTGCACATACCCTGTAAAAGCTTATAATAGAAGTAAATGCACTCCAAACCCTTCCTTTTATCTTGTGAAATTTATTTCCTTTCTGTGCCGTTCCATGCCACTGCAGCAATCCATCACCCTGTGGTTTCATCATGTAAATTACAATTTGTCCATGTCTGTACGCTTTGTCAAACGTGAAGATTAAAAGCTGTTAACAGATGTGTTTTGGCACCAATCTTCACATTCATATTGGACTCGCTATTTAAAAATTCAAGATTTTCACACAAACACAAGAACTAAGCAGAAAGCAAACAATTATGGGATTTCTGTGGTTAACTCAAACGTTTCATATCATATTTGTTGAGTACCCCCCCAATTTACATTTACTGTGGAAGATGCATTCATGTTCCTGTAAAAATTATGTGCTCTCACTGTAACAAAAATCTATGTTGGTTTTTTTTTTGTTGTTTTATGGATACATTGCCATTTTCATCACATTTTAAAATCTCAAATAAGCGAAATGGTTTGCCCTGTGTCCTTAGACTTCTCCTAGTAGTTAGCAAGCGCATCTGGATGCATGCTTCTGGTACAAGCTTCACCTCTCAAGTGAAATGCCTTGTTAACACCCTACATAAAGCCACTACAGCAGAAAACTGATCCATGCAAGCAGCTAAGGTTCAGAGACTCAACCAGTTTCTTTTCCTCCTGCTTCCTAAAGTAAGGAAGAACCGAGGAAGGGTGATAGAAGTCCAGCTGTGGATGGTCCTGCAATGTGCTTCAGCCAGACTGGCAACTCCTTGCAGCTGCCAGACAGCCAGAGCCACATTTTATCCTCTCACTCTACCCTGAAGTTAACATTAAGAATGTTAATAACAACATTTAAAACTCTGTCAACTTTAATAACTATTTGTAATAACACTGATAATTCAAGCTTTCTTATCTTCCAAGCTTACACACTAATAGCGTTGCCATGCCAGCAGCACAGCCATCAGAAAACAAAATCCCACAATTTGAAAATAGATGCAGTGAAATTACTTTTGATTTATGTTGTGTTTTCTTTAAAAAACAATGAATTAGAGCAATACTAGATAAATAAGATTGAAAGAGCGACTTCTCAGTGACACAAAGATGATTTCAGGGCAAAAAAAAAAAAACACAGCAAAACAAACAAAAGCCTCCAAAACAAACTAAAGTAATGTTGGATGCTCTAGGTGAGCAGCCAATTTTAAGACAGGAGTCATCAATTTTGAGGATCTACACAACCTTACTTGTATAATTTTTTCCTCCACTGTCTTCTACAAGAGCATCATCTTGGCACATGCCAGTCAAACATTCAGCTCATCGTGAAACAGATCACTGTCATTTCTTGGAATATCCCACCCCAAATATTCCAATGAAAGTGTTTTGGAATTAACAACGCATTTCAGCGTTTAACTGAATCTGCTGGCCTTGTGTTAGCATATGAATAATTGAGAAAGCATCTCATTCAACCACAGATTTGGGCCTCCAAGGTCTTGCACAAGAGAGCACATTTAACAGCAATATTTGGTAACTGCACAGCTCTGTGCCTTGTCCATATTCGCTACCCATGGTGACGTTTCTGCAGCTTTATCTGTCTGGTTAGAGTCACCTCTGCACGAGGAAAAGTTCAAGAGTGCATTTATGCTTGATTCACTACTTACAGTTTGCTTGTTCCCCCCCAAAGCGTACGCAGATGTCACCCTACCAGGGAGGAACAGAACTCCTGAGAACCAAAACACTTGACCTGCTAGGTTTTAATTTTGATGTCTTAAAAGGAGAGCACCGTGTGCTTGTCTTGGGAGATGCCATGGAGGATCTGTATTCTTTAGCTGTTGCTCTCCATGAGACATAGCTTTGTACCATCCTGTGTGCTGCCACCACTCTACCCCTGCTGCAGGTCTCTGAAGTCAACCCTGGGCTTTCCTGAGGGCATTTGCATGGCAGAAACAAGTGCAAGAGATGCGGAGCTGCCTGCACCCTGCCCGGGTGCAGGCACCCCGAGCCTATGCACAGCCATGCAGACACCTCTTCCAAATAACTCCCAGGTGAGCAGCTCCTGCTTTCCATGTCCTCAGAAGCAGCGTGCCCTCCAAACAAAGCTTCTTCTCTAAAGCACCTGCCTCTCCCCAACCCAGAGACACAGAGGATAATTACGAGCATTTTGTTTGCTATAATGAGCCAAACAGTGAGAGCATTTATCTTGGCAGTGATACCAAAAAAACTTTCTTAGTTATCCCTCATGTCGTTTTCAGAATTAACAGCTGAGTCACAATGTGGAGGGGGGCAAAGAAATAAAAAGAAAGAAAAAATCCCAGTGGACTGAGATACTCCTACGTGATGCCATGAGCTCCAAACCTGCAGCCACATCCATCCATGCACACTCTCAGCCTGTTAAATCCGTGATGACTGCTGCTCGAGTATGCTTTGAAGGCTATGTCTAGCACAGACCCTCAGATGGCTGGAGCTCAGGCAGATGCAGCCACATTCTTGGCAGGTCTTCTCAGGGTCATCTTTGATGTAGAGAAGTGCTTAGTATTGTTTTCTGCATTGATGTTTGCCCTTGACACATGGATGGAAACGTCCTTGTGCACGGTGGCCCCTCTGTTCAGCTCAGCAGCCTGCAACTTACTGCCTGGACATAACTTTTTTTGGAGGTCCCTTTGTAACACTACAAGGGCTCCTTTGCTCTCCTGGCTGGTTCTCAGTTGCTCATGAAGCAGCAGCATCTGCTTCCCATCTCCTCTCAATACATGCATACAAGCAACAAATTTCATTTCGATCCGTCACTTCACTGGGAGGATCTGCTCTTGCCCAACAGGTGTCCAGCTTCAGATATAGAAACATGAACTTCTTTCTGATAAAGGATTAAGGACACGTGCCCCGTAAGTCCAACCAAGGACAAAGAACTCACAAAAGGAGATAGAACCTTTGCTCACTGACTAAACTCTTAGATCCAGATCATCAAATGGCAGTGGTGAGGGACACAACATTTACAGAAGTGAGAGTTCAGCTTCCAAATATATTTGCTGATAAAGGTTTAAATTCTTATTCCTTTAGTGTTTCATCAATTTCATCACCACTTCTCCTAAGCTGATGTCTAGTTCGCATTCAACATCCATACAGAAAAGCTCAGGAGCCACGGTTAAGGCACGGCAGCTGGAGGTAAGGGAGTTCACACAGGCCAAGAGTAAGTTGGTCTACGCAGGTTCACGTTTCACCTTGTGCTTAATGGATGCCTGATTAGAGATGAGGCAGCTCAGAGCAAAGAGGTTTAAAAAGCCATCAGGCTCTTTCTCCAGCTTTCAAGCAGCTGTGGGAAGGCAGATTACCTGCCCTCTCCCACAGTTATCTTCCATAAATGGTTTCAAGAGAATTCCCTCTTTGGCTGCTATCATCACACTTCATTAGGAAAGAAATGCCAATACCAAAGAAGCTTTTCCACCCACTACAAACACCTCCAGCAGCTTCCTCTTAGCTTTCACCATCTCTCAAGGACCGCACATCACAAAGTACGTGCATTCTTCATATAAAGTTGTGCATCTATTTCACATGGCTTATACCTGTACTTAACAACTGAAATACCATTTTTTGCACATAACTTAGAAGCTGCTGCCTATCCCTGACAAAGCACACAGGGTTCCCAAGGACCATTTCCCTGAAATACCCTTTCCAGCTGCTAGGCTGCTCTGTAGACAACTGCATCTCATGTGGCTTTCAGCATGCCAGGGAAGAAATTCAAGAGTCTCCAGTGCTCTGATCAGACATAAGCATAGGAGGAAAAAGTGGTAATAGAACCTCAAGACAACAACTTAACAGCATCAATCCCCTGGGGAGCTACAGAAAACTCAGCAGCATCACAACTATGGCAGGGTCCTATCAGCACATCCCCACCTGCAGCTCTGTGTTTGCATCACCAGTCTCTCCACAGCAATTCAGTGTCACACGGCTGCACGCTTCATCCTGCAACTGGCATTTGTTTCTGACTCCTGACCTCTAACTAGACTTCTCCTGTTACCCCTTGGGTCAAGCACGCTCCTCCTGACCCTACAAAATGCTGTCAGTGGGTTCAATCCTTGACTTCACTTCTCTCTTCTCCCCCAACAACGGGGACCTCTGTCCCATACCTGCATGCAACAAGCCTCCGGGCACTTTGCCCTCGAAGGTGTCATGACCCTGGACAGAGACACGGGTTTAACCGCGTGTCACTAATTAAGGGAACGTCTCTGCAGCTTGAGAACTGCAGGATTGCCAGTTCTCACCCTTTCTCGGTCATTCTGGGCTCTGGCTTGTGTTTGCTCCTTTTTTCCCCAGAAAAGAGCCCTCTCAGCTGGGGCAGGAAATGTCAATGCTGGCAGCAATTTAACCCTGCTGATTTCAGAGCTTGTCAAGGGCTAAGTAGCAAGAAGTGATTACGGGATGGGCAGATTTCCGTCTCCCAAAGGCAGGGGCAGGAAGGTCAGAGAGAAAGTACCAGGCTTCAGCAGATGACAAAGGAAAGCATTGGAGGCCTACAGCCATCCATAGACAAAATCAGATGCAGGAAACATTTCAAGCAGGCAGAAATGACAACCTAGGCTTTTTTCTTAGATTTGCTGATCAGGACAGATCTAGAGAACTGCATACTTCAGGTCCAAAGGAGGGAATTTAAAGAGTGAAGATTTAAATGGAAAACAAAAATGCATATATATATTTTTTAAACACAATCTGAAAAAAGTCTGTGCTTTCAAAATCATACAGTTTTTTACAGTTGTATATTTGGGCAGCAACACACACCTTCTGATCCAATCACTTCTGAATTAAAGTTATTTTCTAGCACTCTGGATCTGAAATCAAGCACCCACAGCTTTTCAATATTCTCTCTTCCTTTCTCCCTTTCTTCAAACTTATGCAAGAACAATACCTTTCTAAATGTATCTCCCTAGTGAAGATGTAAAAATATATAGTATCATTAAAAAGGCATCAATGCTGTACCACTGTAAAGTGCTCTTTGCTCTCCTAATAGCACCATGTGGAAGTGAAAAACAGCTGGATCCTTTAGTAGTTTGTATTTTTCCTTCTGAGGATTCTCAATTAAGAATTTTTGACTTGCTTGTTACAAAAAGCATTAGAACTAATTTGCATTACTTTGGTCATTTTTCATAAAGATGAAGATTTATCCCTCAAGTTAATCCATGATACAAGCAGTTATCCCACTACAACTCTTCAGTAAAAATAATAAGGAAGCCAAGTCAATAGAGTCATTATCTAGATCTCAGCAGAGCTGGGCTAATCTATATGTAATATGGGAAGCCCCAAAACACAACCACAAAGCAGCAGGCATAAAAGCATCAGCTTTTAAACTCACGTATAGAACTTCCCACTGTGTCTTGCAGAAACGTGATGTTAGGCTTCCACTGAATGAGACTAACACACTATTAGAAAAGTTTATTCTTTCCACTACTGCAACGAAAGCTTAGGCATTCAGCAGCACAGACCTCTGCTACCACTTCGAAAAGCAGATCTGTTGCACGATCTCCAGTGCAACTTGTGAAACTGAAGTGGAAAGTGCAGTAACTTAATTCTTCACGGAGCAGGAGCTATTTTTGCAGCTGAGTGGGTCTCTGGATAACCTTGCACACTCGAGCAATTAATTCCAGAGTTGAAGGCAACTCTACACTCAAGGATCTTCAAAAGGAAAAAAGAAATCAGGGTGCCACCTTGGGTTCATGACTTTTATTCATAACAGATGCAGGGACCGTAGCCCTCATGGTACTGTGTCAAGTCTGGAGACGTTTTGATGAATTCTGAGCAGATGGGGCATAAACACAATCCCTCAATCACACACGTTTACTGTCTATCAAGTGATTGCACATTCCCCAAAACCATACTGGGGTTCAGCATTTGGATCTCTGGAATACTTCATCTTAATGGCCTAGCACTGAAAATTCCATCGCCTCCTACCCTTTTTTTTTTTTTTTTTTTTTTTTTTTTTTACCACGATACCTGCCACAACATAAAGCAGCCAGAAACAAGCCACCAAATCTGAAACCCCAACCAAGATGTCAACAGACTTTTCCAGTGACCTGACATGGAGGCATGCTTAGCCTGATCCAACACCAACCCTCCCACCCACATCTTCCCACCACAGGATGGCATCCCTGAGGCTGGAGGATTCTGTGGTCTCATCTATTTTTTTTTTCCCTCCTTTTTTTCCTGGCGCTTAGAGTGATTCAAACTACTGCCTGCCCTTCAGCCTAGTGCTTTACTGCTCTGCAACCAGGTAGAGAGAAAGTAAACCCCTCTGCTTGATTAAATGATTGTACTAAATCTTCTAGCCCACTGGAAGTGAACTGAGTTTGTTAAAAGGAAGTCGCTTTTTTTTTTTTTTTAATCTTATATAATCACTTTCAGGGGATTACCTAATACACCTGTTCTATCTACCATACAACTCAAACTAAATTACAGACAAATCTAATGTGTAAAACAAACAAACAAAAAACACAACTCATCCTACTTAAACCACTCCAAGGTGATTTATATGAACAGAGAGGTAAATATTAAGGTGACCAACACATCTGCTTGACAACCCAAAAAAAGTGACTTAACCATGAAAGTCTGTGGCCTAACTTATGCTGTGTGTGTGTGGCACCAAACACAACTGGCTCCTGCCCTGTACATATGACTCCAGCGTACTGTTATCATTAAAGTACTGTTTGCTTGTGCTAACAGCCTCTCCCCATGCCTGGGAGCAGGGAGCAAATCATCAGCTGCTCCGTAAGAGATGCCCATGACTCGCTGTAATTTCAGAGCTATATTAAGAAGAAGGTACAGTCATTATACAAGTGAACATGGTTATTTCCACTGCAGATGGTAGTTAATTTCCTGCCTGTTGCTGTTCCATAGACGGGAGGACAAGCACCAACAGGGGAAACATCCCTGCTGCTGGACTGCAACACAGGACAGTGGTGGCCAACACTGTCCACAGCCCTACCACACAACGCACGGCTGGGCTCTCCCCACCAACAGACGGAATTTGGCCCCATCTCTGCTCAACTATCAGCAACTCATTTAGGTACCTACATAAGAGTCAAGCGCATCTATCCCATTCTACAGAACTGGGACAACACAGGAAGATTTTACCCACAGCAAGTCCATGGGAAACAGGCGTAAGTGCAAGAGGGAGCTCACCGCAGACACTTTGCTGACAACATCCCTTGCGACAGCAAGGCCCTGCGCGAAGGTGCGGGCCGCCACAAATGCTCGTGTCACTTGTAGCTTGAGCTTGCGCGGCACATCCCCAAAGGGCTTCAGCTGCTCTGTGTACTTGCTGACGCACTCGAGGTACTCGTCCGTGAAGTGGTACTGCGGGTTTACCAGCCGGAACATGCGCTCCAGCAGGCGTGCCCAGAACTCATTGAGCATCTCCTCTAGGTTGACGTTGCCACCCACGTAGTACCGCTTCAGCTCCACGAAGAGGTCCTTGAACAGCTCCGAGTTCTGCATGTACAACCGGCCGTACGTCCTCACGAACATGTCGTTCAGCGACTTCTCAGCATTTTCAAGAAGTTCTTTGAAGAACTCTACAAAACAGCAAAAGAAGCCATGGTGAACAATAGCATTGGGTTGCGCACTTGCACACTGCTTACCTTGAAAATCCGGTGCAATGAAACCATCCTCAAAATGAAATGGATTTCAAAGAATTTCTGTATCAAATACTCAAAGGATTTCTATATCTCCAAATTATTTTCATAAATAAATGATTCTCAAAAAAACCCTGTTCCCAATCCTAAGACTCGGGTGAGTGAAATATCTTTTGATCCATACTAAAAACCATGAAAAAAGTCAGCAAACTGAAAAAAAAAAAAAAACCAAAACACAAACTGTTTTTTTACATTACCTTTAAGATGGCTGAAAATAACTTATTTTGGAGCATAACGTTATCAGAAATCAAAATGTGTTTTGCTTTAAAACAGCTGTTTTGAACAAAGTGCATCTTTCTTTTCAGTTACTGTTGATTCATTTTATGGAATAATCATAAACCAGCCTAAAAAAATTAACAAGTTTAATAGATTTTTAAAAACAGACCCAAAAAATCTACCTTTGGGTTCTTTCTCCTGTCTTTCAAGTTTGTCAGATCTCCGGGCAGGGCCTGTCTCCAATTATGTAATTGCTCCTGATTGCAGACAGGGCTTCATGTGTTTGTGGCAGTACAAAGAAAGTGCAATTAAGTGAGAATTTTCTCAAAATCCAAAGGCTGAACACTTGACACTGACAAGAAGGCCAAGAGATTTTTCAGATGACAGAAAATGGTTGGGGGCCTTGGGGTTTCATGGCTTTCAAAAAGCAAACCCCAGCTTCAGTTCACTGTCCAAGAGCACCAGACAGACCGGTGCCGGAGAACAGACACTGCTGAAACACCATCACTGCCTCTTGGCAGTGCCACACACACCTCTGACGCTGGTAGTGAGTTGAGCCAATGACATCTGGCCAGGTCAATTTAAAGAATATTCCCCACACCAAGTCAGGGCTGCCAAAGCCTCGACACTTGGGGAAAATGCTTTGTTTCTGATAGACGAAAGTGCAGGTATCACTGAGGTAGTTTGGACACAGAGAATAAGCTGACCCACACCAGCACAAACGAAAAGGAATCCTGCTCCCATAAAAGTGGCAACAGTACAAATAAAGAAAAAACAAATAGCATTTAGGTAGCTCTGATGAAAAATCACCCACCCTACTGGATAGACTTCACCTTGGATACGCAACACAGAAGAGTTAAAATGAAAAAACAGGGGAGGGTCCACTAAGTCAAATTCATTTGGGCCATTTTGTAACAAAACTCAACATTATATGGGCGTGGGAAGGAGCTAAGGAGACCAAGAGTAAGTGCCACAGGGACTTCCATCATTCTGGCGACCAGCACACACTCCTCATAGCTGAGGTTTTCCCTGCCTACCCAACAGGATCTGCAAAACTCCCCCAGGCAAACAAAAATCATGCAGTGTGGGTGCCTGGTGCTCACCATGTGCTCCCAGCACCCAGGGTGCAGCTGTGCCGCTGCCCCACGTCGCAGGGATGAGGGAACCAGTTATTTTATGCATGCCATTCACAACTGAGGATTCTGACCTCTGCTTTTCTGTAACTCATATTCAATACATATTTTTTAATAAAACATGCCTCTAATTTTTTTTTTAATCCTCAAAGGAGTAATGTTTAGAGACAGAAGTTGTTAGAAGGAGGGGGTAATATATTCTGGCGCGGTGTGAATTTAAACCTTGTTAAAACGTATTAAAAGTATGCTGAAGTTCAGATTTTAGTCTTCAAAGTGCTCCAGTACAAACAAAGACTAACACAGAAAACATTTTCTGGAAAAACTGAAACATTCTTCGAGTTCCTGACGAACAAAGTCATGGGGCTCAGTGGTTGACATAGCTGTATATAATGCAGCCTCTTAGGAGCACAAGAGAAATGATCCAGGGAAGAAGAGATTGATTTCAAACACCCGACACGTCCTCTGTCCAATATCAGCAGGAACCTCCACTTTCGTTCCCATGACTGGCATTTCCTCTCCAGGAAGATTTTTTTCTGTTGAGTTTATACTACAGAGATTAGCTTGGTGTATATTAATTTCTAATTCACTTAATCATTGTGAAGGCTCACTTCCTTCCTTTGCTCAGACCTTTTAATATCACCAAATAACTTGTTTATTTAAACACTTTAGTACCAGGCACAAGAGCTGGCAGATGCATCAGCAAAACTCTTCAGCAAGAATTATATTTTGAAATGACATTGATGTGAAATCTATTATTTTCAACTGTCAGTCGAAAGGAATCCAAATGAATGTTTTAAGCCAGGAAAGTTATAATCTTGATACATCCATTATTTTACTGGTTACAATCCAAACAGAAAGTTGAATAAACTGATCCAAGCTTTAGATCAATTCATCTCTTTGCAAATTTTAATCTAGGCTAGAACCAGGTATGTTCATTAATTATCCTAAAGCAAGAACACTAATTAGCTGTTAATATCTGTGCACCTGCAGTCTTATAGACAGCAGCTTTTACTTGCTTAAAAGGAAGGTAAATACAGGAAATGAAAGCTTCCCACCAGAACCAGCCATGTCTAAAACCCCAACACAGCACTACTGAAGGAAGTACCACGTATGTGCAAAACTGTTTCTGGCTTGAGCACCAGCAATCATTTTCATAGTCAGGAAACACACATTCAAGTGCCACTCCCCAGCTCAGAAGAGGAAAAGGACAGAAGAGCCCCCGTGTTTGCAACACAGAGCTGGCATTCGCCCTCCTGCCCTGCAAAGCTTCCCCTCAGCATCCTCAGCACAGCCCAGACTGTGCCATCTGGGGCACCCTGGGACTGGCATGGGTGGCTTGGCTGCATGAGGCCTCACTGTGCACGTGGAGGCTCCTGGGGTGGAATGAGAGGTTGAGAAGCCAGAGAAGACAGCCACTGAGTACGGCACTATGGCAAAGGGTGAACCCCACACCAGCAAGCAGGGATGGACGAACAGCAGGACGTGCGCAATGTCTAGTGCAACGTACGGTCATTGCATTAGCACTCTTAACTCGGTCAGCAGCAGGGATTAAATGGTAGATACGTGTTTTACTCTGGCTGTTGGCACATATCAAGTCTGCAGCCTCAGTTTCTGTCTTCTATCTTAAAGAAATCAGCTTTGGCACAAAGGAACATCAAACTTTTCTCTGCATAAACCATGGGCAAAGACATCTGCAGTGAAGAGAGGGAGTTACACTCTCCAAAAGTCCTTTTTATGACTTTAATGCTAAACTGTCTAGTAATTCACTCCATCTAATTAGATATTAATTCGCCCCTTCACAGAAACAAGCTGATTAGCAAACGCCAGTGTAACCCAGCATTAACCTTGCCACCACAAGAAGAAAAATGGCAGGTTCCTCTCTTACGTCTTGACTGTTTGCTGGGTAAAATAAATGACCACCTTTCATTTGTATTAGAAGTTGACTTGTTCTCAAACAAAGCAAACACACAAAGGACTCGGTTGCTTATTTTACAGCACTGTAAAAGCACGTTTTACAGCTGTGTTGCAAGCAATCTGTACTCATTAAATTATCACTCTGACAGGCTTCCTGTGAAAAGCTGTCAAATGCAAACATTTTTCACAGACGACAAATCATACTTTGCCGGTGCTCTCTGAGACTCTGCTATCCAGAGAGATATCAGGCTCTCATTTGCCTACCAGTTATCTTGCTTAAACTCACAGACCAAGGGGCAGGGGAGCCTCTAACAAACAGGCAAAATCAAGGAGCCAATTCAAATCAATTGGGAAGGGTTTCACAAACTGATTCCCAGGAGCATCAACGTGGTTTTCAAGAAAATCTCACACATCCCATCTTCCCAGTCTCCTAGCTAGTAGCAGAGCGTGTAGAGTTGTCTGAGTTACATGGAGAAAATTGCCACTTCGCTGGGTTTAATCTTTACAGATACAGGTCACAGGCATGCACTGGCAGGACTGGGGCACAGACTGGGTCTGCTGGACAGACAGAAGATGAGACACTGGGAAGGACAGACAGTGGCACCACATTCAGGTGGGTCCATCAGCTCTGGTCCAACCCATGAAAGACAGAGTTGCATAAAATTAAGGGACAGCATCTGTGGAGCTCTTAGCAATGCAGAATTCTCACAGGAACAGAAGTCACTTGAAACAGGAATCCTCTGCAAGCAGTGTTCCTGAAAACCCACTTATGAGCCACCTCTGCTGATCACTCTGCATTTGGTATTGGTGTTATTCATGACTTTACTGAACACTGCAAACTATGAGGAGGTGTATAATGAGCTGTCACCTCCCTAAGAATTCTCAGTGCTGCCTTCCCAGCACCTTACATACTGCTTATAAATTTATTTCTGCTTGCACATTTTACTACTCTGCCCCTCTCAGCTGAGCCCCACTGATGCAAAACCATCTTCCAGCTCAGAAAGGTGCCCCAGAGCAAGAAAGCAGGGCTCAGCCATGCTGTCCCTCTGCAAGGGTACCAGTGCTGCCATCCACAAAATGCAGCTGAGCTGCCCTGTAGGATACCAAGCCAGAAAACCTTTCCTAATACAAAGATGAAACTTTGAAATTTGTAAATAAATCCTCTGGACCCTATGGACTTTGATGCTCAGAGGAAGATGACATTTCTAATGCAATTGACTTCTAGAGATAGAAAAGGATGTAATCTGCAGTCAGGCGATCTACAGCTTTGGGCTCTGTTTATTCTTTTAACACATTTGAATTTCAGTGTAGAATTTCAATGCCAACACTCAGGGAAAACCTAGGGATGTCATGAAACAGTAAGAAAGACCGGACGTGAGATATATGGTATTTCTGTAATAAGAGTCCTGGAGGAAAAGAAATCCCTGCTTTTAAACAAACCCTCCATAAAAAATTTTTCCACAATAAGAAAACTTAACCATAGTTACTTGGCAATTTCCTTTTTTCAGGTAACAAGACGCATTACCTGTTTGCAGCTTGAGGGCAGACCAGCCCTGCCAGTAACCCAGCACTGGAGAATGCTGCACCCCCCCAAAGGTGCTTCCACCACCAGAATAATTCAAAACAATCACTTCCAAAGTACAGATACGTTAGCTATTTGAAAAAACGCAATCGCTCCACCCACTGCAAGGCACAGGGCAAATTCCACCTACAGACAATAAATCCACTTCCTTGGAATTTTTTAATCTTGGATTCATAGGTCTCATCTGAAAATATCCTCCTCTTAGGAACAGACACAACGTTTTCCTATTCCTCGTGCTAATGTTTTCAGATATATTAAGGTTGGATTTTCATATTAGATGGCTTTTGATGGGAAAGCCCTCTGCTGTAGGGTACAGCTCTACCTAAATCAATGGCAGCTCCTGGAGATTAGAGAAGCACATCAAGTAGGCGCATTCCACTTCACCCAGAGCCAGCTCTGGCATTTCCTAACAACGCTGGTGATGAAGGCAGAAGCAGCAGGACTACCCGGCCCAAGCTGCCTCCTGACCCCCAGCAGGACCTTGTGCCCTCTGAGGCAGCTGTGCCCCAAAGGGTGAGCTCTCCGGGCTGAACTCACAGCTGATCATCCTACAGTGTGAAGTTTTGCCTTGAATTTCTTCATTGTCAGGGATGAAACGTTTATTTTTCAAACAAAACCTCTTTATGGAGAGGCACAACATTCTGCTTGAGAAACGCTTCCTCTTCCAGCAACTGCAAAGAGTACAAGCATGAGCGGGTGGGGGCTCAGCACCAAAAAGCCCACGTTTTCATCGAGGAGAAAACCGTAACTGCTGTGCAAAAAAAGGCAGAGTTTCATCCATCTCTGAGTCCGTTAAGCTAATGTCCCCTCCACAGATGCCTGTTTGTTGGCCGTGCTAGGGTGTACTTGTGTCTTTCCAAATGAAGGTCTGATCTACGCTGCACCTTTCCATTTCCAGTGGCCTTAGGACGTACTAAATTTCCCACGCACTGGCTTTGCTTATTTTATAGCCATGTTTTCAACTGGCCTTAGAGGTATTCTATTCAGGGTTTCCAAATTAACTATGCAAACTGATACCAGGTAGACATGCAATTACTCAACACACCTTAAAAACAAACAAAACTAGACTCAAGGACACAGAGGGAATACACTGCATTTTTACGGGCACAGTTAATTAGTTTCAGATAATTTGCCACCCAGCTTTTCAGGTATACTCTTAATATGTTGTCCAGATTATGATTAATTAAGGACCGTCTGTCTTACAGAAACCTTTAATTTGCTTGTCTGTACAGACAATTACATTTCCTAGTGTATACGGGAGAACACTGCCACAGAACAGATTAAATATATTTTCCTGTGAACGGGTTTACTCATAAAAAGCACACCACAGCAAGATGGATTCCTAGCTGAACGTTCTTGTTTGAGCCACATCCCCAAAGACTGTGCCACGAGGGGCCAGCTCCATCCCCATCCCCACACCCTCACAGACTTTGCATCTGTAGATGCAAAGTCCAACCCGTAGCTGCTCCTGCTATGTGAACAGAATGCAAGCCAGACAGATAGAATGGATTTGGAGGAAAAGGCACAAACGTTCCACAGCTCTTTTCACCTCAAAAGTTGAAGCCATCCATAGCTACGCCACCTACTCCAAAGGAAAAAGTTTTTTTTTTTCCTAAATGTGCCTCATTACTTTTAATATGCCTTCACTTCCTTTATTGCATATACCGCATTTGTAATTTCCACCAGGGAAAAACAAACCATAGCTTAACAACCTTTTTCCAGAAGTGTTGAGAAACCGATGAATACATAGTGTTAACACATTTATTGAATATGAACTCAGGAAGGGCAGGGCAAATCCACAAGCTGTTTCTCTGTCCTGTTTTCAAACATGTGTTAGCACTTACTGACATGGGAAGAACTCTTCCGCATAGTTTGAAGAAATACAGGCTTAAATCATGCCAGTGTCACAGCAACAGCCCTGACATGCGAACCTCAGAGAGCTGGGAAGCACTAGAAAATCTCCCCAAACTTTGCTTAATTACTGAAAGGTTTCAAGACAAAAGCAACAATTAGCTCATAGCCCCCTAAGGGGGGAGGGGGGGAGTCCAGAAAACAGGATTTCTAGAACTTCTCGGGCCCACCAGAAGCAAGATCATTATCTGTACTTCAGGAAATTGAAAGAGCTAACATACAGCCCAAGATCAGTGCTGTCACACAGGGACCAAGCTCCTTAAAGGAGTAAGAAGCAACAAAGAAGGTAGGAAAAAAAAAAACCACGGCATGGTATTGAAACTGATGTCTGTGATTCAAGCAGCAAGTAACAGCACCACAAATTCTGTTCCACCTCACAGCCATCCCAAGAATTAGGAAAGCAACACCAGCAGAAATGACCTTGGTCCCCTCTCGGTCCATCCCACGGGACAAACCCAGGCTTTGCAGCCTGCTCACTCCCATTCCCAGAAACCTTCCCTGCTTACGCTTCCAGTTCTGGGCCAGTCACAGCGGGCTTCTCCCACTGCCTGCTCCTCCAGCAGAATGTCCTCCGTCCTCAGCTCGCATCTCCCTTGTGACCACGACTCAGTCATCTTCCCCAACACACCTCCTTGTCACTTCTCCCCTCTCCCTTGTTCTTCTCTCCCCCGCTCTCCAGTCTCCCCATGACTAATTTTCACCGCACCCAGTCCCCAGCCTCACTGACTCAAACACTTCTATCGCTTCCCAGCTGCTTCAGCCTGCTGACCCAAGCCCATTCAGTACCCGAACACCAACCTCCCACCCCAACACAGTGAACGTCAGCTGAAAGATTTTAAAGCAAACCCCTTCAAGTTGCCTCCCACATACCCTATTTCAAAGGAGCCTTCTGGAAGGCTGGGAAATGTATTTCACACGTCTTTTTTTTCCAAGCCTCCCTTCTTTCAACTGCTGTTGAAGAGCTTGAAGAGGACCTGTGCCACTGAACGATGTTGACAGCTTTCTTGCTGCCATAACCTCAGATCCCCTTGTCTTCTATTTGCCCTGAGATCTCTTCCAGCCAGGGCCACCGCTCTTATTCATCTGGCGTGCAAGCAGCTGGATGCTAAGACACTGCAGTCCATTGTACACTGATAAAGCCACAGCACAAGTCAGCCCTGTACCAGCAGGATATCACACTCTCAAGCCCACCACAAGAACCCAAAGCACAACCATCTCCATCCGCATCCAGGGGAGCAGCTCCCAAGACTACACAAGCAATCGGAGCCTGCACATACACTAGGTGATTTTCTCTAGGAGGAAAAGAGAGTTAATTTTAAACAGACAAACAATAGCTCATTGACTGGTTGACAGCAATTAGTAACCAGAGAGCACCAGACACATTTCCTGTAGCCAAGTATAAAGTGTGCTGCCCAATCTTTGTTTTCTGAAAAAACAAAAGGGGTAAGAGCAGTTTACCTGCGATCTTAACAGCAGAACCGCTTGGACATGAGATGGCAGAAGACTGTTTGATCCCTCTAAGCCCACAGAAAGTAGCTTTGCCCATTGCTGAACTCTTCACTCAGAAAAATCTCATCCTCTGCACACCTTCACGGGGCAGGAGACTCCTCCCCCCTTGAAATATCCTCCCCCCAAGGATGCCTTGACCTCATCATCCTTCCAAGCCTCCCCATACAGAGATCTGGTCCCCCTCATTGATAGATGAGCATTGCCCTTCTCAATAAAGACGAAAAATCACGGTGGTTTTGTACCTTTTTAAAGATCTCCAGATGGAGAGAAGCCAGTTAAAAGAAAAGAAAGAATAAACAAACTTCCACTGTACAGAGAGCAGAGAAAGCAGACAATTTGTTTCATTATTGCTGGAGTGAGTGGGAAAGGGCAAACAAAAGCCCTCAAGCGGGACATTTTAAAGAAACTGTGTTGGTGGTTGCTCTTTCTCCCCGTTTCTCCTAAATCACTCCACTCCTATCCCAGAGAAGCACAGGTCCAAAACCAAGCCTGAAGGACTGGCTCTCAGCAGGAGGCAACTGCTTCTACTGCAAAACGCGAGGAGTCTTCCCACCATCTTCTGCCCTGGTTGGCGTGTGAGGTTTCTTGCCTCTCCAGAAAAGGATGGCACCAATGAGGCTATGCCTTTGCCTAGACTTGAGTGGCAGCAAGACAGACAACACTGCTGTGTTATTTGTATGTTAACGATGCAGTCATCACCAGAGCCTTTGCCAGAGGAAAAGTTGCAATGGTAGAGCTCTCTCCACCAAGCAGATTTATTCAACAACACAAAAGCCACATGGCTCTTGCACAAGAAGCGTTAAAGATCCACTACAACTCCAGTCTCCCTCTGTGAAAGCCCCACTACACCGAGACTCCTGGGAGCAGCCTTCTGCAGAGATCATTGTGCCAGAGCCAGGATGAGGCCAGCGGGTGCCGCAACACGAGGGGTCCTGGCACACGAGCAGTGTGAAGCCCCAGTTCTCTGCTCCTGCAGGCAGCTTCCAATAAAAGAGTTAACAAGACATTAAGGTCCCAAAAGGGCAGTTATTTTGGTAAGGCGGAGCGCCCTGATTGTCTGCCAAATTCTAACTATAGGAACTGGACACCCGCGGGGTTCGTCTTTCACCATTTGCCTCTGCGCCCTCTGGAACAGTGGGAAGGAGACCACTGAGACAGATGACAGTGAAGAAAGGCCACCATGAAGGGAAAGCCTCCCCTCTACCCTCAGGACAGAGGAGGGCTCTCCTCCAGCACCCTGCCTGCACACACGCTGTACCCACAACACAGTGCAACACAAAGCCACACCGACACCACATGTCATCTGCAAGGAGGCCTCTGGTCTCTCCCCAGCTCACCTATGCTCCTGCTCTCTATCAGGACCACTGAGTTAGCAGACAGGTTGCATTCAGCCCACAGGAGGGTGTCAGCCCAAGACACCCACTAATTCAGCCTACTCTTTATACTCACTTATACCATGTGACTAAGTGCGAAATCAAGAATTTGGGGTTGAATGCAGTTAAATTCCCAGAGGTCCCAGCATACCTCCCAGCCAACTCTGACCTGGAGACAGCAGCTGGGAAGCCAAGGGTTATCTGAAAAATATCTAAATAAATGAATTAGATTAGAGGTTATTTTTTTCCCAGATTCAACCAGAAACCACCTCTTTCAGAGGGGTTATGTCCTACTCCGGTTTCTCAAAACCTACAGAACACCTAAAGGCACTGACCCACAGCCAGCCCCAAAGAAATAACCCCCACAGGACCCAACCTGTGGCGTGCTGTATTACAGGGCCCCCTCCAGCCCCTCTGCCTATCCCTCAGTGGATGCACCATAGCCCCACACACCCCTTTGGGGACCACTGCCCAGCTCCTGCTCAGATTCTTTCTTTCCACTCAATTTTCCCGCAGGGGTTTCATTTTACACTTCCATATTTGTTTTATCTTAGATGTTAATGGAAAAGTCAGAGGGGAGCAGGGAAGAGCAGAGCAGAAATGGGACACTCAACATTTAATAGCTTCCCAGATGCTGGCTGTGGCTGAGCAATTCTGAAGTGACAAATCCTCCTGT
This sequence comes from Anas platyrhynchos, assembly GCF_047663525.1. Lineage (NCBI taxonomy): Eukaryota > Metazoa > Chordata > Aves > Anseriformes > Anatidae > Anas > Anas platyrhynchos. The sequence goes on from NC_092596.1 coordinate 16,526,899, forward strand.
CACTTGGGCACAGTGAGCACCAAACCTACTGTCGGCCCAGCCCACTGCGCGTTTGCCTCCTTATGGGAGCATAATACTCCTACACAACATGGGAAGCAAAAGCTTGCTTGCCTTTCCTAAACCCAGAGCACACACAAGAAAGGGATGAGACTTGGTTTAAATGAAACAGCTTCTTAAATGCAGTGGCAACAATAAAACAGCCAGCACTTCACAGACTCAAACCACCACAGCAGTCATTTACCAGACCCTCTCTGCTCATGGCGTTTCGGGTATTTGCCTTCCCCTCATTCACCACTCAGTCGCAATAAGCCTACAAAACATCACTTCTCCCTAGAACAGGCCTGGCACAACAGTTACATCTTCTGAGAGATTCAGTGGGTGTCTTTAATTAAAGAATGAAAAAAAAAAAAAAAGCAACCAAAGAACATTTTATCTCGGTAGCAACCGGATAGCGGAAATGCTGAAGAAGAGTTATCTGCTGCTTCCTGCCCCTACTCCAATTCCTCCAAACAGCTGAGCAATTTCTGTTCTGGTATTCACCTCGTCTTCCCCAAACCACTGCTCTCCTAGCACAGCCCCCAGCATGGAAAACTTCAGCCTGAAAGGGCAATGGAGATGAAAGCTCAAGTTTAATAAAAGGGACTGAGTATTTACACAGCCTTAATGTCACCATTAATCCTTTTAACATTATTAAACCTTGGGAGAGAGAAGAGGAGGGACACTGACTGGCAAAGAATAGATGAAGCAAAAGATATTTTAAACATTCCCCCCTACTTCTTCTTTTTTTTATTTATTTTTTTTTTTAAAGCCCTGCCTGCTATAGTTACTTCTGTGGCAGGAGATGTGGTCACAGCTGCACAGTTTCATGGCAGCCCAGGACAGGCACCACATCTGGCCACCCCTCCCGCATCCTGCGACCGTTATCGTCCTGCAAGGAGATGCTTCTACAGCCAGAAAATCTGACCCATTTATTTCTCAGTGAAGCTTATGAACATCCATCTCAGATCACATATGCCAGGAAAAAAAACACAGCATATCTTCACCTTAAAAACATGCACCAACAGAGAATCCAACAATACCTAGAGTATATACGTGTGTGTGCATGTATATACGTATATATTATTAAAAATGTATGTTCCTTATGTCCCTTACTGCTGAAAATATATACTTTGCTGCTAGGCTGGGATTGGGCTAGCAATTTGAATTACAACAGGAGAGAACCCTGGGAGTATACAGAACTGTACTGTAAGAAAATATGCAAGATACTGGACTCTAAAGCTTTGGTCTTCTCCCAGTGTCTGCAAACCAAACATGTAGAGAAGGATCTGATGCTGAACAATTACATATTAGGAGCTGAAGTGATTTCTGGTCAGCCATGTAAGGACAGAATCAGAAATTTGTTTGATACTCCTGATTAAGAGGAGATAATCCACTGCTGAAGTGTATGGCTTTGGTGTCAGATCAGAGCTATTCTGGCAACCATTAGAAAAGCACGCAGAGCTTAAGCAACAGCTGATGCAAACACCAACAGCCACAAGGCATTACAAGGCATTACAGCCTCCATCCAAAGGACGTGCTGCCACTTCAACTGTCCTTTTACGTTGGCAACTGCTGCAAAGGTCAAGCACATAAAGGAGGCAGCACGGGTTTGCCTCTCCTCTCAGACCGGAGCATCAAGGCTAAGAGATTAGCAGCCAGGGAACCTACACCACAGATTGCCAGAGAGCTGGGGGTCACAGTTGCTTCTTGTCACACGAGAGCTGCAAGTGCTGTCGCCAAAGCACCCATGATGTTGCCCGGCAAGAGGAGTGGTTGTTCCACTTGCTGAGAGACCGGTGAAATCAAGGGAATTTGGGTCTCCACAATAACTCATCTTGCCTGTTCAGTCTAGCCACACAGCTTAGATGATTTCTTGTTAAACAGGAAGATGCATGGCTGATTTTCTGTCAGCTTTACTTTCATTTGAATGGATTTGGCTACTGCTAATGAGGTAGCCCTAAAGAGCTCCAAATGCTAAAATCAAAGCAAGGGCCCATGCAAAGGAAGAGCTTTGGGAGGGATCACGTACTTTTCAAATCTTATCTCCAGAGGTCAGGACAGACACACAGGTCTTGATCACTTCCCTCTCCTCTAGGCTGGAGCCGTTACATCAAAGTAACTGTCAAGGCACCTCAAATTGGATTCGTGTCCCATTCAACTTCCTCTTTCCAGTTACTTCACTGAAACTATCTTTAGAGTGCACCAAGATGCAAAGTTACACCCAAAATACAATTATCAGGGGCATCAAACTGGAAGGACACCTTAAAGCCGTGTCCCAGCCTCCACTCCATCCAAGGCTATCATTAACCACTTGGATAAAGGAATAAAGGGATCCTTGCAGAGCCCATAAAGGAAAGGATTGCCACATCCTAGGGGCAGAAAAGCCAGACCAAACTCAGAGAAGTGTTGGAAAACTGTAGTATTGGTCCAGAAACAGGAAAAGGAATGCCCCTCCCAAGGGACATATGACAAGGAGAAATCAAGCATGCAAGGAAAAATCAGAACACACCTGACCAGTTGACCAAGCATAGGGACTGTACTGAGGAAACAACCACCTCAAACAGCCTATCAGGCCACAGAAAGCTCTTTTAAAACAAACATGCAAAAACACCAAAGCAGTCTAAGCACAGCACTCCAAAAGCTTGCTGATTTTTTGCACGGAATTGGAGAACCTCCGAGGAACACTTCTCAGCCACCACCAACAGTGCTCCTGGGAACTGAGTGCATTCAGCCTCCAGGTGACTCGGTCAGTGGGAGGGAAGCAGTCTTGATTAAAAGTCTTCCAAGAGGTAAATGATAGAGGATGGTAATCAGTTAATCTCTTCTTCTACCCCAGGTAAGATTAAAAAAAATCCCTAAATCAGCTTTGTCTACAGCAAACGAAGATTTAGATCTGATATTATCAAATGCTCAAAGATGGGCCATTAGGCTTTGGGACAAGTTGAGGAGGTTGCTAGTTCTTCATTAGTCTCATAAAGGGCAGAGAAACATGCTTCAGGGACAGGCAGGGTACAGCAAATCTAGCTTCCAGGAACAGGATCACAGCATCCCCTTCCAAATTTGCCTTTCAAGGACTCCCAGGGTTAAGATCAGAGGAGCCACAGTGTTGAGACCAGCAGCAGGCATGCTGAGAGGTGCTGACAGAAGCAGCACATAGCACAAACAGAACAGCTTTGCAGGGCTCCCTACCAAAATCTCCCCCATTTTGAAGCATTACACTTCGAGAGGTATCCAGCTTAGCCTTATACCCCCCTGCCATCAAGCAGCCCTGCAGCCATCTCTCACCATAAAAACAAGCAGACACACCTAACAATACGTCTGCACCACGTCAGAGATGCTAATATAGTGAACCGGGCATGCTCTTTGTTTTCAGTGCAGCATTTTAAGCAGCCTTGTCATTCATTTAAGGTGAAGCAGATGCTGTTCCTCTGGCCTCTTTGAAAGGGCTTATCTATGGGCTGGATTTCATTAAGTATCTTGTTCTGCGTTTAATAAGCTTGCAAGTCTAGACACTTAGGTTCTTTCTCTATCACCCCTTTGGTGTACCAGCAGGTAGAGACAACAGAGGTTAAGAGGGAAATATTTAGCTGGTAGATTTAGATGCTATCAAGATGATTGCATAATTTCATTTTGACTCATTGCAATTTCACACCCAGGGACTTTTTCGTTCACCCAAGTGCCAACATCCTTTGAAAGAAAGGGTCTCCTACCTGCTGCAGCAGCAAAGAGGAGGTCCCTGGTAGGTTCAAGACACAAACTTCAGGGTATTGGTTCAACATGGATTTTCTAGTGACTGAACAAGGGAGAACAAGTCCAGAGGAACTATGCAGTGGAATCACCCTCTGCTACCAAATGGAAATGAAGTTGTATGGGCACAACACAAGTCTTGGCAACCCAGCCCACCTAACTAAACAGATACTTCCACATCTAGCTAGCTGTCAGCTCATCGCTACAGCCAGCAAGGACAGCCCAGGCAGGCAGGAGCCTGACACCTTACTACTCCCTCCCTGTTAAAGGGCTGCTGGGGCACGCAGTGAATACAGGACACTGGCACAGGTGTATGGAAGGTACTTGCAAAAGAAGTTTCTTCCATCAAGGTAAGGAGACACTGCAGCCCTCCTGTGCCTCAGCATCACTGATCTGAAGGCAATGCTGAGACCAGAAATTTGCTTATCAGTCAGTAGCTGGTGTCATTTGAGCAATGGGAACTCGGCTGAGACTTAGTTGATTTTTCTTCTGACCCTGCATCACAGTTGAACCTTCAGCCTCTGTGCAAAGACATCTCTGTATTTACTTGCTGCTTTACTTAGCCCTAAAGGCTAAGTGAGATGGATACAAATCATGTTGGTTCATAACAGACCGAGGAAGATCAGCATTTTTGTGGATCAGGGCTGTGAGATGTGAACATTACAATTACGTGTACTGTGAGGATATGCAAACAAAACTAACTGCAATCTAATAGCAAAATAGTTTTTCGAAAGAATAATCAGAGAAATCTCTCTTTAGGAAACAAACAACTGTAATCAGCAAGTATTACTCTCACATGGGATTGCAAAACAAGCCATGCTCTACCCTCACCATTATGAGTCATGAACTTCACCAGCAAAGGGGGAGGCAGAGAACAATTGCATACAGAACAACAGGATGGGATTTTTTTTTTTTTTTTTTAATTTTATGCAAAGGAGATCAAGTTCAAGGTCTCCGCACTTACCATCAAACTTCTTGTATCGGGAACTAAACATTGTTTGTAAGTGATTGCTAAGCTCTACAACAGCATTTCTGAAGTCATGTTTACTCTGTTGACTGTACTTCTCTTCCATTTCTTGAGAGCAGCATGTGTAGGCTTGCGAGCAGACTTTCAAGTGGTCACCTGAAAAGCAGAGAAGAAAATATTCCAAGTTAGAATTCCCTATGCAATGCAAAAAGTTCAGCTCATGAGGCCCCACAGCTGCATCATCTATTCTTGAGATGCTCCTATTGGGCTCTGGCACATCAGAAGTTAATTCTAAAAAAGAGCTTTATAGCAACACATATAGATACCACGATTTATCATCCTGCAAGAACATTAAGAAGTGTCCTCTTATTTATTCAGTTAATAAACTGAATGAACAGATATTCATCTTGCACAGTATAATCTGAAGAACCAGCAATTTGACCTGTCTACACTATGATATCTTCCATGAAGTTTCTACTGAGTACTGTAATTACTTTCAATTCATTCAGTTTATTCATAACACAATATCAATGACAATGGTCCTTTTTGCACAGATAGACCATTTAGTCTTCATCCCCGTCTCCAGTTATCACTGGAGAAGTGCTCTTTCTCAGAATCACAGTCATCACTGACATCAAAATAAATTTGTTTTATGCAACTACTTATCACAAGGCTTTCCTATCACATTTCCTACTTCTAATTTTACAGCTTTCTGTCATCACCTTGGGTGAAACTGGGTGTTTGTTCTGGAGAATTCAATTTTCTTCCTTCACCTTGAAAGTTAATGACCAAAACAAGCAGTTAAGATGAGCAGCTCCTACTTCCAAGTCAGGCAGTATTTAGAAGACACCAACTACATGCAAGCTGCTGTGATCCCTCCCACTTTCACACCCTGCTGCCAAACCCTAACCTTCAGCCCACGGGAAGGGATAGAGAGGAGAAGCCTACTCCCTACTTGCTCGCACCCCAAAAGTCAGCAGCAACCTCCAGCACTGCCAAGGCTCACCAAGACTCACCCCAAGAGCTGCAGGGGACTTGGCAACCCACTGCCCAGAAAATCTCTTCACGACAGGCTATGAACCATATAACTACCTGATCTGCTAAAGCATTAGACGTGTTTGTAGAGAAATGAGAGCAATATTGGTACAGAGCAAAACAAGAGCCCAAGACCAACACAAGCGGTTGTTCCTCTGCCAGCCTAGTGCAAACACCTGGTTCCACAGCTGCATGATCTGCCCAGCTATTCAACCTTCAGTTCACTTTGCATGACTTTCTTGCCTAAAAACATTAGCCTCTCTCCTTTCAGACACTTATGGTCCTTTTAAAAGCAAAAAGGAAACAAAAACTTATACATATTATTTATACAAACACATACACTTCATCCTAAGAACCTCTGCTCCTAAACTTATTTTCGTTTTGCACTGCAGGGTTTGTTTGTTTTCTCTGGCATTACAGAGAGACCTTGACCAACCGATAATTCTGCCACAACTAATTTATTGCACAGGACTGTTGACTGCTTGTGAATTATGGAAATCTCCAGGACTGTTACAGGAAACAGCCCTGCTTAGACAGTAAGTTTTTTCTTTGTTTTCTGAAGGCTATCTCCTTCCAGACATTTTTTTCCTTCCCGTTTGTGCACTCCTTTTCCTCCCAGGACCATCTCCTGTGGCAAGCACAACGTGTTAAAGCGAGGGGAGGCGAGGCGGTCACAACACCAAGCTGAGCCTGGGCACGCAGAGCCCTGTGGCACTGCCTCTGCCACCGATGGCCGTGCTCAGCTTGATCAGCCATTTAGCATGGAGGAAGAGGTGCACCCAGGATTTTTAGATCCTGCCCACCAAAGCCGCCTCCGTGATTTACAAGCACAGGTTGCAAACACTGCAGCCAGCACCAGCTGGCAACTCAACAGCATCAGGCAAAGCCCTCGGGAGCACAACACCTCTCCAACAAACCTGCCTCACTTGCGAACATTTAAAAACCAAGAAATTCCCCAGGCAAAGCCACACTATTTCTTTTTGCATCCCTTTGCTCCGATTCCAATACAGAACTAAGCCTCTTTGACACAACGGAAAACACATAAATAGCAAGGAAATGATAATTACTGCTACAGCCACGGCTTGTTTTGACGTGTCAAAACAATTTAATTTCAAAACTCTCGAAACTCTTTCTAAATTTCTGATGGAGGGGAACTATGTTGGAAATACCTTACCTGAAATGCACTTCATTATTTCAGTACCATTTTCATTAAGGATTCCTTTCTTTGGTGATTACAATTTACATACTCCTATTTTATTTTGTGCTGGAGGGGTACACCTCCACCCTACTTGGCAAACTCAAGCCTGCTGACAGCAGGGTTTCTTTTCCTTGTTACGTTTCACAGACACTCTGAAGTTGTCCACAGATGCCTTGGGATCCCCTCAGCAGCCATCTCTAACAACCACTCCAATTTATTTATTGATAAAAAAAACAAAACGTAAAAAGCCCAACATATTTCATAATTACAAGGAACAGTTTTGTATCTATTTACACTACTAAACTGAAGTTAGAATCCTACCTATTTGACGATGCCTTTTTCCATTATGTTATGTTGTTTTATATTTCAGAGTAATAGATCAGGAGCTAACATTACAAAGCAAAGTTGTCTTTCTTTGATCACATTTGCACAGTGCTTCTTTGGTACACGCTGGAAAGCCAGGCAAGGAGAACACTACTGACAGGATCTGTGCAAGCTTGATTTACTATTTGGTTAAGCATTAAGAAATTATGCTCCAAACTGCAACTCAGTCATTCAAAAATGAATGACCAAGCAATCTAATTATGGAAGATATTTCTCAGTCATGTCAGCACTATGTGGTCTTGGCTTATGATCAAGAATTAGCTCTGTCTGGAGCTGAGGAGCTCCTGCTACTAAGTGCTAATGCAGGGGAGGATGCACTGTATTACCCAGTGGTAAAAACCCTAAAAGTTTAGGGCTGTGGGCTGCTTTTATTACAGCTTCCTTATGCCACAGTGGAAGATACCAATGGGAAATCAATTGAAGCTCCTGCTTTCTGCAGGGTTGTCCTTAGCACCTCTGTACCCCTCACTCGAGCAAAGCAACAGGCATTGGTAGCTTGCAAGGAATCTCATTTCTAGCTTTCACTTCACATCAGCTAGCAGGGCTCTGTGCTTCCTTCCTCCATGCAGTCCCCTGCACAGGGCTCGCTCCCATGCATAAGCCTGCAGGGAGAGAGCAGCACGACATCCCAACGCTGCATCGCCTCCCACCCTGGCAGCGAGTGGCCACAGTGTCGGGACCAGCCCATGTCTCCCCGGACATGCACGGTGCTGCCAGACAAATGCATCGGAGCGCAGCAGTGCGAGACGCCTGGCACACAGGAATGAGAACTTGAAAACCTGGCAAGCAACCGCTGCCAAGCACTCCACACGAGCACAGGCACGCTTTGCCACCCAGCACACAGCAACCTGGAGCTCAGGGTGAAGACGGCGCTCCCTGTGCTTCCTGCAGGCAGCCAGGACTCCTCTAAGAAAAAGGAGCGAAAAATATGAGTGTTTAGGTCCACTTAAGCAGATATCCAATGTTTATGTACATTATATAAAGAACACTCATTGTGTGTGCTCATTGTCAAGGACACATTCGGCAATAATTATTTCTCAAGTTAAAACTCATCAAACAATGCCCATACAAGGCAACTCTTCATCTACTGTTGATTGCTAAAGACACTGCTGCTTTTGTAATTTATCACCATATGAGCACAGCAAAATATAACTCTGCCACAGCTTCCTTTCAAGTTATACTTTTTATTGAATCATTTGGCAGGGTTTGCAATCATCACATCAGGGGCTGCATGGCAAAAAGAGCTTAAGTAGCAGAGAACTACTTGAAATATCTACTGCATATGCACGCCATACCTGCAACATCTCAAGGACTTACTTGCAGCAGATCTTTTCCGTGGCCTGTTGCAGCAAAACCTCTTTATTTTATATTAGATGTAATATAGAGAGAATTACATTCCATATAGAGAGAAGTGATGGACCAAAATGATAAAAGCATTTTGCTCCATGGCTAGTTAACAATACACCTCTGGGGAATGGAGGTGGTGAGGTTAAACATAGAAATGCCATGGTACACAGTGTTACCATCTGCAAATCTAAGGAAATGTACTCAGAAAGGTAATCTTACAAACTTATGATTTAAGCCATTACAGAAATGCCACATTTAGCAGACTCCAAGCACATGGAGTTTCTTCCAAATCAAGTAACTATTTCGCAAAGCATTGGAAAACATGTTTTCATCGAATGAGTAAGCATACAGTGAAAACTCAGGGGCTCCATTATCCTGAAAAGCAATTCCCTTCACCAATTTTCCAAGACCTTTTCAAAATGTTGTTTCTGGACTTCCAGGCTAACATGCCATTCCCACACTGCTTCTCATTGCCTTGACCAAGTACAGACTCCAAATACATCTGGCTGCAAAAACAGCTAAATTTTCAGGAGCAGTTAGCTGGGAGGCAGAGGGGTATTATTTCTTGAAAACTCTCCTGCACAGTCTGGCCCTTCTTTGCAGCTCAGCGAACAAGCCAAAAGCACTTTATGGCACAGACGTTACTCTTGGACTTCGCCACCCAGTGCTCCAGCAGCCCAGCTTACCGCAGCCCATTTCTGCACATGGGAACAAATGCTGCCCTGGAAGAGGGGCGAACAGGGCCACCACCACCTCATCCTCGCACCCTGCCTCTGCCCTCTAGCACACATCAGCTCGTGTCATCTTTAAAAGAGCTTTATGACTTCCTCTGAACCGACTACAAAAGGAATCCCGGACTGTAATGCCGGACTCTAATCCGATTTCACACTAGACTTACGTTCTAATTATCACAGAATATTAGGCTTCCACCCATCATATATAATTGACATGCTACTGAGGCTTTGCAAAACCCCCAACAAAGATGACAAGAAACACTAGCATCACCCCCTGAGCATGGCTCCACTGCTCCAGCCCCACATTAACAAGAGACGAGAAGAATAAAGAAAAGTGTGAGCGTGCAGTCAACTCTGGCAGAGTCATTGAGAAAGACATGGCTATCGAACTGTTCCCTCAACTCGATCACTTCTAAAATACCCCAAATACCAGAAGTTTCCCAGTTTTCCTGGCTAAAAAAGGAGCTGGGGGTGCAGGAACAGCCCAGGAGCTCTCACCTGCCTGCCGCAGTGGTGCCGTAATGCCCGCGTGCCATGGGCACAGCCACAAACAGCACAGCCTCAGCAAGGCTGGGTCACTCTGGTCACTGCCTGTGGTGCTTTTAGATACTCACTAACGAAAAGCACTACAAAAACACATAGTGGCTTGGCCCTGAAATACTTGTAGGTGAAACGACATTAAGTTGCAAATACCAAAGGGAGGGGAAAAAAAAAAATCCTGCTCTGGGGTATACCACACACCCAAAGCAACCCTAGAGAATCCTCCCAGACTGCCTCACATATGCACAATGCTTCAAGGCACGCATGTTGCATAGTGTAAGCAGCAAACTTGAATTTTCAGTTGATGGCTCTTATCCGAGCTTTCCTTTTCCAGTGCTTGGTCAGACTTCGCCGCTTGCTTTAAAGCAGTGCTGCTGCGGCACTTGTGTTTATTTTCCTAGGGAGAATACTCCTGCAGAGATGGTCGCGTGCCAGGAAGGAAGAGATGTAAAACAGCACTGAGATCCTGCTAACAGAGCCAACGCATCCACCACGGGCAGTGGAATTAGAAGTTTCTGAGCCCTCATCCTGCAGATGATGCAGTGCTGCCAGTACCCTCTGGTCACAGCAGGTCAGACCAGGCTGGGACATTCAGACCACATCTCCTGCGATGCTCCTGAGCACATGGTGCTACCACAATTTCAAATGTAGCCTGCTCATTTCCACCAGAAGTGCTGCGTGCAGCCACCTACCCATATTTCTCACCATCAGACAGAAAACGACATGCCCCATTTCTGATGTGAATCGATTCCCATCCTAAAGACCACCATCACACAACCAGAAGCAGCTTTCCTTTCTTCTCCTTCTGAAAGTCTTGCTGGGATTTGAAACCCAAAAAGGCACCAGAAGCAAAACCAAACCCAGATCCTCGCTGTAGAGGTCTGCAGCCAGCATCACTCTTGGGCCAGGTGCCAGCCCCTTCACAGCCCCAGAAGCCCTGCCCTCCATCCAGCCACCACAGCCGTTTGTCCACCCCTTCTTCCAGCCATACAGCAGCTTTTAAAGCCAGAAGACATGCTCACGTATAGCCAGGTTATGGAAGTACAGAAATTTGGCAGCATATGCCAGCATGCAGTGTATTTAACATCCCACTCAATTAGCAACCGTTTTATATAAATGGTTTATTTGCCTTATTAATATTAAAGCCACTTGTTTCCCATGCGCTTCCACTTAGGTTATTAATCACTGTGTGTTTCAGCTTTTTGCTGATTACTCTAATGGCACAGAAAAATTCCCCAGACTCACAGAGAAAGCTTATAATATTGAAATGATTTTTTGCAAACTTGTCAAGTAGTCAAAACACACTCTTTGATACCCAAACCAAAGCCCTTTCACCTACGCTTAACAACAGTGAACTATTTTCGGTCAAGCTTTACTGCATCTGTTAACTCAGCTGCTAATCCATCTTGCAGGCGTGGGGAATGCCAGCGCACACAATACCTCAGTGACATACCTCTGTTCAACGCAACAAATAACCCTAATTATTTCCATCATGCGTACCTACGGTTACTTAAAATATCGTACACAACCAAGGTCTGTCTGGCTTTTATTTTTCCATTTTGCTTTGTTGACAGCTGCAGGTTCACAAATTTACTGCCAAGAGGGTCAGGGACCGAAAAGAACAAAAGATTTATGTGTGTGCATGTACGTTAAGCCAAATGCACATTAGGAGCCTTAATTTTTTTTTCTGGAAAGAGCAGCTTAGGACACAAAGTGGGCCCTTGCCTTCTACCCGTTTGAGTCCAAATTGTGACAATAGTGCTTATCTTCCACTTGATGACAGGGCCACGTCCCTGAACAACCAAGCCTGGGCCACCACTGCCACTGAGGCCAATGTAAGTGATTTCAGGGCATCCCAGGCTACTAATGCAGCTCTTCAACCCAAAACAAGAGGAAAGCCTGCCTGTCTCCTCAGCTGCCTCCGAAGCATCACCAGTTAACCCTGCCAGACTCTGCATTGGGGCAAGAGTGAGGTCCAGATGCACCTATGGAGGCCACCAAAAGCTGCCCCAGCCTCACCTCTGGTGAGGCCTCTGGTGCCCTTCACAAACGCCATCTGCAGCCCCACAAGTCAGCTCCAAGTCAAAAACCTGTTTACCTGAGGAAAAACACCACTGCAATTTCGTTTCCACAGTGACTTCCTCTCTGGCAGGGTGGCCTGAGTATTGCAGGGTTTTACACCTTGGAAAACGCTGCTATGATAGAGTACTTTCGTTTCCACAAACAGGATATTGAGTCAATTAGTGGCACACCAAACATAAAACAGACAGATGAAGATAATGCATTTCTGCAAACATCAAAAGGGAGAGAAACCACACAAAGAACTGAATATACAAATAAGTCAAGGAGAAGAAAAAAAAAACAACACTACATAATTAAACTTATTATTTAAGCAAGCCTGGGGAGCAAAATAGCTCTGGTTAACTAGAGGATTCTCTCTGGGTATTGCTAAGACAGAAACCTTCAACGAAAACCATGAGTTGTTTCTTAATTAAAAAAAAACAAAACCAAAAAAAAAAAAAAAAAAAAAACCACTTCACTTTGCTGAGTGAGAACCTGGGAAATGCAAATTCTCCTTATTATCACTGAATTCTTTAGACATGAAATAGTTTTCATAATGCGTCTCTGCATACATGCCTTATGAGAAATGCGTTACACAACGGGCAATTTGTGATGGAAAAACAAACAAAAGCTTCTCAGGCGAGGAAGACAAGGCACACAGCGCATAGGAGACTTGTCTTCAGGACTGCTGAGACAGGCAGTGGCCCTGTCCCTCCACCGGCCGCTAAGAACAACTAGAAAGCCACACACTTTCAGCTGGTAATACTGGGTACACTAAAAGGCAAGAATAGATAGTCGTGATAAAACCTATTAAAAAGCTGTGTATAGTCAGTAATCAGACTTCATAATTCAACAAAATGGTCCAGCAGATCTTAAAGGGGTAACACACATCCCCACTGTCCTAAAAAAAAAAAAAAAAAACAAACCAAAAAAAACTCTCCACTGAGTATGATTTTATGCAATTAAATGGGGAAGGAAAAAAAAAAAAAAAAAGAATCCACTGGGAACAGCAAATACACAGAATTACTGAAACCTCAGGCACAAGGAACAGTAAATAGAAGAGATCTGGCTTGGAGACAGTTACTTTCTTTGTAAGACTTCTCATTTTTTCCTCAAATTCCCCATCAAGAAGGCAAACAAAGCCAAAAAACTGCCTGTTTGTTTTTTTTCCATAAAGATTCAGGATATTTGCCAAAAAAGCAGCTTTTAACCCAAACGGATTCTGCCACAAACACTTATGTGAACTGGAATATTTTTCATTCCTAACAATATTTTCCCGTGACACTTCCAGCCACTTCATCCTGCACTGCCCAGACCCACCGGCACGCACCCCCCGGGATGCTCGCTGGTTCAGGGCAGCACCACACGCAGGCAGGCAGCAGCACACAGAAATACACCACTGGCAACAGCTCTTCCACTTTCTCCCCCCCCCCTTTATAAACATAGCTGATTCCAGCCTTGATGCACAAAACCATGCTTCAGAATCGCACAGTAGGTTCTTGTGAGTTGCACCCAGCCTGGCCGGTGTGTGCCAGCAGCTTGGTCATCTGCTGGCTCAGCTCAGCTCTGGCAGTGCTGTGCCCCTGCGGTCAGCCCCCCAGTGTCCTACCCCTCAGATGCCACACAGGGGCTCAAAAGAAGTGAAGTTTTGTTGAAGTAAAAACCAGTACACATCATCACTCAAACTGGAGCTAACGTGTCTGTGTGCTGAAGTGCATCAAAATGGAGAGAAGTAATAGCGGCATGCGAGTCACCAGCAAAAAGCAAAAATGTAAGAAAGCCCCCAAAGATGCTTGTAATCCCTTAAATAAGAAACAAAGCTCGTGAAAATCAGCCACCATTTCCTGATTTTGACTTAAAGTGAAAATAAAAAAAAATACCCTGGACTTTATACAAACAATAATCTAATCTATAAACTGGAGAAGGAGAGAAAGACGTTAGTTAACTTCCAGAGAGATTAATTCTCTGTTGCAAGACCTGTAATAGACACTGCAGAGCTTGCAGCAGTTCTGCAACAAACTTTCCTAGAGAGAGACATAAACAGAAGCCCCCACACCAAACTGCAAAGCACTGTGTTAAAGGACAGCGTACAAATACATTAACACATGAAAAACGGCAGGGTAATTTTTTTTCCATCCTTGAATATGCAACTAATTCACCCTGCCTATCACAGGGTTGGTCTTGTTCAAGGAGGGCATGCAGGGGCTCTGCAAAGAGACAGGACCAGCCAGGGCCACCCAAAATCACAGGTGACACAGAGGGACATGCTTCTGCACCTACATGTGCCACAGGACCCAACACCACCCTTTCCTGGGGAAGGACAAAGGTAAGAGCTCTGCACCGAGGGGAAATGCTCCATCTTCTCTATCTGCAAGAGCACCACTCGCTTGCTCGGGGAAAGTATAAACAAAAAGATGAAAAGCTTTAAGCCAAGTCCAGCTGTAAACTAAAAGCCATCCCATGCTAGAAAATAGGGCACCCCCCCTGCCACCACACATCTGCCTCATTCACTAAGACTCCAAAGAGACAAAATGGTGAGCTTTAGGTGCCATTATTCAAAATGGTTAAAGCCCAAGAACCAAGGAGGAATGAATGCATGCAGGAAAGCTGCCCATCCACACACAAATCCCCACTTATTCAAGCCGAGGGATACCAGTGGCCTCTGCAACACTACAGCCACTAGCCTGAACTGCAAGGGAGGGCAAGGTCCCCAAAACACCTCTGACAGCATCGTGTCGTTTCTCAAAATGAACTTGCTGGCACACAAGGTCCATCCGTGAGAGGCCTCCATTGGCACTGAGCCCCCCCACTACAGGGCCTGCTGGGGGCCATCACCTCCCCACACAGAGGGACAGCTCTGCAACACCAGCAAAAAAAGAGAGCCCAGGCATGATGAGAGTCATCCACTTGGAGTACCCATGCCACCAGCTGCAGAAATATTTGCTACAACATGCTCAAAACCTTTGAGAAGGAAGAACTGAACCTTTATTCCTTTTTTTCCCCCCCCCTCTTTCCAAGCTACTACTTTCCATTCCTTCACACAGCGAGCAAACCTACCAAGCCTACGCACGTCCTCCGTAAAGAGACCGTAACCGCTGGATTTTCCTACTGCATCACTCCCCGCATGGCCACATCCTGCTACCCTTCGTGGAACAGGGCAGACAATTAGCCTTAATCCTCGTTAGTTCTGTATGTTTCCTTTAAATCCTGTTACCGCATTCCTGCATGCAAGCAAGAGCTGCCCAAGCGCAGGGAGGCCCAGCCTCCGCCGCCCGCAGCCTGACCTTTGCTTCCCGCTCGAGCTGCAACAGCCCGAAGGATTGCAGTACTGGCACGCCGATCCATCTTCGCTGATTACTTCTTCATCAGAAGGGCAGGTGTGAAGTAAGAGTGCAGGCCAGAGGCAAGCGAATAAAGAAAGTTGGGGGGAGTATTAAATAAAGACTTGCTTGAAGGAAACATTCTCCTTTGACGCTATAGGAGACAACTGTGAAAACTTTGTCCAAGAGAAGTGTTTGAAGTCTAGCTGCTTTCATATTTATAACGTTTGAGTCACTCCACAAAACCTCCGCCAAAGGAGACTGAGCGGACTGCTATGTTAATTTATTTTGGAAGTTTATCCAAGCCTCTGGTCAAAGATAAACAAGGCGCCTGGATGTGAGAGAACATCAGAGCTGGGCTGCCTGAGCGGCGGGGGACTTCCACCAGCTTTGATAGGACAAATGCATGAGATGGTATCAGCATGACCTGAAGTGTATTACTCCATGCCAGAGAAGAAAGGTGAAAACCCTGAGAAGTTAACTGATTTTTCTTAGGAGACGTTCTTACATCAAATACAGAGGATTCAGCTTAGAAATTTCAAGCACAATCACGGCATTTATACCTGGCTCATTAATGGCCAACAGTTAATAGGCTGAAGCTGTAATTCCTCCGTCTGGGGGCTTAGTGGTGTTTCAGCCAAATATGTGAATTATTACAGCTGAGCTACCGATCTGTTACTACAGGTAGAAAAAACTTCCAGTCCTAACACCCTGAGAACCAAAAGTAAAATTAGACCTTATCAGCAGCTCATTTCAGCTCTTCACTTCCTCCTGAAGCCAGTAAGTGCATTATTGTTCTTAAACCTGCTTCCAGCAGGGACAAGGAAAAAAAAGTTAACAGTAGCATGTCTTAGAAGTTACAAGAAACACTCAGTGCTCTTTAACACACCCAAGGAAAATCGTCCCTGAAACAGAAGTTTTTACAGAGCATAATTCCTTCAAGAACAGCACCTGCATGTCAAGACTGCAAATTAGTCTTTGCAGTCTGCCCTACTCCTTTCAATTCAAAGTTTAAGGCAAGAACACCTTTTCTGTTTCCCCCTTCCCTCCTCCCCCCCCCCCAAAAAAAGCATACTTTCTTGTGAAAAGATCATCTGAAAACACATGGTTAACATATTGCCAAATTTGAGAGACACCCCAAAAGAGTGATGATGCTAACTTTTGGTACTTCAAATAAACAAATTTGAACTAATCAATCTGGAAAGTCTGTTTTCTATTTGTGGGTTTGGGTTTGCTGTTTTATGTTTCTTTTTTTGTCTTTGCTGTTTGTTTGTTTTCAATTATGCAGCCCCTCCTTATTCTAACCTCTAAAACTCAATATTGCATGCTTACTCAGGGGCGGATAACAATACATAATATTCGTGCAATTTGCAAGCTCAAACTAGAGGTTGGGCTGCATCTAACAGCAGGAAAACACCTCTCAAGTCGGCCAGCCTCTAAAGCATCACCACAGCCTCCTTCCCCTCTCCTCCACTCTGACAAATGCTTTGTTCCTCCCTCAAAAGCCGCTGCTTCATTCTTAAATGAACTATTTTGCCTGCCCGGTGGCGAGTGCTGGATGGCCGCGTGCCCACAGCTGGGCACAGCACCGCCGAACAGGGCTCCAGCGTCCTTGCCTCTCCAGCAGGGGTTATTTGCCTCTCTCTCAGGTCATCAGGAGGTAGCAAGCAAAGTTTGCCAGATGTGGCTTTTATCACCTCAAGTGGAACTACTATTTTCTTTATGGGACCCCTGTTTTTTAAGGTTTTATCAGATTACCGTGATTACAAAAGCTTCACTTAAATGCTCAAAAGCTCCTATAAAACCTCTAGCTCAAGGTTTATTTGGTCTAGGTGTTTTTCAACTTGGAGAAATGACTTGCAGACACAAGTAATTTGTCCTGTGAGCTTTGAGTGACCACTTGGTCAGTGAGCTCGAACTGCATCTGCCTCCTGAGCAAAATTCCATAAACTCACTGACCAAAAGATGTTCTTTTAAAAATGTCTTTAAAGAAGGAAGAAAAAAAAAAAAGCTTGCAGCAAAAAAGGAAGTTTCAATTACTTTGTGAAATCAAGCAGAAAAATTAAGATCCAAGCACACTTTATTAGCTCTGACAAGCAAATGTTGGAGCTTTTGTTTCCGATGTGCACAAAACATTTACTAAGGGCGTGCGTGTGTGTGTATGTTTTAGGGTTTTTTTTCTTCTTTTTAAGCCAAAGAAATATGCATTCTTTTCTACAACATGCTTTGTTAGGACTGGATTTTGTACAGACATTCAATCTAAGGAACTGACACAGAGCTATCACAAAGCAGGTGATTCTTCTCTAAGCATCCATGAACATTTCCATGTGTCAATACTACTTCACAACTGTATTTATCTATGTAAAACCCACATGAATAAACACTTCCCCTGTCTCCAGAGCTTGCCAAGCACAGTAGAGATAACTTAAGAATTATAGCAGGTTAAGAGACACTGGAAAAAGATATATAAAATGCCAGATTTTTCAAATGCATTTTGAATCCATACCTTCCCCCCCTTGACAGTTTGGGTCTTATGAAACGTTTAATATTCAGCTTGTGATCTGCTGTACTGGGGCGACTAGAGGAGTCTGTGGAACCACACACAGAGGCAGGAGGCTAAAGCCTGAGATGCAGGGGGCTGTGGCTCCTCTGGAAATAATTTTTGGGGGGGCCCACAAAATACAAGAGTTCAGGAGATCTATTACTCACTTCAATGCTCAGCCCTGCACAGCTCCTGCTCAACAAATTATCTCCTTCACCAGCTCATAGCTAGCTGTTCCCCCAGGGCTGATGGGCTGCTAGGTGGCAGAATGGTTAGTGTCCCCCATTCCCCTTCAAGGGCCAAAAAGCCTCATTTGTTTAGAAAACAACATTGAGTCCAAGAGCAGGTCTTGGGCAGACATACGTGAAACTTCTTACAAGCAGAAAGTTTTCCAAAAGATGTTTTCACAGCAACATGATGTACATTTTGGCAGCCAGGGAGAAGGCACTGCACTCACTCTGGTTCACACCTGCAGTTCCACAGGCTTCTCTACAGTTTAGCTCAGCACAAGGATGTGCGTCTCAGCCCAGACATAGGCAAAGCCCTCTCCCCAGAAAGCCAAACCTACAGCTTGTCCAAGCTTTGGACCTAATATTTCAATTAGGAGGCTTCTCTTGTAGAGGATGCAGAGCAGCTTTGTCAGTCTGTGCAGGTGGATGCAAGCTCCTGGTGCTAACTCCCAAAATAAAAACAAGAGAAAGCAAGGTAGACTCAGTCATTTTCAGCCCTGCACACAAAAGCACACTAAGGCTTTACTTTTTTCACCACTGACATTGCCAAAACCTTGACCAGCCTGACTTTGATGGGACCAGAGTAGCCGTGGCCATGTGTGACGTGGCTCTGCTCCACATCTTCCCTCTGCTCCTCACTGCAGAGCCTCCTTCCCAATTGCAGCTGGACTGGAGTCACCAACCCAGAGGGGTTCAGAAATAATTACCTCACATCAATCTGATGCAAACCAGGGTGGGGAAAACAAGCCCAAATTAAGGGATCTGGGAGGGACAGCCATCAGAGCTCGATCTCATGCCTCCTCTTCTACCACAGCTGCAAGGCCAAGGCATGCACAAGGGCTTCCCAGCTCACCCTCTCCTGAAGATTTACCAGGGGCTATCAGGACACGTGACAGGCTCTGTGTAGCTATCAGATCCTTATAATCCAGCCAGCCTGAGAAAGCCACATTGCTCTGGCAGAAGACACAAAGATCAGTATAACAAGGAGGCCAGCTCACAGGAGTAGGACATTTGTTCAAGGATATTCTATTTCTGCACACAGCCAAGAGATCATATAAAGCTGGCAAAACTCTCACTCCAAATTAATTCAATGACACGCAGAGATTTCCAGCTTTGCTCCACTCACCACCAACCTTAGAAGGCCAGAGATAGCCATAAACACCCTCCTTCCACTACGGGATAAAGGACAGCCAAACCAACCACAGTGTTTGTCATCTCCACTACCTTGAGGTCTGTGCTCCCAGCCATGGCATAGCCCCCCATCCTCTCCAGCTGGCCTGCCCACTGGCAGGAAGGCTACAAAGGAATTTCCCAAGCAATCTGTGTATACAGCATTGTGGGGAAAATCATATGCTGCCGTCTACAGCAGGACACTGCAGTGTGACGTGAGTTTCCAATTCTAAAGGTTAAAAACTCACACCACGTGTTATTGCAAAAGGCAGGAAAGAACAAGTTCCTCAAAGAGAAAGTCAGCACCAAAAACAAGGAGATGGGTCAGATTTAAATCTAAACAGGTCCACCACACATCCATCCTAGGGCCACTGTTTATAAGCAGAGAAAGGCAACTTTATACACAAAGATTTCACATTAGTGGTTCCTGGCTTTTCCCAGGAAGAAAAGCTGCTTTTCAGCTGAACTTTCTGAGAACTGCTAGTGTAAATATGACAAGCCTCCAAAAACGCGCACGGCTGGGCCTAAAACATCGCATGGAGAAAGGCAAATAAGCAGTGCAACTGGAGACAGATGAAGTCTAGCACCAAAAACATGAGGTGAAACTTTCCCAAGACCTTTGAAACGCCCTGAAATCAGGCCACTGCAAGATGAAACCCTCTCTCCAGCAAGCAGAGCCTCATGCCACAACAGCAAGCCTCTAGAAACGGCTTTGGCCCCCTGAAGAAGGGGATGTAGATCCCTTCTGCACCACAGAGAAGCGAGAGGCACTGATCCAGCTCTGCCTCTCCCAGTGCAAGGCAGCAGGACGTCAGCCTGGAGATTCCAGCACAGCTGAGCCTGACGCTGGGGTTGCTGCCACCTACCTAGGGGCATTTATCTGGAGGAAAAATCCTGGGACCAGAGCACAGTCCCTGAGCCCCAGTGACAGCCTGAACCATCACCTACACCTCCCATGTCCCACCTTCATTTCCCCTTAAATAAATCACCTTGGAGCTAAGACCACAACTGAGTTTGTAAATAAGATTTTTACCTGAAAAACGTGCTTTCAAGCCCTTGCCTCCTACTCCCATCAAGCACTACTTTTTTTTTTTTTTTAAAAAAAAAAAAAAAAAAAACCCTGCCTGGGTATCTGTTGTCCAAGCCACCCAGCTCACACAAGCAGTGCACTGTGCTCAGCCAGCATAATGTGACCTATGTCCAAAAAAACATCCCGCTGGTGGAACAGACCCCTCATATATTCCTCTGGTCTGGAACCAGGCGGTGATCAGTATTTGTGGAAAAGGCAAAGCTGAGCCGTTTAACCAGCCCTGAAAGGTTGAGAAGGGGGGCAGGAGAGAGGGTAGAAAGGATTAAGATAAGGATATCTCAAAATTAAGAATTCCTCCTCTTCTCCCCCACAAAGCAGACAAGAACCCTATCTGCTGCCCGGTGCAGCTGTGAACACCGGCATTATCTGCCTGCAGGTTCACACGGGCACTCCTCATCACATTAGCATAGATAAATCTTTTCAACAATTTGCAAGCCAGCTTCTTCACCTCACGCTTTGTTTGAGGAAAATCCTCCCAGAAGGGGAGTCCCAGACGTAGGACGCAGCTGCAGGGGACAACTGGCCGCAAGAAGGGCAGGAGAGCACAGGAGGCCATTTCAGTCTCTTAAGATGAGCCCATCTTTCTGGTTTCCCAAATCGTCCTTCCTAACTCATATTTCATCTCTTGAAGACAGGAGCAGGAGCTGCGCAGGGACACACTCCTGCCTGGTGCCCATCTCAGGGCTTGTACTGCTTCCCATGCTGAGCCACGCCTGCCCTGCCCCAAGCCTGGAAGGGGACCAAAGCTTAAGTCTGCCTCCCAATCACGGCCCTATGCCCCATCTTCCCTTGCCCAGGAAGGTCTCTTCCCTCTAACCAACACAGTATTGCATCCCTTCATGGGTATTTTGGAACAAGCAAAGCTGGGAGACTTCAGCACCAAGTGCAGAAGAGAAGCCCAGGTACCACAGAGACTTTCTGCCACTGAACCTGTATTTTGGCAACATCACCCCCACTCCACAGCTCAGTGACTGTACGTGCACAGCGGCTGTGGCTGTGCAAACAGCTACACAAGGGCACTGCGATCTGGTTCAGCAGCGTGGAAAAGAAACAAGCCCGTCTGAAAGCACCTTATCATAACAGGGGACAACCGCATCCAGGCTTTTGCTGGCAGGTATCAAATGGGTCAATTTTGTCTTTTTAAGCACGCCCCGAGCAGCCTGGCTCAGCTGGGGGGGAGGAGGGAGTGCAAACAGGACCTTTGCCATCTCTCTTCCAGGCAGCACTAAATCCGCTCACAGAAAGGTAAACAGCCCCCGGAGCAGGGCAAACCCCAGGGAGGGAGCCCACAGCAGGGGCAGCAACACAGGAACATCCTGCCCACATGCTGGAGGCTGGTAAAGCAACGGGACATTCACCTGTGCCATGCCAAAGCCACCCTCACCCACCCAGGACAGTCAGCAGTGCTGATTAGAAGGGTCGGTCAGGTTTAGAAGTTGTTAAGTCTTTTCCAAGCAGGGAGAGGGTCTCTCCCCTCCCATTCCCTTCGCTGCTTTGTTATCCAAGCACCTCCTGAAGCAACAGCACTATAAAAAGTTTGGAGCTAAAAAAAGAACAGAGGAGAGGCGAGAAGTCCCTGCAGCAGGGAGGCATTTAACGACCCACAGCCAACACAAAGCGATGCTGCCAGGGCTGCAGCAAGGCTGGAACATGCGTCTCCCGTGCTGTCCGGGTGTCCCGAGGGGGATGGAGGATCTGCCCCATGGGTGCACCAGAACAGAACTGGTCCAGAAGCACCCAGAGAGCGCCCCTCTCTTGCTCCCACGCTGTTTTCGAACAATGATATTTTTCCAAAACAAAGTGTTTTGCAATCCTTGAGCAATCCTTTCCTTTTCAAATAAAAAGTGATATTCTCTTCATTCTCCTCCGGTCGAGACGCACAACCACAGGAGCAACCACCAGCTCCAAATATACCCACCCCGCAGACAGCTATGTCAGAGCGGGGCGCCAGAGCCGGCCCCCCGCCCAGGGCCGCCACGAAGCACATCTTGCTGCACCAGCAGCTCCTCACAGCAGATTTCGGGAATTCTCCGAGGTTAAAATTTAACTTGAAACTCTCCTGTTAAACAGCTCATCTTGTCTTCTGAACCTAGCTCCCGTAATTGAGGGATTTCACATTATTCAACTAACAAGCGTGCTTCTTGTCTTATAACTTGTTTGCCACAAAGACAGTGCTCAATGTCTCAGAACATTAACATACATATATACATAACTAAAGATGACCTGTTTCTCATATCAGTGCACACAATTTCCAGGTCCTAACAAATGCACAAGAAAAGTAGCACGACATCAAAATGCAATTGAAGCCAAGTGTGATTTGCTCTGAAAGAAATTAATACGAATCAAATCCTAAGGAAGCGGATTTCGTGACACAATCCTCCTATGTTAACTGCCCAGTAGTCTTTCAAACTGCCAGTCCAAAGGCAATATACAGTAAAATTTACATTCTGTGGTCGCTCAGCCACACATCTGGTAAAAAGGCCTGCACTTGAAAATAAAAACCCATTGAAAACATTTCTGGAAGAGATTCACTTAAAAAAAAAAAAAAAAAAAGAGAGAGAGAGAAACGAGAAACACCCATAAGCTGAGTCTGAGCAATTTAATCACAGAAAACACGAATATATCTCCAGCGCATATCCCTAGATTCAGCTGGGGAACACAAGGGTTAAAACTTTCGGTGGCCTCATACAGCAGGAGCATGAAGGGTCCATTTAAGAAGAAGAATCAGAAATAAGGAATTTTGCCAGTTTTTACCCCTGATAAATCCGCATTCCAATCTGTCAGCTATCTTGTTATCCCCAGAGCTGCTGAAGTGTCTCTGGCTGTAACTATGCATGACTCCGGCTTTGAGTAATGGAAATAAAGTATGTGCACTGAAACTGCAGCGCTCCTTTCTCAAACCCAGAAAAAGAAACGCTCAACAGGAAGAGACCCCGGAGTAGCTCAGGGACTCTGTACAGCAAGCAGGAAAGTTGCAAGCACCATACCTCGGCTGCCCACCCCAACAACCCTGCACGGGAGAGGATACCTAGAAGTTTTAAACGAGATGCCAAGTTTTAGTCTAATTCAGCAGCTTTTATTGTCTCCAATAACAAACAAACAAATACTCTTGCAGATTCACAAGTCCATTTTGCTTGGCAATTCATAACCAGCAAACATTTGGAAGCAGTATTGTAAAATTAAACAAAGCTATCATTTACAGGAAACCCTGCCTCGAGTACAAATTATAGAGTTGTTAAGTTTATCTGGCAATGCCTTGCCCCTGAGTGCTATATAATTATTCCTAAATCTTTCAGGAAAGAATGCAAATATTTTAAAGCCGTAATTCACTGACACGGAGGAAGTCTCATTTAACCTTTTGTGCATATTTTGATACCTAGAAATTAACCCTTACACGTCACAGCTATTTCTCAGTTGCCTGTTGAGCTCACTGCCTGGCAAGCAGACCCATCTTTGGCTTTGGAAACCCTGGAAAACTGTCCATGGAGCGCCAGCCGTGCCTGGCATCCTCGCCCGCACACAGACTGGGTTTTCCAAGCAGCGTCGGCGACGGTCTGGAGCAGCGCTGTGCCAGCACGGCTGCTCCCGCTCGGGAGCCTTCCCGGCAAGGGAGGTTTCAGGCTGCTGAAAAGGCTGGCTGTTCTGGCGGGTCTTACGACAGAACGTTATAAAGGAGCCTTTAATAAAGTGGAGGACTGAGTTATGCAAAGTTTTGCTGGCTGTACCCCTTCCACAGGGCTCTCTGCGTCCCTTCAGCAGGGTGGTTTCAGCGGGGGCAGGAACAGCACTAAGCCCCATCCCTTCACTTTTCAACCAGCCACCCGCCAAGCCTCCGCTCTCCAATTAACTCTCCTTAATTACCTGAAGCCGTGCAGCTGAGAACAGTGCCACCTTCCCCAGCCCACCCAGGCGAATCACAGTGAGGAGCCTGCCCCAGGTGGATCTTTGGCCATAAGGTCCCTGCAAGCTCCGGCCCTTCGTCAGGAGCAGCCGAAATCCCAAGGTTTGGGGCTAGCTCCTTCCTTGCCTATCAAAGGACCAGCTGGGACAATGAGCTGCAGGAACAGTTCAGAACTGAGACAATGGATGGAAAAAGATTTTTAGAAGTTTTTTTTTGGAGAAGGAGAAGGTGGTGAATCCATCTTCTGTTTCGGATCTCATCCGAGCCATTAACCTACCACGTTTGGGGCACTTTTCTAAAGAAACAGTCATCTGCAGCCAAAGGGGACAGGCGAGCACCCACTCCTCGCAGGACTCACCCCACTTCAAAGTGGCACTGTGCCTGCAGGGTCAGCTGTGCCCACACTGCCTCTGGCACAGATCTTAAACCACGACGCACTCACTGTTGAGTTAAAAAGGGGGAGAGTGGGGAAAACAACATCCAACTTTACCTTTTCAAAAGGTAGCACTCAGGCTATTGTATTCTCCATCGAGCAACATTATTTATTTAGTAAGAGCTCAGCACTAGGTTGTGTCCCCCAGCAGTTTCCAGTTTCTCTGCTGCTCAGGCAGCGGTAGCTGTGGCAGGCAGACACTGCACGAACACCCCCTTCCCAATTATTCGGACACAGAAAGCAAACAAGCACTGTACCAAGGTGAGGCTGCAGCATCTAGTCCAGGAGCGTCTCATACACACAACCAATATCCATGATGTACAGATTAGTTCTTCCGACAGGTGAAAGGTCCTGGCTTTTCCTCCTGGTGGAAGCAGGTCAGTGGATTTCCTTCCTCGCCACTATGTAGCACCAAGAGTTCTTAGTGCAAACATTAAGCGCTGCACTGAGAAATCACCCAAACTGGATGTGAACTCCACTCTGTGGAGATGCACCATCACCTGGGTCTCTCAGGGGCTGCCCAGGCAGCGCACGTCCCCTCCCCTCTGCAGCAAGGAGCCCATCACTGTGCCTGCAGAGGGGCCACAGCCCAGTCTCACTGCCCCCTGCCACAACAGCGTGAAACCAAACAGAGAAGCAACCGCGCTAAAGGAAAGCTATCTCCTTACGAGAGCTAATGAAAGCCAACCACAATTATTATGTAAACAGCGCTGAATCATTAGCAGACGCTATCAAAGCCATTTTTTTCCCCCCACCAAGGAGAAAAACATATGGTCCTGTGGCACTCGCAGCTCCACATCTGAACAGAGCCAAAAATCAGCTTGTTTTGCTTCAACCCAAACAAAACCGGTGGCACTGCTCCCACCTCTTATCTGCGCACAGGGTTTGTGCCCTGACGGGAGACCATTGCCATCACGGACAAAGGCACCTTGTCCTCCCCCCAGACCTGCCACCAGAGTGGTTCAAAAACCCACAGCCAGGCGGGTGGGCAAGCTGCTGGCTGTCCCTTGCTGGAGCAGGCTGCCAGGGAAGAGAAGTTGCTCCTACCCCAGCATCACTGCACAGCTGTGCCACCCCAGTACCTCCTGATCACCAGCATCCCACAGACAGATGCTGCTGCTCCCATACCACAATGAAGGGCAGGCCCCAGAAACAGTCCATTTTCCTCCTGCAATCCTCAATGGGAATAATAATTAAAAAAAAAAACAGCCACCCCACACATCTTGGAGCAAAGGCAAACCCTGCCCAGCCCCAGGCACCCACACGTACCTGGCAAGGGAATTATTTTCCACCAGGCCTTTGATTGTTATGGTTCCTTTGATCATACAAATGCCCAGTCCTCCCATGGGAACGGGCCAAGGAAACGAAGGGTACGTGCACAAGGTTGTTTTTCCCCCTCACCGCTATCACGCAAATCCTCTCCCTATCACAGGTAAACTTCTTTCTAACAGTACCCACTGGAGCTGGGCAAAGCCCAGCTCTTTCATCCCTCACAAGGCAAAGTTACCTTTAAAACAAACAAACAAACAGGCGTCTTTGCGAAACGGCTCCTGGTAGCCAGCTGGCTATAAAGATGCTCCAACAAGATCCTTGTGTTTGTAGGAAAAGCAAAAAAACAGTGTTTCAGCCCAGTAAAACCCTGGCTCCATCTTTAGATTCCAAGAATGCTGAATCAAAACAGGCTCCGCTCTTTAGAAAGGGAGCCCATAAAGGACAGTACAAAGAAACAAAAAGTTTGCATTAAAACCCATGTAATCTTTTTAAAACACCATTATTGGAACCTGTAGCACCAGCCAAGAGTGATTTATCACTGCCTGTCATCGCAGCCTGCAACACAGAGCTTTTTATACCAAACCGTCAATGCTACCAAGCTCCAGCCCCATCTCATAATTTCTTAAAGCTGGCCCTTCTCTGCCAGAAAAATCCCTAAATCCCTGGATTTCCGGGGGGTACCAGCCATGCAGGGCAATGCGACCTGGCACCAGGCAGCAAGCACAGGGTCTGCAGGACCCAAAACAAAGGTGTTTTTGAGCAGGAGGATGTTATAAGTCAACGTAGGTAAACAATACACAGACAGTTATTCCGGCTTCTTTCAAAAGGAGAGTCAGTGGGCCATAAAGACTTTAACTGCACTTTCCAAAGTGAGAGCGTCCCTTCGAGGGACGTACCATAAGATGCCCGGCTCTCACAGAGCAAGCGGTCAGAGCTCACCGAAAACCAGACACCCTGACATTTGGGGTTTTCCTGTGAAGCTGTTACTCTAACACACCCCAAATCACCAGCAATTTCTAGAATAGCACTACAAACCACAAGAGGTTAAACCTCCTGCACATTACTTAAACTAACCTAACTGTGACCCCTGGAAAGGAACAGCCATTGGATGTTGTGGTTCTGTAGAAACTCAATTACCAAAGCCAATTTCCTATGAGCATTTAAAAAACGGGAAGAAAAGCAGTAACAATGCCGACAATGTGTAAGGGCCACATATTTTCACCTCCCGAAGGCTGCAGCGTAGCCTGTATAAGAACAGTTTCTATTCCCACAAAAATGTTGAAACATATTTTAAACATTTCATCATTGTTTGCTCCCATCTGAATTTGCTTAAAATCCAGACAATTCTCAACTTCTAAATTGGAAACATTAAGAGAAATACTCCTTCAACATCCTTCAGTCCAGGCAGCTCCTCTGCTGACCACGTACCTTTCCTACACCAAAAGCAGAGCGAGAGGTGCCTCACCCCGAACTCACACACCTCTTGGTCCATCCACCACTGCACATGCAAACCACAGAAAAACTGAGCAGGAAGAATGGAAACTAGTATTTTTAGAAGTGCTTTATTCAATAACCGGGGGGCGGGGAGGGGGATTGAGCACCATTTTGCTTCAGGCAAGAGGCTCTGAGATACTTCCCCAGCACACCCATGGGTCATGTCTCAGCAACCTCCCAGGTACAGTGGGGATGCGAGGTGCTGGGCTGCACAGCACAAACTGCAGGGGTGTGGGCAGAGCTGCCAGCCGCAGCCATTTGCAAATAGATGATGTTATCCCAAGAAAACCCATGTAGCTGCATCCTCGTAGAGGCAAAGCCTGCTGACAGCCCAAGTGGCCGGCACCAGCCCTGCACGTATGTAACCTCCAATCCCTCCTCCTCTCTTGCCAGCACATTATTTCTATCCAAGCTCTGTTCTCGGAGCAGAAAGAGCTAAACAAGAACAAAATCCCCTGGAATAAGCACAGTGCTTCTGCCACAGGCTCTGCTGGGCTGCACATGTGTGAAGTTGGAGGGGGGGGAAATCACAAGAGTGATGGCAGCTTGAAACCTCTGCTAAGAAGGCAAAACAGTTCACACAACATTAAGAAAAGTCCTTGAACTGGGAAGCAGGTAAAACACGCTACAACAAAGCTATTCTTTTTTAATTAAAGTACTTCGTAATTAAAAAAAATAACAACAACATAAGAAGCAGCAGCTTTCTTCCAGAGATGCACAAATAACAGTGAACAGTGCAGACTGGAAGTGGTTGCTACAGGGGATCTCAGCGGAGATCACAAAGTAATTCAGGGAGCAGGGGGGAAAATTCAAGAGTTTTCCCGGGCCCTCACATTGCTTAGCAATGGGAGAAGGAAGTTATCTTCATAATCTCAGAAGAAAGAGAAAGCACAAGGAATGTAAGGAATGCAAGGAGGTTATTGCCCCGGAGACCAGCGCTGGCAGCCCCGCGCCTCCGGGAGCTGGGAAGGGGGGCACCCAGAGGTTTTTTCTTGCTAACAAGAACTTCCTTAAAGGAAAATAAAAAAATAAAAAAAAAAAAAAAAGGGCAAAACAAAAAGCAGGGAATCAGTCCCAGGGCATTACTCCTCTTCTGGGACAAGGTGAAGGAGCTATTTTTTTTTGCAGAAAATAGGGCAGCCCTGATGCTCCATCCATCAGGGTGCTGCCCAAACCTCCTCTGCCCACATAGGTTTCACAACACTTCCAGCCTGCACTCCCCTTACTGCTCCCCTACGAGGGGCAAATAACGAGGGGTGAATAACGTGGACCACCTCTCACAGGGGCTGCCGGTAGCAGGGACAGGCAGCATCCCACAGCAAGTCAGCTCTGCCCAGCGCCTCGCCGCCGCCTTGGCCATGCTCTGGTGCAGTTTCAGTGAGAATAAAAAGTCTGTTGACATATGAAAGCCACAGAAAATCTCCCTGAAATTACAGAACAGTACTAGAAACATTGTGCAGCTCAGGCCTCCTGCACAATGTACACACTTCTATTCAGCCTTTTAAAAAACAGCTACATGTCTAAGGAAACATCTGATAATTAAGGCAATTTTAACAATAGATAATAATTTGACTATGAATTGTATGGAATGTAATGACTGCTTATTCTGGCAGAAAAAACAGAACTTTCTATGAAGTGTCTGCCAAGGAAAACGATACTCCCACTCAGCCCGGACCACTGCGCGCAGTTGCTGTTAACCACATGCTTAGCGCTGCAGTCTGCTAGGACACAATGCGCTGCTGTAGTCGAACAAGACACTGCTCTGGAAGCTGAAAGAGAGAAAGCGGAGTCCCGGGTGCACGGCAGTTGGAGGAACAAGGTGCTCAGAGGCCGTCCCTGGCTCTCCTCAAGTGCTCACTGAGCGATGGCCCCACCGGACGGGACCGGGCGCTTACCAGTGGCCACGGGTGGCTTGCATACTGCCAGCTCAACCCCCTTCTCCTCCCCCCCCTGCTGTTTCCAGTTGCTAAATGACATTAGAAGCAGCTAAAAATACTTCAAGCGATTTTCTCGTTTACTTTTCCATGCCAGCGCTCGCATTTGCCGCAAGGACGTTCTCCGACAGCTACCTCCCCACCCACGGGTGGCCAGACAATCGCTCTATTAATACATGCCGGGCACGAGAACCCACCCTACCCGCCAGGACAGCCGTGTGATGAGAGCCACCGCCAACAGAGCTGCTGCTGGTGGGCAGGGAGCTCCGCACCTTCAAACAGAAGGTGAAGAGGATGTGGCCTTGTCCCGTGCTCCTCGTAGCGCACCAAGCCTGGCCCGGCCTCCCCTGGGACGCGGTAGTATCCCCATCACTGCAGGTTTGGGAGATGCAATTGGTCATGCTGCTGGACAATCTCATCTAGGCTCCCTTCTACTTAGGGCTGGACTTCACAATCTTTCCAGGCGCCTTCCAGCCTGGGCTGTTCTGTGGTTGAGTCCCCGAGCTGTTCTGTGCAGACATCCTGCAGCGGGCTCAGCAGCGTCGGGCGGCACGAGCAACGCCACCCAGGACCAGGACCAACAACAGCTTTTCCATGTGGCCTCTTTCCACCAAGAAGCATATGAAGAAATAAAGAAGCGTTTGTAGAATTTTATACATTGAGAGAGAAGCCTTTCCCATCAACCAAGGCATGCCTGGGGGACACACTGGTGACAGCACTCAGGTGACAACTATAAACACAACAGGGGTGAGCAAGCAGCAAGGCACCCCTCCAGCAGCTCCTTTGGGCAGCTATTAAATCCCATAAGCCCAAAATTGAAGGGCAAACAATTTTCTCTATCACGATGAAAGAACCTCTCTC
Organism: Anas platyrhynchos; assembly: GCF_047663525.1. Lineage (NCBI taxonomy): Eukaryota > Metazoa > Chordata > Aves > Anseriformes > Anatidae > Anas > Anas platyrhynchos. The sequence continues at coordinate 16,557,198 of NC_092596.1, forward strand.
AGTCACCACAGACAAACAGATGCAGCTATTCCATTTACTTGGTTTAAATAGAGAGACAAAGACTATCTCTGGTAAGACAGCACACAGTGCTGCCTGCTTTCAGCTCCCTGCAAAGGCTGGCGTTTCCCCCAGGTAAGCCTCCAAGCCCCTATGAAATCCACACAAGAAACCAGAACAGCAGTGCTGCTGAAGGAACTCATTACACTTCTATAGGACACTCACAGGCCAACTTACAACATTTTTCCATTGACTGGCAAGGTCTTTTTTCCTTTTTAATCAGGGAAAAGAAACATCCATTCCCTCCAGTTAGTAGGAAAAGGGAAGAAATTTCCATCTATTTAACACCTTAGAACAAGAAAGAGCCTCAGTTAAAAGGAATGTTGTAGTTTCTTTTCATTTTTTATTTTTTTTTTTAATAACAGCCACCTACCAGGGTCTTATGGATGCTGCCACCACCATGGTCTCGCAGATGCCACCACCACCAGCTCACCTTGCATTTCATCCTGCACAAGACCAACTGGTGCAAGCAGCCACTGCAGACAGTTGCTCCAGGGAATTATGCTCCACCACCACCACAGACAACCCTGAGACGTATGGATTCAATACAGAGCAATACTTTTGGGTAGTGCATGAACAAAGTGAGCAGCAACAGGCTGCAGGACTAGTACCTTCCTGGGATGTGCCCTTTCCACAGAAAGCCTTTAAAGGAAATTTATAGAAAAAAACAGCCACATATGCTTTGTGAAGTCTCCACTTTTCCAAAAAAAAAAAGTTGAGACTTTCACCTACATCTTTCCAAGTCATCCCTGCCCGGGCTGGGAAAATACAGCCAAAAAAAAAAAAAAGAAAAGAAACACTTTACTGATTCACAGGCCATCCCCCTGGAACAGGCACTGCAGGAACCACCCTGTTCCCATCTGCAGGGTACCTCAGAGTCACCAATAGCAGCCAGCTCCCGTAGAGCAACACCAGACCTCCACCATCCCAGCACCTCACACCAAATATCAGGCAGGATGCAGTTGCCTTCCCCAAAGATTTAGGGGTGAAGTCCTGAAGTTGCAGCCTTCACCTTTGAGACACAGAGCATCACAGGGCTATAGGTGCAGAAGCTCCTAAAGATCACTCAGATGTAAGGCAGCACCAAAGAGCCACGACTTATGAAATGCTTCCATGCAGATTTCTCACACTAACATCTCTTTACACCTCCAACACCAAGTTAACATAAAAGGAAACAATTTCTCTGTATTCCACACTACAAAGAACACATTATGCACCTCTTATCAAGCAAGCCATGAGCTGACCAGCTGTGCACTTCTTTCAGAAATGCCCATGTATGCCTGCAAGACATAACCTATCATTTACACATACTCTAATTAGGTCCCAAACCTAGTCTAAACAAATATTAAATGAAACTCCTAGGTAATTATGAACAAACAACAGTCATTTAATGAAACTAAAACTGCAATGACACGGATGAAAAGATTAAAAGAAATGCCCATTTCAGCAAAGAAAGATATTGCACATACCTACTGCTCCAGAAGAACACAAAAATAGAAAAGAAAAGAAAAAAAAAAAAGAAAAAGAGAAATGCCGCTATATCCTGGAATGATTCCTGAGCCCATCAGGTGAGGACGTGTCACTCACTATGTCACAGCTCAGGGTAGGAACACGTCTGCCCATGCAGACGTGCCCATACAGTCTGGCCACTGACAATTCAAGGCCAACGGTTTTGTACATCAGTAAGCCCTGCTTTAACATTTAAGAAATCACCAGACTTACAGAAACTAGTTTGCCACAGCTTTTAGGGCACTTTTTTGGAGAGGTGCTAGGAAGTTTCTGCCTGTCCACTGCATTCTGAAGCAATTCTGCAGGAGAATAACAGGCAACCTACCAAACCAGCACTAAAATCTAAAACAGAACTTGACAGACTTTGGACTGAACTCAAGCCCTGTAACAACCATGTTTCTGTACCTCCCCCACCAGCACTACAGCCCACTGAACACTCCACAACCTGTTTGCAGCCACGTCGCAGCCAGGGGAGCGAGGCTACCAAGCATAAGTCCCATTTCTAGAGCCATACGCGTCAAAACACACAGCTCCTTCCCTCATACACGTTTATCTTGTTCTCACTGATTAGCCAACCTCGTGGGTAACTGCCTTCCCAGCTCACCCTGGTGAGTGAAAACACATCGCTATCACCTGAAACACCACCTGAAATCAGAGGTTTGGTGGGTGACTCATTTCTGAGATGCAATATTCACTAGGGACCTTTAGACCTCGTGTCAGACCTCAGCCTCCATTCAGCATTATCAGGACCTAGTTCCCTGCTCGATGGGACCCCCCAGGCTCCTGCACCCCCCAGAGACACTGCAGCAGGTGAACTATCACATGCTCAGGAAGTCAACTGCCAGCAGCAGCACGAGCTGTTACCATCTCCCTATTTGCATACAATAGCTGAGCAGCAAGAGGGAAGATCAGGAGCCCTTAAACACCACACCAAAACCGAAACAGCGCCAAAACTGAACTTGCAGGGGGAATATGAAACTATAGCAGGTGATACACCCCATGCAAGCTTAAATTTCAAGTGCAATTGTACCTGCGGTGTACACAGCAGGCTTCCTTTAAGGACTTCCACCATCCCCTCCGAAACGCCCCGCAGGGTAGGATGACATTTAAAACGTAACTTCATGAGACCTGTTGCTTTCCAAGCCAGGCCAGACACCGACCTCCCACACCCCTGGACAGCAGTATAACCCGGCTGAGATTTTCAGCATGTCACTGCAGAAAGCCCTTCTTTTGTCAAATAATCTTACCTTGCTCATCATATTTCTCTGACCCCTCACTGCAACAGGGCAGGGTCAAACCAACAACAGCTTCAGAGCCTCAGATGGAAGCCCTGCCAGCAGGATCTAGTCCTGACATCCTCCAAAGCTAGCCAAGTCATCTTAAGTAACAATACACAAAATAAGTTAAGGGTCAAACTTTCCAGATACCAGGCATATGAGGAAGCCTGCCCGTGCCCTGATCCTACACCCACAAGGGCTGGACTCGAACCAAATGCAAGGCTATTTATTAAAGACTATTTTACAAAGCAGGGAGGGCGAAGTGGAAAGAGTATTTTAACTGCAACCAGTCAGACGTTTCTCATTAAAATATTTCTTGGAGAAGTAAATGGACCCTCAATTTTACTCAAACAGATGTAAGCTAAATGCATATCATTAGTCTGACAATATAAAAGTGGAACCGACTGAAATCATTTTAGTTTGTCAGTGAAAAGGATAATACATGCATATCTGGAGGGCACACCGATGGTAAAGATTACCCCCAGCTTCTATATTAGCCATCTAAAGGTATTTACTTGGGGTCTGTCTGTGTTGTGACAGTGTCCTAGACTGAAATGAATGCCTCTAACACTCCACATTTTTGAGCCATTCAGTCATGCATTTTTGTTATTGTTGAAAGTAGTGCGAAATTGCAGTGCATGAGCTGGAGTCCTTGGTGGTCTCCGAGGATTCCAGCTAAAAAGGCACTTCCTTTGTTCCGCGGAGAATGCGGTCCAGTAGGTCATTCAGAAGGGGAAATAAAAGCAGCAGCCCTGGGAGGGAGATGAAGGATGAAACAAAAAGAATAAAATGTTTTGGGTGTGAGCACATTAGCTACCATTTCCTACTGCTGCCGGCTGCGAGCACTCCTGTCCCCGGGATGCGCAAGTACCTCGGGACGAATGTGGAGGGAAAAAGGGGAAGGAAAAAAAAAAAAAAAGAAAAGAAAAAAAAAAAATCATTTGTCCCCTACTTCGGCAGCAGCAGGGCACCTGGGCGGGACGGCTGCGCTCCCCTACCCGGCCCCGGCCGCCTCGCAGCGCTGCCCGGGACGCCCCCCGGCCGTGGGGCAGCGGCAGCCCGGGGGCACGGAGCCGGCTGCGGGGAGGGGAACCGGCAACAGGCACGGTCCCGCCCGCCGCCCCGGCACGGCACAGCACGGCACGACGAAGGGGGGAGCCCGGAGGAGCCGCGCCGAGCTCCGGGAGCCTCACGCCCGAGGCCGGGAAGCCGTGCGCCCCGCGGGGTGCTTCCTTCCCGGGGAGCCGCGTCCCCGCAGCCCGGGCCGGGCCGTGCCGAGCCGCGGGCGCTCCCCGGGGCCCGGCCGAGGCTCGCACAAAGGCGGCGGCGCTGCCCGCGACTCACCGCTGATCTCGTGGCTGGGCGCCTCGCTCTGGCTGAAGCCCTTGGCGGCGTAGAGCCTCCGCACTTCGGAGCAACTTTTGGCACGGGGCTCGGCGGCCAGCAGCAGCGGCAGGCTGAGGGCGGCTAAAGTGCAGACGAGGGGCGGCAGGCAGCCGCGCCGCCGCGGCATGGTGCGGGCGGGCAGGGGCCGGGGAGAGAGCCCGGAGCCGGAGCCGGCCCCTCCGCCGAGCCTGCCCTGCCCTGCCCTGCCCTAGTCCGGCACGGCTCGGCCCGGCCCCGCCGCCGTGCTCCGTGCGCCCCGCTCGGCTCCGCTCCGCTCCGGCTCCGCTCCGCTGGCCCGGCGTGCGGCGGCGCTCTGCAAACTTGGCCCGGCAGGAAGCACATGGGGTGGTGGAGGAGGAGGAGGAGGAGGAGGAGGAGGAGGAGGAGGAGGAGGGAGGCGGGGAGGGCGGCAGCCAAGCAGGATCGCGCAGGGCCGGGACAAGCCTCTGCAGCCCCCGGGAAAATCAGGAGCTGGGATCCGCCCGCCCGGCCAGCAGGAGCGGAGCGGAGCCCGGCGCTGCCCGCCCGCCGACGGCGTGGTGTCCCCCCCAGCGGGCGCCCCCTGCCCGTGTCCCCCTCTCCAGACCCCGCGGGGAGCCCCCGAGCCCGAGACCCCTCGAGCCTCGCAGGGCTGAACGGCCCCGGGCTCTGGGGGCGCCCCGCCGGGCATCCACGCCGGCTCCAAAATGCCCCACGAGGGAAAGCGAAATGCCCCGAGCCGGGCTGGGAACGGCTGGGTTGGCTGCTCTTTTGTGGCTGGAGCTGTCTGTAGATGGTGCAGCTCTGCTCCAGGTTTAACAGAGCCACTAAGCTGGTGAATTTTGACGGCGCTGTCACAGGTTTGAACGATGTGCGTGAAAGACTCGGCAAAACCGACCGTGCTTTTTTTGTTTGTTTGTTTGTTTTTCCCCACCAATCCTCTGTTTCCAAGAGTTTGGCAGGACAGAGGCCGAATGAGCCACAGCCCCAAACTGCTCTGGACGCTCTTCCTCCCTCACCCTTCCAGCCCTGCAAACAGGCACGGGAATAAATGCAAACAAGCAAGGCAGACGGCTGGCACGTGCTGCCTTGGGGTGCAGGGAGCAGCCTGTGCGTAAGCACCAGAGGTTTCAGCCCAACAGCTGCTGCTAGCTGCTGTTTGCTGAAAAGCACGGAAATAGTACTGCAAGAGCAGCAGGCACCATCCTAGCTTCACTGGGCTTCGATGTCACTCAGGCTGCTTAAGCCCAGATGAAGATGCTCCACTATTAAAAGCAAATCATTAGCCTCTGACAGAGGATTTCTAAAGGCAAGGGACAGGGGAACTCCGTTGTCCCACACTAACACCAGGTCCCCCAGTGCTCCAAGAGCCCTTGGTCAAACCCAGCTGTGGCCCCACGCATGTGTCAGGGGCAGGACAAGAGCTGGCAGCCTTTGGACACAAGCCTGGCTCTCAGTGACCCATGGGTGGAAAGCACAGGGAGGGGAACGCAGCACATGCTGGAGCGGGGAGTTTGTTGTTGGTGTGTTTGTTTGTTTTTTTTCAAAAAAGATGGAGTGGCCCCTGCATCTGGAAAGGTTGCAAAGCAGCAGGCTGCCTGTCCTTTGTCGGCTGTTGCTTTTTTCCTGCAGTGTCTGGCACGGTGAGGGCTCAGTGTGCCTGTGTCTGTGCCAGGTGCTGTGCCAGGACAGTGCCCAAAGGGGTAAATCGCCCTGCTGCAGAGGAATGGCCTAGCGATAGCATCATTTAAACAAAGAAACACACGTTTTAGTATGCTTATTTATTATGCTCATTTCTCCCTGTGCAACACTGGGGAAAGACACAGAACAACTACGGCAAAGATGCCAACTTCACCCTCCCCGCCTCTGAAGCTTTTGTCAGTGCAATGCAGTGCAATGTGGGTTGGAGGAAAGAACCCCCCAGTCATTTCCCTGTCAAGAGCCTCTCGGACAGCAAGGCACAGTCACACTGCCCCACCAGCCACTTCTTGGGGGACAGGGAATTGTGCTTCAGCTGAAGCCTTACAGCAGTGAAGCCAGCAGCTCTCAATATGCAGGATGCTGCAGTCGAGGAACTGCACCAAAAGTCACGGAATGACACATAACCACAGCCCGGCCTGGGACAGCCACGGTGGAGAGGATAAAGCGGGGTGAAGAGCTTGGTTCCGACCCGTGGGCTCAGAGAGGGTCACCCTGCCATCCACTGGGGCCGCTCACGCTTGGCTGGTGAGACAAGCCAGGCCAGAAGTTCTCATGAAGTTATAAAGTGTCCTGAGAGAGAATAATCCTCTAGGATCTGGCCCTGCAATGTATGACTGAGTTCTGGTTTTCAAAGCACTACCTCACCCTCCCAGCCTTTATTTGAAGAGACAATGTGAATTTTAAAGAGAACTCAGCAGGGAGCACTGCATTTTTTATTCCAAAGCGAGAGAGAAAACGAGAGTGAGAAAGTCTGTGGGGTTAGAGACAGCTTGCCATTTGTTGTTTCTCATAATCCCATACCTCGGCAGGATTTAAGAAACCTCCTGAAAAACACGGAGGGTTTTGTCGAATACTTGATCAAGTAGTTAAATCAAAGGCTGCAACAAAACAATGGGACTGCCTGAAATTTTTCACGAAAAACTTTTTTTTAAGGAATGAAAAAGTGGCCTCTCTCAAAAGGAAAATTTTCACTGATTTATTTTTTTTTCTATTTCTTCAGTGTTTTCTTGTTTCTGGCAGAACATTCTCAGCCTCCACACCCCAAACTTCTTCAGTGATTCCCCTTTCCCATTTCTTTCTGTTTCCAGGGAGAAAAAGGAGAAAAGTGGAGGGGAAAACTTGCATTTTAGTTTTAAAAGGATGCTGAGGGTTTTTTCAGGGCAAAAAAAAATCTGACTTGCGTCTCCTTCCTGCTTCCCCCAAACTCTTCCCCATTACTATCTCTACTACCAGCCTCGATGTTTCTTTCCCAGCCCTAGTAAACACCTTGTGCCCTGCCACAACAGAGACTAAGGGCACGGAGCAGCAGCACATGGAGACAATCTCTTGAAGCATAGGTATCCTGATGATCCACACCATCGGGGTGGGGGCTGATGTCCCCCTTCTCCCCAACCTGTGCAGACAGCTGAGCCCATGCTGTCACCTGGGGGCCCCTGAATACATCCTGCCACCGTCACAGGGGCACCTGACTCGGCAGAGCCAGCTCCTGCCCAGTCCTGCTGGCACAGACCTTGTCCCAAAGGCTGGGCATGCTGCTTCTGCCAGACACAATGCCAGGGGCATCATCCTGCACCCCATATTTCATCTGCACAACAACGTTGTGTCGAATTAATTAAAGTCACTTTAAATCCTCTCTGGAGGAACTGGGACAAACCTTTCAGGGGGATGTAGGTAAGTCAGTATGAATCTTATTGGTATTGATCAAGTGCACATCAGCAATATACCAGCTTAGGGTAAAAATCAGTTCAAATCCTTCCCATGTATTCAGGTTTCACTGGCTTGATTTTAACTTCAGGTTGGTCAGCACAGGACAGTCCTCTAGTATCAACAGCTCTTAGCATTAGAGAACAGCCCAAACCCAGAACTGGCACCAATTACATCTACAAACCCCACTGGGGTCCTAGGAGGGCTTAAGCTATCTATTCTGTTTAATTCTGGTCCTGGCTTGAAGCCTGCCACAGCCCTGCAGTGTTTCCACTCATTTGTCAGGGAATTTAATGGGGGGAGGTATGTAGATAAAGATTTCAGATGGAGTCCTTTAGGAAAACCTGGCTGATAGCCCTTGGGTTGGCTATCATTAAGGGTGATTAAATCCTACACTCTGGCAGGAAAGCCTATGCCACAAGAAGGTTAGAAAGTGTTGAAAAGGAGCTGGACAGGCGTGTCTTCCCAGACACCGCTCATCAGCAGGAGCCGGCTCATTGCAACCCTGAACCAGGCGTGTTCGCTCTCCTGCGGTGGAGGAGCCGGGCTGGAACGAGGGCAGCTCAAGTGGAAACACTCTCTTTTGATAAAACCCCAAATACCACAAATTCAGAGGGTGTTTAATCCGGGGCATGTGTCACGAGGATGGGGGGGGATTCTGTTTGTTGCAAAATGAGGCTTTGAATATGGGTTTCAAATGTCAATGGCCTGATATTTTAGGGCAAGCAGATACAGTGTTTCAGCTTGGGCTGATGTCTCCATTTATTTTTATCACTTATTTTTATCCCAGGGCTCCTTTACTTCACCCAGTGCACAGAAACCTCCCGCAGTAGCTGCTAGGCATTGGGTTAAGGTGTGGGTTGGCTTCTTTGTGCCTCCTGCAGCAGGGAGATGCTGGATGTCCGCTGCATGTTTCCCAAAGCAATGCCAAATGGGAAGATGTTAGGAGGGCAGTGGAAAACAGGCTGGCCAATGCAATGAGGCTGCTGCCACTGTTTCACTCAGCTGCCTGTTTCCAAACTGGTTTGCAAGGCATGGGGCTTGCTGTGTGGAGCTCAAGACCATCTCCATTTTAGGGAATGCAAGCGCTTGTCTTTCCCCCAGAGAAGCACAAGTCATCTCTGCCCTGTCCCCGGACGCTGAGTGGAGGAGACTTGGGGACACAGAGCTTTGAAGGGCACAGGAATGCACTCACTTTCACAGATTTTCATGCCTGCACTTCCCAGCTCTCCCCAAAACGACTGTGCAGCAGATGGCTCTGACGTGCAGCACACTCACACCCAGCAGATAAAAATATTCCCCAACAGATTCCTGGCAAGCTCACGTCAGTCACTGTCACTCCGGAGCTGGCCACAGCTTCCTCTCCTCCACGGGCCCTCGGGTCGCATCCTGCCCATTGTCACCACGTGGCAGCAGGGCTGGTTGCCCCCTCCACAACGGTGGCACACGAGGCTTGCCCACACCTCTTCCCACAGCCATGCCCAGCATCCCCAGGACGTGTTGCAGGGGGATTGCACCATGTCCCCTCTCCTCCCCATCCCAGGGGCCATACGCCCCATGCCTGTGTTAGTTTGCCAGCACGTCCAACTGCCAGCGGGGAGGCTGGGTGGCAGGATGGGATCCTGCATCTGCCTCTTGCGGGCCTTCCTTGGTGTAAATCACCACCACAACATCTAATTCTCTGCCTGTACTCACACAACCGTATCGTAGATGTGAAAGGGGGTGGGAGTGCGTAGGGTGGGGCGGCTGGAGGGGGAGCAGCATTTACGTGGCAGGGGAGAAGATGAATAGCATAATTCAGGGATGACAGGGAAACAATCCCACAAGTCATGCTTGCATTTCCATCCTTCCCAAGTGGCAGCTCCTCACTCAGCCCTTCCCCAGACCCCAGGTGGTCTGGGCTATATTTACAGCAGACATCACTGCCTGGACTGAACTTTATATTTTTTCCCTTTTAAAACCTCATTCTGTAATGGAGCCAGTCCAGCCCCAGGTGGGTACAGCCAAGGCAGGGGTAGAATGAAGTTTTTGGGGTGCCTGGGCCACCAGAGAGGCTTTGAATGGCCACAGGAGCTCCTGCAGCCCCACATGCATCCAGACCTCAGTGCCAGGGAGGTCAGTCATAACAAAGAGCTTTGGTGAGCTCATATTAATGAATGACAAGAAAATATCTAGCAAGGGGCAAAGGACTAAAGAGGGAAAGCAGGATGCACTTGGTTAAGGGTAAACCCTCCCTCATGCTTGGCCAGCCAGCAGGGCAGAGTTCAGCTGGCCACATGCTCCAATCTTTGCATTTTGCCCATTAAATCTGGGGCCTCTCAGCCCCGAGATAAGCACATCACCCCTCTGGTGGGCTCACAAGAACCTGGAGCCCCAGAGATTAGACCTGGAAAAAGCTTCAGATACCTGATGCCTCCCTCTGGCCAGTCAGGACCAACCCTGAGCTGTACCTTCCCCTCTGTACAAATCCATCCCCAAATCCTTCCTCCATGAAGACCCATGCAGCTGAGCATAAGAGGGAGCCCATTGCTCTGCTGTGGCCAGTGAGACCATGCCAGTCCCCTTTGATGCTGGGCATCACCGTTGGGCAGTGCTTTCTCCCTTTGGGCTGGAGGCTGGTTCCCACCATCAGTGCTGGCACGGTGCTTCACCAGCTCCTCTGCCTCACCTGGGTCAAGCTGCACTGTGGTGGTCAGCAGAAAAGTAAGGGGTAGGTCCTTAGGACCTGGATATATAAGTGGGGTTGCCAAGAGGAGCTCTGCTGATCCTAATTACTGCACCCAGCACTTAATCTGGGCCCTTTCATTTCCCTCAGAGCACTCCTACCTGGGCACCAGTCCAGCAAGTGTGTTGTTCGGAGGCATCTGCCTCGCTATGGCAGGGATGCGTTACAGCAGTGAGCATGTCATTAGCAGACTGGAGCAGAAGTGGCTAAGCCCTCTAACTTCACCAGCAAGGCAGGATGCAAAACAGGCCAGCAGGACAGCAGAGGGACTGCTGGCACAGGGAACGTGTCCCAGCATTGCCCTAAAAACATCTTCAGTACCATTCCCCAAAACAGGCAGGATGCCCATCCTCCACAAGGGGAATTGCTAGCCCTTGCCTTCTTCCCCCAAAACTGCAAATGCTTTGCATTTTGCTCCATCTTCCCCGCCTGGCAAAGAGGAGAGGCACAAGGGCTTCCAGACACGCATGGTTATATTGGTGATGTCTGCAGTCCTATTTTTTTAAAATCTTTTTTACTCCCCTCCACTCTCGCCCCTCACCCCCCATGGTTTAAAGTTTTCAAATGAAAATATGCGAGTTGTGACTTGTGGTAGCAAGTCGGAGCTTGCAAGGAAAGTGGGGAGGGAGGAGGGAGAAAAAGACAGAGAGATCTGATCCAAGAGCCAGCAATTGTTTTTATCCTTTCCAGATGAAGGAAAAAGATCATGTTATTTGCTCAGCGTAAAGTTCCAGATTTTCAGGAATGAAATCTGAGAGCAACATGTCAACAGTCTGTCTTGGGAGCTACAGTGGATGGTGTCCTTTGTGCTCCCAAACAGCAGCGAGGCCGGTATGCTCGGCTGGTAAAAAAAAGGCTCCATTCTCACACTCTGAAGTGGTGGCATTAGATATCAGCAAGATAATGGGCCCAGTGCCTAGCCTTATTGCTGCTCCCAACAGAATGGCCCCAGGCAGCTGGCTTTGATGCGCTCATTTATTTGCCTTCTCACAGATGATATTTTTAACCAATATTGAGGTTTGGGCATAGACTGGAGAGAAAGGGGAAAAAATGAAAGTCATTTCATTGCAATCGTTGATCAGGAGGAAGAATGGGGGAAAAAAAAAAAAAAAAAGAATAGGAAAAATCTCAGCCATTTGTTACTCTGCAGGCCAACATTTCCTGCTGTAAATCACCCGGGATGTGTGGTCACACAGCTGGAGGGACATGGGACATCCCGCGCCAGCCACAAGGGCCATGTCCGGCAGTGCCAGGGGCTGTCCAGCGTGCAGCCCCAAGGCATTTGCACTTGAATCCGCAGGGAAAAGGAGGGAGATAGTGGGGTCAGGGAGGTGGCCAGTGGCGAGATTCAGCAGGGCTGATTGATGTGCACAGCAACATGGGTGGTCCTGCGCCACGGGGCTGGAAGCGTGCCCCACATGAGATGGGGACAGCAGGAGCAGCTCCTGCTCTTTGATGCACTGCCCTGGATGTCCCCACTGCAGAGGCACAGATGTCTGCGGGGTGAGGCTGGCATCCCAGAGGGTGCTACATCCACATTTTGCACCCCCTTGGCTCTAACCCGGATCAAAATGGCAGGTCCAAGGCTGTCCCCTCTGTGCTGGCACACTTGCCACGTTCATGCCTCACTTCTGAAACCACCTTCATGCCAAACAGCCGGCTCTCCTCTGTGTAGCACACTCATGGTCCTGTCCTCGCCAGCAAAACCAGCCCGTCTCTGGTCCCCCCCTCCCTCCAGCTCTTGAATGAGAGGAAAAATATTCAGCATTTTCTGGTATTAACAGCCAAGCAAAAGTTCCCCATGGAAAATTTCATTCTGACTCACAGCACCTTTACTTCAGTTGAGAAAGCAAAGCACCAGGTAGCTGCAACACAGGTCTGAAAGTAACCACCGGTGCTGCTGAGCTGTTGCAATTTAGGTTTCACAATACTTAACTGAAGTGCCCAGCACTTGAAATTGTTGTCTTAGCTTTTTGAAGATTTTTTTTCCCCCTTTTTTCAGGTCCCACGGCTGCAGTGTAAAAGCTAAAAACTCACACCCAAAATATGCAAAACCAGATGGTAGGAATGGAACTCCAAATTAATTATTTTTTAATTTAAAAGTTCTTTTAAATTTAATTAGGTTCCTAAAGCAGGCCTGTCTGCCTTGGAGCCTCACTCAACACTCGCACACTGCTGGGATGACAATACCGTGACATTTACAACGGCACCAGCTCCCACGGGCGTTTTTCTCCAGAGCCCCCAAACCGGCACACTCGTCCCAGACACACAAATGCCACTCAACAAACTCAACACACTCGAGCCACATCCCATGTGCAGGACCTGGCCCAACCTGGCCCTGTTGTGTCTGGGCAACACTTTGAGGGTTGTCCAGCACTGGCGGAGCTGTGCATGAACCCAAGCTTCCCCCCCACTCAGCTGCTCACAGCTCACCTGAGCGCTCCCTCCAGATCACAAAACCCCCATCAGAGCCCCCACTTTCTGTGGCTGTGCACACTTGCAGACTTTCCAACTGTGTCATCCTCACTCCCTAGCACAGCCCATACCTGCTAAGTGACCGCTTTGGGTTTTTCAGACCCCAAGCAGGAGGCAGATCTGGCACACAGAGGCTGTGATGTGAAGAAATTTGGCCATCACACTGAGAAGTGTGACAAGCAGCACTTGTGGCACTTTCCTGGGTGGGGAAGGCCTAGGGACCAGCGAGAAGACCCCCCTGCATAATATGCCAGACTGATGCACTCAGGAAGCACCCCTTGTCCCTCCCATGCTGATTTTATTGCCTGAGCTGCAGCTGCCCCTGTTTATGCAGTCAGGTCCTTTTTGGGTTTCTCAGCAATAGCAGTGGCAGGGGCTACAGGAGAGCATCAGACGGCCCCTCACTGCCAGCCCTGATCCTGGCCCAGTGGCCAGGCACTCGCAGCAGCCCTGTAAGACATCCGTTCACCCGCCCACGCTGTCAGGAGTGAGATCAAGAGCAAACAGCAGAGTGCTAACTGAGATGCCGTGTGACGTGGTGTAAAAGAGGTGGCAAAAGCTGTCTGAGCAGCGTCAGGGGAATCCACTTATCTCAGCCAGTGGACAGAGGGACTTGAGGAGTTTGGGTTTGGAGATGGGATTAGCAGGTCAGAACCACAATGACCAGGTGCTCCATCAAACAGTTGCCAGAGGTGCAGTCTGGCAGCCCATCAGGCAGTGGGACCACTCAGTCTCCTTAAAAATAAATAAATGATGTGTATCTCCCCTAAAATGATCAGCCTTAGAATGCTGTGAAAGAAGGTTTTGGGCAAGAAGCAGGCACACAGGTTTGAGGAAGCATGTGGGCTAAGCTACAGAGCAGTTATTATTATTACAGTTATTATTATCACACCAGCACACACAAACACTCTCTTCCTCCCCAGAAGAGACCTCTGTGACAGTCCCTGTGGAGGTGACACCTGGCGTGTGGCACCCCATGGCAGCCGCTACCATCTTCCCCCAGCACCTGGCACCTGCACCCCGAGTGAATGAGGTTGCCCCCAAGCTCAGCAAGCTTCTCTGAGAAAGACAAAAATGATTTGTGGAGAAAACCTTCAGCCTTGTGATGCAGCAACAAAGAGAAAGCGGGAGGTCAGACGATAGCTTCCCCTCCAATATCACCACAGACACCGGAGCTGGGGAACTGGCGACAAGAGGTTGCCTCGTTGCTTCTGTTTCTGCGTCCTATTTTATTTCCTTTTTAACTTTTTTTTTTTTTTGGGTGTCACACACTTGGTGTCTGCGGGGCAGTTTCTGTAAACATCAGACAGCATATGTAATACTAAATAAAGCAGCATGCAAATCCCATATCCACATTCACAGTCCGCAGACAGTGTTTAAAAGGTGCAAGACCCACATCTATATTTATCCTTTCACCAGCAGATACATGACTGCTAAACATTTGTCTCCAAGCTGTTGTACACAGCTACAGTTCATTTCCCTGTCTGGACTTTCTGCCCTAGCACCATAGGTCTGAAGAAAATCCCTATTGTGCAAATGAATCTTTTTTTGTCCTGAAACAGCCTTTCATTACAGATGTGGAGCACACCACCAGAGCACCTGTGTTGTCACCTGCAGGCAGACCTGGCCCTGCCGGGGACAAGCCCTGGATGAGGCACATAGTCTCAAGCTCTAATTACTTTCTGCTTAGTGAAGAGGCGAAGTGTTTGCTTTTCCTTACCAGGTTTAAATCAAAGCACATCTCACGAGAAAGGTGGGAACCAGAGTGCAGCTTTCCCACGGGGATTGGTCTAGCCTCACAGCAGCACTGACAAGGGCCAAAAACCCTTGAGACCTTCTCGTGCCAGCCACACACCAGGTCAGTGTGGGGGTAGGCACAGCTGCAGAGGACACTGCCACAGCACTCTGGGAAAGCAGAGCCCATGAGGAGTCCCCAAAATTCCCCCCAGTGCTGGGATGGAGACACAACCAAGTGCACCCCTGTGGCACAGCCCAAGAGCATGTAGCTCAGTCCAGCAGCAGGGGATTGCTGCACAGACAGAGAAGGCAAGGAAGATGTAAATGAATCCACTCTTTCCCCATATGTTTGACTTTAGAGTGATTCATGTACTAATTCTCAACTTGTTTCTATTGCAACGGCAAATTCGCTTTATCCTCTTTCTAATGGCTCCCTTGGGACCTGGAACAATAGTCCACAACAATGAGCCCTAACAATGCCGCTGGTGCTGCTCCAAAGCCCAGCCCTGACCTTTGGTGTCGCACCAGAGGTGTTCGCAGGAAGGGCGAGAGCGGCTGCCACCATGGGCCCCCACGCATGGGGTCTCCCCCCCTCCCATCCTGTTGCCCACCGCAGTGAGGGCACCCTGTGGCACCAGTAGAAACGTTTCTACGCAATTTTTGCTAAAGGAAAATGAAGAGGTTTTGAAAAGGGGGTTCTGTGTGTCCAGTAGGAAAGATTTATGTTTTTCTAGGCACCTGCAAGTCGCTGCTCCCTGAAACACCACTAGGCATGGGATAAGCTTGTGGCAGGGAGGGATGGCAGATGGAGGAAATTGCATGCCCTAGGAGTGACTTCTAGGGCTGTGCCACAGGTGAAACGACCACGCCACGATGACACAAAATGCAGAAGCCATCCCCAGAGCAGCAGGACACAGCACAAAGGGGCACACACAGGGCAGTGCTCGCTGTGCAGAGCAGCTGGGTGGCACCCAGCAGCACCACCCAGCACATTCCCATGCTGTAGCTTGATGAGAGGCAGTAATTAAGGCAAGAGCTACCAGCCCCCTCACTGTCATCAGTCATCCGCCACCAAATCAGCGTCCTCCCGCAGACCCTGGCCCCTGCTGCAATTAGCTGGGCCAATTAGCACCCTTGCTGCTCAGTCAGTAGCATCTCTGTGCTGACCAGCCAAGCCCTCTGTGCCAGCAGCAGCTGCTGGAAGTGCTTGCAGAAGGGACGGACCTAGTTCGGTTGCAGTGCTTGGCATGGGCTTTCTCTGACATGCAGCCAGGCACATGCATGCACCTTGGTGGGTTGGATCCCTCTTCTTTGACATGGTCACAGGAGGTTCTTCTAAGTTCCTCTATGGCGCTGCCCACAGAGCTCAGATGGTCACCATAAACACATCGATGGGAAATGGGGGTGAGTTGCTGCAGGTCTGACACCCTGCGCCAAATCCCAGATCATTCTGCAGGTTTCGGATCAATTTTTTAAGCCATTTATGCCACCATCCTCCCTTTACTTTTTTTTTTTTTTTTTTTTTTTTCCCAACACATTGTTTTTCTTTCAAATGGGAACAAATACACCCAATACTAGGAATTTTACTAGATAAAGTCCAGATGACAAGTTCTCAGAAAACAGTGTCAGCTGCCGAGATTCAGCTTCAAGAGACATCATCCAATGCTAACCATAAACAACAGGGGCAACGAAATGTCTGGCAGATCTTGAAGTGACACGAGATGCCTGCGCTCCACAACAAACCGATTTCACACCACGGGAAAGGTCACCACTTTAATCCACTTCTCGGAGGAATGTATACAAATGTCATTCTTCTTAACATCTGTAATTAAACAGCCTCTTGCTTTGCTATCCACCCTATGTTTATTTTCCCATTTGCTAACATGGTGGATGGTAATATAATATGACACTGAAGGGGTACAGGCTGCTACAGACAGGTTTTCAATTTTTTTAGTGATTTGCCTGCAGAGAGGTAGATTTGAAGGGTGGTTCTGCTGCTTGGATCCAGCAGCTATTTCCTTTCTGGATGTGCAGCATCTTTGTGCACTGGAATAGTAATAGCAAAAAGGACAGCAAAAGCAAACAGAAATTGTTGGCAGGAATTCCCAAACGTGTTGACTCATTACAAGCAAATATTAAGGTCTCTGCTAGGCTCTGATGAGGAAGGCAATAGCCACAAAACCAGGGGGTTGTTGTGAGGTCTGCAATTCTGCTATGGCAAAGCGTGGTTCTCGACTTTGGGAATGTGGTGGGGCAGTCAAGTAAGGTCTCCTATGTGCCTCTGGACACCCTGGAGCATCAGAAATAACACCTAACAGTGCTCTTTCTTTCCCATGGAGTGCCCCTGGTGCCAGCATGAAGGCTTTTGCTGGGAGGGCATTGACTGGTGGGCACAGAAAGGGGACGCAGCCCCTTGCAGCCCGGGGGCAGGCTGTGTATTTCAGCTCTAGCATGCTTTCAGCAAAACAACACCACCATGTTTATTTTCAAAAGCACACACTGCTTGACAAAATAAACGATATTTGATTAATGCCGACTGCTTTTCTGTTTTTTTGAATGCAGTAAATTCGCTGACTGTATAAACATGCCAGGGCTGCTTCATCTGCCTATATCAAAATTTCAGTTACCTCATCTCTGAGGAATGTCCTTCAGTAACATTTTGACAAGCTTATTTAGGGTTTTGTTTGCTGCCTTTTTTTTTTTAACTCCACTTTTACTTCTTTGGTCTCCCATGACCAAGCAGAAGGCAGGAGCCCGCTACCTGATCCCAACAAAACCCACTGCCTCTCTTCATGCAGAGAGCTTCACTGTTTTTACGATGTGCAACATGTCCCCTACACCAAGATTTGTCAGTGACCCTAATAAAAGGTAGAAAAAACAAATTCCCATGCTGAGGACCAGCAAGCATCCTCCTCCAGTGGAATGGTTTCACATGCTTCCCCTCCAGCTGCACATTTCCACACCTTTATACCTGGGTCCTTGGTAAAGCAACAAATAATGCATGCACAGGATCTGTAATTCTGCTGACACTCAGCTGGGTCAACCTCAGCTCTCGATTTGCTGCTGATCATGTAAAAAAATCATTGAGTTTATGGGAACAGACACCTGCTTCTGGGATTGTGGCTTGTGATCTGGTAAAATTTTAGCAGCTTTGTCAATCATTAAGCTGCAGTGCTGCCGAAAAGCTCAGGAAAACTCCCAGCAAGGTGCCCGAACATTTGGGAAGCAAATGGTGTTTCTGAGATGCTTTAGCTTAGGTAAGAGGCTCTTCAGGACACAACTTGTCCTGAGACACGACAGGTCCCCCCAGCGAGCTGGGAACCGGCGTGGTGCTGCATGCTGGCGATGCCCAGCTGGGGACGAGGTTTGAAGGAGGCACCTCAGCAGCACACGTGTTGTTCTGAGCATTTTGAGGTCTCTGTGGTTTCCTGGATTTTATCTGACAGATTTATGAGATGTCCGGTCCCTGCCTGCAGCCTGCTCAGCCCCTGCTCCTTGTTCCTTCACTGCCCCTGCAATTGCCACCGGCTCCCCTGAGGCCTCAAAGCTCTCACTGCTGGGCTGGCAGCTGCCAAGAAACCGAAGGAGAAAGAAAACAAAACTGCCAAGGAAGCTGGGCACAGGCAGTCATCTCTCCCTCTTGCAAAACAACGGTGATCAGTGGGCCACCTAGTCAGCACTGTGGCCTGTGCCTGAACTGAGCACCCTCCTCTGAGGCCAGGGAGCAGCTGGGAATTGCCCTCTCTGCTGGTGGCTTCTCCTCTGCCCTACCCATGGATCAGCAGGCACTGGTTTGGACTCAAAATCCAAACAGCTGACAGCACATGCTTACACATCCCCCTTATTCCAAGTTTCAGGAGCACACGCACGTTGGCTGCCATGCTCACAGACATGCCTGGTACGTGCTGCAGCCCCTGGGTAAGCGATGCTTTGTTTCAGTAGAAAGCACCAGTGAACCCAGTCCTACATCCCCGCTGGCTCCCTGCTTGCAAGTGCTTTAGCTCTTTGCTCATGGACATAAAGGAGCAGTTCTGAAAAACTCCCCTGAAAAACAAAACTGAGATATTCTAGATCTCACTTCCCAAAACAGTGAGAGCCATAAGCACCAGCTGTTTCAAGCAGCTGTTAAGTGCGTTAGATTACAGCATTCCAGGCTCTAAACTATTAGTCAATTGATTAATGAACTGGGATTTCCCATCCAACAAAAATATTTTGGTTTTGAATTATAATTTGATGCATGGTTAGTACAGAAATACATTACACATGTGAAGCATGTGTTTGAATCTCGGGTCTACCCCTAGACATCAGCAGAAGGTGCCGGCTTTGCCACCTTCTCCAGGCTGCTCACAAACCCACCCAGAGCCTCATCAATGCTGCGAGCAGCAAGGTGCTGCTCCATCCTGCTTGGGCATGGTGGCAG
Organism: Anas platyrhynchos; assembly: GCF_047663525.1. Taxonomy (NCBI): domain Eukaryota; kingdom Metazoa; phylum Chordata; class Aves; order Anseriformes; family Anatidae; genus Anas; species Anas platyrhynchos. Next base: position 16,576,168 of record NC_092596.1, read on the forward strand.
CAGCAGCTCCTGGCTGCCAGTGTTCAACAAGAGCTGCAAAGCAGAAAGTGTCAAGAGCTCAGCCACGAGGCTGGAAATCTTCCCCAGGTCCTTCTGCCTGCACGAGGCAGACCGCACCAACCACACAGCTCTGCAGGCGGAGGCTTGGGGATCAGAGTCAGGAAGAGCCAGGGACTGGCTTCTGGGTTTCACTGCAGGGCTGGAAATTATCTAGAATGTTTTTTTGTTTGTTATTTTTTACCCTTTTTTTTTTTTTTTTAACCCCATGAGCACCTCCTTGACATAAAACCCTGTGTCAATTTTCCCACTGGCAGCAAAACAGACAGATATTTACTCTGGCCACATGCCTCCCTGGCCAGACACAGCCACTGCCACTTACCCACATTATCACGACAGTGTGAGTACAGCCGAGCCACTGCCCCAGCAGCTCCTGTTGCCTCAGCTCTGTGTTTCCTCGCTGGGTTATCCTGTCCTGGCACACCTACGTGCGCAGGGGATGTAGCAGTCCCCATCCCCTGATGAAGACGTTCCACCCCATGGCAACACAAGGGACAGTGAGCAGCAGTGGTGTGCAGAAACAAGAATTTCATATTTCTCATGGCATGGGAGTGAAACAATGCCCAGCTGACCAAAACTGAATCCCAGCTTCATTTCACCTTAGTGGCCAGGGCGCATTTTGCTAATGGCAGAGCAGGGAGGTGGTTACAGGGCAGAAGTCTGCTCATACAGAGATCAGTGAAGGGAAGTTTCATCCCGTCATCTAACAGGGCACTGCAGCACTTTGATATAGCAACAGGGAGCGTAGTGGGTAAGTCAACTCTCAGTTATGTTTAAAAAAAAAAAAAAAAAGGAAATTTTGCAATAGTTTATAAGCTTCACGCAAAATCCTTGTGAAAACATACGCACACAAACTCACTGCAGGGCATAAATCAACAGCTCTTCCCAAGTTATAATGCATTATTTTAGAAACTTGGCAGATAGAGGGCTCAAAAATTGTCTTTTTTTTTTTTGTGTGATCTCTTATCATAACAAAGTCTCAAACAACATAGCTTTGCTAAACAGCACGTCCATGCAATGAGAAAATGGGCTCAGCATGCTACAGAGGGGCTTTCTGTTGACAAGCATCAACATCACACTGGGAAAACCAAGCAGCCTTTGTAAAATACCCAGCGAGGCACAGCCTGCATTGCCTTCCTGAGAGAAAGCACTCCGGATGTTCACTGCAGAAAAGCTGGTGCCATGTGCTGCGCCATCCTGCTATTTATCCAAGGAAAAAACAGTACATGCAATATTTCCAACACAGTCCTAGAAGCAAGAACGTCTCCTATTCTGGCACCAGAGACACGTGCCAGGGCAGACGTAGCACACTGCCTCTGAGCAAACACAACGGCCTTCCTGTTCCCACCCCCAGTGCTCCAGGGGGATGAAAGGAAACGATCAGAAGGGAAGAAGTGACGGGAATTCAAGTGGCTCTAATAAAATATTCCCTTTGGTGGAGCAGAGGCTCATTGGCACAGCCTGCCGCGGTGCAGACAGGGGTGATGGGGAGACCTGGGCCAACACAAGAGCAAGAGGGTCAGGAAATGCCTCTGCTGGCAACAACGTGGCACCAGCACTGCTTAACCTCCCCCAAGTTCACTCCAGCACAGGCAGGACAGGGGGTGTCTGAGATCCAGAGGAAATCTCTGGGCTGCCAGCCAGCAGGTCCCGCTGCAGCTCAGCCCAGCCCTGCTCCCCTCCATCAGGAGTGGGTGGCTGGGAGTTAACGTCCCCATGCAGAGGCGTGGGATGATCAGCCCGTTCTTCTTTCTCTGCCATGGCTTATGAATCACAGCACGGCAGACAGTCGCAAGCCTTTAAATCAGTGTCAGCGAGATCAGCCCCACCACTTCAAAGTAAGAAGAGGTGAAGTTTCCGCTCTCCAAACCATTTAATTGCGTGGTTTGGATTTATGTACTTTCTCTCAAACATCATTGTTTTTTTCTTTGTTTTATAAGGTCAGAGGCACAGAAATATTTGAAGCATGCACGTGTGAGTGTGCGTGCATGCGTACACACACATATTGCAGCTTAAGATACTGCAGATATAATCACTCCAGTAAAAGCAGAACCTTAAACTGAAGTATGTAACCATTTTGGCCAGGAATCAAACCAAACATTCCCTGGCCCCTGCCCATCCATTTAATCAGCCTAACAGAAGCTTTTCTGCGGTGCCCCAAGTCCCGAGCCAGGCTTTCCAGGCTGCCCACTCCAGGAACAACGCAGAGCATCGCCTCTCTCACAGGGGAGGTGACTTGAAGTGCACCATTTATAGAGCAACTGACCTTTATTTTAGAGACTGTTTAAGCAAAGTAACATGCAAAAAAAAAAAAAAAAAAAAAAAAAACACTTGAGAAAGAGTCTCATCTGCCTCTGGGCTCCTGCAAATCCTTTTCTGTTCCTCCTTTGTAGCACAATGTGTTGGACGCCTGTTATTCATCCCCATAAAGCACAGCGTGTACATCCATGCTGTCTGTCCTTTGGCTGGAGCTATGTTTGCAGATTTCCCATGGGAAAGGGGGTGCTTTGCTTCAAAGAGTACTGTGAGGGCGTTGCATGGGCCACGGGGCCCCATGCACCACTGCCAGGGAAGATGTAGGGGATGTGGCTGTCTGCACTGAAGGACTTCACAGGACCCAGCTGGGAGGTGAAACCACCTGCAACCTGTCGTGCTGCAGGTGAGCTTTGCAGGAGCACATCCCCATGCATTGGTGTCTGGAAACAATCTGCTCTGGAGACAGCAGCCTGATGTGTGCATCCTTGGTGGGCACCTACGGCTCCAGCCAGAGCCCAGAGAGAGGAGAGGCGCCTGTGCTCTGCCTGCAGCACGCTAGCGAGGCACCTCCTCCTTCATGCTTGTCCCTGGCTCCTGTGCTGGTTCCTCCCATTGCTGCCTACCTGTGCCAGGAGCACTCGGGGACTCGTGGGGACCTGTGGCTGGAATAGGGCAGGTCTGGCCCCTCTGCACACAGGAGCCAGCAGCGGTGGTGCCAGGACGTGGCTGGGGCTGATGGCAGTGGAGCCACAGCAGGAGGTGGCAGATACCTGGCGATCCCAGCACATGGCCATTCCTCTTCCACAGCGTCTTGCCTCCTGCTGTACATCTGACCTTCTCTCTCCTGTCTTCACATGCCCTCCATGTTATGCGCCTGGCCCAATTCCTAGGGGTGACTCTTGAATTTGGAGTAAGTACAAAAACTTCTCGAACTACAGAAAAAAAATCTGTATTAAGTCAGCTGGGAACAGGGGTCTGATATTTGCTGAGAGTATTTCATAAATCGTAAGTATTCTTTACCCCATGCACATTCAAACAACTCAAGATGAAATATGCTCTTCAATTTAACAGCAAGGCAGACCTCAGTCTTCAAAAACTGCTAGGAACAATTTAATATCAACCTTCTTATATTAAACAGGATTATCTTTAAAAAGCACTGTTATGTATTTACTAGTTTACCATCAACAAACGCTTTTTTTGGGAGGGGAGAAAGAGGAGGGAAGGTGTGAAGATACCATATTATTTTATAAAACTGACTCAAGTCATTTGCCCTGTCTTTGGCAATGTGCATATATTCCAGGAGAGGTTCAGAACGTTTTCCTCACTGAACAAACAAGGACGGAAAGGCACCGAGTGCCACTGCTGGCACCGCTCAGGGCCAGCAGCCCAGCAGCAGCAGGGCCAGGGCAACAGCAGCAGCGGGGCCAGGGCGCGGGGCTGCACTGCCGGGGTCACTGCTGGGAACCACGGCACCGTCTTTGCTTTGCTGATTCAGTAGCTGCTTGTTGGCAGAGGTGTCATCGATGTCCAGGTCGTATGCCAGCTCTGAAAGCAGAAGGAGAGCAATGGTTAGCGGGCACATGTGCCAGCACCCTGGCGCAGGGAGCATCCAGCCCCACCAGCACTGGGGAGTCTAAGGCCTGGCATGGGACAATGGGACAGAAGAGCTCACCAACCATTGCAGGAGCCCTCCAGTCAGCCCCAGTCTCAGAGCACCTCCCAGTTCCCCACAACAAACCTAAGGCTTGAAAGACCAAAAAAAAATCACAACTATAATGTGCCCAAGTAAGAAGAGATGTTGGGATCTGGCTTGCTGAAGAGCTACTCCCAACAAACAGCCAAGCTTTGGAGTGGGTGTTTAGCAAAGTAAAAAGCATCTGCTCCCCACGCTCTGCAAGTATGGATGCAGCAGTGAGGAAATCCTGGCAAGCACAAATATTCCCCATGAACCCACAGCCAGCAGTAGGCCTTGCTCACCAAGTACCTTCTGGTTTGAGGACCTGAGGATCTCTGTTTGTTGGAGTCTTTCATTAAGTGTGTACAAAATATGTTCCTTACAGCACTTTCAACACACCCATTCCATCCCCTGTCCACCTCATCAAAGCACCATAGACCAAAGAATGTGAAAGGATTTCATGCCACCAGCATGCTGGTGTTGCAACATAGGGACTTTGAGATGGAGCACATGGGAGCTCCAACCCAAAAAAACATCCAGTATGAAAGTTTTGATAGCCCTGGCAGAGCTCACACTACAGTGTGGGAGCTGGGGAAAATAAGTAAGGGAAAAACTTGCAATATCATCAACAAGAGAAAAACTTGCAACAAGCCATCGCTGGCTGCAAAGGACCTGCTGAGCAGTAAGCCACCCTGGTATCCTCGGGACAAAGATGAATAACAAAGTCCAAGCAGGCAATGCGGAAGGGCAAGAAACCAGCAATTCTCAGGACCAATAATAAAATGCAAAAGGTGTTCTAAGGTGCTGCTGATGGTGCTGCCATGGGGTGCTTGTACCTGCAGAGCACCTGGACTGAGGGCACTGGGACACTCACTCCCTTTCTTGTCTTGCTGCCATCTCCTTCTGGGATCCAGGTTTCTCACCCAGATAGGGCTCCTCTAAACCTGCCAGTCTCATCCCCAGAGCTTGGCCTTTGGAAGTAGAGGAAGCTGGTGGTTTCCATCAGATGAGACTGTGGCTCAAGCCTTTCACAAGCCCTTGTGGATCACCAGCATACTCATGGGCTTGGATCATGCCACCCCACCCCTGAGAAAGAATCCAAGAGGCTGAACAAACACTCCAGCTAAAAATGCCACATCAATCCAATGAGGACCACTGCCAAGGCAAACACGCCGGCAGTATTTCTTAATAAAAATACCAAAACACTACAAAACAAAAGCATAACAATATTAGCATGACAAGCAAGGCAGCGGGGGCCATGAGGGAGGGTCAGAAATGGCTGACAAGGAACACAAAGGGCCAGGTGCAAGCAAAACCTGCCTGGTAAACTGATCTATAACTTCTCCATCAGGTTCCCACAGGTACTGTGGTTCCTCTTCCCCACAGCTTTCCTGCTGTTCTTCTCAGGCCGCTTCCCTACAGAGCTGAACGCACATCCCCCATGGGGCAGGGCAGGCACCGGTGCCACCCTGGAAGGGAGGCCCAGAGGCCACCTTGTCCCAGAGGCTCCAAACACAGGAGAGGAAAAAGTCACTTGTCTGCCCTGCTGTGTTTTGGAAGGTGCTCCCACATTTTTCAAAGTCTCCTAAAAGCTGAAAGAAGCCCCACGGGGCCACAGTGATGGCATCTCCAGCTGGCCCATGCCAGCCTACCTCCAGGCCAGCGATCTGCAGCCCATCAGCAGGGTTTTCAGGCATTATGGCAAAACCAAAAAAATCCTGGGGAACTAAGTAACTACCTTTGCCCTCGGTTCAGAAAAATCATTTGAAACAGAAGAGTGTTTCAGCAGGCTCCTTAGCAGCACACAGGATAGTGACCTTCCCATTTAAAGTCTCATTCTGCAATGTTGTAACTTACAAGATTAAAGTGTTTGGTTCACAATGCAGTGGTTGAATCAGGTTGGAAGTGTCTGGTCCAAGTGTATCAAAATTACAATTTCACACTTTTTTTTTTTTTTTTTTTTTTTTTTTACAGAGGAAATTTTCAAATTCTGAGATTTCACCTGAAACTTGAGTAAAGGCAATTATTGAAATCATGAACCCTCACCCCAGTGAGAATGTCAATTCTCTCATTCATTCTTTGAGCAAATTAAAAAGAAAGGAATAGATATCCTCTTGTCATCAGAGATTAGGGATTTTCCTAGCTTTCATTAACTGCTTCAAAAGTTTTTGCTCGGGTGTGGTGTTTGTTGTTTTAAATATTCCTTGCCCTACTTCCTTTTCTGGGCTTATTTATATTCAATTGTATTTTTAGGCTGATGGATTTAGCCATACATCTTTTATTTTGTATTAATAATGGGTCTTTAACTGAAGCAAATCCATTTCATTTAATTTCTAATGACCTTTGTTACATAGAAGGAAGAAAAAAGAAAAGAAGTATTATGCTGTAACTGACCAGAGGCCAGCTGACAACCAAGTCCAAGCAACAACAACATTCAAAACAAATGACAATAACAATCACTTTTCAAAACGCAGAATAGGAAATATTCCTAATCAGGTACTTCCTGAGTGGGTTTCATTACGAGTCCCAGCCTTTGTCAGGCTGCCTGGCCAGTCCCCAAGGACTCGCTGCATCACTGCATGGTGATGTACCATGGGTCCCATGGCTGCTGGGAACAACAGATATGGAACCGCAGGATGGATGGATGGGTAAAAGAAGCTAAACTACCACACATGCCATTTGTTTTTTTTCCATCCCAAATTCTGCCTTTAACACTGCAAAATAACCAGAGATAGACTGGTCCTCTGCCTCCCTGCTTCGACAGCCCCACTTCCCAGACACATTCTGCTGAACTGCCCCAGCTGTGATACCCTAATCTGCAAATTCTGTACTTTCTAAGTTTGCTATAAAGTGGCCTTTTGGCCTGAAAATGCTTTTTTTTTTTTTTGGGGGGGGGGGGGAGGGGGGGGGAGGGAGGAGTAAATGACTCAAAAAATCTGTTTCTGTTTATAATCAGTTGGAATCCAGAGGGTATTACCAACAATCTGCACTAATTACATATTCAATCTTCACTCATTTTGGCCCCTCTTGTCCTCTGGGTTGCGGATTAGATAATCCCCTTAAAATAATAGTCAATCATTAGCTCTACTTTTTTTTTTTTTTTTTTTTTTTTTTTTTTTTTTGCCTGCAAGCCGAGCATGCTGTGCCATTTCCTGCAGTCCCTATGCAGCTTGTGAAAGGTCTCCAGCTGAACACAGACCGCTCCCCCCGGAAGCATCTTTTGTAACCAAAGCCCCTCTAGCACAAAGCTGCTGTGCAGAATGCTCACAGGACAGCAAAAGCTTCAATGGTCTTTCCTGCCTCAGCTCACAGCGTGGATGACCAAAACCACTGCCAACCCCCGCTGAAGTCCACATCCACAATATGAAGCAGCGACATTCTTCCATGGATTATGACTAGAACTAGGTGTACCTCCTCTGCACAATCTTATTGGGCACAAATCATTAAAAGCTCTTCTTCCTGAACTGCACTAGCTTTGGACACAGCTACAAAAGTCAGCTAAACCAGGAGGGGATTGTTTTGGAGTTGGCATAATAAGTTCCACTGCAGTTGGCACAGAAAAAAGCCAGGAGGATAAGTACTGGCATGCCAGGAGCATTACAGCAGGCACGCACATTCCTGTACAAAACACACCAATGCCTACTAAAACATCCCTTTCTACCCCTAAAAGGACAAGAGAGCCTTAAGAAAATAACTGATAGCAAATACCAGTCTGGCAAATGACATCAAAGTGGGTAGTGCCCAGCTCCAGCAGGCTCGCAGGCTGCATTGGCAGCTCTGCTGGCCAAGCATGGAAAGGAGAGCCCAGAGGCAGGGAATGTCATCTCTCAGCCAGGCATCTGGGCTGCCTGCCTGCCAAGGCAGATGGATCCAGAAATGGACCTAATATAGTAACATATTCATAATCGATGGCTGTGCATGAAAACCGCTTCATGGAGCCACTGATAGCTCTGCTGGTACCTGCACAGTGGCAGGGATTGCAAAGGGGATGCCCCCATGGGCAAAAGCATCATGCCTAACGCAGTGTGTTCACCAAATGGGGCTGCCAAACAGGCCAAAGTACTTACAGGGATGTGGTGATGGTCCTTGTTTGCAGATGATGGAAATTGTGGTGTGAAGGGACCAGGGAATGGATCGTGACCACGTGTTTCAAGTAAGCGCAGAACACATCCAGTAGGAAGGCCACAGGCATGCAGGGCAGCTCTTCAGGCTCCTACAGTTCTCATGGTCAGTTGTGAACATCTGTCTGTGAATCCTTCAGGACTGGTCTAGGAACATGTGCTACCACTGTGGATGAGTATTACAGTTTTCGTAGTGCACTGATTTATTTATTTTTTTTTAAGCAGCATGCCTTATCAGTCTGGGGAACAAACTAACTGCCTGTGGATGCAAGAGACTCTGGTTATCTCCAAAGCAAGACTATTTCTGAAAGGGAAAGGTGTTACTGGGCTCAATAATCCCAAGTTATTTACCTCATTACAAGGTGAATCATTGGAGAGTACTACAGATCAGACTGCCTGACCCTGGCTGCCATCTCTTTCCATCTCTATAGCACCAACTGATTCATTATCGCAGGTGTTTGCACCTGAAATCCAGAAGAACAGCCCAATTCCCTCGCAAACCAGTCCTGTTTGGACACTAAAAGCTCACCTCAGCCTCTAGTTACCTAAGCTTTCTCATACAAACTCTCATACTACAAACATACGTCTACCTCCACAAAGGCAACATCTGAACACATCCACAGAGTTACACTGCACACACAGCCACAACTACGTGGAGAGAACTGGGATCTTCAACCCTCTGCTTCTCCAAAACACCTTGAACTCTTCTAAATGTCTAGCCAAGCAAGGTTTCATCTCACCAGGGAGGTTTTGCCCTGTGGGTTATTACCACTAAAATCCTGGAGCACCAACAGGTTTGCCAGTCATCTTCTTGCGCAAGGAGCTGCAACAGCCCAGCCGTAGGTGTGGCCGCGACGGCGCGTAATTAAAGTGCTGAGCCGGGGCTGGCCGTGGCGCTTGTGTTGGCATGGTTGTGAGATCACCGAGATGGATGCGCAGCATGTGCATGGTCTTGTGCCTCTGCTTTTCTACCTCCTCCGCAGCAATTTAGGAGGTGCGGCTCTTGGCAAAATGGATTTGGACAGGAAAAAAAAAACACAAAACAAAACAAAAAGAAAACATCCAGCTCAGCATCATCCCACTGCCACCGGCAATGTGGCCAAGGGAGCCTGGCGCAGCTCAGCAGCGCGCGGTAAAACCAACTTCCCAGGCAGAAACCCAAGGGAATCAGGTTTGAGATTGCTGATTTGCAAACCAAGACTTTTCTCCACTTGCTTGCTCAACACCTCCTGGCTGCTGGTGTGCTGTGCATGGCCCGCAGCCTGCAGCACGTGCCTTCACGGGCAACCCGGAGACCACAGGCACCATGGCAAAGCAGTGCTGGTTGGGGAGAAAATCCCCCACGATCACAGCAACAGGGAGGTAGGAACCAGGCTGTCTGGGGGACACCAGCACACAGAGATGGGAGGCTTTGGAGCCAAGTTGGGAAGGGTCCAGGTTGTCCAGCACAGAAAGTCGAGGAGCTCCAGGTCACGGTGCATCCCAAATGTGCCCAGGGTATGCAGGGCAATTGGCCACAAGCTCTATGGACGGCTGGTACACGAACCCTGGCTGTCCAACCCACAGAACCACCACAGAAATCTTGTCCAAGGATTTCCTTGTGCTTTCAGTGGGGCAAAAAAGCCCAGCACACCACAAAAAATGGGGCAGAAAGGCTGCACCATGACCTCCATTCAAGCAACTATCCCTCCGCACCACCTCAGTAGAGGCTGGAGAGGAGGAAGGACCATCATTTGTGACCTGGACCTATGTTTACCTTGAAAACATACTCATTAAATGTCTTTACTCCTTGGTTCACTCTAGATTTACCCTGAAGAGAATCTGGCGTCTGCAATTGCATTAATCATTTTTCCTTTGGCAACAAGTGAAAGAGTTTCTGAACTGTACTCACAGAGTGGAGCCACAAAAACATGTTTAGCAAAACACGTTCATGTAATCTATTAAAAATTAACAAATCTCATTAGCATTATTAATAGAAAGCATCAGAGTCCTTGTACTTTGATGACAAAGCAGCATTCCCCTGTCTGATATCCAGATGTACTGTCCAGGAAAAGAGCTGGTACCTCAAGGAACTAGGAGAGAAGAATTGAAAAACTGAGAGATAAATATGGATAGCCAACGTCTTCAAAGGCAGAATAAGAAAGAAAGAGCAGAAAAGATGGAAACAAAAGACCATGAACAGATATGAAGTAAGGCAAGAATGTAGGACAGGGTCAAACAACATCTCTCCAGATCCCCTGTACACTTTAGACCATCTAGACATGGAGTCACCCCTCTCCCTGCACTTATCTCTGGAGACCTTCAAGTTCTAAACCCACAAACTGATCCCTTCTGATCAGTCAGAACTGATCAGTCTTCTGTCACCTTTGACATCTAGAACAGTCTTGATTTTGGGAGGTAACATTATCAGTGTCAGCAGAGCAAAATGAAATGCTCCAGGTTTCCTCTAATGACCAAAACCAACTCATCACACCAAACATTTCTTCATCTTTGCTCTCTAAGATTCTGCTGCCATAGAAATCAATGGTCTAACCAGGGGGCAGGATAGAGTCCTTTCTTCTTCCACAAGACTGACTTGGTCCTGAAATAGACAATTTACATCTTTTCCATAAGCATTACAGTCAAGTGAAAAGTGCACCAGAGATTGATCCTTCAACTGCTATTGTCACGTGTAGTAAAAGCTCTTTGCTACAGAGTGACTGGGACAGGCAACTCTTCCTCACATTCAATTCTCCAAGCTGTGGACATTTAGTGACACGCATGCACTAGAAAGACCCACCAAAATGCAAACATAAGGGGAATGCCAACGGTCCCTGGCTCCCAGATGCCAGCCAGTAACAGCAGCCCTCAGGGCAGTAGGATGTTTCTCAACACTTGATCAGAAAACTCATGGTGGTGTTACGGTACCCAGGAACATCTGACGTTTTCCTTTGTGACTCACTGCATGTGGAAACCAGGCTTGAACCATGCCCAGGCCACAGAGATTGGGGTTCTTGGCATCGATACTCCAAAGAGGCAACCAGAAACGTGCCTCTTCAAACAGAAAGGAGCACAACTTTGTGCAACGTGTATGCTCACTCAAAAATCAGACACCACCAGGTCACCATTCATGATGCCAAAGAAAACACTTGGAGTGAGATGTCAGCTCACAGCCCAAGAATCTGGGCTGAGCACTGCTGCACATATTTGCCCAGCCTGCCCTGCTCCTAAAGTAGCTCCCTGAGGTCCTGTGCTCAACTGCCCAGCCTTGCCGGCACAGAGGGAAAGATATTTTGCTTGTCCTGCCCTTGCCTGGAGCCTGGCTGGCCCAGGAGCATTTGCAGAGCACAGGCTGAGGTGAGAGCACTGCCAAGGGAAGGGAGCCGAGAGGCTCCAGCGCTGCCCAGCTTTTTTAATTGCGTTAAGCTGCTAAAATAAATAAATAAATAGAACCCTGGCTCTGCATTAAAACAGCACTAAGTAACTTCAACCCATAAAAATGGAGTAATGCAGGAGGCCCTGGGAAACATCACCATGACCGGTTTTCCGATTTTATATAGAAGTAGAATGGTTGGGTTCACAGACTGGAACTTTTTAATGGCTCCAGGTCGTGTTCCCTGTGCTGTGTGCTGGAAGGAGCCCCAGGAACAGTCACTGAAGTCTGAAACCAGGACCTGGCTTTACACTTCTGCACGGCTGCAGAGAGAGACCGACCCAAATTAAACCCAGCTGCTCACCAAGTGAACGTAATATCTGACGCAAAACCAGGGCTGGTTCCTGCTCCCTGCCTCCCTCCTGGACCGAGCACAAAGCCTGTCCCAACACACCGCTGGAATGACGGTGCTGAAAGCTGGACGGTGGCAGCAGCTCCCATGGGAAACCCAGCATCATCCCTGCTGAGCACCGGGACACCAAGATTGTGGTGCTGTGAAGGATCCAGCTCAACACACTTGCTCTTTCCTAGTTACCCATCATTCTCCAAGACCTGTGTTTTGAACTTCCAAGCTGGTGCACGTGGCTGGAACCATGGTGAAGCTTGAGTACACCACCTTGGCTGGCCCTCCCCCAGGAAGAAACAGCAAGGGAGGGAGGAGATCAACCTTGGACTCCTGCCCTGCACCTTCCTGGGTAAGTCCCACAGGAGGATACCGGGGACAGTCACACAGGAGCATCCGATTGCACAGGGACTCGTCCATTGGCACTGCAAGCAGGCAGGTATCAGCCAAGCAGTGAGACAAGGTGGCAATGCAAGAGGGCTCCATGGCCCAAGTCCATGAATGCCTCCCCCTCCACCCTATCTTGAACACTCATGGCTCAATCTCAGGAATGTCACAATCACAGTGGAAAATCAAAATAAAAAAGCTATGTAATCCAGTTTGTAAAGCCTTTGAAAAACACAAAATCCTCTATAAAATGGATTACAGAGATGTTTCCTGGAACTCTAGAAGTGCATTTCAGCCTCCCTCCTCTCCCACCCTTCCAAAAAAGGGAAAAGAAGCTGGTGACCCACGGCACTCCTCCCCACACACGATGTGCCTGCAATGAGCACTCTTTCCTAGCAGCTCCCTATCAGGCCCTTCTATGCAGACGGCAAACGAGGCGATTTTGCCCTAGACATTGATTTGGGGCATTAGCTGCTGCATTTACCCAAGCCTATGGGCAAGGCAACATGCGTCCCTGCATCAGGGAAAGGGGGAGATGCCTGCCAGCCTCCTGCATACTTTTTGGTTCATCCCTTTCCAGGTGGACCCCCAACAGGCTCTGGGGGACAGTGCAATGCACTGCTGTGGTTTTGTGAGCTGCAGGAGCCCAACAACAGCCACAAAAGGACTTGTAACCCTGCAGCACACCCAGCCTGCAGGTGCTCAGCAGGATAGTGTCCTCTTGAATCAGAGCAGTCTTGTAAAAAACAGGTATCTTGCTTGGCTGTGTCAATGGTGACAACGTTACCAGCTGATGAAAGCCCAGACACTCACATGTCAATGGTATAAAAATATTTAGCTCCAATACCATTATTATTCTGGTAGATTAAAATCTGCATTTTAAAATATTGACTCAAGTATCCACAGTCAATGGTGGTGGATCAATTTTCTGTTAGGAATTTTTATATTGTGAGAGTTTTTGTACTGTCATTCTTATTTGGAACAAACAAAACAATTGCAATATTAGCATTCCCAGCAGAGCACGCATTTAAGTTCCTGACCTGTTATTGCTCAAGGACTTCTGCAGCTGCAGATGCCTGCTCTGAGCTACAGCTAGGTCACTTTGAATGATGCTCATAGAAGAAGGATCAAAACACTTACAGCTTGATCAAAAGGACATTTTATGAACACTGCAGCCAGAGTTAAGTGCTGATGTGAATACTTACATTCGCCTTTATATTAGCTCAGCTTAGTTCTAATAAAATTAACACCCTTTTAAATAATGCACTCAATTTTTATTTGTTTCATGTTTTTGTGCCTTATGGCTTTGAAAACATATCCTCAAAACCTTTCCATCAACTCTGAGAATGTCCAGCTGTGTAAGGATCTGGAAATCAACTTCTCCAGCGGAATAAGAGGGGTAGCTGCTTGTATTATTACTCCACCTGCTCCAACCTGGACTTATCCACCAAAGGTTTTTTTTTCTTTTGTCTACCACAAAAGAGGCTAAAATAGTCATAGTCTTTCTTTTCTGCAGTAGAAATAACTATCTGTAAATAAACAATTAAAAACTGAACTGCATGCAGCAGCAGTATCAATGCTTCTTTGAAAACACAACAGAAAAAAAAAACAAAGCAGTGAAAAATCCAGTCTCTTTTCTGCTCTAATACTTGCACATTAGAGGAAAAATGAACTTTCCAGTCCGGGACAGGGAATGTCTTATTGGTGCAATACAGCCATTTAACTGTTCTTTAGAGATATTCATCTCAAAAGACAGAACAGAAAGAGCATTTTCCCCCCTTTTATTTATTTATCTTTTTTGTGCCAACTCACCTTAGCTGAAAAGCACATTGAGATTGTAATTATGGGAAGGCCTCATCTAGTAGATTTGTAAACTCAGCTATCAGCTTGAATTACTGGAATTAGCAAGGCTAATTTAATGTCACTGTTCAAAATAGCTCAGATTTGGAATTTCTTAATGGCCTTAGGAGAAGGAGCCTTTATGCATACTGCAATCTAGGCTTCATTCTTAGACTAAATTCCTTCTCATAGATTTTGTGAATGCCCTGTTTTGTAGCCAACACAAACTCTGTCCAGTAAAATAATGTAAGGACTCGGAATGAAAAGAGATTAGCTGTTCCCTGCTCCTGTTATTTTAAAGCAGAAATAACTTTGGCTTCTACTGATTCATAGACAAAGCTTGAAATGCAAAGCATGCTCAACTCTAGATTCAGCATGAAAAGGACCTTAAAATATTCCCGAGTGCAAGTAATGGACTTATTAGAGGGATGAAAAGAGCCACTTTTCACAGAATCCCAAGCTCCTTAGTCCTGTCATATCAATAATCTTGCTTAAGAATTTCATTCTATTTACATTTCATTCCCTTCAAAATATCTTGCCCAACTCATATGAAATAAAACGTTTATACTTTTAAAGAGCCGATTTGTGTCCGCTAGTGTTCAGTGGCAAGTGTTGTAAAATGTCTGTGGCTCACCCAAAACTTGAGCGTGCGTGACAGCATCAGGATAGTGTGTGACAGAGCAATCCTGTACAACACGGAGTTTTACACCTGACAATTTGTAAATGAGGAGGTGATTTTATAGACTTGGTTAAAAGGATCGTTTTTAAATAATGGCAGTCAATTGTGTTGGAACTCACTGTACCTGCAATCTGTTCTCCTCTCCTTTACGTTTAACACCCACAAAAACAAAGCTGACAATGACAAAAAAAAAAAAAAAAAAAAAAAAAAGGCAAGCTTTAGAGATATCAGGAAGGAAATCTGCCTGACTGTACTTAAGCTACCAAAACTTACTATTTTTTTCTCCCAATTTGCTTAGTCTTTGCAAGACAGTTTAACAAAAAGTAGCACTGAACTATTAGGGGTAATTTTGACCCTTTATTTTGAAGAAGTGACTAAAAGCCAAAGGTAATTCAGGAAGAAATTACAAAAGCTGGTATAGAAACAATAGGAAAGCAGACAGAGTTATCCCCTGATCACTCCTTTTTAAGGAGCACAGTGGGATTTCTCTCCACTCGGCTCCATGTCCCTGTGATGATTGGCACTGGTCAGGAGTGCAGCAGCACGGTGGGGAGATGAGATGCATCAAGCTACATCTGCACCGGCAGAGACCCAAAATCCCAAAACACTGAGCTGTGACGAGTGGCCTTCCCAGGACAGCCTCTGCACAATGCGTGGCACTGGACAGTAATGGCTTTCACAAACTTGACCACAGGGTTTTTTTCTGTCAAAAGCAGAGTGTGGAGATTGCGTGCTGCCATTCACCCAAAGGTCTTGCAGCACACCACAGGCATTAATTATGCTTCCTGCTTTGTAGAGATTAATTAAGCACTGAAGCCTTGTGGTCCTAAGGAGCCAAGCACAAGCTTCCACTTACTAATGGCTAAAACCGAGGTGATGTTGCAAGGAGGGTTCATGAGCATCAATGGGGAAGCTGGGAAAAGCACCCGAGTGCCCCAAGTTGCTTTGCAGCAGCATCTCCCTCTTTCTAGCATGCTTTTAATTCCTCCAGCTGGGTCCCAGCAAGTCCCCCTTCAAAGGCAGCCGTTCGAGGTTTTACTCTGAAAATGCTCTTTCTGACGAGGCATGGGAAACAGACACACCAGGGAGCAACGTCCTGCAGTCATCTCTCAGTGCACCCACCCAGCCCTTATTCCTTCAGGACCCCAGCCAGTCTTTGACCTCAGTGGTCATTTTTCTTAAGGATGAACTCCACAGCCCTGGTGAGAAATCAGCCAAGAAGCAACAGAAGGTCCCCAAACCATCCTTGCTCCTGCCTGTTACATGCCACTGGCTACCAGGCAGCTGTGTCACCCCTCCCTGGGTGGGACAGGCTGCAGAAGATGCCCCAGCTGCGTTTTTCTGCCCATCCTCCCAACCCCTCCAGCCCAAAGAAGCAGCACTGTGAGCAGAGCCCTTAGACAAACCACTTGCCTTGGGCACAGGTGCCAAGAAACAATGGATTTAGATGAGCAGCCTGCAGACCAAAACCACACTTTTTCTTTCGCTGTAGTCTTTTGTAACAAATAATAATAAAAAAAAAAAAAACACAACCACAAATGTATAAAAAATGATACTGGTGCAACAGAAAGCTGGACAGCAAAGGGGGATTGCCAGCCCCTTCAGCTAACAAAAAAGTGCTAGCTGTGCTGCAGCTGTAGCCTGGGAAACCCATTAAGACCACATGGGGTGTCAAATTGTATGTAACATGAGTGCCGGACTTGCAGGCACCGTGTGACGGCAGCCCCACAATGGAGCCGGGCGGAAAGCACATCCAAAGAGACCGGAGATGACAGTTTCTCAGCACATGCCTGCCTTTGCCTCCAAAAGCATGGAGGAGCAGGTGAACAGGCATGGCCCTGCACAGCCCCCTGAGGAAATGCTGTGAGTTTGCTCCAAGAGACCTGAGCCGCAGTTGCGGACAGAGGAAATATCCTCCAGACCCTGCCATGGGATGCACAGAGAAGGATCGCAGGGACAGACCCAGGCTGATGCAGGTGTCCACCTGTGGAGCAAGGTTTGCTGTAGGAGCTGCATCTGTTTGCTTTGCTTTATGGTCAGTGCAGTCCCACAGCCACTCAGTTCCCCAGCAAGACATCTCCTGTTGGTGTGGGGAGATGAGTGGGAGGCACGGGACTTAGAAACTGAAGGATGTAAATGGTGGGGGATTGCACAGGCTGCAGAGGACTCCCTGGCTACCACAAAGCTATGGTGTGGCTTAATAGCAAGTGACTGAAATAAAAAAACTCCCCAACACATGCTGCAAGATGCAGCAGACCAAACACTGGAGTTCCTGGAGAGAGCAACCCACCGGCACCACAGCCCTGCTCCCACCCAGTACCCAAAATATTTCACTGCCAAATGCCAGCCCAGGGATGTCCCACAGCTCTATATCATCCCCTGTGCCCAGGGAGCCCTGGAGCGTTAAAAACCCAAACTCGGGTTCTGCTGGCATGTTGGAAATCAGGTTGGTCAGTGTGTGGGGGCTTGTAGGAGGTTTCAATGGGATTTGAGGGATTTGGTAGCCTCTGGGCAATCCCACACAGTGGTCCCAGTTACCTTGTATCCCACATAACAGGACATGGATAAGTATTTTTACAGACAAGTTTCTGCTCTTTAATATATGCAGCTGATCAGGGTTAGTCTTACTGCCATTAGCAACCGAAATCACTCTCAAACTTCCTGCTTCCCCACCCAAGAACAGCAGTTCTTTTCATTCAATATGTAGAAATACCTCCTCACAGTTTGCTTATTTTTTTGATTTTATTTTATCTTTTTTGTCGGTACACAGAATCATTTTTCTTTCTTCCACATTTTCTAATGAGTTCTGGCGGTGGGAAGTTGTTTGTAAATCACGCAAGCATTTGTTTTACTGGAAACATCTGCTTTAACACATTTGTCTTGAAAAAACATTTTTTTAAACAAAGGTATTAAGCTGCAATGTAAATTGGGCACATCTGTTTATGAGTCACTGCAATAGCACTGCCTCCAGTCCACCAGATCACACAGATCTCCAGGGGCCTGATCCAGCAGAAATTGGAAACTTAGAGCTCACTCTGCTCCCTTTTCCAGCACTACTTCTCACAGAGTATTGCTGACTGATTTAATAAATTAAGGCCACTAAATAGGAAAGACCTATTTAGCATCTGCTAATAGCCTGAAGTACCTGTCTCAGTTCATCAAGGTATTTCAGCTGGTGCCCAGCTGTACGCATGCCAAAGGACTGATTTCAGTGGCATTATTTGTGTGTGTGTGGGGGGGGGGAGACTATCAGACCTTCCTCAGTCTGCAGTCCCGTGCTACCTCTGTGGTGTTCAGCCATTCAAAGCATTTAGAGAAGCAGAGTAGAGGGAAAGGCATCAGCTGAACCTCCAAGACCCCAATGCCCACAAGCTGGCGTTTGCTCCCCAAAAACCCAACAGTCAGTAGACCTCAGGCAGGAGAAACCACACAGCTTCTTTCTCTGGAGTAGCTCAAGAGCAAATTGGCTCCCTCAATGCTTCAGGGGTAAATAAAGTAAACAGGGAGTGGGAAGGGGGCATCAAAAAGACAAGGAGATGGCTGAGAAAGGATTCCCCACAAGATCCGCAGCGGTAACGCAGTGCACACAGAGCCTTTGCTATGCGCACCAAAAACACCAACCTCGGCTGCAGCAGCTCTTGACACAGCCCTCCCCTCCAGACAGACACCTCCAGCAAACACACCAGGATCCAGCAGCGACCTACCCAACCTGATGATCGCCACTGCCCCACATCTGGAAAAATCAATGTATTGGTGACAGCACCCACAGACAGAATGCACATCAGCCACATGGATGGGAGAGCCAGCCCTGCATGCAGCCGCGTGTTTGTTGCGTGGTACTGGACACACCTTGAGCCTCTTTTCATCTTTGCAACAGCAGAAATAAAGCTACAAGCGCGAGGAACAGAAATCAAATGCGACGGCACATCAGGTGCTCCCTGACAGCAGACACCAAAATCACAAGCAAGAAAGTTTGCCCTTCGAAGGGAGGGAAAGAAAAGCACTTCTGGTATAAATGCATTCTTTCACATTCCCTGAGCTTGCCTTAGCAGATGATTTATGCGGACAAGGGAAGAGGAAGAAATATCGCAGGCTGTGTTCTGCTATGATTTTGGGGAGCATACAACTTTTATTTACTTTTTACCGGAACAATCTACACAGAAACCAGAACAGGACAAGCAAATGTACCAAAGCTGCAGAGCAGCCGGTGGAGAGTTATCAGCGAGGCAAAGGATATTACTCAGACTCTGATAATAACCACCAGCTCCCACCTGCCAACTGCAGTCTGCGTAACACAAAAGTCCAAAAACATGCTTCAGCAGATGTCTGACTCCCCAAGCAGGAAGTGTCTCCAGTATCCATGGGACACAAGCAACTCCAAAATAGCTTCAAGTCCAATGAATTTACAGAGACTCGAGATACTGAGTGCATTTGAATTAAAACAGGAAGGGAAAAAATAAAGGATATGTATCACATTGCAGTTGCAATTTACATTTTAGAAATCCTGCTGGGAGTCCTGTGTTGGACCTTAGATGGTGACATACTCCCTGGCAGCCTGTCCAGCTGCCGAAGCAGCCGCAGCCTGGAGTGAGCAAGGTCCCACAGCAACCAGCAGTACCTGCCACTGCAGTGCATCCATCCCAGCACGCCTGGTTAGAAGCAAATAATGGCATATCACCAAGCAAGAGAGCAGCCAGCCATAGATAGGATGCAGTGACCCTGGACACGCAGGGACTTTCAGCATCCAGCAAAGGACAACCAGACAAGGCCTTTGGATGAAGTAAGGTCTCAAAAAATAAGGCACTAGCAAGTGACATCCTCAGGCTGGGACATTTATGACCCGTGCTGGACGTAGACCCAGCCTCCTGCTGCAGCTGCCCTGTGCAGGGTGACCCATGCGGGAAGCGGCAGGGACAGCAAGATATTGTCAAGAGCTCTAAATACCACTGAAGACATTTTCTGAAACAACAGAAGCTAGTCAAAATGCCAGATTTCCATTCCCACAGAAAACGTGGAATGCGCTACTGCTCCAAAGCAGAACAAAGGCAAAATGTGTCCAAATTTTCTGTTGCTTGAAGGAGAAAAAAAAAAAAAAAAAAAAGGCAAGTTGACTTGGGGAGGCCAAAACATACTACTCCAACAAAGTCCAATCAATTCATTTAGATTTCATTTTTCCTGTGGTGTAATTAAAACAATCTCAAACAAGGACAAAAAGCCTCTCTGGAGTGAAAGCTGACAATATTACACATTCCAGGATGGGCAAACAGGCTGTTTCTGCATTTCCCCACTGCAGGAGCAGAGAAAGATGTTTGAATTTATTTCCAAAACAGAAAACCTGTCCAAAACCTCAGCATACTTCACCGCATCTCAGTTCCAGCAGAGAGGCGTTCTCCAATCAAAGTCTCCCCATCAGAAAGCTTCCAACCTGCCCTAGAAGCACCACGGGGGGAGGTTAAGTTCTGGGATCAGCCCTTTTTTAGCCCAAAGTGAGGTATACCATAGACCCATAAGAGCTGGCAAGACTGAAAAACCTGGCTTTTGCAGTTCAGAAGCACTCAGCTGCGTGAAATTTGTTGATACAGAATAAAGCCATCTGGGTTCTCCTTAGAGCCATGAAAGGCCAGGAAACCACAAGGGCCAGGGATGCATGGTGAAGGCAGAGCGCAGCCCACCAGCATCCACCGCGTGGGAAGGACATCTCTCCTCCAGTTCACAGCTCATTTATCTCCCTGTGCGAAGGGTCGGGAAGCTGGTGGAGGTCCATCAGGGAATTGGTGGAGCCAGCGCTCGGACACACCTGGTTCAGTTCATGTTACTACTGGTGTTGGCCCCAGTGAGGATGGCAGATGTGCACACACAGGTCACAGCTAATGCAGAACAGTTGAAGAGAGCTTCTTCCTGATGAATGATGAATTCCCCCGTTTCTGAAGCGCACTGAAAGTGAACAGAGCAGTGTTGACTCAGTAACTGATCGTGTCCTGGTAATACACGAACTGATGAGTGATTTGCAGTCCAGACCCAAATGCAAGCTATTTTTACTTGCAATTACAGCAAGACAAGGGTTGGGGAGAAGAGAGAAAGAAACATGAGTTTCATGAAACATGAAAACACTGAGTCCTGGGAGATTTCTCTGGAGGAGCATCCCTCTCCCTCATTCCTTTATCTTTTCAGCAAGGGCTAGAAAGACAGGCTCCTTCCAGGCCAGGTTTGTGTTTCCAGCTGCTGGAGAGTATCAACCACCAGTGCCAGGTGCTAGGATCAGGTCCATGTACATGCACTTGTATTCACAGAAAAAAGTAAAAAACTGTTTTCAAGAGTGCAATGTTCCATCTGCATCCATCCTAACCTGATGGATCTCGGGTAAGGAAATCACTACTGTGTAGGCTCTCACTCAACCACATCTAAGTAAACATCAGCTCCACAGAGCCTTCACTTGCTGCCATAATGCAATGCTGCAGCTTGCACTGCTAAGTCATTGGCGTGATATCCCATGTAAAAACACGTATTTGTTCAAATTCAGTGAAGGAACGAAGGGAACCAAGATGCCAGGATTTTTAAGGCAGTCTGGAGAGTTTCAGCATTTCCCATCTTCTTCCCTTTAGGGCTCAAAGGTACTGTGAAAGTTGTACACAAGTTTTCTAGTAAGAGCTGACTTCCACGGTCCACCTGAAACAACATCTACTCTCTCGGGCATCTCTCTCAGGCCAAGATGATTGGCAGCAATGCAACAGCCCCAGCTGAGAGCCCAGGACCCTCTCATAGACCCTTTCAATGAGGCAGGGTCACCTGGACCAATGTTAATGGTGTTTGCATTTTTTCCACATAGTTTCCCCAAGATGTGTTCTGGGCAGATGCATGTCAATACCATCCTAAGCCAAGCTTTGTTTAGGAGTCCTTGATGGATCTTAGTTCCATGAGTTTCCCTTCTTGTGTTCTCAACTCCATACAACCTCCGAGTGTCCCCGCTGCACGATGTCCTTCACATTCAATACTTGTTGCCTGAAGTCCAGTCCCCAGCATTACAGTGGCATGCTCCAAAGGATCCCAGTGTTGCCAACCCAGTCGTGCTTTCAGCCAGTGGCTGTGGTTTCCACATGCCACCATTTTGCAGGACTGCAGCCACAAACCAGCTGTAGTGTTGTCCCATGGCTACTCTCCTTTGGCAGTACTCCGGTAGTCAAAGAAACCTGGCCATTGAGGTATAACCAGAAGCAACAAATTGCAATGTGATCACAAGGATGAGCTAACAAGGGCACCTGCCTTTATTCCACATCCGGGCTGAAGACAATGCAGTGAGGTGTGCTTATGTAGAAGTCCACAAGGAAAGGACATAGGCTGTGCCAGCCTGTCCTGGACTGCAGAGGAGTGGAAACACTACCAGTAATGAAGGCAGCCCTTCTTCATGCAGGACGCATCCATCATTTTCTGAGACCAGGAGCCACAGCAGAGATGGGACAGGACAGGGATGTGGGACAGCCCAGTCCAACACACACAGGACATTTGTGAGATGTTTTACAGCTGAGGCACACGCAGCAGCTGGCACAACTGGGACATGCCCTGGGGCAGGAGCCCTCTCCTGCCACACCAGGAAGGGCTGCTCGCTGCAGACTCATTTATTGCATCACTGTAATCACTCTTATCAGCTTACCTGCAGTAGGGCATTAGTAAAAGCCAAGCCACTCACAAAAGGGGCACCCTCTCCCATGTGAAAAGTCAATCAACACGCTGTATTGTTATCAGGCTTGCAGACAAACCTCTCTTTGTACGGCAAACGGCACAGATATGAAGCCCTGACTATCAGTGTAAGGTTATCTTGTCAGTCCATTAGCAAGTACCACCTGCTCTGCTTCTGTCTGAAATATCCCTTTATTTTCATCCCTTAAAAAGAAATCCATCTAAACTATTTTGTCTCTCCCTGAAGAAAAATAGCACGGAAAGAAGTTTGCATTGAGTCAGGAAGTGTGTTTCCCAGCTTCAGAAGAACTCATGCATTTTCAAGCCACAGAAAAACAGATTCATCATTCTTTAAAGATAAATATGACTATCACTATTGCAACTGGGCAGATCTTTGCATACTTGAAATTGTTTTGATGCGTTCAGTCATGTATAATGTCGCACTCAGTAACGCTTTAAAGATACATTAGCTCCCAAATTACACTGTTGAAAAATGTCTCCTTAGACACTCTGGCACAACACAAACTGTTATTCAAACTTGCAATCTATGTTTAAGCCTGAACAGAGGGGAAAACCTTTTGCCAGAAGAGTAGCATTACAAACTTCTGGGACTAAAAAGCAACCACAGATTTACAAAGACTTGTGCCTTTGTACGATGTAAGAGCAGCAAATCATCTCACCTGACCTTCAGTATATCTCAAACTGTTAGATTTCAGCCAGTCACCATATACTGAAGCCAGGAACCAGCACTGATTTGAGATTCCAAAAGTATTTAGACCAATTTCCTCTCAACATTGTGAATGTGATGCGTTTGATTTATGGCTACACAACTATCAAGGATTAAAATGTCCTCCACTGATCATGCTTTAAAAAACCTGGTACATTATTCTTCGCTTTGGGTCATAGGGAACCAAGGAAGTGGAAAACAGTTCCTAAAAACACAACATACAAATATCTCAGTCAGATTTAGACCTGCTACTACTACACTGAAAATATTTTAAAAAAATACAACTCAAGACCAGAAAAGTAAGAACATGGGATTAACATACCCAGTGGATTTACTTACTGTTTTCATAGATGTTTTTGTACATATGCGGTACTTTGTAAAGTGCATATTTATTTTACTAATACGTGAGCTTTCTAGTTTTTCAGCTGTGGACTTACCACTGCTTTGGAGGAATTCTCAGCATACAAGTTAAAAGCAACCTTTAAAATGTACACATTTTATATACTGTGAGGCCTGAAACAGTCACACCATCGCAAACAGACATCTGAAGGGTCCTATAAACAAGCACATCTCTGAAAGCCACCAATAATTTCCTAGTCTCTCAATTAAAAAATAAAATAAAATCAATTGTTGATTTCCAAAGTGAATTAGTGAACTTGACACTCAGTTACAGTTTCAGCCAACTGCTTTGCATGACCCCCCTTCTCTATCTTCTTGCTTGTATTTGAGCAGCAACAAAGAATTCTTGACTTCCAACCAAATTTTCATTAATAGGAGAAATTTCAACAAACACAAACACTTGAAATAGAAAAGCAATAATCAAGCTATTGCACTGTTTTAGTTGGTACAATTCCAGCTCTTCCATCAGGATAATCTAGCTGACATTCGGCCTTGTCGGATTTTTGCCCTGGGACAGGATGAATGTCTTGTAAAACAGCATGTTTCTGCTATCCTTGCTTCAGTCAAGCATTCAACAGCACCATCGTTGGAAAAAAAAGTTGCTGCTACAAAAAATATGGTTAAAAGTCCTAAAGCTTTTATTAGAATAGGAAAAAAAATAGCAGAAGGATACTGCTTCAAACCAGAACAGCTCACCTAGTCACAGGAGACGAGGACAGGGCACCTCTGCTAAAGGTGGGGCAGAGCCCTGCACAGTAAGTGGGTCCTGCAACAGATCTTCCTGCTGTACAGCACGAAGGCACAACAGCCACGTGTCCCCACACTGTCAGCAGAATCCACACAGACAGGGACATTTTCCACCTGCTGAAGGAGTATTTTGAAGTAAATTGGGTATTTGAAAATGTCTCTCTCAGCAGACAGATAAACATCCAAATGAACCGACTGTCCAGGCTCGGCTCTAAATCAGGCAGAGCAGCATCAGCAGATATTTGCAGCTCAGATACGGGCACCCTGAAGGCATTTACAGAGAAACAATCGCCATAATAAAGAATCCAAAGAGATGATCTTGTAAATATTTTAAATGCCACTGGGCTGCCTCCAAGCACAAGCAGTGAGAGAGCCCCAGCAGACGCCCACGCATTCACAGCACCCTTGGTGCATCCACCACGCTGTCCTGTTACATGCAGATACACCCGCCAAGCAGCAAAGGTGGCCAAAAAGCCTGAGGACAACCATTTTCCAGTATGAATACCCACTTCTAAAGGAAACCTTCCCACAGGAATGGGCTGTAGAAACCACGAGGGCTGCAAACAAACTGACCCTGCCTGGCCTCGAGAGCTGCAACTGTCCAGCACCCACACCCCCTGCCCTGACCATAAACAAGCAGCTTGGTGCTCTTCATGGAAAAGAAATTCAGCTGCCATAGCAGCAGCAGCATCTCCTGTTCCCTGCCACAGCATGGGGATGGAAGGAGCTCAGATTCCCAGGATGTCCAGAAATAAAACTGGGAGAAAATGAGGGTAATGAGAGGAATGCAACCAAAGAAATTTGACAAGACTTTCTGAGATGACCCAGCCTAGAGGTACACATCAGTGGCTAAAAAGGCAGAAGCTATTAAAGTTACAGAACCTGGAAAAGCAATGAACACATAGTGCTGATCCTGACTTTCATCCAGCACCCCAGTACAGCGTGGACTGCTGAAAAAAACACACAGCCAGCTTGGCTGGGCAGCAGAAGCTGCAGCAGAAAGCAGGGTACAGAAACAAGGCGCTTTCTGAGTACCGCACCAGCAATGGGGCTCAAGCTGCAAATTCTCTCTGCCCTTATAAATAACCAAGGGAGATGAGAAAGGCAACACTCCCTGTTATCCAACCTGCATGAACAGCCAGGCAGGGGAGCTGTTTTACACACACACACACTGCCAAGCCATCTTTATGTATCTTTATTGCATACATCTATCCTTATACATCTCATGGGATGAGGCCAACTTCCCTTCCCAGGATAAACTATTTCTGCTTAATTCTGCCAAATCCATCTGTTCCCAAGACAACTTTTGTTACTGCCTAACAGATATTTTGGAAGGGTAAACCTTCCCCTTTTCCCCTGACCCCAGCTGCTGGACTGCTCAGGATGCTCCCGCCACTAAAAGCACTGTTTTCATCCCAACAAACTCCCCAGTAGCCTGCAAACAGCCCAGGGCACTACATCCACCACCACTGTTGCAAACCACCTGAAAAGGTTGTACCTCCTCTCCCACAGCCCCTGCTAAAGCCATTCAGCACAGGAGCGTCTCCAGCACCCATGTTTTATTTTCAGGCTTCCTGGCAACCGGCTTGTCAGTTATAAGTGGCATCTTGAGTGAGAACGCCGGAGGTGAGCTAATTAGCGGGTGGCTGTCTGGAGCAGCAGTGAAGCGCCAGCTTCCCCAGGCTCTGTTTGCTTTGGGTACGTGGTGTAGGATGACTGATCTCAGCAGAGTGCGAGGACATGTTTGTATCATAGATTCTGGAATACATTTGCACTGACTCGCAATTTGGGGGAAAATACTATAATTTATTCGCTGGCATGATTTGCCATTGGTGTGGCATAAATATATGCGTGCGTATGTACACATCTCTATTTTTGGAGCTCCGTGCACAGGGTGCCAGTTCCACGGTTACTCCATTGACAAACAGGAAGCGCTCTTCACTGAGCTGGAAGGCTTTCAATCCTCCTCTTATTGTAAACATTATCTGCCTTCAAAATCCTTAATGTGTTGCAGATGTGACAAACAATAAAAGACCTATCATAAAAAAGTCTGCCATCTCCATGTTTCCCACTGGGGCAACATAATAATGAATTTATTAGCATATAGCGCTCACCAACATATGTTTATAGTCACTCACAAACTTTTGACTTGACAGTTTACAAGTATGTTTAAATCATTAAAGTTTAAGTTGACTGTCCAGTTATTACAGGGTCATTATAAATAGGAAACAAAGGTTACATTTTATACAACAGGCGATAAATCAAAACTAGTCTGTATTCAAGACTGACTTTTTTTTTTTCCTCCTTTTGCTCTTTTTTTAGTCTCC
This sequence comes from Anas platyrhynchos, assembly GCF_047663525.1. NCBI lineage: Eukaryota > Metazoa > Chordata > Aves > Anseriformes > Anatidae > Anas > Anas platyrhynchos. The sequence continues at coordinate 16,602,811 of NC_092596.1, forward strand.
ACATTTTCCAAACCTTCGGAGGGACACCTCGCTGAGGCCAGCACCGAGCAGCTGTTTGCAGTTATTACCCGGCAGGACTGGCAGCACCCGTGCCGAGGAGCGGGAGAAAGTCTGACTGTCAGGACAGACGCACTATCCAAACGACCTGCCTCTTGGGTGAGACAGTGCTGAGCTTTCTCATGCAAAAGCCACCGAGATGGCAAACTGACAACTTTTTCATTCTACCTCCAGGCAGACCCAATGCCTGCCTGCGCTCAGCGGGAGTCACCCACCTCTCCTGCTCCCCGTGTCACTGATGGGACAGTCAGTGGGATGCAAATCCTTTTGCACTCCACTTTGCTGCAAAGATTCGGTGGCAGCATGATGTTTATGTGCCTCGTTAAAGCCTTTATCTTACAGAGTGATCCCATTACAAATGAGATTTTAAGGCAGGGCCAAGAACCTGGGGCACATGGCCCAGACGCGGTCCACAACCTCACTTCACAGGACCACATGATTTTTTCCCTGTTACCCTTGGATAACAGGATGACACACGCTGCAGAGCTGCCTGCCAAGTCCATCTGTAAGGCATAGTCAACCCTTAGCGAGGGAGGAGTTCTCTGCTGCTATCACAGGGCCAGGGATATTTCCTCTTGAGCTGAACCAGACCTCTAAGAAAAAGAAAACAAAGCACCCGTATGCATTCCCCAACAGCAAACCTGAAGACCAGCAGGGAAGCATGCTTGAAGAGGGTTTGCATGTTTGGTCACCACGCTAGGACACACGCACTGCTGGCCATCCAGCCGCCTCGCTGCCTGAGCACTGCATAGTATCCAGCATGTGATAAAAGCAGGGAACCATCAGCAGCTCACTCCCAGCCGCTCCCAGTCCTGTGTGTCTCTATTACAGGGTAACCACCTTGGGAAAGAGGGAGATAAAGCCATGCTGAATGTAAAAGTTTGTTTCACAAAGTATTTCCAGATTTTAAAGCCTGGCATCATTTCAAATCAGCATGCTAACCTAAAATTTAGAATTTGTGGAACAGGGGGAAATGTGGAATGGTTTCTGGTCTCTTTTATATTCTTATGTACTTATGATATGATGGAAAAAATTAATTGAAAAATACCCTTTTCAAAGTGAAAAGAAATATTCTTAAAATGTTGAAAGTGAGTATTTCCGCACCATCAGCAACTTTTCCTGGGCTTGTTTCCAACATAAAACTTGAACAGAGTCTCAATTTATATCCAATACCAACCAAATATGATTCTGCCACTGTCAGATCAACTTGCCTTTCTGCTCTAAGACAAAACACACACACACACACAAAATTGCATGCTCAACTGAGGAAGATCCAGAAAGTCTCTGTGGCCACCATGATGGCACAGCACACATCCACCAAGGCCAGCTAATGCCTAAAAGCTGTGCTGGTCAAACCCAGTGCTCTTAGCAGCCTGAGAGGCTTAACCTGATGAGAAGACAATGCCCCAAGCCACTGCTGCTTTTTCACTATGTAAAGTTAATGTTTACCCAATCCGTAGCAAAGTCAGCAGCAAACACCCTCCAGCAGAGTAGCACAGGGAGGATAAGCCCTCTTTCCATATAACATGTTCACATACCACAGTGACAAGAGGGGTCTAAATTGCTAGACAGGCAGGTTATCTGGGAGATCAATACAGTGATTAAACTAGCCTAGAGAGATAGAAGAAGGCAGAAAGGATTATATACACAGTTTCAGAGATCACTGATGATATTATAAGGAAAGCTATAAGAGGAAATTAGAAACACGTTAAAATAGCATAAAAGTGTGACACAAAGATCATGGAAAATGAAACACGTATCTCTGCTCTCAACTCAGAATAATGTGGATCACCTGCATTTCCTTAACATACACTTTGATATTTAGTTCTTGGATGAAAGAAAGGACATTTTATCCTTCTCCAAATTACATATTTCTCTTTCAGACCTGGACTGGAGGACTTAAAAAGCCTTTTCCTTCCCTTAACCAATATTTGAATATATGTATTTTATATATTTTACATAATGTGTCAATAATCTTTGATATGAAACTGGCATTTAATATTTCAGCTCTCACTTCATTAAGGATATTTTAATTATCCCAGACCAATGGAAGGGAATTTATAAACATCTGTGCTTCGTTTAAGAGCCCAAATTTGCCTCTTAAACTTCAAAGCAGTAAAGCTGATTTTATCCAGGTTCAGTTGTCTGGTCTCTCGAAGAGCAAAGCACAGCACTGGAACCAGCATTAATTGGACCAAACCTCCAGCCGCAGACCCACGTTCAGCAGACACCACACATCCACAGTGGACGTGGCCTCAAGCAGCCTGGTCTTGCTCATGTGAGCACAGACGGTGCTGCTGAGCTCCACGGAGTCAGAAGGAGGACAGCAGCAGTTAGGGGGTCAGGGAGAAGGCACACACCAACAGATTTGCGACTCCCTAAGTAGCAAATGGACCTTGACTTCCTCGTCCCAGTGGGTGACCGGGTGATCTTACTAATAATGACCTTCTAATAATATGGCTGACCTTACAAATAATGTAGCCTTGAAGCATCAGGATGCTTTGTGGCCATCTTCAAAGCAACCAAAGACATGAATCATACTGACAGTCAATGCAATTTTAGGCTCCTGAGTACCTAAATCACTTCTGAAAAATGAAGCTTTTTTTTTTCCATTTGTTTTTAAATTACCCTGAGTCTCTAAACCCTACATAAGAAACAACCAAGATGTTTTGCTGTAGTCAAGACATCTTTACTGATTTTCTGAAGCCCTCCACCAAAGCAGAGAAGCTCCCCTTTTAACTCACAAGTGTGGGCAGCAGAGGGAATGAGAGAAGAGGGTGACTGATACCTACAGACAGGCTGCCCTCAACACACCCCTGCAAAACCCACCTGGAAAGTAACAGCATCACTTTTCTAGCTGCTGTCTCAGCAGCACTTAGGCTAGCCAGCAGGATGCTGAGTGCAAACAGCCTCTGGGCCATGGCAGTGGAAAGCTGAGCAGCTCCTCATGCTGTCACCCAGACTGACAAGCCCCAGAGGGACAGCCGCCGCAGGACCACCATCCCCATCACCTGCTAAGAACCGGAGCTGGTTCCTCACTCGCAGCTCTCCATCCCCAGAGCCTCTGCTGCAGTCATCTTCATCATCGCAGTCTCCGCTCTCCTCCTCCTCCTCCGTGGTTTTGCTCATGGCTTTTTGGCGGGGCAGAGCCATCCCTTTGAGCAGCTGAAAGACAGGATGTGACAGTCATTTAACAGCTTCTGCCATCCTCCCTACCTCTTCATCTGTCACTTGCAGGGAAATTGGGTGACAAAAAGGGGACAGGACTGGGTGAAGCCAGAATGGTGAGCCAGAACCCCAGTGCATGCTTTCTATCAAAGCACTGAAGAGCTCTGGTTCATTCATGGACAAAACCACACACAAAACCTCAGTTGAAGAAACAGAAGGAAACCAAACCACGCTGAGTATCTCTGATCATTGGCTTTTCCTCAGTTAGCCTCACACCAGAAGCTGGAGGACATCTATTAGCCACTGAAGCCCAGGGGTCAGCAGCCAAACACATTTCCAGAGTTGAGCCAGATTGAGTCCTGCTGTCACAACAAAAACTAGTGGCAAGATGAAGCTTTTCTTTTCCCCTGGAAGTTGGACACAGAAGCAACGGTATAGCTGAGCCATAGTCAGTGGTCGAGGGCAAGCAGAAGCAAGCATCCTTCACCCACTCACATACACGGAGCAGCTGAACTCAGCCCCAGGCTTAGTTACTGCTATGCCACCATGGGTCTTTGTGTTGTCAATTCAATATAAGGCAATCTTTTGGAAGACAACACTGCGTGGCTGTCATGGATTATCACCTATCTGAGAAGTAACACGTGTGAAAAGAAATGACAGATCTCTCAGATCCGTATGGTGTCCCACAAAAATAACCTAAAAATCTCATTCTTTACTCTTGAAGTACAGAGGATGCTAGTCTAAGTTTTTGGGATCTGCAAGAAAAGAGCAGCTCAGAAAATCAAGCCCACCACGTCCAGAGAAGACTTAGTCTGACAGACCAGTCATTCAGTCCTTTGGCAGAGCATGAAGTGGACATGAGAAAATAAAACAAAGAGCTGCTCTCAATCTCAGCCAGAAGTACCGGCCCAGTAATGCCCTCAACATTTCCAGGGGCACTGACACCACTTTGGGCAACCAGGACAGCTCCATACGCCACGAATCCTACCACAGAGGTGCAAAGAGCCCTCGTCCCAGCATAGCCCTGCCTAAGGCAATCAGCACAGTGATGACGAGAGCACCTACAAACATTCTCCCCCACAGCCAGGCTTTTCTTCCAAACCTCTCACGTTTCCTGATGTATTTTTGAAGATGCTTGTAGAGATGAGCTTTCTAACAGCAGTGGATTAAGGTAGGATTTAACTTTGCTAGGCAGTGACAGAATCTGTAATCCACACAAAGCAACTCTGGTATTTTCAAGCAGAAAAACACTTCCAGTGCTTTAAAGTCAAGTCCTAACTAATCGTGACAGGTTGCACATTGCTGAGATGAAGATTTGAATACCTCCACTGAATACAGGGTCAGGACTGCTTTCAAACACGGGTGGGAGCTCTCAATGCTGCCCCTTCACGGTGCATGGTAGGATTAGACATCTTTAAGATACTGGCTTCCTTTTCCCACTGACTTTTCTGATTATGCTATTGCTAAAAGAACCCAGCTATTTCATCATAAACCCAGCTTCACTTTGAAAGTGTGAGTCAGCCCATTAATATATGCTGAAAATTTCTATCACTACCACTACACTGTTAAAAGCCTTCTTGAATTTAATCTCAGTATTAAGAAAAATAACAAAAAGGATAAGTAACAGAAGATATTGCAAAATGGGAGCCTTCTGCTTACTTCAGGGGTTTAGTTGTTTCCAACTATTGCAGCAATATGCGTGCCTTTAAAGGCATTTTTTAATATCTGGAATCTAGGTTATATTTTTAAACTATTAGGCTAGCCTTAGAAAACAGTTCCTAAAATATTTAGCTGCTGAAGTTTATACAGCCTTGGAGGAATGCTTTCAGCATCTGGCTCTCTGTCCACGGCAATGTCCACATACCTTATTGTTTATATTAGAGTAGCATAGCATAATGAAAAACAAATGGCTCGACGTGAGACCACTTCGGTTTTCCTGGCCATGCTGTCTGTGTGCGCCGTGCCCCGCGGGCAGAAGCAACGCGGCAAACCTCTCCTTTGGGCATGCTGCAGTCTGCCCTGTTCCACAGCCGTGCTTTTGTGAACAGAAGACAAAAGGACACTGCAAGAAAAGGTGGTGGTGGTGTGGGGGGGGTGCTCCCTGCTGCATTTCTCCCCTCCCCAAAAGCATCCTGTAGCCCTGCAGGGGCTCAGGGCTGGGTGATAAAGACCCACAAAGGTCCATAGCAGGGAGCAATTGAGGACAAGGACACCCCAGCACCACCATAAGCATTTTGGCAACTGCAGCATTAACCTGTTGTTTCTTCTCAGAGCAAACAGCAAACCAGCCGTGCCCACACACCCTGAACCAGGAACGGCCTGGCTCCACACCCGCGTTAGGAGGTAAAATGCAGCTCATCCCCCCGAAACTCAGAGAAGCTCAGGGGATGAGTTTCTGTGGCCTTCAACAGGCTTTGGCTCAAAATGTCCAATTCGCTCTTCAGGAGCTTGATTTTATTTAGATATTTATGGGCCTTTCCCAGAATATTGCATGACCACAAAAATAAAAGCAAAGCAAATGCAGAGTTGGGTGCAGCACGGAGCAGACCTCACACAAACCAAACACGGCAACTGCTCAGGCCTTATCACTCTTTGCATTTCTCTCTTCCAAACTAAGCCCCCAGTGTTTATGAAATGTTTTTAGGGGAAACCGTGCTCAAAGGCACGTCGTGCACTGGCTCTTGCTGCCGAGCCTGGTGTTTCTCACACGCCATGGCACCGCGAGACCTGTACCCCACTCCTGGCAGTGACGCTTTGTCGGCCCTCCCGCAGGCTGCAGCAGTGCTGCCCCCCCAGTTACCACACACCTTTTGGGCATGGACATCAAGCCCAAATGTCAAAGGGGGACCAAGAAGCACCACAGTTCATGCAGCCACGTGCCACAGACAGACAATGCCTGTCAAATCCTGCAATGCATCTTCACACTGCAAATAAGGAATTCAGCAATAAATAAGCTCACTGTAAATAAGGACTTGGTAAATGACAGAGCTAACAGCGTTCCTCAGAGCAGTTAATCAGCTGAAAATATAATGTGGGTGTCCCATACCGGTTAGGGCTCATTGCCCCAGTACACAACCACCAAAAAAGGACACACAAAAAAGCCCCTTGTGGACCAAGGGGACTGCAACCATGTGGCTACAGGATGCTCACTTCTGCATCTGAGGCATGGAGCAAAACAGCAGGGACCTCACCATACATGTCAGCAGCATAACTTTCATTACTCACATGAAACAGTAGAGGCCTAAGGAACTTTCTAGCAGAGAGAATTAAGTTCTGGGACATTTTCAGATTTAATAAGCTTAGCAGGGGGAGGGGGGTTGGAGGAGGTCAGGGGGGAACCAGAATTTTTCAGTTGTTTGTTTTCAAACATTGAAATTACTGAGCATTTCTTGTATTACTTTTTTTTTTTTTTTTTTTTTTTTGGCACGCTATAAATTAGCAGCTTAATTTCTCAGCCTTTGTAGCCATAATAAAATGGGAACTTTCTGAAAAATGCCACGCGGGCCTCACAAGCTGCATGTCCCTGTGCAGTGGCTGGTGGCCACCCCATGCTGCTCCTTCCTCCACACATTACAGCCAGGAAGCGGGTGCAGAGGGAGCAACATGAAACACAAGCACAGCCCTGGAGCCCTCTAAGCATGAATGTAACCAGAGCCCCTCTACACACCACAACCCAGGGTTACCACTCACAGGACTCCAGTGAAGCCCTGGCTTTTAACCTGGCTTTATCTGAAACAGTTGGTGCAGTCTACAGCAACATCTGGAGAAAGTGCAGCATCCTCAGCCACGGGGAAGGGAAGGTACCGATGTGGCCAATGCAAGCTGATGGTGGTGTGCAATGGGCACAGTGATGCTTGCAGGCATCGAGACATCCTCAGCCCTGCAAACCTGCCTAGGCATCAGCAGGTGCCTTCAATGTCTCAGCCAGCACCTTTTCTCTAGGAGAGGGGATGTGCTGCAGCAAAACATGACCAGGAAAAATGCTTCAGGAAATAAAATGCTACAGAAGAGAAGATGATCCAGGGAAGCAGTGAAAAATGAGAGGCAAAGGAGGTTTGCTTTTGCTGAAAGGCCACCCCTAAGCAGCCAAATTAGACGTAATGACTCCCATGCAGGCCTTGTTTGCCACGAAGCTACAGCCAGAGCATCAGCCACAGCCACACTCAACTACCATTACACAACCTCCACCATGGTCTGCATGCTTTATGAAATTACATTCAGTGGACTGAACATAGCTTCTCCGTCCTTAAATAGCAACTGGAGCTGACTACTACCCTAACATTACCGTTTATTCATGTCCTGTGGTTTAAAGCCTATAGTAAGAGGCAGGAAAATACATAGTCCAGTGATCACTAAAGTAGTATGTAACAGTGAGATAGCTTCAACTTAATCACAATTCACCCAGCTGCAAGAGTTTACAATCATATCTGCTCTTCTTTGCTAAACCATAATGGCAAAAATACACTATAATGTATCCAACGTAAATGAGAGCGCTAATTGTGGGAGTCTGCGCGCATGCACATGTCTCAGAGGTGTCTGCGGGGCATTCATCTCCCATCTGCACAGTAACCACGGAAAGAAACACGTGGGACACATCCTTTGCTCCTGACTACAAGTTCCACCAGCTCAGACGTGCATCAGTTTTACTTCCAAGCTCATGCTTTTAAATCATGCCCCCACCCTGGACACAAGGGCATTGGCACAAGGGATGCCAGGCAGTCCCAGCTGGTTTCCATATAAATATTTGTTCCTTGGCTTGTCCTGTGGTCTCCCTGAAGCTCAAAAAACAAGCCAGATCAGAACAGTGTGTCGAGCATTTCTGCAAGGAAAGCTCCCTGGGGCGTCCCAGCATGATTTATACAATTATTCATAACCATACAGTGACCAGACAAAAACAGATGCAGCAACACAGGGTAATGACTCAGCTGGATTTGGACAGGCCACCGTATGTTGAAATCTTTATAACTCCTCATTCTTAACAACCACTTCACTCAGAGCTCACCATCCCACCAGCCCACTGAGCCACCTGGTCTTGTTTTTCCAATTTTAACATAAACAGTGAGAGCTGCAACATACTTTTTATCATTAATCTCCCGTCTCCAAAAAGAAATCAACATTGTGTTCCTTGGACTGTAGTTTAATAGCCTTTTTTTCATTTTGGAAACTATGCTCCCAGTATTGCAAATATCAATTTGAGCAATACCAAAATTGTGCCCACAAATTCAGATAAAATATCAGCACTGAGATACAAGCAGTGTGCTCCTTTAGGGCAGAAATCATCCCTTTCAACACACTTCAAAAATATGTAAAGTAAATAGAACAGCCAAACAGATTATTACGGGGAATAGAAGACTTTTAGAAAAACATTTAATTCCTTCATAAGTTTAGGCGGGAAGTCTGATTGATATTTGTAATCTTTTGGTGGACAGAGCTGTCATTTAATTTAGCTTGCATGACTGAAAAAATTTAATAAAAGTGTTCCACTGAGTTTTACTGAAATTCTTCGCATGTTTTTAGTAAGCCTCTGGAATACGATCAAACCTAAAATGCTGGAGAGGATGGAGACTGATCTTGCAGCTAAAATAATATTCAGAATTGCAATATACATTTAATAATCAAGCATCCACATCCAGAGTGCTGTATTGCAGAAACTCTCTGGATGCCCAGCTATGTACCGCTCCACATCATGAAGAGGACCCTGGGAACCAAACCCAGCAGTGAAAGCCAACCTCTGGCTTCTGGCTCTACTAGAAACCTTTCAGAAACTCAACTCAAGCTACCAACTCAGGACTGTCCACAAAATTTTGGATGCCACCCTTCAGGAGCCTTGGTAAGAAAGAGTTTTGCAGGAGCAACGCTGTTCTTTCTCCTTGCATTATGTAAGTCGCCTACTCCGACCACATGCTTCCCAACACCCAACAGAAAGGCCACCATACTTCCATACTTCCCACACAACCCCTGAGATTCCCAGTAGGTCAGGTTTTTCCATTTTAAATTCCAGTCTGCTGAAAACATTGTCGGGGGGGCATATATCTTATAGCCAATCCTAACCTTTACATTTGCAACACTGAATAATTTATGGGTGGCTTTTAAATCAGGGCAGCATCATGGGAAAAGTGCAGATTTTCACACGATACTGTTCCCTGTTAACAGCTCATTACAATGTACAGAAGTATATTCCCATTATGAAATACAGCTGGGGTTGTTTTGCTTATGAAGGTCATTATCTGATCACAAGCGAGAATCAAGGCAAGGAACCCATTTTAAAAGCCTAAAGTTGTGGACTTTTCAAAAACTCATGTGTTTTGAATTTTGTGGCCTGATCACGCACAAGCATGCAACAGGGAGAATCGATTCTCTCCACTTCCTTTGCTTATTAGTCCTAGAAATAGCATGGAAAAAATTATCTTTTATTAGCAAATATTTTCTTTATTATTTAACCAATCCTCATCACTGGATGCATTGATGCCCTTCCCTCTGCTTTCCTATTTCCCAGCTCTGTTCCTTTCTATTCCTTCTTTGGACAGACTGCCTTGGCAGCACAGGAGCATGCACAAGCCGAAACTTGATGCAGCATCAATAGCATCAATTTTACTTGCTTCTTTCTGAGCTCTAGAGAGCTTTCTCTGTCTTGGACAGCAACAAAACACTACACGTATTACAGAAAAACTCAATGTTCCCTGGCACCAAGTACCAAATGCCACTAAAAATAAGGGAATTTAAAGCTTTGTAAACTGTAAATACCAGGATCTGTATTTCTGCCTTGCAAGACTGGGTGCATGCATGCATGCACAGACAGGCATCACTGCCTTTCCAACACCGTTAGCCTGCGGACAGAAGAACCCATTTCAGCAGCAGGACAGTCAAACTGGCAGCTTTGTTATGGCCCTTCTGGTTGGATACATCTTGACAGTACAGATGAGGCAAAGAAGAAGCCTGTTCCTAATTGTACTCCTATTTCAAGCTCAGCACAACAAGAAGCAATTGCTAATCAAATGTTAATAAACTGGAAGCAGGGTTTGGACCTGGGAAAGCCATTTTCAGTGCTTAGAAAAACAATGTGTTGGGCATGTCAGCTGTTTTATCAGCTGCTTGAAAAGCAAAATCTGCACTTCCCTGTGCTGCTGCTTCAAACCACCTCAGGTTTTGCACTGCTGAAGCAATACTCAGCAGATCAGGTCCCAGCCAGCATCACACTCCTGCTCAGGGCAAGGAGGGCTCAGAGTTTGTATCGTACTCTCCAGACACAGAAGTATTTTACTCTACTTTTAGTAGGCCCCTCATAATGCTGTTTCCTGGAAGAATCCCTACCATGCTCACCTTGGGTCCACCAGCACAGCAGGACCCCTTTTACTACCTTCACAGACTGCAGAGAAGACGCTCAGCTGTCAGTAAATCAGGTTTTCTGGTCACTCTCCTGATAGCACAAAGAAGCTGGTGACAGCACTGAATTATTGGCCAAAGGGTTGCCCTACTTTATGGATCATCAGCTTAACTCTAGATTAGCTATCAAAACTGACAATATCCCTATGGGTAAAAGAAGACAGATAAAGACCCCTAAATGCTGGCAGTAATTAAAATGAGTCCACGCTGGACAGTAAATCTCTGTCAGCAGCAGAAGGGGCTGCCAAGCCGTTATGAATTGCTGCAGCTTGGTGACTGCTGGCTGGTGCCCGGGACAGGATGCTCCTGCAGGTGTGAAGGTTTAAGCCCTCCCTGGCACCAGGATCGGCTCCTGCCTGCTCTCCCTCAGTACAGGAGGTGTCACTTCCCTGGCCCCAACAAATGCTTGTTCATCACAGGGCACACATGAAAAAGAGATTACCCGGGCTTTACGACCAGCTCATTCACCTTATAGGCAGTTCCTTCCCCTTCCCCATGCAGCTATTTTTGGCTTGTTTTTGTGCAGCAGTCGGAAGGACCAGAACAGCACAATGCCAAGCGGGGCCATGGGGTCCAGCCCAGCCTGCTGAGGACCTGGGGACTCCCCATCTGCTCCCAGCTTGTGCCCTGAGCCCCACATCGATGTCAATGCTGCAGAAATGTTCCTTGTGAGATGCTGCTGTTCCTTCCTCTCCTTTGTGTTCCTGATCACAAACCACCACTTCACCATCCCTTCCTACAGACCTCCTTCCACCCCCATTAAACACAGGTCTCTTTCAAACTCCAAAACCAATCATAAACTTCAACACAGTCGCATCAGGTAGTAGATAATGTTTCAGCACCTTGCTGAAGTCTGTCTGAATCTTTTCCTGTGAGAATAGGACTCCTAAAAGTTACCAGTTCTCTAGAACTAAGGTAGGAATGAAGATATTTTTTTGTTCCTGCTCCTTCTCCCCAACAAAGTTTATCCTTCTACCACCATCCACAGTAGGAGATGACTTCCCTTCTCCTGCCCAACAACTCTACATCACTATACAGGAGAACATGGACCAATTTGTCCACCTGCCAAGCAGCCACCCCTCAGGGGGTTGGCAAGTGAGCAAAGGAGGGGTGTGGGAGCCTATGTGGGCCAGGACCTATCCACTGCTATTATCCATATTTTCCATATTTGTTTAGTTGTGTTGGAGCAGAACCCTGCTATGCCATCCAAAAGGCACTCAGAAAATCCTAAAACACACGTCACCAGCAGATAAAAGATCAGACAACAAGCAGTGACAAGGTAGGAGCACAAGGAACAATACAGAGATAGAGGTGGAGACAACCACCTCATCACCATCACGTCATTCAGACATCAAAGCAGAGATGGCCTCGAAGGAAGGCGCCCTCAGCCTGTTGTTACCTGAGGTCAGGATGCTCCACCACAGGCCAGCGCCCAGTTTAAGTGGTGGGTACAAAAAACACAAGGCGGATGCATACGCACAGCTTCAGAGCGTGGTGCTTCTACCTCTCAACCAAGCACACATCTGGGCTTCAGTACAGTGCAGTCCCACACCAGAGCACCTAGGAAGACAGGTCGATGTTGTACCACTATTGCACCCTGAGCCACCTGCTAAAAACATTTCTCTGGGCAGGGGACCAGCATGCCGGAGGCAGGCACACAGCACAGTGCGGGTCCCTGCCACCCTCACCCACCTGCCAGCCAGCCCAGCCCCTCTCACATCAGAGCAGCTGAGAGATTTCCTCTTGGCTCAGGCTCTGGCACACGTGGCTGCTCTCCGGCTGTCAGCGACGTCTGCTGGGGCTGCCTGAGAGAAGACATCTCGTCCTTGGCACCAGGTAAGAAACAGCAAGCCGAGAGCTGTGTCGGAAGGTTTTTTTTTTCCCCTTTTCCTTCTGCCACTCCACAAACAAATCTGTGCCAGCAGCTTCCCCTTTTTCCCTAAAAGCTCCCAGCAGAGAGGGAACTCTCAAATCATGTATTTTTGTGTACAATGTTGTGTTGTACAGAGGTTGTTACTACATTACACCCCCCCCCCATGACTTCCACACCAAGGGGTACCCTGCCCTCCCAGGGGCTACTCTTTTTAGCTTTAGTGTTGCATTTGTTTTGTCCCAAGGCCCTGAAAGCTCAGAAAGCAACTGCAAACAACTGCAAAGAGCTCTGCTGAGCATCCCCAGCTCCACAGGGCTGCCACAGGGGACCCAACAACCGCCTTGCCAGCCACTTACCTACTACCAGACAAGAGAACCCTAGTGCACAGACATTTACTGAGCTGTTGATTTCAGCAGAGATTTAAATTATGCAGGAGGAGAAAGACCCATAGCTAACAAGATTGTGGGTATCCACCACGGGAAGAGAGAGTAGCCAGCCTTCCCTCCTGAGGACACACCAGGGCAGTTGGGGCCTTGCTGAGCCCTGGACATGTACTTAGGAGCTTGGGGGCCACCTCTGCCATCTGCCAGCCACCGTTCTGTCCATCAGCCCTGTGCAGAAGGCAAAGCTGGGACACGGGAGCAGGGCTCTGCAGGCAGGACGGGGCCAGCACTGCTGGAGAAGGCGCCCAGCTGGAGCGGGGAGCCCAGGGCCCCAGGCCTTGCTGCCACAAGTATTTATGCACTTCACATTAAACAGGCACTCGACTGAGACAAACCAGACCAGAAGTAATCCCAGGAACGGGGGGTCTCCAGCCTCTATGGTCCCTAATTAATGGCTGATGGCTGGGCTGGCTCCTGGGCAAGGTCACCACACTCCTCTGCACTCAGAGCACGGCTGCTGCTTGCTGAAACCCAAAGAGGAGAAAATGTAACTTCAGAAACACAGCTTTTCAAGTGTCAGTACTGGCATCTGCCTCCTAGGATAGGCCTACAAACAAGAGGAAACATCCAGGGTCCATCATGGACACTGCTGATGCACCAGGGTGCAATTTATCATCATTACTGAAAGTACCCACCAAAAGCAGAGCCTGCAAGGTTCAGTATCCTGGGGAGAGCAGCAGGCAAGAGGAGCCCTGCCTGGGGTGATTCTCCCACACAGATGCACAGCCACCAGCTGACACAGCTCACCATTTAAATTAGATTTAAAACTGGTGACTTTATATCCTCCCCCAGAGAGACTCAACACTCGCAGAGGAAGCCCTGAAATGTACCTACACAAGTCTCACCCTCCACATTTAGGAGCAATGCACTGTCCGAAAAGGTCAACACTCTCATTCCCCACTCACATGCAAGAGGCACTTGAAGGGTCCTGCCAAGAATAAAAAGTAATTTCCTGCCCATCATGAGAGGTCTTGATTACAGGACACCCATCCTCAGCCAGCTGTCCCTCAGTTCCCCTTGCTGACAGTGCTCCACAAGACAGCATCTTCTTACATGTGTCCTCAGAAAAAAACAGGTGAACACATTTTCTTCTTTTAAATACTGTTTCCTCACAATACAGACAAGCAAGGCCATAGACAATAAATATTGCCGCAACCTAACCTTCCCTGTTTGCTCTCAAGTTTTATGTGCCGCAAAGGCCATTTATTGCAGCACACGCTACAACAGCAAGAGCACTAAAATATAACCTGGCCTTTGCAGTTAGTTACATGTCAAAAGCAAGCTAAGAAGTTTAAAGAGCAAGAGCATTAACTGACAAAGTCTTCCTGAGCCATGCTGGCTATTTACACATGCACCAACACACGCAGGTTAAAGCAGCCTTATTGACAAGGAAAAGGGTTTGCCAGAGCAGAGACCTGCCTAATTACAAACAGCTGCTTTGTCAGCAGGTGTAACAAAAGGAGCAAGATTACAAATCATTCATTACCAAAAACATACAGAACTTCTTTTGCTTTCTGACAGCAGCATGGCTTGGCTGAAAGCTCACAGGGCTGCAGCAGTCTATGCTGGCAGCTACCTCCAAGGTGGGACAGAGCACTGGGAGAGGTCCCAGGAGCATCTCCTGTTCCCTGAATCATGGTGTACAGGTACAGCTCTAGGTCCGAGCAGGGCTGTTGCAGGTGGCACAGCTCACAAACACCTCGTGCATGCCAAAGTGCAGCTCCCAGCACAGCCTCCTGGAGCCTGCAGGAAGAGAGCGGCCGGCAGGACCTCGAGATGGAGCTGGCCCAACCTGCCCAAGGCAAATCTGACTTCATTGCTTTTTCCTCCCTCCCCCGAGAACACGGCTGCTATGTGGTTACACACCACAAGCTGGAATCAAAAGTAACATTATTGTTAGCGGGCCTTTTTCTAAAGAACAAAGCAATCAGGTTTGTTCTGCGGCCAAGATGACCATAGGTTACCTTCCAGGCCTGTTCTGGAAGATGAAGATTAGCTCCCACAATCCCAATCCTCTGTCTGGACCACATTTTTAAAACCTTGACATTAAATCAAATTCTAGAGAGAAATGCAAAAATGAGAGACCTACCAGTCATCTCACCAACTCCAGAGAGGGCTGTGTGCTTCGCTACTGTAATTACATTTCAAAGAAAAGGAGCTGGGGAAAGTTTTCCCAGTCCCCTGCTGAAAACTTGGCCCCCAGACCCCTCAGCAGACAAAGTGCCTCTGTTGGCAAAAGCCAAGGACCGAGGGCCATCACTTCTATGGGGAGGGAGCAACCCCTGCTTTGAGAAGCCCTCAGGCAGCACCTGACCTGGTGCTGCTGCCCCATGGGCATGCATGGGCAGCCAGGGACCACTGGAGAGGACACCCACCTTGGCCATCTTCTACTGATCACATTACCAGGCTGAGTCACAGCACAAGATGATATTTGAGACCATCAGCGAGGCCCAGAATAACTGTAATTAACTGTTCATTTGGTATCAACGGATCCACTTGTTTTGCTACACAAGGATTCCTCCAGGTTTGTTTCCTCCACAACAGGATAAACTCCAGTGCTGGTACAGGATATCTGGTGTTTGTTTTAAAGTGCCGCTGTGCATCAGCTGCTTGTTTTGGACACAAAGGAAAATTAGCCCCTTTTAAAGGTGTTTTTCTCCCCAGCTGATTTCCATTGCATTGTTTGGAGGACACACCTGAGGCACCTGCCTCTCCGCATGATCCCCCCTGGAGCTGAAGCCACAGGGGCAAAGTTGAATCCCTTTTCTTACACAGGACTGCAGCAACAAGGGAATTTCAGGGAAGGTGAGCAATAAAATGCTATTTATGTTACCTAAATGCTCTGAATGCCAAACAAACTGATGCGGAAGCCATCCATAACACCAAGCCATCCAAGCTCAGCCACCCCTGCTTCCCGGTCTTGCTGGATTTCCTTGCTGCACAGGAAAACTTCGCTGCTCCTACAGTCACAACCAAGCTAAAGAACCATTCTGATGCCAGATAAGAGGCGAAACACCACTGGTGAGCAACACGACTACTAGATAGGAAAGTGGCATTAGTAAAAAGGAAGTACAGGTGAGGCTTTCTTTTTTCCACACAAATGCAGGAGACACGGGTCTTTACAAGTGCCTTTCCTGCGTGTTCCTGAAATTCATTGCTGGGGAAGGTGAAATGGAAGTCCGCAAGGAAACAGAGTGAGTCCTGTCTTGAAAAATGACAGCTCTGTTGTCCCACTACATAGAAGTAAGAAAAAGAAGTACATGTGGGGATGGACCAAAGGACTTGGGTGCTCCAAGGAAAATCTTACAGTGAATTATTTTCTCTAGGAAACGGACAATATGGGGCTTCTTGGATGCTGACAGTTTTGCTACCGCCTTCTATAAAAGCAACAGGTCAGTAACAGACAGCAGCCTTAACTTCAGCACCCGGGAGATGCTCAGGTCCTCAAGCACAGCCAGGTTCTAGCATCACTGAGCACAGCCAGAAATGTGACTATTTACCCCTCTTTCCTTACTTAAAATGGGAAATACCTCACATTCCACAGCAAATTTAACTGCCGCAAGCAGTAAAAGCATGGGGCTTAACAGTGCACCCGTTACGCTCCTCCATGTCGTGCAAGACCATATGTAAAACCAGCAAGAAACTTCAGCAGACAGAGCCCAGATTACAAGTTAGCCAGTTACCGTCTGTTTAAAAACACACGCACAAACACCGACTTCAATTAATCTCGGGCTGTTAAAGAAAACCCATTTAGGGTGACCTACGGGTACAGCGTTCCCACAACAAACCCGATAAAGCAGGGATGTTTGCAGATACAGCCCTGACGCACGATAGCTGGCGCAGGCAAGCGGTGCTTCATGCTGAAAGCAAGAAGGAGGGAAAGAATGTTTTTGGATTTAAAAACCTTCCAAACAATAAAATACATTAAAATTTAATTATGTTCTAGTTAGAGAGGGTCACACTTCCCCTGATTTAACTGGCCTGGCAAAATCCTGTAATTGCCACTTCCATATGGAGTTGGAGGCTGCAAGAGAGCATTTACAGTGGTGTGTTAACAAGAGCTGAGGCACAGCTCAAAAGGACAACGTCGTTACTCTTTAAATACCAGGCCTAGACTTGGTGGAGCTATAGATTATTTTGTGCAGTAAAAGAGGAATTAACTGATCCATTCCAAAATGCATTTATCATTAAAATAAAAATCTTCTGTCATTTTATTTAATAGCCTTAGTAAGAAATAATTGCAATGTCTGGTTGCTTTCAACAACATGTGGTTTTAATATTTTAATTGTTACAAACTGTTTAATAATGTTGAACAAAAGGCGTGTCCAATTATTGTGTTTATTAACTTTTCTTTTGAGGACTTGATAAATTATATTACACATATACAGTGCTTCAGATACTGTAGTGTTAACTTACTAAATTTGAAAGTGGAAAATCAGCCAACAGTGACTCGTTTTGGTGCAACTTAAATATTGTATTTGCGAGTGACAAGCATTATGTATCACTTCATTTAACAATCTAGTAGTTTGTGCATTTTTCTAATTATTGTGCTGCTTTATCTAGCTAGGGAATTAAACTACGGTGGGAATAATAAACCTCACAAAGCCTAACAGGCCACAGAGAGACATGATTCCACCGAATCTGTCAAAGTCACGGATTTTTTTCTGAAGGGGAAATATATTCCTGAAAAGTCCTCAGCTCCCAGGGTCTCCCACTATAGACTTAATAGTTTTCCCCACTTTGAGCCGGCTGGGACAGCACCTGGCAAGGCTTTTCCCGGGACTTGACAACTCCTTTGGAAGCACCCGCCAGGGTGAGCCACCTCCCCACGTCAGCTCTTGGGGCACCCCACAAGGACAGCTATCTCCATACCAGTCACAGGTTTCCCCATGCAGGGACCAGATCCGACCCTTCTGCTGCCCAAGAGTGGCCCCCCATCACCGGTCCCCAGTGCTCGGACACACTCTGTATTTTGAGCGAGAGGCCTGAGACGCGTTTGGGCATCGCGCTGTTCCCAGGCCTATTTTGTTTACATTTGATTCAATCAAGTTGTGGCCTTTTGGCCTCTTTCCAAATTAACTTCTGGGTGACCTCCGCTGTGCCCTCTCCCAGCAGCAAGGCCTCCGAGAAACAGGCCATTAAACCTACAAACAAATATTGGATATATTGCTTGATCAAGCCAGCTTCAAACATAGCTATTTAACCCCCGGCACATGCTTTTGCAAACTAAGTATATTTTGTCTTCAGTCATTCACCCTTCTTTGCCTACTTTTTTTTTTTTTTAATTCCGTCTAGAGCTCCGTGTTTTACTGCCTCATAAAACTTCAAAATTTTGTTCTCATCCTCCCGTAAACCCCACGAAGAGCAGCGCAGGGCCCGTTCACACGGATCTCGCTGCAGGGCTGGGTCTTTACACCGAGCACGTGAAGAAAGGCAGCAAGATCCTACCCTGTGGATCAGCCATAATACTCCAAGAAATTGTGTGTTCCCCCTATTTCCAAGGAAATAAATCAAAGTTGGTTTCTCAGGGTCTGTGAAAGCATATAGCCTGGACTCCAATCCCCAAAGGGTTGGTGTTTTTTAATTTTTTTTTTCCAAGAGCTTATATGGTAGTTGGATTTCTGGCTAGAGAATATGCAATATGATAAAAACACAGCCCCTATACAGGGTAATAAATTACAGATTGTTTGATGTGGAAACCAAAGAACTGTCAAACTCCAGTATATCTGAAATATTCTAAATGAGCCCTTAACTCCAGTGTCTGGAAATGTACAATATGTTTCCAGACCCTTCAATCTTGTAAAGGCCCATCTCCCCCACTTAATTTTCCTTTTATGGATTTTATTCTTCATTTTTAGTGGATTTTTTCCCCTCCTCTTTCAAAACTGTGCTCTTCCTCTTCGAGATAGTCCTATGATAAACAATAGGAATTATCTAACTGTAGAAAGGAATCAGAAGTGGGCCCAAGCTTAATTTTTAGGAATGCTGTTTTGTCACAGACTTTGTATAGGATGTCACCTCCTCACTTCATCTGCCCACCCACAGAACAGGGACAGCTACTGCTGCAGCTCACTGGGCTGTTTTGCAGGTAAGTGCAGTAAGGACAGGGGAAAGCATCTGAGTAGAAATGGTGTTAGAGCCCTGCAAGCACCACAGGGAGTGCACAAGCAAGCTGAGGACAGAGAGAAAGAAAAAGGAGATCCAAGAGCATCACCCCAGCTGATCCAGTACCTGCAGTCTCCATCCCAGCTACATGCTTGCATCAGCATCACCCAGGTCCACTCACCCAAACCTTTCTTGGTCGGAGGTCACTGACAGGGCAGAGCATCCAAGACATGGGACATGAGGCACGGTGGCTCCCACCTCCACACGTATCTGTTAAAACTTGAACTCATCCCCATCTGTCAGCCATCCCCGTGGGGAGGGGAAACTTGAGTGACCAGAGGAAATAACTCATTTGCACAATGCTTTTTGCCTAGGGTTGCTATCAAGTCACAAAGAAACTGAGCAAGACCTTGTGCTGACAATGAATAACCTCTCACTTCCAATATAGTTTCATGTGTGGGATGAGTGAAAACCCTTCTAGCCAGCAACAGACCCCATCCACTCTGGGAAATAAAAGTTAGGAACCAATTCCAACTCATTTTCCTGAAGGCGACCCTTGGCCTCCCAGCTGAGATAACAATGCTAATATTTATGGACGGGCTATTCCTGCCTCTGGACACAGAGCAAAAATAACTCAAATCACAACTTGGTAGACACATCTAACAGAACTGAAAAAGGAATCTTTGCTTCCAATACAGTAATAACAAACCATCTCGCCCACCAATGCAAAAAAAAAATAGCACCACCCACAGTCACACATGCACACGAAAAAAAAGTGGTCTGGAGTTCTGATATGATGAGTAGGCATCAGCAATTGTGACTCATCCAGAAAGAACTGACCTGAGACAACACACCACTCAGACAGCCATGCTTCATTCATTTATTTATCTTAGCTTGATAAAAGATGCTTAGACCAAGCTAAAACAATCTGGAAAATTTTTTTACATTCCCTTTCTCTATGGGTTAAGTTTTCTGTATTCTTTTTAGCCACTGTGCATTTGGTTCTAATGCACAAATAACATTCTCAAACTGGAAAAGTTTGAAAAGGATTTCTCATATATGCATATGCTTACACAGATTCAGTTTGAGAAGACTCCTGAGCAAGCATTATTTCCTCCCTCCTACAACATATTTGCCAAACTCAAGCAAACTTGAAAATTTGGTGTACTGATGAAAGAACACACATTTTTCAGCAGCATGAGCAGCCTGAAGTAAACTGAAGCCAAAGCACCAGCAAGTTGCAGACATTGGCAAAAAACTACAAGAAAATGCTGTGGAACTCTAACAAAAATTGCACCAACTAGCACGGTTCCTGAGTCTACCAGTATGAATGAAAACTGACCTGCATCTCCAACACAAAAAAAATGGGGAGGATTTAATTAAGTTGTGCTCGACAAATAATATACTGGTAGTCACATGGGAAACCAGTTTAGAACTCTGAGCGCTACACGAATTCTTTTTTTCCAAAAAGACTGAATGTTTGCAAAACCTCAGAAACCACTGTCCTTTGAGTTTGGTAGATACTGAATTTTTCACCCTTCCCAAGCCTAGGAGCCCACACTTTCCCAGATCTGAAACCAACACCTGAAAAACAACTGTAATTCATCCAGAGTTGTTCCTTTCACATTTCCTACTCTTTAGCATCCAAGATGTGTTCCAGATGTGAAGCAGATCACAAAACTTCAGCAGGCCAAGAAAAGAAGTGTGATGGTGAGCTCTGCCACCCAAAATCCCTAATTTAAGTAACATCCACAGTTATTTTACCAGTACATAAGCTGCTTACCACCTCAGTGTGAATAGCTAGGTTCATAACTAACTTTCACAAGTCACTTTACATTTCCTCCTGATTTTATTCTCAATTCCCCTCCTTCTCAAACATAACTTCACAGGAGGGGTTGATTTTTTCAAACTCTTACAATTTATGCCATCCAAATCAAAACAACTCATCTGCTCCCTACAACGCTACAACTTTCCAGTCTGATACTGCGAACAAGGGAGAGAGCTGTAAAAGACCATGACTGAGCTGACCACGTTCACCCACTTACCCCTATTCTTCTCAGAGCAGGAGCTGACACAGACAGGCTGCTGCTGTAAACAGCTGCATTCAGCCAAGTTGTGTTTACCCAGGGTCCCTCGTTCCACAAAGCTTAGCTCCTCAGCAGCCTGAACTGTTCAGCGAAGACCTAACTTGACCCAATCTGGCAGCCAGCATTTCACAACCACTTTATGTCAGCAGTTTCAAGTACGCTAATAACCATGTTTTGTTCGGTGCGACTTTCTCACTGTGAACGGCAAAATATCATTATCACCTGCAGGTTGAAGCCTGCCCTCTACCCCATTTAATAGGGAGCTGATTATGCTATTCTCTCTCCCCCCCCCCTTAATAATTACAGGCTGTGGGCAGATGGCACAGCTTTTCCATGCAGGAAGGCACAGCAGCCTGCGCTGCCATCGCCTGTTCTGCATGCTGAGGTGCTCTCGGGGTCCCAGTGGCCCCAGTGCTCCCAGCCAGCGGCCGGTGACGTGTGCCTGCCCTGCAGGGCTTCGGCCAGGAACTGTTATCACAACAGCCCCTGGCACCCGCGGGAGCAGGAAAGCAGAGGTTAGCAGAAAAGTCGCTAAGCCAGCAACTTCAGGCAGATCAGCCCTCACAGCCCACCAGCCGGGGTGCAGCTGGGCTTTACCATGGGAAGCTGCTGCTGCTGAAAGCATCGTGCTGGAGCAAACCTGGACGAGATCCCCACCAGTAAAAGCTCTCTTGAGGGAGACAGGGCAGCTCAGCCATGTTAAAGACAGCGTTATGACCTGAGTATTTTCCCAGCAAGACCCAAATGCTGTATGTTCCCAGAGAGTACAGAGGTCTAAGCTGCCAGCCTACTAGAAAACAACCCCTCTGAGAGTTACACAGTGACAGAGAGCAGAGTCCAGAGCCAGACCCCAGCCCAGCTGGGGGACAAAGGCAGGGCTGGCTCGAGTCAATACTGTAGAAGAGCTCTGGGAGGTTAAACCCTCTCCCTGCAGCACTCACACTGTGTGAAAGGCAGTTTCCCTCACATAGCTCACAGCCATTGCCAACTGAACACAGCGCAGAGGTGTCACTTAATCCCTTGGCAGCAGCGGGGCTTCACAGACTTAACCTGGCCTGGCATGATGGGTAGAGACAAGATACTGCTTGTCCTTGCAATGATGCCAGGTCTGAGACCGTGGGAAGGAAGCTCCCTGCCTGGCAAAGAGGGTCTCATCCAGCTCTGCCACATCCCCATTAAACAGTAACTTGTTTTGACAGTGATTAGGAGCAGACATCCAAGGACATGCAGCAAACTAACAACTGACCCTCCATTCCAGCCATGAGCAAAGAGGACTTCAACAAGAGTTGATGTCAGACATGTGCCACACAGACCTACACCAGCACCTCGTGCTTATGGATATCACAGCAGCACCATCTTCCCACCATACCGGGGATGAGCACTTACAAGAAGTGCACCACAAGGACACATCCAGTGCCTGGGAACAGGCTGAGCCCAAAGGGCTGCACTGTGCATGCCCTGTGGCTCCTGTTTTGCCCACAGGCTTAAACCAGGACCTGCCATGCATGCCTGGTACCAAGCCGGGCCGAAGCAGCACCTGCTCTCCACCCAGCTGCTGAAAACAGAGCTGCCCGGGGTTGTCTGGCTGAGCCCGAAGAAAGTGTGGGGGAGGCCAGACTGATTTGGAAACCACCCACTCTGGAGTCATCCCCTGCTGGCACGCCTGCAACAAACCTGGTTGATGTGTTTCAGCTTGTCAATAATCTGGCTGATCACTGGCTCGGGACTTTTCATCTTCACCTCATGGTTGCCAGGGTGAGCTTTTACTCCGTTCCTTGTGATTTGGGGGCTGTATCTGTGGAATGAGAGAATGTGGAAAGTATCTGTGAGAACAGAGGAGACCACAATGTGACGGGCTAACACAAGAGATCTTTAAAGTTCAGTACAAACAAGAGTATTCCCAAGATAAGAACCAGCCCTTTCCAAAATTGAGAGAATAAAACAGTTAATAATGACACAGGAAAGGCAGAAGATTCCTGTATATATTTCTGCTCTGCCTTTGCAAAGCAGCAAGATGATGTACTTGATCACTTGAGGACAATGAAGTCCTTTCCAGTCCATTAGTAACCAAGGAAGACGTTAAACAATATACAACAGGGATAAATATTTTCACATAACTTGCACCCAAGAGTCCTAAAAAAGCTGGCTGAGAAATTCTGGCTTGCTCATGTTTGTTTAAAATAAATCTTGGCAGACCACAGAGACTCCAGTACAAGAGTGGTAGTGTGCCCACAGCCAAAAAAAAAATGAGTGGGATGACCCAGTTAACTGCAAGCTGATTAGTATAACACCAACCCCTTGCAAAATAATGACTATCACTGATGTGTGATTTCAATAATAAAGAATTAAAGCATCAGAATATAATTAATGCTGTCAACGTTGCTAATGGAAAATAGGTGTTGTCAAACAAACCTGATTTCAGTCTTTGATGAGATCCAGCCTTGGGGATCAAAGTAACAGCTTCAACACAGAACATACCTTGACTTCGGTGCGGTGCTGGACTCTGCACCACACAATATCCTGATTTACATGGGTACCACCATGTCGGTAAAGCACGCATAAAGCAAATTAAGAGCTGGCTGAGACCACCAGACACAGCCTCCATGGGCACCCTCCCCAGGCAGCTTGCAGGGATGCTGTGCAGAGGCAGGTGGCCGAGCCAGCTCTCAGTTTTTTCATCAGCAACTAAGAAAGCAGTGTAAATGTGCTGCTGCCAAATCTATGGAATGGCAAAGTTTATCAGAGCAAGGAGAAGGGGGAAAGACAGGGATCACAGCATATTTTGCTTTGGAGGAAAGCACTCCTGCGCCTGATACCTGGAGAATAGCTTGTGCCACTCAGGATGTGAGACAAGCAGCCTGCACCAACCTCAAACTGGGCTTCAGGACCACAGTAAGTAGCTGTTACCACTTTCTGCTCACAGCCAGGGCAGCAGCACACTGGTGCCTTCCTGAGCTGCGGGTTGTTTGTGTTCATTGCAGCCCCAATTACTGGCCCCGGTACTGTAAAAACACAAACCAAGCCCTCATCTCCAAGAGCTGACAGCCCAAGCACACGCTGCCAAAACCCGGCACAGCCTACGAAAGCAAGATTTCGGAGATAACACCGAGCATCAGTCTGCTTTACTGTATGTTTGTTTTTCCGGTGCCGTGGGTAAACTTGATGAGTATTCCTTTCTGTGCCTCATCTCCTGCATATTGCATCCATACCCAGCTCCCAGCACCAGCCCTGGTGACTGCCCCCACCTGCCAGCTCCCCTTCCCCTCCCCACTACTTGGTCCTTCCCCATGACAGGCAGCTCATCTCCCACAGGCTTTGTGGAGGAAGCAGGACATCAGCAGGGATTAAATTGAGGGGAGGGAGATAGGAGGGATGGTGGGGCCAGCTCAGGGAGAATGCTCTGCTGGGGGAGAAGGCAATAGGCACAAGGTTATTCATCCAAATGAGCTGTTGGGGTACACAGAAGGTTTTGGGGGTTTGGCTGCACTTGAACTCTTAACTAATGAGAGAGTCAGACATCCAGGGATATAAAGCCTACTGCAGATTTACATTGGTGGAGCAGGAACCTGTTCCCAGCCTGAAACATTCACATCATTCCAAAACACTGAGGTTGATTTCCACTCTGAGGCTTTTTCAGAGCACGAGTTACCCATCCACAAACGCTCAGCACTCCAGCTGCACCCCACTGCACCGCGCACTCCCCATACACCAGGCACTGTTCCAGCAGGTACAAAACACAGCTACACCTGAGACACAAGAGCTCCCAGTTCAGGAAAGCGCTTACACGAGCTGTCAGAGGTTTGTCCTAAGCTGAAAGCGAAGTGATTTGTAAAACAGGGGCCAAAGCAAGGCAGGCTGGGACACCAGACTGAAGCAAGTCATGGCCAGGCAAAGCCAGGCTTCCCGCTGCTCAGCCAGCGGTGGGACCGTGGGCTCAGAGCACCATCTCGTGGGAAGACAGCGCTGCCGCAAGCACACATCGGTCCTGGTCTGCAAATACCTGTGGACTTTAACCTTTTGCAGGGGAATAAGGCACTGGAAGCAACGAACCATCAAACCTGCTACTTATTTGTCACAGAGTCACCTAATGCTACTGTGCCAGGCTGACAAACACATCTGGTGACTGAACACTAACGTCTATAAAAACGTGTGGCTTTTTAGATGCCAAAGAAATTTCCATTTTTGGTGTTGCTGTGAATCTAATTCAAAAACATTGACAGAACTTTAAAATGCATTGCTGAAAAGTCTCCTGTGGTTTAACCAATTTAACTAGTAGGATAAATCTCCCACAGGTTTTAGTAAGAGCAGAACCATGCCCAGTTTGGTGCATGCCTAAATTATTACAATCTCTCTCCTAAGCCGTTTTACAAAGAAACTTAATAGCTTGGTTTTGAGTGGGCGAAACCCCTTCTGAAATCCAGGCAACAACTGCCAGAAAGGATTTCTGTAGCCACACAATGTTACACAGGAGGGAGGAACACAACTACTGCATGTCAAGGTAACATGTCCAAAGACAGGACTTGTTCTGGAGAAGGCAGAGACCCCTGCGCATCCTCGGAGTCATGAGGACATCAGACCTCACTCCCCAAGGGACAAGTCTGGGGGAGAAGGAAGCAAACCTCAAAGTGCTTGCAGAAGGAATTCTGCTTTAAACAGTCCCACTGGGAAAGCAGAGTGCCACCGACTGCTGTTTCTCACCTGGCAAGGTACAAGGGGACATAATAGGCCCCAAATGAACCCTTTACCTCATTGTGCATAATTTGAAGCAGCACGGCAGCGGGCTCTGCAAGCTGCGCGTATTGGGACTGAATCACAAAGCAGCAGATGCACAGGGACATGCTACATCTGAAGAGCCAGAGACAAGCTCCCGCATGGCTTGGGCGCTTTAGGACACACTGCATTCACGCTGCCAAGCCAAGACCTTGAGTGAGAGGTGGATACCAGCTCCCCCTTGTCAGAAAGCGGCATGGGCTGGCACACATTCAGGCACGTGGGATGCGGCCAAACCAAGGGTTAAAGACTTTGAAATGTAGCTTCAGCAAGGGATGAACATTCCTGAGATGCCAGAAAAACTTGAAAAGGCAGCTGGCACCCCTCTCTGCAGCCTGGGCCAAGCAGCCAGGCCTCCAAGGACTAACATGGCATAAAGATGCCTTTGGAGACCCCACAGAGCTGGACGACGAGGAGGTCCCAGCACAGCCCCCACACAGGAAAAGCCACAGCTCCCCTGCATCCCACCAAGTCATTAAAAGGCAGGTGGGCTCACAGGGTCTTGCAAAGCAACAGCATCACCTTCCTCCCATGCTCCCCAGCCACGGCTCAGGTAAGAAGAGATCCGAGCCATGTTGAGCCACTTTCAGCATATGCCAATAGAACAGCCCCTTCTGCAGGGTGCTAGAGCCACTCCACCAAACCCACCATACACCTCTACCAGTGACACCAGCACTGAACAGCAAATGCACAGTGGTTAAAGTCCACCCCATGGTCATGGGGGTCCCTGAACTGAAGGGATATCAGAGTTGCAATATGAGCATGGTCTGGCTTCCACTTCATAAGCAAAGCCCAAAATACTTCTCCTTCTTGATGTGCCTCAATGTCAGTCAGCAGCATTTCCTTGCCTGGGCTCTCTGGGCATGGGCTCTTGCTGGGGTCATGGTATTCTACAAAGACAAATGTCACATAGCCCTCACTAAGAACAACTTAAAAGACAACCACCTGATGAAAACACTGATGATCTGAGGTTTTCTGTGGGGATAGCACAGCGATAGACCTTTCATACTCTTCATTCACTATCTGTAAATGCCAAAGTATGAAGTCACATTAAGGGATTTTCTTCTCCCTTTCTACCCACCATCCACAAATTTCTCCAGTGAATGTTTGGCCATTCCAGTCCAAATGCAGCTCTTTCCAGGCTTTTGATTCAGAGCAATGAAGACAAGATGACAAATGCTATTTAAAAATATGGCAATAAATGTAAAATGTGTGTTCATCCTACTTGGCCTTACTAGGCTTAGAGATGAGTTACTGCAATGCCTGACACATGATTTAGAGAAAGTAATCCTTTAAGTCAAACAAAGAATTACACCTTTTAGAAAAAGGAAAGTAAGTTTTTCATTCAAGTAACAATTAATTTACTCTTGCCTTCCAGTTGTAAAGTATTTATTCAAATACAGCTGCACAATTTAAAGAGCACGGTATCCTTTGCACTCTTTCTCTACTGTCTCTGCTCACTGAATCATACTTGTTCTGAGGGAGCAGATGGGGGACAAACACAGCACAGACTGCTACAACACAGGGCTACCGTACAAAAAAAGAAGCTTCACGTCACAAGACTTCATGGCTGAGCTTGAGAGCAGTATTTCCAACACTTGCAGTCCCCAAAAGCTGCTCTGTGTTTCATTACAACTTACTACTCAGCCGTGAGGGGGTGGCCCAGAGATTCATGACTATTAACACAGTGGTGTGAGTGCACCCTTTTAGATGTTTCAAATGGAGTCCTGATCACACAGCCACTGGTCTGCTCAGTCCTGGAGAGGAGTACATCTGTCAAAGATTAATTTTTTTTTAAACCATTAAAGCCTTTGAAGTGTAAAACATTAAGTAAGGCTTTTATTTGAATAAAACACCTTCCCACACACACTCCCATTGCTTTTGGCTGCAAAGACTTCTACACACAACTCCCCAGCTCCCCTTTCACAGTCAGATAACATTAAAAATGGTAACACCCTTCCTTTTAGAGAAAAAAGGAGAGACTTTGAACCAGGACTGGAGCTTGTTTGGACTCAATTGGCCAGATTCTGTCTCTTTTGAGACCAGGAGACTGTAAAAAAGGGCAAGCAAGGAGTAAGAAAAAAGGTAGATGTTCTCTCACTACCAGAGAAATCTAGGCATCCCACCAGCCTCACCAGCCTCTCCAAACCTGCACTAACTAACAGTTACTTTTACTTTCATTGCCCTTCTGGCTACAGATCAACCTCAGCATTGCAAAGTAAGTCCACACAGGCTGGCAACACTGGATCCTTATCACACAGGTGGCAAGAAGAGCAAAATGATGGAAGAGTTGCTTCCAACCCACACATTGCACCCTACAACCAGGGAGCAAGTCCAGGATGAGTCCACAAGCCTCCAAGAAGAGATGATAACTTTTTTCCCCTGATGGCTTCCTCTCTGAAAAGAGAATGTGTCCACCCCAGCTGTCCCTTTTCACTCAGGGTACATGGTCCCAACATCCCTTGACCAAATGCATGGTTCTCAGGTGCCTTCCCAGCTTACAGTGTGCTACAGCAAGCACTTGCAGTCATTGCAGAGTTCACAGTGCCCCAGCCAATTTACACCACCAGAGGCTCTGAGAAAGTTTCTTCAAAAGCAACCGGGAGAATACAATGCTCTCAGTGGGGAGCATTTGGACCTAAGTAAAAAAGACATTTTCTGCTGCATTCCCAAATATCAACTTCCTCGCAGCCTGGTCTCCCTACCGTGAGAGCCCTCCAAGAGCCTGTTGTATTAGTTCCTTGCCAAAGAGAAATGCTGCCTCTTCCAAACCACCCTATATCATGCACTACAGCCAGTAAGTGTGCAACAGATGTTAGTTTTTATTAAATGTGAAGTCTCCAGTAAGAAAAGCAAATACTGTAATATTCATAGCAAAACAATGGGAGTTTAAAGTGTAAAAGGACAGCCTGAAGACTCCCTCCATTCTCACATCAGTTCAGTAAAGTTCAAGACAAATAGATTTTGGAAGAATTGGTTAAACCTGAGACCAAGCAGCAGGCTTAATATAGGAAGATTCATGATCCTCATTTTTGCAATACTCTGGAAACAATTATGGCCACTCAATAACTGACTGAATTTGCCTACTATCCTTTCATTATAGCTTACATTTGCTACAAAGCTGTGTTTTATGTGCTTGAAAAGTTATACAGCCTCCCTCTTTGGGGACTCCATTGTATCAGATATTTTGCAGCACTGCCAGAAATAACCAAGCCCTTCATGAGCTAAAGGGTTATTGCTGGCATGGAATTTCCTTTGTTCCAATTACAGAATCTCATTTTTCTCCCTTGCTTCCAATTGTGCTTTCATTGTTTATGATTTGTATGATTAAAACAAACCACAGTATATTGGCAAAAACAGGGAAATCTGAGACTTCTAGCATGAAGAAAAGAATCT
Organism: Anas platyrhynchos; assembly: GCF_047663525.1. NCBI lineage: Eukaryota > Metazoa > Chordata > Aves > Anseriformes > Anatidae > Anas > Anas platyrhynchos. Next base: position 16,632,093 of record NC_092596.1, read on the forward strand.
GGCAAGGTGCTAAAAATATATTAATTTGGAATTGGTATAAAGAGAACAAGAGTTATGTGGATAATTTAGATTAATGTACAAGTTTGTCTTTAACAATTTGGAAATGGCAATATCTAACAGTAATACTTAATGTACTTACAAGTCTTGCAGCAGGCAAATGTTGCTGTCATTCTATTCATAACAGCTTGAAAGGAATATACTACTGTAAGCAGATTATTAAACTGAGAGTCTAGGTTTTAATAGGCTTTTAGTATTAAATGCTGCAAAAGCCTGATGCTATATATAAGGTCCAAATCACCTCTGAGATTTAGATGCCTAACTCCCACAGAAACTGAGATGAGTTCAATATCTCAACACCCACTTGACTTAAGTTGAAGTCTTTACACAAGCTAATTATTCAGACAGGACTTCTGTGATAGGAATCCTCCTCTGTTCTTAGTCTGCACTGTATGGAGAAAGGGATAAGAGAAGCCGGACAACATATTCCCTTGTTTGCCTGTTTCCCATCAATACAGCTAGCTGTCTGACACACATGCTGACACAAAGCCTCCTGGCAACTGAGCACACCAGATTTGTTATTTTGGAGCACTGCACAAAAAACAGCAGCCCCACACTACTAGGACTCAGACGCAGTCCAATGCAGTCCCAACTCTCACTCCCACCCATCTGCCCTCGCCCCCAACTCACTTTGCAGCTGGCAACTCTCACAGGCAGAGTCAGGATCCAGCAGAAGTTTTGCTTTGGAGCATCAGTTTGTCTCCAGGTCAGCAAAAATCTAGCTCACCAGCCTGCTCAAGCTATTGCACACCCACCCTGTCTGTACATCCAGCCCTCTGCAATCTCAGAGAAGTGCCTGTCAGTTAATTGAGCCCCGAAAAACTGCAGAGAGGTGCACAGGGATGCAGAGGGTCAGGGGAAGATCCAGCAGGTCCAGTCACCAGCTACCACAAACATCAAAGCACTATAACCCCTCACAAGTTCTTGACAAGGGGTAGAGTGTGCCACGTGCAGCTTTTGCTGTGAACATTTGTGGCTTCTCATAAAAGCATAGAACATTTTTGCACACTTTGAGAAGTTTGAAAAGCAGCAATTTGATGCCTTTTCTTTTCCCTTCCTACTTTGGTTTATGTTCTTCAACCACACAGCAACAGCACAGCAAAAGGTGCTGCTTAGTACGTGGCCACAGAAATCTGTTGTCCTTATACAGTCACCAGCATTTGCAAGATATTTCTGACAGGTCAAAGCACCATGTCTTAAACACACAAAAGAGAACACCTCACAGATCAAACCTCAGGAAGGAGGACAAATTCTTGCTATTAAATGGTCCAACAAGAACTACATGAGGTGGACAAAGGACCACACTGTAAAAGACAGTGTGGAATGCATCATTTTTTTTTAATGTTAAAATATACAAAGCAGGGTGAGTGATGCTGAGCCATCAGCAGAGCAGATTGCACATCATCCCTGCTGCAAGACACATTGTGGAAAGCCCTCTGCCAAGCAGGTCCTCAGACCTCTTAACTTCATGGGGGTTACTAGGGACTGCACCATGCAGGTGGGATGCCCCAGAGCCAAGGACGAAACAAGAACATAGCCCAGGTACAGTCAGACCTTGCTCACAGTTTGCTGTATGATGAGGAAAGCACTGCTGGCTGCAGTGCCTCAGAGTCCCAAATGCACGTGCTGTGGTCAATCGGGGCAGAGAGAGTAAAGGGCAAGGAGGAAACTGAGAATGGTTCAAGGCTCAAAATGGGAAATGAGATGCAGTGGGAAAAAAAGCACTGAGCACATCCAGACCAGGACATGGTCACTCTCTGCTGGTAACAGAGCACTGGGATAAACAGGACAGAGTAAATACTGATTCAGAAAAAACACAGCAATAGCAGCTCAGGTTAAATGCAAGGAATGAGCATCTCTCCTGTCAGCATCCTCCAAAGCCAGTATCCAATAAAGCAACGTGGAAACATGACAATATAGAGTATATTTTATATGTAAAAATCCTAGAAGAATCAGCCCCTTGTTTGGCAGCAGTAACACATAAGGGACAAACTACATTGTCAGCTTCCTGAAATTAATACAAGAGATTCAAAAACACCAAGTTTCTTGTAAAAAGCAGCAAGCTGGAATTTGAATGACCGACAATTGCATATTAGTCCAGCAGGAGGACTACTTTATCTCTGCCAGAAACTCAAGCATATAACGGGCATTCTCAGAGCAGTTTAAGAAAGATCTATGTAATGAACAGTTGCTTGGCTCCCTCTTGGGGAAAAGACTGAAAAAACTGGTGGTTAGGGGTACTCAAACACTGTTAGCTTGAATGTACCTTTTTTTCAGGAATCCTCTCAGACTCTCTGGAAAAGATACCATGCAGGGAAGTCCAAACACCTGAAGCTCTCAGTTTGGACTGTTTTGGCTCCACATGAAGCAGCACAATTGGCTTTAGATACAATTTAATTACATTTCTTTCAACTTGAAACACATTTTGCAAATGAAGCCTTAGTTCAGCTTTATTTAGCTGAGGTGTATCCTGTAGTTTCATCAGCAGAAACACTGCCACATATGACAGACTTTAGTAGCTTATGGAGGAGAGAGGGTCGCCCTGGGAAGCACTACAGGTGCACATGCTAAAAATACATGGCAAGAAAGACTTAAAAATAAGTGGCAGAAAAGTCCAGGCATTTAAGGGGCAAGAACTATTTCCATTTTGTGCATCTATTTGTCATCCCTACCAAACATCCTGCCTGTGCAGGAGTGCTCAAATTTCTTCCTCCATGCAAGCAGCCATCCTTACCACTTCTGTGCCCAGCCAGCAAGTTTTCCTGTCCAGGGCAGCTGTGCTCCCTCCACGGCACAGGAAGGGGATGGGGGTTTTCACACTCATCTCACAGAAAAAAAATATTTTCTGACTGCAAAGGAGCTGTTACTATTATTTCATAGGAGCTAGGAGAGGAGGCTACATCCGCATGATAAATGGGAGTGGGGGGAAGGAGGAGAGGGGTGGAAAGTCAGTGTCTTCAAGAAGAGCAGAGGATGTCATCCTCAACGTAATATTCAGGCAGGCAGTTGAGAGCTGAAAACATGGTAACCCTTTTGTGTATATATACTTCATTTTCTCCTTGCCTTGCCCCACCTGCATGCTGTGGCACCTATGTGACCTACCATATCATGCCACAAATGCCACAGCATGGTGGCAGAAAATCTAGGGTGACATCTCTGCCTTTGACAGTCTACTGGTATTCTCAGCAAAAAAGCTAAGACAGGCTATCATCTAAAACCATTTTTTAATCTGCAAATAACGTTGAGCTTACATTTGTAGGAGGATGGGAACTCATCATTTTTCCACTGCTGCCACTTCACCCAGCAGTGATTTCAGCAACGCCTGGAGCAGGGCCCCGGCAAACTTCTGTAAGCAGAGATCTCACCATAGGTCCCCCCCCCGCAAAACCGCAGTGTTTGTGGTACTGTTTTGAGATTTAATTTTTTTTTTTGATTAACAACCAGTGAGGCAATATTGAAATGTTTTCCCCTCCAGTTGCACTTCTCTTAGGCAAAGAAGATTTCCCAGAACTAGGTACAGATAGAGGACACATTTTTCCTTAGGCAAAGTAGAAAGTAGGTACATTTTATTAAAGTGTCTGGTGTTAGATGCTTGAGTAATTTTTTAAAAATACATATTGACGCTATTTTAGTCCCTTCAGTATTTCAGGTCAGTATTGCAAGTGCAGGCTAATTACCACCGGAGGTTACTGATCAAGAAGTCATAATTAATGTTTCAACATTTCACAACTTCCTGAATTTATTTCTATTTCTTCCCTTATGCAAACTATTTAATAGCAAAGGATGCTTTGCAGAGTAGGGTTATTAGAGGAGATTTATATATAATTATAAAAAAACACTTCCAAGTTCTATTTCCACATTCTTTAACATTCCTAAGGGGCATTTTTTGCAAGGGAATGTTCCATCTCTATTAACACTTCATTCCCCTTTATGCTATTAATCCTGTTCTTGCCTGCCTGCATTCACCTTACCATTACTACTTGGACACTCTCAAAACCCTCTGCACATGCCCCTCCGCAGACCTACTGCTGCTCCCAGGGAGCAGTGCTGTGCTGAGCTGCTGCTTCTCCCCTTTCTCCAGCCCACTGCTACCAACCCACCACAAAAAAAAATAAAAAATAAAATATAAAAATGCTTGTAGCTTCAGGGTTTTCACAGCAGAGCACAGAAAGCTCAGTGGAGGGCGGCACACAACCACTTCTCCCTTTCACATAAGCTTTGCTCATCGACCTGAGCTGCAGCACAAGCGAACACCAGTTCTGCTAAAGGTTTAAGGGAATGAGCAATGTCCTGGCCAGAGACCACTCCCGCACCTGGTTAACTAAAGATGAGCAGTGCTGGGGAAAGGGAGGGGAAGGGAGACATGATTCACCTCTCCACGACTTCTTGTCCGTTCCAGCAAAAAGTGTCGTTCTGAACAGCGGAGCTGTGGGTGCAGATGTATTCTGGCAAGCTGCTGTAAAAATTGCTGTGAGACTTCAGCTTCATAATGAGTTCCCTGGAAGAAAAGGGAAAAAATGATTCTCAGTCAAAGGAAGTAAAGATCATGGTGGCAGATCAGAGCAGACACTCTCAGCACGGACCTGTACAGGGTAACAATGGGTTTCATGCTGCATTCTCAAAGATGCATGATTTATAGACATATGCCAAGCTGGCTACGGGATCACAGTCGGCATTCAAAGGGGCAGGTTACACTCAGGAACACAGGTCTGCCATAGGAAGGCAGGACTGGGGGAGCAGGAGCCTGCAGAACCACAGATCTGGCTGCACCCATGACATGAACTGACACAGGGCTTTGAGAGCAGCCAGAAATGGGGCAGGGGCTATGGGCATGGGATGTGCTGGTCCTCCCAGCCCAGGTCTTCCCCTTGCAAAGTAAAGGAGCACTTGGAAGCTTTCACCAGGAAACACCAAAGGACTTAGGTAAATGTTGTCAAGAGCACAAAAACATGAATAGCAGAGACTGGAAGAACTAAAACTTGGCCTGGAAGAACTAAAACTTGAGAGCTGCTCTCGAGGGGTGGCTGCAGGCTGGGGTGCAGGAGGGACCAGGCTCCCTCCATCCCTCTCCCATTTCCCCGAGCAGGAGTTTGCTGGGGTTCCCGGACACTTGGGGTCTCTTCTCCAGTCCAAGCTCCCAGCTGCCAGCTGGGGGCAGACGAAACAAGGAAAAGCCGCCCCAGAGCCAGGGAAGGCAGCCTGCTCGCTAGCTCTCGTGTTTTGCTGTCCAGGCTGTGTTCCTGCCCGGATCAGACCGACACAGCCGTGCAGTCAGAGCTCACAGCAGACAGAGGCAACCCGAGTCCTCCCCCAGCCCACCACAGCACAGCCTGCCAGCACCCTGCAAGCTCCAGCCCATCTGTCCCTAGCAATGCCAATAGCCAAGGGTTTGGTTGGAAGGTCCAAAACCTTTCCAGCGGGTTGCTAGTTCAGCCTACAACCTCCCTGCACACATCTAAGGGGTGCTTTGGACAAGCACCTTCTACACTGCACTGTGCTTACTGTGTGGAGAGAGGTCCAACCTTGCCATGCAAAGTGAAGCAAGCCCTGGGTCTTCAGTTCTGCCAAGCCCTGAGCAGGACAGGTCCTACACAGCATATCACACCCAGCTCAGCCCTGCTCCCCAACCCACAGACCCCAAAGGCATCAGGGAGAACAGACAGAAGGAAACCTTCCTGCTGACCGCAGCTCCCAGCAGGGCTCTCTCAGCGAGGGCAGAGAGGAAAAAGGAGAAACTCCTCCGTATCTGCAGGTATGAGCTCACTTAATTTGTTGCAGCAGATTTCATTAGTCTGCACAGCCCTCAAACGACGTCCCCGGCAGCGCCTGGGCTGCGTAACCCTCCGACATGTCGAGACAAGGGAGGAATGCAAGCCCTAGTGCTATCTCATGGGAACCGTACCAGGAATGTGGCCCTGTTGCTCTGTAAAGGAAAATCTATCCAAGTTAGTCCATCCCCAGTTCCAAAAAGGGCTGAATCTGCCCTTTTCTCTTCTGCAGAGATTTTTTTCATATTCAAGATAGCAGTAAAAGCACAGCATGCTTCCTGGTGCACTGTCAGATCCATAGGGGATGCACGGGGGGCTGCTTCCCCTACCACACCAGCATGAGCCCACTGAATTACAGCTTCTTCTTACAGCGTGCAGCCCTGCAGGAAGGAAGCACAGGCTGCAATGCCAGGAGTGGCGGCACCTGCTTCGCTTTGAAAATATTCAAAGAAAAAGGCTGTTAACATTCCTCAACTACTGTAAAAAGCTGCACAGAAATAAAGTGAAATAGGCCCCCTAGCCTACACACTGTTTCATGCTATGATTTAGTCTAGAGCTTTTATACCTATAACTGTACCTGTGAGCATATTTGGCACTATAGCAATGCCCAAGAAACCCAGACATGGCATTTTGTGTATGAACCTTGGTGCCATGCCTAACGCATTGCACAGAAGCGAAACAAAGATGAAAAGCAGGGGGCGGTTTTATAAGTTAAAAAAAAAATAACATCAGCGTAGATGCATTAGGTGAGAAAACACAGGTGTAGACTCCTCGATGTGCTTCAGTCAGTCCCAGAGCAGCTCTGGTGTTCAGTGTCAAAACCAACTGCAATCAGTAAGGGGAAAAAGGGCTCTTCCATCTCCTTCCACGGGGCCAACCCATAGGGGAACTGCCCCTGCACCACATCACGCAGGCACCGTGTTCAGCTTGAGCACTCTCACCTCCTCCTGCTTGACAGAGTCTCCTCTGGCTCTATGTGAGTCACCTTCAGGACTTTCTTGTCAATAAAGAGGTCTTCGGGGTAATTAGCTGATCGATACTGCCTCTGCTGAGCGTGGCCACACAACCGGCTAATCTGGAAAACACAAACACAGCAGCATGAGGAAATTTCATGGCCAGAAAAACTGCAGGAAGACAGCTGAGATGCACACTGCCGCCTGCACAATGACTCTTTAAAAAGGCATGCAGCAAAAATACAGGAGAGTTAGGAACCCATGTGCTGCTGTCCACCTCCACCAACCCCAAAGTGCCCAAACCATTCTCAAAGCGGATTTAGGACCCTAAGTTACTTTTCACTTCAGTCCCCATGTGTAAGGTAGTTTCAGTGACAAATTTTACAGTGAGATGGTTAGTAGAGAACACACCAAGGCACTTGCTCTCCCTGCAAGTATGGACCCATTTGTTTCTGATTGAAGCCTTTTAAAGACATCACACATCTCACCTTGGAAGGTGAAGTGGCCTGTCCCAAGAGAGATGGAGGTGTCTGGGGACAGTCCTGCACCACAGCCTCGCCAGGGCACAGGCTGAGCACCCCCATCCTGCTGAGCCCTGGTTTGCAGATCAGGATGACGGTCAGTCTGCTCCCTCCCTTTTATACACCAGTGTCTGAAAGCAAAGTGTTGCCCTAAGGATGCAAACCAGCTCTTGTATGAACACCCCCTCTACGGCAGGAAAACTCAGGAAACATTTTTGGGCATCAAGGGGTTCCTCATAGCCGCAGGCATGCCTGACAGAGCTCCCATATGTCAGGTTAAACTCATGTTGGCAGAACAAGGGGGGCTTAAGGTATTCCCTACTACTTGTAGCACCTTGGGATGCCATGCTGCACCTCTCTAGCCAGATTTTTAGGAAATATCTTCCCTCCAAATACCAATTCTGAGACCTCCATCCTACAGCTCAAGGCAGCTCAGCATCTGCAGAGCCTGCACTGCGGGTACCAAGAGATAAGCATCATACGTATTGCTAATTTAAAAAAAAAAAAAAAAAAAGAAAGAAAAAACAAAAGAAAAACATGGCCTAAAATACAGCAAGCATTATTGCTACAGCCCAGCCATGCCATGGGAGGTCTTGATTAACAGGTCTCTGTTAATGACACAAATTAGCTCATTAGCATACAGATGATTCGGTGAGTGGCTGCAGTGGTGAGAATCCAAAATGCCTCATTAAAGCTCTCCCGCACAGCCACTGCCCCATGACTCAGTGCCGGCTGTGCAGCACTGCTGCAGTCCCTGCTGTGGGTGGATTTGTGCCCATCTCCTCCAGGAGACCAACAAGGGACGACCGTCCCACCACATCACCACCAGGCCTGTTTGGTCCTGGAAATCTCTCCTTTTGACCCACCCCAGGCTATTTCTGCTGGAACCTGTCATGCCTTGCTGTGAGGAGGACTCAGGGATGACAAAGGCACTATAGCCAACACCATTTCCCTTGAGACTCATCCCACCACCCACATCCAGGCTTGGGTCCGACCACATACCTACAAAACATCCGTTCCTAGCAGCACCTCATTTATCTTTGCCCTGCACCACACTGAAGCATCAGCTAAACTACCAGTTAGCAACACACCAGAGGCAAAAAGCACCCCCACCGCCCAAAGCTACAAGCATCTGATGTGCGAGGAGAACAGATTAATTCCGTTCTATTACATCCTGCATTTGGGTGGGCAAATAAATTAGTAATGTCACCTGTTTCATTATCAAGAGCAGCACAGTTTGTTTGCTCAGGCTGCTGTACAATACAGAGTAAGAGAGGAAGCACGCAGGAGCACAGGGAGCCAGGCTCTGCAGTTTCTGGTTTGCAGCATAGTGGGAAGAGGCACTGCCACCAGTCCCCTCTGCACCTATGGTTCCCTCCCCAAGCAGCTCCTCCTGCAGCTGTAGGCACAGTTTCTGCAGCATCTTCCCTTGTGTCCCCACTGCCCACCCTTGGGTGTGTTTCCTCTCTGCTTTGCCAAACCCAAGTCCTGCAGAAGAATACACCAAGCCTGTTGCCCTCCCCAAATCACCGGACAGGCTTAAAAACTATGGGTAGGAAAGGAGTCAGAAAAACAGACACCACATTTTGGGCTGTTTTCTTTGCCTCTTGGGTTTTTGGCGGGAGGGGATCTCGCACAGCAGAGTGGCACAAAGCAAGGATGCACTGCAGGGCAAAGGGCTGGCTGAATGGGATGGAGCTGCTGGGCCTCCACACAGCCAAAGGACCACGTCCAGAGATGGCACGAGTTAAACCCAGCTGCATGCTGCAAGGAAAAAGGAGTCAGAGAAACAAGAGATGAGACACCCTTGGAAGTGTTTGTATGCCTGAAAACACACCCATTTTTCCAAACTTATTAGTGGTACCAATAAAAGAGTCCAGCCTCCCCCTAGACCTTGGCTGATGCATAAGAGGCTCTGTCCTTTGCCATGCCACGTCCTGCACTCTGCGCTGGCTGGCGTCACCACCCCTGCAAGGGGCAGACTGGCAGGAGAGCAGGAAGACGCACGGGGCACACATCATGCCCAAAAGGTGCCCTCTGAGCCTCGTGGAGTCTGCAGAGAGGGGATCTGCCATTGGGAAATGACGGATATGCAAACATTGTGGGACACAGGGCACAAAAGTAACGACAAAAGCTCCACCGCTGCACCCACGCTCTGCACAGGAATGCAAAGCAGAGGAGAGAAGCAGGAAAAGGTCGGTTATTTTAAGCAGCCATTGGTGATGATTTCCTTTGATTTTTCCCCAGCTCTGAAAAGCCCCCCCTGTCCTTTTCAAAGCCCGCCTTTCAGCTGGTGAAGCCTATTGAACTCTGAGAAGAGCAAGTCCAGGATCAAGGCTTTTTTTCCAGGATGCTGAAGCGCGCTGAATGGGAGAGGAGGGCCCGAGTGACAGCAGGAACAATGGCATCATCTGAGACAGCACTCAAAAAGCAAAGCACCCGGGTGGACCAGGGCTGTGTGACCAGGCCGAGCAGCAGAGCCATCCCCAGGCAGACACAAACTGAACCTGCAGCTCCCTCAGCCACCGGCCCTGGGCTCCACACAGCAATGGGGCTTTGCAGGAGCCTATAAGGGATGAAGCTGCAAACCATGCAAGCCTTCCCACAACCGTGGACCCGAAATGGGGCAGCATATGAAATCTGCATAGCTAGAAGCTGGAAAGTTTGAGCAGAATACACAAGTTTTTACTTAATTATTTATTCAAGGACCAATTAACCTTCTCAGAAAAAAAAAGATAAACCTGCAACCCATCTTGTGAAGTCACAGCCAAATGACTGTCATTTTTAGTCAAAAATCCGTCTGGGATTTGAACATTAAACAAAGTGAGAGAACGTAGAAGTAACAGATTGCCTGCTCATTTGCAGGGGCAGAATCGCGTGCGTTTATGAGGGGGGAAAGACTTTCACAAACCATCTGCCAAAGTCTTCTGGGCCACAAGTGGTCCTGTGAAACATCTCAGAAATCATGTTTCCTTCCTTCCCCTTTTCCAAGTCCCAGCTGCAAGCTAAGAAACACACAGACTCAGTTCCCCAAGCTCTTTCTTTCACCCTGCGAGAGTGAGAGTCAGAGGAAGGTGGCACGTCAAAGCACGTGTGCCAGGCTAATGTTGAGCAACAGCAGGAATAGGTGGCTGCCTCCCGCTGCGAAATTATGAATGTGGAATTCAAAGCAAATTGACAGAATGAAGCTGTCAGCTCTTGTCCTTGGGCTCTGCAGCTTTGAGTGCTATCAGAAGCATCATAAACACACGAGTCCTTATCTTAAGTATATTCAGTGCAAGAACTGTGCAGTGCACTCTCATTTCTCATCACATACATGCACTGTCCCAGAACAGGCTGCAGCGTGAAATATCAAGCCACAAAAACAATAAAAATAGCTTTTTTTTTTTGGTTTGTTTTTGTTGGGGTGGAATGGGTTGTTGGTTTTTTTTTACTTAGTTTTAGGAGAATCTGCCAGTCCACCAAAAACTGCTATCAGGACACACAACACAACCAAAACCCTCCCAGCTCCCCAGACTTTTAAAGTCCTGGTGGCTCTGGGGGTTTGTAACAGCCAAAGCTATTTCCCTTCCCTGGCTCATTAATAAACATACTAATTCCTTCATTTCATTAGCCTCCTCCAAGTGAGCATAACACAGGTGCAGGGGGAACGCTCGACCTCCCACCAACCACCCCCATTTCTTCCTCACAGCTTCGGGAAGCCCACCCCCACAGCGTCCTGTCTGGGGACGGTCCCCACACCGGGCAGGAGGCAGCTGGCTCTGAACGCCCCTGGGAGCCAGGTAATGGTGCAGCTTCAGAGGGAGCATTGATTTGAGAGGAGCCCAGGGAAAACCCTAATGGAGCAGTGCGATCAGCCCATTTTAATGCTTCCTCGTTAATTTAGAGTAAGAGGTGCCTGAGGACTGCAGGGAACCTGCTTGCGGCCACATGGAAGCGATGCGCTGTGAGCAGCCAGGGGAGCAGAAATGCCCCCACAGCTACTTTATCCAAGTCAACTGCAAAGGTGCAAAGCACAGCACTGGTGCACATGGGTACACACAAGCCAATGGAAACTAGGACCAGTGGGCTACATTTAAATGACACTAAAAAAGGACGATGACCACAGCACCGGGTTCTGCATGAAGCATCACAGCCTCAGTGCAGCTGGTGGAGAACAACCCCCTGCAGGCACCCACCCTGTAGCGGGATGGCAGCACTGGGGCGACCGTCACAGCCACCCCACAAGGCAGGGTGGCTGATGCAGGGGAAAGCCTTTTGTACCTTGGCAAGCAAAACTAGCTGGGGAAAAACTGGGAAGTAGCACATGTGAGCCTCACTACCAATCTGAGCATCTCCTTTCAGAGAGAGAGCGTATTCTAAAAGTAATTCCCTGGAAGCTTTAAAAAAAGCTAATCAACTCTCCCTTGGAAGATAAGAGGGCATTAGACATTGCTGGATACCTGCTGCTGTTGCTTCTTGTTCAGACCACAAGCTCTAAAGGACAGCTTGCTGTACTTAACCTTTGCTTAAACTCTACATGGAGTTTCCATTTGCCTTCTCTGTGAACTCTTCTGCTTAAAGATTCGTTCTCCAGGAAGACACAGCACCACCTCCCCCTCCGCCCCCCAAGGGGATGGTCTCATTTTTAAAGATTTCCTTCTGCAATCTTCTCTGCTCTCTGTAGTTCACATATGTCATTTTATACCTATTTCTGAGTTTCCTTTGGGAGAAGCTGCACATTAAACTGAAAAGCGATTAACTATTATAATTGATTTGAATACAGACTCTGAAATGGTGATTTGCTACAGTATGCAGCTTCACACAGAACAGAGTATCAAAGACATCAAGAAAATGTGCTGCCTTTGTTGGTACCCTCAAACCCCTGAGCATCGTTCATCCCACACAGGAACCAAGTTTGGCCAGTAAGTCTGAGAACTGGAACACAGCTGCCTGCATTGGTGCTTCTTCCCCCTTCCACATTTCTTTTTCACAGCCCACTCTGCTAAATGTCACACGTATCATTAGCATTATAAACAGGGTACAAATGCATTCTTTATCTTCTAAGTCACCATAAAAGTGAACCTGAAGTCTATTACTCAAATGCTGCTATAGAAATCAGCTTAATTAAATTCTAAAGGGCTTAAAACAAAATATACATTGTGATGATGTGGGATAGAACATAAACTTTTTAATAGTAGTAACCAAGCACATTTACCATTTCTACAGGTGTAATAAAAATGCTAATATATGTTAATGTTTAGTCTGTGGTTAATGTTTTGTCTTGTTAATTTCCCCAGGGCTTTTATTACTGATTTAAATCTGCCACACTACTCAACTGATTGCATTGCTTTCCACAAACTCTGTGGCACACTCTCAAACGAATACTGATTAACAGAAGTGAATAAACATTTAGCTAGGACAAACATTCTTATTATATGCTTGTAATCATTATATACACTTTGTCAGAAAGATGTGAAAGAGACAATTCTCTGCTCCCTCACTCTTCCCACAGCAGAAAATATGATTATGGGCTTAAAAATTAATTTACAGCCCTTTATTTTAGGAGGCACATCATTATTAAGTAAGTAATGATTGTTCTGGTTCCACGCACTCAGGCAGGAACAAACTGAGTATGGTAACATAGATGTCTTCTACACGTATTTCTCTAGAATTCCTCATTAGTGGAGCACTGTTAATAATCAATTCTGTTATAGTACAATCCATTATTCAGACATCACCTTGCAAGAATTACATAAGAAACAGCATCCTAAACAATGCTCGCAGAGCAGCAGGAATTGCAGGAAGTGACCTGCTCTCCATGCCGAGGAGAACAGCGTTTAATAATGCATTACCTTTAAATAATGCAGTGCTATAATGTGTAAAATGCACACCAACACTAATGCTTAGAATAACAGAGCGTCTGTCACACCAGCGCCCGTGGTGACGCTCAGCACATGCTGCAGATGCTGGGGGACTCCTGCAGTTACCCGACCTGGTTACACTGAAGGCCATCACCACAGTCTCCAGACCCCAAGGGCGGTAAGGATGTCTTTGTAAGAAGGAAATATAACCACGCACTTCATTTTTCATCATATCCTCCACACAGAGCGGAGCGCCACAAGACGCTTTGCAGAGGCTCAGCGCCGCAGCGGGAACACATGGCTTGGGGAAGACCCATCAGCACCCCCGCCTGCTGCATGAGGGCTCAAACAGCTGAAATCAGCTGGGGACTGCCATGGCATTCCCATTACAGCATGCCACCCCATGCCCACTGACATTCAGTGCTCGATGTGTACGTGTGCCAGGGCACCTGAGGTGTCCCACTGCGGCTCCCACCCCTGCTCCGACCCAGCTCCTCCACCACGTGGATGCCCTTTTGCTCAGAGAAGCCATGACCTCAGTTTGAGTCAAGCCCTTTCAAATGTGCATAAAATAATGCAAACAAGATGTTTCTTCTTTCTAGTGTCCCCAGTATGCAGCATTTAATCCACCAGAGAAAGCTGCTTTGTGTTTAAGGAAAAGGCTGTTTATTGTTATTTATAGGTAGAGAGGAAGCTGGGCTAAATGAACACAGTTGTTCATTCTGCATTTATAATCTATGACATTCAATTAAAGCACAACTTTTGAAGTCAGTGTTTCCCTCCAGTGTTTTGTTAATTCCGTATTTAACACAAAATTGGGTATTTCATTTCTTATGGTCAGAGCTAGGCAGCAGACTGCAGGGCATGAGCCTGGTGCCCTAGCACAGCCAACTGCCAGGATTAGTCAAGCAAAAAAAAAGCGTTTGCTTAATTTTCAGCACACGCTTATGCAGTTTTCCCAAGTGGAGACATTTCCTGGAACTGGGCCCCATAGCATACTAATGTACCCATTATGTTTTTAAGTTAGATCTATGCAATATGATGTTTCTTAGACAACCGAGCCATGGCTTTATTCCTGGAAAGAGACGGCAGCCTTGCCTGAAAAATGACAACATAGCAAAGCGAAAACATGGAAGCAAAATCCAGAGCACAGCAGGAGTGAGCCAGACTAACCAAAGCCATGTCGAGGAGCAGTACTCAGTGCCCAAAACCCAACCCTTCATCTGAAGCTCTGAGGCCCCAATGCACCAAGCAGCTCCCACAGGGCACGGCTGCTCCCAGCCTCCTGCTGCTATCATGCCTCTAGGACTCTGAGGCCCCGAGGAGCTTAAAGTTCCCAACCCAACCACCTGATTTCAAAGCCATTGCTGAAAGAAAGACCTCGATAGAAAATCTGGACTCAAAGTAATGAAACTTACTTCTGCTAAGGATATTACATACAATGCAATTATACAGTTGTGCACGCTACTATACCATTACTACTGCAGGTCCCAGGAGGACCCTCCCATTGCAGAGAGTTTTACCTATCCCAATGCAGTCTGGGATAAAGTTTGGGATGAGTCCCAATGTAAAGGTTTGAGGGATTATCAGTTTCTACCACGAATTTTCTGCATCTCTACCTGTTGCACAGCACCAATGTACAAACAAGCCCTTTGAGCGCACCAAGTTCAGCACATGCTATGAGCCCAGGCTCTCAGCGGCCGCAGCAAGAAGGCTGCAACTCACCCAGGGGCAGCAGCCAGGAACTGGAGTCTGGGGCAGCCCTGCCACCCATGGGGGTCACCCCTTGCAATGTGCCACCAACACCGAGGGGGCTGTGGAAGGGAGAAACAGCACAGGGCAAACACAGGAATGAGGAGGGCTCAAGGCAAGCGGGGTTTGTCATTTGCTATTTTCCTTCCCTGAGTTAATTGGTTTCCTTTGCAGATTTCTGTGGATTTTAATATCATACTGCATTTTTTGCCTACGGCACTACAGAAACGAACAATCAGGGAAATAAATTCCTAGCAGCTTAATTTAGAGAGGAAAAACAGATACCTGCTGTCAGTCTGGAACATAAGCCAGCAACCTGGAGACAGGGCCTGTAAGAGATTATTTAAGAGCAGCAGTGTCAGCTGGGTTGCAAATGTGGTCAATATCCCCTGGCCAACTTGCCCCCTGTAGCCTCAAGCAGAGATTCAATTATTCTTTAAGAAATACATTGATAAATAATTAAAAAGTTACTGCATGACTTTTTAAACCAGACTGATTCAATTTTGGAAGTATAAAGACATTATAATGTGTCAGCTAGCAATTAGCTACTGTACACTGTTTATTCTTGAATATAATCTTTGGGTAGAAGGGTAATATTCTTGGAAACGCAGCATTAACTTGTTCCTCAATGACTTTAATATGGCTCCTTTCAAATTACTGCTCATAAAATCTCGGGGAAGAAAAAATCTACTGATGATATCCACATCTCCTTAATTAGTTCTCTTTCTATCAGCAATCCAATAGCATAATATTTATACAAAAGAGAGCATGCAAAGCTTACTGCTAACACTGCTTTAACTGGTGATGTCAAAACAAGCAGGTAAAAAGCATTGCTTGTTTTGCAAGCCGTGCAGATCTGCACTCATAGGTATACACAACTTTTTAGATTTATACTTCAATAAACTCTTGTACTGAAACCATCCCAAAGGTTTTTTACACTGTAAACAGCATTTTTTGCTATAAAACACCCTCCTCCCTTTCCATGCTGGGAAGGGGCAATGGAGCTGAACAGAAAAGCCTCCAGCCCCAAAGCCCTCAGCACTCGGCAATCCCCCCCATCCAACCATCCCTTACAGAGGACCACAACCCTACTTATTTTAACTTTCCCACAGGAACAGCCCCCAGCAGCCACCTTCTGCCTTCTCCAACCTCCTTTCATGTTCTCATAGACTAGATCTGCTAAAACAACAAGGCTGTAGGCACCAAAGCTCATCAGATCATTTCAGCAGTTTTTAAGCTGCTTAGTATCTTCAGCAGAGTAATAACAACACTTCATGTTCCAGCTAAGCCCAGAGGACTGCCAGGGTTCATTATCTGGCCACCTCCGCACCCGAGAGGCAGCGATGAGCAGCCTCGAGGGACACGGGAGCCCTCCCAGGACGGTCTCCTTGCCGAGGGGTGCACAGGGCTCTGCCCATGGCAGTGCTGCAACCTCACAGAGAAAAGACTAAAATAAAAGTGCAATAATCGTTAATAACAGAAAGTGGTAAAAATTTCTCAGCACAGCAGAGATTAGCTGCTGGTAAAATTAATCCATTCAAGGCTAACAAAGGCTTCAGGAGGGCCCTGTGTTCTTCATTCACAGGGATTTTATTCATCTTTTGATTTTTTTCTCAGTTTTGAAGCAACTAGATCCATTTGTATTTTTTTCCTCTTGGCAGCCAGTTCTAGCCTTATCCAATTAAAGGTCAGCACCAAGATAATTTACCCAAAACATGGCAGACAAGGTAAAAAGACTCCTATTAGATTTTTGCTCACGATAAAGGAATTACATTCTTCCCAAAGACAAATCAGGCTTATTGAAAATGTAAATCATTATTTTCTATAAAGATGTTTATATCTTCAGGGCTTTTTCTTAGACTTTGTTGTAACACATCTTGTTTTTACATGTACTGTGGTTAGTACAATTGAATTAAAGAATGACTTACAGCAGTAGATTAGGTTCTGCTTGATTGAGAATATATTTATAATGGAAATCGGTATGCACTTTTAACCTCGTTACAATGCTACTTTATGTCTGATTAATATATTAAAGCAACTCATTCAGCAATAAACTGTTTGCAGACAAGTGAAATGAATTTGATTTTTTAATCACAATTCCTTTATTGACATTGACAAACTAATGTCTAGAATCTGATTATCAGAAGTAAATTCCAACAAATTTATACCCAAGTATCCTAAAACACAGGGAGAAAGCACTGGACTGAAAGATTCTTTAAATACATTTTTGAATATCTTCACTTTGTGCTCACTTTACAAGTTTCCACAACTCACCAAAAAGATAAAATTGTACCAAAATCTCCAGGTAGAAAATGCTCCAGAAGTGGTTACTTGCTCCTAACCAGGGGAGAAACAGGCTGGGCAGAGCCACCCCGGCATCACCTTCTGGAGTCCCCACTGTCCTCAAGCACCCTCAGCTCCCTAGGCTGTTCCTCAGAGAGGAGACAAGGAAGGACGATTTCAATACCAGCACAGGCAGGTGCAATATCAAATACCTGCTCTCTGGTGCTCTGCGGAGCAGCTGCATGAAGTTTATTTGTACAGTGACACCGATCAATACACGCTATCCAAGAGTTAATAAGGTTTAGAAAGAAGTAACTCAGAGCATGCCAGTCACCCTCAAATTATCATCAGTAACCACTGGGCTCACTTGCTCTATCCCTTTCCAGGTCAGTGTCTAAGAGCATAATCTCTACCACAGCAGATAGCAGAGATGAGAATTAGGTGTGAAAATTGATTAGGTTAGAAAGACATACACCTGCATAAAGAATTGCTAAATTCACCAACTGCAAGTTTTATTTTTTTTTCCCCCTCTTTAAATGGGAATAACTGTGCCAAAGTAGCTGTAGGCTATCAACACAGCTTTCTGCAGCCAGCCTGCTCTTGCTCAAATGAGTCTTTCAAAGAATAATTCAGTTAGCAGCAAACTTTACCCTCATGCGTACATCTGAGAGCAGGCTCTGCGCCCTCAGGGATTTATTAGTTGGGGAAACACAACAGGTAGAGATGATAAACGCCACCAGTGTGTTCTGCCACAATCCAAAGAGGCTGAAAGCTCAGGCTGCCAGCAGCAAGGGGTGCACGTACCGAAGTGGACAGTTGAAAAATCTGCCTCAACTCTTTTTTTTTTTTTTTTTATAAATGTATTTGTAGACGGTATCTTTCATGTCCAGTACCTCAAAGCTACTTTATAATAAGATGTAAAAATGATATAACGTACAGCTCTGAGCATTTACCACACGCCAGCAGAGAATTCAAAATGAAGCAGAGTACTCATTGCAATCTCGTACCTCATTTTCTGCAGTGCAAAACAAAACACTGCTGATCTTCCTGGGCAGCTCTGGGCACTATTTCTGCTTTGCAGAGGGCCACTTTTAAGTTTCTGTTTTGTTCTCGGTGCATTCATCAGCATTGCTAATAGGACAGTTGGTTATAGTTTTAAGGCAGCAACACTCACGGGGGTTACTGTCACTGGAAGTAAACTCAGAGCAGTTAACATGAAGGATGCCCTGTGAATGACCTCAGATGGAGTTCTTGGTAGAAACTGCAGTCATGGATAATGAAGCCAAAAGAGGGGTTAGCGCAAAAAGCATTAATAGATGGATATTTGTGAGCATGAGTCTGGCATTGCAAAGCTGTGGGACTTAGCAAGGACACAATCTTTGAGAAAGGAAATGGACCAGAATACATTTTGCAAATAAGGAATCTATGCTCATAGAGGACGCCTGAGGCTGCAGCAATCTGGATGACAAGCAAGGGAGCTGTGTCTGCAGGGGTGACACTTAGGCATTTTATCTCTATGTTAAAACAAAGATATCTGGCCAGTTTTGAGAAAATCTCAGACACAGCTCCCTGATTCCCCAATTAAGCTTAGAGAGCAATGCTTGTCTGAATGGAAGAAAGGTCTGGACAGAGCTAAATACAAAGCAAGGCAGCTCGTGCTACCTTCCCCAGGGCTCATCCAAAGCCTGGCAGGTCTGTCTGGACCTGGCTCCTACACTGCCCCAGCAGCAGAAGCCAGGGGATGTAATGAGAACTGGTCACAAGAAAGTATGTGGGGGATAGGGCTTACTACTCAGTATGAAAGCTGTTTCATCCCTTCTCACCAACAGCGAGACTGTGCTCTGCATAAAAATCTGTCACCAACTCTTAGGAACAGCTCCTCTCCCACTTTACATGGATCTCCACTTCTCCCCCAAAGAGCAAACACAAGCTCCACACGTCCACCTGCTAGGCTGTCTGCTCTTATACCCAGCGATTTCCTCCCATGCGGCCACACACTTGGACTCAACCCAGACACAAAAATGCCTCCAAGTCACAGCCACTACCTAAATGCCTCGGGATTTTTCTGACACTGTGATCTTTGGTTCAACTTAAATTATTTTTTTCTCTCAAATTCATTTGCTTCAAATCTTCACATCATGTCCTTGATCAGTATGGCTTACTATAAAATGATGCAGTTTGAACCTCTGAAGCCTAAGGTCCAGCACCCAAGGAACACAGACTCCCTTACACTCCTTCCTGCAATAGTCTGTTTTAGATATGATCACCAGCTCTCCTTTTCTACATCCCAAGCATCCCATGTTCAGCTGTCAAACACAGCTGTCATGGGAGTTAGAAATGACAAGAGAAACTAGGCTCCATTAGGACAACTCTGACCTAACTGAAACCAGGACATCCGTGCAGTAAAGTTGTATAAAATTGCACAGCTGTATGCAATCATTTCCAACAGTTAAGACAGTTTGCTCTGCCACCGTTTCTGCTAGCTTTTACCACTAATATCAAGGCATCGCAGGACCAAATATCTTCTTTAATGTTTGGGAGCCGGTTGCACAACAACAAACCAGCTCCTCCACTAAAATAAGGAATAGGCCAAGTCACAGTATGCACAAACAGGTACACAGAACCAGCAATTAATCTGCACAAGATCTGTAGGCTTCTTGTGACTTCAGCTGAGAAAAGATGCAAGACATCCTGCCGCGTGCAGCCTGCATGCATCTCACTCACACCACAGCCAGCACATGATTTGAAGTGAAGTCAAGCCGGGCTCAGTGGGCACCATATAATATTCCCACCCATAAAATACAGCAGCCTTAAAAAGCTCTTTTTATACCGCAGACTGGCAGGCATAAAGTTGCCACCAACTGTGTGATCTGCCTCTGACTGAAGTCAACGAAAAGATCTGTGTGAGCTTCGAAGCAAAGTTAGGTTTGGCATCAAACGTGTTGTCGGAGGATGCTCCCCATGCTGCTGCGCATGCATACAAGGAGGAGGGTGCAGCAGCAGCAGCTATCTTCCACTTTTAATTGAAATAAGCATCACTGGAAATTCCACTGAAATGCCACAACATGCCAGGGGCCAGCACACATCCAATTAAAAGGACAGAAGAGTAAAAAAGGAGAGGACAATATAAAAGTTATGAATAGAAGCAAAATCAAATGCTATTTTAAATAAAACCCATGTTGTTATTCAATGGCATTTCCCCTGGCTTTGCACCAGCAGGTTTGAGCATTGCTGGCCACATCTGCTGCTTCCACCTAGCGGCCCCGCGTGCTCATGGCTGAACCCAATTTGGTGACAAACCGCACCCAGAGCCCCATCATGCTGCCAGAGCGATCAGGAGGCAAGGGCAACACGCCACTTTGCCCATGCTGGAGCCCAAAAGAAAATGGGCAAGGCTAACCAACGACTGCAACATGTGAAAATGTGCTGTGTCCTTTAGAAACAGAGCTTTTGTTAGCAGAATTAACTAACTGTGTAACAACAGTGACCTTCCTCCCTAGGCCAGACCGGGGTTACCTTTCAGTAGGCTGAAAATAACCTCTGAGCTTCACTCCTATTGGGGGTCAAGAGCATCCATGCCAAGGTCACTTCCAAAAGCAAGACGCAGACCCGTGATTCACTCATGCACATTTGAGCAGCATTAAACCTACAATCTAAGGCCAGAAGCAGTACGCCAGAGTCGCTTGATCAAAGTTTTTTGATACTGGGTTGCAAAACTGCAGGTGTGAATAATTTTTGTCCTTGTTCTTTTAGAACCAGCTAAGCCACCAACAACGTAGGGATTTATAGATCAAAATCAATGCTTTACTATTCAGTGCTTTGCTACATGCTTCCCAACTATCAGAAAAATCTTTAATATCTGAACCTCTTCAGACAACTAATCATAATAATCCCAAGATATTTTCACAGGAACAGGAACTTTGCTGATACTGTCCTTGGTGATCAGGTTTATTTTCATCCTGCAGCAGGAACAGATGCTTGCTTTAACATGCCTTATCAGGCACATTACACTGCATTATCACAAAATGGTTAACAGAAGTACATGATAAATGCACCTTGGGATAACTGTGAGTGGGTCTGAGCTTACTGAAAACCAAAACCTCACCAGCATTTCCAGCTTTAAGTGAAAAATGGAGCTAGCTACCAGCAAGCATTAGAGAGCAGCCTGAGGATTAAACTTTTCCGATAAAGAAACTGAAAATACAGAGGCAGTACATCCAGCTGACTATCCCATGAGCTATGCCAACAGAAAGCAACCCGCATTAAAAGTACAAAGAAACCGATCTCAGTGTCTCAAAGGGAATGACTTCTCGAACAGCGCTGTAATTTCAAAGCTTGCCTCAGAAGTCTCTTGCCAGCTCCAGCACAGAAAGAAATCCATTAACAGATAGGAAAACTTGCCAGGGCTCCCTGCCACCACCCCAGCAGTGTAATCCATGGAGCAAAGCAGCTTCCAGCTTGGTACCGAGGAAGCTG
The DNA here is from genome assembly GCF_047663525.1 of Anas platyrhynchos. Lineage (NCBI taxonomy): Eukaryota > Metazoa > Chordata > Aves > Anseriformes > Anatidae > Anas > Anas platyrhynchos. The sequence goes on from NC_092596.1 coordinate 16,653,746, forward strand.
CCTCCAAAGCAGCCCCTGGGCAGCACCCAGGGCAAACTGCACCAGCCCCACTGCTGGATGCTCCACAAATGCACTGAATCATCACATATGGAGAGAGATGTCATTTTCATCCCTGCAAAAGCTCCTTTACTTATGTATTCTTGAATTCCATTCCTGTGCATCTGCAGGTGCTGCAAATTTCCACACTAATTTGCAACAGCAGTGCTTCTCTCAATGGTGCTTCTAGCAATCAAAGTAGTCGATTATATTTTCAGCATGCTCAGGATCTCCTTAGCAGGGTTCCCAAAGAAGTGAAGTGCAAATGAGGCCCAGTTCACCTGGCCCTGCCCACTCTGGGGGTCTCCCAGAAGCTTCACATGGCCAACACCACAGTTGGGTTCAGACCCAGCACTCAGCCTGCAGTGGGGCAGCTGAGCTCTCCACCTCCACAAAAAAAAACACAAACCCAGCCTACCCAGCTGCCTTGCACAGTGGCTTCACCTTCTCTCCTCACCAGCTCTGCAGCACCACTGTATCACCTACTTAACCCAAACCTGAGCAGTGTTTTATAAGTGTTTGCAGCGAAGTGAACGAGTAGGATCTGTTCACAGTGCAAGCACATCAAGAACGGCACCCTGCTCCTATACGGCGCTGGTTCCCTTCCTCCAACATGTTCCCCCCCTCTGACCACTATCTGTTGAACAAAGGTCTGGCTACCCTCGTTTGCAATTCACCTAGACTTTCTAGAAACTAAGCCATCAATCCTAAGTGAATAAAAATGTTTTGCTGAGCTCCCTGCTGTTTTCTTTCTATGCAATACTCCACCAACAGAGAGCTGTGCACCTCTACTGTAAGGAAAGCAGCAAAGTCTCAGCAGCTCTGTCAGCCCATGGCTTTGTGTTTATAGCGAAAGATAAAAATCTGAAGCTTACTGATATGTTTTTGAGTGGCAGGTTTGTCGGTGTTTTTCATAATTTACTTTTGCTATGAAACTTGTAAGACCAATCAGAAAGATCTTGTATTCCTTTGCAGCCTGCTCTTATTCCTTGGTTTGGCTGTGCTACAAACATATCAGCTGCAGAGAATCTTTTGTGTCCAACCTTCATTACACTAGCAGGTACAGGTCCTGCCACGCAGAGAATCTGCTGCGCAAGTCAGGGATCAGCACCGTGCAATTCCACGTCCAGAGGTACACCACAAGACAGTTAAAGGGCAGGAGAAGTCCTGCCAGCCCCATGAGAAAGGCTGGGAAGTGACATGTGCCCTGCCGGACATGTATCTCAAAGTAGCTAATAAAGCCAAAACTGAATCGTTTTCGCTGATGAATCTCAGCTGCAGTGCATACCCCCTGCTCTTCACATGCAGTATGTGGCTGGAGCATCAACTCAAGCCACCCACTTTTTCTCCTTTGGGTCTCGCTGGGCTATGCATTGCCTTTTTCCCCGCTCTGTTGGGATGGATTCAAAACCCTAATGAGTTACAGGGAGGAAGAAAAATATTTATGTAGACAACTTACTATCTGTGTCAAGTCAACAATCTTCACCTCAACTCTACAACCTTCCAAAATAAAATTGCGGTGCTGGCTTAAGGTAGGGAGTCCCAGAGGAGGATCAATGATTAGCTATGTGAAACACCCAGACCTATTGTCTCTCATGGACTTTCAACAAGAGAGAAAACATTAACTTCAAGAGGTGAGGGGATTGAATATTTTATGACATTTATTTGTAGTGCATCTCTGTCTTTTTTTGTGGTAGAAAGCACAGACCGACTATAATTGCTGCTCCCTGCATTCATGATTAAAATATCTAGAAGACATAGAAGTACTAGGCACTGTTTCAACATGGAAGAAAGTATCAGACAGGAAAATCTATAGTTTATAGATATAGTGCTAGACAGAATATTTTTCCCAATCTACCCGGAGACTCAGCCTACTTGACAAAGTATTTTAATAGCATAGTTTAGGGGGTGACACTTTTAAACAGAAAAGTTGTAGAAATTATTAAACCTAACACCACCATTGCTGACAAATTAACTATTAAAGCAAGGCTTTGGGAGGGAACTGCCTCCTGCCATAATGCTATGGAATTCATTCTTCTGCATTGCCATTTGTTCACCAGGAACACCGCTGGTTTACGTTTAAATACATGCCTGAAGGCACGTGATTTCCACATGCAGAGCAACAGCAGCATGACTCCGTGTCTTAGGGTCTGCGGAGCTCCACAGAAACCTCCCTAGAGGCTCTGCAACACCTCTGGAGCTGAGGTTCAAACACCCTCTTGTAGTTAGGTCTGCTGCAAGCTACAAAATGAGTCCAGATCCTTCTGCAAATACCTGCAACACAGCCTAAGGGTGGCAAAGAGGGACAGAGGAGCAGCCACATGGAAGAAGGATGCTTTGCTGGGTAGTACCCACACTGATCCAAAATAACCAGGAAAAAACAGTACCATTGTAGAAGTGCCACCAAAGACAAAACAAAGAAGTCTAAAGGACAGACAAGGGCAGTAGTGTTGTTATTCAGGCTATAATCGCTATGGACATGGAAGGTAAATTTTCCATAATTCCAGTAGATTTAAACGACAATTAAATAACCTGTGATTATGCTTAATAACATATAGGTGAATTGAACTTTGCCTACAGAAATGCTTGTGGCCAAGGTCAGAAATAAAACAGGATGATACAAAAAGCCAGCAACAGAGTAAAGCCCCACAGTTTCAAAGACAACTCCTGTGGCATTTTAGACTTTGATATGGTGATGGTATCTAAAAACAATCATATTTACAGGATAACAGAAACTACAACTGTTTGCTTCCAGGTATATTCTTTGAAACTTGATATGTGCTGATAAGTTTAACAGAGAAACTTTCATTCCAGCACAACCAAAAAAATTGCATTCTATCACTTACGGGCAGAGATGTTTACCCCAGATCCCAGACACATACAGACCAACAGAGCTGGGCCATCTGCAACACTGTAGTTATAACTGTCAGCTCTTCCATCACTGCCCTGTTCCTCTACTGAACAGCTCACAGCTTCATTTGTAAAAAAGTTCCTCCGGGCTCAGGTTTGACATAAGAGTTTGAGCTGAGCAACAGCGGTATTTTAAGAATAAACTTTAAAGACCCATTGGCCATCCTCGTTTAGTGACAACTGATACACACTTGGCTTGCTTGCCTTGGATTTTTTCCTCTGCACTCCTATAATTCAAAAATGTCTTTAGAGCAAATAAAAAGAATCTCTCAAGTATTAAATAATCAAGAGGAGTTATGCTGAAGTACCTAACTATATATGGCACTAATGAATTCAAACTACTCTGTCACGTACAAAAGCACTGAATTGTTATGTGGTGCTCAGTGTTGTTGGTTTTATTATTATTATTATTATTATTATTATTATTATTATTATTATTATTATTTACAAGGAAGTCAACTTATGTTCTGATTTAGCAAAGGATGGGCAGATAATGGCTCTACTGCCATGGCTTGTGTTAACTTCAGCAGCTCTTTGTCTACTTGTCCTCCCACAAACACATTTTCAGTAGACAGATCAAGGTCTCTATTTGATAATATAATTGACAGTCATGTTCCTTCACTGTATACGTGGAAGTCTTCAAGAAATAAATAAATAAATAAACATTTTTAATGTTGTGCCAACAAGGAAATAATATGGGAGAAAAAACTTCTTATTTCAGGACCATACAGCAACACATACTGCATGTGCTTGCACAACCTGGCACGCAGCCCATACGGGCAGTATTTCCATTCTGCCTTCCCATCTACAAGCGCACAGTGTTTACTGGTGCAAAACGTTTAGGATGCTTTCACTCACTGTTGAATATGGCTTTTAATCTTTTGAGAACAAATACAATGTTCTACACACATTACGTGTAGAAGGAAGTTTTGTTTCTTACTGCCCTGGAAATGCCAATTGGGCTCACAGTTTAGCTAGGTTTTCCCTCATATACTTCACCACCACTTGTAAATGAGTTGTCTATCCCACCTGCCCTAAAGCTAAACCTACAATTACATCTCTGCTCCTTTGCTGTTCCTGAGAAGGATGAAAGGTTCTGACTAGCTGAAGCTTCATTCCTTGATCATGCAACACTGAAGAAAAACGTAACAAAATTAAAATACAAAATAAAGCAAATTTCAGAGTGTTGTCTGTGAATTTATGCACTTTGTCCTCCTTAGCATCAGCTATGCGGAAACTCCAGGCCAGGCTACTAGCAGAGCAGCTTCTCTGTCCTCTAGCACAGCTGTTACTTCCCTGGCTCCAAAATATCAGAAGTTGTGCCTGGCAGAGCTGCTACCCTGGGACCTGGAACCTCCCAGCAGTCTGAGGAGCACAAGAAATGCTTGGCAGGCTGCTGTTAGGGATTTTCTGCAGGGAGGAGCTAAGGCATGCAGTCTTTGACAAGCAGCTTAAAAAACAGTGTCCTGTAAAGTACCTCAGAGCCCTGGTCGCAGCCACCTCCTGGTCACCACAAGACGTGCAATGTAGCTTCCTGGAGATTTGGTTCCTAAATCTCTCCCAAGCAACAAAAGGAGTTTGCACCATATGTGCCAAACTACCCCAGGGATGTGAAACCACTAAGGTGCCACCACATCAGTCCACAGTCCTCATACGGCACATCTCAGGCAATCGCAGTGAGCAAAAGCAGCACATAAAACGGCATAGAAGAGTGCTGTTGGCTGAATGCCACATAGGTCAAAATCCATAATCCAATCCATTTCCATGGCCCGAAAAAAGATAAGTTACTTACAGTGCAAGTACTACAGTGACCTACATAGACACAATTCTTTTGTAAACAGGAGTCAAGAATGACAGGAACAAGCAGCTAACAGGGAAACGGTGGCAGATTTTAATCACTGTTGGCTTTAAGCAAAGCGTAACAACATTCCCGCACCTTTGCCCACATCCCCGGCTCTACCCTACCTGCATGGAGCAATCAACTGTGTCCCAAGAAAATCTCTTTTGCGAAACAAGCGTTATGTTACCACATTCCATTTTTATCCTTGGCATTCAAACAGAGCGTCACTATTTTCTGAACAAGAAAGCCTCAGTTTCTCAGGAGGCTCAGAAATTCACACAATGTGTTTTTAAAATGTCAGGTCACTCCTAATAAATAAGAAATAACCTTACCCCTGGGATTAAATGCAGCCCAAAATCGGAATGAGTTACCAATACAGGGAAAACCAGACCTCTTTTAGTAAATCAAGAAACATGGAATGCCACAGTATATGCCTCTACTTGGCATCTATTTGGAGGTATATTTTAGTGATGTTAAGTGATGAAGAAACAGTTTTCTACGCTGCTCGGCCCCATGACCTTCGAACCACAGATAGTCTCCTAAGGACCATCCCCCAAGATGCCCAGCACACCAGGACAAAGAAACCACAGGGTAATGCAAGTCTGGCCCCTGCTACTATAAACACATTTAATTTGAAGTTTACTACACTTCACATCAGAATGAGTGAGACAGTGGACACCTGGAGAGCAGGACATCCTTTAAGACCTACCCAAAGCAGGAAGAGTACCCAGGAAGAATGAAAGATGCTGGGATGTCTCAGCTCCTGATCTACTGTCCTAGCTACAAGGCTGATGCCAGAAGAAATCCACACCTTTCAGTTGTGACCAATCTGACAAGAGGTAAAGCCCTAAGATGAAGCTCAGTCCCCACAAACAGCAGTTTCAAATGCTACCAAAAGTTTTTAAAAATCAGAGAAGTGAGGAGGAAGTAGAGAGGAGCTGGAAATCAGAGCATGTGATGATTTTTGGCTGGTGGAGAGGGATGGCTTGGTTACACCACATAGCACATGTGGTATACAACCAAGCACTGCTGTGGAAAAGAGCATGAGGAACTGCAGAAAACCACTCACAGTTGTTGAGAGTTTTCCTTCGTTCTTCTGCACGTAGACGACTGCGTCCCGCACCAGGGAGAAGAGGTTCAGGAGGACATGCTCCATGTCATAGATGCCGTGCATGCCTTTGGTCAGCCCCTCCAGAGAGCTGATGTACTCTCGCCAGTGGTGGTCAATCTCTACGACGCCCGCCAAGCATCCGTGCATCACTGCGCCACAGTATCCAACACAGGGCTTGGCCATGAGGAGCCCCTGGCAATGCGAGCAGTACCACATCTTCAGCAGCGCTCGTCCACAGTCCTTGCTGAATTTCAAGTGGTCAGTAGTGTTTATAACCTCGATCCCCAGGTTGAGTGCCTGCAAAAAGACTCGCGTGGCTTGCAGTGACTTCGACACCTGCGTCATCATCATCTTAGGGTAGTTACCAAAGGCTTTGAGGTCTCTCCTGGCTGCCCGCAGGCATTCAGTCATTTCTACGGAGGGATCGGGGAAGCCAGGATTAATCAAATGAGAGTAGACCAAGGGGAATAAACTGTCAAAAAATTCATTTATCATGTCATTGACACTGATGTCAGAGCCCAGTATGTACAGTGAGACATCAGTAAAAAGTTCTCCAACAAACTTAAGAGCTCTGGTCCCCATGCTCTGGTAGTGGTTCCTAAACATGCTGTTGGTGAAGTTTCTCGCATGCCGCACTACAATTTCAAAGGCTTCTGCAAAACAGAACAAAAAAAAAAGTTAAGATGATGAGATCAGAAACAGGGAGGATATTAGAACACACCAGCTGCAAAGGCTGGCCCCATCCTGCCCACTTTGGCTCAAATGCCTGCCAGCAGAGATGTCTGCTGCAAAACTGACCATCAACGTCAATTTTCGGGGGAATGCATATATTCTTCAAAGACAAGCTACATTTCAAAATGGCAAAAACTATGATCTAGTTAACATTTCAGCTTTTAAAGAAAATATTGATTCAAGAAAAGGGCTAGACTGCAATTTCATTCTCTCCCTCTTCCATATTGATTTGAAATTAACAGAAGTTCTATCTCAAGACAATTCAAGACAGAGATAAATGTTTGACAAACTATATAGTGTTGAAAATCAGGAAACAGCAAATGCTGACATTCCATTATGAAAAGAAAAATATATACGAGTTTAATCATGGAGCCAACCTTCAGAACCAACTCCTCACTAAGTACCCTCAAAGTCACTTGAAAAGCCTCTGCAGCTCCATAGTTTTCCTAAATGCACTAGGATTCACTTGAGCTGCAGATCCAACATTTTATCTGCCCTGGACATGAGCTGTTCCATAGCCCAAAGGAATGCTGACAGGCAGTGACAGCATCCATCTGTGGGTACATGGCCAGGTCGCTCCCACACACATCATGCTGCACCAAGCTGCCCAGGAAGCTCAGCAGCAAGTTTCATACTGATGACTTGCAAGAAAAAACAGTGTGCGTTTTCCTCTCTCTTCCTTCAAAGAGACAAGGACTTTCTGCACACACCTTCATGCAGCAAGCAGGAGAGCCTCCAACAACACAGTCACCCCACAGTTATTCCTTTAATTATAGTCCTGACCAGGAGGCTTCCAAAATACCCAGCTATGTGAAGACAACCTATCTACACACTCCCCACTCCTGTCCCAGTTTGCAAGTTAAAACACTTGTAGGGGAGGCTACGAGTGCAAACTAAATTCCTTTTCTTTGGCCAAATATCACCACCAGCCTGCATCCCATTCTCCAGGGCACTGGTCATAAAATGCTAAAAATAACGAACAGCCTCTCAGCTCACAGGTCACTGACACCGTGCGATGTAGCCGCTCTCAGCTGTGTCACTCTGGAAACATGCATCCAGGCTCGATTTGCATGGAAATTATTCATGTTCAATAATTAAAGGGAATGTTTAATTTTTAAAACCATAAGTGTTATTTTTTCCATTTGTTAAGCCTGAGGTGCAGCTGAGCGTGGCCTGCCGCCTCTCCACGGGGGTTTGATATCAACGTTATCACAAGCAGTGGTGAGCCCCACTGCTCGCCCTGCCTGGCCTCCGGCGTTAACCAAGACCTTTGGAAACTGCCACAGCTCCAGCTCTCCGGGCTGTTTCTCCCCAGGTGCACACACCTTGTAGACAGGGACCCGATGCTTTTTGCTGTCCCCCATACCAGCGTGCAGAAAGCTACAGCGCGAGCAGCAATCAAAGCATAAATTACCAAATAGAGGTTTTCAACCCATCTGGTGTGTGCCCATCTCCTGGACATGCCCCTAAGGCACACACCAGCGCGTGTCACCCACAGAGCCCAGGCACACCAAAGCAAGAGCCTGAGTGCTCTCAACACTCGCACTGCCCGAGCAAGCCCATCGCAGCCATCTGCGTTCACAGACGGCAGCCATCCCTCCTTTCTGACACCACAGATTGAGGGACACAGTGGTGAAGGACACAGAGCCCGCTCCTCACGCCTCCCTCCCCACGACAGCAGGCATCTCGCTCCTCACACGTGCCGATGCAGAACATTGCAACGCTTGCCAGGCGTAACAGCACAGCCGATGCTGAGGGGTAGATGTCTGGGCTCTGACAGGAGAGCAAATTCCGGTTTTCTGCTATAGAAAGTTTTTTGTTTTTTTTTTTTTTTAAAGTTTCTTTAAATAGGGCACAGGGATTATGAAACTTTTTTTCTCCTTTATCCTCAAGAGCACCAGAATAGCTTTTGCCTCAACAAAGAGCACAAAGCACTTTTTGGGCCAGCATTTTTGACAGCACTGCAGACAGTGCCAGGATTTTCATGCTGTGCCTCACCATTCGCCTTTAACCTCTTCTCTGTTAGTTCCCTTAGAAAAAAAAAATCATCCCTTCTTCCTTCTTGCTCCTCTATGCTTTGGAAGTTGTCATCAGAGCCAAGAGACCCTTCGCTGATTAGAAAAATATTCCAAACTCCTATGCAAACCTCCTACAGTGAGAAATGCTTCAGAAAGGAACTGAGAACAGTGGCGCATCAGAAGAGCATGCACACACAGTCCCACTGCTTTAAAGGTCATGACATGCACATAATTTTTATCATAATAACTGGCTAAGAGTGTCTATTTTATGCGCCTTGGAGCCTTTGCATATAACCATTAGAGAGCACAACAGGGACTATAAAAGCATATGGAGCCTCCTGCTGCCCCATTAATAGATGCAAGAAATAATAAAACTTGGTTAAAAAAAAAAAAGTCTCCCAGATCCAAAATATTTTATAACCAGCTCCCCTAGTTGCTTATTCTGAACTATTCCTCACAAAGGGCTGGCTACAAGAATATTAAACCCCCAGCCACCAGAAGTGACCCACAGCCAGACTGCGAGCACAAAGAGGCTGCAGGTTGGTGGGGCAGCGCCCTGTGCTCATGGGAGCCAGCCTCGAAGGGAGTTGAAAGGGATGCAGCATTACAATACAGCCCATTGCATGGGCTTCTGCTCTCTCAAAACCAACAGGCTGTATTTGCTGCCAGTAAAAGCTGCCCTGTTCATAACATGGCATTATTGGAACTCCTATTGCTGGAGGACAATTGAATCGTCTCTTTTTTTCCCTTCTTTTTTAATTTTTAATTTATTTCAAGGATATTTTCAAAAACTGCAATTTAAGGAAGCTAGTCTGTAGGTCTACCTGAAGCAGAATAAATACCTTAGTAGGACTGGCAAAGCGTAGTGACAGACTTGCACCCGCTGTCCAGTACACAATGTGCCTTGCAGTACCTACTTCACATTTTGCTCTGTCACTGTAGCTGTGCACACACAACAGAACCCAACTATGTTATAAAGTTATTTATCTTCTTTTAAATCTTTTTCTTTGGAAAAGATTTTTCTTAGCAAGGAAAAAAAAAAAAAAAGCTTCTGCATGGGCTAAAATCTAAATAGCCTTGATCCACAAGTCTGGCTTGTGGAGATGACAGCCTGAGCTGCTGCAGGCCACCATGCTGGAAAGTCCTGCCTGGGTAGCTCTTAAACACATTTCACCCACATGAAGAAAGGAGCTAAATGCATACACAAATTATACTCCAAAGCCATTTCAGCCAGCCCAGGGACAAAACCTGGGAACAACTTAACAATACACAGCATCATAGCTCTCTACCCCAGGATGGGAGGGAAGAGATAGAAGAACAATATTGTGCCAGGTGAAATCTGGGGAATTGATGCAGGACACAAGCCAGAGCATCACCAGCTGCAAAGCACCATACCTGGTACACTGGTACTGCACAGCTGTTGACTAGCTCTGTCAAGGGCAGTTTGTTAGGGCTCACAAAGGATGCATGAAGCAGCTGAACCTTTACTCTAGAGCACACTTATCAGGCAACAATTGAAAAGCATGAGCTATTACGTATTATTTTTCCAGCAGGACTCCCCTCAAGCACCTGAAGAGGGATTGCAGTGGGCATGAAGGATGGACTAAGGTGCTTTCAAAGTGCAAAAGCTCCCCAGAATGCGGCACAGGGATGCATGGCCATTGCAAACTGGCAATTAGAGAAAAGAAAATAAATTGTAAAAGAGCGTAATAGTGCCCTGAGTGGGGATTACTGGCAGGAGAAGGAAATCACTGAGTTCTCAGCTCAGATAATAAAACTCTGCTGCTTAGTTAAAACACCAGCCTTCCTGAGAAGGCGCATTTGCTCCTGAGCTGCAGCTACTTCAAAGAGACTGGGGCTGGAGGAGCTCTGGATTAACCTGCTGGCTCCCCCAGGCTGCAGGCTCCAGCCCGGTCTGGGATTTGATGGGTTTATTTAAGAGATTATGTGATGTAGTCGCCTGAACGAGCAAGCATGACAAGCCATTCCCATACAACATCCCCTGGAGACTCGGCATAGCCACAGCTGAAACCCTTAGGCAGCTGTGGACACAGAGCAGCAACAGATCTGGGTGCAGACTCACAAGCAGCTGAGGGTGTTTGGAAAGGGTGTTGCTGCTGATAAAGGGAGGCATGGCCTTCCTTTGCTCCTCTACGCCAGCTCACCGAAAACCAGCACCACCAAAATCAGCTGTGTACCCCCAGGGAGCAGACATGCCAGCGGCCAAGCCAGCTGCTCCACCTCTCCACAGCACCACAGCGAGAAGGCATGAGCCAGCCCATAGCAGGAAGGAGGGGAAAGCAGCATCCAACGTAGTGGCCAGGTGTCAGGAGGCCAGGTATCAGGTGAAGGCTCTGTGCAGCTGGTATTTCGCTGCAAACAAGCTTCCTACACGGATAGCTGTCCGTCTCTGTGCTGCAAACCACAGAAGTCTTCTATGTAAAAGGGGTGCACAAAAAAAAAAAAGGTGCTCTCCCTTTACTCCTCAGGATACAGATCACATTGGGAGACAACCAGGTACTGGAATCCCTACGACCATGGAAAACATTTCCATCCTGAGGCAAAACTTGTCTCTCCAGGCAGGCTAGTAGAAAATTTTCCAGTGAATTAATGTGTTCCTAATGCAATTGCTGCATCCTGTTCGGGTCCCAGGTACCCAAACATTTAAGAATCCCACGCATCTAGAATGCTCCACCACAAAAAAAAAAAAAAAAAAAAAAGACACCACACAACCCCTGATGTTCACAGATGGAAATTTAAATGTTTATCAAGGAAATACCAAAAGTTTTTCTTTTTGTAAGCTCACCAAAACATTTTCAGGCATGGCAATTGCAAAAGCAGCCATAGGCATTCACATGTAAGCGAGCTCTAGAGAAGAAAATATTTCTCTAATACCTCCAATGAATCAGACAACTTCAGACTCATTGCAACAGCCTGTATTCCTAACAGACACAAAAGAGCTCACCAAGAGAGAAACAACTGTTTGCAATAATGGCCTGGCTGCCACAGGCAGTACTGGTGAGATGAACTGCAAGTTATTTTTCAAACAGCAGGTAATATTTATTTACAAACTTGGAAAAGGTTTTCAATACATTGAGCAGAAATGAAACAAAATCCAAGAGTTTTTCCCCTGGCAGCAGTAAGAGCAGACTCTAGATTTGTTCCTTTATGATTTACACTACAGTGCAAGTTTTTAACAACATTATCTGGAGACAAAAGCTCTTCTAGGCAGCATAATTACTTTTGTCTGTAGCAGTACAAAACCCATCAGATGGTGCCACTGCTGCTCTTACAAGGTTTGCTTCTCTGAACACATTTGGAGCTTAGGAAATGCTTCAACCCCTCCCTCTCTCCCCCAACAATAAGACAGCCTTTTGGATTACTTTTACAATATTGTCACTATAAAATTTATGGACTTAAGCTCCCAAAGCTTATGAGATTAGCTTCAAAGCATCAGTAATAAAAATTAAAACAATTTAGTTATTCTGTCTTCCCACTTTTAAGCCACCAGGGCTCACATTGTCTACCTTTTCTACATCGCCATTAGACCAAGAGAGGACAGGTCTCCAACCAGTCTCCAAATTAGAGGGGGCTCCTTTCACCTCCATGCCCACCACCCTCCTGCCTCGTGTGGAAGCAGCCATGTGAGACTCTTGTGGGAGCCAAACTAGAAGTTTCCAAAGCCAGCACTGCCTACCAGCCAAAGCCAAACCATTTTGCTCAGCAGAAACCATCTTCCTCTAATTATCTGTGCCCATCAAAATGCCAAGCTCAAAATCCATTTATTTTAATTGTTCAGCTTATCTACTGCCCTGGTATTTTGAAACACGCTCCCTGTGAGTTTTCTAATAAAAATGCTGTATGCTAGCTTCTCATTATACCTACTCAAAATACTTCGAAAACGTGCTACCATTATATTCTAAGTAACTGTCTGACCACTGAGCAATCAGTCATACTGTGGCTCACCCATTTATTATTTATATCCCCATAAAAACTGTTAAAGCGGGCAGCGGAGCCCACCAGCTCAAGTCCAGAGGCCAGAAGACAAGGAAATACTCGTGCCCACAGCTGCTTGCCTCTAGACCTCGCAAGCCCAGTGTGCCCAGACCAACCCTGCCTGCAGGGAGCAAGCAAAGCACAGAACTCCTCCAAGGCCCTGCAAGAAACCAACTAGAACTGACATTTCCCTGCCTCCGTTTTCATGCATGCATTTTTGTTGCATGTTTGTTAAGGTCTGTCATCAACTGCTTCCCACAGCATGCCTGTGGCTGGGCACGATGGAAGAAGCTGATTTCAGGGCTGTGCTCCCCAAGGTGCCATAGTCCAAGTGGACTTTCCAACAATAAAAACAAAACTCCTGGGAAAGATCTCTGGAAAAATGACTCTGCAGTACAAGTCTTTTATAGGGCTTGGTATTTGAACACGTGGCTGCGGTGCTTTTGATTAAATATTTCTTGCACATCTATTGTATAATTTGCTTTTCTGAGCATCAAGTAATATTCCGCTTTGTGCTGTGACAGATGTGTGAATGCTTAGGAGATTCTTGAAAATTTAATAAAGACAAAGTTAAAAATGCAAACAGTCAAGGCTGGCACGAGTGGTGGATGAACACAATTCTTTATAAAACCAAGGGAAGAATAAGGGCCCTGAAAGGCAGGGTCCACCAAAGACATGGAAGCACAAGAAGGAAAGCAGAGAATGATTTAAGAGGCTTCTGCAGCAAAAAAGGTAGCTCTGGTTTTAGATGCAGTGGATGAATGACAGGACGTTCACTGCCATAGTCCCATTTAGCAAGCAGGGGAGACCTCCCCAGTCCCGTGGCATCTTTGCACTAGGATTAGCCAAGATCTGTTTTGCAGCAGGGTGGGAGAGGCTGGGGAGAGCCTCTGCCTTGTCTGGCACCATTGTAGTAGGAACTGAGATGGGGGCACGTATACAACCTACAAACTCCATGGGTCCACTATCTGCCCACCTGCATCTCCCCATTTGCCCTGTAAAGTACTTTTCAACTCCTCCACACAAGCTTCTATCCCTTGCAAGCCTGAAAAAGGAGATTTTCTGAGAGCCCCGTAAAAAGATGTTCTTCACCACAGTTGTGAAGGTCTCTGCCCTCAACCCTGACAGCTCCTACCTACTGCAAACCAGTCCCTGTCCTCCACACCAAAGATATTATTGCCAGGGAAATTGGAAAAACTTGCAGAGTATCTCATTTTGTTCTCTCTCTGTTAAACCCAAAGGGTAGATGAAGGTGTCCCATCCCTGAATTCAGCTAACTCAGAGAAAACATGGTTTTGAACCCGGTTTTTCCTCTTGTGCTGGTAACCTGTCAGCCCAAAAAGAGGTAAAGCTCTTCCCATGTACCCCATACCTATAATCTGGTGCTGGAGCTCAAGTAAGGGTTAAAGAGTTCGGGTTTGAGTGTCCAGGCTCCTGTCCATGCTGGGGCACTGGTTTAGGGGGACACCAGGCAGCCTGCTGAAGAGGCACGGCAGAGCTCAGCGATATAGGAGAGCCTGAGGACAGATGGAGCCTGCAGAGCTCTGCTTCTTGCTGGGATGTGACCTGTTTGGAAACACCCCATGGTTTGGTGAACACCCATATATGCACCCACCATTTGCAGGGGGTGAACGTTGCTCCCGTGGAAGTTATTTACTGCAAAGGAGACAGTAATCTTTATCCTTGTCCAGGGCTGTCCAAAATGGCTGGGGAGTTTGCAGGAAACAAGCCACTGATCCATACAGCAAGGCTTACTGGGGTCAGCATGGTGTTGCCTGAACACAGCCTCGGGGGAACACGCTATGGGTAGAGAGGCAGCCCAGAGTGCTGAGCTGGCAGAGCACGGGGTCAGCAGACCAACATTTCTCTTTCAGCTGTACACAGAAATATGCACACTCCAAATATTTCATATTTTCCTCTTTCCCTCTGAAGGGGAAAAGTTAATTAAACCAATCCAACAGGACAAAATAAATGACTGAAAACAGCACTACCAGGCTTTTGTCATGCTGTAATTATATCAATAAAACGCTCAGAACTAATGTCACATCACTGGGGAACTTTCACCTTCACCATTTTTACCACAAATATTTACACTCAAATTCATATCATTGTTCTCTCCCCCATTTGCTGCAGAGATGACAATCTCCATCTACGACTCGTACTTGAAGCCAGCTGCTCAGCCAGCAAGCCCAGCCAGGCTTCTGACAGACCTCTGTGCGCAACAGTAGGAAAACCTTCAGAAACCCTGGGAAAAGTGGCATTTCTGCCCTTGATAACTGGGCACATGGACAGGTCCAGGCATTTTATTGCTGCAAAGCTACACGTTTCCTACTCCAACACAAAGTGCACACAAAGTGCATTTCTGGGAAAAAAGGAAAGAGCCACACAACACAGCACTCTGTAAACAACCCCCCCACCCCCTCCCCAGCCACATTTTTACCAATTGGAGGCTCCAGCATCCAAATTATGGGGTTATAAAGATCGCAAAAAAAGAAGCATACCTCTTAAAAGATGAATGACGAAATGTGTTTCAAGCAAAGGACAAGTGATTCCATAAATTCCCTCTCAAATTTACAAGCCAGGTATCTAACAGCCAGTTATTTAAAAAAAATAATATATATACATATATATATACACACACATGTATATACCAATTCGTGTACTCCATTTATTTTAAAATAAAATTTATAAGCAATTTCTGAAAAATGCATGTCTAGCAAATTCCTTTATTCATCCAAATAAACGAAGGTAAGTCAAGCCACTAGGTTAAGTTCAGTTTGCATCAAAAAATTTGAAAAAAGTCTTTAAAAGTGCATTGGTCTCAGTCACTTTACAGCAAGGCAGATCTGAGGCTGGTTTTCCAGGCTCCCTTTCATTTCAGCAGGCTTTTATCAGTCTGTTAAGTCTCCAACAATGGAGAGCAGACTATTTATTTAAGAAGCAAATTCCTTCCTTTTATAATCTCTCCTGGCCAAATTCTCTTTTAAGTTATCTCAACTGTCTGATGAAAAGCAAATGGCAGAAAATCAGTTCTTGATCCCTATAGTAACATGAAGGGCTTGCACTTATTTAAGGGCACCTGTTGACCATTTTTAAATCACTCCAGTAACAAACCCTTTATTTCTGATTTCTGCTTCCTACCTGTGCTCGCAGAAGTCGGAAAAGACATTTACTCAGTAACTGATTTAAAAGCAACGAACATCAGTGTAATTCTCTTCCCCTAAAGGGTTGCTGTTCCCAAGACAGAGCAATGCCCAGGCTCTCAAAAGCAATTTAGAGATTTTATTAGAGATTTTAGATGGATTTTGTCTCAAGATATCTGAGAAGGACAGGGACTTCCTACATGGAAACTAGAGCGTGGATCATTTCAGCAGCACAAGTGCAACCACCCTTCCGATGTGCCCTGGCAGCAGCCAACTCCCTGGACTCACACAAAATACCTTCGCACCATCATCATCGAAATGAAGCCTGGCTTTCCGAGCCCATAGTCTGTCTGAAGAGATGCCATGGGGTCACACACGATACCAAATCCACATCAGCACCATTACAAAAGTGCTCAGAAAACCCCAGACACACAAATCCCAAGTACCCGTGGCCCAAATTTCCAGACTTAGCACTTCCCAACAACTAGTTTCACTTCTTTCCTTCCTACCTATGCAGTACCTTGAGTTGAGCTGCCCCTTATGTATTTATTAAGTGATGCGTGGGCAGGCCACTGTCCAGGGAAGCAGCAGCAGCAGGTGAGACATCACATCCTGGTGGCACCACTTTGTCCCACGGCCAGGCCATCCCCAGCATCCCACGTCCCAGCTGGTTCCTGTATTCCCCTTGCCCTGGCACAAAGCCCTGTTTTGATTAACACTCATTTCCAAAAAGGAAATTTTTATTGTCTCCTTACTTCCTCCTGTAAAAGTGAGGCAGCCGCTGTAACAGGAGCACACGATTACAATTTGGCTTTCAAGCACAGGGCTCACAAACACTGCTGCCAGAAATTGATCCAAGGCTCCACCGCCCGCTCCAGACGGGCTTTCTTTCAAGAACATGAATAATCCCCTGCAAAGTAATGGCACTATTCATCTCTCGAAAGTTCCTCACAGGCGTAAATCCCTTGCTGAAGAAGAGGCCACGTGTTCAGCCGACTTCCCAGTAAATTAAAATTCAGCTTGTTCTTTTTCTAAAGAGAAACACAGAGTATTGATCAATAAATTTACCAAAAGTTATATGGCAGCTGGTTTCCTCAGTAATAGAGCAACCACTGCTCAGACATGGTTTAACACATAATCTCCAGATCAATATAACTTTTGATTTATAAGTAACGATAACAAAAGGAGCAAGGACAAATATGCTTGCAAAAAGTAAACACTTTCTCCAAAGGATACTTCCAGCGTAATCCTTTCAAAATAAAGACTGCATATTTCAAAGGCTGCATGTGGAAAGAACACAATATATCGCCTAACAAAATTAAATATTCATCCTCATCACTACAATGTTCAGACTTGTGCATTCTTCAGCTCTGCAGAAGTGCTGATTTCATACAGCGCCTCTGAGTACAGCATTTACCTCCAGAAGACACAGGCATGCTTCTTGCACAGACAGACACGGGCAACGCACTAAGCAGGTAATGGCATTTACACCAGCACAAGTTGTGACAGTAGTCAGCAGAGAGGTGGAAAAAGTAGTTCCCTCCACCAAGAAGTGACCCCCTTGGTAGCGTTTGCTAAGCATTAGCTTCTCATAACTATAGAATCTGTTTTTCTCAAGAATAATTACTGGACTCACTACCTTTTTGAACACTTCTGCAGAAGGTATTTCCTTATTTCAAGTGTTCTGTTTATTATGGAGCCTTTCCAAGGCATGAAAAACACAGGTCAGAGAGGATAATAAATCCCATCACCTGACAATTTTTTCAATTACTGTGCATGTTAAAATAATGCTACCACAAATAGGTTGCAAGAGATATGCTGAAAAATCCATTAACTTACTGTAAATCTATTTAAGTTGGGGATTCACGCCTTGCAGAATTTTACCATTAGTCCTGGAAATTAGTTTATCACTGGACAGGGAAGTATTGAGCCCTTGAGGGTCATTTCAAAGACATGCAGTACCCACAACCTGCGTAAGAAGACCTCAATTCAGGCAAGCAGGTATTTAATGCTTTAGTGAATCTCTAAGTAAGTGCTCGCATGCTTCCCTGTACATACACCACCAAATAAAAGAGCAAATTTCTTCTTCTAAACCTCCACATTGCTTCTCCTCCCTTCCAGTACCTCCCAAAGCCTCCACTTCCAGTGGAAGCACTAAAACCTCTAGGAGATTACAACAGCATATGTACACTTCAGTTGCTTTAGAAACCAACATCTGATTTTTTTTTGTATCCACAGAGAGAAGAAAAATCAGGAGAAAGAGCTCAGGTTCAAATTTGTGATTACTGATTCAAATGCAACTGTATTCCCTACCTGAAGCCCACCTGTGTTCTTGCCAGGAATAACACTTTTCCCTCAAAAGCTATTCTTTGTTGACTTCTTGTCAAGAATTAAAAAAAAAAAAAAAAAAAAAAAAATCATTTCCTGTGAGGTCTGCACTTAATTGACTGGCTCAGGCATGTCATAGATGGATCCTTCTTGATAACGGAGTAATGGGAGTTTTTACAGCCTCTAGAGATAGGAGAGGAGCCAGCCCATCTTCTGCTATCTGAATTGATCATTTGCTGTTCCTCCTCCGATGGCACCAGCACAGGGGAGCTCACATTTTCCTGTCAGCATCCACCCAGGCTGAGCCATTGCAGAGCCTCCTCCCACACAAGCAGTATGAAAGAGGCTGGGGGAAAATGAAAGAAATTAAAATCTGGCAGCCGAGAGCTCTGCCCACATCCCTGACATCTCTCTGGAAGTCCATACGGCTTCATTATCTCAATCTAACCTACAGGGCAGTCGAAAGCTCTGATCTGCGGCTGGACCTCTCTTGGCTGAGCTGTGGCTGAGTTTGAAGGACACACAAAAGAGCCCTGGGAAGAGACCAAGACACCTGCACGCCTGCAACTGGCACCATGAACAAAGCTGGCTCCCACCACACGTGAAGAGGGCCAAACATCCCCTTTGCAGACAGTATCCCATTTTTATACCAAAATTCATCTTCCCATTTGAAATAAATAGCACTCTTCTGCACATCCTTGCTTTTCTGGAAAGTTTCCAGCTTTTCACACTTTTTCCCTGAGCATCTCCCAGAAGAGCCTCGGGCTGCACTTCCAGAAGCAGCAGCTCAGATCAGGTCCAGGGAGACGTAGGCCTTTCTCTGCAAAACCCAAAGGCAGGGCATGAAGCACCTCCATCAGCCCTCCCTGCATTCACCAGCCTGTTCTGCTGCTGTTGGGTGCTGCAAAACTCTCTACTTTTTCTGCTGCCAACTTGATGGCATTTTATGTACCCAAGAAATCTAAACTGCAATAAAACCACAGTGACAAAAATAAAACTGGCTATGGAAAAAGTGGTTGCTGCTCAGAGTGTCTGTGTGGGGAGTACATTAAAAGCCGGCTGGAGCAAAGGCCATTAAAGTTTGCAAACATGCAGCTCTGTGCAAACTCCTCCCAGACACCAAGCCTCCACCTCGGCCCAGACAAAGAGCCCATGGACGCCAGAGCTGCAGAACCTCCTCATAAACACTTTCATTTTAAGCCAGTTTAACTGGAAAAGGTCAAGACCAGTAACAGCACAACATGTGTTACTGGTTAAACAAAGTTAGCAGCTATCAGTTAAACAAAGAGCACTTAGACAAAAACCAAATCAAAGATCCTCTGTATTTCAGGCACCCAGATGAATCTCTAATACCCTACTAAGCCTCTGCGCTTTATGTGCAGTCTCCATGAAGTCTGCACAGATTTTTTTAAAATGTAAAAGCACATGAATAAATTAACCATCCAGGTAAAGACAGTAAAACTGAAAAAAAAAAAAAGGTAGCAACATAAAAAGCTAGAAGTGTCATCTCTGCTGCCCGCAGTTAACTGCTGTTCCTGAAATCCCATCATAAAGTATCATCTAATTACCAGCCAATTTGTATATATAGCAGATAAACTATTTTCCTCCCCTGATAGCTCAAAGGGAGATGTATATTAAACAGGTCTTTAATAAGAAAGCTTGCTCTTTGCAGGGAGAATGTTTTCATACCATATCACCTTGGGAATGTAAATATGGTCAGGATTCAAACCAGCGTATTCCCTACTCCAGTAAATGAGATTTGTGGAAAAGTTTCATCTTTGACAAAAGCTGAATCTGTTGTCAGCCACTGGAACTGCTCTCACTTCTTGGAAAATCTGTTTTCCTGAAAACCCAGCTTTGGGCAGAGCAGCTAACATGCTAAGCTCAGTTTGGAATTAAAAACCAAAACAACCTAGGCCCTCACTGCTGTGGGAAAAAGATCGAAAATGTGACCCATAGCACTGGAAAACAAGAAAGGCAAATTAAGTAAAACCTCACAAAGTATCATTTTTCAAACTTGCCAATTTTAATGCTGATCACATTGTTCTTAGGACTTTAATCATGATTTTGTAATGCCCCGAGGTTATGGGAACTGAAAACCACATGCTTCCACTCAAATGAGACAGCAAAACATTTTGCAAATTCATCTTTCATATGAAGAATGCTCATGTTTCATCTTAATCTTTACCTCCCTGCTAACACAAAAATTTACCAAAGTCTCACTAAGACTTACTAGCTTAATGTAATGGAGAAGTGCTACAAAAAATCATTTCCCCCTCCCCCAGAATATTAGGGTAACCCTACTCTGATTTGAGGGAATCCCAACCTTTGCTTTTATAAATGAAAAAAACTGAGTGGTTTTCAGACACAGGGGGCTTATCCTTCCCTGGTTCCCAGGCTGATTCACAATTTATACAACAGACTTAACAAGTGGCATGTAAGCACAAGATGCTATTTCAAACTGCCCCAAACCGCAGATGATTCCTACCAGATGCAGTGCTTCTTACTGGGGTAATTAGAAGCCTGAAAATTCACATGCTTTCTCGACAACAGCTGAGCAAAGCAGGAGCCGGTCAGGCACAGCCCCCAGGGTGCCTCACAGCAGGACTGGAGCTTCCCATCCTCCCCACCCCGGGAAAGTGGGCATCACTCACTGAAACAGCCAAATTTCAACTTTCACATCCAAAGCTAGAAAAGGAAAATTAAGTAGAATAAGGAAATTTTCCCTTACTCTTGGCTAAATTATCATCTACAGTTCGTGACCTAAACAAAATGTTTCTGCTGGCCTAAGCAGCATTAAAGCAATGCAAACTGGACAGAAAAAAAGGAGTTAGCAAGTGGCAGAAAAAATTGCAGGTTGGTGTTTAGCAATGCATGCAGCAGGAAAAAAAAAAAAAAAAGAATTACAGGAAACATTAAGGTCTCCTCTCTGAGCTGTGCTGCTTCATATTTTCTGCTGTCAAATTGGAAATTAAAGATGAAAATCCCTCATAAGTGGGTACACTTATTCCAACACCAACAGGCTTTTACACCACTTTGTCACCCATGTAAACAGCACTGAGCAGAGAGGTGTATCTGCAGCCCTGAGAAGAGCAAGGCCAGGCCTCACATGGAATATATATGATAGCAATTCACTTCTGTACATCAAAAATCAGAATAATTGATTTGATAACTGTAGGTGTCAGCGACACTCACTGTAGAAGGTGAGTATTTCAAAAGGTACTTTGACATCAATTTGACTGCACACACACTTCCTCCAATGCAAATACAAAAAAAAAAAAAAAAAAAGGGGGTCTGGCTTTAATTACCAGCCACGTGCAAGCCAAGCCATGGCTCAGTGTGGATGCGATTTGCAGCAGCCACCTTAAGCCACATGTAAGGGCTCTCAGGCCAGTGGGGAGCACGTCCCCACCAGCACCCACACATCCCACGCAGCACAGGGCTACTGGGGAGGAAACTCTTCCATGGTGGGACCACCACAGCATCTTCTGCAAAAGACCAATGGCCACCACCAGCTAGGAAAGGCTTGTTTCACTGACAGGCCTAACTGGAGAGATTTGTTTGTGCTTAGGATGGATAAAAAGATGGAGGAGGACACTGAAAGTATTCGTAAATTTGTTCTATTTTGGTACTTCAAGCCATGTAAACAAACCAAACATCTCTTCCATTCCTCACTGGGATGACCAGAGCTGTTTTCTTAAGACATGCTTCCACTGTTTTTCTCTCCATCAAGAAAGTGAACTAGGCAGTAACATCACCTAGAAAGCAGCAAAAAACAAACAGAAAGGCTGAGCTGCTTCTCACCCTTTGCATGCCTGTGCAAACCTACCCCTACAGCACTCCACTCTTCTAACAGCCCAGACCTGAAATTTTAAAACCCTGTCTGCAGGGAGAATTAGACTGGATTTATTGCAAACACCTCCTCTGGACACTTGTAAAGCAATCTGAGAGCACCTAATGGATTTAGGATTTAGCTAAATTGGTGCAACACAATAAAGAGATTAAGAGCATGGTCAATCACAAGTGATTGAGTTAGAGCATCCATAAAAAGCTGCCAGCCACCAGCAAGGTCCAAGAGTAATAGCTGAGGAGAGAAGAAGGGGAGCAAAAAGGCAACCCAGACAGCAGGATGACAGTGTACGCACAGAGGGAAACTCAGAGTGCCTGACTGGCCAGCAGCAGCGTGACACACCTGGAGGTGGGAAGCAGCACACCATCTTTCCCCTGCCACCCTTGCCTTCCTGCTGGTTGGTCTGCACCTACCATCTCACCTGCCTTCTCTTCCCTTCCCACTCAGCACAACCCTAATGAGTGCTGCACAGACAGCACCTCACACCTCCAGCATCTCTCTGCAACAGCCAAGGCACGCTCTCCATTTTTAACAGAGGAAGCCTTTGATACCATGAAGCATATTGTCCAAGTCCATCTGCACAGGAAAGAACTCAGTACTTTCCTTTAATACCAATAATTTGATTTTATTTTTGGAAAACGTAGCTAAAGAGAATAAATAAATCTAATACAGTGCACTGTGGCAGCTGCCAGATGCAGCCCCTTGCTGCAGGAGAACCATGTACATAAATATCTTCAGGATCCAGCCAATCGCTTGTAGGACCATCTCAAAGCTTCACTTGGCCTCACCACGTTTCACCAAAGAGTGTCACAACAAAACACTCCGTAGGGCTCAGTCCTAGAATTTTGCATGCCCTTTAAGTGCAAGGTCATTCTGAAGCTCTGAGGGGCACGTTTTTCTAGCTTTCACTGGGTCTTCCCATGAACTTCCCAGAACCCTCCTACCCCCAGTCCACTTGGGCACACATTGCTGGTGGGATGCACAGCCTCTTGCCTGGCTCTCCCTCCACTTGCCTGGTTATCCCTCGAGCTGCTGTGACAGGGTCCAGAGAGGTCTTTGGGTGGCAGAAAGTGATTCAGCTGTGGAAACTACAGCAGCAACCTCCATCGGCACTTAACAGCTCAGCATTACCTTATGCTGGCTGCAGCGTGCTCCAGCCCAATTTCTAAGAGAAGGCTTACAAAAAGGTTTGTCATAATTTGGTCTTTTGGCAGTCCAGGAAAAAAAAAAAATTGCACCGTATTCTGGTCTCATGTTCACAGAGGCTCTACACGCGAGCAGAGCCAGCCTCTTCCTAGCAATCTATCAATCACACTACTTGCCGCACCATTTGTTTCTGAGCAAACAGAAACACTAATAGCCTTCCTCCTAAGCCACTGAAACTGTAAATCTTTAGTTCAAAGAAGTCCTATACTGTTTCTATTTGTCCTTACCAAAATAGAAGCTATCTTCATTTCAGAAGAAACCACTCGTATTTCATAGTCTCAGAATAATTATTTTTCAAACAAGTTGTAATGAAAAGCTTCCCCAATACATAACTCCATCTCCAAGTGAGAACACAAGTATCCAAATATTTTGGTTGTTGGAATTATATAATAATAGCCTAGCTTATAGGTTCATTTTGTATCAAACTTCGTGAGGCTTCCAGGCATTTACACCGCCAGCTCTCCTTCCCTTACTGTAAAATCTTTTTTATTGACAATTCAATCATGTCAGGTTTGGAACAGTAGACGCACTGATTTGATCAGCTATCATTGGATTTACAATGTATAAATGACAGCACCATATCTGGCCTGAGTCTCAAGCAGCTACCTTTTATCGATTTATATTCTACCAGCAAGGAAGAAAAATTGCAGCACAATGTAGTGGTATAGTCTGAGATCAATACCAATTTTTTTCTTAATGACACGAAGGCTAAGATAAGGACAGCATAAGTCAAAGCCAGACAGATCAAATTTGCCCGATATCCCTTTCAATTACCGAGGCACATACACAGGGATATGTAACATTAAAGCTGATAGGAACATTATCAAAACGGTTTAAAGTTACAAAAGGCTTACGAGGTTGCCTAACATCTCCACTGGCCCCAGAAGCCATGTCGGACAGGGTTGGCAGGGCAGCTGACCTAACAGGAGCCCAGGGTGCCTGGCCCCACCGGCCACCACACTGCCTTGCCACCGCATTCCCTGGGTCAGGCTGCCCAGAGCGTGCAAAACCAACCCTGCCACCAGCAGCTCGGTGCTAAGCAGGTCAGCGACAGCTGTGGTGACTAATATTTGCCCCATGGACACATCTGTGAGCAAAGCCTTACGGCTGGGCACCACTGAAGCACATTTATTGCTGGAGCATCACTGATGCAGATAAAAGGATCACGCAAAATAGCAGCAAGTAGCATCTGAGTACTCCTCCTAGGTCTTTTCATAGGGTCTAGCGCTGGCCCAGGAGAAGCAGAGGGCCACCTTCTCACCTCTCAGCAAACGAGGCACCATCCCAGCACAGGAGGAGGGAGGGTGCATGAGCAGTTGTTCAGATGCTGCCCCAGTCACCCTGAGCCTGTGTCGCCCGTAGGACCATATTTCACCTGGCCACAAGAAGAAACTGGTCAGGTGTTCCTCTTCCCTACCACACTGCATGGACAGGCACCACACTGCCCAGGCAAGCTTCCAGCAGCTGCATAAAGCACCAGGCACAGCCTTTGGAATTTGGGCTCTTAGAGATAATGCATCTCTCTTGAGATCCGACTCATCAATAATAGAAAACCCTTAATTATTCCAGTAGTCTCAACATTTCATAGATTCAGTTGTTACTTAATGAGAAGTTGTGAGCGAGCCCTTTCTTCATTAACACTTCTGTGATGCACAGTAAAAGAAACTTCTTAGACTGAACCCTGCACGTTTAGACAGCTTAAATTCCCATTCTTAATTGGCAGCTGGGAAGCAGGGCTGTCATGATTTATACGTCTTCTCTACAACAAGTTTTGATAATTACAAGTTCTGAGCAGCTCATGATTAATCTATTTGCACCGTATGAATTACAAGCCCAAACACACTTGGAAATTTAAATTCACATGCTAGCTCATATAGATGCAACGTGACAGTGAAATGGATCGCAAAGTGTAAGTCAGCTTGTGACTGCCATCGCTACAATGGTCCCTGAAATTATCCAAATAAAACTAGTTTGGAAGATTTTTTTAAAAAAAGTTTTCATTTCTTCTTTTCTGGAGGCAGAAAAGGGCAAAAGCACTTAGATAATTATTAATTTATATGACCTTGATGCGTATGCATTCCTCATAGCTCTTTAAAATGCATTTAGAACAGCTGGTGTAAAAGCACGTTTAACCAAGGTGTCTGTGCCCATGCACACAGTTAACAAGAAAACATTAAAAAAGGGAAGTGGGAAGGAAATCAAAAGACTTGTTGATTACTCCTGTAAAACTAAACACCCCTTTCACCCAGCTGATACAGACTTCCCGGTGCTGTAAGCTTGCACACAGTGCTGACCGGGGCAGAAAGAGAGGGGCAGCTTCTGGCCACAGAACCACAGCAGCACTACCTAACACCAAGCGGGTCTGCACAGCACCTGGTATTGGGTATATTTGAACCACTCTGAAAAACATGGTGGGCAGAGGAAGGACCCAGGCCTGCAGATTCCTCTGAGACAGGCTTAGTGGGATAAGAGCTATGCATTCGCAGCCCTAGGTGCAGGTTGCAGCACCAAGGAATGAAAAAAGGTAAAGGAAGCTGCCAGACCCGCTCGCATTTCCAGCAATTTTCAAAAGAAAAGCACTTTAAATGCTTCATATTGATGCATGTTCCTTCCGCAGATGGAGCCATCACACCACCATGTCCCAGGGTAGGCAGCAAAGCCCAGAGGTGACCAGGGACAGGAGTCCCCAGAGAAGGGCAAAGGACCAGCCACTGCATCAACAGCAGCTGTGACACCACGCAGTGTCCCCATCCAAGCACGTACAGGACAGGTCTGATGGAGGCTGTGCAGGACAAGGCGCTCCAGGCACTTCACAGTTCCAGCACAGCCCTCATGGTCCTGCTCCATGTTCCCTTGCACATGCTGCAGGGTCTAACACTAAGATTTTCAGAGACAAATTGGAATCGGGGATAGCTCTTACCCCCGGATTCAGCAGGTACCTACAGCCTGTCTAAAAATCCTCAAAAGCACGGGGATCAGCCACATCCCTAAATTCTCTACCTTGGGCAGCTACAATCCAGCCTCAGTGTTTGACATCAGGCCAGCTAGAAATTACAGACACACATCCCCCTCCCTCTTCCCCAAATTTCCAACTTTTTTCAGAGAATAATTTGAATATAACATACACAGCATGTGAGCTAGTGTTGGATTTTTTTCCCCTTCCCTTCAAGATCATTACAATCCCTCCAATAAGTCAGCATGTCCTTTTAGTGCAATTACTCTGAAAAAATCACCATGCAGTTGTGGAACTTTTCATTTGACAGTGGCCACGTTCCAAAAGCTACTGGAAAATGTTACTTCCACTCTGAAAAACAAACACTGATTTTTAATTGCCTAAAAGCACAAGACAATTTCCAATTCTGTTCAGAGATTTTTTTTTTCTTTGGAATAAATATTTATTAGTACCTACATCCCGCCTATTTAGTCATTTTAGTCATTTACTTTTTTAAAAAAAATATGCACATTTTAAAATGGATTTGCTTTTTCTCCATCATAAAAAATGCAGGCTACATTTCTCATTCATGAGGGTTTCATTTTTAATCTGCCATCTCAGACAGGTTTGGTCTGCATTTATGGCGAGGACAGGCATGAGAAAAATAAAACTTAGCTTTTAGAAGAAAGATTGAAAAAAATTAAATAAACTCCAGGTCTACCCACTGTGTTTGCCTCAGAGAATCCCAGAAGTCCTTGTGGCAGCAGATGCAATTTGATGCTCATACTGGGTCCTTGAATCTCATTGTTCCCAGAGCACATTAACTTGACATTTCAAAATATTGTTTTTGAAAGCCATTCTAACATTAAGAAGTTCCTGGCTATTTCTGATCTTCAGGGCAGCAATAGAAACGAGGGTGGTAATTAATTTCTCCTCCCCCCCAAAAAAATAAAAAGTCAACCTCTAATAAAAGCTGTCCCTGGAAAATGGCAAAGTGAACACTGAAACAGAGACACACAGTACACGTCATGGCCGTGCCAACTCTCCATTCATCAAGCAGCACGGCGCAATGCCGGGGTGTACAGCTCTGTCCCAGGTTTGGGACATACCTTGCATGCAGAGCACATCAGCCCAGGCTCCCCTGTTTGCCAGCTCCCTCGGTCCCTGCAGTGAGAGGCTGGCACAACAGTGTTGGGCAAAGGCTGCTGTTTGGCAGCAGCTGCCTCCCAAATAACAAGTGCCAGCATGCAATGTGACAAGGAAAAGGCATCTCTGTCCTGCACATTCAGGAGCTCCAGCCCCTCTCTGGACAAGGAAGGAGCTGACTCCATCCATGGGCCATGCAAGAGTTTGGTTTGTTTTTTGTTTTTCTTTTCAATTGTTTGTTGGTTGTTTTTTTGTTTGTTTAGAGACTTACTTGAGCCCATTATTTTAATAGATTTGTCCAGGACTTGTCCTCCTCTTGGAACCTCTGCCCCAATACAAGACATTCAGACAAAAGGAGCTGAACACACATTAACCACAAGAAAAGCAACAAGCACTTTTTGCTAGCCGATGGCAAAACAGTGCCACCCACCTGAGCAGGCTGCATCATACCTAGGTGCTGCACCACTGCACCCTTGCAAGGAAGGCTCGATTTCTGCACAAACCAGATCCAAAGCTCTGCATGTTTCCAGGCAGTAGCACCAGGGTCACAAGCCACACCAGCTGCCAGGGGAGCTGTCTAGGGGTAAGGAAGTGAAACTAGAAGCCATGAGTGCTTGCATGCCCTCTGGGGAAACTGGGGGAACATGTGCTCCTTCAGTGTGCAGAGCAGTTAATTCCCAGGGGGCTGCACTGCAGGAGGGCTGATAGTTTATTAAAAGCTTTCATACAATTTCTGTATTCTTCCTTTCCTCCGCCAGCACCACGATGCCAAAGTATTACAGATAAAAGTTACAGCTAAAACAATTCATTAACTAATAAAACAGCATTAGAACAACTAATAATATTTTGCAAGAAATCTGGCTGCCTGATAATGACTTAAAAAAAAAAAAAACAAAAAAATAAAAATAAAAAAAAAAACGGAGGTGTAAACAGTTGCAGAACAATGCCACAAAGTGCAAGTCAGGACAGCCATGTGGGGCAGAGCCAGGTCTCAGATACATTATTACTCAATTCCCTGGGGGAGGACCTCAGCCCATTAAACCTGGAGCCCAGTTCCGAACCTATGCAGCAATTGCATCAATCATAGGGCATCTGTGGCTGCCAACAAGAGCTGAGGGAACAGCCAGAAATTATCATGCCTGCCTCCTTCAAGATCTGCTCCATGCTTGCCCGGTGCTTCCTTCTGACCTCCACATCCTCCTGCTAGTCCCCTGCTGGTGGAGGACACATCCACTTGACACGTGCCCAGGATGACCCACCTCTGAGCTCTTCCTCCCTGCGTCTTGCTGGTTTTGCACCTCTTCCCCAAGGGCTCAGTTCTGAAGCAAAGCAGAAGACTAGCACATTGAACAAAAAGACAGCATGCCTTTTACACTGTGAAAAAGAAAAAAAAGAGGAAAAATCTCGCTCCTGTGTTGCCACAAGTCTGAGGCATCTTTCACCTTGTTTGCTTCGACTGCATCACCGTCAGTACTTCCTGAACAGAATGGTGAATGTAACCTTGCAGGTTGGCAACTGCAGATCTACTGCATTTAAAAATAAGCATTTTGCAGTCTTGCAGAGGGATGCCATGGTGATTTTATCACCGACATGCTGAAGAATGCCCAGGGCTAATAAGCTGCTAAGAGAATTACTGGAAACTTGCCTCGGCAGGAATCTTTTCCTCATCTCTCCAAGAAAAAGCCCACTGATCAAACGGCAGCCCAGCAGCACCATACACAGAGATTTTTAATATCCTTCTGGCTGCAAAAGGGACCTCAGAGCAGGTAAGCTAGGCCACTATGCAGCACAGAACTGACATAGTCAGAACTGCCATAGGGACACACACCCACCCCAGCAGAAGGGGCAGGGGCTGTCCCCAAAGCCCTCCATCCTGCAGCTGTACTCCAGTCCCACAGCAGGTAGGACAACAGAAAGATGGCACAATACTACCAAAGCAAGCCCAAGGCTGCTCAAGAGCACACAAGTGGCTGAGCACAGTGGGGTAAAAGCAGCAAGACAACCATTACCCTGTTATTGTTCTCACTGGGACAACATATAAATATATACATTTATATTTTTTAGTAATTTCTGAGCTCTGTTATTTGGAAGCCACCCAAAGATATGTTGAGCAAACTGAATTAACAACCCTGAATTAAAGCTCCTGCTGTTCTTCCTGCCTGAAGGTCGCAAAGAGACACATGCTCTGGAGCACATCTGCCCCCCTGCAGTACCCACACTGTCCCCAGCCCTGGGATACCTACAGGTTAGCAAAGGACTAGGAACGAGAATAACCATGGTGGGTCAAGATGCCTACAGCAAAGAGGTGAGGACAAAAGTAGAGAAAGAGAACAGTGCACAGAGATGGGTACAGGGCAAAGGAGAAAGACTGCTTCTTGCTCTTCCTCTGCCTTGAAAATAGACAAGCCTACAGCCACTTTTATCTGCTCTGCTGCACCACACGATTACAGTGCTGCTAACCGTGACCTGCGATTGAAATTTAGAGTTGTTTCCTCTGCTTCAAGCAGAAGAGGGACCAGTAACTTTCATACTAGAGTTATTCGTTTCTGGCTTACAGTCCCAACCAACAACCCAATGCAAGCAGCCTAGCAGAGCAACGAGCACAGGCCCTGCAGGGTCCACCTGGCTGTGCCTGAGGAGAGCAGACACCTTCTTCACAGAGCAAGGCATAAGCAGCCTTCACAGGCAGTCCACACACACCACTGACTGTTGCTTTAATAACATAATTCTTAATGCAGGCACAAGCATGAAGAGTGAAATAGATACTGTGCACAGAAGAGTGGTATTTACTCATGAAGATCATTTTCACAGCTGATAGAGTAGAACTGTTCCCACTGTGTGCTCTAATACTGTTACTAGCATAGCATGCATTTTCTTGCTTTGCTCTGTAGTTCCTCTACTTCCCAAATGGATGGGTCTGTTGGACAGTTAGCCACCTAAATGTGATGCGTTAGAAGCAACAGGAACCCTAGTCTAGCCCAAAACCCCACATCGTCCTTTGCAAGGCTTATTTCAGCAGACACCCAGAATCCACTCCCAATCACAACAGGTGAGCAATGCAAGACAGAGAAAGAAAACAAGTTTTCCTCAACTTTTTGAAAAACACACAAAACAGGAGTACAGCTCATTCAGTCCAATAAACCTCATACACTGTTACATCGGTACCAACAAGTTCCCAGTGACAGATCCTCTCCAAGGTACTCTCTCACTTCAGATTCAAGGCCTTATTAGGAAACAAAGGATTTCAGACTAAAGCAGAGGTTTCACTGCCAGCATTGCCTCTATTCTCTGTTATCAGATTCAGACGCATTCATTCTTACCGAGCTTAATGACTAACAGACCAGCTGTGATTGCTGATGCCCTACCAACTGCTCTCCATTGTATACAAACACCCAAGCCACATTTCCTAAGGAATATGCTAATATCTGTCATTCAGCTGAGAAAAAAGTAGATATAAAATGTTATTAAGAACAAACAACCCTACCCTGCTTCTTTGGGGGGGGGGGGGAATTTGATGACTGACAAACAGCTAGCTACATAAATGCATCGAACTTATCAAGATGAAATGTGTAATTGCATACACACAATGCCACATATGGGACATTTGACTGCAGTCAGCCATCTGCAGCAAGACAATATTTTAATTTCACTCAGAAAAGAAAGAAGGTCATTTTAAAATTTCTCCTCTTTAATTTTGGTCTCTTGCACCAATTTTTGCTAACACTTCCAAGACAGACAACACGTGCTTTGATTTGAAAAGCTTTCTTCCTCTCATGACTGAAACGATACATTTAGGAAAGTAGACCTGTGATTTTGGACCAGCACAGTCCCATAACCACTGAGCAGCATGGGGCCCAATACAGAAGCTGTTAAGTATAAAAAGTGAGCAACAACTTCTTAGACAAATATTCTATTTTACAATCAGGATTAGTTGGGCAGGCTCTCCTTTTTAATAGCTATTATTCAAACAAGTACAATACAGAAAATTCTTTGATGTCCAAAAAATAAGGAGAGGAAGAAGAGGACATTGCCTGATTTAGCTGGCATCTGACTAGTGGTTCAGTGTACAGCAGTTGCCTGTAGCCCAATTTACAGGCTACATTCTGCTGTCTTACACCAGCCACCTGAATGCCAGCATAAAATGGTATTTAGATATAAATCCAGGCAAAGTTTGATGCAAGTTTCCCAGGAATTATTCCGCCATAAAGTAACTTATAAAGTAACTTTCTCCTCTTACACTTTCTACCCTGAGCAACTTCAATGCTCCACAGAGATCCAATTCCATTTCACACCCATTAGTCAAAAAAATTCCAACAGACTCGAGCAAAACTGCTGTAACTAAGCAGCCTTCTCAGGAAGCATGACTTTGCTAGCACAAGCAGCAAAGTGAGTGCCTGCAGTCCCTGTTAAAATGAACAATACCTAGCCAAAGCAAATCAAATGCTGTTCGGGACTGCTGACTCCTTTCCCCACCTATACCAGCCCCACATTCCCTCACAGGCTGTGCTACTGTGTTTTGTTTTGTTTTTTGTATGTTTGTTTTTAAATTACTCTATGTGATGCCTCAATTAAAACATAACCACAGCAAGTTCCTTCAGCACGTGAAGCACCAGCATCTGTCAGTGACGGCAGAAACAGTGTAATCCCCTTCAGCCAGGAGGATAAAGCCAAGTTACAAACTAAGCATCTCCCAGCCACAACGGGCTCCAACGTGCAAGCACCAAACCAGAGCTTCCCACACAGCAGAGCTGCAGACAGCCACCAGGACAGAGGAGAAAGCATTTGTATGATGAACTTTATATCACTGTGAAGTCCTCCTTTAAACCACACTAGCCTGTGGCTCGCTCAGAAGCCTCTGTGTTGCTGCCAGGAGAGCAGTGCACACGGGGGTACGCATGTGGCCACCTTCCTGCTCTCCAGCATGGTCACATCCCAAGGGAATTTGGCAACAAGCACAGCAGGCTATGAAATGAAGAGCCCTGATGGATAGGCAGGGGACAGTCACTAGGATCCTCCACAGCGCAAACATCCCCACCAGCACACCCCAAGCCCCACTGCTGGCAGCACGGACAGCAGAAGCTCCCCAGGGTGGAGGTGGTAAGGCAAGGCAGGCTGAAACCTTGCCCACCAGTGGCAATATCGATGCAACTGGAAAGGGAGGCAAGCCAGCTCAGAGGAGAGCTGGATTCAGGGCTAGGCAGGCAGCCAGACAGGCTTATTGTTCTGTGGCAGAGGGTTTATGGTTACTGAGGACTGTACTCACTGCATGTCCACCCAACACAGTAAAAAAAAGTCACTAAGCTAAAAATCAAGACCATTTAATAAGAACAAGGCAGACTCATTTTATTTGTCTCTTGACATCTTAGACTGTAAGGCAAGATTGGGTGGGGTTTTCAAGCCTCTCCCTGCAGTTACACAGGACATACTTTTGTATGGGGAAAAAAAAAACCACTGCCCTCTTTAAGTACATAAAACTGGGAGTAAGGACTTTATTTTAACAGCATACCAGAGTCGTAAGAAAATTGCCAATGCTGCTAACCAGTAAGCTCTAATGTGTCCAAACAGGATCAAATGTGTTTTGTTTTTTGTTTTTAAATGGTCAAATTCACAACTGCACCTGACTTCATGAACCATTCACTAATTCCATGAGAAATGCTCAAACTTCCGTGCTGCTGCAGGTTGGAAAAGGCTTTAGCACTGCTAGGGGGCCAGTTGGGACTTGGTATGCAATCTGCATTTTAAACATGGGAATGACAGGCTTTGTTAAACCCTGACCTTGACAGCAGTTATGTACTTATAAGGGATTTTTATCTCAATGTCATTTAATACTCTGTAATTATCACAGCATTCTGCAACACCCAACTAGTTGTTGTGTTTATTTACAGCCTACAGTAGTTAGTTATTAGAGAATATACATGTTAATATATATATATATATCTTTGAAAATGGCTAAGAACCACCACATCTTTATCTACCTGCAGACCAGGATAAAAAGAGGGGATGTAAATACCAGCGGTGCAGCCCTTAAACCATCAAAACCAGGTGTTACACTATGAATA
This sequence comes from Anas platyrhynchos, assembly GCF_047663525.1. NCBI lineage: Eukaryota > Metazoa > Chordata > Aves > Anseriformes > Anatidae > Anas > Anas platyrhynchos. Next base: position 16,687,053 of record NC_092596.1, read on the forward strand.
GTATCTATTTCCTACACTTGTCTAAATTCCTTAATTTAATTTTAATTTATTTTCATTGCAGAAAGCTATAACGAAAACTCACAACTTTCATAGCCAACTCACTCTGGTGTGCCAAATTGCCACAGAAAACACAGCGCCCAGGTCTCTACATGACGACAACCAACATTATCTTCTTGTGCCTCCCGCCGCTCTCTGCAGCTGCCTCCTTCCCCCAAGACACGAAGCGCACAGAAACCCCGAAGTGCTGACTACAGCCACAAAAGCAGGGCGAGGAGATGCACTGAACAGCAGCAAGTACGACAGACTTTTTGGGAGCTCAGAGCCACGCCTTTGGGCAGCCACCACTCCCTCCACCCAGCACCAAGCAATTGTTTCACGTAGTTCGGTTTAAGTGATATTTAGGGACACAAACATTCTGGGAGTCACCTCCTCAAGCCCACAGGGACTGGTGGGAGAGCTGCTCAGGCACGATGCTCCAGGATCACAAGCAGGGCTGTGTGACAGCTTGCTGTTCCTCACTATGGGCCACCAAGGGTCTCACCCAGGACTGATACACACCACCTGCCTGGACAAGGAAGCAGTTTGGACGTGATTCACTTCCACCATAATTCTTCCTTTCACCCACAAAACACATGCATTTAGCATATTCCTTGCAATACAACTGAATTAAACAAATCAAGCTGCTTTTGGCTTCTCTGTAATTTTTTCCCAGCAGAACACAACTATGCATGAAATAAAAATCATTGAATGGCTTCTGTGCTGTGCCAGGAGGCAACCACAAATCCTGGTTTCTCTACTGGCTTCGATCAAAGTCCCTCTGGTAAGAAGCCAGGACAGACCCACAACCAACAGCCATTCCACAAGAGCCAACCCAGGGGCTTGCAGGGGAAATGAACTGTGAGGCATTTTATTTGGAGATGAACACAAACAAGAAGTATTGAAAAGCAGTTGGTTTGTCATTGGGATTTTTTTTTCCAGTTACCGTTACGCATACCTCACTGAAAAGTAAGACAAATATGAACACTAATATATTTTGATCATGAATTAAACACAAGAAAAGACAAGTGTGCTCTTCAGAAGGGAGTACTTTAGGAAAGTAAATAATGAGTCATGTAGGCAGAAACAGACTTAGATCAGAAAGAGGTTTACAGACAGTTCAGTGCAGATAAGTGTACAGTAATGATGACTTTGATGAGTCTTTATCACACATGCCTCTATGTCAATGACTAAGAAACAACAAACAGAAAGGAAAGCTCAACTGACACTCGTGTACATCATTAATGAAGAATGAGAAACTGAGCACACAAACATCCCAATGCTTAGAAGAGGTACAAGGAGGAAACTTGGGCAGCCCCAAGATATGAGGTGCACTGTAGAAAATATACACGTTTGAAATTTTCATGTCACCCCAAATATCAAACACCTTTGCATTAATCATGCGTGTTCACAGCACTGCTCACTGGAGAATGGTGTCAGAGGCAGAGATTCATCACATTTAATGATGTCAGGATGAAGCTAGTATTTCACCATTATGTGCAGTTGGATATTACTGTACCCTGTGAGCCCTATGCCCTAAATCTTTTTTGTTAACTTATGCATTTTGCACGTGGCATCTGTTAATCCTGTCCTCATGCTCAGTGGTGCAGATTGGCTTGCATGCAGACCCCAGATGAAGTGCTCGCTGCTGCCTGCCTCCAGGAGCAACCTGATCTGCTTCAGTCCGGGGACTGGGAACAAATAAAGGTGTGTATGTAGTGAGAACTGGGGCAGCAAGGGCCTTTTGCAAAAGCCAGGGGGGAGTACACTGACAGCACAGTAACACCCACAGCTATGTTCCACAGGAGGGGAACCCACCGAAATTTGTTAGAAAGCAAATGAGAAAAGTGCCAAAGGGAGCACCTGAAAGGCCAGCAAGATCATCTACAGTGTTAACTCTCACAACTAGGAACATGATGCAATTTATTACAACAATCCCCACCTCATTTATAGCCACAAAGAGGCGGCCAGGCATGCTCTGCCTCATTGGTTTTACTGTCTTTCTACTGGAAAGTGTTGTTGCTTTAAAGTCTGGGGGTGGCTTTGAGTGCAACACGAGTAGTTGTCTAAATTAATTGCTACTTGTCATACAAATTTTATCTAAACAGCAGCAGACTAGCATTTAACAGACTTAACATACACCTCTAGAAATACACAAACACTCAAGAACACCGTATTATAAAGTGTTACCTGAGCCACCACATACTCTCAGTTACAAACATCAACATCTTGGCCACAACTCATTTGTCCTCCTTTACGCCCAGCTACACTAAACAAAAGAAAAAATGACCTCATTTCAAACTAGTTTAATCAGTATTTCACACAAGGCAGATGCAAGTTTAGATGGTCTGTCCATATGCAAATTTGAAATATAAAGCAAAGTTCCCTTTAACACACAATCTGGCATTAGCGAGCCATTTCGTAGGAAGGGAATTTTCAGTAAATTGCACATTCAATTTCCATGTTATGGGAAATGGTTTCCCTTAGATCTTCCAACAGTCACCTCCTGCTATTAATGACCACAAGCAATGCAGTGACCCTTATAACGTCTGATTTCACAGTGAATATTTTAATTTCTGAAGGTGAAATGTGAGGCGTACTCTCCTGTAACACTTATCTTTATGACTCTCTTAATTCTTTAGAATTTATAGTCTCCACTAAAAGCACACAGAACATAATTGAAATAGATTTTCCAAAACGCATCTGGATTATTTTAACCTACCTTTCCTTGTTAGCCGTTCATATCATCTTATTCTAACATAGGAAAAAGTATTTTCACTCTAAGAGCTTCACTGGCAATCTTTAAAATTTCAAAGAAAGCGATGGTGTTTTTGTTTTAATAACGTTGTTTTAGCAGAAAAGACTCAAAAATCAGGACTCAAAAGAGTCGCAACACTTTCCCAAATATTCCAAGTAGACCAGTCTCAATTAAGACATTAACATGTCTCTAAAATTATGTCTCAAAAACAAAGTGTGCTATTTTAGAGAACCTAGAAAGGTATTGTAAATACCCAACCCGTGGAGAACAACTGTGGCTCGAGTCGGACAGTATCTTCCAAACTTTCCTGTTTACAGGAGCCCCCATGCACTCTGGAAGAGGTTGCCATTCCTACAAGTTTCCAAGAGCCAAAGCGGACATGTGCCCAGCAGAAAGAGAAGCAAATTTAATATTGCCATTATGTAGGGGGAGCAGAAAGCTTCTCCAGACTGCTCCACGCTACTGCTTTGGATGTTAGTGAGGGAACATGACCAAGACTGGCTTTGAAGCCCAGCAACCTTCCCTAAATGTTTTTTGTCATTGTTTTTGTGTGCTTTTTTCCCTGAAAAAAAAAAAAAAAGCATTTGTTTTTCAAACTTATTTTCTCTTTTTCCAGTGTTATCACTGCAGCAATAGGCACATATGGGAACTCAATGAGAGCTCAGTTCTGATTTATGGTTGATATTTCATTTAATTGAATTTTGCAAGAAAACTATTTTCATTATTGAGAAATGGACCTCCCATCATGCAAAGAAGGAGGGGGAATCAAATGCTTAAACTCTGCCTCATTTAGCAGTGACACTTTTGGAATGAACAATATCTTCATACTTAAATTTGCTTGTTTGGCTGCCACAGATACGAATTGTCAGGACATTGCAGAACAAAAGAAATGACACGTCAAAGCAAATCTATAGTATAGCTAATCAAAATGGAACATTTTAAATATTTAGGTTGTTTTACACCGAAAGAAATCATTTATCAGAAAGTATGTAAATTGACAGTAAAGCTAAGTCTCAAGAGGAACACAGACAAAAGGATTTTCAAGTACATATGATAAATTTACATGTATTTCAAGTACTTTTTATCTATTCTCACACACACACAAAAGTTATCCTTCACCTGTTGTAATTAACAAAAACATTTAGAGCACCCAAAGCCTTTCAGCTAACAAAGCTAACTCAGCATTTTGTACTGCTCATAAAACAGAATTGGTCACAACACTTCATCAACAGACCCTGCTAGAGCAGCCAGCATTCCTCCCAGTCCCTGCATTAAGTATTTCCATTAAGTTTTAACTGGACATAGGTTTTCAGCTTCCAGGGCTCACAGTGATATCATTGATAGGGAATGGAAGTTGCAACTGCAAAGTTTTACCATGCTTTCTGGAGGCAGTCTGGAGAGAAGGGGAGTAAGAGGAGGCATTTGGTTTCTAACTTATTTATGCACTCTTTACCAGTAAAGTTTCTGAATTAAAAGAAAAATATCAATTAATATAAAAGTGCCTTCAAGGATACGGCAGTAGTAGCTTATTTCACTATAAAAAAAAGGCATTAGGCACAAAAAGATCATCTGAGTTCAATCCTTTAGTAGAGCCTGGTAAAACCAGTAGGCTCAGATCATATCCCTGATCCCAAGGCCTAAAGGGAAGATCCCACGTGTCATCTTCTGCTCCATTTCCATGGGGTGTTTTCTTCGGCCCCTTCCATATGACAGACAAGTGGACCAAGAGAAGCCAGCTGGTCTCCCCTCACTGCCCAGCACCAACCCCACCAACCCCAGATCTCCTCCTGATCCCTTTTTTCCTGCCAACCTGTGCTGAAGTATGCCACAGCAGTGGTAAACATCGCCAAAGTGAAAACCTTATTATGCAGGCGTGACGGCTCCCCTTGCTTAGCTGCTCACAACACAATGCTTGTTTATGGAAGCTTAAAATTATGGATCTCTTAAAAGTTAAGCCCCATTTGTCTATCATCTATTGCCAGAATAGTAGGATGCAAAGAAAGCTGTCCAAAGGGGGCTTGCAAAGCAGGCAGTGTCTCCTGCTTCTCCTGTTACTCTGTGCTTGGGTGGTTAAGTCCATTTCCAGTGTTCTGTCTTTGCAATACAAACATGTTTCAGAGCATGTAAAATCCCACTAAGCCCACCGAAGCTGTTGGCCAAATTCTGAATCTCACCACTGCCTGTGTTTCACAGCCTACAAACCTTCAGATAAGCTTCCTGGAAAAGCATCAGCTCTCTACTAGTCTGCCACAATGTGGAAAGCTACTAAATCCTGAGGCAGAAAGAAAAAAAACACAAAAGGTCATATCCAGACTTTTGAAGGATTTCAGGAACTGGAGCTTCACAGTCCATTAACAAGCTGGGAACCTAACAGATTAACCGGAGTTCAAGAAGCACAGCCGAGGCCCATCTCCAAGGAGAAAAAAGCAGCACTAACTAGCTACAGTACTGTTTGCCTTAAGGAAACCACACCATGCCATCAGACATTACAATTATCACAATCTTTCTCTGCATCTGCCACTGTAGCCTATTAGCAAGTCCAAGTCTTCTCCTTTTCCAAGCTCCCAACTGACTTTTTTTTTTAAACACTTCAAATTTGAAAAAAAAAAAAAAAAAAAAGAATATGAAAATAATTCAGTTTATCAAAGCCCCTGCATAAGAAAGGTTTTTATGTTCCCAGAATCTCTTCTCCATGGTATAGCACTGATTCCGGTAAGCGGGGACTGAAGCTGCAGTCCCAAGCCCAGGGGTCAGGGGATGTGCTCCTGCATACAAAGCTGCAGAATTAAGTTTCAGAAGAGACAGCAGCTACCTGTAGAAGAGAGACTCTTCACAAGGCTAGAAGATCAGGGTGTTTCCTACAGGCAGGCTATGCATTAGGGTCGCTGCCTTCTCAATTCAGCAGCTAGCAACAACTTATGTTTGTCTAAACTCTCGAAGTGACTTCATCACCAGAAACATCTCGTTGACTCTGAAAAAGAACACACACTGTAGGATAAATGTGCCCGTCACCATACAAACGCTGAGCTCAAGAAGCAGCACTCCAAGCTGCTGCAGATCTCCTGAGAGACTGAACTCCTGCTGCATTTCTAGTAAGCAGATGAACTGGTAAACATTTAACCTTAAGACAAGCAACACCATTTAAAAAATAGATAGTTATATTTAGTGCTGCTAGGCTAAAATGTCAATGGGACTTGAAAATAAGTGGTACCAGCAGCGATGTGTATGTGTGTCTTATTCCTCCAATTCCCCAAGAAGCTGTCCTTTAACAATCTGACAAACTCAGCAATTACAAATGACTGAATACTTTTTGATCCCTTCACGTTACAGCTAAAAAGCAGCATCGAACACTTTGGAGGGTTTACTCTGGGCACAGCTGCAAGAAAAAAAAAAAAAAGCATAAGCTCTTCAACTCCAGCTATGAAGCAAAGAACACTTTAAATGTTTCTATTCACCAACTGGAATGACAGACATTTTCAGTGAGAGGAACATCTTTACAGTGAGTGCTCAGGCAGATGGCACGCCGAAAAGCACGGGTCTCTGCGTGACCACAGCTTTCCTATCCCCAAATCATCTTCCCTAGTTTTCCAGTATTCAAAACAGACATCTTCGTCTGCAGCATCATATGTGCAAACAGTGATGAGAAAAGGGTACTTCACTGATAATGTAAAATACAGGTTTCAAACACCTACCAAGTATACATTGAAGCACTTTGTTATTTGCACTGGATACTTGGCAAAAAGAAAGCCAAATACATTTCACTAGAGTTCTCGATCTCCCACTTCAAATGAATAATCATAATTTTTCCATTACCGGGAACTTTTTTCTTTTTCATTTTGAATCTGTCTCCCGCAGAAGCAGTTAACCACTGAAGACACTGTTGTAAGTCACCGTATAGATAAGATACAGTCACACTTACTAGTTTGGATTTGGATGAAAAATTGCTTTCTCCTAAAACAGCAAAGCAATGCTATGTTCAGAAACATTATTAGGCTATTTAGTTCTTTATTAGTAGAGCCATTGAGATTTATAGCCTACGGAAAAGGTTGTTCAATCAACAAGGAGCAACTGAAGTGAAAAAGCATTAATGTTACTACTGAGGCAATTATTGTAACATGATCGCAATTCCTATGCATCTTTAATTTTTGCCAACACAACGGATTCTTTATTACATGGATCCCTGTTTCATTAAGATAATATGATTTGTAATAATAATATGAGGTGGGTGAAACAGAATCCAGCCTCTTAACACTTGAGCATTGCTTTCCCTCAGGGGATATCAGGATACAAAATGGGGTTTCCGGCAAAGTGCTTGTAATCTCAGAAGCCAGTGCACCTATTAAATACTTAGTAGGGCTCCAGCAGAAAGACAATACCAGAGACAACAGTCTCAAGTGAGATAAAAATCTCAGTCTTGCTCTCAGGAACAGAATGCTGTTTTAGTTCCATTTAGCATCTTATCTACCTGGAAATCCAAACAGGCAGGGAAATGTCATCACGGCAGCCCTCCAAGGAACAGAGCAGCAATTCTCTCATGTCCTGCAGGGCAAGCACTCTTGGGCAGGTGACCAGTTTGTCATGGGGAAACCATTTCCCTGGTGTCAGTTCTCATGTACAGCATCTCTGGCCCAAGCCTGATGCTTTCCTTCAGCAGCCATGAAGTAAAGACCCAAGAAACTGATCTTTACCACTACTGTGTTTGTGGGGCTTTGGCTTTTGTTTGGTTTTGTTTTAATGGATTTATTTTGGGGGAGGAGGTGAGCAGTGAGCAAGAGAATAAGCTATTCTGCTGTTCTAACTAGAAAATAAAGAGGAAGAGGAAGGAGAGTTCTACTAATAGAAAACACATTTCATCTAATCATTGCTTTGCTGAAAAATCAGATCCTATCAGGACATTGGTTATCTCAGATAAGCTTTCATTAGTAGATGAACAGAGGACTATGGAAGAGCTGTTCACAAACCCCAGTCCCACCGTAGCACTAAGTTTTTTTTGAAAGATAACAAGACTTACAAGATTCTTCATTTAAGGGACCAAGTCTTTTCCAGAGGGACGGTTACAAAGAATAGAGGAGTGCTTATGCTGTGTATGGTTAGAGCAATATTGCAAGGGTGTATGCCACACACAGTCCAAATTTCAGACCAAAATTATAAAGAAGGAAAAAGCCACTCCCTGCAGTGACGTGCAGAAAACAGAGTCCACAATCAGTAAGATTGTTAAATAGGTATGTTTATTCAGCGCTGGGCAGCACGGGGGGCAGTCCTACCAAAGACCTGTGCACACGACGCGGCAACTTGCCTTGGTTATATGCAGTAAAGAGTTACATATGCATGAAGTTTTACAATATGCCTATACATACACATAACCTGTCCCCGCTTCATATTAAAATTAATTCAAGAAGTCATTTCCATAAACTCCTCCCATCTGCGCTTGCGCAGTGTCCCCTGGTAGTGATCACCAGGGGTGGTGGGGATGAAGGTTGGTGACTCTTCTTCATCACCACTAGTTGACCTCTTGACTCAGTTGCTCCTTGGCTCTTGTCCATCCGCAGGACCAGCTTCTGCCAGTTTCTTAAGACAGGCTCACATTATATCAAGGAACTAGCCTTGGTAAGGGGCCCAAGACTTCTTGTTTTAATTTGCACAATGCACAGTAGTTAGCAAAGACATTAAGCAGTATCCACTAGTTTAACACTGTCAGCGCTCTCTTTCTCTGTTTGCGAAGATTCTCCAAACTCCCTCTCTCAGTAGGATTAGTGGAGAGCCCTGGATGGAGATTTTCATAGAGGGAAGAAATAATGCTTAGACCTTTAGAATGAATCTAGTACATCCATCTTTCCTAGCTATCACAAAGGAGAATTTACCCTCAGCACTGCCTTTTCTAACTAACCTTACTTCTACCAAGTTCACGGCAATAGCAGTTAAGAGAGCTTCTTTGCTACTACAGCTCCTGCAGAAGGTTGCACATTGTGCACATCCACCAGTGCCACGGAGCTTAACCTGCAAGCAGGCACAGAGGATCTCCTCAGAACAGCTCACGTGAGGAAGCACAGACACGTAGCTGCAAGTACAATTTGTTCTTCTAAATAAGATCTCTTCTGAGCAACCAGAGATACAGACATGCACAAGGCTTCTCTGAGCCACAACCATTCCAGGCTAAGAAAAAGACTTACAGGCAGCTTTGGTTATGTTAGGAACAGGGGCTGAGAGAAGAAAGTTTAGTTTGAGTAGAATTAGCAGAACAGCAAGAAGTGTGCACAGAGCTCAGCCCCCTCCCTGGAAGCCTCCTGTTGGATGCCCTGCAAAACACCCACCTGTAAAACATACCTGTGGCCAAGGGCAGCTCACAGATATCCTTGGCCACACTAGCTGGAAGACTACAGCCTGGTTTTTATGGAAAAAATAGAAGCTGTGACGTTTGGTTTTTGCTGAAACATCTGTTTTTAGCTAAAAGGCATTTTTCTGTCTAGCTATACAGAACTCTACGAAATTGATTTTTTTTCCTGGATTCATGGATTTACACAGTACTATTGTTGCTGTGTTACACAGAAAATATTTACAAAGGTATCAAAATTAAGTCTGGGTAGGACTTTGGCAAGGAGGGAGGCATAAGGAAAGCAATTTTGTCCCTTATACACGGGTAGGAAAAGCCACCTTATTTCACTAATCAAAATGTAGCAACTGGAAGATCAGCTCTGAAGTCAAGTAAGATGAATGGAAGCTGCAGCAGGGGCCATAAAAACACCAATAAAAAGTTAAGTTGCCATAAGGGACATACCTGGCTTAGCACCTCTCCAGCAAGGTAAGCATAATAAACTCTGTCCTAACATGGACATCAGTATTTTTTCAGGTGCAACCTAAATACCAAACCAGGGAGAGATGCAGGAGAAGCAGCACCCAAATTAAATTCCATTTGTTATGTAAATAATCTTGCTTGTTGATGGAATTAGTTGTACAATTTTGATCAACATCATCTGACCTTAAACAATGAAATTAACAGCCAAAAGCCAGTGCTCTCCCTTCCAGAGACTGCAGCAGTTTCTCTACAAAACTCCTTCTCAGTCCCTCACAAAAGCAATTCCTTCAGAGGCTGTCTTGGCACCTGTCAGGGACCATGTTTTATTTTACTTAACACCAACAGAAAAAGGCTCTAAATATTTGCAAATTAAAACGATCACAAAACATGAGAGTGCTTGTAAGGCATTTCCACGTTCCCCAGGTCTGGCAACTGAGCGGTGGATTTACAAGCCAGCTGTCAATACAGAACAATAAGACTTGCAAAGACACCAGAAGTGGCTTAGCACGAGAGAGCAAGGTGCCTTGCTGCACAGAACGCTCTGCAAAGCTGCTTTTTCCAAATCGGTTATCAGGAGTTCATGCTCATCACTGAGCTAGCAGCTACTGAGCCAAAAGCCAGAGATCACCCTAAACTTTCCACCACTGCAAAACAGCAACTGGCACATCCCCATAGCTGACGACCAGCCGTTTCCTCCAAGCATCTGCAACTGTGCATTTACTTGTGTCAACACAAAGCAGGGTCCCACGGGCTCCGTGCACCCTAAATGTCAAAGGAAAGATTATCCTCACAGTTAATGTTTATCTAGGCCAACACACAGTTACAACTCTCAGAGGAAGTCTCCTGCTTGAAAGTGTGAAATGTTAATGCCTGCAGAGTGTGGATGGCAAATGCTTCAGTCTTAAATGTAACCCTTATTAAAATGAAAACAGAATACCGAAAAGGTGTCCCATGCACCCAGGGACATCTCTGCAGATTTTCTGAAAGAGGCAACCAAAATGAAAGCAGAAAAAAGTGCCAGCATATGACCTTACAGCTACCAATCCTATCTGCCCAAGACCCTGCTCACGATTCAAGAACAGATAGTGTTTCTCTTCCCTAAAGAAAATGCTCATGCAAAAACACTCTACCAAGACGGGCAGATCTAGCATTAGGAGAAGCAGGGAACTGCCTTTCAAGTCAGCATTTTCAAGTTTGAAAAATCTAGCATTTTCTAAAAAAGAAACCTCATAACCACTGCCTTGCTAGTGACCACTCATCCTGGTGGCCCACAGCACAACCCTGCAAGCCTGGATAGTGCCCTCAGGGCAGCCACAAACACCCATAAAATATCCTGCTGCAGCAACACACCGCCAGCAGCAGATGAATGGTCCAGGTCTCTCACTCTGCTCTGGAAAGCAAACAGCTTCCAAATACAGCTACAGCTCATTTCTCCTACCACATCCACCGCACGAGGGGCTGCACCAAGCCCATCCTCCTCCCTGACCAAACTCACGCCCCACGGCTGCTCTCACCCAGCACATGGTTTTGCTCAGACTCCCCAGCAGCCCATTTCAGAAACCCCAGTCCCTGCTGCAGTGTTTTGTGTTTCCTTTGCCAACTGCTGCTGGGTAGCTTTCAGCAAGCCCTGCACAGTTCAGGTACGCTGACCTCTCTGGGCTCCCAGCTTGCTGCTCCCCAGCCCCCAGCTGGTGCTAGCTAGCTCTGGGTTACTGAGCTGCTCTCTTCATCTTATTGAATTCTCCATCAACACTGCACTTACTAACACCCCTCAATCTACTCTGCTGCCTTGCTTGTTAAATTGCTATTAAGTGATTAAAACAAGATTCTTGCCTACTCCCCAGGCACCACGTCAAAGACATGTTAAACTGCTTTTTAAAATTTTAATTATTTAGCTCTTGCAATCATATTACACAACCCTTATCATAATCATTCATTAACCTTTGGTTTTAAATAATTAGCAGGCCTCTACAGCTGCAACAGCATTACGTCTGAGTTTGTGAAGTATGTTAAATGGCACAAAGGAAGACAACATTGCCCAGTAACTAAATTGGATGACAGAATGCAGAATGGACTATGCAGAAGGACTACACAAGTGGCAGAAAAGCAGTCAATGAGACTGCAGAGACACTTCCAGCCCACTGCCACAAGGCAGCTGGATGATGCCTCTGCCAGAAGTCAGAAGGAAAACACCTCTCCTTACTGCCTGCAGGGTTGTACGAGCCAGAGGCTGCATGCTGCCCAAAGGTATGGACCACATCCTCAGCTGGCGAAGTCAGCTTCAAAGTCAGTCACACAACAGATTATACCTTCATCTGCCAGAGAGCAAACACTTCAACTCTGAACTAAAGGAACAAACCCTTTACTATGAAAGCACTCAAGCAGGAACAAAGCACATTCCCCTTAAGGAGATGAAAGCTGACTACAAAAGCAACCTGGTTATGAGCAGGACCAGTGGTGCACAAATAAAAGTACATTTCCATATTCTTGCAGCTGTAGCGACTAACTACATCTCAGCTGAAGCAGTGCAAACCTTCTACATACAGAGGACCTCTCAGCAGAAGCACTGTCAGAGTTGCTGGATGTATTCAATCGCAGCTATATTAATATGCATGGTGTTAGTCAGCAACCAGTACAGTCCCTGTTACTGTACCCCTACTACAGTCAGTGAACGTCTCCTGTCATTTCCTCCTCTGAGGAAGAAGCAGAGAAAGTAAACCTTACAGACTGACTCGTGCAACAGCAAGCACTGAAGAAAGAAGTCAGATGGCTGAGAACAGATGTAGTCCCCAACTGCTCTCCTTTAACTCTTACAGCTGGACAACAGTGACCTAAAAAGTGCACATGCTGTAAGGTCCTGGGCAGGAAACCATTCCAGCACAGCATTCTCTGCATGCTTTTAGACTGAAGAACAACAAACACAATATAATAAATACACAAAACCACACAGATGTGCCTAAGACAACTAATATTTCCTGTAAAAGAGAGTTCAGCCCAATAGAACAGTCATCTCTATGCTACAAGGGTTTAAATACTTTATTCAAAACCTGACATAATACACTGCAAGACGGCACCATAATGTATAGGAAATGCAATTATGTAGTAAGGACAAGGCAACTGCATTTTGAAGGAGCAACTATGATTCAGCCTAAAATGTCATTGTTAGGAGGAAAATAAACAAACCATGAACACTTCATTTTACGCTATCAAGCATTTTGAAGTATTTGGGTGAACAGCACTGTACTAAGAAATGGACCGCTCACTTTCCCCATATAATTTAACAGGCAGACAAAAACATTAGAAAGACAAAAAGGGAGTTTTTATATTCTGATCATTTAAATTTTTATCTATATTAATAATCAAAAGCATCATAAGCAGTGAAAGAACTGTGTCAGATATTCATTTAATGACATGTATCCTTTTAAGTGCTCCTCATATCATTAGAAACAAGGCAAATTTTAATGGAATACTAATGGCCAAGCAAGCTCCAAGTATTCCCTTTCTCAGTTCATGTCATCAGCCCATGTTCTAGTTCCATTTCTTCTTGAAGAAAGTTTGAAGAAATAGAAATTTGAATATACTTGCTGACTAATTAATCTTCTCCCATGTTCTACGTCTGAAAGGCTATCAGAAACATGGGCAATACTACTTATTTCTAGGCAAATTCTCCTTCCCTCCTTCTTTGCTGAAGTGTCAGAACAAGAGCTCTTCATTCACTTACCATTGTGCCCACTTCTCTGCTGCCACTTAGTTTATGCTCAGATTGCAAACCCCACAGACAGAGAGAGATTGAGAGAGAGAGAAAGAGAACCAGATGTACGAGCACCACTTCTGTTTATGTTTGCACCCTGACTGGGTGCAAACACTTGAATGTGTATTTATAACCCAATGCTACGTCACTGTCATTAGCACCACGTGCTGGTTACCCACCTGAGATTTCAGCAAGAACCTACATCACCTTCTCCTCAACTTCAAACAGAAGCTCCTTGATGAGCTCTTCCTTTACAAGCACAAAAAGAACGCCAACACTGAGAAGGTCAGAAAGGACCAACAGGACAGCCCGCTGGTATTTCACCTCCCCTTGTACTTTTTATTTTTTTTAATAAATTAGATCTACAAAAGCATTTAAGAAGTGCACAAAGCCCATCTGTTTTTCCCCTGCCTGCAACTCTTGCATGCAAGGAGCAGTATATGCTTTGCTGTACCAGATGCATTTGAGCATTAAGGAGTGAAGAAACAGAATACTGCTGAAGAGCAAAGAGAGTCATAGTCCGTTAACTGTAATTACAGGAAAGACTAATTTATGAAGCAGATAAACTTAGGTATATAAATTGCTCTATAGAATAAGTGCACAGAAGGTAATGCTTTCTGAAGAGTTTACATCGTTCCCTGATAATCAACGCTTAATTAGATCTTTTTACCTTAATGCAGATTTTCTCTCTTTAATGTTACTGTTGTCCTTTTTACCACCTCATCTGTTCCCCCAACATCAGTGGCTTTGTCCTCTGACAAAAGCCCACCATAAAAGACGACGTGCCAAGGTAATTAATTTTTCAGTAAAAGCCAAGTTGTTGTTTTCTCTAAAACATTTTACACTTCACGAAACGTCAGAAATGTCAGAGTACATAAGCAGAAACAGAATCAGAGATCTGCTTCCCTATTAATACCGCATGACCTCTTCAACCATCTCACTCTGGGAGAGGAAGACTGGGCGCTCCATGGAGAGCAAAGGAGGCAGCAAGCATGGCCAAGGAGGCAAGGGAAGACAGTGAGCAAGGTGGCGCCAACTGCTACATGAAGTATTAGCAACTGGCAGGTCATAGAAGAAAACATTAAGAAATAGCAGAGAAGCAAGTCCTTCTGCCTTAGAAGCTGGCTCTTCAGGAAAAAGGGGGCACACAGCCCAGAGGTCAGCAGGGAAGCAAGACTTGACCTCAGCCCCCACCCAGTCTTACATTCCTTCTCCAGTCTTGGTGCATGCAGTGGTGGCAACCTAAAATTTTATGCATCTATAAAATGAGGATGGAGGAACAGTGTTGCACATTGGCACCACCTGTATCACAGAGGGATCCTTCAGGATCCTCCCTTCGGTGCCCAAGACAAAGCAGAAGGGTCACCTTCAGAATAACACGTAGGACTCGTTTTCTGTCTATTTTTACCCTTGAGCTTAGCTGCTGCTGTTTTACTGCAACCTCAGCTCCAATACTTGCACAAACACTCCTCTTGGAGCCTTCAAATATATCACAATGAGTTATGTGCACTTTCAGACCTCTACAAAAAACACTTATGTGCAGGGAGGAGGAGATATATCTCTGCTTTCCCAGGACAGCCCTTGCAGAAAGGCTCAGAAACAACAGGCTGTGGCCTCAGGAAGACACCAACCCCACTTTCACAAGAGTTTTACGGTACTAAAGATCTAAAAGCTTGGGTCACCACCTGACTTCATCATTCTGTGTAGCTAATGGTTGGTTTTACTACCAAAACCTAGCATTAACACAGCACATAAGCTCCTCAGTATTAAGTCTCTCCATCCCAACCCAGAGTAACTCAAAACATAGTTTTGGTACAACTTAAAGCTTTGCACTTGCTGCCAGTGGCTTTTCCACTATTGCCCAGTGAATCATGATCCGCAATATTACAGATTTGGGCAATGTTTCATCCACAAGACAGTGGCATCGGGCTCAACTCAGGCTATTGCAGCATCCTCCCTGCAGCTCCTGAGACTGACGCAGGCTCAGCTCTTGTTACACATAGAATCACATCATCTTTTCGTTTTCTTTCTTGTTCCATTTCTCTCCCTCTCCTCCAAACACATTAAGTAGTTTGACAAATTAATATTTTTGGCAAATTCATAGTGTTTAGAGTCAAGTCCTTGAATAGGTGATCTCTTAACTATAAAACTAAGCTCTCTGGCTGGATTAGTCCCCAAAGAGTTTAAAAATTACTATGGAAGTGCCTTCAATGCAAGAATATCCACACATGCTTTAATTTGCTTAGCAATGCTGCAAGAGTCAGTGTAACATGAATAAAAAGGCATAACAGTTTATAGAAACAGAACAAAAATTTGCATTATGAGTTTGCATCAGCAAACAAGTAATAAATTCAGACTTTTGAAAGATTTGTTTTTGAGCTAGATTGGTTACATTTGTCTATTACCCAGACTGATTACAGGAAGGCAAACAGCTATATGGACACCTGAGAAGGTTTGCATGAACACAGTAGATATTGCTTACACAGATTTGGCTGTTAGGAACCGACATGTTCCTAGCACTACATATACAGAGGATAAAAAGCCATCCAACATTCTGCAAGCAAATTTACTTTAACTACAGCTTTTGAGTCTCCTCCAAATCTCTGAATTAATGATCACACTACAGAATAGTGCAATAGCTTTCCACAATAGACATTTAGATTAAATATTATAACTGATTATAGGCAGAGCTGGTAGCCCTGCATATTACAGTTGCCTAATGCTTCTGATCTTTAGACCCTGTTTCCACTTACCTATAATTTTTCCAAGCTCTAACCACTGCAACTTTGTACAACTTGTCTGCCTCAGGCAAATTTTAATTTCAGCCAAAATGGTTCAGCTGCTTCCAAGAACGAGGCAGAGAAGATTTCTTTTCTTTTGCCCACAGTACAAAATCCTGGTGACCTTTTCTTTAATTAGCTGAAGCATTTCCCAAGCTTAGAAACCAAACTTGAATTTTGACAGGATTTTATGTGAGTCTGTAAACACGAACTTTTCTGTCACAGTTTAGAGGTTATGGTTGAGGTTGGGTTTTTTTCCCCTTTATCTCAAACAAATGTATCTAGATCCAATTCACTTGTGCTTTAAGAGGAGTATGAAAGAAAGCTTGAAATTATTTTCAACTTTGAAATCTTCTATTTAAAAGAGGGTCTGGATTTTTGTGCATTACTATTCCTTTTTGCTAACTTAAGAAAAGTTTAAGTATTGGAAGTTGGGCACAGCTCCTCCAGATAGATCCTTGCCTTGCCAGCTCCAGAAGTTGAAAGGTTTGGACTGCACAAAGCCAGCATGAGAGAAGGAAGCTGTACCCAGAGCCAAGTCCGACATCTTGAATACCTATCGCTACACAGTGGTGAATGCAGTGTCTTTACTAGGCTCTTTCAGAATTTCAGTTTTTCCCATCTATGGACATACTGCTACTCAGTGTTGAACATCATGAAACAGCACAAAATTAAAGGAAAAGATTCATACACCATTGAAAATTTAAATAATTCTGTCCTTCAGCATTATTTGAAAATATTAAGAGCAAGGCATCAAACAGCAAGGAGAAAAAGTGACTCATTAATGGCCAATGTTTGTTCAGTGCCCTTACACAAGGGAAGAAAGCTTGCGGAAAAATACACATTATCCTATAATTAAAGGCTGTATTCTAAAGCACAGGACAGAAATAAATTCAGGTTGCACAGATTGCTTAGTTTGCTCACAACCTTCATAAACTTTTTCAACCTCAATAAAGTCCTTCTGATGTAGTTTTCTGAGTGCAATTTTGCGATCTAGCTGTTGGTGTGAGACGAATCTAGGAGGATCAATGTGCATCTGAAGAGGTTACTTTCTGCCAGCTCTGTAACTTCAAGATGCGTTTCAGGATCAAATATTTACTTACCAGTGAGTCTAATTATTTTTCATGCTTATGCCAGTGAAGCATCACAAGGTAGAGAAATAAATGGCTTTCAACCTCTCACCAATTCAAAGACTACCTTCTCATCTGATGTGAAGCGTTTGCTTTCATTTAATACTAGCAATGCAATGCACTTTGCAGTGCATCTTCAAGGTAAGAATCTATGCA
Source organism: Anas platyrhynchos (assembly GCF_047663525.1). Lineage (NCBI taxonomy): Eukaryota > Metazoa > Chordata > Aves > Anseriformes > Anatidae > Anas > Anas platyrhynchos. The sequence continues at coordinate 16,704,457 of NC_092596.1, forward strand.
ACCTAGTAAAAATAATCTTATACTGTCCATTAGTTCAAGAAGTAGGTTCTGAACCATATCCCTTGGAAAGTGAACTCTTTGCCCAAAATGTCAAATGCACTGCTTGTTCTTTGCTGCTAGCAGAACATGACATACAGGGTTACTAATATCATTTTCAGGCCATTATCTAAACAAACAGCCTACAAACAAGAAAAGAGAGGAGAAAAGCAGCTTGCTTATCACCCCCAGCTTTAAAGCTGCTGCAAATCCCAACCCACAAGTGCCACCTCTCCGCAAACATCTGGGCCTCCATGCCCATCTGAAAAGCAGATGAGGAAAGCTACTCTGTATGGAAACATACCTTTAACCTTTACAGCTTGTTCCCAAGGACAATGAAGGCTACATGAGCACAAGCACTCTACAAAGCAGACCCTCCCCCTCCCTCAAGACTACCCATTTAAATGCAGGCACTTTCTTAATTTATTACAACACCATATCACCCGACTTGCAATAAGCTATGACCTCCTGGTCTGCATTATGTGCTTTCCCCCGGGTGCCAGTCAATGCACGAGGGATACATCTCAGCACTATCTTACGTTCCGGCCCCAGCAAGGAGCTGCCATAGGAATGCAGCACAGCTAGGCAGATGTGAACCTACGACAAAGCAGGGTTCCTGGGTTGTTCATCACCAAAGGCCGGCAAAGCCCTCCAGCATTCAGTCACCAGCAAGTACCACAGCAACACCCCTCCAGCCTGGAGGCCAACTGTCCTCAATCCTGTTGTTCCCCTCATTTCTACAGAAGGCAAGCCCACCCCAGTCACCAAGCAGCCATACCACCATTTTGCAGGACCCCACACAAGTATAACCATCCTGTCTCCTAAACTCACCTTAAATCAGCTCACTGTCTAATCCTGGGGACAGCCATCATTCACTCCCACAGGTATTGTTCATTTTAAACACAGCATCCATGGCAGTGGTTTTGGTTTATCACCATGCTCTCCACAGGACACTCAGCAGAAGGCCACCCCCCAGCACTGGGCTCTTGCTGACCTCTGAGAGGAAAAAAGAGATAGCACACATCTTCAACATTTCTTACTGATGCACTAATACTGGGAGCCAACTCCTCCTTACAACAAACAGTTATTAAAGGTATCATGAAAGAGACTCAGTATTTTCCTGGTCACTTGTTAATTTTTTTTAAAATACTTTTTTTTTTTTTCTTTAAAAAAAGTATTTTCTACATAAGAAGATGCTCAACTGCAGGAGTGTTCACAAGCTGTATATCCTAGCCCCTCTTCCATGGAGATGAGGGAAGCAATGCATTAGACCACAAATAAAAATCCTGCTCAGGCCATTTCAAAGACCTCCATCTACTTCTCACTAAGTACATAATAATTCCCAAAGGTTTCATAAGAAGGTCAATCCCAGCTGTGCAGCCGGACATCAGAGACCGAGCACTCCCTTGACAAACAACGGCATAAATAATCTTAAAAGCCTCATCCAGAGGGAAGCTGAGCACCTAAATTAGCCAGTGAAGAATCTGATGGTAGAAATGGTAATTCTTACCCTGCCATGATCTGTGCTGGCATAGTGTTTTCTTCTATTTGTAGTAGTATTTGGAATTTATTAGGCAATATTTAAGAACAGTTGATAGACCACCATCACAGGAGACTGAGGCAGACTGAAATAATCTTATAATTAAAAGGCAGTAAAAGGATGCATATCATTTCTATAATTCCTCAGAAATTCAGTAGCAATTTGATTTTACTTTTTTATGAGATAGATTCACGAGAATGTGTTGACCTGATTGGCTTAAACTAAAAGGAAAGGAAAGAATGTGAAAACTAATCTCCTCACATGGATTACTGGGTCTATTTGATTTCCTCTCCCTAAAAAAAAAGAACATTTTTCATTGCAATCATAATAGGAATTTGACCAATACAAATATGCTGTATTACTACAATCTATTAGTCACCAATTCCTTCAAAAAAAGTGAATTCCAAAGCCATGAATTGTAATCCTAGATGGAGCCTTACTGTTCTCTACTGCTTTTAAAATTGCTTTTTTATGACATTCAATCATAGATTTTCTGACTTAAAGATAACAAATTTGGGAAGAGCTAATCAGCAACAGAATTAATTTACAATTGATCCACACTGCTGTTTGTTTTCCCTCTGAGATGAGGTTTGTTTTTTTAATCTTCACTTTCTAACCAGACTTGTGATTTTTTCCCCCCAAGCACGAACTTGGATCTTTTTTTCCCCGTTTGTTGTTGTTGTTTTTAATGTTAAATGTTCAGTGCTTCTTACATTTCACCTGTCAGAAAAGATGCATTGATTCACAGGTGCATCTTCACGGAAATGCATTTGCTTTCACATGGCAGTTGTCACTCATGCTCTGTGCAGCACCAACTGCCACACACAAGCCCAGCTGTCCAGCTCACAGCACAATGCTCACCCACCATTGTTACATGGGGAAAATATGCCCAAACCAGCATCACACCAAAAACATGCACAGAATGCAAGCTGGTGTGCGAACTGCAGCAGCTACAGATTCAGTCTAACCATTGCTAGATCCAGAACAAAAAGTTATTTAGATCACTGCATAACTATACCCTCAAGTATTTTCCTGTGCCTTTTTAGCATAAGATTTGAGCATGCCAAGACACTGCCATCCTGCCAACATCAATTCCAGGCACTATAGCTGTGCAGGGAAGAGTAAGGACAAAAAAGGGAAGGGAAGGAAAAAGTCATTTCACCATACTGTTCACTGATCCCTGTTGTAGTTTTGAACCAATCTATCTACAGTGCAAAACAGCTGAAAACACTTAGGGCATGCTGCAACCAGCTCCCTAATTCATAGTGGAGCAACTGGAATTGATTGTTACTCCAGCCTTCAGTCCATACAATGACATCAGCACATAGGTAGCACAGAAGCTGCTATCAGCTGCAGTGTCATTAAGACTTTTGCATCAAGATGGTGAGCAAAAGTATTTTCCCTTTGTGAGGAAAAGAAAAAAAAAGTTAGGCCTATGCTTATCAGAAAGCTAAAAGGGTTTCATCTTCTTATTGGCTTTAAGAAAAAAACACCCTACCACAAAGAACACAACAGACCCAGACAGTAACTATTACTTTAGAAACCTAGAAATTAAGAATTTCAGCCCTGTTAGGCAAGTCTTTTTCTATGCATACACCCCAGGGCTTTCTCCCAGCCAGAATATTCCCAGCCCTGTTGATACAACCAGGCTTCCTTGAGGTGACAGCTGATTTGTGTGGGAATCTCCCCCAAATCTTCTACATAGTTAAAAAAAAATATATATATATATATATATATATATATATATATATATAAAATGAAAAAATGGGGCTGGAGACTCTTACTCTTCTAGCAACTCCAAGATGCAGTATTTTTAGAGGGAGATGAGACACAGGCCCCCTCCTGCTGCGCAGAGATTTCCACCACGCAACTCAGTGCACAGAACAATACGGTCATCCTCCGACACCCACAGATCTGAAGCTGAAATTTCATTTTTAAACGAAAACAAGATGTTTTAAACACAGCTCAGTTCGCCACACTTGCCGGTCAATCATACTGCTCATGCTTGTATCTCTCAAATGCCACGTAAGTAGACAAGCCTTGCTGCATGAATCTGTAAAGCTTCCACTCCAGAGAAAAGATGAGCTCTCAGCTCACCCTGCTTGGTGGAGCCGGGAAAGGACCACCACTGGGACAACACCTCTCTGAGGCACACCAAGTATCCACCAACACTCCATAAAACAACAGAAGATCCAGGAAGCTGCCAAAATAAAACCTACCTCAGGAAGAAACAACATCCATGCAGTGAGCAGCAAGGTCACCCAGGGCAACGGTGCTGCACCACACAGGACAGACACCTCCACTCCAAGTGTAACAGGAAGGAAGGGGGTTTCTAGGTAATATCTGCCCCAGACACACTGGTCTGAACTGGATGCAAATCCAGGGATACCTCTGCTGTTCATGCTAGATGTGTCTGCTTCATTTTCTAATGAGCAGAATTTACTATGAGTCTGTCACACTCACTTTTTTGCTGCTTTTGATATTGGGATGAGTACAGAAAGGTGTGCCTCTTCTGTACTGAAAAACATAAAGCCAATTTCAAGCTATTAGAGTCGAGTAGGGCAACATTAGACTAAAACACTCCTGTGATTTCAGAACTTCTGAAGATAAAGTCCAGAGCTTGAAAACTGGATTGTCTGTACCTCCAGTGCACCCAAAAATTACAGACTTCTACAGTGCAGATAATCCAGGGGGCACTGCTGACTACATACACTCATGTAGAAAGCTCTCATCTGCCCTATTTGAACAGTCTGCTGGTTTTCTTTTTTTTTTTTTTTTTAAAGAAAAAAAAAAACAGATTAATATACTTTTATAGTAAAATGAAAGATTATAAATCGCTGAAATTGATTTCACATCAGTGGTAAAGTCAAAGTGAGTAACACACCTGAGGTGACCCACTTCGCTAGAGGGAACGTGAAACCGCAGTGTATTGACAGTTTAATTGGCTCAGCAAGAGTTCATTTCCCTCAGATGAAATGCGCCATTGGCCGTTTTATCGTTATATCTTATTGCTCCGTTAAAAGTAAAGTAGATGACAATCTAGCAAAACGTTCTCTTTACAGAGACAGTCCCCTGCCTTTATTGCTGGGTGCAGGCTTCTACCCCACTTCTCTCCCCAGAGTTTCCAAGCCAGCTTGTTTGCATTTTAAATGCTTTGTGCAGCAAGAACGCCTCGATTTATGCCTTCAGGCCAAGACATGGAAGATACCAGTATGCCTGTTTCTGTACTGGAATTACAAAGGGGAATAGATGACAATGGCACAGAGCAGCTCTACAGATACCACGTTCAAGGGTAACACCGCACTTGAAGATGTAATTTGACTACTTCATATCATTAGGAAGCATTTTGAGAATGCTAGTACTTGAACTGTCAGGAGAACTCCTAGCTCAAAATGTAATTAGAGAAGACAGCCCACCTTGTAGAAGCAGAAGGCTCAAAGGAACTTGTGAGCCCTCTCTGGTTATCTCACAACTCATGCTCCTGCAAGGTGGCACAGACAGAGTATCACGTTTTGCAGCAGGGGTCCAGAAGCAGATGAGACAGGGTAGCACTATAGCATTGCACAATGCAGAAGCACATGAGGGAAGGAATACAGATGCAGAGTTGCAGGGGACACTTCAGGCACCTGGCAGCCAAGGCCTCTCCCGCAAAGATCCCAGCCAGATGCCTCCTTATGCCTCAGTAAGGGTCCCCTCCCCAAGGGCAGGTTTCCTGACACACCGCAGTTTGTCATAAGAGCAGAGCATCAACCCCAAAGCACAGGTTTGTGTTTTTTTTACTTCCCTAAATCATCACGAATTCCCTACAGTTGTACACTTTGCAAGAGGGCCATATCTCCTGCGGAATCAGAGCACCACAGACAAGAGGATCAGCCCAGCCAAGGAGCAGCCCTAAGATGGGCAATGCCTCCCCTCTGTCAGAAGATGAGCACCATCCCCTTACACAGCAGAAAAGCAGCAGCAGAGCTGGCAGAGGACAGTTCTCCAGTAGCAGAATAAAGGCCCACAGGCATCCAGGAATTCCCACACAAACCCTATATTGGGGACCCCCAAGCCCAGACACCAAGTGCCAAGAACTGCTAAAGCAGCACGTAGGCAATTATATGAAAAGCCCCCGTTAACCTCCAAGCCTCATTTCACTGAAAAGAAGAAGAGTGTCAGCAGTATTTGATTGCAGGGGAATTAAAGAGAGGCAGGGCATGGGAAAGCTATCTCATACCCCATGCAACTGCCCAGGTCCTCCACAGGCTGCACCCTTCCAGTCACATCTTAGGCTCCACACAAATGAGCTCCTCATGGGAGCAACCCCCACCCAGCACACCCAGAGTTGGCAAGCTGTGCACCAATGCTGTGGTGGCATTTAGCTCCAGATAGCAAGAGGAGAAAGAAAAAAAAAAAAGAAAAAACAAGCATCTCTCAAAATCTCCCTTCCCGGTACTGTGTGCTGTCATGCAATACTTCCAAACCCGTGGTTTATGCGGCTCAGGAGGGCAGTTTCATGCCCTAACTCCTGGATGATGGATTTTACAATTTGTTAAAGAAACTCATCAATCCTCAGCAGTCATTTTTAATGCCCAGAGCCTCCACAAACTTCTGCATTTTGCTGATCCCCTAATTTCAAATCATTTGAAACTGCTGTTACTATTACTGCTTTGCTCCTAAAGCTAAGCATTATAGCACACTTCAGACTTCTAGCTTCGTATGCTAGTGTAATAAACAGATTAACTGTGATTTATGAACAATAAGTTCTGGTTATTTGAAAGGAAACATTACCTCCATAGACCAATACTGACAACTGGAGATCTCATTATGCAGACAGCTCTTTCCTCTTTCCACCTACCTGTAATCACCAGTTCAGAACACTTATCAGCCAGGGAAACATATCACCGTAGTTTTCCACTACAAACTTTGGGCTTCCAAAGCATCTGGCAGGAACCGCTGCCAATGGCACAATATTGTCCTGAACTGACCCAGTGAGACTATTCCTATTTTAAATGAATGTTGAATTATTTTTTTTAAACACTGCACAACAAATCAAGAGATTTTTCAAAGCACGGAAATGTTACAGTAGCGATGTAAAGCAGGATGCATCAAGACCTCAGTTTGCAGAGGACTGAATAGGAACAGGAATTATGTGGTACAGAGATCTGTTTGTAATGCTTATTGACTCAAAGTCCAATTATAGTTTTAATATTCCCTCACAAAGATGCATTGATTCAAGTCCATTCTAAAATGTCAGCTTATTATTTTACAGACCCACAAGCAAAAGTTAGCATTTTCGCATGCACTTTTCACAACACACCTGCAGCTATTGAGCTGACCACCCCCTAACATCACATTTGACTAAGAATCTTTTTTTACTTTTATTAAACTATTCCAAATAAGACAAAAGCTCTGCTCAGCAGCAGTGGTACCAGTGGACCTTTCTAGGCGATTAACGTGCAATAGCTCCCACCACATAGCTGGTCTCTTCTCACCTAATTGATGCTGCACGCATCCTGGATTTACAAGTACAAGGCATAATTAGTAAAGATAAAAGTTGTTATATACTTAAACCTCTTAAAAAGAAGAAAAGAAATCTCAGCTCCCTCACCTTGACTCTAAAGTAGTAACAGCAGCTTGTGAAAAATGAAAAGCCTTGAAGGATTCGGAATAAGAAACTTGGAGAGACAATCGCTGATCTTTTATCTTCCAGACTTCAAGCAGAATCAAGTTCTTCAAAGAAAACCCAATAAAGCCCAGACATTTTCATCATAACAAAATAAATAATTCAGTCATACTTTAGAGAACTCCGACATTAGGATTGGCTATTTGATATATTTGTGGTTTAGGTGCCTCTAAACTGATTAAAGATAACCTGATAGAAGCTTGCAATGTCAGAATTGCCTTCATTCCTGACAGATATGAATGGATAGTGTAAATAACTATAAATAACCAAAATGGCTGCATTTATGCCTAATGGAGGATTTACAGCCTTCAGAGCTGCCTGGTAGCACTAAGAATTACAGCTCTGCCTTTATCCTCCTGCAGCACAAGAGGGGAGATGAATCGAAGTCCTCCTCACACCAGCTCCTCTGCCAGAACCACTAAGGGCTCAGCTCCAGAGGAAGGAGAAAAAAGAAGAAAAAAAAAAAAAAAAGGATTCTCCTATAAATAAGAGAATACCATACAAATACAGGAAGGTTTATCCGTAGTGATTTGAGCAGCCTTCCCAGAAACTACTCTGAAACAGTCATCCCAAAAGCCCTTCAAGTCTCCGTAGCCCCTGCAAGCTCTCCTTGTGTATCCAACAGAGCTCTGTTTGGGTTCTAGTTCCCATTTTCAGAGGGTTACATACCATCATCTTGATAGGGAACAGAGCAAGCCTTAAGACTGCAAGCTTTCGTCAAGGGGGATTCAACCACAGTATACTGGCCAATTTCCAGGCCAGGTAATTACACCCCCACGACCCCAGGTTCCCCTGCAGCCCACACACTGCCCCAGCAGCTCAGCAGCCCCACGGCACAGAGCTGGGAGCTCCCACGTGCTGCCCCACAGGAGCTATTTCAGAAGGAGGTGGAAGCAAGCCCTGCACCCACATAAGCAGCAGGGAGGCTAGATTCAGAGTCAGAAACAGGCACGTGGGGTATGCCAGGATTTACACCACTGCTACCCTGCTGGCTCCAGCAACCTCACGATCACTGTAAGGAGATGGCAGAGCAGGCAGCAACACGCTCTGACAACCCAGAGTCTGCACCGTGCAGACAGGCCCCTCCAGTATTTGACTAGTACCAACAGAAGAGGCTGCAGAAGGACAACATGAGATCCCGCTGGTAGCTTATTTAAGCAATCATTTAAAATAATGAAAGCAACGTTCCCCATGAGCACACCGCATTACTCCCACAGAAGCAGTCCCTAGAAATAGGAGCGCTAACTGCTGTGTGTCACGCTTACTGGATGGGGAAGATTACCAGCAAGTCCTACACAAAGCAATGGGTGCAGATGCTCCTCTTCCCTAGGGAGTCCTTCTGTGCTTAATAGTGCTGCATTCTTTACCTTTTTAAAGAGTACTTTTTCCCTTGGACACAGAGCTAGGAGGAGTATGTTATGAAAGCTGCATTTGAGCAGCTGATAGAGCTTTAATTTTCTGTTAACTATAGTGCAATAGTATCAATAAGCAGGATGAGAATTCAAGCAACCACTCAAAAGAAAATTCTCAAACTTAGGAAGTCAGTAGTATTTAGGGCTTTTTTGTCGTTTAAATCATAAAATGGTCCAGAGCCATAAATCCCTCCTCACCGAAAAGCCAAGATCTAAAGTCAGAGGATGTGGGAGAAAAGAATATTGTGGCACGGCTCTTGCTGTTTGCCACAGCAAGTTTGTAGCATTGACTCCCTAATTCGTCAGGATGAGAACCCCGGAGCAACACTAAATGTCATTTTCAGACAGTGACAAGAGCAAGTTCTGAGCCGATACAGCTCAGCTGCAGCTGCCATCAGCTGAGACCCTGAGCCGGGAAGCATGCACACATGCAAAGAGCAGCATGGTTACACTGCATGAAAGCAAGAAAAAAACCTGCCCACAGAGAAATCCTAGAGTAAGATTTAACTGCAGTCAAGGCAGCTACAATCAATTTTAACACTGTCAAACTCAGCAAGTTTCCAAAGGATTAAATCACTACGTAAATCATCTTCATAATTTTAAAAAATGCCTGTAAGATAAGACCAGGCGCTAATTGTACCATTTAAATTTAGTGAAGGAAAGGTTTTTTGTTGGGATTTTTTCCTTCTTAACTGCAATAAAGAGGAAGCCCAAGGGTCTAAAACTAATAATCTAATAAACTTTGCTAAGTGAACATTGTAACAGATAGGCCTGGATGAGATTTTCAGTAAATGCCAGACAATTTCCCTTGATCTTTATCAACAGAGATGCAGCTCTAGCTCCAGCAGGAAGAAATTAAATTTAGTGCAAAATAATAACATCTGGGTGAGATTTTGTTTGTCAGACTAGCAGTCCCTTTAGATACCAGGCTAAAAATATTAAAATGAACTCTGAAGGGTTTTACGTTTGTGTTTTTAATATGAGTGGCTGGGATAGGTTTCCATACCAACATATTACTCAGCTCTAGATAGCGGTGCAATTACCCATCCTCAGCGCAGGATGATCCCCCACAGACACTGGGGTCCAATGCTCCACAAGACGCGCCAAGAGCTTTCTCCCCACCAGAGCACAGCCAGGAGAGGTGGCACAGCTTGGAGCTATCCCATTCTTTGGGATGCATCCCCAATCCTGAAGTCACAGGATATGCACAGGTCTGTCCCAAATGTCAAGCAGAACCACCACCTGGGAGCAAGACACTCAAGGGATGTTTAAGGGCCCCAGGGGCTCACAAATGCCTCTTTCTTGAGTGCTCCAGCATCCCCCCATTGCTGAAAACAGCCCTGCACAGTCCAAGACAGCATGCAACCCCTGCTGGGCAAGAACAAAAGGAAGTTTTCTAGCCTGCAACCAGGTGTTCTTGACACCCACCTTGGTAAAGGGGGAGAAAGCAAAGAGCACATGGGCAGAAGTCTGTCACGTCCTACCGCATTGCCAGGTCCCTTAGCAATGTCCTAAGACCCATCCCATGCCATGAGCAGTGCCACGAAACATGAAATCTGACTGCCATACGTTGGGTCCAGAATATTTCTAAAGCTGAAACAGCCTCTGGCACAGCTGTCAAAGTACAAACAAGCAGCAAAAGATTCACCTATAAAAAAAAGAAAGCATTCTACAGACTTCAAGCCTCTACATTTAGAAGACGAAAGTACGCAATTGTAAGAGCCCAATGAATAGTCCCTTTCCAAATCCAAAACATTTGATACGATGTAATTGAAGTGAGCACAAGGGTTACAATTAAAAATTCTTCTTCTACAGTGGAATTACAAAATGTATTTTTATTAGTCATGATCTTCTTATTAGCAGAAGCGGTCAGAAATTCTTCAACTAAATGCTTTTCCCCAACCCCAGCAAAAAGAATGGCAATTCAGCAAAACAAGGCTTTTCAGATTAACATCAGCTTCAAAGCCCCTGCACAGGGACAGGACTTTCATGGCCAGGAATCACAGTAAATAATAATAAAAACCAAAGCAAGGAATTCAGCTCTTTTAAAAAGAAGCAGAAAGTTCAGAGGAACAGCACAACCTATATAACAGAGTATCATTCTTACACACAAAAAAAGCCTCAAAATTTGCAATGTATGTCAAGTGGTAGAGGAGGGGGTAGAGGCTTTCTATTCTAGACAACTTACCCCCTATTTCCGAAACTAGTCTACATTTCCAGTGTCTAGGAAACCAACCTCTCATTAGTTTTACCCCATCCTGTTTAGCAGAATTGAAATTTAATAGTCATTACGTTAAGAAGAACTGAAAAAAAAATGCTGTTACCTCCTCAGCAATTTATTTGATCTTATGTTGAAAGAAACACAACACAACAGACTCCACCAGTCAGGCATGGACCAGAACAGAGCTTTGCCATGATGCCACAGACTTAGCAGCCTCTGGGTCTTGCTGTTGGTGAGGTATGAATAAAAATAAGTCAGATTATCCTACAAAAACATCAGCATGAAGGAAAAAAACACTTGATTGCTTGTGTCTTTTTTTAAATATAAGTAAAAATGCTATTAATATAGAGTGACGGAATCCCAATAGGAGGGCACTCAACAAACAAGCAATCATTTTACTGCACATTAACCATGGGTGGAATAAGTTTTGCTTGAGTAAAGGCCACAAAAATGATTACAGATTTAAGTAATACAAACTGGCATGTATCCAGAATAGAAAATACTTGTTAAAGGTCAGTTTTGCTAAAAAGACAATACATCACCTTGCTGTTAGGAGAAGAGAGGTGCTACTATACAACATGGCATGAGGTTACCAAGTGCTTAAACAGCCCATGTCAAACACAACAAACCACACTTGTGAACATGGCAATCTCTTCCCCTTCACATGGAATAACCTTTTTTTTTTTTTTGTGGCAGAGACCAATTAAGAAATACACAGTTTAGATGCTTACCAGGCATTACAGTGGAGTTAGAACCAGATGACATTACTGCAACATGGTAGAATCTGCAACTGCCAGAATCCTGCAAGATGGTACTTGCACAGATTGTTTAATTCTTCTAGAAGTGTGTTTCCATTTATTTTTAAGTTTGCACACAAAGTGGCTTGGTCTTCAGTTTTACACTTGCTGTTTCAACTACAGGAATATTTAGGACAAGCTCTGTAGAGCTGCCATACACCAAAACAGGTGTATTATTTATTGATAAAGGCAAGCTCTTTCATGTGCAGCAATGCCCACACCACAGCTTTGTCTTTTCAGAGGGGAAGGGGGTGGGTATACCTACACGGGACAGTCCTCCAGCAGCGCTGCCACTGCCCCTCTAGAGCAGCCCCTAGCAGAGAGAGAACCCAAACATCTCTCTCGTGGTGAAAGCACTCCAAAACCACACTGTGAGCGGTTTTACCTCTGCCTGGAGGATGTGGCTCAGGATACAGGACAGAGGAAACAGGCAGCACGCACAAACCTTGGGGAAGGTGGAAGAGGAGCGTAGGACATGCTCCCAATAAGTCAATGGACTGCAACCAAGAGCAAAGGCTTTCACAGGCAGTAGCTTTGGCTCTGGGCTAGTGCTCAGCCACATGCCTGGGGATCCAAGCAGGCACAGGCAAGAAGGGCACTGGAACAAACCTCAGGCAGCACAGAACCAAAATATAAATCTGTTTCCTTATAAGATGAGAAAGGCAAATTATTCCTGAAGATGAGGAAGAGATCTACTTTTTTAACGTATAAGTATACATAATATAGATACAAAAAATAAAAATGAAGGGAAGACTTTCAGCCACGTGGGCTTCTGATTGCCAAGTGCTCAGGAAGAGGAGCAGAACTGCCTTCTCCTTCTGCACGTCTGGACCACCCCCAAGCACTCACCTTGGAAGACGGCAGCATTCTGGATGACAAGGAACTTCAGCTCCATGCTGGCAGACTGCAGGAGCTGCTCCATGTTCAGACGGGCTGCTGCCTGGTACTTCTCTTCCATCTTCCTCGAGCAGCACGTGGAGCCCTTTGGGATACATACTTGCAGATCTGATCCTAGAGACACAAACAAGTGTAAAAAACTTGCATGAGGAGGTAGAATTGTTGCCAGCATAGAGGAAACCTACTCCATGCAGTGGTATCACTGCAATTACTGTTTGGGCAAACTGATGACATTTCTGGAATTTGTCCTGAGCAAGCAGCTCAGCCAAAGGAGAGGACTGATAAGAGAGAGCCAGGATTGCTGAGCAATAGCTCCCGAGAGCTCGCTACACACACATGCCAACACGATGCTTGCTTTAGCTCCCATGTTCTATATCCCCAGGTGTGCTGGTGCTGAGCCGAGCAATACAGAGCATTGCCCTGCTGCCTCCCATGTGCCCGGTAGTGCGTTGGCAAGGAGCTGCAGGCAGCCAGAAGAGATGGTGTGGTAGATGGAAAAAGGGACCAGGGTTTGAAGCTGATTACAATGAATAAAGCAATACATGTAGCCCAACATACAGACTGTGCTTGCAATTTGCAGAGACTTTAACCAGCTAGCTGAAGACAAGTAACTGTATTATTTCCCTTTGATCTCCATCCTTTTGCATGTACAGCACTACTAGTAACAATAGGGAGCCACAAGAATAATGATTTGCTTTGCTTTTTTTAGTACAGACTTTTAACGTGTATGCAGCTGAGTCCTCTCACCAGTTTCCCTATCCAATCCTTCCTCCACTGCAAAATGCAAAGCCCAAGGCTCACCGCTTCACTTTTCCCAGTCCCGTTGCAGAGGGACAGACCCCGAGGCACACGCTGAGCCCTGAAACAGGCAGATGTGCAACTGCACGGCCATATGGGCAGCTCCTCTGTCCAGCCACCAGCACTGAACCTTCAAGAGGACCTTCGCTTGCTCTTGCATCTCAAGCTGTGCCTCAAGGCACTGGTCAGCAGTGTTAAACCTTAGTTTTTGACATTCCCAAAAGCCTTCCCAAAGCTGTCACTCCTGGAGGTAGGAAGAAAGATTAGCTTACGTTTCAGGAAGAGTTGCTGCCTAATAGGGCATAAATAACATCTAGGGAAAAAAAAATAATCATCCTTTTGGTTCAGACACCAAGAGAAGATGAAGCAGGTGAGCTGTCAGAGCAGCAACAAAAAGTCACGTTCTCAATCAACTTTCAGTAGTAAACTGTGGTCCTGCAAACACAAACAGGGCAGCAAGCACTTATCAGAGCAAATAGCCTTCATCGTGCAAAAACACATTTAATTTGATGATGCTATTATAAAGCCAGACAGTAAGCAACAGCACCATTAAAACACCAAGACACAACTATCTAGGGCCAGATAGCAGCAAGAACCTTTCATTTCACAGTCATTGCCATCTAATTGTAGCATGCTCCAGGCATATCAGAGCAGCTCCCCATTAGGCTCAGCACTGACCAAAAATGGGGTTAGGAAACCATCCCCAAACCAAGTGACAGACAGCCCAGATGGGACTGAATGCTCCATGCACACCTCAGCTCTTGCTCTGTCCTCCCCATTGCTACAGATTTTCTTCCTTAATAGAAGGCAGTTGAGCAAGTTCAGCAATTTACATCTTTGCTCTGGGAGGATTATGCATCCTTCCAGGTTTCCTTCTCCTTCCTACCTTAAGAGTCTTTTACCACATTCTCTCTAATTACTATAAAGTGTCAAAAGTCACTTTTCTAAGTGTACTTTAGAAGAACAGGATTAATATTAATGTCAGTTCAATCGTGTACCTCCTGAAGAAGAGTCATGCACAGTGCCAAGGGAAAACCAGCTGTCAGGGCTCACAGCAGAAACCCTCCTCCCTCTAGCCCCCATTCCTTCCTGTAACACAATCTAGTGGGGGGAAGAGAAAAAAGAAAAAAAAAAAAAAGGAAAAAACACACAAAACTCTTCATCTGGAACACGCATTTCACATGTGGAAAGGAGCTTACAAGGACCAACACAAGTCCAGCAGCTGCTGCAAAACAGTGCGTGGCAAAGGGGCAAAAGGATGCTGTAACCACACTGGGAGCCTCAACACCATCCCTACCACTGCCTCAGTTACCCCTTCTGCAAAATGGGGCACACAGCATGAATTTCTTGATAAAGCCCTTGCACAGAGACAGTGCTGCAGACATCCATAGAGCAACTCTCATCGGTTTGAGCTAACCTGCTCAAAAGGAGCATGGTGACAGGTATTTCCCACACTGAAAAAATAACAGCCCATAAAATCATGTGGCAGCAAGACACTGCATTAATGAAAGAAGTGGTTATATAACAGCAAGTTAAAGAGGTATTTTAAAACCAAATCTGAGTTAATTTACACCACAAAAAGGCTTAACATGGTTCCTTTAACACTACAATACAGCCATGAATTTCTTGTTAATATGAAGCTTATTTCCTCCTACATTTATTATATTAGGACACATTTCAATTTTTTTAAAAAAAGCTTTCCATGATTAATGGAAATACCAATATAGAAAATCAGAGTTGGCAATTAAGAGATCTGTGCAAGCGAGAGCCAGGGATAGGAAGCAGCAAGGTCACCTACTCATCTCCCATCCTTCTTTTTAGCAATTAAGCCAATTTCTCCCCTTAAATGGATTTTTATTTTTGTGAAGTAAGTAAAAAGACAGGCACATGCTGTAGCAGAGCAATCACGGAGGAGGAGGAAAGAGCTCAGGAATTAACTCTGACAGCTTAAAATGTTTTACAGAGATAGCCAACTAACACCGCTGACCAGAAACGTCACAGTAAAAGCAACAGGTCAATACAGGCAGGACAGGCTCCTATTAGCCACGAGGGACAAGGTCCCTTTCGGTGCAAAGCACTGCTACGGAAGGCCCAAGAAGGGGGCCAGGCTCCATCCACCACCTGTTTCTGTATACAGCTTTCCTAGACACAAAGCAGACCAACAGCCCTGTTTGTAAGCCCCAACAGCATGGATGGGAACCTCTGATGCCCAGGAGCCACCAGCACAGCCTCTGACCCCAGCTGAGACATCAGTGGAATGGGAACATTTTTGACCTCGGGTAGGCTTGGGTTTCATTCACGCTGCTGCTTGGAGGAGCCTTTTCTGCCCTTGTGCTGCTGCAGCACCACCCAAGAGCCCCAGGTCCCACATCCCACCTGCTGGAGCTGAGACCCCGCACGCTCCTGAAGCGCAGCACTGGGGTCCACACCGAGCCTCTGACACCTGGAAGCTTACTGCAAGCTTGAGAATCAGACTCTGGCATTAATTAAACTGTCCCACATTTCTGGCTCCATAAAGGCAATGGAAAAGATCCTGCAAGTCATCAAATCCTACCCCTGCCTCCCAATCCACCCCCTCCAGCACTTTATCTAACTCAAACACCCTCTGTGATAGCTCTGACTTGCGATAGCTGAGCCCATTCCACTGCTTAATGGCCCTTACTGTTAAGATTGTTTTTATCTCCCAACCTACACACACCCCTTTTTCTTTAAGTTTCAAGCCATTACACCTCATAATTCCAGACTCAGCCCTTGCAAATGACCTCCTCTGTTTGCTATAGATCATTGCAATTTCATTTTTGGAAAGAAAACACCTCACGAGTTACTCCAACACTTAAAAAATTGCATCTGGACGCCCACATACCAGTCTTCACAAGCCCGGTGACACTGATGCAATGCTACGCCCAGGAGCCCAAGCCTCTGCAATACAGCTGCCGTGGGTGAGACGAGCAGGATGCGGCCCCTTCCACGGGCACAGCACGGACACGAGGCACTGTGACAGCACCGTACCATTTATGCCATCTTGGGGAGCAGCAGTGTAAGTGCTCCGGTAATTTTGCATACATTCCGAGCTGACAGAACTGAGCTCTCTACCGCAGCAGAGATTTCAGGAGCACCCTGAATCTCCCCCCTGCTTCTGGGGCAGGGAGTTTTAGCCAAGGAACGGGCAGTGGTGAATTTCAAGCATTTAACTGCAGGCCAAAGTCAAATGATTCCCACAGATAGGTGGTTAGCACAGCATAAGTGAAAAATAATTTCAGTGAATTACATGTCAAAAAAAGCACAGAGATCATCCACAGGCAGCTTCAAGCTCCTTACTGCGGCTGAGGGATTGTATTTTGATTTTAAGCAGCCCAGGATAGCTCCGGCTCTGTCACCAGATACCAGCAGACAAGCCGTGCAATTCCCTGGGGCGCACCAACCTACCAGATCCAACAGAAGCTTAAATCAGATCAACATTCCCACAAAACATATCCCAGGCATTGCCAAAATAAGAACATGTCCCTGGTTAACATTACATTACTGCAGCCTGCCCGCACGATGGGAGGGGTGCTGCCACTCACGTTCTGCAGGCTGGAAACATCGGAGGGCTTCATCCCACCCCTGTGTTCATACTGCCCATAGGAAAGCTGCTGCTTTCGGACAGTTTTCTTTCCCTAATTGTTTCACAACCAGCAGCATGTTTTAAACAGATGAAAGTAGCAATTCAATCTTTAAATACAGTGGATTTTCCCCCAGCTGTTTCAAGACTTTTTGTTAATTATTATTAAAAACTTTCTTTTAAGTTATGTCACTTTGTAATCAAGCATCTGTCACTAGTTTTGAATGCTCATCGTTGAGGAGAGAAGGAAATGTGGCTGTTCAGAACCCAGGTTAAGTGCTGATCCTTTTAAAACCCAATTAAAGAGATATAAATTATAAAACAACCTTGCTCAATAGGTGATTAAAGTTGGAACAGTACGGGCACTACATGGGATATTTATTACTACTTGATTATCCTTTATCTTCTGCTCCATCTTGCCTTTCACGACTGGATTCTTTCCGAAGCCTTGCAAAGTTGGCCAGAAAACTGCAACGCAAATATAACTGCTCCGTAACACCGTGTCATTTAAAAGAGGTCATAAAGAAAAGAGAGAGCTTTTGCCATGTAAGAGTTTCCTCCCAACAGATGTAAAAATGTATCAACAACGCGCCTCAAAAACATGGCGTTAATTGGTGGACAGCCACTCATCATCCACATTTATTACAGTCACATGCAGACATGCTACAGCCATTCCAAAGGCTCTGAAGAACACTATTCAGGATGTTATAATTAACCCCTGGAAAAAAAAAAATAATGATCTCACTATAAAATCACTGCCTGAGGAGGTTACTAAATTTTAGGGTTCTGCTCCTGCTCTCTTAACTATCAAGAGAGCAACTTGCAGGCCTGAAATAATTAGGAACAGAAAACTCAATTATCTAGTAACCTCAGATCTTAAACTACCACACTAAGCTGAACAGAAAGGCTGCACGGGGAGGAGGACCATTAGTCCCACTCCGGAAAAGCAGAATGGAAGAGGAGTACAAAGGGAGGCAGCTCACAAGCAAAGCTACGCTGCAGCCAACCGGGAGAGCTGGGATTTGTATTTTTCAGATTAAAAAATACCTTGGCACAAAACAGCTGCCAAAAAGAAGGAAAAAAGAAGAAAGGGCTCTGCACACATAGTGTGCAGGGGGCATTATCCTCTTAAGGGAGGAAGTAACCCACTTGCACCAGTCTGGTTATCCAGGGTGTCATCAGGAACACAAAGCAATCTGAACAGCAAATATGAGAGAAGAAACAGACCAGGAAAAAAAGGAAATTCAAATTATTATTTCTACATGAGAAATTATGCAGGAAAAGACAAAAGGAAGAAGAAAACAAAGACAGGCAGCGTAAGAAAAGAGAATTTAGCTATTATTGAGTGTGAACAGCCGAGGCGGCTATCCCGGCACAGAACCACACGCTGGCTCACGGGCTGGCATTAAGTCTCAACTGCAGAAAAGCCTATAAAAAGCACTCTCCCGTCACCCTGCCTTCACTGCCCTCCAGCATAAGATGCCTCACAGAGCTTGAGCCGAGCTGCTGGCATGAAATACATCCTCCCACCCCTCCAAGGAGCCAGCCACAGCTGACAGACATCGGGTCCTGCTGCCCCCTGCCACCATGCAGGCACACCAAAGCGTGGTCCGGAGCTGCAAAACCCTGGACCGCTGGCTGCGGTAGCAGAGGAGACCAAGTCCCTGCTCACTGCCTAATGCGTGCCTCCAGCTAGCATTTCTCCCGTAGCATTAGTTCCAGTCATGAAACAGCACGACACTTCCCTTGATTTTTTTTCCTTAAATTAGGAGTACCAAGCTGACACAGCTGGGCTCCCCTATGAGAGCGCTGTGCCGATATCCCCCCAGCCCATACACCGCTGATCCAGTAAAATGAAGCCCTGTGACATTTCTCCTGCATGCACTGCAACTCTGCAATGTTTCCTAGACTTACACCTTCAGCCACAACTGCTCATAATGCAATACGTGGATACTAGCAGTCATGCTTTTCTGTTTGTGTTAAGAGATAAAACAAACCCACATTTAAAATAAGTTGGTTAAACGCTCAGTTTCTCCAGGCTAATATGATCTATAGGCAAAGGTTCCCAGAATCGATTCCGTGGTGATTTGTGACTGGGAACTCCAGAACTTTTTTTAATTGACAGATGTATGAAAGAAATAAAGCACTAAACTGAAGCCTGGAAAATAGTTCTTGAGTGATGCTCCCCTATTACTGAGATTTATGCAGCTGCTACTAGGAGAAGCGAGTGCTCTGAAGTGTAATTACTACACAGAGTCATGCAAGACGGGCCAGACCCAAGGTATAAGCAAGCAGTCATTGCTTTAATTATGATCAAGTTTATGTACTTAAGCAAATGTAAAATCCACTTTCAATTTGAAATGTGGGAACTTTATCATCGTAACAAGCTGGAGGCATTCACTCGCAACACCCACCCTGCAAGGGGACACGGAACTGGCTACCCACGGGCTCTACAAAGAGGCAAGGGGGCTCCTTTCTCCTCCCAAAAACTGGGGCAGCAGCTGGGGCTCCTGGGCAGCCTGAGCCATGCTGGAGAAGCAGGAGGCTCAGGCTAAGGCACAGCCCCAGCAACCCCGTGGCAAAGCCTGCAGCAACCCCATGGGAGCATCCCCGGCTGCCACCCCTGGCGCCTCGCCCTGTGAAACCACACTCAGGTTATCTAGGGATCAAAGCAGGCATTTCACTGCTTCCACAGGAGCAGGGAAAAACACTCCTTTAATTACAGGCAACAGAGAGTGTCATTTTAATGGCAATAAGAGGAGCCCTGTCCCCACCCTGCAGCCGCCTCATCGAGGTTATTTGCAGCGCTGCCTCCCTCCTGGCTGAACGAGGTCCTGCGGGATGCAGAGAGGAGACGCTGCTCCTGCTCCCAAGGGAGAAGTACGGAAAGCATCCAAACCGTGGGAAGGGGGCACGAGGATAGAGGGACGAGGGTACTGAGAGGTACGTCTAAACCCTCCGTGCAGCTGTAAGGAAGCCGAGGTATCACTATGGACAGCAGGGCTGGGGACGGGCACCCACAGTGCCACCCCACAGCTCCCTTCACCCCCCACGCTGCAGCAGGGGCTCTCGCACGTCGGGGCTGCGCAGCACCACCGCATGCAAGGATGCTCTTGCGTGGCTAGAAAGAGCAGCCGGTGCTGGCGGTGATTCCACCGCACTTCCCCTGCCTCTTACCTCTTCCTTCACACACTCCGATCCCCAGCTCCTCGGGCAGGCACACTCCGCTGCACAGCGAGCCGAGCCCGGCAGCGATCCGGCACCGCGACTATCGCGACCCTCCCGCCCCGTACGCGCAACCCTGGGGATGCTGACAGCCGCCGGTCACCAAAAACGCTGAGAATTCAGGAATTTCGCTCACATCTCCGAGCAGGAGCGAGGCACGGTTGCCAGCAGCCCCGCAGGTGATGCAGGCACGCAGCCGGCACCCGCACGGTGCCCGGGGGAGCTCAGCACCGCGCTGACGGCTCGCCCCCGAGGGGGCTCCGCGCATCTCCCCGGCACGACCCGACCCGACCCGGGCTGGGAGGCAGCACCCACCCGCCCCGTCCAGCCCGGAGGCTGTACAGCCCCAGGAAGGGCGCAGCGGGCACCACCGAGCCGGAACACCACGGGCAGCGGGTGGGGGCACCTCACCTGGCACGGGGCTCTCGGGCACCCACTTGGCTCCGGGCTGCAGCACCTGGAAGGCGGCGCGCACCGGGCGGCACGAGGCATCCCCCGCCGCCTGTGCGACCCCCGGAGCACCGAGCAGCAGCAGCAGCACCGACAGCACCGCTCGGCTTCTGCCCGACATCGTCCCGGGGCTGGCAGGGGCTGGCAGGGGCTGGCACACCCGCACACGCCGCCGGCCGCCCCGCCGGGACCGGGCTGCAGCGCGGCGGGGCAGCGCGGAGCGGAGCTCAGCCCCGCGCGCCTTCGCGCGGCGCCCCGCCAGCGCCAACCGCGGCCCCGCCCCCGCCGCGCTCCCATTGGCTCCCTCCCCGCCGGGCCCCGCGCCCATTGGCTCCTCCGCTCCGCTCCTGGCGGGAGTCGCCCCGCGCGTGCGGCGCCGCCCCGGAGCTCATTGGCCCCGCCGCGCCCCGCACCTGCCCCGCGGGGCTCGGGCATCGCGCCCTGGGTGCGGGGGGGCGCTGAGGGTGACCCCAGCCCCCAGCACCGCCTGCAAGGGGCTCTCAGTAGGACCGGAGGCAGCAGCTCGTGAACTGAGAAGCGAGCAATGGGAAGCAACGCTTCGTTTGCACAAAGCAGAGAGAGTTTGTCCGGGCTGCCGCCGTGCTGCTCGCCCCCAGCTGCAAATTAAAGCGAGGAGCGAGCAAGCAGCAAAACAAATCCCTTTAAAATTTGCAGCGCGGATACGGGATCAAATTATTGCTAATAGCTCGCCACCGGCGCTTTTTCACTCTGAAGTTTTGAAGAGGGATGAAAAATGAAAGTCCGGCCCGAGTGTTTGTTCTGAGAAAATGCCTGCCAGGGAGAGATTGTTAAAATATATTATGGATATGAGGCTAATAAGCTGGAATGTGCAACGTGTCTCGTTGCTTAATGGATTGCCTGAGCCTGTTGCTGTCCACAGACTGCGCTATTTATTACAGGTTTATTGTGGCTGGTAAGCACGTCTGACAAAACTCCAGTTAGCCAGGCAGCACAAAGCCCTGCTTTGCAGGAACTCTGAGGGACCCAGAAATTTTTTTTGCTCCCAGGAGCAGGTGCTCCCTGGTGCAAATCATGCCTGATTTCAGCAGAGCAACACATGTGTGCATGCCTGGTGACACAGGTGAGGATTTATCCCCCACGTGTTCTCATTTCTCCAGATCCTTTGAATGAAATACCACCATGCCAGTGATGCTTCACAAGAGCTGTGCTGCTCTGGATAGTTAACACTTCTTTTCTGGGTCTTCTCCGTTGACTCACTGATGGATTTGCAATGTTTATGCAACAGCCTGGGTTTCGGGTACAGCATTGCTTTGGGTTAGGAATCAATTAGACTGAAATGCAAAACACAAAGGCTGGTATTTGAAGCACTCCTTTATACGCGCTCTTGCAATCTATATTATGTTTATGGGCCGAGGAACAGTTGTCTAAAAGGCATTCAAGCATATCCTGTATTCATCTTCAAACCTGCTGTGCGTATTTCATTTAAGTACAGCAGGCTTTTACTGTTCCAGGTAAGTACACAGATATTGTCAAGCACGCCATTATAGCAAAGAATTATATACAGTGCCAAACAGGCGGCATTTAGTATCTCTGCTAAGACTAGGGAGTGCTTTGAGATTTCAAGCCAAATTAGAAAACATCATTACTGCTCTTTACTGGATCTGGCTTCACAGTGGGATCTGTCATTACCTTGACAATGACTCCCTGCAAAAATAAAGTTTATTTATCAACAAGGAGGTATATCAGAAGGGAGTTAAAGCTTGTGGAAATGTACAACAAATCCTAGTGGCAGCTTTCTTTCAATGTCTGTTTTAGGTTATACCCAAAGTTTGCCAACAGAAGAAAAAATCTCAAAGTGTAACTGAAGTTATTCTCCAATGGAGCAAGTGATTTTCACTCATTTTCTGCAGTTTTCACTCTGTCATTACTGACTTTCCTTGGGGTTAATAATCCCAAGAATGCAGCTGGACGGGAGTGAATCCCATTCCGTCCATGGACCCAAAATATTACCGTGCTCTGTGTCCCCGAGCCCAAAGGACACCCCACACCCCTCCAGAGGCATTCCTCAGCAGCCGATTGCAGACGCTTCCCCCACCACAAGCACTGCAATGGCCCAGAGAAAGTCCAGAGCTGTTCCCTGAGTGCTGCACAACCGTGGGACTTGTCCTTCCAACATGTAAGGGTTTGTCCTGGAGGAGAAAGCGAGTGACTTGCTCCAAGATCAGAAGCAAAGTCACTGGGTGAGTTGGCTGCCAGCAGACGTAGTAAGAGCCAAGTCGTTGTCTCACATCCAGGATGATAATTTCCCTTGTTACAACTGCTCACACCATAAAAATTTCACTTAATCATCTACCTGCCTCAAGCCTGTAAGTAATGAGAGGCAGGATCATGTGTAGCTGATTTTATCAAATGCTCTTACGAAGCTCTCCACTGGGAAAACTCTGAATCAATTAAAACACCAAGGAGAGATGTAGGAGAGGGATCCGTACTCCCCAGCAGATGCTCGCCAGGTTATCAGTGCACTTCCCTCGCTCTTCCCCTGCCAAAGGGATGAACGAGCTCCAGCCCCATGGCAACACAGCTGCCTAAGCCTTGCCTACAGCAGAGGAAACCACTGTGGGGCAGGAGAGAAAAGAAGAACCTGTAGCACCTGTTGGCACATCTCCGTGTTTTTGGCACATGGGCACGCTGTGGCTGGGTTTTCTCACCTCTGCTGCGATCCCCTTGTGCTGACTCTGGCCCAGCTGCCTCGCTTGAGATCTTGAATGCCCTGTTGAAACTAAGAGCTGCAGGCACTGGCGGCTTCTCTCTGGTAAAATAACCCTTTCCATCTTATTCTGCACCCCACAGAAGCTGCATTTTCAGGGGTCCATAACCATTTGTGGAGGAGGAGAAGGGAGAAGCTCTTTGCGATATAGCAGTACTCACGCATTGTTTGATGGAAAAAAGAAAAGTGCATTTGCCACGGGGCATGGGGAAGAATGATGGATTGCCAGGCAGCAAACATCCCTCCCCTCTTTGACAGGATATCATATTCCTTGTACCATACAGCTCTGCTGATAGATCCGTAAAGCATTAGCCTTTCCCTCACCCCAAAAAGCAGCGGCTGATAAATCACAAGCCCGGTGGGTTTGTTGGGAGCAGATCACACAGCAGAAGCAGCGAAGCCTTCAGAGAGATGCATCACTTGAAGACACCGCCGATGCCAATAGAGCTGTACATCAGGAGTGCCCAGACGAATCACTTTACCTGTCCAGAAAAATGAAATTCTTTGGAGCTGGAACTTCTTTCCAGTATGTACCAGTTTCAGTCACACACGCCTCAGAAATGCCTGCCAGAGCCATGGAAAATCTCTGTCTTCAGTCCTGGGAGTCTCCCTTATTTAGAAAGAGTTTGAAACGTCTTCTCTCCTACTGCAGGACAGAAAACTTTCTGAAACTGCAGGAGATTTTATGGGAAAAGATCCCAGCCAAAGCCAGACCTTTTCACACCAGCTCTTTACCATGGATAATGCACAGGCTTTGCAGGGGGCAGCTAGATTTACAGCTAACCTTCCAGTTATCTAAGAATTTTGCATCCTTTGTAAAATTAAAAATGCACAGGCACGGCAAATGTGGCTTAAAAGCCATCTCTTCTCCAGCTCTCCCAGGGCTGAGCACAAGAAATCACTTGAGACACAGCCCTACAGAGGGAATGAAAGCAGATGAGATGGGAGAAAACTATTTCACCATGCACTGCTGCCTCTGCTGGGAACACAGGGCAGACACCTCTCAAGCTGATATTTTCATTTATCATCTCCCAGTGATTAGTCAACTGAAGAGATGCCGCCAGGAGACGGCACAGAAGGGATCAGCCCAGAGCATTCACCTATGAAAATAAAGCACTGCCAACAATTCCCAGCCCAGGGCTGTCACGTCAGGGGCAGCCTGCTCGCCGGGGGAGCTGGACTGCAAAATTAGAGGGCACTGCTCTGCGCCAGCCCTGCTGGCAGCTTTGGGACAGGCGTGGGAGGCCCTCTGGATTTAATTCCAGCAAGAAGCTGCACTCCTGATTCCCTGCTTCAGCACAGGCTTAATAGCAAGATCTGCAGGCACCTGAAGCAACAGGCGATGCGACGGACAGTCCTGTTGCACCACTGCACGGCATTGTACAACAAGTCCCTCTGCACAACATGGAGAGCACACGCTTCGAGCTGGGATTTACAGCAGAACCAACAGACGTTATATTGGATATATAAATTGCTCCCACTCAGAAGGAGGCCACAATGTATTCAGGTGCCTTTCCAGGAACGCTTTTTTCCTATGCAGAGGCACCGCAGTAAAACCTGATTTATGCCTTATTAAATTATTTTAATGCTCAATATTGTATGCAAAAATTCTGTGAAGAGATATATTAGAGGAGTATTTCTTCAAGGCTCATGCAGAGCCTGTCTCTGACCACATGTTAATGAGGTATCAGAAGTATTGGGGGTGTAAGAGCAAGTGGGTGACTTTTACACCGGGTAACTCAGGAAATTTTAGGGATGCAGCAGTCCTGTCCCTCACTGACATAGCTCAGGGATCATTTACTGGAGCCAGCAGATCAGCACAAGGGAAGGACAGCCCTGCCCCACACCACCAGCAGCTCCCTTCTGCTTTGTCTTTGCTCCAGCCCCACCAATTTTGGAGGTCCAATGCTTATCAGGGGCTTTTTGGCTGCTTCCATGGCCCAATCCTTCTAGAGGTGATGCTAGCAGCAGCCACATGTGAGCCCCGGTGTGCTCCTCCTGCCTGGCCAGACTGGGAGCTCAGTGCATGGGGCTTCTCATCGTTAGCATCCTCGCAAGCATCTGCGAGGACAGTAATAAATCTCAGAGGGCTTTGCTATTAAGATTGCATCCTTCTCACGCAAGCCAAATAATCTAATAAGACAAAGCAAGATTTAGCACTTGCCTGTTTGAAGGCATTTTCCAAACATCAACTAATTACCCTGCTGGACATTCAGACAGATTTCAGAGGAAGCTTCACCCTCTGTAGAGGAGGACAACAGAAGGGAGTTTTCTTTATAAAAGGAGCCTCACTAAACATCCACATTTGTCTTATTTCCCATCAGTTACAGTAATGGGCCAGCTTACATAGGAAGATATGTTTTGTTTTTAAATGCTAAAACATTTCTACACACAATGCGCACCTAAGTCAGGCCTCTCAAAGAGCTCTTTGAGGGTTGGGTTTCTTTCTATTATTGTCAGTAAACATTAAGCAGAAATTGAGAAGCAGCAAGTGGGAAGCAGAACGAGATTCTCCTGACTCCTCCAGTCCCCCCAAACTTTCACAAAAGACTCAAACCCACACCTGTGCTAAGGGTTTCTCGAGTAGAAATTCTCCTTGAATGCACATCTCTCCTTGTGTGCACATTTTGGGGACAGGAGGGAAATAAAGGGTGAGCAAGCTGCTGCGTTCAGTCTCCACGGCTGCTCCTTGCAGCTCTGGTGTCAGGCACTTCAAAGGTTTTCCCTAAACCTAGGGATTAATGCAATTAGGCTAAAACTCCACTTTCATGAAGAAGGAATAAAGCTGTTGACAAATGCCTCCAGAGGGCTTGGCCAGCAATGGAGAAAGCAAATAGAAACAAGACCCAGCTTGTTAGTGCCAGTGCTTTGGGGCTGTTAACAGCAGTCTCGTGGAGATGTGGGGACCCAACCAGGAGCACCGGGTGCTCTGCTGTCCAGACACAGACCCAGAGCCCTAAGACATGGGCAAGAAGGAGCTGCTCGCGCTGAGGCACTGCTCGGTGAGCATCTCCAGAGGAAACCCAGCCTAAGCGGCACTTTAGGACTTCATTTAAATCTCAGACTAAGTGCAAGCATTTAGAAATAAAAGTGACCACGATGTATTATTCAATGGGCTGTTTTAGGAGAAACTGCATAATTTAAAAAATGCATGCTTAAAGCCAAGTGAATTTTCCTCCCTGTCCCTCCCCCCACTCCTTTCTCTTTCTGCACCTTCTCCAAGGTCAGCAGTACATATCCTGCTGATTTTAGTGGACTGGAGCAAGCATCCTCTCAAGCATTTGTCCCAATTCATGACTTAGGCAAGAGAAATTACAGCAGGAGGGAAGATTTTAGGGAGAAAGAGGTGTGGCTGAGCTAGGAACCACTCTCACACATGAAAACGGTTGAGCGCAGGAGGCTTAGAAGTTAAAAACCTCAGTACCAAAAGAGACCAATGCACAAGAGATATCCCTGCATCTTCCAGAGGATTAACATCCATTTAATGCCACAGAGAAGCTGCGTCATTTAGCAACTGCTGCCAGTTACGGAGACATTCAGGTTCATACCTTGCAAAAAGCCTTTGACAACAGGGGAGTTGCAAATTCCTGCTGCACTTGATCAGGCTGCTGCTGAAGTGCCCGAAATCTCTGAGGTCTTGAGAACATGAAGATGCAACCTTCATTTCCAAATGGATTTCCACATTTATTAGATATTCCTGGTAGAAATGTATGAGTAACACAGATCCAATTAGTTCATTTAATAGTCTTGCATGATGAGATTGGCCTAACTGTCTGAGCACAGGATTTTGCACAAATGAAAGAGCATTCCCATAAAACTGAAAATGTAATTTAGCAATTTGGAAAGAAAATCGACAATCTTTGAGAAAACTAATAGCTTTTTACTGTGTAACATAAGCTCAAATATCTAGTGTGGGAAAAACATATAGAAGAGACAACCCTACCACTAAATGTGATAATAATAAAACCACCTCAAATTATTTCTCATTACTTCTCTTTGTTCATTTTCAGAGTCTCCAAAAAAAGGGACCGCATATACTTCTGACTGACGATCTCAACAACTCCTCATACAGTTGAAACTAGTGTGCTTTCTGCAAGTTCCCACTGAAAATAAATTAAGTCAAAGCATCGGGAGGGTTATCAATGCAGCCACCCAATTTCATCCCCTTGCCTACCTGCATGGAGGCATCCAGACTCAACCTGAAGACAACCTGGGATGGAGAATTGGGCTCTGCCTTCCCCGTTCTTCCCCTCAGGTTTCTGCACCCCCTGCTCTCCTTCCCCACCGGCGGGGTCCTGCCCGCATGGCCCCTGCACCTCCTGCCCTTTGCTGTTTGGACTCTTCTCCAGAAGGTGCAGGATGCAAAGAGCAGATCACCCTGGCTGAAAGCACCCCCGTTGCCTTTTAGGCTGCAGGCACCGCAGCGCTGAGCAGTCAGAGCAGCCTGAGGGCTGTGTACAGGAAGAAACACCGGGTGTCCCACCTCCCCCAAATCACTCGCTAGCTTTTACTCCTCAGCCAGGGCAAGATGCTCTGAAAGACTGCTCCCCAGCGAGCACTGAAGAGCTCAGCTCTGATGAGCTGGTTTGCAGCACTGGGTATCTGAGGATGAGCGCTGCCCTCGGCACGCGTACTGGCTCAGTGATGCATGGAGCTGTTTGCCTGACCTCCCGACTGGAAGCAAAGTGCTTCAACAGCCGCCAAGAGCCACGGCTAGAGGCTAAAACCATGCAAGCAGTGAGAAGCAGTGCAGAGTAAAAAACTGTGCCAGTGTTTCTGCACAGGATTTTGGAAAGACCTGTAATTTCCTGCAAATTAATCACATATCTGTCCCATTTGGGTTGTTTGCAGCCCCCTTTCTTGAATGCTTCTTGTTTTCTCCCCCATATTACAATGACAGCAGAAATCCAAAAGTCGGTCCCACAATGTGTATAATTACTGATTTCAGAGAAAGCCTCCCCATTCAGTACCCTACTTGTACAGGTTATGTCTGGAAAGGGAATTAATTAACCTAGGCAGCTCTCTGGCACGTGCGTGAATCCACCGCAGCCCATTTACAGACCTGCTTAGAAATGCTGGCTTTGCAGGCAGCCGGTCAGCCATAAATACAGCTGCAGATGGAATCCCTGAAAATTTAAACGGTAGTTTTGAACGAGAATAACCTGACATTTAATTCTGGGACAATAGCGAAATGTCAACATCTGTTGTGGAAGCACGGAATGATGATTAGCACCGCCTGCAGCCTTTAAGTGTGCTGTAGCACTCCACCACACCGGGCAGGTGGAGGCACTTGGACAAAACACTGCAGAGCTCGTGGCCTGAGGGAAAGAGAGCAGCAGGATCAGGCCCTGCTCTGGGCAGTTCAAGGCTGAAGAGCCCATGGCTGCAGCCAGGGCCTGCCCTACCTGCATCAGCTGGGTCACCATCATCAACCAGCGAGAAGCATCAGCTCATCCCAGCAATGGGACACTGGGTTTGTTAAATCACTTCTTCCCCTCTTGGCTAAAAGAAGCCAAAGCACCACAGACTTGGTGCTAAGCGGGTCTGTGAGCTGCATTTTGAGGCAGGTCAAATCCTGAAGCACTCAAGGGCATCAGAGGCATAGATTTTTTGATCTGAAGGAAAGTTACTGTATGTAATCATTATGGGATGATGCTAAAAAATGGTTGTTAAACCCAGTCATCAAAACTGTGGCACATTAGCAATACTAGCCTGTCTGGCAGGCCATAAATACACAAACTGCCCTGGTTTTCCCCTCTCCATGGTCACACATCTGCAGATTTTAAAAAGCGATGGTCTCCTTGGAAATTCTACACTATCCTGGTGGATTCCGTTCTGCTCAGAGTCAGATCCAAAGAAGCACTAATCACAGCAGCAGACCTGACACACAGCAGAACTGTCAGGTTTAACGCAGCTAAATCCCACTAAAACAGAGCAGGGCCCTCAGGGTTCAGAAGCAGAGCAGCAGAGCCGACTCAGTCTCAACACCTTGAGCCCTTAACCCCGGCTCCCCCAGCCCAAATCCTGGCCCTGCAGAAGTCAGGGGGAATTTTCTTGTTGACTTTCAGCTGTTGCATTTTGCCCTAAGGCCAGATTTCCCCTCAAAAGCTTTCCTGCACTCGCACCAACACCACAAAACTCCACAAAGAGATTTGCTGTGGATTTCCTTGGATTTGAGGCTGGCGTCAGGTCAGACCCTGGCACACCAGCAGCTAGGAACTGCAGGAAATCAGCACACAGCACTTGTACCAAGAAACAGTGGAAATGTCACTGTTCATAAACCAGGAATGCCGCAGCACTGACTGCGAGCCAGGTGCTAATACCCAGGAATTCTGCTGGGTTTTGGTTTTTGGTTGTGGTTTGTTTTTGTTTGTTTGTTCTGTTTTGTTTTTAATCCACATAACTTATTTCTGTGCCTGCTGGTTCATGATTACATGTTTAGCAAGGAGTTGATTCACTGCAATAACAGCAGATTTTCAAATCAATGCTCATGGTGGCCAGAATTTTGGGGCAGAGGGAGCTTTCCTTTGAAGTGCTGTTTTAACGTCCTGCTACTGTGAGTGGCCAAGAAGGGGAAGGACTTTCTCTGCCCAGTTCCCAGCTGTCGGCACCCACTGGTGCCAAACTGGCCACAGAACAAGGTGCTGTTAGGCTGGGCTCAGTCTGGGTACCTGGACTGCCAGGGACACATAGCAGGGAGACCCAAAAGGGATTCTAGACTTTATCTCAAGAACTCCCAGCACCCTGCAGAACATCACATGTTTCTCTGCCTTGCTGTTAGCAGGATAATGACGCTCTTGGTGGGGCTCCCTGTCCACCTCCCTGCCCAGCGTGACTCTGCGCTTCCACTTGTCATGCACAATGGCAAGAACAACACAAGAAAAGAACAAACCTCTTCCCCTCCTGGTAAAAGCCCAGCAGTTCAGTAGCAATTATTTAAGTCCCTCTGGAAGGAAAAAGAAAAATAAATAAAATTAAAAAAGCATTTTTTGAAAAACACACAGAGTGAGAAGAAAGTTGCCGGCTGTCACTGCACAGCACCGGCAGCTGCCCTCCTGCCCCATCAGCACCAGCATCCCCCCAGCTCCCGCGGCCTCAATCCTGGGATTTAGGCAGCTCACGTCAGGGCTCACACTGGTGTAAGTGCGGGGAGACCCAGACTCAAGGAGGTCAGATTAAATGAGGACGAGCGAGCACAGGGTGACCCCGCCACTTGCTTGTTCCATCATCCCCTTCCCAGCTTACAGGGCACATTTCTCCCACAAAACTGCAATTGCTCAACCAGGTTGAAGACAGTAGTAAAATACTGAAATAGGTAGCCACGGTGTTGTCCCAAACACCTCACACAGGAGTGAAAAGTGTAGGGAGCTTATCAAGGGGACAACCTGCTTGGATACGAAGCGAACAGTGCCTGCAGCCCCACAGGGTTTGGGGAAGGACAGTTTCTCAGCAGCTGATGACTACAAGGGTTGCACTTACTAACAGACCAAAAGAAAAACCAAAACCAAGCCTATTGCAGACCTTGTTCCTGTGGCTTCACTCTGTGCTGGAGGCAGCAGTGAGCTGTTTGCAAAGGGACAAATATTTCACCTTCACACCCCTATTGAGTGAAGTTTTGAAAAACCTGCGAAAGGCAGAAGATTTATTTGTACCCTTGGCGAGCAGGATACATCCCACTGAGGGAGTTTCACATTGCATCTCCTGTCTGAATCATTCCCAAGATAACCGATAGGGACACGTGTTTTATTGCAGTCACTATGACATTTCTGGCATTTTAAAATTAATAATAACTGGTAGTCTTTTCCCCACCAGCAATCACATCTCTCCGCTGCTGAGCTTGGGCTTTATCCTCAGTTCTTGTTATTCTGCCATTTCTAATAACATGTTAACAGATATTTGCTGCTCTGACACCGAATCACGAACAGGAAGATTTCCTCAGCCCCATAAATCGCTGTCTGCCCACTCAGGCTGCCTGTGAGAGTGAAGCACGCTGTTCATGCAAGCGAGGAAGGGTTTGGAGAGGACTTGTGTGAAGGAGTTTCCTCACAGCCCCTCGTGCTTTGCCTGCCCAGGGCACTCAGCACAAAGCCTCCAGCATCTCCCTTCAGCACCCCAAGCATCCTCGCATTGGCTTTAAGGCCGTGAATCTTAAAACTGTGAGGATGATTTGCTACACTGACAAACTTCCTCGAGCAGGGGCGATTGCAATGCTTGGATTGATTTTGCACACCCAGGCACCTTCTTCCCCGCCTGCTGCAGCAGCCTGGAGCTGAGAGAGCTGAAACCCAGACGGGGTGGAGGTGCCCAGCCCTCCCCAGGCAAGAGTGAAATGGGCTGGAGACGATCAGCTTTGCGAGCTGGAGAGGATTTCTCGCTGTATTTTATTTAGAAACAGCCTGCCCTCATGTGGTGAATGGAAAATGAGGAAACTGAAGATTTTGGAATAAAACTGTGCAGCAAGTGTGCTGGACAGGGAACCATGAATGCCAACCAGCCACGGGCAGCTGCCATTTGGAGAAAGTCACAGCCCCATCACCTTCAGCACAAAGCTTTCCCTCGCTCATTTCTGTACCTGTTTCCCCCCCCACCTGCGCAGCACCCCCTTCTCTCGAGCATCCCAGAAGAGCCTGTGGGTGCCCAGCACAGCACTGGGGCCATAGCAGCCATCCCATCCCCACTGCAGAGCCACAGCACCACAACCCCACGGCGCTGTGCTGGGGAAGGCTGCACAGAGTCAAGACAAGCCCCCAGAGGTGGCAGAGCACTGCGGCTCCAGCATCCAAAAGAGGAAAGCCCCATTCATGTTCAGTGTAAGGGCAGAACTTCAGGTATTTTTTTTACCAGACACTTTTAATAACACCATCCACGAGAGCGCAGACTTGGCTCAGGAAAGCAGCCACGCTCCTGTCACGGAGGCTTCTGGGCAGGCTCACGGAACAGACTTTGCTTATCATGACAGGCGATAAAAGCTTTACCCAGAATCAACACGATCCAGGAGTAACAGATGCAAGAAGCCTCCCATGGCAGCATAGTCCCCACCCAACCAAATCTTTTTTCTGGCAGTGATGTGAACGAATCTTTCCGAGCAGCGCACAGAACAGCAGCAGCTGATGCAAGACGCAGCAGCACAGCAGGACGGGGCCAGACAGCGCCAGGTGCAGGAGCAAACACTGCAAGGCCAGGCTGCAGCATCGAGGAGCAGAGTGCACCAGCTGCATTTCAATACCTGGGACACTAACTTGGAGGTGCTGCAGGGCCAGGAGTGATACAGCCTGTAGCCAGCCCCGACACGAGCGCCAAGATGCTTGAACTCAATCCCTTGACACACGAGCAGGGCACATGACAGCAGCTCCCACCCCTAGGAACTCCTCGAGGAGCACCGTGGGCTGATGTGGAGCCACAGAGGTGGCATCTTGCCACCCCTCCCAAATCCCTTCACTTTACCCTCCTGCTTGCGAAGCTCCTTGATGGCAGTCAGCACAACCAAGCACCAACAACTGATCCCATCTCCATCGCACTCTGGCAGCTTTGGAGCATCCACTGAAACACCAAGTAGTGACAGACCACTAAAAATGAGGGGGGAAATGCAATAATCTGGGGGAATGCAATAGCATTAGACTAGATGGTGCTCATTTTTTGTTTGTTTTTGTTTTTTTACAGCCTGAAAATGCAGCAGCAGTGGAGTTTCACCCTAACACCCACTTTCTACCCTGGCAGCTGCAGGTTTCTCACAGCAGTAGGTCCAATGGGCAACGCTTCCTCGGGAAGGCTGCACGAGCAGCTGTCTGCAGGATGCTCGCACAGGTCTAAATGCACACCAGAGAAGCTCAGGGGCCAGATAATCCCTGTCTCTGGCCAACAACCTTCCAGCAGCTGGAACAGCATCGCAACGCAAAATGCCCAGGAAAGAAACTATTAAAGGCAGCTCTGCAACCCTGCCTGCACCCAAGCGGAGGCTCTAATTCCATTTTATCTGCCTGTCATCACCTCCTAAAACAAGCCAGGCCCGTGTTTTAGTTGGAGAGTGCGGCGCAACTGGGTAAAAGAGGGTTTTGGTGCATAAAAGTAATTCCGAGCGGGTCTGTTTACCACACACTGCTGCCCTGGGAATGGCCCATCGGCTGAGCAGCACGATAACAGGAGTTAGCACAATGCTATTTTGCGGCATTTACTGCGTTCATAAAGTTGCACGGGCAGGTGGCAATGGCAAGCAAAGCCCTTACCTTCCCCACTGCTTCCACACAGGCCTGTCGGTGGAAGAAACACACTCTCCTGATACAGCCCTGACTCCACCAGCTTCATAATTAATTTCTTCAGAGTTAGGCAAGGCTTTTACTGCGGGTAACACACTTAACAAGACTTGTACTGAGGAGAAGAACATTTAACAAGGTTTTTTCTAGGGGGCTGAAATTAAATAATCGTGGAAGTACAAGCACGTTTCCAGAAAAAGCAATAAAACTGCCTCTTTATTTTCAGATGAAATCTCCCCAAAACAGAGGGTGAGTAGCCGTCTCTCACTCCTTTCAGCTACTTTTTGTACTGAACACAATAAAGAGATTTTATATTTTTTTAATCAATAAATTAAGCTCTTTCATATGTTACTCTTGATTGAACACTAGTGTTTAGATGCAGCATTCTTCACCTGCAGGGCTGATTCACAAGGTTTTCACAGTCATAAACATTATGGTAAAAACTGCTCTTTTTTTTTTTTTTTTTTTTTTTTTTGAGCAAAACGAGGACTTAAGGTTTTGCATAAGCCCAAATAACGGGCAAAGACTAAATTCTTTTCCTATTGTTCTGTATCCTTTTTACTCCATATCAACGCAAATCCAGATTTTTCATCAGTCAAACCAGAAAACTTCAATCAATGCAAAAGACCCTTTTAATTAAAAGGAGGGAGGGAGGAAATAAAAATAAGAATTAAAAAAGAAAAAAAAAAAAAAGGGAAAAGGAAAGGCTATTTTGGCCAGTCCTGCAGGCAGTTTCCCAAGCAGCAGACCACGGTCAGCAGGACCAGGGGGTGACCTCCCACCCTCACCAGCAGGCACCCAAAGGACCACTACCACCCGTGTCCAGCCTCAGCATGGAAAATGAATAAAAATGAATACGAGTGGACGTCCTGTGACATGGTGCTAGGTAGGAAACATGCTTTTGTTAAGAAAGTGCTGATGCTCATCAGCACAGCTGCTGGGTGCTGGAAGGAGCAGGCACTGTGAGCGCTGCTAACAAACAAGGAGTTGTCCAGCTCCGGAGGGGGGAAGGGGGCTGGGTTTTTAGGGCAGGAAGATCCCAATTTCATCTTCATTGCTGCAATGAGGCTCCGAGCAGACAGGCGGGCCAACAAAGCGTGCCCTTTGAAGTCCCAAGAGATTTGTTACTTCTTTCAACTTTTCAATCCGTCCTGCCAGCCATTTGCTATTGCTCCAGGGGACCTACTTGGGAGCCAGACTCGGTGCCTCCGCCAGCGGAGAACAGCGCAAGAATGGCACTTTGCACCAAAGAGCCTATTTCCATTAAAAATAAATAAATCACTTTACTCCAGCTCCCTATCACCAGAGTAACTAAATGGTAATTTCCTCTTCTAGATGACTTTTTTTTTTTTTTTTTTTAACTATTATATGTAAAAGGAGCACTGGTGATTTCCTTTTTTTTTTTTTCTTTGGCTCTGTGCTGCCAATCCCCGGATTTTATAAAATCCTTCAGCAAAGGAAACATACCTTTACAATCAATGCTTCCAACGGGAAAGAGAATTAGCCAAATAACTGTCAACTTCTGATCCGCCCGCGCCAGCCGGAATACTGACCGCAGAAGTACGGTAACTGAGATCAATAGGTGGATGCAAACAGTCGACGGGCGCAGCGCGTCGTCGTGCTGCACCGCCGCGGCGACTCAATACCAAGAGGAGCACGGCTGGGGAGGGGACCGAGGATGGAGGCAACACAAACGCTTTCTCAGGCAGACCCCCAGCTGCAGAAGATACTTTAAAAACAAATGGTATTTCAGAGGTATTCAGAATGATTTTAATACACTTCCTTTAAGAGAAAAGAGAAGTACCCACGGGATGCTCTGCTAGATAAACACTGATTAGAGCTGGGAATAACTGCTCACATATTAAATAACAGAAAATGTTGAGCGGCAGGAAGGAGACTGAAATAATATGAAATATTCCCACTCCGCAGAAATAGAGCCGGCACTCGGATGTTAGGAGCCCTCTGAAGTTTCCAGCTCGAGAGTTGCCTCTTTCCACGAGAAACCCTCCCTCACGCCTGCGTGCGCCCGTACCTATTTATAAACTTCCAGTAAAAAGCGACCAGTGCCAACTCCTGTCTGACATCCCGCTCCCAGAAATAGCCACGGCGACAGCTCCTGGACAGCCTTGGCCCTTCAGCACCGATGCCCACATGGCTGCAGCATTTCTCGTGGAGAAAAATAAACAAACAAACTCGTCCAAAAAGCAGCACAGCAACCCCGCGCCAGCTCTGGGACGGCAGCAGCACACGTGTGGCCAGGGGAGGTTTCACCACTGCCCTCCTTTGCTGCAGCAAAGCATTCGGGTGATGCCCAAACGCCCACACCTGCACCCCATCGCTGTGGCTGCAGTCACGCCACCACATAAACCCTCTGCAGCCCCTGCTCACAGCATTTTCTCCCCCAGCAGCCTTAAAGATGTGCTAAGGTGATACCAGCAGCATGCATTTGACTTCCAAACCTGCAATGCGGACACCCTGCGGGTCAGCCCTCCTTGCCACCTCCCCGGCTGGTGCTGCCCACGGTGCCCGAGCAGCAGAGCCCAGCACTGAGCCAGCTCGCTGCCTTCAGGTCCTGCTCCCAGCAGAGGATCCCACTTATTCCCAGTGCCTGAGCCAGCATACAGCTACGGAAACGTTCTGCTTGCTTCTCAGTTTCAGCGATTTGAGCGGTAAACTTCATACAAACCACACAAATCGTGAACTGCGGGCTTGTCATTCAGAACAGACTGTGTAGATGCTCGTCAAAAAAAAAGCAAACACCTACGCTGTTAATAAACAGCTGTCACAAGCAGCATCAGGCAGCAACAACGAGCACCCCTCTTATCCAGGTAACTCACTGGCTTCTGCCAAAACCATCAATGACCCTGGTGTTTTTTTCGGTGCCCATCTGGAGCTCTGGCACTGACACAGCACGAGACACCATGCATGTCCCCTGCTGCCCCGCAGTCCCCACACCAGCTTTTATCAATCACAGGCTGCACTGAGCGCACTGCATCCCTGCCAGTGTGAGCCCAGTTCACCCAAAAAGCGCCTCAGTGCCCCCATGCAGGAGCTGGATCAGCACATTGCAGAGTGCTGGGCACTGGTCTGGCACTAGCGATACAAAGGCAGCACACTGCTGTGATGTACCCTGGAGCACCTCCCAAGAGCTCATTAACACAGTAACAAACTTCAGTTTCATTCCTTGCATGAGCACAGCCCGATGCTTTTCCCTCGGCTGGGTTACGATGCGCAGGAGTGAATCACAGCACACGCTCCAAGCCATTTGCCCTCACTGTCAACAAGTGGAGCAACCAGAGCAGCTCTACACTCAGGGAACATCTCTTCCTTCCATCTGGACGAGGATTTGAGGTCCAGATTACAGCCCTCTGAAGCACAAGGAAGATTACAACTCTGCCTCAGATTAG
This sequence comes from Anas platyrhynchos, assembly GCF_047663525.1. Taxonomy (NCBI): domain Eukaryota; kingdom Metazoa; phylum Chordata; class Aves; order Anseriformes; family Anatidae; genus Anas; species Anas platyrhynchos. The sequence continues at coordinate 16,741,508 of NC_092596.1, forward strand.
ATTCTGGTGTATAAAATCACCCGGTGCCACCAGCTGCAAGGAAACCCTCGCAGGAGCTCTGTGATGGCACCTACACTAAGCAGGGGCTGCTCTGCTCCAAACCTCTCCACAGCTGATTTCTTCTGGAAATTCAAGAGCTTCTGGGCTGCCAGGGCTTCTACACCCAACTGCTGCTCCCCAAGACCTGCAGCCAGTCCCTACCATGTGCAACCACCCCATCCCCAAGCTGCCAGCTGCACTGGCCACAAACAAAGCCAAGCCAGCAGAACGATCCCTTTAGACCAAGGTATTGCAGTGGGGAAGGAGGAAGTTACCAACTCACTGGTGCTGCCAGTTCTGTGGTTCCAGATCAAGTCTCAAAGAAAAAAAAAATCCACAACTCTCACATAACACATGTGAACAGTTGTAACAAGGCAGAAGAAAACCCAGCTTGTGGACACCAACCCTCTCCCCAAGACACTCCAAGGTACCTGTTAGCAGAGAAACCCCCCAAAACCATTCCGCACACCCCAGCACAGCTTTGATTTCAGCAGCACAGCCCTCCCTTCCCAAATGCACTACCAGAGGACATACCCACCCCCAGCACCTCTCCCTGACCCGCCTGCCAGCATCCAGACCTCACTGCTCACCCCAGCAGCAGCCCCACAGAGCAGCAAAGTTCAGGCTGCTACATCCAACCTGCTCTCCATGAGCCGCTCGTGGCTTTTTGGCAGCCTCTGAAGCTGGGACAAACCAAGGTCTCCCCCTTCTCAGGGGCAGCGCTCCGAGCAAGCTGCAGCTCCACTCCTGGCTTCAAGGCTCACCCAGGCAAAGGGGAAGAGAAAAAAAGAAAAAAAAAAAAAAGGGAGGGGGGTAGGGGGGGCTGGAGAGTGACTACTGCTTCAGGGCAATTCACTTGAGGTTGTCCTGAGAGGCCAGCAAAAAGCATCTCCTGTACCTTTGTCACTTGTCTACTGCAACCACACTGGACTGAGACACATTATTATACAAGTTTTATTTTAAAATCTCTTTATTGTTAAGTACACCACAGTAATTTACACGTTCTTACAAAAACACTCCCCAAACACCCTTCCCTGGGCCACTGCAACTGCCCCAGGATTCCTCCCCCCCCCCCCGGCCTTTTCAAATGATAGACAAACCTTAGTGTCTGGAGAAGTTTTCCTTCTTCCCATCCCTTTAAGCTGCGGAGTCACCAGCCAGCCATTATGCACATTACTACAGACTGCTGTGAGAATTGATTACTGACAAAAGCTATGTTGTCAGCGATGAAGGTCTTGCGGTTTACAGATGGATACCGTGCAATTTTTCTCCTACTAAACTAATCAAAATTGCATCGTGATCCACCCGACAACAGCAAAACAAAGCTTACCAAACTGGCAAACGTTAAGCAGCGCAGCCTGAAGACAAGTCCTCCTTTCCTCCACAGGCCGGGACAAGTGCAATACTCTACACATAGCTACAAGTAATGCAACAAATCCCCACCCATGGAGAAACCAGTGCAAGGCATCTTCAGATCTTCACGGCAAAAACAGAAAGCTTCAAAACCCATTATTCACCACAGATTCACCACCACCACAGTCAGTTTTGCATGGATTTGCACAGCAATTTTAGTAAGCTGGGATGCAAACCTGCAAAACTGACTGTAATCAGTACCATCTTCTCCAGAAACTGCCACTAGCTAGGATGCACTTTATCTAGCAGTACTGTAAGTGCCCACATTACAGTAGGTCCGATTCAAAGCTACCTGCACTATGAGCACTTTGATACTGCTAGGACAAAACTACTTCCTGAGCAATTGCCTTCAATGAACAAATGCTTTACCTAAAATCGTAGTTGCTGAGCTAAGCCAGATGGACGCGTGGTTTTGGACGTGCAGGCAGCAGCTTGTGCCAGAAGGAGCATTTAGGGCAGTAGATTCTACGCTACTTCACTAACTGCACTAGATGCACCTTAACACAAGAACCATTTGTAACGCAGCAAAACAACAGTCCCGGTTATGTCTGTGCCCTGCTACCGTCACTGAATCGCCACAGTAATGCCAGAAGTGCTTATACTGCAGTAGATCCTAAACTCTACCTGCACTGTAAGCACTTTTGCACAACTCAAGGCCCATCAACAGATAGAAACTCTTCCACTTAAAAGCTCTTCTTGTTTCAGTGCGGACGAGGCATCGCAGAAGTGTCTTGACTGAAGCACAGGAGCCAACGGTACCTGCCAAGAGAGAAGACCAATATTAATGTTGCATGACACGTATGGATTCGCTACTCAATTTAGTGGAGGTTTTCTTGTGGAAGCACAGATGCGGAGACCGGTTTGAACTTTTGGGACTGCAGTTAGACAGAGAGCGCACCAAAGGAGGCCGAGTTTACAGCTAATTTCCACTTAAATTAAGGTGAAAATGGCTTCCCCCGGTTGAGAAGCACGGCGGTAGGTATCAAAACATCCCGATTTCCTGCCCTGCCGTGCTCCCGTGGCACGTGAGCCCTGCTCCTTGACCTTCCTCGTGGGGCTTCCCCCGACGGCGCAGGGCGAGCTCTGCAGGGTCTGCGCTCCAGATGATGCCGCCCGCCCGCCGCGGGGCAGCACAAAGCACCGGGCGCTCCTCGTGGGAGAGCTGGGGGGGGGGCCCCATTTCAAACCTCCCTCCGCAGCCACGCTGTCAAGCCCCAGCCGGGGATGCTCGGAGGCACCGGGACCCCCCCAGCGCCCCGAATCCCACTTCTTGCGGGACTCCGTGGGTTTGTTTGCTCGGGGGGGCCCCCGGCCGGGCACCCCCCTCCGGTACCAATTTGGGGTTGCTCGGGGGGGCGGCCACCGCCACGTGCACGCCGCCCCCACCCCTCGGAGCACCCCGGGGTGCGTGTGGGGGGCGCCCCCCGTTGTCCCCTCGGTGGGGGCTCGCCCCGCCACGTGCCGCCCGCCCCGTCCGGGGGCCGCGCGCGGCGATTAAAGCTCCGCCCGCAGCACTGTGGGAAATGCAGTTCTCCATTCAAAGCCCCAAAAACGCGCCAAGCCGCCCGCCCGCCCCCCGCGGCCCCCCCTCCACCACCACCCCCCCATCGGGCAACCAGCGAACGCCGCCCCCCCCCCTTCACATCTCACCCCCCTCCTCCTCCTGTGCCCACCGGGTGCGAAGCAGGGGCCGGGCCCCGCCGCTAACTCGCCCCGACGGCTGCTCCGCGCGGCCCCTTTGTCCCGGCCCGACGGGGGCAGCCCGGCCGCCTCCCGCCGCGCCTCCCTCCCGCCCCCGTTCCCCCGCCGGCCCCACCGCCGCCACCCTCCCCCGGTCTTGCCTTGAGCTCGGCGGGGCCCCGCCGCAAGCCGGGCACGGCGCGGAGCGGAGCCGATCGCGGCGCCCCGACGGCGGCTGCCCCGAGCGCGTGGTCCCGGCTCCGGCTCCCGCCCGCCCCCTCCGTGCGCGCGCGCGCGCTCCCCTCCCTCTCCCCCCCCCCTTCCCCTCCCTCTCTCCCCGCCCTCCCTCCCGCGCGCGCGCCGCCTCCCGCCCGGCCGCGCACTACAACCCCCAGCGCCCCCCGCGCGCCGCGCATGCGCCCCGCCGCCTCCCCCCCCCCCCCCGTTACTACTCCTCCTTGCCGCCATGTGCTCGCCGCGCGCGCGGCCCCCCCTCCCCCCACGCACCGGCCACGCGGGGGCGGCGCGCGCGCGCGCTCCCCCCCCCCCCACTCTGTGTGCACCGGGGGGGGGGCGAGGGGGAACCGCACCGGGAGGGGGGGGCGGGAAAAACGTGGGAAGGGGGGGGCACGGCTCAAAACGCCGCAGCCCCCCCCGCGGGACCCCGAAGTTTCGGCCTCCGTTTGGCCCCGGCTATTGTTGGAGGAGCGGGCACCCGGGGGGGGGGAACCGGGGAGGGGGCACCCCCAGGAACCGGCGGCTGCGGGGAGCTGGGGGTGGGAGGTGCGGGCCCGTGCGGGCGGTGGGGAGAGCCCCGCGCACTCCTACAGGTGGGTGGCGGCCGCCTGTGCCCCCCCCCCACACACACACACCCGGTGCTGCCGCCGGGTTGGGGTCGGGGTCGGTGTTGGGGCCGGGGTGGAGGCGGCCGGGCCCCGGTGCTCGCCCCCCCCCCACCCCCCGCCGTGGGCACCCGGAGCGGCGCTGCCCGAGCGCGGGAGCCGCGCCGAGAAGAAGGAAGAAAAGAAGAAAAAAAAAATAAAATAAAAAAAAATAAAAAAGATTAAAATCAAAATAATAAAAGAAGCGCGAACCCCGGGGGCACCCCCCGGTCCGCGCCGGGGTCGGTGGAGGGAGAGGAAAAAGAAAAGGGCCGGGAAGCGGCAGAAAGCAGAAAGATAAACACGTTACCTTTTAGCCCGAGCAGAGCCCTGGAATAAAAAGGGTTTTACGAAAGTGGCGCGAAGACAATATCATGTGATCCCAGCCCAGGGCGGCTCCCTCCCGCACCGACCAGCCAAAAAAAAGAGAGAGAGGAATAAAGAGGGGGGAAAAAAAAAAAAAAAAAAAAAAAAAAAAAAAAAGTACATCCGCTCCCCACGCCATTAGCATAATTAATTGTGTCCTGCAGCTGCAGCCGCGGCTCCCCGGCCAATGGCAGCCGGGCGGCCCCGGCCTCCTCTTCCTCCCGCCCCGGGGCCAGCGGGGCTGGGGGGCGCCGCGTCCCCCCCCGCAGCCGGCCTGGGGGGGAGCCGAAGCTCCGCGGGGGCTGCTCCGCACGTGGCCCCGCTTTTTGGGGGGATTTTTGGGGAGCTCCCCCCGCGAGGGCTCGAGGGGTGCCCCTCGCCCGGCGGGGCCGCTCCCCCGGGGGTGCAGCGGGGGCCGCTCCCTGCCCTTCACCCCCAACCCGCCCCCGACCACCGCCCCCCGAGGTTTTGGGGCTCCCCCGCGGCCACGCCTGGCTCCCCCTGCACCGAGGGCCCCGCTCGGTTGTTTTGGGGCGAAAAAACCCCGAAAACTGCGGCCCGGCCTAGCGGGGCCTAAGCGGCGGCGTGGTAGCCCCCCGGGCGGCGCCGCTCGCCCTGCCCGGCTCCCCCGCACCTCGCCCCGCCGGGGCGACCCCGAGGGGTCCGCTCGGGGATGGGGGGACCCCGACCCTTAACGGGGGGGGGATACCCTTGCCCTGGCAGGCGCCCCATGGGCTGGGGAGAGGGGTCGGCCTGCCCTGGCGGGCGGCCCTCGCTGGAATGCCAAAAATGTGCTAATTGTGCCCTGCCAGCGGCCGCCGTGCCTGAGGGATTAGAGGTAACCATCTCCGGGGAAAGAAAGGCGCCTGGCGAGCGGTAGCCAACGGGCCCGGGCCCGCAGCCCCCCCCCCCCCACAACCCCATGGCCGCTCCTGGAGGTGCCTCGTGTGGCCCCGATCGCGGCCATCGCAAGTTGGAACAAAAAGGTCCCCATGGAAACCGGGGAGTAATCTGTCAGCTCCGCGGCGAGAAAGGGGCTTTTGTCCCGCCTGTATTTACTGCTGTTTAATTTCTTTTTTTTTTTTTTTTTGGAAATCCCGCAGCCAAGTTCTTCCACATTTTTGTTTTTTATTTTTTTTTTTGGGGGGGAGGGCTGCCGAGCTGCCCCCGAGCTCTCTCCCCGTGTGCGTGAGGCCTAAAACAAAGCGCCCATGGCAAGGCGAGATGGGAGGGCTCCCTGCCCGCACGAGCATTTCGGAGGCTACTTCGGTATTTCTTCCATTAACAGCCACCCGCTCCTCCGTTATCAGTGGAAATGCTCCGCTCGGATGGGTCTCGGCGAACTTTTCTGGTGTAAAACATCTCCGGGTGTCGAATTCACCGACTTCTGGTTTGGAGCTGCGGGGACATTTTGTGGAACGGAGAGCTCGGGAATAGTCGAAAGTTGAATTTTCTCCTCGTTAGCCGAAATACCTTCCTGAAGTCCTGAGTTGAGAATGACAAAAGAGAAAAAAAAAAAAAAAGAAAGCTCAACATTAAAGTCAATAATTTAGCATGGGTGTGTAAACTTGCGATCAATGCCTCTGCAGAAATAGTGTAGCGCATTCACACGGCAATGAAAAATACAAATGTTCCAGAAACTCGTGTATACACAATAGCATGGAAAACATTCCCAAAGAAAAGAGATTCCAGGTCTAACTCTGTCATACAAAACTTTTTAAAGACTTGTAGCAAATAAGCATGAAACACGTCACAGTACTAGGAAGCTTCCTTATATAAGAAAGGAATCGTATGCTTTGATATTTTTGATTGCTTAATATGCAAAGTTGGATCGTAACTATTACTCAAATGTTATATAAAGAATAAAGTATGTGTAAGTGTAGCAGCTTTTACTCAGCACATGGTGCAAATTGATTATCTCTTTTCTGTTGGTGTAGAAATAAAGTAGTCTTTCAACAAATAGAGTCTGAAGATGGTGAAATAAGTCTACATGAAGTGTTACACAGATAAGATTAAACGGTATTTTTACATCCTCCTGCTGACCTTTGACTTGTATTTTTGTGTATCTTGGAAGGGAGTCTTGGGGTCTGCAAATACAGCAGTTGCTAAAAAAAGCAATAGTCAAAAGAAAAAAAGCGCTGGAACATTTCTTAATATTTTAAAGGATATTGTCTAGCTAAAGCATTCATCTGCATAAAGTTCAGCACTTTGTTGATGGTCTTTTCAAATGCATATGATTTACAGCTTATAAGGTAGCGCTTGTATGACGCGTTACTTCTTGGGGTAAGGTTTTGTTGCAGGTTAGGAGGAACACTACAAAGACTGAGGTATTTCTATATAGGGACAAAGAGAAATGTTTTATTGAAAACCTCTTTAAAAATTGATGGTGAAATTATATTGCTCGCTCTTTTACTCTACGTCTATGCAAAAATTTGGATTTTTTTTTCTCTAATTGAATCACGTACATGAATACTTGCTGAGAAGATATTTCTCTTTCCTTCGTTGCACTTTTCTTCTCAGTGTTGCAGATAACTCTGTTCTATCTCATTATGGTTACTGATTCATTCATACTCTTTAACAGCTATGGTCAGGGATTGCCTTGGACTGCCTCTTCCACTTCTCTTTCCTTCAAGAATTAGAACTATTGTCTGACCTTTTTTCATGCAGAGGAAAGCTCAGTGAATTGTGCAGAGCTATCTGGATGCATAAAAGAAATGAAAATGAGAAACAAGAGGGATTCATCTTTGTGAAACAGAAAATTATTTTTCAGAAAAAACTATTCAGAGATACATATGAGTTGATGTATGGAGAGACTTCTGACAGATTGATAAAATCTAAGTTATTTTTCAAAACTCTAGGAATATTTGAAAGCCTTAAGAAGGAATTCCACTGAAGTTGCAAAACAACAGGATGAAATCAGTACCCAGAAATCATTTTACAGCCAAGTCTGGAGTCTCTCAGATGTAATATTTCATAGTTTTGGAAGAGAATGTTCACACCGAACAGGTCATCTTAAAAAGAAAGAAAGAAACAAAGAAACAAACAAACAAAAAGAATGTTTAAGAGAAAGTACTTTAATCATTAGCTACAGAGTTACTCTCCTGATCCAAAAGTGATGGCTAACTTTTTCTGAGAATGCTCACACTGTCACAAGTTTGGTAAATCTTTGCAGGAGCAGAGTTCCTTAAAGATTTGTCTTAATTTTGTGTTCTGCACACTTTGGATTGTTCATATAACTGTGGATTACGTGTCATTTCCTGCTAAACTGTCTTTGTTTTAAAGCATTCAGGTGAAAAATAGGTTGAATGAAAATTATTCTTTTGAGGACAGACAAAAAAGAAATACTTGGAGGTTATGATTCAAATTTTTCCTCAGTGTCAATGAAAAATTTAACTCAAGTTTATTTTCTGAATAATCTCTATGTATTTGCACTTCTGTATGAAAAATAACTGATAGTAGAAAAAGTTTTTACTGCAAAAGATTTCACACCTTTGTCATTGTCTTAGTAAAACAGATTTGAAACTAACATTCACCTTTCTATTTATTGTACTTCATCTGTGAACCTTTAAAATAGGAACATAAGCTAACCTAAGTTATCTGCATTCTTGTTATGTGAAACACGTTTATAAAACCACTAAACCCACTCCTAAATAAGGCCAATCTACATATAAAATGACAAATTATTTGCATTGGGAAACATATATATAGAAACAACATGCAGTTTGTCTAATTCTATTATTTTTTCTTTTACAGTATTGATTGCTGTGATAAATAATATAACATTTTATGTATATCTGATATGCTTTAAAGGATTGCTGCATACTAATGTCTAAAAGCTGTCTTTTTAAGAACTCTTTTACAACTCATTATAGACATGTTTATTAAATCAAAATGTAAATATAAAGAATAAAAGCTCTGTCTGATATTTATTTCCATAGTTCAGTAGATATGTAAATATGTTAAATTCTGCATTTAGCTTTCCAATCCAGGCTGAAATTCAATTTCTCTGCAACTCTTTTATGTAATTTCTATAGATTTTGATTCTGTGAGTTGCTTCCACTTTCATTGAGATCAGGGGAAGTTAAAGAAACTCATCCTTTTACGGTACTGAGTTCTTCATGTTTTCTTTCTGGTTTCACATGGGTTAAAGCCTGAAATCTGGATATAAGTTGTCTACTGAAAAGGCAGTTACTTGCATGAGTAAATAACCCACGTTGTGTTCAGAGGACAGGGCCCAATATAATATTGAACTGCTATATTGAAAATGCTTCTCAGTAACAGTTTTTTCTTTTTTTTTTTCTTTTTTTTTTCTTTTTTTTTTTTTTCACATCAAAATCAATTCTTTGAAGACAAGAATTTTGAATACACAGCCAATCTGGCCACATAGTTTCTCTTTCGGATTCTCAATAGATAGGCTTAGTCTTGTTAAACACATACATCCTCAGATACATATCCTTCTGCCATTTTAGTAAGATCATGGATTATACCTTCCCATATTATTTTATTAAACTCTCTGTGGTTTGAGACTCACCTTTCTCATCAAAAGGTTTTTGTTGTATTACTGTTTCTTTACTTTATTTCACTCCAAATGTATGTATTCTTCTCAGACAGGTTCCAAAATTTGCTAAATATCACTGATGTTTTGATTATTTGTACATATAATGACATTTTATGCCATGTGCATATCCCTGTATATGAATTACAAAGTACAGTTTTCTATTTTGTAACTGTGCACAACTTCCCCTTTTGTAAATTGCTTAATATATTTTATTTCTCCACAGCTGGCAATCAGAATATGTTGTGAGTTGTCAAGATTTTGTATAAATCTTAATTTTCATACGAATTAATATTGACATTAGAGAGAGAAAATATTACCCATGATGAGCCACACTTCTCAGTATGTGCTCAGGCCCATAAAACTCTGTAAATACCTTCAATGGGGGCTGTATAAATTTGCAGTTCATGAAAACTCTGTCTTGATGAGCAATCATCTTTCCATCAGAATGAGTTACAAAGGCAGGTTACACTGAGACTGATGTGGCAGACGCTTCATACGTGCACTGGGCAGCTCACAGACATGAGCAGTCCTACAGATTATTCAGCCTAGTCCAAGGGTAGTGGGCAAGGTCAGGGAAGACTTCAGTCCCAGTCCTGCACAGAATTCTGTGTACACGCTTAACTCCTCCTTCGAGTCAGTGGAGCAGAATAGTACATGCTTAAACTTCACAGTGTGTAAACTTAAAAGCATGCTCAAGTCATTTCTAGATGAGACATGTACTTCCAAAATATACTTCCTTTACGCCACGTGACATTTTAGAAATGAGTCAATAAATTACTGTTTGACTGCAGGTTACACATAGAATTTATATATATATACATATATTTGAGCTTTGTTGCTCTGTTATCGTAGGATGTGATGTGATACTGGCTATGTTTTTATTTGCTATCAACATATATTATCAATGTTTGATGTAAGGACCTGATGAGAAGCCCCAAAGACCCAAAGCTTGTCTTCCTGTTCCCACTGTGCCATGACATCTAAATGTTGCTTTCTATCCAGAAGTTCCTTCTCAGGTAAATGGAACACATTTACCTTACCCCACTTGGTCAGCTTATATACACTCTAGGAGGTCAAGCTAATGCTAGATTCTGAGAACAGTTTCTGACAGGCAGCCTCTAAAAGGAGGCAGAGGTATAGATATTTGAACATGTGAGAAAACTGGCAGCAGGCACACATATTGTATAATAGTGCACAGTCAAAAAACAGCTGGTACTTTTTTTCCGACATTGAATTCCTACAGTTATGTGCAACATGCACTGCTAAGATCCATCTTTCTCTTTCTTCTCTCTCTCTCCCCCTCTGAATAAATATTAGCACATTGCAGACAGAAGCTCTCAGGTTGTCTGTTTAATGTACAAAATTTCCATCGATGCTGGGTAGCCTTTATAAACATCTGAAACTGCCAGGTGCACCTGCTTCGCGTGGTACCATCAGCACCCAGAGCATCCCTGAGGCCCTGTTGTTCTGTGCAAGATCAGAGCCCGTCATTCTTCAAGTGCTCTGACAATCAGTATGTCTTCAGGAGCACTGACTGCACCACAGCAGACATCCTCAACAGAAATCAGTGTATGTAGCCATTACATTCAAAATCCTGTCAATTAGGCTGCGCTCCTCAGAGCAGGGTGGTGCAGAGTACTTTTAACCTCCATTTGGGAGAGGCATTTCATTATGTAGCTTCTCAAAGTTTCCCTTCGGTGATTTCCATTCCAAACGTTTGTGCAGGAGTGGAGCAGCACTCGAAGTTGCAGCTCAGAGAGCCTGTTGCCTCTTGCAATAGCACTGTGGAAATCCAGGGAAGAGCTTAGCTCACAGCGTAGCTGAGACATGTCGGTTGAGACCTCAGGCTGACTAAATAACGCTAGGGTCTACTCCAGCCTGTAGAGCAGCTCAGGATTAGAAGGGCATAAAAACAGCTTAAACCTGCTGTATGTTCCCAGAGCTATGGCTAGAGGCATAACATCCTCACCTCTCATCCTGAGGCAAGGCTTTTTTTCAGGGAATGTGTTGTGCATGCTCGAGGTCCTTGCTGAGAACAGTAGTGTGACACATGTTTGGATGTGCATGTTTAAAGGATGATCCTGTTACTCCATGCCCCAAATTTTCTGCTATAAAGGAAAAACGTGATAGGAGGTAAATGAGCCCTAGCACAAGGAAGAATGTGCAGTCTAGCTGAGCTCAGTGGGAAAAGGTGCTTTCTTGAGGAATGAAGTCCACAGATGCAGCCAGCCTGGAAATGAGGCTAAGTGTGGATAAATACTGGAGTTCACATACAAACATTCGAGATGGTCTCGAAAAATAGTAATAATAATAAAAAAAAACTTTCCAGGAGGGGAGCTCTTTACCAGAACGCGGTGACAAAATGTCTAGGCGAGGAGAGGAGGCTGGAATTCCCCGCAAGAAACGGTCTCAGCCGCGACAAACTCCAGAAAGCAGCTTTTCCCCGCTGCCAGCACCAGCCAGCCTGGCTCTGCCCCCAAGCTGCCAACAGGTCGAAGTACATCGCAGAGCAAGAGACGGAAAGGATCTCCAAAACCCTGAATAATATCCACCCGCTTTAAATAACAGAGGGGGAGAGGGGGACGGCTGGGGCGAAGGCAGAGGCTGCGGAGTCCCCAGCCGGGGTGCGGGCTGCCGGAGGAGCCCAGGTGCCGGGGCAGGGGATGGAGTTTTGCCTCGGGTTTCCCAGCCAGCTGCAGCGAGGGCGCGCAGCATCTCCGCGGCGCGGTGGCACTCCGGGATCCGCAGCAAAAGCTCCTCTGCATAGCTAAGCAGCTGGGCTGCCAGCCACCGCGATAGGCGAGCCGATACACTGCCCTCTACGCTGGCAGCGCGATCTCCCCGCTTCCCTTCTCGTATGGAGTATGAAACCAATTCCTGCTCCAGCAGATTGGCAAAGCTCATCCACAAAAAAACCTGCCACAGTCGCTTTTTTAGAACTTAAAGCTATTAGCTTTGGAAAGACAGCCCCTTCCCTATGTTTGCATGACTTTACCCCCGCTGTATAAATGAAAATTATTAACTTTTTCTGCGATGCAATTTCATTAATCAGAATGGAACAGAGTACATGGAATTGATGTGGATAGAAGGCAGTGTTTCATGTAAATTTTGTATCTCAGGACACCCGATTTTGTTAGTGTTCGAGAACAGTTTACTGTGCACCTAATTACATTAAATTATCGTCTGGTTAAACATGAGCCATATGCAACTAGTTGAGGCAAATTTGCAGTTTACATTTCAGAGTTGTCGGCTTTGCAAAAATAAGTGAAAACATTCAAATTCTTGTGATTCAGCCCATGAAACTGACTCATTACACCAGCCCTTTAATAATGCTCCCGACCGTTGTTTGCAAGGATAAAAGTTAAAATGTACAGCCAATGTACAGAAATTCTTGGAGGCCATAACTCTTGAGAATTTACACTTAAATTGAGTTAATAAATAAGTCATCTAATTCCCAAGTCCTCCTATTACATATGCCCTTTAGTTAAATCTTACAGCAAAATTATACCTTATTTTCCTCAGATTGTCATGGAAACTATAGGCAAATTCTGCAAGCACCTAAACATGCAAGTAGCTTTATTTATGGGGGCAAAGTTACTTGTGCATGTAAATATTTGCAGGATGAGATTTTAAAAAGTATCTGTCAACTAAAAATATTGGTAGGTATAACTTTCCCTGTTCAATTAATTCTTGCCAGTACTGATTAGCAAAGACATGGCATTCAGTAACAAAAATGCCTTCATGCCATGTAAAATAGCGAGAGATTTGTTGACTTCTGCCTCCTACAGGATCGAGGTAGAAAAAGAGGAAGTTACTACTACAAGCATGGCTCAAGATCAAACCAGTCATTCTTCAAACATCATCATAGCTACATTTAATTTTCACAAAATACAACATTATGACATTTGAATCTGACACAAATATTCTTCTGCCATACAATCATTAGAAAAAAAAAATGAAGAGAATTCAAGATAAAAAGAAAAAAAAAAAAAAAAGTAAATGAAGGATTAAGAGTTTGTATTAAATATACCAAAATGCATTAACTACTGAATCTGTAAAGCTTCAAAATGGATTAATTGAAAAAGCTGAAGAAAAACAAAAAGGCACAAAATTTAAGGGCAGACAGCAAGAAAGCAACTAGCATGATAGGGTTTCATTCAGATCAGCATGTGGTCTTACGTAAACTGAAATTCTCAAAAGATAATGGCAGCAAAATTATTAGCACTGAAATCATATTTGTCATCCAGAAGATATCTGAAGCAGTTTTATGAGCTCTGCACAGGAGTGAAACTCTGAAATATATATTATGCAAAACAATCCCCATGCAATTTCAGCTAAGAAATGCATTTGAGGTACCTTGTGACACGGCGCTAGGTCATGACCTAGGTCTTGAGAAGCCTGAGTTAGTAGATGTTAGTTTTCGTTGGGGCTTTGTTTACCATGGACTTAGACATTTTGTATTATTAAGAATCTGTGGCTTATGAGGACATTCTATTTATCTTACCAGTCTTTTTTGATGGAAATGCCTGAATTTTCTTGGAAACAGGGATTTTATTGTGGATTCTTGGTGCCCCTTGGAGAGGCTTATTTTTCTGGACAATAGTTTTCCTCAGTGTCACTACCCTTTTGATTTCCCAATGGTCACAGGCTCTCAAGGTCGTGCAAAGTGCATCCTTTTGTTATAATGGACCCAGAATTTTGTATAAAAAGGCAGCAAAAAGATCTCTGTTTAGTGATTTAAAGTATATTTTTCTGCCATGTACTTCTCCAGTAGATTTTGGCTGTTCTGCTTAAAAACTGTTAAACTTAAAAAGTTCAAAGACAAATTAAAAGAGTACGCTCAGTACATATATATATGTAATTTACTATGCATTTCCATGTAAAACTGAGATGCCGATTCTACAGCAAGATTTTGCACAAGAACCTCTGTATAATTTAAACATTGATTGTGTCACTGATATTGCATCTTACCCACACTGTAAAGTATAGCATTAAAACAATATGCCTTTCTGTTTTGTTTATTTGGATTTAAGTAGACATTTCCTTTCCTTTCTAAATGACTCATTTTGATAGATCCTATTCTTTTACATTCCTCCTGAGGAGTGCTGCATTAAAAAATGTTGATCACCACTACTGGCTCACTGAATTTTTTGATGGTGTTTGGCTTGCCTAGAAGATAAATCATTCTTCTCAGCATTAACCAGAAAGAACAAAACTTTATGAAGGCTAAACATTCACTGAGAATAAAATGAATTCTAATGTGTTTTTTTGTTTGTTTGTTTGTTTTTGTTTTTGTTTTTGTTTTTTTCCCTTGAGGTTTGTTTGTCTTTAAAATCCCTTTTGGACATTTGTAACATCAAGTCTTGATTAAATGTGCAAAAATACATCAACCTTTAAGACTGTTTCAATTCTTAAACTTTACTTGTTGTTACAATATTACACAAAATCCTGTATAAATTTATTTTCTACTTTTTGGGGTATATTAAATCACTTCACAAATTGTTTGAAAACATGACTAGGAATAAGTACAGTTTGTCTCCAAAATGTTGTAGTCTGCATGATCTGCCTCAGGGCTCAAGAGGTCACTTGTAGGTTTGGGCTTTTTACTAAGTTTTTGGAATGCCTATTAGACTGCAGTCCCTTATTGTGCTGCTTGTTCCAGCTTTCACATAATCAGTTTTAGAAGCATTGTATAATGTATTGTTACTATAAAATCTACAGCAAAATATAATAGTTAAAAAGATCATGTGCATCAGCAACTCAGAATTTATCGCTTTCAGGACAGTTTAATTGCCTTTTGTTAAAATTATTATTTTACATACGTCTGTAAAGATGACCACCATAAAATTTATCAGTCCTTTTGGCATTGTTCACCAGAAATAAATTTTCACAATCATTTTGATTACTAATTTATACAATTTGAAGTAATATATATTTTTAAAAAGCTACTTCTCCATTTTCCTTATATAAATGTAGACTGTTAAACTACAGCCATTTGAACTGTATTTGTTTCTCAAAATATGCTTTTGCTTATGTGTTTTTTTTCAAGTCTCTAAGAAGAAATGAGAAAAATCAGTTGATTTCACTTTTGCTTACAAATAGTATTTGACCATTGAAGTTGCTCTACA
Organism: Anas platyrhynchos; assembly: GCF_047663525.1. Taxonomy (NCBI): domain Eukaryota; kingdom Metazoa; phylum Chordata; class Aves; order Anseriformes; family Anatidae; genus Anas; species Anas platyrhynchos. The sequence goes on from NC_092596.1 coordinate 16,756,573, forward strand.
AGCACAGCACTTTAATTTTGCTGTGCAAATCTCTGAGTAATATTTATACACAAACAAGTGTCCTAACTGCATATTTTCCCTTTACACATTTATATTAAAACATATTTTTTTAAGAAAGAAATAATAATAATATTTTGCATAAATTGCCAGGCAATGTTCTGATACAGAGTCTAACAAAGTCAATGGAATTTTTCTCTCCACTGATTTCAAATTGAATTAGAAAAAGTCTTGGAAAAAGACTTTAACAACAATAACATTTTTTTTTTAATTTTGTGTAGCAGTATATGATATAATAGTTTATTTTGAGAGACTATCATGCAAAACTCACACATAGTTTTATTTGTCTTTATTTTTTGGCTGCAAGGTATGGCTATTTTTCCATGTTTTGTAGTCCTCAAAGGACAAAAAGGTTACTAGCTTCAATAGCAGCTTTGCTTAATTAAGAATTTAGGACCAGTCATCTTTTTTTTTCCTTTATTTTTTTCCTTTTACTTGAAATATTTTCAGGTCAAAGTAGATTTTATTAGATCTCTAATTAAACTCTTACATGCTCCTATTTTCTAGTAAAGATAGAGTTAGAAGGCAGCAAAATCTCTAAATACTCCAGTCCTGACAAATCAGGTTATTTTCCCATCTGCTCCTATTTGCTAGAATAACTTTTTAAATCTCCCTCTCTGATTCCCTAAGAGCAGGCAAAAGGATTTTCTTTGCCTCAGAGTTACATATTTAATATGTGAAAAGACAATGAATTCTTAAAAGATTCTTTTTTACATAGTTTTTTTGTGGAGAATATGGATTTTTCTTAGAAACCCAGATTCCTTTTTAGTTTAGATCTTTTATTGAGCTTTTGGATGATGCAAGACATAGGCATAAACAGCTACACAAAGGAAACTGGGATTTTATTGTGCATTCCTGGTGCCCCTTGAAGAGCTTATTTTTGTGGACAATAGTTTTCCTTCGTGTCACCACCCTTTTGATTTCCCAGTGGTCACAGGGTTCCAGGGTCGTGAAAAGTGCATCCTTTTGTTCCTCCCAGCCTAAAATTCTGTATAAAAAGGCAGTTAAAGGACCCTAAAGTTTGTTAAGGCATGGAGGGTATTTTGTGCAGCAGAACTTAAGTTGCATGCTTTGTTAAAATATAGTTAAGATTAAAGTTGAGGAAGGAAGATATCATTAAATAAATTGTTAGAATATCCAAACATTAACAAATATCTGCTCATAAAGTCACAGAATTAATCCTGGAATAGCTCTTAGCATTGAAATAATTAAGGAGCACTAAACAACAAAAATCCAACATTATTTTAATATCTAGCTATAGTTAGATTTTTTTGTTGTTGTTGTTTAATTAATTCACTAGTGTCTTTTAAAAAGGGCTTTACTAGGTATTTGCAATTTTATTGAGAAACACTAGAAATTATTATATTTTCTTCAAGTTAAATCATAGCTCTTATGCATCCTTTACTCTTTCAATAAGACTAATGAAAACTGAGTATTTGTTAGGAAATTTAATAGCTTTCCAAAGTCCATCTTTGGAATTTTTCAAGAAGGAAATACACACATTTCTTATAAATATGTATCTAATTTATAAAATAAAATTATTTATACTAAGTGTTGTTGGCTTTAATACTATATTTTTGTAATATTCCTGCATTGTTGTTCCAGTTTTTATACATGCTTCTATTACAAGATGACTCTTTAAAGAGAAGATAGAGCCCAGTATCTAACTGTTGGAATTTGTGGCTTTACATTATCACACCCTGAATGAAATCAATACTCTAACAGCAGAAAGCTGGAGGTTGATCTCCCCTCCTAACTCCAAATTTAAGTAATCTAAAGTAGTTTTAATGGTCCTAGTGAGAGCAATAGCAGCTGCTGGGTGAAAAACTCTGCACGAAGCTGGAGAAGTCTTGGAGTGGGGCTGTAGCAAATGGAGAAGTGATCAAACATGAGATTGTATTGGGAGTGAGATGGGCTGGAATGGAGGAGAGTCGTTGAGGGATACTGGAGGGTGACATAAGACACCTGACTTGTTTTTCGATGCTAAGCACTGGACCCTGTGGTGCAGCATCAGTCTTCTGTGCTTTAGGAGTAAGACTGATTACATCCTATAAAGATAGAAAATAAGGTATTTCCCAAAGTGAAATGTTCCGTTAAAAGTGTATTATCTCTAAGCAAGTGTTGGAGTTCTGTTTAGTTTCCTATTGAAAAAAAAAAATAAAATAAAATGGTTTGCAAAACTTGAAGAAATCTGATTCAGAAAGGCTTCATGGCACTTGTCAGGGGATTGCCTCATGTTCTCATTTTCGCTTTTTAGCCAAATTCTCATGAGGCTGGCAGAAGCATCTGTGATGCTCTCTCTCTCTCTTTCTAATTTCTTTTAAATTGTGCATCAGAATAAAGACATTTTACTTACAGAAGACAAGAGCAGGATCTGTTTCCCAACATAAATATTGCAGTTTGCAGTTGAATGCTTTTTTTGTACTGAAATGTATACCACAGCTGTCTAAATCTTCCCTGGAAAACAAGATAGAGTATTTTTAAGATATTTTATGGCTCCCATATATGCCCTCCCCTTCAAAGAATTCTATGCTCTGTTCTCAAGTTGCGATGCCTATTTTTCCAAGACCAAAAGGAAGGCACCTGGAAACAGAAAAAATAACCCCTGAGAAGTGTTTCATGTCCAAAAGACACCTTTGTTCTTTTTGTTCAGATTTCTTGTTACCTTGGAAATGGAAGGTGTTTCTAATTTACCAGAACTAAATTAAACCAATTTCTCTATCAGCCACTGGAATGCTGAAATATTGGCTGCAAGTAAGGCCAGAATGGTGAGTCACCACTAGACCAGTAAAATCAAAATGAAAAATGAACTTTGGGGCTAACTATGGTTAATTTCTGTTTCATTTAGTGCTCCCATTTAACACAATGAAAGAAAGCTGAGAGGGAAGGAGTATTTCAGTAAATATTTGTAGGTTTGGCCTTTGCTCAACACAGAACAATCACTCACTACTTGATGCAAGTTGGAGGTCCTTCATTCTACCAAGCTGTTAATTCTATCCTTGACTAAGTAAATGTTGAGGCTGAAGCAGAAAATAATAGCATATCTGTCACACATTTCCATGAGATATTATATATGCGCAGGACAAAACACCACCACACACAAGAAATGCACATATAAAATACATTTTTAACAACCTATTTAAATTTTAAATATTAAAATTGAATTTTTAACATTTTAAATATTAATTCTATAATCTCATTTTAAATTTTTATATTACATAAACTAATGTTCTTTATTGCATATCTCAGAAATATATTTTATATTAGTTGATCTGATGAAAATCAAAATAAATTCAAGCTACTAGTACAAAGAGCTGTAATTGCTTTCCTGTGCAATTTATACACCTGTGGAAGAGCAACAGAAGATACTTCCTCTTCCATTAACCCCGTCAAAAGCTTTGGCTGGGCTTTTCTCCAGGAGGATGGAGTACAGCTATCTCCACTGCTCCTTTGGACACCCGTGTCAAACAACCAGTACAACCCCTTCATAACATACAGTACCAAACATCTCTGGGAAGACTGGGAACCTGCACAACAGTCCAGCTTTTCACAACTCTCATTTGATAGTGTCAGATGAAGGATGCCTTCCCAATCAAAACTGCTTCTCCAGCCCATTTCCAGTTAAAAAAAATGGGTGGGTTTGTGGACAAAAATACATCTGAGTTTTAATGTAACTTCTGATAGAGCTGAAAAGTGATAGATTAAGTCCAGACAAAATAAATAAATAAAGAAAGAAAGACAAAACAAACAAACAAACAAAAACAAACTTGAAACTAATGAAACCTTGATTAGCAGCAGGAATTGCCAGAGTGAACAGCTGTTTTTCAGAAAGGGTCTGAATCATGTTTTAGTAGAAGAATACAATGGGGAGAGCTGTTACATGAATGCATTTGGAGGAGAATGAGAGATTAACCAGCTGGTAGTAGAGCAGCGTGTGGTACGACACCCCAGTGCCAATCCCAAAGCCAGAGTAAACTGTCTCATAAACCCACACTGGTTTTGTTTTCAAGTATTTGAAAAGCTGACAGGATGGCACAGTATAATGGAAAGTTCAAGCTGATTTCCTAGGTGTTGGGGAAAGGTGTGCAAGAAAACTCATCCACCTTGTAAAAAGGTTTCAGGGCCCCCATAACTCCAGGAAATGTGCTTGCCCTGTGGTTACATTTGTTTTTCAGATGATTTGCAAAATGTAATTCTCCAAGCGGCTCTCTCTGGGAAGATGCAGTAGGTACATCAACACAGGGAGCTTGAGCTCTTGTGGACTGGAAGACCTAGAGGTGAAAGGTGTCCATCTATATGCGTAGCTCCCTGACCTTCAGAGCATTTGTCCAAATATCTGCAGCAATCAGATTAAGAACAGCAACAGTATGCAGTAAAATAATATATTTACTTTCCATGTCTTATCTCCTATCCAACGTTCTGCTTTCCTAAATACTTTCCCAGATGTAATTAAGATATTCTAGCTCAGGTAAGCGCAGCTTTGAATCTCAAGGGTAGTCATGGTAAGGTGATGCATTATAATACAAGTTAACATGCATTCTAATACAAGTTGAGATGACGTAAACATACATTATAATGCAAGTTATTTGAGATGCTTTTGAATTCCATTTAATTATTTTACAATATTACCCCCAAACATGCTTTTGTTTTTGTTTGTTTCTGCTGGTGTCTAATATCTACACTGAAATTCACCATAATATGCACTGTTTAGTATTCAAATATGTTTGGTCTCAAATGAAATTTCAATAAAATGTTATAATGCTTCAAAAAGCTTCCTAACTTTGTCTCAAAAAAGGTAACTTGATAATTCAGAATCTCTTGCATTTTATCCAGGATAGACTTGTGCCATGTACTACCTAAAGCTGCAGGAGAAATTGGTTGTGATTCAAGCAATTTTCATTAGTTATACTAAAAGCTTTAATTTTCCCTTCTTTTCTTGGCAGTAACTCTCAATGCATCATTTTATAGCCACAAACCTGAGAAGATTCTTGCTGAATGTTCAGTTCAGAACTTGGAAAAGCTAACAAGTCACTCAGTAGACTTAGTGAGTGGGCCTAATTTCTCAGGAAATTTAGCAGCAGACAATCTTCATGCCATCTATATCACTTGTGATGTCTGAGCACCTTCCACCGAGTACATTAAGCAAAATGACTAGCATATCTCATATGCGGTTCATGGTGCATTAAGGAAGAGTTAATAAAAGGAAAATTAAAGCAATTGGAAACTTTCTTGATCTTCATGCAGTCCTAAGCTGTTCCTCCTTATCCTCCTGCTATATGATTTTGGTTGGTGGTTTTGCAGGTTTTAGGAGGTGGTGGTTTTTTTTTTTTTGGTGGATATAAACGCCTAAGACAATGTCACACTTAAATTAAAGACATCATTCTTCTAATGCTTTAGAATTAAATTGCCAATTTCTTGTAAATGCCATTTACCTGACAGGTTTCTTTGTCCCTGAAAAGAAGTACTACCTCTGTGGCTGCTAAGGCTGCTAAGAACTGGTTTCAGAAGGACTTTGTGTGCAAAAGAAGAGGGAATGCCACCTTGCTTAGTGAGTCCTCACTCATTTTTTTTTAACCCCCATGAATGTCCCAGTGGCTGTGTGTGTGACAGGGATGCAATACTGTTCACGTGCTCTGCTTCCTTCAGAACACTCCAGCTCATACTCCAGCTGTGCCAGTGAGTTGAGGAGCCACCAGGACACTGTGCTTTTAAGATCCTGGGACCAAGGTTGGTCTGGATTGCAAGGTTGATTACAGAAGTTGTTTGCAGTTTTCTGAAAAGTTGTTTAATACGCACATTTTTATTTTTTTTTTCCAGAAGAACAAGCTGATGATCTGCTTTGCATTTTCAGACCACACGACTTCAGTTTGGGTGCTGACTGACTTGAGGAGTGACAGCTCCTTATGGGGCATCCGATGGCTTGAGGCCCCTTGTAAGGCCTGCTAACCCCATTGCCTTCTTCTACTCAGTCACCTGGAAACAGAGCTCTTGTACTCCTCAAATTGTAACATGAGATATTTATTTTTACTGTGTGTTTAGACATCTCCTGCTGTTTACAAATACTCTCTTCCAGAGCCAGCAAGGGCAGTTGAAGATATTGCTGCCTCCAGCTTATTATCTTAGCTCTTTGCCAAAGACTACTGACCCCATCGATCTAAAGATAGAGTAACTTATACTGTCCTCATTAAGAAAAGTCATTTAATTAATTACTGTGCATATATGTGCTCAGCTAATCTGATTCAGGTGAAAGCAGGGTAGATAAGGGGTTTATTTGAAATTGGTGTGCCAGAAGAAATGGTGTCTGTGTCTGGTGGAAGAGGCACACTGGGGTGTACCACCAGCCAGCACCGACACTTGCATGGTGGCACGGTCCAAGGGTGATTGCAAAGAAAGACACAGTAGGGGAAACAGCACCAGGGTGATAGGCAGCGCTAGCAGTGGGTCAAGGGAACACCTGTTTTTTTCAGCAGGTTAGATGCTGATCCATCAGTATAGTGGATTTATTTTTATTTTAGTTCTTGTCTCAAATATTTTCTGGCTCATTCATGTTTCCAAAGAGCATTTCCAATAGAGAATGATGAATGTCCTAGCCAAGCAACACAAAAATGCCTTTCTTTCTCTTCAGTCTTGCGTTGTTAGAGCTTTGAGGCAGTGCTACCAATTACAAGAACAGGTGATTAAACATGATGTAGTAAAATGTCCATATTCATGGTTTGCCATCCATTCTTTTCTGCAGCTTGATTACTTGTTCAAAGTGTTTGTGTTCCTCTTGGTAAAGTTTTGCTCTGTTCAGTGCCATCAGACTGGAGGAACTTTGATGACAGCAGCATTCCCTTAAACTTGTAGCTAACACTGATTCAGCTAAAGCGCTTTTGCTGTGTTACAAAGCACTCTGCAAAGAGCTTCTACAGTGTGCTGTGTGCTCTCCTGCGCATGGCAAACTGTGGCCTCATTTCAATTCCCAATGATCGCTTACCAGTCTGCAAGTGTAATTTGTTATAGTTGGAATTTTTGATCTGTTGCTAGAAAAACTGTCTAACCAAAGAAAGCATGCAGTTTGAAGTTTGGAATGATCTTAACGCCAAAATATAACAGTCACTTCAGAAAGCGATCTTCTTGTTCCATGCCTGGAGACATTTGGAAAAGACACTTTTAGGAAAAGAGGAGATATTGAGGTAAAGAAAGTATGGGAGGAAGATGAAAAAAAAAAAAAAAAAAAAAAAAAAAAAAGAGAGAGAGAGAGAGAAAATTAAGAAAAAGACAAATATACCTACCTGAGTGCTTCTCTCCTCTTTTGTTATGCCTAGGTCAAACTTACCTAGGTCACAAACAGTCACCTCTTATCAGAGAGGTCTAGACCCCCTCTGTTCCCTTCTGCAACGTCCTTGTCATTAGATGAGAAGAGGAGACTCCACAAACACAGGGCTTGATTGTGGATACATCATGTTCTTGCGAGGTGGTGATGGGATTATGTGGCATGAGAGCAGACACATAAATACAGCTACATGTCAGATCTGGCAGCTTCTGATGCGGTGGTAGGACTGGTAGTGTTCTTTACAGCCATGTTCAATACTGCTCTTTGCTCAGTCATACCCAGCTTTTGGCTTATCTAAACAGATCTCTTGTCTTGAAGCAGTTACGCAGCTGCTTTGTACTGTTCCCCTACCCAAGCTGCAGGAAACAATGACTTCCTCTGAGACCAGGCTAAAGCAGGAAACCATGAATTTCTCCTTCCCTCCTCTCCTGCCCCCCTACTTACCAGTTTAGCTCAGAGGTATTGTATATATAAGGTAAGAAAGTCAATTTTTAGTGCAAACCTTGGAGGACAGGCTGCAAGTCCCAGAGATGAAGATGGACCAATGCAGTTGCAGTAACAGAGTTAGGGACATTGACATCTTGATGGAGAGTTGTTGGAAATTTTGTGGAGCAATGGCCAAGTGGGTCCTGCATCAACCATACAGGACTTGCACCACCTCAGGAGCCAATTTAACTGAACTGGCAGAAACTTTAGGTTTTGATGGTAGGACTCAAAACTATAGATCATGCTGTATATTCAGTCTCACGTACATGAGCATGAGAGTGATTTATTTGACAGATATCCAGGATTTTGAGATCAACAGTTAATTTCCTGTTGAGGTCCCTGTGGCATATCAGGTTGGCAGAATCAGGTTGGTGCTTAGGATAGTTCCCTTTCTGCGCAGTTCAGTGTTGAAGCAGGATGGCAATACAAAGGCTGGTTCTGCCACTCTCTTACAGTCTCTTGTCATCTTGCAGCTGCTTATTCCTGCCCTCAGTGCTCACACAGGTATAGGGTGAGTTGGTTCACATTGCTGACCTGTTAGAAAACAACACACCTCCACAGGTAATTTTAGATCAGTGAGCTGAACTGGCTGACTTTAGCATCAAGCAATGCCTGGAGTCTGAACAAGGAAGGATACTGAAAAGTTCAGCTGACGGTGGTGGTTGGAAATCAGAGTGTTTGAAAATTCAGCCTTCAGTGTTTAGTTAAATGCAAATTTATTGTTCGGTGTTGGTTTATTTGATGCATTGGAAGTCAGCATACTTTTATTATGAAACCAATGTGTCATGGCTTATTGTATTTATTGGTAAAACTCAAAGCTTCCAAAGTTTGGAGTTGAGTTTTGAGGTATACAATTGGAGTGATTCAAAGCTTAACATTATAGTGGACAAAAAAATAGCATTTACGTTTTAGTTTTCCTTCCACCCTTCCTTGTATTTTTTTTCTTCTTTCTTCCTTTTCCTTTTTTTTTTTTTCCCTTTGCATGACTGCATTTTTTTTTCTCACTTGTTACATGAGTGCACCACTCTTGCAAATTCCCTTCTAGTAGCCCTGAAGATGACAGCTCCTCACTCCAGATAGTCTGCAAATTTCTGTTACACAGTCTTTGCACATCAGTCTTGTTCTAAAAGGACAACTTCAGGTCAAGTTGTCATTTTCTTATGATCAGTAAGATCTTTGCCTGTATGGCTTCAAGCTCCTTTCTAGGTTAGCTCAGTTGCTGACCCCATCATAGTGACAAGCTCTAAGATGGTTGTTCACTGGAATCTAGACTGAAACTACTCCACTGCTGTCTAGCAGCGGCTAGATCAGGAAGATCAAAACCACATGGTAGGGGAAAATAGGTTCCATGATTATTAATCCTCACTCAATGGGGACAGAAGTTTAGGACTTCAAATTTCCTTCAATTTACACTGACCCTCATCTAATGTCAGTGGAAAGTTTACATGGAAACCAAAGTAGAAGACATCCTCTCTGCAGCATTTGGTTTTCAATTCATTTGTACTCATAACATATTCTATTCATCCTTGACATATAATAAAGCATTTCTGAACTCATTACTGCACAATTACTTGATTTCAGTTAAATGAAATATTACAGCTTTTATTATCATTTAGTAATTACCTTTCTTCATCTACAAACATAAACCCTGTGTCAAAGATCTTGTTCACATCTATTTTACACTGATTATAAAATTTTAAATGATGCTTAGATTACCCAATTTTGAGAACAAACTTTTACCATAATCCTTTGTCAACATATTTCACCCCATGCTGTTGTTCTTATGGGACTTTAATGTAGATCCAGATAAAATTTGCTAGATTTTTAACAGCAAGTAAACTGGGTTTCATCTTCTCAATTCAGAAGTTACGGTGCAATGAAACATAGCTGAACAAGTGGTCCTGAGTAAATGAGATACTTGAAATTTCACACAGACTTTGACACTTGTTCTGATGTTGGTGTTAGTGATATGCATTAGGAGATACCGTCAAAGTTCCTACAGATATTTGCTTCTCTTGGAAAACTTAAATGATTCTGCATAACTGTGTGTCTGCTCAGTTTGTATGCAAAGAAAGGACTATGACTGGAATATCAGGAATCTTGTAGGTCAGCATTAAAGGGCAATTGTCAGAGTTACCAGAAGCAGCATATATTGCCTATTTATACTATGTGTAGCTTTTTAGTAATGCACCATAATAAGGTCTGACACCTCCACAGTTCTTAAATAACACTGAGCACCTATACCACAGCAGAGTTTCAGATAGTCAGATCCCAGCACAAATGTTAAAACAAAGAGCCTTTGAAGAGGTTGAGTGGTGATGAGATTACATGAAGAAGAGAGTTTAGAGCAAACATAGTTTGTAGTCCTCTGTCCATAAATGTAAACATTTTAAATAAAGGTTGTATAAAGCTTACTTTATTCAAAAACTAGGTTTGCTTAATGCATGACTTAAATACACATTTTTGGGGGGCTTAAAAACATGTAATTCTAAAATGTTTCCTTCAACAAACTAATAACATACCAACAGCTTTAATATCACAGCAACAGCTAAAATACAGCTAAGCTCCTGTCTAGTTTAGTTAGCATGAGCTAACATTGCTAATACACTTACTAAAATTGAATACAACCACTTCGGTGGTGCAAGTTTCCTACTGCAGGCTTATATGAAAACTGCAAAGAAAGGTATTCAAATACAATAAAAATAATTATTCAAATCAGAGTGTAAAGATGGTAGGTTTTTTTTGTTGTTGTTGTTTGTTTGTTTTGTTTTGTTTATTTGGTAGGAAACAAATTCCAGGAATGGACAGAAAACACAGGGAGGAGTTTATTTCTCCTAATTGCAATGCACTGGACTTTTTTAGTCTAGCCAATCAATCTGAATCACTGACGGTTGAAAAATTGGCTTTAGAGAGAGCAAAGAGAGGGGGGGAAATCTACAATATGGCAATTACAAGAATTCTAGAAGAAAGAAAAAAAAGTTTCAAAAGGAAAGAATGGTTTTCCAAACTCATTGTTCAAGAATATGAACCTCAGTTAGTAGGTGCAAAGATAAACATTTCAAAGGAGGAAACAGACAGGGATTCTGCCTGCTGTGGAGCTGGTAATTTAGATGTTGGAGCTGAAGAAAGCTTAAAAGAAACAGAGGGTCATTGTGCCTGGAATGCAAGGGAATTAGCAACAAGAAACGCAGCAGACCGGCTGGGAAGAAGTCTCCGAAACTCCTCTGTGCTGCTCAGTGTAGCGCTGGTGCAACTCAAAACTATGCGTCAAAACCTACAAATAGGCTTTGAAAATGCTGAGCAGGAACAGCTAATTGCGAAAAAAAAAAAAAAAAAAAAAAAAAAAAAAAAAAGGAGAAGAAGAAAGGTTCACTGCAAAACTGCCCAGTTAAAGCAGGGTCAAAGGACAAGCTTTGAAAAAGATCTCAAGCTTCAAGGCTGAAAACAAGACTTACGTGAAAAATCAGGAAACTTAAGAAGATTTAATGAAGAATTGCTCCAGGCAAAAGGAGAAACTATTAATTTAAATCCAAAGAGCAAAGATTTACAACAAGACTCTAAGTAAAGTTAAAGCAGCAACATGAGCTCGGAAATAAGACCAGCACAGAAAAGGCGAAAACACAGGAAAATAAGGAGCGAGGTGGAAGTCGCTACAAGCAAACTAAAAGCCGCAAAGCTCCTGCATGCCTGGAACCCTAAAGCCTTCGAACTGCTTGCAAAACATCTGCCGGCCCCGCCGCGGGGCGATGCACTCGGTGACTTCGGGGTAAATATTTTGGGAAGCGAGGGGCTGCGAGGGACCCCTTAGGGGCAGCCCCCACCGGTGGCGGCCCCGCGGTGCTGCGGGAGCCCGGCAGGGGGCGCTGGGGGCGCGGGGCACGGCCGGGAGCAGCCGTGCCGGGGTCCCAGCTCCGAGGGGATTTCGTGCTGCAAAGGCGGGGGCTGCGAGTGCTGAGGAAGGGGTGGAGAAGCCGTACGTTTGGCTCTTCAGAGACAAATTCTCTCTGCAGCACGGCCTGGGTTGTGTAGGAAAAGATTTTAAAAGGCAGCTTGTTCGAAAAGTCTCTTGTAAGAGACTTCTCTGCGGGTTTAGCAGCGAGTTAAGCGTAAGCAGCAAGCTGCTCCTCTAATAAACACCACAAGCACCCTACAAGCTACTGCTAGGCTCGTGCATGATGGGGGGAAGTTCAGTTTCTGGCTGCGCTCACGTCCAGCAGTTTGTGCATCCCCTTTGTGCAGCTGGGTGCCCAATGGAGACGCGAGGGTTTTGCAGCTTCCCTCCCCAGGTCCTGGCTCTCCCAGGGCTGCCAGCAGGACAGCCGGGGAAGCGGAGAGTTTGGGGGCTCGCTCCCTGTAACCACTCCAAGTGCAGTCATCGGGGAGTCACCGCGACCCCATGCGCTTGAACTGCCCGTGCTTCCCCGGCCTTGCGCCCTGTGCAGAGGTGGGTGCCTTAAAACCCGCCCCGAGCCCCCGCAATTCATATTTACGTGGGAAGGGGGGGGCAGCGAGGGGTGGGATACATTTAAAAATTACTCATTTCAAAGGTATTGGCTGGTCTTTGCCTGTCTGTCAGATCTGAGTGAGTGGATTTTCATGGAGGAATTTCATGGAAATTAAATCTCTACTGGAGCAATCCATTCAACTCCTAAAGCTTCAGCCCAGTTTTGTATCCTGGCTGAATGCCCTGCTGAATAGCTTGGTGGGGATGCAAAAAGCCACCTTAAACTAGGGATTTTTTTTTCTGCTAAATTGACTTCAAAGTAGTAATTAAACAATAGCTAGCTTAAAGAAAATCAAGTTATAAGAAGCTACAGGACCAAACTACGTTATAAGTTATAAGGGTATGTTTTAGGGGAGGGGGGCGGGGGATGTGATGTTCAGACTTGCAAAAGAACTGGGAAGAGTCAAACTGAGAGAACCAAAAATGGGTACAAGAAAGTAAAATGAATCGCACATATTCAAACATTTGTTTCCAGCTGTACTACAGTCAAGTCCAGAACTGAGTAAATGGCTGCACAAGGAGACGGCCGAATGGTTTGGGATACTCTAAGCAAAAGCATCCAGTTCAGATGCCAAAGCAGCTTTCTCTGGCCTTTGTCCTGTCCTGTGTTTGAGGCTCGTCTTCCCCATGCTGCTCTGCATAGAGCTGAGCGCCGCACTGCTCAGTATTCATCACTTCTTTTGTAAAGCAAAACTGTGTTTGTGGCCAAGAGCATCCTTACAGCCAGTCTTCTCCCTTTTCCTTTGCCTCCCAAAAACGCAGTCAGGACTGCAGTCATGCCTGTGTATTGTATTGATGATTTAGAAGCACATTTGACTTGAAGCTAAGACAAATGGAAACTAATCTTCTGTCTGACTTCTTTGGTAAATACTGCCGAATTCTCTCTTCCCTCCGCACTGAAACTATTTAACTTGCCTTCTTTGCTTGGCCATTTACTCATTTCAGTCCTTGGGGTCCTTGTTACCACATGCAGAATTTTTCCTGTGCTTAATGTTCTTCCATCATGCCTGCTCTGGAAGAAGAAACCTGCAAGATTGTAACCTAATTTCATTTTAAACCTCTTTGGAGTGATTGATTTGAGGGCTTTCCTTGGTTGCTTAAATGCTTTTGTGGCTTTATTTCCAGCTATGTAGAGGTTGTCACCGAATTAGCTAACAGAAAAAAGTGAGATAAACACATATTTGGCACTACCACAGTTGCTAGATTGTTAGTGTTTACGGTAAAGCTCACTATTTTAAAGTGAAATGTCCAGTATTGCACTTAATCTAATAAATCTGTATTTTTCATACTTTATAGGGAATTTTCGATAATCCGTGGTCAGGTCCAGTCCCTGGGAGGATGGCAGTGTGCACTAGCAGAGAATCTGATCCATGAGTCTTTAAAATAGTGTCCATCTTTGAGTTGTGTCAAATGACACCATGTTAAATGGCACTTGAGATAATGACTTTATAGTCTTACTAACACTTACTGCAGTCCTTAGGCTAGACTATCAAATATTCTCAGTGTCCCAGATGTCATACTGTTACTGTGATAGTTACTGCTAGAAGAAAGCTCATAAAATATAATATGCAATTGTTACATTGCTTTTCAACTATCTGTCACCATTTATTTGCACTGAGAATTGCCTTTCATTTTTAAACCTGAATTTAATAGGTTGCGGAGAACTACAGCATAGCATCCCTATGAAATGATAAACTAAAAACTGGCCAAAACTGTTTGATGCCAACTGTAAAATCCTGGTGAGATTTAGCCCCCCCACAGACACTGTCATTGTTATAGGCCTTTGCTATACCTCTGTCAGAAGGCTGGTTCCTGCCATGCAGTAGTTCATGTGATAATTAAGTTTTATCCTAAGATGATACAAGAATATGAAGGCAACCCATTAGCGTTTGACAACTCTTCCTAAGTACTGAAATGGGAAAGCACTTTGGACAATATTTAGGTGCTTCCATGCTGTTGGCCATGTGTTTAATGGCAACACATAATGACTGTTCAGTAGTGCTAGTGTAATTCATAGAAAGTCCACAATTTCAGTTCAGAAAACCATAGATGCTACAATAAAACACAATAGCAGAGCATGTGTTTAGTTTACAGCTTTTCTGTCTAGCTGTTACACATCATTCAAACAGACAATGTTGCTGGAGTGTAAAGTAATTGAGAGCTATGCAGGGTGATTTATATCAGCTGAGCTTGAGGCCAGCAGCATCAGTGACAAGATCTGGCAACAAGTCAGTCACATCTCCTTGTTGTGTGGGATACTAGCGTGTTGATCACTGATACTTTCTGAATAATCAGGCATCTCATCTTTCTCAAGGGGAGAACTTTGGGATCTCAGAATGCTACCTTGTAGGGCCAGGTGGGCTTCCAAGCAACAGACTGTCCTGGTTTGTAAACCAACATTTTGTTACTGCACTTCAAAAAATAGCCTGAAAAAGTGCCCTCCTGCAGTCATGTCACACTCAGTTTGGACTGGCTGCTGGTGAAAGACAGTTCCCTCCTGGCAGCACGTTCATCTTTCCGTGGCTCTGGCAGTAGTTCTGTTCTGAAATGAGTCAGCCCAGGTTGATGATCTGGCTGAAAATTAAAATCTAATCTTCCCTCCCCTCTAGTTAATAAAGACACAGGTGATAGTGCAACTGCACTTCCTCTGGCAGTCAGAAGGACGTAAATTCTTTGTAGGAAAGCACATTAACTATGCACATGCAAGAGCCATCTCCCAGACCTTACACACAGTACATCTACCTCTTTTGAACAAAACTGTGGACTGTTCTTTGACTGTCATAACTCTGAATGTCATTCTAACACCCACATTTTACATAAATTTTGCAGTTTTACTTGCCTAGTGCTGGTATTCACAGAAGGCAATCTTGAAAGCTGTTGCTGGTACTCACAAGCCAGTGCTTCTAGTTACCAGATGAACAGTGATTCCTAATGTGGAGACAAAATTATCAATACTTAAAATGTGAGAGGTCTAGGTAACAAGCCTATGCTAACCAAAAGAACATTCCTTTCAAGCAAAAGCTAAAATTGTGCAACTGTCTCTTAAATCCCCACCTCTGAGCCAAGGTAACACTGGGTGTCCCAATCCTATAGACTCTACCAAGAGCCATCTCTCCATATGCTCACACGATTTACTGGTTGATTCCTTCTTGGAATTGTGGCAGTTAGCAAGTTCCATGGAGCCTGTCTCTAGGATCCCTAGCAGGGATGGATACCTGATTTTGTTGACATTGTATTTTCTCAACTTTTTTTTTTTTTTTTCTGCTGAAACAATCTATAGGCTGGCTCTCTGCAATCACTTGGCAGACAACAGGGGAGCAGAGGGGAAGCTGCTGTCTGAAACGTTCTTTCACTAGGATCACAGCTGATGATGTTTCTGCCTGACCTGTCCTGAATGGTACCTGCATTACTACACACTTGGAGTCACCGGATCTCTGACACGAAGAGGTGAACCGTATTGGTTTGTCCAGTAAGTTTTGGAACGTGTGGCCTGTTATCTTTAGTGTCCAGCTGTAGAAAACATATTCTAGACAGTTCTAGCACCTCAAAAAACACTAGAGAATATTAAATCCATAGCTGCAAAATCCCTCTCTAGATGGAAAACTGAAGTCTACAGTCTAAGATTTGTTTATTTATTTTTAGGAAGTGGTGATGGTTTTAATGATATATTGAATACAAAATAAGGAGAAGATATTTTCCATCAGCCACAGATGGCTTGAAACAATAGCTCTGACAATAGCTCCAATATTCACACAGTGAACTTTGCTGGTTTAATTCATAAACTTAAAGATGGTTATTTAAATTAGAGTATCATTAGCTATTTCAATTTTAGTGTGTTTTTCACATTTAAAAAAAAAAATCTAGTTAAAATACTAGAACATAAGTGGTTCTAATGTCTTTCACTGATCATTAAATTTATCTTACCTCTAGCCTCAACAGCTTGTATGTTCCAGTTACTGATTGTAACCACAAACATCTGTTGTGTATTTAAAACAAGAGTGCAGTCTGAATTAACTACACCATAAATCAAAACAAGTATGATTTGTATTAATCCTCTTCAGATGTATTTTGTTTGAAATTGTTCTATTACTCCTGGAAATAAAATCATATAAAATCCAGCCTTCTAGATATTAGAACTGATGTCCACCTTGCTAAGCCACATGCAGGATATTTATGTTTAGTGCAGTCCTCTCCTCAAAAAGAAGAATCTGAACAATGATTTATTGTTTGATTTACTATTTATTTTTTATTACACTTCCTAAATGATGTAAAACCTTTACTACTTGATGGCCTTTTATCTTTTTAGTTGTAACATAACTGATTGGTAATGCTCATCTCCTTTTAAGAATCAGTTTGTGAATTCTATGGGAGCAGGAACATCTCAGTTGTTTGTATAATCCACAAGGCATCGTAACACAGGTAAGAAATCTGGTAGTTAGTATGCAAAAATATTTTCTCTTAAATACTTGTACAACATAGCAGCTAGAGGCCCTAGAAAATATCAGGATGCTATCCTAATAGGCACTGTACAAACACATAGAAAGAAATTGCTCCAGGTATTAAACCTTTGCCGTCTGTATGGACAAGACAGAGAGAAGCAGGGAGATGAAGGGACATTCTTCTTGAAGAGATGTTTGGCAATGACTTGCAGCATGAGATTCCAAATATGGGTTCAATACTACGTGAAACCTCAAGATACATAACGTTTTATTGATCCCCACAAAGACAGACCTGGACTTAGGTCAGTAGAAAGCCCCTGTTTATGTCTGAAGGGAGCACTTGCCACTATTTTGTCCCAGAATCACCAGAGAGCAGTACAAATGTGGCACAGGGAAAATGCATATATGGAGGTGACTGAACACAAAAATAGCATCCTTATGGATACACACCGTAGTGCACTCCTCTTAGACCTCTAATGCCAGTTAGATCTAACACGCTGCTATATGGGAGTGTTGTGTAAAGCCGTGTGCTTTTAACTCAATATAAATTGAGTAAGGAACCCCTATACTTTGTAATCCTGGGAGATGAGAGCGCTACTTCAGGATTGTGGACACACTACCTTATACCTATCTTTACACTAAAATAATGAGTGGTAAAATGGTTAAGGCTTTAGTCACTGTTGGCAACATTTGCTCTTTTGAAGGGCATTTATGGGGGCTTGTTTTGTTTCACTTAAAGTTTAAAGCCTGGAACCTTTGTGGCTGTTTAGAAAATGAGAGAAAAGATTAACAACCTTGTACAAAACAAACAAACAAACAAACAAAAACCCACACAAATGCAATGAAGTATCTATCGGCTAAGACTTATTCCAGGGTTTAAAACTGAGCTGCTCTTTTATAGTAAAAGCACAGAGGAGACTTGTCTGCCTGTGGTGTTTTGGGGTAGATCTCAAGGCTTGTTAGACACCAGTCTAAAAAGACACTTGTGTCTTAGCACAGGTCTTTGAAATCCATATATGGCTACCAACTAGGGTGTATGGTCAACATTACTCATCATTTTTAAATTATATTTTAATTGCCTTTCACAGGTCTTTGAAATCCATATATGGCTACCAACTAGGGTGTATGGTCAACATTACTCATCATTTTTAAATTATATTTTAATTGCCTTTAATTTAAGAACTTTTTTTTTTTTTCCTGGTAAACTAGAAATGGTGGTACCTGAAGCATGGCTAAGCAATTCGGTATTCTCTTTTACCAGGACATCTTCCATTCGTTATCTTTATGCTTTATTTTGATTTCTATCCTGAATCCTTGCAATCATTTTTTGTGGATCTGCTAAAGCAAAGCTGGCAGTGTTTGTCTTGAAATCTCGTCCTGTAAACACATTGCCTTTGTAATAATGTTTAAACTACTGTCCAAGTACAAAGAATATGAAGATTATTTGGACAAGTGGCTGGGGTTTTGGTTGAACTCTTGGAAGCCGTGAGCACTGAAGAGAGAATATGGGTCTCACCTTGTTTTATTTTCATTACACCTTGTACGTAAAGCCAGATGTAGAAAGAGCTAAGATTTGACTTACTGCACTTGTTCGGACTATACTTAAATCACAGAGCAGAAATACAGCAGCTCAAGACATTTTTTTTAGAGGATTCAACACGTTTCTATAAAACGACTTTTCCAAAATAGCTCCCTCCGGTACATTCTTACAGAGCTCACACAATGTTTGGGTTTTATTTTAATCAGGCGCTGCTCTGTGGGAAATAAATGAGGTTTTATTTCCCATCATTTTAACTAAAAAAATTAGCTGCACACACTGAAGTCACTGTAAAATGTACTCCACTACAGCTGGGCTATAGAAAATCAAAAAAACTGATCATGTCTTTGATGAAAGATGAATGGTTTCTATATAACTCTGAGGTCTGTAAAGCAACTGGATTAATGCTGTATCTGTGAACAAATGACAAGCTCTGTTTTGTAATTTCAGTCTTTTTAGATTCTTATTATGACATTTCTTGTTCTCTTGAAATGGAAGAAAGTAAATAATTGAGTTTGTGGGTGATGAGCCTGCCAAACACAAGGCAGTAAGAAGTTCTGTAAGCTCCTGTAGTGGTTAATGCCTGCTGGGCTCCTTGCCAACATGGTCAAAATATTTTAACATAAAGTTGAAATCTCCTTATGCTGTCATTTGGCCACTGCAATCGACTGGCTGGCGATAACCTGGCATTAGTCATTAAAAACACAACTGCAATACTGCTACACGTGACCATTATTCATGGAATCTCTGGCTGTAAAAAAACATGATGATAAAACATTAAGTCAGCTGGATACGCGGTTTCTAAAACTCATTAATTCATTTGCCTTGCTGAGCCTCTCAGTGAAACTAAGTATGTCAGAATTCAGTATTCATGTGAGATACAGCATCCCTAGAGTGCTCTTAAATGCCGTGCTATAAGAGAATAAAGCAACTGGCTATGTTAATTTTAAGTCCCTTTAGAAAGAAAAGAAAATAGACTAGTGCTTGGAAAATCAGAAATAACATTTGACTAAACATCTTTATCTGAGAATGCCCACAAAATAGAGCCTTTTCCTCCCTCGTGCACTCCACACCTTTGGTTCTCTGCCTTTCACTGGAGCACAGAATCAGTAGGGTCCTCCACAGAAAGCTTTTCTGCTTAGCTCTGCAGGTGCTGGAGCTATACAGCAACATGCTGCATTGCATATATTTCAACAGGAGCCAAATCAAACCATGATCACAGTTATCTTTATTATTGTATTTTTAAATTTTACCCTCTAAAACTCCTTCACTCAAAGACAGACAAAAAATAATGTCAGAGGGAAGCAAAAACAATTGGCCTGGGAAGGAAGTACTCACTGAAAGAATGTTTTTTCAGCCAACAAAACAGAACAATTTTTTTTCTTCCCCCAATAGCTGATTTTCAATGAACATTCACTGAAGAGTAAAAAAGAAAGAACGCAAAAGAGAGAAGAAAGCTTTTCCTCAAGACCTGCAGTGCCTCTGTTTTCTGGAACTCAATGAAGAGACAACTCCTTATTAATAAAGTGCAAAATAGAACAAAATAACAAGATGGCAGAATAGTTTCTGTAGTGATAGGAGTGTAAATAATCTACGTATAATGATGTAAAATAGTGGTACCTTGAATATTTAAATGTGTGTCAGTATTTGAGTCTCCCACCAGTGTGATGCTCATTGGGTCAACACATTCAGTATGACAACGGATGCATGGGGAAACAAAGTGCCGTTTTTGTTACTTATATTTGGGAAAATGGGTAATCTCCTGCAATCTGATTCCTGCCTCATATTTTCTATTTAATTATTATAACAACTATTAGCTTTTTAAAAAAACAAAACTAAAAAACTTTCGATATTTTAGCATCAGTTAAAGTCTGTTACCAGTTTGATTTCTTACACAAGGATATTCTTGGGGTGGCTGCAACTTTTCCACTGACACTCAGCACAATAATGGTGCTTTAAGACCACCACTCTGCAAGTACAACAAATCGTATTGGAAAGGCAGTTTTGCTGCTACAACCACCTCCAAGGTGGTTTTTTTTTCCACATCGAAGTTATCATTACCACAAATTACGATTGTCTGTACAGTTGTGTAAGGTGTATATGTATACAGTGAGTGTTACTCTGTGGGATGCACTTACAGCTCGGATCTTTTGAGTGATTTTTTTTCACCTCACATCAGCTCAGAGCCAAGACGCGCTTTCTACAAGCACACTGCACGATGGGCTACCACAGCCGTGAGTTTGTCCGAGGTGAGCGGCTGGAGGCGCCCCCCTGATGCTTTCGGCCCACCTCCCGCAGGTCCTGCGGGCAGGCACAGACCCGGGCGTTCCCTCACGGCGTCCCTGCCGCGGGCTACGACTAAAAAGCGGTGCAGAGGGCGTTATGAGGCCGTTATGGGGCCACCACCCCCTGAGGGAAAGCCCCGCGCCTCCCGCCGCCTCACGGCCCCTCCGCCTCAGCCTCCTCAGAAGCCCCCCCACAGGCGGCTGTGCGCATGCGCAGCCCCCCTCGCGCGCTGCGGCCCCGCCGCTCTGCGCAGGCGCCGCCCGCTTGCCGCGCGCCCGCGGCGCCCTTCCGCCTGCCAACGGCCGCGGGTGAGCTCTGCGCAGGCGCGGAGCGCCCGGCCCCGCCCCCTGCCGCCCGCCGCCTCGCTCGGCCCCGGGCCTGGCGCGGGAACGGGAGGAAGCGGGAAAGGAAAAGGGGGGGGGGGGGAGAGAGGAAGAGGGCGCGTGCGCAGAAGGCGCGGCGGAGCCGGCGTGCTCCCGCCTGGCGCGCCAATCGGGCGCCGCCCCGCAGCGTCGCGGCGTCGCAGCCCCAGCGCGCCGCGCGTGCGTGCGTGCGTGCGTGCGTCCTCCCGCTCGTGCGTGCGTGCGTGCGTGCTTGCGCTCGGCGGCGGCGGCGGCGGCGGCGGCGGCAGCGGCGTCCCCTGCCCCGAATGAAAGGGCCGGTCCCGGCCACGCAGCGGCCCTGAGCGACCGGCGGCCGCGGGGGGCGGGCCGCGCCCAGCCGCTGCTCTCAGCCCCGCCGCCACGCCCGCCGCACGGGTGAGTGACCGAGGGGGGCTGCCCGCCCGCCTTCCTGCCCGCGCTGCCGCCGCTTTGCCGCGCTCCCCCCCCCCTCCCCTCCCCTCCCGGCCCGCCTCACCCGGCCCTGCCCCGCCCGGTCGGGCCCCAGCCCCAGCTGCCCGCCCGCCGCTGCCCCTTCCCGGAGAGTCCCCCCCCATCCTCATCCCCATCCCGGGGCCGTTTTCCCCATCCCGTTGGCAGCCCCCTCCTGGCCCGGCCCCGCGCCCTCCTTCCTCGGCATCCGCCCCCCCGGGCCGCGAGTCCCGTTTCCCTCAAACTTTCCCCCAAATTTTGGGGGAGGAAGGTTGGGGGCGCCCCCTCCCCGAGGGCTGGGTCCTGCCGAGGTCCCCCAGCCGCAGGGCAGCACCCCCGGGGCAGTGGGCCCCTCCCCTGGGGGGAGCAGCCCGGTGGGAGCAGCGCCCGCTCCCCGCGCAAACTTTCCCGGAGCTCGCTCGGTGCTGCCCCATCTCCCTCACCCCGGGCTGTCCCTGTGGAACTTTGGGTTCCCTGTGCTGTTAGGGTGCAGGTTTTCCAGACTTGGGCCTTTCCCCCCCCCTCCACCCCAACCCTTTTGGTACCCTTTTTGGAGGAAGTTTCAGGGATGAGTTCTTAGCCCGCTGCTGGTGGTGTCCGTAGGATGCTCTGGGAACGTAACTTTTGCCTAAAGATTTCCATGGGACTCGTGACTTTCGGTTCTCAACTACAGATGCCTCCAGGATGCGTCTCTCCTCCCCGGTTTCATTCCTGGCCGCAAAATAATGCCCCCAGGGATGAGCGATTGACCCTAGAAAGTAGAAAACACGTGAAAGTTTCTCCAACAGAGAATCTGGTATCCAGTGAGCATCTTGCAAAACCCTATGGCAGTGTTTTCTGCAGATTTTCTTGGCAGACAAAATCGCTTTATCGTGCCTGGTGATTTTTTTTAAGCCTATATATTTCTCTTGTAGGTTTGGCTTGGATGTCTGATATTTTTTGGCATACAAATTCAAATCCTAAATATATATATATTTTTGTTATTTTGTAGTCATAGAGGCCATGCAGCAAAACAAAGTTTATATGAGAAAGTACAGCATCTAGATCCCATCCTTTGGTGGAAGTACGAGCGGGGGCTTGACTTCTGAAAATGTGTGATAGCTCTTGAAGCATATTCAGGCAATAAATAGAAATTAGAATCCAGGTTACTTTCTGTTCTTTGGTATTGAGCAATGTCTCGTACACCGAGAAGCCTCCTCCTTGAACTTGCACTTTCTTTTGTGTTCCAAAACCTGTTGTCTGCAAGAACTCAGTAAAACAGTATGCGAGCTGTAAGAGTTCGTGAAACTTGCTTCCTTAAAGATTAAATAAAGATGCTATCGGGAGAAGCATCGTGTTGAATACATTAAGAAACATGAATGCAAATGAAGCAAAATTTTCGAGTGAAAAAATCAGTGAATAGGTTTCTTTTTTCTGGTGATTTTAGAGTAGGTGTAACGTCTCCTTTTTGGACCAAGTCTGTGGATAGCGTGCCTCTATGTAATAATCGATGTTCTGTGGTACTTGTCCCATTTTGGTAGAGATAATGCATGATCTTCCCAGTCAGTGATTCCATGGTGCGTGGCTTTCTGTGAGCCAGCCTACAAAACTTTCTCTGACAAAGCTGACAACCACGATTTCTGTCAGGAGTATACGTTAGCATCATTGTAAGTCTTATTCACTAGTTTTTTTCTAGTTGTTTTTTTTCTAGTTGTTAATATAGAAAATAGAAATATTGAGGTGTTTTAAAGTTTAATTATTTTTCGCGTTCCAATGAAATGCATCTTGATGGTTGACAAATTAGATCCAACAAATTGGATTAGTTGTTTTGGGGTGATTTAGCTGGGGAGGTGAAAACAAAATTTTGGGTGCTTGCTTTTAGAATTCTTGGTCTGTAGTATAGCTGTGTAATTTTTAATCTTTATCAGTTTTTTTTTTTTTAATGGACAAGATAAATGCACTTTGGCACAAAGGAAGGTAACCCCAGAAGCAGTATTTTCTGATGTTTCTGAAAAAGTCCATAAATAAGCCCATAAGTTAGGGAGAGATCTACAAATAAAATGCTTCTGAAATATTTCTCATACTCATTTTTTCCTGCAGTCTTTGTGAAGATCATGTTAATGTGTAGTGATCCAGAAAATACAAGTGCAAATAATGCAGTATTGTGAAGAAAACTCGTAGATACCTTTGTGAAATGCTTTCAGGTTGCTGTAATCTAATAGTGAAAAGAATGCGTGTTTCCTTTCTGGCCTATCCTGGTGCTTGTTGGTCTGCTTGTGTTTTGAATATTTTTCAAGTGTTATTTGTAATTGAGTAATTATTTAAAACCATAATATTTGTTGATTAACAAGTAAATCTTAGCATTATTTTTAACTTCACTGTGAGCCTTAAAAATCTAATTCTGCAGAAGTACTCGAAGAAGTTTGGCTGCGTCAGGTTGTAGAAGTGCTGTAAAGATGTGTTGCCCCACGCATGTTACTCACTGCAAGGCGTGAAGTTCGGGGCAGTTGGTTGCAGTGAGCCCTGAGAAACTTCTTTTATAATCTCATTTCATGGAAAATTTCTATTATAAATTAAAGATGATGAGAGCGACTTGGAATTTTTTGAATTTGTTTTATAAATTATTTCCATTTTCTAAAATGTGATAGCTATTATTTATAGTAGTAATTCTTACTAGAAGAGAAAGTTTCTGTTAGTCAGTAGAACCCGTACACGTGTTCAAGGAAATTTCTCATCTTCTTGCTAAGAACTACTACTGTCGCTGTCAATGCAGCGATAATATAATCCAAATATAAAGTGAAACAGATACAGTCGTGTAGGTCTATCAGGTTATTTATATAAAAGCAGAACTTCTTGCATTTTAAATTACTTTAATGTATTTCTAACTCATCACTGCGTGATTTGTGTTGAGCTATTGAATGTGATGAGAAAACAAACGTTTTTTTTGAGATAGATATTGTTTCATCCTTGTCTTCTGCGGGTCTTTTTCTTGCTTCCAAGTATTTTAAGATTTTTTAAAAAAAGGTAAAATGTTCTGAAGTCTTTGTTTCCTTCCTTCAGAAACCATTCCTTCTTTCTGCTCAAAAAGGGATTACAGAATTGTCTTGTCTTGTTTTTTTCTTTAGAAGAATACAGTATAGTAATTCTTTTGTGTTAACACTTAAGGACTCTCTATTGCCGCTGCAGAAGGGTGTGACTAGTTTATCCAGATTGGCACATTTTTTGTGCAAATCAGCAAGATCTGAAATCTATGCATTCTTCTTATGAGTATGCGTCACCAGCTAGTAAACTGCTTTCCAATTATAAAAGAAAGCAAATGAAGCTGTTGATAAAGCAAAGGGATAGATCCAACACAGCCGCTACCTTTTGATGTATGAATTTTTTAGTAAACATTGCTTGGCAAGCACTTAAAATTCAGTCTCTGAAAATCGATGAAAATGGAAGAATGAGACTCTAAAATGATAGTCCTTTACGAATAGTACATGCCAACAGAAACTTAATAATATTCCTCTGCTTTCAGTTGTAAAAGTAGCGAGCGCTGCTTGCATTACGAGTGTCTGACAGCACTGCGAAGCTGGCAGGTTTGGCTATGCAAATTTCAAAAAAAAAAAAAAAAAAAAAAAGTCGCACATTTTCATGCAGATAGCCATTATAGCATTGTCCAGATGTATTGCAGATCTGCTGTTCTGGCTATTTTTTCTCTCCCTCCCCCCCCCCCCCCCCAAAAAAAATACCAAACTATGTGACGGCTTTTCTTATTAAGATGAGAGGGATGTGGACAAAAGCTGAAGAGGAAACCTTTGCTTCAGTTGTGCCAATTCTGACAGTAAGGCTCCAATCTCCAAAATAAAAGGGTGCAAACGAGTCTATTTGAAGAGGACACAGTATTTTATTTCTTGAAAGATGTAAAAGCAAATGAACTAATTAATCCTGGGCCCAGAAACATGTATGTTTGTTAGGTGTTTTCACTTTTGAACTTGCAGTGCCTGCCTCGGGGGACTGGGACTGTAATGATATATTTCAAAGTACGTTGCTGGTAGCACTGTGAGAAGTTTGAGGTTCATGTTGAATTTAATCTTAAGTTGCTTTTCTTAGATGATGATAACAGCTCTCATGTGGTTACTGAGAACTAGTATGATGCTGCTAATTTAACTACGGGTCTTGAAAAGGTTTCCATTGCAGCCTGTTAGTCATAGATCCTCTAAAATTTTGTCCTTAATGCTGTTTGATTAGCCGCAATGTGATCTATGTAATACCTAAAATGGTAACGCTTTATCATCTCATCACTACCCTTTGCTAAGGGTAGGTGTTACGCTACTTCGTGAGCTTTTAAACTCAAAACCAGTTCCGGGTGCTGAGCTGGACTCAGAGTTTTATTTTGGTTCTGTGTTTGTTTTGTGGCATGAATTTTATTGCATGTGCAGGTAGTAAGTATGTTTTCTACAAATTGCTTTACTGTAATAAATAAAAGAATGGGATTAAAAAGTTGTGGTTACTTTTTCCCCCAGAGTCCTTATGATTTGTGTTGTTATATTTTCCATTTATCTCATATTCCCCTAAGGTTTTTACATGTCCAGAATTTTATATTGATGTTCAAACTTTTTGCTTAAAGAACTAATTCTGCTTCCTGATACAGTTCTATAAAAAGTAGCCAACTACAGCATCTGCTGGGTGTACGCTTGTTTGATTATGTTGTAGTAAACTGAGAGGTAAGGCAGGAAAGATCATTTTCAAACAACCAATATTGTATTTATGAAGCTGTAAGCTAAATTGCCCTTTGCTGACGTTAACATGCTGATTGCACTTTTTTTTCTGTAGCATTGATAGGAGTGAAGTGGCATTCTAAGGACATTTAAAATCATGACAAGCTCAGTTGGACAGAAAAAAGTCTCTTCAAGACAAAGGAAGTGTGGTTTTTGTAGATCTAATAAAGATAATGAATGTGGACAATTATTGATGTCAGAAAACCAGAAGGTGGCAGCACATCACAAATGTATGGTAAGCAACCCATAGGAAAAGGAAAATGAATGTAGTGAACTAGTGGAAGATGATGACCAAATACATAAAAAATAAAATAAAATAAATAACCTGTGGCATTGGTAAAATGATTAATTGTTCTAATTTGAAATTATAGTGGTTTTCAAATGGGTAAATGTTTTATATTGTATATATTTTAAAATTAACGTTTGGTTTTATAATTTTAGCTGTTTTCATCTGCACTGGTATCTTCACACACTGATAATGAGAGTCTTGGTGGATTCTCTATTGAGGATATTCAGAAAGAAATAAAGAGAGGCACTAAATTGGTAAGTCTCTGTTTTTTAGACCTTGAAAACGAAAGACAGTACTTTCTTATCTTCTAGAAAGTTTATTGTGAAAGTGTTCAGTAATATATTTTTTGTTTTTTTAAATATTACGTTTATGTGAGCTCTGAGGTAAAGGACAGAAGATGATGATGAAGAAAAGTCAGTCTTAGGTTTAACAAAAAATATAATTGGATATGATTACACTAATGAAATGAAATTTAAATGTCAGTTAACCAACCCTTGAAGCATCATGGAATTATTCAAAAATAAATCAAAAATTACTATTTTTACAATCACTTTTTTCTTACTGGCAAATGTAGATGGTTGTAGCAGATGTGTGTTTTTTTTCTAAGCTAATATGAAAACTTTCTTTCAGGGTATGCCTATTTTTCCTTTTAATGGGCTGCATATAAAAATAGCACTTACTAAATTTATGCTTCTAATCCAGTAATTTCTATTTATATTTTCATTCTAGATTTCAGAATGAAAACCACGCTCTAGGGATCTGGCAAGGGTAATACTGTACCTTTACCAGTATTTGGCTTTGCTACCAAATTGTGATTTTAACTACCAAGGAGGCTATTGCTTCCTTTTATATTGATTTAAAAGTGGAGCTTGTGAATATTGATATCCTATGAGGTACATGGGTACAATAGTGATTACAGCACTACCAAATTGATGAGAATTGGGCAGAAATTACTCTTTTTATTCCCCAGAATCTAAGCTAATTCATTGCTTGTTTTTCATTTTCTATTTTCAATATGATGGAGGCCTTTTCAAAATATTTTTTTAACAGATTATCAATTCACTCCTCACACTAACTATTTTCAGCTTAATTATTTGTAAGTCTTACATATTTTATAGTCTTTTGACTGAGAGTAGTCGTGTTTTTGTGGAACTACAATTAAGTAACAGCAGTCTGATATTTCATCCATTATATCATTTATATCTTTTCCAGAACCTACAACTTGATTTGCTCTAGTTAGATGAAGCATAAAGAAATAACTGTTCACAGATAATTCACTTCATGATTAGGGACTTTGAAAGAATATGGTAATAAATGGAAGTACAGATCACAAAGAAACTTTTTGATTCTTGGGTCTCCTAAATGTTTTCTTTAAGGTTATTTATTTTTATGTCATTGGTGATTTCTTTCTATGTGTTTCTGAGTCTCTCTCTGTTCTTTCACTGATGCGACATCTGAATAAGTTCTTTGAGTTCACTTTTTGCAGAAAATCTGGATCTGGTTAAAGCTGAAAAACTTAGATCCTCTATTTGGAGGGAATTTACAGGATTCTTTTGTATAATAACATGGGTGTTGAAGTAACTGTGCTTTATCTCTGTCTGTAGACATCAGTAAACTACTGCTCTGTCACCCCACCCCACAAAAAAAAAAAAAAAAAAACCTTTGATTTGTATAGGAAGTTGAAAAAGCTAATTGTTTATAGCTAGCCTAAATATGCTGCCACAGTCTGCTTTCTGTTCTAGACTTTTTTTGGTGGGGAGACTAATTGAGCAAAAATAGCCCAGTGTGTTGCACTGATTTACTAATTTATATTGGTAGCTTGCACTAAATTTGTCTGCAGACAGATTTCGTATAGTTGCCCTCCTTCAGTAGATGCTGCTGCTGACCAGGTATGCACTGAAAATTGACGCCTGTTCATTATTGAAGTGATAATGACTGATACATAGTGTTTCTATGGTAATAAATTTGTCTAAGAAAAGTTTGTAGGCTCAAACCTTAATAGGCCAGTCTTACAAACCTGTTAACATTGGGGAATACAATCCGCTGATGTTTTTATTATTTCTGCTAGCCATGCACGGACGGATTTTTTTTAAAGAGATTGTTTTGCAGCTTGTCAGACTTCATATATACCTGATATAAATAACTTGGGAATTAATTAATCTGTTGACGGTGACCATTTGGACAGCTGGACTTGTACCAATGCAATAAATATTTCATTACTCCCAGGAAATACAGACCAATAAATCAATATAAAAATTCCTGTGGTCTGTTTGGTTCTTACAGATACATCTTGGCATTCTTGAAAAGAAAGTTCAAATTTTGTCTATTTTCTGTTTAAAAATACTGCACTACTGACTGAAATTGATTGGATCAGTGTAACTTGAACTTGGGCTTTTTTTTTTTTTAAAAAAAAAAAAAAAGCTTTGATCAACCACTATCATCTGTTAAACTGAAAAGATAAAATACCCATCTATATTAGATACAAACTAGGGAGCAGTGTATGACTATGCAATTTAAGAGGTTGGAGAGGAGTAAATGGAGATAACCCAAGGCTTTGACGTATTTATTATTCAGTTAACTTTGTTAAAATTGGAAAAATAGAGTGGTGATACATACCTTTGATATATTTATTTTACATTTTTAGACTAACAAGAGCTTAGCTAGTGTGATGGACAGAAACCACATTCTACAAAAGTAGATGGTGGGAGTATCTTACATTGCACGTTTATGCTTAAGAATTTGGAATTAGCTGTAATCTAATGGGAAGGAATGGGAGGACATGCAGGATACAAGCACAAAGCTTCACTTGTCTAGGGAGAGGAGTTCAATGGGAAATTCTGACATTCTGGAGCAATATTATGTCAGTAGAAAATAAAATAGAGAAAAAATTGCTATAACATCAATTATTCTTTTCGTAACATAATATGAGAAAGTTAGTGAACAATTTAGATGGTGTATTCTCAACGGTAAAAAGTCTAGTGTGAGATCTAATTACTGGGAAAGAAGAGTAAAGTATCAGGATTCCATTTAACCCTTTTTGCAATAAACATATAGCAAAAGTTAGTATAAGTGAAAGTTTTATTGTATTTAACATTTTACTAAATTTGGTGTTTTAGAAGTAATATAAAGAAATAACTGTGTAAAAACGAGGAAAAGTTAGCTGCTGCATCAGTATTTCATAGTCTGCAAAGTTCATTGCCAAAGACGTTTCCTCTTTCTACCGTTTTTCTATGCTACCTTGAGAATGTAATTCAGAATTAAACAGCTAGAATTTGTGATTTTACCTATTCTCAAATGGTTGGTACAAACATTGGGGTTGGAGATTTAGATGACTGTCACTTCTATGAAACACGTCATATTCTACAAATCATTTGTTTTCCTCTTTGAATTGGTAATGAATGTATTTTGAATACTGTACTGTTGCATAATTGTAAGAAATTTCTCCTTGATTTTAAAATAAATGAAGAAAAACACCAGGGAGCAGGAGGAGCGGCAAGAACAGTTCATTACTTAGCAGTTAGCATAACGATATTCCTGTCCGTAACTGCTTTTGTTTTGTTACTGGGAGTGACACTGGAAGTATCTATATTATTTTTGAACTCGGACATATCAAGTCAACAGTAATATGAATTGTGCTTTCTTTTTTCTTTACAGATGTGTTCTTTATGCCATTGTCCTGGAGCAACCATTGGTTGTGATGTGAAAACGTGTCACAAGACATATCACTACTACTGTGCTTTGCATGATAAAGCTCAGATAAGAGAGAAACCCTCACAAGGCATTTACATGTAACTATTATTTATTTACTATGTTTACTTTTGTATATATATTTCATGTTCTTTGTTTTTTTTTAAAAGAAAAAAAAAACACAATACCCTTTGAATCTAACCAAAACTGTTACAAAAATTCTAATGATTGTGGCATTCAAAATAGTGATGTGCTTAAAAAAAAAAAAAATAAGGCACGTTCTTCACTGCAAGTTCTATGTATCAGTGAGTCTTACAAGTGGGAGAAAAATGTACTGGCATTTAAATTTAAAAGATGAGTAAATAATCTGTGAATCGTAACTGACTTGACAGTTTTCAACTACTTTGTTTATAGGATTTTATGTCGAAAACACAAGAAAACTACGCATAACTCTGAAGGTAAAATTATTCAATATAAATTTTTCCCATTGTAGAAAGATATTTTGGTTAAATTTATTTTTTTCTGGAGAATATAAATGTTTTCAGTAAAAATTAGAACGATATATTTTTGAGAAATAGTGAGTTTGGAAGCCCATCTGTTTTCTGTATTTTCTCTAAAAAAAAAATAAAAAATAGTGAGGTAGACCAAAACCCTAAAACTAAGTTTTAGTCTGTTCTAAAGATAGCGTGTTCCGTCAAAACATATTATGGGTAGAAGTAATGCATTCTTTTCTAGGAAGAAGCTGGCTTATATTTTTAGCTAAATATTCATAGTATTTACATCTAAAATTCATGAAATTTGTCAGGTAGCAGTTGATTTTTGCCACTTCTAGCATTCCTAAGCATACACCATTTTGTTGAACAATTAAATACAGTTTAACTCTTCAAATAAGAAGGATCCAACATTAAATAAATGTGCTTATGATCAGATCGCTTAGATATATTGCTGAATAATTTTGATTAAAAAAGAAAAGCTGTATGCATACATTGATTAAAAGCTATGCATCTCTGCAGAGGAGAGTAGTGAAATGCACAAGGGGTGATATGCCACAAAAGTTGGTAAATCGTGTGGTCTGACAAAATTCCAAACTAATTTTCAGTTTTGTATTTATGCTTTTTTTTTTCCATGTTAACTACCATATCTGAATCTGGGTAAGCAAGCATTTGTTAGTTTACTTTTGCATTACTTTCACTTCAAATGTTGCAGATTTAGCTAGTGAGGACTGCATTTAGCAATAATAAAATTTCATAAATTGTCTCTTTCTGCAACTACATGCTTATGGTAACGCATTACTTATGCTATGGGTAGTGTTAATGGTAAGGTTTGGGTGTTACTTCAGTGTTCAAAAGGATATTGAAGGCAGTAGAAAATCCCAAAGTAAATCTTTTGGTTTAGTCTATTTATATATTCTAGCATGCTTTGTATAAAACATTCTGTTGTGGTTTTGCTGTTAGTAGATTGAAGCAAGGAAAGCAGTAAGCATGTTAATATGGCCCTATCTCTTTGAAGAATTGTAGTTTGGGAATTTGTTTTAGGATTTGTTTTGCTTGTTACCAGAAACAAAAGACATTTGAGTCCAAAGACAGAGACACTGATCTCTTAAACTGATACTTAAACATGATATTTTATACTTACTGAGAAATGGCTTATGCTGGCATCTATTGAAAAATGCCACCATTTCTACAGGGAGTCCAATGCCAACAGATTTATTTTTTTCCTGCTTGGAACTCCTTGCAGGATCTGAACTTGTGCTTTTCTTTAAGAGTTTTCAGAAATTATTTAATTGTACAATGTTATCCTCCAAGAGTAGGGGCTTTTAAATTTTACATGAATCTATTTGTATGAGAAGAGGTGGGAAAAATTGCTGCAGTAGGATATTGTTTTCTTACATGTTGATGACTGTAGCTTTTTAAGCATTAAATAAGGTTCATCCAAAGAAACTCAGACTAAGAGGAAGACGAGGAGGAAAAACCATCAATCAGATGAGGCCAGAGAACCCAATACATACTATCTTACATAGAATTCAACTTTGCATTGCACTTATTTTTTTGCTTAAAATACCTAGTTCTGGTATGTGTTATGCTTCTAGAAATATGGGTAGTTGTACATTACATTTTTATTTTCTGTTTTCGTTTAGTATTTGTCTGAGACTGTAGCCTGGCGCTCTTCTCTGAAGAGTCAACTGTCTTTTTAGATGATACAATTTCAGGAACTTACTATACTGTACCTGTAAAATATTATTACTTACGATCTGCGATTTGATAATGCCAGAATCAAGGGCTCTTTTATGCGGGACCTCCTGTAAACCACAGGAAGTAAAAATACATATTGCATCTGTCTTAAGGAAATGACTTACAGAATAGTATAGCAATGATATTGTGCTATGTTGAAAAATGATCAGCTTTTGAAGATAGAGAAATCTACAGGATGGTTTTCAGAGTTCAAGAAGAGACCTGAGAGACTTTGTTTCTCGATAATTAAATACTGAAGTTTGTTCAGTGAAGTGGTAACTGGAAGATGCAGGATGGTGAGATTAGTCAGAGATGAGCTTTGTGTATGTATTTTGTTGGTTTGTTTCTTGAAGGAAATGTGTCTCAAAAGGGAATTTAAATGTGAAAGAATGGTGGTTTGTGAAACCAGAGAAGACTTGCAGAGAAGAAACTAGCCAAGGATGCTGGATGCTAACATAGCACTTTTGTTTCAGTTTCATGAATCCTTGCTTACAGCAGTTTTCATAACAGAATAGTTAAAGCAAATCACTGGTTACGTCACTCAGTGTAGATGCATGGGGCATTGGAATTGTAAGTCTCTTTTAATGGAAACTTATTGCTTCTGCTTTGGAATGTTTGTGTGTTTTTCCTTGGTCAGTGTAGAATGTCTGGATTTGTGTCCTCTGCTCTGTATCTAGGTTTAATTGTTGTAGTCCAAGTATTTTTTTCTTATGTCACTTGTGTTAGTGGATGTCGGTAGAGTTTTTAGGAGTGTTTGGTTTGATGTCCTCTAGAACAGTATTGGTTTTGGATTTTTTTTTCCTGTAGGTAGTACTGCTGTCTAATAGTGGGATTTTTCCTTCCCTTCCTTCAAAAACAGGTGCTTTTTTAGCATCCTGGCTCAAGTCTGAGATGTGGTTGATCTAAGTTTTGTTAGAAGCTCTAGTTCTTCTCAGTAAATTAATAAAAATCTGCTAACAATTTAGTACCAGTTAAGGAAAAAATGGTTGAAGGACCTATGTAGGAATTAAGTTACCAATGTAAAACTTAATGAAAAAAGACCTCTTAAATGTTGTTTTTTGCTGTCATGAAGTTCAAGTGGAGCAAGAATTCATCAGACTAAGTATCTCCTGACTCATCAAGACAAAATTAATGAGCAATGGGAGTTCATTTCCCTTTAATTGACAGGAGTTGAACTACCTTCTGTTTTGTTTGAATAGGAAAAAAGGAAACACAATAACAAAGTAATCTGCTCTTAGATTCATTATCTGTCTTGACAGATTGTTGGTTTTGTCTAATTTATCTGAATGGCCTAGCCTTCAGGTGTAGAACAGGAAAAATGCATTTCACCTATTTTTTTGTTATATTTCAGTGTAATTCATTTGTGCTTTGTTCCCATTAGCTGGTAAAAAGAACAGTAAAGTCAAGGTACTCACACTTCTTTTCTTGGCTTTGGCTATGATGCTGACAAATTTGAAGTAACCTGCTCAGAGGAGCAGACCAAGGTGCGGAAGTTTCACGTCTGCATTTTTGTCTTGCTGCGTATAAATGTAACTGTTTTGACCTGAACTTCAAGTAATAGTTTAAATCTTAATCTCAACAAGCCCTCGTAAGTATTCAGTACCTTACAAGTTACAGAAATTGGTACCAGTGCTTTCAGACTAGCACAGCTAACTATTAGTTGAGTTACTGTTCAGTTTGATAACAATTGCATTTATTCTTTTTGAAGAGTAAAGCATTGTTGAACTAAGGTTTTGGGCCTGTTTATTGGAATTTATTTCTATGTACTAGAAATAATCATTGAAAACTTAACAAATTTGTTATCTTCTATTCAGTTACCTACAGGTGGGCCTGCCCTGGCCCTTCTGTATTTAAAACAAATTCAGCTGATCCAGAACAGTTTATAATAAACTAAGATAAGAATATTTCATTCTGTTACATAGTAATAATAAAATGAAGAATAAAGATAACTGCCATGTGATTATTTAATGTCTAAAACAGAAGATGCTTGGGACTATTGAGTCAAAAAATAGTGTACATAATTCCTATCGTATCTGTACCCAAAGCCTTGGGGAATTATGTTTCCACAATAGAAATAAGGACACTTTGTGTCTCAGTATCCTTTTTATCTTATTCTACAGATCAAACCTGAAATCTGTGCGTTTCTCTTTGCTCAGTAAGTGGAGTCAGGATAAGATTCCTCTATGAGAGAATTACGGACTGCAAGCTGTAACAAACAGATCACTTTTTCAAAGCATGGTTTAAGCCAGAAGTTGATAGCAAAACCGTCCAAGACGTTTTTGGCATTATGACTAGTTAAGATTCTGATTCATTTTAAGGTGCTTCAATCTGTCTGTGCTTCATAGTTATGTTTTCTTTAACAATGTTCACAGCATAAACTTGCCTACCGTTGTATGTGCTAATGCAGTCAGGTGTGAAAGTTTCTGTAGTGTTGCAGTTCAGTCATTTCAATTTTGCTGGTGGATGGTTTCAAATTCCTTGTAAGCTCTGCTAACTCAGCCTTCTTGTCTGTATTATGGAGAAAGCTGCTCTGAGTATGGCATTAAATGTATGTATAGTGTTACAATAAGAACGGGTGCTCCAGGTAAAAGGAGAAAATCTAAAAGTAATGTGGTGAGTGATACATACCATCTGAGAAGCTGTCCTGTGATGTTTATGTTTTAATTTTGTTTTCTATCTTGGCAAGACCGTATTCAAATAGGAACTTGGTCAGTTAACTAATATTTAAAAGGTTTATCAGACCAGTTGTCATAAGCCTTCTGATTATGCAGATAAGCTGAACATATTGTCTGTCTTCAGTGTCTGCCAACAATTGTTCACCTGAGAAAGTGTTTAGATTGTGTGGTTAAGGAGTATTTAATTCATTTTCTATGTTAAATGTTCTTAATTGAAGAAACAATCTTAAGTATTTCATAACATAGATAATATTCGGTCAAAAGTATTTTTTGGATAAGAAGCATCAGTTCCTTGAAGGTATCTGGTACTTCTGAAAACAAATTATTGGCTAGACTTAAGGGATAATTTGGCTTTTTCCCCTCCACTCTTATTTCCTCCAATTTAGATACATGTAATCTAGTCTTTTTCTATTTTCAAAAAGAAAATATATAAGAATTATATTCAGTATTTTGATGCTTTATTTCACATCATTTTCTGATGTAAGCTACAGCTATTTCACAACCTGTTCACTTGAACCTGTATTTGCTTGCAAATGTTTTTAAGCAAATCTGTTTTTTATTAATACTTAAAAATACATTTATACTTCCATTATTAACTACTAGGACAATAAGGTTTTTGGATTTTTGTGACATTTCTTTTTAAAATAATTATGTTGTCGCATGAGGTTCGTTGTTTTCATCCATATTTTTAAGGACATCTTACTTTAATATGCTACATTACTTTTTCTGATATTCTATTTCTCTTCTAAAATTCTGTGAAGTTGACTTTTGTTCTTTGTAATTTTAAGAGCTTCTCTTTTGTTCTAAGTGCACTATGAAACTTAAAAAGCATACGCTTGTTTCCAGATTTACATAACAGCATATCTAAGACACTTTGTATTCTACATTTTGGCTACTTTTTATGTACAGTCCTACTTAAAAATGTATATTTCCCATCAGTTTTGTTTATCTTTCTTGTACAGATGTATACCTTTTGCTTCTGGCTCAGTCATTGTTTAAGATAATGTAGTAAGTAGAGTAGTATTAGCTTTTACTGAACACATCCTCCTTTTATTTGTTGTTTCACAACCATTAAATCACTTAATTCTTTGCATTAGTTTGCTTTAACATAGCTTTTTGAAAAGGGTGGTTCCTGGTGTATTTCAAGCTCAAGTAATAAAGAATAGATCAGTGATATCTTAACTTCTGTGTCAAGCTTTGTTTTAAGCAGCAACATATCTTGATCCTTTTTCCTTCTAGTCATGATCAAAAGAGAATTCATAGAATTCTCTCTGAAGCTGTCTTTGTGTTAACAGTTTATAAAATACAGAATTTTGTTCGTCTTCTTTTTGTGGTACTTTGTACTGCTCATAGATTGCTAAAATGCAAATGTGGGGCTTGTTGCTCATCTTTCTGCTCATCCAAATTTACAATATCATTTTCTTAGGTGCTTTTGAAAATGTAGAATGTTTCCTCTTAATAACACTCCCCCCCCCTTCTGAGATCATATTGCATATTAAGCTTGTTTTTTTTTTTTTAGATGTATTGTTTAGGGACTTCTGCAGAAAGCTCATAAGATAACTCCTTTGAAGAGTTCAGATAAAGTTGTGTTGAGAATATTGTGATGGTTTTAAAAATCAATGCAGTAGCGGGATACGGGATGGGGGCAGTTGAAAGTATGTTTAGGGAATCTCAGGGGATTCAGAGTATGGGTGATATCCATGATAAAACTTCATCTGGTCAGGGAGGAGTTGAACAACTTTTTGTGTTTTCCTTAGTTCAAGCTGACATGAGAAGTTGGAAACACCCAACCATCAGATGCCAGGGAAACAGGGTAAGCTGGCAGTGGGCTTGAGGGGAGGGATAGGGCACGAACCAAACTGTATATTAAACAGTAAAGACCATCCAAGGCAGGTATATTTTAAAGCTGGTTACTATTCTTTCTCCTTGAACTGTTGCACTTATGCATAGTGCTTTTAAAATAGATAGAAACCTTAATGTTTTGAGGTATTCATCTTGCAGGTAGATGTGGTAGTGTAGGTTCTCACATTTCGGGCGTGTTAATCCATAGGCTCATGTCTCTTATAGTGTGGAGAAATAAATCTGCAAAGAATCTTAGTTACTTTAATGGAGGGGTCATGTAGTGTCTAGATTTCAGTGAGCTCTGAACTTTTTTGAAAGTACAAGATTTGAGGGCAGGAAAGGGGTTCTCCTTTGAGGAAAGCTGTGCAATCCTGATGCTTTTTTATATTATACCAGAAATATCTTTAAGAAATGCAAGGTTTACATTTCATATCTTAAATATTCTGATTATAGATTAAAAATAGCACTTAATTTGCTCTAAAAGGAAGCTGTAACAAAAAGTTGGCTTTGGCATGTGCTTGGTTTTTACAGTTAAGCTCCATTTCCAGTTTTGAAAGTATGACTACAGAGGGTTTGGGATATGCTTTAATGCTTAGAAAATAAGGGTGGACAAAGGTGGAAAGCAGCATGGTTGACAGGATAGGTAATGAATTGGGGGAGAAAACAGAGAATGTTTTGGTGAATGGACTTCGTTCTGCTTTATGAAATACAGCAGGAAAATCCATGGAATGATTTTGGAGGGAGTATTTGTCTTACAGACTGTTATTTAAAGGGTCATCATTTTAATAGTCACTTTTTTCTAAGACTTTTTTTCTTTTTAGTAGAAGAGCCATCTATGGTTTCTTTAAATGTAGAAGTATTTATGAAGATTGACAGTTTTTTTTTTTAATATATTAGGGGGAAGTTCATGTATATGATGAGGGGCAAGATAAAATGTAATTATTTTCTTTGAAAGAGCTTTTCAGGTTGTAATAAAACTTTCTATATTCAGTCTGAGAGGTATGATATCTAAATTGCATAATCTTGCTTTGGGAATTTAGCAACTTATGTTAAATGAGAAATAAATTTAGATAGTAAATTATGAAAAGGAAATGTAAAATGTATTGTTTCATTAGATAATCCCTGTCATCATGTGTTTTATTATACTCTGTTTTGAGTAGAGTAAATTGTGGTACTCCTGTCATCTCATTAGAAAAGAGTAGGATGCATAGTGAAGCATAAGAAAGTTGTGGTAGATATAGTTACGTAGATTTAGTTTAGTAGTGACTTGTGAATATGTGTATATAGCTGATCTGTCAATTTAAGTGAAAATAATTTGCAGATTTGTATGAATTTCTTCTCAATTTTTTGCCTCCTTACCACACATCTGTGTAGAGCTTTGAGGGGAATTAAATTTCAGTCTAATATGTTGTGATATGTTTGGATTAGTTTTTTCTTCTTTATTAATAAATGTGCAAGAAGCTGAAGTTATTTCAGGGATTAGCAGCAGATGTGATAGACTAAGTTTAATAATACACTTGTATGCAAGGCCCTCAGGCCTGTAGTTCACTTTGCTGCAACTAAAAGTTTGTGGCTGTGGAATATATTCAGGGCTTTGATTTCAAACTTCTGTGTAGTTGATTCATTGTTAATCGGGAGATAGAATGAGTGATTTGATTTGTATGCAATAATGGATAAGAAAGATGAGCTCTGAGAAGCAACTCTTAGTCTCAAAGTAAGATGTCCTGTCTGAATTTGAGACAAAGATATAATGGTGATAAGTGCCCTAGTGGTATTTCATAATAATAACACAACGGTGAAGTGTCCCATTAATGTATAAGCATAGTTGTTCTGGATCGCCTGTTAGGATTTTGTTCCGGTTTGGGGGCTCATTTTGATGTTTATTGCTTGGAATTTGAGATTTATGTAGCAGTATGCGTGCATGTTTCATTAAACAAGTCTGCTGAAATAACTTTGCAGTTTGAGCAGGGGTAGATTTTGCATACTAAAAGAAAAAAGACTGCTCCTGTGAGCTTTTGGTGATCAGGAAAGTTGTTAGTGATCAAGTAGAGCTGGTTATTAATTATTTATAGTCATAGTGGAAATAAATTCTGCTAACTTCTTGAAGTTATCTTTATTAACTGTATGCTTTTGATTAATCGAAAGAACACTGCTATAATCATAGAATATTTAAGGTTAGAAGGGACCTCTGGAGATCATCTGGTCCAACCCCCCTGCTCAAGCAGGATCATCTAGAACGTGTTGCGCAGGATCACCTCCAGGCAGTTTTTGAGTATCTCCATAGAAGGGGCTCATACTGGACTACAGTTCTGTGTAGCAATTCAGCAGCTGGCCTGGCATTTTCAAAGGAATTTGTCAGACCTCTTCAGTATACTTGTAGTAAAAATATGCTTTCTCATATTCCTAATGGTCTATAAACGCTCCATCTGGGATTTTGTCAGTGTGAATGATTTTCTGTAAACTAGCTCCCTGCTTTTAGCTTTAGATGTAAAAATAGGCTGTAACTAAAATGAAATTTTAGGTTTCTTTCATGGAAGCAAAATACATTTCAATTGTTGTAAAAGTTCTTAAAATTATAGCCAAAATGGGTGATTTCTTTTTTTTTTAAAAAAGTCAAAAGACATCAATAAAGCAAGGTGAGAGGAGTTATTTAGAAAACATTGGCATAATATCAAGTGCAATTTACACCGGATGCATGCATCTTAAAAAAAAAAATAATAATAATAATAATAAATTATTTTGTGGTTGAAAACATTTGTTGGGTGTATTTTAAGTGAAGGTGAATATATTTATCTGAGGCCATATTTTGGTCCTGAAAGTAGCAGTTGTAAGAAAGGTTAAACCTTCATATATTATGTTATAAAGATGCAAAGCTGTGTGATGTGTATAAAGAAGTAAATGTTTTCAGGAACTTGCATGGTTGTAACAAATGCGAAAAAGCTACCATTTTAATTTCTGACTGTTTTATTTCTGGAAAATACAGGTTTTTTCTTGTTTTTGTTTTGCGTAAAATTTTTGAGAATGTTATTTGATGATGTTTTCTAACTCCTAAAGCAGATTTAGAAGAAAGTATCAATGAACATGAGTTGGAGCCTTCACCTCCCAAAGGAAAAAGGAGGGGTCGTAAGGGAAAGCCAAGAAAAACAAATTTAAAAGGGCAATCAGAAGACACTAGATCTACGTCCTCACATGGCACAGACGAAATAGAAAGCAGTTCCTATGTAAGCAGTAAATATGCTAAACTTCTTA
This sequence comes from Anas platyrhynchos, assembly GCF_047663525.1. Classification (NCBI taxonomy): domain Eukaryota; kingdom Metazoa; phylum Chordata; class Aves; order Anseriformes; family Anatidae; genus Anas; species Anas platyrhynchos. The sequence continues at coordinate 16,796,724 of NC_092596.1, forward strand.
GAAGACAGAATTGCATATTTCTTCTCTGCAAATATATATTTTTTTTATTAAAATCTGTGTTTGTCTGAGCCTCCAGCTGGTGGCCACAGGCTTTTAAAATTGCAACCTTATTTGTAACCCAGCAGTATGTTTTAGTAAAATGTTTTTCTTTCAGAGAGACAGGTCTCCCCACAGAAGCAGCCCCAGTGATACAAAACCTAAATGTGGATTCTGTCATGCAGGTGAAGAAGAAAATGAAGCTAGAGGAAAGCTTCATATATTTAATGCCAAAAAGGCTGCAGCACACTATAAGTGCATGGTGAGTAACAGTATTGTTGTTAATCAGTTTATTATGAATTTTGACTGAACTGCTATTTTAGGTTTTAATACGGTACCCTTATATGTAGTTATGCATGAATATTGTCTTTGCGTTGATGATCTCTTTAAGTGTTGAAGTGTTTTGAAGTGAGCAATTCATTGATTTTTTTTCACTGCAGGCAATAAAAGTTGGTTACGTGTTAAGAGATGTAGGATGTAGTTCAGGGAGACTCTTTACCATTTAAAAAAAGTTCCCTTAGCATCTAAATGCATACACAGTGTTGAAAAATGAGTGAGAAAATAATTTTAACTGAAAGAATCCACTCCAAAAAATAAAATACAACTACCTTTACAGGCATTGAGACAGAATCCTGGAAGCATCAATGAACTTCATTAATTTTCTGACCAGTGGATTCAGGTTGTGACACAGTTAGAGTGTGGGACATAGGAGTTCTAGAAAACCCTTGCCAACTGTCAGATTGAAAAGAATCTGCTAATTTCAATGACCTTGTGCAAATAGTACTGTCTTTATGTAACCGATTCTATGAATGAAGTAGTGCTCTGAATAGCAAGCACAGTATTTTCTGCTGTACCTTGGAAGGAATAAGTAGTCCAGACAATGTATGCAATATTAATGGTCCTACTACAGCTGGCATAACTAAGCAGAGATCTGGTGTGTGCCAGCAGCCTTGAGCATTATTCTTTGCTGTTTTGTGTACCTGAGCTTCAGATTTAAGACTGTTTAAGTTGACTATACAAGAATGGTGATAGTAGGGATGATGCTTATGTATTCCATTGTCATACCTCAGGGTTTTTTGGGCACGTTGACATTCTGTGCCATGAATGTGCTGATTTACCTAAACGGCACAGAGAAGAAACTGGAATATTCCTGAGAAGTTCACTGGTATAATTAATAATATTGGTAATTTATTACTTTGTATTTTCAGCATTGTAGTCATTTTTTGTCTACTCCTTTTTCATTTAAAATACCTCTCTCCAAGATAGCAAATGTAATTAAAGCAGTCAGGTGGGTATCAGAAAGAACACTCATCATACTAATCTCTACGCAGCATGGTATTTCATCCTCATTTGTTGGTAGAGCACAGTCTGAGACAACTGAATACAGAACACTCCTTTCTGTGATTCCTGCACATAACTTCTTCAATGTTGGTGATCTGAAATTATTTTGTATTTGCTTGTTTTACAGTTATTCTCTTCTGGCACTGTCCAGCTAACAACAACATCAAGGGCAGAGTTTGGTGATTTTGATATCAAAACTGTTCTTCAAGAAATCAAGAGAGGAAAAAGAATGGTATGTATCTGCAGAATGTAATGAATGTGTCACTGAGTCTACTAAGGAGTATATAGGTCTGTCTGTTTGCTTTTGTGAAACAATCTTTTCCATCTACTTATGACAAAATTTAAATGTATTGCTACTTTGGGGATAGCTAGGCAGATAGGAGTCACCTTTAAAATACCATGTGCCCAAACAAATATGTGCAATAATATGTGCTATTTTACAGCAGATTTCAGTGCAAAGGATAGGAACCTGGGAGTTCATGTTTTTAATAAGTTTGTGTTAAATGGTTTCTGGTTTTACAGTATTGTTGATTAACTTTTTATTGGAAGGGTGATGTGCCAGAGAAATTACTGTATTCCAAAAAGAGAACCATAAACATGAGGAGCACCAAACTGAACAGAGACTGAAAGGTTGAACAGTGCCACTCTTCTTTCTCTTTAACAGAAATGCACGCTTTGCAGCCAGCCTGGTGCTACTATTGGGTGTGAAATTAAAGCCTGCATAAAAACATACCATTACCACTGTGGAGTAGAAGACAAAGCTAAATACATTGAGAATATGTCACGAGGAATTTATAAGTAAGAACCTATGTACATCTTGAGTCTATAATGCAAGGGAAGATATTTCATAACATCTTTTCTGCCAAGCTTGACAAATCAAGTTAACAAATACTCCATTTAAAACTAATTTTTTAAGCAATAATTGCAAAATATTTTGGTTACTTTAACTCTTCAAATTTCTGTACAACAATATGTGAGTGGAGAAAAACAATTATAACTCGCTATGTTTTCCTCTTCTGATTAATCTGTATTTTCTATTGCAAAAGCCCTGGATAATTTGTTATGATTGCTCCATATGGATAAGTTTTGTAGCTTATTTAGGTTCTTTTGGACCCCGTAACTTTGTCCTTGCTTGCTGAAGTGCAGCTGTTGTTGAGCTGCCAGTGTTGTTGTGCCCACAAGAGGGCATTCTGTGAGCAGTGTATTCAGCTGTTTTTTAAAATCTAGAATTGATCAAATCTAGTTGGTTCGTCTTTACCTCAGCCTTGCTTTCTTTCCGTTTAACTGCTGCTTAACTGAAAAACATGAATAAGTTACTACCAATTTTCCTGTAGCACTTACCAAAACTAATTGAGAAGAGATTCTTTTATTCTTTCAGTAAAAAAATCTTACCTGTTTCTTTTATTGTGTTAGACTCTATTGTAAAAACCATAGTGGAAATGATGAAAGAGATGAAGAGGATGAAGAAAGAGAAAGCAAAAGCCGTGGGAAATCAGGCACTGACCATAATGACATTCCTCAGCAGCAGCTCAATGGAAACTAGGTATGGAAGTTACTCCTGACAGATCTGTTACCAAGACTGAAACGCAATATACATTTAATGTAGTTTATTGCAGTGAAGTATTTAAATCTAGTGTATGCGGATAAGTAGTTTTTATTGGCATACTGTAGAAAAATGGGGAGGATATGTTGGTTTTTAAATCTGGCTGACTTCGTAACAGTATAAGAAGGGAGGCCCTCATTTCTATCGCTAAATATAGATGTGATGTCAGAGCTGCAAAATGCTTTTCTGTATGACTTTAAATTTACCATTGTTTTCATCATTTTTTAAACAGGTTCAAGGGACAGAGTTATAGAACTGGGAATGGCTAAGACATCATAACTACTAATTCTTTTAAATTGTTTTCTAAATTCAAAAAAGGGTTAGTAATTTTTTTACTACCCAACTCTGTTAGAAATTTCATTGAACTGCCTGAAACGTTCATGTGTGTGAGCCTTCAGTAAGTGGCAGAGTTTTACATGTCAATATTAATGTAGTTTGTAGTCTGCAGTGTCTGGAAAAAAAAATGAAACACTATATAAATGATATGTAATATGTACAGTGTCAAAAGTTAAGGCAGACATTGAAATGAAGCAAGATCTATATTTCTGGACTGAATAAAAACCTTAAGATTTGGAACGTGTAAGTTGTTTAGTGGATTCATGCAAAGAAGGAAGGTCTTAGCTAGTTTAATTAACAACATGGACAAATTCATGGTGGCAACAAGCTGGTACTTTGTGAATTTTGCATTTTCTTCATATACAAGTTATGGAGGCCATACATGGGAAAGCCGCTCTCTGTTTTTGCTTGCAAAGCACACAGTGAAAAAGGACTCAGTGTACACCGAAGCACGCTTGAACATTTCAGGTTGTTCCTGTTGTGATTGCTCATTCCGCCCAGCATTGTTTGCAGGAGATTTACTTGAGCAGCTGTTGGTTCTGAGCTGTGAGCTTTAGAACTCATGCCAAAGGGCTGTAGTTCATTCTTTCCCCAACAACACACCTCTTTCAGTGTCCCTGATTTACAAAGAACACTTTACTAAGTGTGATTTAAACCTTACTATATAAATGCTTGGACTCTGCAGCCCGATCTTTCTCTTCAGAGAGTTACAACTCTTAACTCACTATGGAATTTAGCCACCATATCTGACGTCCATACCTCAAGTGTTCTATGTTGTATGGAACACTTCATGTTTTGTCCAGAATATGCATAGAGGTCCCATATTCTGTAAGAAGAATGAGGAAACAACTTTGTTTTTGCTAGATTGGTATTTATTTTTTAATCTTATGACCACTATATGAGAAACTTTGCTTATCATCCTTATTGCTTTAGTGATTTTTTTTTTCCTCCTCTTTCTGTCAAGTCAACAAATCACATCATGGAATTCTACTTGCTGGAGCTTTTGATGTTCCTTTAGGGAATAATCAGATCTAAGTTATACCAAACCTAACAGATCAGTCCTCTGACTGCTTTCAAAACACCTTGTAATTTCTAATGGCTACAAGTTTCTTCAATTGGTCTGTTAAAGCACATTCTCAGACTTAAATAAAACCAAAAAGCTGAATCTAGTCCACATGTTTGTCTGTTGCTATCACATCATTGTATTGTTTGTTTAGGGTTTTGACTTGTTTCGCTCTGAACTCCCAACAAAACTTCCAGATTTGAAGGAAGGAAACAAGCAAAATACACTGATTTGACTATAAACTGCTACAGTTCTGTGATTGGTATTGCAAAAACAGTTCAGTTGTAACATGAGTTTCTGTAGCATTTTTTACTTGTATTTTTAAAAGATTTAATGTGTGTCATTGTCTTCTTATGCATTCCCTTAATGTCTTGAGGGACTCAATTACTGTATATTAGAGTTTCTAACATTTTACCTGTTAGAATTCAATCAATTCTGTTTGCTTTCCTGGAGAATAATGCAGTTTTGGAAAGAAATATTGCTGTGTACAGAAAATATTCAGTTACTGCTCTAAACATGATGCCATTGATCATTTTTATTTTGTATTTGTAACTTTCAAAATTAAAAGCGTGACTTGAATTGCAATGACAGATCGATTATTGAAATTGTCTATCAAGGTGTTTTGTTTCTTCTAGAACATGAACATTTTTCAGCCACTCAGAACAGTTTTAGAATGCGAAATAACATACTTCAGTGTCTAAATTACTTCTAGATTTGTGCCTCAGACATGGCCCTCCCATGGAATAAAGGCACTTTGTTTGCAGCTACTGTATTTTTAACCAAGGCTGGATGACAGGTGCATGGGGTAGATCTGCCAGCATACTGACTGTACTTGAGACTAAGCGCTATATGGCGTCAGTTGCTTAGTATAAAGTATAATATTCAGTCCAGTAATCCATCTGTTGTGAAATATATTACCCCATTCCATGCTTCTGAGAACCAGAACAGCACTTTACCTTTGGGTAGCAGAAAAGTAAGTGGCTGGTTACCTGTTACCTCCTTGTGCTGAGATGGCCTGACTAAACTGTCGTTAATTCAGAATTCATGGAAACAATGTCAAAAGCAAAAATCTCTTTTCTTATGAGCCTCAAATTTGTCATAACTTGACTTCAATTTATGTATGCTGGGTAAAAGTGCCTTACAATGTAAAAATTGTATTTATATGTTCCCAAGTAGCATTACCTGCTGGGGAGTAATTCTGTCGTGGTGTTAATATTTAGAAGAAATGTACCTCAGCAGTGTATTTACTGTACATCTCTTATGTCCTTAATTGTAGTTTTAAAAAGCATGACAATGTATGATAGTATACAACATTTACATATTTTTTTTAAAGACAAAATACTGCCATTACTGTCTTTTTATGTGTATTTTAGCTTGGAATTTCAGACAGTCTGTCTGAGGGGGGGTTTTGTTTGTTTGTTTTGGTAAAGCAATGTAATCTTTGCAAGCATATATTGGAAGATTATTCTGGAGCATCTACTGCCTTCCCAGAAACGTTAGAAGTAATACAAGTGCTCTGTAGGTGGGATAGGTATGTTTAAATTAGCTAGGTAAATTAATGCAGTCTATTTTTTACTGAGATGATTTTTTTTTTTTGGATAGGCACCTTCTGTTTTCATCTCACAATCGGAGAACTCTTAATTTAACAAAACTTGTCTTTATGAAACTGGTGTCACTATTTTATTTTTATTTTTTGGCCTTTGGGTATTTCTTTTGCTCACAAGTGTAATGTCTGCTGTTTAAAGTCTCCTGGAACCCTCTGGGATGGAGGTTTCTCCCCAACTCACTGTATCTCTGTATTAACAGATCTGCGATCGTGCTATACCAAGAAAGGACTGTACCAAGGAAGGACAGGCATCAGAAGGGTATTGTTCAAATTACTTGAGGATACAGCTGGTGTAATGCCAGAGTCCCAAGGCATGATCAAACACCATAGCAGTAAGCTGTGCTATCACTCCATTTCAAGGAAGGGCAAAAGGCCGGTTCAATACCAACATCTGTGTAGCTAAGTAGGATGAAATAGATTAGGTGACCAAAATACCTGCTTATTCAGCAGGTGTTGATCCACAGGAGGTTCTATGATAAAGCTCCAGTAGGAGTTGTACCAGCGTAATTCCTGGAGGGCAGCAATAAGTCCACCATCTACACTCCACAAAGTCTAATCTTTAGGTACAAAGAGCTGTGCTGATCTAGAATGATGTGGTTAGACTGAATCTGGCTCTAAATTTCTGTTATTAGTGTACAATAAATGTAATATTAAGTAAGAGGCCTTGCTTCTTAACTGCTGCCTAAATGAAGAGTAACTTTACAGTGAAGCAGAGTGAGAGATGAAGGGGTGATAACGTATTTGAAATATCAGACTTATCTGGCAGGTGATAATCGGTTCATTCCAAAAACGTTAATGTGCTGAATCAGATTGACAAGAAAATGAATCCTAATTAGTTGAAATTAATCTGAAGAGAACTGAAAGTACATTATAGCAAATAGTAACTCTTCCACATCACAAGGAACAGATTCCACTGTATTAGTGATGGAGGTTTATAAAAAAAAAAAAAAAAAAAGAAAAAACAGAACAGCTCTTAATTTATATACTTATTGAAGCAGATTCTATATATGCATATGTATGCACATTCATTAATCAGCAGTACATCTCAACCCTTAAAAGATCCTGGAGAACTGTTGCTTGTCAAAAAGCACTCAGGTTAGGCTAACATTTGCAGCTTTTGCTCTAGCATACATTTACATTAGGTGTAAAGACAAGGAATGTGTAAAAGAGGGTAAATGCATTCCTATCTACAATGTTATGTATATTTTGTTCCTGTTATATTGGCTTTACTTCCAAAGTTGTAGTTTGCAGTATTAGTTTCTTTTTATTGGTATCCTTGCATATATATATATTCAATAAATGAGTTATGAATTTCATATTTGCATATCTGTCCTTTTTCTGAAAGTAGAACTTTAAAACTGACACTTGAATGCATAAAAGCAGTGTTCCCTACTGATGTTAAAGTACCACGAAAGTTTTACCAGAAGACAAGTGAGTGCGTACTTACAGCATGCTACTTACTTGGTGGTAACTACTATTTGTGCATTGTTCCTAACTTTGTGTAATGGGTAAGTTGCTTTGTATTTACCACTTGCTAATAATGTGAAGTGGCTGGCTCACTATAGGTTGCCGTTCTCACCTTTTAAGGACTTCTTGAAGGCTGTGTCATAATAATTTAGAATAAGATAGATACCAAGAGCGCAAAGTGTAATATAGTTATGTTGCAGAAGAGTGGATAGATGCAGGATGCGTGTTAGAACCATATAAATGTGGTGTAAAAGATCAGCAAAACGAAGAATTGCTTGGAAGATGCTTGGTTTTGTCCAAATAAACGGCTGCTGAGAGCGAGAGAGTGAGTGAGAGTAATATTCAGTATTTTTAAAGTGTCGAGAAATGTAATGGGGAAAACTTTAAAGTAAATGTTTTTTGTTTGTTTTAAAAGGAGCTGTGTGCTTTTATGTTGACATGTTGATTTAATCACTGTGGTAGGTATTTACTGTGCCCTGGGAAACGGTATCCCCAGTCAACACAGACTTACTTGTCGGGAAAAAAAATTGTAATAGATCATCTTCAAATAAGAGTTGACAAATAATCAGATTTTGTTGATGGAGTATAATTTTTAATACTGTGATTACATACCCATCTTTGCAAGGGTTTCCTGAAAAGGTCAGTTTTAAGTCTTCTATTGTCAAATCTGATGTTTGGAGTAGTTTGCTACATGGTGTTTGATGCCATGTAAATAGTTAACAGATAGATGTTTATTTTATGTCCGGTATGGTTTTGTTTTTCATTCAGTCAGCTGGAATCATTGAAAGAGGTTCAGGATATTGTTGAGGAACCTTCTCTGTTTTGTGGATGTCTTCACTGTAATAGCTGGTCACTGAAATCTTGGAATAATGGCAGAGGAATTCATAGACACAGGACCAAACACCTTTCATTGTCCTCATATAGCGTGATGTTAGAGCAGAGTAGTGAGTACTTCAGTGGCTCCTGTGTCCCCGCTTTAATGAACTTTACTTAATCTACCATATGTGAGAGACTTGCAGCACAGGCAAAACAAGAGAAGTTATCTTTGTGCCTAGATCATGTACCACATATGGTAAATGACTTTCAAGCCTTAGAGACAAAAGAAGGATGCTGTAAAGTCTCAAGTCTCAGCTTGTGTCTCTGTTTCCAGCTTTCTGTTCTGGGCCAGTAATTTAAACTGGAAAACTAATGGAACAGAGAAACTGTTTGTAAGCCTATAAAAGAAAGATCAAATTGTGTCAGACTAATGTTGCTCCTTCTACACCCAGATAAACTTTTTGAGCAGAGGAGAAGCAGTGAACAGAGCTTTACTTTCATGACTTTTCATAAGAAAACATGGGAATGTGGTCCAAGACCAATTTAAAAATAGAGGTTTTGAAAACTTGTTTGGAAAACAAAACTTGCTTGGAAAACCCTATTCAGAGCTGTGAATCATTCACAGACTGCGAGGTTATACTGAATGGCATTCTCTATGCTTCTGCTCTGACTAGGTATTATTTGCTATTTCCATTTGTGACTTGAATGGGATATACTGGTTAAATTGTAGGGAAGACCTATAATGTGAGCTAACTACTGGATTGTAAAATACAATTACAATTCAAAATGAACTTGATAAGTTCAAAAGAGTTAGAGTATGATTCAGTAAATCCAAAAATTGATTTTACATATGTAAATTTTTGCACTTCCAAAGCAATAATCAGCTGAACAAAGAGAATGGGACAGGACAGGCTACTAGAGTAGCAGTGGTACAGAAGAGTACTCTTAGGGTTGTAGCCACTCATCAGCTGCATATGATTCAACGATACGCTGGAAAAAAAAACACAAACATTGTGGAATGTATGAACAGGAATGTAGTCTGTAAGATGCATGTCTTGGTCCTTCTTCCTTAGGTAATAGCAGAACACCTTTCTGGGAACGTGGTATCCAGCTGTTGTAGGCACTGCACTCCATGGAAAATGTGAAGAAAGTGGAAATAATCCAGAGAAAAGCAATGAGAGGGATGACAGGATAAAAAATGAGCCTTGTTTTAAGGTGATGAGAGAAAAGTGTTTTTCAAATCTATAAGAGAGCCACAGAGAAGAAAGAAAGAAACAGTTCTCACCATTGCAGGTAGGACAAGAAAAATAGGTTTAAGTTGTTGCAGGAAGCCTTTAGCTTAGGCATCAGAGTGGGTAATTGTCCTTGGCAGTAGGAAGAATTAAGCTGTAGCATGCACTTCCTGGAGAGATCGTGGAATCTATGGAATTCGATTTTAAAGGGAATATTTGTAGGCATCTTTTGGGGCTGGTGCAATTGTAGGTTGGAGGTGCTGGGGATAAGGCTAATGGAAATCCCTACCAGCTCTTTTTTTTTTTTTTTCTCTCCTCCACTCTAAGGCCTTCTGCAAGGAGTCAGAACCACTTTTTGGAAGTAAAACTCTGTACTGGCAGAGGTCCTGTGCTTGACCTTAAGGCTCAGAGCCATGCATTTCCTTTTTCATCTTTTCACTTAAAATAGCACTTGTGGTAGTAATAACATGCTCTTGCGGAGTGGCACAGGTCTGCATGGTTATGAACTTTCCGTCACCACCCAGCAAATGGCATTATCCACTCTTCTGTTTCAGATTTTCAGGAGTACTTCATTACTCCCAAATTCCTGATTGAATATGACCAAAAACTTCAACACATGTTTTTAGTGCACGAAGTGTACTTCATACAAATGTGTGGGATTGTTGCACACAACTTACTGATTTTTCTTCACTGTGTGCACATGTGCTCTGTGATGATACAGAGTTTGGGGTGACTGAACTGTTACCCAGTCTTTACAGAATTAGGGCAGCAATCTTAAACCTTCACTTGAACTTTTGCTAGAGATGATCTTCTATTTTGTTTAGACAGAGTTCTCTGCTTGCTTGCATTTGTTCTAAAATGACAGTCTGGACAAGAAGAAACCAACCAGGGCTGGCACTGCCCTGCCTTTTATTCCCTGGATACTTTACTTGGCACCTCACTTGGCACACATGCAATACCCTTTTTTCACCCCAGTACCCAAAGAAAATACGTGCTCCTGCACAGACTCCAGCCAAGTTCCTGCCTGCCAGTGGAGGGTGTTACAGAGGCTTGGGGCAGAGGGAGGAAACTCACTCCCGAAGCATATACTAAAAATAGGTCAATGCATTGCAAACAGCTTTGCTGTGAGAGCTTCCTTCTGGCATGCAGCCATGCAGCTGCCTTATAGTTTTGAGCCTAGATACCTCCAAAACAAAACAAAAAGTCACTAAAGTTAAATGCAGCCAGCAGTGCTTATAGTCTTGATAATCCCTACAGTGTATCAATTTTAGTTTCTTCCAGAGTGCAGGTAGCTTGCTCAATTTAACTTCAAATGTCTGAGTTACACCATTGGCAATCCCTGAAGTCTGCCAAGTTCAAAGCAGGGAGGAGGCCTTTAATCTAAAGTTGAAATACTCGGATGATATGTCCAAAAAGTTTTCCTGTGGCTTTCCTGTGGAGTAGGAACTGCAGTAGCTAGGTTACAAGAAGTTTTTAAACTCTCCAAATTGCTGCTAACTAAACATCCTTAAATCCTGACATGTGAGTATGAAATGAGAAAGTCAGTTCCTTAATTTAGACTAGCTTGAAAAGAGTAAACTTTTTTTACACAAGACTCCCTGGACAGTTGGGCTGAATAATAGAAGTGATTCATTCAGGTCTTGATGCTTACAAGTTTCTTGGGTTTTGCCATATTTTCCAGTGATTTGTGACAACATTTTGCCCTAAAATAAATCGCATCATGTCCTGCCATATGTTTTGACTATGAAAATGGAGGTTTCAGTTTGAATACCGAGCTTCGTTGTTATTTCTTTCAAAGGCTGTTGATCATTTAGATACAAGCTTCACATTTTCCTTTATCGTGATTTCTCATTTGCATCAAGAATATTTTCCAAAATAGTAGTTAAATCCCTCCGATGATTTTCAGCTATGTCACATAAATCACTGAAAACACGGAGAAAAACACCTGTGCAAAATTACCTTTTTTTTGGTCTAATATTCAGCTTATATTTGAGTCTTCTGTATCCAATTATCTGATTTGTGTGGCAATGAAACAGAAGATCAGCATCATTGTACTTCACATTCTTTTTAAACTCATCAGTAGAATGACCACACTAGTTGGTCTGTAAGTTTGTAATTTAAGATGTGCCTGGAAGGGGTTCAAAGAGACAGGAGCTGCAGTGTGTCTCACTTCCCTTTGGAAAGCCTTTCTGAAACTGTCAAGCAATATTTACATCAAAAAGGAACTGAATTCTGGTAAACTTTTCCAGACTCCAAGTAAACCAAACAACCTGAGATTTAGATAAACCTTGGTGGATTTAAAAACTTGATGGTATCACTGTCTAAGACTTGTGTTAGCCCATCAGATATTACAGACGTACATTTTGAGGAAAGGCTTTCAGTTAATAGATAAAATTAAGAGCAGAGTTTTGGCAAAACTGCCATCTCTGTTCAGTACTTCATGGCCTCTTAGATTTCTGCAGTTAGAGGTACAGGTGCTCTGTTAGCAATTAACCTGTGCTGTTAATTAAAATGTACTGTTTGCTAAATATGATTAGTGTCTGGAGCCAGGTAGCTTGAAAAAGCTTCAAGATTATCTCTTTTTACCAGGACCATCAAGTTTTTAGCCCTCTCTTTAGAGGAAGGTTCAGAGGAGGCCCTATTTTCTCTGTCCCAGAAGAAAGGCTATTTCTCCCCTTAGAATGGGGCTTGGCAGTCCTTTTCAGAGCACTTCCCATCCTTGTCTCATAGGGATTTTTAAGGACAGATTTCTGAAAGGATTTTCCACCGGGAAAAGTGGGATCCTGAATGGGTGATAGATAATACATAGGAATTCTGGCTCCCTACTACCAGGTTGTTTATCTTGAGATCTTAAAAATGGACTTATTTCCCTTTTTAAGTGTAAACTGAGTTCTTAAGGCACCTTTTCCACTGGAGTATCTGACTTTGCCCTTATTGCCCATCTCAGTCTTGCACATTTAACTCAAGTTCAGATCCAGGGTCTGGTGTTATTCCTAGAACAGCTCTTCCTGTTTGAGGATCTGAATGACTATTTTGCCAGCTTGTGCCATACAACTCGAGAGGACCTGCAAAGGGGAGGGGAGTCCTGATGGGCAGTTCCCTCCCAGCCTGGCGTGCGCTTCGTGTCTCCGCTTCCCTTATAATCTGCCCAGAAAAGATTTCTGAGATACTTGAGCAGCTGCCACAATCTGCATGGGAGGCAGCAGCCTTGGCATGTGAGCTCTGCCACCTGATGCCCGGTCTGTGCTGAGACAGTGCCAGCTGGATCTGCAAGCCTCAGTGAATACAGCCTTCGTCAGCGAGTTCTCTGATTAGATTGCTGCCTTGGAGCCTTTTGCTGGTCTTCCTCAGTTCTTCTCCCATTGCTCAGATAGCCTTACCACCTCCTCTCAGCATCTTTTGAGTTTCTATCCTCACGTTACAGCCAGGTAAGCCCATTTATCCATGCTGATATCAACAGGTTCCAGATTTTTTAAAAAACGATCCTGTCTGGCTCACAGCTAGGGAGCCTCTAGTGACACAGCTAAGTCCTCTGCAGCCATTTAGAAATATTTCTGGAGGGATGCAGGTACGTCTTGCACTCAGGTGCCTAATGAAAGCAGATTAACCTGTTCATTCCTTCAAAAGCAACTAAGCAAAGTGGGGAATCCCATGTCTCTGCCCCACTTCTGTGTTCCTGACAGCAAGACCTCCTGCCAGCACCAACCCCCTGTGTTTGGAGTCAGCCAGCCTTCCGTTCTGACTGAAGTTGAAGGTACAGTACAAACTGTTGGCTAGAAGAAGCTGCTTGACTTTAGCAAGCGTGGTTCCCACGTATAGCCCTTCTCCCAGAAGGCCATTTACACCTGTGTGATCCTCAGAGTTTGCTGCACAAGCACATCGTAATGTGGATGTTTGTCCACCCCGTGCTCCCCGAGATTCCTGTAACATCTAATTCCAGTTAAACTGGCAGAGTAATGTGGCTGCCATCAGTCACATTAATTTGACAGAGTGTCACATAGAAGCTGTTGGGTTCCACAGGTTTCTGGAAAAGACTCTATTGATACAAGGGCTAATGAATGAAGGGAACAGGAATTTGCCTTGTTACTGGTACAGAGAAAAAGCAACTCTCAGGAATGCTCACTGCATAGTGAAGGAAACAGTCTGGGTTTCCTAACAGATCTTGTCCCTGCTCTTTGTCCTGCTTTGCTTTTGCGAGGCAACTGTCATTTTGGTACACCTGGCTTCCTCTTCCATTTGAACCATAAGGCCAGAAAAATAGCGTTTCGCAGTTTCAATTACAAGTAAAAGTGGAGAGATTTCTCTGTGGCCGTGATGAAGACAGAACACTTGCACACTAAATTCATATTTTGATGAACACTATGTAACATCTAGTAATATATTCCTTTCCGATTTTTCACTTGATTAAAAATGCCGGTGCTTATATCAGGATCACAGTTTGATAAGCCTTGAGTTCTCCATTTTTGCTCATTTTGTCTGCACAGACAAATCTCAGTTGTTAATCTGCTGAAAAATCATTGTGCTCTTTGCGTTTTTAGGAGGCTTGTCTTGTGAAAAAAAAAAAGCACAGATAAATTCTGCTGATTCCTTCTGAGTCACCCAGCAGCAATGGCAAAGCTAGGAGAAAAAATGGGGTCACAGAGGGATTGATGAATGGACAGTGAGTGACCTGAAGATCTAACTCAAAGGACGCTACTTCAAGTGCAAGTGTCTCCATATGCTAAATGCTGAGTTGTTGTCTCCAGGTACCCCACTGTTGGGGTATCATGGTTACCAAGCACGGTTTTAGTAAGTCTGTTAGAAAAGTTACATACAGCCAACACTCATACAGGCCATGATTTGCCAGGCCTGAGCTCTGAGGTATTCCTGGACGGTTAGAGAGGATAAAATAATTTAGAAATCAGGAAACCACTCAGAGACAAGCCATTATTTATTAAACTATTTTGTCTTCTAAAAGCTGTGCATTCCAGAGAAATCACAACATTGGCTCTCCAACCTTTTTGCATCATCTAGCTAGAAAATGTGCAGCTTCCAGATACCGCCAGATCACCTCCCTTGACCCTGCCCTCGAAATATCAATGGCTCCCATACCAGTAAGAACAAAACTGGTCATATACTAAATCCGTTGCTGATCTCAGCTAACCAACTTCCTGTAATATCAGCAAATATTTCTGCTTTTGTAAATCTGTTCTTCCTTCCATAATGGGGTGCCAGCAGGAATGCTTGGGATCCAGAAATGCGCTGGTTGGCAGGAAGAACAAAGAAATTGCTCACCCAGAAGGGTAAAAAAGGACTAATGCTTTTGTTCGCTTGGGAGAAGTTGCACAGAACTTATGCCAATAACTTTTGCACGCAATCAGAAAGCTGGCGCTGGATGTTACTTTTAATAGCAGATGTTAATATCAGTCATTAATTAGAAACGTCTTCAGTAACTAGAATAAAAGTAGATCCTGAAACACTCCTGTGGTTGAACAGTCTCTTGACAGATACTGCCCACTGTCTGGTAATGTCAGGCCCTCTCTGAACTTGACAGGGCAGCTGCTGTTTTTCCCAGCCTTCTGGAAATAGGCCAGCTGTGACATGTTTCTGATATTAGCTGGGTGTATTTCATTCTGCTGCCCCAGGCAGTTTGATAAAGGCTCCTTCCTCCCGCTCCAGAGCTAACCCACCCGAACTGTAGCCGAGCACCTCGCTGCAACAGAACTGCACTCGCTAGGGCTCCTGCCTGTTTGCTTCATTAAGATCTGTTTAAACTGTTTCATACAAAGGAACACTCAAACTGATTTCTGAGCCCAAAGTAGCAATGCTAGGTGTACATCAGGAGTTGTTTGGCGTGAAGAAACATTGCCATGGCACTGTATGAATAAAGTTATTAAGAATCATTATCCCTTCCTCGATACCAAGTCTTCATGCAGCAGAAAATAAAACTTGGTCTCCACCCTTACAGAAAGCAGAGGAATGCCTTCAGCTGATACGTTGCTAAAGCTAGAATATAAGAAACCATGAATTTCTGTGTTCACTGCTGCTTTGCCCTTCAGTCCAGACCTACAGAAAAAAATGACACTTTTGCTAGCATTTTTTTTTTCCTTCCCGTATGAGATCAGTGGAGCTATCCAGGCACTTCCGTTCTTACAATTTTACTTCAAGATCAGATTTTCTCCAGGCAGTTAAAGGCAGCACCCGGAGACCTCGCTCAGCCTCCCCTTGCATCCCACGGAGCTGCGTTTAGTGAGAAACCTCCCCTACCCGCCCCGAGGTGACGGGCTGCAGGGGACCCCTTCCCACACGTGTCCCCGTCCCTTTTCTCAGTGCAAACGCCCCCACCGCCGCCTGAACCCTCCTCCAGGGTCTGTGGGTTCCCAGCTCCCGTAGGCGGGCAGCGGGAGGGGGCCGTGCCCGCCGGCCTGGGGGCTCCTCACAGGGACCGGGCCCGGGGCGGAGCGGGCGGCGGCGCCGCGGCCATGTTGAGGGCGGGGAGCGCGGAAGGCGGCGCCGGGGCCGCTGCGGGGCGCGGCGCCTCCCCGCTCCCCGCCGCTCCTCGCCGCCCGCAGCCGCACCGGCCCCGGCTCCGGCCCCGGCGGGCCGCGCCATGGCGACCCCCAGCCCCTGCATCGTGGTGAGTGCGGGCCCGGCGTTGCCTCCTCGGCTTCCCGCTGGGCCCGGCGTGCGGGAACGGGGAGGGGGGAGGCGGCTGCGGGGCTGCGGGGAGCCGGCGGGGGCCGCCCGTCCCCGTAGGGCGCCCCGCGTGGAGTCACCTTGAGGGGTTCGGGCTCCCGCTGCCCTGCCCGGCCCTGCCCGGCCCCCAGCGCCCCTCCTCGGCTGCCGGCTCGGTCTCGCCTCCTGCCCGGTGTCCTGCCACGGGGCGAGGGGCCGGCGGGGTGTTGGCAATGCCGGGGCGCTGCTTGGGCGGCTCGTGGTTGGGAGAGCCGGGGGTGCTGCCTCAGAAAGCGCCCAGAAATAACTTCCACCAGAAATAACTTCCACCAGGCACCGACCCGGCGTGGCACAACTTCCTATTTCTGTTGCTCCTCAGAGCGCGCTCAGGAGATCGTGCTCCGTGTACCAAAACCCGAACCGGGGATGCCTTCTGGAGGAAGAACCCGCTGAGGGTGTATTTTTCACCATCACTGTGCTCTCCTAAGAATCCTTTTTTTTTATTATTTTTTTTTTAAACCCAGCCCCGGGTGCTGTGAGCGACAGCGGTAGCGTGACACGCATGTGGCGCCTCGCGGCCCACGGCCATGCCTGCCGTCAGGCTGTGCCTGCGCGCCTGCCTTTACTTCCTCGCTAAAAATCCATCCGTAGAAGCCACCGAACAGCCCGCTCCGTACCAAACATAGCCTGCAAGGCTTAGTGGATGTGCTAGATGTAATTATGGGGCTGAACCGTAGGAAATTTCCGTAGCTGCTGAGAGGGACCCAGCTCCTGACACGCAGCAGATCACGGGCTCGGTGCCTGGCCTGCTGCGAGCACGGGCTGTGCAGGGGCTGCTGTGGCTGGGAGGGCAGGCCTGGCTCCTGGCCGAAATCCTCATTACCGCTTGCGCAACCAAAAAACATGTAAACAGCTGGCTGATCACAGGCAAGGTAAGTGCTTCCTTGGGCACTGAAATGGAAGAGTGATCTGCACAGGCAGCGTGGCTGAGGTGGATGCTTACCATGCCTGCCCCGCTGCGCTGCCAGCAGCAGGCTTCGGTGTTCCCCAAAAAGTTCTTTTTACACCAAGCAGCCTTCAGCTGCGTAACCAACAAGTGAAGCGATTCAAAATATATTGTCATTTTCAAGTGGCAGCGGGGCTAAGCTTCAGGGAAAGTTTTTCTTGGTGCTTTTGTGACAATATGCCCCGAACTGCAGCAGTAGTTGTATAATTACATACAAAGGCAAACCCCTTGTCCTAATTAATACACTCCTGCTAATGTTGCAAGCTGTTTCATGTGGAGAATCTGCCCGTGCGGAACAGGTTGCTGAAGCAGGGCTTTAATTTCTGGTTCTGAAGATCTTGAACCTCCACTGTTTCCAGATTGTGGTCAGAGAAGGCTTGTTTCATAGGCACATAACTTGTCCCATTAATATAGCTGTCTTGTCTTGTATTGACAGCTGGCTCGTGTGTTTTGTTGTGATTCGGTGTTGTGGAGATCTGGAAGATGTCCCTGTTACAAGGTCTGCTTGCTTAGTTGCAAAGGCAGGTTTTGCATTACACTGCTGAAATCAGAGATGTTGAAAAGCAGAAAGCTGCTTGATTCTTGTTTATTTATTTATTTTCAAATGAAATAAGATTATTTGAGGTGTAGTAATTTCATTTTCCCCCCTCTCCAATGGGGGGAAATGTTGTTAGGGCTTGAAATTATTTCCCCTCCACATCGTGCTGAGTGACAGCTCATGTAGCATTTCAGACAACTCTTGTGAGCTGTGGGTTCTGCAAGCTTCCACTTTGTGCTCTGTTCAGAAGGAAAATAAGGTGATCCCAACGAGTGTAATGGATTTGGTAGTTTATCGGGTAAAGCAAAGGATTGGCAGTTTCTCACTACAGGCTTTCTATAAGACTTTGTAGAAATCTCACCTTATTTCCTTTTCAGATTCGCGATGATGAACAAGGTTACGACCTGGACTTGTTCTGCATACCTAAACATTATGCAGATGATTTGGAAAAAGTCTATATTCCTCATGGGCTCATCATGGACAGGTTTGTTTGACTTCAGACAGTACACTGCTCCAGCTGATTCCATGACACTGGAAAAAACAATCTTCCAGTGATAGTTTTGCTGCCTGGTGACTGTCTAAACAGATTACATTTAATTAGAGACTAAGAAATACACGTGTTAATTAACTCTTTCTTGTTTGGCTTCAAAGAGTTTGTACGTTTGCAGTTACGCTATTGTTTGGAAATTTGTCAATTCTCAAAGAAATTTGTGGTACTTAGCAGTCTGCGACTTTCTTTACAGTGTTTCTTTGATGTTTTACTTAAAGTAATTAGAACACATTACTTGTTGTGCTAGTTCAATCTAAAAACAGTTACAGTCTCTCAAATATCTTTAGGATGTTAATAAGAGTAGATTATTAATCACATTATGATAAGACTTTTTCACGTTCATGTGGTAGATAACTAACACCCGATTTTCCCCTACTGTCTGCTAAAGACATTAGCCTTTGCAAATACCAATCTGTCACTTGTGGTTGCTGAAATGTATGATTTTCTCTGGAAGTTTTATCTCATGTGATGAGAAATGGGTACATGAACCTGTAAGGTGTTTTTGTTTTACTTTGTGTTTGATACTTGCCTAATTCCTTTTAACAGAATGAGCAACAAATTCAGTGGAGGAGTTGCTGGAGACACAGAACCACTGAAAAGCGGTTCTGAGTAGATCTTGTGAATAGGAATGCTTCTAGATTTTGCATGGTGCTGTTTGATTAGATTATTACAGTATTTATAATAAAATGTTTTTTAACTACACTGAAAGACCCTATGTAGGAAAAAATTGGACAAAGTACGGGTCATTAAGTAGCTGATGTAAAGTTTCTAATGGCAGGCATTCTTTGAGAAACCTGCTGTCAGCTGCTATACTGTAAATACATACCATGCTTTCTGAAATAAATTGAAAGATAAATTTAGAAACAATGATCACTGAAAAACTGTTCAGTGTTCTCTTGCTCTGCTTTATTGGCATTATATTTTGCAATCAGGACAAATTTATTCAGCAAAACATAAAGCTATAGTTGATAATTTGAGAGTTTTCTTGCTCCTCAGTTAGTGAGAGCTGCTGTCTTTTTGGTTGTGCTGATTTATTTTGCTCTTTGCATGGAAGCTGAACCTATCTTTGAAAGAAGAAAACACCCTTATGTCTCTTATCTGACGGTAAAACAATTCAGGGTGTTCAGATTTGCTTTGGCTGAGTATGATGTATGAAAACAAAGAAGTTTGGCAGTGTTACTGTTAGATTAACCTTGGAAAGCAAAACTTTGTTGACCAATAGTGGGTTAAAGTGACTGAAGTGGTAGGCAAATATTTCCGAGCAAAATATGCTTCTGAGTTTGCATGTGTTTGCTGTTGTTGTTTGCAATATAAAATACTGCTGCTATAGTAAGCAAACTAAATGTGTTACGACAGCTAACTTTTTTTTTTTTTTTTTTTTTTGTATAGGACAGAGAGACTGGCACGAGAAATTATGAAGGGCATGGGAGGACATCACATTGTAGCTCTCTGTGTACTCAAGGGTGGCTATAAATTTTTTGCTGATTTATTAGACTACATCAAAGCACTGAACAGAAACAGTGACAAATCAATCCCCATGACTGTAGACTTCATTAGGTTGAAGAGTTACTGTGTAAGTATCTCTGCAATACCGTGCAATTTTTCTGTAAATTTGACTAACTTCAAATTAACAACAGGGATGATTGAGTATTGTCACTAAATATTGCAAAAGCTTTGCCTAAGTACTGCCTAAATTGTGTTAATTTTATATAAATAGTTAAGACAATTAAGAGGAAAAAAGCAGTCACAAGCTAACTTGTTCTTTGTCTATCTTATATGATCTGGTTTCTTTCAGACTTTATCTCCCTCGGCCCAGTAAAATCCAGAACAAAGAGACCCTTTCTGTGTCCTTTACTTCTTAAACAATTTCCTCTCTGCCCCCTATCCCACCTCTAAAACTGTGGTTCTAGAATAATACAGAGGATAGTCCTACAAATCTTATTACAAAAACTTCATTCTAGGAATTTTCATGTGGCTTAGACATCACTCACCAGCTAGGAAGACTTGAAAACTGCGAACATGGTTACACTTGGGTTCCCTACCTCATCTTTTGTTTGGCTCAACTGAACAGTGAACGAAATGAATTGCATTTGGCCATGAGGAAATACTAGATTCATAAAAACAGATTTATGGTTAGCAGCCACTGAATATGGTGCTACCTTTTAAAGCCTAGGTCTAGGTTGCCTTGGCTTTATGATTTTGGAAAAGAATTTATTTTCATTTTGAACACGAGTATTTAACTTTATAGGGAAATGGAGTATGAGGTTGTATGTAAGATTTTTATAAGGGAAGCATTAGATTACATTGTGCAGGTCGAAGGAGGAAGCAGATGTATGTTAGTACTGCATGCTTCCCAACTCAGCAACAGCCTAGTCTCGTGTTTTCAAGACAGTATTTGTGGGTAGTTTAGATTTCTTCCATAAGATCACTTGTAGTGTGGAAATAATTAATTTTTTTTATTTCAATTTGTGGTGTCAAAATAAATTGCTTCTTAAGGTCCTGCTGTTAATTCTGTGTCTCAATGACCATGTTTTCCAGTCAGTAGTATAAGCTACTTGTTGTGGTTGTGGAGGAGTGCCTGCTGCAGTAGAAAAAAATAGATTACTAAGTTGGAAACTCAACTGCATTGTTCATTTAATTAAACCAGAGATAGGGTTACTTGCAGATTTAGGTTGGACTGTAGAAGAGCTTCATAAATGCGCTGCTGCTGTTGAGCTTCATAAATGCGCTGCTGCTGTTGAGCGATCTGTAAAAACTTCACCTCGTAGTGTGGCAGAGCTCAGACCAGTCAGAGTTTGGCCAGGCCTGTTTGCAGAAGAGCCGTGCCAGCTCCCGAGGTGTGTGTGCAGTGATGTCCTGGGGCTACCTGGAAACCACCGTCATGTCTGCAGAGCGTGCTGCAGTGACTCAGCTGCACTCTTTTAAGAGAAGGCAAGGCCAGGCAGAAAGGGACATGCCAGCCTTTCGTTACATCTTGCAAGGGGAGAGCTGCTTGACACACTTTCTTTCTGCTCCTCACAAAAGATTCAGGCTCCCTCTACCAGTCCATTCAACCACAAAGCCACTACATGCCCACATACGCTGTCTGTAAAAGCCACAACAGAAAGGTGAATGCCTCTATTAGAGGATAATATTTGAAAGAATAGGAAATAACTCCCACCTTTTTTGGCGAGGAAATTTGTATTTTCTGCTTTCTTCAAGGAACACATCCAATAACTTTGTTGATTTATTTAAAATATAAGGACTACACCCTTTTGCTCTCTCCACCTTCCAAGTAACTTGGAACAAACTATGGGATAAGTGTTGTGAAACACCTGGAAAAAATACTATGTTGCAAAGCAAGGCTTATTGTACAGCATGTTTTCATTGTTCATCTTTATGCATTAGGCATGTATTGGTTCTGCTGCTTTTATTTTTTACACCGCCCCCCCCAAACTATAGTGCTTTTATATTAATAGGAAAATGAACAGCAAAATAATTACGGAAGTTTTAATTCTCTTTTTGTAGTAAGAAGGAGTAAACAAAGAGAAAAGCAGAGAAATTTACACAGAAAGGAGTGTAAGCAGAATGTTTTCCATGAGGTGTTGGCTTCAGGATTTTAGTTTCGTCAGCCAATTCTGTAAAGGAATGTTTTCTTGTTCTATATGACCGAGGAGCTCCAGTTACTTGATGGCCCCACTAGCAGATTATTACGAGCATTTCATTTCTGTCAACTCTCTTAGGTAGTTATTAATATCCAGACTTACGTTCTTTAGATTGCATAACTTGATAGACTGGGTAAGACTGTCCTAACACAAACATGCGTGTAATTGATTCACTTAGTTTTCCATTATTAATGGTGCTGGAATGTTAAATCTGCTCTGTAGTTTTCATTCGTGCTTTACTAAATGGAGGAGTCAGCATTCTTAGTGATGGGAAAACCATCACAAACCGTAATGGACAGTTGAAAGTAGAGCTAGCTCTCTTGTGATTGTTTTTGGATGCAATTACTAGATCACGCTGCCTGCCTTTACAGACTGGGTAAAAGATGTTAAAAATACCATTGTTGCATAAACAAAGCAGCTGAACTCGTATAATGGTTCTAAAATTGTTGTGATTGATGTTCTATTCCTATTTGAAATTGATCATTTAATATTTTCAAGCTTATGGGTTATTTGTTTCATAATGCAAAGTTCATGCTATGATTGCACCCAAAAATAATTCTCTAAGAATACTGAGATGATGAAGCTGTGATTAAATGTTACTTATAATTCCTGCTTTCGGAGTCCTTACAAATGAGTTTTAATGATCTGGCAAGCTGTTAAGAAATTGAAAGATAGTGTTTGTGAACAGAACCAGATCTCTGTATTCTTGACAAATAGTTTATTTTTCTTGTGCTAGAAGAATGGCTTTTCACCAGTTTCCTGCATGTAAAGTTAGAGTTAAGCAAAAGTTGCTTATGTAGTCACAAAGGGCAGCCAAAACACAATGGACGTGTTGCATTGTCACTCAGGAAAATAGGGCTTTTCGGAAGAGTACTGCAGCTTTAAGGCAAAATCTAGTTAGGCTGGTTGAGACAGTATTCTGAAAGATCTTGTGTTAACTGAGCCTTATAGCAAATACCATGAGGAACTTAAAATGCCTTGTCAGGGGTTACGATCTTGCAGCACGTTATTATTTTCCAGCAATGACAATGAGGCAGTGAAAACAGATCTAAACAGTAAATCTCTAATGTGTTAAATCACAAAGCATTAAAGTCTTACCAGTACTGAAATCAGAAATAATGCTCCTGAAGATAATTAAAGTGTTGCTTAATTATTAAACAAAGTTCTTTCCAATGGAAATCTGGTTAAAACCAGTGTTGGAA
The DNA here is from genome assembly GCF_047663525.1 of Anas platyrhynchos. Taxonomy (NCBI): domain Eukaryota; kingdom Metazoa; phylum Chordata; class Aves; order Anseriformes; family Anatidae; genus Anas; species Anas platyrhynchos. The sequence goes on from NC_092596.1 coordinate 16,819,818, forward strand.
ATTCGTTAACCATTTTTGATCCTTTAATTGCTCAGAAACTCAGTACCTGCATAGGAATGTAGGTTTATATGCCAGTGAAGGTTTATGTTTTGTGTTAAAAAATGTAGCAATTTGTAGGGTGCTTGGTGGGAAGGACAAGGGCAGATTTTGTTGGTTAGATTGTTTTTCTCTGCTGATCAGTATACTTGAGTATGCATAACCCACAGGGTTCTGTAGTGATCTGTAGTTCTGTGTTGTTATTGTTTGATTATAGTGTGTTGCTTTGTAGCCAGAGAGATCACCAGGAAACTGATCTGCATGCATGTAATGAGAGGACTGGTCTATCATCTGTGCATGTTGTTTTAATGGAACAAATATCTGTAACATCTTTCTCCGTCTTCCTTCTGTAAGAAATGGTGCTTTTTACATCCTTCCATGGAAAAAGGATGAAATTCTTATTCATGTAGGAATAGATAAGAGAGAATCCTGCAACATGAACAAGGAAAAGCTTAAAGCTGTCATTTAAGATAATTTTAAGATAGGATGAACACAGGAAATGCCCCTCAGCATTACAAACATGGTGCTTAACTGAATCCCATTTTCGTGATTAATCTAACCAGTATCTCTGGCATTCAGTATAAGTCTGCTATTTACTGGGTCAAGCAGCAGACATTTTGGACATCCTATTTTTGGACTTTTTCAACACAGTGGTATTGGTTCTGTTCACTATAGTTTTCTTTAAAACATGGGGTAAAACTGTAAAGGTGCTTTTTCTAATGCTTTGTGCTTGCCTTTTTTTTTTTCAATGTTTTGTCATGGGAATCTAAAATAGAAAGTATCTGTTAGTCTCGTTATCTGCTTTTACATACCTAGAGCTGTCAGCACTTCTTTATCCTAGAGCATTGACGTCACTGTCCAAGGGATTTTAATACATTTTCTCTTTACTGTAATCCCAGTGTTGCTTATGGTGTGCTCAGTGTGTGTTTCTCTCTAAACCATTTACCCCTTTTTTGTGTGTGATAACACTTCTACTTTTTGTCTACAACTGGTACAGTATGAATATGTGTGTCAGTGAAAACAGGAAGCTGTATGTGGCTGTCTGTTCCCCTGTGGTCTCCTCTCTATTGTATCTGCCATTTTGGGGCATGGGGAAGGAACTGCTCTTTTGCTGCTTGTCTGCATGGTCCTGCAGTAAGGTTGGGCTTCACACTGAAGCGGCAAAATAATAAAGGTTTTCTAAAGGGAAGATATGCAGTAAAGAGCTGTGAGAATGAAGTTTGAAAAGTGGTATGACCCTTCAAATAAATGATTAAATTGTAGGATAATGACATCATCTGTAAGTAGCACAGTAATGAGTATAGCACGATTAATAAGAACTATGAGACAATGTCAAGGTTTAAAGTCAGCTGAATGACTTTAAATAAACTGCAGAGATCTGGAGGTACCCCAGGAGTTGTTTTTAACTTTCTTATATAACAAACAGTTCACTGATGCTTATATCAAAGCCTAGTTTTACTAAAGCAAAATGCTGTACTTTAGTGATAGGATTGTGTAGCTGTGTCGCTGTTTAATTACCACAATGAGAAATTTATCACTATTTGTAAAATAGGCAAACCCAAGCTTTTCTGGCTATTATTGTAGCTTATATTTCTTGTTCTTAATCTGTGCCTTGTTTGCTGGATATTTCATTGTTGTTATGATTGCTTATTTTTATTCAGAGTAAGGCTTTCTAAGGCATCAAAGTTTAAAATGTAAATTACCAGCTATATAGCAGCGTACAGCTTGGAAACTTTTTTTTTTCTTGTTTTCCATACCTTTAATATATATGTAGGAAATAATATTTTTTTATATACATGTGTGTATATAATGGTCACAGATGAGAAGTGGTGCCTGTATTTATGTAAATATTTTTTTCAAACAATCTTTTATCTGAAATACAATCTTTCAGTTTGATTACTTGTAATTTCTTAGTTAACAGATGTTGCTGGTGCAATGTTTCTGAAAGCTTTGGTATTTGTGGGTTATGTACTTTGCAGTTTTGATATTTATTAGAAGAAAAATTACTTTAATTCTGGTGATACTAATGCTTACCCTGCTCTTTCTTACTAGAATGATCAGTCAACTGGAGATATAAAAGTCATTGGTGGGGATGACCTTTCAACCTTGACTGGAAAGGTATGGCACATTATATGTTTAAAGCAACCCCTTCCCCCCCAAAAAAACAATCCTAAAAAAAAAAAAAAAAAAAAAAAAAAAAACCAAACCAAAAATAACAAACCCCACCGAAGAAACAAATAATTAGAGTTTTAGAAAGGAAGAAAAAAAAAAAAAAAGAAAACTAATGTTTCATTTAAAATATTCACCATTGTAGAGTGGTGGGGTGCATAAGCCCCACCAGAGCCATCTCTATGAAGCATCTTTTATGAAGCATTATGAACTTCATAACATATGTGTGTATATTCACTGTCTTCAGTATAAGGAAGTGTTAGATTTGTTTTTCTGCATTGCCTAAGAATAGTCTTGTCTTGGTTGTTGTTAACAAAGTACCTTTAAAAGAGAGTAGCGTTACTTATTTACTGTGTTGGTGTTTCATTGCGATAGTGAACGGAGTTGGTACTGTCTAGACATGTAACTTGCAGGTTAGGGAATAAGGGTCCTGTTACAGGCAATGAAGAGACGGAAATGCAGAGAATGTAAATTGGGAATCTGCTTTTCTTCAGTGGCTGTGTAGAGATCATTGAGCTAGATATCTGTGGGTAAGACATTGATGCCTCCTGTTCTGTCAGAACACATGGCTTTCCCCTTCTGATTACACATAAACAGTCTCCGTCCCATTTCAGTGTAAATGACGTAGGTGTGACAAAACAGTACATAACTTTATAGTATGACATTCTCTGCATTATAAGAATTTAAAGGCCACTTTGTACTCAGCATGAGATGTTGAGGCAAGTCTCATTGTCAACTAATTGTCATTAGAGCATCAGAAATGTTAACTAAATAGAATTCACTGTTACATGTCCTAACATACGTAAATCATGATACAAATATTTAACTGCATTGAAAAATAAATTATTAAGTTATAGAAGACAATATATGTAAGAAATGCTTTATTCTTTAAATGCTAATTGATTCTTCTTGTCTTTTTTTTTTCTTTCCACTAGAATGTTTTAATTGTAGAAGTAAGTATTATGTTTCACTTTGAAGTTCTAACGTGTGACTGGCAAAAGACCTCAAACAGAAGTTGATTTTAAGTCAGAAATCCTACAGTTTCTGGTTTCAAGGTTTTTAGTTTCTGACTCTGGGCCTGAATTATGCAAGTGGTCTCTGAATTTGAAATGACCTGTGTTTTGAATTCTCACATAGCATTCAACTATACCAAATTTGACAAGGAAAATATCTGTGTAAAATTGCTTGCTGTTTGCATTTGATTTCAGTTTTCTGTGATTCTGTCAATTCTTAAATGTCTTTAAAAAAATAATAATAATAATAATTCTTATTAAGAAGTAACCTGAGCAAAGTGGTACTAAGTGTGTTATTGTTCTGAGTTTATAACAGCAAACTAGGAAATTAAACTGGAGGGGTAGAAAGAAGTTCCTAGTAGGAATATCCTAAAATACATGGGAAAACAGAGCTAAGGCCAACATCTCTGTGTACAGTTTCTTTAGCAGCATGGAGAATATTGATTCCTAATTTGCATTTTGATAGTGCTAAATTCCCATTTCTCTATCTTGTCATGGTTCTTTGATACTAGGTACAATACACTTCAGTCTGATTTCCTAGTAGGTACTGTTGCTTAAATCTTGCTTCCATACCTCTTTGATGAACGATGTTGCTTACATTCAGTAAGTATGACTTTTACAAAGGATGATCTAGAATAAGATCGCTAACTTGAGGATGGCAAAGCAGAAGTACTAAACGGGAAAAATGAACGTATAGAAGTAATAATGTCTTCAGACTCCAAATAGTGGAAATGGCTTTGTTCATAAGCTATGGCAACTGATTCAGCCACCAAATGAAAGGATGTTTCCTTCTGTCATTAAATGTGTTTTTTTATGTACGTCTTTTTTTAATTTGAGAAGGTTATATTATTCCACAGGAAACACTTTTGAACTAAACTGTTTTAGTTCAGCTCTAAAACTCCTACCAAACTAGTATGTATACAGCAGTCATCTGTGTGACCGGTGGCGTCCTTTGAAGTGTATTTGCTTCAGATAGGCAGATGCATTTAATTATGTATCTGCTCCATTTCAGATGAATGTATGTCTTCAAAGTCCCAGGCAGCTAAGTAGGTTAGTTTCTCATCTGTTCAGTGAATCATCTCTCCAGTGCCTTATATTGTGCCTTATATATAATTATACATTGTCAAATATGAACCCTTTGACCAATCACCATTTTAACTGTCAAACAGTGGGGGAAAACAAACAAACAAACAAACAAAACCAAAAAACATTATTATAGGCACCAAAGCACTTAGGTTTTCCATACAGAATCCCTTTGATGTATAAAAACAAACAAACAAAAAAGAAGAAAAGAATCCCATCCCTTTCTGTGCAGGGGATGGGATTAAAATGGTGTGTCAAACATCATTTTAGTGTATATAAATAGAAACTTTAGAACTGCACCCAGATATTGCCAGTGCAGCTTCTTTGTCTTTGGATCTTTTTGGGTTTGTAATGTAAGTTGCACTTCTTTTTCCTGTAATTGCATTGATGTGTTGTTCTGAATATTTTCCCTTCTTATTTTCTTTCTGTTATATACATCTCTCTCTGAGTTCAACTGCAAGACTAATGTTACATTTATAATATTGGAATTAAACAATGTTTGTCAAATAGCTACAAGGAACACAAGCCATAAACTCTTCAGAGGGAGCCTAGAAGGTCATAGTTCAGTAACTGCTTTCAAAGTAGTAGTTATCCACAGTTTTGACTGTTGCGATCACTTTACTGAGCATCATTGCTTAAGCACAATATAGCGTTATATATCACCTGTATTTGATTATGAACGTTATTTTGTCATACTTTTGTGCTATTACGGATGAGCAATTTCTGCAGTAAAAACTTGAAAATGCTACTCTGAAATTTTTAATATTCTCACTTACATGACACTTTTATTTTCAGGATATAATTGATACTGGTAAAACAATGAAAACATTGCTGTCTCTACTCAAGCAGTACAATCCAAAGATGGTGAAAGTAGCCAGGTAAACTTCTAAATGTGATTATTTGTGCTGTATTTCAACTTCAGAATGACACACAGTGGAATAAAAAGATAATATAGAATATATTCCCATAGAGGAGAAACAGGAAGGAGCATTTCTGCAGGAGTCATATATGATGGAGTTAGAATTCAGTATTTGTTTAAACTCAACTTCTGCTTGTTGTGGGAGCATACGTTCATTAAGGCTAACAGAAATGCTCTTCTTTCCAGTCCTATTGCTTGAAAAATATCAGTGCATCAGAAAGGGATAGCTTGTGCGTGTTCAGTACATGTGTTGCCTTTTGTTCTAGTAATATTTGTGGGGTTTTACCACTGATCTTTAACTTAGGTTTAAAAGTATATGGAAGAATTTAAATATTTTGGGCATAAAAAAAAAACAACAACCTCTCAAGGTGGCAGGGGTATTTTCAACACAAATTTAGTTCATAAATATAAACTTTTACTAGAGATTGGGATTAAAAAAAAAGTCAGTGGTTGACATCTATGGTCACACAGTATCTGAACGTGTTTCTGTTTGCAACTTCATTTTTTTTCAGTGGTGTATCTGTGCAATGGAGACCTTTGGTCTGCCAGCTTTAATTGTAGAATTAAATTAGTTTGCACTAAACATTACTGTTTATATAGAGTATATAGTGTAGCTGAGCCTCAGAGGTCATTCTGTGAGTCACCCAGCCATATGCTCTTTTAGGCTTTTCTACTTAGTTGCATCTTTAATCAGTTAGTTATGAAACGTCTTCTAATTAAATAACTTACAGTTAGTAAGAAATGTTGAAGGTAATATTAACCAATATCAACATTCCTCCTACTTCTTTTTAAATTGCATCTTTTACGCTCCTATGCTGTGATTGTGTATTTTACAATAAAAGCATAATGATTGCTGGGGATTAGAGATAAACCAGAGCTGTGTGTAAAATCTAATCAGTTGTGTTGCCATAACAATGTCAAGGCAGTTGTTAGATGTACTAGAGCAGCTCTTCTTGATGATAATGTGGGGATGACCTGCTGAAGGTGAGGTTTTTGTTTTTTTTTTTCTCCGTGGCCTGCTTAAATGTACCAGATTTTAAATATTTGTCACTGAATAGTACCTTAATGCTACAGTGTACATCAGAAGTAGAATACAGCATGAACAAAGCCTAACTTCTGATTGTTTAAACCTGTTGCGGTTCAGGTCTGCCAAAGACCTGAGCAAGTAAACATGATCATGCTGGATAGGTTTAAGTGTTATGCTGTTAGATAGTTCACTTGCCTTTCTTTTCTTAATTTTGTTTTCTTTCTCTCTGACAATTAAGCAGTTGTAGCAGGGAGATGTGAATTAATGCTAATGTGATTTTGGGTTGGTTTGATCAAGTCTTATGCCAATACTCAAATTAAGACTCTCAACTAGAAGTTTCAGAAACTGAATGTCTAAAGACAGACAAATGTCAGGATGATGGGGTCATCTTCTGAAAGTGCGCAACTGAATAATGAGTGAGTCAAATTAAACTAGCAAGGTATTTCATTCTGCTACAGTACCCCCAACTCTGTATGTCTGTGCTTTTTACACCTCTGACTATTAATTCTGTGAAAGTGGAGCTGGTTTATATCAGCTTATGATCATCAAAACCAATTACATTTTCTGTATGGGGGTAATTAGTACTACCAATGGAAAAACAGCTGAGGACATGTTGCACAAGTGCAATTGAGGTTACGTTTAACCAGCTGAACTTTTGCTTCATAACACTAACGCTTTTGAAAAGATCTCAGCTGGTCTGGCTAGATCCCAAGTTGTCACCTCTTTACCTGCGAGCTAAACCAATTGCACCTGAGGTTTCTAAAAACACATAAAACCTAATTAAGTCACTTCTGGCAATGAAAATCCTTCCAGTAAAGTATCTCACAGCCTCTTTCCTGCAAACATTTTGTTTATCCCTTAGGCTGTAAACCATTCATGATTCTAGGAAGTTTTGAGTTTGTCTATATGATCAGCTGCACCTGCAAATGAATAATATGTTTAAAATGTATATAGTTATGCTGTCAATTATGCACATGTAGTCTCACTGAAGTGGAATTCAGCTAATCTTCATAACTGTTTCATATAATTGAACCTGGTGTTTTTCCATGTTTCAGTTTTACATTGTTTTTATTTGACAGTTTGTTGGTAAAAAGAACTCCTCGAAGCGTGGGATATCGGCCAGACTGTAAGTGACTTTTTGACACCCATTATCAGTTTTTAAAAATATGTTGTATATATGTTGATGTATTGTGTACTCTTTGGTCAAAGTCCAAGGGTGTTCCAAGTAAGTTTTCATGAATGGTTTTTGATTTATTTTGCTCTTATTTGGGAAGTTTAAATATTTGGAATGTATTTTGACAGAGTTAATACAGATTTGGTCTAGTCTTTTTTTTCTTAACTTTTTGTGGCATTTTATTATACAGAAAGGAAACTTTGATATTTTGGTCCAAGTTAATCCCTCTTCATATGGAAATTCTCCTAGCTTGCACGTTAATCAAACGGTTTGTTCAGCAGAATCTGCTGGATTCATCCTTGACACTTTTGGGAGTGTTCCAGGTGCCTAAACATAGCCACCCAGTGCCACTTGGATGTCCCCAGAAATGTAATGGGACCACACAGGGTAACAGATCTGACCAAAGTTTACAGTGGTAAGATGTTCAAAATAGCACAAACCCAATCTTGTTTAAGCATCTGGATTACTCTTGTCATGTCTTCTTGTCTGTCCCAAGACCGTAAAGGAAGGAATAGCATCCAAAGCACACGAGGGTGTCAGTGATAGCCCCTCTTGGCTTGGAAAGGGCTACGTGTGCTATCCCTGTGCCAGAGGTTGATTTCCTGTTCATGTGGACTGTGCACTTTCGCAATGGAAGTTTAGCAGAATTGCATCTTCTTCCCCCTCCTTTCCAAGTTTGCACAGTATTCTTAGATTGAAATTTCTCAGTGCCTTGAAAGCTTAATTCAGGTGCTTCCCTCACTCGAGGATGCCTCTCTTTCCTGAGATCTTATTAGGGGTTTAGCTGGGTTAACAGTCTGCCTTTCTGAGCATCTTGCAGCAGATGACTTGTTTTGCCATCTGTCCAGAGACGACCTGTTCAGTGCAGAACCCGTGAGCTCTGAAGGCAAGAGACAACGCAGCAGTAGTGCTTGGGCCTGCCTTCTATCCGTGTATCATGAGGCCAAGTAGACTCTAAACATTGCCTTATTTTTTCCAGAAGCATACACAGTCTTTCACTGGAATTGTGTGATTTATCTCCGTTTTTTTCGTTACTGAGCCTCTCTGTAACCAGGGAGAGAGAAACAGCATAGCTCAGGAGTCATTCATTTTTAGCATGAGGAGAGAAAGCCTTCTGGAAACGTCCCTACGTTGTCTTACAGTGTATGTGGATGGCTTGGACTGATAACTTCTTGACTATCCAAGGACTGTCCTGCTAGAGCCATGTCCACTTGGACAATCTATGGAACAGCTGATGTGTTTTTTTTAGGCAGCTTCTATGGGAAAAAAAACTGAAACAAAACACAACAACAAAAAACCCACCGGTTTCTGAAAAGTGCAAGTGACACCATAAATAAGAGAGCACCTTTTACCCTGTGGTCTTCACTGTTCTCTATACCAAGGGCTTGGCACTTACAGCGTGCTGCTCTGCAGAGCTGTCCCGCAGTCAGAGTATGTCCTGGTACACCAGGTTGTTGTCCACGAGCAGCCAGAGGGGAGTGAGTTTTGTTTGGGCACTGCCTCAAAGACGAAGGACTGGTTCCCCTGCAGTAACTCTGGTTCCTCCTGGTGTTGACGTGTTCCATGCTTACTCTCCCAGCTCTTCACAAAGAGCCCAGTTGGACTTGCACATCTGTAGTTTTGAGGGAGCTGAGAGCTGAACCTACCTGCTCATTATCCCAGAGGTGACCTTACTTATAGCTGTGCCCAAGGCAAGGAGGGCACACTCACACAGGTGCTGCCTTTTGAATGATACTGTGAGGGTGACAACTAAAACAAAATAAAATGCTACTGTCTGGGAACCAGTAAGTAAATCTATTTCATTTTGTTTTAGTTGAATTAAATCAACAAATAAAGTTAGACCATTAACTAGCTTGAATATTAATCTCGGGATACTTGAATGGAAGAAATGAAATGTTATGCTTATATGTCTATAAAATTCTAGATTCTCTCTGTAAAAAGGTCTAGTGAACTCTAGGAAGTTCTTTTCTTATGTTCTTTTTCAGTTGTTGGATTTGAAGTGCCAGACAAATTTGTTGTGGGATACGCCCTAGATTACAATGAATACTTCAGAGATTTGAATGTAAGTAACTTTTCCCGTATGTTTTTGTCCATTTAAAACTAGGGAGGAGGAAGGAAGGGAAGTCTCCTTGCATCACTCTTTCTCCTCTGTGTAAATCACAGCTCACGTGCAAGTCTGTTCCGTTAGTGATGCAACGACGAGAGCAAAGGCTAGAGCAGCACAACAGTGTTTCGGAGCTCATATGACACTAACTTTTGTTTTGCTTCATGCAGAATGGAGGCTACGCATCTCCTGTCAGCTTTGAAATAATGTGGCAGTTTGTATGAAGTTTCTTATCTTACCAGATATATCTGCAAGAAATAAGTGCATTTCCTTAGTTACATCAAAATTAGAGAGGAGAGACCTTGGATGTTGAGATGTTTGCATTTTATGCTAGGTCATTATGAATTTTTCATCTGGGTCTCACTAACCTTATAACAGACGTTGGGTAGGAGAGAGAGGAAGTCCAGTGCTGAGATCTGTAGACAAAAAAAAAAAAAAAGAAGCTGAAGTTTTTCTGCATAAACAATATCACAAGGCTCTTTGGTACTGAAATGTGTATAGCATGCTTTTATTGTTTTCAGAAGTGCATTATTGAATACATCTGTAAACATCATCCTACATTACTTTCTAACAGGAGCTTTTTATTTTGTTTTGTTTCAGCATATCTGTGTGATCAGTGAGACGGGGAAGCAGAAATACAAAGCATGAAAGCATAGTTCAAGTGCTCTGATAGCAGAGCTTTGAAATGTTTTGTTTACTGAGTCCTATCTTTCACAGGCTTCAACTCTGGTACACCAGCTAAAATTGTAGAATTATCCACCCCCATTGTCATATGCTTACTATAACTTATTGCATGTACAATATACAAATCTTGTCTTGTTCATTTATATTTTAGAAATGTAAACAATTAGTGCAATTCTGCACTCCTTATTTTGATTTGCACTATGACTCTACCGACTATTGCTGCCCCTGGTTGGGTTGTGCTGTTTGTGAGCTCCGGAGTCTAACTCTTGCAGTGGTAAATTGCTTAAACCTCATCAACCCAGAACTGAAATAGTTCAAGTACTGTAAATGTAAAACACTTTATGATAGGGAAGTCTATTAGTAATATTTTTAAAATCTGTAATTTAAGTTTTATATTTTCATGCACAAATAATGTGATTGTGATTAATGGATAGTTGCACCTTTGGGTGTTATAAAACATGAGGAGCAGCCAGTTACAGTATCTGTAATCTCCAAGGAGCTGATTCAAGTCTCCTGGAGTTGCCTTATCGCTGTAAAAGTCTGGGTAAAAAAAATCTTTTTTTTTATTTTTTTATTTTTTGAGCTAAAAGGAGATGGAATGACAAAGCAGAATGTTTAAAATCTAGTTTAAGTTGAGCTGTTCATTTCTTTTGGATTTTTTCTTTAAAAATACCCATCAGACAGTGAAATTGCCTTTTAAATTTAAACAATTTTAATATATTTTTGAAAAAGTATTGTAATGTTTACTTTATAAGATCTACAAAACAAAGTACTTTAAATAAAGGCTGTCTCTTTAAAATAAGCCCCATACATCTATGCCACTCATTCTGTATATTAAAGTGCTCTTGAAATTTTCTTAGTAATATTTTTCATAAGTGTTTCTGACAGTGAAGGCAGACTCTACATTTGTTATCTTTGTAGAGCCTTTAGTCAGTATTGTGCCATCTACAAGAGATGATAAAGGCCTGAGGGAAAGCTATTGAAATACTTGCATATTCTATAACCAAACTGGATTTCAGAGAAAATGCACTGAGTAGTGTCCTGTGTTCTGTTTTGGCAAAAATGAAGAGTGAAGAATATGTTCATTTAAATAATATACAGGGGTGGGAGGGAACACACAACCATTTTGTAAGTAATCGTTTGGGTTTGTTTTATTAACATTTTGTTCATGCTGAGTTTAATTCTAAACATGGCAGCCCACCTTGCACATTTTCCTTCTGCCGTGGTGTTCCATCCCTTAGCTTACACAGTACCTGTACTTCTGCACGTGGGTTCTTCCACTGTGTGCTAGGATTCAGTGCTGGTCAGTGCTTAATACATAACGATCTTTTTGACAGCCTGTTTTTAAGATGTTTTCTGGTTTTGAAGTTTGGGTTGTGCTTTTGTACTTTTCCAAGTACTGCACATCATTCTCTCTCCATGGCGTATTCAGTTACAACTGTAGTAGTTTGCAGCAGACCTGAAATATGAATAATTTACATAATGTAATTGAGACCAAATGACCGTGATGTGTTGGAGATGTAAATTTGTATTTGTAACTCAAAGTTCTCATTAACAAATATGATAACACTGGTTGTGATTATACTATACTTCTGCAATGATCCAGGTTAAGGTTAAATGTTCCAAAGAGCTTTTCTGAAAGCACTACGAAGACTGTATTTCTCAATGTTTGTGTGTATGCTTATCAACCTGCGCTGTACCTGGGAATCCCTTTTGGAAAATACATGGTGCATGTCTAAGAAGAGGAAGCACCAAAACAACACAAAAAAATATAAATCCACTTAAGAATTCTTACATCCATTAAGTTTTCATTAGGTGGGGTTGAACTTAAGGTCTAATTATAAAAAAGTACTGTTTTCTCCTGCCTTCTTAATGGTTCCTACTTCACAGTGGATTTCAAAATTGATTGATGCCATCTAGACATTACACCAGAGAGGTGGCATCAACGTACCTATTCACATGTGAAACGGTAAGAATCGATGATGTTCAATATCTTTTAAGACTAAACCCTTACGCGAGTTTGTCCTGTAAGTTTTCCTATCTTGGTTAAGACCAATTCAAACGCTGTGATTTGGGAACAGCAGGAGAGGTTGAGTTAGTCATAACAAGGGGTTTATCTTCCAAAACATAACTGGACGAGAGAAAATACCAGCCCTTTGGGGTAAGGGTTCAAACTGCATGAACTTGCAGATGGCATAGTCACAGCTTGAACGCTGGCAAGATATTCCAGTGGGACCTCTTGAGCCACACTAACAACAGGACTGAGACTGCAGGATACAGGATTGTCTTCTAACAACCTTGGCTGTGTCTGATAGAAAAGTTAGATACTCCAGAAAAAAAAAAAAAAAAAAAAAAAAACTATCACCCCAGAGGGTTTCCTTATTCAACAGCTTTTATTGTTGCCTATGAAGATTATTCGGAAAAGAAATGTCCCCCTCTCCTGCCCTTGCTAGAACAGTCCTAACCTGTTGCAGTCTTTTACAGAAAATGTCTGTGTACTACATGAAGATGAATTTTCACATGAAAAAAGTTGAAAATGCAATCGTTACTTCTTATTAGGTAATTTTGGTTAAAAGACTGGGGTTTTGGTCACACCTTTGCAAGTTAAATGCAAGCTTTTTGCAGCCCAGATGTGTATTGTTAAAACATTATGAAAGCACGGAGAAAATCTTGTATTTGAATATTTATGTGGCATTTGAAGTTCATTATAGTTCCACATTTTATGAATCACAAATGTACACTGGAAAAGTAATTTTGATTATTTATAGGCTTTAATATACTGTTTTACCCTGTGGCATCTGGAATTTCTGCATGTTTTGATTCTAGTCCGTCACAGACCATTAACGCTGACTGACGCGGCACCAAAGTGTGTAGCTTTGGTTAGAGCATTCATCCTCCTTGCTGTACATTTGCACAGATCCAAATCTAAGGGACTCGAGGCAGATCTTGGAGATGTGGGAAAAAGGGTTTTATGCAAACTGTGCTGACAGTTCGCTTTTGGGCAGGTTGTTTTGGGTTAAAGAGAAATCCCATTGTGGAAAATGTAGACAAATGAGGATCTTTGCATTGCCTTGTAAACGTATGTCGTGGCTGATGGTGTGTTGGTGGTGTCCCGTTGTCTATTACGCTCTGGAAATCCTGTCAAGCATGCCTTGATCCAGCAGTGAGGACCTGGCACTACATACGGGGAGCTGGTTACATTAAAGGACTGCTTTTGCTGTGTCCGACTGCTTTTAATTCCCATTCAGGTTGCACCTTGCAAGATCAGATCTCACCTGTATACGAGTACCTTATAGCAGATGAGATGTCATGGTATGTTTTTTTTTCTTCTTGTAGTGTTTGAGCGCTTGAAATCTTTAATTTTCACAAGCAGCTTTAGTTCAGGAACTATTCTGATGGGGAAACAGTAGCTTAACTCTGTAACGTGCCAGTCCCCAGCAGGTTATCTGTGCAGACACAAAGTGAAGAGGCCAGGGCAAAAAAAAGCACAAAGGTTCAGCATGGCCTTGGCCTAGAAAGGGTCCACAGTAGCAACTGCCAGGTGATAAAAGCTGGTGCAAGGTCTGGGGAGGGGAAGTGGGTACATTTGAATGGCTGCAAGCACTACTTCTGAAAATGCTTCCCTCCCATCTGTTCTGCTCTTAAAACACCAACTGGTGGATGGAAACAGAAGGTGAAAATGATTACAGAGCCGCTAGGAGAGGCAGGCCTGTTATGGTGAGTAAAACAAGGCAGGTATTTATCTAACGTGATTATTGGGGGTGTCTTGTTTCTAGAGACTTAATTTAGAGCTTAGTTCTCCCACAATATTTTGCTATGCATGGCAGCAAAGAAAGCCTATTGCACTGGTTCCACACCTGCCTCACCTTCTGAGGCTGCCGATGCTGGCCTGGCTCTGGGTTTGCTCCCTGAGCCCCGGGACCCAGCAGGGAAAGTGGCCACGAGCCCTGGTGTGGTGTTTGCATGAGCACGAGGTGTTGGCTGGACTTCCCTGCGGTGCCGAGGGCCAACACCCTTCTCCCTAAGAATGGGGTTTCTGGGTACTAGTGAAGCTGGGTGCTGGCACTGCCTCACCTGCTCTGCCATCAGGGTGGCCACCAGGTCTGGGAAGTGTCCGAGCAGTGATGCCGATGCTGCTTGTTCCTTTGGCTGCTGCCTACCGGAGGAGCTGGGATGTGATAAAACCAATCTTATGGTGAGGGGGAGGTGGGGCGGGGTGTCTGTGTACGTGTACAGCTCCTTTCCCTTAAATGCTTTGCCCATTTTCTCTTCCATTCACAAACTGCGACACACCAAGCAGAGACGATAAACTGCAGCAGAAATACACTTTTCAGTGTAAATTCGTTATGCTTGCAATTAGAAAGCCAGATTGTGCTTTCTAGTAAAGGAATAACCACCAAAAAAAAAACACTTTGCTTGTGGCAGCTGTGTCTGTCTGCCATACAACCTAGTCTCCTCCTTGCCATCGCTTATTTCCTAGCAGTTGGGCACACTCAGATAAATTTTTTCAGTATGAGGAAACTGTTTCCTCTCATCAAGCATAAGCCGTGAGAACTCCCGCTCTGCAGTTTATAAATGAATGTGTGCTCGATGTGAATTGTATTTTGAGTAATCGTCGGTAGTCTGTTACTTGAAGAGAACATAAGAATGGTTTTACATGAGAAATTCCAGCGAGCAGTGTAGTGTTATACTTTGCTTCAGAAATGAATGGATTGGAAATAGCATTTGTCTTCCATTTGGTGAGCTTGTTGCCAAGAGCCCCTGAGTCATCAGGGCACCAGAGCCATCGTTTGCTCTGCTCGTTGCACTCCTGCTTCAGCAACCTCACCGCAGAGCACGTGAGCAGGGTTTGGTTTGCCAGGTGCTTGGGACCTTTGTTTAATTTAACCTGAGATTTTGTCCTTCTTGTGCCTTTGCATCACAGGTACTGGATACTTCCCACTGCATGACATACACTGTGTACATGGTTAGCATCACCTTAGTCAGTTACTCTTGATAAAGGAGACACATAAAGTGTTTCCTCCCTCATGGTGCAAAGAGCAAGACCTGAACTTATTAACATTTAGCACTGGGAGTTGCTGTTGTGCAAGGCACTGCACAAACACGTACTGAAGCCAGTCCT
Organism: Anas platyrhynchos; assembly: GCF_047663525.1. Lineage (NCBI taxonomy): Eukaryota > Metazoa > Chordata > Aves > Anseriformes > Anatidae > Anas > Anas platyrhynchos. Next base: position 16,835,149 of record NC_092596.1, read on the forward strand.
GGCTCAAAGCACGCTGGAGGAAAGATGAGGAAAAGCAGATGAGGTGGGTGGGCAAGAAGTGCAAGGAAAGCAAGATAATACTGGATACCACAATGAGCTGCTAACCTCTGCCAAAATTCCTTTTGCATCAAAGGAGGTGAGCAGGAAAACGCTGAAGGTAGATAAGGTGGCTTTTCGGGTTGCTTTTTCAGTGTTTACAGGAATCTGCAACACCTCATTTGGCTCCCACCATGCTGCCTCTCTAACGGCAGTACCTGGTACTGAGTACCCTCACCCTGACTGTGTGGGAGGGTTTCGGTCTGGGGGAAATTAAAGAGACTGGCGTAGAGGCGTGTGATTAATGAGCTTTTTTAGCATCTGCCTTCTAAACCCAGCAGCCACACAGAGGTGCGACGTGCTGCATAGATTTACCTACCACAAGGAGCTGCAGCCTTTCAGCTTGCTTGTAAAAATCCCACCAAAACCAGTAAGGAAACCCAAAAGCTTTTCCTTAGCAGTAGTCACAGATGGTCCTGCTGCAGCAGAGTTCACGTTTTAAAAATCCTACATCTGGCTTTGTCCAGTGCAAACAGAGGAGCTGCCGAGCATGCTGCTGCACCACAGCGTGTCCGCACGCCTGTACCTGAGCTGCCCGCGGTGGGACAAGGGCCTCGTTGCCTCAGCTCAGGCTGGTGATGCTCTGCGAGGGGCTTCTGGGGCTCACCGGCAAGTGGGTTGTGCTCAGCTGCAGCTTCACGTCGACCTGCGAACACCTGGAAGACAAGCTTTTACATCAAGAGGAAGAAAATCACAGGGGCTCCCCCAGCCCCTTGCCCTGGGCTGTCCGCATCCACAACCAGCACCATCCCGAGGCTCCCAGCGCAGAGCAGCCAGGGGCTCCCGAAGCACCGCCGGGAGCCGCTTTCACCACCACTGGGAGCATCCCCGTCCCCTTCCCCGCCACCCCGGCAGACGCCCCGTTGGCTCAGTGTGGCCGCTCGTTTCGCTGCTCGCCCGCTGCGCCGCGCTTCTGCTCTCCTGGGGCTGCTGCTCAGCTCCTGGCGAGCCCGAAAGCAACGTTTGAGCAGGAGCCCTCCCCCCGGCAATGGGGTGGAAGCCTCTTTTTGCAGCCGAGTAAAAGCAATCCGAACACGACAGAGGTCTAAAAAGGAGTAAACCTGATTTTAAACTCTTGCACTCCGCACAGAAAATGCTAACGATGTGAAACTTTTTTAAGCACGTTAAAAATCGGATGTAAAATTAATAGAAGTAGAGAGACACAAAGTAATCACTTCACTGACCAGTCGCCCTGCAGAACCAGTTACTCATTAAGTTGTTAGCCGTTGCTCCTGAGGGAACGCAGTATTTTACACGGTGATTAAGGGCTCGACTTGTAGAAAGCGGGAACCAAGTGTTTTATGGATGCAAGTGAGGGAACACAGATACCCAACGTGAAGTGGGCTACTTGTGCGTGCAACCGTTCTGACTCCCACCCGCTTGCAGGCACCCAGCACCAGGGGAACAGGTCTGCCCCGACCTCGCTCCCCTCACACCTTCACTGTGCCAGGAGCAGTATTTACATGGTGGCGGAGAGCTTGTGCCGATCTCCCAGAGGTGTCAGCACCCACTGCACAGAGCAGGAGCCACCGTTAAGCTGTAAATCAGCAAGCGTACATTCCCCTGCCCTCAACTGTGATTTATTAATTCCTAAAAATAGTTGAAAAAACGATGTTCTGGGATACGCAGGCACCAGCACTCCTGATAGCACAGAATTGGAGCTATTTGCTCCACCATCACCTGTGGGATGTGCAACTCCATTCCCACTGCAGATGGATGCCCCAGCAGGAGGGGACAATCCCAGGAAGACCCCGCAGAGCTCACCCCGACTGCCCCTTGCTGCCACAAGGGCTAGGGAGCTCAGGGTGTTAACTGCCAAGGGCAGAGCTGGGGAAAACCCCTTTTTCCTGGGGCTCGGCTCCCTCCAGAAGAGCTCTCTGCTACAGGAACACGCCTGTGCCACCCACCAAACACTTCCCCCCATGGCCCAAGTGCCACCAGGCATTGCAGGGAGCACTGAGCCCAGCTTTCTGCAGGGCAGGGACAGCTCCCCCCAGCTGGGACTGCCCCCCCAGGAGCCCTGATGCTGGGGAAGGCATTGCACAGGGCTGAGTGGCTTCCCTGGGAGCACCTTTGTTCCCCCCCCTTGTCAAACCTTCAGCTTCCCTCCACCCCGAGGTGGTTGCCAGCCCCTGTATCCCTCCCGCAGCTGCCAGAGGCAAGCACCCAGGCCCAGCATTATCCCTTGTCCCTCTCCAGCCACCCCCAGGCCTCCCTTACTCCCCCTGTGAGCAGAGGGGTGCCAGGTGTGGCCCCCTCCCCCTGCACAGCCCCAGTAACGACACCAAGCCCTCGTTCGTCGCTGCCTCCGCAGTGGTTTATTGGTGTGGGAGATGGGAGCCCCCCCAGCAGCAGGGTGGAGGCACGGGGAGCTGTGCCAGGGAGGCACCCCAGGAGCCAGGGACCGATTTCCAGCCTCACTAAAGCAGCAATGCAATACTGGAGAGCAACAGGCAATCCCAAACTCCAGTATTTACGTGCTGCTAGAGCACTGCTGACAGCTTTTCCATCCTAGCACCTCTCCACGGCCTCCAGATCCACCCCCTCCCTCCCAGGACCCCCAAAAACTATGGGGGAGAGTACCTGGCCAATCCTTTTGCCGGGGCAAAGGCTGAAGAGCAGGAGCATTACCTTGAGCAGGGCTTGAGGGGTAACACGCCAGCTGGAGGCATTATGCTCAAGCCAAGATCAAGCCATCCCCGCCCTGAAGAACAAAAGGAGCTGCAAGTCCTTCTGCCTGCAGGGCCAGCCCCACTGAGACACACAAATGCAGACTCACACGGCAGGTATTTGTAGCTGCAAAGATGTGCACGTCAGCACCGAGAAGACTTATCTACACATACCTGTTCAACTGAACTAAAGAGATACATGGGAATGCGTTAGCTTCCACATCTATGATAACCAGAAGCTCACTTTCTTGTCTTATCCTTGAGGTAATGAGGCAGCCCAGAATGGTCTGTATCTCCTTGTCCCTACAAACCATGATGTGCTGCTACATCTCCTCAAAGCCCACTGAATGTTGACATTCCAAATGGTATTTTGATTTTTTTTTTTAAAAAACCATGATATAAGGTACTGAAGAACACTCTACAATGAAGACATTTAACGTGCATGCATTACCACCACGGGACTTTTTTTTTTTTTCCTTCACAGGTGCTACCTTAAAGTCTGTAACTATAAAGAACAAGCAGTTACACAGTGCAAACAAACAAACAGAAATCAGCCATCCCTCCCACCCCCCAACAACACAACACTTGGGTCTTGGCAAATCTACACTTTCAGATCTAGATCTGCTGCTTTTGGTGCTGTAAAGATCCTGCAGACCTTTCCGGCCCTTCCAAACACTCTCTCTGGAGATGTCACACTGTACCTTCCTCTGAGCAGCTGCTGAACATCGTGTGTTTTCCAGGAGTTGCAATGCTAGTATTTAAATACACGTTCCAACAGGGCAAACCTGTTAAAATCTCCTTAAACTACTTTGACTTTTGGGAAATACCACCCCCCCTTTTTTTTTTTAATTAAAAAACCACTGTATTATGCTCATTTACTATTTGAACGGATAAATCGTATGCAGCCAGAAATTAAAGATACTCTGAAACTTCATCACCTCCCCTCCCTGTACCTGAGCAGAAACCTGACAGCGCAGGGCAGAGAGCAGCTGTAACTCTGAAGCACGGAGCCGCCAGAGGCCCTTGCAAGTACCCATACAGAAGCCGTGCAGATAGCCTGACATTTTTGTGTTTCCTTTTGACTTTTTTTCCAGTTATGTGACAACTTCCTTCAATTCATTTTCTTAAAAAGCAGCATCACAAAAAAAGAGAACAATGTCAGAAATGACGCAATTAGTTCAAATCCTCGTGCCGTCCCTTGCAGTAAGCACGCTGGTTATCTGAGTTCCAGTTTGTCCACCTCTCAGTAGTCCTTGCCTTTTTAGCAAACTTAAAAATAGGAATTTCAAAAGGTTTCAGGACCTGTGCCAAATTATTTCAAATTTTAAATTAAATATTTGCCAATGCAATTTTTTGCCAACAACTCTTTTTTTCACCCACTTCAGTGTCCTCAATACTGATAGCACTAGCTCCAACTCTATAAAGAGCAACTGCTATTTACCGCAAAGCAGCTAACAAGTACCCAAAGTCAGACCTGTACAAGCCAATACAAAACAACCCCCCACATAATTTTACCTTTTTTTCTTTAACACTTTGACATGACCGTACCTGTGTAGTCTTATTTCTTTCATCTCTTCAAGGGGCTCAAAGAAACAAAAAGCAATAGTAAACAAGTTCAGTTTTAGAATCTCTTTTGACTGTGTTTGGGGTTCACCTTTTAACAAATTTCTATTTATATATATATATATACGTATACACACACACACAAAATAAAATACACTTGTATACATACACATGTATACATATATAGACAAAAATAAGAAAGTTTCTAGTCTAGTTTGACAAGATGGTGCAAGAGCTCTTCAAGTAAGGATGAGTTTCCCCAGGTGAGGTTTCAATACATGCCAAAGACGAGCAACACTCACACTGAGCACCTGGAAATTTGGGACAGGCAATGAAATATGTATCTGAGAAAATGTGTGTGTTTTTGCCATGACAAAATAATGACATGAAGCAATACTAAGCTCCGTGTTTGAATCACCTCATCTCACGCTTGAGCTTTTTTCCAGAATGTTTCAAGCTTGCTTTGTGTTCTGGGTTCTCACTATTAAGTCAGAAGGACGGCAGCCGACTGGAGTTTCACCTTGACCTCTCCCAGAGGACCTGCACTGACCCAGAGGGAGGCGGATGCTGCGAGTGCCTCACAGCGGGCCAGGCATGGGTGCTGGCACTTACCTTCCCTACTCACCTATGAGCGCTGACACCTCAACTCCTTCTGCAGGGCAGTCACTGCTCCAGCGGGAGCTGGAAAGCAACACAAAAGGTTTACGAAATGCTCATGCAAGTGCTGTGCGTCGGGTGGGGGCACCAGGCTGTGGCTGTCACCTCACTGAGGTCACTTCGCCACATGAACGCAGCAAAGGTTTGGGTGGGCACAAAATTAGGGGGAAAAACAAACAAACAAACAGACACCAAACAAACAGCTTTCCACCTCCAGAGTTGCAAGGAGTGTTCTTCTTGGAGACTGTACACAAAGTACACTAACGACCCCGACGCTGCAGGGACATGTGGGTGACACCAGCCCTGCCCTGCTGTGCTGGCAGCCCCAAACACCAAGGGAATCACCCCCAAACGCTGCATCTCAATGCAAAGCCATCGCAACACCTCTGCCCCTGCAGTTCACGCGCCAGCTATTTCTAGAAATCAAGACTTCTACCTGTCAAATATGTAAGCCTGCCACCTACGGAGGTTTAATTAAATCTTCCAAATAACTGGGAAAATAGAACATGCAGAAATCTATTAACGCAGTTCACAAAACAATGCAATTTCTGCTTGCCAAAATATATTGGGCAACTAAGTAAAAAGCCCCCCCCCCCAAAAAAAAAAAAATCCTAAGCTCAAACACAAAGAGATTCACCCTGAAATACAGGGATCCCTTAAAATGTAGTTTAAACCTTCCTTACAACACTCTAACAAGAAAAACAAAAAAAAAAGAAAAAAGTAAGAAAAAAAGAGTGCGAAAGAGCACCAGGGGAAAGGAAAGGAAATAAATATATGAGCCCACGACAGGACAGATTTGCATACATGCCCTCACTGACTCACACCCTCTCCAGGGCTAGGTAAGCTCAGAGACACGTAAATGTTAAGTATTTCCTATATATACATTAAGGATGGAAAAAAATAAAATAAAAAAAACCAATGCTATTCAACACTTTTTTTTTTTTTAGGAGACATGCACAAATAAATACTGAAATCATTGTTCTCACTTAAAAAAAAAAAAAAATAAAAAAAGCATTTACTATTTTACAAAAAAAAATAAAATAAATCATCTTGTTACAGCTGAAGGTCCCAAACATTGATAAGTGAGATGCTCACAATTATAGTAACAAGATGAAAACAAGGCGGCGAGTAGCACCACTGAAACACTTCATATCTGACTGGATCTGAAAAATCACACCACTTTCATTCCTGCCTTCGTTTGAACAATGAAATTTAAACAAAGTCACGTCTTAATATTTACAGATGTGGCTAATAGCTGGAATAGGACCCGCCGTTTGACCGACAGCCACCACATGTTTCCAGCTATTACGTTTCCGATACAACCCGACTCACAGAGCAGCCGAAGCGGAGCTAAGGCTGCGTGAAGAGCGATGACGACCAGGCAGCACGAGCAGCCAGACGCGGGAGCTGCACGCAGCGAGGTTACTTTCATTTGTACGAGTGCCTACAGCGCATCTCCTCTCCCGGGTGTGCAAATGCCACATGAAAATCCCTGCTACAGGTGTTTTGCTCAGCTAAGACTTCTTACTGGGCCACGAAAAAAAAAATGCATAAAATATATACATTTTAACTAACGTTCACATGTCAAACCTGGATGAGAGCTGGTGATTTCTCATGCACTTTATTTAAATTATTTTTCCCCTCACTAATCTGCTCAGAAAAAGGGTCAGAGAAGCAGCTTGCGTTTCATCTGAATTACAGCCTAGGAGAGCCACATGTGGGTTCCAGCAGCACGTACCTCTGCGTGTCAGCCCGCACCGCTTCAACGCGCCCTTGCTCAGGGCAGAACACCCAGAGCCACGCTGCAGCTACACCAGGTGAATTCAGTCCATGCAAAAAACAAATTCGTTAATTTTACTCGACTCGAAACTTGACCCAAACTCTGCTCCTAGCAGGACTGACCGCATTTACCAAGACGGGCCTGGTAACAGGAGGGAAAGCTCCTGGTGCTCGCAAAGGCCTGCAGGATCCGACTTCAACTTACAGTGCTCCAGAAAACCAGTAAAATCCACAGTAAAATTCCAGGATCCACAGTTTTTTCTCAGCACTGCTGAGGAGAAGAAAAGTATGATGCTTCTTGTTACTTCCAGTTTTTGCATTGTCATCTCATCCAGTTTTAAACAACAAGGGACAGATCTGGAAGCACGATTCCTATAAAGTTTATTTGTTAAGAACAGAAAAAAAAAATAAAATTGTTTTGTCAGATGGACATTAATTCAAAACATAACAAGCACACAGTCAGTTAACTTTTTTTTTTTGAAAAAAAAAAAAAAAAAAAATTTGGTTCATTTTGCCTGAAGCATTAGTTAAACCTTCCCTCTCATACTTCATGAACGTTTACTGCCTCAGCAGCTCAGTTTTGCTGTATTTTCCCCCAAAATGGATTAGCCAAGCACAGGCTCCCGCAGCTGACGGCGAGCTGTGGAGCTCTTTGGGTTCCTTCAGCGCACGAGCTGATGAAACTTGGCAGAGGGTCTCTCACCTACCTACAGCCGCGCGCGGCACGCGAGCACGACTTCTCATTGATTTTTTGAGCTGCTGGTGTTTTAGCCTCAGAAAGATAAAAAAAAAAAAAATAAAAAACAACAGCAAAAAAGCCCAAAGCCATCTCTCAGCCCGCCCAAACGGCGTGGGGCGGCTGAGGGAGCAACGGCCGGGACATCCCAACGGCCGGACAAAGCCGGGTGCAAGAAGGGAAAAAGTTATAAAAAGAATAAAAAATGAGAGAAAAAGGAAAACCTGGGTCCTATTTTTTGGGCTCATTTCACATCGGTTCGATGAATTCCTTTCAACTCGTGTCACGGGTATTTTAACCGTTTCTCCGTGTTTTATCACTTCAGGCTGCTCCTCACATGCGGCCGCTCGCGCTTCAGCCCCCACCCGAGCCCCGACGGGGAGAACCGGGGGGGGGGGGGGCGGTGTGAGGAGCTTTTCCTTCACCCCCCCAGCCCCGAGCAGCCCCCACCGGGCACACACCTGAGGCGGGGCGGCCCCGGGGGGGGATTTTGGTGCCCGGAGGGGGGAATTTGGGTACCGGGGGGTAGAATTTGGGTGTCGGGGGGGGGCTGTCAGGGCCGGCCGGGGCGGGCCGGGCGCGCTCCCGCCCTAACGGTCCTGAGGCGGAGTGGGGGGGGGGGGGGGGGGGGGGGGGCGCCGCCCCGCCCCCCGCTGTCACTGCCCCGCTGCGTCACGGCCCCCCCCAACCCCCCCCTCCTCTCGTGACCCCCCCCCCCTCCCTTCCCCAGCGCCTTTGTGCGGCGCCGCCCGCGGGAGGATGGCTCCGAGGGGGGGGGGGGGGGCGCTATTCGGTGCCGTTAAAAAAAATAAATAAAAAGTTTTTTTCCGCCCCCCCCCGCCTCAAAGTGGCGCGGCCCCCGGTGCCACATGGGGGGTTGGAGTGAGGGGGGCAGCGCCCCGTTGTTGCAAACCCCCCCCCGGTTTCTGCCCGCTGCCCCCCCCCACTCCGCCCCGCAGCCAACGCGCCCCGGTCCCCCCCCCCCCCGCTGTGTCCCCCCCCCCACCAGGCTGAGCCGTCGAGGGAGGGGGGGGAGCGGGCGGTGGCGGGGAGGAGGAGGAAGGGGGGTGCAGGGGCTCCCCCCGCGGCGCCCCGTCCCCGCACGCCCTGCCCGCCCTCCCTCCTCACCTCCGAGTCCACTCGAAAATGGCGCCGAAACCGAAAAAACTTCGCAAATTTCATTGTAGGCGTTTGCAAGGGCTGCTGGGAGCGGGGGCGGCGGCAGGCACCGCCCGACGGGGCGGCACCGGGCGGGACGGGGCGGCGCGGCCACGGCACCCGGAGCCGCTCGGGGAGGGGGGAAACCGACAGAAACCCCCCCAGAAACCTCCCCAAAGACCCCCTCAGAGCCCCCCCTTGGCCGGCCGGGAGCTGCATCCCGCAGGGCTCGGGGGCTGGGGGCAGAGCCCCGCGGTGCTCGCCCCGCTGCCGCAGGTGAAGGCGGAGGAAGGGGAAGCTTGGTGAAGGAAACGCCATCGCCGCCAAGGAGCCTTTAAACAACCCGTGTTTGTCTTGTGGGGCGTGCGCTGTTATTTTCTTAATTATTCCTGGAGTTCTGCCTGCTCCGTCCACCAAGGGTTTTCTCAGATGGCAGAAACAATTGGTCCCTTTTTTTTTATTATTATTATTATTATGCTACTAGCAGAAAGCATCCCTCGTAAAAAGGCTCCGTGCATCCCATAAACCCAAACGGGACGTGTCCCGCCAACAATCGCACCTCTTCAGCCAGGCATCCCAGCTGCTGTGCTCTCTGCCCCTCTCCCCGGGGTCACTGTTCGCTACCACCGCTCGGCCTTGCTGCCTGACCACGCTTCGGTGTCAAAGCGAGAGGGATCGAGGCAGTTTTTTAGCACCGAAGCCCTCCCACTCACCCCCAGCGAGTACGCAGAGATCTGAGCAGATGTGGCAGGGAATGAATGAGCGGGGAGATTCACCTACCTCTCACATCTGCTTGTGGGTGGCCTCTAATTAATTTGGCTTCCAGGCGCAGCCGCGAGGTAGATGAGTTAGGAAGTCTGGCCAGGAGTTGTCTGTTTGAATCACACCTATTCTACAGAGAGCTTCAATGTGCAGCTTTGTCTGACCCGCACCCTTGCAAGAATTAATTAAAAAAAAAAAAAAAAGAGCCCCACACTTATTGGAATGTCAAATATAAATGTCAGCATTTCAAATGAAATGGTATCTTGGGAGGCTCCTGCACATTTAATCAGCCAGTTGCACCATCTATATCGGGGACTAAAAAGCAACAGCGAGAACCACGAAAGGCACTGGCTTAACATCAGCAAAAGTGTTTGCCAAGCTTGGATTATGTCACTGCTTTATGATCTTGCTTTGTAAAGGGAGAATACTCTTGGGGAGAAAGGACTCGGCATGCCGGATCTACAGCAAGAGCAAAGAATGAACGCTGCTTGCAGGGACCGGGGGGGAGGGAGAGGGATTGCGTTTGCTGTGGTATTTCTGCAGATGGATGCTCTGTGCCCGCCTTCGTGAAGCAGAGATGCACCCTGCAGATCACTCAGGCTGAGAGCAGAGCCCGAATTACCCGGCAAGGCTGTGAGCTGCTTCCCCCAGCTGCCCTCCTATGGGCGCACCTGCCCGGGTGCTGCCGCCGTCAGCCCCACGGTGGTTTTGCTCAGCAGAAGGTGACAACCCGCCAGCAGGCCCGGTGGCTTCCCCTCGCCCGCAGGGTACATGCACCCAGCCAGGCTGCGGCTTGCCGAGCAGTCAGGGATCGCCGCGGTGCCTTTGTGGAGGTGGCAGCTACGGAAAGTGGGTGTCCCAGCGCTGCAACACGGCAGGACTTGTGCTCCTAGCAGTGGGATGAGCCATGGGCACCTCTGCTATGCTGCCACGGGCTCGTGGCAAAGGCAAGAAGCTTTCTTTGGAGAGACCAGCTCTGTGTCTCTGGTACCAGCCCGAATAACAGGCTCACCTTTGCTGTTTTACAAATGGGAGAAAAATAAAGCGGAAAATTCAGATGATACACACCCTTCAAGGACTGCTGGTGTTGCGTGCAAAAAAATACACTGCCCACCTTGAGCTCTCTGCTTCCTTCTTCCATAAGCTTCTTCCTCCAGTGTTTTGGTCCCTTGCAGACAGACTGAGGGGTTTCTTTGCGCGTCTCCTCCAAAGGTTGTTTTCCTCCGACTGGTGGCCTTTTGCACCAGCCTTGGCGTTTTGCAATTGCCCAGCTTCGTGCATGGTGTGGCATCGTAACCCCAGCCTTCCGTGCGGTGTCAGTGTTTGTGGCGGCCTCGGCTGCGAGCAGCAGTGTGCAAAATGGGTGTGGTGGCTGTGCCGACGGCTTTTTGGCAGCAACTCCTTCCTTTGCTTGGCTCTGAGGGTGCCCAGAGCGCAGCCCTGTCTGGACAGGGATTTCGTTACCCGCCATGCAGACTGCCAGCACAACCTTGTCATTGCAATTTGTCACACATACTTGCTATGTATTTAGTATCTCGCTGAGGGCTCGTTCATCTAATCGCTACTTGTCTGGTGCAAGGAGCGGCTTCGCGTTCGCTGGGTCCTCAGCCACCTGGCCCCGTGCCATGCTGTCACCTCGCCCCGTGCTGTGCAGTGCCATGCCGTGCCATGCCGCCGGGCCGTACTGCACTCTTGAAGGCAGTGCTGGCCTTGCATAGCAGTGAGGTGTGACCCGGCAGAACAAGGTTTGCTACCATCACCCTCCCTTTTTCCACTAGAGGGGGTTTAATTTTTGTAGAAAATGCCTATTTTTGTCAAAGCAGTAATTTTAAGAGTTTTTTTGTTGTTCAGGGACAGCCTCTGGAAACCTTTTGCGAAGGCACCAACTCCTCATTCCTTCCCCCCATGTCATTTTAGTTATGTGCTCTATTTATTTACTGCAAAATTTGCTGTTTTGCCTGACATTTTTCGGTTATCAAAATATTTTGATTATGTGCAGGGGAGGGGGCGGGTTGATGGTGCAGCCGACATTTCGGTAGAAAATTGCCTGTAGCTAATAGCTAAACTCAGGGCAGGGAAGAGTGAGAAACTCCAGCCTGCCCTGGACAAACCCGCAGCATCACAGCTCCAGCCTGGGCCCACACAGAGACCCAGGGAAGCCTGGACCCATTTCCCTCAATATTTGCCCCTTTTGGGTCCGAGTGCCCAGCAGGAGCGGGAACATCAAGTACAGTGAGGGCGAGGAGAGGCTCAGCAGAGGACACAGCGCTGCGTGAGATGAGACCCGAAACTGCTGCGGAGGCTTTGCGGCAGCGCGAGACGGGACAGAGGCAGGATACAAAAAGCAGAGCTCGGCAGGGTGGGAGGGGAGCTGCGCGTCAAGGTCGCTCCGAAAAGGGCTGGCGTTCTTTCTGCTTTGTTTCCTCTCTCTGTGAGAAGCAGAAGTGCTTCTCCGGAGGGCAGATGTGCCAGCGCATTGGCTGTGGAAATGGCTCCTGCCTGCACTTAGTGCCAGGCAGCTTTCTGCCCTGCCAGGGTTGACCAGGCTGGGGCTTTGCCTGCCCTGAGGCAGAGCGGGTGCTCGCTGCAGCGCTGTGGGTCCTGCTCCACCGGCACCCGGCCGTACGCCCAGATCCTTCCCCTGCAGGTCTGGGTCTGCCCTGCTCAATCCCCTCGTCGCTGCCAAACCTGCACCATCTGGGCAAATTCCAGCAGCTTGGGCACAAAAAATAGATGGAGAAGAACTTGGCAAGTGCCATCAGCAGAAGATGGGCTGACCATGAATGAAGAGCAACCTGAAAGCAAAGCGATTCTCACACAGCCCAAATAGCACTGTGAGATTATCTACTACAGCATCTCAGGCTTCTGGATACAAAGCTGTTAACGGTTTTGAAGATCAATATTTATTCAACTGGCCTGCGATAACTTTGTCTGCTATTGCAATTTTCCTGTGTCTAAACATTCTCGTGTTATTTCCCTAAAGCCGGCAGGTTTAAAACTATTTCTGACTTGTGTTACCAAACTTGTAATTTGTCATTAATATGGCATTCTGTCAGAAAAGCAGTACTGTGGGCATGTGTGTGTAAATATTGTGCTCTCCTGGCAAAGCAAAACGTTGTGATAGCATGATATGTTATTTAATACAGAGCTGTAGATTAGGCAGGAACATTTGCAATACAAATCAGTCCTGACATCAGGCATTTGCAAAAGTCCTTGTTATGCTGATACAGTAGGAAAACTGATATTTTCAGTTGAATATTTTTTTTTGTCGTGCTCCTTGACCATCCCATGGACCACTGCCATATGACACATACTATTAAATTATACCATCCAAGAGTTATGTTGTACAACTCAAGGCAATAGCCCCAGGAGGCAGCCCTTAGACACGTAAAGAGTCTGTGAAATGGTAAGTTAGTGGTTGTCTTTTGATGCCTTGGCTCTCCTCACAGGAAAGACAGCCTGGCTCCTGGCTTTTTACCTGGAAGACATTAATTCCTAAACACCAGGTCCGAGGACTTGTGAAAAGAAAACCCAAGCAGCAAAGCCGTGCACCTCTGGTAGCTGGCATCCAACCAGCTATTAGGAAAACACGTTTCTCTGAGATGCCCCTCACCCCATGGACTGCTCCTGGCCAGGTGCTTCCAGGAGATCCAGCTCCATTTCCAAAGCAAACAGGTCCGTGGCCAACCCAGGAGCACCAGGAGGGAGCTGAGGAGGCCCCTGGGCAGGCCCTGCCCCCCAACATTAGCCAGCATTTGTGGAGACCAAAACCTCCGTGTGGCTTGGAGAGGGGCCGCACTACATACCGCCTTGTGAACACACTTACAGCAGCACCATTTGGGACAGAAGACCAGACACTTGCCTGCCACATCTGGCCTATCTCCAGTGAAATCTAATAGCAGCTTCATGCTTTCCATCAAAACTGCAAACACCAGCATTATTTGTAGAGGAAGAAGTAGCATGAGGAAGCAGTTGCTTAACACCATCCCTGGGTGTCTATCCTTGAAAGCCGCGGTCATTTCTGGGACCTGCCGGGGCAGCTGCTGCCGAGCCCCCCGGCAGAGACGGCTGTAGGTGCCGGGGAAGGAGAGCTGGGAGGGAATGCAGCAAAGAGGGAAGCGGCAGTAAAACCCGTCTCACCCAAAAGGCAGGGCGCCAAAACGAGACCACCCAGAACATGTTTAATTAGTGCTTTTCCTAAATGAGTGCTGCTCCCTGCTCTCAGCACAACATCAAGTCGAATGGGTGCGGTAACATTGCTCTTGCTGCGAGTGTGAGAAAGAAATAAATGCAGGCAGCCGGGAAAGGACGCGGGCAGCGGCTGTGCGCTGTGTCCAGGGTATAGGGTCGATCCAGCACTGCAGAAACAAGGCCACACGTGCATTGACAGCCATGCTCGACACCTGGGTCCTGGGGGTGGCAGGGCAGGCAAGGTGACGTCCTCTCTGTCTTACAGCCTGTAATGAGGGAGAGGTGGCAATGGGATGGTCAGCCTGAGCCACCACGTTTTGTTTGGTCTTTTTGCAAGACTGCGTCTGGTAAAATATTTCAATTTAAAAACAACAACAACAACAAAAAGACTTCAGAATCTGGCTTCTGGAAACAGGGTCTACATTTCTGCACTCCTTATAGAAAAGTAATCCAGTTTTGTTTTAAAGAAAGAGTAGTTTTAGCCTCTTGGGGAAACTACCTAACTGTAAAAAGGCAGAAGAGAAAGCCCAAATTAGTTTCATGATGTCAGTAAATGATACCATGAATTGAGAAATCCATGAGTTTCGCTGAAACCAGTCACGGTTTCCACCTCCCCCTGCCTCTCATCTGCTCAGCAACACTTTGCTCAGGCCTGGGGGGGTGGAGGGAGCCAGAGGAGTGCAGGGGTAGCTAAATATTTCCACATCTGGTTTGGGGAAGATTTGGAAAAATAATTTCACCATAGAATTAGCTGCAGTAATGAAGTTTATTTGTTTCTCTCGCTGTACTGCAACATCTCACAGCTTAGCTGTAGCCACACTCCTGCTGCGGAAGGCAGAGTGCCAGGGGCTGCCAGGCCTGATGCTGCGAACTCACCTGCACCTCAAAGAGGAACAGGGTTTGCTTCCCGAAGAGATAACAGGGCTATTCACAGCCATGGAAAAACTTCTGCTGTTCCGTTTTATCAGCCTCTCGCTGGGAAGGTTTTGCCATCCAAGCCCGAGTTCTTCTGCACTTTCACTTACTGCAACACTGTGGTTTCTTGTGCTGAAAGGAAAGCAGCTGTTGGTGATACCAAAGAAAGTTAACATGGGAGACAACTGCATGTGTTTAACCATTTATTTGCATCTACAAAAATGCTCCAAGAAAGCAGAGAGATCTGTTCTCGAACAATGAGGGATTTATCTCAGGAGTGTACTTTGCCTAATGAGCTGTGCAAAGCCAAGGGGCGTATGACGACTCTTTACCTCCAAAAAGCCCCATGGTGCGGGTTGCCAGGTGCACCCATATCGTCTGCTAAGACTCTACAGAGGTCACTCGGATGCAGCATTTTATCTCTGCAGGGGCATTGGCCAGTTTGCAAAATGCATAAGCAACGGGTTCCTGCGGCTGTGATGCTCAGGGGCCGAGGGGTGAATGCTGCTGGGTGCCTCTTCCCAGCCTCCTGCGGGCTTTTCCCTGGGAAAGGCCGTGCCGAGGGAAGGCATCAGCACACTACGAGACTTCTGGGCAGGTTTTGTTTTTTTCCAGCAGTTGCCGTCTGCAAGCTGGAGCCAGAGCTCACCTCCTCGCTGCCGCCTCTGCGTCCCCCGGGGAGGGCGGTGGGCAGGGAGCCACCGCGCTCAGGAAGAGGCTTTGTTGCGGACGGAGCTCGGCCATTGAATTCAGCTGCTCACAGAGAACCCCACACTTGTTTTCAAGATTTATTGTTTGCTCTGGAAAGCAGCTCTGAGCCTGTGCACCCCGGGCTGGACCCGGACCCGAGGTGGAGATGTCCAGATGTTGGGATGGTGGCGGAGAGGCCTGGTGTAGTGTGGGGCGTCCTGGGGTGCCGTGGTGGTGGCAGGAAGCAGGAGGAGGCTGCATGCAAAGAGCAACAGCATCTTTTTTTTTCTGTTGCTACACCTCTTCGTGTCCTCTCCCCCTTCCCCTGCCTCCGAAGTGCCCATTGCTTCAGGCTGCTCTCTCTGAGCCCCAGGTGCGTTGTGTGCATGGCCTACTAGCACCAGTGAGCAGGGCAGCCTGTGGGGACAGGGATGGGGACGGGACCTGGGGCTCTGAGCTGGGGCAGGGGCTGCGTGGCCCCGTCCTGAACCAGGTCCCCTCCTGGGATGTCTGGGGGAGGAGGCCTGCGCCATAAGCAGGCTTTACAGGGCCTCTGAGAGGTGCCTTGGCAGCTGTCATGTGCTCGGCGTGGAGCGCAGCTCTCCCACCTCCCTCCCTGGCTGGCAATAACAGTTAGAAAGCAGCCTTGAAACAGCAAACGGCTTTCTAATAAAGCTGGCAAGTACTGCGAAGACAGAAAGCGTCAGAGAAACCGCATGTGATCACGGGGAGCAGCCTGAGCTGCCCTCACACCAGGCCTTGCACTGCAATGCTTCGGTGGCACGTCGCCGCTGGTGGTGGTGGCCTGTTGCATGGGTACTGTGGAGGTGTTGGTGCAAAGAGCTGCACTTTGCCTTCTTAAAAAGGAGTTAACCTGTTAGAGTTAACTCCATAGAGTGGCCTGTCTGTGCCCATGTGTGACTATTTAATAAAGTGATCCATGCAGCACCACTCCTGTTTGCTCACTCTTCATCATTGTTTTGTTGTCAGCATCACTCTCAGTAGCGTTATTTTAAGCTTTTATTTTGGAGGGAAGTTTCTGAGGCTGCTCCTGAGAACGTGTGGATCCCATCTGGATCTGGCCCTGCTCTGCCCAGTGCAAGCCCAGCAGCACTCCTCTGTCTGGCCAGCAACGGGGACCTCTCCCTCACTGCAGGTGGGCTCTGAGATGTGCTCTGGGGTGCTGCTGCCCCCGGGGAGCAGGGGTGCCCCGAGGTTTTGGCAGCACCGGAGCGGTGCTGGAGCAGTGCGGGTGCGATGCTGGAGCGGTGCCGAAGTGGTGCTGGCCGTGCCAGGCTGAGGACCAGCAGAGGGAGCACAAGAGTGCAAAAATCCCACCTGGGAGCTGGGGGGAGAGAAGGGCTCAAGCTGCACTGGTGTGCACTGGTCCACTGCTCTGCCCTGTGTGTGGTAAATCGCTGCTCCCCGGGTCAGCGGGCACAGTGGGACCTACAGGGACAGCACCTAGCAGCAGCAGCGATGCTGCAGGCTCGTTAGGGCACATTTCAGGTCAGATTTTCTGCCCCCCTGAAATTCCAGCTCGCTCTTCTGCAAGTCACTGCAGCAAGCAAACCCAAAGCTGTGCCAGGTGCTGGGGTGGTGGCAGGGCAGCTGGTGCCCCCCGGGCTGTGCACAGAAGCTTTCAGCATCGCTGAACCTACTTGCTTTTGGAGCCCGCTCTGTGAAAAAGACACCGTGGTGAAGTTCACAGGGTTATTTTTGATGGAAAAATGTATTTGAATGAAAACAGAGCAGCTATCCAATTGCAGTCAAAGGACATGGCAATATCTGTGCTGTGGGCTGGTGCTGCCTTTCTTGCTGCAATTCTCTTTCTCACAGAGCCAAAGATACCACGAGGCTATGGTTTACACCGGGGCATCTGCTCTCAGTTAGTATTTGCATCCTTCCTGCCTTCATGCAATAGAAGTCTCTGGCTGCATTCACAACACAATTCCTGCTTCTTCAGTATTTCTATGTGGTGAATCCACCTGGGAGTGGAAGCAGGAAGAGGGCAGCGATGGAAACAGGCCATCACAGGAGCTCAGGAAGGAAAAAGGCAAGTAACGTCTAGTGCATCGCTGCTGGGGTACGGCTCTGAGGACTTGTTTCAATTGCTTACTGAAGGAGAGCGTGCTGGGCAGAGCTGCCCTGAGCCAGCGCCACAATCCCAGCTGGGAGAATTCACCCCTCGTCTGTGCTAATATTAAAAACATGCTGGATGGTTCAGTTTTAAGCCCGGTTATCTTTCTCACTGCATAGTTTGACACAATTGCGTGGCAGGATGTCTGCAGAGGTCAGATGGGAATAATAGAGGTGTTAGTCACTCCAGAAAAGGAATTAAATTGTGCCAGCGTGCTTGCATGGTTACTTCTGGTGCTGCTGTAGGGCAAGCTGCTAGGTCTTGTCTTGCGAAAGTTTCTGCATTTTTACAGGAAAGGATAGCTGACATTTTTTACATTTTCATCTGCCTTTCATAGCGGGGCAGCACGCCTGGGCCGCAGCTGCTGTGAGAAGGGCGATGCCCCCTTGCACAGATGGAAAATAGGAGCATGGTCCCTGGGCTGTGTGTGCAGGTGACACCATGCAGGCAAAGAAAGAGTGACCGAGGATGTCCTCAGCATGAAACAAGCTGCAGAGCAGGGCACGCAGGCTCGCCCTCACACG
The DNA here is from genome assembly GCF_047663525.1 of Anas platyrhynchos. Classification (NCBI taxonomy): domain Eukaryota; kingdom Metazoa; phylum Chordata; class Aves; order Anseriformes; family Anatidae; genus Anas; species Anas platyrhynchos. Next base: position 16,853,029 of record NC_092596.1, read on the forward strand.
TCCACCCGAAGCTGCTATGGAAGGAAGGGACCGAGCTGACGCCGGCAGAAGGGAATGGCAGTTCTGGAAATGTGTGAGTCATGCTCGGGTTTGACATTCAGGATAGAAAGGCTGTGATGCGCAGGCTGGGCTGGTTTCCTCCGTGGCTCCTCGGCGGGCGAGGGGGCTCCAGTGGGTGCATCCTCGGGGGCCCGGCCCCACCACCCCGGGGCAGCCACACACACAAGAGCAATTGTGGTTTTCTTGCTGTTGGGCAATGAACGGGGCCTGAATATTGTTGTGGATTTCAATAGAAAATGCTTTCAGATTGAAATGACCTTGATTACAGCTGGTTGTATAATTTGTTGTGAATAAGGTTCTGTGCAAAGTTTGCCATTTTTTGTTTTCATTGCATAATAATTAGTGATTACATTTTTCCAGTATTTATCCCGTGCTAATCTTGATAGGAGCCTGAAATGCCAGCAGTGAGATGACATGAGCCAGCATCCACGCAAACCAAGCCATTATTTGCTTTTGATAGGCCAGGAACAGCAAGCAACCTAGAATTGTTTCCCTCTCATAAACATACATCTCACTCATGTCCAGTTGGCTATTTTTAATTTTATTAAGGGATCTGCAAGTCCCCCTTGGGGGACAGAAGCAAATGGAGAGATGAATTAAACTTAGCTGTGCACTCTGTGAACAAAAACTTTCAGCAAACATGTATTTCCTTGTAAACCAGTTCATTCTCACAGTGTTCCTTGCCCTCACTATGGGATCATGGTGTTAGTAATGAAAATAAAGATGCGTTGTCCTTGGTGTTTATACCGACCACTTCTAGAACCAACCAGAATGTCTTGCCTTCTATGCAATTTCTGGAAGAAAAAAAAAAAAAAAAAAAAAAAGTCAACAGAATTATTTAACAGAATAATAATAAAATACATTTTGTAGAAATTTCTTTTAGATTCAGTGCATCTTTTTGCATTGAAGCATGACTCTAAGGGCACATCTGGAATTGCACTGATTAACAATGCAAGCTCTAAACTGGAACAAAAAATGAGATGAGCCCCACTAGGCCTTGTACTAAGCTGGAATATGCTTAAGTTAAATTGTTTGGGAGGGGGGTTTAAATAAGCCACAAGAAAGCCTACTTTAAACCAACATGGTCGTGTCTGTACAGGAAGTTGCACCAGTGTATTTGAGCCAATGCAAATTTGTGCGCAGACAAATCCTGCGGGGAGGGAACGGCTGCGTGTGGCACGTCCTCACGGAGGTTCACACTTCTGGCTTGCAGCATGCTCTACCTTTTGTGCCAACTGCAAGCCAGGTGAGCAATGACAGCTACGGCAGGAGCTTGAAAAAATGGGAGGTCATAAAGATTTGCCTGTGGAGATCAGTGGACGCAGGACAAAGAAGTTACTCCAATAAGTCAGCTGCAGTGAATTCACTGGCATTTGTGTGCTGTTCTGCCTCCTGCGCTGGGTCTCACTGAACAGCAGGATTTGTGGGAACGTTATTATTTTACGTTTATAGGAACTTTATTTTTTTAGGTGAAACATGATTTCTTTGAAGGATAACTCTGAGCTGCTGTAGATAACGCCAGTAACTTCAATTCCTTGCTCATGCTGGCAGGTTGGCTGACACACAGCTGAGCCTGCTGGGCTCTGTATGTGATCAGTCTGCTGTAAGGCACCAACAGGGCTCTGCCTCCTGCTGCTGCTCCGAACCCAGCAATGCAGAGGGCTCCAAGTAGACTTAGGAATGGAGCGCGGAGATGCTGGAGCATCTCCAAGGGGTTTCTCCAACGGGGCATCTCCAGCGGGGCATTTCCCAGGGGCTGTGCTGGGTGCTGTGCTCCTGCTGTCCCAGCACATGCACGCACAAATACACATTCAGAGCTGGACAGAGGGCTTGCAGCAGCCCAAGAGGAGGGCTCGTCCCACGCAGGGCTGGGGGACCAGACCCAGCCGGCTTCTCCAGCCCAGGGCCCAGGGGAGTGCAGGCCTCTCAGCTGTAAATGTTATTGTATATTTATAAACAAGACCAGACTGGAGGGATGACATGGCTCTATTTACCCCAGTGGCATGTAAAAGTAAACAGCCCGATGAGTTGATCATTAACTCGCCTCCCCTGCTTTGCTTTCATGCCTTCTTATATGAATAGAAACATCTCTCCCCCCCCATCTCCTTTTGCTCTGTCTTTGTTTGCCCTATCTCCATGAGCGCTAGTTTAATAGCCCTCCTTGAACTCGGAGAAGGCTATCGTTTGCTTGCAGATCAAAACAATGCTGCAATGCTGGCTGCCTTATATCTGAATCCCCCCTAAATTCTGCTTTACAACTGAGATTAAAAAAAAAAAAAAAAAAAAGAAACACAACTTGTTCTCAGTTTCAGCAAACAAACAAGCAGTGAAACTTTGTGTGGTTCGGGACAGTCCCATGAAAACAGAGACTTTACTGAAAGCTTGGCAGCAAGCCAATTTGATGCATTAATCTAAAGAAATAAATCACATGAATTGGAGATAAGCACATGTTTCCCCCAAGCAAATAGAGGCCACTTGGCTGTGAAAGGCATATCTTGCTCAAATAATGAGTGGGAGACTCTAATTTCTTGCTTGCAGTTGGTGTTTCTTAAGGGGCTTGCAGGCTGCGAGCAGAGGAGTAGCTGAGTGTTATCAGCCATCTACTGAAAGGCTGTGTGTCTCACACAGCTCACATAGCTAGCAGAAAAGTCAGTGTAGACTATTTTCCCACCCACACACTTTCACAAGGAGTAAACGGCGCCACTACTGCACAGGTCTTGTAAAGGGTCAAGGATTTATTTTTCTTGAGTGAGCAACAGGCTGCTTTTTCACCAGCAATAATATTTTGTGACAGCGAGGCACCATCCCGAGGAAACAGTAGTCTCCAATGCAACGGGTGCCAGAAGTGCAGGCGTGCAGCTGCTCGAGGTCCCAGACCTCCGTGGCACGCACAGACCTCTCCTTCGCACTAGGTTAGGTTTCGAGGACACGCTTGTAAGGTAGCAACCACCTGAACTTCTGCTCATGAAGGTGTAACCTGCCTCCCTCATGTCTCATCACACGAGCCTGTGGGCTAGAGCCTGGGCAACTGCTGGCTCTGCAGGCAGCTGCAGGGATGCTGCATGGGATGAGGGACAGGGACAGAGAGGGGCAGGAGGGCAAATTATGCTATCAGTGTTACTTTACATCCACCTTCAGTTGCTTTTCTCCTTTGGGCAGTGAAAACCCACAGGTTTGGAGAAGTCACGCGGGTGAGGTCTGCTGCAGACTTCATCCACAGGCCTGAGCATCGAAACCTGGCATCAGCAGCTGCAGCAGTGTGCTCTAGTTAATCTGGAGTTTGGCTCTTGTGGCTCAGGAATTAGTTTCATGAAAACCTGAAGCAGCCCAACCAAACCTGTGTAAGTTCCATAAGCACCTGGTTGGGTACCCACAAGCTTTCTAGCTTAACTGAGGCAGCATGAAGCGCCCTGAGATGAGCACCTCTTCTCTTTGCCCATGCACCAGCAGCCGGCAGTGCTGCCACCACACACCTTCCTTGGATGCTGAGAGCAGCACAGGGATGTCCCTGGCCGCTTTGTGGGTACCTGCACGGCTGTGGGGTTTGGGAGAGGAGACAAGTGGGAGCCAGCTGCTGCGTGGTGCCTGGGGAGCCATTAATTTGGCAGAGAAGAAGCCGCTCAGCCCCGCTGCCTCGCCTCTCCTTCCCCCAGCTCTCTTCTTCGAGGCCACATTGGCAGCTGGCTCGACTCTTGCAGAGCTACCAAACCACATTTCATGAAGATTGATCACAGAAGCCATTGTTGTCCCGTGTTAAGCCATTTATTTGCTGGTGAGTCCCCAGGGTCCCTCCGGAGGCAGAGGGGGAAAGTGGACAATAACGAGAGCAGAGGGACCCTGCCCGGCGCAAGCTTTCTCAGAGATGCGAGCCCCCGGCTAACCGCAGAGTGCTTCCACCCAGACACCCAGCTATTTTTAGCCTAACATCCAGGCTGGGTTGCTGCTCGCAGCCCCAGTGTGCTCTTGGCAGCTGGCTGAGCCACGCAGCGATGGCGAGCAGCCCGAGGATGCGAAATCGGGGTAACGGGGCAGGCAGGGGGCAGGTCCCACGGCCTCACACACAGAGCGCTCTTCAGGGCATCCTCTGGTAAGGCTGCCGTGCTGCACGTTGTTCTTGTGCACAGATCACGCCTGCTTTGTGTGGATATCAAGGGCAAACCAAGGATATACGGGGAAAAACAAGGGCCTGAAGAACGGCGTGGCTTCACTTTGCTCTGCATGGCCTCTCCTCCTGCTCTTCACAGGACGATGCTTTGACCTCCTGCTCAGCGGAGCAGGCCCAGCCCCAAACCCAGTGCTGCTGGTGGTCATGCCCCAGAAATTATTGGCTGCTGGTCCCGGGACACAATCACATCCTCCAGGGTAAACGGAAGAAGATAGAGAATAAATGCTCCATTATAGTGATTGTCAATGGAGACAGAGGTAATAACCATAACGAATGGAGTCTCCTCGGGGGGAAGAGAAGAGTTTCTGGGCAGAGCTGGGTTTCCTTCAGATGCTGGCTATCCACCGAGTGGGCTGGGCAGTGCTCCCTGCCAGGACACTGCTGGTGGACTTTGCTGCGGGTGCTCGCTGCACTGTTTGTGTGCCTGGCTGTCTGGGCACATGGCATTTGTTTCTGCTCCTGGACTGGGAACATATTAAACAGGAGACTGGAGAGCAGCAAATAATGAATACCACACTCTGGTCTGAGCTCTTGGATGAATAATCATTGGTGTTGAAATATATGAGACTCTGTGAGTCCGGGATCCAAGTATTTTCACCAATACCCAGCAGTTGTCCAAATACAAACAATGAATAAAATGAACCACAGCAAACTCAGATTGGGGAAGGGGAGTGCTGGTTTTGCTCTCTCTCCCCTCTCTGTCACCAAGCGATGGCACAAAATGGGCAAAAGTCAGCCCTTCCAGCCTTGCTGAGGCCATGGCATGTCCGAGCCATGCAATGGACTCTTTGTGCCAGGCACCTCTCCCCGTGCTGCTCAGGGGCTGTGAATGTGCCAGCTGATGCCAAGGGCTGCTCCTCCCTGGGCTGGCCAGCAGGTACGGGGACGGTTTGTCCCTGCTACCACCTGGGGCCACCACAGTAAGTGAGCTCTGCCCCACAGTGCCCACTCCCTCTCTCAAGCCTATCTGCAGCAGAAAAGGCACACAAGCAGAAATGCCCGGGGTCAGGAGTCACTGGCATGTCGTTTTTAAATAGTTTGGCTATTTTAAATGCTGACAGTGTTTGTTTGTGAGGCCACAAGCTTTTCATAGCCTCCCCCTAAAGCCACCTGAAGCAGAGCAGCTGGATGCTGGCATGGGCAGCTCTGCTGTGGCCCAGCAGTGTCCCTTGGCTGCCGGGGACAGGAGCCATCCCCATCCACAGCGAGGAGCAAGCAGAGGCACGGAGAGATCTCAGCCAGAGATCTCCGTGAACTGCTGCCAGGTAGGAGCCTCTGTGCAAGAAGCTGCTATTTTATATGGTCCAGGGTGACTCCTGGCTGTGTTTTTCTTGCCTGTGCTCGAACTAATGTTTTGTGCCAGTCGATATTTCTCTAGGTAGCTGTTCTGTGTGATTTCAGCTTATCCAGCAAACTTTTTGTTCAAACATCAGCTGTACTAAATTTGTGCAAAGCAATTCTCATGCTGTCCAGATGCCACTGCTTCTAAAAATAGTCCGGTCTAGTCCATTTTCCCAGCTTCTTGCCTTTTATCAGTAATACTTTTAATAGTCTTTGCCATATTTCAAGAAGAGGAGTCATTTGTCCATGTCAGGCCAGCAATTACTGGGAACAAGAGTCCTTCCCAGTTCCCCCATACTCCCATTCATGCTCTTACACACACACAAAAAAAGACCAAGACAAAACTGGGAGTTTCAGAAGCTGTTTTTGCACTGGAAAACAGAAGCTTTTGGTGTACACTGGGTGGGAGCTGCACCACGTTGGGCTGAGCCCAGGCCTTCTTTGCAGAGTTCCAAAACTGCTGTGGGTCCCTTTCTTGGGGCTGAGGCAGCATCTGGAGTGGGTGTGGGACATCCCCGAGGCGCCCTGGCATAGTGGGATGCTGTCCGAGTGTGCCCGGGAGATGGAGAGCTGTGGGGTGGGATTGGGATGGGGCGAGGTGGGATGGGGTGGGGTGTCAGGGCAGCGGCAGCTCCCTCCTGCTTCCAGCTCAGTGGAAAGGCTGCAGCGCATGCCCGTGCCTCAGTTTCCCCATCTCCCAGCGGTGGGACTGCACCGTTTGAGAACACGGAAGCTTTGTGGCCAGAGGTCACTGCATCAGCAATGCTTTTCTGAGTGCCAGAGACAGATACTGTCTGTGATGTTATCTTGCTTGCTGATATTTTATTTCATGAAAAATTTATGCCATTTCAGAAACATTTCTGCAAACACAAGCAGCTTTTAAGGACATTGGCATCTTTTAACTATCCAGCAACGTTCTTGAACGTTGTGGCTTTTCCTGTGTTTATTTTTCCTCCTCCTGGACATTTTGCTCAACAGACGGGCTGTTTTTTTTTTTCCTTTTGGCTCTGCCTGCCCACAGCCAGTGTCCCAGGAGGTGCAGCACTGGTGGAGCCTGCGTGGGGCTGTGTTGAAAGCCCCAGGGTGGTCATGGGGGTGCTGCAGGGACTGGGAGGAGACACGTGTGCTGAGGCAGCCAGCAGCCCTGCTCACACCAGCAGCAGAAACAGAAACGCAGTTTTCCTTGGCGTTAAAGCCCCTCTGGCAGTGTCAGGGTCTGCCCTTTTCCAGGGCTGCTTTGCACTTTGGGGTCTCTGTGTGCCCTGCAGCCCTCCCGGCAGGCAGCCGGGGTGAAACAGCCCCAGGAAATTACAGACAGTCAGCCTGGAAAATCCCAGGGAGCTTGATTTACTCACAGAACATGTTTGTGTAACAATACAATGGGGGAGCCCTATTTTTGGTACAATGCCTCGCTCTGCATGCCAAGACGTGCTGATGCTCCCTGGTGCTGGCAGGCACCGGTGCAGCAGCGCTGGGGCTGTGCTCGGCTGCCCCTGCTTGCCCTGCAGCCCCTGGATGAAGAGCAGAGCCCAGCGGGCTGGGGGTGCAGAGGGGTGCCCCTGCCCTGAAAGCACCAATGCTGCTGCCCGCAGGGCTGCTCACTGCCCCTATTCGGGCTAAGAAACCTCACAAGCAAAAGTTGCTGGCAGCCCAGGTCTGGGGCATGTTTCTGAGCCAGCCTTTTGGGGGCAAGTCTGAAGAGATCATTAAAAAAACATCAAATAGTTCTTTGCTAGCAAACAGAGAGAAGTGGTGTGAAATATTGCTCAGTCTGCAGGGAGGACTCTGTTGGGCTCTGCCTTGTAGGGAACTCCATTGGGTTTGAAATGCTCCACGTGGCTGCACTATTCACACCTACTTTTGCTTGAATCACGTTTGGAGATGAAGCAGAAAAGAGTTTTCCAGCACCCAGCATGGGTTTGTGAGGCAGTACCACGGGGAGATGGCGGGGAGCACAGTGGGTGTCCCACTCCAGCTGCCACCCAGCTCCTCTGCAGCTGTCCCAAGGCAAGGCTCCTTCCCGGAGACGCTGAGGCTAACCGCAGGGCTAATTTCAAGGACAGGTGGCTAACGAGCGTGCAGATCTGCCCCCACCACCTCTGGGATGATCCCATAATGTCCTCAGCCAGGGGACACAGCCAGCTTCAGCCCCTTGGCATTCCAAAGCACAACAGACCAGAGCAGTGCCCGGTCCATGCTCACGGGCTGTGGCATGCAGCCTGTCCATGGCTGCTGCTGCCTGGGGACATGGCAGGAGACCTGTCCTCCTGCACTGGCTGCCTTGGGCTTATTTGGGCTTATTTGGAACATTTCTGGGAGATGCAGCATAGGCGCACCCGGAGAGGTGGGCTGCGAGAGGAACACTGGCACTCCTCTGAGTGTGGCCACCTTGCTTTGGCTTTGCAGCTGCACTGGGCTTGCCATGGGGCCAATGGATGCCACCACCCACCCAGCTGCCTGCCACCCAGGTTAAAAACCAACCACCTTCCCCTGCACCAAGCAGGGATGTGCCCCTGCCCGCCCTCTCTGCACCCACAGTATCCCGGCCCTGGCACCAGTGGTACCAGTGCTGTGCCATGGCCATGCTCTGGGCCATTTTGGGGATGCGGATGGGGCTCTCCAAGCCCTGTCCAGACACAGTCTGCTGGGTCAGCTCGTGTGTGCACCAGCAGTGCCTCGCCGTGGGGAGACGTGCAGCTCCCCTGCTGGTGCTCGTCCTGCAGGACCCCTGCTGTGCTGCGGGAGCCGACTCCCGCACACTGCCCTTTATTCTGCTTCTTCTCGGCGGCTGCTGGGAAGACACGGAACAAACAAACTGGTCGAACAATGCTTTCCAGGAACCGCTCGCTTCCTCCCGGAGTGCCGAGGTCGGGGTTATGAGCGCCAGAGGAGCACCCGCACTCCAAGTGCTGCCGTGCTGGAGAGGTGAGCGGCACCCTGAGCTGTCCTGCGGGCGTCTTTGTGGAAAAGCAACGAGTTGTGCCTCAGCCCCCATCCCCCCGAAGGAGCATTTCTGATTTTCAGCAGCCTGCGGGGGGGGTGCCGGCTGCGAGGAACAGAGCACTTGCGCTTTTGCACGTTGGCGTTTCGGGGAAGGCTCAGGAAGTGCTGATGAAGCATTCGTGCGCTGGGTCTTACAAGCTGGAGGGGAACATGCGTGGTGAGAGGCTTGTTCCCATAGCTCTTCCAAAAAATCTTTGCAAGGGTGCGTTTGTGAAGTGGGCTGCATGTAAATTACCCATAAATAAGCTTAACGTTACTGAGCAGGTGGAACAGGGCAGGGTTCAGGAAATTATGCAAAGAGAGGAGACAAAGGGCCGGGCTGCAATTGCCCTTTGTTTAGGGGACCCAGGCTCACTTTCTGCAGTCACAATGCGTTAGCGCAGGGCACAAAGGCAGGCAATTTCAGATTTGATTAAACTGTTTGACAGCATTCATATGTTAAATGATTATGTGCTGCTATCTACTGCTACAGTGTGCATATCTCAGGAGAATCACAAATGAACCCAATGAGGCCAGAGTGTGGTGTAACAGGAGATGTAATTAATAAACTAAACAAGAGGGGGAAAAAAGCAAATTTGTTGTGGTTTTACCCAGTGACCAGGCATGACAAGTCAGGAACAAATGAGTAATACAGACGAACACAGATGCATGTCCTGGCATTTCAGAGCCTAATCCGGATGCAAATATTTTAGGCAGGATCCCGTCTCCCATCTCCAAACCTTTAGACACACATGGGGGCTGTGTGGCATCCCCTGTGCTGGCAGATGCCTGCGGAGTCAGGTCATGGCTGTTCAAAGGCATTCCCAGCAGAAGGATTATTTTGCTTTTATGCTTGCTGCCCATTCAGCCTTTTATGAGATGCCACGAGGAATCGAATGAAATTCAAAGCAGGAGTGAGGATTAGAAACCCCCCTGTCAGCCGCACAATGTCCGGGCGGAGGAGCCGGGCAGGCTCTGCGGGCAGAGGCGATGGGCACCTGGACATCCCCTTCTCCTCAGGATGGGGACAGGAGGGATATCGCAGCCCAGGTGCGCTGCCTCCAACCCCACTTTTCCCCATCCCTGAAAAGTTAGCTCTGAAACATGCTCCTTCCCTGTGCAACTTCTGGTCAGCAGCCCCAGCCTACGGGAGAGGTGCTCAGAGACGGCTCCTGCAAACACCACCAGTCAGTGCATTTCCCACTCTCGTTAGGCTGATTGGCAGCTGCCAGACTTAAGTTGCCTGCAGAAGCATTATATCATTATATGCATCCCCAGCTGGCTTAGAAATACCTGTGCCCACGCACAGAGTAGTGTCCTGCAGTGTCACTGTGCCCAGCTCCAGGCAGCCTGTTATGCTGCTGCAGCGCATCGGCATGCTCAGGACAATATTCTCCCCATATCTTTTAATACCCACTCTGCCGTTGCCAGCAAGCATTTCCACTTCCCTCCAAAATATTAAAAAAAAAAAAAAAAAGCCAGAAGTGGTGTAACGATGTTTCTCTGGAGGTGAGGGCCCTCGGAGGGCGGCTGGGCGGCAAAGGGAGCTCGCAGCACTCCCAGTGCACCAGATTGCAATGAAAGCTTTTATTGCCCACTCATCTAGCCTGTATCAGTCAACTATTTGGCTGAGGGAGAGGCGTCCATTCAAAGCCAGTTTACAGCACAGTCTTTATTTTTATTTTAAAAGCATCTGGAAATTAAAAATCCCCTTTGGCACTTGTCCACTTTGGAGAGAGAGCCAGCCCTGTCGTCTGGCCAAGCAGCCCAGCTCTGGCTGCATTGGGTGGATCCAGCGCTGGGACGTTTTTCTAACTGGAGCAGACATGGGCTGCTGGCTTCCTTCCAGCAGCTCAACAAACTTCCCACGCCGAGCGCCGGGTCGGTCCTCACGCCGTGAGCGCGACACCGCGGGCATGTCACTCAGAGCCACTCAGGGTGTGCCGTGCCCAGCCGCGGGCTCTCCCAGCCCAGGGACATCCGTCAGGAGATGCTTTCACCCAGACAAAGAGCTACAATCTGGCTGGTGCACATAGGGTTTGCCCCAGGTGAACCGACACCAAGCATGCACTGTTTGTTCCCATTTTGGGGTGGCTGCAGGTCTGGCAGGTATTGGCCGTCCCCAAAAAACTGTCCCCATCAGGGGGACACATCGTCGCTGCCTTCTCAGCAGCGTGGCAGGAGGTGACGGTACCTAGGGCTGTCCGAACCTGGTGGCACAGCTGTGCTGGGTTCACAGCAGAGCCCTGGGAAGTTCTCCATGAGCAGCGTTCTGCCCCGAGATGCAGCACATTTCGATGAAGGCCTTCCTCGGCAGGCTGGTAAAGCCCAGCTGGGTCAGCCCTGGGGTACCGGTGTGTTTTGGAAAAAGGAAGAAAGTAAAAACACGGTTATGTGCAGGTGTGGTTATGTGGACCTGGTTTTCATCCTGTGGGAACCTGCAGGCACTGGAAATCCCCAGCCAGCACCTCTGGCTGCACGGCCCCAGACATCCCCTCGCTGCGTCTCTGCAGTGGGAAGGCAGAGGACAGAGCAACAACAAGGATTTATCTTCTTTGTGCTACAGAAGGGAAATTGAGCAACCCCTGCCCAGCAGCTTGAGATTGCCACTGGAGAGCATTGAACCTGCCGGGCACATCAGCTGCAACCCGAGACAGCATCTTTTATCCAAAAAGGGCATTCAGGCACCGTGCCGACATTTGGCTCCTTGTTACCTTTTGCAAGGTCTACAGAGCCTGGGGCTGCCCTCATCCTCTCCTCCCCTCATGGCTGGCAGACCTCAACCCAGGATGGCCGCAGCAGCAGCCTGTTATCCTGCCTGCATCCATGCCTGGAGGAAATAGGGATTATTGCTCACAAGTGTTTGCTGGGGGGAGAGGGAGGCAAGCCCAATTACACCCCTCACGAGGGCCAGGCATCGGGAGATGCGAGCAGAGGCTCTCTTCTAATCTTAGCTAAGCTCTTGCAAAGCCCTGCTGCACATGCACAAACTAGAATTTTTCAAAGGCTCGTAAAACCGAAACAACCGTGGTCAGATCCTTATGGCAATGGCAATTCGCCCGTCTTTAGCACAAAGCTGATCTTCCCCCGCTGGAATTCAAGTCCTTCTTTCAGAGTATGGAAGCATTAGATCTCTCCAAAGAAAGGATTTCCTGAATTATTTTAACACTGAAATAAATAAATAAATAAATAAATAAATAAATAAATAAACAAACAAACAAACAAATAAATAAATAAATAGTGTATTCTTCTCTGGCCTGGCTCTTGCAGGCAGTTGAACTACTTGGCTGAAATTTTCTCAAAAAAAAAGCAAAAGCCGGAGTCATGACATCAGAACAGGATCCTGCACTCAGAAGGGACAAGCAACCTCCAGTGCAGGCTGTGCTACCAACTCTGCCTCCAGTAATATCTGCCAACTTTGTGTGCATCATGCATTGTTTAAATAACCTAATCAAGTTATATATTCCTTTTGAAGTCAGACAACTTTGATTTAAACATGGCTTCAGAGCTTTGAAAACCCAAATCTTTTCTAGTTTGTCTTCCATGATGGTTCCTTACCTGTCTCCCATCATTGAATAAATCATTATAAACATAAACCAGATGCTTGATGCTAACAATAACTTTAGAGGGCCCTGCTTCCCCTACGCTCTATGGGCAATGACTAACACACTTTTAGCCTCCAGACTTAATTTAAAGCATTCTGAAATTGTGCACTGGTGAGACGAAGGCTGCCCGAGACAATAACTTTTACATTAAAAATAATCTGTCTGTAACAGCAACAAAGTGAAGGTTGTCCTCCTTCAGCCCCAGCGTGCCTGCTATGGGCACTGCAAGCCATGGATTGCACTTACATGAATTCGTGCATGAAGACATTGGGAAGGGAAGACTTTGCAAGCACCTTAAAGAAAATGAGGTGTCTGTGGTTACATGCACATGAGCAGGGGCTTGCAGTGAGCGTGCAGCAGCCAAACAGCTCCTTGCAGCGACGCCTGCAGTATTTTCCTCTGGGATGTGACAAGGGAAAGTGCTGAGTCTCCAGGTTATGGGCATGATGGCACTCTGGCAGGAGCAGCAAGTGGTTGAGTTGACCTCAGCCTCTGCACTGCAACCAGACATTGAGCTAAAGCACTTTGAAAACTGGAATTCACCTTGCCTGGAGATAGATTATCAATTCATGGAGCGGCGGGGCGGTGTGGTGGTGCAAGATAGAGCATTTCTGACCCAGAGACGTCAGCCTGCAGAAAGTCTGGAGCTAACAGCTGCTCCAGAGCTGCTCTGTAGGGAATATATTGCTTAGCAGAGGAACACTCTTAAATGCATTACTAGTACAGCTAAATCAGTGTCTGGAGATTGAGCTCTGGCAATGAAACAAAGTTTTGAAAGCTTAGTTCAATATTCTTTCACTTTTCTAAGCCTGCACACATTTAGCCCACAGGTCAGTTAATCCTGCGATTTAATTTACACATTTTTGTCATCCCTTATTTACATACTTTGCTGTCTTATTCACTTGAAGCAATAACCCAAAAGTGGAGAGAAGAAGGAAATTTCATTATTTTAATGAAGCATTTTCAGTTCTCACTGCAACACACCAGGAGCACGGGTTCACAGTGGTGGGATGGTGCAGCCATGCGTGATGGCCACGGCTATACTGGGGTCACAGTGGGGGACCGGGGGCCATCTTCTGTCCTCCTGCCCCCCATCAGTCCCTGGGCTGCTCTCTCCTGGCCCTCTCCACACTCTGTGCAGGTTTGTCGCATCCAAGTGGTGGTCAATGAGGGTGAGGAGCAATCCTGACCAGGAGAACAAGTGCTTTGTTCCTGGTTGTCCCCAAGGAGAAGGCCCCCAGACCTGCCCTCCCATGAAATCTGGCCAGAGAACCACGTACTCCAGAACTTATTCATCCTGCAGGTTTTGGGGGCTGCTTCTGTGCCAGGTGCCCCTTGTGTGAGGCTGGTGTTACCTTTGCACCACAAACTGGCTTTTCCCAATTGCCATACACCTTCATCCTCCTCCCTGGCTCTCCCCTCGCTGTGCCCTGCCTGCTCCTCTGCTGCAGATGGCACCAGCTCTAACCCTGGATTTTTTTCCATTCCAATTTCTGAATGAGAGAACTCACCAAACTCTATGATATAGTGAATGAGAAGAAGCACAGAGTAGCATGAAGGTGGTACAGGCTCTGGTCCCAGCCTCTCCCAGGAAGCTTTTGCCACCTGCTTCACTTTCCAGCTACGGTGCGACAGCCGGGGTGCTCCTTGCCAAAGCAGCCCCTGCTGGCTATCCAGCCATGCTTGCAGTAGTGCCAAATCCATCTCCAGAGGATGTTACTAGAGCACTAGCATATAAAAATCCATAATTTATGCATTTCAAGCCATGTTTTTGATTATGTCAAATGGTGAGCAAAACCTGAAAAGTCTCTTTTATAGAAAACGTTAATTCCTTATGACGTTTTTTTCCTTATACAGAATGATTTACCTGTCCCTTGGGTTACGGTCTTTGTACAACACAGCATGTGTCTGTTCTGGTTCCTCACATCTGAGATACAGATCCCAGGCAAGCAGCTGTCCCATGGTATGGTGGGTTTTTCATGATGAATGGGAATCCTTTACAGGCAGCTTTCATTTTCTCATCTGAAAGTCTCAGTACATTAGGAGTTGTCAGAGTCTTCTGAACGTTCATATCTATTATGCCATCACCACTATAAATGCTTTCAAATTAACAACCAGACAGATTTCCTTTCCTTGACCAAGCAGGGAAATAAAGAGAAAAGACAGAAATCATTACATTACAGACTACCTTCTCCTCCATCCTCCATAGCCATCGCTTTGCAAAGTGATATGAAAGGTTATTTACATTTGGATACGTCTAAGGGGATGGATAGGACCAAATGCTCCAGAAAGGATCACAGCTCTTTCCTTTCTTGCCCTTGCCTGTCTCTGGCACCGAGCAATCAGCAATGCTCAGATGAGATCCTGACGAAGGATGAAATACAAATAAAAATATTTGGGAGAAACTGGTGGAAAATGGGCAGTTAAATAGCCTCATACATTCATTGCCTGTTTCATTTCCTTTTTAGCTCACTATTTTTTTCTATTCCTGTTTGGTTCTGGAGAGGGGCATTTTCAGTCTCTGTGCAGGCGTGCAGTGGACAGCAGTTCTGCTGTTGTGTGGGCAATGGCACTTCCCAGGCCAGCATTGCCAGCAGATTTCCAAACACACAAACACAGTGGGTTATACAGCCAAAGACTGGAACTGCAGCCCAAGGCCTCTGCAGTGTAAGACGTGAGGATCCCAGGTGTCCATTTTGTGTGTCTGGCAAAAACATTGTACATCTAAAAATAATGAGTGAAGGTAAAAAAAATGAGAAAATTATCTTTCATGTGAAATCTCTTTTTCAATCTCTTCCCATGACTCTGAATTTTTCCTGTTAGTTACTGTGTCTTTTAAATGTGCCCTTTCAAGCCCTTCCCAATGGCCCCGTCTGCCTGGCCACCAGCAGTGGAGGCAGAGCTTTGCATGAGGACTTGCAGGGCTCTGAAACCCTCGCTGGCTCCTGGTGGGAGATCACACTCAGACAACCCCGAGCACCCCCCTGCACTGGCAGCCTATGGATAAAATCTGGGTGGGTGACTTAAGAGCCTCAAAAATTGCCATGGTGAGTAATCCTCCAAGATTTGAAGTTACTCGTGTAAACACGGGCTTGACAAATACTGTCTTTTACAAAAAATAAAAATAAAAAATAATAAAAAAATCAAAGGATCACACTTGCTTTTAAAGTGATGTTTGGTCACAATACTCTGTTCTTCAGGTCAGCTACATTGCAGAGAGTACACAACCACTTCAAAATAATTGATGCAGTATCTGTTCTGCTAGCTGATGTGTTTTAAAAACTGTACATCCAACAAATGCCAATACGTGGTTCATATGTACTAGGTTCTATCCTGGAAACATGCACACATGCTTTATTTCTATCTTCACTGAGAATAGGACAGGATTTTGCATTCCTGTACTTTTCATAACTCTCTCCTCACCCTGCTATGGGTAGTGGCAAAACTTTCACAGCACATAGTCTCAAACAACTGTGGTGGAGGAGCTTTTATTGAGGGGACTCCAGGGGCTGCTGCTGTCTCCTTTGTGCCACAGGTTGAGCAAAAAGGGACTGCCAGGGAGGAGGTTCAGCCCCAGTTAATGCAGAAAAGTGGCAATGCACAGATCAGAAACATAACAAATTCCTTTATCCTGGTGCTTCTTGGGCAGACTGAGCATCTCGACATTTGATGCCTTGGGGACAAGGCTGGCAGGGCTGTTTCTTCTTGTCATTCTTTCCTGAGTAGCTTTTAGTGTTGCACGTAGGGAGATCACAGCAGAGGGAAAGGGAGACACAAACCCTCTTTTCTCAGACTCTTGGCTAAAACCCAAATATGTTAAACATTTCTGCTAGGAATTGATTCCTCACAGCAAATCTCCAAGCTCTTGTCTCTGAAAGCTATAAACCCAGGGCTGTTTACATGAGATCAGCACATGCCCATGCTGCTGTACACTTCACAGCGTGTGCATTTCGTGTATCTATAGAAATAGGGAATCCATCCTAGCAAGCCCTCTAGCGGTCTCAGCTGGGGAGATGGGGCCAGATCCAGACACGAAGGCTCCACACAGTGCAGGAGGACCAGCAAAACCTTCCCTAAAGCCTGAAGACCTCAGAAGATATGAACCGGCACTTGCGGGCAGCCAAACAGTGCAGCCAAAGACCCGTGTGACATTTCAGCTGTGCATAAGGCACCGAATAAACAGAAAATATTGGAAGCACATTTCTAGAGAGTTTGCAGAAATATTGTTTGGGTAGGGGAAAGGGAAGAGCTATGTTTTGCATTGCATCCCATCACACTGTGGTACTAGTCACAATTTTGTGATGGCTTTCCTTTTTATTTAGGGGAAAGGGATAAAAAGCATGATGGAAGTCATGGAAGTGGTTAAATGGAAAGATCTGTTGATCTTGCAAGACCACTGGTAAATAATTTAACAAAGATCTTTAACGAGTATCACTCTACAGGGAAAAAATAGGTCCATTTTAAACACTGCTTTTCCAATTTTCCAATTGGAAATTTCTCCAATTTCGACCGACCCTGAACGTGTGCGGGATCTGCTACTCCACCTGGATCCCTACAAGTCCATGGGTCCGGATGGGATTCATCCCCGGGTGCTGAAGGAGCTGGCGGACGTCATCGCGGAACCTCTCTCAATTATTTTTCAACGATCCTGGGAGTCTGGAGAGGTCCCGGTAGACTGGAAGCTGGCAAATGTTGTGCCGATTTTCAAGAAGGGTCAGAAAGAAGACCCTAGCAATTACAGGCCTGTCAGTCTCACGTCAGTGCCTGGTAAAATCATGGAGAAGATGGTTCTCGAACGTATTGAGGCGCACCTGGGGGACAAAGCAGTCATTGGTCCCAGCCAGCATGGGTTTGTGAAGGGTAGGTCCTGCCTAACTAACCTGATTTCCTTTTATGATAAGATCACCCGTATGGTGGACCAAGGGAAACCAGCTGATGTGATTTTTTTGGACTTCAGCAAGGCTTTTGACACGGTTTCCCATAGGATCCTACTGGACAAAATGTCCAGCATACAGCTAAATAAAAACATCATACGATGGGTGAGCAATTGGCTAACGGGCAGGGCCCAAAGGGTTATGGTGAATGGGGCTGCGTCAGGCTGGCGGGCGGTCACCAGTGGGGTCCCTCAAGGCTCCATTTTAGGGCCGGTACTTTTCAATATTTTTATAAACGATCTGGATGTAGGAATAGAAGGCATTTTGAGCAAGTTTGCTGATGACACCAAACTTGGAGGAGTTGTGGACTCGAATGAGGGTGGAAAGGCCTTGCAGAGGGATCTGGATAGGTTGGAGAGCTGGGCGATCGCCAACCGCATGAAGTTCAATAAGAGCAAGTGCCGGGTCCTGCACCTGGGACGGGGAAACCCTGGCTGCACGTACAGACTGGGCGATGAGACGCTGGAGAGCAGCCTAGAAGAGAGGGATCTGGGGGTCGTGGTAGACAGCAAGTTGAATATGAGCCAGCAGTGTGCCCTGGCAGCCAGGAGGGCCAACCGTGTCCTGGGGTGCATCAAGCACGGCATCGCTAGTAGGTCGAGGGAGGTGATTGTCCCGCTCTACTCTGCGCTGGTGCGGCCTCACCTCGAGTACTGTGTGCAGTTCTGGGCACCACAGTATAAAAAGGACATGAAACTGTTGGAGAGTGTCCAGAGGAGGGCTACGAAGATGGTGAAAGGCCTGGAGGGGAAGACGTACGAGGAACGGCTGAGGGCACTGGGCCTGTTCAGCCTGGAGAAGAGGAGGCTGAGGGGAGACCTCATCGCAGTCTACAACTTCCTCGTAAGGGGGTGTCGAGAGGCAGGAGACCTTTTCTCCATTAACACCAGCGACAGGACCCGCGGGAACGGGGTTAAGCTGAGGCAGGGGAAGTTTAGGCTGGACATCAGGAAGGGGTTCTTCACAGAGAGAGTGGTTGCACACTGGAACAGGCTCCCCAGGGAAGTGGTCACTGCACCGAGCCTGACTGAATTTAAGAAGAGATTGGACTGTGCACTTAGTCACATGGTCTGAACTTGGGTAGACCTGTGCGGTGTCAAGAGTTGGACTTGATGATCCTTAAGGGTCCCTTCCAACTCAGGATATTCTATGATTCTATGATTCAATTTGGATGTCTAAATCAGTATTGCAGTCCTTTAAAACAGCCAAACTCTGTAGGAATTGCCATGGAGAGTCAGACGCGGAGCTCTGGCTGCCAAGTGTAAAAGAGAAAAATGTGAGAAACTTCAGAACAGGCAAGCATGGGGCAATCTCCCTTCCCCCAGAAGAGCTCATCCAAGCCCTGGAGACTATCTGAAGTATTAAAGCAACAGGTTTTGCCCTACCCAAACCATGGCTGGCATGAACTCTCCAGTGATGGCTCTTCTCCAGAGGAAGATTCTGCAAAGCTTTCGATAATTTTATGGAAACACCTCATTGCATATTTTAAGTATTCCCGTTACCATCTCTCTCCCAGAAGGATTTTAACCTCTCCAATAAACTGCGACTAGACACATAACATCCTGTGGTCACTCTGGATACCTGCACACATGGAGAAGCCTTCACCGGCAGGGCTGCTTCACAGACGCAGGAGAAGCTCGTGCGAGGAGCGTGGGTTCCCCACTGGGAGACACCTGATTCCTAGGGAAGGGAGCGCAGGGCAATTAGTCACTGTAAAACAGCCTAATGAGGCTAAAGAATTAGGAATCGCCTAGGCCCCAATAAAAGCCAGTGCTTTATATGACTCGAGATGCAGTTGGAGGAATCTGGCTAATCTTTTACTCTCCTAGTAAATCATTCATTGAGGCCATCTGTGAAACATGAGAAGAGCAGCTTCAACCCAAGATTCCCGCTTAGCAAAGCTCTCACTGGCTTGGCCGGAAAGAAGCTTTCCTGATAAAGCTGATAGCTGGTCCGAGCCCTCATGATTTCCAGCAGCACTAATCCTTCTGGGGAGATTAGAGGAGCAGCCCTCGACGGTCCTGGAGCATGGGTGTGCATGTTAGCACAGTTTAAGGGAAAAAAAATCCACAGCACTTGCCAGGGGAGGGCCTGGCCCAGAGGTGCACCACTGGCCGCTTGCTTCTCCAGCAGCCTCTGCAGATGGGTCTGACATGTGGCCCCAGAACAGCTGATCGCAGCACCCCGGGGACAGGGAGCATCCATGGGACACAGGAGAGCATCCAGGGAGAAACCTGGTGCCTCGGTGGCACAGTCTGAACCACAGTTTGGTTCAAGGAGAGGCATGGACACCCATCTGGAAAGTGATGTTCAGCTGAACTCAGAACCCAAACTTCCCTGTGTCAGGAAAGTTCGTGTCTGGATCGAGTGAGTACGGTGTGGGGTTGTGTCTCCTGAGGAGGCATAAGTCATCCAAAACATCCCCCCAGTTTCCACACCAGGCTGCTTGTGCATATCTGTGTCCTCCACCCAGATCTGATGGTGTTTTTTAAGGAGCAATTAGCCTCTCTCCACAGGCATTACTGCTAATCTGGGAATAGAAAGTCCTCAGACAAAGAAAGTCCTCAGGCAAATACTTCATAGGGCAAAACAAATAAAATTTTAGCTTACAGGAGAAAAGGGCTGAACACCTAACCACAGCATTTGAGAACATGAATTACAATCCACTTCCTCCATGAATTAAGACAATACGGTTTTTTACTTTTTACTTTTTTTTTTTTTTAAACCTTCTAGTTTCTGATGTTTTAGGAGCTGCAGTTCCCTGGTGGCTCAATTGCCAGAAGGAACAGAGTTTCAAAGTGAAAGATGAGATGCTCCAACTCCGGGAACCAAATGCTTAAAGGGAAGTGAAGGAAAAACTAGTGGCGTCCCCCAGGGCTCGGTACTGGGGCCGGTCCTCTTTAACATCTTCATCAATGATCTGGATGAGGGCATTGAGTGCACCCTCAGTAAGTTTGCAGATGACACCAAGCTAGGTGCGTGTGTCGATCTGCTTGAGGGTAGGAAGGCTCTGCAGGAGGATCTGGATAGGCTGCACCGATGGGCTGAGGTCAACTGTATGAAGTTTAACAAGGCCAAGTGCCGGGTCCTGCACCTGGGGCGCAATAACCCCAAGAAGAGCTACAGGCTGGGAGAGGAATGGCTGGAGAGCTGCCAGGCAGAGAAGGACCTGGGAGTGATGGTGGACAGTCGGCTGAATATGAGCCAGCAGTGTGCTCAGGTGGCCAAGAAGGCCAACGGCGTCCTGGCTTGTATCAGAAACACTGTGACCAGCAGGGCTAGGGAGGTGATTGTCCCCCTGTACTCGGCTCTGGTGAGGCCGCACCTCGAGTACTGTGTTCAGTTCTGGGCCCCTCGCTACAAGAAGGACATCGAGGTGCTTGAGCGGGTCCAGAGAAGGGCGACGAAGCTGGTGAGGGGCCTGGAGAACAAGTCCTATGAGGAGCGGCTGAAGGAGCTGGGCTTGTTCAGCCTAGAGAAAAGGAGGCTCAGGGGTGACCTTATTACTCTGTATAAGTATATTAAAGGAGGCTCTAGCGAGATGGGGGTTGGCCTGTTCTCCCATGTGCCTGGTGACAGGACGAGGGGGAATGGGCTAAAGTTGCGCCAGGGGAGTTTTAGGTTAGATGTTAGGAAGAATTTCTTTACTGAAAGGGTTGTTAGACATTGGAACAGGCTGCCCAGGGAGGTGGTTGAGTCACCATCCCTGGAAGTCTTCAAAAGACGTTTAGATGTAGAACTTAGGGATATGGTTTAGTGGGGACTGTTAGTGTTAGGTCAGAGGTTGGACTCGATGATCTTGAGGTCTCTTCCAACCTAGAGATTCTGTGATTCTGTGATTCTGTGATTAAAATGAGAGCAGAACAGGGCTGGAGGCACAAGCCTGAAGTCTTACCTGGTGCTGGGCTCCCAGAGAAGGCAAGGTGTGCAGGCTCTCCATATGATTTTACCCTCCTCCAACACGCAGAGCACAAGCACCAATTTTCCTGCCTAATGCATAGTGTTGGCACCAACCGTCCCAGCCCAGAGCAGAAAGCAGAGCACAAGCAGACTGGCATGGTGGCCTGTTTCGGCCAGGGTGCCCAGGAAGCTGAGCAGGTCCCACCTTTAAGATCCATCAAACACATGTGCAAACCCAGATAGTTATACTGGTTTGGGGTGCCTTGCAGAAACACAGCTGGCGATGGGAAAATACAGCCTCTCCTTCCCCGTGCTTAAGCTAAGCAGTAACACGCTTGATTTAGTGCTGAAGTGTTCTGAAAGCCTTGGCCCAAAGTATAGTGCTCTTGATGACCAAGAGACGTTTGGGAAGTGATTATGTCTTGGAGCAGCACGTCAGACAAACAGTAGGAGCTGTAGTTCCTAGGAAGCCAGAGATCCTCTTTGCTATGTGAACTTTAACCAAGGTTTGGTGTGATAATCCCTCCGTGCTGTGGTTTGTAAGATTTAACTATTCCTACTGTTTTCCTTGGCTTTCTGGCATTTTCTCCACTGAGCCTTGAGGTCAGTAACTGTATGGAATGCATCATTTTTTCCTGCCTTCTCCCTAAAACCTCCTCAGATCTAAGCAGAGCAGCATCTCATCAATTTTTTGCACCGACCAGCTTATTAAGTAGGATTGGAAATTGCTTTACTTTATTTGTAAAAGCTAAGGGTCCTCCCTCCCTGCTCACTAAATGTATAACTGTATGAAGAAAACATGGAGAAGTGCTTCCTCCATCTCCAGCCACCCGTCACAAGCACTGTGAATGCCCCTTCTGCAGCACTGCTTCCTTTCCTGGCATGTTCTGCACCACCCTTGGCCTGCTCAACAGAGATTTCTGTTGGGCAGGACTCAGGTTGCTCAGCAGCGGGCTGCTCTGGCCTCCCAACCATGGCAATCGTGGTGCATCTTCCACCCTCCAAGTCACACACAGCGGAGACTGCAGAAGCATCTGGTATAAATCCTCCTCTCTGGGCAAAAGCAGGAAGCACAACTTTCACAAGACTCTCTTAAATGGAGAAAATCATCCAGGCCTTTTCTTTGCAAGCAGTGCACCCCTCCTGGAGCCCTGTGTGATCTAAGTTGTTTAAGAAGTAAATGAAATAGAGTGAGCCAGAGAGATGTTAATGGTTATTTCTCCAGGAAATAAAAGCTTAATTTTACCATGGGGATCTTGTCTCTGCTATGATCCTTTCAGCGGCTCACAGGAATGCAGGAGGAATTAACCAGCAGCAAGGACTGTTTTGCCCTTGCAGATCTGTGAGGAGTTTCATCCTTTCAAAAGAAATGCCCCCCACTCCTGAAAAAACAAACAAACAACAAAAAAAAAAAAAACAAAAAACCCACAAACCCAGACAAAGAACACTGACTCCAGTTGGTAACATGCAGTTTCACCATGGTCTGTAGCACGCTCTTTTTTTCCAACTAACCAAAACAGACCTAGAGCTTGTAAGTTCTTTGGAGACTTGGGCTGCGGCTGAGATGGTTGATGCACAAAGAGCAGGCAGCATTACGTGAGTGGCAATGCTGGAGGAGCTGGCTCCAGGCAAGGTGAGAGGAAAGGGAAGCAGGAGGAGGATTTCCAGGCTCAGAGCCATTTGTCGCTTGCTCGTGGTTAGTATCTGTTAAGCTAACTGGCAATTGAGATCAACAGCTAGGATTTTTCCATCCAATCTAAGCGAGCCAGCAGTTGGGTTTCATTCAAGTAATTGTTCTAATGGATAATAATGTATTATTATGACTAGAGGGCTTATTACTAGAATGTTGCACTAAATTCAATAACCCAAACTCACCATATATTGTCCCTCTTGTGGGGGCTTCAGTTGTTTCAGAAGGAGCCTTAGAGTTGCGTGATCATCCCTAAAACCTTCTCCCCTAAGTTCCAGCTTTGGAGAACAAGTTGTTCATCATATGCTGAATTCAGCCTTGGAGTAACTCCAGTGAAAACAAAAGGAGTAACAACAGGAATGGATTAGGCCCAATTGCTTTCACATTTCTCCAACTTGAATTTCCAATTCCAATCCTAAAGGAGGAGTGAAAAAACAAAAAAAAAAAACCAACAAAAAAAAAACACCATCATATGGCACAATGACAAATATACTTCAAAACGTAAATCTGCCTATGCCGTGAGCTCATGCCCTTTGAAAAATGCACCAAGGTGAGCTTGCAGGAGCTTACCCATAAACAAAATCCTGCTGTTATCTAGTAGAAGCAATATATATTCCTACTTTTGCCAAAGTGTTGTAGTGATTTTTTTCACAAAATGGTCAAATCCATGACAGTTCTAGGTGGCTACACTTGAGACTACTGACCTTACATATATATATGTGAACCAACAGACAGTATGTGGAATAAGGACTGAGATACAGGACTGCATGCTCCCCTGCTGGCTGTTGAACCATGCTTTCTCTTGACGTTTTCTGCACCACTCACTCACCATCTTTAAAGTAAGTTACATCTAACTGTGACCTGCTGCTTCCTGCCCAGCCTGGTGAGCCACCAGCGTGGAGGAACTTCCTCTGGGCACGTTCTTCAGCGCACGCTTTCAGTGGCTGCCATGTGAAGTTAACCTAAGAAAAAAAATGTTGCCCTTCTGTTTTCACTGGAGCTATTCCCAGGACAGATTCAGTGCATTACAAAGGGGGTAACAGAGTTATCCAGTGGTCAGGGAAGTGGGAAGTAAACTGAAAGTCAGAATTCCTGGGTTCGATTCCTAGCTCTTGTTAAACCAGTTCTGACCATCTGCTCCCTTTGTGCCTCCACACACTCGGTTGAGAGTTTTGTTAATAATGATGACACTCATTTAAAATTATTCCCTGACAAATAAGAAACGTATGAAACACCAGAGAAGCACAAAGCATTAAGCCTGAGATCGGGTTTGACCCACCGGCTTTACAGAATAAATGCAGAGCTTCATTCAGCTGCCACGCTGGAAACTGAGGAGTCCAGCTCAGCTGCTATCTAGCTCAGAAATCACTGCACATTGTTTGCAAACTTATCAGGAGTGACTTGAATTGTGAATTAGCTTCAGCAAGGCAGCTGGCAAGCTGCTGAAGCATACAATGCCTGCTGAATCTGCACTTCCTGTTGGAGACGTGCGAAGGAGAAGGCAAACTATGAAAGAGCAGAGAAACCGCTCCCAACTCAAGTCAAAGCTACGTGCAGCACAGGCACAACAGGGCCAGGCGCTGAGCCGGGGGAAAATCAGAACCCCCAGCAACAACGGTGCTGATGGTACTCAGCCCTCGCACGGCACTTGCTAGGGAGAGATTTCAAAGCACTTTGTGAAAATCAGGACCATCATCTCCCCCCACCTCCTCACCCGGCTGGGTTAGGCTGCCGAGCCGGGAGGGCAGCGGCAGGACCTTTCCAGCCTGGTGCTGCAATCCTGTCGGCAGCTCTCCAGCACGCAGCCCAAGGCTGCTGCATGCTTATTCTCACATCTTGTTTTTCAGTAAAGAACCCAAGCTATGACAAAAGCAGCAGCAGCCACCAAGATGTGCTCCAGCCAGCCTCAGCCAAGCACTCACCTGGACACAGCACCAGAGCACAGCTGTGCGGTCGGACGCTTGCTCCGTGCAGGCAGGCATTCCCCTTGCACTGTAGGTTACAAAGCTGAAGCTGCTGTAAATTCTTCAAGACCCAGGTCTGTATGTGCCCACATAGAGAAATAGCAGAAAGATGCTTGCTGCCTGCGGTCTGACGGGAATGCTGCAGCATCAGCACTTCAGGAGAAAGAACCCAGCTTGTACACTGCAATTCACTAAAACTAACCGAAATGTGCCACAGCATGCTTCTGAAAGACTTCCCAGGGCTGGGAAAACAGCCAATATGCAATATACTCCTAGAAAAGCTCTCTTGCTGTGAGTAGGGTCTTTCATTCATTTCAGGTTGTCAGTAAATTTGATCAAAGTCTCTCCTCTAGTATGAGAATGTGTCTTTCTTATAGTCAGAGCTGCATCTCTTCATTTTTATCAGTTTTAATGTTATTAGTACAATGAAGTCCAAACCTGACTCTGGAAAGCTATCATTTATTTACACTGAAAGGAGGAGGTTACATTTGAGTGAAAAAGAAAGAAAACAATAGAAGCTTCTAGCAACAGGGGTTGCAGGGTGAACCCAACTTAGACGCACTTCAGCTAAAATAACTGCTGCTCATTAAATACCATCCCGTGCTTTGCAAGCCACGATACGCCATCCTGTGGTCATACAATAACCATTAGCTTCTCATGTCTTCTAGTCCAAAGTGCCCAGCGCAGTCAGATGCACAGTGTGTGTGCTGGCACTTATGCTTCAGTATCATTCACACTAGGTTTCTTGTTGCTAATGCAAAGCAAGAATGAAAAACTTCAGATACTCTCCAAAAAATAAGCCCCGATGTGCACAAGTTGCAAGACGTATGGCTGGCTTGCTGTCTGCATACAGGTGTAACACAGCCCTTCAGCACGAGCCTTCTGCTGGCCAGGAGCGTAGCCAGGACAGCCCACAGGAGAGCCATGGCTTCCCCCATGCCACGCAGGCGTACCAGCTCCTGCCCTGCTCTCTTCTTCCTGCTGGGTGGCATTCTTCTTTCTGCTCCACTGGGCTGCTCTTTCTGTACTGCCTGGTCCTGCCAGGTCCCCCCTGCTTTCCATTCTGCTCTTTGGGTATCTCTGTCCCACCGAGATGTAGGAACACCCTCGGCCTCCCTCTCATCTTCCCCCCCCCCCCCAATTTTACCCACTAACACCTAGGACGTACCCTTTCCTGTTGGAAACTGGCAATCCCATTTGGTAACCGCTCCTAGACAAGTTGAACATCTAGCTTTGCTTTAGCCAGCCAGAAAACACAACTGCAACCTTCAAGGCTGGTGCAAACTCAGCGTGAAGTGGGGTGGTGGGGAGCTGTGGCAGCACACAAACCCAGGTGCCCACCTGGCCCAACCTATCCAGGCTGCTCCTTGCTCGTGTTGCCAGGTTTTAACAGGAAAAAAAGTGACCAGCAGCAGTAAGAGTCCTCAAAAGGCAACTGTTTCCCATTACAGTACTAGTTCTTTCAAGCTCTTTGATGTTGCTTCTCCCACACAAACAAAGCTGTTTCTTTCACAGTCTGTTCTTGCACACGAACAAGATGTTACACGTACTATACGTAGCACATCCTCGACTTATTTAAAGCACATTTGTCCCAACTCACTGTACTTTGTTCTCTATCATTTTTCAAACCAGTGCTCATGCATCAGAGGCACAGAGACATTTTATTTTACTTCTCCCTGGTGCAGTGATTTGTCTTCCAAATTCTGGGAAGTTCTGATCACAGTACAGAAATTTCAGTCCTTAGGTAGGGTTGAGACAGCTGTTAAGTTCATCGCATTAGCCGAATTTTTCCCTAAATTTTAGGTGTTCAGAGAGCAGAGTTTGCTTTGCGAGAGGCCTTTTACAAAATTTCAATTTGGATTCTGGACTAGTTAACTTCGGTTGCATTCTGAATCATACTCCTGCCCACAGTTTGTGATATCACCCGTTTCTTACCTGTGCATTGCAGATTCCAGCTTTTCCACACTGGAAGAATTGTTGGTCATGCACTGCATTGATAAACTATTACAGTTCTCATGACAAATTTAAATTGCAAATTATTTGGGGCAAGGAAAGTCTTTTTGTTCTAGCACAATAGGATTTTCGTAATCTGCATTATAAACTACCCCAATACAAATAATAGCCTGGCACTTCTGCCAGCTCATTTTATTTTGGGGAAAGTTCACAAGTGGTGGAGACTGCCACAGAATGCAGGAGATTTGATTAGGTGATGCAAGGGTTAATCCAGTCAATTTCTGACAAAACAAATGCGTGTCATTGTCTCCACGATTCATTTGACTCATGTTGTTAAATATGAGTTACTTTTATACAGACTTCTGCATAAACTATAACCAAATGCCTTGCAAAATTAAAACACAATGGATAATTCTTCCAGAAGACACACATTTCATTATCTGAAAAATAATCAAAAATCCCAAAGTCTGTTATACCCCAAAATGAGGGACAAACAAGCACCCACAAAGTCCACCAGGAATTTTACCACAGCTATTTGGTAAGAAAGTCAACATATGGCAATTAACAGCAAATGATAATTGTGTTTGTATGAGAGGTAAAATCTGATGCTCCTCAGAAATAAAATAAGGGAGACTGAGGATGTCAGACTCATTATTAGAGCTGAATGTGATGCTTTTTTTGGATGGTTCAGACAGGAACGCTAGACAGCCTGGTGTCAGCAACGGGCCTGCTGAATCATAGGGGATTGTTACCACAGCGCTATTCAGAGACCTGAGGCAGGCCATGCCCTCCGTCTGTTGTAAATGAACAAAACTTGTGGTCTTTCAGCACTCAGTTCCTCTTCACAGGACAGAAAAGCATTTGGGGGTGAAAGCATGCTGGATGTTGTTGCTGTGTTACTAAGGATATGTTCAAAACACTACTTCCTACGTTTAAAGAGAGAGAGAGAGAGAGAGACTGCTATCAAACCAGCCAAATTGGTTTACTAAAAATAGGTATTTCTTTGTTCTGTGTTTTTAGCTTTTATTTCTTTTAAAACACCAGTCTTTCGTGATCGCTAAAGCTAACACGCATTCCTCGTTAATAGCAAGAGCCTACCTACCTACTCTGCATTTCCAGACTTGACAATGTAAGAACAAAACAAATTGCTCCATGTTTAAAAAGAAAACATTGGCCCTGGCACACTTGTCACAGTCAAGACTCAAAACCGAGGCCCAATAGCCCCCATATCAAAAGGCTTTCAGATCTAAAAGCAAGTAATAAAAAGCAGCTTTAATGCAAAATGGTTTGGACTGAAACAAGAGACTTCCGCTAAGTGCCCAGCACACTAATAAAAGGATAGCCTTGAGGTACATGTCCAAGTTAAAAGTGGGAGTTGTGTGCCTTTGTATTTATGGGAATGGTAGTGCCAAGCCAGCAGCCCCGGTCATTATAACCTGCTTACATGACGACTCTTCATTTGCAGCAGGAAATAAGTACCGGCTCTCATGCTTAAATCAGCTCTGCAGCCTATTTACTTCCTCAGAAAACAGGCCTGCCCTAAAATAACATCTACTTTTGGTTTAACCTTGATGACAAAGGTCCTAGTCATGAATTAGATAACCAGTCCTTAAAGAAGCTCGATCACCAATCCCACGTCCTCTCCAAAGATGGCCATAAAAGTAGGAGAAGTGCTAACTGAATTTTGATGGGCAGGCATAGCTTTCTTTTGGGGATGGAATGAACAAAAAAGTCCTAGATTTGACAAGGAATCTTTTCCTTTAAGTTTGAATAGCCTGTACCCTCACAGAAGTTTCAGCTGCTTGCAACACTTTTTATTTGAAAATCAGTTGGATAAAGCAGGTCTAAGTTTATGGCTAAGATTCTAATTTATGGTCAAAGGAGTTGGTACATCCTTCGGCAGCTCACTGGATCATCTGGTACTTTAAATAATCCATTTCACAATAATCACCAAATTTGCTAAGAATTATTTATTAAAGCTCAAGACTGAAATGTTGAATAGGAGACAAATCCCTTCGCTCTTACTAAGGACTGTTGCCATTTATATAATAACCTTGGAATACAAGAGGCAGTCTGTATAGCTCCGAAAATATTTCTTGGCCTTTAGTCCAAAAAAGCAAATGAAACTGTCCAATGACTTCATGAAGTATTTGAACAGATATTAACGCAAAGCTTTTTGTTGTTGTTATGAAACTACCAGGAATATTTTATGCAGATGAAATTCCTCCATGAAAAAGAAGTTTTCATCTTTGTTGTCACACAGTATATTATTCAGATCTGCAGATAAGAATGTGGATATTTGCAAAAAATAATTTCCCAAGAGTTATCTATTCCAGTACACACTGAATCTGCCTAAGCCTGTTCAAGTTAACCTCTGCATACAGTCCCCAACACGGTTCCGCCTAGAGTTGTAGTCTTATATTTAAAATGCCTTCAGCATTTCCAGTCATTAAAATGAGTATTTTTATGAAATCTAAAAAAATTCCACTTTACCAATTTTATATAGTATAGCTTTCCTTGTGCATTTAAAGATGACTTTTCCAATAAAGTCTGCAGGACTCAGATTTACATCCTCACCCACTGACAGTTTAATTAATTTAATTGTAGGAGAAAGTATTTAATCACATACAATCAGAAAAACAGCCCCTTAAACACAGGCTTTTGGGCCCAATATGAAATTCAATGAATTAGAATGAAACATGCATACTGCAATCCATTTCCTGATTCAGAACACTTGATATTATCAAAACACAATTCCACAATTGACTTTTTTTTTTTTTTTAACCTCTCTAAACAACTTGTAAAATCCTTTCAGCATTTTAAGCCTGGTAAAAGAGGAGTCAGTATACTTCAGGTATAAAGGCAGTGCTAGTCTAGTTGTAATGAACTGTACAAACACCAACATCATAATGCTGTGCTAGTTAACATATCAAAAATATGCCATCTAAAATGCTGCTTGAATGACACAGATATCTGCTAGTATCCTAACTTTCTTTCCAATAGTTACAACATTAGAAGGAATCATCACTGGTGATTCTCAGCAGTACATACACATTAATGACTTATTTCAAAAAAGAAAAAAAGAAGGTGAAAAAAGACAGGAATTCTCATATTCCTGTTTAACTCATTATGGCAATTCAGCGCAACTAAGTCTGATGAATTAAAAAGAAAAAAAAAAAAAAAAAAAAAAAAAAACAGTGCTGTGTCAGTGGTTATCTGTTAAAGCTGACTACCAGCACCAGCTGGTGTTCTTCCCCAAAGTGATATCTAATTAGTTACAGACAAGACAGTTAATAAGTTAATAAATCCAGAAATGCAACTTTTCAGTTTTAGTCAGATTGTGCTGTACTAGCCTTTACACTGCAATAAAGATCAATTCTGTAAGCAGCAGAAACTCACATGCAGTTAGGTGCAAATATCAACTATTAGAGTATTAGAAGACTTCATCTGTTTAGTTTTAAAATGAGCAAGTGGTATTACAGTTGTGAGTGTTAAATACGGTCCTAGATGGGACCTATTACGATTACAAAAAAAAGATATTTAATCCTGAAACAACAGAAAAAGCATGTGTGTATTATATATATACATATATTTTATAAAAGAGCAACGCCTTCTGAAGAGTGGAGAATAGCCAGAACACTAAAACAATGCTGTAACAAGAGCCATTATTTGTGCGTTTGCTTTATGAAGCTTACATTCTAATGTTTACAAAGGGCAGCACTTATATAAGACTCTCCACTAACAAACAAATCTGGGATACATCAATTGTACAGGTAAACCAGCCAAAAATAAGCGATAGCTATGTTCTTCTCAGTTTTAAGAAAGCATGCAATAGGTTTGCCCCTTCTGCCACCCCTTGTTCAGATTTGTAGATCACAGAACCAGTAAAAGGACAGTATAATGAAACCGGGGCACAGATAACAGATTGAATTTTATCACAGACTGTTTATCAATATTTTTACAAATGTAAAAGCAGCCTTCTTTCACCATCAGAAAGGCAGAGAAGATACAAGCATGAATAAAAAAATAATTAAGCAATTTAAGACATCAAAAGTTCAAGAAATAGCACTGTGCATATACAAATAAAATTAACATTCAATACTGTAGAGCTCGTTTAAAAATGGCACCAATGGACAATATTTTACAATATGCACATTTATTTGAGGTGGGGAACTAATGCTCCACAGGTGAAGATGATAATACAAATGATAGTGCCACTGTTGGCCCATTATGGTACTTCTTACAATTTAATGAAAACACTTTAGAAAATAATCTGGTATGTACATGTCTTCTGGAAACTCAATGGCTTCTTCAGAACAGAAAAAACTATGGTTCTCCCCCTCCCCTTTTTAGCCAGACAATATTGCCAGAGATTGTGCTCACTCTTAAAGCACATAATCTTACTTTAAATTCAGTGCTATTTTCTTTCAAGAAGATCAGAAGTTGTACTTTCAGATAACAAAAGCAATTATGTTACAAACATTCAAAAATGGAAGCTTATGATTCTGGCAGACAATGTTGCGTATTAAATACAAACCAGCCAGCAATTACCGAACATAAAAAACTTATTCAATCATAAAAAAATACTATAATTCATCACCACAGACTTTTTACATAGTTATAAATAATAAATAGCATAACACAGTAGATTACAAACGGATTTATTTTGCCCCGTTAAAGTCTTTTAAAAGTAAAATCTCTATTGTCTTTCCTCAGACTGACCAAAGTACTGTATCAAGACTAGTCATAGTCCAAATATAACTCCTTAGCCAAACAAATTTGCAGAGCTTATATTCAATCTAAATTTTAAGGTCTCTCCTTACAAATCGAATGTTCGCTCTGCCATTTGCCCTGCTTATTACGAAGGCATAAACGCTGTATATAGCAGCTTCAAAAGTCACTTTGTAGGCTGCCATCTCACAGCGTGGTTGGACTGCCCACAGCACCTTGTAACGGAGCACACACCTTGGAAAGGAACGCTAAGGAAAGCAGCATTGACGACAGAATCTGGTAAGCACTCTATAAACAAGCTGTACACAAAGGACTTCCCTCCCCCCCACCCCGGTTTACATTCCATAATTCTGTAACAATGTCCCCTAAGGCACAAAAATACCTGTGACCTCAATGCCACAGGAGACATTGATGGTGCCATACATGTTCTCCTACACAGTAGTTTAAATAACTTAGTTATCTGCACTGTATGTCTTAGATCGAGGCATGGATTAATTTTCCTTGGCCAAATGTTGCTGATTATTGACCGTATTTTCATATAGTCCGTAGGACGAAGGATCTGGGGAGAAAACTATGCAGCTATTTCAATCATGTTCATTCGTAGAATATTATTTCTTCACCAACGGCAAAAGTGGCAGTCATTAGTTGTTTGGTTTTTTTTGTAATGTAATAGAGTGAGATTTCCAGACCCATTGTGGTCTTCTGTAACAAAAGTGACTAGCAGCACTAAGAAAAATTTGTTTTCTCCCTTCTGCAAAAAGGATTTGAGGCTAGTGACTAAAGAAAAAAAAAAAGCAGGAATAGTTTCACTTAATGGTTGAAGTGCCAGACAATAAATTAGTATTTTCAAATCCTTGCGAACCAAATTATTTCCCTAGACATAGTGACCACGATAATAATAGAAGTATTTTCCTAAAAATTGCAACACTAATAGGTAGATACCTATCTTGGAATCAAAAAGTGTATGCAAGTTCTTGAAAGCAAGAAGTTAGTATAATCTGAGCAGACATCTTGTTTAAAAAATAAATCCGCAAAACCAGACATTAATATGGTCTACAATGTCCATTAAATGGATAAATCAAAATCACTGGAAAGTTGCCAAGGATTACAGTTACACTAATTTTCCATGTAACAATCCTCATGTTAACGGTTCAAGGATCAGAGTTCATTTCTCTGTACAAGTGTACAGTAAGGGAACAGCACAGCCAAACACTGACTCGGAACTCATTAAGTCACTTAGGTGAGAGATCATCCATCAAAATGAATGAAGAGCATGAATTTGAACACGTTACTGGAGACTCTGTGGTTATGCTGCCTTTAGTCAGTGAATCAGATGAAGAGCCAACACTGCTGCTACTCCCATCAAGTATGTCTGAAGACAGGCTGAGGAAAAAGAAAATGGTTATTTAGTAACACAGGCATCATGAATTTGTCTACAAAGCTAATGTACTTTTTCTCCTTCATAGGAAAGATGTAGGAGACATATACTACCACTCAGTCTTTACTCCAAGACTGGCAGCCCTGAAGACTCCTTGTTTTCTGTAGCATGTTATATGTATATTCATGCTCCTTAAGGGAACGAGGAGCAGAATTTTATTTTTTTTTTTAACATGCAGAATAAATTACTACTCTGATTTTAATCAGTTGTAGAAAGGAGATGACAACTAACAAGCAAAATCTTAAAAAGATTACAGGAAAGAAAGAATAAGAATCTAATCAGCAATGCAGCATAGACGTCGTTAATTAGCTATTATGTTTTTAAAATGTTACACTACTCAAAGCAAGATTTTGAAATGCGTTTTTCCTTCTTAAGTAAGGAATTACTCTGTTTGGATTCTGAAGTCTTGATACATGATTCCAGACAGCTTGTAAAAAAGATGCTTTTGTAATTTAGCTGGAAGTAATATGAATGAAATATTTCTAGGTCCCAATTCTATAGGTATATTGAAATCACAGTAATACGGAATTGATATTTTAGAATACTTAGTATCTGACTTCTGACTATATATTCAGCTTTTTATGATCATAATCATAAAGGAGACATAAATCAGAATGGAGACAAACAACACTAAAAATCTTGAACTTGTCAATATGAACTATGTGACTGCAGCAACTATTCACATATACATTATCTAGGTATTCAGGTAAGTGCCACAGATACTATACAGTCACTGCCTACAAAATACTGAAATGATGAAGCATCTTCAGATGAAGGAACATTGCTAATGAACCAATCATGACTTGTAACGACTATATTCAGAATGACAGTTTTGATATACAAAGTCTAAGCTAGTGTCTGCTCAGGAAGAACTGATCAAGTGGACAGGAACGTTATCATACTACACTATCACAGAATTCCCAGTAATACGTATATGCAAGCTATAAGCAAAATATTTTTTTCTGAAGAACGGAAAGATTTGTACGGATGCACATTCCCTGGTTTGGCAATTTAGGGCACGCAATATTTTACCATGAACTGAGATCTGTCAGATGTGTAACATCTGGAGAAAGCATGTTGGTTGTTCCTTGAAAAAGTCTCTTTGGCTGACTTTCAGTTTCCATTTCACCTGAAGAAAATAGTGCAAATAATCAAACTTACTCGAGTCTCTGGAATGTCCATTTAATATTTGTCTATAGTAAGAGAGAAGTTTGTCCCATAATAGAGCAAGCTGGCATTTATGACGTGGTAAATCTTCTAATCCAGTCAACCAAGCACTTAGATAAGACATTAATTTTATGCTAGCTGTTGTTTAATCATCTAGTCCATTCTTTAACTAATGCTCTGGCAGTATCTGACAGGCTACAGTGAAAGATCTCAAAGACACAAAAACAGACACTTCCTAAGTTCAGACTACAATCAAACAAAATAATCTAAAGCAAACTAATTACCGTGGCTTAATTTTAAGTGAGCAGTTGAGATAAGGCAACCGACGTATCCCAAAATCTCAAGATTAAAGTTCTTAGTGATTACAGAAATAGAAATGCCAGCTTGGTACACGGTTTCACTCTCCTGAGTACAACAAATACTTAAACATATGTACACTTTTACATAAAAGCTGAATAGAAAAAAGTGAGCATGTGTATGCATTTCCAATTACTCATCATGGATCAGACTTTGTACCTGTAATCATCTACTGACATTAAAAGATTAAACGTGATGGGGAGAATTCATAAGGTCTGTTTAGTATAATCCACCCTGAGAATGAGCTAGCTCATTAATAGCTTCTGTATAATAGACATTTTGAAATACCAAGAACTTGCAGATAACAAGCTTAAAAGAAAACCCTCTCAGCTACAATATAGTTCAATTTTCAGCTTGGCAGCAAAAACATAGGAAACGGAAATAACTTTGTCTTTTTACCTACCAGCAGCTGCAGTGTCAGTTTGAAAATCTGACAGAAGCTAAGCATTTCAGTTAAACAGTATATATTTATGATAGACAACAGAATCCTACTACCATTCATTTTATGCAAGACTGATAACACCCCAAGTTTATTTCCTTTAGCACACAATCCCCCACCCCCTTTTTTTTTTTTTTTTTTTAAGGGAAAGAATGACAACTTCCATCAAGCAAAATGGGGAAAAAAAAAAAAGATATTCAATACTTGGTCTTACATGTAAGTGAAAAAAATGCAAAACAACAATTAAAGTAACACTTGCAACACTTGAAATTTCACAAAGCTGCACTGCACAGTGCAATTAGTATTAATTCCCTATTGCAGTGAAATGTTCTCAAATGCATGACGCATTTAGGAAAATAAATTAGGTTCATTTATATGGATTAGATATTTTAAAATTAGGTAACATTTTGAACTATTTCTTGATATTTCCAGTAAAAACCTTGTATCTCCACTTTGTAGAAGATGCTCCACCAGAGCACATAGACAGGGTGAGGAAAGCCTGCCCTTTTTGTTCTGTTTTTAATACATTTTACAATTGTACACAAGTTATTTTAAGTAAAACATCACAGCATGAATATCTATTCCCTGTTTATCACTGAGCTTCATACAGTTTTGTACATTTTTTTAATGATTCTAAAATTCACAGAAATTCATAATTGTTCTAGGATGTAGTTTGAATATCCTTAATGCAGACTACTTTCAATAAAGAATGCAGTTTTCCTCATTCAGGAGGAAACCTCTTGAAATTCAACAAAGGCAAGTAAATGCAGCATCCTGAACCTGGGAAGAATACTCCCTCCCCCACTCCCAAAGCACCAGTACAAGCTGGGGGCTGACCTGCTGGAAAGCAGCTCTGCAGAGAGGGATCTGGGAGTCCTGGCAGCCAGCAGGCGGACCACGAGCCAGCAACGGGCCCTTGTGGCCAAGAGTATCCTGGAGGGCATTGGGAAGAGCACTGCCAGCAGGTCAAGAGAGGTGTTTCTCCCCCTCTACTCAGCAACTGGTGAGGCCTCTGCTGGAGTGCTCTGTCCAGTTCTAGGTTCCCCAGTACAAGAGGGACGTGGAGCTCCTGATGCAAGTCCAGCTAAGGGCTACTAAAATTATATGGGACTGAAGCATCTATAAGGAAAGACTGAGGGAGCCAGGTCTGTTCAGCCTGGAGAAGGCTTTACATTTTTACTGTGAGGGTGACTGAGCACTGGAACAGGATGTCCAGGGAAGGTGTGGAGTCTCCTGCCCTAGAGATCATACAAAAGCCATCTGGACACAACGCAGGGTAATGTGCTCTAGGGGATCCTGCTTCAGCACAGGGGTTAGACTATACCATCTCCAGCGGTCCCTTCCAACCTCAACCATCCTGTGATTCTGTAAAATAACACTGATCTGCCCTGCACTCATCTCTCTCTCACCTTCTGAACTTTCCTAGTAAAAACAAACATTCAGTACTAAGTTTAGAAGATACTGCATGATAAGCAACATTCCTTGGATGATCTGAAGGGTGTGCACCGCACAGTGGTAACTCTTAGGAATGCCAAGGCTCACAAATATTCACAAACATTTAATTTGATGTGGAATAAAGTTTGCCTCTTTCAAGCAGTAGCTGTTCTAATGTTTTTCATTCTTGTATTTTAGACTAGCTACTTTACATTATATGTGTAAATTACAATTGGTAAATTCCAGTTCACCATGGATACAAGCACATTATATACACAGGAAAACAACAGAAAGAAAAAATGTATCTTCCTGCTGCAAACCTACATCCATACTAAAGCATCTGACAATGTAAATACACGTACCTTTTCTTTTAATGGGGCCAAGAACACTAGGCCTGATACAGTTGATTGGACTTTGACTCCTCCTGCTAGAGAAAATATTGATAGTGAAAGTTCCAAGTTTGAACACCACCATACTTAGCATCAAATCAACACAACCATATATCAAATGTTTGTTAAAGCTATTCCTGTACAATTGGAATGCTTAGGGAATCTGAACACACAAAGAAGTGCTGCCTATTAGAGCAAATTATCTGCCACAGAAAATTTGTTAAGTTTTCTAGGGTCTTCTCCTTCTCTTAGTACATGCTCACTTCAAGCCATTTCTATCTTCAGTATAATATTTATATGAAATTGATACAGTGACAAATTAATCGAGTTCACTGGAAGGACCAAGGAATTTCCTCACAAGAAACAAAGTCTAGTTTAAAGATTCTTGTAAGAACACTCATGTAAAGCTACCATTGGTAAAAAATAAACCTGCAAAGCATTTTTACATGGCAATGCTTCAGCTATTCTAAAAATGAAGCCTCTTTTAATGCTTTGGCATCAGCTTTAACTATCTTTATGCTAGCCTCGGAATTTAAGCCAACGTATACCTGTTGCTTTCAGAAGTTACTTACTTGGAGAATCGCCTTGTTGGACTGGGAATAGGACTTGGAGGTAATCCATTACTGCTCACAAACATTTGCAATGATGGTGAAAAACACTGCTGCAGAATGAATGACATAAAGATGATTCAGAATTCCCTTTTAAATACTGAAGTGTCACGCCCCCAATCAAAATACCCCCAATTAAAGAAAACTTAGTAACAGAATAAGGCAGAAATGATTAAACAGAATCTTGGAGGAATTAAAACTCAACTTGCAAAAAATACACTGGCTAATGCAATACTGCTCAGATTAATCTGAAATTCAAAACCGTATGAAATCCAAAATTTAAATAGACTGTTTTCTAAATAAAACTGTTGTTTCTGTTCTTCCCATTACAGTTAGAAATAACAGTACAGTACTCAGGACTTACTTTTTTTCCAATACATTTGTTATGCAAACCAGCTGAGTTTACTCAAAATACCTGAAAATTTAATACAGTCTGCCAGAGCAGAAGAGACTATTTAGCTCTGTGATACTGTAGCTCATTTGATCTTAGCCTGTGAATACCCAAAGCTAAGCACACAAATATTTCTCGCAAGCTCACTGCAATAAAACATTAGCAGTACAAAAGCAGAACCACAAAAAAAGGCTGAGAACAAGGTCAGGCAGCCCACCTTTAAACACAGTTACTATTTTTTCTGTGCTAACATTTCAGTTTTCCCATCCTTACTGAAAAAAAAGTAGTTTACCCAAGATTCACCTTTTTCCTTTTCCAGCATTTGCTATCAGTCTTCAGTGCAAATTAAGCATGCCCAATTTTGAGCTGAGTCCGTCAGTGAGTTTATGCCTTCCTTTCCATAACTGATGGACATAAATTACTCCTCCTCACCACACAGATCTGCAGCTTCTGCTGTTTGCCTAATCTCTTCCTCTCCACATACAATACATTCAGATTTTGGTGCTTCTTCCCCAGCACGCCCCAATTATGCGGTTGAAGATCAAGTCTGTATACGATTACTACAATGACCTCTTCTAACTTCCCTGGAACCAGAATCCTAACCACCCAAACATTACACAAATAAAAGCAAGTGAAAACATGCAGTGTGAAAGAATTAGCACACTGCTTAAACTCTGCAGGCTCTAAGGTAAGCATCTGATTATTAGAAAACAGTAATACGTGGATTTGGGTTGGGTTTTGTCATTGCTGGTTTTTAAATCTGTGAAGTTTCACATTTTAGAATTTTCAGTGAAGGTGAACTGTAAAGATGTGTTTTCTGTTTGGTGTTTCACTTATCCTACCTTTCCTATTCCTCTTGTAGGTGAAGGTGCCGGCGAAACTGGAATGAAGTCTATTCTCTTTGGGGAGGAAGATTTCTCAGACTTGTCCAAGTCATTGTCGCTCTGTAAATACAAAAGTTTCAAACTTCACAGTTGCACAAGACACTACCTTAGAATCCAAGCTACAACCTTCCATGGAAAGTTGTTAGGCCAAGTACGCAAAAGAGCTAAAACAGATGAACTTCGGTTTATCTGAGATTATTTCCACAGTTACTCCTCTCTTTCCCTTAAATTCATCAGTTGAGCGTAGAAGTGGAATTAAATATGAAACATCTATAAAGAGATTACCAGGCTCAAGCTTTCCTCCCATGATTGGCTTATCTGCATTGCTGTTTGCACTTCCCTAGAATACAAAAAATCCCATCAGTAGCTACAAAGAGGATAACTGACTATTTTATCATCTTGTTTCCATAACACTCACCTTTCGTGTGCTGTTTCTCTGTTCATTAAATCCACTCCTTCTTCCTGCAGGAGATAAACATTTTAAGTTTTTATGTAACATCTGTTCATCACAGGTACTTATAATACTACTCCTGATTCAGTAATTTGCTTTTAGAATTGAAATATGGACAATAGAAGCTCTCCAGAAAGAAAAACTGCTATAAGCCTACCTCAGCATTTCTCTTAAGGAAACAGCACTCCAAAAATGCAAGGTAGTTGAAACATGACAACAATAAGCCTTGCAATCACACTTCCGTGTTGAAATTAAATCTTTTTTAGCTCTGTTTCCTCTAATACTTGAAAAATTCAATAGGAAAGAAACTCACATTATGTATTTCAGTATTATATAAATGCTTTTCATTCTGTTACTAAATATATAGTTAAAAACCTCACTTACCCTTCTGATCTGATGAAGTCGACTACTAGGAATACGAATGGGAGATGATGACAGCAACTGAAAAAAAGTGACAGCCACCATGATTAAATCGCAAACCAACAGCCTGCATCCACCCATACACCTACATTTTTGTTGAATTAAAAATGAGCTGTACAACTTCATGTGGATGACTCAAATAATGTTGCAAAATGAAAACACTGACCTTCAAAAGACTAGTTTTACTACTTACAAATTCATTCTGTCACTCTGCAAGCAGTGCTGATCTCAGAGTTGCATGCTCTTAGTATCTCAAGTGCACAAACAGCTGTATGTGCCATTTAAGCAAGAGAGGGATTATAAATGAAACTGAGAGTATTATCTAATTCCCTACTGTCTAGAATAAGACGACAGACCCCTGTACTAACTTACTCAACCAGCTTACTTTTATAGAGCATTTCAGCTCCATCTTGAAGAGCATTCTGTAAACCTTTACTTTTGCAATTGCGAAGTACCTTATACATCTAATCCCTTTGAACCTTTGGCTAGTGCCACATACAGCCAACAGTTCTCACTCAGGATGCCCACGTGTCTGTCTACATGACACCTACTATTTGAGTTCCAAAGATTTGCAGTCTGTCTTTAAACATACCTCATAACAAAAGACTTTGAACTAGAACTCCACTGCATTTTTTCTGAACAAGATAAAAAACATAGAAGTAACACATATTTTAGGACTTCACGTTCCACAGGTTTTGAGAAAAACAATTTAATCTTCACTACCCTTGGATGAGAGAGAAAAAATAGCAGAAAAGAGCACATAGCTCAGCATAAGCTGACAATAAAGAAAGAGAGAAAAATGAAACATAACATCTTTGAAAAATCACGTAAGTGCACTACTGTATGCTAACAGATTTATACAACAAGAGGCAGAATATCAACCAGGATATAAAACTCTTCTCCATATGATTCTCTGATGTCTAGTGTTCAGCCTTTGCAAAAAAAAAAAAAAAAAAGGCCCCGTGAAAAAAAAAGGTCAATGGAGCATTGCAAATCCCTCTCTTCCGTTTTTACAACAAATTAAAAGAACCATTCAAGACTTTCAATTGTGATAGCAGTTTTTTCTTCCCATCTGTGTTCAGGTCCAAATTAATATTAAGATAGTACTTAATACCAGAAATCAATCATGGTTCTTGATACTGTTCCGTTCTTGGGGATATGCAACTAATGCACAAGCATTGTTTTATTGTAGGCAGCAGCTGCAGGTGAAAAATGCATATTCTGCAGTCTGGAATCTCGCTCTGACGCTTAGTGCAAGCACAAATCAAGTTTAACTTCATTTCTCCAGCCCAATTACTTCTTGTTAGGTGTAAACAAAACATGCTTGAGATTCCTTACCATACTGTGACGGCTCATAACTGTTGTACTGTTCCTGCGAGTTCGCAACACGTAAGGCTGAAAAACCTGCGAGTTGTCACTGCAGGGAGAAAAAACAAACAGGCTTTGTGAGCAGCCTTCTGAGGGATGCTTAGAACCACACTTTCCTTAGAACCACACGGTGCTACTGGACGTACATCCATCTCCAGCGCATGGCAAGCACCCATTTGACTTCCACAGCTTTACCGCAGGCCCCCGGCCGAGGGCTCCGGGCCCGGCCCTGCCGAGGGCTCCGGGCCGGGCCGGGCCGCGCTCACCTGAGCCCGTGGATGAGGGGGGCGCTGTTGGATCTCCTCAGGCCGCCCCCGTCGCTCGGGGCCGCGGCGCTCCCCGGCGGCAGCTCCAGGTCCAGCTCCATTTTCTCCTGAGCCATCGCGGCCCCGGCCCCGCCTGCGCCTGCGGCTCGGCCCGCTCCGCCGCGACGCCCATTCACTGCCGCCGGCCGCCGCGGCTCCTCCTCATCCCGCGCCGCCGCCGCCGCCGCTCCCCAGGGCGCGGGGCGCTGCGGCCGCCCCTACAGGCCCCGCGGGCGGCGCCGCGGGCAGGGGCCGGGGGCGCGCCGGGCCCGCCGAGGGGGGCGGCCCCAGCAGCGCCCCATGCCCCTACAGCAGCCCCTACAGGCCCCTGCCCGGCCCCGCGCCTCCCGGGGCCGCCGCCTGCGCGCGGGGCGGGGCGGGGCGGGACGGGACGGGACGGGACGGGACGGGCGCGGAGGCCGCGGGACGGGACGGGACGGGACGGGAGCGGAGCGAGCGCCTCAGGCCCGACGCCCCCCGCCGCCGCCGCCAGCCCCGGCGCCGCCACCCAGCGCGCATGCGCGGGAGGCAAGGCGGAGGCGCGGCCCGCAGCTTACCGCCCGCCGCGGCGCACGCGCCCTGCCGCCGCCCGGCCGCTACCGCGCATGCCCGCGGGAGCCGCGTCGGGCCCGAGAGCCGGCTTCGGCTCCGCTCGGGCTCCCGAGAGCCTCCGAGGCGGGGGCGAGCGCCGATTGGGCGCCGCGGCGGGGCGTGTGTTTGAAATGGGCCAATGGGAGGCGGGGGGGCGGCTGCGGCACGCGGGAACGCGGCGTGTGGGGGGCCGCGGGTTCGAGTCCGGCACTGCCATTGGGTTCGGTCCGCTCAGTGCCGAGCGATTAAAATATTGCAGTTTGTGTCTTCTCATTGTTTTTTTATTTTTTACATATCCATCTATAGTAACAGCTGCAATATACACGCTTGTCTCTTACATTCAGGGGTTCTTCAGGGTCCTTAGCAGCATCACATTTCAAAAAGTTTTTATTTTCCTCTGGGCAATGGCTGTTGTTTTCTCAAGAGCGTTAAGCGCAGAAAAAGTTGGCGTGGAAAACTTTAACTTCTTGCTATTTCAACTTTTTTTTTAAGTGGAAATATAGCTGCATGAACTATTCCACTACTTGAAAAAGACTGAA
Organism: Anas platyrhynchos; assembly: GCF_047663525.1. Classification (NCBI taxonomy): domain Eukaryota; kingdom Metazoa; phylum Chordata; class Aves; order Anseriformes; family Anatidae; genus Anas; species Anas platyrhynchos. The sequence goes on from NC_092596.1 coordinate 16,895,135, forward strand.
TGTAGATGACCTTAGATAACGGAGTAGAACTGCCCATAGCGTTGCCTTTTTTGTTAATCAAGACTGAATCAAATGTTTTCCGCTGTTCTATGCTCAATGTAGGACTCTAATCAACTCTTTTGTTGAAGTTCAGTATTTCTTGCATTATACTGACACTTTGTGCCTACTGTGTCTCTACGATGACTTAACAGGGCCCATGCATAGTACATTTAAAGTATTTTCAAGCTTTATCAGTATGTGTTTATGTTGAAAAACCTGGAGACAAACTTCCCTGCTTTGTATTATTGCAGAAGGAAAACCTTTTACAACCTTATGCCATTGCTTACACCATGATATATTGTAGCCAGTAATGATGCCTTTCTTTGAGATGATACAGAATCCCTATCTATTCTGGGAAAAACAAAACAAAACAAAAACACTAAAGCCTTATTGTGCTTGATTTCTGGTAATTATGGTCAGTCTGTTTAACTGGAAAAATAGGATCTAGTACTTCAAGAGGAAAAAAACAAAAAAGCTATTAATCACGTCTTACTGCCACCATTCACTAAAAGCAACACCATATTTTTAAGCTTTAATAAAAGATCTTGCCCCATTCTCCTTGTCTGGTGCTTCAGCACAAGCACTTTGTCAGCTGAAGAGTGCCAAAAAGCCAATTTGAGTGAAAACATCTAGCCTGGAATGGAAATATATTCACACATAGGTTGGCTCTGTTAATATAAAAAACACCTGCAAAATGTGACTGCATCACGCAACTATGTGGATTTTACTAGACAAAAAGCTTCAAATGCTACGTACCTGGAAAAAGTCAACAGCATCCAAAATGTGGCTGAGAGCTCAAAAACACCTGCTTCACGGACTCAGATTTTGTTGGTGCCTGGCACTTACACAACAACCTGCTATCTGACCGGGGCTTTACTATAACCCAGAGAACCACAATGGGAACATACATGAAAGAAAGTGGTGACTGTCCAGGAGGCCAGCTGAGGCCTGGGAAGAGGAGGGTAACGAGGTAGAGGAAAGGGGATGTGGCTGTGGAGGAGCTGTGCTATGGAACAGAATGAGATCAAAGACTGAAATGAGGAAATCGCAAAGATCTGAGTAAGAGAAACAGGGCAAATTACCATGGGAACAGGGATTAAGAAGGGAAAGGGTATGTTAAACAGAGCCTGGGGAGGATGCAGGTGAATGACGGAAGCAGAGACTGGGGGAAAGTGCAATGATGCAGAGGGACGAGCGGGCACGAAGAGTTATGGCATGGGTGATAAAATGGGAATACTTTAAAATACCAGGGAAATATCCCAGTGGGTGGAATTCACCCAGCCGGCTGATGTTACAAAATGCTATCTTAGGCATGGGATTTATGGAAAAAATATTACTTATGTATAATCTGCCTTTCTTCTCTGGTTATTTTCGTTGGGAAAGGCTGCCTGAGAACCCCACCTGCAATACAAACCGCTGCAGAGACAGCTGAGCTTGCAAAGACCAGCAAAAAGTCAAAACCACGACCCCAAATCCCAAACCCTAACCCCTAAACCCCCGATCCCAAACCCAGCCCCGCTCCCCGCGGCCCCCCGGGGGCTCGGCGCAGGCGCGGGCCCCGGGCTCGGGGCTCCGTGCGGGGCTCCCGGCGGCGCATGCGCGGGGCTGGCGGCGGCGGCGGGGGGCGTCGGGCCTGAGGCGCTCGCTCCGCTCCCGTCCCGTCCCGCGGCCTCCGCGCCCGTCCCGTCCCGTCCCGTCCCGTCCCGCCCCGCCCCGCCCCGCGCGCAGGCGGCGGCCCCGGGAGGCGCGGGGCCGGGCAGGGGCCTGTAGGGGCTGCTGTAGGGGCATGGGGCGCTGCTGGGGCCGCCCCCCTCGGCGGGCCCGGCGCGCCCCCGGCCCCTGCCCGCGGCGCCGCCCGCGGGGCCTGTAGGGGCGGCCGCAGCGCCCCGCGCCCTGGGGAGCGGCGGCGGCGGCGGCGCGGGATGAGGAGGAGCCGCGGCGGCCGGCGGCAGTGAATGGGCGTCGCGGCGGAGCGGGCCGAGCCGCAGGCGCAGGCGGGGCCGGGGCCGCGATGGCTCAGGAGAAAATGGAGCTGGACCTGGAGCTGCCGCCGGGGAGCGCCGCGGCCCCGAGCGACGGGGGCGGCCTGAGGAGATCCAACAGCGCCCCCCTCATCCACGGGCTCAGGTGAGCGCGGCCCGGCCCGGCCCGGAGCCCTCGGCCGGGGCCTGAGGGGGACCCTGAGCGTTACACGAGGTGCTCTGCTAGTGTTAAGCAGTGTCGGTTGTCCTGTGGCTGCTCCTGGTTTTGTTATTGTGTAATGCTGGGAGAAGCACACGGAGCTGGGTGGGTGGTTTTGTCTGGGCATTGCCATTAGCCTAACAGCAGCTGGCATTTGCAGGGGGGGTGAGTTTTTGCAGGGTGTTCTCTGCCAAGCTCTCCTCGGCTGATACACAGGCAAGGGTTAAGAGCAAAGCTCTCAGGTGTGCAGGTCTGTGGGGTGCTTTTTTTGACCCTGGACCGGGTTGCCTTAGAGAAGCTGTGGATGCCCCATCCCTGGAAGCGTTCAAGGCCAGGTTGGATAGGGCTTTGAGCAACCTGGCCTGGTGGAACTGGGTGATCTCTGGTCTCTTCCAACCTGACCCAGTCTACGATCATATAATTTTGTGTTTGGGTAACTTTATAACTCAAAGTACCGTTTCCTGCCTCTCTGGGGCAGTTTGTGAAGTTGGGGGATGCCCCAATGTCTCTTAGATGATGTCAGTAACATCTAACTTCAGGGTGGGCTATGTGCATCTACTAGCAGTATGTCCGCAGATGGGAGAGCATACTGACACTAAACTTTTGTAAAAGATAGCATAATATATAAGTACTTTGTTTTTTCTCCCTCCCCTTAAACTTCATGTTTCTGTAAAGAAATAAATATCAATTGATGAATACATCTCTCATAAATGTTGTACCAAAACAGCTGAATCTGCACTACAGTTCAGAGAAAATATTAGTGTTTTTATCACTCAGTCGTGATTTAATTTTAAGTAAACACTGCATTTCTTTTATGTAATTGCAATGAAGCCGCTATCATTTTACAGTTTGATGCGGTACAGAGGTATTGTGAGTGGTAGTTGTTCCTCAGGCAGATTTCTGAGCAGGTAAACTAATTATGTAACCGAGACATAGGTGTTCTTATAAGCTTAGCCTTATAAGTTGTTCCTTATGAACTCTGAGATGCTCTGCTTTTTAAAAATACAAAGCAGCCAAGTGAAAGAAACAGCCCAGCATCTGATAATCATGCTGCAAACAAACTGTTTAGGTCAAGTTCTGGGCATATAGCCTGAGCTTTTGCCTTAAAACGGCGTGTATACTACACTAGGTGTTTATAGAGATTAAATTGAAATCCTGCTGAACTAATTTCAGGTGGTTGCAGTGGTTTGCCTGCTAGTTAGGAATTTTCCAGCAGAAAACTGTTTTTGCAAGATTACAGCTCTTGGCAAGAAACTTCATTTTTTTCCCAGAACGGCTTTGTTGGGTAAACTGAAACAAAAGCTCTTGCTCTTGGACAGATTGCTCTTTCTGCTCCGTCACTGCCTACCGACTTGATTTCCTCGTTAACAGATCTAGTAAGAAGCTTAGAGAAAAAGGTACTGTAAAGCCAGAGAGCATCTCCAGGTGAATGTTTTAGATCAAAGAATGTACCTTTCGCAGAACTTTTGATTCCTGTTCTCATGCTAAATCAATATTATTATTTTTTTATTGGGAACTATAAGAATTTTCTGTGAAAGTTAAGTCTGAGATCTGACCAGTTCTCTAGTGTTTTTGCAAGGGAAAATAAAGGTAAGGATATTTATATTTCCTTCCTCTCCCTTTCTTCTCTTCTAGTCAGCACCGAGTATTGGATTCAGCCTCTGATAATGTATTGCAGAATCCTTCAAACCTGTTTTTTTCCATTCAAAACCTAGATTTCAGCATGCACCATTTATGCTCTGCTGTGCATTGATGTACCAGCCAGTACGCTTACACTAAAGAGAAGTGGTAGTTGTTGGCCTCGGCCAGTAAATCTCATCTCTAAATGTCAAATCACGACCTCTTTGAATTCCTCCTGTTCTACTTCCTGTCAAAGAGCAAATGTTTGATTTCTTGTGGGTGTAAATTGAGTGAAATGTCTTTGACTGGACATCAGTTACTTTTTTCAGTGTTGTATTTGATGTTTTAGAGGCAACACATTCTTCTTGGTGAAAGCACAGTGCTTATAGCAGTTGCTATTGACTCTTACTTCCGAGTAAAGCTTTGTTAGCATTCATCTAGCTCAGAATAAAAATGATCTAAAACTTGTGTCCTACTGGTGTATTTCGTAGTGGAGGATTCTGTCTGACATGTCTTTAAAGTGCATTATGATTATCAGCCTTTAGAACACACTAATACTCTTGGTCAGATTAGTTTTAAGAGACCGTATTTTTGTCGTAGCTGAGACAAAAAGATACAACCCAGTGAATTCCTGTTACTTGGATCTTATTACAACCTGACATATGGATCTGTTGGCTTATGCAATTCCTCAGTGATTTTTAGGCATGAGGATTACAGGGTCGTGGCTCTAAATTTTATATTCTAGTGATCGTTATTTCTTTTCTTCAGTCTCATTCATTAAGTACACTGTTGATAACATTAGTGATGACTAGAGAAACTTGCTTTAGGAATCAATAGCAACAAAGTTGCCTTGAGAAAGGAACACAGGTTATGGCAAATAATGAACCCTGTGCTATTAAATTGATGTGCTGTTTCCTGATTACAGACGTGACTGGGGTCAAAAGTCTTAGGACTTTTTAAACTGCTTTCACGGTATGCTTAATTTAACCTCTACTGAAAAAGAGTTGAGAACTTATTAAATGGTCGCAGTGATAAGTGTTATCGAGATGCTGGATTTTTTGCTCTGCTGGCACTCAAGCTAGTTTCCAGTAACTGTTTATATGCTATTACAAATTTGTTCTGCTGAATGATGTCCGAAGCCTGTAGCTGTTCCAAACCCAACAAATTCCCACAGAAATGATCAGTCTTAATTTTTCAGTAGTTCTGCAGTCTCAGTGTGATTAATTAAAATCATTAATTAAAGTAGTTGAGATTTGGGTGGAAGAGCAATTTGGTTTCCATTCAGCCAACATGCCAGAAGTGTTCTTACATACGTGTCTCTCAGGCGCTTTGTCTTGAAACAATTGCTGTCATAGCATTTGAAACTGAGCTTACAATAAGAGGTACTGTTTGATGGGAAGGAAATGGCTTTTGCATTTGACAAGTGTTTCTTTTCACAGTGATAATTCACAGGTGTTCCAGGCTAACGTGTTGCGAACCCGCAGGAACAGTACCACGGTTATGAATCGTCACAGCCTGGTAAGAGAACTATTAGACAACCATGTTAGGCCCAAAGCAGAAGTGTGCAAACAGGAGGAAAGAATAAAATGAGGCTGTAATGTGTGAAACTAATACCACATATTTTCAGAAACAAGGCTCTACACTGACAGTAATATGCTGTAGCTATAGGGAAATGTTATTTATAGGCCATTTGACCATGGAGAGTACTTGCATTTCATTGTCATCATAACTTTGTTTATAAAATACAAGCTGATTTTCTAAGATGGAGTAAGAAAGGTAGTTAGCAAAGAAAAGCAATTGTATAGATGTATTATTATTACTGAAGTTTAAGAAATAAATGCAGTGATGTTCCAATTTTAAATTACTTATTATATAAAAGTCAGAACAGAGTGTTGTAATCAACAGTTGATATAACAAAATACAATGGCTGATAGAAAATGGAGCTTGAGACCCCCAGAATGAATAATTCCTCCTATTAGAAACATTCGTTTGTGATTTCAAATTTTATTACGCTTCTGTTACTACAGCTCCCCAAAATCTGAATCTTTAAACTATTAATCTGAAAATACAGAGCTTCAACCCAGAGAAAATGTAGTATATCTTGTGGTTTTTGCACCTTATAAATTGTGATAGGAGGGTGTGATTTTGGCCAATTGAGAACACCTGCACAGGATTTCATAGATTGGTTTGGTAACCCTTATCGAAAGGACCAGGGTACATTGGATAGTTATTTCCTCTTACTAAAAGGAATTTTTTGTCAAAGTTTCATGCAACTTTTCCTCTAAGACAGCCTTAGGAAACAGGTAGACTTGGGATAACATCTAGCTGCATTCAGCAAGTTTTGGAAAAAATGAGCTATGTTCAGGCAGGAGTGGAGTAGCATTAATTTTTTAATTAAAATTATTTCACAAAATAATTCTACCATATTGGTTTCTGTGCATTTTGATTTGTGGATATCCATATTTTTTTTTTTTTATTTTTTAAAAGCTGTAGTCCCCTGTAAACCTGATGGCAGTTATCCTGTTTCTTTAGATACTTTTTGACAATGCTTTAGAAATAATCTGTTAGCCCCATGTTAATGGTTGAAGAATGCTACTCTCATGTTTTCCTGATTGCTGCCTCTTCAGTAAATTTCTGCTTTAAAGTCAGGCCAGACAAGTACCTCAGCAAGGGCTTGTGTCTGTAACAAAACCAGGATACTTATTTAAAACTTCAGAAAGATTATTAGAACTCACTTTTTCCTGCTAAGAAATAGCGTTATAGACTGTATTGTGGTCAAGAATTCTTAAACAACAGTCTGTTTTTTCATGTATTTTCTAGGGTTGCAGCTCAGGGTAAGTTTGTTTATGCTTGTGGACAGACTAAAGGAGAAACAAAGGTGAAAGCTCAGTTTACTAGGTTTACTTCTTGAATATCTTCAGCTGTTGGGGGAAAAAAATATGCTAATTTGGGAAGCATTGCCTGTAAGTTGTCGTGAAGCAGTACTAGTTCTCGTATGGCTGTACCAGAAACAGATACTGCAGTCTTCTGGATTTTGTAACTATTCTGGTTTCAGTAGTAGATGAGAAGTAGTTCTGACTCAATGGCCAAGGAATGAAATGAGAATGGATTCCTTAAAAATGAACAAAAAGTTAAATGTCAAAGAGAACTAATACTTGTCAATGGACAGTTTTTCTAGCGTTGAGAATAAAAATATTCTAGAAAATGAGATATGCTCTTCTGTTAAGAGAGGAAAGCTGAGTGTGGTACTTAAGAACAAAAATTGTCTTAGAGCTAACAAAGGAATTTTCAGGAACAATTTTCAGTTTGCATTTTTGGGTTGTCATGCCTGAAGTAGAAAAGCTTTTCAGGGAAGAGAGTGCGGGTTCCAAAACTGGCGAGCAGCATCTCAAGGCCGAGAGGTGAAAGGTAGGTTAGGTCTCTTCCCTGTCTTTTCCCTACCATACATTCTCCTGTATATGAAGAGCTTTTTCTCTGTTTTTTTCTTGCACCTGGAGCTATATAGGATCCTGTCCTTCCAATCCCTTTTGGGGGGCGCATCAGAGACTGGAAGTAAATACTAGCACCTATGAAGATGTATCCCTGTGGTCTTGTGGATTTCTTAGGGTTGTAATGTCTTCATTCCCTGCTGCGCAGGTGCTGACAAAATACAGTTGAAACTTATGCTCAAAATCAGATGCTTCATTGGCTGCTATATCAATGCCTTGTCTGCTTTGAAACAATTCTTTGAGTTGGGCTGTTTTATGTTTCTGTTGAGGATGGCAAGCAGCATGGAAATGAAAAGGAATTTAGAGATTATCCTATACTTCTCTTGTCTTAAACCAGGATCAACTATAGCTAAGCAATTTTCAGAAAATTAATCTTCAGCATTAAGGACTCTAAGCAACTTCACCTGGTATTCTTTTTAGAGCAAGTGTAAATTTCTGACCTTAGAGAATATCCCAAGATGCTGGATGACATCTGCTTTGATAAATTTAATTTTGTAGTAGGTAAGTGATACAGTATACTTCAAAACATTTTTTTATTTTCAGAAAAACTAATCTAAGTTTTACTATAGTGTAAGCAGTAATAAGGAGGTTTAAAAGGTTCAGTAACTGAATCAAACTGTTAACGTAAACAGTTTGTTTAAACAGTTATGAGTTCACCTAACATTTTACGTTAAACTTGTGAAAAAATGATCATCATTTTTCTGATCTGTTGTTACCTCTCATGGAAACAATGGGAGTTGTTAAAAATGCTTCAGTAACTGAAGGTCATATTCTAGCACCATCTTCAGGGCTGTTGTGGTGGTTGTCCTAGTTCCTCAACTACATTCTAAAATTTTTATTTATTTATTTATTTATTTTAAATAACGTTTCCAAGTCTCAGACTCCAGCTCTTTTCTAATGACAACTACAGGGGCTGCTATGCAATGCCATGTGGTTCTTAATCTGCGGTTTTCTGGTAAATACATGTAATTGCCAAGAAAGGATCATCTATACTCAGAATCTGTTTATTTCCTTCCAGAACCTCAGTGGCACCTAGTGAGTAATTTTTTTTTTTTTTTCTTTTAAGGCAAAACATTTTTAGGCTGTGGTTAGATGTTCAGCTGCTATTTCAGCAAAGGTTTTGTTTTGGTTTGTCTCTTTTTCTTCTTTTTTGTTAGGTAAGTTCCCTGTTACGGTTCACTGCGTGGCCCCATAGTTGCTTGTGTTGGCAGAAGAGAGGTGGCAGTGCAGGGCCAGAAATGGAAGGGTAGTGGCACCAGGGGCAGCTGACTGCTTATTTTGGGAGTGCTGCCTGCCAAACTGGTGCTAGTGAAACTTTACCTTCAGTGAAAAAAATTATAAAACATTGGAAAAGGAAAAAAGCAGAAGGTGTTTCTTTTCCATGTTGGTAATTTAGTCTTAATAGTTGGTTATTTGTTTATTTATTAAGCTTTGTGCTGACTTATCATAATTTTAACAGATGGATTCAGGCTGCTTTAGCAAGTATCATTTTAAAGTGACTTGGGCTTCTGATAGTCTCTTTTCATAAGAAGTAAAGTACTACAAACAGGGAAAAAGTGGATTTTGAGCACAGAGTGAAGATCATGACTTGTTAGAGATGGGATGTAGGATTAGTCAAATCTGCATCAGATCCTGTTGAGGAGCGCTTAGCTGAGTTTTTTTCTCTCTCTCTCTCTCTCTATATATATTTACTATACACTGGGACCCACTGATTTGATATACATGTATGTTCTATTAATGTTAAACCTTAAAATACTTGGATCAAAGTAATAAAACCAGAATGTAATGAGTGGAACAAATGCATTTCTACTAGGGAGTGACCGAGTGAACAGGCAGGAATGCACTATTGTCCAGATCCTTTTCTGTGCCACAATCAAGGTCAACTCAAGGTCAACGTTGGTTCATCACATTTGGAGGAAATTTTAGTAGGTATATAGGATTTTTGGGAGCCTGGTATAAGAGTAAAGTTGACTTAAACTAGACTGAAGAAGTAGCTAATTGTAAGCACAGGACATCAGTAGTGTGTGTTGTGGTGACTACATTCTGCTATGAGCATTAAACATCCTCTGTGTTTGTGTGAGACTAAAATCTTCTGCAAGAAAAAGGGCTTGATGTTTGTTTAGAGGGAGGATTCTGGATATATGAAGCCTTAGTAATCTGTCATAACTTACCATAGCTTTTTGTTTAGGACAGCAAAATCTTTGCATTCTTCATGACACTGATCAGAAGATGTTGCAGTACTTGGTTAACAGAATGAGTATTAGTTCTCTGACCAGTTTTGTGTAGCTGATGAGGCCTCATACTGCATGAAATATGACAAACACTTAGTGATAGTACAAACCTTACTTATTGAAGACATCCATTCTAAAAAAGATGCCTTGTATTTTGAAGGGGTTTGAAGGTAAACCTCTCTGACTAAAGCTTTGGGGTTTTGATCCCTGGTTCAGTTATGACAAAAGCCAACTGATGGTCGAATGTTTGAGGGACAGGAAATATATGAAAGGAAATGATATTTTGAGAAAACAAGTGCTTTAATTACTTTGTTTTTGAGTATGCAGTTTTAGATCATAGTGTTCCAGGGAGATCTTGATGCAAAGCTTGATAGAATTAAGAGCATTTTTAGTGGCATCCTCTCCAATTTCAATTTTTGTCACCCATATATGTGAAGATCTTGAGAAACCTGAAAGGAACTATTTAACTCTTTGATAGCCCTCCAGTAGATGATTTTATTTTCATCTGTCAAAGTACTTATTTGTAGGTAGGCAACAATCCAGAAGTTTTTTTTCACCATGTGTAGTTTTGGCTTTATATTTTTAAGGATCTACTGGGGAGCCTGCTGGATGAAAATATTTATGCAACCATATATACATGTATGAAAGGTAGCAGTGTTCTAGTTAAAAGCAGCATCATTCTGTAGAGAAGACAGTAGAGAGAGTTTAGGATAGTGCTATAAAGTAGTTATTAACATTTTTGCACCTTTCCCTCCCTTCTCCCCTGTTTGTTTTTCTTTAAGTGTTTCAGTTGTATGTTGTTTTGTTCTGCAGTTTGTGCCATCATCTCCTATACGTATTCCTAGCAGCCGTCTTCATCAAATCAAACAGGTAAGAACAGATTGCAATTCTTTTCAAATATTGTTTATACGTGGTTAGCTTTTTTGCAGTCAGTGTGCGATGGCCTTCAAATAACTATAAATTTTGCTATGAAACAGTAGACTGCTGCATACTGTATATCACTGCTTCAAGGTATATTCAAAACTAAAGGCTGTATCTTGTTTGCAGAGTTCCAAATTTTATTTAAAAACAACAACAACAACAACAACAACAAAAAACACAATTCTTATAGTAAAGAGAAGATTTGAGAAAGAAGAAAAAATCTTAAAATGAACATTTTAGAAAAGAGACCTTTAAGTGTAAACCCTTAGGGTAAAGTTTCACCGAGTTTTTGGCAGTAGAGCCAGCATAAATATTCAGGGGCAGTGACAAAGTATTCCTCAACTTGTGCTGGCACAAGACTGTGCAGCCATAAAAAGAACTGGATAAGGAAGCAATTTTGGAAAAAAAATAAAAAAAATAGTTCAAATGCATTTGGCTGGGCTGTTTCTCATCTGTATAATATTCTTATCCAGATCATTACTTGTGCTGTTACAGCATGAGGGGAAGGACGTAAGAGCAAATACTTAGGAAAGGAGAGGGGTGTGGTGAATATCTGAAGCCTAAATAGCACTGTCACCAGACAACAGACCACAGTCTAAAGGCACAAATTTTAAAATCAACAAGCTGAAACTCTTGTGGCTCTTCCATTTTAAATTCTACGTTTTGACAGTAGAATGATAAACTGGCCTTAAGATGTTTGATTTTTTTTTTCCTGTAAAATTGCAAGCTTGCAATGGATAGACTTGTTTTCTCTCTTTTCTGTAAAACTAATTGAATGCTTCAGACAGCATTTTTTGGGATATGATTTCTGAAGTGGTGTAAGGTGCTTCTGCTTCCTGCCTTGGATATTTAAGGTGCATGCATAGTAACCCTGAAGAAAATAACTGCTTGTGCTTACTAAGCATACAATGTACTGGCTTGAACAGATTCTGAAGCACTCAAGACAGTTTTAGAGCTGAGAACATGAATAACTCTTGTTTTGTTGCTATTAGTACATGAAATAAAGTTTGATAATTCAAATTGTTTGAATATACTTTTGTATTCACACTTATTCCATACATTTATTAAGCTGAACACTGACACTTCCTAATCTGCATTTGATAGCTGAATTCAGAAATTGAAATTCTCAGCACTCTATTCTTACCAGCACAAATGGGAACAGTGTGCTCTAATTTTGAGGTCTTTCAAATCTTAGCAAACCACACAATTGAACTAAGTTAGACTCTCCCTACGTATAATGATGGTTGTGAAGATATTTAGTTACACTTTTATTCTTGAACTGAATTATGGAATCTCTTCATTCACTCAACAGACTGATAGTATTCAGTTGAGCGTTTTAAGGAATGGTTCATAGTCAAGAGGAGAATGGATCAACTTTTTACTTGGTGTGAAAGTTTATTTAATTACACTTCTGATCCATTTTAATAATATTTCATGATTGTTTTAGAAAAAATACCTTATCCCAGATGCTGACAATGTCTAGCTAGTTACACAGAGTAAGGTGTATTCCTTATTCTGTGGATCCATAATTTCAAGCATATTACTTATGCTAGAAACTACTTTAAAAAATAATGTTATGCAAGAGTGCATAAAGATACTCTATCATGGGCAGAAATCTTAATTTGTATGAACATTATTCAGTTCTGTAACTACCTCTTGGATAACAGTGAATGTGAAAAGAAAAAGCTTCTTGAGAAACAGCCACCTCCCATTAACACTTATTATGGGATGGTCTGTCTTGAAATGTTGCTTTTCTTTTCTCTCCCATTCTCTTCTCTTCACCTAGGGAGAGCTCAAGGTTACTGTTAGTCAACAGAGCTGAATAAAACCTCCATACTGAAGTGAAATGGAACTATTTTTTTTTTCTGACTTGCTGTAGCAGATCTTTTTTTATCTTAATTTTTCATTTCCTACTCTTATAGGAAGAAGGAATGAATTTGATGAACAGAGAAACAGTACATGAAAGGTAAACATTAAGGCCAACAAAAATACTTAATGCAATTTTTTGTGGGTGTAGGACAATACATTTGTTTTCTTCTTTGTAGAGAAGTGCAAGTAGCAATGCAGATGAGCCAGTCATGGGAGGAGAGCTTGAGCCTGGTAATGAATTCATGCTTTTATTTGTATTTCTATTATCAGCATCAAGACACTCGCATGTCAACATTTTCTTTTATATTTTGACCTCCTGTTAAGGTGTTGATATATTGCTGTTTTTGATCAGCAATTTTTCACACAGTAAGGCATAGAATTACCAGTTTTTCATGGATACATGTCAGTTCCTTGGACTGGTGTGTCACGAAAAATAACATGAATGTTTGCATGTCCAAATATTCTTCCATGTTTTGGTATTCCACAAGTAATGTTTAAGGCTTTTTTTTTTTACATAGCTATGTAAATGTATGTGTGTATATATGTATATATATGAATAAGAAGGGGGTAACTTTGGAGTCTTACTCAATTCCACATGAAGCAGTCCTTTTCATGTTAAGATAGTTGCTCATAAGGTTAATTGTGCATCCTATTTACAGAGTGACAATGATTTTGAAAAATCATCATCACCAAAGCAAGTAGACTTTATCCCAGTCTCTCCAGCTCCTTCACCTACCAGAGGAATAGGGAAGGTGAGCAAAATGCAGTAATGAAGCTTTTCTATTAAGTAGTGCTAACTAAATTCAATCAACTTAGCAGCAAAAGATTTAACCACCTGCTCCTTTCTACCTCAGCTGCAAACCAGAAACTAGAGTAAACAAACAAACAAAAAAACCACTTACCCTGAAACTCCAAAACAGAAACCACCATCTGAATTTTTATGGAGTGTTCTGCTGCTAATCTGTGGTCGATAAAACTTATTTTTCATTTGCTTTCAATGTAAATTAAGAAGAGGGGACATACATTCTTATTTTATGAACTGTTTAACCAGACTATGGTGAAATAAATGCTTGCCAACTTGCATGTGTTTTATGTAACAATTGAAGCTGTCCAATTTTTTTTTCCTCAGTAACCAAAAGTGATATCTTAGTATACCCAGCCAGATTGGTTGCTTGAAATTAATATTGGATTACTCATTTACCTGTGATAAGGATCAGTTTTTACCATGTGTGGTACAGTATTTATATGTAAATAACTCAAACTGTTTTGCTCTCAGCAATGTTTCTCACCGTCTTTGCAAAGTTTGGTTAGTAGCAGTGGATTACCTCCAAGTCCTAGCCCAAGTCCAACAAGGAGATTTTCAAGGTAAGTATCGGATCACATCAGTAATAGGAAATTGGCATAACTAGTTTGCAGTAAGCTTTTGAAATACAAGAACTTATTATATAAATAATTAAAATTGATACCTGATTACAAATGAACTTCATGCATTCATCCTGACATTAGATTTTACAGTGCCTTAAAATGTTGGTTAAATTTTTTGTGTCAGAACATCAGGAAAGTGGGCTGCACTTCAGCATGTCTTTGCAGTATTATCTTTATATTGCTCTTAATCACTTTTTAAGTAATTCTGATAAGAGAAAACACACACATCAGAGTTTTACAGATTCTGGTTTTAGTTTTATTGGATGTTGTTTTGAGCTTTGTGGGAATAAAGCAATTAAACTTCATTGGGCTATAACACTTGAGCAAAGTGTTGCCTGTCAGCTGAGCAATAGTCACTACCTAGAACATGAGCTTTTAGTCTGCCCCAGTTGTGAAATAGTGTGACCTAACCTTTTCTGTTAAGGTCTATGCTTCCTGGTACTTCTTTTAAAAATTTTAATAAATGAAAATAAAACAACAGAAATATTTTTGATAGGCTGTTTTAATGGCTATTTTCTTAGTGTTTTCTGAAACACTGTTTTGTTTTCTTTGTTATCTGAATATCTTTTGATTCTTTACATGTTTTCAGGCTTCCTCTGTTAATGGTGATATCAGTATAGCATCTGCCTTCTTTTAGCAGGAGAAGCCAGAGTCCAATTAACTGCATTCGACCAAGTGTTCTTGGGTCAATAAAAAGAAAAGGTACGGTATTTGTTTTTGGCTAACATAATAAATTGTTACTTTTAAAATAATTCATATAACTTTCTTCCTAATTCTATCCAGCTGTCTGATGCTTTGAGAGACTAGAAATAGTTGACCAAAATAGAGAGACTAGAAATAGTGCTACAGTTGACCAAATAAATTGAACTGTTTGTAGTGATAAAACAGTCAAATTGATAAATATATACTTGATTTCACAAAAATCTTTTAAAGTCCTGACTAATTGAAGTACGCGAATACTGTATATTTAAAGTCACTCTTCAAAAACAAACTGATCCAGAGACCTGGTAGATACCTTACAGCTTTTTATTCTCTCATCCTATGTTTTTTGTTTTTTTTTTTCTCGAGTTTAGCATAACATTATTTTATTGCATCTGTTTTTAAATATATCTTCTGCTTCATCTTTGTAACAGATCACTTCTGACTCTGAGACAGATTTTTAAAATGCTTTTCTCTTTGTTCTTACATAGTCTATTTAAGCATACATCTGCTGTCTTTTCTTTTGGTGTATTTGGAAGTCAAATTCAATATGTAAGTTTAATGATAATTCTGAACCACCTTTATTAATTGCAACAGGAAAACCACCTTTCCTTATTCTCAGCTTCTCTGCTTTGATGCAGCTAGTCAGTGAACTGATTAGCTGAATAAACTAAAATGAAAATTTGATTTTCCTCTACTGAAGAATGATTATCTGATGTCTAAACCTCAGTCTAAACTCATTAAATTCTCCTAAATTTTACGCTAAAAAATTTGCAAGCGGTGGTCTTTAAAATTTCAGCATCAAACTCCTATCTTTTAAATATTACAGTCTGGTGAGTGCTATATTATGAGTTTGGACTTCTATTTTGTTTGCTCTTGGAAGTACATTGCATGTAGATTTTAGTTCAATTGAGAAATGTTATTTTTTTTTATCCCTCCTTTGTCTCATACTGAAGGGGTAACAGAGATGGAAGATCATCCAAAAAGATTATTCCAAGGATCCATGAACATGCTTACTCCTGAAATTTCACATCACACGGACAGTGTGGGATGGTAAATGCCATACTTCTTATTTGTGTGAATTTCATCAGAAGCACTGCAAGAAGTTTGTGTTGTCTTTTTTCTTTTATTATTAATACAAACACCCTGTATTTTTGAAGCACTGAAAGTATCATAGTAAATCGTCAGTAAAATTCACTACAATTTTAGAATTTCTTGGACTGACTGATAACCTTTGTTAACATATTTCATGTATATGGGCATTGAGCATGTTTAGGAAAAGACACCTTATGGCTGGCAATTTTTGGAATCCAGTTTCAACTTGCAATCAAATGTGAATGTTAATGATTGTGGGTGTTTTATTTATTTATTTATTTATTTATTCCCTTGCTGTTAATCACATCAGAAAATTAGTCTGACCCTCCCTGCTGTGAGGAGATAAAAAAGCACTACATGGAAAAAAAATCGTAATGACTTGAAATAGCAAGGTAACTTGATTTGGTATTGTAGTTTTGTAGGCATACCGTATGTATTACTACCTTCTTGACTATCAGGAAAGCATTTTTTACAGTGTACCTCTGGCCTCTCTGCCTCCTAGCTAAAGTACAAAGCTGTGCACAAGCTTTGAGCCTGTTGCAGTGGAGATAGTAAAATGGATTTGTTTTAAGGATATTCTAAAAACATGTATTTTTTTTCACATTCTATTCATAGTAGGCACAGCAGTGCAAGTTTAGTTTGCTGCTACTTGTTTTAGGAGGTGGCAATTTTTAAAAATGGTTTGATGCTATCTCTGGTGATAGAACATCTACAATTAAATTTTGCATCCTATAAGACATGTAGTGAATGGTAAATGTGCTATGCATTAAATGCCTTGGCAAAAGGCATCTGGATACATTGGGTCCTTGTTAGGACATGGGGTGAAGCTGGCAATGAATTTTTCAGCTTGATGCCTCTAAATCTCTAAACAGTTTCTGGGTAAGCTGAAGGAGAAAAAAATCAGAATGCTATCTCTGTGTTTGGAAGAGACTGCAAGGTGTTTTGTTACAGATTTATTTAAAATACAGTGTTTACTGTTCCTTCAAAGATGTAGATTTGCTTTTAAAATGGGTTTATAATGAA
This sequence comes from Anas platyrhynchos, assembly GCF_047663525.1. Lineage (NCBI taxonomy): Eukaryota > Metazoa > Chordata > Aves > Anseriformes > Anatidae > Anas > Anas platyrhynchos. Next base: position 16,911,726 of record NC_092596.1, read on the forward strand.
TGGAAAAGCTAGTATTTGAAATTTTAAGAAATATTAGAATACTTAATTTCTCATATCTTGATGTTGCTGTGTTTTCAGTTTGTCGTCACATGCGCTTGATGACAATAGAAGCAGTGCAGGCTCTTCTTGCGACTCACCAGCTGAAGTTAGCACCAACACAGACTCTCCAGTCTCACTGTCTGACTCCAGATCTCCGTTTTTACCAGTAGATCTTACAGCTAAGTTACCTATTGATTGAGAAGCACAAGTCTGCTAATGGGACACCAAGAAACAGGCTGGATATCTATAAGACTTTCTCTTGTGTATAACTGAGTCTTTTATGTGATTCTGTTCCTCATAGGAACTTCCAGAAATGTCATTATTTCTAGAAAACTTCCAGAATAGTTCCTTGAGGAGGAATTCACGTTTCTAGTGATTTGTATGACATTTACTAATAGTACAGTAAGCATTTGAATTGCAAACATATTTGATGCTAACCTGAGTGTACAAGCTATGGATTTCTCATGGATATATTCTTGGTGTAAGTTACAAATACTGTATATACCTTCTGCTTGTGGACATTGGCTTTCCAACAGCCAAAAGGTGGTGTCCTCACTAATAGAAAGTGGTGCTCTATGTGGTAAAAGAAAACTTCCATGTTTGTCCTGTCTTAAACCAATGAAGCAGCTTACTTAATTTGTTTTTATTCCTGGAGTGTTAGGTATTTATAATTTTTGTTTTCATGTGAAAGAGAGAATATTGAGGGGGAAAAAGAATTGAATCTTGTGTTCTAATTGACTGTTAATCAATTCTGTGTTCTAAGTAGATACTGAAAGAACAAGTTGGTGAATCATCGTCTTAAATTTACATGCTGGATTTTACTCATGATCATGACTGCTGTTGTGACTAAATCCAAAGTTAGTGTGGAACCTTCTGGGGTTTCATACTTTTCTTCTTCCCCATTTAGATGATGTATTAGAGTGGTAGATGCTCTGTTAATCTTTTAATGGGGAAAAGTAGTAAAAATGTTTGGAACAGAACATTAAATTGTGAGATTTTAGTATCTAGTACTTCAGAAGTACATTATTTTAACAGATAGTGTTTGTCCTCATGTATGACTTTTGATGGACAGAAACAATGAGGGACCATGAATGCTTTTATAAAGGCTGAGGTGATCAAATGTGCCTAATCAGTATTTAATCTCCTGATGTCACTTTCCCCCAGATATTGACATCAAGTTACTTCTGCTATTGTAACATTCAGATGCTCATTGGAAGTCTAGAATTCAGTAGTCTGATGTGTTTCCAGATTCTTATACTGTGTTTGAAAAGTCAGTAGGTTGAAGCATCCTTATTTCAACACTGAAATTCCCCAAACAAGAGGACAAATCTGCAAACCATCATAGAGAGCTGTTTCAAAATTTCCAGTGGCAACCTCATTTTTGGTTATTGACTCTTGTTATGCAGTTGAACTTCCCCATGCTGGGTCCCCATTTGTATGTGTGTATGCATCTTTACTATGTGGTTTTAGGCCTTCTCTCCAGAGAAGTCAATAATGAAGCAAAATGTTTTGCTTTTAAACACTAAATCTTTGTGATGTGTAATAAATTGAGAAAAGCTCAGAAACTTCCTCAAGTAGGAGGGAAGCTCACTCTGAACTCTGCTGTGGAAGATTCCCATGGATGAAGCTTTGACTGAAAGCAGCCATAAAAAGTAGAAATGGATGACAGCGTGAAGACTTGGTGATCTGAGGAGGACCAACAACCAGTTATTCTTATTGTAGAAAGAAAATAGAACCTATTTACTAGTTTTACTCAGTTCAATCAAGGTATGTCATAGTTTACTTCTGACTTCATTCCTCTTAAATTATTGCAATAGTCAACTTACTAGTTGCAGATTCCTTTTCTTTTTTTTTTTTTTTTTTTTTTTATGTTCAGACTGCCCTTTGCCCCTGTGGCCAATGGACAAACTTGTCGTTAATGTCTCTTTGCTTGTCATTTAATATGGCATAGTTTCATTTTGCAGTTTCAGATACATGCCAAAGAGTTGCTGTGCATTCACTCTTTTGTGGTGAGGGCAAGACTGTTGTGTTTGTTGTTTTTTTGTTTTTTTTTTTTTAACCTTGCTTATTTCTTAAGAATGAGCCTCTTGGTGTCTGTCCCAGTCTTTTAAAAAAGATGCATCAATAGAGGGTTTTAATAGTTGCATGTGGGTCAATTTGTCTTTTTCTGTTGAATATTTATGCTATTCTTCAAGTAAGTGCCAATAAATGGAAACATAAATGTTTTTCTGTTTCTGCGCTTTGTTAGAGAGGTAACTATATTACATTATTACTTTAATCTGTGATTAATTATTTTTTTTTTAAAGCAGAATATCTATTTTAACACACTTCTACCCAGTCTGGTTTGCAGTGAAGTTGGCCCTAAATTCTGCAGCACGCTTTTCTTTTTTTGGTGCAATGTTAACTTAAATTTCTGTGACAACTCTAGGAAAACTGAAGAATAAAAATGAACATTTTCAAATGATGGTCTTTGTGGTTTGCCTTTGTAGGGCAATGTATGTGGTTGGAGCAAGGAGAAATATTTATGTATTTGCAGTTGCTCTTTCTCTGTCTTTTGTAAGAGAGAAATCACTTTAAACTTGTAGAATAAGGCATCCCAATTTCTTGTCCATCTGTGTCATCAACTAGCTGTGGTTTTGTGCCCTGGAGTCAAGAGGCATCTACAGGATTTTCCACGGAAATACAAGAGTGACTTTTGGAATTAAACTATGCTGCAAAATGTATGTATCAGAGGTTGGGGAATTAGGATCTTATACGATGTACATAATTGACCCTTGACAGCACGAGCTACTCCATGTGTTAGTATTACCTGCATTTTACTAATTATTCATTTACTTGAGAACAATGAATGTTGAAGCTGTGCTTGCACTGTGACATGGTTACAGTGGTACTGCATACGATGTTTCTTAAACAATCTGAGTGTATTACAAGTGTTTTTGTCTTTGTCATCCTCTGAGAAATGCATCTTTCTTGTCTATATGATGGTCCTATATATAGTGTATATGTTAAATATTATATATAAACTGGTTCGTTCGGGCCATCTCGCTGTTTCTCTCCAGGATTCTGCCATTCCTCTCGAAAGACACCCTTCTGCAGTCATGCTCATGATCAGCGTTTGATAGCTCTGAAAGCTGCCCCTGTAGGATTTGTTGGCAGTTAAATTGGGTCTTGGGCCAATGTGTCTTCCTTGCTAACTGATAGGTGTTTGTCTTCTTTCCACCTTCTCCAGACTTGACATAGTTGCCGAGGGAACACTGATAACCGTGCCAGTGCTCAGGGGAACTGTATTTTTGGAATGAGCACTTACTGCATTTAGCAGAGGGGATAGATGCTTCATGTTAGAAGAGTGATACAAATGCCAGGAAAAATGAGCCTGTGCATCAGCCAGATTAATTTGCTACGGTCTTCTCTGTGTTGTCAGGAAGCCAATTGATCCAAATGCTCTACAGCTGTTCTCGGTCCTCCTGAAGATTAATATGAGAACTTAATCCCAAATCTGTCCTTTTTGCCTTACTTCAGAAGACTTATCTGTAAATGAATGTTAACCTGTACAAACAAAACGGATATGCAAAGTCTTGCGTGTTCTTGTGAGGCCAGGATATCTTGATTTATAAACGTTTTGTGATTCTCAGGTCAGCGTTGTGAGTCCAGTCCTGCTTTTGTGAGGTTATTTGCTAGTGAAATAACTAAAGATAGGAGTAACCACCGGAGCTCTATCAGCTAGCTTCGAGCTGGGAAGCAGCTTGTACGTTTCGTAGCAGTAGTCACTTAATGTTGTTCACTTCAAGTTGTGTTCTTGCATATGTTGCAGTTGTAACTTGTTTGCTTAAAATAGGCTCAGGAGTCATAATTAGAACGTGTGAGCTCTTTGTACCCTGTTTTAAGCAACCTTTTTCATCACCAACTGGCAGATGGAGTTTTAGTTGATCCCTCTTCTCACAAGCATAGAGTTAAAATATTTGTAAATGGAACTGAATGTTTACAGCTGCAATACCATCATTATCAACCTTATCAATCCACAGAGGAGCACTTGGCTTGCAAGAATCCTTTATAGTAACTACACGCAAAAAAATTGTCACCTCATGTTCTTTTGTGTGGTGTCTGTTTCCAGGTTGTCTTTTAACCTGTAACAGGACAGTCTTCCCCTTTCTTTGCACTTGGTATGCACTTTTTGAAAACGAGCATCCTTGTTTGATCTCAGCACTCCTGTGATGGACTCGGGCCCAGGCAACAGGCAGGCAAGGGCTTGGTCAGGGAGGTGCTGTTCCTGTCACAGTGAGCTCCATGCAGACAGATACCCTACAACCATGACAGACCCCATGCTCATGCGGGAAGGGCGAGATTGCTTTCCTTTTTGGGGTTCTATGGTAGAAGCGTGAGAGATACAAATAAACTAAAGGAGAATAACCTTTTTTTAACTTTTAGTAGTTTTTTTTTTTTTAAGTGGAAATATGTATTTAAGTTCCACCATGAGCTCCTAGTTCTTTATTCCGTGTCTTTGATATGTAATTTATCAGTCATTTTAGTACCTTCTTAGTATCTCATGAATGCGCTAGGATCATGATGACTGCAATTACATGTGTTTAAATTTATATTCCACAACACAGGTATTAAAGGGAGCCTGTAACTCAGGTGGGCCACCTTGTTAGCTTTTTCTTCATAGGGACATCAGCTGTCGCTTTGATTGTGCTACTGGAAGCATGATTGTGCTCTTGCTTAAAATACTCCTTTGCTTATTTATTTTCTGCTACTTCAAAGACCAGAATGCATTACTTTGTCTGCATGTAATTCCCCAGTTTATTGTCAGTGTGGTTATAGAGCTTTGTAAATTTTCAAGAGCCGGTACACCCTAGCTGCAGTTTATCATATAAAGTAAACAGCTGGTTAGCTTTCAGCAGCGAGCTCCTGCAGGTTGTGTTCTATAGAAGACAAAAATAGACCAAAAAGCGAGTGTATCCCCTTACTTGGCTTTAGTTGTTACACTGTGCTGCCTCCCTGCCTGTGTTCCTACCTCCGTTACTTGTTTTTTGAGGATACACAGATTCTCTAGGCTGCTTTCATTTATATGTTCTGTATTTTTAAAGGGCTCTTAATAGTGTGTGTGACAATGGTTTCCGAATCCTTGCTAGCTTATGTGGAGCAGTACTGTGCAAGTGCTATGCTGCTGGCAATGGCATTCTTTATTTTCCTTCAATGGTTTCAGCCTTAATTTGTATTATGGTCCGTCCCTTAGTACTTCTCTAGTATTTTAGGCCAGAAGAGACCTCACAGAAGTTTAGAGGAAAAAGCACATGAGTTGCTCTGACCAAGACTCATCCTGGCAGAGAGGATGATTAAAGTTTTTAAGACCTCCTACACAGCTTGGTCCCTGAATTTTGAGGTTGCCCTAAATCACCACAGAACACATGAAATGTGTCAATTGGCACCTGATAAATTTGTCCTGTAAACAAAGTATTCTAGGATTGGGTCTATGTGCCCTGACAGGTTCCCATCTGTAGCATCCCCACCAGTGGGACGGATTGCCAGTGCACATCAGAAGGAGAAGGAGTTGGGTGATTAAGTGTGAGATTCATACAGCTGACACAGGAAACAGGTGATGGGATTTGGCATTTATAAGGAAAGCCAGGCAAAAGCCGGGCATGTTCAGTATACATTGAAAAACAAGGACTGAAATGTGGTGACTTATTGCCAAACCTCCTTGGCAGCCTCTCTCTAGTTTAGGCTTGTTGGTTATCAGATACTTGCTACATATGAAGATAAAATGAAATAATATACAGCTGAATGGAAATTCTTAACAAGTTGATTCCAGAAAGAATTTATTTGCTTTGCTGTTGAAAGCACACTTCTATGCAGGGACTTCTCTTTGAGCTGCCACAAATACCACCGTTAAGCTCTTAAAATAAGAGCAGGACCTGTTACCACCTGGTATCATGTTTGTTTTTGTTCCTCAGGCATGTTTTGAGAAATATGGCCACTGTCTCATCTCAGGTGATTCCCACATAAGGTTGTTTGACCCAGTCTTGGGGCACCCATCAGCTGCGCTCCCTGGTGGAATGAACTGGTTGTCTGAAAGCCCTGTCTGTCCCTGGAACTCTGAAACAGTTACATGGGGCCCATTGTAGTTGTAAGCGTTCTGTGATTGACTTCTTCAGAGCAAAAAGGGAAATCTAAGCATTTTCTGATCCAGACAAGTGTAAACACCTAGAGAGTATCATGTACCAAGCCTGTAGCTACTGGGAGTGACACTACTGAAAACGATCTTAACAGCACTCTCACTTCCTGCATGCCAACTTTGCTTGTTTGGGGTATCAGTGCCATAGCAAGTCCTGGGTAAACAAGATGATTGTTTCTGCTGGATGATCTTAAGGCACTCCTGTCTGCTCAAAATACTTTTTCAAGGAAATGACTGTTTTGTTTGTCTTTAAGAGTCAGGAATGGGAAATGACGTGAACACTTAACTGTTTTTCCCTGTGTTTTAAGAGGAAGCGTATTCACTGTCTCAGGTCTTATTTCCACAGGCATTCTGTGTTTTCAACAACCTTATTAAGTAAGCCTCAAGGTACCAGAGGTACATGTGCATATGTATGTACCTATAGGCATCAGAAAACGTTACAAACCTTGTTTATTTTTGTATATCCACATAGTAAAAACGTATTACTGTCTCCCTGTGACTACACTGTTACATGAGTTGATACATTCCTCCTTACCATTCTGAACTGAAGGTGTTCTCAGGTCTCTGGAATAAATTTGTGATTTGGCAGTGCTCTGTAATCAATCTGAAATAGAAAAGGCAAATTCACACTTTCATGCTTATGCTGCCCAAGCACCAGTTTTATCTACAGCTGCTAAATTACACTGTGCATTTAATCTTTATCTGTGTATTGCTCCTTGCTTGACCTTGAAAAAGAAATGTTCCAGTGTTTTAGTTTTTTTTTAGTTGCTGATAACTCTTTGTTACTGATTTCTTTGGTCAAGGTGTTTTTTGAAATCAATCGCTTCTCTTTAACTTCTGTGAAAAAGCACATTGGCAATAGAGGTCTCCGTTGTCCTCCATTCTCACTTCTGAAGTCTTGGGTGTGCGCTGTGCAGGAGTGAGAATGCTGCCGGTGTGAGCCGTGGTGATAATGACTCTGGGATTCTGGGGGGGGAAGGGGGGTCTCTCTTCTGTACTTCTGCAAGTGCTTGACAAGCACTGGCCTGTGACTGCCACTTCAGGGATATGGGAAAAAGGCATTTAGGACTATGGCTGAATTGAATCCTGCTACTATTGCCCACAGACAAATGTACATGTACATGTATTAATACATTACAGCCAGGCTATTAAGTCCATTTTATGTCCCTAAAATCTGTTCAATTCTCTTGCCTTTCCTCAGGAAGAGGCAGGCTAAAGCACCTCATGAAACTCAGAATTAACAGCGTAGGTGCTTAAGAATAAAAGCAAAACTACAAGAAGGCAGCTCTGCAGTGGCAGAAAAACACTTCGACCCAAACAAGATCTGTTTGTAACTGGAAGAGAGCATTGTCTGTAGCATGGGCTCTGGAACACCAAGTTCTCAAACCAGTTAATAACTTTTTTTTTTTTTGTTTAGAAATGTTAATGTTTGACTGTCTCTTTATCATCGGATGCTGATAGATGACACGACCCCAGTTCTTCTGGGAATCCAGTTAAAGTAACGTTTTTATTGCTCTTTAGATACTTAGTGCATTATATGTAACAAAAAAATAGTGATTGATAATAATATAAAAAAGGTTAAATTAAACAGTCACGTGCATGGTTTCTTTGTGCATCCATGCATAAAAAGTGACACACAACATGCAGGCAGTGGGAAGGCTTAATTTCAAAAATGTTTTTTTAATAGACTTTTATAAAGATTTGTGTGTATGAGCCAAATGCACCAATAATGGGTCCTCAGTAGGAATCAGCTTTGTAGAAATAAGATTTTAAAACTAAACAGCTCTAAAATGAAATGTTAAATGAAGGGACATACTTGTTATGTGAACCCTAACTGTTCACCTAGAATATAAAACTGAACTTTGAGCAGGAGTTTCTGCTACAAAAGAAACCTACTGCCTTAGATGTAAGGGATGGTGGTGGGAAAGCGTAGACAAATGCCTATGCTGCTATACTTAGTTTGGTCTCTGAAGTAGAAAAGAATGCTGAGTCTTGTATTAGTGTGCAGTTTAACTTCTGTTAATGCCATTTAATTCAACTTCTGTTAATGCCCCTTAGTTCACATATTGCATGCATCCCTAAGAAATGAAAGGATCTGATTACAGAACTTGTTTTTATTGTCTACAATTGTGATACAAAACAGTTGTTGAAGAAATTATTTCCCCAGGTATGAAAATGAGCACTCAGTGATATATTTGTAATGATGAAGTAAGGAATTTGAGAATTACTTCTTCACCTAAATTTAATGGTTTATTTCATAGTTTCAACTGATGAATTTTTTCATTTTCTTCAATGATTAGCCATGACTCTCACCCTTCTTCTGGTATGTATACAGAAGTGTTAGGCACCAGCCTCAGCATGTACAACCACAAACGAAATAAATGTTTTACATAAGACAGTTTGCTTTTATAGTGATCACACACTAATGTGAACATAGACTAAAAATAACAAATGTCGCTTTAATAAGGATTTTTTTACAGTAGGCGTAAATATAAAAGTTTTTCAAATTATTTTCACAGGTATCACTGAACATTTCATAGCTGTCTGTTACAGAAGCACCTAAAAGTGCTTTGAGTCTTTCATTTATTATACATAGTTAAAATATATTACACTTCTGAAGGTATCTTAAATCACTGAACAGTTTTGCTAGCATCTTGATGAGCCAAATGGGAATAAAAGGCAGTCCACATTCATGATGTGAATATACAGTAAGGTGTTTGACATCCTATTAAGTCATTGCTCATGTTCTCAAAATAACCATGGTGATGAGACCTGAAAGACAAGAATTAAGAACTAGACGTTTTAATTTCACTGAGTGAAACATTCAAAATAGAGATAAGATAATTATCCTGACATTGGCCATGAAAAAATGGTAAAAATGCATATGTGCAAGCAGAATGAATTTATATACACCCATCACTTAAATACCAGAAGTGTTGCTCCAAATTTTGATGTAGATAAAAATTAGTGTATAAACTTACACTCAAGTGCTATCGAGTAACTACACTTCAAAGAAGCTATAACCATTCCAAACAATTATCAAATTCAAGGCTGGAAATCTTAATACTGAGATTTTGACTTGGATAAGTATAACATTAGCACACAAACCCCCAGTTTTGATGTGGGCTAGCTATGGGTAGTATAATTTAAATGCTGAATCATCAGTAAGACAGATTAGCTGAAAGCTCCAAGCCATTTTTTATTCTGCTCTGTGGACAATAACATCGTTGTCAAAAACTAGTCTTTGATCAGTCTGCATAGGGAGCTTTCTGCAGACTTTGTTGTGACCTTTAAAAGGAGAAGGAAAAGTGGAATTGCTCTGACAGAGGTAAAAAAATAAAAATAAGAAGCAGAAGCTCCAGGGATGAAAGGAAAAAATACATGGTTAGTAAACTACTCATGCCACACTGAAGAGTTCACTTTAATTATGTGCTAATACAAGGGAAAAAAAGTACAAGTCTGCAAGTTCTTACTCATAAGTTTATATAGTACAAGGTAAAGAGGTATATGGAAAAACATCAGGGTCCCAGAATCCCACCCTCATGTAACATCAAAATAGTAATTTATCAGTTCTTAGGCAATCTTATTTTCTTTCAGGCTTGGAAGATGTTCTTCACAGCAGAGATCTTAGCTAAAGTCTAGAGATCTCACTAGAGACAAAGAAATTGCTGAGACTATTTTTGTTATCCTGCCGCTATGTACTGATTTAACTTTATAAAGACATTAAAGATAAAAGTATGATAGAACAGAGTTGTAACGCTGCCTTCCATTAGATAAGCATTTTATCCATTAAAGAGGAATTACAGTTCAGCTGTTTGTTAAGGTCTGCACTACCTTAGACAATCACTACCACCAGTACTGCTGCAGGCCCTGATTTGGATCACTGCTGAAGTACCAGGCTTCTGGAAGGTGCTACAGGACAGCCCGTACCACGTGTATATGCACTTTCAGGTAAGAAAGGGTTTAACTCATTTCTATAAAGCAAATTCTCAATGTCACGTGGCCCAGTTGTCACGGTATATACCTCCTTTTTCAATTAAATGCTAAACAATCCAATTGTACTTCATTGTGGAAGAAAAGAGTTTCAGCATCTTAAGGGCAATCAACTTGTGTTCTAGATGAGCAAGTGTGCTATACACAAGACTCTTTTCCTGGGTATTAAGAACACTGCTACTGAAGGATCAAGATGTACAGGGACTTCATATTGCATCTATAAACAGGTAAGTTGTTGCAAGTGGTTTAATACTACAGTTAGCAACAGCAGAAAATGGAATTTTTTTCAAAGCTAGAGGTAAAAATAAAGCAGGGATTACTGCAAAATCCTAATCTGAAAATACATTACCATCAGCTCAGATAGAGATGTAGGCTTCTGGTTAGTAACAGGTGAGTTTTAAAACCTTTTCAGCAGACTGACTCCCAGAAGTCAGTCATTAAACTGTGTGCGCATTAACTACCAAGAACTTGCTTGCATCGCTTCTCATCACTACCTCACCTCTAGCTATCAGTTTGAAGCTGCCTAGCTCCTTTCCTTTAAATCCTCATTTCTGCCATGTAGTGGGACAGGAGAACTGAGCTTAGTGTGACTGCTCTTCGAATCTGAAAATTATAGAAAAAGTCAAATTAAATGTGCAACTTATCTATGCTTGCTAATTTAGGAGGAAGTTAGCAACAATCTGGAAGAGCTGTGGATGGCAGTGATCTCTTAGCAAGTGTTTATAACAATTTATTTCTAAACATTTTAACTGCATATCAAGAGGGGAGTAAATGGAGCCTTTCAGAACAGCTCATCTGGGTTGGAAAGCAGTAAAATCAGAAGAGTTCTAGGTTCTGCAGTAGAGTAACTATGTCAATACAAGAGAAAAAAACAACAGTACATTCCATTCATTTTTGCTGGCTGATGAATATAGGTATTAGTAATTTGGCCAGTCACCAAATGAAGGTAAAATCAGCATGTAGGGGCCTGTGTAATATTGAGTAAAATCTGGTCTAAAATAGTTACAATTACTACTTTCCCCTGATATCACTATGGCTGTAACTTAAAATATAAGTGGGGATGCAAAAGAAAACGGATGCTGGGCTTTGTCTCCATTAGGTTTCCTGAAGCCACTGACAAACACAGGGGAAGTTTCTCAAATCACAGAAGTTGCAATAAAATTCTTAACAAAATCCAAAATACTTACCTAAAACATAAGCAGCAACTAACTTTTGATTCACACTTAAATGGAGGTAGAGAGGCACCAGGGATTCCATTTCCCCCAATGTAGGTAGCATTAGTGCTGCAATACACACTATTCCCAGGAAGACTGTTAGTAAACTAGGTCCCGACGAGGCAGTTCTGTTTTCTGAAACACAAAATAGTACCACTTGTAAGGATTATCTACTCACTATAAGTGTTAAATATTCTGCAGAAGTGTTTGCAGTATATCAGAGCTGCACTATCTCAAATTTTTCTTTTTCCCTCTGGAGTTTGGAGGGGATGGAAAACAACTCTTAAACCCACTTTCCTATGCCTTCTGCATTTTGCAGTGAAGAAGGCTGCTCCATGTTCCAGAGCTGATGCTGGAACTTGTTTTCACATGACTTTCCAAACCCCTCCCTTCTGGAGGAACAGAGCCTGCCAGGCTCAGTAGCTATATATACACACACTCATGACAGTTAGATGTTTCAGCAATGCTTGAGGTTTCACCATGCATCCTGACTCCTGACATTGATATGTTCCCTCAACGATTAATAGTCAATTGGGAAAGAACACCTAGAGGAGGTGCACAGGCAGATAACTGCTTACACCTCCAGAACAAAACTTGGCTACACCAAGAACACAAACTGTTCGGCCAGATAAGTTTCTCTTATTTCTTTTAGAGGAGGATTCAAGGGCTGCACCTGCCAGAACAAGCTTATGTGCCACAAAGGAGCAGCATTTCAAATTTGCTGTAGAAACTGAGTGAACTGCCATGACAGTCTAATACCACTTGAACAAGGAAACGCAAACTATAGATTAAATTGCCCTTCGTGCTCTTTAATGTGCTGTAGATTAATAGCTGGAACCTACTCAGACACTTTGTTGTGTGTTTTTTTTTTAAAAGAGCTGTTCATGTGTTAGTTGAATGTTTCTAACAAACTTCTTCAAACCCACTAGAAATTAGCAAGTGTTTTATCAAAATTTTCTATCCTCACAGTGACTAGCAGTGTATGTCCCATTTTAGTTCTACTAACCTAGTATTTCTAGGTTGCAGGTTATATGCAAAGACTGTTCTTGCTCTGTTTATTACTTTTCTGTAAGCAAGCAATGTGATGTAGCTAACAATATTTTAAAGCAGTGAAATAGCATTTGGATTAACACCAGTATCAGATTGTTCAGGATGGTTAAAACCCTCTGTACTGGAACAACTATCATAGTAACATTTTGTTCTGTGAGCCTTGAGAACTTGTAGGTTTAGTTTAACCACGTATCCTCCTACTATCCATCTTGAGGATTTTTTTAGTGTAAGGTATTTCACCAGCCAACAAACCATGTATAAATGCTGAAACTGTTTTATAACAGGAGGAACACTCTCAAGCAAGTTAATCCATTTTCTGGAAATTATTTTTGTTCTTGTCATGAAGAAGAAAGCAGCAACAAGAGTATTACACTATAAATCAGTAGACTGTCAAGTCAAGAATCAAATCAGATTCATTTCCAGTAAAACTTGATAATTTTTATCTCTCTCCCTACTACTTCGATTTAGCTGTTTGGTACAGGCTTTGCCCAAGACTGTTGATTTACTTCCCCATATATGAAATGCAGCATTCTCAGCTAGCAATTTTGATTTTTTGTACTTTTCAGACAAAGGAGACGGCACAAAACAAGGAGCACTTTAGAAGATGTTTTGGCAGTATTTCCTGATCATCAGGAAATGGAGGATTAAGGGTTTGGAACAAAATCAGAAGGGGCAAATGTTCTGAAAGAGACCAAGGAAAAAAGTAACTGATCTTTTTGCAGATAAATTCCCATTGGCAGTAACAGAACTGCTGCACCAGAAGAATATAGAGGGTACTCTCCAAGGTACAGTAACCAAACTCGGGGCAGAAAAAAAAGTCATGATTACTCAAGACAGCACAAGCAGTACTGCCATAGTTTGGTTCTTGAGTGCTATCATCCCTCAGTGATTAATTCTTTATTTGCTGTAAGACTGATTTTTTTTTTTTTATTTCCATATACTCTTTCTAGTCACTTGAGCTATTCAAAATTGACTCAGAGGACAGGAGGGGTAAAAGATTTCAACTACCTGGTTGACACAAAGTCTGCTCAAAAAAGACACTTTCAGCCAGGTGTTCTTTTATTCGCTTTTCCTCCTCTTCCTTTTGTTGTGGTGGTTCCTTTGCAGATGGAAGTAGAGTAGCAATAACCTCCTTCCTCCCTAGTGCTTTCCTCTGGCTCTGCTCAGACACTTGCAGACGAAATTTATCTATCACGCCATAGTGAGCAGCTCGAACATCCCTGTGACGAATCACACTGCAGAGGAAAACAATATTTTCAAACAGAGGAACTAGTTTGTCTAGTCTATGTGGAATTACAATCCCAATATTTCCCCTTTCTCCCCCCCCCCACTGCAGTTCAGATCCCCATTCCATCCTCCATCACACAATGTTCTTGACAATTTGGTGTTGCCTTCTGTCTCCCCTCCCTACGTTCATTGTACTATGACGATATTCTGGTTCCTTAATTGATACTCCAATTGGCTAGCCAAAAAGAATAGTTAGTTCTTTATCTAAAAATACACCTGTGCCTCAGTCTGGCACCTATCTGCCAATCTTCATGAAACATTCATTATTTGAAAGATGCTTCCTCATTTAGCAGACCTGTTTGATGCTGGCAAATGATTTCTAAGAGGTATAGGGGGAGCTGGGGTGGACAAGGAAGAAAAGGAAAGTAGGACTGCCAAACACTTGGACAGACAAGATGATGGCAAAAGTCTAGCTTTTTGAGGAAAGCAGGCTTGAAGCTTTAAAATTATACTTTCCCAGAAGATAAACTCATTCTCTCTGTGGATGAGAGTCAGCTCCGGTAAAGGGATTTTTAAAATCAGAAACCCACTGGTTTAGAGCATGTAACTGCAGTCAAAATTACAGCTATGTATCTACATAAACATTTCTCACCTGTCTTTCAGTAAGCATGTTTGGATACAGAGATAGATGATAGAGCTCTGTGCTGTTAGAGCCTTGTTTATCCATCTAGCAGCTACCTTGAGAATATTTGGCAGCACTGAAATGCTGTAGATACTTCTAGCTAGAAAGACCTGGGCCAGGTTTATCTACCCAAGCTGCAATCACAACATAGACTGCAGTGTAGGCACACACTGAGTCATACCTGGCCAGTCTGTGTTTTCCTTTATAAACTTTTATACTGTCCAGCAACCACTCTGAACCTGTTTTGAACAGCTTGACCAAGATGGCTCGATAGTAAGGTGGGGTGATAGTTGTTAATTGCTTCTAGTTTTATGAAAAATCATGCAGGACCTATAAAAGGCAGCTTTAAAATAACCCTGATCATAGTCAATACAGAACTCTGCACACTGTTCTGCATTTATGATTCATTATGAAAATCCATATTTAGCACTAAAAAACTAGAACATTCAAGTTTTTAAGTCATACCAGCTCTTAAGGGTTAATACAGATTTTAAGTATTTTTCCAAAGTGGAGGACTTTTTTTTTTTTTTTTTTGGTGAAAGGCTATTCTAAATTTCTAAGATAATAATAGCTAACCTGGAAAAAATACCTATTTGTAAGTGATGTGACTTCAAGAAGGTTGCCATCTCCTGAGGGGAAAAAGTGATTTTCTCCTTAGTAATACAGGATAGTGCTCTTAAAATTGTTTCAAAAAATATCTTTGTGGTAACACACATGATTAAAATGATGCAAAAAATAGATTCTTGTTTCAGACTTAAGTTAAAGGAGTTGTATCACCTGAAGTGATCTACAATCACAAACAAAGAAAATGGTAATAATTGATACCTGGTTTGAACAGTCTGTTTAACAAGGAAACAGAAACTACATCATCCTAAGCTAGAAAGGTACAGGAACATTTGTGGTATTACATCACTTCAGAAGCTAAAAAGTGTGCTTATGACAGGCTTTCAGGAAGTTGAGTGTTGGCCTTCACTGAAACAAAAGGCTTTTCCCCTGATAATCCTAATTCATACAACTCTAAGCATATTAGAACAGCAGATACAACTCTGTTTCTTTGAGACTTCCTTCTTATTTTTTTCCTTTCCTCTTAGTATCACAGTGCCAATTAACCTAAACAGAATCTTTATGTAACACTGTGCTATGAGAACATGCATCTGCTGCCAAGCAAAGAGATGTTTTCTGCAGACCCTTATAAACAGATACATTCTCCTGTTTCTTTTTAGAGACCATTGCATAATTAGAAGCTCTGTAGAATATCTGTTTATCTGGCAAATGGCCATACTTACATAGTACTGCTCATATCTTAGAAGTAAACACTGCCCTTAGACAACAACCAGCGGAATGAGATGGGTTTCCTGCCACACAAAAACTCTCTTGGCTACATGGATACACCTTATTTTTCTTTATTTAGTAGAAGACATTTGAGACGAACAAATGTCATCAAGATTGTGTGTCTACTAAAGACTAGGGTAGCTTACAGACAGATACATTGGTACATTAATTTTGTTCTGAGTTTAGGATTATTGCCCCTGCCCAATTAAACTTTCTAGTTACATGTTTTAAACCCCCTTTTTATTTGGTGAGTCCTTGGAATTTTCCAAATCACACCCGAGGAAACCGGCCTATAGGGAAGAGCCATTCCCCAAGCACATTATTATTGATTTGACAAAAGACAAATCATTCAATAGTAGGGTTTTTGTTTATGGACATTAAATGACCAGAGGTTCCTGGTGTTTTATAGTTGACAAATTTCTAGTCAGAAAGCTGTCTACTCTTCTAAGCATGTCATCCTTTCTTTAGCTGTACTTATACATCAACACAGAACTAACAGGGTAAATAAATGATGAATGAAGTTGGGCTATTCTGGCTTATCTAACTACTGCTTTCTCCACTTTGAATTATAGCAGCCTACAGGCCCTACACATTATTGTGGTAACTTAGCCAAGGTTCATATTCCCTCTGTTACTGGGTTGGGACCTGAATGGAGAAACAAGGGGAGGGAAGAGGGGAACAGAGAGAGAAAGGAAGAACAAGAGAGGTGGTCAGGGTGAAAGGTGGGCAAAAGTACCTTTATTAAATATGTCCCAGGAAAAGTGTGTTCAGTAGAACTTCATACATTTTCGCTTTGTCAGTCTGCGAACAAATATTTCTCACAAAGAAATCCCAACCCTGGGGGTCTTGCTTTTCTTGTTAGAAATAACACAACAGTACTCAGAGGAGGCTCGTATTAGTCTCACTGATGGTTTAAACAGTATACTACAGGATGCATTTACTAGCATTTTATTTATGCTTAAAGACAAAATCAAAGAAGGAAGTATCTCAAAATTGTTACCTCTGTCCTACAGTAAAAGGATAGCAAAGATGGAGTGGCCAAAAGAGATTAGGAAAACATAATATTTATAGAATTTAATTTATACTATGCATGCTGTCATTTACTACCTCTTAATAAAAGGAATTAAAGTTATGAAATATCCTACTATTAGGAAAAAAACAAAAACACTTTTACTTACATATCAACACAGCACTGAGGCTTCACTGTACCAGCAGCATCAGCCACCACATATTTATTTGGAGTTGTACAAAGAACTGCAAAAAAAAAAAGGACAGTAGTGGTAACAAGTCATGAATTATTAATTAACCTCATTAATTTCATCAACAGATTTATGTAAAAACAGAAGTTTGGTTTTGCCACAAATATAATTTGTTACATGAATTAAAACTGGACTTTTCAAGATCACCAACTAATCCTTAAGTAGAACTTAACCTAAGAAACCCACCTTTGAATTTTAAGGCAAACTCATAGGGGTTATATAGAGTCAACACCTGCTTGTGTGTTGACTGGTCATCTGCATAAAATATAAGTTCTGTAGGAAAAACAAAAACAGGAAGATTTCCTTCCACTAACTCTGGTTGTCTTCTTTGTTGCTGCATTGGCACTGAATCCTCCTTGCTGCTTCTTGTGTTCTTATGATTTTTGTATCTTCGGGGACTTCAGTTTTTGAATCGTTTAAGAATTCCAAAGCATTTTGGCAATTCTGAAGAAAAAAAGGAGAAAAAAAAAAAAAAGATTATTTCCACAAATCTATACTAAATGGAGACAGACAACAAATGTGTAAAAATATAAAACTTGATACTTGGATATATATCTACCTATACTTAAATTCTTTAAAAACATGGAAATAGGAAAAAAATGAATCAGATATATATCTATTTAAGAAACTGCTATAAAATAAATGGATAAGCACTTCTTCAGTGTATAACAGACTCCAGGGGCCCAGTCTATGACTGGGGTTGCTTATAACGGACAAACATTTGCAACACAAACCAAACAACAAAAAAATAAATGCCGTTCTTGCCTTGGATAACTAACACTTGAGAAAAGAGCAGAAATGAGGAAACAGAGGTGTAAGGCAGCAGTAGGCACCATTTGGGCAAGAATCTCTCTGCAGTGGTGACCTACTCAGAACGTTCCTGGATGAGGCATAACAGCTTAGGTATCTGCTCGCATAGGCACTGAGGTATGTCAAATCCTACAGATTCAGAATAAAGGAATGGGGAACATCTTCATGCTTTGTTTAAACTAAGGTCTTGTTATGCTTGCATGGTAGCTACTGGCAATGAGCTGAAAAATAACTGGGATGATTAACACCAAATAGACTTTGGATTTACTATTTGGTTAAAAAATAAGAAACATTTTCTACCACCGTCTCTAAACAAAGTATAACCACCATAATTCTCCTTCTACCAGCCCCACAGTTTTGTTTTAGTTTGAGTGGCATTCCAGAACTAAAACCAGAACCTATGACCTGATCAAGCAACAATCCCTAATGCAATTCATAAAATAAAATTAACGCCAGATTCCTCAGCATGCATGTCACTGACTTTACATGCTACAGGCAAAACCAAGTGAAATAGCTACGTATATATTTTCCTCAAGGATGTCATATTTTACTGTACCTCCTATAGGTTAGGTATCAAACTAAAGGTGTCATCTGAGGCTTAACTTTATTCTACAGTAGAAAACATTAGAAGAACAAAAAGCTCCCACTGACTTATTAGCTATAATTTCCACTTCCAATGATGCTTTATAAAACATCCATTTAAACTGTTCTCCAGGCTAATAATCTGATCTCGTTGCAACATAAGACATTTAGTTTTTAAAATTTCTAGCAGCGAATTGCCTTAGCATTAAGAACAAACAAAAAATAAATGCTTATTTTTCACATTCTAGATATCTTGCTGTTCACACTGCCAAACACCAGATACATGCTTCATACTTGAAACATGACACAAATTTAGTTGTTTACTAGAACATTACCTAGACTATTTTAGTAGTCCCTGTCATATCTTCAGACTTACAGGTTATGATTCTTATTCACAAACTAAGCTTCTCAATTTCTTTATTTTTTAAAAAACAACTCATCCTTGGAGAACTTAAATTTATGGTTCTTACTGGAAAGTCTTCCCCCCAGATACAGCTTCTTTTCAGAGCAGAGGTTTATTTCCACCTCACTGAAATGCTACTAATAATATTCTGAAAACAAATCCCCAATGATAGTGTTCCAAGTTGATGTCCTGCTACCTTATTAAGAAGGGTCTAGAAAAAGAAATAGATCTGTAAGTGGCCATTTGAGTTCTACAGTGCTTTTGGAATTTTGGTAAATCTGTTTTGTTTCACAAGAATTAACATACTCTAAAATCACTTTGTGCAGTAATTGTAAGTATTATTTATTGAACAATTTTATGTACTATTGCAAATGAGATTCATTGTTCCATTCAAATATGAAGACTATACGAAGATGTAATGTGAAAAAAGCTGCCAAATCACAGGCACACAAAATCATTTTTTCTTTCTCATAGGCAGAAGAATTTATTTATTTATTTATTTACTACAGGTAGCTTAATGCAATATACAGAAAGCACATGTAAGAACCACTGGTTCTCATATGTATCTATACAGCATAAATGCTGTATAACAGCAATATTGGCCATCTTCTGAAATTAACTTCTTTTTCCCTAACTAGTGTTTTAAACTACCATAGAACCAGTATCAAACTACTGCTAGATATTTTAATGTGACTAGATTTAATCAAAAATACAATATTTGTAATAATTAATGCAATTTTGATGCTTTTTTTATTTAAACATTGCACAGGTTTCATTCTGATTCCTGTTATCCCACCACAACTCTAGTTTCTTCAGTTCAGCCAACAGCAGGAGTTTGGGTGTCCAAAAACCCACAAACGACAAAGTCAGCAGAACAGTGGATCAGCAAGCCTACCAGCAGTCTTGTTTTTCTTACATATCCATTGATAAGACAGCACACAAACCTCCCAGGAATCCACAAACTTGTAGGCTGAAAGCCACTAATCTTAAAAGAGTATATCCCATTATTGCTTCCTTGTCTTGTCCAGCCAAGTTAAATAAGAAGTTGCCACTTCAAACTGGCAGAAGTAACACCTGGCAAACCCAGGTCTATGGTAGATATATTTGCTGACACAGCAGTGTCATTCAGGATATAAATTTCTAGGTTTCTAAGAAAGCAACAAACATCCTTTTTGAGAGAATTATTTTAGCTTAGAAGTTGCCTTGCTGGGATACCCCACCAAGTAACGTCAATAAAACATTCTTCCCAAAGACTGCACTATAACTTGTACAGACACTGGGGAGATTTGATGATTTAGTATTAGCAATAGCACATCTTTCACACAGCACTCATCAATAAGAAGCTGTAAAGATTTTTTTATACAGAACGTCTGTAATCAGAACTTCTTTACGTAGTTCAAACCTAAAGAAGTACTCCTCAAAATGTTCAGAATAAAGCTACAAAGCTGGCACCCCAGCCAGTTCATTTAAAAGAAACTTGCCCATCACTCTTCTACGTGGTGGTGCACTGCGAGCAGCAGATTTTTTTGGACAGTCAGTGGTAACCACAATTACTTCAGAACATAAAGGGAAGCACAAAGAGTTCTTTACAAAACTGAGACCTGTGGTCTTAATCTGTGACCATCTGTGCAGATGGACTTCTAGTACCACCAATGAAATTCCACGCAGCTGCAGTCATCTGTCAAATGCAATGCTCATTACAGGACAGGGGCTGAAGTGTAACACCTGAATAATGCCAGCTTGCTTTCCAACACTCTCTGAAGCCCAGACAAACCATTTCCACTGATATTTTCTTCAGCTCAGTAAGGATCTTTTCTCCCTTCTCCTCCCTGAAGTTACTAAATATATAACGCTTGTGTCACAATAGCACAGATCTGCCAGCATTTCCTGTGAAATCCCTTTCTTCATAAATTTAACCTGACAGAAAAAAAAAAAACACACCATGAAGTGAAACGTAACTTCTCTCTAGGCTCAGAAATAACACCAGCTCTGATTTGTTTTTATTTAACAAGTATTCGCTGAAAAAATAAATCAAGTGGAGAAATTTTTTGTTCCCCTTTAACTTCCAACAGCATCATCACCATGTATGTATGTATGGATGTATACATCTATAGTTATTTCTGTCAAATAACTTGACAGAACATCATCTGGTAAACACTTTAATCAGAAGATAACCTCTTTACAGTCAGCCTCCACATTCTCCTATTAAAAATGTGTAATTACAGTGTAATCTGTTTGTTCTCTCATACTCTACCCCCTAAATCCACACAAAAAGCTTTTCTACACTGCATAGCCTCAATAAATTCATGACTGAGGTACATATGCCTTTTGAGCACATATTTACAAAATAAGCCATGAAGTCTTCTTCAAAATTCCTCCCCATACCAAGCAGAGCAATTATCTTACCTTTAAGCTACACGCAAATAGAGCACATGATCTGAAGCAGATCTATTAACATTTTGTCTCTACAAAAGTTTTTGAAGGCCTCAAAATGCACTTACGCAATCCAATGTTTAAACTACCTGCAATTATTTGGGAGAGTCATCCAATGATTAGAGCACGGCCCCAGCAGTCAGGTCGGCTGGGTTCCATTACTGCTAGCTCCGTCACTGCCTCTATGACCTTGAGCAGTTGGTTAACCTCACCTCAATTTGCTCATCTACGAAGGCACACATTCTGCAAAGTATTTAAGTGGGCGGACAGTCACATTCGAACTGGCAGAACCACTCTGAGACCCTGCAGAGCCTCGGATGAAGCACGCTACTGTCCACCTCCTGACAGGGCGCTGAGGAATGTAATTGGTAACTGTCTTCAGGATGCTGTAAAATGAAGTAGTCCCAGAGCGTTACCTATTAGAGCGGATGACTACAACACGCATAAATCATACTGATGCTAACAGCAAGACTCATTAGGTCCGCATTATATTTTCCTCTTTATTTTTTGGTGACAATAACATAAGCGTTACTGCAATACAACTAAGGGGCACGTGAAACCAGGGAAATCTGGCCTAACAGCCGGGCATTGTTCCTGATCCATCCTACCCGATGGCTCAGAAGAGTCCTACGGAAGGCTTTCAAGGGCACATCTGCCCCACTCTGCATCTTCTCCCTTTCAGGCTGCGTTTAACGTGACCGAACCGCTCCTTAAACACCTCCTGCGCCCATTAGCGCTACGCGGCCGCTCTCCCTGTCTCCGACCAGGCTCCAACACTCAGCCCACATCCCAGGACGAGAGATTATCTGAGGAAAACACCCCTTAAGGGCAGCACGGGCAGCGAGACAGCACCCACTGAGGCAGAGAGCCGCGGCCGGCTGCCCCCAGCTCGCCTCACGCCCTTTGTTATCCGCCGGGCTGAGCTCAAGGCGCTCTAACGGCCTCCTTCGCTGCCCTGCCCTGCCCTGGCGGCGGCGATAAGCAGCCGGCCCCCCACCAGCCCTGCTCGGCCCCCCGGGGCACCCTCAGCGTAGCCCCGGCCCCGCCTCAGCCCCCGGCCCGGCCCGGCCGCCCCTCACGGCCCCGCTGAGGCGAGCGGCGCCTGACGGGGCCGGGGGAGGAAGCGGGTGGCTGTGGGGGGGGTGCCGGCTCCCTCGCGTCGCCCCCCGGCCCGCACTCACCCCTCGGGGCCGCTGGGTGCGGGCTCCTGGCGGCGCCCCCTTTGTCCGGCCGCCCCCCCGGGGCTGCTCCCGTCCCCGCCGGTAGCGTCGTCGCTATGGCTGCCGGGACGGGGCCGGGATGGCGGCCGCCTGCCTCCCGCCGCAGCCATCGCGAGAAGGCGCCGCGCTCCGCCCCGCCCCGCCGCCATGGCCGGGGCAGCGGCACCTCACGGCCCCGGGCAGGGCCCTCAGGGGGCTCCCCTCAGCAGCACGCCTGAGGGATGGGGAGCAGCCGGCTCCCTTATTCCCTCCTAGGGAAGGCTGTTGTCTTAAAAAGAATCCATTTTTATAATAATCCTCACGGCTTTGCGGCCTCACGCCCTCCCCACAGCGTCCCTCAGCCCCCCGGTGCCCTCGCTGCTGCCTTACCCTGTCATGGGCTTCTCCGCGTGGTGCAACGCAAAAAAATGCAGCCCTGCAATCACCACGTGAGATCGTGGAGGTTAACGCTGCAATATTTTATTTTTATTATTTTTTTTCAAGCCAGGTGAATAATTAAGATTTATATTAAGCCTTCCAGCCAGCAGGATTGCAAAAGCCTTTTAGCCATTACCAGACTTGCCCCAGAAGTGGAACGAACACACGTCTGTGGGGAAACAAACACAGCGGCCATTAGTATTTCACAACACCATCATGAAACAATCCAGGACAGGAAGTCACATATTTTGTCTATTTAAAATCATGGAAGATGCTTAACAAAATTACTCATTTTGCAATTTAGCCAGGATGTGTGTGTTAGCGCTGATCTTCCAAATACTTCCCTCTGAAGGTCTTCGAGTTGCTGGGAGTTCACGAGCAGTTTTAGTTTTATGGCTATAAATTATTCAATACTACAGTTAAAATATAGAGGAATTATAATCCTGTCAGAGTTTCTTAAAATCTATGCAGTGAGAACTGGTAATTTGTTTGTTTCTTGACTAGTTTCAATTGGCTAATAGTAGTAGTTCTGAATGTTTATAAATAACTGGAATTACTGTTTCAAACGGACTTGCAGACTTGAGTCTTCAGGATACAGTTAGAAAATTACAATGTTTTTACTGAGTATTAAAAGGGTGTTGCTGATTTTGGAAACCTGTCTCAGGAAAGGCTTCTAGTGCAGCAGACATAAACATGCTTCAGAGATATTCAAATCAATAATAAACAAAATGATCAAATTAGAAAAAAAAATAACACACCATAATTTAAAATAGCTAGAATGGGAAGCACATTAGTTAGCCAAATTGATATTTTCCAGTTTGTCCAGCTCATTTACAAAGAGAGTTCAGAATCTGTAAGAGTACTTTAGATCTCCATTTGTAAGTTTCCTAGGATTCAACGTTGGTTTCTCGCTTTTTTTATCTAACACATATAAGAATGTTCACATTTACTGACCACTTGTTGAAAATCAGGAATCACGCTGGACTCCTTTCTCTTCTACCCATCTATCACAGTGGTTTCTTTCTGGCTTATTTGGGTATTTTAAAAGCCCTGTGTTGACTCCAATGCAATGTGGAAACTATTGTATATATCTGAGCAGCAGCCGTGTTCTTCTGTCCTGGTTTCTTATGCCTGATGCATCAGCACAAACTCCACATCATTGACAATTTTGCCTTGAGAGAGATTGTGCACCATACCAGGCATTATTAAAGGGATGTATGTGCCATCACCATTTAACCAGCACTGACATATGCAAAAATATTACGGAGCTGCTTGATAAACTCGCTGATGCTGAGCTTCTTGGCGTGGAGCATGCACAAAGCCCAGATTGGTACAGTCCTGACGCTCTCCTCGCTGCCTTGCCAGCAACGCCCAGTACTTCAGATGGATGAAAAAAATACTGAAGTGAGTATACAGCTGTGCCCATAGGCCATGTGCTGTGGTAGACTGCTCATCTGACATGTGGAAGACGGAGACTACTGTCATGCGTGGCAGTAACTAGAATTATGTCAGATGTGTGGGAAGTTCTCTTTATTATTAGGGTATTATTTCTTTTACTTTCTCCCCACATTACTTTATTTTGCCTGAATAATTATTTCTGGGATCAGAGGCAGGCTGAGGTTGCAGTCCTTGTGACGATGTTGGTAAGGCAGGGAAAAGAGAAGAAAAAAATGTGGATGAGGAAGAAATCAGAAGTAAAGTCCCAAAGGAGTAGAGACATAAAATGCAGGAGAGAATCTGCAACAAGGTTGTCAGGTCACTTTAAGCTTAATCTGAGTAAAAAGATTCAGTTTCTGTAGCTTATGTTTGGCCTCTTAATTTTTTACCTACCGTGGAAACCAGTGTGAGTTACCTAAAATCATTGGCTAGCCTTCTGTTACATAAAATATGGCCTACTTGCAGCCAGAAACCTGAGACTGGAGTCTGCAAATGCAGAATGCTCCTGAATGACTTCTGTGGAAGTGTTTTTGGTTGCTGTGGTGATTATCCATCTGTTTAAATACTTTATATGGGAGATTCTCAACTCATTTATCGAGGAGAAGATTTTCTTAAGTTGTGAGAAACACAGCATTATGCCTGATTCCTGTAGTTTTCACACTTGTGTAGCAAAAAACTCTACTTTAACTGTCATGGCAGAAAGATAATTGTATTTACTGCTAGTCTGGTATGCCTGTAACACTGGCAAATGTGTTTCTGTAGTGCAGTTGGACAGGCTCACTGAATACAGTTTATGAGGGGGCCTCCTTTAATGAATTCTCAGTCTGAAGCAGTTACACAAAATAAATTGTATTTTTACAAAGTCTGATAGGAAAAGAACTGGTGTGCAGACAGGAGCGCAGCACATTTAATGTAACTTTGTCTTACCCATAGCTTGTAATACATTTAATTCTTAATAATGAATAGTTTTGTTTTTAAAGGATCGTGCTTCCTTCAAGCAAACTGTAATACCTGTGTTTTTGAAATAATTGGTATAACCCCTGTGAATTTTGTTTTTCTTGACAGTTGCCTTAGCCATGGCACAGCAGTGAATATCCACTTCGCCTTTCAAATACCTCAGGAAATGAGGTGACGTATCTGTATTATTTCCATTCACACCCATGTTATGTTTTTATCTTGTCTTTCTGTAGAAAATGATTTGATTTTTTAAAAATAATTAATACCTATTTATCAAAACAAACAAAACTTCATAAAAGATTTTTTCCTTTTAAAAGACTATCAAATAAAGAAAATACTGTATTCAACCTACCACCTTAAAGCAGCGTACACATTGTGATTTACAATAGAAGCAAGAATTGTTCAGCCTAACTGTCCAAGCAGTTCTCTTGCCTTTAATTCACCTATTAAAACTTGTGGTTTGTTTTTCGCCTTGCTTCTGTGGCAACTTTTCAAATTTCCACCCCCCAGTGGCAGCATGTTGCATTCCCATTTTACGTCACTTGGGACTTCAACATACTAGCGTGTATTTTTTTGTGTCAGGGGTTAGACTGTTTGTTTTTATGACTAATAATGTGGACCTTGGGAGCCAGATATCTAAGTACCATTGAGGAAATATCTAAACCTCTGTTAAAGTGTAATCCCTTTCAGGACATGTCTATACAAGAGAGTAAAGACAACTCAAAGCTCTCACTGCCCATGCTGCAGACGGTCTGGAAGCAAGCCAGTGCCAGCTTAGAAGTCCTTTACCTTAGCTCTGTGCCCCTACTAATGGCCCCTGAGACATGCCTATTGTGAGTACAGCATGCCAGAAAACCATATTTGCTGCAGAATAGATAAAATGGTTTGGAAAAGTATAGCCTAAAGCATAGCTCAGTTTAAAATACTAAACAAGGGCAGGTTTCATGCACGCTTATTTCTTGAGAATAAGGCCAGTGTGAGATCTAAGCATTCATTTGTCTGTCTCATGTCTTATACTGAGTGAATTTTGCACAAAGTATACTTGTATTGTACTTCAGACAGGTACCAGGGTTCACTTCTTTCTACTTTGTGTCTGGGCTTATGGTTATTCATGTAGGAGTTCTTGACATATGCTTTGTTCTGTGAAGCTGTATAAAAGAAGCCATAATTGGGTCTTAGACATCACAGTATTTATAATCATTTAGAAACCTCAGAGAGAGCAAACGTTTAGAGTTTTATAGACAGTCATCATCTTTATGAAGTGTAGGATCTATTTCTGCGTTGTCTGTAGGACCCTGCTGAGAATCTTCATTGTCCTGCTCATCGAAAAGCTGCAAACTCAGCATGGTCTCTGCTTCTTTCGAGGATGTGCGCACACATCGCTCGGAAATAGGCAGTTAACGGTTGTTTCATTAGACCTCTAATAACATCTCTATTTCATTTTCCTTCCAAACATGTTTACTTCAGTTTTGACACTTATTAATAATGTCATCTCAAAAGTAAGAGGTCAGCCTGACAGATTTACGGCTATTATAAAATACGATGCTATCTGCATACAAATGGACAAGTAGGAGCCTCACAGTGATTTTCCCTATTATTACTGCCTAAGGAAGCAATAAAACTTTAACATTTACCATTGGGAAACACCTGCAGAGATTAAATTAAAACTAGATTATACGCTTATCAGTTAAATGTTACAAAAGCAAACTCTTCAGAGATTAACATAAAAATTATTGTTATCAAAATCTTATTAAAGGCTTCACTCAGTACAATCCATTTTGCACCTCTGCTGCTCAAGCGTTCTACATGTGCAAATTATTAAGTCTTTGTGCAGCTATACAGAGGGGAGACAGGGCAGCCTTACTGAGGGCTTTGCTACTTTGCTAGCCAATACCTATGTTTAGATTTGACTTTAAAAGTTGACCACAAGTACCATTTGTCCTTCTCTTTCTGATCCTGCCTCCTCTCTGAAGGACTCTTTACATTGCATGCTCTGTTTCTTGAGCATGGCACCAAGACCTGCTCTAGGCTCCCTCATGGAATTCTGCTGGGAATTACTCTGGAAGCCACTCGTCCTTCCTGTTGTACTCGTTCCTTATTATGGCCAGCAGGACAAAGACAAAGGATTTTCAAAAAAACAGGAGCTGAGAACAAGCAGGTGTTATTGCTGCTGGCAGATTTTCTTTATGCAGCCTTTGGTACTTTGCAAACACATTGCAGAAAAAAAAGAAATCTGGGAGGCATGTGGGCCAGAGTTGATCTCTGACCTGGCAATTCAAAAAGCTTTGGATTTGGGCTTTACTGCCTCCAGTAATTGAAGAGTTTACAGTGTAGGTAATCTGCAGGCACTGACTTGAACATGACACCATCAGCACAGGTACTACCAGTACCTGGATTACATACACAGTGGTTAGAGCTTATTTCTCCATCTGGTATTACTGATTCCTTTGACTCCAAGGCATCAGAAGCAAGCTGCCTTTGACATATTCTGAACTGTGTATGGGAGGGTACAACTCAGCAATAGCCACATCCTGAATTACTTAGATGAAGGCCCAGGCCAGAAAAAAACCTTGTGGAGATCAGACTGAGTGGTGGATCTGGAGAGCATGATGCTAATAAGAGATTGAGATTGTAAACAAGGTGGTTGTAAAACAAGCCATGTAGTTTCCAGAGGAAAAATTCAGAGGGGCTTTATAGGGTATCAGGCCATGGTTCTACAAACATTTCTTCTGGAGACAAATTTGACGTAGGAACCTCATGGCCATTTTTTCCAGCCACTTGCCATCACCTCCATTGTGTCAGCACAGACCTTAACATTCAGTTAAGCGAATCAGGGGCATGGGGCGAATCCAACTTAGAAACAAAACAAAATAAAAACAAACAAAAAAAGCAATTTAAGTTTGTAAAAATCCAGGAAATAGTGCATAGATCAAGGGGGGAGGCGGGTGTGGGGGGGAGATGCAGAGGTTGAAAAGCATAGCCAAAGACTGGGGAGTAGAAATAGCTGGAGCTTGCTTTGCAGGGAAGCAAAAATGTCTGTGCAACCATGGCCTAACATTTGAAGTAATAAGGGTTCGTTGGCCCAGCTGATAATCACTGAAATAGGTTAGGGAGTGTTAGAACGAGTATATCCGGATCAGAGGGGTGGTAACCTGTTGCAGGGCAATGCTCACAAGCCCCTGGGCAGACTGGGGGAGGACTCTTGTGTCAACACAGCTGGATTTGGGAGGAGATAGGTGTCCACAGACAGACTCCCGGCACTCTCAGGGTGCAAACCAGTCTTGCCTTACACCTCCCTCTCAAGTGTAATGTGTCTTCCAGCACTGCTGTAGCGTCCAGTTTGCCCTCCCCTGTGCCTGAAGGGACAAACTGTACATTAGCATTTTTATAACAAACTTTCTTTTGAGAGTAGGTAATGGACATATCTGGTAACTTAAGCAGAAGCCATAGGCACATCCAAATAGGGTGTGAGTCTGTGTTCTGTCATTTTATTTGGACAAATTACAGTATTTAACTTGGAAAGGCCTACTCATGTCTCTTGCTTGACTGTCAGGCTTTGAGCTGTGTGAATTACCGACATGGGGATTTAAGATTTCATTTTTCAAAAGTGACGTACGTTTTTGTGTGTACATACCTATATCCAAGATGTAGAAACTACTTAACCGTAGTCCGAATTTTCCAGTCATTATACTAAGTAATTCACTTCTACTGCCACTAGAGGTATAACATTCACTTGAGCAAATACCAAAGGAAACATTTAGTTGGAAGCCTTGCCTGTATTAATATTTCATTTTTCAAATAATGCTTTTGATCTGTTTTTTTTTTTTTTTTTTTTTTTTTGTGTGTGTGTTTTTTTGAGGCCTCATCCTACTTTGCCTGTTCCTGTTGGGCACTCTTTCTTTTATTGAACTAAAGCTGACTACTTATGAGATGAAATGCCACCTTGTGATTAAAGGGCACGGAATTGAGTGCTCATTTAAGCTGCATAAAAAGCTAAATTATAGTGTCAGTCATCATATCAATCATCTGCAACTGGCTCATGTGCAAGCTTGTACCAGCACATTTGTAAATCTCATTTCACATTGCTTGTTGTTCTGGTGCAAAATTATGTTTATTCTGAAATGCAAACCTAACAAAATCTGATATTAAATTAATTTAATTTGTGTATGTGTGTGATGACCAGCTGCCACTCAGATAGAATAACCTTTTGGAAACGCATGCAAATGTCAGTGGGGACAAGGAAAAGCTTGCAAAGCAGCAAAGCTCCCATGTCCCTGCTGGGAGTGGCAGGAGAATTGCGGTGTACCCTGGGGTTTAATCACGGACCTGCAGCGTCTGCACAGTTTGAGTGCAACGTAGGGGACGGTTCTGCACTGGGGTGTTTTCTTTTTTTTTTTGTGGGGAGGCAGAGGTTGGCCACATTAGGACTAGCTGCAGCCCTGTTGGAGCGTAATCTCCATCTGTTTGAAGTTGGTAACCTTTCTTGCAGAATTTCCGACATGCTCAGCAGCAGCCTGCCAGCTCGGTGCTGCCTGCGCAGAGGCGGCCGGGAGCTGCGGGTTGCTGTGGGAACTGCCCGCTGTGCCACTGCAGAGCTGAGGCCTCGGCAGCTCTCCCACTGCAGCCGCGCAGCCTGGCATTGCCACATGCTGCTTTTCACCTCCTCCTCAGTTTTGCCCGATGAGCACGCTGACGGCAGCTGAGAAGGACGAGAGCCTGCCAGCTCGAGAGCGAGCGTGGTGAAAGTTAGGTGACTTGAGCTCTAGCCTGAGCTGCAAATGTCTCCCATCGCAGCGAGCCCACAAGCAGTCTTCCTGCCATGTTCTCCTTGCAGGACTGCGCCCACCCAACTCCCGGCTCAGCACAGAGAAATGGAAAAACAGGAAATTCCGTGATGAATACTGGAAGAAGAGATCTCATCCGAGTTTTGTGAAATTTAGTTTGTTATTTGCAGCGAAATTGGAGCTTTCAGAAATTATATATGTTATGGATAGATTTAAACTTCTGTTTTAATTTAGTTTCTATTGTAGTGTAATATGATGTATTGTACTGTAGTATTTGTAGGCACTATGCTGCCTGGTCCAGTACTGAAAAATTATTTTGAAGGGAAAACATTGAAATGACACCAGGTGGTCTCAGAATTTTTGCTATTCCCCTAAAATGATTTTTTGACAAAGTTACTGTTTTCTTGAAGCATTTAATTACAGTAAAAGTGGGCTTATGATGAGAAAGGTGTTTTCAGCATAACTGATGCACAGATCCTCATGAAACTTCTGGTCTAGTGCAGCATTTGGGTTGCTCCTTTCCCAAATTTAATGCTAACAACACAGTTCAATACAGACAACATAGATACAGCACTTGGTGTATTCTTGGTATGTCTTCTATTTTAGTTTCTTTGTGCTTCTTGTAGTAATACTGATACATTCAATGCAGTTTTACTATACTCAAAAGAGATTTTTGACTAGGAGAAACACTCTATAAGTGTTTTGGATTATATTAGCATAAAAGTCAATAAAGTAATACCACTGAAATTATAGCAAGGCGAGATATAAAGTGGATCCATTGAATTTACTGAATACAACAGCAGTGCTATCTGACCTTACTTTTACCCTATGTACAATCATTAGCAAGGCTCTGCTGTTTATCTACAGCTTCCCCCTGTAGCACACACAATCGTAGGCAGAAAAATTGATAGCAAAAGTGTTTTGAGTGTAGTTCACTGGAGCAACTGTGTTTAGAATAATGTTAAAACATCTTGTCTCCCCAAAATCAAGAGAATGGGTGACAATCTGTTAAGCTTTTTCCACAATTTTGATAATTCTTCCAAATGATACAGTTCAGTGTCAAGTTGACCTTTATGTTTTTTTCACAGCTAAGGGAACAGTTACATAAAAAGGATGAATGAGCAACAACAAAAGAGGAAGGCTGGGATCATATAATCTGAAAACTGGAACTGCCTGCATTTATGGTTTCTTATTTCAGTAAGGGAGGCAGCACTGAAGAGTGGTTAGAGCTCATGATTTATAAGTAAGAAAATAGAGGTTCTGTTCTCATTTCTGCCGTATACTCAATGTCTGGCCCTGCATAAATCATTTAAGACCAGACTGCAATTGTCACTTAATTCAAATTAAAAAGGCAGTAAGTGTAAAAGTTCTGAAAAAAAAAAAAATCAAACATAACCAATAGTCAAAATTATGCCTTCTTTACTGGTGAAGAAAATGAGGCACACAGCAGTCAACTGTGATTTTCAGTGACAAAAATGCCTTTGACTCATACTAATTTGACTTTAATTTCTCCCTCAGTGAATGAGAATAAAACACTTAAACCATTTGAAGTACGTTGGATGTGAGTTAGTTTGTATGACTGTTAACAGTTGGGATTAATACTTGGCACTAAGCCAAATTATTGGCAAGAACACAAGTAATACAAAAGCATCATTGATTCTCAATCTTGCTGGTCATTTACGTTCACCTCTTTTGTTTTTGATAAGATACAGAATGCTTGACTTTCACACAAATTAGTAATTTGTTAACTAGAGCTCTATGACATGCCTGTAACCATGGTTGGGCAGAAGAGTTTCACTTTGTTAAAATCCCAAACCAAATCTGAGCTCATCCAGAGAGCTTCTTCCAGTCTGCCCATAATGGGAATGGGATAATGTCAAACCCAGGCTAGGTGTTTGACATTTTTCCAGGATTTTGGGGTGGACATCTGGCATGGCTTGAGCCACTGGATAATGGTCTGGTCCTCTTGAGGGAGTAGCAAATAGCCCCTAGACCTTGAAACCAGAAATTCTTACACTTTCTCCACTGAGATCCCTGAAAATGGTCATGTTTCTTTCCCCCGTCCAAGTTTCAAATAGCTAGGGAACCTGTTGGAGAAGCCACAGGTTAGCCTCAATGCCACACAGATCACTGAATTTTTGTTCAGCTGCTGTATTTGAGGCTCACCTACTTTTGATCTTAATCGTTTTTCAGGTATCTTCAGAACTAACAATGCAGAGTATTGACACATGTAAATTTATGGGGTCTGCTAAAGCAGTTCGCTTATAGTTTCATCAACCTTGGCAGCAATAAACAATAGTGTTTTCAGAGGGAGGACTGAGTTTCTGTCATGCTAGTTCATGATTCAGGATTTTTTTCGCTATTGTCTGTTAAAATTTGGTTTATGGCCTGCCTGACACAGTGACTGATACCGAAATCCTTCGATGTCTTTTGGAAATGCAACAGAGGCAATTTCCAGCCCATGATGCAGGAAACTCCTCTGTGCCAATAAATAAAAATTAACATGAAAGCAGGGTCTGTGGAAAGACCTGGCTGTGACAGAATTGTTTCTGCCTGCTTTCTTGGTTGGAGAGCAGTCGCAAAGTGAGGATTTTTACTGAGCCTGTTTAGATCCCCAGAAGTGGATTTTGGCAGGAGGCAGGATGTGGCCACTGCCAGCTGCCAGTTGAGCATGTGTATGTTCTATACCTCTGTGAAACTAATGATTAGGCTGTGATGAAAAAATAGATCTCAGTAGGAAAGAACAGCTAGCAAAAACCTAAAGCTTGTAAGTCATTCATTAACCTCAGTCTCATTTCTTAGATGGACTTTTTTCATTTTAATGAAGTTAGGGGAAAATTCCATTTTGAGACAGAAGCCATAGTGTAGCCCTGGTCTATGAAATTAGATAGCACTCTTTTGACTATCTACTGGGAAAAGGAACAGCTGAATATAATGCTTGTACACAGACAGCTCTGTATAGCGTTTCAAGAAAAGCTTTGAAAAAGATAAGATTCTCATTTTGTACTTCAGGAAAGAGGTGTGCTGACTGCAAAAGTTTATGTTATACTTGCACTGAGCACAGCAGTTTTCCGTAATGTTGCTCTAGCGCTGCCCAACTTTGTTTTACTGCCCTCCCTGTTTGCCACATCACCAGCTGCTGGTATCCTGGGGTGCTGTGGGTGTGCTGGTACCAGAGCCTGGATGCAGGGCCAAGGGACAGCTTTCTGAGTCTCTGCAAGTGAGCTGCAGCTTTGTGAGACAGGAAGTAAGAGTTCAGCTTGATAACAGATACCCTCTGCTGCTTTTGTTTTGGAAATAGTAAATGAGCAAGAAAAATATTATCATTTTATCTGGTACGCAGCAAGACTTTAAATCTGAGTTTACTCACCTTCTAAGCTCTCCGTGTATCCCTTGTTTGACCATAGGTTTTCAAACATAGCCACAGGAGGGTTATAGGGATAATTGGCTGGCAGCCTAGGGATTGTATTTAATTAATGAGGAATGCCCCAGCCATAGCAGCATTCCTTGCAGGAGCCACAACCCACATAGCTACAGGTGCTGTCCTGCTCTCTCTTCAGGCCCAGGGACTGCTCTTCTTCATGCTGGAGTGCTGTGTGTTGCAACTTGTGCCACATTTGGAAAATAATATGCTCAGTGGTAGGTATCACTGTCAGAGCAATAGCCTTGCTATTTATTACTCTGCCAGAGGTACAGAGGGTGTCCTTGGATCTTAGGGTCCTGCTGTTGCTGCTCTTTTAGCCTTACTACAGATGAATCTCCAGCTGTCAAAGCTTTGGTGGATTCACATTTTTGTATGCCTCTGTTTGATTAACCATTTCAGGGCAGCTGGTCCTGATCCTGTTGGGTTCATCTGGAGCTTCAAGTGACTGATACCTCTGAGAATTAAGCTCAAAGCGCACCAGGCTAAACTGCCTAGAGCAAAAATGCCCAGTCAAAGCCCATTAACTGAAATGTCTATTTCACTGAAATTCTTTTTGGGAAACTGAGGTTATTTTTTCCTTTGTTACTGTAGGTCTGAAGTGGTGTGCTTTAATACTCTTTAATATGTTATTAATTTTTGTGTTAAGTAATCTGATAGCTAAATATATATATATTGGTGATAATTCTTAAATTAAATTAAAGTTATTAAGTTAAGAATGTTATCTTCTACCTTTATGCTCGTTTTAGATTCATAAGGTGACTGTGGGTGCTTGCTGCGTAACAGGAACTTACCTGAAGCATGAGTATCAAAGGGTAATTTATGGTTTCAGTTGAATAATTTATATATTTTGTGTAGTTCTGTCTCTCTAAAAAATAGGAGTCTCATTAGAACTGTGCTTCTTTCTGTGCTTGTTTATCTTCTGATCTATGTTTTTCAGAACTACTTTTTCAAGTGTTTTCCCCTGTTTTACTTTTCACTTAGTTCTGTTTTCCTTCAGTTTTACTTTCTCTTCTGTCTGTGTTGCTTAATGCAAGCAGGAACTGAGGAGAGGGACAAAAGGGCTGTGTGGTCCTGGTAGGAATATCCAAGTCATTGGCACTGAGATACTAACCCATAAAAGGCCCAGTCCAGTACTGGCAATTTTCTTCCCAGGGGAACCAAGTTTGTAGTAGCACTGGGCAACTACTTAGGACCCCCCTGCCTTAGTGCAAGTACCACTTGCTTTGTACTTTTTGTTTAGTGTGCTCCAAAGCTGAGAATACAAGTGCTATGGAAACCTTGAGTCATCAGCGGCTCATCGGGTATTTCTGCTGTGCTGGACCATCACTAGGCTTTTGTGGTCTTCCCCTTGAATTTTCAATCCTCTCTTATGTATGCGTGAAGTCTGTGCCCAGCACCGATCACCCACCATGTCCTGTTCCCTCCCCCTTTCTCTGCTGCTTTCTTCTCTATTTCCTTTCTGCCCTGCTGCTAGATGATAAAATGAGGGAGCAGGAGGAATATGGGTTGGGAGGAAGGGGAGATTGAAGGGGGCAGCAGTAGGGCAGCTGGGGGGTAAGGGACAAGCTGCCTGCCCTTGGCACGGGCAGGCTGTAGAGTAAGTGTTGCGCAAAGCTGGAGAAGTGTTGGGGTGACAAATGAGCATGTTGTGACATGGGAAGTAGCTGGCACAAAGTCGCAGTTCAGTCGGACTTTCCTTGCAAACACAATAGATTTAGCTGAATAGGGAATAATTAAAGTTTGAAAATGTTTCTGACTGTTCTGAAGTTGTTTGGAAGAGAATTGGCATTATTACAGCTTTTTAAAAAAAGCTGGGCATAATCATAATTGTAAATTCTTGTCTCATAAATATTGAATATAAAATCTGTTATTAAAGTTACTTTTTAAAAATGAAACTGAGTAACTTCAGTGTGGTAATTTCTTTTTTTCTTTTGTTTGTATTTTTCCTCGTCTTTTTGCTGTCTGAGGTAAATTGTTACTTTCACTTGATTATGGAGAGCTGTTGTTTGATGGCCTTAATTTGTCTCTACTGTTTTGTGGAGAGTATCAAATCATTATTGGGGACTGGGGAGCTTTTTGACCAAGAATGGAGGACAGCTGCGTTTTCTACCCTTTGAAAACTCAATATGAGCTACAGAGGCTACAATTAAATATGAAAACATAGAATTACATTTTTCATTTTTTTTTAATCTGAAATTTGCAACTAGAAAGAGTGAGTGCAATATTCTCTCTCTGCACAATTAATACTATGGTTGCAGCAGGGAAAATGGGAGGAGGGTTGGATTGTGAAGCTCTGCCAAAAGTATTTCCTACCCTAGGAGGAAGCCTGCCAGAAGATAAAGAAGAGCCAAGCAGGAGAATGCAGAGAACCGTTCGCTGCTCATTACTGATGTGCAACACTCGTCCTTGTAGCTCTGCGCTGAGTAACAGGAACTGCCACGCTATTTCCAGGATCAGCCAGTGGCAGATGGTTAGAGGTGAGGAAAAAGTATACATGTAAAATAATCTTGGCTTGGTGTATCCTCTTGGCTTTCAGAAATCAGCAGGGTAAGGATTTGAAAACCCCAACATTTCATCTTAGCTACTTTATTTCCTATTGATCACACTGTCCCCCATGAATTTACGTAATGTCTTTTAAAATCCATTTTCAGTCTCCACAGTCTCTTAAGGCAATGACTGCCACTATGCAATTATGGGCGGGATGAAAGAATACTTCCTTTTGGGTGTTTGTTTTAAACCTGCTGCTTAATGACTTTGTTGGATGCCCCCTCAGCTTTTATACTGTAAGAGAATGTGAACAATTATTTTGTATATACCTTCTCCATTCAGGGTTTTATAGCTATCGTTTCCCTCTGCAGTCATCTTTTTTTTTTTTTTTTTAAATTTTTTCCCAACCTGAAGAACTCTTGCCTATTTAATTTCTTCTTGTAGTGAAGCTGTTCTGTATCTCAAAAAGATAAATGTGGGCTTTTTATTACTCCTCTTTCTTCTTTCTCTCAGACAAAAGTGTCAAGGAAACCTTATACAGGAATGCCATAGTTAAAAGATTCTTTGGTGCCTCTTTGTGCCAAAATAATTAGCTTTCAGCTCTTAGAATTTGCCAAAAGCTTCTGAAAGGAAGTGAAAACTCTGTTCTTGTAAACCTCTCCAGTTTGAGGTTGCATTCATATCCAAAAGTAGATAAGAGCACATAGCAAGTAAACAGGAGAAGTGTCTGGATTTGAAGTTCTCCTTTGCTGCCAGCAAACCTTCAGACTTAACACACACACAAATTGCGCGAGTGCAAGGAAGTGACAAAATCGGGACCTGAGAGATCAGGAAGTGCAGCAATTCAGGCTGTACTGAGCAAGGTCAGCAGGGCTGAACAGGAACAGAGAGGGCAGAATATTTATTTATTTATTTTGGTTTGGTTTTCCTCCACTTAGTCCAGAATAAGTACAGGATCTTCTGTCATGGATAAATCTTAAAAGACAGAAAAGAGAAATTACATAAAGAATCAGTATCTCATCTATATTCCTATCTGGCATAAACACCCAATTTGACAGAGGCAAATGCAATTATCTTCAGACCCAGGGGCAAGCACCTGCTGGGAAACACCTTGCTGCCCTTTCAGTCACACAGGCTTTCCACCTTGTGCCCTTTTTTTTGTTCCTTACTCCATCAGATTCAAGCTGACTCTTCAAGACTCTGCAGACCTATTTCTTGCTTGCTGCTGTGTCTCAGTTCTTTGAATTTCCCATCCGGTCTGTCCTGCTGGCAATTCTGCTGCACTGCACTGTCTGTTCCTGCTGTCTCCTTTTTTCATGTAACACTGCACAGAGCTAGCTGGTCTAGCAAGACAAAGGTTGTATCCCTGCCTAGTAAGTTCTTTCTGGAAACTTGTTTCTTCCAAACACCTAACAGATACCTAAGTGTTTGCTTCCCCTTCCTTGTCTTGTATGTGTGTAAACAAAATACCATGTTATTGAAGAATGAAAGGATCTTTGTTTTATTCTCTCTTGCACTTGCTCTTTGCTCAGTTTCCTTCTAATAGCAACAGTGCTGCTTGGGCCTTTCTCTCCTGTCCTGCCTTGCTGTATTGTTACCACCCACTCATTACATCATGTCTGAAATTAGCTTGAGAGAACTACAGGGCAGGGTTGATTTCTCTTGCCTCCTTAGTGAGGGCTTGGCACAGTTTTGACTGGCTTTGGGACTGGGGGTGGGGGGAGGAATGACAACAACAAAATAAGCCCTTGCGCAGCTTGGGGAAACTAAGGCAGGAAGGCCAGGTGAATATAGATGATGCTGGTGAAGGTCTGTAGCAGGGATGGTGAGAGCTCACATGGTACTGAAGCTTGTGTTCTAAGTAGATGATTCCTTCTGCTTCTGTAACTGTCTTCAGTAAAGAATGGCCATTAGTATTAAGCTTTGAATTTTTTTTTTTTTTTTTTTTTTGGGGGGGGGGGAATTTTGTAAAGGTATTGTATTTAACTGTAAGCATTTTTCATTGCAGGATGTTTTCTGATGATAAATGTATTTATTGATTGCCTGAAAGAGTTCAGTTCCAGCAAGGTGATAATAATGACCTATTAAAGTAATGTTGGAAGTGTTAATATATCAGATTTCCAGTTCAAGAACAGTAATTCTCAAGTCAAGACGCACTAAGTACAGAGTTAACATCCCATGCAGTAGTGTTCCTGTGTATTTTGGAGAATGTCTCTATCTTTTTTTCTAAGACACTACCCTCTTGCCACGACACCATGCTACCTGGAGACTGTGGGTGTTCCCCCAGGGACTGAAATGATGCTGAGGGCTGAAGGGTGACTTACAGAGCCCAAACTGGAGAATCGTGGGCCTGGATAAGGTTTGAGACTCCCTGACTCACAGTAGGGTCTGGTCCACTTTGGATCAGGCGCAAGCAGGATGTGGAGTGCACGGTCAGGTTAGGTAAACTTTCTCTGTGGGAGATACTTTGAACTCTGTAAGTGAGAACTTCTGTTGCAGGCAAGCCATGTATATAGTGGAAAGTCATAACTGTGTCCAGAAATGAAACAGTCAGGCTGGACTCTACCTTCATGATGAAAGCTGTTGGTTCAGAGCAGATCTCTACCTACATGGGTACTCTTTGTCATAAATGCCGGCTGATAATAGATGAAGTGGTGTTCACTTCTTGGTAGCACAGATCTGTATGTTCTATCTGAGGAAAACGACTTTCTGAGCCATTCCCTGTTGGCTCTAGTCTATTAAAAAATGTGTGTTTTCAGGTGTCAGTTTTGGTAATGATACACTACGTTAATGACTCTTCCTCTTAGAAACCCAGGCAGAAAGATGTAGTTTTCCTCACATGGAGCAATTCTTTAGTCTGTCTTTATATTTTGCCTAGTAAAATGTAATAAAAAACAAATCCTGCTACTTTGCACATTCATTTAATTCATATTGTTGCTTTCCACATGGGTAATACTCTGGATTTTTTTATAATGCCTTTCATCCAGAGATCCCAAGCTGATTTGGCCCGGTTCCCAGGTACAGCTTAGCAACACTTAGCATAAGACCAGTAAAAGGAAGTAACAGGGAATTTCACGCAGTTCTTGGCTGGCTGTCAACTCAAATGCACCTACAGGTTAGAGCATCCCCAGGGCTCCTGTACTCCAGCCTCTGAGCCCCCATTTTCTGTGACTGTGACTGCCTGGCACACATAGCTCCTGCCTCAGACAGCCAGAAATCCTTCTCCCATTCCTTTCTCCTCCCCAGAATAAGCTCTGTTGTCTCCCAGCATGTATGAGAGAGAGAGAATAGTTTTGTGGGGAAAACACAGTGAGAGATACAGGGCCTTATTCAGATGCTATTTGCAATTTGATCCCAAAGATGTACCGAGCTAAACAACATGCATTTGGTTTTGTATCTCTCTGCATATGTATAGGTATGTCCAGTATTTTAATTTCTTTTTCTCATCTTCAAATTTATAGCAACTCATTTCTCCAGCTTCCTAAATTTACTGAATTTTGACTACTAAGTTTAACTAAGTTTTTACTACTTTTTGCAGTAGTCAGAACATTTTTTGTTATTGTTTTGTTTTTTTCAAACTTTGAGTGTTGTTTCTTCCCTAGAGAGACTCTTGGACTTTGAAACCAGCTCTTGCATGGAAAGCTTTGCCTGTCTGGAAATTTGTTCCAGCTTGTTTTGCTGTTCAAAGTGCTGCTTCGTGGATTTATTTTATGTCTTCTCGCAGACATTTTGTTAGAATTTTGCTTATCTACCATTATTGCAAAATGATCCACCATCTTAGGCAACCAATCACTTCCTCATAGTCTTTGTGTTATTTTTTTAAAGCAAAATAGAAATTAAACCATGCCTGCTGTTACGCAGGCTGTGGTGATCTGTCTTTCACCTTTGGACCGCGGGCACTATTAGCTGTGCTCACATGAAAGCCTTTCAAAGGTACTTGGGAGCCCTTTGGGCTGTGATACGCTTTGGTGGAAGCATCTGGCAGCCCTGCAAAGGCCTGGAGTTTGTGGTTTCTTTCCTGGCTTTGAAAGAGCCAAGAACGGGGCAGTTACAGTCTGTTTTGTGGAGCTGTGCTTGTGCATTGTCACTGCCCTCACGTTGTACCCTACTGGCAGCAGCTTTCTAGGAACTGGAGATTCACATCTCTCCTTAGCATGGTACCAGCTGGACTGATGTGCACGCTCACCCCACCTCCTCAGGCTCTGCCAGGCATGGCAAAGGCTTAACCCATGTGGTAGGGAGAGGAGAGAAAACGATGTTGGCTGCACTTCACCCCTTCAGTAATAGGCCTCATTTGCTGAAGTACGTGGAAGAGATGACAGGACTTAATGAAATTCTCAGACGTTCCTTGAATTATTTTCCTAAGCATACAGCTTTCTCTTTTTGTGGTTAAAAATGACAATTACACTGTAGTATTTATGTACAGTCAGTAAATCAGCAGAAAATGTGCTGCAGTCAGGGCATGTATTTGTTGTCTTTCCTTACACTGAAAATGGAATTTTTGAATTCACAGAAGTCTGTGAAAATGTGAAATTCATGCAAAGCTGGGAGGCCCACAGCAA
The DNA here is from genome assembly GCF_047663525.1 of Anas platyrhynchos. Lineage (NCBI taxonomy): Eukaryota > Metazoa > Chordata > Aves > Anseriformes > Anatidae > Anas > Anas platyrhynchos. Next base: position 16,952,210 of record NC_092596.1, read on the forward strand.
TATGGGATTTGCACCTTAGTTACAGTTACGTTCCTCTAACTTGCAAACCCAAACTCCTGGAAGGCAGAGGGGAGTTGGCTGCTATTAAGGCAAGTTTTGGTTCAGACTCTCAAACTCTTTGTTGTCTTTAGTGGAATGATTACAGAAAGGGTATGGAGCAGGTGAAGGGGGCAGAAATCTATAAAGGCTGAGTTACAGTCCTGTGGAAGTTTGTAGTGCAGTTACAAAATCACACACACAATGGCGGCTGCTGAGCAATATCCTGGAACATACTGGTCTGCTTTTGTTGTGGCTGGCTTGTTTATTTGTTTTGTTGTTTGTTTGTTTTTTCCTCTTTTCAGAAGGGGCCCTGTGAGACTGGCAGAAGCAGCCTGTCCTGTTCTACTGTCTGGCTTAAGAGTGGCTAACTGCTGATGGGTGAGAATATTTAGCCCTGATACAGCACAAAATATCAAAGGGGTTGAATTTGCTCAGCTTCTGCCATCTCAAATATAATTCTGTATTCTCACTCTGATGTGTAGTTACTGGAGCTGTGGAAAGAGGAAGTTACCTAGTACATTTTTTTTTTTACCTTTCATACTGCACATGAATTCTTAATGGAAATGAGAGATTTCATCTTTCTGACAGGGACAGTATAGACTTATGGCTGGCTAAGAGCTAAGCACCTGTGAAATCTCACTGTGGTACTGAAACTTTTATCTCGCGTGGTAGTGAGTAAGTCCCTTAGCCCTGGTGGCAACTGCTTTCCTGTATAATAGGGCTTATACTTCTCACCTCGCTAAGCGAATTAATCAGTATTTTTACCGTGATGGAACGGTTGCTGCTTCTGCTCTGGCTTGAAGCTTTTTAAATCAAGCAGGAAAGTCATCAGGGCAGCTGTATTACAAGGCCGAGATAGGGAGCCACAGATGTGGAGGGAGGAGTGCAGGATTTAGCTGTTGATCCAGATTTTCAGTAGATATTTTCTGACTAAGGTATCAAGCATGTCCCAAATTCAGATGGCTAATTGGTGCTGAAGCTGACGTCCTTTAGTGCCTAAAGGAGCATGCCTAGAGTCTCACAGGTATATTACTTGTTCAAGGCAGAAAATAGCTAGGTGAGAAAAAAAGTAACAGATGAAGGAATACAAAAGTGTTAAGAAGTAAGATTGTTAGAGCTAAAATCCTGTTAGTGCCAACAGCTTAGATGTTAAGCTGTGCTAGGACAAGGAACAGAAAAATAATAACTTATCAGCACAACAGGGAAAAATACAACTCATCTGTTTGGTCAGAAATTGACGGAAAACATTCTTATAGAATAACATTCCTATTTACTGTGGGATAGAATATTGAGGCAGGAGTGATTTCAAAATACTTAATTGTAGGAGAGCTTAATCTGCAGTAGCTGTTCTGATTAATTTCCCCATAGAGAAAATTTCTTTAACTATCACAGCTGAAGAAATTAAGATGAGTGTAATTTCAATTGAAAATCAAGCATAGTTTGAACTTTATAGATGTAGCAAATGTCTGTCACCATAGCTGCCAGGTAGTCAGCAGTGCAAACACAGCTTGTATAGAGTAGCTGTAAAGAACCACTCTAACTGCATTCATGCACATTAGCAACCATGGTGTCCATTATTTTCAGGAATAAAGAAAGTCTCATTAAATTAAGTAGATGTCTTGTGTTGTGCCCAGAAAATTGCAAGACTTCAGCTCTTGTGGTGTCCAGCAGGAGCAAGCTCCAAAAGCTAAAACTCTCAACAGAGGAGAGTATGTGAACATCGCCTGCTGCTGCCCTTGGAAAGGTCAGCCTCTGAAACTGGAAACAAGAGAGTTTTGTCTTGACCTTTAAATATTATGCTTGGATGGGAGAGAACTGGCTTTTAGGTTTCTGGCAGTCTGGAGTTAAAATAAAAAAAAAAAATGGTGAGAGTATGAGCTTTTAATTGTTTAGCATTTCATACAGCCTGACTTGAGGACACTGTAGGACGTGGGGCCTCTAGGTTGCCAGTTTGAATTGGCTGAGGTCAGCTGGAATCAAAAGTTAGTCTCTGACCTCATCTCGTTGATGTGAGAGAAATGCATAGGTGGCCTCATCAAGTTCTCAGCGCAGGGACCTAGTGGTATTAGCTGGCACCTTGTACCAATAGTTTATTTTCCGTTCAGTCCTTAGCAAATCTATTCATATCTAGGAACTGTCTTTACAGACTGACATGCAGCAGTACAAAAACAAAACAAACCAAAACCACATGGTATCTGTGTTTTTTGTCTTATGTGTAGAGATTGAAACCCTGATTCTTATAGTCTGGTTCCATCGGTGTGCACTAATACATAACATTATTTATCCCTTTTGGAGTTTCTGCTATGATTTCTAACATTCAAAAACTTTAATCACAGTTGCATTTACAGATACACAACTCAGAGAGAGGGCCTAGATAATGGAATGGAGAGTCTCCAAGTTTGATAGTATTTGTTTTCAAAATGAGCTGCTTCTCAACTAGTAATTTCTCCACTTATGGTGCACTGCAATTAAATAATTTCATAATAGTATATTAAATATTTGCAGAGGCTTAAAAAAAAAAAAAAAACAACAAAAACAACTAACTACCACAAATGTCTTTCTAAAAACAATATGGAGACTTGCCACTGTCCTGTATTTGGATTATTTTTTTTTAAATGACAAAAGGGACAAGCATGTCCCTGAATTAAATGGATTTACATTTCTGGTTATTTTGGTCAAGGTAGGTAATGGTTTTTACAAATATTTGCATTTTGCAATGGTTTGTTACGGGGATTTGGGAATTTACCTGTGGGGTTGTGAAGCAACAGCATTGCCCCAATAATTATAAGTATGGGAGCGAAAGCTGCCTCTTGGCCTATTGTTCAAACTGGGGGGCGGGTGGGTAAGTGTGGAAAGAGCCTTCGAATGTAAAAGCAGTGGAGAATGCTATGAGCTCCTTAATTATTATTGTTAACTAAGATTCGTGTTGACAGTGCTGCTTTTGTGTGCTTTGGATGCGGTCCCGGAGGCAGCCGCAGCGCTCCGAGCCCCCCAGCCCCTCTCATCCCCTCACGGCTGAGGAGGGGGGGGCGGTTGGGGCCTGCCCCGCGGCCGGGCCCTGCCCGTGTTAACGCGGGGCGCGGCCGCCCCCGGCCCCTTCCCCGCAGCTCCCGGCCGCAGGGCGGCGGGGCCGGGCCGGGCCGGGCCGGGCCGCGGGGGACCGTGAGGGGCGGGCGGCCCCTGTGGCGAGGGGCGGGGAGCCCCGCGGCGGGGCGGGGCGGGGCGTGCTGACAGGTGCGGCGACGCGCGCGCGCGCAGGCAGCCTCTCGTCAGCGCCTCCCCCCCCCTCCCTCCCTTCCTTTCCCCGTCATCCCGCCGCCTCCCCGCTCCCCTCCGCCATGAATATGCAAATGCGGGTATAATTGGCAGCCAATGGCGTGCGCGCTGGTCACATGGTGCTGGTGGAAGCTGAGGGGAGAGAAGTTGAGGCTGGGCGAACACAGGCAGCAGCTCAGTAACGAGCCGCAGCCGCCGCGCACGGACCCAGCCTGAGCCGCGCAGGGCCGGGCCGGGCAGGGCAGGGCGCAGCCGAGCAGAGCCGAGCCCAGCGGAGCCGAGCGGAGCCCAGCGGAGCGGAGCGGCCGGCCGGGGGAGCGAGCCGCCCCCTCCTCCCCGCAGGGTGCCCGGCGCTCCGCCTGGACCATGCCGATCCTCCTCTTCCTCATAGACACGTCCGCCTCCATGAACCAGCGGGCGTATCTGGGCACCAGCTACCTGGACATCGCCAAGGGCGCCGTGGAGATCTTCATGAAGGTGAGTGCGGGGCTGGGGGCAGCCGCCGCCGCCACCAACCCCCCCCCTCCTGCGTCTCCCTCTTCCCCCCCCCGGCCCGCTCACGCCGCCTCTCTCCGCTCTCTCCGCAGCTGCGGGCCCGGGACCCGGCCAGCCGCGGCGACAGGTACATGCTGGTCACCTTCGACGAGCCGCCCTACTGCATCAAGGTAACGGCGCCCCCCTCCCCACACAACGCGGTGCCCCCCCCCTTTCCTCCTCCTCCTCCTCCTCCCTTGCCCGCCCGCCCGCTGCGCGGGGAGGCGGCGCGGCGCAGCCCCCGGCCGGCCCGGCGGCGGCGGCAGCGGCCGCTGAAGATGGCGGACATTTTGCTTTTGTATGGAGGAGAGAGGCTGAGGGCGCTGCTGAGATGGAGGAGGGGGGGGGAGGAGACGGGCGGCAGCGTGATTCACCGCCCCGCCGGGCCGGGCCGCGCCGGGGAGGCGGGATGGCGCCGTGCCCCGCCCCCCCCCTCCCCGTCCCGCCCCGCCCCTCAGCGGCCGTTGCCCGCCCGCCCCCCGTGAGGCGGCTCTGAGGGGCCGCGCCTCATCCTCGCCTCTCCTCTCTCTCCTCGGCCCCCAGCCTTTTTTTTTTTTTTATTTTTTTTTTTTTATTTTTTTTTTTTCGTTTTCCCCATCTCCTTATTTCTTCCCGCTGCTTTTCATAACCCGCACCGGTTCTACGCCCTCGTGGTTGTGGCTGGGAGCCGCCTGGCGCTGGCTCCTGGCCCTCTCCTCGTTCCTCAGCGCTGAGGCACGTGGGGCCTGGCGTTGATCACGGCGACGGCACCACGAGGAAAAAATGGTGACACGCTTAAATTGCGGCCTCCAAATCACACACGCGGACCTTCAGCTGATGTTTACAGTGCTCAAAGCATTCTACAGAACACATGGTTGTTGCCCAAGCTTTAGAATGTTCTCAAGGAACCCTGGATTGTTATATTTGCCCTGAACAATATAGTAGTTTTATGGGAATTGTTGGGGCCTTAGGCACATATTATGAAGGCCATAGAATATCCCGAGTTGGAAGGGACCCATAAGGATCATCGAGCCCAACTCCTGGCACCACACAGGTCTCCCAAAAAGTTCAGACCATGTGACTAAGTGCACAGTCCAAACGCTTCTTAAACTCCAACAGGTTTGGTGCAGTGACTACTTCCCTGGGGAGCCTGTTCCAGTGTGCGATAAGCCCACATAAAACCTGTTGGTCATCCCAGGGAAGAAGAGATGGCCCTGCCTAGATCCCCCAGTAAAACTTGGAAGAAAAGTTGTGAAGAGCAGTTGTGCTTGCTGATGGTGTCTGTCCACATCTTTTGGTAATAAGGAAACTTAATTATCAAGACCCATGAATCTTGGGTCTTTTCATCAGCAATATATTTGCACAACTAAAAGTGTGGCCTGATTTCTGAAGGAATAAGTGGCTCTTGTGGGTCACTTGCTGTTAGGACTTCATGTTATTTTTACATCTTTACGTCCCGTTATTACATCTTTCCCTTCTGTTCCCTTAGAAGAGAGTGTCAGAAGTACTCATATTTCTGTGACTTGGAACCATCATATTTCAGTTACAGAAACTTACAGTTTGTCAAAAGACCTTGGTCTGCCTCAGGGAGAGTGTTGTGTTTTTTTTTTTTTTTTGAATTTCTTACATTTTTTGAAGACATAACACATCCTTTTTCCCCATCCCTGGTTGTAGCTAGATGTGAAAACCAAGTCTCTGTTACCTCACTGTTAACCATAAATTTCCTGTGTTAAGGGTTTTTCCTTTAAGTTCTGTGTCAAGTATTTTACAAGAAGGCCATTTTTTTTTTGTTTGAGGAAGAAGCCTTTCCACTGCGGTGCTAGAAAGGATCCTGGTGATTTATTATTAAAAGTGACTCTTCTGGTTGGAGATCTGTGTGATAATGCTACAGGTTGTTATCACATGCTGTACTCCAGATCTGCTGAAGAAAATTCTTATGCTTTAAATAAATATAATATCATTAAGGTTGGAAGAGACCAGCAAGATCATCTGGTCCAACCATCACCCTCCTACCAATATCACCCACTAAACGATGTCCCTAAGCGCCAGGTCCTAATGAGCATCTGTGTTCTCAATTCTAGTAGATAATGACTGAAACAAATGGGACTATGTGATACCCATTTTAAGATTAAATCATATTTGAAATACAGTAAATGACCAAGGAAACAGATGTTTTGGTTCTTGTAACATGCCATATCTATCTCTTTTAGAAATTCTTTCTCCTTTTACTTTGCTGATTTTCAAATTAGACCTTAAAGAATGTGAAAATACTTTTTCAAAACTCAGTAATCAGTGGGAACAGGCTGCGAATCAAAAAATACATGCTCATAATAGTTAATAGATCACAACTTCAGTTTAACTATTACACAACTACTTCATGGCACCACATAAATTAGCGTGGTTAGGCTGTTGCCCTGTCTCTTATTCGAGCAGAGAGCTTTACAGCAACAGCATGACTCTTCTCCGAGCTGAAGATGTGTTCTCAAGACTTTTTACTGGTATTTATGGTGTCCTTCTCTCGTGTATCCTAATTACCTTATTATTACCAGGAAAACATTCTAGTGTAGTCCAGATTCCCTATGTCTCAGAAAATGTGCTTGTAAAAGAAATAAAATACAGTTTCTCTACAAGCACTGCTGGAGTTAGATACCTTATTGGCTTTTTTGATTTAGAAAAGGAGTAAGCAAACTTGGCAAGTGAACGTATTTTGCAATTCTGCTTTCCAAATACACGTATTATCAACTGTTTTTTGTCAAATGCCTGCTTTATCCTCTTTTTTTCTTTATGTAATTTAATTAGTGTAAATCGTAATCTCCTAGATAGTTCTTAAGGTTAGGAGGGAACTAACCGAGGGAAATAATTATGTGGGTTTTCTGAGAGATGAACTGTATGTTTCAGAGTTCATTTAGCTGTAGCCTTAAAGTGTTTTAAATCAACAATGCAGATTTTGGTTTTGGTGGAAAAGAACACCTCTCGAACACGTCACACAAATAATGGTGTTTTTCTATGTGAAAGGGTCCTTCCGTGGCACAAAGATTGGCTAAGATGATGTGTTTGGAACCGTCTTCAGTGAAAAGTGTCTGAAATGATTTGAGACGTGTGGCTCTTCTCCCAGTCGTTCTTGTTGTTACATGACTGCTCATGGCTCTGTGTCACTTTTTAAATGGGATTACGTAGTCACTGAGTTTGCAGCATGGCTCTGCAAAGGATTGGGGTGGCACCCGTCTAAAGAGGTGACCCGGTACTGTCCTAGAAAGGTGGGAACAGTAAGATGGAGGAGGTGGGAGTCTTAAACAACTTCCACTCAGTGCAAAGGCCTTAGAAACCAGCTCAGGTGCATTGCTTTTGTTGGCTGCATCACACAGAGATGGTGATTTGTGAGAGGAAGTACGATGTCTGTATTAATGGAGTGTTGGGTGCTCCATCCCATCCGTGCATCAACCAGATACCGCTGTACCTCCCAGGTGTGCCAGCCCTACCCCTTTCCGCAAAAAAGTGCTGGACACCAAGTGAGTGGGGAGGAGAGTGAAAACAAGCCGAGGGTATTACTTGCAGTTCTGCTTTCCCCACAGCGTGCAGGTCAGAGACACGCTAAGGGTTGGTGCACCAGGAATGGTCTTCTCTAGTGTTTTCTTCTTTGCATTTGCTCAGTTGATTTTTTTGTAGCTGCATGAACTTTTAGCATCTTCAGATATTTTCTCTCTAGCTGAGTGTGTCGTGATTTAAGTGGGAAAGATCTTAAGCCAGTTTCTTTGGGTTTTCCTGTATTAGGGGTGCTAGAATTAAAGCATGGGGAGAAGGGGAGTGTCTTCTCACCTGCTCTAGTTAACCCAAGCTTTTGCTGTTTTCCAGCAATTCAGAAAAGAGGGAAGGGGATTTCAGCAAGATCTATCTAGATTTCACTGTAGGTGGAGCTTGTGCCCAAATCTCTGCCTAAAAAGAGTTTTTGAAAATGAAAGCAAGATTTAGCTCTTTTTTTTCTCCAGTCTTGATTTTGTTAAACCTCCCATCTTGTGGTTTGTGGTCTGCTTGTGGATTTGTGTTGCAAATGGCTACTTCAGTCCAGGAAAAAAACAATGGTGGTCTTATGTGAAGTTATTGATTAACTGGGCTGCCCTGCTCCCATGTGACTGATATCTGGCTGCTGATAGTGACACGGCCTTTCCTCAGTGCTTGAGGAGTATTATTTATGGCAGGGTCATAGAATTACAACTTTTGTTTAACGTTTTTGTGAGACTCTGTAATGACTTTCATAAACGATTTGGTCACAAGTCTAGGGACTGGGAGAACTTAAGTTACATTTACTCTGCTGAATCTGAAATTATATGCATTTTTTCTGTTTGTGTCTTAGGCTGAATTCAGGACCCAGTTGTGACTGCACTATAAATAGATTCCCTGAACTATGTATTTAGCTGTCTGAGAACTAGCTCAGAAGTCTTAATAGTGTGAGACTGCTCTTTGAAACTTCATTGTTTGAGAAATGCCTGCAGGTGATAGCTTTAGATTAGTGTCCACTGTGACTTTGAAGAAAACACTAAGGCATTATTGAGGGAAGAATGATCACTGTGAGCCATGTTGGGGAGGTATTAGGCTTTTTTGGCATGCACCGGTAAGTGATGGGGAGAATAAGCGTTAAGGAATTCTTGGGTGACCACCTCTTGTGACTAGAAGTGACGGATGCTTTTGGAAGCTGTATCTATATACTGTGGGAAGGCAGAAAGATTGATAGCCTTAACCTGAAACTATGTGCCACGTAGGCAGGAGAAAGAAAGTGAAAGAGAGGTGGCTGAGGTGCAAACAGGAATTATTGGGACGCCTTCCGTGTCTGTTAGTGATCCTGCTACTCTGAACATGTGCTCCAAAGCTAAGGAGCAATGTGTGGGAGCAGCCTTCATGACGTACTGTCTGGGTAACCTCTCCTGTCTCCCTGAAATTCTCCTAACAGGTTGAGCTTGATGACCGTAGATTTTGATGCCAGATTGGGGTATGCTAGAGGCTGGAATAGGAATTTGTGCAGGGCTGTAAGAGTCTGTCAAAGAGTGCTTGGCATGTGTAGATAACCTGTTCATTTAGGATACTGAAATAGTGCTTCAAAAGTGGAAGTTCATAAGGTCAGGCTCCAGGAGACTAACTTTATCTCATTTTCTGAGCTGCAGGGAGAAAGAGAAACCCGACTGTGAAACCTGTTGGGTTTAGGCAGGGATCTTCAGGAAGGCTGCCTGAAGTGATAGGAAGTGCATTTGTGTGTGTTTTAACTTCTGTCAAGGAAGACAACCAGAAGAATGTAGCAATTGCATAGCATAATCTTAAATTGATAAGCTTTTACATGAATTTGGAGATAGCAGAAATCATTAGTTTTATATATAAAAAAGTCTGGCTTTTTGCACATGCGAGCACTCAGAGGCCTGACCTGTCTGGCAAGGGAGGTGTGTACAACTGGAAGGGTACAAGTTGCTAGTGAGGTGTGCAGGCAGAACTGTTTGGTGCAAGGCAGGTTGGCAGCTACAGGAACAAGAGGGAAGCTGCTATTTGGATAGATGTAAAAGGGAAAGAAGGCTGAGCTAAGTGGGAGAGGCCTATTTTTCTCTCCACATATGCTGTAAATACCGTACAAACTTGGGTGAATCTACCAGTCAAGAGTTAGTTGAAAGAGAAAAAAACATGCAGAATATAGTACTGAGGGACTGGACGACATCTTGGTAGGCTACACAGTGCTATTGGTAACTAATTCAGGAGCATACATTCTGTACTTGTTTTTTGGAGATACGCAACCAATCCTCTCACATCAGCAATTCCTCCATACAAATTTTGAGTCATTCTTAGCAATGTTTAATCTGCTCACGTGTCTCAACACATCTTTCACTGCCTGTGACGTACTAAGCAGACCTCTCCTCCAGTTTTCTGATACAGGTTCTACTGTGCTTGGTTTGTTTTTTGCCATGGAGTTTGTGTATTTTCACTGGACTGACTTTCAGCATAAATGACTGGTAGCTTAAAACCAACAATTGCACTTACTCTGTTAGACACAATGGATTTAAGAAGAGAAACAAACACATGTCATGTACTTAGGTAGCACTCAGGCAAATCCTGATGGTCTAGTTCTTTTGGAGGACAAAACAAAATCCACAATGCTATTTGAGAATCCCCCACCAGTTTTTGCCTTCTCCTTTCTGTTTAACTGCTTTATCATGTAAGTTTTTAAATGCAGGATGTGTGCGCTGTGTATGCATGCAAAAAGGCCTTTAAAAAAAAAATAAATAAAAATTAAGCCTCTATCTCAGAATTGAAAAAGGAAGGCCAAAGACAGATAAAACTTTCTTGGTGAAAGGAATCAAAATTATCAAAACTCTGAAATTATTTTACTAAAAACTCTAGTATCAGTTGGCATCCTTGTAGCAAGCATGCAATAAAGTATTGTAGCCCCTCTTAGCTTAGGGTTACACTAAGTGGGTGTCAGTAGACAGCATCCTTTGAAAAGCACGTTCCCTTTCTTGAGAACTAATGTATCGGGTAAAGCTCAGACATGCTATTAAGCACGTATAAACATGCTGTTCTTCTTGTCCTGAGTGACTGCTTCGTGCTATCTGCTTTTGTGTGTGACTTAGGGTCAACATGCTCATGCAGGAACTGGTATGGCAAGGAGAAAGACTGTACTGAGGAGTTTTGTGTATGGTAATGTACCATATCCTTTTTAATGACAGTAAATTTCCGAGTGATTCGTTCTAAAAGAGAGAAGCAGTTTGGTACATTCTGAAATTGACGTCTCTTGTAAAAATTCAAGTTCAAGCAAGAAGGTGATCGTTTTTCAAGGAAAGTGATTTTCAATGGGAGGGCAGTTCAGAAATGAACTTCTTCTTGATAGATCTGATAGACCAAACTCTGCTTGGCTGTCACTTTCACCCTTAGTTCTGGAAATCAGTTAAATACTTGAACATGTGCTTTCTCCAGCTACCTGCCTTTCTGGGAAGGGAGAGTCTGTGCTGCAAAGTTAATTGTTAATGAAAATATTTCAACCAGTTCTGTTCCTCTTGGAGTTTGTAAAGTAAAACCTTGCTTTTTCATCTGAAGCAGGTTGTTCCCCCATGCTGTGGAGAAGATGCCAAAGAATTTGAATGGAAACCAACATCTGTTGCTCATAGACACAGTAGCAATTTATTTTTTCATCTTTTTATTTGGTTCTTTATTTGATCTTGGACACATTCAAAGATGTAAGCCCTTAAGACTACAGGATAAACTAGACAAAAGTAGATATGTTTGCAGTAAGAGGCTTAACTCATCCTCAGTGCAAAGGTCGCTTTTATTTTAAAAATAGAAGCTTAAAATGTGTAATCAAACAGTTAAGTTGGATCCCCCTATAGTTGTGTTCTTGTAGTGAGAGCTGCAAGAAAGAAGGTACTTTGTGAAATCAATTTCTGCCCAGTGAAATCTTCATTGGCTGCCTCCTTCCCGTTCATGCTGCTTGTATTCTGGTTTTGTATGTGCATCTTCTAATTTTTGTTGATATTTACGGTGGAAGTTCTGGGCCTTGCAGCCTGGCTTTGTGGTATAACTAAGAATAGGCACAAAATACTTACGTGATGTCTTCAGAATGGGAGTTTATTTTTAACCTTCAGGAAAAGCTAGCTAATACAGTTCTAAATGCTGAATCTTGCTTAGTGCAGCAATGGAAAAGGTAATTAAGGATGCTGACACTTGTACAGTGTTCATCCTTTCACAGTTTGTTGATAAAGCTTGCCAGAAGTAACAGTGATTTGCAGCAGTGGTGCAAGAGTGATGTTCCGAGCCTGTTATGGACAAGACAAAAGTTAATACTACCCCTACAGTATTTTCATGCTTCAGATAGTTGCAGTCTAGTGGAGGAAAAAGTCATTTCTGTATCGTGTGACTTAGAAAGGCAGCTCATTGTCTTCTGGAAGATGAGTGCTTTCAGAGGGGGGAGCAGTGCAAGTGTAAGGGCACTTTGAGAAGATTCTGGATGTCTCCAGTCAGTGATTCTCTTCATCTCTTCCAATATTTTGAATGCCTGTGTTCCTGGCTTTACTTACTGATGTAAGCTACCAAAAGCGCAAAAGGGAGAGGGCAATTGCTGTTTTGAATTTTAAATGCAGATTATTATTTAATAAATTCATGAAATTCATTCCTGTGATTTAGTCTTGGAAGTTTTTCTTCCTTCAGAAACCTTATTCTTACAATATACCAGTTAATGCATAACTCTTAGGCTTTTACCACCATTGAAAAGGTATAGTAGGGAGTAATTAAAATATCTTTTGCTTTGCGTTCTTCTTGTTAATTTTAGAGTTGTCGGAAAATGATTATGTAGTAATCCATCTTAAATATAATATAACAGCATGTTCTTCTGGGGTTAAGGTTTTAGTGAAGTGCCAAGAGAAAAAGTACATTCTTGTGATGAAACTTGGTTCCTGTGCAGATCAGAATCTGTGGTTCTCCATAAAGCTGTGTGGGGCTGTGTACTCAACCTGCAGCATTTCAAAGACTAGAGTTTCTTTTGGTGTAAGATCTGGCACTTACAAGTATCTCTGAAATTTAAGCTACTTCATACCAGGTAAGTCAGCCAGAGCCTTATTTTATTCTAAATTATTATTATTTATTTATTTTTTAACTAAAAGGCCAGTTTCACTTTTTACCGAGTTACTGTGTTTCTGTGCTCAGGCTCCTATGAGAACTTTCCAGGAAAGCAGTGTAGGAAATGTTACATGTTAAAGGCAGTGCTTCAGAGCTCCTGCATTTTATTTTGAAAGCTGAAGACAGTTGTTATTTTGGCTTTGGTTTCTGGGATGTTCTTAACTCTTGAAAGTGTGAAATAGGGTTTAAAAGTACAAATCTTGATGTTGTCAAGAGCCTAATTTAGCTGCAAACAAAGATTACAGTGTGCCTGGGCTGACGTTGCTGTGCTGGGTTTGTAAGTGGGAATAATGCATTAGTACCGGTGTTCAGAGCGTGTTAGTGGTAGAGCTGGTGCATTTTTTAATTAAAAAAAAAAAAAAGTTTGTGGGAACATCTGCATCTGTTGAGCTGGGACTCGGTTCCTTCAGCCCTGGGCTGGGGACAGGGCCTGGTGTCCTGCAGCTGGCTGCAGCCCCACAGGGCCCTGGCCCCATGCTGCGGGCTAGTGGCGCGTGGAGGGGCAAAGCCTGCACCGTGAGGGCAAGAGAGAGGGTGGGCGCCTCGTATTTAATTGTGAAGTCTTTTTTATTTTATTGTAGCAGTGCCTTAGATAATATTTCTGATGCAAATTGGGGAAATTTGTTGACTAGATGACCTCTTTTAGATATGGTTCTTTCTTGAGATTCAGAAAGAGCTTGCAGTTGACGTAACATTTGGGTGAGCTGCACTGGTTCTGCGATGTGCTTTTGGAAGGAGGGGGAGGAATGTGAGATTTTCAAAATGAACATGGATCATGCTGTGTCATCTCAGCTCTGTGCTGTAAAGCTAGAGGATCATGAGTAATTCTTCTAGTTCCAGCAGTGTGCCATGAAGAATCCCTTGCGATGATAGCATGCTCTGTAACCTCCTAGCTTTTTTCCTTGTGACTTTTCGAGCAATGCTGGGAGTAGGAAGGGGCCAGGAGGACAGAGTGAGGGGCTGACTGGCATTGAAGGCAGGTTTGGTGGTCTGGAAGAGCAGTGGGCACTACGAGTCAGTGGGAATTCTTGATGGAAACAGCCATGTTTCAGCTGTTCCACCCGGTAGTGTTTTTTAAATACACCTATAATGGCTTTTTTAAAATGACTGCTATGCTACCGAGCAGCATCTTGTTTTGCTTACTATGTGAGAGCTGCAGATTGTATGATTAAATCTGTTCCATTTTCATTAAGCTGTTGCATGGAAGGTATCTTGCTCTGGTTCAGTGCTGTACTGAAATATCCGAGCTTGTTGAGCATTTCTCAGAAAAAATGCCTCTTTAATGTCAGGATAGTGTTCTTTCATTTAGGTAAGAATGCTTGTAGAAATGGGGTGGCACCATGATCCCTTTGCTTTTTATGCTTCCCTTTCTTCATGTGTAGTCTTTTCATCCTTGTGCAGCAAAAAGTGTAGCAAGTGTTCCTGTCAAAAATACATGAAATATCGTTGACCAAAAAGCTCAAATCCAGAGATGGGTTAAAGCAGGAGCAGCAGGTAATGAATAGAAAGGTAATGTAGGCTTTTTTTTTCCCTTAGCATTGATTATTATTATCACTTGATTCTAAGCATAGTGTACAGCTTTAAGTGATCATACAGCATCTCTGACACTTCTAACGGGAGGAGATGCTGCTTTGCTTCGAATTCCTGCATTAACAGAGGGCTGCAGTGCTCTTGCTTTGTTAATGGACCTTAAGAGCCTGCTAGTATTTTTCATGGATATCATGCTTAAAGATTAATGAGTCATTTTTATATAATCATCTTGATTTTTTTCTTGATGAGAGAGCATTTCTATATCTTCAATATTGAATTCATCTGTAAAGGGCAGTGAACAATACGTAGTTAGAGCTGATTTCCTAAGGGGTGTGTGTGTGTTTTTTAAGTATCATAAATACTTTTTTCTGTATAAAAAGAAAATTATATCTGTGTAGTTGACTGCCTGACAATACTGCACTGAAGTTCAGTTTTGATCTTGTTTGCATTCACTAATATCATATATTTTAGAAAACAAGCTGGTGCAGTCTGTCTTTGTAAATGAGTTGGTCTTCAGTGGGTGCACCTACAGGAGAGCTCAGATTTGAAAAGTGTCATTGAAGGGGATATTCTGCTTCTCATGGAAGACCTGCCTTGGCGTGTGAGAATGGGATTGCTTTGGGATGAAACAAAACTGGAAGATGCTCTCCAGTTATTGAGTGATGACAGGTCTACGGGACAACGCTATAGGATAGCTGAAGTATATATATTCAGAAGTAAAACCCTGAAATGCAGGAATGTGGATGTCATCTCATTAGAGACAACTCCGTTGGTCTGCAAACCACCTGTTGGTTGTGCCACATTGCCTGCTGGCCCAAATGCGGCCAGTGAGTAACATGTTTTTTCTGACATTTAAACTGTTGTGAAGGGAGAAAACAAAACAAAACAAAAACCTGGGGAGGGGAGGAAGGATATCAAAGTGTGTGATATCAAAGTAAATAGTGAACAATTGTGGTGCCTGGAAATGGATGGAGGTAGAGGACAAAGGACAGCATTGATTAAAAAAAAAAAAAAAAAGTCACAATGTGTCAACTGTGTGGGATTAAATGAATCCTCTACGGGAGTAACTTGTTTTCATAAAGATGTATTAAAACAGTTCATACTTCTCTGTTCTCTTGGAGACATCTAAGGTACATTTTATATATATGTATATGTATATATATATATATATATGTATATATGTAT
This sequence comes from Anas platyrhynchos, assembly GCF_047663525.1. Taxonomy (NCBI): domain Eukaryota; kingdom Metazoa; phylum Chordata; class Aves; order Anseriformes; family Anatidae; genus Anas; species Anas platyrhynchos. The sequence continues at coordinate 16,967,396 of NC_092596.1, forward strand.
ATATATATTTATATATATGTATATATATATATATATGTTATGTAGATTTATTCTGTTGACTACTGTTGCCTGTCAAAAGTCTGCTCTGTGTATAAAGAAGCACCTGACCACTAAGTTTCAGTCTGAGTGCCTTACAAAACCAGAAATAACTTGACAGGAAGAAAAAACTTGCTTACTGTACACAACAGTAGCATTAAAACTAAGCTGCTTCCCATAGCTCTAACACAAGGACCAAGTGACGTTTCTGTACACTTACTATAATTGAATGCTGTTTGGGCTTATGGAGGGACAGTTAAAGTTGTGAATTTGCCATCAGTTAAGATATTCCTCCAATGAGAAGTTGTGAAAAGATGTTTTTCTAGGCTGGGCTTGCAGCAAACAGTGACCTGGTTGACCAGAGCTTGTCTCTCCTGTGTCTGCTGTAGGGTCACGTCTAATACTTACCCTGAAACTCTGTTCCATATTCTGCTTTGCAAAACCAGATTTTTATGTGAAAACCTAAAGATGAGCTGCCTTGGCTCGATAACCAAAACATATGTGTCTTTATGCCCCTCCTTGCCCTGTGATCTTAGGTTGTTGCTGAGAAGGACCGGGGAAACAGCTGCTGGTGTTTCCGACCCTTACCTGAGGTGCCACGCGGCAATCAGCTGAGTTCAGTCCTGTGTGCTGTGGGCATTTGGTGCGGAGGTGTTCTGCTCTGAGACAGGTGTTGGCATGCTGTCTGTGCCAAGAATGAAAAAGAATTGATCTTCCGAGCCTCTTTGCTGAGGGCTGTTGGGTACTGTGCAGTGACAGGACTGCTGGGTTGCACAGAAGTAACTGGAGCACGCAGGTCCTGAAACTGGAGAGGAGTTGCTGCAGCTGAGGTACAGACAGAGCTGGGGAGCTCTGCTGCCTCCAGTGGCATTCCTGCCTGGTGGGAGGGGAGTCTGCTGGCTGTGAGCTGGGGCTCCCACTTCTCCTGACCCATTTGCTCAGTGCAAAGAAACGTTTGAGAGAATGAAATGCGTAGGTGATGAGGTTGTGTGACAGTGGCTGATTTTAGGAATTTTAAAAGTTAAAATGGTACGGGATGTTTCAGAGCACCTCTCTTCCACTGTGAGCTATTTCTAGCTGGTAAAGCTCTGAACACCAACCAAAAAAAGGGGGTGTAGTGTAGGCACTGACTGTTTTCTGTACCTCCAGGCAGGGTTACCCTGCCCGTTGTGCAGAAGGGAGATGAACGGGACCAGAACCTCTTCTCCTCTCCCCCTTTGGCAAGTTCTGTCATAGCCAAACTGGGTTGGCCAGCTCTCAGTGTTGCTGTTGTGAAAAATGAATATTGTGTTCGCGAGAAATCCCGTTCCAAGGGGAAGCTGGGGCAGGAAAGCTTTAGATTATATAGGGGAGGGTCTTCCTTAGTGCAGAGCATACAAAGCAGTGCTGGGGCTGCCTTCAGGAGATTAAAGAGGTGAAATCAGAGAAGCAACCTCTGACATTATAGGGAGTCAAAAAGAATAATTATTTTCCCTAGGACAGAAATACTTGTTTCTTACACAGACACGAACAAATTTGAGTGGTGATCACAAAGTTACTGAGTTAACAGAAAGGTAACTTGAAACTTAATAATTTCAGTGACTTGGGAGGCAAAATATTCAGCTGCTTTCACCTTCTTTACATGGCACTTAGAAATGCTGTAGCAGGAGTGGTTTCAGATTGCACCAGTTTCTTACCTTACTTTTTCCAAATGGATGTCACTGACAGCCTAGCATGCCTCAGATTTGGTATGCTGAACTAGCCTCTGTTTTCCAGAGATGGATGCAATTGATACTTTGAATTACTGCAAAACTTAGTTAAAATGTGTTGTAGTATCCAAAATCAGTTTCTTATTGGGGAAACATGAGCAGAACTACAAATATCTGTATGTTGAAATAAATACTGAGGAGTTACTATAACACAGGCTGTTGTGATTGGCATGCTAGATTGCACATTTTCTGCTAACTTAGAATATTATTTTTGGTAATGTTACAATTTTTGAATGAGATCTGAAAGCAGTCCCGTGAACGAATGATAAACTCTGCAGCCCTGTGGTGCGGCACCTCCTATGGAAGCAGTGAGGAGGAAGGCCTGAAGGCTCCCAAGCAGCAGCTCCCTGGGTTTCATGGAGCTGGAGAAATCAAGAGAGGGAGCTTTGGACCTGGGCTTCTTGGGGTCTAATGTCAGGTGGTTGGAGGCGGCCATTCTTTGGAGGCAGTTTGCTTTGCTTTACTAAAGCATTTTATAAGATGTTATTTCCTGTCCCTTGCAATTGAAATACTCTTCTGTCGTTTCTTCTGTGTTTCAAAGGTCCCTGTTTATGAATGAGATTCTCTTTCGCAGCTCAGCTCTATTCCTTCTGATGTTGTTAGTCCTGGTTAATAAAACCTCCTCTTTGCTAGGTTTTTCACCTTGGTGTTTGCCTGAATCCTAGATAGTGTGGGGCTATCTACTGACAAAAGAGGCCAGTTGACCTTACCTGCTTTTTGAAGCTGCAGAAGCACTGCTGGAGTGGTACGGTGAGACAGAGCAGGGCGTAGATTTGTCTGAAAACTAAGCCACAACAAAAAAGAGTTGCTTCTCAGGTGTGTTAGTTCTTGGTATGATGGCTTGCAAAGGCCAAAGCTGGGAGCTGGAGGCAGCGTGCTGCTGCTGGTGCCATAGCTTCCAGGTCTTAGGGCCTCGGAGGTGGTACCCACAACTTGCTCTTGGCAGCACAGCAGGCTCGGTGACACCACATCTTTGCCTCTTCTTTTGACATAAGCAAATAGGGTGAGATTTCAGCTTATAGGACTTGAAGTGGTTTGTTGTCTTACTCCCCCCGCAACCGCCTTTGAAAGTTTTTTGGTGTTTACATGGAGGGTAAAATTACTTTGTTCATCTAAACTACCAAAAGATAACGTAGTAACATGGTAGCAAGATAAAAGCTGCTCAAATTGCTATTAAAAAAACTCAGGGCATAAAGCTAAGTGGGAGTGTAATGTTGAAGATAATGTGAAATTACTCCATGCTAGAATTGGTTTGTAAACAACTAAAATAACTGATAATTAGTTTTGACTTAAAAATTACTGACCTGTAGAGGATACATGTTTTGGGTATGTTTGAGTTTGGTGGTCTTAACATTTGTGTGCGGTGGATTTTACTTGTTTGTTTTTAAATTGCTGCTTAGCATTTCTGCTGGCAAGTGGAAGTAGTGTTTTATAAAAGATTTTTTTTTCGAAGCAGCATTAGTGGTAGTATTTTGAATTTAGGAAGGATTATTATTTAATCACTTTAAAGTGCTTTGTTGAACTCATTATCCATATGCTCTGTGTTACATACTTGACTCCTTATTTTGCCCTAAGAATGATTCTGCTGCATGTATGGAGAAGAGAAAGCAGTTTCTTGGGCTCTAGTTTCTGTCTCTGAAACACGTGTAATTACCCACACTGACCAGAGTCTTTTTGGGAGACACATTATACAGAAGTAAGCCTAAAAATTGAAAAACAAAACAAAATGGAAAAAAACACCTATCTTTATTTTAAATCTGTGTATGAAATTGGGAAGTGTCGCGTTTGCTGTCATTCTTCACTTAATTAAAAATTCTTTGGTATTATCCCGTTTATTCGAAAGGCACAGGTCTCCTCTGGTTTATCTTCGAAGAAGCTCTGAGAGGTTGTACAACGAAAAGTAGTTTCCTTCAAAGACAAGCCACTGGTGATGAGCTCCTCCTGGTACATCCAGCTTGCTTGGTTGCTTTGCAGGCAGTTAGCTAACTGCAGCTGGATCAAACGTGGTGGGAGTTGGAAGCCGAGCAAATGTTTTCAGAATGGGAAAATAGCAGAATCCCGAAATATGGGTGGAGCCTGTTACTGTTTATTTAAAAAATAAACTCTTAAATTCGTTAGAGGTCCCATCTAGAATTGTGGGCTAGGCATAGTGTTTCCTTTGTAAATGTTTTACTCCCTGATGCGTCTTTGCTATAAGGCAACTCAAATAGCAGTCTGGTAGAAAAAAACGTTTTGAGCTGCAACCTGGCTGTTCCCAAGAAACGTGACTCGTTTGGTAGCTGTTTTGTACCAGACCAAACGTATTGAAGGATTGTTGCTTGCTTTGGGCTAAGAGCATGTGCGGGCAGTTGCAGAGGCCCAGCTGATGAGATACCATATTTTGTTAAGCCACGGTGGTGAGGGAATGGATGGTGTTTTACTGACACTGACCTGTCTGATGGAACCCAGTGCCTTTGAACTTCGAGTGCAGTTTGGTGATGAAGCTAAGCCAGTCCTGTCCTTCCTTTGCCCAGTGCAGCGTTTTTCTTCTCCTCCTGCACTGATAGGACTCTTGACTTGGTTCAGGAAAGCAAACCTGACCCAAACCCATTTCTGTTAATTCTCCTGATGGTAACTTGAATGGTAAAAATGGTAAATGGTAACTTACAGTAACCTCAGTAAATTAAATGGCATGAAATGAACCCATGGGGAAGAAAAACAAGAAAAACAGTAAAGTTAAGCAAGAGTCAGATAGTATATTAAAAATAAGCATATGAACTAAACTCATATGCTTATATACTTGGAGAATTTGTGGGAGGGAGAATATGTCACTGGGGAGCAAAGGTGACAGTCGTTATTGCTGCTGCTTTTCTTTTTTTTTTTTTTTACTGTTACTGTTAGATTTGTAACTCCTGTATATGCATATGCACATTGCATATGCGTCCTTTCTTCTAGTCTTGATTTGTGGAGGAAAGGATGGAAGGGAGGTGGGCATAAGACAGAAGAAGCAAAGACACTGCTGCTTGTATCTTTTATCATTGCTTTTTTGTGCTCTTCAAGCACTTTAATGTGTGTATTTCGTCAGTATCCCATTGTATATATACTATATATTTCACATCAAGTTCGGCAGATGTGGATTAGGTGTGTGCAACATATAAGTGATGCAGTAGATTGAATAATGAGGGATTTTCCTTTTTTTGGTGGGAAGGGAGGTTAATGACAACTCACAGTTGATTCTAGTTGTTGCAAAACTGAAAAGCTTTTTTGTTTTATGTAACAGGCTGGGTGGAAAGAAAACCATGCAACGTTTATGAACGAACTGAAAAATCTGCAGGCATCAGGACTAACAACCCTTGGTCAGGCACTCAGATCTTCATTTGACTTGTTAAATCTCAATAGATTAGTGTCTGGAATAGACAACTATGGACAGGTAACAATCTCTTTCTAGTCTTCCTTTTTATTTGTGTATGCTTCTCAATTACAGTAGGGAGAGATATGGGTGGTTCAAGTATATCTTTTTGCTTTTTCTGTTTTGTAATTGTTCTTTTGGATAGCTTGTGTGTTAAATCTTGAAAGTAAATTGTTTTTCTTTTTACATTTTCTGAGCACACCATGAAATACACTAGCACTTTTTTCTTGTTGAACAACAAAGCAGTAATGTAAATAACCCAGAGTATAGATGTACAGTTGCTGCGTTGGAGCGTGTACACTGGATGGCAGCACATCTGCTTTTTAGTTTTATTCTGTCTGTAGTTTGTCCTGCATTTCCCTTTTCTCACGTTTGGAAGTTCCAGTTGAAATTACTCTGTTTTTGCTGCACTGCCACCATAAATTACTGAGTTCACTGAGTTACTATGTGTTAACTTATTTATTCCTTTTGTGGAATAGAAGGATTTGTAGCCATTACTGTAGGAAGAAGACTAGTAATTCCAAAAATGTGTTCAGAATGCCTGTGTGTGCACGCGCAGAGTAGCTCTTCTTATATAGTTCTGTGTAGTTCCACACCTGTTGAAAGAAAACTTCAGGGTTGTTCCAAAAAATTGCTCATCTTATTGCTTACTTTATAGTGACAATAATCTACAACTGAGTGTTAAGGTTACTCCTAGCATTCCTGTGCTTTTGTCTCTAGGGAAGGAATCCATTCTTTTTGGAGCCATCTATTTTGATTACCATCACAGATGGAAACAAACTGACAAATACAGCTGGAGTTCAAGAGGAGGTAAACTTGTATTAAATTCTTATAAATTATGATCTTGCAAGATGGCACTATGCTGAGATGAATGCTCATGTTTTTATCCTGCAAAGAGTACCTCTGTTCCATCAGCCTATTCTGCAGAGAAAAGCAACTAGCTATGGTGTTGTTGCCCAACCCCTAAATTCACACTCCGTGTGGATTTCCAAACTATAGCGCCAGATAAACTAGTGGATAGAAGAGAAATGGGATCCCTTTCAGAGTAATGGTTAAATTTTGATACTCTGTTTTTAGATGGCTTGTCAAATACTTGAAAATACTCCTAAATCTTTCTTTAACAGCTTCATCTTCCTTTGAATTCTCCTTTGCCTGGAAGTGAACTAACCAAAGAACCATTTCGTTGGGATCAAAGACTGTTTGCTCTAGTGCTGCGTTTGCCCGGAGCTGCATCTGCTGAGCCAGAGCAGCTTGGGAGTGTGCCTACTGATGAATCTGCTATCACACAGATGTGTGAAGTTACAGGAGGTAACTGGATATTACTTTGCTTTGGCTTACATTTGTCATTTGCCTTAAAACATTTATTTATTTCCCTTTGATTAATCTTTACCTCTAGCTTTTCTTCATATGAATTCCTCAGTGTCCGTCTGAATCTGTGTGGTGCTTCTTGAGCTTGGTTTCCTGTAGGACAGGAGAACTTTAAAATAAAACCATATTCGTATGTTAGATCTTGTGGCTCTAAGAGCATTTTCTCAAGCACTAGTAGGAGGGATTTGAAAATTTCTTGGATTGTCCTTCCAGAAGTTGATTTTGCTCACCCACGAGATTTGTTATTTAAATGTTGAGTTGAGGTGGAGATGTATTACAGGGATTTTAATTCTGCTAAAGGACTATTAAGCTAAATTTATTGTTAAAATAGTTAATTCTGGAGTCTGTTCTTCAAGATCTTCATCAGAATTTTTGTTAAATTGGTGCTTGAAAGTGTTGCATGGGAGAAGTTTGGGGTTGTATTGGAGTTGATTAAGTTTGGGTAGACAAAAGCAGATAGGGCATGCAGACTTGGTGAAATTGGAGGTTGTTAAGTACCTTTATAAACTTGGCCTTGGTCCAGCCTGATGTAGCTGTCATGGCTTTTTTATTTTTTAAGCAAATAGTAAAATATAAGCAGGTTGGTTTTCTTTCTTCCTTGATTTCATTGTGTTTGAAAGCATTTAACATCAACTACTACTAATCTTGTTGCTATTATTTTAGATAAAGCTGAAAGTCTTGGCAGTATGGCTTACAAAACAAAATGTCTTCCTTAAATTACAGAGGGAAAATATGAAAGCAAGCTCTGAGTAATCTTAATGATCTCTTGTATAGGTCGTTCCTACTGTGTTCGGACACAAAGAATGTTGAATCAATGTTTAGAATCTCTAGTTCAGAAAGTCCAAAGTGGAGTTGTTATAAACTTTGAAAAATCAGGACCAGATCCAGCTCCTATTGGAGAAGGTACAGTAATCATTTGTTCCTGTTAATTAATTAATTTATTTTTTTTAAATGTTGTATATGCATGCAAATGCCCTTTGATGTCTTCAGTTTCCTTCCTTTTAGCTTTTCACTGTAGTACACAGGATTTATCAGATGCCTAATCTAAAAAAGTGAATAAGCTATAGAGCTTATGTGCTTCAGTGGTAGAGTTCTGATTTCTCTTTAATTACCCCAGATCACGATGGAAGTAACAGAGGAAAGTGAATATTTGTAGGAAGTGGTCAAGTTTGAATTACTGCTGTCAAAACTTTGTTTGAAATGAACTAAGTTTGGGATTAGTGTAATTGAGTCCTTAATCATTTCTGAAGTAATTTCAGCTCTGAATTTGCTGGACATATTCATTCCGCTAATTGATCACACACACAGTAAACTTCAATTGAGTGTTTGTAGCTGCAAGTGAAAAACTCAGTGCAGAGAACAAGGAATTATTTTGATAACTGCAAGTAAAGTACATAGCAGAATAGAAAAATGCATTCTTAATGTGGACAAAGGATTTGCAGAACTTCATGGTGAAAGGAAGGAGAGAGCTGACCAGTTTATACCTAGGAAATGAGGATGTTTCTGGAATGTCAGGAGCTTAATAGCTTTTAGGGTCCCCTGAGCATCGTAGCACAGCCAGTTTTACCCCTACTTTCCTTTCTTTTTTTAATCACCCTTTTCTTGCTTTATATATTTTTTTTCTCTTTTTGCTTAATAATGCCATTCTATTGTAAGTATGCTTAAGGCTTTCCTGTAAGGCCTTGCAGGATAGCACTTCAGCAGATTCTTAGGTCTCTGTTGGCACAAATGTTCTCCTATGTGGCAAAACAGCTGGTGAAATTTTTTTTTCTTTTGTCACATTTTAAATGGTAATGTGCTGTGAATACGTATGCATAAAAAGATTGAGAGCTTCTGTCTTTACATAAATTGTGGAAATCCTCAACTAAAGAGAAATGTGATGCTGTTCACCAAAGTTTTAAAAACCACTGTACAGTACAGAGTACACATACAGTGCAGAGAAATAAAACAGGTATGCAATTGAAAGGTCTGAAAGGTGTTATGCACATTATTATTGACCAACTGTTTAAAGCAGGGCAATTCAGTAGAGTAAAATGTTCTTCAGATGAAAAAGATTCTTGAAATACGTGATCTCTTCTGTGTCACTTGCCTTGAAGAGCAGTCTTTGAAAAATAATTCTGAGATTCTGTACTGCTACAGACTTCTTTGTGCTCAGTGCGGAGGAAGTCTGTGCTGGTACATTACAATGGACTGACAGAACACTGCTCTTCCCAGTAGACAGTGGGGTTTAAGTGATTTGTGACTTCTTACTAATTAAAAATGTGACAAAAGCTGCTCCTGCCAGATGCATCTGACTTCCCCATGAAACTTTTCTTCACTTTCAGTTTCCATGAGTGGCAACATCAGTCAGTGAGCTTTGCATCCCATATAGAAAGACTGTAAATGCAAATTATCAGTTTTTACAGGTGCAGCAGAACTGAAAATGATAGACTTGCCGTTGCATATCAGATGTACATCAAAGTACTGAACTTGGGTGAATATGCAGACCCAAATAACATTTTCCGTAATACGAAAGTACCCTGCTGCACTAATTAGCTAATGGCTGTGCCACAGGAGCAGAAGGGTGGACGTGGGCAAATGTTTACATTTTTTCTCAGATGACGCTGTTCTACGCTTTGATACGTAGTTTTTTCAGCCACTGATGTGAAGATCCTGTGTCTTTGAAACAGTTGTAGTGAAACATCTTATTGGTTGCTAATAGAAAAAATTTGCTGGGAGACAAATGCATGCCATGTAGCTTTTTATTTTATTTTTATTTTGCTTTGTTTAAATTTTAGATGGACTTGTTGATTCATCCAGACCCATCAATTCATTTGCTTCTCAACCGTGGCATAGTTGTCATAAACTCATTTATGTACGGCCTAACCCTAAAACTGGTGTTCCTGTTGGGCATTGGCCAATCCCTGAATCTTTTTGGCCTGATCAGAATTCACCAACACTGGTAAGTCAAGAACTGAAAAAAGGATTCTACACCTAATTAAACAGACTGAAAATTAATAATTAAGTAATTTTTGACTTTCTGTGTTTGCTAATGCAATCTGTCTTTGCTTGAAAAGAATAGTTAAAACTTTTTAACACAGAGTAGTATAATCTAATGTAGATACTATATGCTGTGATTTTTATTTTACTTCTTTTTTTTATCTGGAAGCAGTACTTCGACGTGTATGGTTGATTAGTTTGGTTTAAAAAAAATCTTCAAAAGATTATAACATTAAATTCTGAATTACTTTATATAAAGCTTCTGACTAAAATTTGTGATATAAAATCCATTTTGGATGGAACACAGAGTATTTGTTTTTGATAAGGAGGATAGATCAACCATATTTTTTCTTAGTACTTCAGATGTGGACTCTTCTTTCACTTCTTTCACAGCAGAAGGAATTAAAACCAAAATAGAAGAGTTATCCATTCAGAAAATGAGATAAAAAGATCATTAACTTCATTTATCCTTTCTTAATGAAACAATCATGCATTTGGCTTATCTTGCTAGGCTTTCTAGGTACCTTTCTTGTTAGGCATGTTCTCTTTCTAAACTTTGCAAGAACTCAAGATACAGTTCCCTCTC